>NC_054880.1:22752654-27752654 GCF_018320785.1 Cheilinus undulatus | reverse complement strand
ATTTTCCATTCAGCCTGTCTAATTCAATATGTCCTCATTTGCATAAAAATGCATGGATGGAAAGTCAGCTGCTCCAGAAGGATGCTACAGAGTGTAGGATGAGTGCTATAGAGCGCGCTCTGTTTGTCCTCTGCTCTACATATATGTCTGCTGACATGTGAGTGAACAAATGGGCGTGATTTGTTAATGCATATCTATCCGTCTCACCCTGAGCGTTTACGCAAGCTGGCGTGCATGCGGCATGTGTGTCACACATGCATAACAAACATGTAGCATGGAGATGTGTAGGAGTTCATTACTCTGTGTGGGTGTTTGTGTGGAGGGGGAGGAGGGGTTCAGCCTTTCCGCATGAGTGGGGCTGTCAGTGGGCATCAGTCAGCCAGGCAGCGACAGGCGGAGCAGATCATTAGCAGAGACGGAGAGCGAAAGGGGAAGAGAGGGAAAGGGAGAATGGGGAAGGCGAGAGAGAGAAAGGGAGTGCAGGGAGCAAGCGGAGCGATGGCCTCCGTCAGAGCAGCGTCTTTAATATCCATCTTATGAGAATTACACACACGGGACCGCGCACGGCTAAGTCACGCAACCACACCGCCACGACCGTCCTGTCCTCCTCTGTCCTCCTCTGTCCTACCATCAGCTCCATTACTGTCACCATCACGCCTGTCAATAACTCCACAGTGAGGCTGCACACTCACAATGCTTCATTATGGGAGTCAAAAGCACTCGGCTGCTGCATCATGGGACATAAATCCAGAGTTTACCAAAACATTTGACACTGTGATAATTACTACAGATCACTGAGGAGTTTTGACAGGATCTCGTAGGCTGCAGGTTTTTTGTAGTTTGACTGAAATCTAGACATTTTAATCGGGTTCAAAAAGTATGAACGCATCACACAACAATCTTCTGTGGGATAGCATTTGAAGAAATATGCCAAAATTGTGTGCAAAAAAGTGCAGCTCAAGCAGAGTGCAAGTCCTGCTACTATAATTTGATCTTAACTTCCAGCTTTAAGTGAAATGTAACATTAGGTTGAAGATAAACTTGCTGTCAGCTACACCAGTAGTTCCTAAAGGTCCAGAGAGTAAACACTGCTGCAAGAACAACAAGAGAATGTTTTAAAGACAAACTGATAAACCAAGTCCACAATAATTTACATCTTTAGACTGTGTTGTTGAAACTGCAGAGAGGCAAAAACATGTCTGTTGGACTACAGTTTTACACATCAGTGTTTGAACCTGCAGAAGGGGAAAAAAGTGTATTGGTTCAAAGAGTGACCATGTAAACTGGTGACTTTGGCTGTTTGTAACCTGATGGTCAATTATATTTACCATGATTGTTGGTCAGCCTCTCCATCAGTGGATGTTTGCCCATCATAATAAAAAACAAAAGATCATTCGTGAGAAAAATCTTTATTTGACTGCATTTTATGAGTGTATACACCTGAAAGTCACCAGTTAACATGGCTTCTAATTAAACCGAAACACCAGGGCTGTCACAGCTGTGCATGGAGGAGAGTGTTAAGCTGATTTGTTGTTGCTATCAATTATCAATGTTTATTATGTTAGTTTTGAATTCAGAATGATGACTTGTATTCACTGTTGCCATGGTTGTAGTTTACATCCCACACATAAGGCAGTTGTTTGAGGCCTGAGCTCAGCTGAACACGTACACAAACGCAAGGTTAAACAGCGTGCATGTCTCCATCCTTACATCCAGCTGCTGCACTTGGCTCCTGAACTTCAACCTGTGACATTTATATACAAAAACAATACCTAAAATAGGCTGATTTCAGTGTATAAGTGCAGCCCAATCTTTTACTGGAGCTAATTAGTCATGTTATAAAGAATCAACCTGTCACCATGCTGATAATTTGAACTATAACTAACAAAGTGTGTATGATATTTAGTCTAGATGTGTTTTAGCAGGCTCATTAGCTTAACCGGGTCATGAAGAGATGAGAAGAGACACTTTTTGTTTGTCCTGAACAAATGTCACAAGAGAATCAATTATTGCATCTTCTCAGTAAATTAGCAGAGATAAAATGTCACCTCCAGCTCATGTTTAGCAACACCTAGCAATGGATAACAACCTGCTGCTGGCTTTGTTTCACAGCCTTACTCCAGTCGATATCTCCTCCTGTGTGAACATCATATAGGAGGACCTTGTTTAATTCCTCCGCTCTCCTCCACTTCTCAGCTGCTTTGCATTTTGCCCTTTCATCGTTCGCCGGCTGGGCTCATAACTCATCTTTTAGTGCTGCATCTTGTGGTGACCACCTTCTACTCAACAACACCATTACAGCGGCAGATTAATGCTGCTATTAAATCCACACATCGACTGCGGTGGCACTCATCAAAGACAGTATATATGACTAGCGGTATCAAGGATTTGATGAAGTCAGACTTTCAGAACGGCGATAAATCAGCCAGCGAGGTGCAGTCGAACACTTCACAAAGTAGAGGCTGAAGGAGGAGGAAGATTCTGGATTAAAAAAAAAGACTTTGTACAACATGAACCCTCAAACAAGTGTACAGCTGTGCAAACATTTAGCTTCATATACTTCAATAACATCACAGCATCTCCCTTCAGGAGTAAACAGACATTATTACTTTCATTGCTGAATGTTATTAGCATGGCTGGATTAACCTCTTTGGAGGCCAAAGAGCTAAAACTTTCTTTTATGGCCCCATATTGATCCCTGCCTACTCTTTTTGTTGCATTACACTGCAAAAATTCAAATTTTAGTCAGTGAATTTATCCAGAACTGAGTCAAAAATACACAATATAAACATAAGTATTTGGCCACCTGACCCAACAGGGACAGTAATGACATCCTATTCACATACACATACTTTAATATAGAGTTGCCCCCCTTTTTGTAGCTTTTACAGAATTTAATCTTCTTGGAAGGCTTTCCACGGGATTTTGGAGTGTTTCTGTGGGAATTTGTGCCCATTCATTCTGCTGAGATTTTATGAGATCAGGCACTAATGTTGAATGAGAAGGCCTGACTCACAATCTCTGTTCCAGTTCATCCCAAAGGTGATTGATGGTGTTGAGGTCAGGGCTCTGTGCGGGCCAGTCAAGTTCTTCCACACCAAACTTAACAAACCATGTCTTTATAGTCCTTGCTTTGTACACTGGGGTGCAGTCATGTTGGAATAGAAAAGAGCCTTCCCCAAACTGTTGCCACAAAGTGGAAGTTTTTGTGCTGACACTGATGCCAGTGAAGTTCATAACTCTTCAGCAGAGTACTGGCAACTTTCAGCACCAATTGCCTTGACAGATTTTAAACCCACTTTGTTGTTTTACATGATCATTCACCTCATGGTTGAGTTGCTGTTGTTCCTAAATGCTTCCACTTCCAATAAAATCATTGACAGCTGACAGTGGAATATCGAACAAAGATGAAATTTCACAAGCTGTCTCATTGCAAAGGTGGCATCCATTACAGTACCACACTTGAAATCACCGAGCTCTTCAGAATAACCCATTTTATATCACAAATGTTTGCGAATAGAGACTGCATGGCTAGGTGCTTGATCTTCTACACCTGTGGCAATGGGTCTAATTAAAATGTCTGAATTGAATAATTAACAGGTGTGGCAAAATACTTAGACCTGAATTGTTTCTATTGGTTTCTAAGGGTGGTTTATCATTAATGGCAACCAGTTTTACCCATTATAAAGAATTCAGGCCTCAATTTTGCTTGTGCTATCTCCATATATGATGTTTATCTGAAGTTGTCATGTAATTGCAGCTTATTCTTAGTGTAGTTTGATATTTTTGACTATGAATAAGACAAATACCCTTGTTTTGTATGTATCTACTCCTTAAAGACATTGTTCTGCCATTAGAAGTATGATATGTATTCCCTGAAAAGACTTCTAGATCAGTAATTTAACTTCTATTTCAGTGAAATGTAGACAAAGAAACTGTACTTTACCCGAGTATGATAGTCTTGTACTCTTTCCACCCCTGGCTAAGCAGCTACGAGTCACACATTCATAATGACATCAGCTGTGTTACTAAATTAGCTGCTGGCTAACATCCAGGTACGACAGCCAACCCTCGAAGGCTGCACGGCAGCGCTTTACAGGCTCTGAAACAACCTTTTGTCAGTTTAGGTAATCTGATTGGACACAGATCAACCTTATCAGAAAATTCACTTAACAGAATTGACCTCGCAGCACTCTTTTCACTTATCTCCTCTCGTTGTTAAGCTTTATGGTTACCCATTATTGGTGTGCAGCCGATCCTCCTCGTGCCAGGGGTGGCTGCTGTGACTCAGATGAAGCTAAAGGGGCTCATCTGTAAGTGAATTCACCTTTAAGAGAGTCATTTTTAAAGCGTGGCAGTTGTGAGAGATGAGGGCATGCTCTGTGGGAGAATAATAAATCAAGCCTTTCTCGTGGTGACCAAACATACTGTGGACCTTATGCTAAGCTAGGTCACTGCTGGCCACGGTTGAAATATTATCCTCATAAAACTTTGCAGCACATCTATTTTCTGTGGAAAGCGCGATGACGATACTGAAAAGTACATCTAAATCTAATAAATTCCACCAGACGCAGACAATTGTGGATTTAAGAGCAATTTCTGCACAGGAGTGGGCTTAATCTACAGCCATGGATTTAAATTTCTTTACGTTAGCTTGGTGTCACTGAAGAACAGAGACAGAGAGTGACAGGACGGAGAGGGAGGGAGGGGGGAAGAGACGGAGGGAGACTGGAGTTCATTCGAGGCTAGCTGTCGTCAAGCTCGGCGTCAGTCGTCACATGGGCAGAATGCTAAACGCTGAGCTCTGAATCCTGACCTATTTTCATCAAACTGACACAGAAATCCACGGAGAGGCCGTCTTACGCTGCTAACCTCTGTCTGCCTCCTCGACTGCCCTCAGAAAGCCACACCATGATCCGTCCTCACCGTATCATCAATCTGCTTACCCGTGACCCATGCTTAGTAAATGATTTTTGATTAATAATCTCCAAATGATTTCAGCTAGGCTCCAGCTTCAGGAGCTTTTATTGTAATTTGTCCAAACACGCCGTTGGGCTGATGAATATTCATGAAGTGAAAACACTCTTCCTTGACCCTTCTTTGTGCTGACAATAGACAGTAGACATGTTCTTTTTCTGTGTCGGCGCTGAACTTGACATCATCACAGACACCTTCCCAAGTGTAGCGACTGCTCTAACAGACTTTTTTACAAAGAAAATGAGCAAATAACTCTGGTTAAAACACGGAAAATGATCCTGCTCTTAAGGCACTAATGGCTTTCATTTTTAACCGCCTTTTATCAGCTATGATCAAAGAGAAATTACAGACGTCTTTAATGAAAATGGATTCAATTGCCAGCAAATGAATGTGACTTGATGGATGCTGAACATCACCTGAATGCGAGTGAACTACACGGAGAACAAGGTTTTTAATGGTGATTGATAGTAGCACTGTAACATGATGACGTGGAGCTGTTTAACCAGCATGCCCTGCAACTACGAGGTTACGTTTCCCTCCAAAAATGAGACTTTATCATCATCTTTTAACACATAAATCTAAAAATACTTGACCCTCAGTCTTGCAGTAGCCCTGCCAGCTTGTAGACTTTTTTCTGAATGCATTCAGTCATGAAGCAGTGCTTTTAAACTTGAATCCAGAACCACTTTTCTTTTTACTTTATGGTTTTTCATTTGTTCCATGGAGGATTCAATCATTTCCGTGCTGTACAAACTTCTCTCACATAAATGCTATACTGTAAAAAGTGAGTATAGAATCCACAGCTCATCCAAATAGTTGGCTGCATCTTTTCACCAAAGTTCTGAGACATATTAACCTTGCAAAGCAGATGGATATGCCTGTTTCCTTGTTTCTTACTGGCGAATCTATCTTGCAAAGCTCCCATCTGAACCGTTTGGGCCCAGTTAGAAAGTGACAGGACCAATCAGCGATGAGGGGAAGTACTCTCAGGTGCGGCGGAGCCATGATGAAAGCAAGCAGCAACAAGAGGCTGGTGCAATCATGGAAGAGCTTAGCGTGGATGCTGCTAAAGTGCCAGTTTTATAAGAACTTGATGATATATCTTCAATAAAAGAAGAACAAAGAACAGCAGTTGTTTTCTTTTCAAAAACAACAAAAGTCATGTACTGACATGTCTATAGTCATCATGGATTGCGTTATTAATCGATAGCGTCACGTGTTTTGTGGCTCTGATTGGCCCATAAAGATGTGACAGACAGAACGTTCATCCAATCACACTCCGAGTTTTTTCAAAGCCTCTGCCCTTTCCCAAATGCTTAGCATTGAAGATTTTCCAGATGGATGTGTGAAACACATCCATCTGGCGTGTCAGCTTAGAGACATATGCCGTCAATCCAGCCGTTAACACCTGAGCATGTTACAGCTCAAAATTATTCATTATGTTCTGCACTTTTTACTATCTTAACTCTGTTTATGGTATTGTTGCTTTGTCTCTTGTTGTGTTGCATCCCTGGAAAACTTCATTGCACTTAATTTGCTCTACAGTATAGCATATGCCCTTGGGAGGGCACTTTGTCGGCCACTGAGAGAGCACCTTAAAGAGCACTTTGTCACATTTTGCCCACTTAGAGGGCACAAAAGAGGGTACTTAAATATTGTGCCCTTAGATGGGGACAATCTCTAATTTAAACACTAACAGGGCACCAAGAGATCACTTTTTCAAATTAGCCCACTTACAAGCAACCTAGAGGGCACTTTGTCAAACTTTGCCCTGTAAGAGGGCCCGGAAGTAAGCACTTTGCCAAATCTGCCCATTATGGGGACACCTTGTTTTATTTGATCTGTCAGAGGGCACCCAAATTTTGGACACTTGAGGGCACTTTGTCAAGTTCTGCACATTAAAGGGGCAGTGAAGAGGGCACCTTTTCCATTTTTTTACACTTACATACACCTGAGAGGGCACTTTGTCGCATTATGTCCACTTGGAGGGCACCTTGGGGGGGCAACATTTAACAAAGTGCCCTCTTACAAACAACATAAAAGTCGGATACCACTTATAAAGCAGCAGTGGTTCTCTTGTTTTCACACGGCCTCCGCTCTTCAGCTTGACAGAAAATTTGGGGTTGAAAAGCCGTGATCGGGGTCGTCCAGTGCAGTGCTGAGTGGTTCAATCTCCTGCAGCATTAATCACCACCACGCTGTCCTCTGACTGATTACCTCCCATCAATCTTAGTTTGCTTAGCCCTCCAACAGGAGAAAGCCCTCGTGAAGATCTGATTAAAAATGTAAGTGACTCATAATCGGAGCGCATGCCTGGCCTTGGAGTCGATACTCTGTGATGGTCGTGAGGTCTGAGTGGGATTTATCTACTCCACTCCAAATGTCCGTTTTCACCTGCTCACACTGGGCCTGGGCCATACATTTACTTTTAAATATATTTCAAACAAGATATAGATGTACCATCTATTTCAGTGTAGTGTAGGCTGATGTCAATGGAGTCCAGGCCTGAAGTTCAGTAAAAAGATTGATTAAAGTAAGAAACACTAACAGTATTATGCTGATAGACTAAAATCATCTATGTGACATGTTTGGTCTTTATATATTTGGTTTAAATTGGAAGCATTCATGTTAGTAGTGAAATAAATTATACTTATAAATGTTCGACATTAATACAGCAAAAAAAATAAGTCCTGGACACCCAGTATTTAGTGATTTATTATTTTGATTATCAAAAAAACACCTGCACACATGAGGGAAATCACAGTCCCACTCACTTTACCAATGTTGCCAATTTATCTGTGCAATTCAGACAGTCTGCAGAGGTTGGCCTGCAGTTTTTGATGATTAAAAGCATTAAATTACCCAATATTGAGCATCTGAATTTCACAAATATGTGGGCAACATTTGGATAAGTGGGTGGAACTGGAGAGTTTCCCTCACTCCTAGCCAGTTCCAGATAATTTTGAGTCTCAGTGTTGAATGATCAATTATTGCTTTTGTTTAAATCAGGAGCATTTACATTATTAGTATATAAAATTATATTATAATCTGTCTATTACCACAGAAACAAAAATAGAAGTCCCTAACACTCATTTTTAGGGAAAAAACTGGTTTTAATGAACAAACATTTCAGACAAACTCCTGCTCACTGTCTAAATAGTTGTTACCATTTGTTTCCAAATAATAAAAAGAAATAATTCTAGTCAAAATCAACAATACTGGCAATGATAACAACAAAAACAGACATCCTGGACGCTCATAATTGGGCCATTTTTCATTTGGAAATCAAAAATTGGAGGCAAACTCCTGCACACTCTCTAAATCGCACAAAGGCATTGGAAACAAGACTCCTTGCCTGTTCCAATCACTGTTCCAAAATGCTATTTTGTAAATGTGTATTAGTGCAATTTAGATCATTAAGTTTAATGTGCTTTTCAAATTTTAACAATAAACCGTATTTGTGTAATATAAAGTCTAGATGTTCTTCGACTATGGGATGGACCTGTCATAATCGCTGCCTCAGAATGAAAAACATTTCCCTTGTTAGTGAACAAGCTCACTGATTGGATTTAAGTTATCTGTGATCACAATTTTAAATAAGTTTCAGAATAAAACCCATCAACAAAATAAATGATCTGTGCAATAAATAAAAATCGCAATGTAGACGATCCCCAAGTCTATCCTTACTTAATATCACCATGAGCCTACGATTTAAACAATTAAAATAGCATATGCAAACGGCCTCTGTGGTTTGTGATTGAAGAAAATTTGACAGTGACCTGAAGAAAAGTCTGTACAGCTTCAAAATAAAGACATTCTTTGACAATGTGGGTAGTCTTAACATTTCAAACACTGATCACACTTTTACTTTGAAATATTTTCTGGAAGTGCAATATGCCTGACATTTTTACCAGAGATATATTGACAGTCATGACGCAGACAGTGAATCTGCTTCTGGGCTTTAACCCTCTCTACATCACAGATACACTTATTTAGCAACTTCCTGTCAAGCCACGCTCACATTGCTGCTCAAAATTGAACATTTTGTGTGAGCATGTGACACAGTAATTGTTTTCATACAATTGTCTGTTTTTTTTTGCAGGTAGCTTAAATAATAATAATTGAAACTCAATTAATCGCCCAGTGCTAAGTTATAGTATTTTTCTTTACAGAAAAAAAACATCAATATATCTCTATCTGGTCACCATTCAGCTAAAAACTATTGAGATATGATTGTGGGTCCATACTGCCCAGCCTTAGCTCACTCTGACCTAGACTCAGAGGGGATTGGCTGTGAAGAGGTGAGGTCTCGGGGAGAACTAGTGGAGATCCTTGTGTGTGTGTACAGCTGCAGACATGAGGGGGAGTGACTTTGAGAGTGTCTGAGAGGCACATCCTGCCTGCAATTAAGGTGGAATCAGAGAGAGATCTGCGCTGCCTTGATAATGAGCCTCATCTGAATTATTAACTAGAGCTGTACCCCCCGGACCTGGACTCCCATCAGGCCTCGCTCTGCAACAACAAGAGCAGATGCACACACTCACAAACATATACACAGGCAGAATCTTCAGATCCATACAAACCTCTATCAAACCCATTTTAGCGCACGCAGGAACTCAAAAACTAATCCCATTTGCAGTAAAAATCAGGGCAACACATTACTTGAAGTGGTGCTCATAAGGCATTATAAGGCATGGAAAGCCCATTATTAACACACTGTGAGTGCATGATGATTTATTGAAATTGGTGCATAGCTTAATGAGTACAATATGCAGAAAGTTAGGAGGGTTGAATACTTTATGAAGCAACTGTGTCATTAATCACATTAAAATTTAGTGCAATTTCAAATGCATGATTACATTATAACATTTTTTCTCTGATTCCTGTGGGATTGTAATCACTTTGGTGCCGCTGTGATGGATGGATCAGGACTGTTGGATTTCAAAGTGTGTGATGTGTGTGTGGTGATTTCTAATGCACTTCCAAAATGTAAAGCTGAATCTTTGGGTGGTTTGTTTTACAGTGCTGCTCACTCTCTATGAAGTTAATTATAACAGTAATTCAAAGAAACGGAAAATGATTTCCTAATGCACATTTATCTTTTATACTTCATATTTGTGCTGCAGCCTTGTAGAGTTTGTTTATTAGGTATTTTTAAGGCAGCAACTGTTAGCATTTATTTTCTCATGACAGTTAATCAAGCAGAAACTTAGATTCAATAAGAAACATCACATCCACGTTTGTCTGCATTACAGCAATACATTTCATTGCAAATGCTCAAACTTCAGCATACTTTAAATGTAGCCTGAAAATTCTTTACCATCAACTAGATTTTTCACAAAATTTAACAGAGTAAATAGTTACAGAAATTACTATAAACCATGGGGTGTTCAAGCTATGGCCCTCGGGCCAACTGTGGCCTATGTCCATTTGATATTGGCCCAAAGCAAAGTCTAAAATTAGGATGAAATTTCTAACGACTAAACTGAGATATCAATGTAAAGACAATGTAGACATATTGATGACAGAAATAATAACATCTCGTTTCATAATGTTTCTAAATCTTACTACTATAATTAGCGGTTTGTCTGTGTGTCTGTCTGGATTTGCATGCCACATGTTGAGAGAGTTTTCTTTGATAACTCTCAGGGGACTTCTTGGGTGCACTGGTTCGAAACTGTGGCAAGGAAAAATTCATAAATATGTCCAGTTTTTCAATTATATACTAAAATGTGACGGCAAATCATCATTTGGAGACTTCTGCTGTGCTCCATTTACCTCATATGTCAGAGCTCAACATGATGTAACATTGTAATTGAATGAGTTCAAACTGTAAGCTCATCATTTCAAAACATGGCAGAGTGTTAGAGAGCCGTGTTTGACCAAAATGAGTTAAGTTAAGCCAAAAAGTGAATGTATTTACTCTTGTTATCTATGATTTTCTCCATTCTGTCTAGTCTGATACCGTACATCTTGTGAACTGCCTGTCTCATATTTCAGCATGATGACTTATTTTACATCACTGTTGCTGCAGGGAGATACTGCAGTGAGTTAACCAAATGTGTAGACAGGGACAATAAAGCATGCGATTGATCGTGATTAAAATGATTAAAGCGCTAATTGTGGACTGTAGTTCATTGTGGTTAATGCGATTAATCTTGACAGCCCTACTTTATTTCAAACTATAATCCAAATAAAATGTAAATACAACAAACAAACACAATAATTAGAGTCAGAAAAGGAATAGGTAGAAGGAGAGGAGCACAAACTGGATAAATAGGGGTCCAGGACCCCAAGGTGGGTACCAAAGATCTCAGAGGGGATGTAAGGTTTTGCCTGCTTTGAGGTTGTCAAAATTAGATTCACACTTACGAAGTAAAATCAGGGTAAAACACTTTTGACAGCAATGCATCACTTACATGTGGGTCATAGGGGGGCTCAGCTTTTCTTAGATACAAGTAAGGGCGCTCCAGGGACAGTAAAGATGGAAGCCACGGCTTTAGGGAACACTACACTGCCATAGAACAGACTTCTCCTAATCCTGCTAGCCAAAATATAACAGCTTTTTACCAAAAATTACATCCCCAGAACACTAACTGACAGCTGACAGCGATCGTCAGAATATCATTACGAAATGACATAATGTTAGCTTACCAGCACTCACCTTTGCTTTAATGATTACGATTTTTTTCCCTTTACTTCAAGCAGCATTACTGACCCAAACTGTCTCTACTTTTGCACTTTCATCCTGATTTTCCTCTACTGCAGATATACTGGTGCGTTACCTCACTTCAAGTCAACTGAGGCTGGATTCTTTTAATGTTAGAGATTTAAATAGTGTCCCTGTGCTGTTTAACTGTCTCGAGTGGTAAAAGCTAGCCGTCATCTCAGTGTCCGGCATTGTCAGGCTACATACCCATGCACTGTATGGAAAAGATGGAGAATAAAATGCCCGGTGTCGCAGCTCCTCGCAGTGGTCAGTGGTAGCTGCTACTGTCCTAAGCTCTTTTTGTCCTCCAGGCCTCTGCAGTCATGTAACAGCCAGGAATAAATGAGAGATTAAAGTGTGATACAATCATGTCCCTGATAGACAACAGCATGGTTTTACAATCAAGCAGAGCTGTGATAACTTGTGGAAGAAGCGCAGACAGGATGAAAAGCAGTGCATAAAGTGAGCAGAGATGACAGAGGGCCCCTGGTGTGGTCATTTAAGGCCCTGTTAACAGTGTAACTGCGTTACGTGCTGACCTGTTCCTGAGTCACAGTCTGACAGTGACTGAACGTTATTTGACTCGTTCCCTGCTCATCGTCCGAGCCAGACACCAGAACATTTTGAAGCCCTGAGGTCTGCTCAACACCACAGAGAAAATGTGCGCTGAGCCGACATTTTACGACACACCACCAGGCACAATTCCCGAGATCCGCCTGCCTGACTGTTGTGCGTCTGGACTCAGTTTTCTTTCTGGAATTTCCGTCTGTAGAGTGTTTCTCAACGTTTCTTCCAACTGATTTATTCCAACTGATTGAAGTGTGAGGGCTGAGGGCGAGAATATTATGTTCTATTCCAACCACTATGACTCATTTAAGCAGTGAACACCCCGCCTCCACTGCCGGTGCGTCCCTTGTTTACATCCCAGCCCTTCTCCAGATTGAGGAGATATCTGCCCGCGTTCGATTCAAAAGCCTTTTGTAGCTCGGCATCCTCTGACAAGGACGCTGATCCGCTCGGATCAAAATCTGCCCGTCTCCGCATGGCCTCCTTCCATTCAAGCCCTCAACGACACTTCCCAACTGTTTTCACTCCATTCACAGGCTGATCAGATGAGTTTTAGCATAGTCTCAGATTCAACAACCAACCCCCTTCGCTTTCCAAATTCCTCTTCCCATTCCCCGCCCCCGGTTAACCCAGCGCCAAGCCCGCCAACTCGAGAGCTGCCTCTCCTTCTGCTGGGCCTTTGTGATAATAACAATAACTGTGTAGCGGTGCAGAGGGCTTTCTGTTGAGCCAGCGCCAGGCCGGCTGGCACAGGGAACCCTCTAAGCCTGTTCCACCATCTCCAACCAATTCCCCTCTGTCTCGGCTGGCGCTGGAGCATCACAGGCATTAAGGCTGCTATCAATGTGCTCAGCAGCAGGGGCCACCGCCACCACTCTCGCACTCGCTCTATCTTTTCTCTTTCCGCCTCTCTCGCTCTCCCACTCAATTCTGAATCCAATTCAAAAAAGGGTTTTATTGGCAGGACAAATAATACCTTGTTCTTCAAAATGTCTCCTTGCCTCCTCTTTTTTTTATGTCTCTCTCTCTCTCTCTCTCTACACCGCTCAACCTTTCTCTCCTTCTCCATCTCCTGTGAGTGGAATCTCAGCAGAACAAGGTGAAGGCCGGCGTGGGCGGTAATACTTTACGTGAAGTGCATCGTGATGCATTACAAGCAGATTAGAAGCACATTAGAGGTAAAGATCCACTTTAACTCCCAGTCATCGTGGATATAAAATAAGGTTGGCAAGCTCAGACTAAGGTCAGAGTGACTATTTTAGGACTGACTGAGTATTTAAGAATTATAATGACAACAGTGTCTCAACAAATCCTGTTTATTTTGTATTTCTCTCAGATATTCAGATTTATATCTCAAGGACATTCATCTTGAAACTTTTGTGCTGCATTATTTTAAGTTAACCTGCTGTGCCTTTACCCTACTTTTGGTTCTGTTTTCATAGATAATGGCAAATAAACCAAGTATAATCTGGAGAAAAGAGCAGAAACAGAACAGAAATTTAGAAATATCTTGTGTTAAAACAAGCCCACCAAACATACAGGCCGGGAGTTCATCATACGGAGTCCATTTATACACTACATGGATACAGAAATACAGTATCCCAGGATGTTTAATTTATCTCTTCCATTATGTAGTCATTATTGTTGCACAGCCTGATACACACACTGGCAAGAGCAGCCTGTGTATCAAACTTTGTCTGCATGTGCTCAAAACTTTCTCTGACTGCGTACGAAACTTTCTCTTCATGTGCTCTAAACTTGTTCGGCCTGTGTACGAAACTTTGTTTGCACGAACCTTTCTCCTCCTAGACCAGATTTTTTGATGAGAAGGGGCTTTTCTAATGTCATAGTTTGGCTGATAAAAAAAGAAACTCAAGGTTCCAGTCCAGACAGCTACTCAAGGCCCGAGGGGCCAAGCATGCAGTGAAAGCCTATGTGACAACGATTTAGTGGCCCCTTCCAGGCTCATAAAACAGAAAGCACCAAATCAGGACCAGCTTGAATCTGGAAATAACATTATCCAAGAAGCACTGGCCATCAGCTCAACTAACCAGCCGACGACAGCACAGAAAGTCGACTTGATTAGCAACAACTTTCAGAAAAATAATTTGTTGGGTCCCGATGGATTGTGCCTTCTAAAAAGTGGCTCACCATAAAAAAAGGTAAACAATGGTTTAGAGCAGCTCTCATTCTTCGGGCATTGTTAGAGGTGCCTTCAACATTATCTAAAATTTACAAAAAATTACTGTGAATATGCACATCAGTAGCTATTCTAGTGTAAATGATCAAAATGTCTCATATGTGCTTTTCCTGAAATCACATCAGCATCTGGGTCAGTAAACAAATAGGCTTGGGTCAGTAAACAAATAGGCTTAAGCCAGCTCAGCAGGTATGCAAAAATGTTTTAAAAAGTGTTTTTAAGGTCTGTGCAACCTTACTGTAAAATACAGACATCTGTAATGTTTTAAGAGATTGATTTTGTTAATTCTATTGCTACATAATTCCCTGGCACTGTTACTGTTATCTCAATATATTTTGACTGGGATGACTTAAGATTTTTCAACATTTTAAAGGGTGCCTCTACAGAAAAAAGGTTTTGATGCAATGGATATACGTGTTTCACATTCATCTGGGATAACTCTCATATAACGCTCAGGATGTAAAAAAAAAAAAAAAAAAGAAAGAAAGAAAATCTCACATTCATCAGAGTGACAAGACAAAACGAAGTAGCCAGACATCTGCAGCTCCAGTGGAAACCTGAGCTTGACAGGCAGGCAGGCAGGTAGTTTATGAACCGACGAGTTTGTTGATGGATAAAACTCATGCCGAGGCTGTGTCGTGAGAAGTGCAAAAATAGCTCAGTTTCAGTGTGGCCCTTCTGATAAAGAAATGTGGTCAAGTTTTGATCAAACTGTGCCATATTATTGCTACATCCAAGCTAATCACTCCACTGATGGCAGCTATTGTATATTCTGGCTTACAGTATGACTAAAGTGTGCTGAATAGATAAACAAGATACAGCAACAGAACAGCAGCTTCCAGTAGCCGTTCATACTTGCTGTATTAGTGTTTGGCATAACGTGCATGGCATATATAAATATTCTGTGTTCCACATGGCTAGAAGCTACCATGGAAACTACAAAAATAAGGATTTCTCTATCTAATATTTGAGGTAATGTAAGAACTAAAAATTGGAGTAGTCATAGATATTTCTGTGCAAAATTTTTGCATACTGCACCTTTAAATAAAATCTTATTGTCTGTGTAGGTTTCATTCATTAAGGTCATGATTATCTAAATCTTGGTTCAAAGGGAGGGCACATGGACTTGATTCAGGTTTTTGAAGACATCTCGCCTCTCTTCCAAAAGGCTTCTTCAGTTCTGAAGTGAACTGAACTTTTAACTACTCTTGTTTTGCCCCACCTGCTTATTTCTAAATTGAAATTAACGTGGCTTTTCCAGCATTGTTTGGCCTTAAAAACGCTCTGTGGAAAGAAATGAGACTACGTTTTGTTTTGTACAGTCTATGAATTTAACGTATGCACATAAAAATGGCTAACATCACACCGGTGTTGGCTGAAGGACCCGTAGAGAGAAACTCTTCCAAAAATAGTGTATAGTTTCTGAAGTTAGAGAGAGAAACACCACTAAATCCACTTTTTTAGTGAGTAAATTAAATCCACACTTTCTTTATTGCACATAGACTTTGCGAAGGAGGCGTATTTAAGCTGAAACATGGTGTTAAGTTGCTCTTAAAAGACAAACAACAGGAATGAATCCTTTCTGAAAGTCTAATTGATCCTCATGTGTACTGCTGTGTGCTCATTATATCACAGTCTTGATTACAGCAGTCCTACACCCACGACGTGCCTCGAACGTTTGTAAAGCCTTCAGGTAGAGTCAGTGAGCTCCCACCTGCCTGCTGCTGTGTACAGTACAGCCTGCAGACAGGCCACAGCTCAGCACATCCATTCCCACGCACAGACACTTGTGAAACGAACATAACAGACCCCCGCATCACCACCACCACCACCGTGACCACCTACAGAAATGAACTCACTTCATATGACCAATCACAGCCTCCCACCTCAGATGCAACAACAAACATGGCCCAAACACTTGACCGCAATTACTGAACCGCAGTCAGAGAAAGACGTACACAGTCATCATGTTAACTCTGCTGCTCCGTACTTAAACACTGTGAATTTGGATATAGTTATGTCAGTGTGCTAGTGTGCATTTTTAACTTAGAAATCCTGTTACTGTTACTGAAGAAGAAGGGTCCACCAACTCGCCATGTTTTGGGGTTTTATTAAAAACTTACAAACCTCTGTGTGTCTGAAGCCTAGTCCACATGTTGGCAGGTATTTTTGAAAATTGACATTTTTATGAACGTTTCGCCCACATAAACATGCATTTTTAGTCAGTGAAGATGAAACATTTGGAAAACTCCAGAGGAAAATTTTTACAAACTTCGTTTACAGCTGCAGCCTGGTCCACAGTCACCATTTTTCCATGGGAAAGTGGGCATTTTCAGTACAAAGCAAATGTTTTTGTCGCTGCCCTCTCAGCACTTTAAGTTGAAAACAGATCATATATTCATCAGCAGAGATGCCTGAATGGACTACTGGAGTCACTGCTGCTTCATTCAACATTCTGAAGACACACACTACTGCCAATGTTGGCGGTTTTGGACAAGACCTGGTTTCGGGTCAGTGGGACAACTTTGAAAATAAAAATGGTCATTGCAGAGGAACAACATGCCAAGGACATGCTTCTGTCTTTGAGTTAACAGTTTTGAATAAAAATGAAAAGACAGAGGACAAGCATTTTTGTGTTTTCATGTAGGCATGCATGTGGACAATATTATTGATGAAAAAGGAGGAAGAAAACCTCATGATTCAAAGTTTCTGCTTACATTTGGACTAGTCCTAATCTTGGATAAGCATGCACAGCATTGGGTTTTTATCTACATGATATCTGTTTTTATTTACAAATTCATTTTAGCTGGTACCAATGATGGTACTGATATATCAGTGTAATTTATGACTAAATGCTTTGTCCTTAACACATTAGACTAAAGTCCATATGGACATACAGAAAAAGACTTCAGACAACTTTGGCCCTACCTTAAACCCTGCAAATTTATTAGCACATACAGCAAAAATTTACAGCAGATAAAAGTTGATACTTATAGCCAATATAGGCTTTTATATAGAGCTGACTTTCACAGTCGACATAGGCTGATAAATTTAGAGCTGATAAAGGCTAATATTTACAGCAGATACAGCTGACTTTTAAAAGTAAATATAGGCAAAAATTAACAGCTGATATTGGCCAATATTTACAGCAAATATAGGTCAATATCTGTTGCTGATATAGGCCGATAATTACAGCTGATGAAGGCCAATATTTACAGCAGATACAGGTTAATATTCAAAGTAAATATGGGCAAAAATTAACAGCTGATAATGTCCAAAATTTACAGTTAATATAGGCCAATATTTACATCCAATATAGGCCAATATTTCTAGCTGATATAGGCTGATATAGGCCAATAATTACAGAGGATGAAGGCCAATATTTACAGCCAATACTGGCTGATATTTATCATCAATAAAGGCCTATATTTACAGCAGATACAGGATGTTATAGACAGCTGTAATTGGCCAATGTATTCAGCTGACATAGCCCTGTATCTACAGCAATTTCTTTTAATTTTACAGTCAAAATAGGCTGAAATTTACAGCAGGTACAGGCCAATATTTACAGCCAATGTAGTTTGATATTTATACGTGAATATTGGATGAAATTTTCATACTTTTCACAATTGCTAGTTCAGTTTTTAGCTGACATCCATATTATATCCTGCATACTGTTCAAGTAAAAAGGGCTCAGATGATAGGGTATTTGGAAAATCTCAGACTTACTCCCAATACTTGCACAAAGACAAACACTCAGTTGATGTAGACTTAGGAAGGTTGTTCAAAAAGGCAGTTCCTTAATGCAATCTAAAGGTCAATACACAGAGTCAAATGACTGGGTCAAAATACAAACAAAATCATCCTCAAGAGAGCAAATAAAAGGCATGAAAATGAGTCACAATCACAATGAACTGGCAACATGACAAATGACATAGATGGCTTTTTTCACCAACTGTCTTTAAGATGAAATTTGTTCTTTAGATTAGAATCTGACATTCAAAAAAGTTTTCTGATCTGTGATTTGTTCTTAGCTAAGAATAAAATCCAAGAGCAATTTTTGCACACATTTCAGAGCTGATGTGACAGGATAAAATGATTAATCCTGCACTTATCAGAGCTCAAACATGCTAGATTAAGAAAAACATACTGACATTATGTTTGTGTTGAAAGTAAGAAACATCACATGTAACATTACAGTTGTATTATTGTCCTTTAAGCTGAATGAAATAAGGTTTGGTTGCTACTCTAGTCTCCATTAAAATAAAAAGCGATTTTACGGTATTGTAAGCGTGATTTTTCATCGTCATTGTTGTAAAAGGGAAGGTTTAGTCATTCTAGTCCATTTATCGCAGCTGTCCCTGTGTGTATCTGAGTGACACCTAAACATGGTGAGAGTACAGTATGTGAGAGTGTGAGTGTGTGTGGCATTAAGAGGCAGGGGAAGCTGCCGGCCCAGATGAAGACAAAGAGCCCAGCGGCTGAATTGAGCAGCAGCTCTCAGACAGGATTACACAACAGCTCTTAAAGACTGCTTTTAATAGCAAGACTTTGACTGGATCTTATTTCCCTCCCACTCATCCCATCCATCCACATACATCCCCCACTCACCCACCACAACCTCCCCCCTCATTTTCAGCCTCTTATCAATCTAAGCACAAACATACGGGAAAGTGTAATGTACAAGAGTGGGCATATTAGGGCTGGGCAACACAGACCAAAAAAACAGATCACCGTCATTTTTACCAGAAGGCGATACACCATACATGCCTTGATATTTCATTTGCAAAGACATCCTGTTTGATACCACCGCAGCAGAAACAGACGTCTGAGAGACCCAATGCTGGGAAGTTTTCCCTTTCAATCATCAAAATTACAGGAAAACTCCCTCTTGTTGTCTAAATTGCACAAATACACCTGCAACATATCTGTATCTAAAGGCTGTCAAAATGTTCGATAATTGTAAACAATGTGTGCCCTCAAAATAATAAAACCTCCATTATTTTAATGATCAGTGGTATTAAAAAAGCACATAAACTTAATGATCTTTAGTCACATTTTAACCATTTAGCTAGCACTGTTAAATTGCACAAACACAATGACAACACTTGGAAAAGTTTGTGGAAATGGCGTGGAGCAGGGTGATTACACCAGTTCCACCAGATTTCCAAATATTTGAAATTATCATGCAATTGAGACACTCAATAATGCCTAATTTATAGATCTAACTACTCAAAAATTGAAGGCAATATCCTGCAAACTGCCTAAATTGCACAAAGACATTTGCAATATTGTGGCAAGATTGTGAACGTAGTTGTGAAAATCAAACACTCAATACAGTCTAAATTGCACAAGTACGTAGGCAACATTTGAGAAAAACTAAGTGAAACTGGTTAGGAGCTAGGGATATACACCAGTTCCATCATGATTTCCAAATTTTACAGACGTATTTGTGTTATTGAGACACTGAATATTGGTAAATTTATTGCTTTTAATTTGCAAAAATTCTGGCAAATTCTTGTGCACAATCAGAATTGCACAGTTGTGTTGAGGATATTCGGAGAAGGATGTAACTGGTGAGATGTGAGGAAATACACTAGCTTGTCAAAACACTGTCTGAATTGTGCAAATATGTTGGAAACATTTCTAGAAGTCAATTGAACAGGCAAGGAGCTAGGTACATTTGCCAGTTTCTTCCACTGATCCTAATATTGCTGATGTATTTTTAAAATCAAGAGTTAGATATTTTATGATTTATTTACTAAAACATAAAAACGATGTCTTGCCCTATATCTTGTTCAAAAAATATATATTTTTCCCTAAGAATTTGATGTTTTTCTCATCCCTGGAGCTTGTATTTGTGAACAATCCTTTATATTTGTCTTTTAAATCTCATTTAAATCACTGCCAACTGTTACAGTCAGTACATGCATCAATGTGTGTCCATGTGTTTCTTCTCTACCTTTCCTCTTGTTTTTGTTATTTAAGTGTTTTTATGAAGCTGTTTTCAACCTCCCTCTTCTTTCCACTAATCAGCTTCCTCTTCAGACCAGCCAATCAGAGCCTCTATACAAAGCTGGGAGCAGGAGCAGGTATCAAGCTGGGCATCACAAACAAGGCCGTAGGACTTAAGCCCCTTCTATAAATCCAATTTAACCCCCCCAGTGGCATAAAGACTGGACTGCTGCTGTTCCACCCAGACTAAATGCAATGTTGATTATGTTTAGATGAATCTATGTCCCAATGCTGTTCGATTGGATGAAAGGCTGGGCAATATATGTAGTTTTTAAGATACATTGATATTTCCAAATGAGACCAGGCCCAGTCCTTGGTATAAAGATGTTTAGTATGAACCACTATCAGTGATATGCTCGTGGACAACAAGATAATACTGGAAATGTCTGGTAAATGAGGAATTATTATTTCTATTATTTTTATTTCATTTATAGTGTTAGTAAGACTCAAACGATACGGATACCTACTTGATACCACAGCGATAACCAGGGCTTGACGTTTACACTGGCCAACAAGCCAATTGCAGGTGGATTTCAGCTGTGGCAGGTACCAGATTGACTTCAACTAGCCACATTGGCCAGTGGAATTTATCAGTGTCACAACCTCAGCATTCTCTGATGGATATTTGTCTGAGTGAGATTTAGATGAAACCAGATGCATTTCTGATTTTTTTGAATAACGTTAATTCAAAGTCAGTGTTGTAATATTAGTATAAACTTAGTATCTATTAAAGAAGGAAGTGGAGCATGTGTTTCATCTCATACCAGACATACCCAATTTGCAATGTCACACATAGTTTCCAATCAACACAATTGTGGCCAGTGGAAATGCTCACTGGCTAGTAACCTTTCATAAACATGTAGCCACGTCAGCCAGTGAACAAAAAAGTTAATGTAAAGCCCTGGAGATAACACTCAATGATGGGTAATTAATTGTTAGTAATTATCAAAAACTACAGGCAAATTCCTGCATACACAAGGTAAATGCAGAGCTCTACCCACTTTTCAAATGTTTTAAGTGTATTTGTGCAATTAAGACAGTGTGCAGGACTTTGACAACAATTTATGAAGCAATAAATTTTGAGTGTCTGCTGTGATTGATAACATTGGAAAAATGAAAAATTGAGTGGACATAGCTGTGAGTAAGGTAATACAACAAATACACCCACTTTTTCAAATGTTGCAAATGTATTTTTCATAAGCAAGGCAATCAACATTGGTTAATTTATTGCTTTTATTAAAAAAACAAATTGCATGCAAATTCCTGTTGTGCAAACATGTTGTCAAAATTTGGACAAGTGGGTGAAACTGGCATATTTACAACAAATAAGTGCAATTTACACAGTGCGCTCTATTGTTTTTGGTTAAAAGAAATGTGTGAACATCATCAAGGTTCTGTACTTTTTGATACCATCAGTCACAAAAATAATACATATTTTCATTTTGAATCACATGGTACTTAATAGTGTCGAAAATTTTTGACAACATCAAAATATGGAAATGCAGCGATGCAATAAATTGCCCATAATGTGTTTGAACTGATTGATAACATTGGAAACATGGAAAAGAAGGCAGAATTATCTGTGAATTAGGTGAATACACCAATTACACCCACATTTTCAAATGTTGCAGGTGTATTTTTGCAATTAAGGCACTCAACAATGACTAATTAGCTACTTTTTTAAATTGCATGCAAACTCCTACACACTGCACCGCCTTAGTTGTACAAATGTGTTCACAAAATTTGGAAAAGTTGGTGGAGAAGTCAGTGGAACTGTTAGATTTAATGAGTTCCTAGCCAGTTCCACTCACTTTTCTGTAGGTTGTCAACAAATTTGTGCAATTAAGACAGTGCTCTCTTTCACTTTTGGTTAAAAATATGACCGAACATCTTTATTAATGTTCTGTACCTTTTTATATCACTGATCATTAAAATAATAAAGATTTTATTGTTTTGAATCTTATGGTATTTAATAGTGTAGAAAATATTGGCGATATGGAAATGTTGCCAAAGTTTTTGTACAATTTCAACAGTGTACTGGACTTTGTCTGTATTTTTTGATATTTAAAAACAAACACTGGCCAATATTAGGTGTCTCTGACTGCAATTTCTGTTGCTGTGGTATCATCATGGTTTGATCTTAACATGAATTTGATCAAAATTCATAATTCTGATATTTGTTATACAATTTCATAGAAAGTATTGAGATATGTATTGCGTATTGCCATCCATCTCAATTTTCAGTGTTTCTGGTCCATCTTTCCCAGCCCTAGACTGCTGTTGCTGCTCCGCTCAGCCCTAAATCAAACGATGATTATATTTAGATTAATCTTTGTCTTAATACTGCTCAGTAGAAAGCTGGTAGAGAGCCAGATGAGATGTGGGAGCAGAGGAAGAAACCTTATGTGTGAGTGTGAGAGAGAAAGGGACAAAAATAAAAAAGGGGAGACAATCGCACTTATCACAAAAAGCTGTAAGGATATGATAACATGACAGAGGGAAGCAGATAGAGGATTTTGGATCAACTCAATGTCAAACACGCAGATGGTGTGAAATGCCTGTTAATCCCACTGCAACTCGTGTTTCCCCCTTTTTTCTGTGTACCGTCTATCACCCGGATGTGTCAGAAATACAAAACACACAGAAGAGCAAAACTGTGACTTCAAAAGCATTTGAAGAATCTTGAAAAGGAGCTGCATTGATTTTACACATAAAGTTCATCTTACTCGTCGAAGGCAGAGCTGCTTAACTGGGGAAATAACTGTATAAAGTCTCTGATGGGTCTCCAGCTCAAATATGACAGCGTGGTCCTGGTCCTGAACATGATCATCTAAGAACCTTTCTTGTGCCGCTTTTACATGAGTAGTACAATCAAGTCAACAAAAAGCCTTTTGAAAAAGAAAAAAAAGATATGTTTATGTAAAGAAATATGAAACATCTAGGTTCCCTTTTTTAAATGATCAATTTCACATTATGGTGTTTAGATTAATGAAAAACATGGGTTAACTGTATGATATGTTTGCACTTTGGTGCTGTTTAGACACTAAATCTATATGGTTACAAGTAGGGCTGTCAAACGTTACATTTTAAATGTCTTTACTTGCTCAGTTTTGATACTTTAGTATTAATAAATCATATGTTAAATATTTAAAATGTAATTATTCTGCATTTTTTTAAAAGTTCATGTTGACAAAGTGAAATAAGTCTTTCCATTATGTTGATTTGTGACTCTAATAAGCAAAAAGATGTACTTTATGATGTTGACTTTTAGATTTTTTATTCAAATTGGTGTTGCATGGCTATACCAGTGTGGTTTAAAACCATGGCTCAACCAAGGAGACAGCTTCAACATGCTTATTCTGTAAAATACACCTCTAATCATGGTTATATGTTAATGAACATGCAGGAGTGCATGTACAAAATGACTCACTAACGTCCAGTGATCCTGGTCAAATTAACGGCATTTACACTTTTCAAAGTTCACATTTAGCTGCTTTAGGATTGACAATTAAGCAAAGAATTTTTCTCCAAAAAATGTTTTATTGTTATGCTTTTATTTTATAATCTTAATTTTTGTATCTCAAGCTAAGGTTACTTAGCTTCCCCTACCGATAACAAACAAACTCTTTCAGATTTTAAATAAAACATGGTGGGTCCCATAGATACTGTTGGCGAGCAGTTATTTACAATAAATGAAAATCATAAGAATTAAACAGAATAAATCAAATCACATTTAAAAAGATCAAAAAATGTTTGATTAAATGTTATTATCTTTAGTTTCAGAAGTAACGAAACACAGCCAGACTCTTTAACTCATATCACCTTTTTATTATCTATTTTGTTTGATATACGGAACCGGTGTCATGGTTTAGCTAGTGTTAGATTAACTGGTGACACCCCCTTACAAATTCTCCTATGCTGCTTGGCTCCCATTTTTAAGTTTTTTTTTTTTTTTAATGCTTTCAGAGACATTAACGCTTCTTGGGAAGAGTTGGCTAAACCACAAAGTAAATTACCAGAGATGAATGTAAGGAAAGAGAATTAAGGTGACTTTGTAGACTCCTGATCAAAACAAAATAAAAGACAATGGCTAATCAACTGCACTTTCTGACACCACAGACACTTTCCGAGTTATGTTAATGTCTCTGAAAGCATTCACATTGAAATTCCCTGTTGATGAAACAAAATATGATGAATAAAGGGTAAAGATTTGGGTCTCATGTTATGGTTGTATGTGGATTTTTTGGTGGGTCTCTTAAGATTTTCAGGTCTCAAATTGGGCCATAGAATACTGAAGTTTGGGAAAGGCCGCTCTAGACAGTGTCATTTAGGCTAATGTCCCACCTACAGCACTATATGATTGGCATCCAACAGGGAGCAGCCAATCAACACCGAGGCCCGGGTGTCACTGGCAGCCAGTGTATGGCATCACTTCCTGTTTTCCTGCTGCTTTGCCTTACTCTGTGCCTTTGCTGGTGTTGACAACGGTAGTACTTAATTACCCCTTTTTTTATTATTTATTTAAATGTATTTATTTGTTTATGCAGTTTTACTCTGGTCACATGGTCATTTGTCATAAAAATGCAAATCTGTTCCAAATATTTTTATCAGCCTCATGAATAATTACCAATGTATCTGAAGAACAAATATTGGTTGATCCCTTACAGATATGACTAGCTCTGTTGGCATATGGCCTTATCAAATACAATGCGACAAAATGTGAAAAAGTCCTTTCAAAATAAAATGAATTCTGCAAATTAAACAACAGCTTTGAGGGTTATTCCCTGAGACAATCTAAAGTGCTTTAAATAAGAAAAAATCACATTCTTCTTGAGTGTAGAAAAATAAACCAGCTGTAGTTCAGACCTTAAACTTCTGCCCTACAATAAGGATGAAAAAAAAAAAAAAACTTCAGCTGAGGTAGGTCCATCAGTGCTGCCTAAAAGCTCACAGACATGATGACTCATCTCATAAGGTGAAGCATTACAGCAAAACTGAACATTCTGCTGATACATACGGATGTTTTAGTGTCCTTAAATATCAACAGAAGTCTTCATATCAGCTCATACTGATGTTAAGGCAATGATATCATGCATCTCTGGTTTATCCTTCTGCTTTTCTCTTGTGTTAAAAAATGATCCCTGCTGCTAAAACAATATTAAAATGTATTCCAAGTTAATGCAGCCTGAGTTTGAATGCTGGATGTCCACAGAAGCCACATGCAAAAGCAAACTTTGTCCCACACAAAGAAGAGAGTGAGGGAAAGCTACAGTAGAAGGCTCTGAGACAAAAGAGCACTAATCCTCACGCAGGATGGGTGGTATATTTAAGTAGATTACAGAAACCAATCTATTAGATTAACCTCCCTATTAATTTGAATTTAAAGGATAATCTGTAGTTACATCTGTTTGCCGTGACACCCCATGTCATCATCTCTTGTTATTGTCCTTTTTAAACCCCTCGCCTTGTGCCATGCTTTCACAGCCTGTGCGTAAATCAGCGTGCGTGCTCTGGATAACAGAGGAGGGTGAGGAGGGGGGGGGGGGCTCCAAACCTCGGGCACACAACTGCTGGCATGGGTGACGCTCCAGTCAAGGGGCTTCAAACTGGACTAGGGGCACGCTTTGGCCCCAGTGTGACCCGAGTGAAGAGAGGAATAAGCTGGGACACATTAGCAATGCGTCAAAGCGCATAATAATCCAAACCATAGAGGAGAGTTTGGCTCCGTGTGGCTTATTCTATATGCACAGGCTGCAATCCTTAAATAAGATGAACTCAGTGAACTCTTATCCAACCTTATCCAAGCAGCTCACCGCCCCTTTCCACACTGTAGAGAGGAGTGACATGGGGACACGCCACTGACATAAATTGCATGGACCAGGGGTCAATTATGTGGCTGAGAAATATGCAGAGAAGAGTTCTGCTGCAGACACAGACGGAGGCTAAATATAGAGTGGATTCAGGGTGATCGGGGCTTGAAGTTGAACGGGGCAGATGATACAAAAAAAGGTTTTTTTCTCACCTCATGAACGAAAATAAAATCTTTTTTTAAGCCAAGATACAACATAATGAAAATCCAAGCACATAGCAGGAGGTTTACTGTGTAAACCATGAGATGTTGAACATAAAAGAAGCTTTATCACTAGTTTTTAACACCATACATCTGTATAACTTTTGATGTAAACGTGTAGGTAATGTAAAACTGCAACAAAAGCAGTGAGAAATGTTCATGTCATGTTGTCATTTGAGGAATTAGGGTCTGTCCCATTCACCTAAAGCTGGTACAGGTGATTGGAACAGAACTAGAAACAATTTTAATGGCAAGAAAATGATCAATTTTGCGAATTGAAAATCCCTGTGTATGCTGAGTATGTTTGTGATACCTGCTTGCAAACATCTTAATGATGGAATCAACCACTAAAATGTTGACGGATGCCCTGGATTCTGCCTTTTGTTTGCTGCCAGGTACAAAAAACTGGATTGTAAAATCCTGCTTATTCATTTTAAAGAGAAAAAGTAACCTGGCCTTACCTCAGTAAATTGTGTCCAATCGCATTTTAATTATCAGGCTGAATTAGAACTCAATAAAGGAAATATAGTAACTAAAAATTCTCACAGTAGCCTTAATTAGTTACATCAGGAGATGTACTGATTTTATTGTTTGATTTTGATCTTAATATTGTTATTTTTACTGGGTGTGACTTTTAGCTTACATTACCTTTTCAATAGGGATGCACCATATTAGATTTTTGACGATTTTTACGGATTAATTTCAGCCAATAATGATAATGTCATCAATATATAAATGTGGTTTGAACTTTAAGCTTCCGTCCTTAAAACACACCCCAAAGTTTGAGAAAGACTTCAGCTGATATCAGTCTGTTAGACATGCGTTCAACTGCACAAATATGTTCTTGCATATATGTAGGGCTGGGTATCGTTAGTTATTTTCTGATACCAGTGCTAAAAAGATATTTTTAATATGGTGCCATGCCTGAATCAATACTTTAGGGAGAAAAATGTGTTGGAAGTCAGCAGGGGAATAAAAGCTGTCTAGGTATCAGAAATGTCTTTATAAAATGGAAGTCAAACATGGGATAAGAAAGGAAACCAGTGCAACTTAAAACATATATCACACACAGCCCATAACCTATTTCTTGCCTTTCATTTGGAGTGGCAGGGTATCGAAATGTATTGATACCCATGTTTTAATTTGATCCGGCAGGTATCGGATGTTTTGGAACCAGTACCATGTCAGTGCCAGATTTTGATCTCACCCCTATGCATACAGCAGATATTTACTGTTGATATATGTTGATACTGTCAGACAATATAGGTTGATATTTAAAGCTGGTATATGTTAATATTTACAGTTGGTACATGTTGATATTTTCTGCCAATATAGGTTATTTACGGCCGATATAGGTTGATATTTAAAGCTGATATATTGGTTGATATTTTCAGCTGATACACAAAGATGTTTAAGACCAATACAGGATATTGAAAGCGATAAAGGATGATATTTTTAGCCAATAAAGGTTTATATTTACAGGCAATGATTAATATTCACAGCCAATACTGGCCAATATTTACAGCCAGCTGATATTTTCAGCTGATATAGGTCAATATTTTCAGCTAGTATTGGTTGATATGCACAGCTGATGTTGGCCTATATTTACTAATAATATAGGCTGATATTTACCATTGATATTGGCTGATGTTTACAGCCGATACAGGTTCATATTTTTGCTGATATAGGTTGATAGTTACAGTCAATACAAATATTTTTAAGCCAATCTGTTGCTGATATCACGCCGATACTACCATACATCTGTACTTTTATTTGAGTCTTATTTCGTTGTTGTTGCCCTCCTTGTGTACGTCTTCTTCTGTGCGCTACTGCTGCAAAACTAATTTCTTCTTTTTGGACAATAAAGAGACTCTGAATTTGAATCTGAACGTCAGTCTAGTTCTTCTCAAGGTTTCCTTCCTCCTTCCTGCTGCAACTTTCTTCAAATGTTGCTTAGTGCTGTGCTCATGATGGATGAGTTTTAGGGGCGCATGATACTGGATTGTTGCTTATACCAATGCAGATATATCTGTGTGGTTTTGCTGATATAACAAAAAAGTGTAGTGTAGACCTGCTCCCTTTTTAAAAGTGTCTTAAGAAAATATTCATTATGAATTGGTGCCATACAAAAAAAAAAAAGCTTGATTGATTGACTGAATGTGAAACACCTTGTTTTTGCCCGGTGTATGAGTCAGTATGGCTTAACTTGACTTTACTTGATTAAATATCCTTTCCTTATCACTTAAATGTCAGTAGGAAAAAAAATAACACAAAAGTGACAAGCCTTCCTCCTTGGATCAGGATAAACCCTCCTTTTCTCCTGAACTGGAGAGGTCACATCTTCAGTGTTACAGAAAGCTGTCACATGTTGGACTTTTTTGAACTCATGGCAGTAAAGCCAAATTAAAATTGCCCCAATCACACTGATTTCACCCCAGAGTGAAGCCTCTCCTCTTAACCTTTCACCATGTGCTGTTAAGTAGTCTTTCATGTGGCCTACCTTCCATCCAGCTGAACTGTTGCTGTCGCCTTTATCCTTGAAATAGGGAACAAAGCGAACCATCCAGTCATAAATCTGGGAGAGGGTAAGTCTCTTCTCTGGGGCACTCTCGATGGCTCGGGTAATGAGGTCTGCATAGGACAGGTTCCCCCACGCGTTCCTCCTGGAGGACTTGGCTTTACGCAGCTGGCCGGCCACGTCGAGCGCAGCCAGGGCGCCGGCTGGAGGCTTCATCTCCGCCGGCGCGCCGCCTTTTCTCTCGGCCCGGCACGCCGGCACGTTGTACTGCTCCAGCTTCACCGACGCCAGGGCTAGACCTCGACTCGCCTCTTCTCCTCCGGGGAAATCCTCCGGACACGGCAGAGGCCAGGTGCACGACCGAGACCGGCTGTGAGGCTCAAATTCCGAATCGATATCAACCTGATGCGCATCCATGCCGCCGTTCTTCATCATCATCAGCATGATGAAGAGATGTCAAAACCCAGCAAGGTCACTGAAACAAAAAGCCTGACAATGAGAGAGGAAATCAAGCTGCTCCTTTATGAGAGAAAACAGAGTGGATGTGTTTGTTTCACGCACGCAGACGATCAGGCAGGGAGAAAACGCCGGCAGCACAGTGGGGTATTCTCATTCTCCTCAGTGGCATCACATCAGGACAGATGAAGGTGTATCCGAGGCATCAACAACAGAATCAGCCTCTCTTCCATGTTCATGTGAGGCAGCATGCAGGTCCAGGTGGCGGTCAAACATCCACGCACTCTTGGAGAATGTCTGAGGCTCCGGCTGCAGCAACAGTTGATCCTCTGTCAGATGATTCACACAGGCTGATCAAACTCCCAAATTAATTGACTTTATAATTTTCTCCACGCGCTCTGATCGCACATTTGCAACCGTCTCTGTGTCTGTGAGCTTCAACCCAAACTCACCGAGAGCGCATTTACTCCGTTAGAGAAAGAGAAACAGGCTCTCATGAATCATTTATGTGAAATTTCGAGACGAGAGGGAAAAAAAAGAAGGAGAAGCCCTCGTGGATTTGATTTGGAGCATCCTCTGCGTCTCCTCTGCTCACGCGCTGTAGTAGATGTTTCTACCTTTGTCTCCAGCTTTCCCCTCACATGTCACATGGGTACCGACTCTCTGAGCCTTTATACTACGAGCCCGTGTGTCTCTGACGGCTTCAAGCCACTTAACTGTAGCCTGGAATAAAGTGGAATAAGTGCTGCTGCCATATAATTGGACGCCGCCTGCATCAAGTCACTCCCTCCAGAACAGGTTTCCACAGGAGGAGGAGGAGGAGGGTGTGTGCAGTGGGGGTTAAATAACGCAAAAACAAGGTCGAAAACATTTCAGCAAACACACTTACGTTTGGTGAAATGCTTTAAACATTTAGTTAAACCCATAAAATGCTAAAAGTTTGGGATGATTTTTGAAATAACTTTCATTTCATGAAATGAAAGTAAAACAAAAGAAAAAATGTAAACAGAAAAACACTTCATGACACAAAATGACTTAAAAAAAACTATGGAAATTAAACAGAAAAACAGAAAATAACCAGATCTTCTCATGATATTGATATTTTTGCTCTGAAATATCTATATTAGTTTAAAAATGTAATCATTCCAGTGGTATTTATCCTTAAATTGTGGTCTTATAGTGTTTTAAATGATTCTTAATGTTTTCAAATACAAATTCTCCATTTTTACTACTGTTCTGGGAAGAGTGTTATTATGGAGCTCAGTAGGTAGGGCAGATTGTCTCTCAGTCAGAAGGTTGCAGAATCAGAAGACTTTGCTCCCACTGCTTTGTTGGTGAGATGTAAATAGTTATGAATGGGATTAGCTAATACCTAAGTCTCTACAGCAATCTCTGCCATCAGTGTGTGACTGTGGAGTGAAAGGGTCAGTGTGACCTGTGATGTAAAAGTGCTTTGAGTAGCCAGATGACTAGTAAAGTGCTATACAAGCCCACCATTTACCATATGGAGGTTGCCATAAGTTCAAGTTCAACCCAAACTCACATCTGTAACATGGAAGGTCCCACCCTCAGCACTTCCAGCAACTTAAGACCAGTTAAGAGCCTCCTGCTCCTTCTCAATGCTTCTTCCAGTTTTAAATTAACGACGCTGTTCGATAAAACGTCGCCTCATAAGACATATCAACTAAAGAGAAAAGCAACGTTTTGATTTAATTCGTAAATTTCTCATAATGAGGGAGAAATACACTGAAAAACGTCATTCTGGGTTTGTGCTCCAGGGTGTTGCTTCCAGTGCACATGCCCATTCTGGGACCGCTTCCAGCGTGGAAGTGCCCTTTTAAGTGCTTTCCTCCCTCATTGTTAAAAAAGTTCTGAATGAAAACAAAACACTGGTTTTCTGATTGATAAATACTAGGGCTGTTAACACATTAACACTCACGATTGATCTTGAAACTTTAACACGTTAAAGAATGAACATATTTTAATCATATTGTAATACTTCAGATGAGTTACACTTTATCAGATTTGTTAAAATCTGGTTGCAACAATTAAAAATGGTGATCAAAAAGACAGACATGAATTACAGGTGCACCACTGTGAATTATTTTTAATAGATATTAACTAAAAGCCTGCAATAAAACAATAGAAATGTATTTAAAATGTCACTAAAATGTTTGCTAAAATGGGCTTGACTGGGGGATTAAAAGTCTTTTTAAAAAGGGCACGGGGGACTAAAAGTGTGAAATAAGGAGTGATACGGGTAAAAAGTCACTTAGTTAAATGGGGCACTAGGCTGGCTAAATCAGGAGTAATCTGAGTGATGTCCCTTAGTTGAAGAACTCTTTAAACTGTACCGCTCCTCGCCACCCTCAGGTCCTCCTGCCGAACAGAAAAATAATATTAGCCGCAATCAAAATACAACCAAAATCACAGTGAAACAAAGCTCTGTATCAAAAACCCAAGTATAAACCCAAGTAAAAGCATGCATAAATACTATAGATAAATAACAATAAAACCATATTTCTGCCCTGTGACAACTTTACCTCATAGTAATCTTGACAAACAAATAGATTTGCCAGCCTCCATCTCATTTAAACGGCAAATCCATCTCAAAAAGCTCCAATCCATAGCGTTTGTGCCAAAATGAACACTTTTCAAAACACTAAGCGTCATTTAAGGAGAATGAGGTGGTAGCTACAGGCGGGGTTAAGTTGTACGGTGAGCCGATAGCAATGGCTGCCACCATTGTCGCAGTTAGCATGGATGTAGCTATACTATAGCATCAGTTTTATCAGATCTGGACCACATTTTTTTATTAAAACGAGAGCGCAAGACCCCACTGAAAGCTTTCCATGATGCAAAAGATGTTTTCCCTCTTCTTCCGACCTGCCCCAGCCTGGGTTTTCGATCATTACGGTTGGATTCAGATTCAGCTAAATGTGAACTCACATTAAGGTGGGATCATTGGACATCAGTGAGTAATTTTTTACATGCACTCCTAAGATATTAAAGTCATTTGATAACTATGAAATGCCCCAACATTTCAAGAGACATAAACATTTAGTGAAATAGATGAACACTTCATGAGACACAAAAAAAGTTTCTTTGGATGCGAAACCTTAACCTGGACTGGAAAAAAAATCCTGATAATCCAAAACATTTGGCAAAAAGCAAACTATTTTTTGTAATACAAAAACATTTTACAATGTAAAAAAACATTTCAAGCAATTAAATTTTTAAAATGTCCTGAAACACACCAACATTTCATTAGACGAGAAACTTAATGAAACAAAAACATTTGTTGTATTGTGAAAACCTGAAAACACCTTCATTGAAATGTTTTTGAAGTTGCCCTTCAGGGGCATCGTATTACAAACAATACAGTTCTTAAAGACAGATATTTTATTACAAAAGCACAAATGTAATCACTCACAGCTTATCATCATGTTTTTATTCTATTATTTATATAAAATGTTGAAACAAGATCTAAAAAATACCCTAATGGATTTGATTTTGAGCCTCCTCTGCCTCTCCTCTCCTCTGCTGTTGTGGACGTTTCAACCTCCGTTTCCAGCTTTCCCTTCATGTCACATGGGTACCGACTCTCTGAGCCTTTTTACTACCAGCCCGTGTGTCTCTGGTGGCTTGGATTGGCGAGTGCATCACCAATCCTACCCACGTTGCCAAGCTGTGCCAACATGTTTCTCTCTTTTGGTTAAAAATCTGACTGAAAATCCAGTTTATGGTCCTTATCACCCAGCCCTAGAGGGTGTACAGTGCTTGTAAGCTGTTATGTTCCCAGCGATACACTTTTCAAAGGCAGACATTTATTTATAAAGAGACAAATTCAATTACTCCCTCACAGCTTATCATCGGGGTTTTATTCCATTTTCTTTCACTGTTGCCAATCATCATGACTTGTAATTGAATTATTTCTGATTAAAGATAAATGTTTATTTTCTCAGCTTTGTTTTGGATTATTAATAGCCTCATTAGCAAAAGATTGTGTGTCAAATCAAATAATACAAGCTAGACAAACGTGTCACTTTTAATGTTTTTTGTTGTTTTGCCTCCTTGAATGTGAAACTCCAAAGACAAGACGCTGTAATTTTTAGGTTTGTGAATCCTTATGATGATTCACAGTGTTTCAGTGAGTTTTGGATTAACGAGGCAGCATTGATTTACAGTACTTTAAGATTTTAATAACCTTTGGATGGAAGCCCCAAGGGGACATCAACCCATACATTTTATATGAATGGGAACATAAAAGGAAAACCCAACGTTTTTAGTGTTTTTGCACCGATCTTTGAGTATCCAGAGTTTTTGCTGACTCAAAAAAAGGACAAATCCCTTCTCACTCCTTTCTTCATGGTCTGCCTATGCTCGAAAAAATCTGATGCTCTGTTGAATATCTGCTCTCACTGTGATGTCACAATAGGAGACAATAACACCTGCCCCTTATAGTATCTGAGTTCAACTCTTGCAAAGGTTGTCCATTGTTTTCTGTAGCTTTCAGCCTTCAGTATGGTTCTTTGCTCTTTTTTAATGTGGTGCAGTTCTTATTAAACTGCAACTGTAGCTACAGCTGAGCTAATTTTTCCATCAGCTCTAATTGTTTACAGGCTTGCAGTACAACAGAAACCACGCCCATAGCTACTGCCCCTTTCTTCTCAAATGACATTAATTGGTTCAACCATTCTCAGACCTTGCACAATAATTTCAGACCGGAGCTTTGCAAGATGGATCTGCCTAATGACCTGTGTCTGGAAGGTCCAGTCACTGGTAAATCAGTATTTCTGACTACTATTACACCATGCAGACAAAAGAACACACAGTACAACTCAGAGAAAAGGTTATTGAAAAGTATAAGTCAGGAAATGGATACAAAAAAAAAAAATCACAAGGCACTGAACATCCCTCAGAGTTCAATTAAATCCATCATCAAGAAATGAAAAGAATATGGCTATCCTCACAAACTGAGTGACCGTGCAAGGAGACTAGTAAGAGAGGCCACCAAGACATGTATGACTACTCTGAAGGAGTTACAAGCTTCAGCAGCTGAGATGGGAGAGACTCTGTCTACAACTGTTGCCTGGGTTCTTCACCACTCAAAGCTTTATGGGAGAGTAGCAAAGAGAAAGTCACTGTTGAGGAAAACTCATTTTAAGTCTCAACTGGAGTTCACCAAAAGGCATGTATGAGACTCCGTGGTCAAGTGGAAGAAAGTTCTTTGGTCTGATAAGACCAAAATGGTGATTTTTGGCCATCAGACAAGATGCTGTGTTTGCTGGACACCAAACACTGCACATCACCACAAACACACCATCCTTACTGTGAAGCACAGCAGTGGCAGCATCATACTGTAGGGATGCTTCTCAGCAACCAGTGATTTGTTATCTATTTGTGCAAAAGTCCCAAACTATATTGACCATGACTGGTCTGTACAATCAATAAAAGGGTCAAACATCCAATACTTTTATAGGGTCTGTATTTTTGTACATGCATGGAGCATAAAAAAAAGCCTTGAGGTGGCTCTGCAGCAGCCACGCCTTGAACATAGAATGGCTTTGTGTTGAAAATGAGACCTCCTAACGTTAAAAAGCTGGTTGTGGTGACAGGACTAAACCCCTGCATCTGCTGTTCTTCTACAACAATGTGACAGATATGATATTTTACTCAAATATGCACCTGTTTCATTTACCTTTTTCAGCTGCATTGATGTTCTGAATCAGGAGATGTGATTCATTTCTTTGTTGTTTTGAATTTTGCATCATTTTGTTTTGGTCTTTTTTTGACCAATGCTCAACACTACAGACCGTAACAACTATCACAGGTACTTCTAAAATACATACATGGAACAAACTGGAACTTTCACTACTGCCAGTTCAAAGTAATCAATAGGAAAACACTGGAGATATGTATGTGAGACTTTTACTTTTTTCTAGTTGACCCAACTGCGATCCCACAACCAAGATTCAAATCAAACTGTGACCTGTGTGAACTGTTACATCCTTGGTATATAAGTGAATAATACTTCTCTAATAGTATTAACTGGGATGTATATGTCTTCTGAGGTCATGATCCCTCTCACACACTCTGTTGACTTTAAAGAGTGTATAAATAGCAGGTTAATGTGAGTTGGCCGCTCCTATCACAGATTACTAAATCATCAGGTGAAGTTCAACTTCTTAACGTAGATGTAGGACAATAATATCATTACCAGCAGCTTAATTTGGACATTTATAGAGGTTACTAAAGAAACACAGAGATAATGGGATGTGAATATCACAGATTAGAAATGTGGTAACACTTTTCAAGAACTAAGATGCTTACCACTCATTATTAATGACGCAGCAATGATAAAATAAGAATCAGGTTTATAGCCAAGTATGCTTATGCATTCTAGTAATCTGTCGTTGGGATTTTGGTGCAAAATCAAAGAATACATTTGTATTATAATGTAAAGCAAATGACCCTCAGGGCTCTGGCAGTGATGGACTTAAAAGACATAAAAACAAACACATAAAATGAAATATAAAGCAATATAACTCAATACCCCCCAAAATTGAGATCTGGTAGCGATAAGTAAGTCCTTTTCAACCTGTATTCAGGAGAATATAGCACAAAGACAATACATTTGATGTTCAAACTGATCTTTTTTTTTTTTAGATTTTTTTAGAAATACACACACATTTTGGACTTGATGCCTGAATCATGCTCCAAGAAATTTGAGACAGGGATGAGAAAAGACTGGAAGAGTTGTGTAATTCTCAGAAAACATCTGGAGTATTCAACAGGTAAGTAGGTTAACTGGTAACAGATGATTGTACCATGATTGGGTATGAGAGGAGCACTCCTAAAGGGAGTCAGTCACAATCAACAATGGTGCAAGGTCCTCCTCTTTGTACAGGAGAAAATTGCAAAAGAAATTAGAGATTTTGCCATCTACATTCCATAGTTATCATCAAACAAATCAGAGAATCTGGAGGGGCAAGGCTGAAAACCAAAACTGAATTCCTGTGACCTTTGACCCTCTGTGATGGATTCTAAAGCATGGGCCCAGAACACTTTAGTAAACCATTGTCAGTTAACACAGTACATCACTGCATGGACGAATGTAAGTTAAGGCTTTACCATGCAAGGACAGACATGTATCACCAACATCCAGAAGACCCATCCACTTCTCTGGGCCAGAGCTCATCTGAGATGAACTCTCCCAAAGTAGAAAAGTCAAGTCCTCAGGGCTAAAGGGGAAAAGGAACATCTAGATTGTTATCAAGACAAAGTTCAAAAGCCAGCATCTATGATGGTGGCAGTGTATTAGTGTCCAAGGCATGGGTCACTTGCATATCTGTGAAGGCACCATCAATACTGAGAGGAGCACACTGGTTTTGGAGTAACACATGCTTCCATCCAGAGGATGTCTTTTTCAGTTATATCCCTGCTCATTTCAGTGGGGCAATGCCATGACACATTCTGCACAAGTTACAACGGCATGGCTTCACAATAAGAGGCTCGCCTGCATGCAGTCCAGACCTGTCTCCTATTGAAAATGTATGGTTTATGATGAAATGCAAAAACCAGAAACTACACACTGTTGATCATGTTAGGATGTAGATCAAGCAAAAATGGGGGGAAAAAATCAACTTTTAGTAGTTTAATAATTAGTTTCTTCAGTCTTCTTCTTATAATAAAAACTGATATAATACAGTGATAAACATGCCCCTGTCCTATCTAGTTTGGAACATGTTGCAGGCATCAAATACAGAATGTGTGTAAATGTCCAAAAAAATGAAAAAGTTGATCAGTTTTCACATTTTATACGATGTCCCTACTTTTTGGGGATCAGGGTTTGTTCAGAATAGGGGCAATAGGTGTAGTGGAGAAGACGCAGCACTGCTGGAAAGTCAAACATAACATTTAGAGCAGAAGTCTATAAAATTCTTTACAGTGGAAGATTGCATAGGCCCAATAGGCATCAATTAAAACACATCAGACATAATAAGAGACTTAATGTAATGTTAAGTGAAGTGTTCTGTGTTCAGGTATAAACATGGGCTATGAATGTAGAACATACATGAGTTACAAACAAGCATGAGCAGCTTTAGTGGGAAAACACATAGCCAAGACCACGGATTTAGAAGTCTTACTTTTTAATTCTAGCTCAATCAACCACCAATAACCTCAGGTAACATTGCACAACAGCCATATGGAGGCTACTCATTAAGAGAAAACAAAAGAAGAAGTGTTTTTTTGCAGCAAAAAGACTCAAAATGTACATTTTAAGAGTGGATATACAATACAATAATATTGTCAAACATATGAGGCACTGTAAGGCCTCTATAAGTTTTCACACCCTTGGATGTTTTTCCCCTTTTACTGATTGTATAAATCAATTTGGTCAATATAATTTGGCTTTATTGACAAAAAAAAATTACTAAAACCTTCTAAGAAAATAAGTGACTGCATAAATATCCACCCCCTTCAAGTCATTATTTAGGCTTGCACATCTGGACACTGCAATTTTACTCCATTCTTCCTTACAAAACCTCAACCTCTGCCAGGTTGCTTGAGGATTTAGCATTTCCAAGTCCAGCAACAAACTCTCTATTGGATTTATGTCTGGGGTTTGACTCGCCACTCCAGAACATTCACCTTGTTGCCTTTAAATCATTTTGGGACATTTTCTTGCAGGGAAATAATTCTTCTCCCAAGACGTAGTTCTCTTGCAGACTGATAAAATTGTCCTCCTGGATTTTCCTGTATTTTGGGGCTTTTATTTACCCTCTACCGTTACAAGCCTTGCAGGGCTAGCTGCTGAGAAGTATCCCTATAGCATGATGCTGCCACAACTGTGCTTCACAGTGGGGATTGTGAATTTGAGTGTTACACATTGTTTGGTGTACACTTTCCAGTGCTTGGAAAATGTTACATTTCCATCCCCTGACTTACACTTTTCTATAACGTTTCGTCTGAGTTTCTCCTTTCCTGCATGTCCCTTCCCCTCTCTCTCTCATTCTCCTCTTTCAATAAAGGCATAAAAAACTGTCCTTATAAAAATCATCTTGCGCATGGCCAGCCCAATAAATTGAAATGTGGGGTTTGAAGCTTAATTATTTTGCTTCAAAAACATCCAACATCTCTGAACATAATAAACCAAACTGAGCACATTTTAATCAAATCAAATAAATGATTTTATGGGTTTATTCTCCCTGTAGGAGGGGGTCAGAGATTTAAAGGCCCATCTCCCCTCGCTGTCTTTGTCACACATCGTTGCCTTTAGAGGCTCTGAGTCCATAAAGCCGGCTCCATCAATGGCTGCTCTGTGTGCTGGAAACCCCCAACACTGACGGAGGCTGCCACTCTCTGACAGCCGGTTGTCAGTGACAACCATAACCTCAAATGCACCTTAATGGAATGCTTTCATGGGGACTAAATAGGCCTATCAACATGAGGAGAGCGGGGATCGCTGTTTGTGTGTGACTGTGTGAGAGAGAGGAGGAGAGAGATGCTGTAAATGGGAACAAACAGAGGGAAAATTCAAAACACATGCTTCTGCGGTTTGGAGAGGAGATTTTTTTATGCACCACAGGGAAGTTGTAACAGGAATGTGGTGTGACTCCCATCATATGGAATGAAAACAGAGAGGCCGTGCCAGCAGGGTGGATATAGGCTGTTCAGCTGTGTTCAGGGCTCGTCATCACGAGTAGGTGATGCACCACCGCAGCGTAAACATGAGAAACATGAGTCAGACGGCCGGACACAACACGAGGCAGACGGAGAATTACATGCTCGTACACAGGGGGAGAGGATTTGTCAGAGATACTGAGGCCGGTTGTGCAAAATATGAAGTGACTATGAGGATCCAAGTCCTCCAAGAAACACATATTCACATCAGTGTTTCATTTCCAGGAGGTATTTGTCAGATTTAGAGGATCTGCAGAGTCTAAGATTCATGTTTATCCATTGTCCTTCTACTTTCCCGGCTTCAAATATTGATGATATGCATATTGACTGCCTCTACATCCTCTCAAGTGGCCTCTTCTTATTGATTACTAGGTCTACTCATGCCAGAATTAAGGGATGTACTGGAAGGTAAATAACCTAGTGCAACAAAAATTGCTAACAGATGGGTTAGCATGCCATAGAAGATCAAAGCTATGCAAAACCACAAGTATTTCCAACACTTTTTAAAGTCAGAGAAATCATTCATTTTACACTTGTGATGATACATGTCATGTCATCAAGACTGCTACCAGCGGGGGGAACGAGGAAATGGGGTTTCTTGATCACTGAAAGTTTGTGTGAAACATCTTACTACTATAATTAGCAACCTGTCTATCTGTGTCGATTTGCATGCCATGCCGTTGCTCAATTTGGCCTTGATACTTCTCAGAAGACTTGGGTGTACTGTTACGAAACTGGGGCCATAAAAAACATCATAAATATGTTCAAATTATCAATGAAAACCTAAAAATGTCAAAATTCTTCCCCAGTGTTAAGAAGCAACTGTAGAATATTAATTAATGTATCTTTGTACCAACAGAGGGCACCAGAGTAATGTGCAAAGTGTGGGTGAACTGAGCAAGCTGGCGCCAGATTTTAGCTTTGCTGACTTGTTGACAATGACATTCAGAGATCATTTGATCTGCTGCATAAATGAAGACAGGATACAGCGGAGGCTACTGTCGGAGGATTGGCTGACTTTTGAAAAAGCACTCAGGTTTGCATAAGCAATGGAGGTGGCAAATAGAGACATTGTGGCTTTACAAGGCATGAAAGAACCTAGATTGGTGATTGGTGAACAAGGTCAGCGACACACAACCAAAGCCCCAGCCGAACACTAGAAATGCTACAGATGCGGTGGACAAAACCACCTAGCCAAAGACTGCAGGTTTGCCAATGGAAAATGTCACTGTGGAAAAGTGGGACACATAAAAACAGCCTGCAGAAACAAAACAGGCACAAATACTACACAGTTTAACAGGGAGCAAAAAAGTATGAAAAGAAAGCTAATTTAATACAAGAGGAATGGGAAGATGGCGAGAAAGAGGACATTTTTACTATGTTTAACATTAAGGTCTTCACACACTGGGTCCCTTATTTTTGGAGGCGTTTTTTTTTTTTTTTTTTTCAAAACCGCAATCCGAAGAAATGCCATGTACTCAAACCTTGCACACGGAGTCCTTAGTGTTTTATTTGAATTCAATTTTTTTCCCCAAAATTCATAGAATGTTGCAATTTATTTCATACTACGAGCTTGCGGCTTTGTAACTTTGAAAATCACACTGGATCCATCCAACCTGATTGAGAAATTCATACAGCACCCCCTCACGTGCCATAGTGCTGACCAGCCCCGTAACGCAAATCCACAGGGCCCCCTGCAGCTCACCTTAAGTGGGCGCTTGTATTTCTTAATATTCGACAGTATGAATAAGTCAGCCCCTCCTCCCTGGCCAACCCAGCGCAAGGGAGAGAGCAACAGCACTGCTCACAGAAAATGACTGAGAGGTGATAAAAAAAGAATCGGCTGATCATCTAGTCTGACAGTATTTCTCAATTTACCGGTGAATAGTGCAGCACAGAAGAATTCAGTGTTTTAACGGACCAGCGCTGTCTTATTAAAGCACTCTAACATGTGGTATAGCTGCGCAAGGATCCGCTGGTCTATGTGGATCATCACTGCTCTCTTTATTATAAACTCTAAATTTATCAAAGCCACGTCTTTTGGAACCTTCATTGTGAATAAGTTGTTGTTGCATATAAAGTATTGAGAATCCATGTTGCTCAACATTTAAATGAATAATAAATTATTAATATTTCACCGACTGGAATTTTCGCCTCAGACGCAGGATTTATGAGCATTGCACACAATAGGTTTACCTAAGATTATCTGACACACACTGTTAAAAAGAAGATGACTTGTTTCAAATAATGGTTTTATCTCCTATTTGTTCTCCTGTTAAATGTGTATTATGTATGCTCTCTCTCTTTCTCTCTCTCTCCCAATCTAGGCCAATTAAAAATCAGGTCCAATCAGCTGAACTCTTATTTATAGGAAAGCTTTTAACAACAATGAAAAGTATGTATTTCTTTTTTCCTGCCAACAGTAATGAGAAGCGCCAATGTCCGCTAAGCACGAAGCAATAAAGCTGCACAAGAAACATCAGAACAATGACAGCACTACTAAAGCAAAATGCAAACAGGCTTTTGCATTACAAAGGTGCTGAAATTGTCAACAATATTATACTCTGCATGAGTTAATATGCCCCCCCCCACGGGGGCTGCAGGGGTAAACTTTATGGCCCAGGCGCTGAGCTAAGTTGGAGTGGGTGAGCAACTTTTCAAATCTCGTGGCTGTGAGTACAAACTTCTGCCATCATCTGTTATATTGTGGTTGATATCCACATAATACATACACTAATCACAGTGTTTAAAGTGAGCGCTCACTGTTAAAGAGGGAGAGAGAAGGAGGGGGCAAGTGAGTGAGCGAGAAGGAAGGAGCAGGCACTGATCTGATTCATCAATCATCCATTTAAATGGCTTGGACTGATGTAAAAAAAAAAAAAAAAACACCAAAAAATCAAACCTGTTCCAGAAAAAATTAATTTCAGCGTCAGTGTGTGAAAATAATTAGCACAACATGAACCTAAATTTATTTAATAGAAGCAAAAAATTTGACTGACAAAAAACAGACTCAGTCTGCAAAGGCCAAAAGAGGGTACCAGAGGGTAACAATGAGTCTGGATGTAGAGATAGTCATTCTTAGAGAAGAACCAATCAGAACAGTTTAATGTAAATGGGAAAAATAAACATGCAAAGTTTACATAGGCAGTGTATACACTATATTTTCAAGGAGGACATTTTACATGTTATTCCGTGAAAGACAAAAACCCACGCTTGCTCATTTCAGGATAACGCCCAGAATATATGGTGGCCATAAAGTGCCAAAATTCAAAATGGCTAAAGAATGGCTATGTGTGTATTTCAGCCCTAAGTGTGTGTGGCTGTTAGTGCCAGTGTGTGAATCATATGGTCTATGCAATAAGGCTGAATTACATGAGAGGGGCCAGTACCCAAATGACTGCATATGTGACATTTACATTGCAGCATGGATGCCCAAAATGGTTTTCTCTGCAGCACAGTTCAGGTGTATTTGACTCTTTGTCTGTTCTGTGAATAAGACAATGACAGAAGAATTTCTACATGTTTAAGAGGAGCCAAATCCATGCAATCCTTTAGTGAATCCCTTAGAGCAGAGGAAACTACTAGAATACTATAAATCCAAGTAAAAGGTAAAAATTGAACAGTTTCAAAGCTATCTCTTTGACTGTTTGGAAGCTCTTCACTGGAGAAGCCTTGGCAGAGAACAACCTGTTCTCCTGAAGAGTGAATTTTTGTGGTTACACAAAGCTCAGTGTTCTAATAGTCATAAAAACTCAAAGAGTGCCAGTCTGGGTAGATGATCTGAAGAACACAGCATCTTGACTTTGAACTGTTTCATTATTTTCACTCTGATGACAATTTCTCTCAAACCTTGACTTTTAAAAGGAAAAAAGGAGTTTTTGCATTTGTAAAGTATTTTACTCCACAAAGCACTGAGACAGAAGAATGTGTTCATTTTTTCTACTGTCCTTAGATTTTTTTGTATGATGATAAAACTATGTACAGTTGAAAGGGAGAAGTGTGTACGGAGGAGAAAGAGTAAAAGAAAAAATGAAGTGACAAAGATCAACATCAAAGAGCCCTTTCTGCATTTCCTCCACAAAATCTGTCTGTGACAGCTTTCCAGAATTCAACCCACTTGTCTGGTGTTTAACAAATACTTCTCTGAAAAAGTGATGATTTCTATAACTCTGATGTCATTTTATCTAGCAACCCTTCCTGTGGATTAGAATGTTTGCAACATCTTGTAATTGTGGTAATTTTTCCATGCTGTTTGCCTGCATTTTAACACTTTATGAAACGTAACCAGACAGATTTTACCACTGGGCTCTCCCAGAAAATACACCAGCTATCGTTAATTTTCTGTGTTAAGTTCTGATTTAATTTAACCAACAATGTTCATTTTTAAAAGGTCTATCAGAATCTGTAACTTCCTGTTAACCTCATTATTTACTGCAAGAGCACACACCCTCCTGTTCTTTAGAGAGCTTATTGAATTACCAGTTAAAATACCCATCTCTGCCTGTGAAATACAGCTTCACCCACATGAAGCTATACACACATGGAACTGGGCTAGAGTGCATCAGAAAAGTTTCTATTATTTGTTGATTTGAAGTATTTGGTTAATCCTTATGGATGTAATGTGTTTGGAGTAGATCTTTTACTGGATTTGAATCGTGAGACCCTTTTTGATGAAGCGGGACTGTTATGCATAATACAGTCTCCCTCTCAGTGGACAATAGGAGATAAAGTGCCCTCCAGGCTGCCTTATCTTGGCAAAATAAATTATATCTAATAATTCCATGTCTGTTACCAACTATTGCACTACAAATGTAAGATAGTGTTTTTGTACTCATCCCTACATTCCTCCATTTCTCTACCTTTATTATCTCAATATTTAACTATTTAAACTCAGTGTGTCTGGCATGGCTTTTGTAAGTGAATGTGAATTAATGAAAGAAAAAAATGAAGAAAAGAACTAAGCTGTCCTGCGTCCTCTTTGACATCCTCAGCCTTTCACGTTCAGGCAAACCTGCAAAAAAATTCTACAGAATTTGGCAGCCTTACAGTCATATGCTCAGTCCATATACAGAATGTCTAAATGGCATTAAACCTATCCATAATCAGAGTTTATAACAAGTTTGTTCATTGCTAGGGAACAAAGGAGGAGAATGAAGAATAACTCTCTTTTCTACTTTACCAACCTTTTATACAAGCCTAAACCATTTCATATTTAAACAGCCATTCTAGTTTTTTCCCTTCAGGCAACAGCAGTATTTTAGGATTTTGACAAGTGTCTTCATAAAGCAATAACTCTCTCACATCATCAAACTTTACACAGTACAACCAGTTTACATAAATCACAAAGTGGGTTTTATCATGCAGAACATGGGAGTTGCTGATTTACCTCTAGCTCCGTCAGTTTAGGCTGACTATAGGTGGATGATTTTCAGATCTTAACAGACTTAAACAACAGGCAAAGGGACAGTTAAAACTGATTTTAACCATAGCAGTGCTGCTGAAATCTTCAAAGAGTCATAGGTCTTGTAGTTGCAGACAAACATTCAGTTGTATTTGGGTATGTCATCTTCTAGCTTGAACACTAGAAAAGGACCTAGGGATGAAAGGGTTAAAACTGAAGATTGGAGAGGCACCACTACAACTGGAAGCGGTTAAAATAAACCTTTTGATACCAAACCCTTTATTTGGACAATTTTAGGTTGTGTCACCCCTAAATCAGGGCCACATTCCCCCTGATAAATGGGGCACACATTAGCCCAAAACCAGGCCTAAAATCATTCAGTAATTTTGTTTATTTTACTGTGACTTCTGTGTTTTAAATGGCATCCAATCCAATATTTCCTTACACATTTTGTCGCATAAACATGTCTAGGACAAAATAAATAAATAAAGGTAATATAAGCTCAGTTACTACAGCTCCATCCATGGAGGTGGCAGAGTTAGAGTTAGTGTTGGCCGGATGTTTTGTAAGGCTCTGACCTACTTTGACATTTGCACATGGACACTTGTTGTGAAAGCTTGAACCACAAAGTTTTGTTATTATGTTTCTATTTTTACATTGCATGAGAAGAGAAGCTTTGGAGATGTTTGGAGGCTTATATTTAGAGTTATGACAGAGTTAGACCGACAGTTTCCTTCTTATTCCTGTTTTAACGTTCAGGCCAAAACCCCAGCCGGTATCACACACATACTGGGATGAAATATATTGTTTTATAAATGGCTAAAAGCTGAATTTTCTAACATTTTCTACCTCATATTTTAATTTCATGCTTAATAAAGGCTACCGCACATAAGATAAGTTTTAGAAACAGGAATAAACATATTGATTTTATTGTCTCTTAGCCGTCTTTGGCATTAGGCAGATCACCAGCTGCGACTGGGTCTTACTCCCCTCTTAAACACTCCATCACTAACTTCCCGAGGCTCCACACACCTTAGAGTGCACACTAATTGCCTCTTCTCGGCGGGTCTTCCTCCCTCATTTTCATGCCCTCTCTGGTGAGCCAGTCAGTCAACCTGCAGGATTATTGATGTGTTTACTGACGGAGGGGGATGCCACTCCCTGCCTTGGGAAACCCTGAGGCTTTTGACTGTTGAGTAACACCGACTGCTGCCACCGACGCCTCCAATCAGGAAAGTTGGGATGTGCCAATAATGAGGCGACACAGAAGGAGGAAGATTGTTGCTCCATGAGGTTTTGACTCACCTGTTTCACTTCATTTAATCATAAAGATGTGTCCCAACCAGGGGCCGTGGATGTCTGCATGCCAACCCAACATAAAGTATAGATGCTAAATAATGCTGTCAAGGTGCCTGGAACAGATTGAAAGAAGGGGAAAATCTTCGTCATATTGCAGTTTTACTGCAATAACAACATTGCACCACTTCAGGCGAAGATTTTAGGGTTTCTGAGGCCAGTTTAACTACTTTGGTATACTTGTGCACAGTCCCCCGTGCAAATACACTTTATGGTCTTTTCCCCCTCGCTTGACACAGATGCATACAGTCATTTGCACAGACATGCACAAAAAGATGCAATCATTTCTAGCTCCCTTTTTCTCTCTCCCTTGCACTAAAACTTCATTTCAAACACCATGTTGTGACCACTGAACATGACACTTTAAGGCCAAAATTTGTACATGCAGATACTGACTGGTTGGTGAGACAATTGGTCAAGCAGTCTGATCAGTTTTCTATGATTACTTAATGGAGGTTATATGCCATGAAAAATCAAAATCCAAAATCAAGCAACATTTTCGAAGTACCATAATCAACTTCATTTTAAGAAGCATCAGTTACTGAAGAAAAAATAGACTAGGAGGTCCAAGCTTTACTGCTGATGCACCGGGACTTAGAGGGTTGCTTGTAGAGGAAGATTTCACCACTACCCCTTGTCAGGCCTGCCCACAGACTTGACTGAGCCCCCGAAAAACCCAGAGAATAGGCCCTCTCCAGTTGTGATTTATTGATGATATCTATGCATGTAGGCTGGATCAGCAGAGTGTCCTGGCTAACGATTACCTCACGTTGGAGCTGAATGTGTGTCAAGCTTTTCTTGAGTTGTGATGTTCAAATTACTTATTTGTGACCATTTTAACCCTCTCTAAAACTTCTATGTACTTTTCAGCTCTCATAGTGTCTTTCCAAATATGTAAGCTCACACCGTAAGCACTAATGCAACCCCATATCATCAGAGATGCAGGTGCTTAAACTGTGTGCTGATAACAAGCTGGATGGTCCCACTCCTCTTTAGTCCATCAGACACTGTGTCAATGGTTTCCAAAAAGAGTTTCCAATTTTGATTCACCTGACCACAGAACAGTTTACCATTTTGCCTCGGTTCATTTTAAATGAGCTCTGGCCCAGAGAGGACAGTGGTCTGTCTGTATTTAGTTCACATATGGCTTCTTCTTTGTATGATACAGCTTTAACTTAAATTTGAGGATGTCAGGGCAAACTGTATTGACAGACACTGGTTTCTGGAAGTGCTCCTAAGCCCATACAGTGATTTCCAGTACAGAGTTTTTTAAGCAGTGCAGTATAAGATCCCAAAGATCACAAGCAACCAATATCATCTGACTGGTGGAATATTCAAAGCCTTTAGGTTGAAGAACATTTTTCTGAAATATTTCTACATTTTTTTTTGCACAGTTTTTCACATATTGGTGAACCTCTGCCCATCTTTACTTCTGAGAGACTCTGCCTCTTTAAAATGCTCCTTTTATAACCAGTCATGTTACTGACCTGTCGCCAGTTAACCTCATTATTTGCTAAATGCTCCTCCAGCTGTTTTTCTTAGTACCACTTGCTATTCTATTCTTTCTGTTGCCCCATCCGTACTTTTTTGAAATGTGTTGCTGCCATCATATTCAAAATGAGCTGATATTTTTCATGAAATGGTTAAGTGTCCCAACTTTTTTGGAGCTGGGGTTGACCAAAAATAAGGTAAGTAGGACTTTTGACACTTGAATGTTTGCATGATCTGTGGAACATAACATCTTTGCTGTTAAAATTGCATTAAACAGAAATTTTGACACTTTTCATGTTAAAGAAATATTGCAGCTTCTGCATTTTGAAAGTTGCTGCTGGCTATATTGTGATTTAATCTAAATTTCAAGTAATCTTGCTGCCTTCTTCAACAACTAAAACACTGCTTTTTAATTTCATAGATTTAACAGCTTGACAAAGCACATGTTCAACATAAGAGCTGGACCTGAAATCACTGGCTGAGTGGAGTTTTTAATTGAAGATCTGCAGAGTTTGGGGCCTCTGTGGCAGCTGATTGGGAATCTCTTGCAGCTTTTGGCATGTCAGTTACTGTATTCAACTTTGATTCAGCCTCAAACAACCTCCTTTTGCTTTTTTTTCTTCCCTCCATCCGTCCATAATCCCTCCCTCCAGCCCTCCCTACTCCTTACAACCAACCCCAGTTACATAAGACTGCCGAAACTGTTGTTTTCCAGCGGGACTCACTGCTGTGTGCGGAAACTGTGGGAGTGGAGGGTTGGGCATCTCAGCCCAGTACCCTGCCAATGGCCATCCCAGGAATGCATCCTCTCTGTGGGTCTGGGCCGCAGCCAACCATGTGGCCTCCCAATGTCACCAAGGAGCGAAACAAAAAGAGACGAAGCACTTTTTTAAAAAAGCGGAAAACAAAAGGCTGCATTTTGCTCTCTTATTGGCAGTACAAGCCCAGGCTGTCTAATATTGTGCACGTGTATTCTTTCTTCCTCTTTTTACGAGAAGAAACCACGACATTGTGCAGCGCCCGCCTGCCTCACAGCCCTTTGATGAATACAAATAGAGTTTTAGTAATATTTAAAGAATCCCCCTCAAGCAATGTTGAATGGTGAAAGGGTTCGTGCAGACGCAGTGACAGACTTCTCTCTGCCGTACCTGACATAAAGAGGTTTAGCTAACACTACCCGACACCTACTGTTAATCCTATTTCAAATTGCACTCTCAACCATGAAATCCACTCACAAGAGGAAAAAATACAGTGATGCAGTGCAGAGGTGTTACAAAGATAATCTTTCCCTTGCCACTTTTCCCCGCTGGCTTTAAAGCAACAAAAGCAGGCAGGTACAATTAAAGCACGGGTAGGTCCTCTAAGGGGAAGAAGTACATGGATAAGGAGGAAGATTTTTGTGAAATTAGGTTATGTGGGAAATAAAAAAGGGGGAATGGTATCACACTGTGTCAGCAGGCGGTGCCAGACATATGGCAGACATTGCTAGCAACCACGCTGTTACAGTTTCTTGATGCCAAAGCTTGATTTGACCCAGTCGTGTAAAGCTTCCTGATGGTGGTTTGAAGAAAGTTAATCACATGAGCTCCACCAGGCCTTGTGGTCTGCTAACCCAGGACTGATCCCAGACCTCAGGCAGGGGTCTGGATGTGGATGGACATTTTTAGAACAATATGGCCGGAGCTGAAGGTTTGGAAAAGGATCGCAGCAAAAAGCACTAGCTCTTCCAGCATGTCCTTCAATGCCAGTGCTTTGGTAGCAGTTCTTTCAAAGGTAGCTCTTGACACTACAAGATTATGCTAATTATGTCACTGTGTTGCATACTGAGAAAAGTAGAATACTTTTGGGTCACCAAAATTAAATAAAAACTTGCAATGTTGGTGATATTATCAAGAGAGGCATGTAGCAGACTGTACCTTTACATGGATACATAATAAAAAAAAAATGCCTGATAAGATAAAAAAACACATCACCAGATGATCAGGACCCAAAATGACCCATTTGGAATGAAGTCTCTGACCAAACAAGAGGAATGTTTTATGTCGATTGTGCACATGCCTGCCTCTCTCTTCATCTGAGCATGTCTGAAGGTCATCCTGCAGACTGTCACTGTGTTGAACTGTCTGCTGCCTGTCCCCATTTTTTACTAGTCTACATAAGATCATATCAAAGATTAAGAAAACTAAGCACTGGCTAGAGATAAGTATAAGAAAAGGAAAAAAACATCATACAGTATGGAGAGCAACAACGACTTCTTTAACTGGTCAGATGTATGCTCTTAAAAGCAAAACTTTGGAAAAATCAGCTATTGTCGGAAAAAATATTTTACAATTTTGCATAGTAAAATTACATTGCTGTGTGAAGCTTGCATTGACTCACTACAGGCTCAAAAAATATAATCATTAATTTTGCAAAGCAGATGGATTGGCCTGATTCCATTTATGTCATCAATCTTGCAAAGCTCCAACCTGAAGTGATTGTGCCCGGTCTGAGAACAGACCTGACTGATAGTGTAATTTGAGGAGGCCGGTAGCTACAGGTGGGGCTTAGTTAACTGGGGTGACTGGCTCAGTAAGAAGAGTCAGATATCTCATAATCTGAAGATTGTGGGTTCAATCCCCAGCGCCTGCAGTCATAAGATGTTGATGTCCACTTAACCCCAATTTGCTCCCACTGTTCCATGTGTAAATAGGTACGGCTGTGTTTGAATGGGATTAACTTACACTGATGGCCAATTCTCTATAGCAACTCTTGCCATCAGTGTGTGAATGGGTGCACAGTACAAACTGAAGTGTTGATTTCTCAGTGTTAAGTTGAGTTAACTACTAAAGTGTCATTTTAACTCCACTCTGAGTTAACTGGCCTTCAGTGTCAAAGTTATTTGACAGTGCTGATCCAGTCAACCCTGTAGAGAGTAAATTGATCTTAACTCCGCCTACTGCCATTTCAAATTTGCATAATTTTCCCACGATGCCCACAGGCAGAGTGTTTATATGTGTTTTAGATCTTTTGAATTGTGTTTAGATGATACCTGCTGTACATTTATCATTGCTGGGATTCCTTTGCTCATGTTTCTGGTGGATTGTTATAGTTTTTAAGGCTTTAAATCTTTGCAACATGAGTGGAATGGTTATCTGAGTTGGTGACTTTCTGCATGTGGAGCATTGTTATGCAAAATGTAAAAGTAAATAACGTGTACGGGTAAATATTCTGTAACAACATGCATTGATATGAGATGCAACAATGCACAAGGCATGAGAGGTTACATGAGGAATGACCTCCTTTGCAAAATAAATGCAGTTTAATTACTAACCAGACTATCTGCAATGCTGCTACTTTTAAGACACAACTATTTTCTCTGAAAGTTCGATGGTGTCAAGTTTTAGAGGAAAGGTATGTCCAATACTCGAGTTCTGGAGCATTTTTCAGGCCAAAAATTTCAACTTTAATCTTTCCCTCAGGTAATTATTCTCATTAATTCACAGTAAGGTAGGAAAAGGTCCTGAGACTGTAATGAGTTTAATAAAATAAAGATTTGGATGGTGACAAATGGTTTCAAACTTTTCCCGTGTTGACTGGATACAGTTAAGCTTAACTCCCAAACTTGAGTGCAGGAATGAGAAGTACCAGAAACAAACTGGGACTGGTGAGGGTGGCAGTCAGTGAAGGGGGCCACAGGCTGACAGAGGGCCGTTAAGAGAGGCAGTCGACAGTACAGGAGGCCGGATCTGACAGCGGATGGCAGGGTGGGTGTCACCAGGTACGTTTCCCCCGTCTCGGTGTATCTCAAGAGTTTCGCCTGGCTGATCAGGGACGACAGGACCGCTGCTCCCAACCTTCAGTCAGCTGTCACACGAGGTCACCGCTGAAGACAAAGTATGCAAGTCACACTGCGTACAGGCCAGACACGTCGCCTACATGCGTCGGCACTCAGCACCGTGTGAGCCTGTGCTGCATGTGAAGTTTTGAGCCCAGGAAGAGGCTGCAGAGAGGAAATGATGTGGTGCTGAATTTAATTTCTCCATAATTTCTATTATCTTGGCGGTCACGGGTTAACACTGGGGAGCCAAAACGGAGGAATAAAAACACAACAACTTGGATTAGAGAGAAAAAAATGAGGGAGTTCAGAGGGTCGTATATCATTAAGCAATTGAGAAAGTTAATTAGGCAGCTCTGATAATTATTGCCATGGCAACCTGAGCGCACTCATGCAGATTTGATTAACGAGGTGCCATTTATCTGTATCGGCTCAACAGCAGGGCCTGCACAGTGCTTTAGAGACCCCTAAAGGTGGGAAAAATGCATTTATGCTTTATTAGGCATAGTCACAGTGTACTCCTATGTTTTATTATTTACATGCAGAGGATAGATGACAACTTTGAATGTGGAGAAAAGCTGCTGATATAGCAGAATTTACTAGAAAAAATCTTAAATAAAATTTAAGCATGTTTATATTGATGTACTCCAAATAGTCAAATAGCTGTGGATGCAGAGAGTGTTGTCCAGTTTTAATTCAAATAATGGTTATAATAATAAAACTTTATTTATAGAACCCTATATAGCAGTAAATGCAGGTTAAAGAACTGTGAATAAAGGAAAAGAAAAGCACAAGACAATGGATTGAAGGTCACTGAAACAAAGGTTGGAGTACCTTCATTTTAAAATGGATAATAACATCTGATGGAGAGCAGAAATCAGAATATAACGGAAAAAAGATTTCATACTGGTCAGTGAATGATTAAACAAAGTTAAAATACATAAATATTTGGATGTATATCATATGATACATAAATAACAACTCAGTAATAAATAATTGGCTCAAACAAGACAGTTGCCAGGGGGTTTAAAGGGTTGGGATGGGCCCAGCCTAATAGCCAAAGGCCAAAAATGTGAGTCTTCCTTTTGCAATAAATAAATATGTCTTTCTTTTAAATAATGGCAACCACTAATTTAAAATTATTCCAACAAAATTAAACATTTAACTCAACTAGTAGCCCTATTTATAATAAAAACACTCCCTCTGTTATTCTCCTTGCATTAATGCTTGTTTGAAGAACTTGCAGGCATTGGAAGCTTAAACAAAATTTGAAATGAAGGGGGAAATTGCAAAAAGATCCACTTTTTGGACAAAAAGACACCATTCCACTGGCCTGGCTATAGGCCTGTTAAGATTGCATAGATCTACTAAAATCCAAAATCCCAGATTTTTAAAGGAATACTTCAATACAGCAGTGCTGAAAAATGGTAATGTGATGAGCTAGTCAAAGGCTGAAATGATGAATGTTTTAAGCCTCTTTTAAAAGGATTGATTCAAATGGCTTTGCTTTTATTTATGGGTAACGTGTTGCTTATTTTTAGACGTAAATGTTTATCGAAAATAAAGGCCAGAAACTATTATATTTTAAGGTTGGGTGCCAGACAAGTAGCAAGCATTTTCTTCAACATCTTAGGTAAACCTTAACTAAAACAAAATTATGCTATAAAAGGAAATTAAAGAAAAGTTCATCAATCATCCCCATTTTTAAAGAAAAAAAGAGACAAATTCACAGTTAATGAGCTCATCTCTTATGGGACATTTGAAGTTTGAAATTTTGAGTCAGTTATTAAACTAGTCGACTGCTCTTCATGCCCCCAACAAAATAAGTATGATAAAGCAAATTAAAGCATCCGTGTGTTTAATCCAAGGTTATTGATTAACGTAAACTAATGAAATAACAGAAATTAAAATAAGAAATTTTACAAAAAACAAATATGAACTTAAGCTGTATTATATTCTTACAAACTTAACTAAACGAAATAAAATAAGGGAAAAAATCTCCTTAGTATTCATCTTTGTCTGCACCACATTGACTGAAATGACTGCCTAAAGCTCAAAACACACTGGTACTGTCTGACACATGTCAGGATGATTGGTCCCATCATTTTCTTGGAACAAACCCACACCAGTGGCAGCCACACCACCGTGGATGCGCCTCGTCGTGGTACTGTTCCTGAGGCCAATGGCTGTGGCTGGCAGAGTTTTTTCCAAGAGAACAGTTGCCTATCTCAGCTACCGAAGCAGCAGCTCTCTTTGAGAGCACAGGAAAGAGAAATTTAGCGCCACCTTTTGTTCAAAGTGTAGAATAGAGAGGAGGCCTCAGCTGCTGGTGAAAAACCACTACTCCTATTGTTTTGTTTTTTTTTTCCACTTACCCGGTGAGGCGGGGAGACAATCTTTGAGTTGGTGTTCAGCTCTGGTATCAAGCACCTGGCTCAGCATTGGCTGGTGGGGAGTTTGACCTTTCCAGTCCAGCACAGGTGGGTTTTTGTGTTTTATGCCTGGGTAATTTAAAATTACCCAACTTGAGATCACACAAAGTTAGTTTAAGGTCTTGAGTTCTATCCAAATATCAGATTTCAATAAATAAAAATGAGAAGTAAAGACTAGCTTATTTGAATATATTTTAAAAAATTGTGTGACTTTGACTTACTGAAAACAAATAAAAACCTTGAACCAGAAAAAAATAAAACTGAGCATTTTTACAAAAGAAAATATAATCATCAGTCCAGGAAAACACATGATCAGGGTTTAATTGACTAAACCATGGCAACACTGCACTGAATTAAACCGGGCCACTAGGTGGAAGTGGACCAGACACAAGTGTTGTGTGATACTGCTGGTCCAGTCTTTAGAAGTGCCTTTTTAATCTGTGCCTGCTGCTATTCCTCCATTAGCTTTTTAAGCTTTTTTTTTCCTGAATATGTCTCTGGTTTCAGTACTTCAGAGGTGCTTAAGAATGTTATTTTTGCACTTTGAACATTTGGCATGGCACAAAACATGCCCTTTTTGGAGTCATTTATCTATGCAGAAACCACTACTTGCCCCCCATCTGGAGTTCTCTGCTGACGTCACCTGCAAAAGACCAATAGAAGACTGAAGAAACATTGCCTGGCCTGATGAGTCTTTTGTCATCATCATTTCTGCTGACACATTCAAATAGGGTCAGGATTTGGAGTAAACAACAAGAAAGCCTACCAGACCACCAACAATCATGGCATGTTACAGTCAAGTATCAGGATAACTGTGCAAATTTTGGACCTGATTCAACCCTTCCTACTAAAGACAGCAGAGGCCCAATTACTGGATGGATCAAAAGGTTTTTTTTTCCAGAGTAACCTGCAGTGTGAGGTGTTGTAAAGAATGATTTTACCTCTCTGATCTGCCAAAAGACTCAAGACTTGTAAATATTAAACATTTTTATTATTTATGATGAGAAATCATGGCGTGGCAGTGTGGACAGCCAAGCAGGATCAAGCAGGATTGTTACATGGAACAAAATGAGAGCAAAGCTGCAAGCAAGCTGACCAGACTCCCTAACATTTTACAAATTTTTTAATGTGTGCCCAGCTTAAATCACCTTTCTTCCTCTTTTAATGCTCAGTTTAAACTCAGCACATTGTCTTGACCATGTCTGCATGCTTAAATGCATTGATTGCTGCCATGTGATTGGCTGATTGGATATTTAGATTCATGAGTAGTTGAACTAGTATACCTAATAAAGTGGTTGGTCAGTGTAAATTAGATTTACAAGGGATTTTAAAGATTTTTGATTCACCAGTGGCTTTAAAATCAGTTCTAAAGGGAACAAAAATCCAGTGCAGAGCATCTAAAATTGGATTAATGTGCTCTCTTCTCGTATTCCTAGTAATAGTAGGTCTAAATCTATGAGGGAACGCCAAAGGCACGGAGTACAGCATGAATGCAGAGAATAAGAATGTGATTTCTGTAGTTCAGAGAGGAGTGAAGGAGACACAGAGGCTGTTTGTGGATTACAGTACACATGTTGCCCTCTGGTGGAAAAACAACAACATTTAAGGCTGCATGCTTTGCTGCTGAAGGGTGTCAGGAGCCTTGTTTAGCAGCAGGTAGCATATTGTGAGGCACATAGACGCTTCATTACGGGCCGGGGACAATTATTAACGGCTGTAAAGAGAGCTCAGTACAGCACTTATGCAGGAATATGAGGCATTTTAAAAAAAAAACGTCAGAGAATAGATGAGCCGTTTCAAAAGAAAAAGCTGTCAGCAATCAGGACGGGATTCAAAAAGAAGGAACAGATAGGTGCTCAAAATCTTCAGAGAATATTTTCATCAACATGGGCAGAAAATGACACATTTAGCATGCGCTGGAGACATGCTATCAAAATCAGTTAGCTATAAAAAAAATCACTTAATTAGCACTCTCAAGGGTTTTTTTTCCGCAGTAGATGGGACCATTATGAGCATGCAGACAAAAGTGAATACATGAAAGTAAAGTAAGCTCAGTGGGAGATTTCTCCAGGGACCTGCTAATCCTCCTCCACATCATTTCACACACAGCCAAGTGAGAGGTATGGATTAGACTTTATTATACCGATATCAAGCAAGGATGAATTCTAATAACAGTCAAATCAATTAAAGCCCTCTCACTCAACACTTTCATAAATGCATGACAGCGGCGCTTTCTTAGAAAAAGCCACATTCAGGTGTAAAAATAGCAGCAGAGAGAAAAAATAACATTGATTTTACTGTCACAGATACCCGTTTCTTTATTGAGAGCCTTTGAAGACAATCCTCACCCACGGTTCATCGCCTTGTCAGAGTCTATTACAACTACTCCTACTGTTCCTCTCCGGGCTCATGACATCTTCTTCCTATTTTTATGAGTAAATCAGCTGCTGACCAAATATAATTCACACAAAGAAAGATTCATCTAAAGGTGGACAAGAAGAGTGGGTAAAACAGAGGAAGTTTAAAGACAGAAATTACTGTGAATCAAGGCTGAACACAAGTGGGGGAAAGGGGGACGCTTTCTGGGGACCAGCCCTATAGAGGGGCCTGCGGAGGTCAGCAAAAACATGATCTGTCCTTCTTTGAAGAAATGATGACTAAATTTATTCATAAAAGCAGAAAGGAAACAGGTCTTATCTGTAGTTGCTCCCTTGACATCCAAAAAATGAGTTTACTAGAGAGGTTTAAAAATGTTTTACGTCAGCCATCTGAACACAAGGTATGGCTATTAAATAACGAGACTGCACTTATTTAGATAAAACCACAGGTTTCGAGGCGTGCCGGTAGTCGAGTGGTTAAAGCCCGCACTATGTGCGCGGGTGGCCCATGTTCAAATCCGGCCTGTGGCACCATTTCCCGCATGCCTCTCCCCACTCTCTTCCCTGTTTCCGAGTCTATCCACTGTCGTCCTCTATCTTATAAAGACACGAAAAGGCCCAAAAAAAATTTAAAAAAAAAAAAAAAAAAAAAAAAAAAACATGGTTCACAGTCACACAGAGTATTATCTATTAAAGGTTGGGTTTTCATGCACAACAGCTCTAAGTTTCCAATAAGTGTCGTACATAGTTCACTGCTTGGAACTGATTGAAGTGAACGTGTTTCTGCTAAGGTGTCTGAAAACATTAGCTTAAAAGTTGAGCAATGCGTTAAATTGAAATTTTTTGCGAAGTTGAACAATACAGCAGCCAGATCTTTTCATACTTTGACTGAGGTGCGTGGGGAACACTGCATGTCATGTGTGCATGTGTTTGAATGGAACAAAAGATTTTGTGAAGGTAGACAAGATGTCCAAGAACATAATTGTTCTGGCTGCCCATGCACATCAAAAACTTCCAAAAACATTCAACAAATTGAACAAATCGTTTGAAATGATCAACAGCTCGGTATAAGAACAATTGTAGAAATGGTCTCCATTTATAAAGAGACAGCTCGGCAAATTTTGCATGAAAATTTGAACGTGACAAAGTGTGTGCCAAAGTTGTCCAAGGAATTCTGACTCCTGATCAAAGGGAAAAATGCAAGCAAATTTGAGAAGACATTTTGAAACCAATTAAAGAAAACCCACATTTCTTTTATGCGTGTTTACATGCCATGAAACTCTGATCTTCCAGTATGATCCTGAGACAAAATGACAGTTAATGCAATTGAAAACACCATTGTCACCAAGGATGATAAAGCATCACAAAACAAGTCCAGATTCAAGGCCATGTTGATTGTTTTCTTTGACATTAAGGGCCTGTGTCCATGGCTGGCTTTTTTAGCACCATCAGCGCCAATTTTTAATTCAAAACCAATGTAGTCCAGTGTTCTGAGCACTCAGCACCCTGGGTGGAAAAATCACCCTCAATGTCAGCGGTTTTTATTCGGTTTTGTCAATTCAGGCATGACTATCATCTGATTCAGAAACAAATTTTAGTTGCATGACTCACTTAGAAGTCACGCCAGCTTTCAGTCAGAACATGCATCATTTGTCAGGGAAACACAACAACCACTCTACAGCCTAACCAGCAGCTCCCGACTGGTTGGATGGATTTCTGACATGATAAATATTTTGTTTTTTACAGCTGCACACCCTCCCACAGTAAGAGCAGAACCACAAGCAGAATCCTAAACTTTGGGGCAGGTTTTTAACCTGGAAAGCTTCAATAGGAAATGTTTGAGAAAAGGCAGAGACTTTGAAAAAAACTTGGGTGAACATTCTGTCTGTCACATCTCTACGGGCCAATCAGAGAAACAAAACACATGACGTAGCAGCTATTGAGCTGCTCTCGCACAGCTACCGAGGAATAACAGGAAACATGGCGACTATAGACATGTAGGTACATGACTTTTGTCGTTTTTGAAAAGAAAACAACTCACTGCTGTTCTTTGTTCTTCTTTTAACGAAGAAATGTCGTCAAGTTCTGATAAAACTGGCGCTTTAGCAGCATCCACGTTAATCTCTTCCTCCATAACTGCACCAGCTCTTGCTGCTGATTGTTTACATCACGACTCTGCTGCACCTGAAAGTGCTGCCCCTCGTCGCTGATTGGTCCTGTCACTTTCTAACTGGGCCCAAATGGTTCAGATGGGAGCTTTGCAAGATGGATTTGCCAGTGAGAAACAAGGAAACGGGCGTATCCATCTGCTTTGCAAGGTTAGCAGGTTTTCTTTCACTATCAGACAGGATCTGAAATCACCATGACAACAGCAGGAATTACTTTCTTATGATATTAATGCTGTTTGTGTGTGTAATAGAGAGAGAGAGAGAGAGATGTGACTGCACACAATTTCAACTTCAGTATGTCAGACTTTTTCAAAGTAATCTCCACAGATTTTTGTCACAGGCCCAGACGACTTCGCTCACAGTGAACAGGGTAAGTACTCAGGTTTTGCACAACAATCGGACTGTAGTGTGAGCACATAAATCTTGCGTGATGGTTGTGTGTCGTAGGCAATTCAGGCATACAGTGTGAGCTGACTGTCATAGGGTCGGATTGAAATCACACAGTGTAAACCCAGCTTCAGGAGAAAAGCTCAGACGAATGAGTCCTCTCACCTTACCAATCAAAAGCTGAGACATTAATGTGCATGCACTTACAGATGTGACAACTATGCATGGATTTATAGACATCTGTTGGCGAGAGAACCTGGCAGGATGGTGACAAAAATCAGCTCTGTCTCAACCGAAAAGTACCATCTCTTTAATAACTAAATCCTGACTGTTCACTGTGGTGTGACAGATCCTCAGCTAATAGAATATGTTTATAGATATGTTTGGAGTTGTACTGGTACATTAATAAAACCACAAGATGAAGCTGTGCTGTTGCAGCTGCCACACACTCAAGGCCTCTTATCACATAGTGAACAAGCATTCAGTTAGCAATGATTATAATCCAAACCCCGCTTTGTTCTCCCTACTCTTTTTTATCTGAAATAAAAATCAAGACCTTAAATTTCAGCAGACTAACCATATGGTAAAATAACGGTGGCACGTAAAGTATCTATTAGTAGTTTCAAATAAGTTATTGCCACAATATTTTTGTAAAATCAAATTAAAGTAGTATATAAAAAGGTTTCTACAAGACACAATGTGAAAGTTAAAAACTGCACTGTGTCACATTATAAACAAACGGCAGGTAATAACAGTTACCAGGTGATAAAATCTAGTTAGCTCAAGATCTGTATCTCAAGAACACTGAGCCTTTTTCCTCAGATTTTCCAAAACCGTTCACTCCTACTCAAGGATGAACTGATTAGCCTTTGAGGGTTAAAGGTCAAGGTCATCGGACTTCCCAGAACCACAACTTTACCTTAGCTGTTGGGCTAGTCTATAACTCAGAGATATAAAACATCAAACTAAAGTTCTAGTTCATGACGAAAAATCATTTTGAGTTTCTGTTTCTTAAAGAGAAGAGGCACCTTCTCTGTCAGATCCTGAACATAGCTCGCAAAAGTTGGACAATACTATGTCCCTCAAATTTAATTCAAAATAACCCAAAAATATCCTGTTCTAAACCACATTTATGTTAAAAAACTATTATTGTTGCTGGACTGTAGATTTTTCCTTTCTTGGTTCTTTTGTCTTAAAAGAGAAAAGCAGCACCAGTCTTAAATTATTAATCCCTCTACAGCTGTCAATCTTCAGCTCCGTCAGATCTCCAGAAAAATGCTCTTTTCTTTCTCCACTGTGACTGGAGTTCAGAGCTGCTCACATTCAGGAGTTTTAACAAAGAAAAGAAGGATCCCCCTTTGAATCCGGACTATTTTAACACCCTGCTGAGAGCCCGAGTGGCAAACAAAGATTGAATCTGCACATGTCGATCTTCATCTTCTCTCCAGGAAATCCCAGCAGGCCTTTCAGCTCATCATGAGGCCCTGAATTCAGGTCCCCTGGTGCGGTGATGTCCCGGGTCTGTGTTTTTTCCTGAAGAATGTGGACCTGTTTAGGTAACCCCAACAACGGGATGGAGCCTCAAACTTAAGGGCGTGGAAAGTCCCATGTGCATGACAATAAACACCAGGACCAGAGAGCTTTTTTTCCTCTGAGCACCTTAAATGAAATAGAAGCTGACCAATGCATGCCCAATTTACCCAAATAGGAAAGAAAATCACTGAAAAAGCATGGCGTCAGCTTAAAGGTTCCTCTTCCAGAGAATTCTTTTGTAACAAAAAAAATCCTTAAAAAGCTTTACAAAAAACCTCTTCAATGTCAAAGTAAAAACATATTTCTACAAAGTGATGTCCATTAAATATGTAATATCAAATAACTGGCTACATGAATGTTTACCCTCTTCAAGTCAGTGTTTAGTAGATGCACCTTTGGCTGCAATCCCAGCACTGAGTCTATGTGGATAGGTCTCAGTCAGGCTTGCACATCTAGACTCTTTGTAAAACTGCTCGAGCTTTGTCAGACTGACTGAAAGAATGACAGACGCTGGTACCAAACCAATCATCTTAACTGCTGTGATGATATTTGAAAATAAGAAGGGCTGGGCTACAGGACTGTAAAGAACCCTATAAACAAAACAATGTTTGCCAACTGAATGTTTATTCTGTATTTGTCTAATGTGTTGGGCAGAAGAACTAGAACTACTGCCTGGCAGTTACAGTGTCATTCATTGAAATCTTATAAGCAAGAGACAAACAGGGGGCCTAATGACCTCGACCTTGTACCTCCAAAACCAAATCCAACTACTTAATCTTTTTACAAAATGTTTTGAGTCTAGACATAAATGACTTACAGTGGCCCTGGAAGGGATTTAGTGTGAGAGGGGTAAGGCTGCAGACCATGGATCTCAGAAACCCCCTCTCCCAGATAGTGAGACTGTGAGACACTGCATCTGTCAGAATGGAAATGCATACAAAAACTTTCAAAATAAAATAGGATTATACTTTGGGTTGAGTGGGGTTAAGGGTTAAGGCCCCTGTAAAGTGATGAAAAGAAATTTTTATTTAAGGTTTGTTGTGGCATGTTATGAACCACCAGGCCAAATTTGAGTTATGAATAAAATCTATATGTTTATAAAGTTGATTGTCAAAATCATGACATATGAGGCAGTTAAGTCTGCTCTAGCATGGTGTGGGCATGTCGGTTATTTGCGCTGAAGCCACACCCACTCACAAGAAATACAATCCTCTCAGATTAAATAAAAGGGCGACTGATCAGAGCAGAGAGACAGAAGTTGGGGATTAAATTAACTGTTTTCTGGTACAAATCTCTCTGTTCTGATGCCTTTGATGATCAGAAGGCCACAGTGGCAGATAGATTTGGGAGATTTCCCTCACAATGACCAGAAACACACAAGTAACTGGCTGTTAACCTCCAATGAAGACAGTGACATCAGCTAACAACAGACTGTACTGAGATTAACTGCTCCGTGATTTTGTATCATTGTAGCATTAAGGGGGAGGGGTAATTCCCCATCAAGACCAGTGATGTCATGGGCTCTTATATTTGCCCTGCTCAAATGAAACCAAGCCAGGAGGGAGGTGAACGACTTTCTAATGGTCGATATGAGAAAAAACAGTCACATATAGATCTCAATGTTTTCACGTTTAGAGCAACCTTATACCAGCATATCTAATGTGTTACATGCTGAACCCAACGGGGTCACCAGGAATCCCAAGAAGCAGGCACATGCTTTGTTACCGATATCTTCAGAACCATTAAACAGATCTCTATGAAATTAATTCTGATCAGAAGCTCACCTTTTTGCTGATCTACAGACAAATTTTGGCATTCATATCCCTTCCAGAACATTTTAATCCAGACACAAAGCATGGTGTTTATTCATACCTATGATGCAACGAATCCACATCACTTAATCCATGATAAAAATGAATATTTATTACATTTTTGCTCTATCAAACTTAACTGTCTTGCTAGCTTTCCTCCATTTTGACAAGAAAAGTAACAACTTCCTGTTAGCCTGTAGGCCAATCGTGATACTCCAAATTCTTCTTCTATGGTGATAGCAACCAGTCAGGCAGAGCAGTTGAGAGAGAGAATTATGTCAACTCCATAGACACCAATGGGACACTTATTTTACAGCAATGGCAGATCATGGGAGCCCTCGATAGTTCCAAACAATGGGACCAAGGCTATATGATTCCTATGGCGAAGGTATGTTTCTCACATTTATCGAAGGTCAATTTACAGGTAGGAAGCTACAGTTGACATTTAAATGATGACCATTTTACAAATGCATTTGAATCAAATTAACAATGTAATTTAAAGTGTGATAGCTCGTTGATTTAAAAAAAATTAGTTTTAATGTTACGTTAGCAAAGACTCGTGGCTAATGCTGACAGTTAACTATTTTACCTTTGCTATCGCTGAACTATGATTGAAATTACCCTCAATAACTTAGCTAGTAGGATATTGCAGGACTTTTTGTAGCCTACCTAAAGTCTCGTTTAATTAAGGATATTAGCTAATGTAATGTTATTCCAAAAATGGGTGCTAATATGCTAACACAAACGTTGGTTGTTGTTTTGTCTGAAGTGAAGTGTTAGCGTCTTAGTTTGATGGGTGTTGCTGGTTATTCAGCAATTTAACCACCGTATATGAACCCCACACTATGCCTCAGAAGATAAGTGGATGATGTTGATAATAACTGCTTTTTGAAGTTTGTTTTGGCTAAATCTCCACATTTTTATGTGTAAGCTAACCATTTTGATAATAATAGTCATAGTTTGTTGTTACTCGAGTTTATTTAAATGTTAGGCATAAGGTTATGTAAGATGATGTGATACCTTGTTTAGCTATTATTTGGCATAAGATGTAGTAGTAGTCTAACGTTAGCTTAAATGTGTTGTCTTTTGCAGCTTCTCAGTGTTCATTTAGAGGCTTCAGCCTGCACATAGGATATTGCCCTGGAGGACCTACACAGTATTCAAAATACTGTTTTTTCCAATCACTATTAAACTGCCAAAGCTTGATTTCTTTTGATATTTTACTGACTAAACGTCTTCTGACCTTGCAAGATCCAAAGAAGACAGCCAGCCTTTACTTCTCTCTTGCTCTTGGAAGACTGGATGCAACAAGAGGCTTCACAGCAGCTATGAAGAGAGTCTCCCAACATGTAAATTAAGTGGAACACTTTGCTTTGTTATTAATAATTCCATATTTTCATGGTTTTTGTTTTTCCTTTTTAAATCAGAGGTTGTCATGTGAAATTCCCACTGTGACGTACTGGGTGCCTACACAGGTGTTGAACACTGGTCTGCTTACATCTCACATCTTTGATGAATACTCTTTTGCACTATGCCTGTATCGTTAATCTGGAAACAACAGGATTGAATAAAATGTTTTTAAGAAATTGTGTAAGCCATTGTTTTATTGCTTAATTTTTGTTGAGTATTAGAAAGTATGGATAAGTAGTCAACTAGTATAAAATGATACGATGCCATGGGTTGGTTTTCCTCCTGTCCTCCCAAATTTTTTCAGTCACCAGCTGTCACTTTCATATTTTTATATACATACAGTAGATGGGTACAATTCTGATTGTCCCCCCTCCACAACAGCATATTGTAGCTTGGAGTATCTTGCAACAGCTATTGTGTACGGACTACAGATTGATCACTTAGATATTTTATACTTCACAAGACAGTTTCCTACATGCTTTAGGTTAATAAAGCTAAGTTACAACATAGACATTGTCCTTGAAACATCTGAACATGTTTTCCTACTCAGGAGTATCAGGCTTCTTCTTTCTTCGTCTGAAATGTTAAAACAAAACAAGTCAGTAATTTTTAAAATCACCAACGCTGATGTGATAAACAAGGTAATTTTGGTAATGTTACAGTGTCAATGTTTGCTAGTCAAGAATGTAGGTAAAGCCAGCTAGTTTACTGTCCACATTCTTCCTTTTTGGAGGAAATTTCAGCAATTTTAAAAGCATTGTCGCAATAATAATGTTCCTACACATGCACACAGATTATGTGTCATGTTGGAATATATCTATATATGAATGTAAAAAACGGAAAATATTGGTAAGTAGTTACCAGAAATCGCGGCTAAGCAGTTCATTTAAAAGGCCTGCCAAGCTTTGTTTGGAACTATTCGGCTGCTAAGTGAACCACGTGACACTCTAGCTTCCTGACCCCTCAGTGACGCAACTCTCTCCCTCAATGGCCCTGCCAATCAGAGCCTGCCAAAGATTTTAAAAAAGAGCCAAGATAGTTATCTGCTAGTTGAAAAGTTAAGAAAAAAATAGTCCTATATGGCCCAAATAATGAAAACAGGACATTTCGGCACCTAGAATGGGACCAGTGAGAAAACTGGAACACCAAATGAGAGCAAAGTATGAAGTGGTTTTATGGAGATAAATGATAGTGGCAGTTTATGTTTTAGGTTTGTTAGAAAGTTATTTATTCTCCTGATAGGCAAGGCCTGTAGGAACTAACGAAAGATGAGAAAAGGCTTGATCATTGTTGATCTGGTTCTGTTTTGTGTTATAAATTCTATGAGATTCAATTTCCCCGTTGTCCTTTAAAGGTACAGTGTGTAGAATTTGGAATTTTAGCGACATCTAGCGTTCAGGTTTTAGAATGTTACCAAAACATCACATCACTAAGCAACGAGAGCCTGTGAAGACCAAAAAGGATTGTGAGCCAGACATCATTTACAGCAGTGACGAGGTGAGGGTTTATTCATTCATTTTTGAACCATTATTTTGTAGATTATTGGTCAGTTGTAAGCTCCGCCTGCCTTCCAGGTAGATTTCAGGACCGGTGGGCAGGTCTTTCTGTCCCCAAAACATTGCCGTAGACAACATGGCGGTTCATTATGTCAGCCTCCGTGAGCGCGACCCACGGCAATGTAAATCTTAAAAGCTTTTTCTAATTTTGTAAAAAGAAAATTAAAGTTTTATAAGGGGATGATTGGACACTTATTTTAACATATTTCACATAAATATGTAAGGGTTAATGCCCGACAAGGTGTCCAATTATCAGGGATTAATGGACGACGTGGAGGTGTGAACCATCCAACGCGAAGCGGAGGACGGTTGCCTCCGTGGAGTCCATTAATCCCTGATAATTGGACACCTCGAAGGGCATTAACCCACTTATATCATGGTCACTTGCCAACAAAAATAATTAATAAAACTACTAATTTATGATTTATACGTTTTGTGATCAAAATAGAAAGTTTTACAAAAACAACAACTTCTTTTCCCTAGCAACGCCTGAGGGCTTGACTAATAACTGGAATAGCCATTCTAATCCCATAACGTTATTAGGGAATGTAAACGTTATTCACTACTCCAGTAAATAGGCGGGCCATAGATACGAAGTCACAATGGAACAAAAATATAGTCCACTCAGCACACTTTCTGAACGGATTTATCAATGAAATTACATGAAGACGAGTGAGACGGAGAGTCATGTGATCAGACTATAAACTGTAAGTTAACATGAACAGTCATCTGATAAAAATCTCAGTTTTAGCTGTTTGACTACACAGAATGATTCCTCTTTCAGCCCTTCGAGGTCACAGACGTGAAACAGAGCTGTCCACGCCCGCAGGTGCTTATTGTCCGTCAGACACGTCAATATTTATCAGATATTATCATGCCGGTTTATCAGAAGTGTTTCCTTTGGCTCTGTACAGAAATAATGGCTTCTTGTCTTTTGTTTGTGTTACTTGAATCTTTTGACAATAGTTTACAGCAGTTAGAACAGGAGGGAAGTGAGTTTTTTGCGACACTCACCTCTCTGTGTTAAGGTGATGGAGAGAAGATGTACGTCTGTTAGCAGAGTCAGTTTGCTCAGCATTTCTAACATACATATCCAGTACTAGACCGAATTATTAATGGAGGAATAATCACACAGTGGGACATCAGCTCTGCTCTAACTCGATCTTGCGCTCTCTCTCTGAGAGAGAGAAAACTTTATTGACACACGTCAATAGACACACAGCACATGCGCATTTTGTCACACATATCCAGCGCACATCCCTGGCTACTGTCGCTGCTCATTTACGTAAGTAAACACAGAACAGAACCTCTCATTACAACTGAGAGCACATAGTCGTGTTTATGTCAACAACATCGGGTATAAAAGATAAGACCGTCTTAGGTTACAGGTCTTAAACCTTGAGTCTGTCATTTTATTTATGTCAGTAAAGTGACGGTTGATGTCTGTAGACTTCTTAGACTGGCAGCGTTGTACTCCCTGCTCAGTAATATGACTGGTTCAGGTTGCTATAGTTACTCCCAACGGAGTAACGGCTAACGGCTGCTGCACATTAATTTGGAACAGTGAAAAGATTTTTTTGACCGGGACTACTTGAGAAGTTTGAAAGGTGTCCGTATATCAGAAGTTAATTGACACCAATGGAATTTCCAGAGCCAATCAGAATCGAGTATTCACCAAGACCATGGTATAAATAAACATTATATCCCACTTAAACCGTTTCTGTTTGGCGAAATGCTGCTAAATTCTACACACTGTACCTTTAACTTGGTATTTCTGGTCATATTACTTTTAATACTTTCATGTAACATCTTTGAGGCAAACACATTATCATAGTTCAGGTTGTCCTGAAAAAAAAAAGATATAACTTGATTGTGCTTTGAAGGGTTGAGCTTCTACAGGCTTTTAACAAAAAAAAAAAAAACTATACAGGTGGACCAAAAATAGCAGAAACCTGCTTGGGGTTCTGTGGGACACATAATATTGATTTCACAGGGACTTTAAGGTAAGTGTGAGGATACAAAGTTAAAATGAGCTCTGTAAGCTCTGTAAGCTGCGTTGCTAACATAGCTAAAGCTAAAGCTTGCGATGGTCATGGATATAATAACGAAGCTATGAAGCTAATGTTAGCTTAAGCAGATTTAGTTACATTAGCTTACGAGGGTATGTAAACTACACAGCTTGTAGCTTAAGCTATGTTAGCTTAAGCTAAAACTAAGCTAAAATGGCCACTGTTTGCTAACCACCTCTAAAATGGGCTTATACATAATTTAACCTCTAGGTTTGACCCCACACCTTTTTCTCAGTTTTATTTATGAACCGTGACCTGTCTGTAATGTTTGCAACGTTGTCATTTCATAAATGTAACTGCCAGAAAAATACGTTGTTCCACCAAATAACAGCGAATGTGTTCTGAAAGAGGCGGTGTCTCACTGGAACGGTCTGCAAGAGGGGCCGTCTGAGATCTATGGTCTGCAGATAGACTGTGTTGTTTTTTGTTGCAGCTTCATTTTCAAATATCACTTTGAAACTGGGTAACATCACGACAGAGGATTAAACAAAGTTTTGTCTCTTTTCTTTCTCTATGTGCACATGGGCACATATGCACTCTTTTCCATCTTCACTCAGGTTGAGGGGTTGAACTCTAAAACCATTACCAGGCAGGATCTAGGAATGTGAAGTCATGTTTTGTGTGCTTCTAAACAGATGAAGATTGACTATAAAAATTATCTCTGTTTAATATTGCACAACAACAAACTCTGTCCAGCCATGATTTCACTCAGCAGAAGTTTATAAAAGTTAAATACTTTGGCACCAAGAATAACCAGCTAGTACTAATCAGCTTCATCTGTGCATCTCATAAAAAAGAAGTCAATGGCAGTTTTAATGTTTTTTTGTGCTTAATAGTTTCAATAGTGCCTGATGTTCCTGCTGCAGCATTTAGTTATTAACAATAAACTCCAGATCATTTTTCATGACTGATTTACCCCCAGAAAGAAGAATTAAAGTGTTTCTAAACTTATATTGCTGAGAACCTATTACAACTAGAGGTGCACATTTATTAGTTTAAAGAAAACCCCACAAATCCTGCCTTGTTTAGATATGACATTCACAAGAATGGCTCAGAAAGCTGGACCGACAGATAAACAACCTGAAAATAAACACCTCTGGCTCTGGTTACGCCAGCCCAGAGGTGTAAAGAAGTACTTTACACTGTAGCTGAGGATATACAAGGATAAGGACAATTTAACAGTCATCTTGCTGGGCTTTTCATGTGAAAGGCAATGTCATCACTTCCTGTTTAACTCTAAAATTTGTAACTTAATCCAGCACCTACAGCGTTGGATTCCTGAACCCTCATGTAGCTCTTAAAGCTGCCCGGACGAGTTAAGCACAGGACGGTAGGTATGCTGTGATTACTGCTAATAGTCAGTTTCACTTACATAATATCACTTCTCTCACACACTCACAGAGAGCGAGTCACACCCATAAAAAAAACAGCTGCCAGTTCTCAGAGCTGGGCTCGGTGTCCTCGAGCCAAAAAGCAGCTTTGCCTCCCACAGTTTGAATTGATGGAGATAAATATAGAGCGGTCAGCTGAATTAATTACAACTCCCCTTGAACTCATATCATCAATCTTTAAGATGGGATTTAATCCAAACACAAGGACATCCAGGAAAAAGATAGTTTAGAGGGTCTTAGCATTGCAGCAACCCAATTGATGTGAAGAGAGAGGTGGCTGTGTTGACTCTGGACTTGATAAAACAGTGGTTCATCACCAGCAAATGGCATGGACTTGAAGCTATTTGAATTTAGTGCCTCTCTAATTTGATCAGACTCGAGGATTTTGATATCCACATGAAATGTGAATTTACCTCTCAAAAACAACTTTTAACCTTTGAGCAGTGGACCATTGCTCCTGGTCCTCATCAGATCAAGGTGGGATATTCTCAGCAGCTCAAAGCAATGCAAAAAAGAACTTTGAAAGGATAGGGCACCAGTTTAACTCAGTTCTGTAGAGCAGGTGCCCATATGCTGAGGCTGCAGCCCTCAATGCACTGGTCTTGGGATGGATCCCCAGTCCTAGAACATGTTTGGTGCATGTCTTCCCCCACTGTTTGCCCCTGTTTCCTGTCTTCCATTGGCTGTCCTATCAAAATAAAGGCAAATTGCATGGTTAGGTACACCAACAGGCCTGCCAAGAGATTGCTGAGCCCATTACAAGCCCAGCAAAGATGCCGTCCCAAAATCATCAGCTACCCCACTTATCCTGTTTAGGTTTGCAGGTGCTGATCCTAGCATTGGGCTTGGCCTCCTAGCCAAGAGGGGCCTCTTTTTGGTTGTAAAAAGTAGCTCAAGTTAGTTATATCAATGTAATTTCTTGTTTTGTTTTTTTGTGTAGATAATTATGAGTCCATGAGGTCTGACTTCCACCACACAGTTAAGCTTAATTGACCCACCCACATCTTTAACATTTCCACAGAAAGAGAAAGTTTGTACCATTTTATGAAAAGGGGGTTTATATTCCAAAACAGGCTACATTTTAAAGCAGCAATTATAAAAATGGTTAATATTTAGATTAAAAATAAAATGTTATTGCAGCATAATGGCTGGGTCCCCCTTTTCCCCCCCCTGAAAGGCAGCCTTGTATATCCTGTGCCAGGATACCAGTGTAGACACTTGAATGCAGAAATTAACATCTCCTGTTAATGAAAGGCCTTTTACAAAGAAGAAACCATATACAACCATGTTAAACTTCATTCTTCACATACAATCAATACTTTTATTTGACTTTATCAGAAAACAAATTCATCAGAAACAGAAAAATAAACAAGACGCCCAAAAAGTACACTGGTGTACTCATTATTTACAGGCAACGAATGACTCTCCAACAGTGTTCTTACCCAACTGTGAAGATTTCACTATCTTTAGACAGAGACAGCCAACACCATTATCTAGTTTAAGTCTGAAATAACTGAAAATAAAAATAAGATTTATGTTAAAACAAAACCAAGGGTGTAGATGCTCTGATATCATGATGTGTTCCCACTAGTGTGTTGTTGACTTGAAATGATGATCATCAATGGTGGAGAAGACGTGACCTTCATCAATCAAAACTGCCAGTGAAGTTCTGTACAAGAAAAATACACAAATTGATCACACTGAGGAAGACCAGAAACTTGTTTTGGGAGAAGAGTTTGGCATTTTATTATCCATCTTATTCCATAATATGACAATGGACCTGGTCTTCAGTGTACAAAGACTGCATCCAAAGTCCTAATGTGCTTTCATAGATTAAAGTGTGGTATGATGAAGTAAGGAGGTACCTTATATCTGTCACAGAGAGATGATCCAGGTGTCTCTTCAGTTCATTGAAACTGATGCCTTCAAAGCAGATAGAATACCTCCTGATGACTTTCAAGACCTTAAAGAAAAAAAAAAAAAAAAACAAGGATACTTAAAAATACTGCATTGCTTCAATGAGCTCTTCACTAATAACTTTGCAAAACAGATGGATTTTCCGGACTCCCTGTCTGTCATCAACCTGAAAAGCTCAAACCTGAAACAATTGTGTCCGGTCTGAAAACTGATCTGACCAATCAGCTTCATTTGAGAGGAGCGAGGCGGTAGCTACTGGGCCGGGTTTAGTTGTACTGGAAGCAGGTCACAATGTCTGCCGCTGGTGTAGTGATTCACGCTGATGAAGCTGTAGTATAGCAGCAGTTTTATCAGAACTGGACCACATTTCTTTATGAAAGAAGAGCGAAGAATGGCATTGAAAGCTTTACATGGTAAAAGGGATGTTATTGCTCCTCTACAACTATTGCATAAGTTGGACAGCATGTTAAAAAGACTTGAAAAGTTGTGAAATACAAGAAAACACCAGGGGAACCTCAAATTGTTAATAAGCTTAAAGGTATTATATGTGACATTTCACAAAAAATGTAGCAAAAAATGAATATACTCTACATCTCGAAATAAATACTTCCAAACAAGAAACAGCCCTAACTGTGCCTGGGTTTGTGGTTCTCAGCTCTGGGACAGTTCCTTTTTTAGCATGTTTACATTTCACTCAGGTCAAACATGTTTCTTACAAGTTTAATTTTTCACACCACCAGAACAGAAACTCACTTTTTAAACAAAGTGGACTTTGGGGTCAAGCATGCTTGGTCATGGTACAGCTGGTCTTATGTGATTGCATCCACCCCAGTCCAACTGAAGGGGCACCAACATTTAAGCCGTATAAAAGTTCAAAAATTTAACATCATCACCAACTTTGAGATGCATACTGACACTTTAAACAAGAACAGCATTCATTTTGGTCTGCTAAATCTCCTCTGAATGTTGCACAGAAGTTTTTAACTGACAAAAGATGATTGATTTGGAGTAAAAATAAGAACATCATGGGGAGAGTAACCCTAACTGAAGTAAAGTTGAGGGGGAACAAAAATAATGTTTTTATAAAACTGCTTTGATCAGAATTGATTGTGCTCGTCTTTAGTTTCTCCAAACATCTGCAGCAATGACAGACTGCACAGTTACCACAATAAAAAGATTAATAATAAATTATCTGAAAAGGACTGTCTAGATAAAACACTGAAATTTTCTTTAAAAACCACCTTGAACAAAAAGAGCTGAAACCAACTAACCTGAGCCCGGATGGAGGACAGACTGTTTTGTAAGATGCCTTCAGGAGGTTTACCATTATTAGAGGACAATGCAGCAGTGATATTCATGTTCACATCGTATGCCTGCAGAAAAAGTAAAAACTGTTTTTGAGTGATTTGCTCTACTGAAATGCTACTGAAACTATGAAGAATGTATCAATAAATTAATATCTCACAGTCTGAAGACTGCTCAGTAATTACAGTGCCTATAAAAAGTATCTACCCTCTAAGATGTTTTTATCTTTTTATTGATTTTATAAACAAATCATGGTCAATAGACTGGCTTTGACAAAAAAAAAGGCAAAAAGAACTCTTTAATGTCAAATTGAAAATAGCTTTCCACAAAGTAGTGTCAATTTAACAGAAACATGCACAGTAAATTAAGTGACTGCATTAAAATTCGACCCCTTTAAAGTGACTGACCTAATTAAACAGAGCTCCAGCCAATTGTTGCTAGTAGTCTAAATTTTCTATACAACAATTGTAGCCCGGGTTCTTCACCAGTCAAAGCTTTATGAGAGAAAGCCACTGCTGAAGAATACTCATTGAATCTCAACTAGGGTTCGCCAAAAGGCATGCGGGAGACTCCATGGTCAAATGGGAGAAAGTTCTTTGTTCTGATGAGACCAAAATGGTTCCTTTTTGGCCATCAGACAAGATGCTATGTTTGGCAGACACCAAACACTGCACATCACCACAAACGCACCATCCCCACTGTTAAGCACTGTGGTGGCAGCATCATGCTGTGAGGATGCTTCTCAGCAGCTGGTCCTGGAAGGCTCATAAAGGCAGAGGGTAAAATGAATGTGGCAAAATATATGGAAATCTTGGCAGACAATCTCATTCAGTCTGCAAGAGAACTAAGGCTTGGGAGAAGATTTATTTTCCAGCAAGACAATGACCAAAAGCATACAGGGAAAGCTACGCAGAAATGGTTTAAAGACAATGAGGTGAATGTTCTGGAGTGGCTGAGTCAAAGCCCAGACCTCAATTCAACAGAAAATTTGTGGCTGGACTTGAAAAAGGCTGCTCATGCCTGATATCCATGCATCCTGACAGAGCTTGAGCAGTTTTGCAAAGAAGAATGGGGTAAAATTGGAGTGTCTGGATGTGCAAGCCTGATTGAGACATATCCACACAGACTCAGTGCTGTGATTGCAGCCAAAAAAAAAAAAAAAAAAAAGCCAAAACTTTTTGTATTTTTCATTAAAAAAGTCAAATCATATTGACCATGGCTGAAAAATCAATAAAAGGGTAAAACATCCAAGGCACTGTATGTCTGCATTTTTAATTTGTATGGTTCCCATATCTGGGGTTTAAAAAAGGCCCTATGAGTTTCAGTTCCTTGTTGAAAGGATATCCTGCCCATCATGAAAACCTTCGAGCTGTTTTACCTTTCCAGACAGCTTCATATGAGCCTGTACCACTTCCAACATGTGGGATGTGATCTCGTTCAGGTCTGTGATGCACCGAACATCCATCGCCAAGAATGATCTCTGACCCTGGTGAAACAACAACAAAAAGGGTATGGATATCATACCAGAGAAATCCAAAAGCCAGAATTAAATCTGTCTAGCAGACATCTGGGCAATGAGAATGAATTAAAAAAAAAAAAAAATCTCTGCAGACCAGAGATATAAAAGTTAAGAACATAATGGTGGATGAGGTCCCTCATCTGTTAACCCCTTTGTTTTCATCACTTACCTCAAAACTGCGAAGACTTCCAATCACCTTTACATAAGTACCAGGAGAAGCAAAATTTATCACAGCACCATCCTGAGAGGAATAGAGTTTTAAACTCACCATCCACCAAAAACAGTTCAGGTTGTGTTTGCTTTAACAGGTGTATAGAAAAATAAGAAAACGTCTTCCTACCTCTGAGTTGACCCACTGTTTCACATTTAAAGGTGGACCCGTCATGTCGTCCAAAGAGTACTGGACGTTTGTCACAAAGGGAGCATATCCTCTGATAACACCCACGACTGACAGCTGCAGCCAAAGGATGAACATCAAGTTTAAAATCTTGAAACTCAAGCCTTTATATGTGTTCTAGGCAGTATCAAATTGCCAGTATTGTCAGTTTTTAATAATCTACAACTTAAAAAAAGGGAGAAAGATGGTTCACAGAAAGTCTAGCCATTAGTCCATTTCTGTCCACCATCCACCTTTTATCAATAAAGACATAAAAAGCCCACAAGTACACCTTTAAAAAGAAAATCAGGAAATAAAAAGGAAAGACATCCGGACTTAAAAATCTGGTGGAATTCTCAAATTAACATTTCAGGTGTTGCAGAGATTAAATTCTGGGGTGCTTCAGCACACATGTAAAGGATCTATAATCGCCTATGATTAGGAGTGAGGCTGGCATGACTGCATAATGCAGCTGTCCGTCAAAGAGGTTGAACTGAGGTGGTCCGTGTCCCCCTGTTTCTATAAAGCTGAGGTTAAACAACACAGTTTAAGACAGAGGTGTCAAACTCAAGGTCAAGGGGCAAAATCAGGCCCCTGGTACAGTTATACCTGGCCTGCAGGGTCATATCACATTTTTATTATAACTGGCCCACTGGTATGAGGTCTGCAGATTATTATCAAAATAACCTTGTGAAATCATAAATATCCAAAAAAGTAAAGAGTTAAAATATTTAGATAAAAGTCAGAAAGGTCGGGAAAGATAATTGTTTTCATTTCATGTTTCCAATTATTCATCTAATGGTTCTGACTTAAACTTCTGATTTTGACTTTATTTCATATCTTAACCTTTTCAATTAATAAATTTAACTTTTTATATCATATTTTGACCTTTTAGATTCCAAATACAAAATTCTAAGTCATACTTGGACCTTTTCATGTCCTAACTTTGACTTTTTAATCTCATATTTGTACCTTTTAAATTCATAATTTCTAATTTTATTTCATTTTTTACCTTTTAAACTCATAATTTCTAATTCTACCCCATATTTTGACCTTTTGAACTCGTGATTTTGACTTTGAGATATTTGCCTTTTTAAAAACATTATTTTGACTTTTGAATTCTTGTTTTGACCTTTTTAACTAGTTGTCAGATATGTCAGATTTTGAGCCCTTAAACTCATCATTTTGACTTTTTTTTATCTCAAAATGATTTATCATCGTTTATTTCATATTTGGCATTATAATCTCCTAATCTGACAAAGTGATCACTGAAACAATTATGCCATCTGACGTCGTTTTAAGTTGATCTGAAGTTTGAGACAGTATTTTTAGTATGGCAGCTCAAACCTCCCCACTCAGGTTTTTGGCCATTATCTTCTAGTCCATGGATGAGTACATACCCAAACTCTGTGCAGAACTAATGGACTCTCTAAAATACTATTAGGATTTAAAAGTGTTTAAACTCATACCTGGTTGAGTTCCAAGTCACCTATGGCAAAAGAATCACTGCTGACTTGTGAAGCAGACAGCAGCTGAGACACCGTGCATGGTAAAATCTGAAGAAAAGCCCTCTGAGGAGACATCAGGGTGAAGAATCTGTTACTGTCTGTATGGAAACATTTTCTTCAGGTGCTCACATATCGCTTCAGGAGATAAACACACCTTTGATATCACTGCTTTGTGGCTGCTAGTCCCAGCAGGAGACTGAATGCAGGCTGAGAAAGTAGAAGATACAAACTTCATAAAGACAGCAGAGGTAAAGTCTTTCTGTTGGAGTAATGGAGAAATTTAACTTACCTTGATTCCACATGGTAGAATAACCATCTCACGTGCTGATGTAAAGACAAGGTTAAAAACTTCTGTGATCCAGGACCAGGAGAAGGAAGATCATGAACTGGGAGAGTCTGTCAGCTGAAGCTGAGTCTACAGGTGTATTGAATTACAGCAATCACCTGTGCAGCAGAGCACGACCAGAGGGAACAGCCATAAAGGCCTTCAAGCTTCATTTCTCTAAACACAATTCACTTCTTTTCAGCTGCTTTTATTGAAAAATTCATCAGTTCAACAGTGATTGACAGGTGTTCACACCACTTCTGATAAACTTCATTTAATCTCTTCAAAATATTTTACAATGACGAGCCAAAAATCGTTCATACAAAAGAGTGAGAGGAGTTTGGGTTTATTGTTCCACATGAATCAGTGTGCTCATCATCCAACACAAGACAAGTTTATGTGAAGAGTAACCCTGATCCAGGACTAAAACACAATACATCACGCATTTTCACTGGTAGCTGTCACTGTAAGTGACATGCTTTTTTAAATCTGGAAGGATCCTTTAAGCAGGGTAAAAACTACAGGATAATTGTACAGATTTTGGGCCTGATTCCCCTCTTCCAACCAAAATCGACAATGGCACAATTATCAGATGGGTCAAAAGGTTATCTTGACAGATTTTCCTTTAGTGTGACGCATTTTAGGAGTTATTTACTCTGTGATCTTCTTGTAAGATGCAAAGTATAGAAAAATTGAAGCACAGAGAAGCAACTTCTTGATTTTGTGGCGACCACACCTATCAAAAAGTTGCTCATACCATAATCCAACTGACAAGGAGAGAAACTGGACTAAAAATTGCTACCATACTGGATGAAGCAGATAGCTAATGGCTAGCCACATTTAGTTTGTTTCCTCAAAAGCAATGCTTCTCAACTGGTGGTTTGGGACCCAAAAGTGGCTCACAAAGACATTTACCGTGAATTGTGAAGGTTTTCCTTCTAAGATATTGCCAAAATGTGTATGAAACGCTCTTAAAACATGTTTTTTCTACTTCATGTGTTTGTTTTGTAAAATGTGTTTTGCTTTCTGAGGTCCAAGCTGGACTTTTTTAATTAACCCTCCGAGCCTTAAGTAATTTTTTTAACCATTTGTCTCGACTGGACTTTTACTCTTAAAAAGCTTGTAAAAAATCGACCATGTTGCACGATCAAGCTTTAAACATCCTTTGTTCAGGACAACCTGGGCTTCAAGAGTATGTGTGCTGCAGTAATGACACTTGAATTCTTAAAAAGTTCCAGGACTATGAAGAAAAAAGAAATACTGAATGGAAATTGGCTGACCCAGTAAACAATAATGACAAAGATTTTTTTCTTGCACAGACTTGTTCTTCCATCTCTTAGGAATCAAAAAGTGAAAAAAAAAAAAAAAATCATTTTGTGACAAAAGGTCTTCTATATATTGACATTTTTACAAAAAAAGTCTGCGCTTTTTTGTGTTGGCTCTTTAGTGGCATTATTCAACGCAGTTCCCGTCTGCAGTGACACAGAGGGACACATCACAGACTCTCTTTCTCTCCTTTATGAGCTATTCAGGGTGTCTTCACCGTGATCTTAGTGTCAAGAGCATAATGTGATGGCGGTACAAAGCATTGTGGGATATAAAATGGTGTTCAGAAAGCCGCTAGAATAGACATACTGAGTTGAAAACAGGGAACCTGAAGAGAAAGTAAGGTCTACAATAAACTGAAATATTTCTTCCACGAACGTGTCACTGGTTTAGCATCCGCTGTTTGTGTACTACAAATTTGTTTGTACGCAGGTTCTTGTATGCACACGTGTTTTGTATGAATGTAAATGTATTCTCTTGTTTCTTATTTTGTGTTTGAACTTCTTTGTTTTTTCTCCTTTATTTATTTTGATTTGTTGTAAAACAATTTTGGTTATTTCAGAGGAGGCTTTGGAGTTTGTGGGTGGGAGTTTGGTATGTTTCTGTTTTATTCTGGCTGATGTACACATGGTGAAAATAAAAATACAGTATGTAATAACAAAAAGAAAGCTGACAGCAGCAGAAATTAAAATTAAAATTTTAAAGTTAAAAATTAAAATTTTGAAAAAAAGGACATTAAATATCGGATTTGCTGGTGTAGATTTCATCTTTAAACACTCCAGAAAGGTTTCAGGCTCCCTAGAAAAGCTACCATGAGGAATTTGAAGGCATGGATAGCGTCACTGAAATGGCAAAACGGCCCCCTCCAAGAGAAAAAGAAAGAGGCTATAATAAGTTTTTATAAACTGTGCCACTTCTTGACATTTACAAAAACGCAGGTCTCAGGGATTAATTAAATCTGATTGGCCTCTTAACTCTCAAAATGTGACTTTAGAACCCATAGGGCTAAAAATAATGGCAAACCATAACATTAAGCTCTCATGTTACTATTTTGTCTTAATAGTGGCTTTCAGAGTTCTTTTTGGTAGGCGTATGGGTAGCACACCATTTGTAGATGGAGCTAAAAATTCACTGTACTGATCGCTGTATCAGTGATCAAAAATTACCACAAAAAATCTTAGACAGTCTCTCAAATCCTCTTTCAGTCTGATTTGAGTTTTCCATTTTATTATGTTTCCATTTCATAGCTTTCACGTTCATGGCGCCGCCCCCTGGTGGGTAAGAGAGACTTCCTGCTGCTGTTAACTGCAAAGAAGTTGACAGCCTCAGTTGCCACCCATGTGTTTTAACCAGTTTTTTGTTTATATTTTCCAGTGAAAGAAAGTTGGATGCACTAACTGATGAGGAGACCAGCCCTGGTTATACTTGTACAGAACACAATTGGGGAACAAAATCTCAGAGTGGTGCAAAAAGTGGGTTAATGCTGTTAGACAATCCTCTGTTCCTTTATGGAACAATACAGTAGCAGTGAACAGACTTCTCCTAATCCTGAAAACAAGTATTGTGTTAACTTAATAAAAAAAGACTCAAGTAGCATTACAGCGCCATTACTTCTTTTGGTGAAAAACTCTCACAATGCCAACATTTTCTCTCACATTTGACAATTTGTCCAACCAGTCACTTTTTCTGTCCTGTATAAAAAAACTAATATCTGTTCATGCCACTTAACTTGGTCAGTTAGTAAAAAGGGCTGACACCAGCTACCAGTGTTAAACTGATATATCAGTGCATCCCTACCTGATGTGCTGGTTGCTATTTTATTTCTTTTAAGATGAATTTCTTCTTAATTTCTTCTTATTTCTTCTTAATACTGCTCTTTCCCAAACAGCAGTATTATCGACCCATACACATCATGAATACATAAAACTGTCTGTACTTTCATCCTGGCAGCGCTGTAAGAAGGATTCTCCACTACTATAAATATATCTGTATGTAAACATCACTTGTGGTAATTTCTGACTGGAGCTTTTTTTGGTTTTGGTGATTTTAATAGTGTCCATGTTAAATATGAGAGTCTAGCATGACAAAAACTTGCAGTTTTAGTTAACATCTTCATTTTTCTGTGGCTTTCAGGTGATGTAAACCTGCTTTTTTAGAGGTGTTGGCTCTTTTTAACCACCAGTACTTTGCGCTTGTCACATGGCTGAAAGCTATGAATAACAAATCTTTTGAGCCACTTACTGGTTGAAACATCTGAGTGTTGGCCTGGTTGCTTTGAAGGTTTTATCTGTAGTATGTTAGAATGATCCAGATTTGGTAATCCAGCTCACTTTTACCCCAGTTTTTCTAAGAAAACTGGACCAGATCAACCTGATCCAGAAATATATCTTTAAAGACCATAGACTAGTGCTTTGAAGAGGGGCCCTACACTTCTTAACTCCACCACAGGGGGCGCCAAAATCCTCAGAGAAATCCTCACAGGTGCTTTATATATGTTTTATCAAATGTTTGATTTTGGTGCTTCTTGGGTGGAACTGTTTTGTATATTTATATATTTTGATTCAATCTTACATTTTTCCTGTAATCCAGTCTTAACCCAGACCTCTCCTGGATCAGGATTACCCAGACCGTTATTGGATCCAAGATCTCTCAAGCCTGCTCATTTTATCCTAATAAAACCCAGGAATAGATTGTCTGACCTCAGCCTTTTTTGTTGCACTTTTTTTGCCCCTCAATGCCCAAATTTCAGGATTTGATTGAATCCAAACAGCTTTAATCCTGTCTGAATACTAATGAAAAAATGGGATTTAAAGACAATTTAGCACTTTTGGGGGCAGAGTGCATGCTGGTCCTGGATCAGGGCTTGTAGAGTGGTGATGTCTGTTTCATGACCCCCAGTTTCAAAGACTTTTCCCATCAAACTACCCCATACCAGACAGAAAAGGACCACTGAAGTCGACCCACATCGTCTACCAGCTTTTCTTTACACAAAATCACAATTCCAATGAAAAACATACAAGTATCACTATCACACCAACAGTATTGACCTGTAAGTATATCACATCTTTTCCATAACCAAAGTAAACCAAAGCTGAATCAGAGGAAAAGGAAATGAATCCATCACAGCAATTTACATGTCAATCAAGTCAGGCTCTTAAAAACAGAGCACATCCAATCAGTTGTACATCAACCTTGTTCGTCACACTGAACCTGTACAGTATTTACACATGTGCAAAGAATTCAATACAACAAATCGAAGGGTGAAATCTCTCAAAAAAAAACCCACACCTGGTATTTGTTCAGCTAACATTTCACAGCTCACAGGAAGCCATGTGTCTTTCTTCCCTTCCCTTTCGCTACTCTCGAGGATCGAAGGAAGAAATCTGGCCGGAAATGACTCTACCCATCCTCCTCTGCTCTGATTGGAGCTCTAAGGATATGCACTTTGAGTCCAAACTTTGATGCTCGTGAACCACAAATACCACATTCTTGGAGCAAAGCAACATTGTCTGAAGCAGCGTAGATTTAATACTGATTTATGCTATTCATATTCATACCAAGGAGACAGTGAAAGGTGATGCACCTCGAGCACAGCGTAAGCCAATCGTGTTTGAGCGCAGCATCACTGAGGCCACTAGTATCAGAAAGGATGTGGTAAATTTTAGGCCATGTTTACCTGTCGATGATTTCAGCTGAAAATAGATGCCTTTAGTGAAGTTTTGGCTGGACACAGCATCCAGGGTGGACACTTTTGACAACATCATTTGTCAAGTAAAATCTCAAAACATAGTTCCTTTTGAAAATGGAGACTTTTTGCACACAAAATCATTTGTGCATTAGCTGTTTTTGTATAAGAAGAGTATGTGCACAAGCATTTGTTGTTTCATTAGGCCACAGATTTACTTGCTGTAGCATACACATGGTGGCTATCATGCTCCCTTGTCACAGTTCAGCATGGCCCTCAAAAATTAGCAGGGCATCAATGTGAGATGCACTATTGTCATGACCAGTATGAGGGGTTGCCAGGTCGTCGTATTCAGTCTGAACACTCTGGTGTGCTCTCTACAGAAATCCTCTGGTGAAACCCATCACCTAGAGTCAAATGTATTTATAATCATGTCAGATTTATACACAAATGCAAAGTTAAACAGCAAGTATACCTTCAGCCCTAGAAAGTCACACCACCAACCAGTAGACTTCTATGCACACTACGGCATTTTTAAGTTATTTCTGTGGATCCATGTACACAGTGGTCTTTATGAAAATGTGATCTGGATCTAAAATGTCCAAAGATCAACATGAAAAGCAACTATTTTCAGAGAATCATTTGAGTAAACGTGGTCTCAGAGCTAAGGCAGATCTCAATCTCATAACAGGAATTAAAACAGCTGAAAGGTGGGAATTAAAGGCCATCTAGAAGATAAATATTGGCAACTAGCTAAACAGAAATGCAATTTTCTGCCACAGTTTGAAGGCAATGAAACAGCCCGGGTTGTTTGGTTTTATACGTTGGTGTTAAACTGCACAAATTATGTAGGTATGACCTGAAAGGCAGAAGGGGTCCCGCACACATGATCCTCCGCCAAGTGCTGCAACAACTTAATAGGCTTAGAATTAGCCTGTCGGAAGCATGAAGAAAGGGATTACTGTAAGATCCCGAGCCAAAGGAAAGGAGCAGCAGTGACACAGTGAGAGGAGATCAAGTTAAACACAACAGCATTATGTTTCCAAAAAAAAGGAACAGAAAAGAAAAGCATAGATCCTCTGGCTCACGGAGGATTGTGTCGTGTGTGCTGGTGTCTTCTCTCGCTTCTTTCCCTGAAGGTGAGAGGCACTGCATACATAAGTAGACTGTTGGCTGACATTGTGTTGGCCCGGTAAACAAATGCAGACACAGTTATCACACTGAATCCAGCCTCGCAGAGCAGCTTGATACAACGCAGCAGGTAGTTAATCAGGAATAAATTAAAAAAAAAACAAGGAAATCAAAGTGCTTTCAGGGAGTTTCTCTTGTTTAAATGGACTCAGACGGGAATATTCATGTCACAGCTCACCCTTCAGATAATTCAATCTAGGTTTAGGCAAAACGGGGATTAAACTCAACAGCAGATTTGTCTGTGTGTGGAGGAGTCTCTTCAACAAGTCTCCTCAATGTGGGCCGGACTTCTTTACTACTGTAGTGTGCTTTGTGTTTGAGATTTTTTAAGTTCCAAGGAGAATTCTGGTTCATTTAAAGGACTGTTTTATTGTTTGAGCTCTTTGTAAAACCTGTGAACACATAATGCAGGTAAAACAAAAACCACTGAACAAGTTTATGAATGATTATTAGAAATATCTTTAAATGATTTCAGCTTGAGGCATTTTCTAACAGCAAACTGCTGAACTGCAAATTCTTTGTATTTTTCTATTTTAACTCCGGGTTTCAGATTCAGAATATCATTTCTATTCAGTGCAAAAAATCTGAATTTATGATACTGGATTCACAATGCAATCTGATTATGAGTTTTAACCATTTCTCAGTATTTATAAAGACTGAAGTCAATAAATATGACTTTTTGTGTCATTTCTAACAGTAAAAATAGAAAACAGTTTCCTTTAACTTTCTTTTTAAATACGATAAATACCCTTTTTGTAGAGGTTTTACAGTAACTAACTGAAATAATTTCATTTCCTTCTGCCATACCGGAGCCTCTTTTCTTTAAGCTCCAGACTTTGAAATGGAGAAGAAGCCAAAAGAAATAACATTTTGGTGAAAAAGCTGATGTCCAATGTCTGTCAGAAAGGCTGGTATCAGCTGATACTGATGCATCTGTGAATGCCTGATAGAAAAGCAATAGTGGAAAGTAGCTAATTACACAAATTACTGTAATTGAGTAGTTTTTTGGTGTACTTTGTTGAATACATTATGAAATTGTTTTTGATGTGAGACACACATTTGCACCATGAGTGAAGTTATCCACTGAGTTAGAGCTCACACTTAAGAATTCAGGTGTTCCTTAAAGTGGATATTCTTCATCAGTATGCATCGTCTTGCTATGAGGTTGACTCTCTGCTGTAAAATATAAAACACTTTCAAAAGAGTACAACTATATGTAGTGTAGACCAATACAGACACTTTTAAAGTTTAAAATTTAACTGTATGAGTTGAATTAATATTGTCCAATTTGCTTTGCATTTTACTTTATTATACAGGTGTGACTTCACCTGAACTATCTGGTTGGAGATCTATTCTCTTGTTGATATAGCCAATAAGGCAATAAAGAATCATATTTTACTGTACAACTCCTCAGTAGCTACTCAGTACCTAAAGTAAACTTATAATTAGACACTTTTTACTTTAACTGAGTAAAGTTTTGAACCAGTACTGTAACTTTAGTTAAATACAACCAGAGGAACTGTAATTGTACTTGAGGACAATAGTTGTGTGCTCTGCTTTTAGTGTGAGCAGCCACAACTTCAGTCCTTAATAAAAAAAAAATGGTTAAGTTCCAGTAATAAGGATGACCAAGGAAAAAGACTTCAGCTGATGTAATCTATAGACTTATTGGTACAAACAGCTGGTAAATAGCAAAAATCTGCTTATACCAATATGATGAAGAATCATTCATCTACTGTTAGACATTTTCTATCACATGTATGCATCAAGCTAGTGCAGTCAGGTGTACATTACCATGCATCTGATTAAAAAAAATAAATTTCTTTGAATTAGAGCCAGTTACTTTTGAGGAACTTTTGCATTTTCTGTGAAATGCAGATCCTTAGACAGCATTATGTATGTTTTAGGGTCAAGTCTATAAAGTGTTTAAATAATCATTTAAACTTTGTATTTACTTAGTGGTTGCTGCTTTTCTGATAATAATGTAATAATAGTTTAATCTTTTAAAAAAACACTCACCACAGTTAGAGATGAACCAATGCCATTTTTTTCAGACAAAAGAAGAGTGCATATATTTGGGGGCTCACCTGTACAAAACACAAATCTCAGTACTTAATACCTTTACAGTTCTTGAATTATTTTGAAAGGTTGTATTTTCATCAGATGTTCCTCATTCATCTTCTTGACAATTTAGAAGCACATAATTCGTTATCTTGACTTTTCTCACCCTGAATTATGTTCAAATATCCCCACACTGAGGGCACGGCTCAACTTTGCCTACCTGCTCACTAAATAAGAGGCTAATATCATGCTGTACAATTTAATCAAGTACAGTATTAGCACTGTTTGATGAATTGAGTACTTTGGCTTGCATGAGCATCTAAATCTTTAAACTCTTAAAGTTCAACTTTGTGAGCTAAAAATAACATCTAGGTCAAAGTAAAATAAACCAGAATTATCCTTTAGACTTGTCTGTGTTGAGTGAATGAAATCAAGTGATTGGTCTTTAAGGCTCTACAGATTAAGGTGACCTGCTTGGATCGCTTTACATTCTTTTACACTAGTTCTAGGTGTGTCGGAGACAAACTGGCTTATCTTTGAGTCTCCAGCGAGCAGACAGAGAGAAACATCGACCACAAGCACTACTGGGAGGACACTGACTGATAAAACGTCCCCCACCCAAACAGCCAACGAAGCAGCTTTCAGAAAAAAACATGTTATCTTCAAGCACCAAAGTTTGGAAATTTGAAGCCTTTGAAGTATGGAGTTTGTCTACAAATACCGGTCATACTGTATGATTTTACTACCTGAGCACGGTGGGCATGTCTGCATTTGATGCTTAAACAGAGTCAAATCGTGATGACAGTGCTGGTGGTCGTGTACCAGAGTAAAGTTTGTGTTCAGGTTCTGTTAAAGCGAAAAACATTCAACACTTTGGAGGTGATTGTGGTCTAATATGGGCCCTTTGGATAATCTAAGCTGTAATGATCACAGGATAATGTCTCATATTGCATTTAGTTAGAATAATTAGCACCAAGTCCACAGTGGTATTTGTAGACAAACTGTTTGACTTTCACTTTTAATTGATTCCAGGACTTTTGGGGGTCGTTTTTGCTCTTCCATCACGCTCGGCTGATTCTGTAAGGAGGACGTGGAAGCCGTGATGTGATTAGCCTGAGACTAAGCTGCACTTTGGAGCAGCAGCAGCGGTGAGTTTCACACCTCTCCCCTTCGATGTAAAGACACAGCTCGTAGAGGACTGAATGTGCTTGAACAGTGGATGAAGTTTAAGGAAAAATCAGGTTTTCTTACACCTTGGCTGGTTAATTCTACAGACAGTACCTCAGAGCCTAGAGGCTCTAAGGTAAAAGGAAACAAGAGCATTGTTACTAGCTTTAACAAGCAGCCCTGATGGCTGCAAATGAAGTCTTTAAGGGGAAACGCAGTCAAGTATGTTCATGAGAAGGGCTTGTTTTTGCACCTACAAGCTCAGAATGATTCAAGTGTCTGGCATTACAGATAGGATCAACATCACTTTATGTTACAGTGGTGATGTTATTTTTTTTTTTTTAAGGCAGAAAAGGCTTAAATAGCCTGCATAATATTACGGTCATAAGGGATACCAAATTCTGCTTTCAAATGCTGCCTTATACCCATAAACAGCACCCGAGTTAGCCTTTACTGCTGTCTAAAACTGGATTTATACTTCTGCATTGAATCTATGCTGCAGTAGCCTACACTGTCATGAGAGGGGCATGTTGAATTTGTGCGCTACGTAGCTCTGCAAACTCTGCCTCCTTTATAGCGAAAACCATGGTGACTGAAACTGTGCATTACTTTGGGGTTGGAGCAGATAAATACTGATCAGCAGTTGATGATGCTCGGTTATTTTAAAAGAAGAAAGGGTGGAGGCATACACAATGTAAAATATGGCCGCTGAATCAGCTGAGGTAGAGGATGGGGGAATTTTTAAAGCTTGTTCAGCCACTCAGGAAAGACTTTGGAAATGTACATCCAATTTTTGTGATGCAGGCCAGTAAAGTAGCTGAATTTTTTTGTCTGTAGCCACACAAGATGCCTGCCTACCTATTGTGCCACCTTGCATAATCAATAAGGAATGAATACCACTGGCAGAGCTTGAGGCGCCTGTCGTTTCCATTACAGGATTTTATCGCACAGGGTGGTTGTCAATTTTCAATACTTTGATAGTTTTAGATACTTTTTGGCATTATGCATTCAAAAAAATAGGAGATTGATATGGACCAAAAAGAGCCAACGTTTTTAAAAACTAAGAAAAACTTATGCTCTACCATCATATTTATGATTGTTATCAAAGTTTTTGGAGAGCTTTAAACAGAGGATGGACATTTGCCTGCAATTATTCATGATTAATAACAAGAATACACCTTATTTTAAGTGCCTTGGACTTCTATTTTAGTTGCTGTGCCATCTAAACAAGTATTTAAATTGTTTCTTCAATATAAAAGTACCAAAGCATTGAAAAAAATCTTTAGATCTACAGATACATTTTACCTAGAGCAGGAGATGCCCATTTAAATTTTCAGATGTCCTTTTGGTATTAAACTAAACTTAATAACAGACAAAGAGCAAATGAAAGAACTGCCTAAATTGCACAAATACAATTGAGATATCTCCATATGGAAATATTACCAATTGCAGTAGTCAGACTATAACCAGGAGCTTGACTGCAGTTGTTGGTCAGTAAAACCAAGAAACTGCCTGTTACTTTATTCCCTTTGTGTTTTTTGTTGTGTTATATAAACAGATTTTGGTATTGTTTCAAATTAAAGTTCTATTATCATGACAATTACACCTTTTAAAAAGAATCATCACAGAAATTAACCTTTTTCTCAACTTTTTCAGACACTTTAAGTCTCATTTTGAGCCTGTTAGTAACAATAATGGCCATTTTTAGGGGACATACTTGGATCTGAATGCTGTATTGCAGTCTGCAGGAGTTGTTTTAAATCTTTTCCACCTTCTTTTCATTCGGACTCAAAAAGAAGTAAAACCATATGAGATTTAAGAAAACCTGAATTCTCCTTTAAGAATGAATACAAACAATGACTATTCTAATTATTGTTCCCTAGTTAAAAAACATTATTCCCATAGTGTGACCTTTCAGATCAACATTAAAAGAGAAGATGTGTACATGTGCTTGATCAGCTCAGTCAATGGCTCCGTTCGTTCGTCCATCACGTGTCCCAGTCCAGCTCTCTGCAGGCGATACGGACCAGTCTGAGCTCCAGTTCAAAGGCGTCGGGCCGTTCCTGAGGGTTGGCCGACAGCATCTCCCTGATCAGCTGCTTCATGTGGCTGTTCATGCTCTTTTTGCGGGCAGGGATCAGCAGCTCCATCTTTGGGTTCTCTAACAGAGCCTCCCCTAAAGGGACAATCTCTGAGCCCTGCTGCACGTAGCTCCCCAGCAGCTCCTTCTGAGTCTCCACATCCACAAAGGTGATGCGCTCCACCATGGCCCAAATAATCACACCCAGGGCGAAGATATCCGCCTTAGCCGTGTAGTGTCCCTCCCAGACCTCGGGGGCCATGTAGAAGTCTGTTCCGCAGGCCGTGGACAGGAAGCACTTGTTGACGCTGGCCGGCTCCTCTGGGTTGAGCCCAGAGGTGGAGCACACCTTACTCAGGCCAAAGTCAGCCACTTTGAGGGTGGGCTCGCAGGAGCCGGCTGGCGTGCAGGCCTGGGAGATGAGGATGTTGTCCGGTTTGAGGTCGCGGTGTATGATCTGGTTGCGGTGCAGGAAGGCTAGGGCGCTGCCCAGCTGCAGCATGAAGCTGGTGTTGGTCTTGCGGCTGGGCTTCCTGGAAAGCAGGTAGGCGTTCATGTCGCCACCATCACAGAAGTCGGTGACGAACCACAAGTAGTAGGCACAGCACGGGTCAAATGTGATCTCGCCCTTCAGAGACGTCTCCACCAGCTGCAGTAGAAGCACAAAAGAAGAAAAACTGAGTTAATATGACACTACAGTTGATGGTGGAGTCAGACAAAGGCTGCTAAAGCTGTGATATACCTGTGAAATTCTTCACATTTTCTTGAAAACTTATAACTAGGCAAAAATAGAAGGTATTTGCTTGTCTGTAAGTTTGTTTTATACTTCTCAGTCGGGCATGATTTAAAGCAATACAATCACTATGATTCATTCAATTTTCTCAGTAATCACGGCTGATGACAAAACTGATCTACAGATGAGAATGGAATTACTAGCCCCCGTATGAAAATTTCAGCTTTTCCCAAGTAAGGACTTTTAAACACAGATTTTCCAAACACCCTGGTTTTATTTTGGGTGCTTACATTATTTTACTTTCCACACAGAAACAAAATTATTACACAACAACTACCAGGGTCAAAATTATTAGCCCCCTTGAGGCTCATAGTCAGTTGTGTCTCCTTTTTATGGGACAACAGCCTGGAGCATTTGATGTAGTTGTTAAAAGTCTCAGAAAAGTCTCCTCAGGAACCCTAGCCTATTCTTCTTTGGCCAATCTCTCAAGCTCCTCCAGATTTGATGCGTCTTCTGGCATGGACAGAAATTTTAATAGGATTCAGGTATGGTTTTTGTGCAGGCCAGTCAATAACGTTCACTTTGGTTTTCTGAAGGTAGATCTTCACCAGGAGTTGCGTATGTTTTGGGTAGCTGTCGTGTTAGAAGACAAAGTGACAAACCAGACCCAGTGTTGCTACTGACTGGTTCAGGTTAACAGCATTTGGGAAATACTTTAAAAGAAATTACATTCATAGAGGGCCATAATTTTGTCCTCATGTTAAGCCACATTTTAGCACCTTTACTTTCCTTCTTTAACTTCAAAGAAAAATAAAACAATGTAGTTCCATAAACAGACTTTGACTGGAAATGAGTTTTTAGAGGAACAATGTGTTCATGATCTTTGGGCAGCTATTTTGCTCTTTTAAAGGCAAATATTGAGTATTAGCCATTTAAGCTTTAGCAACGTATACTGTCGTAAGCACTGCAGGCTCCAGCCGAGTAACAAGAGAAAAAATAAATACCAAGTCTATTCTAAGTCTGAGATACCTCAATACTTACACATTACCTCTACTGACAAACAACCAGCTCTTCAGCCTGGTCTAGTTTTCATAATTACTAACACAAAGGGAAACGGCTCTGTGATGTAGGGAGAAGAAAACGTCCCTCATAATTTAACAAGCACAGTTGCTCTCTCTTTGTATTCCTCACGTGTCGTCTGCCATCTTTCTTTGAGGCCATTTTTCAAAACAGAGCGGAGTGAGAGGCCTCTTATCTCTGAAGTCTGCAGCAGGAAGTCACTTCATTTCATCGCTCTCTTCCTGACAGCCGACCACAAACCTGCAAGCTTCATCCATCTCATGTTAAATTAAGATTAATTTGGGATGTATCTCTGGAGTCTGATAGATGATGTTCAGCATTAAATATGGAAAAGCAACAGGTTGTAAAAGAATAATGGAAATGACTAAACACTTTAAGATGATAATGTTCATTTTTCAGCTGCAGGAAAAATGAACATAAATTTAATTCCAAGTAATGTACGATTAGCTTTAAAAGAATTATTCCAGTAGTTTGAAAGAAATGGCACATTACTGGTACTGTTTAGGGAAAAAAAGATATAAAACAATCTCAAAAAATGACAGCTTTAATCTTAATACACAAATAAATGTGCTATTTTGGCAAGGGTTGAAGGCAATTAATAAAGAGAATATTCAAATCATCAGAAGCAGTAATCCTGAAGAGAAACTTCAAGATATTCTAGATACATCTCATACAAAGAGAAATATTTCAAACACATCACAAAACATCAGTGCAAAAAAGAATTTTTAATACAGAAATGTTGACCTTCTGGAAAATTATGCCTATTTATGTACTGAGTAATTAGTTGGAGGTCCTCTTGCCCAAAATACTGCATCAATGCTATGTGGCTTGGAGCCAATCAGTCCATGGCACTGCTGGGGTGTTATGGAGCCCAGGTTGCTCTGATAGCAGCCTTCAGCTCGCCTGTATTGTTGAGTCTGGTGTTTTTTATCTTTCTCTTAACATTTTTCCAGTTTCTCTATGGGGTCCAGGTCAGATCAGTTGGCTGGCCAAAAAAAAAACACAGTAATACCATGGTCAGAGAACCAGTTTCTGGTAGTTTTGGTTTCACTGTGGGCAGGTGCCTAGTCCTGCTGCAAAAGGAAATCAGTACCTCCATAAAGCGTTTCAGCAGATCGTCTTCCTCAAGACACCAGGACCTTGATGTACAAATGAAATGCAAAATTTACTTTCATTAAGACTTTGGACCACTGAGCAACAATACAGCTTGATTTCTCCTTAGCCAAGGTGAGGCGCTAATGAGGTCTGTGGTTCAGGAGTGGCTCCACACTAGAAACATGATATTTGTAGACCCTTTCCTAGACCCGTTTGTGTGTGGTGGCTCTTGATCCACTAACTTCAGCATCAGTGCACTCCTTGTGAAGTTCTTGAATCTGCTTTGCTTTGTTTGTAAGATCACCCCTGTTGCTTGGTCGCCATTTCTTTCTCCTCTCTTCTCTTCCAGTCAGCTTTCTATGAATATGCTTTGAAACAGCCTCTGAGAACAGCCTGCCCTTTCAGCAGTGACCTTCTGTGGCTCACCCTCATTGTGAAGGGTGTCAATGATTGTCTTCTGGGCAAAAGTCAGGTCATGAGTCTGCCCCATAACTGTGGTTGTGTGAACTGAACTAGAGTGAGAGAATGAAGACTAAGGAAACCTTTTCAAATTTGATTTTTATATATAATATTTTAAGACAGTGGAGGTTTTTTTGTGCGCAGTAAGCCATTATCGTTTAGATTAAAAGAGAGAAGCATTCTGAAATGTTTCACTTTGTATGAGATGCAGATGTATAGATATAGAAGTTTAACTTTTTAAAGCAAATTACAGGAAAAAAATGAACTTTTGCACAATATTCTCTTTTTTTTTGATGCACCTGTATATTGCCCATAGTGGGCCTCTTTTTTATGGTTTTGCAAGGAACTGTTGGATTCCTTTATTTTTCACCCTCAATAGCAGATAGAGACATGAAGAGACACTTTATAATTTCATATATTTTGTATCTATTCTTAATAGTGTTGACAGGAGCCGTAACCATTAAAAACATCCACAAATGTTTATTTATTGGAGAAAAAAAGATGTTAAAAGCATGTCATAAATATGGATGATAAGGCCTTTTATTCAGGAATTATATTTTTTAATATTAAAATAGTCAGTTTATAGCATTTCTTAGTTTTCATACAAATTTTGTCTCATCCTAAAATCTCTTTACTTTTGTTTAACGAGCACCTGGTTGTAATGCAGCACAACCAAGGGCTGATGGCTGTAGGGCAATCTAAAGCTGTTGTCAAATTAATTTCACAAATTAAGCAAAAAAATACTTCTTTAATTAGAATTAGTGCACTCACAAAATGTTGACTCTGTTAGCTCATTGATGAAAAACCAAATGTGTTAGCATCAAGTAAAGAGACAACAATGAACATTCCGGTCTAGCTGTAGGAAATTTGGTCATCAGCAATTAGCTTGAATTTAATTTGAATTTTCACCAATGACTTTCGAATAGTAATTGTACTTGAAATGCACTTCCCAATTATTTCGCTTTAACAGCCAAAGACAAAGCAGAAGAGAGTGTTTGCCTTGTTAATGTAAGAAGTGTGAGAACAAGAAAAAGCCCTGAAAATAAACGTCCAAGAAGATGATGAAGATAGATGTCATTGTGAGCTGACGAAGCCCTGCGTGAAAGCTTTTTATGTAAAGTGCTTTACAGAAACACATATGCTCTGAATATGTTTTGTAGGCAAATCCTGGTGAAGTCCTGCTGTAAACAAATGGCTGCAAATTGTTTGACATGCCAGCAGCCAAAAAATCCACTGCCCAAAAAGAATGGATGCAAATTATCCCACAGTTGGTGCGGTCAGATAATTCTGCCCCATTATCATGTGTTCTTCTGAAAGCACGTACTGGAACATTACAGCCCAATAAAAAAAGAGCTGGAATGAAAGGGATTCTGGGAAAGTGTCCAATGCTAGCGCTGCAGAAAACTGAATGAACGGTGTGACAATAGCACAGCGTGCTGCTGAGAGACTATAATCAGGCACCGGCAGAGCGCCTGTGTGCCCGCCGTCAGACAGCGGGGAGGTACTGCGACATGACAGGCTGCAGACAGGTTGACTGGGGAGGGGAGGAGAGGGGAGAGGAGGCCCCCTACCTCAACCTGACAACACGTTCATGTGACGGTGGAGACTCAGATCCAACCAGAAACATCCAGCTCTGCTGCTAATGTGGAATAGCAGCTCACACAAAGGAGGATAAACCAGGCGCTTATTCTTTATCTAAAGTGTTGATGTTCTGCACAACAACTACTGCAACATCAAAACATTGTAGAGCAGGACTTCAAGGCAGCAGAATTTTAAACTTCCTTGTGATCCGAGCCAGTAACCAAATGATATCCACACCTGTTTGGTTTCCTCTTCATTTCATATTATCCTCCAGTAACAGAATAAAGTGCTGTCTAACCTCTTTGAGATTAAAATAGTGTTGTTACCTTAAAATCCAGATTATAGGTCACACCAGCATGCACTGTAAGCCACAGTCTGGTTTTAGTCTTTACCCAAATAGAAAAAGCTGTTTTAAGTGTGCTGCTGGGTAGCTCGTTTAGTACTATCTGTTTATTCTCCCTCGAGTTTGCACCTCTACTATCTGTAATACGGTAGTTATGCTCTCAGCCTGAGTGGCTGATGTGAAGTTGACAGTCTACGAGTTGCTCCGCCTACCTCAACTCGTCACTTGTTGTCTCAACAAGCTTTATTTACAGTAAAGCTGAGTTTCCGTTAGCCGGTTTCTCAGGCAGGGTCTGACAAATGAAATCATTAATGGACAATCTACCCAGCTGGAAAATATGCCTATTATCAAATAAGTAAATAGTGAATAATCGTTTTACCTAGAGGATATATTACAAAAATCATTTAATATAAACTCAAAGAAATTTAGCTGCAACCTTGTTCCCATGTAGCGGTGGGGTTGTTTTACTATGAAGATAGCACATGGCTTAAATAAGTAATATTCATGATATCAATCCAGATGACGCCAAACAAAGCCCATCTTAAAGGGAGGTTGGAACTATTCAAAGGGAAATTCTGGTCAGGATCCTCTTAAAAGAGATGTTTAATCTCAATAAGGTTTTCCTGGTTAAATAAAGGTTAAATAAAACCAGCTGTATGAAAGGATTTTGAGTTAGTTATTGCTACAGGCAATAAAGAAGCCAAAACAAAGGGAGATGCTGATAACTGAGCGTCACAAACACCAATACAGCAGCCGAGACGAGGAAGGGCCTGGGCTGACAAAAGAGTTGCAGTGGACTTCAATAAGTGACTAAAATTTCCTATGACCAATTGTAAGATAAAGTGGGGTTACTTCACACAGAAAAGCATGGACCACTTGGGGCCAATGGGGAGTGCCATCTCTCTTCCCTGTAGCTGGGTGTTTATGCTCAGGACGTCCTGGCTAATCAGCAACAGCAGTGTGTGAAGAGCAATCGATAAGAGGTACTGAACCACTGATCCACCATTGACGGTTTTGTCTCTCTTCAGGACTACTGCAAAGAAAAACCATGATGGTTGGATTTACCATTTTAGCTGAGGTTACAGTTGAGATCATCAGTTTATGAGGACCAATATGGGACAATTGACGATGAGACTCAATTTTCATTTGTTATGCAGTGTTTTAGGGTGGTGTCTAGTTCATGGAGCACTGTTTAGTTTATTGGTTGGGCAATAAGAAATGGTAGCAGCTAATGTGCTAACAGGCTAACTCAGAGCTAATGGCATATAATGTGCAGCTGACTGCATGTAGGTAACGACAGTTTACAATTTTTTATGTTTGTTGAAACAACTTATGCGAAGATTAATAAAGGACTGTCTTTCCACAGTCATTTCCAAGGTCTGGTCATGTGTAATATGTTCCTAACAGGCTATAACAACAGCGTAACAATAACTTTGGTTTGCTGTCGACTCACTTTCTACTTTCTTGGTCTTGGGTCATGTTGGGAAAGAAAGTTGTGTCCCCAGACCTGTTTTTGCACTAACATGAAACTGTATCACAGTGTTTCTGATTTATGCATTTTACTGCTGCTAATTACAGGTTATTGGCCACAAGACTATCTAAAATAAATGTCTGGTAGTCATTCTAAAAGGCCGGAATTCTTTAAGACTGTGAGCCATTTTGGCCGGAGACAAATAAGTGTTGCAGAAACTCTGCCATAAAACCTTTTGTATAAGCCAAACCTTAACACTTATTTTTCTTTTTAAAGTTGGCTGCATCCTACATACCAAAGCGAGTAATACATTAGGATAAAGTGCTGAGGTGTGTGCTGTCATGAACTCAAGTGGGCACAGGCACCACTGTCACAAGACCTAGCAAGCAAAAATTGCCCCCACTCATTACAAACACTGGCACTGCTCACAATGTACCTGGCAGCTGTTTGCACCACTTTTTAACTGCTTTTCTCCCTTGTTAGGTCTGCACTTAAAAAAATGAGAAGTGCACTGTTGACAGGGTTGCTGCAAACACACAAAAGACAAATTCAAGTCTTTTAAGACCTTTTAACCCTTAACCTACTGCCGGAGCACCGGCGCTGTGTTTAATACATCTGTAGTAATATTACCATAACTCCATCAAAGTTTGTCCCATCAGAAAAATTCCAACTGTGTTGGAAAGCTGAGAATTGTGGGCATGCGCACTTATATGGCGCATTACGGTACTTGCAACCATATGACATGGGCATTCATAGCAAAACACCAGTTTTGTATTGTTCTTCTTTTAAACTGCTGACAATTCTGTATAGTGTGCAATAATCATTAACCAGCTGTTGAAAAGTCAAGTTTAAGTACTCCTGGGAAAAAAGGACCAAAACTTTTAGACTTACAGCCATAATAACAAAATATGTCCAAATCACCATTTGAAACTCAGGAGGTAAAGGGTTAAACATAAAAACTAAGACCAATTCTGGTGTTTTTGGATACCTTGCAAGTTGTCTGGTTATTATCCTTTTCCCCTGCCAGCAAGTTTCTGTCATTTTTATCACAAAGGCAGTTTTCCTTTTTGCATTCCTCCACCTCCATCAAGTCTGTAAAAACACAAAGATTAACAGAGCATGCCTGCTTTGTGTAGCCCTTTTCTGGTCCCAGTCCAAACAGCAGTGATTAATATCTCCATTTAAACTGCTTAAACAACTATAAAACATCTGTTTTAACTAATAACTCTTTTTTTACATCAATTAAGATAAAAATAAGTGAGCTGTATTTCTAAATTATGTCAAATGAGCAGCTGTTTACACTGTAGCTCTGTACACTTGCCTCTGCTTAAGCTAAATCAAACCAATGACAAACACGCTTCACAAGTAAAGCTGTTCTTTGTTTGAGTGCTTAATTGTGGACAGCCACATCATGAAATGTAGTTTTTCCAGTAGCAGCTTGACAGCTTTGACTCAACAGCAGAGAAATGAAACCTGAAACCACAGATTCAGTAACAAAGTGTGGGTACTGAGAACTGAAGTTACAGAGACTTATCAGACGTGTTAGATTTTGTGCACAGACATGAGCTGAGGTTTGCCATCACAGGTTTGTAGGGGAAGAAAGTGGGTTCTAGTGCCTTAATATGCATTTAACAATGCACTATCCCTTTATTTTTGTAATAATACAACACAAAACAGTTACTGCAAAGAGCAACAAAATACTGTGATATAAATGTTAGGCCATATTCCTCACCTCTGACATCAGGTTGCATTCATGTGTGATGGTAGTGACTTCACTTGTGGTCACGTTTAAGCAATTTATACCTGTGTATTGATCACACCAGTATATAAAGGGCAGCTAACTTTTTGGAGTGAAAAAACAACTACCAAAAATGGGTGTTATACAGCAGATTTTAAGGGAAATATTGCTCTGTATACTTGTCAAGCTGAATTAAATGATTGCAGCTTTGACTGCCAGTCAACAAAACACAGGCCCAACCCCATAATAAGCCTCAAGCTTGCTGCTAATGACTTACTTTGTCATAGTGGAAAGGTCAACAACCTAACAACACAGGATATATGATCAGAATAGTTGGCAGCAGATGGAAGAATAAGCATTCCCCTTTAATCCAGGATTTAACAGAAGACAGAACAATGCACTCTGTAAATCAAAAAGGCTTTGTATTCATTACAAAATTTATAGTATAGGCCTATTTCTGGACATTGAAACACTTGTTGACTAGCCACGTGTTGTAAACACATGGGTAGAAGTCAAGCTGGGTTCCTCTCCTCACTGTTGTCTATCCTCTAACATGTGCCATCAGCTCTATGACTCTGGACAGGAATGTCATGCACTATCAGACATACTGAAAGAGCCTTGCAGCCTGGAACCGGTGTAAAACTACAGCAGATTTAGATAAACAGATCACAACATAACATACATGAAAATTTGACTCCCCAACTTTGTTAATGTATGATCCAAAAACATGTAGCATTATCATCCTTTCCAAAATAAAGACAACTAAATAAAACAGACCCCCCCAATGTGTCATACTATCTTTATCCATCTATCTATAGTGCACTGCATCATAATATGGACAACATTAATTTCCATCACTCCCTGTGCATTAGCAGATATGCAGGCCATTGTTTTAAGTGTTGTCTGAGTGGAAATTACTTTATGGGACTGCAGGAAAATTCGTTGTTACACTGACAGTGCTTATAAATACAAAGTGAATCGTACCCTTCAAGTGTTCAGTTACTAAATAGAGACATGGAATATTACAGCTCAAAATAAGGGCTCAGATGGCACTTAAAATTAACTCTAAATTGATGTGAAGAGGGGGAAAAAATCTGCTGATGGACAGTGCTGTACCGTTTCACATTGTAAACCCAAAGCAAAATGTTTTCAGCTTTTTTGTTGATCCATAATGTCATGGTTTTATTGATTTCTGTAAGAATGAGGGTGAAGCACAAGTGCCCATTTACTATCTTTACTAACAATGTTAGCTTTTCAAAAGCATACACAAAAAAAGCCAAAGCCAAATCTGCTTCATCTCAGCTCTCCATCACCAATTTTAAAAGCTTACAGTAGCAAAAAAAAAAGATCCAAATGTAGACCTAAATCTGCTATGATTACCTTTTTTATAAAACATACTTACCCAGAGCTGAGCGACCAACAGTGCAGTGGTTTTTCAAACTTTGTACCACACTTTAGATCAAACCAATATCTCAAGACACACCAGCAGATTCATATTAGGGCTGAACAATATTGGAAAAAATAGATATTGCATTGAGTGCCTTTTATGCACAATTAAAAAAATCTAAAAAAACAAAAAATCTTACTTGGTTTTTATGTCATACTCAGATTTAAAATTTCAAACTGTGCAGCCAGCAGCTCTGACACAGAGACACAGAGACACAGAGGGAGGAGGAGACAGAGCAGGCTGGCCAACCTTTTTCCCTCATCTGCTTTATGAATAATCTTACCACAATGTTTCTCAAATGATATCAACAATTTCCAACAACATTTAGAGTTTAGTTTGACCAAAATGATCAGGCCAACTAGCCCAACTGATGGTTCAATGAATGCCGTGCTACGAACGGTCAGTTTATTAATATCATTTAGGAGCATCACATGTCACCTCACATAAGGAGCTCACTTCTCTGACTTCTGATGAGGACTTCAAGCAGACTTTGATGCACGTTCATTGCAGAAACAAGAAAACATGCAATTTTGGCTAAAATCCAAAAGCATTGAAAGGGCAGTGTGAGGTGCATCAGGTCACCTGAATTTTGCACATTTGCACATGGCCATAACAATAGAAATACAATATATCATTCAGCGCTTATTAATATCCATGCAAACATGCCTCTACAACACGCTACAGTGCATTTAGTTGTTGTACAGTTGTTGAACTAATGCATAGTTGCAAAAATTGAGGAAGATTTTTCCTCAAGGCACACCTCTGCAAGCTACGGCTCTATTATACTCAATCGGCAGCATACAGTAGGTTAAGGTTGATGCTGTGCATTTTTAAAATGATACTGTTATTTTCAAGTTCAATAATATCGAAAAGTGCTGAAGATTTTATGAAACTTTAGCCATTAATAAATAATTTCCACCAAATCTGCCAGAAGCGAAGGGAGAGGGCACCATCCAAATAGCATGAATGTCAGTGTTTCAGTACTGAATCGCTGCCAAGTATCTGTGATAATTAGGATGATGTGCAGGAGTTTGGTTGCAATTTTTCATTTAGAAACAAGAAATGACCCATTCATGAACGCTTAAAGCTGTAGTAGTTATTTTTAGTGTCGTATGCCCACACAAACAACACAACTCATCAGGGTCTTGTTATTGAAGCTATCTAACAGAATAACACACTTCTGCAAGACCTCCTCACGCTGCACTCTCACTTGAGGGAAACCAGCAAGGGACAGTGCTCCAGCCAGTGAGGAGGCTAGTACTCTCAGCCAATCACGGCTCAGGTCAGAGGGAGTGTTCCTGTTGGCCGCTGTAGTAGATGCGCTTCCGCCTCTTAGCTCAGTGAGAAGTTGATACAATGGGGGAGTTACCAGCGGTGTTCAGTCCTGTGTAGAATTTGTTCATGCTGAGATGAAGTGTTTTCTTGCCTGTGATTCGGCCATTGATTTCAGTAAAAAAGCAGAGCAAAATCACTCCACGAGAGCTTTGCCACGTCAGTATTTGATTCAGCGTCCTGCACATTCGCGAGGAGGTATGTAAGAAGAGGAGCGGAGCTATGGAGCTCAAACATGGAGAAGAAGTGGGGGGGGTAGAGTTGATTCTACACGGTTCTCATCAAATGTTACATAATAAAGCTTTAAGTTAGGACTTTTACATTTGTTTCCATGACGGCATTTCTTTTAATTTTCACTCATACCTTATTGAAGTTTAAAATCCTGGTATGATGACAACCCTAGTACAGGTCATAATCATCCTCCTATGCAGGCTTTTACTTTGAAGCTGGAGAAGGAAGTGTTAAATATGCATCAACTTTGCATCTCTATCCATTTATAGAACTGAAACTGAAGCAAGCAAATGGCATTTAGAGATCCAAACTACTGATGTGCACAATTAGCCAGAGAAATGATCGGACTCAGAAGTCAGGGGATCACTGATTTCTTTAGGCTTGTTGATTTTTTAATAAATATTGATACCCTTATCAAAACTTCTTACAGATGCAAGTCCTCATTAATACTACAGGTGTGTCTAAAAAAATAGAATTTCATGGAAAATTCTTTTTGTTGCTGCAACTTAATTCAAGAAGTGAAATTTCCATAACCTCTAGATTTGTCTCATACAAAGTGAAATATCAACACAAATTCAATAGTGGATTTCCACTTTTGATTACAAGACCTGGTACAAAGATCTGGAGCACATTTCAAGGCCTATCTGAGCAGATGAGGAGGATAACAGACCTGATGCCTGTGCATGCTACTCCTGACAGCATTCAGGGTTTTTATTTTGGCTTTCATGCAACAGTTGAGGAACCCCAATGGGTCTACTTTGAAGCACAATGCTAATGTGCTACGAGCAGATGTTCCTCCTTGCAAGAGCTGATGCATGTTTTACCCCAATATCTGACAGCAGTATCGATGAGCTAAAATGTCCTTGATTTTGGAGTTTTAAAAAATGAAGAACCAGGTCCTTGAGGAACTAGGTTTCAATCTCCATCCTTAATCATAACAACCCCTCTATAGTTCATAATTACCCTCTTACGCAGGCTTTTACTCTCAAGGTGGATTGCCAGCATCACATCAACTCTCAGGAATGCATTTGTTATATGGAACTGGCACTGAAGCAATAAGTGACATATTTTGAGAACACTAAAGATGTGTGCAATCACATCCTTAGTAGTCGTCACCAGAATTACTAGTCCACTGAACCAGCACTTTCATTTTCTTTTTATCATTTGAGATAACAATCTTGAACAAATTCTTTGCCTAAACTATGCAGCCGACTGTCCCTTGTGGCCACTTCCCTCTTTTTCACCCAGCCAGTTCCAGGATTGGTTCAGAGCCAAGGCCAAAGAACTTGGTTTGAGCCAGACAAACAGGTTCTAGCGTAGCACCAGTTCCTTGCTGGTTGAGGAGAAAGAAACAGGTTTACATCAGGGCCCAAAGGTCTACATCCGTGGCCAGGGGCGAGACTGTAACGTACAAACAGCCAGGAATAACACCATTTATAAACAACAGAGCTTCAAACGAGTTGGCAAAACAACAGGGCAAAAACATAGGTGTAAAAGAAAAGCAGCAGTGGTCCAAGAAGGAGACAAGCCGCCTCCTGACTGTGCGGACCTCTGATGAAGCACAACGAAAGCTGGTGGGAGTTACAAGCACTACATGCGCTGACCGTTTCTCAGCATTTTTTTGTTTTTGTTTTTTTTACTTTTAACAGTCAACATAACAGAGTTTGGAGTTTAACCAGGTTTAAGTAAGTCACCTAGGAAAATAACTACTTGACACAGCAGCATCTGAAATTCTGAATTCACCATCTTTACTGCTGAACAACAAAGGAGAGTCAATTCTCCATCACTGTTAAACTTCACTGCCTGTCCCTACTTTGTATACCCTGTATCCTCACCTCCAGGTAGAGCGGGGAGCTGGAGCCATGGTTCATCCTCTGGGCCAGCTGGTCCCGCTGCAGGATGCACTCCTCCAGGTGGATGACGTTGGGGTGCTGGCTTTGGATGCTGCTGAGGGCCCAGAACTCCCGCAAGGCAAGCTCCACATTCTCCGGAGAGTGGCAGCGGATCTTCTTGACCGCCACCCGGGCCCCTGTGCGCTTCACCACTGCCTCATAGACCACACCGTAACTGCCACGCCCCACCTCCTGGATCAGCTCGTACTTCGGCTGGCTGCTTACCATCCTAGTCCTCACTGTGGACAAAAAAAAAAGATGGGTTATTCATTTATATATTTTAAATCTGCTTCACTTAAGTAACACATAAAATGCTTACTTTCAGAAAACTATTTCACATTTCAAATTTTTTTGTTTCATTTGGGATTTTTGGTCTGTCTTAAACTATGAGTCACTGACTTATTTTTTGGACCTGCTCTTATTTTGAAAGAAAAATAAGGAGCCCTGGGTAGACCAAAGATCATGGCATGAACTCAGCCACGGGAAAAGGAACTTGTTATGGACTGAAAAGGAAATACATGAACTGTATGAAGATAAACGTTTGATAAAACAAGGCTCAGGTGACTTTTGACTTGTCCAATGAGCTGTCTGATTTTTCTTACACTGAAATGAGAAATTGAGGAGCAGTGATGGGTTTATTTTATTATACTGTGGAGGACAAAAGCACATGGGATTATTGTGATTGGAAATAAAATTAATGCACTATTCATGGACCTTAGTTAATCAAAAGTTTTATAGTGTTTTTTAGTTTTGTAACTTTATAAAACTAGTGATCATTAAAGTAATAGAAACTGTATGTTTCTCAAACACATGGAAGAAAAAGTATCTGAAAACTTTAACAACTTCATGCTGCTGTTATTTGGCTTTGTAATGTCCTGGCAGGGCTCCAGACTCTGTTGCAATGATGCAGCTGAATTTCTCAACTTGTTCCTCTGCATGATTTGTTCACTTTCTTTATTCTGGTGCAGTATGCATGCATTCATGCACTCACTCATTCATTTAGTATGATGTTAATGGAATCAATAAATGACCTATGTTAATCAGTAGGACCCTTACTTATACTGCAGTACTCATATACTTACAACTAGAAGTTTGCTGTCAGACAGATAGTTGTAAAATAAAAATACAAACAGGCACACTGGACCTTTTCTCCCTCATTGTTTTGGATTTGAATTTTGTGAATGGACATTCCTCCTCTGCTGTGTTGTAAGGATAATTGAACTTGACGACCGTTTCGCTCTCCTCCTTTGAGTGCTCGTTTGGGGCCCCTGTGCATCTGGGCTGAAAATTCATTTTTTCAAACTGGGGGAGGGATTCCCTCCCGAGTGCTTCACATTGGGGGATGGTGTTTGCGGGCTAATTTATGAGCGTTTCCTCGACAGCTTTCAAATTGAGTTTTTCAGATTTTTGCTAGAAATAATGCCACTTCTGATTCTACAAATAAAAATCACAGATTTCTTAAATAATAGCATAATAATGTCAAAATATCACTTCTAAGGAGTTTCTGATTATATCCATTATAATTCAACCTAAATCTGCAATAAGTTATTTCATTAGTATTATTTTAGTGGTAAGAGCAGAGTAGTGGCAGTGAAGGTGCACGTGAAATAGTGAAGTAGAGTTGCACCGATGAATCGATTAGGCTTCGATGTCAGCTGTTATCGGCCCTGTTGACAGACATGGACCCCTCTAAAAATAATGCAGCATGAACTGATGTCAGAAGCAGCTGTTCTTCTGACGTGCACAACCAATTTAATGCTAGCATCTAGTGGGGATGGGAGATGATTGGGGTGTCATGAGACACTCTGCTAATGAAACGAGGCAAGACAAAATTTAGACAAAACAAGATTTTATGCTTTTTAATCCATTTTTAACTTTAATAACAGAATATATGGTAACAGTAACGTGTGGCTCAAACAAAGGTGCACGCACAAAGGAAAATGTCAGTGGTGATTCAGATAGGTGCTGGAGGATCAGCTGTGCTCCGTATCTTTTACTGTCACAAACTATTTTAGTGTCAGAAACAAGAACAAAGTGCTTTCCTCTTCAACTGGCCTCTTTAATAGAACATTTTTCACTGTGACGAGAAATCTTGCGCCATTTCAGTCTCGCAAGATCTTGTGGCATGAGATCTTGTCACATCCCTAGAGATCACTGACAAGAAATTTGATCAGTCCTAAATTTATCATATTCACACATTTCATGCAATGTTAAAATGTAATTGCAATAATTTTGCAATGCCATGATGTCTTTGAAAGACTGCAAATGTCCTACACCTGTTAAAAATCGCATTTAGAGTGTGTGGGGGGGGGGGGTGGTACCATCATAATGGCAGCAAAGTTTTCCTACACACCCATTAGGGATGCAAAATATTACCTGCATATTGGTTTCAATAGACATTAGCTCATAAAGTATATACAAATTTCTGCCAATATTTACAGCAGATGTCATCTTTACATACTGGTAGCGTACATCGCACATCATCCTTAAATATGGGCCAAACGCACAACTGTACCATCAGGTAAAAGTGACTGCCTAGGGTGCTACACATTCAAGAAGGCCCACTATGAGCCCTGAACATTTTGAATGACGCCTTAAATATAAACATCGGCATATTGACAAAAATCTACTATTGTGCATCCCAAACACAAATCCTTGCTGATGACACCATTGAGTTTGTAGGAAAGCTCATCTCAGCTAACAAGGTTAGCCTTGCCACCATAGCCAGTCAGTATAATTGATCTCAGAAGGAGTGCAATCCCACATTGAATCATAGAAACCTCTGCCTTGAAGAAATACTCTGAGTGGCTAACCTGTTGCTATGAACACAACAGCAGTATAATTATGACTGGCTGCATAAGTTGAAACCTTGTTACATATCCCCTCTGGTCTAAAATCTCCCTTATGCAAAGCAGCTGTGGATGAGCTAATTTCAGAACCCAATCTCATCCTGTTAAAATAATCAGACAACTTGATTTTCAGAACCCAGTTGGATCATTGACAGACTTTATATTTTGACCTCATTGACCCAGTCACACATAAAAGTCTGGTCCTATTTGTTCCCAGTCTGGAGCCCTAGCTGGAGATTACACTGAAAGCCAACATTATTCTCCCTTAGCTGCAATCACATGGAAAATTCCCCCCAAACCATGAAATTCATTTCACTTGAGTCTGAGAAACACGTTTCCTTAAAATTCCCCTGGCCTGTTATCAAACTCCTGAATAAACCCAGATAATCTCCCTGAAGTTTCCTTATGGGTGTAACTGAACCAAACAGATCTGGCTGCTCACACACAGCTCTCCTGGTTCAAATGTAAAGACCAGAGGGGGCCTGATCCTCTTATTCTGATGTATTTACATTTATTATCTTTCTCTAAGGTATGAAAGTTTTTTCTACTACTAAGTCTAATTCTTCTTTTTCATGTCGTCACATTATGATGAAAGCACCAACTGTATATATCTAGTGTAGGACCCTGCATAGCATTCATTCTAGCATTATTATCACCTTTAAAGTACATCATGTTCAAGGTGATCACTATAGATATCCTCTATTAATAAAATTAAATTCCATGCCACATATCAGTGCCATAGTGTGACCACCAGTTAATCCGACACCAAGTTTAACAAACTGGTGTCTATTACAGGGTTCTCCAAGGCCCCCCATCAGGGACAGTACAGGCCATACGTTCATACGTCCATCCAGCACATTCCTGTGTACAATGCTTCAAGAGTGAGGGATTTTCATCAAACTTTGCACAGATTCCCATTCTAGGCTCACTAACAGTGCTGTTTCAAGGCTAAATATTTATGACCTTGTTTTTTCTCTGTTGCTGTGAATGTTGCAGAAGTCTAAAGGGTAAAAAAAAAAATTATCCCTCCTCTGTGTTGTCTTCAGAGGTAATGACAGATGCATTACGCTGGGTGCATGTTGGCGTCACAGCTTCCACATCAGGATTCTGTGTGCCGCTTATTGACTGCGTCTTACTTCCATACATTTTACCTTATAAAATCTCCCTAGTCGTGACTTTACCCATTGTATAATGGAGCCTGGAAAATTTCAGAATATAAGCACCCTCTCCAAAAGTGGCAAGCTTCTCCACAGAAACAAACTGGGCTTTTACTTTGAAAAGCACAAACCAGAAGTGTAACTGTACTGTGTGTATCTTACCTGGGAGAAATTCTGTCAATGTTGGCAGTAGGGCTACACAGTTCATCTAATCACAATCGCATTTTTGATGTCAGGCTGTGCAAATACATAATCTCATAAAAGGCTGCAATTATTTAAGATTAGGTTGAACTTGAAGAGTTTAAAAAAATGTTTCCAGAATGGCATTTAAGTCTACAATAGTGCCACTATTGCACTTTGTAGAAGCATCTTTATTTTCAGAAAAGAAAAAACTTTTACTTTTTAGGAAAAAGTAATTTTGAAAGCAGTATTGTAAAAACATCAGGTTTTATATTTTTTGTGACTTTATATTTGCATGTTTTGATTTGGAAAAATACACACAACAAACTGTCACTATTCTCTGCATTTTCCTCCAAAGCCAAGCAAGTAGACTCAGAGAAATATATCTGCCAAAGGTAAATATGGCACTCTATGTAACATTTTCCTATCAATTTGGGTTTAAAAAAAGAAAAAAAAAAAGGGGGGCAAGCCTTCTATTCTCAAGATTATCTGCTTGTAAGACATTGTACACATGCAGGCAAGTCTGGAAACCCTCCATTTTAACATACATGCCATAAGGAAAGATCAAGTGTTGATGCAGCCACCATGCACTCAGACTGAAACAGCCCTCAAGCCTAGAAAACACTGCACGACTTTAGACTGTCTCAGACGAAAGATAACCCATTGTGTTGATATTTTTTAGTCTTGACTCTAAAACTGGTCCGATGTTGTACTGTGACAGGCGGCCGTTGTCATGGTGACCAAAAGCAGTCTGGCATCTCACAGTGTGACTACGAAATACGTCGACTAACAGCGCATGTTGTAGCCAGCTCCATTTACTGAGAGTCGTCATCATGCAGTCTGCACACATCAAACTTGATATCTTATGAGATTCATGTCGCACAGTCTAGCATGCCAGAAACATATAACATTGCTAAAAACGCACATTCTGTAGAAGGCTTTACAAAAGCAAGCATTGGAATCACCTGGAGAGCTCCCGTCCTCTCCCCTTATTCTGAAAAGCCATAACAGATGTGAATTAACCAGCAGAGACACCAATCATCACACTGTTGCAGTATCAATATGAATACCTCATGGCATTGTGACAGCAAAGCTTTGTTATGGTACTGCTGTGGAAATGCACCGTAAAACACCTTCTGACTCAAGGGTTAATTTTGTAGATTTTGGAGGTCATAGGTCAAAGCTCAAAGTTTCTGGGCCTCACGTTCATCTCTTGCTTAGAAGATTTCTACAAAACACACAACCACGGTAACACTTCTTCTTGACCCACCACTGTACTTTCACTGTCTGGTTATTTTACACCTCGCTGAGGCATTTAACCACCAGGGGGGACTCTAGTTGATGGGTGCGTCTGCTCACGTTATGTGACACTTTCCAGAAGTTGCAGCATCATGTATAATGCATAGGAGTTTACTCTGAAAATGGGCAGTGTGGAAAAAACACAACCTTACCAGGAGAGGTAAAATGATATGATTTACCTTTCATGTCCTTATTATGTAGTTACATAAACCTGGTATACCTGCTGGACCAGAAAGAGCACCAGGACTAAAAGTAGAGTCTATTTTTATTAAAGCATTTCAAAATCAGGCTAACGATTATTAAAATGAGGATTAATCAGGTTGAGATATGCAGGTATTTAATAGATCTAAGACAAACTGAGCACAAGTCATCTCCAAGAAGCGCATTTATTTAGACTGATTTCTATGGTCTTCTGCACTTACAGGAAACTTGACTGATTAATTTATTGAAAGATTAAATAAATCATGGCATGGAAAAAGTTTCTAGAACTTTATGTGACTAGCCGCAGTCCTAAAATCTAAATCTATGATGATAGGTTGTAAACATAAACATGAAAAACTTTCATTTGACAGAAAGGAAAGTAAGAATGTTTATATCTGACACATTTACATTAAATGGGCTTTTATCAATTAACTTCCTTTTATTATATAAGTAAATAGTTTCAGGGTTTTACAATAGTATTTTTTTCAGGATTTAATAAAGCAGAAATATTAGATTTAGGGTTGCAAAAATAAATCAGTAAAAATAAAAAAAGGTAGAAAATTTTAGAGAGGAGTGCTTCTTTATCTCAAAAGACAGTGCAAGCTGGCATAGTGTTCATTTGGTCTCAGGACTAAAAAACACACCACTGTCTTCTCTGTAAACAAATAAAATGCTTTGTTGTAATGGCATGGTCATGTAAACGATAAACACACTTCTGGGGTGCTTCGACATCAGGCCTTTAAGAAGTCAAACTTACTTAGTAGGGTGCTGGCCTACAGAGTGTGTCAAAACACTGACAGTTATTGAAGAATTTTTCACTGTTTATCTATTTTTGCATGATTATACCTTTTTCGATCAATACAACTCCATCTGCTGGAGGTTCTGTATGCTCACACCCTCTGCAGGCCTCTTCAGTGGCCCGATGGAGTACCACTTTCAAAAGATCTACTATTTCCTGGCGTCTGTTTGACTTCCTGATGAAGGTGTGATACTGAAATGTGCCGGAAATGTGTTTTAAGGTCTGCATGACCATGACATAAAAATTGTGCTAGGAAAATGAAGTGAATCAACATGTGGCTTGATAGCTGTGTCACTTTTTGAGGCACAGAGCTGTTCACCTCACAAACATACAGTTGAGCTGTGTTGAACACCACTTGGTCAGCTTAAGCTGTGTTTAAATCTGGTAAATAAATGAGCTTTAAGTCAAAATGTTCATCAGCAACCATTAACAGGTTTTTCTTTGCAAGGATGTTAAAAAGAAGCTGTTTAATTTACTAAATCTGTAGCTCTTCTGATAAAAATGTATGCCAAGGATAGTTGTAAGAGAACTCTTACTACAATGTTTAAAGTATCCCAATACAATTAATAGGCATTCCTTCAAAGTATCCAAGTAATTATATTTTCATTTCAAATTCATTAAATAGAATCAAAATGGTAAAAACTGCACCACTGTCCAAATAATTACAGACTTAACTGTATGTGGTATTTGTCTATGGCTGCTCTTAAAGCTATTTATTGTAGCAGAGCCTGCAAACCTTGGAGACAATGCATTTCCTGCTGCATGCAGATTGCAGAAGGCCATATTATAGCTCCAGTAAAATTTTGATTAATTGCTCAGCCCTGTTTCGTAGCATTTGAAGAGCTCAGGAATGTTAAAGCAAAGTCTGTGTTGGGTTTTTAATAAATGGAGAGAAAAAAAAGACATAAATTTAATCCTTCTCATTAACTAATCAGAAACTAATTAACCAATAAATCAATTATCACAATAATCTTCAGATAAGGGGCAAACAATAGTTACACGATTAAGTGTGTGGCCCTAAAATGACTATAAAAAAGGCTTAGCCTATATGTCAAGCATCAGCATTATAATGGACAATACTTCAATTTGCGATTGCAACTGCTATTGTGAAACACTACATTAAAGTTATTGTGTTTGCTCGTTATCAAGGAAACGCAGAGAATAATGATAGTTTTGACATTCACACATCAAAACACGCAAATATCAAGCAGCATTTTGAAAGACACAAAACCTAAAGTCATTACTGTGCTGTTTTAAAAATCAAAAGTTTGATCTTTTTAAAAATAAAGGTACTCCTAAAAAGTGACGCACTCTTAAACTTCAAGGTCCTTATTCTCATATTTTTGCAAACTTTTAAGTACTTGATAATACAAAAAGTACCTGCAGCTTTTGGACTATGTAACTGCACAGTATGACATTGTCATTATAATTGCAATTCCATTAATAGTACAGTATTACATTCAAATGTAAATTTGTTTCTGCCATAAGTTGTAAAAGAACCTACTTTCCTTAGTGTTCCTTGTTCATTGTATTAAAAATGAGAATGACATTAAAATAATCTATACCTTCAATGTGTGGCATATCAAAATGAGTCATAAAAAAATTGCAGTCAGATATCTATTTCAAAAATCATTCGGCACTGGTAGGTGTGTTTAAATACCAGGAGGGAATATAGGACACTGAATTTTTCTCATTAACTAATCAAAAATCAATTAGCCAATTATCAAAATGAACTGTTGAGGGGGCCAACAATAGTAGCATGATTAACTGAGCAACCATAAATTAGGATAGAAAAGCTTATTAGTTAGTCAGATGGCAGCAAAACGTGTAAAGTAGCATTTTTAATGACTATTCGATTTAACTACATGATATATTAATCAAAAATGCAAAACATCAGTTTCAATCATTAACAGAACCAACACTAAACGCAAAGTTAGCAGGAAGAATATCTGAAGTAGCTCGTTGTTCCTATTAACTAGTGTTAGTACTCTGACAACTGCATTTAAATACCATTTAAATGGACACACCTAAAAACTTATCGTAATATAAAAGGTAAATAAGGTCAGATGGGAGGCACTTGAAACAACAAATAATTTATCTCCTCAAAGTCTGCGGAGGAAAAGCTGTCTGTCTGACAGAATGACTGATAGCCAGCATGCTAACGGGCTAATTAGGTATCCAGTCGCCTGATTGGCTAACAGGCTAACAGCTCTGTGGCCTGGACACCAACAGCTAACGATGTTGGTTAGCTAACGTTAGCTAATCACGTTAACAGCAGCTAACAAAGAGTCCAGCTCTCCACAGCTTGGTACACATGCCTGTCTGCGTCTAGCTTACATAATTCAACCCCAACACATGTCCGCTGATGTTTCACCGAACCTACACCGGGGGCTCGGAACAGCCGCTAATGATCAGCGTGATCAGAGTATTGACAGTTTATTGTCCTGTGTGTGCTCGTGCCTGTGTGTGTGTTAGTGTGTGTCATCCAAATAACCACATTCCCCACGCGCGCACACCTGAAAGACAAGTCGATAAGTATCCACAGCAGACGAGAAACTAGTGTCCGTGGATCAGAGGTTAGTAAGGTGTCATGTTGTCGGTCTCACCTTTGAATCGTCTCTTTGTGGTTCATTTGTTGTCTTCCTCCCTCTCCCTGGCAGCCATTACCGCCGCACACGTTCTGCTCGCGCGAGGAGGTTTTGTCAAACACTGGACGTGAGCGCGTGCAGCTGCTGTGCGGAGCAGCGCAGAGGTACAGCTTCGATGAGATGACTTCCGGCCTCACCTTTCAAAGTAAACTCCCGTCAGATAATCCAAATCCGAAACAGGGAAACTTTATTGATCCCCGTGGGAATTTTTTTCGTGTGAAAGAAAGAAATCCCAGGAAACCTATAGAGATATGCAACATAATACATTTTAAGGAAGAGAGGGAAGAATAATAGGGATTTTATAAAATTGGGCATTACAAGGACGACTTTAAGATGAGACCTTTAGGGGCGGTCAGCTTTAAAAAGCTGTGGTTTTGAAAAAAGAAAACATTATGCTGCTTTGAAAAAATAGTCAATTTATTGCTCTTATTTTAATTAAATGATCATTTGTACATTATTTTGCAAATCCTTCAGCATAAGCATGTAACATGTTACTATTTTTTTTCAACAAGCTAAATTAGTGTTTTCCAACCACTTAGACCGCATTTCTGTTAACTAAAGAAACCTACAACTAAATACTGACACACTAATAATAGCCCAACTTTTGCATTATAAGCCTCTGAATTTCTGCCACTTACAACCCCGATTCCCAAAACATTAGGATGCTGTGTAAAATGTAAATAAGAGCAGAATGCAGTGATTTGCAAATATAATGAATCCATATTTTATTCACAAGAGAATATAAACAACATATCAGACATTGATAATTCCTTTTAAAATGCCCAATGTACTACTGCAAACCTATGCCATCAGAGATGTAGGTTTTTGAACTGTGCACCAATGTCAAGCTGAATGGCTCCTCCCCTCTTTAGTTGGCAGGGCATGCTGTCCATGGTTTCCAAAAAGAATTTTGATTCGTCTTACTACAGAAAAGTTTTCCACTTTGCTCAGTCCATTCTATATGAGCTTTGGCCCTGAGATTCTGTTCCCATATGACCTGTCCATAGGCAAAGGAACAGACAATGATTTCTAGAAGTCCATGCAGTGATTTCCAGTACAGAATCGTATGGAGGCCCAAAGATCACAAGCATCCAATACTGACCTTTGCCTTGTTTCTTGCACACAGAGATATTCAAGATTTTCTTCATCTTTTGATGATATGTACTGTAGGTAGTGGGATATTCAAAGTCTTTGCAATTTTACATTGAGGAAATTTTTTCTGAAATTGTTTCACATGTTTTTTGACAGTTTGGTGAACCCCTGCCCATCCTGACATCTGAGAGACTCATTTGTGCCATTTAGTCTTTCAGCCTGTTGTTTTCCTGTCCCTACTTTTTTGAGATGTGTTGTTGTTTTTGTCAAATTCAAAATGAGCTAATATTTTTTGTGAAATGGTATGAGCGGTTTTGACATCTGATATGTTGTTTATGTATTATTGTGAATAAAAAATGGGTATACAAGATTTGCAAATCATTGTGATTTTTCTTTATCTAAGTTTTTCTCACAATGTCCCAACTTTTTAGGGGAATTGGGGTTGAACTATGTAGAAGACCTTGAAAAGGCTAAGAAATGAAATCTATTACATAAAACTGCTCTATGAAAAAAGAAAAAACAGGCAGTCCAAGCATGAAAACCTAGTAAATAAATAAATAAATAATGAGGATGGCTTTATTTAAAAACCTTTGTTATTAGCACCGAAAAAAATAAAAATAAAATAAATAAAACTTTATTGTTTAAACATGTTGGCTTGAAATGTCTGGACCATTACAATAAAGGCTTTTGAGTTTATTCCTACCCAATTTTTACACTTGCCATTTTAGTTTCTTCTCTTTTCATTGTGTGGAATATATTCCCTTCTAAGAGCATCCAGAGTTATTTTAAATTTCTTTCATTTTGACTCAGATGAACAGGCAGTAATCCCCTGTTGTCTAAATGGAATCTATTAATTGTATGAACAGGAAGTATCAGTATTAATAAAAGAACCACAGAGCTGAGACATTGCAGACTATTGCATGGTTGAGATATTGCAGAGTATTGCACAGCTTAGATATTAAGTGATTCATGGTCAGCAGGACTATTGCACAGTTTTACAGTATTATCTTCAAAAATGAATAATGGATTAACTGTAAAAAGGCTGAAAATTGTCACACATTTTAAATACACAGGGATGCTGAAGCCCTAGGAGGGAATACACCAAGCATGCAGGCATGTCTTATTGTTTCAACATATTACATAAAACAGAGAAAATGTTGGGCCCCACTTTGGGAATCACTGGTGTAGTGCACTTGTTCCTTAGAGGATCCAGTTTTTTGAGTTGGTAAAGTTTCTTTTTCACTGTGTCCACATGCGGGCATAGACACCTCATAAATGGCTCAATGAACCACTGGGCATCTTTTCTTTATACTCCAGCCTTTCACATCTCTTCAGCTGAGGTTGCATGGATGAAGTCTCATGTGTTGTTGGTGAAGGAGGAGGTGAGAGTCCCTCTTTACAAGAGATTTTTGCCATGCCAGGCAAATACATTGCTGTGCTGGAGGAAGTTTTATCTTTTCCACTGCAAGAGGTAGTTATAAGCAGAGGATTAATCAGTGGTCATGATCTAATGGCCTCCTGCATTAGGGAAAACCACTGCCAGCATGAGGCATTAAAGATACAGCTACAGCCACAATAACAGCTTCAGGTCTTCTAGGGGTACAGTATATTAATAACACAATTTCCTTATTTTTGATTTGCCTCTTAAATATAGTTTAGTGTTGCCCAAAAATGATATTTGGACAAGAGAACCAGGTAGTAACTATGGCTGGGATTTAGTTGTACTGGAAGCTGGTAACAATGGCTACCACTGGTAACCTTGCAAAGCAGATGGATACACCCATTTCCTTGTTTTTCACTGGCAAATCCATCTTGCAAAGCTCCCATCTGAACCCTTTGGGCCTGGTTAGAAAGTGACAGGAACAATCGGCAATGAGGGGCAGTACTTTCAGGCTCGGCAGAGTCGTGACGTAAACAATCAGCAGCAAGAGGGGGAACAATTATGGCGGAAGAGCTTAGCGTGGATGCTGCTAAAGCACCAGGTTTATCAGAACTTGACAACAATTCTTCATTAAAAGAAGAACAAAGAACAGCAGTGAGTTGTTTCTTTTAAAAAACGACAAAAGTCAAGTACTTACATGTCTATAGTCGCCATGTTTTGAGTTATTCCCCATAGCTGCGCACGAGCAGCTCAATAGCTGCTACGTCACGTGTTTTGTTGCTCTGATTGGCCCGTAGAGATGTGGGACGGACAGAACATTCATCCAATCACACTCCGTTTTTTCAAAGCCTCTGCCTTTTCTCAAATGTTCCCTATTGAAGCTTTCCCAGATGGATGTGTGAAACAAATCCATCTGGCGTGTGAGGTTATACCACTGGTAGGTTTTATAAAAAGCTCTACTTTGAGAGTAGTTTATTTTAGCTAGAATTTATTGACAAAGTATCAGTCCAGATGGGTTCAGAATGACTGTCATATAGCACAACCTTGCAAATTCAGCACTAGCCAAGCTGAGTCTCAAATCTGCAACTTCTGATGTAAAATATTACCATTTCGCTTCATCTGAATCTATCAAGCAATCAGTTCTCTCAATTGTAGCATACCAGAGATTAAATTCTACAAAATATTGATACTTGTAGCTGTTCAGTCTGTTTCTTTTTTTTTTTTTTTTGACACGCTGTTTTATTTTGAAAAGCCATTTTAAACTGCATTTTATTTTGATGTGCATGGCTGTTGCACGTGTGAGGAGGAGAGAATTAGAGAAAGGCTCAGAGGTTAGAGTATGAAGTTGACAATCCACTGCATTCAAAATGTTTCAGGCTCCTCCTCCTTCAGGGTGGCGCTGTAGCTGACCACCTATATCACCTATGCCCAGCTAATGCCAAGAACCAACCCTGGCTCAGGTGTCGCAATAATGTCATTTTTCTAGAACTCAACCACATATCTTTATTTTAAAAAGCGCAAAAAACTGAACTAAAAGCTTTCCATGACTGAAAAGATGTTTTTGCTCCTATGCAGATCTGCTTCAACATGAGTTTGCAATAGTTGCAGGCAGGGTTTAGTTGTATTGCTAACCAGTAGAAATATCCAGCCGGTGAAGCTATTGGCTAAGATGTAGCTTTAGTGACAGTTTTTCTCTGATCTGGGCAGCATTTCTTTACTGAAACAGGAGCAGATAACAAAACTGAAAGCTTTTCTTGGCAAAGATGTTTGCACTTCTCCCTGCTGGCCTCAGCATGAGTTTTATCCAACAACAATCTACATCACTGATAAACTACAACAGCTCATTTTATCTTGTTGCTCTGATTTGTTTGTATTGAATGAGATACACAAAATATTCGTCCAATCACCTTTGGGGGATTTTTTGAAAAGTCCTGCCCTTCCCAAACACTTTGTATGGGAGGCTTCCCAGATGAATGTGAAATGTATTCATGCAATGGATATAAGAAACAGTTTCTTGGGCATGCCAGGTTACCAAAATATGTCATGAAAGTTGAAAATGTATATTTCAATTAATTGTACTATACTTAAAAGTATTTCCTTAGGAAAACATATATTTAATGAAACATGTGAAACATAACAAAATGATGAACACCAAAAGGTTTTATGTAATATATTCGCATTTGTAATTTTCTTTTTTCAATCAGTGATGTGTTTTTGCAGTTGACCTTCAGGGCCACCATAAGAGTAAGTGTAACTGCACAACCAAAAACTGCCCCAAATTTTACCAACTTGTAAACTTTGTAATCAGAAGTGTAGGGGGATATATTTAACAGTCATCAGCATAGAGTGAAAACAGAAGAAACCAGTCAATGAAACACACATTTCTTTCTGAGATCTTTTATTTCCTGTTGTATTGCAGCACTAATTACCTCAGCTGCAGGATGAAGAGTCAAACAAGGCTAGAAGATGATCAGTATTTAAAGACTTAATCACAGGTTTAAAGGCAACAGCTTGTTTAGTACAACCCTGAGTAATGAGTAAACATCCATGTCATCATCAGCATGCTTATTACTGACTGAACAGCTTTGGAGAAGCTGTCCAGACAGACAAATCTGTTGGGTATGTCCACCCTGGTGAGCAAAGATACAGCTATTGTTTGAAGAAGGCAAGTGAACATCATATTTGTGTATTTTAGATCCTTTGTGTCTCTCTCTTTCCTGGACACAAGGCCAGGACGTTACTAAAAACATCTCTTTGGTATAAGAACAGGATGTCTTGTTTTATTAGCCTAAAGGTTCTGCAGGCAGCACCCATCATACTGGAAAGAAGAGGTAAAAAAGTAATAAATAGGTAACATAAATTAATAAATAAAACTTTTACATTAAATATAAAACACATTTTTTTTAGACCTGCTGTTCTCAAGCAGTCCAAAATCACACCTGAGGTAGACTTGTATAGATTTTTGACTAGATCAGTTCTGTCTTGTTCACACATTAGAAGCAATACAAACTAAAAGACAAAGACAGACCTTTGAGACTGGGCTAAATTAAAGTATTATACATGGTAGATTAAAGCTCATTGTGCTGTAACATGACTATTATGGTGTAATCAAGCACATAATAAAAGCGTAATGATCCTTAATGATGATCAGTGCTGATGCTTTTTAACATTCTTTGGTTTGTGCTAAAACTCCAGTCACCTTTAACCCAAATCTGATCACCTAATCTTCTACTGACTATCATGCAAACACATCTTTTACATAAAACTATAAATACATGTGAAAAAGCACTACATATATACAATGAAACAACATCATAGTGACTTAGTGCCATGCTTGCTTTCACGTATCACAAATTTGCTACATCTTTTCTGAAACTTGCTATCCCAAAGTAAATGATAGAGCTGATGACAAAGAAATCATTTTAGACCATGTGCTTAGTTTGGTTTTTTCTATATTGTTGACAAAGTATATGTATGTGCTTTCTCTCTTTGCTGACTTTAGATGTATTCAATGATTTTTCTACTTTCCCCAAAACTTTTTTGGCTACCATCTGACAGAGGAGGCAAAACCTTCCATTTACATTCGATCTACGTTGCAGCCTTCATCTGTGGTCATAGAGGCCAAAAGAATCCACCCTCCACCCTGGAGGGATATTCTGTCTCTATATGTCCCTTCTGGCCTTGAAATGCCTCGGGATCCCCAGGAAGCGCTACCCAGACATCTGAAGAGCTCAGACGTTTGGGTCAACCTGCTCACGAGCTGCCACTGTGGCCTGGCCTTTAAAAATAATTGAGTTAAACCTGCTGATTTCCTCTGTCTTTGGTGGAACAAGTTGAAGAATTGAAGTTTCTGCTTCAGCATCAAAGATCTCACCATCTGTCTTTGATCTCTTATGCACAGGTCAAACAGAGAAATGCTACCATGACATGCATTACACATCATACACAATGTCAAAGGTGTTGAGAGATGTCCCTTTAGTCATATAAGGTTGCTGCTTTCGTTTAACAGAAAATGACATGTACAGTGCATGGCTCACTTGGTAGTCAGTATCCTGGGTCTTCAGGAATCCCAGAGACAGTCAATAAATTAACATCTAAACACCCTAAACTAAACTACATCAAAAAAGTTCTCCCTGAGTTCAAAACAAAGTCTCTTAGTCAGCTCAACACAGGCTGAGGTCACTGAGAAAGTTATTTTACATTCAACAAACACTGAAGAATGCGTGCTTGTCACTGCAGTAGAAAAAAAAAGATTGAGAATATAAAAAGATGTTCAGAAGGATGGCACAGGATCTAAAGAAAAGTGTTAAAGCTGTCAAAAGTTCAGTTTGCCCTTCAGGGAGAACAACTCAGAATAAATAGTTCATATAAAAAGATAAAATCTATACATTCAGCTCCTTCCCTCTGCTTCACCTACAGCTTTCAAACACAACAGCTGAGTGAAGATGGTGTAAAACATCCCTGATATGTATGAGCATTCACTTCGGCTTTACAGTGTTTTGCAGACTAAATCTGCCTTACAATCAGTACTGGTCTTGCATAAACATTCAAAGAGTGAAACGGCAACTTGGTTTTTAAGACATAAACTTCACCCGGATAGAAACAAGTATTGTTCACATGGTATATTATTATGGTAGCACTACAATAAGGGCATAAAATGTTGCATTGTTACTAGAGAACACACTAAGACATCCTTTTTTTGATATATTAATTGGTGCTTTGGTCACCTTCTATGCCTGTCAGCGGGTTTTACACATCTAAAATGGAAAGTGTCAAAAAAGCATGTGCCTAAAGCCTGTAACTCTTTTGGATTGGAGGTACCTTTCTGACCTCCTCTGACCACCTTGCAAAGCTGATGAACTGTCCAGATTTCATGTCTGTCATCAGGAAAATCCATCATTTGAGGAGAAAGAGATGATAGCTACAGACATGGTTTAGTTGTTCTGCAAGCTTGTAAACAAAGGCAGTCAGTGAAGAGATTTGTGTGGAAGCAGCTATTGCAGAAAAAAAAGGTTCTGCCCTTCCCAAACACCATCTATGGGGTGTTGTCTAGCTGGATGTGAAATATATCACATTATATGGATATTAAAAACAGTCCATCACAGACTGAATTTGAAGAAAATATGAAGCAATGAAGCAAACTGTTCAAAGATTTAGACCTGATCAAGCAGTGTGAAAACACCCTAATCCACCTATTAGTTGAGTAAAGTTGGACATTATAACTGGAACTTACTCAGGACTTGACATTTTTGTTTTCCTAGGTTTGATTTTGACCCTTTTAGAAAAGTTTTTTGATTTAAAAAAAAAAAAGTATTTCTTTGATCTAATTGCTGAAGATAACATGAAAGGCTTTCTGCCACACCATTTTCAAATACTTTTTTGATCAGCACTTTTTATAAATAAAAATGTACAGCAGGTAATATAACCACCATGTACATCCAAATACTTAATCATTTCTGCTAAATTTGTCAATAAAACCAGGTGTGATTTCATGTTAATAAGGCATATGGATTTTAACTCACAAAAAGAAGTTGTCTCTAAAGCTCTAATACAGAACAGTGTGAGATAAATGTGCTACGACAGCACATTATGGCCAAAAAAATATTTTATCATTTATTATTAGTTATTATTAGCAAAAAAAAAGTGTCATTTTTGAGATCATAAAGTTGTAAATTACAAGAATCCAAGCTCAGAATTTCTGAGTTCATTAAGTTATGAGAACAGAACATAAATGTAGAAAAAAGGAGAGTGAGTCAAAAATGTCTAGATCTTTGTAACCAGGATCATGTGCTCTTCAGGATAAGAGAACAAGGATGTAAATCAAAAAGAGGAAATGATTACTTGCAAATAAAGTCCATGGTAGACACGGCAGTCGAAGAAAAATATGAAAATGAAAGGTGATTTTTATTTTTACCTATAGTCAATAAAGGTTCTTATTTGGATCAAATCAAAGCTGGTTTAAGCCACAATTTTTTTAACCCTATTGTCATTTCCATTAGATAATTTTTTTGTTTTTTTTCCATTTCATAAAAATGCATTATCCTCTGTTCATTTAATTCTGCTTATTTGTTAAAAGCCAGCTATCTATATGCACTAATAACTAATTTATTCAAAAAGATTAGTTCAATATGGTTGATAATGACAAAGGTAGAAAATCGTTAAAATCAGTGATAAGATACTTCAGATGACTGGAAAAAAAAGTGAAAATAATGCAATTTTTGGCCAATATCACAACTGAATAACAGAATTAGATAACTGAAAACTTAACATCCACCCTGAATGAATAACATAACAATTAGATACTTTTTTGTGTGTCTGATGGAGTTGACAAAAGTCAAAATATGAGTAAAAAAAAGTCATATTTTTGAAAAAAAAATCAAATTAAAAATCTGTTCCTACACAAAACTGTTAGTTTAGACCTTAACCTACACAACTACACAACTACACAACTCTCCACTTTAAATCAGTGTAAAATAAATTCAAGTTTAGAACATGTTTTGCCGCTCTTCTTATAAATCATTGATATTTATCTTGCATGTTCATTCTTGCACACAGATATACAAATATATGGTGGGGAAAAAAAAGGTTGACTATTGAATTTGACAATTAAAGTCTTCTGTATATGTGTGGGAAACAAACTGATTGATGTGACTTGCTGTGGATCATTTCAGAGATCAAAATCTCTTTTTATTAAGGTCTGCAGGGGGAATTATTTTTCAAGTAAGACTTAAAAGAGCCACAAGAGCCGAGTATCACTGATTTAGAGGCACTAGGATCAATTTTGACCAACAAGGACAACAAGTTTGATTATTTTCTGCGTTTATGAGACTGCATGGTTTAGTTGTTATCACGTAATGCTCCTCTGATCATAAATAAATTCCAAATAATGCAACATTATTGTTTTTAAACTCAAAATAAAGAATAATCTACTCTAGGCTAATTAAGGCATACTGGTCATAACTGTAAAATAAAAAGTGTAAAGCTTGTAAAACTGTGTACTCAGTCATCATTAATGAGTTTAGATAATAGAAGTTGGCAAAAATAACGTGGACCATAATTGGTGACACTGTATGCTGTTGGGCTTTAAAGAAAGTGATACCAGATCAGGTCAGTCTAACCCACTTGGATTACAAATGTATAGTTTCTTCATCAATACTTGACTGTCAGTTACCTTGTTTGTGTTTCCTTTATTAAACTGAATTGTCATTGAAGTAATACCCAACATAATGTCCAACTGTTTTTAACTATTAGGTGGAGGAAAACTCATCAGCTTCTGTCACAATGTAATAGGAAATTATAAATAACCAGCATTTAGTTCCTCATTTGTTCTACAACATTTTATGCCCCTTATAAAAAAGACTTACCATTGTTGTTTTAATGTAATGCTGCATTTAAAGCAGCTTTATTCAGCCTCATTGAAAGAGGATGTTATGGCACTTATCTTGTTCATTTTACTATAAAACCTGAGAACTGTTTCCTACAAAAGGAAATACTCAGGATATGTTTTTTCTTACATTCAAAGGTTGGATTGTTTACCTTATATTTCACTTCAGTTATATAAAAATGTAGCAGTTCTAATTTTGATCACTGATATACAAGAGAAAAGAAACACTTTCTTTGAGAGAAAATGTAGAGAAAATGAGTAATCATAGATGAATGAATCAGTCCAAATGTGGACTTGATCTTTGAAGCTACTTTATGGCTGAATCTACAGTAAATCTGATTGTTTCTTGTCAAAGCCAAGACACTTATCCAAGAGAAAAACAACAAAGAAAAAGAAATGAATACCCCTGACATCTATATATTATAAAGGAACCATGGTGATGGCTCAATAAATAAACCTGAGGTAGCTCATTCTGTGAGCAGTGTTCACAGTCGATCACGCTGAGTTTTCATGACATGGTTTCCTCACTTTGCTCCTCTTCCTCCTCCATCGTCTGTGAGGAAGATGCTCCCTGAGTGGCTGAAGACAAAAGCAGCTGCTGCTGCTGCTGAGCTTTGACCGGACAGTTGGCCACCATGTGGGAAATACTCTGGCAGCAATGGCACTTTTTGGGTTGAGGAGGCAGCTGACACTCTTTGGCATGATGGCCGGGCTCTCCACAGTTGTAGCATCTGAAATAAACAGAGGAGAAGCTAGATCAGAAAAAAAGATTTCAGTTTTTAGTTAGAGTCATCTGCTCAAAAAAAAAAAAAAAAAAAAAACAGGGTTCAACTTTTAAATCCACACATTATTTTGACCTCCTGGTGCACTGACGTTGTCATGTCTGTTTAAGGACTTGGGTTCTGAAGGTTTGCAGGTTTAAGTCCTGATGCAGCCCAAAGCATGGAACTTAAGACTAGTTCGTGTAAAGGCGCTCATTCTCTTCCTGATAAATGCTTAGGAGCCCTAGAGCAAGGCATCAAACCCTAGCTGCTTTGTCTGAGTGTATTCCTAACCTAAGAGTTTCTCTGAAAGACGAGAATTCAGAGAAACTTACATGATCAGACATGACTTAGAAAAACAAATATGTAGGAGGTTCAATGTCGCCAGCTGGCTTTCAGGACTATTGTAAAGAAAACTATGTTCTTGCCATAATTCAACAAGCTTGTCTTCTCAAAGAGAAGAATATGCCAAGATTTAGATATTATTACAGTGAAGGGTGAAAGACAGATAATCTGAATAAATAATAATGCAAGATTCACCAAAATTAAACCTGTCTGGCAGAGTGAAGTAGGCTACAAGATCTCAAAAAGCAACACATCATGTTACAATCTAAAGAAATTCAAGAATAGATGAGAAACTAAGTCATTGACATCTATCAGTCTGGAAAGGGTTACAAAGCCATTTCTAAAGCTTTCAGACTCCAATGACCCACAGTGAGAGCCATTACCCACAAATGGAGAAAACTGGGAACAGTAGTGAACCTTCCCAGTAGTGATCGGCCAACCAAAATTACTCCAAGAATGTAACAACCACTCATCCAGGAGGTCACAAAAGAACACAGAATAACATCTAAAGACCTGTAGGCCTCACCTGACTCAGTTAATGTCAGAGTTCATGATTGGACAATAAGAAAGAGGCTGGACAAAAATTACATTCATGGGAGAGTTACAAGGCCAAAACCAGTGCTGACCAAAAAGTACAACTTTTTGGAAACCGTGCGTCCCGCTGGTGTTAAACTAACACAGCATTTCATTAAAAGAACATCATACCAACAGTCAAACATGGTGGTGGTAGTGTGATGGTCTGGCACTGCTTGGAAGACTTGCCAAAACTGATGAATTCTGATCTCTGCCAGAAACATCTTGAGGAGAATATCAGGCCATCAGTTCATGACCTCGAGCTCAAGTGCACTTGGGTTATACAGCAGGACAATGATCCAAAACCCACCATCAAGTCCACATCTGAATGATTAAAATAAAATGATGATTTTGGAGTGGCCAGGACAAAGTGTGGACTTAAATCTGATTAGGATGCCATGGCATTACCTTAAACTGACCATTCATGCTGAAAACCTTCCAGTGTGGCTGAATTAAAGCAATTCTGCAAAGAAGAGCGGGCCAAAATCCTCTACAGCAATGTGAGAGATTCATTGCCAGTTATCACAAACGCTTGCTCGTAGTTGTTGCCGCCGAGGACGACACACGCAGTTATTAGGTTCAGGGGTGATTACTTTTTCACACGTTATATTTAAATTAGGGTGATGATCTGAAACATTAAGTGGGACAAATGCAAAGAATAAGATCCAAGAAAAGGGCAACTTTTTCACAGCACTGTAGACTTTAGAGCCCAGGTGTCACTGTTACAATATGGTGTTAACAATTATTTTTATTAAGGCATCATAAGTAATGAAGTAGTTTCAAAGACTAGCTGATTATCTCTTGCATTGGAATAATATTGATAAAACTCTATTTTTTGTTGGGTGTAATGCAGAAATTTCACCACCAGAGGGCAGCAAACTCCAGCTTTATTGCTTCTTCTATTAACATATCAGTAACCATGAAGTCACATCAGCTTCAGTCCGGGGTTGTGCAGCTGTTTGGGGGTTTAGCAGAATTGATCTTTGTCCCTGGAGGGATTTTCAGAGGAACAACTAAAACTTTAAAGTCTTTTTTTCTTCAGCAAGCAAAACTGACTTCAGCTTCTTAAAATTTGATGTACTACCTATATCAGGAAGTAGATCACACTCAAGACATTCACAAGCAACATTTGCCCTTAATTGTGAAATGTTAATCTATTACAAACAATCCAGGAGTTATTTTTGCTCTTTTTATCTTAAATAAAGAGTGATGAGATATTTGTGACCACATTTTAGGCTAGAAAGACTTGCTAAAAATCAAGTTGTTGCAGCATGGACACAAAAATGTATTGTTCGCCTCTGCAGAAGAAGAGCTTTTAACTTAGTTGGGATGTTTTGTCAGGATTCTTTGCCAGAATTTAAATAAATGAGCAGGAAATCTCTATGCACATGTGTTAAACTCAATCTTAAGGAGATTTCAAGAAAACCCTTAACATAAATGTGCAACAATATGATGCTGTTATGAATAACATCCACCATAATGATGTGAAGCTATCATGAGCCTTTGTTAACCTTGTTTACTGTATAGAAATCTCCTCAATGAACAATTTTTGCAGGACAAGCTGCTAGGGTTAAAACAAATTGCTACTGTTGGTTTATGTGGATTTGTCCATAAATCTATGCAGAGAAAGCTAATGATCAGCAGCTAAGTGAAATCCTGTTGGTGAATTCATTAAGGCGGTATAAATAAGGCCGGTGCGTGCAGTGTGACACAAAGAGACAGCGGCCACTTAAACAGGCAGTTAAAAATCATTGATTTCCTCTATAAAGACAATCTAGGTTTTCTGCAGGGCCTGGCTCTTTTCCTTTACTCTCCTACCATCAGCAGGAAAACAAGTAAATAAACACAGCAGAGCTGAGTAATTATAAGAGCCTCCTTTAGGAGACCACATGAGAATAGAGAGATAAGAAGTTAAGCATGAGTTCTTCCCTGTTAGCAGCAGATGTTAAATTTCAGCAATATGAATAAGTTGGTTGTATTTTAGGCCAGACCAAGGACTAAGGACTGAAAGTTTTTGGTTGTTGTGAGCTAAAATGAATTTGAATAATTGACATATTGGCATGCATCCCCATTTTTTTGGTTGAGATCTTACAATACCTCAAATATGGACAAAAGTATTTGGACCCCTGACCATTAGTGCAACAGGGACTGTAATGGCATTGTATTGTAATACATGTACTTTAATATGGAGATGGCCACCCTTTTGCAGCTCAGAGCTCTTCAGCTATAGAATCAGCAGAATTGGCCACCTTTACACACAGTGGTCCTAACCTCTATTAAATGTTTTGTAATCAGGTTTTGCAGGTCAAGTTTTTTAATTTTAATATTTGGTATCCTAACCCTAACCTTAAGCCCTACCTGAACCCTAAATATTAGACTAATGCAATTTTATTTCAAAAGCTTTAACAGTATTTCCATTCTGAGATGAACGGTCGTAAGGGTGGCCGTCAGAAATGAATGTGCTGCAGCGAGACTGTCTTGGTTTTCATCAGCATAAACCAAACTTCCTGATAAAAATCAGATTATATAACTTGGATCACAAACTAAAACCAGGGTCAGCCCTCTACGTGGGTCTGTGTGTGTCTGCCTGACTGACTGGCTGACTGCGTGAGTGACGATACTTTCAGAGCCGTACATACAGAGTTGCATTATGGGCGTTGTTCAGTTGTACTCAAAGCCGTTTATAATGGCTAATAATGAAAGATGTTTACACTCTTCTGCTGACCTGCTTCAGCATTAGTATGTGATATTTATGGGGAGAAAGGGTTAGTTGTTGTATGAGCGGTAAAATGGCTGCTCGTGAAATTATTAGCTCGGACTTAGCCGCAGCGGCAGTTTCATTAGAACTGGACAACGTGTCCTTATTAAAAAAGGGCAGAGAGGAACACTGAAAGCTTTTCATGACAGAAAAGATGTTTTCGCTCTTCTTCTGGTGTGTTTCTGCATGGGTTTGCAATCGTTACAGTTGGGGTTAGCCGATGTGTCCAATGGCTGCTGCTGGCGTGGTAGCTGTTAGCTCAGATGTAGCTGTAGAAAGGCGGCTGTTTAAACTGGAACTGGAGCACAGAGCCATATTGAAAGCTTGTCTTTGCAGAGAAGATGTTTTTTTGCCCCAACCAGCCTTGGCATCAACTTTATTCACAGAGAGCTCTGCCATTAACGATCTAAGGCAGCGGTAGTCTGTCGGCTCTGGCGGTGGGAGTTCCCACCAGTAGAGTCCATATCCACAAGATTAGCCCACATCATTTAGTCTTGTCGCTCTGATTGTCCCGTCATGAATGTGACAGAACATTCCTCCAATTACCTTTAGAGAATTTTTTGAAAAGTCCTGCCCCTCCCAAATGCTATCTATGGGAGCTTTCCCAGATTACTGTGAAATAAATTCATTCAATGGATATATGAAATAGTCTGTCTTGCGTGTAAGGTTAACTGTTTACTGCTGACAGGGCTTTATGTTTTTTTAATTTTTTGGGATCCTTCAATTCTCAACCTACAGAAATAAGGGATGACACAATTGCACACCCCAAAAACTAACCACTCCGCCAGAACACACAATTCAGTCAGGCATTTCAACAGGCATCCAAGATAGTTGCGGACTGCCATATACTAGGTTTTAACCTTGTCTTGTTTGTAATTCATTGACTTTGTTGGACAATAAAATATATATAAATGTCTTAAAGCTTCTAAGTTACATCACCCTGGATCCCCTTACAGCTGACCATCACCTCCGTCCTCCCCCCTCAGTATTGATCAGCGTGGACACCACAGCAGCAGAGGGAGTGCCTTTGTTTCAATACAGCTCTGACCTCTGAGCCCTGACCCCCGCTCCGCTTGCTGCCCCTCCTCCCACCACATCCCATTGTTGCTATGGCGATGGTGACCTCTGACTTCTCTCGGGCACCTACATCTGTTATCAGTTAAATGTGTAGGATGCTTTTTTCTCCTCTAAATACAACGTTTACGCGTGGATGTGATCAAACCTTCAGTGGGCATTTAAGGACAGGAAGTCTGTGGATTATTTTTATCACAGCCCACCATGACTGATCAAGTGCAACTTCATAAAATCATCTCACATTGATAAGATTGTCACTTAGGTTGACAAACTCTTCTTCCTTTAACTTTAATGTTCCTGAAGAAAATCACACAGAAATAAGGGGTATCCAAACAGGACAATATGCAATTTATTTTTGCTCTGAAAGCTATGAGCAGCTCACTCAGATCTTTAATATAATTAAAAGAAATCTCACTCATATTCTATATAGTCATGCTTCAAGGTCAAAAAGTGAACTACTGATTTAGTTTTCGCCAAAAGTTTTCATTTTAGCTTTTAAATTTGTGTTCACGAGTAGAGAGATGTGAGGACAAGAATGAAGCTGAACGGTGGAGCAGCTCAGGAGCTAAAAAAGCAGCGTTGGGGGTTGAGGAAACCTGGAGATTAAATGATGTATTGATCAGCTCAGCCAGCTGCTGCACAAAGAGAACATTTAGCCAGCTGAACACTTTCTGTTTCAGGAACTTCTCTTTTCAGCATGGTTTTCCTCAGTAATATGAAAGATTGTCATCATTTAAGATTATTATCTTTGCCTCATGAGATCACATTTTTCTGAAATAAAAGAAGGAAATGGAGACAAATGTCCCATTGTACTGATATCTACAAAGGAATATAACTGCTTCTTTTAAAGCTTTGGATTAGACAAGAGGGCTGTTATCACTTTTATGTCGGTTCTCTGAACCTGAGACCCCGTTTACACCTAACATTAACATCCATTTTGAGCATCAAGATGCAAAGTGGTAATCTTTAATGCTTTGTATGGACACATCTTGATGTCTGATAGCTCATACAGCATACAGAGGAAGAAGGGGATATCTTCAACCGGATTGGATTGGTTATATAGTATACCAAAATACTAGCTTAGATACCAATACCAAGTTTGGTATCACAATACTTGATACTAAGACAGTACTTGAAACTTGAAGCGAATCTGGTTGGATGCTGGATGCCTAATGGAATAGAATCAGGATGTTTACAAGGGATGGTCAGATTTTGAATGAAAGAGTTTATTAATTTCACTTAGTATTATTCCTATATTTTAGACAGAACCCTTGTCACCATAGGCAACCACACATCTTCGACCTCTTTGTTACCTGTGGTGTACCACAAGGTTCAGTTCAAGTCCTCTTTTCTATTTATATCATTCTTTTAGGTTTTATCATTCAGAGTCATAATCTTTCTTTCCATTTTTATGCTGAAGACACAGATATATCGCTCGCTGAGACCCATCTAGCCTAGCTGCTGTTTTAACTGTCTAAAGGAATCACTCAGATTCAAAGTTTCCCTAAAACGGTTGTCAGGTCCTGCTTCATTCACATCAGAACAATTTCCAAAATCAAACTCATCCTGCCCCCTGCTGATCTCGAAAAAGTCACGAACACACTATTTTCCTGGATACTTTAACCTTCGACGCTCAAGCGGGGGCTTCCTGATTGTCCAAAGTCAAGGATCATATCCAGAGGAGTTTGGGCGTTTGCTGTTAGGGTCCCTCGACTTTGGAACAACCTACCTGACAAGATAAGGCTTTCAGATTCAATCACATCTTTTAAATCATTTCATAAAAATCCATTTTAACATCCCGTTTTTAATTTGCTTACTTTTTTTATCTCTTTAATCTGCTTTTAATCCTCTTATACTTGTTTTATCTCTAATGATGATGTTGTCTTTATATCGTCTTTTCCTAAATATTTTCATCATGTACTTTTTAAACTGCTTTACAAGATCTCATGTATCATTTCCATGTATTTCCAATGCATAGAAAGACATGATTTGAGTCTAGGTTTGGCAGGTGTTGGGAAATATTACCTGTCTGACTGCATTGTGCCAACTGTGAAGTTTGGTGGATTGTTTATGGTGTGGGGCTATTTTTCAGGGTTAAAGAAAGGCTTGTGAAGGACAATCTTAATGCTTCAGAAAACCAAGACATTTTAAACAATGATACACTTCCAACTTTGTGACAACAGTTTAGGGAAGGCCCTTTTTATTCCAACATGACTGTGCCCCAGTGCACAAAAAAGGACTATAAAGACATGATTTGATGAGTTTGGTGTGGAAGAACTTGACTGACCCACACAGATCCATAAACTGAACCCCACTGAGCACCTTTGGGTTGAACTGGAACAGAGATTGTGAGCCTGGCCTTCCCATCACTCCATAATCTCCCAAAGTCTTCCAAGAAGAATGGAGGCTGTTAAAGCTGCAAAACGGGGGCCAATTCCATATCAAAGTGCATGTATTTGAATACAATTACAGCCCCTGTTGATGTAATGGTTAGGTGCCCAAATACTTTTGTCCATGTAGTGTATCTCTGTTTGTTTTCTTTAGAGAAACAATGGACTCAAATGTCCTGTTAAGCTCCAATAAGAAAACTCATGTTTCTTGTTTAATAGTGCATGGGGTCGTCTCCAGACTGGACTAACCTGTCACTTTTTGAGCGTCGTTTCTGGCCACTCTTTGGTTTCCTCTCGCTGCCCAGACATGGAGCTCCGTTTGGCCCAGTGACTCGTACAGACTCGAGTCCTTTGGAAGATTTCTTGAAGGTGAACTCGACGGCCTCGCCCTCTCTGAGGCTGCGGAAGCCATCCATGTGCAGTTTGCTCTGCATATGAGAGAGAGGGAGGTTGTTGATGTTTTCCAAAGAAAGAAGATGTGCTCATCAAAAGCAGAAACAAAGATACCTGATAAAGTTATTTAGTTACATAGTTTTTAAATCATACTAGTAAAGTTTAAAAGGATGCTGGACTACTTTCTTCTCCATTCCTCCAAATATAGAACTATTTCTTTTGTGTGTCATTATCCTGTCAGATCGCTGAAGATCCACACAAACATACAGCTTTATGATGTCAGGATTAGTGTCTGTGTCTGAACAATTTCTAACTTTTACAGCAGGTGGAGTTCAAACACTTTTTGAGTTTGAAAAACAACTTTACACTGCCTGCTTAATAGCAAAGCGCAGACAGACACAGTGCAAAAACAATTGGTGAGTACAAGGAAGCATTTAGTAGATACATTTTACACTCTGGGACTGTTGCAGACTGAAATAGAGGTACAAGAGACTAAGTAGCGAGCTGAAATTCTAGAAAACCTTATCAGGCAGAAACCTTGAGAAGAGTGAGGCTCATGCTGAACAGCCATCTGCCAAATCTGCATGTTTTAAAGAGATAGAAAGAAATGAGAAAAAAGAGAGAAGAAGGAGATGCAGAAAAAGTGAAAAGAGAAATAGATAAAGAGAAAGACAAAAAGGCTGTTAGGGCTGACTATGAGGTCAAATGACCTTGACGTTCATCTTTGAAAAGTCTTGGAAATCTGTGCGAAGTTAAGAGTAGATGATGAACATGAAGCCCAAAGACCTTCAACGTATGATTCAAAGAATCTGATCAGTTCATCATTTTATCAGAGTTGCCTTAAAGTGGCTCACCTAATTCAAAAGAGTTCCAGCCAATTGGTCCTATAGTCTCAGCGAGGTCTCTTTGAGTGCAGTGAATGTGTCTCAAGTGACAGTAGTATAAAGACACCTGTCTCTGGAGGGTCCAGTCACTGGTTAATCAGTATTCCCGGCAACCATTACACCATAAAGACAAAAGAACACTTCATTCCAAGGTACTGAACACCCCCTGGAGTTCAGTTAAATTCATCATCAAGAAATGGAAGGAATATGTCACGTGTAAATCTGCCAAGATCAGGCTGTCCTTACTAACTGAGTGACTATGCAAGAAAAATGCAAGTGGGAGAGGCCACCAAGACAGCTTTGACTACTCTGAAGGATTTACAAGCTTCAGCAGCTGAGATAGGAGAGACTCTGTAGACAACTGTTGCCCAGGTTCTTTGCCAGTCAAAGCTTTGTGGGAGAGTGGCACAGAGAAAGCCACTGTTGAAGAAAACTTGCATTAACTCGACTAGAGTTAAGGCATGTGGGAGAGTGCATGGTCAAGTCGAATGAAGTTCTTTGGTCTGATGAGACCAAAATTGTGTTTCTTTGCCGTCAGAAAAGACACTTTGTTTGACTGACAGCAAACTATGCACATCATCACAAACACACCATCCCTACTGTGAAGCACCGTGGTGGCAGCATCATGCCGTGGGGATGCTTCTCAGTAGCCAGCCCTGAAAGGCTTGTGGAGGGTAAAATAAATGCAGCAAATAAAGGAAAATCCTGGAGGACAATCTTATTCAGTCTGCAAGAGAACTTTGGCTTGGGAGAAGATTTATTTTCCAGCAAGACAATTACCTGACAAATACAGAGAAAGATGCACAGAAATGGTTTAAAGACATCAAGGTGAAGGTTCTGGAGTGGTCGAGTGAAAAACCCAGACCACGATCCAAAAGAGAACTTATGACTGGACTTGAAAATCGTTGTTTACGCCTAATCCCCATGCAACCTGACAGAGCTTGAGAAGTTTTGCAAAGAACAATGGGGTAAAATTGCAGTGTCCAGATATGCCCACCAGATTGAGACCTATATACACAGACAGGCTGTGATTTCAGCCAAAGATGCATCTTCTAAATATTGACTTGAAGGGGATGAACATTTCTAAAGTCACTTATTTTACACTACATATTTTTATTTAACTGACATTGTAGAAATCTGTTTTCGTGTGTGTGTGTGTTCTTGTAAGTTGTTTAGGCAAAATTTCAAAATGACTGATTCATAAAATCAATTAAAGTGTAAAACATCCAAGGTGGTGAATACTTTTTATAGGCACTGTATATATGAACAAAAAGGTATGTTCCCTTAAAAAATCATCCCAGATATGCTTGAAGCAAAAAAACAGCAGAGCCCTGTCCACATTTGACCAACTCATCATTCAAACTTCAGCATGTGTGGTGTGTAATTTTTGATCATCAACCAGTTGCTGATAGTGAAGTGAACCTTTTGTTAATATTTTTTCAAACTATGATATTGAATGCTGTCATTCATCATGCCCACATACTTTTCTTCAATTGTTTTAAGTATATTCTACAATCTTTCACCATTCAGGAGCTTTTTGATTATTGGTTTACTTCAAACAGGTCGATTAATGCACAGAAATACTGCAGCAGGAAGTGAACGGTCCGAAAAGCTTTTTTTACACAGTAGGAGTCAGCTGTGATAAATACCCCAATCAGAGTCTCACCTGGTGCACGAAGACGTCAACCGGCTCCTGCAGAGGAGCGCCGTCTCTGCTGCTCATGGAGAGGAAGCCGAAGCCCATCCTCACATTGAACCACTTACAGACCCCGCTTCCCTGAGCCACGGCCTCCCCTTCCTCCTCTTCCTCCTCCTCTCCCTGCACCCAGCCTCCTGAACAATAACACCAGAGATACACAATGAGAATGATGGTTAAGAGGGATGATTTTAGTAAGCATTACTTTTCTGTTAACAGAGCAACCACATGACCACAGGACAAAAATGTGAGTTAACAGTATTTGCTCATTAGCTCTCAAAGTCTCCAGTTCTTCTGTTGGCATTAGCAACAAAAATACTCATTTCAGGACGCCGATGACCACAATATCTCACACAGATATGCTTAAGAGGCCTCAGACGCCACTATTGCATTAGGGGACCTTTTCTTACAAAGCCCAGTGTTTCTGTAAAGTTATTTTAAAACCAAGTGCTTTGAAATGTGCAGAAGCAAATGTAGAAACGAAGCAACACAATCCAAATAAAAACAAGACCCAGAAAACAAAACAACCAACAGGCAACAACACAAAAACATCAGCAAAAAACAGTATGGCTGCAGACCGCTAAGGCTAACACTAACAAAGCTACTTTAGCCACATAAGCTACATAGGTAACAGCTGAAAACTGTACGCCTTTTACAGTTTTGCAAATCTCATAAATCCTATTCACATTAAAAAGCATTAGCTTATGCTGCATTTGCTAAAGCTAGTTATGCTACATTATCTACATAGCTACAAAAGCACGGGCTATGTTTGCTAAAGCTTATGATGCTAAAGCTAATGTAGCTAAACTGTTTCTCATAATTATTACATAGCTAGCGTAGCTTCATTGGCTTTAGCTAAAGCCAACAAAGCTAAAGTAAGCCACCACTTCTAAAACAGGTCTATACATAATTTAAACCCATTATAGACCTCTGATCTTTTTTCTGTTTCTGAAATGTTGCTGTGTCATGTTTGCAGTGTGGTTGGTTCACAAATATAACTGAAAGACTTTTTATGAAGGAAATTTAATTAAAGAAAAAAAAAATTTAAACTGAAATACATTGTGCCGGCAAATAACTTCTCTTCCGCCCTCACAGAGGTGCGTCTCACAGTAACGGTCTGCAAGAGGGGGCGTCTGAGAGTAATGGTCTGCAGCCAGACCCCTCTGGCAAAAACCCCCACCACTATAAAAAATCAAATAAAGACCCAACCAACACATTTAATGTAAAAAAATACAAGAACCCACACATCGTAAAGGACAACATAATAAACCAGGCAACAGCAAGCCTGTGGTCAGGGGGTTTCAAAGGGTTTATAATAACCCTCCCTTATAGCCAAAGGACCAGAATCTGAGTCTGATAAACGTATCCCTTTATGTAGCAACGGTCCGTAATTTTACACTAAACCAACAAAATAAAACCTCTAAACAAAAACAGAAGTCTGTATCTTGTTAAAAACACCACTTTTGTGTTAATGCCTTTCTTTGCCAAAACCCTTTTTACTCTTCCTTCGTAACTGATGTCCATACATTTTTTTATATATAGATGACCAGTTTTTATAGATGCATTTATATATATATCAAACTGCCGAGACGATCTGACAGCATTTCGTATTGACTGATAAATCAGGTTTTATTTCATGTCAAAGAGGTTAATCTGAATGTATCTCCTATCAAGCTGGAAAATGTATGACTTGTAACCTGTTAGCAGCTTGCTCACTGAGCTAGTGCACTGCTCTACGGTCTCTTTAAAATGCACCAAATAAGTTCAATTATCTCAACGTTACTTCAGCACATTCCAGACTCAAATATTAGGAGTTTCACAGACATAATGGAATACAAAGGAGATTCCCACAGGAATGAAGGGACTACCAATTGGCAAGCTTCTGTACCAAAGTGAAAAGTGATGTACAAATAAATAAAATAAATAAAATAGCTTTTTTACATGTGTCTACTACACTGTTTGTGAGACCAAACAAACATTAAAGATAAAGACTGAGACCTTGTGCAAACATAGGCAGGTGCACATGCAAACAGTGGAGCTGGCCATTTGGAAAAATCAAAAACTCAGCTTACAGTGTTTATCATCTTTTATACAACTTTTTGGGCTTTCAACATCACACTTAGCACTGGCTTCTCCTTTTCTCCATCGTGCACAATTAATGTGCTCACACTGTACAGTCTGATGGTCGTCCATGACCTGAGTGCTCACACTGTTTCCATGGTCTGCAGGTAGGAATATTTCCTGTTTGATTTTTTCCTTTATTACTGTGGGGGTTGGAGGGCATTATGAAGTTATTCCTGCTGTTGTCATGATGATTTAAGATGCTGTCTGACAGTTTACAAAGGAAAAAATACTCCAAAGTTGAAGATCCTGCTTGTGGTTCCGCTCTCACCGTGGGAGTGTCTGGAGTCGTACGACCAAAATAAACATGTCAGAAATCCATCCAACCAGCTGAGAGCAGCTGCAGCTGATCGGGCTGTGATCAGGACGTTGAATCCCAGTACACAGCACGACAAACGATCTGAAGGTAGGCCCGACTTCCAAGTGAGTCGTGCAACTGAAATGTTATAGCTGACTTGAATGAAATTTGCAATGTGTATGCTCAGCTTAGTTTCAAACAATACCAAAATTCAAAATGGAACAAAAACTGTTTTACTGCAAATTATGGAATTTTAAAAGTAAGACCAAAAGAAGAGGTTAACTTTGACAGCCCTATTGAGTATTTTTTCAAACACAAAAACATTTCAGGAAAAAAGGAAATGAATTCACCAAATTGTGAAACAATGAAACCTTTTTCAGTGAAGAAAAAAATTGTGCAGCACAAGAATTTGAAGAAGCATTAAAAAAGTTTGTGAAATGCTGAACCATTCATTAAAAGAAAAAAAATACATATATGTATATATATGCATGTATATATATATATATATATACATACATATATATGTATATATGTATGTATATATATACATATTAAATTTTTTTTTAAAAAAAGGGGAAGGGGAAGGGCGAACACATTTTTCAAAATTCTCAATGGAATTTAAAAAAAATCAAGAAAAAATATTTTTGTGTAAAATGAATCATACAACCCCACCCCCACCCCCAACCATACATAAATAATTCCAAAATGTGAAAAATATAAAGAAAACCCACAAAAAAAGAAATGAAAAACATTTCATGAAGCAATAGAATGAAAATTATTTTCATGTTTCTTTAAATATTTTTGCTTTTTTTAACGTTTTTGCTGTTGACCCCCAGGGCCGCTGTAGTACTACTTCCACATCAACAAAAGCACATGTTTCTCCCAACACTTATATATATTTTAGACTAAATAACACCCCATCCTTTATTTAGTGAGGAAATAATGAGAAAAACAAGAGGAATTTTAAGCCATCCGTCCCTATTTTCCATCACACGCAGACCTCTCTCTGTAAATAATCTCCTCATACCTTCTGCCATGGTTGGAGGTGTCCACAGCCTCCTGCACAATCTGCACAAATATCAGATGAAATAAGGTGACTGCATGCTGGACATCGCTGCTCGATTTCTCCTTGTGTGACAAAATGTAAATCCTCCAGGAGAAGCGGTGTGTTGTCCTCCCTCTCTGCTCTCTTCTTCACAATAAGCAGAGGAACCCCAGTGACCCTCCTGCCTCCTCCAGAGCTTTGGATGACACTCACACCCAAGAGAAAACTCCGCCCACGGTCACTCTCCACACACACACACACAAAAACACACAATACCAAACCTATATGTAAGGCGTTCTGAAGATAGATCTCAAATTAGACTCTCAACGACAGGCAGAGCTGCAAATATTGAAAAGAAACAGATTATTCAAGAATTTCCTTCCATGTTTTTGAAGTAAAATCTGCACATTTTTGCTTTTTGAGTTGTAAAAGGGGAGAGTAGAGCAGAAAGAGAGGATGCTTTTGTTCCAAAGATTGTAGAAAAAGTGAGAAATGATGACACATTTAATGGGACTACACACAAAAAGCAATAACTGAACCAAAATCAAGCAATTTTTAAGAAGCAAGAAAACCTCATATAAGGCAGGAAGATAGATATAAAAGCATGCAATGCCTTTAAAGCATAATATGGACACTTTTCAACGTTTTGCTCAAATATTCCTGCTGTTAATCAATAAAATACCGGGGATTATATCATATTCAATAAACAGGTGTTTAAAAAGTACAGTCTCAGCCAGTTAAGTCCTGTCGTTGCTTTTTTATGTTGTGCTGGAGGTTTAAACTGATTAGAAGTTGAAATTTAAACACCACATGGCTCTCCTGGCTCTACCTATTCTGGATGAATCACGTTGGATACAGGAGAATAAAGCGGCTTGTATTATCTTTTTGCTGAGATGATTCATGTTCCTCTGTTACTGGACAAAAAAACAAAAGCCATACGGTGGGCTGTTTGAGTCATTCACCTATACTCATTGAATAGGATATAAGATGATCTTAAGCTGCTGCAGAAGACCACAAACCTGCTCTCATTACTGCTGAGTCATGCATCTTCCGGTAATTCTACACAATTACACACATACATGCTCAAACACACGTGTGTACAGACAGAGCAAGCTGTTCGTGAACTTCCTGTGAGAGAGTTGAGCTTAATGTCTGGATGCATCCTCCCTAAGATCCATGTCCCCAGACCAAATAAATACCCATAAAAGACCAACATACCCTGTTTTTCATGCCTCTGCACTGATTTGTCTGTGTATATGTCAGACAATATCACTGCCATGGATGTTGCTAAGTCAAACTGTACCACATCTGAGTTTATAGTAAAGTAAAAGTGGTTCTGTTTTAAGGTTTGAACACATGGTGACCAGATTCATGTCTTCATAGCAAGCCTGTGTATTTGTGGGGATTTTGCATGAGTCTGTTCTGTGTTGCCTGATAAAAACCAAATGACCCCTCCATTCATGCATTTGATGGTGCAGCAGGAGGCTCTCTCAAAGACCTTAGAAATGGAAAGTGCACCGGCTGCCGCACAACAGCGCAGGCCACCCTAAGGTGACCTGGGTCAACCAAAAGGGATTGTGGGAACAAAGCATGGCACACGCTCATTCAGTCCCTATTAATGAATGAAAACACACAAAAACACAACACACATTGATGCTTCAATGACAATGTTTCAGTCCAAACTTTACAAATCAAAGTGTCCTTAAAATCCTGCAGCATTTCTGATGAGTTTGTGTTGATGTTTGGTTTTAAACACACCTTGTTACTGAACGCTCCGACCTCTCCGTGCTGCAGAGGAGGACAATAAGCAGAGGCCCCTTGAGACGCCTGTCAGCTCACCTTTCACCTCTACTCCAGAGGGAAATAAATCAATACAGCTGATCGATAACAAATCTATAATGTGCTGCCATGTTGTGACAGATATCCCTCCCACAACTAGCCTCTGGGTGCTGAAGGCTCTGCAGACCACCGCAGGGAAAAACAGGCAACAATGACTGGCTGAAGCCTTGTTTGTCAAAGGAATCTGTCTGTTAAAGCAACACGACAAGGTTTAAGCTGGATGGAGGCTGTCATCAAGAAAAAACAAAAACATTTAAGATACATATAGAGTTCTGTCATTCTTAGTTTTATTTTGTTGTTAAAGGAAACAAACTGGTACAGGTTAAATATATTGTAAACCTGCAGAAATAAATAATATTAACAAAAGGGCAAAAGGGCAACTAAGTGCCAATCTACACTAAAGCTGGCATTGTTTTTGGGTGACAAAGTAGTAGGTAGCTGCTTGGTTTACTAAGGAAAGAGTGAGTTACAACCCCAATTCCCAAAAAAAAAAAAAAAAAAAAAAAAACTGGAGCGCTTTGTGTGTATCAGATGTTGAACCTGAGATATTTTACCATTTCATGGAAAATATGAGCTCATTTTGAATTTGATGGTAGCAATAAATCTAAAGCAGTAGGGACAGGGCAACAAAAGGCTGGACAAGTAAGTATCAATAATGGAATGAGAAAAACAGCTCGAGAAGCATTTTTCAAATCAAAAGGTTAATTGGTGATATATCTGGAATATGACTGGGTATAAAAGAAGCATTTTAGAGAGACAGAGTCTCTCAGAAGTAAAAATGGACAGAGGTTCACCAATCTGAAAAAAAATGCATCTAAAATGCCACTGCATGGTCAGAGAAACACTTTCAGAAATCACTGCCCTCAACACAGTTCATCATGCCCACTACAAATGCAAGTTAAAGCTGCACCATGCAAAAAAACAAAGCCATAAGTGATCATCATCAAGAAATTCCACCATCTTCTCTGGGACAAGGCTCATTTATAATGCACTGAGACAAAATGGAAAACTGTTCTGTGGTTACTTGAAGCAAAATTTGAAATTCTTTTTGAAAACCATGGATGAAAACCAGTCAAAGAGTCCAAGTGCTGAACTGGCCTGCCTGCAGTCCAGACACTTCACCAACAGAAAACATTCGGAGCACCATAAAAAACTGCACTACTATTATCACCTTTATATGTGTTATACATCTCTCTCTTCACTGCCATTATTCTTGCAAATACTTGTGTTACAGTGATCATTGCTCCATCTTTTAACATCATGCTGACATCTATAATCATTATCAGAACCGTTTCATTGAATCCAACAACAACATGACTTCATTGCTGTATTTATTAACAATAAGGTAACATCGGTCTTTATTATGATATGATATAGTCTTTATTATCATATCTATGATTAAAACTGGACTATAATAATAGGCCACACCAGAGAGTACGGTGTAGACCTACCCTCTTTGTAAAGTGTCTTGAGATGACTTCAGCTATGAAATTGGCACTATACAAACAAAGGACTGATCTAACGAAAACTCCAGCAAAGACAATCCAGGAATATTGAGCACATGGAATCTCCATCAGACAAGAATGGGACAACATTCATCTCCCAGAACTCCAACCAATGGTCTCCTCTCCTCCAAGACATTTACAGACTGTTGTTAAAAGAAGGCACAATAAATTACTAATTTAATTTAATTTTTTTTTACTTTATTTATTGGGGTTTTTTTTTTACATATACAAAACATATGGCAAAATGAAGATCATGACATAAGTTCCCTGCCCCCACCCCCCACCCTCACCCTTCAGGAGGCAAATAACAGGAGTGAGTATGTAAATTAAAAATCAGAAATGAAATAGACAGATAAAAGAAAGAAAATAATTATATATTGCAAATAATAATTAATAAAACAAGTAAAGAGAAAAACAGAATAAAAAAATAAAAATACATAAGAGAAAAATTAAATAAAATAAAAACAAACTGATGCTCAGAATTGTACTATCTGTTCAGTATTACCAGACAATAAATGATACACCTTGTCTCCCACTTTCCCACAGCTGAAATCTCATACATACAGTGACCAAGTAACAGGAGAGTCTAACATCTCACAGCAGTGTTAAAGTTTTGACATGTGTTACAGATAGGGACCAAGTCTTGTATTTCTCTGCAGATCCATGTACAGAATACCTGATTTTCTCCAAGTTCTAGAACATCATGACCTCATGAATCCACTGAGTAAAAGTAGGAGGGGTTTTACTCTTCCAATTAAGCAAAATGAGATGACGGGCAATCAGAGACACAAAAGCTATAGCATTTTTATAGGAAGTGGGGAGCTTTATACCTTCTTCTATTATTCCAAAAATCGCCGTCAGAGGGTTGGGACTAATAGTCTCATTCCCTATTGCTAAAAGAGAACGAAAAACCAGGATCCAGAAATTGGATAGAGATTGACAAGACCAAAACATGTGACAAAGGGAAACTGGGGAGTACTGACACCAGGGGGACGCTGGGTCAACACTGATATATATCACAAGATATATCTTTGCCAATTTATCAGTGGAGTAGTGAAGACGGTGCACCACTTTAAATTGGATGACTCCATGACAAACACAGAAGGATGAAGTGTGTATTTTAGAAATTATGTTTTCCCAAGTCTCATCCAGAATGGGTTCCCCAGTATCAGCCTCCCAGGCAATTTTTTATTTTTCCCATTTATGGAAAAGCTCTTTTTGGATCAAATTGTATAGTTTAGAGATTAAATCTCCTTTGGATGGGTCAATGTTGAGTACTAAATATGATATATCTTCTGGGGGGTAGTTAAGATAACCCAAAAAATACTTGAAGGGCAAAGCTGAGCACCTGAAGATATCTAAAGTAGTGACAGTTTGGCAGATTGTAAACCTGGCAAAGTGAAATAAATGATAGGAAGCCTTCTTCATTAAACAAATCATTAAAGAAAACAAGACCGTTTGTACACCACAATGAAAATCCTGAGTCTAGTTGAGATGGCCTGAAGAGATGGTTAAACATAATAGAGCAAAGACTATTTATACCTTTAAGGCCAAAATGTCTCCTGAACTGGTCCCATATTTTAACTGTGTTTTTGACAACCAAATTAACATTCAAATTCTGGTTACTAATTTAATTTAATTTTTAAAAGCGCTGGGGAGAGACATGTGAGAAAGCTTCACAGGCCAGATTTGAATCTGTGTCGACTGCATACATGGGGCACACCTTTAACCATGCTAACTGCTTGTTTACCATGAAATGAATAAGAAAATGGGACATAACCTTCACAAAAACTGGCTGAGTCACTTGGTATGAACATGAAAATCTAACTGCTTGTGAAAATACACAAAAGTTGTCACAATAGCAAGGCAATAAATAACAGCTGGTTTATCGACACTAAAATTGTAAAGTTGATTGCTTCAAGTTAAAAAAATGAGTAACTAACATTTTGTTAGCACCCTTTGAGTATTTTGTCACATTTATCCCACTGTGTGGAATCCATGAAAGCACTTTGACACTTGTGGCCCACTGAGAGAGCACCCTAGAGCAGTGTTTCCCAAATTTTTTTCTAGTGAGACACTTTTTAGAGGGTACAAGCCATTGTGACCCAACAGCTTTTTTTTCTATACATTATTGCTTATCAAGTCTGCCTTCTGTTCTGTCCTCAGCTGGTTGGTTGAGCTAATGGCTGGTGCTAGCTTGGAAAACATTCACACAGGCTTGACCCATTGCATGTCCAGTGGCTGTCTGGTCTGTAATAGTAATAATTCTGTAGGAAAGAAGTTCTGAAAACTCATCTAGCGACCCCAGGAAATCTCTTACAACCAAACTTTAGGAATGAGTGCCCTAGAGCACATTATGAACGTCTGTCCACTATAAGGTAACCCTACAGTGCACTTCACTATGTTGTAAGGGCACCACTGAGAGCACTTTACTGAGTTTTGACCACTTGAAGGGCAACATAAAGGGCTCTTTATCATGTCTGTCCACTGAAAAACACCCCAGAGGGCAATTTACTATATTTTGCCACTAGTAGTGCACCCCACCTACAGAGCTTTTTAAAAATTTTGTCTACTAGACAGCTACCAGGGCAGAAATGTACCACATTGTTACCACTGGAATGGTACCACATTATTTCAGTGGTGAAATGTGTAATGTCTGTCCTTTAACGTTTAAAAACCCTGAAAATTCAACCCCAAGTAAAATTACAGTTAGAAACTGTAATTTAAGGACAGAAAATTACCATAATTTTACAAGAACGTATTTCCCATTATTCACGGTAATTTGCAGGTGCCCCAGCTGCTGGAATATTACTTTTTCTTTTTTTTTTTCCAGTTTCATTTTTTTACAGTGCAAGCAGTTGGTCATTAAAAATAAGGCCGGTGTGAAAGAGCAAAAAATGCAATCCCTTGAGTGTCCACTTGAGGCTGTTTGTCCATATCAGGTGTTTTTAATTCAATAACACATCCATCCTCGCCCCATTTATACTGATAGTTGTGGATGATAAGTGATGTTTTTGCTCTGATCGATGGACAGGTATGTTGTACACTGTGTATAGCTCACATAAGATCCATCTCTTTGTCTGTTACTAAGTTGGTGAAAAGTCAGTTTGAGAGTTTGTTTCTAATATGAGAGCAGCCATGAAGGGTCTCAGCACTCTGCTTCAGAAACCAAATGATGATGTCAAAAACACAAACACAATCTCAAATAGGTCTACGTAGAAAACAAACTCATCTGTAGCCTCAGGTAGACAAAGAATGGAGCATTGATTGTACGACAGAATGGTTTCAGCACCATGGACAGCTCATATAACACCACCAGTGTTTCACTTTTGTTAAATTTCTGGATTTTTTTAATGCAGAACATTTACATCCAACATTTAACTATCTACAGTTCTAATCCTTCAGTAGATACTGCACACTGTAAAAAAGGAAAACTTAAAATTGCTGGCCTTATAAGGACTTTTCGGTAAACTAATCAAAATATTTTGTTTTTCCAAAAACAGTTTCAAATTATTTATAAGTTTATAGTGTAAAGTTGGTCTTGCTCCAAAAATTAAGTTGGCAAAACTCAAAGCAATACATTTCAGGTCAAGCTAAGGTCTAAGTGGCATGCATGCTCTGTGCGAAGAACAGGGACTCTGCAGGGGTTTCCACACACCACCAGATGCTGCCATGTCTCCTGCTGTACTAAAGGGGATTATCTTGCACCTTAGGTGAGTACTTTGCTTGAATACTGCATTAAAATTTGTGCTTACAGTGATTGCATGTTTATCAGTATATGCAATTAGAACTGAAATAAGAATTGTGTGGATATAACACTAGAATGAAGGCATAGAATTTCTTACCACTGTTATTGACTAAATTAACACAAAATTTTGTTTTTTAAACTCATATTAAAAACACCTGGCACATCATATTTGTAGGACACTATGCTCAGAGGACAGGAGGACCGAGACTTCACTGACGCTATCTGTAGAGCCTTTGGCCACATTCAGCAGAGAGGTCAGGGCTAGACCTGTACGTCGAGCTGCTGAGGAGCTCTTTAACTATCACAGGAGGTAACACAGGCCTGAGGTTAATATCAGCGACAATGTGGCTTCCAGATGTCAGGAAACAGCCAGAAATGGAATCAAACAAAAATGGAATGTTGGAAATGGGATGTCAATAATGGAATGCTGTCAGACCATCACACAATCTGAGCAGTGCATGCACAGACCCCTTGGAGGTCTTCACCATGACACATAGGCCTGGACTTGGTGAATCTGGGGCCAGTAACTATCACATGATCACCGGTGGACTTGTCAGACAGAGACACAAAACACCAAGGCATTGTGGGGCTGCAGCCTCACATGCATGCTTACACTTACAAAAACCTAAAAGTCAAACAAATTTCAATCTACACCAACACTGTCTTGCAAGGCCAGTAAAGCCTTTTTCTAACAATCTTGCTGCATTGAATGTGGCAGGTGCAGTTGGCATCTGGTCATCCCACAGGCTCAGAATCCCAAAACCATATAAAAGTGTACCATAACAAACCCCTGAGCTGGCAGGACAACCAGACACTACCCACAGATGCTGCATGCAAAGGACACAAGATGCTACTCTAACAGTCTGGTACTCGTGTGCCAACACTACACCCTATGCTACTTCACCTGGGAGAAGACAACCTACCCTGAGTAAAGACGCCATCACCTTGCCTGTGACATGACTGAAACAGCTGACTAGACCCGTCCCACTGGATCCCACAAGATACCAACAAACATTCCATCTGTGAAAATTTGAGTTCCTGCACACGGTGAAAAGATCCATCTCTGGCAAAGATGATAACCTTGTAGTCTCACTGACATTAAAGGGTCAGAATAAGAGAACCATGAACACTACTCAGTCAGACATCTGTCTACAGGTTGTCCTGAGGAGTCCTCTCAAACCCAAATCACTATGCCTGGTGTCCACAAGGCCTGCGAGGCTTAAGGGAGAGTCCTGCATCTCAGCATACAGCAACCACAGAACTTCGACCCACCAAGAGTCCAGGGGTCCGTGTAAAAGGTACACAATGATATGGTTCTGAGCTGTCAGGACACCAAGGCATTTTCTGCAGTCACACTACACCTAGACTCAAGACTCTACACCTCAAGCCTCAGTGACCCTCTCTTCTCTCACTCCGACCCCAATTGTAAATGAAAACTAACCAGGAAGCAGATGATCACAAATCAGTCTGAGATGTTTCTGTCACTGTGTCCTGGAAGTCAGCCTCCTACAGATGGACACCTAAACACCTGACTATACAACCACCAACTTATCTTAATCTTGCACAAGGGTGGTGCTTCCCAACTACTTTTGTAAACGTCCTTACAGTCAAACCTTACTGTGGCCACTCAAAGACCAGCACAGAAATAAAGCATCACATCATCCAACACGTTTGTGTCTTGTGGTTGTGACAGTGCTGTGGATAACCATGCTACAGGTTAAGTCAGGACAAAAATGACGCCAGGAACTCTACACCACTTAGGTGTCTACAGTTGCAGCTGCCCAGGCTGTGAAACAGACCAAGGAGACACGAAGCAGCTGATGGAGCCTCGGCTGTGAGCTGCCTCCTGTGATAGCCACGGTCACACAGCGGCCCAAGGTACAGGCACAACAATATTTAGTCCTGGCTGTCCTGTGGTAGCCTGGATGGGCCCTACCGATGGTGCCACACCTCCCAAGTTTCCACTTCTACCTCACCAGCAGCTTCTGCAATGTTTAATGAAATCTAAATATTTTATTAAAAATGTAAATACAACTCTGTTGTCTAATAACCTAAAAATGTATTGATTTATACAGAGGAGTCTTAATTTTATGTTCTCTGTAATATTAGTTATTGAAATTTGTCCTTAAAGTAAAGAGTGAGAGCCTTTTGTGAGCCAAGGAAGCATGCAGACTGTATAACTGTCTAGAGTTTTCTTATTACTGACCTGACCTCAAATATCTCACAGATATTCTGTTCCTGTGACATATAACTTTAACGCTTCTTTTCTTATCTCTTAAAATTTAAAGGGCAGAACAAGCCTGTGAATGCCCAGTTTATGCTGCCATTTTTAATGCTACATTTCTAAGTGCACACAGTTACTGCAACAGTACATTTGGCCTGCTGGGTAACCAGAGAGGATGTCTGGCCTCTTTAAAAAGAAGGAACCATGCCCTCCTAGTCAGCAGTCATTCCATAGATATTCACGCAGGATGCACGGTCCTCCCGGCCAGAGAGTTTTCCTTTTTGTCTTGTTTTTTAAGTGTAGCTCAACAAGGCAGTTCTCTTCAAAACATAAGAGTTTGAGTTGTCTCAAAACCCAAAAATCTAGTACGGAAAGTTGCCATGAAATTTTGAGTTTTCAGAGCTTTTTTATTTTTACAGTGTAAGCTATTTAAGGCTCTAATAGTCCTGGTTATTGACTGATTACTGGTTATTTTTACCAATTAGCTATCTAAACACATGGAATACTCTGCAGCCACACAATCTCATTTACATTAATACTGGAAAATACTGGCAAGATAGAGAGTTGATTTTATTAATGAAAAAGATCAGCAGAAATCCATGAACTAAAATAGTTATTAAGATAGGCTATCAGTGTTTGTAAGACACAGCCTAAATGCTCAGTTTACAATGAATGAAACTGTTTATAATGAAGTAACAGCCATGACTATTTCAGCCTCCCATTCATCTAAATGAACATTAAAATCCTCTGTGTTGGATCAATAAATAATCCATATAACACTATAAAATTCGGGACATAAAAATGGAAATCTATTTGTTTTATTGATCCATTTTTATGGACTTTTAGATCTGCTCATAATGATGATAATGACGTAATTAAGCAAGAAAAGAATAAATAAGACATTATTGAAAAATATATTTGTCCCTGGTTCTGTTATTTAAATATCTGTATTTTAATAAAATTAACAAATGGTGTTTAACTGTGTTAAAGATTTTTCCCATACTTCAAAGTAAATATTCTCACTGAGGTATTTTATTGAAAGAAGAAGTTGGGAGTATCATGGATCATTCAGAACTTTTAAGGGGGATGAGTATGTTGATAAAAACTCTGTTTTTTACATACTTTAGAGCAGGGCGATACAATTAGTTTGGAATGGGGGTCACTTCCTGAAGAAGCATCCATCAGAAGGGCCTGAGAGACATTGCATGATGCTGTGAACAAGTATTCACCCCCATCCTAATTTTCTGGGAAAAAGCCATTGCCTCCCAGACTTAATAATTGGTCGTTCCACCTTTGGTGGCAACAACCGTGAGAAAGAATTTGTGCTAAATGTCAATGAGTCTTTCACATTATTGTGGGAGAATTTTGGCCCAATGAATTGTTTAAATCCAGCCACATTGCAGGGTTTCCCAGCTTGCTTTGGCTACAGGCTGTGGGCTCTTGCACTGCAAAATAGTAACAAAAACACAGAATCTTTCCGGGTTGACACTTAAAAAAAAATTTGATAGAGCGTTAATTTGAGGCAACATTATTTTGTGGCTCATTTTTACCAAAAACTTGCTCCATTCTGGGAAGAAACTGTACCCACCTGTTACACTGTATAGCCTAACTTAAAGGAACAATGCTCAGAACTAGAATAGAGAAGGAGGTTTAGTATCCGAGACACTGTAAGACCTAAGTTAAAAGTATATAATAAAGGAATGTACACTTTTTGAATAAATATAGGTTTTTAGGGTGGAAATTCTACATACTGGATCTTTAAAGGGCCACTAAAAAACGACCTTGGGGGGCCTGATCTGGCCCCAGGGCCTCCAGTGGAATTGCCTGGCTTTAGAGTATATGGTGAATGGGTGCCACAAAAGTAGATTTGCAGATTATTTAAGTATTTTACAACAGTAAAGGTTGCCTCCAGATTTAGATGTTTTTTAAGAGAAAGGTGTTTTAAAAACCGAAATTTTAAAGAAATTCTATAGAAACATTTGTGTCAGAAATAGAGAATAATCAAGTTTTCCAAGCCACTTATCTTGATTCAGACACAGCCCTGTCCTCTTCTGCTGTGTAATATTTTATTCCAAATGCAGAGTCGCCACCTAAAGGTGACAGATGGAGGTGCAGTTTGACTAGTGTTTATCTCTGCTCCCTCCCATGGACATGGCCACTCTCGAGGACTAACTATCACACAAGCAAAGTAATGAAACTCCTGTTGAACTGTTGATGCAGCAGGGCAGAGAGCATGACCCTGTCCCAACTTTTTAAAGATTTCATTATGGGGTCATATTCAAAATGGGTATACAATAGCAAAAAAGACAAACTGAAAAGCAAAATCTCAGTTTCAACACAACATAGCCTATGTTGATTTTGAGCTGCTATTTTAATTTAAATATGTGATTTTAGTGAATTCTAACCGTGGCTCACAGAAACAGGCTCCATAGTTTCAAGCACTATTTAACGTTATATCTGACGCACGCTCACGTACATGCACGTCAGGGATCAGAGACGTAGCACCTGACCCAATATAAAGGCCTTTGGCCCATTTTACGTTCCTTTTGCACACTTTGACACATGTTGACCTGTTGCAAAAACTTTTGAAAGCTGGAAAGTTGAACTTTTTGGAGACCAAAATGCGGGAAGCATTTAAAACCTTGCTGGACGACGAGAAGAAGAAAAAAGAAGAGGAGGAGCTTCGCCACACATGAACAAACTTTCTTATATGATGTCTATGTTCTATGGTGAATAAAATACGGGTTTATGATATTGGCAAATCATTGCATTCTGTTTTTATTGAAATTTAACACAGCAAACCAACTTTTTTTGGGAATTGAGGTTGTACATAAATACATACTGTATGTGACAGGCTTTAGTGGCTTAAATTGTTGGGAATTATCAACAAGTCTGCCCCTGAAAAGTATGAAAAAAAAAAACATAGATCCTGTTTCTCACTGCCTTGTTGTGGAATTTGATTGGGCATAATCTATTGTGAGCAATTTCATATCAATAAGGTTGAAAAAAGTGAGAGGGACCCAACTGCAGTCAAGATGGCCTACATGGGTGTCGCTATACATCCAATCCATGCCCGAAGTCCCAAGCGGAAGTTTCTTCTTCGTGTTGGACTCAGCTGCCAGTGTTTGTCAGTCTTTTTCGCGCCTAAGCCTAACCCTTGGTGCTGGATCTCAAATATATCACTTTCCCCACTGCCTTACCCTGAACCTAACCACTCGGGTTTTAATGCCTAAGCCTAACCTTAGACGCACGGACTTCCGGTTGAGACTTCCGGTATTGATTGGATGTATGACGGCCAACTTGTCAGCATTAAGGTACTCTTGGAAAAAAAGTAGCTATACAAACCTCGTATTTAGATGCACTATGTAACCTTTCCACTAGGTGTCGCCAGAAGCATATTTTCTATGAGAGCACAAACAGTAAAACACTTCACTGAATGACACATGATCCAAAATACTGCTTTTAGATCATCAAACATCCATCACTGCCATGTAAAACCAGCTTTTATTCACTGTTTTGATTAATGTGGGTCATAAAGAGCAGATGTTCTAGGGATTTGTCTCTCAGTGAGACTATCAAAGATAAAGATGTTTGTAGTGATTATGCATTTGATGATCAAGTGGACTTATAACATCTGTAAGTCATATTTTGTAGAAATATGCTTGTAGTCATGTTATTTGTAATTATGTTTCGCACTTGCTGTATCCTCATGTTCGAAAATTAAGTTTAAATTGGATTGTACACCAATGTGCACCACTTTACATAACTTATTTACACATGAGTGTTTCATATGATAGTGTGATTTAAAAATGTCCATTTTTACTGTTTTTGTTGTTGTTAAAACATTAAAAGTGAAAATTAAATGTAAGTTTAGCAGCATTAACAATGGCTAAGCGTGTTTATATATAGTATTAAAATAATATAATTAATTTTTTTGCTTGTAAAAGTGTTTTTGAAATCCTCAGAAGGCTGTCCTTTAACTAACTCTCCTTTAACTAGAGGTATACTTGTTTCTTTGTTGAAACAGAAAATCAAACAGACAAGCTTAAATCTTGTCTCGGGGTTTCCCTCCAAAGATTCATAACACAACAACGTAAACATTTTTTTCAAGGAAAATGAAAAAGAAAAAGAAACGACTTGTTTTATCCCCTTTTGCTTGTGTTATTTATATAAACAAATCATACAGTTAAAGCCAGGGGTGGGAAAAGTACACGACTAATGTACTTCAGTGAAGGTACAGTTACTTTGATTTAAATTTATGTAAGTAAAAGAAGTACTCAAGTAAAAGTGGAAAGTATTTAATTTAAAGTTTTTTTAAAGTACTGAGCAGCTACTGAGGAAGTGTATGGTTGAATATTATCTTTTCTTAGTGGAAAGAACAACAAAAGAATAGATCTCCAATTAGACCAGTAAAGTAAAGTCATACCTCTATAATAAAGAAAAATACACAGCAAAATAGAGTTAAATTTAACATTTAAAAATGTTTATATTGGTCCAAACTACTTCTAGTTAAGCTACCTAGAAAGTCAATCTCCAACTGTAGGTCCTTAAGGAGCACCTAAGTCACAGGTTAGGAACCCTAACTCAATGGATAACTTCATTCATGGTGTAAATGTGTTTCACATCAGAAACAGACAATCACCAGAAATATGAGCAAAAGAATGTCAGCAGGGATCACTGTAAAACAGGCAACATCAAAACACAACCAAACACATAAAAAACACATCTTTGCACTCCACCCAATGGCATGATGGAAAACTCATTCCATACATCTCCCAAATATAAAATATGTTAGTGGGTAGAGTTCAGATCATTTCACTCTATACTGTTGAACTAACACTGGTGGATCAATAAAGTCAAAGAACTCCAGCACTGAAGACCACTTCACTCAGAAATGAAGTTGAAATTACACTTAAGGAGTTAAGATAAACTGAAATGTTTAACCCTGAGTTATCAACACTCCAATTTTTTTTTTTCATTCTCTCCCTTTGTGCTTCTGTGTAGTCAACAGAGGTGGAAAAAGGACAAGAGTACTGTCCTCAAGTAAAAGTACACTCTGGTTAAAACTCACTTAAGTAGAAGTAAAAGCACTGATTTCAAAATGTGTAAAAAAAAAAATACAAGTACTTTTAAAACCACTTCAATTACAGTAACTTAACTCAATGTAATTAGTTACTTTACATCACTGGGTAGAGAACTGTATGGCATGAATCCAAACCATCACACCAAAGTCCCGCCTCTTCCCTCTCCCGTGGCACTAACCACCCCTCATACTCCACAGCTCTCTTTCCGGATTGTGGTTAATCCCGCCTCCCTCCCTCCTGCTCCCCTCAGAAACAAATGTGTCATTCTCCGTTCTGGCTCGACCATTCATTAAAAACAGTTTATGTAATGTAGGACAGAGCCGAAACAGCTTTCGTAGAAAACGATCTGATCCCTCCCGTTAAAGATGGGATGAGAAGAGGAGAGGCTGCAACAGCTCGATGGAGGAATGAGGCGCAGGCGAGCAGTGAGTACGAGCTTTAATGCTGCAAAACAAAGGTCTGCAAAACCTGATTCATTTGAGACTGAAAACTGCGAGGCGCCTGGATCCTGTCTGACATGTTGATTAAGAGGAGGGATGGCGTCGATTTTTCACTTTTCTGTGCAGGGGAGAAGGATGGAGGAGGAATAAGAGCATCATGGCTGTGAAGGCGAGCAGGAGGAGGCTGATGGAGCCTTGTAGTGCGTGATTCCCTCATGTGATGTGATGGAAGTGAGATGAGATAGTTTCTGTTATTGAAGAGCTGCAGCAGAGACTGGGCGCGTTTATCTTACCTTTGAAATTTTGACACACGATGGCTGCATTTGCAGACTGTAGCTGGCAATAAGAGGAGCCATGTTCCCTTATGTTTGCTCCTAGAGCTGCACAGTTATGGCAAAAATTGTAACCGCGATTATGTTGATCGATATCTAGACGATGATTATCAAACACGATATTTATTACTTTTAAAGCATGCATTTATCAAACTTCAAACACTATCCAACACTCTTAACTTTCTGCATTCTTTGAAAAATGAGCAAATAAACTAAGGTAAATAAGTTGAAAATATACATATCTTATTATAATAACATATTATAATGATAAATAACACATTAACAATGTTTTTGAGGTAGTCGTGATAATCTTTTGTGGCCAAAATGTAATCAAAAACTCTTCAGAACATTTCCACACATGACAAAACCTTTGAACAAAGTGAGTGCAACACAGAACTGTAGCTGTTTGATCTTGATTATTTATTGTCATGATCTCTAGAGGATGAAATTGTGATATAAATCGATTAAATCCCCATAAAGCGATCTATTTCCCAGCTCTACTGCCTCCTGCTCCAGCCATTCTCCTGCTGCAGCACCACGGACAGCGACAATGACTCGACTCCGCAGGAAGGCTCTAGTGGCTCTCTTCCTCTTCACCCTCTTCATCTTCGGGGCCATGATGGGGCTGAGGACGCTCAAACCCAGCGACGGCTTCTCGGACCTGGCCCCCGGCATGGACTTCAACGGGGAGAGGTCCGAGAGGAGGAGGCTGGACGTGAAAGACGTGGTAGTGTCTCCGGGTCAGTCCCACATGGACAGCAGTGACACTAAGGTGGTCTTCACCAGATCAGACCGGGACTACAGCATCTTCTATGACGTGCACATTTTCTACTACCTGTGGTATGGCTCCCCCAGCATGGACAACAAGTACATCCACTGGGACCATGTGCTGGTGCCTCACTGGGACCCAAAGATCGCAGCCAGTCATGCTCAAGGAAGGCACACACCTCCAGAGGATATTGCATCAAGTTTTTACCCTGAACTGGGACCCTACAGCTCCCGAGACCCAAAGGTGCTGGAGTCCCACATGTCCCAGATAGAAGCAGCTGCAGCAGGTAACAAAACACTGCAACACATCCTCTGAGATACTTTTACTGCATCTTATTGTTGACGTTCCCCCAGGACTATTTCAAAAGTAATGTGTTTGATAGTATTGCACCATTTTGTAACTTTGCACAGTATTGCACACAAAAATTGGCACACTTATTATTTAACCAAAAGTGACTAGTTGCTACCTCATGAAACACTACATGTACATGTGAAGATAATACATTTAGGCTTCCCTAACACATAATAATAAATTCAGCTAAACTTAGACCTGTTAGCCTCAATCACCCGTACTTTGTCGACCATCATTTGGTCACAAAGACAAATGACACTGATGAGTGTAGATTGAAGATGGCCACAGACTTCATTAAAATTCGTTGCATCCTTTTACAGCTCAAAAACTCAACCAGGCATAAGTCCTCTTAAGATTTTATGGTTGAAACCTGCTGATTCATACTTGTAAATATTTGTTGTTTGTAACAGCAGGAAAATTTGAGTAGTTTTATCAAAAGAAAACATTTCAAACAAGGTTGGAGTCAAGATGTTTGTATGAAAACATTGGGACTTTTTTACTGATCACAGCTTAAACCAGTCTGGAGCCCTGAAAACATCAATAAACTGTGGCTAACACCAAACCTGACTTACCAACTGTAGCAAACTTTACAGAACATTTCCTTGAAACATTGGGAAAATGTTTCTGAAAGTGTTAGAAAATTTCGGTGAAAAATCAGGAATTTGCTTTGAATTCTTGAGAAATTTGCTTGGGAATTTTGGGCAGGTTTCTTGGATAATTTCATGACTTTATTTCTGAATTTTTGGGAGGATATGTGTAAATTTTAAGGAGTTTGCTTTAAAGTATGGGTGAAATTTGGATTTAAATTTATCCATGGGACTGGGAATTTTTGGGGAAATAATTGTGATTGAAATCATGTTTAGGATTTTGAAGGGATTTTATCTGAAATATTTTGAAATAAAATATTGGGGTATCTTTATGAAATACTAAAGAAAAATCGGAATTTGTCACAAAAACCTTCAGTAATTCCTTATAAATTGTAGGAATTAATGGGGATCTTTTTTTTAATCTGAAAGAAATATTCAGGAAATTTTCAAGATTTCAGAATTTTTTGGAATGTTTCATCAAATTTTGGTGAATTTGCTTTAAAAGAATACACTTGGAGGTTTTCAGGATTTTTTAATGGAAAATTCAAGGAATTTACTTGAAAATTATCATGAACTTTTCTTTCTTTGGGGATTAGCTTTAAATTTATTCAGAGGAATGTTTTTGTATAAATTTGAGGGGATTTTCTTTGAAATTTTTGGGAAATTGTTTGAAAATTTCCAGAATTTTCTTTGATTATTTTTTTTTTTTTTATAAGAAATTTTCCAAGATTTTCAGAATTTTGTGGTCTCTTTGGTCCATCACAACAATACAGGAAAATAAGAACACCATTCCTGTCTCACCAACTGGTTATGTTTTTTGTCACACATGCTAGTTTGGCTGTGTTGTGAAGCAAGATAAGCTTTGCATAAGCATATTCAGCCATGTGCAAAAAAAAAATGCTTCCTAATCAAAACCAGGGGTTAGTTTTTATAACTATCATATCCTTCCTGTCCCAAATAAGCAGCAGAAAGTAAAAATATATGCAAACCAAAAGCTTGGCTCTCAGGGAAATTATGTCTTTTTATAAGTGTGCGTACTAAAGATATGGACATCACATTTCAAGAAATTCAGACCTTAGTTTTTGCTTTTTATTTTAAAGAAATAAGATTTTCGTCTGATGAACGTGGCTTCAGAAAAACATAATGACACACAAGAGACAAATTACATGGTGAAATTTTATTTTTGCAGTGAGGATGTTAGAATAACAGGCTAAAATAAACCAGTTTAATTTACAAAAACAAAAGAAAGGCTTTACAAGAGCTCAAAGCTTGAGCAGAGTATCTAACACAAGGAGAATTAAAGATAATGGACAAGTAATAACATTTATTAACAGTAGTTTTATACAGATAGACGCAGAAACTCTACATGGACCTCATCCTCCATCAAAACCATTAGAGAACTTCAACCATCACATTCAAATATCCTTTTTCTCTGTGTCGTAGGGGTGCTGGTGTTGTCATGGTATCCTCCAGGGGTGGCAGACGACCATGGGGAGCCCACCGAGGATCTGGTTCCTGCTGTCATGGACGCCGCCCACAGGCACAGCATCAAGGTAACTGGTGAGACAACCGGTATGTTTTTCCTTTCTGATGATTTACTGACATATCAGAGCTAGTTCTTTGTTGAGGATTAGAGCTACATATGTTGCTAAACTTGTGTGAAGACCTTTGCACTGAAACTAAATCTTATTTCTCTTGTCAGTCCAGTGTAAGAGGAGGAAGCTACATGGCATGTCAGTGTTTATCTGTACAACAAAGTTATAAAATCCTTTTCTGTCTGTTGTAAGATGCATGCTTTATTTCTAAAAAAAATATTTCTTGGTCCTACCATGAAAAGCAATCTTTCACGTCCATTTAGTCAAAGAGAAAATTAACTGAAGCAGGTCAAAGCGGATGTGCTTTTTTAATAGTTGCATTACTTTAAACACATGATCTTTGAAATGAGATCGTAATAGTATCAGACACCAGTTACACCAAGGAAATGGTACTAGCTCTGCAGCAATGTGTACACAGATCCATAAATACAGGGGATGATCTGCTTAGACAGGACTTCTACAACCCTTCTGCTATGAAAGATCTGCAGATATGTAAAGAGATCTGCAAATGTCTGGGTTTTAATGCCCTGAGCTCAGGCTCCTAGGCTTATTTATGTCTGTCCTGCCTTTATGGTTGTAAGGACACCTTTAATCTAACAGCACCTGCCATGATCTTTTTATTGATCAGTATTTCAGTGTTTTCCCAACATGCATGATTGTGACACATTGAAGGAAAACGGCTTTAAATGAGGCAACACTACTCTCTTAGCCCACTGGTTAGATATCTCAGCATGGTATGTGTAGTGAAGCCCTGAGAACAACTGGCAGTAAGAATGAATGGCAATACCACAAGCAAAGAGGCAAGACGTTCTCCTTCAACTGCTTTTTTTTGTTAGCTTTGTTCCAAGATTAAAATTACATTAAAGGATTTTCTGAAATGTCATTGGATGATTTGAACAGGAAAAGGTATTCCTAAAACCAGAGCTGCGAAAAAGTGGGCAGTCACTGTTAAGCTCTTTAGGTTCTTTGCAGATGTCAGGCAGCAGCAACCAAATCCAGATGGGGGTCAAGTAGTGATTACTGCATAGAGAAACGCTACCAGAAAGGCCATGTTTTGAGCTGTTTATGAGTGTTCCATGTGTTTGATGTGCTAAAACAAAACACTCTTAACTCCTAAGCTACTTTTGTGTCAATTAAATGTTCAGGCAAAAAATGTTTGAAAGAGTTTAAAAGAAAAAAAGTCACAAAGAAACAGAAGCAGGACGTAATTAAGAAAGTCTCTCTAAAGCTTGGACAAGTGTATGGTCTGTTTCCACAAAGCGGCCCAGTTTAGCTCAGTACTGATTTGTCATGGTGTAGCACATTACAGTCTGATTTCTCCCATGTTTTCTCACCAACCTCCACCCTCTCTTGTTGTGCTGGGAAATCTCTTTCTAGAGATCCAGATCATTTGGCTCAGCTCAGTAGAGCTGGTTGTTTGGCTCCAAAACGGCTCTTAATTTGGTAACAGTTTAGCTTTTTAATTGTGGATTGAATAATGAAAAGGTTGGAGGAAAGGAAACTGGCACTCAAACAGGAGCTAGCTACCACGGCTAACATGAAAGAGACTCGTTAGTGAACAGTCTCTTTCCCCACAAGATTTATTCAGTTTATAGTACATCACTGTTTCAATTAAAAGCATGTTTGTGACAATTTTTGTATGTAAAAGAGGCTCAGCTAGCCTCTTAACTCAGTTCTAGACTTTTGTTTGCCTTCATCTAACAAGACAACGCTAAACGGTAGAGCAAATTGTGAAATGAATCGCCACCCTGCAAGAAAAGTCAGTTAAACTTTGGAATAAAAAGACTTTTTTTGTAAAAGTACATGGGTCATATTCAATGTTTGTAGTAATTTTCTGATGATAATTGCAGAGGTCCATTTACACTGAAAAAAAGTTAAACATTGGTTGAAATTTTAAAAAATGAAGTAATCAATAACACGAAGCATTTTGAATTGAATCAATAAATTTTTTTAAATAAGGTAAATGTGAATTTTTTAACTTCATAGAAACTATGTTTAAAGGTTTAGCTAACCTAATTATTGTAGATTGTCCTAAACTCAAAATAAAAATTTTCCGATCTAAATATTCCACTCATTTGAACTTAAAATGTTTAAGTTCATGCAACCATTTTATAAAGGTTGGAAAAATTTAATTTTTAGGTTGTTTCAATTAAGAAATAATAGTTGTTTTTGGGGGGTTGCAGGTGGTGAGGGGGGCATTAGCCTATCCCAGCCAATTTAAAGTCACCAATTAAACTAATGAGCATTTTTTTGGAGGTCAGAGGAGGCCAGAGTACCCAGAGAGAACCCACATGTGCACAGGGGGAACATGCAAACTAAGCACAGAAAGGCCCTGACTGGGAAGCGAATCAGCGACCTTTTTGCTGTGAGGCAACAGCGCTGACCCCTGCACCGCCGTGCCTCCCACAAGTCTTGAACTCAACTCAACACATTTTTCCTGAAAACTTTGGCTACTTTGGCCTGATGGGAGGGCAGAAATGTATAGGGGACATATTTTGCCCTTTAAGACAAGTTTATATTGGTCTCAGAGGTCCCCAAAACATGCCTGTGAAGTTTATTGCTGAAAAAGCAGTAGTATAAGATTCTTGCAGGAAATGGATGTCACTCTCCTGATGTTTCAGGCACTTCTATCCAAAGTTTAGGACCCGACTGGGATTTGAACCATCAATCTCCCAGTCAAAAGTCAGCAGGATAACCCATTGAGCTATCCAGCATCTCTGCTAGTAGCTGAGAGGAGGATCAAGAGAGTTCACATATTTTTTGTTATAAAAACCTGAAAAAGTGATTTTTGCATAATAAGTCCCCTTTAAAATACTGCAGTGAAATTGCAACCATGTAAGAGCAAGAACATCTCAGAAAATGAGAGGCTGACAGTCTCTGAGCTTGGGCTGTCATATTTGTAACCTCTGGAGATAAACCTCAGCAATAAGCACAATCTCTTAGAGGGAGCCATGAAGGCTAAGGATAAATTATATTTGGATTAATTCAACTGCACACAAAGCTTATGTTTTTCCTTTCCGTTAACAGCTTGGCACTTTCTTCTCAGTCGAAGTCAGTTCGCTGGATGCCTGTGCTGGAGTGTAGAGGGAGAGCTACTCAGAAAGTGACGGCTGCTGTTGCATCAAGTGTTTTTTGAATCCACTCAGGACCTACGGGATGTTGTTACGAATGTGCATGTGCACAGCAGGCTTAATGCAGTAAAAAAACATTGATCCAATGAAAGAATTTAATTTGGTGTCCAGCTGCCAGTTTGATTAAAAAAAATATAGGCTCAACCATTAGGATAATTTAGAAGATTTAGATTTAATGAACAAATCAATAATTTTAGGCTGTTATAAAAAAAAAAAATTACATCAATCCAACAACAGCATATTTGTACGTTTTTCAGTGTAGAGCTGTAAAGGATGGACTTTTGTCCATTCCCTTTCATTCCTTATGGCTGTCCCTCACTTCCTGACCCCCGGTGAACATTCAGAATCATGTGACTGCATACAGCTTATTCAAATATCTTGCATCTTTGTGTCATGTTGTTTCTAAGTTAATCAGAGCACAATTCAACTGCACACTCCCACCATTTCTCACTCACCCACCCAAGATTCATGTCTGTGTGGGAGATCCAGTGGTGCTAAATAGCTGTTCCCTCATGATGCCATTGAACAGGATTTAAAAGAATATGATGATATACAATAAGGCAAATAAAACATAATGGGGAGCTGGTTAGATTTAAGTGAAAACTCAAGCTATGAGAGAGTCCTGATGAGACAGCTCTGGTGTATTATATATTAAATCAAAATGGTACCAAAGGAAGAGCTATGTGGTCTTACTGCTGAACCGAGACAATCCTAACCCCTGATAGGAGACACACCTCACATCACTCCCAAGTGAGGTTGGAAAGAAAGACACAAAGTCATGTATTTTGTTTACTGCCAGAACATAACAGATAAACATCTGTTGTTTTAAATACATGCCAGGTCCAATTGAATCTAATAATCACTTGGTATTTGTGTCCAAAGTGGATATAAATCCCTGTTAATGCATTGTCTAAACAGGTCAGAAAGACTTGGAAACTTTCTCTTTGTTCCTAGCCGTTTGCTTGCCACCATAAATAGTGCATAAGTGGAGCAATAATTTGCTACAAAGAGGTTGCAGCAGATAAACAGTGTGATTTGTTCCCTACTGCAGTAAATGGTGTTATATAAAAGGTAAATTTGCAACACAGCTGATATTATTTCTTTGTTCTGCAGCTTTGTTCCATTAAAAAGACAGCACAGTTCAGTTATTTGTGCAGATTTGAGCTTCAGCATTAAACCTGCAGTACTCACTTATGTAAATTTTGCTTTTAAAGGCTGCTGCGACACATTTTAAGACTCTTTTGTCTCCACTTCAGAATAAGTGTGCCATGGCCTTTATTTAAACTGCAGCTATGTCTTGCAGCTGCATCACATTCTGGTCCAATGAGGCTCCTGTCAGTGAAGAAATCTCTACCTCCCCATTTTCATCGTCAATTCTGAAGCTCTGACCTCGAAATCTGACATTTACAGTAATAGGGGCGCTGCAGAGAGATGAAAATGTTCTGCTTTTATTCTGTGTTTCAGCTATTTTTACCGAGTGGAAGTGCTGTAGGCCACATTTTCTATTTCACTGCACTGCTCTATCTAACAGAGTCACATCGACTAGCACAGAGGGGGTCTGACACCATGAGATGCTGAAGGTGCTCGAGACAGTGGAGGCAAAACAAGCTGAGCACAGAGTGTAGATTCAGCACTAAGAGAGCAGAGGAGCTCTCCTTCACTCCGTGCTTCTTATATAAAAGTCTTAGAGCGAAAACTGGGTCTCTGTGTGTCCCTGTCACACTTACACAACAGTTTGTGTCTCAGGGTTGACCCCCGGGCTGGCACTACGCTGTTTTAGGTCATCTGAGCCGCTGCTGCTGACAAAACACACTCTGAAGGCTGTGTATGAGCACTCATGTGAGGGGGGGCGCGTTCTCTGCAAATGTTACTGTGTGCTATTTCATACAGCGCATTTGTCATGGTAGAAAATCATATTTAAAGGTACAATATGTAGAATATTCACACTGGAACATCTGCATTTATTTAAAATTACCCCTATGTTGCATATTGATATTTGAGTCCAGCACTTACATTTCCACAAATATCTTCTACAGATGTCAAAGGCAGAGAAATTCTTATTTTTCACAGTTATGACAGGAAATGTCTTGTCATGGTTGCTGCTGTGACAGACATGACATGTTTATCATTGCTTTGGAAACAAATACTGCTACAGTAGAGTGAAAGTATTTCCCTCTTCCTGATTTCTTTCTTTTTTTTTTTTTTTTTTTTTGGCATATTTGTCATACTTATATGTTTCAGATTATCAAAGAAATTTTAATATTAGACAAAAATAACCCAAGTAGATAAACAATACAGTTTTTAAATGATAGTTTCATTTGTTTATGGATAAAGGCATCCAACTCTCCCTGGCCCTATGTGAAAAGTAATACCCCACTAAAACTAAAAACTGGTTGTGCCATCCTTGGCAGCAACAACTGCAAACAAGTGTTTGCAATAACTGGCAATGAGTCTTTCACATCGCGTTGAAGGAATGTTGTCCCACTCCTCTTTGCAGAATTGTTTTAATTCAGCCACACTGGAGGGTTTCCCGGCATGAACAGCCTGTTTAAGGTCATGCCACGGTATCTCAATCAGATTTAAGTCCAGACTTTGGCCAAGTCACTCCAAAACATTCATGTTTTTTAAAACGATTCAGAGGTGGACTTGCTGGTGTGTTTTGGATCATTGTCCTGATGCATAGCCCAAGTGCGCTTGAGCTTGAGGTCGAGACTGATGGTTGGACATTCTCCTTCAGGATTTTCTGGTAGAGAGAAACATGCACTGTTCCATCTATAACAGCAATTTTACAGGTCCTGAAGCAGCAAAGCACTACTACCACCATATTTGACTGACGGTATGATGTTCTTTTAATGAAACGCTGTGTCAGTTTTACGCCAGATGTATCAGGGCACACACCCTCAAAAAAGTTACACTTTGTCTCATCAGTCCACTGAATATTTTCCCTAAATTTCCAGGGATTATTAAGATGTTTCTTGGCAAATGTGAGACGAGCCTTTGTGTTCTTTTTGGTCAGCAGTGGTTTCGACTTTGGATCTCTCTCATCAAAGACATTTTTGTCTAGTCTCTTTCTTAACCCTAACCTCACTCCATTCTGAGTGAAATTGTTTCAGTGTTAGATATGTTGGACATTGATGATCAACCCGTGTTAATTCAACCCTGTTAAGCTTTAACTGATTTGAGCTCCATCCTCTGCCACCTTAAATCTGGTGGATGGATTTCCCTTCATGCTCTTCTTGGGTATGGGTTGAGATGGCTTTGTCCAAAATCACTCCCCATTCACTATATAGTGAATATGTTGTGGTGTCTGAATTCTGAGTGAGCATTGTTATTCACTATATAGTGCACTCATTTTGTCCCATAATGCATTGTGAAAAGAAGTAAACAACCAATGGTCACTAGCCCAGTAATATTTACCCTCATGCATCGCGGTTGCTGCTCTCCAGCATGATGGACAAACGAGAGGAACACAGGGACACATATAAAAACATTTTTAATGCTTTGTTTGTTTCATGGTTTTAATCAAAGTATTTAATCTGTAAGAAAATGTTAAGGATTCAAAACGGAGTAACTTTTCCCCTATATGAGGATTACAAGACATGATACCATCATCTTTTTGCCAAAATAAGTGATAATACACACAAAAATGTATATTATTTTACCACTAAAGACACAACACTTGTTTTATCGATTGTTTTTATTTTTTGTGAAAATACATAACGTTCAGTATCAGTTTTCAGTGAAACTCTACCGTAAATTTCAATCCTCAGCCGTTGTCATGGAAATCAATGAGCCGTTGTTGCTAAACGTTTTAATTGCAAGACGGCGATGACATCATTGCCAGCAGCCAGAGTAGTGTCCGAAATCATTTTTGTGCTTTGCAGTTGAGTCCATTATCTAGTCCACTATACACTGCTCACTATATAGTGGATAGGAAGTAGGGAATGAGTGTGTGGTTTCAGAAACAGCCGATGTGTTTTAAATGTGTACTAAATGTGTTTAGTTGTCTTTTGATGTTTCCTGCTGTACAGTGATCCCTGCTGGGGTTGTTTCTCATGTTTATGGTGGATTTTTGTTGTTTTTGTACCATAAGTGAAGTTATCCACTAAGTTAGAGTTCACACCCATGACTTTAGGTGCTCCTTAAGGACACAGTGTGTATTCACTATGAGCATGCATTGCCTTGCTATGACGTTGACTCTGCTTTGTTGATACCAGAGGAGATCCACCTTGCCACAGATTTTCAAGAGTTATGGCAGCCCTGTTATACTGTTAAATATTTAACAAGAACTTCAAGGGAAACTTCTTTTATCAGGCTGTTTGTCTGCAAGAGATACATTATAGCACCAACAGAGCATGTTGTGGCTGCAGCAGGAGGCAAATTTCCAAACGAATTTGAGGAGTTTTTATTATTTTGTTGTCAGTAAGACCCAGAAATAGAAGGCCATGAAATAAGGCATAGGTTTAAAGTTTAGAAACTCTGGATTTAAATGTCTACTAAAACTAAATTTCATGCTTTTTAACTATGATCGCCGCCTTTCTCAGCTCTCCTATCAGTGCTTTTCTTCTGCACTTTTGAACTCATCATCTCAGTTTACATAATAAGTTGATTTAATATGGCATGCACTGACATGGTGATGTAACATCACTTCATGTTAGTGTTTGTCGTCGTCTGAAGAAAAGCCAAAAATCGTTGAGAAGTGTAGCAGCATCACCTTTCCACCTGAGACCCTGAAATGTAAATATGACAGAGCATCAGTGTCTCACCACAGGCGGGGGTCTGAGCGAACAAAACACTTTTCGTCTGCTTCCATCGGCACTCTAACAGGACCAGACTGAGCAGTGTCGTACCTCGCTGGCCTTTCATGATTTCCAACCAGTCGAGACAGCTGACGGGCTTGAGCCTGCGTGCCAAACGCTGCTGTGTTTCTATGGAAACTGTTTAGGGAGACCTCGCAGCCTCTTTTGAAAAATGGAGTGGGCGTTGAGCGTTTGTTGTTTGTGGCTCCGTCAAAGCTGTGCGGATACACTGCAGTAAAGTGTTCTCTTTGTGACTGAAATGTGCCGCAGTTCATCCACATGACGGACAGCATCCATCACTGTGATTCAGATCCTCTTAAAGAGAAGAACGCTGCTGTCTGAGAAGAAGTCCATCACCCCTGTTTATTATATTCAGTATGATTTATATAAACATTCATCTGTTACACATGAACTCCCTGTAGATCACATAAACCTGAGCCTGATGCAGTACAGATGGAAACTCTTCTGTCTGTTTTTAGCTTAATTCAAGTTTTTTTCCCGTACTTTGATACTTTTTTATACACACCAAGTTTTAATGAGATAAAACTGATGAGTTTGAGAAAATAAAACAAATACACATTCTAAAGCTGCAAGCACACAATGATGGATGACCAAATGAGAGCAATCATCGTACAGAGAACTGGTCCACAGAATCACCGTCTATGGAGAGGACAACGACCTGGTGCTCAACATAGACAAAACCAAAGAACTCATTCTGGACTTCAGGAGGAAAGCCCCTCCTCTGCAGCCCCTCACCATCAAAGGAATTGAAGTGGAGCGGGCTGACAGCTTTAAATTCCTCGGCTTTCACATCTCTGAAAATCTAAACTGGGCCCAAAACACAGTGAAAACTGTGAAAAAAGCACAGAAGCGCCTGTACTTTATCAGGCTGCTGAAGAAGGCCAGACTCAGTCATCAGCCCCTCACCCAGGTTTACAGAGGTCTGGTTGAAAGTATCCTCACCAGCAGAATCACTGTGTGTTTCGGAAACACCACTCTGGCTGAGAGGAAATCTCTTCAACGGGTCATCAAGACTGCAGAGAGGATCATCGGCACTAACCTCCCCTCCATGGACAATATTTACACACAGCGCTGCAGGAGGAAAGCACAGAGCATCCTCAGGGACAAACACCACCCAGCCCATGCTCTGTTCAGGTGGAAGGATTCAGGGTACAACCTGAGACACCACAGGCCAGAGAGCATCCAAACTCAGAAGGCCCGCTTCTACAACAGCTTCTTCCCTGCCGCTGTCAGACTCATTTCACAGGACATTAAGGTGGGAAGGGCATATCACACCCAACACACCTCCTACTCAGTGGACAGTTAACTACCTCTTGGGTCATAACTCATAACACATCAGTAATAAATGTGGAATAAGTACTACTGTCAATAAGTGCAATTATCGAAGTGTGCAATAACTTGTGTAATCTTTTTTTCTCCATGTGCAATAACCAATGCAAGAAATCCCAGGTACAATAGCAGATGTACCATGTTATTTTACCTAACCTAGCTTTCTTTCTTTTTATTTTATCTTATCTTTAATTACTCTTATCTTTTATATTTGTGTACTGTGTACACTCCTTTGTGTAGCTTGGTAACACAACTTTATTTATATCATGTCTCATTTATATTGTTAAGTTTTATAAATATATTTTTTATATTTTACTACTTTTTTAGTCTTTTGTAGAGCTGACTCAAGAAGTAACGCACAAAAATTCCAATGTACCTGTACTGTCCTGTACCTGTGCAAATGGCAATAAACATCTATTCTATTCTATTCTGTTCTAAGTGTTGTATTCTGTTGCTTAAAACTGAGCGGTGATATGGAGAAGTACGTTATTCCCTGATTGTTTCACAGCCGTTGAAGAAGTTAGAAACACACTTAAACCTCTGAAGGAACATTCAGGATTTAGTTAAGCTGCACGTGGAGATTCTAAGGTCTGTTACAGACAAATGGAGAGCAGAGGAGAGAGACAGTGAAGTCTCCTGGTCCATAAGATGTTTTCTCAGAGTTCCAACTTGAAGACTTTTGAGCTCCACATATACATGATCCCTGACTCCTATGTGTCCATAACCCTCAGGGCTGTATATTATAAGAAGTGACACTGGTTATAAAAAGTTAAAGAACTTTCGAACCATAAATCATCGTCCCTTACTTGTTTTCCTCTTGAAGCTATCTGTTTTGCTGTTCCAATGGCACTGTCCATGCCTTCAGATTCTTTTTAAAATAATTTCTTGTAAGCCTTGAAATTGGGTGACTTTTCAGGGTATTTGAAGATAAATCCACACCAGCAAATTCAATTTTGAACATCTTTTGATCTATTTTTAATCCATTTTTGATCTTTCTGCTGCTAGCTTTGAATGCTAACCACCATATTGTATCCCACAATGCTTCATGATGAGCCAACAGTGTTAAAATTGTTAGTATGTGTTCAGTGAGTCTTTCTTATTTGCAGGTTGGAAATCAAAAATCACTTTTGGGGAACAACAGGAAACATTTTTGTTATGGAATTGAAACAGGTGTCCATATTGTTTGATATTTTCTAGAATAATGTGAAAATTTAAAGAAGATTCCTGCTATCATCATGACTCATGATTGTTCCATTAAACACAAAGGCCCTCTGCTTCAGTCTTAAATCCTTTGAGGCTGGATCTGCATCTGAATCTGGAGCTGCATCTGTGCTGGGATCTCTCGATCCATATTACACTTGTAACATCTGCACTTCCAAAAGCAAAAGTACAATAAAGCTATAGTTTTGGTCCTGGATATTTCTGATACTTTTAGAAAATCCTGTGACAATATTTTAATGCATGAGCCAAGCCAACCAGCTGCTGGAATACTCATTAATAAAAAACATTTAATTTGGTGCAACAGAAGGAAAATGTAGAAAAAGGCAAAAGTTCATGATTTGATACATAATTTATCTTTGAGTGAAGTAAGTACAGATCTCACAATCCATTGAAATTCCCTGAATTCATTGCTAATTCAGAGCTTTTTCCAACATGGCCCAACAAAGATAGTTGAGCATGCTCCTTTCAAAATGTACACAGACCTTCTTCCTATATTTATCTTTACTGTATGGGTTTATTTAAAAAAAAACAATACAGTAGTTTGTGCAGATATTGTGTTTCTTATTCAGTTTGGCCTGTAAGAAGTTGCACAGGGACACAAGCTTCATTATTTTGCTGCCTATGGTTTACCACCTCAGCGGTTTTAAAATGAACAACATGTGACCGCAGTGTAGACTTTTAGCTGTAATTTAAGGGGTTTCACTAAAATATTTCAGGAGTTAGTGATTTATTCAGAGAGCCTTCATTATCAGGGGCTCAAAAGTATTTGGACAGTTTATTGACAGGCAGTTGTGCTCTTTTTCCTCTACTTCAAGAAAAACAAAGCAGAAGTCTGGAGATGACTTTTAAAGTTTTGATGTGTGTAGGTGTTTGACCTGAGCTATCAATATGAAGGTATCTTGAACAAAGGACTGGACTGGCTTATTTAAAGTGTTTTGGAGTCACTAGAGACTGAGGATAACCAAATAAATTTGCAAATACAACATTTCCCCTTTAGATCATCAGTCCTCAAACCAGTAGATGACATCATGTGCTTATTCAAGCCTGTCAGTGCAGTTTACTTGCTGGGATTCATCCGCTAAACTCAGATTTTGCTGTGTATTGTATTTAGTATATATAGTGTATACTGCAACCATGGAGCCAGTACCTTAAAAGCAACAAACTGACTCAATGGCCATCACAGCTTCACAGACAGAGAGGCCAAATAACCTGTGAAGTCCATAGACTGCTAATTAAATCCTGCTTTCATTCTTCCTGTCCATCAAATGAATAGTACTCTGGAATAATGAGCATGCTCTGCTTGAAATTCACTTCATAACAACCTTGCTTTCCAGGTGTTTGAGCTCTCAGGATTTCATTCTTAACGTCTATGTTCAATGTTGTTGTTTTTTTCACAAAGGTGGCCTTTCACATCCAGCCATACAAAGGACGGACGGACCAGAGCATGCATGACAACATCAAATACATTATTGACAAGTGAGTAGGTTTGATTTCTGGGCCGGGTTTGTTTACCTAAAGGGTCGAGCTCTCCTCTCTGTATCAGTGGCTGCTGACGTTAGAGGTGCAGGGATGTGGTGAAACATGAAGTGTGATCAGATAGTGGTCGTTAAATATAGATGTCTCCTCTGCAACACCGCTGTTAGAGATCAGAACGAGAATTTGGCTCGACTTTAGCCTGTCTGAGGAGCCAAAAAGAGCCTGACTTGACATCTACCTCTTAACCCTCTGGCATTATTCTGGACATTTTTGTCCAAATTATTTTTTTTTCAGCTTTTAATTGGTATTTCAATGAACTATGCACAAATCCTACCATTTAAGGCCATAAAGGACAAATGTGCACTTTCAAAAGATTCATCTAAACCTTTTTTGGTTTAAATCTTTTAATCAACTTGCTACTATTTTTCTCCATGAATAAATAATGACTTTGAAGAATGCATAATTTTTTTCTGTTGTAATGATAAGGTTTATGGGCACAGTAGGACTAAATGAGTTATCCAGTGGCTCATTAGGGAGGTCAATTTGAAATAAGTCACTGATCAAGTGCTAATAAAGCAACTAAAGCAATGTTGTCACTTATATATTTGACTTTTCAAGACTGTGATTTTTGAAAAATCCCCCCTAGCCCCCGGTCATTATTATCCACCTAATTCCTAGTCCCCATGATACTCTGTGTAAATTCTGGTTGTGACTTCTGACGCCGTTTGTCAAACTGACTTTTCCATAGTAACCATATGCTAATCCTGATATTTAGAGCTATTTGGAGATTAGGTATGTAAACATTATCTGTTACACCTCAAACAATATAATGTTATCATTCCTGTGCCTTCTCATTAAATAATGAGAAGATAATGTGAAAAAAAATGGCTACAGAAAATGTGCGTGAGTATATTTAGCTAACTTTATTTGCTCTGTTTCAGTGTTTACAAGGTAATCATTCAGACATTGAACAGCATTTTAAAACACTAACTTTGTCTGGTCGTGAGTACAGTTATGAAGAGGGCAGCAGGTCCCACAACTCAAACATTTTAAAAAATATAGCATAATAATATAAAGAGGAATGATTGTTTGTTTTTTGTTTTTTTGTTTGTTTGTTTTTTTAATGAAGCAGTAGTTGCAGTGCCTATGAAAATTTTTCACCCCCTTGGGCGATTTACTCTTTTATTGATTTTATTAGTCCTTCATGGTCAATATAATTGGACTTTTTTGCCTTTTTTACATGAAACCTTGTTAATGTCAAAGTAAAAACAGATTTCTACCAATTTATGTCACTTAAAAAAATATGTTAAGTACTAGAAAAGCACTCAGAGAGCACACTCCTCTGCCATTAGCCCTATCTCCCAATAGTACAGAATCCTTCAAAAAATTCCTGGATCCAGACGGTGATCCAGATCGCTTCCAAAATCTAATCAGTTCTTCCTTATGCCATTTCTGACATTTCCTGAAAACTTTATCAAAATCCATCCATAACTTTTTGAGTTACGTTGCTAACAGACTAACAAACAAACTAACAAACCCTGCCGATCACATAACCTACGTGGCAGAGGTAAAAATAAGTGATTGCATAATTATTCACCCCCTTCAAGTCAGTATTTAGTCGATGAACCTTTGCTGCAATCACAGCACTGAGTCTGTGTAGATAGGTCTCAATCAGGCTTGCACATCTGGACATTGCAGTTTAACATTCACCTTGTTGCCTTTAAATCATTTCTGTGTAGCTCTCACTGTATGTTTCGGATCATTGTGTTGCTGGAAAATAAATCTCCTCCCAAGCCGTAGTTTTCTTGCAGCTAAATAAGAGTGTCCTCCAGGATTTTCCTTTATTTTGTCACATTCATCTTACCCTCTATCACACCTTTCAGGACCTGCTGCCGAGAAGCATCCACACAGCATGATGCTGCCACCACCACAAACACCAAACACACAGTAGGGATGGTGTGTTTGTGGTGATGTGCAGTGTTTGGCATCTGTCGTTTGGCCAAAAAGCACCATTTTGGTCTCATCAGACCAAAGAACTTTCTTCCACTTGACCATGGAGTCTCCCGTTTGGGGAGCACTTGTTGAGATTTAATATGGGTTTTATCTTAAACAGTGGCTTCCTCATTGCCACTCGCCCATAAAGCTTTGGCTGGGGAAGAATCTGGGCAACAGTTGTTCAGACTCTCTCCCATTTCAGCTTCTGAAGCTTGTAACTCTTTTAGAATATTAATAGGTGCCTCGGTGGCCTCTCCTTCTGGCACCGTCACTCAGTTTGTGATGTCCTGATCTTGGTAGGTTTACATGTGCCATCTTCCTTCCAATTCTTAGTGGTGGATTAAACTGAACTTCTGGAATGTTCAGTGCCTTGGATTTTTTTTGGATCCATCCCCTGAGTTATACTTTACAATAACCTTTTCTCCAAGTTGCTTGGGGTGTACTTTTGTCTTCGTGGTGTAATGGTAGCCAGGAATATTGATTTACCAATGACTGGACCTTCCAGACACAGGATTGCACTCAGATCACCCATTACACTAACTGTGAGACCACTAGCACTAGTTGACTGGACCTCTGTTCAATTAGATCAGTTATTAAAAGGGGGGAAAACCCATTTTAAGATTTTATTAATATATATATTTCAGAGTAGATGCACCTCAGCTGAAGCTCTGGGGTCTAGTTACTCTTTAATGTTTTTGTTGGGTGGACATTGTCATTATGGCCTCAATGGAAGAAAAGCGAAGTGATACCAGAGGGTTAAACTCAAAAGCATTTACTATATTGTTAAATTTCTTTTGACGTGAATATGACGTGTTAAATTTGATATTCCTTGATTTCAAACATTTTAACAAAGAAAAATGGGTGCAAAATATGGAGGAAAAGGTATATTTTCAGTAAAGCTGCTAAAATTGTTCTTCTAACTTCACCCCATATAACACTATGTGACAAACTTAAATGATATAAACACAGTTAGATATCACTAGCTAATACTGGTCACTCTCCAAACATTTGCCCTTTTCTCTGCCAGTTTAGGACATATCACTTTTGAATTTCTCTTTTGCTGCTGTTATTTCTCATCCTGACCTGTTCCTGGTGTCTTTGCTGTTAAAAAGGTTTATTATTTAAGCTAGTGGCACATCATATGCATATAAACACATTTTTTCATCCTTTTATTGAGAAGACCGTCATTACAATCCAAAGTTTTTTATGCAGAAGTAAAAGCAGACATTGAAAAATGACTCCAGGAGTCACTTTAGCGTATTAATTCATGCATTTCTTGGAAATATTTCTTCTAAGTACATTTCCTACTACTAGATTCATCAGGGTCTCCAACCTGCAAGTTTCTCTTTAGCATTTAATGATTTTCAGCTCACACAAGTTATAAGATGTAAGAGAGAGATGGTGAGAGAGGCTATAGGGCTAATCTGATAGTGTTTCATCTAATAAGATATTCATTGGAAAAAAGAAGCCAATGATCTCTCTCTGTGACCAGGAGCGAGAATAAAGAGCCTCACTGACGCCGTGTTTCTAGTCAAACAAGACTGGAGTCAAATCAAAGAGCAGGCCAGAGCGCCGCGAGCTGAATCTGATGCCTTGGTTTTATGTTGCTGCCAATGTTTTTAGAAACCTGCTGTGCTTGCCATCTGTAGGATGAGAGAAAAGAGATGGTAGCACAAGGGAAACACAAATATTGACATAAGTGGCATCTTAGTGGTATTAAAGCTACTTCACTTTAAAGATTTTTATTGTTACAAGGAAGATCATGTATAACAAGCGGATTTGGACACTGATTTAACTCATTTATTTTGAAGCCAAGTGGGACAGTTTGACTAACACTTGGCAACAGCCTGACATTTTCCCTCTCTTCTGTTTTCCTCAGGTATGGAAAGCATGGCGCCTTCTACAGATTCAGGTCAAGCACAGGACGAGTCTTGCCTCTATTTTACGTTTATGACTCTTATCTGACGCCGCCAGAGTCCTGGGCGGAGCTCCTGACTGTTAAAGGCTCCCACAGCATCAGAGGCACTCCTTATGATGGTATTTTTGTTGCCCTTATAGTGGAAGAGCGCCACAAACACGACATCCAAGCTAGCGGCTTCGATGGCATCTACACCTACTTTGCTTCCAACGGCTTCTCCTTTGGCTCGTCGCACCAGAACTGGAAAGCCATCAAGGCATTCTGCGATGCGAACAATCTGCTCTTCATCCCCAGTGTTGGTCCAGGGTACGTGGACACGGCTGTTCGGCCGTGGAACAACCACAACACGAGGAACAGAGTCAACGGGCGCTACTACGAGACATCCCTGCAGGCAGCTCTGTCCGTCAGACCAGAAATCGTCACCATCACTTCCTTTAACCAATGGCACGAAGGCACGCAAATAGAGAGGGCGGTACCCAAGAAAACAGTGACCCGTTTGTATCTGGACTACCAACCGAACCAACCGGACCATTACTTGGAGCTCACGCGTCAGTGGGCTGAGAACTTTAACAAAGAGAAAGACAAATGGCTGATGTAGACTTTATTTTGACGTTCATGCACAGTTTAAGACCTGCTGTTCATCCACCTCTGTGTTTTTATCCAACTCTCTTTGTTGTGGTTTCCTTAAATGTTCACTCTTACTGTTTCTAGCACTAACATTTTTTTTGTACAGGTTGATAAAGTCGCTGATGTGTTGAAGCTGTAAGGTCAAAATGATGGATGGCTAATCATCTTTTCCTTTTAACAACTCTGCTTGCAACTCAAAGAAAGAGAAGCTTTGTACAGTATCCCTGCTCTGAAGGTTTTTTTCGTACTTTCTTATGATAAACGACTGTTCTTTCCTGTATTTCTTTGAAGACAAATTAAAAAGTGAGTCTGTTTACTGCTGGGGAATCCGTGCTGTCACTGAAACTTCCAACACAGGTAAGAAACGATCAAAGAAGTCTGCACAGAAATGTAGGTTAAAGAAACTTCAGAGTAAAGATTTCAGGATGCATAGGATTTTTCTATTCTCAAGTGGTGGGCTCAAACCTTAAGTAGCTTGTGAAGCTTTTTTCAGTGGGCTGGGGATTTGTGCTCAGGAATTTAAAAAGTTGGGGCAAAAAGACTGCTGCACAATTTTTTGTAGGAAGTCATGAGGTGGTATGGTGTAAAATAATAATAATAATTAATAATAGTCGTGTGGTTTCCATTCACCATCAAAGACAGAAGAAGTAGAAGAGTAAAGTATGATTATGTTCTGGCAGTTTAGCAAAACATGACTTAAATGTGGCACAAAATACAGAAAATACAGGTTCTTTTGAGGGAAAATGAGACTAAGATGAGTTGTGAAGCCATAAAGAAGACATACAGTGATGTTTCATTCTATCACAGCTCCAAACTGCACCAGTATTCATTGCTAGATTCAGAGTTACTTTGGACAATTAAAACCATGACTAAAAATGTTAGTCAAGTACCGTTTCTCCATGAGGAAGGATAGACTAGGTAAAAATAGACCTTTGAGGATAAAAACTCTGATAAAAAGTACAACCCCAATTTTTTTAAAAGTTGGGGCACTGTGTGAAATGTAAATAAAACCTTCCCTGAAAGAGTTGTCTAGATGGGAGCATATGTTGATCTAAAACCTCTATACACTATACTTTTTAGCATTGATAGTGCCTTTCTAGATGTGTACACTGACCTTGCCATAGGCACTAATGCAACACCATACTGTACCAGAGATGCAGGCTTTTGAACTGGGCGCTGATAACAAGCTGGATTGTCCCTCTGATCTCTACTGTAGGGGACACAGTGTCCTTGGTTTTAAGAACTAATTTTAAATTTTGATTAATCTGACCACAGAACAGTTCTCCATTTTGCCTCAGTCCATTTTTTTTAAAGATTTATTTTTGGGCCTTTTCATGCCTTTATTTGATAGAAGAAGGACGGTGGATAGATTAGGAAACAGGGAGGAGGGTGGGGAGAGGCATGCGGTGAGGGGGCACAGGCTGGATTCGAACCCAGGCCGCCCGCGTACATGGGTGGTGCCCTAAACCACTCGACCATCTGCCCCCCCGCCTCAGTCCATTTTTGAATGAGCTTTAACTCTAAGAAAATGGCTTGGTTTCTGGATCGTGTTCAAATATGGCTCTTTTTTTGCATGATATAGCTTGAGCTTGCATTTGTGTATGGTACGGTGAACTTTGTTGACAATGATTTCTGGACATGTTCCTCAGCCAATGCAGTGATTTCCAGTACAGAGTCATACTTGTTTTTAATGCAGTGCTGCATTGACCTTTAGCCTTGTCCCTTGCACACAGAGATTTCTTCAGATTTTCTGAATATTTTGATGATATTGTGTACTGTGGGTGAAGGGATATTTAGAGTCAATGCATCCATGTTGAGGAACATTTTTCTGAAATTGTTCCACCACCACAGTTTTCCCTAGATTGGCGAACCTCTGCCCATCTTTACTTCTGAGAGACTGCTTCTCTAAAATGCTCCTTTTATACCCAGTTATGCTACTGACTTGATATTTATTAAGCTAGAGTTGCAAAATGCCCATTGAGCTGTTTTAATTAGTGCCACTCACTTTTCCAGCCTTTTGTTGCACCATCCCTACCTTTTAAAGATGTCGCTGCCATCAAATTCAAAATGAAGTAAAATTTTTTCATGAAATGGTAAATGTCTCAGTTCAGCATCTGATATGTTGTTTGTGTTCTTTTTTTGAATCAATGTGGGTTTATGAAGTTCGCAGATCACTGCATTCTGTTTATATTTACATTTCACAGAGTACCCCACCTTTTTTGAATTGGGATGGTAAATTTAGTTTTCATCACAGGGACTAAAACGAGACTAAAATGTCAGCCTGGGTCTAACTGCCATGAATAAAGAATATTTGATTATAATAATTAAGAGTCATTTATTTATTCATCTATCCACAGTCTGCATTCCTGACTAGAAGCCTTCCTTCATCTACTCTCAGCCGTTCGCCTGTGACTCTCTCCCAAGAGGACACAATGAGCTGGGCCATATGAGAAGACTGGGATCCTGGAAAATCAACAGCAGCAGCAGAGGAAGATGACCAGGAACTGCTTAACCTGTGCTCTGCCAAAGCCCAGGTTTCTTAGGGATAGTTCTTTATTTAGTTTCTTTTCTTTAGTCAGACATCAACTATGAATCATAAGAGTTTAATAATAAGAGCATGTTCACATACAGAGGACTAGGACAGGCATTATCACATTTTTCAATATGAGAAAAAAATGCAACAAGGGACAATATTTATTCACTACTGGAAAGCAGTGTCTCTGTTTTTCAGTGTGTGTTTTACAGTTCTTGTGTTAGTGATCTGTCTCCTACATCCAAAATTATTTCTAACAGGAGAGCAGCTGTTATTTTATTGTACATCCCAGAGACAGTTAAGACTGTTTCTAACCATAAGGTTGTCAAAATATTTGGTACTTCACTACTTTTTAATATCAGATCTTTTAAAAAGCTCTGAGGATGATAATGGCAAGCGATTCCTCATATAACTGACCAAACCTTGAAAAACATGGCACAATAATTAAGCTATACACCTTATCAGACATGTGGTGTAACAAGCATGGTGTCAAACATTGAAATATAACAGCAATCCTCAGACATATTAGGAACTGATTAACAGTTGAATCCTCTAAAACATATTTAAATGCTATGATTTTATCTTATTGTCATTACTGTATATCCTGTTGGTCTCAGCAAACAAGACTGTCCTAAAACCAATCAGGTCACTCCACAAACAAGCCCTGGAAATCCTGGACAGAAAATCACAGCAGTATGGTCACTGTGACATACCTGATAAATCTAAAATGCTTAGCTTTGATCATTTAATCCTGCATTCAGATGTTGATTTAGTGTATAAAATAATCCATAATGTGGCTCCTCCACCACGGAAGAGCTTTGTTAAACTTCGCTCTGAGTACATTAGCAGATCTTCAAGGTTTGCCTCCAGTGGAGACTGTAGTATCCCTGAGCGTGGCTCAGCCTGCTTTTCTTTAAAAGCTATCATAGCATAAAATAATCTCCCAACCAATCTGAAACTTTACACAGACTTACACTTTTTCCCTCGAGAAGTGAAAAAGTGGATTTTAAGAATTCAGTCTTGTCAGCATTAATCTTGCATCAAAATCACTGCTTTATGATTACAAAAATATCATATCTAGACTTTAATATGTGTATTTTGTTCTCCTTTGCTGTTAAATATGTATTGTGGCTGAATGAATGTGAGTGTGTGCATGCATGTGTGTAGATGAATGATTGGTTCTGTATTTAATTGTTGTTAATAAACTAAACTATCAGATAGATATTGTATACCATGTGCAATTGTTGAATTATCCATCTATCTATCTATCTATCTATCTATCTATCTATCTATCTATCTATCTACAGTTTGTTCTGTATAAAAACATGGTATTATGAATCGTTCCTTATGTGTCGGACAGCATTTGGTGATGGATTTTTTGCACTTTTATGTTTTACGTATATAAGAGCTCACCTTAAAGGTCGGTTATTTGTTTACTATGTGCAACTATTTGTCACTGTGAAAAATATTTGACTGTTCCTTACATGTCGGCAGCCTTTGGTGATTCATTTTAAGCACCTTAATAACACAATTGCAGTGAAATGTAAATTACTATCAGCTCTGCTTTTTTTGCATCCTGTGAATGGCTGTGTAGTTTTATCACTGTCTAATAAAAAATCTTGAAGGCATTACTGTTCTGGTGTCTTTACTTGATATTGGTACTAAAACAAGACTCACAAGATTTACAAGATTTACCCAGGGACTTTACTCCTTTGAAAGCTGAAGCATTTACAGTAGTAGGAAAAGGCAAATATTAATATGGCTGTAAAACAAAAAAGTAAATCAACAGATATAGTTGTTAAACAATGGCCATGGTTATTTAACTGCACTGCAGATAAATTACCTTACTGTTTAATGTTTAATATTTGAGGACTTTATATTTAATAGGGTTGTTGTTAAGGACTTTTACTTGTTTTGCTACATTTTCAAAGTGTGCTATTTTGGACCAAAACAGAGGATTACCACTAAGAAATAGCTAGCCTAGTGAAAATGTTAACTAATACTCATTTGCATCTCACCACTGTCTTAATTTAATCCTTTTAATAGTAACACTGAAGCTAATTTTGGAGAATATGCATAATTTCTATGTTACATTATATATTATATATTATATTCTGTATAAATCGAGAGTTCCACTCTACTCTCTGGGCCAGATTTGAATCATTTTGTGCCAGGTTTAATGCATAAGGTGTGTGTAGAAAATCATAATTGTTACATTAAGTCAACAAACTTTACATAGTTACACTATAAGTCAGTATTTTATTTCCCATTCCATTCATTTTATTTTGCATATTCTTTGAACACTGTCTGTGGTAGGGGTTTTGTCTGGTACAGTGTTAATGTGGAATACCTCTTTTCTGAAGGTGACCAGTTCCATCTTTAGGCTATCTTTCAGGCCTAAAATGGATTGCACATTCTCTGTCGCAAATTAAAATTGCAGGTTAAGTTGCTGCTCATATAGTTTGCAGTGTAAGGTTACAGCACCAATCAGTTTGATCATAGCTCCTCCAAAGGTAACAAGTTTAACGTGCTCAGGTAGCTTATAAAGTTTTTGTTTTGTCTAGCTTCTTTGGATGTGTCAAGAGACCTAACATTACATTTAGCTCCAGTGTCCACTTTAAGCTTCAGGGGCTTTGCTATTAACAGTCACTGACAGTGACTGTTAATATTTAAGATTTCAATTTGAAATCACATCTTTATTCTAACAAATGTAGCACAGAGACAACATATTAATTGCTATACCACCAATTCAAAACAATACGCTTACAATTAAATTGCAAAAATTATTCTAAAAGAAAATGAAGATCAAATAGGCTATCCTGTTTTGTAAAAGTAGCTATTCACTCTGACATGAGTGATTATTACCAAATTATTTGTTCAATATTTTTAATGCCACTGTAATAGGAAATTCAACTCACTGTTGAGTCATGTTCTAATGACAATACTACTTGAAATTTGAGATTGAGATTTGCAAATTATCGCATTTTGTCTTTATTTGTATTTTACACAGCACCCCAACCTTTTTGGAATTGCAGTTGCACATTAAAAAATAGAAAAGCACTTGGACAGCGCAGACCTCCACCATTAGCCTTATCTCCCAATAGTACAGAATCCTTTAAAAAAAAATATTCCTGGATCCAGATGGCGATCCGGATCAATTCTAAAATCTAATCAGTTCTTCCTTATGCCATTTCTGACATTTCCTGAAAATTTCGTCAAAATCCATCCATAACTTTTTGAGTTATGTTGCTAACAAACAAACTAACTAACTAACAAAACCTGCCAATCACATAACCTCCTTGGCGGAGGTAATAAGGTTGCACCAGATATACCAACTTACCAATTTCCATGTAGTCCAACATAGAACTGATGCAAAATAAAAAAAAGAACCCCCACATTGCAAGGACAAAACACCTGAAAAGACAAGATACATAAAATACATTGTTGATTGTTTTAGAAAACAATAGATAAACCTTCTCAAAGAAAAAGTTGTCTAAAATATTTATGTTCATTTTAAATAGATAAATAAATACATTTAAATATTGCACTAGTTATAAGAAGTGCAAAAGCATCATCATTAAGTGGCCTGGATGCAGTAGCTTACAGAGTTAACATTTCAGGGGTTGCATTCATGCATTAGTTACCAGTTGGCTGGGCTCCATTACTAAAAAAATGATTTGGTTTAGACATTAATTTAGTAGACCTATGCCTCCCTTCTGTGTTTTTTAGGCCAGTGCAAAAGGTAGCATAGCTTACTGCATGTACCAAACAGCAGAATCTCTGGAATCTGATTTTTATAAAAGAACAAGAAAAATTCACTGATTATGGACCTTAATTGCATCTCAATTAATATATTTATACTGACATACAGTATCTACATTAAATGATTGGCATCATGTACTTGAGACCAAGCTGTAGATTACATTCAAATAAGGCTTTTCCTATTTTGTATTCAAGGACAGTTCTGAGGCTTTTATGACACCAATGATGTGTCCGAGAAGTTACCACGTTCACATTTATACTCAAGGTCACCCAACCCCTTTGGCCAGAGACTGTTGCACTTACATAACCAGGATTATCACAGTGTACTCTACAAGTATAAAAGGTCACTGATACAACAGCACAGCAGCTCATAATATGAAACTACTACAGAGAGGAGAGGAAATGTGGGCCATAATATGTAACAAATGGTTTAATTTTGGTTAAAATATTATCATTAAGATGAGTTATTTGAAATTAAAGTCATCTTTGTGAGCATCCTTATAAAATATTGAACAATCAAATCAGTTAAAGCCACATAGTGCATGAATCTCTTTTACTTTCAATGATTGCATTGCTAAATACACATGTAAAGCACACCACACTCACTGGTCAAATTATTAGGTACACCTTCATGATCTTATTCCTCTTTAGAGAAGCATAAATGGGTATAAATATGGAGACATTCATGTAATGAATTAAGCCTCATAAAATGTTCTTTGTTTTGCATTTTGTTTTTCAAAATATCAATAGTGTGGATGCTCAGCATCTCCACTAATTAAGAGTACGAATCTGCTGAAGCAAATAGTCATGAATACAAGAGCCCCATCTGGTGGAGTTTATGAGCGGTCTTCATTAAGCTCCCTCACTGTAAATCTCTAAAGCTGTCTGTGATCACACTTGCATGCTGGATGAAAAGGATGTCTTTACTGTTGCACCCCAAAAAGGTTTATAGTTTAACACTAAGACTCTCTGTCAGTTTAAAGCAATTTTTATGGATATTTTTATAAAGCAAATACAGGGTTAAAACCACCCCCTTGAAGTAGTATTACAGCAGTAAGTGCACAACTTTAAGCTTTTGTGACACAAAGTACTGAAATTCTTACATGCAAAATCTTAGTGGCATGATCTACAGAAGCATCATCTTCAACATTAAAATGACATTTGCATGCATGCTCCTGTATAATGAACTACAATAACACATAACTAGGGCTGTATGTTGATTTGTTTAATGTCGAAGTGAAAACAGAATTCTATGAATTAATGTCCATCAAACAAAAATATGTAGGGTAAAATAAGTGACTGCATAAATATCCACACCCTTTAAAGTGACTGACCTAATTCAACAGAGGTCCAGCCAGTCGATGCTAGTAGTCTCACAATTAGTGAGATGTTGATCACCTGAGTTCAGTGAATGTCTCGCAAGTGATTGTAGTATACAGACACCTGTGTCTGGAAGGTCTAGTCACTGGTTCATCAGTATTCCTGGCTACCATTACACCATGAAGACAAAAGAACACTCCAGGCAACTCAGACAAACGTTATAAAAAAACATAACTCAGGGGATGGATACAAAAAAATTCCAAGGCACTAAACATCCCCCTGGGGTACAGTTAAATTCATCAAGAAATGAAAGGAATATGTCACATGTGTAAATCTGCCTAGATCAGGCCATGCTCACAAACTGAGTGACTATGCAAGGGGGATATCAAATGCACCCAAATGCACATGGGAGACTCCATGCTCAAGTGGAAGAAAGTTCTTAAGTCTGATGAGACAAAAATTGTGCTTTTTAGTCAACAGACCAGATGCTATGTTTGGCAAACACAAAACACTGGACATCACCACAAAAAAACGATTATTCCTGTGAAGCATGGTGGTGGCAGCATCATGCTGTGAGTACGCTTCTGGGCCAGCGGCCCTGGAAGGCTTGTAAAGGTAGAGGGGAAGAAGAAGGCAGCAAAACAGGGAGAACCTGGAGGGCAATTGTATTCAGTCTGCAAGAGAACTACCGCTTGGGATAAGATTGATTTTCCGGGAAGACAATGACCTGAAGCATACAGCAAAAGCTACACAGAAATGGTTTCAAGACTACAGAGTGAATGTTTTGGAGAGAATTTGTGGCTGGACTTGAAAAGGCCTGTTAGGCTTTCAGACCTGTCAGGATGTTCTAGATAAAAGACGCCTGATCAGGATGTTATTTGTCTTTTTACCACCCCCACTGGTCCATGAGAATTAGAACATATCCAGTAGTAACAGATATAGTTTATGAATTAACTGTCTTAAGAACAACTGTATTTTCAATCTTGTACAAATTCAAATGTTTTAAAAGTGACTTGAAACCTGTTCTATGGTGAAAAAGGTTACTGTTCCCTTGTTTCATATCCTTTCTCAATCTTACTGTCCCATCAAATAACTACTGTATCAAGCCTTGATTAAAAACATAAAATGTCATCATCTGTACCTTTTGTTTTGACGCCAAAGCTTTAATTTGTGTGAAATCCTTCCCTACAGGAACAATACCTTAATCTTCTCTTATGTCTGTCTCAGCATCTTGTTGTCGCATCCTAAAACAAAAATGTTGGTGTAAAATCCCCTAAAGTGACAGGTGGGGAGATTTTCCTCACACTGCGATCAAATAAAGATTCATGCTCATTGTGATTTTTACCATCTGTTGAATGTGTGCTCTTTGTCAGCAGAAAAACATCATATTTGAGTTTTTGTAGTTCAATATGAAATTATAATTCAGTGATTAAGCAGCTGTAGTTTCCCTTCCTAACAAGCAATACAGCTAAGCTATCCATGTTTTAATTTACTAGCCCAGTGTTTATGGCTACAATAAAATCTGCAGTATACTGGCTCACATAAAGAGAGTTAAAATATGCTTACGAGTCATCTGCGGCACTAAATCACTGCACACAAGGACCAGACTCGCTGAACAAACAGAAGATGAAGACAAACAGCACAGTGACAAAAGGACTCTGTTTATTATAATGATCAATGTCTGCCACGTTACAAAGTTATCAAAGGGAGGAATGGAGGAGCGGTCTGTAAAACAATATAACTACAAAAAAATAAAAACAAACATGAAGGGTAAAAAAATACAACAAATCTTGAAGGACGTGTGTTGGGTGATTTCCATGTCTCTGTTCCGTTATCTACAGCAGGCCTTGTCTTTTCAGATCCTCGTAGGTCTTCTTGTTGACCACATTTCCACTCGAGTCTTCATACTCCTCCTGATGAGGCAAAAAAAGAAATATGCATCACATTTCAATTAGGCAGAAGGGCTGTCTTAGAAGTTTTTCCCCTGCCTTGACTGTTAAGTGCCTTATTTCTTATTTTAGTCTGATTTTAATGCCTTATAAAGAGGCTTTGTTCATTTTCACAACATTGTTAAGGTACTAATGGCTTATATTCACAGCTAGATTTACAGAAGCTGGTAAAACTCAGAGCTCTGAATATTTAGTAGTTTAATAACTTTAAAATGTAGCTGTGTACATTTTTATTATTCTTCTAACTGCTTTAATTCGTGTAATTCTCTCCTTTTTTGTTTTCTTCTCCCTGTTGTTGTTTATTTGTTATCTTCATCAGTGTAAATTACCTGTGGGGTTCCTCAGGGATCAATTTTTGGTCTAAACCCAATCATACTTTATATCAAACACATTTGCATTGTTACTAAGTTTTAAACATGTAACATTTGCAGATGACATAAATGTATTTTGTTCTGGCAAGAGATCAATAGAATATCTGATCTGTGCTCAAGCTGGAAAGTCTAAAAACAATGTGGTTTGCTGTCAATAAACTGTCTCTTAACAATAAGAAAACTAACTATGAGTTTTGAAATGTAAGAGAAATAAAATTTGCAATTTTAATATTGGAAGAGTTCTTGAGAGGAAATCCCTCAGGGTTGTGACTCACTATAAATCAACATGGAAAGCACATATCGACCGTGTTAAAGGAATAATTTCATAGTCAGTAGCAATGCCTTAGAAACTTAGAAATGTTTCAAGCTTAAAGGCTTTACATTTAACCCACTGTTTATCTATTTATTGATCCTTACATATCTTACTATGTGGAATTGTAGGACTTTAGAGATCTAACTTTAAAGCCACCATGAATTTGGTAGTTATACAGCAAAAATGTAATGTTGCAGACGTAGTATAAGGCAGATTATAATGATTGCACAGACCCACTTTTTCTAAATTTTCATGTTTTGAGGTTCAATGGCGTTTTTATTACAAATAATGTGAAAAAGGTTCAGAGCAAATACAAAGACACTCCCAGACTCTGAGCAGGAGAGGCCATAAGATTTAAAAGGCATTTGCACTGTTCAAAAATCTTAAAAAGAAATGAAAAGGAGACTTTTTTCCTATTCTTGGGATTAATTTCTGGAATTAAGCTAATGTTTTTACTTTAATTTATTTCAGTCATTTTTAACATATAAAAATTACTTACAATAGTAGAATAACAATAATAAACATTAAGCTAATGCTATTTTAACACTGAAACAAAACGATAAAAATAAAAAAAAAAAAGTAATAAAAAAAACAAGATCAAAAAAGTGTTGGCTAAAGCCCTCACATATTATACTAGTACCAATAAAGTATATGCATTGCATAGATTTTCTATATGTACACAGGTAAAGTTCTACCACTGGGGGCTCTCGAGCTAAATATCACACAAAATGACAAGTATAGACGTGAGCTGCTCGTCTCTGCTGTTCTTGTTCTGAAATAAGGGCTCAGTTCGGTAAAAACAGCACATCAAATGGTGAATTTACAAAACAGAAAAGTTGTGTTTTTTTTTAATTCATAAATTTCTTATCATGAGGGAGAAATGCACCTAATAGTGCACATCTGTGTTAATGCTGGAACTGGTCAGAGAATGCACATACTCTGGGGCCGCTTCCAGCGCAAACTGGAAGTGTATTTTAAATGCATTCTTCCCTCATTTGAAGAAATATATGAAAGAGAATAAGTAGTTGGTTTTCTGTTTGATAAATACACCTTATAGGTGCCTTTTTTATCCAATAGTCTTCAATTCAAAACGCCAAGTAGCATTGAGAAGGAGGCTGCAGAGGTGGGCAGTGTTGAGCAGTTTTGGTCTTAACTTTGAGGAATGTCAATCAATTGAACTTGTAACCGAGGCTAGTCTTCATGACAAGACATGTCCTGTTGCAGTTATAAATGCTAGGATAAGATTTTGTCTGTTTTTAAAGCTTAAGAAAATATTTGAGATACTGTAAGACTCAATTCAAACTATATATGACAGGAATGGTCACTTTTTAAATTAATATGGATATTTTAGTGTAGACATTCTACATACTGAATCTTTTTCGTCAAAGGTTTTCCCACCTGGTAACAAAATAATTGAATTTTGCAAACAAAGAGACAGTAATTGGTTTTCTTTAAGAAGACATAACTGAAACTAAGAAGCTCCGGAGGCAAACTAATGGTTTTAAGGTTAAATAAAACTTTCTTTTTTCATTTCATATATTTTTCTTACACTTTTTTAAGTTATCGTTACTTTGCTGCTACAGCTACATATTCAACATTTTCCATGTTTATTCTTATCTTCTATGTAGACTCACCTCTGTGTCCGGCTGCCATCGCTCCAAAGCTTTCTGGGACTTCAGCTTGGCCCACACTGGAGTAACAGACAAATAAAAAGACATACTCATTAAACCAACATCCACAAGACTGCAAACTTTATATTTCACAACAGGCTCAAAACTTACAAGAGACAGCGTCTTCTATCTGTGTGACGTTAGCAAAGTGAGCCGTGTTGGGGATTCCCAGACAGCGCATACCGTGAGCGTGCCTCCACTCCTAAAAAACAACACAAAATATACTTCAGCTGCAGAAGAATAACTTATTAATAAAAGTTTTCAAAGATGAGTATCTTGATGAAATGACAGAGGAAAGGCTGTTCACTAATCTGATGAAGAGGTCTGAATGACGGTGAGCTCTTGATTAAACAACTACATACAGCAAAGTGTCTCTGGAAGGCTTTGGGTCCTCTGTAGGTGTAGTTTCCACAGATCTCACAGTTGTAGTTGATGTTCAGACCGTGGAGTTTATAAAGCCAGTATGGGATGGGCTGAAACAAAACAAACAGACGTTAGCAGAAGCACAAAGAATAGTTTCCTTAACTGACATAAAAGAAAAACAACACTTCACAAAGACAGGTCATTAACTGAAACTTTGTTTGTAGTCCTAATGCAGAGTATCTGTGTTGATATTTAAGCTATGTTTACAATTTTGTTTCCAGTCCCTCCTTGTCCAGCATGAAAGAGTTTCCAGCAACAATTCACAACAAAGTACCAACGTTTTGTGTTAAACAGCCAAATCCTCTTAAACTGACTGAATACTAAGTCATTGCCATCAATTTAAGAGTGTCAGTTCTAATCTAATTTAAAGATTAAAAAAAGGGTCAGATTTATACTGCATGAGGTCCAGTGATTTAATATTGCACAGATGGATTAAAATGTTTTAATTTAAACCAGCGGATGAAGATAAATCATTACTTTTAATACTAAAATTAGTCAAGCTTCACACCAGCACATAAATCACTGAATCAAGGAGCTGTGCTGCTGTCACAGATTTTCAGTGGGTGTGAGGCTACTTAAATAAACTCAGAGCACCAGATGGAGCCATGTTCATTTGATCTTTTTCTCCATCTTGTTTATTTTCTGGTCCTTGGGTCATATCACAATGCTACACAAGGTGTTTGTTTTCATAATGCCAGTAAAATTTTCTGTGCAACAACATAAACTGAAATATCTACAGAGGTTTCCACATTGTACAGTGCACTTTTGTAACCTAAAACCACACATGGGCAGTGTGTGAGTAGTGAAATGTTACTTGAGTAAAGACAGTAACAACCCGTACCCTATTACTTGTAACTATCTCTGGTCTTATGAGTAGACCCCCTTAATTTACTTAGTAACACATAATCAATATTTATTACTATTACTTAAACAAACACGAAACACTGGAATGGAAAAATGTGGTAACAAAAGATGCAAAAGCAACAGATGAGCTCAACCTTCAGAAGATTGTTAAAAAAGCAGATTCATGAACTTAGAGGAGCTTCACAAGGAGTGGACTGAGGCTGGAGTCAGTTAATCAAGAGCCACCACATGTAGATGGACCCAGGAAATGTACTACAAGTGTTGTGTTCTTAGTGTTGAGCAAATCCTGAACCACAGGTGTCATAAGCTTCTCACCTGAGCTATGGAGAAGAACTGGCCGTTTCTAAGTGGTCCAAACTAAAATTCGAATTTCATTTGGAAACAAAGGTGGCAAAGTCCGGAGGAAGATCAGAATCCAAGGTACCTGAAGTCCAGTGTTTTCAGGTTCCACTGTCAGAGATAGTTTGGGGTACCGTGCCATCTGCTGGTTTATGATCTATTGTGCTTTATCAAGTCCAGAGTCAGCCCTGTCAGCCATCTACCAGGAGATTTTCGAGCACTTCATGCTGAGAAGCTTTATGGAGATACTGATTTCCTTTTCCAGCAGGACTTGGCACCTGCCCACAGTGAAGCCAAAACTACCAGAAACTGGTTTACTAACCATAGTGTTACTGTGTTTGATTGGTAAGCCAACTGGTCTGACTTGAATTCCACAGAGAATCTCTAGGGAAACGTCAAGAGGAAGATAAGACACACCAGACCCTACAATACAGATGAGCTAAAGTTTGCTATCAGAGCAATCTGGGCTGCATAACACCCCAGCAGTGTCACGGACTGATTGGCTCCATGCGATGTTGCATTAGTGCAGTAATTTGTGCAAAAAGAGCTACAACCAAATACTTACTGCATAAATTTGCATAATTTTCCAAAAGTCAACATTTCTGTTTTTATAAATCCTTGTTTTTTTACTGATGTTTTCTGATGTTCAAATATGTTGAGATAGTGGACTTTTTGAGCTCATTGTCTTTTTTATTCACATCAAATTCAAACATAAAAAGCAGCGGTAAATTGTGATATGAAGAAAGCAAATCACAAAGAATAAATTATTTGAAAAAACAAACTTGTAGCTCTACCTAGACAGTGTTGAAGTATTCAGGTATGCCACAGGCAAAGTGCCATTGTTAGTTTAAGACCTCACAAGTATAAAGAATTTTTAGAATAAGCTTTAAAAACAGAATGAAGGACTTTTTATAGATCTGTTGGAACCCTATAGACATTTGGTTTATGTCATTTTTCAAACAGCAGCGTCTCCTCACCTTGCCGTCCCAGCCCAGCGGCAGGTTCTTGGGGTTGTAGATGATCTCATTGTCTTCATCTTCACTTTCACTCTCACTGAGCTGCTCCTCCTCCTCTTCCTCACGCTCCTCTCCAGTCCGAGCCTGCTTCCTCTGCACGTTCTCATGAGTCAGCTGCCTCTGCTCCTGTAACCCCCGACATAATACAAAGAACTGTCATTAAATCTACTCCACTTTTCTTTAACTGTTGGCTCTAACCATACATTTATGATTCCAGCAGCAGAGCTAGTTTGATGATTTACTGACTTACCCCGAGGATCTCCACGTATTCATAGACCTGAGCCTCCAGGAAGCCAATTTCCTTGTTACGCTCTGTGTCTCTGCAGAGGTGATGGATGAAAAGAGTTATGGATTATAAAATGACGGGGATCATAAGACAAAGTCAGCGTTACACCGAAGTTTTAATAGGCACTTACTTTTTAGGACCTTTGGCTTTGGGGTTCTTGGCAAACAGAGATGGGTCGAGTGATTCCAGAGACTTTCCTTTGGTGCTGAAGAGTCTTTGAGCTCTCTCCTCCAGAGTCCTGTCAGCACACAGACACAGAATCAATGAAGTGGCAGAAATGATATGCTTTCAACTGAGCCGGATCTTGTTACAACTAGGGTTGCCACATTTCTGTATTTTTAAACTTTGATATAATACTTAGAAATAAAAAATATCAATAACAACCTATTTTGACACAAAGGCAACAAAAACAGAAGTCCAATTAGTATAACTGAGACAATTTGGTTAATTTCTCTTTCTTTTGCCAACAGCAACTTTTGGATAAAAACATGAATGGAAATCTGCAGTCTCTTCAAGGCTTCAATATTTTTAGGGCTGTCAGTATTAATGAGTTTATCAAAATGTGAAAAACGTCAAAAATTAACTCATTAATTTTATTTAATTGCATAAATTGCAATCTATTTGGTCCTTCAGAGAACACCGTGAACACTGCAGCAGGATGGCAGCTGGATGCTGCATCTTCCTGCTCTCACAGTCATGAAAATAATGACACCATTGCTCTTTTGAATGCCTCATTGCAGTTTAAAAAGTCACCGGCATTGTACACACGGAGTTGGAAACGTTATATTTCGGTTTGAAAAAGTTAGTTAGACCATAATATTACTTTTATTTTAGATTATTTAAACGTTTGGCTCCCACTGTTAAATATTGGCCCTTGTTTAAATGTAGTTGATGACTGCTGCTTTAGATGGACAAATGGCCATAAAAAGTTCAGCATGTGTTTTTATCAAGTTTAAAAAGTGAATGTGGGCGATTGTATGAAAAGTGGTAAGACATTGGAGTGTGATTAATTTGCATTACAGTTTTTGGCTGATTATTTCTGGGGCAAATAATTAATGCAAAGACAAGTTTTTTTTTTACATTCCAAGTCAAAGGGATCTACACTTTGTACTTCTCCATTTAGCTATTTTAATTTAATTGTTGATCCATAGGAAATTATTTTGTGATTAAGGTAATGTTGTTACCTATTCAAAGTCCCCCATTTCTTTCAAAATAGAAATGTGTTTTTCTCAAAACAGGAAGTAGAGTACTTAGCTTAAGACAGTACAAATTTCAGAGTAAAAGTATGCGAAACAACAGCTTGCTGAGGAAAATCTTTCAGCTTTATCTACTACCTTAACTTCATTGATTGCACAGGTAAAACAACTCAACATAAACTCCACAGAAGTTGAAATGCTGTCACATTGATCTGGGATCACTGGATGTCAGTGAGTCATTTTGTACATGCACTCCTGTATATTTCTTAATGTATAACAGTATTTAACAGTGAAGTTTTCTCCTAACCTGGAGTTATAGTTTTGTAGCACACTGATGTAGTGGTGCAGCACTCGTTTAAATAATCAATCTTAAATTCAGCATCATCACATGCATCTCTTTGACTTCGTTTGTTTCACCAATGAACACACTGGGAAGACTTGATTCACATTGTCAATGTTGACAAGTGAAAATGCAACAAAATTCAAATATGCAATTAAAACAGCACTTCCTCACCCTCCACATTTGAGTCCTAAAGCCATGAGGGCAGACTTCAACCTGTCCAGACCCAAAGAAGCCAATTCCTGCAGAAAGAAACAAGGAAAGAAACATCCGCTCAAGTATGAACAAGCCCCTGAAGTGGTACTATTAAATGAAAAACCACTACATAAAATAAATTTTACCTCCCAAGAAGAGAAGGCAGAGAGGTCCAGGTGAGCTCCAGCGTGTGTCAAAGCACTACTTGTTTCTTTCTACAGTTCAAAAACAGAGAAAAACAAAGTTTATAAGGAATGGGATGGCAGAATTGAAAGTAACACCAGGCACAAAAAGCCTGAAAGGACAACTTACCGGCCAGCCTGGAAAATTCCCGCTCTCCCATTTTTTCTCAAAGTCTGACAGCACTTTCCCGTAGAGCTCGTTCTGGTCCAGCAGAGGTTTGACTCTGTCTGTGTAGTCCTGCAGATACTCTAGTAGCATCTCCAAATACCTGAACACACAGTCCCAACACATGTTAGTAAGATTACTTTGAAACAAAGTCCTATAACAGTCAGTCATAAAGTGATCAGACATGATGGACATACTTTTTGTATTCAGCGTTCTTCCTGTCTTTGGGGATGTCAAACAGCTGGTCAAATGAAGAAAGGTAAGTGATGTACTCGAGTTTCTGTGAGGAAGAGAAGAGATGATGCTTTAAAAACAATCACTACTTTAATTTTAAAGGTGCAGGAGTAATATTTAGTGTTTACTTACGTCGACTCCCTTCAGGTTGATGTACTTCAGGTAGCAGTCATGGAGGTCAAGGTAGCGGCCGTATCCTTCCTCATCAGTGAACTCCACCAGGTCTACGGAAGAAGATAGATATTATTCTATGATATATCACAGATCTGGGGCTAACATCAAACATAGGTGACGCAAGGAAGAACAATGAGTGCTGCTGACATATTGTCTTTTAAACACATGAAAAATTAATATTTTAGCTTGACTACCGCAATGATCAGCCATGGTGAAGTAACGACCATTCTACACAAGAAAAAATGAAAACTTGAATTAGATCAGGACGTACTCTGAGCCTCCTCGCTGGGGTTGTCTCTGGCCTTCATCAGCTCCTCAAACTCTGCAGACATGGGGATGGAGATCTACAAGAAACACATAACAGCATTATATTTGCTGCTCAGTTTTAGTAGATTAATTATTAACACAGTTTTTTAAAATAATTAACAAAGTGTAACCAATACAAGTAAGAAGGGTATCTACCTCGTTGGGGTGCTTTCTGTGAAACTCCTTTATCTGTTTCAGTCTGTTGTAAAACTCTGCAAACTCGTTTGGTCCTGAGATGGCAGCAAGCTCATCCCGCCTCATTCTGTTGGTAAGAAAGACATTTTTTAAGATACTATTTTCAGAGAGAATCATTCATAATAAGAGGGGCTGTGAAGACAATGCATAACTTTAGATTAATAATGAAATTTCAGCATTCCAAGTGATACCAAGTGACTGCACATTAGTATGGACATTCACACTCTGCATTAGCAATACGTCTTCAGTGACAACCTGATATCAGAACTCACTTGAGTGCTTCTTATTCAAACTCTCACCGTGGCTCAGTATCCCTATATGCTGTGTGCAGTAAAGCTGCTGGCACTAAAAATGGATAAGGGTGAATTAGCCACAAACTAAGAGCAGGCAGTGCCTCTTATCAGATTTTCTCCCTCACCTTGTCACAAAAGGACACAGTGGTATACTATTTTGCAAATAAACTGTGGGGAACTGATAACTCAATTTAAGACGACGAATTACAACAGAGTCAAGATGTGTCATTTGTGGATGAGCTGGTTATAAGAGTGGTCTCCTTCTGTGAAGGATGAGGCCAGCTCCTGTTTAAAAGACAATTTCTATTTTATTCCCATTTTTGTTATGGTTTTAAAGATTTAAAAAGACATACTGCTACCAAATGAAAAAGTGCTGGGTATAAAGGAGTCCAATTTTTGTTGCCATGTGTAGTTAACCAACATTATTTAATTTTAGCTGATATTAAATGAAAATTCAAAATACTGGTTTTAAAGCATTAAGGAAAACTACTTGGTATCTACCCTTATCAGATGTAAATCTCTGTTACTGTTTGTATTAAAGGGATGAGAGTAATAGCCTTGTATTTTTTTAAAACTCCATAATCTACTACCATAATTATTGAACAACATCTGTCTGGATATAAATTTAATTTAGTATTTAAAGTCACTCACCCATCCTTGTCTTCATAGGAGTCTCGAAGATTTGCGCTCACTTCCATATACCTCTGTGTAAGAAAAACATACTGTCAGATTGATTTATGGTCATTATTTAAAGTCCACATAAGTAATTTTATTTCAATCCTGTCTTTAGTTTAGAGAAAAATGTTTCAAGAAACTTCTTTCTTCAACATTCAACAACACTAGATGTATAGATACGTTGAAGTAACACAAAAAATAAATGATGCAAATTGAAGAAAAAAACAAAAGGAAGTGATGATGTTTGGAAATAATGCTGTGTTTAATCCAAAGTCAATACTTTTAGAAATTTAACTTATATTTGCAAAGACACCAAAGTTATTTAGCTGTGTAAATGCTTCATAATTGAAGTAAAAGTTCCGACTTTATTTCAGTTTCTAAAAATTAGTAAATTGCAATGAATCGTACAGTGAATTAAGTGTACAACTGAATCCCTGAACAGTGTTTAACTACAAACTTTGATTTTACCTTCATTTTAGAGTAACTGTTCTCTATTGGTAGCAGAACACATATATCTAAAATATGTGTTTTTACATCTGAAGCGATGGTTCAGATGGTTAGTTTTTCATTCAAATCTTAATCGTAATTTCAGGCTGTGCAAATGCATACCTGTGTAAAAGGTTGCAATTATTTTTGTTTTAAGTAATACTTTAAAGGCAAAAAAGCCTCTGGCGCTGCAATAGTGGCCCTCCTGGACTTTCTAGACATACCTTTATTTTCAAAAAAGTAAAAATAATAAATAAATAAATTTGGGTGAAATATTAGGTTATTTTGAAAGCAGTATTGTTAAAACTTAAGGTTTGTATTTTCTGTATGCTACGTAATGTTTGTATGTTTTGGATGGAGAAATACACATTTCAAAAATACCATTGATCTACGCATTTGTCTTGATAACAAAGCAATTACACGCATGGTACCATGGTGTAATTGGTTTATGCATGGTTTATGCATTATATCCCAACTGTAATATTATCCGGTAGAATTGCACATTATCACCAAATCGTGCAGCACTAAATATTAATCATAAATCTATTAAAAATCAAAGTAGAGACCTTCATGAGGATTTTAGTAATTACAGCACCAAACAGTTAAAAGTCACCAGCTAACACGGTTACGCGTTAAATCAAAACACCGGTTTACATGAGTTAATTTGTACTGCCTTTGCAACTAATACTGACGTTACGTAAAAGATTGTAGCTGTGAAATACGAATTAAAACTTCCTTACGTCTAGCATCGCTCTTGTTCTATGGTCAGAGTTGATCTGTTCCCTCAGCTGTGAGAAAACAAGAGAACAAGATCCACATGTCAGTACATTTGATTATAAAATATGTTTGTAGGTGTGATTAGCATCAGTGCTAACGCTAGCATACAGCCTACCGTGGACTTCTTGTGTAGCATCTCTTTCGTTTTTGCATCCATTAGCCGCTCTTTCTCTTCGTGGTATCGACGCTGCTGCTCTAAAATAGTCTCCATTGTTTATAAATGTTATTTAGGTTAACTTAAGATGATAAACTGATCCGGACTACAACACTTAAAACTAGAGCGGTTACCAGCGTATCGGCTACGTTTGTTTTCAATGGCGCATGCTGAGGAGCTACCGTCCGCCACTGCATTCACCGTAGAGAAACATCAAGCCATTCAAAGGTTCCGCGTTATTGACTTGGGAAATATGGACAATAGTGTCAGTTTCTTAAATATGGGGGTAATGTGGTGCATGTATAAAATACAGACATGGAATAGTTGCTTTATCCCGTATGTTTTCACACTTAAAACAAATATTAGGGAATCAACTTAATTTAAACTAAATTGTTCTGAAAACAAAAACTCGCAAGTAGCCCCAGTGTTTTAAGTTAGTTAAAAATATTGTTTTTTGGACAGCAGCTTGCCCTTGCCTCTCAGCAGCAGATGACTTAAAAGTCAATTATAAGTCATGAATTCCTTTGCTGTAATAGGGCACCATACATTGGAGTGCTCGGCCTCTGAATCATTAACATTTCAAAACTCTATTGTGAAATCTTTAATGATTTGAAGTCTCATTGCTCATCTCCTATATGCACTTCCTTTGTAGTCTATACTATCATCAAAGCCTTTCATAATGCCTCAGAGAGCACACACTGCGCGGGCTCGTGTGGGGGCGCGCATGGAGGCGGTCTGATTTGTCAAGCTGCCGAAAACAAAAGAGGCAGTCGGAAATGAGCAATCTCTGCCCAAACGTAAAAGATTCACGAAACATAACCAAGGATTTTAAAAAAGCTGTGGGTAAAGATTGTATGAAAATGTGCTTTTTTGTTTGAACAATTTCATACAATCATATCATTTGTAATGGGCACATTTTAGTTAAAAATATAGTAATTGGCAGGTAAAACAAGGAAATGCTAGTCCTACACTAACATGGAATTTTAAGATGTTTGTTTTGAGAGAAAGAAAACAGTAAGCTCCACTATAAAGATAGTAAAAGTATTCTAAAACTGTGATTATCGTTATAACAACTGAGGAGCAATATATTTCTAATGTTGTGGGACAGTAAAGTTAATAAAGTTAATCTTGGTCTCGATCTTGTCAGTTAATGCTGGCCAAATAAGCCTTCCAGTCATGATGCTGGCCTGCATGCAAAATAGACCCACCTCAGATCTTTACTTTAGTGCTAGACCTCTGGCTACCTTTCCCCTTGTCGGGCATAGATGAACTCTGAAGCTAACTGGAAAAATGTATTAATGTTTTTTTGGTTGATGCCCATCTCCTTTTCTTGTCCTGTCTCAGTAAGCACGTGTTTTGTTCAGGTTCTGGCATGGCTGTATAGACTAAAAGCAAATGACCACAGTTAAGTTCATGGCAGTGATATTGAAGATAAAAAGCTCACACCATTTTAAAAAAGAGGGTTTGCAATTTTTAAGACTATATTTTCAGGGCATATAAAAATGAAACATGTATTTTTTTTGCTGTTTTATGAGTAATTTTGACTATTTTTGTTCAAATTAAACTTTATAAACATCCCTTTCACAAAGATGGACCTTTTTTTTTGGATGATTTTCAATAAGATTTCTGTGCTTAGCTCACTGAAGTAAGAAGTCACTAAAATTTGAGTTTAAAAATGTAAATATTGTGGTCATAAATTCTGATTGTTTTCTTTGTGATACCTTGATAAATTTGAATAACTTTGTGATGAATAGCGCCCTGAAAATTGTCCGTATTTGGCATGAATAGAATAAAATAAATAAACAAAAAATGCGGTCCTAAAACTGCCCATTTCTGAAGCGGTGTATTTGACCAATAATTAATCAGTTCTGCCTATTTTATTGTCTTGAAATTTATCTTAAACTATCAAGCAAACTAAGAGAAACTTTGGCTAAAACGTATTTGATTTGCGGTTATTTACGTTTTGGCTTTTATTTTGTCAGCTCTGACCGGAAGCTCTGCATGTATCTTCCGTTAATTTAGCGGTCGGTTTGGCTCATTCTCTCCAGCAGCAGTCAGAGCAGCGGACGTAGCTCAGCGGACAGTCAGTGAGCCGGATTACGGACTAAATTGTGGACATTATATCACATTTTTCCTCCCTCCGAGCTCCCATCCTGCTTTTAAAGGTCAGCTATCTTTATTCTTCTCTAAAAATCAACCCTAGCGTTTTAATAACCCGCTAATTACATTATGTTTAGAGGAAGGGGGCGGCGGTGGTGGTAGGGGAATAGAGGGGGGCATCCATTCTGTCTTTTGTGCTGGAGCAGAATCACCAGTGGTCAGTGTGGAAGCTTGGTACTGGATAGTCTTGTTACCGTGTGAAGAGTTTAGTTAAGCATCACCCCCGTCTATCTGCATCAGGATACCGAGGCTATCTGTATGTTTAACCCCCGCTGAGAGCTGGTAAACTGGGGAATCCAGGGTGGAGAGTGCTCGGGGTGCTCGTGGTACCGAGATAAGAGAACATCTCCTAGAACCACGTCTGAAAACATGACATTTTAAACCCACCTCAACCGTGTGTTAATGCTTAAAACTAATGCAGTTAAAGGGCTTAACCTCTACAGTTTCTTTCCTACACTAACAACACCAACAAAAACTTAAAATTCTAACTTTTCTTGATTATTTGTAACCTTCTCTGAGTTTACCTAGATGAAGTTTTGATACTCAAAACAACCAGCACATACCTGAAAACTTAAATCACATCACATAGACTATGTTACAACAATGAATGATGCATGACACTGGATGTACTAAAAATATAATGAGATAAAGAACACTCATTCTACAAAATAAAAGCCCACCAATGGCACTTAGATATATAGATAGATACTAAACACTGCATTTAAAGTGAAGCTCTGATTTTTTTTCCCCATTCGAATATATTATGTTCCCATTCATATAATGCCACCTTTCTGACCTTTATGAACCACTATTAATCTGGATGGAATATAGAGTTACTGCAATTCATCTGCTCTTTACTACAGCTCACCTTGTGCATATTACCTTGGAGCAAATTTATAGTAATAATCTAAAAGCATTGAGTCTAAGTGTATTGCTAGAAAGCATGGAGTAATATGCCGCCTGGATACTGACACTGAGACACTGCTGGGTTTTTAAGGTGCAACCGAAGTAAAAGGTGTCCCAAAGAATCAATGAGGACGAAACTGAATTTGCTGCAATTAACTGCAGCTTAAAATCCCCTGAGGTTGCCATGGTGCCTGAATTTGAACTTTGGTATGGTATTAGTGAAAATCAGATGATGTCAATACTACAGCAATATGAATAGAAGTCCAAGACGCCAAATATTGGCTATTTTATTGCTTTAAATTGCAAAAAATGCAGGGAAACTCCAGAGCATAAAACCTTTTGTGAAACGTAGACAGTGTGCAGGAGTTTGCCTACAATTTTTAATGAATTCTTTGCTGCCTTAAGTTACAAACCTGTATCAGGCTGGTTACATGCTACACCAGTGGTTCCCAGCTGTTCAAACCTCAGGACCAGTTTGGACTTTACACAGTACAAAACATGTAATGAAACAAAGAGATCCTACAAAATAAGCACATTTTAAAGAGTATCATAGACATTTGGGCACCTCTGGCTTTGTGACCCACTTTTGGGTCTAGACTGACCAGCCTTAGGCTCCCAGCTGGTGTAGCTTCGTGAGCCACACCACCTCTAAATGATAACACACAACCCAAATGAAAATTTTCAGCTACTCTGATTTTTTAATATAAAATTGTGCCATTTGGACCTTAGAATAATCAAAACATCATTATGTCAAGATCATAAAATACTTCAGTAGAAAAGCTGTTTTTATTTTGATGGCTTCATGCTTTCATGCCAGCACTTAGCTGTGTCAGCATTTTAGTTCCCTTCTTGTCCCCAGTGTAAGAAAAACAAATTAAATGTGATCAATTCCTGCTTTTGTTTTTGCCACGTGTAAATAAATAGCCATGCAAAGTTACATTTTACACATCTACCTCTTCTCTTTTTATTGTGTTATAGCTACCGCAACTGACAGTTCAGTCAGCCTTATAAATCCACTGCATCTCACACAATGCGTCTCTCAGCCACAGACAACAGATTATTTACTACAGGTGATAAGACTGTGACTAGAAGCATTAATTCTGATCTACTGATTGCAGATTGTTTTATAATTATCACCCAATAATGTTCAATGGGGCATCTCTATTTCATGCCATTATTTATAGGATCCCCTAAATGATTTCAAATGGTGTTAGGTAACCTGTGTGATGATATCAAACAGGAACAAAATAGATTTAGCACAAAAAGTAAGTAAGTTGGTGTTTGATGATTTGTTTTTGTTGTAACAATGCATCGTGGCAATAAATCTTACGCCTTTGGGAAGCCTGTTTATTTCCCTTTTAAATGGTGCCATATTTGTGAGGGACATGCCTTTAGGGGATGAGCAGCAGAGCTGAGTATGTGAGTTGTACCCATTCACCTTCTCTGCCAATGCCAAACAGCTTGTTCTGCCATTGACTCTTGTTGGTGGATTGGATGATTGAAGTCTGAAGGGATAAAACTTGGCAATTTAACAGTTTATTCATTTAACAAACAGGAGCCTCAGTGGGGTGTGGAAGAACCATACACAGCCACAACAGCCTGGCATCTCCTCCTCACACTGCTGTGGGATGGCATCCCATTCTTCATCCAGAATTTGTGGCAAGTCAGTCAACGTGGTTGTGATGCTCTAATCTCACAAGTGTTCAGTGGGGTTGAGGTCAGGACTGCTGGCCATTCCATCCTCTCCTCTCCCAAATTCTGCAGGTAGTCTCTGATAAACCCTGCTCTGTGGGGTCGAGCATTGTCATCTTACACTGTAAACCCGGATTTTGTTTCTAATTAAACTTTTTCGCAATCATTAATTATTCTTTCATGTTGTGTAAAAAACATTGACATTACTAAATCAAGTCGTCTGTAGTATTCAGCTGAAAGATGCAATGCAATGATCATGTTAAGCTGAGATAACTTAGTATGTTTAGTTCTTTAAGAGGGGGAGGGGCTATTTCAAATTTTCAAAAACCATGGGTGAGACTGTCAGTGCATCTGTTGGCACCGGCAGGCAATGCTTCCACCATGACAGTCCACACGTAGTGAAGCCAGTGCTTTGCCTTACCATGTCTCCACCCCACAGGGGAGGGAGTAATCAGTGAATTAGATTTTGGGAGTGATCCAGATCACCGTCTGGATCCAGGAATGTTTTTAAAGGATTCTTCACTATTGGGAGATAGGGCTAATGGCGGAAGTCTGCACTGTCTGAGTGCTTTTCTAGTTTCATATATTTTTATGTAAGTTAAACTTTGCATTGTTATTTCATACAATTTAGACTTCATTTATGTGAACTAATGATTTTTAGTAAAGACTACTAATATACGCTTAATATACCTACTGCATAAAATTAAGGTTCTATGTTAATACATCTTGACCTCTTTAGTATCAGCTTGTGTAAAAACTAAAGTGGTTTAAGGCAATCAGTTTACTCGTGCTTATTAGTAATGTCAACTAAATCGGGTTTAGAGTATAGAGGATAGAGCTCAGTCCCAGACTTTAGAGATAAAAGATTTCCACTGGTTGGAGAATCTCTAGATATCTCTCTGCATTGAGATTGCCTCCAATGATGACAAGCCTCATTTTTCCAGTGAGGGAGATGCTGCCCCACACCGTCACACTGCCTCCACCAAAAGGTGTTACTCTATTGGTGCAGAAATCATATCTCTGACATCCCTGGTATACAGGACTTGGCCTTCAGTTTGGAAATGGTTATTTGGAGGGCTCACTCCAAATAAAGCTGCAACTTAGTTTGGCGGAACACCGACTTAAAGATGCCCTATCGTTGGCCATATCCAGATCAGTCTAACGTGGCATGCTGATTCTTGGAGCAGACACCTACTGACCACTGTAGCAGGACTCAAACTCCCAGGTGCTCACAATTAGATGCCAATCAGGCACCTGATTGTCAACACCTAGAGATACCAAAACTGAAAACAAGAGTCAATAGCAACAGCGGAATAAGCTGTTTGGCATTAGCAAAGAAGATTTAGAAAATTTTTCATGGGCGCAACCCACATACTCAGCTCTGCTGCTCATCCCACAAATGCATGTTCTTTACAAATGTTGCACCATTTAAAAGGGTAATAGACAGGCTTTCAAATGGTATAAATACTGGCAGATGATACTGGCATAGTCTGAAAAACTACCAGTTTCTGCAATAGCCTAAACTGTTGGTATGGGTATCAGCCCTTATTTCTACAATTGGTGCCTCTCTATGTGATACAAGAGGAGTACAGAGGAAAATATACATTGTCCAATTGTTTATTAATCATAGTAGACAATCTTACTTGGTTAAAGTTAATAAAAAAACTTTAACGGTTGGAAGATATACAGAGTTTGCGTGTTTTCAGGCCTGAGGAGAGGGAGAGAAAAAAAGCTGGTGAGTAAATGATCTAAATGTGGCTCCTTCTGATGTGGTATTTACGACCAGTCCATCCTGTTTTCAGCTGGGCAAAGCCTGAGAGAGCAGCTTAGGCACTTTAAGAAAACACTCATCTTTCAAAGTCTTGATTTTCCACGAGACCATTAAATCGATTTATTGCACTTGAATAAAGTGAAAAGTAAACTAAACTGTGGAGACTTGTTTGGTAATAAAGCATGCCTCATGTTGTCAAACCTGTGATATAAATCTGACACGTTTCAGAGGAAAGGATGTACTGTGACTCTGTATTCTCCCTAGGGTGTGATTTACTGCCGGCTTTCTCAATAACAGACGGTTTGTAAAGACTCGGCTGTGTTGATAGTTCTGGTCGAGCTGTTTTGACAGTTTCACACCTGAAGGGAGGAAAACACATCAGCCCAATCTCCTGGATCTCCTGCTTTGTCTGCAACTTTTACTGTTGGTGTCATTTTCACCATGATAACAGCCTCCCATAAAGACAGCGCAGTGAAGTATGTGCATGTTTGAGTCTTTGAAATGATGCTCTCTTTGTATCATCCTCACCTTTATAATCCCTCACCACTAAATGCAGTTAATCAGATCAGCATCTGATAGTCTGCGTGCATCGAGCTATTTGTCAAATGTCAAGGGCTGAGTCAGTGTGCCAAATCTGCCTCCGTGTTTATTGAACAATCTGTCCGTACTTCTGTCCAATCTGACGCTCGTTGCATCCTGCAGCTAAAAATGCCTGCACATTTACTCAACTGTATCATACATTTTTCATGGAGGAGCTGGGAATGTAAATAGAGGCATTCACCTTGAGCTGCACACACAGACGGAGCAGTAGATGGAGGGATTGGATTTAGTGAACATGACCTTGTGGGTGTCTTTTCATTATTGAGACTGGAGGCTTCAGACCTGCAGACGTTCTACTCTGCTGAGCCTGAGGATGTGAGCTAAAAGATCTGAGCTCTGTTTTAACCCTTTTTTTATCCCTTTGGCTTTAAATAAAGAGAACTGTGGGACAGTATAACTGCTGGTAATTTGAATTTTTAACTGTAGGAAACCAGTAGCTTTTTTGTAGAAATGTGATGTTGAATTGCACATTCTTAAAGCCATTTTTGAAAGGTTTTAAAGGTTTCCCCTTTTAATAGATCATAATTTTACTCTGTCTTTTGTCAATCATAGACATAGAGGACTTCTCAACATTATTACAGTTACTGGCTCTCTAAATTGTCCAATCTTACACTTGTTACTTACAGAAACAGCATATCTGCCACCTTCGAATGGGAGTAAACCATCAGCTCAGGCACTCTCTTATGTGCCCCACTCTGATATCTCTTCATTAGTGCATGTATTCTTGACCTTTATGCTCAAGCATGTCCAGTTAACAGTATCATCTCCTTCCTCTTTTTTTTCTTCAAGATGATTATTATTACAGTGCCATAGTGAGAAATCTTCAGTAGCTAGGTGGTAAAACAAATATAATGGTCACTAAGAATGGTTGAGTTGATTTCCACTAGGGATGCACCGATCATTTGCTGTCGATACTGATCATCTATCAGTGGGATCAGCTGACACTGACACTCGTTGCATTTTGTGTTTTCATATATCAGCTGATTTAGTGGTTGGACTGAAAGTATATTGTTGCCAGCGCGGGTGCAATGTGTGCAGGCTTAGTCACATTGTAGGATGGATGATGTTCTTCAAGTGACCTGAAATATGTCATGCTGTCACTTTTTCGTGTTTTGATGCAAACCAAAACCACAAGTTTTCTTGTTTTATGACTCAATAACAGTATAACTCTGCTAGTCAGAGAATTCAGTACTGTGCAGGGAGTCCATGTGACCCTTGCATGTAAAAAGACTATAAATGACACTGCTATAGTGACAGATATACCAGCATTATGCTCAAGGAAGCCACCCGGCGTGAAGAATCTTAAAGTCAGGCATACACAGTGAGATTACAAGCCGCTTCTACGACAGCAGGGCTGTACAGTGCGACATATATATCGCAAATGCTGCAAGGAAATTGGTCTGTGCTAAGAGGTTGTCACTCCTCATCGCACAGGTGCTATGACAAAGTGAGAGAGGTGTGTGCATGCCAGGCACACAGATAAGACTTTAGGTTTTACTTGTTGCCACAAAAACTTCATTCCACTTTGATATGAGATTTGAAATTCATGCCCAGTCCATTTATTTTATATTTCTGGCACATTTTAAGTTAAAGCCGAATGTTATTTCCTCTTGTTGTGTGTAATCCTATGTGTCTGGGATACGAGCGGCCACGCTCCACAGCTGATACGATGGTGAGAAAGTGACCCGCAGCAGCTCATACAGACGGGGCAGACTCAGGGCCGTGTCTTTACCCTACCAATAAGCATAAAGTTTATTCAGTGTGGGGCTGTATTGATCTACTCCTCCATGCTCCTGTCACTCTCCCTCATCTCTCCATCACACACTGCTGTCTGTCTGCCTGTGTCATATCGGACCTGTATTCTTAATTCAATGTCTTGTTACCAAAACAGCAGCAGCTACGATAGTAGTGAAGAGAAAATGCATTGTTTTATACATTAACCTTTAATCAGATGTCAGCGCAGACCGAGCACTCTGTCCTCTCACTGACAGCCAACTCACTGTGACAGTTCATGCGTGATTGGAGAGGTCGAGGAGAACGGAGATGTAAGCTAGCAGATATTCGTTTTTAACATAGTCTAGCCTACGTGCCTTAAACTTGAATTTAAGCAGCGCTCCTCTTATACATGATGTCCACATTTTGCAGAGTGTTATTTGTTTTAATTTCCAATTAACTCCAATAGTTCTGATGTTATGATTACACTGTGTTAGAGAGAAAAAAATGTCTGTTCATTTACATTAGCTTTATAAAAATCAAACCCAGTGTGATAGTACAATATGGACCAAACTCTAACAGTGTTAAATGAATTTCTAATACACTGGATACAATTTTCACAGCTAAAGAGAGTACATTTCTACTATCAGCAGCACCTCCTCTTAGGATGGAAACTCAAAACCTGAATACATAAAAATCACTGATCTGTATTTTTTCACAACCTGAGAATCAAGAACCTTTAAGCTTATCAACCTTATCTAGGTTTTGTGATCTAACATTATTTAATCTCAGCACTGCTGTAAAACATATATCAGTTCTTACAGGGGCGAACATTACCTCAAAGCCCATCAGCTTTGTGCATTAAAGTTAACTAAGAATTTGGTACCATTATCTTTTGGCTTGGAGAAAAGACTGTGGCTGTGCTGGGAGTTGCATGCAATCATATTACTGGCTTGAGCTGCTAAAGGACAAGATATTAGTCCCTGTTAAAGTCTGTGGTGAGATCAGCAGAATAAAAGTTGATTAGTGGACTTAAGGTGACAGATATTATGATGTGTTTAAGGTTAGCTCAGTAAAAATTACTTTAAGGTGAATGTAGATAAAATGTTTTGATGTGTTCAAATGGAAACACTGACTACAAAGGGTTGCCCACCATGTTGCTTGTTAATGCAGCAGCCACATACACAGTTAATGGCACAGACGAGAGAGTGACTGACCCGAAGCAGACAAACTGACAGTATTTACTCTCTCTCTACTCTCTGTTCTCTCTGGTTTGGGTCAGAACTATCATCGGATCACTGGTCCAACTACTGTCGTAAAATTACACTGATTTGATTCCTTTTATAATGTTGTTTGATGAGAATTGTTGATGCATATGAATAAAGGCAAAGCCGAGACATTCGGTCTCTGAAACAGCTGTCGTCCTTCTGATTTACATAATGCATAGTACGATTATAAATATTCATATTGAGATGGGAACCAGAGGATGAGGTGGATCATGCTCAGCATAGTGAACAATTTAGTATTCTATGACTGCAAAAAAGAAAATGCAGGAAGAGGCACAGAGATCAAAAGACTTTCTATGTGTCTTTTCATTTCGTCCTTACAGTATGTTTAGACAGTTTATTTCATATCATCTTGCACATTTTTAAAAATAAAAGTAGTTCAGTTAGGACCACTTTGTCAAGAAACCCACATGATTTGCAGCTATAAATATTTCTTTATCAGTAGTTATTAATAAGCACTTATGCTGTTACTTATGTTTGGTGGTGTTGCTGTTCTGGGTTTCCACAATGGCAAGCAGAACAGCACACGTTCCAGCTCTTCCTATGCTGATATTGTCCTAAGGCAGGGAAAGCAGCAGCAGCTAAAAACCCAGAGCAGAGCAAGCATCAGTGACAACACAATGACACTGATTAAGTCAGAAGCAGAATGAAGGAGGAGCTGGGGTGGAGGAGGAATGCAAGAGAGCCCATCCACAAGCTGTGAAAGCATTAAGAAGGAACAGCACATGTCCCTGCTCTTCCTGTGCTGATCAGAAAAGCCTATGGCAGGGAGAGAAGCAGCAAACCCAGAGCAGGCATCAATGACGACAGGATTACATTGATTAAGTCAGAAACAGAATGAAGGAGGAGCTGGGGTGGAGGAGGGCTGCAAGAGCAGCTTGTAGGGAGTGCAACAGGGTGTAGCCAGGCATAGCAGTTTAAATAAGGCAGCCTGAGTGCCATTAGCAATAGCATGCTTAGAGCATATCAGCAGGCTGTCAGCTGTAATAGCATACACATCTGATGTTCTGATTGCGTCTTTGTCACACCAAAATGCACACGCACAGACAGCTTCGTTCATACCTTCGCCTTCAGTTGCGATTTTTCAGTGTAAACTTTTTATTTAAGCTTTCCAATATACTTTTAGAAAAGTGTTTAAGTGTCTTAACTGTGTGTAAAAAATATATCATAGCCTGATTCTCCAGAATCTCAAAGGAGTGATTTTTGTACTCTTCCCTCAGCATTATAAATCCAGTCTCTAAAACCCTTCAGACTGCCAGCTCCTTGGTTCACCTTCCCATAGAGTGTATGTGTAGTTTGTACAGTGTATATACATCTGTATTCACTGTGAGCAGAGCAGTTATCCTCCTAAGCCTGCAGAGTCAACGTCTGCACCAATTACACGCTTTATACGTTCAACAATCTTCCTCCAGAATCAGCTTAGCCTCGAGCGCTCCCATAAACAAAGCATAATGTGGCTCCATGCGTTTAACACAACATGTGATGCTTCAATGATTAGCCCTAATGTGAAAACTGCCTGCTCCTTCTCTGAGGTGGATTTAATACCATTGTTGGCCTGACAAACCAAACGCAGGGAGCTTGGGAAAAGGTGAATCAATTTTAGCACTATTTTCTGATTTTATTCACAGAAGAAACACAGAATAGTCCAGAAAATGGGCACCAGTTTGATTCCTTTTTTATCAATGTAGCTATTTAACTTCATTATTTATGAATAGAAAACAAATCAATCCAAGGAACAGAGAGGGATCAGCTGCTATTTTCTGATTGTTTCACAGCAGTTGTGCTCTTAATAACGTGGAAACAACACATCTTCAACTCAACATGAAGATACAGGATGTTTTTGTTGATGCAGTGAGTGTCTCTGCTCTGCCTTCCATCACAGCATCTACTCCTGCTGTCTGTTTTATTAACAGGCTAGCAAATAAGTTTTATTAAGTCCATTTATCATTAAGTTCATATACACGTTAGTGTCTGTTAAAGACAGAGAGAGAGTAGAGGAGAGAGATGGCAATGTCTCCTGGTTATTAGAAGTCCCTGTGTGGATTTTGTTTACTTGTTATTTCAGTAAATATACACTGCATGCTGTCTGGTTTGATCATAAATAACACAGCACCGGCTGGAACAAGCGATCCTGTTACTATTTTTTTTTTATGAAGAAACATTATCTGTAGTTATCATGTAGGCTATTTAATTTTTGATACACATTGATTTGGTGTAATAAATGCAGAGTAAACACCATAGAGGTTTTTCTTTATTGTAGAGGATAACAGAAAAGGTAAAGTTTAAAGTTCTTTCACTTTTAAACAGTTAAATTCAGATCCTCGGAGATCCAAAAAAATGAAGATATTCAATTCATAATACACTTAAAATGTCACCGTCTATCATCTCTCTTGCTATTGCTTTCCATTCTTTTCATAGAATATTCTGTATCATAATCTGACTTGGATTTGTAAGATTGACTTTAGCTTACCTCTGCACAAAACGGCACCACAGTTTCTGTGGTGAACGGATGAGTTAAGATTACACAGCATTAGTTACACTTGGTAAGTAGCTGCCTGAAGCTGTTGTCAACAGCTCATGTATTTACACATAAAGAATAAATTGCTGTTTATGACCTCCTAATCAGAAGTTGTGAGAAACTTTACGTTTACAGCATCATTCAGTAGGGATGGGACCGATCCCATCCGATATCGGTATTGGGTCCAATATGGATGTAATTAAAAGATTGGATATCTGACTAACGGCGCCGATCCAAGTGACTGATCCAAATCCATCCTACAGTTTGCGGTAGACCATGAATGCACCGCAGTCTAACACAAGACAGTCTGTGTGTAACTGAGCTAGTATTAGTTAGGGATGTTCTTAGCCATATAATTACCTACTCGATTAAACGTAAATCTATATTTAGAATAGTCAGAATGAGTCTAAAGATGAGAGAACACAAAGAGTGGGTGTGACGTTAGCCTGATAATACTCTCTACAGCATGGCTAGCACTGAAAGCTAGCGCTGCCTGCCTTTGCTCCTCTTTGCAGATTAGTATCGTGCTTTGATATTTGGCCCCTTTTACTTCGGGTGAGTGGTCATACATGAGCTTAACCCTCGACAGCCCACGTACCACTTTATTTCCATTTACTACTTTGGAAAACTGTTATATCGCGGTCTTCCTACTAGATGCTAACAGCTTAGCCACCGCCGAGCTTCTGATTGTTTACATCCTGTGAAGGGTCAGAGAGGAAGGCTGTGGCCATTAACTGAAGCTACAGCGGTCTCTAGTGGCGGGAGGTTCATTAAAGAGCATTATAGACAGGGATTTCAAGCCTGTGATCATAAAAAATGATATTTATTTTTTAGTAGTAGTTCAAATAAATTTGTTTGGAATACATTTAAATTGAATTCATTTTTGTTTGTTTTTTTTATTGCTTTTTAATAAGAGGAGCTGGGTGGCTTACTACAGCCTGATGTAACCTCACACATTATTAGGGGTGTGACGATTCATCGATGTATATCGATATATCGATTGGTTGATTGATGATCGAGAAATATTGTATCATTGTCCAAAATATCGATATTGTATCATATTGGGATGAAACTGGTGATTTACACCCCTACACATTTGTGTGTGTCTATGAAGATTGGTGTTTCGAAAGTGTTTTACCTTGTTTATTGCAGCTCATGTCCCACTCGAGGCTCTCTGGTGTTTGAAGAAACCAGTATGTTTGCTTTTAGCCCTGTGGCTGTTATAAAAACTACGATCCATGTTAGCCGTCTGAGTAGAAACTTGTTTTGGTTGAGTGAGGCATGCGCTGCATCATGCAGTTTTACAACTGCTGCCATCTGCTGGCTATTTTGTTTACTACACCATGGGGAAGATGTATTTTAAAACTGCCGTCAGAGCATTTATGGCCATGTCAGTTCTGTAAAATCTGTATTGGTATGTGTATTGGTGTATTGTAATGTATGTATTGGCAAGGTGCGTGTGATGATACATTACCATATCAACTTTTATGAGCACAGGTCTATTTTAAACAGTAATTGTACTGCGATCATAGAAATACTGCACATTGAAGCTGCAAGATAAATAACAGGCACATCAGTGTCATGAGTGGACCGTACATTAACAAGCACCGGGAAGAGATGCTGCTTACAGGAGTTATCCACCCACCTAGAATCCCCTTGTGTAACTGAGCATCCACTGGAGAGTCATGCTGGTGACAGCAGCAGCATTGGCTGTAACCCAAACGTACATGCAGGGAACGCATACACTCTGCCTGCACAGTGCTGATGATGATTTCAGATGGACTAAAAAGTGATTTAGTCATAGAAACAAAACAGTTTTGGCTTAAATCCAACAACATGGCAATGGCGGCCTGACATGCTTCAGGTCACGTGACAAACATTGCCATCGCTTTTGAAAAATGATAGCTCTTTCAGCCCTAGCTGTATGTGACATTGATCCCTTCCATGCAAGGCAAATCAGTCAGTTAACCCATGGGAAAAATCTCTTTTTTATAACAATTTATGTAGAATTTTTCTGTAGATAGCTGCAGCATGCAGGTCCACCTATAGCTATAACTTATTAACTTTTCATTGGTTCCTAACTGTTGCTCTTCACTTCCTGCCCCCCATCTGGCATTCTGGCATCGCCAGATTGCGCGACTAAAAACAGCCTATAGAACTGGAAAGACAAATTCACATGCCATCTAATTAATCTTACCCTGTGACCATGGTTTAGATTAAATCTCATTATACTACACTGGGCATTAGTTGTGGAGATTTGAGAAAGCACTCCTTTGTTAAAGTTAATTAGTTAAAGTGGATCTGTCAGTGTGTTACAGTAAGTGTATATAACATCTTGTATGTATATGTGTTTGTGCAGCATCAGCATGTCCAGTGAGGTGCAGCCGAGGCCGGACGACAGCCCCAACACCAGCGGGGGCAGCTCGGATGCCGAGCAGAGGGAGGCGCCTCCACCAGAGCAACCGGGCCCCGAGCAGCGGGATCAGACCCAGCCTAAGAAGAAGGAGGCCAAGATCTCCAGCAAGACGGCGGCCAAGCTCTCCACCAGCGCCAAGAGGTAGATCAGCTTTTACTTTGTGTCCTGATGGAGCTGCTCAAGGACTCATCTATTATTCACTCACTGAGTGGATTTATTTCTCCATCTTTGGTGCTACTCTCTCACTGCTGAGTGGTGTTGTGGATTTTTAGGGGCTCATCAGTCAGTCAAAGCAGAGCAGCCTGAAATGATTAGGTGATAAATGGTTACTTAAGCAGCATAAAAATAACAATTTGGCTCTGATAAATCATTACTGTCATTAATCGTGACAAAACACTGATCATTCTGCTTCACAAATGTGACAACATGCTGCTTTTATCTGTTTTCTCTCAGTGGTATTAAATACTTTTAGGTTTCACACGCTTACTTCCGGGTTTTTGAATTATAGAGTACCTTTTTACTTATGGCAGTTAATCAATTTGATGAAAAATATTAGCAGAAATAATCAATAATGAAAATATTCTTTAATTACTTTGCTAATGAGGTTTGATTTTTCTGTGGGTGGAGCTATTTTCTTTGTTTAATCAGCCACTGACTTGTGTTTACGCCTAAAACTCAAGCACTTTCTGTGCGCTAGGTCTGTTTTCTTCAGACACCTGTGGTATTAAGTCACGACGAGGAGGTGTTCTACTTTGTTAATTGCATGTGTAGGTGTCAAATCTTAGCACTAAATCATCAACAATTTAGGGTTGGAAAAAGCCTAAAGTATGGATTTTGACTGCACAATATGCACTTAAAATGTAATCCCTGACTGCTCTGTCTGAATCACAAAACAAACCATCCTTTATGTTACTGTTGAGTATGCCTATTGAGTTTGAAGGTTGGTGCAATTTGCTTTTTTTTTTAAATCTGATTGTGAAGAGGAGCTTTTATACTCCTCACTCTCTGCTGTGAGACAATATTTAGCAAAGGGAGGCAGTTATTTTTCTTTTTCTATTTTAATGTGGAGCCCAGACTGGAATACACAAATACTTTGGCAACATTTGGTACCAAAACGATGCCAGAGTATTTGTGCTTTTTAGACAGTATGTAGGAGGTTGCCTAAAAATTATATCACGGTATTTTTCTGGCCCTTTACAATGCAAAATTAAAGAGATGACGCATTTAAATGCATATTCATGTGTCCTAAAAATATTACTTTCCCAAATCATTCAGCCCTATTCAGCATTATTTGAGTTAGTGTTAGATGTAAGGCTGGTATGGTAAGGAGAGTGAGGCTAAGTTATCAGCTAGCTTTGCCGGCCTTCATTTCTCTTTGCAGATTAATATAGTGGTTAATGTGATGCTTATCACTCTGATTGAGTAGTTCTATGTAAGTACAACCCTCAACAAGCTACATACATGCTTCATTTCCATTTTGTAGTTCAAATATTGCCACTGGTACAACGACATGCTGACTGATAAGCTTCTTATGTTTAGTTTTGGCAGGAAGCAGCCATTAACTGAAGCTACAGCAGCCGCTAGTGGCAGGAGGCTTCATTACAGAGCCAAAAGAGTATTTTACCAGGATTTTAGGCCTGTGTTTAATAAAAAATGGTAGATAATTAGTTCAACTGACTCATATCTTGCGCCAGCTGATTTGATCTTCAAATTTAAATTTTTAGCCCGCTAATCATGCACATGCCTTGCAAAGGTAATTGTTGGTCTTTGTAACCAACCACAGAAGAGCTTTAAAAGTTTGTACTTTTACTGCTTAATACGTCTTCTGTTTACCTGAAAAAGAACGCACATTTCTGAGAGAAAATATTGAAATCAAAGTGTTTTACACATTAAGAAAGTTTGCTCAAACAGCATTTTCAAGGATGACTCATTAAAAGTTAAGGAAAGTTTCTTCTTTCAAGTGTATTTGTCACCATTTCCATGAAGGGTCAGGCGTCAACTCACTAGGTACTGAGACAATCCCATTCAGCCATGACCTCTCTCATCCAATCATCATCCTGCTGCTGTCAGATTTTAAAAGTAACCTCTGCCACCTCTGTTTCATCTCATTGATGAACCTCGGCAAAGGTTTAGCTCAGGAATTGCCATGTGGGGGCCGGGTGTGATATTGACTCTCTGTGACATCAGATTTTGTGTTTTCAGACAGAGATGGAGTAAAAACAAAGGACTTTGTCTCTTGATTTCATAATTGTGAGACACAAGATACTCCAGATACCCAAATACACCTGTGAAAAACTGACAAAGTCTGGGGTTTTTTCCTAATAAGTACCCTTTAAAGCATCATTTGTCAGGAAAGAACAAGCGCCCTTCTCTTCCTACATTTTGACGGAAGTTAATATTATCACGCAGGACTAAACATCATAGATAGGACTACTTTAGTAAAAAGCCTCTCTGTTTGCTCTTGAAAATAATCTGCTCTGAGTGTTTGTTGAGAAAAAAAAGTCTGAAATGATGCGCTGACACTCTGACTTGAACCACCCAGATAGTTTGATAAAAACACAGCAGTGGCCTCTTATCAGCAAAAATGGGTGCACCATTAAAATAAGGACCTTGAGGGTTATTTCTTTATGGGAAGGTTGACAGGCTCGGCGTTATGTAGCTGCTCTCGGTGCTGGTTCCTGTAATAAATCATCAGTCTCTGCACACACACAAGCCAGAGCTGCTTTCCATCATAAAATCTCGACCGGGATGATATTGACTTATTAGCATTTGTGTAGGCATGCAGAATGTAATAGTTTAGTGTCTCATAGGATTATCAAATGCAACAAGCTGTGGAGCATTACAGAAAGCAAGTGTTTGGTTAAAGAGGCCGTGCACGAGCGAGAGGAACGCAGAGAATAATCAGAGCTGTTTCCCTTTGGATTCCCTTTTCCTTGTGCATCGCTCTGCTCTCTCTAGCTTCAGCAGACAGAAATGTGCCACCTCAGGAAATACTGCAGATAAAATTACACAGCACGCACTCCGGCTGAGGATGACTCCAAAACCGTGGAGATTGTATTACAGGCTCCTTTGCAAATATGTCTGTTTTTTTCCTGCTTCCCCAAGTGAGTCTTGTGCAGTCATTTCCCCACAGAGGAGAGTTAAAAGGAAAATCCTCCTTGGATAATCCTACCGTGTTATGATTCATCAACCTGTGATGTACTCTTCGTTTCAGGAGCTCTTTTATGGCAATGGAGTGTTGTAAAAGGCATCTTTGTGCCTACAGTTTTTTAGCCAGCCTCATATTTAGCTGCTGATTCCTTTTGAATTTCCCAGAGTGCTCACAAAGCTCTCATAAGGGAGGAGAAGCAGTTTATGTTTTAAAGTTTGTTTTTATTTTATATAAAAGGAGGCTGATATCTCAAACACAATGGAACATAATGCACTATCAGTTTTCTGCTCATTCAGTAGAAGCTTAGTGCCAGTGATGTGAGCTAACTTTTACAATTTGGTTGTTAAAAGTAGCAACACAGACAACAAATTCATGGAGAGAAATTTGCATAAATTCTTTGGAATCAAACTGAAGAAGTTGTATTTTCTTGGTTTGGTTTTCTAGAGCAGTAGTTCTCCAGTGATCAAATCCTAGATCCCACCATCTCCTTAACGTGTAGGCACAACCCAAATTAGAGAAAATGCAGCTGGGACACCTAACAAGCTGCAGCCGTGACCGGCCATGAGTGATGGCAGCTGAGCTGGAACTTAAGTGGGTGTGGTAAAAGTTTTACTCCAGCAGAATTTACTCTTGTGTTTTTACTCCAACTCTGGCAGTGGCTGGTAATAAATACACTCAAAAAAGAGTACATTTTATTACTCTTGAGAAAAACATTTTTTACTCTGGAAAAATTACTCCCCAGATTTTCCTGTGTACTCTGTATCACAGCAGAGTGGAGGTAAACAAACATGTTAGTGGTGTAAAGATGAACCAATCTGAATCGGTTAACCAATCTGTTTGTCAGAGATGGGAGTTCAGAGTTTATGTTCAGTGTAACATTAATGGGTCAATGAACCAGCTTTAACATTAAAGATCGGTTTACTGAGGTTCTACTGCTTGTTGTATAAACAACTAAACAATTTCCTGAGAAAAAGGGGTGAAAAGCTGTTAAAGAAGCACTGCTAACCCATTAGCCCATGACTAATTTACCTCCATTTATTTGTATAGCATGCAGGTACACCAAGTCATGAGGTAAAAGGCTAGTGGTGCCTTTTTAACAGGTTTTCTGGCTCATTTTGTCATAAACATGCATTTAAAGGAAAGGGTGATGTACTATTTAGTAAATACACTTTCTAGGGTGCTGGTTAGATTGCTAAAATAAACTCAGTTCTAGACAAAAAGTGACAGGATGTGATAGATGTAAATAGGGTTAAAGGTAGGGGTCAGTCAATTATCGGTCTGGTTGATTATTGAGGTGATATTTGGCAGATTATCGTAATCGGCGTTTTATTTGACAGATTATCGCTAAAAATTAATGAATCAGTCAAAAAGTGTGCAAATTTGGCTCAAATCCATGGTGTGGCTTTATTTGTGTTGTATGAATAACATAACCTGTTTGGCTAGATGTCGCATGAATACCAGCCAATCAGTACGCCTGGGTGCCACCAACACAGTGAGCAAATGGCATCACTTCCTGTCTTCATGCTACTACTGTGTTGCTCTGTACAGTTTCTCATGCTAATGGAGTTATGGTTGATTTGTTGAGTTTCCTTCATTTTGGATCATGCAGGGGTTCTTTTTTTTCCACACTAAGTAATTTTTTTGTGCCATAATAAATACATATTGGTTAAAAAAAACAGTATCAGCCGACCCTTGTTTAAAAGAGACTAAACTATGTTAACCATGAGAGCCATGGAGATGATGGTCGTCACTGAAGACTTAGTTTAGATGCCCATAATGCCCAAAAAGGATATTAATGCAAGATTTAAACATCCCCTAACTGTTCGTGTGATCTGACTTGCTGGAGTAGATTTACTCCCTACTGGCCCCCAGAAAAGATGCAAGTTTGGGTCGCTGATGTGTCTGGCTTCACTGTCAAAACCAGAGGTTATGTGTGAACTAAGCATGACAAATGAAGGTGTTGGAGGATGGAGTGCCAAAAATTTGCTGCATCTTTTTTCTCCGAAACCATCTGTTAATTAATTTTGCCAGTAATATTGTAGCTGGTGAAGCAGGTGTAATATTAGGGATCGTTGAAGAGCTTCAAACCACACAGTTTCTGAACAAATTCATTTAAATTCAGAGGCACATCAAATACTCAGAGATTTCTCTCCAGTGAAGAGAAATCAGCTGTTTGAGCATGTTTGACTCCAGATGCTTCAAATGTTTGATTTCATGCTTCCTTCAAGCATGAAGCGATGAAGTGTAATTTACTGTGGCCTCACATGGCTTTGCACTGTTAGTAGTGCACTTCTATTTATTACCACGTCAATGCTGAAAGAATAAATCATGTCAACATCGACTGCTTGTCATCCTGCTCTCTCTCCTGCAATAGCAGATTATTTTTATGTCCTTGATAACAAACAGCAGAGAGAACAGGCTGCATGATCAATAAGAGTGCCACTTATTGCTTTATCTCTTTTTTCAGTCTGGTATAACCCTGAATATTTTGAGTGTTAGAGCAATGAGTCAGTTTAACAAGACTGAGCAGAACAGCATAAAGACAAATGGATGAAAAAATGGAGAGTATTAATACAGAGAACGGCGTGTTTTTAACTCTTTACCTCAGGGACTATTTAACATCTGTTCTCAGGCTTGTTCTCAGCTCGGCACAGTGTGACAAATGTTCGGTTTTTCCTTATTCTCCTTTACTGACATCAGGACGTGCACAAAATATAGTTTATTTCTAGCTTTGGAGGGTTTCTGATGGAGACAGCTCTGCCTCAGTGATTTAAATCCTTCATTCACTCATGTAGTTGTTACTTGTAGGCCCCGCATAGGTTCTTTCTGTTGGTAAGTAGTGATTGGGTTTCTGTCTGCAGGTTGTAAGATATATAAAAATCCTCACTTATTTAATGCAGATGGTAAAGACTGAGCTCATGTAGACTGAAAACATAAATGCCTCGGTAACCATGGGAAAATATAGTGCACCCTCAATCCCAAAAAGTATGGACAGGGCAGCTAAAGGCTGGAAAAGTAAGTGGTGCTATTGAAAAACAGCTGGAGGAGCATTTTGCTACTAATGAGGTTAATTTGCAACAAGTCAGTAGCATGACTGGGTATTAAAGGAGTATTTAAGAAAGGCGGAGTCTCTCAAGAGCAAAGCTGGGCAGAGGTTCACCAGTCTGTAACAGGGCTTTTTCACTATTACTATTGGCCGTGCCAATCCAAACCAATTGATTTACTCTTCCATCAACAGCTTATTAACCCTGGCAACACTGAGCTTCACCCAGAATGGCCCTGCCCTAGAGTAGGGCCAGAGCGCGAGCGGCCCACCTCCAAATGTGCAGCAGTGACGTCACAGCAACTTGCCATCATTCAGGGACGCCTCGTGTTTAGTAGCAACCACTGCACCAAACTTTGAAATACCTGCTGGACTACCAATAGAAGAAGAAACTTTGAAGAAGACACAATGGCCAACTCTTGAAGAAAACAGTGCCTACTGAAGCCCAGCTATTAAACGGCATCATCTCAAAATGCTGCATTATCATCTGTAGACACACCCTCAAATAGGTAGTTTGTTTGTTATAGAAAAGCAAATCCCATGTGTGCTGCTGTGCAGAGTCAACCCAGTAGAGCCAAGCTGCACAATGTAATTGAAAAGCCCTATAACACAAAAAAATTGTGGAACAATTTCAGAAAAATGTTCCTCAACATAACATTGTGAAGACTTTAAATATCCCACGATCTACAGTTCATAATATCATACAAAGATTAAGAGAATCCAGAGAAATCTCTGTACCCAAGGGACAACAGTTTGCCATGCCATGCATAAGTTCAAGTTAAAGCTGTGTCATGCAAAGAAGAAGCCATATGTAAACATGATCCCGAAAACCGCAGTCTTCTCTGGGCCAAAGCTCATTTAAAATGGACTGAGGCAAAATGAAAACTGTTTGGTGTTTAGATTTACCAAAGTTTTTTTTAGAAACTATGGCCACTGTGTTCTGTGAACTAAAGAGGAGAGGGACCAGCCAGCTTTTCATCAGCGGACAGTTCAAAAAGCCTGCATCTCTGAGGGTATGAGGTTGTAGTAGTGCCTGTGGCATCGGCAGCTCACACATCTGGAAAGTCACTATCAATGTTGTAATGTGTATAAAGGTTTTAGAGCAACATATGCTGCCATCCAGATGTCTCTTTCAGGGAATGACTTGCATATTTCAGCAAGGAAATGCTATAATTGTTTTAATTACATTTTACATAGCGCCCCAGCTTTTTTGGAATTTAGCTTGTAAATTGTTTGACAGCCCTAATATATATAAAACTTCAGATGATGCATCCGTACTGTTTAAATGAATCAGAAAATCATAAGAATATCATCCTGATATTGATAACTGTGGTATTTGAGGTCACTGTAATCATGATCTGAAACTTTAATAGAAATGTATCTCCTATGAAAAGCAAAATGCATGGATGAGTAACAACTGTATTCATAGCTTACTTAGTGAAACATCCTGGTACTGAATCCTCACAGGCATATCTCTGTCACTGTTATGTAATGAATTCTTAACCATGTAGAAATCTGACCTCTCCAGTCTCTTCATTAAGCCCTTTTGAAGTGCTCGGCTTGGACATGCCTCCAACTGCCTCCAGTAAGCATGAGGGGTGAGACAGAGCCGTCATCAGCAGGAAAATTAATTAACCCTCGTAGATCAGATATGATCCCTTTATCCGTCATGCCCTATTGACATCAATAACAATTCATGCTCGTCTACTTTTAAAAAATGGCAAATATTCCGCAGTGCATCATGGTGCTGATCTTGCGTGACAGCAGTGATTCCTGCTTCCAGTCACATCGCTCAGAGGCTCATTAGAAAATCAATGATGCATTCAGTGTGTACTCTTAGATTGATTTCACAGGCTGGATTTATGTAACTGTGTGTGATTGTAACACAGATCTCCGTCTCATTTCAGGATCCAGAAGGAGCTAGCAGAGATAACCTTGGACCCGCCGCCAAATTGCAGGTAGGAGCCTGTTGATTGTGTGTTTTTAAAGGGCAATTCGAGGCTTTTTGTGTCTATGTGAGTGTATTTGAGCCTATTTGAGCAGCATGAACGGCTCAGTGAGTCACATGAATAGCATAGGTGGATTATTGTGTGTATTTTCACCTCTGTTTGCTCATGCTGAGGTGTAATGAATGGACCTTGTAAGCAGTCTGAATCAGGCTCTTAAAGAATAAATAAATAAATATCTGTGCCATTGACCCGATTGGCAGTGTTTTTACATTAGCATCAGTGTAGCAGCAGTGCTGTGTTTGCTCACACTCCCTGAGGCTGGTAAAGGCACTCTGCTGCGGCTCCACTGGCTTGCATGGTTTATTTTCCTACCGATTGAGAGCGCGGGGAAAGACCGAGGTGCTGCATGCTCCTGCCAATCAAGATCTGAGTAAGAGCTTTCATTGTGCGCGGTTTGCATTGAGTCAGCGTTTGCTGTTCTTCTTAAACTGATGTCTTTTGGGATAAGCATCGGAGGGCGAGGGGAAGGCTGTGCAGGCAGCAGGTCACTGCAGTCCAGGCATTTCCTGTAGGCCTGAGAAAGCATGGAAACTCACTGATGTGTGCACGCTCTCGGGCCTGAACGCTGACAAATGTTGGCCGAGGATCGGATTAGTCACTCCAAAGTTTTTTGTCAGAAGGCCTGAAAAATGGGTACACCGATCCATTGGTTTCATTCTGTGCACCAGCGAATCTTTTTCTTTGGGAGGTTTCACATTAAGGGCCAGGCTCGGATCCAAGTACTCTTGAGCCCAAAGTCCAGTTCCATTTGGTTAGTTTGAACTCAAGGGTACCGCACCTTCGGCACAGGGCCTGAATCACTGGTCAGTGGTCTTGGGAACAGTTCATGTGGACTCTGGTAGAATACACATGAGATGTGAACGCAGCTGGGCCAGAGTTCAGGTTACTTGTCTGCAAGTAGAGTTATGAAAGCAGTTTTAAACATCTCCTGTCTCTTCACAAACCATTGTATCCACACAGCAGAGACATATTTTATCCTTCAAGCTGCACAGTAGATGTAGAAGTAGATGAAGTAGCAGGTTGGACTCTATTGTCCACACAGAGCATAAACACATTTCACAATTGAGTGGTTGCCATTGTTGTCTCCACTTCTTTCTTTGTCTTGGCTTTCTTTGTCTTTTCAAACCAACTACGAATATACTGCTACCAACAATATTAAGCTGTGTAACTACACAAGCATGCTCAGGCATGCTGTAATTAGGCATAATAATAGCATGCAAAAACATGCTGATGATAATGATAATAATAAAGATAAATATATATATATATATTATCACTTGAAATAAATTATAAATAATCACAAAATTGTGTCTTCTTCACCTGAAAAAAATATAAGAAGTTGTAATCTGTGTCTTGAGATTCTTTGCAAAGATGCCCTCCTCAGCAGCCCATTTAAGGTAGATGTCACCAGCATGTGCCTCACTGAAGTCATACTCAACACTGCTACTCCCAGCTTGTACCCATTGTTTGTGTGCTAGTGTTGATATGACTTTGTAAGTCCAAATATAGTGAAAATAGACTCTTAAAGTGTGTGACAAACACGCCTAGAAAGTTTTTCCTTCCCTTGAGCTCTAAGGAAAACACTGACTGTCTCTATAGTAGAGATGAAACAGTTACCGGTAACCATGATTAACATGATGAACCTTTCCTACGGTTATCATAACATTCATACTTTGATTTTCATGATAACCATTAGCGATAACCCTGCTTTAATATCACAGTTGATAATGATGAGATGGCACGCTACATAGTTTTGTTAGACAGATGAATTGGATATAAACGTCCACATATCAACAGAAGAGCTGTAAAACACATCAGAGAGAAGGAGGCACTCCTGGGTCTCCTCTCCTGCCTGCCTGCATCACTCACTGTGACTGTAAGAGTGCAGAGACACAGACAAGACAAGTAGCCTAAAAAGCACGTAAGCCGCAAGTTAATCAATTAATAAGTTTAAAACACTTCTACATTATGAATCAAATAAAACTAAAATGCAGTAGTCTACCTTCAACTGATAGCTTGAGGAAAAAACCCCAAAGAAACTGTGTAGGAGTTGTGTACACTCACTGGTATTAGCTGCTCCTTCCCTGCTCAAAAAATCCACCGAAAGCACTCCCAAACTCTGGAGTAGCTCATGTTAGTTAAAAATATCAATCCAATGTTGAAATCAGCACTAAGATCGGCAGTTAACTATCTGGCTTAACAAGCCCATGACAGTTATAATATGATGCATTCAAGGACGGTAGGGTTACATGATTGTCACAGAAAATGACAAAATATATAAATCATGATGTGTTTACATGTGACATCAGAAATATGTAAATTCAGTTTTTTTAAGATTTATTTTTGGCCTTTTTGCCTTTATTTGATAGGACAGTGGATAGAGTCGGAAACAGGGGAGAGAGCAGGGAGAGACATGCAGGAAATAGTGCCACGGGCCGGATTCGAACCCGGGTCGTCTGCGTATATGGCATGCGCCTTAACCACTCGACTACCAGCGCGCCTGTAAATTCAGTTTTAGGTGATTAAATTAAATGAATCCAGTTGTGAGAATGAGAAATGTGTTTGCCTTTTCTGCTATGTAAAAAAGACATAACAGATGGAATCATGGCCTCTCAAGTTTTTGATTAAAAATCTACTCATATCAAACACTTCTGCTAAAAACGGATTGTTGCTGGTCTTTCCACCAAACAACAGATTTGAAGAATTAATACTTGTGGTGTTGATAAAGACTCAGACTGATCAGGAGCTTTGGATTGGAAATATGTCTTGTTCATGTGTTTTTATTGGTAACTGTGGTACTTTTCTGTCAAACTTGAAAAAAAAAAAATGTTGTTTAAGGCAAGTATCAAAATACTATCAAATTACCAAACACTGACAACTTTATTAAGAAAGTATTTTTGTGAATGCACATTTTGTAAGCTTTTAACATTTACTTTTGGTATTTTTACAAACAAAATGTGTAGTCTGTGTATAGACAGAAAGTAGATGGCTAAAATCAGGGCAGGGTTTGTTAAAAAAAAAAAAAGAAATATTAGCATTTTAGAGATTTTTGTCAGGACACAAAGTTAACCCATTAAAGCCTGAAAACACAAATTATATCCAGAAAATTCTCATTTTTTGGAACTGAAATGTTTATTTCACTTTCTACTGAAATAAAAAAAAAAGTCAAAATTTCCATCAAATTTAACATTTATTTTTTGTATCTCATTTGATACATTAGGTGTTTTTGGTAACTGATAATCCACTTGAGGGCATTTTTATCATTTATCAGGATGTATTCAAAAGTTTTTTAAATGAATTTATTGATCATATTGATTAGATAGAGGTATCATAAAACTATGTATCAACTATAATACAACAGGTTTTAAGGGGTTAAAGCGGTAGGTATGGTCCCCCTAATGATACTAATATCAAAAGAAGGGAGGGAGGACCCATTAGGCATGGATTAGGGATGTGTATGGAATTTGTTACTTTTATTGGTACCAACCGAATTCCATCGGTACTCCGGAGTACCGATTCACATAAAATCAAATGGTACCATGTTTCGGTACTTAAAAGCATCACTGTGACTGCAAGAGAGTGGAAGAGTAGTCGATTTTCCATGCTGGACACAAACGCAGCATTGCATGCACGAGAGTAATGACATCGGTAGCAGCCAACTGAATCAACAAAATAAGCATAGCTGATAGGAAGCAGTTGAAGGTAGCACTCCACTTTCAAAATGTGACACAGATTACGCTGCAATATTTGTGACATGAAGTTCAAGGTTTACCTCGGCAAAACTTCTCATCTGAGGACACAGTGTGATGATTGATGATTCAGATTGGCTCCCGCTGTTTCCTGCTCATTCGCCCCCCTCCCTCTCTTTCTCTCTCACACTGAATCCTCACTTTTAACACAGTGATTTGTCTGTTTATCATATGGATATCAACCATGGAAATAAAGTAGATAAAGGGATACGTTTGTTCGCTCAGTCACCTAACAGACACTGGATTAAGGCAGGGTACGGATTGCCTAATGTGAGTGCATCTTAAAAGTTGCTCTCCATCTCTCCAATTTGGCACAGCTGGTGCCGTATCGCTCTGTCAGGATGGATTCAGAGTGATTTTGAAGGAGTGACAGAGCCACAGGCTGGTCTTCACTGCTTATTTTCATCGCAGAATGAAACAATTTGCCACATTCTGTTGCAGTAAATACAAATAGAACGTAACGGTGTGCATGAATCGGGTGTATGACGTTTTTTCATATTAAGGCTCGGTTATGCTTCTGTGTGGACGGGCACGTGATTGATGGATGAGTGAGAAGCAGACTCTGCTCTTACCGGAGAAAGATGACATCTTAGTTCTGTTGGAAAAAGAACTGCATGGGGAAAAAAGATGTGCAGTACACGTAGTTCATGGTAGAGGAAGTAGTTTGTTTACTTTCATTCGTAATACTCTAATTGGTAAAATTTTATACCTTTATTTATTTATTTATTTTGACTCCATACTTTATTGTTCATTTTTTAAAAACTTATTCTCCCTCCATGGACCCCAACACACATTTTTCCAAGAGGTGAAATTAGAGGAATAGGAGGTATTGGGGTCAGTTTTTAATTTGTGCAATATGAAGAAAAAACACTTGGTAGTTATAGTAGTTTAGGTTTTCTATGTTGGAGTAATTTGTAAAAACACTTTTGATGTTCCATCACAAACAGTATTTGATGTTGTTTTGATATATTTTTTTTATTTGATAATGTTTTCATATTGAGAAATAAATATCTAAAATTTCAGAATTTTTGAGGTTATATAACATTAATAACATAACATAACATATAATATATTATTCACACAAAAAAGTACTGAAAATGGGTACCGTTGTGTTCCAGTACCAGTTCACAGGTAACAGGAATCAGTACCGTACCTGTTCAAATGTGAAAGGTGCCCATCCATAGCATGGATATGGTGTGAAACCATTGTGCCTAATATGAATGGGCCTTAAACTTCAACCCAAAAATCCTTATTTTTATTTTTTTAACATGTCTCAGGGTCTGAATTAGTGATGTGCATGATGAGCACAATGATGAACTGATAGCGCTAATGGCATAGACAGCACAGTGTAGCACTATTTTGATCTACAAAATTGGGTTGAAGTTACAATGTGAATTTGAGTTGTCGCATCACACCCCTTCTGATTATGTATTTTTTATGTAAATGGCAGGGCATTTCTAGTGCTTGGACATTTGTGTAGCATGTACAGACTAAGCTTCACCTATGCTTTCCTCTAAGTAGGTCTAAGAACTATCAAAAGGCAACTGCATATACACAGGAGACATGACCTGACTCCCAAGATTGCCTGTCTCATTTATTCCTATTTCAGATATACCTCACATCCATCTGGACAACACAGAAGAGACATTGCTTGTGAAGGACAAAACCTTTAAAAACAAACTCTAAGGGCGATTGGACAAACATTCAGAACAGGCCAATCAGAACGACAGAAAATACCACATGCTGTGGTCACGTCATTACATGATTCTTCACTGTCAGTGGAGCCAGGTCAGGAAAAGAGCTAAAACAAGACATGACGAGCTTTCAGTGTGGTTCTTTGCTCTTCTTTTAATAAACAAATGCTGCATCCATGCTGATCTCTTCACTGGCTGCCATTGTTTCCAGGCTTGCGGTCGCTTAAACACCAAACCTGTACCCTCCCCCTCTGTTGCCTCAAATGATGCTGATTGGTCCGGTCTCTCTTTGACGGGGAACAAGCATATCAGCTTGAAGCTGTGTGAGAAGGATCTGCCTGATGGCTGACGTAAAATATGGACAATCCATCTGCTTTGCAAGATTAAGGAGACAGTACAATACTGATCAAGTTTCTGTTCTTCCTTCCTGCTTAACAAATGGGATCCAGTGTTATCATAAATTTCTCTGACTGATCACATGAAAAGGAATCAGTGAATTTCACAGCTTCATTTTTTTGTTAGACTGTTAGAGTAAATTTTCTCCAGTGAACATCATCTCTGTGTAGCGTTATGAATTCTTTTCTCCTCCATTATCTCTTTGACAAATGCCTCATGTCTTACTATGATTGAACATTAGCAGAGGTGTTAAAAAGCCATTTCCCCTTTGAAAAGTTTGCATTGTGCAGACAGCTACATAACTGAAGGTTGAGCCTTCCACCTGTCATAACAGAGCAATTTGTCAGCAGGCTGCCTGCTGTTTAAATTCACCGCCACAGAGTCTTTGAGCCGGGGAGAAATGACAGAAAAGAACCTGTTTTTATGAAGGTACTATCTGTCACAGTCGCAGTCTGTTCGTCGGATCTCAGAGACAAGGCTAATCTGTCTGAAGCAGGCCATTATGTTCGCTGACAAAGGGCCAAACAGCAGAGGGGGAAAAAGAAATTTCATGGCAAGACGTTTTCTGAGGAAAATGACATTCTGGTGCAAAAGAGAGGATTCCTTGAAGAAAGGAGCCCTCGTGACGAATGGATAGAGCTCGGCTGCCGTCAGGAGTCCTCAGCCATGAGTGAAAAATTAGGCTCAGGCTGCTTCAGCGTATTTCAGCGTTAGGCTGAGAGGAGAAATGAGCCATTGGAGTCCCAGCGCTACTTGAAATGTAGATTTTCTGTATTCATGTGCCCCCCCCTTGGGTATTCGCCGCACTCTAACAGCTACAGATCTTCCAAAAAAAGGCTGTCACATCCCCAGTGTTTGATTGAGCCTGCACGTTTCACCACAACAATCCCAATTCAGCCTGCTCTTTTGTGACACAACCAAAGAACCACTGCACGTTGTGAGCTACTGAGATAAATTCACTTACTGTACCTCCTAGGGATGAGAAACAGATTGAGTTTTAATAACTATTGATTTTCAAATGAGATATGGGGTAAGACAATATTGTTCATGACAGTACAATTTATGTTGATATTGACTGAAAATTATTGTCTACAGTAAGAGCCACCAGCAGTAATGTGCTTATTGAGCACAAGATAATCTGTTTGAAATGTTCAGTTTAAAGGGGGATCTTTATTTTGTTAGTTTTATTTAATCTAGGAGCATTTATATAAAGAAAAATCAAATAATAGGGGATGCTTGTTTGACACCATGGCAACAAAAGTAGAGGTCTCAGATAGCCAGTATGGGTCATTTATGTCTTTAATTGACTAGAAATTGAAGGTAAGCTCCTACAGATTGTTGTAATTGCACAAATATTGTGGCAACAATTGGAAAAAAGGGTGAACCTGGCCTCCCAGTGAGGCCACAGGCAAACTGTTTTCACTTACCCAGACGAGCCTTGAGCAGGCCCCTGACTCTGGTGTCATGCCTGGTCCAGTAGTGGCTAGTTGGGAGGCTGACATGCTGCTACCGATAGGGATGGCAATTGAGGCCCATATAAAGATAAAGATATATATCCTGTGTCGCTATTCAGCTAAAATATGTTGAGAAATGATTTTTGGTCTGTGTCTCCCAGCCCTAGCACATCCTCCCACACACATCCAGTGTATTTGAACAAAAGGCTACGTGTCTCCCAGCCCCTTTCTTCACCTGCTAATTGATCTGACAGTGTTAAATAGGCTGTGTTCTCTCAAAGACATCAGATGTGAAGGGTTATGAACGGACGCTGTGATGCAGCTCATTACCCCACAGGATTCAGATTCTCTTTTTTTTTTTTTTTTTTTTTTCCACTCTGCCAGAATAAAGCGTGGCTCACGATCACAGCCGCTCCTGCAAACATCTTCTCTGGCTCCATTTCTGCAGAAATAGACACGGCGATGCTCTGATTCCTCCAGGGAGAGGAAATAATAAAACACCTTTAACTTTTACGCCTTGTTTCAGAGATCACATGGCTTCTTTTAAGGACTTAGCAGGGCTCTTTTTTTTTTCTTTTGGAGCCATTTGAGGAAAATTTTCATCATTCTTTTTAATCATCTTTGTCACCCTGCCAGAAAGTAATTAATTGAATGTGACAAGCGCTCTAGAAGGGTATGTAAATAGCCCCCACACCAGACACGTTATATTAGCTCGCTGCTTCGTCTGCCTCCCTGCCTGTGTGTGTGTGTGTTTTTTCAATAATTACCATATCCTTTCATGATAGTCCTGGCAGCGTTTTGATAAGAATCCCCCATCGGCTGAGAGGAAACAATGAGTGGATTCCAGGGGGGAATTGGCCATGCTTGCTCTCTCCCTCCTTACTATCATCTATGCGCTCTCTCCTGCTCTCTCTCCTTCTTAATCCCAGCACTTACAAAGGCTTATAACTTTCTGCTGAAGATCTTTATAAATGAAAGCATTAAATCAGGAGAATACATGGCTGCAGAGAGGTTTTGAATGACAGAAATGTGAATTCATTCATGACTATCAGGTTATAGATATGATTGACTCTAACACATCTCAGATTTCATCGTCTGCAGTGATATGCTGCTTCCTTTTCTCAAAGGAGGAAGACGACGCTGAGCTCCACTGTGAAGATTGACATCCAGCTCTCCGGTAAAAAGAGGATAGGAACAATTTAATTTTGTAAAAAATTAGAGATCAACCAATTGTGAAAATTAGGGGAGAGATGTCGATGCTTAAATAACAGTTTAGCTAATATTTTTCAAGCACATCTTGTGGTGAAACTCTCTCTCAATGCCAGCATTTTCTCTCATATTTTGAGTTTGTCAAACAGGTGACTTCTTCTCCCCTGTAAAAAAATATATCTCTTCATTGTTTCAGCAGTTATCCCTCGTGTTGCCTGAGGATCAAAACTGACAGAAAAAATCTGAAACACCATCAGACCCCTCTGACTGGTTAGATATCTCACAATGGCATAAAACAGGGATGTCAAACTTAATCACAGCATGGGCCAAATTCTGAATTTGGGTCTATCCTGAGGGCCGGACAGGGTCCGTATTTAACCGTAAAACTGTCAACCTCATTTTCACCAGCAATGAATTATGGGGGAAAAACCTTAGCACTGATGATAAATGATTTTGAGATTCAGAAAAGTCAAAATGATAAATCTAAAGGCTAAAAATCTGAGATAAAAATTCTAATTTATTGTCTCAAAAGGTCAAAACATGGTATTTAAAGAAAAAAAAAGTTTTTAAAGGGCAAATACATGAGATAGAAAGTTGAAATCATGATGAACAGTCAAAATATGAGATAAATTCAAAATCATTAGTTTAAAATGTCAAAGTGTGAGAAAAAAAATTAAATTCTGAGTTTTAAAGGTCAAAACATTGAAATTTAAAGTTGAGGATCTAAAAAGTCAAATTATGAGTTAAACGTCAAAGTAATGAGCTAAAAATGTCAAAATATAAGAAAAAAAATCAAAATTATGTGTGTGAAAGGTCAAAATGCTACTAAAAAAATTAAAATTGAGGATCTTAAATATTAAAAATAAGACAAAAAGTCAAAATTGTGAATTGAAAAGGTCAATGTTTAAGATTAGAAGTAAAAATCATAACTTTGAGTCATAACTATGAGATGCAAAATTAAGAATATGAAATGAAAACAGAAATGTATTTTCCCACATTCCTGACCTTTTATCTAATTATTCTAAATTTTTTCTTTTTATAATTTTTATGACTTTAAAAGGATATTTTAAATCATCAAGGTTAACTTTACATTTTTAAACTGGAGAAAATCTGCACACCTCAAACCAGTGGGCCAGCCATAATAAAAATATGATATGATCTGGTGGGCCAGATATAACTGTACCACAGGCCAGATTTGCCCCCTGGGCCTTGAGTTTGACACCCCTGGCATAAAACATGGCAGTGAGCAGTTCTTGTTTCATCTTCTTTGAATCTTTTTAACATCAGTTTTTTAATCACTATATTCCAGTATTTACGGCTGCATCATTGTGCAGAGGTCAGTGTTGTTTCAGACCAAAGAAATGCTGGTTAGGTCAACTGGTGACTCTAAATTGCCCGTTGCTGTGAGTGAGTACTTGTTCGTGTCTGTACTTTGCCTCTCCTTGAATGACACCTAGGATTGATTTAACCCCCTTTGTCCCTGAGTGGGACAAGCAGATAATGGATGGATATTTCTGTAAATATTATTCCAAAAGTCACATCTGGTCATGTCAACACATGAGAAGGAACCATTGATTTCCTGGTGTGAGTTCAGCCAGTGAAAAGAACTGTTTTTAGATATTTCCAGGCCTAATAGAGAGATTTTGTTTTACAAAAGGCAGAAAACTAGTTTTTGTGTATTGGTGTATTCATACAGCGCTCTCAGCTGTAGACCTCTTCATGTTTATGAAAATGTTTGATGAGTCATCTCTCACTAGCTGTTACAGCTCTGAAAACCATCAAAGTTATACTCCAGAGTTTTACATCATAATCAGCAAAGTTTTCTTGCTAGACTAAATTAAACATGCCAGTGATGAATGATAGAAGGAGCATTACTTTGACTTTTATTTCAGAAGGATTTTTTACTGATTGAAGGATGAAAAATTAGAGGAGGGTGCTGCGCTCTCATGAGCTGTGAAGCCTGTCAGCTCCTTTGCTGCCATAATAAACCAAAAGATATGAGCTTCACTACAGAGCGAAAGCGAGGTTAACAACATGTACCGAAATCTTTAATCCCCAGCAGTGACGCCTCATCAAGATTTCATTTTAGGCTCAGGGGTTGTGAGAGGATTGATTGTGGCCGCTACTCCATATTAGGGCCTCAGTGAAAACTGAGCAACAAGACTCAGTCGGTGAAAAAAGGAGCCAATCTCGAATCACTAAAAGCTGCAGTTCTTCAAGAGTCCACTTGAGGCGGTTTGCAGAAGGACAAGAGGTCCCGTATAGATTGGTTTTAAAATGACATTCCATGGTAGTAGCCGATACAAAACAAGTGTGTTTTTAAATCTGGTTACTGTAACTATAGTTTAACCCTTTATGAAACATCACATCAACATTTGTGCACTTTTGCAAGTTCTCATGAAATCAGTGCATCTGCTTCATAAACACCAACTCATGCAGCTGCACAGTGTTAGGATTGCTTCTGCATGATTACTGGTGTAATGTCCAGACAAAAGGCAGATCTGTGAGCAGCTGTGATCAGAGTTGATGCTGCATTCACTGTCCTCTGTGTGTCCAGTGCACAGCTGAGGCAGAAGGCAGCGTTCACTTTCATTACACGCTTCTGCAGCTCAGCATGTTTTTTACATCCATACTGAACATGATCTTCTCCTGCATGTTTTTGAGCTTAGATGTCTTCATGTTTGTACCTACGTTTTCCGCCTGAAGGCCAGAGAATTGCAGTTTGTCAAAAGAATATTGGAGGAAACATTTAATGAGTAAATAATTAAGTTCTTACTATGCAACTAGCAAGTACACCTGCCAACGTTTGGTGTAACAGTGCTTGTCTTTGTGCCTTAGTCCCTCTGCTCTTGAATACTGGTGTAGTATGCGGTAAAGTGAAGTGTTTCAGCATGCAGTTTCATGTCAGCAGTCTGGCCCTGCAGCGTCCCAGCGAGCTGTGATAGCTGTAGCTGTGGTCCTGTCAGATAAAAGGGAGGAGGTCCAGTTTGTTATCAGGAAACATCCCGCGGTGAAACAGCCAGCTTGTGGGTGCAGCAGCTGCTCAGCCAACAACTCACTGCTATGACTAAAAGATGCATTTGTTCATAAACAATCGCGCTGAGAGCTTAGAGGATGCCGACTGAACTGTGATGTGCTTATGGCTGACATATACTTTACTCTTTGGTGATGAAGTTCAGAGTTGGTGTTTTCATACGAACTCTGCTGACTGCTTAGAAATACTTCAAGTACAAATACAGACCTGACACTTTTTTAGACCACAATGAGACCATTCTTTAAAGTTTTCTGTGAAATTTAGAGATTGCTTATTTTCCTTTGCTAAGCTAATATCTGTTGATATCAATATCATGCAGATAATATCGTGCATCCCTCGCACTGCCAGTCTTCGGTCTTTTTTGCAGATTAACATTCACATTTCTGCACTGAGTGTAGTCACTGAGTGCTTTGATGATATATGTGACTACTAACCTAACACAGCATTTGGAAAACCATTTTCTAGATTAAAGTACAGTGCAAAAAAGAATTATTCACCCCCTTGGATGTTTTACCTTTTCATTAATTTTATAAATCAATCACAGAGATTGTAATTTGGCTTTTTTGACAAAAAAACCCTCTGTCATGTCAAAGTGAAAAAAGATTCCAACAAAGTAATGTCAATTAAATAGAATATGTAAGATAAAATACGGAGATCACCTGAATGCAGCGAATATGTATTGGGTGATGGTAGCATAAAGACACCTCTGTCTGGAAGGCCCAGTCACTGTTTGATCAGTATTCCTGGCTACCATGACACCATTAAGACAAAATAACACTCAAAGCAACTTAGAGAAAAGGTTATTGGAAAGTATAAGTCAGGGGATGGAAACCAAAAAAATCAAATGCACTGAACATCCCCCTGAGTACAGTTAAATCCATCATCAAGAAATGGACTGAATACAGCACACGTGTAAATCTGCCTAGATCAGGCCATCCTCAAGAACTGAGTGGCCGTTCAAGAAGGAGACTAGTCAGAGAGGCCACCAAGACACTTAGACTGTTGAAGAAAACACATCTTAAATCTTGACTAGAGTTCACCAAAAGGCATGTGGGAGACTCCATGGTCTAGTGAAAGAAAGTTCTTTGGTCTGATGAGACCAAAATGATGCTTTTTGGCCATCAGACAAGACATCTAACACTGCACATCACCACAAACACACTGTGAAGAGTGATGGTGGCAGCATCATGCTGTGGGGATGCTTCTCTGCAGCCAGCCCTAGAAGGCGTCTAAAGATAAAGGGTAAAATAAATGCAGCTAAATATAGGAAAATCCAGGAGTACTATCTTATTCAGTCTGAACTATGGCTTGAAAGAGGATTTTTTTCTAGGAAGACAATGACCTGAAACATACAGTGAAAGCGACACAGAAATGGTTTAAAGACAGCAAGGTGAATGATCTGGAGTGGCCGAGTCAAAGCTCAGACGTCAATCCAGTAATTTTTGGCTGGACTTGAAAACAGGCTGTTTTAACATAAATAAATATGACTAAAGTTGAGAAGACAGCAGGCTGTGTACAGCTACATTATCAAGCGAGGGTGCGGAACATTTGATGGAAATAAAACAAACTTTCCAAACTACTTAAGAACTGTGAAGATATGATATCTGTATAGTGTCAGAGAGTACTCAAATCTAAGCACTTGTACTTAGTCTGATAAAAAGTGGTCACAGCAGAATTAAGATGAAGTGTTATTCTGATTGTTGTCTGCTGATATTAGTAAAGCTTCTGTCACACTAACATCAGCTTGTATATATCAGCAAATATCTCTCTACAGCACCACTGTCTGAGCGTGGTAGCAGCTCAAGGTTACAGCCTGGAAGACGTCTTCACTGTCACTGCCAAGGACACTGAACCTGCTTGTCTTCCTCCTCTCCTCTGTGTGTTTGTGTGTAATAATAGAAAGCAGCGATGCTGTCAGTGCTGTTTGAAAGCTCACAGTTGACTGAGTGTGTGTTTCTCGATCGCTGCTGTCAAAGAAACGATGTGATGATTTATTCATGTCACTGTTTATTTTTAGTTGAGGGGCTCCCAATACAAAGATCTCACACTCCTGTACATTCACACTTCGGCTGGTTTTCCATAGATTATTATGGATAAAGAAAATCTTCAAGATATAGCTCACAACAATATCAACTCTACTTGTAGCTTCATAAAGATGGTTTAAGAGAAGCCCTCAAAGAAATATCTGAAGGACTTAAAACATTTTTAAATGTAAGATTAGATTATGTAATATCATCTGGAGCATTTAATGCAGTATGAAGGCAGCTGAGGGCCAATTTGATCTCCTTTCAATAAAGAAGATAGAAAAGCAGTCTGCACAGAGTGATCCGTCAGATGACTCCAGCTGTGATGATGCTGAGACGTGGGAATAATCCTTGGGTGAAAGAGTCTTTAAAGATGTTTTTTTCTACATGCACAGATTGTTATGAAAAGAAAAATTACATCTAAAACAGGACACTGAGCTGAGTCTAACAGAGAGAAAGAGGGCAAGAGAGGCTCGCCCATCTGCTGTAGAGAGGAAAAAGAGGAGGTCCTGAAAGATTTCTGCAGACCCCCTACAGGGAGACACAGCTATGGAAATGCTAACTATTCCTCATCTTTTTGGCCAGCCCCGATCTCCTACTGACTCACTGTGAAAGCATTTATTTATTTTTAATCTGCCTTTGCAGCTCTTTATTCCATGAATGCAGTGATTATGTTCAGTCAGTTTTATTTTTCCAAGTGACTTTTTAAAAACTTCCTTTTTAGTCTTTGAGGTGAAAGTGAAACGGAGCTAGAGGTGAACCACCTGTGAAAATTATGACCAGTACTGATGCCAGTGCAGAAGCCTTTTCATCACTTTTTCTTGTGTAAGACCCCTAGTCTAGCAACATACTTTCTCACACTTTACCTTGAAAACAGATCAGAATTTGTCCATTTGTTCTGCCCTGGAGAAAACCTCTTATTTGATTTAGCAGCTAGCTATACCAGATGCCAACATAAAATTGACCAAACACAACTGCTAGACTCTGGCAGCTGCTGTCTGGTCATTCCACATTATTTGGCCGATGTTAAACCGATGCATCTGTTCATCCTTGTTTTAAACCATACCTTTGTTTTTATATAGCTGAGTATCTAAATGAGTTGTATGAACAAGAAGTAAGTGAATTGCTCCCATGGATTGCTTGAGTTAGCAGTGGGTAAAGAATAAAATCCCTGCAGGTAAATGACAAGATCAAAAGTATATTGTCTTCTTTAAGTGCTTGTTTTTGCCACTGATTTGTTAATACAGTGCTTTAACAGTAATCTATATTCCAGGTAATTCTTACATGAACGTACCTCAACGTGCACTAAAAACAGTTTGATATCCAATGGCTTTTATTTTACAGATCACCAGGTTTCTCCAGCTGCAAGTAGAGGCTGAGTCAAGTGGAGCTGAGAGATGAGCAGGGAAGTAGACAGTCTGCTAGTTGTTTTATGTTTGAGTGTGTGGCGCCCTAAACAGTTGCCTTTATCTGATGGTACATTTGCACAATTAGCACAATATTTAAGGCTGATATATGATTGATACTGCTGATGTGTATGGCTGATATATTCAGCTTTAAATATCGGCAGAAACTTTTATATCTGGCAAGCTGACATCATGCAGATAATATCATATATCTTTACATACAGAGGTGGTCTTATCAAAAAGCCAAATTATATTGACCATGATTGATTTATAAAATCAATTAAAGGGGCCAGCATAAAAACCAGCAGCTATATAGACACAGTCTCTGACCAAGTAGGGTCTGAGTTTAAAATAGCGTCCTTTAATGGAGTATAGATTGCTTATTCATCACTGCTGCAGGGAGTTACATATATGTTTTAAAGAGTACATACACATCCTGCTGCGTTTGCATGAAACACTCATGTTTTCTGCACATACTGTGCCATCATAAAACAGCCATGAATGTGCCGTTTGTGCAGGTGACCCGAGCAGCTGTTCTGAATATCACTGCAGTCTGTGATCAAACGCAAAGACCACATCCTTGTTGGAAGGAGAGGACTCTTCACAGCAGTTTCTTTGTGGCTCTTCAACCACAGTGAAATCCCCCGTACTCCCTTTTCCTGAGATTTAGTTTAAAGAATCATAAGAAATGTAGATTAATTGACTGTGCTGAGAGAGGATCCACATATTGACTTTTTGCTGTAACTGATTCTACATCACTTTCTCCTCACCTCTCGCTGTCCTCCCTCATTTCCTCCCTCGTCTCGTCTGTAGTTAGCTCCAGCTGACTAAGCCTGTCTCTGCAGCCTGTCTCTATGTGTCAATGAGGTCATCATCAGTGTGCGTGTATCAGCCATGCTCATGGTGCCTCTGTGTTGGATGAATGATTAGCCTCTCATTAGATATGCTGTCCTGTTAGGAGAGGAAGAGCCGCAGTCAGCGCCGCTCTGTCTCTCTATTACACACATTCAAACAGAGTCTGCAATCACTCACACACATAAACGAGCCACTTCCTCTCCTGCACCTAAAGAGGAAACTTCTCCATTCATGTCGGATTCACAGAAACACACTTTCACTTCCTTAGTGTCACCCACTAAGACCAGGTTGACACAGACAGCCTTGAAAAGTATTTTATCAGAGTTTAATGCAGCCATGTGGATGTTTTCCATGTAGTGCAGCTTCATTACCACAGTCTGAAAACTCATTTGTCATTTCATTGAAGTGATAAGGATGGATTTTTCATTACCAGCAGTTTGTTTTTATCTGAGGCATGTGCTGCATCATGCAGTTCAGTGTCTACTGCTATTTGTTGGCTTTTTTGTTAACTCCACTATAGTGGATGTGCACTTTTAAACTGCTGTCACAGCTGTTAAGGTCATCTAGACTCCGTAACATTTGTATTAATGCACAAATCAGCAAGCACGTAACAATGTATTGCCTTTTCATTTTTGAGTGCAGGCCTTGTCTAAAGTGGCAGAGGGCGGAGTCTGATGATCCAGGGGAAGACCTATCTATATCCTTGGCAGAGGTCACTGAAAAGTCAGAAAGCTCCCCAATGGCAAGACAACAGGTGTAGATGAGATCCACCCTGAGATGATGAAGGCTTTGGACGTTGTTGGGCTGTCTTGGCTGACACACCTTTCAATGTCACATGGAGGTCTGGGACGGTTCCTCTGGAGTGGAAAGCCTGGGTGGTGGTTCCCATTCATTCTGGAGGGTTTGCCCAAATTATCAGGGTGTCACACTACTCAGCCTGCCAGGGAAAGTTTACTCCAGGGTGGAACAATTGCCAAACGTTGGATTCATGAGGAACAATGCAGATACCATCCTGGTCTTAGAACAGCGGACCAGCCCTTTACCCTTTCAGAGCTTCTTGATGGATCATGGGGGTTTGCTCATCTAGTCTACACGTGTTTTGTGGTCTTGTAGAAGGGGGATCATGGTGGGGCTACTATGAGAATATGGTGCTGTCGCAGCAAGCCATCAGGTCTCTGTATAACCAGATTCAGAGTTGTGTCCATATTCTGTGCACCAAGTTGGACAAATTTACAGTGTGTGTGGCCTCCACCAGGGCTGCCCCTTATCTCAGATTCTGTTTGTGATTGTTATCAACAGGATCTCGAGGCGCAGTTTGCAGCTGAGTGCGAAGTGGTTAGGAGGGTTAGCACCTCTAAGTCCGAGGCCTTGGTTCTGCTGGAAAACAGTAGATTGCTCTCCCTGGGGTCGGAGTGACTCTCTGCCTCAGGTGACAGAGTTCAAATATCTTGGGAGCATGAAGGTAAAGCTTTCGATTTACCGGTCAATCTACCTCCAAGTCTTCACCTATAGTTCACCTATAGCCACTGCTCCTTCACATCTAAAGGAGCCAGTTGAGGTGGCTGGTCTTCTCAGGATACCTCCTGCGCACCTTACTTTGGAGGTCTTCTGGGCAGGCCCAAATGGGAGAAGACCTTGGGGAAGACCCATAATGTGCTAGAGGGATTATTTACCCTGTCTGGTCTGGGAATGTCTTGGGATCCCCAAGAAGGAGTTGAGAATTGTCACTGAGGAGAGGGATGTCTGCGTTGACCGTTCAGTCTCTTGCCACTGCGATCCAACCCTGGATAAGCAGAAGGCGATGGAGGGTTGGAGAGCTGTGATGATAACTCTCCCACTGAAAAACGAGGAAGTTCTTTAAGTGCTAGATTCAGAAGTTCATCAAAAGTTACTCTAGCAGAAGGAAATGTTGCTTTTGTTTGCTCCTATTTTCAGCATGAAATTAATCACATTTGGTGCTCAAATTCATATGTGGGGCAGCAGGAAGGTGCATGTGGAAAGGAGAACAAAAATACATTTCTGTGTGTTAATTTTAAGTCGTAGAAAGTCTTCAAATAAATCCCGGGAAAGTCCTGGCAATCACTACTGATATATAAACAAATAGAAAGAAAGAAATCAGAAACGTTGCTGTAAATGTTGGAGTAATTTGTGGTTTGAGGTCACAGCTGCTGCAGTTGAAGTTGTTCAGGTGCATCAGTGAAAGCATGAACGAGTGTTTCAGTATAATCATGAGGGAGGAAGCTGCTGCAGAACAGGGCTCAGATGAACGTCACTGTTTAGCTAAACAGTTTTAAAAAAATATCTAAACCCCCAGAGGCCTAAAATGATCACATCTGAGCCACCCAAACATAAGAAAGAGAGTTCATACGAGTACTAGGGCTGGGCAATGCAGTCCAAAAGTCAAATCTTAGCTGAATGGTGATACATAATATATACACTAAATGGACAAAAGAATTCAGACACCTGACCATTACTCCCACATGACATTGTATTGAAATGTAGTCTGATGTGGAGGTTGCCCCTCTTTGCAGCTGTAACAGCCTCCACTCTTCATGAAAGGTTGAGTAGAGGCAAATGATGTTATGATATGAAACTACAATTTCATCTGGTGTTATGATTAATATGCCCAGTTGTTTAGTTTTGTTAGAGGTCAGTGGTTTATTCTAGTTATTTTCATTGGTTGTAATGTGTACAGCACATAACTTACACACAATCAAATGTAGAGAAAAGTTTTAATGTATAAAAAGTTCTAAAAGGGTTTGAAAATGTTTTTATCTGAATATTAAACTCACATTCAGTCACCCACATGACATAGAAACAGCAGCAGATCAGGATGATGATGCTGTTTTTTCCTTATAGAAAGGTGCTGACGTTCGCGCTCTGTAAATCATCACAGTTAGTGTGAGCTCCTCAGTGATAGGCACAAGACTCTTGGGATGCTTTTCTGAGCATAACACCTGCACCCGGTTACACAAATGAATAATGGAATCAAACTGACTGCTTGTGGCTGTGTTTTTTCATGTTCCATTCTTTCATCCGAACATAAACATCAAAAACGTCAAAAACCAAGAAAAAACAAATCATTGCTTGTTTATTTGATGTAGTCTCTGAAATGAAAATGAGAAAACAAACCTCTTTATCATTATTTGATTTGGTTTTAGAAACAAATACATGAAAACAAGCCATTCTTAAAAACGTGATAAATTGCAGAGTCCCATCAGCTCCTCTGCCTCCTCAGCGGAGGTGCATCTATGTCATGTGTCTGTGGGTTTAGTGTGTGGCTAGCAGCAGCGTCGCTGTCATCACTGAGATAAAGCAGACAGCTGACACAGTCCTGGGCTTCTCTTTATCTGCTCCTGTTGTTACAGCTTAACTCGACCATCCAGCAGTGAGGGAGAGAGGCGGGGTGAAGGTGAGACTCCAGTCATCACACTTCCTCCAGGCTGACACGGTCACAGAAACACGCAGCCTCAGGAATGCCCTGCAGACACTCTGTGCTGCTCTAAGATGAACATGTGCGCTGCCTTTTAGGTTTTTGTTGGTGTTTATGTGACATTGAAATGTGCTGCATGTTGGGATGGGGACCGCTCAGAGGTCCAAGTCCTCATCGATTTAGTATGGCGGATAAAGTAGATGACAATACATTTTTAACAGAGCTGGTTAAAGCCTCAAACAAGTGTTAAGTTTAAAAATTTGTAATTCAGTTCATTATGCCTTTTTTATATTAATGGTAGATCAGATGAACTTTGCATCCAAACGTTGTTTAAGTTTCCTGGTAAACTAATTATTTTTGATACATTATTTGAAGATATTGTGATATATATGTATATTTTTTACATTGGCCTAATAGACATTTGAGCCGACCTTAGACGCATCTTAACATAACTTTTTGTCATCTTATTTAGTTGGAAGAAATCATGCGGAAGAAAAGTCACCAAGAAAAAGCCTTTTATGAAGTCTGCCAAAGGGCAAAAGGGTAAAAAAAAGCTTCCTGTGTGACAACTTTCAAGCTGCTTCTGTGAAGCTGTATCGCTCTCTTAGTGCCACTTGTTTTCAAAGAAAGGAGTTTGCACATTTACTAGCCAACAGCTGAGCATTCAAGTACATGGCATGTAGCAAAGTAATCATTTAATCTTGATTATCGTGTTTTCATGACCAGAAATGAAACTAGATTAAAGCACCAACAGAAATCTCAAATGAAAAAAACTTTAATTTTCCACATCAACAGCTGCCTCACAGTCCCTCGGCAAATCATACTGCAAAGCAAATCACTCCCTCTCTAGTCAGTCAGTGCAGTTCCTGTGCATATCTGAAGTGCCACTCTGCCCCTCTGTTTTTAGAGTGAGCCGCTGCCAAACCGTGTCAATCCACATTGAGCAGAACGATCCAAACAGACGTAAAATTGTGTAGTCAGACCTATTTCAAAGTGCAACACAATGCACAAACTCCTGATCATAGATCATACATTATGTCTCATCCTACAGCATGAGCAGAAGGTCATCGGGAGGTCAGTGGGTCACACAACTAAAATAGCACATTTGACAAGGAAAAACTAACTTTTGAGGTAAAAAGCCACATAATTTTACATGAAAACACACATCTTTTAAGCAAACATTAACCTTTTTAACTTTATTTACTCACCCATGGCTAAAGCAGTAAAGTCATGGAGTCACATTCAAATCAATCAACCCCCAAAGGCTAAATAATCTACTGTAAACATACTATTTCTGCATGAGCTCACAGTTCCCCACTGATCTCTACCCTGTTGTGTCAAGCTACTCAGCCCTGTAGACACGCTTCCAGTGCGAGAGGTCGCTCACCTTCAGTCAAGGTAAAACCGCTCGCACGCGCAAAAAAAAAACATGTGGTTCGATTTGGATTTGAATATAAAACTTTCATTTAATGTAAAATTTAACTCAACTTAAATCAAAAGGAGTAACAATGTTGTTGAATTTTGTTTCTGCAGACTTTGCACCCTTTCTCAGGGCATTTTATTTTACGGGGCTTCCTAAAGAAAATATTCCAAAGTAGGGCTGGGCGATATAATCTAAAATGGATATCCCGATATATTTTTGCTTTATCCTGATACACTATATATATCGCGATATTTTGAAATGGCCTTTCAGCAGCTGTATTTAATTCGGCCCCAAATAACACTAGTTTGGTAAATAAAATAGACTGTTCTGTTGGATTTTTAATAAATTTCTATGCAGAAAGTAAAAATCAATATAAAGTCAAATGTAGCAGTTTTATTTTGAAAAGGACTTTACTCAATCTTTTACTAATAAATCAAAAACACATAAATCTTGAAGTACTCTGTCTTTTACAGTGTATGGAAAGTCCTGAAATGTTTTCTGTGTTATGTTTACTATTGCTGTTCATAAAATTATTATTTCCCTCATTAAGGGTGAAGCAAACCTACACAAAACTCACCAATCCTGCATGCAGCAAGAGGCCAAAACCCTGCAGTCTAGTCCACCATTCAGGCCAAAACCCTGCAGTCTAGCCCAACATTCAGGCTGATTATATTAGTCCATTATCTGTGCTGATGAACGCTGGACCAGTTTCTGACAAGTTCATGACATGAGAGCGTCTTTAGACCTTATTCAATAAACTCTCCTGTGTGATCATGGGGGGGAAACAGCTCGTCTAGAGGCGGGAACATTTTAACTACTTGTCGGTGTTTTGAGCTGTTAGGCTGAGGTTAGTCTCTGTTGTTGTGGAGAAGTGGATCACATTTGTCTGCTGCTGGGCCGTCTTCTCTCTAAAATTTACGACTATGGCAGGGAGTTTTTTAGCAAAATGTTCACACCCAGGCAAATCTTGTATTCTGGGTTAAGTGTCTTTATGAGATTTTTTAAATCCTGGCTTTTCAACAACACTGGGCTCATGTCGTTCATGACGTGTTGTGTTACTGCCGCCGTTATCTTGGAGTCCTCTTGTGTAGATTTTAACGAATACCGCGTGAGTTAGACCTCCTCCTTTTCAGAGTTGAAATACTGCTCAACGCTGCAGATCCAGTGCTGTTTCTCATTGTCTGTCTTAAAAGGCATCTAACTAGCTGCTAACTGGCCACGCTGCTCTGCTTACCTTCCTCTCCCTTGCTTCTCTCGCCGCTGATACAAAAACCCACATGTGCAGGAGTTTTCTGGATGGGCAGAGGAGAGAAAGACAGGTCTCTGCTGTGAGAAATGCATTCAGGGACAATGGGAGAAGCGAAACTCCAGCAAGAAATGCACGCTGGCGGCTCAAAACTTCCACGTAATTTATACTTGGATATTCGCGGCGGTCCGCCACAAATAAATGAATGTATGGGAAAATGTCCATACAGAAAAGGAAGTCTTGCCTGGAAGTTGTATAATGCAAACTGCTGGCTTCATGGGAAATAAAGGGTATATAAAATTATGATAGAGAATGATTGCCAAGAGGTCCAGGCACTGCACAAGCAGTACATTGTCTTTGACATGTTGTCCATAAAAAAAATCCAAAGAAAGCATTTGTCTTTTCAGGAACTATTTTTAAACAGAGATACACAGAGTTAAAGGCTCTGAGGGTTTCACCAAAATTGATTCAAACTGCAGAAGGAAGAGGAGATTGGAGATAAAAAGGACATGAAAGAGAGAATTAACATTGTGGTTTTGTATTTAGGCTCAGTGTTCCTCTAAAGTCTCCTTCAGTGGCTCGTTCTTGGACTCCAACCATGAATCTGTATTCTTTAACTGGTTCAGAGTCTGCTGGTCTGCTCCCATGGAGCTCCCGCGGCTCCCTCTTGCTCCTCTCTGTTTATTTTCCATTCCTCATACTCAGCCAATGCCTCTCTAAACTGCAGTGCTGCTGAATCAATAGCGCAGTGAGAGCCAGGCTACACCCACAGGCTCTACTGAAGCATATACTTCACAGCCGCCTTTAAAATCAGCCCAGAGTGTGTTTCAGCCAGCAGACAACGCCGCGGCAGGCGTGGGAATGATGTATTTTTCATCACTGGGGGATTGTGCTCCAAATCTTTCCTCTCAGGCTGCTCTGATCCTGCTCCGCTGCCGATCTGAGAGGTATCTGAAGCTCTTATCGTCAACCACCAAAGAGTTTTTTTTATTCACTCAGTCGCCTCGGCTGTCCTCGCCGCACACACGTCTGCCCTTGATAAGATTAATTAAGTGCTCAGTGCAAAGAGAATCTGAGTTTTAGGGTAGTTAGACTGCGGCAGTCGGGCTGTAGGTCACCTGTACACCAGATGCAGCACAATGGAGCCTGTGGGAGCCATTCACGCCCCTGGCCTTCTTGTCCTGATACCAGCCAGTGCCCTAGCAAAGCCCCGAGCTGCCGTTAATCACAGAGCGAGGATCATCAGAGTCCACAAGGGGAAACGACTGAATCCCCAAACCCCGCCTGATCGTCCTCCACACAGTAAATCTCGGGTTAATTGTCTCCATGCATGCCTCAGTTGGTTTTCCAGCTGATGTGGCTGTTGAATTCTTAATGTGCCCTTTTGTGCTCCGCTTTCAACAGTTATCACCTTCAAGCCTCAGATCTTAATAGGGGGTGTTTCCACGTTTATTTCTACAGCTCTTCTGCAGGGAAAATGCTGTTTTAAGGCTGAGCTAATGGATCAGTGTAAATCATCTGCAGGTGGATCCTTCCTGAGTCTCCGCTGTGCTGAGAGGACATGTAACCTGACTTCCTGCAGGGGTGAGGGGGGTAAGCACCTGCCCGAGGCCGAGGGCTCATGTGTGAGTAAACAGTGAAATCTTGGCATGAGGACAAATGGCTCTAATGCAGAGCGAGTTCTACGGAGAGGTTTCATTACTGCTTTGGCACAGAGTTTTACACAGACAGCCAGGCCTGAGCCCCCGGCCTCAGCTTCATATACCCAACTTCCTGCCAAAGCTTTGGTTTGACTCAGGTGATGAATCCCCTGTAGCTGTACCCCAAGGAAGGTGGCAGAGCATGACACCAGAGTTTAATGTCCAAATTATAATACAGAGTTTCCACTGCAGGAAGTTTCCACAAGAACTAAAACCCCTTGGAGGAATGTAGAGCTTTGCCATTATAGAGGCTCTATGTGGGAGAGTGAGGCAGTGTTGTCACAATTTAACATCTTTTGACATTTTTTGACACCATGTGTTTCAAAAGATACAACCACTGTAGTTTCAGTGTATAACTGTATCGAAAGGTGTGGGAGCTTTTGAAAAAGTTTGGATGTTTTGGTCAGATTTTAAACAAAAGCTGCTGCAAGAGAAGAAAAGTGCACTGTCTGAAATGTACAAATGCACGGGCAACTTTGTGGTCAGGAATGTTGCTGATGTACAGTATAGTATATTCAATTTAGAGACATCAGGCCTATACTAGGGATGTACAATATCTGCATGACATTGGTGTCTGCAGACTTAGGTCAAAAGTTGATTTTGATATCAGCAGATCCGAACATTTCTCCCGGTACAGTATTTAGGCTATATGTTGTTTGCAGTCACGTTATCCTGAATCCCCTCTGGGGGTCTTTAAATGGGGAACCAGTCTAATGTAGGTTAATATGTTCTGATTAAGTGTGCTCACATGGCTAGTTAGTGATTGACAAGTCAAATAGCCAATCAATTTAAGGATTTTGGGGAGGCCAATCAGATTCCAGGGGGAATTGGTTGGCCATGGCAACCACTGGCCCTGAAATGCTATTGGTGCTGCTATTTGCTTAATCACATAGGACATTATAAATCAAGATATTGTTATAATTTTGGTTGCAGCAGTGCAGAGCAAGCATAAATGACAACAGAATGACATTGACTAAGGTGTTGTTGCCACAGAGATGAAATTGATATTTTTCAGTTTGGTTTTGAAAACGTTTTCCATAAACACGGGATTGTTTCAGGAAACACCCGCTTAAGCATGAATCCAATGAAAACGCCGTAGTATATATGCCAAGCCTGTAAGTGGCACTGTAATGCTACCAAGAAAATTCACAAAAAAGAGAGAAAAAGATTACAGAGCATGCGTATAAAGTAAGACCCGCACATGCAACTTGAGTAGGCTATGCTATGTATGACGTAATCGTTTCAAGAAAGATGCGGTTGGCTGTCCACACGGAGACAAAACAATAGGCGAATACAGATTTGTTGACTCTGGGACCCAGTTTCATAAAGTAGCGCTTACAGCCTCCCAAAATGCAGTTTCCATGTGGATGAAATGCCAATGACAAAAAAAATTAAGCTCGGTGTGGACAGGGCCTAAGTCAGATGTCGCATAATCGAGGAGCTGGGGTGAAGGAGTGTGCAAAAGCAGCCTGCCAAAGGAGCAGCAAAGGAAAGGCATGCCAAAGCCATTTAAACATGGTGGCATAAAGTTAATACGAAGCTTAGACTGAATCAGCTGGCAGCCAGCTGATGAGGGCTTGAGATCAGCTGATCTCAATGAAATGGCACCATTTCCACTGTCATCACTATTATAACATCTTAACACAGGAGCTTGTTTCATACTCAGGTAGCTTGAGGTAAGTCTACCTTGGATTGTTTTGAAGGGCTAATAATCAGCCCTGTCTGTGATGTTTTATGGTATTATTTGGAATTTCAGGGTTAGGTATACCACAGCTGAAACTCTGGGGTTCAGTCAGTCTTTGCTACTTTTCAGTACTATCACCATCAGAATGATGGAAATAATGTTCTTTAAAACACTGGTGTTGTAAAATTGTCCCTCTGTGTTTTTTTAAAGCTCAGGACAGACTTTATATACCTTCATGGAATGCTGTGAGAGAGCAGAGGATGAAGGACACAGTGAATTCTAGATAGACTGAATGTTTCTGGCTGTGAGTGATTGCAGTCTATGGAGCCCATCTCAATAGAGGAGTGACGTAAAATCAATGAGCAGAGTGCAACCTAATCAATGCTGCCATGATGAGTGCAGGGAGGGCGCTGAGCGATTGTTTTATTTGGTTAGCTTGCGAGGTCACCCTTTGTTTCCTCTCTGATGCCCTCCGTCTTCAGCGCCGTGTTGATTATACTAATGTAACCGTATTTATCCAGCCTGCGTCTTTTTGGCTGTTTTCCTCCCTCCTTTAATTCTGTCTCAGCAGAGAACGTGTTCATTTTCTGTGAGAGCGGCCTGCCATCAGCTCTGCATAGAGAGAACGAGACATTCACTTAGACCGGGGAGCTGAGTCGGCAGGTCTCTGTGACCTTGGTGTATGTGTGTATCAGTGAGTGTGCGTCTCTGGAGGACTGTGTAATAGCAGGGCCAGGGCTTGTAGAGAGGCCAGAGGAAGAGACTGATATATTATTGAAACGTTATTTGACTTGGTCCCCAGCCTTCAGATAATAATAGCTACACTTTCCTTGAAGTGGTGCTTACAGTCCGTCAGACATTATTCTACAGCAGCGAGAGCAAGGCGAACACGGAGATTAATGAAATCAGAGGACAGAAGAAAGCAAAGAAACTTTAAAACGCAGGGGTCGGTAGTACAGCTGGAATACTTTGTGAAGTGTCTGAGGTCACTTTGACACAGATTTAGTTTAAAAGTTCTTTAACTTTTTCCTAAAAATCCTCTTCAAACTTTTAGCACCCTTCTGATTTCCACACTTCATAGACAGATTACTCTGACGGGGCTGTCCTCTGAATTTTAAAGAGGATGTTTTATGCTCTCGACAGCTCAATGTTTTTATTCTGGGATTCAACCAGAGTATTTTAGCGTGATTCAAAGATCACAAAGTCAGTTTAAAACTGATGTATCTTTGTGCAGCCCCTCTCTGAAAGAAGTCGTTTTCACTCAGACTTAAAACCTCTGTGAACTTGAAACTTAAAGAGAAGTCATCAATGGGCCAAAGTGGTTGTTAGATGTCTGTATTAGGGTTAGGGGCTATACCACTGGTTCAAAAACCGATATCAGATCTTGGAGGAACAAAATCTCAAAAGACATCAGCGTTGTGCATCAAATTAAACCACAATGCAATTTTGACTGTCAACAGCTTCTGCTGGTAGTAGGACTTATAACACTGACTTTAGCTGCTTCAGGACAGTTATGCTCATCTGCTCAGATTATCTTTGTAAAGTGTTCCCAATTGTTGTAATTTTGATGAAGATTAAAGCCTACAAGTGTCTTATTTTCTATGCTAAATGTCTGTTTGATATCACCATCTGCAGAGTCCATATGTTCTCTGCTTGTTATAAAATTCAGGCTACAGGTGATGCTGCTGCTGTCACAGATACACCAGCATGAGTGAGCGTTCAAACCAAAGATTTGCAATGCAGTTAGACTGTTATAGATTGTCTGCAGACATTGTACCTTGAATCAAGCCAGCTGATAAAGTTGTCATACAGTTCCATTTGTCAAAGTATCATCAGCTGGTACCTGGTTGTTGCAAGCAGATAAAAAAGTAAATGGGAAACGGAAATATCCTTTTGATAGGCTATAAAATAAATCAAATAGCGTATTAGTAAGTAGAAGTAGCTATATATCCATATCCTTGATTTAATTTGTTTCCCACAGTCCTAGGTTATGCTCTGACTTTTGTCATAGGAGACATAACTGTGCCTATGTTTCGCCAAGCTCTCAACAGCTTATCAGTACAAACACTACTTTTTTGGTTTCTTTGCTTTCAAAATGAAAGCCTTACATCTGATATATTTTACAAAGTGTAGAAGATTCAATATTAAATGGATGCAGTGTGGACAACAAGTATGCTATATGAAACACGCTGTTATCATCAGCACCAGTGAACCATGTTAAGTATTTTGAGTAGACCACAAAATAAAGCTGTTTACTTGATGGGAAGTTGTAACAGTAACTTCCCTGATGATCAGAAGGTCACAGAGTGATTCTAAACAAAAGGGAACCAAAGTAGGAGTGTAGCTCTCCCTACAGAGTTACTGAGCTCATACTGTGGTTTAGGTCACAACAGTGTTTTTTCTTGTTTTCCTGACTTAAAATAAACCATTAAATCATCAGTTCATGACACCAACCATTATCCAGGAGGTATGCTAAACATGGGCATAGCACAGAGGAGGAAAAAAGGGGATTTGCATGTTTAAGTGTTATACACTATGTAGATAAAGGTATTTGGCTACACTTGTTAATTATTGAATTCTTGAATTCAGGTGTTTCAATTGCCCACCATCTGACCACCATCAGTACTGTTTTAGCAGTTACAATGCAAGCATTGTGTTGTGGTAAAAACATGAGGAAAAACTCATGGGAATGGGTGGTGATACGGTAATACTGCATACCAGAGAATTAAAAAATAGCCCCAGTAGGGCTTTGATTACTGTCATAAGAGCAAGATAAGAACAATGAAGGAGAAAAAAAAATCAGTGAAAGGATGAATGAGGAAAAAAACGCAGGGTTAGAGAGAAGGATGAGGATGATGGAGGAGGAGAAAGCAGGGACAGAGAGAGAGAGGAGGCTTATGCACACACAAACTAATGTGATATGTTATGATATGAAATATGGCTCAATAATAGAGGTAAATTGCAGTTTAAAATGGGAAGAAATTGGTTTACATTATTTGCTTGGCTGGCTTGCTGGCTATTGGGAGCCCTGTATGATTATCTTTCTAGTTGCCCCAAAATCCCTAGCTACACCACTGATGCTTTGCTTTTATTTTCATTTAAACTGACAATTTTTCTCATTTCCACTATGGAACTGACATGCTGGTCAGAGACACTTTTCATACCTACTAAAACACAAATATCCTCAGCGCCAGATAATCTACTAAAATCAGAGCACCTGTAGAGCTAACACTTTGATTCATTCAGTGTGATTAATAAATGCTTAAATCAGATATCTGATGATTCTTTTGTTCACTCCTCACCTCATTCTGATTGACATCTTTCACACCGCATCTTTATGAGTGAAATCATACTGGAAAAAGCAGCAGAGTTGATTTGAGCCACAGTGAACAGGTTTGATGTGAAAGCACTCACAGTGTCAGCTCTCTGACTGCCTGTCTATCCTGCACACTCCAGCCGTCAATCACCTCGACGTGTTGACACACGTACATTATGCCACCAGCTGTCAGAAGTTTCTGCAGCTTCTCCAGCAACCTGGAACGAACAAAATAGACCATCAGGTCTATATTAACACTGTGAAATCAGATTTTATGGGTGGTTTATTTTTACTAGTCTACATTACGCAGCTAAAACATTACTCAGGATATAATGTTCTATCATGATGTGGTAAGAGGGGAGTGTTTTTATCAGACTGATCGTACTGATCAGGCTCACAGACACGGTTATACACTGGACAGAAGTGTCCATGTGTGAGACTTCATGTATCAGCTCGTCCTACAGCACAAAACTCTGCCTTAGTGTCAGAGCTGGTTTTGTCTGAAGATAAAGAACAGGCTGTGTTTATGTTCCCCCCTCGACTCCAGCAGAATTATTTAAAGTTTAAGCTCTCACCTCGAGCGTCGTCTCCACACTCTCAGCCTTTATTACTTGTAGCACGAAGCCTGAAAGGTGGAAGCAGAGCTGAATGAATTCTAAACACAGGCTTCACCTCGGTGCTCGGCTCACTGATGTGATGCTGGATTTAGTTCCCTGTCAACACAATACTACCTCTGCACGGCTAATCTCCATCGGCCCGGCAGTGTGAAGCTTCATGGCCTCAGTTTTTAAGAACGGGATCAAAGAAGTTTTACTGCAGACATTTTACAGAAGATGAAAGAGTTTGTGTTAGATAAAAGACTGAAGAAACATCACACTGGAACCGTCTGATTTTATGTGGACCACAGCTGAGACCACGAGCAGCCACCGGATACTCTCTTTTTCTCTCTGGGCTCACTTTCTCAATGCACTTCTTTTGAAGATTTCCCCAGAAGCAGAGTCAGCAAAAGTTTCTACAGAAGACACTTTTAACAAATCAAAGAGGTGCTGTCTTTAGAAATTTTAGTTTTGTCTGGTTCTGTAAAACTCAGACTTCTGTTATACTTTCAGTGGATAAAGCCCCCATAAAAAGTATTCAACCCTTGGATGTTTTATACTTTTATCGGCTTCAATGTCAAAGTGAAACAGATTTCTACAAAGTAATTTAAATGAAAAAAAAAATCTAATGAAAAATAAGTGACTGCATAAATATTGATCCCCTTAAACTCGGTATTAAGTAGATGCACCTTTGGCTGCAATCACAACTCTGGGTCTGTGTGGATAGGTCTTAATCAGGTCTGCACATCTGGTTATTGCAATTTTATTCAATTCTTCTATGCGAAACTCCACATGGTCTGGGATCAGGCATGAACAGCCCTTTTCAAGTCCAACCATAAATTCTCTATTAGATTGAGGACATTCACCTTGCTGTCCTTAAACTCTTTCTGTGAAGCTTTCGCTGAATCTTCTCCCAAGCTGTAGTTCTCTTGCAGACTGAATAAGATTGTCCTCCAGGTTTTTCTCACATTTTGCCACATTCATTCTCCCCTCTTTACAAACCTTCCAGGGTCGGCTGCTGAGAAGCATCCCCACAGTATGATGCTGCCATCACCATGCTTCACAGTGGGGATGGTGTAGTGTCCTGTGCCATATTCCTCCCATTTCTTGATGATGGATTTAGCTGAAGTCCGGGTGATGTTTAGTGCCTTGGAATTTTTTGTATCCATACCCTGACTTATATAGTTTTAAAAACATTTTTCTCTGAGCTTTTTGGAGTGTTCCTTTGTTTTCATGGTGTAGTGGTAGCCAGGAATACTGATTAACCAGTGTGTGTATCTCACATGCAGAGCACTTTAAGAATAGAGAGCTCACCTATTTTTAAAGCAAGCAGCCTGATTCCTCAGTCAGCATGGACAGAACAATGACCTGTATGTTTTGCTTTGTATTATTGGTTTTGATAAATGCCACACAAATAAACTTTATTATTAGTTTGAACTAAAACACGAGTACCAAAGCCAGAAAGACAACAAGGACAAAGAATGTCCCTGAAAAGAACAGGCTTTCTCAGAAATGATGGCTCAGATGTTATCTCTCTCTCTGTTTATTTTCCATCCAAATACAGATAAAAGCCTGACTGACTAATTTGACAATAAAGAAAGGTTCTGCAATCTTGTCATCATCGTGTCTCTTTAGCTGAATCAAATGATTCTGGCATACTGCCTCTCTAATGAGTCATATGCATAATATGTCTGCATTTTTAGGAAATTGAAGTGATGTGAAACCGAGCAGCGTCATTGTGTTTTGTGATGTAGAACATATGGTTAGGTAGCTATATGGTTTCCAAACATCTAAAATGGTTGTATGCTTTTCCTTTTATATGGAGAAATGTGTGTAACGGTGCAAAAATGCTGCATGTAATTGTGCATAAATTGAACAATTGTGCAGTACAGCTTATCATAAAACAGCAGTGATTGTATCATGTAAAACACGTGGTCTGGAACCTCACAAGAGTCTGTATTTTTGCCCCTGTTGTCATCTGAAAACTGCTAAAGCCAAAAGAATCATAAGATATAAATCACTCATCACTGTATTTTAAACAGTGCATAAAGAGGGATTTACATCCTGTTAATGCATTATTAGGTATTCTGATACCAGGTAGTCATCTTTAATGGCTTGTGTTGACATACCTCAAAGCGAACTGGAGATGCTTTAATATCTGACAGCTCAGACTGCATACAGAGCCGGTCTGGTATGCCCTCATCTGGATTGGATCAATTGTGGAGGCAGTGCACATAGTCAAACATCTTAGCCAGCTTCATCAACTGTCGTGATCTGTAGTACATAAAAAGCATGGCTGTCTTTATGTGCATCCAGCCTCACTTGGAGTGATTGGAATTGACCCATTGCTAACTAAATTCTCCACTTTTTAAGAAATTACACCTTTTTTTTCCCCCTTGGTCTGTCAGCTTGAGAAAAGCAAAAAATTCAGCACCCTACTCAAAACATTTGGAGTATCAGCTGTAAGATTTGCAGGTTTGGCACACTAGCCTCTGCTGAGAGCTTGACAGGCTTCCCATGCATGGTTAGGATTGGACACAGACCTTTTTAGGGAGGTGCTTGGGCAGTGTTAATTTTGACAGCTGTTTTTAATTTTAGTCTTAGTCTTAATCTTTAGATAAAATGTATTTTAGTTTTAGTCACATTTTAGTCTTTTCTACCCTTTATAGTTTTAGTCGAGTTTTGGTAAACGAAAACTGAAAAAAATTTTAGTCAAGTTTTAGTCAACGAAATTAACACTGCCCTTAGGGAAGGGTCAATTAGAACTCTTTTTAACACATTCAGATTATTTGTCTCAGCTCAGTGATAAAAGACAGCATTTATGCTTCCAAATAGCTCTACCTTTGGTACCAGTTTGCCCTTTTTTAATCTTAGTTTAAACAGCAAAAAGATGGGGAATAAAAGGACACCATCTCCTTTTATGAACCAATCGTTCATAAAAGGAGAACCGGCTCCTCCACACAACGTATCTCGACTCCCTCATAACTTGTCATCTGGAATTGTCATCTCAACCTAACTATTATACCACAGGATTTATTTGCCAACTAGTATATCCATGACGCTTAAAGGCATGCTTATGACAATATGAGGGAGGAAAGCTGTTAAAGAGGAACCGCCAGCCTCTTAGCTCATGGCTAATTGGTCCCCATTCCTTCTTATCCTTCTTAAATGATGCATGGGCCATTGTTTGCAAGTGAGTTCTGATATCCAGACACCACCAAAGACATACTGAAGTAGAATCACTTGGATCTGACTGCCCAAAACGTATCATAAATACAAAATTTTTATAAAGAGACGCTGTTCCAAATTGCTTCTTCACAATATAACTCCTTCACAGCTTGTAAAAGTCAACAGGCAAAGACATGATATTTGGGTTTCAATAAAGATGATTTCTTTTTTTTTCTTTTACAAAGGGGTTGAGTATTACATCGATCTGGTGAAGCATTCAAAGTCAATAAGGTTTATAAGGATTTAGATTTTTAGAATTAAGATTTAGATTTTTTTGACAAATATATCAAAGCAAAGGTTCAAAGTTTTAATATTAAAGGTTGTAATTCTATCTTGCCACACTTTAAAGAAAAGTCTCCATTAAAGGCTGAAATCAGGGATTTTTCACAAGTATTTATGACCTGTGCTGAATTTTTTTGTCACACCTCTCTTCCTTTCTTTGTCTCATTTCCCCTTTGCTCTCCACTTTCATATTTCTCTCTCTCTCTGTGTTTTTTATAAGCTTTAGGTCTGTGCAGTCAGTGGAGGAGGGTTAATGAATTACCATTTCTGGACTGTAATGGGAGCCATTTATGGATACAGCTGCAGTAAAGGTTATCATAAACACATTTGCCTCCCTTTAGTGGCTGAATGTGTGAGAAGATGAGGCAGAAATGACTCACATCCAACCTTATCATTTGCTTAAATTATAACTGTGGATGCAGCGTTATAGCCTGCATGGGAATCGTTTTCTGGTAGTTATAGAGGAAACACTGGAAATCATTCATGAAGTCAGTGCTGTGATTTCATGTTTTATAGCAAAACTCTATACAGTAAAAATATTTATGAGGTTCAAACAGCCTCAGATATGGTCCGGTGTGGCGTTTCTATCATGGTTTGATTTGCATTTTTTCTCTTATTGTTTCTTCCTTTTTAGAGATGCTCCTGTTGATCATCCTTATTGGCCGGTTTTTATCAAGAGAATATGAGATCAGTAATTGGGAATTCATGCTCCTATTCACCTATGACCAAACTAGTCCCCTGTCGCTAGTACTCCTGCTGAGAGAAGCTCTCTTTCAGTACATTTAAATCCATAGGAAAGGTTTTATTTGGACTGATGTTAAACCATTATGTAGCATCACCTCTTCTTTAAAAAATAGTCTTTCAATGTCTACAAAGTTTTGGGAGAAGAATGTTGCCCCATTCTTGTCTGATGTAGGATTCCAGCTATGTCTTCTTTGCCAGAATTTTTGTTTTATGATGCACCAAATGTTTTTTATTGTTAAAAGTCTGGACTGCAGGCAGGCCAGTTCAGCACCTCTTCACCTCTTCTTCAGCATACAGTTGTCTTGTGAAAATTTTCTGAGAATAACTGTGTATTCTGTGCCATAAAATCGATCTGATCTGTTGCTACTATGACTTGTTTTTTTAACTGTTGCCCTGACAAGAAGTAACTTTTAATGGCACTTTCTGAAAGGATATTTTGACATCATGCTGTTGTGATTGATGTCGATTAGCATTGTCTTGCTGAAATATGCAAGGCCTTCCCTGACAGAGACGTTGTCTAAATGGGAGCAAATGTTGCTTTAAAACCTCTATATACTTTTCAGACGCTTTTTCAGATATGTAAGCTGCCCATACCATTGGCACTAATGCGACCCCATATCATCAGAGATGCAGGCTTTTGAATCATCTCTCCGTACCTCTCCTCTTTAGTCCTCAGGACACAGCATCCATAGTTTTCAAAAAGTATTAAAAATTTTGATTCATCTGGCCACAGAACAGTTTTCCACTTTGCCTCAGCCCATTTTAAACGGGCTTTGGCCCAGAGCAGATGGCAGCATTTGTGGATGGCACGGTGAACTCTGCTGACACACAATGATCTTTAAAAGTGTTCCTGAGCCCATGCAGTGATTTCCAGTACAGAATCATATCTGTGCCACCTGAGGGCCCAGGGATCATGAGCATCCAATACTGACCTTCCTCTATATCTCTTGTACACAGAGATTTCTCCAGATTCTTTGACTCTTTGGATATTTTGTAACATAGATGATGGAGTATTTGAAGACATTTTTCTGAAATTGGTCCACAATTTTAGACACAGTTTTTCATAGATTGGTTAACCTCTGCGTATCTTTACTCCTGAGAGACTCTGCCTTTCTAAAATGCTCTTTGAAAACCCAGGCATGTTACTGACCCATTGCTAATTAGCCTAAGTAGTTGCAAAATGCTCCTCAGCTATTTTCATTTGTACCTCTTACTTTTCCAGCGTTTTGTTGCCCTGTCCCAACTTTTTTGAAATGTGATTGAATTTTCTCATCTGTTGTGTTGTGTTCTTCCTTCCATTGTGTTATATTACCTCTGAAACCAACTTTGGAATCATTGACCTGTAGTTTGTGCCACACTTCTCTTGTATGAAACGACCTGTAATTGGGTTGATGTATTTGCATCCGCCCAAAATTGGTCTGGGGCATGTCTCAAGGGGAGCAGAGTGGAGTGACACTTCTGAAGATAGACCAGAGTGTATGCAACAGTTTCCTCAGGAGATCATTTTGTGTGCAGATTGCTGCTCAGACAGAGTATGTGGAATTTGAGGGTTATTCTGATCTGAGAAATTAAATTCAGTACGATTTCAGTCGGACGGATGCAACGGAAAGATATAAAACAGAATGTTTTCCTCATGTTTCAGTCATTTTTGTCTGCTTTTAAATGTCCCTGTGCAAACACAGAGCTAATCTGAGGTAATTATGCAGCAATGCTGTAAACTAGCCCATGATTCAGACCTGAGCAATCAAACTACAGGTGTGAAATCGCCCCAAAAGACCTTCACAGATAAATTTTACCATTGAAACCAAGGAAGCATTAATTGAGTCTCTTGGGAATTAAAACATTTCTGCCTAATCTCAGCAAGTTTCTCAGCAGGACGCAGGTACTGATGGACATTCAGCAGCCAGCTCGTTTTATTAAAGTCTAATCTCTAGGGGCAGTTCTTTGGCGGTTAGCAGGATTTTAAAGCCTAATTAGCAAACACTAACCAGCATCAACACGTCAGTTCTTTTAATGAAGGGCAGACTCAAGGTCTCTGGAAATGAGCCACGGCAAAAAGGCTCCTGGAAGAAGAGAAGGGCTTAAATCCCCTTGAGATAAAAGCTCTTTTGATTCCTTTGTTGCTTCAACTAAAAGGGCTAAGTGTTGGCTTGTGCAGGCCTTTGTCCCTCGCCGCTTCACATCCACAAAGCTCAAGTTCAGCGGGAGCAAAGGTGATGAGTGAAGGCAACAGGAGGGCTGACCGGAGCGAGGTCAACCCTGGCGTAACTCTTAACACCCTGTAACCCTTTGAATCAGCACTAAACCAATTACACCTCTTCATTGTCTTCAACACGCTGCCTGGCAACATCACATCCCTGCTGTGATTCTGTGGATGTGAGTGTGTCGCTGGAGGAATTTCCATGGAAACAACAACAGGCAGACACAACACCGTGCTGCTCCACTCACCTGACAACAGTTTGTTTAATGGATGAAACATAAAGGCCAATAAAAGAGCAGATTCATCTCACGTTATGGCTCATAACCTCCAGAACGGTCCTTCAGGGACAAATCTACAAACATGAAGCTATTGAATTAGAAGAGAAGATCATATGAAGGGAATCAGGACACAGATTAGTTCCTAAATGTCAGTGACAGCTCATGGGCAGCCATCGGATCTAATACACTCCCTGTATGCTCATTTTAATGACGCCTCAAATCAGAAGTGAAATCTGCATCGATATAAAGAAATGAAGGAGGTGATTCAGGCAGCGTGAAGGGCTGTGATGGTGAACGCTGACAGAGCAGTCATGGGAAAAGCTAATTATTCCCAACTGCCTCACATCTCGTCTTTATCAAACACACTGATAGATCTTTTACAGGTGCAGCGTTACTAGTTTACCGTTATTTGGGACAACATAAAGCTTAACTAGATTTTTATTAAGGTTATGAAGGAGTATCAGGGGAAAGCGTGTTTATCTTGTAACCTTGTAAAGACATGTTGATCATGTTTGATTCACAGTGCTGATACAATGCTTAATACTACTGCCGACTTAATTAACCTACATTTTCATACCACAGTATGATTAAATCCAGTCAGAAAAAAATAAAGATGTTAAGGCTGGTTCAGACTGCACAAACCCGGCCAGATTTTGACATGACTGTGTTGTTGTCATCTACAAATGCCAGACCTTAATATGAACGTCCGGGACATTTGTAATGTGACAATAGATACATCTCAAGGAGTTTATTTCACAATAGTGAAAATAATAGTGAGTTTACTGGCAGAGGGATAGAGGCACTGCAAAAGAGGAGGACAAAAGGTAGTTAGTTAAGGCAGATAGTCACTGAAAAGTCACTGGCAAAAATTAGGGATGTTACAGTACCATTTTTCCTTCCAGATACAAATCTGATACCAAGGTGTTGGGCATCAGCCGATATCGAACACTGATCTGATACCAGTGTGAACTTTCTGGACTGACTGTGCAGACTAGTAAATTATTTTAGACCTATTATTGACTCAGAACATGGCTCAGCAAATAGAAATGTTAATGTGCAGCATCTCTGTGACCCTAAGTTGTTTTTCTGCTGATTATTGAGTTTCACTGCTAAATATTAAAATAACAATAATACAGGGGGCTGTCTCACAGGCTCTCTCTATCTCTCTCTTTTATGCTGTATTCAGGCAGCATGACGTGATTTAGGGTGTACTCACACTAGGCCATCCGTACCGTGCCGTATTCTAACTGTGCTGAAGCCCATTTGACCCCCCTCCCCTGTCCCCCCTTTGGCCCGCACTCACACTGCTCAACACATTCAGGCCTGGGCACGGATCCGCCACGCGCCGACATCATTACACAAAGCAACCACAGTTGACGACTCAGTATGCATAAGTGTTGTTTTTTAAGCTGTAAAATAGTTACAGATTTATACGATATCTGATCTGACACCAAAATTATTTCCCCTGACCTGGAATCAGCTACATTAACTATACAGAGCCCAGTGAGGGGAGAGAGAAAAAGGGGTTAATAGTGGAGAATTATCGCTCACAGCATAAAATCTGGAGCCTGATCAGAGTTCCAAGCACTTCTGCTGAATGAAACCTGGACTTTTTAACTCGTATGAGCCCCTACAGTCATTCCTCTGCGTGTCCTTATACTATCTGAATCCCCTTGGCATTCCTTTACGCGCCACGAACTGTGCCTTTACTCAGGGTAATCCTGGATGCCTGATGCACCAAACAAGCTCTTATGTGTCCAAAGCAGGATTAAATGTTCAGTTACCATGACGAGAGCAATTTTAACCATCTGATGAGAGCTGGAGGTGAAAACGCCTCAGGATTAATAAACGATGCTCCGTTTAAACGTCAGCGATCAAGATCCCACTTTCACTTCTTGGTGACATGAAATAGAATTAGAGGCAAGTTATTTCAGTGGATGATAGTTTGGCATTATAATTTTTTAATAAGAGAGGTTAAATCAGCCATGTGATTAACCCCGGCACACACTTGTCCATGTATTTGGCACTTTCCTTTACACACGGAGGATGAAAGGTGTTATCCTGTGAGCTGCTGTTTGTGACTAATACAAGGGAAGAAGCTTTATTTTACAAATCAAAAATCCTCTCACAGTCGTTGAAGCCTGACTTTGCCAGAAACTGGTCTGAAGTGTGGACTGGACTGGGATCCTGCTGTCTCTAGCATGCAGCTGCTGCCTGGTGGGCTCTCTGAGGCGGGTCCTCTTGTTGTTACTTCACACTACGTCACATTCCCGCGCTTATGTTCCTTCATTTGCATCTGTGCAGTGCCTAGCCCCTCCTCGTTTATCCCTGCTGGGGCCGTGAAGCGTGCCGCGCTGAAGCACGGAACGATTGCACTCACACTGGCCAAACGTACCAGACTTTAGGCTGAAACGGGCCCAGGCACGGTACGGATGGCCTAGTGTGAGTACACCCTAAGAAACAGCCTGCAACTGGCTGACAGGCCCTCACAATGGGAAAACAATATGGCTGTTAGCATTAAGTTAGCATTCGAGCTATAGTAATTCAATTAAAATGGATTAAAAGACGTTTGATATCTGGTTTACTGGTGTGGATTTAATCATTAAAGTCCCCAAAAGTCACAGAGTTCCAGGCTCGCTAAAAATGCTGCCTGCAGAATTCAAAGGCATCAGTAGTGTCAATGGGAGCGCTCAACGGCTAGCTTCAAGAGGAAACCCAAGTAAGAGGTTGTGATTTATGGTTCGAAAGATATTTAACTTTTGATAAACTGTGTCACTGCAGGACTGGAAGGCATTTTAATGAGCACATTCAGAGAAAAACTGCCACACAGCCACCATTCTTTGCTGCTGCAGTGGGCCCTTTGGCTCTCCCTCGGTGCTCTAAAACTGTAGCATGTACATGCAGTGCTTTCCGTCAGCGAAGAAGAATTGATTTCCAGTTTATAGCGTTAACATTTAGCATGGCTAAACTTAGCAAAATATAAAGCTAAACCAAATGGTATTGGATTGATGCATGAACTTGTGTACTCGCCAGTACCAATACCTGCATTTAAGCAGTATTGAACATATTTCTGATACTGGTATCAGAATCCTAACAAAAAGAACTAGGTTCAGGGCGCCGAACCTAGGCCTAGTGGTTTAAGGCATGCCCCAAATACCTGTTTGGCCCAAAAGAAGATTTTTCTTATTATTGCAATAAACATAGACATATGAAATGTGTTTTTCAAATGCTCAAATTGCAATAACATTGAAATTGGGATTTTTTTCAGTCTTAGTTAAAAAAAACCTTCCCTAAACAACACTTGTTTTTCAACTTAGCTTGCAGCCCCATGTGTCCACAATTTTCCTTAAAAACAATAAGAAAACTCTTACATTCAATCTAAGTCTCCTCATTCAGTGTTTAGTTCAAATTTGTGAGTCCGTTTTCTTAGAGAGGTGGAGATCTTATGGAAAATTTAACTCCGGGCGAAGCCTCTTCGATATCTTAACACCAAAAGTTAATTTTTAAAATTCTAAGTTAGAGTAAGCCCAAGTTTGAAGCAATGAGATTTATTTCAAAGAATGCTCCTTTATTAAAAGGTGAGGTATTGTCAAAGCGTGTGTCTTTGGGGAGAGTTTAGAGTTGAAATGAATCTTTTTTAGGAAACAAAGTAAACAGTTTAAATAAATAAGTCCAAATGGATGTGCCAAAGTGTAAAAACCTTCCTCCTCTGATAGATTCTGTCTCTCTGTCTCTGTATTTACCTGTTTGAAGCAGATTTATGTTGCGGCCTCTCTCCACTCCCCGGTGAGTCACTGACATTTACGCTGTGCCCTTGAGCGTAGAAACACAACCGAGGAGCTTCTACAGTAATAACAGCATGTGTATGATGGTGAGGAGTAAAAGCATCAAAAACACACTTTTAGCAAACACACAGAGCACTGTTTCTGTCTTTAAACCCTCAAAAGGATAGGATGATTTGAATGTCTTGTTTCAGACTCTTTACAGTTGAAAACTGACTGCTTTGAGAACTACATCTATCGCTGGAAACACAAAAAGCAACAAAAGAATGTTTGCAGAAATGCAGCAAACCTCGTAATCCATGATAACCCCCCAGCTTTACGCTGTTGTTGAATATGTGTCGACAGTAATGGACAGTCGCAGCTCCTCTCCGTCACTCAGCCTCATTAGCTGAATTGATTAGCTAACGAATCATTGATACAGCCTCAGGGAAGAATGATAAATGATGCTACTCAGAGGTCACAGAGTCGCTGCTGAAGTGTTGAAACCAGCGCTGGAGACAGCTCAAAGTGTCCTTTAAGGAATCTCTACTGTCATGGATTTGCTGTGTTCTCTTTCCTCCCGGTCAAGGCTCTGTTTTGTGTTTGTCGGCCTGAGGAGAGAGGATGATGATCAGAACATGAGATGATGAAGCTCAGTACACTTGCTCATCAGTTTGTCCTTTAGCTGCTGTGTTTGAGCACCTTGTTTGAACAGCAAACAGTCGTGTTTGTCGCCCCCCTCCTCACTCTAAATGTGAGTTTGTATGGTACAGGAATGCTGCTCAGCTGGTCTCGACAGGGAGCAGAGATTTTAAAAGATATATTTTTTTTTAATTGTGGATTCATAGAGTTGCTGACTGTACCAAAGTCTGTGTGTTCAGATGTATAGGAGAACTAGACCTCTAGACCAAACCAGAGCCAAGAGGAATCGCTTAACAGTCCCTTCATGAAATTTAAGAGCACAAATTCATATTTTGGGTCCCTCCAGGTCCCTGTGTAACCAAAGTGAGAGTTGTATTCCCATCCTAGGCACGAAGTTGGAAACGCTCCCTGTCACTGTTGAACTTGACCAGGGCTGCCCCTTATCCCTGATTCTGTTTGCAATTTTCATGGACAGGATCTCGAGGCACAGCTGGGGAGAGGAAGGTTTTTAGGTGGGTGACCTCAGAATTTCATCTCTGCTTTTCCCAGATGATGTGATTCTGTTTGCTTCTTCATGCGCTGGGGCGGTTTGTAACTAAGTGCAAAGCAGTCGGATGATAATCTGGCAAACCACTCATACACAGCGTTTGGGAAAGGGCAGCCTTTGAAAAGGAGGGTGATTGGATGAATATTCTGTCACATCTTTACAGGCCAATCAGAGCAACAAAACACGTGACGTAGCTGCTATCGAGCTGCTCCTCTACCGAAGGAGTAAACTCCATATAGAACATCAAATGGCGAACAATGGCAACTGTAGACATGTCAGTACATGATTTTGTCGTTTTTGAAAAGAAAACAACTCACTGCTGTTCTTTGTTCTTCTTTTAACAAAGAAATATCAAGTTCTGAGAAAACTGGCACTTTAGCAGCATCCACACTAATGTCTTCCGCTATTATTGCACCAGCCTCTTGTTGCTACATGCTTACATCATGACTCTGCTGCGCCCGAAAGTACTGCCCCTGGTGGCTGATTGGTCCTGTCACTTTCTAACCGGGCCCAAATGGTTCAGACGGGAGCTTTGCATGATGGATTTGCCAGTGAGAAACACAGAAATGGGCAAATCCAGCTGCTTTGCAAGGTTAGTCTGATGAGAGTCAGCACCTCCAAGTCTGCTGGAAAGCTGTGAATTGCGCCCACTGGGTGTGGAGGATGTCTTAACCCCAAGTGAAGGAGTTCGAGTATCTCTGGGTCTTGTTCACAGGTGAGGGTAGAGTGGACTGTGAGATGGGAAGGTGGACTGGTGCAGCATCGGCAGTATTGCAGGCATTGAGGTAAAGAGGGAGCAGATCCAGAAGTCAAAGCTCTCAATTTTACAATTACAATTTTACCTCCACCTAAACATGCTTGTTGTGCTCCATCCCCCTCCGTGCCACTGCATGGTTTCACTGTGTGCTTATGAAGTGTAGCAGGCTAGCGGGCTCATCCAAAGGTCTTTTACAGATAAGATAATGCTAACCTTTCTGTTTCCAGACTATTCATGGAGCCCCGTGTTGTCAGGAAAAGTCTGTAGAGTAAAGTGAATAAGCAACAGAGTGAGTGGTATGGCGCTGTCCTTGAGCGTGACACTGAGCCTTCAGATGCTGTAAAACACTCTGTGTCTGAATGTGCAGTGGAGTTTCTGTGAAAGAGCACCACACTTCTCTTATAAATAAACATTTGTAAAGCTGTCTGACATATTTTCCATGCTGGGTTATTCTGCTGTTTGGAGATTATGGCTACAATTTCAGCTACAATCAACCAACACTCCCTTAGTTTCAACATTCATCACAGTTTGCATGGATATCAGCATTAGCTGAGCTCTTCTCTGAAGGTTGAATCACGACTGTTACAGCCCTCTGTAGCTACCAGTAAAAGTTCCTGTTTTTATTTTGCGTATGCCCTGATGGAGTAAAAATAGTTTCCTGAAGAGCTACAGGAGAAATGGGTAAGACGGTCTGAGATGGAAGGGTCGGGGAAGGCGTTGATGGCACTGCAGTCGATGGTGAGAAATAGATGATATTGAATTTCAAAAGCAGTCCAAGAATAAAAACCTACGCTTGAATTTCTGGAAGAGATGTGCTATGAAAGAGTGAAACAGTGAATGCACAGTTTCCTCCAACAATTTGGTGATGCAGAAGCTTTAAAAAGACCAGAATGTCACTGCAGTTTTATTATATAAAAAGTAAAACTATTGTCTTTTTACCTTTTGCACAACCATTCATTTATCTGTCTCCTGAATCTGTTAAATCTTGGGCTAATTTGAAAAGTGGTCAAACGTATTGCACCATTACGTGCATTTTAAAATAGCACATTCTGTCGTCCTTCCATATGTATTTAGTAACAAAATTTCTCCCAATCACATGCACATTCCCTCGCTTATGATTTCAAAATGTAATCAATCCCATTGGATAATTCTTCTTGGAAATGAGCTCAATCTTAAATGGAGCTCTTGTCAATCATGGTCTACAAAAACATCCCTGGTATAAGGGGAAAAAGTTTGTAAGATATTGTGTTCAACCTGGATGAATGCAATTCTTTGTAAGGTTGAGAAATACCACAGCTGGTTCAAAACAGCCAGTTGAGACAGAGCTATGTTCACCATTGTGTAGCATCCCCTCTTCTTTTAAAAATAGTCTGTCGAGAGGTGCAGGTGCTGGAGTTTTGGGAGAGAAATGTTGTCCCATTCTTGTCTGATGTAGTATCCTATCTGCTCAGTCCCAGTTCTTTTTTGCCAGATTTTTCTTCTCATGATGCATCGAATGTTTGCTATGGTGAAAGCTCTGGACTGCAGATGCAACCCCATACCATCAGAGATGCAGACCTTTGAAGTGTGCACTGATAACAAGCTGGATAATTTCTCTCCTCTTGATCGCTGAACACAGCATCCATGGTCTTTCTTCTGTCCCTACTTTTTTGAGAAGTGTTGCTGCCATCAAATTCAAAATGGGCTAATATTTTCATAGATTGACTCAGTTTTAACATCTGATATATTTATGTTCTATTGTGAATAAAATATGGGTTTATGAGACATGAAAATCATTACATTCTGTTTTTATTTACATTTTACACAGTGCCCCAAGTTTTTTGAATTGAGCTTGTAATAAACAGGTTTGCATCTACTGTTGGGGGTATGTTATCAGGTGTTTTATTTTACAGTGCTTTGTTTCATGAAGTATTCACAGCTAAAGGAGACAGCCTTCTCTTAATTGTAGAGCTCCTCCAGTGGGAGTGCTGCAGGCTCTGTATTAACGCCTTCAGTGTGGAAATGGACACCATGGGAAATAGCCGGGCCCTTCATCATCATTCCAGCCTTCATTAGAAGCAGCCCTTTTTTCCTATTCTTCATACTTGGATCATAAAAGTCACTCCACTGAGGAGTATCTTGGACATGTGTGTTCTCCATCATCATCCTCATCACTCTGACAGGTTCAGGCAGGTGATAAAAATATCGATTCCTCTCTGCTGGATCCCGTCCTCCAGTCGGAGCGAGCTGTACCAGGCAGCATGAACAGAACAAAGAGGCGGTGCTGGCAGACTTTAAACATTTCCAGATGCTGCAGACTGAACTGTGGGAACTCTGTGGAGAGAAAAACCAGTGATTGGTGAGGCTGAAGAGGCCTGGAGAGCAATTTCAAATGTCTACTTTGCAATAACATTTGACTAATAGCTCAGTTTGCATGGCCAACACTGGTAGTTTGAGGGTTGGGCTAACCAACAGTTTCTTTTACCTGCTGTATTTCATCAACATAAACCAGATGTAAAGCTGACTTGGCAGATTGTCTCACTGGGAACATGATGAAGAAAGCACAAGATTTCTGAATGTGCTCTTGATGCCTTAAGCCATACAAAAAATACTGACCCAAAGAAATACATAACGTGTTACTTAACCCCCCCAAAAGTTAGTTGAACATTGTCTGATTTGTAATATTTGAGGTTTGCAAAAGCTTTTGATACTTAAAAAGAGTTTGTTTTATAAAGCTTTTTTGCATATGCATTACTGTATGTAGCAAGCCAGCTACTAGTTTCAATCCTGGTATCAGATATTGATCCAGTCCTGACTCAGATAACTAGACCAGCTATCTCTAGGCCAATCTATGGGACTGATCCTTGAGTTAGTGTCGAATAGGGATGTACCATATTGGATTTTAATCCATATCCGAAATGCCAGTATCTCTAAATATATTCTACCAATATCAATAAATAAATATTATATTTCTGCATACAACCAGTGTTTACAGAAGCTGTAACAGTTGGAAATAACGACAGAAAATGTCATATCTGCTGATATGATATTGTGCATCCCTGCAGTGAGGTTGTCAAAATTGTAATACTTTTTCAATACCATGTTTTAAATGAAACAATACCTTGTATCTTTATGTTTGATAGTACAAAAAGCATCAACATTATTTTAAAAATAAACAAGCCCCATAGAAAACAAGTAGAATCTTAAGTCCTTTGCACACCGGATATTTTTATGTGCTTTATTTTCAATTAATCCATACTTTTCAAACCTGTAGTCAGTGCAAGCTTTCACACCAGCAAGTAGGCTGTTATTTTTTTAGACTATGGTTGATTTTTCCAAATTCTTAATTCTAAGCAGCACACATCTGACCAATCAAAAACACTTGTTGTCTATGGTAGAAGAGTTCTGAAGTGACATAACAGAGGAGCAACAACTTCCTCCACTTCATAGCATTAATCAAGTTTCATTTTTACCCTCTACCTCAACAAGCCTTCCAGGGCCTGCTGCCAACAAGTATCCCCCCAGCATGATGCTGCCACCACTGTGCTTCACAATGGGGATGGTGTGTTCGTGGTGATGTGCAGTGTTTGGTGTCTGGTCTGATGGCTAAAAGGCACTATTTTGGTCTCATCAGACCAAAGAGCTTTCTTCCACTTGACCATGGAGTCCCTCACATGCCTTTTGGTGAACTCTTGTTGAGATTTAATGAGTTTTCTTCAACAGCAGCTTTCTCTTTGCCACTCTCCCATAAAGCTTTGACTTGTGAACAACCCAGGCAGTAATTGTTGTGGACAGTCCCTCCCATCCAAGCTGCTAAAGTTTATAACTCCTTTAGAGCAGTCATAGGTATCTCGGTGGCCTCTCTCACTAGTCTCCTTCACTCAGTTTGTGAGGATGGCCTGATCTAGGCAGACTTGCACATGTGCCATATTCCCTCTATTCCTTGATCATGTTTTTAACTGAACTCAGCACCTTGGACATTTTTTTAATTCATTCTCTGACTCGCACTTCAGTTTTTTTTGTCTTCATGGTGTAATGGTAGCCAGGAATACTGATTAACCGGTGACTGGACTTTATACTACAATCATTTGAGATACATTCACTGCACTCAGGTGATCCCCATTTAACTAATTGTGAGACTACTAGCACCAATTGGCTTGGCCTCTGTTGAATTAGGTCAGTCAACATATTTTTGTTTAATCAACACTTCCAAAAAACACAAAATCTTTTTACCATCTTATCCACCGATTAAAGGCATTGAAGTAAAATAAATTGATTAATCTTTTAAAAAAACATGAAAAACACAAGAAAAAACAACCCCAAGTGGGGTGCCAAGGAGTCATTATTAATATTTATTTATTTATTTATTTTTACCTTTGGTATGGAGTGCTGTGATGATATTGTTTGCATTTTACTAGCAGTTTGACTTCATAATTCTATAATCATGAGGACCCTTACAGTCCCCATGGAAATGGTTTTAAGCATGTGGGTTTGGTCACATGGTATAAGAGTGGCTGGAGCTGTGATAATGATTGAAGATCAAAATCTTCACCAGAACGGGGTCAGACCTTATCTCTCAACCATCAACATCTGACACACAAACATAGATTTCTGCGTCGTGTCACATCAGGCCGCCTCCTCATGCTGAGCTGAGCGATTTACTGTTCCCTCTCGTTCCCCATCGGCCCCGGCAAGTGATCACTCTCCGGACTATTTTTATCCAAGCAGGAGAACATGCTGGCATCTTTTCCTCCAGCCCGCTCCCTTAATTCCTCTCTGTGTCCAAACACACGCTGACAAGAAATCGGCCTGCAGAGGCCTGGTGCTTTACAACAGGCTGCTGTTTCACATGAACGGCTCCACTCAGGCTCTCATCTTACATTTATGTGCCTCACTCCTTCTCCTTCTCGCTCTCCGCCTTTCTCTATGTGGGTAAATGATGAAAGTAAAAGTAATACAAGGAACCGACAGGGGCATCTGGCTTAATTCCAACAGAAAATGGAATTGGATTACTGCCTCTCTCCGTGCAGCTGTGTACGTGTTTGTGTAGCGAGAATAAAGGCAACAATGGAGCTCGGCAGCAGCCAGCTGCCCAGCGGTGAATCGCTGATGAAGAGAGAGGAAACAGAGCTGCTGCTGCTGCTGCTCAACACCTTCCTGTTTATGTGTGTGGAGCATGCAGGGCGGTGTGAGTTTCATGCTTGCCTTCACATCCCAGACAGATCAGTCATCCACATGACATTGATCATCATTTTTCACGGCCTACACGAGCAGTCTTTGTTACATAGCATAATCTTCTAATGGATAAGAGGCTGAAGCAGCAGCTCTGTGCGGCTGATTGAACATCTGATAATCTCTCATTTTATTTATTCTCTCCCCCGCTGCTGCTCACAGAATTCACTCACCATTAGAGCAGTTTTCCTCCCCAAACGCCTCACCTTAGATAAAATTTCTTCCTCTTTTTCTCTCACAGTGCCGGCCCTAAAGGAGATAACATCTATGAGTGGAGGTCGACCATCCTGGGCCCTCCGGGCTCCGTGTATGAAGGAGGAGTCTTCTTCCTGGACATCGCCTTCACACCAGACTACCCCTTTAAACCACCCAAGGTGAGTGAGTGAGTGAGCGAGCGATGCCCTGCAGCTCCACAGCAGAGCCCCCCCTCCTCACCCGCTCCTTCACCCACAGCTCTGAACAATGTTACTATTGTCCCAGCAGGCTGTCAGCTTTTCACCGCTCCACAACAATGACTTGTTTAAGGCTCATTCACCTCCAGCACGCTGACAGAATAACAGCTGACAGCAGCTCTGAGGCTGCTCTGAAGATGAATTATTGACCCACTCTTCATATTTTGGGGGTTACATAAAGTCAGTGTGTCTAAATGACTGTAAAAAAAGTCAATTAGTTGTGTTAGTCCAACCAAAGTGGACTTTCAAAACAGTAAATGGAGGTGTGTTCATATTAAAAATGACAAATATCATTACCTACAATTCTGAATCAATTTAAAATGCAGAAAATGTAATAGTTCAAAAGATACTTCTTTTCATCCTAAGTGTATTTTTAACAGCAAACATTGAGAACTGCTGCTGCTGTTTTCCATGCATTGTCTCTACCTTCTCTGGTGCACAGGTACGGCTGTGCTTGCTTCTTACAGCATCTGCGATGTTAGCATTAGCACCACTAGCTCTGAGTGTCAGTACTTGCTGTGTCTGACATACACTGTCTATGAAGCTGAAAATTACTCAGTCTGTCTTGTTTTCAATAAAAAAAAGTGTTAGGACTCACTGCAGATTCCACAATCTCTAGGAAGCCTGACTCGATATATATATTAATTGTGCCAAAAGAAAGTAATGTAGCCTAGAAAGAAAGACAGACAGACTGATAGATACTTAATCTATGCTGATGGAAGTTCAAGGTGTCCAGTAGCTACTTACAGACACATCCCCGCTCTCCCCATATTTACCAAAGCAAAATTTACACAAATATCTACACAAGAGTATACAATTTAATCAAAAAGCAAAGACAGGGTAGGATGCCGACAGATTTACATGAGATAGATAAGATAATTTAAGATAATTAATGCAAATATGCATATGAGGGGAGGCCATTTAAGGCGATTTGTTGTTGCATTTTACCGCAAACAACAACTACAATACAAAATGCAATGCATCTTTTATTAAGAAGCTGATGTTAATCCATGGTCTGCTGCACTGTTAAGCAGCATTTTGGTATCACGTTTCAAGTTTACTAACTTACATTTTCTTTGAACCTAGTTTAGTGAATATATGGATTCATCAAATCACAGTCTCACTCAAATTTAAACAAGAAATGACAGCAGAAACATGCAGGTTTGAACACTTAATGATTATATTAAATAATGAGGGGTCAGCCAATGTTAGGAAAGTCTGAACCAAAGGACTTCAGATTGAAAACAGATGACATCTGGTGCCATTTTGCCTTACCTGCTGCAATTTTGCTACTGTAACTTTACACCACAAGTTTGAAGCCTACCTGACCTTGAGAGCATCTTTGTACTTCACACACACTCTTTTCTTGTGAAAAATCGCTGTAAGCTCAACAGTGAAGCTAACAAAAGTATGTTTCTTTAGTTGCAGTGAATGGTTTGAGCAGAGAAGGTGAAATCTGAGCAGAGCTCAGAGAAATATTGAGCGTAGCAGCCTGAAACAGCTTTGAGCGGTGGAGCAGAGGGAACAAACCACTCTGAGCAAAAAGAGGATATTCTCACATCTCCTCTCTGCTCTGCTGAGGATGTAAGATTGATACAACATTATACAGTTAATAGTTATGCCCCCGTTCATCAGTCAGTCAACTAAATCTGAGCCTAAGTGTTCACCAAGGATCATTAATGAGACACTTTAATCTATTATTGCTGCTGCCTGTCTCAAGATAAGCCAATAGACTATAATAAGTTAAGAAGAAGTGAAGCTAATGCAGAAGAAGTCTAAAACAAGCATGTCTCTGATGGCATGCAGGGGGTGACGCCACTGTTTGAAAAAGAAGTTGTATTACAAGAAAATGCCAGACATGTTTCGTGTTTTTGAAGCTTAATTTTATAAACTTAGAGATGTTTTCATGACTGAAATTGGCCTTGTGGTTCATAACACAGTGGCCCATCACAACAAACCTAAAATGAAGATTTCAATATCACTTTACAAGGACTTAAACACATTTTATGTCACCGCGGTGTTAAATAGTGATAATACTTATAGTGTGTGGAAGAATAAAGCAGGTCTTGAAATAAGTATGGCTTTATAACAGTAAGGGAATGTTTTTATAAACAAAAAATCTTTCTGAGTTTATAGCTTTCACGTAACATCACATACCTTCTGAACTGCCCACTGGCGGGCAAGAAAGACTTCCTACTGCTGTACACTATGGAGAAGTTCATGGTCTCTGTTGCCACCTACGTGTTTTAACAAGTTTTGAATTATTTTTAAATGAAAGAAAATTGTTGTTGTATGCACTAACTGTTGAGTAGAAAAGCCAACCTGCATTGACAGCACTGTGGAAGCAGGTCATTATCTCTTGAGTAGGGCTGCACGATTTAGGAAAATGATGTAATTGTGATTTTTCTCCCCAGCATTGCAATTGCGATTTGATATGTAGTTATTTCTTTAGATCCTTATATTATGTTTTTTACCAACAAACACAAGCAATAAAACATTCTATATTATGACCAACACAATAATAGATAAAACGAGAACTGAACAATTTCAAAAAATATCTAATGGTGATGATTTTGACTAGTATTGCAAATTGGATAGAAATTGAGGTATTGAAGGGAGTTATCATTTTAATGTCATTCTCCTATTTCATAAGAAAACGTTTAAAAAAGTAGGAGTTTTTTAGACTATTCTAAAAAAATTGCCTGCGGATGATTGCATATCTAATGCATAACATCTCTATTGCAAAACAAAGTTCTAAAATGGTATTTTTTTCATAAATTTCAGGTTAAAGAAATATTGCACCTTCTGCGATTTTTAAAATGGCAGCAGGCCGTATTGCGATTTAATCTAATTTCCCATCAATTGCCCAGCCCTACTCTTGAGTCAGAATTGCTTATTTTTAGTGTTTATTGTTGTTGTCTCATTAGAAATCTGCAGACTGTAACAGCTGATCAGTGCCAAGGTAAACACTTTTGACTTGATTAAAAACGTACTTGTCTAATTAATAGCTCAGTTTTTCTGAAGTTGTCAGGTGATGTGAGCGTGCTTTTTTAAGAGACAGAGAATTAAAAAGACCAGGGCTGCTGCAGCTCGACATAGTGGTCAACAGTAGCTGCTACTGTTCTGTTTTTGCCCTCTAGGCCACTGATATCTATAAATATATCCTGTTTTAGAAAACACTCATTCATAGTATATTATGAGAGGTGATTAAATACTCATTGTGTGCTCTAGCGAGTGAGAAATGTGTTTATTGTAGGGTTGAGTCAAAATAAACTACTTGACTGTGTGTTCATTGTGATGAAGGAAAATGTCAGCCAGTGCAGCAGTGCCTTTTGTTGATGTATTTTTAAAGGACAACAATGGAGCTCTATGACACAAAGGAGGAAGATATAACAGTCTTTGATACTGACATAATGCACGCCAGAAGAAAACATTCATTGTTGTTTTTTAGGAAAAAAAGGAAGAAAATTCCAGAGTATGACACGACTTTTCCTGCAGCTGATTCTTGTTTTTGTGTCTCCTCCTGTCATACATTCAGCTGCTCCTGGCTCTCCTCCAGTCAGGCTGTGGCTTTGTGGGTGAATGTGTGTGTTTGTGTGTGTACTGCTGATGCAAGTGTGTGTCAGTATTCACACAGTAGACAGGCTGACAGCGGTTGCCACCTCCCTCCCTCCTTTCCTTCTTCCCTCTGAGTTTCTGATTTGTCCCCGGGGTTTTGGTTTCAGGTCTTCAAATACTCACAGGCTCACTTCTATCGACTATTTACAGACACATGTTGTTAAAATAAACAGATAGAGTAAACTGGGGTATATTTTAGGATGTCCATATTTATTCTGTTTAAAAGCGAACCATTCAGAGGTCACAGGCCAGCCTTGGATTGAGCTCAAAATGTGAAAGAGATTTGTAAAGGCAGCAGGAAAAGTTCTCACAATAAGATAGATTTTTTTAATTTAGATATCTCTGCACACATACATAAATTCTGCCAATTTATTTGTGCAGTTAAAGCTGGGATTCCATTGCCAAAAGATGGAAAAGACACAAAAATAACAGCCCCACACTGTCCTGCTTTTTTGGCACCCTTCTCTTGGGGGTACCAAGGGGCACGTATCCAACCCTAAACTGTGGTGCTAGACTTACTGTAGTCCATGGATTTGTTCACCGATTCTTCTCCTTTTTCATGCAATTAAGTTACGAATGGACACATACAAAGTGTACCATGCTTTACAGCTTTACTTCCTCATTTTGCATTCTTTTAAAGGAAGTGGTAATATACTATTTAGGAAATAAACCTTATGAACCTTGGTTCAATTTAAAAATAATAAATGAGCACAACCTAGAATTATGAACTGAGGACTTTGTTGCTTTTTTCCCCTTTGAACCAAACCAAACCAAACTGTGACCACAAAACGGAGGTACAAACCAACCTTTGACCTCTGTGAACCATTACAACCCTACCTCACGGTACCCATCTGCTACACAGTGCAGTAGATGGGTACAGCAGCTCCACGTAAGTTATCAAGTTTAATGGGTTAAAAAATAATTGCCGGCTCAATTGTACACTATCTTAAAAGTTGTAAAGCATTTTATTTTTTACCCAGAAAGCCTCTGTGTTTGGCACTATTTTCCAATGCAAGCTTCATCTACCAGCTAAATGTTGTTCCACATCAGCATATCTGAACAGCTGTTTCAGTGTGCAGGCTTTGACAGAGACATCAACGATATCCCTTTCATCTATAATAGAGATTTATGACTGTAATCGGACCTACAATTCGTCAGTTTAAATGTTGTGAGAACTTTGTTTCAATTTTGGATATCAAATCTCCTTTCTGGTGTGAAACGTGACTCTTAAAGTTAAACAATCTCCTCCTCACCCTCCTGATAGTCCTCACTGAGGGAAAACTGAGCCCGTCTAAACTCTTGGCATCCAGAAGTCTTATGTTTTTCCAGTCTGGCTGTGAATTGTGCCACCCAGCAGCTCACCGGCTCTCAGCCACCAAGCTGACAGCTGCAGCTGCTCAGATCGCTGCCTCATCGCTAATGTTAGGATGATGAGGACGGTGCTGATTGTCTCAGATAGAGGGTTCAGGATGGCAAGGATGACGGTCAAACACGATATAGTCTAATCTGAATCTGATCTGAATCTGAGATATGAAGCTTTTATTAATAATATTTCCTCTATCAAAGTTTATTACATCCTGGATTTCAGCTGAACTCTTTAGCATATTTGCCTTCCTTTGCATTACATCCTTCTCATTTTTCATCTTTGTTAAATTGGCCATCTTATTTGTCTTAAAAGTTAAGCTCAGATTAACATATGATCAGTTTCTTTTTTTCCTTTCTTTCATTGCTCATGTTGTTCATCTGTTTACTTGTGAAAATTGTATGTTATCTGCAGAAGTGGAAAAATTACACAACTATTTTACTCAAGTAAAAGTGTAGTTAATCTGGTTAAAAAAAATAAAGTACAGCTCTATAAATCTAAAAAAGTAAAAAGTGTCATATTTGAAGTTTACTTTGCTACTAAGGAATCCTATTATGTTATGATATGATCTTGTGTTAAAGGCAAGAACAAGAGAGCAGATATCAATAGTGTTTATATTGGTCCACCATATACTATATATAGTTAAACTATGCTCATGAAAGTTGTAAGTATTTTACAGTACAGAGCTGCAGTAACTCCTGAAAATCAAAGCAAAGAGTCTACCTAATAGGTCAATGCATACTGATGAAGAATACACACTATGTGTCCTTTAAGAACATATAAAGTCACAGGTGGGAAATCTAACTCAACAGATAACTTCACTCATGGTGCAAATGTGTGTCACATCATAAAACAATCCACCAGAAACGTGAGCAAAAGAACCCCAGCAGGGATCACTATACAGCAGCCAACACAGCCAAACACAACTAAAAACTCTGCCCAAGGGCATGGTTGGCAACCGCCCACACACCAGCCCAGATTTGAAATGGAAATGGGTGGAGCTTGGATCAATTAACTCTTCTCAGAGTTGAACTGACACTGCTGGATCAGCTCCATCAAATGACAGTGAAGACCGTTTCACTTACAAAGGACTTTGACAGTTAAAATCAACTCTAAATGTTTAACCCTGAGAAATCAACCCTCTAGTTTTTGCTGCTTAGAGATGTGATGTGGAATCAATCCCTAGGCATGTGCTACTGTATAGTCAACAGAAGTGGAAAAAGTACAAGAGTATTGTACTCAAGTAAAAGTACAGTTACTCTGATTAAAGCTGACTTAACTCTTGTGCCCTCCTCAGGCATTTTTGGGCATTCTTCTCAAGGTTTTTTTTTTTTTAATTTGTGATTATTTTGTCAATTTTACAGCTTGTGGCATGATTTTTTACAGGAACTTTTCTTTCTAGTTAAATTTTTGAAATCCAACATGTTTTACTCTTAAATGTCATTCATACTCTCGATGAATTTTGTACCCTCTGGACACCTTCGAGGCAAAAATGTACATGTACAAAAAACTGTTATTAAATCACCATACATCAATATTTTTTTCTACTTTTTTTTCATAAATCTCTTTAACAACTTCAGACTTGCTCAAAACTACCAAACATTAAATAATTTTCAAGATTTTAACCCTTTAAATGCATGTTTGATTATTTGAAATATTTTATTTTTTACTACAAAAAAAACACAAAAAGTGAATTATTTTCCATAAAATTAATAGTGGAAAGAAGGGGCTTTGGTGCTGATGAGAGTCTTGGATGGGTCAAAGATTAGACTTGAACCTGGATACTGTGCGTACATTGGGCACGCCTTCGACCACTTGGCCATCTGCACCCCTCACTTGTGTTCTTAAGGTGATGAATGCCAGGTGTTTGTAATTTGGAAACACACATTTCTCCTAAGGATTGAGAAACAGCCCTTTAATGTCCATATAAGAGCATGGAACTGCAGGGCAGTGTGCAAACACAGAGGAGACACAGGAGAAAGAGGAGAAAAAGCAAGGTATTAGTAACATCCTAATTTAAAATAAACCGTTAAAACAATCACAGTAGTTTGAAATATTTCATTGGTTCTGAAGAGGAGGAAAATTTAATTACGTATATATATATATATATATATATATATATATATATATAAATTATCATATGCTACACACACATCAGTTGGATTAAATCACTGGTTCTGACAGTGCTTTTATCAGATAACATGCATCGTACTGTAATAACAAATGGATGGAGTCCAGATGACTTTTAAAAAATTGCTTAATTGGGTGGGGAGGAGCTTTTCTTCTTTTTTTTTGAAATGATTACTATTGGATTTAAACCTGACGCTTTTAAATGATGGAGCATCATTTGTTCCAGCTAATGAACACATACCTGTATGTGAAGATAGGTTGTTATTGTTTTAAATGTATAATGATAAAACTCCTACACATGTGCAAAATTGATATTCCTAATTTAACATTTTGTCTCAAGATGTGATGTGATGTAGGCTAAAGCCCAATCTAAACTTGCACATACTCTGGTGTGTTGTAACTCAAGTTATATAAGTGTTAAACTGCTTTTTCTTCCCTCTTGTCTCATTAACTGTCTGTTCCTCACTCCAAAATTTCTTCTTATGTGAAACAGTCACTGCTTCCTCCTCTCATTCCTCACTGGTATTACTCAGAACAACAAACAGAACACATTCAATAACCTGAAATAAAGAGCATCAATGAGGTGATGGATGGTGATTAGATGAGTCTGTCCTCTTCTGTTCTTACACCTCCGCTCAGATGGGTTAGCGTTGGCATGCTAGCCCTGGCAGATGATGAAAAAGATCCTTGGCCAGTCTGTGTGGTCTCATTAACTGGCAGTAATCCTATCACAGCTGATGCTAATAGATTATGATGCCGCCTCTGCTTGACAAAGGTCTAATCCTGCATCCCCTCTGTATGATGGATTCATTCCTCCGCCTTGAAAAATAACCTCTGTATCATCGTTTTAGATCCTGACAGCTCTTAGTCTGATCAGGAATTGAGTTCACTTGAGTTCTGACAGAAACCGATGTATTTTTCACGTCTGTGTGTTCAGGTGACGTTTCGTACCAGGATCTACCACTGTAACATCAACAGTCAGGGAGTGATCTGTCTGGACATCCTGAAGGACAACTGGAGTCCTGCCCTCACCATCTCCAAGGTCTTGCTGTCCATCTGCTCCCTGCTCACTGACTGCAACCCTGGTGAGAGCTACACCACACTATACATAGACACTACAAACACGCACTTCTCTGTCATTTTGTCCTCCAATTTTAGCCATGATAGCCTGCTGACACGTCTAGTGTCTGTGGATAATTTTCACAGAAGTGTGTCACTTCATGGTCTGGGCTTGAGCAGCTGATGGACAGGTTATAGAGAGATAAACACTGCTGATATCTTCTCAAATATGTCTCCTTACATTGTTTGTCTCCTATTGTGAATAATATGTGGGTTTATGAGATTCACAAATCATTGGGTTCTGTTTACATTTTACTCAGTGCCTTGATTTTTAGGGAATTGGGGTTGTAATTGATGTTGCCTGCAAGCTGCAATCACCGCTAAAATGTTTGTTTTTTTCTGTATCATTGTATAATATCAATGCAAATTTCCTCAAATATTGTGATATAATTTCATGGCTGTGTTGCCCAGCCCTAGTGTGCCAGGATGGTTGCATGAATGTCAGTCAGTTCAGAAATGTGACAAAAATACTCATCAGCAGAAAGATCAATCATTTTTAAAAAGCACCCTTTTTCTGCCTATATTGCCTTAGGATAGATTATTTCAGATGCTTTTAGTACCTCATATGAAGCATACCGAGACCACTATGTATAGTATCTCAGTGTCGTAGTACTGGAAGAAATCATTTCCTTATAAATCCCTCTCCTTATAAAGCTGTGGTGTTACAGTGAGCCTGAGCATTCCTGCTCCCTTCATTGCAGTCAAATCAATATTTTACCAGGCCTGTCAGGATAAACAAGAGCCTGTAAACAGCTGACAGCAGTCGACCAGGAGACATTTTTAAAGCTAACTGGATCCATTATGGTTCAGTTTACCAGCACGGTGAAAGACTGAGAGGAGAGGGAATTCAATTTGTCTTTTATATGACCTGTAAAATCAGCTGTTTTCAGTTCGATATGTCTGCGGCTGTGTTAATTTTCACAGCTATTTTAGATTTAGTGTAAGTACAACATTTACTGCTGATACTGGCCTATATTGACAGCCAATATAGGCCAATATTACAGCTGATACTTAGGGCTTATAAAGGCCAATATTTTCAGCCCAAATGGGCCAATATTTATGGGTGATATAGGTCAATATATTTATAGCTGTTATAGGCTGATATTTACAGCTGATAAGAGTTCAATGTTTACAGCTAATACAGGCTGATATCTAAAGATGATTTGTGCCACTATTTACAGCCTGTTCATACCGATATTACCAGTTGATATTGGCGAATATTGATGGTCAATATAGGCCAGTATTTACAGCCAATACTAGACAATATTAACAGTCAATACAGGCAGACATTTATAGCCAATGTAGGCTGAGATTTACAGCACATATTGGAAAATTTTTCCTTCTATTTGCCTATATTTACAACCAGTGTAGGCTGATATGTACAGCTGATATAGATGATATCTACAGCTGATATGGGCTGATATTCCTGCTAATACCTGTCCATATTAACAGCTGATTTTGGTGGACATTGATGGCGAACGTAGGCCAATATTCACAGCCCATGTAGGCTGATATTTGCAGCCATTATAGGCTGATATTTACATCTGATATAGTCCAATATCTACAGCTTATACATGCTGATATTTGCAGTTGATATTGACGGATATTATTGGCAAACATAGGCTAATGTTTACAGATAATATAGGCAGTTGGTAACACCTGATATAGGCAGATATTTACAGGAAATATACAACAATATTTACTGCTATTGGCCATTTTCTACAGCCAATATAGGCTGATGTTTAATGGTGATACTGCTTGGTATTTACAAGAAAATGTATAGACCAAAATTTACTGCTTATACAGGCCAATATTCAGAGAAAACATAGGCCAATATTTACAGCTGATATAGATCAATATTTACAACCAATAAAGGGTAGTATTTAACCCTGATCTAGGCTGAAATTTACAGCTGATATATAACGATATTTACAACTGATATAACTTGATATTTACAGCTGATATTAGTGGATATTGATAGCCAGCATAGGCTGATATTAATAGCCATTATAGGCTGATACTTACGGTCATGGATGACAGTATTGGCATCCCAATACTGGCATGTTGCCTTCTTGCAGCAGCAATTTTGAGATCTCTCCATAGGTGTTTAATGGGATTTAGATCAGGACTCATTGCTGGCCACTTCAGAACTCTCCAGTGCTTGGTCCCCAACCATTTCTTGGTACTTTTTGATGTATGTTTCGGGTCATTGTCCTGCTGGAACACCCATGACCTCTGACGCAGACCCAGCTTTCTGACACTAGGCCCTACATTGCGGCCCAAAATCTTTTGATAGTCCCCAGATTTCATGATTCCTTGCACACAGTCAAGGCACTCAGTGCCAGACGCAGCAAAACAACCCCAAAACATCCTTGAACCTCCACCATGTTTGACTGTAGGTACTGTGTTCTTTTCTTTGTAGGGCTCATTCCATTTTCTGTAAATGATAGAATGACATGCTTTTCCAAAAAGCTCTACCTTAGTCTCATCTGTCCACAAAATGTCCTCCCAGAAGGATTGTGGCTTACTCAGGTACATTTTTGCAAACTCCAGTCTGGCTTTTTTATGTCTGTTTGTCAGCAGTGGGGTTCTCCTCGGTCTCCTGCCATAGCACTTCATCTCATTCGGATGACAACGTATGGTCCGAGCTGACACTTTTGCACCCTGAGTCTGCAGGACAGCCTGAATTTGTGTGGAAGTTGACTGAGGATGTTTATCCACCATGCCAACTATCCTGCGTCGCATTCTTTTGTCAGTTTTCCTCTTCTGTCCACGTCCAGGGAGATTAGCCACTCTTCCATGGGTTATAAACTTCTTGATTATGTTACTCACAAAGGACAAAGGAATTTCAAGATCTCTGAAGATGGTCTTGTAACCTTGAGATTGTTCATATTTTTCCACAATTTTGCCCCTTAAGTCCTCAGACAAATCTGGGCTCTTCTTTCTCTTCTCTATGCTTGGTGTGACACACACAAGCACACAACACAAAGGTTGAGTCAACTTTTATACATTCTAACTGGCTTCAGGTATGATTTTTATATTGCCAGCACCTGTTTCTTGCCACAGGTGAGTTTCAATGAGCATCACATGCTTGAAATAAAATGATTTGCCAACAGTTTTAAAAGGGTGCCAATATTTTTTTCCGGCCCATTTTTGGAATTTTGTGTAAAATTATGACAATTTTGTCTTTTTTCCTCTGTTTTTTTGTGTTGTTCCAATGCACATAAATGAAATAAACATGTGTATACCAAAAACATTTGTGATGGCAACAATTTCAGGGAGAAGTGGTGTATTTTTTGGAAAAATTCCAGGTGTATCAATACTTTCGTCCATGACTGTATTGATAATTTATGCCAATATTGGCAGAAATATTTTTATCTGCCAATATCCATAATCAACTTTTAATGCTCAAAAGTGCTAAATGTCATGCTGATAATGTTGTGCATCCCTAATATTAATATGTTATCCAAACATTATTTCCTTGAAAATATGAAAATACTGACATGCCTTGAATGTTGTCTCACCTTATCCCATTTGACATATTACATGCACAGAATAATATTTAACATTTCATATGCACAGTAGAGAAATACCATGAAATTTGAATGTCCAACATTCCAGCATTCATGTTTTAGTCTCATTTTAGTCTTCTTGATGAAAACCAAACTTACTTTTTGTCACACAGATTAATCTGTGTTGCTGTGGTGTTAAATTGAGTGCGCAGAGGCAGTTAAAATGATGACAGTGTCCGAAATTAGGCGGAGAAAGATGTGAGAAATGTGGCAGAGGGAGACAAGGTTGGGACTTGAAAGGGCAGGAGGATGACAGGTGATTTCAGAGCTGGAAAGTGGGAGAATGAGATGGAAACAGAAGAAAGCGCGCTAGTGATGATGGTGAAGTCCTGTGATGATAGCTTGTGGCCTCTCTGCGGGGATCACTCTTTGATAAACCTCACAGCGGATATTCTCCCTCCGTGGGCGAAAAAAAGAGAGAAAAGCCTCTTGTCGTCTTCTCGTCCTCTACGTTTTCAGATTAAACGAGCCGATTCCTTTAAAGTGTGACACAAAAGAGACTTGATTGACACCCCCATCGCTGCCAAAAAATAAATAAAAAAAGAAACACCACCCCTCCTGTCTTTAACCCACGCACTTTCTGCCTCTTGCCTCATCAAAATCAGCCCGCCTGCTCCACTTCTCTCCACTTGGTTAAATTTTTTTAGCCTCAAGAGCTGAATGTGGGTCTGAAATACCCTAAAAATATCCCTCCACCTCCCTCCGTCTGAAGTTGTTCCTTCCCATGCAGGCAGAGATCATCGGCATGTGGCTCATTAAAGCGAGGGAGGACGGTGGAATGACAGTTAATCAACCCTCCCTGAGGCTGCCATCCCCCGCCATCACGCCCTGCACATTCTCCCACAGGCACATTTCTACCCAAGGCGTCCCGGTGGCTCATCGAGGCCGAGTCACATTCCTTGTCAGAGCAGGCTCAAATCTACCCAGGGTCTCTGTCTGGTGTCAACACTTTTTCCTCCCTGTCTTCTCCCGTGAAATGTCTAAAAAGTTATCTTAAATTTTTAACAAAGCCAGAGGGATTCCTGCTGTTGCTGCTGTCTGCTCTGTCTCGTGGCTGATCTGTGCAGATATCCGACCAGTCTTTTATAATAAAAGTGGCGGCTTTTCTCCCTCTTTAGCTTCAGGGGTTGTCGGTTTGTCAAACCTGTAACAACACAAACCTCAGCATTCCTGAAAGGACAGCTTTGCTATCTGGGTTGATATCAGAATTTGGGAGACAAAACCAGTTTGAGTTCATGGTCTGCTTGCTGTGATTAGTTTGAGAGGTTTAAAACAAGTAAAAAAAATAAAAGCTTAGATTGTCTTAAAATTTCTCTAAATAACTCAGCATAATCTGTTTATGTAATCATGTATCATTAGTCCAACAGCTCACACATTTGTCTCCTGATGGCCTGGATTTTTGACAGATTACAAAACTCTACATCTTAAATCCATCTTGATGCAATCATCTGTGTTATGCTTTGTGTCATCCCACAGGCAGCTCTTATTTACTCTTAGGCCCATTTCAGACTGACTGTGTTGGTTTTGCTGCAGTGCGTGTCCGATCTGGCACAGCTTTGATTCCAGGTAAATCTGTGCTACGTTAGCTGCGTCTCCCTGCTGTCACAGCCTGTGTTTATCTTCCCTGTGACATATTCTACCAGTGTGGAAAAAGGAGGCTTCACTAATAGTTAAAGTTTAGAGAATATGGCTCTCTATTTATCCTTTTTCTTTCTTTTTTGGCCAAAAGACATGCTATTCTTTAGATTCTCGACATGTGAGGCATGCTGGCTTGTTAACATGAAAACCAAAATGAAAATCGCTGGAAAGATGCATGCCTCACAGGCCTAGTCTAAAACAACACTTAAAACTCAAAACAAAAATGCATCTCAGTTTCTGTACAACCAATGTATTGTGGTCCAGTTTTGGAGGTTTAAATATTAGCAAAGTAAAAAGGGTGTTGCAGCTAGAACTAGCAAGAAAAAGACATGCAATAGTAATGCACCGATCCACCAGTTTTAGCTCCAGCCCAGAGCAACTTGAGACTATAAATCACAAGAACATGAGGGAACTACACGCTCACATGGGAATTGTGAGATCACTCAATAATGAGTCCAACATGAAAGTAGGATACAAACAGAAGGTTAATTTGTCTTCCTGATGTCGATTTGCCATTTATTTTTGTGCTGTTCTGTTTTTTTGTTTCTATTAAGGGTATATGAGAAAATTGAATGTTTTATTTTTTCTAGAGAGGAAAAATAAAATCCCGTGGTTTTCTAGCTCTACCTTGTTTGACCTCTGATAGCACTGGTTGAGATGTAACTCTGATAGACTGTGAGGAGTTCATACTTGCCCTGTGTTTTGAAGTTGACCAGGTGCTTTGTGCATTCCTGTTTGGGTTGATTTACTCTACAGTGCCTTTAAGAAGTATTCCCCTTTGGATTTTTTTACCCTTTTTATTGAATTATTGTGGGCACACAACACAAAGGTTGAGTCAACTTTTATACATTCTAACTGGCTTCAGGTGTGATTTCAATATTGCCAGCACCTGTTATTGCCACAGGTGAGTTTAAATGAGCATCACATGCTTGAAATAAAATGATTTGCTCACAGTTTTAAAAGGGTGCCAACAATTTTGTCTGGCCCATTTTTTGAGTTTTGTGTAAAATTATGACAATTTTTGCTTTTTCTTCTGCTTTTTTTGTTGTTCCAATGCACATAAATGAAATAAACATGTGTATACCAAAAACATTTGTGATGGCAACAATTTCTGGGAGAAATGGCGTATTTTCTGGAAAAATTCAAGGGGTGCCAATACTTTAGTCCATGACTGTATTTGCTGTTCGCAGTGGTGGTAAAGGAGCATCAGATTTTGCTGTAAAAGCCAGAATAAGCTTAATAGCTTCTGCAGCACAAACACACCCCCGTAATCTGCCATTGTTGTTTTGTTTTTTCAATATGCACATGCGGGTAAGTGGTCAACGCTATGTGTGATGTAGCCTGATCATTTCAAGAAAGATGTGGTTGGCTGTCCACACGGAGACAAACCGGTAAGCGTTTACAGATTTGTCAACTCTGGGACCCGAGTTCAAAAAACTTTTGCGTATACTCCTGAATTCGTCTCCGGTTGGACAGGGCCTCAGTAGAAATCTTGAGCAGAGCGGAGTGGTTTCTCTGGCACATGCTAGAGATTAACCAGAGTGAATGCTATGAGATTGATCACAAGAAGGAGAGCATTTTCCATGTGGATCTTTGCACAGACAGAGTATGTGCAATTCAAGGGTTAGCCCTTTGCACTGTTTGCCAAAATAACAGCTTGGTAAAGGTGAAGCACATAGCTTTTACATCCATAAATGTTCTCATACAGGTCGACTGGCTACCTGAGTACAGCTGGGTAGTGTTGGAAAATGCAGACTATTTAACCAGAGTCAAACAATTGTTAAATTCTAGATTATGGCAAAGAGTTACTTGGCTCTTCCTGATGACTTTCATGGTGTTGACTCACAAAGATCTCACTATGCATGCTGCCAAGTCTTGGTTTGAGGGTTGCTTACATGTCAGGTAGTCAGTTTTGGAAATGTACAGAGGGTTCACAGTTATGTTCAACAATACACCACACACGTTGTCTGAGCAGTGTGATATGTGATCAAAGCCTCACTGAAGCTGCTAATCCGACCTTTCTAAACCTTAATCCACCAAGGGCTATCTTAGTTTTACACAAATTGGTCAAACATAGGAATCGTGACACGGAGCAGCCTTTGACGTGATGATTCAGGAAATCTTTCACAAGCTGTCATATCACAAATGAGACGCTTCTAGCTGCAGGCCCTGACACTATGATATGTGAGGATCCATTCATCCAGAAATCTGAGTATAAGCCTGTAAAAACCGCCATCATTGAAACCCTGTCAGGGATTAGAGCCCAGGCTGTTTGTGCTGCTCGCTCAGCCGAGCTCATCGCAGCGCTCCGTCAGCAGGCCAAGCCCCCACCGGAGCCGATCTGAGGCTGGGCAGAGCGTTGTCTCTCTGTCACCTCACTGAGAAATTGACCAGCAGGACAGCAAGCCGAGCATCGGCCCGATCAATGGAGGAGCCGGTGGGGATTCATAACGGCGGCTGTTTACTGACCGGATGTATGTGTATCAACAGACAGGACAGATGCTGCTGCTGCTGCTGCTGCTGCTGCTGCTGCTGCTGCTGCTGGACTGGCTATGATCACCTGTGATTTACAACAAGAAAGCACATTTTACCCAGCTGTCGATAAAAGCGTTGGCGGCTCTGTCCGTCACACGCTACAAGCTTCAGTCTGCAGGATGAGCTCTATTTGTTTGACGTACGGCTTTCCTCTGCTTTTTCACGGGTTGCAATAAAATTCCCATGCATGCTGATGAGCAGAGGTGTTCGTCTGCGGGTTTGTGCCCCATTTTAGACTCTGATGCTCTGTGACGAGTAATTGGATGTCAAACAGTGTGACTGAGACTGTGTAAACATGCTCTGTGTCCTTATAAATAAAATATGGCTGTCACGGATGTGTTTGTCTAAGGCTATTGCTAAAATCACATTTCACTTCTCAGGAAATCTGACGTTTACGTTTAAGCACACACAGGAATGATCCAGTGTTTCTAAACCCGACTATTTCCTTTGAATGTCACCGTTCTAGTCTATGACAATTAGTCGCAGTAATAAAGGTAATAACTTCTCTCCACATGTTGTCACAAAAATCAAGAGAAAACTGCCCTTAAAGGGCAACTTTTTGAGCTTGTTCATGCCTGAATATATCTCAAGCTGAAGTACATGCTTTAGGAATTAGAAGAGAGCAAAAATGACATGCAACATTTGAAGCTAACAAATCTGATTTCTTCTTCTTATATTTCAGCCGACCCCCTGGTTGGAAGCATCGCCACACAGTACCTGACCAACAGAGCCGAGCACGACAGGATAGCCAAACAGTGGACCAAACGCTACGCCACATAGACCTGCACGCCCTCTCTGGACCCTTCAACCTGCCTATCCCACACAAACACCTCCTAAATCTATGGAAGCACACCCGCTCCTGTCATCGACCCTGCCCCCGTCTCTGCCCGCCCCCTGAGAAACGAACTGTTATTTGTTCCATGCTGACTTGAAAAGCTTCTTTTTTATACAAAGAGTCTATTGGGATTGTATTTTCCAATACACTGAATGTTGATATGGTCATGAAAAGCTTTAATACTGTTCTTGTTCTTGTCGATTGTTGTTGTTCTTATTGTTGTTGCATTGTTTATAACATCGTCGCCACCCTTGTCGTATTACTCCTGTTTCAAGTGATGGTGTCATGTGAAGACGCTTTGACTGAGTGAGTGCGTTTGTTGTTTTCAGCTCATGGTGGACTTTAGTGCATGGCATCAGGACATGTGTTCCTGCAGTGGACATGTAGTCATGGTATTATTTCAGGCATGGAGTGAGCCCATCACCATGTATCATGATGATAGCGGTAGTTTGCTGTACATTTAAAGCCTTGTGAGAAGACATACTCATTGAATACTCGATTAAACACTGGCTGTAATGTGACCCACTCTGTCTCTGTTTCTTTAATATGATTCTGTGTATGTTTGGTGTTGGAATGAGTGTGATTTTAATGTGGAGGCTCATCGCTCTGACCACTTCCTGTTAGAAATGACAGTTCACTACCAAGAGGAGACAGATAAGGAGGTGAAAGAGGTCTTACGTGATGTCATATTCATTCTCACGTAGAGTTGAAAAAAAGGAAGTTTACACATACTAGAAAAATATCTTATTCAGCATTTCAGTACACGGCAGAAATTCAAATCACAGCCAATGTTTTGATTTTAAAAAAAATCTTATTACAAATGCAAGCCATATTCAAGACAGCTACACTAAATAAATAACTAACTAAAGGTCCATGTCCAAAGCTGTGGCACTTCTCACAAGTGCTTATCAGAATCAGCTTTATTGGATAGGTATGCTTATGCAAAAAGGGATTTGACTGCAGTTAGCTTTGTTCTTTATGTACAGGAATTAAACACTGAATGCAAAAAAACTGGAAAAGGATTAAAAATTAAGATTTAAAAATATGTAAAACCTATTGTGAGGTAGTTTTTTCTAGTTTAGTCTTGTGCATTGATGTTATGGTTGCAAGATGTGCGAAGGGTGCAAGAATACTGACAAAACATGGTGAGAAATTCAAGATATGCAAAGATTAAGGTCATGCCACATCATCTCAATCAGAAGTCAGTCCACAACTTTGACTAGGTTGTTCCAAAATCTTTGTTTTTTCTTTCTAAGCCAGCTTCTAAAAAGTTCAACTTTTGTCTCATCAGTCCAGAGAATATTTTCTCAAAAGTCTTAGAGATCATAAAGATATTTTGTCAAATGTGAGACCAGCAATGGTTTTGACCTTGGAACTCTCCCGTGGATGCCATTTTTTACCCAGTCAATTTTTTTATAGTTGAATCATGAACACTGACCTTAGCTGAGTCAAGTGAAGCCTGCAGGTCTTTAAATGTTGTTCTGGGTTCGTTTGTGGCCTCAGGTCTGGGTGAGGCTAGTAAAACTAAACTCAGCTTTCAAAAAAATGTGGTCAGTCACAGTTCTTTCATGATTTAATAAGGGGGTTATTACTTTTTCATATAGTGCCAGGAAGGTTTGTATGGCTTTTTCCCTCAATAATTGAGATCATCATTTAAAAACTAAATTTTGCATTTACTTTTGTCAAATATTAAGAAAATGCCTGATGATCTGAATCATTAGTGTGTCAAATATGCAAAAAAATACAAAATTAGAAAAGGGGCACTGCATAAATCTGCATTGAAGCTATGTCATACTTTCCATTCCCTCTGTTGTCTCTTCTTTATAATGATCAATATTTAGCAGCTCCCACTCAGCAACATAATATCTTTGGTTTCAGTTTCAATGGTTTTATGAACACAAAAAGGCAGGAAATGTGGTGGCAGCACCAGGGACTGGCATAAAAATGTTCTGGAGCACTGCAGAGCTAAGAGGACACATCAATGCACACATGTGTAGTGCTCATAATGGCCACAGCCAGTGTAAACCCACATACTTAAGTGAAGTCAACTCAGTATCTGATTCCCCAGAATGGATTTTAATACCAAATGTAAACAGGGTCTTTGAAGCTGGACGCTCCTTTGTTTTCCTTCCTGATCCCTGTGTTCAGCCCCCCCACTGTCCTCACATAGAGGTCTAATGGAGGTGAATGAGGAGGCTTTGTTTTGTCCTGCTGCGCTGCTAAACGTGGCCTCAGGCTTTGAGAACAGCAGGACTTTATCTCTCTACATCCTGTTCTGATGTTCTCTAATGGCTTTGAGATTTTATAGAGTGTAAAGAAAACATTTCCTGCATCATCACTCCTCACGTCTCAGCCTGTAGACAATAAACAGGACGGCTCTGTCCCCTCATGCTGCTTAATCCTAACTCTGCTCTTCCTCTCTGCACAACACAAAGGAAGAAACCATGGAAGTGAACGTTTTCTGCTCTAATGGTTGGAGTTTGATGCTGCTGGTAGCTAAAGATGCCGTTGAAAAAAACACCCACATTGTGTGAAAAAAATCATGCTGCTTTTCCTGGGTCATAACTCAGACAGGTCTGGCATATTTCTTTGTTCTTACTGATTTATGTTTAAATTTTATCCTCAGGATCATTGAGCCGCATCGGCACTTAAAATAAACCAAGTTCTGAGGAAATGTGTTTTAAAATGCTCTAGAAAATGTTAAACTTAAACTGGGCTCAAGCCAATTTTAATTTATGAGGCAATTTCCAGACTAATATTCATTCTTATGTCAACCAGTCAGAATGATTTCACCATACTGAAGTTGAGCTTTGATTAGTTGCATGTCAAACAGTGAAAACATGGAGAAACCTTACAGCTCTGTGAGTTTCCTATATATATTCTATACTGTACTTTTGGCACAAATGGAGTGCACATGTCTCCAACTCGTGATTCACATCAAGCAGAGGACAACATTTGTGTTATGCTAGCACTGATGCCATTCAATATGCAGGTCCCAGCCTAGTACAGAGGCTGTGGAGCAGCTCAGATCGCCTAGTTTAGTTTGGGTCTGATTGTATACAGGTGCAAAAATATTATAATAACATCAAAGTTCATTTTTTCTGTGATTTACTTCAGAAAGTTACATTTCCAAAAATCCTAGATTCGTCTCATGAAAAGTGAAATATTTCAAGACTTTCTTCATGAAGGCCAAGTCATGACTACTTGTGAAGAAAATCCTGGGATACTCTATACGGACAAAAGTATTTGGCCACACCCGTTCTTATTGAATTCAGGCGTTTAAATCAGACCTGATGCCACAGGTGTTTAAAATCAAGCACCTAGCCATGCAGTCTCTATTTGCAAACATTTATGATACAAAATGGGTGAAGAGCTTGGTGACATCAAGTGTGGTACTGTGGTAGATTACGCCTTCACAGTTAGCCGGTTTGGGAAATTTCATCCCTGCTTGATATTCCAGTCAACTGTGATATTATCAGAAAGTGGAAGCGTTTAGGAACAACAGCAACGAAGTAACCAATGGTCAGCTGATTCCATTGCTGACGAGTTCTGAACTTCCACTGGCTTTAATGTAAGCACTAAAACTGTGGCGCGATCTTCACTGAATGGATTTCCATGGCCGAGCAGCTGCATGCTTGTCACACATCAAGTCCAATGCCAAGTGTCAGATGGAGAGGTGTAAAGCACACTGACACTGGACTGTGCAGCAGTGGAAATGTGTTCTGTGGAGTGACGAATCACGCTTCTCTGTTTTGCGGTCAGTCTGGGTTTCGCGGATGCTGGAAGAATGTTACCTGCCTGACTGCATTGTGCCAGCTGTGAAGTTTGGTGGAGGAGGGATAATGGTGTGGGGCTGTTTTCTGGGGTTTGGCCCCTTATCTCCAGTCAAGGCCAATCTTAATGCTCCAGCATACAAAGATATTTCAGACAATGCTATGCTTCCAACTTTGTGGCAACAGTTTGGGGAAGGCCATTTTCTATTCCATGAGTTTGGTGTGGAAGAACTTGAATGGCCCACACAGAGCCCTGACCTCAACCCCATCGAGCACCTTTGGGGTGAACTGGAGGGGAGATTGTGAGTCAGGCCTTCTCGCCCAACATCAGTGCCTGATCTCATAAATGCTCTACTGAATGAATGGGCACAAACTCCCACAGAAATACTCCAAAAATCTTGTAGAAAACCTTCCTAGAAGAATGAAGGTTGTTATAGCTGCAAAAGGGGAACCAACTCTATATTTAGGAACATGTATTTGAGAACAATTTCATTACAGCCCCTGTTATGTAATGATAGGGTGGTCGAATACTTCTGTTCTTATAGTGTAGCTGGAAACTGCAAACAAGTTTAAAACCGCTCTGCTCAGTTTAATCTGTTAAAAACAATCAGACTGGGTTATCAGGGTGGTTTTCGGTGAGCATTTTTGCCATCAATTAATCATATCAATTAATTTTATCTTATCTTAAAAATATATGAACCCATCCAGAAAAGAAAAAAATGCAAATTCTTTAACTTTTTTTCTACGTATGTGAGAATAAATGTAATATCTACGCACATATATTTTCTTGCATGAACATAATTCCACAATTTTACACATGCAGGGTATTAGTTATTAGGGGTATTAATTATATAGTATTAGTCATTTACTTAGGTCAATTAACATAAAAACACAAAGAAAAAAAGATTTCTTTGCAGTAATAAAATAAACTTACAGTGATTTTGTTGATAATGAGCACCAGAGTGATTAATCTTGTACGATCAAGTTCAAACAGGGATTTCTTCTGCAAACTTGACATTAGTTAATGATTTATGTGCACCGTCATGGAGAAGTGTGCCTGGTTAAGAAACACCACACAAGCAGTGACTTCTCCTTGATTCTGCTTCATCAGTTCATACTCTACGCAGGGATTCCTGCGTTTCCCAGAACGCCTCATGACAGCCAAAAGAAACTGATTGTGTGTTAAAAACTAGTTGATGGGAGAAAAAAATGTGTGTGTTTGTGTGTTTAAAGCAGCCGCAGTTTGTGTGAAAACAAAACCCATGTTTGAACAGAGTCACACTTGTTGATGTTTCTCTTCACAGCAGACGTGTTCGCCTCGCTCCGAGCTGCACACTAAGCTTTTTGTGGTTTTTAAGGCTCTGACTGCATTGCAAAACCAGCAAAGTGGAGCAACAGTGGCAGAGTTAATTATGGTTGACACATCACGAGGGGGAGGGGGGAGTCTCTCTCTCCGTTCGGCCTCCCCCTTTAAATGCAGTGGGAGGAAAAGCAGAAGTCACTGATGCATGGAGAGTGATGTAAGATTTGCAATGAAAGGTAAGTGATCAATAGATGTGATAACACCAGAGTCAGACTGTAAATAAAAATATGGATGCTCTACATTATCATGTCTACTGTACATGTATGAGTTAGGGCAGTCTTTAGAAGTCTTTACACATGAAAATATGAGTAAAGTCCCAGGACCTTTCACTTCCAGATCGGGACAACAATACCCCTCCTCCAGTCGGTAGGGATGATGCTTGCTTTCCATATGGAGCAGATGAGAGCATGCAGTGCTGTAAAGCATTCAAAGCATATGTTCTTCTGTAAAGAAATTGTTCCTACATATATTATCAGAAGGAATGCTGTCAGTATTATTCAATCCAAGCCTTCATTCCATCAAGACAACAGTAAGTGATCCTCAAAACTAAGTTTTTGACGAATACTCTCTACACTTCACAAAGCAGCCACTCGAAGATAACGGAGGCAAGCCCTGAGAAGAAAATCAATTGTCCACTGTTGCACTTAACATTGGTGTGGGAAAATGTAGATTTTGAAGTGTGCAGTGTGCCATACTCCTGCTGCAGGTTGGAGTATTCATCTCAAAGTTGCCAGTGTCTCATGTAAAGTTCATCATATTCCCTGTCAGGGACTGGATTATCCTCTTGAGCTTTAATTTAGAAAAAAGAACAGTTAGCAGCAGCAGAGGCATGCTCAAGCTCATATAAATCTTTCAACTGTATGAAAAAAATATTTTCTTACCAGGACTCTCAATGGTGTCAGCTTCAGAAGGAGCAGCTTCATTTGGTGAGGTGTTGATCATATCATCCCTTCTTCTTTTCCTGTGATGTCTGAAGCAGAAACAGAGAGCGATTATATATAATCAGATCAGATCTTTTAAGCCAGTGTGTACATTATGACTGTATTACTGAAGTTTAACACATGAGCAGCTGTTTCTGGGATATGACTTACATTAATTGTAATTCTCATTAATCTACACTTAGTAGGGCTGAACGATTTTGGGAAAATAATCTCATTGCGATTTTTTTCCCAATATTGCAATTGCGATTTGATATGTGATTATGCCCTAACTTCAAATATTTGTTAAAAAGGGCTGAACAATCCTTTAGAAGTGTCTAATTCTGATGATTTTGACCCGTATTGTAAATTGGATAGGTATTATTGCACTGAAGGGTTTTTGTCATTCTTATATCTAAAAGAAAAAAGTACTAAAATGAAGAAGGTGGGATTTTTGGAGACTATTTTTAAAATATGATACCAGAATGATTGCATGGTATGTCATGCATAACATCTCTGCTGCAAAAAAATAAAAAATAAATAAAAGTTTGGAACTGGTATTTTGACAGAAATTACAGTTCAAAGAAATATTGCACCTTTTGGGATTTGAAATTTGCAGCTGGCCATACTGCGATTTAATTTTTTTTTTTTTTCGATTAATTGCCCAGCCCTAACACTTAGTGCCCCATAATGACAAAGTGACAACTGAATTTTAGACATTTTTGCAAATGCATTAAAAATAAAAAAAACTCTGAAATATCACATATACATAAGTATTCAGACCCTTTGCAAAATACTTAAAATGTAGCTGAGATGTTTCTACACCTTGACTGGAACCCACCTGTGGTAAATTAACTGATTGGACATGTTTTGGAGTGGCACACGCCTCTCTAGGCCTCACAGCTGACAATGATACTAGAGCAAAAACAAAGCCATGACCAATCAATTTAATTTAGCCCAGGTGGATGATGTGGAACTTTAAAAGTGTTATTGCACTTATTGATGCTTAGAAAATCCAAAATGGATGCAAGTGTCTCACTGAGTTTGTTTTCAGTATTGTCAATAAACCATTCAGGCCTCAGGGCTGACATTCCCTACATAGCCATAGTTGGCTTTCTATTTGACCTGTGCACATCTGTAGTGAACGTGATCGTTGTTGACACAGTTAATCTAGTATGTGCAGGCTCTCTGTGTCTCCAAGGCAGGGTCAGTTCTTTGTTTTAACAGTTCCGACTGCACACTGGAAATAAAGAAAGCTCTAGTCTTTCTGTTTCCTCCATATTTTCACCCCAGAGCATAGGTGAGACATTTATTGTTTTTTTGTGCTGCATTAAGTCCATTAGTTGTGTTTTGTTTGTTCTGCTCATCATGTCTGCTGTGGTTGCATGGTGAAATCTGGTGGTTGTTATCCAACCAGCCCTATGGGTGTGCCATTCCTCTGACTTTGCTGTGTCACAAATTCCAGTTTCTGACAATGCTGAGGTTGTAGTTTAGTTTTTAGTCTGTGACATGTGACAACCCTCACCTGAATTTCCTGTGTAGAGATGAGACAGTCAAAGTCTAGAGGATCCTCTGTCTGTCTCAGATGATGCACTATTATCCAGACTTCTCAGCACAGCAGCATCTGGTTCCAAAACCTCCATTTCCCTGATATCTTCATCTGTTATCTCTGATGACAAAGCAGCACCATTATTACATTTTGTAGTGTATACATTATAACCCAAGCCTAATAATTCAGTCATTAGTCATTATCCTTCAAACCAAATACAGAAAGTCAGGTGGGATTTTCTTGGTCAATAAAAACAGCTGAACATGAATTCAGCATTTTGATGCTTTGACAACTGAAACAGAAGCAGTGCCATCTTTAAGATGTAACAGAAAACAACATGCCTGTCTGATCAAAGTCTGCACTATAAGCAAGTTATTTAAACATATTTTAACTGAAGTCTTTATGTAGATGCAAAAATGATAGCATTCTCATCTAAAAGCAAGTATTTAAGCTTAAAGGGGTCCGATTTCTTTTCTGGGTAATTTGTTGCAGCTTCTGGAAAGACTGATTGTGCTGGATTAGTAGGATAAGGTCATGTGATGTGTTTTTGAAAAAACAGTATCACTGCTTCGCCAAGAGGCCCCAGAAAAGATTTTTTGGGCTAAGACCCTGACCCTGACCCCCTAAAGAATGAACTGTTCCTTTAAAGGTGCAGTGTGTATAAAACTCAGTATCAACAACATCTACAATCAAACAGTCAATCCTAGTTTGCAGTGCTCATTTCTCTGGTGGAAACTGGCAACCAGTGGAATTTTACAAAAGGGGATCTAAGTTAACTTGGACAATCAGCTGACAGAAAAGCTTTGTTTCAGCAGATAGGCTCTGTTTGAATGAAACAATACGGAGCCTACAAAACATTTTTCTCCCTCTTGGATTTCTTTTCCCTTTTATTGATTTTATAAATGAATCATGGTTTGGCTTCTCTAACATGAAAAAGAAAAGAAAAAAAAATCTTGAATGTCAATGTGAAAACAGATTTCTACAAAGTCATTTCACCCAAATAAAGCATGTTAGGGAAAATAAGCGACTGCATAAATATATTGAAAATACATATACAAATATTTGAGTGTTATAGTTGCACAAGGGTTTTGGTGGGCCCCAGAAGATTTTTTTTTCCAAATTGGGCCACAGCATACTGAAGTTTGGGGAAGGGTGGTTTAAACTGTGTTAATAGATCATTGTGAATTCATTACCATTAACTTGTTTATCTTTTTTGTGGACAAATATCTAAATAATTAAAGGAATACACACCACCAGGGAGGTCATGCAAGCAAAAATTCTGGGGGGGGTCTAAGTTAGAATGGGTGTCTAGAGCAAGGGTGTCGAAACTCAGAAAAATATTTTGTATTTTTATTTCATATTTTCAATTTTTCATCTCACAATTATGGCTTAAACTTATTATTTTGACCTTTTTTCTCATATTTTGCCCTTTTAAATTAATAATTTTGACTTTTTATCTCTTATTTTGACCTTTACAGTTCACAATTTTACATTTTAAGTCATATTTTGACCTTTTCAAAACATTATTTCGAATTTTATCTCAAATTTTGACCATTTCACTTCCAACTTTTACTTTAAATCCCATATTTTGACTTTTATTTGACAATTTTAAAACCCCATATTTTTCTTGTATGATACAATCAGCATGAGTTTTTTTTTTTTTACCTCTGCTAGGCACATTATTTTACTTGTGCCATGAACAAATATATAAATACATGTTAAATGCAGGTCCTACCGGAAGTAAAAAATGTGGGTCCTCTTCTTGTATGTAAAAAAGATTTGTGTCAAGTTAGACAAAAAGGAGTATATAAGAGTAAGGGGTATTTATTTATCATGCTTAAAATATCCTACCTCCTGGGTTTTCAATCCTTTACACCTGGTGCTTTTGAAAGTCTGAAGACATTTTACTGATCTTGACCAAGCTGTAACTATCTTATAGCTACAGTTTTCCTCTGATTTAGTGTAGATACATTACCTGCTCGTCCTTTGTCCTATGATTCACCCAGCATTGACCTCGCTTTATCAGTGTTTAACAGGAAGATACTTTCAACCAAGTTATTAACTATCAAGGCAGAGGAATAAACCAATCGAATTAATGGTTAGCACATGTATCTGGCCAGTGCATAATGATGTATAACTCATTAAATTTCATATTTACTCTTTTAAAAACAAAACTTGATGCTCTACAGTCTCCTCTATAACTTCACTCACACACGGTACCTGTTGTCAGCATCTCTGAAAGACCGTAAGCTGAGCTTGTGCAGCAACTTTTGGATCAAACCAAATACAGGGAGGGAACGGCTTGTGTTTAAAGTATAATTATGGCATTAGATGGGAAACACGCCCAAATTCAGTTGTTTAAGGTCTACACATGACCATGAGAACAAAGGCATTTTAAAGCTTTAAGAGAGTGCCTTGGAGTTTTCTTCCTGTTATCAACTTTATGAATCCCTTCTCCAAAGAGCACCTCAAACAAACTTTTATTGAGTCCTAGAAGCACTCCTTCCTATTGTTTATTGTTACTCGTCATTGTTACATGGTACACAGAATGTAAAAAAATCTAATAATATTAAGGTATTAAAATCTAATGTCTCAAATATCAGACACCCCCCACCCTCCTGCCCCCACCAGTTTTAATGGGCAAGATGCTCCCAACATACAAAACCTCAGCTCTATCAGCTTATGACAGCAAAAATACATTACATCCGAAGTTCATAATCCATTTGACTGTGTGTAATTAAGGACGTGAGTTTCAAGGCTGGTGTTCTGTCAGACTTTGCTTCCTTGTCAGATTTTGCTACCTATCGACTACCATATCTATGGACTACCCTATGGACTACCCTAACCCTAACCCTTATGGGCGTGACGCTGATGGCGTAGGGCGCATGCGCAGAACCACAAAGTAGCAATTTTTGATTAGTAGCAAAAATGACAGAACACCAGTGATGGGAAGTTCCGCTCTTTTCAGAGAGCCAGCTCTTTTGACTCCTGAACGGCTCTTTATTTAGGATCTTTTGTAGCCCTATATTTTACCTTAACTTTGCAAAAAATAATGGTTAGTGTGTTGAAAACCCTTTTGCATTCAGTTTTTTTATGAGCAGCCTTATAATTGCCTAATTTTGTGCATTTATTCTGTTAGAAAACCATTCTTAGGTTTAGCATTTAAATTCCACTGGTTAGAGTTAGAATTAATGCTGAGCGGATGTAGACGCGTGTTTGCACATGCACAGTACAAATTTGGCTTCCGGGACGGATCTGGTAGCAATAGCCCCCTCTCTGTTTTCACATAATGGTATAATCCTTTATCCTCACAAGTGATTGACCGCATGGCCGCCATGCTGGCCAATCAAAACAAAGTTCTAACCAGAGCTTGGGCTGAGCACTATGAGAGTTAAGCAGCGAAAGGAAAAAAACTGGGATCTGGCTCTTCTGATTCACTACAAAGCATCAGCTCTCAGAGCCGCAGCTTTTGCTCATGACCCATCACTACAGAACATCCGGCTTGTGACTACATTACAAGGGCAAGATAATACCGACTTCACATGGAGAAGCAGTACAGTAAAGAGATACTTTTTGGACGTTTTCGTGTCCATGCAATAAGCATATGATCAAAAAATCATTTGCTAGCTAGCAAACCGGTTGTGCATAAATAATACCCTACCATGCAGATGCAGTTCGCTGACAGGACATAATTTTTAGTCTTGTTAGATGTATCTGGCTTAGAAGGACTTCTGACTTCAAAACACAAATACATGGTCTACATCATGGTACCTCGTGTTTTCTACATGACCACAGATAACGTACTCATGCTCATCAAGTGACTAGTAAGCTCGGTTTCTCGATCAAATCTGTTTGTATATCCAACCACTGTCTATTTTGGCCATTTCCTCCATCCACTCACTGATGTTGTACGAATCTGGAAGCAGTTTTCTATCAGTCAGTGTTTAAAATTCCAGCTTTTGTAGGTAATCCTCTCTATAGATATAAATAGAAGACATTTTACGTTTTATCAAGCACGGCATGAACAATATGAACAGGTCAGAGGTCCTTCAGGATCTGAAGAACCAGAGACAGGCATAACTGTGTCAGTAGAACAGCTGCAGCAGTGTTTGGGTGACATGGGTACTGCAGTCACCGAGACTTTGGCTGAGGTGATGGGAGTCAAAGGTGAAATCTCTATCCCCAACACTGAGCAGGTGACGGAGCTTATGTTGGAAGAGGTATGTGAAAAGCTGTCAGAGCTCTCTAAAAGCGAGGGAAGTAGTGATGGCTGTGCAGAGAACAAGGGATGTATGGTGTTTACAAAAAAATTAAGAATTTGGCCAAACACATTTGGAAAATTCTCAGATGTGTGACAAATGAATCGACCAGGCCTGTGTTTTTTGTTTGCCGTTATGTTCGGGAGTCAGTCTTGAACATGGTGTCAAAATTAAAGCGCAAGTTCAAGTGCTGCCAAACAAAGAAGGATCAATCTTTGACCCATAGCCTCATTGATAGTGTTGATGGCCTGGTGCAAAAGATTATCCCCGAGGGTGAAGAAGACCAGGAAGCAGGGATTACTACAGAGTGTTCAGAGCCATTAGTCTGCCTGTATGAGAACATTGCCAGCAACATTTCCAGTGGCCAGCACAGTGGTGTTGCCAAGGAGCTGAGTGATATTGTATACAATCACCTGAAATCATCTGCAGAAGAAGCTGATGAGTTCACTCATATCTGCATAAGGGCAGAGGTTGAGCCTGAAGTGGACTCTTTTATGGAGCAGATGAGGACCTGGCTGAAAAAGGAGACACTACGATTTTTAAAAGGACAATGTTAGCAAAGTGATGAGGGAGGTTGAAGAAGTTGTAGCCTCTCTTCCAGTCACCTTGGACGCAGGCCTCCAAGAGTCAGAAGCAAACACGTTTGTAGTAGAGACTGAAGAAAAAAATGCTTCTGTGAAGCCAGATGAAGATGTGTATGAGGAGGAAAATGCTACATTTAAAACATTTCCAGCCAAGATTGTTGGTGCTGGTGGTGATACCTATCCTTGTGATGCCAGCTATTGGGATTTTACTTCAACCACCTATGATGAAATTGAAGAAACTCAGGAAACTACTAAAACTGATGATGTGGTGTACGCAACTGTGAAAAATAATGATGGCTGTGTTGACAGGGATGATGAAGGTGATGCTGATATTGTTGATGATGATGATGGGTCACCTATAACTGCAACTGACTGTCAAGGAGTTGATAATCCTGAGTGTTGCGATGAAGCCTCAGCAGTGGTGATGTTGGATGAAATATCTTGCAAAATAATTGTTCATGAGCTAGTGGCCACAGTTATGAAAGATGTTCACATTGATCAGTCCCATTCTATCATAAAAATCACCGAAAACAATTTAAAAGACATGCTTTTTGAATGGGTAAAAGCATCAGGCACTGAAATTGATTTAAGACACAAGAGTGTTATTAAGACATGCAAAAAGGTGCTCAAGGACCCGAGAGACGAATACGGTGGGATGCTTTGGAGGAAGATGCTGTTACAGTCTCCATCAGTCAATGAGTTTGTGGTGGCGACTCTGAAGAAGCACCTGGCACCCAAAGAAATCAGCCTCATCAGGAAGTTCATCAACTTCATCACAGGAAGATAAAAATCTGCAACAGACTCAGGGTGGGTGGATGGGACAGACCTTTCTTATAGCCGACATTTTGTGTAGCTAGGTGTCTTTTGGCTCTTGGCTCACACAGTGTAAGCTGTGAGGAGGGTCTTCTGGGCCCGTCGTAAGACCTCCAGGATATTCTTTTGCCTTTTAGCACAGAGAGTATAACCAGGATATGAAGGCAGACTTCAGGCCCCAACAAGGCTACATAGGAGTTACATGTGAACTCTTGCACGGACTTAAGTGTGGTGTGGGTTTTCTTCGTGTGCTTCGGTTCCCCTGAATAGAAATAAAAATTAAATTAAAACGACACAATATCTGGTCTGAAATTCTTATTATTTTTAGAATATATGGCACCTATAAAAAGTATTTACCCCCTTGGATGTTTTACCATTTTATTGATTTTATCAATCAACTATGGTCAATAAAAAGTGGCTTTTTAACAAAACAATTCTAAAAAAAAAACAAAAAAAACACAACTCTTTAATGTCAAAGTAAAAACAGATTTCTACAAAGCATCGTCAATTTACTAAAAATATCTAAAGTATAATAATTAACTGCATGAATATTGACTTCCTTTAAGGTGGCCAACCTACAGTGCTCTGAAAAAAGTATTTGCCTCTTTTCTGATTCCTGATATTTTTGCATATTTATCACACTTAAATGTTTCGGATCATCAAATGAATTTAAATATCTCACAAAGACAGCCCAAGTAGATACAAAATGCAGTTTCTAAATGATGATTTTGTTTGTTAAGGGAAAAAATCCAAACTTATCTGGCCCTATGTGAAAAAGAAATTGCCCCCCTGAACCTAATAACTGGTTGTGCCCCCCTTGTGAGCAATAACTGAAATCAAGTGTTTGCGATAACTGGTGATGAGTCTATCACATCACTGTGGAGGAATTTTGGCCCACTTTTCTTTGCAGAATTGTTTTAACTCAGCCATATTGGAGAGTTTTTGAATTTGAACTGCTCATTCAAGGTCACACCACAGCATCTCAATTGAATTTAAGTCTGGACTTTGACTTGGCCTTAATACCACGGTCAACCTTAATATTGTTTTTTTAGCCACTCAGAGGTGGAGTTGCTGGTATGTTTGGGGAATCAGGAATCAGAAAGGGGCCAAATATTTTTCACAGCACTGTATTTCAGAGGTCTAGTTGGTGATTAGTGACCCTGTAATAAAACAGAGGATGAATTATTTAACTGAGTTAAATGAATGTGTCTTAAGTGGTTGTTCTATAATGACACCTGTGTCTTGAAGGTCCAGTCACTGGTTAATCAGTATTCCTGGCAACCACTACACTATAAAGACAAAAGAACACTCCAAGTTGGGGCACAGGTGGCCTAGTAGTTTAAGGTGGGCACCATTTACACAGTTGGACCGGGTTTGAATCCAGCCTTTGGCACTTTCGTGTATGTCTCTCCACAGCTCTCTGATCCCTGTGTCCGATTCTGTCCACTGTCCTCCACTATCAATAAAGGCATAAAAAGCCCAAAATTCATCTTGAAAAAATGACCCTCCAAGCAACTCAGAGAAAAGGTTATTGAAAAGTATAAATCAGGGGTTGGATTAAAAAAAAAAAAATCCAAGGCATTAAACATCCTCTGAAGTTCAGCAATCAACAAGAAATAGAAGGAATATGACACATGCAAATCTGAAGAAAATAACTATGTCACTGTTATTCAAATAGCTTATATGTCTAAGACAATGTATATTTTTCTTGTTTAATAATGGTCTCTGAAAATCTTCAACTTGCCAATGTTTTCATTGTGGATAGCTGAACTCCATTCGTTTGACTTTTAAACTTTATTATTTACCCTATATCGTTCTTTGATAGAATTAGACTGACTCTGTTTAAAGACAAAACAGATGAATGCTGATGACAATGTCAGGACGTCTGTCTGCTGCTGGACCAACACTTCCGGCGAGAGGCGGCACGCGCCCAGCGGCGGTGTCAAGTTGTCGTGAATAATCGCGATAATCCTGTTAATGAAGATGAGCGAACTCTACAAAATAAAAGCACCAAATCTCGATCGACACTGATTATTGTCTGGTACACGTCAGCCCGTGGACGGAGAAGTGAAGTAAACTCAAATGGGTAATGGGAGGACTTCAAATGACCGTTAGCCTCTCATGTTGGTAAGTACATAACACGGCAAAAAACACAGCACAAAATAACAGCTAATACAGCAAACGAGAATCAGTTTCACAACAAAAGCTCCAAAATGACCACAAATACACCCAAAGCCAACCACAACGATACATCAAACAATTCAAAATGTGTTCAAGGATAGCTGATGAACACACAAAACCCCACATGCACAGAAAGTTGTCATACGTGGAAAGTGAAATATAAGATTAAATATTTATAATGATTTTTTATTATGATATTGTACATACTGAAACACTGTAATAAAACACAGAAGGAATTATTTAACTATTTATTTTACAAAGATACACAAGGGAATTGAACTTGATAGGGCACTTAAGGCATTTTCCATGACTTGGCATATTCCCTAGAGTGCACTTTATGAGTCACAATGAAAGCTCATCTTGGCAGAGAAGATGTTTAAGCACATCCAACTGGCCTCAGTGTGATTGTATTCACTGAGAGCTCCTCCATTCACAATAACAGCCCTGGCAGCCCATCAGCTCAGGAGAAGCGCATACAACCTAATTTTGTCCGGTTGCTCTGATTGGCCTGTCATGAGTGTGACAGACAGACTGTTCCTCCAATCAGCTTCTGATATTTTTTAGTTCACTCCCCTTTCCAAATGCTTTCTGAGGGAGCTTTCCCAGATGGATGTGAAATATATCCATGCGGGAGATTTATGACACAGTCTCTCTGGCATTTCAAGTTACTTCCGCGTCGCTATGTGTTTAATAAACGTTTATCTTCTCTTCACTTACTGTTTTCTGTGTTTTTTAAATGACATTAGCCCCTCCGCTTGTCTGAGCTTTTATTTTTGTGACAATGACCGGAAGTTATGTTCCTCTTCTCCGTTGGTAGTTTGACACTGGTGCGTCCAGGCGGCGGAGGCACACATACATAAGCGGTGCACACACACAAAGAAAGGTATCAAATACTCCATATTTCTATCACAGCTCATATTTGTACATCTTTATTTGTTGACTGTGTCTTTTAGAAGGGTTGGGGACTGGGAACGTATCCGTTTTGCCTTCAAAGGAGCATTTTAGAGTCGGTCCATCCTGTGACTGGCTGCACTGAGATCAGCTGTATGTCGACGGATATAGCTTTAAAATGCGATGGAAACCTTGGAGCAGACGGCGTGTAATTGATTAGGATGACGTTAATTTGGCTCCAAATTGTCTGCTATAATCGGAAATAGCTGTAGATCTTCGTTGACTTCTTCAGGTGAAAGTTTCATCCGCCTGGAAATTGTTGAGGTGTTGTGTTGAGGCTCCCTGCCGACTGCGACATCGCCCCCGTCGAGTCGATGCAATTCTGCTTTTCCACTCCAACCTATTCTCCTCGAGTCAGAGCTGAGGTCTTCTGTGTCGTATTTGATGTCGGACAGAAGTAGGCCTTTAGCCGAACTATTTCACCAAATGATTTCCTTTGTCGCAGCTCGGTGAGGCTAAAAATAACACCCGACTGCAAACATTAGCCGAGGTCAGAATTCAGCGTTATGAAAGAGGGAAACGCTCTGACGATAAGACGGATAAGTTCCTCAATAACATCCACTCATCGGGGATTTAAACTGATGGATCCCAGTTAACCCGGGTCAACGTCTGATCCAGGCCTGGTGGTTAAAACGACGACAGCCTTCATGGAGTACCTGAATATATCCAGGCATTTATGGTTACAGCCAACAGTCGTAAACAGTAGAAACTCTGTTTAAAAACCTCAAAATTGAACTTCATCATCGTTTATCGGCGTCAGTTTCTTTATCATGAAACATGAAGTGTAGTCATGTATGTAATGTGAGGGCCTGCTGTTTCATCCGGTGTTAATTGAATCAACAAACCGATGCAAACATTTACAAAATCTTAAATTAGTTTTAGGAGGGGTGCAGGAGATGAGCATCTAAGATGAAGCATTTGTACTCAATATCAAAATTATCTAAAAATTGACAAAACCTTTGTTATTTTCGTTTTGAGGGATTTCAAACTATTAACATTTTTTATTGAAGATTAATCTAATGATTTCTGTGGTTAGAGCCGCATCCTGCTTTTAAAAGTAGAGTGGAGATTTTAACATGATCTTTTTCACAGAAAAAATAACTTGTCATGGATTGAAGGGAAAAAAGGGGCCAGTAAAGAGGTAAATGTTTGATAATACAAGGTGCAGAAGACTTTGGGCTTGTCCATAGATCTGAGTTTTTTTTAAGTTAAAGTGAGATGTTAAGGAGCACTGATGGACTTAAATTGCATCGCTGTGGCTGCAAGGAGATGCAGCACTGTCTTCACCAAAGTGGGTTCAACGGGGCAATAAATCAAGCATTAATTTGGGAGTTAATTGTGGACCTTAGTTGATGCGATTAATCTTGACATGTGTTCTGTTAACAAAACATTTTTTCTTCAGGTCTGTTTTGCCCGTTTGTCTCAGCTGTGGTTTCCACTACCCTGCGCATCATCTTTTGTTGTTTTGATTAAGATTGTTAATCAACAATCTGTTCATTTTAGCAGAATGTGCAGTAAGTTTGGGGAGTTGTAGGGTGCTTTCACATTAGGGGCTCAGGCCTGGATCCAAGTTCTATCAAACCCAAAGTCCGGTTCTGTTTGATCAGTGCAAATGTTATCGTACTGGATTTGGGCACTGGGCCCGAGTCTGTTTGGAGGGGTGGTCTCGGACTTGATTGATGTGGACGATGTTATTAATGTGAAAGCAGCCCAGTGGGGGGGCATATCAGGGCACAGTATGAAAAATCAGGCCTCCTGATAAAGCACCTTTAAGCAGAATCAACAGATCTACCTCAGGTCAAAGTGTCCTGTAAGGACTGAAGTCTTAGGTCTGAACTAAAGCTAGATTAGAGGAAAGTGTTTTCTGTGTATTTCAGGCATTTTGTTAGGATCTGTCTCAGTCAGCCTCCCTGTGGTTACAGTTGTTTGATTGGGAAAACCATCTTTTATTTTGAAAGATTAAGTTCTATAAAAGGGTCACATTTTTGTTTGGTGCTCTATAGAGCTCATTGTCTGCAGGTTCTTGCAGTCCTTTTTGTTGCTTTCATAGAGGAATGTGGGACTTTGTGTTACTATTAAGAGAGACATTTTTTTTTATTAGTTTTAATGGGTCTATGTACATATTTGAAAAGGAATGCATTCACCATTTTTGGTAGAATCAAATGTTTGTCTTGTTTTATGTCACTAAAACAAAGGCTGACAGCCATAAGAGTAACGGCTTGATTATCGTACAGGAGAAGTTTGGTGTTCTTTACAATGAAAACAAAGACATCCATATAAAGCTGTCGGCTAAAATGTGGTTGGAATCGGCAAAAATCAATCATGCATTCTTAGTTCTTATAGCTAATTAAATTTGTAGCAGAAAACGAGAAGAAACAACAATCATAATAAAGTATAAGTCCATTTGATGAAGCCGAATATGCAAGTACACACTGAAGATTTTTAAAGATGTCAGCTCTTACTCAAGCTGTCATCATCTGCCCTCTAACAAGGCTTGAATTCTTTTTTTCTTTAAATCTGGTCATGTTAAGGGCAAAGGCATTAAAATGTGTCTGTTTCCAAGGCTCGGTATGTCGGATGAAGATTCCCGTGCCAGCACCAGCTCTTCCTCCTCTTCATCCTCAAATCATCACCATCAGCAGCAACAACAGCAGGACATCAACTCATCCAAGAAACGGGAGAACAAAGCCAGCATGAGCAAGACCTCCAAACTCCTCTCTACTAGTGCTAAAAGGTGAGAGTGATTTATGTACCACCAGGGCGTTTGGATACTAAAAGGTAACCCTTAATGCCTGAGTGGTGAAAAAATATCATAACACTCCTTTTTTTCCGATGGCTGGATCGCAATCTTGATTTTGTCATGCTTTGTATCTGATTTTTAAGATTGATTTGTGAGTTACTGACCAAAAAACCCAAACGTATTCCCCGTATAGCTATAAATGCATGAAGACTGTTAACAAGTCTTCTCAAGGTTTTTATCTTTCTCTTCTGCAACAACCTGTTGGTCAGTGCATGAAATATTAAAAAAATTAGCCACATCATAGTTGGCACCATTAGGTAAGGTTTGGTCTGAATGACCCCCCCACCCCCCACCCCCAAAAAAGAAAATCATTCTGATCTATTTAACGGAACCAATTTTCAAATCTATTTTAGTGTTCATCAGGCACATTTAAGTCACACAAGTTGCACATTCATAAGCCTTTTTATGACAAAGTAACAGAGGGCTTGTTTATAGACTGCAAAACAAGTACATTTAAACATAACCCAAAATTGTGATTACAGGGTCTATATTTAGATTTAATAACACATGAAACTTGTAGGAACTCTCAGATCTGACCTGAATTGTGGAGTTGTGGAGACAACTTGCTAATGCAAATGATGAAGGCACTTCATATGTGATCAGTGTTCAGACCAAGCAGATACCCCTGCCTGTCTTGGTAAAATAAGACTCAGATATTACGATGTTTCACTCCCAATTCCATTGTCCCAACAGGTAAACCTAATGTAGAGAGGAGGCTTGTTAATAAATAAGGAAAACCATGAAAAACAGAATAATGTGAGCTGTAATGATTAAAACAACAGGATTAGATCTGTCTCTGTCACACTCTCGCCTCTGCTGACCGTGATGTGGCTGATGTGTTCAAGCCTCAGCAGAATGTTTAGGATGCTGTCTTTTGAGCTCATTAAAAAAGTTTTGTACAGGTTGTGGAAATAACAGACCTGCCGTCTTTGTAAATGGTATTTGATTATGACTATATAAATGAAAGACTGATTGAGCTCCATGTAGGCTAGTTGGAGTCCTTTTGGAGGGCTCAAGTTTTATTTTAATTTCCAGCCATGAATCACCGCTCTGTTGGATAGCAGGAAGGGAGGGGGTGAAGGTAGCCTGGGATAACTTCATCTGGATTGGATTGGTTGACTAGACCCAACATGTACTGGCACACATTAAAAAGACCGCCCCATCAACTGATGTGATCTAAAGTATTCTGCTCATAAACAGAACACATGGCTTTATTAATGTTTGTCCAGCCTTGCTTCAAGTGGTGGGAATTATTCATCTCAGCTCAATGTTCAGTACCAGTCTTTCAGCTCCCAAACGGCCCTGTGTTTGGTATCAATTTCCTTTTTCTTTATCTTTGAAACAACAACTGTCTTTAGTGGGAGCCAGTACCAATCATTCATAAAGGGAGTATGTCTCCACAAGAGTTATTTACTAAACAGTATATTACAGTGTGACAGAATAAGGGAGAAAAGCTGTAAAACAGGCACTGCTAGCCTCTTAGCTTGTGGCTTATTGGCCCTATTTGTTCTTATCACCGGCAGCTTCAGTGCACACAGCCGGTAGGGGTGCCAAGCCTCTGTAGGAGTTTGTTTGCACATGACCTGAGCAAGTGAGTTCTGTTATTAGGTCATACTAAAGACTACCTTATATGTAATATGGATGCATTGGCTAGAATGCAATTGCGTGGCATCCAAATGCCCAAAATGCATTTTTAGTCCACAATATTACACTGTCTAAACAACCCTTCAGAGATGAGGTGCAGGATGAGATTCACCCCAGAATGCTGATTAGTTTGTAGTTTGTTTGTAGCTGAAGTTCAGGTACGAGAAACATAATTTACTATCATAAAATAGTCAGAAAGGAAGACAGGACTAGCATAAGGAATTGTTGAGCTGTATCTAGTATGTGGCATTTGGTTATTTTATCACTTCTGTCACATAAAAGCTTTGTGAAAGGTTGCTCTACTTGACGTTGTTCATCCTTCTTTTTCTTCTATCAGGCTTTGAGTTTGGATGTAAAGTGTTGGATCAGGGCTTAACTTGTGCCCTTTATTTGCTTTTTACAGAATTCAAAAGGAATTGGCTGATATCACATTGGATCCGCCGCCAAACTGCAGGTAAGAAAAAAATGTGAAGCGTGGTTTGACAGAGTTTTGAAAATGTCATCAGAAACCTCCAGGCCATCTAATGTACATGTTTTGGTGGTCATTTAGTTGATTTATTCCCCAAATTAGTCTGTTTTGAAGAATTTCTTTGGGCTTCTTGAGGAGTACTTCTGTGTGTCTGCGCCAGAGTGGAAAATGATCCTCATGCTTCACTGATTTATACAGCCAGTCCATCAAAAGACAGAAAATATCAGAGTAATGAGAGACTGAATATTCTGCTTCAGTAGCTCATAGATGATGTACAAGGTTTGCAATTCATTACCCAAAGTAGCCTGAGTTAGAGTGTGGGCGACAGGGTAAGAAAGGTAGTATCAGCATTGTCACTGGGTATGTTGAAGATGGTAGTGATGTTTAGGATGTGATAAGCATGTGGTAAGAAAGGTAACATGGAGAAAGTTTTTTTTTTTTTTGCTGGGTGGTGGGAGAAAGCATGGAGAGGGTCGTGGCTTCAGTATGCCTAAGGTCATTTTCCAGCCACGATGAAGTGTTGAATGAGTCATCAGATGAAACACTGTTGAAGGTGATAACCTTGTTGATGTCTTGGCTCCTGCTGCCCATCTGTCTACATAACTGAGATGATGGGGCCAGTCAGGGCCGTGTGGTAGGGAAGGTAGTTTTGGCATTGTCTCTGCATGTATGTAGCCTGGATCTGTGTTAGGTCTGAGCAATAAGGCCTTAAGTTTAATTCATGGTATATTTGTTGCCTTTCATGTCAACATTTTTTTCTAAATTTGGGAAGATGGAGCTTCAAACCAGCTTGTTCTATTGAGAAAAAGTGCAATTACAAGGAGATCACTGCATATTTCACATCTTGGCACTTCTACAAGTCTTTGGTCATTACTCAGCACGCTGAAAACTACGCAGGTGTTGCTCTAATTACGTCAGAAACTTGCAGTGATTGCAGTGGCAATTCACAAATCCTTCTGTTTGTTTCCATGCACTGGTGGATTATATTGTTATTAGAGTGAAGCTGTTGCAGAGCTTTGTTGACACACCCTCACTACAAGACAGATGCAGTGTTTTCAAAGAGGGAGAAGGTGTTTAGAGGAAGAAAAATAAGAGGATGAGGAAGACTTGACATTATATTTGAAAGTCTTCTCAAACTGTTCAGGTATCTTGAGGCGACAACATGTTTTTTGTTTAAAGTTGGTGATGTTTGTCTGAACTAAAGAGCAGGAGATGATTTGGTTGCATTGCAGTGAGCTGAAAATCACCAAATATGCAGTAGAGACCTTAAACTTGCATCTCTCTCCTCACATGGGAGCTTTAGGCTTCACCACAGGGGAGTTTTATTCAGTGTGTGTGGGATTTACAAATCTAAATTCAAGGAAAATTTGCCCTCAAGCCTCCTGTGGTGTCATGGATTAACTCTCAAGCCTGCAGGAAGCACTGATTGATTAGAGGAAAAGATAAACGTAGGATTGTTGACATGAAATTTTGTTTTGAAGTTATTGGAAACGGTTCGACTTTGTGATATAACCTTTTCAAGCCATTGGTTTCTTCTTTGGTAAAACTGCTCTGTCACTATCAACAGAAATTCATCTTATTAATAGAAGTATGAAGTGAATATAAGACAGGCAGTATACCTGGGCAGTTTGGCCAAATGATATACAATATGGTGATGATACGATGCATTGTAGTCCTCCTCAGGAAGTGCAACAGATAAACTACAAGCGGAAGGACTGATATTTGTTCCTTTGCTTCCTCTTTAACTTTAAATCATATTTAAGAGACCAGAGTTTTAGATCTGAACTATTGATATTAGGATTTGCAAATACTGGCAGTATTGGATATTGGCAGAAATCCAAATTTGTGTATCCTTAATAGGAAGTCTGTGTTGTTTTCCAGCCTGGTAGGCATCTGACACTGTTTTGGCCATTATCCATAACTTCCCATGCCAGCGTTAACTACATAACTGCATTAGATTGGATGGATACAACAGATAGGCTTATAATACTGCTAACGGGTGGTGCCTTATTATTTGCCGATATTTGTCAGTGTTGACTGGTACTGAAAAGGTACACGACTTCTGTACTCAAGTAGAAGTCAAGTTAGTCTGGTTCAGAATTTCCTTAGGTACAAGTAAAATTACTGGTCTATAAATCTACTCAAGTAAAAGTAAAGAATTTAATTAAAAGTTTACTTTAAGAACTGAGTAGCTACTTAGGGGTTGTACATTAAAATATGATCTTTCCTCATTGGCGAGAACAACAAAAGAATTGATCTCCAACCAAGTTGTTCAGGTGAAGCCACATCTCTACAATAAAGTAAGCTACACAGCAGAGTTGACTTTGTTAATGAAACTCATATAAAGCTAAATTTAAAAATTTAAAAGTGTAGAAATTAGTCTACACTACATATAGTTAAACTACACTTTTGAAAGTGTTTGCTATTTTACAATTTGAAAAGGCTGAAGCAATTATTCTGGGCCAAAGTGGGACTGCTTTGGTAAGAACAAAGCAGAGAGTCAACCTCACACTGAGGCAATACATACTAATGAATGCTCACTATGTGTCCTTTAGGAGCACCTAAAGTCACAAGCGGAAATCCTAACTCAATGGATAGCTTCACTCATGGTGCAAATATGTCTCACATCAAAAATAACGTCAGTCTACTTGAAACATGAGAAAAAGAACCCCAGCTGGGGTCACTGAATAACAGGCAACAACGAAATACAACTAAACACATAAAAAATATCTAAACACTCTGCCCAAGGGCATGATGGGAAACTCCATCCACATATTCACTAGATTTGATATTACAGTATAGTCAACAGAGATGGAAAAAGAACAAGATAATTAAACTCAAGTAAAAATACAGTTACTCTGGTTAAGACATACTTAAACAGAAATAAAAGTGCTGATCTCAAAATGTGCTCAAATAAGTACAAGTACACAAAAAACTACTCAATTACAGTTTTTTGAGTAAATGTTCTCCACCCCTGGCTTCTGATATCTATTTAATGGTAGATGTATGTCAGCCGGGCTGATTTTTGCTGATACTGATGTTAAACTGATGCATTGCTACATTCCTATTCTAAAGCTTTAGGAAATTTGTTTTTTGTGTATTGAATGTTTTCAGATGGGAATAAGATCTCAGATGTGTCTAGAATCAGTTAAAAAATGAACACTTTAGGTATTCAGCAGCTTGTGTTTCTATCCTACGTGAGAAACAGGTGATTTAAAGCTTAATGACACATGAACATCCACATTGTTTATTTTTAGATTATCTGCCTTCTGACACAATGTCAGGCTGTTTCTGAGTGAGCTGTGCACAAATGCGTCTGTTTGTTTATGAGGTGACACCCAACTTAAAAAGCCTCTTTTCTCACCTGACCAGAAAACACAAACGCCTCCCACATGAGAACAGTGACCGCACCCTGAGTGATTTATCTCTTTGTCCAAGCGTGGAGAAAGGCCTCATCTCTTCATTTTGTTCTCCATTCAGCAGCACGTGCAGAGAGGGGGGGATTTTTTTCAGGATTTGGGTCCTTTCTGCTTCATTTAGCAGAGAATCTGCTCATTAGGGTATGAATGGAGCCGGCCTGCTTCGCCTTGCAGATGCCGTTTAATGGATTACACATCGATGAGTCAGTCGGTTGTCGACTCATCCCTCTCAGGCTTCTTTTCGCTCTTAAAAAGGACACTGACTGATGAAGAAAAGACTTATCCCGACTAGTTTCCATTATCATCAGCGCCTCTGTGGGAGCAAACTTTGTTTTATGAGCACTAAAAGCCAAAGAGTCTTTCATCTGTCATTTATCAAAATCTAATTATACTCCTCACAGGGAACGCCGAGCAGGGCCCTCGTTTTTTATTTTCTACTGCCTCGTTGCCACTCAAGTGTGAACTGCAGACATCACAGGCCTCCCTCCCACCCTTTCTCATCTGGCACCGTGTTCCTTTTATTCAGCATGTTTTTTCCTTCTTTACTCTCAACCATCTATTTTATTTATCACCAGCTTCCTGAAACTTAACTCTTTCAATCTCTGTCACTCCGCCTCGCTGTCATTTACCATATCTCGACTTCAGATGATGCCTTCGGGTGTCAGACGGATTCCTGACATTCCAGTGTTGGGCTTATGACAGCTAAGGAAAGTGAGACGCTTTGTCTCACCAAAAATGGAGGGCAGTTAGTGCTGAGTAAGGGTGAACAGATATGTTGACCTAAGGGTCATTATTGTCATTATTGATGTGTTAAACTTTGATTAGGTCTGACTGACATGGCAGAAAAGATAACAGTTGAGTCTTAACCTTAAGAACATAGATTATTCACAGGTCCAAGTTGTTAATCACACATTTTAAAGGTGTTTTTAACAGCTTCTTTTTAGAATAAATATAATAAAAGCCAATAAAAACAAGGAATAAAGTAGTTTCACATTAACTATTTGCCTTAAATGGTCCTGTGTGGAAGTATTGAGGTCTGTGATGTTTTTATGGGAAATGAATTATCCACAGAAGCGTCCTCCAGTCATTTTATTTTGAATTGAGAGTTTCTTTCATAAAAGTGCCCAATAATAACACATTTTTCCTCCTGATACTGATTTACAGAGGCTCAGGCTCATACTGGTTACCCCTCTGATACCAGCAAGAAAAACAGTGATTGCAGATTTCTCACTTGATTAAAGCTAAGTTGCTCAAATCATGCTTTGTTGCTTGTTATCATCACGATTATTAACCTGAAACCTGCTGGTTTTTAGGGGGCTTGGGAAAAGATGTGTAATGAATACATAGACTGGGGAACTTGCCTATTTCCAACAGGGCATTTTTGGCAGTATTGAAAAACCAACGGCAGTATTGCATACAAAAATAGTGTTTGTTTCACCCAATACAGCAGACGGAGTCTGGAAAAATTGTTGCCTTTAGTTGGTACACATCCAATTTTTTTTTTTTTAGCTCTGATTTCCATCCGATACCTTGGTTTTGAGTTTTTGCCAGTACCAATCCAATATGTTCTGATCTGACCTGATAGCAGTGTTAAATTACAACCTCAATCCCAAAAACAGTTGGGCTACTGTCTAAATAGAAACACTGCAGTGATTTGTGAATCTCAAACATATGTTATTCAAATTAGAACACACACAACATATCAGATGTTGAAACTGAGACATTTTGCCATTTCATTCAAATATTAGCTCATTCTGAATTTGATGGAAGCAACACATCTCAAAAAAGGTAGGAATGGGACAACAAGTGGTACTTACAGGGCTGTAGCCAGGGTTTAGAAATTAATGAGGTCCAGGATTTTTTACTATGAATGAATCATATTCAATCATATTTGAACCAATTTGGAGCATGCAAAATAACAGTTAAATTAATACCGTCAAATGCAATCCAAGCTATACACACAGCACAAATTCACCATACCCATGACACTGGGTACTAATGAAAACCCACTGCAGAAGCATTTTGCAACTAATTAGCTCTGTTTATCCAAATCTCCTTGTGATTCTAAATTAATTTTGCTACCTGGGCATATGTATGATGAAAATTTTCTTGAACATAATTTCAGAATGATTGCACAGGAGGCCTAGCATTTGGTCTCTTTTAAAAATAAGCACAAATAAACTTAGATTATTATGAAATTACATTGTTTTCTCCTTTTTTCCAATTTTGTTAAAGCAGAAAGTTATTTTGATTCCATAATCAGATTGTACTGAATCGAATCGGACTGAATCGTTATGTGTTTTAATGAATCGCCAGGGAATTGAATCGTAGCTTGTGAATCGAGATTCAAATCGAATCATCTTGAGATTTACACCTCTATTTTTTCCCATAAATGACTACATATATGAAGGAATCATCACAATGTTTAATTAAGTTGTCTTTACTGTAGGATACTTACTCATGTTTTTTTCTACTGATCTGTTAATCAAAGGAAGTAAAAGAATGTAATTTATTGAATAAGAATGACTTCTGAGCTTCTTTTATCAGGGTTATGCTGCCCCCTGTAGGATGTCTTAGTACACGACAAATCTAAGTAGGTGACCAACCATTAAACCAGCTGCTAGAACAAAACACCAAATATTAGGGGTACACAATGTTTGATTTTTGCCAGTATCTGATATATCAATATTAGGGTTGTTCCGATTCCGATACCAGTATCGGAAATCGTCCGATACTGCTTAAAATGCAGGTATTGGTACTGGCGAGTATGCAAGTTTATGCACCGATCTGATTCCAAATGTTAGCACTGTAAACCAGAAATCAGTTCTTCTTCTCTGCTGGAAAGCACGTCATGCACGGGCTACCATTTACAGAGCAGCGTAGAAGAACCAGAGGACAGCAGAAAAGATTAGTGGCTGTGTGACAGTTTTTCTCTGAATGTTATCGTTAAAACGCCTTTCAGACCGGTGCTGTCATTAACGACAAAAAGTGACACAGTTTATCAGAAGCCGTTCTGTCGTCTCATTGATGCCTTTGAATCCCTTGCAGCAGCATTTTCAGTGAGACTGGAACTTGTGCGACTTTTTGGGACTTAGGGGACTTTGGGGAATGATTAAATCCACACCATTAAACCCGATATTGAATGTCTTTTTATCCACTTTAATCGAATTACGATCATTTATTACCACTAGCCCGAATGCTAACTCGAATGCTAACCTTGATCAGTGCTAATAATCATCATTATATCATCATCGCCCTGTCAGCATGTTTTTATGCCCCAGTCGTACGAGTGTATTGTTTGGAAATCACAGAATTTTATGTGTTTGTGTTATCTCTGATCATAAGAAGTGGCCCATGCCACAGTCTGTGTATTTGTGTGTAGTGAGCCCAGCCGGGCCTGGTGTTAGCCATCTGAGCTGCATGTGATCCCTCTGTTCACTAGCTGGTGTTGGCAGCAGTCTCTCCACACTCACACACCTCTGCAGTGAGTATTACCATCCTGCATGTATGACATTACTGAGGGTTTCTCAACAGCTTCTTCATATCTATAAAAAGCCTCATCCCCTGAGAGGAAGTGGCTGGCCTGTACGTTGTTTCAGAAAGCTCTGAAAGCAGTCGAGTTTAGAGAAGTTTCCCGTCTCTCTGCCAGGCTTCAGAGGGGAAGTGGATGTTTCACTTTATCCACGATCAGACACAGGTCACGTCTCAGTGCTTTTAATACTTTTACTGACCAGAACAGAGTATCACAACTTGGAAATCAGGGCTAATGCAGATACTGATGTTCAGGATAACAGTTTGGCCAATACCAATGTTTTTTGCTTGTTTGATTTTTGTGATTGTTAACTTCATCATCTAGGCCATGGACCATTATTTTTAAATGTACAACAGATTAATTCTATTCTTTAGTGCTTAAGAGGGGACAAATTCAACCAAAGAAATAATACACCACAATATAACTATTTGTTCAAACTTATTTCACCAAGAAAGGTCTTTTATTGACATTAACTACAGCCCAAAATAATTTACTAGTTACTTTTTCAAATCAACCCCAACATAAACTGAAGTCATGTAAAATCTTGTTTAATCCTTGATTTCTGGCTCTAAATGTTGATACATTTAGAAAACTGATACGCTTCACTGTATTTCCAGGTGACTTGGCTCTGTGTTTGTACCTCATACCTCCCCACATTGGTTCTTTTGGCATGAATGAGGATAATGGGAACAGAGGTTGATCAGCTGAAGAAGTTAATAACAGGAGAAGACAGGGCATCATGTTAGGGGAAACTGACACCAAATTGCAGTTAGTACTCTAATCCTTCACTTGATCATTTTAGGGGCTTTTGTATTAAAGCTCGTTTATGCTTCATGTTTGAACCGCATACACATTGGGACAGACCTTTCTGTCCATACTTTGTCCATTTATCATTTGTTCTCTCTAAACTTACAGATACGAACCACACAAAGCAATACTGTCACCAATCCTGGGACAGTTTTGAGCAATGCGTCCAAAAGTTTAACCCAAAGTAGCAAAATGCAACGGAGAAGAAACATTTAGGAAAAAAGGCAGAACTTAACCAAGTTTTCTATGGAAATATCAATGAGTAAGGAGTGAGCTGTTATTGAATACAAACATATCAATGATGTTAGCTCAACTAGGCACAGAGAGAGTCAGCTACAAGTGCACAGCTTGGGGCAGACCAAGCAGCATCAACGTAGCTTCCTAAGAGACGACAACCTCTAGCTGATTAGTTTTTTCAATATCCACTCTGGCATAAGAGACACACGCTAGTATGATGGTTGTAAAGTTCAAAACGTACAGATCTATTTTCATGCGTGTGTAGAGCATAAATGAGCCTTTGAAAGGATCAGATATTGGGGTATCGGATCCCTCAACCTTTTTCTTTTCTGGTATCTTCTACAATAAAGACCAGCTACTTAATGAATTCTGTGTATGACATGGTTATTACACAGTTGTATTGTGACCTCTCTATCATGGGAAATACCCAGCCCTACAGTTCATCGTATGAATGCAAATACTATTACGCCCCTACTTGGTATGCATCTAAAATGAACTCTTTTTAAAATAAATTATCAGGCCTTTTTTAAGAGGAGGAATACAAACGATAAAACATCCTTCTTCGTCCTCATAAAACACAAATTGAGCGTTTCCATGCTGATTGTTGTCTGAGTAAACTGTTGTGGTGGGAGGATGAGGAGTTGTGTATGTATTACTGCTGTACATAGTCTTTTTGTCTGTGGAGTGGAGTCATTATGTTGTCTCAGTCAGGCAGCTGATTACAGTGTTCCTGCTCGTCATCACTACTCCATTGTGAGCCGATAGTGAAAATGATGCTTAGGGTGTTTGTTAATGTCTAAAGGAACGAGACTACGCTCAGGTCTGAAACAATACACGTTCAGACAGAGAAGTAAAAGCACGAGCCATAACAACATGGTGTTATGCACGGAAAGAAAAATAATAGAGACATTTTACATCTAGTGATTATTTCTTAGGCTTGTACACTGAACGATACCTTTTAATGACAGCTGTGGCTTTTTGGTGCACTTCCTTTCGATCTGTTTGCCTGCATGTGAACTCGATTTGATTTCCTTTAGCTCTACATTGTCACAGAACATGGCTGTATTTAAGCTGAGACCTTTATACAGTTGACATATAGAGAGCATCGGCTATTATATAAGCAAACTAGCTGACAAATCCACAATGTGATTGTCCTTTTAATGTTGCATGTTTTAAGAGACGGATAGCTTAAATTTCTAATGGCTCATCAATAATGCTGTTTGAAGGATCAGATAAAAGCATCTAAAGCTTAATAAATAATACAGGATATCAGTTTATCAAAGCGGGTCATCTTAAAAGTTAATGGGCCTCATTTACGTACTATTCTCCATGTGTCTTTGCCGTGATTGGGTAAAGAAAGGGGGTTGGTTTTTTTGCATTTTTGCTTTAACTTTGTCTTAAACAATGAAAAACTTCAACAAATGGCAGTGAAACAAAAACCTACATGTACAAGGATTTTTTAAAGGTGTGTTTTGTTGTGCCGGCTTCTTCCTCTTCTCTTTTTTTGCTGTTTTTTAGTGTTACTGCCACCTGGATTGGCAGGTAAATAGTGAGGTATGAGATTGCCATTTTCTCTCCAGTCAGATGCATTCGTTATGTGATTATGCGTACCAAACTGTGACCTCTAAACTGTGACTGTTCAGAATACAATACCATTAACCATAATTTGAAGCAGTATTTTATCGTTGTTTCAGGGTTAAAAAGTTGTCAATCAGTGTTAATCTGTAGATGAGTTTAGTCTGCTGACTCTGCTCTCCATCTTTGTGCAGCAGGAGTCTGTTTTTGGTAAATCTCCGTGTTTTTTGTTTGAAAGGTTAAAGTCTTGAAAAAAAAATGTCTGAAATGTCAGCACTCTTCTCATCGTACAGAAAAGAAACCCTGATATTGAAGTGAATGACAACAGTGATAGCGTGGTGTATTCCTGCCTCACACAAAGCACTGTGAGGGCTTTGTGTGTGTATGTGGAGGCGGCGAGGAGGAAACCCAGCGCTCTGTGTTCTTGCCTATAGATGTGAGACGTCTTTTGTTTTGTCAGGTGATACAAACCTCGCTCTGGTTGATTCAGAGGGAGTGATCCAGTATCTGTTTTCCACACAGCAGAGGGTCCTGACATATCAGAAGTCCTATCCAGGCCTGACCACAGAAATGCCCCTGCGAATGGACCCTCCTAGAGAAACCTCAGTCTTCTTTTGTGCAGGTTATGGCATGGCGGTGAAGACTGACATTACTAGCCAAATGGTTTAGTTCAATCGGCCCATCCACGTTATCAAAAAAGGCTCATTTGACCGTTTCTTTGATAAGAATGAGGATTTAGCTTAAAAAGTAGAAGGTGGTCATCATGACATAACATTACTATGGACCATGTTTTGCTGACTTCTCCAAGTGACTGGGTCCCAGAAAGCAGGCAGGGCGATCCTTGGATGTTAATTTAGACCTGATTTAAAATGAATTTGGAGAGATCTGGATGGCCTAATTTGATGAGTGGTGGACCTGAACATAGTTAAGTTTTGTTGTTGTATTACATATTTATTGATTTAATGAATCAATCATGGTCAGTGGAATTTGGCTTATTTTGGACAAATTCTTTAATGTCAAAGTGAAGACAGATTTCTACAAAAAAAGGTCAATAAAAATATTTAAGGTAAAGTAAGTCACTGCATAAACATTCACCCCCTTCAATTCAGTATTTAGTAGAGGCACCTTTGGATGTAATCACAGCTCTGAGTCTGTGTGGATATGTCTCAATCAGGCTTGCACATCCAAACACTGCAACTTTACTCCATTCTTCTTTGCAGAACTTCTCAAGCTCTGTCAGGTTGCACAGGGATCAGGTATGAACACCGTTTCAAGTCCAGCCATAAATTCTCTATAGATTAAGGTCTGAGCTTTGACTACTCCAGAACATTCACCTTATTGTTGCTAAACCTTTCCTGTGTAGCTTTCTCTGTGTGCTGTGGGTCATTGTGATGGAAAAAAAATCTCCCAAGCTGTAGTTCTTTTGCAGACTGAATAAGATTGTCCTCCTGGATTTTCCAATATTTCGTCACATTGATTTTACCCTCCACTTTTACAAGCCTACCCGGGACCGCTTGCTTCCCCACAGCATGATGCTGCCACCACTGTGCTTGTGTAGTGTTTGGTGTCCGTCAAACATAGCGTCTTGCCTGGTGGCCAAAAAGCTACATTTTGATCTAATTAGAGCAAAGGACTTTCTTCCATTTGACCATTGAGTCTCCCACATGCCTTTTGGTGAACTCTAGTCTAGATTTAATGAGTTTTCTTCAACAGTGGCTTTCTCTTTAACACTCTCCCATAAAGCTTTAACTGGTGAAGAACCTGGGTAACAGTTGTTGTATCAGAGTCTTTCTCATCTCAGCTGCTGAAGCTTGTTACTCCTTCAGGGTAGTCATAGGTGTCATGTTGGACTCTCACTAGTCTCATTTTTGCATGGTCACTCAGTTTGTAAGGACGGTCTGGTCTAGGCAGATATACATCAGACACCACAAGGGTTGTCAAATAGATGGTGGAAAAACTTTTGTTTTAATTTATATTCCAACCAGTTCTCAGCCATGACCACTGACTAGAAATAAGGGCTGCACAACATTAAATTTTTCTGGTATCTGATGCTGATATTTACTAATTAATTTTAACTGATACTGATGCATAAATATAGTCAGATCTAAAACTTCAGACTTTAAAACACACTCTAAAGTTTAAGGAATGAGGTTCAGGCAGCTGAAAAAACTTATGGAGGCAGTACAAATGTTTTGGGGTTTCATTTTCTGGCTGTATTGTTTATTCTTGCCTCATTTTTGTGCTTCTTTCCACCAACTTGCTCTCTTGTGATAAAGAGCGGGCAGACTGTTGTGTCTGCTTAAAAAAGAGAATATCACCTGATGTTTTCCTCTCATGTCACTGCACAGAACAGAGAGATTACACAGACTACACATGATCACACAGTCTCTTTGCAGAAAGACTGCTGCTCTGGATTTCTGTCACTGAATGATGTCTAACTTTGTGTGTTTATTTGAAATATTCCGATTATTTCTGCATGTAAATAAATCGTTCACTCTATTTTGCATGAAATATTTCCCCGTGAAGCAAGTCTTTGATTTTCATCATACAATCATGCTTTAAGAGCCCTACTTGGTCTAAAATGAAATGTCAAAGTGAAGAGCGTCATTTATAGCGCTTCATCAAGCAGTCAATTATGTGAAAACGTCTCAGCTCTGACTGAAGCCGCTGTTGACTCTGTGTTGTTGTTGAATGGAGGCTCTCGTAGTCGTCAGCCTTCCTCTCTTCAGTTTTATCTCCACAGGCAAATAAAGGCCTGTTGATCTTTTCTTTTTATCACTTCCCACACTGTTGGCAGAATGACTCACACGGGTGAGTGAACTGTGTTGTTTTAATGAAATACCAGTAAGAAGATGAGATTAGATTTCTGGCTGTAGAACATGAAAATAATAATTATTATTTTGTCTTTTTAGCCATTTAGCAGAATGGGGCTGGAGCAACACCAGAATTAACCTCTGTACAGAGAAGATGAACCGTTAAAAAGATCTGAACACAGAGGTTACAAAGAGCAGAGAGCTGTTATTGAAAGATGCAGATGTAAAAGTAGGAGGGAGGGATCTTTGTAAGGCTCATTGTACAAAGTTTACACCTTTATACTAATACCAATGTCAAAAAAGTTGGGGTATTGTTTTTGTTTTTTTATTCACATTTTACACAGTGATTTGCAAATATTTAATGTCAAACTGATCAACTTTATTGTTGTTTTTAGCCCAGAGGACTCAACTATTATTCCAAAAAGCAATTTAAAATGTAGACTCGTTAGACCACAGCACTCTTACCCACTTAAAGTCAGTGCATCTCAGATAGGCTCGAGGCCATCTGGATGCTGATATATGACTTTGTCTTTGCATGGTAGAGTCTTCACCTGCCTTTGTAGATGCAGTTACTTCCTTTTTTAACTGACATGTTCCTGAGCCCACATTGTAATGTCCATCACACAATGAGGACGCTTTTTATTGCAGTGCTGGCTGAGGGGTCAAAGGTCACATGCATTCAGTGTCATTTTTGTTCTTGTCCTTTTTATGCATAGATTTCTCTAGATCCTCTAAATTTGTAGACGATATAACGGACTGTAGATAGTGTGTAGAACCTGGCACCATTATTGATTGTGAACAAGTGAACCTTACAGGAGTGCCTCTTTTATCCCCAGTCATGGTACAATCACCTGTTATCAATGAACCTACATACCTGTGGAATGTTCCATGTGTGCTTTTTAGGGTTCACCACTTTCTTACATTTCCTTGCATGTGTCCCAACCTTTTTGGAATATAGTGCAGGAAACAGGTCCTGAATGTGTGTATATTTCCAAAATACCACAGCTTATCTGTCTGAACATCAACTATCTTGTCTTTATGCTGTACGCTGTGAATTGGTGTGCAGATTGTTGTATCTTGTCACAATGTCCCAAGTATTTTGGGGTTAGGGTTTATAAATCTATAAATGGAAGTACACAGTTATCTTTAGATGAATAGAACCAATTAAAAACTTTCATGCTAAATTCCTTCCTTCTCTGTCATGGGTAACTTTAAAAAATTGAACATAAGACAGTTTGTTTTTAGTTGGCAGAACTGAAAACGATAAGTCTTTAACATATTGTTTTGTGGTTTCACAATGATGGGGACACTTTGCAGAAGATTCGATGTAAAGATGTACAGATAAGATCATTTAGGCTCTGAAGGATTTTAAAGGCGTATCTTTAATTTTTGCCCAAAGATTTGTGGTTGTAAATGGCTTGGAGATGGTGCATTTAACTGCCTGACAGGCAACAAAGCTGAAGATTTTCTAAGTTGAGGCTACCAAACAAGAACTAGCTATAAAGCATCAGTATATCCAGCAGTAAAACCAGCACAATCGAACAAGAATAACTGAATTTCTTTGTCAAAGTTGGGTGGTTAAACTTGTCTTGTATTGTTCTAAAAGACCTCTCTGGCTTTCTCTAATACGATGTTAATCCAGACTATGTTTCTTTGTGTCCCTATAGCGCTGGTCCAAAAGGAGACAACATCTATGAGTGGAGGTCGACCATCCTGGGCCCTCCAGGCTCTGTGTACGAGGGCGGAGTCTTTTTCCTGGACATCGCCTTCACACCAGACTACCCCTTTAAACCGCCCAAGGTAAGTCTGCACAGCTGTTAGCGGCCTGCTGAGTCTGTCTTTAAATCATGGCACTGATGGCTCTGTTTAAAAAGCATGCCTTATTCATATCAACCACTAGGGGGAGGCCTTACACTTCATAATGAAGCTCTGCTCTCCATCAGAGGCACAACAGTCTCTTCGGTATCACTTATTCCATTTGTAGTAATTCTCTTCTTTGTTAGGAGCAGCTTGACCAAGCTTTATTCAAAATGTTGCTTGTATCTGCTCATCTCTTAAGCAACATTTAAAATTCCTTATGCCCAGCTTTATTCATCATATTATAAATGGAGGAATTATTTGACATTTCTGACCATTTCTGTGATTGGGAATGCTAAAATGTTGACAGAGGGCATGTTGAAAATTCTCCTTTCTTTCAATGGGGCTTACAAAAGGTAAGACCATATTCTAAAGCTCTTGTTTAAGGATCTATTTGTCCTCTTTCTGTGTGTTAAGGTGACGTTTCGTACCAGGATCTACCACTGTAACATCAACAGTCAGGGAGTGATCTGTTTGGACATCCTGAAGGACAACTGGAGTCCTGCCCTCACCATCTCCAAGGTCCTTCTGTCCATTTGCTCCCTGCTCACTGACTGCAACCCTGGTGAGAGCTGCAGCACACATACACAGTTTAGCTTTGGGAGGAAAAAAAGACACGGTCGAATTACACAATACGCAAAGCTTTGACTCACAGCTAATGGCATTACTTTAAATTATAAGGATTTCAGTCATAAATGTTTATTATAATACAATCCAGAATATGGCATCAAAATAAGTAAAATACCAATGCAAGGACTTCTGAAACATATTTACAGAATCCTGAGGGCATAATAGAAATGTTTTATTACTTTAGATGACAATACAAGCTAAATATGGATCTCTAATCTATTTTGAGTAAATTTCCGTGTAATAACAGTTTAAACCTCTTTACTGTCTCCTCAGCACTGCTCCTATCTGATCTCTGCTTTTACAGAAGAGTCTGTGATTCAGTTGTTCATTCCTGATTTAGTGAATTTCACTGAAAAGATTTTTCAGTTGAGTTTGTTAAATCTACTGCCGTCCGCTTGTATTACACCACCTTACAGCCGTCTGTGTGCAGATTAAGCTGCTCCGACTGTTTCTAAATCCAGATTGAAGACAGAAGGTGCTAGGGGTGGGAGAAAAAATCGATACAGCATAGTATCGCGATATTTTGTCTGGTAATATATCGGATCATATTGTATTGTCTCGTCCACTAAGTACCGATTTTTTTCAAATTAATTCTTATATGAGCTGAAGTCCATGATAATGGAAAAACATGTGGAAAACTATGTGGAAAATTGTTTGTCCAGTGAGTTCGGCAGAGGTGACGGTCATAGAGCAGGAGAAAGTAAGTACAACTATCATGGCAGCACCGGGGAAGGACATTAGGAATGTAAGCAGAGCCAAATGAGATGGAAATGACACATGAGGTTTGCAAGAAGTGCTACATGAAAATAAAATACTGCAGAAATATAACAAACATGAGGGCAAGACTAATGCTAAATCAGCTAAAAAGGTCGAGATTGCAATATATGGTATCACAATACTCACAAAATCTTTAACATTGCAATAATATCGAATCGTGACTCAAATATAGTAATAATTCCTGAGTTCTTGCATGTACACATAGAAATGTCTGTATTTGTGAGGCACTTTGGTGCAGATCCCATCAGTCAGTGGTGGTGGGCTTGGACCAGCCCACCAGTATCGATTATTTGGCCTGTAGTGACCGTTATAATTTAAGAGAAAATTCAATAAACACACCAGGGCAGTTTATTGTTCTGCCAACTTTCAAAACTAACAGAACCTTCTGCATCCCCATGTTGAGATGCTATTGTTAAGTTTTTTTTTTAGTGTTCATAAATAAAGCTAATTCATTAATGAAGCTCACATTGTTGCAAGATTTGGTCTGTTATTTTTCTATAACTTAAAAATGAGTTTAATGTAAAGACCGTCTGGTGAAAGAACTGAGAGAGTTATTTACGGCTTTAACACGTTCAATGAAGACTTTTAGAGTCTTTAACCTGTCACAAACCTTACAAAACAGCCACACACAAAATGTAAAGTGATGTTGCTGCTATAAGGACATTAGTTTTATCTTTAATTAGCAAGGAAATACTTCAAATCCAAAATGTCTTTTCTGCAAGCTAGTCACAACCTGTTAGTCAAACTATTTATATAAAGTCAACAAGAATAAAGGAATTGGCTGTAATGAAGTAACTGGTCAGCTGATGCTGATATAAATGTGTTGGTCTGACAGAAATCCTACTCAGTCACATTTCTTAAAGTTGCACTAATACACCTGGATCAAGATCATCTACTCTTGCTCATCTAGATATCAATCAGAACAGATTAGATGAGGCATCCTGTGCATGCACTGCAAGTTCACACCAGGCTTTGACACAGACGACGAACAGCATACATGCGAAGTGTAGCAGATGTTGTTTCCATCTGTCTTTGGATATTACCATAACTAGAGGTATTATAGACAACATATAAAAAACAGTAGAATACATACAAAATATAACAGCTGTACATTTGTCCACATTTTTGGCTTTTGATATACAATCTGTTAGATGCTTAACTTTTTAGAAAGGTTCCGTCTGACATACTTCTGTCAACAGCTGGATTTACTTCCTTTGCTTGTATACTGGGACATGAATAGTAGTCTTTGTTCATTGGTTCTCAAGTGGTCTAGCATCAGGACCCAGCACCACCTCCTTAACAAATTGCAAATCAAATTTCTTACATTTTTCAGTCACAGCTAAATGATTTTAATGAAAAATGTGGCAGTATGGACTCAAGATGGGACAAAAGATGTAAAGAAACAAAGAAATGGAGACATAGCTTTCAGTCATGGACTTTTAGCCTCATATTTTTCCAGGCATATATCTGTGACCCACTGAGTATAGCTTTGTAACCAATTTTTGAGTCCTAACCAACCAGTTGAGAACCAGGGGATCTAGTTGAGTATCCTAACAGAGTTTTAACCCCATCTTAATTTTGCATGCACTGACTTGCTTATGTTTTTTTTGTATGTCTTTTACAGCTGACCCTCTGGTTGGAAGCATCGCCACACAGTACACAACAAACAGACCTGAACACGACAGGATAGCCAAACAGTGGACCAAACGCTACGCCACATAATCACCCCAGGAGCTGCTGCTGGTTGGACGACTTGGGGATGTGAGAGGGTTCGACTCGGGGACGGGGCATGGCCCCCGGGGGGGGGGGGCAGGTAGGGGGGTGGGTGGATTTTTATCTGGGAATTGAAGAAGTCTTAATCCTGACATTTTGTTGTTTCTTGTATTTTTTAAGTTATCTGCGGCCCAACTATAATCAAACCTGGCAATAATGCATTACGTGTTTCCTCTTTGAACTTTTAGCTCGTGCTTGAAGATGGACATTAATACTAAACTGCTAGATGAAACGTGTCACAGCATGATTCCCAATCGGTGTAAACTCTCACATGTATTCAGTTGCAGTTGGTGTTTGCTTCCCCCTCCAGACTCCCGCTCTTTGAAAAGGTGTTTTACACATGTAGACATGTTAAGCTATGGATGGATATTGGTTGTGATTTGTGTTCTGTACTGATAAAAAGCTGTTCTGTTTTTTCCCTTAAGAATTAAACATGACCAACCGAAGCAGCTGCCTTTGTTTGATCATTTCAGTGCCTTCTATATGTCTGTTATCGTCTCCAGGAGAAAAAAGGCAGCAACACTGTCACCCAATTAAATATGAAGAGGCTACATTTTATTCAGTGCATCTTAAGACAGTTACAGAGCAGAGAATTATCGAGGGTTAGCATGATAACAGAGCGCTCTCACTAACTCTGTTCTACTAGCAGCAAATTAAAGGGCAATTCTGCTATTTTTAAACCTGGGCCATAAATTTACACATTCTTGGGGATGCAAATGACAAACAGGTACTAAAACTTTCAAACAGCAACAGCAGATTTAACCTGGCAGTCACAAGACTGGATGTTATAGCTGTAAAGTAATCGCTGGAGGGCTAAAAGTTCTAGTTTTTACTTTTGAAAAGCTCAGAATATTATCCAAGTGTTGACAACATTACAGAAAGGATTCCTGCAGAAATATTACAGAGACTAACATGTTTAACTCAAAAAAGTGCCAAAAAGATCATCACTTGTCTTACACTTTGTAATGATACAGATTATTTAAAAGCAGCATGTAGAAATGGATGCGTTTCAGCCCAAGGCTTACAAAAGTGTTTCCTAAAAAACTGGAAACACTGATGAAAGCCTGGAGCGGAAAAGCAGCCATTTTTGCATGCTGCTGTTAAATAATCTGCTCCATTAAACCAACCTTTACATATCTTGCTTGAGAACAAACAAATTCTTTGTTGAGGTTGTTTTGATGCCAAAAAAGCCTTGCACTTTTTTGTTTCAAAGCCACTTAACCCATGTTCTGCAAGATAAATTTGGCATTTTTTTCAGTAAAGTTTGGTGACTTTAAAGCCAGCAACAGAGTCCGTTTTCAGAATTAGCATCTTCCTCTTAAATGAAATGTTCTATTTCTGCAGATATCCTTACTGTAATGATGTGAAACACTTAACAATAACTAAAGGAAACTTAGTGTCAAAAACAAGCACTTTCCTTAGCTGTACTGTAATCAGACAGATTTGTCACAAGTACACTGAAAACATTACAGCTTGATTTTGCCTACCGGGGAAATCTACTGAAACACTTAAAAATGTTCATGCACCTTTTTGTCATTTAGCCCAAAAATGTACAAAATATGGTCAAAGTTTGAGAATATGAGAATGCCCTTTGGATGTCATTATTTTAAAACATTTAGATCAGAGAAAACGGCACAAATCATCCTTCACATAGATTCAACAGGAATGTGGCTCATTAAAGTGACAAAAATAAATTAGTTAAAAAATAAATATTTCCTCTCAACACTCACATTTCTACTGTTAGAAAGGCTAACACACACACAGCTTTAACTACTAAGTTACCCTGCTAGACACAAAGGCTGGACGACACGAGAGTGCAACTAATGCAAGACAGACAAAATCAAACGCTACATCACGTTAAAGGCTGTACCATGAATGTTATTGCTGCCAGGCCATGACGAATAGGAGATGGACTGGATGAAGACTAGCTGAGGGTTCACGCTGCATTCACGTAGCATGGGAAATAACACAACGTACACAAGACTCATGGTAGAAATCACTGTTAAGATGGCAGCATTGAATAACTATATAGGCAGATACAGGAAAAAAAGTAAATGATTACCTTTTTTTTGACACAGTGACATCAAAAAGGCACCCAATGCTAGGTTATTTACTGTTTTTTTTTGTTACCAAAAGATGCAGGCATCTCCTGCAAGGTTGCTGCAAACTTTATGAAATCAAATTTATGCTGTTTAAAGACCCAAAGAAGTGCGAGTTGATACCAATTTTGTATTGCATTGAATTTGCCATCCATTCCTTGTATTTCACATTCTTTTCTCTTCTGCTGTGAAAGCTCCCATAAATTAATAAATCATTAAGTAAATGAGGCAAGTAGATAAACAAAAAAGGACAATGAAACAACAAATAAAGCTGACACCGTGGTATAATGGGCCTAAGTCAGAGAGCAATCCACAATTTAAGACTTTCTGAGAACTTTCATGTTAAAAAATTGATAAGACTTGGCAAAAATTTGCAGGAATCCTGTCCTGCATACTGTCTGAATTGCATTAAAGTATTGGCAATGTTGCAGGACCGTTTTTGTGATGGTTTGTACAATTTTGACAGTCTTACAGAAGTTAATATTTAAATAAGATTGATTGCTTTCCTATGCACCTCAGTTATGAAAAATACGTTTTTTAAGAGTTCAGTTGTTTTTAATACAATGTATAGAGGTTCTATGATTAAATGAAAATTAATTCCAAAAAGTATCAAAAATTTGAAAACTTTACGTCAGATAAAAATAAAATTACAGATATTGTGATCATTCAACTTGTAAATGCTGCCTGTGACGATATCACTATGAAGCATAAATCAAAAGTAAGAAACAATAGCCAAAGTCTCAAAAAAGAACAATTCACCGAGGTGAACAGGCACTGACAGCCTGAATTCAATTATTTTAGATGGAAATCCTAATAGATTTATCCTATTGGCATGTTTTGTGGTTAAAGGACTAATAGGTTCAAAGATTTTGTAACTGCTCCTGTAGGTTTCTTTAGATGGTAGGCACAAATTAGGCTGTAACAGCTGCAGCATCTACATGGCAGGTTTCATATTGTAATTCTAAGCTTCTGACAATATTACAAAAAGAATCCCTTTTTTAACTCAAAACAGTTACCGCAACACCATTTTAAAGCAACTGGCTTACATCAAAAGAAAGAAATTTTACCTTGCAAAACACAGGACTTGCTCCTCTAATACTGACTTGACTGATAAGCTTGATTGTGCTATCCGGTTTTACAAAAACATTGGGTTGGAGCCAAACCAACCATTTAACAATATTTTTATGGAATACGAAAGCACAAGCTAGCTAACCAATAAAGGCAAGAGTAGACAAGAAACTCTCATATTCTGCATGATAGAATTGCTGTTTTTGTCAGCTGAGTTCTTTTGATTTTAAGGACAATAATGTAACCACTGTTTCTAGAAAGACATTACAAATCTTAGCCATGGACCATGGGTCTGTCCGCATAGAAATTAATTTTTTAAAGTTGTTGGACACTTCAACAACAATCTGAGCATCTCCATCCACAAGAAGCCCTTTCTCAGAGTGACCTAACAGCTATTTCTAGTCAAATAAAATGGAACCTGGAAAAGCTCCTCCCCTAGGATTATTTCTGTGAAGAGCCCAAACGTTTATAAAAATCTAAACCCGTTCATCTACAAAGAAACCCATTTTGCATTGTAGAAAACAGGAGTTGCTGATCTACCACTGACTTGACCAGTAAGTTTATTTGTGTTGTTTGATGTAACTAAAATATTGTGTTGGAGCCAAACCAACTACTTTATACAATATTTTGCAACACACAAAAACACAAACTAGCTAACCAATCGAGGCAGCAGTAAACAAGCAACTCTCATATTCTGCAAGACAGCGTTGATGCTTCACTGGTTTCTTCAAAGAAGTGATCCAACAGGTGTTTCTGGTGAAAAAAGGAACCTTACTTCACAGAAAAGGTTCGTCTCAAGGCATCATTTCTGTGAAGTTGTCAAACACTTGGAGCAGTAATCTGAACATGCCAATAAACAATAGAGACTAATACTTGCTTGCAAAACACAGAAGTTGCCGATTTACCACTGACTTGATTGTTAAGTTTGATTGTGTTGTTGTATGTTACTTAAACATTGTGTTGGAGCCAAACCAACCATTTTCCAATATTTCTGCAACACACAAAACTCAAACAAGCTAACCAATCAAGGCAGGGGTAGGCAAGCAACTCCCGTATTTTGCAAAAGAGGGTTAATGTGTAAATGGTGTCTTTAAAGAAGTGATCCAATGGGTGTGAAAGAAAGGGACCTTCATTAACAGAAAAAGTACGTCTCAGGGCATCATTTCTGTGAAGCTGTTGGACCCTTTGAACAGAAATCTGAACCTGTTCATTGAAAGAGCTGGTTAATTTTACCTGGCAGAACCCAGGAGTTGCTCTTCTACCACTGACTTGATTTGTAAGTTTGAGTGTGTTGTTTGGTGTTACAGAAACATTGTGTTGGAGCTAAACCAACTGTTTTGCAATATTTCTGTAACACACAAAAACACAAACTAGCTAACCAATCAAGGCAGAGGTAGACAAGCAACTCTCATATTCTGCCAGACAAGGCCAATGCATCAATGGTGTCTTTAAAGAAGTGATCCAACAGGAATGAAAGAAAGGAACCATCTTTAACAGAAAAGTTTGTCTCAAGGCATCATTTCTGTGAAGCTGTTGGACCCTTCAAACAGAAATCTGAACCCGTCCATTGAAAAAGCTGGTTAATTTTACCTGGCAGAACCCAGGAATTGCTCTTCTACCACTGACTTGATTTGTAAGTTTGAGTGTGTTGTTTGGTGTTACAGAAACATTGTGTTGGAGCTGAACCAACTGTTTTACAATATTTCTGTAACACACAAAAACACAAACTAGCTAACCAATCGAGGCAGAGGTAGACAAGCAACTCTCATTTTCTGCAAGACAAAGTTAATGCATCAGTGTTGTCTACAAAGAGGTGATCCAACAGGTGTTTCTGATGAAATAAAAGATCATTAATTCACAGAAAAAGTTAGTTATGTCTCAAGGCATCATTTCTATGAAGCTGTTGGACCCTTAGAGCAAAAACCTGAACCTATCCATTGACAGAGAGACTACTTTGACCTTGAAGAAAACAGGAGATGCTGTTCTACCACTAACTTGATTGGTAAGTTTGATTGTGTTGTTTGGTTTTATAAAAACATGTGTTGGAGCTGAACCAACCGTTTCACAACATTTCTGTAACACACAAAAACACAAACTAGCTAACCAATCAAGGCAGAGGTAGACAAGCAACTCTCATTTTCTGCAAGAAAGTATTACCATTATTGTCACTGGATTGTTGTAACAGCAAATAAAACTTACAAGACAAAGGAGTTGCTTTCTGACAGGGGTCATTTCCAATCAATTTTCAGAAAATACGAAAAACAATCTGAATCCTCCCATAGACAAAATGCTACATCTTATCTTGCATAACTCAGGAATTGCTCTTCTACCACTGACTTGATTTGTAAGTTTGAGTGTGTTGTTTGGTGTTACAGAAACATTGTGTTGGAGCTGAACCAACTGTTTTAAAATATTTCTGTAACACACAAAAACACAAACTTGCTAACCAATCAAGGCAGAAGTAGACAAGTAACTCCTGTATTCTGAAAGAAAGTATGACCATTTTTGTCACCCGAGTGTTACAGCAGCTATTTCTCATAAAATAAACCCTATTAGAGTAAGGGGAGCATCTTGAAAGGGTTCATATCTTGCAGAACACAGGAGTTGCTCTTCTACCACTGACTTGATTGATAAGTTAGAATGTGTTGTGTTGTATGTGTTACAAAAACAATGGGTTGGAGCATAACAAACCATTTTACAATATTTCTGTAACACACAAAAACACAAACTAGCTAACCAACCAGGGCAGCAGTAGACAAGCATCTCCTGTTTACCACATGGAATAATTACCATTTTTGTCATTGAAATCTGGTAGCTTTGATTAGATTTTTATAACAGCCATTTCTAGGTAAATAAAAAAGATCTTTCTTGACAGAACAAGTGCATCTTGGGTAGGGTCATTTTAATTACGTTTTTGGACTCTGAGAACAGAAATCTGAACCTTCCCATTGACAGAGCAGGCTATTTTGACCTTACAGAACACAGGAGTTGCTCTTCTACCCCTGACTTGATTGGTAAGTTTGAGTGTGTTTGGTGTTACAGAAACATTGTGTTGGAGCTGAACCAACCATTTTACAATATTTCTGTAACACACAAAAACACAAACTAGCTAACCAATCAAGGCAGAAGTAGACAAGCAACTCCTGTATTCTGCAAGACAAGGCCAATGCATCAATGTTGTCTACAAAGGGTGTTTCTGGTTAAATAAAGACTCATGGCATCATTTTTGGGAAGCTGTTGGACCCTTGGAATAGAACAATGAACCTGTCCATTGACAAAGAGACTAATTTTACTTAACAGAACACTGGAGTCGCTGATCTACAACTGACTTGACCAGTAAGTTTGAATGTGTTATTTGGTGTTACAAAAACATTGTGTTGGAGCTGAACCAACTGTTTTGCAATATTTTTGTGATGCACAAAAACACAAACTAGCTCACCGATCAAGGCAGCAGTAGACAAGCAACTCTAGTATTATGCAAGGAAGAATGATGGCTTTTGTCAATTGATATGCTTGCTTTCAAGACAGTTATCTAACAGCTGCTTTTGTTTAAAAAAGATTAGCCTAACTTGAAAGAAATAATGATCCTTACAATGATCATATCTGTAAAGTTGCTGGACATTTAGAACAGAAATCTGAATGTCTGTCGACAAAAAACTAATGTGACCTAGCAGAAAACAAGTTGGTGCTGATCTGCAACTGACTTGATTGGTAAGTTTGATTGGGTTGTTTGATGTCACTCAATATTGTGTTGGAACAAACTATTTTGCACAATATTTCTGTAACGCACAAAAACACAGACTTACTAACCAATCGAGCCAGAGGTAGACAAGCAACTCGTGTATTCTGCAAGGCTGAGTTAACTTTTTCAATGGAATCTAGTGTCTTCACAGAGCCTAAAGGAAACTTTCCTCATGACAAGGGTTTGTTTCTGCAGAAATTATCTGTCAAATGTTGCTGGGCTCTTGGAGCAACACTTGAATATGAACATAAACAAAGAGACTTATTTTACCTTGCAGAAGACGGGAGTTGCTGATCTACCACTGACTTTGTCGACAAGTTTGATTGTGTTAGAGCTGAACCAGCAATTTTGTACAATATTCTTCAAACACACAAAAATACAGACTAAGCAATTAGGTCAGAAGTAGATAAGCAACTCCTGTAGTCTGTAAGTATAAACTATTGGAAATGTCAGTCAAGTCAAGTCCCTTCTAAGACAACAGTATTTCAGTTTTTCGGTAAAAAAAAAAAAAAAAAACACTAACTTGAGAAAACAGGATTGTCTTTTGCAGTTGTGACAGTCAGTTCTATGGTTACTGGAGAAAGCTGGACCAGTTCTCAAACGTATTGCACCTATAAGTCATTTAGACCTCCAGAATTGATAAGGCCTTAATCTTTAAATATTTGGTGTTTGTAAACAAAGACTAATAATGTTTTTACTGTTTATAAGGGCATGTGAGTTTTGTATTGAAAGGCTAATCATTTAACTGGGGATGATTACCACATTCATTCGAAAAAACAAAACAGGTTGTTTCACAGTTCATAAGCGTGAACTCAATTTGTGTTTGGACTGGCCTAAATCTTTGGTACTTCTATATGTTGATTTTTAAGAGGGTTTTCTCAGTAAAGGGGGATGTAACACATTGAAACACAACAGAAAATAGTAGCTTTCTTTACACATTAGGATGAGCTTATTTTCAAGGTCCTTTAACTAGAAACCTGTAAAGAACTGTGTGAAAAAGTTTAGATTTGCAAATGTCATATTGCTTAACTAAAGCATCATGTTGTTCTGCTGGTTATTCCCATGAGAGGTGAATGCAGCCTGCTAACAGAAGTAGCGAGGAGTATGGTGCAGTTGTCTTCAGAGCTTCAGATGTCATTGGAAGGGGTGCCTTTGCTTTTGCGTCCCGGCAGAGGGAAGGAAGACTTGCTCTGAGGCTGCGTGAGGCGGCTGGTCAGCTGGGTGAATGGTTCGATGAGGGTGTTTCGTTCTGTGACGCTCACCTCCCAAAGCTTCACCTTCTCTCCTCGAGCCCACTGCTGCGCCATCTCCTGGTCCACCTGTCGACGCTCCCGCAGGTCCGTCTTATTTCCCAGAACTATGACTGTTACCTGAGGAAAGAAGACACATGGAGAAATGACCACACTCAAATTCTCAAACTCATTCATCAATTCAAAAGGCCAATGAAAATCTGCCTTACACAAGCACAGTAGAGTTAAATCAAAGTTTGAGAATGGAAGATCCAAGTTTTCATTTCATTTCATTAATTAATGTAGTCAATTTATGAATAATTATGATTAGTATAACATTACAAGACATTCTTTTACTGTGCAAAATCATTTTAAATAATTACAAATACAAGCTTTTTTTTTTTTTTTAGGTTATACAGTTTCAACAAAACAAATTTACCATGAAGTTTTAATTTCCTCAACCAAACTATAAATAAAATGTTAGTTAACAATGTTTTTCCATGAGATAGAATAGACTACGACAACCTAAAATAGATCTTTGATTAAAAAAAAAAAAGAATGATGAAAAGTAAGTTACTGTTCGAGACAAAATGTTAGTGCTGGACTGGTGGATGTATAAAACCTATAACATTTCTCAACTGTGCGGATTAAGTATGTCAGTATTTTCAGCAGTGTATTTTAAATTACTTAAAGTCTGTTACTTTAATATTAATTTTTACAATTTTGTTAATCAATTTCATTCAAAGAGAATAAGCGTTTCAATGGGCAAAAACTGGAGTAAAATGGATTTATATTTTTTTGTCAACTAAAACTAGATGAGGGCTGCACAGCGGCACAGGTGTTAGCACTGTTGCCTCACAACAGAGTTTGTATGTTCTCCCCCACATGCGTGGGTTCTCTCCAGGTACTATGGCTTCCTCCCACCACCAAAAAACATGCTCTTTATGTTAACTGGTGACTCTAAATTGGCCGTATGTGTGAATGTGAGCGTGCCTGGTTGTCTATCTATATGTCAGCCCTGCTATTGACTGGAGACCAGTCCAGGGTGTAACCCGTCTCTCGCCCAATGACAGCTGGGATAGGCTCCAGCCCCCCTGCGGCCCCCAACTGGATAGGTGGTATAGAAATTGGATGGATGGATAAAACTAGACTAAACTACAAAGGTTAAAAATGACTAAAATGTGACTAAAACTGGGAAGATTCGTAATCTAAAGACTAAAGCTAAGACTAAATTTAAAATAGCGGCCAAAATCAAGACTAAATCATTCTTTAAAACATGGCACTGGTAAGTGCTACTGCTTCAACAAATAACAGTTAATGGAGGGCCCAGTTTCCCCACACCATTGCATTCTCATAACTCCCCCTGCTGGCCTGCACTCCCACTGCTCCAAGCCCGACCAAACTTGAGCAAGGATCCATCATCATGTTGTTATATGACACACACAGTTTACAAAATGCATGAGTCAGCACAATGAAGAAAGACATGGACAACATGACAGTAACTCATTGTGTGGCTTATTTTGACTATTTTGGTCAGACACAGATCTCTAGCACTCCACCACTGTTTAAAATAAGCATCAAGAGCAGATGATGTGTAACAACAGTTATATCTGTTATACATCATGCACATTGTATATCTATACGTGAGCATGCATAGCAATCGTACCGTTCCAAAGCCCATCCTGCCCAATTGTACCAGACCCAAGGAAGTGACCAGCTGGACTCTGGGGCTCAAGCACGCTTGGGCACGGTACAGATTGCAGGTGTAAGTGCACCCTGAAAGACAAGGGCACCCTTTATTATTGCTGCTTTTAGTTTTTATTTGACAACAGATGGACCAATTTACCACTTTAATGACTTTGTTTAGTGTTTTCTAACCCAAAAACTACATAGCTTTTAAAAAATAACATGCAACTAACGGTGACTTTCTGAATTTTGTTTTGACAGCTCATTGTTAGCTGCATTGTCTGACACCTAAAGCGGTTCTAGGAAATAGAATATATAAAAACCCTTGTTGCTGATGGTTTAATATGCTAATTTGCCATTATAAGTGCCATTATATGTTATAAGGTTGAGTCAAGTCTTATCATCCTACGGACTAACAAAGGCCACTTTGAACCAGCCTCACCTCTTTCTTATCTCTGGACTTGTCAATTTCCTTCTTCAGGACGTCCACCTTCTTGAAAGACTCGACACTATCGACGCTGTACACAAGCACGAAGCCGTCTGCTACTGTGTAGTAGTGTTTTGGGAGGTCTTGTCCATCATGAAGGCCTTTGGTGTCATAAAGCCTCAGCTGTTCCTTCACACCTCGGTCAGTCTCCACCGAGGCCACATATACATCCTCCTGGGTCTCATTGGACTCTGAGCCTTCGATAATGACATAATAACAAAGTCAGGAAGAGACACTCTGAACATAACAGGGGAGATAACTTCAGTTGAAAGAGTAATTCTCTTATGAATATTATCTTTCTACGCGTTATCCTTACCTACAGAGTGATTTCCGTACAGTAACTGCTCCAGTATGGCAGTTTTTCCAACTGCTGCCTGACCACACACCACAACTTTACAGCCCTTACCCATGTCGAGCCTGCGTTATATAAAGACAAAACACCACAGTGTTTAAAAGCCTTACCTAAAGCAGGCCGGGTATTAGATTATATCATCGACAAGGACGACATTCTTCCTAACAAAGCTCTACAATGCGGCACTATCGGCGTTAACATGCTGTGACAGCGGTTTGTTGTTTAGCCATGCTAGCTTACATGTTAGCATACGAATCTGCGTCACATAAATGCGCCATTAAAAACGCTTCTATAAAGTATTATTTGTCAGTTACTGGTATATTGTGCATAATTTCTTTACTTACTTCAGGTGGGTCACCAGCCGCGTATTAAGTCTTCAGCTGCAGCATCATGTGCAGAGCATACATTCTGCTGCTCTGCGAGCACTTTGCCAAGACTTTTCGTTCAATACGCATGCGCAATGGAGTTCACAAAAGGCAACAACGTACACGTCCGAAAAAACGATGGAAGTAGATTTTATTATTTTGATGCATTTTACAATCATGTTTAGGATTATGATTTGTGTAATTTAACAGCATACAATCAGAATACATGGGGCACACATGACCGTTACCACCATTGGCATCAATTTGCTTATTAATGTAGTTATATTAGTTCTATTATACAGCACAACATGAAACTTTACAATGATGCGCTTTGTAGACACAAAGATTTTGCAATCGCCCCATACTTAAAAACATACTAACAAGAGCTTGTATTCAACATTACTTCTGTCTAAAATACTGCTTACTTGGCTGTAAAGGCTTTTAGGTTTTATGTTTCTATTAATAAAATATCTATCTAGCTATCTGTCTGTCCGTCTATCATGTTTTTTTCTCAACACTTTGAAATTTTTTTTGTTTGTTTCCAGACTGTATTTGGGATTTGTGACACACTTAAGGAAATACTCTTCAATGTACATCTAAATGAAGAAGCGTTTAGAGCGCCTTTTGTTTGTTAAAATACAGAAAAAAAGTGATATTCAAAGCCACAGCTTAAAATATCCACCAAACTACATTTCCCATGTGCCTAAGAAAGGAAATACGTCACTGCCATTTTGATAAGGCATGCCGGGTACTTTTTCTCTCTCTTTCCGGCTGGTACGCCATCATGTAAGCAAGATTTTCTTTGCTGTTATACAGAATGTAATCCATTAAAATCATCAAGTTTATAATGTCATCTGTCTGTTGTATTCAAGACGGTGTTAGTCACCTTAATAGAGATCTTTACACTTCGATTATTTTTCACTAAGGTTGTAAATAACGCAGATTACAGCCATATCTTAACTGTCGGGATGCAGACGATCCGGTAGCAGTTAGCTCCGCTACCCACACTAGGATGCTAAATTGATATTTCCATGATGTAATGAGATATCAGAGAGAAGTACCAAACTTTTCGCGTTTAAATGAAGAGTTTAAAAACACTGGATATGTGAGCTAAAGTAGCAGAATTAATTGAAGTGAGAAATAACGTTATGCGGTTTGTTGTAGCACGCTAGCTATGTTTCTATTAGCAGTGCAGTCGGCATGGACTTTCTGCCCATCACGTCCTGTTTTCTGAAACTGCTCCGACATGTAGTTGCATCCAAGTTTATACTCTGTGATACGTTGATACTAACGTTAGACTACTGTTGGTTATTGTTGCTATAGCGGCACTCTACATGTGTTACCGTGGCTCTCTCTGAGGGCAACTTCATAGACTGGACTCACACCAATGTCAGTGTTATTTTGTCAGGAGTCTTTCTATTACCCGAGTTGCAGGTAACAAATAGATATTAAGGTGGTAGATGCATGTTTATGACAAGGTTTAACATCACTTTGTTCACGTATTGGTGATATTGGTCTAATAGGCTGTTGTGACAGTTCTTATGATTTACTGCTATGATGTTCATGTGAACTGCCCTGTAGGTTAGAGTTTGTACATTTTGCATGAACTTGTGTGCACTGTTCAAACTAGGCAAGTGTTGCCAATGAGCGACTGAATGTGCCTTGAATCACATTAAAACATGGTAGTGATGTTTCAAGTGTCTTGTTGGCATTGGTCTCTTTCATTGGTGTCTCCTCTGGTATATATCACTTGGAGGTTTACACAGGGGTGCGGGGGCAATTCCTCCTGTCATCTTCAGAGGGCCTTGCTGGTGCAAGAGGAGAGTTGGTGGAGTTCACTCTTGTACATCTGTAATGTTAGACTATCTGGTCAGATATGGTAACCAAATATTTATTGAGGCCTCAGTGTGACTGTCTTTAGGCATTATGATGGCAAAGCTCAGCTTAGGTGATGTAGACATGCTCCATAAAAGGGCGAAAGTATGTAAATTTAACAACCTTTGATAATGTGTAGAAAGTACCTTTTTTGAAATAAGTAAAAAAAAAAAATAGAAAAGCTATGAGTTGATGCTCTGGATATTAAACTTGCACTCTATTTCTCTTCTAGTTAAGTCAACATGGGAGCATATAGGTATATGCAGGAGTTATGGCGCAAGAAGCAGTCCGATGTGATGCGCTTCCTGCTCCGTGTGCGTTGCTGGCAGTACCGTCAGCTGTCCAACCTCCATCGTGCTCCCCGACCCACCAGACCTGACAAGGCTCGTAGACTGGGCTACAAGGCCAAACAGGGTGAGTGCAGAGTCCATATCTGTACCGTTAGATAATGTCATCTTTTAGCTCATGCTAATATGAAGGTTTGTGTTTTGATTCTAACAGGCTACGTAATCTACCGTGTCCGTGTGCGCCGTGGAGGCCGTAAACGCCCCGTGCCCAAGGGTGCCACCTATGGCAAGCCAGTGCACCATGGCGTCAACCAGATCAAGTATGCCCGCAGTCTGCAGTCCACTGCTGAGGTATGGCGGTCTTCAGTTATTCAACTTTGACTGTAATTGTAGACTTTAACTGAATTTCTTGTTTTCTCACGTTACCTTTTCCTGAACAATAAGTCTACCTGTTAGGGAGATATACACTTGCTGGGTCCAAAACTAACACTCGCCACTCACGAGTACATTTTGTCTCTGGTGGATACATTTTTAAGACTACTCGCCACTCTGGTGAGTTATTTTTTTACCAGTGAAAAATTATTTTTTTTGTTACTGGAGAACGATGTTGGTATTAGCTGGTTTCCTGGCAGAATAATGTGTATTTCAGGCCGAGACGATCTGTGGTCACGCAACTGCGTCAGTCGTCATGCCATTCACAGCGCGCCGAGGTGGATAGCTTCTTGTTACTGTACCCGTACCTCCTTGCTCGCAGTGTTGCCAACTTAGCAACTTTGTCTCTATATTTAGCGAGTTTTCAGGCCCCTCTAGCAACTCTTTTCGAAAAAGTGACTGGTGACAAATTTAACAACTTTTTCTGGTGTTACTGGAGACTTTACTAGAGTGAAAAGGGAGGCATTCAGATATGAAGTATCTGAATTAACATACTGTAAAGTGTTAACTGTAGATGCGTTAGACCTTTATAGGTGCTGCAGTGGCCTGGTTAATGCTCCAACCAAGTCCACTGTATGTTTGTCCATTCTGTTCTACATAAGATACCTGCATATACCAACTGTCACAGACCCTGCAAAGCTCAAATACAGACGATATGAAACAAACTGCTGAATGTGATGACAATAGTTTTCACCACAGTTTACCAAGAGAACCTCCTTTGAAAGCTATCTTTTGGAAAATGTGATGTTTAAGCAATAATGTTAAAGATAAGTTGATGGCTGAAATCAGTGAACTCTGGTCAGCTTCCTGACCTTGGAAACACGTCTGACAAAACTGAGATTTGAGGGGAATTAAAACAAGTAAAAACTTTAATTTCTGCCAAAGGCATGTTTAATATTTAAAGGCTGTAAATCAGATTTGTTTTTCAGTTCAGATGTAAGACGGACTGCCTGCAAGTTTTTTTTTTTATTTTCCGATTTGGAAGTAAAAGATTTGCATGAAAAAAAAAACAGCTTTGGAAAAGGCATTTTAAAGTTGGCCCTTGTCAATCACAATGGTACTGACACGTGAGAGATGTTGGTTTTTCAACTGTTGGTGGAGAAAATGGCCATAACAAACACACGTGTCAGACCATCCTAAAACTGTTTTCGCTGCCGCCTTTTCCAATTCTCCCTGACTTGCTCTATCAGCACTTGACTGTATTTGTTGAGCCAGCATTAGAGCACTTTGTCTTCTGACAGCATACCTGTAGTAACACTGGGGTTGTTAAGTTGAGTAGCGTCACGTGGCTCCCGAACGCTAAACTCAAAAGATTTTGATGGCCAAAACATTAGTGGTAAATGTGCAAACATTTTAATATATGCTGATACCGACATTATGCCAGTAATGTTGTACATCCCTATTGTAGCTTGTACAGAGCTGTAGGGAAAGGTATCGTCTACATCATGGTTAGTACGAGTGCTTGAAATCCTTAAATGCTTGAATTTTTAAATTTTCAAGGTTTTTAAAGATTCAGATTTTATAATTGCTTAAAAGTGCTTGATAGTTGTTTGGCTAAAATTTCTCCAAAAAGTGACTGAACAGTCAAAGTTGAACTTACTTTCTTGGGCAATGTTTATGTCAAATGAGTTAGGTTTTCATTAAATTAGTCATCTATCTGTATACTTCTTGCACTAAACCAGAGATGCAGAAAAGTCATTTTTTTGCAAGTCCAAGTCAATTCTCAAGTCTTTGGTCACAAGTCCAAGTCAAGTCTCTGATGGTTGTAATGCGCGTTCTATGATCTGCCTTCTGACGTCCAGTCTACTTAGACCACTGCATTGTTCTATCTAAGGAATTTAAATCCTGTACTGTGTTATCACTATCAGTAGGGTGGGGTATTGTCTGTGGCCGGCTTGCCGTGGTGTAAACGTGTGTACACTTACGTATGAACAGGGCTTGACATTAACTTTTTCACACCAGCTACTGTGACTAATGGCTACTAGCCACTCAGTGTTTCCACTAGCCACAGTTCTGTTGTTGGGAATGTATTTTTATATATCAATATTAAATAATAATAAAGCTCCTCTCTGTGTACATCTGAAACACTTCAGAGACATGAGTCATACTTCACTGATGGAGACAGAGACTGAGACATTGGAGAGTAAATGTCCTTTTTATTTGTTAGATATAATTCTTTAATGGTAGTAATTTTATACTAACACAAGAACGCTACCTGATAATTAACTGTTTATTCTGAAATAAAAACTTGAGCATTTCTATTTCTGTCTAATCCTCAGAATATACTGAGTATTTCTCCCTCCATTCTGCTTAAGAAACTTCTGTCATCATTTATGGTGTAAATTTCTTTATATGGGTAAAATCCGGCAAAATTTTACTTTATTTAGCTGAAATCTCCTCACTCAGTTACTAATTTAACTGTTACTAAGTTTGCCTGTGTGGATTTGATGTAGAACAGACATTATTTTATTTCTTTAGAGAAAAAAAACTTTATAGATCATATCATGCTGTTAAAAATTGAATATTGGCTAATCTGTACCAGTCGTTTGAGGGGCAGGGGAGACATCACATCTTCTGAGCTGTGAATAGAGCACAGATCGCAAAGATGTGAGCAAAAGTGTCAAAATTTCAGAAATGTCTTGAGTGTCTCGACTTTTCCAGCTGTATAATTGCTTAACCAGCTTTTAAGGATACATGAAGGAAAAAGAGCGCTATTTGATAAAAGGGAACTTTTTTTTCCGATCATGTGATCACAGACCTGAAGGAATGACAAATATGAGCATCTGGTTCAGTGATGCAGATTTTTTGGGGGTGTCTAGTCACACATGAATTTGCCAGTGGGATCTACCATTGCACATGTCAGTTTATGCTGATATACTGTTTTTTTTTGTGGTGTTGGTATTCTGCGTGAGCTTGGGTTGAAAACCATATTGCCCCACGTGTACCAATCAAATTTATTCTGAAGCAGAGCAGAAGGTTGCCGTCCCTACTAAAATATGGTGTCGTATAGAGCTCTACAGAGTGGTCCAGGAAGTTAAAATCCTGTCCATGGTCTCCTCACTGGACTTAATTATTACCATAAAGTTTTGACCATCCAGGGTAGATTTACCATGAGCCACCTGAGGGTGAAGCAAGGGGTTATGGTACTGTGGAAGATGCATTTATGTTATCAATCTTTTTTAAGAAAAATGTGGTTTCTTTGCAATGTTGAGAAAAATAACTACAATACCCACAATCCTGGAGTTTCTCTGTGGCGCCTGATTAGTTTAGATTGCTGTTATCATGGAAATGTTTAGATATACAAAGCTACAAGACTTCATCAACAATCAATAACAATAGGGTTGGTACGGTTTGAAAGATGCATGCTTAATCATGTTCATTTGCAATGGATTGTGGGATGTGTAGTTGTCCTGGAAGACATTACGTACACAGTCTAGTATCTTAGCCTGTTGTCCTTTTTGTAATCCCTTTTTTTTTTTTTTTGCTCTGGATCAAATGATTGAAAGTATCCAGGTTACTGACTGGCTTTGTTCCAAGATTAAAACTATTGAATATTAATAGAAAATTGAGGATTTTAAAAGGGAAATTTAAGTCTGGAACCAGAGCTGCTGAAAAAGTGGGCAGCCCTATTGCCTAATTATAGATGATGGTAATAGATTTATTTAATCATGACATGAAACCAATTTTAGCACTTGTTCAAGTTTGACCTGTGAACTGTTCTTTTCCCTCCCAGGAGCGTGCTGGGCGTCACTGCGGAGCCCTGCGAGTGCTGAACTCCTACTGGGTGGGCGAGGACTCCACCTACAAGTTCTTCGAAGTGATCCTGGTCGATCCCTTCCACAAGGCCGTCAGACGCAACCCAGACACCCAATGGATCACAAAGGCTGTGCACAAGCACAGAGAGATGCGTGGCCTGACGTCTGCAGGAAAGAAGAGCCGCGGCCTGGGCAAGGGACACAAGTTCCACTTGACCATCGGAGGCTCCCGCCGTGCAGCCTGGAAGAGGCGCAACACCCTGCAGCTGCACCGTTATCGTTAGAGCACACCACATGTCTGTACAATAACAAAATAAATGCCCTTTTTATGGTCACCACAATGTCTGCAGACTGGTTTGTTCTGATGGTGGAATATTGGTGTTTCTGCTCTTTTGTGACTGCTTGCACAATCGATTATACACTTCATCAATACACTGTAATGTAGGGTGATTTTAAGTCTTAAGTTGTTCTGGTCCCGGGCAAGTCTTGGTCTCAGACAGTGTGGTCTTGAGTACAACACTAGTTACCACTCTGTTTTTCATAATAGGCATCCTTGCCATATTTAAGTTTATGTCATAATCGTCAATCTACCCCCAGTTCCTTAATTTCTTTCAGAATTAAAGCAGGTTTTTTTTTTTTTTAATCAAATGAAGGGAATTTTTCTCCTGGAACCACACATTTGAGCTCTAGCCAAGGCAGATATTTGTTTAGGGCCCCTAGCTGGCAAGTAAGGGGCAACTGAGTGCTGACAAACTTTAAACAACAGCAGTGAATTAAAATGTGCAACTATTGCAATGACAGAAGAAGACCGCCCTATGGGGGCCCCTTCTGACAGCACGTTTGTTTGTAATATGGACATCATGGGCCACTGTCCTCATCCAAGAAATAAGTTAAAACCTTTTGTATGGTGTAAGGCGGACACTGCATCGATGAAAATCAAAGTATATATGGACACTTTACACTTTAAAGTTGTCAGTACAGTACAGAAAATCTATTCTAAGAATTTATTCACTTTAGGTAAACACTTTTATTCAAACTGCAACACATGTTTTGTTTTTGTTTTTTTTTTCTATTTTTTATTTTTATTTTTTATGGGGTAACAGGAGCTCCTGGAGAAAACCTTTTACAGACACAGTGGACCATGGGCCGCCCTGACAGACAGAAAGCTACCTCCTATCCAGCAGGGCCATGTGCCGCCCTGACAGACAGAAAGCTACCTCCTATCCAGCAGGGCCATGTGCCGCCCTGACAGACAGAAAGCTACCTCCTATCCAGCAGGGCCATGTACCGCCCTGACAGACAGAAAGCTACCTCCTATCCAGCAGGACCATGTACCGCCCTGATAGACAGAAAGCTACCTCCTATCCAGCAGGACCATGTACCGCCCTGACAGACAGAAAGCTACCTCCTATCCAGCAGGGTCATGTACCACCCTGACAGACAGAAAGCTGCCTCCTATCCAGCGGGACTTTCTATGACCCACTGTGCTGCCCAGGCCTGTTACAGCCTCCCTGAATCTGGAGGAGGGGGAGTGCAGAGTGCTGCCAGTCTCCGGAGGTCTTCCATTATCTTGTCCATCTTGTACTGGCGCCAGCATGATGGAGTGAGGGCCTTTTTGAACTCCCTCCATAATGACACGTTTTTCCCCACCTCTCTTAGTAACCCAGGCACCTCTTTCAGCAGGGAGACGCAGAAGTACGTCTTCTCCTCCAGCTCGTCCTCCAGGCTCTCCAGCCGCTCGTTGACCGCGTCCCTGCTGGAGGCCTCCTCGTTCATTTTCTGTTCCAGCATCTGGATCCTGTCCTCCGCCTCTGATAGCTGAAGCCCGACACCCTGTAGTTGGTTTTTCAGAGTGTCAGCCCTCAACGTTTCAGCCTGCAGATGACTGGTCTTAGATGCTATGAGGTCTCTCCCGTTCTCAATGTCTCTCTGCAGGACCTGGACGTTGCCTTGCTCAGTCTGCAGTTTGAATTCCAGGTCACGGACATAGCTGGTCTGTACCTGCAGCTGATTGGTCAAGGACTCTATCTGCAGGGAGGTATCAGTGTCCTTTCTAGAGGCTTCTCTCTGGAGGACCCATATATCCTTCTTGAGAGAGTCTATCTCAGCCGACAACCTCTGTCGGACCTCCTGAGCCTCTCTCTGCAGGGAGCCAGACCTCGACACTTCATCCTTCAATCGATCATTCTGAGAAGACACAAGATCCAAGAGCTCTTGTATTTTCCCAGGATCAACTGATTCCTGCTCTGGTGCTCTGGAGGCTGGACATGAGTTCTCCAGCTGCATTCTGAGGTCTTTTATCTCCCTCTCCTTGTCCTGTTGGGCCTTTTCCTGAGCCTTCATTCGATCACACTGTAACTCCAACTGACCCTTTAAAGCTTTTAGCTGCATGCTGCCTTGCTCAGTCTGCAGTTTGAATTCCAGGTCATGGACATAGCTGGTCTGTACCTGCAGCTGATTGGTCAAGGACTCTATCTGCAGGGAGTAATCAGTGTCCTTTCTAGAAGCTTCTCTCTGGAGGACCAATATATCCTCCTTGAGAGAGTCTATCTCAGCTGACAGCCTCTGTCGGACCTCCTGTGCCTCTCTCTGCAGGGAGTTAGACCTCGACACATCATCCTTCAATTGATCATTCTGAGAAGACACAAGATCCAAGAGCTCTTGTATTTTCCCAGGATCAGCTGATTCCTGCTCTGGCGGTCTGGAGGCCAGATGTGAATTCTCCAGTTGCATTCTGAGGTCTTTTATCTCCCTCTCCTTGTCCTGTTGGGCCTTTTCCTGAGCCTTTATTTGATCACGCTGTAACTCCAGCTGATCCTTTAAAGCTTTTAGCTGCATGGCTTCTTTTTTGGAGGCCTTTTCCGACATGGTCTTGTTCCTCTGCTTCAGGACCTCGTTCTGAGCTCTCAGGGTCCTGGTCTCCTGTTCCAAGACTTCTTTCTGAGCTCTCAGGGCCTTCTCTTGGTGTGAAACCCCTGAGGCTTTGTCCTGGAGCTTTTTATTCTGAGCTTCAATGACCCCGATGAGCTCCTCTTTGGTCTTATATGGATAAAGGGCAAAGTTCACCTCAGTGAAGGATGGATTCAGGTGCTTCAGCTGTTCCTTCAGCATCCTGATCTGTTTTTCACTCTCCGTCCTCCTGTTGTTCTCTGCCTTCACCGCCTCAAGGAGATCATTAATCTTTTTGTCTTTTTTGTTATTCTCGGCCTCTAATTTGGCTTTTGATTCTTTCTCCTCTACCAGCTTGGAGGACACGTCTTTAAGCTCAAGGGACACCTCTTTGAGTTTGCCGGTCCGGTCTCTGAGCTTACTCTTTAGACTTTCAATGTCCCGCATCCAAGGAGGGCGATCATGGCCCTGGAGTGGTGGGCGAGGGGGTCCGTATTGTTGATGAGGGGGTCCATGGTGTGGTGGACCAGGGGGACCTCTGTACGGCCGATATGAGGGTCTGTTATTCGGTGGGGGAGGGGGTCCACGGTTGGGATGTGGTGGTCGTGGGGGTCCGTGATAAGGGTAGCGTGGAGGAGGGGGTCCCCGGTAGTGATTTTGGTACTGCCTGGAACCTCCTTCCTTACTTTCTTGGGGAGCATTTTTTTGCTCCTCAGTTGTGACTTTTGCAGCCTGGATCTGATCGCTGCTTGTCTCAGGCATTGTATCCACCATTTTTTCATCCTCCATGGACTTGGTGTTTTCACATTCCATGTCCATTAATTCCCCCCAGCTAATTGAACTAGCCTCGGTGTTTTCAAATTCCTTGTCCATTATATCCCCCCAGCTAATTGACCTAGTCTCAGTGTTTTCAGACATTTTCTTTGTTTGAAGAATAGCCTTGAAATCAGAAAGTTTGGAGACTTCTTGCTGAGCTATAATCTCTGATCTACTCTGAAAATCTGCCTCGAAATCAAAAAGTTTGAAGACTTCTTGCTGATCGACGATCGCTGATCTGCTCTGTAGGTCTGCAGTGTTTGAGGTTTGCCTGGTATTTATAGCCTTCTAAGAGTGACACATCAAAGCCATTTGCATTGATGATGTCATAATATGTCAAATTCCATTCCAGAATTCCCCTGTTTTCTTGTTTACCAATTTGAAATCAAATGTAAACAAACATGGCCGCCCCGGCATTAAATGCAAGGTGCAACACTAATCAACAGTTGTATCAGGAAAAATAAAATGACTAGTGCTGTTTTGAAATGTCAGTAAACTGTGTTTTATTCAGTTGTAACTCAGTAGTGTTTTAAAGCTCCTGTGAGCCGCTGACAGTTCTGCAGGCAGATTCACTAAATTCAGGAAATTTTATCCTGTGTAAATGGTCAGGAAGCATCTGAAATCCCAATGACAACTGAACATTGAAAAAAAAATACAACCCCATTTTCAAAAAGGTTGGGGCACTGGGTGTAAAAGGAGCATTCTAGAGAGGCAGAGTCTCTTAGAAGTAAAGATGGGCAAGAATGACAGTGTTCAAAATTATAAACCATGTTATACCAAGAGCTGTGAGTGTGGCAACAAAGGGTCTTTTCACACCTGAGAGCCAAGATCAAGGTTCACATTTTTGGTGCATTATATATAAACTTGGCACAAAAAGTAAGAAACTCTCTATCACGTTGATTATTTGTTGTTACATTTGTAAGGAACATGCATTTGTGGGGTGAGCAGCAGAGCTGAGTATGTGGGTAAGAAGCTCAAAACAAGAGTCAGTAGCAACAGCAGAATAAGCTGTTTGGCATTGGTAGAAAAGATTTGGCAAACTTTTGGGCTCAACCCACATATAGGTCATTTCGTTAGAGTGAGGACATCGGCTGTTGACTTGTTAGCTTGGCTAGCAGGCTGCAAAAATGTAAATGAGCTTGTTATATAATTAACACTTTACAGCCTAGAACTTGGCAGTGTGACTACTTTGATTTTTATTTGTTAGTGCTGGATTATTTATGGTGTTACAGGGAGGAACGCTGGTAGGAGGGGGCCTGTGGAAAGTTTTGCCTAGGGCCCAGACAGACTCTAGAATCACCCCTGGCTACATGTGACAGGTCTTGTTTGTTTTTGATTCATTAAACTGCATGCAGGTGACAGAGAGGCTTTGTGCTCCACTCTCCACCACTTTGAAGGCCGCTGATTCCCAAAGGCCGTTAAAGGTTTACACGTTTCGTAGCTTAAATCTGGAGTAACCAAGAAATATATTTCAAAGTGCCCAGAAATAGCATGTGTGGCATTACATTTATGAACTGATGTTGCTCAAAATTTCTGTTTTTTGTCCCTTTTGGGAGCTTTTTTGAAGGCCTGTGATTTTGATCAGTTAATGCTTTAAGGCACAGGTGTCAAACTCAAGGCTTGGGGGCCAAATCCGGCCCGTGGAACAATTAATTCTGGCCCACAAGATGGTCTCATATTTCTGTTATAACTGGCCCATCAGTATGAGGTCTGCAGATTTCCTCAAGTATAAAAAAGGTGAACTTATCCTTGATGATTTAAGATATCCTTGTGTAGGCACAAAATCTGAAAAAGTAAGGAGTAAAATATTTAAATAAAAAGTCAGGAATGTTGGAAAAGAAATTAATATGTGTTTTAATTTCGCATTTTCAATTTAGAATCTCACAATTAGGACTCAAACTTAGGATTCTGACTTTTAATTTCATACTTTGAGCATTTCAACTCATAATTTTAACTTCTCATATAATCTTTTGAGCTTTAAGATTCACAATTCAAGTTTTCAATTGATATTTTGACCTTTTTAACCAATTATTTTTTATTTTATCTTATATTTTCAACTCCTAACTTTGACTTCATAATCCTATAGTATGACCTTTTACACTCACAATGTGAAAGTTTGAATCATATTTAGAATTTTAATTTCATGATTACAATTTTTTATTTCATATTTTGACCTTTTAAACTCATGATTTTGACTTTGTTTCTAATATAGTTGTCTTTCAAAAAACATTTTTTTTCAATTTCAATTTCATGTTTTGACCTTTTAGAACTAATAAATTAACTTTTGTCAGATTGTGAGCCTTTAAATTTACCTTTTTAACTTTTCAAATGTCAAAATCGTTCATCATTAGTGCTAAGTTTTTTCCATATTTTATTACCGGTGAAGCAAGGTTGACAGTTTTTGGTTACAAAGGTGACTCTGTTAGGCCCTCAGGTTAGTCCTGCATCCAGAATCTGGCCCCTGCTGTGATTGAGTTTGACACCCCTGCTTTAAGGGATTACATTTTCCTTTCAATGAAGTCGTATATATTTTTGCAACTGCTTTTAATGCCTCAGTGTTAGTCCTTGATATTTGTTCCCATCTCATGGCTTTATAGTCTGAAGTCTCTTTGAGAAAATAGATATTGCCACCAAAACCCACTGACATTATGAAAAATTGAGATACAAGATTTTGGCCCGACGTCAGCAATAAATAAAATGAATATATGCTCATTATCAGCGACATATTGTTTCTTCTGACACTATACAGACTCTTTGGGAGAATAAGGTTGAGTACCACTGCATTAACTCATGCGTTTAGCATTAGTTCAGGTAGGCCACGGGGTCAAGGTCTTCCCCGATCAGCTGATCTAATGCAAGCTCTCATCAGCTGATTGCCAGCTGATTTGCTCTAAGCACACTAGCTTTCATTTACACTGCTCTTGCCTGACCACGTTCTGTAACTCTGCAAGCTGCTCTTTCAACCCTCCTCCACCCCAGCTCCTCCTTCATTCTGCTTCTGACTTGATTAATGTCATGAACTCTGATTTCAGAAATTGTCATCCATCCTTGATGAGAATTTGATCTTTTATATTTTATACGCTGTATAAATATTGCTGGGGAAATTTCTGAGTCTTTAATTATCAGCACGTGTGAACAAATGAGCTGCAGGATGTATTTTTGGGCTGATGTTACGTCGGCGATTGTAAGCGCTCTGAATGTTTGCGTGAATGTGTGTCATGTGAAGGGGAATATGGTCCTCAGTATACTATTAATGACAGCGTGTAGTTATGTTAGGACTCACTGTGGAGATAGTAGAAACAAGATGACTGGAATATGGGGGTTGTTGGAGGAGGCTGCCATGCTTCCCACAGCCCATGCCTGGCACAGCGGGGGGCTCCTGGATGGCACTGCTGCCCATATGGCCAATCACTCAAGCAGGGCCGAGGTGTTTTCAAAGGGACCCAGCAAGAACTTGAAGCGGGGCTGTCTCCACAGGAGTCAGCGGCCGTCTGGGCAGGAGAGGCCAATCTCCTGCTGGCCTTTGAGAGATAGACGTATCAACTCTTGAGTTGTAGCCCCCTTTTAACCCCCTCCCATATGCACAGCACCATCAACCCTTTCCATGTATAGCTCACGGGGCCGCCTTGGTCTGCTAATGGGCAGAGACCATGACCTTGAGAGCTCCACAAACAAACGAGGAGGGAGTTCGACACGAGATCAAGCTGACTAACAAGCCTCTTAATTACGACTTTGTTTTTACTTTTTGACTTCTTTTCGGCATTTGGTCAGAGTAAATACTGTAAACGTACATATGCTATGGCTTAAAAGGACAGTTTGATATTTTTAGTAGAGTTGGGTGGGGTAGTCCTTAAGGTAGTTAGTATCCTTGCATGCATCAAAACCATAAAATCATTATGTTTATGAACAATGTTATTGCAATGTACCATAGCTTGGAAAAGCCTTCACATCTTTGAATATCTTTTTTCAAAAGGTGAAGAAACCCAGAAAAGGTTGAATTGAATTCCAATATATCTCTCGAATTTCCATGAAAATTCCAAAAAATTCCAAAGCAAATTTCTTCCAAAACCTCAGATGAAACTCTTCAAAGTATACACAAACAAATCCCCCAAATTTCCTATTTCCATGAAATACTTTAAAATCTCCAAGAAAGATTCTTCCCAAAAATACCAAAGCAATTTTATTATGGTGAGAAGTTGTTTTAAAAAAGAGGCAAAAATTGGATAACAATGGCAAAAAGGGGTCAAAAAGTAGCAAAAATGGGTTAAAAGTGGCAAAAATCTGGGGCGCAGATGGCCAAGTGGTTAAGGCGTGCGCACAACGGACAGCCCGGGTTCGAATCTGGCCCGAGGCCCTTCACTGCATGTCTCTCCCCCGCTCTCATCCCTGTTTCCGACTCTATCCACTATCCTCCTCTATCAAATAAAGGCACAAAAATGACCAAAATAAACCTTTAAAAAAAGTGGCAAAAATCTGCATTGAAAACAGTGAAAAAGGGTCAAAAAGTAGCAAAAATGTGTTAAAAGTGGCAAAAACCTGCATTTAAAGCAGTGAAAAGGGGTCAACAAGTAGCAAAAATTGGTTAAAAGTGGCAAAAACCTGCATTTAAAGCAGTGAAAAGGGGTCAACAAGTAGCAAAAATGGGTTAAAAGTGGCAAAAATCTGCATTCAAAACAGTGAAAAGGGGTCAAAAAGTGGCACACATTGGTTAAAAGTGGCAAAAATCTGCATTTAAAGCAGTGAAAAGGCGTCAACAAGTTACACAAATGGGTTAAAAGTGGCAAAAAATCTGCAATGAAAGCAGTGAGAAGGGGTCAACAAGTTACATAAATGGGTTAAAAGTGGCAAAAATCTGCATTTTAAGCAGTGAAAAGGGGTGAATATTTATGCAATCACTTATTTTACATTAGATATTTTTATCTTATTGGCATTACTTTGAAGAAAAATGTTGTCAGTTTGACATTGAAGAGGTTTTTTATAATTATTTTGTCCAAAAAACCAAATTATATTGACCATGACTAATTTATTAAACAATAAAAGTGTGAATACTTTTAATAGGCACTGGAAAGTTAAAGGTCATGTTTATCAGGCTGTAGCTTTATCCTTTAAAAATGCTATTATTATTGAATTTATAACAGCTACTATTACATTGGTGAGGGGATGAAATCAGAGCATTAGTGTTGGCTCTATTATTTTCAGCCACAGATTGAGTTACACCAAGTGTTATTTCCCCTGAAGCAAAGAACGACTGCTGTATCCACAAGCTGTTTGTACGGCAGCCAACATCTCTTGGTTTAGAAATCAGCCCTCTGTTATGAATGATCTTCCTCTCCCCGCTGTCGCATCATTTACTTCCTAGAAATACTCTTGAAAATAAAATTAGTGAGCTGGTTTGGTAACCAGCGTCATCAAACCTTTTCTATACAGCCTCACATAATCCCTCTGTAGTAAACCTCTTCTTTGGTACATTAACATCAATACTGATTGAGTTCTTCAATTATGGTCCTTTGTGTAGGCGCTCTTTCAAAGGAAAATGTTCCACTGAAGTATTGATGAGCTTGAAAAGAGATTGATATGGGTCACTGAGACGCTTTTAGCCCTCAAGCATTAAGAGACTCGTTCTAAGGAAAGCATTCCTACTTAAAGTTAAAGCAAATGTCTTCAGCAGGGTTGTGTTTGATTCTGGGTGGGTTTATCAAAATGTTAAAAGCTGTGAGGCTCACCTTAGCTCACATGGCGGCCCACTGACACAAATATCTTCTTCTAAAGCACCTCACACCCAAACACTTCTAGGGTTACCTCTTTCCCACAGAACACACTGGCTCACACCCCCCTCCCAAACAACAAGGGTTACGAACAAAACACAAAAGCCTTTTAACATGCACAAAAATCAGGAAAATGTCCCAAAATCTTCACATTGAGGTGCATGTGTGAATTCAAACTGGCATTTTTTCACCTCAACTTAATCTGGAATGAGGAAGCCCATTTCTACCACTTAGAAAAGAAAATATGAAGATAATGAAATACAACCTGAAGTCATAATTATGAGACTTAAAATGATAAATGAGTGACTCCAGATTATGAAATATAATAATATAAAGTTGAAATTATGCGATAAAAAGTATTATGATTTTAAAAAGTAGAAATTATAAGGAAAAAACTTTTTCAAACTTCAAATTATGAAATAGTTAGTCAAACAATAGCTAGTCATAATTGGCACATGGGTCAAAAACTTGAGACAAAAAGTTATCATTTTAACGTATGCCATTATGATGACTTATTGGCTTTTATATTATTGTGCCATTTTATTTCAGTATTTTTACTTTTTTCCCCTCATAACTTTGGCATACTTTATAGAATTTTCCCTTTTTATTTCATAATGAGGACTTTTTAATATCATCGTTTTGACTTTACATCATAATTTTGTCTTATAGACCTTATAAACAGAAGACCAGCCAACTGGTACTAGTAGTCTCAGGTTTAGTGCCAAGGCCAATTGCCCAGTTGTCCATATGGTTAATCCAGCCTTGGACAAAGGCGTGATTTACAAACAGTAAGCAATGGACAGATAATGATACCTAAAACTGATCATTGTAATGCAGTGAGCTTTATTTTTGCTTGATAACCACAAGACTTTTCATAAGTACTGAACCATTAATCCACATCCTACCAGGGTCAGGTTGCTTCATGGCTAAATTTGTTCCATTGTTCTTTGACATGTCATTAAACCAGTTAGAATGTCCAATAATGCCTCCACCATCAACCCTGACCATCATTTGTTTGTTCCACATGTCAGTGCAGCAGAACACTTTCTTTGTAGACCAAGCGTTTTTCAGCCCAACCGGTGAAACTTGCTGATTCCACGGTGGCTAGTAGTGGTGGACAAGGTATTCTAAAAACTGGGCTGCAAGGCCATCAAGGTATTTTTAGGAGAGTAAGAGGATCATATATACGTGATTCAGGACCTGCCAGTGAAGATGGGTGATATCATGGGGTGATATTCTGGGTAGGTAGTGTGGCTGAAAACCTTGGCAGCTGAGTCCTGCATTTATTGGAGCCTGTCCAGGGTTTAGACCACTACCCCACTGACACAGTTTCAGTCTGGGTCATGAGAGGTGGAGGTAACTGTGTCAGAGAGCAGCAGCTGGAGAGTTAAAATGTTTACAAGTTTGTAAAGATGAATGAGCACAAACAGTTTGGCAGCTCTGGATATAATGTACATTTTCAAAGAAAAGTTTACTTTTGGTAGAAATACAGTGCACTTTATCCCTCCCGGCTTATGGTGATATCCAAAGGCAGACAGCACCACTTGTGCTTGCTTCTGCTACTCTTAGCATTTATACTGCATGACCTTCAGGTCAAGGAAGGTGTAGAGCATGTGCCTAGTCTTCTTTGGGTCAAATTGGAGTGCTTAAGGATTTTTATTTTAGTGTGTATGTATCACACTCAAATATTTCAGGTCATCGAGCAAATTTCAATGTAGTTTTTAAATGATAATTTAATCTATTTAGGGAAAATAAAGCCATCCAAACTTGCCTGGCCCTATGTGAAAAGGTGACTGCCCCCCTTGCTGAATCCTGAATTAACTTTGATTAACCACGTTTTTTGGAAAGCTGAGTTCAATTTCATTATCCACACCCAGGCCTGAAATCTCTTGACAAAGTGAAGTAGGCTAAAAGATCTTATAAAGCAGAACATCATGCGGCCATCTTTCAGTCTTAAAAGGGTTACAAAGTCATTCTTAAGGCTGTGGGACTCTAGCGAACCATGGTGAGAGACATTATCCATAAATGGGGAAAACTTGGAACAGTGGTGAACCTTCCCAGGAGTGGCTGGCCTACCAAAATACAGTGCTGAGAAAAAGTATTTGCCCCTTTCTGATTCCTGAGTTTTTTGCATATTTATCACACTTAAATGTTTCGGATCATCAAACCAATTTTTATATTTCACATAGACAACCCAGGCAAATAAAAAATGTGGTGTCTGAATGGTTATTTAATTTTTTAAGGGGAGGAAAAACTCCAAACCGATCTGGCCCTGTGTGAAAAAGTAATTGCCCCCCTTGACCTAATAACTGGTTGTGCCACCCTTGGCAGCAATAACTGAAATCAAGCGTTTGCAATAACTCATGATTAGTCTTTTGCATCACTGTGGAGGAATTTTGGCCTACTCTTCTTCATAGAATTTTTTAACTCAGCCATATTGGAGGGTTGTTGAGCATGAGCTGCCTGTTTAAGGTCACACCACAGCATCTCAGTTGGATTTAGGTCTGGACTGTGACTGGGCCACTCCAAAACCTTTTTTTTTTTTTTTTTTTGAGCCATTCAGAGGTGGACTTGCTGGTATGTTACAGGTTGTTGTCCTGCTGCATAACCCAAGAGTGCTTGAGCTTGAAGACATGAACTGATGGCTGAACGTTCACCTTCAGGATTTTCTGGTAGACAGCAGAATTCATTGTTCCATCAATCACAGCAAGTGGTCCAGGTCCTGAAGCAGCAAAGCAGCCCCAGACCATCACACTGTCACCACTATGTTTGACTGTTGGCATGATCTTTTTATCAAATGCTGTGCTAACTTTATGCCAGATCTAACAGGCCGCACACCTTCCAAGAAGTTCAACTTTTGTCTCGTCGGTCCACAGGATATTTCTTCAAAAGTCTTGGGGATCATCAGGATGTTTCTTGGCAAATGTGAGACGAGCCTTTGTGTTCTTTTTTGTCAGCAGTGGTTTTGGCCTTGGAGCTCTCTCATGGATGCCATTTTTGCCCCGTGTCTTTCTTGTGGTTGAGTCATGAACACTGACCTTAACTGAAGTGAGGCCTGCAGTTCTTTGGATGTCATTTTAGATTCTCCTGTGTCCTCCTGGATGAGTTGTCGTTGCACTCTTGGAGTCATTTTGGTTGGCCGACCACTCCTGGGAAGGTTCACCACTGTTCCCAGTTTTCTCCATTTGTGGATAATGGCTCTGACCGTGGTTCGCTGGAGTCCCACAGCCTTAGAAATGGCTTTGTAACCTTTTCCAGACTGATAGATTTCAATCACTTTCTTTCTCATATGTTCTTGAATTTCTTTGGATTGTGGCATGATGTAACCTTGCAAAGCTGATGGATACGCCTGTTTCTGTGTTTCTCATCTTGCAAAGCTCCTGTCTGAACTGACTATGCCCGGTTAGAAAGTGACAGGACCAATCAGTGACAAGGGGCAGTACTTTCGGGCGCGATGGAGACGTGACGTAAGCAAGCAGCGAGAAGAGGCCTGTGCAATTATGGCAGAAGACATTAGTGTGGATGCTGCCAAAGTGCCAGTTTTATCAGAACTTGACAACATTTCCTCGTTAAAAGAAGAACAAAGAACAGCAGAGAGTTTTTTCTCTTAAAAAACGACAAAAGTCGCATACTGACATGTCTACAGTGGCCATGGTTAGCATTATGCTGTTCTATATGGAGTTTATTCCTCGGTAGCTGCGCATGTGCACCAAGGTAGCGGCTATGACGTCACTTGTTTTGTTGCTCTGACTGGCCCGTAAAGATGTGACAGACAGAACGTTCATCCAATCACCCTCCGAGTTTTTTCAAAGGCTCTGCCGTTTCCCAATCACAGTCTATCAGGGGTTTTCCGGGTGGATGCATGAATCAAATCCATCTGGTGTGTCAGGTTAGACGTGATGCGTTTCTTTATGAGTTCTTGCCGCCTACTTCACTTTATCCGACAGCTTCTATGTAAGTGATTTCTTCATTCAACAAATCTGTCAGCTTTCCAAAAACTGTGGTTAATCACAGTAAACTCATGATTTAACAAGGGGGGCAATAACTTTTTCACATAGGGCCAGATAGGTTTGGATTTTTCCTCCCCTTAGAAAATTAAACAACCATTCAGACACTGCCTTTTGTATTTACTTGGGTTGTCTATCTGAAATATAAAAATTGGTTTGATGATCCGAAACATTTAAGTGTAAAAAATATGCAAAAAACTTAGGATTTAGAAATGGGGCAAATACTTTTTCACTGCACTGTAACTCCAAGAGTGCATTAACGACTCATCCAGGAGGTCACAAAAGAGCCCAGAATGACATCTAAAGACCTGCAGGACTCACTTGACTCAGTTAAGGTCAGTGTATATGATTGAACAATAAGAAAGAGAATAGGCAAAAATGGCATCCATGGGAGAGTTCCAAGGTCACAACCACTGCTGACCAAAAAAAGAACATGGACAAAATTCCTCCACAGTAATGTGAAAGACTCATTACCAGCTATCCAAAATACTTTCTTGCAGTTGTTGCCGCTAAGGATGGCACAACCAGGTTTAGGGGGCAATTACTTTTTCACAAAGGGCTGGTTAGGTTTGGATGGCTTTTTTCTGTAACAAATTAAATCATCAGTTAAAAACTGCATGTTGTATTTACTCTAATTTAAAATTAGTTTGATAATCTGATACGTTTAAGTGTAACAAATATGCAAAAAAAGAAAAGAAATCATGAAGGGGACAGATTCTTTTTTCAAAGTACTGTGCGCTATTATCACTTCTGGACCCTGACAACACATCCAGAACTCTGCTGCATGCCTCCTTACCCGCTCCAGTGACCACATTCCCCCAGTACTTCAGTATCCCCATTGGCACATTGCACACTAATGAAAAATTCTCCTGTACTACGAGCTCATACATTCAGGTAAATCAAGGCGTCCCTATCTGTAGGTTTTAAAATACGGTCATCCTACACATGAATGAACTTACTGGGTCATACTGAAAGCACATCCTCGTCCTGAGCTAAAACTGAATCTGACCTAGAGAGTGAGGGTCAACTAAGAACATGGGCGTGCCGGGTGAGAACAACGGTCACCTCTCGTGTTACTCCCCCTCTATTGTCTTTTCTATATGAGTCTGCGGGGGCAGCATTGACCTCTGACCCCCCTCTCCTAAAGGAAAGTGGAGAACGTGATGAGACGGCGTGGGATTTCTTACTCCTAAAAGCTTCTATTGTAGTAAGTGGAGGAAACATTAGCTCCACAGCGCCCTGGGAAATGTCTGTTGCTGCTGCATCTTTGTGTGGAGCTTCAGCCTCCTCCTGTCTGCTGAGGAAACAGAGAGGAGTTTTAATGTGTCAGGTTAACCCAGGGAGAATTTAATGTGGGGGAGGATGGCTTAGGTCGTGTGGCATTTATTACCTACATCTACTAATATTCTGTCTCATTTAAATTGTATCTACTGCATGATAGTGAGGAATTAGCAAATTATCTGACATGAAAGGGGCAACGCAAAGCTCTGAAACACTGATGTTGCTGCAGTAAATGGCTTCATCTTAAAATAAAGATTAGGAGCTTGCTCAAAAACCCAAATAGCTGTTACACTGCAAAATAAGGGAATTGCTGGTCCAGTAGCTCCTCAGTTTTGTTTGTTTCTACTTGTGTGGAAAATATAATAATAATGCATTGAATCCAAACTAGTAGTGTGCTGCAATGTTGACTAGGGGTGACTCCAAATAAGGATATACACTGTCCAGTGATCAGATTTTACTTTTAGTCAGCTGATCATCTAGGGTCTTTTTTCCATCATTGTGCCATGCATTCTCTTTTGCAATATAAGAGATAAACCTAAACTTCAAATGACAATTTATCCAATTATATGACTTAATCTTTGAGGGACCCTTGATATTTTATACTTGTGGTAGAGGACATTTTTAATCCCATGAGTATCGACCATGTCTGTCATTGGTAAAGTAAAAATTCCCCTTCAACTTAATCATATTTCAGCACACACAGATAATAGTAATCCGTCTGAATTAGCATTCTGATAATTTAGGTTGGTAATTCTTTTTTCTCTATGACGATTTTAATGCACATTTAATTAACACTGCACTTTAACTTTTAATTTGCATTTTACTACCTCACTAATATCCCATGCATATTCATATCAAACCACACTGTTCAGAACTCTTATGTTACAACAATAAATTTATATATCACAATTAATGCACAGTTTTTTAAAAATTACAGTAAATTTCATGCTTTGTTTTTTCTTTTCAGCAGACTTAAACCTCTTAAGAGTCTGCCTGCAGCTACAGTGATGTAGAATTAGTCCACTCTACATCACTGTAGCTGTAGTGGTTGACCATGTCAGCGTCGTGGTCTACCCCTACTTCTTTTTGCCTCATTTTGCTTTAAAACTTAAAGACAGCTCACTCCTTTCTTTTCTTTTTTTTTTTTTTAAATATGCAATACAGCTGACACTTAGGGCCACCTTACATATTATTGTAAGACCCTTATTTCCTCATATTTAAATTTCATTTTTTTAAGTTGGGTACAAAAAATATATTTATGCATGTATTATTTTTTTTGTATTTTCATGCAAGTAACTCATTCTTTTTTATGCTTTTCCTTTATTTTTTAACTTAAGTATTCTTTAGAATTACTTCATATTATCTCTTCTTATTCACAATAATTACACTTTTTTATTTTTTCAATAATTGTTCTGCAGGCCTGCATGTTCTAGCTGTTGTCCTGATATTTATTTAATGCTACATTTCTGTATTCCTCTCTAAAACTCTGTCAACAAACTTGTAAAAAAAAAAGCAACTGACAGGAAAAACTTGGTGAAACTTTTTACAATCAAAAACTTTTATAGGTGACCTTAAGGGCCACCTTACAAATTTGTCTAACAATATGAAGCAACTAACAAGAAACTTTCTCTCATGTTTAAACTACATGCACCTATAGTTTTTCTTACTTTTGCCATCATTGCCACTAATAAACCACAGGACCAGCTCTTCATCCATACCTGTTCATACATTAAATCTCACTGATGCGCCACCAAGCTGCTGCGTACTCGTCAGTTTTTGGACACAGGATGTATTTGCCAACTGTCTTAGTTCACTTTGATTGGTGAAAGTATGTCAGTGGGTTACATTGACACCAGTGCAGAGCTGCATAGAGGAGGAGGAGCCGATGAACTGGGTCACATGGTTGCACACTGCTCTCTCCTCACTGCAAGACCAGAAACCAGTCCACCGAAACGCTGGAGCAGCGCCCTCATCTCTGACCATTTTTCCTGCTTTATCTTTGAATGGAATTAGGTGATTTTTAAGCTGTAGTCCATCTACATTGGAAACAGAGCAGTTTAGATCGCCTCTGTTTAAACAGAGAAGCATCAGGCAACATTTTAGAGAAGGAAATCTGCATTTTTCTCAGCGTCGTTGAATCTAAACCTTGAAAACTTTAGTATTTCCCCTTTTTGGCTCGTTTAATCGTCGCGTTTTGAGTCTGTTATCGAAGTTTTGACGGTCTTTTGGCAGTTTAAGTGTCGTTAGTTCAAATGTTGTAGCTAAAAAGCCAGTTTCTCCATCGGTATCAATCAGCGACTTCGCAGTTGCTGATCCCAAAAACAGAAAAACGGCTTCAGCACTGAGGTAGCAGAGGAGGAGGAAAACCCCCAAAACTCACGACATGGAGTCGACAAAGGCTGGTAAGTTTGCTCTAACCTCACTTCATTTATAGCTAGTTTCAGTGGGCTTCACTTTCCGGTGTTAGGTTCAATGAAAAGATATTCTCGAAAAGTAGAACAATAGGGGTACTTTATCTTAAAAAAAAACCCTCCAATTTAAAACAGTGTGAAATCTTAAAGATTGAAGAATGTACATGTGAGTTATTTAAAGTGGGTTAGGAGGTCCAGGAGCCTGTTGTTATTACCCAAGTCCATTGGCTCCAGCGGCACTGCAGTCGTCTCCTCTCACATGGACCCAACAGCTAGCCATGTGCACCTGTGTTTACGCTCCCCGTGCGTCGCCGCTGATTGGCCGAGCGGCGCCGTGACGTCGTCATTGCATAATTCCACCCATCGAGCTGGTGTGGGTCCTCGGAGCAGATACACGTGAGGCCTCTCGCAGAAGCTTTCGGTGACCCACTTTTTCGCGGGGAGAGAACATGCCTGGTCCATGTGGAGGGGGGTGGTGGGGGGTGAAACACTGTATGAATTTATGCTGCTTTCACGGCCTGTGGGATAGACGCACGTCTTTGTTTTTTAGAGAGGGATATTTAGCCATTTTTTAGTTTAAAGTGTTTCTGACAGTTGTGTTTACGTCACTTTTCCTGCTGTATTACATGAACTAAACCCAGGTTCGGTTTTTACCACTGTTAATTGACTAAAATAGAACTTAAAATGTGGATCAAAGAAGGATTATTCGTCTTAAGATATCTAAATATGTTTTAAATATGTGTTACTTTTCGACACTTGTTGCGTAACAAAATGACAGCACCAAATGGCTTTATTTCTTAGTTGTAGTAGTCTAACCGCTTTTAAAATGTCCAACAGAGCTTGAAAGCATTACTTCTCAGGCTCTTGGTCAAGATTAATTTAATAAATCACACCAAGGCACGTTTGCAAATTTATCCTGCATGTGAAATCTTGACATGTGGGCCTTTAAAGCGTGCTTCAGTAGTGATGAGTTTGGAGAAGACTGTCTATAAATATTTTAACGTTGCCACGTTTCATCTCACCTTATAGTATTTTAGATTACCTTTATTTTCATAAATGCATTTTCGGACCATTTTTGTCAGTTTTGTACCTCTTTTTGCAGATAATCTTCATTTAAACAGACACAAGCAAATGAAAAAAGTGGGATCTCCACTTAGGTGCTCCAGTTTCTTATTAAACCGATTTTTGTCCATTTTTCCCTCAGATATTTATCATATATACAGAGCTCTGTGTCTTTGAAAAAAGCACATCAAAGATGCTTTAAGTGGCAAATTTGGACAAGAGACCGCCTCTCAATATTATATAATTTTTTGATTTCATCACACCATTTGGTTTTATGATGAAATGTTTTCTCTTGCATATGTTTCTAGCCAGTTTTGTCTCTTTTATCCCTCTTTTTATGGGAAATATTCACATCAAGCAACAGTAAAGGAAGGAAAATGGGTTGAATTTTTATACTAATGCCTTTGTTTGCAATATTTCCTATGATATATGGTACAAAGGCACACTTTGACATTTGTCTTTTAAATAAAGCATATCTAAGATGCTTTAAGTGGTAAATTTGGAGGACTGCTTCTAAATATAATAGTTGCTATGTTTCATCACACCTTGTAGTGTTTAAAATGACATTTTTTCTCTTGAATGTGTTTCAAGCCATTTTTGTCCCTTTTTAATGCAAAATTTCCATATTAATCCACTCACAAGTTAAGAACTTATTTTTTCATATGGTATTTTACATATTAACTCCTGCATATTTTCTGAATATGCCTGTTTTCTAAGCAGAATCTGATCAAATAATCAAGACATATTTGAGAAATTATACTTAATATGCATGATAGTTACTTGTACTCATTTACTGCAAATCTATTTTTAAAAATACCAACAAATGTGATGAAAACAAGCAGAAATGTATAAAAGACTACTATTTCTGTTTGAAAATGGTGTAGAATGAAGTAGTGAAGTTACCTAGTTTGTAATTTTCCTCAAAATTATTATCAAAAATGGTTTATATAGTGTAATCTTTACATTGTTTAACACCGGCTAGTTAATAAATATGAGATTATCTCCAAAGAGGCTCTCACATGTATGACACCCTGTTTTTGCACTGTTTTCAGAGCCAGCACAAACATGCATGCAAAGAGAAAATGTTAAGTCACTGACTGTGGTATGAGCATGTTTTTTAATTGGGTCACAGCCGAGCTGAAGGCCAACCTTTTGAATGCAGCCTGTGGCATTTTTTGCAGAAACTATTTCCTCCTTCCTTTTTTATGTAAAATCTACCCTTTCATAAGCCTGAATATGTTGGGAAATAAGAAAATTAAAACAAAATACCTCACTGAGATAAGAAGAATGAGTTGCATCATAATTTTCTGGTTGAGTTGAGGTAAAATGGACCCATTTTGGAGGAAGATTGGCTCTAGATTTGTTTGTTAAGGGGCTGGTATGTATGAATGGCTGAAAGGAGGGGCCAGACTGCCTACTACACACACCCTGTGTAGCTGACATTATGTAATGTGTGTTACCTAATCATTGAGAATGGCAGGGGAAGAAATCAGGTCAGCCTATGTTGAGAGGGAAAAAGTGTCTCAGTGGCAGCGGCAGCGTCTGCTCGTCTCCTACTGGCTGACGGGACTGCTGTCGTATAATGACCTGCCCTCTTTACGTTAAGCTTGTTGGTTCTACAGTAAAACAAGCCCAGAGCTGCTCATGGTTATGGCCACATCATTCATACGAGGGAAAGGAAATGGCAGGGAGTTGGCATGCTGAGGATTACAGAACAGATAAAGAGAAGGAAGGCGCCATCTACAGAAAGATGAACATTTGTTAAAGAGCTGATTGACTTTAAAGAGGAATACTTTGCTGAATCATCAGAGCAGCAAAGGAGGCTTAACTGGGGAACAGATATGAATTTTTCCTACTCATTGCCTAAAATGTGAGATTAAATTAAACACCATGCTATTTGGAAGATATCTGAGTCAGCAGAAGTTAGCTTTAAAAGTCAGTTATCAGTGTGAGCGGATAGAAAAACCTGTACTGATACATCGGCTGTAAATATCAGGAGAATGTACGAATAACATGGGGAACATGGGGTGCGCTTAACCACTTGGCCACCTGCGCCCCTGAAAGTTGTTTGTTAACTGCCAGTCAATAACCAAATAAATTGAAGAAAGCACTAGGCCCTTCCAGAAACTGCATGCTACCTACTACTACCAATCTGCATACTTGGTATACTGCTTCACCATGAATAAAAGCCTGTCCTCTCGCCTTCACGTGACTCCATTGTTTCGGTATTTTTGTTGTTTGAGTGTTTTACAGTAATGTTTAAATTATCTCCTTCTTGTTGAGCAAGCTTCGTTAAAAATTCTGGTCGAGGTAGTTAAGGCCCCAGGATTCCTCACTTACACAAAATTGCATACTACAGATTTGGAGTGTACTGTATACACAATTTGACATCACATTCAGTGTGAAAGCATTTGGGCCTACAAATGGAGTTGTGTTTAACAGGTAAAAAACATGGTTGGTAAAACAAGATAGAAATGTGCCATCAGTAAAAACAAGATTGAGAGAGCTAAAACAAGGTAAAAAGAACAAAGCTCAATAAATAGTAACTTTATCTCTTACATCATTAGAGTGGTGTAACAGTTGATTTTACATCAAACATATTTTTAGCAACATTTCTAGCAAGTCTGGGTCTTTTTACTGGTCGGTTAGAAAGAGTTTTTAAAGTCTGCGGTTTAAAGGAAAAGTAAAAAAGGTTTATTCAAAAATTTCCCCTGCTGTGCATCTTTCCTTGAATAATCCTGAACATTGTAAAGTTTTAGTCCTTTTTATTTTATCGTGACCTGTTTCCTGTCTCTGCTCACTAGGAGGCGTAATAGCCTACATCAGCTCGTCCAGCTCGAGCCCAGAGTCATGCCACAGTGACTCATCCAACGGCAGCTACCAGTCGTCATCGCCGTCTCACGGCTCCTCGCTCAGCCGCCACCAACTGGGTCAGCCGGCTGACCATGCACTCCCCGCCGGCGGCCAAAACCTTCCAGGGACTCAAAAAAGCGGACGCTCCTCCTCCACCGCCAAATGTGGCATCACAAGTAAGACGCACGCACTGATTTGTGTCAACCTAATTGTGCCAGTCTTGCTGATCCTTTTCAAATTTAACTGTTAACCATGGAGGTTAAACAGTAACAAAGCCAGTGTCTATGATCCCACGCTATGTCCTTCGCTAACCAGGATATTTAGGAGTATCATATAAGTATAAAACCAGTTAAAATGAGATTATCCCCGACTACAAACTAGTGATAACCACTTTTTTTTTCCTGTCATGACTCTGAAGATTTCCTCCAACAATTAAAACTGCCCCTTAATGTTGCAACACTGGCTTTCCCCAAGATGACTGATGCTGGGAAAGTTGTACACTTTTACGATTTATTCCAACGTACTTTAAGTTGAACTTACAATATGTCGAACTTCATCATATGAGTCTGTAAATCCTGCTGAAATAATGACATGATTTTTGTGTAGCCAGTGCTGACACTAGATTATAAAAAGTAGGTCCCTCTATAGCCCAATATTTCACTAAAGGAAATGGATGAGGTTGATGATGCTGACCCCAAAGTAGGGTTGTCTTGATAACAGCATTTTAAAATTCAAGAGGATTTAAGTAAAAATCAAACAATGCTGATACCTGTTTGGCCACTAGAATGAAAGACACAAAGTATTGGGGAATTTTATGTCTTCAAATGTCAAAACATGCTAGCAAAATCCTGCAGATTGTCTAAGTGAATAATCAAAATGACATAATGTTAAAGGTTGTGTTTTTTTTGTGTGTCAATCAGAAATTAACGGCCTGGTGCTGCTCTGTAAAGTTTGTGGTGATGTGGCGTCTGGTTTCCACTATGGTGTCCATGCCTGTGAGGGATGCAAGGTAAGGGCAGCTCTCTGAAACAGTTTCAGCCCCTGTTTACACACTCACACAAACACAGATACACTGAAACACAAACAGACTTTAATATAGAAACCTTTTATTGATGATAGCACCCAAAGTATTTATCCTCATGTTTGCTGTCTTTCTTTAATTATTACCTGAGTATCACTCCATAAAGATTAAGAAACATGTCACATTATTATTAAAATTAAGATACTTAAAGGTTATCTGAAGAGTTTTGGATCATAGTCAAAGCTTGACCAACAAAGGATCTTGCAGATGTACCTTACAGGCTTGATGGTCCCCTCTTTGTGTAAATGTAACATTGCTGAGGCCCTCTAGTGGTCTTTTACAGACACATAACAGCACTCCCTCACCCACTGAGTCTGAATAATTGTCACTCCAGCACTGTCATGTCTGCTGCTGTGATTTTGGACATAAGTTGAAATGGGTCACCGCCAGCCAAGCCATCTGTACAACTTCATGCAGAGACTTGGGGAAACTAGTTCACTCTCTGCATGTTAATATTAGCTGCCTCCTATACTTCACATTGTTCTGTGGCCTAGTTCACTGTGGGGAGTCATGCACACATTATGCCTTTAAATAAGGCAAGTTTAAGAGTTACATATGACTAAACAAACAATATACGGCTTTATTGAAACACTTGAATGCAAGAACAGCAAATAATTTAAGCCATGGGCAACTAAAGCTGCTAAAACACTGATGATGTTTTCTCTGCCAGAGGGCTTACAAATGGTAGGACTCTCTTAATCAGATAATAACTGTGACTGAAAATTATAACAGGAAAAAATATTTACCTTTCACCAGCCTCAGATGTTTAGTAATGCTTAATTTAATGAGCTAAATACAGTGTGAAACCTGTTTGAGCCACCATTTCATGCAATGAAGAGAGAATTTACAGGTTATTACTGTATAGTATAGTTTAGTTTTCTATTTTATGCATACATAAATTTAATGATGCTTCATAAAAGTTTAAAAGAGACAAATACAGCCTAAATATACCTGCTAGTTACTTGTAAATAACATAAAACGACACCAGTAATCAAAGATTATGATGGAAATATATCTGTTTCTATTTTGTGTGCATGGTGTCCTGGGAACTCTTGTTGAAATCCTTCTTGCTTCTACATGTTTGCCATTTGATATTATTTAAAATTGACTTATAGGCCAAAATAAGTAAGGAAGAGGTCCACCCCTAATTTAAGCATCAGTTAATACCTTTTATATCTATCTTTGTTGAAATAATGGGTTTCTTATACCAGTGTGACCTATTTACCCAGAAAAAAGGCAGAGACTTGCACTGTCATGCCTGCGAATGCAGCTGCCATTATCATCAGCTGCACGTGACCTTGTACGATTGAAATTTTGCCCTAATTCAAGGGCGTTAATGGCCTGCTGGATGGATGTGCCCTCTATATGGAGGCTGTTGTCCCCCGAACGGGCAGCCTGGGATCAAGTCTGTCTCCTTTCCTATGTGTTAATTCCATTTTCTTGTATATTTCCCACACTGCTCATTTCTGCTTAAAAGCAGATCCCCAGTTATTACAGAGCATCTACGATTTGCTATTTGAAGAAATTCCTATACTCAATAATTAATTATTTTTGGCATCCAAAAGTCAAATGTGCAGAGCAATGGGGGGGCAGGACTTCACCATTATGGTTAACTGGGAAAGCCCCTTTACTGGCGTTTTATGTAGTTAGTCCCACGCTACCTCCAGAGAGCTGTATAGCCTCTTTAAACAGGCCCTGATTCTGTGCATGCAAGCTCCAGGTAGTGACAACACTAATAACTGCCACCAGAAAAGATAATGTATTCTGATACCAGTGAAAAATATCCACTTTCATACCTGAATAAAAGCAAAATCCCCAAAACAAATACCTCATTTATATATATTGCAAGTGGTGGCATTAATGGGGTACATAGTGATGGGCGGCATCATTTTTATCTCTATCTTTACTCCCTCAGTAGGTCATAATTGTGCATTCAAAGAAAACTCTGGATTACTGCCATGTAAAATAAACATGCTGGTTGAGGGAAATGTGTCCTTACTTCACAGCTATCAACATAACCACAGACTGAAAACTAACACACAGCAGGAATAAAAATAAAACTCCATATGATGATCACAGATGGTACTGAAATAGCTACACAGCTGAATAATAATAATAATAATAATAATAATAATAATAATAATAATAATAGACGATACAAAAAGACGATTTAAAAGTTTTGACTCTTGGATACCTCCAAAACAAACTGCGTCTTATTCACAGGTATAAGTTGTATTTTGATTTTTATAATAATTTGTGATTTGTTAACTCACAGGGCTTCTTCAGGAGAAGCATCCAGCAAAACATCCAGTACAAGAAGTGCCTTAAGAATGAGAGCTGCCCTATCATGAGGATCAACAGGAACCGCTGCCAGCAGTGCCGCTTCAAGAAATGCCTGATGGTCGGGATGTCTAGAGACTGTGAGTATTTGTAGGAATTTCTGTCTGACTTCTAAGAGCATTAATATCTGATTTAGCCTGTTGTTAAGGATTCAAGTTTATTGAAGTATTTACTGGAGTAAATGTAGCCAAATTCCCTGTGATGTTTTCCACTGATGTGGACATACATATCTGTTAAAACAAGATAAACACGGCCCTCCATTTATCATTTTCCTTCCTATTTTGGCCAAAAGATGCACAAGATAGGTGAATCGTAATGCAACTGCCAGTCTAACAGTTAATCCTTGTCATAAAAGATCCATCTTCCAGGGACTTTTTTATGATTTCAGAAATTTCTGTGAGGAAAAAAATGTTTTGAGTAAGAGTCAGTGGTAAAAAATTTTGTTAGGCCTCCCAAAGTGTTTAAGATGGTATTTCTGATTTTTTTCTTTAATTTTCTCTGTGCAGCTGTGCGTTTTGGCCGGATCCCAAAACGGGAGAAACAGCGCATGCTGCTGGAGATGCAGAGTGCCATGAACAACATGATGAACAACAACCAGCTCAACAGCAGTCAGACGATCTCTATTGGTGAACCACTGACGGCTGAGGCCACAGAACCTACCTCAGAGGACACCGCCACTGGCCCTTCCTGTTCTCCATCCAGCCAATCAGACTCCAGCTCTGACCCTGAACCCAGTGTTGCCATGGACACCAGCCCTAGCTCAGCATCCCCCAGCTCTTCGGACAGCGGTGAGGAGGAAGTGATCGGCTCTGTGACCAGGGCCCATCAGGAGACCTTCATGTACAACCAGGAGCAGAGCACCCTCACAGCCGAGACAGCACCGCCACCCTCGGGTTCACTTAACACTGGCTCCGCCCAGAATGCGCCCGACAGCCGCACAGAGGAGCTGTCTGACTCGTGGAAGAACCACCATAACAACATGGTCACCATTTCAGCACAGAGCTCCAACTCCAGTTTGGGCCGCAAGCACCAGGAGGACAACACCAACCACTGCCCATTCAGACTGTCCAGGAACGCTGCCACCAGCCACTGTCCCGCCTACACACACGGAGCCTTCAGAGCTCCACCAGCAGATGGCCCCGTCAACGGGGCATTCAGTGGGCCCCAGTGGAGAGGAGGCAACAGGATGTACCTGGTAAGACAGGACACCTTTAAGACAGTCCGTTAACTCGGGTTACCTTTTTAGAGGGAATGACAGAGTTCTTAAACAAAGTGGACAGTTATTTTTAGTAGAGATGCTTAAAGCTATCACTGGTAAATTTTAGTCCTAATTCAATTTAAAACATTTTAACGTCCACATTAAAAATGAGTAATTCATGATTATCTAGATATGTGCTCCATTAACAGTCAAATGGTGATTCGCTGAACCTCACAGAAAGCATGTTTTGTATTTTTTTGAGCAGTGTATTTATTGTATTTCTCTTTTCCTGTGGTCTCCTCAGGTTTGTCCAATGAACACGTCCGCTCAAGTGGACCCTCAGAAGTCTGGTCACCAGGTGTGGGAGGAGTTCTCCCACAGCTTCACCCCTGCCGTCCGGGAGGTGGTTGAATTTGCCAAGAAGATCCCGGGCTTCAGGGACCTGTCGCAGCCAGACCAGGTCAGCCTGCTAAAGGCTGGCACCTTTGAGGTAACCATCAATTCACTGACCTTTTTGCCAGAGACATGTCTCCAATTTATGTGAAACTGAAAGTCTGTTGTTTTGCAGGTGTTGGTGGTTCGCTTCGCCTCTCTTTTTGACTTGAAGGACCGCACCGTTACCTTTCTGGGTGGGAAGAAGTACAGCGTGGACACTCTGAAGGCCATGGGGGCTGGGGACCTGCTAAACTCAATGCTGGACTTCAGTGAAAAGCTCCTGAACCTGGGCCTCAGTGAGGAGGAGATGAGCCTCTTCACAGCTGTGGTTCTGGTGTCAGCAGGTGGGTTTGAGTGAAGCCTTTTTTTCTATTTTCTGACTTTATTAAGTTTATATGCACTGCGAAAACATCTTTTGTCAAAGTTGCTTTCTCCACGCATGTAGGTCACAAATTACTTAAGTGTTATAAAAAACATCCACAAAACAACAGAAGCCAAGAGAAGTTGTATTTTAAACCATACTTGTACATTATGCACAGGTATTGTGTGTATGAAGCTTTGCATTAGTTCATGCAGGACATGATATTCATATGCCTAGCTGTGATCAGCTGACAGCTAGCTGATCCCAGTTATCACTTTTCAGCAAGTCACAGCTATTTCTCTCAACACAGCGGTGTATTTCAATACGACTTACTTCTCACTAATCCCTGTTTGCATGAATGCTGATTCACTACACTGCTGCTGGCAAAGTTTAACCTCCTCCACCCCAGCCTCCTCCTTTATAGCATAAAGCTAGTTGTATCCTCAAATTCAGATTCATGCTACTGTGGAGTAACTGATTTTGAACTAATTTTTAACTGACTGAAAAAAATTTCTTAAATGATGGAAAATGAGGAAATACTTTTTTTATACATTTTTATTCTCAGTTCACATCCTTCCATTATGTTAATGTTGTGTCTCTGTTCTTTCAGATCGTTCAGGCATCGAGAACGTGAACTCAGTAGAGGCCCTGCAGGAGACACTGATCCGTGCCCTTCGAAGCCTCATCACCAAGAACCACCCGAACGAGTCGGCCATCTTCACCAAGCTGCTCCTGAAGCTGCCTGACCTACGCTCGCTCAACAACATGCACTCTGAGCAGCTGCTCGCCTTCAAGGTCCATTCCTGAAGTTCTCCTGTAGTACTTGACATGACACAAACTGTAAACGGCTCCATGAGCGGACCCCCGGAGGCCACACCTCACATCCCAACCAAACCTGAACCCCTCTCGTTCTCCCATGATGCTTTGAAAGCTCAAACATGACATTGAAAGTGGGAGGAAGACCATGAAATGTTCTTGTACTGTACTGTAGGGCCTGACAGCCTGTGTGATGGTAATGCGTACATACAGACACACAGATTGATGTAAATGTTTCCTGTGTTTGTGTGTAGCATACTGTTTGTTTGCGAGTGTACAACAATAGAAGCACTTTTCTGTATAGTGTAGACTGGTATTTTTGCATTCATAGTGCAATATGTGACTGCTTTTATGATTTGAGCTGTAGAGCTAAGAGATGAGTGTGTATTTGTGGCACACCTTAATCTGAACGGGTGCTTACGCAATGAGGGGGAAAGTCTTGAAAAGACCCCTGGACACTGAATGACTGATGTGTTAGAATAATTGATAAAGATATCTAAAATATCTAAAATTTAAAACAAAATGACAATGAGAGGAATTTGGATGTAAAGCTGCAAAGCTTTCAGAGAATGTTTCATTTGAACCAATTGGGAAGAAGACAATGTTTTATTTTAGGCTTTTATGCAGTTTTTTTTCTACGTTTAATGCTGTGTTTTTGTCAGTTGCGGGTCATTTTTCTAAAATATTTGGGCATTGTGACAAATCAGATGTATCAGTGTCGCTCTATTGCTTGCTGACTTCTACACATTGGCAACGCAGAAGCTCTGAACAGATAAATCCAGACTTTTTAAGACATTTAGGACATGTTGTTCTTTATTTTCCTCATAGGTAAAGCATGAATGTCATTTGTGGGATTTCCAATGCAGATTTTGAATATCTGCTTTAAAAACCCAACTGGAATTTCAAAGGAATTTGCTTAAAGGAGGTGGAAAAGTGGTGCATTGATAAAGGAAAACAACTTTCCTGAAGTAAAGACATCAAGCAAATAAGCACCTAGGTCCTTTAGTAGAACTCTTTCGAGAGCACAAAAGACTCTATATCCTCTGATAAAATCCTTTGTTTTATTTCTTGTAACTTCAAAGATACAGGTTATAAAACATAACTCAAAGCTGCCTTTAGACCTCTTCTTCCACGAATAGCTCCACCTACTGCTCGACTTGTTGACTCCTAATGCCCATACATCATTAGTGGATGGAAAAATGCACAATCAGTATAAATTTCCCAATACATCTGGATGGAAACCCCACTTTTGACCATGATGTCCACTGTGTGTATTGGTGTTGAGTTTTCCTACCAGCTCAGGCGCACCATGAACTTCTCGCCGCCACCAGCAGCTCCTTCTGCTCCAATCATCGTTTCTGTTCTGTACAGACTTTAGCTGAGTGTAGATGAAGTGAATAGGTAGGAGTTTCCCTTGTAAGATTATGATTGTAATTTCAAAGATTGTATTTTAAAGATGAGATGACAGCTGAGTCGCTGGTGTTCTGATACTTTTCGCGATGCCATCTTTTTTTCGTTCCCTTTTGGTGAATTCAGAATGTCTGGCCTTTCAATATCCAGAGCTTCTGTCGTTGTATTAACTTTGTTGACATGTGGTTCTGTTGTCCTCTGTGAAAGGATTGCAGTATACATAGATTTCTATATAAATATAGTATACATACTATCAGACATACATAATTGTATAGATGAATATATCTATATAAATAAATTTTCTTAATGCAGTCCATGTGTGAAGTGTTTATTGGCTGTCTCTGTTTTTATATAGTTAAGCTGAATTTATTGGGGATTTTTGAATTATTTTAAACTAATTTGTGTCAAAAAAAAGTCCAATCACAGCTGACCCACCTGTAGCCCCACCTTTATAAATGAACTGTTTTTATGGCAACCATAGATGTAAATATGTAGATGCCACATTGACCTTATAAAATTTTACATTGATGCCACCACCATATTAAAGTTGACAAACTGGTGCAGCATCCATAGTCCACAGCCATTTCCCAGGGAAATAATTGACGTAGTTACGACAGAGTCAACCAATAGTGCTTTATATTCGATTATGGGACTGATAAGGGATATTCGTGACTGATACCCATTTACAGCAGTGCGACTCACTGCGTGACTCTTCTTTGCTGACTTGAGGCTGACCTGACCCTTACTTGAAAAAATAATTCTCTCCGAAAACCTTAATAGAAGAGAAAATTTTGACCTCAGGATCGATTCATTGCAAGTCACATCAATAAATTTGTTTCTCAGACTTAAACAGTTGGACGTCAGATTTGTCAACCTTGTTTTTCTTGTCTGTATGTTTCCAGCAGACATGACAGATAAAAATGCTTAATTCTTGAGAAAAGAGGCAAAACATGTTCCTATCTTGGCTTAACATTTTTCTTTTTTTTTTTTTCTTTTTTTTTTTTTTACAATCAGTGTACGATTATTTGAAGTGGATATTTGTGTAGGCTAAGGTCTCAACTAAAGTAACTAGGAACAGCTTTTAAATTCATTTTCCCCCAAACTATGACTTTTTTGCCAAACATATCTTGATTTTTGTAAACTTTGTCAGACAAATGTATTTAATTTCTATTTGATTAATTCCAGATGAATTTTAAGTTTTCAGTTATTTAATACTGATATTCATTTATGATATTTAGAACTAAAATGCATTATTTCCACTTATTTTTCTTATTTGAATTCATCAGAAGTATCTTATCTCTGACTATCAGATTTTCCAACTTTTTCTTTAACGTTAAACAATATTTAACTATTAGAAAAATAAAATAGTTGTTATTGCGGCTAGATTAGCTGATATTTTAACAAAGAAGCAGAATAAAGAGGGTAATGCATGTTATTGTAAAATGAACATACCCCTCATCTAATAGAGTTGCCAATGTGGATAAAAAGCTGTGCTTAAACTAGCTTTTTAATCTGAAAGAAAAAAAAACACAAAGTGGTCACTTAAACTTAACTTAACTTGAAAATGACATAATAAATAAAAATGCACTGAAATTTAACAAATGAAAATCAGACATTGTTTTGAATTGTCGTTCAACAGAATAGTTTGAAAAAAACAAACAAACAAACAAAAAAAACTAATGAAACTGGCTGTCACTTCCAGATTTCTTTCATGTAAAAATCTGGAATTGAAAAAAATCCTAATTTTAATCTAAAATAATTTGAATCATCTTGTAAAACATGCTTTATGTCTTGGCTCATAACTAAACATATCTTATCATGCCCCTTTATGTTTGTTTTTGTCATTTAATTCACTTTGCTGAAACAGCCAACATTTTAATATTAGAGTCATGAAACTTTAGATGAAGTGAAACCCAGGATGATGACACTATCAAAATAAATAAATAAATAAAAAAACAAAACAAAACAGATATTTTAGGGAATCCAGTTTAATTTAGGGGGAGAAACTAAGGCCTAAACTTTTATTTGTCAGAAACTTTTAAACACCTAAAACCAGCAATAACACACCAGCAGCATGTATGAATAACTTGTTAATGCATAATGACTTTACAATAACATCTTTTAGTGCTATGTTCTCCGAAAGAGATGTTTGATGACATTAAAGATTTTCAAATTATGAAAATCAGTACTAGATAAATTAAATAAGGGTTGCATCATGAAAGAAAACAATTTAGCTAATGAAAAATCCCCACGTAGCCACAAACCTCAATCCAAACTTTAGGTATACTAAATTGCTTTAATAATAAATCAGTGAATACATTATATTGTGAGCACTCTTGTAGTTTTTCTTTGTTATCAGCAGATGGCGATAAAGAGCTTTTTCTTTTCCGTGCAGCCTGTGACTCTGACACCATCTGCAACCAGCTCACGTTCACACCAGAAACCTGATTAGATTTAATATTTATATATTTGTATGAAAGCTCAGTCAGCACAGCTTCATATTTTTTTTTAAACTTTAGTTTATATTTATGGATTTTGGCTCTAAACTTAAAATGTACTTTGATGTTCTGTGAGTATCTTTGGTGTGGTTCAAATGGCCAAACCACTGCAACACATGACCCTTTTTTACCACTGCATTTTCATTCATGGAACATTTAATAAAGACAGAACCTTTGTTTGCTCTGACCATGAAAACACACACTTTAGATCAACAGCAGTTTTTTTCTGTATGTTTGCACTAGATTTCAGCATTTTGATGAAAATTTCAGAGACTGATGTACATGTAAGCAGACATTTTTGGCCATCTTACACTGGGTAGTGATGTGGATGACAGAAATATCTAAAATAGGGTAAAACATGGTAAAAAAGGTAAATTTATGTTACTTCAGATATTTCTTGCATTACCCGTAACGGTTAGCCTACTGTGTGCTAAAATATCTGTATAGCAACATAGTACTCTTTTAGGCAGTGAGCTAGCTTCAGTACTAGCCAACTGCATGCCTGACCAGTACTCTATTCCAATGTATTCACAGCTTTGTAATTTTTTTCCCAGCTTTATTCATAAACAAAGTCTGGCAGTACTTTCATGAAATAATCACAGTGCAAAAACTAAAGCCTAAGTAACATTTCATAAATAAAATAGAGAAAAAGATCAGAGGTCCAATCCAGGACAAAATTATGGATAGACCTGTTTTAGAAGAAATTACATTAACGGTTGCTTGCTTTAGCTTTGTTAACTTGAGCGAAAAGTAATATAGCTATGCTAGCTACATAATTAACATTACAACATAAAACGATGTAGCTTAGTAATGTGATCTTTAGCAAACTTAGCTAAAGCTAACACAGCTATGTAGATAAAATATCTACATAGCTGCTTTGTGAGCTTTAGCTAAGTTAGCTACATATGTCCTTCTCTATAGCTAAGTTAGCTTTAGCAATGTGTGCTTTTAGTAAATGTAGCTAAACCAAACCTAGCTTAATGTAACTTAACGTAGCTGCTTCATGGGCTTAGCTTTAACTATGTTAGCTATGTAGCATGTCCAGTCATGCAGTGGTGAGTACAGAAGTTGGTATACTCATAATTTATATGTATAGGCTACTCTTTTATTTTTTAGATATATTCTTTATTTAGAAGTGGGAATACTGGGGGGAGAGCAAAAAAAAAAGTGGGTATATTCTTGTGATTGATCTGGGATAAAATTATGTAAAGACCCATTTTAGAAGTAGTTACCTTTGTTAGCTTTAGCTAAGCGAACATAGCTATGCTAGTTACATAACTAACATTACAACATGAGCTAATCTAGCTAAGTAATGTGAGCTTTAGCAAACATAGCTAAAGATAAGATAGCTCTGTAGATAACATATCTAAGTAGAATACATACCTGTTTTGTGGGCTTAGCTTTTGCTTCATTAACTGCATATCTCTGTTATCTATAGCTAAGTGAGCCTTAGCAATGTCAGCTCTAGCAAACGTAGCTTAAGCTAACTTAGCTATGTAGATAATGTAGATTTAGATTTAGATATAGATATAGTTGGTGCTGCTGCTTCATGAGCTTGGCTTTAGCTACATTAGCTATGTAGCACACCCAGTCGTGTTGTGGTGAATGCAGAAGTGGGTTAACTCTTAATTTATTATGTATACTCATAACTGGGTATATTTATTTAGAAGGGGGTATACAATATAGACCTGCATATCCCCTGCACTACACCACGGGTCACGCCTGGTTCAGGACCTGCCTTTGGCTCCGTTTCTGCGTGTCTCTCCAGCCACTCTCTGGTTATATTTTAAACTCTGTCCACTGTCCTCTATGAATGGAGGCATAAAAAGCCCAGAAAGAAACCTTTAAAAGAACAGGTTAAGTTTTTGCCATGGTGACTAAAATGAGGCTGATATGTTAGTGCTGGACATGATATTTCTCCATTGTGCTTATAAGTTATGTCAGTATTTAAGTGAATTTGAATGTTTGAAATTTATATTAATTGAACAATTTGGATGATTACACAGTTACAAAAATAAACATTTTTACTAAAAATAAAGACTTAAATCGTAAGGTTTTTGCTAAATCTGGACTAGTTTTGGTGACTCAAACTTGACTAAAACTATAAAGATTCTAAATTCCCAAAATGGGACATAGATTTACAAGCATTTAAATCTCAAGACTAAATTCAAAATTGTCTTCAAAATCGACACTTTTTCAAATAACCTCTAAGTTAGGGAGGAAAAAAGAGAAGAAACCTTAATGCGCTGTCCTGATGTAACTTGGTTCCCTAGTAAAGTGTGCATACAGTGCAGCAACTTTAAAACACTGTTACCACCCCTGTTATACACATCCTTATTGTTTTGTTAAAGACAATTGAATCATTTTGTTATGAGATGAATGAAACGCCTATAGAGGCACCATGTGCTGCTCACTGTGCTTATGCATGCATGCAGCTTAAATTGTTGATATCAGCTTCAGTCATCAATGATGCATGTTCTTGTGGGCCCCATTTAGGTTATATGCAGGCTGCAAGTCTAGGTTCCTAGGTGGGCTTGCCTGTGGGGTACATGGCAACCCATGCACTGCGATGCCCATGTGGACTTCTAAACCCTCTTGGAACCCATGTGCACATCCCTAGAATCAACCCTCAAGCAATGTGAGCCATAAAGATTTGAACTATTGATCCCAAATGTGGTTTTGCACCAGGCTGTAAACATGTTTATTCTGTGCTACAATTGTTATTTTAACATTAAAGGTAATGGGGACTCCTCAATTTTTGGAGCTAGAATCTAGTGGACATTCAAGGAACTGTAGTTTTTTGTACTTCTGCATTCAAAAACACATCCACCTGGGACCCAGCCCATTCACTTGTGTCCTCTGTAGTGGACATTGAGTTCACATGCTTATCTTTTAACTCTTTAAGCTACCCTAAAAATTCCTGATGTATTTTAAAGACGACATCCTGTGCTCTCCAGTGATGTGCCATGTGTCAGTTGGGATGCTGGGAACTTTCTCTTTCTTTTCCTCCAAAATGGCCGGTATAGGAATGAGCACATTTTAAAGGAAGGGAAAATGTAAGTCAGATATTTTGTGCTATTGTCTTTTTTTTTTTTTTTTTTTTAACCATGATAATCATATGTTTTTTTGTTGACTGATGTGTCAGGAATTGTTTGTTTGATTTTAAAGTAGTTTACGATTTTCTTTTTTGAAATAGTTGCCTTTTTCTGAATGTCAATTCTAGTGGACATCAGGACCATATTCATGTACTTTGTAAGTACATAGTTGTAGTAGACAGAACTGAGGCAGAAAGAATCCTTTAAAGCAGTGGATCTCAAACTGGGGTCTGGGGACCCCTTGGGGTCTGTGAAATAATTCATAATAAATTATTAAATTAATGCCATGTCATTAAAAAGCAGATAAATACATATAGGGACCACAGCAGCATAAAACAACCATATTAAACCAATGACTCCCACATAAGTCAGCTTTGGGCCAGTAAAAACTCAGATGTGATTGTGACATGTCATGTAAATCTATCACACATCAGGTATCAGTCACTTTGCTCAGGATGCATTTGGTGTGCAGGTCCAGCTAGCAACAATGGAATAATATTTAAGCGCACTTCATCAAGTGATGCCAGGCCCAAACCAGCTAAACTAAGATTATAAGATGACAGCTGTCTGGAGTTTGGTTTTACTGAGAACAGCAACTGAAGAAGACCAAAATGTGTTGTCTTTATGTGAAGCTATTAAGCCCACCAAGCTAAAGCGTCATCTGATAACAAAGCATGCAGAGTTTAAGGAAAAAACTAAAGATATATTCTGCCAAAAAGGTGAGGAAAACATTAGCTATAAAACAGGAATGGTGAACCTGACCACAACCTCAGAAAAGCACAGAGGGCTTCTTATTTGGCTGCTATAAGGATCCCAAAAAGTAAGAAGCCACACTCAACTGGACAAGAACTTGTATTTAGGTTAAAGAGTTTAAAATACAGCATCTAGGAGTACAAATGGAAGTTAACATATGTTTAATCAGCTTAAGGGTTATGTTTAACCTTGCAAAGCAGATGGATACGCCTGTTTCCTTGTTTTTCACTGGCGAATCCATCTTGCAAAGCTCCTATCTGAACTGCTTGGGCCCGGTTAGAAAGTGACAGGACCAATCAGCAACGAGGGGCAGTACTTTCAGGCGCAGCAGAGTCATGACGTTAACAAGCAGCAGCAAGAGCTGGTGCAGTTATGGAGGAAGAGATTAGCATGGATGCTGCTAAAGCACCAGGTTTATCAGAACTTGACAACATTTCTCCATTGACTGAAGAACAATGAACAGCAGTGAGTTGTTTTCTTCTCAAAAACGACAAAAGTCGAGTACTTACACGTCTATAATCGCCATGTTTTGCGTTATTCCTCAGTAACTGTGCACACGCAGCTCAATAGCGGCTATGTCATGTGTTTTGTTGCTCTGATTGGCCCATAGAGATGTTACAGACGGAACGTTCACCCAATCACACTGAGTTTTTTCAAAGCCTCTGCCTTTTCTCAAATGTTTCCTATTGAAGCTTTCCCAGATGGATGTGTGAAAGACATCTAAATGGAGTTAGATAATTATTTTGGTTGTTTACTGTTCAGATTTTAAAAATAAAGGAGTCAAAGAGAGCCATCAAGCGCTACAAACATTTAATAACAATGGGTTCATTTTAAAAGGAACACATACTACCATCCTTATTATTATGCAAGTTAAAACTCAAGATGCTATTTTTTCCCTTTTAGTTGAATTTATTCCTTTAAATAAAAAACATGTTTTTAACTTTTTCTCTATTAAAATATGTTGTTAATATGTTAAATCTGTTTTCTCTCAGGTTTTCAATTCTACACAGGTCTGTGGTTTTACATGAATAGTCCCAATGTCCACTATAGTGGACATGCTGTAAAATTAAAAATAAAAATAATTTTCAAAAAGTCAAAATGGTAGGTTTTTTTTTTTTCAGACCAAATAGACAGGAATTCACATAAAAAAGAAAATGGGTGACTTTTTTTTTTCTCGGGTCCCAGGAGAACAAAGTTCATCACAAACATTTAAAAGATGAAATAACATTTATCCTACACAAAAGTAAAACTTCAGAGCCAAATTCTCTCAAAACCATCTTTATTTCTCAAGAGCCAATTCACATTAGCTGCAATCATCATCAGTCATGAGCATCATAATCATTTCCTCTTGAGGTCCTCCACGCTCATGTCTAAAGCACCGTCCAAACAAGGACGACGATTACGGGACATTTTCCAGTAAAGAGCAGAGTGCAAGGCAGCAAATTTGGAAGACAGAATTCTGTCTTCTTTTGATTTTGCTGCCACAGATTTCCTCTTCCTATGCCTAAAAACACGCTGTATCTCCCTTTCTCTCCGTGACGGTTTTTCCAGTACGTGTTGAACAGCTGAGTTGAACAAGAAGACACTCAAACACACAAGGAGAGAGATCTGTGTCCACGGTGGATGTCTCTGAAGCCACTTACACTTTGACGTGTTCGTGTGTAGCTGTGCTGCTTTGTACAGACAGTGAAGTCCAGCTACAGTTACCATTGATTTTTTAAAATTATTGTACTTAAGCATTATTTGTCTTTTTTTTTTTAAACGATTCTTGCTCATAATTCTTTTGCGGAGATGTGGAAATGGATTTGAGAGCAAGATACTTGCATTTTTTTTCACCGCTTTGCAAAACAACATGTTCATATAATGCTAATAACATCCGTAAAAAAAATCTGCAGTCTGAAAATATACATCCTTTTTCCTTTGTACGGTAAAATAGCTTTTCTATGGTGCAACTCTTGTTATTGGTTTGTAACTGAGTAACCTTAAGAGTAACAACTCGTGGGAGAGAAAACAGTGAGCGGGCACCTCCTCAGGAACAGTAAACATCATCTGAACCAGCAGTCAGCATTGGCTATGTTTACATGCAACCACACATCCTCTGACATCTCTGTGCATATGAAGATTCAAGTAATTATGGCTGAGTGGGATGAAAAAATTCAACACAGTATGACCATTGACCCTACAAAACCACAAATGTTTATTATGCTGGAAAACAAAAGGTTTGTCAGAAATCACCTCAAAATTTTTCCTTTTTTTTGTTTAATAAAGCTTCGTTAAATTGAGTCAGATCATCATGTTACATAACAATCCAGTCGCAGCTCTTCATGAAAGAGTCAAAGGCATTTAAAAGGGTATCGTACAATGACACCCTTTCTTTGTGTCAGTCCGAATTTCTTACAACTGTTTTTATTTACAACTCTTTTTGTGTCTGTTACGAGACTTTTGTAGCAGTCAAGGAAACTTTATTATGAACTTCATGGTGAAATGTCTATATTAATTTAAAAAATTACTACTCCTATGTTATTTACAGTCATGTGCATAAGTTTAAGGCATGCAGGGCGCTAAGGATTCATCACTAAGCCTGTTTGGCCTCAACCACGGGTAGAGTCAAGCTCATTGGCATCTCTTTTGTCTGGGCATTTTCACTCCTCACACTGCCCGTGGTTATCGGGCCTTTGGGACATCCACAGCAAGACAAGGGGACCGTGGCAACCCTACTAACTGCTCAGATGGTACCTTTGCCCACTCATTGCCAAAGTCTGGGTTGGGACCCAGTGGTGGGTCCCGGGGCATTTATCTGGGTCACCAAATGAGTTTTCAGTCTTTCTTTGCTACAGTATTTAATGGGACATTTTTATCTGCAGTACAAAAAACAACCACAAGGGGGTGCTCCACCCTATTACACTCACCCTCTCCACCATGACGAAGCAAAATAAGACTCTACCAGCCACTGGATGACAACAGAGCTTAAGTCCAGATCATGGATGCTTGGCTAGTTAAAAAAAAAAAAAAAAAAAAAAAGACAGAAAGAAAGAAAGAAAGAAAGAAAGAAAGAAACTCATTGCTGGGCATTCAAAGTAAATCTATGTGATGGAGGTCAGGTGGCTTCTTCAGGCTCATAAAACAAGAAGTGCCAAACTAAGACCAGACTGTGTCCAGAATTAACATTATCTAAGCTAGCACTGACCATCAGCTCAACCAGCCAGCCAATGATGGCAGAGGAGGCAGTGAATACACCTTATGGAGTGTACTTTTTTATTGAATAGAGTCCTCAGTTGAAAACAAGAACCAAGCAGCGCAGCTGTTCAGTGCTGGTCTCTAGTTGTCATCTTTTGTTATAGCTTGATTTAAAGCACACCGGCAGGTGAATTTACATACTTTGCACTGGTAAAAAAGCAGAGTGACCAGATTTTGTTCCCAACAAATCAACACTTAAATTTAATTGCAAATCGACATGCTCATAGTGCAGCCGCATCTTTCATCGGTGCATTGTGGAAGGTGCCTCAGCAGATGACATATCATGTCTTCAAGATTAACCTGAACTTTATTTTGAAAATGTCATGGAATAACACCATAACACAATACAATTGTGCTGGTGAAGTACAACATACTTATTTATCAGATCGAGATCTTTGATCTGCACGATACAAGTTACTATTTTGTAAATGTGGTGTAGCCAATATACAGAATGCTTATGAAATGTTTTACCACTTCTACAACTAAACTGCACAGCCCAGTGCATTACCTATGGTTGTTTGACTTGTCCATCAGCGCTGACCAACACCATGCATGTTAGCTATGTTTTATAAAACAGAAGAGTCCTGACAGCTTCCATATAAGCTCAAAATATATGACTAAAGTCAATACATGAAGTCAAAAATCAAGGTGACTGACACAGAAACAGTGTTATTATAATTCTATCATCATTTAGTGTCTCTTTCTGAACCTGAAGGATTGCTTTCAGTAATGACTCAAAACTAAATAATCAGACATGCTAAAATCTGAATGGCTTTTTAGCATTTTTTAGCTGACTGTCTTAATTTCATGTCCCCTATGTGTTAACAATCCTGTATTGGATGGCAGTTTTCAGCTAAAATGTCCAGTTTACCAAGTACTTCCCCTAAAAAACCAACAGCGGCAGTGGGACACAGTGTCTCAGACACTCAGCTAGTGGGCGGCTGCTAACCACAATACAGACAGTAAAATAACTACTTTAAAAAGATCAGTGGATAGTGAAATATTAATCTTACATTCATCAGGTCGACCTAGAAACAAAGCTCCATGTCTGCAGGTCTGCACAAAAGCTGAGCTTTATGTTTCCCACATCAAGTATTATAGCTCATAATTAATGAGTTATATTAATATATGAGTATGCTTTCATGTTGTTATGAATTTCTGCTACTAAATGTCCCATTTAAAAACATTCTGGTTACTGGGAATGATTGAATGGAGGTTGGGTAAAGTTTTGTGCCATACTTTTTGAGTTACAAATCTTTCAAATCTTTTATTGTTGAAAGTCTGACACTCAAAATTCTTAAACTTTCTTAGTGTGCATTCAGATGCTAGCACTTTATTGCATCTTTAACTTTACAAGAAATACTTTCAATACAACCTCAAAAAATTGCCTCAAGATTTTGGATGTTGAAAATATGACTTCAAAAGTTTAAACCTTGGGCTGGCTGCACAACAGGATTCATAATAAAACTTAGACTTATCTAAAAGTCCCACTGGTGTTACAGTTATTTGATTTCTTGACTGTTATAATCTTGACATCTATCTTCACTTCAGATTCACTGATCATAAACAGGAGGAGAGAGCTGCTGCCTTCTCTCTTGTCCACGAAGGCAGTGAAGCTTTGCTTCCTCACTGTATGCCAACCAAAGGAATTTCATCGAAATGTCCCACAAACCATGAAAGTCAATGAGGAGCACAGCAGAAGTCTTTAAAAAAAGTCACGTTAGTTGAACTAGCAATTGTTTTTAAACGGTGAACAGTTGATGATATGCATCATTAATGGAGTTTTGATTATTCCCATGAAAAGCTCACATAGCTCCATGAAAGCAAGGATATACAGTGGCTAATATAAGAGTTTACCTTCATCAGTCATGGTCTCAATTCCTTTCTAGTCTTACTCTTTTGAGGGGATATTTGCATTTGTAGCAACAATTTTTGGGATTATAGTCAAACTGTAGTTTGTGTAAGACTGAATATTCTTACTTTTTTATTTTTAAAGATTATGTAAGGGCTTTTTATGCCTTGTTGAGTATAGGAAAATAGACTAAGTGAAAAACCTATTCATCAAACATCTGTCTAAAAGGTCGGGTGGCAAGATGGAAGCCTTTTCTCATGAAGAATAGCATCCAAACCCAGCTAATTTTTGCAAAAACACAAAATTGTCCAAAAGCATGTGGGAAAATGTGGTATGGTCTGATGAGCCCATAGTTTAACTTTTTGGCCATTACTCCAAAAGTTTTCAGTTTCAAGCTCTGACCAAAATGGAGAGAGGGGTCTGGCTGCAGATGATACATTTCTGACAGCCACTCTCACAAACATTCATCTAAGATGCCTTAAATCTCAGAAAGGTAGTGCTGTAATTTCCTGGTACAATGTATTCCCATTGTTTTTCCACTTTTTTGAAGTTCAGCTTTATTCATAAACAAAGTCTAGCAGTGACATTCATGAAATAACCACATTGCAAACATTAAAGACTAAGAAACATTTCATTAATAAAACAGAGAGGGGTCAGAGGTCCAAGCAGGGATTGAATTATATACAGTATAGACCCGTATGGAAGTAGTTACATGAGCGGTGGCTTACTTAAGCTCTGTTATCTTAAGCTAAAACTAATGTAGCTATGCTGGCAATGTAATTAACATTACTACATACATACAACTTTGTTTGCTTTAGCAGCGCAAGCTTTAGCAAACAAAGCTAAAGCCAACATAGCTACAGAGCATAGATAGCTAAGCTATGCAGTTTATGTAGCTACTCTGTTAGCTAAGCTTTAGCTATGCAACTATATAGCAACATTATGTATAGCTAAGTGAGCTTTAGCAAACATAGCTCAAGCTAATGTAGCTAGATGGATTTTTTACTTATATAGCTTACATAGCTGCTTTGTGAGCATTGCTTTAGCTACACTAGCCACTTTTTCTAAAGCTAAATTAGCCTTAGCAATGTGAGCTTTATCCAACATAGCTAAAGCTAACTTAGCAACATAGATAACTTAGATATGTAGCTTACTTAGCTGCTTTTGAGCATAGCTAGCTATGTTAGCTACTTTAGCTACATAGCTACGTAAGCTATAATTGCTGCATTAAAATTTTTTAATGGTGAACAGGATATTTCCCTCCAAGCAGACTATTTATTAAATTTGTTATAATTTGATTTGGAAGGTAAAGTTTTTTTTTTTTTAAGATTTATTTTTGGGCTTTTTTGTGCCTTTATTGGATAGAGGAGGACAGTGGATAGACTCAGAAACAGGGATGAGAGTGGGGGTGAGACATGCGGCAAAGAGCCACAGGCTGGAATCGAATCGCTGGAATCTTGACCTTCCGGCGCACCAGGAAGGTCAAGTTTTAACATTTCACTTTTGGTATCCTAACCACGACTGAAACCCTTACCCTAACCCTTAAATGGAAGTTTTAAACTGATTTTATCTGTAAAGTTTCAGAGTGCATTTCTTTTCTGAGATATAAAGTACAGCGTCTCAGATGAACAGTGTGAGAGTGGGCATCACAGATAAACAGTCTACAGCCAGACTGTCTGGAAATTAACAGGAAAATGATAGAGAGCCATAATTTACTTGTTTTATCAGATACGTATGTCCACATCAGTAGACTATGTTTCCAATGTGTTTCTTCGTGACCCTGATAAGGCCGTAAGCTGAGAAGTGCCAGTTTAACAATGTTGTTCTCTAAACTTCAACTATTAGTGAAGGTGTCTGTTTCCACATTAGTAGAAAACATCACAAGGAATATAAATACGGTATGATTACATTTCTTGTTTTTGCTTTTCACAATAAAAGCCGAGGTTAGCATTTCTGTGGAGGAACTCACCTCATCTGCATAGAATGCTTTTATTCTGAGTATATCACGGCTCAGCTGCATGCAGCAAATACACCCAGTCTGAAACTAGCTTCAGTTATACATCCTGAAATTATGGCATGATATCAAACATATGAAGACCACTTATATCCACCTTAGATTTCTTTTAGCGGTAAATTTTAAATACTTTTGAATATTTGCTATGAAAAATGTTAATTATGGCCATTTCCTAAGCTTTTTTTTAACTCACTTAACCTGAAAATGACCCCAACAGTGACAGTTTCAGGCTTTACGTATACTCACTACCACCTTTATGCTGATGATACTCTCATTAAAAGTCTTCAGTAATAGTTAGAATTGGTTTCAGTACCAAATAATTACTCCTCACAGATGCTCCAACAGCAGTCCCTTAATTGCTCTTTTACCATTCTCATCATCCACATTTCCATCAAAGTTTGTATCAATTTGGAAAAGAAATACAAATATGGAGTGAATTAATGTAAGGGTATTTCTTTAAGGAGTTGCAGAATGCTAAGTACATCTAAGTCAACAAACCTTTAGCTTTACTCTTTCTCAATTTAGCTATATTTTATTTATTTGTATTTTAATGTCTTGTTAAAGCTTTTTAAAAATTCCTTTAATGCTCTTAGTGTCCGTAACTTGCAGATTTAACTCTGTAAAACACCACATTTCTTATGCATGAAGTTGGCTTAGTATGAAAAACTTGCACTACCCATAAAGTTAGACACAGACACCACTATTGCTGTAAGCAGCAGCTTGAAAACACCTTCTCCAAAACATAATTGTAAAAAGAAACAAATCAATAAATGCAACTTTGAAATAGCTCTGTCTTAATTTTGTGCATTTCAGCTCTCATTTGGGCCTTTAACTTATGCAGGAACCCACAAACATTTACAGGAACTTTGGAACCTTTTCCACTTGCAGTTCGATCTAAGGACTGGTGTTTCTGTTTTGGTTCCCTGGGCCAGATAAGTCCTGAGGTAGTTAGTAGAAATGGTCTAAAGTATTTATGTTACAAACCTCCAGACAGATTTCCAGTAAGCAAAATCGCTGCAAGCACATCTGACATATTTGACCTTAGCGTAGCATTAGCATTTCTGTTTTAACCGCCAAATTCCTGAGACTGGTGTAAAAGCCCAGAAAGTTTTAAAAAGAGGTAAGAGTGAGAATTTTGTTGTGAGATTTACAGCCTAACAGTCATGCAGCAATAAACTACGACACACAGGATGGCACTGTTATCTCATAGTCTTGAACTTGCTTGCGTATTTTGCTGGTCTGATCTTCTCGGCAGATGCACCAAAGGGACTTTAAAGGTCCTTGTTAGGTTCCTGAGTTTAGTTCCTGGTACTTTTGGTTCAAAGTGGCCTTAAAATAAGTCTAAGAGGACAATTTAGGGCATTTTCACATCTAACCTGTTTTGATTGCGCCGGTTTGAAAGCTATCAATCAAACCCAAATAAATGGACCAAGATGCCTTGTAATACAGGCTTCAGTTGCTTTTTCAGACTTTGATGTGATTTGTTTGTTGTAAGAGTATGAACCCACTTCCATCCAACATAACAGCAGGAAGCACCCCATATCATCGAATTAAACCAGCTACGGTAAACTTCATAAGCCAACATCGTCAGCAAAATATGACCAGCAAAGCCACTTTTTTTATTCATCATTGCTGAACACACTGCTGTGTTAAAGACCAAAGGCAAACCTGAAGGATCTGCAGAAACAATATCAGTAAATGTTCAGGAGGTTTATCAGGATTGGAGGCATTTACTTGAATGATCTTGGCCATGTTTTTCATTTTGGACAATGCTATGCTTTCAACTTTATGGCAACAGTAAGGGGAAGGCCTTTTTCTATTCCAACATGACTGGGCCCCAGTGAACCAAGCAAGGATTATAAAGAGATGGTTTGATGAGTTTGATGTGAAAGAACTAGACTGGCCCGCACAGAGTCCTGACCTCAACCCCATCAAGCACCTTTGGGATGAATTGGATTGCGAGCCAGGCCTTCTGGTCCAATATCAGTGCCTGACCTCATAAATGCTCTACAGAATGAATGGGCACAAATTCCTACAGAAACACTCCAAAATCTGGTGGAAAGTCTTCAAACAAGAGCGGAGGCTGTTACAGCTGCAAAAGACGGGCCAGCTCTATATTTTGTATTATGGCCTGTATTTGAATTTGATGTCATTACAGTCCCTGTTAGTGTAATTGTCAGACTGCCAAATATTTTCATCCATATAGTGTATGTGATGTTTCCAATGTCCTCGCCCAATGCCTATACACACCTATAACTTTACTGTTAATCCTATTATGGTACGACACCAATTCTTGTTTAGAAAAGCCATCATTTTCAAGTTTAAGTCACTGGATTTAGGCTGCTGTCCAAATTCCATCTCTGTCATCAGGTGGATCCATGTTGCAAAGCATAAAGCTGAGACCTTTATTCCAGGTCAGAGAATAAACAAACCAATCAGTGTTACTTAAGGAGAAAGGGGCTGTTCTGGTTTGGTTGTAGTGTCTGCAAGCCTGTAAATCATGGTGACGGATTAAGAAATTAGCTAGCTATTGCAACAGTTTGACCTAAACTAAACCATTTTATTACATGAAGAGTTAAGAACCACACAGAAATCTTTTCCTGCCTGGCTTTGGTGAGAGTTTGATTTACCAACTAGAAGAAAGATATGGCTTCCTGTCGAGTTCCCGTGGGGCGGGGCATGCCTCATATGGTTTGTTACTCTGATTGGCCCGTAATGAACGTGATAGAACATCTGTCTAATCATCTGTTGAGGTTTGTTTCTAAAGGTTCTGCTTTTCCCAAACACTGTCTATGGGGTGGATGTGAAATATTTCCCATACCATGGCTATGTGAAATAGTATATCTGGAATTCCAAGGTACATTTTGATGGGATAAGATTACATCCATCTCCATCTCCATGGGATGGAGATGAAAAATCCCTCCAATATCATTAGGATGGCTTTCAAACTGACTGAATGAAAACAATACATTACAACATGACCTTTGAACTTGGAAGTTGTTGTTGGCTACTGTGTCAACTTGAAATTGGAAAGTGTCCTTTGAACCATCACTGCCACCTGCCTGACAGAAATCAGCTAGTCTTTCTGGTACTTTTCTTGCAAAATAACACATTTTGGCCCACTTAAATGTCTCTGTGTGAACACAGACCAAACTTGAGGTAATTCTGCAACAACGGAACACATTAGCCCAGAGCAATCAAACTATAGGTGTGAAAATGCCTTAAAACTGTAGTCAAACATTTGCATATTTGTGCAGCCAGCCCCTGGTTGAGCCAAGGGGTCATATATTTTTTTAAATTTTTACCCAATGATACAGCCGTATTCTAGATTATTTCATCTCTGATAAAAACAGAAACACAAGTTAGATCAAGCTACTGGACATTGCTTTTATTTTTGCTGTTTTCTGCAGGTAACTGTTTTATTAATGGAGCTAGGCAGGCTCAGTTACAGGGAATCAAACCTCCTGCACCAATCTGAACACTATGACGTGAACATGACAATGTCAGTGCATGTAAACATAGACAATGTTACTTTTCCAAATGGCTCTGGCTCAGCCCGGCCCAGCTGCACGTGTCCACCGGACCGTCCGAGCCTGGGTGCCCTCCCCCCTCATCCATCTCTCTCCCTCTGATTGTCTGTGCATTTATTTTGAGTCTGTACAGTTTGTGAGGTGTGTGTGTGAGAGGTCCGGGTCATTCAAACACTGCAGCAAGTCTATTGCTTTGATAAAAAGGCATCACTTCACAGATAAGAGAGAAAGAAATAAAACACAAGCTGTTTCTTTTTTTTTTTGAGGAGTAGTGTGAAGCTTGAAAAAGCGAGATATACAAAGCAAATTTCTGTCACATTGCAAACAACGATACCATAGAGAGGCTTTCAGAACAACAACAAAAAAGAGAGAGAACATACCAGCTAAAATAAAAGGAAGGAAAGAGAGCTACGTTTTCACAATCTCACCAGCTTTCTTAGGCCACGTTTACATGATGATTTCAGCTGAAAATGGGAAACTTTTAGCTGCATTTGTTTACATGACAATGATGTTTAAGGAGCCTGAAAAGGCAAATTTTGGGGTTCAATAGAATGTAAACAAAATAGCCAATCTGCAGTTCCTTTAAATTGAGACTTAATGCACTTGCTCTTCACTGTTCTTGTTAACAGCCTTTAGGGAGGTGAACTGCAACAGCAATGGCAGACTTATGAGTTCTGTTTGTGCTGCTCACTCCCAGTAGATATTTCTTAATATTTACTTTGTAGCATAAACTCACTTGAGTAGCAGACCCATCTCATTTTCATCAGTGTTGGGTAATATAACTTTAAAGTAACTTGTTACATTATATTATAACCTACTGAGAAAGGTAACCCATTAGAGTACTCTTGTGCTACCAAAAATTAAACTGCTCATTCTACCTCTTGGTTATTAAACAAGCATGTAGCCATCTGTACTGCCATACTTAAGCCTTGTTTACAGCCCATATTGTGTAACTGCAGCCTGATAACATCACTAATAGAAATAAAAAACCCACATAGCTCTTTAATATGCCTACAATCTGACAATGAAGTTGGTATGCTGTATTACGCACAGGCTGTGCATTATAAGCTACTGTATGCCTCCAAGAAAACACTACACTTCAACATAAGCTTCTGACATTGCATTTCAATATGTTGCTGTTCTTGACCCTTTGGCCAAAAAACTAACATTAAGCAGACAAATTTCACCAAGAAATGCTGCCCTTTCTGCCCGTTGTGTTCAACTTCTGCTGGCATGCAGCTACATGGAGCAAATGAGAAAACACCGTGCACACTGCAGGCTCAAAAGTCCAAATGATTAATTGCACCAAAGTAGTGCAATTGCACCAAGAGCACTGTTGCTCTTCATCAGACAGTCTGATGAGGAGCACCTTCAATTGGATGTGTGTATTCAGACTTTTCGTCATGTAGCTATGTGCCAATGCGTCAGGGATATCCTTTATTTCTTTCTTTGTGTGGCCACAAAGGAGAAGGAAAAAGCAAGGTTTTATTTTCTTGATAAAGTAGCTAATAACCAATTACTAGAATTGCAATACTAATTAATTATGTTACTCATGACCAAGGCTAACTATAAGAGGGGTAAGCTTTCTGGAGACCAGAGTGATGGAGGGGCCCATCGAGGTAGGCAAAGATATGGTCCATCAGAAATGAATGCCTTTTATTTTAAGCCTAAAAACGAGTGTTGTAATGGTATTTTTTTATTTTTCCTGAGCCATCACAGTTTTGGGGTCACAGTCTGGTGCACGTAGTCATGGCTAAATACGCCTGAATGAAGAGTAAAAGTGACCATGCATAGCAGTATTTTTAAGCCAATCTAGGAGGACGTAATGCTTGTAACTGTTTTCTAACTGCTAACAACAAACAAAGAAGAAGAAGCAGGCATGACAAAACACACAAAGAAGAAAAAATAGATTCAGTTGATAAAGCAGCAGAGCTACAAGACCCGCCAACTTCCTCTCTCTCTCTCTCAGAGATGGATAAAGACATTACTAGTGTTGAAACATTTTGAAGAATATATGTCGATATTTAGAAATAGAAAACAAGCATGTATTTAAGTGCGCTGCTCAGGCTCCATTACAATGTCCCATTCTGCATTTACATAAGCTAGTTTGTCCTTCATTGATAGACAGGAGCCATGATTTGAACAAGTAACCACTGCATCAGCTATTTCCTAACAACTATGTTACAGTTTCATGAAATACGATGCATTGCTCTATATTGGACGTATTTTGATTTGCATTCTTGTATTTTGTGTTGCTTTTATTTTGCATTTTTTGTTTTCCTTTTATTGTCTCATATTTAAAACACCCCAGGCTGCTTTTTCATGAACAAAACCGTGACCCCCAAACCGAGGTACACCCCTACTTAAAACCTCTTTTTACCCATTAAAGCATAAAAATACATTTTTTATTTATTGTTGCCTGTTTAAAATGTAAACCCCCTCTTTGTAAAAACGTTTGAACCTTTATGTTTGTAATATTAACACAGCAGATGGGCCCATTGGACAAAGACAGTAATGTCACTCCGAATAGCCGTGCTAAGACCTGCAACAATTTTTGTTTTTCAGTCTGCTCCAAAGTCAGTAGGAGCAGGCCCAGGAGGTAAATATTGATCATAGGGTGAGTTCTACCCCTTCAGATCCAATTTGTATGTTAAATAGAATCTGAGAAGGGCCCATTTACTGTGCCTTTCAGGGGCCCCAATATTTCTGTGAGCAGGCCTGAGTTCTCTAACGGATTACCTTGGTAAGCCTTACCCCCAACACTGTCGTTTGGCCACACATTATTGTGGTTTTGTGAGTTTACATCTCACCGCTCTGTTGGAGGAGGAGGATGTGAGCATGAGTGTTGTTTCAAAACAAGGTGACAGTGCCAACTATTTGCTTGGCTTGAATACTAAAGCAGTTTTTTTTGTCAAAATGTTATCTGAATGAAGATCTTTTTTGAAAACAAAAACCGATCCCATTTTCAGTGGCTGCTTCTCGTGAAAACATGGCCTCAGTGTACCTAGCTGATGATCAATTATACTGTTTTTTCTTTTTTTTTTTTTTGGAGCGGCCAGTGTTCACGTGGCCTCCAAATCCCACCAGTTGGTCACAGTGGTGGGGTCTGACCCATATCTGATCCAGGTACATGCGTACATTGCATGTGTACAGTATGTGTACAGGTATGTTCTGTGTATGTGCATGTTTGTGTGTTAGTGTATATGCATGCCATCATTAGAGGGTGGTGGGCTGTTATACAACAGATAATGTTCTTCTTCTGTGTGTAACATCACAGTACAGTTCAATCGGCTGTTTCCCAAACCCACCATAGCACCATGACGTCACTGTTTCAACAGACAGACAGACACGTTTCCAGGGAGATAAAACAAACAAACAAACAAACAAACAAACAAACAAACAGGAACAAAAAGGTTGAAATCATCTTGTGTGGGACGAGTGAGGCCACACGTTCAGACTGTGGTAGGAGCTGCTAACGTGGACGAGAGCACGAGTCAGAGGGCTGCTGAGAGCTGCATGCACTAACTAGCATAAATCAATCAAGTCTTGGTATCGCTATGAAAGCCCAGCAGGGACACCAGAAGGAGGGCCTCATTCACTTGGTTTTGGCACAGCATGTGGCATTGTTACACAACACACGAGTACTATATGATTGTCGTTTCCTGACATCAGTGTCTTTATGTGCTTTAGTTTGTCCTGGCCGGTCTCTGGCAGCAATAAACACGCTTGTGTTGAAGCTGCTGCTGCGTTCCTTCCATGTTGGAGATATAAACCCTCAGCACGAGTTTGATTTACAGCCTTAGCGTGTTTAACTGGCCCTAGTATTAAAAATACAACCAAGGAATTATTTTTAATGCACCAGAAAATTAGAGCCATGGAAGAAGAAAAATTTGCAGGACTTCTCTTAAAACCCAAGATCCTGTCAAGAGTTGATCAGAGAGATTTTTAATCTTGGTATGTCATTATTATCTTTAATAATACTGCATTAATTCTCAAAAATACTGTTTCATATTAAGCTATCACATGCAAATTTATCTTTGCTTAAATTAAACTAGAACTGGAGATAAAGTGTTTGATGTTCCTGATGTAAATTTAAAATCAGATCCCTCTTTTCTGACTGCATGGTGAGCCTTTTTCCACATGTTTTCTTTAAGGAACAGATAAGTCTCATGCCATCAAGCATTTCCTTAAATCTTATCGAAATGTGACAATTTTTACTCCTGACTTTGCTTAAATATTGTTTTACTGACACAAAAGCATATAAAATACATGCCAGTTTAAAGCACATACAGTAACAATCTCAACAATAAATCTGCTGATTCTTAAGTTTTTGTTTGGAGAATGTGAACAAATATTTATTTAGTTGTATATAGGCCCCTAAGGTAAAGATACAATCTTTTTCTTAAAGTTTGCACCACATCAATCCTTTTAAATTACAGATATTTGATTTTCTTAAGAATAAAGGCAGCGGAAAAAAAACAGGATGATAGTGGTTTTGCTCTTTAGTTGCCAATAGTTTTTCATTCTACAACGACTTAAATTATTAATATATTTTTAGAGGCTCTGTTGACAATGTAAGGTTTATCACATATGTGATAAAAATAGCAAAATTTCAATGGGTATTTTTAAAGCAGTTTGTGTCAAGTCATAAGTGGAGTTTCCATCCAACAGATTCATGTACAATTCCAACCTTACAGGTCCCAGCACCTTCATATGAGGACATTTTGGGTTCCCTGCACCATCACTCTTAATTTTGCAGAAAGTATACTCGTTAGCCCTATTAGCAGACTCTCCGTCTGCCATCTTGTGTTCACAAAAGCACATAACAATTATCAGTGTCCATTCAAGATGGCCGCCATTCTAACCAAAATGCTATACAGCCACTGGCGACACAAAACTTTTCAAGGTAGAAAACTCTTCCGATTTTATTTATGCCTGCTAGTGTTTGTAGTTTGACATGGCATGCAAATTTGAAAAGTTTTGTCACCAGTAACAAGCTGCAACTCTGCTAAACTACAAAAACTCATATGAAGACACTGGGACTTTTTACAGGTGTAAAAAATATTTTAATATAGCTTGGGCAGATTTTGGATAGAAAACAACAAGTAAAAGTGAGTATAAATGCTTATTGCATGTGGTACAAATTAGTCTATGTTGGTTTTTATTTGTATGGGATACAATTCCAAGGCAGATTTATGTACCAAGAGAAGATCTGTTTTATACATTTAAGGAATTAAACACTTCTCTTTCTTATAGGATATTTCCAATTCTGTTTTGCTCAGGTTTAGCAGAATGTCCATACTGAGTTACACAATGCTGTCTTTATACAGTAATATAGGCCCACTGTCCTCATATAAGAACATTAATATTTTACTTGTTGTTGAGGTACAATGCTTAGTTATTATATTTATCAGGTCCTACCTAGTTCAAATAAATATAAGATATTAAAAATGCATAACAAATGAATGCTTGGGTCTCAAGATGTTAATTAGAATGCTTAAAAACTGCTTTAAATTTTGTTATACATTTGCTTGGAAACCTCACGATGGAAAACATCAAAACAGAGCCTGATCAACTGCCTGTCTGATATTTTATGCATTTTCCTTTATTTCTTTCTGCCATCATTGAGACACATCTAAGGGACACTGATTTTGGATTTGATTGGTAATCAGATCAGCTACAACTTGAAAACTATTAAATGACTAAATTATAAGGCATTCGAGAGGATATTGCAATGTTGCATTGCAACACTGCATAGTAAAATTAAAATTTGACTTCCTTTAAGTCATGTATTCATGCATTTTTCCTAATAACATGAAAGTAATATTGAATTTAAAGTCAATTTATCACAATGTCCTTCTTTATTTATTATATCTGAATGCTAAAAACTGCAAAATGAGTCATTTTACCTACATGTCAGCACTTAAATGCATACAAGAGTGCTCTCTGGTGCAATGGATCTCAACCTGGTCTAGTCAAAGGACCCAATACCAGCTCCTACATGAGAAAACTGCGACTCACGAGTGTCTGGAATAGCTCTTTTAAGAGAGCAGGTGCTCATTTAGTCACTGACACTGGTGCTGTTGGTGTATGAATGCCCCTCCTTCCTCATCCCATATTTCCTCTTAAAAAAAAGTAAATTGCATCCCTAAGTTCCCCTTAAACTTTTTTAATAAAAGAAAATGATGTGGTTGGATGTTTGATTTTCTAAACAAAGAGACAGAACAAAAATAACATGTTTAAAAGTGCAAAGACAAATTAATATATGCCAAAAAGTGTGATTGTTCAAAAAAAAGGAGCCAAACAAATAGAGATCTTGAAAAAAAATTACAGAAATGTTCTTATCATCATGGGAACAAAATGAGTGAAAGAAGGGCTTCCACACATCAGGCACATTTTGCCTCATTTCTTGAACAAGGCAGGCATTCACAACTAAACGAAAAAAGCTCTGTGACCCTTTTTTGGGTCCCTGTCCACCAGTTGAGAACCACTGCTCTTGTGTTTTTTGATTTTGTTATTAGCTAAGAAGAATTAAGAGACTTTAGAGAAAGTCAAAATCTTCTTGAAAATTGTGTTAATGGGTTTGAAGAGAATGTTTCTTTAAAGGATGAGGCTCAATGTCATTTTTTTCATGTTGAGGGAAAAGAAAGCACATTTTCATACAGTCACTTTACTTTGGTGTCAAGTAAATGTTCTTTACATTCATTATTTGAAGGCTCCTGCCAAAAGGAGCTTGCATATTATCATAAATATGAACTCTAAAAGAATATATCGCATTAAAATGCAGTAATTTATAGTTTTTTTCATCTTCCATGGCCTTAATATGAACCAAAGTGGAACCGCAAAAATCTTCTTTAATAGTTTTAACACTTAGCAACAACAAAGAGAAATACTGAGCTGAATTTCAGTCAAACTTCACTGAAAATGTGTGATTTTTTTTGGATTGTAGATGAGTTTAATGAGTCCAACAGTGTTTTTGTTTAGTGTTTGTTTTTCTTCCATGTCGACGTGACATCAAGTAACAGGACCTCTGAGAAGTGATGTTGACCCGAAGATTTGACCCAGTTACAGCTCAGTGTTTGGCTTTTTGTAGCTAAATTCAGATTTTCAGTCATGCAAAGAACGCAGCATTTCATGTGACTACCCAGAGACTCAGGCTGGTACATTGTGAGCGCTGCTGTTATCGTGAGAAACCGAACAAACACCGGATGAATGAGCAACTACATGACAGTTAACCAACAAACAAGTCCAAAAATGTTGAGCGGTTGGGAGGAAAGGCTAACGGTTTGCTAACAAGTTTGTGCATCGAGTGAGCAGCCAGTTTAAGTCTTTGAACGTAAAGGAAGGAAAATAGGACATCTGTTTTCTATGAATGAACAAGTGTTGATAAAATCACCATTATGCCAACTGTACAATCATCAACACAAAAATAAAAACCTAGAGTAAAATCCGAGGTGAGAGGTTATATCCACAACAATATCAACAACAAAACAAACCAAAAAAAAAAAAAAAAAAAAAAAAAAAAAAAAAAAAGAACAAAATGCTATTCACATGTACCCGCACTGTCAGGAATGGTTCCATACAAAACTAGACCAGAGAGCTACTCTAACTATGGAATGAAGTGACACTCAGTAGTGCTAAGAGAAAGTTCATTGTGACGGGCCTTCTGCTGGTTCCACCCGAGACCGCCAGGGTTCCCGGGCGCTGACGCATGCGCACACACACATCCACACACATACATGCACGCTAACACACATACGCTAAAATCCATTGGTCAGTCCTCGAAGACCTCCAGGAAGAGCGGAGGGAATAGCTCGGTGGGACACTCCACTTTCATGTGGAGGAATCGGCTGGCGTGGCAGGCGCCAATCATCCGCAGGTCCGTCACCTTCATTAGCAGCTTGGGCCAGAAATGCGCCACTTTGTGTTTGCGGTAGTTGATGTAATGTTCAAAGGCCAGCAGGAACTCCTCTTGGCAGCGTTCGATTCGTTCCACGCTACTCAGGCCCGGCCGATCTGAAGACAAGAAGACAACAATGGTTACTGTCAAGTGGTATCCATTGGATCAAATATGATACTCTCTAGAGCAGAAGTTTAAATTTAGTCAACTTAAACCATAACTTTCCATGAGGGAGACAAGACTAAGTCTAGCTAAAAATAGAACTTTGGTGATAAAAACTCTGGCAAAAAGTAAGTTTAGTTTTCATCAAGGATTAAAAAAGAATAAAATGTTAGTGCTGGACGGTTGGACATTCAAAATCCATGACATTCTCAAATGTGTATAAATGTCAGTATTTTGTCAGTGTATATTGAATCAATAAAAATAGTGATAATGCGTTAATATGATTTTTTAAATTTAAATTAGTCCTACAACTTTGCTGATTAAATTAGTTCAAAAAGAATAACCATTGTTACTAGGAGTAAAATGTAAGAACTTTTTTTTTTTTTTTTTTTTTTTACTAAAACAGGACTGTAATGTTTTTTAATTCTTATTATTTTTTTTATTTCTAAAAGGTATTTGCCCCTTCCTCATTTGATGTTTTTGTGTATTTGGCACACATAAATGTTTCAGCTCATCAAGCAAATTTTAATACTGGACACAGGTAGTCTGAGTAAATAGAAAATACAGTTTTTAAATATTGATTTCATTTATTAAAGGAAAAAAAGCTGAGTTCAGTTTTACCAGCCACATCCAGACCTGATTACTGTCAGACCTGTTGTATCCAGAAATCACTTCAATAGAAGTTGTCTGTCTCTGACAAAGTGAAGTAGGCCACAAGATCTCAAAACGCAACACATCATGCTACAATCTAAAGAAATTCAAGAACAGATGAGAAGCAAAGTCATTAACATCTATAGGTATGGAAAAGGTTACAAAGACAAGACTTTGGGATTCAGTGAACCACAGTAAGAGCCAGTACCCACAAAAGGAGAAAACTTAAAACAGCGGTGAATGGCCAGCCGACCAAAATAACTCTGCATCAAGGACTCATCCAGGAGGTCACAAAGAACCCAAAACAACATCCAAAGACCTGCAGGCCTCACCTGACTCAGTCAAGGTCAGAGTTCATGATTCAACAATAAGAAAGAGACTAGGAAAAAATGGCATCCATGGGAGGATTCAAAGGCCAAAACCACTGCTGACCAAAAAGAGCAAAGAAGACTTTGGGTAAAATTTACTGTGGACTGACTAGACAAAAAGTAAACTTTCTAGTAGGCGTGTACAACCTCTGAGTGGCTTACAGGAAACCAAAATGAAGGTTGTGGAGTGTTTTAGTCAATGTTTGGACTTTGATCTGACTGAGATGCTGTGGCATGACCTTAAACATGCTGCTCATGCTTGAAAACCATACAATATGGCTCAATTTAGACAATTCTGCAAAGAAGAGTGGGTCCAAATTCCTCCACAGTGATATAAAAGACTCATTGCCAGTTATCACAAACGCTTGGTTGCAGTTGTTGCTGGCAGAAGCAGTTATTTGATTCAGGGGAAATTATTTTTTCACTTAGGTGGGTTTGTGTGGCTTTCTTTCCTTAATGAAATTATCATTTAAAAACCTGGATTTTGTATTTACCAGGTTATCTTTGTCTAATATCAACATTTGTTTAATGATGTGAAACATTAAAGTATGACAAAAAAAAAGACATCAGGAATGGACTAAATTCTTTTCACAGCACTGTATCTGTCAATATGTGGGTTGCCAGCAATGCGTTCCTTGAAAGATGTGTGCTGTAACCCACCACACATCTTTAAGCAGAGCCTCCACACAAAACTGTACATTAATTTTGCAATAAATGATAATGCAGGACAAGAATGTCCCTGACTACATGAGGGAGAAAGGTGTTAAAAATGTCTGTCCTCGTTTGTGCTGTGAGAGATCCTGGAATGCTTTACAAGTAGCTTGCAATTTCAAACAAGAATGCCACTTTTAACAGCTTTTTTCTTTATTATGTGAAATTAGTCCATTAAACCAAAACATCTTTTTACCATTTAGTAAACACACCTTATGGGTACAGCCTTTATTGAACAGAGTCCTTATTTCAAAACAAAACAAAATGTCCATTTGCCATCATTTTGATTGAGAGCCCCCTGGTGGTAGAAGCACATACTGTGCATTTAAGCAATTCCTATTGCCCATAATAACTTAAACCATTTGTATACATGAATGACAATCACCCTGTAGAATAAAGGGTTATTAATATGTCTGATTTATTGATTTGCATGCATTGATCATTATTCATTAATAAGTACAGACCCTTTTGTTGTATAGGATCAGTTGTTTTTATTTATAAAAACAATAATGGACTATGGAAGTGAATTAGTTAACTTTAAAAATCCAGAAAATCATTTTCATCAGCTCAATAATCAAATTCGCAATGTTTATATACCTGTGTATACAGGATAATAGCTCAAAATAAAAAACAACAGTTATGAAATGTAATATGAATTCAGTTATTCATTATTTGCATTGATCTCTGCATTTGCTGATCATGTCATTTAAAAAAAGTTTTTCTTTTTCCCAAAGTTGATCAAACTTCACAGAAACCAAGAGTTGCATAAATTTCCAGTGCAAAGTTACTGGTTGAGTCTCGTCTTTTCAGCTGTATTGATTGAAGCCTGGTGGTCTCTGAATGTGTGTCAGAGGAGGAGACAGATGGGCAGGTTACCCCCATGTCATGTCTCCATGTACAGCTCTCAACCGCAGCAGCAGCAGAGCAGTATTGATCTTCAATCAGATTCAGAGCATCACTCAGAGAAATGGTGCTGCTGCTCAAGAAGAGGCATTCTGAAACAAAGCGCCTAACAATGATTAATGCTGATTAATTGATTGGATTTTAGGTTGGTATAGATTTCATGTCAGAGAAGAACTGTCCGCATGATCTGTGCTGGATACAACGGCTGGAGCCAGATTTATTATTCTTTTGTGGTTGGTGTTCATAATCTGTTAAACTGTGGCTTTAAAATGTCTAATATGAATAAAATTGACTTTAAAAAAGATATGGTTGATGAAGTATGTAAGACTTAAACATGATAAAATAGGCTCATGTGGGGTTAACAATGCTCACCAGACGAAAGCAGGATGACGGCTTGAAGAAGAGCCACCTCAGAGTCATCCAGGTTAAAAGAAGACAGCGACACACCGAGGTCGAAGATAGCGTCCGAGACCACTCCCAGGCCTCCGTTCTTAAGCTGTCCTCGTGTGACCGCCATCTCTCCATTTAGCGTGAGGGTCTCACTCTCGGGATCATAGCGGACGGCCGCTCGCAGTGACATGATCTCCATGCAGCAGCCTTTCAACAGGATGATCTGATCCTCACAAGGCAGCTGATTGAACAGAGAAAAGTGTCAGTGTGACAACAATGTGGATAAATTAGAAACACTTTTTTTTTTCAATTCCTGGAGAATTCAGAGTGTTCAAACAAGAACAATCACCATAATCCAGCATAAAGAAGTGGAAAGAGTTTGTTATTGGCTTTACTTTAAATCCACTGTAACGGAACTGCAGGATTAGAAAGTCAGACAAGGTGCAAGCAGCAGACAACGCTCCTCGTCTGCAGCTTCACGAGGGAAAAAAATTAAAGCTATCTCTGTATTTACATCTTGTAAAGGGTTTTTAGATAATAGGGTCAACTTACCTCACAAAACATAGGCAGTTTTTTGGCAAAGTCCACCACTCGGGTTATGGCAGGGGTGATAATTTTTGTAAACTGACTGAAGGCTTCTATATCCACTTTGTTTCCTTCTGGTGCATTGACCATCGACGCTTGACCAATATCCTCTGGCTGAAATGACAAAAAAGGGACGACTCTGTAATCCAGCAGCATCCATGTTCAAATACAAGACAAAACAGCAAGCTTCCTATGGTTTATAAAGGAGAATTCTCTTTTTTCTTAGCCTTGAGCCCTTTTCTTTGACATAATTTGGGGCAAAATGACCAACGAGCCATGAGTTTGGAATTGCTCCCGTGGATCGTAGTGACAAAACAGGTGGTAATGGCTGCAGCGTAATCCTTGAAGGAAAACATGCTAAAAGCTCCTTAACTTAAAGTGCTTTTTTAACCTCTGACAGACTCTGATTCTCATTGTGAGGGAGCACTCACACTTAAAGTGTCAGCACAATTGAGAAATGGAGTCAACATGTGAGTAACTTTACTCACTTTGTGACATCCTTTGGTCACATGTGCTAAAACTCCACCATTGCTTGGAATAATTATGTAAAAAAAACTGGTCATATTAATTATACGTCACGTCTTGCTGCACACCTGTGCATGGGCAATTGGACCAAGTGGTGTAGTGGTGTAAGGAGAAGTGGTATACTCTTAATTTATACTCTGTATTTGCCCATGCAGCAAAGAATAACCACATTGGTTTAAAATAAAAATATGCATTTTTATTTTAACTGCAAAATTTGCAACAATTTTGTTAAAGGGATAAAGGATCTGAATGAAATTTACAGCAAAAGAAGAGCAGATTTTACCATCAGCACTGACCCATAGATGAAATTCTGATTATGAATTTTTAGCCAACTATTACACATTTCTCTGCAATGTTGGAGGTAATATTTTAAAAACAACGCAATAACGTACTCTGATACTTTTTTGTTTCCTTTACTATCTCAGGAGAGAGGATTTTGAAGTATGTATACTCTATGGATGATGAAAATATCTGTGTGTATCCTGCACTACACCACTACACCACAATATGTTTTGATTGAGAGAGCCCTGCCAGTGGAATCTGTGCAAAAGAAAGACTAATCTTAAACTCTCTTTTAAAAGTTATCTTAAAATGTATGTATGTGCTTTACTTACTTATAATGCTAGAAACTTTAAACAACCATTTAAGCCTGTATGATGTACGTCAACTGACTCCTTTTTCCTCCAGAGATAACATAGTAGCCATTACATGCATCATTAAGAACCCCAAAATATGTACAAAGCCAAATTCCAAAAAAGTTGGGACAAGAGCAGAATACAGTTCCAACTGATGTTCAATTGAATAAAGCACAAAGTCAAGATATTTTATGTTCAAACTGAGAAACTTTGTTGTTTTTAATCAAAATACGTACACAATATGAATTTTATGGCTGAAACATGTTCCAAAAAAGTTGGGACAAGAGCATGAAAAGACTGGTAAAGACTGGAAAGCTAAAAAGACACCTAGAACATTCCACAGATGAGACGGTTTAATTGGTAACGAGCCACAACAGTGCAAGGTTCTCTACTTTGTACAAGACTGTATGGACAAATACTCCACTAGTAAATGAACAATGTTCCTCAATGTGTGACTGCAAGGAATTCAGAGCTTTTACACTCTACAGTCCATAATATTATCAAAAGATTCAGAGGAAAGGCTGAAAACCAACGCTAAATGCCAGTGACTTATGACCCTTCAAGTGGCGCTGCATTGAAAATCATTATCATTCTGTGAAGAATATTACAATGTGGGCTCAGGAAAACTTTAGAAAACCATTGTCAGTTAAGACAGTGCGTCACTGATTCTACAAATGTAAGTTAAGACTCTACCATGGAAAGCCAAAGCCACATATCAACAATATCTAGAAGCCCTGCCCAATTCTCTGGACTCAAGCTCATCTGACATCTGTTGCATCTGTGATGGTGTGGGGGTGTATTAGTGTCCATGGCATGGGTAACTCACACTTCTATGAAGGCAACATTAATACTGAGAGGCACATACAGGTTTTAGAGCAACGTGTGCTTCCATCAAGGCAATGTCTTTATCAGAGACACCCCTGCTTATTTCATCAAGACAATGCCAAGCCACATTCTGAAGATTTACAACGGGATGGCCTCACAAACAAAGAGGGCAGGGCTTAGACTGGCCTGTCTCCTTTTGAAAATGTATTGTGCGTTATGAAGCACAAAATACAGAAACTCCACACTGTTGATCAACTTAAGATGTACATCAAGCAAGACCGAGAAAAAACTCCACTTTTAAACAGTTAGTGCCTCCAGCCCTTAGACACTTACAGAGTACTGTTAGTAGAAAAAGGTGATGTAGCACAGGTGTAGCTTCTGTAGCTTTTTTGAACATGTTGAGGCCATCAAAGTCATAATGTTCAGAAAAAAATGTATAAATTTCATCAATGTAAACACTAAATATCTCGTCTTGCTGTTGTATTCAACTGAATTTAGGTGGAAAACAATTTGCAGATTACTGCATTCTATTCACATTTTACATATCCCAACTTTTCTGGAATTGGAGTTCGTAGAACTAATGTAGGTCCAAGGTTGAAAAAGAAATTGTCTTCACTAAAAATGTATCAAACTTGGCAATTCAAAAGAAGTTTAATGATCAGATGAAAAGCATTTATGGCCAACTATAAATGTCTTTTTCTAGGATGTATGCATGTAAAAATGGAGGCGAATAATCAAACATAAAGCATTACTATACTGATTAAACTTAAGTAAATGTGTTAAGAATTGCAAATCATAACTGTATCATAAACATGTTCATGATGAGACAGCTGTGTATGAGCTTTAATAAACTCTTTTGGTCTCTTACCTTAGTTTCCTTCACCCCCGCTGCACTCTGGTCAGAAGTATAGAATAAATTACATGTTATTTCATTAAGAAGCATTGCTTCCTCGACCTGTTGGATAATCAACAGGAATCGTGAAGTTTCAATGAAGAACCCGTGTCAAGCCAACTAAAAAGAAAACAAGTTAAAACTGAGGACAGATGAAAGAGTGCAGATAGAAATCAGGTGAGGACAGAAATCCAAGATGGCTTTCTATGGCGAGATTCAGGCGCAGGACGACGACTTTGAACGTTCCTCAGAAACACTCCTATGACGGTTGACAACACGGAGGTAGACAATGTACGCTGTATGCTTTTTTGACACGTCACCCAAAAAGTTGATAAAAAAAAGAACAATAGAGACGATAGAGAAAAAAAAAGTGACACAAGTGACTCAACACCGTGTTGTTGAGCACAAGTTTTAAAGTAAAACTTCAATTAAAAAAAAATTAGTTAATGAGAAACACTTGAACAACATCCGACACTTCATTTATTATTTTAAACTTAATACCTTAACGTCGAGGTTTTGATGTATATACGGTGACTACATATGTACACCGAAACCTTTAAACATGTCTTCGTATCGACAGTTAACAACATGAAAAACAGTCAACTTTCCAGCAGAAACAGCGATTTTTACTGCAAACAGTAACGTCAATCAATCTTTCATTTTTAACAAATCTTTGCTGCATCTTTCAAGTAAACAACACTTTAAAAGCCATCTGCTAACGTGACAATGCATTATTGATTCTGCTACACTGCCAGTTAGCTTCACATTTAAAGCGATACTCTAAAGGAGGCACGCCAAAGAAAAACAGCATTTTATCTATTTTTGCACATATATCCAGGTATCTGGAATATCTATGAACTCACAAATGTGAAATGAGCCAATCCAGTCCTTTGTTTGCAGTCTGCCTGTATTTCTGAGGGTGGCTATTAAGAGTTAGTTTAGACATGATCAGAAACCTGCTCTGGTGATTGATCCACTGTTATACTTTAGCCAAAGCACTACTGTTTTGTTAAAAAAAGACTGTGACTACTTAATCTTTGAGTACGTTTTTCTGTGTTACTTTGGATAATCACTGAAGTTTAACTATTTAAATCATAACTAATGATGGTGATTACCTAATTACACCAAAACCTCAATTAAAGCTTTAATTTGAACTAAGTTTTGTTTTTTCTAGCTACGGAGAAGTGCATGCACGTAGAAATGTGTGAACTGGATAATGCAAAAGAAAGTACATTGATTCTTGTAAAGATTAAAGATAAAAAAGATAAAGATAAAGATTAAAAGCAAAACTTTGAAAATGTCTATGGAAACACTCAAATGACAAACAGCTCTTAGTCACATGACTGTATGGAGGCCAAAAAAGCAAAAAATTTAAATAAGTAGAAATAAAATGTAGATTATGGCCAGATACCACTTCTACATGGAGCTGCACGGTGGGGCTTAGTGGTAGGTCAATTCAGAAAAGCTTAGTGTTTAGAAAGACAGTAGATAGATAGATAGATAGATAGATAGATAGATAGAACATATCAGAATCTTTGGTAATCTGCAATTAATCCCTGAATTCCTATAGTTAACTGCAATTAATCTCCTTTGGTCACGAGATTTGAAATCTTAGAGCTGCTCATGCTTCATTTTGAATTTTTCTACTGTCTTAAACTAAAGGTATTTGACTTCCTGTTTGGATACAGACCGGCTTTAATTTTGAAATTAATTAAGGAGCTTCGGTGGCTTATTTCTCATCACTGTGGTGTGGAATAAGTCATTTTAAAAAAAAATGAATGCGCTTATTATGGACCATAATCAGGTCTTGATTACTGCGATGATGCTGACGGCCCTACTTAAAACCAAAAGGTTATGCTGTTTGTTGATTTGCGCTGGATTACAAACACAGATGTCCTCCGCGATAATTACAAATGATCAGTGGATGCAAGGTAAATGTTATCTGCTGCGAAAAAGGGTGTTAGAAACACTTCATGCCTTTGTGAGTGTTTAGTCTGACCCCGCCACAGAAAGCCAAGATATAAAGTCAACAGCAGAGACGCACTTTCAATCTGGACAGAGCGATTAGACTTCACAGAAGAAAGAAAAACAAAATTAGTCAAAAGAGGGTGAGGTGTGAAATCAAAAGCTACAATCAGAGAGAGAGAAGAATGAAAACAGCACAAAAAAAGCAAGTTATTAGTGTTAGCGATGAAGCGTCACTGCTCGGTCAAACATTGAGAAAAGACATAGAAAAAGATGTTCCATTTATAAATTAGTGCTGCTGCGCTGAGGAACACTTTTCTCCATCGTCCAGCTAATTCTCCCCACTCTACAAGGAGATACAAAAAAACACATGGACATATTAACACAGGGAACAGTGGAACAGTGTTGGTGGTGGAGGTGGAGGTGGAGGAGACAGGGGGCATGGTGTGGATGGGGGTCGGTGAGGGGCGGGAGGGGAGGGGGACGGAGGGGGAGGTCAGGGTAATCGATACAATGGAGGCTCTGGTGAGTGAGGAGGCGGGGAGGGAGGACGACGTCTCACCAGGAATTTCCGCTTCTGCTTCCAGTGGTTGCCCTGCGCGTTCGTGGACATATGGGCCTCAGTCACCATACGAATGAGGTCCCACTCCTCCTGGGTGGGCTCCAGTCGGTCCCACACCGTCTTCTGAAGCTCCTCCCGACGACGGCGCTCCCGGTTCTCCTCGATTAGCTTCCGCTTGGCCAGCCTCTTGTTGTTGTCCAACACCACTGATGGGGTGGGGGGGGAGGAAAAGGAGATGATAAGAGTGGAGAGGAGTGAAGAGAGGAAGGGAGAGTGTGATATGATGAAGAGGTGACAGCTGAAATCTCAAGACAGACAAGTTATATTAAGTTTTCGTTTAACAGGTGCAAAACTGTTGCTTTTAAAGTCAATTTTCAATCAGAAAGATGTCAGCTTTCTGACTGTGTTAAATGGTAGCTCCTTGAAGTCAGTGAACTTTTACTTCTTTATTTTTTTAGCAATTTAGAAATCTATTTTTAAATGTCCCAAACCTTTTGTTTGATTTTTTTTACATTAGTGTATTTAACAGAGATGCCCTGGTCAACTACCGTAAAATCCAGAATATTAGCCGTAGTCAATTTTTTGGAAACTCCCGAGGGGACATGGGAGTTTGCACATCTACTTGCTGTAATGCCATAGTAGAGCTCTCAGCCTGAGGTAATTGATATGAGAAAGACTCCTAACTCCATCCTACTCTACCTGTCATTTGTTGTACTGTTTTTAGTGCATTCAGGTGCATTCAGACACTGTTGCACCATGAGTGAAGTTGCTGACTCAGTTAGAAGTGCCCTTGTGAATCAGTGTAAAGTGAAATGAAACACCTTTGACTCTCAGCTAAAAAAAAAAACTTTGTCAAACTTTGTCACACTTTATCTGCAGCAGAGGGTAGTTTATCCTCCTGGTAGCCTCCAAATCAAATCATAGATGTAAATGAAAAAAATAGCAAGGGCCCTATTTTGATGACATAGTGCTAACTTAAATACAGTGTATAGCCTGCACTTTTAATGATTAGTTTTTCATCTAAAAAATGCAGCTTATAAACTGGGGTGACTAACAGTTTATACCAATGTAAGACACATGACATCATGCAGATGGCCTAGTAGTTTAAGGTATGCCCCTTGTACGCTGTTGGCTGAGGTTTCAGTCCAAGCTCTTGCTAATTTCCCACATATGTTTCTCCCCTACTCTCTCCTGTTTCTGACTCTATCCACTGTCCTCCTCTCTACATAAAGGCATAAAAGCCCCAAAATATATCTTTGGAAAATTACTAATTTTTAACCAATCATTAAATGCACTGATATCAAACTGTGGAGGGCTAAAATATATGTGATGAACCTGAAACCTCAGTGGCCATTGAGCTTTAAAAAGTGTAATGAACGTGGACAACACGCTCATGGACAAAAACTGTTGACCTTCTATGAGGAACTGATGAAGGCTAAGTACTGTGTGTCTAAATCTAAATACAGCATCTGCTTGGCATCCTTCTGCATGTGTCAACATGTGAGCTTCAAGTGTAAACACAGTTACACTTACAGTGTGCTTTTCAAAGTAAAAGCCACACTGTTTTTACACAATGCTTTTATTGTTTTCTTTTTCCAGAGACTTTTACTGCGGCTTCCTTCACAGTCCAAAGACATGCTTGATAGGTGGATTACTAACTCTTAATTGCCCATAGATGTGAGTATGCCTGTTAGACTGTCTCTCTATGTTCTGTCTTAAAAGCCCTGTAAATAGAAGGATGGATGAAATCGGCCATTTGCACTACTAATTTAATGCTTTAAATCATCAGGTTCTGGGTTTTACTCTTGTGTGTTCTCCCTCTTTTTCTCTTGGCTAACTCCCTTTTTGACACTACAGTGCATGTGCCGTACTTATTTTTGCACCTGGGCGTTAGTTAAGCACAGGTGTTTAATGGAAATCAGATCCTTTTCTAAAATCCCAAACTCCTATAACAACTTAAATCACCCCTGAACATTTATGGAAGACAGCCTGAGAAATTAATTGTAATTATTATGGATTTTTATCAAACTGTTTTTATTATTATTTAGCTGAGAGAATTCCAGTCTCTCCCATGTGCCTCTCCCTCTTTTCCCTGTTTTCTGTCTTGGACCAGCACTGCTCTCAAACCCCTCCATCACCCCAGCATTCACCTGCAAGTTCAGATGGATTTTAGATTTAATGTCATCACATCTTTACTTCTGCACATAAAATCCATCTGTAAGGAGTCATGAGCTCAGAGCCAAACACCACACTAAAAATTATTTAGCTCTTACAATAACGCTCAAAATCTTATCTGACTGAAATTACCCGTGAACAGAAAAAATAACAGACCACCTGATTATCTAGTTAAAATATTTAGTCTAAAGGTAAGGAAGCGTATTAGGGTCATTCTCAAAATAACAATAATAAAAAAGACCTGTTGTTTTCAAGAAAAGAAAAATCAAATTTTATTGTAGTTAATTATCAAGAAACCAAACTTTGAATTTACGAGTGTAAAAAGTCATGGTAAGTCGAGTTTAATCTTTGCACATTTTGACTTGAAAAACTTAAAAATTCCACGTTTATCAAGTCATAAACTTACAACATAGACACGTTTATTAATGAGACATGAAATTCTGGTTTGATCGGAGCCATCTTCTGTTGTTTTCTTTTTAAAAAGCTCCAGTTTACAACAACATCTCTTCAAAGTCTAATTTGATCGCACACTCAACTGCAGTAGCTGTGAAAAGCAAACAGCTTCTTCTGGTATGAGTTTTTATCCATGCAATGGGCTTTTTTTTTTTTTCCTTATAGACTCAAAACTTTCCTGTTTTGGGTCTCATAAATGTATGGAGTTTTAAACTAGAATCTTTTTTGGGGAAATTTAGTCTGAATTAACTCGGAATTCTGAGTTAGGATTTTTGGAATCAACTGTATAGCTGCTGACATATTGAGTTTTTTCTTAAAAAATAACATAATTTTTTTTTAGAGTGGCCCTAATGCACCGTTGTAAAATGTATCATTTTATTTTTTTATTTCAAACAGGAGTATTTACATAATTAATGAAAAATCAAACTATATCAATGCCTGTATATTACTATAACACCATAATAAAAGTCCGTTAACACCCAATCCAATGCAATTTTTTGTTTTAATCATGAAAACTGGCAAACTTCTGCAAAATATCTAAAGTTGAGAGTCTCCCTTAGGCCAATGTTGCCAACTTCTTTGTGCAATTAAAACAGTGCTTTCTCTCTCTTTTGGTAAAAAAGACTGAAAATCATGAAGCTTCTGCACTTTCTGAAACCACCATTGATTAAAATAATGGATGCTTGTTCATTTAAACACATGGTATTTAAGAGGATAGAACATTTTGACAATCTAGATAAATAAAATGTTGCCCATGTTCTTTTATTCAGTTTAGGAGTTTGCCAACAATATGTTAAGATTAATTTGAAGAATAACTTAATAGTGGGTGTCTAGGACTTCTGGTGTTGTATACAAATCTCTCTATCATTATAACAGAATGAATTCATTGAGATATGATTTTGGGTTCGTACTGCTCAGCCCTAACATGGTCTAGTTCAGTTCTTAGTTTAAATTTGTGAACTGTAAAGGTGGACTAGTTCCTTTAAATCAGTGTGAACTGAAAGCTTGAACCAGCTCATTTTAAGTGTGAACTTGAACAACACCGTGCACAGTAACCAGAGCATGTAAGCCTGGAAAGCAGGAGTGCATGTACAAACATCGCCTGAATCTAATTAACCTGGATTAGTCGTGATCTGTTCTACTTTTTGAAAGCGTCTCCAAGATTCCAACTCCACGCTTCAAACATTTCTAACTTTAACTTCTAAAATCCTTCATGGAAAGGGGTTACAAAGCTGGCAAAAACAATCCTTGTTTTTGCCAACTGTTTGCAAGTGGTAATTTCTAAAATCCATATTTTGATTTTAATTTATTCTTCAGGCTAACAAGGTATATTTCAGAAAATACTTATATCCCTGATCACTTATTGATCTATCTTGGATGGTGATAAATCTTGATAAACTGTGCAAATAATGTAATGGGGACTGCATTATGGATAGACCTACTGCTTTCACCTGTTTCTACATGGTTATTTTGAAAACTCACACTGTGATCTGACTCAGTTCTTGATGATGGGTTATTTCAACAGTGCTTGAAAAAGCATTACATCAGACGTATGAAGTCCAGCAACCCTAAATGACATAAAAGATTTCCCCGGATGAACCTGGCCCAGTTTAACCCCTTTCTATCCACGTCTCCACTGTTATTGGATTAAGATGCTCCGCTCTTTGTATTTACACCAAAGCCTTTCCATCTCCTCAGTATTCTCTAAAATAGAGAATGTTGATAGAGTCTTACAGCATTTCTCATCTTGTAAAACTTACAATCGGTTGCCATCCCCACTGCAATGCACTTCTTGAAGCGACATTCCTGGCACTGGTTTCTGGTCACTTTGTCGATGACACATTTCCCCTCGTACTTACAGGCATAGGTTGGGTTGAGATTCTTCTGGATTGTCCGCCTGAAGAAACCCTAAAAAAGCAGACAGGGACAAGGCATGCAAGGTTAAAAATGACTTCAGTTAAAACATAACTAAGGTGGCCTAGAAGGTCAAATACACAAAGATTTGATGATTTCTAAAAAATATTTCACTAGAAGCTTAATACATTTCATCAAATGGATAAATGAATACATGTAAAAAACAAAAAACAAAAAAAAAATGATTTAATGAAATATTCCATACTTCATTAAGCAAAAATATATATTGTGAAACACAAATACATTTAAAAATGCAAAAATATTTTGGAAAATCATCAAAAACATTTCACTAGATGCAGAAAAAAAGCATAAAATTCATGAAACACCAAAAAGCATTTCACAAAAGACACAAATATTTTATGAAACTAAAATAAATTACAAAAATTTGAAAAAGTATTTCATGATGAAAAATGATAAAAAATTTTAAAAAAAATTCACTAGACACACAAAATACTTTGGTATATGCAGCACAGAGACATTTAAAGTACTGCAGAAAAAATTACCTTTTGTAAAAACATTGAAGCTTCTAGACAAAATGTACACCATAAACCAAAACATTTAGGACTGACTTACAAAAACAAGAGGAGGATTTGTTGTTTTTTTTTTGGTTTTTTTTGCAGAAGTAAAAATGTTAAAGGTTAAAACATATTCTGCAGTAGGTGAAATGTTTCTGATACTTCATGGAGTATTTTTGCGTTTAGTCAGATGTTTTATTTGTTTAGTGAAAAGATTATGGCAGTCAGAAAACATATGCTCATTTGACCTTCGGGACCACCGTACATACTGAACTAGCAGCAGAGAATAATGTGTTCCATCATCATGTTACCTTGCAACCTTCGCAGGTAATGCAGCGATAGTGATAGCCTGTGGCTTTGTCCCCGCACACTACGCAAAGCTCATCCTTGTCCAGGTAACTTGGAATGTACCCTGGAGAGAAGAAGAGATGACAAACATGAGATTATGTTGAAAAAATTCCTCTTAGTTCAGGGTTATTAGTATTGGTACATTCTTAGTTTGGACTAAGTCTTCACTGTCAGTCTGGTTTCACTAAAGCATGATGGCACAAATTGCCACATATACCTGAAAAATCCTTCCATCAATTTCTTTTCATACATGTTTCGCACATTTTCTTTCAGGTTTATAGCAAATCTGTCTTATTAACATTAGATTATTCCTTGTTTATAATGTTACAGAGCAACATCACTGAAGTATTTTGAACCTTGTTATGATCAGAGAAGCATTTGATGATAGATTATCACAACTGAACCATGAAATTTTTTTGATGGCAGCAAAATTCAAACTTATTGTCCTTGTTGGTCAAAACTGACCCTGTCTAGTTTGTCCTGTTTCTAAACTTCATGTAAAATTAATCAATCAATACTTTGTTAGAGCGTTATAGCAGATTTTATTCTGTTATTAAGACAAATTAAAGGGCCCTTTACCTTGGAGTAAGAACCTCAGTGAAATAAAAGGCAATGTTTAAATTAATTTTAGATCTCTTTTTGTCTTTTATAGTCAACATGCATACTTTACATTAAACTCCCTATGCATTAATGTCAAACTGAGCAGAAAATGTGACTTTTTTTGGCTAGTGCTACCCCTTGGTCAAGAACACAACAAATGAAATACAATTATATAAACCTCTGAAAATTCATTGTGAGCGCTAATCAGTAGGGAACCACCCAAGCTTTTCTTCAATAACTGAATCGAAGAGATACATATTTATCACAAAAATAGTTGAAAATTGCTGTTTTTATGCAGAATGATGTGTCAAGCACTATTTTTTAAAATCTTGATAGAAGTTGATGACAGTGGCCTTAAATATGCTGGAATATTTGGATTTTACAAAATAATAGGAGCAGAATTAGGAGCTTTCCTCCAAATCCTTCATTTTCGTTGAAGTATCCATAAGAGAAGCTAACAGTCCTGATATAAACTTTGCAAATACAAAGTTTGTTGCGTGTTTGTGGAAACTAGCACAGGCCGGTGACTAAACCACTTTGAAGAGCGATTTAAAGAACTGGCTGACTTTTGTATTTCAATTAGCGTGACTTCCACAGAAGACACAGCTGCTTCTTGTAAACTCTCCGGGTTAACACCTGGCCCCGTTTTGGGAATTATCTTAATGAGTTCAGCACTCTGACCTCTGGCAGACTCCAAAGTTAACAAGCTGATCAATACCTTTTTTTGGGGTTTGTTATGAAATCAATGATCTGTCTTGCTACGGCCTTCTGTTGCCCCACAATCAATCAATAAGGAACCCCCTGGCCCGCCGGCACGCTTGCACACTCTGATGCATCAAGTCCTGCTCACAGACGTGTCGCCGCATGGCGCCTTAAGACTTAGATTTACTCTTATCTGACTTAATTTGAAAATCCCAGACATCATTAAAGCATTGATCAAGGAGGAATCAAAGCAAATTATAAAATAATAACAGGATGAATACCAGAGCACAAGGAGGAAGCTGTAATGTACTGGGATAAATTAGACTGGCGGCTGTGGCTGGGGGAGGATCACATTCATGGATCAGATTTCCAGCACAATTATTTAACATTTAAAAGGGTACTTTGGTTAAAAACAAGCCAGCAGTATTCATTCAGAACATGCGTGCCCTCCTCTAATGCTGGCTCCTGAGAGCTTCTGGCGTGTCCTGCCTTTAACCAGCTTATTGTAAATAGGTCTGATGGTTAAATATGTCCACTTTGTTGGAAAACTGTGAATTTTACTGTGAGGTGTCTTGTAATTGTAAATTTGTTTTATGCTTTTTGTAAATACTCCATGTATGATGGAAGACAACGGATGAAATTTAGCTATAGAGCAAATTCTGACATAGTCACACTGGTGCTTAATATATATCTATGAAAATGCACTGCCCTGATTCACTAAATCTGAAAAATAAAATAAAATGTTTTAAAAAATCCCATGAGACATGTTTCTCTCAAAATCCCAGAGACAACCATGAAACAACTTCACCAATCGATGCAAAACTAAACGCTAAAATGTCAACAAGAGGAATCAAACAATCACTGATCCATCGTTGTACCTTTCTTGTGCGCGTTCTGCATCCACTGCAGGTGTGAGAACTCGGGTTTGATTTCAGGGAAATACTCAGGCTGATGGTGGAAGTGACTCAGCGGGATCTCCATGCTGCAGAACTCGCTCTTAAACGGCGGAGGACCGCCAGAGTACGAGCACGAGTAGTGCTGGCTGGGCGGCCATGCCTGCTCCATGCAGGGCGGATGGTGCAGCGGCTGAGGCTCACAGTGTCCGTAACCGGGGCCATCGCCTGGGTACATGCAGTGCTCCCCACTGCCCTGCACTGGGTAGCCTCCCACCCCCGGGTGAGGCATCTCGTACATGTCTTGGATGCAGTAGTTCATCATGAGCAGAGAACCATAAAAAGTTTCGTTTCACTTACGGTAAGTTTTTAAAAAGAATATCCTGGTCTTAGAAGAGCATCAAGCCTTCTGAGTGTGACGATTTGGAGCTTCCGAGCTCACACAGGTGCAGGTTTCCTGAGCAGACGCCCGAGTGTTTCATCCAGCAAATCCGCAGACCACAGACTTCACCTAGCAGCTGCCCCACCCGCCACTACCCGGCCGAATTGGGAAGCAGAGATTTATGACGACGCAGAGCTCTAATCTTACACTCCACAAATCCTTGATGTGCCACAGACAGTGGCAATGTCACAGATTAAGAACTCACCTAGAAACAGTAAACACCATCTTATAACATCAACCAGGAGGAGAGCAGGTCTGAAGACCTAAAGTCTCAGTAAAAATCTAGAAGACGTTGGCCATCATATCATGTCAGAATTAGACGCTCTCTTAACCCTGAAACCCTCCCTAACCCTTGATCTTTTCACCCCTGTGTGTTAACCAACTCACTGATCCACTGGGTATTTTAAACAGAATCCACAAACAGGCAGGCTAAGGTCAGAGCCTTATAATTATTCCTGCCAACTATCTGCTGAACTTTATGACACTAAGGAGATTTCAGCAAGGGGTTTGTCTTTAACTCGCATAACCCGACTTTTAACCATTAAGACTGGAGCAGGCAGATAATGTATTTACCCACCTATGAGCTGATGCTTTTCCTTTTTTAATTTAGGAATTACAAAGATGAATAACAAAGACTATTGGTCAGATAAAATCAAGATTATATCCTAGATTTATCTGTATCTTTCTCAGAATGACTAAGTGACTCTACAGCTCCATTATAATGAAATTTACGCACTAATTATATAACAAACATCATAACAGATAAAAAACATGCAAGGAGCCTTTCAAAATAAAAAATTCTTCTCATAATAACCACATGATTAAATCAGAAGTTGTTTAATTTGTGAAATCAATACTCTTCCCTCTCAGTTTGAGACACGCGAGCGACACGCTGAGCGACACATTGCGTGATCTGTTTCAGATAATGCACCTATTATCCCAGACACCAGCTATAATCAGCCTTATTGATCAGGCTCTCTGTTCAATAAAAATGGGATAAGCCTTATGGCACGGAGTGTGTCCTTTTAGGATTTGTTATTCTGCCTTCAATTATGTAACAAACCCAAACAGAGCAACCTGTTGATGTGCCAAGTGAAGACAACTTCACACTAACAGTAAAGAACATGATGCAAAAATGCACAAAAATGAATCACTGGAAGAACAAAGTACAAATTCTCTGATAATTAGGTTTTTATGTGAAAATTTAAGGTTAAAAAAATAAGGTATAGGCAAATCATAAATGATAAAACTATTTCCAGATGGTTTGAGGACTTTATAAAAACATCTTGAAGACAAGCTAGTGTCAGTGGTTCTAAACATGTCCTGGTTCCTGACATGTTTAAGGCTACTATATATAGAGTTTTTGCACTGAATGTCTACATTATTTTAAAATGGCTACTCCTGTTTTATATACTTAGCGTTGAGTTCTTGCAAATGTTTTCAACTGTTTTCAAAGCCTGTCTTGTTACGCTGGCTGTCATGATTTAGCCACCTTGACAAAGACACAGCTAATGCTGCCAGGGAAATACTGGATGTTGTGTCAAAGGCTGCAGCCTAATAAAGCGTGAACTGCTACAGGAAGTTGCTGCTCTGTTGCTGTATCTCAGTCATGTTTTGTGCTGCATATGCTGGCCTTACACCAGCAGTCTTTGATAAAACGTTTTAAATGACTTGTATCTGAGACCCTCTGATATCTAAAGACAATTTGTCAGCAGGAGTAATAGTAATAGTAATAGTCATTGGCTGTCTAGTCTGGAACTATGCTTTTTTTTTTTCCTATTAGCCAAGCATCAATAACAGCAACTTTAGCTCTTTTGCCATCCGGTGGCTGATAGGGCCCCCCCTGTGGCTATAGTGTCTACTGCAGACAAAAATATCACAATAAATATTTTAGAAAACATATTCTAAAAACTCATTTGGCAATCCAAACAAACAAACAAACAAACAGACAAAAAAAAACCCTCCTGTGACCCAACGGTGGGTCCGGACTCAGACTTTGGGAATGAGTGTCTTAAAGAGCTTGGTCCAAAGTGATCTGGGATGTGTCCGACTACATTTTACTCTCTTGAAGACTCACAATCCAAGTGTAAACTAAAGAACAGTATTCAGAGAGGTTGAATTAATTAGTAAGTGGATTTTTTGGGGTTTAACAAGAATTAAACCAATCAGAATATCAGCTCTCATTCACATCTGCAGGCTGGTGCGTTGGTATTTGTATGGTGATTTTGAGTTTTCATTTGTCAAAAAATTTATTGAAAATGCAGATGGAGGAGAGAAGACAAGGGTCGGACTTGAAACTGGGCTTCCCATTTACAGGACTACAGGCTCAGTAGATGGGGTGCGCCCTAACTGCTAGGCCATCTGTGCTCCATGGAAGGGCACTTTTAACAGCTTTTCTCCCTCATTATGACACTTTTTTCCTAAGATTTATTTTTGGGCCTTTTCATGCCTTTATTAGATAGAGGAAGGACAGTGGTTAGACTTGGAAACGGGGAGGAGAGTGGGGAGAGACATACGGTAGAGGGCCACTGGCTGGATTCGAATCTGGGTCGCCCACGCACATGGGTAGCGCCTTAAACCACTAGACCATCTATGCGCCATTATGACACATTTTTAATGAAATGTAAAGAGTAGTTTACTGTCATGGGGTCATTATCATGGCAAAACAGACCCTGTTACAATTATAAAAAAATAAGAATTTATCTAATTTTCAAAACTGAACACTGCCCATTTCACACAAACGATTATTGATGAAATGGGATACATGATATTGGACTATTGCCTATATCTGATCTACCAATATTTAAAAATCCATTTTTGCTAAAACAAACATTGCTATTGATGTATTAATGAAGCTCAGACCTAAAACTTAGTCCTTAGATACCTTTAAAGTTTAAGAACTGAGGATAAACAAAGAAACACCTCATAGCGTCAGGAAGTTCCATATCTGCCATAATCATAAACTTTTTGAGCTAACGTCTGTCTTGATTGTTTTGTGCTGATTTTAATTTGAAACCCCCTTATAAACATCTTATTTTCAGAACAAATCCACACATTTCTTTCTCCAAATCAATACTGACCTAATGTTGAGGAAGTCTGCATTCAATTATCTTCACACAACTTTTCATAGAAAATAAACAAAAAACAGTAAATTGAGGTTAATGTGATAAACTTGATTTTGCTTGACTATGAATGTCTGCTGTGGTTTTCTGTTTTTTTTTTTTTTTTTTTTTTTGCCATCTTCTGTAAATCTTCTTTACGTGACATTAAGTTTCAATCACACAGATGTCTTTTTATCTTCTTAAGATTACTCGATACAGAAGTTCTCAGAACATGTCAGCTTCATGGATCACGGAGGTATTTCAGAAAAACCTGTAGACATGTGAACACATGGTGGTGGTCTCAGCAAAGATGCGTGCAGTTTTGGCTTTAAAATCCCTGCTGCGTGTACTGAACTGAACCTTGAATGAAGCCAGTCTACACGCTCGGCATCATGTCTTTGGAAAATGAGGCACGATCAATACTAATGTAGCACGGGATTATGCAGGACAAATAAGTCATTATCAGGGTTTGTGTGGATATCTGAACACGAAATGGACACAAGTTTGTTCTTTTCTATGAGCCCACAGAGAGTTTAGGGAACCCCTAAGCTCCTTAAAATTGAGCATTATAATGAAAACTTGTGTCTCAGTTTATCTACTTCAATTTTCAGTATGTTTTACATAAAAAGGATCCAGTAATTGGCCATTTAACATGTGCATTTCAACACTCAAACAATTTAATTATATTAGAAAAAATAATGTCATCTTACACCAAACAAACTGACTCAAAGGAACCTATCTGCTCCTCATAATGCTAAACCAGTATCTTTGAATTAGTACTTAAATTAGTCATATTTGTCTTAAAGGTTTTGAGAAATAAAGAGGTACAACATTTAAGAAATGATCAGAGACTTATGAGATCAAATTATAACACTGCAAAATAAAAGCCATAATATAGTGGGACTAAAGTTGTAAGAGACAATGATCATAACTATAGGGTATGATTATGTTATTTTGAAGAGGAATACAAAGAAAGCAGCCAGTTGCCTGCTCTTATATGAGGAGAATGGAACATCTTGTGCAGGTTTCACATATAATAGTGCTGCAGTGAAACAGGTTAAGGATGCCCGTGATGTGGCTGGCTAAATAGTTAAAGCTGGATCCTTTGGTAGTTGGCACCAGACTTACAAGTTGGTTAAACTATTTTTTTTCTATAATGCAGCTGCCTGCCACAAATAGCAACTGTAGCTGTGCTTAATGACTACTTCCATACTGCCATGCACTCTTTAATCCAATGTAAACAATGATGAACTGACAGCACCGATAGCATCACATGGAAATAGCATGATTTAGCACTGTTTTGGTCTAGAAAATGGAGACTAAGTTGTCCAAAAATGGTGTCACATTATACTCACAAGTTTGTTGAGAACATCTCTTAGCTAAGTTGTTAACCTTAAGTGGGTTACTTACAGAGAGAAAGCAAATAAACTTGTACCCTGTGTAAATGCTGTCACATTAACCTCCTGCATATGTCTTACATTAAACAGTGTTTTTGAAAGAATAGGTTCTTGGAAGCTGATGCAGCAGTGCACACAATTAATATCATAAAATACATCTATTTGACCTTATTTCATTCACTATAAACACACTGGGAAGAATTGCTTCACACTGTCAATACGGACTCAAAAATTTGTTTTGAAATGCAAAGTAAAAAATAAGTAAGTTAGGATTGTCAATTGAAATTTAGCAACAGGTTGCAATCGAAAAACAATCCTTCAACAGCCCTAACAGAAACGAAATATTTCAAGTTTTGATGCATTTGACATTCCAAAGAAAGCTGCATTCGTGTTTCGAAAATAAAAATGCATTTGTTCTATCTATATTGTGTGTCTTTTCCTTGTACGTTACAACTTCATAGAGAAAATGTATTGACAACACAGGACCTAAGTAGGACCAAGTGGAAAAAATTCTGCAACAGGGCTACCAATGGCTAGGGGAAACATTGGAAACAAGACTAAAAAGGCAAATATCTGCTCTAATCCAGGGTAGTTTGGCAAAATGTAGCTAACTATTTTAAATCAACACACAGCAGTCCATCCATCTATGCATTTGAAAGGCTACTCATATAAACATGAAGGAAACCACAGACATAAGGACAGTTTCTACTGATTTTTAAAGATCACAGTCCACAAAATGCAACTACCAGACAATACAGCAATATTTATTCATAATAAATAATAGATATTGTAATTCTGAGTTATAGCTTTGTGTTATGTTAAAACAGCAAATGGTATACCAATGAAAGACCCTGTATTTGTAAAAGTGTGCTTTGTTGACTCTTTTATTACCTATTTGGTTCATTTTCAGCACGGGTGCAGATTATCCGCTAATCCATCCGCGATTATGTGTCCAGATATAATATGACACTTAACGTGACCTAAACATGCCATGCTCTGGTCCAAGTGCCAAATCCTCGCTTCACGTTAATCTCATTAGATGTGGAGTACACTGTGATCTGTGTGACAAGGTTTGTATGCGTGGAGGACACAGATCCGGCCAAAGCATCTCCAGGTGAACTAACAGTTGTGTTTACATGTAGGGAGCTTAATAAGGCTCTGCGCTAAACTCTTTTTAATCTGGATTTTACTTTGGACGAATGGTACTGTGTCCGTATTTTAGTTAGAGTTATTTAAACATGTTTCTGGTGGTGCTACTATTTTGTTCTGTTTTTTTTTAAATGTTCTTGTAATTGTTGATTTCTAATATTTGTATTCTTGTGATTTCTGAGCTTTGCTTCATTTGTTTCATGTCTTTGTTTTTCCAATACACGTTTTTTAGCTCGATTTATTCCTATATGATATATTGTGTGTCTTGCGTAACTGGACCTGATTTCTATGACTTGGTATCTTACATTCATTGATTCTTTGTTGTTAATTACATGCATGTTCACATGAAATGTGCTCTAGAATTTAAGTCTGGTTCAGATAAATGAACAAACAAATCTTTACCTAAGTAACATTAATATAGCAGGCTATTTCTTTGTACTTAACAAAGGCTGTCAGAATCACCATCATTTGAGATTTTGTTAGCACATCTGTCTCATTTATACCTTTCATTAACATTCATTATGGGCATTTGGTTTCCAATTTGACTTCACTGAGCACATGCATCCACACTTTGCTTAACAATACATCTTCAGTGAAGACCTGCAGTCAGAACTCACTTGTTTGCCTTGTATGTAAATAATCATTTCTGAGGCCCTCAGGCCTACTATAGTTTATCTGCATCCATCCTGCTGCACCAGAAAAGCAAGTAATGGTGTATCAATAGCAAACACACTGCTTCCGTTTCCTTTTTTAAGTGTTTAACAGATGTCAACAAGGCAAAATGATTAGAAAAGATCAGGATCACTAAAGAGCCATATTTCAATCACGCCAAGGTGGAGCTGATGTAAGTAAGTTATGTTTAGTGGCTGGTGGTCTACCACAGATAAAAAATTTTCCACTCCATGTCCTCTCTCTATGCATCTGTCTGTCTGCCTCTGTCACATACAGGAATGCAGTAGGAAAGATGCATTTTTGCCTGATCAATAAACAATAACATCCATGATCACTGGGTCACAGACTGTATCCACAGTACAATCAGAAGGATGAACCGGAGCAATCATGATAATCACTCCAAATATCCACTAACGAGTAGAATCAGCTGTTTACAGCCTTTCTCCCTCTCTATGAGTGACATGTGTCAGCACCATGGACAGCACCATATTAACACACGTGACAGCATAAACATCAACAATCTCATCTTTTACAACACAAACACACTGTAGTTACACTGTAACTTACATTCATTACATTCCTTTTCACAGCAGCAGAGAAGAGAATAACAATAAAAATGTGAGCTTACCTGTTTATTTTGCTCTAACAGCCCACTATTGATCCCTTGGCCTCTTTTCTCTCTTTCTTTACCTGACTGATGCTGTTATGAGTGAACTTGTCTTAGTTTTGTCATGCTGTTGTTAATGTTATCACTGTTCACATTCTCCACTGACACTAATTTAGTCCTCTTAGGGTCTGATGTATGCACCAGTTTAGTATGAAACCTATCAAAGTTGATTGTCGTTTTCATATTTCTCCAACCTATTGCTGTGCAAAACCAGATTTCAGATATTCAAAACTTAATACGTGTGATGAGCACAAACTCCTGCTTCAGGTGACCTTTGTTTCCAAGACAGGTAATGGGCAGCATGTGCTGCTCCATAGAGGCACAATATGATGACGACAGTAAGTTGATAAATAGGCCTATCTGTAAAAATAAAGTTATAAGTGAATGAAAGAGCTATACGTTTTATGGATAAAATATACAAAACTATGTCAATATGTCATTGGGAAAAATATTCCTTTAATGTTAAAAAAAATTTCCTTTATTTTAAATTTCTGGCACAGCTGCAGAGAGCCACTTGGGAGGGGCAAAAACGTCCGGTTCCCGACTCCTGATCTAAACTGATGATAAAGCAAGGTATATATGACCTCTATGAATTGTGTCAGCTCCATAAAACAGTTCTGTTTCAGGTGAGTAATGGTAAATATTCCCATTAGCCTGTAGATATGCATTTAAGCTACGGGTGTGACAAGACTCTCATCAAGAAACAAGATTTTACACTATTTTATTTTTAAACTTTGATAACAGAATACATGACTATATATTTTTCTTTAATCCAAGTGAAATACATAAAATGCAAAGATTAAAGGTCTATTTTGAAAAATTTTTGCTGTTATCTGAATATCACTGCAAACATGTAGTTTCTGTCTCGTCTAGTGATGATTCAAACATACATTTAGCAGCACTTCGTATCAAATATTCAGTCTAATAAGCCTGAACTATCTTTATATTTTTGTGGTCTGTTTTTTCATGTGGTTTGACAGTGTTCGACACACAACTCTCTCACACACACCCAAACACCCACACACCCACACACCCACACAACCTGTTCATTTGGCAGTGTATGTGTGTAAGACAGCAAGTGGAGTGTTTATTAACCATTACATCCACTATTTGGGGCATATAAAGCACTCTATGGCAGAGTGTATTCCCACTAAGTTTACCACTGCAGAGTAAAATGAGCTGTTAGTTTTATAAGCTTGATGTGAGATGCAGCCAACAGCTGATGGATGTGTGACACGGATGTGGTGTGATAAACCGAGGACAGCTGAGGCAGCGAGGAGGGAAGCAAAAAAAACGAGAAAGTAACAGACATCATCCATTTGTAAGCTGTCTCTGCGTGAGAATCTGCGTGTATTATACAATAATTAAACACTATATCCTCACTATGACTGTGCACAGATATTTATTTAGCAGCTTATTTCCCTGATGATTTCTTTTCCTAAGTCTGGAGGTAACGCTCTGCTACACTGAACATGCAAGTTAAAAATAATGATCATCCAAAGATATTATAATAATAAAAGAATGGCCTTGAGCTCAAGGATCATTGTTTCATTGAAGTAAACTTGATCAGCTCTCCTTTTATATGACAGCTGATCATCAGACAATGTGCTTTGTTTAAAATGACCACTGTGTCCTAGTTGTTTTATGTTCTGTCACTTTCTCCGACAGACAATCCTCTGAGAATAAAGATCCTCTCAGTGAGATTTACCCAGAAAGATCTGAGGTTTATTTGCTGTTTATGTGGATCTGGTCTTTGGCAGAATTTCAAACTTGATTAGTCCTTAATTATCCGCAAGCTCAACGTCAAGGTAAACCCACTAATCCTTAATATGTTAAACACAGATGGACGCTGCTGGCATTAAACGGAAGACGGGTGTGTCCGGTTGTATTTGGTTCTTCACAGTGATTAAGATTCAAGATAGAGAGGTTTTTATGTCACGTGGCACATCGCTGAAGCTCAGGCTAGCACGCTGAGGAGGAACTTTAAACCAACTTAATATCAAATAGATTAAAAATATGACAAAATTATTATTTAAAACGTTGAGAATAATACAAAAGACATGGCAATAAAGATAAATAAGATCTGAAGTTGCTGATGAATGCTTGAACTCTGAAAGCTAAAGCAATCAACTAATTTAGCAGAGTAACCTGATAAAAGGACACAACCTTATTCTTTCATCAACATACTATTACTCCCTTTGTTCAAAAGGGCAGTACAAAAACTACCTAGGATGGATGACTCAGTCATTTTATGTTTATTTATAGAAGTTATTAACGGACTAGAAAATCATTAAGCCTACTCAACAGGCTAAACAAAACAAAAAGTCTAACAAAAGGCAGCAAGTCTCAGATTAAAGTTTTTGAATTGCTAATAAAATCAATTTCATCTTCCAGTTTCTTGCCAAAAACCAAATTGCCTTTTCTTGGAGTTGCATTTTAGCGCTCTCAGTTGAAAAAAGTTGAACTACTGGAACAGCAGAGGCGGGGCACAACACAATGTAATGCCACATCATAAAGTTAGCTAACTAGCATTTATTCTACCAGTTTCAATGTGTATTTCAACCCTTGATAATAAAGGGAATAAAGGGAAAGTTTCAAGATTTTTATGCTGTTTGTAATAATTGAAGTGCTGGACAGATAATGGATTTTGGTGTATTTCAAATAACATTCAATCAACTTGTAAGAGTTGGAAAACATGGGTGCAAATCTCCGATTATCTCTCTAACTGTAAAATACCATGTAAAGCCTGGGAATACAGCAGCACTTGTGCTTGTTTTCAGCAACATCAAGTTTTTGATCGTTTCATTTCTGGGTTTTTTTTGTGGGTTTTTAGAGAGGACAACCATCCAGAAGTAAACAACCTGAGATCTCTGAGTCCTACATACGATGGTTCCAGGAAGGACAAATTTTTTGATAAGCACTTAATGAACGATTGGCCCAATGTCAAGGTAAACCCATTACACGGATGGACGCCACTGGCATTAAAAGGAGGACGGACATGTCCGGCTGTATGTGGCTAAATGCGGGGATTAAGGTTCAAGATAGAAAGGGTTTTTCTCCATCATTTGTGCTCACAAAACGTGCAGTGTGTGCTGTTTGTAAAGGTTTCAGGTACAGAAGGGGAGCACATCTACAAATAAGAAACTAAAGGACAAAAGAATTAAAGAAATAAACCATAGATGATAGTTGTTTATGGAGCACAAAATTCTTATTACTTTAAAACTTCAGAAGAGCTTTGAAAGTTTTCAAGTAAAAAGGGATTGGATGATTAGGTGTTTAAAGGAAAAATAAGATAAAGCAAAAGAAGAAAAAAGTTACTTTGAAAGGACACAACCAAGAAAAATGAATGAATACTCTCTTAAAAGCAGGACTCACCTGACCTGATTTCTTTTGCAGATCATTTTAGGACTGTAGGAATGCTTAAAGTCTACATTAAACTCAACTGAAATAATTTTTTAAATATTCTTTTTTTTTGAGGTTTAAACTTATCCACCTGTGAACATAAGCTGTTCAGGATTTCAGTGTTTACATAATGGTTTTCTAGCTCAAGCTCTTGTGAAGAATATTATCTGGTTATAAGATCTCTGTATACCACCGATCAGGGCTGAAGGATAAACTCGCTGCCATATTTTTTCTTTCTATGATACATACTGAAATTATTTCTTAACATAACAGAAAACTGTGCCAGATTAATGAAGTACATTTCATGTCCATTTGATACATTTTCAACCAAAATTCAAATGTTCATGTTATTTGGGTCTTTAACTCTATTTTGGACTTCAAATTCAAACCAACCTTTCTACTTTCTACTTCTACTTTCATCATACATCGTCCTAATGTTTGACAGAAACTCAGGAACTCAGGACTCAGGATGGGCAACTGGTGGTCCAGGGGCCACATGTGGCCCTCCACCTTACTCAATTCCCCCTAAATGAACTTCAAATACCAATAAATCAAAATCTCTAAGAAATAAAGGTAACAAAATCTGAAATGAAAACAGAAACATTTCTCTTATAGTCTTTCAATACTGGAATATGGTCAGTTTTTTTGTTTAGTTTTTCCGTTTGACTTGATATGAATAATTTGAAACTTGTTTTCAATTTCTTTAGATTTTTGAAATTTTAATTCTCATGTTTTTATTTTTTAATATCAATTTTCATTTAATTTGTATTTTGTATTTCTTTTTAATTATTTTATTTTTTTAATTATTCTTCGTATTTATTTTTATATTTTATTTGTTTAGAAAATTAGAAATAAATGTATTTACTTCTTAATTTATTCTGATTTCTTTAATTCATTTAATTAAAATTTAATTGCTACTATAAAAATATATATTTTTACTTTTTCTGTTTCTTTGATTAGGTTTTTTGTTGAGTTTCTTTTCTCTTTCTAGAAGATCTCTAGTAAAACTTTTTTATACACAAAACTAAATACACTTGTACAAAAATAAATACGCAAGTAAAATAAGTAACTATCACATTCAATGCATTCAAAAACAGAAAGCACTTGCACTTGAGTTCAAAAACGTTTTTGTGTAATATATAATCATGAAAGCAACATATTGTTCGTTTCATTTAAATATTAGTAATCACAGGGTTTAAATTAAGAATATCCAACAATCTGTAATAATTTTGCACTTTGGTATTAGCAATAAAATTAATATGGCCCTCTTGGTAACAGAAGTTGCCCATCCCTGGAGAAGATGGAGTTAAAGAGAAGAGTGACAATTGCTCATAGGCTGAACTTTAAACTTTGCTATTATGTTTCTTAAACATCATCAACCATTTCTGGAACAGTTTGAAGTTACATTCAAACTTTATTGATACTGGGGATTGATACTGATGCCCTTATCAATACTCCTTATTGACCAGAGTCCATATCGATACCACTATCAATACTTTTCTATAGTTTGGCGGAAAAACAAAATGAGGACAAATCTTTACACTAGAGGTGGTCTAAGCTGAGTAGTGCTCGAGCTAAAAAGATTCAGTCTGTCATCAGTCTGTATTTTTTATATCCTTCAAATACAAACACATTCCTTATATTCACAACCGTATTTATTGAAGTTTCTCATCAAAAACTTAAAATATCCCATTTTTATGTGACATTTAAACACATCATAACATACAGAATACAGTCATCTAACTTACTGAGGTAACCTGAACGCATCATATTTTCTGTCTTTTAGCTTGTTAAGTTCGCTAACTAACTTCAATTCTGCCGATTTCACCCCAGATGTCTACACTGAATTAATACTTTTAACAAACACGACACTTTTCAGCATTTATTAGAGCAGCTGCAGCAAAGGCGGATAGGACTGCATGCGACTTGATGACATTTGAGTCTTTTTTCCTCAAGCCAGCAGTTGACGGTACAGTCTGGTTTAATGTGATGCACTATACTGATGTGCTTTTAGTTTATGTTCTCCTTGCAAGAATGGATGTATGTTTTTGAGGGCTGACAGCTTCCATTCGATTGATCGACTGTTTGGTTGAAAAGCTTTTGTTGCATCACAGAGCCTGTAAGACTCGATAGCAGTATTGATAAGCTAAAATTTTTTTTATTATTTTCAGGTATTTGAAAATTATAGAACCAGATCTGGGTTTCGATCCCCATCCCTATTTATGACTAGTCCTGTTAGTGTAAATGAAAGTTCATCATTTTCAGCTATCTGCTGTGATTCGTCCACACTGCAGTGCTCACCTGCAGCTGTAACACAAGCAATAACTGAAAACGACTGTGGCTCCCTTCCCACATCATCCCCTACCCTCTAATCCCTATTTCTGACTTTAGTCCCTGTCCTCTTCTATAAATGAAAACCCAAAAGATACCTTATTTTAAAAAAGAAGAAGCAGAAGAAGAAGAAAAAAAGGACCATATATGGGGTCACTACAGATGGGGTGCTGCTGATAGTCAGAATACACTCATCCAAGATCCACAATTGTAATTTTTCTCTTTTTCCATTTTTTTCCATTTACATCCCAACACGGTTTGTGTTGGGATGTAAATGGTTAAAATAACAAGAAGTCATCCTATTACAGCGTTCCATCATTGTGATTTCTGGGTAGCATAAAACTTTACTTCCAGTTCTACAGAATTCCTAAAGGCTGGGGTAACAATTCAATAAGAGAATATTTTTGAATGACAGTAATTACAGTAATTGGCCAATCACACTGCCACTCTTCATGGGTGGGCTTTCTTATTACCTCCGGCAAGGTTATGTGATTGGCAGGGTTTGTTAGTTAGTTTGTTAGTTAGTTAGTTTGTTAATTAGTTAGTTTGTTAGTTAGTTATCAACATAACTCAAAAAGTTATGGATGGATTTTGGTGAAATTTTCAGGAAATGTCAGAAATGGCATAAGGAAGAACTGATTAAATTTTGGGAGTGATCCGGATCACCATCTGGATCCAGGAATTTTTCAAAGGATTCTTTACTTTTGGGAGATAGGGCTAATAGTGGAGGTCTGCGCTCTCTGAGTGCCTTCTAGTCTTTGACTTGTGACATCCTCCACCCACTGCAGAGAGTCAAAGCTCACTGAAAGCTAACCAAAGAGACAATCAAGAGACAATCTAGTTTACCAGCTCAGACTAGTCTGAAGAAGAGCATGTGGGCTTGAAACATCATTTTAATTGCTAATAAAAGCCTGACATGGGGGCTCCTTGGTGTGCAAACATTCTCTCCTTGTCAATCCTTTTACTTTACTTTGAGGCCCTCTTGAGCACAAGGCCCAGCATCACTGCTTTCCTTTGACTAATGGTGCGGCAAAACCTCCTAAGCTGCCCCAACTCACTGTAAGGTAATCTTTGATTGACTGATTGATTGGTATCTTGTTTTTATTTAGATGTATTAACAACTTCTTATAATTGTCATTCCAAGACTCACAAGTAAAATTAAGCTTGTTTATTGGTAGAAATGTTGAATTATAAGCAGTGACTGCTGTAATTTATTGCCTTATATAACTTGAAAATAACACCGTCTTTTTTTTAAAGACAATGTGATTAAAAAATGTGGAGAGTCTTTTTCAAACTTGAAATTAGACAAACTTGCTAAGATTTACGTTTTTGCAGTGCATGGACATAAATTAAGTGTGAATAAACTTTGTCTTAATTCATGTCAAAAAGATCTCTAAACTTTCCTATAACCTTAATACATCTAACATCTCATTATGTGTGTGATGAAAGCTGCATTCACCTTACAAGCCCAGATCTTCATATGAAATACATGTAGGATGAAATTTTACTTGAAATGATTTGTTAAAAAATGCTTTACACACCTGTTTCTAAAGACAGGTGCATCAGGGGACAATGTATCCAACAAGCACTTAAAAAACAAACAAACAAACAAACAAACAAACAAACAAATAAATAAACAAACAAAAAAGAAAAAGAAAAAGAAAAAGAAAAAAACTTCTGCACACTGTCCAATTTGAAAAAAGTTGGACAGTGTGCAGGAAACAAACAAAAAATAAAGCTTTTTTTGGATCTGATCTTTTACAGTGCCTGGACAGAAAGAGATTACATCACATAAATAAGAAATCTTAGCAAGTAGATTTGTGTAGTTCCAAGTTAAAAATATCTCATCATTTTTTACAGGCAGATTTATCTGACAAGTTCAACAGTTCATTTAAAAATAAAATTAAAAAAAAAAAAAATTATTAAAAAAAAAAAAGCAAGCCAATGAATTGCTGCTCCAAAAAATAAATAAATAAATAAATAAATAAATAAATAAATAAATAAAAACAAAAAAATACTACCAATAAATTAATGAAATGTTTTATAATAAATGGTTATACTGACTACTAATTTGAGTAGTGGCTTTTAATTTCAAGACACCCAACATATAAATTTGCAGCCTTATATATTAAAAAAATAAAATAAAATATATATGTAAATATATATACGTTTTAATTAGTATAATAGTATATTAGCATATTAATACTTTTTTGTGAATGTTGCTTAAAAAAAAGTGAAATGAGATATTCTGAATTAAAAAAAAATACACTTGCTAAAATTTATGATTTTGCAGAACAAATAAAGACATAGAAAGTAACTTTTAAATTAAGCAGTAAGCCACATTTAGCTGAAATATTTTACATTAAGACATGTCAAAGTTTTGTAAATACTTGTTTTTAAAAGTGCTATACAAATAAAGTTATTATTATTTGTTATTATAATAAAACACTAAAAATTAAAGGGTAGCAAATTTTATTTTGCTGAGTGTCCTAAAATAAAATGAAGATATCTAAATTAGTAATTCCATCTCATTGCAAGACAATCAAAGGCTCCACTGGAAGTCTTTTTAGTCCTTTAATAAGTAATTCAGAGCTGATTCTTATTTGTATACATAAATAAAATATTCATTAAACTATTTTAAGACACATTTATCCATTAAGTGAGGATAAACATCTTATTCCATTACAGCAAGGTGTTTTTTCAAGAATTCCAGTTGATTGTGGTTTAAAGTGAAATTAGATTTTTTTTTAATGTAAATAATAACAATAATAGATACATTTACAAAATTTGGAATTTTGCAGTGCAAGTAATGTGCTCAACTTCTGCATTTTCACAAGACACAAAAAGCTACTTTTGCAGTTAGCAAAAAAACAAACAAAAACAAAAACAAAAACAAAAAAAGGCAGACTTAGCTAAAACAGCTTATATCCAGAAACAAAAAGTACAATTATGGGCTAGTAATTTTTGTATGCTGAATGTTTTGGAATAAGACGATTATGACTAAAGTAAATATATCTAATTTCAGTCACTTGACAGGTAAAATTTGCTGCAGGCTGATATTTTTATCTCACAAATAATTCAATTCCGATTTTTTGGTTCAATATCTTGGAATAAGATATTTATCTGGAATTGTTGAAAGAATTTGGCTTTTATATGATATATTTGACTAAATAAGACCATAATTTCCTTTGATTTGAGTTTTTGCAGTGAATATAGAAAGAAGAACTGCATATTATTGAAGGGCATTTGACACTAAAAGTTACAGTAATTTTAAATGTGTTGGAGGATAAAAGTATCTTAGAAACTGCCCAAATAAAATTTTAGCCAATGCATGAAGAGAACAACCACATTTAACTTGAACCGAACCTTTAAAAAAACTTGGCAGCCCTGCCCGGATGGGTGATCAATGTTTAATTGATATAATCTCTTTGAATGATTAGTTAAAAAGGCTTAGCGTGGGATTAGTGGCTCCATTAATGTATTACATTAAGTGTGAGTGTGTGACAAGTCGATGTGATCCACATGCAGCAGCTGGTAAGAGGCAGGCCCTGCAAGGCAAATCTGCTTTCAGAGAGGTTCCTGATACCAGTTTAACTTTTTGATAAGGTGACGTCCTTGGCACGCTCTAATCTTGTTTGGAGTTTCTTTCAAGACTCGCTCCACGCTGCTAAGCGTCCATCAGACAGAGTTTAACGCCTGTCAGTGTTGTAACAATCTGTCGTCTGAGCGGACAGCATTAACGCTGACGCTACGCCCAATGCCGAGGTTTTGTTTTCAATACTTTTAATCATTACCACTTAAGCTGTAAACATATCCATTTTTGAATTTTGATGGTGTATTGAATCAGAAAAAGCACAATTTTTAAGAAAACGTTTTAATTTTGCAAGAAATTGCATTGTTTTTGTGGAGAAAATATAAACTTTTTCCCATTATTTACTAAATTTTTAAAATGTAGCAGATGCAAAACATGAGGCAACTATTGAAAAACATGTCTTTAATGGATTTTATCATTTTTAGATCTCATGTGGCTTTTATTCTTTAAATCCCAGAGGGGCGATTTAACTTTAATGAAGAGAAATCAAAAGGAATCACATATTTAAGCAATTACATTTACAAAATGCAGCTTGTGCTGTTTATCTCCCTTCATTTTGTCTTAAAAAGGCTCCATAAATCATAAATGAGAAAATATGAATTGTAATATTTTATATTTAATTAGTTAAAATTCCCTGACTGCTCGACTTTTAAACCTTATAAGGGCAATCTGAGAAAAACACACCCTTCAGCAATGCAAGCCTGAATACAGTGCTTTAAAATCATTCTTCCGCTTTCAAAACAAACCATCCTAAAATACATTTAAAACAATTTAAATAATCCTACTTACCCTGATCTTGTTTTTTGCTTTATTTTCTTTGCTCTGATAAAAATTAGCAAATATCCTTGAGTATAATCCACACTTCCTATGAGCAGATTTGCTGAGTAAAGTATCACGCTCCATGTAATACTGATGTCTCCAGCAGCTGACTCAGGCAAACAGAGAGGCCTCTCTTTGTTATCTAACAATGTGCTTCCTCCATGATGGCTCCACTTTTCAATAATCTTTCCTCTCCTCTGGACAGTTTCAGCAGATTGCACCTCACAACAGTGGCCCAGCAGCGGGCTTTTGCACTAATATATATTCCCTCCCTGATTGATTGTTTTAGGTCTCGGGGTTCAAAGCCGGTCATGAACAATTTTTGGATGTGAGGAATCTGTTCACCCCGGGCCCTCAACTGACATGACAGGATGTCCCCGGCTAGTCTGGGTAACCTGGGGAGGGCACATGAGTTGTTGAACCTTTCCCCTTAAAGTTCAGGGTAAGCTCATGGGAACACCAGAAGGCTCCCATTTGAAAAGGTTAAAGTTTGAGAGGATTAGTTTGAACTGTTGAGTGAACTGGTGGAATCTATTTCCGATACTGGTCTGCTTTTTCACGACATTCATAACGAGCGCTCCGGAGGGACAGTCTGAGCCGTCCACAGTGGCAGAGCGCCTCTCGAATTACTCCAATCTCATTAATACTCATGAATCACAGCGTCTAGGGCAAAATCTGCCATTAGTTACAAATTTAACATCACATACTGGTCAATTCAAAGTGGGGATGTCATGCCAATGTGATGAAGGGGAGTGCTGTAAACCTTAGAGGGGGATTTAGAGGGTCGTAGGCGTGTAAGGAACTTTCAAGAGCAAGTCAAGGCCAGTCACGGAAGAGTTTTATCTTTCTGTAAAAGCACGCCTCCACACAGGTTTTCAGTTTGCAATTCCCTGAAGTTTATAAAGAAATTCAATTGAATCATTTATGTTTAGTGTGAAATCCTTCATAAAAAGAAAAAAAAAACAGAATCCCTTCAGAGAAGCCAATAATAGAAGTACAAGCAAGGGCAGTCAGTGTTAAAGCACTAAATGATGTGATTAGGTTAGAAATTAACACGCGGAATTTTTAAAATTGCATTAATCATGCACTGTTTTATCCTTTTAGGCACACCGTAGTTAAGCTACCGTAGCTGGCAGCAGCTGGATACAGCTCACATTAGCGCAGTTTCACAGTGATGTAAAATAAGGACACTACTGCTCCTCTGAGTGTCTCCTTTCGGTTTAAAAACTCACAGACGGCTCAGTGGATGAGTCAAAAGTCATCCTTCAACTTGTGATATTGAACATTTAACTTTTTTTTGTTCCCTTTAGCCACTTAAAAGTTCTTTTTTCCTGTGGTTAGGCTAATGTAACTTCTGATCCTCCAGAAGTCCCTCTTTTCTCTCAAAGTAAAGGCAGGTTTTTAGCCAAACAGGAAGTGAAATACTGTTAAAACAGTACAAATTTTAAAGTAAAAGCTCAACAGAGAAAAACTCTCATCTTAACTGTTAACTGGGTTACTTAAACAGAGAAAGTGACTGAAAATAAACTCCTGAGAAGTGTAAATGCTGTTAATTAACCAGGAAACATGATGTGACAGAGTCATTTTGTACATGTGTTCCTGCATCTTTCTTAATATATAACAATGTTAACAAGTGTTTTTGACAGAATAAGAACTCTGGAGCTGTCTCCTTGCTCTGAGTCATGGTTCCAGACCACACTGATGTAGCAGTACTGCACTCACTGAAATCATAAAACTAGTGCTGACTGACATAAAAAAGCTGACACTGCAGTTTTTTTTCTATGAGCTCTATTTATACTATACTTTTTAACAAGAAATTGAAACTAAACCAAATATTTAATGCATTATTCTAAATTTTCAATTAAATATTCAGATATATTTTCTTGTTTGATGTAAATGTTACCATAATGAATACATCTTTTTGAATTCATCCACCCTTTAGCTACATCCCTTGTCCTGTGTGGGGTTGTGGGATGGCTGAAGCCAAGCCCTGCTGTCACTGGGCGAGAGGCGGGGTACATCCTTGACTGGTCACAAGTAAATCAAAGGGATGACATAAAAAGCCATGCACACAACCACATTCACTGTCAATTTGGAGTCACCAATTAGCCTAACGAGCCTGTCTTTGGACTGTTGGAGGAATCCAGAGACCCCAGAGAGAGCCCAGGAATGAACCGTGGGGAACATGCCAACTTTGCACAGAAAGGCTCTGTCCAATCTTGGGAAATCCAACCAGCAACCGTCTTGCTGCATGGTTACAGGGCTAGCCACGACTGTGCAGCCACTCTTTGACTTCTTTTAATTCACTTATCAACACACAAAAGAAGGGTCTCAGATTGTCTATATGGAATTGAAAATTTGTGAAATGATAACATTTTTTGAGAGCAGAATGATTTGGGGAAAAAAATCAAATTGCAAATTTTTTCTAATATTGCAATTTCAATCTAATATTGATTATTTTTTAAGTTCAACATCTTTTGCATTAAAAAAAAACACAAGCAATTAATTATTCTATCATAACCAATAGAATATTAGATAGATTAAACTAGAACTGAAGTATTTTGAAAAATATATACATTTATGATTGCAATAATTCTGACTTATGTTGCAGTATTTGATAAAAGACAATTATCTAACAATTACACAAAGCATTTTTCTATAAAAAAAGACCAGCTTTCTTTTTCTGTCAGTGTAACTGGTGTTAAATTTAAGGGGGTTACTGATTGTCCCTTCAGTGTTAATTTTGTCAGATATTTTAGATTTATTCTTCTTCCTTAGAAAAAAGGCTAAATGTTTTTTAACATGTTGCTCTTTTTCAGCCTTTGCAGTTTTGGATTAGATTTAGTAAAGATCAGAAACATTTTAGCCCAGCTTTAGCCATTAAAAAGTCCTTACATTTTAGTTTTTACTTTGAGTCAAAACGTCTTCCCTCTTTAACATAATAAGTCAAAGTGTAACATTCATTCATAACAATCATTTAAGTGCACTCTCAAAACTTGAATAATTTAAAACAAACTGATAAAAATACTGACATACAGTACCTTGGATAAATGACTTTTATGCTTCAGTAGTGCTTCCACAACAAATCTAGGGATCATTACTTTTGATCAAAATTGATACCTGCCTTTGCCTGATTGCCATTTTACCAAGCTGAACTAAACAGATCGCAATGCCACATTATGTTTTGTTTATTTAGTTGGCTAACTAGCTCTAATCTCTTTGTTTCAATACTGATATCATCATTGGGTTAATATTTCTAAGAGCACATGTCACAAAGTTTGGGGGATTTAACGACGGTTGCTTTGGGAAGAAGATGTCTGACCAGGTGACAGAGTTTATTTCAAGTCAACATTTGAAGGTGATGCATTTCCATTTAATTTGATTCACAATGCTGATGTGCTTACTACTTATTGACTGGCAATACAATTATATAATTACGCTACAATGCACACACGCAGCTTCCCTTAGAGAGGGTTATCAGAAGCATAAATTCCGATCGACCCATCAAATATCTCTAATGAAAATTAGGCAATATTGACTGGTTGTCATGGATGTCATTTGGACATTTTTAATTTATTTCAAATCCTGATATGATATTTTATTACAAAATAAAATATATCTTAATGTTACATTCTTCCAATAAAGTCCAACCCCAACTTCTGTGTAATCCCTGTGGTAACATATATGGTCATATGTGTTTGAACACAAACTTTTATCTGTTTGAAAATACATAACCTCAGATGTAATTTGTTGCTGAGGTTTCATCGGCTGTTATAAAAGTCTGTCATTAAAGTTACTAGAATTGTTGGGTTTTTTTTTAACACAATGTATGTAAAGTCTGCCACCAGGGGGCTCTAAAGGCAGCTATCATGACTAGACACATCCTCTTACAGCCATAAACATTTAATAATTTGTTTGGTTTTGAAAACTGTTGGAACTGTTTGAGGTAAAGCAAGAACTTATCTAAAATGTATATGACAGGGAAGCTTGGTACCCTGACAAACCCAGAGAATAGGCCCTCCCCAGCTGTGATTTATTGATGATATTAATGCGTGTGTGTGATATCAGTTTCACTGGTGCTAGCCTCCTGGCAAACAGTTACTTCATTTTGGAGCTTTAAAGTGTGTCAAGCAATTATTGGGTTCTGATGGTCAAATTTTTTATTCATGCTACTTCTTCACCCGTTTCATGATTTTTTTCCACCCAGTGTTCGCCAGTTCTCCTTGACACTTTTGACCCCCTTTCTCCTGTTTATTGCACTATTTCACATATTTGTGCCACTTTTGGCCCATTTTTGCAGCTTTCAGCCCTTTTTAATATCTTTATGCCACTTCCTTATTTTTGCAACTTCTTTGTGCCACTTTTAATTTTTGCTGCTTTTATCCCATTCCTGCCACCCCCCCAACACACACACACACACACACTTTTAATCCATTTTTGTCTGTGAATTTGTTGCTGCCTTTCACCAACTTTTTCCTTCTTCATACATTTTAACCACTTGTTGCCCATATTTGCCATTTTGTGTGACTTGTGGTCTACACTTGCTTTTTGCCCATTATCACACTTTTCACTTTGCAACCTATTTTTGCCAGGGTTTTTGGTTGCCACCTTCAATCCATTTTTGACCCTCTTTTACACACTTTTTGTTGTAATTTTTTTTTTTTTTTTTTTTAACAATTGTTGCCACTTCTTTTATTGCCACTTTTGGCCCATGTATGACTTCTTTTACACATTTTGCCACTTTTGTCTGCTTTTTGTCACTTTTGGCTCATTTTTGCCACCTTCTGCCCTTTGTTGACACTGATTTCTGTTACTTTAACTGATTTTTGCCACTTTCCGTCCATTTTTGTTGTCTCTTACCTAATTTATTTTCTGGCATCCTTACGTTCGTGCTTATCTGGCTGAGCTGTAAAGTCCAACATTTTTTTCCTAAGCGTTTAGCTCACTGTGCCCATCCACATTGTTATGGTCTGTTTTGAGAAAGGGGATTACATTTTGAAAAAGGTTATATTGTGCCATGGCATACATAAATATAATTCACTTTGTGTTACTTTGGTAAGAGTGGTTATAGATAGGCTCTCCCCTTTATGGGCCGCCTTGAATGGGAGTAGTCATTTTTTATTTTACAGACGTTTCAGTGCAAAAATTCTACATTTTGTGGAACAAATATCTTCGTGCTTCGCTTTCCAAAGAGAACCTCACATGGCCTCTTTCTACATCCAGGTAGCTCTTTTATCTCTGAGGTTTCTGAGTTTAGCTCTTTCATGCTGTGTCAGACTTCAAGTCACGACACGTCGACTCACATCAGGTCAAATCAAGTCAAGCCAATTAAGGTCAAGATACGACACGGGAGGTTGGATCACGTCATGCCATGTCCACCCTGCAATACTTGCAGGCAAAATTTGTCCCTAAAAGATTTGAGCTGGCCACAAATATTCAACAGTAAATGAATGATAACACTGCAAATAGTTGAATATGTGAGATTTGGAATCATATTCAGTGATCATTTCTGGGTTTAAAGTGAATAGTTTAAGGGAGTTTGTTGTGCAGCTGCTGGACTGACGACAGTTTCCAGTTGTATGTGATACTGTAACCTGGTAACCCATTGATATTTAATTCAAGGTTAATTACTGACACTTTATCACAACCCTGTGTCGTCTCATTAAGATGCACAAGGTTGCCTCCTAAAGACTGATGCATATGGTAATTGGATCCTGAGGTTGAGGATCACTGATGAAGAGGACAAGAAATTTAAAGAAAACAAGGAGTTTAGCTTTGTCTAAGTTTGCAGAGATCAGCATGAAAATCAATTTCCTCAAGTCACTAGTCAACGTTCAGAAACAGTTTAGAAACTTAAAGCTGTGTTCAAACATCATTTTAATAATTGAACATCCAGCTGAGTGGATTTTAGCAGACGAGATTCACAGTTTACTGTACTATCTCTGCTGTAAGTGGACGATCTCTGTGGAGAGAGTCTACTCCTCAGTGCACACACTGAGCATGTTTTATTCAAAGTAGCTCAACTTTATTTATATTTCATGTAGAGACGAGCTGAGAGAAGCTGCTGAGAGCGCTAAGCGAGGATTTCATGCTGCGTCTCATTTATGTTTGTTTTCAAAACATTTTCTCTAAAGCGTGAATTATTGATCGTCCCTCGAGTTTACTCACATGCATAGACTTCAAGTTTAAAAGCAATAAAACCAAACAGCTTGAGTAAATTCCTTTTATATGTAAACAGATTACATTATAGTCTGATCAGTAAGAGTTTTCCAGTGTTTGTGTTTTTTTGAACAATTAATTATTATTTTAAACAAACTGAAACTGCTCCATTACATTGTTTTAAAACAATCTGCTTAGACACATTATTTCTCATAGATTCTGGGCTCCTGGCAGCTTCATATTTTTTACTTCTAATATAGAAGTCAGCCTCAATATGAGTTTGTGATATAAAGAAATAGGGCGTCATGCATGTGTCTTAAAGGAGTAAAAAAATAAACTGAAATAAGATCAATGTTGGTGCAAAGCATAATGACAACAGTCTGTTTTTAATGACTTTCATGGTTTTATCTTTAAAGCTGACATCCTGAGCATGCACAGTGCAACTTCACTTAAAAAGGAGAGAGAAAATATATGTAGTACTTCTTTAAAATCAAAAGTACAAACATTAGTGACTTATCTAAATGTCATTAGTCCTTAAGTACCTCTGCAGATAAAACATTATGGGTCATGCTCAGTTCGGTCTGACTAAAACTGTAAGCTCATAAAGACGTCCGTGACACTGAAACTGAATCCTGATTAAACGTCTGCACACTCACCTCTGAAACGTTTTTATATTAATGCTAGTTCTTTGCTTCATTTATAATGGTATATACACTAATCTATTTTGTATTATTCTATTAGTTTTACATTTAGTAGGGCTTAATCTGCCTTCCTCACTGTATTCCTTGTTTTTTGAACTCAGGTTTCTATTCCAGCTTGTTAAATCTTTGTTTTCATGGATACTTCCTGTGCATTTTTTATCCTTAAATCAAAGGTTTTTGAGATGAATTTTCATAGGAAAGATGCTACACAAAAATACAGCCAAATAATTCAGTGATATACTCTAACATCCACAAGGTCTGGGGTACCATACACCAAAAGGGGGGTTGGAAATACCTTTAAAAAAGCTGTTGTGTTCTTTTGTATTGTTCTTATGCCAGCATATAGAAAAGACTCTTGGGCACCCAAGAGAGGTTACTGAGGCTCCCTAGTCTTTGCACCTGTATTTTTGGAAATCCTGGCTAAATAGAAATCGGCTTTTATGACAAAAAAAAAAAAAAAAAGAAAATGAATAGATTTCTACAAAGTAATGCCAATTAAATAAAAATATGTAAAGTAAAATAAGTGATTGCATAAATATTCACCCCCTTAAAATCAGTATTTAGTAGATTCACCTTTGTCTGCAATCACAGCATTTAGGCTGTCGGGATCAGTCTCAGTCAGACTTACACTGCATTTTACTCCATTCTTCTGTGCAGAACTGCTCAAACTCTGACAGGTTACACAGGGCTCAGGCATGACAAGAATCATCCCCACAGCATGATGCTGCCACTGTGTGTCACAGTGGGGATGGAGTGTTTGTGGTGAGGTGCAGTGTTTGGTGTCCGTCAAACACAGCATCTTGTCTGATGGACAGTAGTTGTATGCAGAGTCTCTCCTATCTCAGCTGCTTAAGCTTGTAAGTCCAAAGGTTATAATAGTTTTGTATTTTTCATTTGTTCTTATCTTATTTTGGTTTTAGTTTAAGATTTCAGTTTAGTTTTTATTTGTTTTTCTTCTGGTTTGTTAGTTTAGTCTAGTTTTTATTTTGCCACAATCCTTAATTTTAGTTCAGTTTTTATTCGTTTTAGTGTTAGTTTTACTGGCAATATGGGGACCTTGTCAGGGGTGACACTCAAAAGGGCTCTTCTCTCTTTGCTCTTTCCTCTTAATTTATGCAATTTTTATGTTTGCATACAACTCAAGACCCAAAATTACCACTGCATAAAGTATTTCCAATCAAATCAGGGGACTTTACACCCTCCAGGCATGGGTGTCTATGTCAGTTGGTCTGCTGCTGTCAAAGACTAAAACTAAGGAGATTTTGTCTCTAATTTCAATTTGTTTTTGTGTGTTAGTTTTGTCAACACAGAATTAAGTTTCAGTTAGTTCCCTTTTTTTAAAGCTTAGTTTTTATTTAGCTTCAGTTAACTAAAATGATTTTTACGTTTTAGTTATTTAGTTAGTTTTAGTTAACTATAATAACCTTGGTAAGTCCTTACAGAGGTAGTCATAGATGTCTTGGTGGACTCTCCCACAAGTCGCCTTCTTGCAGGGTCACTCTGTTTGTAACGGATTGATAAGGGCAGATTTACACGTGTGTCATATTCCTTCTGTTTGATGATGGGTTCAACTTAACTCTGGGAGATGTTCAGTGCCTTCGAAAATTTTCATATCCATCTCTTGACTTATACTTTTCAATAAACTTTTCTCTGAGTGGAGTGTTCTTTTGTCTTCATGGTGTAATGGTAGCCAGGAATACCGATTAACCAGTGACTGAAGCTTTCAGACACAGGTGTCTCTATAGTAAAATCACTTGAGACACATTCACTGCCCTATTTATGCAATCTCTTATTCTTCCTTACATTTTTCTGTTTAATTGATGTACTTTGCACTAATCCGATTTCATGTCTATATCAAAGAGTTTTTTTGATTTCTGCTATCGTGAAAAAAGCCAAATCAATAAAAGAGCAAAACCTCCTAGGGAATGAAAACTTTTTATAGGTACTGTATTTCTATATATTCTCATTTGTAAAAAAAAAAAGTTACATTTTAAATTCAGTTCATTTTAAAGTAAAAGTTTGATTTGATTTCTGTAATGACACTCATTCATACAGAATGCCTTGATTCTAAATTCTTCACAGAACAGTTACACAATGAAGTATGAATGAATGAAGAAAGACAGAACTGTGGCATGCACCTGTTATGAAACCCATGAAAGTGCAGCAAAGCCCTCCCTCTGCATTTCCTAAGACTTTGGTGAAGCCAGTGCTTATGAACCATATTTATATTTTGCTCTGACATCATGAACATCCCAATTATAAGTGTCATTCAGAGTTAGGTACCCTCTAATGTGCAATCAAGCCAAAGGGTGCGTGCAGGTGTCACTGAGGGCTGCCTACAGATGACAATGTAGAGCAAACGGTGCACCATTTTTAAATGGTATTTTAACTTGGAAAATGCATCTAGAAGTTTTTAGGCGTTTTACTCCACCAATACCCAGATTTCTTGACATATTTAAAAAAATCTTAAGTTAAATATATTTAGCTTTATTGCTATTTTTCTCATTTAAAGGCTCCCTGAGAGCTGATGTTTTGCAGATATTTCCCTATAAAGACACAAATGATGCTCGTAATGTCCCTAAGTGTGTTTCTGATGGCTCAAACAACAAAACAATTCAGGATGAAGACACTACACACAGCCCACACTCTATGAGTCACGCTAAAGTGGAATCATTGTGTTGTGTTTGCTAATCTATTCAAAGACGTGGAGGAGGAGACGTGAGGAGAACAGTGTGGACAAACGGAGAGAAGTGCTATCAGGAAAGTGTCTCCTCTCCCTGAATGTCCTCAGACAAGCTCTCATATAAACACACGCTCCTCACAACCTCTAAAGTCCACACTGAAATATGATTTCAGGCTATTTCAAAAGCAATCCTTTCATCACAGAGGAGCAGACGTGAGTATTCATAGCCGGCCTCCATGAGAAAGAAGGTCGTATGAAGCTTCCAACAACAGCCACTGAAGTGTCCTTGAACGCAGCACAGATCTGTGCAGAGAATAAAACAGCTGCCAGGCATGATAAAGACCTTGTCTGAGAGCGTGTGAGTCTGTTTGTGTGGAAGTGTATGTGTGCTGGATTTATGAATAGTTTAACTTTAGTCTCTCTGTCCTCAAAAGCTCTGTAGCTCATGAACTGATAGTTTCCCCTTATGAAAGTAAAGCAGAAAGGATGCATAATCACACCATTATCTTCTATGAATTATTTCCGTGTAACTTATTAAACAGCAGAGTATGCCAGTTGGGTGTGCACCTTAGTTTAACATTACATATGGGTCTACTGGATGATTTTTTAAAATTTCAACTGATTTTAAAAGAGGCAAACCAAGGATGGAAGGACAGTTTCAACATTTAAAAAAAAAAAAAATAATACTTCAAAATAAACAGCTTGACCAGACAATGGGTTCACACATCTGTTGTTTTCAGCAGTTAAGATTGCACCGATACAAGACTTCACAGAGACCAGTGAGATCAAACGTTATTTCAGAAGACAACCAATATGGAGGACAACTGATGTTTTATAGCTGGACGTCCTTGTGTTTGTTGTTGCCTTAATTCCACAAACTGGTCTTCCTTGTTCTTCTACTTGGCTTCTGGTAGGGTTGTGTTCATGTAAGAGGAAAGGTGGGCAGACTTAGGGAGGAGTGAGGAAAACCCTTTCTTTGCCCAGTCCCCATGTACAACAAAAATCAAAGTCCCAGACACCTTAAATTGGTGAAATCTGTTCTTTTAGCTATCAAAGTTACAGGCAAACTCCTACAAACTGTCTTACTTATAATACAGTCATGTGTGTATGTTTTAGGCATGTAGCGTGCTAAGGACCCATGACTGGGCCTTATTTGCCACAAAAGGTGGGTGGAGGGCGGCCAGACTCAAGCTCAACATATGCCAACCTACGTGTGCCACTCGGCAGTATCTCTTCTGTCCAGGCCTTGTTGTCCTTGGTGATACACCTGGAGACTGAGGGTAGTCATCGCCTTGTCCACAGCACGACCAGCGGCTTGTGGCACCCTTACGACCCGCCTGGATGGTAGCCCAGGCCATGCTTAGGGGAGAACGGGGTTGGTTGTCACACTTTTACTCTAGTATTAATTGCTCATCATCAAACCATCATTCAGTAGTCATTCCTACATTAAATTGAAGCTTAATGTGTTGGCTTGAAATGTCAAATGTCTATCAAAGACAATTTGACACACTGTGACAACCAACCCCATCACAGGGATGGTTTTCACACACTATGGGGCTGTGTCACAATGTTATTTTAATGGAAATAAGGCAAGAATTCCAAACTAAATTTTATCTTTAATAGAACTGACAGGTTGACATATAACATACAGTCCTTGATAAATTTATCAGACCATCACCCAAAGTAAGGTTTATGCCACAGCTGCCCTAAATTAACAGCATTGATAGTTACCAAAATCATTTTTATGTTTCTGCAATGGTTAATACACAAATATGTAGAAGCTCTTTAACTGAAATGATATTTTCAATGCTAAAATATAATTATTATTGTTATCCAGGAATCTTCAAATTTACTGATTTACAAAAAAACTGAAAAAAATAGTAAAGCACATTATTATTTCTTGATTAATGTCAAATTATATATATAATAATAATGCAAGTTTTTTTTACTTGCATTCCTGAACAGAAAAATTAGTTTTAGTGGTTGAATTGTGGGCTGAGATTTGTGCCACCAGAAACTGAATTTGAATAATGATATTGAATTTGAATAGCACGATTTGAATTTGAATTTATTGCTTTGAAATGGAATTTATTTGCTTTGAAATTGATATTTTTTGCTTTGAAATTGTATTTAATCGCTTGAGCATTCAACTCTATATATTCCTTAAATTCAAAAATAAAAAAAATCAAATTCAGTTCATTCAATTCAAATTCAGCTCTACAATTCAATTTCAGTTCAGCGTGGCACCACTGGTCTACCACAGCATCTTAGTGCATCATGGAATCCCTTCTGGACTGAATCTGATTGGTTGTGGGTTGATATATCAACAAGACAATGACCTCAATCATACTTCAAAGCTGTGCAGAGACTATTTGACAAAGAAAAAGGAATCTGGAGTACTGGAACTGATGGACTGGCCAAGTCAAAGTCCAGATTTGAAACCTATGGAACAAATTAGGGTTTAGTAGATTGAAAGATTGATGGCATAAAAGTTTCATCCGAAGCAAGTCTGTGGGAACAGCGAGAAAGTATTTGGAACTCGATAACAAAAGAGACTGTGAAAAAGTACATAAAAACAATGCCAGCAAGAATGCAAGCTGTTATCAAGGCTAAAGCAGGCCATACAAAATATAAAGTTTTTTGGTTATTATGTGTGAAAAAGGACTATTTAGTTGTTTCAGTTCATTATTTGCCAAATAAATAACAACATTTTTAGTTTTAAACAAGTTTTTGAAAGATTTCTAAAATATTTATGTTTTCTCATTTTATGACAGGTGGTCTAATAAATTTATTAAGCACTGTAACTGAATGCATCTTAACACAAAATGAGCAAGGAACATGAACAGGAACATCTTTACACCAGCAAAGAGGCCTATAGCAACACAAAGAACTAAACAAATAGGCCTAACAATAATAGCCTACTCAACTAGGCTACACACATTCACTATCACTATCACTACTAATCCCAAAGAGAATGTGACAAACAAGCCCAACTGGAATTTCCTGCTAGCATCTAAGCTAACATCCGTCTACAACAAGTTAGCTAGCTAACAGTAATCTAAACTATAGCTTTCCCTTCACACCTTTTAAAGGTAACATTTTTTTTGTTATAAACCCATTGTGTAAAAGCCTCGAAGAAAAATACTGAGAAGCTGAACATTTGCAATCTGACATGAAAAGTGAGTCCTCTCAATTCAAGTCCAGCTGTCCAACTCCAGAGAAGACTATGTAGATGAGCTCTGATCCAAATTCTGGAAATTTCCAATTAAAGATTTTTGAGAAAGCGCCATCTAGTGGTGAGATATGATGAATGTGACAACCAACCCGTGTGAAACCAACCCCATTCTCCTCTACTTGTCACCAGTTATCAAAATGCTCACTTGTGAGGTGTCCATTAATGAAACATGTCATTGTGGAGTAATATAATGACGACTAAAGATCGGCATCAACTGGATAGTGCTTATTCTTATGCCTCTTCCTTGGCTCACTCTAGAAAGTGTATTTCTATATTGTCCTCTCAGCAGGGATTTCACCCATATCCTTTTCAGGTTTTTGTCTTACACAGCAAAAATGACTGCAGCGAAAGACTTTCCTCCCATGTCTGTTTTTCCTCTCAAGTCACCTTTGATCACACAAATTTCACACAAATCTTCTGTCTGATGAATCTGAGTTAAAAATTGACTGAAACTGTCCTTTTTGTCTGTGGACCTCCTCATTTTTAAAATTGGCCATCTAGCATGAAGACGGCCTTCAGTAAGTGAAGTTTTTTCGTTTAACCCCATTCTAATTTTTTTGCAACTTGCTTCTAAAAAAACTGTTTAAAGAAATGTCTCTTGGTATGGCATAGTGGTTTAAGGCGCGTCCCATGTAGGCCTCCTCTGTCATAAAGGCATTAAAAATCCCAAAAATAAATCTTAAAAAAAAAAGTGTCTCTTTATAGTTTTTACCCATCACCCCAGCAGATGTGAGAAAGATAACATCATGTGTCACAGTGAGCCCTTACACAGAGATCAGATTTAAACAGAGTCAGTCATGTCATTCAAAGTCTTACACAACATTAGAAGCAGAAGCTGGAGAGGGTTAAAGTCTGGAGCAGCTCTTTTTTTGTCAACGTGTTTGATGAGCTGGCTCAGACCGACTGACAGAGAGGAGGAAAAAAGCAGAGCGGATATGGAGGATAAATATTACCATTCTGAAAAGCGTCATCTTTCCAGCGGGGGGAGCATTTTTCTGCTGGCTCTAAAATAGATGGGAGAGGCACTTTTAAAAAGAATCTACTTTCTGAGTGACACAGCAGACTGACGCTCCTCCTCTCATGTTTATATTTCACAACAAATCACACGTCATCAACAATCAGATGTTTATAAAAATCAAACAGCAGGTCAATGTGAGTCCTAAACTTGGGCTGGGCGATGTGGACCAAAATAATATCTCCTAATATCTAGTTTTTTAAATCAGACTTATATTTGACATGATTCTAGTAAAAATTAAGACCACAAACATGTTTAATACCACAGGAATAAAATAGAAGTCCTAGACACCCAATATTGGGCTTTTTTTCATTTTTATTAGCATATATTGTAGAAACACTGACTTAAACAGTCTAAGTTTAACAAAAACATTGTCAGCATTTCTGCAAATTAAGCTTGCCTTTTTTTCAAAACTGTTAAATGGCATGTTTTTAAAAGTGATAAAATCTTTTTTTTTTTTCAAATCTTTATGATCTTCAGTCATATTTTTAACCAGAGAGACAGAGAGCACTGTCTAAACTGTGCAATTACATTGGTCACATTTGAACAAGTTGGTGGAACTTGCTCCTCACCAGTTCCCAGTTCTAACGTCACCAAAACTAAAATCCTGGATACCCAGTTTATAATAACTATTTCACACTCAAAAAATCCAGTCAAATTCCTGTACAGTGTCTACAATGCAAAATTAAGTTTGAAACATTTGCAACTTTTATTGATAATTTTAAAACTTGCGGATCACCTCCTATACACTGGCTCAGCTGTACAAAGTCATTGGCAACATTTCTTCATATATCTAGGTTGTTAAAGCTTTCTATACTCTTTAGAACCAAACATTAAAGATCAAATCTCCATGATTTTAATAAACAGGGTATCATAAGGACACACACTTCATGATCTTCAATAATACCTTTAATTTGGGGAAAGATTACTGTATAAATTGCACAAAGACGTTGGCAACGTTTGGGTATGTGGGTGAAACTTGCTCCTAACCAGTTTCCAGTTCAAACAAAATCAAGCCGAGACAACTTGTAGTGTGTAATTTATTGTATCTAGTTATCTAAAATTATACCTAAATATAAAAAAACTTTGAGACAAACTCCTACACACTGTTTAAAATGTACAAAAACACTGGCAACATGTCTGAGGTTGTTCAAGCTTCCCATGCTCTTAAAAATGATGTTTTTCTAGGAGGTTAAATCTCCATTATTTTAATGGTTGTTATAATGGTTGTTGGTATTAGAAAGAAGAAGAAGAAGATTTTTAACATAGAAAGAGAGGACTGTCTGAAATGTCACATGTCCAAATACTGCTACATACTTGTGCATTTTAAACAGTGCTTTCTGTCTTTCAGCTCAAGTTAAGGTTTAAGATCAAACATTTTCTGTACTTTTTGATTTCATTTTGAAACACATGGTACAGAGAATTCTGACAACTCAATATGTGGAAATTTTTGCCAATGTTTTTGTACATTTTAGACACTGTGTGAGGGTTTGCATGCAATTTTTAATCATTAAAACTTTCCCAACATTCACAGACTTATATTTTCATTACTATGGTATCAAACAGGTATCAATATCATTTGGTTTTAATTAATATATCCATTCAGTGACAAATGAGATAATTGACCATGCAGACTACATATTTGACAGATTATCCTGTGGTCAGTACTTATATTATTGGAAATAGCTCTTATTGTAGACTGTCTTTAATGAGCATAAGGATCAGCACAGACTATATTGATGTAATTGATACTGTCTCACCCTTTATCCAAGGTAAAAAACATCTGTCTTTAAAACTTGACCCTGTATTTCATTTTAGCATTCATCAAGCTATCTTAAAAACTCCACATATTGCCCAGCCCTACCCTTAACATCAGAAACATCTTTGTGTCATATTGTGGTGCTGTCATTCAGTGAGTGAGGGGGATCAGGTTCACGGTCAGCTGGCATCTACACTCGAATTGATAGCATATTCGCCGGGTCAGCTAGGTCATCTGCTAAACTCTGCTTTCGCCCTGAACACAGTATCCACTAAGTAAACAAATGACCGGCTGTGCAATGTATAGACGACCTGTCTGAAGATAGTAACACCTTTGCTCTGTAACCGATGAGCTGGAGAGATTTAACGTGTCCTTAAACAGCTCTTTTAAATGTGTGAGTGAAGCCTGCTGTCCTAGTTTGAACTGAGTAGGAGTAACAAATGACTGAAGATGTGGAGAAGGATCTGCTTTCTCCACACTCAAACTGAGACATTTCACTCCCAATCTGTTATAAAACAAAAGGCATTTCTGATAGGTAACAAAGTATATTTGAGACTAACTAGACCTGTGGTTTAGGCTTTGATTTTGTTTTTTGGCTGAGAAGAAAACAGCAGGATTTTATGTTTCCTCACACAATAAAAGTGTTTCTTGCTGCTAGAGAACAAAATAAACAGCATTTTACTGCACAGTAGGGTTGTCACTGTTCCAGAATTTTAAACTAAAGTATAATACTATTAGAAATCAAATAATCTCTGGTTCTGTTTTGATACCACATCAACAAAAACAAATGTCCTAGGCACCCACTATTCATATGTTTTGGTTTAGAGTAAAACATTGCAAGCAAATCCCTGCAGGCTGTCGTAAGGCATTTCACACCGATTGTTCATTTGCTCTGGTCTGAATTATGGACCAATCTGTCATGATGAATTATATTTAGCTCAACTTTGATACATGTTCACACACATTTAGGACATTTTCACAGGAGGCACAATTGTTTCATTTCATGCACTCTTTCTGATACAGTCACTGTCTGTATGCTTGTAGATGGTTTCAAAATCCAGAAGACATCCTACAGACTACAATGCATGTAATAATATTTTTTAAGGCACATACACCATGCCTCTACAGATAAAATGGGTCTTTGCTTTGCAGATATTACGGCTTTTACACAGACAGCAGGTGTCTAGAATTGACTTTAAAGCTCTAATCTTTGACAGGTATCTAGTACTTTGGGTACAGTTGCATCCATATCTGTCCACATGAATTGTGCATAAGACCACTTCGGGCATGGTGCCCGAGCATAGCATACTTGCATTCACTTGAGGTCAAGTGTACTTCGATCTAGGCCCAGTTCCCTCATGTGTAACCGCCCTTAAAAGCGGAGCCAAATGAATGATGTGGGGGAAAAATGCTCTCTAATTGGCTGGAATTTCTTGCTTGTGGCTGCACCAAAAATACTTCCCAATTTTAAGACTGACAGAAAACTACATGGATTGATGTTGGCTCTGCTCATCATTTCTTACATTTTTGCATCTTTCACTATAGGCAAACAGTATAATTTGAAAATTAGGTGCAACTGTGGCTCAAAATAATGCATTAGTACTAGACTCAATGGAGGCGCCGTTGAAGACAGTTCAATCCTCCAGAACCAGGGTGTGCTAATGTTCTTGACCATGTGTTTAACTGGCTATGGAAGCTGGTTTCATCCAAAAAAGTGCAATACTTCCAGCAGTTAGGGCAAAATGAGGCTGGTTCACATTTATACTACAAACCACACCAGAGTTGAAAAAAAAAAAAAAAAAAACAGACCCATATCAACCTTTTAAAGTGGTTTCGATGTGGTTATTTCATCCGTAACACGTTTTGATTCACTACTTTCACACCAGAGCAAACAAACCACACTATTAAGCCAACAGACTTGATTTTGTTTTAAACAAACCAGAAAAGTTAGGTGTGAAAATGAACTGAATTTTTCCAATTTTTAGAAGGTTTCACTTCACTGTCAGCTCTCCATCTGTTTAAAGGGGAATAAATATAACTCTTTTGTTAACGTTTTTGTGAGATGACAAAAAGGCTTGTGAAACATCAGTAATTGCCAAACTGATATTTTCAAGCTGGTCTCTTTTTCTCTCTTTCTTTGGATTAAATTATGACTGAAGATCTGTACAACTTTTAAAGTTTAGGCACATTTTGCCACTGTTGATCATTGCAAAATAGAGACTGTATGGCTTTAAACACGTGGTATCATAGTGATGGAAATTTTGACAATTCTACTGTACAGTACATGGCAGTAAAAAGGCTGTCTACACATGATCAGTGGTACAAGCTCTAAAGCTATATGCCCTGCTAATTTAAAACTGAGTGTCATTAAAAACATTTTTTCTAATCTTAAAATGGATTATGTTTACATGGAGTAGAGGAACCCTATTTATATTAAAATGCTGGTTGACGTTTTCCTAACAGTATGTATTTCTGCACATCAGTATCGCGGTTATGATTGGGGTTTTGAGGCCTTGGGTAAGATTTTTGCATGAATAATAAATCATCCAATTTCTCTACCTAGATTGTTCCAAGAAAAACAATCTGATCCTGTTTTCTGAAGCACAATAATGTGGTGCTGCAACTTGCTGGGGTATTTCTCTGCAGTGAGATACATATTTATTGGTATAAAACCTCACCAGCAGTTGATATGTTTATCAAAGTCCAATGGGTAATGGGAGTTGATCAGTTTCATAAACTCACACTATCAGCTTCTATCAGCTTTGTTGGCTTATCTTTGGTTGGCTGCAAACAAAAACACCTTACTTGACTAAATGTGCATGACGTATGACATGCAGGAAGTACTGTACGTGACAGCAAACGATCATTCCTTTTTAACAAAGGATACCAACTTAAAATAGTAATAGAATGTGTTTTGTTCTTATTTTATTTGTGCCCTTCAGTAAAGGTACTATTGGTTTTGAATCAAGGCAATGGATCCGTTGGGAGTATTACCACACGTGCAGTGTTAAAAGTTCTACCAACACATTAGTCAAATGGAGAGCACAAATTACTATTTAAAAAAAGAGGTTCAGGATGGGATACAAGTCATTGTACTAAGATTGTGGGTGAATGAGATTGAGATAATGGAACAGCAATGAAGAACCACTCCCACATTAACCTGTAACCAACAGACATGTAGATGCTGCAATGCCTGCATTGGTCGGCTACTATGATGTCAGTACGCCTGCTATGTTGGTTGGGACAAGTCTAAACTGTATGAACACAAGCAGATGCCAAAACTGTGACTTTTCTGAATAAGAATCCCTAATTCTTATTTAACTGATTTTGAGAATTGTTTTTACATTTGATCATTTATATCCTTTCAGTACTAGTAATGACAACCACTGAGACAAAAAATGATATGAGGACTTGAAAACTTGCTTAAATGCTGCATGTTTAAGTAATGAAAATGAAACGGAGTTGTCTATTAATTAATATATTAATATGAAAGCATTTTTCAAAAGCTACTTGACTGTCCTGATGGTGTTTTCATGTGTTCATGTGAGTTGGTGAGTGTAAAGCTAAGCTTACAAGTTTTGTTGATTTTGCTTTGGCTACAGCCCACAGAAAATGTTTTATGTTGGGAAAGTAAAGCCCATTCAAAACTGGAAAATGTCTGGAAAGTAGTACACAATTTAATATTTCTTATCTGCCAATAAGTATATCTGTCGTTACAATTCCAAAATAAAAGATCCCACAGTGACAGTTTTTTCCTAGTGGTTATGAAATTAAGGACTGAAAGGCAGAGAAATTAATTAATATCAAAATGATTTAACAAAATCTAGTGAATATCAGAAATAGAGTTTTTTTAGCAGAAAAATCACTGTTTCAACATCGACTTCTAAGATTACAGGGCGAACCTGTCACTGCTAACATAGCAGCACCATCCACGTACGATTAGACAAGTTAATGCAGCTTCAACATATGTCATGTCTATGCTGTAGCCCTAATAACTTCCTTTAAAACTAATACTCGAACTTTCAGGACAGTAAGGGCTCCAAACATGAGCTGGACAGTTCTTTCTAGGCTGATGAAGCAGCACTTAAAACAAACACAAGGTCAAAAAGTCAAAGATGAACTTGACAGAATATTCAGCGCTGAACTGTTCAGAAATCTAAATCAAAAGGTTAAAAAGGGCAAGACCTTAACAGTTTCTCTGTTCAAAGAGAACCAAGTGACCGTACCACCGATCATGTGTAGAGGCTGTCAATAAATTTTTAACAGAATGCAATTTTAGGTCTTAATACTGACATTTTTTAACATTTAAAAACCCCTAACGGTGGGTTGTTAGTTTGAAGATGTCTTTTTGGGTTTATTTGAGCATTTTGATATCTTTTCAGGTCTTTTTGATTTGACTATCATTGACTTTTAACATTTTACACCATAATATCATTTGAAATTACTCTTAGGTTTAAGAGGCTGTGAGTGTGTTGGTGTGATAGGGCCAGACTTCTTACCTGACATACTGGAGGGGTTCAGGGCCGAGACGTCATCCTCAGAGCCTCCTCAGACATCTGGGAACATACCTAGCTGAGACAAGAAAAGCGTCAGTGACTACATGTTTGACCTACACTACAGCCATTTATAATAAAACTGAAACAGATTTCTCTATATGAGCTTGAATGTGCTTACAGCTTGTCGCTCCCTGCTGTGCCATTTACACAAAGAAGTAAAATGGATTGTTTAGAGGACAAAGTGGCTCTAATTGGATGTAATTGTCCTCTTTAGCTCCATAAAGCTGCTTTAAAGAGCTGTTTGATTCCTCTGTTTGAATATCAGAGGACATTCAAGGATGCAGCTTTTACTGTGAAGGTTCATCAAAGGGGATCCTGAACACACTGTTTCAGCCCTCATGACATTTTCTAACTGTGAATGCTGACATCTAGTGGTCACACGTACAAAGTATGAAGAGGATGTACAACCTCTCAGAGATATTTATAGTCTAGGGACTGATTTTATAACCATATACTTTTTTATTCTCAATGTTTGATTGCTTGGTTTTAGTCCTCATAAAATCTGTTACAAAAGCAGCATGCAAATGGATCATTAGCAGTAAGGTCAAGTTTTAAAAATCATAAAGTAACAGTCTTTTGAACCTCATGAAATGCTGAGAATACAAACTGAATTCATGCAAAATTTCTTAATAACAAAATAATTATAATTCATATATTTGCATAATGATGGGCTAGACAAATTTGCTGATGGATGGGTGAACTTTGCACAATTAAACATGGCAACCTGCTCGACTCCTTTCCCTCCTGTTGTACTCACCTTAATTTACATTGCAAATAACTTCATCACTTTCTTTACTGTCATTCTTTAAATACAGGGTTTTTTTAAAATGGGTTAACACACCTAACTCATGAAAGGAAAGAGTAAAAGAGAAAACCAAGAAGCCATTTGGAGTCATAAACTTGAGTGAAAGGCAAAAATCAAAATGTAGAAAACTGACATGATGTAAATGAGAAAAATAAACACTGTTGTTTAAATGTAGCCAATACACATTTATGCTGTCTCTTTACTTGGGACAAAAACCCAGGTAGGGTTAGCCTTTTTGTATGACGGCCACCATCATTGGTTTATAGTGCCTCTTTAAAACAAAATGTATAATTGTTGAAACTGCCAAAATAGCATTGTCAGGCACAGTGGTGAAAAAAGACGGAGTATGGATTTCAATTACTAGAGTGATGTACATCAGTGACCCACTGATGTAAAACAACTGAATGCTACAAAGGTGGCGTACGTGCATAGTGATTAAGGAGTGATGTAACTACTTGAGTAATAGAAGTGATGTACAGAAATGGCATAACAAAGTAACATGAAAGTGGCGTGCGTATGTTGTGATGAAGGAGTGACGTACCCAACTGAGATACAGAGGTGCTGTACAGAGAAGTCATAACAAAGCAACACGAAAGTGGCGTACGTATGTTCTGAAGAAGGGGTGACGTACCCAACTGAGATACAGAAGAGATCTACAGAGGTGTCATAACAAAGTAGTACGAAAGTGACATACGTATGTTGTGATGAAGGAGTGACGTACCCAACTGAGATACAGACGTGATGTATGGCAGTGTCATAACTAAGTAATACGAAAGTGGTGTACGTATGTTGTGATGAAGGAGTGATGTACCCAATTGAGATACAGCACTGATGTACGGAGGTGTAAAAAGAAAAGTAATATGAAAGTGGTGAACGTATGTTGTGATGACATGCAGATGTAAAGTACAGAAGTGATGTACATAAGTGGCAGGGTTGCCAGGTCTTTGAGACAAAAAAGCCAAATGGCCAGTCATAAGTAGCTCAACAGCTAATAAAGCCATCCCAAAGTAGTCTTTCAAAATTAGCATGAAAATCTGCTACACCATATAAAATGCCTAAAGTACAATACTATTTCTATCATTGTTAAATATATGCAGCATGTAGAAAACAACACCTAAAAGGCCAGTATACTGAAAGCCGTTTTCCCTAAACAGGTGTTTGGTCTAGTTCTTACATTAAAATGTTCTTAAATGGGCTATGTCCTCCTTTTCCTGGGGGCATTCGTAGCTATGAATCCTGAGAAATTAATTAAAAAAAAAAACCCAAAAAACACATTTTGTGACTTAGCACCTATAGGTGTTGTTTTGAAAGAAATAAATCATCAATTTAGTAAGTACAGCTTCCCTTTTTTAAAAAAAAAAATCCAACCAGCTAAATGTTACTATAAGCTTAAAGTTATATCATATGAAACACCAGAACTCTGGTACCTGTTAGTCTGTTGGTGGCTATTGTACTAACACTAGGCAATGTTAAAGTGTCTTTAACAGCAGTATATTAAACATGATGTTCACAATCTAAATCAGTGGTTCTCAACTGTTTGAGTCACGGGACCCACCATCAACTCCTTAAGGAGAACAGCAACCCCAATTTTGGAACTCTTTTTGGTCAATCAGATGTATTTAATAAAAGATAGTAGACCTTGGGCCCAAGACAGAACAAAATATGAAACAAAACAATGAAACAGGACAAAACATGCATGTTTTATAGGGACTCATAGACAATTTGGCGCGATTTTTTTCCCTAACACATATCCATGATCCACTTAAAAAGGCTTTGCCACCCACTTTTGGGTCCCGACCAACCAGTTGAGAACCACTGATCTAAATGCATCAGGGATGTGATTTTTCTTAATATTAGTTCAGTCGGGCAGGTGGGCCATGGGTGGGAATCACTTTGGCCCTGAACTGTGCATGTCAGGTGAGGCATTTGTATGTGTATCTGGCTGTGTGATAATTCACATTTTTACCAGCTTATATGCTAGTTAATTTAGTTAGATTTAGAATAAATGAATTGGTTTCCTTGGCATCGAATATAGGTCGACTCAATCCACTCAAAAAAAATCTACCCATGTTAGTACGCTAAAAAGTAGCCCAACTCCACAGGAAAACCGTGGACCTGTAATCCTGTGAAGTGGCGTACGGAAGTAATGCACTGAGATTTCATAGCAATGTGACTTGTGAAAGGGATGTACAAAAGTGATGTATGAAAATGATGTACAAAGGTGACAAATGAACAATAAGAGCCAGATCCTGTTAGAGAGCTGTTTCATATTTCCATAAGTATTATTATTATTTTTTTTTTAAAAATCATTTGTAAATAGATTGCGTGTGTCTGTGCGTTATTTAATTGATTAGCAGGGATGATCTTTTATCCTCTACCACAGGCACACCATGCATTACAGACTTGTGTGTGATGGCGTAACATATAAGTTTTACGTCAGGTGTGTGATACATTCCAGCCAGTGAGCAGATTTCATCTGACCCACATGGTGTTTTGGGGAGACAGTAGATTTTGAAAAAAATAATTACATGATATTCTCATCAGTTTTAAAAATTGAGCTTAGTTGGGGTAAAATATCTGCCCTAATATCAATCATATGTTATAACATTGCCATAATAGACAGGTCAAATGAAGTCAAACTGGCACCTGAATGAAGAGCCGTTTGGGAGCCAAAAGAGCCGAGCCAAATGAGCTTGATCACTGAAAAGAGCCAAAATTCCCATCACTAGTTCACAAGGGACGAACAGAAGTGAGTTGACTTGTGCATTCGACTCATGGTAGGTTATATGTTGTAACATGCACTATAAAAATAGAGCGACTAAGCAACTAGATTCTTGGATGAAACTTCCAAAAGACTTGCCATTATGAAAGACGGAACAGATTATCTTTGCTTTAAAAAATCAAAACATATTTTTATCCATTTATGTGTGTCAGGTTCAATTACAGACTTTGACAAAGAACAGGCCTCTTCAGGATAGCCCGGAGGCATTTCCTTGAGAACAGCAGCTGCCATCGTAATCCCGATGATCTGCAGGTTTCATCATGTTCAATCTAATTACAATAGTCACAAAAACCATCCCTTCAACTGTCTCTGAGTATGTTTTTGTGGGCATGTCGCACTGCAACATTTTAGAATATTACTGTCTATTTTGACACAATTAAAACTCCTTGATCACAGTCTTCTATCAAATCTTCATCAGACTAGAAATGCAAATTATAACTACAGAGCTAAGATATTGAAAGGGCATGCAGAAAGACATGATGCAACAATGAAAAGCCATTTTAACACTAAGGCTTTCATAAAAAACAATAAAGCAATCATTAAATAGACTCAGGCTTCTGTTTTGTAACTCAGCCAAAAAGCTGCTCCAAAACTCACTGTCAGCAAGGAGAGAAAATAAAGAAAATACAAAAAGTATTAAAGATTGCATAACTCCTTCTTATTGGAACAACAGCTGGCTTGAAAAGCATTACAGGAAGCTCTGCTTTAGTTTGCAGCTTTTCACCCTAGAGAGCATTTAATATCCAGACAACAGCTGGGGATGGCCTGAGAGCCGGTTCATCCATACAACAGGTTTCTATGGTTCCAATGAGGACACAGACAGACGGATAGATGTCCAAAGGTTTCCTGGCAGAAACAAATATTAAGACTGATGGAAAACAGACAACGAACAGGCCAGAATGTACAGTGCATACGTTGTTAAACAGACAAATGTCTGGAGGTCACACTAGGATGCAGAGATAACAAGACGGAGCAGATAATGAGCAAAGTTAAACCCCTCATGGGGATTTTTCTATCAATAGCGTCCTATCTATATCACAGCGGCTGAGTCTATCGACTGAGAAAGCAGACCACACGACAACAGCTCAAAGTCACTCTGGATGTAGAGTAAAAAGATTTCCTGAAAGTCGTATTTTGGTCAGCTTTCTAGTTGGTAAAATTGACATGTACATGAAAATATGAACAGATTCCCTAATTTTACTGCCAACTCCAACTGATTAAATTCAGATTTCTTTCCCACCATATCTGCTGGTGCTTTTACAGCGGTGCTGCACATTTGATGGCAAATTCATTGTTATCGTTTCAATACACATCACAAAATTTGGACTTTAGAGCAACAAATATGAAATAAGAAACATTAAGGTAAAGATGCAATGCTTTATCTCTCAGCATGTCTACATTTCGATCTGTTGGCTGGAGGCCTGGGTATGACGGCCATGTTTTAAACCATTTGTTCTCCTTCTGCATCTTCCTTTTCTTTCTCCCAGCTTCTCTCTATTCTTGCTCCTATCTCCCTCTTTTCTCTCCTTACCTGAAGACTGGTTCATCTCTGACGGCCACTCTCATAAACTGTCTATCTGAGACATCATATATTTGAGGAAAGAAGTGCCGTAATTTGCTGGTACAACGTATTTACGGTTTTAGTTTTTTTTTTTTTTAATTCAACCTTTTTTATAATCAAGGTCTGAAATAACCACGTTAAAACACTACAGACTACACAACATGTCATAAACAAAATAGAGAAAAAGATCAGAAGGCTAATCCAAAATTAAATTATGTATAGACCCATTTAACAAGTAATTACATCAACAGTTGCATGCTTTAGCTTCATATAGCTAACATAGCTATGCTAGCTGTGTAATGTTACTTCATAAGCCAACGCAAGCAATGCAAGCTTTAGCAAATGTAGCTATAGCTAATGTAGCTAAGTAGATCATGAATCCATGTAGCTTACATAGCTGCTTTGTGAGCTTAGCTTAGGCTACGGTAGCTAGATAGCTCTGTTATCTTTCACTAAATTAGCTTTCCCAACCTGAGTTTTTGCAGATGCCGATAACACAGATACATAGCTTGTGTCGCTGCTTTGTAAGTTTAGCTTAAACTACGTAGCTACATAATCTACGTTGCTTATGCAGCTAACAGAGCTATGTAAGCTACACTTGCTGTGTTAAAATGCTTTTATAGAGGACACGCTTTTATCCTGCAAGCAAAATTTTTACTCAGCTTTATTAAACATTTTATTATCAGGTTTTACAGGTCAGGTTTTTAACTTTTGGTATCCTGACCATTACCTTAACCCTTAAAGGAAGTTTCATCAGATTATATTTTGAAAGCTTTAGCGTTTTCTTTCTGAGATATATGGTGTCTCAGCTGAAGGGTCTGTGAGAGTGGCTATCAGAGATGAATGCTCTTCCGCCAGACTGTCTTGTTTTTTATGCTGCTTTAGCAGATGGTTGTTCAACATAACACTGGTTTCTGCCACTGTTACTTTACTAAATGTTGCTCAGTGCTGCTTACCGTGGATTGTTGGATCCTCAAAATAAGAATAAAAATGAGTACAGACTACCTTGCTGTCTCTTTGAAATGTCTTGAGATAAATTTGGTTATGAATTACACTAATAAGGAATGACCCAGGTATTACAAACAGCTATTGCTATGCTACAGTATTTTGTATGTTAAGTTAATCTTGGGGGCCTGCCTCATAAACAAGAACCCAGGGTGCTTGAATGTCTAGCTGTGAAAACCATAAGGTTAGACATTAAGCTGGCTAAACAGTTAAAAGTCTGATCCCTTGGTAGTTTGAATCCTTTGTTGATTAAACTAACTATTGATTGGTGACGTTAAATAAAAAAATGATGGATATATATTTGTTCATATATTTGCCTCTTTCAAACAGAGGCGTTGATCGGGCTCCCAAAACGCCTGTTCAGTGTGGACAAAATGCCGTTCCGATTAAAAAACGTTTGCATGATACTCCTAAACTCGTCTCCATGTGGAAAGCCTCTAAAACAGCATGGCTTGGTTTTAATTGGCAAGTCCAAAAGTCAGAGTGGAAGAGCCCCATCTGTCTGCTCTAAGGTTGTTCAAACTAGATTTGCTCATATTAAGGGATGGCTTAAACCCTTGGTTCTCAACTTGTGGCTCAGGATCTAAAAGCCAGTAATGGATTTGTGCCTGGAAAGAAATTTGTGGCAAAATGTCTTTGATGTGCCTTTATTTAGAAGGACATGGCTTAATCCCTTTGTCCCATTGCATTTGTTACAAAACTGCCCCGTTTTTTTTATTAAAAACATTTGGTTCTGACTGAAAAATTTGAGTCGCAATTTGTCATTAAGGAGGTGGTGGTGGGTCCTGATGCTAAACCAGTTGAGATCCACTGGCTTATACACTGGTCTACAAGCCTATTATGTTGGGATTTTATAAATGAAAACAAGTGCAATTTATGTTTATTTTGACAGCAATGTAGCATGTTTTTCCATGTGGGTCTTGCAGGGGTCCTCAGCCTATAGAATAGGTAGAAATAATGTAGGGAACCACTGGTCTAAGTTGTATTAGCACCATTAGTTTCCCCTGCAGCTGTGATTAATTGTTACTGTCTTGCTGCCATAATGCTCATAAGTCTGATGAAAACAACTCTGAACTGATAGCATGTATAGCATCTCGTAGGAACAGTGTTATTTAGCACATTATGGTCTAAAAAAACGGGGAGTTGTACGAAGGCTGTGTCAGGTTATGCTCACATAAGTGAACCATTTCAGCACAGAAATGTGGATATCAACCTGCAAGGAGAGCCGAAGGCCGGCGGGGCTAGCACTGCTAACGTTACGAACTCAGTTTAGTGGCTGCTGCTGTGATCCAGTCTCAAACACTTAGTGCTTGATTCAGACTTTTTCTTGACTTTCTAGACTAGTTGACTAAACAAAGTTATTATTTGCTTTTAACTTTATAAGAAAGTGATCGTCTTCACCACTGACTCTGCTCCTATAGCCTATTGTAAATAAAAAGGCGTCAGGAGGCAGAAATGAAAGCTGAAACAAATTAACAATGCTGTGTTGTTGCCACTGGGAACAAAACAAGTTACAGCTGCCAAAGTCACTCAAACTATACTCAGAGTGAGATCCTGAATTGATTAAAAGTAATCAAAAGCTTGTTTGTGTGATGAAACAACTGAATATTTTATAACTCTGATGATGACATAACCACAAGACGATTTCCCGCCTAGTCAGGCCTTGGAAATGCTCCATCTACCTTGCAGGGAGGAGGTATGAGTGTGTTGTTTACTTCCTAAACGCTGTATAACTCCAATACCATATGACACCTCAAACTGTGCTGAAATCCAACAGTCACACCTACCGAAGGTACTCACACTCAAAGAGGCATTTTAGGACAACTCGATTCCATCAGATATGTGGTACACAGATGGCACTTTATTTGGGAAGAGGGGGGAAAATCATCCAGCTGAGTGCTTTTTGTGGCTCTCTAATTGCCTTTTCTGCACATTAGTGTCCCAAATAAACAAAAGTGACAATAATGGACTTCCACCGCAGGCGTAAATTAGCTGCGGTGGCAGAGAGCCGGGTCAATGTGCACATCCTTTGCTCTTTTATTTGCATTCGAGTTTTTGCATTCTCCACTTTCCTGCCTGAAAATCCATCTGATATCATTAGACTGAAAAAACAGAGATGATAGGTTGAACGCTGGGGATTTGGCAGGATAGCATTGCTTTTCTTAGCATTGGCTGTTGCAGAAGTTCTGTTTGGCACATAAAAAGTGATGTTTTTTTCACCACAGCTAGCTCAGATTGTTATTAAAAGTGTCTGACAACATCACAGGAAGGATCCCTACAGAGACGGACCATTTGTTCAGGGTGATGTCCTTTATTTGAAAAAAGAAACATGTTAAATCACTCCCTTCAAGCCAACAAACTCAGTTCGAACACATAAACAAGAATCTTGCCTTGCAGAATATGGAATTACCGGTCTGAAGTTTATTTTATTAGTCAGTTTTTTTCATGTGACAATTTGTTGGATCAGAGCTCATCATTACAAGCACCACAATTACAAAATAAACGGAAAAGCAGCAGTAAAACAGCTGTTGTGTTCTGCAATGTAACATTATGGTTCTTCTTAAAGGAATGGTGGGTTTAGAAGATGTTTATCATATCAAAAATGGGAAGTATAAAGATGTTAGGACTTGCACTAAAGTATATTAAGTTGATGAGGAAAAAATAAGAGCTGAATCTGGGGGCACAACATCTAATCTGGTTCAGTTAAAACAAACTCAACTCCATCTGCCAAGTTAGTGTGGCTCATCCGTGCTGGTGTAAAAGCTGTCAGTTGAACTCTGTACAGACAAAACAACCAAACCAAAACTGCTTGAAAAGCAGGGTCTTGGCCTGCTTTTATGCAGACTCTGGTGCAGTTCTTTTGAAGAGAGAACACAAACTGACTTCGCTCTGATCTACTAACTTCAGGAAGCATTCAGTTTTTTGGATTAAACCAGCCACCATAGACCACTAAAGTCATGATCATAACTACGGGTAGGCCTAAAGGAGCTTCAAAAAAAATAATACAAGGGTTTTCCCCTCTCCTTAGGCTGCTGTCTATATGAGAAATGTTACAAAGGTAAAGAGTAGAAAAAATGGGCATGAAAAGCAGCAAAAGGGGTTAACAGTGACAACATTGGCTTAAAAGTGGCCAATATCAAAATAACAAATACCTTTTTTTTATTTCATATTTGCTGTAGTATGTAGCCATCTTAAAAATGCAAAACCCTTTTCTCAATAACAGAATTAAATGCTTTAAATGGGCAAAAAAAGGTGGTGAATTGGGGTTAAAAAGTGAAAAAAATGGTTCAAAAACCAGTAAATTGGTTAACTAAGGCAGAAAAATAGTCAGAAAGAGGCAGAAACGGGTCAAAATTGGAAGAAATTGGCAGAGAGGGGTGTGAAATTGGATTAAGAAGTGGCAGAAATGGGTTCAAAGTGGCAAAATGTGTTTCAGATTCTGTTAGCATGAAAGCCTCTTTTTATTATGAGAGAAAACATTTTGGTCGATTGAAAGCTACATTATCTTAACAGAGCAAAAAGAACTTGCTGCAGATTGGAAAGGTGATGAACGTTGCTGAAGTTGTTTTTAAAAGCAACATGTTTGATACAACAAGGTATAGATTGCTTTTGTCTTGGGTGTTGAGCAGTGTGCAGCAGTGTGAGGTTTTTTTTTCTTTTGGTACATTTTCTGCATAAAGAGCTGGCATGCTCAACCTCAAAAAACTGTTTTTTTTTACTGAAAAATTGATTGAAGCTGTCTCCTAGCTCTAAATCCTGGTTTCAGACCACGCTGGAGCACTCAACTAAATAATCAATCTAAAAATCAACATCATTAAGTTCATTAGGGAGTGTAAAATAAAGTTAATCATGTGATAAAAATATAATTCATCAGACTTAAAAACTTCTAGGCCTACTTCAATGTGTTTTGCATTCATAAATTTCCTTATATTCCCTATATGCATCAATAGCTGGAGTTAAAAGCCATGGTTGCAACAAAATCCAGCAATTTAAGAGATCAAGCCAAGGTATGGTACAGGAAAAACTCTTCTCCTTTAATGCACACAAAAACAGAAACAGCCAGATTTATAGAGACCCTCCTGGGTGTTCAGTCTGTCTTTACACAACACAGTGCTGCTGCAGGCTGAGTCAGGGTGTGTCTCACATTTTCTTTCTTGTTCTGTATGCGCACATATTGACTTCTGTCCTCTTTCCAGGAAGAGCTAAGAGCCCCAACGGAGTCCTTAAAAGAATCCACATTTTTTCCCGATGAGAAATTGCTCAGCTATGATGCTGAGCAATTTAAACTGCAGAGAGGTGTTTACTCCGTGAAAGCTGCGTGTCATGGTGTGCTCTGACTGGTGTTTGTGTCTGTAGATGTGTGTAAAGATGAGGTAACATGTTGCAGCCCTCATACTGGCCTTGATTCAGCATCACAACCTGATAATGCCTCCTCCCACACAGCTTCAGTCACAATCACACCTTTGAGAAACATTCAAAAGCCTCACACTCAGTATAAATTCACCAGAAAAGTGGCTTTATTCCTAGAGAAATCCTTTTCTAAGTGCTTGGGTAGTTTTTGTAGTGGTGTGATTGGTAGAAATCTTTTGTCTTTAGTGGTGTTGGGACGTGTTTTTTTTCTTTTTTTTTTGGATTACAGAGCTAAGTAAGGGAAGGGGGTCAAATAAGCATCCTCCAATGACAGAGCTTTAAAGTATAGCTCCTAAGGTAGGGATGCACTGCCTCTGTTCAACATTAGGGTAGGGCAGGAATGGGAGCATAGGCCAGTTTGGCACTTTGCTGAGTCAACCTCGGTCCTGTACTGCTCTGGCCTCCTGATGGCCATCGTCCAGGCCCGCACCAGGACCACGCCCCATCTCTCCAGGTATCATCCCAGCTGAGCCCTCCACGACACATGCCCCCGCTCCCGAGGCCTGGTCCAACCCACCAGTCTCAGGCACCCAGTATGCAGTGGGCTTGAGCACAACTGGGAAAGTGCGCTAGGTGTCTGGCACATCAGCGTTAGACACACAGTCTTGCCAACGATACCCAAAAATGAGCCAAAGGGATATCAAAATGGACATTTCACATTTGTCTAGGCAACGTCCATATAAGGTGTTTTGCGAAGGGAAGAACCTTTAAAAAACAGCTCAAAGGTTGAATGGACAAACATTCTGTCTTTATCATTCATTACAGCCCAGTCAGAGCACCAAAGCCTATAATGCAGTAGACATCTGTTGTCATGTCAGTACATTCTTCACTATCAGTGGAGCCAGTTGTAAATTAACTCTCCCTAAAGCCAGGCAGGAGAAGAGCAAAAGCATGTCTTCCACCAAGAAAAGTTTTCAGTATGGTCCTTTGCTCTTATTTTACTATCCATGGTAATCTCTTCACTGGCCACCATTGTTTACAGACCTGCAGTCACTTCAACTAATTCCCACTCAAAGCAGTCTTGAGATATTGTGTTTACAGCAAGGGATGAACATTAGGCCCAGTAACCTTGACCATTAAAATATAACCATTCCTTCCTAGAGTCAAAGTGGACTCTAGTGTAAAGTTTGAAGAAAATACGTCACAGTGTTGTTGAGATATCGCTCCAACAAGAATAGCTCAGACAAACAGAGGATGGACAGACTATCCGGACACACGAAACCCCTGGCTTTCACTTTATTGGAGGCTTTTAAAGAATCAAAAGCACAGCTTAGTTCCTCCCTAGCCCTCAGATATTTCAAAATTTAAGAAATAATTCCAGTTTTGGAGAGCTACATAAAGGTTTTTCATCAGTGCAATAAAAAGTTTATTAGGTGGAGAGCTGTGGGAAAAGAAAACAGAAATGCCTGAGGTTTGCTAAAATAGAGCAGCATTATGGTGTTATTAATTTGATACTCCTGCAAAAATCTCTCTGTAACGGATTTGACCCAGTTGGTCCGCATTAATGAACACATCTCTCAGAGCACACAGGGCTGAGAGCTTTCCATACAAGTTGATGTAGTTGTTAATTATTTTTCAATAAAGTCCTTCTTCCTCAGGCTCTTTCTGCTGGTCTCTGTCCACTGTTGGCCTCTGTTGCTGCTACAGAGTAACATCCATTTCAGAGCTGGCATTTCATAACTGGCTTTACTCCAGGGAGAGATTTTAAAGAATCTACTAGCTTTTCTCTGATGACAGCCCATAAAATGTTCTAATAGTTTCAGATTCTCTCCTATGACAAGTGACTGTGCTAAGTTGAACATGGTTTTGCCTCTTGCTGCTGTTTGGACATTGTTCTTACCATGTTTCTGTGACACTTTCTGATACATTACTGTATAGGGGGTAAAAATATGCTCAGACACAGTATTGGTATCACAAGACAAGACCAGATTTTACACTGTATTCAAGACAACTTTGATGACCAAAGCGGGGCTCACATAGTAAGACAATTGTGTCAGTTTGGGCCTTATTTCCCCTTTCAACCAAAGTCAGTGAAGGCCCCATTATGTGAGATTATCTTTATCTTATTTTTTAGTGTTGTCAGGTGTGTTAAGAGTGATTTGTTTTTACTCCCAGGTGTGCTTGAAGGATGATGAGAGTCACTTGATTTGAAAACTTTAATATTAAACAATATTTAGGATCAGAAATCCTGTTGTGTGGAGGGAACACCAAGGCCAGCCAGGCAGACAGACATGAGCAGGGTTATTAAGTAGAACAGAACAATAGCCAATCAGGAGGAAGGCTCACCAAAGGAGGAAGCACAACAAACACAGCCGCAACAACTACAGTAAATGTAGTATCATGTCAGATGGATGCCAGAAATGAGGGCCTGGCTATGGACAGCAGACATCCATCCGCACTTTGACCTCTATGAGCCCATGTGTTCGTGGATGTTAGTGGGCAATCTTTTAGGTTTCGGCTGATTAGTAAATCACAGGAACTCATGATTGGAAGTTGTTCCCCTTAGCATCTTAAAATTGATGATTTTTAGTGTTTAAAAAGATAAGCTGCAATGTTTGTGATCAGTGTGGATATTTAAGACAGAAAAATAATGCTTATTTATTTATTATGTTATAAAGTTCACCAATTATTTGAAGGGTAGTACTTTTCTCCAGCCAGGAGCAAAAAAAAAGAAAAAAAAAAAGGCTAATTTTAAGTAACTTTATTTTATCATTTTAACTTTGCCAACTCATTTAAATATTCAGATTTCTTTAGTTAGGGTTATTAAACAATAAATTTCAGCTAGGAAAATCTCCTTATTGCTCTCCATTGACATCAGCCTCTTCTTTCTTTCAACCCTCTGAGACCAATGTTGTCATATACAACAAGAGGAGACACAGGTTATCAAAATTTAAATAACCTGAACCACTGATTGTGGCCTCTTACGTTTTTCCCTCTTGAAGCTAACTGTTTTGCCTTTCCAATGATGCTATCCACGCCTTTAAATCCCTTACAAATGCTTTTCTGCAAGCCTGCATCTTTGATGACTCTCCGGGGTATTTACAGATTAAATCAACACCAGTAAATCCGATATTGGATGTCTTTATATCCATTTTTTTTAATCCATTTTTGTTGTTTCTGCTGCTAGCTTTGAATGCTAACTGCCATGTTGTACCCATTGGGCTGACAGCCAATGGAAGGCTGTTCAACCATAGTGTCATGCTTTGTCCTCAGATACTGGTGGAGACGGCCTGAAATGTTCATAATGGAGAGAGAGACTGGGATGTGGCCCTCTGTGTCACTGCAGAAAGGAACTGCTTTGGTAAATTGTTCAAAAACAGCCAATACAAAAAAAAAAAAAAAAAAAAAAAAAACGCAAGGACTGTGAATAATTTGAAGACTTTCATCACAGTATGATGAAAGATTTGGTCCCAAAGAGATGAGAGAATGAGTTTGCGCAAAAAACCTTTAGTTATTCATGTTTATTGTGTGTAATATGGTAAAATCTTTTGAGTTTTATTTTAATTTTTTTTTCCTTTTGTCTTTATAGTCCTATAGCTTTTTAAAAATTTAAGTGACATTACTACAGTGAACATAATCTTAAAGCCCAGGTTGTCCTGAAGAAAAGGATTTTTAAGGCTTTACTGTGCACCACGGGTTGATATTTTACAAGCTTTTTAGGACAAAAAGTCCATGTGAGACACAGTGGTTAAAAAAATGCAAATGAGTATCGACCAATCAAGTTGGAATCTATGCATCTCTGAAGTAAGTAGCTACCACAGCACAACATTGTTAAAGACAAAAAAATTTCACAGATTTAGCCTCTTAATTTTGCTCTGAAAGTGTACTACATTGATGTTATTAACTTTAAAATGTACAAATTTCTCTTCTGGACTCTAGAAAGTTCGGAATGCACATGGTATCACCTCTGCCTCAGTTTGAGCCATGAAACTCCTGTTAAGTGTATAAAATCACTAAGCCCACATTAGAGCGGTTAAACTAACTTTAATTCCTTTAAGGTGAGTTTTATGAAAGTGGCCCCACCCCTGCTCTTGAGTCATATATGACTGTGTGAGATGAGGAGTTTAGACAGTGTAGGCTCTGGCTTTTTGTGAATGAAACTGTTAGTTTTGTGGTGGGCTGTGTTGGTCATCTTGTTGCATACCACACACTATAAAATACAAAACTGTCTGATCTGTCAGGATTTGTCGTCATGTGTGGGCTTTCTCACACTTTCAAAATAAGTTATGATGTACAAAATTTTAAGTGTGAGACAGGTTTAAATATATGACAGGAAAAGTAGTCTCAGATTAGATAAGAGATCAACTGTGTTCAAAAGAGGTGGAACATCTTCTGAGGTGATTATTCATCCCGTCTCAAGGAATTGTGTGAAATAAAGCAAAAGACTTTTGCCTCAACCGGAAATACTGATGTTATCACAGCTCTTGTTTACTAGAGATTTTTTTGTCATTATTATTATTTCAAACACTATAAATATAAATGTGTATTCTGCACGTTAAAGTTCTGGCGCTGACTTTCTCACAGGAAAAGAAACCGAGGCAGACCGCTGCACAAGTATCAAGGGAGCCAACATGAGTCAATGCTTTGAAATGGGATCTTTTTCTGTAAATTGAAAACAGATCACAGGCAGACATGTCTAAGTCACAAACAACTTTTTAGTAAAAAGTGTGACTAATAGTGACAAATGAGACTAAATTACTATTTCAGATGCTTACTTTCACGGTGAACTCGACTTGACAGCTCATTAATTCTATTGGCTGATGGTCGGAGTGACTATACGGGACCAAGCAAGGACAAAGTTTGAGTTAAGGGGAAATCCATGAGTAAAAATGAGTCATTATAATGGTTTTCTTGCAAGAAGAAGTTGAGTTTGAACTGAACTGCGTTTGATGCAAATGATGTGAAACTTTCAGTGTGACTAAGCTATGAATCTACAAAGTTTAAGACTAACTGATGCAGATTTTTAAGTTAAAGCTGAATGCCAAACTCCAACAACTGGAATCAAATCACTCCTTTTTGTTCTGAAGCCAAATGTTCACCCTCTGTGTTAGTTTCACAGCTATGCAAACACTCGACAGACTTTGTACATAGAAAGTCAGATTCACTCGTGAGTTTACACTCTGATCTCGTGGGTGTGTAATAAACCTCGTGTTAGAGCCGTAGCAGCACCCTGTAGACTGTGGGTGAGCACTTCCTCCTCTACACCAGGATGCACAATTTCTCTACCACAACAGTTACCACATCCTGCATGATGAGAGTTGAAGGAACACTATGTGCTGTGCACGACAAAACAAAGAGAAGAAATGTAAACTCACCAGCCTGCCCTGATCGAACGTATTACCCCGCCTGCTCCTGACACCGCTCTAAAAGCATTATGCAACCTCCATTAATGCTGTGTGTGACGTTATAAAACACTGGTGACCCTTGGTGAGGCTGTGAGATTTTGGACTGCTCACTTGTGTGCTTTGGCCTACATTTCCCTGTGTTAGGGTGACATTTTATGCACCAATTCCCCTGCTAATATTTTGGAAGCTGCAACCACTAAACACAGATTACAAAGAGTCTATTTTTGACTTTTTAATATTAAAACACTTGTATAATTTCTGTTGTGCAGGAGGAGCTTAAGGAAGTTCCCTTATGATGTCAGCAGGGTTTTCTGATGAAAAGTGACACAGAGTAATCTCTTTAAAAGCTGCAAAAATACTAAACTGTAATGACATTGATGGATAACAGCAGAGAGACTGCAGAGAACAACTTCTTGTTTTGGTTTTATCCTTCACTATCTTTTCTTTTGAGTCAGAAATGACCACAGACCGTTTTGTGTTTGCACACAGTGATGTTCTGGGCGGAGCCTGAATGGTGACACTAAGCTAGCCGTAGGTCATTTCACTTCATAGAGTAAAGGACTATCTGCTTTTCTCCATTCCTTATACAAATATTTGAAATGTTTACCAGAGGTGAACAAGTCTTAAAGTTAACCCTTAGATTAGATTCATAATGGCTGCCACAAATGTCCACTTCAGCTCGCCTTGTCACAGTTTTCATATGTGGCATGTGCATGCTTCAAGTTGACTGTGCGTCCCTGTTGTAACAGCCCTGTCTTTCTTTATAAATTTTACCTCAATAACTCTCCCTACAAGTGATAATTGATTTTGCAGGTGCATTTAAAAAACTGAATATCATCTACTTCCAAATATTTATATTCTAGATTAATCTCATACATAATGAAATATTTCAAGACTTTTTGTTTTAATCTTGATGATTACAGATTACAGCTCACAAAAATCAAAAATGATTTTTCTCAGAATATTAGAACATCGTGGCAAAGTCAAATTTGCAAAGGTTTCCTGAGCCTTCATTCTCTCACTCTGGTTCAAAGCACACAACCCCAATCACGGGGAAGACTGCTGACTTGTCTGTTGTCAACAAGACGATAACTGAAACCTTCCACAGGGAGGGTAAGCCACAGAAGGTAATTTCTGAAATAGGAGACCGTTCTTATAGGCTGTTTCAAAGCATATTCATGGAAAATTGACATGACCAGGAAATGAGAAACAAGTGTCACGTTCCTAGTGTTGAGCCACTCCTGAACCACAGATGTCAAAAGTGTCTTACCTGGGCTAAGGAGAAAAATATCTGGACCACTGCTCTGTGGTCCAAAGACCTGTTTTCAGATGAAAGTAAATGTTGAATTCCATTTGAAAACCAATGTTCCAGAGTCTGTGGGAATACTATAGAGGCACAGAACCCAAGGTACTTGATGACCAGTGTTTTCAGTTTCCACAGTCAGTCATGGTTTGAGGCGCCATATTAACTGCTGCTGTTGGTCCACTCTGCTTTATTGAGTCCAGAGTCAACGCTGTAGCCATCTACCAGGAGATTTGAGAGCAGCCGGCAGGACTCGGAACCTGCACACAGTGAAGCCAAAACAATCAGAAACTGGTTTCCTGACCATTGTATTACTGTGTTTGATTTGCCAGCCAACTAGTCTGACCTGAACCCCATAGAGAATCTCTGGAAATGTCAAGAGGAAGATGAGAGACACCAGACTCCACAATACAGATGAGCTGAAGGCTGCTATCAGAGCAACCTAGGCTTCAATACACCCCAGCAGTGCCACGGACTGACTGGCTCCATGCCACGTTGCATAGATGCAGTAATTTGTTTTGTGGGTTTTAACTATTTGCTAACTGCTTTTACATTAAACACAACAAAACGTACAAACAAGAATATGATAGCAAGATGACGCAACATTTTAATGGCTATTACGGCACCACCTAGATGTACATCTCACTGACACTGGGCAAAGAAAACCACTCTTTTAAACCCCAGACTACATCAGCATTTCCTGACAAGCTCAACTCATGAGTTTAGCATCTTTCATTACATTGATTTATGCCCCTAGTGGCTTAAAATGACTTCATGCTGCATTATAAATGTTCATCTCCCCTTCAAGCTTTTGTTTGCAGTATGGAAAATTGACAATCAGCATTTTCACAACTTGCACCTAAATGGGACACTGTCACCACAGCATGCTTTATAAGTCAACACACTCAAGTAGCACATTGATCTCTTTGATAAAGCAGAATTTGCCCTGATAACAGACTCATAATAGCCCTTTCCAAAGTGTAATTGTATAACATTTCTTTTTTGAGATAATGCCTACAACATAGCTTGAGTTATATTTGTCAGATATGCCTTTTAGACTCTACACTGGGTAGGGAATTGCATTCTTGGACACACTTTTGCATTTATTTCAGTGAAAAAAAAGCTGTAATAATCACTCTCCTTTTCTTTACTGATTCACAGCTTTCTAATTAAAAGTTTTCAGGGCTTTCAAAGACATGAAAAATTTTTGTTAGTGAGAAGCGATAGCAACATAAGAGACAAGAACAGGGGTTCTGACTGTCTTCACAAAAGGGAAATTCTGACATGCACGATTCATCACATCTTTAAATGAAAGCAGAAGTGTGCCAAGCTTGATATGGACAGAAATTTGACACAACACAGACGGACAGAAATAGCATTGTGAAAAACCCACGAGTACACTCTCAGAAGCCTGGGGTAAGACAGGAAGCAGGAAATAGGTCTCTAATAGGGTACATGCTGTACTTTTCCTCATTACAAACATTCACAGATTAACTTCTGCTGCTTAACAGTTCTTGTTACCTCATTATCGGATAATGAGTTGAATCCAGGAAAGATTTTTGTACTCTTTCCTCAGTTTTTAGAGTAAAAGCATGTGTGATTTGAGGTAAAAGACAAGGATGAAATAATCATCCTTTTGTCTTTGCAGACGACTGAAGAACTGCAGATTATCTATGAAGGCATTCATGTGGGCTATTCTCAAATATTCAAAAAGTCAAGCATGTAAGAAATGGAAGAGTTCATGCAACTATATGATTTTTTAATCAATTATTCTTACTTGCATTGGGTTGTAATGTGATATCACCACAAGACAGTGACTGTACCGCATTTAAAAGCTGTTTGCCAACTGCCATTAAAAGACAAAAGAAGAAGAAAGCAGCAATGTCTGATAAAATACCTGAACAGCTGCGGGTTGACTGATATTGTTGTTTTTTTTTAGGGTTGATACGGATACTGATTATTAGACATTAATGAGGCTGATAACCAATATTTGAACCCGATGTGCAACGTCACAGACAAACACAGTAGAAACAGGGAAACAGGAAGCGATACCATACACTGACTGTGTCAGTGGAACGCAGGATTAAGGGCCAATCCCATTTCTACCCCTTAACCCTTTCCCTTAGCCCTTCCCCTTTGTCTACCCCTTCCACTTGCCCCTCGAAACAGAGTGGTAAGGGAAGGGGTGAAAACCTTCCCTTAAGAAACGAGACGCCACTTGATTGCAGTTAATCATCACACACTGCCAATGAACAGCTGTGTTATCGGAGGTGACCGTAAAGCTTTGACCATCTCATACTGGGTTGATCTTCTCCACTTATTTATACAATTAATAACCCTCGTTTAAACGTGTAGATACCAAAAATACAATAAACTTCAATCCTCAGTGGCTAAAGATTGAATATATGAGAAAATACAACTGTTGTGTTTTCTATAATCATTATGCCAAAATATATTTTTTCATATATGTGCCTCCATCATAGTCTGTTGTGATATTTTGCAATTGAATGCAGTGCATGGAGGGGAAATTCATCATACCCCTTGGTTTCAAGTGTGGTCTATTAAAAATCTTCATTCAAGGGCTATGTAGCCCTTGGCCCTTAGCCCTAGCCCTCGATTCAAAAGAGAATTGAGACACCACCTGACCTGAATGCGCAAAACCAAGGGGTAGGGCCAGATAAGGGCTAAGGGGTAGAAATGGGATTCACCCTAAGTGTTGATTGGCTAGTACTCATGTGATATCCAGCCAATCAGATTGTGCTGGATACAGGACATTTGCAGAGACTGTGGAGTAAAGCCAGAGGGGAAGACAGACTTTGCAGTTCAACCAAAGAAGCGCACTTTATGATTAATCAACTTCATTATCTGTAAAATAAAATTTTGATATTGATAATATCGGCTTCAATAATTGGTCGGGGTGATATTCAGTCTACCCCTACTGTAGAGGTTGATTAGGACCCAGAAATGGGTCGTGGGGCCGTTTTTAGTGGGAAATGCCAGGTGAAAAAATAAAAACTGTGCTGTAACAGTCTATGCAGTACTATTGAAACTCGTTTGTTTTTGACCATTTCTTTATGTTACATAGTTTGTAACTTCTGAGGTCTAAACTGCACTGTATTTTTACATTCAATAAAGCTGATTAGTTAAAAATCTAACAAACTGAAGTCTCGATTCTATTGGAGGACTTGGAGATGGGTTCTGAGGCTAGAGCAGCTGAGAACCATTGTTCTATGTAACCCTCAATTTCCACATACTCTACCTGCACATTGATCTTTGCATGCTTAGTGCACGCTACACAAAACTCCAGATCCCTCCTTTTATTTTCATCTGATCTTGTGATTCCTGTGCAAATTGGTTAGGTCATTTATAGTATTTTTTTCAATTATGTGTTAGCACCAAGCTGACTGACTCCAGGTCATCAAACTTCCTGGACTGTCTGTTAGCAGCAGTTTCTACAATACTACAGTCTTTCTAGTCAGTGTTAGTCTTTGCAGAGCACGTGCCACATTCTGACTCCTGCTCTTCCCCTCTGCCCTCCCCTTTACATGCAGTCTATTTTTTGGCAAAGTTGCTACCAGAACCCGAACATGAAGTCAAACATGGAAATGCTCAAATCATTTGCTCAATTTCAAAATAAAACACTATGTGCAGACTGATGATCATTTATCCCAGTGTTTCCCAACCATTTTTCCTTGGAGCCCCCCCTACACACTCCTCAGAAAAGCAGAGCCCCCCTAGGACCCAGGAGAGAAGAGAAAGTGACACATTGCTGCCAAAAATCAACATAGATTTTAATTGTTGCACTGATAAAACCCTAAATAAGGTCCATGCATACTTTTCTTAACAAAAGACCTTTGTATGAACTACTTTATAACTGCTTTATCATGGTTTTAGTCAATATTTGCAAACCTATTTTTGGCAGCCTCAGAGCAGACAAAGCCTCGCGCCCCCCCTAAGATCTCTGGCGCCCCCCTGGGGGGTCCCGGACCCCAGGTTGGGAACCAAGGATTTATCCCATCACTATAACAACATTAAATCAAAAGAGAGAGCAAGTTGGAGACCAAATCAAACTTGGACAGGCAAAGTAACATGTTGCTTGTATGTTTTTCTCTTTAACTTGTCAACTCTTGATCGGCTGTGCTGCGCTTCAAAAATAGACCTAATGGCTGAGGGTGTGAGCCAACTGTCGGAGCAAAACTGTGGTGCAGACCAAATGCTGTTGAGCCTGTGGAATTTGCTGGTTCCAATATCAAGTAGTCATTGAGTAATCTTCTGTGACTCTTGGGTAGTTTCCTTAAAATGCACATCCCTAACAGACAGAGACCTTCAGGTGACGTTTAGCAGAGAATTCCCTACCTGGCCTATCATTAAAAAAGTTTCACAAGCTTTCTTTTAATCAGTGTAAACCTGTAAAACAGTTTGCCAACACCATTGAGGCCAACAAATCTATGAAAGGAGAAGGTCGCGATACAACAAGTCAACAAAACACAGCAGCACGCTTGAGGCATGGATGAAGTCAGCATTCTTTGTGGCTGATATAAAGTTAATTACAACCATACTTGAATCATAATCCTGCAAACTACGGAGCATTTCTCTGACTGCATTCAGCTCTGACCAGAGAGCATCCTGTTAGAGCAGAGAGAGAGAGAGAGAGAGAGAGAAAATGAATGAGTGCATCAAAGGTTTCACCCTCACCATGTTCAAGCTCCCATATCTTCAAACTGCCTCTCAGTCAAGACATTTCTACTGAATGCTCCTCTTTGGCAATGTGTAGCTGAGTTAGGGGGAGGAACACAACATGATGCAATGCATACACAGGGTTTCCTGCACTCTGAGAAAGAGTTCAATCTTAGAGTCTTTTAACTTCTCAGAGCTGCTCTGGAACTGGAAAAGTCAGAATGAAAACTGAACACCCAGACTTTGTGGCAAAAATGAACACTGTTGTATAAGAAGCAACATCCTTTAGTGTCAAAGGTTCACAGCTACCTCTTATGGGTAACTGCATGGTTAAATCAAAGAGTCATTCAACATTTACTCCATGTAAAGTTTGACATTTGTCTGGGTGAGCCAATTTGAACAAAGAGCCTTGAAAAAGATCTTAAATGCTACCTTAACAGAGTAGAGTAACAGAGTAGATTCAATGAAAAGGTTCTCAAACTTTGTCACAGGAAGCACCCCCTTATAGCAAATGGACCCCCCCCCCCGCAAAATTGTTACTGTGTGTGCATTACACTGACAGATATTAAAAATTAGGCACAATATCTCAATGCATTTCCTCATTTTATAAATATCTAACCCTTTGTTTGATATCTTTTTTTGGAAACTGTGTTTTGAAGGTTATATTTTACCAAAAATCCACATAAATAGAATAAGTTTATAGAATTGGATGTTTGCACATCATGTCACAGTGAAGAACACCAGATAGGAGCAGGAAGTGAGATATGCACAAAGAAGCTCCATCAAATGCAAGAGTTGTATGCCGCCTCACAGAAAAATGGCGGCTGGCATGGATTTAAAGCCTCCATCTAAAGTCTGGAATCAGACAACACTTGTGTATGGTCATTTTCTGTAAATAGGCTCAGATTGGCTCGGTACAGTTTGTCATGAAATAGCATGGCAAACGCCGATCTTTCTTCAGGCTTTCTACAAACTTTTGAAAATCAAAATTTGAGACTTTTAAAGACTTTTTAAAGGGCCTGAACTGAGAAAAGTTACTGTTACATTTTGTGCAGCAAGCGGTCAAAATGAAAAGACCGGACCTGGGCTGAATTTTCTATTTATTTAATGCCCTGTTTACAAGATGTCCAATGGCATAAGATAAAGAGACTTTTTTTTGCCATAAATGCTTAAATTTGATGATTTCTGACAAATTCCATGCCTCTATTCTGTTGCTATGCTGTATTGTAATATTATTCTGAACAAATTTTAGCAAGAGTGCTGACCCTATGTTAAACAGTTTACATATTAAAAAGAAAAACGCCTGAACACTTCAGGGAAAACCTGTTGAGCTGTGCAGTTTTTTAAGTGGCCAACTTGGTAGAGCAGATGTTAGAGATTAGAACTGGACTACAGTACAGGGTCACCTTATCACCGTAGGTACAATAAAATATGAGGGGGGGTCAGGGGGGTCAGGGGTCGGGGGGTTCGGGGTCTGCCCCAAGAAATTTTGAGCATTTGTCACTCATGGGATTTTTCACTGCTGTTCCAAGCTTTCTCCATTTGTGGATAATGGCTCTTACTGTGGTTCGCTGGAGTTCTAAAGCCTTAGAAATGGCTCTGAAACACCTTACTTTGCTAGTTCAGTTTTGTTATAACTAAGATATCTGCAGAGAAGAACATTTCCCATGGATGAATCTCGCTCCTACAGCCTTGGATTTAGGGTTGGATATCGTTTTTGTTTTCTCCTGAGACCGTTGCTACATTGATGCTTTTTTATATGGTGCCAGTCTAATTTGATAATTTTGAAAGAAAAAGTGTGTTGAAAGTTGGTGAAAGAATATAAGCTCTCTGGGTGTCTCAACAAACAGATGTTAAAGGGCAATCTTTAAAAAGCTGTCAAGGATACCTTCAAACAGCTGATTAGAGGGGACATATCATATGAAAAAACACTATTTTAGTACTTTACACATATATTTGGGTTTCCAGAGTATCTACCAAACCTCAGTATGTAAAATAAGCAAATTCAGCCCATTGTTTCGAGGTCCAACCATGTTGGATGACATAAAATCTCAAGGCCTCTTCAGAAACTATGAGGTTGAAAAGCAAGGATGAACATGATCCACAATGGCTTTTACCTTTGACATTCAACCTCCAAAATCGTCTCACTTTATCTCGGAGTCTGAGTGGACATTTTTGCCAAGTTTGGATGAAACCTCTTTTCTTTAGGCGTACTGTTTCCAAGAACGGTTTGTATGAACGTATCGATGTGAACAAACAACCTTAAAACAGAGCGCCTCTGTCCTCTAGCTATCACTTGCGTGGAGGCGTATTCCAATATAAAGTTCATAGAGACAAGAACTGATAAAAATAGACAGGCCCTAAACTGCTCTGTTATTTAAGTATAATTTTGTCCTTCAGGTGTTTTATGTTGTTTTCATAGTAAAATAACGCCTACTTGAGAGACAAGGTCATCTTCCACTGTCATTCAGAGAAAAAAGTTATCTCTGTAAGCCCTTTAGTCCTTCATTGTTGAAGTTGATATCTCTGCAGCTTTTTAAAACAAGATAAACATCCTCTGAGAGTTCATTTATGCTTTCTTATTTTGCCGATTGAGGGCAGAGTTCATCTTCGGATTGGGCAATTAACATTTTACAGCATCATTGTCTCACTTTCTCTTCAATAAAAACAGAACGATAAAAACAAACAGAGGCTGTTGGTTTAATATTGAGTTTCCTGCCACTGCACAAAAGGAAAAGGAAGATATTGGTTGACCTGCTCACTTCCTCTTTACTATACTTTCTGTAAGACATGCTGCTGCTAATCTAAGTAAATAGACATTCCTTACATGGATTTATATAAATGACAAATCAATGCAAACAAAGGTCAAAGTAGCCAAAATTTCGCAAGAAAGCAACATTATAGTCCACAAAAGCCAAAGACTGAAATCAGATTTGTTTGTGTAACTTATTTCTTCTTCTTCTTTCTCTCATAACAAGTCAAACAATCCCCTTAGACCTCCCTGAAGAGCCTTTGGAGGGGCCTAAACCCATTGAATGGGAACCACTTAACTAAAAATCTTAAGACTATTCATAACCTTGATTTGTAGTACTCAGATCTGATTGGTACGTCACTCTGTGGTCCATTTTTCCAAATAAAACAATGCTACTTAAGGATGCAGCCCTAATCATTGAAAAAGAGTGTTTGGTTTAACTCTTGCTATTTTTATTTCAGATCATAGACTCTGCAGAGCCAGATCAATCCGCAACAGTCAACAAGTCAGTGTTGGCTTGTTAGCTGTGGTAAAAAGGAAAAGTAAAAATAAATGAGCAAAGAAGAAGAGCTGGGAGAAAGACAAATCAACTAAAGTGAAAGTGACACATGAAGTAAACACTGAAGCAGAAACTATGGAAAGAGTGATTCAGTTGGGTACAGAATGCCAGCAGGCTTCCACTATTACCAGGCAGAGCTACAAGCCACAAGTTTCCTGCAAGGCCAAAGATATACTTGCTGTTTCACCATGCATTCATATATGAGGCTGAGCATTTATTGTAAATATACTTGCCTACACACAACATATGTTACTGTAGGAAACCTGTAGAGGACTCGGAGTCATATTGTTAGGCCGGCCTCCTTCGAAGGTTCACCATTGTTCCAAGTTTTCTCCATTTGTGGGTAATGGCTCTCGCTGTGGTTCGCTGGAGTCCCAAAGCTTTAGAAATGGCATTGCAACCTTTTCCAGACTGATCGGTATCAATGACGTTGTTTTTCATCTGTTCTTGAATTTCTTTGCTTTTTGAGATCTTCTAGCCTACTTCACTTTGTCACACAGGTTCTATTTAAGGGATTTCTTGATTAAACTGGTCTTGCAGTAATCAGGCCCTGGGTGTGGCTAATAAAATTGAACTTAACTTTCCAAAAAAATCTAGTGTGAGAAACATGTAAAAAAGACAGAAAGAAAAAAATAAGAAATTAAGAAGGAGGCAAATACTTTTTCACAGCACTGTATATTTTTATACTTTTTCTTTCCCCACAGAGGCAGAGCAAACAACCCACTTGGGGGAAAAAGTCCAATTAATGGATACTACATCTTGTAAATCCTGCATTAACCTGTGATAAAAATGATGGCTTTGGCTGTTTTGATATCGTAAAGGGCATCAGGGTTTTATCTGAGTCTAAATGTCAGCCCTCCTAACAGTCCTCACTGGTAATCTCATTGTGCACAACGTCGGCCTGCATCATGAATCAACACCGACAAGCAGCAGCACACAATAGTCATCACAGCCGTGACCAAAATGCATCTTATTTTAGGTGGCATTCAGATAAGAGTGGATCTTGATCCACTGCCCAATATGCCCGCTACTTTCTAATACTTAATTTACGAAGCTGCATCACAGTGTGCAATGTGATCCAGGCCCGTCATCATGGCAACGTGTATCAGAAAAGGACAGCAGATGGTGTTTTCATTAAAGAATTCAAGCTAACAGAAGAATCAACTGAATGACTTTGTGTCTGAGTCTGCAGTGCTCTCCTCATATTACATTAACTTCTGTGGCTGCCAGGAAAAAGCACACAGGCCAATGTCAGAGAGGATCCTAGATACACAGAGGCTATCCGGTGTGCTGTGTTCCTGTTACACTGTAAAAAAACAGCAGCACTATCCCTCACCGGAGACTGAGAGCTGAGCTGGTCCAACCAATAATCCATGCAGCGCTTCAACAAGCAGCAGAGAGGTCGCAGACATGACGAACGGCTGACAGCTGGAGCTAACAATCAGCTGCAGACTCAAAAATGATGTTTGGCATCTCACTTGTCATCATTACATTTCAGCTCCAACACATTTTCCCAAATTATACAGAGCATTGTGAAGACCAGGCATGGGAAATTCATAAAAATGTATTGTTCTTGACATCTGACATTTCAGCTTTATTCATGTCTTTCAGTTACAGGCCCATGCAGAGGCCTGGAGAGCAAAAAGAGTCTTGAACAGTGGCAGCTACCGTTGAACACTACGTGGAGCTGCAGCACCAGACATTTTATTCTCCTTCTCTTCTGAACAACATGTTTCCATCACCTGACAACAGCAGAAAAATAGATGCTAATTAAAACTGTAAGTTTCTATCAGTCTGGACACTTCTACAGCATAGAGACGCTACATAAAATCATCAAAATCAGAAAAGTCCCAGCCAGAATTCGCAAAGTTCAAATTATGGCATATCTACAGTAGAGGAGAATCCTTTCCCTTTACATCGAAACTCAGGTCTGTAAAGATACAGTTCTGTATTCCTGTAGAGGGGGACATAAAGAGAAAAAATATTTTTACAATGTAATATCAATTAAATAACAAACATATAATGTAAAATAAGTGACTGCATAAATATTCACCCCCTTCAAGTGAAATCATGGTTTGGACCATGTCTTCAGGCAGGCTTAGGCTGGAGTACCTTTCACACTGACCAAACAGAGCCAGAATCTAGGGTCAAGTTTTCTTTGATCCTTAATGTGAAGCTGCTCTAAATCCTTTTGAAATAACTTAAGACTCAATTCAGTTGCCTTGTAGTGTACATTTCTGGACAAAAATATCAATTAATAAGCAAAAGGAAAAAATGTTGCAGCTACATCAAGCAACAAGAAACAGAGGATGTGGGTTTAGCCAGTAAGTCGAGTTTTACAAAAGCCTTCTTCACTTTGTGCTGCTCAATGTTAAAGTAGGCAACGGATGTGAGACTACATCAACAAAAGGTCCAAGCAAAATTTTCTCTTAGGTTCAACCATGAAATTTAACCTTACTCGACACTTTCACTGTACGTCTGCTGAACTCCATACTCAATGCTTTGACTTTATTTCCAGTATATTTTATCTTATTCTCAGCATTTTTTTTAACTTTAAGAGTTTCTCTACAGACTTTACTGTCTCTTTGACTTCATCCTCAGCACTCTGACATTATTGACGCTCTGACTTTATGTCTGACTGTTCAACTTGAAACCAATATCAAAAGCACTTTAATTCAATACTACATCCTTGGATTTTTGATGTACTTTTTCCTTGAAATTTTGACTTTATTCTCAGTGCTCTCTCTTTAAACTACTTTGTTTGGTAGTTTTTAACTTGATCCTCAAAATAAAATAGTAAAAAAATCAAATCAATAAAGCATTAGCTTTCCTATGATTTATTTTGTCTCATATCAGGGACTTGGATTCAAAGTTTGATTTTATCTCAACTTTATTCTTGAAATCCATAAGTCAAAGCAATAATCTTCCTCACATTCTTAATGTCTGCTCCTTGCCATTTTAATTATTTGATGTGTAGAGAAACAAGCATTCATTGTTTTCATCTAGATCTCTGCTCTGTACTTTCCTTAAATGATTTGCCACACATGTAAATATAAAGTATTTCCCTCCTTCTAGCACACAATGCTGGTTTTTTTTGGAGTTCAAATTACCGTGTAACACAAGCCTCGGGATAAATTTAGCTGCTGTCAGTTTTAATCAAGAAAACAACTTCACTCAACACTTTAATTTTAACATTTTAATTACACAAAATGAAATCAGACCCATTAACTTTTGATAAATAGCAGGGGGAGCATTTCAATTTGTTCTTTTTATAGCTGAAACTATTTCCAGAAAGGCTCCCATGTGACGGACAAAACGTCAAATAGTTATCACGCTCGTTGAGTTGATTTTAGGAAACAGGGTGCTCTTTGTTCAGAAGTCTAATAACATTTTGAGACATGTCTGTGGTGAAATACCCATCTGATCTGTCAGTTTGAATCTATGTGAAATGTTCAAAGTCAAGAATTGACATAAAAACACCACAATTCTTAAACTGTACAAGAACATTAATGCATTACACAGGATATGATATTATAGGACATTATTAGCCAGATTTACATAAAACAAAATAGTAAAAATAATTAACATGAAGAGTTTCAAATTAATGGCACCTTATTTAGATATTAAGCAAAATATTGAATAAGCTGTTAAGTTCTAGTGGTCTCTTCCTATTTATTCAGGTTCAATACCGAGACAACAGTCTTCTCGCACATCACGTGAAACCCAAATTTCAAAAAGGTTGGGGCGCTGTGTAAAATGTAAATAAAAACAGATTTGTTATCACATAAACCCATATTTTATCCACAATAGAACATAAACAACATATCAGATGATGGAACTGGGACATTTTTCTATTTCATGAAGAATATTTTCACTTTTTGAATTTGATGGCAGGAAAACATCTCAAAAAAGTAGGGACAGGCTCACCATTGTGAAGCATCCTGTTGCTGGACTTTCTGGGAGAGGAATGTTATCCTATTCTTGACTGATGTAGGATTCAAGCTGCTCAACAGTCCTGAGTCATTTTTTGCTAGATTTTTATTTTAGGATGCTCCAGTTGTTTTCTGTTGTTGAAAGGCCAGTTCAGCAACTGGACTCTTCCGCCGTGAAGCCATGCTGTTGTGACGGATGCAGTGTGTGGTTTAGCATTGTCTTGCTAAAAATTGCAAGGTCTTGTCTCAAAGAGATGTTGTCTAAATGGAAGCATAATGTTGCTCTAAAACCCCTGTATACTTTTCAGCATTGATGGTGCCTTTCAAGATGTGTGAGCTGCCCACACCATAGGCACTAATGCAACCCCATACCATCAGAGATGCTGGCTTTTGAATTGTGCACCTATAACAAGTTGGATGGTTCCTCTCTAGTTTGCAGGACACAGTGTCTGTGGTTTCTGTAAAGAATTTCAAATTTTGATTCATCTGACCACAGAACAGTTTTCCATTTTGCCTCATTCCATTATAAATTAGCCTTAGCTCAGAGAAGTCAATAACATTTCTAGATCATGTTTACGCATGGCTTCTTCTTGGCATGATACAGCTTAAACTTGCATTTGTGGATGGCATGGCGAACTGTGTTGACAGACTATGATTTAAACCCATGCAGTGATTTGCAGTTCAGAATCAAGGCTGTTGTTAGTGTAGTGCTGCCTTAGGGCTTGAAGATCACCAATATTGACCTAAAGATCTCAACAGATTTTATGAATCTTTTGATGATATTATGTACTGCAGATGGTGGTCTATTTAGTCTTCACAATTTTATGTTGAGGAACATTTTTCTAAAATTTTTTTTACAATTTACTTGATGAACCTCTGCCCATCTTTACTTGTGTGGGACTCTGTCTCTCTAAAATGCTCCTTTTATTCCCAGTTATGTTACGGATCTGTTATTTATTATGCTAGAGTTACAAAATGCTCCTCTAGCTGTTATTCATTAGTCCCACTGACTGTCCAGCCTTCTGTTGCCCTGTCCCTTCTGTTTTGAGATGGGTTGCTGCCACCCAGTTCAAAATGAGCTAATATTTTTCATGGAAAGGTAAAATACCTCAGTTTCAACATCTGATATGTTGTTTACATGCTAATGTGAAAAAATATGGGTTTATGAGATTTGAAAATCATGGCATTCTGTTTTATTTACATTTTAGGCAACGCCCCAACTTTTGATCTTATCTCACTTAACTTCATCAGAACAACAAAACAGTATGCCATAGGACATCCTACAAAAGAAGGTACAAAGACCACCTCTATAGTAAGTCCACCAGGTTCAAATATACCTTTTTGGGGTTTTTTTTGTTTTATTTTTGTCAAATATCCAAATACAGTCAACTTTCACTAAAATTATTTGGTCTTAGCTACATTTGTTCTCCTCTCTCCGTATTGATTTAATCTCTCTCTCTGACAGCTGGGCAGACTCTACCTGCTGATGGAAATCATATGATGCGCTCCAAAAGCTTCCAATCACATCTGCTAAATAAATCCAGACATGAAAATGCTTCATCAAACTTTCAAACTCAACTTTAAGCCAAAATGAACAGAAATCCCAAAGCAATACTGTTTAAAATGGACACGTTGGTTTGAACAGCATTGAGGTTGTTTTTTTAATAAACTGTCTGTGATACAGAGTTATATAATTCAACAGTTTTTTTCCTGATTAATTTTGAAGACAGAGTGATTTGATTTTGTTATAAACCCTTGCGTCCCAATCCAAAAACTGTAGTAATTAATCACTTATAATTGGTTCTTATTAGGACTTGTCCCAGTGAATCATTTCCTTGTGGATTTAATTTAAAATCAGACTATTGGACAAGTCCAAGGTTGAAAAAAAAAAAGGATGAAATAGAGCATAATTTCTTCACATTGACGGAAATCTTGTGCAGTCATGTCATGATGAACTGGTTTATTTTTTCAGACCATGCAGGATCACAGCATACAAACAATGTCAGATTGGTTTGTTGAGTGTTGTTATGTTAGTGGCACATGCTGCAGGTTGAAGCCTGCATGTATGTGTAAAAAATACAGTCTACAGTGCCTATAAAAAGTATTCACCCCCTTGAATGTTTTAGCCGTTTATTGATATTATGAACCAATCGTTAGTATAATCTGGCGTTTTGACCTAATAAAACCCCCCAAAAACCCTCTTTAAAGTCAAAGTAAAAACCAGATTTTTCCAAAGAAAAGTCAATTAAATAAGAATATGTAATGTCAAATAAGTGACAGCATAAAAATTCACCCCCTTCAAGTCAGTCTTTAGTAGATGCACCTTTGACTGCAATCACATTACTGAGTCTGTGTTGATAGGTCTCAATCAGGCTTGCACATCTGGACACTGCAATTACACCATTCTAATTTGCAAAACTGCCCAAGCTCTGTTTTTTCGGCTTGAACAGCCCTTTTCAAGTTTAACCAAATATGCTCTACTGGACTGAGGTCTCTGATTTGACTTGACCACTTCAGAATATTCACCTAGCTGTCTTTAAATCATTTCTGTGTAGCTTTTGCTGTATGCTTCAGGTCATTGTCTCACTAGAAAATAAATATACTCCCAAGCCTTGGCTCTCTTGCAGATGGACTAAGGTTGTCCTCCAGGATTTTCCTATATTTTTTGGCGTTCATTTTACCCTTTACCTTTACAAGCCTTCCAGGCCCGGCTGCTTAGAAGCATCCCCACAGCATGATGCTGCCACCAACCCACCATAGTGAGGATGATGTGTTTGTGGTGATGTTCAGTGTTTGGTGTCCACCCCAATACGGTGTCTTGTCTGATGACAAAAAAGTAATATTTTGGTGTCTGAAATCTGAACTTCGGGGCATGTCCAGTGCCTTGGAAACTATTTTTCTATCCATCCTGACTTATACTTTTCAATAACCTTTTCTCTGAGTTTTTTGGAGTGTTCTTTTGTCCTCATGGTGCACTGGTAGCCAGGAATACTGAATAACTATAGTGACTGGACCTTCCAGACCCAAGTGTTTTTATACTACAATCACTTGAGACACATTCACCAGTTGGGAGACTACAAGCACCGACTGGCTAGACCCCTGTTAAGTTAGGGGTTGAATATTTGTGCAATCACATATTTTACCTTACATATCTTTATTTAATTTACATTTTGTAGAAATCGGTTTTGACTTTGACATTAAAAAGCGTTTTTTTTTATTCTATTGACCATGATTCATAAAATCAATAAAAGGGTAAAACATCCAAGGAGGTAAATACTTCCTATAGGCAATGTATGTTTCATGTCTTTTACTCTGTTAAATGTTCTGCTGCCTGTCTTTGCCAGGACACTCTTGTAATGGGATTCTTGATCTCAGTGAGGCTGTCCTGGTTAAAAAAAATAAAACACTGTTAAATTCAACCTCTAATGAATTCTGGAGGCTTTGAAGAGGACTGACTTAACAGCTGTTCCTGCTTTAATGAAAGTCTCAGTCTTAAAAAAAAGGTCTACTTCCGTCATGATTTCCTCTCTGTCAGACGCTGAGAAAAACAATCTGTCTGTGTGTGGTTAAAACCCCTCTGAACTTTAAGTCAACTTGAACGGACACAGGAATTACATCGTCTGATGCCACAGTAGCCAACTCTTAAATGTTTTTCACATGTTTATATAAAAATAAATGTGTTTAATGATTTCTTAATCACATCATTATGTCAATCTCAATTAAAATTTTTTTAGTGCAAGAACAAGGAGGGTCCGTGTCAAAGCATTAACACATATGATTAATCTAGAGATCTTACCACTGTTACGGCTTCATGTGCATATCTGTTAAAGCAGTTTCCCAAAGTGTGGGTCACAGACCCCTGGTGGGCCCCAGATGCCCTGCAGCAGGGCTGCAAGAGATCATTTACAATAAATGAAAACAATCATCATCTTTTAAAATGATCAGTAAATACATGAATGAAGAGAAATGAGAGAACGAGGGAAGACATACACCACTGAGTGCCAGTACCAGGAAATGACCCTGCCAAATTATATTGACCATGATTGATTGATTGATTTTTTTTTAATTATCCAAGGGTGAATACTTTTTATAGGCACTGGAAGAAAAAAAGAAAATTTACATCATACAATTTCCTTTTTTATGTAAAAACAATCTAAACATACAGCACAGCGAGGACAAAAATGGCAATATTAGTCATCTCCTGTATCGTCCAGTCTTAGTTACGACTCCTAAGATCAGGTTCCCTGATCAGGTCCCCTGCTCCATTCATCTGGGGGAAAATCTGGCCTAAAGCTGGGCCTTAAATCGTGTAGCCATGATGATCAGTCATCCATCAGCAGGATCAATTTTAGAGAGATACTCATAATATCATTAAAATTCAGCTAATTGTAGTCACACATCTTCTTCTGTGATACACCCTAACACCCCCACACAGAGTACTCAGCTGTCAAACTCCCAGACAAGAAGCAGAATGATCTGACAGATCATCAGTCTGCCACATAATGATCTCGCCTGGATCAGTACCAAGATTACAGCTTCATTACATTTACATCACCACTCCAGAGACATGGATTTTCTATGTCAGTGTCTGTGTGAGTCTTGGCCACAGCAGGGAGGTCTCTCAGTCTGAGGCACACTCTGTGTATTGGCATTCTGCAGGCTGCACATCTCTGACTGTGGGGAGTTGAGAAACATGGAGGTCTTACCAGAGGAAGTGGTGAAGTCTGACTCCAGGCAGCGCTGAGGAGCCGCTGAGCTCCCCCAGAGAAACACCTAGAAAAACACACAAAGTAATGAGTGCTGGAGATGAAAATCACAGTCCTGCCACAGAGAAAACCAGTAGGTCGTTGGAAAAGCTGCAAACAATCACAAACATGTTTCTGTGGTGTAAAAAATGACTCAAAGTGCTGGGTTTTTATGTTCAAAAGCTTCTCAGTAACAATACAGAGATATCACTATGTTTCAGTGACAATTAAGTCATTAAGAAAACAAACACAAACAAATTACAATTCCAAAAAAGTTGGGACATGTAAAATGTGAGTAAAAACAGAACAAAGTCATATCCAAACCCTTTTCAAACTAATTTATATTCAACCGAATACACCAGAGACAAGATATTTAATGTTCAAACCGATTAACTGCATTGCTTTTTGGAAATATTTACACATTCTGAATTTGATGACTGCAACACGTTCCCAAAGAGAAGGGACAGGAGCATGTTCACCACAGTGCTCATCACCTTGCTCCTAATGCTCTGGGGACTGAAGACACTAAATGTTGAAGTACTGAAAGAAGAGTGTTTCCCATTCTTGCTTGTGCCCCGCACTGTTGAGTAACAACAGTGATGCTTCCAGACATTTTCAATGTTAGACAGGTCTGGAATGCATTCAGGCCAGTCTAGGCCCCGCATTCTTTTACTGTGAAGCCATGCTGTTGTAACTCATGAAGAATGTGGCATGGCAGTGTCTCGCTAAAATAAGCAGGGACACCCCTGACAAACAACTCATCTGGATGGAAGCATACGTTGCTCCAAAACCTGTATGTATCTCACGGTGTTAATGGTGCCATCACAGATGTGTAAGTGACCCATGCTGTACGCAAGAATACACTCCCACACCATCACAGATGCTCACTTTTGAATTTTGTGTTGATAATAATCTGGATGGTTCTTTCCTCTTAATGCCATTATTTCCCCAAAACAATTTTCCTTCAGGAACATTCTGTTCATACATTTAACCATTTTATTGCAAAATGGATATACAGTTTTACTTTGCAGAGAAGGCTCTGTTCAAAAGATGCTCCCTGGGTTAGTCAAGCAGCATGCTTTGACTGTCCAGGGAGCATTTGGCTAGAAGCCCCCATATGGATAGATACATTCATGACAATGCGTATTGAATACAATAAAATTTGTTCAAAAGCAAGGAATCCATAGTAGCATGAATCTGAATGAAGGTGCAACAAGCTTTATGCCATAAAGGAGAAGGCTGGGTAAGCTTTGCCAGCAGCAGCATGATGCATCAGCATTAATGCAAGCAGGAATTAGTGAGAAGTATGTCATATTTAAATACACTGCTGTGTTGAGAGGAAGAGTTGTGATTGGCTGTGGGAGGTGGGAGATGATAATTGGGATCAGCTGGCTGTCAGCTGATCACAGCTGGGGGTATGACTACTGTGTCCAGCATGAACTAATGCCAGGCTTCATCAAGCTTAAGCTTCAATGTGGACTAGTCAGACCAAAACACACTTTTCCACTTTAGGTGGCCCAGATAAGTGGATGGAGTTTCTTGATGTTGGTGATAAATGGCTTTGGCTTTCCATGGTGGAGACTTAACTTACATTTGTAGATGCAGTGATGTACTGTTAACTGACAATGGTTTATCTGAAGTGTTCCTGAGCCCACACTGTAATATGCGTCACAGAATAATGACAGTCTTTAATGCAGTGTCACCTGAGAGGTCAAAGGTCATTGGCAGTCAGTGTTGGTTTTCAGCCTTTTTCCTGTTGTGCAGAGATTTCTCCAGATTCTCGAAATCTTCTCTGAACCTCATACCATCATTGACTATGAACGACTAAGTCTTTCAGGAGTGCTCCTTTTATACTCAATGATTGATTTTATCACCTGTTAACCTTCTTACCTGTAGAATGCTACAGGTGTTTTTATGCATTAATTATCTTTCTCAGTGTTTTGTTCTTATTTAATCAAAAAACACTAAAGTTAATAAGTTTGAACATCAAATATCTTGTCTTTGTGCTGTACACAGTTGAATATGGGTTTGCAAATCTCTGAATTATGTTTTTATTTTAATTTTACACGATCTTCTGTGTCTGGGAGGTTCAGAATTAAATACAGTATGTTACAGTGAAGGCCTGGAACAGTCTTTGACCCCTTTATACTGGGGCTGTGTGCCAGGATGTCATTGGAACACTACATCAGGCTATGATGACCTACATGTAACACATATCTTTAACAATGGAGCTCCCAGTTACTTAAACATAAAAAATTGATGGTTTCCACATGTGGTTAAGAAGGAAAATATCCCACAACAAATGTATATCCCTTTTGGACAAGTGGCCCACAAATGCGGAATTATATCTACCGTTTTTTTTTTTTCTTTTTGTCAAACCCTTGAGCAAAGAATGGCATTTTGAGAGGAAAGCGTCCATAAATAAACAACATGTGACAAAACAGCATGTGCAGTGAGGCAGACGTGAGCGCTCAGGTCTGGTGTTGGGCCAAAATAACAGAAGAAGTCATGCTAAGTTCATAACGAGACACAAGGGAAGAGGAAGAAGAAGAAAAAAAGGCACAGGATGTGGTTGTATTATGAGAAGAGAAAGAAAATATTTGTTTATGTGGTTAATTCAGCAGGACGGGGCCGGTCATCTCTCTCCAACAGACGGTAATCACTCGTAATCAGACTTAATGGGCGCTCTAATGGGAATGTTCTTCCTCCCTCCGTGCTTGTGTGCAGCCCTCTCGAACACACACTGAAGAGTGCGCACGTGTGGCATTTGCGTCTCATCTGAGGGGGAATGTAACAGCGCACTTTCATCTAAGAGGGAATCATTGTTTTAATAACACTGTCTATCCCTAACAGTACAACATCATTATGTCCATTTGTATGTGAAGCTCATTTACATATTTGCTTTGTTCAAATGCTCATCTGCATGCATTCATTCATCTGCAGCCCTGTCGTCTCCTTCTCTCCGCCAGTGCTTGTTGATACCATGTCGCAGACACACTTTACATCGCTTATTAAGGGACACTACGCTGTTTCTTAATTTCACACCTCTCTGTGGTTGTTGTACTTTCAATAAAACAGAAAATGTGATCTGAATATCATTAAGCGTGTCTGATTTCAGGTTTTGTTATGAGAGTTCAAGGCTTTTTTTCTATAAACATGTCATATAATTACAACGGAATACACAATTATATTTATGAAGAATTTCCCACAAGAAAATTTAAGGTCACTTATGAATAAATCAGTGCACATAAATGATACATTTTTTCAGCTTCTAAAAAATAACTAAAAGATACATAATGAAGAGAAATCATTACAAATCTGACAAAAAAATTAATTATAATCCTAGATATGTTTTCTAATTCTAATGGGTTAGACTTGAAGTGGTAGATTTCTGTTTTTAAAGTGGAATTGATAAAACACAAGAGATGTAGAAAGACTGACATGAGTGAAAGGTGCAGCATACGGCTATGCAAGGGAAATTCCACACATGTGGTGTGTTGTAGTAAAGCTAAAACAATATAGCTTTCAAGTGGAGAGGCAAAGTACTGTGAAACTCTTCAGTACTCTTCAGTAACATGGCAGTCTATTAAAGGTGCAAGATTTTTGGTGTCTCTCTCTGCTCTGCATAAAATCAGTCCTACACCCTTGCTTTAAAGTCACCTCCACCCCAGCAAGCACATGTAGGCTCCTACTTTGGTTTATTATATTATCACTGCAAGGAGTGATGACACTGGAGCCGGACGCCAGCACAAGCATGTTCTGCTGCTGTAATAAATGTCTGATCTACTGCAATCATGAGATAACAGGTTGATATTAGCAAAATTATGCAGAGCAAATACATCTATTCAATCCATCCATCCATCCATCCATCCATCCATCCATCCATCCATCCACTTGTCTGGGGTCAGCTTGCAGTAGCAACAGGCAAACCCAAGTCAACCCAAACTTCCCACCTTCTAGCAGTTTTTCAGCTCCTCTCAGGGAATCTTAAGGTCTTTCCAGGCTAGCTGGGAGATTTAATCCCTTCAGCGAGTTCTACGCCTGCCCTGTGGTCTCCTACCAATTGACTGTGCCTGGAAGGGCTCTAAAAGACACAATCTTCTGTCTATTTAAAGGGGGTAACCTGAAGGAACCCGGATCAGATACTCACACCACCTCAATTGGTGGGTAAAATTCTGAGTTCACCAAACTGGTTGTTTATTATTGTCAGGCACCTCTTACAGCCCTACCTAAATAACAAACTATCATTTCAAACAAACTGCCACATAGTCATTTTTAAGACAAAGCAAATACTGACAATGGGGTTGCAATGTATCTAGAACCTTCCATCCAAACTTAACTGTCACGTTTCACCTTCCCTCCATCTCACAAAAAATTTTGTTCCTTCAACATGTGATTGTGTTTAGTCAGAAAAGTGTGCGTATATATTTTAGTGAAGAGAAAGACACAAGGAGAGGGATGAAAAGAAAAGTATGTGTATGTCTGGGAGAGCGAGAGAGAAAGAGAGAGAGAGAGAGAGTTGTGAAAAAGCACCCACTGATACACTCTGTTACTCAGTTTCCATGGTGATTGGAGTTATATTTGACAATGTGACGCACATTTTTCAGCATCCTTTTTTTTGCTGTTGGTCTTCTTCATCTTTTCCATGCAGTGAGCTAAAAGGACAAACAGTTTGAAAGATTAGGAGAGAGATTAAAGGCCTCTCTGGGAGTGGGCCTGGGCAAAGTCTAACACAGACATCTGAATGAGCGTGGACAGTTGGGACATTAATGGATGTAAATGTTGGAGTAAATGCTGGACAGGGCAGACTCTTCTTCACTGTTTCCACTGAGGCTGTGTTGAGTGGTCTGAGGGAAACGTAATGAAGACAAGTGCCTACTTGTGTCTGTGATCCTGAGTCTCTCAGATTTTCAACTGCAACATTCACCCCTAACCCCCAATCCAAACCCTACATTAGAGGTCTATTAGAACTCTATTTTGACGGCAAAAGTGCTCGGTCTAAAGGGACACAAAGTGATTGAGGGTGTGTCAGTCAACAATATGCTGACTAGATGGCATACAATCCCAGGAGCAGAGTTTTAAGAAGCTGGAATAAATGGCTTGATTAAACATGGATATGTAGCTTAAATCAAACAATAAGAGTGCCACTTTTGGGGCGCAGATGGCCTAGTGGTTTAAGGCGCACCCCATGTATGCGGTCAACCTGGTTTCAAATCCGGACTGTGGCACTTTTGCACATGTCTCTTCCCACCTCTCATTCTGTCAATAAAGGCATAAAAAAACCAGAAATAAATCTTTAAAAAGAGTGTCACTTTTCACTCCCTTTGAGCAGTGTATGCCTGCAGGCTGGTGCATTGGTATTTACTTGGCAGGTTTTGAATTTAATTCTGACCCTCAAATTGCACATACTCCATCCATGCATTGATATGCACTCAAAGTGTACTTCAGAGCAAATGGCTTCCTCCCTAGCTGTAGTCATTTACTTGTAGTTCTTTCTGGATCTTGCGATCTCTCATCTCCAGCTCCTCAGAGTGCTTGGCACCACTTAAAGAACACATCCAGCAGGTAAGGGTTCATGCTATTGGTTGGAGACCTTGTAAACAAACAGAGGGCCACTATCTCTCAAAGCTCCCAAAGCATGGCAGAAAAAGCTAGAATAACAAATAGCACAACCTCAGTGAACTGATCTCTCATGTTTAAAGTGGTGCCAATCCAGGGTGGTCGCCATTCTATCGCAGGGCTGACATATAGAGACAGACAACCAGGCACACTCACATTCACACCTACGGCCAATTTAAGAGTCACCAATTAACCTAATGAGCAAGTTTTTGGTGGTGGGAGGAAGCTGGAGTACCTAGAGAGAACCCACGCGTGCAGGCCCTGACTGGGAAGCGTACCAGGGACCTTCTTGCTGTGAGGCAACAGCACTAACCCCTGCGCCGCCGTGCAGCCCCTATATTTATTCATACACAGTAAAAAAGCTCACTGAGGTAAACACCTCACTTCTCATGCATGTTTGCTCTGATTAATAACTAACCGTACTAACAACTACTTAAAGTCAATCTATTTACCCTGCTTAAATGCTACAAGTAATTAACTTATTCACTATAAGCCACATACTGTAAGAAGGCTCACTGTGGTAAATACCTCACTTCTTATGCATATTTGTACAAATTATCTATTCACCATACTAAAAAGCTGCAAGTAATTAATCTATTCACTGTTACTACTATGCTGTAAGCAGGCTCAGTGTGGTAAAATGCCTCACCACACATGCATATTGGCAATGATAAACTATCTTAAATTATGTTATCTACCTCATGTAAATCTGCCCAGATCCTTTCATATTTTATACTTCTGATCATATCAGCTCAGCATTTTTGCACCCTTTGCACATCATGCAGCAATACAAGCAGTGCAATAAGACTTGTATATACTAGAAGTAATACCTACAAAAGTTTGTACTTACTATCTTATCTTTTATACTTTTTCAGTTGTTTTGATTTTTTGTATTTAATGTTTAATTCTTGTACACTGAGAGCAAAACTAACCAGAGACAAATTCCTTGTTGTATTAGCATACTTGGCCAATAAAGCTTATTCTGATGCTGATTTATCTAATCCAAAAACAGATGAGTCTCAGGTATTGTTGAGAGACCAAATTTAACAGCAGTATTTCTCCAAGTTTCTTATCAAAACTTATGAAACTTCACTGTGACTACAGGAGGTTGCGATTGAATCTCAAAGTGGCTCTGTCACTTGACCCGGCCAAATAATGATAGCAAAATACTAGCATGCTTTCTGACATCACATCAGCATTTCAAGGAAGCAAAAGTATATATCAAGTTTGCATGCTAACACCTTTGTTGGTATAGAAAGATACAATATTTCCCTTATAATACTCCCATAAACATTCATACAGATGTCAGAATAAATCCATTATTCCGGTGTTTTGTATGCCGAGTTGTTTGTGTTGAATTGGCTCATATTAGCTCCAGTAGTTCAGGGGATGATCACCCCCCGTCACCTTTTGTGCAGCGAGAGGCGCCTCTCTGCTCTTTTTTTAATAACTGTTTTATTCTTATTTTTTGCACTCTTTTGTTGTGCTTGAGGCACCTGACGTGCCTTTGTATGTTTTTTTTAGGAGAAACAACCTAAAAAATGCTGCAGGCTATAAAATGTTCAAATGTCCTCCATCACTGCGGCTTCTCCTCTTTTGTTAAAAAAATACAAAAGAAGCTGTTTGCATTGTTAATGCCAAAAGGTCAGTTATGAATTAACATCCTTACAAATGTAGATAGATTTATTTCAGTTAATCACAAAAGGCCATGCCTTGGCCATGAGCAGAAATATTACTGGGTCTCTGGCTCCAAGGTTTATTTGGTTTATAAAAAAAAATGAATGTCCTTATGCTCAATGATTCTTGAGGTAGAGCGCCTCGGTTCTTTTGGGACTAATATGGCCCTGTTTATCCTCCTCCTACTTCAGAGGCCAGAGCTTGGTCAAGGACAGTGCCCAAGTGTTTTAGTGTTTTAGTGTGGGAGGTAGAGAGTGAAGCACTAAAGAAAGGCAAGCAAGAAGAGAACCATCAATCAAGGTCTGCAGGCAAAAGTCAGATTTAGACCAAAAGACCGCCGCTCTGAAAGAAAATGATGACTGGATGTTCAGATCCTGCATTATTTTTGTATGTGTGGTTCATTTCAGAGGTCATTTTGCCAATGAAAAATATGATGAAAAACATCAGTCAACAGCTGTTTTTACCCAAGAGGAAGCAGAGAAATGAACATGCTACAAATAGATCTTAATAATACAAACTTCAACAAAAAGTCATGGACTTTTAGACATTCAAAATCCAAGTTATGTCTTAACTGTGTGTATAATCAGTCAACACAGCAGTGTATTTGAATATGATGTACTTCTCACTAATCCCTGCTTGCATCAATGCTGATGCAGCACGCTGCTGCTGTTGGCAAAGCTCAACCTCCTCCACCCTACCTTCTCCTTTATAGCATAAAGCTCGTGCAACCTCTTTCAGATTCAAGCAACGATGGATTCCTTGCTTTTGAACTAATTTTATTGTATTTGATATGCATTGTCATGAATGTATCAATCCATATGTGGGTTTCTAGCCAAGTGCTCCCTGGAAAGTCAAAGCATGCTGCTTGACTTACTCAGGAAGCATCTTCTGAGCAGAGCCTTCTTCGCAAAGTAAAACTGTATATCCAATGTGTAATAAAATGGTTAGAAGTATGACAAGAGTGTTCCTGAATGAAATGACAACTCCAAAATCAAGAAACACTTTTAACAGTTTTTTTCCCTCATGTCAAATTCATCCATGAAACCAAAACAGTGGCTTATTGGCTAGTAAATATGGAGAACAGTTTCTGATGAGTCTTTAATTTAAATTGAGAATTGAGCTTAAGTGATGGGCACAGTCTGGTCTCTGCTCAACCTGGTAATGTCTAGTGAAGCCACAAGGATATCGGGTTGCGGATGGAGTTTTACATTACGGAGGTGCACCTTGGACACTGAATTGCAAATGTTGGCAGAGAAAAGTCATGGTTCATCAGCAGAAGAACAGCAGCTTCCAGTAGTTGTTCATGTTTAATTATGTAGCAGTCTTTTACATTCCATCCAGCGTTTCCATGGCCAGAATAAAAAATTTATTTCCGATAATACATGTCCCCTTAAAACCATAAAAGTCAAGACTTGTGAAAACTGTCGGAAATATTTGGGGTAATAAAAATAGAAATAAAATAAAAAATAAATGCCGACATTTCAGTGCAAATATTCTACACATTTTAGCTTTAAATTAGTCCTGATTTTGCAGATTTTTCTTTCTGATGTCGCTTCTGCAGCATGTTTTCACACCCGGGTCACTGTAGCTACAGTGTGGATGTCTGCAGGCATATTCTAAGTCCATGTATGCTGTTTTAAAGTGACTTTAATGAAAGCAACTGTTGTTTAACATTAAAACTCCATCATGATTGTTCAGTTTTAGTTGCTGCTGCAGTACAGAGAAAAACAACAAAAGGTCAACACAGTGCTTTTGAAAACCCTCCAGCTAAGTTGTTTCATAGAAGGATTTCCACGGCGCTGTAGCACCCTAAGAGTGAGATTTCACCCCGTCACATCAGTGAAGCACTCACTCATGCTTTGCTAACGGATCCAAACATGTGAATCTTCCTTTTTTTGTATTTCTTAGAACATAGCAGGTTATAAAATTCAGAGTAAAGGAATCAGTGCTGAGAGTGTATGAGACATCACATGGTGAGTGACTGAAAACAACAATAATAAATACACTCCACATCACAAACAAGCTGAGCGAAGACCGGTCACAAGGCAGCCAGGCTGGATCTACAGAAGAAACAAACACTTGTCTGAAACTTTGGCAAACACTAACGGCTATTTGTTGGCTATTTGATATTTTCTGCTCTAACTCACTCGATATCAAGACAAATCTTGTTATGGTGGCTGGAAATATCTGGGAAACATGGGCCTTGAACTGTGCAGCTCTTCCTTCCTCTGTGGCTTACTTCTCATCTTAAACTCCTGGACTCTTGAATACAAAACTGCATGGTGTATTTAATAACCAGTAAACCACTATTTGGGATGAATTTCACATAATGAGGGAGAAAAGCTATTTAAAGTGGACTCCATGGTTTTTGCCAAGAGTGAATACGAGTATAGCATGCCTTGGAAATGTCTAGTGGAGCCACATTTCCACAAATGAAGGCAGAAAATAATCTGTCACAAGTAAGCAAGCTGAAACATGAATTTGGTACAGCAACAGAACAGCAGCTTTCAGTAGCCGCTCACACATCACTGCAGCAGTCTTTTATGTAACATCTAGCATTTCCAACAGGGGCTGGTAACACTTTTTAAAAGGAACCCTGTATGATCAGACCAATTCACAATATTTGACAGGTATATGCATATTGAACCAAAAAACTCATTAGATACAGTATCTGCATTTATAAACCAAATAAGCAGGAAACCACCATGTTTTAGTCTGCAATGCTTAACACCATGTTGTATAAGTGATTCTCTGTATACATAAATAGACAAAAAATATATACACAAATGGAGGTAGTTACTTCGTTTTTCATTTTCAATAGCCTTTGAAAACAGGAAAAAAAACCAACATACCATGATCACAACCTGTGCAACATTACCCCATTGTTTCCCCCCTTTTCTACGTATGCAGAGACTCACCTTATAAAACACGATATTAAGCATGTAGCAACCAGGTGATCACTGAGACATCAGGATATGATGAGGATCAGACCAGGTGTTAATAGTGGTACTTAGAGCTGTAAGGTGTCAATGGCCTGGACTCACTGCTCACCCAGGTAGGGTCGCTCTCTCTCTCTCTCTCTCTCTCTCTCTCTCAGCAAGCACTAAGACAAATGCTGTTTTCTCTCTCATTAGGTCATTACTGTGCAAATAAAGAAAACAAGGAGTATATAGTTTGAATGAAGATTATAAAAAAGATGTAGGTCTCTTGGTCTGGCTGAAAACTATGCAAACTTTTTGCATGCCAGATATATCAACTGTATCAACTGAAATGTTCATATCTGCCCACAAAAAAACTTTTTTAGCTGATAGCTGCCAAAACTGATATGATGTCAATGATATTGTGCATCCTTTGTAAAATGTATGAAAAAAGACAGCGTTCTGACAGCAGGGAGATGCAGCCTGGGAGATGCCTGGTATGAAAGTTGTGAAGGTGCAAGTCAGAGCTGACATGCGCTGCAGCTGTCATGCAGCAAACACACACCCAGACTGAAACAGCCATAAGTGAAACATGCTTTAAAAGAACTTAGTAAGAAAATCAGTAAAAGCAATGCTGAAAATGTAAAGAATTATGCTGAGGCATGAAATCATCACATCTTAAATGTAAGAATGTTTTCTACTAAATAGACATCCCAGCTGTTTTATGATCTTCTGTTGATTTAAATGAATCATTGTCTCAGCAGTGACAGAAATATTTCCAACATAATCTGAATGGGCATAAGGATTTATTGCATCCACAGAGAAAATGATTTGAGTAAAGATCATAAAAATATCAGAATTTCCGGCGTCTCCTGCCCCCGTTACATCACACTCATACATGCAAACGCACTCTTCCCTCGCAGCCTGACAGTTGCTGCTTTCGCCTGCGTGAGCCAGCCAGCGAGTGTGGGTCACATCAGGACAATGCGCCTCGACTCGCTGCTCGCAGACTCAATGTGCAGCAAAACTCCCTTTTTGGGGGCTTTTTCAGCTTCATGGACACTATTTCAGAGCCAGGATGAAAAAAAGCAAATAAAGGAAGGTGAAAAAAATCCTTTTCAAACTGATGACAGCAGCGGGCGCTGAGGGGAACCAGTGAAAGGAGTATATAAAGCAGCATCATAGCGTCTGACTCCCCCTCCTCCCCCTCCTCTTTCTCTCTCTCCCTCTCTCTCTCCTGACATCAAAAGTGCGCGCCTATCCTGAGCCGACAGAGCTCCAGATCGCTGCAGTGCATGCTGGGTAAGAGAGGACAACTCAGGACACATGCAGGGACTTTAAGGATACTGCAGTAAGCTGTTCAGTGAGAGGAAAAAAAAAAACGGAGGAAAAGATGCAGAGAGACGGAGAGAGGGAGGGAGGGAGGGCAGACAAAAATACTGGCTGGATCAGTGAAGGATGGAGGAATTCAACAAATGCTGTGTTCTGACAAATATGAGAGCGTTTGATGCAGCAGCGGAGCTCACATTTAACCGTTTGTGCCATTAGATGTGCATCAGCACTCGCTTCTGCACGTACGACTGCGTCTGAAAACAAGAGATGAATCCTTTTTTTTATAAATCTTTTATTAAATTTTTACTGTGAATATTTTATGAAAATCATGAGAAGACTTTGCGGCTTTTGTTTATCTGCCCACAGACGATAGCAGTCTGAAAAATCAAACATAACATGAGCTATAATGCATTCCAGCAAGTTTTAAAGCTTAACGAATACTGTGTGTATTAAAAATGCATCATAAAAGAAATGAGCTGAGAAAAATGTAAAAATGTGTTGTAAATGTGTTACTTATTTAGTCTTTAAATGGTAGAAATGATCCTCGTCGCCTCACTCATGTTGGCTTTATTTGACAAAAAGCACAATAGATGTTCAAGTAATACTGATATAAAACTAAAGCTGATTAAATCAAGGACTTGTAGAGAAAAACAGATTTTAAAAAATGCTTAAATCAGTTTAATTTAAAGATATTTGTTGTTTACATCATAAATGTATGCTGGGAAATATTTATGCTAATGCATTAGAGTGGATAAATTACAAAGTGGTGTTCAAAAGGGCAGAATGATTTTTAAAATGTTGATTATATCCATTTATACTGCAATTCTGATACGATTTATGGTATAAAGAGTGACAATTTTGCATCTTCTCGTTTTAATCAACAAACAAATTAAATTATTATTGAAAGAATACAAACATGATTGATGAGCATGATTTTTTGCAGTTTCGGCACAAAGATAATCTATTCTTACATCTGTGTGTGAAAAATGCACCAGAACATTTCTGCTACAAAATATCTAATTTACAATTGTGCTTGGAATGAATCACATTTAACCTTACAGACACTGAACCGCCTCTGATTTGGTAATTGAAGAAGGCCATAATTTGAGTCCTATAAAATTTCAATTAACTTATCAACCCTTTTTCCAACCTTGGTTCATTAGTGGCAGAGCTAGAAATGTTGAATAGCCAAGGTTTAGCCCAAACTAAGGAACCAAGAACATGCTCCCCTAGGTTTTATTGTTTTATTTTACTATCATAGTCATACTAAATACAAATTTAAATGACAAATTAAAATGACAAATCCGCTCATCAGTATGGCAAAAATTATACAGTTCCACCAAAAGAAAAAAAAAACAAAACTTCCAGTGGGACGCTAATTTGTGCCAGTTAAAATATCAAATAAATTGTCAGTCTATTAAGTGCATTGTTTTGCTTTTTTCTGTAGTTTACAGTTTTGATAGCAGACAGAAAATAACAAAAGTGCTTGACAGATTATTTCTGAATAATTCAGAAAATTTTGACTCTGAATTTACCTGAAATCTTTCATGAATTTTCCCAGTAAGCTTTCTTTGAAAACATAAAGTAAATTCCCCTGCTTTTGGGAGTTTTCTTTCCCAGAAACTTTAAGTGATAATATCTGGGACATTTCCTGTAAATCTAAAGAAATTTAAAAAGGAACTTTATAGAAATTCAAAAAGATAAATGAAGGACTTCTAACAGTATCTTTCATCAGTCTTTTCTAGGAGGTTTCCAAGAATATTTCAGGAATTTTCCCTGTTTCCTTCAGCTTTTGTTTTTTCCGTTTCTGCACTGTGTGATGTCTAAAAAGCACAGTTTCATTAAATACCAAGAAAGAAAGAAAAAAAAATTAGAAATTTGGGTTGTGATTGCTCAATAAAGAGTTGGTGGTGGGGGTCCTGAGGCAAGACAAGTTGAGAACCACTGCTTTAGAGCAGTGAGTCAGGATCCAAACGTGGGAACAAAATATGTACCATTAAAACTAAAGTGTGGCAAACAGTCTAAAATATACAAAAGCAAAGTGGACGATGAGTAAACTTTAGTCTTTTTCTCATGGCTTCAACTTATTTATCCCTTCCTGTACAACAAAGCTGGTTTTCCCAAGATTATAAAGAAATGCCTCGAGAAATCCCCAAATTTCCATGTTGTCCCAGGAAAATGGCTACTATTTATGGTTCAAAAGTTATTTAACTTTGAATAATGTGCCTTTCTTGTTGTATGTGACATCTCCAGCCACAGAGGGTTTAACTATACTTTATTAATAATAGATCAATAATTATCACATTCATCTCTTGAAAATAGGCTGAAAAAGCTGCTTATTTCTTTAAGTTTTTTTTAATAGATATGAAGATATGGAAGGAATTAACATCAAAACAATTTATTTATGACAGGACCTTTTTCCAGGCCCTTTCAGGCAGATGGAAATTCTTTCATAACTCCCATAGAAACACGATGCTGCATGGATTTAATCATCTATTAATCAAAGAGTAAATGTTTTATTATGTTCACAAATGTAAAACTAAGTATGTATACTGATGTTGTTATCCACTTCCTGTCTCAAAGCTAAAGCCTGAAAACATGTCATTTTGTGCAGAAGAAAGAAATCAGCCAAAAACATTTAACAAGTGAAGGCGTTCAACTGTAGAGTTTGATAAAATTGCGCTATAAAACTGGAATGTTTTTGCTGTGAGTATATGATTGAAACTCCACGAGTTCTTCCTCTGCATGATAAAGTTAAATTTGAGACAGAATTAAACTGGAGCTGCAAAATTTCTCATTTATTTTTGCAGAGGAAAGCTGAGACTTTTATGGGCCATCATGTTGTAGATGAGTTCAGGGCCTCAATGAGAGAAGTGTGAAACATGGTGACATATGGGTTTGACGGAACGATCTCTATCAGGATGCTGAAGATTGTTGTTTAAATAATGCCTTTTAAAGTGATGTGCGATTGATATTTAAATAACGGACACATTTATAAAAATCTTTAGGTCTAGGAGGCATTAAAACACTGCAAAGGATGGCATTGCAATAATTAATATCAGTGCATTTAAAGAGATGAACTTTAATCATGAAGCTTTGCAGTCTGCCAAGACAAGAATTGTTTTGGCTCAGTTTGATCAGTGTGGGGTTTTGTAAGGCTTACCTCACAAAAACAAAAGTAGGTGCAAACAGTTGTATTTTTATTCTTAAGGCACAGTTTTTGTACTATCTTTTAAATATTATATTTCTTGACTTGGTAAGTGGAGATATTTAAAGATGCTTCGGAAAGATGTAAAAAAAAAAAAAACAACATAACACAGAAAAGCCCTTGCAGAAGGTTCAAATTGCAGAGCTTTAAAATTGCACTGCTTAAAAGAGCATAAAATTAATCAAAATGAAACATAAAAAAGTAAAAACCCATTGATTAAAAAAAATTTTGGTGTCTTTTTAATCCTTAATACAGCCAGTTTTAATATAAGCAGCCTGCGGTCTCGCAGCATCAGCAGCATCAGCATCAGCAGCATCAGCGAGGGTTAACTCTGACCTTGCATGACTTGCACGCTCTCCCTCCCTCAGCCTCTCCATCGGCACTCAGCCGTCTCAAATGGCTGCATCGCCGCCGCGCAGACGTCTGCAGGATGGTATAATACTCCTTCCTGACCTCTAACTGACCTCTGTCTGTGAGTGTGTGCGGCGGTATATATACGGCACGCCTCGGTGTGTGGATTAGTTCCACCATGCATGCAAAGAGTGCAGCGCTACAGGGAATACATGTTCACAGAGTGAGTGTCAGCACCGATCAGACACCGTCGCTGCTGCTGCCAGACATGAGGAGAGGATGCCAGCGCTCAGACTGCAGCCAGGGACAAAGGAGATGCACCCCCCCCAACCTTCACAAACACAAACAGGATGGCACATACCTGGTCTGTTCTCATATTTTGGAGGTGTTTCTTAGCAGCATCAGATCAGTGCCATCAATGAACACTGAGACATTTCTGTCATTACTGTGAAACAGTGAGGTAACTATGAGAGTCTGGTGTCTTTAATGTTATTCTAAAGGATGGATATGATAGATAAAAACAACAATCATATGATCGCAGAGCCAGGGAAGCTCTTACAGGGATTCAGTCTTGAATGTTTTTTAAAAACCCTCAATTTTCAAATCTTTAGGTTAACAATGAAACAAAAACTGATGGTAAGCAGACTTTCTTCATTCATTACACAACATAAAGATTTTATTTTGTAGCCAAGTTGTCTCGATCAAAGTATGGATTTTTCACAGTATTGAAAGAAGTCTGAGTGACATCAGCCATTGAGGCCCTCTTTTGAAGCCAATCTTTGATGGTCAAAATTAAAAAAAAAAAAGAAAAAAAAAAACCCCCATCTCAGACGCTCTTTAGACCAATCTAGGAACAGAAGGTCTTTAAGTGGGTAATAGGTCATCGATGTAGATCAATATATATCAAATATCCAATCAAACTGACAGAAAGTCAAAACATGAATTCACACCGTCATCATTCAGCTATGCTTTTATTTTGAAATTCTTCCTTCATGACTGTTTGTGCACTCAGTGTGTTTAGATGGCTGGTACCACTTCATCTTTTCTGGATGTCTCTAAAGGTGTGCCACAAGATTCGGTCTAAGGACCGATTTTATTCTCTATTTTATTCTCTATTCATATTAATAACCAGTGTAATTGTCAAATGCCTTTTTAGCAGATGACAACGTTATTTATTGTTAGTCATCGTTGATTACTGTTTGGACATATTTTGGATATAGACTACACTATGGCGGGTAGTAGTGGGAATTAATAAAGTTTCAATTTCAATCACAACTTTAGCGTCCCATGATAATTACAACCAATAATCATGATTATGATTGCTGTGTAACATCCATCCATCACTCCATAAGTGTGGTCATCCAGAAAATGTTTCACTGTGTGTTCTGACATTTTGTCCGTAAAAGTAACTATTTTCTTAATTCATTATTATTTGTATTTTTTATAAATTCTAGTTTTTTACTCATTTATTTTAAGTCATTGCTTGCTTTTTTAAGTGATTAATTTCTTTAGATACCAATCAAAATAGTCAAGATAATGATCTTTGCCATAATTGCGCAGCCCTAAGGGCAAGCCTCTCACCTTTTTGTTGCTAACTATATTTGCATATTTTAATCTGTACAGGACTGTCATATAACATCAGATAAAAACAGATCTCCCCAGAGTGGTGTCTGATTCAGGCTTTGCAGCTTAACAGATGAGAGATGTCCGCTGTTTCATGCCTCTTTGGATGTACTGAATGTAGTCTGATATCTCACATTAAATTTATCATAAAAATATAAGCTGCTTGAAGTCAAAGCGATCTTAGGTGTACCGCAGCTCTCCTTCTATCTTCCCCTGTCTTTGTCTCTCATTATGGGTAGGGATGAGTATCGAAAACTGGTACCGACGTGGTACTGATACCAACACATCCAGTACCTATCGGACTGAATTGCAACACCGATTTCAATAATTCAATACTTCATTCATTTCGATCCCCTGCCACCCAATGAAAGGCAAGAAATATGCTATGGAATTTCACATGGGTTTCATTCTTATCCCATGTTCAACTGGCACATGTAAAAATAGTTCTGCTTATCATTTATGATTCCCTGACAGCTTTTGTTCTCCTGCAGACTTTTAATACATGTTTTTCTCTAAAAAGTATCAATTCAGGAACGATTGAGGCATCTGCACCATATAAAAAGTACTTATTTAGTACCCGTATCCAAAAAAGCCAAACTATACCCAACTTAAGTTATAAGGCCACTAATTCGCATCCATCCTGGAATCAGCACACAATATCAGGGCAGAACCTTTATTTGAGAAAAAGCGTAGAACTGTTATGATTCATCAAGGAATTACAGCATGATGGACTGTGCAAAGGATGGCTTCTTGCATTGAATCATAATGAAAGAATGCAGCTTTCTTGAGGCAGCCAGTGTAATATCAATAAAACATTGAAGCTTAAAAATTCTGACTAATCTTCTCCTGAAGTGCACTGCTGCAGTTTCATAAGATAAAATAAACATCTCAGTGAAAATCTGCCTGATTTATGGAGTTAACTTTTTGTGTTTATTTTTCTGGTTGTAGGTGAAAAGTAGTAAAATGCACCAGATCTTAAATAACCAACTGATTAACTTGAGACGTGGGCTGAATAAACTGATCAGCAATGTGTCAATGTTTGCAGCCTAAGTTAATTTTTTTTTAAAAACACTGCCTTCCAGACTGCCCCATATCAATGAAGGCGGATTCTCAGAAAGTCTGAGAGTTCACTTCCACTCTGCAGACAGAGCCATGTTTATATTTACATTTCTGTTTTGCGAGTGTGGATACAGGTTAATGTGAGAGGCAGATGATTTCAGAGATGTTTGGAGCAATCAAGGACAAATCAATTTTTTTTAGCTTGTCAAAGGTTCCTGATGTCTAGGTTCTCCAAGAGCTCACACTTATTTTTTGATAAAGTTACCCTTTAGCCAAATACACACAGTTAACTGTGGTTTAGATAAACTGTATAATACTCAAACCTCAACAAACAAATCAGGAGCGTTTCCTTAACGTTTAGTCTGTTGAAATCAGAAAATGACATGAGGTAGTGTATGGGTCTCCAGTAATTGTAGTAGAAAGGCACCTGTGTATGGAAGGCCCAGCCACTGGTTTATCAGTATACCTGGCTACCACTGCACCATGAGGACAAAAGAACACTCCAAGCAACTCAGAGAAAAGGTGATTGAAAAGTATACTTAATGGGATGCATAAAAAAATTCCAAGGCACTGAACATCCCCACAATCCCGTTTGTGGCTAGACTTAAAAAAAGCCTGTTCATGCTGATCCCTGTGCAGTCTGACAGAGCTTGAGCAGTTTTGCAAAGAAGGACAATGTAAAATTGCAGTGTCCAGATGTGCAAGCCTGATAAGACCTATCCACTCAGACTCAGTGCTGTGGTTGCAGCCAAACTTGCATTCACGAAATACTTGAAGGGGGTAAATATTTATGCAGTTACTTATTTTACCATATCTTTATCTAATTGACATTTCTTTATAGGAATCTGTTTCCACTTTGACATTGAGGGTTTTTTTTTCACAGAAAGCTAAATTATATTGACCATGATTGATGTATAAACTCAATAAAATGGTAAAACGTCTAAGGGGGTGAATACTTTTTATAGCTACTGTATATCCATGTATATCTGAGTATTCTGGTGTAATGCTGCAGCACAGATAGGCTTACTACACACCCAGAATGCCTTCATATGGGATTACTGTGTTCCTGAATTGCATATGAAGGTGCATTTGAGCAGCTTATCCCAGTCGAGACCTTAAGTGAGACATTATGTTTTATTCAGAGCAGTATGTAAACACAACCTCTGAAAGCTCAGTGTGCTATCTGAGCAATACCACAATGAATCGGCACAATAACAGAGGATGAAACTGGAAAGCTTTGTTGCATTCAGCATCGTCTGATTCCATGTGTCTCTGACTCTGAAGTAACAAACTGCTCAGTAGCGATTCAGCATGGCGAGGGATTTGCAAGTCTGGGCACAAAAACAACAACACTGATTTCATGAGGTGACCTTCGGACCCACTCGGCTGACCTTTCTTCAGGCTACAGCAGCTCCCACCCCCCGCCAGCCCCCGCTGCTTTCAGGGACTGTAAATACTCCACTAAAGGAGTGGAGCTCTTACAGTTCAAGTTAAGTATCATCCATTCATCCCAGCTATAATTATTCTTTTACAAGTCCCTGACACAGCCAATAAAACGGCACACAGACGCAGTAGAAATGCTGTGAACTGTGCACCGTGAACGCCTCCCCACCTCCCTCAAGCCTTTTCATAGACACTCTGCACTGTAAAAGATTTGATAGAAAGTCTTTGTTATATTTTTCTCAATAAATATAATTTTCCTAAGTCTTTAAGTTGAAAGTCTCCAGGTCACATCATAGTGAAAAAATCTGGCTTCTCACTCATTTCTAAAGATCCTTTTCCAGTACATATTAAGTGATGTTTAGCTGATATGACATGAATAAAATATGCCTGTACACCAACATGCTCCTGTATTTGAAAGTCTCATTCAAAAGATGTGCAGTCTACGGCTCTGACCATGGACTCTTGCATGGTTATAAAAAGAGGAGATTCAAGCCACCAGTTTTTTTGTGCATTCTCAATTTATGCAATAAAAAAGGTGGAAAGCTGCAAAAGTGAAAGATTTTATACTTGGAGGAAATGGAAAAATAGGCCCATCCATAAAGTAAAAGTGCAACTTTTTGCAGTAGAAACACATGCAACAACAAAATGCTGTCTTCTCTGGATTAACTTAAGTTAGCCCCAGAGCTCTTACTAGAAATTGCCGAGAGCACAGAGGATTTATAAAAAGTTGTTAAAATGCTCTATTTCAGCCCATAAAATCCTCTTAATTTTTTTATCTCTTCACTACTTTCTACAACCATAAGTGGATGCTACACAGTAGCTGCAGTAGCCATAAGCTCAGCTAAGACCAGAATCTGTAAAACAACCCTCATACTACTGAACAAGGCAGTTCATTACATGGATATATTTCACCTTCATTTGGGAAACCTCCCACACAAAGTGTTTAGGAAGGGAAGGACTTTTCAAAATTTATTCAGAAGCTGTTTGGATGTTTGTTCGGTGTGTCACATTCATTACAGGCCAATCAGAGCAATCTGAGCTAATCTCACTGGCAGCAGCTGATGCTACTGGTTTGACTAAATCCTGCCCATAGCTACCAACTCTTTCTCTCAAATGACATTGATAGGTCCTGTACATTCTCAGACCTGGTACAGCCATTTTAGATTGGAGTTTTGCTACATTTGGCGAACACCAAACACTGCACATAACCACAAACATACCTTCCCCACTTTGAAACAGGGTAGTCGCAGCAACATGTAGTAGGGATGCTTCTTGGCCAGCACTGGCAGGCTTGTAAAGACAGAGGATAAAATGAATGCGGCAAAAAATGGCTACGAAGTGGCCGAGTCAAAGCACAGACCTCAATCCAATAGAGAATTTGTGGCATTATATATTTACTTTACATTTACATGTAAAATACATATTTTTGTTTCATTTACATATTTTTTTATTTTATTTTGACATTAGTTTTTCTTTTGTAACTCAATGGAGTCTTACGGTATTCCGGCTTTTCCTCATTAAACTCATCAAATTCACAATCCAACAACTCCAAAACGCTCTCGTGGACAAGTTGTGACCTGCACATTCACCACGCTATGAGATAATCATTGAACGTTATGAGACGGAGATGTTTTAAAGCTAAATGCAAAGCCAGAACTACCAAGTAACTACAGCACTGCCACAGGTGCGCACTGAGTCACTCTGCCCAGTGGTTTACTCTGAAAGTAGTTCCGAGTATTTGCTTCATGTGTCGTAATGTTATATAATTATATGTTATCATTTCATAGCGTGGTGAATGTGCAGGTCACAACTTGTCCACGAGAGTGTTTTGGAGTTGTTGGATTGTGAATTTGATGAGTTTGATGAGGAAAAGCTGGAATACTGTAAGACTCCATTGAGTTGGCACAGCAGTTCCGAACTCAGCAGCACCAATCTAAACATAGCTTGCACCAACAACTAAAGGTAACGAACCTATTACTAAGACTATAGGGATTATGGCAATGGGCAAATTTGCCAAAATGTTGAAGTATCCCTTTAAAGTCAGTCATACTGCAGAAGAAGTCCAGTGACATGAGATTTTATCCAACCTAGCAACAATGACCAGGAGAGGCCACATAATCAGATGATCGGTTAGTTATTAACCATAGTGACCATCATTCAACCTTTTAGGATGACACTGTCTTCTGTTTTGGAGAAATCTGATATGAAAATAGGAGAATGCTTAAATAATTTTCCAGCACAGCAGAAGATTTTCCTGTCTATTTTGCCGTTTCTCTGATTTTCCATGTGTTTTCCATGACACAGGTTTTCCAGTAGGTGTTGGTAATATACAGCAGAGGAAGTGAGTTAAACAGTCAGGCTCTAAATCCAGACTTCTATAAAGCAGTACACCCTTACTCTGGGGTTTCCTCCCACCGCCTGCTAATGCACAGTAAACACAGGTTTTCCCAGACAGCCATGCAGGCAGCGGAGGAAGGACTGAGGCATGATGAGTGCCAGGCTCGCCACCACCACTGCAAGACTTTGGATGAACCCAATGTTTATTGGCAGATGTACAGGAAGCAGTTCTCTGCAGCGTTCCCGGCAGTAAAATCAAACAGACATTGAAGAAAACAAAGCAGCAAAGAAGGAGTCAGATTAAAATGAGAAACTCATGTGGAGAGGAATTTTCTCTGTGTTGTTCTGACTTGATGCAGCTCTGTGTGTCCTGGTAATAATGCCGCTCTGACACTAACAGAAAAAGAGTGTCAAAGCCTGCAAATAGGTCAGTAATGGGCACCCTAGGATCTTCTCCAAAACTCCTCTGATTGGTCCGTTTCCATGTCTCTGGGGCAGAAACCTGGATACCACTCTGGCACAACCCTCGCTAGCTAGGAACCCAGCCAGGTTTTAGCAGAAAAAAACAAACACGCAGTCAGTTAAAACCCTGACGTTACACAACATTTTGGCCAAAATGTCCCACATACATCAGACTGTTAGAGCAGCAGCATGCACAGCACACAGAGAGCTCTGTAAATACGGGGATGTCGGGGTGATTCCTAGGATCTTTAATGATCCTGTGAGCTCTTTCTGGGCTCATCCCAGTTAAACAGCTGCATCCACAGAGCCATGAGAGATTGATTGGTCTGACCCTGAACAGATCTCACAGCTTCCCCAAACAGCTGGATGGAGAACAGGGACAGCTCTGAAGAATTAGAGCTCTTATACTGCTACAAAACTGCAGTTTTACTGTTAGAACTCAGAAATGATGATTATTATTGGGAAATATGGAGAGAGAGAATAGAGTAAGACATGCGCCAAATATGTGCCAGGACTGGGAATCGATTCCGCAACCACTGCGATGAGGACTGTAGCCTCTGGATATGACTGCCAAGTGAGATGAATTTTACAGTTTTAATGGGACAAGTCTCATCTGCCATGCCAAGACGTGACATGTTTATCATCCTCACATTTATGACTATATTGTCATAGCTTTCAGTCACATGACCTGGAACAGATATCAGTGTAGAAGGATGTAGATGGAGTGCAGCACTTCTATTGTTGATGGAGCAAAATAGAAAATAAACAATAGAATTTAAAAAAAGGACACCAGTATGTGCTGTTTTAATTATTATCATGCAATATTCCCCGACACATGAAAACATTCCTAGAGAGCTGCAGATGGTGTGTCATCATTGGTTCACTCAAGAACACCTCCAGGTGATGGAAGGTGGATCACTGCCACGGCAGAAACAAACAGAAAGACAACAACAGAGGTGAGAGCTGCTCACCTTGAAGGTGAAAATATCAGAACATCTGGACACAAAAAATGTGTTCTCACTATACACCTAATATATGTTTATCTCTTTATATTTTATATAGCATGCTTAATTTAATTCAGTTAAACTAGCCTCGGTGGTTTCTGAGGTATAAATAAAGGTTGATTGTTGATTTTTTATGTTGTCTTTACCAAACAGAAGCGTTGGTTAGTGCAATCAAAAAAATAATAATCTAGCCACTTTTGTCAAATTTACATATTTAAACAACATGACAAATTTCCATCCAATTAAGTTAAACCAATAAATACTATTTTGTAATGAAATAGAATACAACTGAGATGAATAGACAATAAGAATTTAAGAAAATAATAGCTCAAAGAATTTGCCTAATTTAGTTAAAATGGGTTTATAAAATACAGTAAATGGACTTGAGCTACTGTAGCACTTTTACACTGCAGGTCACACCTATCAATTAACATGTAAAGATGAATGTTAGTAGTAGCTAATCTCATTGATCCGTAACCATATATATATATACACACATCACCAACACAGGAGTCAAGTGTTTTGCCTAAGTAGGTATCAACATGTGACTGCTGCAACTGGAGTTTGAAGCCAGGACCCCTCGATTAGAAGACAACCAACCCTACCTACTAAGCAGTAAACTAAGTAGCATCACTGCTGTTACTGGCAATATTTCTGCAACAGAATGATTTTTTTTTTTTTTTTTTGCAGCACCACCATCACCAGTGCAAATGCGTGTAATGTAGTAGAGATGGGCGATACCAGTGTTTTTTAATTCGATACGATACTGATACCGATACCGATACTTTGGAAGAAAGAATAAATATTGGACTTGCAAACTTTCAAAAGTTACACTTTTCAGGCAGTTAAAAGGTGTATGCAGGTCATTCGGAAATTCATTTGGGGGGAAAATTCAATAAAATAAAATGTTTTAGCAGGTAAAAAATAAAATAAAATATAAATAAATTAAAAAGTAAATAATAATAATAATAATAATAATAAAATATTAATAAAAATAAAATAAACATCATATCATATCATAGCACAACCTTGTATATAGAATTAAAATAGCCACAACATAACCAATTTCTTTTCTTTTTTAAAAATTCTGATTGAAAGGCTATATTAGCCATCTATACCAACTAATTTGAAACGAAAATGTAAGAAACACAAGTCAGTATTTTTTTTTATGTTCTCTTACAATTTTAAAATTTACTAAGGGACCACAATGAGAGAGAAAGACAGCCAGGTTCACATCGCAAACTATAATTGACTTCATATGCGAGCAAGTGGAGTTGCTTGAATCTGTTACTCATTAATGATTGGTCCTCAAAGCCTCAAAGTCACAAAGTATGGCAGGATCGACATGTCATGTGGTCATGTCTGATTGATCCTTAAAGCCATGTGACACGGACGAGCAGGCAAGACATGTTTGATTGGTCTCCAAATTCACGTGACACGGACTGGCAGTAAAGCCAAAACAGTCTGGACTGGAAGAGAGAGAGGCAGGGAGGCGCTCAGCAGAAAAGCGGTTGTGAGACGTGTTTTATAGTACTCATTTGGTATCGATACTTTTCTAAAGGGATCGATACCAAAAAAATCTATATATCTGACTGTTGAGTGGTCTTCAGAGTAGCTCTGTGACTGTTGAGTGGTCTTCAGAGTAACTGACTGTTGAGTGGTCATCAGAGTGACTCTGTGACTGTTGAGTGGTCTTCAGAGTAACTGTGACTGTTGAGTGGTCATCAGAGTGACTCTGTGACTGTTGAGTGGTCATCAGAGTAGTTCTGTGACTGTTGAGTGGTCATCAGAGTAACTCTGTGACTGTTGAGTGGTCATCAGAGTACCTGTGACTGTTGAGTGGTCATCAGAGTAGCTCTGTGACTGTTGAGTGGTCATCAGAGTAACTCTGTGACTGTTGAGTGGTCATCAGAGTAGCTCTGTGACTGTTGAGTGGTCATCAGAGTAACTGTGACTGTTGAGTGGTCATCAGAGTGACTCTGTGACTGTTGAGTGGTCATCAGAGTAACTGTGTGACTGTTGAGTGGTCATCAGAGTGACTGTGACTTTTGATTGGTCATCAGAGTAACTCTGTGACTGCTGAACGTTCATCAGAGTTGACAGCCAGAAGAACAATGCCACCATTTGACACCCATGCTGCACTGCACAAAAACACATCAGCATACATGCAAACCTGTTTTGTCTAAATGTTCTCAAAATGTAGAAATCTAGTGGTTTTCTTTGTACAACATACAAATAAATGACACATTTTGACACGTTTCATGTGTCATGGTTATCAGTTAGTCTAATTAGTCTTCATGTTTCTTCATTTATTACCCAGAACAACAACAGTTTGGGCTGCAAGTTCATTCCAATATTCCCTAGCCTCATCCAAGAAAAATATTTCTTTTGCTGGTGCAAATAGTCAATTAATATTTGCTGACATGTGACTCAGTGAAGCTCTAATCTAGACTTGTCTTCAGCAAATAAGTCCCATTTGGAAAGCTTTTAAAAACTAAGATGAGACCCTGACCAAAGGTTTTGAGTTTTTATGAACTTCTTACCCCCTCTTTATTTTAAATACACTCTCCTCTGTGTCTCTGGATCAATAATCTCTCCAAACATCAAACCATGGAGGTGGAGTTGGATCTTAATAGTCACAGAGATCATCAGAGTGTGACTGCCAGCCAGGTAAACAGCGCTCTGCAGCCGAGCGTACAGATTGAATGTTGAGTGGAGCAAAAGGAGCGTATCTCTTTATTTGTTCTAGCGTTCACTTTTCATTCCAATACTTCTCCACGATAATGAGCTCTGGATAGCGACCAAAAAAACAACTTTTCAAATGGAAGCAGCCAAATGTGAGGTTCCTCTGCAGGGTTTCAGCCACACGCTTCATTTCAGAGAGTGACGCAGTCCGAGGCCTTCTATTGCAGGATTTATGGCCTGCAGAGGCTTTACCACTCCACACCGTTTTATACGGGCCTAATATGCCTTATAATTTTGAAGAAAACTACATTTCTTCCATGACAGAACACTATAATTCACTCATCTGTTAAACAAACCAATTTCAGGAGTAAGATTTTAAAATAAGGCAGTGGCAGCAGGAATTTAAACCACTTCCTTACGGCGGATGTTTTCAGTAGTCACATCCTGTCATCTTAAAGTTGGAGAAATTGAGCGTATAGACAACATTTACTGCCCTGAATCAAAGCCAGTGTTCACTGACTGATAGGCCAGGGTTGGTTCACTATGGCTCCATGGTGGAAGTCAGTCTGGTTTTAGTTAATGCATCTGTGCAGCACTTTGAGCCATGAAGGATATTTGTTTTGGAATAATACGCTGAGGCGTCACAAATTCAATTTGCATGATTTCATTTGACGACAGATTTATATTTGCTGATGGAGGTCCAAAGGAAAGTTTTCTGTTCTTTTAGAAACAATCATCTGGACGTCTCTGAAATGAAGCTGTGGCGATTTTATAAAGTCATGTATTAGGATATCCAATGCCTTTATTTGATCTGTTGCTCAGAGCAGAAAGGAAATGAAGGAGAGGTCCATGTCAGAGAACAAAATACAGAGATTTGTTTGCTTTTGCGCTGATGAGGGGCAGCAGCATTATTATTTTTTCCTGTTTTTCCACAGCTTAAACTACAGCCTGGCTTTTACATTCAAGGTATCCAATATTTTGGTATTTTGTGGAAGTTCGATTGGTAGAAATCTTACAAGTAAAGCATCAACTCCTGTGGCCTATTTAATTCAGCATTCAGTAAACATATGTATTAAGTCCTTTTACCATCTCATTGAAATGTGCATGTCAGTCTACTGGTCATTATGCCCTGACCTGTAGACTTTTTTGCTGTCATACATACTTTCAAAAAACACAGCATGGGCTGGAACAAGTGGTCCTGTTGATAGTTATTGTTACAAATTAAAAACAAAAAAAAAACAATTACATTTGATGTCTATTCAGTGCCTATACAAGGTATTCTCCCCCTTGGATGTATAACCCTTTTACTGATTTTTTAAAATTAATCATGGTCAATAAAACTTGGCAAAAACAACTACAAAAAAACTCTTTAATTTCAAAGTAAAAACAGACTTCCAGAAAGTTACGAAAAATATGTAGTGTCAAATAAGTGACTGAATAAATATTCACCACCTTCAAGTCAGTATTTAGAATATGCACCTTGGCTGCAATCACAGCTCTGAGTCTGTGTGAATAGTTCTCAATCAGGCTTGCACATCTGGACACATGAAATTTTACTCCATTCTTCTTTGCAAAACTGCTCAAGCTCTGTCCGGTTGCACGGGGAAAATTCACCTCGTTGTATTTAAACCATTTCTTTACATTTCGCTGTATGCTTTGTGACATTGCTTGAAAATAAATCTTTCCCCAGGACAAACTTCTCTTGCAGACTGAGTAAGATTGTCCTCATGGGTTTTCCTATATTTTACTGAATTCACTTTATCCTCTAACTTCACAAGCCTTCCAGGGCCAGCTGCTGAGAAGCATCCCCACAACATGATTCTTACACTGCTGTGCTTCACAGTCAGGAAGGTCTGTTTGCTGTGATTTGCAGGGGTTGGGATTTGCCAAACAACCTCTTCTCTGATGGCCAAAAAGCACCATTTTGTTCTCATCAGCCCAAAGAATTTTCTTCCACTTGACCATGGAGTCTCCCACATGCCTTTTGGTAAAATCTCTAGTCTAGATTTAATCTGAGTTTTCTTCAACATGCCACTACCCCATTAAGTTTTGACTGGAGACGTCTCTAATTATGAGACTTCTAGCAAAAAATGGCAGGACCTCTTAAATTATGTCAGTCACTTTAAAGAAGGAAAATTTGTGTGCAATCACTTATTTTACTTTACAAATTTTTATTCAATTGGCAATACTCTGTAGAAATCGGTTTTCAATTTAATATTAAAGAGTTTTTTGTAGTTTCATTTGAAAAAAAAAGCCAAATTTTATCAAACATGATTGATTTTAAAACCAATAAAAGGGTCAAACATCAAAAGGGGATTACTGAAATGATATGATTTAAGGCAGGTGCTCTCTGATCACTAGTCAGATGATATTTTAATACAACATAATGAGGATAACATCATTACCTCCGCCAAGGAGGCTAAGTGATCGGCAGGGTTTGTTAGTTTGTTTGTTAGCAACAGAACTAAAAAAGTTATGGACAGATTTTGATGAAATTTTCAGGAAATGTCAGAAATGGCATAAGGAAGAACCGATTAGATTTTGGGACTGATCCAGATCACTGTCTGGATCCAGTAATTTTTTTAAAGGATTCTTTTCTATTGGGAGATAGGGCTAATGGCAGAGGTCTGTGCTCTCCTAGTGCTTTTCTACTTAGTAATGTTTCATAAAGGTTTGCATGTTGATTCAAGGAACCTGTCCCAGATTACCAGAAGGGTGCTTCGAGGAACCTGTCCCAGATTAAATTGATAATGAGGTAAAGGGGAAATTTCTAAACTTGAATGACCACTTGAATGGTTGGTGCATGCTATTTCAGTCTACCAAGCTCTTCTTTAGCCGTCTACAGGCCTACATCTCACACTTGATATCTTATTATCACAAAATTTTATCTCACAATTTGGACTGTTTTTAATCACTTAGTTATTTAAGATATGGGATGGGGATTGTTAATTCTTACTGATTTATACTCTCACCAATATTCCTTCCCAATCTGAGATTTTTTTATACCACTTTGATACTCATTCATACTTTTTTTTTTGTTGGAAAGACGAGACTGTACATTTTTAACAGAACTGGTAGAGACCTTTTGCAGACACATGACCACTATGACGTTGCTAACTACTGTGAGGAGGCGTATTTCAGAGCTTTAAAAGTAACTGAAAGTAACATAACAGGGTGAGACCAGTGACCACAAATTTCAGTGACTGTTCAGTGAGTTGAGTCACCTTGAGGTGCTCAGAAACAAAGAGGCCTTGATGACTAGAACCTACAAGACTAGAAAGAAGTCTCAAAAAGCTCAAACATTATTGATTTTTGAGTGTAAAAAGTAAGGAGATCACATATTTTTGTCATTAAACGAATACCGCCTTTGTTTAAATTTACTAATATGCAGATACAATAAAAACTACATCAGTGTTTACTTATGGTGATAAACAAGGAGAAATCTGCATAGTAGTTAAACTACTATTCAAAACTGATTAAAAAGCACACCATTTTGATTGCACAGTGATGTTTTATATTTAAGAGATGTTTGCAGGCAGCTACGGCAGCCTGTTACCATGGAAACAAAGTTCATGCTATACAAATTGCTTTTGCTTATCATCTAGAAAGTAATATGAAGTTTGTACAGGAAAGTTTACATTTTTCAGAGAGGAAAATGAATTATAAGAGCACGTTTTGTTTGCACATAAAAATGATTCTTTTATCCGCTTTTATGGGTGAAACATGGCCATTGTTTATTAGCTTTACGTTTCAAAATAAAAGCCGGTTGGCTCTGTCAGCTGAGGACACGCAGACAAACCCTGCAGCTTCACTGGGCTGCTTCACTGATTAAAAGCAGAAATTTTCATGGCAGCAACGCAATTTTTTTTTTTCAGCCGTCTGGATGACGAAACGCCAGAAAATTTAGAAACAGAGAAAATATCCAAGGAGAGAATCTGCTTCTCTTTCAGCATCAAGTCCCTCTGCCTGTAGTAGGAGAGAGATTTGGACCAAAGCTAGGCGATATGAACCAGAAATCATCATTTTTTCAGCTGAATGGTAATACAAGACATATTTGCATAGTTGTTTGTTGCTATGCCAGAATTGTAAACTTTGATGTGAGTCTAGTAAAAATGAAACCATGCTAACCAAACCATATTACCCAACGTTGGCTTATTTATAAGTTTTTGTGAAAAAACTGCAACTACAAAAACTCTAAAAACTTTTCTGTACAACAAGGTTGTCAAAATGTTTTGCACTCTTAAACATCATGTGTGTGAAACTGATCAAATCTCCATCATCTTAAAAATGGGTGGTTTCCAAAAGAGAAGAAATATCATCCTTAGCCGATTTTTAACTGAATTAGAGACAGCAGTCTAAAGTTCATAAATAGTACCGATACCCTGACTGATCAGCAAGTATTAACTATCAGCTGATTTTTATTAACAGCATATGATTCAAATACTGAAAATTATGTTGGGAATCACCAGTCTGATCACCTGTTGCTGCTCCGTCCTTCACTAGAAGCTGCTGTGATCGAATCCTTTAGTTTTCAACTCTTAGTTAAAATCTGTTTTTAAATCCTCAGTGAAACATTATCTCAGCTAACAGATTAGCTGTTAGCTGAGATAATGTAGCTGAAATTCCACTGTTACATTGGTGTGGGACCAATACCTCTCATCTCCAAAACTGACACTTTTCAGGGTATGGGGGGAAAAAAGCTGTGTTTTTCAAATAATTTAACACTGAATGGTCATAGTCAGCATCTTTTTTGATGCTTTGTATTGATTTAAAATTTGTTAAATCCCTCTGACTGATGTAAAGGGTTACACATAGATCTGATTTATGAAAAAAAAATACAATCATGAAAAATTGGACATACAAGGTTTTGGCCTGATGCCATTGATTTGCATCTAGAATAGGGATGTACAATATTGGATTTTGCCAGTATCTGATATGCAGATACTTCCGAATTGATTTTAGCCGATACAGACATCGACACCGATACTTACTTGTAGTTCAGACCTAAAAATCTATACGTAAAACACAAAATTTAATATTTAAGATGAACAAATTAACAAATTTCAATCCTTAAAAAACACTTTAAAGTGTAAGGAATGATGACAATTCCAGAAAAAGACTTCCGCTGACCTAGTTCTGTTGGTTCAGCCAAAAACTCGCCTAACTTTTTCATTTAAACAGATGATAAAGGCAGATTTTTATAGACAAAATATCGGTTGTAATATCTGTATTTTTTTGTTTTTTGTACTGACTTACACCAACGGCAACAAACCCTGTTTAAACACAGACCAGCTTATATATTGAAAAAATGACCATTTTAGATTGAAGGCTATATTGAAGATTATGACAAAATGGAAAAAGGAACTTGTTATGGATTGAAAAGGAAGTAAGTGATAAGTAAAAAGGTAAATGTTTGAAAACACAAGGTTTAGACTCATTTTGCCTTCCTCTGAGCTGCCTGTGAGTTTCTAAATTTTACATTAAAAATCATTGGTGGATTTATTTTACATCACTGTGACTAATCTGGATGAAAAAACTTAATGAACTAATAATGGACATTAATTACTGTACTAGTGAGGTATGCTTTAGTGCTGACAGCTTTTGATCAAATGTAACTTTAAGAAAAGATAGCTTGGGCTTTGGTAAGAAACTTGAATAAAAGAAGTTGAAAAACTATCCTAAACAATGAACAAAACGAATTGCAATGGATTGTGGGATACGTAGCTACCTCCTCTTTGTAAAGAAATATGTACGCAGTCTTGTATGTTAGCCTTTTCCCAGTTTTTGAAAGCCATATTTGTACCGAATCTAAAGTTTTATAGTCATGGTTCATGCATTAAAAGCATTGTAATAAGGATTCTGTGGGAAATCTATGCAGGACTTCAATGGTGAAACTCATTTCCATAACCAGCGCCGCTGGTATGCATTATCTTGGTAATTAATAAGTGGGCAAGCACTGTTTAGCTCTTTTTCCTTAGTTGCATAATGTAACTATGTTACTATTCTGAGACTGAGAAGTTTTTTTCCTTTTATGAAGCAATGTCTTGTATGGTTGATATCTCTTCATGCTATAATGCCTCAGCTGCTGGCTTTTGGCCTTTTTACAGCCAGATTCTTTGAAAGTTCAGGATGATGGGCACATAAAACTGTCGAACAGACCTGCAGGGGCAATTTCAAAGTAAAAGCAATGGATAGATTGATGCTTTGACTTTCTATGGATTTGAATAGATATTTGATCAACCAATTGATGTTTCCATCCACATGAAAAGTCTTGTTTGGAGCATCCCTAAAAAAGAGAATTTGAAAAAATTGGGTTGAAGTGGCCAAAGCTCAACCCACATTTCAAAATATTAATGTATGCGGGCGATTAAGACAGTTTGCCTGCAATTTTTTTTAGAAATAAAAGTAATAAATTATCCAATATCGGGTGTTTGATTTTGACTAACAACATAATACTACTAATCTAAATGAAAAAAGAAATAAAAACTCCCCATTTAAACAAAACATTTCAGATAGATTATCTTGTGGTTAACAGGCCTTACATCTATTTTTCCCCCAAAACAAATTATTCATCAATGCTGTTACCAACAGGCAGATGCAGGATGAAAAATGTGTAACATGATAACAATTAATGCTAAATAAACTATATCAATGTGAAGGTTATCGTCTTACCCTACTCCAAATTTGAATATATCAAATATACCTTAAAAACTGGAAACTTTTCCTGGATTTAGTTTGAACCTACTGCAGGTTGCCTGTAACAGCAATGCTGGAAACAGATTAACCAACGCACTGAATCTTTAGAAGGAAGAAGCCCAAGTGGAGGTTTGGATCAAAACAAAAAAAGGAGAAAATAATAGAAAATTCTGTTTGTTCTCAGCAGGTGTTGGCCTTAGTTAGCTGCTGTGTTTGTTTCTGGAGATGGATGCTAACAGCCTCCAACCAAAGCTTCATACCAGAGAGAAGGGATTTCAATCTTTTCATCCCAGGAAAAAAACAGGTGCTGTATTAAAGGATCCCTGTGGAGCTTTCTCTGTACACAAACACTTTTTTTTTAATTCAACACTTCTCAGTGAGTCCTTAAGGCCAGATGAACATGTTGGATTAATACCACACAGAACAAACATTATTAAGACCTTAATCAGCTGCCTTTTAGCCTCGTTATTCTCTTAAATGCTGGTCTATTACCAGGTATTATCAATCTGGCTGGCTGCACACCAGAACATTTTCAAATCGTAACCAACCTTTAAAGCACCGGGGACCACACACATTGGGACAACTTCAACCTATTCAACCACTGTTCTATCTAAAATAATGGCACAAAAGCCCAAATAAATCTTGACAGAACAAATTCTTCATAAGGAAGTGAAACCTTGGTCAGATTCATGACTATTCATGACTCCTGTACTCCTAAATTGATGAATGATATGATATGATATGATAATGATATGTCCATGTGAAATGGGAGCTTGTCCACATTTCTCTTTATTAGCATAAAGACATGCCACTGTTGCGCCCATATAAGTACATGAGACTGCAGGGAAGTGTTCAAACTGAAAAGGAGACAGTACGAATGTCCAAAAAAAAAACAAACAAACAAACAAAAAAAAAAACAACAACAACAAAAAAAAAAAAAACAACTGCATAAACAATCACACAATTGACTCCAAGTGTAAGGAATACTTTGATAGTTCTAAAGTGGATGTATGCCACTTTAAATCAAACTGTGAAAAAGGACAATTTAATGATACATTTAGCGTCAGCAGTGGATATTTAATATAAGCCACATACACAGATGATATCAGACAGCACTTTCATCAGAAACCACATGCTTCACACTGTTAAAATAAAGGGAAGCCTTCTGCATTAATTAAAGAAGAGTAGAATTACTGAACTGGTTAAATTCAATAGCCATTTAAGAAGTAAAAACCACAAAGGAGCTATATTTTAAAGATTTATTTTTGGGGCATTTTTGTGCCTTTATTAGATAGGGGAGGACAGTGGATAGAGCCGGAAACAGGGTCAAGAGTGGGGGAGAGACATGCGGCGAAGGGCCCCAGGCCGGATTCGAACCTGGGCCGTCCGTGTACATGGGGAGCGCCCTTAACCACCAGGCCACCTGCCCCCCAAAGGAGCTATATTTTAGCCACATTTTTCTGCGGCTGCTGTGATGCCCATCACTGGGTTTGATACTAACATGCTGTGTTTTGATTGGTGGAAAAATGGTGCAGGAAACAGGTCTTTGGTGTTGATTCTTATGCACTTTTAAAAAGCCATGGAAAAAATGTTTGCTTTTATCAAGAACAGCTGATTAGTGTGTGTTAATCATGTTTAATAAACGCTGATAGGGGGGTTTATGTAAATCATATCAAACACTGAGTTAATGTTCAAATCTCAATTGTTTACTGGGTGTTTTTAGTAGCTGTGGGGATTAGAGAAAATAACCTAAATACCACAACATATCTTTTCTCCTGACATTTTCGGAATTTATTTAACTTCCAGGGGCTGGATGGAAAGCTGTGGGGTGCCTGATGTGGCCGTTTGGCCACTAGCTGATGATCACTGATATAGAGCCATGAAGAGGCCACAATTTTTTATGTAATCAACCCTTGTTTTTAAGAAAAACATAGTTTATTTGCAATCGTGACCACAAGTACTACATTACCCATAATCCTGCATAATCCTATGGCAATATTGTGGATTTCACATTTTTTAACAACGGCAGGCTTGGTTGGGTATGTTGAAGATATATGATCAGGCAGAAGACACAAGTATGCATATTCACTTCATTCTGGGAAAAATTTGTATCTTTACAATCCCAGGCAACAGAACTCATTACCCACAATCCTAGAGTGAAGGTAACAGTCAGGGAAAAAGTGTGCAAGATCTGTTGAGCAACACGTACATATGTCACAGAGCGCCAGATCAGCCAGTTCTATTTTTTCAAAATAATTTGGTTGCAGTAGATGATTTTAACCTGTAGAGGGCAGTCACTGTGCACATTTCTAACACAAAATGGAAAATTTAAATATTTTGTGCTAAAATGTCAAGATTTGGACCTTAGATTTAAAAATATTTGCGCTCTTTAGTGTTCTTAGATTTTAGTTCTTAGCTAAAAACAAATTGCAAATTAAACTTTAGTGAATGTCAGAATTTTCTAAAGCACTGCATAAATCTGTAAATGAGGCCTCTGGTACGGACTGACAATGACACATCCCATCACTGCATCAACATTACATCCAAATACAACAAAGAAGATGATCAAAATCAGACATGCTGTTTGTATGTTCTCTTGATTCTTGCATGAACTCGATCATATGACCAAACTACAACAGACTGCACTCCAGTCCACTGCTTCAGAGAGAGACCTACTCAACGAAGGTGCAGAAAACGAAAGAAAACACAGTGCAGACAGATCATGGCGCAAATGGTTCCTATGGGTTTCATGGATGAGAGACAGCAGCATTCACATCTGATTCAACATGTCCATGGTGTGCTGCATAGGCAAAAATAAAGTGTGTCTGTCTAAATTATTTACCCAAAACACTGAAAAGCCACCAGCCTTCATTGTGAGAAAATGTAATATACCTCTGAAAACATGCCCATTGCCACTTGTTTGTGGCTTGTTTGTGATATTTTTAAACTGTTAGGCTATAATTTATTGTTTGAGGAGAAAAAGAAAATTTGTGAAGCACACAAGCACAAAAAATAACTGACAAAGGCTGTGCTAGATGAATCTGGGATGATCATTGAGCTTAAATGAATGCTTCTGTCAATGGCTGCCTTATAAAAGCAACAGTTTCTATCATAAAAAGCCTCTTATTCTTAAAAAAAAAGGTTCTTTAAAGAGATCCTGTCTGAAATGTTTTCAGAATCTTAGTATGATAATCTGATTCTGTCAGAGGAAACAAAAAGCAGTGTTAGTGGGCGTTATTTGTGCATATTTACCCTGATAATGATGTTGCAGTCTTCCCAGCCCTCCTGCTGCTGACACAACACAATATTCTGAACTGTTTGTGCCTATATGTCAACCAGACCTCAGAGTTTGTTACAAGTGTAGAAAATAAAGGCATTCCCCAGTAAGAGTTAAAGAAAAGCAGAGGAGACACACTGTGATTTGGCACCGTTACTGCATTACTGTGGGAACACATTAGGAACACAGCGGGGGGTATTTACTGAGCTAAAGACACCTCTGCTCTAACAACATGTGTGTTTGTGTATGTAAGAGTGCCCCTGTGTGTGTTTCTACATGTGTGAGCAACTTTAAAAGAGGTGAAGCACAAAGCTGAGGTCACAGTTTGATCCACATCTGGCTCCAACATCTGCAAAACTGCTGCTCATTCAAGCAGCAGGCAGAGGCCAGGAATAGACCTCAACACCGCCCACCCCATATGAGCAGTTTTTTCATTCATTCCTACTAGGGATGGGTAACATATGGAGTTTTAACACTAGCTATAAAAATTTCTCACTGCCTTGGATGTTTCACCCTTTTATTGATTTTATGAATCAATCATGGTCAGAATAAGTTCACCTTTTCTTTCTTTTTTTTTTAACTTTTTTTTCTTTTAACTCATTACCTCTAAGGCATCCTTTATGATTAGTTTATCTCACATTTTCATATCATTTTGATGAAGAAAATAAAGTTTATAATTCAACCCTAAAAGGCAGTGCCAAAATAATTTGTATGTGATTTCTTAAAGTAAAATAGTTAATCCATCATTTTAACATCTTATCTACCAATACTGGCCCTGTTGATGGTGCAACTAATCTATCTTAGAAAGTTGCAGTGAACACTTGATGCAGTTTGAACTGAGCTGCACATCTTAAATCAGGCTGATTTAGTAGGTCAAATCACCAACAGCTGGTGTTCGGATGTTGCAAGAATCAAATCAAATCTTATTTTTCTTTAAAGGCTATAAAGACCTTCCAATCTTTGTTTTGGTTTTTTAGAATTCAGTTTTTTACCTGTACATGTGTTTTATCATCAAAGTGTCCTGTTTATGTTGGTGAGTAAAATGTTCACTAATTAGATGGAAATAACTTTGAATTTATTTTGTTTGTTGAATTTATTTACAGGCTGCAGTTGGCCTGCAGGCCATCAACTCTGATACCGGATAATGGAACTTCTGTAAAATATTTTCATTATTTAAAGATGCATTAAACATTGTGAGATCTTTGAGTACACCCATTATTACTAGGGGTTCTAGGGTCTGTGTGTCTGTACTATGACGCTTTTGGCATGACGTCGACAAGACACTTATCACATGATTAGGCATGAACAACATGGACGCTAACAAGCTAGCGGGTGAGGGGCTAAGCGTGTCACTTCCAAAAACCAGTAGCCGTGCATCTGGTGTGTGGAAATACTTCACTAAGAATGAAACAAGTATTGCTATTACTTGCAAAATATGCAAATCTGTCCTGAAATACAACAAGAGTACAAGTGTCATGCACACACGTCTGAAACGGCACCCACTAATGTTGGCCGAGGAGTGACCCCAGACCTCTCAATAGCAGTCAGTTCATGACTTCACCAAATGCCCTGCTTTAACAGAGAAAAGACAACAGCAAATCACCAATTTGTTGGTGGAATTCATTGTCAAAGACATTAGACCTTTGGCAGCAGTGCATGGAGAAGGCTTCAAACAAATGCTGCTTTTCTTTAAGCCCAGCTACGTTGTTCCGTCTTACAACACCCCGTGTTATACTATCAAACACCAGTATGTCAGCCAGCGAAACCATGTAGAAAGAAATGAAAAACCAGCATGTGTCTCTAACAACAGACCTGTGGACATCCTCCACCATGGAGCCATACATTACGGTAACTGCTCATTATGTTACTGCTATGTGGGAGCTGAAGACCTGCATGCTGTGCACATCTATGATGCCAGAGAGACACAGCTGCCAGCATCGCTGGCCGTCTGTTGGAGATAATCAAAGAATGGGGCATACTGGTGTTTTGCACCATGCATGATAATGCCAGCAACATGAACTTAGCCCCTTTCAGAGCGGGAGGAAAACTGGACACTACTCCACTGCTGCTGAAGAAATATGTGATTATCATCACCCCAGATTCCCACCATTGAAAACCCACTGCAGTGGTGGGCCTGCAACCAGGAAAGATTCCCCCGTTTAGCCAAGCTTTGCAAGAGTTACTTGGCTTTCCCCACCACCAGCACACCGAGTGAGAGGATTTTTTTCTCCGGCCGGGAATACCGTCACGCGACAGCAGGCAAGCCTTCATCCAGCTCACGTTGATGCCCATGTCTTCTTACATGCAAACAAGGATCTTAAATAAAAAACCATGACTGAGCAGGACTATGAGAGTGAGTAGGTTGACAAGCTCTCGTGTGCCTGGGGTTATTTTTTTTGTTAGCCAATTTTCCTTTGCACTGAAATGTGAGTTAGTGCAGTAGTTATGGTTAAGTCTTGGCAATCATAATAACCTGCTGCATACATAATAACCCGTGGTTGTTTGAGCTTAATAAGTTGCTTGTTGTTAGCAGTATATGCACTATGGTTTTGCAAAAAAACATTGTTGGTTGTTGCAAACTACTCCCTTTTCCTTTGGATTTACTAATGACGTCATCAGTGACTATTTGACCTCGACGTGACGACTCTGGTGCTTTGAGGTTAAATAACTCATTGCACGGACCAGTTTTCTTTTAACATGAATGTCGCACTGTATAGCCCTGTATGAGCTACTTAGTGTTTGCCAGCCACTTCAACAGGATTATTGTCCCCCGCGTGTGCCCCCCAGGTATACGTTCCTTTTTCTCATGAAAACAGCATTTCAGTTAAATTAAGTCAATTTTTGTGATATTTCATTTTTAATATTCAGTCTGTGATTCGGTTAACATGGAAATCATAGGGCCCTATTACACTCACTAAATAGTGAGAACTTCATGGCTGTAGGGGTTCAATTTGGCCATGGAAACAAATTTTTAGCAGATATCTTAGTTAAAACCAGATATGCTCTGTGAAGTTGAGCTGCCATGCTGTAATTAGAGATGAATCAAGTTCGTGCGGGAATCATACGACCCAATAGTATGCATTATCTTGGTAATTAAATTAACAGGAGAAAAACGGTGAATGTGTCTTTCTTGTAGAGACAGATTTATTGTGCAGTAACCCTAAATAAAAATGAAACCACTTCAGATTAAGTGACTGCGAGAGTCGTTGCAAAGAAAATGGTAGATCATCTCTCCCAGCTGCAGTGGTGTGAACTGCTACGCTTTCAGAACATTGCAGAGTGGCCCGTTGCAAGTAGTTCCTGGTTTCAGTTAATCTTGTTGCAAAACTTTGGTCTGAACTGAGCTTCACAGCAAAAAAAGTTATGGGAAACAATTTTGACTGATTTGAAACGTCAGTACAGGTGTTTGTCCTGATTTTCACAATCAGTGCATTTCTGCTGAAGAGTTTTTTTTAAAGAAATTTAGGAATGGAAAAGGAGACTTCAGGATTTTGACTTACTTAAATGTGGTACAGCTAATAATTGGGTCATTTCCATCCTTCATATCCAGTCCCTGCAGATTTTTACAGTTTACATTTCATACATGTCCATGAGACAGCACCTTTACAAGAAATGACAGCTGTCTTTTTTTAATAAATAACAGACCAGATCTATTTATATCTATTAGTAATATACGTAACACAGACATCTCCACATGATTCATCCTCTTACTGTGATGTAGACATTTGTTACAGAGCAGTAAAGCCTGTTGCTGCCCAGACTGGATTAAAGGATTTTACACAGTAACCTTTTCTTTACCCTTTCATCACATCTGGGACTCCAGCGTTTTATTTCTCATGTATGCAGCTGTAAGGTTTATGTTTCAGCTTAACCCCGCTTACTGTACACACCAGCGTCTGTCTGTAACAAAAGGCTCTACAATGGCAGGAGCTAGGGCTGGGTGATGTGGACCAAAAACACAGGCTGATGTTACTGATGTGAAAGTACACAAGCAGGGTAGGGTAGAGGGGGTGGTGAGGCAATAGTGCTTAGTAGGGACAATAATTTCAAGCAATGTTACCAATAGAAAGTTGCTCTCAATTACTGCTGCAGCCACTGTCTGGCAGTACTGCGAAATAACCAGGCACTGTTAATAACAATGGAAATTCATATTTTTATTCATTTTATCCTCTAGTTTTACAAGCTTTCCAGGGCCAGCTGCCGAGAAGCCTCCCCACAGCATGACGCTGCCACCACAGTGCCTCACAGTAGGGATGGTGTATTTGTGGTGACCTGCAGTGTTTGGTGTCTACCAAACATAGCGTCTGATGGCCAAAAAGCACCAATTTGGTCTCATCAGAAAAAAAGACTTACTTCCACTTGACCATGGAGTCTCCCACATAACTTTGGAAAACTCTGGTGGAGATTTAATGAGTTTTCTTCAACAGTGGCTTTCTCTGTGTCACTCTCCCATTAAACTTTGACTGATGAAGACCCTGGGCAACAGTCGTGTGCATAGTCTCTCTCAAGCGCTCTCTGAGTGCTTTTCTAGTTTTAGAAATAAAATTGAATTAATCTTCCTCCTTATGTTGGTGTTCAAAACCTCCTTTATGTGTTGGATTAAGAAAATATAGGATGTCAAACATGGTGAACTATCACAGATTGTTTTAATCAGGGAGGCTAAACAAAAAAAAACAGCTTAAATTTACAACCTCAGAACAGTTAAACTGTAGAGACAAAGAAAAATTTAAGACCAAACCACACTTTACAATCTCTGTGACGTCTATAGAAAATGTCCTCTTACCTTCAGAGTAAGACAACCCACTTCTTTCCCCTCCCTCCTGCCTGAAGGCCCAAACAACATGTGTGTACTCGGTGTGAGATTATGACGCAGGCAGCAGCCTCTGGGATCCCAGTGTTCGGAAAATACTTCTCAACCCGTCTCTACCCTCTACATCCGTTACTTCCTTCAATCTTTCAGCCTCTCCTTCCTTCTTTTTCCCTTCCTTCACTTCTTGAAAGCAGTCCAGATTCGCATAGTTTGGCAGACACTGGGATTTTTTCCCCCCATGTGTACTGTATCCACATTCAGCTTTTGTTTTTGACACAGCCTTTGGCATGAGCGGACGAACAGAGAGGAACGGGGGCCGGCCAAGGCTTTGTGTCGATCTTTTGAGAAGGACCCACAATAAGATTCCTCCTTTCACATGTGACACAGACTTTATATTTGCAGCTTAGAGAATCTCATCTGGTTCACATCCTGCAGATATGTGCAACTAAACAAGATCAAGACACTCTCAGATGGTACATGAGACTTTGATTCAGTCCCATAGACGTTTATGAAGGCTGCCATAATAACCCAACATGATTATATGACTCATCTATAAAACTGACACCAGAGCAGACTGGAGGAGCCAGTTTTAAATGTTTGAACTATAGAAGGTATTTCAAGGCCTCTAGTTGTATTTTTATTTCTTGAAACATGCTCAATTTCTCTGTATCATCAAAATCTATGAACCTGAGCAAAATGATTAGTCATGACTATAAGCCAAGAGAACTGCTTTACTCAATGCTCTTGTTATACGAGTATAACATGATAGAACTGACATACAACTTATTCTTCATTTTGTAGATCAAAGTATTGCTAAAATACACTGGCGCTGTGCTATCAGAGCTATAGGTTCATTGTTGTTTACATTCAGATTAAAGAGCAGCAATGCAGTAGTTATTAAGCACAGCTACAGGTTATGGATGGGATACAGTTAGGACGTGGCATTTGACTGACTAGTGATTCTGGTGTTGGCTATACTGTGTGACTTTTACTAAAAATATCAAAGTTTATAATTCTGGTATTGTGATAACCATTAACTGTATTTCTTTGCTGAAAAAAGGTCAAGATATCATGATGGTTTTGCCATTCAGCTGAAAAATGATTATACTTTTTTCATTTTATATTTGTGCTTTTGAGTCATTATTAGCTACAAAAAAGACAGAAGAAAGATGTGTATTTTTACTACATTCCAATAATAAAATGCACTTTATTTAGAGTTTGCACTGTAAAATGTAAAATGCAAGAGTCTCAACACAGATGCAAAGTTCTTATCCACTTAACTCCAGGAAAACATTTTTTCCCGCTCGTGGTCAACAGCACTGCATTACCCAAAATCTTAGAGTGTTACATCAACATCTCTGATTGAGCTCACCTTTAAGCATGAAACTTGCATGTTTGATTCTGATAGAAGCAAATTTAAGGCTTGTTTTTCCAATAACAGACGGTTTTAATTGTGATATGAATGAATCTGATCATTTTGAAAACAGAAAAAGTATATTATGGCTCTTGTGGTTAGAAAGACATTATTTATTTGTGATTTCAGGAAACCATTACATAACCCACAATCCTCAAGTGTGACAGCAACAAGAGCGTCTATAGAGCTCAACAGTGTGGTTCCAGAAACAAATATCCCATTCATTTTCTCCATAGTGGATTTGATTATTGGCCATACTATCTGTAGTATCCAAGTAAGACATACCACGAGCTCCCTGAGCGTGAAACTCCTCTTGCAGAGGCCAGAAGTTCACAAGATATCAACCTTGTTTAAGGAAAAAACATTTATTCATTTCATAATCTCAGCCAAAAATACTATAATAATCTTTGAGCATAACAGCTACATCTCTGATTGGTGGGCCCCCGCACCTTGCAAATATCTGCGGAGCCCGTGAACGATTTTTGATGATGACAATGCATGCTGAAGTGATTAATGCTCTAATTACATCATAAAACTACATTATAATTGCAAATATGATCACTTTAAAAAAGATATTTGGATATTTTATTCAAAGATTTTTGCACCGAATCAAATGTTTTATTGTCATAGGTACTCAGGTAGCCGGTTTGCGTGGTTTGGAGTTTCCCACTTCTTCTGCCATGTAAAAAAATCTCTGTATAAAACAGAAGTTAGGTTTTCTGCCAGCATTAAAATGATTGGAAAAAAAAACAACTAAACACTGATAAATGATATCTGTTCATGACACATAAACTATAGATGGCAGATATTTGTGAAGAGGGCTGATATCAATACCAATGCCGACACCCCAACACAATCGTGCAGGAAGTTGCATCGGGTATACCAAAACTATACCTGATGCATTTGTGCATCTGTAGTGATGATGAGACAGAGAAATAAGGATGTTCTGATACCATTTTTTCCTTCCCGATATGATTCCAATACTAAGGTGTTGGGTATCGGCCGATACCGAGTACTGATCTGATACCAGTGTGAACTTTCTGGACTGACTGTGCAGACCAGCAACTTATCTTAGACCTAAATTTGATTCAGAACATGGCTCAACAAATAGACTCATAATGTACAGCATCTTTGTGACCCTAAAGTTGTTTTCCTGCTGATTATTGAGTTTTACTGCTAATTATTAAGATAACAATAATAGAGGGGGCTGTCTCACAGGCTCTCTCTATTTCTCTCCATTATGCTCTATTTGGGCAGCATGACGTGATTACAGAACAGCCTGCAACTGGCTGACAGACCCTCACAAAGGGTGAACAACATGGCGGTTAGCATTCAAGTTAGCATTTGAGCTAGTGGTAGCGGCATTTTAACGATCACATTCAGAGAAAAACTGTCACGCAGCCACTAATCTTTGCTGCTGCAGTGGGTCCTTTGTTTCTTCTTCTCTGCTCTAAAAACGGTAGCCTGTACATGCAGTGAAGAAGAATTGATTTCTGGTTTAGCGTGGTTTAACAAAGCAAAATATAAAGCTAAAACAAATGGTATCGGATTGGTGCATAAACTCGTGTACTCACCAATACCAATACCTGCATTTTAAGCAGTATCGGATGTAATTCCAATACTGGTATCGGAATCGGAACAACCCAACAGAGAAAAGGCACAGCTTGTATTGAAAAAGAACCATATTACCTTGGGACGTTTATTGAAACATGATGTAAAAGCATAGCCTGCATGCAACAACAAGATAAGTCTTAGTTTTAAGTAGCAAAAATAAACTTCTAGCATTTATTTTATTTTAGATACATATAAATGAAATCATGACAAGAAGGGCTCTTCTCTGCTATAAGGGAGAGATATTTTTCAAATGTTTAATGAAAATGCAGCTGAAGCCAAACTGAAGCAAAGCTAGAGCAGAATTTTTTCAATACACAGACAACCCAGCATGATTGAGGGAGAAAAAAAAAAATAAATAAATACCACATCATATGGATTGGATAGATGAGAAACTCCAAATCCCCCAAACATAAATTAAACATATTCTTTTGTTCTGACTGTAGCAAAGATTGCAGTCAGAGATAATTGCTCCCATGTTGAATGGTGCCTGGAGTAAAAAATAAAGGCCGATGATGTTTTGGATGTGAAGTGAAACCCATAATGGAGTCTGAAGCACGACTGTTCAAAGAAACATTGCTCACGCTGCTGACAGTGAGATGCTCCTGTTTAAATGTTTTTAATGGGTCTGAAATGTTTCACACGCCGCTTCATCAACCTTTTATCTGTCCTGTTTACCACGAGTGTCTAAAGAAGCACAAACAGTCAAACAGGCTGAGTGCCACGAAGGCCTTATTCATTTTTTAAACAACAGAAAGTGGAGCGATAGCTAGATGCACTTGTTTCTGCACATCCTGTTGAACTGTGAGATTATATCATTGAACAGCATTGGACTGTGAGTGACATCGCTGTGGACGATAAGCTGCTTCTTCAGTTGGTTATGATCACTGGATAATGTCATCAGTCAGCTAGCTTAGTAGTTGACAGCAGCTGTCTTTGCAGTTTTATGACAAGAACTAAAAAAGCCAGCAGATGTCTGAACAAACAAGAGCTCTACTGATAAAGACAGAAACCCACAAAGCCATAAAGACTCCAGGAAGAAGTGGACTTATCCTCTAGTTTTATAAATGAAGCTGATGCAGAGCTGACTTTAGCATTTGTTCCTTCTGATGGGGAGACTACATTGGTCCTAAACACTAGTCAAATTATTTAAAACCTGATGTGAAATTGGGCTTAATAGTCTCTTGATTTACTACCTGAATCAAATTTTCTCTAATGAGTTCATGCTGTCTAGTTTTAGTCTTCTTTAATGCAGTATTGTGTTCATTTTGAGACTTAAAGCCCAATTCTAACCCTAATCTAGAGTTAAATAGACAATAAAGGCGGATGAGTGTATCGTGATAAAGATCTACCCTTTCATCAAAATAATGTCACTTTTGGCTTTGATCAATGAGGGCTGGGTGTTATGGATCAAAAATCATATCTCAAATTTTTAAACTAAAAAGTGATTTTGACATATATCTCATTATATATTTCTGTAATAACCAAAGCAGTCAGCTTTCAGTCAAATCCACATAAACCAGGTGCAGGTATATGTAAGCTGATACATAAGGAAAATATAGGTCAGGGAATGGATGAAGTGTAGACATTAAGGTCGGAATGTGTTTAAGTACACTTACGCACCTGAAAATAAATATGAGCATACACTCTTGAATATATATTTGGATGTGAGGTATACATCTAAGACTTTAAACCTGAACCACCTCCAAATATTTGTTCCATCAGGTGGTTCCTCTGTCTACAAATGTAGTGGATAGGCAAATACGCAGGACAGCACTCAGGAATGTGTCACAGCGGTTACACAGCGGAACTTCAAAACAAACCAGCACCTCTGCACAGACATGGAAGAAGATTCAAGACTTTGTTCGATAGGATGCCAAAGACGTGCCTGTTTCTGCTCACTGTATGCATCTCTGCTCTAGCTGCTTTAAAGGCCTTTTTTCCAGCTGTTTAATTTACTCTAAGTGTTTAGTGTCTTTTAAAAAAGCGCCAGCAATTTTAGTGTCTGTTACAGACAGATAGAGTTTAGGGGACAGACAGTGACGTCTCCTGGTCCCTAAAAGTTTCTGTTTACACCTTAACCTGTAGAATGGTGACCGCCTCACCAGCCTGCCCACAGATTTGGCTGGACCACTGACGAACTCTGAGAATGGGCCCTCCCCTGTTGTGATTTATTGATGATATCAATGTATTTTGTGTTGGATCAGTAGTACTAGTGTTAGCATCCTGATATGGGTTGCACCAGCGGTGCATAAGTTCAAACATAGCCTAGTTTTAATGTAAATTTTTACTTACGATGGAGTTTACGCTCTGTTAACATTTAAGGTGTTGCACCAGTCATGATAGTTTCAATGTAGGCTTATGTTAAAACTTAAATCTTACACCTACTCCCTACTAGGTGTAAAGTCCTCCATAGAATATGGCTGTCATGGTGATAGCTCTGAAAGACGGGATAACGCCGAGGGTGACAAGGAGTTGAAGATTTTATCGACAATTTGGTGTCAGCTCTGCGTTCTCCATGATCACTAACACTGTTGTTTTCCATGAGCAGAGATAATTTCTGCCGTCCACTGTTAAATTATCTTGTGTTATTAGCAATTTCACCACTCTATGTCAGTGTTATTATTTTGGCTTTAGGTTTAGGCTGTAGGCTTCACAATACTGACAAATGCAGAATGCCTTGTCATATTTTTCATTCACAGTGCTGTTTGAGAATCAACGCAGTTGGCATATGTCATTTTTAGCCATTAGCATCTGTAGCAAACACGGGGTTAAAAAATGCTTTTCAGTGACTGGTTAAAATGAGAGAAAACGTCATATCCGCGACAATATTTTGGTTAGTTTGGATGTAAATCTCTACTAGTTAAGATCAACTTTACATCTCTGTGGTGCAACGGTTGGGTTATGATGGTCAAATTATCTATATGTGCCACTCATTTTTATGATTTATTTGCTCTTTTCTGCCCCTTTTGGACAACTTTGACCTGCTTTTCACCATTTTTGCCACTTTTTAACTGCTTTTCAACATTTTTTACCAATTTTTGCCTCCTTTCCCTAATTAACCCATATTTGCATATTTTGCCTCTTTTAAACCATTTTTGCCACTCCAAACCACTTTTCACCACTTAATTCAACCATTTTTTCCTCTTTAACCCATTGCTTATTTTCACCTTTATTTTTACCGTGTAGTATCATGATGTTTGTGCACATCATGGCTTAGCTATGAAGTCTAACATTACTTTCCAAGTGGTTTAGTCAACGTGCCCATCCCTACTGTAAACATTACCTAATTCTACTTTAAGAAAAGGCTTTATATTTTTTCTGCTTTGAAAAGAGTGGCTATTATTCAGGTTAAGTATAAATATGGTTATCACAGATTAACTTTACAATGGACCATGATTTTCCTGACCTCTATGGGCTCCCCAATTGGCTGGGTCCCAGAAAGCTTCCCCCCTGTTTTCCCCCCTTATGGGTGGCCATGAGCCTCAGTCCAGCATTGAAACCCAAAAAATGAACTTAATTTATAAAAGACAAGGAGCATCACATCAAAATTAAAAAATGTATCATCCTGACACTTAAAGTAGCAAAAACATTTATATTTAAGAGCATAGTTAAGGGTCTTTTTTATTCCAATTAAAAAATTAACAGTGGCTATTTTTCTACCCTTTAAAATTTGTTTTTTGAAAATCACATGTTGCAGACAGCACTGAGAGTTTTGTTTTATATAAAACAGCACTTTTTTTTTTTTACCACAAGTATTCAATGTTAACAACAGGAATTTATATTGGTGCACATTAGACATGTGATAAATATATGACAGGCTTGTATGAGCCAAAGATATCTGCCTCCTGACATATTAGTCAAGCTTGTCTCTACTCGCTATGCCTTTTTAATTCAGCAACCTACGTCAACAATGCTGTACAGTCAAGCTGGACTGACTGATGTTCAAATACAGCTGAACCAAATACCAGAATGTTGTAATCACATCGTCAGGAGAATACTGCAGGATTGGTGTCAAACTTTGCTTGCTTTCTCAGCGCAGACTCAACATGATGAACTCATGATGCTGAACACTGGAAACAGTCTCTATACTCAGAGCCGCCTTTGAAGAATACTGTCAGAGTTCATGATGGAGCTTCTCTCATTCTCTGGAACAACTAAGGACCAGCCAAACAAAAGTGATATTATACTTTAAGACAACCCTGATGTTTTCCTCAGCCCACATCCTCCTGGAAGAGACTACACATGGCTGAAAATGTCACATCCAGTCAGGAGAGACGTAATGGATGATTCAAAATATGAAATTCTGACTGGAATGCATTTTCAGAAAAGAGCCGGTCTGGAAGTGCTACTTTTAGCAGCAGTGAGGTGAATCTGGGCCACATCACAGTAAGGAAAAACACAAAAAACAGGAGGACAGAGGTCTTGTCCCTTTTATCACTGTGGACATTCAGTGAGACTAAACTAGGGCTGGGAGAGACAGATCAGAAATCATATCTCAAGAGTTAAGCTGAAGCAGTCATTATTCTAACTGTAGAGAAATAATGAATGCTTTCCACAATACCAGTATTATAAACTTACTTACTAACTGTTTGATACCCGCCAACAAAAATAAAAGTCTTAGACACCCAAGCAGTGAGATCTCCTTGCCAGTTCCACCCACTCTTCCAAATATTGCCAACATATTAATGCAATGTCAACAGCATGCAGAAAAATGCCTGTAATCTTTGATCATTAAAACAATCCTGGCTCAAATAGAGGAAGAGGTGGTACTTTTCTAATCATGCACAAACATTTTCATGTATGTTGTGCCCTAAACTGACTCAAGCAAACACTTCTTACAAGCAAGCAATGCATACATACATACATTATTATTTCGATGACACCACATGATTTTAGGAGACTATGACGGGGGGACTCCAAATGTTATAGAGGGATCCTTAGAAAAATGTGTACATTTTAAAGTTAATAGCATCAGTCTGGCACACTCACACAAATTTCTAAAATTTTATCTGACACTAATTTCCACCAGAATGTGGTCAAATGAGATAAAAGTCTGTCACACCTTAATTTCATTTTACCTTAATTCTCTAATTTATGATGGAATTGTTTTTGTTTGTTTGTTATTAAATTACTTATCATCTATTGTATTAAATTATCTATTTGAATAAATTGAATTAATTTCTTAGTTAAGTTTTACAAGGACCCCTCTTTGTTTAATACAACTTTTTGATAAATAAAATCAATAAAACTGAGAAGTATGCAGCTTGCCTTGTGATTTAAATGCAGATTTTTTAAAAACATAATGTAAATTGGCTCTCAATCAATACAGTAAGTTAAATGATGAGAAAAATAGCTTAATTCTGCCCACCTCTGTTGCTCATGTCTTGTTTTGGATAAGCTCGATTAAAAACAGCGCTTGAATTTACTAAACAGTGAATGATGTAGAAAAGCTGTTAAAAGTAGCCTGCCTGGTTTAGGATGCAAGATGCTCTCAATACAAGGAATATTACTTTAATCAGCTGTATCAAAAAGAACACAAACTTCATGATGTCCAGTCATATTTTTAATCTAAAAAACAAAGACAACTGACAGAATTGCACAAAGATGTGCAAGACATTTGGAAAAAAATCAGTGGAACTGGCGATGAGGGAGGAAACCCTTTCTCTTTGTTACAGTTCCACCAAATTTTCTGAAATGCTGCCAATGTATCTGTGCAATGTAGACAGTGTGCAGTGTGGAGTTTGTTTGCATTTTTTGATGCTTAAAACAAGAAAATAACCTAATATCGGGAGTCTACAACTTGCGTTTTTCCAGCCATGGTGTCAATATATGTAGATGACAAAAAGTCTGCTACAGAAGTGTTTTGATTTGATGTTTGAGTCTGCAATCAATTTAGACAATTTTTGAATTATTTTATGCAATCAGTTACATTTCATTTAAGAGGAAAAATGTAGGGATGCAAAAAAACCTAGATTTTTGCTCATATATTTACACATACACATATAAATTCATCCATATACATTATTTTTCAAATCTGAAAACATGGTTGAAATTAAAGCTCTCTGCTTGCTGCTAGAATTGTTTAAAAGTTAAGAATAAGGCAGAGCTGGGTGGAACTGCAAAATGTGAGTGTTGCAGGAATTTCAAAATAAAAGTACAACTTAAAGATGTTGATGAAAATTGATACTTTGACCAGCCAATCTGTTTGTCTTTCACATCCAAGGATTGTTACACCTCTACAATGAGATATTAGCGTCATTTGATTTTTACTAACAATAGGACTAGATTTGTAAAACTATATCAGTATGCCACACGTATTGCCCTATAGAGCCCTTCAAGGTCCCTTCTACTTTGAGCGTCTTCAGACTGTGCTGTCCTGTTTTTGTGTGTGAATAGCAGCCAAACTAGGGCAGAGTGTCCAGCTGAAGCCTCATGCACAGCTGTGAGTCTAGAAGAGGCCCTTTGTGTTGGGATACATTCATGCGCCCTGAAGGAACATAAAATGTCAGTGCATAAGAAAGGCTCTGCTGTACTTTGGACTAATGGATTCATTTTGGACGTCCAAAGCTGAGCTCAAAGCTCTGCGCGCCCGCTCTCTCTGCTGACAAATATTCCTGTCGTCGTTAGCCTCTTGATTATCTCATTCTACATCCATTAGTGCCGGGTCGCATTTCTGCATCCAGTAATTCTCTGTTTTCCCCGGACTCGCAGCCAGGGAATTGCTCACACTCACACCATCAACATCACCTCATTGGAGTCCATTAATATCAGATAAAATGCAGCTCAGAGACAGACGAGAGGAGACTGATGTGTGCGGTATGGGAGTGTATTGGTGGAGAAAGTTGACCGGGGCCAATCTTTTAGCGCTAATTGCTGTCAACAGAAACTCACATTAGCATTCTTTCAGGATAATCAGTGAATCCATCTGCTTTTATGCACATTCATAATTGAAAAGACTGATTTAACACAGCAGAAATGTGCATATTTAAAATTAAAGTTTTGCTCTTGAGTGGAATAAAAATTTAGTTATAAAGACGGAGGTATAAGAGAAATAACATTTTCCCTCGTATTATAACAAAATTACACAGTTTTAGGCCAAATTTACAGGATAATTTCATCCAAAAATTAGAAAAGTTCGTTTACAAAACAGCTGTGTTTTAAAGTTTTAAAAACAAGTCCCAGGATAGGGATTGGCCAATAATGAGTTTTGAAATTGGAAATAACCTCAGTTTCAAGGTTGTCTTTATTGTTTTAATATCTAAATTTGACCCAACTATTTATGCTTTTTATGGTAATCTTACTGTTTTTGCTGCTGCCTCGTCTGACTTTAACATCTGTATCTAAAAGTGCATCACAGATAAAGTTATTATTATTATCATCATCATCATTAATAATAATCTGAACATGTTTAAAATCACATGGATATTCTTAAAATATGTTACGTTTTATTTACAACTGCTTTTAAAAAAAATGTATATATATTAAAGCAACATGATTTAAATAAGTGTTTCAAAAAATCATGACTGTTCAGATAATGATGGAAATTAATTTCTGATATTTAAAACATAGTTCTTTTAATTCTGTTTTGAAGCACTATTCATGCTCATGTTTAACAAGATACATGTCCCTATTAGAATCATTGAGAAATGACAGTTTAAAGTGTTAGTAAATCCCCAGCTCAGAGTTAACTCCGCCCACTTCAGACTCCAGCACCAGCGCTACTAAAGAGTCACATGTAGGCCTCTAGTCTGTATAAACAGGGACTTCATCTTTCTTGACTTGCACAAACTTAGATCAAATTTACTTTACACCAAAACCTTTTAAAAGATCTATTTCTGCAGTCCAAACCACAAGCAAAAACTTTAGGGGAATGTTTCCAAAATTCTCCTTTTGAGGCCCCAAAATAAGACTTAAAGCAGCTTCAACTCCAACTGTGTTTGGACCAGAAATGTCATATCTTTCTCTCAAGTCACTGGGTTTTCATTCATAAACTGTGTCAACAAATGTGGATTCTCTGTGTGTATAACTCAGTTATTATAAGGAATAGTCAAATCTTTGTACTGAACGGCTAAATTGAATTCTGACAGTTGTGCTTTCCTATCAGCTGATCCTCTCTGAGAGCTCTGAGTGGACCATCTGTTCTCAAAGGTTTGACATTCACTGCAGACCCTCGTGCTGCAGACCATGAATGCCCCTCTTCTAACCGTTTATGCTTCCTGTTAGCGGCTATGATAACATCTCCCCTGCGGTTTCACGCAGCTCTGAGTGCTCAGTCAAGTATTTGAGCTGCTTTGTCATAACATGACGTTACAGTGATGAGTCAAACTCTTGTCAGCATTAGCGGAAAATAAACATAAGAGTCACAGATCAAATTAACCCCTCTGAAAATGTTTGTTTCTGTGCTATTTCATACAAAAGTAATGACTCACAGGGGAAAAATCAACTCTGAGAAAACCTATTATAAAATATATCACATTCATGAGCATGCATTTGTTCAAATTTGTACATTTCAAATGAAGTTCATTCTCCAAAGTCACCGGAATTTCTTCAAGTATCTTTGTTCGTGTTCATCCACCTCCTGTGAATTACTTAACAAGTTCAAAAGACACAATTGTCTCAGACTTGATTGCACAAGACGCACATTTCAAAGTCAAGCTGCTGTTCTTTTTTTTTTTAATGAATTTTCAGGTTGTTTTTCGATCTCTGCTCCCCATGTGCCAAACATTTAATCCAGCCTGCATTCCTCATATGTTAAACAGAAATGCTCAGTGAAAGTTGATCAGAATTCACCGCTTCACTTTAAAAGCATCTCTGCTCTTTCTTCACTTCTGTCCAATTAAATGTAAACACAAACTAATAGCCATCTCTCCAATCTATGAAGTTTAATGGGCTGATAGTTGCTTCTTTAACCCTTCATTTAAAGTCAGTAACAACACAAGGATTGGACTCATAGTTCTATTCAAAGTGTGTAAATAAGATCATCTACAGCAAAATCAAAGAGGCTAACAGCTGCTCTATGCATCCTTTTTTATCATTACCAGGAAGTTTCTGATGCTTCCTCTTGTAGCGTCTGATAAATAAATCTAATGAGGCAACATCACACGACTACACGCTTACATTAAAGCATTTACCCTGAAACTAATCCCCCCTCAGGCTAAAACAGTTCAGAGGAAACAAACTGGCTCTAGAAGACAAAGACTGAATACAAAGGAAAGGTAAGGGTGGAACAGCACAGGTGAGACTGTAGAAGCACAGGTGAAAAGAATATAGGTGGGGCTCACAACCACAAAAGCAAAGACACAGAGGCAGCTGGCAGATTAGAGGGAAGGTTGAATAAGAAAACACAATAGTGAATAATAACTGTAGTAAATTTAAAGAAATGCAAAACTAAACTGGGACTGCCTGATGTAGCTTTTCAGATGTCTCAAACATCTAAATGATGACTTTTTCAAACAGGTGGTTTCAACCAAACAAGAGAAGGATTTCTGCTCGACCATCTCTGTGGTTAAAGGTTGACTCTGTTAAGGTGACAGATAAACCATCAGAGATGGCCTTCTTGGTTCTGTTAGGCCGGCCACACACTACAGGATTTTAAGCCCGATTTGGGGCAAGATTTTCCTCCTCTGACGATCGTGGGGGCGTAGAGGAGACTCGTCACAAACGATTTGCCTGATTTTGCCTGGCTAATCCTCATGTGTGTAGTGTCAACACGATTGTTTTACTGCTCCAAATCACTTCGTAGCCTCCAAAATACCGAATCTCGATTCTTGGTCGTAGTGCCTCTGACAAAGCACCCACAACAACCAATGAGAGTGAGCAGACGGGGTAGCGTCACAGCCGGATCATACGTACTTTCGCTGCTCACAATCATAAACACAACTTTAACTTAATTCCAGCCAGGGTTTCATCCCGAGTCTTTCCCATGTTTTATGATTTTTGCATCACCTGTAATGCATGCGAGGGCAGCCTGTTGTGGAGGGACAGCAAGAAGGTATCGACAGACATCCGTGTTTGTTTGTTTTCTGAAGTCACGTGATCACCGAGGTCGTTGGCAGGGTGGCAGGTGTGTGGTCTCCAGTGATCTGACAGTCCGGCTGAGTCGTCTGGCGTGTGCGTTCAGAGGATTAAAGATGAAAAATCTTTGAAATTGTCCTCATATCTGTGGTCTCCCACAGTTTTAAAATCATTTAGGATTTAAAAATCCTGTAGTGTGTGGCTGGCCTTAATGTTTTCTGCAAAAACAACACACAAAAGCTGGACATGTGTCACGGTGTAATGTTAGCTCACAACATGCAACCTAATTGTTTACAACGCACGACCACCACTCACAATTTGGGTCCTTACACTGAATAATGTGATGGTCTGCCACCACCTAAATGTGCAAACTGCACATGTTAAACTGGGTTGGACTGTGTCAAAGGTCAATGCAGTTTTCTTTGAACAGATGAAGGTTAGTCATGTCTATCTGTATTTCAGTTGTCTTTTTTTGCACTGCTCAAAGGCTAAATGCTCTTGGTACAGAATGCTCACACAGCATCTCCAGCGAACACAACAAGCAGGTAAATAAATATTTCCTGTCAGCTGGAGCTTTGCAGATGGATCTGCCTGCTTGTTCATATCTTTTATGAGAGGAAGGAGATGACACATCCAACAGGCATGCACACTGCTGATTTCAGACACTGACAGTTCGGGCAAATACAGTCAGGGGAAACACAGATTGATAGCGATAAACCTTCCTGAAATGTTCCCGCAGTATACGGTATTATGGGAAAGTTTAAGGGACATGATTAAGTCATTAAGTCAGTCATGTAATATAACTTTTAACAATGTTAGAAACTGAAGATGATGACTTTAAGATTATGTAGAAATGAGTCATTCCCTGTGTGATGTTTAAAATCCAAACTGACTTTAAGACCAAAAAAGAAGAAGAAAAAAAACATTAGTTGATTCAAAATTTCCTTGATCTGATTTAATTTACTTCTTCATTAGAAAAAACCACAGTATATTTTAAAAAAGGGAAAACTCTCACAATGTCATTTTTTTCTCGATATCGTTTAGCCCTAATCTGCTTGCATTCACTGAAACCTGACCCAAACTGGCCTTGGTGTTCAGCACAGTTCCCACACTGGGCTTTGGCAGCCTATTTAAGCTGCAAGATTACCATTCTCTCCATCTGCTTTGCCATTGTCACCAATGCCTCGCACCAGTACGTGCTCTCATTTTCAGTTCCGTCACCACCTTAGCCTCCTCCGGCAGGCTCCTGTTGGGGGAATATCTGCATTTAAAGCAAATCTACAGGAGTGATGAGGTCGGAGCAAGGACTCCTCAAACTCAAACTAGGCGTTGCTTGGTAAATAAACATTTTCAGCACTAGTTGCATGACTATTTTTTTTATGCCCTTGTCATCTAATAAGCATCTTAAAGTCACTCTGTTTGGTAAGTCAGTCCAAAAGCATTCATAAATCATAATAACGATGATATTTATCTTCATAATTTAATGTGACAATAACAACAGACTCTACTTTCATGTGTGTAAATGATGCACCTCAGCGCAAACTAAAATTGCAAAGCCAGTGGGAGGAAGACGTCCTTATTTACAGCTTTTTGTTTGAGACAGTCCCAGCGGAGGAGAAGGTAGAAAAACAAGATGGTGAAAACAAGAGAGAGAAGGAGAGAGAGGAAGAGAGAGCTATTTAGGTGCATTGTAATTTCAGAGAGCAGAGTGAGTCAGCAGAAGAGGAGAGAGCGGATGAGGAAGACGAAGACGAGGCTTTAAAAACAGGGAGGCTATCAGCGAGGGCGACAGATGGTTGGTCTAAAGGAGGGAGAGAGAGAGAGAGAGAGAGAGAGAGAGAGAGAGAGAGAGAGAGAGAAATGAATTAGGCAAACTACAGAGCAGCCTAAACAATATCCAGAGTCCAGAGGGCTCTTTGAAACACGAGGGGGTGGGGGGACGGGGTGATGAAACCTCCTGTGCTCGTTGGCAGCGGGACAAGCTGAGAGGCCGCGCAGCTCAGTGCGCCACAGCCAACGCTTACATAACAGGCCACGGAGCTGAACGCTCCAGTTCCAGCTCTGCTCCAAGGTGAAGGCACATGAGCCACAAGACAGAGGAGGCCAGGCGAAAAAAGAAAAGCTCTGCTCGCTGCTAATGTTAGATAAATGTTCATTACACCCCATAAATCATGAAACTTTCACTGCAGTCTTAGAAATATTCAGAGGTTGTGAAGGAGGTTTATACAACAAGTAAAAAAGTGTTTGACACAGTGGTAAATGTGTACAGCGAAGGTGAAATATTAACTACACAAGAAAAATCCAAAGCTGTTTCCAGTGTGGGGGTAAAGGTCATGGCTTAAAAAACCCTCAACTGAATCCACTGAATGCATGCAATCAAAAGTTTTATGATTTATACACTCACTGCTGCTAATGTCTGCATTAAATTTTGTACACATTTGTCTTGATATGCTTTTATGACATCAAATTTGAGACCTTTACCTTGTTAGAAAAGAAAACGTCAGTACAAAGTTGCTTTTGTTGCACTTAAATAGCTGTAACAGTATTGATACCAGTTTACTGCCACCAAATAGGGATGCACAATATTTGATTTTTGCTTGTATCTGCTATGCTAATATTTACAAATTGGGTTAGCTAATGCTGATGATAATATCTGTAATAAAATATTCTTAAGACCTAAAACTTCAGTCCTTAAAACACACTTTAAAGGTGAAGGGATGAAAACAACAAGAAAAAAAAACAGACTTCAGCAGGCATAGGTCTGTTGGTTCTGCCTAAAACTCCTGACACATATTTGTAAACAGCTGATATTTAGAGCAAATAAAAGCAGCTTTTATTGCTGATATAAGTCCATATTTACAGCTGACATTTGCCCATATTTACAGCCAATATAGGCAGATATATATAGCTGATATTGGGCAAAATTTACAGCTGATATTGGCCAATGTTTACAACTGATATTGGCCAATATTTAGGCCAATAAAAGCAGAAATCTTTTGCTGATATAAGTCGATATTTACAGCTAATATTTGCCCATATTTACAGCCAATATAGGCAGATATTTGTAGCTGACATTGGCCCATATTTACAGCTGATGTTGACCAATATTTAGAGCTGATATTGGCCAATATTTACAGCTGATATTTGCCAATGTTTATAGCTGATATTGGCCAATATTTACAGTCAATATAGGCAGAAAATTATAGCTGAAATTGGCCAATGTTTACAGCTGATATTTGCCAATATTTATAGCTGATATTGGCCAATATTTACAGTCAATATAGGCAGAAAATTATAGCTGAAATTGGCCAATGTTTAGAGCTGATATTGGCCAATATTTACAGCTGATAATGGCCAACATTTACAACTGATATTGCCCATATTTACAGCTGATGGTGGCCAATATTTACAGCTGATATTGGCTATTGTTTACAGCTGATACTGACCAATGTTTAGAGCTGATATTTGCCAATATTTACGGCTTATATTGGCCAATATTTACAGTCAATATAGGCAGACATTTATAGCTGACATTGGCCAATGTTTACAGCTGATATGGGCCAACGTTTACAGCTGATAATGGCCACTGTTTAGAGCTGATATTGGCCAATGTTTACAGCTGATATTGGCCAATGTTTTCAGCTGATATTGGCCAATATTTACAGTCAATATAGGCAGGTATTTATAGCATACATTGGCCAATGTTTACAGCTGATATTGGCCAATGTTTACTGCTGATAATGGCCAACATTTACAGCTGATATTGGCCAATGTTTACAGCTGATATTTGCCCATATTGACAGCCGATATAGGCAGTCATTTATAGCTGACATTGGCCAATGTTTTCAGCTGATATTGGCCAATATTTAGAGCCAATAAAAGCAGCTATATATTGCTGATATAAGTTCATATTTACAGCTGATATTGGTCCATATTTACAGCTGGTATTGGCCAAGATCAAGAGCCAATACAGGGGTTTTCCTGGCTCATATTGAGGCAGTGGTGGTATCACTCTGATCATGTGTACCCTGACCTTTCTAGGGGTGTGCGGGGGCATGCTCCCCTAGGAGAAAATTTTGTACATTTTAAAGGTAATTACATTAATTTAGTAAACTTTGAGAGTGGAATTAAAAGGCTAAATCTACTGAAAATGTTTTTCTTTTCATAAGTTTGTGCTTTAATTTTGAACAGTTTCCTGGTCTGACCTGATAAAGGTTTTAATGATACAAGTGTTGTGCCTGGAAAGCTGTTATTAACATCAAAAAGCTTTTAAGTCTTTCTTCAATGAATGTTTAATTTTATTACTGCAGATATTGTGTTTCAGTTTGTTATTATATCGTTTATTGACTATCTATTATAATAAATTATCTAAAATAATATGTGAATAATATAAGTAATATGTCATGTGATTTCAGGGTTAAGTTCAGAAGGATCAACATTTTGTTTACTTCTCTCTGCTAATATTTTTGATTAATAAAATCAGTGGAACTGAGAAGTTTACTGCAGCTTCTGCCTGGAAGAAATATATAATATCTAACAAAAAAACATACAATCAGTGACCGGCCGGTTCAGCTGTTGCTTCACACCGTTTACCTGACCTCCCCTCTCCTTCTCTCTGCTCTTGTGCGCAACAAGTTTTGATCATGTTTTCAATCTGCTAATTGTCAATACTGATCCATATTTCCTGTTCAGTGATACCTCTGATTGACGCTCAGTCTTAATAATGACACAATGTGGCTTAATCGTTTAAATTAAGGGACATTACCGATGTGTAAACGCACGCTAACCAGCCCGCACACACGTGACAGAAACAGAAGCGCAGAATCGCATGCATAGGACAGCACGCTGTCACATGCCTATTCTACAGCATTAAGTGGAGGGAGAAATGCAGAGATGATAAAGCCCTGTGTTTATCCTTAAAGCTAGAAGTCTCCTCTATTTTGTGTGTCTTTAGCTGACACACACCGAGTGCAGCGGTCCTCTGCCCTCTCCTCAGGGTGTCTGGTGCAGTGTTCATCCGCGCTGTGTTGATCCAAAGACAATCTAGGAAGTTTAGGAAACTCGCAGTTCTTTTTTTCTTCTTTGGCAGTTTTGGCAGCAACTCCTGGGCCCAGCACTGCCCAACTGGGGTAACACCATAATGTTAAAAATACCATCCACCTGCTGTAATGCTTGTCAGAAAATATAGTTTTTCAGGACGTCAGAGCTTTGAGAGCTGGTGGTGGCACCAAATTTGCTGGTGGCAGCCGCCACTTAATTTTATATGCAGGAAAAACCCTGCAATAAAGGGAATATTTACTGCTAATATAGTTGATATTTAATGCTGATATTTACAGCTTTTCAGCCAATATAAACAGATATTTTAAGCTGATAAAAGCAGATATTCACAGCTAAGTTAGGCCCACATTTAAGGCCTGTATAGGCCAATATTTACATCTCATATTTGCCAATACTTAGAGCCAATAAAAGCGGATTTACAAAATTTACAGCCAATATGGACAGATATTTAAAGCTAATAAAAAAGATGTTCACAGCTGATATAGGCCAATGTTTACAACCAATATATGCCAATATGTACATCTGATATTGGCCAATGTTGTGAGCCAATGCAAGGAGATATTTACTGTTGATATGCATTGATATTTACAGCCTAAACAGGCCAAATCTACAGCCAATATACTGTAGACAGATACTTAAAGCTGATAAAAGCAGATATTTAGAACCAGAATAGGCCAATATTTACAGCTGATATTGGCCAATATTTAAAGCCAATAAAAACAGATATTCACAGCTGATATATGTTGATATTTACAGCTGATAAAGGTTGAATTAACAACTAATATAGGCCATATTTACATCTGATGTTGGGCAATATTTAGAGCCAATATTCGAAACTGATATTAACAGCCAATAAAAAAGATAACTCCAACTGATATACGCTGATATTTTGAGCCAATAAAAGGAGATATTTACTGCTGATATTTACTGTATTATAGGCCATTATGGACAAATATTTACAGCTGATATAGGCTGAATTTAAAGCCATATAGGATGATATTTACAGCCTATTTACTTTAGATGAAAATATTCAGATATTTCATATCTGTAAATATGATCATTCAATGTTTAAGCTTAGATCTGCTAGCGATACACGGTACTGGATATCTGCTGACAAACAATGCTGATTTTTACAAACTTATTTTAGCAAATACCCATTCTGATATATTCACACTTTTTAAACTGAAAAGAACACAGAGTGTCTTCTGTGCAAAGACAGGAAGTAAACAGCCCAGTAGCTGTTGTACATTTAGAAATGTTTAGGGCTCACAATCGGCCCCCTTGAGTTTGTGGAGCCCTGGTACACTCAATGTGTGAATATTAGGTTATTTTGGAAGCATAAAGCATCAGCCTATTTGCTGCATTTTTCTGGATAACCAAGCAAGTAGACACATGATACTATTTACGGATTATGTTGTATCACAATCAGGAATTGCCATATTGTCCAGTATAAATGCAATCGTACATAATTTCCAAACCATGCTGCACAAATAAAGACGGCAAATTGACAGTCAAGCTAGTATGACTTTGTCTATACAAGCTAAATGAAAAGCAGCAAAAGAGCAAGAAGGCTTGTGGCTTTTCCTGAGTGGAAGTGAAATTGATTACAAAACAAAAATCCTCTTCACGTACAGTAACTAAACCTCATACAAAATCAACATCTGGATAATTTCCTGGATCCAGTGTGGACTTTAACTAATTACCACTTTTATGTACATGACGTAGGATTCTAAGGAATGGGTTTCCATGGCTGTAGAGTATTTAATGATGGGATATCACCGCTAAGTTCAATCAAAACAACACAACATTAATTCAAACCATGCAGCTGCACACAAAGGCTCATGAAAGCTGCGGAACAATAAAGAATTTGAATGCAGTCTTTATGGCTGAATCCAATTAAAGACAATTATTTCACATTCTTCAAGTCATTCACATCCACCTCTGATACCAAAGCATGTCAGGGCTGTAGCTTTGATAAACATCCAGGAGTGTCAAATGTGTCTAATCTTGTTTATTGTTGTATTTTTTGTCAATACTGGGCAGTTTAAAGATAAAACAGAGAAACACAATGGAAGAGAGAAAGTGGAACAAGATGTAATCAAACCAAGGAGCATACTCTCAGCACTAGCTCATGAATCTTTACAAATTAACTGGACACAGACGTGAATTTTTCCAATTCTCTTTTGTAAGGCTGTACAAATTTTAAACTGATGTTTTAGTTGGAACTGTTCCTGAGAATTCTAAGCCTTTAGGAAAAGGTGCTGTAGCGAAAGACGCCAACACACAGAGACTTCAGTGTTGAAGGCAAAGGAAGTACTCCCAATAAATTACTGCAGTTTAGATTCGGTGCTATCTCACATGAAGCTAAAGGGAACTTCACACCAGTGTTCAAATTCCTTGTCCTGCTGCTGAGACGCTTTAAGGTTTTGCAATAATAAGGCATTCAACTTAACATCTCAGACACTGATAGGCTTCCATCAACGGCCCCATCCAGAGCCAACAAGAAGATAAGACACAAAAAACAAAGATCATCAAACGCTGCAGCTTTTGAACCTTTTTCAAGTTCCATGCTTGTTTTTACATATTGGCTGTATATACTGCTCATCATAAAAGGAGCTCTTATTCATGCATGACAATTATTTATCTGGCACAAAGAAACAGATAAATTCAGATACATGTTGAATATTTTGCTGCTAAAAGCCAAGAGGCAACATCCATGTTTGAAAACTGAAGCTAATGTATTTGCTAACTGCAACTTCAAGTGTCCAAAAGAGGCTATCTGTGGAAGCAGCAGAAGCCACATACACACCTCATGTTAAAATGCTGACTTTTGTCGATTGTGGTCTGAATAGCTAATGTTTTTATGGGTACAAGCTGTGCATCAATTAATTAAGGATATTTTAATGCTTAATTAGTTGCATGACTGATAACTAATGTCTGCCCATTCCACCATTAAGCCAAGATCAGTGAAGGGCTTAAGTGATGGTTGTCCTTCTGGAACTTTGTCCCATCTCCACACAGGATCTGTGAAGCTCAATCAGAGTGACCATTGGGTTCTTGGTCACCTCTCTTACTAAGGCCCTTCTTCTCCAATTACTAAGTTGGGCCTTTTTTGTAGCCTTATCCAGATCTTAATGAGAATAAAAATGATATTTATTTTGCTGTAGCACCAGGCTGCAACATAACAAAATTGAAAAAAAAAAGTGATGAGGGGGAGGGGGGTGGTCTGAATACTTTCTGAATGCACTGTTTCTTGAGTCCCTTTAAACACCAGTAAGGTCCTTTATTTTCAACAGTATAAACTTTTGAACCAGGGAGGGGGGCATATCAACTCCTCCATATTAATTGAAAAAGAGGACAGGAGAAAACAGCTGCAAATCATACTCTACAATAACAAACAAACCCCGGTTTTAATTGGTTAGCTTTTTAAACATGCTTTAAAAAGGTCTGCACTTTTCTTTATGGTTTTATTAAACAAATTCCTCTGAAGTTAAGAACTCTGGTCATTATAAATAAAGACCAAACCCTTTAACTTGTATAAAAGTATAAAAGGGTAGGACTGAGAGCAGCTTTATATTTGGAAGTACCAAACAATTAAGTGATGTTCTATTTGATGAAGGTCTTACCTCTCATTCCAGAACACTTAACTAGCAACTAAAGCTGAAGCTCTTACACAAAAGACTTCCTTTTCTGTGTTTTTCCTTTGTTTTAAAATGGATTCGCTACAAAAAGGAAAGCATGGAGTTTGGCTATGAAATCTAAGAGTTTATTTTCTAGCTTCACTTGCATGCAGATATGTGTTTATTGTGATTAATTTATGGTAAATTGTTTTCAGATGACCGCTGCTTTCTGTATTACATTACTGTCCATGCTTTCAGCCTCTTTTGCTCCTCACATGGACTGTTTTCCTGCAAACAACCAAAACCCATGGAAACACCAGTCAGTTCTACTTAGCATCAAACCCAAACTAGAGCTCATCTGCCACCGAAAACACTGGTCTGCCTGATACGGTGCATTCTTTTAACTCACATGAAAATGATTTTTGTTCAGAGGAAAATCTGTTTCTTCACATTACATAAGAAGCATCCAAATTAGATAACATTTCATTGGCTTCTTCAAATACTTAACTATGGCTTCTGCCACTTATTTCTCACATGTACTCCTGAAAATATCAGGACAGCCTGCATCCGTCCATATATGTGTTCACATGCTTTTCTCCCATCTGATGACCAAACAAAGAAAACCCCGGGCCAAGCATCTTCTCTTAGTTATTTGATCCGAAAACAGCCGAATGTGAAACAGATGTGTCTTTAAATCCTTATACATGATGTAATGCATGCTTTAGAACAAACATGACAAGTTTCAGGACACTTTTTGGACCTATTTTTCTTCTTTTGAACACATCAATTAGTCTAAGTGAATAATAGGAATAAAGGGTTTGTAGTTGTTCATGAGGCCTTAGCTAGCAGCTGTGCAACAGCCTGTAAGGGTAGCTAGAATCCTTCAAGGGTACACTCGCATCAAATAAGAGTATGTTTTCTGCCAAGTCAGGCTCCATCATTAATTATTATTATTATTATATTATTATTTATTACTATGTTGATAGCAGCAGTATGGAAAGGATTAGTACAGAGATAAGACATCTTATTAAAGGGTTTGATACTCTTTTGGAAATAAGATATGGCGGCTCTGCAAAGTTTTGATTTGGGTTTTTTTTTTTGTCTGTTTGTTTGTTTGTTTTTTGCCATTTTGACAAAAAAAATGGATAGCGGACACTGGGAGTCGGTGGTCAACTTCTGCCTGAATGGAAGAGGTAAAAAGTAAAAAATATCCCAGAATACTCCTGCACACTGTCTAACTTGCAACAAAGGTCATCTATTTGCAATGTTTTGTTACTAGACCTTCATAGAAAGGTATTTACTTTAATGTTTCAGTACAAGACCCTCATTAAAGGACATTAATATGCAGAGTTTCAGTACTTAACCTTTCTTAAGCTGATTTATTTGCAAGGTTTCAATGAGACCCTCATCCAAAGTCATTTATGTTCAACGTTCCAGTACAAGACCTTCATTAAAAGTTATTTTTAGCAGTGTTTCAGCACCAAACCCTCAGCAAAAGTCATTAATAACAGTGTTTCAGTCTAAAGCCTTTATTAAAAGTAATTTATTTGCAGTGTTTCAGTACTGGACCCTGTTTAAATTCATTTATTTGCAATGATGCAGTGCAAGACCCTTATCAAAAGTAACTGATGTGCAGTTTTCCGATACTAGAACTTCTTCTAGCCATTTATTTGCAGTGTTTCAATACATTACCTTCATTTTTCATTTATTTGCAGTGTTCAAATACTAGACCTTCTTTTAGTCATTCATTTGAAAAGCTTTGGTTCTATACCATCATAAGAGGTCATTAGTTGAAACATTTCAGGGCTAGACCTTTGTCACTGATTTGCAATCTCTCTGTACTAGACCATTAGAAAAGGCATTTAGTTGCAAACCTTGGTTTCAGATCTTTTCAGATGTTTGGTATTTGGCCTTCATGAAAAGTCATTAATTATAATAGCCTTGGTACTGGACCCCTATTAAAAATCATTAGTTTGGAAAACTTGGTTCTAGACCTTCATCAAAAATAACTTGTTTGCAATGTTTTGGTCCTAGACTTTTATCAAAAGTCAAATGTTTGCACTGTTTTTACTTGACCTTCATCAAAAAACAATATTTTATACTGTTTCGGTCCTGGACCTTCAGCAAAAGTAATGTCTTACAAGCCATTCATTAGTCAACCTTCATCAAAGTAATTTATTTGTAATGCTTCAGTTCTACACCTTGATCAAAAGCCATTTGTTACACTGTTTTACAGCTTGAACCTTCATAAAAGTCATTCATTTGTAAAGATTATGGTTCTAGACCGGGGTAATTCAATTACAAATTCAACTGGGCCAAATTTTAAAATCAAGAAATGTAGCCGGGCCAGACATGTTTGCCCCCCCAAGAAAGCAGCTGGTAATGTCAAATTTTGAACTAATACAGATCAATTTGATGAAAAATATGCACTTTTTATTCATTGTCTTCCTTTAAAATTTGGCAACATGACAAAAGCGCATTAAAAAGTGCATAAAAACACAACGACAGAACTGTATTTGAACATAACCTGAGGTAGTCGTATTGACTTGAATGAAAATAAAATAAATAGAAAAAAAAAAAAAGATTTTTGTAAATAATAATTTTGGTTACATATTACCCAGGCATATCTCAAAGTGCATCAAAAAAAAATTTTTCACAGGTTCAGCTACAGTTGAAAGGACATGTTTTTTTTTTGTTTAGTCGACTTGACTTATTGATTGATTAATCAGTTTTTTTAACTCGGTATGTTGGGGATACTTTCGTGGGAATATATGAAAACTTGTAAAATGGGTTGCCCTCTGCATCTCTGGCATGACCACAGGCTGGGCCACTTGGGGGGTGGGACCGTAATCCCGCTGAGCAGTCTAACCAAGCCTTAATCACAGCTTGACTAATCAGCATTTTTATTCGGTATCTTGGGGCTACTTCCATGGGAATGTATGAAGACTTGCGAAATGGGTTGCCCTCTGCATTTCTGGCATGACCACAGGCTGGGCCACTTGGGGGTTGGAAGTCGTTTATCTGCAACGTCATGGTAATAGGGCTTTCTTTCTAAGATGGCACTCTGTAGAAGTTTAACCTGAGCTTGTCTATTCATCAGTTAATACACGAACTTGAACAACAACTTCCTTTCATTTCAAAGATTAAAAAAAACTGTCCATGAGTCTTTGACATCTTTTAAAAGCGATGAATTCATAAATTCTTTCATGGTGCTTGGTTATAAGGACCGTAGTCCTGCTAAGTGGCCTAACCAAGCCTTAACCACAGCTTGACTTATCAGTGCATGTAAACGTGCTGCATGTAGTCTTGGTGAATGTCAGCTAAAGCCCGTAAAAATAAAGTGATTTCATTCTTCCTTCATGCTTGCTAGTCTTACCAAGTTTTCTTCTACTTTAAAGCCTTTTAAAGCTGACAGTGCTGACAACTTTAGTATTTACTGTATAAGAATGTGAACACGACAACCAGCGCAATGGGTGAAATAAAACACAAAACAGATGTTTAGATATGCATGAACAACATCCAAAAAATTTGCGGCCGGGAAGGGAATCTCCAGGAAAAGTCGACTGGTGTGTAAGTATAGCCCTCCACTGTTCCCATGCCAGCCCATGCAATGTTCTCCCAAAATGATGATCATGTGACTATCTACCCAAACTCACCCCATCATTCAGAGCGCAGCACAGCCAGAGGCAGAAAAGCGAAGATGAAGGCTTTTACAGCTCCTCTCCCTCCATCTCCATGAATAATTCAACCCCATCCAAGCCTGAGAGCATTTTTCAACTTTCCCTGAAGCATGAAAACACAGCACAGCTCCACACAGACTGCCAGGGGGTTCATAAGCCCCTCATACCTTACATAAATCCACTCGCGATTAGAACGGGATCACATCAGGCCACACAGCTCGAGCTTTCTTGGAGCGAACAGGTAGTGAGCCTTAACCCACACATAGCTCTGCGTGGTTTGTTTCTCACAAATCATGAAATGATTCACAGAATCTGGGTCAAGAAGCACAACTTAAAATCAATACTGACGAAAAAAAGAGTAAAGACAAATTTATACACACGGGCAGAGTTATACGATCTTCTCTACTGATCCAAAATTTGTGTGAGTGTGTTTTTGAAGAATTTCAAAATGCTGCCAACACATCTTTCTACCTTTGGGGTTTTTTATGTGCTAGTTTCATCATCAATTGAACCTTTTTTATTCCCAGTGCAAAGACTAATGAACTTTTGCCCCCAGTTTTTTTTTGGCATATTCCTTCAAATAACCTTGCATGCTGTGAATTTCTTTCACAGTGTAACCTTTACTTCTATACTCATGTTCTGCTAGTCAAGAAAGAAATTAAAGGTTGTATTAGACCTTGTAGCTGTCTTTCAGTTTGCAGGACAGGGTAAAAAACTAATAACAATGTGTTATAGTTAGGATTACTGGTGTTAACACATCAAGCAGGGTACACAGTACCAGACAATTGTGCTGATTTTGAACCTCATTCCACCTTTCGACCAAAGTCAGCAAAGGCACAAGCCTAACCACATTATAGCTTTTCTACTCTAAAGCCTCATATGGCTGCATGAGATTTGTAGTGTCTTGGGTAGTTGTGTTGAGAATAATCATTTCTACAGTGCATCCTGACGTGGAACTAGATGACTCCGAATAGATGCAGAAGCTGCATATTTTGCCGCCTCAGTTCAAACTAATGTAAATACTCAAATACTAGCCTGTTTCCCTCCAAACAGGGTTGTTTTTAATGCATTTCAACAATAGTCTATTTAAAATGGCAGGGCCCTTCCTGTCTTGGCGATAGTCACATGTGACACTATTAAACCAATCAACTTCTGTGTTGCGAAGATGCTGCCGCGTCAACCAGGAAATACTCTTCAGTCAGCAGAATGCAGTCTGCTGAAGAAAACACAGAGATACAGGGCCAATTAGGGAGAAGGACAGTGAATAAAAGATGTTTTATTCAAGGATGGATAAACTGTTTTATGTCTGTTGTCCCCATCAACACGTCTGGTATGTTTCAGTACCGTCACGATGGTTAAATGTGCCAATGTCAAACATTAACACATAAGTGGAGTAAATGTACCATAAGATGACATGGAAAATAAATAGAACTAGCGCCCCTTATGATCACTTCAACAGCATCCTGACAAGGGATGAGTTTCGAAATCATCCACCCCTGTCACTCCAAAGAAAAGGCATGAAATACATCATGTGAAGTTACACCTGTTTCCTTTACCTATATGTACTGTTGGCATCTTATTTCAGAATCATTTGCCGAGACAAAGCGAGACATCTTTTATTCAACTACCAACTTTTAAAACCCTTTTCCTCTTAAAAGTATCGATTGAGGCACCATTTAGGCACAGAACCTAAAAGTATTCATTTAGGACCAATGGCCTGACTTTCATTTTGGTTTGCATGTTAACAATAAGGGCTTTCACAGCACCTGCATGAACGCTGTGTCTTGTGTGCCTGACATGCATGTCTCACATGCAGTGGTGGACTGGCCACCAGGAGCACTGGGACATTTCCCAGTGGCCTGGGCGCCGAACTGGCCCGCTCAGCGATTGCTGAGAGTCGGGATCAAAGGCCCGGATCAGGTCGTGCATGATTTTTTTAATAAACAATCATGGTATCTGCCTCAATGAAGCTCACACAGATTCGGCAGCAACGTAGGGCACAAACACACCCCTACTCTCTTTTTCTGAGGCTCTCTGCTGCAGAGTGCTGGTAGATACACACCAAGTAGCGCCCCCGCCCCCCCTTCCTCCTGCACACGTAGTTCTACTGTAATGCCCCTCAATAAGCAGACGGTGCAATGTTAGTTAGTTTTGCTGCAGCTTTATTTCGCAGAAGTACACAGGCTACTATGGCCGTAGCCGCCACCAAAACAACAAACATTACTTGCCGTGACTTCCTAGAACCTTGCTCGTCTGTCATCATGCGGCAAACCCTCGCGTCTTTCTAACTGCTATGTTCACTGACACTCGGAAAATCTTAGAACTCCGCCAACAGTCCCACTCTGAACTGGCTACATTTTTTTAACACTAACACTGGACAGTGAACCTTCCATAAACAGTCCATTACACAACATTGAAAAATGGAGCGAGATCGAGAGGAAAGGTGGAGCAGAAAGGGAGAGGCTCAAAAAATTAAAAGCACTGGCTACAGATGCAGCGAAGTGCTTTAAAATTACTATTGCTGGGCCGTTAATGGCGTTAACGTGCTACGTTAATGCGAGACTCTTATCGCGCAATAAGAAAATTATTGCACGTTAATCTATTCACTAAAGGGGCTTACAGACACACCGCCGAGCACATGTAGTAGGCTACCAACACGCCTCCAGTCATTTCCAATGGGAGGAGGGTGGAGGTTTGGGTCTGCTGTGAGCAGACTTAAACCTGACTTATACTTCTGCGCTGCATCCATGGCGTAGGTACGCCGTCGATGCGATATTTAGGAGAATGTGGGCTGTGTCGCTAATGAAGAAGGCTTTAGACAGCTGCATAAGGAGTGTGTTAGTCCTCACTTGTTGGGTCATTAAAGAAATAGCAGCGCTGTTTAATGTAGATCTAAAGCAAAAGGTAATTTTTACAAATGCAAGTGGGCCTCTAGTAAAGTGAAACCAGAATATTTTATAAAATATATGAAAAACTAACCTGACACACCAGATGGATGTGTTTCACACGCCCATCTGGGAAAGCTTCAATAAGAAACGTTTGAAAAAAGGCAGAGGCTTTGAAAAATCCTTGGAGTATGATTGGGTGAACACTCTGTCTGTCACATCTCTGAGGGCCAATCAGTGCAACAAAGCACATGACGTAGCCGCTAGCAAGCTGCGCGTGCGTAGCTACTGAGGAGTAACGCGAAACATGGTGACTATAGACGTGTCAGTACTAGACTTTTGTCGTTTTTGAAAAGAAAACAACTCACTGCTTTTCTTTGTTCTTCTTTTAACGAAGAAATGTCATCAAGTTCTGATAAAACTGGCACTTATGCAGCATCCACACTAATCTCTTCCTCCATAACTGCACCAGCTCTTGCTGCTGCTGCTTGTTTACGTCACGACTCTGCTGTGCCTGAAAGTACTGCCCCTTGGAGCTGATTGGTCCTGTCACTTTCTAACCGGGCCCAAACGGTTCAGATGGGAGCTTTGCAAGATGGATTCGCCAGTGAAAAACATGAAAACGGGCATACCCATCTGCTTTGTGAGGTTAATGAAAAACAACAGTAAGAGAGAACAGAGAGGACCATGTCATGTTTGAAATGTTAAATACAACTGTATTTACCTTTATTAATAGCTTAGGGATTATAAATAGACTTATTTATATTTTATTGTGAGGCTGTGGGAAACACCCAGCCCTAATAAGTTTGAAGTCTGTTTTTTGACTACTCTGATAAGGGCCACAAGCCAAAATACATCCGTCTGATAAAGCTGTTCTCCAAACTCCAACTAGTAGTGAAACTTTCTGTTGCCTTACCAGTAGAATATGTCTCAGTCTCTTCCGACTCTTTCCCGGCTTAGTGCAGCTATGCAATTAATCAAGTTTGAGACTTGTTTTTGGTAAAACTTATGCCCTTTGTATGACAGACATGACTGTGTGTTGCAGAATGGACACGGGTGGCAGCTACATGCAGCAAAACATGCAGCCAAGCCAAAGCAGGAGGACGTTTAGCACTGTGAGGTGGTGATATCAATGGCTGTCAGGCTTTTACTTCAATACACTTCAATCTGATGTCTTATTTTTGCTTGATGATGTTCCTAATGATCTTTGGTTGTTTGTTTTTAATGGCGTAAAACATCGTGGGTTGTTCTGTGTAAGACCATGACTCTAAAAATAAACTTGCCTTGCCTTGCAGATTCAGGTGCCTCACTGCTTTACAGCAAGGAAAGAAACTATAGAAATAACAAGATGAAATCCACTGGAAGAATGAAATCTCAGTGATGAGACATGCATGGCTGCATGCTAGAAAATAGTTTTCTCTTTTTGAGCAGGCTCAACAGTTCTCATGTGGGAGCACATTAATGGTAACATTATGAAGCAAATATTAGATTGGAGCTCTGAAATTTTACCCAAGTATAATCTCAGTAAATTTGATTGCAGACTCTGCTTATCCGACGTCAATATTCAGCCCACACACAAAAACCTGAAGGATCAAATTCTAAATCACACGAGGTCCTTTGGTTACTGTGTTCTTGTGCAAATAAAGCCTGAAACTAGAGCAAATATGATTCAAACCAGGAGCTAACCAAACACAGAATGCACGATTAGGCGATTAAATCTGACCAACTTCACCAAAGTCAGCTTTACAGACACATTTAGCTTCTAAAAAGACAGGAATTTAGGTTTGAACAGCACAAAAAAGCAAAGAAGTAAAGGTACACTTGGATTCAACAAATCTTCATGCAGCCACATAGTTCATAATAATGAATAAAGGAATATCCCAGCTTACCTGTAAGAGTGTCAGTGGTTGATCATCACGATCCAGTCACATGAAAGAGAAGAGAGAGAGAGCAGCTTATTTAAGAGCAGTGAGGATCACTATTCCAGAAACTCAATTTCCCAATATGTGTCATCAGCCTTACAATGGAGACTTTGAAGGACAAAACATTAAACAAACATTTTGAGAGGGAAATGTTGTGTAGAATTTTAAAATTAGACCAGAATTCACAGAAAACTACACTACATGATACGATGGCACAGAACTTCAGAGAGCACAGTGACCTTTCTGGTTACACAAAGTGGGACAGCAATGTTTACTTTGAGAAATGTGACGTGTTTTGTGAAATGTTTATTTTCAAGGCTGGCATGTTTTTAGAATTGTTTGTTGCATCTGTAGTTTTCCAGGTGTCCTTTAATTTATTTGCATTTGCTGAAATGCAATGTTTTGTACTGTCACAGGTGTTACTGGACAGAAGGGGTGTCCACAACTGAGGATTGGTCAGTTATTGCCGGAAGACCTTTTGCATCTGACATCACAGTCTGCTCCATCCAGCCCTGCCCCTGCTTGGACGGCAAAAGGCACGCATTACTAATTGGAAGCTGATGCTGAATGTACATAACCTGGCACGCCATATGGATTTGTTTCACACACCTATTTGGAAAAAACATATCATACACTGCGTTTGGGAAAGGGCAGAGGCTTTGAAAAAATCTCGGAGGGTGACTGGATGAAAGTTCGGTCTGTCACATCTTTACAGGCCAATCAAAACAACAAAACACGTGATGTAGCCACTACCGAGGAGTAAACTCCTTACAGAACTTATTAACGTGAACCATGGCGACTCTAGACATGTCAGTACACGACTTTTGTCATTTTTGAAAAGAAAACAACTCAATTTCTGCACCAGCATCTTGTTGCTGCTCCTGAAAGTACTGCCTCGTCACTGATTGGTCCTGCCACTTTCTAACCAGGCCCAAACAGTTCAGACGGGAGCTTTGCAAGATGGGTTTGCCAGTGAGAAACACGGAAACGGGCAAATCCATCTGCTTTGCAAGGTTAGAATGCACATGTTTGTTGACAAATTTCCCATAGTAATCTGTGTAGTGCACAATTTGTGCAAGGAAAGTTAAGAAAGCTATAAATGTCAGAATTACAGGCCTACTAATCATTTTATAAATTGTTAAAGTACATTTCCAACAGCGACATCTCAATTGGAACAAAAGACCCGAATGGGCGTATTTAACCCAAATGCTAATGCTAGCAAATTACAGTATTATGGTTTAAAATGTCACTCTGTTTAGTGATTTTGCAACGGAATTAGATCAATCTTCATTCAAAGCAGAACAGAATTGTCATCAGTGTCTTTGTGAGGAGAAAGACAAGGCAAAAAGAAAACAAACTTTCCAGTCATTTTAAAGCATTGGTTTATATTATTTGTGTAAGTCAGTGGCCTGTTAAAGCTATTTGATGTAGGGGCGTAGATGGCCTCGTGGTTAAGGCGCAGCTCACATTCAAGTCCTGCCAGTGGCTCCTCTAAAACTGCCCAAAAATATATCTTAATAAAAAAACTATTTGACATAGCAGACTCGTCACCACTAAGTTTGGTATTTAGTTTTTTTCAAATAATTTTACTTTTACTTTATTTACTTTTCATATTATTTCAACAGCTCTGTAACATCTGTGTTTTGTTTTTAACAAAGGGAAAGAAAAGTGGCAGAATAACTGATTATTAGAAGAATAATCTATTTTATGCAGTCCTAGTTATCTTTAACATCCACTTCCCTTGGTAGCTACCATAAAGTCTGTACGTAAGAGCTCTTAGTAACTAAATATTGGCATCCAAACGAGAGTGGTGGGTCACGAAAAAGGGCTTGGGTGTTTCTTGAGCGTGATCTCAGACCTCCAAAATATATTTAGTTAATCCTTGGATTTTTTTGTACAAAGTCTGAAGAAAGCATTCAAAACTACCGCATTCCCAAGCAATGTATGAAGATGAGGCTCAGTGAAAGTAACCCTCTACCTATGACCTCCAAAAAATGAATTCACCCTTCAGACAGTGTGGACTTCAGTGCAAACCTTGAAGAAATTCCCTTAAAGTGCATTTGAGATACCACGTCCACAAGAATAGTCAGGACAGACAGCTTAAAAACAAAAACTTCTGGTTTTGGTTATTACTGTCACAGATGGTAAACATTCAGTGCAGTTCTACTGCACAGGACCCTTGGATAGTATTTTACCTTACAAGGATAAGAAAACAATAAAAGAGACGAGACATCCAAATTCTTGAAAATCTTGAACCACAGCAGATGCCAGAAAATTCAACCCAGCATTCCACAGTGGGAAGGTCCTGGTTTGAGCATGCTGGCTGACTGGAGCAGAGCCATCATAAATGATGTTAATTACACCTTTACTTTTGAACAAAAAGTCACATTGCCCGCTGTGAAAAAGTCACAGTACAGACACTTCACCTGTTACAGTAATTAAAAGAAATTACAGGCTGCAACAAAAAAATCCTCCCAAGCACTTCTCAGTTGGAAAATATTAACATAGGTGTGTAATGAAAGATTTAGTATTGGCTGCAATGGCTCTTAAGTTTCTCTGCTTGGACTCATCTCCAAGTTGCAGAGTTGACAGCCTGACTTGTGGGTCTGTGAAGCTTTACTGAGAAAAACTTAAGGGTCTGGCATCTTCTTACAGATATATACTGACAGATTCTGCAAAAAAAAAAAATCCTTACAAGGTCACTTAAATACAACTACAGCTAGTTTCTTTTTTACAGAACTTTTCAAAAATGGATTGAGCTTTTACCAGGTGACACAAAATCAGCAAACAGTACAATTTTTTAAAAGCTTTTCCGTGCTCCAATGTGCTTCCTTTGTTCTAAAAACAATCATTTTAAAAAGGCACTTTTGCAAGACATCAGTTTCCCTTTGACTAGGGTACAAAGCTGTGATAAATTATTTGCACCCTGCTTGATTTTTTTTATTTTTTGGCATATTTGTAACACTTAAATGTTTTAGATTATCAAACATATCTTAATATAAGGCAAACCCCACCAAAAAAGCAGTATTTAAATGATGATTTCATTTATTAGGGAAAAAAAAACATCTAAACCTACATGGCCCTAAATGAAAAAGTAAACTTTTGTTAGATTATGGATTGACTGTTAACCCCATTTTTTGGAAAGCTGATTTCAATTTTACTAGCTACCCCCAGGCCCGATTACCTCCAAACCTGTTGAAGTAGGCTAAGAAATCTCAAACAGCAACACATCATGCCCCCATCTAAAGAAATCCAAGAACAGATAAGAAACAAAGTCACTGACATCCATCAGTCCTGGAAGGGTTACAAAGCCATTTCTATGGCTTTGTAACTCCAGCCAACCACAGTGAGAGGCGTTATCTACAAATGGGGAAAACTTGGAACAGTGGTGAACCTTCCCAGGAGTGGTCGACCTACCAAAAATACTCCAAGAATGCATCAAGGACTCATCCAGGAGGTCACAAAAGACCCCAGAACAACATCTAAAGACCTGCAGGCATCGCTTGACTCAGTTAAGGTTAGTGCTTATGATTCAACAACAAGGAAGACACTGGGCAAAAATGGCAAAGAAAACTTTTAAGTTTTTTTTTTTTTTTAACTTTTTTTTGATGATCTGAAATATTTATGTGTGATAAATATGCAAAAAATTAAAAAAAATAATAAAAAATCAGGGTGAAGGAAGGGTGCAAATACTTTTTCATAGCACTGTAAATGCATAACATCAAATCTACTGGTGCAAACAAAGTAACCTGAACCAAAATCTGCTTCCACTGTTGTACAATTTCAGCACAGTTAATCCTCCATTTATCATGTGTCCAAACCTTCAGCTATTTCAGTCTGCTCTCTACAGCAGATGCATTGGCAGGCCTGAAAGCCTTTATACGAGGCCGATAATGAGTAATCACAGTTAAAAGCCCGACAGTGAAAAGTAACAGTGTTGTTGAGACGAAGGCTAGAGGAGGATTAGGCCACCAGAAGAAGATTAGAGGTGGTGTAGGCTACTTAATGAAATAAGCTAATCACTGCCCAGTCATCAGGGCATACTGGGCACTCTTCACAGCGATACATTACTCTGTCTTCACATCGTTGTCTCCGTCTGGAGGACAGATATTACAATCTTTTGGCTTGTAAACACTGCTCTGTATGTCAGTGCACTGAGCGATGTGCTGCTGAGTATAATTAATGTTTTCATCAATGGAGGCTGGTGGCTGTAAAGACAGTGATAAAATGAATGAAGAGGCTTTGAAAAACCATCTTACTTTAAAAGGTCTTTATCTGCAGGAATCCTTCCTGACATGTTATGGGACACTTTGAAAAATAATCTAAGCACAAAGGCCTGCAGAAATACCACAAATACCCTCAAACAAAGTCATCCTAGAGTTGTAATGGCAACAGAGAAACAACTGTAACTTTCTTCTAAATCTTGAAAACTGGCCAGGATATATGTAGCAAAAAACAAGTGTTGACATTTTCCAGTTTAAGAAGAGGTTTATCGTTGATAAAAAATAATTTCACCAAATATAATTTAGACAAAGGGAAACACTGAAATAACTTATTCTCTATTTTAAAACAAAGGGACAAATGCAATTACCTTAATTCATTTGCTTTTCCACTATTTAAACACACAGTATGTATAATTTGCCATCAAAGGATCTTTTTTAAAACAGTAACAGAAATGACAAGTAAAACTATGCTGCGAGCCATGTTCCACCAATGGAGAAAACTAAGAATAGTGGTGAATCTTCCTAGAAGTGGCCGCCCTACCAAAATTACTCCAAGAGCACATCAAGGACTCATTCAGGAGGTCACAAAATAACTCAGAAAAACATCTAAAGACCTGCAGGGCAGGGTTCATGATCCAATAATAAGAAAGAGACTGGGCAAAAATGGCATCCATGGGAGCGTTCAAATGCCAAAACCACTGCAGCCCACCTTCAGTGTTTGCTTTTTGTTTTGAACTGAGGACATAAAAACTACACTGGATTTACTGAACAGTAAACCAACATTTTGGTTTCATGGATGAATTTCACATAATAAGGGAGAAAGGCTGTTTAAAGTGCACGTCTTGGTTAAAGCTGCTACCAATCCCAGAATGTTTTTTTAACAGCTTGCGATGCAAACTAAACAGGCCACTTTTAACAGCTCATCATTTATTGAACAGACTACGCAATGAAAAAACAAGTTATTTATGAAGGTGGGAGCTTCATGGAATGTCAACCTGGCTCAGAAATGTCTAATTTTTATGATCAATTTAACGTGAGACTTTGGACTACAATCAGTGTATGAAAGGAGTCCAGATTTAGCAGATTTTTTCTTCTCTGTTTAGCTGCAGAGCCTGTATCAGACACCACTCGTACTACTTCAGCCATGGGTAGATAACAAAGGGAGGTGTGTTTCTATCTGTTAACAATCGTTTGGTGATTGTATATTATAAAAAATGCAAATATAGTTGGCATAAAAGGCGGAAGGCCCACCCTGGTGTAGTCTTAGCCTGAAATATGGGCTAAGATAGGGCTGATAGCAACTGCTTGTTTATGGCTAAATTGTTGAGGACAAAACATTTGATTGGTGTTTGATGAGCTCATTGATGTTTCGATCGATGTTAATGGATCACTACGCCCCAGGGGCCATGATGTTACAGGACTCTGGGGTTAAGCTTAGGCACAAGCAAGGTCACAAGCAAGGTCTCTAATGGGCTGGTAGTGAAATCAAGCTTTGTGGGCCCAGAGTCCTGGCTGATGTGAGGTGGATGTACATAGGGACCAATGACATTACATACTCCAAATTCAAATCAGGTTACCCTTCAGTCAAAGTGGACATTTGTGCGAAGGTTTAGGAAAATCTCTTTAAGTGTTATTGAGATATCAGGGTCGGAAGAATGACCCTGATGGATGAATGGAAGGACCCTGGCCATTGTCAGCAAAAAAGCATAGAAAATGTGTCTGATTCTTGTTGTATTGAAGGAATTATGTGGACTGCATTGCTTTAAGTGTATAGAGCCAACTTTTGACTAACTGTGGGAATTTATCCTGAATAAAAGCTGCAATATAATATAAATATCACATTTAAGTAGCTGATAAAACAGTCTCAGGTATGCTGAGGGCAAAAAAACATAGGCCTTTAAAGCACACCTACTTTATAAGAGGTTTTTATGATTTTTTTTGTTTCTTCTAACTTTCTCTATCTAACAGTCTTTTGCTTTTTGACTTACTGAGATGAAGTTAAACCCAGAGGCTAAAGTTCAGTACAGCAGAAAAAGGCCAAACAACAGTGGAAAAACAAAAGGTCAACCATATAAGACAAATCTGCAGCTTAACTTTAAAATCAGTGTGCCAGCCTGCACCCCGCCTGTGTTTTATATTGGAATCAAACACACAAACCTCCAGCGTGCCATGCTATTATTTGTGTGTTGTTGAGAGTGAGTTGTTCCTGGAAGAGCAGCACAGTTTGCTCTCTGCTCTGAACTTTACATTTGTATGCTGCACAGCCACCTCAGTGATCAGCAGCAGTGGTTTCCAATCCACGGGGGTTCCTCTTTGAGAAATGTCAAAGAACTTTTTCTTTTCAACACAAACACAACACACATTAGTTCCAGGCTGTTTCGCCAAAATCACATTAAAAACGGTCATCGTGGTCGGCTTCGTGAAAGTTTGAGAGTGGCGCTGAACTTTAAACATGAGGGAGGACGGAGTCACACTTTAATCTTTAGCAAAAGTTTATTTGGTTTAACTCCTGTGGCTGCACTCATACACACTATACAAGGCCAGGCACAATGTCAGATCAATAAATCAGACTGTATGAACACGGTACCAGGAGTAAATATTATAAAAAATACAAACAAAATGTCCTGAAAGTATTTCACTGGTACAGTGGGGCACATTAAAGAGGAAAGGCTTAAATAATTTGAAAAAAAAAAAAAAAGATAATTTCACAAGTTTAATCTTGTCAAACATCAGCAAAATTTAAGTTCTACATTTAGGAGATAAACAACATTAATTTGATAGCATAAATCTGTGATTTTGGGAGATTATATCAGAAAAACAGCCTGCAAGAAATGTGAAATGTTGATCATGCTGTGAAAATTCTTCATTTTGTGTCTTTTGTGAAATTAATCTTGTTTTCTCAGCATTATATTTGGTAATTCACAGCTTCAATCACAACAAATAATATCTGTAGTCTTGTAAATGTAAAACTTTTGGTTTATTAATCCAGGACTCTAATCTTTGTTTAAAACTCTAAACCCATTACTTTACAACTATAATCTTTAAAATTTGAATCTTGTTTAACCATAACTTTAATCTCGTTTACAAGTTTACAATTTCAATTAATTTTCAATCACAATTTTGTAAAATATTTCTGGTTTTGATTAATTTCAACTGATAATTTTAATCCTGTGACTTTGATCTTGTAAATTTCTAGTTATAATCTCATTAAGAGCACATTTCATCTCAGTTATATATAAAATTATAATCGTGTGAATTTAAAATTTTAATCTCATAAATCTTCATCTTTAATCTCACTCAAAAAAGCACTTTAATCTTGTTAATCAACAGTTTAAATACCATAAAAACTTAAATCTGATAAATTTACTTTTATAATTTTTTTGCACAGCCTGACATCACAATTGCAATTAGATTAACTGTGAAGCACAAATGCAAATATCAAACTTTTTTCATTTATGTCTCTCTAATACTTCTGAAAAAGCTGCTTTATAGGTAGGCATCAGAAGGCTCTCACTGTATATGTAAAAAAAAACAGCTTTTTTCTAGTAGAAGTGAATTCTGGTCCTCTTAGACCTGGAGTCTATTGTTCACACTTCTAAAGGATTAAATTACTCAAGGAACAAAAAGTTCTGTTGTGGATTGCTTTATTCTTTCTTTCTGCCTTGAAACAAACTCATTTTGCTGTTTTGCTGCACATCCGATCAAAGCGCATCCACTCAGGCTTTTTCTCTAAATGTCTCGCATTTTTATTCAAAGTGTCAGAGAACAAAACAAAAAGGATTCTTTTAGTTAAATATGGTTGCGCAAAGAGCAGAATGCATCTTTGAGGCTTCAAGCAGCTGCTGTAATGTTCTTTTCAAAACCAGCAGACTCAATTGACGAAGACTGTTAATTTACCCTGCAGCACATAGGAGTTGCTAGTCTACCTCTGCACTGAAGGTTTAGTAAAAAAACTTCAAATGTGATTATTAAAGGGATACTTCAACATTTTGGCAAATTTGCCCATTGCCATAATTCCTAGTCTTAGTAATAGGCTCTTTACCTTTAGTTGTCGGTGTAAGCTGTTTTTAGATCGGCCGCTGCCGAGTTAGGACTTGCTGTGCTAACTCAATGTAAGCAGACGATATTCCGGCTTTCCCTCATCAAACTCATCAAATACACAATCCAACAACTCCGAAACGCTCTCGTGGACAAGTTATGACCTGCACATTCACCATGCTATGAAGTAATCATGGAACATTACGAGACGGAGATGTTTTAAAGCTAAATGCAAAGCCAGAACTACACTCCAGGCATGGCTGCTGCACTGTGTCACTCCGCCCAGTGGTTTACTCAAGAAATAGTTCAGAGTATTTGCTTCATGCGTCATAATGTTACATAATTATATGTTATTGTTTCATAGCGTGGTGAATGTGCAGGTCACAACTTGTCCACAAGAGCGTTTTGGAGTTGTTGGATTGTGATGAGCACTCATAATATTAGACCGCCCCTTGACCTTACGTTGACCTTGTGATCAGAGTGCAGCTGCCAGGCTCTGTACCAGAACAGAGACAAAGTCCATTTTCTGACTCAACTCTCTCTGTTATAATGCATTATATGATCTGTGGTTGATAGATTTGGCAAATTTACCTCACAGTGAACAAAAAAAACAGAATTTAAGTAACTGTCAATGAAGGCAGTGACATCAGCTAACAACAGACTGTACTGAGATGATCTGCTCTGTGATTTTATATCATTGTAGCATTAGGGGGGCAGGGTCATTCCCCATTGTGGGCTGGTGACATCGCCAGCCCACATATTGGCCCTGCCCAAATTAAACTCAGCCAGGAAAGAGGTGAAAAACTTTCTAACGGTGTATATCAAAAATTCAGTCACATTTAGATCCCAATGTTTTCACATGTTTACAGCAACCTTATTCCAACACATCTAGTGTGGTAAGACACACATTTTGGATTTCACTTTACAGGGCCTTTAATGTCTGTTTTAACTCTCTTAATGCTCTCAATGCTTCTTTTAATTTGGAATCATTTTTCTACTAACATTTCTACCATGATGGCATTCTTGATTAATATCTTTTAATCCATTTTTGTTTTATTAAAAAAGTTGCTGGTGTTTGTTGCAGTAAAGGTTTTGTGTGCCACATTGTGAAAAGTTTAAAGGAATATGTTAGGTTGAGCTCACTGGCAATAAGCTAAAGCAGCATGTATCTCATTTAAAGTGCTGACAGTAATTAGCGTCTACTGTACACAAAGACATGCATATTATTTCAGTGTTTGTTGTTTCATTTTAGTGATTTAACCCACTTGTGTGTATCTTGTAAATGTCGGCCTCATCACATTACATGTAAACAAAGCGCTCAAAGCTTTCGAGCAACTTCCAAGAAGACCCGCCCATCTTTTCTAAAATGTGTGAATTTACAATCACAGATTGGAATTCAAGCTCTGATTTTCCTTTTTCCACACCAAAGCAGCTTTCAGCAGAGGGTTAAGTTGACATAAACCTTCAATAAGCTTAGGACAAAAAAGGTTAAGGTACAAGACTAAATCTGCTTTAGTCTCAATCCAACACTAAGAACAGTCAGAGGGCCGAGGCTCAAAAGCTCTTTGTTTACTTCTCAGCCATTTCCTTCAAATCAGGCTGAATCACCTCATTACTTAGCTCTAAACTGTAAATCTAATTATCCTAATGTGTCCTCCCAGAAAATCCTGCTGAAAAGACACAAAAAGGAGAAATCTTATTGTGAAAACTGTTTAACAATGTTAGCAAATGTGCTTTCTTCTATATCACTTTCTAGACTTCAAGGAACTTCTGAAACCTTTATGAATGCATACTTCCTCTGTGGCTACACTCACACAAATGAGCCATTGTTGTCACTCTTAAAGAGCTAATGTTTTTACAGCATTCAGAAAAAATATGTTGGAAACATACATCTTTAACATGACCATTTGGTCATAATTCAGAGTCTAGCTGGATTATTTTACTCTTGAAATGATAAAAACATGAAGAGAAATACAGAATCCCTCATATACAACCAGCTGGCATCAACATAAGGAACCAGAACGGCTAAAGAGTGACACTGACAGAGCAAGAATAAACACAATGAGTCAAGTCCACCTCCCAGCAGAAACAGAGAATAAAAGAGACTGGCCAACCTGTGTTGTCCTGTACACTCATGCATACAGCTCCACAAACAACAGAAACAAGGCGCTAAAGCAGACAGCGTGCTGCATTCAGGACAGAGTGTGACTGCTTCCTCTCTGCGTTACTTTCTGTTTTACTTCCTCCTGTAAGTGTCGACACTAAGAGGAGAAGTGTGGCTGGAAACAACACGGCTATACATATGCCGGCTGCTGCTCCTGCTGATTTATAAATCAACTTATCCACACATAGCACCCCATTATGAAACACAAAAGCATTTCTGCAGGAATCTTCTAGAAATGCCAAGAATTCATGTTATAAACTGCTTGGTCAGCCTCTTTTTGACCTGGTTTTACTTCCTTTAACGGCAATGTACAACATAAGGCACACTCATCGATTTTGCTGCCTTTTATCTTGTCTTAAAAAATATTTCTTTTGCCTCCGTTGCAGACGATAGTCACGATCAGAGGGATTATTCTTCTCCTTACATCCATCCGTACATCTGGGTCATTCTAGTCAGTGTGATATGTCAAAAACTAAAGTGCACTTAGTCCACTCTGACTCAAGGATAAACTGATGAAATCTTGGAGGTCAAGGACACTGGGCCTCATGTTCATGCCTTGCTTAAAAGATTTCTACAAATCACACCTTCATAGAAACTGCCCTAGTCCTTCTTCCTGATCCACCACCATGCTCTCACTGTCAATAGTTTTATTTGCAGAGGCACAGTAACCAGCAGGCTGTAATCCTTTGGGTTGCTTGAACAATAATGGGAATAAATTAAGAGTATACCTTCTTCTCCAGGCCCTAACACACCATTGCCTTCACCAATTTGGTTTTTCTTTTTTATCACTCCTCACTATGCCAACTAGGGATGCACTGATACCAAAGTTTTCCAGACAAAGTAAAAGTACAAGTGATTACGTATTGAGTTGTTCTGAATTCAGTTACAGTATTTCAATACTGCTTTAAACATGTGTATTGGTATCGGCAAGCAATGCCATTGTGTTCAACTTTATATGTTGCTTCTCTCCCATGCTATATGTTAGTGTTACGAACAGTTGGTCCAGAAAGATTACACCGGTCAGCACTCAGTATCAGCCAATATCCATCATTCTGGTATCAGAATCAGCAACAGGAAGGAAAAAAGGGAGCATCTCCTCTTACGTTTAGGTAGGAAACGATCACGAGTACAAAAAATGAATACTTAATAATACCTAATAGTTCTTATGAAAAGTATTTTGAAAGTTGGTTTTGTTTTCATCAGATATTCTTCAACCCTCCTCTTGACAGTTTATCAGTGCATGTCGATTCTCTTCTACTTTTGTCATCTGCATTTATGTTAAAATATCCCCAAACAGCATACGATGCTGCAGCTTAATTAGTTATGTGCCTGACATAATGAGAGGCTAACAACATGCTCTACAATGATTCCAAATATCCACAAGAGTTTCTGAAAAAAAAAATCAGTCAGCACCGTGTATCATAAAACTACTATTCTGAATCGATTCAAAATTTTCAAGCATCATTCACTGCATCCTGAGTGTATTTTCAACTGCAGACCAGCTGCAAATATCTTCCTCTATATGCTGTCTCAGACACACAGATGCTGCAGGAGGTGTTAGCTGCTCTGTTAGCATTAGCATTGCTGGCTCTCAGTATTTGTGATGTCTACAGTGCTGCTGTGCCTGACACACTTACATACTGCCTGCACTGTCTATGGAGCCCTGAGTCAACCAATTTTAAGACTCACTGTGGATTCAACAATCCCAGATATGAGGAAGCCTGACCAGACGTATGTGCCTACTGCTATAAATTAAAGTAATGTATTACTGCAACCTACTTCAGGAACGGTTCATACGCCTGAATTGATGTCATACACACACATTCATGCGGAGTAGATATCAGCCAAAAACTGCGGTGTTACGGTTTAACATGTGACCATGTTAACTGGTGACTTTATGACTGCATCTGGGTTAATAATGGATATCATGTTAGTAGCATGTTAATGACAATGTTCCTAATGTGTTGACATACAGCTAGTAAACTAAGATGTACATCCTGGTGTGTATGGAGAAGAATGCAAAACAAGAGGCAAGCAGCAGAGGAAGGCAGAGCTGAGCACTGCACCTCTTTGTCTTTTTTAGTTGTTTTGATTAAGAGCCCTCTGCTGGTGGAATATACATACTACATGTTGACGGTTGTGAATTTAACTGCCAAAACATGACCAGCCCTTGTGGACATCCTGTTTCTGATCCATTAGGTCTCATCTCAGATTGAAGAATCGGTTCAGTATTTAGTTCTGTGATACCAAACTTGGTATCAAGGTTAAAATTTTAGTATCATGACAACACTATAATATTGCAATTACATTTGTGAAGATGAGCTGACAGTTGAGAAATGCAGTCTGAAACATCTTATTTCTTTAAATGCTGCACAAAGACGACTGATGATCTCTGTGAACTCAGAGTCTGCCTCCTCTGAATGGAGATGGAGAATTTTTGATGTAGCTGAGAAATCCAACAGTGTACCCAAGGTCAAAACTGAAGCACAACAGTAGCTCTGGATGAGTCAGAGTGGAGAGTAGCAGACTCAGATTTCACTTCAACAAAATGAGGACAAAGTAGAAATGCCTGGAGTCATGTAGAGCAGCAGGAGAGGATTTCTGAGCAAAGTAAGGAAAGTAATTTTCTTTTCTTGTGAAATGTCAGATATTGGCGCAAACATCTGCGTTTAGTTTATTTACTGATGGGAAAATCTCCTCACTCCACACCTGGGGAACACCAGGAACATCTGGAGAACACCTTTCCTGTTGTGGATTGTTTTGGCAGCATCATGCTCTGTGTGTCAATCTCACCGGGAGGATTCAACAGGAGAAACAGAGACAGAGATCCTAGAAGGAACGGAGCCGCTGAGCACACGCAGCCTCAGACAGGAAGAGCACGAGCGGGCGAGGCAGCGGGCCAAAGCCGAGCTGGAGTGTCTTCAAGTTTGAGTGTCCTTGAATGACCCAGCCAGAGTTTGAACTTGAACTCCAACACAAACTGTACGGAGAGCTGAAGAACAATCCCCCTCCAGTCTGACTAAAGCGCCGAGGAAGAATCTGCTCACGTCGAGTCAGAAACTTAAAGCTGAAAGCTTATGAAAACATCCAGGGGTAGAGGATAATATTTAAAAGAAACAAGATCCAAATGTGCTGGCAAAAGTTCGTTTCATGTGGAACGAATTTAAGCTTAAGAAAACAATTCTGGGAAGGAAAAGTTAAAGGAGCTAAGACCACCTTCTTAAAGTATAAATCTGAATGAAGATAGCATCCTGATAAATGAAAGATCTATGTAGTTTTCTTACTAAAAACATCATTGACTTCACCATAAAACATCAGTCTTAAGGTCTACAGTAGCTCTAGTAGAGACTTATTTAGAATGCATGTGAAAACACTGGATTTTGTTCAATTTTAAAGTATCTAAGCAAATAATAAAAAAAAAAAAATTACCAAAGCACACCAGTTTATTGCTGAGCCTAAGTGACCCCATCTGTCATCCTTAACAGGGAGTAATTTTCCAAAAACTTCAAAAGAAATTAAATTTATTTAAAGAAAAAAGTTGCCATGGAACAAAACATATGTTTGGAAAAACAAGGCTGGACTAAGGCTGCACAGTTTTGGCCAAAATGATAATCATGAATGCGTTGATCAACCCTGGGATCACAGGGTGCAAATGGCCTGGCAAAAGATCTATTTATAAACTATCTATTATTATGACAGTGTATTAGGTCCACTCTAGAAGAAACAATAATAAAGAATGTGTGTTAATTTTTAAGAAAAAACTAAAACTTTTCAAGTGTAAAACGTCATTCTTTTCTGAGAAAAAATATTATTTTTTTTTACTTTAAAAGTTGTAAATGTACCTCGACCAAACCCTTGATTTTTTTTAGATTGAAAGTTGAAAAGTCTGAAATTCCAATCACTGTTTTCAGTTTAGTTTCTTGTAAATTTTTGACTTTACAATGTTGTAAATTCGGAATTTTAAAACTTGAATTTTTTGAGAGATTAATGCCAAAATTTAAGACTTTTTAAACTCTAAAAAAACATAAACATAAACTTCATAATCTCAAATTTCAACTTTTTTGCCTAAAATTTATGAATTCTCTCAACTGTATTTGGCCCTCATACACTATAACACCAAGATTTAAAAAACATATGTACAGCTAACTTTGACATCAGAGTACACCGGGTCTCATGTCCCCCCTGAAATCTTTGGCGACACCCTAGGGGTGCCCTGGACCCAAGGTTGGAACTACTAGCCTCGCGATTAGATCATGCCCGATGTACAGAAGCTAGTCTTCCAAACAGTAAGCATAGGTTCAAGTTTAGCCTGTGGCTCCTTTCCCACATGCCACTGATCTCATGAATATCAAGCACAACTACTAATTCATTTCAATGACTTCTTTTTTCTTGTTTAACCTTTATTCTAAAAACATATATCCTGCTACTCATCTATCTCCAGGGCCGGACTAGGATAAGAAAACTCAGATCAAACATTTTTGGTCCACGTTTGCTCCTAACATTTGTCCAAACATAACCCAGTGTCTTCCTAAATACACCTACTGATCCAGTGTTACACAACTCAAGCAAAAATATGTCAGAAGTTTATGTCAAAGAAAAGGTCAGTGTTCTTCGTTTATCCTCATGTAAAGCACTATTGGCATGGGATAACTACAACCTGGGGACAGGAGCTGCAGGTGCATAAGGCATGGGGAGGCAAAGCCTTCTCAAAATTTCTTCAAGTGTGTAAAAGTTAGATTGCCTGGTATTTTTATTCTAATGTATAACACTGAGTTTGTGACTGTACAGGTGCATCACATAAATTAGAATATCATGAAAAAGTTCATGTGCCTTAATTTAGAATGATTAACTCCCTTATATTCTAGATTCATTTCAAACAACTACTTTTGATGATTACAGCTTACAGCTCACAAAAATCTAAAATCCACCATCTCAAAATATTAGAATAATACTAAACATCAGTCCAAAAAAGTATTTGGGCCATTCCACCGAATTGATGCCATTTGCTTGTTGTAACTCTCCAAAAATAAACTTTATTTTTTTATCTTTTTTCAACACAGAATATAATAACACACATATGCAGCTATTCAAAATTTGTATTGGTCCATCTCAGGCAACTTTATATAATCTTTTACAAGGTTTTTAAGCCAACGATTTTTGCATTTTTCTCAGTCCTGTTACCAAAACTCATATGACATCTAAACGGTATGTTTAAAAGCATGTAAACTAATACCTTTGTTTTCCCCTCAAGAAAGTGTTAATTTTAAAGAAATGGTTGGTTACATGTCCAAATAATTGATATTTTTGACAAAAAATCCCTGAATATACATGCAAGTTGTATTTTTCTAAAAGATCCAAAGCCATTTTTACAATTTCATGGAGAACCAAATCTTAAGTTTATCAGATTTTTTATAATGTCATTCATTAAACATTTAGATATATAATGGATCTGACAAAATTGAAAAAAAAAATTGTTTTCTTTCTATTTTACAGGAATTAGCAATGAGTAACAGGAATTAAAAGTGGGTAACAGGAATGAACAGTGGGTAACTGGAACACTTGCATGTGGTCATGAACACCTGGATGTGAGTGGGTGAGTGTCTGTGTAGGTGTGTGTGCGCGTGGGGGCGTGTGTGTGTGTGTAAGACAGTGAGTTTTTGTGTGAAAAGACTTGTCTGGCCTTTCTAAGAGGCCCTATCTACAGCGCATTCCACATCATTATGCAAATGACATTTTTCTCTTATTTTCCTAAATATTAACGCAAATGACAGAATATTTTTCAAGTCATCAGCTGTTAGAGCATAATTCAGATGTTTTTAAACAAAACACATAATGATAACCATTTTTTTTTTTAAATAGAAACCTCTACATGCACTGTTCCACATGTTCCACATTATTAAGCAGGCCACAGGTTTCAGCAATATGGGAAAGAAAAAAGATCTCTGCTGCTGAAAGTGTCAAATAGTGTAATGCCTTGGACAAGGAATGAAAACAAGATATTTCATGAAAGATTAATCGTGATCATCATACTGTTAAGAAATTTGTGGCTGATTCAGAGCACAGACGGGTTCCTGCAGATAAAGGCATAATGAGGAAGGTTTCTGACGGACAAATTCATCAGATTAAGAGAGCAGATGCTAAAATGCCATTACAAAGCAGCACACAGGTATTTGAGGCTGCTGGTGCCTCTGGAGTCCCACCAACCTCAAAGTGTAGGATCCTTCAGAGGCTTGCAGTCGTGTATAAACCTACTATTCAGCCTCCCCTAACCAATGCTCACAAGCAGAAACGGTTGCAGTGGGCCCAGAAATACATGAAGACTCATTTTCAAACAGTCTTGTTGACTGATGAGTACCGTGCAACCCTGGATGGTCCAGATGGAGGAGTAGTGGATGGTTGGTGGATTGCCACCATGTCCCAATTAGGCTGTGACGTCAGCGAGGAGGGGGTGGAGTCATGTTTTGGGCCTGATTCATGAGGAGAGAGCTGGTAGACCCCTTAGGGTCCCTGAAGGTGTGAAAATGATCTCGACAAAGTAGAGTTTCTGACTGACCACTTTCTTCCATGGTACAAAAAGAAGAACCGTGCCTTTTGTAGCAAAATTATCTTCACACATTATAATGAACCATCTCATGCTGCAAAGAATTCCTCTGTGTCATTGGTTGCTATGGGCATAAAAGGAGAGAAACTCATGGCGTGGCTCCCATCCTCCCCTGACCTCAACCCTGTTGAGAACCTTTGGAGCATCCTCAAGCTAAAGATCTATGAGGGTGGGAGGCAGTTCACATCAAAACAGCAGCTCTGGGAGGATATTCTGACATCCTGCAAAGAAATTCTAGCAGAAACTCTCCAAAAACTCACAAGTTCAATGGAGGCAAAAATAGTGAAGGTGATATCAAAGAAGGGCTCCTATGTTAACATGGAACTTGGCCTGTTTTTGATTGAAATAGCTTTGATTTCAGTAAATATGACCTCCTGATGCTGCAAACTCAACAAATGACCATTTTCACTTCTTTACATCTGATAAAATGTTTTAAAACTTTGTTTTGCATAATAATGTGGAACAGTGCATTTTGAGGTTTTTATTTTTTTTTAAATAATGGTTATCATTATAAAGTTTGTTTAAAAACATTTGAATTATGCTCTAACGGCTGATGACTTGAAAAATATTTTGACTGTCATTTGCATTAATATTTAGTTTTGTTTAGTTTTAGTTTTGCCCAGACCTTTTTGTCTACTTCCAAGTAGCGACCTGTTACTAGCACCCTTAGCGTGATAGCGCAGCTGCTTTTCAGCAGCACTCAGTGGTGGCATGGCTCCCTGTAAGTGTATTCACATTGTGAAACTGGTCTTGAACCTCAACAACTTAAATAATTTTAACTGCAAAGTTTAAAATCAGGTGCACAGAATGATATTAACTAATATTCATACTAATAAATCAGTCAACCAGAGGACTCTACTCACTCCTGTTACTGGTACAGTCCTGTTACTCTTTATATGAGTAACAGGACTGAAAGTAACAGGACTGAGTTTTTAGCATAGAATTGGCAAATAAATAAAATACAGCTACATGTTGTCCATGCTAATAGCAGGAGGACACTGAGCACATTCTAGTGATTTACCAGAAATTTGTATTTTCAAAATAAACAAATAACATCTGAGAAATATTTTAGGTAACAGGACGGTGTGTTGAAACTTACTTTCTCGGTCAGAGTTAAAATATCATTGAATACAAAAAAAATAAGGGAGAGAACTTACTTTTGGCTTTAACCATGAAGGTCACCTTGAACACTTCACAATAAAGCTTTATTTTAGCTCATTAAATGAGCTTATTAGCTTGTATTACGCTGATTTTATCAAAAAATTTACAAAATTGGGGAGTACTTTTCAGGATGGAGCTGAGTAGATGAGGAGGATATTTGTCCAATAACCACTAAAACTAACCCTATAGACCAGTTGTTTTCAACATTTTCAGCCCACGACCCCCAAAATAAAGGGGTCAGAGACTGGGGACCCCCACTGTACCTGAAGGGGGATGCACACAGCCATGCACATTCAAGAATAGTCATGTGCAGACTGTGATATGTGCTGTTGCTATGTTAAGAGTTATGTTAAAAGTCATTTGTGCCATAGCATACAGTCATCTTAAAAATGTTAATCTCTTTTCTTAAAAAGAGAATTAAAATAGTTAAAAAAAATAAAATAAAAAAAAAGGTGGTGGGAAAGGTGGTTAATGGGATTTTAGAAGTAGTAGAAATGGGTTGAAGTGGCAAAAACAGGCACAAAAAGTGGTTAAAGGTAATTGGTAAAATGGGATTTGAAAGTGGGAAAAATGTGCCTTAAACTGGCAAAAATGGGTTAGCTGGGGTAGATAAAGGGGTCAGAAACTGGCAGAAATGGGTTGAACTGGTCAAAATGGGCATATCAAACAGTGAAATGTGGTTGAAATGGGCAAAAATGGGTGTAAAATGCAATAAAGAGGGGTTGATAGTAGCAATAATTTGTCAACAGAGGCAACAATATACAGGACGTGGCAAGAATTGGTTTAGAAGTGGCAAAACAGGCAGTAAAAAGAGGCGTACAGGGTTTAAAATTGATAAAAAGGGGTTTAAAATTGCAAAAAAGTGTTAAAATTGGCAAAAGATGTTGGTTAAAAGGGATGAAATGGGTTAAAGTGGAGTAAAGTGGCAAAAATGCATCCAAATTGTGCAAAATTGATTAAAAGTGGCAAATAACAGAAGTGAAAATGGTTGAGAAAAAAAATCATTTCAAAAGTATTCTCCATCTTTTTTGAGGCATCTGGCGACCCTCTCTTAGTGTTTCGTGACCCCAAATGGGGTCCAGACCCCCAGGTTAAGAACCACTGCTATAGACAGAGATGTCTCCTTGTCCCTAAAAGTTTCTTTACATCCCTAGTCAACCTGTAGACCTTTTCTAAATTATCTCAGTAAACTACCTACGTTTCCTGCTCTCTGAATGTTATTCGCCATGATATTAAAGCACTGGTTACAAACAGTTTTCAAATCAAATCAAATTAAACTTTATTTATATATATGTTTATTGGTATGAAAAAAAATACCTAGTATTTTTTACTATAGGGAAATGTTTACAGTTAGTAAAACTGTTTTACTAACTGTAAAACTGTTCATTTTCAGTAGTTGCAGCCAAGGTGGCTTTATTCATGTCAAAAACATAAAACCTGATCAATTTAGCACTAAGTCAAGAGATGAAGGTTTAAAGAAAATGTGAAAATCATATTTTATTTCTGCATTTAATGAGATATTAATCAGGACAAAAAGATGTATTAACAGGTTAAAGGACACAAAGACAGTCTGAGGGTTCAAACCTGTAAACTTTCAGTTAAACCATGACACAGTATTATTCCAGCAGAGACAAAAGTCCAAATATTAGACTGATTTCCTTTCAACAGCTCTTCAGTAAACTCTTTTTAAAAACTAACACCTCACTCGCCGTTTTCCCTTCATTGACTCCACCATATAACACTACCTGTGCTCATTACAGCTGCACTGTTAATTGCTTTACACTTTTATATTTCCACGTTAGCTCCAGCTGACTCGGACAGTCGCTCTGACATGAAGGTCACGGGATCTTTTGAAAAGACTCTGCAGCTGATGAAAGCGGTATTCATTGAGCTTTTCAAAGGCCTGCAGCACAGAGCGACCATGAGAGAGTCAACTGTTACAACCACATTGGTATCACTGGGTTTTACAGGAGACTTTCTGTGTGTTTGATCAGGAACAGGGATTATTTTTCCTAATCTTTAATCAAGGCTGTGGTCTTCCAGTCTGAGAGGATGACTTACCAACACCATGTTCACTTTTTCTGGTACTTTCTTTGAAACCCAACCCTACACTCAAACAGGCGGCTTGTACTTGAACCACAAGCTCCTCATCATCAGTAATAGCTTTGGAATAAGAAAAGCGTATCATTAATGTTAATATTAGAAAAGTACAAGCTTGTATAGTCATCTTTTATGTCCTCAGATAAACCAACTGAAGAATAACTGCTCACTCTCTCCTGCCTGGAAAAAAATCACAATTATAAAGCCAAAAGAACACCCCAATGCGGATTTCTTAGGGCTTAAAGGGATCAGTTTTTATAACTAATACTTAAATAAAGCCACAACAGATTAAAGAAACATGTTTTGTAAAACTTCACTCCTCCAGCTGTGACTTTACAAGTTCCTTAAAAATGACAAATCAAGTGGCTCTCAGTCAAAACAATAACAAAAATGAAAAAAAAGGTGCAAGACTCAAGATGATTACTCCTTGTACTTACTAAACATTTGCACCACAAGCTATTTGCATAGCATTCCAGGACTGCTTGCAGCATGAACCAAGAAGGCCACTTTAAAACAGCTTTTCTCCCTAGTTATGTGAAATTCATCCATTAAACCACTGTTTTAGTTTCATGGATGGATTTCACATAATAGGGGAGAAAAGCTGTCAAAAGTGACCTTCTTGGTAGAAGGCTTTGTGAATAGCTTGTGGCACAAACCAGGAAATCCACCTTTAACAGGGGTGGGGGGGTGGGGGGTTGAATGTTGATACATATTCACACACAAGTGTGTCGATTGGCAGGCAAGGTTAAGCCTGACAGCATCTCTTTATTCCAGGCTTTTTCATCCCTGGTCATACATCTGGAGACCGCAGTTTCCAGGCCCTTGGGACATCCACAGCATGATCAGGGGCTCATGGCAGCCCTTCTACCTGCTCGGATGGTACCCTAGGCCATGCTTACTCACTAAATCAACCCCCTACTCTGCCCTAAAGTTGTGCACAGTACTGTATGTTTCTGCACCACTAATGAAATAAGATAACATGATGTCACATAACCCATTAGAAGTGACAACAGTATGAATGAGCTAAAATGTCATTGATTCCCAGCTTTTGAAAAATACAGGACAGGGTATTTAAGTACTCTGGTTTTGATCTTCATCCCTAGCCTTGAGCCTACCTTTAATTGTTACAGCATTACAGCTAATATTCAAATCAGTAAATGCATCATGGGCTGAATGATGTTGTGGCTGACGAAGACAGTTAGAGAGAGGGGATAGGTGTGGCTTATTCTCTCCCTACCAGCCCTATCTAACATGTCTTTCAAATACCAGGGTGAATCCATTTCATCTGAAACTGGGGTTTGGTTCAAAATGAATCCTAAATCAATGCAGATGATTCTTTGGGAAGTGAATCTATGAGGAATTATTTTGTAATGATAGCAGGAGTATCACTGATCAGGTTTCCCTATATTCCATGAAAACAGCAAATTAGGATCATGTATCCTAATGACTTCAAAACTTTAATGATTAACTTAAAAACTATGCTATTCATTTAGAAAAAAAACCTTTGTTTGCCAAAGCAAACTTTAACTACAACTATTAAAATTCAGAGTCAACCTTCATGAAGCGACTGTTTTAAACAATCAAAGGAAAATAAAATATAAAAAAGCATTTGTGTGAAAATGTTAAATCTACTGCCAGTTTTAACACCTAATCTTTTCACAGCTTAAGTCACTCAGCATCCAGGTTCATGCCTTTTTGACCACAAACCCACAGGTACATGCAGTGTTGCTTTTTATGATGCTGTTATCCGTTTCCTTAATGAGCTTCCTCAGCCAGAGACTCGTTATCCTTGAGCACATTTGGAAACTCAACACTGACAAAGCAACACTGAAGAGAATTTTTACGATGGAGAGGAACAGAGGGAACGTCTGACGGAAGATGTGACATTATAAAGCCGGGGGTCATGTACCTCTTTAACTCTAAAAACATATTTTTTGGGGCTTTTTTCTGCAGTTCTAAAGCTGCATGTATTAAGATTTGGGTCATCTTGTCTTTAAAGATGTTAACTGCACACAGTCCTGGGTAACATGGCCTAAATATGGTCAATATAGGTTAATGTTATTATATCACGGTAACAACATTAAAAAGATATAACGCATTTAAACATATATTTAGATGCTACAAACCCCCTTCTCCCACTAAACCTGCGACGGCATGCTTCACTCATGTACGAGCACAAGATCACGATTGGTTTTTATAAATCGCTGTTCACTTCTTTGTAACTACACCTGTAGCCATAAGTTTCATTTCTCCCCTGCTGAGCCATGTCGAACTGAAAACACCACATATCCTGATTTGGCATTCACAATAAAGACACTTGAACAAAACAACAGACTTTCACAGGTAAAGACTTGACAGAAATAGAGTTTATCATTGATTTAACATTGCTTTAGCAGGGGTGCTGGTGAGTGTACAGAGCTAAGGTGTTTACAGCTGCTTCTCTGACCTGGTTTGGCCATGGACTAAAAACAGGCAAATCATCAGTTAAAACACACTTTTAAACAGTTTTTAAAGTCCTTATTCTATGAGTAGCTGCAGCATTGGATGCAAGCCAAACCGAGTTGATCCATTGTGGCTCACACCTTGTGTAAAAGCCTCAGTCAGGCCAAAGACACACTGTGAAAAGGGAGCACACTCACTGCTTGTTCCTGTTATTACACACATTAAACTTGGTTTGTAGAGAACATATGTTTTACCTCATAGCTGTAGTTCATTTTAATTACACCGACACAAACGGGAAACGTTCAACTTGTTACCTGGCTGCTCTTGAGTGTCTGAACAAAACATGCTGATGACTGGACTCAGACTGAGCGCTGAGTGCTGGAAGTGATTAACAGGTGAGCGTGTTTATCATAGAAGTAAACAGGTACTTGTACACAGGTGCAAACAATGTTTTTCTCTCTCTTCTCTCTGCACAGATGTGTGCTTTTTTCATCTCTAACCAACTAATAACCAACTATTATCATGTAGACTCTGGGAATGTAAAACAATGTTCAGTGTGCTTGTAAGGACCTAAATCTTAGCTAATATTCGACTATTCTTTAGCAAGTTTTTTGTAACACTAACAGAGTTGAACAATTGTAGGACAATAAATAGTGCACTTATTAATTGATGTCATTATTTCTCCTAAAATAAATCAACTAATTTTCTTGTCTTGGACCAATGCCCCATTAAAGTCTGTGTGTGGGAAACGCTAGATGTTCATGAACTTTGCAATATTTCTTACACAGACTTCAGAGGACTAGAGGTGAGAATACACTTTGGTCATTCTTAGTGAAGCTCTTTCAAGTCTGCCTTTGGTTTTTAGCATATGGTGAGCTGGCTATAGTAGCTGGTTTAATCCAGAAAATCTTGAAGCTAGGTCTGATCTAGGCTGTTTAGAGTTCTTACTACAAATACTGCACCGGAGTCCAAAAGAAGAGTAAAGAGACCACCTTTTCTAGTGTAAGGGGGTCTAGTTGTTTTTCACACCAGCACAAATTAACTGCACTAACTCAGCAAACAGAGTGAAGTTTGTCTCAACCGAACCAAACGAGTTTAGTGTGAGAGCACATCTATAATATTTTTTGGGGAGTTGAGGAAAACATATGATCCAGTATTTCACAAGAAAGCAACATTTGAATCCCACTTTAATAGATTAAAATGAGATAAGAACTTCAATCCTCACACATTTATCCCTTCAGAACCTCACAGCTTCCCCTCTCAGCTGGAAACCATTCAACTAAAGTGATTATTTTTCACTCCATAATTTAAACAGATGATTGATTTTAGTCAGGCAGCTGCTCTTTGGCCCACAGTCCCCAAAGCCCTGCCAAAGATTGTTGGAGAAACTCTGAATTTTACCTGAAGTTTCTTTACTCACTGATTTTATGGGTTTTAATTTCATGGTGTGTTTGTGTTTGGGATGCTTTTGTTTTTGCATTTTGTTTTCTTAGTTTCGGAGTCATGGCCCTGTAAAAACACTTGAATTTCATGATTCCATTACATTTGTGTGCTGATCCATCTTGAGAATACAAAATGTAAAGATCTCTTAGATGGATTTTCCTTAATTTTGCACAAGTGTCCAAACTTTGTCCAGATCTCCTGCCTGTCATCAGATGGATTTATCCTGGAAAGCTGCCAGCTGAGATGACAGATCCTGGTGAGATAATGACCAGACCAATCAGAGTCATTTGAGGAGAAAGAGGCAGAAGCTACAGGAGTGGTTCAGTAGAAGTGACTACTATTCTATATAGTAGTGGCTTGTGAAGACATTATTGCACGGATGTAGGTATAGTGGCAATTCAATCAGAACTGGACAACATTTCTTTATTAACAGAAGAGCTAAGACCCACACTGAAAACTTTTCCTTGGGGAAAAGATGTTTCTAAGATCTTTCTAATTCACCAACTGGCCCCACAGATAGTTGATTAGCATGACAACAGCTGCCTGTCAAGCTCAAACTATGTAGTTTATTTCTCAGTGGCAACTTTGCAGAGCTTAGGTTGAGCCCAAAAATCCCAGCCTGACCCTATATGAGCTTGTACATGCTCTCTCCAAGTGGTACTGCCAAGGGGAGTAACTCTGAGTCAGAAAAAGACGATGTAACAGATATGTGGAATAGTCCATCTGTTATAAATGCCCAATCTGACTGATTGACTCATAAGATTAGGGAGGTAAACGTTCAAAAATCAAGTTTTTTCGGTCCCATGTTCTTCCCTTAAGAAATTTTCCTCACACTTTCCAGCGTTTACCCTACCATTATTCTTGGGGGCCTAATGACACCTCCCGGCCCCCTTGAAGGCCCAGTTCATTTTATTTAATTATAATTACTATATAGCCCCAGATCACAACAGCAGTCATTCAAGGATACTGTTCCTATAGAGCAGGTCTCTGCCTTGTCCCTTTGTTAAACAAACTAAATAGCCTTATGTTATTTATTTTGGTTACACGAATGCATGAAATTTCTGAGTCCCGGTTTTCTGCTTGTTCCTTCTGACTTTATGACGAGAGTTGAGCAAACCCACACACTCACTGACCAGAGAGCCCCGCCTTCTCCTCCATCGTGTCAGAGCTGGGGTCACATGTGTGCTGGGATGCTTTGACTCAGTATTACTAAAGAGAATTCTCCAATGCCACTAGTTTATTCACTAAAGCTGTGTATGAACCGATCTCACAATTGTTTTACGTCTGAGATAGTTAAACGAGTGGGGAATTTTGGCGTGAGACTGCAGCAATTGTGCACAATGTATTAAATTCTCGCAACAAGTCTGACACTTGTAGTGCAGGAAAATCCTGCAATCCTCTGTATATCACGCTGCAAACTTACAAACCAGTGGGAAACGCGGTTAAAATTAGCAACAGTTCAGCTCACGTCCGCACCAACTCCCTCTTGATCTTCTCACCACAGCAGGCAGAAATATGCACGGCCTCTCACAGGTGTGTGGGGGCAGGTGTGCCATGAATATCAGGGAGGATTAGTCGCTATACAGACTATGACTAAGCGGCCTATCCGTAGATCACCTGAAGATCATTTTATCATTTAAAAGTCATGATATATAAATTCAAGATATTATTATTATTATTATTATTATTATTATTATTGAGGAAATAGTGAAGCACACCATTTTCTCTGCAAGAATGTCACCCAGGTAGAACTTTCCCAGGAATTTCCCGCTTCAAGAGTTACATTCAATGGACTAGTATAAAGAGCAGAGAATGCTAAGTGTCAAATTTATCACAGGGTCATTGGTTGATGTGAGCCTGATATGCTGTGTAGAGCATGGCTAACATGCCATGGCAACTAGCTCCACCAGCCTTCTGTCCTCTTTGCAGATGCCTATCCTGCCTAGTGTGGTTACTCGTCACTTCAGTGTAGAAGTTATACGTGAATATTACTCTCAACAGCCTCTACATACAACTTTATTTTTTGCCAGGGGAAAGCTCTGACAGGAAGGTAGCAGCCATTAACTGAAGCTACAGTGACCACTAGAGGCAGGAGGCTTTATTACACTTAAAAAAAAAAGGCATTTGACCGGGATTTCAAGCCTGTGTTCATTAAAGTGATAGGCAATTAGTTTAACTGACTCCTAAATCTTGCAGCGGCTAATTTCCTAGCTTGATATCCCCACACATCCATAATATAATTATTTTTTGGATTTGCAGATATGACCTCCCTGATTGAAGGACTCTGAAGTCTGAGGAATTTTCTACAAATGTGCACAAATGTCCACTTTCGGATGAACTCATCTTCTTTAGGAGGTCAGAGGTCAAGGTCACGGTGACCCTAAATCTTTAGAGTACAATATTTCAAGATTGCATTGAGGGACTTTTGTCAAAACCTGAACAAAGCAACACTTGGACTTGAGGTTGAACTGGATTAATTTTGGAAGTCAAAGTTCATTATGTCATGCATCAGTGTGACCCACATACACTTAACTAGCTCTGTAATCCAAAGCTTGTTACAAACATGCAGCTACACAAGAATTATGATTTTTGTCAATCAAACTACTACTTCTTGACCCACCTCTGGCATGTTGTTCACCTTGTGGAGGTGAATAAACATCACACGATTATTCTCTGAGAAACTAGACCAAATAATTGATTTTAGCCAGCTTTAGACCAAGTTTGTAGTCCACAAAGGCACTAAATTCCACTTGAAACACTAAATTTAACATGCAGTTTCTCTGCTCAGTTTTTATGGGTTTTAATTTCATGGTGTTTGTGTTTGTGGTGCTTATGCATTTCCAACTTCCAGAGTCATGGCTCCACACCAACACCAGAATCTTCTCTCTATAGCCAAAGAACCAACCATTACTTTTGCTACTCCAGACAAACGACTTATTTCGATTATAATTAGACAGTCAACCTTTGATTTTCTGTGTCAAATATCTCACCCTGATTGCTGATGAGGCACGAAGACCAGGACAGTTGTTAAAACAATTTGAAAACTCCTTCAGTATCACCCAACTCTTGTCTGTGAGCCATGAGAGCAGTTGTTTCTGACAGCTGCAGAGTACAGTGTGTACAGCCAACAAAACATCACACCACCCGCAACAGTTTGGCATGAGTTAGACCTCTTCGACACCATCACAGCCTCCCAGTCTGTAGGAGAAGGATCTGCTTCTTTCTTGCTGACAAATACAGTATGTAGGTCAAGATATGACTCTGATAAATCACGGTGACGGGAAACAGAATAGTTCTTCGTCATATTTATTACATGTTGCGCTCTGGTTTCCAGGATGTTTGAGAAGTCTGAGATGCCGAGTTTGTGGTGTCTAATTAAAGACAACACTTTAACTCTCACTAGAAAAACAGCTCTGATACTCATGAGGCTACAGAAGTCCCTATAAGCTGTCTTTAATGAGAAGTTTTCCAGGCTTTTTGGACATTTAAAACGCATACTGTAAACTGTTGCCTCAGAATAGCCCGCTTCATTTGGGTCCATCCGTTTTAACAAGCTTCTTTGGTGTGGGTAAAAAAAAAAAGAAACGCCCACATTTCTCCAATAAACAACAAGTCAATAAACAGCCCAGCACTGCATTGTTCACAGGAATGTCTTTAAACGTTTCCACAGGGATTTCATTTTGTATCGCCTAGGCAGTTTAAGACTCTTTGATTGAATATTCAAGACATGATTTATGGTTAGGACTATTTCAGGGTTTGTCCAAGTTGTTTGAAAAACATATCAATGATTTATTCAGTTTTAAATAGACAAATATGTGAAGTAAACAGGGGAAGAAAGTGAATGACCACTGCTGACTGTGATACTTTATGAACAAGTCTGACTCTGACTTGGTCAGCAAATATGGATAGTACTAAAAACTCATTTTTAGGAATGGGTCATGATTTTTTGAACAGCTGTTAATGTACGTCTAATCAAAGTTTTTAGATAAATATTCTCTTAAAAATAGACTTTCTTATATAACTTTACCAGTGCCCAGTACAACAATAGTGCATCATGGTAAAAGCTGTTTACAGCCCCCCTACATTTAGCACGTTTATGCCTACACATTGCCTTCATTTTTCAGGACTGGAGGTTGCAACCGATCTGCCGTCTTTTTGCTAGGGTAATTTCAGGTCTGCAGCTGCTGCCTGTGTCAGGACAGGATTCCTTTACATTGTCTGCATGTTTTCTGTGTGATATTACTTTGAAATATGAAGTACATAGAGCTATTTTGAAACAGCATTACAGATTCAACCGGGGAAAGCGGGATTTATTTTTTATAACGTAGCAACAACCGCTGGTGAGAAGGAATCTGAAAATCAGGTCTTGAATGCTGCCAGTGCAAAAAAAGCCAGCTACTGACATGTTTAATAAATAAATATAAATAAATTAAAATGAAAGGGCTTCTTATTGACTAACTAGAAAACGAGGCGTCAGCACTCAAAAATGTCCTTTTAGATAGTTTTATTTAGGCAAAGCACAACAGGCACATTTTGACTTGTGGTTTTCTTCAGCGTTGTCAACACTGTGCGGAAGAGCACCTTAAATACTTGGATACTTGTTTCCTGAATGTGGGTGACAAAAAAAAATTGCCTTTTCTCAGCTTAGCATTACACTGTATGCAGTCAGAACAAGGGAAGTTACCGCCAGGTAGATTTGTTATTATTATTATTATTACTCTATTTAGGTGTAAGGCTTTCGAAGCCCATGAGAAGTCTACCTCCCCCTTTGTATTCGTGGAGAATACAAAAGCTGTGGAATTCTAATACATTTTGAAAAAACGTATGAGATATTTCAACTTAGTTTCATGGATTTATTCAATGAGTGACACTGCTGGATTTAGCGCATTACGTGTTTAGGAACAGACTATCTGTTTGATGACTTACCAGTATAGGAAGATGTTGGATATGATTCAACTTGTTCTGAAAAACGTTAGGACCTCCTTATCGTCTCTAATAATTTTAGAGCCAGATGGAGCTATCTGTGTTCAAGACTTACAATTGACTTTAGCTTCTTCTCTTGGTTAACTGTGGCTCTCTTCTTGGATTATTTATCTGTTTTCATTGTTTTAAATGCTTTAATTGTTATTTTAAATAGCCAGTTTTGCAATTTAAAAAGGACATCTTCGGCTGGAGAGTCATTGCCCTGGGTCCTTTTAGTACTTGGAGTATTGTTTGTTGTTCATTTTCATTTCATTCATTTTATTGTCATTGTACAACGTACCATGAAATTGTTTTTGCAGTTCCATTTAGTGCTCGAGCATTTTCTCATTTAATTTTGAAATTGCTCTGGGATATGTGCTGTTTTTTAGTCTGTTAGTTTTGGTTCTTATTGTCCTGAACCATCTTCCTGAGGGTAGCAGTTGGAACAGGTGATGTGCTGGGTTGGATGAGTCCTTCAGGATGCCCAGGGCCTTCCTGTGGCAGCGGGACCTTAACAGCTCCTCTAAGGAGAGGAGAGCACAGCCTGTGATTTTCTGTGCTGTGTTGATGACCCTCTGGAGAGCTGTCTTCTCCTGAGCAATGCAGTTGGAAAACCACACTGGGATGCAGTATGCCAGTACATTTTCAATGGAGCATGTGTAAAAGGACACCAGCAGCTCCTTGGCCAGGGTGTTGCTCTTCAGGACCCTCAGGAAGTGGAGTCGCTGCTGTGCCTTTTTGATCAGAGCTGTGGAGTTGGTTTTACAGGTCAGGTCATCATTCAGGTGCAGGCCCAGGAACTTGAAACCTGAGACCCTCTCCACACAGTCCCCGTTAATGTGTATGGGCTGAGGGTCAGATCTGTTTCTCCTGAAGTCCATTATTATTTCTTTAGTCTTTGTATTTTGTATATTTTGTATTTATTTTATTTCAATTATATTTTTATTTATTTATTTATTTAAATACGATTTATATATTATCATATTTTCTATTCAATTTTGTATTGTTGTTGTGATTTATTGCAAATACACATATTTATATTGAAACCTATATAGGTCTTTGTACAAAAGAAAAGTGAAAAAATAAATCAATACAGAGTAAATGTACTAAAATCTTTATATTTCATGGTACATCAGCTTATATGTCAACATAATGTCAACATAATGACATGGTGCTTGTGGAGGAAGACTGATCCTCATGTCCAACTTTAAAGACTGATGGACTGTGTTGTGAGGATGGTATGACGTGACGGGCCAGTGTTTTTTTTAATCTTATTACAGAAGCCGTCATTCTTAACGACACTATGATGGCACAGGTCCTTACAACAAAAAAAAAGGATGGACTGGGTTATTATGGCAACCAGTAAAAAACCGTGGTAGCTTCAGCAGACTTCTTTCATGCTAGCCGTTAGCTGCTAAGCTAACGCTATGATGCCTAGTGCTCAGGTTCGTCATGTTGTCTTCCACATGACTTGACTCCTGTATAAGTCTGTCTTAAGTGTCTTAAGTGCTTCCCGGTTTTTCTCCTTCAAAGAGAGGGTGAAAATCTGATAAAAAGTTGCTATGCTTGTCAACACTGTGAACTGCTCACAAAATGTTCACATGCACTGTGAACAAGTGAGGCCACTTTTAAAAGCTTTTCTCCCTCAATATGTGAACTCCATCCATGAAATAAAAACAGTGGCTTCCTGTTTAGTAAAAACGCCTTTTGTAGTTCAGTTTTTATTTTTGTTATTGTTTTGATGGAGAGCACCCTGGTAGTACACATGTACTGCGCATTGAAGTCGAATGGTAATATTTTTTTTTTGTAAATCAGACTTCAACAGTCATATTTGTATAAAATAAGGGCAAATATCGTGTAGTTAAACTACATCCAGCAGAAATTGTCAGCTTAAAGACCCAAGTTCTATGTATTTAACAACACATTTTCGGCCCTGTGAGGCCAGTGGAATTTTATGCATTCATTGGCTCTATAAATACATTTTAAATGACAAATGCTTTCTTATTTTCTCAGATATTTAGATAAATCTACCAAGACAGTTTAACTGGATACGCCAACTATTTTAAAGTCTGCATGTGAAATCCCTAGTTAAGATCTGTTTCTCACCAGAAACTTTATAAAACAAATTGAATCATTTCAACTTAGAGTGTCAGTGGAATCGGAGAAAAACAACCCCATTACAGGGACAGACCATAAATCAAGTGTTGCTCAACCGTGATTGGTGAAGGAAGTGTTTAACATCACATATTTCCCACCGAGGCCCGCCCACATCAAAGCAGTGAGAAAAAAAAACATGAAGGTCTGATGGGAAATTACTTTTTCTGAGTTGAGTAAAGTTTTCCAGTTTAAAATGAGGAGAGAGAAAAATCTCTGCAAGGATCCTAAATGCTCAGTAATTACAAATAAAGTCTAAAATTACGGTCATTTCACAGGACTAAATTACAGGGAGAGATAGAGAATGAGATGTTCACCAATGAACATTCATAAATCCACATTAAAATAATTAGAAGAGGCACATCACAGCATGCATGGAAATCTTTCTGCAGCATCAAAGTTTTCTGGGGATAGCCGTCCAAATGGGAGCTACTAATAGAGCAATATGAACAGAATGAATGGCTTTGATTTTCAAAAATTTAACAAATGAAGGCTACAAATCAGGGTTTTTGTTCTCTCTGTTACTAATTCAGTGAACAAGTAAACTAACATCATGGCAGAAGTAGTGAAGTAACTCCTCTGCTCTGTTTGGTAAAATAGCCGTGTTTCCTTAGTGGAGCTCTGTGGCTTGGAAAAGGAAAATTTAAAGTCTATTTCTGGCTGAAAAAAAGTATCAAATGATGCATTTACACCACTGGAACCGATTTGACTCAGCTTGACTTGGCTCAGCTCAGGTTGGTTTTGGTCCTGCATGACATCCAACACAACAACAATAGAGGGCATCCAGGCCATGGTTTACCATCTCTGTATTCCCAGTCTAGGGCTTTTTGTCACAGCAGATAGATGAGTTTTTATCCTAGAAATAGTTGCAAGCATAGAGACAAAATACTATTGAAAGCACAGGTGAGTTTAGGAAGTCATACAGCAGTAATAAGCCAACAACAAGAGGAGACATGAGGATGAAGATATGACACGAGGCTAATTCTAAATGTAAGATAAGGCAACTCCAAGCTCGTGTTCATCAAAACCAAGTTTCGGCATTATTTGGAGTGAGCCCTAGTACCATCTCCAAACTGAAGGCCAAATTCCAGATAATGGGAGAAGGTGGTGAAGTAGGCATCCCAAAAAGACAAGAAGACCGTTTCCTCACCTTGTCAGCACCTAGGAACTGTAGGATATCTTCTACGGAACTGCAGTGAAGACAAAGCAATATGGCTTACGGCTTGGCCCAGACAATCCACAACAGACTGCATGCATCCAATCTTTGGTCTCATAGGGCTGCCAGGAGGCCTGCCATGACTGCCCTTCACCATCAGGCCTTTTTGTGCTGTGTTGGCAACACATACACTGAAACCTGAACATGTGGAGGAACGTTATGTTCAGCAATAAGTCCAGATCCTGCCTACAGCAGTTGGATCATAGGGTCAAAGTGTGGAGAAGACACGGAAAACGCTGTGCCGATTGCTGCACTGATAAAATGACATCTTTTGGTGAAGGCAGTGTGATGGTGTGGGTAGTCATCTCCCTCACTGTAAAAACAAGACTTGTCATCATTAGAGACAACCTCAATGTAGGGAGATATCGAGATGAAATTCTGCAACCAGTTGCAAATCCATATCTCCACAGTCTGGGACCAAACTCTATCCTCCAAGATGACAACGCTTGCCCCCACAGAGCGGGGTTTATCAGAGACTACCTCCAGAATTAAGGAGTGGAGAGGACGGAATGGCCTGCCAGCAGTCCTGACCTCAACCCCACTGAACAGCTGTTCATGCCAGAGTGACCAACACAACCACAATGGCTGACTTGCACAACAAATTCTGGTTGAAGAATGGGATGCCATACTAGTGTGACCAGGCTGGTGATCAGCATGAGGAGGGAGTACCAGGCTGTTGTGGCTGTGAATGGTCCTTCCACACACTCAGGCTCTCGTTTGTTAAATAAATAAACTGTTAAATTGCCAATACAGGTACATCTCAAAAAATTAGAATATCATGAAAAGTTCAATATTTTTTGTCACTCATTTCAGAAAGTGAAACTCATATATTATATAGACTCATTACACATAGAGTGAAATATTTCAAGCCTTTATTTCTTGAAATTTTGATGATTATGGCTCACAGATAATGAAAATCCTTACCAATGTGGCACCGTTTAAAAGGGAAATAAACAGGTTCTCCAACGGTTTAAGGTTTATTGTCAAGAAGCATTTGGGGCTTTCAAACAAAACAATAACACAATATGACAAACATGGACCTGTGGCCCATTACAAGAAGGAAGTTTAACAAACTCAGAGTTTAACCCTGTGCTCTGAGTTAAACTACTGAGTCGACTGTTTCAGAGCAGCAAATTTCAGTGATGTACATTAATTCTGAGTGGGTTCATCCAGAGTTCAGTGTTGGCAACACGACCATGAAAAGCCATCATCAATGGAGCCCTGATACAATGATTCACCATGGCAACAGGTAACAACAAAAGGTCCACATCCTTTATCCTCTCCAACTAGAAATCCTCTGATAATTAATTCATTTTTAGGAAATGAAAAACAAATCGTTACACTGCTTTTGGAGGGTACAACGTAAAGTGTATTAGGGCCACATAAATGAAAAAAGGAAGATTTTGAGATTAATTTAAATTATTAAAAGAGTAAAAGATTACATTATATTTCACCTTTATCCTGTTTAGTTCATTAATTTTAGCCAAATAAATTTACAATTATTGTCATAAATGTAACTTCATGTGGAGTAATGAAGCCCCTTCATATGCTCTTTGACAAAAGCATGCCATGCTTGATAAAAATGTAACTATCTTTAATGTAGTCTGGTGTCTTTATATTCATATAAAACATGGATTATCATTCATATATCATATAAATGTGGATAGTGCTCCTGATACAGACTGAATGAATGACTGAAAGAATACAGAAATGAAACTGGATAATGGCTCCATCAGACTGCAGGTTTATTAGAGAAAACCTGCTCCTGACCAGGTTAGCTTCACAGACATTGTAACTACAGTAATTGAGTCAGAGTTTAAGTTCTCTTTCCTTGTGAAAGAGGCCTGACTCACTTCTCATTTTTAGGTTTGAGTTTCCGCCAACTCTAAAAACAGAAATCTTTGAATTTCCCCTCATTTCAGGGTTAAGAGACTTTGGGTTTTCACTAAACCTAGTTCTTCTGTTGTCACTGATGCCTGCTCGCTGTGGGGTTTTAGCCACTTCTCTCCCTGCCTTAGGCTGCTTAAGGGTTTCCACGTAGGCTCGTGGAGGGGCAGGGGGATCCTCAGGGCTCCAGACCCCTAAATGGTCACATTTTGCCCTTAAAATTTGAGACAGTGTGAGTAAATTTTTAATCTACTCGCGCATGTGCCACCAGTACATTTGCCTATTTTTTTTATTATTATTAAATATTTTTTGTTGCTGACGAACTTCTGCTCCACACTTCAGCCTAGTTGTTGACAATAATGCACAAATGAGCTGGTTTGCCAACTGACATTAACTCCAAAAGAAGAAGAAAGGAGATGAACACCAAAGAAGATGAAGGCAGGCCAATATGTGTGTGTGTGGGGGGGGGGTGTGTGTGGGTGGGGCAAGAATGACCACTGTGATTGGCTAATGTGTGAAAAAAGGCAAGTCTTGGGGTTATCTCGAATCTACAGGTCTCACATAACTCTTGTAAACAACGACCAATGGGGAAGAGGACTATCGGTGCTTACTTTCTCCCCACTAAAACTAGTGTGCCAGAGGAGACAAATCCTGGTCAAGAGTCCAACTTGTTTTGTGAGGAAACAGTCATGGTGAAAAAAGGCAGGAAATTCTGTTTTCAGGATGAGTGGCTGCACGAGTTCACCTGGCTAAGGTATTTCAGGGAGATGAATTCAATGAACTGCAAATTATGCTGTCGCTACCCACAACATGCGGGGAACATGAAATTTTCTGATAATACTGGCACTACACAATTAAAACCCAACACTTTGAGCAAACACACTGCCAGTCTGATCAAGAGGGAGTTGGTGCGGACATGAGCTGAACTGTTGCTAATTTTAACCACGTTTCCCACTGGTTTGTCAGTTTGCAACGTGATATACAGGGGATTGCAGGATTTTCCTGCACTACAAGTGTCAGACTTGTTGCGAGAATTTAATACATTGTGCACAATTGCTGCAGTCTCACGCCAAAATTCCCCACTCGTTTAACTATCTCAGACGTAAAACAACTGTGAGATCGGTTCATACACAGCTTTAGTGAATAAACTAGTGGCGTTGGAGAATTCTCTCTAGTGATACTGAGTCAAAGCACCCCAGCAAACCTTAAACCTCAGCTCTGCCATATGGAGGAGGAGGCTCTCTGGTCAGTGAGTGCATGGGTTTGCTCAGCTCAGATGGAAGGGGCAGAAAACCAGGACTCAGATATTAGATATATTCATATAAACAACATAAATAACATAAGGATATTAAGTTTGTTTAATAAAGGGACCAGGTATAGACTTGCTGTATAGGAAAGGTATCCTTAAATGATTCTGTTTTGATCTGGGGCTGTATAGAAAATACAATTAAATAAAATTAACTCAGCGTTCAAAGAGGGCGGGGTGCCCCCTAATAGAATGGTAGGGGAATTACTGGGTACTTAATAAAAAATAAGAATTTTTGTCTTTGAAAACTTAAGAAAATATTTCATCTACTGGGAGACCTCAATTAAAAAAATAAACAAGTAAAAACAAAACAAACTACTTGTCTAAGTACAAAAGTTTAAAAAGTACTCTTTAAATAAGGTAAAATTTAAAAACAAAGTAATCATCTATCATTTAGACTCCAGCTTTCATATGATATTTTGTGAGCAATAAGAAACTACTGTCAGAAGTTTTTATACTGAGCATTAAGCCTACCATTTTTCTGCATTGATTTCAACAGTGTTGTTCTGGTGTATTTCTCCTTTGGAAATACATAAACACATCTTGAAAACCTGATATATTGCTCAGCTCTACCTGTACCATATGTTCTGCAGCTGCTGAAGCAATCTACTGGAGCTATTGCAAAACTTCTTGTTCCTTTAGATCCCCACATCTTCAAACAGAGTCTAATTTTAGACAAAATCCTCTCTAAGACTATTTTTGAAGATGTGAACCCTCTGGAGTTCCCCTTTAAGTTTTCTTGGAGCCCTGCCTGCCTGTTTACCTGTTTGCCTACCTTTGTGTCTGTGTGTTTATCTAAGAGCTGTTTGGCACACTCACTCCACCAGTGTAATCCTGCCTCAATGACCGAGTGAACTGCCTTCAAACTTGGCCTGCTGTGTCCCGGCGTGAGCCTTTGGATCTCGTTACCTGTGTGCTGTCACTGAATCCCTCACAGCCAGTGTGGTTTGATTTCACTAACAAAGGCTCAACACGTGCACGATGCATGAAAAGTTGATTACTGCAATACAAAGCTTTAATGTGAGGAACTGCTGGGGTGGATTTCCTCTCTCCTAACAAGACCCACTGCTGTGGAGAAACATCAACATGTGACCATGAGTGAATATTAAAGCTGCAGAATATTAAAGTTTAATTGTTGTTATTAAACATATTAGTCCTTTTTTGGGTGGAGGGTGCTTGGTATGATTGCAATTGTGCAATCATATGAATCATCATACAAATTTCATACTGCTGTTAAAATCCAGAGTACTTCCACATTTTAAAGGGAAGTGGTTGTGGTCAATGGTATTCTCTATTATATGAATTCTTGCTGCAACAACTGATGTGATGTAAACAGTGAGGGGAGAAAATTTCAGTCCATGAAACCAGACAAACTAAAGGTGATAAATGATCATCAGAGGAGTCACAAACACTCCTGATTACTTACCTAATATTTCTTTATATCTTAATGATGCCTATTTTAATGACATCATTTTTTCAGCATATGTTTACACAATAATTTGTAACTTATTAAAGATTGAAGTGCAACCAAAAAACTAGGCTGGCTTAACCTATCAAATATAAACATTAACAAGATGTGCTAGCTATGACACTACAGCAGATGTCTTCCTGAGAGTAAACCACCAATGCAGCATTTAACCTTAGAATACTATGTAGAGCTATAACTAGGGCTGGGCAAAATGGATCAAAAGTCATATGTGGCTTTTTTTTTTTTTTTTAGCTAAATAGTGGTATCTATGTTCAAAGCTTTCACATTAAGTCACACACTCATGGAGCTGCTGTCTATTTTTTTTGACTGGAAGAAAGTTGTTGTCCAGTTGGATGCACAAACTGATGCAGAGACAAGCATCAGTTATCAGCAATGACAGTTGAGATCATCAGTCTATGAGAATTAATAAGTAAGATTCAACTTTCAGGTGTAATGTGAAAAGTTAAAGTTTTAAGGTGACATTTAGTTAAGGGCGCACAGGTTAATTATTTGTTTTGATGATTTGTTGGTGTTTTCGGTGGAAGATGGTATTTGGCTATTGTAAGCTGCCGAGTCATTGTAGCATTAATGTGCTACAGGGCTAACTTAGATTTAACAATGCTAGCTCAGTGCTGCTATTGTTAATGTGTTAAACGTAGCATACAATGTGCAACTGACCGCATGGGTGTACAGAAAAGCTCACAATCTTCATCATGTTTGTTTAGACAACTCACGCAAAGACATATAAAGAATATTTTTCTGCATTTCCAAGGTCCCGTTGTTATATATATGAGTCAAGCAGGCTACAATAACAGTTCAGACTAGGGCTGAACGATTTTCAAAGATAATCTCATTGCGTTTTTTTTTTCCCCCAATACTGTGATTGCAATTTAATATGTGATTATTTTTAGGTTCCTCATGTTGCGTTTTTTTTTCCAACAAATTCAAGCAATAATTCATGCTATATTATAACAGTTGAATGTTTGCATAATGTGCATAAAATCTCTGTTTCTACTGTCTCAATCTTGGGTGAGGATCAGAAAGAAAAATGTGTCCCCAGTCCCATTTTAGTGCAGACATGAAGATACCGTATATCACAGTGTTTGTTAAATGCAGGTAGTTTTTAAAAATGGACAAAATTCTTGAGGAGTGCCATCCATTTTTGCTTGAGACAAAAAAGTGTAGCAGAAACTCTGGTTCAGGCTAGGATTTTCTAGATCTACTGTTTTAAATAGTGTCCTAGTGTACAGTTGCCACAGCTTTACAAAGTGTTTCATGATAGCTGCCACTATCCTTTTTTCCCTCCAAGCCTCTGTGCAGTCACATGACTAAAAGCTATCATCAGGACTCATCAAAATATCACCTGAGGATTCTCAGAGATGGAACAGAATGTACATCTGAGTTGGACATCTTGATGTTAACACACTGTGGTGGAAATTGTCTAAAGACATGAAAATGAAAAGACTGACAACAATAAGCAGGAGAAGCTTCATGTGAATTACCATCAACAGACTTGCAGATTAAGCACTGTTTTATACAGTTTCTATTTATTCCATTGCCCTTGGGAATATCAAGATTAATATGTCATTTCTTGAAGAGTAACTAAACGCTCAGAGCTTTTTCCAGGCGGACCTATGTGGGTGTATAGGAGTGCTGTTGATCAGTGAGGGGCGAAGCATTTTAAAGATTTTGCATTAAAATGCGCACCATGTCTGCCATCTACTGGCTGAAACGCAGTAACTGCAACAGAAATTTTTCTACTGGCTGATCTGGTGCTCTATGGTGTATGTGACAGCAGTTTTTGTCATGGCAGAGTTCAACCACTTTTCCCACTACTACCACCTGACATGAGTCACAGTTCGTTCCACCAATCAGAAAGGTTGATGTGTTACTCTGGGATTGTGGCTAGTGTATTGCTTTCACTAAATATTGCACATATAAATCATGTTTTTCTTAAAACAAGGTTGATAAAATACTAGCTTGTGTTTTCTTCATGACCATAAATCATCATTTCCTGGTTTAAAACATTTTCTGTAAAAACAAACAAACAAACAAAAAATAATAAACAACAACCGTTAAATTCACCAGCAGGGGCAGAAGAGTACAATATTTTATTTCTTCTCCAACCATTGTTGCTGTCTAAAATGTATTCAGATGATGCAGAGATGTTTCTGTAATGACACATAATGATTGGACTCAAAAAAGCACTCACATTCTGTTATGGACTTGAGCTGGGACAAATAAATCCATGTTGTTTGGTCTTCTAACACCTGACAACCTCCTTTAACAAACCATTAAGATAACAGCGCCCTTTATGCAGTTGTTTCACTGTATGGAGTTTCATTTGTACATGACACTGTTGCTGTCAGAGCTCTCATGTTGGATTTATTGATTCAAACTGATCCATGACTAAGCTGTAACAGATCCTCATTCTGCTTCACAAGATCTGATCAATTTACACCAGTCAACATTCACTTTGGTATGCAGTGAGATAATCCGAGGAGTACATGGTGTAATCTGTGTCAAACCCCGAGCACGTCTGCCTGTATTTTCCTGCAAATGCAAACATGCCACTGCACATATCCAACAGCCTCAGGAGCTAAATAAAGCACCAGGTGGAGCGGTAATGTAGATGTGGCTTTGCTGTGCTCCTATCATGACTGAGAGATCCCTCCTTCACAATTGCAGCATGATTTTTGAGATGACAAGTAGAACAACTCTAATTCCATGGCTTAATTATGTTCTACAAAGTTGCAAATGCATGCAGAAAGAGAAAGTAGTATTGCATTGTCTGAATAAGCAAAGACAATCAGGTGACAATCCCCCAGGCAATGTTTTTCATGAATCATGCTCGGGCAACTCGTCTTGTTCTAGTTTAGCGCCATCTGTACATTTTCCAGCATGGCGGCAATACATCAGCAACACAGTCACATATTCAAAATTCAGAGCCAGTGTTTCCCACAGGACTGGAATCTATTTGTGGTGGTAGGTTGCCAAACCAAACATGACGTTTGGTTTGGATTTGAATATAAAACTTTCAGTTAATGTCAAATGTAAACAAACACCAAATAAACTTAACATAATGAATTTAAATAAAATATACAATCGCTTATTTAAAGAAATAAACAAAAATAAACAAATACGATGGCCTAAAATTGATATCCTAATATATTTTTGCTATATCCTCATGCACAATATATATATTGCGATATTTTGAAATGGCCTCTCAGCATCTGTATTTAATTCGGCCCTAAATGGCACTAGTTTGGTGATTAAAAAAGACTGTTCTATTGGATTTTTAATAAAGTTCTATGCAGAAAGTAAAAATCAATATAAAGTCAAATTTAGCAGTTTTATTTTGAAATGGACTTTACTCAATCTTTTACTAATAAATCAAAAATGCATAAATCATGATATACTCTGTCTTTCACAGAGTATGGAAAGTCCTGAAATGTTTTCTGGGCTGTGTTTGCTATTGCTGATTATAAAATGATTATTTCCCTCATTAAGGGTGAAGCAAACCTACACAAAACTCACAAATCCTGCAGTCTAGTCCTCCATTCAGGCGCTGCTGTGATTATATTAGTCCATTATCTGTGCTGATGAACGCTGGATCAGTTTCTGACAAGTTCATGACACGAGAGCGTCTTTAGACTTTATTCAATAAACTCTCCTGTGTGATCATGGGGGGGAAAAGCTTGTCTGGAGGTAGGGACATTTTATCTACTTGTTGTTAACTGTAATTTACCTAACTGTTAGGCTGAGATAAGTCTCCGTTGTTGTGGAGAAGTGGATCACATTTGTCCGCTGCTGGACCGTCTACTCTCTGACATGTACGACTCTGGCAGGGAGTTTTCAGAAAAATGTTCGCACCCAGGCAAATCTTGTATTCTGGGTTAAAGGGATACTTCAGCATTTTGGCAAATTTGCCCATTGCCATAATCCCTATAGTCTTAGTGATAGGTTTGTTACCTTTAGTTGTCAGTGCAAGCTGTTTTTAGATTGGTGCTGCTGTGCCAGCTGTGCTGTATATACCTGTACATTCACCACGCTATGAAATAATCATGGAACATTACGATACGGAGATGTTTTAAAGCTAAATGCAAAGCCGGAACTACACTCCAGACATGGCTGCTGCACTGTGTCACTCCGCCCAGTAGTTTACTCAAGAAATAGTTCAGATTATTTGTTTCATGTGTCGTAACGTCACATAATTGTACGTTATTATTTCATAGCGTGGTGAATGTACAGGTCACAACTTGTCCACGTGAGCGTTTTGGAGTTGTTGAATTATGTATTTGATGAGTTTGATGAGGGAAAGCCGGAATATCGTCTGCTTACATTGAGTTAGCACAGCAGCTCCAAACTCGGCAGCGCCGATCTAAAAACAGCTTGCACCAACAACTAAAGGTAACGAACCTTTTACTAAGACTATAGGAATTATGGCAATGGGCGAATTTACCAAAATGTTGAAGTATCCCTTTAAATGTCTTTATGAGATTTTTAAATCCTGGCTTTTCAACAACAATGGGCTCATGTCTTTAGCGACATGTTGTGTTACTGCCACCATTATCTCAGAGTCATATTGCAGCGTATTTTAACAAATACAGCGTGAGCTAGTCCTCTTTCTTTTCAAAGTTGAATGACTGTTCAACGCTGCAGATCCAGCGCTGTTTCTCGATGTCCGTCAGGCATCTAATTAGCCGCTAACTCACCACGCTGCTCTGTTTACCTTCTTCTCCCTTGCTTCTCTCACTTGATATAAAAAAAAAAACCCAGCCGCATGTGCAGGAGTTTTCTGGATGGGTGGAGCAGAAAAAGACAGCTCTCTGCTGTGAGAGATGCATTCAGGGACAATGGGAGAAGCGAAACTCCAGCGAGAAGTGCATGCTGGCAGCTCAAAACTTTCACATAATTTATACTTGGATATTCGCGATATAGTCATTTTAACGACACGCTACATTCACACAGCGAGGGCGAACAGGTAGTGCCAGAATGTATTTGTGGCGGGCCTAATTAATTTTTGGCAGTCCGCCACAAATAAATGAATGTATGGGAAACAATGAGAGCAAAGGGGACATGCACACTCGATGTCTGTTGGAATAAAAAAGCCCAACACTATGTATTATGGATCTATGCAGTTGTGGCATTAAGTTGTACACACAAAGAGCATCTACCATATTGGCTCACATATAAGACAATCCTGGCCTGTGTACTGTATATGTGGATGAAACTCAGTACCTAAAATACAAATTACATCAAGTTATGTAATGAGTGGCTTTAATTGCATACCAATTAGTGCATTAAAGCTGATTGCCCTTAATATTATTGACCCAGGTACCATCTGTTAATATGGAGGAGGCAGGTTTAACAGCCTATACTTCAGCCAGACAGCAGGGGGAGCTCTAGATATTTGCACTTTACTAACAGGCAGCTACTGCTCTGCCCATTTTAATACACAGTAAAGTTGGACCACAGCCAACACAATAAGTTTACACACAAGTCCCGCCTCTGGCAAGGCAAGGAGCCAATTACAGCTGAGGTTTTAGGGGGGTTAAATGAGGATAGCTAATCAGAAGCCCACAACCACAAACACAAAGGATCTGGAACTTTAGCATTTTTATAGAAGCACATATTCACATGGCTTAAAAACAAACATTTAAGTGTAGTGTATTTAAAATAAAACACAATGTCTCTTGACTAAAGCTGAAATCAGTTTAAAAGAGACAAGCAATACATTGCCTGTCAAACCTCACTATGGGGCCAGTGAACTAATGAGTTAATCCTTGTGAGGAGTGTCTGTTACACTTAAACCAGACTAAGATCTCTGTGAACCATTATGACACAACTCATTGGAGAAGACACTTAACTCCACACAGCTTCCACTGCTGCATCAGTGGCTGCAACGCTCTACATGTGGAAGAAATGGATAAGTGAGATGACTACAAAAGTGCTACACAAGTTCAAGTCCATTCAGAATTTCCCATTTAGAGAGGCCTAACTTGAAACTGTTTTATACTGAAAGGATCCATAGAAAAAAAAACAAATAAAAAATGGTTGTAAAGTATTTTTACACAACTGTCTACCTCATAAACTACACACGTCACAGTTATAAAAAATGTTTACTCTTCTCTACACTGGCCAAAGGTCATACAGTCTTTACAGTCTACTCGTCTAGACTACCATGTGACATGTTATAATGGGATCAACAAAAAAGTTATCAAAAAGGCACTCGCCTATTAAATCAGATTATATACTTATTATAAGAAATGAAGTCTAATACTGAGGGATGATTTTTCTTAGATTTACTAGTGATGCACAATAAGTTTTTTTTTTAACTGATAGCTGATCATTTCTTACTCCTGATGGCTGATAACCGATAAGAACTGGCATTTTTTTTTCAATCATTGATTTAAAAAAAAAAAAAAAAGAAAAGCTTTTTCAATGTGTTTATGCACATCTGGGGGTAAGAAGGGGTTAATATGTAGTCAGCAAAGATACTTATAACTAATTCTAACTGACATCATTCATGTTTACATCAAAAAAGAACAACTCTTGCTTCACAGCTATTATTTTTTTAGTTAAACATATGTGTATCACACAAAGTACAACATACACAAACAACTGACATAGGTTTCCCCCCTTTTCCCTTAAAATGGATTAAAGTATTTTGACAAGAGGTCAAATCTGACATTTCAATAAACTAAGCAAGAATTCAGCTGACTTATGTCAAATCAAACATAAAACCAAATGATAACAGGCTGTCACGCTTAACAAATGGAGATGTTTGGGGTCTGTTTTTTGTTTGTGTTTTGCTGCACAAGTCAGAAATAAAGAGAGCAGATGTTTTACATAAAGATTAAAAATGTGCACTGACAAAAGTTATATCAGAAATAGCTTAAAAATGTTAAGTCCACCATGGTCTGTGGCTAAACTTCTGTTCCTTATGTCGATCAGACTGAATGTAACCACATCAAACAGAGCAGGCAGGGATACGTCTATGAAAGTAGTGGTGGATCAGGAGACTGTTAGACTAATTTTGTCATTACTAGCATTGCCTTTTAGCTCTGGCAAACTTTCTGCAGCTTTCAAAGCCTGCTCAATCAGCACTCTGCCTGGTTAAAAGATCCGTTTTGTTAAAACTCAAGGACTGTTTTCCACTCTTCAGAATCTTTGTGGGGCAAATTTTGCAAACACTGTCTTGCTATCCTCCCTGTAAATACTTAGATGGGACATATTATGCAAAAATAACTTTTTCAGTCTTTTCTAACACAAATACAGTGCTTAACAAATTTATTAGACCACCTGTCATATTTGTCTCAGAGACCAACCAGCATCATGAAGTGCTTTAATGCGGACTCTTTCATTTTCAGTTAGCTCTCCACGTTTTACCATTTTGAACAGGAATGAGGGATATCAAACTGAATTCACCTTTTTAGACCCAAATTTGAGCCGGCTCACTGGGCTTCTCTGAGAAGTCAGAAATTAATCAAGCATAACATTCAACCACTAAAACTCATTTTTCTGTTCAGGAATGCAAGTAAATAATTATAATTTGACATATTAATCAAGATATAATAATGTGCTTTACTATTTTTTCAGTTATTTTGTAAATCAGTAAATTTGAAAAATCATGGATAACAATAATAATTATATTTTAGCATTAAAAATATAATTTCTGTTAAAGAGCTTCTACATATTGGTGTATTAACCATTGCAGAAACATAAAAAATGATTTTGGTAATTACCAATGCTGTTAATTTGGGCTGCTGTGGCATAAACCTTATTTTGGGTGGTGGTCTAATAAATTTGTTAAGCACTGTATGTGTCCCTGGCCTGTCCACAATCCCCTCAAGTACCAGAAAAATTCATTCCCTCTCCCCCTCTTTTTCTCCACCTTTTAGAAAATGTGTGCTGAAACAAGCCGTTCACAGATTTTACACCTAGTGACCTCACCAGGGGCGTAAGCACTGGTCCCTAGGTTTGGTTGGCCCTCCCCCACTTGGAGGAAAGTTCTGCCCTCCTCTACTGATCCTCTCAGCTATCAGCTGAGACGCTGGATAGCTCAGTTGTTACCGGCTGACTATGGTCTGATTGATGGTTCAAATCCCAGTCAGGTGCTAAACTTTAGATAAAGTGTCTGTAACATCAGGAGTGCTGCATTCATTTCCTGAGAAAGGTGTGGTCAGGGGCAGAGTCAGACAGCTAATTTCCATTTAAGCCACAGGCACAGAAACGGCTGAAACAAAGGTGTTTTTAGACATGCAAAAATCCAATACTGGAGTGTTTTTTCAGCAATAACTTTACAGGCATGTTTTGGGGACCTCTGAGAACAATATGAACTTGTCTTAAAAGGGTAAAATATGTCCCCTTTAATAACTCCGCCAGTACTGTCGTGTTGTTAGCCTCTGTTAGCCTCTTAGCACTGAGGCTACTTCTTCTTCTTCTTCTCTGTTGGTTAACAGCGGGTCATGTACCGTGGCACCACCTACTGTTTTGGAATGTGCTGTCTCATCAGAGAGAAAACAAACGCCTTTATTATTGGTGGATTGAATCGCTCAATTTTATTATCGGAATAATAAAAATATGTAAAATATTATATCGGTACTGATAATTATCATGCATCCTTAAATTTACTGTTCATAGTTCAACAGATACACTTTTAAGACTTATGTTCAAATTAATAACCAAAACAAATAATTACTGGACAACCTGGCAATGCAAACATCTCTCATGAATGATTTTGTTTGCCCCTGATAATACTATGGCTTCCTTGGTTTTAGTACTCTAAAACGTGTAAAGGTTTATTTGTTTTTCAGATGTTTTTACTAACTTGGGGTTTAACTGGGATCCTTTTCAAAATGAACAAATCTACCAGTGTTTTCCTTAGTTAATCCTTGGTTTATAAAACATTATAATAGATAGACACAATAATAGACTATAGTCTATATTAACATGGACGGAGGAACAGCTGCCCATGAGTGAAGCCAAAAGATGTAGAAATCTCCCCGCTGACTGGCTACAATATTGGTCCTAGATTCTGAGATGATGTCACACAGCAGTAGAGAACTGCAATTGGGGGAAAATTATTTTTTTTTGCCAAGCATTCAAAGTGCAAAAATAACAACATTCCCAATTCTCAAGCTACTTTTGTGTTATAATTTTATGCAACTCTCAGCAATGATAGTAAGGAAGTGAGATAGCACACTTCTCATCAATCTCCACTCCAGGAAACAATGTCATGTACATGTACAGCATAAAAAAACATGCACGGTGACAATTTTTTCACACCTATTACAATAATAAGGCTGATTTTTGCCTTATTCCCCCCATCCTCACCAATGTCAGCAAAGGCCTGATTATCTGATGGTTCTTAAGATTATCTCTCCAGAATTTACTGTAGTGTGAGGTATGTTAAGAGTGATTTTACCCATCATGCTCTGTTTGGGAGACGATTGAAGCTGCTCTGTTTAGAAATCACCAATACATAACATGTCCATAAGAAATCCTGTTGTGCAGGGGGTACATCAAGAACAGCCGAGCAGACACTCTTTAGCTTGTTACATGGAATGGAGGGACAGCCAATCAGGGAGCAAGCTGACTGAGGAGGAAGCACAACAAACACAGCCATAGCATGATAGTAAACAGTAAGCATAAAGTTAAGATGGATGTCAAAAATGGAGAAGGAACTCCTTGATTTTGTGGCAGCGAGTGTTTATACAACTTATCCTGTAAAGTAACCACAGTCTTAGTGACAAGTAAAGGAGGACTGAAATGATTACTGCAGTAGCTGCAGCACGTAGCTAACAGTCACATTTGAATGTTCAAGATTTGGAGTTTCAAGAATGAGGACTCTGGTTGTTGATGAATTAATCTGTCATTATTTGTCATCATGTGTGGAGTCTATCACGTTTCAGTTAAGATTTTTAAAAACCTTTCATGTGGGCCAGGCTTGATACAGACAAAAAAACAACAGGAATATCTGAGTTCTTTCGAAGCTTTGACGGACACAATGCTTTTGTAATCAGTAGCTTTTTAGTGTTGTGTAACATCTTAGAATATTAATGAACACTTTCAGGTCAGGATCACTGTAAAATTATGAAAGACTAAAGTTTCAGTCTCTGCAGCAGTGTGGATGCTACAAAGGAGTGGTTACAGATGTAACTGAACGTATGGGTTGGTTTCTGATTTATCTCTTGAATCTTTGGCGGCATGTCTGAAGGAACAGAGAGTTAAAACACAGACTCCTCACTGGTTTTACTAAGGCAGAGTGAAAAGTTTGTGACACCTCTCCTGATCTAAACGCTCTGGATCATCATTAAAGGCCCCGTTCACTCCGCCGTGAGTTCCTTGTTCTGAATGGACCTCAGCTCAGGTTTAAGTAGGACACTGTCAGCTGCCAGTGATTCGAGGTCACCAAACGTTGATAAGCACTGGATGTAGTTTTGTCCTAAAACATCAAATCAATCACACTGTTTAAGTAGGAGGCTTCATCAGTTACCCTGCCCAGTATTTGCATTTTTGAAATCAGATCCCTATATGTTCATATTTTGGGGTCTAAAAGTTTAGAAAAAAGTTGAGTAATTTCCAGAGCAGGTTGCTTCAGTCAACGCTCAGAAATCAAGCAATTAAGGCAGCAAGATTATTTCTTGATATAAATTAGCCTGATCAATGTATAGCCAATAAAATGCTGGTTTTTGTTTGCAACAATTTGACATTTCCGTTTAAAGTGTCAGACAGAAAAAATAAATGATCCTTATTGATACAACTTTTGAAGTAGATTCATTAAGAGCCATTTAAACAAGAACAGGAAACTGCATGTCTACTGGCACCTCTATTTTTTTAAATCAAACTAGAATTGAAAATAAAATACCTTTATCTAAAATGTTTTAATTTTCATATGATGCCAAAAAAACCTATCAATATCAATGCCTGTATACCACAGCAACAAAACCAAAAGTCAAAAGCACTAAATACTGGGTAATTTCCTGTTTTTTTATTGCCAGAAATTGCAAGATTTTACATTTTTGGTACTTTTTGATATTATCAATCAATAATATAACAGAAAATTATTTCATTTTAAAACCCAGTATCAGATAATCATCCAAAACTTTGAAAACCTTCTGTGTGGGTCTATACTATACTAGAAAAGTGATAGCTTTTTTTACTGTGAAAGATAGTGCAGAATGATAAAAAAAATTAAATGCATTAAAGCATTTAACATTTAAATTTTGCAATTATAATTTATTTATTTTGGACTTCAATTCTGTTATTATTCAAAATCTCAGGCCTGTAATTAATATGAAAAAAACATATGAAGTGTGATATTTGACTAGATAACTATTAGGGATGTAACGATCCATCTATGTACATCAACTGGTTGATTAATTATTCAATCAGATCTACAGAAAGCCAAAATTTGTTCCACACTGTCACCTTCTAGCTCCACTTTTAGTTTGAAATGGAGGAATATATTTAAGACAGAGACTATATTTTGCCGACTACATCCACATTTTTATCTGCATACAACCATTGTATCTGATCGTTCATGAATAAAAACCACTCTACTCTTCTTATTGCTAAAGTAGCACAAGGGGTGTCTGATACAGACTCAACAGATAAACAGAGAGGAAAAGTCTGCTGCCTCAAGCCTCCTTTGATACTGATTGAAGCCTGATGCCTCATGTTAATAAAATAATAGAAGCTGTCTGCACTAGAAGTGGATCAAGCAGGAAAGCTGCCTTCTTAATATTACCCCTCTTTCGTTCTTGTTGTGAGGCTGCTCATCACAAGAGTGTCCTTTAAAATAAAACCTTGTTCTAACTCCTCCATTTATCAAAATTAACATTGCAATAGATCAAAAATATAGTAACTTTGTCACTGTAATGTCACACGCCACAGATTGAATCTTATTTAAATCTCAAAATGTGCAACAAAACAAGTGAATTCTATGCCACATTAATCAGCAACTATGTGAAGTATGAAGAGCTGATAAGAGAGCAGAAATATCTGTTCAGGTCCACATGTATGTAAATACATTCAAGAAAAAAAATCTAAACTAGGACAACTGAGTAAGAATTGTAATCATGCTTATGAAAGGTTGCAGAAAAAGGACATATTGTTGCTTTAGAGTGATCTGAGGACACAAGGAAATAGAAATGTTTGGAACTAAAAATGTTTGCTGTTGTAAAATCAACATGTTTAACACAAATGTCCATATTATGTTCATAATTAAAAGTTAATCATGGGGGCCGTCAATTTTATGTAATTAGATTAGGGATAGGCATTTGGAAGAAACCTGCCAACTTGAGCATCTATAATGTTAACGGTCAATTAATTGATTAATTGTTATGTATGTATAAAAACATACACGGGCATATATATATTAGGGGTGCACCAATCAATCGGCCAAGATGGGTATTGGCACCGATTTCCTTAATTTTTGGAGATCAGCGATCAGCTGATCCTTGTAAATAAGATCGGTGGATGAGATCGGTTTCATATGCCTCTACCTACTAAAATGTGAAAAATGAAAGACTAAAGGAACTGATATAATTTAGTAGTTTGGATGGCAATGCTTTAAACTTTTCATTTATATTTGAGAGAACTACCTCATGTGCATTTAAAACAACAAGTTTGTATTGTTTCATGGGTATTGTTCAATGTTATTCAATAAAATAAGATTGGAACATTGAAGGTGTATGCTGTCAGTTATAAAAAAAATCGGTATTGGCAAAAATCAGAACTGGCAGGTCAGGCTTTTTAAAGATCGGTGATCGGCCAGAAAATTGCAATCGGTACACCCCTGATATATATATATATATATATATATATATACACGTATATGTATATGTATAACATCTCCCTATATAACAAAAACAGGTAACTAATGAGTATGTTTCTCAATAATTTATTTGTTTTCACCCTTCGAAAGCCTAGGGCTCTTAAACATAAACAAAGCACGGTCTATTGTTTTACCTACTGAGGGGATGCGCTAAAAAATATGCAAGCATCTCAAAAAACTATTCAAACCCCAAAACAACCACAACAAACAATAGCCTTAGTTGGCTGCCATTTTTTTCACAAAATAAAGTTAGACGGAATCCAAAGTCAATAGCCCATCATATAACAGAGAGCGGGCCTCATTAAAAAAGAAAAACAACAACAACCAAACAAACACAAAACCCACTCACAATGTCATGACAGTAGATATTGTTGTGCAGTGCAGAGTAGGAAGTGTTTAGTCTCTTTATTAAATGCCAACATCAGATCGACTTAATTCCCCGTGATCGACCAAATTCTTAACCACCAATGAATCGATCGGCAATTAATTGTTCCCATCCCTAAATTACACAACAATAAAAAATGTTACTGTAGTGAAATACAGTTCATTGGTATTTCTGTCAAAAGAGATTGTTTCGCCTGATACTGATCATAGGCTCCTATATTGAATTAAACTGAAATCATATTGTGACAGAAAAATGATAAAATTCAAAACACTGCTATTGTACCATATTTTGATGAAACAGGTGATTTAAACCTTTAATTACTATGTACTATATAACTATGTAATAACTAACAATAGAGAATCTGCATTAGCAGCTTTACCATTAACTATTTAACATGTTTCTCATAGTAGTGGGTGGGAAACCAGTATCACTAACATCATGGCTATTATTTCTGCTACAAAATGAGTTTTGCAGCACCATCAGCATAATTTTAGTGCACCAACAAGGCAATACTGATGTCCCACATGGCTTAAACTAGACAAAGCAGTGGGTTAATAGCTAAATGTAGGAACACAGATGCATAAGTTTTAACTTAGGAATCAGCCAGTCCTGGGCCTTTTCACAAACAACAGCCATTGGCTAATAATGTGGGCATTAACAGATGTCAGTAGCAGTTGTTTATCTGTGGTGTTGTATCCGTTTTAATTCTGGCATTTAACATAGCCAGCGGCTGATTCAGAGAAGAGTTGAATTCTTGGGCAAAGGTGTGACCTGTTGGACAAACTTTGATCTGTTTCCATGAGAGACAATGACGCCACTGTGGGAGTCTAACACTGAAAGAAGTACTTTAAAAAAACATCAGCATCACTATTGGCATCAGCCCTGGTTTCTACTATCAGTGTATCTCTAAAGAGTAGTGTAGCAGAGGTCTGTTTTCCAAAAGGCATGGTTAGAGTGATCTAAAATGCTGTTCATGTTTGTACTAAAGGCTAAACTACACAAACGCCAGACTAGGCCTTAGTTAGTTAATGTTACTGAGTGAACCACAAAAGCTGTGTCTGATCCAGGCGATCCAGTCAAATCCAATCAAGCCAATGCTACACCATCAGCTCTCATGTTCTGCAGGGTTAAGATATCCGTTTTAGAGAGAGGGGTAATGTCTGTTCTTAATCTCTCTGTAAAGATCCTTTGAGTTTAGGTGTGATCAGGATAAAACATCTGTGATGATTTCAAGTTTAGAAGGTTTTTAATATTCACCATCCTCAACACACAAGCCCACATGTTTGTACATGTGTAAAAATGAACTGCATTTTTGCATGAGTTACTATGCCAAAAAAATGTAGCCTGCATCTTCACATATTCTCTATGACAATTCAAATAAATGTGCATGCTTTAATGAATAGGAATCTTACAGTTCTGTTACTCAAGAAAATCTGGTTATTTTGCAACAATCATTATTGCTGTTAAATTACATCACAGACCATAATTGAACTGACTCTACTGTAACCCTCAGCATTGCATTTAACCGGTTCCATCATCTGGATCAAATAACAAGTCACCTTCTTGCTCTCTGTACATGTGCAGATGTCAGTGCTCTCCCCTAGCAGCAGTCTAGATTACAAAACCGACAGTCACATCTTGGGTGGGGCCCCAATCTTGATTTGAAAGCAGCCGAACAAGTTCCAACAAACACATTAAAGGGCTAATTGTATTGAACATGCTCGTCTAATGCTCTCCAGCTTTTAGAATATGGCTCCAAACCCTCCTTTCCGTGCTTGTACACAATATTATTTTTACAACACTTTGGAGAACCGGCTGAATGCGTCTTGCAGTAATGCGTAGACACTGCATGCAGCGCTGTTGCAAAAATGAGTCTGCTCTGAGTTCCCACAAAACAGCAGCAAACAGGCAGAGCGAGCGACCTTAAATACCCTCAGCTGAGGACGGATGCTGCCTTCAATTGCTCCTTGGAAACTCCCTGTTTGCATGAAGGGAATTTGAACTGTCATGCATTGGTAGCTTTAGGATAAAAACTGCACTTCAGCCTTACTTCAAAATGAATTTTTTGTGCCTATTTGTGCAGTTTATTATTAAACAGAGCTGAACTAGTGATGCAAAGAAATCCAAAATGATTTATTGCCACAATAAATCCTTTATAATTCTAAAAATCTTTGCACTGAAAATACAAAGTAGATGACAAACAGGGATGGCTGCCTTTGTTCCCACTGCCTACAAATCCGATGCTGATTATAAATAACATCATTGGTCGGGTGTTTTAAAACACTTTACAAATCTGCATTAAAAACAGGCATGATTCTGCACTGGAAATCACTGCATGAGCTCAGGGACACTTCCAGAAATCATTGTCTGTCAACAAGGTTGGCCATTTAAGCTGTATCATGCAAAGAAGAAGCCATATATCAAGATTGCCGTCTTCTCTAGCTCATTTAAAATGGACTGAGGCAAAATGGAAAATTGTTCTGTGGTCAGATTAATCCAAATTTGAAATTCTCTACGGAAACCACAGACACCATGTCCTGCAAACTAAAAAGGAAAGGGACAATCAACATTGTTATCAGCGCACAGTTCAAAAGCCTGCATCTCTGATGATATGAGGTTGCATTGGTGCCTATGGTGTAGACAGCTTGCACATCTGGAAAGGCACTATCAATGCTGAAAAGTAAATAGAGGATTTAGAGCAACATATGCTCCCATCTAGACTGTTTCTTTCAGGGAAATCCTTGCATATTTTAGCAAGACAATGCTAAACCACATCCCCCCCATATAACACAACAGTACGGCTTCACAGTAGAGAACTGGCCATCCTGCAGGTCAGACTTTTCACCAACAGAAAACACTGGCCGCGTCATAAAAGGAGAAATCCAGCAAAGAAGACACAGGACTATTGAGCAGCTAGAATCCTATATCAGACAAGAATGGGACAACATTCCTCCCCCAAAATGGCAGCAACTTGTAGAAGAGGGGATGCTACACGATGGTAAACATTTTGTTTGACTTGCTGCTGTCTTGGCCAGGACACCCTTGTAAAGGAGATTTTTAATCTCAATGAGGCTTTCCTGGTTATATAACTTAATAAAAAAATAAAATAAAATAAGCATGGCCCTGTCCCTACTTTTTTGAGATGTGATGCTGCCATCATATTCAAAATGAGCACATAATTTCAATGAAATTGTAAAATATCTCAGTTTCAACACCTGATATGTTGCTTATTTTCTATTTTTTTTTAAAAAACATATGGATCTATTAGATTTACAAATTATTGTATTGTTTTTTTTTACATTTTGCATGGCGCCCCATCTTTTATGGAATTGGGTTTATACTTGTTGGTTTTACAGCATCTGTTTAACAAACTTTGAACCCTCTTAACACTTGAAAAACTGGTAAAAGTGATATTAAATAAGTGAAAGCATATGTAGTATGCAAAAATAATCATATACGTTAATAAGTTAAATGAAATGGGGTAATTATGTTTTTAAAACTACTGGTGATGGGCTCTTGCAGCCAAAAAAAAAAAAAGTTTGCAACACAACATGCATCAAAGTAATCTTTTATCTAGTTTTGAAGATTGCAGACAGCCAAAATTGTGGCTTAAATTATAATTGGATTAATTGCCCAGCACTAGCGTTTATTATTAAACTAATATCACTGATAATGCCAGCTGCTGTCATATCAATCCGCCCCCATTGCCAGGAATAAATAAAAAACCTCCCACAGTCACCTTGCTGTATCATCCATCCTGAAGTATTATCACTCACACTTGCATTTTCTGACAGCCTTTGAAGGCACCATCCCATGCTCTTATGTTTTACCTATCATAACTTCAGACTACAGCAAGATAATGAGGACATTACAAAATTATTTGCAAACAGGCTGAGCTAACTTTGCGCTGGAAAACAAATCTTTTCCCCCTGGGGACTGAAGCCACATGATTCGTCAAATGAAGCATTAACTAGCAACTCTCAGACGGCTGTTTGTGATGACTGAAGAGCCATGTTCACAAGTCCAACCTTTAAGGTCACTAATGTACTGTGAAAGGATTGCGTATTTGGCATGCCAGATGTTGATCGAGCGCTTTACTGAAGTTCACGTTGCCAAAGCGAAAGCAAAGGTTACCACAGACACATGGCATGTAACAAATCTATGACGTGTTATTCAGGTCATTTAAGTGAAAAATAACCCGCCAGAGGAGGGTAAAAAGAGGCTGGTAGGATACCCGAGGATATGAGGGGAACGATGACTTGGGCCCATGAACCAACTCCCCTCAAGTCTTCGGTTAATCTAGCCCGGGTTCGTGCTGTGCCCTCTCTTTGACGAACCTCGCTATCAAATCAGATGATTAAACTTCATCTGGCTGTTAGCTACAATGACCAACCCATAAGTGCTACTAATAGGCTTATTAATATTTCCCACAAACCATCGTTTAATTCGGCGTTGAAAAAAAGGCACCAAAAATTCAATTAATGCTAACTTTTCAACCTGTTCTCCATTTATTCTTGCGAGCTCATCCCGCGAAAATACACAGCCGTGGGCGTACGGAAGCCGCGTAAACCAAAAATAAAGTTAAAGTTTTGGGTAATAAAACACGCCTAGTTTAATTAAGTGAAGGCCGAATTGTCATACATATACAAACGATTCTAGAAGGATCTAAGTTGTGTTTGACTATGTATTTTGAGCCTGCCCATAAGTGAGGTAACACTAAATTGCACAAAATTTCAAGGAAGTTTGACGGGGGCAACTTAGAAGACATGTATCACGAAGAGCACAGAACCTCCCTTCAAAACCTGTTAATTTAATTTGAAGTAGCTCCTAGCTAAATTTCACATCTCTTAAGTGCTACTTAGATACTTGATCTGATTTATTACAAGCTAGTGTTTAATTCGGCGTCAACACTAGACGTAAAACTGTAACACAAGTTTAACTTTTTACACCAATTCGTATTTTTAAGCTGCAAGCTCGATCGGTCAAAATACACCATCGTGGGCGTACGGAAGCCGCGTAAACCAATAATAAAGTGAAAATTTTACGTAAATAAGGCATAGGTTGTTGTTTAATTTGTTAACCGAATACTAATAAAGATTCTGAGGATTCTAGAAAAGTCTAATTAATGTTCATTTAGGTGTGCTGAGTGCGCCGAAAAGCGAAGCAACACTGAATTAGGTGAAAAATCAATGTAGTTCGACATAGGCAACTTGACTCCATATGACATAAATAACACTGGTGGTCATGTTAAAAACATTAATATGAACATTTCGCTCATGGAGGCTTGCACACAGCCACCTTGCTGCCATACTGTCAGGCACCCAGTTTTTGGAGAGACTGTTGTCATACATTAAAAATACCAACAAAAAGAACATACCGCATATGCAAGACGAAGCTCGTATCCGTTTATAATTTGGAGTCCCAGTGTCTGTGCATTCCTCCTCAACTGGAACCAGTGTCGATCTCTGTCGGCTAAACTGTGCGGGACGCAGCGCCAGGGTTTAACCTGAAATGACCCGCGCTGGTGCAAATCAGGCGAGAGCTCTGCGTGTGAGTCTGCGTGTGCACTGTATCTGTGTGCAGAGAGAGTCCACGGCTACGGGAGTCTGACAGGAAAAAAACTTCAACATGGAGCCGAAAACAAACCTCAAAAAGCGGCACACGAACCGAACTGACAATTGTAGCGCTCGGACCGATCGCTACGGGGAATCAGAGAGCTGATTCACGGGCAGGAACCGACCAAAATAAGCCTCGCCCTTATTACCAACTCCCAAGTTTTTTTTCTCCTCTTTTCGATGGCGGTTGGCTGTTTTTACAGTAGGCCTGGTACATGCCGACAGGGCAGAAACATACTGCTCTAACTTAGCCTACTGTGTGTCAAGAGAGGCAGGAGTAGTATTTGTCATGAATATTTTTAATAGGCTACATGCTGCATTATTCATGTCTTTATTAATCTTTTTTTTTTTTTTTGAGTAAATATTTGCACATGGTCTCAATAAAAACCCAACCACAAACTTTCCTATATTTTAAGAAGTCAATTATTTTCGATGCTGACCTTGAGCCACCTTTTCTGCTTTATAAATACGTACATTTTTACCTTATATTTAATCACAAAGCTTTGTTTACATCATGGAAAATAGCTGACTCATACAGTCAGATATTTTTACTTTAATGCCATCCTCAAAACCAGAAGTTCCCTGACTTTTCTCCTTGGAGTCCCCCCTACATGGATCTAAGAAAAGCTGCACCCCAGGACCCACTTGAAAAAGAATAATACATTACCAGCAAAAATCTGCATTCCTTTTTATTGTTTCACAGCTGAAATGTCAACTTCAAATATTTTATTTTTTAGGAACTAAAATCATTAAAAGCACAGCAAAGAAAATCATACCAAACATATACAAACAGGATCCATAAAGGTAATCAAAAGAGTTACGTGAGCAAAGCTTGTAAACATTAATAAACAATGCATGACTTAGGAGCAAACAAAATGTTAAAATTGCTAATATGAGGTTAAAGATAATTTAACAGAATAGGCATACAAATGTCAGTTTTATCATCATTTTTGTTAGACTTGTGAATAAGTCAAAAGGCATGCCTCTAATGCTCCCTTTACCGTGTTGTAGACAATCAATGCAAATATGCTCCGGCGCTCAGAGGAGTTGAGTTATTTCACGGTTATAAACACCTCTTTCCATGCATATTGGCCTCATTGCGTTAGGCATCTAATGAAGAGGCTGGTAATGACACAGTGTTAACAGAGTAAAGATTAGTCCTCTGTGAGAGCTGATGGAAGTGCACTGCAGGTTTTTTGACACACAAACTTTCCAGAGATCAAAACAATTTCAATGCTGTATGAGTTTAAAATAAATTATGGTTGACATCGGTATTACTAAGCCATAACTAGGAGTTAAATCAGTCTGAGACTCCCTCCTGCTCTTTAATTCATGTGTGGCACCCTTACACATGACAAGGATGTGAATGTTGTGGGTCTTTTTTTTCCTTCATTCAGGGAGGAAACTTGTTCAAGGTGGTGCTTTAGCGAACACATTAATATTACCATTCCTTTACTTAAACACACTGTTAATCTGAATATTTAACATGGATTGTCAGAGTCTGTGAAGTGGGAGAGATGGCACGCACTGTAGGAGTCGGCGGTAATGGCCAGAAGTCTAGTGGGAATAGGCAGGAGCGGGATTAATGAAAGCCTCCCGTGCAGGGCTCTAGTTTTAGAAATCTGAGGGCCTCTTCACATTTGAGTTTGGATGTCTCAATTTTTGCATTGGAGAACTCTTTGCAGTGCATCTTGATGGTCTCTGTGGAGAAATGTTGTGTAAGTGCATGCAATAGGGGAGTCCAAGACAGATTTCCCCAAGGTATCATAGCATTTGAAATCCAAACATATCTTTTTGTCCAAAAGCAGTACTGTGCCCAGTTGTATCCTATCCTATTATATTGTTTTAGTCCTATCCTATCCTATCCTATCCTATCCTATCCTATCCTATTGTCCCATATCTAGTTATATCCTATTTAGGGCTGTCAAATGGTTGAAATCGTTAATCCTGATTGATCTCAAAATTTCTGTAATCAATTGTCTCCTTTTTATAGCATTTTAAAAGGCCACTCTTCTGCATTCACTTTTTATACACTGTGTTCTTGGCATGCTGCAGATTTTACATTTTCCTTATGGAAATGCTGGACCAATCTACAGATCAGTAATCCAGGTAAGAAAAAAACAAGACCTGATTTACTTGTTTGACTGTTGTATGAAATATTTTGCACACCTTTTGATAACAAACAAGATATCTCCCAGTTTAGTAACCAGTTTGTCCTGTCCCAGAACAGTCTCTGATAATTCCTAAAGTTTTGCATAGAATCCACCTTTATTTTCTAAATATATGGCGATAAACCACCCTTAACAGACTCTCAAAACTCAGCAGACCTTTGAGAGCACAGTACGATTGACGTACTGTGTGTGTGTGTATGAATGTACTGTATGTATGCAACTGAAGTCAGTCCTGTACTTATGGACTTTGTTTTTTATTTGTAACAAACAAATATTAACAGTGAAAAATACAGAATGTTCAAGTGGAACCAATAAACCCCATGGTACAATCTGATAAAAGGATCCCAGCACTGGTTTGCATTAATCCATTGTCTAAAAGGGGTCTTATCAGTAGAATATGTGGGGCACTTCCTTATTGTGTCATGCTAAAGATTAGATAAGTCAAACACAATCAAATACAGCACATGTTCTTTGTACCATCCATGCCAACTCAACGTTAAAGCTCCTGAGATCAACTTTCACACTCAGGAATTAAGGACCATCAGAGGAGAGGATGAGTCTATGCATGAACAAACAGGATTTCTATCCTGTGACCTGATTTGAACATTACCTGTAAAATTCTTGATGTGTAAATTTGGGTGTGGCAGCTTTAAATGCACTCTATATAATTAGTGAAAGCAAACTGTAGACAATCCCTGTCATACTTTACCTTGGATAACACTGATCGGTTGGGGTAAGCCTGTTTAGTTACCTCAAATCACCTTTGCTTTAGTGTAGTGTATGTTTAACTTGAACATTATCCAAAAGAGTAAAAGGGCATCAGTGTCTGCTTTATTTGTATGTGGATGCACCTTAAACTTTAAATTATGCCTGCTACTATCTCTAAAGAGGATAATCTGTCATACAGTAAATTATTGCTTATAAATGTTGGAATTTGGTGAATAAAAATTAGAGCAATGATATGTGTTATCAAATTCCGTGAGTTTGTAGAACCTTGTACCTTGTGTTTCCAGTTTACTGGAAAGCTTGTAAACTGGGCAAGAACTGTTAGTACTTAAATATTGACATGTTTGATCCATAAACAGCAATAAAATACTACTCATCTAAGTATGACCCATGGAAACAGCCCAGAATGACCCAGTACTGGCTGTTTTGTTCAGAATAACATATTTCCTGTTTGAGTAAGAGGCATTGTCTGATTAGGTCTTTTTCAGATCTCTCTAATCTTCTCACAATATTTTAGAAATTACAACAAATTGAAAGGAGGAAACTTTGACTTTGAACATGATTGGGGGCACTATTGGGACAATCTGGAATAGGCGTTTTGGAGGCCCATGAAATATCTAATATTTTACGAGGCCTGATTTCCCTGCAAAGTTTCATAAGTTTTAGGCCCTACAAAATCCAATGAATGATGGGAAAAAAAAACTTGAAGTGGACAACTGTAGCAATAAAAGTTATGTCCTCACAACATGTGATGCTCTTGGCCCAAAATATAAGAGTGCAGAAAAAAAAGTTTTGGTTACAGTTCAAGAGCGGTACAATCTTTGAAGTTTTTAAATATGTAAATAAACCCATTCATTTTAAATGGTACACCTGTCAGTGCACAAACATATGTCTCTTGCGTTGGGGCAGGTGTTAAAAGATATTACACTAGAAGGCTCTGTCTCACACAGTCCTCCATAGCTCCTTCATTGCTGCTCCATCCATCCTCCACCCAGCTGTTCTGTTGTATCTGTCTATCTCTCTGCCCAGGTGAGCCACCATTACATATTATACATACACTGTAATGACATGACATCAAATGAACTTTAACATGGAGTTGGGTCCCCTTTTTTGTGCTCACATGAACACCAGTGGACGCTCAGAACTGTTCAGTGATGGAATCAGCAAAGTTGTTGGCGCCACTCAGTGATTTTATGGGTCTTCCACTCTGTTACTGAGTCGCTTTTATTCCTAAACTCTTCCACTTTCTTCTTTTCTGATCTAAAGACTGCTTGCATCACAAAGAGCACTCCTGTTGTAGTATGATTGACGATTTTTGACTCGCCTCGCTGATGACCTGTGAACCCACTCACAGTCGTGGAGATAGTATGACAGCAGATGATGAGTGGTCAGGATCACACTTGTAGTGTGGCCAGTCTTTTGTCCTAGACTTTTGTTGCATAGTTTGACATGTTACCATCATAAAATGGTGGATGGCTCCTCTCTCTTCACTGCAGGACAGAAAGATATAGAAGATCTTTCATACCATCAGCAATACGACTATATAATTCTACCATAAGCAGATGAGACTCCAGACAAATGAATTTCCCTTCGGTGATGAATAAAGTTATTGTATTTATTGTATTATATTGTATAAACGACAGAAAATATCATGTAGTCTGAGCCGACCTTAACATTAATGTTTATACAAAAAATACCGAAACATCCTGTTGATAAACAGACGCAGCATAAATGCTTTCCAGACTTAGAGAGTGCTTCACATCTTTAAGGTTATAAAACAATCATTTCACTTTACATCGAAACATGGCAGGTGTCTTTTTGGGTTTAAATTTTTGGGGTTAACTGTTGCATAAATGCTGATCTAATTTATCAGAGTCCTTTATATAACTTAACTATTGAATTTTTCTTTGTATGTTAGCATTACTTCAGAGTCAAGTGTTCACTGCATGAATGAATAAAACTGAATTAATAGACAACTTTTCTCTCTGCCTCATATATTCCTGCACGTACTCCTCCCGTTCATTTAAAACCGTGACCTTCAGACGAATCCTTCTCTCTTTGATTCTAAAAGAAATGACACCAAAGCTCCAGCTAACGGTGATGATTTTAAGTAGCTGTCAGATTTTCTGCATCTCAAATAAACAGGTTGTTCTCAGTTTAATGTCACATTGCCTACGAGCAGCTGCAGGTAGAGGAATAACACACCAAAGAAGCCATTCACCAAACGCTAGAGTTTTCTTTACCTCTATTTTCTGGCTTTGCGTCACGAAATTAAAGGTAAACACACACCTTTGTTATACATGAAGTTCACTGAGGAACACAAACACAGCAGGAAGATAATGCTGCGGCATACCGAACCACAGGTGTACATGCAAATCACCTGTTGTAGGAGGTGGATGAAATTTCAGCATCTGTTTGTCACATGTCTGCCTGTTCAGGAGATAAACATGCTGTTTTGTGTAATAATGCGGAAAAATTGAGGTAAATGGTTTTGCTTTATGCAGCTAAAGGTGGAAATGCCATAAAAATGCTTGTAGAGTGCACAGCTCCAACCTTAGACAGTGTTTTTTACTCATTTCTAGTTAAAATATCTTATTAGATTTAAAGATAACTGGAGATTGTACCATGAAGCTAGATTAGAAGATGAGCCTGGTCCAGGAGCTTAGAGTCAGATTTTTGCATATCAAGCTGGCTCTCTTTTAATTCATCTAGATTATGATGTATTTGAGTCTAAACATGTAACTAGTCAGGACTAGATATAGTCAGAGTTAATGACATAAAATTGGCTTACAGAGGTTTAGCTGTAATGTAAGCCAGTGGTGAAGAGATTAGCTAGGATATAGCTTTAGCGGCAGTTTTAATCAGATCAGGACACCATTTCTTTATTAAAAGAGGAGTTAAGACCCACACTGGAAGCCTTTCTTTTTAGAGGAGATGTTTTTGTTCCTCTCCTGACTGGGAGTTTTATCCATCAACAAGCTGCCAGCCTGCTGAGCTCACATTACTTACGGGATGCCTCGTACCTCATTTTGTCTTGTGGCTCTGATTGGTTCATAATTAATGTGACAGAAAGAGCATTTGTCCAATAACCTTCTGAGACATTTTAAAAGCCCTGACCTTCTCAAACACCTTGTGTGGGAGGTTTCCCAGATGAATGTGAAATGTAGCATTAGTCCTGCCCACAGAATTGGCTTATCCCCTGAAGAAGTCAGAGAATGGACCCTCGTCAGATTTATTGATGATGTCAATCAATGCATGGATCAGTAGCATTGGTGCTAGCATCCTGGCTAACAGTCACTTCATTTTGGAGATGCCAAGTTTGTCAAGCTATCATTGGGTTCTGGTGTCTAAATTACTTATTTACCACATTTTTTTTTACCCCTTTTCATAATGTTAGCTTCCTGTTTTGCAATTTTCTTGCCACTTTTGATCCATTTTTGCCTCTGTAACCCATCGTTGCCACTTTTTGTCCAAATTTTGCCACTTATTAGATGTTTTCCACTATTTATTCAGACCATTTTGCCTTTCTTAACCCACTTTTGGTGCTTGTTTCCCATAACAACTTTTCAGCACTTTTTTTTCTTTTGTTGCCAATATTTTTGGCATCCTAACATTTGTGTAAATTATGGCTTAGCTATAAAGTCTGAGATTATTTCCATATGGTTTTGTTCAGTGTACCCATCCACACTGTAAAGATTACACAAAAAGGTGTTGCTGTTAAAAGAAATGGGGTTTATGTTTTGAAAAGGCTATGTTGTTCTTAAGCATTAATAAATATAATTCATTTTTGGTTTCTTTGTTCAGAGTGGTTATTATTGAGGTTAAAAATAAAATATGATTATCACTGCTTATCTTTACAATTGACCATGATTTTCTTCACCTCAATTGGTCCCCAATTTGGTTGGGCCCCAGAAAGCTCTCCCCTTTATCCCCCCTTATAGGTGGCCTTGCATACCCTACAACGGAAATATGAAACTGTCATCTATCATCTATCAAATTTACCGTATTTATACCTTGCCACATTTGTATTGATATTATGAGTCCCTGTTTGTCAGTTCACTGCATGTGAACTTGATAAAGTACATTGGCAGCAGCAGATGACGTGGCACCCCAAACCATCACTGACTGTGGAAACTGAAAACGCTTAACTTCAGGCTCCTGGGATTCTTGGCCTCTCTGACCTTCCTCCAGACTGGGATCTTGATTTCCAAATGAAATTCAAAACTGACTTTCATCTGAAAACCAGACCTTGGACGACTGATCAGCAATCCAGTTATTTTTCTCCCTTGCCCAGGTGAGATACTTATGATGTTGTCTGTGGTCCAGGAGTGACTCTACAATAAGAACACCACACTTGTAGTCCATTTCTTGGCTCAGTCTGTGAGTGGTGTCACTTGACCCACTCACACCAGCCTCAGTCACTACTTGTGAAAATCCCCAAAGTTTTGAATCTGCTTTGTTTGACAATCCTCTGAAGGCTGAGCTCATCCCTGTTGCTTATGCTGCTTTTCTTACCTTTTCCTTTCCATTCAACGTTCCATGAATCTGCTTTGATATAGCGCTCTGACAACAGCCTGCCCTTTCAACAGTGACATTCTGTGGCTTACCCTCCTTGTGGAGGGTGTCCATGATTGTCAACTGGACAAGAGCCAAGTCATCTGTCTTACCCATGATTGTGGTCGTGTGCTCTGAACCAGAATGAGAGAATGAATGCTCAGGAAATCTTTGCAGTTGTTGCAAGTTAGATGATTAGAGCTCTTTTTAAAGACTGAAATAACTGACAAGAAATTTGGCTTTACATCATTTCTTCATGTTCTCGGATGATTTCTTTTGTTAGCTGTAAGGTGTTATTATCAAGATAAGGACAAAGAAAAACCTGATTATTATTTTTGTGTGAAAAATCAAAAATATCTATAAGCTTAATTTTTTAATTCAAGTATGGGACAAGCTGAATGATTTTTATGACATATTTTTGTGATGCACTTGAAATTTTTCCAAGAAGAAAACACTGAAAAATTATAAAAATTAATGAAAATATCAGTCACAAAAAAATGAAATGAGGAGTGAGATAAATCTCCAACTTATTTCCCCAGACCTTCCCCACCATTATGTGTTGATTAAATTTGTTTGCAAAGTAAAAAAGAGGCCACTTACTTTGGGCTGTCCGTAAGGCTAGCTACATGGTAGACAATTCAAGTCCTGATTTTAGGACCAAAATGTGAAATGAAAGTTAGGATTCAAGACTGTGGGATATCCACCTAAGCCAATGACAGCAAGACCACTGTGGCACAGCCAGCTGAATGTTGAGTGCTTCATTTGGTCACATAATGACAGAGAACATAAGCATAACTAAGGCCCTGATTACACAACAACATTTTCAGGGGAAAACGCAAAACTTCTGTAGTGTTTTAATGCCTGAAAACTTAACAATATGGAAACGTGCTCCAGAGTGAAAGTTTTTCAAAATGCACCCCATTTCTGTGTAAACAGGGAAATGACACTTTCTGAAAACTCACATGTGCTACAGCTGCAATCAGTTGTCAAAGCGAGTGTCGCAGCACTCTGAACTGAGCCGTGGCCGCTTGACCCGAGTCGTCTGGTGTAGTTCCCTCTGATTCAGGTTGTCAAGTCACAGACAGCTGGATTTAGAAAAGGGGACACATTATTCTCGTTTTGAGGACTATCAGTGCCAGTTTCTTAAGATAAACTCATGCTATTAATTTTGGAAATGATTTCACCTTTTTTTTGACCATCATAGCGCGGTGGAGAAATTTTGATTATAGACAAAGATAACCCAAGCAAATACAAAAGGCAGTTTTTCAACATTTCATTTATTAAGACAAAAAAGCCATCCAAACCTTGAGACCCTATGTTAGCAGTGACTCCCTTCTCTTTAAATCGTGAGTTCACTGTGATTAACCACATTTTTTGGAAAGCTGAGTTTAATTTAATTATCCACACCCAGGCCTAATTACTGCCAGACCTGATGACTCAAAAAATCCCCCAAATAAAACCTGTTTGAAACAAAGAAGTACGATAAAAGATCTTAAAAAGCAACATATCATGCCACCATATAAAGAAATTTAAGAACAGATGAAAAGCAAATTCATTGACATCAAAGCCAGTTCTAAGGCTTTGGGACTCTAGTGATGGAGAGCCATTATCCACAAATAGGGAAGACTTGGAACACTGGTGAACCCTCCCAGGAGTGGCCGGCGTACTAAAAATACTCCAAGAGCGCATCAATGACTCATCCAGGAGGTCACAAAAGAACCCAGAACAACATCTAAAGACCAGCAGAACTCTTCTGACTCATGATTCAATAATAAGAAAGAGACTGGGTAAAAATGGCATCCATGTGAGAGTTCCCAGACCAAAACCACTTATTTCTGTTCCATCTGGTGTGAAACTGTAACAGCATCTTTGAATGAACATCATACCAACAATCAAACACAGCGGTGGTAGTGTGATGGTCTTTTTGTAATTGATGAAACCATTAAAACATTCTGCCTTCTACCATAAAATCCTTAAGGAGAATGTCCGGCCATCAGTTCATGACTTTGAGCCCAAGCACACCTGGGTTATCCATTTGGACAATGGTCTGAAACACATCAGCAAGTCCACCTCTGAACGGCTTAAAAACAAAACAAAATGAAGGTTTTGGAGTGGCCTTGCCGAGGTCTGGACTTAAATCTGAGAGAGATGTGGTGGTATGGCCTTAATCAGGCTTTAAATGCTTGAAAAACCTCAAACATGCCTGAATCATAATAATTCTGCAAAGAGGAGTGAGCCAACATTCCTTCACAGCTATTTGATCGTAGTTGCCACCAAGGGTTGCTGATGTCTATTTGATCAGGTTTGTTACTTTTTTGATTTGACCATGTTTTTTGCTTGTCTATTGTTATTCAAGGACTCAACAGAGAGTCCTTGAAGCATGGCTACAGTCATTTAGTCCTCTTTTTAAGTGTGTTTAAAACAAGCGTTCATGCTTGGGGAGAGGCTGAGAGTGGAACATTTTGAGGACACCAGCACATAATGAATCACTGGCACACTGGAGTTATAGAAACACCAACATCCCTCATCTAGGAAGGTCAGTAAGTTAGCTATAATTATCTTACATAACCTAGAAAACTTTAGACCGGCTCTGCTTTTCTGCAGTCGCTGCCTTTTGTCTTTTCCACATATCTAAACCTCTGAAAAAGAATCAGATGTAGAGTCATTATGAGGTTGTGAAGGGTGCAAAATGACTTTCTTTTACACAGAACCTGTCTCATCTCAGAGCATCATCTGAAAACTCCTCAAGGTGTCCTTGATTTGAGGATTTCTTAGAGGGCTGAACAATGAATTGCTGAGGAGGAACCTGCTATGAAATGATGAGTGTTTGAACAGCTTTTAACCGACACCTGTTGTTGTTCAGGGAGATGATGTGCAGATGTCTAGGTAACTAAAAGGCTGTGGAATAGATATATCATATGCATCTGTCTTTCAAAATGCACAAGTTTACATCACACAAATGTTTGAGCTCGTGGTGGAGTTTGCCAAATACGTAACTGGAATATAATACTGGAAGCAAAAAAGTAGTCTGAGACCCCTTCCTTAGATCAGACATTCAGCTCAGGTAGTCAACATGGCCCAGTTTTTACACCTCATTTCCACTGAATAGAACAGCTGGACTCCATTCAACACGTCACGTTTTGATAAGACAGAGGGGTTAATGACCCCTTTCCTTCAGTGAAAGCAGTTTTCCTGATACTCTGCTGTCCAGTCTGTAGCAGCGCCAACATCAACATGGAAACCAGAAACAGAACAGATACAATTCGGAGACCTCCAGTCCAAACATGACACCACTGTGGTGCTAAGTTTGGCCCAGCTTAATACTTGAAAGTGAAGCGTGTATCTTTCCCAAAGTGGGCCAACTCCAACATACCTAGAGGAGAGAAATAATGATAGGAATTTACACTAATTACAGTGCTCAAGTGATCCCATTACCGTATGAATGAGTACCTGAGTACTATCTTATTATATGCTTTTTTAATGTGCAGCTCATCAGTGATAAAATCCCAGCTCTAAATTAAACCAAAAGTGATGGCAATGTAATCAGTGGCTAAAAGGCTCATCTAAACTGTATATACAACCCCAGTTTCAAAAAGGTTTGGGCGCTGTATAAATTGTAAATAAAAACAGAATGCACTGATTTGTAAATATCATCAAACCATATTTAATCCACACATATCAGATTTTGAAACTGAGATGTTTATCCATCTCATGAAAATATCAGCTCATTTTGAATTTGCAGCAACACATCTCAAAAAAGTAAAGACAGGGCTATGATTACCATTGTGTAGCATCCCCTCTTCTTTTAAAGTCCCTGTAAAGTGAAAAAAAAAAATCTGTATTTTAGGTTTGTTGTATGACAGGCCAATGTGTTATGAGCCACCAGGATGAATTTCAGTCATAAAAAACATCTCTGAGTTTATAAAATTGAGCTTCAAAATCATGAAAAATGAGGCAGTGAAATCTGCTCTGGGATGGTATGGGCGTGTCTGTTGAATGAGCTGAAACCACACCCACTCAAGAGAAATGCAATCTTCCTAAAGGGGACATATTTTACCCTTTGAAGACAAGTTTATATGTGGTCTCAGAGGTCCCCAAAACATGCATGTGAAGTTTGTTGCTGAAAAACACTCCAGTATTGATTTTTTGTATGTCTAGAAACTTCTCTGTTTCAGCCCTGCTCAGAACGAACTTTCTTTCTCCGCCCATTTCAGGAAATGGGCGTGGCTTAATGGATGTGGCACTCTTGATCCTCCTCTCAGTTGGCAGCTGAGAGGAAGATCTGGAGAGGAGGGTGGAACTTTCTTACAGGCGGAGAGGGCCGGTGATAAGACACCCCAAATGTCATCGTGAGGGGGAAAATCTGAGAACGGCTTGTTTCAGCACACATTTTCTGAAAGGTGGAGAAGGGGGCGTTCTGGTACTTGAGGGGATTGTGGACAGGCCAGGGTCACATTTCTTTGTTAGAAAAACCTGAAAAGTGATTTTTGCATAGCATGTCCTCTTTAAATTTTAGAGAATGCTCTAGCCTGAATCATCTATCTGCCATGTTGCTATGTTACAACTCTCCTTTTTAAGCCACCTGAGAAACACTTGTGACACAGAGAGAAATTAGAGCTAAAAAAAACTCTCCGTTTTATTTTCTGAGAGATCTCTAGGTGAGAGATCGAGGGCTTGAATATATTTTCGTCTTCCAAAGGAGAGCCCAGAGGAAGTTTAGGAACCACAGATTTAAGCTCATGTATTCAAATGTCAAAGTATTTCTATATATTATGGAACAAAACATTTCCACACATAATTTTTCCTGCTCACAGCTGGCATCCTGCATGCTTAACAGACTGTTCTGTTCGTTGCATGTGTTTTGTGTCCCTTAAGAGTTACCATAGCTGCTATGAGGCAGTTGCTGTTAAAATAAATGTCAGAGGAAAATGTGAGAGCCTAAAGCTTGACTATGACTATACAAACAGCAGATTTCAAAGGACAGTTTTTGGACTGGTAGAAATAATTTTTAAATCAATAAAATAACTTCATTATCAATGTTGAGTTTTAAGTGATCAATTTCTTAGTAAGTTTCTATGTCATAAGTAGGTAGTATTCAGTGACCAGGTCGTTGTCCCAGATTTGAACCCTCACTCCCTGTATGGGTCTCATCCTGTGGTAACAACCCGCTCACTGTATATTATCTCTTACTTATTTAAGAGAAGTGCTGAGGATGAGCAGAAATCAATTATTAATGACTGCAGGTTTATAATTTCTTAATGACTGTTTTACTATAAATGACAGAGTTAAGAAGGATCTAGGTCAGTGTGTTACTACATTTTGTTTGCTGTTAAAGAATCAACAGTAGTTTCATTAATTCAGCACTCAGTTGTTGCCTCAGGAGGCTGTCTCCTCAGCAGCCTCTTCACATTAGTCTACATATGTTTCTCCATCTGTATGATGATTTAAAGCAGCCAGCAGTGCAGCACATCTGTACATACACTGTACCTGTAACCTTGACGGCCACAGATGTTTATTTACATTATTGTCTTTCATTTAAGTTCAAGAAAGGACAAAGGAGCAGCAGTGAGTGGGCAGCCAGGAAGAATCAATGGATCAGCAGAAGTGTCAGGGCTCAACACGTCCTCATTGATCCTTCCTGCTGGGAGAAGCCTGTTTGTCCTCAGAGCACTTAATAAAGACGGACTTAAAGTACTGCTTAATTAGAGGACCTGGACACGGTGATATTGATGGCTGTGAAACAATTAAAGACAATTCAAGGAAAGTCAATTCAAAGAAAATTCAAAGATTCTGAGAGATGGAACAGGATTGTCCCCTGACAAAATCCTGAATTAAATGTGAGTAACCACATTTTTTGGAAAGCAATTTCACTGGCCACACTCAGGGCTGATTACTGCAAGACCTGTTGAATCAAGAAATCCCTTAAATAGAACCTGTCTGACAAAGTGACGGATGAAAAACAAAGTTATTGACATCATCTGTCTGGAAAGAGTTGAAAAGCCATGACTAAGGCTTTGGGACTTCAGCAAAACACATTGGGAGCTATTATCCACAAATGGAGAAAACTTGGAGCAGTGGTGAGTCTTCCTGGGAGTGGCCGGCGTACCAAAATTACTTCAAGAGTGCATCCATGACTTATCCAGGTCACAGAAGAACCCAGAACAACATCTGAAGACCTGCAGGCCTCAATTGACTCAGTAAAGGTCAGTGTTCATGATTCTTCAACAAGAAAGAGACTGGGCAAAAATGGCATCCATTAGAGAGTCTAGGCTAGTCTCACATTTGACAAATACATTTCGATGATCCTGAAGACTTTTGGGAATATTTTCTGTGGACTGCCATGACAAAAGTTGACCTTTTTTTAGGTGTGTATCCCATTTCATCTGGCACAAAACTAACACAGCGTTTCATTAAAAAGAACAACATGCCAGCAGTCAAACATGGTGGTGGTAGTGTGATGGTCTAGGGCTGCTTTGTTGCTCCACCACCTGGATGACTTGCCATAATTGATTGAATGAGGAATCCTGGTCTCTTCCTGAAAATCCTGAATGGGAATATCTGGCCATTGGTGTATGATGTCAAGTGTTAGAACCCAACAAAACAAAAACTGAACTCAAACAAAACTTGGGTTCACTTAAATGTCTTCAAGAGCAATAAACAAGCCTGAGGCCAAGCTGGCTGCTGGTGTGCAGGTGAGCTTGCCCAGCATGTGTCCTGTTATAAAAAACAGTCTTTCCCTTCACTCTACTGACCGTCTCCTTTCTTTAATCTACCTAATGTTAAGGCTAGTACGCTGTGTCCTCATTTATTTACCCACACTAAGCTCATAACAAATATCGTCAGTACCCATCCCTAGGTTTTAATCTGTAAAAGTGTGCAAAATCTGGTTGGTGACACTCCCAGCCTGTTTGCTGTCATTGGTCATAATTTGTTAAGAAAGGCGGATCTGGAATTGACACTAACAAGACAAGTAGTGGTAAAAGAATCATACTGATGGCACACACTTGGGAAATATTTGGGCAGAAACTCGGTTTATTTGCTATATATAGCCTGGAATCATCCAGTGTGCTGCTAGCCTAAAGCCAGACAGCATATTTTCAGCATGATTACAGTCTGATCCAACAGTCGCAGGGTTAAGGGACCCATGGGCCCCTAAAATCTGTTGTTTAATCCTGTGTAGTTCGTCATAGTGAATGACAGTCAAGAACACCTCTGAGACATTTTCAAACCTCCCATGCTGCACCTACAGTATTTTCATTCCTGTTGTAGCTACTTGCATTCACAGGCTACATTCACTTTAATGCAAAGTGTTTTGGAGGCAACCTCTGAAAATAGGTAGAGGGAAAGAGTGAACCACTGGAGGGCTTTACGTTGTCCAGTTTTCTCATATAAGCAGAGAAATTTTAAGGAAAAAAAAAAACAAGCTGTTTCGTTAACCCACAAATCTTTACATCAGATGTAGAGAGAGATTGCATCTCTTTGTTTGAAACTGCTTAGTTCATCACTCTTCAGCCATGTTCAGTGACCCAGTTTCTCTCTCCTGATCATTAAAGTTTGATCTGATCGAACATGCTGTAATCTGATCTAATATTACTCAAGCGTCGTCTCTACTGTTTCTATGGTTAATTCAGCTCCTTTTCATTTGATTTTAAAGGACTACAAGGCTAAGAAGATTTGATTCTAACACAACATACAGACTTTAGATTTCTGCTCTCAGTGACTGTATGGAGTGAGCAACTTTCTTCATCTTGCCAAGAAAGTTGACCCATGGAGATGGAACAGATTTTTTTATGACTTCCCTATGAAAAACATTTTACAGTAAACCAGTCTCTGGATTTTATGAGAAACGCTGCTACTGGAAACCTTTTAAATATCCTTATCAGATTTACTAGAAGTATGAAACACTGAGGACTAAATTATGATTGGACAGCAGAATGTCTTTTAATATTCTAAAACAATCATGTTCTGACAGACTTTATCCAGCTGTTTAACAGAACCACCACAAAAATCCCCCGAAGTCCTTATTCTTCCATCATTCAGATTTGTACTTACTGTAAATGCTGCGATCTTAAATCACAGCTAATAATCCTAAGAGGACCTACAGTTGAAACCAGAAGTTTACATACACTATATAAAAAGGCACATAAACTTTTTTTTCTCACCGTCTAACATTAAATCAGATTAAACTTTTCCTGTTTTTGGTCAATTAGGATTACCAAAATTATTTCTATTTGCTAAATGCCAGAATAATGAGAGAGATCATTTTTTAGACATTTTTTTTTGTATTTTCTTGAGAGTCAGAAGTTTACATACATTTCATTAGTATTTAGTAGCATTGCCTTTAAACTGTATGACTTGGGGCAAATGTTTTGGATATGCTTCCACAAGCTTCTCACAATAGTTTGCAGGAATTTTGGCCCCTTCCTCCTGGCAGAACTGGTGTAACTGAGCCAAGTTTTTAGGCCACCTTGCTCGCACATGCCTTTTCAGCTCTACCCATAAATTTTCAGTGGGATTGAGATCAGGGCTTTGTGATGGCCACTCCAAAACATTGACTTTGTTATCCTTAAGCCACTTTGTAACCAGTTTGGCAGTATGCTTAGGGTTATTGTCCATTTGGAAAACCCATTTGCGCCCAAGCTTGAACTTCCTGGCTGATGTCTTGAGATGTTGCTTCAGTATTTCCACATAATGTTCTCTCCTAATGATGCCATCTATTTTGTGAAGTGCACCAGTCCCTCCTGCAGCAAAACAACCCCACAACATGATGCTGCCACCCCCATGTTTCCCAGTTGGGATGGTGTTCTCAGGCTTGCAAGCTTCCCCCTTTTTTCTCCAAACGTAACGATGATCATTATGGCCAAAAAGTTCAATTTTAGTTTCGTCAGACCACAGAACATGTCTCCAAAAATTAAGGTCTTTGTCCCTGTGTGCATTTGCAAACTGTAATCTGGCTTTTTTATGTTTCTATTGGAGTAATGGCTTCTTCCTGGGAGAGTGGCCTTTCAGCCCATGTCGGTACAGGACTCGTTTGACTGTTGATAATGACACACTCTTACCAGCTTCAGCCAGCATCTTCACAAGGTCTTTTTGCGTTTGTTCTTGGGTTGAGATGCACTTTTCGGACCAAAGCACGTTCATCTCTGGGACACAGAACCCGTCTCCTTCCTGAGCGGTATGATGGCTGGACATTCCCATGGTGTTTATACTTGTGTATAATTGTTTGAGCAGATGAACGTGGCACCTTCAGGCATCTGGAAGTTGCACCCAAGGATGAACCAGACTTGTGCAAGTCCACAATTCTCTTCCTGATATCTTGGCTGATTTCTTTTGATTTTCCCATGATGTTACACAAAGAAGCAGTGTGTTTCAGGTGTGCCTTAAAATACATCCACAGGTGTGCCTCTAATTAACTCAAATGTTGTCAATAAACCAATCAGAGGCTTCCAAAGACATGACATCATCATCTGGACTTTCCCAAATTGTTTAAAGGCATAGTAATCTTAGTGTATGTAAACTTCTGACTTTGAAGAAAATAATAAAAAAATGTCTTAAAAATGATCTCTCTCATTATTCTGGCATTTAGCAAATAGAAATAATTTTGGTAATCCTAATTGACCGAAAACAGGAAAAGTTTAATCTGATTTAATGTTAGACGGTGAGAAAAAAAGTTTATGTGCCTTTTTATATAGTGTATGTAAACTTCTGGTTTCAACTGTAGCTGCAGACCTCTGTGGTGGGGTGTTTTCAAGCCTGAACCGGAGTGATGTATTGAATGATGTATTTTTTATGCACGCTGTCAGAGGTAAAGGCAGGGGTGTCAAACTCAAGGCCCGTGGGCCAACTCCGACCCATGGTACTGTTGTACCCAGCCCAGAAGACCATATCATGTTTCTATTGTAATTGGCCCGCTGGTATGAGCTCTGCAGATTTACTACAGTATAAACATGTAAAGTTAACCTTTAAAAGGTAAAAAGTTAAATATTAAAAATATTTAGATAAAAAGTCGGGATTGTGGAAAAGAAAATTTGTTTTCATTTCAGATTTTCAATTTTGCATTTCACAATCAAATTTATTGTTTGACTTTTTATTTCATATTTTGACCCTTTCACAGTTGTGAATTTAAAGTCATATTTGGACCTTTTCAACTCACTGTTTCAAATTTAATCTCACCTTTTTGTTAGGATCCGTAGATTGAGAATTCAGTGTAGGACCCAAAATGCAGAACTGGACACAGATGAAGCAGTAAAATGGATTTATTGTGGGGAAACTGGCAGCATGAAGGGGGGAATCCAGAGTCCAGGGTGTGAAGGGGAATCCACGAGGACATGAGGGCTGAAGGCGTGAGGCTTTGAGGGGAGAGGCTGGTGAGGGAATCCAGGGAGAGAGTGATGCAGCGTGGCAGAGATTGGGCTTAGCACTGATGGCTTGTGGAGGCACTGGAAGAGACGGAGGGAGAGCAGGGTTAGTCACTGGAAAAACACACGTATAAGAAATCTCAAATAATAACTCCAAGTAGCATCAAAGCACTGGAGATTGGTCGATACCACAGGAGATGCGGGATTAATCTGGCACTGGTAAGAACTCATAGCAGAGCTTAAGAACTGGTGGTGATTGCTGTGATGAGGATCAGGTGTGCAGGTGCCAGGAGAGCCAGTGCAGAGGGAGACGCCCAATCTCTGTAAAGAGGGAAAACAGAACTCTACGCAGGAAATAGTCAACAGGAACTTGTCAATCACCACACTTTTGACCTTTTTGACTCCTAACTTTGACTTTCAATCCCACATTTTGACCTTTTAGACTCACAATTCAAAATTTTAACTCATGCTTTTACCTTTAAAAGTCATAATTTTGAATTTTATGTAATATTTCCATTCTTAAAACTCCAAACTTTGACATTCTACCTCATATATTTGCCCTTAAAAATCATTATTTTGACTTTCAAGTATGACTTTCATCCCAGATTTTGAGCTGTTAAACTTGTAATTTTTACTTTTTTTTTTTTTAAATCTGTAAACCATTTATCATCAGTGCTCAGTTAGTTTTCCCAATTTTTTTACTGGTGCAAATGACAGTTTATGGTTAAATGCTGTCCCTGTTAGGCTCTCAGGTTAGACCTAAATTCAGAATCCAGCCCCTGCTGTGATTGAGTTTGACACCCCTGGTTAACATAAGTGGCTTTTCTCACAACAGCAAAACTTTCAAAAAAATCAAAAATTCACTGAGAGGGATAGATTTTAATTTAACACACCACACACTAAGGGAAACCCAAAGAGGGTTAGGGTAAGGATGAGGTCGCCCTGTTGAAGAGGTCTGCAACAGATGAGCCCAAAACACCCAGGTCTGCAGCCAGCTGTCTCCTGATAATCCTGATGTTAGTTTCATAGCTCTTCCACCTGAAACCTCCTGGGTAGTTCATACATGGTTTTATCAAAATAATGGAAGTTATACACCAGTGACAACAAACTGAGAAGAAAATGGAGCACAGTGTGACAACACAACTGCTACTTTTTCTATGCATCTGATGTCCATGACTCTGGGTTTGCTCTAACTTTTGATTCAAACCTTCAAGGGGCGGCTTAGACATTTTAAATCAGTAACAAGTAATGCTTGATAGCTCACTATTTACCTCTACAAACTAGGCCTTTGTTTGGCCACAAAAGATTTAAAAAATCCTCTAAGATTCGACCTTAAAGATGTCTCAATTCTGCAGAAAGAAGGATTGATAACAAACCTTCCTGTGCTGAGCCCAGAGCTTGTTTGTCTTTATGGTTACTGTTAGTTCACATGCATGGTGACCTGTAAAACAGCTGGTTATGATATATACATGTCTGTCTCTGTGGGTTTGTGTAAGTTAACTGGTCTGGAGGAGTCTGTGCTGAAGTTGACTGTAACTCTTCTTGACAGCTCCCAGAACAAAACGCCCCGGTTGCCAGAGGGAGCGGGCACTCGGCTGTACACAGATTCTTTATTTATAGGAGGAGATCACAGCGAGGCCGGGGTCACAGGGTCATCTGTTTGTTTCATACATTACTGGATGGCACTTCAGACAAACCACTAAAAATGAGGAGAATGCTCTTTGAAGCCGGCGTCTGCGGAGAACGCAACACATTGATGCAATTTTCATTCAAGAACTTCCTGTGCTGGAAATGAATGTCTTTAGTCTGGTAAAGGCACGTTATAGAGTAACAGGCAGTACAGTTCCCATCGCCTTGCCTCTGAGGCAGGAACAAGGCAGACATTGGAGAAAATAAGTCACCGGGATCAGTTACAGCGATGTCAGAGCAGACAACAATCAGGGCATGAGCTGCTCACATCGCTTCATCATGTTTGTCACCTCTCATTTAAACTGCAGTTTTTGAGTCTTGGCAGAGCTGCTGTTACAACATTTTCCCTCTAATAGCCACGAAAAGAGTCCAACACAAACTGTGACTACTGGGATATTAATACCTGATGTGTTTCATCATCCCTGTGCAGCCCTGGGATCCTTTAGGCCAGAGTTGTACTTGCTGTGGTAAGACTTAGTCATGAGATTTCTTGTAAATAAACTGTACCTTCCTTTACCTGACATGTGTTAGAGGACACCACTAGAGGGCACATGATACAAAACCTTTATCACCAAGGTACAGCGAAGTCCTCCCTCCCATGGTCAGTAACAAATCTAACACAGTCATGTTTGCATTCATGAGATCACTCATAGTCATACATGGTGGTCATAAGGCGAGTTTTCAGTGTACGTTACATGAAAAAAAAAGTATAAATGATGCCAAAATAATTAAAGGTACATTGTGTAAAACTGGTAAATAGAGATCTAGATTCCAGATTGTGATGCTCACTTCTGGTAGTTATGAAAATCAGTTTCCATAAAAAGAGGAAAAATATCAAAGATAGGAAATAATTACAAGAACAATGATAAGTGAAACTGATCAAAAATCAAAAATATGAAATAGAAATTCATAATTATGGGCTAAGTCTAAAAACTAACTTTATCTCATACTTAAGATTTTTTTATCTTATAATTTCAACTTTTTTTTATCTCACAATTTTGACTTTTAATTTAATAATCATAAAATACTTTCTGATGGTAAGATTTTTCAATTCATGAAGTTGACTTTAAGTCTAGTAATTGTGACTTTTTATATGTAGTTTGAACCTCTTACTTAGGACTTTTTATCCAATAATGTTGACTTTTTATCTCATTATTTTCACTATTTATCTCACAATTTAAACATTTAATCTCATTTGTCACATAATTTCAACTTTTTATTGAAAAATTTAAACTTTATCGTACAATTTAAACCTTTTAATCTAATTTTTAAAAATTTTTACGCCATAATTTTGGCTTTTTACCAAGAAACTGATTTATATGAAAAAATCTCATAATGTTGACTTTTTGTGAAATGTAGCTAAAGCTAATGTAGCTATGTAGATGACAAAACTGCATAGCTTACAAAGTAATTGATTTGAGAGCTTAGCTTTAGCTGTATCAGCTATGTAGCTACTTATTTTAAAGAGTTAGCTTTGGCAACTTGAGCTTTAGCAAATGTTGACTTTTGTCAACATGAGCTTTAGCGAATGTAGCTAAAGCTAATATAGCTATGTAGATAACGAATCTGCATAGCTTACACAGTAGCTGATTTGAGAGCTAAGCTTGAGCTGCATCAGCAAAGTAGCTAGGTTTTCTATAGCGAAAGCTTTTGCAACTTGAGCTTTAGCAAATGTTAACTATTTGTCAACTTGAGCTTTAGTGAATGTAGCTAACTTAATCACGTTGATAACCACATAAAAAACTACTTGTAAAACATAAATAAGTAGCTGCTTTATGGGCTTAGCTTTAGTGATGTTAGCTATGTAACTCTGTTATCTACATAGCTTACACAACAGAAGGAGCTAAGTAAGCTATGCTCACTATGTTAGAATGTTGCATGGAGGACGGGTTTTTTTTTCTTCCTGTAAGAAGACTGTTTACTTGGCTGTGTTTAATTCTTGTAGTGTCAGGTTTTGCATGTCAGATCTTTAACTTTTAACTTTTGGTGTCCTAATCATTACCTTAACCCTTACCCTAACCAAAAAGGAAGTTTAATCCAATTTTTTTTTTTTTTTTTAGTTTTGAACTTTTTAGCGTGCATTTCTGTTCCGAGATACAAAGTGCCTCAGATGAACAGTCTGTGAGAGCGGCCATCAGAGATGAACGGTCTGCAGTCAGACTGTCTCATTAGACTAGAAAAGCTCTATACAAGCTCAAGTCCATTAACAGTTTTTTAAAAAAAAGGATAAAAACCAAAGTTATTGCTCATATAACATATTTAAGGCTGTGATAATCCCCTTCAAGAAAATCCAATTAGCATGTAGCATTAGAAAAATATTTCACTTAATTGTGTTTTTATATTACAAAAATCAGGGGTTTTTTTTGTTTGTTTTGCACTTAAACTGGCATTTTAAGGGTTGAATTCCCCAAAATGAATCTATATTAGATAATTATGATCATTACTGCAAAAAAGTGGAAATTATTGCTATTCGTGTATAGCATCCAATCGTAGCCACAAACTGAGTGTAAGAATTTTTAAAATCTTAAAAAAAAAAAAAAAAAAAAAAAAGCATAAAAATCTAAGTTGTTACTAACTATTAGCATATTTTAGGCTGTGTTATTCCCTTCAACGAAATCCAGTTTTCATGCTAACATTACAAAAATCAGAGGGTTTTTTTGCACTTTAACTAGCATGTAAAGGGTGAAATTCCTAGAAATTAATAAACATTTGATTTTTATGATCAGGTCTGATCTTGATTAAAACATGAATCCAAAATAAGCTGGAAAAATATCAATCTATAATATATTCTAGTGTTATTTATGTATGCTGCCATTTTTGGCTATGCACACCCTCAGTATAACTTTTTCTTTTTCTCCATCTGAGGGATGTTGTTATCATCATTATTAGTATTAGGAGTGATAGTGGAAGTAGCAGAAATATACTCCATGTACCTGCATATACCCTGCACAAGACCACTGTACATAAATAATGCTTAGTGGTGTTTTTTCAGACTCTTTGACATAACTGTAACAGCAGAGGTTACCTGTACTCTGATGTGTGAATCATCTGGATGGAGAGTCTCTGCTGCTCTGAATCAGCTCTGACATTTTCAGTCACAGACATCACATTCATTTGTCGCCTTCTACACGGTTAGTTTTCCCTATCAGTTCTGATTCGTCTCGATACATCCTTTACATCTATTTCATCATGTTACAGTTGTTAGATGTGTTGTGCAGTGAGTGATACACTAAATAATCAGCTATGCATCTGTTCAACATAATGATAGAAATGACAGATAATTGACTTTAACACTCAGTTACACCATAGGGATCAAGCTTGTTTTCAAAGTGTAAGAAGAAGGAAACGTTTGTGTGGTATCCAAATATAATTATTTTTTGACAACAATGTAATGGACATGGTGAATAACCAATGGTGGTCTTAGCTGTTCTAACAGTCTTGTGCTCTAACAGCACAAACTTTGACTTCTTGGAGTCATCTTGCATGAGAGAGAACACTACACAGATTCACAGACTACACAGATTACTGAGATATTAGACAGTAGACCATCAAGAAAAGCATGCCCATATTGTTCAATCTGACTGATTTGTAGTTTGTGTTTTTGTCCCTTTACCCAAGAGATTTGGAGAATAGGCTTGTATAAACCCTTCTTCCAATTAGAAGCAAGAATAATCAACTTAGAGCTTCACCATTACAGCCCAGGTACATTAGACAAAAACAAAACAAAACAAAACAAAACAAAAACACAAGGAACATTTATAAATAATGTATTTGCCGACCTTTTTTAGTCTGATGATTTAATGCACCTGTTACATGATTATGCTGACTAGCCCTCTATTCATGAAAAATGATTAGACATAGGTATTTGAATTGACTAATCTTACTGCTATAATTGGTGGTGAGTCTGTTCGTCTGTCTGGATTTGCACGCCACATCGTTGCTCCAATTGTCCTAGATACATCCAAAATTGTAGCGCCTTTCATTTCAGTCACACCCCCCCCCCCCCCCGGTCCCGTCCCATCCCGTCCCGTCCCAGTCCCCCATTATGTCATTTCCCCTGTATAATACATGCACCCACTCTTCCACAATGCTGCAGAGGAGATGGCCTTCGCTCTCAAACAGAGGCAGACTCTACCATTAGGCAAAGGTAGGCAGTGACCTGGGGCACCAGACTATTAGGGGCACTGGAATTTAAGAGGTTAACACTCTCATTAAAAACACGAAATACTGAATAAACGTTGTCTCATTACACACCGTTAGGATGAGAAGAATCTTAAGATTCTTACAAAGTCCTGCTGTAACAGCTCATAGATACAGCAACTAACCCTTTAGTGTGAGGAAAACAGGAAGAAAATCCAACTCACAGTGTGTGCTGCCTGTCTTCTTAGTCAAATAGTAGTCTGAAAAATCAGAACAAATTCTGATAATCCCAGTATCAGATGAAGGTAAGGGTCCAACAAACAAAACTAGCCACTATAGACCTCATTTCAGTCAGGAGAACTCTTTTCAAATATTTTACCATTTTAATGCAAAATGGTTATATCATTTAATTATATGGAGAAGGCTATGCTCAAAAGATGCTTCCTGGGTTTGTCAAGCAGCATGGGAGCGCATAGCTAGAAACCCCCATATGGAAAGATTATGACCAAGCACTGAATACAATAAACTTAGTTCAAAAGCAATTCTGACTTTTTTCTCAGAATTCTGACTTTTTTCTCACAAGCGAAAAAAAAAATTTGTCTCACATTTTTTCTTTTTTCAGTGGCCCTAATACTCTTCCGTATCTATGGCTTCAAAAAGAGAGAAAGGAAAAAAAGGAAGCTCCTGGAGGCATCTGCTCTGTTTGTCCTTCTTTCTTCCTGTAGTCACGTTGGCACGTGGCACCGTGCCAGCGGAAGGTAAACATTCAATGCCATTATACGTGCATTGTTAGAGAGAGAGGACAGCAGGTCAGTGTGGAATTATCCCAGCTTGTTAAAGTGGATTTGGACTGTGGTAAGTGTGAGTTGCAGCGAGTTGCTCAGCTCAGACAACGGGCAAAAGTTTTTTCCTACTCACTGTCCACCGCCATAGCCGTATTCTAGTACAGCAGTCATCCCTTCAGCTCGGAGGAGTGTTTGGTCTGTTGCTGTTGGACTTTCTGGGAAGGAGAGCAGCGGTCTGCAGAGTTCGGGGAGGTCTGAGTTGGAAGAAAATTTCCGTCGCCGAGGGTCCAATGGTCGTCTTGCATGCTGCCTGTCTGCCATCTACCTGCCATCAGCTCATCATCATCCCGCCCGCTTGTCCCGTCAGCATCGAAGTGCACTTCTTTGTATTCTTATTGCCTGAACTAGGACACTGTGAGTACCCACCTGTGTTTCTACAAGTTAAAGTGAATGGGATTCAGCTACATAAGGCCACTACGCTCGCCACCCTCAATCAGGCCTTCAACGTGTTTTCTTTTGTTATTTTATTGTCTTACAGCCAGCTTGTGTGGGAGTGTGTGAGGGCCCACAAGGTTATTTACCATTACTTAGAGTTACTACAAGAGCTCTTTAAGGTGTTCAGTAATATTCTTAGGTGAATATTAATCTTAAAGGTGTTAAATTTTGTTTAAGGTAAACATTAAGAGTTAAGGTAACTCACTCTCAGTGAAAAAATGAAAGCTTTTAACAGGTTAATTCATTAGGACATAGCGGTCTAGTGATTCCTTTTAAGTGTATGTCCCTTAAGTAAGGGTACATCACAGAAGGTATAAAGTAAACCTTTAATGTTCAGCTTTAAGAGACAGAGTAACACAGGTGTGTGCATAAATAAAGGAAAAAGGGTTAACTAACTTCATAAATTAAAGCTTATGAACCTAGGGCGCTACTGGACAAGCACCCGCGGCGCTACTATTGGGCCCGGGTAGGCCTGGGCCCACCCATTTTAGGCCCTCGCCCACCCATTTTGACCCGGGTCCATAGTAATTTCGGACACAGCATTAGTTTTCATTCTAGCTGTTCACCCAATAAGCAGCCTGAGGAAAGCTTTGAGTGAAAGCTTCTCAGCCAGTTAGAGGATTGTGCCCCACATGTGGACTCTTAAGCCTGCCCACAGGCTGCATCGTCACCAGCAAGTGATCCAATGAAATGAATGATACTGGTGTGCAAGCTTTTCAAGCAGCAAGCTCAACGAGACAGACACAGACGGTAACTTTAGCTATTAGCTAATATGAAACGTCTACATCGCAAAGCAAAGCAGTTTGTTTTTATTTAAATTCACTAAGAAATGTTCTGAGGAGTAGGAGGAGGAAACGCCTGCCATTTTAAGTAAAGTAAAGAATAAGGAGATACCATCCAGCTCAGCCGCCCTCTCCCCATCATGTCCTCGTAGCCACCCCCTCACACCAGCAAGGCAAGTAACAGGCTAATGTTATCGTTAATTTCTGGCTGTCTGTATGCTGAGTTTCTGTTAGCCGGCATTTGCCAGTCATTGGCCAGTAAAAATGGCAGAAGTCTGGAAGATAAAAATATAACCGGTCAAAATGTCAGGCAGAAAACATGCAAATGACCAGATAAGTAAGTAGTGAATACTTGCATATTATATTTTGTGTAACCTAGAAGATATGTTGCGAGAATGCGTTAATATAAACTAAAAGTTTCCTAATCTTGCTACACCTACGTCCTGCGGTGCTGGGGTTGTTTATCTCCTTAGACGGCAAGCACATGGCTAATTATGTATGCAAGATGACGTCAAAGCAAATCTATCTCTCTGCATGCTCAGTGCTGCTGGAGACTCTGCAGGAAAAGTTTGACCAGAGGTTTCTTGTAAAGCAGAATTTTAATGTAAGTGAGGATTTCCTGGTTAACCAATGGCTTAATATCATCAGCGGTATGGAGGGATTTTGAGTTAGTCATTGCTGCGAGTAATGAAGAGGCTGAATCAAAGGGTACTGTACAGCTGAGCATCGTAAACACCGATGCAACAGCAGAGAGAGAGAGGCCCACACTGGCTAATTAGCAGAAGTAGTCTTGGATAAGCCGTTAATGAGAGAAGGACTGGACCGGACTATCTGCTGTGGAGCTTTTGTCTTTTCAGGACAAGTCCAAATAAACCAGGATGGTTGGATTTCCAGCTTTAGCAGAGGTTACAGTTATATCATCATGAGGACTGATATTAGCAACTGATGGTAAGACTCATTTTTCATTTGAAATTAGAGTTTTAACACAGTGTCCAGTTAACAGAGCAGTGGGGAGTTATATCGTTGTTGTCGGTGGAGGATGGTATTTGGCTGTTGTAAGCTGCAAAGTTATAGCAGCGGCCAATGTGCTAACAGGCTAACGGTACTAGTGTAACTAACTGTTGTTTTCACTATGAGTTTAATGTGGGCGTATATTGTGTAACTGACTGCGTGTGTAAGGAAAAGCGCAGCCTTTATTTGATACTTTAAACCACTTACACAAAAAATAAGAGAAAGTCTTTGTGCAGTTGTTTCTAGGGTCTAATCATGTGTACATGTCTACCAGTCTGTAATAACAGGGTAATAATTACTCAGGTTTACTGTCGGCTTAGTTTCTACTGTCTCGGTTTTGGATCAGGTCTGGAAATAAAAATGTGTCCTCAGTCCTGTTTAGCCCAGACTTGTATGTATTGATGTATCACAGAATATCAGATTTATGCGTTTTGCTGCTGTTAATGCAACAAAATAATGTTAAAGCAAATGTCCGGTAGTTGTTCTAAATGGTTGGGATTCATAAGGTCTGCCGGTCATTTTGACCGGGGACAAAAACGTCTAGCGGAAATGCTGCTGTATGCACAATTTCTGGAGTGAAAATAATATTGGCAGTGGGCAGAGGCATGATAGCGTTATGATGTAGCTTATGTCTTTGTCCGCTTCAGCACCGAGCTGAGGACAGCGACACAAGAGCCACACAGGTAGGCTACTGAGTCGCTGTCCTCAGTACCGCAGAAAAGCACTGAAACGGAGAAGAAGGGGAACCCTTTTTTTTTTTTTGGCTTATTTTAACTGGCCCATCCAGTTTTCTGGAGGCCCACCCACAATCAAAATCCTGGCGCCGCTTGTGTGGACAAGGTACGGGAGTGCTACAAATAGATCATTTATAATCATATTTGTCTTTTTAGGAAGTTGCAGGCCTAATATTTTATTTGAGCCAGTCCGTAAAATCAGACAAAAGATTAAGGTATAAAGATTAAAGTATGTCTGATTAAGACGACAGTTATGAGCAGCTGACTAACGCTTTCGATCCAGTTATCTCTACTGCTGTCAGAGTCAGCAGGCAGCAGCAGACACCAGTTTCCACTGCAGTTATGGTGCATTTGCTTTATATGAAGACATTTTGGGGCTTTTTGAGGATTTGGACCTTAATGTTGGAGCCAGGAGTCTTCCACTTCTGTTTTAATCTTTTTTGATTCTCTCTTGCCCCCTTATTTACACCAAAATAACACATTAATAATAGAAAATAGTGTACATTTCATATTTGATGCACACCTTAACGGTCTATACCTTGAGGCCCCTTGGAGCAGCAGATCCCTGGAAATTGGCTACCCACTGGTAGAATCCTCTTTCGCAGGGGGAAAAATTCTTAATCAAAGTGTAAATATGTGGGAGTACTGGTCTAAACTAAATTCTGTTTTTAGTAACAGTTTGTCATTTGTCATTCTTCCAGCTTCTATCACCATGCCACAGATTGTTGGCTGAATAGCAGCACTTTTGTCTTTTAAACTGAATCACTGTAAACAGATCGACTCAGACAGCATGGTAGAAAGTAAACTTTACAAATCGAGTCACAAAACAACCCCCCAGTGTTTATAGAGTCAGTACACAGCTGCTTAGTTTTACTTTTGAAGATGATTAACGAAAGAGAACAGAAAGGGAAACTTTATTGTGATACAAAATGTGTTTTTGGTTTGGACTGTACACTTAATTGTTGCTTTCTCGTGAAATGATTGATCATCTTAGAAATGGGGGCAATAAATACTAATTAAATGAAACCATATGATCTTTTTGTAGAAGGAACTTGTTTTTTCTAGGAATGTCTAATCACCAACAGACATGGATGTGTCTTTTAAGCAGTTGTTGGAGACTTTGACTAAAAATGCTGGGAGCCAAACATTCATTCTTTATATTCTGAGTTTAAGCTTCTTCTTTCTGGCTGTTAGTTTTTTGCTCCTAAAGTTAACCACTTCCCAGCAAAGCTAACGCAAGATGACACACTTTAACTTTGGAAAGATGTTTTACATTTTATCTTTGGATCACTAAGACTCCTGTCTACTTGACAAATTTACATTTTTTGATTCTGCTTAATAAACCTTAAACCTTTGCTGGATGGTTGAAGTACAATTGCGGGTTGAGCTAGGGTGGTTTTTGACCTTGACCTCATACCTCCAAGGAATGAACATAAGCTCCAAGGACCTTGACTGACCTTTGACCCCCAACACCTTCATCATATTATTCTTGAGTCTGAATGAAAATTTGCTCAAAGTTGAAAACACTTTACTGAAGTGAAGTGTTATAGTACTTGAGAACGGTCTTTGTCTTGAGACCGGTCTCAAGACCATTTTAAATGTGTTGGTCTTGTCTTGGACTCAAGAGCATTTTTACTTGGTCTTGTCGCAATCTCGGACTGGCCGGACTCGAGATTTTCCATGAAGACCAGCGCTGATCTGCTATTCTTCAACTTCATTAATATGATAATAAGGAGAAGCACTTGCTAAAACATCAAATAGCTACAACTGCGATAACTCAGACATCAGTCCATCTTATTTCTATTCAGAAACTAAACACTTACTTTAGACCTGATTCACCTGACAAATCTAGATAAACATCTCATTTTCAGATATTTGATATAATTTCAGACTTGTCAGTGGCTTTTAAAGACATACAAACATTTATTTTTTTACAAGAAGTTAGTTGAACAAATTTGTTAAGATTTGAGATTTTTGCATGTTGTACTTTGAAAGAGTTGCTAACATCTTGTTTTAATCAGTCAGATTTATTAAAACGAAAAAAAAATTAAGAGAGAATGCTCTTTAACTGTTCAACCTTTTCATGTTTTTTCAAAATGGATTTTTATGGTCTTAGTCGTACAACACTAATGACGCTGCCTAGCCAATCCTATGAGTCGAAAAAAAACAATGCAAAATATGTTTTTACACTTACACTGCTTTTTAAATTTTTAAATGTTTGATAATTATATTTAATCATTAATTAAAACCATGTGAGAGGCTGACGGCAAGAAATTTTGATAGCACTTTATTCTAGAGGACCCAAATTACTTGTAATTTTATAGTGATATGTGGTAATTATCTAGTAATTTATTAAAAAGAAGGTGGGGATTACCTTGTATTAAGTTGGGATTTTACCAAGTAATAACGAAGAAGTATGGTATTTAAAAGGAAGTATTCAAGTCCAAATTGGAAAATTAGAAGATCTCCATCCCCTTCTGAGGCAAATGGTAAAGATTAACCAAAGTCATAACATTAAAAACATTATTGGGCAGACCTACCAAATACTCCAGGAAGATAAAAATGAAGATATCTGGGACATCAAGGGGAAATGGGAGAAGGAGTTGAGCACAGTTATATCTGAACAAGAGTGGAATCAGAGTTTTAAGGACATCTACCTCAACATTAAATCCCCATAGTGGCAGGAGTATGCATGGAAGATAAATATAAGGTACTTCAGGACACCATCAACTATCTCCAAGTACAGGAAATAAAGTTGGATGCTGGAGAGAGTGTGGGGAAAATAATGCAGATTATGTATATATATTCTTTACATGCAAAAAATTACAAATGTTTTGGTCAGATTTCTTTAGAGAAATTGAACAGATGTTAGGTAAAACAGGATGTCGGGAAAAACACATTTTACCAGGATTAAGTCCCAAAGGTCTCAGAAATGAATCATATCTTTTTTGGACCCTGAGAATAACAGCACTAAAGCAAATTACTAGAAATTGGGAGAAAAAAGAACCTTCAAATGTGAAAAAGTGGTAAGAAACTGTAGAGAACATATATAGCATGGAAAAATTAACTTACAAAATAAAAATGAAAGAAAAGTTGTTTGAAAAAAGATGGGCCCCCTTCAAACCAAAGGGGGAAATTGTTACCAAACTATGGGACAAATAAAAACATATGAAATGACACATATACATTTAATTGAACTGTGCTTAGCCCTTTACACGATGAAATAAAAAGCCTTTTTTAATATATGTTTATTATTTTATTTTATTATATTTTATTTTAGTTTATTTGTCTTTTTTTCCTTTCTCTCCATATAGGTCAGGGGAGGTATTGATCTATTTAAGTGCAAGGAAATGCATGAAGGGTGGACACATCTATCTGAATGGATGTCAAATTCATAACAGGGTTAACTTTAGATTTCTGCTAATCTGTGGACCCTTTTTTCTAGAAATGGACTTTTTAAAATTTTATTTTACTAATATGAGAATGTGTGTATGTATGCATGGGTATGTGTGCATGTATGTGTATATGGGCATGGATGTGTATGTGTATGTATGTATGTATGTCTATGTATATATGTCTATGTACATATATATACATATACATATATATGTATATGTGTGTATGTATATGTGTATGTGTATATATATATGTGTGTATATTTATGTATATTTGTATATATATTTATATATATATATACTTTTCCCCTCTTTTCCTTTTCTTTAATCTGTAGGGGTGAGGGTGAACAAGGGTTTAAATCATAAAATGGGAAAATGTGTCAATGTTTATATATGTGTGACAAAGAAATGTGCTTCTCTGTATCAACTTCTACTAGGGCTGGACAATTACGGCAAAAATAATAATCACGATTATTTTGATTGATATTGAAATCACGATTAATAAACATGATTATGCATTTATTTCAACATTTGAGTATTTATTGAACCACAACTTAAAAGAACAAAAATAAATTAGTAACAAGTTAAATAATAACAATATATTAAATAATAGCAATAAAAAACAATATATAAAAATAAATATCAAATCTACATGAACTCCTGTAAAACTTGCAAAATTTGCAACATGCAAAAAACACTAATGACACAGCCAAAAACACAACCCAAAAATACTCTTTGAAGCACACATTAATCGTTTTTCTTTGATTATAATGTTTTAATGATATGAGAAGCCAAAATTGAAATCACGATCAAAATTCAATTAATTGTCCAGCCCTAACTTCTACTTATTGACACAAGTATAAAAAAAAAAACAAAAAACAAAAGAAGGAAGTATTCACATCGTACTAATGTTTAAATTATCAAATAATTCCTTGTGATATTGATTCAGTTCTCTCAAATTCTCTCTCTCTAATTACATGGTATTTTACCCTAACCCTCCTCCCTAAAACCTAACCCTAAAAATTACTTGGAAGACACTCAGGTCGATTCCCTACCGAGCACCGACTCAACAGCTTTTACCCTAACTTACCCTAACTCCTAACCCTAAAAATTAATAAGTAATGTTCATGTCCGTTCCCTACCAAGCACTTTCCACTTTTTACCCATTTTGAACAAATATCACTGTTTTTGTCCCTTTTTGCAATTATTTATTTTCCCCTTAAAATTATTTCAGTTCCTGCTACTTTATTTTCTGGCATCCTAACATTTGTCTACATCAGTGGTTCTCAACTGGTCCGGCCTCAGGACCCACCAGCCTGTCTTACATACGTATTGTGACCCAAGTTTCCGAACAGTTTTCAACAACGCATGTTTAGTTAATTGAATATGTTGCAGTTTGGAGCACGATTGGACCAAAACACCTTATATAAAAAAGAAAAAGGGACATAACTGACAAATTTCATACTCTCTTTCCCTATCATTATGTGTCAATTGTTGCCAGTTTTCCAGAGAACTTGTGAAATTACTTCATAATCATGCGAAAAGCAATCATTTATTACAAGAACAGGAGATACATTAGTTGAACTATTGAACAAACATTTAAACTAACCCAATTTAACAGTAAAACTGAGTAAAATAAAAGGTGTTGATGCCTGTCCAATAAGGACTTCATGACTTTTGCCACCATTTTTTTTCCAGAAACCTAGTCAAGACCCACTGAAAACTGCTCTGCGACACACTTTTAGGTCCCGACACACCACTTGAGAACCACTGGTCTACATCATGGCATCTGACACAACTTTTCAAATGCTTTAGTCTGGTGTTTCTCAACCATTTTTTCATAGCCTTCTGTTTTCCCGCCTTATCCTGGGAAAACAGAAGAGCTATCACCGGCCAGGAGGCATAAAAACTTGTCATACAGAAAAATGTTTTCATTTTTTGGACTGTACACTTTATTGTTGCTTTCTTGTGAGATATTTAATCATTTTATAATTTGAACAACAGATGCTCGTTAAACAAAACCATGTGAGAAATTTGGAGCATGAAATTTTTCTCTCTAGGAACTGCTGATGACTAGCAGACATGGGCTTTTATTTCAGGCAGACAGTCACTTTGTTGGAAACGTTCCTGGATTAAAAATGCTGGGAACCAACAGCTTTACCATAATCTTTTTTACAGTCTTACTTCATGATTTCTGTTTGTTCTTGATCTGAATCCAGAGAACAAAGACTGCCTCTGTCAATGAAATGTAGAGCAACTTTTAGCTGTATGGAAAGTCAATTGCTTGGGGCTGTGTAGAAAGACTTCTAGGGGGCGCTGTGGAGCCATTTCTTTATGTACATACACAAAACCACAAGAGTACAACTTTTTTTTCCCTATGACTGAATTATCTGAAAACTTTGGTGAGTTTTGAAACATGTTGAGGCCCCCAAATAAGGAAGTATTGGAGAAAGCCCTGTCAAAACACCAAGGTATAGTGTTGTTTATGAGTGTGCCAACTGCTCGAGTCCTGAAAAATAAACAGTACTGTACTACTTTTGCCTCATGAAATTAGTGATGCATTCAGGAAAAAGAAAACAAATTTTTAAACCTCAAGGAAAAACGGCAGCACTGCGCAGGATTAAAATCCTCTGTCTAAAGCCTGAATTAGTGGAGTCACACATCTCTCATATATGGGCTGTTTCCAGGAAGTGATCTGTACAGTTTACCACAGTTTAGCACATTGGATCCTGACCTAACCAGTGTTTCCACAGCTGATGTCCATCTAGTCTCACTCATTGAGATGGGCAGTCCAACTTTTTTTTTTTTTTTGAGTTCTGAATCATGTGGCTCAGCTCAGTAATAAGTGCTGGTCTGGCTCCCAAACCTCTCTTTATTGGACAGAAAACTGGCACTCAAACAGGAGCTAGATACAGTGCTCTAGAGCCCTGCACAGGAATCTTTTCTTAATCCTGCTCCCACCCACGGCTAGTTACTGACCATTACAGCCAACTCCCACTCACACATGCAGCAGATATGTCCAATTCCATCCACATCCCGCACAGATGACAATCTGATCATCCACAAATAACATTTAGAGTAACAGCAAGTAGGGGTGTGTGGTGTATGAGGTAGACAGTATAAATGATATAAATTTGGCCTATGGTAGAGATTTGGACTCTACCGACCAATCATGATAATGCTTGTTGATGACGTCATTGTATCTGCCTCAGTGTGACGATAGCTTCAAGCACAGAGATCACGGAGCAGGAGGAGCTGGTTAAAAAAACGGTGCTATGTAAAGGTGGGCGATAAACTGGTAATAATACCGTCCACCTTTACGTGGAGAGAGTGAGTTGTGACACACAGCTCAGGCTGAGTCTAGTCAACAGCACGTTTAGCTCTAGCATTACGTGTAGCCGGGTAACTAACCGAATGTCAAGGACTCTTGCTGCTGTAACTAGGCACAGTTAGCAGGCAAAAACATGTGTTTTTTTCCTCTTAAAGTCTGACACCGCAACAAAGTCAGTGTGCCATCTCTGTCAGCCTGCCTGGGGCTGTAGCACAAGCTAAGTGCTGCTTTAGCTGCTCTCAGAGCCCAGTGCTGCAGCTCTTCCTCTTACAATGGCATAAACAACCATTTAAAAGTCTATTTTAACTTACGACTTTCTTTTCTAAGTCCACAGTGAGTCAAAGATCCAGGCTGCGATGTTAAATAAGGTCAGAAAAGCTGCTGTAAACTAGCCGTATTCTCCGGTACGGCAGCCAAAGCTAAGCTAACTCGATGCTAAACACAATTCTTCTGTCAAGCTCTTCAAAATAAAAGTCCACGGCTGTTATTTTTCTGAAACGCTTTTATTGTGAACGCCTTCACAAGGAAACGTGTTCAAGTCATTAGCAGCTTAACACACCTCATCAGGTTAGAGATGAAATGCGAAACTTGGAGTGCAGTTAGAAGTAAACCTAGAGGGACTTAAAAAAATAAAACATGTTTTCTTTGTTTCTATACTTAAAGATAAATTGAGTATGCCATCAAAGGCTTGTTTTAAAGGGAGGAAGGGGATTAATAACACTTGAATTTGGATTAAAAAGCATTGTCTCTTTTTAATTTTGTAATACCGTGATATAATACCGTTATCGTCAAAGGCAAGAAAAATACAGTGATATGATTTTCAGGCCTTATTGCCCAGGCCTAACAGCAAGTGTGTTTAACTGAAGACATATATGGCAATATCAAAGTGATCACTTAAGCCCCACCTTGACAAAGTTGTCCCCCTAAATAAAGCAAAACAACCACACTCACTTCATTGTCATGTGTAACCGTGCCACGTGGATAGCACTGGCGACTACAACTGACAACAGCAATTTCACTGTGATTCCTCAGTGAATGATTCTGACAGCAAAGTGTGAAACATCTCCTGTATAATCTTGAGCATGGAGAAGTGCTTTAAAGAGAGCTTACTTTAATCAAGGATCTTGGAGCAGGTGCATCATCACATCCAGGTGTGCCAAATACATTTCCTTGTTGTCGTTTTTTGACAGTCTGTCTCTTGCTCTCTCATTTAGAAAGAAAAATAAATCAGTGGACTGTCATTGTTGTGTTTGTGTTGTAAAGAACAGTAAAAAAAAACTTCTTCTCCAGTTTTTCAGTTTGAAGAAAACCCCTCAAAGTGATCTTGAGATATCGCGACTATAAGAATGGCCTTGATGGACAGACAACCGTCAAACACCATCTTTCCATCCCTGGCTATTGCCTGCATACAAACTGCTTCTCTGGATTTTCTAGGCTTTTTGGTAAGTAAAGAGTTTTAAAAATATCTTGAAAATGTGTCAAAGAAACTGTCATAAAGTGCACAGACTGTTAGGAGTCATAAAAAATACAAGCTAGAAGTGGATTTTCATTTTTCTCATACTTTAGTGTTGCATTCAAAGACTGCTCTAACAAACATGTAGACATGAAAACAAGCTGCTTTGTTATGTAAGTGTTCAGTTCATGTGCTCACATTGCGTTGGGAAATTTGGAAACTTGGCCCCTGTCCAAATGTGTGTTCTCAACCTCTGATAAGTTCAGAGGCCGTTCTTGAACACACCCTGAAACAAAAGACAGTGTGTTTGATTACACACACAGCGCCTGTTAGCAGCTGACAAACACGCAGAGAGAGAGAAAGAGAGCGGCAGGTTTGCCTCAGGCCGCAGGTTTACTGATAAAGTAGAAGAAGAAGAAGAAGAGAGGAAGGTCTGTGCTGATAATCCTAACAGCTGCTCAGACAGTTGAAGCTCTCTCTGTGTCACCATGAAGCCTCCCTCTGCTGCCAAATCCAAATCTCTCCCTGCAGCTCGCCTCTTCTCTCCAACGATACTGAGACATGTGGCTCTGATACAGCTCTGACTTCTAATGAAAACCAAGAATAACAGTCACTCTCTCTGTGCAGCAGTTTGTGGTTTTATTATTGAGTAATGTGAAAATTATGTAAAATCAATACTGCAGTCTGCTGCTGCCATCTAGTGGCCAACCATAGAAACTACACTTCACTCCACTTTCATACCAGAAAACCCTGACTAATGGATGTTGTTGGGTTTGTCTTTGCCATGCATTATTAAACCTAAGAGCAATCTTTTCCATGAGTAGCTTCTTGGAAGTTCATCCATACTAGATGTTAAAGGCTAATTCTTCATAATTTAAGGAAGGCTTTCCAATCACACATCATTTAAAATTCAAAATATAATCTTGTTTTATCTGACCAAATGTGTCTGTGTTTCTCATCATTCAACACACAGGATGGAAATTCTTTTATCAAGGGGCTCTGAATGAAAACAGTGACAAAGTATGAGGATTAGAGACCAGAGACCATAAGGTGTAATTACTAATCAGTAAATCAATGTTTTGGTTTCATTGATGTATTCCATGTGGTGAGGGAGAAAAGCTGTTAAAGGGGTCCTTCCATGTTAATGATGCTCACATCGTGAATGTTTCAATCCTGTTACAATTATAAGAAGCATATGAATTTAAAGGGATATTTCAGTATCTTTAAAGTTTGGTTGTATAAGGTACCTGGCAATAGTATTACCAATAATCTCCTGCGATATCAGAGAACATTGCACCTTTAAATATGGAAAGCTATGCTATAAAGTGTAGCGGAAGGGGACAGCAGCTATACGCATTACTTAGCAAGTTTTAGGTAAAAATGGGCCAAAAAACAGTGGTGACTTAATTGCGTAGTAGATAGAAAAATTTTGAAGTGTTTTATTTTACACCCAAAAAGCCTCTGTGCTTGGCACTATTTTGAAAGCTAGCTTTGGCTAAAAAAACTGAAACCAGTCACTTCCTATAACCATCAACAAGCTTCTTACACCTCTCAACTGGAATTTTGGACCACTCTTCTTTTGCAAACTGCTCCAGGTCTCTGAGATGTGAAGAGTGCCTTCTTGCAACAGCAATTTTGACATCTCTCTATAGGTGTTCAATGGGATTTAGATCCGGACTCATTGCTGGCCACTTCAGAACTCTACAGCCCTTTGTCTCCAACCATTTCGGCTTTTGAGGTATGTTTGGGGTCATTGTCCTGCTGGAACACTCATGACCTCTGATGCAGACCCACCTTTCTGACACTAGGCCCTACACTGCGGTCCAAAATCTTTTGATAGTCTCTAGATTTTATGATTCCTTGCACACAGTCAAGGCACACAGTGCCAGAGGCAGCAAAACATCTTTGAACCTCCACCATGTTTGACTGTAGGTACTGTGTTCTTTTCTTTGTAGGCCTCATTCAGTTTTCTGTAAACAGTAGAATGACCTGCTTTTCCAAAAAGCTCTACCTTAGTCTCATCCATCCACAAAATGTTCTCCCAGAGGGATTGAGGCTTACTCAGGTACATTTTTTCAAACTCCAGTCTGGCTTTTTTATGTGTCTTAGTCAGCAGTGGGCTTCTCCTTGGTCTCCTGCCATAGCACCTCATCTCATGCTGATGACGATGTATGGTCTGAGCTGACACATGTGGACCCTGAGTCTGCAGGACAGCCTGAATTTGTGTGGAAGTTGACTGAGGATGTTTATCCACTATTCCAACTATCCTGCATTTTTTTCTTTTGTCAGTTTTTTTCTTCCATCCATGTCCAGAGAGATTAGCCACAGTTCCATGGGTTATAAACTTCTTGATTATATTACACAGTGGACAAAGGAATTTCAAGATCTCTGGAGATGGTCTTGTAGCCTTGAGATTCATTGTATTTTTCCACAATTTTGCTTCTTAAGTCCTCAGACAATTCTCAGCCCTTCTTTCTCTTCTCCATGCTTGGTGTGACACACACAGGCACACTACACAAAAGTTGAGTCAACTTTTATACATTCTAACTGGCTTCAGGTGTGATTTCTATATTTCTAAATTTATGCCAATTTTTGCTTTTTCTTCTGCTTTTTGTGTTATTCCAATGCACATAAAGGAAATAAACACATGCATCCAAAAACAGTTGTAATTGCAACAATTTCCAGGAGAAATGGTGTATTTTCTGGAAAAATTTCAGGGATGCCAATACTCTCATCCATGACTGTATATGCTCTTCTGCCTCTGTGTAGCTGAACAGCTGTTTAGGTCTACAGGCTCTGTCAGAGGAAACAACAAGGGGACTTTACAACACTGACACTTCTTCAGGGCATTTCGAGGACAGCAGCTCACAGACGCCAGCAGTCTGCGTCACTCGCCATCCAGAGTTCCCTGCATTACTGAACATCTGTGTTTCATCGACCCTCTTGAATTTTCTGAAGATAAATTCAAGAAGCTGACCTGAACTGGAAGAGCTGAATCGAAATTTGTCAACCGAGCAAGTTTATGGCTGTCACTTTGTTCATCCATTGGCTGCTACTACACAAACTACAGTCGGCATGCTATGTTCATGAAAACAATGTGCCAGTTGTTGAAGCAGAAAACTGAGCTGAAATAACTAGTCTGTTATTGTTTTCTCTGATGAAGCCAACACACTCAAACTGTTGTTCAGATACAGTGAGGCTTTCTGGGTGGAAAATAAAACACTGCAAAAATGTTTTGATATAGTGTGCTAATGAGCCAGCAATTTAAAATTTTTTTTTTTTTTTACCTATTTGGACCTAAAACTTGCTAAAATCCATGGAGCAGCTATACTCATTAGCTACGCTGTATAGCTTAGCCTAGCCTAGCTTCCCCAAGCAATGTTTCAAGGAGCAATGCTGACTGAAATCACTAGAGGCCAATGGCACTACTAATGCCAAGTACTTTATACAACCCATCCTAAAAAATACCAAAATAACCTTTAACAAAACTGTAAATAACACAAGAGTGCCCTTTTTAAACCAATATAGACATTTGAGTGCAAAAATTCTACATACTGTGGGTCTGGCTGCACACCTTACATCTTTGATGACCACAATCCTAGACTGTTCATCTGAGACTAGGCAACATTTCATGAATTAAACAGAAAAAAAAAATCAGAGGTCTAATCTGGGATTAAAACATGTACAGTAGACCCTTTTTAGTAGTACTAACATTAATGGTGGCTTACTTTAGCTTTGTTAGATTTATAGTTACGCTGGTTTCGTAATTAACTTTACTACATAAGCCAATGTAGCTAAGTTAGCTTTAGCCATGTGAGTTCAGCCATGTGAGCTTTGCAAACATGGCTAAAGTTTACAAAGGTAGATAACATAACTACATTGCTTACATTGCCGCTTTTTATGCTTAGCTTAAGTTTCTTTAGCTATGTAGCTACATAAGCTACATAGCTCCTTTATCTATAGCCAAATAAACTTTAGCAATGTGAGCTTTGCAAACATGGCTAAAGTTAACATAGCTACATAAGTAGATAACATATCTATGTAACTTACATTGCTGCTTTTTGAGGTTAGTTTAAGTTTCATTAGCTATGTAGCTACATAAGCTACATAGCTCCTTTATCTATAGCCAAATAAGCTTTAGCAATGTGAGCTTTTGCAGACATAGAGAAAGCGAACTGAGCTACGTGGATAATGTAGATGTGTGTTTTACATAGCTGCTTTGTGAGCTTAGCTTTAGCTATGTTTGCTACATAGCTATGTTAGCGACTTAGCTTAGTTATCTACTTATCGACTTAGTTATCTATGTATGTTACATAGCCAATGGAGCGTTGGAATGTTTTAATGGAGGATGTTTTTTTCGTGTAACTTTAATGTTTACTTAGCTTTATTAAACATTTTGTAATCAGGTTTTGTGGGTCAGGTCTTTAACTTTTAACTTTCTGTATCCTGACCCTTACCTTAACCCTAAACAGAATTTTAATCCAAATTTATTTTGAAGGTTTTAGCGTGTATTTCCTTTCTGAGATATTCAGCATCTTAGATGAATGGTGGCTATGGGTGTGCCTGTCAGAGGTAAACAGTTGGCAGCCAGACTGTAACGGTAGCTGTAGTGTATACAATAATAAAATACTCTGATTAAGAAAGTATCCAGAATGATTTGAATTCACTTGAATTTTGTAAAAAAAATGTTAAATATCTACACTTGTTTCATTTTGTAAAAAAACATTATTAGAGACAGAGTCAAATAATTACATTTCAGTCATCAATAATTGATGGATTTTTTTTATTTAATTGTGATTGATCTCAGATTCAGTTGTGTTTTTAAAACGTAATTATTCTTACATTTTAATCCTTATTGACAATGAGAATGGATTCTTCCCATTGTGTTAACTTGTTAATCAAATGAAAGTCAGGTTTTTTGTAATATTGACTTTTAGATTATTTTGATGATTGCTGCACAGCTTCACCAGTGTGGTCAGAAACCATGACTTAGAGGTGCTTATTCGTTGTTTAATACTGTCATATAGGTAGACATATGCAGGACTGCATGTACAAAATGACTGACTGATGTTCAGACACAGCATCATCATTGGACATGCTGATATCTGTTATCTAATTGGCTTTCCAGCCAAGAATAAGAAGTACTTAATATTCTATAACTTTCCTGTTTTCTCAGTAATGGGCTGTGATCTTAAGTGTCAAAAGTCTCTGCAGGTTGATACACAAACCAAGTGAGCAGTCACCATTTGATTTGCTTTAGATATTTCTTTATTGGCTTTGCTGCATAATTAGTGGTTCTGTTTCCCCTAATTCCGCTCTGGTTTTCACCCAGTGATTTGTTAGAAAAAAAGAAAAAGACCAAAAAAAACGTTCAGTTGCTCCTCATGTAACTTGGTTTCCTATCCAGAAGGTGTTGGTAGTTCCTGAGGCTGGACCAGCTGAGCACCACTGCTCTGTTATCTGTCTATGTAGCTCTGTTTTCCCCCACTAGAGGGTGCTCCTGTGTCTCCTATCTCTGCCCCAGCCTTCCTCTGAAAATATGATATGGCTGATGATAAGACAGAGGTTTCCAGGCAGCTGTATTGTGTCGTGTCATTATCCTCTGGCTGTCTTTGTTTCCTGCTCTGCCCTCGCCATGACCCCTGCTGAGCGCTCAGATAGATCGTCCTCTGAAGCCTGTGAGCTCACACTCTTGCCTGCTGTCAGAGATAAGAAATCATACAGCACGGGGCCAACACCAACCTCCATCCATCTCTCATGAGAGCTGATGTTCTCAGCAAAAACAATCTGAAGAAAATCATTTAACTAGAGCTTCAGCCGCAGCATCTGTGGAGAGGACAGGAGCACCCAAAGATGAACAACATTGAGGTTTTTATTTCTGTTTGAAGCTGAGATGAAACGTTGACTTTTCTGTGTTTTGATGAACCTCCTCTCTCATGTTTTTCTGATAAATTCTCCTGTTTCTGCTGTGCTGCGTTCAGGAGCCCTTTCTCAGATCATGCTTTCTCCTCTGATTGCTCTCGCATTTTCACCCCCCCCCAAGAGACTCCAGAGGATCAAATTACATCGGCCAGAGCCTGATGAAACCATGGCACAAAGTCATCAATCAAACTTTCCCATGATTTCCCTCCATCATATCAGATGTGATTAAACCTGTGTGATGGAGGAAGAAGCAGAGCTGCAGGGAGATAACAGCAGGTGCTGCAACGACACATTTAACAGTTCTAGATGAGTTTTGAAACGGTTGAAGCTTCTGACAGCTTGAATCTATTTCCAACAGCCACCAGTGTCTTTAAATGGGTGGCTTTTTATGTTAACGGAGCAAAAACTTAGCATATTTGTCACTTTTAAATGTTTCAGATCATCAAACATGTTTTAATATTTGACAAAAATAACCTGAGCAAATACAAAATGCAGTTTTTAAATGAGTATTCCATTTAAAAAAAACATCCAAACCTACCTGACCTACAGTAAGAGCCATTATTCACAAATGGAGAAAACTTGGAACAGTGGTGAACCTTCCCAGGAGTGGCGGCCTACCAAAATTACTCCAGGAGTGCATCAATGACTCATCCAAGAGGTCACAAAAGAACCCAGAACAACATCTAAAGACCTGCAGGCCTCACTATGCATTTGTTTTTTTCATTTTAATTGGTGTCATTATTTTTTCAAAAGCATCTAAATGTCAGCGGGCATGAGAAAACAAGAAGAGATAAATTAAACCAAATGGTTGGCATCTTGTTCAAGCATGAACGAGCGTGGTGTGATGTTATTTTATGAAGTACATTAGTGTAAGGTGCATATAGTTAGTGTTGAAGAAATATATTTTGCAGTATTGCAACTACTTTTTACAATGTGGGGGTTAGGATGCTAAAATGGCATATATTGTCTCATACTTTGGGAACAGGCAAATAAACACATACTAATGTGAAGGAAATAATACAAGCAAATTTATTTTAACCACAGTAAAAGCATTGCTCATTAATACAGGAAAACTACAGTTCAAAAACACATTAACATGCATAGATATCCATAAAACAATGCAACTTTTTAATTTTTTTGGCTTGCCAACTAAGGGGGGCCCTGTGTAATTTTTTTCTCGGGGTCCAAAATCCCTAGCTACACACCTGAACTGGGTGGACTGGGGCTACTTTGCTGCATCAGGGCCTGGACGACTAGTTTTAATTGATGGAAACATGACTTCTGCTTTGTGCCAGAAAACCCTGAAGGAAAAAGGTCCGGCCATCAGTTCATAACCTCAAACTCAAGCACACTTGACAACCCACATCTATGGGCTACACATTCCCTTATTTCCTTTTCCATCCATAACGAGTTCCTTTATCTGTGGTTAAGTTTATGTCATAATCTTCAACCTACTCAAAGTTCCTTATTTTCTTTCAGAATTAAAGCAGGTCTGTAGCTAAACTTAAATTTATTATCCTTAGTTTAAGACAGTATGTTTGGCTGCTCTGGGACCCTCCTGCCCTTCTACAAGTCTACATGGAAGCACCAAGCCACAACAGAACATGTACTATTATAATTGCTTTTTTGTCTTCTGTATTTCAGTATTACAGGCATTACACTTTACTTACATGTTGCTGCATACACTTTGCACTCTAATATGACCTGTTGTAATAACCAAATATCTGCCAATAGAGGATCAATATATATATTTTTATTCTGTCAACACCAGGATTAGGACAATAAATCCCATGATTAGTGAGCTGAGGACTCCAGCCTCACGCATGCCTGCTCTACCAACTGGACTAAACAGAGGCCTGACTGTGTCCATCAAAGAGAAAAAATCTCTTTCATCCTATCATTTATGATTTGTATTTTTCAAATAAACCTGTAAATTCAACTGCATTTTAGGGATGATTTATTTATCTATTTTTCTTTGCAATGCTGCCATTGAAGTCCATGCAAAAAACAATAATAAAAGTTCAAATATAAAGAGCAGTTTCTCCTCTTGTAGGATCTCTGCTGCTGTCACCTGCACGGACAGGACTGTCTGTGTATCACAGTCAGTATCTCAACTGTAAAGATGTCCACTAAACCGTGAAAAGCCTCACTATATCCTCTTACATCAGCTCAATAATTATTTCTTTTCCTCCAGCTCAGTACCTGCAGCTCCTTTTCCTCCGTCAATCAATGGCAGTAAGAGCCCCCCTGGGTCCTGGGACACAGCGTGTATCGATCTGTGAGGAGTTTGTGTGAGGTAAACACGCTATCAACACACTAAAACACTCTATAGTGTCTCTATGATGGAGACGAGTCTAAAGCTTCATTCAGAACAAGGAATAAAGAAGCACGATGGAGTCCAGCTGATCATCTCTATGTGGATAAAGCGTCACTGATAAAATAGAGGTGAATACAAGGAACTAATGTAAGAATTAACAGTGGATTTTAGATGTTTTAGGACTGTTTAAAGGGCTCCGATTCTCAGGAAAAAGCTTTTCAATCATTCAGATCATTAAACCTGGGATAGAGGAAAAGATGAAAGTGTAAGCAAAAGCAATGGAGAGTATTCAAATCTTGGGTGAAATGTGACAGGCAGTTTTCTAACCTAGACTTGGCCCTCCAGAACAATCACCTTGTTTTCTTTAAATCATTTCTGTGCAGCTTTCACTGTACGCTTTGGGTCATTGTCTGGCTGGGACATAAATCTTTTCCCAAGCTGTAGTTCTCTTGCAGACAGACCAGGATTTTACAATATTTTTTCACATTCTTTTTACCCTCTTCCTTTACAAGCCTTCCACTGCCAGCTGCTGAGAAGCCTCCCCACAGCATGATGCTGCCACAGTGTTTCACGGTGGGGATGGTGTGTTTGTGGGGATGTGCAGTCTTTGTCGCCCAACTCTTCCCTTGCAGGTAAATGATAATTGGAGTAAGCAATTTAGACTTATGTGTCTTGCCCGAGGACTCTTCCACATATGGCTACAGCAGCTGGGAATTTAACCCCCAACCTTCTGTTCAAGAGGTGACTAACTCTACGTAGCTGTCTGTCCTCAAAGAAACCAAGCTGAAAGCACTAATGAAACTCAGAAAGAGAGGAGCAATGGTAACATCAACACCCATCATGCTGAAATATGACAGACATTAGACCTCACTCGCTGACTTAACATTCTTTGAAAAAGGATACCAGGCTGTAAATATGTGCTGTGTGAGAAATAACAGCAGAGATGGATTTAACAGGCAGAAACAGATGAGCTGACAGTGATAGGTGAGTGTACAGTGTGTAATACCAGGACGGAAGCAGGGGTCTCCGTACACGCTCATTGATCAAAAGCAGCGCTGCAGAAAATCCTCCACAGCACATAGACTTGGTGTAATTATGTTGGTGATGGGAGCTAAGGAACATTTATCCTCTCAGCTCCCCTGAAACTAACAGCAGAGATGTCTTCTTCACTCTGAGTCAATAGATGGACAAATGACATCATATCCTGTCAAACGCTCCACATTAAGAGCAGCCTGCTACTCTGCAAGCTCAGACAGAGCTTCATGAAGACATCTCTTACAGTAGAGAGATAAGTGAGGAGCTGTCTCAGCAGGGGATTCTGGATTATTAATCTGAAGGCATCAGCTGAAGCTCTCTGATCTCCTGCTAGTCCACACTTCATACAGACCTAAGTGTTTATAGACAATCAGGGATTAGACTTCAGGCTGTGATGATCATTTAATCTTTGCTGGCCCTTTGATTGGTCTGCTGACCCACCAATCAGAAAGACCCTTCTCGAGGCAGTCGTTGCTGGGCTACTTTTAACAAAGCAAATGTTCACCCAGGCAAAGTGTTTAGCATCACAGTAAAATTGTAACCTTTGTTTTGTTACTTGAGTGTGGTTAAAGGAGTCTAAAAGACTGAGTCAAGACCTCACTGATTTTTCAGTGGGATTCAAGTGGGGCTTTGTGCAGGCCAGTCAGTGACATTCACTTTGGTCTTCTGGAGGTAGTTGTTCACAAGGAGCCATGAATGTTTTGGGTCGTTGGAAAGGAAAGCCACGACCAAGACCCACACCGATGTTGCTGATGATTTTCTTTAGAAATCTTTTACATATCAATCTCTCTTCATGATTCCTTCCACCCTTACGAGGTTCCCAGTTCCAGATGAACTGAAGCATCCTCACAGCATAATATTCCAACAGAAGTATTTCACTGTGTGGTGGGTGTTCTTTTGGTGATAGACCTCTCCCTTCTTTCTCCAAACATAAGCAGCATCTCTATGGCTAAAGAGCTCTAGTTTGGTCTCATCTCACTGAAGGACATGCTTCCAGTATTCATAATCTTCCCCCAGGTTGTTCTTAGCATACCTCAGTCTGGTCAAAGGGGGCCCCTTCTGCAGAAGTGGAGTTTTTCTTGGTCCATTCCTGTTCAGGGCACTAGTGATGGTTTTCTTTGAAACTACAATTCCTGACTTAGCTACTTCTCACTAGTGCCTTGTCAGTTCTGGGGTCTTTAGACACATGTCACTATTTTCTTTCCACTGAAACTTGAAATCTCTCTCTTCCTACCTCTGCCAGGCTTGTTCTGTACTGTGTGGCTCTCTTTGAATTTCATGGTGATACTTTTCACTCCAGATCTTGACTCTTGGAAACACTATGATGACTTTTATATCTTTTCCCTCCTTGGTGAGCATCAAAAATTATTTTTCTCAATTCTAATCTGACTTCTTTTTTGTTTGTTTAAGTTCTCAGTCAGGTCAGGGTTATCCAAGGCTGATCAAGTGGCAACTGGACTAGTTCCAAGTTCTTGAAGTCGTGCATCTTCAAAAACTTGGAACTAGTCCAATTGCCACTTGATCAGCCTTGGTTATTTTCATTTCCAAACTTTTACTGAAGGTTTTATACTGTGTATAAATTGGAAGATAACCCCGTTTTAACTTGATTTTACAAGCTTTGAGCATTACAAATCTAAAGCACATTATTGCACCACAGTGGTTTGTGCTATGGCTCAACAAAAAGGTCAGATCTAAAGGGAGTTTAGAATTTTGACGCTGGTAGTTTGGGGTTTTTGTGAAATGATGTTTTTCTGTGGGCAAAGTAAAAGCCTCCAAGACAAAACCAGGAATGTTTGTAAAAGCTGTGTCAAAAATGATCTTTTTAAAGCAATTGGGAAATACTTGGGGAAATGAGAAGTTTTCATAGGTTTGTGCTTGATTTGACAAAAATCCCTTCATGCATTCATGAGTTATTGTGATCACATCTGAGGTCAAAGTGATCTTGACCTCCAAAATCTAATCAGTTCATTGTCGTGTCGATGTGGGCATTTGTGCAAAGTTTAAAGAAAGTCTCTTATAGCACAGTTGACATATGTGAGGAACAATAACCTTGACCTACAACCCCTAAAATCAAGTCATTTTGTTCTTGTCAGATTGAACGTTTTTGGGCTTTCCCGAATTTTTTCCTGCCAGACTTTCATGAAAACGTGCTATGGAGCCTGCAGGAAGAATCTCCATGCGTGTCTGGATAGAAAATTGGTGTTGCCATGAAAATTATTGGAAATATTAAGGAGTCTTGTTTTTTTTTTTTTTTTTTTTTGAAAAATAAACAAATATATTGTTTGAAGACTCTGGAGACTTTGTACTTCATTTTTTTTTTTTTTTTTAAATTTTGACCATTGTGAATTGTTGAACTGCATTTTATTGAACTAGTTCAATTGAGACCAGAGATGGGTTTGAAGATAACATTTTATTTTACATATGTGATAATGAATTATATATCTTAACATAGATGTGATATTGAATTATTGTCAGAGTCTCTTTGCCGCTTGAACTCCACAAGGACATAGCATGATTGAAGGATGTCTGCCCTGAGTGGCAGAAAGATCTATCCCCCACTGGAGTCCAGACACTGGTGGTGGTGGTGATGGCTGAAGATGTCATCTTAGTCCATCTTAATGTTGATGGACTTGTAGACTTGGTGGTTGGGGGGGTGGGGGTGGGGGTGGGGGGGGTGGGGGGGGGGGGGGTGAAGGAACCACGCCATGAATGAACTGATGGAGGAGAAAGCCACTTTAAAAGGGGCAGTAGTGGTATGGTAGGCTAACAATGCGGGAGTGGAGCAGTGCTATTGGATAGGTGTGACCAGGTGATGTGAACAGCTCATTATGATGTGGCAGAGAGCATGAAATAGTGCAGGCATGATTGTCCACCAGCGTGGAGAATATGGTCTTCCTGACTGAGCTTATCCTAAGCTTCATTTCATCTACATTTTTTAGAGGCTTGCAGCAGTTCAGCTCACAATTCTCAGAAAAGCAGAAACACAGAGTGTTATTGATCATTGCAGTCTATTGACAAATACTGGGAGCGAAGATTATCTGATTCTAGTTTAGAAGTTACCTGGCTGACTGCAGGCTGAGCTCCACCTGGACCTCTGTGATGAAGTGGAAAGTAAATACTTGCTGTAAAGTCAGTTTTTTGATTTAAAAGTCATAGTAGTTGCTGTTACTTTAAACCATTTTGGATCAGTTTTTTGACCCCAAATCAAGCAATCAGTCAAACTTTGTTTGTACAGAACTTTTCTGACAAATTTAAATGTAATTCAAAGAACTTTACAAGAGAGCAGAAATGTGACTGACATGATGTAGAATGATAAAAGGACACTAATGTATACCAATATAAATGTGATAAATTATTTAATTAAATTATGGGTGATCAAAAGAAGAGGCAATTAAATAATAAAAGGCAGACTTAAATTGCAAAGGAATAAAATATTAAGAATAAATAAAGAAATGTTAAAAGATAAAATGTAATGAAACAATGATAAAGGATTAGTTAAAACTCTCAATGATTAATTGTCTGTACAGCTGGACGTAAAGAGATTATAGTCATAACAAGAGATTTAATAAAAGCTAAAAGAACATATTCTAAACATGAAAATGTGAAATTAAAAGCAGAATAAAATAATGACATCTACATACAAGGCAAACTCATAACATGACCTTTTAGCCTGTGTGTAAAAGTCTAGATATTCTCAGCTCCTCTCAAACCTCTGGATGGCTCAGAGTGTAACAGCTAATAGCAGAATCACCAAACATTTTTGTTCAGGTCTATGGAGCAGCCAAGATAGAATCACCAGAAGATCTGAGGAACTGTCCTGGTTCATAAAGTAAAACTATCTCTGAAATGCTGTCTGGAGCAAGGCTGTGTAGTGCTTTATGGACAAATACAGACATTTTAAAATCAACACAGGAACCAGTGTAAGGACTTGAAAACCTATGTCCTTCTGGTCTTTCAGCAATAGTGCTGCAGAATTATAAATGACTTGAAGATACTATAGTCTAGCCTGTTGGTTATAAAAGTGTACATTAGTTTCTTTTGAGAAACTAAAGTCTGTAATGTATGGAAGACCCGGGCAGACAAACATCCAAATGTCATTTTTAACTGTTTCCCATGGCTTCGAGTAAATTTTGGTTGTTTTCTTGAGATCTCAACTTATCTACACTATATGGACAAAAGCATTGTGCCACTTTGGCAATGTTGAATGCAGATGTTTATGAAGGTGGTATGGATGCCACCTTTACGATAAGAGAGTTCATGAGTTTTCATCAATGCTGGATATTCAACAGTCAACTGTAAGTGATATTAGAAAATGAAAGCGTTCAGGAACAACAGAACTAAGCTGCAAAGCAGACCACATAAAATCACAGAGTGGGGTCGTCGACTGCCAACACTGCAGATTCCATCACTGAAGAGTTCTGAATTTCCACTGGCATAAATGTAAGCACAAAAAATGTGCCCTGGGGACTTCATGGAGCGGGTTTCCATGTCCGAGTAGTTGCATGCAAGCTTCACATCACCAAGTCCCATGCAGACTGCAATGGACTTGGTGCATGGACACTAGACTGTTTGAGGCTGGGTTTGGCAGACACCGGGAGAACATTACCTGCCTGACTGCACTGTGCCAGATGTGAAGTTTAGTATGGGGCTGTTTTTCAGGGTTTAGGCTAGGCCCCTTATCTCCAGCGAAGGGCAGTCCTAATGCTTCAGCATACTAAGACATTTTGGAAAATGCCATGCTACCAACTTTGTGGCAACAGTTTGGGGAAGGCCCATTTCAAATTTAAGATGGCTGCACACCACTGCACCAAGCGAGGACAACAAAGACATGGTTTGATGAGTTTAGTGGGGACAACCTCAACACAGAGCCCTGACCTCAACCCCATCAAGCATCTTTGGGATGAACTGGAACAGAGATTGTGAGCCAGGCCTTCTCGTCCAAAATCAGCAACATTTTTATGTAATAAATTTAGTATTTTTTCATTTTCAGAAATTTTTAGGAGGTGGAGGTGGGTCCTGACAATAGAAAAAAAAGCTAGCTTTGCTTAGCTCTTATCCAGGTTCTCTTCCTGGAACAGTCAGTGTCACATTTGGCCTGGCTCTAATACCTGCATGGTCAAAGAGCACTGCACATGATCTAAATCTCTGTGTCCTTTGCGGAATTTGATAAATTTGTTTCTGTTGTAGGTTGTTGAAGATGAACAGCCATCTACTTTGGCCCAGTTCAACCCTTGTCTACAAGTAATGGCCTACTTTTCCTCACAGGAAATGCTTGTCGATTTTTACTGTGTTGACAAAAAGTAAAAGAGCTACATTACCCCCAGAGGTCATCTTTGTCCATGGAGATCTTTGACATCTTTATTCCTTTTAACAGTTCTCCCAAAGATAAAAGAGAGGCACAAACACTGGAGCACTTATGAAGTTATTTTTCTTTCTTTTCTCTCTAAACAGAATGATCATTATCTAAGACATGAGGTCAGGAGTGGATTTCCCTTAAAACACAGCCAGCTTCGATTTGTTGATGAGGGTCAGCTCATCTGCATTTCTCCGCTCCTGCGTTGGCTGCTGTGGGTCCTGGCCGCTGAGAGCTAACAGAGCGAGTGGGTGTGGGAGACTAATTGAGTGTCGAGGCTGTGTGAATAAAGCCACTCTGGTAATCGTCTGGCTCAGCAGCAAAACAGGAGCGATAAGGAGCGGCGTGTTGATACGGTGTCAAAAAGAGGAGTTTCCCAAGCGTCCGCTGCCATCGCTCTCTCCTTTCTGTGGCCGTCTGCAGAGGGGGGGCCCCGATAATATCTTCAGGAAGAGGAATGCATACTCAGCCCTTGCCGCTGATAACAACATCATCTTTTGCCACTGAATGGGCTGCAGAGGGGGGTGAGGAGTACATTAACAACCCAGTGGCAAACACCATCATCTCTGAGGTTCTCTGCACAGCTGGAGAGACACCCTGAGAAACATGGAAAGCCAAGGAGTGAAGTACAGAATACTGACTGCATGTTTACTGATGGAGGAAAATAGGACAAAGAGGAAGAATGAAGCTAAAAGATCTCAGGACTTAAGAGCAACAACATAGGTATAAAATATGAAGGCTTTAATAATCAATCAATCAATCTGTCCTGAACCCATGGACCATCCTTTTGATGAGGGTACAGATGAAACCTATGGTTGTTTTACTGCTGCCTGCTGACTGTGACAGCAGTATGGATAGTTAGATTAGAAACATTAGACTCCAGCTGATGAAGGAAACTTAAAAAGACGATCTGTAGTTATTTTCTATATATTGTTCTCAAAGGGCTGGCCAAGCTATACTTGTTGCCCTTTGTGATTATGGCAAAAAAAAAAAAAAAAAAAGAGTTTCTCTGGGTTCATTTCTTTGTGACTGCACCTATAGTTTTAAGTTTCTTTTCTCTCCGGCTGAGCTATGTCAAACTGATACAGACAAGGATTTACACCCTGAGTGGGTATTCACAATAAAGCACTTAAAGTAACAACATCAGACTTTTATTATGAAGAACTTACCCGATATAAGGTGTTTATAATTAATTTAACTTCAGTAGCTAGTTACTGTGTTTACAGCTGCTTGTCTCACCTTGTATAACGCAACAATGCATTCTTTTAACAATCATGGGCTTAAAACAAGTGAGTCATGAGTTCAAACTCACCTTAAACAGTTGTTCGATCTTAAGCATTAGGCTTAAGAGTAACTGAGTTGATCCGTTGCAGCTCACAGTTCTGCAAAGAAACACTTGTGAGTGTGCTCGCTGTATGTTGCTGTTATTACAGGCATCAACTTTTGAGAGAACGGAACAAAGGTTTTACCTCATTGCTGTGCTTTACAGCATTACACTGAGACAACACTGATTTTTATTTAGTAACCTGGCTGCTCTTATAGTGTTGGAATGAAACATACTAATAACAGGACTCTGACTGTTATCAGCATGTGACCCCAAAGGGGGTCCCAACCACAGGTTGGGAATCACTGCTTTATGGGAGAGTGGCACAGACAAAGCCACTGTTGAAGAAAACTTCCATCAAATCTTGACTCGAGTTCACCAGAAGGCATGTGGGAGACTCCATGGTCAAGCTGAAGAAAGTTCTTTGGCCTGATGATACCAAAATGGTGCTTTTTGGTCATCAGACAAGATGCTGATGCTGATGCTATGACACCAAACACTGCACACCACCACAAATACACCATCCCCATTGTTAAGCATGGTGGTAGCAGCATCATGCTGTGGGGATGCTTCCCTGCAGCTGGCTCTGGAAGGTTTGTAATGGTAAAGAGTAAAATGAATGCAGAAAATACAGGAATATCTTGGAGAACAATCTTATTCAGTCTGCAGAAGAACAACGGCTTGATTGATTTTTAATCTTCCAGCAAACCAATGACCTGAAGTACACAGAGAAAGCTACACAGAAATGGTTTAAAGACAACAAGGTGAATGTTCTGGAGTGGCCCATTCAAAGTCCAGACCTTAGTCCAATGGAGAATCTGTGGCTTGACTTCAATCCAGTTACTAGCAATTCAACCCAAGAAAGGCAAATATAAATCTGTTGTTTACATACATTTTCTGTGGGAACTTGTAACTCTCCCATGATCTTGTGATTCCAAGTCTCCATCTCCCCTGCTCAGTGCTCCAGGAATCCTCCTGGTGGGTGAAGGTGCGCGCCATCGGTCGGAGCAACTTCACACCTGGTTCTTAGCACAGGTGGAGAATGTGGAATTTGGGGGCAAGAAAATGTGACAACCAAGGATCTTCACAAAAATGGATACTTTGCTTCCAAAAATATCCACCTATTTAAACAGTCCTTTTTTTTTTTTTAATTTTTGTGTTTTTTACTTTATTGAGTGATGCAAAAAAAGAACGTGACAAGTGAGGGACAACATATTTACAGTTTAAACAATATAAACAGTGGAAACAAGACAAGACAAAGACAGGCAAGAGCTCAAGACGATTGGAACTTTAAATATGAGGGTGTGAAGGGATATGTTCTTGTGTGTGTAGAAGAGTGTGTATAAACATGTGGGTGTGTGTCTATGTGTGTGTGTGCATGTGCAGTCATTTGTTTAGGTGGTTGTTTAGGTGATTATGAAAGTATGGTGAAGGTATGGGGTATCAGGTTAAGCTGGAACTGATTTGTCTGAATACATTTAAGACAAGAAACAAAGAGACACTGTGAAAGAGAAAAAAACAAAAACCCCAAAAAATAAATTAAAAGGCAGTATATATGGATATGGGGTGTATGTAGGTAAAGGAATGGTGTAAGTGGAATAGATAAAAATAAAATATGTTTACAATTAATAAATGATAAAGAGGGAATGGGGGGGGGGGGGGGGTCGAAGGGGGAAAAATTATTAGAAACAATTATTAGTAATATTGATAATAATACTATCTTGCATCTGTATTCTGTTATTACAATAATTCATTCAATAAAACATTCCATGCTCTTTCTTTGGTTTCCCTCCTTTTATTTATTTATTTATTTATTTATTTATCTATCTATCTATCTATCTATCCATTCTTCCTCCTTCCTTCCTCCCCCCTCCCCTGTAGTATTGTAGATGTTGAGGCGCGGTGCTCCAGGAATCCTTCTGGTGGTTGAAGGTCATCAGTTGGAGCCACTGCACACCTGGATCTCAGCACAGGTGGAGAATGTGGAATTTGGGGGCAAGAAAATTTGACAACCAAGGATCTTCACAAAAATGGATACTTTGCTTCCAAAATTATCCACCTATTTAAACAGTTCAATTTAAACTGTTTAGATCTCAACAAATTAGGTCTAAAGTAAAGTCTTTTGGCTCCAACCAATAGACCTTTATATGAACCATTCCTTCAGCACTTTTATTAGGATTTCCTTCAATACTTTCATATTATTTGAGATACAGAGAGAGATTTTACTGAGATTTATATCATCTCTAAAATCAAACGATGAGTAAGTTTGAAGGATCAACAGCACGTTGAGAAGCATGGACAGAGCTTGGGAGTCCGCCATTGTTGTTGGATACTGACTGGAACCATAATCATTATAGGTGAAGAGTCAAGTGGGAATGACGTATCCAAGGCCTAACTATCATTGATTTACTCCAAGGTGTGTAAAGTATGTGTGAAGTAAAAGCTTTCAAACAGCTAAACCGAATTTGAAGTGACAAATAAATGTTCATTGAACAGAGAATACAAAACAGGTCGTACAGTGGGAGGGTCAAAAGTCATCTGCACCTTGTGTTGTCAAACATTTACCTTTTTACTGTCCCCTTACTTCTTTTAAGATCCACAACAAGTTCCCTGTTATGATCATGTCATAACCTTTAATCTATCTAAAGTTCCTTATTTTCTTTTAAAATAAATGTTCACCCCTAATTCATGACAAAAGAAAACATTTTTTTTGTATGCTGTGATTGCTCCCCATCCCCTCTCCTCTGCTAGTTTGCTTTCACTTTAGCAACATCATTCTTTGCCCAAGCAGAGTGGTACTTCTGGGACGTGCTGGAGACGTGCTGGATCATGTGCAGTGGAACTGTAAAGACTGACTAGAGAGGGAGTGATATGTTCTGCATTGTCCTTCGATGCCCTTCGAATTTGATGACAACCTTGATTTGATAATGACTTACATACTGAATTACACTCAAGATGAAAAAAAAAATAGGGAATGTTGCAGCAATCATGATTTTCATCAACAATATGGAACTCATATAACAGGATTACATTTTATGAAATATTGTGGTTTTATGAGGCCTTCTATAGACAGGCATGTACCTTTCCAAGTCATGACCAGTCAATTTGATTTATCACAGGTGGACACAAGTAGACACAGATGGACATTAAGGTGTAGAAGCATCTCAGTGAAGATTGAGAGAAATGGGAGGAACCTTAGTGAAATTTCAAGTGTTTTTTTAAAGGGTCTGATTACCTATGAGAATTGTGATATTTCAAGTTTTTATTTATGACAAATTTGCAAAAATGTCTAAAATTCTGTTTCCACTTTGTCACGATGGGGTACTAAGTGTAGATTAATGAAACAAAAGAGATTTTTTTTCATCTGTAGCATCAGGCTGCAACATTATTGCATCTGGTTAAGAGATAAACTACTCTACCACAGTCACTCCATAAGGGTTTGGATCAGGATGAAATTATTCGATCTTTGAGTTCAAAAGTCAAATGTTATGGTCATTTGCCCTCATGATCAATCCTTGCTTGTGAATGTGATACCTTGCCCATCATAGCTGACTGTAAAAAAAAAGATCCAATCAGTGTCTCAGGATGCAGACAGAACCTGTTTTTAGGACTCTTTCTTACAGCTTGTTATACAAGTTTTCACAGTATTGATAATCCCTTAAGGTCTGTTAATTATGTATCGGTTTGTAACCCACCGTGTGTTTTAAAATGGTTAGTTTGACAGAAAAGGTTGTTTTTGAGCTTCTGTATGTTTCCAACTTGTTTTATTTGAATATGCATTGGTTGGCATATGCATTTCCTTCAGGCGTCAATAAAAAGAGGTGATATTGTTGGTGGGAATGTGAATCTCTGAGCTGCCTCAGTGAGCAGCAGTAACTAGGTCAGAGTACACAAAATCCACGGTGACGCTATATTGACGTAACATTGATGCATTCTTTTCCACAAAAATATATATAAAACATCTGACAGAGAGCAGACAACATCAAGGTAAGATGAACATGCAAGAAACACCAGACCACAGAGACTGAAAGGTTCTCAGTGTGAGGCTTTAGAAAGACATTCAGCTGCAGTTTGAGGGCAGGAGTGATATCCTACTCTAGTGACATTCACTGTGTTTGTGTAAAATATATAGTTTCTTGTTTACTTAATGATGTCTTTGGTTATCCAAGTATAAAATCCCAGTCTAAGCTTAGTGGCTTATGCACCAATTTGATGCAAAGTGATGAATTATCACATAGACTGTTTCACATCCCCATGGTATGGGATAAATTTCACATCCATCTGGGCAACACCCTGTACACGCTGTTTGGGAAGGCCAGAACTTTTGTAAACTTGGGAGACAACTTGATCAATGTTAAATGTTTCTTTACTCTCAGTGGAGTTGTCACAGCGACCAGGGCTGGAGGACTTACAGTATGTTTTATGGGTTTTCTATTCATTTCCTTGTCTTTTGCTCGATACATCCATCTGTCCAGGCCATTCTTGTGAACGCAATGTCTGATGAATGCTTTGAAGGATTTGCTTCAAACTGAGCACAAATGTCAACTCTGGCTCCAGGAGGAAATTAACACATTGGAAAGGTAGATAGTCATCACTATACTTTCATTGTCTGCTTTTGTAATTTTATGTTGCTGTTTACTTGATTAAATCTCTCATCTTTTAGAGAATTTTAATCTCAGTGGGACTGCCTACTAAATGAAATCTTACTGCTACTGTATAGTTGGCAGTTTTTCTTTGTTTGTAAGTCTGCCTGTGTTGATTAGCACACTACACTACCACTCCAATTGTCCTTGATACCTCTCTGAAGACTTCTTGGGTGTACTGGTTCGAAACTTGATCCATGAAAAAATCAGATATGCACAGCTTTTTATAAAATCCCAAAATGTTGCTTCATCCCAATGATACAGAGTCATCATCTGAGGACTTCTCAATGGCTGGAAATGACGTCACATCTGAGTTGAATGTGCTCCAAGCAACAAGCTTGATAGAGAGAGTGACAGAGCCAGAAAACCACTGGACTTTTTCATAATGTGCCAACAAGGAAACATGTTTGGATGAGATGATACACCTGCTCTACGATCCCCTGTCAAAGTAAGCTCTCTTTAAATCACTTCTCCGTGCTCATATTAGACAACATAGTAGAGGAGTTGTATTGCAAGAATCATTTACTGAAATATCACTGTTTAATTGCTGTTTTGTTAGCTGTAGTCGCTGGTGCTACGTGTTTCATTTAGGCGCCACAAAAATGTCTGCACTTAAACTTTGTAAATAAGCAAAAAGGCACTGCTTTTTTGCTCAGATTATTGTGTCGTTGGCCTAACACCGCACTTATGCACCGACACGCAAAGATGCTGAGCCATTATGCCGTTATTTGGGGAAAAACACACCTTTCCATGCAAATTGCCTTATTGCATTAAGCACCTAGTGATGAGGATTATTGTAGCATGGCACAAATAGGCTAAAGATTGGCTACTGTCTGATGGAAGTGCACTGCAGTTTTTATGATGCACAAACATTTCAGAGATCAGGAGGCAACTTCCCCTCTGAATGACTTTAAAATGAATTATGATAAATGATAAGTAAATAAGGTTACTTGACATTAGCCATAACCAGGAGTTAAATATGTCTGAGACTCCAATCTGCCATTTTTTATCTGTGTGGCACTGTTATGTGAGACAAGGATGTGTTTTTTTTCCCCTTAGGGTTTTCTTCACTCAGAGAGGAATCTTGATCAGTGTGGTGCTTAAGCAAATCAATATTTCCTCAGATTAAAAGCACCGTCTGTTAATCTGAATATAAAACATGGATTGTCAGAATCCATGCAGGATATGGGCGAGACTTGACCCACCTGTTGCAGGTGTAAGTAGGAGTGGATGGCATGTGCTGTGGGAGCGGATGGTAATGGTCAGAAATCCAACAGGAGTGAATGAGAAAAGAGTCCTACAGGGCTCTTGTTTAGTGCCAAATTTTTACAAATTGTCAGACATTCTCAGTTTAACCACTGTGATTTCTAAAAATGTAAAGAAAGTATATGTTGCTTTCATTTTAATTAATCATACTGACATTTATGTTTGTGAACCTAAGAGCAAATAGAAATTATTTATTTAATGTGCTAAACACAGTATTAAGTTAGTTTCATGCAATTTTTCCAATGCAGTGAAGATAAAAGTTTCTGATTATTTAGAGATATTTTATTTGCTTTTTTGCTTCTTAAAAATGCTTTTTGTGACGCAAATAAGTGAGTTTAAAAAAAAAAACATTGGAGTCTGTTATGAACTAATCCATAGTAAAGAACTGAACAATAATCAAAGACTGTAAGAAACATTTTCTTGTCTAAATGAAAGCATCAAAAACAATCCTTAAGTTTTTTTTAGGATGTCTTTCTCAATGTATTTATGAGATGCTGAACTCCCTTTAGAAATTCCACATTTTATGATGTCATCACCTACCTCTGCAGCACCTCCTTTTCATTTGAACACTGTCAAACACTCTAAATCACATTTATATAAGCAGAAAATCAGGAAGAACAACTTAATTTAAATTGTAAATACAGTGCTGTTTGTTGGATCACTATTGTGTGCACAATTCAAAGAACCTCCTCAGGATTTGTTCCGGTATCTTTACATTTTCTGCCAAGTCTTCGTTTTCCATCCAAAAAGATGCTCCTAAATCCCCAACCATTCAAAGAGGGATTCAGCTCACACTTCCTGCGCCTGTCAGGATCAATTCTCTACTGTTACTAGGGCTGGGAAATGTATCCAGTTTTTAGGATGTATTGATTTAGACAATATTGTTAGTGTTGATATGTGATGGTTAGAAATAGATCAAGTGCCTAAAACTAAGTAAAAATATTATTTAAAGGAAGAACCATTAACCGTAACATCTCAATAACTGCAAGATAATTGATTTGAAATGGTTAGTCTTCTTAAATGAATCAGCATTTAATTTTATTCTTGGACATTTACACGAGTGAATATCCTAATATTTGTAAAAATTTGATTTTATTGATGCCTGCTTGATACTATGGAAACAAATATAGATGTTCTAAACACTTAATTCTTGGCAATCCACTGAATGGAGCTCAGCAAAAGTGTTTCTACTCATCCATTAGCCACCACTCATTCATATCTCTCATCTTCCATTTTTTCTCTCTTCCCGCTCTGGTGATCAGCTGATTATGGGCGTTCACTCCCTATCTTATCAGATTCCGCCACAGCCTTGTTTAGCCAATCATCATGACAGTCAGCTGTCGTTTCAGCATTGATGCGGCAACCCTCCTCCACCCCAGCCACCTCTCTTCAGTTCATCAGCATCTACGCCAGATCCTCACGTCTTCCGCTCATCTTATCCTCAGCAGGTAACTTATTGGTGTAATTTAGGCATGCTCTATGTCTTTTGGTGAAAATACAACTGAAAATCATAAAGTTTCTGCACTTTTTGACACCACTGATCATTAAAATAATGGAGTTTTGATCACGTATAAGCACATATGTTAGGTTTCCCTGGCTCCTTAACAGCTACACCCACTTTTCCAAATGTTGCCAGTGTTTTTGCAATTTTGTAAACAGTACTCAATCATTACAATCATTCCAAGTGCTTTGGTCATTGTACTCAAATTGTTTGACATTCATTCCTTAATCTGCAGTTTTCTTAGAATGCCTTTAAGCATTAGATCGGGGGTTGGGAACCAACTCCAGAACTGCATTTCTAATGCTATGTTGAGGTAGTTTTGTATATTTTATCTATAAAACGTGTAGCTCTTTCATTCACTCGAAACTTTGTTTTACAAATAGGCCTATTTTATCAACTTAAACATGCATCATATCGTGCCTTTATGGCGCAGCACACACTGGCCATTTCCTGTCTTTAAAACAAAGGTCAGGATGAGGTCTTGTCAAAAATGACACCTGAAGCAGGAGTTAAGTTTTGAATATCTGAAATCTGGTTTAGCACAGCAAGATGGAAGGTCGGAATGTGAAAACGGTGATCAACTTTGATAGGTTTCATACTAAACCAGTAAGTCCGTCAGACTAAAGTAGTGTCAGCAGAGCATGTGAACGGTGATAACGTTAAAAACAGCATGAACAGCTAAGACAAGTTCACACTTAACAGCATCGGCCAGGTAAAGAAAGAGAGAAAGGAGGCCAAGGGATCAATAGTGGGCTGTTTGAGCCAAATCAACAGGTGAGATCACGTTTTATTGTTTTTCTCTACTCCACTGCTTTGAAGCAGTTATTAACATTCAGAAGACTGATACATTTGATGATGATTTAAATATTTTTTCCTGGATATTTGGAGTGATTAACGTGGTTGCTCTGATTTTCCCTTCTGATTGTATTGTTGATGCGGTCTGTGACCCAGTGATCATGGATGCTACTGTTTATTCATGGGGCCAAAACCTGACTTTCCTGCTGCATTCATGTATGTGACGTAGACAGAGAGAATCAGAATCAGAATCTTTATTGTCACTGTACACATGTACAATGAAATTGTGCACAGTTCCATTTTGTGCAAAAGAAATATATAAACAAAAACAAAAATAGCAGCATAGAAAGAGGAGATGAAGTGGAGAAGGTTTCATCTGTCGTTGAACAGTAGGCTACTACAATATCCTATATTAACTTTGTCTGACAGCAGGTGTAAGGAGTGTGTGTGGATGAATAAAGAAATGATGATAATAATTACATCAGTATAATTAAGGATAGAAATAAATAATCGCTGGCTAATAATAGCACTTATAGATAAAAACAGAAAATATGCACACAGTTGTTTCTATTGTAGTTCTAAATCCATGAATGCATCAGAATGAAAATCATGATTAAAATACCAACTAAGAACAGAATAAGGACTAACTGGAAAGTTATCAGTGTGAGCAAACATCAATGGTTGGACACATGCCTTTGCTCTATCAGTTATGTCAATAGACAAAGATTTAGGCTAACTGACTGCATCACTATTTAAGGTTCAAAAGTGTTTTGCGGCTCTTCAAAGATTTTCTAGAATGGGGTATGGGCAAAAATGACTCTTTCAACCAAAACAAAGGGTCCAGGTCCCTGCATTAGACACTGTTGCACCATGAGTGAAATTACTGACTTAGTTGGACAAGTCCTGTCTGTGAGGTTTGAACACAACATACATTGATGGTCTACCAAACATGATGGGAGAGGACTTCCTGGCTCAGTTTGCACCCTTTAGTTAGTGTCACTTGTAGTCATTTAAGTTGGCTGACCTTGATATAAATGTTCAGAATTAGATTATGTGAATAAAAAAAGGGAAAATTGCAGTGGATGAAGAAAATTTAAGCTTTTCAAAAAACCTTGAACGTGTTATTATGAGTTAGATTTCGGCAGAATTTTTAAGTGTGGGTAAGTCTCCACAGTGTACTTGATTTAATTTATGTATTTATTTAGCCTTTATTCAACCAGATAATGACTCATTGAGATTGAGATCTCTTTCACAAGTGTGACCTGGCCAAGAGGTCATAATAAACAATAAATAATACAAGAGACAGATGATAAACAGATGTCTAACCTCTCTGCCATGAGTAGATCAAACCTACCCATCCCTGATAAGACGATACGTTGGAGTTTGTTTTCTATTTGTGATCAATTTAGATTAAAAAAAAAAATCCCTTTTCTGGATCTTAAGGACTTCTTCTTTTGTTGCTGATGTATGGAACAGACTTCAGCATTGTTTGATTTTGACTGTATTTATATGAAAGTTCAGAATTCTGACATTGTGACATCCTTATAGGACAGAAATATTTACTGAGGTCTGATTTTTGGTCCATGTCGCCCATCCCTAGCCTGTTACCCCACTGAAGATGAACTGTGTTGAGCGGTTAAGCGCCACCTAAATGCTGGTGTCATGTGGTGAACAGTGTCAGTGTAACGAGCGCTCCCCTCACGCTGGGTTAGACCCCGTAGAGCCGTGTTACTGCGGCAGCGCACCGTGTGTGGAGCGCACAGAGGCTGCGCACGGTCGGCTCGGTTACTCCGTGCCAAAAGGACTTCACCTCACCTGCCCACGAGGAAATACCCACGGCTTTACGCTCCCCTCAGCTGTCTCTGAGGCAAAAGGTTAATCTACGCTGGACGAGGGGCTTCACTGAGGATACAAGTTTGGGATGAAGGTGTTCGGGATGCGGGTAAGTTTCTGCGCGCTGGCATGTCCGGATGCTGCGGGTCAAGCTGTATCATTTCGGATACATGTGCTGTTAAAAGTTCTGAGAGGTGGGATCCGGCTGCAGCATGTCACAGCTGCCATGTCACTGCGGGTGAACTGGGTCAGGCAGTGACGCGCCAGACGGGTTTGTTTTGGTGCGTCTGGAGGGAAGAGGCAGAGCAGCGGACACACAAACATGCACACAACTCCAGCAGCACGCGCTCATTTGGATGTTGTTGCTGCTGCTGTTGTTGTCATTGCTGTAGCTGTTGTTGTTGTTGATGCTTTCTTTTGGAATGAACGTGGTGCGATGTTGGATTCAGTTTGGAAGCTGTGATGGTGATGACACTGGAGATTGTGCTGATTCTGAAGGTGATGGCACTTACCTGTTGCAAAAAGTGACCAGTGTGGTTATTGTGAAACAGCCCACTTCAGAACTATGATATAATCTGGATCGGGCTGTAAATATTGATATCTAATATCGTGATTAATCGTTAAATTTCAATGGCCTCTTATGATTAATCAAAATTAGAAATCACATGTTTAAAACTAACTTGTTTTGCATACATAGCATGCAAATTAGGATGTTGTCTGAAGTGTTTTTTTTTTCTTTTATCAGTACTGGCTTGGAACAAATCCAAAATGATTTCTACATATTCTTGGTCTCTTAAAAATGCTTTTACCTACTTACAAGTTTATCTCAGAATCAGGTTCAGGTTTACTAGCCAGGTATGCTCATGCAAACAAAGAACATGATTCAGGTTAGCGTCGTCCTCAATGTAAATGAGGAAAATAATATACATTTTAAATTCAAATATGTCAACTGAAAAATGATTTGTGTTTTTCATTTTTAAGGCCTTATAAAGCATCAGAATTATTGCAATAAAATAAGCAAAATTGCATTGTTTTTACCAGAATTGTGATAAAATACTTTGAAATATGTACCATTGTAAACAGTACATTATATTTCAATTATCCAATTGACAACAAGAATCTATTCTTCCCTGTTTGCCGATTATGGAATCAAATAAGTTGTATAGGTGCATTTTATGATGATACATTTTAGTTTAACTTGTGAAAATGTCCTGTTCTGCCACACAGGGGCAGTTTCAAAGTGCTTATTTTATCAAATGCACAGTTCAACACTGTAAATATTATGCAGGAGTGAATGTACAAAATGTTTCACGCAAAATGAGCTTCAGTTTATGTGACTGCATTTGGAGTTTACCTTTAGTTGCTTTTTCTTCACAAGTAACCCAGTTAGGATTAACCATTAAGCTCAAAATCTTCTTAACATATGTTTTTGTCGTGCTTCTATTTTGGAATTTGCACTGCATTGAGCCATGGGTACTGTACTTCCTGTTTAAAGAAAACCTGTGGTTATTTATGGAACCTCTGGTTGATCAAAAGTCACAATGTTAGTTTGGCAGGAAAAAAGAACTTGCAACAGACAGAAAAGTAAATAAATATGTCTAAAATAAAGGTACATTTGAGCAATATTTGAATCCTTCTGACTTCTTTAAGTGAAATGAGACGTTCAAAGGAGCAGTGGTGTCCTTGTTATACACCACTGTGAGAGCAGGACGATGCTACAGTGAGTAGTATCCAGTGGCTGCCATGCAACGTTAACTTAACTATGGTGCACTACACCTAAGAGGAGAATAGCATGCATTTAATGCAAATTTTGAAATTTAGTGCATCAATTTTGACCTTAATTGAATTGCAGTTGATGCATTAATACAGAAAGCCTTAACTTGGGACACAAAGATGCACCCTGCTCGCATATTTCAAACTAAATTTTAAATCAGCTTGTACTCTTTGAAGATTTACCTCTTCATTTTGTTTAAAAATTCAGTGCAAGTGCAGATTTGAACGCCAGTCTCTTGTAAAAAGTGATTGATGTTTAAGTAAGAAGTTGGTTCCATGCAAGGATAATGCATTTGTTTCAATCCTGCAGCACCTACTTTGCAGAAACCAGAAGAAAAAAAATTCTAACTTTATCTTCAAATAGAGATTTTTTAAAAATAAAACAAGACATGATTGTTTGAGCTCTCCTTCACCCTTCCTCTCCCCCATCCTCATGCAGCCAGTGGGGTGTTTGTGCGGCTCAGACTGTACCTGGGAGTCAGAGTGAGGCTCGTCTCCTCCTGCAGGCTCCGGCTCTGCCTCTCCTGCTTTTGAAAAGCTCATTTCCCATGCCTTTCATGCCTGCAGTTTAAACCCTTTGATGTTTTCTTGCGCTGAACCCTGCGCATTGAAACCACTCTCCAGTATGTTAATGTTCTCTGATTGACTTCTGAATCTTTTAATTAACCCACTTGTATGCACACCGCAGCATTGTCCTCTGTGAAATGCCATCGGGGGGAAACGGAGCCATGACAGAATGACACGCTGTCAGCGGGGATTTCAAAGTCAATGGCAGTTTGTGGTTTGATATTGTCTGCTACTTCTTACTGTGAGAAATCCTCTCCTCTCAGATAAAAAAGTAATGCTTTATACACTGGTGGATGTGGTGATTAAGACTTCAGCTACACAATGCAATATTAATGACTCTGGAAGATATCAAAGGATGAACCTCAGAGATGCAATAGCCTGAAGTGAGCCTACATTAATAATGTGCCTAATTCCAACAGCGATTCCAATGTTTCTTCAGCGCTTTCATGTTGAGCCTGCTGCCCCAAATCAAAGCTTTTTAATTATTCCATACATTTAATCTCTCTACATTTACATGTGTGCATGGATGTCTTCATTTTCTAGTTTTTCCTTATGAAAAACATTGCCTCCTTACATGCATTTTCACCCAAACTTGCACCTCCAGCATGCATGTGCAGAGTGCGTGTAGATGTGATCAGTCGTGTGTTTCCCTCTAACAGTCAGTAGGTGGCAAAATGCTCTCAGGGATAAGAGGAGATCCATCATGCGCTGCTGGGTGACATCCGCTGTAGTCCGAGCTGCTCAGCGGAGTTTCAAAGACATCGCTGTTGCTCCTTGGTCTCATCCCATTTAACTCTTCTGAGGATGAAGAAAAAAAGCAGATTGAACCTTATTACTGTGCAGGATTTTTTCTCACTGCTCTGTCAGAGAGGGTCGGCTTCAAATGACTCGACTGTGTTTGAGGAAGGAGTGTTGAATCCTAATTTGTGTGCTGGAGTGTCTTAAACCTGGGTGCACTTTAAGGTTACTCTGATGCTCCAGTTTTAGGGATGTTGCTCTGATGTTTCATGGCTCTTTTTATCGCTCTGTGTCAACAGTTTGGATGTAATTTGATTAATTGCAGAGCTGAAAGCCTTGCAGCTGCAGAGATAAACAGATTGCATGCCAACTTTGAAATTCATTGACTTCTATTTTGATTATATATTAACAACTTGAGCCATTTTTATAATGATTTTTGAAGCTTTTATGCCTTTATTTTAGAGATAGGCCAAAGTAATAAGGTAGAGAGACAATGGGGCATGACATGCAGGAAAGGAGCCACAGGTTGGACTCGAACCTGGGCCACCAACTTAAAGGACCTAACTGCTAGGCCACCGGCCACAAAAAAAACAGGTTCCTGCAGATCCTTAAAAAGTCTTAACAAGTCTTAAATTGGACTTTTGACAGTGAGAAAAGTCTTAATTTTACTTCTGAGATATGTTTTTGTCCAGTCTTTGTTTCTAGCTTCTAGCTGTGTGTCTGTTAGCAAGCCTCAGGGGAGCTTTCAGTGTTAGATGTTAGTGAAGTTTAAGAAAAGAAGAAGAAACGTCATCAGCCATAGAGATGAGACTCATCGTTACTTAAAAGTTCTCTGTCCATATGTTCATTCTTGCTTCCTCATTGCTTCCTCATATCTGCATCTCTTCCCCTCTCTCTGCAGAGCCATACGCCTTGATATATTTTAATCAAATTTATGCAGTGCATTCAGAAAGTATTCACTTTTTTCAATTTGGTTATTTCAGCCTAATGCAAAATTATTTAAATATATTTTTCCTCTCATTAATCTTCACTCAGTATCCCATCATGCCAAAATGACACGTCACATCAACATAAGTATTCATACTCTTTACTCATCACTAAGTTGAAGCACCTTTGGCAGCAATTACAGCCTCAAGTCTTTTTAATTTGGCACAATAAGCTTTACACACCTGGAGTGGGGAGGCTAGTCAGGTTGGGTGGGGACCTTCGATGGAAGGTAAACCTCCAGCCTGGTCTGAGATCCTGAGCGCAGTCAAACAGGTTTTTACTGAGGATTTCTCTATACTTTGCTCCATTCAGCTTTCCCTCAACCCTGACCAGTCTCCCAGTCCCTGCTGCTGAGAAACACCCCCACAGCATCATGCTGCCACTACTGTTGGGATAGTATTGGGCAGGCTGCAGTGCCTGAATTTCTCTGGACATAAGGTTTGTTTGAGGCCAGACAGTTCAACAAGAGAATTTTGTCCCTCACAGTCTGAGAGTCCTTCAGGAGCTTTTTTAAAAAACTGCAAATGGCTTTCATGTGTTTTGCACTGAGAAGAAGCTTCCATCTAGCCTCTCTGCCATAAAGCCCAGATTAGTAGAAGGCTGCAGTGATGGTTGTCCTTCTTCCATTTGTCCCATTTCCACACAGGATCTCTGGAGCTCAGTCACAGAGCGACTATCAGATTCTTGATCACCTCCCTTACTAAGGCCCTTCTCCCCTGATTGTTCAGTTTGGCTGGGTGACTTGGAAGAGTCCTGATTGTGCTAAACTTCTTCCAATTGAGAATTATGGAGGCTGCTGTGCTTTTGGGAAACTTCAGTGTAGCAGAATTCTTTTGTATCCTTCCCTAGATTTGTGCCTTTCAACAGTCTGGACACCGAGCTCTAAGGGAAGTTCCTTTGACCTCATGGCTTGGTTTTTGGTCTGATATGTATTGTCAGCTGTGAGGCCTTCTTCAGAGAGCTGTGTGCCCTTCTTAATCCTGCCCAATCAGTTTAATTTACTACAGGTGGACTTTTTTAAAGGTGTAGAAACATCTCAGCAACAACTTAAGATAAATAAAACTAAAACATTTAAAAATAAAACTAAACTAAATTTCAAGTTTTGTTGCAAAGGGTGTGACTGACTAGGGTCTATTTTGTTTGACTGAATGCAATATTTTAGTTTTTCTTTCCAATAAATTTGCAAACAATTCAAAAATTCTGTTTTCACTTTTTCATTATGTATGTTTTCTTTAGGTACTGAGTGAAGATTAATGAGAGAAAAAATGAATTTAAACAACTGTAGACAGTAGGCGATTTTTTTTTTTTTTTTTTTTTTTTTTTTAGCAAGGGGGATGCCATCCCCCCTCAAATTGCCTACTGACTGTAGCATCAGGCTGCAACAAAGCATAAATCAGCATAGCTCCAGTCTTCTGCTTGAGCTAGCACGCATATAAAACTGAAACAAGGATTTGTTGCGAAGTGAATCACTGGTGTTCTGGGCTGGTTTTAGTATTTTATAGGCCTTGGGCATAGACCAGCTTGAGGTCCCCTCAAAATTTTGCGAAAGCAATCATAATGAGTAAACTAAATATTAAGAAGCATCTCTTTAAAGGTAACAATGCCAGAGAACTACGGGACATATTCAAATATGAAATATAAACAAAAATATTTATACCAACTACTACATCATCTCTTAGATAAGCATCACAACTCAAACTCAGAACATCATCATATTTTAACATGTCTCTAGGCCAAGTGGATTTTAAAAATGAAAAATGGTCATTATTGTTCCAACGTCCATTCTTCTGCTACAAATCATACCTTTTTATTTATTGCATACCATTTTACTACACAGTAATCCACCAAGTCCTTGTCTTAGTATGTTTATAAGGATCTACTGAACCATATTTGGTCTGATATGAAGAGCTTTTTGTTTTTTTAAAGAGCTTGGACCTTGCTGTTGGGGCCAGGAGCCCTCTCTAGGGATTCTTTTGGAAAACACATTCTAATAATTAAAAGTACATTTAGATGTACCTATGATGAATGTATCTTGATGCCCCTTGGAGCAGAAGGCCCCGGGCGATCGTCTAGCTTTGCCTGATGGTATAACCACCTCTCCTGGTGGTATTAAGATAAACTGATCTGAATCCAAAGACAATCTTGACATTAAAGATCTGAGGTCATTGACCTGTGGAAATCTGATTGGTTGAAATGTAACACAGCTCAGTCAATTGCCTAACTTTAATGTTACCTATTGGTTAACTGAGGCTCTGCTGCTTGTTCATTCTGCATACTCTGGCTCAGTGTCTTCAGCATTGACCTGGATCAAAATAAAATGGATCAGACCAAAGTGGACCAGATCTGTGAAGTTGGAACGTAAAAATCTTAAAAAGGGAGAGATTTACACCCCAGGAAACCACCAAAATGTGTGACCCATTGGCTTACAGGTACTACCGCTGATTTTTGGTCTTAAATTTACATCCATTAAGTACATTTAATCTCTATTATGTATGGTATGTATGTATGCATTTTATTTGTTAGTTTGCTCTATAGGCCATTCGTGGGTGAGGAGGTGACGGCTCCAGCCTGCCCTGCCTCTTTCTGCCTGATAAACACCTCTGAGAACCTGACATCTCTCCCTCCTCACATCTGAAGATGAAGAGGAGCAGCAGACGTGTCATTAGGCCTAATTTTCTGTCAGAACGAGATTGACTGCAATTGTTGCTAATGATGAGCACATGTTGAAGGCTGACAGTAATGCAGAGGAATGAAGTGGAGATGATCCTGCTCTCTCTGCAGACCGGGACTGATGCCCTGTTGATGCCTTGCTCTGGGGAATGGAACCTCAAACTCTGGCAGTGGTAGCAGAGCTGTGTTAGCCAAGGAAGGACCGCCCAAGAGAAGACTGCAGTCAAGTTTTTTCTCCCAAAGCAGAGGGCCAAACATTGCTCAGTGTGTTGGTCTCAGGAGCTAAATGGCTTGTTTGGCTCATTGTAGATCTGTCATGTTCTGTCATTATAATGACTGATGAACAATATGGAATAGAGCCACATGAGAAAATGCAAGCTTATTGTTATTGCAATATGAGCTTATACAAAGACACATCATAAAAATCTGAATTTACCCAAACTCACCCTCCATGTCTTCATTTTATTCGCCACGTTCATATCAGATGAAACTCAAGCTGGCTATCAGCTACCATTGGAGAAGTTGTAAATTTAGTGGTAAATGCTTTACTCATTTTTTATTCATGAGAAATATGTTGCAAATAGCCCTAGCTAATCCTAACATGCATTCTTTAGTATTAATCTTTTTACTGCAATTCACACCATGATCATACTATTGAAAAATAGAAACATTTATCTTTCAAGATTTTTTACATTGTATACAATTTTTGTTGTCTTCATGTATATACAGGACAGGGCACAAACCCTGAAAAACAGACCCATACCATGATCCTTCTTCCTCTTAACTTCACGGTTGGCACGATGCCGCCAGGCAGGTAACATTCTCCCATCATCTGCCAAACTGCCCAAAAGAGAAGCATGATTGGTCAACATGTTTGCATTGCTCCACAGTCCAGTGTTGATGGGCTTTACACCACTCCATCTTACTCTTAGGACTGGGCTTGGCAATGTGAGGCTTGCATGCAGCTGCTTGGCCATGGAAAACTATTAGAGAAGCCCCTTCTGCACAGTTTTTGAGTATCCGTTAATGCCAGTGGAAGTTCAGAAGGCTTGAGTGATTGAATCTGCAGTGTTTGCAGTGGTTATGCTCTTCCGCTTGTCTTTGAGTTGCTGTTGTTTCTAAACACTTCCACTTTCTAATAATATCACTTGCAGTTGACTGTTGCATATCCAGCAGGGATGAACTTTCATGAACCGTCTTATTGCAAAGGCGGCGACCAACAGTACCACACTTGAAGTCACTGGGCTCTTCAGAACAACCAATTGTGTGTCAGAAATGTTTTCAGTTGGAGACTGCATGGCTGTGGCCAAATACTTTAGTATATGAATTGATGCATTTTTTAGAAGATGTGTTTTTGATCCCCAAGCCAAATGTCCCAGCGATAGGAGTGGTCATTATCAACATGGGATGGCCCAAGGTAAAGGTTAACTAGAAATACTGGAGGAAAAGAGGCAGCAAAAACATCCTGAGGGCTTGGTCTGGCTCCCATAAGGGACTTAGTAGATTTTTGAGGACTTTTGAAGCCAACCTCAATAGACAACTCTATGCTTTGTCTGTATTTTAAGTATTCTAGCTTGGACCCTTTTGATATTTTATCGATGTTTTTTTTTATGTTGTCTGTTTTCAATGCTTGCTGTTCAGCACTTAAGTGCAAACCTTGTTTGGGTTAAAGCACTAGAGTTGACCTTGACACTGGCATAGATCTGTTTGTACTTCAGTTGAACCAACATGGTTACATGTATCTTCAGAAGTCTAGTTTTAGTCACATAAAGACAATAAAACAGCCTTTTTAAAAACTGTGTGAATGAACTGACTCATAAGATCATGCCCTTTGGCTTTCAAAGTGATGACACCATATTTGAAGCTGTGTCTGACTGTTAAAGGAGCAGCTCTTGCTGCAGCAACACCTTGATGCACGAAGCGTTCTTTAGACTGCTGAGCCCAGATTTAAAGAGGCAAACTGGAGTCTATCCTGTTTATTACATTACTTGTTTTACTGGTTAAGAGACTAATTAGCATCATACATTAATAAAGTAATGCATGGATACAATAATGTTAAATATACAAAACAATCCACGTGGAAATGAAGCCTTTAATAAAGATATCACAAATAGCAGCCGTTGCACTGTTCATCCCTGCTATCACATTATCTACTACAAGTGATAGCATAATTAAACACGTATGGCGAGGGAAGCGGTAAATGAGTAAGATGGACCATGTAATGTGGAGAGTCAGGGAGTGGAGGGGTGGGAAAAGAGAAGACAAGATTATAGAGAAGCCTTTGATGCCGAGTCTGGCTCTGGGAATCCTAGTGTGCCTTCAGGGGAAAGCTGCTCTCACACAACATCAATAATGAATGAAAGATATCTTGTTCAGTGGAAGACTGAACTTAACTGGCATACTGATTTGTTACCATGAACCTTATGTAAAAATTGCATCAGTGTGTTTGCCATGCTTCATTAGACAGATAAGGAGCTGTCAGCCATGACAATGGAGGAAGAACTGGGTGGGGTGTGAAAACAAAACACAGAAAAAGACAACTCAAAACATTCAATTTAGACCAAAAGTCAACATTTCGATAAAATCTGATACAGTTCTTTGTGCAGCAAGAGTTTCTTTTGGATAGTTACGGGTAGTAACATCATCATTTATTCATTAGAATCATCAGAAAACACTGTGAGGTAGTACACCTTGTGAATAGGATGCAGAGGTGTAGACAACAATGGAGCAGACATCAGAAAAGGCTGAGGGGTAAAAACCAAGAAATGGAAAATAGTTCATCATATAAATTGGTAAAGTGCAAGAATTTATAACCTAACAGATAAAATAAGCTAAATATGCAATAGGATTTTGTCTTTTTGGGGGGTTGGACTGCAATAATAAAAGTATTTGTAACCTCTTGCTGGAATTTGTGCCAAAAAATGCATCAAACATTCAAGCACAGAAAAAGTGATTACAGTAATAAATGTGTATTATTTGACTGGTTTTATTGGAGTTTAGAGGTTAAATTCATGGGATATGTTTAAGAATAAATTATTGTGTCACTTTAACCCTTAGAAGTCCACTGGCTATTTTGCCACTTTGTTTGCACTTTCATTTTTGCAATATAAACCACTCAGAAAATGTATACCATGCTCATGCTTGGTATCATTTTTTTCTGCAGTACCCTAACTTTATGAAATGAAAAGTATATATTTTTTAAAGTTTACCCTGTTGTATTAGATATAGGACTACCAAAAAACATAAAATCCACACACACACAAAAAAAGATTTTTAAAAATTTTTTTTTAAAACAATATATTAACATTTTTTAAAAAGAAATGACAAAATGCTGAATAACAAACAAACAAACAAACAAAAAAACAGTGCCAGTCCTGTACAGAATGGTATACTGCCCCCTATGTGTAAAATACATTTATATTCATATAAAATTGAAATGATCATATTTCCTGTTTTACCTGACCTGTTGACTTCAAACAAAAAAAGGGAAGGATGGTTAAAAATTACACTTTCCACACTAAGTAATTGCAATGCAAAATGTGGCTTTGTTTTCATGCTATCATGTGACAAAATAGCAGATGATGAAATCACGCTGGTGTGATTGTGGAGCCATGAGGGCTAAGGCTTTTTAGCATTTGGCAAGATTGTTTGTACCGTGCCTGAACATGTCTGCTCCCTCCACCTCTCTCCCATTGGCCTGCTTTCACACTATCATCACTCTGTGCCCTGAGCAAATTTGTGTACGTGCATAGTAAGCCCTGTAAAGCCAATCCACGAGGCCTCCCTGTAGCTCACCTTGAGTGGGCCCTGAATTTTTGTTTTATAGTGTATGATAATCCTGCTCCTCCTCCCTGGCCAACACAGCTGGAGAGAGGTGCAGTGATATTTAAAGTTATGAATGAAATGGTTAGCTAAAACTCTCCTTTTGGAACCCTTAAAACAACTATTTTAGAGATAGTTTCTGTTTTTATGTCAACAATAAGCGTCATGATGAGCACCCAGGTCCACTAAGCGAGAGGCAATTAAACCACAACATAGCATACAAGAAAGAACATAACAATGACAGCATGTCAAAAGACAATGCAAACAGACTTTTGCAAAACAAGGATGCTTGAGTTGCCAACAATATGAAGTCTGCAAGAGCCAAAATGTTGGCCTTTCGCAACTGCACACAATAATAATGCATAGAAAAATAACAGGTATGCACGAAAACTAATAACTTCATTCAAACTTGTGAACAGCAGGGTCAGGACATTTGCAGCAGCTCTACGCTGTGTTTTTATGAATATCTTTGTCATTTTATGCTGAAGAAATATGGTTCAAACACTTCCACATATGGTAAGGCAAGAGACAGGAACAAGAGGAGAGATTAAGACCTGTTGATCTACGATGATGGCGAAGAGATTGAATGTTGCAGAAGCCATGGAACAAATACTGAGAAGCAGTGATGAAGATGACACAGCTTTATTTTGGTGAAACAGAACGGCGGACAACATTTATGCTTGAAAATTTTCATTTTAGACATGTTTTCTGTACTTACCTATTATTTTATGGATATATTCCACTACTTTTGTGAAGCAAAGACTTTGGTAAACCTATTTCATAAAGCTGAGATCAAGCTGAAAATTCTGATATAAAACACTTACCCTTAGACCCCAGAGGGTTTAGTGCGAACCTGAGCTATACAGGCTAGTGCTGCCAATGTTTAACCAGCAGAGCTTGTCAATGCCTAAATTTCATGCTAAAGCCAATAGGGAGACTGCTGCATTGCTACTGCAACATTTAACCTAATCATTTCACCAGCAGCCATTGTAAATACTGACTTTCAGTACAGCTCAAACCCACCCATAAACCATCTCAAACTCATGCCAAAGCAGCTTGGCAGAAGAGTGAAAAAATCTTTCCTGTCATGAAAAGCTTTCAGTGTGGCTCTTTGATCTGTATTTTAATAAAGAAATGTGGTCCAGTTTTGATAAAACTGCCACTATACTAAAGCTACATCCAAGCTAACTGCTAAACTGGCAGCAGCCATTGCCATCAGTTCACAGTACAACTTAACCCGCCTTACCGCCTCATTCTCCTCAATTGACACTGATTGGTTTGGAACAATGTTGACTGTTCTTTGTGTGGATGTCGTAGTATTCCAATTATTCTGTCTCACTTTGTCATTGCAGTGCAAAGCCGTTGTGCCTCTTGGCTTGTGTCAGTACAGGCACAATGTGCACTCATCTGCCAAAGCATAATGGAATATGATCGATGCAAAGTCTGTGGTGGAAATGGTGCAAAAACGGGGCACAACACTGAGGCTTCCCTATGACCCAATCACAGCAGAGCTTACAGTATATTCAGTAGGCCTTCACTCCTCCTGTGATTTAACTTATCTAAGCCCTAACCATGGACTTTTCAAGAACCTAACTGAGGAGTCACATTTAAAAATTCATGTTCAATGTTTCTGATGAAACATAGTACTAAAAGTCATTGTTCTATGTTGAATTTGTGTTCACAAAGATAAGTTTGGGGAGGATTGAAGACATTTTTACCTTCTTGTTTTCTTTTACAGCTGTTTTAAGGACACCTGAACACTTTGTGTCTACACCATGAACATGACTGTATTCAGTGACGGTGCAGTAGAAAAAGACATTTAACGTGCCACTCCTCCACACTGTGACTGCTGACCCACTTTAAGCTGTGATCTGACGGCATTTATGATCACTGAAATGCATCAACTTAAACTTCTTCTGACCTTCCTCTGATCACTCATCTTATGCATTAAAAAACAGGATGCAACAATGATTTTTTTTAAACTTTTAAGCTGACATATCTAAAAAAATGTCACATAGAGACATATGCCATGCAGCCTCAGAGTCTGACAGGCTCTCCTCCATCATTATCAACACAAACACTTTAGAATAGCCAGACATGGCATGTCTGTGTATCTCACTTTGGTGCAATGTCACCAAGCAGGTCGTCACCGGGGCTCATTGATTCTTTAAGCTATTTAACCAGCGGGAGGAACACTGAGCGATTTTAATGAATTAATCACATGTTGAATCCCCGTACAAAACTGTCCATGAAATGATTATGACACAGTCTGCCGTATCTCAGAGCGGAGGCCGAGCCGATGATAATTCAGTGTGATGGTGCTGAATCGCTGACTCTTTCATGTGCTGCACTTCCCACCTTATAACTATTTTAACAGGGAGGAGAAGTGGGATTTTTTTCTGCAGCAGAAGTTATTTGAAGGGCATGTTACTCTGCTGTAAATACTGTTTTAATTTGCAATGCTAATGACTCTCAGTCTCATCTGAATAATCCTCTCAGTTACCTAACACTGAGGCATATTCAAGCGCTGTAATGTGCCTGTCGCAGGCTTGCTGCTGTGGTAAACCGCTTGTCCTTCCTGTCAGTTCCCACTCGCTCTGCACAGCGAAGAGGTCAAACAGAATTTACACGAACACGCTGTTTGTTTTACACCTTCTTACAACGCTGGGGTTCCCCCACTCAGGACAGGTCACAGTGGTGGGCTCAAGATGTTTGAGGGACAGGGGTGAAAATAATAAAAAGGCAACTGCTGTATGTGGTGGGGCCTGAGCACACAAGCACATCAGTCAAAACACACCTTTACACTGTCCTTTAAGCTGTTTTAAAATGAATCACTACAGTGCTGGGCTACAGTCAAACTAAGTTGCTCTGTTGCAGCTCACAGCTTGTTTTTAAGCTTCAGACAGAGATGCTTTGGGAAGCGAGTACACTCGCTGTATGTTGCTGTTATTACACACATTAAACTTGGAAGAGATTGAACACTTTTGTCCTCATTGCTGTGCTTCACTGGCTACTCTTTTGTGTCGGAACAAAACATACTGATGGTTTGACTCAGACTCAGCTACTGTCAGTCACATATTCTGCTGTGTTAATGATGCGATGGTTATGCCTCATGTGTGCATTACAACACATTGCATACATTTAAACCGTGACAATGTTGCAAAAAATCCAGAAATTTTTACCACTGATGATATTAGTACTGGTTTACCTCCCACTACTAGTTGGTACTGTAGGATTCTGGGTGATGCAGGGTGGTACAGCATGCCGTTTCCCCCCATTGCCTCTGTCCTCTTAGGACCAGGGACATAAGTAGATCTCAAGGCATATGAGAGTCAGACTGGAAGATTATCTTGATTTTCTTTCTCTCCCCTCACTAGGCAGAACACGCTAGCTTGTTTTTCCAAAATATAGATAGTTAAACATGAGTAATTTCAATCTCTGTGTTTAAAATGTTCAATTCTATGACTACACATGGTCAAAACTATTTGGCCCACAGTTGTCAAAGTCTGGGCAATACAAAACACAACACTGCCAAGTATTCTTGGAGTGTGGTAAAACTTTCAGAACGCTGATAAATCTCAGTCCATATCCATGTGTGTTTGAATGCTAAACATAAATGAGCACTAAGAATGTCATATTTTCAAAATGGGTTAAGGACAGGGTTAACAATGCCGAAATTAGAGTTCATGAGGGCATTAATAGGCAGGTATTTCTGTTGTGTATGAGCAAAATTGTCATCTTGAAATGAGTTGACCCTGCAGCCCTTTGTCCTAACTTTTTATTTCTCCAGATGCTGAGATAAACTTTAACTGCACACCACTTGTAACTGTACAACAACCTTTTCCAGTGCACTGTAGCCTTGTTAAAATTAATTGGAGCAAAAAGATAAAACTCACTTGAGTAAACAAAAAAAACTAACAAAAAAAAAAAAAAAACAGCCCCTCATCCCCACACAAAACAGAGAACCAAAATCATCCAAGTCTATTAGCTGTTATTCTCAAATCCCAAAACCAGTCCACTATTCCACTGTGTATGACCTCAGATAGCTCCAAATCATTCTGAGAAAGCGTGCAGCGACTATGACTTCACTTAAAAGTCAAACTTGAGGCTATTTAGATAGGAGCTGAAGTTGGTTTTCATATTTTTTCCAAGTTAAAGCAGTTTAAGTTTGTGCAGAAGCACTATCTACAACAACTGTGTGTCAGTTCATTCTTACTCCCATAGCTGCCTTGACCTTGTGTGTATTCACATGTATAGCTGCCCATAGGACCAATCAAATGACAACCTTTGGCTGACTTCTTTCCCCTAAAGCTGCTGACAGCATTGTGCATCATAACCTATGTGGGTAAAGTGCAACACCATGATGGTCTCTCAGGAGGTTTTTTTTGTTTTTGTTTTTTATTTGTTGACGTAGCTGTTCATAGAAATGGTAAACACTTTCAGCCTGGTTTCATTGCAGCTTTTACAGTTTCTATTTTTTGCCTTTTCTTATTTTATTCAAATTGGACAGAAGATAGTGTCTGAGAGAGAGTGGGGAATGATGCCACAGACCAGCGGTCTCATTTATCAGTGTGTAGAATCCAGACTAAAAGTGTATGTGTACCCAAACCTCTCAAATAGCGTGCACCATAATAATAATGGTTCAGACATACACACTCTGCTCTTATTACAACTTATGCAGGACATGAAAAAGCAAAGACCTCCAGAACAACTACAAGCTAGTTTGCAAGTATAAAGACGGTGTGGCAACAGACCATTCTTTTCTGGCGGCCACTCTTACATACACGCAAAAACGTTCAAAATAAAATCAGATTAAACTTCCATTTAGGGTTAAGATAATGGTTAAGGATAGGGTAAGGCTACCAAAGGTTAAAAATTAAAAACCTGACCTGCAAAACCAAACTACACAACATTTACTAAACCAGAGTGAACAGGTCTGCTCACAGGAAAAATAGCTTATCCTCCATGAAAACACTTGAATGCATTAAAGTAGCTTATGTAGCTCCGTTTGCTGTAGATAATGTAGCTGCATAGCTAATGAAGCTAAAACTGAGCTCATAAAGCACCTATGTAAGCTACATGTCCATGTTAACTATGTAGCTAAGTTAGCTTAATCTACGTTTTGCTGACGCGCACTATGCTAAAGCTAACAAAGCTATAGATATCAGCGCTACATAGCTAATGTAGCTTTAGTTAAAGCTAACAAAGCTAAAGCAAGACCCTTTTTTCTGTATTATTTGTGAAATTTAGTTTGTAATGTTTCATGAATGTTACCGACTTCGTTTATGAATAAAGTTGAATTAAAAAAAACCCTCAGGCTTCCTGTCTGAGATAAACATCTCAGATGAATGGTCTGCGAGAGTGGCTATCAGAGATGTAAGGTCTGCAGCCAGACCGCTTTCAGTACACCAAATAAACATACTGCCAAAACACAGGAAGAAATACACAAAAGAATAGAAAAATGAACCAACATTTTGAGACATTTTGGTTGCAATTAATGAATTCAATTCATATTTAGTAAAATCTGTTCATTAATGCTGTTTAGCAATGAGGATAAGGAAAAAGGAAGGAGATTTAAGGATAGGCCACTAAACAGCTGGTTAGATGTACTTAGTGAATCCTTCTACACATTCACAGACACACCGCTCAAAAAAGATGAAGACAACACTTGATACACATGGGATCTTGATGAATGAGTTAAAAAAGAGTATAATCTTTACTGGTGTACATTTTACAATTTTTTAAAGTTCAACTTTCAATAAAAAGTCAATAGAAACCAAAATTATCCTCCTACTGGGGACTAGATTTGAACAATGGGGTATTCCATCAGTGTTCCCCTTTTTTTTTTTCCAACAACCTTCCTGATGGCAGTCGATTTATTATTAGGAGCCTGAAAACCCACTGCAACAGCAGACTGGGGACAAAGGGGTCAAACAAAAGCATCTTTTACCCAGGAGACCAGAGTTCAGGTCATTCTAGTCCTATGAGACAGTCAACATTTTATGCAGAGGCAACAAAACCAATGAATTCAAAAGACAAACGTGTGCTCCAAATGAAAAATAGAAAACAGGTGTAAGGTTAAATAATGCAACAACTTATTCCTTAAATCCAACAGTTTCACTTTGCCTATCGTCTATCATGTCTTTGTATATCAGTGCAAGAGATTATAAGACTAACCCATGGATTAGAGATAAAGATGAATTCACTACAAAATCATTAGTGGCAAAATAGGATCAAACACATCACCTAATATGACTTCAGCTCCTCTTTTTTTGTTTTTTATCCCTTTTTAAATATAAAACCACTTCCCCCTCCCTATGTTTGTGTACAGAGCCTTGATTATGAACTCCAACCTACTACTTTTTTTGCTAAATGAAACATTAATTTGAATACAATTAAGATCACAGTTTGGGCTTTGAAAATTGATTATGAGAGGTAAACAACAGTCTTTTTGTCAGAAAGCTTCCCAGGCACCTGGGTAGGGATGTGCACAATCAGCAGACTAACTAATTATACATCATCACCACTGAGAGTCACAACACAGGAGCTTTTCATGCCTGTTTACTAAAAAGAAGAAAATCTTCCATGGATATTGACACTAGTGGTTAGTGGTTCTTGCACTTCTATGTTAAAACCACTTAGCACCACTTTTCCCTGAATAATTCAGTCTAAAAAGACAAAAGTTAGCCCTTCTTTTGAAAGCAATAATCGTTGCTGCAGTGTTAAAAACAATCCGTTAAAGTTGTTAGGAAGTTTCAGCTTGGAAGTGAAATATTTCTGCCATCTCTTCATTGAAGTAAGAGCAGGTGAAACTTCTTCTACAGTGGTGCAGCAACTGTCAAACTTTCATCAACCTGGATTTATATTTGACTTAATAGCTCAGAAATGCATCATGTGTTTTTAAAAAGAGCCATGGAATTTTTTTTCTTTCTTTCCTTTGTTTGTCCATCTTCCACTTCTTAAACAAGTTTTTCTTTCTACTTTGGACTTTTCAGAAGGTAGTAAAAGAAACCGCATTGAAAATTAGTGCTCAAATTCCCTCCCTACTTAGCTGTGAGACTAAGCTGCCTTTAAAAATTGCAGAAAGGAGGCAGCTTTAATGAACTCCACTTCAGTAATTCTTGTTAACAATAGATAAAAACACTCGTGCTGTTTGGGCTCAGATCTTTGTCCTGCAGAGAGCTGAGTCAACGCAGTAATTAAAGCTTGTCTAAATGTGCTCATCAGAGTTTGATCAGTTGTTTTATTTCATCCTGCGCAGCAGTCTCATCTCTGCAGACCTTTAAATATCAAAGGCAGGATGAGGAAAACAAACCACGGATTCTATAGTGAATATATATATATTTTAAAGAGATGTTCATGTCTGCTGATGTGCCCAAGTTAAAGGGATCCAGAAACCAATCTAGTCACCAATGGTTGGTTTCACATTATGGACCCATGCCTGGGTCTGAGTACATTTGACCCTCAAGTTCAGCTCAAGTTTACCATAGTCAGGCATCACTTGTAGAGGTGGTCTCAGTAACGATTTGTATGTACTCAGGAGATGTGAACACAACCAGGCTTGTGTATGAGGTTTTTGTCTAAGTAGAGTAGCAAAAGCAGCAGTTGATTCCATTCAGCAGAGACCCATCTCAGCCCCTGAGCTGCACAGTTGGTGTTGAAGTAGGAAGAGTGTTGTTGTTAGCACCTTATAAAAGCATGAACATCCACCTGCAGACTTGGCCTCGCATATGATGCGACAGGTTCCCTTGGTAAGGCGGTGTGGCCCTCAGGATCTGAGCATGGATGATGCATGGATTGTTGGCAATAATGTGTTCAGTACTGGCTACAGAGTAGAGTGGGGATGGTAACCCAGTGCAAATCTTGCACCTGCTCGATGATCCCCAATCAAAATAAGTGCTGTTTAATAATAAAGCATGTGCCCATATGTTGCTGATAGAAATCAGTGTTTAATTTCCATTATTTGTCAGTTTGAGTTGATGGTGCTGCGTAAACATGTTAGAATCTGGGTTCTGTTTTCATAGCTAAATGGTGTAATACTATTTTAAAGCACTACAATAAAGTGCATGCACTAAAACTTCACAATAAGGCACAGCTTTAATACTCCTGTTATTCTATGCACCACACAAAAACTGGAGCATCGGCGCAGAGATGCTGAGCCATTATGCAGTTCTGTAGGGGAAACAGCCCTTTCCATGCAAATTGGCCTTATTGCGTTAATTTTCTAGGTTGGTAACAGCACTGTGTTAGAAGATCAGAGATTAGTTTACTCTCTGTAAGAGCTGATGGACGTGTACTGCAATTTTTAGTGTGCACAAACTTTCCAAAGATCAGGACACAATTCCACCTCCTTTTTTTCTTCATTTGGGGGGGAAACTTTGTCAAGCTGGTGCTTAAGAGAACACAGGGTTTCCTCCGAGATCTTTTGAAACCGTGGGGAAGGGCTTGCCTAATCCCCTCCCCGGACCCCTGAAATTTTAACATAACAAACAGTAACATTACCATGATTTTTACAAATAAAAAACATGGGGTTCCTTAACTAAAAATTGAACATGTATATTCCAGAGCTGTCAAAATAATGTTTAGAGTTTAAATGTCTATATTCTGAAAACTAAAAGAAAACAACATTTTCTTTGTTCTGTTAAATTAAATAACTCGGACATGCCACAGAATAAACACACTCGAAAAAAAAATTTAAAAATGAAAATGATATTTTTTGTGCTTTTACTTTGCCTCCCTCCTTTCAAACACACAAAAACACTTTAAAATCATACTAATAACAACAGCCTGGGGATATGATTTGAATGAAAGACTCCTACAGTGGGATTCTGCTTACGTCCTCTTGCAGTTATTTCATCCCAGAGGAGCCACAGGTAAGCCTCATCCTATAAAAGTTATTCACGATAACTTATAAACATTTAGCACTCATGCATTTAACAAGCTAACGTTAGTTCGTTCATGCTTGTTGCCAAACCGACCTGCACTCACGGACAGACACACAAACTGTCTCTCCTCTAGTCTGGCACACACACACAGACACACACTCAACTGCTCTTGACAGGAGCCTGACAGTCCGTCCCTGTTGTTTGTATCCAGTCTCATATCGTAACAGAAACGAAACCAAAGTTCCACTTGACTTTTTGCGACAACAAGCTATTTTCAGATCGCTAGCGTCTCATCTCCATCATGAGACATGTTTGATGATGAATATATCTACACAGGTTTACCGCTAATTATCAGATTATAAATCAGGGAAGTACTAAACTAAACGAAATTAAAGTTTATCAGCCGTCTGTGTGTGACGACAGATAGGAAGTTGAGACGCCGGTGTCGGTTTTTCAAAATTAAGTTACAGAGCAGTGTCACATTTCATGATTACAATTTCAAACTCTTATTATGGTTCGTAAATGTGTGAAGATATAGACTATATGTTTATATGGATCCATTCATACAATATAATTTACATTTTTAACATCTGAAAAAAAAAGATAATAATTCTGAAGGCATGGTGGCTTTTATTTTGGCGTGGCAGTGCGCCACGATCAATTACATGTAGCGGAAACCCTGGAACACAATAATACCATCTCTGTAGTGAAATGCACTCTGTTGTTCTGAATAGTAAACATAGATTCTCCGCATTGTGTGGGATGTGGGCAGGAGTGGACACACCTGTTGTGGGTGTGGGCAGGAGTGGATGGCATGCAGGGTGGTAATAGTCAGTAATCCAGTTGGAGTGGGCGGGGGATTATTAAAATAAGAGTCCAGCGCAGGGCTATACTTGTAAGCTTTCCGAGACCCGATCCAGCTCACTGCATACTGCGTGCCTGGGACCTGGGTGGCGGTGGCGGCGTACGTCGGTACAGGCTTAGACAGTAGCCCCTGATGATCAGGAGGCTGGAGTAACACAGGTCCAAGGCTGCGGCAGCCAAGTGCCAAACCGGCATGTGCTGCTGTACCTGACCTGACCTGACTTAGTTGGTTCAAAGGAAATGAAGTCCTTGACTAAAATCATAGACAAAAATGTCAGGAGTTTCTATTGACTAAAACTGGACCACAGCGTTTTTGAGTTTTTGAGTTTTTAGGACAAAAATTGAAGTTAATTAAAATGAGACTGAAACTAAAGAACATTTTAATTTCAGGACTTAAAAATATATAACAGCTGAGAAAATTACCACTGCTTTAGCAATAATGTCAGATGACAGAAATGGAAAATTGCTCCCTTTAATGTACTTCTAACCACTTGTTTTACCGCTGCTCCAGCTTAATTTACTTATAAATATCATCAATACCAGGTTGTATATATAAATGTCATTATTCTGGTTCTTAATTCCCTGCTGATGTTGTGTACAGTTGCAGCTCGCGGCGGTGTGTGCATGTACAGTAGAGCACGCCGTTTGTGTCTGTGTTTACTGTTAGTGAGTGATGATTCACCTCTCTCTGAACCTTCACAGTTGCTTGTTGCCAGAGTGGCTGTTGGCAAATTCTTTGCCTGTGTGTGCCAAGCGTTTGTACCCGCTCGCTGTGTCTGGTGAGGGGGGTGTCCCTGGCACCTTGCCGCCCCCCGTCACCCCCCTGTGTTCCTGAAAGACAACAATGATAAGAGAGGAGGGGGGATGGACAGGGTGTGAAAATCCTCTTCACATTCTGGGCCTGTGGAGCCAGAGCCTTTCAGTCTGTTCCTGAAAATCCTCCTGAATGAAGACGAGTGGAGGGAGCGCCATATCAACAAGCATCGCCCCCGTATTTAACCATCACTCAAGCTAATTTATGCCTCACGACATTCCAGCCAGGGGTTATTTTTGGGAAGTAAGCAGATACAGAGGCAGGTTCAAAGCGAGGACATGACTCTGCACTCCACCCTGCAGAGTGTCTCTTTCCTGCACACCTTCCGTCCGTCTTCCTGGGGTGGCACAGCAGGCGGGGCCGCGGCCCTGTCAGTCAGTCTGTCCGTGGTCCTTCAGTGTCGTCTGTGACAGCTGATGAGAGCTGGCAGAAGGGAATGTCGGTGTTTAAGAGCTTAAAGAGGATACCAACACCAGTTACAGGATAATTGGCTGTTTTTACATTTGACTTGAAATCTACACGAGTTGTCGGATGATCTTAACAGGACAGGGCAGCAGCTTCAGCTTCGGAGTTAGGATGTTTACACTCTAGACAGAAAACCTGGGACACCACAAACATAGGGACAGTTTCTACTGAATTCAAACTTCAATGATTTGCAAATGGAATAAACCCATATTTTATTAACAGTAGAACATAAACAATATCAGTTGTTGAAACTGAGACATTTTATTATTTTATAAAAAATATCAGCTCTTTTTGAATTTGATGGCAGCGATACATCTCAAATAGATCTCAAAAAGTAGACACAGGGCAATGTTTACCATTGTGTAGCATCCCCTCTCGACAACAGACTATAAACATCTGGGAGGTAAGTTGCTGGAGTTTTGATGAGTAATGTTGTCCCATTCTTGTCTGATGTAAGCTTGTAGCTGCTCAACAGTCCTGGGTCTTCTTTGCTGGATTTTCAGTTTTATGATATACCCAAATGTTTTTTCTATTGGTGATTCGGCACCCAGACTCGTCTGGTGTGAAGCCATGCTGTTGTGATGGATGGCTGAAGTGATTAAGCGTTGTCTTGCTGAAATATGCAAGGCCTTCCCTGAAAGAGACATTGTCTGGATAGGAGCATAAGTTGCTCTAAACCTCTATATAATTTTCAGCATTGATAGTACCTTTCCAGATATGTAAGCTGACCATGCCACAGGCACTAATGCAACCTCATACCATCAGAGATGCAGGTTTTTGAACTGTGCGCTCATAACAAGCTGGATGGTCCCTCTTCTCTTTAGCCCACAGGACAGGGGTGTAGTTAGGGATTTTGGGCCCCCAGAAAGAATATTACACAGGGCCCCCCCTTAACTGGCTAGCCAAGCAACAAATGTTGCATCATTTTTACAAATATCTATGCATTTAAATGTATTTTTGAACCATAATTTTTAAAATGTTTAAATTAATTTACTTTCATTATTTCACAGCACTGGGCTATACCATTTGGACATTTTTGAGGGAGAAGCAGGGCCTTCCATCATTTTATTTCACTCTCTTTGATACAGATTTCTTTCTGTTGCTTTTGATTCAAGAATGACACTGATTAATAATAAGAATAAACACATTAAAAATAAATAAAACACTTTTCATCGCATGCTTCCAAAGGGCCCCTTCCTATTGTGGGCCCGGGTAATCAGTACCCAGTACTCGCTGGTTACCACAGTTTCCAGCATAGAAAGGAGCATCACAATCTAGAACTGACTGTTGCTGATATTCTTGATTTTACACACTGCACCTTTAAGGTGTAAGTTCAGCCTTTGGGGAACTATCTGGGCTGGTGCAAAACCTTAAATGCTAGTTTGTAAACTTTGATGCAAATCAGACAATATGCTCAAACTAGACTTCATGTAAACCCATGCATAGCAGGTGCAACCTGCTTCATTATCTCAGAATGCACATTTTTAAAAGGTTTAACTGTTCCTTAAAGATACAAGCTCAGTGACAGAGGTGGTGTAATTGTATGCAGTAGTAAAATACTGTGGGCTCATATTCACTGTGCTCCTTCAGCTCATTATATTTCCAGGTTTGATAGTAAGCGTGCTCTAACAATGTAATTAGAGTGTCTGGTGATTCCACAGGAGCATCATTTAGCATTTTTTAATGCTTAAATCAAACTGAGTTAGATATTCAGTGGAGGAGGAAGCTCAAGCACTAACAGAAACCTGGAATACTAATTAGGCTGGGTCATTTCACTCGCTGTAAATACACATTTCTGGCCCTGAGGGAGGCATTCCTGACATTCCTGCTCGATTTTAGAATAAACAGAAAAAGGAGTCTCTGTCTTTTGTCTGGTATGAGTATACGGAGCTCTCTGTAAGCATCGTTATTCATCCAGATCATGTAAACTGATTCTGTAAATGAGACAGTGCGTGGGTAAAGTTTTTATTACAACGATCAAATCTGATGCAGTTATCGCTTCATCACAGGAGAGATTACTTGTTCTAAGCTTGTTTGAGCAGAGCGGACATAAAACAACACGACACACATCTGGAAATGATCACCACTAATGGATGTTGATGGTCATAATTACAGTGTAGAGCAGCATTGTTGTTGTATGAAGCTATTTGTGGTTTTAATGATCTAGTGTTCACTTGTTCAACCATACTCAGTCATATTAATCCCTCTATAGCCGTGGCTTTGATGCATGATCTGGTACTCTAGCCTCATTCATGCACTGAGCCATCATCTGTGCTCATATTAAGGTTAATCTGCTGTCATGAACCTTCCTCTGTTTTCATGAATAAACCAGTTCACTCAATATTCCCTCTGCTCCTGACTCTGCTCGCTTTTAGTCCATAGAAGAGAGAAATTATTTATTTTGGTCAGCGTTCATGATGGAAATCAAGCATGAAAGAAAAAAGATGCTCAATGAGCAGTGTGTGAAATAATGACAATAATAATGATAATAATAATAATAATGATAATAATAATAATAATAATACATTTTATTTATAAATCGCTTTTCATAATAGATGAATTTAAGATAATGGACCAAAAAATCTACTTCCTCTGATAAACTCTAATTCATTTTAATTAGACATTGCTAATATCACACCTTGAGCCTATTTTTCATTCAAATTTGCAAAAAGCAGCTTTGTTGGTGCCCCTCTGCTTCAAAATATGACACTTTGGGACATTGGTGCTCAAAGCAAATACCCTATTATGACTTTGTTTTTTCAAGATTTATTTATTTATTTATTTGTTGCCTTTATAAGAGAGAAATATGACAGTGGACAGTAGTGTTAAGATTATGTGGTATTATAATATCCCTCACTAAACATGAGAAATGTGAGGGTGGGAAGAGGGATAGACAGACTCTGGGTTTGCCATTACAGTTTTTCGCAAAAATAAAAGCGATATTTCTTAAATTTCAACTAAGTATGTGTTTCCACTGAAGGGAGTTTTGGGCATGAGCCTCGCAATTCTAATAAAATCTCATCTCGGGTGACTCCGTGGCAAGGAAGCTAGACGTTCAAATCCTGTTGCCTTTGGTACAGTTATAATTACAGTTTAATCTACAGCAATTGCCTTGATAATTTTGAACAACAGACGAAGGCAGTTGTTCAAAGGCAGATAGTTCAGAGGCAACGTCTGTATATGACAAAAGCTACGCGTAAGGGTGTAAGTATGATGTCGAGAAAAGTCTCTCCTCTTCTGTCCACACGTACCACGCCATGTTGTCTTGGAGTGAACTGGTTCTGTAACACCATACGTCACGTCCTGTGACTTGTAAATGCAAAAAAGGTGTTTCCATTGCACTTTTGCAATATATTTCTATATTGAAAGGTCTGAAAAACCTCCCCATTAAGAGCTTAAAAAAATTAGTGATACTTGAGAGGTTTTTTGAAATTCAGGTGTGTCCATTACCATTTAATGCGCTATTTCAATTTTGCGCAATTTGAAGGTTAATGGAAACACAGCTAGAGAAGAGCACATGCTGAAGCTGTTTGAATTTTTATAATGTTGAGATTTTAGTATTAAAAAAATGGCTTCGACAATTAATCTTCTTTTGCGGGATAGCATGAAGTTTGTGTGCATATGCAGAAGATCACCTTTGTCATGTATCATAATAGACAATAATTCAAATATTTCAGAATTTCCAGAAATCTTCCGAACAGGCTACTCTCTAAACCTCCAGTGTAATTTGGTCACATACCCACAGTGTTTGAATTACACGGAGGCTTTTGGGGGAGCTCCGTTTCCCAGTGTGCACCACAGTGGTCCAAGTCATGCATCACACGTATGCTGCCAAACACGTCAGTCCAAGTACAGTGGATCCATCCAAACAGCAGGATAAGTGTGCAAAAACAGTCAACTTTAAAATACAACACAATGCTATGACTCCCATGGGTAAATCATAATTAAATCAAATTAAGGCATGTGCAAAAGGTCATCAGGAGGTCAATGGGTCACAGAGCTACTATGCTACCATTGACATAGAAAACCTAACTTTTGAGGTAGAAAATTACAGAGTTTTATATGATACCACACAGCCTTTATAAAAAACAAAACTTTTCACTTCCAGATGTTGGAAATGTGTTGAATGAATGACATATCATCACGCTGTCAACACTACATCCCATCCTGCAGCACAAAGGTCATTTTCTACTCTCCCATGGCAGAATCAAAAGAAACCATGGAATCATGTCCAAATGAATGGCAAATCAACCCCGGTAAAATAATCCACTCTTGATAAACTATTCCCATGTCAACTCGTAGTTCTACCATTATTTCGTCCCCTCTCATCTCAAGCTGCACAGGGCTGCCCTGCATAGCCCAACTCTACAGTGTTACTGTCTGTGCCATTGCACTACAGAGCTGGGGTGCTAAAAGAACAACAAAGGAATAACATACGGAGCATTAGAGTGTGACGCCATCAGGACAGTTTTTGCCTTCATAATGCTACTAAAAATATGAAATATTTTCCACAGCAACAAAAACGGAAAAAAGAAACATAATGAAGCGGTCTCATTATAAGTACCTACATTTTGACCCCTGCCTACTCACATGGGGGGAATTTTGCTGAAGATTTCTGTTTGTGTTCACTAGGGGTGTGACAAGACACTTATCTCACGAGACGAGACGAGATTTTACACTTTTTTAATTTTGGAAAAAAAAAAAAAACATGGGTGGAAAATATGTCCTTTATACAACTGAAAGTCATAATTGCAAAGCAATCAGGTCTATTCAGAAATGTTTTAACAAAGTACTGAATAGGCTATCAATGTTTCCAAACAGTATGTCTTGTCTAATTCTGATTCAAACTGTATATTTTAACGTTCTTTAAATCAAACCTTTCCTTTTTAACAGTCTACAAAATCGTTAATTTACTACACTATGCTCTTGTTGCTACAATTACAATAACTATTTTTAATATCATATTTAATTATATATAATAAAAGCATTTAGATTATTTTGAAAGTACTTGGAGCACTGTTTACAACAGACTGAAATATAAAGAGCTGCATCAGTAAAATTAAAACTAGTTTTCATCCTTTTTAAGGACATCCATATTTTAAACACTCAAAAGAAATATTTCTGTCAATAATACGTTTGCTGTTATCTAGAGAAATAGATTATTTTATCGCTTTGTGGTATTTTTTTCTCATATGAGCTTTGACAGGGTTGGACACGACACACAGATGAGCGTTATGTGTGTGCGTTGGTGAGCGAGTGTCTCTGCTTTGTCTGCTGTCAGACAGCAGGCATGGCATGTTTAACCGGGGTTAAAACTTTGTTTTTTTGGAGCTAACAGTGGACTCTATGGTGCTCCAACAGAGTTTGTTTTGCTGTTTACCGCTGCAGTAAATGCCCCGTCACGCTACCCATGTTAAACTTCTGACTGATCATACGCACAGCCAACAACTGATGGATGTGTGACAGACGATGAGACAAGGAGACATGAGGAAGCAGCGACTCAAAGTTACAAAGTCACAAAATGCGACACTAAAAGTGAGTCTGTGCGCATACACGAACTAAATAAACGCTGTATTTTCCTCATGGAGACTGCACAGGTTACCAGCAGCAGAATGTCATCATTTCGGACCATTATGATGAACTTATTAAGTATAGGCGGATCATGTGCTGCCCCACGTAGCGCATGCAGAGGAGGGGGTGGGGGTTGAAGCGGTGATCTTAATGGGTCACAGATCAGCTTCGTTTCTTCATTTGCTCACTCATGATCAGTTTTAAAGTCTCCAGGGCACCTTTGTGATCTTTTTTAATTTCCAGTATGGTATTTTTTTCTGTAAGGAGAGCTGCTGCTTCCACTGTCTGCGCAATATTGATCTCGCGAGATTGATTTTTCTGTGACGAGGAATCTCGTGGCGTTTTGATCTCGCGAGATCTCGTCACACCCCTAGTGTTCACACATCTGCTCTCTTGAACGTCACACTGAAATTCTACCTTTGCTGGGTGAAGTGGGGGTAAAAACTCAACTGTTTGTGTTTACACATCCCTGAATTTTTGAGGAAATTTCTCAGTTTAGTTCTTGTGTGAAAGCACTTCAGGCAAGGAAATAGCAATGCACCACACTCATGAAGCAAAACTATAAATCCAACTATTCAAACAAAAGTATTACGTTTTTTTTTTTGTTGCATCAGAAAAGGAAAGTGTAATAAATCAGCAAATTTCCTGGAACAATAAACAAGGAATACAGGATGTCCTTCAGTACAATAACATCAAAAACTAGCTTTGAGATCGGGTTTATCATGAGAAAAAACTGAAAGTACCTGATGCAGACTGAGCTGCTTCTGTCATCATTCACCTTCAACACTGAGATGAGTGTTTCAGGTGGAAACTGTGAGACTGTGGCATTTCTTCTGCCTGGTTTCTCCTCTGATTATACCTCCATTCATACCTCGTGAGTTTTTCTTTCGCATTATTCGCTAAATATATTGATTATAGCTGCTTTAGAATTTGCATGAAAGACATTTTACATGCTCCATTACAGCTGTGCCATCGTGCTTTATGTTTCCTGGACACAGAAAATTTCACTTCATGTGTTTCTCTGATTTTATTAAATGATGAAGTCTGCCAGATTTCAGGAGAAGAAATGTTGATTTACCCATTATGACACAGCTCAGGAGGTGCATTAATTTTCATTGTTTTTCCAACTTTCAGGGGCTCAAAACTGAAACACAAATAAAAATGAGTGATTGAACATCATCCACAGAAAATTTCAATTAATCATTGTTACAGTATTTTTTATTAGTTTAATTTTATCTCAAAGTTTCTAATAACACAATTCTAAATTGCCATTTTCTACTCTTTCCTTTGTATTTGTCTTTAATTTCATTAAGGCACCAGCAATGGTTTTGGTTTTTATTTGAAATTTTGCTTGGCATTGTCATGAATAAACTTGCAAAGCCAATGGACTGTCCAGATTCCCTGTCTGTCATCAGGCAAATTCATCTTGCAAAGCTCCGATCTGAAACGACTGTGCCTAGAATGGACCAGACCAATCAATGTTGTTTGACGAGAACAAGGTGGTAGCTACGGATGGGATGATGTCATATGTATTGTAAGCCGATAGCAATGGCTCCTGCTGATGTAGTGATTGGCTTGGATGTAGCTTTTTTTAAAATCAGAACGCAACCACATTTCTTTATTACAAGAAGGACACAGACTGGCTTTTCTTGGCAGAAAAAATGTTTTTGCTATCCTCCTGAGTTTGCGGTAGCGCTGGGCAGGGTTTCATTGTACTGTACTGCAGACAACAATGGCTGCTGATGGAGAATTTTGCTTGCATTTTGCCACAGATGTAGTTTTTTCTCACGGACAACTTGGTGGACAAATCTTACTTGTACTTGGTTGGGGCTCCTTCTGCTCAAATAACTGCATTAATTCAGTGTGGCATGAAGCCAATCAGGCGCTGCTGTTATGAAGTCCAGGTTGCTCTTACAGTAGCCTTCAGCTCGTCTGAAAGCTGCTATCTGAGGAAAAAAACAAACTTTTTTTGATATTCAAATTTTCTGAGATGCTCCTGTATATAAATTAATATTGCAGTTTAATGAGAAATGGATGGCCTGATGTTTGGAGAGTGCCTCTGGAAAATAGACTACATACCTCTGGCATTTTACCCTACCACTCCATTTCAACAAGAATCAAGACACCCTACCCCTAGCCTGAACATGCAAATATAGGGGGCTAAGTGGTTGGGGTAGGGGTGTAGAAAGATTGAGCTGCAGTGTATGAAACCAGTGGCTCCCCAATAGTGTGACAAGGCCTTGATGTTGGCCTTTACCATTGTTTTATGCTCTTTATATCTTGAAATCAGTTGCTTATCCAGACTTGTCAGGTAAATATAACCTTTATAAGTATGATAGAAAAAGGTTCTTAGTAGACATTTGACAAATACCTTACTAGGATTGAGGTAAACCAGCTCATAGACAGTTTTTTAATGTATTCAAAGTAAGCTATCTTTGTGTGTGCCTCACCTGGAGTCTTTATACTCCAGTAAAATGCCCCAAACCCAAACCTTTCTCTTCAAACCACACTGAATCCTCTCTCACCTATGAACCCTTCATTAGACACCTCGCTCCCATCATCCCCTCACATGTCATCCCTCTCACCTGGGGGCTGATGGGATCCACCACCTCCTCGGAGGCCCGTGACCCGGTCCAGGCAGTCGGCTCACGTCTGCAGGGCCCTCAGAGCGTCTTTAACGGCGCACAGATCATCGGCTGCTTTGATCTCCGGGAGGCTGCTCCGGCTTCTCACAGACTCAATCCATACTAAAGCTTTCGGACTTCACAATGCCAAAGCAATCTAGCAAATGATGCCGGGATATGAGGAGCCTTTCAAACGGCGGTTTGATTTCCACCTCTTTAGTGAGATGGACTCCGCCGAGGCATCCAAAGAAAGAAAGAAAAAAAAAAAGGACACAGAGAGTATTGCAGGATGGGAGGCGGGTGGAATACAAATGGCTACTTTCATATTTGGCCCTGGAGAAATGTGTAACTGGTGCACCAAAGGCGGGATGATCTGCTGTGTGCTGTAGAGAGCAGCTTTGGACAGCAGACCAGCGCTTTGTGTTTCACTCTGCCAGCAGCTCGGACTCGGTGTCCTGGGGAGGGTTTGATATGATATGATTAATGACGAGCTAAAGTGTTATTGATCCCTCGGAGAGACTGAGGTTGTTGCAAATTGTGCTGTGATAGGACACAACAGAAGATAAATAAGCATAAGAAATGGACATATAGGACCATTTATACTGAGGGAAAATGTGTTGAGCACAGCAAAACTGTAGGATGGTTAGTAGAATAAATGTCAGCAACAAAGGAATTAAAACAGAAAGAATCATATGGATGGATGCAGAAGCTACTTTTAAGTGATGTTGTGCTGTTATTGTTTACAGCAGCAGGAATTTATCTGATTAAAGCAAGAAAAAACATCTTTGCTTCTGTAGTGGTGGAAAAAAGTGCAAACTAATGATGCATTTATGATTTTTCAACTATGATAAAGCACAGTAGGCATGGAAAAGTAGGGTTCCTGCACATCCTTAAAACTTCTTAAAAGGTCATAGGGCCTACTTTGACATGCAGCGGAGTGTCTTTCCTATTTTCAACCTGATGCAGATGTCATTTAAGCTGAGCAATTCATTAAATTTTAATTAAATCACAGTATGTCCTATTGTATTGCTCAAATCGCAGAAGGTACAAACTTAAGATGCGTCAAAATACCAGGTTAGCTGTGCAGCCCTTGCATTAGTTAACTTTAAATTAAAAACATATCATAATGACAAAAAAGAAGGTTATTTGCAAGAACTCTTTTGTCTTTTGAAACGACCACATCTACAAATTCAGTTGGGTATAAGTCGGCAGTTAACTTATACCCAAATAAACTGGTACACCAGGAGCATGTAGTTGGTGTGCTGAGGCTGCCAGTTATCGGTCTGAGCTGATGTTACTATTGATTATTGATGCTTATATAATGTTAGTTCTGTTCTCTGAATATACAACATAGTAAATTCCTGAAGTGTATCAGTGTTTGTAGTTTACATCCGCACATCAGGTAGTTTCATACAGTCTGAGCTCTCTCGTGTGCCCTCTAGCAGTGCCCTCCAGTAACATGCATCTCATACAGGGTAGTATATTTACAATCAGCGCTCATGATGAAGTCAGACACAAATGCAAACATAAGGTAAGCACATTCCCAGCCTCACACTGGTGGAATAGTTTACTGGGGTAAACTGACAAATCATGTAGGATGAGAGGGAACACATCTCACAGCAGCCTTCTTAGCAGCTACAGGCTAAAAAATAATGAATATTTCATATTTCTGCATATCTGGACATGCAACAAAAGTGGTTTAAATGTTAATGTAAAATGTTGAGACTGAGGCTCCAGACTTCTTTTGGAACAAAATCACGGTTCAGGGTTAAAAAATTACCAATTCACACAAGTTCAAGACAGTCTTCCTGCAGACCGTACATCTCTGACAGCCACTCTCACAGACTGTCCATCTGGGATACTGTCTTTTTCAGAACAGAAAGTACATGCCCAAGTTTCCAAAACTGAATCGTATTAAACTTCCATTTAGGCTTAGGGTAGGGGTTAAGGTAATGGGTAGTACAGCAAAAGTGAAAAGATGAAACTTGAGCTGCAAAACCTAGTTACAAAACGTGTATAAGGCTGAGTCAACAGTCTGCTTACAGCGGAGCTTATGCATCTAATAGAGCTATGTAGCTAATGTAGTTAAAGAGAAGCTTACAAAGAAGGAACATCAGCTACATAGACCTTCTCTACGTAGCTATGTTAGCTTTAAGTCTGTTTCCTTAAGCTCACATTGGTAAATTTAAGTAATGTAGTAACTTTAATTACATAGCCAGTGTAGCTATGTTGGCTTTTGCTAAAGCTAACATAGCTAAAGCAAGCCCCCATTTGTGTGACTACTTCTAAAATGGGCTGGTACTGAATTTAACACTGGATTAGACCTCTGATCTTTTTCTGTTTTATTTATAAATTGTGCTTAGTCTGTAATGTTTGCTATGTGGTTATTTCATGAATTTAACTGTCAGACTTTGTTTATGAATAGAGCTGACATGAAAGGGAAAAGAAAACTAATACTGGAAATACCGTCTGCTGGCAAATGACAGCAGTTCTGTTTTGACACAGAAGGTTACTATGAGAGTGGCTGTCAGAGATGTATGGCTTGCGGGGTGCAGATGGCCTAGTGGTTTAATGCGCGTCCCATGTATGCAGGCGGCCCACGTTCTTATCCGGTATGTGTCCCTTTCCCACATGTCTCTCCCCACTCTCTCATCCCTGTTTCCAACTCTATCCACTGTCCTCCTCTATCAAATAAAGGCTCGAAAAGCCCAAAAAAATAATCTTAAAAAAAAAAAGTGGTCATTTGCCGCTACAACATATTTCCAGTTTAAGAAGTAGCTACCCATAAAGTAGCCCCCATATCTTAAGCTACTTAGTTAAGGCTAATGTAGCTAAGCTAGCTATGTAGTTAATGTTAATATATATGCCAACATAGCTTTAGAAATGTAAGCTTAGCGGATGAGGCTAAAGCTTACATAGGTGTATAAGCTACTTAACGTAGCTACAGAAGCCTTAGCAATGTTAGCTTTGGCCACAGAAGCTAAGGTAGCTTCATTAGCTTTAGCTGGGTTAGAGTGTTTTCATGGAGGAAAAGCTTGTTTTGTAAGCAGACTGTTTAGTCGGCTATGTTAAATGTTTTGTGATTAGGTTTTGCATGTCTGGTCCTCAACTTTAACCTTAGGTATCCTAAACCTGAAGTCTAATACGATTTTATTATGCACATTTTTACATCTAATTTATTTCCATCCTGACAGTGGTGGTGTCTCACAGCAGCGGTCTGCAGAGTAGGCATATGCAGCCAGACACGCTTGTAAGTTAATGAGACATAACAAACTTTATTTGTGGAATAAAAGCCTGGCACACATGAAAGCATTTATAATACTTAACTGATACTGAAAATGTGGGAGAGCCCACAAATGACGACAAATAATGACAGAAAACTTAGAGTGTAGCATACAACAGGATGGCCAACACATCCCAGTCCAACATATTCATTAACCAACAACCAGAGTCTACACTCTCAGAACAACAAGTCTCACATGGTTAAACATCCATCTAACGTTATGCTTCACATTCACTATCGCTGCCGTGGCTGTTTATTGTGATTCCTGCCCTGTTCAGCATGCTTTCTGATTGATTGCTTTTAAATTAACAGTTTTGCTTGGCTATCCATGGCCCAGTCTTGTACTGTCTTCTGTCTGACTTAACAACTAACTTTGCCTGAAACTTTTTGATGGTTCCATTCCTTCCCTATGCACCTGTCATATTTACCAGATTGACCTTGTAAAGCTTAGGCCCTTCTTTGACAATATCAGTTATTTAAAAAATAAAGAATGTATGAATAAACAAAAATTAAGTCTTTGTAGAAGATTTTATTGTAAATTACAGTCTGAATCTTTTGTTTTTGTGTGCAATCATCAGAGTTCAAGGCGGCTGTATGTTCCTTAGTGTACCATTTATTATAAAAGTTCGAGCAGGGATCCCATTAGCAGCAGTGTGCAGAGCCTCTCTATAACGTGTGCTGTACAGTAACAGTGCGTGTACTGTATAAGCTCTTTTGACCTTGCTAGTGTTTCTTCGATTTTCACTCCTCACACTGAGTCAGACAAATTCATTGTGGTGCATTGATCAAGTCAGGATTGAAATAAACCTCCACCATCACTCTGCAGCTCTCTCTCTCAAACACAAACACACACGGGGACCAAACAAAAATGTGGATTAATTGCGTGTTGCGGCAGATGATGGATGGTGACCTCTGATTGGCCTCCGCTGTTGTCATTGTCCCACAGCGTGAGCGATGGACACCAGAACACAAACCAATGATCTTTTTTCCATCCAGCGCCGTGCCTCTGAGTCTGAATAATTCAATTTGTATCCACCAAAGCTGCATTTGTCATAGCTGCTGTGTGCTCCCAGGCTCTTTACCCAGCATGCTTTGCTCTCCACTCTTTGATTCACCACATTCGGCGCAGGTTTCTGGAGATCAATACATACAGGGGGAAGACGTTTGATGGTATTTTTTTTTTAAAGGGCTTACCCAAAAATTGTGTTTTATTGCTCAGGAAAGGCATTACATGTAATATTGGCGCAGTTCATATTATAAAATGAAGAGTACTGATGCAAATTTAACTAAAAATCTCATGTGATGCATTTTTAAGGTCTTAGTTCTGTTTTTTTTTTTTTTTATCAGCCTTCAGAATTAAAGTTCTTTGTTAACCTGGCCCTTCTGGCATCCAACCTCCTCTCCAAATTGTTTTTGTTTTGTTTGATAAAGCAGAGCAGTAACCTTTTTTACACTGAGACATTGAACTTAAAGATGAGAAAAAATATCCCAAAGAACCTGAAGAGAGTAGAAACAAATTAATAAAGCTGAAAGAATAAAAGCAAGCCTATTTATTTGAGTTTGTTTTCATTGGGATTATAATGATTTTCTTTGTGATTGTTTAATTCAGCATTGATATTCCTTTTTCATTTTTCCTCAAATATCTGGTGTCAGTATGATTATTTTACTTCTACAGAATGAGTCAGAGCCTCCCTCATCTTGAATCATAGATATCACTCATCCTTGATACTTATGATTCAAGATCAGGCTTTGTCCAACACCCTCAAACAACTCATGAGAGTAAGTAAACCATAAAGCATACATAAACAAATGTGTACTTCTTTAGCCCAAAAACATGGCAGTGAATATAAACTGTGCCTGAGCCAAGTGGAATTTAAAAAAGAAGAGCAGCCGTGAAGATATGGCAACAACATGAATGCTGAGCCAGCAGATGACATCGGTTGTCCTCCATATTTATTTTTCTCCTGAAGAAGGCAAGTTTCTGTTAAACTGTTAGCACAAATCTTGCATGTGTTGTCTCATGGTTTGGCAAAATTATGTAGCAGTCATGATCTGAAAATGCTATGAGCGATCCCAGAATGGTTTGTGAGTGGTTGCATCATGAACCAGGAAAGCAACTTTTAACAGCTTTTCTCCCACATTATGTGAAATTCATCCATGAAACAATGCCAGTTTACTGTAGAGTTTCCAATAGACTTTTTTTTTTTCTTTTTCTCTGGCTAACATGACTGGCAGCTCTCAAGAATTTTGGCTATTTATAACAACTATCGGACATTTGCTTTAGCTCGCCATAGTGACCAATTAACCTGCATTAACGGCAATATAAAACATAAAAATAGCTTGTCTTTGTGTGAGCTGTTCAAACAAACATGAAACTGTGAGCTTTTCTTTACACAAATGTAGCCAGTTGCATAATGTATGCCTACATTTAACACATAAACAACAACAGCACTTAGCTTCACATTAGCACCTGTGGCTCTTACTTAGCCCATTAGCATTAGCTGCTACCATAACTGCAACAGCATTCACTGACAACACCAACAAATCCTCCCAACAAATAGCCAGTGTTAATTTTGGCAGCTATATTTAATCTTAGTCTTTGTATTTAAATGAAATGCGTTTTAGTTTTAGTCACATTTAAGTCATTTCTACCCTTTTTAGTTTTAGTTGACAAAAACTCAAAATATTTTAGTCTAGTTTTAGTCCATAAAAAGTCCTCACACTGTAGTCTTTACTTTAAGTCCAAGCATTTATTTCCTTGTCTAAATTGGTGGTCTATGCACTTTGCTAAACCTGGGGTCTCTGCTTGCAAAGCTGACACATTCTCCAGATTCGACTTCTGACATCAGGCAGATCCATCATGCAAAGCTCCAATCTGAAATAACTGTGCCAAGTCTGATAATGTATGAGACCAATCAGTTAAGGGGATCAGGGGGTTTAAGTTGTACTTGAAGCTGGCAGCATTGCTGCTGCTGGTGTAGTGATTAGCTCGAATTTAGCTATAGTATAGCAGCTGTTTTATCAGAGTTGGACCACATTTTTTTATTAAATAAAGAGCGAATAACACCACTGAAAGCTTTTAATGATGGAAAACATGTTTTGCTTTGTCCGCCAAGTTCCACTATTCATAAACTTCAACAGCATCTTACTGATGAGTTCAGGTTACAACTGGAGCTGTACATGCCTGTTGCTTCATTTTGTCTTGTTGGTCTCATTGGCCCTTAATAAATGAGACAGACAGAATGCTTGCCCAATCACCTTCCACAAATTTCTTAAGAAGTCCTGCCTTTCCTAAATGCTTTATTTATGGGAGGTTTCCTAGATGAACTGTAATTTTACCCAATGTAACGTATATCTGGTATGCCAGATTACCAGTATCCCATTATCATAAAAATGTTAAGTGCCAGCTCTAAAGGATTTAAAGCAATATATCATGATCTTTAATACATGCACACCATTTTCTTTCTTTGTCTGTCTGTTAATAAGGACCACACTCCTAACATGCCAAATCAGGTAAATGTTTTGTGGTTTTACAATCATCCAACATTCCTTTGGCATCCCTTTTAGTACTTACAGTCAATGTTCCTTATATTTGTATCTCTATGTGTTTACACAGCTGCTTTTTAACCACAGCAGACATCTGGAGGCTGCAGAGCTGATGTCCCACCTGGTGGTCAATTTAATGAACCCGTCACTTAAAGATTTCAGGACAGAGCCCACATCTGCAGACACTTTCTCCTCTCCCCTTCCCTCACCCGCACAAAGATCATGAAAAGTGTGAGTGACAAGTTGGACTGATTACTCCCCCTGCATGCTTTCATAATGTCTGATGAAAGAGCGATGCAATAATCAAATCACCCTGAGCGTGCTGTATCAGATATAGCAGCGTCTATTTACTGTTTGAAGCAATAGTGGCTTTTGTGCTGATGTATCCTTGGGGTGATGCTTTTTATATCGTTTGGTGCCTTAACAACAGTTCTCAGTCTTATCTACTCTGAAATATTGACCCACACGACAACTGTTGCAGCCTCCTTTGGAAGCTAACTATGGATTATTTCTGTCACTCATTCATTTTTATGGCTCAGACAATCAAAATAAAGTGATATCAAGAGTGTTTAGAAGAACAGATAGGAGTGAAGATGGAGGGGTACTTCATCCTACAGCTCTACCAGGGGTACTTGTCTTTTATTGCCTCGCTGTAGCGGTGTGTAAAGCTGGGTTAATTGAGAAAACAGCTCACTTGTGGAGTCTGGTGTGATTTAGCACCATAGTTAGTCAAGACAAAGCCTCGGCATTGTTTTTGTCTTTGTTTGAGATAGAAATAAATGAGTTTGGTTTTTAATTCCATTTTTTTATTTAGCTTTTATACCAAAAGTATCAAAATATATATAGTTTAAAGAACTAAAACCATCATCATTGTGTTTCTATGAACTTGGCCATTCAGACAGAAAAGTGTCGGGAAGTCCTTTATGCATTGGAATTGTTTTAACCATACATTCATACCAGATGTAAAAGTGACTGATCAGTACTGTCATGGTTTGGGGCATGGAGTCATTTAATGCAGTTATTGGTGGGTTGGGACCCAAAAGTGGGTTATAGAGCCCTTTGTAGCTTGTTGCTATCATGTTTCTGGAAGCAAAACTTGAACCAAAAAGTTCATGAATCTCTTATAAAAGCATGCTTGTTTGCCCTGTCTCTTTTAATGTACATGTTTTGTACTGAACAACAGAAACTTAGCCATGAAGCAGAAGACCAAATAAAATCACAGTTGGGCCAACGACTGCATTGCTTAGAACTCGGCAGCACTCTGCTGACTCCACTGCTGTAGTTTTCTGAACTTCCACTGGCATTAATGTAAGCACAATAACTATGTGACAGAAACTTGATGGACCAGCAGCTGTATGCAAGCCTCACATCACCAAGTCCAATGCCAAGTACTAGAATGGATAGAAAGGAGTAAAGCACACTGACACTGGACTGTAGAGTGGTGGAGACGTGTTCTGAAAAGTCACAAATCGTGCTTCTACGTTTTGCAGTCAGATGGATGAGTCTGGGTTTGGTGGGAGAATGGTACCTGCATGACTGCACTGTGCCAGCTGTGAAGTTTGGTGGAGGAGGGATAATGGTATGGGGCCTTTTCAATGTTTGGGCTAGGCCTCTTATCTCCAGTGAAGGGCAACGTTAATGTTTGAGCTTACCAAGACATTTTGGACACTGCTGTTCTTCCAATATTGTGGCAACAGTTTTGGGAAGGCCCTTTCTATTCCAACATGACTGTGTCCCAGTGCACAAAACAAAGACTATAAAGACAGGGATTGATGAGTTCAGTGTGGAAGCACTTAACTGGCCTGCACAGAGCCCTGACCTTAACCCCATCAAGCACCTTTGGGATGAACTGGAATAGAGATTGTGAGGTTTGTTTTTATCTGTTTCTTCTCTAAATACTGTCTACAGGGTGTTGCCCAGATGGATATGAAATACAGTATATCCCATGCCACAGATATGCGAAATAGTCCATCTGATGTGTCAGGTTGTTCACACTCCATCACCACTTCATCTGTTCAATATCTACTTTTATTCTTTGTGAACAGTTTCCCTTTATACATCTCCAGACTTGTAGGGCTTGTTGAAGGTGAAGTTTTTTCTTTGTATCAACAAGCTCATGATGGCTCTTCACAAGCAAAAGAAAGGGCAATAAACATATGTAGCAGGATAAAAATAAGATGCCTGTTGAACTTGCTGCAGAAATGAATGGAGCTGAGTCTGTCGCTTGTTTCATATGCTGTTAAACTTGTGTTTACAACCTTCTTCAGAGGATACTCTGCACTTCAGGCTTATTTTATTTAAAAAAAAGAAATATATCAGCCTTTTTTAATAAGGTTTCATGTTATTCCATGTTTATTTATGTATATATCCTACTGTATCTGTCGTGAAACTGCTCCTCTGAGATTCACTTGTACATAAACAGATAAATCACTCCATCAAGCAGATCGCCTGCTCTGCATATCAGTTTCCACGCAGTTGCATGATAGAGAGTTTTTCCTGTGACGTTCTCGCTGCAGCTTCACGCTGCTGATGCTACATGATGTCTGAGCGCGCCATTTGTCTACCATGATGATTGGTGTCCCAGTTAAATGAGTATTAAGGCGTGAGGTTTGCTCAGAGACTCGGGTGGGAGATTGATGACACCCTGGAGGTGGCTGAACGCCGCTCCGCCTGCATGGATTTGTCAACACAAGGGAGCGTGTCAAACTGAATCAATAGAGGAACGAAGGATTGCTCCCGCTAAGCAATTATAGCTCCATAATTGATAAATTTCCTATTTTTCACTCCAAATGTCACCCATAGATTTATTTTGACATCATGGTCAATCTTTCATTTGATATGTAAATGACTCTGGAATTAGAGCGTCTCATTATTACACAGAAATAGAGCCTCAATTTGTGTGCAGAGTTAGCTTCTTGAGGAGCATAAATGATTCAAGTGCTCTCAGTTTTAGTGATGTTAAAAGGCAGAAAAAGATTGCTTAAGTAGGCGTGATAAATTTTAACTTTAATAAATGCTTTTTTAAAAGTTTAAAGACATACAACTGACATTTCAGTTTCAAGAGATCTTGACTTTTCTGATGTTTCACTGAAAAGAAGTGAAGAGGAGGTTAAATGAAGGATCAGAGGAGGTTTGGAAGACATTGAACTGAAATGCTCTGCTGGTAGAGACAGCTATGTGCTTAAATACCAGGTTTTGTTCCTAAAATACATCATGATAAGACAAATCTCATGGTGAAAGTTGTACTTTGAGTTTTGAACATCTGCATGTGCTTTTTCCAGATGATTTTCTAATGTTAGCATCCAAACCAGCTAATCAAACCAGATGCATGTATTTATGTGAACATCAGGATGTGAGTGTTGTTATTGCATTAGCACGCACATGTTAGTTTTTAGCTAAATTCAGCTCCAGAAAGACTTTGATGTTTTCATGAATGAGCTGTAATTTGTGCACTCATGCAATGGGGAAAACAAAAATGGCAGAAAGCATCAGAAGAGCATAATGGAGTTGGGTTTTAAAAAGAGCAGCAATTCCCATCACTGAAATGTATTTAAGCCATGTACAATCCCTTTTACTTGTAAAAACGGTGTATAATCATGGTGTCAAGTGTGGTGCAGGGTGCAGTAAATGTGGGTTAAGTCTCTTGATTATGAGGGACAGGTGAGGCCTTTCTGACTCCTACTGTTCAAATGTTAGACCATTAGCTACAATATATAGAATTTTCCAACAAATTATCTTTGCGGATTAAAAAAAGCATAATTTATGTTCTTAGCTGAGGACCTTCAATACCTCAGATTTTTTCCAGCAGTTTTGAAAGCCAGTCAAATTCTTGATTTTTAAAAGCACATGATTTTGTCTTTACTGTGGAAATACTGGATGTTATGTGACATGCTGCTACAAAAATCCTGTAGTGAAGCAGAGCAACAAGCACAATCCTCAATTTTGTGTATTTTTTCCATTGTAAATCTTCAGACAGCATCTTAATTCATCAGCAGAGTTGACTTTCTAATGCCCCTCACCCCTGCTATTATTAGGGAAATAATCAAGCTGGAAATATTACTACCTCAAACTGACACAGAAGGCAGAGAGAGAGAGAGAGAGAGAGAGAGAGAGAGAGAGAGAGAACAAGGATATGAATGAATACAACTTAAACCTTAGTGAGACTTTTTTCAAAGGAAACTCCACATATTTTTGTCCACAAGTTTCACTCCATGGATGAATTTCACATAATGATGGAGAAAAGCTGTTAAAGATGGCCCAATAATTTTTGGATCGCTCGCAGGAGTGGGATCTTTTAAAGCTCTGATGGGTTTTAGCTGACATGAAGCCCAGCTTCCAGGAAAACCTGCCTGTCAGGAAAATCAACTCCCTAAATAGACACATTTATTAATACATTTCTCCCTATACAGATTTTTTTGATGAAATTCAGTGACCAAAATAGATTATGTACCTGGCTGAAAATGTTTGTTTCTGCTGTAAAGTTGAACATGTTGTGTACGCCCATCAAAACTTCATGCCAAATATTAGTTGATAAAACAGCTGGTGAGGAGTGTATGTGTGCCTTTTAATGTGCTGACTCTGTAGTCATTCTTCAGCCTGTAAAGCCTGTGACACAATGATACCATTTAAGAACATCACTGCCGATGGTTGCAGCTATTTGAATTGAGCCGTAGCTTGAGTCAAGCTATCTAATGATGTTGCCTGTGATTTTGTTTGTTAAATTTTAAATGGTTATTTTTTTCAGTTCTTTGGCTAATAACATCAGTAACAGCCATAAAAACCTTTGCAGCTCATTGCATGCGCAACATCAGGCATGGAACTGGGCAGAGACTTACAGTATTACGCATAGGCTGTGTATACTAAGCCTTACAGGAATAGCTGCACAGCTGTTTAAAAAAAAAAAAACGGCATCAGCTTCTGAGCTTATGTTTCCCCATGAAGTTATTCTTGTCTTTCGTCAACATAAAGGGGATAGTTCCACAGTGAAATGAAGTCCACCCTGCCATCTTACTAGCTAAATAAGCTAGTGATGCATGTGAACTGACACAGCTGTGTGTAGAAGTCAGCAGGGAGGAGGGAAACAGAAACCGTGCAGATGCTTTAGGGATATTTTTTCTTTATTTATGAATAACTGATTTCTTGCATTGCAAAGCTAACAGGCTAAAAGTACTATGTAACATGTCACCCCCCACACTGGACACATATTGGATTACTTGTGTTTTGCAGCCAGCCTCTAGTGGACACTTGAGGAACTGTGGTTTTCTGGCATCATTTTTCAACACTGGAGGTTACTGAAGCATCTAATGGTATTCAAACTGAAAATAAAAACTTGATCGCCTACTGTGACTAAACAGTTTCTCTGGTGGCAGTCACCAGGGTTGCTAGAGGATGCCACAAACTCTAAACCTGTTAGCTGGTGCTTTTCTTTTGTTGGACACAGCCTCGGTAAAGACACCTGCTGTGGTGTTGGTTACGCTGGGCGCAAAAAAAAAAAAGAGAAAAGAAACTAAAAAAGCCTTTCCAAATGGAGACATGCGTATATTCTAAGATTTCTTTTTTTTTTTTTTTAATAAATCTCAGTTGTAACCCAGGGAACACAAAGTTAAATCTCTCAATTCATTTTGGCCGGAAAGAAGGTGGAAAAACTTTGATCTCAGCTCGGCACATATGGAAACCATCTCTGACATTCCTGCTGGACTAAAGTGTGTTTTCAGAGGCCGTTTAAATAGCCTCATTTCTGGCCATGGTGAATCGAGTTTCAAAGACTGTACAGATTCAGTTACTGTTAATACGGGTCTTCCACAGGAGTGAAACACAGGTCAGCGCGGGAAGAGAACGAGCCTGAGATCTACTGTACAGAGCCAGAGAGAGAGAAGCAGAGAAGCAGAGAGAGATTATGATGAGAGCTGTGAAAAAAAGTGCCAGGATTCAGTGTGTTTGTGCATGTATGTGTGTGACGGAGATAAAGCGCTGCTCTTTTATGGCTACATTAAAATCACCGTACCAAAATGGGAAATACTGTAAGTGCTGTGCTTAAGTGGAAAAACTGTAATACCAGCCTTGCAGAGATGAATGGGTGCTTGTATTAGAAATATGATGCAGAATAAAAAAGTAAATAAGTGAGATGAAGTTCAACATGAGGTAAATAGAAGTTCACAGAAATATCCCCGCTGTTCCACAACCGGGATTTCTTTTCTTCCGATCCCTCTGAGGAGTTCTTAGAAATGTATTCACTGTATTTATGAGCATCCTCACCCGGGCACAGCTCCTCGCTTGACACGTAGAGGACACAGAGGTTTAAGAAACAGGCTGAAAAATGAATAAAAAAAATCAAAACAACAACAGTATAAACAAAGAAATTTATGAAACTGCCAGTTAGAAGTCAAACAAAACTCAGTGCAAAAAACTCTCTCACTTTCACTTGAATTATTTTAGAGAAATTCTTCCTGACAGGCTGCTGACAGAATGCTAAACAGGAGCAGACTTCCTGAAGCAGCAGAACTGTTCTGTTTAGATAAATTAGGTGGGTCAGAATTAAGGTATGAGCCCTGAAGGGGTAGAACCCCACTGATTGACTGTCAGTCTTTCTTATTTTCAACCAAAATGTTCAAATTACGGATGAATGTAAACACAAAACTAGGCAGCATAACTGGGAATCCTGGGCATTATTTTCCAAGATGTGAACCTAATCAGCCAGATAGAGGCTCAAAATTTAAGTCAGGGTAGAATCAGAGGTGGCCATGTCCATCCTAGAAATCTAAATCCCCAGATTAAAAAGAAATTGGAGCACAGTGTACAGTACACAGAAACAGAATGCAATGATTCTCAAGTCTCGTAAACCCACATTTCATTAACAATAGAACATAAACAACATATTGGATTGTGAAACTGCAACAATTGACTGTTTCAAGAAAAGTATTAGCTCATCTGAATTTGATGGCAGCAACAGATCTCAAAAAAGTTTGGACAAGGCAACAACATGCTGGATTAGTAAATGCTGCAGATTAAAAACAAAACATTTGGAGGAGCATTTTAGAGAGGCAGAGTCACTCAGAAGTAAAGATGGGTACAGGTTCAGCATTCTGCAAAACTGCGTCTAAACATTGTGAGACAATTTCAGAAAAATCATCCTCAGCATTACATTGCAAAGACAATGAACATCCCACCATCTACAGTACATTACTGTACATCAACAAGAGACAAGGCCAAAGGTCAGTATTTGATGCTTGTGGTCTTTAGGCCCTAAACAGGTATAATTCTGTACTGGAACTCTCTGCATGGGCTAAAGAACACTTCCAGAAATCATCTACCCAGATGGTCATGTCATCCACAAATGCAAGCTAAGGCTGTTTGATACAGAGAAGAAGCCATATGTGCTTTGTCACAGATGCTTTGTCCAGTGGACTAAAGAGGTGAGGAACGATCCAGCTTGTTTTCAGAGCACAGTTCAAAAGTTTGCTTCTCTGATGGTATGGGGTTGCAATAGTGCCCATGGCATGGGCAGCTTACACATCTGGAAAGGCACAATAAATGCTGAAAAGCATAGAGAGGTTTTAGAGCAACATATGTTCCCATCCAAAAAAAAAAACAGTCTCTTTCACATATAGAAAACATTTGGAGCATCATAAACCAAAGAATCTGCCAAGAAGACCCAGGACTGTTGAGCAGCTTGAATCCTTCATCAGGCAAGAATGGTAACATAAATGACTGATTGTTTTTTTTACTCATTCTTCAAACATAGTTAAATCTTGAAGCAATATTCTAACATTATTTGTGCAATTAAAAAACACAATAAATGAGGCAAGAAGAAAAACATTCCTGAAGTTTGTCTAAAGGCTGCAGATCAACACAGAAAAGAAAAAGTAACTCTAAACCTGTTTTTATGTTTCAATCCCTGTAGGCCCAAATGGACTTTGGCACATAGTGGCTAAAAATGGGATGGTTTGGTCGCCAGACTCGTGTTAATTAAATTGCCAAAGTGTTTTGGCTTATTCTGTTGGCTGAAATAGGCCCAGCTGGAGTGGATGTTTCGCTTGAGACAGAACTCCCTAAACAGACACCAGGCATCGCCTCTTATGGTTCAGATATGGCTTCTGTGTTGTAGTTCAAGAGCCAAGAGTGCCGGGTGTGAAGTCCAATGTGAGAATGGCATGTAAACAAGAAGTTACTGAGCCTTTCCGAGGTTGATTTGCTGTTCATTTTGATAGTAATCTTTGTTTTCTACCATTGAGTGATTACATTAGGAGGTTTGAATGTTGCAGATGTAGTATGTGGAATTTGAAGGCTAGCCCACTTGGTGTATCTTGGCATGTTTTATCTGTATGATCAAATCAGTATTGACCTTTGACTTGTGTTGATGTTTTTCTATTGGTTTAAACAGAAACATCCTTGGGAACAACACTACAACATACAGTATGAAAAGACAGTTTGGAAAGCATCTATTATGCATTACTTTACTATTTCAGTTGATTAAAATGAGGACAGAACCGTTCAAAACCAGACATAATCGTGTTTCAGAGACATTTGTTGGGACTCAGGGCATGGAGCTTGAAAACAGAACAATTCTGGTTGAATTTGGATGAATAGTCCAAAGAGAAATAAGAGTATTGTAAATATTGCAGTGACAGAAGCGTCTCAATGCCATCTTGAACATGTGATGGTTAAACGATAGGCTTGATCAAACAATATGTAAATGGTGAATGCTTCAAGTGGCAATGGAGAACTGAGTTACAATGTACATCGCACCGTAAGGATTCTCAGATGTGTGGAGCAGAATCCAGCCAGGCCTAAAGACTCTAAAAGAAGTGTTCACAATCCCACTTCCAACAGCTATTTTCAGTGCTGGACAACGGAGGTTTTAAAAGGTTAATAAACATGCTAGACCAAAAGTATAAGTGTAAAGTATAAGCTTAATGCACACTTGTAAAGTGAAATCCAACGTGTGTCTTAACACACTAGATATGTTTGAATAAGGTTGCTGTAAACATGTGAAAACACTGAGATCTACTTCTGACTGAATTTTTGATCTAGACTGTTAAGAAAGTTTTCCTGCTCTTTCCTGGCTTGGTCTGTTGTTAGCTGATGTCACTGCCTTCATAAAACGTTAACAGTCAGCTGTATGTTGTGTTTTTGTTCATTGTGAGGTAGATTTACCAAATCTAACAGCCACATCGGCCTATGAGTCGTTAATCCCCAACTTCTGTCCCTCTGCTCTAGCAAAGAGCCAAGCAGCTGCACTTATCTTAATTTGCGAGGATCATTTTTCCTGTGAGTGGGCGTGGCTTCAGCTCATTCAACCAACACGCCCACACCGTCCTAGAGCAGGTAATACTGCCTCATTTTTCATGGTTTTGAAGCTTACTTTTATGAAATAATAAATAATAGTCTAATAATAATAGATAGTTAATAATAGTTTTTCATGACTGAATTTGGCCTAGAGGTTCATGATGCAGTGGCCTGTCATACAACAGACCTGAAATACAGATTTTTTTTTTTTATCACTTTACGGGGACTTTAATTAATGCTGATGTCACTATTTTTCAAGTCTTCATGTGTCGTATTGGGTGTTTTTTGATGCTACAATAAATACTGTACGTAGATATACTATGGTATTATCTTAAGGTGAGGTTTTGTTATATCCCTATCACCTCACAATAGACCCAAATGCAAACTCAAATACGATGCCTAGTAAAAGCAGGCAAGCGCTTATTCTCTCGCTCCAGTACAAAAACAGTAAGCAAACAAATCCAGAGCAGCTGGCAAAAGAAGGGTTAAAAACAGGCAGATATTGAACATAGTGAGTAATTAACAAGAAATCTCCAGGACCAGGTGTCATGGAGGACATTCCGATAAATCACCTGATTCTGGGAATATGAATGAGGATAATTTCAAGTGGATTTTTGTGCAAAAACAAAGAAGAGAAGAAAAAACTTTTTTGAAACTCAAGCAGCATGTTTTTATTCAGTTTAATGTTTAATTTGATGCCGTGATTAACCAGATTGCAGTACTTTAACATTAACCACATGTCATGTTAAAAAGTGTGGTTATGAGGCTGTGTTGCATGCCATTAGTCAGAGCACTAATTTAGAAAATGGGCACTATGGGTCATGTTTGATGGTATGAATAAACAACCTATGAGTCTGTATGGGTTTGAGGACTTGCTGGCCTTTTAATTTTAATTTCATTGCATTTTTAGCAGCTGTGGTACACAAGATGCATGGCTAAAGAGAGATTTGTGTTTAGATGTTTTAGTCATTTGCTCCCACAGTCTGCAGATTTTGCTTTAATACTGTCAGATGTCACTGCGTATTACAACACCCACTCCACTCTTCCTCTCCCCTGTGATGCCCCGCCCACTCACAGCCCATCACGCCTCCTGACTGATCACATCCCTGTGTCCACGCTCGCCTGCGTCTCTCTGCTAATGTGTTGACTCCATGACACCTTAAATCTGACACTAATGACTAACGGCGTCATCAGCGGCGCGGTTAATGACTTCAGTCATCAGAGCCGAGGATTAGGCCACGCGCTCATACCCCGAATGAGTTGTACATTTTGTGTATAAATATACGCTGTGAGGAATATTAGCTGCTCTCAGCTCTGTCGTTCTGATTTCATGAAAAGGTAATGAATTGTTAATGGCATGATTACTCTGAAAATAGAATAACTGTGGAAAATGGCCCCAGCATTATGGCTCCCATTGCTTTCCCTCTCCTGGTGAAATGAAAGGTTATTCATTATGTGTCAATACTTCCACAGTCCGTTTGTCTAGCTGTGATCGAATGAAGGATCTCATTTCAGAATATGAGTGCCAATTACTCTGTCTTCTTGAGCCTCTCACGTCACTTATCATGGTTAACAGGGTTTTTTCTTCTCTTTGTCACTCAAGACTTTCACTGTGAGCATCTCAGCGCAGTGTTTGCCCACAGGCTGAAATAGATTATCGACTTTCATTCACGGCTTTCTTAATCAAGGCCTTGCTGTTGATGAGTTGTTTGTTTGATGCTGTGTCCAGAGGTGTGCTGCCTTTAAACATGTCTCTACAATTTTAAATGCTTTTCTGAAGGTAAGGTGGTCCATGTTAAAGTTTATTTTGATCACACAAGTTAAAGGTAATATTACTGGAAATAAAAGTAAGTTATAAGGCAAATGGAGGATTTAATAATGCCTTCACTAGGAACTTTTTGCTCCTAAGGCATGTTTGACTTTCTGAACACAATATCACAAGAATGCTTTGAAGGATTTTCTCCAAACTTTGAGCAAATATCTAATCTGACTAATGGATGAACTCTTTAGATTTTGGAGGTCAAAGGCCAAAAATGTGATGCTTAGATACTGCATTGCATCACAGACTTGCTGTCCACATTGCATGCAGTAAATATTTAATTCTCTGTTTTTTTTAAATTTCAGGGTCGTCTTGTAAAAAACTAATGACTAGTGCTTTAATTTTGAATTTGGAGAAACAGAAGAGTAGTGCTTTGTATTAAACAAGTGATCTGTATACTTTGATTGTGTCTTCATGTTCATGCAAGCCAAAGCACATTGTCTGAATTGGGTCAAATCTCAATGGGTCAAATGAAAAAAAAAAAAAACACTCAGTACAATCTGGCAAATTCAAGAAACATAAGAGGTTGTCTTTCAATAGATACTGCAAAGACCATCAGGCATGCTATATTTCTTTCTCTTGTGTCACTGTTTTGCTATGAGCAGGTATTGGTCATGAACATCTAAGTGCTCGTGAGTTAACTGTTTCATTGTGTATTTTTCAGTGTGACATTTTTTAACTGTGATGTTTTAATTTGACTTGTAAAGAGACTGCAGTTGCAAATTAGCTTTAATCTACAACCCTGATTCCAAAAAGGATGGGGCCCGGTGTTATATGTAAATAAAAACAGAATGCAATGATTCTCAAATCTCCAAAAATGATCCTCAGCGTAAAATTGCAAAGACTTTGAATGTCCATTTACACCATCTACAGTCCATAACATCATCAAAAGATTCAGAGAATCTGGATAAATCTCTGTGGGCAAGGGACAAGGCTGCAGTATTGGAATCTCATGCTGTTCTGGCCCTCAGGTGGCACTGCATTAAAAACAGGCATGGTTCTGTACTTTAAATCACTGCATGGGCTCTCAAACACATCTAGAAATCACTGTCATAACAGTTCGCCGTGACATCCACAAATGCAAGTTTAAGCTGTATCATGCAAAGGAGAAGCCAAAGCTCATTTAAAATGGATTAAGACGAAATGGAAAACTGTTCTGTGGTCGAATTAATAAAAACTGGAAATTCTTGATGGAAACCATGGATGCTTTGTTCAGTGGAGGAGAGGAGAGGGACCATCCAGCTAATCAGTTCACAGTTCAAAAGCCTGCAGCTCTGATGGTATGGAGTTACATTAATGTCTATGGCGTGAGCAGCTTTCACATCTGGAAAGGTACTGTCAGTGCCGAAAATATAGAGGTTTTAGAGCAGCGTATGCACTCATGCAGACAATGTCTTTTTCAGGGAAGGTCTTGAAGACAAGGCAACATACCACATCTATCACAACAGCAAGCCTTTGCAGTACAAAAGTTGAGGTGCTTAACAGGCCTGCCTGAATGAAGAGGGGATGCTACACAATGGCATGGCCCTGTCCCTACTTTTCTGGGATGTGTTTCTGCCATTACATTCAAAATGAGCTGATATTTTTCATGAAATGGTAAAATGTCTCAGTTTCAACATCTGATATGTTGTTTGTGTATTAATACTAAACATTTATGTTTAATATTATATATATTCCCTTTCCAAATCAGATAAGCAGAATGAAATTAAAATACAGATATGGATATAACTTATGAGCAACCAACTCTACTTCATAAAACAAACGAACAAGCTCTGTGGGTAAGGAAAGGGAAAGAAGATCAAGAAAATGTTCTAGTCAGACACTCCTGGTCCTTTGTCATCTCCCTCTTTCCATTTTCCTTGTCCATATTGTGATCAATAGAGAGGAAAATAGGAATGATTTTGTTGCTGTTTGCTCGTGTTGTGTGCAGAACAGAGTCTGGCTTGTTTTTAGCTGAAAACTGGCGTTTAAACTGGTGCTGTTAAAATGTCTTGCCAGAGAACTGCAGCCTGCAAAATCACTTGTTGAAAAAAGGGGACTGGGGTACTTTATTCAGATTGGATCAACAGCATTCTGCTGTTGAAAGTGATATTACTTATAGTTAAAATTTCAAGGGGACATAGTTGCATATTGTTGCTTTTGTTATGATACTTGTGGCTGTAAAACTCCATTTACTTCTTGCAAGTGAACCACATCCTGCTGTGAAAGTTACATTGTGCTTAAAGCAGGATATCAGGGTGTTTTGTGGTCATAGGGTAGAAGCTATTTCCTATGTTTTAGGTTATTGTCCTTTTAGAATGAATTTGAAAAACATATTGAAAGTGGGAAATTTGCACATTAATGCTCTAATATGACTGCTTTTAATAAGGGAATAAAAAAAGTTGATTGGTGCAAAGGAATCGAATGTATGACATTGTGGATACACAGAAAATATCAGCGTCTCTTTATGGTTTAAAAAGAAAAAATATACTCACATTTATTAGCTTTTTTATTCTTTTAGGCATCAAATTGTTACCTCTAAAGATTTGGGGCTGCCAAAAAAAAAAATCAGAAATCCTCTTTAAACCCTTCACCAGTCAAACCCAGTTGAGAGCCCTCCGGCCTGTCTCTCCAGCGGTAAGCCGTCTCAATGAGCCGTGATGGAAGTGAAGCTGAGAGGCTGACAGCACAACGCTCACCTGAGCCTCCATTTGTCAGCAGCGTCTTAATATTTCAGAGGCTTCCTCAAACAGCCATCCCCAGCAGTTTCTGTGGGTTTCTCACTGCAGGCGGCTCCAGCAGGGCTTACTTGGCTTTAATTAGAGAAGGAGGGCCCTTATCACAGGAGCAGCCGCAGCAACAGCAGCAGCAGCAGCAGCAGCACCGGGCGCCAGGATCCTGCTCTGAATGTTTTATCAGACTCAGGGCTGCCGGGGAGCGCTCGACCAGAGGTGTCAAACAGAATGTGGAAACGTCCCGAGGCGTTGTGTACATCAGCACTGGAAGATGTTTGTATGTGGGACTTTATTTTTGTGGGGGGTGGGATTGGAAGCCTTTCTCTTTGGCTTGCACACCTCCAAAAGCACAGTTGCATTATTTACATGTCTGAGTATGAGTACATGTATCACTGAAGAAGCAGTCTCACTAGGGGGTGATGAATGTTGGAGCTTGGAGGGAGATTATTAGGACAAAAAAGCACCTAATGAAATTACCACCGAAAAAGGGATTTAGTCATGCTGAGCACTGAAACGAAATGAAATGCTTTTACCAAATGCACAACCTAAGAAAAATTAGTTCTATATATGAAGAATGAAAAATAAAAAAATGACTCAAATAATCTGCATAAAAGCAAGATTATGTTGTTTTTCCACCTAAAAATAATTGTTGATATAGCAGTAAAATTGTTTCAAACAGGAAGAAAAGCATCTTTCCAATTTTCCAAGAGTGTCCTGGCCATCTGCTTTCAGCACTGTGCACAGTGCCTATTAAAGTATTCAACCCCTTGGATGTTTTATCCTGTTGTCTCAAATGTTTGTGTTATATAAAAACACCTGTGTCTGGAAGGTCCAGCCACTGGTTAATCAGTTCCTGGCTACCATTACACCATGAAGACAAAAGAACACTCCAAGTAACTCAGAGAAAAGGTTATTGAAAAGAATAAGTCAGGGGAAGGATACAAATTGTTTTTTCAAGGCACTGAACATTCCTCGGAGCTCCGTTAAATCCATTCTCACAAAATGGAAGGAATATGACACTGAGTTACAGTGCAAAAGGAGACAGAGGAAAAGGAGTCGCATGTTGAAGAAAAATCATATTAAATCTCGACTACAGTTCACCAAAAGGCAGTGGGAGACTCCATGGTCAAGGGAAAGAAAGTTCTTTGGTCTGTTGTGACCAAAATGGTTCTTCTTCGACATCAGACAAGACGCTATGTTTGGCAGACACTGCACATCACCACAAACACACCATCTCCAAGGTGAAGTACAGTGGTGGCAGCATCATGCTTTGGAGATGCTTCTTGGCAACCAGTCCTGGAAACCTTGTAAAAGTAGAGGGTAAAATGAGTGCGGAAAATAGGAAAATCCTGGAGGACAATCTTACTCAGTCTGCAAGAGAACTACGGCTTGGGAGAAGATTTATTTTCCAGTACGTCAATGATCCAAAGCATACAGTGAAAGCTACACAGAAATGGTTTAAAGAAAACAAGGTGAATGTTCTTTAGTGGCTGGGTCAAAGTCCATACCTCAATCTAATAGATCATTTGTCACGTGACTTGAAAAGGGCTGTTCATGACTGATCACTGTGCAACCTCAGAGCTTGAGCAGATTTACAAAGAAAAACTGAGTAAAATCACAGTGCCCAGATGTACAAGTCTGATTAAAACCTATCCACTCAGAGTCAGTGATTGCAGCCAAAAGTGCATCAACCAAATACAGACTTAAAGGGAAATATTTATGCAGGTACCTATTTTACACACAACACGAGATTGTAAGCATTTACTTTTTAATTTTATTTAATTGACAACACTTCGTAGAAACCTCTTCACTTTGACATTAAAGGTTTTTTGTAATTAAAAAGAAAAATAGACAGTATATTGACCATGATTTATATGGGTAAAACAACCACGGGGGTTAATACTTTTTATAGGCACCATAACTTTGGCTTATTTCCACAGTTTTCTCCCAAGAAGAAAGTATGATTTTAGGGTAGTCTAAACCCCTTCCAAAAATTAGTCCAAATCACCTCTGCAGGTACAACCAAAATAAATTAAATGCTGTGCTGATTGATATATTAAAAAAAAAATCTGTTCTATTTATAGTGAAGCTGCGGACTATAGATCACTGCATCTGGTAGGTATTAGCCGGAAAACTTAACTAGACCAAAGCATGAAGCCTACAGGTTCAAGTTGACAACAACTGAACAGAAAATGAGGATTTTACAGAGATAGTTCAGTGGAAAAGTCATGAAAAACTCAAATACCGAATTTTAGAAATGTCTCCCATTCAAAATTGTCTGCAGGATAGAGCCATATGAGGGTCAAAGATCCTGTCGGCCCGTCACTGCTGTTGCCACTGCAGGAAGAAGTCTCCATTAAACATGCTGACCTTCCAATTTTAATCCAGCCACTTCTTTAAAAATGTTCATGTTTCCAAATAGAGATGTAAGCTTGTTTGGCTGCATCCATTGGATCAGAGGAGGAGTGCTGCTTTTTAAATATGGCATGAAGAGGAGTCGTTTTTTTTGCGAGTCTCATGAGTTTGGATTGAGACAACAGCTATTACATATTTAGCCATTTTAATTTATAATGGTGCAAACTATGACTTTATCACTGGCTGCTATTTTGCTGGGAAGATTACAAGCAAAGGAGGGTTGAATCAATTATTTAGGCTAAAATGAAAAGTACAAAGGAGCCATATCACTGCCTGCAGCGAGCTCCAGAAATTAGGTCAGTTTCATAATATTCTAGTGGGATGTAAGCTCTGCAGCTGCTGCACTGAAGGAGGCTCAGAGACAGAGATGCCTGCTGTGGACAGAGATGATGAAAAAGTACTGCTAAGATATAAAAAAATCATTTAGATTGATCAGATATGGATACAGAAACAAGCTTTACAAGTTGCTAGTTGAGATTTTTATAGGTTTTCTGAGTTTTGTCTTATGCTAATACTGTGACTAATGTTAAGATCAGTTCTCACAGCAGGGTAGAGCTTTAATTTCAATATTTATTGATCATGCTGTTTCTAGCTAATCATGGAAAAACTACAAGAGATAGTAAGCCAAATTTATTTGTATTGGAGCAGCTATTTGTTATTTTGCATTTTTTTTGTCTTGTGAGAAAGAATTCCAGCTTGAACTTGAACTTTCAGTAAATTAAAGTGGTGTTTTAAGTAGTGGGCTGTAACTGAGTAATATATTAACGGGAAGTGAAATACAAATTTTTACATACTAAAGTCATATCACAGATCTGTTTCTTTGATAGTTTTTCATGTTTCTATGTTTACTACTACAGCAGAACTGATCTGTCATCAGCTCATGTGGATACTTGTGAACTAAGGCTCAACCCCACTCTCCCCCCTAAAATACTAGTATTGAGTCCTCAGGAACTTCAATGATGTTCGATGTGCAATGCTTAAGTGTGTGGCTCCTCAAGGGCTTGAGATGGTATAACGGAAATATTAATAGGACAAACTTTTATGATATCACATATTGCCTGTAAACAAATTGTGCCGTTCAAAAATGAGAGAAAAAGCCCACCTCTTTAACTGTAAGTATGTGTGTTTGTGTCATTGCTGTATTTATGTACTTTCCTGAAATTGATGTTTAAAAACACTGTACGTGATCATATATTAATAAAAACGGAAAAAACAAATACAAAAAAAAATAGATAAATAAAAAATCAAAAGGAAGCTAACAACCTCTGCCTTAGCTTAATACATTTCCATTTATGCCAGGCTTGCTTTGATTTAATTGGGTCTCTTTTGTAATCATAATTCTATGGAAACTCATTTCTGCTGCACAAAACAGGAAAAATACAAGAGTGCCAATTCTGAGCACAAACATACACTTAGGTCTATGTTATGATATATTTTTAGGAAAAAGTCAAAATTGTGGGTTAAAAGTTGAAATTATGAGATAAAAAGTTGAAATTATGACACAAAATGTTGAAATTATGAGGAAAAAAGGTCTTGATTATGACAAAAAAGTTAAATTATGACCAAAATGTTGAAATTATGATATTAAAAATGGAAATTATAATATGAGAATTTGAAGTTATGAAACAAAGAATCGAAAGTATGACATAAAAAGTTGAAATTATGAGATAAAAGTGGAAATTATTGGAAAAATGGTCTTAATTATGACAAACAAGTTGAATTTATAAGATTAAAAACTGAAATTATGAAATAAAAGCTGAAATTATGAGACAAAAAAAATTGAAAATTATGAGATAAAAAATTGAAATTATGAGATAAAAGATTTTAATAATGACAAAAATTACCTCCAATTTCCACATACAGCGACCACACTTGGATCCCCTGGCGAATCGTACTTCGGAGCACATCCCTCCCTCTCTAGTCTATCAGAGCATTTCCACAGCCGGTGCTCCAGTCCAGGAGCAGAGTGACACTTGGCTCCGCTTTGTTCGAGATATGCTGCAGGTCTATTTTTGGTGCCAGCCACTGTCAAACCGCGTCAATACCCATCGATCAGAAAGCTCCAAAAAAGGAAGTCACAAGCGCAGAATATCCAGTTTTCAAAATATAACACAATGCACAGACTCTCGGTTGCAAATCATCTCTATATCAACATTATGTCTCATCCTGTAGGGAGAGCAAAGGGTCACTGAGAGGTCAGTGGGTCACTGAGCTACAACATCGCCATTGATGAGGATTAGTTAACTTTTGAGGATATTTAGCCAGTAAAACCACAGATCCTTTAAGCAAACATTAACCTTTTAACTTCCTAATGTGCACACCCAATGGCAGAAGCAATAATATCATAGACTTATACAGGAAAGGATGACAAATTAAGTGCAAAAGGTAAAATAGTCCGCTGTTGACATACTATTTCTGCGGGAACTTTTAGTTCTCCTATGATCTCTGCACTCTGATCAGGGCTGCGGTGCTTCGGTGCAGCACTCTAGACTCGCTTCCAGTGGGCGAGGTCACTGGCCTCCGGTCAGGGCAAACCCGCGGCACTTCAATGGGGAAGCAGTCGTCCCATGTGGAAATTGCAGGTAATGAGATTAATACTGAAACTATGAAACAAAAACTCGAAATTATGAGACAAAAATTGAAATGATGACATCAAAAGTTGAATTTATGAGATAAAAGCTGAAATTATGAGGAAAAACGATCTTATGACAAAAAAAGTTAAAATTATCAGATGAAAAGTTTAAATGATAAAAAGTAGAATTTGTTAGATAAAAAGTTGAAATTATAAGAAAGAAGTCTTAATTATGAGATAAATGTGTGAAATTATGAGACAAAAAGTCAAAGTCAAAATGTTTAATCATGAGATAGTGAGTCATTATTATAGGACGACATTTTTTACAATTTGAGGTAAGACATTGAATTTGAAATTATTGGATAAAAACTCTTTACTATGGTATAAAAAAATGAGATAATGAAAAAGATGTTTGAATTTTGAAAAAAAATAATTAAATTATGTGAAAAAGTTGAAATTAGTAGATAAGTCCAAATTATTACTAAGTAATATTTGAGGCAAACTAAGTCATTGTTAAGACAGAAAAGTTTGAGTTATGAAGAAAAGTTGAAATTGTGTGATAGTGAGTCATTATTATGAGATAAAATGTTTTACAATATGAGGTATTAAGTCAAAATTATGAGAAAGCTCTTGATTTTTTACAGTCCAAATAGCACAAAACTTTTGCATTTTAACATCATTTCTCTATGCAGAAATCCCTTCCTTTACCTCCTCATCTGGTAACTAGTAGTCAAATGCAAACATGGCCGTTGTGCTGTGAGCTGGTAGACACAATAGTGTAGCGATGAGCTCTCTCAACCTGCCTTGGCATAAGTGTGTGATTGTTCAGGTGGTTTTAGTTGCGCTGTAAGCCCGTGTATAAAAGGCTGCTACCGCCGAAGCACTTAGCTCAAATGTAGTCGTAGAACAGCGGCTGTTTTCTCAGAGTTCTGCCATACTGCTTTATTAAAGCAAAAGCAAAGAGCCGCGCTGAAACCTTTAGCCGGAGAAGAAAAAAACGTTTTATCCAAATCATAATCCACTGTTCAGAAACTACGTCAGTTCTCCTATTTGGGCTGCGCATGCTTACAGTCTCGTGTTGTGTGGTAATGAATGTGCCAGACAGAACGTTCACCCAATCCCCCTCTGACAATTTTTTGAGAAGTCCAGCCCTACCAAAACGTTTTTTATGGGAGCTTTCTCAGATGAATGTGAAATACATCCATGCAGTAGACAAATGAAACAGTCTCTCTGGTGTGTCAGGATGGCAAATCATAACATTATCAAGGGTTTTCATAACCCTGTGTAAAGTAAGATGACAGTCTAAATATACATTTATTCATGAAAACTTTCTCAAACCTCGTTGAGATTCTCTGAGAAAACACAGCCTTCAAACTGGCTATACAGTAATTTTGGAAAAGAAAGGGGGATAAATGATAAAACTAAAGCTTTTTTTCAAATAGAAATCCTTCCTGTTTCTTTTATTTAAGTAGTCAAAGAAGCTCTGAGGGTTAACAATCACTCAAACTGAATATAAAGACGCTGATAAGTGTCCTTTTCACAGCTGAAGGTCACTCAGCATCACAGAGCTGTGCTGAAAAAGTCCTAACCTCTGCTAGTTTCCCACCGTGTGCTGTGTCTGTGCTCTGTGGCTGGATTTTCAGAAGGACATGATGTGCCTGCTCGGACTCTCTGCTGGGTTTTAATGAGAGCTCTCGGACTGGATCAAGGCCTGAGGCTGCAGGGCTCTATCAAAGAAGAGAGGGATTGGAGGATGATTATCCCCCCATCAAGAGCTGGAGCTTCTCTTGACTTCAGTGCAGTCCTCTGCAGCATGTAGTCTATATCAGACTCTGCTGTTTCTGCCAACAGCTGAACAGTCTTAGTATTTGAACATATCTTTACATGTATAAAATGCATGTACACAAAAATCAGTTATTTCAAAAACATTTCCCAGATCAGAGAAATTGATTATAGAAAATGTTTATATAAATGAATAAGCTTTCCTTTATTTTTACCTTGAGTCACTGGGCTTTCTGTAGAAACTGAGCCTTTTTAGTTCTTCTACAGCATAATGAGAGGTGGTTTAAACATCTAGGCTTTTTACAAAAATCATGAGACACATGTTTATGTCATAAGAGTTATTCAATGAATAAATTATGAATGATAAATTAACTGTAAAATTGAGAAAATGTGTATAATTTTTAGTTTGAATCTCCCTTACCTATCTTGATCTTAAATAAGCAAAAATGTAGAAGCATTAAACTTAATCATTTTGTATCAAAATCTTGAGATATGCTGATTTTCTGAGAACATGTCAGTGGCGATTTATCTGCAATTAAGGCTGGGTAATATCACCTAGTATTTGAATCATGACCAATTTTTGCCCTTCGCTCAAACGCTGTATCGCTGAATTACACAATTGAAAGAGACAACATTTGAATGTATATCAAATGTCAGGACCCCCCTCTCCCTCTAAAACAACAGTAATGGCATACTGGACTCAAAATCACAGAAAATAATTGTACAAGTCTCTCTGTGTTAACTTCTTTGTAACCGCACCTTTAGTTTAAAGTTTAATGTCTCTTCTGGTGAAGTGTGTTAAACTGTCACTGAAAACACCACATTTCCTGATGTGGGTGTTCAGAGCAAACTTGAACAAAATAACTATGGACTATGTAAAGTGTTTAGCATTGTTATATATGGCAGCTATTTCAAATGTAGTCTTAGTCTTTAGGTTAACATGTTTTTTGGTTTTAGTCACAGTTTGGTCATTTTTACCTTTTATAGTTTAAGTTGAGGAAATTTCAAACATTTAATTACATTTTTAGTCGATAAAAAGTCCTTATATTTCAGTCTTTACTTTGAGGCTCAACATGTTTTCTTTTTGAACTAATCTGATAAGCCAAGTTGTGAAATTAATAAGAATGTAAAAACCCTCATACTAAGGTACAATCAATACTCATTAATACTTAAATCAATCTAAAATATACTGTTGAAAATGCTGACATACCTTATTGTCCATAATATACATTTTGATCTCATAAAATCTGTGACTTTTCGTCAGAGGGCGTAGCCTCAGCGGGCCGAACAAAAAAAGAATTTGATTTTTTTTTCTTTGCCATAAAATTATAAACTCTGGCTATTACTTGTATTATCATGTCTGAGCCAAATTTCATGTGCTTAGTAACAGTCAAGGCCTACACACATTCATGTTTGAAATAAAATAATAATTTTAAAAAACAACAGCACCACCCTCTGGCAAAAGGAAGGCACTATTCATGAATTTTTGAAATTTTTTGTTTGCCACAGAACAGGAAGTAGAATATTCTGGGTCTTTTAAGGAATTTGACTTGTTGTTTGGTGCATAACAGATAACACAGAAGAAGGAAAAATAGCTGACTAAATAATGCACAGATTTGCTCAGGGACATCCGAAGATGTTGGTATTGCTCACATTTAAGAAGAGAGGGCGTGGCCATGGAGACTTTTTTGGTACACCATGGAACAGGAAGTAGAAATTTTCGGATCTTTCCCCTGATAGCAACACTCCTCTGGCTTGGATGTGGGCCACATGAACAACACAGATTTGTCCCACATTTGGGACCCGAATGAAAGCCCTGATCTGGCCTAAGGGTGTGACAACAGTGCCTGAACCATAACCTCAACCAGACTACACCAAATGAAACAGTTCATATGACTCAGCTGGAAAACGTGTATGGGGAGATTTGGTGAGGAATTTTGGCCCTTATATGGCCCACATGTGACTGGCAGGCCAAACTCCATACTATTCCCAGAGCTTAACCTCATGCTTCATTTCATAAACACACAAATATATAAAGAACAAATCTGTCAGAGTAGCAAAGAAATCAAATGTAGTAAAGACAAAGGTTTGTTAAAAATAAGCTGAAAAGTCCAAATAGAACAACTGAGTCCACTGAAAAAAACTATAAACACAAAGAAGTAGAAGGCATACAACGAACTGACAGAGTCACACAGAAACTAAATAGAGATGAGAGTGGTATTAGACATCCTGATTCATACTCCATACCAGTAGGTGGCGGAAATGCACCATTTTGTTGTTTGCTAAATGACAATAAACCTCATTAAAGAAGACACCAAATAGAGCACTGATTAGACTCAGGTGTGACTAACAGCACAGGTGAAGCTCGCGAATTCGATCAAAGTGGAGAGAAAAAATGTGAGGGCATCACTTCCATCTCTTTATCCTAAACTGTTGCTGCCCTCCAGTTTAGAAGGTGCAGCAAAACACACATGGTTCTGACTTGGCCCTCGTATGTTCTGCCGTATCATGAATGCCCCTTATAAACCACATGTGGCCCAAATTTTATAACTTATATTTGGGCCAAATGCTACATAAGTTTCCCACAGGAAAAACTCCCTCCATCTTTGAAGGTATTACAAGTCCTATGTCGTTACCATTTGTCCAACATACATTTTGCCATGCAACATCTCAGCCAAAGGTGCCACAGTTGGCCCAGAAGTTGATGCTCTCAGGGTCAGCATCAGAATCCAGATAACATAGAAAAAGAATGCAAACTAGTTGGCTGAAGGTACATCCCAAGATGTTGGCCTCGTTGAGGTTTGAGGTTCAGAAGTCTATGTCAGAAGGACTTGGTCATGATGATGTTTTTGTTCGCTTTGCCCCGGAACAGGAGGTAGAATTGTCTGGATCTTAACAGAGTCAAGTTTTAGGCTCACACCAAGAAGGTTCCTGGTTTGCTTCCTGGTCAGGGCCTTTTCTGTGCTGAGTTTGCATGTTCTCCTTGTGCTCATTAGGTTAGTTGGTAACTCTAAATCAAAAATCTGTGTCCAGGGTGATGGGGTTTGGCTGCAATTTTAACTGCATATCTCAGAGTCCTGGACGTGACACTTGAAGAGCAGTGAAATGTGAGCCATAGGTGGCATGGTGACATGAATAATATTACTTCTGTTTGGTGGCCTGTGTATTTGACTCAGTGGTGCCTCCTATGATATTAAAAAAATTTAGCCCCAGCTAAATATGAAAATCGGTGGGCATATTTGTCATGCGAAGTCCTACCCCTTTCAATGATTGAATCCTGAAACCCACTTCAGATTTTGTGTAGAGCTAAAGAAAACCTTGAAAAAGACATTTTTCTTCAGCATTTGCATAGGACGGCATGTCCATGAGTGTTTGTCAAATTGTGATGGCTTGCAGTTTGGTAGGAATGTTCCTCTTACAAGATTCAAATGGCCTCAAACTGTACTTGTTAAATGACAGACCGGTTCATAACATTCTTCTTTGCCAAAATTTCTTTTATTTCAAAAAGCCCCAGATGATCATGGCCTTTACATCAGCAATAGATGCTTCTGTCATTACAAATTTGGTATTAGAGGTCACACAATGTAAATTTTTCTTTGCCTGACATGTGTAAAGCAGACCTTTTAGAGGGTGTGCCACAAGCACAACGTGCACCAATCCATGATTCGTACAAAGGTGTGAAGGCCTGTTCAGTTCTGCTTGCAGCCTTGCCCAGCTTCTTTGTTTATTTCAACATGAATCTACTTTTTGCAGCGATCCTTTTTTTTCTGCTGTTCTCCCAAATGAAACATAAAGCTCACTAGTACAAACAGTGATACAAAACCCAGTAACTGTGACTGGCTTTAAGTGGGCTGGTATGCATCGGTATGCAGTACCGGCACTTCTAAATTTTGCCCCTTGGTGTACCAGGATTCCTTCCAGCGTACTGGCACTTCTCATCAGTTTGCCGGTATGCTCTCCTGTCTTCTCCACAGCTGACAGCTTTAATGGATGATTCATTACAGCATCTAAAAAGATGCATTCTGTGACCCACAGCGCTCTTCCCACTGCATACCGTGATGTTTTTATCTGTACACGAATCCAGGTGAACTCACCTGCCACTGTTGGAGGGAAACCAGAGATTAAATCATTCACCTCTCCTGGACAGTGATGCAGCGTGCGAGCGCAGCACCTCCTCTGTCAAGGAGCTTGATGCTCCACTGACACCTGTTCGTACTGCCGCTGTATGAGACATCATTAACAATATTCAATAACAGCATTCAAAATGACCTATCAGACTGTGGGTGAAAGGATCAAGGGCTGTAGTTTTGCTTAAAGAACAGCTGGCTCACTGACAAAGGCAAAAAACCTGGATATACGATGGCAAATTCAGCTCACAGATGGAGCAGAGACTCAGGGTGACAATAAGTGGAGGGCCTGATTAATCTCTACATTTGGTGACAAAGGAAAACTATTAAATTCACTGCTTTTGATATTTCTATTTCATTAAAGAGCCTTTTTACTTTTTATGTATAGTATAGAATTTTGTTTTATTTTTTATGTTGTTATTTTATATATTTGTTTAACATTTATTTTAGGGCTTGTTGCCTTATTTGGAGAGGACAGGACAGTGGATGGTGTAGGGAACCATGAAGAGAAAGTCAGGAATACTAGGATTATGAATCACCAGCAGTACTAGGCTTACTGACCACAAAATAATCTATTTCAAATGTCTAGTGGGGAAATAGCATATTCATTTTTCTTTTTCTTATTTTATTTAAGGAGCTTTATTCTTTAATAGCATGTCTTCCCCACAAACATAGTTTATTTTAATGCAATGTTCCATGTCCATGTTGACAATGGTCAGCTTGCTGTTAACAAAAGTGACTGTGAGACATTTGATCCCTATGGATTTGACTCAGAGATGACTGTTGTTGTTATTCTTTTGCAGATTAAACATATTCAAATATAAACCATGTATTGCCATTCAGCTAAATTACTTCTAAGATATGATTTTTGCTCCATACCGCCCACTTAGTTCTGGGATTGTGTGAGAAGAGAATATCGGCACTTACTTTTTTCCACTTAAATCACTGAACTGTAATAAATAAAAGTAGAAATAAGATATAAAATTTTGTGTATTTGAAAGTGAACAAAATATAAAAGGTCATATCAGGGTAAAAGAATAACTCTGGGCTTAATAATTTGTCAGTGATTCTCATTATAGTCTGACAGAGAGGAAAACATGGCCACATTTATGAGTAGATTTCCAAGGACAGGTATTGTTTTCTCTATGGTACTCAAGTATTAAACAGCGTATAAAAGTTTCAAGCCAGTCTAGACTCACCAAGGCTGACCTGTAAAAAATGACTGAGAGCTCAAGGCCACAGGATCCCATGACTTAGCAGACGGCAGTTTGGTTGGAGGAAGTTCACATCTTTGTTTTTTGTTTGCCTTTCCATTCGAAGCTCACAAATCAGTCATGTGCTCCCAGAAGCTCCCTAAAAACATCAACGCTGCGTACACAATCGTCCGCCTCCGCCCTGCAGGACAATGCCTGGCATTGTTTGGATGTTTTTCCAGAAGGACCTTGGTGGACAAAGAGACATCCATTTACAGGAGGGGAAATCATTAACACATTACTCCTGTTATTGCTTTTTAATGAAGGATTGCACAATGGAGCACCATCAGTGTTTGTGCTTGTTTTTTAAATAGCTAGTCTAAATTACAGCGGGCATCCACAGCATGTTGGCTGCTGATTATGCTCAGTGTTGTGTGCATGGAGCTGTTGCAGTATGAGGGAACTGTACAGCAGCTCTAACAGCTCATTTTTTCAGGAGTTATGTTCAGCATTCCTCCTCTTGGAACTGTTTTATGCACGTATTGATTTGTGTTGGAGCCTTGACACAGGCCATAATGAGTATCAGTGTCCAGTCTGATCCACATAACGTGAACTGGTGATGCTGTACTGAACTATTGATGATGGCTCCACAAACTCTCTGGCCTTTCAGGAGTTTGATGTCTCAGTATTTTATGGTTCAGTATAAAAGTCAGCAGTTCAAAGAGTTTAAATCCGGGGTACATGGATTTTAGAAATTATAAAGTCATAATTCTGTAAAAACAGTACATTTAAAATCACAACAAATATCTAAAGTTGGACACTTCCCTTTGATTAAACACAGTGTAATGGTTAGTGGATCAATTAAAGTCAAATACATGTATTTTATGATGTTGACTTTTTGATTGGTTACTTAAATGAGTGCTGCATATACCAGTGCGCCCTGAAACCCTGCACTGCTTTCTAGTCATGCAGCGGTTTTCTCCAACTGACAGCGCGCGTCTACGCCCACTGATGTTATTTCTGGAGCGATGCACAGTGCAGTGCAGCAGGAGACAAGAAATCACAAGATCACAAGATGAGTTGAAAGTTGATATAGTGAAATACACACCAACTTTTTTTGTGTAAAATTTGACTTTTAAGTTATGGAATGATAAATACAATTTGAACTGATGACATTTCAAATAATGATTTTTAAAAATATGTCGGCCTCTCAGAGGGCATAGGAAGGCCCTAAAGGTATTTGAAGGGATGTTTTCTGTATTTTTGAAGTTAGATTTTATTAAGTACTTGGCAAAAGTAGTGGCACTAGCCTCCAGATTTCAGTGAGCATTGCCTCTTTACAGCTCATGTTTATGGTTTCTAGAGGTAAGTCAACATGAAGTACATTAATTCTTTGGAATCTCTGTGATGTTCAACGTGCCAAAAAGGGATGATTAGATAATGAACAGTTTATTTAACATATAAGCAAACATTTGAATGGCTAAACAAGGTAGCTTATGTCCTTATATGACATAATATATGGAATATATGCTGCTTTTCTGGTAGACCAACTTCTTAACTTATTTCCTGATATCTTTGCCGTCGGGCCAAAACCTTGTGTCTCCATTTTTCATGATTTTAAAGTCCCTGTAAAGTGATGAAAAATAACTATTTTAGTTTTGTTGTACAACAGGCCTCTGTGTTATGAACCACCAGGCCAAATTTTAGTCATGGAAAACATCTCGAAGTTTATAAAATCATGAAAAAAGAGGCAGTAAAATCTGTTCCAGGATGGTGATGAGCTGAAGCCATGTCCACTCACAAGAAATCAGATCCTCTCAAATTTTAAAAAATGCTTCTGATCAGAGCACATCTCTCTGTGCCAGAGCAGGTAAACAGGAGTTGGGCAATAAATTTACTGTTTTCTGGCACAATTCTCTCAGTTATGATACTTTTAATGACCTGTAGGCCACTGTGGCTGACAGGTTTGGGAATTTTACCTCACAATGAGCAAAAACATAACTATTCACTTTCAGTGAAGGTCGAGACATCAGCTCACAACTGAATGTGCTGACATGAACTGCTCTGTGATTTTATATCATTGAATCGTAGTGGGGGTGGGGTATTTCCCTGTCAAGACTGGTGATGTCATGGGCTCAGATTTTTGCGCTGCTCCAATAAAATCAAGCCTGGAAAGGGGTGAACAACTTTCTAACAGTCAAAATAAAAAAAATCAGTCACACATAGATCTCAGTGTTTTAAACCTTAAGACACAAAGTTTGGATTTCATTTGACAGGGACTTTCATTTTTTTCATAAATCATCGTTATTGGTCACCCCTTTCATCTTCCAGGGGGGTGTGACCAATTTTTAAGCAATATAAAGTGTCAAAAAGAGGCTGGCTGCAACCATCCAGTGATGAATTAACTGAAAAATACTGCATTTTTTCATTCCCTGAAAAATGAGGATTTTGGAGATACAAGGTTTTAGCCTGACACCAGCAATATGCAATGTTAGTCCTGTTTAATCTTGGTGGTTCCCTGAACTTATATTCCAGGCTGATGGAAGCAGAAAAAATACAATATTATCCTCTCCCCAAGGGCTACAGGTAATTATGTAAGCAGCTTTTAATCCATCTATTTAAAGTGCCTTGCACTGGACACTGGGAGTCATCATCAGTATATTTATGGATATACAGACATCAAATACATGTGGACATGAGGCGTCAAGGAGAGCAAGCTGGGGGCAACAGGCAGACAGGTAGAATTGCTCTCTGTAATTTTGTAATTTTTACAAAATTACCAAAGATACAATGTTGGCTCCGTTTCATTTTTCACCAGAAGGCCTCTGTGTTTGGCCCTATTTTGCAATGCAATATTCGGCTATCCGTTCTGCCACAGAGTAATATCATCTCCTGATCAGCTGTTTGGACATGCAGGCCTCTACAGAGGCAACGACAACAAACTAAACTAAAATTAGTTATATCATCTAAACATATTGTGCCAACAGCAGCTTGTCTAATTATCGCCATTAGATGAATAAAGCAACAGCCGTAGACTTACCTGGATGATAAATTTTTATTCAGGCATTCTGGTTGGGTTGTTTTTCTCTAATTTATCTTCTGAAAGTTGAAGAAACACCACTGTTCAGTAAGGCAGGGAACTCTGGATGGGGAGTGATGCAGGCTGCACATGTCAGTGAGCTTCTATCTTTCATTAAAGATGTTCTAAAGAAGTGTTGAAACTAAGTCCCACCCCTGTCAGCTGTAGCTGTCCAGGTTCATGAGCGCACCGCTTACACCTACACCACCAGGAAACTGGGGATCCCTCCTGCTCACCGGTCTCCACTGAAGTTCCTCTCTCTTTCTCCCTGCCAAAATGACACTTGAGGCTGTAATGCATGGATCAGGTGGAGGAAGAGACAAACATCTAACTTTAGGAGATGTAAACATTGCAAACACAGGACAGTTTTTAAAAATAATTTATTTGAAAAATCATGTTGCTTCAGAAATGAATAGGCATGCATTTTAAAACTGGCCTTTAAATTATGCACATTTTCATGCTGTTTTTTTTTTTTTTTTGCATCAGTCTTAGTCTGAAAAGGCCTTCATTCTTTAAATTCTACAGGATCTGACATATATATATTTAATTTCTGAATTTCTTTGTTACCACAGGGCAGAGCAGCTTTCTGATGTTTGGTGTTGTTGCTGAGTTATCATCCTGCAGCTGTTTTGACATCCATCCTCCGACAAATTCTCCACCCTTACCCCTCACACCAAACACCGCTGCCTCTCTACACGTCACATTGATTTCTAATGTTTCTCCACTTCAGACTTACAGTGTGAAGTATGAAGCATGAGAGGAGACAGAGCTTTCTTTATTTAACATTTCTTTTCTCATTTCTCCTCTCTTCATTGCTTCCAACCTCCCGCTGCTTTCTGTGAAAATGGGCAAAATCAATTGTTTCCAGTCAAGTTGGTTAAACGGGGTGTATCGTGCTAGAACAGAGTTTTGGCAGATGACACAAATTTAGCCTTGGCTCCCCTGCATCATTTCCTTCCCCCTCCGTCCTGACACTGCAGCTGAATGACAATAGGACCGGAGGCGTCGCTGCCTCTGCTCATTTCTGCCATGCCTGAATAACGACACAGAGGAAGATGGAACGCCTCTCTGGGCGTCTTGATACGTTTTCATCCCCATGTCCCCCAAATACAATCAGCAAGGGCGCGGAGTAGCGAGGTGCCACGTGCCGCTGCTCCCTTGGGTTTGAATTTGCATGAAGATAATGTTGATCAAAGCAGGCATCCTCTCCTTTCTTTTAACACATCAGTTTTACATCAGTTTGAAAGACTAGAGACTGTTGGAGGAACAAAGGCTCAGAGAGGATGATGGGGTCGATGTGACGTCTCGCTGCACCGCAGGTCATGAGCTCAGAAACACCTTAGTAAAAGGTTTCTTCATTGTGTGCTTTGATTGGTTGTATTTGTCTTGTGGGATTATATTGCAGCCATTGTAGCCTGTGGCATACACTTGAAGAAATATACATGAGCAATTGTAAACTTTTGAGAGTATGACTCAGTTAGACCTGAAGTTGTGCAAAACTAAAGAGAGACCACAGCACACTTTTCCACACTAGATCAGTCCATCTCAGACAAGCTTGGACCAAGAGCAGTGGGTGGGGCTTGTTGATGTTGTTGATGTATGGCTTTGTCTTTGCATGGTAGAGTTTTAACTGACATTTGTAGATGCAGTGATGTACTGTGCTAACTGACAATGGTTTTCTGAAGTGTTCATGAGCTCGCATTGTAATGTCCATCACAGAATGATGACAGTTTTTTAATGCAGGGCCACCTGAGGGGTGAAAGGTTATGGCATTCCCTGTTGTTTTTTTTTTTTTTAGCTTATCCTGTTACCAATTAACCTTCCTACCTGTAGATTGTTCTTGGTGATTTTTAACAATCAGCAACTTTCCAAGTCTTTTCTTGCTTTTGTCCCAACTTTTCTGGAGTGTGTTGTAGGCATCAAATTCAGAATGTGTGCGTATTTTTAAAAAAGTTTTAGTCTGAACATTAAATTTCATTTTTTTGGGCTGTATTCATCTGAATATTGATTGAGAAGGAGTTGTAAATCACGGTATCCTGATTTTTTTATTCACGTTTTACAAAACATCCCAACTTTTTGGAATTGGAATTTGTATAACAGTTGTACTGGATAAGAATTTGCTGGAATAATGCCTATCATACTGTCATTAATGGAAGTCAAATATTGGCTAACATGTTGATTAAATATCAGTGCTTACCCATGTCAAAGTTCTGTATATTGAATTCTCTGCACGGCTTTTTAACAATGTAAAAATTCTCACTGGTGCAAGACAAGCAGAAATCGGATAAATATCTAAATCTGGACCTCTAGCTCACTTTTCCTCACAATGCAGCTTTAATAAATCAGTCATTCACTGATACGCATCTCTCCTCAGACCTCAGACCCCTCCAATCAGCAGACCGGAGCGAGGAGAGGAGAAGGAGGGAGTGTTGTAGTTAGTCAGGTGGATCCAGCGGAGCCTGTAGGGCTCGCAGGAATCTGTATGCCGCGTGTCAGTATGAAATTTTAATGATGGCGGCTGGTTGGGCATGAGTGCTGAAACGTCTGTATTAGGAGCTGCAGCGCTTGGCAGGCTGGGAGTCCTTGGAGAGACAGATGAGGAGCTCATCCAGGGGAGGAGAGCTTTGATCAGCTCCTCTTATTTCCATATCGCAATACGCCAACTGCTCTTCCCGCTAAATGAAAGACGACATGGATTATAAGTCACTGGGCTCAGGCGGCAGAGCTGCATGCGCCTGTTTCTTGGACGAAAATGAGAATGATGATCCATTTTGCTGTTTAGTTCATCCTGCAGCAGCATTTTCACCCACATTTGCACAGCTCACCTGCCTCGAACATTCAATTCTGCAGATAGTACTTCAGCATGAGTGCCTTGTGCTAATCGTTTTAAATTCTGCTGAAAAGTTATGACGGCTTTTACATGTGAGATGCAGGCAATAAAATATGTATTCACCAGATAGACAAGTATGCTTGTTCAGGCATGCTTACAGAAAATGCTGGGCCCCTCAAAGGCTCAATTGAAGGATCCTCCACAGATGGATTAGCAACATTAGTGCTAGCTGTTGGGGCTATCCTCCTGGCTAACACTGGCCTCTGATAGCTCCATCAGCTTTGTGTCTAAATTAGAAACCAGTGAACAAGCTACTGTGTGTTGCATTTTATCTTGCAACTCATGAATTTTGAGATGGCAGTGAGAAAGCATCCAAAATGCTCACAAAGTTAGAATTCTGGCCTTTGAAACTCAGCAAAACTCCAGTACCCCGAATTACAAACTGTAACAGGTTAGTTACAGTGCATCTGGAAAGTATTCACAGCGCTTCACTTTTTCCACATTTTATGTTCCAACCTCATTCCAAAATGGAATAAAGTCATTTTTTCCCCTCAAAATTCTACCCACAACACCCCATAATGACAATGTGAAAAAAGTTTTTTTGAAATTTTTGAAAATTTATCAAAAATAAAAAACTAAGACATCACATGTACATAAGTATTCACAGCCTTTGCCACAAAGCTCAAAATTGAGCTCAGGTACATCCTGTTTCCACTGATCATCCTTGAGATGTTCCTACAGCTTAATTGGAGTCCACCTGTGGTAAATTCAGTTGATTGGACATGATTTGGAAAGGCACACACCTGTCTATGTAAGGTCCCACAGGTGACAGCGTATGTCAGAGCACAAACCAAGCATGACGTTAAGGGAACTGTCTGTAGACCTCCGAGATAGGATTGTCGCGAGACACAAATCTAGGGAAGGGTACAGAAAAATTTCTGCTGCTTTGAAGGTCCCAGTGAGCACGGTGGCCTCCATCATCTGTAAATGGAAGAAGTTTGGAACCACCAGGACTCTTCCTAGAGCTGGCCGCCCGTCCAAACTGCAACTTCTTAGTAAAAGGCACATGGCAGCCCACCTGGAGTTTGCCAGAAGGCACCTGAAGGACTCTCAGACCATGAGAAACAAAATTCTCTGGTCTGATGAGACAAAGATTGAACTCTTTGGCATGAATGCCAGGCATAATGTTTGGAGGAAACCAGGCACCGCTCATCACCTGGCCAATGCCATCCCTACAATGAAGCATGGTGGTGGCAGCATCATGCTGTGGGGATGTTTTTCAGTGGCAGGAACTGGGAGACTAGTCAGGATTGAGGGAAAGATGAATGCAGCATTGAACAGAGACATCCTGGATGAAAACCTGCTCCAGAGCACTTTTGACCTCAGACTGGGGTGACGGTTCATCTTTCAGCACTTTCAGAACTTGACTGCTGCTTGACTTCTACAATGTATAGTTCACATTGCTACCCCTGAATACTATGTTGTAATGCAGTCGTTTTTAATAAATTGCACAAAATGAAGTTTCTCATGAAGTTACTCACTACTTGAGTAGTCTTTCAATAAGGTACTGTTTTACTCTTACTCAAGTACTTATTTTTATGAGTACTTTTACTTCTACTTGAGTAATTATTATTGTTAAGTAACAGAACTAAACCTTGAGTACTGTAAGTGTGTACTCTACCCACCACTGGTTAATAAAAAGAAACCAAAAAAGGAAATATTTTAAACTTTGTATGTTGAAATTATGAAATGAAATTTAAAATTATGAGATAATATATTTTTAAGTTATAATTATGACTTATCATCAGCTGTATAGGATGAAATCCCAGGAGGTAGGCTATTTTGAGTGAGATGAATAAATACCACTCCGTTTGTTTTACTTGACAGAAAATTGATTTAAATTGTAGAAAAGAACCCAGATAAGTAAAAGCCCTGCATTTATTTCTTTTTTTTTTTGCTAAAATATATACATGGTTTAACCAATATAATGCACTTGGAGATAAAATTTCTCACACAGAATGTCTCATAACAGAATAAAACGTTTTTAAATTTTTTTAAAATTTTTTAAAATTTCTTATTGTTTCTTGTATTATGTATTATCAATATGAATCTGAAAAGCATCATCAGTTTTGGAAAACTGCAAACGATTTTGACAAAGTGGACAGTGTGTTTTTTGATCAGCTGACCATGATTCAGTAGACCAATTAAGAGATGGGATCCTTCAATCACAACACAAAAAAACGTTTTCATGAAAATGGGTGTAGAAATTATTACTCGATAGTGAGATGTTCTTCTGTATCCAGAGGATCGAAGATGAGCATGACTGTCCCAGAAGAACAAGTTGAGCAGTATCTATGTGTCATTGGCGTTGTGATTGCAGAAACTTTGGCTGAGGTGATTGGGGTCGAAGGTGAAATCGTTTTCCAATACAGAAAATCTGTCAGAGCTCTTTAAAAGTGGAGCAGAGTAGTAATAGCAGCTCAGAGAGTAAAGGATGTATAGTGTTCACTGCAGCAATTAATATTTTGGCCAAACAGATTGTGAAAAACTCTCTGAAGATGTATGGAAAAGATGAAGTCCTGCTCTGGTCCAAGCAAACATCTGCAGGAAGAGTCAATTCCTACATCAGAGAACAAAACCAGGTTTGAATTAATGCCAGCTGATCAGGAGGAGGTCAATGACAAGTCTCAGACCTCTGTTAGTCCTCTGCAGGACGAAACAGAAGTTCAGTGTTAGAAATTAAGACCAGCCGTTGCTGTTTATTATGAGACTGAGGAAAAAACCTGAGGTCAACTATTGAGTTAGCCTGACCCACATATAGATGACAAAATGCAAAGATCTGTGTCATATAAATCCATCTCAAGGAAGATAGTGATGATGATGGGGCATTGATAATAACCAAGCCACGATATTTGAAGCCTTTACACCCAAGGAGCTGTGATCTCATGAAGCTGAGTGTGATTCTAAAGCCTCAGCAGAGGTAGAGTTGGATGAATTATCTTGTAAAATAATCGTTCTTTAGCTAATTGGCAAGGTTATGAAATATGTTAGCATCATCCCATGGAGCTGACAAGGCTTCTGAAAAAACTTAAGGTACTTGGGCCTTGAACTCGATTAAAGACACAAGAATATTAACCCCCTATAGAACCCAGCTTAGCACCTGTGCTACAAGATTGCTGATCATGAACCTCACACAGAAATATTAGGAGCTGACTTGTGTGGGGGTGGTAAAGATGATGAAAAGTGGTTAAAAATTAGCATGAATAAATAATTTGAAGATCACTTTTCAGCTCCAGAATGAAGAAACTGTTAGTCAGGATGCTAGCACTGATTCTAGTGATCCATGACACATGCAGTGTGTTGGATCAGTAGCATCAGTATCATCAATAAAGCACAACTGAGGAGGACCCGTTCACTGGGCTTTTTGGTGGCCCAGGAAAGTCTGTGGGTAGGCCTGCTGACTGTTCCAGTCATTCTCTGATCAGCTGTCAGCTTGAAACTTTGCAAGATGGGTCCATCGGGTGACAGACATTGAATCTGAACAATCCATGTTCTTTGCAAGGATAGTTGGCTTTGTTTCCAGTTGATGTGAGGATTTGTATGGGCAAATTTACTGCTGGGACCAGAGCTGCTGAAAAAGTCAGTAAATAACCCAACTACTTCACCCATTGAGTTCAGGGTTATTATTCAATGATTTAAGTCATGAACCCTTTGACTTTTGTCCTCTTGTTTCTCTAACTGTTGTTGTATTTAGTATCATGTTAAATATCCTGTAAGAAGTATTGCCTACATGACGTTATTGCCATTTATTGCAGTGCTTCCTCCACCCTTTGACTGTGTGTATGGAGCACGTTTGGTGTTTTACAGTGTGCTCCCTGTGCTTGTACAGTCTCTGTGTCTGCTTCTTTAGCACAGAAAACTCTGTATGTTTGATGAATGGAGCTCTTTTCTCTCCTCTCTGTTATATGTTAATCTCCTTCCCACTGCCTGCTTGTTTTTTTTTTTTTTTTGTTTTCTCGCTTTGGCGTTGAGCTGATGCTCTATTCCTCAGGGCTCCAGCGCACATTGTGTGCTTCTGGCATTGGAGGATCTGGGGGAGAAAAAAACACATAAAAGAGGGGAACAAGGGGGGAAGAGGCGGCAGCGGGGGAGACAGAGAGGGAGCCGTGACAGCTGTACGACCCCCAGCTTTTTGCTGGAGCTGCAGTTAAGTGGAGATGTTTCCAAACGCCCCATTTCTCCATCTTTGATCATGGTTATTACTCCTGGATGCGATGTTAATCTGCATCACTTAATGTTGCTTTTGTCTCCTAATAGAATCGAATGGGATGGCGTTGTCTTCCTTTTAATTTTGTCCCCGCTCTGACGCCTTCAAAGGATTTTTCCACCACAGTTATGCCACATCACAGCATCCCCCCCCCCGCTCCAACACAAACTCCACCCGTCCCACTTGGCCCAGTTTTTGCTGCATATCTAATCCATTACACTGTGGCGTTTGTTTGTTTGGCCTGTAATGATGGCCAAGATGATCACCAAATGAAGTGTGCTGTCGAGTCAGTGTGAGTCACTCGCTGACAGAATGAGCGGATTTACAGCGGCTTTACCGGCTGTTTGAAAACCATAAATGAAGCATGAAAATGACTCAATAAACCCAACTTAGAAAAAGAGGAATATGGAATTATTATGGACAAGAAGAACATGTTTAATGAGTTTTCCTCACACTGAGACTCCAGTAGATACTTCCTCTGAATTTCTGACATCTGTGTAAATGTAACAGGATGCGTTCATGTGCTCAAGCAGATTAATCTGAGGCGTTTCATTTGACTTGACTGACTGTTTGACTCATCTCACCGTACATGCTCAGTCTGACATGAGACAAGTCAGCTCCTAACATTTCTGTGTGACGTTCATGATCAGCAATCTTACAGCAAACAAACATCTGCAATGAAGACGCCTCTTTGTCTCATATCCTTGAGCTGGGCATCAGTTACTGACTTTGTGGTTGCTGCTTAATTTGATATGATATTTTCTGTTGTTGGTTTAGCTTGTCTGAGGTCTGAGCACAGTGTATTTTAGTGTCGAATGATTTACCCATAATACAGTCCTGCACTGAAGGTGACCTTGACATATGACATAGAAGTAAATGTGACAGAGATATTCTTTCAATCACCTGTCTGCATTTTTGCCTTTAAGGCAACTGCAGAGGGCCTCACGCTCCAAGAGATCGCAAGATGTACACTCACCGGCCACTTAATTAGGTACACCTTACTAGTACCAAGCTGAACCCTCTTTTGCCTTAACTCTTTGTGACATAGTTTCAACAAAGTGTTGGAAACAATCCTCCAAGATTTTGGTCCATATTGACATATTAGCATCAAAAAGTTGCTGCAGATTTGTCGGCTGCACATCCATGATGGGAATCTCCTGTTCCACCACATCCCAAAGGTGCTCTGTTGGATTGAGATCTGGTGGCTGTTGAGGATTTTGGAGTACAGTGACCTCATCATCATGTTCAAGAAATCAGTTTGAGATGAACTTTGTGACTTGGTGCATTATCCTTCTGGAAGTAGCCATCAGAAGATGGGTACACTGTGGTCATAAAGGGATGGACATGGTGAAACAATACTCAGGTATGCTGTGGGGTTTAAATTATGCTCAGTTGGTACTAAGGAGCCCAAAGTGTGCCAAGAAAATATCCCCCACACATTACACCACCAGCAGCAGCCTGAACCGTTGAAACAAGGCAGGATGGATCCATGCTTTCATGTTGTTTACGCCAAATTCTGAATGTTGCTGCTGAAATCAAGACTCATAAGACCAAGCAGTCTTTCCAGGCTTCTATTGTCCAATGTTGGTGAGCCTCTGCGAATTGAAGCCTGTTTCCTGTTCTTAGCTGACAGGAGTGGCACCTGGTGTGGTCTTTTGCTACTGAAGTCCATCTACTTCAAGGTTTGACGTGTTGTGTGGTCTGAGATGGTATTCTGCATACTTTGGTTGTATTGGTTGAGTTATTGTTGCCTTCTTAACATTTTAAGCCAGACTGCCTATTCTCAGTATCCTCAAACCAGAGGATACAAGATGCCAATGTTTGGCAGACAGGAAGCACTGCACATCACCACAAATACATCGTCCTCACTGAGAAGCCCGGTGGTGGCAGCATCATGCTGTGGGGATGCTTCTCAGCTGCTGGCCTGGAAGGCTTGTAAAGTTAAAAATATCAGAATATCCTGGAGGACAATCTTATTCAGTCTGCAAGAGATCCAGGGCTTGGGGGAAGATTTTTTTTCCAGCAAAACAATGACCCAAAGCATACATCAAAATCTACACAGACATGGTTTAAAGACAACAAGTTAAATGTTCTGGAGTGAGATAGCTAGAGATAGCTAAATGTTATAGCTGGACTTGAAAAGGGCTGTTCGTTTATGATCCCCATGCGACCTGACAGAGCTTGAGTATTTATGCAAGGAAGGATAATATAAATTTGTAGTGTTCAGATGTGCCTGACTGAGACCTTTCCACACAAACTCTGTCCTTTTTTGTACATTTTATTTGTTAAAACAGCCACATTATATGGATTGAAAAAACATCCTGGGTGTGAATACTTGTGGTAGGCACTGTATGTGTGCAAGAGAACCTGAAAGAGGAAGATGTCTGACAAGCACTGGAAGAGTTCTTGTTCGTACTACAAACTGTAATCCTGGCGACACCACTGGGTGACACAAACAGAAAAACCACTGTAGACTGTCCTATTTCAGTTTAGCCTGAGTGATCTGTACAGGCTACAAATCAGGGTTCATAAATGATCCATCCATTCATTATCTATAACACTTTATGTGTTTAGGGTCACTGGGGGCTAGAGCCAATCCGAACTGTTATTGGGCGGTTTTAGAGTCACCAATTAACCTAACGAGCATGTCTTTGGATTCTGGGAGGAAGCCAGAGTAACTGGAGAGAACATGCAAACTCCACACAGTAAAGCCCTGTCTGATGGGAATTTGAACAAGGAACTTTCTTGCTGTGGGGCTTGGTGCCAACCACTATGCGGCTGTGAAGCCCAAGGTTAGCATACAAGATAAATCAACCCTTAAAAGACTGCTAGGGCATCAGAACTTCATAAAGTGAAAGAATTTATGGTGCTTAACATTTCTAATAGCCGGAGTACCATTTTTTTCTTTTTTAAACACCAGTTGCAGTCTTTTTATAGACAGCATTTGACTGTGGAGAAAGCTTTCATAAATGGTACCTAAGGGGAACCTTCATGTTATGAAGCGTTGGGCCCCTGACGGAGGTGTGGAGGGTTAAAACAGGCTGAATCATCACATGTGTATCTGTGGGTTACAGCGGTGGGTGCCCTTATAACCCATCTGCTGCTTCATTTGGGCTTTAACTCAGTGAGTAGAGCACAGATTTACTGCCACACATCTCAGCCTCTAATCCTGAGCGAGGCTATTTAGAACCAGGCTGCATGCAGCTTATCACCAAACACCGCGCTTGTTCCCCCACCACTCTGTGACCATGATTTTGAGTGACTTTGAAGGCAACATGCCTTCTTCCCTTCTTTTCCAGCAGCCTGATGTCTGAGTGTCTGCTCCGTAATGAGCATCATTATGTCACAAAAAATGATATGACTGAGCTGAGGCATCCAAACAAGCTCCCTGACTGTCAAAAACACATTCATGTCAAGCAGCAGTTAGACTATTCACCGCCATATTTCACAGGCCTGAGAAATGAACAAAGAAACACTCTTATAAATAGTGGGAGGTTTTTCAGAGTTGTGTTTAAAGTCACTTTTTAGCTGTCGTAAACAGCCGTTAGACTTTTCATCAGACTGGTTCAAATATTCTCTTTGTCATTATATTGACAAATGCCTCTCCACTGCAATTTAGCATTAGGAATGTTTCAGCCTCCAGCAACTGTACAAACTTCAACACTTTTCCTAAAGTATTATTCTAAAATGCATTTTCCATTCAGCAGTTTTTTTACTCGATTCACCTTATTTGCATAAAAATACCAGTAGAGGAAACTCACTGCTGTCAACCAGCCACAGGGACCAAGTATCTGAGTCAAACAAAAGAGCCCCTCACTCAGACTGGAATCATCCAAAAGAATAATCCATGAGGAGAGGGGAATAAACAGGAATTTTTTTTTTTTTTGTTTTTATGGGCAGATCCTGCAGGGGATTTTCCAAAATATGAGATTTCAGGTATGGGGTGGATGACTGGTAAAATTCAAAATATTTTGAATGAGTCCTCCTGTGGCTTTGTTGTTGGAAATTTAAAGTGGGTTTAAAAAATGTTTGATACGTATACAAACAGCATTTTTATATCAATGTTGTTGGCATTAATTTGCTAATTACGATTAATCAAGGTCCTTTATTAATGCATGTATTTCTTTTATTAATCACCTGCTTTATTCTGGCTTTAAATCTGGCTGAATTTGTGTAGTCTGAGCCAGTCTTTAGCATTAAACAGTACAACAATACAACATCTAAAGATAAAAAAACAGATGCAAAATAGTGGAACTTCAAAACAGTGAAGTTCACGGTTTACTACAGAATTTCTACAATAAATTGAGATTAAAATTTTTAATCATTTAACAGGCCAATTTCTATGTATATATTTGCATATATATGAGTGCTATAGAGGAAATTCATTGTTTTCAAATCCCTCAAGCCCTAAAGTGTTTTTTTAACCATTTTGTCTCACCTGGACTTGTCTTAAAAAGCTTTTCAAACATCAATGCTGTCAAACTTTTTTCTGGAAAACCTGGGATTAAAGAATATGTATTCTGAATTTTTGGCTTGAATTTTTTGAAAAGTTATTGGACTGTAAAGACAAAAGAAAAAATGGACATTGGAGCTCAAAGATTCGTATTAGACAGTTAATCATAATAACTAATAACTTTTTTTTAACAAAAAATATTTTCTCCCATCTCTTAGGGGCCAAAAAGTTTTTTAAAAAATCATTCTTTGACAAAAAGTCTCCATAATATTCAAATATTTACTAAAAAGTCCTTGTGCTTTTTGTATTGGCTGTTTTAAGTCATTATTCGAAGCAGTTCCTGTCTGCAGAGACTAAGAGGGCCACATCACATGCTCAGGGCAACATCACAGCTATCAGGGCCGCATCACAGGCTCTCAGGGCCGCATCACAGGCCGTTAGGCTCTGAGGCGCACATCATAGGTTATTTGTCTGTCTTTCTCTCCACTATGAGCTATTCAGGCCATCTCCATCATGATCTATGCAGTAGTAGCTGTGCACTTTGACAAGGATTGATGCTAGGATAGAACAGTCTGCCATTGGTTGTCAACGTGTTCACAAGCCTTTATGGGATACAACATGGCAGTTTGCAGTCAAAACTTGCAGCAGAAATGTCAAAAATGTATTTAAAAATGGTTTAATGATGTTCAACATTGGATTCACTGGTGTGGATTTCATTTTTAAATCCCCTGAAAAGTCACTCAAGTTCCTGCCTTGCTAGAAAAGTTCTGTAAGGGATTTGGAGGCATGAATAGTGTCATAGGAACAGCACAACAGCTATCTTCAAGCAGAAAAAAGTAAAAAGCTAAGTGAGTAACAGGCTATGGTTTATGATTCAGTAGTTATCTAGCTTTTATTATCCTGTGTCTCTTCTTGTTGCATACACGTCTGTCTCACAGCCACCAAGGCTGAACAGTATATAATTTTAAATCTATGATGTCAATGTTCACATGCATGATTTCACAGTTCACAATGTTAGTCACATGATCTGAAGCACATCATGCTGCTACATTTGCATTGTTGAAATGAACCAAAAGCCTGAAATTTCTAGTCTTTATGTCTAATTTACATCAAAATCCTATCTGATAGCACAAACAGCAGTCAGAAAAGTGAGCACTGTCCTGCATGTAAAACATGTTGATGCTACAGGTGATGCTGCTGCAACAAGGTGTGCTTTCATTTAAAAAGAGTTGAACTCCAGAGGCTGACCATGACTAAACATAGTCTTGAACATCTTTAGAAGTCAATCAGATCAAACCAGATGACAACTGCATGTCAACGTACTGCCTATAAGAACTCTTCTTGTTGTGTCGTCAGAATCACATGGAATAACAAACAAGCCTGTAGTCTTAGAAACCACCACTTTTATTGGACAGTTTGATTGTAAAGCCAGTGCGGCCAAAGGAAATCACTTGAGCAATTCCAGTTTTTGTACCTATTATCCATTTACACTGAAAAATTATGATAAAACATGACCCAGTTTTGAAAAATACCGGATTTCCTCGGGGCTTTGTCATTAATATGGAAATTTTTAATGGAAATCCAACTGTTATAATGAATGCAGATTACTGCACACATCTATTGCAGTATTTATGGTCAGTTATTGATCATGAGGGCTTTAGGCAGGGATTAATTCATCTGAATAAGGTTTAATTCTTTCATCATTGTGTTTTTGTGGATGAAAATCTTGCCGTTCATCCTGTATGAGAATACTCTTTGGATTCTAGCAAATTTGTGGCATCTATTCTCTTGTGGACAAAGACATGGTTGCCTTTGAAATCTTTCCTTGTTTGCTATTGCAGAATTTTCCGTCTTTTTTTTTGCAACAGACAAAAACTAATAATATAGAGCTCTTCTTTTATCCTTCACGTTTTAATTTATAGGGCCTCATTCCCCAACATTTTAATGCATAATCAGTCAGAGGGTGCAACAAGTAGAGCCTGAAATTTCTAGTCTTTATGTGCCCTTTTCCTTGAATATCTAAAGCTGTCATGTTTGAAAATGTCCGCAGTGCTCCATGCATCTGGGTAGCTGCATCCATAGAGGTTTGGTGACTGATAGCACTGAGTATACAGTGCTTAACAAATGTATTAGACCACCTGTCATATTTGTCTCAGAGACCATCAGGCATCATGAAGAGCTTTAATACGGACTCTTTCATTTTCAGTGAGCTCTCCACGTTTTACCATTTTGAACAGGAATGAGGAATTTCAAACTGAATTAACCTTTTTATAGCCAAAATTTGAACCGGCTCACTGGGCTTCTCTGAGAAGTCAGAAATAGATCAAGCATAACATTCAACCACTAAAACTCATTTTTCTGTTCAGGAATGCAAGTAAATAACTATAATTTGACATATTAATCAAGAAATGAAAATGTGCTTTACTATTTTTTTAGTTTTTGTAAATCAGTAAATTTGAAAGTTCATGGATAACAATAATAATTATATTTTAGCGTTAAAAATATCATTTGGGTTAAAGAGCTTCTACATATTGGTGTATTAACCTTTGCAGAAACATAAAATAAAATGATTTTGGTAATTGCCAATGCTGTTAATTTAGGGCAGCTGTGGCATAAACCTTACTTTGGGTGGTCATCTAATAAATTTGTAAAACACTGTATGTGGATAGGTCTCAATCAGGCTGGACATTTCAATTTTACTCCATTCTTCTTCGTTCAAGCTCTGTCAGGTTGCATGAGGACTGGCTGTAAACAGCCCTTTTCAAATCCAGCCACAAATTCTCTATTGGACTGAGGTCTGGGCTTTGATTCGGCCACTCCAGAATATTTACCTTGTTGTCTTTAAACCATTTCAGCGTAGCTTTCACTGTATGCTTTGGCTCACAGTCAGCTGATAGAAAAGCTTTGCTTTAGCAGACGAGCTCTGATTGAATAAGAGAATGATATCCTCTATATACACTATGAGATGTGTACCTGAGGTGATGTGAAACAGAGCTGTCCCTGCCTTGCATGTGCTGATTCTCTCACTGTTTGATATATGTTATCTAACTCGTATAGTTTAATTGTTTAATAACGGGTATGATGAGACTGGACGTAGCTACAACCAATCTATACTGTACTTGGTGCACTTGGTGTAAAGTTGATCATAGCTACATAGCTACATCAAACAGGAGATATGACAAGCTTAGATAACAACTGGTTGTTAGATAACAACCAGTCGGGGCACTTGGCCCCAGCTGAAGACTCAAGATAACGGTAGTACTACGACTTTAAATGGATAATGTACACAACAGTGTTGGCCTTTTGGGGATGATTAGCTGTTCATTTTGATATTATGCCATCATATTTTACTTCCACCATTGGCATTAGGAAGTTAAAAGTTAATGTTACAAAGGATAAGTGGCTTCATGTCAAATTCAGTGGTTTTCCACCTCAAAAGTGATCTTTTCTTCACCAGTGGTGCTAGCAGCTATGTGATCCACTGACTGACCAGTGGCTTGTGCCATGGGATAAGATGTTTTTTCAGGTTCTCAACTGGTTTAGTGTCAGGACCCACCACAGCCTCCTCGATGACAAATTATGACTCAAGTTTCATTAATTTTTTTAATCATGAACACGATTTTTTTCTTATGAAAAAATGAGGGAGTTTGGACATGAAACTGAACAAACAAACTAACTGAACAAAGAGATGAATAAATTTCCTTCCTTCTTTTAGCCACATATTTTGTTTTCAGGCACAAATGTCAGACCCACTGAAAATGGCTTTGTGACCCACTTTTGGGTCTCAACCCACCAGTTTAGACCCAAGTTTCTAAGGGGTTTATTTATTTATTAGAAAATATAATTATTATTATTTGTTGAGATGTTGAATGTCAGATTAGAAAATTATAGAATAAGTAACTATTCAAATTTTATTTTCTTAAATACTGTGGCCCTGGTTCTGCTGGTTCCCCGTTGGTAGTAGCAATGATTTACTCACACAGGACAAGATTTTTGCTGCAAAATCTGACATGATGACATCGTAAAGACTAAAATAATCCTTTAGTCTGATCTAGACATAACAGAATTAAATTCTAACATATTAGTCCCAACATTGTTCATTTTTTACACTTTCCTATCCATAATAATGTTTGTTTAATGTATCATTTTAACCCCTCTCATGCACTAAACTAACATCGCAATCCAAGGTTTCTTACAAAACATGACGCTACGCCGTTAAAGAAACAAGATTTCTGCTACTCACTCATAAACCACCCAGCACTTCTTTTTGACCCACCACTCTATTTTAGTACGTTACGAGAGTAGGTGTATAACTGTGAGGCAGTCATTTTAGTTTGAGGAGTTGATATTCAGATTAATGTTTAAATCCAGACTCCACCTCCATGAGGCTTTTAATGACATCATTAAAGGCATCATTAAAGCTTTAACGTCCCCTTGTCGGATTAGTGGAAAGTCATTGTGACCCCTGACAAACCACCTCCAGTCGTCACTCTGACATTTCCTCCTATCTTTTCCAGCCAAGCTTCCTGCTGTACCTCGGAGATTTCCACAGATTTACCGGAGTCTGGAGGACCGGATTACCTTCAGGTTTATCACTGCTTCAGCTGGATCTATAATCTGCTTGTAATGCATCGCCATGCTCCTCAAGGAAAGTGTTACCCAAACAGTCTCTCAGACTTGAGAACTTTTCGCCAGAGCTCATGAGCAGGCAGAGCTAATTGGACGGATAGAGCTTAATCAGGACAACAGAGCTATTGAGGACAAGGCTATTCCATGCAAAGCAGACAACAGGATGCTGAGGGGGGAACAGGAAACAAAGACACAGCCGCTGCTGCCAGTACAGCTCGTACTAAACAAGGTGATGAGCGGGGCGGACTGAGCGCCTTAGGGTGTGAACGAGGCTCTCCTAACTTCAGTGGTGACAGAAAGCAGCGTGAAAACCCAAACATGGGGCTGAAATAAGTTTTCTGCTGTTGCGGGTAAGGCGGCGATAAAGAGCTGACTTTGTAGATCTGTGAGTGTGAGACAGGAGCAGAGAAGGCCTCTTTCCTCTGGAGCTGCGCTGAGAAATGAAACAATATTGTGGCTGGCTCAGATCCAGGCTCAGTGAGGGGACGGACAGCTCGGGGTGGCTGCGAGTTTAAGAAAACAGTCGAGGATGTAGCTGTGATGGCTGGTCTTTAAGTGTTTCTCTTCAAATCTAAAAGGGGGCTTATGTCCCTCAGAGCTGGTGTTAACATGCTGTGCCTCCCCTCTTTATTGGCATCTTATCAGCCACTGTGCTTTCCTGAGCCTGTTTTTATAGCAAACCTCACTAATTAAACCATTATGTAATGACCCCATCCCTCAGCCTGATGAAATGAGAAACATAATGCTTAGCATATTAGCCGTCAGCATCCTGATAGAGGCTCTGTTTGTCTGTCAGCTGCTAGTCGCTGAAGAATATTTTTCCAGTTCTGTTGACACTGATGATAACATCACACATTACATTAAGCATGTTTTCTTTTGAGCTAAAGCTGAAAACATGTCACGATTAGCAGTCAGTGTATCTTTATGAATACAGTTTTCATTCTGTGTCAGGGCCGAGCGCCGATAAGGCTGACAGGCTGCATGGAGAGGCTCTAATCCATATTTAGAGCAAAGAGGCAGTTTAATATTGGCCTGAGCTCTGCTTTCTTTAGGTTTAACTCTCATTTACTGTAGACGTTTTCAAGTCACTGAAATGGAAAATGTCCAATACGACGTTTAGACATCATGTAGCTTACTCAGAATTTAAGTCCACATGCAAAATGAGTTTAGAGGCATTATTGCAGAGAAAGAGAACAGAAAGACCCAAATGACATGAACTCTGGAGATGGGAGTTAAAGGGTAACTAAACCCAGGGTTTCATCTGAGGTGCATCTCTTCTGCACCATCTTTCAGACCTTGTGCTGGACCTCAATAAATGTTTCTCCAAATGACTAAATTCTTCTTATAACGGAGCTGGGAAAAATTCAGAATCAAAGCCTTCTGTTCAAATGAGGGGAGTTTCTTAATAGAAATATCAAACTGGGCTTTACTTTGAAAAACATAAATCAGAAGCATAGATTCTACTGATGGTACAACAGAAAACACCAGCAAGACTTGAAGTTGAGGCTGGAGACACACAACATTTAAGACAGACTTTAGGCCAGATTGGCCCCCTCTGAAGAGCAGGAAGTCCTGTCCCAAGTCAAGGCCTTTATTTGTTCAAATAATCTTCAACTGTGTGGTTTCCACACTATAGTTTTACTGCATCAAGTGAATTTCAAAACCTCCCTGGCCTTGATGGTCCAGAGTTGTATAGGGCAGACCTTCCCCCTTCATGAGCTCCAAATGGATGCGTCCGTGGATTGACCTAAGCTGTGATCCACCAACTCTTGAGGAGACCCGACAGAAAGTTAGCAAGCTGAAGGCTGGTAGAACACCATGCATATGCATGATCAAGGCTGAGATGTTCTAGGCGGGCAGTGAAACCTCCCTTCTATGGTTGCATGCTCTCATGGAGAAAAAGCATCATCCCTGGAAGAGGGGCATTGTGGTCCCGATCTGGAAGGGAAAGGTGATAACTACAGGGGTATTACACTTCCCTCAGTGCCAGGCAAGATCCTTGCACTTATACTTCTGAACAGGATCCACGATCTGCTGCTCCAACACCAGCGACTTGAACAGTTGAGCCCAAGAGGTCTACAGTAGACTGCATCCTGGCACTTCAGGTCCTCACTGAGTGTTCTCAGGAATTCAATAGAGGGTTTTTTGCAGCCTTGACTTCTGGAAAGTGTTTGACTTGGTGAGTAGAGATGTCCTCTGGAGGATTCTCATCAGCATTCAGCTGATCTCTGCCCTATATTATGGTACAGAGTGCTGAGAAGTGTGGTGGCTCCACCTCCGATTTCTTCCCATTTGATTCTGGGTTGAGACAGATGAATGCTTAGCTCCTACACTCTTCAGTACCTGTTTGGACTTGATAATGGGGCAGGTAACAGGGACAGCAAACTGTGGCATGTCTTTTGGTAATGTCCAGATCACTGATCTGGACTTTGCTGATGATGCGGTGAGGAGACCATAGATGACTTGTGGGGGCTCTTAACTCGCTGAGTCAGGAGGCTGAAAAGTTGGGATTGCGTGTCTCCTTGGCCAAAACAAAGATCCGGGCATTTGGGATCCCTTGGATCCAGCAGATGAATCTGTGACAGTGAATGGTGAGAGTGTGGAAGTTGTAGAGCAGTTCACCTACCTCGGCAGAGTAATCCATTGATCAGCTGACTGCGTGGTTGAGATCAGTGGCAGACATGTTTGCTGGGCAAGGTGGTGTCAGAGTTGGTCCTTGGTGCTCCTGATCTTTCTACTCTCTTGTAAGACCTGGACTCTGACTGATGGCCATAGGTGGCAGTTGGTCTCCTTTGTGACGACTTCTCTTTGATGCATTTTTGGGAATCATTGGCAGGACTGTGTGTCTAATGCTGACACGCTCAGGAAAGCAGGGATGGGAAGGGTCAGCTGCTGGATAAGGAGGCAGCAGCTGTGCTTCTAAGGGCACCTGGCATGCTTTCCCGGGCCTGTTCTAGCTCACTGCATACTGGCTGCCCAGGCCACAATGGGCTGGACTAGATCTAGGGTGTGGCAGCTTGCATTGTGGAGGGGTCAAGTGGGAAGATAGAGACCGGGAATGGGTGTTTCCCTCCACTGTGATTGTGCAGTTAGTCTCACCTGTGGCTAATGACCCCTGTGGTATTTAGATTTCTGCTATGCAGTGCCAGTTTGTCGTATGTCTCTGATTCTTTTGTGGATTTTCTGGGTATTTTTTTCAGGTTTTTGGACCCTGCATTTTGCTGTCATATTTTTGAGTTTTCCCAATAGACTGTCTTCGTAGCCAGTTTTTCTTTCCCTGAGTGTTTTTCATTGGCCTTACTCCCCTTCAGTTCTGCTTTTTGGTCTTCTCTATTCTTTTCATTTTTGCCAAACCTTGACACAAAAATCTTTATTGTAAGAGAAGGTCAAACTCTAGTATACATTTGAAATTATCCTTACAACCCATTTAAAACTTTCTTTGAAGAAAAACCTTTAGAAACCGTAAGTGGTACTTAAGTTGTTGTTGTCTCTTTATGGACGTCATTAAACAACAAAAAGCATGTTCTTCTGAACCATTTCCTAATGTACCCTTGAACTCTTCCTGCCTCCTCTCTGCTTGTGCTGTTCTTAAAAACTTGAACAACAGAAAGCCTGTTCTGTGCCGTGTTTGTGTCTGTCCTACTCACCAGCATTGGTACTGTACACACGACACACCAACACATCGCCACAGTGACAAAGGCCTGAACTGCTGCTTGTGACGCAGTTTCCTTCTGAAGTTATCATCACAGCCATACGTGTGTGTGTCCCGAGGAGACGCTGGCCAGGGTTGGTTAGTCACACTTAGCATGATTAGGAGCAGCTTTCAGACATTTTCCCAGCATGCTTCTGTGTGGAGATAATAACAGCCAGCGGAAGAGTCCTGGTTTGGACACCTCTGTGAGCCCGTCACTCTGCCAGACAGGTATCACTGTTAATGGATGTGAGCTCTCTCTGCAACACAACCCAATGCAGCATTTAAAGGGCAATAGCACCAATGTTTTCTTTTTTTTTTCAAACCTTATCTATAGTTTTTAGTTTAACATAACAGTGTTAATGTGCTTCAACAGAAGAATACTACTAGTGTAGCCTGTTTAATGGCACTGTACGGCAGCCCTATTAGTCCTGAAAGCAGCCCAGCCCACCAGGAGCTCTCCCAGTTCTCAAGATTAACCATTCTGGGCCTGGTCTGTCTGCTCAGTGGTGAAGCTAAGTACTTGTTTGCTTCCACCAATAATTTTAGCTCATCAGCTATAAACTGCTTTTCTTTGTGCTGATACTATAAGTCTTAAATTATTTATCAAAATTGCACATTTTTTATGACCGTATTTTCTTTCTTCCTCCAGTAGAGTCTGAGATAATGACTATTCTTTCTGATATTCCTGATATCTTCTGCAGTACAGGCAGGTGGGTGTGGACCATTTCATGTTGTTATGACCAGGGGTGCATGTGAATTAATGAAACGACTTGTACCGTAACACCATGATACATGGAACAGGTCCCCAGACTCCCAGCTGGAGCGACTCCACACTCCACATGAAACAGTTGCTCCCTGCATGTCTCGCACACCAAGGAGCTCTCTTCATGTAGCATAATGAATAATGCACAGGGAGAAGCCTGCATATCTCCTGTATGTATAATGAAGCTAACGTGTTTGTGCAGTTTGTCTGATTAGGTGAGAGCTGTCATATATCTTGTCCCTTAAGGGTGCAGAGGCGGCTCGCTTTGATTCCCCTGCACCTGGAAATGATGCAGGAATGATTTCACAATTGATCCCACGCTGACTGATGTACAATCAATTGTTGTCATGCCGTTGTTCGAGCCCCTCCAGCCTCTGATAGATGACACTGTCAATACCTGTATTGCCATTCAGGTCTATTGACCTTTCTCTGAGGCATGTTAGCACCACTTGGCCCGGTCATTATGGCTGAGATCCAGATGCCAGGGGTCGAGATGGAGAGAGCTTCCATCTATCAGAGCGAGCCGAGAGCTGCTGGAGGGAGTGGAGAGATATACAAGAGAAACAGAGATAAACACGGGCTGGACTGTACATGAACACATGAACAGTGGAGAGTGATGGAGGGCTGATTTGTACTGCATGGAGCAAAGTCTGAATCTAGACCAAAACAAGACAAAGCTTTTACTTATTGAAGTGGCTGGTGGTAAAAAAAAAAAAAAAACAAAACAAAAAGACTCTTTTACTACTGGTCAGGAGCCTGAAAATATAAGCTGCCTATGGTTTGTTTTACACCAGGTTTGCTTTTGTAACAACAGGTACAGTCCAAACATCCACTGTGTCTGGTTCACGTAAAAAACAGGTCCTATACCATATACTTACTACATGTAATAGGTATCATGATACATGTTAAAATAGGCGAGGAATAGGGAGAAAAGGTGATGACAAGGGATCAGGAGTGTTTATGGGAGAGTGACAAAGAGAAAGTCACTGTTGAAGAAAGCCCATTAAATCTGGACTAGAGTTTGACAGAAGCTGTGGGAGACTCCATGGTGAAGTAGAAGAAATGTCTTATGTCTGATGAGACCAAAATGGTGCTTTTTAGTCATCAGACAAGATGCTATGTTTGGTGGCCACCAAACCCTGCACACCACTACAAACACTCCATCCCCACTGAGAAGCACAGTGGTGGCAGCATCATGCTGTGGGGAAGCTTCTCGACAGCAGAGCACAAAATGCAGTGCCAATAAAAGGTATTTACCCTCTTGGAAGTTTTACCCTTTAATTGATTTAATATATCAACCATGGTGAATTGAATTTGGCTTTTTGATTAAAAAATTTAAAAAGCCCCTTTAATGCCAAAGTGAAAACAGATTTCTACAAAGTAATGTCAATTAAACAAAAAATATGTAAGGCAAAATAAGTGATTGGATAAATATTCATCCTCTTTGAAGTGACTGACCTAATTCAACAGAGGTCCGGCCAATTGGTGCAAGTTCTCACAGTTGGTGAAATGGGGATCACCTGAGTGCAATGAATATGTCTAAAACCTGTGTCTGGAAGGTCCAGTCCCTGGTTAATTAGTAGTCTTGACTACCATTACACCATGAAGCCAAAAGAACAAGCAACTCAGAGAAAAGGAAAAGGAGAATCTCAACTAATTAGATTTGCCAAAAGGCATGTGGGAGACTCCATGGTCAAGTGGGAGAAAGTCCTTGAGAGCAAATTGGTCCTTTTTGGCCATCAGACAAGACACCAGACACTGCACGTCACCACAAACACATCATCCCTACTTTGGTGGCAGCATCATGCCGTGGGGTGCTTCTTGGCTGCCAGGCCTGGAAGGCATGTAAAAGTAGAGCATAAAATGAAAGTGGTGAAATATAGGAGAATCCTGGAGGACAATTCTTTTCAGTCTGCAACAGAACTACAGCTTAGGAGAAGATTTACTTTCCAACAAGACAACGACTTGATGCATGCAGGGAAAGCTACACAGAAATGGTTGAAAGGCAACAAGGTGAATGTTTTGGAGTGGCCGAGTCAAAGTCCAGACCTCAGTCCAGTAGAGAGTTTGTGGAATGTACTTGAAAAGTGCAGTTCAAGCCCGATCCCTGTGCAACCTGACAGAGCTTGAGCAGTTTTACAAAGAAGAATGGAGTAAAATTGCAAAAATGCTAGCCTGATTGAGACCTATCCACACAGACTCAGTGCTGTGATTGCAGGTAAAGGTGGATCTACTAAAGACTGACTTGAAGAGGGTGAATGTTTATGCAGTCACTAATTTTGTATCTTGTTTTATTACCTCCGCAAAGGAGGTTATTTTCAAGAAAAGTTAGAAATGGCACAAGGAAGAACTGATTAGATTTTGAGAGTGATCTGGATTACTGCCTGGATCCAGGAATTTTTTAAAGGATTCTTTACTATTGGGAGATAGGGCTAATGGCGGAGGTCTGCGCTCTCCGAGTGCTTTTCTAGTTTTTTGCTATAAAATTGAAATTATATTGACCAAAATCAACAAAGAGGTAAAACATCCATGGGGGTGAATATTTTTTATAGGCACTGCATCAAATGTCAGTTGGTCAGTCTTTGCTTCCCATCATCTTTTTCTTCATTCACGTCATAGACAGATTTGAGGCAGTGTTTGTTTCCCTATGAGGATCCACAAACTGGCCAAGACATTTGACAAAGAACTGTAATAGTACCTCAAACAGAACAGATGTAAAGATGGAAAAGAGTAAAAGTCAGTTAAAGAGCAGCACTTTTTTTCTGCAGCAACATGAATAAGATGTCCCTGATGAAAAGCCTAAAATATTTTTAGTGAATAAAGCACAGGTGTCAAACTCAAGGCTCGGGGGCCAAATACGGCCCAAGGAACATTCATATGGCCCACAAGATCATATCATTTTTTTTTATTATTATTGGCCCACCAGTATGAGGTCTGCTCATAATGTAAACTTCAACCTGATTATTTAAAATATCCTTGTTAAGCCATAAAAATCTGAAAAAGTAGAGAGTAAGAAAGATTTCGTAAAAAAAAGTCAAGAATGTGGGGGAAAAAATATTAAGTGTTTTCAACTTTGCATCTCAAGATTATGACTCAAACTTATGATTTCGACTTTTCATTTCATACTTTTCAACTCATACTTTAGACTTTATATGTCACATTTTTTTCTTTTAGATTTACAATTTTAAACTTTAAGTCATATTTTGACCATTTCAACTCCTTACTTTGGCTTTTTAATCCCATATTTTTACTTTTAAACATATGATTTCGTTTTTTTCTCATATTTTGACATTTTAAATTCATAATTTTTACTTTTCATATCATATTTTGACCTTTTGCACTCCAAATGTTGAATTTAAGTCATATTTTTTACTTTTTAAGTCATCATTTTGAATTCTTTTTTGACATTTTCAACTCCTAATTTTAATAATAAAAATAATAATATTTTGCACTTTACATTTGGCAAACAAATCCAATAACTTTTGCATTTTTAATACCATATCTGAACTATCAGACTCACAATTTAAAATTTTAAGTCATATTTTGTCTTTTAAACTCATGATTTCAAATTTGATCTTATATTTTGACCTTTCATACTTATGATTTCAACTTTCTCCTAGTATATTTGTTCTTTAAAAACATTTTTCTATTTTTAATATCTTGTTTAAACTTATCATTTTTACTTTTTGAATTTCTAAATGATTTATCATCAGTGCTGATTTTTTTTTTTTTTTTTTTTTTTCACATTTTATTACTGTTGAAAATGAGGTTGACAGTTTATGGTTAAATGTTGACCAGATTAGACTCTCAGGTTAGACCTAAATTCAGAATCCAGCCCATGCTGTGATTGAGTTTGACACCCCTGGAAAAAAGCAAAATTCTGCATAACAAGGACACTGCAACACATGAGACAAAGGAGCAGACTTTTCAGAACATAACTAACATTCTTAGATATATTTCATGTATTAACTCAATTGCGTTTATGCCTTTTTCTCAGTTAAGCTCATACACTTTCAGTCTTTCTCCCAGCAAACATGTCAACATCGTTCTGCTCTGTACCACTGTAACGTAAGCTCGTAGCAGCTGTTGCAGAACAGAGGCCGTACATGTGAGCGGCTCCATCAAACTGTCACTTCTGTATGCACTAACTTGTTGTTTTTAATGTCTTTCTATTTTTATTCCACTCGTGCTCGGTGCTGTGCTGTTATCAGGTTTCTATCAGCTCCGGCAGCAGCAGCTACATTTCTAAATTAAGCCTCATGAATTATTCTCACAGCGATCTGCCTCTTGTTCCTCTGCACAATGAAGGGAGGAAGTTCTCTTAAAGGAGCTTGTTTAGAAGTCACAAGAACAAGATGCAGAGATGCTGAAGAGTGAATAACAGCAGAAAAGTTGCAGTATAAACATGTCAGACAATATTCTGTGGGGAATCTTCCTCCTCTGGATGAACTGCCTCCATTCAGTTTAAAATGTTCTAAAGCTACGTGCAGGTTAGAGACCCCAGTAAATCATTCTGTTAACCTTGCAAAGCCGATGGATTGGCCAGACCCCATCTCTGTCATCAGGCAAATCCATCTTGAAAAGCTCTCGTGTGCAACGTTTGTGACGAACCAGATGCTGTTCAGGCCAATCAGCGTCATTTGAGGAGAACAAGGCGGTGGCTACAGGCAGGGTTTAGTTGTACTCTGAGGCCCTGTCCACACGGAGATGAATTCAGGAGTATACACAAAAGTTTTTTATCGTATCGGCGTTTCATCCACACAGAAACAGCGTTTTAGGTGACTGTAAACAATACTTTTTGAAACCGGGTCCCAGAGTGTACAAATCTGTGAACGACTACTGTTTCATCTCTGTGTGGACAGCCAACCGCATCTTTCTTGAAACAATTACATCACACATAGCGCAGCTCTCTTAAGATGCCTGCGCGGGTCCGGCCAAAACAAAAATGGCAGATTAAAGGGTTGTGTTCATGATGCAGAAGCTACTGAGCTTGTTATGGCTTTTACAGCAAAATCTGAAGCTCCACAGCTAAATGCACACACCAGATGTTCTTAAATCCAATGCCGAGAACCAGAAGGGCAACTAGAAGAAAGTTTGTGTTAGTTTTCTGTGATCTTCTTTCTTTCGGTGCATTTCCATGGCAGCATTACAGCGCCACGTTCAGGCTTGGCATATGCACTACATATGCGTTTTCAGTGGTTCTGTGCTTACGCGGATATTTGCTGATACGATCCCGTCTTTACAGAAAACTTTTCCAAAATGAAACGGCAATACATCGCTTTTGTCTCGGTGTGGACGGCGCCTGAGCCAACAGCAACTTCCGTGTTGCTCGCAGTTGGTGGAGTATATCGGCAGTTTTGTCACAACTGGAGCAAATTTCTTTCTAAACTATAGTAGCGTTTACCGGTAGGTTTGTTGCAGAGCTGCACATGCATGCTACTATATCACGTTTGGTCACTCTGATTGGCTTGTGATGAACATGACAGACAGAAAGTTCGACCATTCAGCCTTCCATAGACGCCGTTATAAGCTTCACATGCGCATTCACTCCTCTTCAGTACAAGAGATGGGACCTCTGTGGGTGCTACACTTGGGCTCCCCAGAAGGGATTACCACTAACCACTCGCCAGATGTCAAGAGTGGCAGCAGAATACACCACGTTATTTGAGACACAGAGTAAGTCATGTGCCGTCACAGTATGTCGCTGGCTTTCTGCCAGAAATTGCGCCTGCGTTTATGTTTAGCTCATCAAGAGATGCTATGACGGCAGTTCGCAAAATACAAAAAGAAAACTCAGTTGAGTGTTTAAGAAAAAGGTCTTTTTTGAGGAGGACATTGGAGGAGAAACTTAGAATTACAGAGCTTGGACCTGGCCAACCGGATATCAGGATGAAGCAACAAAACTGTGACAGAGGGAAAAGTACACTAATGGCATATTAGACTAATAATAATAAAGTAAGTAAATCAATCAATAAATAATAGTGTTGTGTGTTTTAATATTTTTGCTGCGTTCAGGTATGGCATATATATTTTTTACTCAACCAGTCTCTATTGAAGCAGTGATTTATGCACCTTATGTCTTTTGTAAATGTTTCTATTTAAAGTAAAAGTTTAAACCACTTTTTGCCCCTTTTAAACGCTTTCAGCCAGTTTGTCAGCCTGTTATGCCACTTTTAGCCCACTATTGCAAATTTCCAACTATTTTTGCCTCTGTTGACCCATTACTGCCACTTTTAACCCTTTTTCACCATCATCTTTGTCAATTTTAACTGCATCTCACAATTTGCTATGCCCATTTTTAGCTTTTCCCACCTATTTTTTGCCTGTTATCCAATTTCTGCCTTTTTAAACATATTTTTGCTGCTTACTATTTCACCATCTTTTCTGCTCTTTTTTTGAGATTTTCAACCCATTTTAATTCTATTTATTTTTACTTTATTTTTAAGAAAAGATGGTTCCAAATAGGAAAAATATTTTAATATTTGTTGCTTTGATAAGAGAGGTTATTATTCAAGTAAAAAGATTAACATATGGTTATCACTGCTTAACTTTTCAATGGACCATGATTTTGCTGACTCATTTGGCTGTGCCCAAGAAAGCTGCTCAAGTCATGACCCAGGTGGTTGCCTCTTCTTCTTTCTTTTTCTTGGCTGATTTGCAAACATGCATACTGCCACCTGCTGTATCAGACTGAATACATATGCAAATGGGCATGGGAAGGGAAGGATGTTAATGCAAAAGCAGCAACAACTGCAACCAAGCATTTGCGAGAACTGACAGTGAGTCTTTCATATCACTGTGGAGGAATTTTGGCCCACTCTTCTTTACAGCATCGTTTAAGTCACAATGGAGGGTTTTCGCACATGAGCGACCTGTCTAAGTTCATGCCATGGCATTTCAATTGTGTCCTTGTAATAACCCATGTTAGCTTGAGCTTGAGGTCACAAATTCTTTTTATGACATATTGTTAATTTTATGCCAGATGTGATGGGACATATACCTTCAAAAAGTTCAACGTTTGCTTGTTGGTCCAGTGAATAGTTTCCCAAATGTCTTGCGGATCATCACAATTTTTTGGCAAATGTGAGATGAGCCTTTGTGTTCTTTTCGGTCAGCAGTGGTTTTCAGGTCTTTAGATGTTGTTCTGGGCTCTTTTGTGATCTCCTGGATGAGTCGCCAGTGCACTCTTGGAGTGATGTTGGTAGGCCAGCAACTCATGGGATGGTTCACAAGTTTTCTCCATTTGTATTTAATGGCTCTTATCATGGTTTACTGGAGTCCCAAACCCATAGAACATTTTGTAACCCTTTCCAGACTGATAGACGTTTAAACCACAGTTAATTCATGATTCTACAAGGGGGGCATGGACTTTTCTACATAGGGCCAGGTAGGTTTGGATGGCTTTTTCCCCTTGATAGATGAAATCTTCATCAAAAAATTGCATTTTGCATTTACTCAGGGTTGTCTTTGTCTAATATTAAAGTTTGTTTGATGAGCTGAAACATTTAAGTATGACAAATAAGCAAATATAAATTATAAGAATTCAGGAAGGAGGTAAATACTTTTTCACAGCACTGTACTGTGATCCTTATAAATTACTTTAAAAGACTCTTTAATGATCGGGGCTTCTTTGTTAAAGGTGAGTGATTGAAAAGCTAGATTTGATCTGTATTGAACGTCCAGAGTGAGAATGTGTAGAGGAAAACCTTGGAGACAAGAAAAGAGCCATCCACAAATACTATCTGACAGAGCGCTTCTTTGTTATTACTTTGTCAATTCCCATGGGTTTCTCATGATTCTGACTCTGACTGTATTTCTATTCATGCTGTTTCATTCATCATCTCCTGTTTGAAGGCCTTCAGACATTAAACTAACTTATAATCATTGTGTGTCTTTTCCCAGTGTTGATGGAAGCAGCCTCTGACTTGACCTGGGTGACGCCAGACTCCACCACCATGCATCTCTGGAGTGCTGAGGTGGAACCACACCCGCTCCAGACTCACTAACCTCAGCCAGGGTTCACCCGATGGCCTCCCAGCCTCGCCAAGCCTCAGCTCGCTCAGTGCTCAGCGCACCCTTCGCCCATCGCTGTGATGAAGACCGCCAGCCGCACCCAGCCCCGCAGCAGCCCTCCGCTGGTCCAGATGAGGCGCTACACACCTGGGGTGTATCCTTTCCTCTTCCCCTCGATCATCAGCTCCCTGCCACAGCTCCCACCACCGTCACCACAAAGGCTGCAGGTCCAGCAGTCGTCCAGCAGCGGCAGCACACCCTCGCCTGTTGGTGAGTACAACTAGTCCAACACAATTCATACTAGCCATGCATACGGTGTGCTCGTTAATTTTGTAGTTTGACAATAAGGAAAGTCTTGAATCTATATGATCAGTGAAAGTGCCTGTCAGATGGAGGCATCACATTTCTCTTTTTAAAAACTGCACTGTTCTTTTTCAGTCTTTAGAAAGTTTTAGACAGCCATTGCTTCTGTTCAACACCAGAGCATAAGATATTACGATGTTTAGTTTCAGCAAATTTTTGTGGAGAACTTTTTGATAAATGCAGTTTTTTTTTGTTTCCTGTTAATACTGAGTGCTGGGTTCTTTGATTTGCCTGTTCTTACCAATTTCCAGTCTCTCTCCTAACATCATCCAAGTCTTACATTAAAAAAGCAGCGCTAAAATTACTGATGAAAGAAGGTTTCAGGTGTGGTGTTGATGGTGATATTAGTGGGTCGTGTAAAAGTCAAATGAGTACCCTTGAGAAATTAGTCGTGTAAATCATTGTATAATGATGGACAAAACAACACCTAACATCTAAATCTCTGTCTTACAATCAAAAATTTCACATTTTAAAGTGCCCTCATCCACACAGTGGTGCAATGATTGTCATTGAAGCTACTCGTATTTATAGACATGTGATTCTGCTTGCACAAAGGGCCTTCACTTTTTAATTCCTGAAGATACAAACACATTTTTATGTTTGTGACATCATATGGTGCACACACATGGGAAAAGGAGCCACTAAAATAGGGGGACCATATGTCCCAATAGTCTCGTTTTCAGGCTTTATCAGGACCAGAGTGGCTAATCTTGAGAGCCCAGAGAATTCCCAGTGGGCCAGGCTGGTTCTTGGGCCGGTCTAGAGGGACAATAAATAGATAGGTTGCACTTGCCAGGGATGGACAGTTCAGGAGCACATATTGCTCAAGTTGCGTCCTCTCTCTCTTTCCTTTATGTCCAATCTCAGTCCAGTGGCCAACCTGTGCGCTTGGTCAGGAAGGGTTGTGCCTGTCCAACTGGAAACAACACTACCATTAACACAGGGTATTTCTGCATGTACCCTGTCAGTTATTCTCCCCAATCCAAGACAATTGAGATGATAATGAGTAGAGAAAAATTGGCAAAAAAGTCTAAAAAGTGAAAGCTTTATGGTAAGTGGACTTGAGATGGATAGTGTTTTTCTAGTTGTCTTGACTGAAAGTGCTTTTACACCTACCTATTCACACACTGATGGCGAAGGTTACTATGGAGAATAGGCCATCAGGATTATCTGGGAGCAAACTGGGTTGAGTGTCTTGCCCAAGGACACATCATCAACATGTGACTGCAGGAGCTGGGGATCAAACCCACAACCTTCCCATTGTGAAACAACTGACTCTACTTACTGAGCCACAGCTGCTTTAGAAACTGCTGTGGGTAAATCTGCCAAACTGTTTATTTTTAATTACATGCTCGCAGTTCGATGTAAACACGCCAGGTGAAGATGTCACAGGTAAGATAGCAGTGGCAGATATGCAACACAAAACACTACATAAACTCTGCAAACCACTGTCCAAGCTTTTCAATCCAATCAATGAATTGTATGGTGTTGTTGCCCTTATAACAACTTGTATATAAGTATAAAATATAAATAGTTTAGCTCTTTGCAAATATTACAAGCACTAAGAACTAAGTGTAAAACATCACCATGTGGCTACTCTGCAGCAGCTGTACCCCCAATCACCATTAACAAGCACAAGCCATGAGAGAGAGCAGGTAGGTATTTAGTCAGTGTTAGTGTTATTTCTTCTCCATAAAGAAATGGAAAACACTTTATTTGGAGCTGTTTCTTTCTCTAGATCAGGGGTGTCCAAACTATGTTCAGGGGGCCAAATGCGGCCCACGGTCAAATTTTGATTTGCCTGCAGCAGACCCTAGAAATAAAATGAAATATTGCCCACATTTGAACATGAAGCACAAGGTGGCGCTACCATGCTAATTCTGTAAACAAACATCTTGACAAGAAGAATTTATTGATGTGTTTGTTTGTGATCAAACTGAAACAACACTGGAGGCATCTGGGCAGCCAAAATCATAACAATATCTTTCCAGTAGTACCAGTAATATTCCAGGGGTGGAGCCAGTGCTAGCAAGGACCAAACAGGGCCCCATAAGATCTGATTGGCATCCCCACAAACTTGGAAATGATTTTCTATTTGCCAGCTGATTTGCTCTGCGCATGCTATTGGCTAGGTCCCCAAAACATGCCTGTGAAGGTTGGGCTGAAAAAACACTCCAGTATTGGATTTTTGCATGTCTAAAACCCTCTCTGTTTCAGCCCTGCTCAGAACAAGCTGTTCGTGTGTCTGTGGCTTTGAATGTGACTGAGCTGTCTGACTCCACCCCTCTCAGGAAATGGATGTGGCATCATGTGTGTAGCTCTTCTCAGCTGGCAGCTAAGAGGAGGATCAGGAGAGGAGGGTGGAACATTTTTTCAAGCAGGGAGGGTCAACTAAACCTGGGGGCGGTGCTAACACCCCACATGACACCATGAGGGGAGAATCTGAGAACAACTTAATTCAGCACACATTTTCTGAAAAGTCGGGGGGGGGGGGGGTTCTGGTACGTGAGGGGATTGTGGACAGGCCAGGGACACATATTTTTATTAGAAAAACCTGAAAAAGCTATTTTTTGCATCATGTGTCCCCTTAAAACTGCTCCAGCCTGGCCACGATTTTTGCTCTCTCTGCAAGCTCTTGCAACCCTCCTCCACCCCAGCTCCTCCTTTTTTTCTGCTACTGACTTAATAAATGCCATTTAGGCTACGTTCACACTGCAGTTAAAAGTGACTCGTATCTGATTTTTTTCTGACAGTGTGAACAGGGCAAGTCACACTGAATCTGACCTTTCCGAATCAGATTCAGGCCACTTTCGTATGTGGTTCTGAATCAGATACATATCTGATGTTTTGGAAGTTGGCTGCAGTGTGAACAGGCAAACAAAAACATCAGATCTGAGAAAAGATCAGAATTGAGCATTAAGGCCTGCAGTGGGAATGTAGCCTTAGTTGTCACTGATGCCTGCTCTGCTCTGGGGTTTCTGCTGCTTCTCTCTCTGTCCAGGCTTTCCTTATCAGCATAGGGAGAGCAGGATGCTTGATGCTTTCCATGTAGGCCAGTGGAAATCCCAGAATAGCCACAGCACCAAACATAAATAACAGCAGTAAGTGCTTAATAATAAATGCTAATAAAGAAATAACAGCTGCAAATCATGTGTATTTCCTGACTGAACTAGCTGTTTAGGCATACTCGGTCACTCAGCGTATCTTAGCCTACATTTTATTGGTTTTACAAACTTTCATGTACCACGCCTCGTGAAATTAAAGTGGCCCAAACATGGGTATATATCTCTGTATGTGGCCCTTAGTGGGAAAAGTTTGGACACCGCTGGGCTTCATAAACATCCCATGAACGAGCACACATGCTGATTGTTTAAGCCAGACTGGAGTTATCTGTGCCTAGACACAGCTGAGTTACATTAGTTGATCGAATTGAGGCTTAAGTGAAGGTTGTAGCTAGTTTAAATCAGGCCAATTCTGGATAGCTCAGCCTTCATTAAGTACCTTGATGGACTGCCACCCAGGTGAGGAGATTTTGATTGCCAAGGATCAGCTGCAGCTGGGACACTAACGAGCTGCAGCCATGACTGTCCATGGCTGTTTTCGAATTGGCCTACTGCATACTCCTGCCAAACGCAGTATGCAGTATGTATTGCGCACTGCGTACCGCATTCAACAGTAGTATGCAGTATGAATGCTAGTCGGACATTATTGTGTAGTATGCTTGGCCCGGTTTAGCTGGTTTCCAGTATCCAGAAGTACGTCATACCCTGGTCAATATTAAACGACGCACACATTGTTTTCCATCCATTTGCCTACAGAAAAAATCCGGGAAGCATTTTTATTTGATTTTTGAGGATTTTTATAGCTGTTGTTTTTAGCTTAGCATGTATAGTGCAGTGGAAGGACACACTTGACAGCACCTTTCCAGCCTTTATGAGCCTTAACGGCAAAACAAAAACAACAGTGACCTTATTACAACTTATTTCGCTATAGTACACGTTAATAAGGTAAAGGTAAAAGGTAATGGCACTTTTTGTAACCGTCAGTCGCTCCAATGAAAGTTCTGCCGCTCTCTGCTATTATGAACTCTGACCCGGCGCTTTGCATTGTGGGTAACAGTAGGCAAAGCAGACTGGTCTGATGCATACTGTGAAATTTTCCCGAATCAGTACGTCATCCGGGTATTTTTGGCAAACTGCAACTTTCGCATTTGTTCGCATACTGCATACTGCATACTACATTTTGGGCAAATCAGTACATACTGCTGGTATAGTAGGCGAATTCGAAAACAGCCCATGAGTGATGACAGCTGAATTCAAACTTAAGAAGGTATGGTTAAAGTTTGCTCCAGCAGAATTTCATTTGTGTTTTTACTCCACCTCTGGCTGTGGCCAGTGATGAATATAAAAGTAAATTTGACTATTTTTGAGTTAAATATTTTTTACTCTGGAAAAATGACTCCCCAGATTTTCCTGTGTATCCATCATGTCAAAGTGAAAACAGAATTTGAGATTTTTTTTATTATTATTATTTTATTTTATTTGCTAATTTCTTAGAAAAAAAAAAACTAAAATATCACATTGAAACAAGTATTTGGACACTTTTCAAAAACACTTGACATTTGGCACAGGTTCCCTTCATTTCAAACAATATCTGCTGTTTCTACACCTTGATTGGAGTCCACCTGTAAATTAAATTGACTGGACATGAGCTGAAGAGGAACACACCTCTCTATAGAAGGCCTCACACACTGAGAAAAATGAATCTGGGCAAAAGTTAATTTAACTTAATTTAATCTGTGATATCAACAATAAAAATCCAAGTTTCTGACTTTGCATTAATACACCTAATTTTGTTGTCAGTTTCTTTTGTTAAAAATACAAGACACTGTGAATTTTTTCCTAAATAAGAATAATTCAGGTAATGTAAGCCAATCTTCCAAAGTTTATCCACATAACTAAGTCTGACTTTGTTTCCTTTACTCGGTTTCATTCTGTGTTTTAAAAATACAAAATACAACATAATCCATGAATTAATGCCCCCTGTGATGCATTGTGGGTATTTCAAATTAGTAATAAATGGCTTTTTAACAATCAAGAGTAGATGAACTGCTAACTGAAGAGATGGCAGTGATGATAGATCAGATTGGTGGGAAACAAATCTGTGGATATATAGGCAGAATTTTCCCATGATGCCCTGGGGCAGAGTGTTTCCATATATTTAGATATGTTTAAATGTGATCAGGTGAGTTTAGATGTTGAATGTTGTGCAGAGATCACTGCTGGGATTCCTTTGTTCATCTTTCTGATGGATTATTGTTGATTTTGATGGTTAACACTTTTGCACCATCAGTAAAAGGAGTACTTCCTAGAAATAAGTTTGACTGGCTGACTTGCTTTTGTGGTCAAAATTTGAATCATTCTCTGTTAATTTCATTGATGAGGGAAAATCAAGACTTTGCTGAAACATATGCAGTTACTTCCTTTGCAGGCATTGTTAAGTGTTTTTAATGAATACAACCAGTGGGAGTGATCTTAAATAACTTATTTAAATTATTGTGTTAAACTGCATTGAAAGCATGAGTCATTTTTACAAGCTGAGTCTAACTGAAATTACATGTATTTCAAAGAAAAAATTAAGTGAAACAAAGGTTAGTTGTGTTGAATCTACTTGAAAATGTAAGTACATTTCACTTTGATTTTTTTGTTCTTGAACTAAAACAGAGTAGTAGTTTTAACAAAAAATTATCTGGCTAATCTACAAAAAGAATTGATGGAAAAAGTTGCCTATGTTTTACTGAGTAGATTGGGCTGAAATTTTTTATCAGTACAGCTTAAGATGCATATCAGAGTAAAAACCAAACCATGAGGTCAAAGGAACTGCCTGCAGAGAGGTGACCGAGAACCCTGAAGCCTTTCCTCAGTGTAAAACTTTCAGTGTGATATAAAATTTCCATCTTAAAAATGGAGACTGGGGTGTGTTTTTAAAACATTGTCTATTAAAAATAGTTTTCAGTTTTGCATCTCTCTACTCTAAATCCCTCTTGAGGATTGTGTTGTTTATCAGACAGAGCATGTTGATGAAAATCTCAGTCAGCAGCGAATAATCCAGATAGCGGCGTTGTTTCTGGATTATCTCCTCACTGTAACTGTCCCCTGACGTCTTCTGCTACTGTAGAAATATTCTGACACTCTGCTGTTTGTGTTGCCTAAGCCCAAGCTCCTCTGTTTTCAACTTTCAGCTCCATGTATTCATCCCTCACGTTCCTCTGCTCCCTCTCACATCCCTCCTCCACCGCTCCTCCAAAATCTGTTCTGACATGAAAACCAGCAGGCGGCTTCACCCAGGGGGGGGACTCCTGTCTCCCGGTGAGGAGCTCAGGTGTGCAGCTCCACTCTGAAATGTAAATACACAAACCACAGAGAGAGGAGAGCAATTTCAATGTTGGATGTTTCTGTCAGGCTAAGTTTTCATTCTCACTGTACATAAGCCAAAGTGAAATTTTAAAATCTCTGAATCACTTTTCTTTTCTTTCAATCAGTTAGGAACACTTTGACTAAAACACTTAGCTTGTTGAAAAATAGAACCACCTCACAATAAGGCATGTACATTTTGCACCAAACGGATAAAAACCTCTCAAAGATCTGTATTGAGGTACCCTTGACCACCAAATCTCTAAAGAGCTACAAGTATCCTGCAGTTTATTTTTTTAGGAAAAAATTTAAGCGGTCTGTTTCATGGTACCTTTGAAATCTGCTTCAAGGACATTAACTGAATTAAAGAGTTGACCCAGTGAATCATGGGTATTTATAAGTTCACGTATCATAAGAGAGACTAGTTGGTGAAATAAGAATTTCAGCAAACCCACAAACTAAAGAGCGAAATGTTCAACTCTGACTGGGCTCTACATCTTTAGCCTGCTTTAGCAAAACATGATTGAACTTGTGTGCAAATACTGATATAGCGCTTTCTTTGCATCAGTGCCCTGTGTTCTTTAAGTTAAACTTCTTGAGGCATAAAATGCTTTTTTATTGTGTATGCCTGTTTTAAACACCTACCTTTAAATCCTATTTTTAAATGTTACACATGTACTTATATTACCTTATTAACATAGCATGAACTTATAGTTTGGTACCTTTTTAAAGCAATAACTGTATTTATTAACTCACAGAAAGAAAATGTGAAATTCAAATATTTATGGACAAAACCCCCAAATGTATTTTACTTTTTGTCAGTGCATTAAGTTTGCTAGCACAGGAGAAAATATAATACTCATCCTTTACACCTGAGTAATGGCAACTTAAAGTATCCGCAGAAGAACTCCAAGGGTAAGGATCAGTCCGTATTTCTGCAGCTAATTATCTTAAACTTTTACGCTGAGAAAAATATCCCTGATATAACTCTGAGATCTTGAGTCATTAGTCACACAAAAATGTGGGCCCACAAAAATAAACACAAAAGCCGTCAATTAAAGAAAACTACCCCGTTGCAGGCCTGATAGAAGCTCCGATACGGTGCACGGAGGAACGTTGGTAGCACCGTGAATGCCGCAGTGACTCACCAAGCAGGATCCAACAGTTCAACAGTCTCCTTACTCAACAGCTGATAAGAAAGAAATAACAACACAAATGCATACTGCACGTTTTAGCAGCAGGTGAACAGGAACACAAGTCTTCACCTTGGGCTTGGCATGAAGAAAGGAGAGTGGAAGTTTTCAGGTGTAACAGATGACATTTACATATTTTAATCTCTAAATAGCACTAATCAGGATTATCATCTCCACACTTTGCAAAGTCCTGGGGCTAGGAATAAGGAACACTGGGTATCCTTTTTCTTTTTAAAGCTCAATAGTTAATGAAACACCCCCACCTTCCAAAAAGCATTTTAATTTTTTCATTACGAATGACCTAACACTTTATCTGTTTTACAGAAAAATCCACTCGTCAGTCATTCTACGTAAATATTCCTCTTGTACAAGTTAGTGCTCCTTAAAAGGGCTTTGCTCACTGCACTGGTTGTGCACAGAATAGTACTAGTAGTTGCTAGGAACTGCTGCAGCTTAAACATCTACCCATTCATCCATTTTCTACATCCCACAAGGGGCTAGAGCCAGTCCCAGCTGTCACTGGGCAAAAGGCAAGCATACCCTGGACTGGTCACCAGTCAATCACAGGACTGACATATGGAGACAAACAAGAAGGTTTTATCACAAAAAATTTAGAGTCACCAATTAGCCCAGTGAGCCTGTCTTTGGACTGTGGGAGGAAGCTGTAGCACCCAGAAAGAATCCATGCATTTTTAGAGAACATGCACACTTTTCTGACAAGGAGCCGTATAACTGTGAGTGCTAAACACGCACCATCATGCAGCCTGAAGCTGACGCAGATCTTCCTCTTTTATGACTTAAATGTTGCTTGAACCTTTCCTGTCAACATAAAAGATTAAATACTAACTGTTGTTTTGTTTCACATGCTTTTCTTATCTAGCATCATTTTTATGAATGCATTCGTTACATTTTTTCCCCTTTAAAGTCTGAATCAGTAGTTTCCAACAGGTGGGTCAGGACCCAAAAGTGGGTCAGTGGGTCACAAATGTATTGCTAGAAAAAACGTGGCAAAAAATCAATAATGTACGGAAGCCTTGAATGGACATACATCCAAACATTTCACTTTGCTTAGTTTTTGTGTGATAATGATTACATTTCAGTTGTTTTCCTCAAGAGTGTGACTAACTCGTCTTCTTTCTTTTCCTTCTTTTGTCCAATACTTCATACAGTCTATGATCAAACCCTGTGTTTGATTACATAACAGCCCAAGGAAAATGTAGCTAAATTATATCAGTCGCCCCCTTGTGGCAGGCTGCAGCATAGCTGGTCTCACTGTTTAAGGCTATAAATCATATATGTTTTTGAAAAAAAAAATTAAATATTATTTCATTTAGACCAAAATATTTATTTTATTTTAATGAATTAGAAAATTCAGCCCACACATGAGAAACCTGCCCATGCTAATGCAGTCAAGACCACTGTTATAGAGTGTTACTTTCATTGGTAGCAGAACAAACAGTGAATTAGATAAGGATGTTTTGTATTCTCCTCTTTTTACAATTTTCTTTCCTAACCATTGAAGGAAAAGTTTATTCTGAGTGTTAAGAGTGTTCATAAAAACTGTTGACTTTATTTTACAGTAATTTCTCCTTGCAACCTGTTTCTTCATCAAATAGACCAAAGTTTGGTCTTATGGCAGAGAGATAAAGTAAAACCAAAGCTTGTGATCTAAAATCATCATCAGATAGTCAGCTCCTGCAGTTAAAAGAGAAACAATGAGATCAATATATGTATATGATCTTAACTGGAGCAGGATGGAGTGTATGAAATATGTAGCACGCTATAAGAGAAAAACAACAACAAAAAGCAGATAGAAAGAGTACAGACACCGTCTTTGCCTTGATCATCCTTTGGTGTGTTGAACATAAAACAGAATCTTTTTGTTCACAACATTAGAGAGAAACGAATAAATGCCCTGCTGCTTGAATTTCTTGAATCTGATCACGTCTGAACTTTAGACATCGGGGAAGCAGCTGATGAAACAAACAGAGAGGTAATGAGCACTGCTGTTCGCTCTGATTTGTGGATTCATACACACGATGGGGGCCGTCGCAGCCTCCCCGGGGACACGCTCAAACACTCGCTGTTGTTGGGTCAGCGGTCCGGTCCGCCCTGTTGTCTCCACAGGGGGATTCTCAAAGGGAACTGAACTCCTGTGGAAACATAGCGAAACCTCCTGGGAACGCTGGTGTCCCAGTCAACAGTATGTATGTTTGTGAATGTGAGATAAAAAAAGAATAGACAAAGAAATGCTGTAATCAAATGCACAAATTAACACATTAATCAGGAATATTTAATTCAAAGTGTTTTCCCTGAAAGAACAACAGAATCTCAACACATAATCAACAATAAATGCTTGTGTTTGTCTGTATTTCTATGTTTTTCAAGTTAATTTCATTATTACGACATTAAAGTTGGATCTCAGAATTGTGTAGAATAAGCTATCACTAATCTGTGGGTTCACTTTCTCATGTCTGCAGCATAATGCATCTGTATTATTTTTGGTTGATTGATTGATATCTTTATTGCCAATATTATAATAAAACTATATAAATAAATGACAAAAGAAAACCCCAAAACAACAATATTAGCTAACATACTGAACAGGAAGCAGACAGCTGATGTTTGAAAAGATGTAGGCTGAGGTTTACAGGGATTTCAGGTAACTATATGGACAAAAGTATGTGGCCACACCTGTTTATTATTGAATTCAGGTATTTCAATCAGACCTATTGCCACAGGTGTGTAAAATCAATCACCTGCCCATGCAGACTCCATTTGCAAACATTTGTGATGCAAAAAGGGTTGTTATGAAGAGCACAGTGACTTCAAGCGTGGTACTGTGTTGGTTGACATCTTTGCAAAAAGACAGTTCATGAAATTTCATCCCTGCTGAATATCCCCCTGTCAGCTGTAAGTGATATTAATTGAAAGTGGAAGCATTTAGGAATAACAGCAACTCAACCACAAAGTTCTCAACCACTTCCACTACATTAATGTAAGCAGAAAACTGTGCAGCAGTAGTTTCGTGGAATGGGTTTCCATGGCGAAGCAGCTGCATGCAAGCTTCACATCACCGACTTCAATGTCAAGCATTAGATGGAGCTGTGTAAAACACACTGACACTGGACTGTGGATCATTTACATATTTGACTGTACTGTGCCAGATGTATGAGGTGGATTTTCAGGGTTTGGGATGACCCCTTATCTCCAGTGAAGGGATGGATTGCTCTTGTCAATAGACCATCTAGGAGGCCAGTGGAGAGTGATGCTTTGTACCACTGTTGAACACAGTGTACTGTACTGTATTGGGGGTTCTCAAAATTAAGGTACCAGAGAATGGGGCCCCCCACTGACCTGAAGGTGATTGAAGCTAGCTGAACACAGCTTTGCACATTGAAATATAGTTGTGTGCAGACTCCCATTCAAAGGATTTTTCAAAACATTATTTTGATTTCAGCACAAATCTTACCAAAAGACATTTTTTTTAATTTTTAATTTAGCTAATTTTATAGATAGATTTTTTTAAGAGGAAGAAATATACAATTTGAAATCATTTCGAAATATTCTTTGATTTTGGGAGGCATCTGGTGACCCCCTTTAAGTTTCTTGCAACCCCCATGGGGGGGGGGGGGGGGGGGGGCCTGACCCCAGCATTGAGAACCACTGATGGTTGGGCAAAGTAGTGTTAAGCTTGTGTTTCCAATCAGACAGACAGGGATGAATCTCCCTATCCAACTGTACTGGTTGGATAGATTACATTATTCTGGTGGTGGTGGTGGGAGTTTTGAGGGGAAATGTTACCTCAACAATGAGTGCTCGTGTCTATACGTCACAAATGCAACCTTTATGATTTACATCATCATATATTCACTAAACATGTTTCTGCTGCAAAAAGTTTTGGTTCTTTTTGTACTTTTTTATTGTGTACTAAATCAAAATTGGCTAATGCATGAAAGATTTATTTTACATGTATTTTATCTTTATAATTTTACACATCCCATCTGTAAACAGAGGAGGCTGAGTTTATGAGCTATGCTGCAGCCAGTTTAAATGTTTTAGCTCACTTCGAAGCAGCTGTCATGTCCTGCATCTTTTTACACAGGCAGTGATGTTTTCATGCAGCTGAATGGTTCTAGTGACCACTCTTACTTCATGTTAAATGTTGTAAAATGGACCCGTTGCTGCTGATCCTCCACGTGGGCTCTGGATGTGGAGGGAGAGAGGGCGATGTAGGGGATGATTCAAGCAGACACCCAGAGTGGGTGAGAAGACTTAGAGAGTTGAAAAAGTCAGAAGGCATCTGGTGGACAAAAAGTGATGTAAAGTGGTTTGGAATTGGGTGTCGATGTTGCTGAAGGAGAGGAGAGTGAGGCAGGGAGTGACATGTCAACCTGTTCTGGATAAGCACTCTTGAAGGTGAGGTTAAATGCCTGCCTGGATCTGGCTGCATCTCCACCACCTCCTCCATCACAGTCAAAGAGTCCAGTTTGCATCTTTGTGCTCACAAGCATGTGTGACAAATGTCCAGTTTTAATGTCACAAAAATATGCCAAAAAGATATGCTCATGATATATATATATATATATATATATATATATATATATTTTTTTTTTTTTTTTTTTTTTTCAAACTACTTAAAACCAAAATAATGTTCAAAAGATAAAACCCCAAATACGAACACCAGCTGAAATATAGAAACAGTATAAAAACACCTTATGAGCATTTTGTTGATTGTTATTGAGATAGGGTGTACCCATACTTCCATGCATTCAGCATCCCTAAGGACCCCAACTGGCTATCAAAGTCTGTATCTGACAAAATGCTGAGATGCTCCTTAGAAAGATTCTGTTTAATATTTAATATCTTTTTTTTTATGTGTCAGAAAGAGGTATCATACACATTGCCTTATTCACTCCCTTTGATGTTTTACCCTTTTGTTGATTATATAAATTAATCACAGTCAATTAGGCTTTTTGTACAAAAAATAACAAAAAACTTTTGGTAATTTTTTTTATGTTTTCCTTATATTATTTCATCTACCCTCTGCCTGTTCAAGTCTTCTAGGGCTGGCTGCCAAGAAGCATCCCCACAGCATGATGCTGCCACCATCTTGCTTCAACAGTGGGGATGGTGTGTTTGTGGTGGTGTTCATTGTTTGGTATCTTGGCTGATGGCCAAAAAGCACCAGCTTGATATTAGATCTTGACTGTGCACCAGAGGATTTATGTTTTACAAGATTTTAAGACAATAAGTCCAGGTGAGACACAATGTTGATTATGAGACTGATGGGTCCTGAATCCATACAACTATAGAACTAGGCTTTACTCAAGTGTGTAGTCTGATGTGTTTCAGACTGTGACATACCAGCCAAGGGTTTGCCTTCAGCAGAATTATAGAATGTATTCTTAAAAACAGAGTAGCCTAATCTTTTAATAAAAGCAATCGTTCAATCTTTGTACCGAAAGAAAAACATTTATACAAATTTAAGGACATGCATTGCACACATTCTCTGCGAATTGCTGACTTCCTGCCACTGTAACATCAGGCTGATTCAACATGTCTGCACAGGAACCTATCCAAAAACAGGCAAGTTCCTCTCACAGGCTCTGAAAATGCAAACTCACACACCTCCACATCATCTTTTTCCATCCAGATTTATCCTCCTCCTCCTCCTTCTCTCCATCTTTGTCTGCCTCGTCTGCTGACTGTCTGTCAGTGTTTCCCTGTTGTTATTTTAGAATCCATCGCAGGGTATTTAGGTCACACGCTGTTTCTAGCTCTGGCAAAGTATGAATAATGCAGACTTCTCTCATTACACCATGTGCTAACCCTCTGGATTGAAAATCAATGTGCACTCAAGTGGCTGCTGAATGAATGGAGCAAAGTCTCTGGCCGCTCCGCTCTGCTGAGAAGAGGAAGGGAGCGAGAGCTGCATCCCCTCCTGTACCCTGGAGGTTTTCATTTAACAAGTTCAAGCTTTAACCAGTGCTGCCGCCTGGATTACATTTTGTAGTATGCATGAGACCCATCCCAGAGCATGTCGGACACCTTTATCTTCTAGGCTCCCATGTGCATAACACAATCATGGCGCTGGTGTTATGGTTTAAAGAGTGACCATGTTAACTGAGGACTTGCAGTCAAAAGTGTCCGTGGTTGTTATAGTTACAACAAAAGTGTTTAGCATGTGTTTACTTATTGATTACATTGTCAAAAATATTCATGAGTATTAAGGGGTTTTAGTACCACTCTGAAATGTAATAAATAAATAAATAAAAGGATCTGTTGTCAAGAGAAAAACTTAAAGTTTAGGAGGGTTTTTAAGTCAGGTATCACAGCTCTGAATTTTTAGTTTTAAAAACAATGTAAATTTAACAAAACAATTTGACTAAAGTCAAACATTTTGACATGTTTAAGTTACAAGTGTGTGATGACATAAATTTACAAGATTGTAAATTAGTACATTTACAAGAAGAAAACTCCAAAACAGTGGTTGGATAAAAGTCATCTCCTTGATGCTTTCAGTTTGTAGTTCTCCTCTAAATAGTCCAAGTTCACAGCAAGTCCCTTTGAAGTCCAGTGCTGATGATAATGTGACTCTGGATGAATATCACAAGTATTTCCTTATTGATCAGTCTCAGTAAAAATTACAATTTGATTGGCTCTCCACTACAGGGCAGTGCAAAGTTAATGTCTACATCTGGTTTGATTTTCTTCCATGCAAAGGGCTTCTTTTGACCTTACAATCTCAAAAGTGACAAAATAAACACTATAAACACATTTAGATATAGGTCTCTCATATTGACTGTCATGTCATTTAAATATACAGTATGACCCAAGCTGTACAATTACTGTAAATAATAGTTAAACTGAAAATAAATATATAAACAGGGCAATGTAGAATTGGATCAATACTGAGAAAAACAAAGTGAGTGAAGTGCAATACAATAAAATACATGATGTATGAATAAAAATAAAAAGAGGTATACGAAATAGATGGTAAAATAGGTATAAAAGTGCAAAAAAGGAAAAAGTTACAGAGCTGAATGTTAAACAGTAATCAGAGTAACTCTATGACTGTTAAACAGTAATCAGAGCAACTCTATGACTGTTAAACCGTAATCAGAGTAACTCTATGACTGTTAAACAGTAATCAGAGTAACTCTATGACAGTTAAACAGTAATCAGAGTAACTCTATGACTGTTAAACAGAAATCAGAGCAACTCTATGACTGTTAAATGGTAATCAGAGCAACTCTATGACTGTTAAACGGTAATCAGAGTAACTCTATGACTGTTAAACAGTAATCAGAGTAACTCTATGACTGTTAAACAGTAATCAGAGCAACTCTATGACTGTTAAACAGTAATCAGTGTTACTCTATGACTGTTGAACGGTCATCGGAGTAACTCGATTACTTTTGAACAGTAATCAGAGTAATCACCAATTTTCACAACTTTCCACCTATTTTTACCATTTTTTTATCCATTTTTCCTTCTTTCTGCTCATTTTTTCCACCTTCTGCCATTGCCCAGAGGCAGACTGGCTATCTGTGGGTTCTGGAGATTCACAGAACAGCTGGTACGCCAGGACGGCCGACAGCCACCACGCAGTCATCACCTGATTTTTTCCCTAGCTAATCTACTGGTTCATACTCCAGTCCAGTATGGGGCAGCAATGCAAGTTGGATGCCAGCTCCCCGTGCCCGGCAATTATTGAAAAGAAAAAGATGATGGAGCAGAAGAATAAGAAGTAATAGTTGCAGCAAAGAGAATAAATGAGTAGTGGAAGTGGATCTTTGGTAGTGGAAGTGGCAACAATATGGATAACGGAGGTAAAAAAAATGCAAAGAAAAGGGTGGGGCTGAGACGGCGAGGGGAAAAAAGCATTTACATTTAGAGAAGCCACTAAATGTCGCAAATTAACTTAAATGTTCAGCAGCACAGCCAGCAGCAGCAGCAGCAGCACTGCAGCACAAGTTCATGTTGATATTAGCAGCATCCAAGAAGTGAGTGTTGAGGCCAGGACTTGCGGGAGCTATACACCTGTGCAGCCTCAGCATGGTACAGCCACCTGTGATGATGAGGGACAGAGAGATGAGCTGGTGGAAGTTCCACAGACAGATACAGGGCAAGTAAGTATGGAACATGAGAAAGGGAGAAAGAGAGTTACTTGCTAGGGCTGATGTTGGCAAATGTTATTCTGTTATTCAGGTTACATTTTTATCTATTCCCAGTTTGTGTAGCTCAGTACAGTGCAAACTAGAATGGCCGTCTGAGGTGGTAGACCCAAGCCTAAGCAGCGCCACTGAGGAACTCACGCTCCCATTGATTACTATGTTGTTCAAAATTTCGAAGTCCGAGAAAAACCGAACGGGTATGCAGATCATCACAAAAATCTAATCAATTCTTCCCTGTCACTATCCCAATATTCCCTGAAAGTTTGGTGAAGATACAACTTTCCGTTCTCGAGTTATCTTGTACACATACATATGAACAAACAAACAAATAAACAAACAAACAAACAAACAAAGATACAGAACCCTTTACATAACCCCCTGCCGATTTCATCAGCGTGGGTAAAAAGCGAAATGAAATAATGATTACAGTAGTTAAAACAGCTCCACTTTAAACATTTTAGCTGTAAAATGACACATGCAGCAGTAATATTAAGAAATATAAAAAATAGTACAAAACTGTTAGGGACTGTTGTGCTTTTACTTTGTAAGTTTTGGTAACATTCCAGTTTTCTGATAATACTTACAATCTTTCAAGACTTTGAATACAGAAGTTACATTTTTAGTGGTGTATTTTCATTAAAATGCAGTAAGATTGATTACTGCATAAATCAATCAAGATTATTAATAAAGAAATTTTAAGCTTGCATGGCATAGATTGTACAATATGCTGTTATAATCAATTGGATACATAAAACCTGTTTTTTAAAATCCATTCCATCATTACTTATCAAATAGGGGGAAGATGAAATGAGAATGAATAATTAATGAAGTTGTTTAAATCATTTAATTGATTTAAACAACTTCAGCGTTGTGTGCCAGGCATTGATGAGTTTCCGCGCACTGATTATTGTAGACCAGGCTGAGTCAAAGTCCAAGGCTGTTTTTTAGTCCTAGTCCATCCCTGCCAATGCCATCTTGCTACTTTAAACCTATTTTCCCCACAGTTATTCGGGTGTTTTAATGAAGTTTTCTCTGTGTTTTTTCTTGCATCCTGAACTTTTTATACATTATGGTCTTGCTATTAAGTTTGCCATTACTTTCCTAATTGTTTAGTCCAGTGTACCCATCCACACTGTCAACACCACCATCAGAAAGGTAATTGTGTTTTAAGAAATGGGGTTTACATTTTGAAAAAGGCTTTATTGCACTACAGCATAAATAAATCAAGTTCTTTTTTTACGGCTTTGGTAAGAATGGTTATTATTCAGGTTAGAAATAGAATATCGTTATATTGTTATCACAGCTCAAGTATACAAAGGACTATAATTTAGCTGACCTTTATGGATACCCAGTTTGGCCGGACCCCAGAAAGCTTTCCCCCTTATGTGCGGCCTTGCCTGTGAGACAACAGCACTAACCCCTGAGCCGCGATGCAGCCCTGGTTTGAAAATAGTGAAGTGAACAGATTTGAGGGGGGCATGGCCACAGACCCTACTACATTTGGACTAAAGCGAGAATGTTTACAACTTCAAGCTCCATCTCTGGTCACCTTGACCTTCTGCCTCAAAAATATGTTTGTCCTTGAGTCAGAGCGTTTGTGCAAAGTTTGAAGAAAATTCCCCCAAACTTTCTTTAGATATGTGATTTAAAGAGTGACCCTGATGGATGAACAAACTTAGAGATGGACAACCCAAAAACAGAACGCCTCCGGCCCCTGGCTATCACCAGTGTGAGGGCATATAAATCATACTGGTGATAAAATGTACACAGAGTACGTATAGGATTACAGCTGTTGTTCCAATGGTTTTCACTGAATATAATATGTGTTTGATGGAGAGGGAGGTGGTGTGTCTTCATTCATTGAGCTCTGAATGTAACAAGAACAAAAAAGTAAGAATAAAGATTATTGGCAGTCGTAGAGGAATGTCTGGAAATGAGAGCATTGTATGACTGATTGAAGAAGGCGCTGGGAGTTTCTTTTACCCCCACTGTTTCCAACCTCTGCGTGCACTCCCTCCTACAGTTCAACCACAGTTCACACTGTGAGCATTCTCCCCCACACGCCCCCACCTCCCCGTATATGTAGCACTGGGAGAATCCTATACATACATGCTGCTGCACATTCCTTACATACACTGAATCCGTGTTTACGACCTGATCTACAGTTTGTCTCAGCTTTGGATAGGTGCCCGAGCTGCTGCGAGCTACACCGCTTACCCACCGCGATCACACCAGCCATGAGGGAGTTTAATGGTTAGGTTTTTTATGTTAGAGACCCCCAGACATCTGGCACACATCTGGAGCTGTTTAATGAGCGGCTCAGCCTGCCTGACTCTTTACCTCGAGCCCACCATCAATCCGCTTCATTTCTCAAGTTGGGGAGAGATTTCAGCCCTCATCTTGTCTCTGACAGGAGCCAAACGATGTCGATACATGACTGATAACAGCCTGTGAGGGAGAACATGTGGAAATCTTCAATTTGGAAATGAATCTTATGGCTTTTACTTCCCCAAAGCAATAAGCAACATGCGATGTGAGAGCTGTGTTGATTGCAGAGCTCACTGTAGTTTATTGATATGGTTTCTGTGCCTTCACCTGTAGACACACCTGGGGCTTTTTGTACACCGCATCAAGAGAATCTGCCTGACAACAGAGGAGAGGTAGCTTGGAGTGGATCCAAACTCATTTTAGATTTCTGTCTTGGAAGAAACATGATCATCATAGTCTACAAACAAATTCTCTTCGGGCCTCTGGAAACCCAGATCCGCAATCACTTTTTAATGATGTCATTTAGAGGTTCAGGTACATAAAAACTATCCTACAGTCATAGCTATTAGTGCAAACCTGATTTCAAAATATTAGGTTATGTTTTCAGTTTTGGTTTAGATTCGGATATAGTTGTACACAGTCATTCATTGCGAAGATCTATGTGCCCACAAACCAATCATAACAATGTTTAATAATAACTTTTCCACTATTTTCACCAAACCTGAGTGCTCCTGTAGGGTAACTGAAGCAGCTTTGTAATTCTGAATATGGTTGTCAGTTTTAAGCGACAAAAACTGAGCAGGTGGAGTTAAGCTCAGTGACTAGACAGCACCATCAGAAGTTATAGAAGTTATCTCAAGACACTTTACAAAGAGGGCAGGTCTAGATCATACATTCTGATGTAGCCCATTACTCTAAAGAGCAGAAGAGCTCAGCAGCTGTATTTAGCCTTGTTAGACGAATTGTGTCAGTTCAATAAAAGACAAAAATGCTCTCGCCATGAACGGCATCACCAAAAATGCAACTAGCAGCTAAATAATAACATATATTCAGTGTTTAATATTCAGTATTAGCCGGATGTCTGCAGATAGGCCTATTATTTCCTCTATTATTATTGTGGAAGTCCGGGTGTGGGGGCATTTGTTCGCCACATCAACCATCTTCATCTTCTACCTACTTCAAATGATTTAGGGAGCCTCATACAAGGCTGTGCTTAAGGCTTTACTTTGGCCAGAGGCAGCCGTGGTGCTTTCACTGGTTGAAAGCAGAGCTCAAACTTTTTAGAAGTTCTACCTCCAATTTACACATACTCCACCTGCGCTGGAATCTGCAGGATATCCACTCATGAGGCATACTGTGGAGCTAATCACTCCCTCTCTAGACAATCTGTGCAATTCCATGTAATGCTGCCCTGCTGGTCTCTTCAGGGTCACAGAAGGCTCAGTTCGATATGTACGCCACATCTTTTTCCAGTAACAGTCATGCTTAAACATGCCAACCCACATATAGCAGATCAATCCAAACAGCCTTGAAAAGTGAAAGAACATCTGGTCAACTTCAAAATACAACACCATGCCATGAAAATATAGTGTAAACCATCACTACCAACATTATGTCTCGTCCTTTGGCGTAAGCTTAAGGTTACAGGCTGGTCAGAGCGTCACAGAGCTACTATGTCAACAAAAGAAAAGTTCACTTTTGAGGAGGAAAATAACCAGAATTTTACCTGAAACCATGTACTCACCCATGGCAGAAGCAAACAAATTGTGAAATAATATCAAAATGAATTACAAATCAACCCAAGAAAAACAAAAATCTGTTGTTTACTTAGTCTTCCTATGTCAACTCAGTTCTCCTGTGACCATGAGTCTCCAGCTGCTTAGGGCTGTGCTACACTGCGCAGCACTCCACTTCCAGTGAGCCAAGTTGCTTGTGGTCAATTGGAGCAAATACCTGCACACCTGGAATGCAGCACAGGCCTTGTGTGTGTTATGTGGGTTTTGGGAGTAAGTTTACCAATGAAGCCATATGTTAACTACGGATGTAAGAAAATTATAAATTATTGTCCGATATTGCAAATACTTTAAAGTATTTTATTATTCAGAAAATAATACATTAAATGATAAAATCCGCTTATAATAGAGGCATTTGTTTAGTCCTTTATACTACACACTTCAAAACAGTAGGTGGCGTCACGGCATGTGGTCCGTCATTGTGCCCCAGAGAGGAAGAAGCCTCTTCTGCACTGAGACTAAGCAGGCTGAAAATGGCTTTACTAGTTTTTACATGACTAGTGTGGGAGTGTTTCTGTGTTTTAGAGGAGGATAACACAACTGTGTTTGCTCTGCAACAATTCTTAAGGGAGGAAAAACTCCTTGAGTTTAAACACAACGGATCTTATAAGTCACATGCGGCATCATCCTAATGACAGACCAAATAAGGAAAACGAAGCAGCATTAGCTGCTAGCATTGAGACCAAGGCTAATGTCAGGCAAAGTGCCAATTTAGCAGGCAATTGAAACTGCAGAAAGTTTTCTTAGACTAGACAACCGAAAGGCGAATCTATTAATGAAAAAATCAGTCTCTCAGTCTCTCGATCTGCCACCACTTCTTAGATGTGGTCCTGCCGGCTCTGTTTGATGCCGTTTCATTCACAGTCTCATAGACAATATCAGAAACATCACTTTAACTATAGACAATAGCGTAATTTTTGATAAACATAACACTTCACATTTTTTACCTCTTTTTGTTAAGACTTATGTCAGTGCATATTTTGAATTTTTATGACAAACATCAGCTCGCTTTACGTTCTGACAAAACAACACTGCTGGTCCCATTACCTCTTCAATTTTTAAGCATAGAAGCTTTTTTTCATTTACCTTGATGTGTTTTATCTTTAGATTAATAACCAACAGGCTTTTAGCACCATTGTTTTTTCACTGAGGAAGAAACATGCCTTATTTGATAGATGTCAGCAGAATTCTTGTTTAATTGATTAAAATGTCAGCTATAAATAATCAGTTTACTCTTTAACAACATGAACCAAACATGAGCAAAGTTCAGTCTAAAGCCATTGAACTTCTGGCAGGCTGACATGTCAGGATACTCTGCTTTTCAGAGTAAAATCATGATCATTTTGTTTCAGTTTCTAGACTACCTGCTTTTTTACACAATGCTTTAATTCTGAAGTGGTCACTTTTCGCTCAAAGAAAATGAGATGTTAGTGAAAAAAAGTCACTGTATATCTTGAAAATGATAGTCTACAGGTCTTTACAAGAGGTAAAACTAGTTGTTTTTTTTTCATAAACTTTTCCTGATTTCTAAATTTTATGCCTGGTCCAAGTGCACATCTTAACGTATGTCCTCCCTGCCTGTGGTCACAGTGCATTCTCCATGGTAGCCACCCATAAATCAAGAAAATGGCTCCTTTTGTATGTTCATTAATAGGCACAACATGCGTCCATACAAAAGCCCAACTATTCTTTGAATGGACTTTGATTGAAAGCCGGCCTTTTTAACAGCAGCATTCTTATTCTTGCCCTGTAGCAGCTTGTCTAGCTGTCCGGCCTCTTATTTATTACCCCTTGAAGATGAGACAATGAAAAAGCAGTTCTCAGAGCCGTGTTTGCATTGAGAGGCCCGCAGCACAAAGCAGCCAGAGAGCATCTCATTGTTCGACAGGGCCGCCAGAGATGCGGCTCGCTTCAAAGATGGTGGAGGTGGGTGGTACGGGAGTGGAGGAGGGGATCCCAAACTAACCATGTGGGGTAGATTTCATCACAGGAAGAGATGTGGGGGCAGGGACAGCGGGGCGGAGCTGGAGAGCCGGGAGTCAAACACAGGCCAACGTGAACTTTCCACGGCTAAATTTGGTTCCCATCTATAGGAAGCTTTACTGCGCTCACGTTTGTGCCCTGCAGAGGATGCAAACACTTTGAAATACAGTCAAGGCTGGAGATTTAGATCACAGGAAGTATATCCTGCTGCTGCACTTGAGGTTTTCACAAGAATCTTACATGGCGGAGCAAACAGCGCCCGGTAGACGCAGCAAAATGGCAAGCAAAAGTCTGGTTTTCACACCCTGTTTCCTTCATTTGATCTGGACTGTAAAATGGAGAATAGAAGGAGGAAAAATGAGGGGTATTCCTGAGCTACACACAAAGAAGCCTTTTAATGTGTGTGTGAGATGTGTGTATGGACCTGCAATTATAAGGCAGAGAGCCCAAGTCTGCAGTCAGAGATAAGTTGGACGGATGTTTGCTCTCATTCATAGAGAGCCAATGAGCTTTACTCAGCTAAATGTGCTGCAGATACTCCACAACATGCAGCACGGCTCAGAAATACACACAGACATGAAAGAACACGGAGGTATCAATGGAAAGGAAATGTAGACAGTCACAACATGCACTAAATATGAATGTAGGGCTATAAGAAAGGCTTCAACTTTGAATCAGGTAGTGAAAGATTCTTATTTAACTAATATTAAGAGTAATGATTTGTATATTAGCATGTTCTATTACTTCATTTTCTTAGATGAGTATTTCAGTGTGTTACTGTGCATGGGACCTTTTCAAATTTGACCTTGCCAAGTCAAAGCTAATCCTTTTTCTTAACAAATAATTCTGTACATACTCAGTTTGTACATTGTGTATTGGTTTAAGCAGCTCAAAAATTGGCTTTTTGTGTGAATAACCAACAGCCATTGTTACAAAGTGTTGCATTTTTGCAGTGGAAAACTTAATTCAAATCTTGTGCCTTATGATTTTAACATAAAGTATGAACATTTTCTAACACTAAACATCTTTAGATTTAGAAATTAAAGTCCTAACTCTCTCATACTTTTAAGGAAAAATTAAATAGTCAAAGATTGGGAGTGTAGACTACCATGTTGTTTGAGTTATAAATTTTACCTCCACAAGTGTTGCTGTAGAGTTGGTCTATATTTAGTAGGGGGTAGACACAATTTGACAGAACTCAAACTTTTTTCATGTCAACATTTTCATGTCAAAAACCACAGGTCAAAAAAATGTAACACCGACTTCTTTACATACACCCACCCAAATAATACTACTATAATTGGTAGTGTGTCTGTCCATTTGCACTCCACACCATTGCTCCAAATGTCCTTGATACCTCTGAGAAGACTTCTAGGATGGACTGGTTTGAAACTGGTGCAATAAAAAAAAATTATAAATATGTACAATTTTTCTATAAAATCCAAAATTGTTATGCCTTTCACTTCAATTTGCCCCCGTCCTCGATTATGTCACTTCCCCTGTATTACATGCATGCTCACTCCACCACAATGCTGAAGAGGAGACGGCCTTTAAAACTGAGCGAAAGCGACAGAGCAGGGCTAAGCTGAAACACGCCCACAAGGAAACGTATTTGGCTTACCTGGATGTGATGATACACCTGCGCCATTATTCAAGTAAGATCTCTTTAAAGCATTTCTCCATGCTGTGATCACACAGGAGATGTGTCACATCTTGGTGTTAGAAATTGCGGTTTATTTGATGTAATTTGTCTCCTGTAGTTGACTGTGCTAAGTAAACGTCTGAATATGTGTCTGTCTGTGTAGCCAAATGGTGTGATGCTTTGTTAAAGCTCCACAATAAAGTGCATGCTCTTAAACTTTGTAAATAAGTTGAAAGGCACGGCTTTAATGCTCCCCTTATTGTGTTGTAGGCCTGTCACTGCAAATATGCAGTCCCTGCTGAAAAGCACCCCCACAGTATGATGCTGCCACTACCATGCTTTACTTCTGGGATGGTACTGGTACTGGTTTTCTCAAGACACAACTTTTAGAATTGAGGCAAAACAGTTCAATCTTGGTTTGATCAGACTACATAATCTTGTTTCTCACTGTCTGAAAGTCCTTCAGGTGCTTTTTTTGCGAACTCCAAGGAGGCTTTCATGTGTTTGCACTGAGGAGAGACTTCCATCTCACCATTCTGCCATAAAGTGATTGTTGTCCTTCTGGAGTTTTGTCCCATCTCCACACAGGATCTCTGGAGCTCAGACTGACCAGTGGATTCTTGGTCACCTCTCTTACTAAGGCACAATCTCTACAATTTTCTGATGTCATTATGAGGCACTGGGTGGAGCATATGACGTGCAATTTTTGGAACTATATGAAGATGCCGTTCATACTTAGTGAATGAGGCCCCAAGTTTCTCTGCATATGCGTTTATTTTGTCGTACTTTGACTGCACTGTTAAAAAAAAAATGGAGTAAACCAACCAATTCAATCCTGCATGATACCAGATTTTTCTATGTATCCAAGAAAGTTTACTTTCCCTTTTTCATTTGGAAATGATCGAGGTCACTGTAAACCAAATATATAGTGTGGCACAGTCATGTTTGGCTCCCACAGGCTCAGTGAGCCCTGCTGTGTGTGCCATGAGACGTCACGCTGTGATGTACACAACAAGCGGTTGTGTTTGTTGTGTCTCCTCCTCGGACGAGCCCTTTGTATAGACACAGTTCTATATTTAGCCTCTGGACACTACTTTGCTCCTAGCTCATTAATCACATCAGCCTGAGCACTGGGAGTCTGTGGTTGGTGCTGGTTGGTATGTTGGATTCTGCAGAGATAGCTGAGCGTTATCAGAGCAGGAGGAGTGTCACATAGCTGCTTTCTCCGTTTGGTTCTTGGCTTCAGGTTCCCGGCCTGCACCAGCACACAGCCATGAACAGATCCCTCTAATCGACTGAGTTTGTCTTGGGGGACGGCCAGCAGACTGTGGAGCCTTTCTGTTTCTGGTGGAGAGCGTGAACAAAAGGTTGTTTATGTGTGAAGGCTGTTCTCTCATACGGGGGAGCCGGGTTGGCTGTGCGTGTTTGTGCCGATGCAGGCAGGCGGGCAGGCTGGCTTTGAAAGGCGCTAAGCCACATACTCCTGGGTTCTGCAGAATGGTGGCGGCAGTGGCGGCTGCTACTGCTGTAGAGCTCCACGACTGATTAACAACTGGATTCATGGAGCAGAAAAAAGACAAAAGACAGACGAGAACAAACAGCTCAGAGACAGATGGATGCTTTCACTCACAAAAACATTGTTCAACAGCGCTTCAGCTTCATTTAAAAAGAGCATGAAATCATTTCAGTGAGTAATGACAGGAAGAGAAACACAACACTGTTGATTAAAGCTTCATTTGAATATACATGTATGAATCAGTATGATCCCATAAAGGAGAGACTTCTACTGAAAAGTCCAGCTATTTTCTATCTACAGACATAATAAGTCTCTTTATCCACTCTCTTACTCTCCTCTGAAGGACTCCTGATGCCTCAGGCAGAAGACCTGACCCTGTGCCCCGAGCCAGCTCATGAAGGAAAAGCGTCTAAAAGAGAATCCATAAGGCTCTCTGTTTACTCCACAGTAGATTGAACAGGCTGCAACTACCTGCTTTCTCCCTAATGTAGCAGTAAAGTTAGAGTTAAGATGCTTTTAGAATTAATAAGATCATAACCCAACAGGTTTAGTTGCATCTAGAGTGCCTATAAAAAGTATGTGTGTAGTAGTAGTGGGTGTCTTGGCGGCCTCTCTCACTAGTCTTCTTCTTGCACAGTCACTCAGTTTGTGAGGATGGTCTGATCTAGGCAGATTTACTTATGTGCCATATTCCTTCTATTTCTTGATGATGGATTTAACTGTCAGGGCATGTTCAGTGCCTTAGAATTTTTCATATCCATCCCCTGACTTATACTTTTCAGTAACCTTTCTCTGAGTTGCTTGGAGTGTTCTTTTGTCCTCATGGTGTAATAGTAGCCAGAAATACCATTTAACCAGTGACTGGACCTTCCAGACACAGGTGTCTTTGTACTACAATCATTAAGGACACATTCACTACACAGGTGATCCTCATCTCACTAATTGTGAGACAACTAGCACCAACTGACTGGAAATCAGTTGAACTAGGTCAGTCACTTTAAAGGGTGTGAATATTTATGCTATCACTATTTTACATTTCACTTTTTTTTTTTAATTGACATTACTGTAGAATTGTAGAAATCTGTTTTCACTTTGACATTGAAGAGGTTTCTTGTAATTCTTTTTTGGTTAAAACAAAAAAAAAAAGCCAAATTATATTGACCAGGATTGGTTTATAAAACCAATAAAAGGGTAAAACAACCAAGGGGGTGAATAATTTTATTGGCATGGTAACTGTCAGTAGGTTCTTTGCAAATAGAGTACAGGATGTGATTTCTGCAAAGAGAAATGCTTCTGTGATGTTTACAGCTTTGCTGAACCACAACAACAAAAAAAGAGGTCCAGTTTAGTTCTTTAGATTCTATCAGAATAGTATCAGGTCTGTATCTGAACAGGAAGTCAATCACCCTTAGGCCGGCCACACACTACACGATTATTTAAATCTGGAATGATTTCTAAACTGTGGGAGACCACAGACTTCAGGACAATTTCCAAAGATTTTTCATCTTTAATATTCTGAACGCACACACTAGACAACTCAGCCAGACTGTCAGATCACTGGAGACCACACACCTGCCGACCTGCCACCTGCTGACCTCGTGTCATCATGTGACTTCAGAAAAAAAAAAAAAAAAAATCACCGATGTCTGTCGATACTGTCTTGCTGTCTCTCCACAACAGGCTGTCCTGGCATGCATTACAGGTGAAGCAAAAATCATAATGCAAGGGAAAGACTTGGGATAAAATCATGGCTGAAATTAAGTTAAAGTTGTGTTCATGGTTGTGAGTGGTGAAAGTACGTATGAGCTGGCTGTGACGCTACCTGGTCTGCTTGCGCCCATTGGTTATTGTGGGTGCTCTGTCAGCAACACTATGACCTAAAATCGTAAATATCAAACATTCGAGATTTTGGAGGCTATGACACGATTTGGAGCAGTAAATCAATCATGTTGACACCACACACATGCAGACTACTCAGACAAACAGTCGTTTGCGACGAAGCTCCTCTCGGGATACGCCCCCACGATAGCCAGGGGAGGCAAATCTTGCCCCAAATTTGGCTTAAAATCCTGTAGTGCGTGGCCAGCCTTAGTCTGAGGCAGTACAAACTTCCAAAATGTAACAAAACCAGTTTTAAATGCAAAAACATGAAATATCAAAATGCAAGGGAAGATTAATCACAATGTGCTCAATTTGCCAGTCTTTTGTCTGACCTGCCTTTGCCAGCTCTGCCTTCAATGAGTACTGCGCCCTTGCCTTCAACCCCAGCACCACCCCACCATCCACCTGTGGGCTCTGACCGGTTACCACTTCAGATAATAACTGACCAGCTTTGCCCAAGTTTTAGAGAAGCAGGGCTTGAACTTTTGTCAAGTGCTTTTCCACTTCATTAGATTTTTCCTTTTTTTAGATTTGCAGCTGAAATGTTCAGAGGTTAAAAGAAGAGCCTTAAGTGGGCTAACAGAGGGCTACAGTCAAAAACAACAAAAAAAAAATGTGTTTTTAGTCTCATCCTTTCAATCATCTTATGACTCATCAGATGTATCTGTGAGCCTAACTCGGAGTTTATTTACCACTTGACATAAATGCATGTTTAGTGTGACTTTATTTTGTTTGAGCGATTTACCTACAATTGCTTGAGAACCCTCCAAAAAGTGTGATAAAAAGGATAACAGAGGAATAATGTATAACTGTATTTACTGATGAGAGCATGTTCACCAGTAGGTGGCAATATGCTCAACAGTGACCTCCCACATTTTCCATAGCTTTGGTTCCTCAGGGAAATTTCAATCTTTAAAATCTCTGTTGACATTTCTTAAAATGCTTACATCAACATTTTTAAATGAGGACCAAGCAAGCCAGCTGCCTGGATGCTCATGACAATAAAACATTTGACAATAATGACAAATGAAGACCAAAAAAAAGGGTGCAAAATTTTACAGATCTTTTTCCTAAGGATTAAGGAACTATGCATCTTTCAATTTACTGCTATAAAGTCACAGGTAATATATTTTCAAACTTTTGAACAGTACACAAACTTTCCTTCTACATCTAATTTGTTGTGATGTTCATGTTTTTCAAAGTGATATTGAAATATAAGCAATAGAAAATATTCAGTAAATACTCTAGACTGCTTATATAGGGTTAAGGTTAGTGTTTATCAGTCTGGTAGCATTTATTATTGTTATCAACAGCCAACAGCTGACATGAGATTTTGAATAAACCATGATGCCTTGTCTTCTTCAAGAGCATATATCATTTTACTCTCAGGTCACAAGTTGAAAGTCTACCTTGGATGGTAATGACATTTAACCTTGCAAAGCAGATGGATTGTCCAGATTTCATGTCTGTCATCAGGTCAAACCAAAATGTTTGTGTCAGGTGTGAAAATGGATCTGACCAATCAGCATCATTGAAGGAGAATGAGGTAGTACTGTAGCTACAAGTGAGATGTAGCTTTACCGGAAGCTGCTATATAAGTTGTTTGCAATCATGTGATCCCAGATGTATGCTGGGGGTCAGGAAGTAGGGGACAGCCATTAGGAACAAATAGAAACAGAGGAAAGTTCATGTTTTACAGCTCTAAACACGCTTCTATTATCACCTGAACATTTCTACAACATGGAGTATGATCGCTACACTTGAAAAAATGTGACTTTTAGCACAGTTTAACAGATTTACCTCACATGGAGGGGATCAATATCACAAATAACCCAGCCCTGTAGAACTTCTAGCGTCTAGCTCCATCTATCCAGATGGAGGGAGACAAGAGTCTAAGAGGAGGTAAGAGGCTAGTTGAGCCACTTTTTTTTTCTTCCAATCTTTGTCAGTATTTCATTTAATTTTAAAAAGTTACACTGATACCAAATGAAGAGCCATTTGGGAGCCAAACAACCAGCTCTACTGAGCTGGGCCAAATGATCCGCAGCTCTGAAAAGAGACGGATGTCCCATCACAACAAGAGAGGCTGGAGGTTGGTGAGACAGATATCAGCTGAGGAAACACGGGTGAGATCAGAGTTTAATGAGCTAAACCATGACAAAACTGAACTGAGCCAAACTGGACCACTTTGAGGAAAGAGATCATACACTCCTCCAGTCTTTCAGATGGAGGCAATTTTTTCAGTGAGTCTTTTAAACTTTTTTTGCCTGAATATTTCACATTTTCTAGACACAAAAATATCTTACGATCAGAATTGTTTTATTTATTGCTCTTTAAACTTTTGGCATAATCATAAACAGCTCAAAATGTGGCCTTTTTTGAAGCATTCCTCTATGCAGAAATCACTTCTTGACTCCCAAGGGGTGTTCTCTGCTGCTGTGTGATGAAATCCGCAAACAACCAACAAAACTGTGCCACCTGTGTAGCAATAAGCTTGGATGTAGCTGTGGTATAGCTGAATCTTTTTTATTTTCAAGTTTTATTTTTGGCTTTTTTGTGCCTTTATTTGATAGAGGAGGACAGTGGATAGAGTCAGAAACAGGGACAAGAGAGTGGGAAAGACATGCAGGAAAGGGCCAAAGGCCAGATTCGAGCCCAGGCCCCCACTATACCCACTCGGCCACCTGCGCCCCGGTATAGCTGCATTGTTATCAGAATTATGCCACGTTTCTTTAATAAATCAAGAGCAAAGAACTGCACTGAAAGCTTCACTTGGCTGAAAGATGCTTTTGCACTTCTTCTGACCGGCATCAGCAAAAGTTAAATCCATCAACAAGCTCCGACCACTACCTCGCTCTGTCTTGTCACTGTGATTGGCCAGTAATGGATATGACTGACAGACCATTCATCCAATCACCCACTGTGATTTTTTTCAAAGGGTCTGCTCTTGTCAAAATGGAGGTGAAATACATCCTAGACCATGGAAATGTGAAACAGTTTATTTGGCATGTCAGGTTAGTCATTTAAACAGGTGACTGACAATTCTGAGCAGTGGCTGCAGCTCCCTCTCTCTCTCTCTCTCTCTCTCTCTCTCTCTCTCTCTCTCATTTGTACTGATATGTAGTATTTGCACTCACAGATACGTAGCAAAGAGACTGAATTGAGATGCACAAGCTCGTGCAAATAAACCATTTGAAGGTCTCTAACCTTTTTTTCAAGGAGTAAAAAAACATAAAATCATCCTCCCTGCTGTTTATTCTCTACATGTCTAAACTGTAAGAAAAATAAATCCATCTGGCTCAGAGTGCAAGGATTGAGTGACGTTTTATTGGATCAGAAAAACAAAACAGACTCCATGTGCAAAGACCTTAAAAATGACCCCCTGCCATAAAATCTAAGTGTTTTTTGCAGACTTTGACAAATTCAGCTCAGTAACATGGAAATATTTAAATGCATTTTACAGTTCAATGTTAGTCTGCCTAACACAATATCCAGGCTGCAAGTGAAGGAACTGAATGAGCCTCAGAGGAGAAGATGAAGCAGAAGGAAAGGTTGAGAGCAGAGGTGGGGGTGAGGGGATGTTAACCATCCTTTGGGCAGGCTCTAGTCCGGGTCACTGTTGGCCCTCAGGAAGGCCCTTCTGCATTCCTGTCCTCTGGGTGACCCCTCCTCTGGGACCGTGAGACGTATTGGAGTAATCAGCTCCTGTCAGCACCTTGGTTATGCTGCATGGACTCAATCCAATAGATGAGAATGGGACGTGTAATAGCACCTGATGAAAAGTAAGTTTGTTTGCACCGAAAGGAGTCTCTCCCACTTTTTCCTTTTTGTCCAGTTTTTTTTTCCTGCTCTGTATTTTGTTTTGTCCAAACATCTCTCTGTTTTTATCACAGCAGGGAAAGTAGCGCCTCTGTGGTGGAGGCAAAAAGAGAAAAAGTCCAAAACAAGCCTTTATGTGCTGTCATAAATATTTATGGTGGGAAACTTGAAGAATAAAATACTGTTATAAGTTTGAGAAAGGTGTAAGATTTTATAAAGGGAAATGGTATCAGAGAAGGAGAAAGGGAGCCTAACCATTCCTGCTGGGTAAGCTGGAAATGCACTGGTGTTAGAAAGTTGTCAGTTCATATTTCTGAGACAATCCATACTGGTTTGTAGCTGAAACAGCCAGCTAGAGAATGTTTCCCACCACTATCAGACCAAGCTTTTACATTAGAAAACAAAATCTTGAGTAAGCCATTGCTTAAACATGAATTTTACTGTGCATAATCTATATAGAAAAGTGGGTAGGACTGAAGTGAAGCAAAGGGTTGGATGATGTTAAGTTCAGCTCTCATGCTAACTTGATTAGCTAGGTGCATCAGTAATTCACAGTAACTGCTGTTTATTTGGAGGCTTCCTTTCCTAGAAACATTACTGTGCAAATGTATGCTCTTCAGAGGATGGACCACTCCTTAAGCTTTCGTTTTTTTCCTCTAAAGACTGGTTAATAGTATAACTACTGTGACGTCACTTATTTCAAATAATGCAGCTGTAAACCAGGATCAGAACTATCACCGGTAAAATTCCTGCCACAGGATGGATTTTCGCAACACTTCCAGCAGTGGTTTAAACACATGGTGCGTTGAAGTGCACACACAAGGCATTACAGATGCCACCATTAGCGTTACAGACTGATATGTGACCAACACCTCAGGCTGATCACCATCATTTGAATGTCTAACTCTGATTCTAAAGAACAGCCAGGCAGCAAGTTAAACATCACCTGTCTGTGTCAGGGTAATCAACATGAAGCACATAATGAGGTAAAACATGTTCTTTCCTCTCTGCGTTTGATGTCTGTAAAAACAGCAACATGCAGCGAGTGCACCCACTCTGCAAAGTGTCTCCGTTGACCTGTCTTGGACTTAAATCTTTAACTGGTTCTCAAAATGTTCATCCTCACTCAAGGATGATCTAATATGATTATGTAGAGGTCCATGTAACTGGGCCTAATGTTAATCTCTTGCTTGTGAACATTATATCTCATCGATAGGGATGCACGATATTGGACTTGTCTGATTTTGGATATGCCGATATTTCCGAACTCATTTTAGTAGATACTGATAAGATGTGTACACCCAAGTGTCTCTTGTGCAAAGAGAAGCTGAGCCAAGTGTAACTGAGAGAGGAGCAGGAAACCAAACAGTCTGGTAGTCGTTTGGGGCTTCATTCAAATGTTCAAGGGTCATGATGGGCCCTGTTGAGTGTGTTAAATCCTAGACAACAATTATATGTGATGATACTTTTGTACAATTTTCAGAAATTTAAAGCCTATATTTGATTAATACTGCTGACATGTATGACTGATAAATGGTATGTAAATATCTGCAGTGGTTTTCATAGCTGCCAATGCAGATATCATGCCAATAATAATATGCATCCCTACTTATGATAAATTTGAGGGATTTCCTCAATTTTTGCATGAATGTTCACTCCAACTCAAGGATGGACTGATTTGATTTTTTGACATGGAAGGTCATGGTCAATGCTTTCCTTTAACATTTCTACCTCAGAAGACACCACAGCCTTTCTTCTCGACCTACCACTCTATTTCACTGTCTGGCAATTGCATACCTCACAGTAGGTTCTCTTGTATCTTCCCTCAGTTTGTATTTAAAGTCTGATTATGTTGGTATTGATTTTATTGTTGATGTTGTTTTTTGTATCATGTCACTCTGTGAGCTCCAGCTGCAAAAAACATCCCAGGGTCCAGATACAGCGGGGGTCTTTACACGGTCAGTGAGCCCATTTAAGGGTTAACCTTATGCAAGTGCAAGGGCCCCACAGAAGGCTTTGGGTCTGAAAGATTTGACTCTTTGACCTCTTTTAGTGAGGGACAATGATTCTGTTTCTAATTTTAGAAAACCAGAGAAAGCTACTCAAGTTGTTCCATGCTAGGGGGAAAACTTTATTGTTTAAGTTGAACTCCTGACATGATTTCCTCACATCTGGATTATTAATGTCATATAAGGAATAATAAATGAAAACTGGAGATTAGTCTTAAAGCTGAGAGTATCAGAACTGTATGATACAGTATTGGACAGAGTTTGTTTTTGTTGTTGTGCTGTTAGGATTCTTTTCTCCAGACTCTCTGGTAGAAAACGGCAGAAAACGGCGCATGGATGAAATGTATTGATTTTCTGGCACCGCCCTGCTTAGATTAAGAAATGCCAATACGAGGATTCCTCCCTGACTCTTTGGTTCATGTTGAGTTCACTTGTCATTTTCTATAATTCTGATAAAATCAAGATGCTTAGCGGTGATGTAGTTAGCCATGCTGGGCCGCCCTGGGGCTTTCTGATTGAATTAGACGTCTGTGTTCTGCCATTTGGTACCAGTCTGAAGTATTCCCAACACTTAATGGGGGCAGAAGTTATTTACTGTTTTCAGAGGCGGGTTTAAAAAAAACAGAACAATGCTGCTGTTCATAAATTTAACAATTAGGAGTCTGTGGGCCTGCTTACAGCTAATGTAACTGTTTACATTTTCCTAACAAACCTCGCTGTGAGAGCCTCAGTGCACAAATACATCAGCACATTTCAGATGGGATTTAAGTTCTTAAGCAACTGCATGCCTGTTTGCATACATTACAGCTCTAACCACACTGGTTTGGTCTATGTGTTTCTTGTTTATGTTACACTAAAGTGTAGAGAAATGCCATCAAGATTGTCTGCATGTCCTGCACATGTGCAGAGGTGACCACTGATCTTTCTCAACAAACAATTCTCTTATGTATTTTTGATATCTCCTACTGATCCACAGTAAAGACACCTTTGTGGAACACACTATGGGCAATTCTATCAAATTGGTTAAAAAACAGACTTGGAAATATCCTAAAAGAAAAAAACTCCCTATTTTCTTATGCCTGCATATTCATAAGCAATTAATGTACAAATTTTTCCACTTTAATCTTTTTTTTTTTTAATTTTCACTGTTTCCTGATACTCTTTTTTTCTTCCAAATTCTTTACTACCTACTGAAGAAGAAAATAAGAGAAAATTAAAATGATCTTAATCAAGCTTTTCAAAAGATTTTGTCTGCATTTACATATAAAACATGTCTTTATTTTTTTGAATTACTCAGTTATTTGGGACATTTCTCTGTGGTATATTTTTTTTGTTGTAAAAGGCATACATTTATTTGAACTTTGTTAAAGTGAATGATTCCTTACTTTTAATCCAACTTTAAGTAAAGAACATCAAACATTATAATTACCGGTTCAATATATTTATTTTTGAAAACATAATGTCTTGATTTGGTAGTGGCAGCCAGGGATGGACTGGGACAGAAATTCAGCCTGAGACTTTGAGATGGAGAGGCCCCTAAGGTGCATCCAGATGGAAAATAGTATATTATGAAATTTTCTGTATGTTCAGTATGTAAAATCACAATTTCTGAACCAACTCCCACAAAATTATTACAGCAGTTCTCCAATGCAGCCATCAAGTCTAAATACTCAGGAAGCGTGGCACTCAGACTTGATTGACTCAGCTCATTAACCAATTCAAAGCAAATAATAAGAGACAGAAACAACCATCCTCCAAGGAGTAAAGATATAGACATATATGTCTGATTTTATAACTTATTCTAGGGATAATAAGATTGCCTATAGCCCTGCACATTGCACTTAAACCTGTCAGAACGTCTTTGCCAATTTCTGCTCTGTTTTTCTCCTCTTCCTCCTCATCCTCCTCATCACCATGGCCAACAACAGCCTGCCCCTCATCACTTCCTAAAGGTACTCTGGTCTCAACAGCTAAGTAGTAACAGCATAATTATCATTAATTTCGTTCATAAATGACTGTTTAGCTATAAATACAGCTAGCAAAACATTGATAAACATAAAATTAACATAATAAAAATCTGGCTAATGCCAGACTAATGCCCTCACCGTTATCACTGTTGTAGCTGTCCATGGTGCTGATCATGTGACTGTCAGGATGTAATGGTGTGACTGACTTAATCACGCTCCAAATCCTGACTTAGGCGTCAGACTTTTTGGGTATGAACCAGGCTATCAAATTTAAGAGTTTTTTCATAGGTCACCTTACCATGTCACTAATAGGGTGCACTATTGGGTGCTGCTGCAGGTTGCAGGTGTGTCATGATGTTATGTCATATTAGTGGTGGATGAGCCCTTGGTGCACACACCATTGTGGGCACATGCTGTGAATTCTTAGTGGGTACAAGCAGAAGAGAGAGTGCAGCATAAAGTAAAGGAGATGAACTGTTAAGGCATTTCTCTTGGTTTGTATACAGCGGGCCTACCTGTGTCCCTCCTGCTCTTACCAGAATCAGCCTGTCCCAAAATCTCAGCAAGACTGACAGTAAAAAAAAAAAAAGGAAAAAAAAAATTCAAATCAAAGAGATATGTTTCAAAAATGCAACATACATGCAGCAGTTTTATTATTTACTTTAAATTTATCTGTTTTATTATGTTTTTAGGCTTGCAAGAAGAATAATTGCAGAGCTTTGTTAAGTTTAGCTTTGAAGCTTTGTAGATTTGTGCTGTATTGCTCATGGGCTGTAAGGTAATAAAAATGATGGAATCCAGCTGATTTTGTCAGCTTTTGTAGTAGCAAGCGATACATCTCTTTTAGGAGTTTTTCCCCATGTGTTCACTGGTTTTGGTATTTTTGCTGAGCTAACCAGGCTAATCATGTCTAAACTCCTGCTTTGTACCCCATGAAAAGATGTGAGATTGATTTGGATCTGATCCCACGCTCCCCGAGTGAGAGAATTAACCAAATTTTCCAAAATGTTAGAAAATCTTTTCTAACATTCCCTGCAGAAAACTGAATTCAGTGAAAACCATAAACTGGAAAGTTTTCATGCCAAAGCTCATTGGCAGGACATTGATTTAAGCATTAGATATATTCATTGATTTATTTTTCCGCCAGTAATTTAATAACAGTAATAATGTCTTATTATTACACCATGTTTCTGTGTGAGAGTGTGTAAGTACTGATGTGTGAGTGCTCATGTTTGTGATGGCCATCAATAGAAAGAGAGTGGAGGGAGAGATTAGGCAACTTTGTGTGCTAATCCCTGTGAAATCATGGGCCCCGGGGTGAGGTGGGGAGATAGGCGAGTGCCTCTCTGATCAGACGGGCTGTGGCTCACCGTGTGAAGCCGCCTGAATGCCCAGTAATCCCTCCCAGAGCCACAGAGAAGCTGGGCTGACTGATGGGCAGCAAACACCCGGCTGCTGCCTCTGAAACTCTGAAAATCACGGCAGGGATGGGGAAGACTGAAGGCAGGTTAAGGAGGTGAGGGCCGAGGTGATGTTTGGTGAGGAGAGCTGAGGAGAAAGTGGATTCTGCTGTCAAAGAAGTGGAGCCGTCACAGCGGTGCTACTTTGGTCGAACTGAGCTCAGGATAGAGATAAATTAAAGTCAATTCATATGGAAGTAAAGATTGTATTCTATGGATCTGTGGCATGTTCCACATTAATAGATAAAAGAGCTTCATCACAAAATGTAGCTTCATTCAAACTGCATTAAATGTTTAATTAAAGGTTTGTGGATCAGGATATGTAGCAATGTGATTGATTCTTCATTATATTTTATCTGCACATGGACGAAGAATCTTTTCCTGAGGGTTTTTACGGCATGCGGCTTTCAGAATATCCTGTGAAATTCATCCATGGAGTAAAAATAACAAAAACAAGACTTGATAGTTTTGTAAATACAACTAATAAGGTGCAATTATTAAAGAAAGAGGGGAACAGAGCTCAGAAGTCTGTCACTGCATGGTTTGGATGGTCACGCTGTAATCTGACTGACGAGACACACCAGGTAGACTGTTTCACATATCCGTGGCATGAAAAAATACCCCCAAAGCTGCATCCACATTAATCTCTCCAACGGCCGCCATTGGTTACAAGCTTGCAGTCACTTCAACTAAACCACGTCTGTAGCTACCGCCTCTTTCTCTTTACTACTCATTGGTCCGGTCATTCTCTGACCAAGAACAAGCTTATCAGCCTGAAATGTTGCAAGATGAACTTGATGACAGAGATAGAAGCTAGACAATTTAGTTGGTTTGCAAGGTCAGATGTGAGACTGCATTTCCAAAATGTTGATGGACTTGGAAATTCAGAAACTGATGGGTGATGTCACTAAGACTTTGGTCGTATTTTATTCAGCCTGTTTCTCACTTCCAATTTGTCAAAATGGCAGCTTAGTCAGACCTTCATGCTTCAAAATATATGATGCTTCAAGTAGCCAATTTTTTTTTTGTGTTTTTGATTTACTTATTGATTATTTTGCTCTTAAAATCAGCTGACCATGTGAACAGATTGCAAAAGCTAACATGACTGATATACAAGGGACATAGTGATGGGAATTACAGCTCCTTTTAGTGATCCAGATCGTTCGGCTCAGCTCAGCAAGAAGAGTCTGCTCTTTCAGCTCTTCAAACCAGCTTGGCCTGCTAAATTTATTAATGGCATGACATATGATTGATATTTCTGCTGGCATTTACCTTCAACTATGCTCAATTTCTTAAACTGGTGAAAATACCATGTAATCCATTTTCAAAATTTACCGTCTCCCTAAAACACATTGTTGGTCAGATGAAATCTGCTCTCTGGCTGTACAAAACATTAAAGGGCGAAAATTCTTGAAAGTTGTGATTACTTACTTTGTATGAGTAAAGGGATAGTTGGTTTAAAAAATTAACAATGACATGTTAAAAAAATATATGACTGTAATGATTTGGTTTCTTAATGTATGAAATGAGCCATTTTGGTCATTAAGTATCACTTTCTCTCATTTGCCATTGTGCTAAAACTAATAATGCAATAAAGTGAATGTTACCAAAAATGGTTGTCATATACCAGGCTCTGATGATTAGTAAGGAAAAAAGAAATCAACTTTGCATGTATTATTATTTGAACAATAACTCCCCATCTCTCCCATCTAAAACACAGGAGGACACAGTGACAGAACTTGGCATTTAAAGGGTCACATTTTTTTAAAGTTATAATTATTTAATCTTTATGAGCAGAAGAGGGGTTGGTTTGAAAAATTCACAAAATCAAAAAAATCATATTTTTATACACTGAGATATGAAATGAGCCAGTTTGGTCCTTAAGGGCTCTCAGCAGTGTAAAATTTTAAGGGTTTCCAAAGTTAATGTTTCACCATCAAACATAAGTCCTTAATCTGAGACCAACGTTGTCATAAATGACAAGAAGAGACATAGTTTATAAAAAAGTTTAATAACCTTTGCACCATAAATTATAGCCACTTACTTTGTTTGCCCCTGGAAGCTCTCTGTTTTGCTGTTCTAATGACACTATCAACTCATTTGTAGTGTCATTATTGTGTGAACTCTAACTACACCACTGAGCCCATAACTTTTCCAAAAGTAGAGGCTGAATGGTCTTATTTTAAAGGATAAGCTACCCAAAATGCAGAACGAAATGGCAAGATTTTCCTTGCACAAAGATTAAAGCTATGTCTTGAATGCAGCAACTTTAAAATGTACTAATCAATGATAATAATAATGTCTATTTTCAATCCATAAAGAAACAGACACGTAGAAGGTAAAAGTTCTGCTACCACAGGGTTTGTTTAGAAAAAAAAAATCACAGCCTTAAAACTTTTTACTTCAAGTAACCTCGAGGATGAACTCTTTACATTTTGGACACACAACACGAAACTCGAAAAGCGAGTTCTGAAGATGTTGGATAACTGAGGAGGAGGCTGTGTCAGAAGAAAACAGACTGTATGAGCTGACAGCTCTGTCTGATATCATCAAATCCTCAACTGTTACCACTGGGTCAACAGCTGCCAGCTCAAAGTTCAAATGCAAATGAGCTTTTTAACGAGCAAATATGAGAAATAACAACAAAATGAGGAATTCATGACATGATCCAGGACAAGAGGGACTGTCTGAGGCCGACTCTGTGTGATGGAACCACTTTTCTATGGATACTGAAACGCTGTTTGTTCAAAGTGTAGCAGATGTAATGTGGCAAACAGGGGAAACAGGACAGAGGAAAGATGATGTCCAGGTGTAGATCATAGGTCGGATATCAAATGCAAAGTAGCACCTATTCCAAATACAGCTGAGGCGGATTTCAATCACTATCACTGGCATCTTTTCTCAATAACAAAGCACTTGATAACCAGGGGCTTTTAACATCAGTCATGATTGATGGTGCTGAGAGAAGTCACTGTAATTGACGACATTTTCTCAAATTCATATTTGAAATTATTGCTACCCTTCAAAGTATTAAGAGCTGCTCATAGTTAAAGGTTTTCTCAATAATAAACCAGACGTTTATTTTCTTTTGTTCTAAATCAAAGCATTTTTGAATCAAGACAGGACATAGAGTACTCTATACACCGTGAGCATCGCCTCTATCACTGCATGGCAGCACCTGCTTCTAAATGGACTTGTAGCACTTTTTGGTACTCACCGATGCTGTTTCCTCTTGTCTAGATCTATGCTTACTCTTTGTACTTACTCTCAGAAATACGTCACTTTGGACAAAGCGTCTGCTAAATGACACTGTGACGTTGTACATTGTAAGTGACTTGATTTCCTGTGTAACTGAGCTGTGAAAAACTCAGAATAAAAGCATTTTGTACAAACAATGAGAAACTAACTAGAAGTGTAACTGTATTGTGTTTAGCCCAAAACACACCAGCGCCATCAACCATGCATCGAAATGATTGCCCCCATTATTTTCTATGAACAAATCCACAACTGGTGCCGTCTTTGCTCTGTGCCTCACTTATCTGTGTACAACTTGGGATTTATGGACTCTCCTTATGACCTCTGGTTGATTTATGGACATTACTAACTGCTGGACTGACATGAGCACTTTCCTTTATTTTTCTTTTTTGTCAGGGGGCAGGTTGTTTGTTTTTGATCTGTTGTTGTTTTTGGTATACTATATTGGATTTGCTTTATTTTATTTTTTGTCTGTTTTTGTTTTTTAATAACAAAAATGTTTAGAAATAAAATAGATTTAAAAAATGGGTGAGACTTCTATTCTCAAGCTTCTCAGCATGTGAGGCATGTTTATCAGACATATGTGTCCTCAGGCAGTCTAAAAGCCCTTACTTGACCACATTTACCCAGGCAGACACCTGCTGTATTTGGGACTACTGCTCTGTCTCGTTACCTCAGAAATCCACATACTTCACCTAAACTGCGTCCAGGGTGTGCAGCCCTTTGCTTAGACTGACAGCGCTAGCCATTGCCTACTGGGAGCACTCATGGAGCACAGCACAGCCCTTAGCAGCTGGATACCCAAATTTACAAGATCATGTAGAAGCGTGTGTAAACAACAGATTATTTTGCCTTTCCTGGGTTGATTTGGAAGTAATTTCAACATTATTCCATGATTGTCGTGCTTCTACCATTGGTGAGTACAGCAGGAAGTTTGAAGATTCGTGTTTTCTACAAAGCATGTGTGCTTTTATGTACAATTCTGTGGTTTTCCAACTCACAAAGTTCTTCATCAGTGGTGCTGTAGTAGCTCTGTGACCCACTGACTGAGCAGTGATCTGTAGCTTGTTCCACAATATGAGACATAATAATGACATAGTGATGATATTATCGGGAGTCCCTGCTTTGTGTTGTATTTTGAAGTTGACCGAACACATTGCACATTTTTCTGGCTGTTCAGGGATTGGCATAGTTCAGCCAGTGCCAAAAATAGACCAGGCAAATACGAATCTCAAGCAAAACAGAATGGCGCAAACTGCAATGAATAACTAGAAATAGAGTGAGTTGCCCTGGAGTGGATCACTGCACAGACAGAGTATGTGGAATTTGGAGGTTAAGCTGATTGAAAGGGGTCACTGTGGCTCAAAATACCAGGGCGGGTGTCCCAGTCCAATCTAAGCAGTCAAAGCATATATTCAAGTAAACAATGAACAAATATATGCCCCTTAGATTAGAAAACATGTTGCGATCTATAATCTTGATCTCAACATGGATAGAAATAAATGTGAGTATAGTTTTGGCCAAAACTATGCAGCAATGGCTGAAACAATGAGGCCAGGATCAAATAAAGTAATTATAAAATGTAAATACTAAATAAAAGTGTAACACCATATCAGCTGAAAATGTTTCATTCGCTTCATGTAAAGCCTTTTGTTTCTGGAGAACATGTGTAATTAAGATGAAAATACTTAATTTCTTCGTTTTATTGTTTATCACATTTCTTTGTGCTTTAAAATGCTTTATATAACACCTTTTGTAAACAAGTTCTTTGCTATTTAAACCTGTGACCTGCAATTTTTGGACATCTGACCAGACAAGCAAACAAATTAACCAAACAGATGCATGAATTCATGTTTATGCTGTCTGGATAATCAGATGTAATAACCTCTCCTCCTCTCTGCTTCACAGCTGGAGCTCCAACACTGAGAAGTTAAAGTTATAACCTAAAGCCTCCTGCTGTCATGATGAGGCATCACAAGTCAAGAGCATGTTATTGTCTGCTCCGTACAGTACACCAGCTAATAAACATTGACTGTGAACGCTGATTGTGATTGGTTAAAGACATGTACCACTGGCCAGAGGTATGGAAGAGAGACCCATTACAAACTAGAAGGCAATAAAGTGAGCTCATTTAACGCTAACAGCCGGAGCACCCTCCAAGATGGGTCCCCTGCTGGAGATTTGGGTCGATGGAGGAGCAGTAATTACACTTCAGTCTAAGTGTCTTAATGTGACTGCCTCCATTGTTTACTTTTCTGTCTGCTGAAAAACAGCGGCTGATGGATATTTTTCATTTCCAGTCAAGCCTCGGAGTGTTTGTGTGTCACAGCATGTCTGTAAAGAAGTCTGTAGGCCTCCATAGGTAGATAAGCAACATAGGTAGATTTGTCCACATTTGATACAGGAGTTGCTTTGGAGCTGCAGCCTTGGTGTGTTTGTGTAATCAGTCCTTCTCAGAGTGTGATAGCGCATTTCTTATTACAGTCCCAATGTCTTTACACCTTTGTCAACTGGGCCCCTGAAAAACCTAAAAATACCCCCCCCAAGTTGTGATATCCCTGATGGTATAAATGCATGTGTGTTGGACCAGTAGCATTGGTGCTAGCATCTTGTGTTAAATTATAATTGGGTTATGATGTTCAAATTATTACCTCCTGCCACTTTTTAGCACTTTTCATCAGGTTTTTCCATATCAGACCCAATTTTGCTTTTTCAAGCCATTTTTTGCTACTTTTAACCTCTTATGAGCACTGTAGTCGCCTATTTTTGCCACTTGTAACTTATTTGTGCAACTTTTCAACTGCTTTTCAGCCCTTTTTTACAGCCAATTTTGCCATGTTTTCTTTTCTTAACCCATATTTGCTGCTGCTTGCTTGCCTCTTTTAACCTATTTTTTAATCACTTTTATGGGTGTGACGAGATCTCGTGCCACGAGATTTCGCAAGACCAAAACGTCATAAGATATCTGGTTGAGGTGAAACCCATCATGCAAGATCAATATTGCCCAGAGACCAGGAGAAGCAGCTCTCCTGTCAGAAAACAATACCTAACTGGAAGTTATAAAAGATCACAAAAATGCCCTGGACACTTTACAGTTGTTGGTTTGCCAACTAATGAAGAAACAGAGCTGATCCGTGACCGATTCAGATATGACAGATGTGACGGACAGATTGTTCATCCAATCACCCTCCCAGTTTTTTTCAAAGGCTCTGCCCTTTCCCAAACGCTGTGTATGAGTGGTTTTCCAGATCCATCTGGTGTGTCAGGTTACTAATTCTCACCATTATTTTGTAATTATTCAATAATTCTTCCCTTGAGTTATTATGTGTGCCCATCCACATTATTAACATCACCCAAAAAAAAGGTAATTCTGTTTTAAGAAAATGGGTTTACATTTTGAAAATGCTATATTATACAACAGTAAAATAAATAAGATTCTCTTTTTTGTTGCTTTAATAGTAGTGGCTATTATTTGGGTTGAATATAAATGATGGTTGTCACAGATTCACTTCACAATGGATGGATGTTGCACACTTATGGAACTGCTCATCTTGAGGTAAGAAAGGCTTCAAATTGTTCCTCACTACTAAGAAGTTCCTGGTCTCAGCTGCCTCCTACATGTCTATCAGTTGTGTTTTTTCATGTTTTACTAGGTTTTTTATTCTTTCTTTTTTTTCAAAAGACTTTTTTCAGTTGGATGAACACACTGACAGAAACAAGCCTGAGTTGTACTTCTACAGAATCTTATCAGAGACAGAAAACCCAGAGAGGAAGAGAGCTTGGATTTATAATATTTGACACTTCGCTGCCCTGTAAGGGCAAAAATACAGTAACATCAAACACACTTTTCTTAACTCTGTCTTAGAATACCATGTTCACTGTTTATTGTTCTCACAATGCTTCTTATGCTACATGTAGTAATGTTAACCCATTTAATCCCATCAGTCATAATGGTGACTGTACAGTTACATCAGCTTATTTTTGATCCACTATATACTTCTACACTAAACACACATGTATCTAAATGAGACCTGCTTTCATTTGTCAAAATGTACAGCAACACTAACTTAATAAAAAGGACTGGACCATAAAATGAGATGGACCTTTATTAGAAGTTTTACAGCTTCAATTTACCATCAGGAAGAGATAACAAAGGAAACACAAAATCAGGAAGTACTTTGACAGTGAGACACTGAGAACAGTGAGAAAGTAGAGGTCGACTGGAGTGTTTCTGGGAGGATTTCAAAGTCTTCAGAGTCCTACACATGACTTTAACTTTCAGGACACCTTTTAATTATGAATAAGGATAAAAAACTTGATCTGAAAGGAGACATAATCTCACTAGAGTGTTGTTTTCTAATCCAGAAACACCCTGGGGCTAAAACTGCACCCTCTGATGATACTCTGTTGCAGAGGTTTCATAATCTGTGACCTTTCTATTATTTAAAATATGGGAGGAAGATTGATGCAGAGGCAAGGGTGAGCTAAACTCCAGCTGTCTGGAAAACTCTCACTCTCATTCACTTCAAACTGACCTGTCAAGTGAAGGCCAGGTGGGTACAGCTAATCAAAAGTGAAAGCATTTTCAGTAATCTGTTAATTCAGTTAATTTTTTAATGAGAAAGCCCTATTAAAGCCTGACGATGTGCCTTCTTGGTATCAGTGTGTTTTCTCCTCATTATTGCGACTACTGTATTTAAAAAGCTGGAGAGTCTTAAAGCCGTTTGAGTCTGAGTGCCTGGTGTTCATGTAACGGCTGCAACATGGCTCCATTTTAATTTCAGCCTGCATGTGATGGGCCTCCCACCCCCATGGTAAAAACTTTATCTCCATGGTAAAGTTTACCATGGGGGTGGGGGACTCCAAGATTATGTGCCCAGGTGCCTCTGCGTTCTTAATGTGGGCCTGGTCTCGGACTGTAAAGTCTATGAAAACAGCATCCGAAATGGTCCCTGCCATCCAGTAAAAAAGATTCAATCCAAACAATTTTTCCACATATGGATCCAAATCTACTAATAATTGAAACATCTTTAATTAATTGCATCACCCTTGTCTCTAAAGTAGTGGTTTTCAACTGGTGGGTTGGGACCTAAAAATGGGTTGCGGGGCTGTTTTCAGTGGGTTGCAAACTAGTTTCATCTATCCATATACTTTATTTTGCAGGAAAATTAGTAAATTCTGATTGTTTTCTTGAGATTGTCACTTATTTATCCCGTTATCTTGGATGGAAATATATATTCAAAAAATGTTAGTTTTCATAATGATAATAATAATTTGTAAATGTCTTGTAATCTTTCAAAAAAACACACAAAAAAAGTGTTATAATGGTAAAACATAGTGAAATGAAATGTTTGCATGCATGTAGTGTTAGCCAGTCTCTTTGTTCAGTCTTTTGTTGTGTTCCTTCCAAGGTCCAAATTTCAGCATCTTTTGTTGAATGAATTGGATGAAAATCTGAAATTTGGGTCCCTACTTAATGATACAGCAGGTGGTGGGTCCTATGACCGGACCAGTTAAGAACCACTGCTATAAAGAAGCTCAGGAAGTACGTAACTTCCAGAAGCAGCCTTTCACAGTAAAAGTTCCTGTGGCATAGACAGGTATTTTGCCTCATTGTTGAATCAGCTCTCTAAAGAACAGGTGGCTGTACGCGCTTACTTTGAAAATGGCATTAGCAGAGAGAGAATTTAGAGGAAGTGATAATCCTTTTTCAAATAAGCGTCCACGTTGAAAATACATTTTAAAAAATTAGCAGATAATTTGTGATTAACAGATATGTTCCCAGCTTTGCTGAAGGCCCATCATTTCAGGGATAATGCTGGTTGCTAGTTGTAATATTGCAGAAAATTGTGGTTTAATACTGTTAGCAGTGATAATGCTTAGCTGGTGTCCTCTCACCAAGACAGTGTTGTTAACTTGCCCTTGAATTCAGCATTGCAGAGCACCTTTGTTTGGATTAGTGTGGAATCATCCATCATGTTTTCTTTTTTTCTTTTTTTTCTTTTTTTTTTGTTTAACATGAAATATGGTCTCAGATCTCTCTAGATTTTTGGAATCCATCACCACCCTGGCCTTTGGGAGATTATACAGTAGGAAGAGTTGTCATATTCTTGACTTTATGACTAACAACCTTGAATATTAGTACAACATAATATCTGAGTCATACCAAAAACATGAAGCATGTTTCTCCTGCCGCAGAAGTCTCATAATCCTCTGAAACCGTTCTATTGTTTTTTGAAATCATTGGGAGTTTAGCGGTCAGAAGTGTCAGCGGACTGCACCGTGAACTCTTTCCACTGATTGTGTGTCCATGTTTGGTTTAGTCAGCGTCTGATAACAACACAGGAAGTCAGCTCTGCTCCTGTAATTCTCCCACTCTCTGTGACCTCCTGACCTTTAGACCAGCTCTCTGTGTCCCCTTCCTCTTCGCTCAGCAAACCGCTCAGAAACAATACTACATTTCAACAATAATAAAACACACTCAATAATCTCACTGGATCTGTTATTGACAGCTGTTTCCCCTCATCTACGGCTGCTCTATGGTAAAATGTGACTGAGTGAGGATTGCTGAAGCTGTTTAGGGTTAATGAACGTCATATGGTCCAAGTTTTATAAATACAGTGGCTTGCAAAAGTATTCAAACCCCTTGAACTTTTCTACATTTCTTCATGTTACAACCAAAAACATGAATATATTTCATTGGGAGTTTATGTGATAGATCAACATAAAGTGGCACATAATTGTGAAGTGGAAGGAAAATTATACATGGCTTTCAAATTTTTTACAAATAAAAATCTGATAAGTGTGGTGTGCAAAACTGTTCAGCCCCCTGGAGTCAATACTTTGTAGAGCCAACTTTTGTTGCAATCACAGCTGCAAGCTTTTGGGGTATGTCTCTACCAACTTTGCACATCTAGACATCTAGAGACTGAAATTTTTGCCCATTCCTCTTTGCAAAACAGCTCAAGCTCAGTCAGATTTGATGGAGATTGTCTGTGAACAGCAATTTTCAAGTCTTGCCACAGATTCTCAGTGAAATTTTAAGTCTGGACTTTGAGCCATTCTAACACATGAATACGCTTCAATCTAAACTGTTCCATTGTAGCTCTGGTTGTATGTTTAGGGTATTGACTGTAGAAAGAATTGGACAGACCCTGTGTGACGTCAGCCGTCTGCTTACAATAGGCAGACTCAAACAGCTGTTGAAGTCAATTTGCAGTGGCTTCCATATTTAAATGGCGGTTTCAACTGAACTTTGCATCAACCTAACGGCCTGCCTACTAAGCGTGACTTCCTGTCAGCTAGGTAGCTAGCATTCTGGTTGACAGAAACATAGCTTCTGTCTGTAGAGCTATCTGTCGATCAAATAAGATGTGCCAATCAGTGCACAGTGAGGTTTTTCCTAAATATAATCTAAACGATCGTGGTACAAAAAATTCACCCCCCGTACAGTGAGAGCACATGAAGACATTAGCTAATGAGACACGTTTGTTTTTTTTTTGAACCAGGCTGTAAATCAGTTTATTTCTAGTGTAAAAACCAACTGTTTAACAGGTGTCCAGATGGGACTTGTTCCTGCAGCCAGCTTCAAGCGGACACTCGCTGTATTGCAATTTTTTGCGCTTCCGCATTGCCTTCATTTTTCAGGACCGGAGGTTGCCGCTTGGTTTAGGGTCATTGTCCTGCTTGAAGGTGACCCTCCACCCCAGGTTCAAGTCTGTTGCCGATTCTCACAGGTTTTCCTCCACGAATGCCCTGAATTTGGCTCCATCCATCTTGCCATCAACTCTGACCAGCTTCCCTGTCCCAGGTGAAGAAAATAGACTTATAGTTATCCTGTGGACAGGTTCTTTCACCTAAGCTGTGGATCTCTGCAGCTGCTCCAGAGTTCCCATGGGCCTCTTTGTTGCTTCTCTGATCAGTGCTCTCCTTGCCCTGCCTGTAAGTTTAGGTGGACGGCCATTTCTCAGTAGGTTTGTAGTTGTGCCATGCTCTTTCCATTTTCAGATGATGGATTAAACAGTGCTCCGTGAGATGTTGAAAACTTTGGATATTTTTTCATAACCTAACCCTGCTTTAAACTTCTCCACAACTTTATCCCTGTCTGGTGTCTTCCTTGGACTTCATGGTGCTTTTTGTTCACTGGTGTTGTCTAACATACCTCTGAGGCCTTCACAGAACAGCTGTATTTATACTGAGATTAGATTACACACAGGTGGACTCCATTCACTAATTAGGTGACTTCTGAAGGCAATTGGTGACACTGGATTTTATTGATGGGTATCAGACTCCAGGGGGCTGAATATTTTTGCCCACCACACTTTTCAGATTTTTATTTGTAAAAAAAAAATGTTGAAAGCCATGTATAATTTTACCTCCAATTCATGACTATGCGGCACTTTGTGTTGGTACATGTTACGACCAGCTCGTTGTGGGTAAAGGAAGTAACATAAAACCAGATGTAGTTGGTAAATTAAAGGTATTTATTACAAAAGTAAAACTGTGCTTAACAAAAGTGAGGCAAAATTAAAGGACCGATGAGTGCTGTTCAACTAATAACCAAATAAAACAGTGTCTAACTAGAGTTTTAAAACTAACTAACTGGTCATACAAACTGAACAGAACTCCTAACTAACTACACTAACTAACCAAATCTAACAACAACAGAACAGCACCCCTAAACCTAGTGTGACTAAACAAATAACAAAACCTACATGTGAATGTGTGCCTAACTAAACTACAACCTGGCCCAGTGCATCAGACGAGTGCCTCAAACAGAATCTTAACAGAAATTCAAAACACTAAACAAATCAAACACAAAGAGGCACAGTGGCGAGCTCAAAACTAAGGTGAAGCTGCGCGTCAACTGCTGGCAGTCCACACTTTTATGAGGGTTGGGCTGATTGGTGTTGCTTCTCATTGGCTGATTGGTTCTGCTGCAGCTGCTCACCGATCACCTTCACCAGCAGCACAGGTGTCAGGAATCAGCCTAGAGAGCACCCAAGCCACTCACACACACATGCACAGACACTCCACAGAAGTAATTAGTTACACAAAGGGGGGGATGCGGCTGTGGCCGTAACAGTACATCATGCAAAATCCCAAAAAAATATGTTTACATTTGTTGTTGTAACGTGAAGAAATGTGGACAAGTTCATGGGGTATGAATAGTTTTGCAAGCCACTGTATATTGCTGGCGTTGGGCCAAAACCTTTTATGTCCAAAATCATTGCTAGTTTGTTATTTTCAGAAAAAAGCGTTCCTATGTTTTCTGAGACCAAAATATTAAACATGTTTACATGTTGTTTGTAATTCTGCCTAAAATAGTGTGAGTAAATGTTGTGCTGTCCATAACACTGAAGAGAGCAAGTTGACAGCTGTCACTCTGTAAAAATCTGATTCTTCTTTCTTGTACATTTTGAATGATTATAAGCCTTTTATTAATATTTGTTTATGCTGGTTTTGAAAAAAGGGCTGCACTGTTGAAAATGCCAGGGCCTTTTTTAATGCTTGTCCATCACCTATTGTAGTGTCTCCAGTAATAACGTTGTAATGTATTGTAGTTTGCATTTAAAAAGTGTCTCCTGCTATGGCGTCATGTATTGCTGTCAACAGCTCATAGTCAGTGTTTCAGTAGGCTCCACCAATCAGAGATGGCACTGTGACTCTGTAGGATTGTGGGTAATGTGTTTTTTTTTTTTGGCTGAGATCGTAAACAAACTTTTGTGTCCTACAGAAGCATGAACAATTGTTTGTAACTCAGGTAGCATCTGGCTAGTCTAACTTGGATATTTCTGACTTCATGGCTAATCATCAAACTACAGAGAAAACTAGAAAAGCACTCAGAGAAAACAGACCTCTGCCATTAGCCCTATCTCCCAATAGTAAAGAATCCATTCAAAAGATTCCTGGATCCAGACGGTGATCTGGATCACTCCCAAAATCTAATCAGGTCTTCCTTATGCCATTTCTGACATTTCCTGAAAATTTCATCAAAATCCGCTCATAACTTTTTGAGTTATGTTCCTAAAAAACAAACTAACAAACTAACTAACAAACCCTGCCGATCACATAACCTCCTTGGCAGAGGTAATTAACGTGAATTTAACTTCCAAATCCACACTGAGGAGCTCTTTCACAGGATTGACACAGTTTTGAAAACATCGGCTCTTTTGACAAACTTTTGGCAGACTTTAGTTTGTCGAAGTGAATGTATATTTCTGCAACAAAAGATGCTGTATATATTTTGAGTGCAGAAAAACAAAATATAGGGAGTGGATGATACATTTTTTTTATCCTTTCAGGTTTGCTTGGTTTGTGATTTTCACAATAAAGCGCTCCTGTGTTTTCCGAGCCTTTTCAAACTCTCTGCCTTGTTGTGGCTGCAGCTTTGTTCGCTCAGCCTCCACAGAAAGAGACGCTCTTTGAAAGAAAGAGCCAGACCAGAATAAAAAAAAAAAACACTTTATACAGCCATTTTCTTTCTTCTTTATTTTCTCTTGACAGTATTAGCAGTTAATATTGCACATGCACTTATAACAAGTGCTCTATCTTTTGCAGATGACTGTTTTTCTTTTTTGTCAAGTTGACTTGTTGTTGGCGCATAAAGGAGCTGCTTGTAGTGACAATATGAATCGATGTTTTAATCCAAGCTGATAGGAACAAGCTGTTAATCCTCTGCCAGCACACACCTCTGCATACGCTCCACATGAATGGAAAATAAACATTTAAAACCTCTTATATCTGCTAGAAAACACCCTCTGGCAATTCATTTTCATAAGATAAACTATTTCTGAAATGCAAAGGTGTTTAAATCCATGAATGCTCCCTCACTGTTTGAAAAGGAAGATTTGATACTAATGATGTGGAGGGAAATTAATCCTAATCTTCAATTTCACTCCGTGTATCATGTTGCTGCACAAAGGCATGATACACAACCCAAGTGGAAAATATATTTTCTTCTGCCATGCAGCTTCAATTAAATTACCAATAGGCTAAGTGCAAGTGTAACTAAATATAGCTGTTTGAACGTTGTTTGACCCACGCGGGAATCGTGAGCACCAAATTCAGCGCGGCTCATAAATATAAATGAAACTAAAGGGAATCTTGTGAGGAAAATGGAATCAAAAGTAAACCTAAAGCTGCAGATTTTGGTGAAGTTGTCCACCTTAAGCTCAGTAACATATGAAGTGAAAAAGCAGCGGCTGCAGTGATCATCCTTGGAGCTGTCAGGCTTTACCCGGCCTTATTAAATGATCAGCTACGACGTGTATTGTCACAGCCCGGTGAGTTTTGGCAGCGGCGACCACGAGCCGTGGAGCGCTGATGCCAAAAAGTGGCTTATCTTGATGGATGGGTTCATTATCACCTTCTAATTACAGGTGGATTTTCAGGTGTATTCATTACCTGGGCTGACCGGGGTTGTTTTTATGTCTGTGTGGTAGGGAGTCCAGGGGTTACTGTTACACCGGCTGAACTGTAGGGGGTCAGCTGCTGTGTGTCGGGGGAGGGACGGGGGGTGGGGGGGTCCTGGGGTTCCTGTTTCAGCTCTGCTGTAGACTCGCTGCAATATTCATGAGCTCCGTGGGGATCAATGTGCTGTGCAGCGCTCAGGACGCCTCTCACTCTCAAACTGCGTCAAACACGATCACAGGAGAGAGAGTGCATCCAGATCTAAGCACACTGACAACTGTGACTGCACTATGGACATTATAGGGGACCCTAAAGACTCATTTACAGCATTTTCACACCACTTACAGACACATGATTACCATGACATCACTAGCTAAAGTGGGAGCTGGTATCAACATCCAGCTGCCATGCATTTAAGTCAATAATCACACACTAGGTGTATTTCAGAGCCATAAGAGGAACAGAAAGATGCAGAAGTGGACCAAAACATGTGATGTTCACAACCTGACACCAAACTGTTTCACCTTTTCATCTATATTCCGGAAAAGTTGGGGCGCTGTGCAGAATGTAAATAAAAACAAAATGCAATGATTTTCAAATCTCATAAACCCATTTTTTATGAACAAGAGAACATAAACAACACATCAGATGTTAAAACTGAGACATTTTACTATTTCATGGACATATTAGCTCATTTTGGATTTGATAGCAATAACATGTCTCAAAAAGTCAGGGCAGGGCCATGTTTATGATTGTGTAGCATCCCCTCCTATTTTAACAACAGTGGGTAGACATCTGGGAAGTGAGCAGACCTGTTGCTGGAGTTGTGCGTGAAGAATGTTGTCCCATTCTTGTCTGATGTAGGATTCTAGCTGCTCAACAATCCTTGATCTTCTTTCCTCAAGTTTTCATTTCATTATGCTCTAAATGTTTTCTATAAGTGAAAGGTCTGGACTGCAGGATGGCCTGTTCAGTACCCAGACTCTCCGAACCCTCTGAGCCCTCAGCCATTTTTTTCAACAATTGTGTCTCACTACTACGTTTTGTCTTAAAAAGCTTCAATCCATCAATCCTGTTGCACACAGTCTAGCTCCAAACATCCTTTAAAAAAAAAAAAACCTGGGCTGTAAGAATATGTGTGGAATCTGATTTTTTTTAAAGGTATGAGACTATAAAGACAAAAGGAATATTAAAACAGGAAATTAAAACTAAGGTTTTTACGTATTACACACCGTAAACAATAATGACTGCAGGTTGTTTAGTCCCCCCCCCAAAAAAAAGTGAAAAAATAAAAAACATTCTGTGGCAAGTCTTCAAAATATTCCCATAAAAATGTCCTTGCACTTTTGGAAATTTGAGTCATTATTTAAAGCAGTTCCTGTCTGCAGTGACACAGAGGGTCACATCACAGCCTCTCTGTGTCTCTTTCTCTGCATTAGGAGTCATTCAGGCTCTCTTCTCCAGTTTCTAAGTGCTTGCATATGTGATGTGATGTACCCTGGAAAGTCATCCAAGTTCCAGGCTTGCTAGAAGATGTTCTGTAAGAGCTATGAAGGCATGGATACGTTATTAGAACGGCACAACTGAGGGCTTTCAGAGGAAACAAAGGAGTAAGTGGTGATGATTTATAGTTAAAAAAATGTCCAACTTTAAATAACAGGTGTCTCTTCTTGTTGTATATGGCAATGCCGTTGTCTAGATGGGAGCATATGTTGCTCTAAAATTTCTTTATACTTTTCAACATTGTGTGCTTTTTCAGATGTGTAAGCTGCCCAAAGCCATGGGCAATAATGCAACCCCATACCATGGGAGATGCAGGTTTTTTTTAACTGTGTGCTGATAACAATTTGGATGGTTCCTTTCCTCTTTAGACCACAGGACATGGCATATGTGGTGTCCAAAAAGAATTTCAAATTTTGATTAATCTGACCACAGAACAGTTTACCATTTTGCCCCAGTCCATTTTAAAAGTGCTTTGGACCAGAGAAGATGGTGGAATTCCTGGATCATACATCCAAAATTTCTAATTAACTCACAATTATTTAGTCTTTTTTTTAATCAAAGTTGTCTCAGTTTCTTCTGCAATTTTTGGGGGGGAATTCTGATGATTGTGCACATTATGGCCTAGCTATCAGGTTGACATTACTTTCTTATCATTTAGTTCAGTGTGCCCATCCACACTGTTAACATTCTCTACATATTTCTTGTTCAACTGCCCTGTTGACATAATAGCAAAAAATCCCAACATGATATAACAGAAAAACAAAATTCTGATTTTGAGTTTTTATTCCAGCTTAGTGTTTTCCTCTAACATCTCTTGAAGCCCATCATCTCTGCACTAAATTTTGAACTTGGGTTGACTCTGATGGTAAACATGTGAACATTAAAAGAAGCTCATTTGCTCTTTGCTATCATTAAACATAATGTTTTGTTTATTATGAGCATAATTTACTTAAGCCAGTGTGTGTGAATAAATGAATCTAAAAGAAGATATGTTTGAAATACCAGAATATATGTAAAAATATGGATATTAATAAGATGAGTCTCCCCCTCTCCTATAATTTCATTAATGAGAAACTGACTTAAGAAAATACTGCTAAGCAACAAAGCCAGCCAGGAATTAATGCATTTTTTTTATTACCTTCGCCAAGGAGGTTATGTGATCGGGGGTTTGTTCGTTTGTTTGTTTGATAGTTTGTTAGCAACATAACTCAAAAAGTCATGGACTGATTAGATTTTGGGAGTGATGCGGATCATCGTCTGGATCCAGAAGGATTCTGTGCTGTTGGGAGATAGGGCTAATGGTGGAGGTCTGTGCTGTTACCACTTTACACCAGGAGATGGCGGACATGAGTAACTTCAATCTCAGCAGCATGTTTTTGGGTGTGTTTCTATTCAAAGTTTTGGAGTTTATAAAATTTGAAAGACGCACACCCAATCGAGGAGATGAGTTGGAGCATAACAGAGAGAAAGACAGCGAACTGTGGCAAGAATACTCACAATGCTGGGAGGAATAGAGGAATATTGACCGTCTGCCATGACTTCCAGTCATCTGGTGAGACTATGGGTGCTTCCGCCATGACAGTCCATACGTAGTGAAGCCAATGCTTTGCCTCACCATGTCTCCACCCCACCGGGGAGGGAGTAATCAGCGAATTAGATTTTGGGAGTGATCCGGATCACTGTCTGGATCAGAAATGTTTTTAAAGGATTTTTCACTATTGGGAGATAGCGCTAATGGCAGAGGTCTGCACTCTCTGTGTGCTTTTCTAGTTTATAATGTTAGAAACAGATTTTTTTTTACATGTGAAGTTTGATGAAGTGTCTGGCCCAGAATTTGTAAGAGTGTATGCCAAGATAGGCAACAGCATAGTCAAATTACAAAGTTACACACAAACAGTGAGTAGCCATAAACAATAAAATGTCAACACCACCCCAATACATCAACACAGAAACAGCAGGTACTTGTTAAAATCAACTACAATCAAAAATCAAAACATCTGCAGCCAGATGTGACTGCCTCCAAGTCAACCAACGTCCTCATTAAAGCTTCCAATGAGACCAACACAAGATACTTGTACCTGGAGTTATGCCCTTAATATTGACCCCACATGTCAACTGTGCAGATGATGGGCAGAAGAAAAAAACACTTCACCAGGGTTCCCACAAGATAGACCCTGACAAAGAGCTGGCTTTTTGCTGCCTGTCGGTCAGCTCTGTTCAAGACTGATAAGCCAGCACAGAATTGACTGCCAAAACTGCTAAACTGTTCAAACATTTAATGCAAACTTAAAGTTGATGTGCTGCTGCAACACAGCAGTACAATAATCTGAGACCAACATCATTTATGACAAGAAGAGATACATGTTATTTAAAGTTGAATAACTTTTGAACTACTGATCGTAGCCACTTACCTTTAATTCTCCTGAAAGCCCTCAGTTTCGACATTCTAATGATGCTATCAACACCTTCATAGCTCTTACAGAACATCTTCCAGCAAGCCTGAAACTTGGGTGATTTTCTGGGGCATTTAAGGTTTAAATTCACACCAGTAACTTTGTCATTAAACACCTTTTTTCCCCCATTTTTAATCAATTTTTTGATCCCCTCCGCTGCTAGCTTTGGCATTAGCCACTATAATGTTTCCCACAATGCATTATGTTGAGCTGTGACAACCAATGGCAGGCTGTTCGGTTGTCACGTCATGCTTTGCCACACTGTGCATGCTTCAACACTTTAAAATAGGATGGAGAGAAAGAGACACAGAGAGGCTGTGATGTGTCCCTCTGTGTCACTGCAGACAGGAACTGCTTTGAATAATGACTCAAAAGAAGTCAATTCCAAAACAATGCAAGGACTTTGTTGTAAAAATGTGAATATTTTGAAGACTATTTGTCCTGGAATGATATGTTTTTATTCACGTTTTGGTCCCCAGGAGATGGGAGAAAAGGAAAAGAGCCTTAGTTATTATTGTTTACTGTGTGTAATACACAATAAAGTATGTAGAGTTTTATTATCTTATTTTTTTCTATGTTTCTTTTTTCTTTATAGTCCCATAACTTTTCTAAAGTGACATAACTGCAGCACACACATTCTTAAAGCCGAGGTTGCTAATATTTAGAGCTTGACTGGGCAACATGGGGTTGATATTTAACAAGCTATTTAAAAAATGGCTTAGTTCATTCAGGGCAAATTTTTTTTGCAATTGGATTGATTTTGGATGTTTCACATAGCAAAAGCATCACTGTCAGTGACTGGGACAGCATTAAACATTCCTATGATATAAAGAAAATTGATTTGATTTGGTTTGATCCAATGCAAATTAATTGTGGAAGCATAACTTAGTGCTTTACAAAACTGGGGGGAGGGGGGTATTTCAAAAGGGTAAGCGTCATTGAGTTTATTTATAAGGGTATACTTGCAGGTCTGTTTATGTTCTGCTTGCAAGTTTTAGCATCATAGCTAATCTTTAGCCCTCACATCTGAATATGAGATTATGAGCTGCCATTGTGTTGAATAACTTATTTCTAAAGCATACAGATGGGCGGATATTTTGAAAGTTATTCCTCTGTCATATCATGTCCAAATGACTTGATTTCTAAGGGAGAGAGGAGTAACTGTAAGATGTTTCAGCGATGCTCCATGTAAGGATGGCTCAGTGGTTTAGGCTCCAAAGAGAGTCCACAATTTCAAAAATGCAGTCCAATTGATTTTATTTACAGTGAAATGTGCGGTAGTGTTTACAGTGCAGGCCTGAATAAAAAAATAAGCATAAAAACTTGCAGAAGATGGGAGGAAATGCAAAATGTGAAACCATAAGTAGACTGGGCACTATAAAGTAATCTGTTTCAGCTCTGTGTTTCACTTTAAAGGCTCTAGCGACTTAAGAGCTCAGACACCAACCACCAGCTAACCTCCCAAGGCCTCTGGTCTCCTCTTATGTAGGAGTGAGGGGAGGTACCAAAGCCAAAGAAATGAGACAAAAACCAGTTAACCCTTAAAGACAAAAGCCCTGACTGCAAACAGTATAAAAATTTGCCAAATCATTTCAGATTATGATAAACTTCAGTCATTATTCAAAGCAATTCCTGTCTGCAGAGACACAGAGAGACACATCAGAGCCTCTCTTTGTCTCTTTCTCTCCATCATGAGTCATTCAAGCTCTCACCTCCAGTTTAAGTGTTTGCACATGCACTGTTTGGTAAAGTATGATGTGAAAACGGCATTGGTTGCCACAGCCCAGTAACAATGCATTGTAGGATGTTAACAGACAATATGGCTGATGGTAGTAGCTGCTAGCTGCAGGGATGATCGAAAAATTGATTATGTAATGGATAAAAAGACATCCAATATCAGAGTTACTGGTGTGGATTTATTTTTGAAATGCCCCAGAAAGTCAGCCATGTTCCAGGCTTGCTAGCAAATGTTCTGTAAGAGCAACGAAGTAATGGATAGCAACGGCACAACAGAGGACTCTGAGAAGAAAAAAAGTTAAGTGGCAACAATTTATGGTTCAAAAGTTATTGAACTTTGAGTAACAGGTCTTTTTTGTTGGATACGACAATGCTGGTCTCAGAGGGAACTGGTGTATAGACCATTTCATTTTGCATTTTTACTGATCCAGGGCCCTACAGACTGATGTATTTCAATCTTTGACACAGAGATCGGTTAACCTTAACACCACTACACTGTATGCTCCAAATGAGTGTTTCTCAGCCTCTTTTTGTGTGTAAACCCTCAATAAATCACAAAATAACCTGGAGTTTACCTTTTTGCTGCCATTAGCCAGAAAAGAAAGCCTTCCTTTTCGTTTCAAAACCAATAATTTAAGCTGGACTTAGCCCTGCTACATAGAAAACGGTCAATCAAATTTGATTTCAATAAGCAGTTTCACTGGGTTTAAGCAAATACACTATATTGCCAAAAGTATTCACTCACCCATCCAAATAATTGAAATCAGGTGTTCCAATCACTTCCATGGCCACAGGTGTATAAAGTCAAGCAGCTAGGCATGCAGACTATTTCTACAAACATCTGTGAAAGAATGGGTCGCTCTCAGGACCTCAGTGAATTCCAGCGTGGTACTGTGATAGAATGCCACCTGTGCAGCAAGTCCAGTCATAAAATTTCCTCGCTCCTAAATATTCCACAGTCAACTGTCAGTGGTATTGTAACAAAGTGGAAGCGATTAGGAATGACAGCAACTCAGCCAGGAAGTGGTAGGCCACGTAAAATCATGGAATGGAGTCAGGAGATGCTGAGGCGCGTAGTGCGCAGAGGTCGCCAACTTTCTGCAGAGTCAATCGCAACAGACCTCCAAACTTCATGTGGCCTTCAGACTAGCTCAAGAACAGTGCGTAGAGAGCTTCATGGAATGGGTTTCCATGGCCGAACAGCTGCATCCAAGCCATACATCACCAAGTGCAATGCAAAGCAACGGATGCAGGGGTGTAAAGTACACTGCCACTGGACTCCAGAACAGTGGAGACACGTTCTCTGGAGTGATGAATCATGCTTCTCCATCTGGCAATCTGATAGATAAGTCTGGTTTTGGTGGTTGCCAGGAGAATGGTACTCTGTGCACCAGTGCACAAAGCAAGGTCCCTAAATACATGAATGAGACAGTCTGGTATGGATGAATTTGACTAGCCTGCACAGAGTCTTGACCTCAACCTGATAGAACACCTTTGGGATGAATTAGAGCGGAGACTGAGAGCCAGGCCTTCTCGTCCAACATCAGCGTGTGACCTCACAAATGCATTTCTGGAAGAATGGTCAAAAATTCCCATAAACGCACTCTAAACCTTGTGGAAAGCCTTCCCAGAAGAGTTGAAGCTGTTATAGCTGCGAAGGGTGGACCGACGTCATATTAAACCATATGGATTAAAAATGGGTTATCGCTTGAGTTCATCTGCAAGTCAAGGCAGGTGAGCCAATACTTTTGGCAATATAGTGTATATGAAAAATGTATGCCCACAGAAGCATTAATAACTTAACTGCCCCTGTCTCAACTGCACAAATGCTACCAGAAAAATTGTTTTGGACCAGTTTTAGTAAAAGTGTTGGCTGTTTCTCCTTAGAACATGATACAACTTTCCTTTTTCCTGAAATAGGTAGCCAACATCTTCAGTGTGACAGTCATGTGTCAGACTTTATCTTCACATAAGGAAGCAAACTATCAAATCAAAAAGTGATCCAGTCTTCCTGCATTTATCCTACTTTTTAACACAATATGTCCATTGCAAAACAAGGTTATAACCTTAAATCAGTCTTCATAATGCTTAAATCTGTTAAAATTTCATAGTAGTTCATATAATGACAGCTTGATACAATATTAAAAAATTGAAGCCTATGTAGGAGGTTTAATGTTTATGAAGCAGCCAGTTAATGACATTTTATCATTTATCACTGATGTAATTTTCTAATGAGTCATTGATCTCTCCTCTTAATATCTGATTATAAAACACCATAAAAGGAGTCATTTCCCTCTGAATTAACCGCTACTTGGCTAGTAAAGATTAGATGACCCCGGCTTTTTGTATAACTTTCACTCCATGAAGTTTAAACTCCAAAATAATGAGTCCCCTGCTCTTAAAAATCCTGTACAGCATAAACAAACACTCAGCCAGGAAGTTTCCCAACACCATCATCAATTTTTCCTTAAAAACATCCATGAGTTCAGCTGCCAAGTTTCACTCTAAGGATGTTATAACTGCAATCTACATACAAAAGCTTTCAAAGCTGCTTTTCAGGATTATAAGACAGCTAACAGTGATGGATGCCATAAAAAGTGGCTGTGATTCCAACTCTGAAAAAGTATGTGTTTACATTGTAAATGATACAAAAATTAATAAAATGTTTACATTTTCACAATGACTTTCTGCTGTTTTGGTGTTTCTTTAAGAATGATAAGGACCCTAAATCAGCTATTGTTTTCCAAAAAAGCACTGATAATAATCATCCCCTTGTCCAATGAGTTTAAATAAGGCTGGCACCAAGGTCAGAGCAAAGGAAAATGTATGGTTTATTTTTTGGCAAGGATCAAGAGGTAGTCTGGCAGATTTCTGCCAATTGACCTTGTACTTCCAAAATCAGCTCAGTTCATCCTTGAGTGTGTGTGGATATTTGTACAAAGTCTGAGGAAAATCAATCACAGTGTTTTTAAAATACTGTGCCCATGAGAGTAACCCATATATAACAGATAAAACATGTGAATCATCACTCATTATCTCCAGTATGAAACAGAGGGGTTTTAAAGAGAGGTAAAAATCAGACTTTTCTTGACTGTAGTAAATGTATGGCTCTTTCATAAATCCATAAAACAGCTTTAAACTGCTGGACAGGCTCATTAACCTGTAGAGGAAAAATGGACAATTTACTTTCTCTGTACTAGAAACGTCCCTCAGAGAACACTCAGACATCTATGGAAGCCCGAAGCTGCCAGGGTGGAAATACAAATATGGGAGCTAAAAACGAATGGAATAAATAATCTTATGCGACACTACATTAAAACGTCAAAATTGTGATATGTAAATTCCAAAATTATATTTTGTCTATAAAAAGAAATAATGAAAGAAGAAAAGTCAGAATTGTGACATAAGTAAAGATAAATATACATAAAACAAAAAGTAAGGAAATTTGTGTTTGGTACATTATTTCTTTGTTGTAACAATGCTTCTTGGCAATAAATTTTATACTGTTGGAAAGCCTGTTTATTACCCTTTTAAATGGTGCCACATTTGTAAGGATCATGCATTTGTGGGATGAGCAGCAGAGCTGAGTATGTGGGTTGCGCCCATGAAAAATGTGTCAAATCTTCTCTGCCAATGCCAAACAGCTGATTTTGCCTTTGACTCTTGTTTGGTGTTTGGTGGATTGGATGATTAAAGTTTGAAGTAACAAGACGTATTGACACTTTAAAAACTTATTCATTTAAGAAACAGAAGCCTCAGTAGCGTGTGGAAGAACTATACAACAGCCTGGCACCTCCTCCTCATGCTGGTCACCAGCCTGGTCACACACTGCTGTGGGATGGCATCCCATTCTTCAACCAGCATTTGTCGCAAGTCAGCCAACATGGTTGTGTTGGTCACTCTGGCACGAACAGCACACCCAAGCTGATCTAACAAGTGTTCAATGGGGTTAAGGTCAGGACTGCTGGCAGGCCATTCCATCCTCTCCACTCCCAAACTCTGGAGGTAGTCTCTGATAAACCCCGCTCTGTGGGGGTGAGCATTGTCATCTTGGAGGATAAAGTTCTTGCTGACAGGATGAGAAAACGGTATTCCTGGGGTGTTGTATAAATAAAAACTCAAAAATGTGGCCTGAAATCAAAACTTTGAGGCATAAAGTTGGAATCCTAACATAAAAAGATAAAATGAAAGGATAAAAAGTCAAAATAATAACAATCAAGTTTTTAAAAGGCATAGAAAATCAAAACTTAATCAGAATCATGTCATAAAAAGTCAAAATGATTAATTATATGTGACAATTCTGAGTTAAAACCTCAAAATGATTAAACAAATTCAAAAATAAGTGCAAAATTATGAGAGTAAAGTCAAAATTCTGAGTCAAAGTAAATATCATGTCTAGATTGGCAAGAATTGTGTTATTAAAATCAAAATAATGACGTAAAAAGTCAAAATTGTAAGATTTAAGTCATGATGAGGAGATAAAATCAAAATTATGAAATAGAAAGTCAGAAACATGGCATTAAAGTCAAAATGAGTGAAAAAGTAAAATAAATATAACATCAAACATCAGACTCATGACTTAAAATGACAAAAAGTCAAAATCATGATATAAGAAATGATAAATGATGAGACAAAAAAGTCAAAGTGTTGCCATACATATTTTATTTAACTCTACCTTTATCTTACTTGGTTAGTCTTATTGAGATCAGAGGTCTCTTTTCTGATGGAAACCTGGCAGAGAATGACATCAATATGTTGTTTCAAAAATCAGACACACTCACAATAAACAATAAATACAGTAATAATCAAACATCAGCTGAAACAGTGACATACAGAAAGTTTGGTTTCAAGAGTTTTCAGGTTAGGGATTTAAAAACATTCTGAGTCACCAAGTTTACCTAAAAGCCTTCTTTCACAACTCAGTTCAGACTTTTGGAACAACAAATGACACAAGATCAAACAAACAGAGGTTGTGAAATCTGTCCTTCAAGATTAGAAGAGAGGAAAGGCAGTCCAGAGTTTTGCCTTAATGAAGACATACAAGACTTAAAACAGTCCAAACAGGACTTTTAAGTAAAAGCTTTTTAGCAGCATAATGAATGTGCTCCTAAAAAGACAACTCTTCATCAAGCAGAAACTCAAAATATTTAAAAGAAGATACCAGCTCAGTTTCTTGATTGTCCTCTTCTAACATTTCTCCCAGACAATGTTCCTGTTGCTGTTCTTGAGGATATAAAGAACATGAGTTTAGTTTTATCTGCATTTAGTACAGCTGACTAAGCTGATCTTTGACTAAACCAGAAGCATTTGTAAAGACTTGTGTGTATCATCAGCATGAATTAAATGAATTGGGAATATTTTGTCCAAGGTGATGTATATGGATGGAAAAAACATAGATAAAAATGTATGACATTAAGTTATTTTCATGACATAATAAAAAACAATAATGAGATTAGTAGTCCAATATATGGCATCAAAAGTAAAATAATGGCATAAAATTAAACAAAAATAAGAATGAATATTAATTATGAGGTAAACAGTCAAAAGAAAAAGATATAAAGAGTACAAACTTTTATTTTGAAGTCAAAATTACAAAATAAACAGACCCAATATTGATATTACGTGCAAATGAAAACATAAAGTCATTTTATTGAGTTAAAAGGAACAATGAGATAGAAAACCCAGAATATGAGATAAACAGCCAAAACTTATAGATTAACAATTGTTATATTGAAGTCAAAATTACAAAATAAAAAGACCAATAATGAGAGAAGATTCAAAAAGATGACATAAAAAGTCATTTTAATAAGTTAAAAGGAATAATACTGAGATCGAGAATTTAGAATATAAGGTAAACAATGTATCATATAAGGAGTTAAAATTATTATTTTGAAGTCAAATTTACCAAATAGTCAAAACAATGAGTTTTAAGTCCATATTATTGCCTAATATGTTATTTAAAAAAAAATCTGATTAAAAATCCAGTATATGACATATAGAGTCAAAGCTACAATATTAAGAGTAAATATTAATCAAACTTAAAATTAAAAAATAAAAAGACAATACAATTGAGATTGAAGTGAAATGTACTGCATTAAGTTATTCCACATTTCATCAAAATGGAACAAAATATTATAAAGTTAACAGAACAATTATATAAAGACTTAAAAATTATTATTTTGAAGTCAAAATTACAAAATAAAAAAAGGCAAAATAATGAGATTAAAGTCAAAATGATAATATGACAAGTCATTTTCAAGACATAAAAGGAACACAAAAATCCAAATAGAGGTGAAGTCAAAATGTTGTTACAAAGAATAAAAATATTACATTGAAATCAAAATTTAAAAAAAAAAACTAAAAAAAATGAGATCAAAGTCAATATCATTGCATTAAAAAAAATGAGATAGAAAATCCAGAATAAGGGTTACACATTTTAAATTAAGATACAAAAAGTAAACATATTATTATTAAGTCTTAATTACAAAATAAATCAAAAATTATAAAACAAATTATAAAACAACAAAAATATAAAGTTGTTTCCTCTCCCAGCTCAAACTTTGACTTATAAGTCATCTCTCTGCCGATGTGTTACAGAACTTTAACTTGTATTTCAAAGTTATGACCTACATGCTCATAATTAACCATAACTGAATATTTTAATCTCTTCATTTTGACTCTATGGATCGCAAAGTTTACTTTCTGGATCATAACTATGAAATCTTGTCATACAATTCATTTATTGTTACTCTTTTTCATCAGTGACAATCTTGAATGTTTTTTTTTTTGTATTTGCCGCAATGGGCTTCCGTAGTTGCAGCAGTTCAGTTCGAGAAAACGAAAAAGCCTCTCGTCTTAAGATGTCATAAAATATCTCTAGTATATTTGCTCACATTTTAAACAAGTAAACTGAGTATGTGTGTATTTATTCTCCGCGTGCTGCGTTTCTCCTCTCCGCCGTGTCTCGCGCTGCGGAGCTGCACTGATGTCAGCTCGCCTGGGTCATATGAAGGGCAGCAGCCTCGGAGGGTTCATACAAAGTTCACTCGCATATATTAGGACATTCAATCTTTCATTCTCTGAGCAAAACTAGCTGGAAATGAGCTGCACAGGGGGACGGAGGAGCCATTCGTCATCGGAGAGCAGAACGTGAGCTTTGAAACGCTGTCCGTGAGATTTTTGATTCGAGAAAGAGAAAAAGATCGTCCGCTCCAGCTCTGCGGTCTGTGGGACGGGCTGACTCACTGAAAGCACGTCGGGAGATTCTGATTATTGTTGTTATGATGGAGGAATCCCGTTTCATGACGCGCTGAGTGGACACGCTGCGAGCAGAAATGGACATTTGGAGGAGCATTTTGTCCCGAATTAATTCATGATTCCAGAGCGGGACGAAGGAGAAGAAGAGGAGAAGAGAAATCTGCCTTGGCAAGGAGAAGAAGAAGAAGAGGAGGAGGAGGAGGAGGAAGAAGAAGACGAAGAGGAGGAGGGGGGAAACAGTGGAGTTTGATGGAGTTGTGTGCGCTTATGCCGCTGATTTTCATCCATAACGCACAAGACTAGCGGAGCGACGCGCCGTCATCATGTTTGACTGCATGGACGTGCTGGCCGTGAGTCCTGGACAGATGTTGGATTTCTACACGTCCAGCCCGAGCTCGTGCATGCTGCAGGAGAAAGCTCTGAAAGCCTGCATCAGCGGACTGGCGCACAGAGAGTGGCACCACCGGCGGAGCGCACACTGTAGGTCCAACTTGTCATCATCAGCAGCTCTGTTTGTTTGTTTGTTTGTTTGTTTGTTTGTTTGTTTGTTTGTTGTTGTTGACATGGTCTGATTGATGAAGAGTTGGAGGAGAGTGATGCATGGATGGCGAGACATGATTAATATCTCCGTAAAGCTGGAATTATAAACTTTGATTTGGTTCTAGAAAAAATCGAACCATGTTGATACCTGTGTGGTACCTCGGCAACAAAAATACAAGTCCTGGACAGCCACGAGTGGCGATTTTTAAAGATTCAAAATGAGAGACAAACTCCCACACACTCTGTTAAACATAGGAAACAAACTTAGAGAACCAAAACACCAGCAACTTTGACTTTAAAGGAGGATTTCAGCCTTTTTTGTTCTCTTATAGGGCTGCTCAATTATAGCAAATTTCACAATCATGTTTTTTATTGATAGATCATGATAATAAATACCATCACTGATTGATTTTACAACACCTGCATCACATGTATTTATCAAGTTAAAAACAGTTTGAACACCGAAAAACAAGCAATTAATGAAAATAAAGAAGTGGAAATTATAACAGAAGCACACAACAGCATGATAATTCAATCTTGATTATCTCGTTTTGTAAGCATTGAAATAGATGTTTTTAAGAACTGAAACTCAATTAATCGCCCAGATGTATGCCTAAATACAATGCAATGATCTTTGTTATATCTTAAACCAAAAGAGAGACAGCGCTGTCTGAATTGTGCAAAAACATGGGCAATTTTCTGTATACTGACGCTGACAGAATAGTCTGTATTTTTGCACACCATGTGTTTCAACCTGATCAAATATCCAGGATTTTAAGCATGAATGGGATCCGAAAGTACAGATACTAAAAGGCTCTTCAGTCGTATTTCTAACCAAAAGAGAGAGAGAGAGTGAGAGAGAGAGAGAGCACTGTCTGAATTGTACAAATCTGTTGGCAATTTTTGGAAAAAGTGGGTTGAACATGTAAGGAGTGAGAAAAAAACCCATCAATATAAGGCAAAGTTATATTATTAGGATGTTTTAAACCACTGCTTAAAGAGAAGGAGTCAGTAAAAATTGCATGCTTTGTTTTAAATATGTTGTCAGAATTTGGAAAAAGTGGGTTAAATAATGCAGAGAGTGGGGGAAAACCTTGATATGAGGAACAGCTGTATTTTTAGCAGGTTTAAAACCACTGCATCAAAGGTAGGACTCCCAGACTAACGTTATTGGGCAATTAATTATTTTTAGTTCACAAAACCGCCTGAACACTTTAAAATTGCTGAAATATGTTGTCAAGATTTGGGGAAAAAAGTGGGTGGAACATGCAGGGAGCAATAGAAAACCTCAGGATAAGATTTTTCTGTTATTAAGTTTTGAAACCACTACATCAAATGTAGGAGTCCTAGACACCAAAAACAGAGTGATTTATTTTCTTAGTTATCAGAAAAGCAAACATTGTTTTAAATTGCTGAAAGGTGTTGTCAGAATTTGGAATGAGTGGGTGGAACATGCAGAGAGCGAGGGAAAAACTCATAAGGAGCAGTTATATTATGAGTATTCTAAAACCACTACATCAAAAGTAGGAGTCCTAGACTCCCAATGTTGTGCAATTTATTGTTTTTAGTTTGTAGAAATAGCAGGCAAACTTCAACACACTTTTAAATTGCCAAAATAGGTTTTCAAAATTTGAAATGAGTGGTTGGAGCATGCAGGGAGTGGGGTTAGCACCCCAGTAAAAGGAGCAGTTATATTATTATTAGGTTTAAAACCACTCAGCAAAGAAGGGGTCCTAGACACCCATTATTGGGCAATTTAGTGTTTTTAGTTTGCAAAAATACAAGGCAAACTCCTGCACAATTTTGAAGTACTTAAATATGTTGTCAAAATTTGGAAAAACTGGGTGGAACATGCATGGAGCAAGGAAAATGTCAATTAAAGGAGCAGTTTATTTGTAGGTAAAAAAACCACTGCATTAAGAGTAGTAGTCACAGACACCCAATATAAGGCAAATCATTGTTTTCAGTCAGCAAAAATTGCATGAAAAATGTGTTAACAAATTTCGGAAAAAGTAGTAATATGCTGGGAGTGAGGGAGATCATCAAGAAGAAGTTATAGCATTAGTAAGTTTACAGCCACTGCATCAAAAGTAGGAGTTCTGGACATCAAATCCGGGGTTATTTAATGTTTTTAGTTAGCGGAAATTGTAGGCAAACTCCTGCAGGCTTATGAATTGTTCAAATATGCTGCTAAAATTTTGAAAGAAAATTGGGTAGAACATGTAGGGAGTGAGGGGGAACCATCAACAAGAGGAACATTTCTGTTATTAAGACGTTTAAAACCACTGCATCAAAAGTAGAAGTCCTCAACACCAAATCAGGTTAATTAATTGTTTTCAGTTATCAAAAATTGCACGCATTGTTTTAAATTGCTCAAAAATTTTGTCAAAATGTTGAAAAAGTGGGTGAAACATAGGGAGTAGGGAGTGAGGGATATCATAAATATAAGGAATATATTATAAGCGGGTTTTAAAACTTCTACATCAGGAGTCCTAAAAACTCAATATGTATTAGTTCACGAAAATTACAGGCAAACTACTGCACACTTTTAAAGTGCTGAAATATGTTGTCAAAATTTAAAAATAGGAGGGTGGAAAATGCAGGAAATGAGGGGAAACCTCTATTTATGGTTTTGAATTAAAAGTAAGAGTTTTAGACTGCAATTATTGGGCAATGTATTGTTTTCAGTCATTGAAAATTGCAGGCAACATCCTGTAAACTAAATGGCTGAAATATGTTGTCGAATTAAAAAAAAAAAAAAAAAAAAAAAAAGTGGGTGGAACATGCAGGGAGAGGGGGAAACCCTCAATATGAGGAACATTTCTGTTAGGGAGGAAGTTATAAACCCCTGCATAAAAAGTAGGCATTCTAGAAACCAAATAATGGACAATTTATTGTTTGTAGTTATCAAAAATCGCAAGCAGTGTTTTAAAGGCACAAATATGTTGTCAAAATTTGGAAAAAGTGGCTGGAACACGCAAGGAGCAAGGGGAAACCTCAATACATGGAGCAGTTTATTAGAAGGCTTAAAGCCACTGCATCAAAAGGAGGAGCCCTAAACACCAAATAATGGACAATTTATTGTTTTTAATTACCAAGAAACACAGGCCCAATTTTAAATTGCTCATACATGTTGTGAACCTTTGGGAAAAAAGTAGATGGAACTGGTGAGAAGTCATTAAAAGCTTACCATAAGAAGCATTTCTATTATTGGTAAAACTCAAACGATTCCTGGTTGATACAAAAGCAACAAAAACAAAAGTTCTTAACACTCATTATTAGGCAATTTATTGTTTTCAATAGTGGAAACTGCAGGCAAATTCCTGCACACTTTTAAATTTCCCAAATTTGTTGCCAACACATTAAAGTGGGTGGAACTTGTGAGGAATATGAGCTCCTTTTCAGTTCCACCCACTTTTCCAAATGTTGTGAGCACATTTGTGCAATTTAAAAGTATTTGCCTGAAGATTGCCTGCATCTTCCATGATTAAAAACTGCCAAATACTGCTTGTCTAGGACTTCTTTGTTGAGCTGTTTAAAACATGCTCCATAAATGCTGTTTTTCCTCACTCCTTAACAGTTCCAACCACTTTTTCAAAATGTTGACTATATTTTTGAGCAATCTTTTTCTGTCTCTGTTTTGGTCAGAGATATGGTTGAAGATCTTGACATTTCTTTGTTTTTTTTAATACCAGCATTGGAATAATGGAGATTTGGCATGCTAAAACATAGTGGACTTAATAGAAAACCTTGACAACCTGTTGCCAGTATTTTGTGCAATTTTAGAACCTGTATAGGGCTTTGTCTGCAATTGATGATAGTTAAAAATGAAAATTGGCCAATAGGGCCTCTTTTTGTTGCTGTGGTATCAAACATGTTTAAATATGGCTTTTATTTCTGGTATTGTGACAAACAGTTGATATTTCTTTCCACTAAAAAACAACAGAGATTTAGATCATTTATTACCATTTAGCTTAGGAATATTGGGATATGATTTTTGATCCATATCTCCCAGCCCTAGTGTGTATACATTTTTCATTACCGGCTAAGATGAGTTTGGATATATCTTTGTTTGGATATCAATATAAATCCAGTATCATTTAGGCCTTAAAATAGGTTTATTTTGATGCTTGATTCCATTAAAACTCTCCCAAACGTCATTTTCACTCCCACTTCTCGCCCTCATAAATTGTGGGCAGTGAGGCAGCTGGGACCTGCTGATGTATGAGAAAGAGAGAGAGAGAGCTGCAGCCTGCAAGAATGCACAGAGTAAACAGAGACAGCCGCGTCCAGCCGCCTACTCCCCGGCCGCTCATGACAGGAGGGCCGGCCTGACGAGCATGCAGTGACCTGCATGCGCTCGCTGACACTCATTTAGACAAATCACCCTGCCAGCTTTTCAACCAGATTAGTTTAGGTAGATAGATGGAGCGCTGCTTAGTTTTTGTCCCAGTGATTAAGAGCCCATTTTTTGGGCTTCCCTGGAATATTTGAGTGGAAAAAGTAAGAAATAGGAGATCAAAGTTAACCATTTATGTGACATGAACATTAGAAATGCAAGAAAAAGAGCATACAAACCACTTTAACACAGTTAAGGTCAGTATCTGCATAAAATATTATCATCAGCTGATACATATGGCAATAAATAGATAGTCATGCCTTTAAAAATACTTGCATACTGAATATAAAGTTAAATTTAACACTGATGAATTTTATAAATCCTGGTTTGATTGGGTTTCTCCAGCCCTACTTCTGCCTCTATAACAAAAACTAGTTTAATTTTCAACCAAGGTGCTTGAAACAAAAGTTTTAGTTATCTTTTATATGCCTTGAGAAACAACTGGTGTTTAGTTTTCATTTTTATCGAATTTACTGGCAATATAAATCTGAATTTCTTCCATAATTGCAGGGTTAGTCAGCTACGCATTTGGAGCTCAATTCAAAACATAAACATGGCGTGTATGTGAGGCTTACGTAAGGGTAAAAACTAGAATTTTTTTCTAGATAGTTTTTTGTCTTTTGTATTCAGTTAAAGTGCATCTCCAGCTCTTTTGTTCTCTGACGGACAGGTCTACAACCTTTGACTTTTATTCAGGTATAAAAAAGACGACAAAACTTAACAATTTGGAGACTTTAAATTTAGTTTTTGGCCCAAATCTTCAACGCGGGGGTTTAGCGGTGAATGAAGGAATTTGAAACTGACCTCAGTGTTGTTTCAATGTTGGCTGCAGTCCTTTGTAAAGAGCGGGTGGACAATATAGGATAAAAGCTCATTTATTGGAAATTTTCCTTTTTCTGAATTTTCTGAGAAGTGAAAAACAACTGAAATTATGTTTAAAGAGCAAAATTAACAAATTAACATCAATGATTTTGATTTTAATGAGGGGAATTGTAGCTTGGGAGAATCTGAATAAACTTACAGATATACTGAAAGGTGAGTTTGACCACAAATTTAACGCTTTTTTTTTTTTTTTTTTTTACATAACTGAAGCAGATGAGAAATGCATTAAAGCAATGGTTGATGCATTTTACACCCAGAGTTTGACTAGAGTGGAAATTTGGGAAAAGCTTCATAATTATCATAAAACAATTTATATTTTTATGACAAACAAAGCTAGCCAATAGAGAGCAGAATTAGCGTCTTAATTTGACAGATTTAGAGTAAAAGCCACGAGAAATATTTTAAAAACTGTACTGAAAATTGCTCAGTGACAGGAGATATTTCCTGAGTGGACAGATAGTGATCTCAGTGCGTCTTAAAATATTGATGCGGCGGTAAGTGACTGCATCTTATTTTATTAAAGAGGGAGATGATGTAACATGAAGAAAATCTGTAATATTGCACAATAAACAGGAAAAATTCAGGTTAGGTTCCTACAATAATGAAATATCATTTTGATTACAAAAAATGTGTGACATTTTTAAAAAACTGTTTTAAAACTGAGTAAATTACATAAAATCTATTTAGAGATCATGTAGTGTTTTGTAATGACACAAGAATTATTGACTTAGCATTAGAAATAACAATGTCTTTTGAGTTTTTTCCTTAAATTTTGGGCTGAGTCATTTCACGCACTGGCAGAAATTTTCAATTTTTCATTCAGCCATTGTTTGGATAACTTTGCCCTGCAAAAATGCCCTGAATCTACTGATTTTGGGCTTCTTAAACATGCTCAATTACTTTTTCTTTTTTCTTTGTACTCTTAAAGCTGTTAAAGACATAATTTGGGTTTTAGAGTGACTGCTTGGGCAAAGTCTGTTAAACTGCTTGGTTGTACCGTGACCACTTGTAATTTTGTCATTGTCATCTAACATTAAAAAAAAAAAAACAAAGTCAATGTCTCAGACTTGTTTCAGATTTCTGTCTTCTCTGGATGTCAGGGCTGACCTGCAGTGTCACACATGCAGCTGGGGTTAAAGGTGTTAGCTGACACTTTGTCACTTTCCCCTCCATCTGCTGATAAGGCCGAAGAGCCTCTCCTTTTCTCTCCTTTCCTCTGCTTTGCTGACCGAGTGCCCTTAAGCACGACAGCTACAGGCTGCTTGTTCTCACACGAGGATAAATCACGGAGCAGCAGCAGTCGCTGACAGAGAAAAACAAACAGAGACATAAGAGGCAAAAAGAGAGGGAGAGAGTGATCTATAACTGAAGATGGGAGTCTCTTTTTTTGATCCATTTTAACCCTTACATACTGTTGGGGGTAAATTCGACCTGTTTGGACATTCGACAGCAGTTAAAACACCCTAAATGTCATTGCTTTAGCCTTACATTTTCAATGACTTTTCCTAACACAACCCAAAATATGCAGTTTTTCTAAGTCTAAGTTTATGTTATGTACCAGTGTTAAAAATTTGTGTCCACAGAGGCTGTCCAGGTTAAACTTGACATGTATCAAATCAATTAAAGTGCACTACAAAGACTCAAATCAAAGCAATTTGTTAATATAAGTTCTTGCCAATGAAATCATATTACACCCTTTTCAAGCCACATTCAAGAAATAAGTGAACACCTTATTTCAAGACAGTAAAGTAAATACAGAAGGACTAAATTAACTGTAGTAAGTCAAAAAATAAACTAATGTTGCAAGCCAAGTTTGCATGTCGAGTCTTGTGATATTTATACCTAATTTAGTTAGTAAATCTCATTTCGAGACACTTATTTTACAAGTTTCCTTCACAGATTTTTGTCAGTGTAATAGGAGCAATTTATACCTTGTTTTTATATATTTAAACAAGACTTTTATGCTTATTTGTTTGATGAATACAGCTTATAAGTATGAAAATGTTCTTTATGTTTGTGCTTTTGGCCTAGAAATCAAATAAAGGAAAATGCATGGCCATGACTTAAATACAAGCAACTTATTTGTCTAATTACTTTGTTTGTAGTTAGTAAAAATAAGACCATAAATGGAGCAAGCCAGATTTTGTTCCTTAATTTCCAAGAATCGATATTTTTAACTGACTTTTTTACACCGTGAGTGTATTTTCAAGAGTGACTATCCGAAGTGTGCTGTCTCAGACACTGATGCTGCAGGTGTGTGGCTTGATAGTTGCTGTTAGCATTGGCAGTGCTAGCTAACAGCGTTGGTTATGTTTACATTTATGTGTCTAACATACTTACGAACTGCCGAAACTGTGGAGCCTTGAGTTACTCAACCCGTTTCACCAAAAGAAAAGTTTTAAGACTCACTACGGATTCTTCAATCCCAGGTAAGGAAGTTTGACCAGACGTACCAGCTTAAACTATAGTTATGAAGCCTATTTCCTGAACAGCTCATATGACCGAGTTCACATCTCACAGACACATTCAACCGAAGTACATATCAGCCAGCAACCGCTGACCGGCACAGACAATAAAATAACAGAATCTATTATCTGTTTCACGTAAAAGACCGGTGTTATGGTTTAACGAGTGACCGTGTTTAATGGTGACCTACGGATGCCTCTGTTTGTAACGGATATTGAAAACTTGGTTTCGTTTAATAGCCTATATAAACGTATATCCCCTAAGCATATATGAAATATAACAGAAAGTGTTATATGTTTTAACTGGGTTGTAACTAGAACAACCGCTGACGCCAGTTAGCACGGTCACTTGCTGAAACACAACACCTCATCAATACTGAGGGCTTTAGATTTATGATCGTTTATTTACACTGACGAGTTTCTGATAAACACCTTTTTTATTCTTTTTATTCACATTAAAAAAATAAGCACAAAATACTGTTTTGCTTTTGATGCTAGTTGATTAAAAAAACATTACAAATATGCAAAAAGTTAATTATTTTGAGCACATTTTCTGAAGCTTTTAATGTCAAATAATAATATACAGCTCCTTAATGCACAACACTCTGGAGTAGATGCTGAAATGATCACCTCTTTATAAGAAATAGGGAATGTGATGGGAATTGGGAATCAGTTTGAATTGAAAAATCTATTCTGATGCGAATCATGACCCCCAGAATCAAAATTGAATACAATTTTGAGATACTTAAAGATTTGCATCTCTACTTATGTTGTAAGTTACACTTGTGCACTTGCCTGGATTCAGTTTTATTGTGTAAAAGTGTGGAAATAATGCCAGCGCTACATGTGGAAGACAACATAAAACAGATCATGCAAGCATATTGTGAAGGAGAATGGGAGGGAAGTAACAGGACACTGGGATCTAAGCAAGTGAAGTCTGAAACAAAGACATAAAAACAAAAGGGAGCTTTAAAAGTTAGGAGCAGATAATTTGACTGTGGTGGCGTAGAGAGGGAGAAGATGTGAGTCAAGAAGAAGAAGGCTCATATTTGTGAGTTTTTGTGTTTGAAGGTGGTGATTTGTGCAGTGGTTTGAAAGTGAGCTTCTGTGTCAGTTTTATGTGTGTTTTGGGACTGTAGAGGAGTTTTAAAGCAGAGTTATGAGGTTAAGGTGGAGGGAGAAGGTGAGGAGATTCATGGGATAAATCCCATTTGGGTGTGTTCAAATCAGCCCCCCAACTTTATATCCCATGACAGTGTGTATCAGGTAGGACCAAAGGGACAGTGTTAATGGGGCTGCTATCTGCTGGTTTGCACACAGTATTTTGATGTGTGTGTGCTAAATGTTCATCTTTAATGTTTTAGTCAAGGGCGTCAGCAGCATTTTGAGTGTGCGAGGGACACATTTTGGCGGAGGGTCTGCTGTGTGAAGACTTGGCCGCCTGTAAGAACTTTGAGACTAGGAGGGGCTCACGGCAGCCCCCGCTGCTCACTGAGAGGACTAGCAACAATTCACGTCAGTCTCCTAAAGTTTCCAATAACACCAGAAAAAGTCACTAGATTTGTCGCTTGTCGCTTTTTTAAAAAAGAGTCACTAGAGGGGTCTGAAAACTCGCTAAATATAGTGACAAAGTCGCTAGGTTGGCAACACTGCTCCCGTACAAGGTGTCTGATGAAACTGGAACACCAGCCTGCTCGGGGTGCTAGCCTGCTAACATTCTTGTCAGAAAAGCTGGCTGTGTTTGGCCATGGAAGAACGCTGTTAGCTGTTTGGTCACTCAAGGGAAAACTTGGGCAACTCTAACTTACTTTCCTTTTCTTCGGAAAAAACTCCTTATGTCCATCTCTCGTCTGTAGAACAGTCAAAGAAAGGATTTCAGCAAAAGCTGGGCATTTTGACATTTGTTGTCGCTGCCATCGATCCGACTCTCAGTCTCAATATGCCTGTGTGATGCGGCTGTGTGTGTAGGAAACCAGGAAAACACAGAGTGGATTTCTATTGGGTAATTCCCCCTAATGTAAAAATGGAACGGATTTGATTGTGCAGCAATGGAAAGGATGCGGTCATGCACTAATACTTTTGATGGCAAATGTGGGGGAGTCCAAATGACTTTTTCTTTAAGGCGAGGGGGACTTGACCCCCCTTACTGTATTGTGGCGACGCCCATGGATTTAGTAGTGAGCATTGTGTTTGACCATTTAAACACTTGGGTATATTGTTAACTCAAAAAAGTTCTAAAATGTTCTGCCCTTTTCAGTTTCAGTAAAATGGATTTAAATTTAAGTTTTATCTCACTGCTCAGGGGCCGCCGTTTAAAAAAGTTCTCAGATTCTCTCAATATGAAAAATATTATTGCTTCTAAGTTAATAAAAGGGGCAAATATGCAGCTTTCTTCAGAATTGATTCCACTATCGTACAATTGCAAATAAGAAAGCTTGATCTATTAAGATCAATCCAAAGTTAATGCCAATTTAAGCTCTAATGCAGTTATGGTAGTTAAAGCATATTGTACTTGCATTCCTTCTTTTTTGACAAAGACATTTAATTAATGTGTCATTAAAGAGCATTCTATAAACAATTTCAGCAATAATATTTCAACATTTCCATAACACTTATTTAATTTCTTACAAGGAACCAAATGTATACCAGTGCTTATAGATTATATTGATTTTCTATTAATATTACAGCTGATGAATGCTGTTGTACTCACATCTGAGGATGATTGACTGTAGCAGGTAGTTTCTCTCATTTTTTCTTCACATTAACAATTTCCTAAATGCTTGATATTGACTCATGGGATACATTAAGAAAGGACGTCACATTAAGTGTCCTCCAAACTTGGCCATGCTAATGAGTCAGTGTATTTTATTGCCAGTGGATTTTATATTGAAATAAAAATAAGAAAAGCGCAGAGAAAATTAACCCTTGACCCTTTCAGATTGTTCAATATTGACCTGAGATCGAAGGAAAACAACTCTTTTTTCCCTAAAAGTAATAATTCAAAGGAAATGGGTTTTGTTCATCTCATTATTTTTTATGTTTGGATCAGAGAAATGAAAATTAAAGTGAACCACTGGGGCCTTAACATGAGTTTTTGTCCTATTTGTGTGACCTTGTTCAGGTTTTGTGAAAACATGATTGTTACAGTCCCAGTAATCAGTTGTTTTTTTTTTTTTACATAAAATTATTACTATGAAAAACAAACAATTTTTCTTTCTTTTTTTTCACAAAAAGATTGGAAAATGGAAACTATTACTTTTCTTGTGGTCTTTTTTGAGTTTAATATCAAGCTGTCAGATAATGTCTAGGGCATAGTTTTTTCATGTTTTCCTTCCCTGCATTTTAAACAGTAACTGGTAAAACATCTTTCTTCTTGATTTTGGATTTCTCGTTTCTAAATAAAAACCTCCTGGTTTAAGATACACAGACCCCAAAGACCATCACATCACATTGCCCACTCCTGCTATGTTTCTTATATACCTTGTGCATCCTGATGGCAAATATTAAGAATTAAACACACAACTGATTTAGGCTATAAGTTACTTTTATTTTGATTGCATTTATATATCATGGTTTTGGCCAAAATTCATCCATTATCTTCATCACTCACCCTGTTAAGGGTTGGGGTGCTGATCCCAGCTGTCATTTGGGGAGAGGCAGGCTACACCCTGGACTGAGCTGACAACAAGAGACAACCACTCAGACTCATATCTACGGGCAATTTAGAGTCACAATTAACCGAACAAGCAAGTTTATGGATTGTGGGAGGGAGCTTGAGAGAACAAAGAACTTACAAAGTTAAACATAAACCCCTACACCACTGTGCAGCTAAAATGATCATCACAACTATTTTGATCAAAATTGATTTCATGGTCATCAATCATGATTATTAATGACATTTAAAAAAAAAATGTCCTACTACTCCTCTATTGTCTTGCTGGACTTCTGACCAAGCATTTTTGGCTGAGTAAAATAAGTGAAAATGGAAAATATGATTCTTTTTTTGTTCTTTAAAGCATTTTGTTGAGTATGCAAGTGTATTTAAGTCACCACTATCAATTAATTGTCATGTTTATCAACTGATTATTATATTTTCAGATATTGTTGCCATGATCCTAAATGTAATGTAACTCTGTTAACCTGGCCGCTGCTGCTGCTTTTCTTGGCCAGGGCGCTTCTGGAAAGGGATTTTTTTTTAAACCTCTAAAGACCAAATTTATCTCAAAAGCTTCATACAAGAAACGCAGATGGTCTCTTGGTTAGCCTGACCCCATGGCATAAAGGCGGTCTGGGTTCAAGTCTGGCCTGTGGCTTCTATCCTGCTTGTCATTCCTCTCATCCCTGTTTCTGACTCTATCCACAGTCATCTTCTCTAAAGGCATAAAACGCCCACAAATATACAGTGCTTAACAAATTTATTAGACCACCTGTCATATTTGTCTCAGAGACCATCCAGCATCATGAAGTGCTTTAATGCAGACTCTTCAATTTCAGTGAGCTCTCCACGTTTTACCATTTTTGACAGGAATGAGGAATTTCAAACTGAATTCATCTTTTTATACCCAAATTTGAGCGGCTCACTGGGCTTCTCTGAGAATTCAGAAATTAATCAAGCATAACATTCAACCACTAAAACTCATTTTTCTGTTCAGGAATGCAAGTAAATAACTATAATTTGACATATTAATCAAGAAATAATAATGTGCTTTAATTTTTTTCAGGTTTTTTGTTGTCAATCAGTAAATTTGAAAATTCATGGACAACAATAATAATTATATTTTAGCATTAAAAATATTATTTGGGTTAAAGAGCTTCTACATATTGGTGTATTAACCATTGCAGAAACATAAAAAATGATTTTGGTAATTACCAATGCTGTTAATTTAGGATAGCAGTGGCATAAACCTTACTTTGGGTGGTGGTCTAATAAATTTGTTAAGCACTGTATCTAAAAACAAACAACTATTTCTCAGAGTTGATGCCCAAAGGTCTAAAGTAATAAAAGTAAGCTTTATTTAAAACAACACCATAAAAATGGATGTAGGGCTGCAAATTCCACTGAAATTGGGATGTATGTATTTTTCTTTACAGTAAAATAATGGGTAAAATGCCTATTTTGATCCTTTTATTTTTGTAAGCATTCATACTTTATATGCAAGTATATTTTAGGCGCCATGTGTATCAGCTGATCATTATATTTTCAGATATTGTTGCCATAAATTGTAATCTTTTTTTTCCCAAAACTTTATTTTTAGGATTTTTTTTCCATTATCTTGAAGCACAAAAGAAAGAGGTGATGTTTTGATGTAATCCATGAATGGCTGCCAAACCTTTACGAATGAATCATGCTTGTTATTAAGAAAACCATAAACCTTAATCTAATAAACCTCTGTTAACGCTGCTGCTGCTTCCTGACTTTGCCAGAACACTCATTGAAAGGGATTATACATTTTGACAAGATTTAAAATCTAACAACCAAGTTTGTTTCAAAAACAATCAGGGGCTCAGCTGGCCTCATGGTGAGGTCACACCCAATGTACGTAGGCAGCCTGGGTCCAAGTCCGCCCTGTGGCTCCTTCCACCATTGTTGTTCTCCACTCGGTCGTTCCTGATGCAGACGTTATCCACCGTCCTCTTCTATGAAATAAGAGGGGGAAGCCCCAAAATAAATTATATATAATAACCCTTCTTAAATCAGCCTTTAGATCACCTTCCATGTCTACATTTAAAAGTTTACTATGAGCTCCATATTGGCAGGTGCTGCCCTGCACTGTTAGAAAAAAAAAGCTAGGGTAATTGTTCTCAAAGGTGTAAAAAGTCCTGATGATGTACCCTTTATTTTTTTATGATGTTTACATGTACTTTTTCTAAGTGAATACATTTCAAAAAAAAAATGTTGAAATGATAAAGAGACCATTTTTGTGCCTTTTTTTTCAACAAATAGGGGTACAACTAAGAAATAAAAACTAAAATCAAATGATTTCTCAGGTTGGTGTGCACTGGCTAAAATTTTATGTCTTATTTAAGAATATAGACAACACCATAAAACATTATGTTAGTCTGCAAAAACTCTTAAACCATAAACTATGTTATTACTTTTAAGAATAGAACAATTTGAGCCTTTTTCATGGTATTAAAGTAGTAAAGTGCATTCAGGGTAATCTACAGTGTCATGCTTATTAAAATACTGGGTTAAATAAAAGAGAAAATTGCACATCATTATTGAGTCATTTTACACCAGCCATATTGCATTAAAATAAAACCATATTGCACCTTTAATATATTTTGTATAAAAATGCCCACAGTGCCAGCTGTGTGTTGAGAATTTCTCAGTGTTCTTGGTGGACTGGTGCTAGTATTTATGGCACTGTTCCTTTAAAGTTCACTTTTGTTTCTAAACCTTGATTTGTGTTTTTTGAGGGTCCTGAAATATCATCCAGGCAGCAGAGGGAAAAGATGTTGAAGGGGGGGTTATATCCTTAAGAATGCAGCAGAGACATCAAACCTTTAAAGTTCCCACCATGTTCACATTTTAAATTTGTAGATAGCTCCACAAATTGTATTACTTATGATTAAGTTTTATGGCACATTTACCTTTATAAAACAGTAATTGCAGGCTTTTCAGCTGCAGCACATGGTCGTGTTGCACTTTTGATTATTTTGTTGTTAATTTTGCTAGAATGGTTTCTTACAGAAACTTTGAATAGCAATGGGATAGAATTCATTCTAAGGTTGGGCAATAATCACATTTTAGACTAAATCGCAATATTGCTTACTGCAATTTTCAAATTGCTGAAGGTGCAATATTTCTCTGACCTGAAATATAATAAAACACCAATTTAATATCGTTTTTCAGTAGAGATGTTATGTTCTTTACATCACGCAAATATTCAAGTATACATTTTTCTAGATAAGTTTGCAAAAAATCCTACATTCCTACAGCAACTTATATAGAATTTTCAATATTTAAATCTTGTCAGAATCTTTCAGCCCTTATCATTTCTGTCCTGTCAAGATAATTGTAATGTTTCTCTCTTTACCCAGAAACGTGATTGGTATCCGCCGCCCTTCAGCTGAGTGTCCTGAAGTGTTTTTATTCATGATTGGAGTAGACACTCGTTGCCCTTTGACAGTACTCTCAGAAAGCACTTACCAAAATACATTTCTAATTTTTCCTTCCGTTTTCTCACGCTGCATTGCTCCTTGGCCCTTAAGTCTGCGTGCTGGCCTTTGTGCCTTTATAGCGGACCCCCCTGCCCTCATCCTGTTTGAAAAGACGCTCTATAAATCAGACTTTGATTTGAGAAAGCCTCTCCCAGGGTCACTGAAATGTTGCTTTATTAATTTATTTGTTCGGGATAATGGAAACCTCCTGGGTGTTAATTAGCCGCATTGACGATGAGCCGACCATTAATGCACTTCCTCTCCCAGTTTAGATGTTAATTAGGAACGATCAAGGAGCCGCTTCACACACAGCGGAGGAGGCCGAGAAGGAGGAGGAAGAGCCAGGCTGTGAATGAAGGGAACAATAAAAGCATCAAAACAAATCCAGCAACCATCAGAAGAATGAGCGTGAGCGTGATTGTGTGTTATTGTGACTTAAAAAGGCAGAGTGTGATGTGGCCGCGTGGTTGGTACACAGCTGATGTGTGTTCAGGGATAATTGGGGCACTTTTTGTCTTGAAGGCTGCAGTTCCTCTGATATGGACATGAAAGGCCATTAGCACAGCTTGCACAGTGAGCTAATTTAGTGGGCGTGTGAAATGAAAGGCGGACGGGGGGAAATAAAAAGCCATGTACAACGATGGAATGAAAGGGGGGTCTCTGATGCCAGCAGTGTTTAATGGACATGATTAGGACAGCGTTAGGGTCCCACCAGGGTCACTCTGATGCTACATGTTAGCACTCGTGCTGCCCATTTAAGGAACTACAAATACCACGGCTGCACAGAAAGCTCCTTTACTTGTTGGAAAAGCTGCTTTAGTTTTTAATGACTTTAAACCTGACTACAGTGGAAAACTTTACTGCAACATGAAGGTTTACCTGCCGTTCTTTAGGTGGTTTGGCCTCATAAAAACAAAACCCTTCAGCCAGATTTGTATTAGAGCAATATAAAATCACTCAAAAATAAAAAATATAAAGAGATGCCTGTAAATTTGGCACTTGTTTTCTGCAGAAAAATCTCAGAAAATTCAAAAACAGATTGCATTGCAACGTTCCATTCCTTTTAACATGTCATGAAGGGCAAAGTATTTTGTGAAACTAAAATAACTAAACCACAGAGTTTCAGCTGAGGTCATCCACCCTGGAATTTTTAAAACTGCCTTGAGAATGTCATGGACGGGACTGGGGGGGATAAGACACGCCCACCCCCTCATTCCTACTGTCCCTTATCAGCCACAAGACCATTCAGTCTATGCTGCTCTTTACATTATAAGCCATAATGTCATAACCATGTAAGGTAGACTTACCACAAGCTACCTGAGAGTAAATCAATGATATATGGTTTTGAGAAGCACTATATTTCCCATAATCCCAGAGTGATGAGCGACATCTTTTATTGGTTGTTCCCACCTTTACTCATGAAGCTTCTGTGTTTGCTGCTACTAGTGAATTTAACAACATCGTAAAACATTGATATATGATCATGTAGAAAACAGAAGCAAGTATGTGATTGCCCTCATGTTAAGAACAATATGGTTTATTCATATTCTTGGCACAAGCCATGGATTTCAGATGTCAGTTGCTATCAGTGATGTTGTGGAAAAAGTGGACAGGAACTGTTGAGCTCTGTGGTGAGGATAGATGGCGTCAGTGAGCATCAGATCAGCCAGTTAAAAATTTTCAAAATAATTCAATTACAGTAGATTGTCTCAACCGAAGAGGGCAGTCAATATGCACATTTCCACACATAATTTAACATTTCAATACTTAATGCTCAGATGTCAAGATTTGGACCTTAACAGGTCAACAGTACCACTAAATTTCCATATAGAGTGGTTTTAATTTGAAAACATGATCTGATAGTTTAGTCATGCTTTTTAAGACACAAGAAAACATTTAATGAATACAAAAAATTGGCACGAAACTTCAACTTTAAAAAAAATAAAAATGGAGGAAACTCACAAACCTTTCTTGTGATGCAAAAGCGTTTCTTGAACCCAAATATGTTTCATGAATCCAACATTTTTTTTTGTAAATGACAAAACATTTCATGAAACACATTGACATGTCTTCAAACCCCTAACTATTTCAACAACGGTAAGAATATTTTGTGAAACACAACAGCTTTTAATAAATTGTAAAGTATATAACGAAACAAAAAGCACTGTGAATCCAAAAACATTTATAAAAAAAAAAACAACAAAAAAACAGTCATTTCATAAAATAACTAGAGAAGCACTCGGAGAGCGCAGACATCCACCATTAGCCTTATCTCCCAATAGTGAAGAATCCTTTAAAAAATTCCTGGCTCCGTCCCCATGTGCCCCCCACCATGGCATTCGCCTATTACTCCCTCCCCGTTGGGGTGGAAACACAGCGAGACAAAGCATTGGCTTCACGACAGGTGGACTGTCATGTTGGAAGCATTGCCTGCTGGTGCCAACAGATGCACTGACAGTCTCACCCATGGTCTCACTGGATGACTGGAAGTCATGGCAGAGGGTGAATATTTCTCTATTCCTCCCAGGATTGTGAGTATTCTCGCTACAATTCGCTGTCTTTCTCTCTGTTACGCTCCGACTCGTCTCCTCGACCGGGCGTGCGTCTTTCAAACTCTGTAAACTCCAAAACTTTGAATAGAAACACACCCAAAATTCTGCTGGGATTGAAGTTACTCATGTCTGCCATCTCCTGGTGTAAAGTGGTAACAGCACAGACCTCCGCCATTAGCCCTATCTCCCAATAGTACAGAATCCTTAAAAAAATTCCTGAATCCAGACGGTGATCTGGATTAGTCCCAAAATCTAATCAGTTCTTCTTTATGCCATTTCTGACATTTCCTGAAAATTTCATCAAAATCCGTCCTCAACTTTTTGAGTTATGTTGCCAACAAATGAACAAACTAGCAAACCTACACGATCACATAACCTCCTTGGTGAAGGTAAAAATAATCTATAATACATGAAAGTTTTTCATGAAGTAGCATTAAACTTAAACAGACACACTTTCATGGAACCAAAAAATCCTTACGTATTAAACTCATGTCTTGAACTAAAATTAGTTTCATGTACCTAAAAATGTTTTTGAGAATGTAAAAAAGATGAAACAAAAACTTTACATGAATCCAACAACACTGTGTGAAACACAAAAAAAAGTCATGATCCCCCTAACCATTCCAGGAAAAGTGAAAATATTTTGTGAAACACAATAGAATTTGAAAAAATGTAAAACATTTAAAGAAATATAAAAACATCATTAATCCAAAAACATTTTGAGAAACACAAATTCCTTTTCATGAAACAAAGATGAATTAATAATAAAGAAAATAAATGTAGTAGTAGGAATAATAAAAAATAATAAATAGTAATAAATAATAATAATAATAATAATAGTAAACTAAAAGAAATTTTAGAAAAAACAAAATATTTTTGTTAAATGCAAAAGCTTTCGAAACACAACTTTTTTCATAAATTTCAAATAATTTTTGTGAAACACACAAAAAAATATGAAACACAAAATAATCCATCAAATACAACAAAAATCCATCACAGACAAAAACAATATCAAGAAATGCAAAAACACTTAATCAAAAGCAAAAACATTTCATGAACCTATAGGTGTTATGCATTCAAAACATTTAAGGAGGATGAAAACATTTTGCAAACAGAAAAACGAGATGCAAAAGCCTTTTATGTAACAAGTTTTTACAGGGTATAGAAGGTTGTCGTGAATGACTCAAGCCTTTCAGTAAATGTTTTTTCATTTATTTGATGTTTTTGCAGTTGACCTTCAAGGACCACCACAGTTGAAAATATTGATTGACCTTATCAGAGGTTATATAAATATAATATCATACAAAACTTCTTTAGTTCATTAACAAACAGTGTTTATAACTTTCCACATTTAGTTTGATGTCACCTTGTCTTTTGCTTTGTCATTCTCTGGTTTGTGGTTAACCAGAAGTCCTACAATGCACCGTTAGGCTAAAGGTTACAGGCAAATACATTTATAACATTCTGAAAAAAAAATTATTTATATTTTTATGTACAGTTTCATATTTTTTTTCCTTCTTTGAATTATAGGAAAGTTTGCTCAGGAAACTTTTTATAGCAAAAATAAACTTCTTAGATGAGTTTATCCTGACTGCAGTGAGAGCAGAAGACAGAAAGCAGACATGAGGCAGAGCAGCTGAGAGCTCTGCAGGTTTTGTTTTTTTAGCCTTTAACTATTCATCTCTTCATGAAGCAACAGTTTAAGATCTTTGTCACTCAGGAAGCCGGTGCAAAGTTTAAAAACTGGACGATCAATCATCATCAGCTGTGTTTTTGTCCTGCATAGACACGTTTACAGTAGTCAAGTATGCTGAGGATGAAGACACGTCAGGACAAGACTCACTGAGACTCGATCTCTGTGAAGGTCAAACAAGGACGAATCTGTTGCGTGCTGCATTGTGCTCAGTATAGCACTTTTTGTTACCCAAGAGGTAAAGCCTCTTTGTTGTCAGCCTTCCTTCTGTTTTTCTATATCAACAAAGTCTTTTTGGGATTCTTTTTACCCTTTTATTACATTTGTGATATTTAGTTTTAATTAGGAATAATGCAGGTACTTAATAAAGGTCTTAAAAATGAATGAGAGGTAAAACCATGGAGTCGGCTTCAGTCAAAAAAGGTTAAAAAAGTTGTAGTAGGTGTCTTTAGAAATCAGTTTGCAATGAAAAAGAGCACTAGTAGAGTTTGATCTAAATGCTTGCACTGCATTGCTTTGCATATTTGCAAAAATAAATGTGAAGTTGACGCATGAAAGCAAAAATAACATCACATTAGCCCGACTTTCTGTCTACTTGTAAATGCTTGATTGCAAAAAAAACAAACAAGCTTTATAAACTGATACCTTTTCCTTAAGATGACTCAGATGAAATATTTTCATACATTTTAGTTTATATTGTGTCCATCTATTATAGAAAAAAAAATCCCTTTATAGGTCTTCAATTGAAAGGCGATGCAAGATTAAATCGAGCTGACATCAGGCAAAACAGGTGTAATAGTTTTGTAATGGTTTTTGCTATAGCTTTAAATATATATAAAGAAATTTTGTCTAAATGCTATTACTAAATCTTTAAGAATTTCAGCAAAAATAGATTAAAATATAAGCAGGAAACAAAAACTAAAACTGCAATAGCAGTTTTTTATGTTTGTAAAATTAAGTCAACTTAGATACATTGATATAGATTATTTTCATCTATCTTGATTTATTAATGCGTCCCTTTTCAGAAACATTTTGTATTCAACATAAATGTCTCCTTTCCTCCTCCACATCCATCTCCCAGCTCCAGCCTCTCGTCTTTTCACTGTTTTCTGACTGACACCAGAGTCCAGTTTCATGTTCAAGTTCTGGCAGGAGGAGAATAAAATCATCCCGGGCAGCGCTGTGCTTTTAAGGCCACAAATTCCTGCGGATTAAAGAGAAACCTCTCGCATTTCAACCACCTTATTCCTCTCCCCATGTTCCTCCCTTCCCTGATCTCTCCCTCTCCTCTTTTCTGCTTTTATGGCGCTCAGAGTTTCTGCTTCACTTTTTATGAACACTTTGAAGCAGGCTGCACCTGTTGTGTTCGCCGCTGCTGCTGCTAACGCTACTTTCCGTCAATGTGCAGTTTGACCTCTGCGCTGAGTCACCCCGGGGTCAAAGAGGGGGCACAAGGAGGGACTCATATGTGACTCCCTAAAACAAAACAATAGTGAATAATGCTGTAGCCCCAACACCAAGTTCAGTCAGGACTATGTTTTTAAGAAACCCATGATTTTTCGGCTATAAATATTTCTTTATTAGCAATTATTAATAAGCACTTATTGATTTTATGTATGTTTGACAGTTTGGCTGTTCTAAGATCCCCTGCTCTTCCTAGATCCTATGTGGAAAGCATAAAGCAGTAACAGCACATGTTCCTGTTCTTCCTATGTTGATAAAGACAGTATAAGGCAGGAAGAGAAGCAGCAAAAAACCCAGAGCAGAGAGGGGCATCCATGACAACAGAATGACATTGGTTAAGTCAAGAGCAGCATGAAGGAGGAGCTGGGGTGGAGGAGGGTTGCTAGAGAAGCATAGCCAGGCAAGAGCAGTTTAAATAAAGCAGTTTGAGATAAATCAGCCAATAGCATGCTGAGCAAATCAACTGGCCATCAGCTGTTGAGGGCTTGCGTGAGATCAGCTGATCTCAATTGTGGCAGCGCTCTGTTGCCTGCCTGAAGAAAAACACTATATACTTCATTTATGAAAGCTTCCTGTAAAGACTGTTGCAGTCCTGTCTTGTATCATTTTGTTTTATATAGTATTTCCTTGTCCTGTCCTGTTGTCTCATGTAGTATTGTGTTATATTTTCTAGTCTTGTCTTGATCATTTCCGTGTCTCATATTGTATCAACTCATCTTGTATTTTCTCATCTTGTCTGGTCTTGTCCCACATTGTTACCTCCTGTCTTGAATCATACTGTCTTGTATGGCATTGGACATTATCGTACCAGATTGTACTGTATCACATTTTATCAGATATCATCTCATATTCTACCATACCACACTGTGTCTCTAAAATCATCTCATACAATCTCGCCCGCCCTCGTCTCATGTAATCTCTTTCTATCAACTCACGTTGTATCATACTGCCTTGCCTTGTCCCATTTTGCCTCTTAATGGTAGCATCTTATAGGATTGTATTTTATTGTATTGTGTCACATTCATATTGTTGAGTATCATATCACCTTGTCCCAGCTGTCTCATCTCGTCCCGCCTTGTCTCGACTTGTGCTATATCATCTCACCTTGTTTTATCTTCTATTATCTTGTCTCATCTTGTATCATACCACCTTGTATTTTATCATACTGTCTAGTCTTGCTTGTACTACACTGTCTCTACCTGTCTTGAGTCATGTTGCCTCGTTTGTTTTCGTTTCGTCTCTTCTCATCTTGTTTTGATTCTTCTATCCTTATATGATATCATTTTGTCTCAAGTTGTACCACATTGTCTCTTCTTGTCTTGAATTTTGTTGTCTGGTGTCCTCTCATCTCATATGTTCTTGTCCCATCCTGTCTCATATCAGAACATTTTGGTTGTATTATCATCTCGCCTCATTTGTCTCCTATTGTCTTGTCTTGCATCGTATCATCATTGCATCTACGTAATTGTCTTGTATCCTATTATATTTTTATGTCATTTTCTGTGTTGTCTTCTTTCATTTTGCATATTACCGTATTGTATCATATCGTTTCCTCTTGTATTGTATCTTATCATACTACATTGTGTCATCTAATTGCGTTGCATTATTGTGCAGTCTGGTCTTGTCTCCAATCTTATCTTATCTTCTGATATTGTCTAATATCGCATTGTATGGTATCACGTTATGTCTCGTCAGGTCATGTTGGGTCAGACAGTATTGTATCGTATCATAACAAATCGTATTGTGTTGTATCAATACGTACATTATGTCATATAGTGTCAAATGCTATTGTATTGTATCATATAATCTAGTGTCATTGTATTGGGTTATGTCCTGTCGGACAGCAGTGCATCTTATTGTATTGTATCACAGTATATCATACTCTATTGTATTGCATCCTTTCACATAGTATGGTATCATTTGGTGCAAATTCATGTCAGATTGTTCAGGACAGAATCCTATGGTTTGGTGTTTTGTCATGTCAGACATTGAGATTACAGACAGTTTGGATTATTGTCTGTCAAATTAAGTGTACATTTCCTGATAGAAAGCAGATATTCACCTCTCTGCTCTAATTTCCCCTTTCGACATGAAGTCAAATGACTCTTCCTCTTTGTTATTTTCTTCTCCTCGAGTGTTTAAAGCTCCTCTAAATATCCCTCTCCGTAAAACACACCAGAGAGCAGCGCAAAGCTGCTTCTAATTTGGTGTACTTTGGGTGAACTCTGACCATTTCCTCTGACTGGGCCTGTTGTATGTGAGCTATGCACTCGGAGCTCCTGCAGAGAAAACCTGCAGGAAGAAAAAACACTTCCAGACTGGACAGAGCGTCAGCTGAGAGACAGAGGAGGAAGACAAGGAGTCGGAGGTAGAGGGGGGCTGGGTCCACCGACTGGGAGTAATATTCCTCTAATCCTCGCAGGCTATGCCCACCACTCCACACCCAAATCACCACAGCTTTCTCCTTAACACAAACCAAACACACAAATACCCTGAGGAGCTTCAGGAAATGCCTCTCCTGCTCTCTCTCCCTCCTCCTCTTCCTCTTTTTGCTCTTTTCTTCCCCTTGTCCCTGCTCGTAGGGGGATCTGTTATAATTTGTCAGCTTTAATTCAATCCCTGAGATTAATGGGCTCCTGCTTTCAATTGATTTTTTATTTAAATGAAAATAAAGCCTTAGATTTTACCTTTTCCCCTCATTTATCTGCAGCAGTAAAAGCAGCTTTGTCCTCATTTCCAGTGCGGCGTCGTTGTGTTAAATGGCCTGTGTGCAGCGACAGACTTCGCTGCAGGTTCTTTGCCATCTGTTGGTCGTGTGGACCATGTGGGCAGAGTTTTACATGTCACTGGTTCTCAGACTGGGGGAACTGGATACGAGGACGTGGAGGGCACAGAAAGGATAGATGACACTGCAGCTCTGCAGATTATCTCCTCATTAAATGACCTCACATCCTGCCTCACACCGCTCATTTAGGGCTGAACCCGGGTCAGTGTGCTGCGTTTTTAAAGCCAACCATGGTCCCTACTCTTAATTTTCTTATGCATTTTACCAGTAATAATGACCACAGTCTATGTTGTAAGATTTCTGTCTCAGTTCTGAACATGTGGCACTGTTTACACACGGAATTTCTCATTTATTTGAACCATATTTTAAACTTACTGGAGAGATAGCTAAATCTTACTAATATGATTATTTAGGAGGCGCAAACAAAATCCACTCTGCTCCATAAATGTATTTGAGTAAATGTTATATTTACACTTTTATATAAAAAAAACAAAAAAACTGGTTTCACCAAGAACATACACGACAAGTAAAATGTGTATATTGTGGTGTGATTAAATATGGTATAGGATAAGGGCGACTGGAAGAAAAAAAAAAACATGATCCAAGTCCTTTTTTCTTCAGACTTAGGAGAAAAACCATGAATTCCAAGATTGAAGTCTGACCGAATATTTTTTAAGACAGTTTTTTTTTTAAATTCTGAGTTTAATCTCAGACTTCTATGACGAAGTGTCTGAATTTTTCATCGACGTTTTCATCCAAGTTTGATGAAAAAAAAAGGGAATTCAGGTTTTTTTTTTACATCATTTTTTTCATTTCCTGACTTTGGGGTCAGCAACCTGAGAAAAAAAATATTCTGACTTTAATCTCAGAATTCTTAGGGGAAAAAATTTCAGAATTTTGTGGAAAAAGTCAGAATCCTAAAAAAACGTCAAAATTATGAGACAAAAAAAAGTCGGAATTCTAAATGTAATCGTAGAATTCTGAGAAAAATAGTCTGAATAGAGAATTTTATCTAGTACTAGGAAATATGACAGAATTCTGAATTTAATGTCAGACCTATGAGGAAAACTTCTAAATCTTGAGTTGAAAGTGAAAATTTTGGGTTTAAAGTCTTATTCCCAAGAAAAAGTCAAAATTTTGAGAAAAGTCTGAATTTTAAATTTAGAACTCTGAGGGAAAAAAGTCAGAATTTTGAGTTTAAAGTAAAAAAATTTTAGGAAAAGTCAGAATTCTGACTTTAATCTCAGAATTAAAAAAGGTGGATGAAACAAACAACGTTGTAACAGTCCCTAATTCTCCTCTGTAATAAGGATACCTCCATTTTAATACAAATTAAATTAAATTTATTTTATATTTATTCAAGTGCCTCACAGAAGTCCTATGCAGATACAGATTATAGGTGGCACTTTATTTTAGTGGTCCTTAATTTCCCAGTTATTTGATAGTAATAAGTGTATTTATCTAGCAATTTCTCAAGAATATAGTGGTAATTAACTCATAAATTAGTTGGCATTTCACCAAGTAAAAACTGGGTACTATTAAGTAAACATTTACCCTGTAACAATGTATTAATCATCAAGTTATTCTTTGTAATATTGTGGCAGTTATTCTGGTAGGTATTCGAGAGGCATTTTACTTAGCAATTTCTTAGAAATAACGTGATAATGTGATTGCTGCATAAGTTGCTCGATTATTCCCAATTATTGAATTACATTATTATTAATATTATTATTATTATTATTATTATTATTATTTTGGCCTAGTAAAAGAATGTGAGTCCTTCCTGAAAATTATCATGTAATTTTTGGGGAAGGTTTAAGGTGTTAAGTTTAGGGGTTGGACACAATGTGTCTTCTTCCAGTTGCTGTCATGACTGAGCCACTGTGACAGAAACAACTGGTTTGCTGTTTCCACTGAATTGCTGAATGTTGCGTTAAAGATTGCTACATAATGCGGAGGAGTCTGCAACTGGAAGCTTCTGTTGATATTTTGACTCTCTCGAAGGTCTGGCCCACATTCAGTGTGGTCGAGTTTTGTTTATCATATAGTATTCAGGTGGACATGACAACTGCTTGACCAGCTGCTCCTGGCCACGCCCATGGATTTCTGACATATTTGATGTTTTGGATGTATGACTGCACACGCTCACACACAGAAAGCAGAATCACAAGCAGATTCACAAACCTTGGGGGCAGTTTTTTCTTTGTAAACTGTTGGACAGCATCTTAAGTCAAAATGAAAATGGGTTGCCTGTAGACCTGAGGCAGAATATTTGTTATGTTGAGCTGCTAGTTGTATTTGCAGGTGATGCTGTGTAAATGTGTATGAAAGCATGATGGCAAGGGGAGCAGTTTTGTTGCTGTTTGTAGTTATTTGAAGTGTAAAAACAAGACGATATGACTTCAACTCAACATGCCAGACTTCTAAAAGGAAACTCATCCATACCAACTTCACTCCACCATCAGCATCAATCCTGATGCTAATGGTGCATGATGTTCCACTCTCCACACATTTTCCTAACTTAAACAAGTATAACTGTGTTTAACTAACGTTACAACACCAGGTGACAGTGATCCTCATATCGTTAGGAATGTCTTGCCATATACTTCCCAAACAGCAGCATTTTTGAGCCAAACACATGATAAATGAACCAAACTGTCCATACTTTTGTAGACTTCCATGCTGTTGGTGGTATGAGGAAAAGGATTCTCCTCCACTGTAAATATAGCAGCATGTAAACACCATTGAAGTGAAGTTCTTGCTCAAACTTTTCTGATTTTAGTGATTGAAATCATGTCCCTGTGTCTTGCATGAGGTCCAAAGTGACCAAAACTTATAGATGAAACTACTACTTGTGTTTTTCTGCAGTTGTGAGATGATGCCAACATGTTGTCTTAGAGAAACAGGCTTAAAATGCCGCGTGCTGCAGCTCGGCGTCGTAGCCAATGGTAGCTTCTACGATCCTAAGATAACTGTACCTCCAGGTGTCCATGTAGGTTACAAGACCAAAAGCTATGAAGTAATGACAGGCAAAAAAGTGTCTCGAAAAAACTGTATTTTTGCAGTTTGTCAGAGTTCTATTCATCATCATGATATAAAAATGAATTCAATGTCAGGTGCACGGACTAAACAAGTGCATCAGAGAAGTTAGGAGTCAAATCTGCAAAGGAACATTGTGTTATTTTTGAATATTAAAACAGTGGTGGATGTCTGCAGTAATCCTTCATGATTGACTTGATGTGATAAAGTCTCAGCAGTGTCTTTATCAGATCAGGACATGATGAGATTATCACATCATGTCTTAATGTTATCAGCCAAAACAAAGTTTAATTTAAAGGCAAACTTTTCTAATTCAACTTAGGCTTACATTGAGTTTGTCCCTGATTCCAGTACCAGCTCTGTGCTTAAGTCTGTGCTGCGGGTGGTTCGGTCCCCTTGTTTGGGCCAATCAGAGGCACTGTTTACTCTCGTCTTTCTGCCTGCAGCCTCCAGCAGGGAGTGTGTGCTTTCCTGTTTGACCCCGGCGGCAGGTTCAGCCAGAGGCTAAGGGTTCAGCCGCAGATTTCTCCCTGCCAGACTGGCCGTGCGCGCTTGTCTGTCACCAGTCTTTATTCCTCTAATGGAGCTTTCTGTGTATGTTAACATGCGGGGAAGTCGACTCAAAGTTTAATCACGCAGAAAATGGAAAAAGGCTGTCCTGCACCTGATAGGGCGTAGACACAACCACACAGGTACCCATTGACCACCCCTCCCTCCCTCCCTCCTTCACACACTGTAAGGGGTGTAATGAATCCAGGTTTATGCGTCCCATCTGTCTGCAGGTGGTCACGCTGCCTCTCAGACGCAGCCATGAGTTTCAAATAGGCTGAGTGTTGGCGCTGCGTCTCCTCGGCGTGCGACCACCCAGCCGTCACAAATGCTCCCACAGAATATCAGCGGCAGAAGTATTTTTCCTCTCGATGTATGTTAAAGTGTGCCGGCCCACCTGCATACCTCTAATATACATCGTTTCTGTGCTTCACTAGTCATACATCCTCTTCAGATGAACACTTGTTTCACAAATTACACGTTTGATACACGACGGTCTGTGATGTGACTGAGCTTTATGTTCACGAGGGGGAGACAAATGGAGCTTGGAGGTATAAATTTAAACATCTTTTTATATAAGGAACCATGTACACAATACTCCTCAAGAGCAGACATCTGGGGATTTAAGATATCCATAAATCCCATGCATAAAGTGCTGACAGAGCCAGGACCAAAACATACTTCTGTTAAAGGTACAATACGTTAAAATTTTGCATTTAAATGCTTACATTAATCGGAAAGTAACTACTCATATGCTGTGTATTTTTTAGTTCTTACATAACCTCAGATATTCCCAACAGTTTAAAACCTGAGAAATTCTTGATTTTTAGAGCTGTTACAGGACTTGATGCTACTGGAAGCTGCCTGTTCTGTTGCTGTATTTCACTCATGTTTTGTGCTGTTTTGACAGCGCACTTGATTATTTTAAGACCCATTTTGGGCTTGATTTGTGAGAGAGGTCTGGCTGCAGACTGCAGATCTCAGACACCCCCTCTTGCAAACCACTACGATGACACACGCCTTTGTCAGAACAGAAGTGGCAACATTTTCAGGTACATCATTTCAGATTGAATTCCACTTTGTTCATTCATAAAATCAGGCATAAATAAAGCAGAAAAACAAAGGTCAGAGGTCTAACTTGGGGTTGAATTATATTCAGAACCATTTTATGAGTATGATGAATGGTGGCTCGCGTTAGCTTCGTTAGCTTTAGCTAAAGCTAACAGCTATGCTAACAGGGCAAGCATAGCTCTTTTAGGCAAAGCTATCAGCTCTGCTAGCTATGTAGTTAACATGACTGTGCTGTCAATGTAGTTAGCTTTAGCAAAGTGAATTTTAGAAATTGAAGCCAAAGCTAACATTGCTACATGAGCTACTTAGGTAATGTAGCTTTGTGAGCTTTGGCAAACTTAGCAAAAGCTAATGTAACAAATGTAGCTTTGTAAGCCAACGGCTAGGTTAGCTATGTTAGCTACTTGAGCTACATTAACCACATAGCTTACATAGCTAACATTGCTAACATAGCTCTCTTAGCTTAAGCCTTATCTATGTTAGCTGCTTTAGGTTGTTTCATGGAGGACAATCCTTTTTCTGTAAGCAGACTATTTCCTCGGCTTTTTAAATTCTTTTTGTAATCAGGTTTTGTGGGTCAGGTTTTCAACTTTTAAATTTTAGTATCCTTACCTTTACTTTTAACCAAGATGGAAGTTTAATCTGATTTTAGCTTTCAAGTTTTCATGTGTATTTCCAATCTTACAGAGGCGGAGTCTCAAAGTAGTGTTCTACAAGGAGGGGCATCTGAGATCTACAGTATGCAGCCAGGCTGACTTGAGATTTGCCCCCACACCCCCTCCACCCCCCCAATGACAGGAGTGACCTGATTTTGTCCCAGCTGATTATGGCTACATTCACAATGCATTTAAAAGTGACCCAAATTTGTTTGTTTGTTTGGTTTTTTTTGTTTTGTTTTTTTCTGCTTATGTGTTACACATATCTGATTTTTTTTTTCCGACAGCGAAACAGCACAAGTCACATTGAATCTTTTCATATCAGATTCAGGCCACTTTGATATGTAGTTCTAAATCAGATACACATCTGATCTTTTGGAATTCGAACAACCAAACTTTAAAAAATCAGATCTGAGAAAGGATCAGAATTGAGCATGAAGGCCTACAGTGTGAACATTGCTTATTTGTCAAAATAATTAGGGATGCACAATGTTATTGACAGGATATTGCTAACAGCGCCCTATTTTAACTGTAAATTTCCAACTGTAACTTAGTTGTGTTTTAGGCAGGACCAACAGGCCTATGTCAGCTAAACTCTTTGTCTTTGTTCATCCTGCTTCCTTGAATTTTAAAGTGTGTTTTAAGGACTGAGATTTAAGGTCTGAACTACATTTATATAATGATATCAATATCAGTATTGACTAAAATGAATTAACAAATATCCGCAGATCAGCAAAAATCTGATATCGTGCATCGTACAAGTAATCCTTAAGTGTGTGGTGTCAGTGTGATTAATTCCTGGTCTGAATACCCATATCAATTTGCACAAGATCAACAACTCTGTGGTGTCAAATGATGTTTTTGTTTATAGAGCCAGGTGGCTTTGGAGAGAGTCATGAGGCTGTTTCTTGGTGAAAAAAATCTCTTAGGCTTTCTTAAAAAGTTCTGTCTCAACAAGGAACACTTTTAATGTTATTTAAAACTCACATTCACACTTAGTGTCTCAGATTCAGTCAAACAAGGTTGAGTCTATTTCCTTGTTAGTGCAATTAGTTCTCACTGGTGTGAAAGCTGTCAGTCAAATCCTAGTGCTGACCAAGTAACTACACCGAGACTTATTGAGAAGGTCCGTCTCACCAGACTCTGCAGTGGTTTGTTACCTCCACCAAGGAGGTTATGTGATCGGCAGGGTTTGTCAGTTAGTTTGTTAGTTAGTTAGTTAGTTTGTTTGTTAGCAACATAACTCAAAAAGTCATGGACAGATTTTGATGAAATTTTCAGGAAATGTCAGAAATGGCGTAAGGAAGAACTGATTAGATTTTTGGACTGATCCAGATCACCGTCTGGATCCAGGAATTTTTTCAAAGGATTCTTCACTGTTGGGAGATAGGGCTAATGGCGGAGGTCTGCACTCTCTGAGTGCTTTTCTAGTTCTAAATAAGAACATGAACCAGTTTCATTCCAACCTTCTTGTAGGTGGCATTGTCCTTTTTTGGTTAGACCAGCTACTAGAGTCATCAGTGTTTTTTAGATCAAAGCATACCTGATAAATCTACAGGAGAATGAGTAAGTCTCACCTTGCAAAGTTGACATAAAAAAAAATTCTACGTTTACATTATGATCCATACACTTTGAAAAACTGTGTTTTTTTTTCCAAAGTTTAACGGAATAACCTGATGTGGAGGTGATGAAAATATAAAATTGTTCAGTCCTGAAGACGTCCTAGCATGATCTAACCAGATGAAGGGAGACAAGAGAACTAGCTGAGCCCCTTTAGCATATAAAGAAATCCTCATTTTGTCACAAACATGCTTTTAATTGAAACAGCAATACACTAACAACCAATAAAACAAATGACTTTATGATGATGTGCCATTCAAGAATGAGCCTGCACCATAAACTGGCTCTTAAATGTTAGCCACAGTAGCTATCTCCCGTTTGAGTGCCAGTTTCTTTTTTTTCATCCTTTGTAATTACTAAATTCAGATTCAAAAAGCCAAACTGGTATCAGATGAAGAGATGTTTGGGAGCCAAACAACCAGAAACTTGTGGGATTAGTCCCACAAGACATTCTGTCCAATTAGAGAGTATTATTGTCATGCATCACACTTTTGGATGATTTGTAAATGCACCCATGTGAACACAGACCCAACTGGTGATTATGCAACAAATCAGTTCATGTAACCCAACTATAGGTGTGAAAACCATTTTAAAATCTGATCAGAGCCGGTAAGTGACCAAAACAGGAACTTTTAGGGGAAGCACTATGATCAAGCAAATCTCTCCCAAAAGATTTCATTACTTTGAAGCCTTGATATGTAAATTAGGTAAAGGTTCAAGCTAACCCAAATCACCCTTTAAATTGTTGAATGTGTACCTGATAAAAGAAGACCAGAGGCTTTGGTTTAGTGGGTGGTTTGGTATCAGATCCAAAGTCTCCAGCCCAAATGGAGGACAGGGTTATATGTGTTCTGTTTGCTCATAGATGCACCAAATGTAAAAAGCTGCACTTTTCCCCTTCCTCCTCTATCAGACAGCTTGGAGCGTCAGAAGTCTGGCTCCCCTCCAGTACTGTCTCTCACCATACATCTGCTTTATGTGCAAGCTGCTCTGACTGCTCTCTGCCAGCAACAGAGGGAAACCATTTGGAGCATTTGAGGCAATGAGATGACCCGACTTCAATGAGAACAAACGTCTGTCTGTCTGCCGTCATCAATGAAACCAGGTCGCACTGCAGAATGGAGAAAAATATCACGGCTGACTCCCTCTGCTGAAGTTGTTTACTCTCAGATGAATAGCACTTGAAACTCCGACCAAAAAACTTTTTTTAAATCCAAACGCAGCACCATTATGTCAGCTTTATGCAAGTCTACTTAAAGATTCTGCAGAACTTTTGCTCCGGCTGTTTCATAACAAGTTGCAGAGACTTCTCCTTGATGCTCGCTCCTCTAAGTGAGATAAGAGCAAGAATCGATACATGTATAAATCATCTCTTTGTAATTAACCTTTGTGGTCATCTCACTTTCTCATCCCTTATTACGGTGGGAGCATTTACCCTCACATTCAGACCCTGCGTGTGCCGCAGACAGGTTAAGTCTTCCCTCGAGCCACAGAGGCAAAAGCTGCAAATTCGACATGCGCCAAGTAAGTGACACAGGGTGAAAGTAGAAGAAGATTAGATTAAAACACGAGGGAATTCCACAGAGAGACGAGGGTCCAGTAATTACAAGAGCTCGTCCTTTACTGTCAGTAATTGAGTTTACTGTGACGAAGTACGGAAGAAAGTAATCTAATCTGCAAGATGCTGGACAAACCCAAGCCCATTTTCTATGCAGAAAGATGTGTTATTTGTCAGGGCAGCAGTTTGTTTTCTCTGTTTATTTAAAGTTTGTTTCATTTTCACTTGAAGGTGAAGGTTCAGTGACTACCAGCCTTCATCTGAAACACTGCTGCTAATCTGAATGCTGCAAAATACGTATGCAGCAAGTTCTGCATTGTCAGAGGCCTCCATAAAACTCTGCCGACTTCTTTTGTTCACTGCATTAGATCCAAACACATCATAAAAACATCAAACTGTTTTTGTAGACTTTCACCCTGCCGGTGTTAAGTCAAGAAGCAATGTTTCTTTGTTTCTCTGCAGTTGTCAGGTAGAGTAAACTTGTGTCAGAAGAGGTGGAGATGCTGCAGCAGTCCTAAGCTCATTTTCCCTCAGCTGATTAAGTGACTGAAAGCTATGAATTGGAGCATAAGCCAAAGGGTTTGACAAAGGGCAAATATAATAAGATAAGAATAATAAAGTTTTATTTTGGACATTAGGAATGATCAAATGTTAATGGCATGGTGTAATTCCCCTTTGACATTTAGATCAGGAACTTGTTCAGACATGGCTGGTTCATATTAAAGCTGAGGAGACATTATAAATTGTATTATACATTCAATCTGTGTCAATAACCCTGGTCTAAGATGTGGCCATCTTTTCCTTCCAGATTTCTAGATGAATAATTTCCTCCTTTTTAAACAAACATTTTTATCTTGTCTTGTTTTTATTCCTCACAGCCATTGAAACACAGAGCACCAGTTCTGAGGAGCTCGTCCCCAGCCCGCCATCCCCGCCACCCCCTCCCAGAGTCTACAAGCCCTGCTTCGTCTGCCAGGACAAGTCGTCTGGATACCACTATGGAGTCAGTGCTTGTGAAGGCTGCAAGGTAGGACTTCATCGCCTCCATGATCTCTAGGTTTCCTCTCAGTCATGATGCATTTGAGGGTTATTTTTCTCAAATATTTTGAGACAAGAGCCCAATATAAACTCCCTAATTACACAGCTGTCTTCTCTATTTCACACATGATGCAGTTGTCCTTTTAATGCCCAGTTTTAATGTTTTGGAAAAAAATCTAACTAATTCAGACTCCTGTCAGCACTTAGGTGTGCTTGATTGAAAAAGAGGAGTGGTCAGACGTACACTTATGTGATGCAAGGTCAGTTCAGTTTATAATAAACATTTAAAAAAAACACTGTGAAAAAGTTTTGCCCCTTTCCTGAGCTTTTTTCCCCTATTTTTATGCTTAGATATTTCAAATCATTAAACAAATTTTAATATGAGACAAAGATAGCCCAAGTAAATACAGAATGAAGCTTTCAATTGAGGATTTTCCTTATTAGGGGTTAAAAAGCCATCCAAACCTTCCTAGCCCCATGTGAAAAAAGTGATTTCCCCCTTGTTAAATCATGATTTAACCTTGATTAATCACATTATTTTGGAAAGCTAACTTCAATTTCACTAGCCACACCCAGGCCTGATTACTGCCACACCTGTTGAAACAAAAAAATCTCTCAAAGAGAACCTGTCTGACAAAGTGAAGTAAGCTAAAAGATCACAAAAAGCACCAAATCATTGATGAAATTCAAGAACAGAAGAATTCAAGAACAGATGAGAAACAGTCATTGACATCTATCAGTCTGAGAAAGGACTCCACTGAATCACAGTAAGAGCCATTATCCACAAATGGAGAAAACTGGGAACAGTAGTGAACCTTCCCAGGAGTGGCCGACCTACCATATTTACTCCCAAGAGTGCATTGACGACTCACAAAGAACCCAGAACAACATCTAAAGACCTGTTGGGCAGTTTTCATGATTCAACAGTAAGAAAGAGACTGGGCCAAAATGGGAGCGTTCCAAGACCACAAAGAGCACAAAACTCATCTCAAATCTGCCAAAAATCATCTTGATGATCCTCAAAACTTATACAATATTGTCTAAGACTTAGACAATATACTGTGGACTGACGAGACAGCACTTTTTGTTTAAAAACATATTTTGCTGGTTTTGGTTTTGTTGGTTTATCTTTGGCTAATATTTGATGATCTGAAACATTTAGGTGTGACAAATATTTAAAAAAAATTGAAATCAGGAAGGGGGAAATTACTTTTGTCACAGCACTGTTAATTTAAAATAGGCAACCTACAGACAGCTCTTGAAAAGGGCCTGATTAAAAGGAAAAAGCTTTATTTAAAAGTGCAATAAAAGGTGGAGTGTTGCCCCCCCCGCCCCCATTTTTCTTTTATATGAATTTTCGAATTAATTCTAATCTTAACACATTAAAAATGAACAGCTTCAACATGTTTTTATCTTTTTCTCTTCTCACTTTCATACTTTTTTAACATTTAGTGAAAAAAATGATCACAACGCATCCTGTTATGACATATAAAACCGTCCATTCATTCTTCCTTGAAAGTATACTTCTCACTGTCATCTTTTCTTATTTCAAAGCACAGTATTTCTACTCCTCCATGACTCACTTTGTCTGCTATGTGTCTAAGACTTTCCTGACTTTTTCTGCATGTCTGCAGCTGCAGGCTGTTCTCTCCATCTTTGCTCGCTGTGCCTCATCTGTGTGAAGCATCTGATAGTCTTAGCAGCGTCACATGTAGCTATCAAAGAGACAAGATGAATAATGAAATAATCAGGCTGCACGGATCTGGACAGGAGGGCACCTGGGTCTGGATCTGGACTGTGATCCACTAATGAGTGATATCAGCCCTAAACACTCCATATTTAGTTACCGTACACATCCTCAAAAATGTAAATGCATCAACATGAAAGTTTCTGAGTAATTACAGACATTCTACAGACATTCAGTTCCTATAAAATTATTCACTTCCTTGGATGTTTTACCGGCAGCATACCGACATGGCATGGACCCAAAAGAATAACCAGGTTTAGGAATTAGAATTGCATCATATGTTTTTACAGTTACACAAAAAATAAATATCTTTATCACTTATGTTGGGCAATAAATGATGCTAATGCTTTAATTGCTGCAGCTTTTTAAATACTTTGAGGACAGTGAACTCAGTTCTTAGTCCCCCAGCTGTATTGGGGTATCAACAGACTACCCACTTGTGTTTTGAATCTTATGCGAACTGTTCCTTTAAGAGCCGACAGTCTCCGTCTGCCGCTCTCAGATGTTCTACTTTTAGAAATTCCTCCAAACATCTGCCCTGCCAGCACTTGTCTGTCTCTTCCCACTTACAGCAGCTGTTGCTAGGCAACAGTGCACACACCCACCATGCACATGGATGTATAAAGATATTCAGGAGGCTTGTCTGGGGTTGCTAAACACACTGTGCCTTTAAATCATGATTTAGTAGTTCTTTTGATGTAAAAGTGGTAAAAATTAAAGTAAAACAGTCATCAGGAGCAGTGATGAACTGCAGTTTTTCTCTCTGCTCTTCTGCACATGTATTCTTCGCAGACAGCGTGTTATTTCTTCCCATGCGGTGCAGTTTTTCCTCTGTGCAGGCAGACTATGGTGTGTCCGCTCTCCTCCCCGCCTCTGTAATTGAAGCGCTGGTATGTGAGGAATCCTTTGGAGTTTTTGGCCCAGAGGGAGGTGGTGATCAGCTCACTCACCAGGCTCTGGGTCAAACTGAGTTCTCCTCTGTGTGTGCCAATAGAAACCTCTGACCTCTGCTCTGACTTTCACTTAAAGAGGAATTACACCTCTTTAAGTATGGACCATGTTTTTCACATATGAATACTCATGTGCTTCCAAAATGTAATGATTTAAATGAACTTAAAACTGCACAGATCTTAATAGCAACCAAAAAAAGATAGAGATTATTATTTTTGTTTCAGATGAAAGGAGTCAAGAGTCTAAAGGAGTCGAGTATTGAGCTAAGAGGCTAGCTGAGAACCTTTAACATAGCAAAGAAATCCTTGTTTTGCCACAAATATGCTTTTAATTGAATCGGTGATGCACTATCAACTGAATAAACCTTGTAGAGTAAATGATCAAGACATGATGAGCTGTTTTACTAAATGGCTCTTTTATGTTACCCACAGTAGCCAGCTCCTGTTTTAGTGCCAGTTTCCTTACCTCCATCCTTTGTGGTTATTTTAATCCCCATTTAAAAGCCAAAATGAAGAGCTGTCTAGGAGTCAAACAGCCAGCTCTACTGAGCTGAGTAAAATGATCTGGATCTCTAAAAAAAATTAAGAACATGAGAGAGGCTTGAGAAACAGACATCTGCTGAGGAAAGATGGGTAATATCAGAGTTTGATGAGCTAAAACATAGCAACACTGTACTGAACCAAACTGGACTGCTTTGTGGAAACAGACAATACAGGAGCATTGTGTGACACTGTTTTTCCAGGCTTTAGACGGAGGCTTTTTTTATATGTTTTACCTGAAAATTTCACTACTTTCAGTACACAAAAGTAGCTTAAGAATTAAGAATGTTTGTATTTTGCACTTGAACACTTGGCATAGTCGTAAACAGCTCAGTCATGGCCGTTTTGATAACCTTTCTCTTTGCGGAAATGGTTGCTTGACCCCCAATGGGTGTTCTTTGCTGGTGTTGAGTCAAAGAACCTTTAGAGAACGTTCATATGATCATTCACCCTTATGTAACTCAGTTTACCAGTAAAGTGTGTGAACAACACTGTAGCTGTAAATAACTTCCAGCAACCTTGTAATGATGCAAACTTCCTGTTTCACCACATCCCAAAGGTGCTCTATTAGATTGAGATCTGGTGACCATGGAGGCCATTGGAGTACAGTGACCTCAGTGTCATGTTCAAGAAACCAGTTTGAGATGATTTGACATGGTGCATTGTCCTGCTGCAAATAGCCATCAGAAGATGTGGGCATAAGGGGATGCACATGGTCAGCAACAATACTCAGGAAGGGTGTGGTGTTTAAACAATGCTCAGTTGGTACTAAAGGTCCCAAAGTGTGCCAAGAAAATATCCCCCACACCATTACACCCCCACCACCAGCCTGAACCACTGATACAAGACTTTTATGTTGTTTACACCAAATTCTGACCCTACCATCTAAATGTTGCAGCTCAGATCGAGACCCGTCAGACCAAGAAACATTTTTCTAATCTTCTATTGTCCAATTTTGGTGAGCCTGTGCAATTTGTGGCCTCAGTTTCCTGTTCTGAGCTGACAGGAGTGGCCCCTGTGGTGGTCTTCTCTTCTGCTGCTGTAGCCCATCTGCTTCAAAGTTCAATGTGTTGTGTGTTCAGATATGATATTCTGCATACCTTGGTTGTAATGAGTCTGCCCATTGTCCTCTGACCTCTGACATCAACAAGACATTTATATCCACACAACTGTTGCTCATTGTATATTTTCCCTTTTTCAGGCCATTGTCTGTAAACCCTAGAGATAGTTTTGCCAGTAGATCAGCAGTTTCTGAAATACTCAGACCAGCCCATTTGGCACCAAAGACTATGCCATGTTCCAAGTCACTTAAATCCCCTTACTTTGCCATTCTGATGTTCGGTTTGAACTTAAGCAGGTTGTCTACGTGCCAAAATGCATTGAGTTTCTGCCCTGTGATTGACTGATTAGCTATTTGTGTTAAGAAGAAATTCAGCAGGTGTACCTAATAAATTGGCCAGTAAGTGTATGTGGAAAGTATTCGTTAAAAAGTGGATAACCAATCCTTATTGGGACAGCTGGTTGCATTTTGTTTTGCTTTTTATTTGCATAAAATGAAATCCTTGGAACTTCAGTCTTGTTTTCTGATAGTTTTATCTCTTCTTCTTCCTGCAATCTCAGGGCTGGAGGCGTTATGTTTTCCAGTCTATCTTGTCATTATTGTGTAGAATAGCCAGATGGAACCCAAGAACATTTAGAGGGATTTTCCTCAAAATTTGTGCTAATGTCCACACTGACTCAAGGAAGAACTGAGTAGATTTTGGAGCTTGAAGGTCAAAGGTCAAGATCACTGGCCGCTACATTTATCACATGATTGTGAGCATGATATCTCAGGAACACTGAGGGATTTTGACCAAATTTTGAGCAATGTCCTCTCTGACTCAAGGATAAAATTTATGCCAAGTGTCAGTTCATGCAGGGCACGCTAGTCATACGCCTAGCTGTGATCAGCTGACGGCCAGCTGATCCGCATTTTTGCTCCCACAGCCAGTCAAAGCTCTTTCTCTCAATGCAGCGGTGTATTTAAATATGATATACTTCTAACTAATCCCTGCTTGTATTAATGCTGATGCATCAAGGCAAGGCTTAACCTCCTCCACCCCAGCCTCCTCCTTACAGCATAAAGCTTGTTGACTCTCATTTTCAGATTGATGCTACTATGGGTTAATTTCTTTTTAACTAAATTTATTGTATTTAGTATGCATTATCATAAATGTATCTATCCTTATGGGGGTTTCGAGACTGAACTGAACCAGTACAAGGCCAAGGTCACTATGACTTGTAAGCGCAACCCTTGTAGAATGCAATGAGAGATTTTTGTCAAATTTGGCACAAACTTATACTTGGACTTGAGGATGAACAGATAAGATTTTAGAGGTTAAAGGTCACTGCATATTGTGAGGCCACATTGAAACATATAGCTTCATATGAGCAATACCCTCTTCAAAGCATTGTCCTTTGAAGTGGTTTTACCTTTGTCTTTTGTCTTAACACTTTTGTCCTTTTCATATAAATATTTGTCTCCATCCAATGCCAAGTTATATTAGCCATTTTTGGAGCTTTACAACCAAACAGGACTGTACTCCCAAGGATTCATTTAACAGCACAATCTTCCCTGGCCTCAGACATATGCCTAATCACTGCTCCAGGTCAATAAGCTCCTTGAAATCTCTCCTCTGACCTGTCACATAACAAAAACAAGAGTCAATAATATTGAGGCATGGCAAAGGTTTAAAATGACTGGAATACTGGTAAGGGAAACCCCCCAACATAAAGATTTACTTTATCAGCACTGTACAAGAAAAACAGCGACGTGTGAGCACAATAGTTTCTTTTATTTCATTCACACTGTCAGAGAATTGAAGAATCATGATCACATCAGTGGATCACATGGCTGTGGGCCTGAGCACCCTGAGTGCTTCCCTAATGACAGTTTGAGACGAGGTATGAAATGAAATCACTGTCAGAGCGCTTCCAAGAAAACAGACAATCTGACAGAGTTTCATCCCATCCATCCGCTCCATCAACGCCACGCTGATGTAAAAATAGTTCAATTCACAGCAGAATGGCCTTGATTTTTGTAACATCCTGACTCAAGAGGATTATGCAGGGGATTATCGCTTTTTTCCCCCCGTGTTGTATTCCTGTCTCCATGGCGAAGGCATTGTTGTCTGCGATGTGAGGGGCAAGCCCCTTCTATTGGGTGGATGCAACCAAGCATGCTGTACAGCTGTAGGCTTTTAGGTAGCGAGGAGAGCCTTTTACTGCCCAGTGAATGTGCCAATTAGAGCCACAAATAGACTCAAAGACACACCGCTGGACTGTGTGAGTGTGTTTGTGCAAAGAGAGCAATGATTTTGTCAGCTGAAGCACTTGTTACTGTCATCTGATGCCCATTCATATGCATGCACATATGCAGCACTGGAATAAACTCTCACAGCACAGAAGGCCAGCATCGGCTCTGCATAACTAAAACTGTTAAACTAATAAGAGCCCAAATATTTGTGCTCTTTTTAGACATTGAGACATTAATGTGTACTTTAAAGGACTATTCTGATGTTTCTAAACCTGGACTACAGGTTTTACATGCATCAGAGCTTTAACAATGAAAAGTGTTGGAAAAACTTTTTGAGCTTGATCAGTGTGATCTATATAAGACGTGCTCTAATGGCTGTGTCTAAACTTAGTTAAAGCTTTCAGTCACATGACCAGCAAAAAGGCCTGGAGGTCGAAAAAAACACATGACAGTAGCAGCTAGTATTGACCACCATGCAGAGCTGCAGCAGAGCATATTTTAATTCTCCATCTCCTCAAGACAATGTATGTTTGCATCACCTCACAACTTCAGAAAAAATGAGATGTCAATTTAAACTCTATTTTGTATGTATGACTTATTTTGGTACATAATGCTGCTGTTTGGACAATGAATTCTCCATAATTAAAGTGTAGGTGAGTGCTACTAAGCTAACATTTTTTATGTCATGCCCAAATTCCAAAAACTTGGGGCATTTTGTACAATGCAAATTATCAACAACAATCTGCAAATGCCTGAGAAGTGAGTAGACCAGTTGTGGGAGAGGTATGTTGTCCTGTTCTTGTTTGATGAAAGATTATAGCTGCTTAAGAGTCCTGGGTCTTCTTTGGGTCTTCTTGGCTTCTTTTTTTGATGTGCCAAATGTTTTTTTTTTTTTTTTTGGTAAAAGTTCAGCATCCAGACTCTTCTATTGTGAAGCCATGCTGTTGTGATTGATGTGGTATGTCAACCTTCAACCTCAACGTGTGAATGGGGAGTGAATTAGTTTGAATGAGTGTGATCTGTGGTATATAAACAAGTGCTTTTAGTAGTCAACATGGTGGTATATTATGTGGACCTGTTTATTCCTGAAGAGCTTCATTCTCATGTTGCAAACTTTGTGTACTGAACATGGAAATCTTCCTCTTGGTATGTGAAGGATTTGCACTTTTTGCATCTTTTTCTTCATAAAGGAGAAAAGCAGCAAAACTCCAATGAAGGATCAATGGAATGTAAAGGGACAGAATTTCTCCAGCATGTAACAGTGATACTTTTCATGTTGATTGATTGTTACTGGACTGAGTTGGTGTGCTGGTCGGCCTCTGCAGACCTGCTGTGTGGACAGAGCTGATTTGAATTGTTAAACTAGTGAGCAGACATATGGGCCTCCAGAAGCACATGCATATGCAACGAGATGACAGTTTCATCTGTGTCGACCCAAAGTCAAGAAATGCTCCAAAGTCAGAGCAGCCTTCACATCCAGTCACCCCTACACTTCCTGATCGCTTGACACCTCTCACTGTGTCCTTCTGAAAACTACACAGAAAAACTTTTCCAAAGGCCTCAGATACTATCACACTATTTTTGATCCATAGGATGAAAGTTGATATGGGTTCCTGTCTTTTTACATACTATCCCTTTATCTGTTATGATACAGAAAATGTCAAATTTAAGAATCACTATAGGCTCTTAGGGTAGTTTCCAATTGCTTGTATTTTGTTATTTCCTTTAGCAACATTTCAGTCTCAAACCCAAGGTACCTGAGTTCTCAAGGAAGAAGAGGCCCAACTGCCTGATTGCCCAGTGGAGGGAGGTGCTCTCCCCCCAATCAGTTAATCTTTATTTTCATAGCGCCAATTTACAATCAAAATACTTTAATAAGGGGAGTCCTGGACTGTATTCTGTATTTGCATTACTACACAGTCAGACAGTGGAATGGCATTGGGTTTTGAAAATCTGCAAAGAAGAAGTAAGAAGCAGCAACCATACAGTATCGTACAAAAGCATTTGACCCCTTCCTTAAATGTTCTAGATCAGTGGTTCTCAACTGGTCTAGCTTTGGGACCCACCACATGTCCCACTATTAAAAATTTGTGTGATGATAGGTGGTGCTGTTTGAACCCTAGATGTGACAGAACAAAGACATTGAGGAAAATAAAACATATAATGAATCCTTAAAAGTATCACAGAAGATTCATGAAAAGTTTCCGGGAAAAACCCCAGATAGAATCCTCAAACTGTGTGTGAAAATTTCAGAATCTTCCTTTGAAAATTCCTGTTATACTACAAGTGAAGATTGCTGAAAGTTTCTGGGAAGAGTCCTGGAAGTCTCTTATTCCTTGTGAACCTTTCTTAAAATTAGTCCCAGAGAAGAGTAGCAAAATTTCAGGGAACTTGCCCAAAGAAAACTCATTAACGTTTTAGGGAAAATTACCTTAAGTTTCCTTAAAAATCAAGGAGAAAAAATCGTAAGAGTTTGGGTAAATTTACAACAGAAATTATTTGATAATTCAGGGTAAAAATGTACAAATATAATTATATCTTTTGTTATCAAAAGCTTAAACAATGCAACAAAAGCACTTAAAAGGCCCTTAGACAAACTCGCGACCCACTTCTGGGTCCCCACCAGTTGAGAATCACTGTTCTAGATCATCAAATAAATTTTAATGTTAGACAAATATTATCAAATAAATACAACATGCATTTTTTATTTGATTTATAAAGGGAGGCTAGCATGCTAACCCACCTGGCCCTATGTGCCCCCAAAAACCTAATAACTGGGTTTGCCACCCTTGGTGGCAGTTCTCGAGCAGTTCCTGCTTCCTTGTGGCATCTAGTGTTTCCACAGCAACAGTAAACATGTCATGCCTGTCATGGCCATTCTGTCATAGTGGCTACCATAAAATGACTGTTACAACACTAAACATTTAGAATTTCTCTGGTTTTAGATACGGCTAGAAATATTTGAGGTGATGGTAATGCTGACGTCAAACTACACTTTACATAGCATTGGTCATTTAGTGTGAAAATCCTACATATTAAACCTTTAATTTTCTTGTCTGAAAAGTGCCTAGTATACCCTTTTTCATGCTGCAGGAATATTACTTTCCCCTGTATTGTTTTGCAGTGAGAGCAGACGTCTAAAAGCAGAATATCTGTTTCAGTAGATATCACTGAGGTAGGGCCTGGGCAGAAAAAGCGTGCAGAGCAGTTGACATCTTAACATTGTTTTGCATAAGCCCTGAAACGTCCATAAAAGAGAGAAGGCTTGAATGTGAACGCGTGTCGTCAGCGCTGACAGGCCTTTAGGGATGAAGACAAAACTTTGAGCCGCGAACACTCCTCCCCCTCTCTCTTTCACTTGTTGGGTCCTGAGGCGTTGACACAGCGGGATTAGTTTGATGGAACTGGTTTGACAAGCGGGAGACCATAACCTCTTTGAATAAAACACAATTCAGAATGCTCACACTGGAAGAGAAACACTCCTCCATGTGAACCCTCGGCCCTCGCTGCTCGCTGTTTTCTGCTCTAAACCCACAGAGAGGGGATGGATGAATAAACTCACCTTCACGACTGATTTCTTAACAAACCAGTTTTTATTTCATTCCCAGGGCAGAGCCGCTGACACCCGGGGCCCAACATAAAAGTAATGAGCTTTTAATGAAGGAAAGCATGCTTCACTTTTCAGAAAATACCTCTGATGAATTTACTGTAGAGTACAATAGACTATATCTCTGTTTGTACACAGTCATGTTGTGTTTTGCAGGCAAAATATGAGCAGTGTTGAAAAACCACTGATGAATTTACACAACTGCAGAGAAAAGTTTGCAAAGTTTTTCTGAATTTCTGAATTGCCATAAAGTGCAGCCATTTATGCCATCTGCATGAATTGAGTCACTTTTGTTTCCCGTTTCTACTGATTTGATGATCAGAAGTTTCTCTGTGAGCACCCATGAGGAGAATTCTATCATTTAAGAGAGTTGTTTGTGTTAAGTATGCTATTCTATCTTGTTACTGCTGATTCTTTTATGAGTTTCAAATACACCTTGAATGTAATTTAGACTACAATGAACAGTAACTTAATGTTAATACCAGTACAGCCACCATCCCCAGTAATGAGGGACATCATAATAGTGATGTCTGCAAAAGGATATAAGAAGTTTTGCATCCACACTGTGTGGATATTTGAGGATACGCAAGGCCGATGCATCCAACAGATGCAGGTATGCGTCCAGCCATCATGCATCGGCATAGCTAACAGGAAGTATATCTACAGCCTTATGTCTTTGCTCAGTTTTGAAGTTATCGTGTTTTACAAAACTACTGACTTTCCAACTTAATAATAACTGTTTAGTCACATTTGTAATTCTTTTATCTGTGCAGGGAAAAAACAAATAATCATCTAAAAGTATGGAGGTGTAAATTTAGATCTTATAAGGAACTGCACACAGCATGAACCCCTCCTCTCTCTGTCAGAGGGGATTTATCTCTCTGGTTATTGAGACATACTGCTGACTAACACACAAACACATGACTAAGAATAAAACCTCTGTGGTGGAATGATGCATAATATAGGAGTTTATAAATCTGGTAACAGGAATGAATATTCATCTCTGAATCTCTTTGAATAATAAAAGACTGATTTTGGGATCTGCACAAACATTTGTTTTGAGTTTATTTATGTGTCCCTGGGTGAACAAAAATGCACATTCATCTGTCATTTACATAAAGAACACTTGGTGTTTTTTGTTGTTTGCCATAATTATCGTTACTGTTCCCCTGGGTTTACATAAATCATCCACCTCTCACATCATAAGCCTCCTCTTAGGGCTGGGTGATAGGGACTAAAATTCATATTTCAATATATTTGTAGTAGATGGCAACACATGGCATTTATCTGGATATATATTCTGTAAAGACATACTAAATGATTGTCACAAAACCACTAATATAAACTCTGATGTGGTTCTAGTAGAAATCAAACCATACTGAAACCTGTTTGACACCATGGCAATGAAAATAAAAGACCTTGACATCCAATATTAGGCTTTTTTTTCTTAACTATCAATAAATTTTGAACAAACTCCTTCACACTGTCTTAATTGTAAAAAACAAAAACATTCACATTATGTGTGGACATTTTGTGAGTCAAAAATGTTATCACATTGTTTCTAAAAATACAGAAAGTTGATATACATTATGATCTTTATTTAACATAAAGACAGGGTGGTTAAAACATTACATATCCCTGTACTGGATGTCTAGGACTTCTTTTTTTGCTGCTGTGGTTTCAAACAGGTATCAATTTTATGTATCAGACCGCTGACCCTTCCCATCCCTGCTCTCCTGAGCACATCAGCATTAGACACATGGTCTTGCCAACAATATCCAAAGATGAGCGAAGAGAAGTTTCCATTGATATAAAGTGCGACCAATGAAATTAATAAAATGCATAATCTGACATGCCTGACAAACCGTTTTACACATCCATATCAGGGGAAATATGTCACACCTGTCTGAACAATACCCTACAGACCAGTGGTTTTCAACTGACTTACCCCAGGCACCCACCGCCACCTGCTGAAGGACAAATTGTGACCCCTATTTCTCACATTTTTTAATCAAAAGCAACATTTTCTATTGAAAATGGATCAGTTTTGACTTGAGATGAGACAACAGATGCAATGGTAAAAACACATGGAGATGAAAATGAAAGCACATCATAGTCATTTTGCCACTATGCTGCTACCCACTGAAATTGCTTTGCAACACACTTTAGGGTCCTGACCCACCAGCTGAGAACCAAGGCCATGGACAGTGTTAGGGAAGGACAAAAAAGGTCTAAGCAATATTGTCATTCTATTCTATCTCATCTGAAAATTCATCGGTGTATCATAAAATCTGATGATATTTCCCAACCCTACCTCCTCCTACAGTGCGCTTTCAGTCTTTACCTCCAGCTGCCGCTGCAGGATGGGTTGACAGAATGCAGAGATAGAGAGTGAAAGTAGGACGTGGATCTGCTGCTTCTCTGCCTGTCACCATAATCTATACAGCTCCCCCACGGCTGACGCACACTCCATAACGTGATTTGTCAACGTTGTGTAACATAAAAGAAGCGTGAACGCTAATAGAGAGAGAAAATCAAAGAGAGAGGGTCAGGCTGCAGAGGTGTGACAGGAAATAGATATGATTGTTGTGCCTCGACATCTCTCTCCTCCCCGCAGAGCGACCTGCTGCTCGGCTGCTCGTACCGACTCGCAGATGGGGACTTGATTTTCATGTGTGTTTCCTGGAGCGTGTGTGTACTTTGAAGGCAGGTTGTCAAGTGTGTGTGAAGTCAAGTAACGATATGTGAAGTGCTCTTTCACATCCTGCTGCAGAGGCTGATTTTCTGTTTGAGGAGCCGGTGCTTTCTTGGGTTTGTCAGGAGAATTAACACTCAGCTGCTAAAAGTGGTCTCCTCACTGTCAATGAGGCTCTTTAAGTTATTAGCTCTTATGTGGGAGTTTATCATAAAAGAAACCCAGCAGAGTTTTCATTATAAACATTATTGACAGCAAGACTGCTGAAAGAACAAAGTTCAGAGTTTATTTTACTTTAATAGTAATTTAGAGAGGTAATTATGATGTCTTTCAGCAGGGTTGTAGAGGTACCCATCATGTGAGAATTATTTACTAAACTTAAGAAACATCTAAAAGGTCAGTGTGAGAGCAAGTCTGCACTTTTATTTGTATATTTGTGGTACTTCACCATGCTGACAGAAAGCCATTTCCTCTAACAGCACATACAGTTTATTTTTCATGCATGCTGCAGAGTTGAACAGTCTGCTGCCAGGTTGTTGTATCCTCTCATAAGTCATGGGACAAATCATTAAACCCACTGAAGCAGAAGTGTAACCAGTTGCAAGGGCATTGGGCTTGCAGGCCACTGTAAAAGTCTTCCACTATCTATTCTATTCTGGTTTTTCTTTGGTCTCACTCCTTTTTTCTCTAACAGCGTCCTAACTGCACTACAACAATGCAGCATAGAAGCAGCCTTGATGCAGCGTAACATGGTGCACAGCTTATGAAAGCCCCTGCCATCATATAAGAAGATTGTCCAATAATTATTCTAGTCAAGAATCTTACTTGTTTTTTCTCTTCCAATATATTGTAACAACTGCATGTGTTGCAAGCGTGTATCAGTGACAAATCGGCTTGATTACATTGATTCCTATTGTAGCATCTCACCAGCCTGTCGACAATGTAGCGCAACAAAGCCGGTTAGCATTACCGCAAAACAAAAGGCAAACGCACGGCAAACATGGGGTGTCACCATCTCTGCTGTGCAGCACAGCACAAGGAGATGCAGCGTCACAGGGTGACGTGCAGTGCTTCACAGCAGAGATGCAGCTGTGGCACAGCCTGATGAGGTGCGCTGCTTTTGAAAGCTTTTGCCAAACTTGTCCAACATTTACTCTAGTCCACTGTCTTGTTTGGTTCTAACATCATGTCCTAACTGCTCACAATGTAAAGAGGCATAAGCAACAAAATCTGCTTGATTACACTGGTTCTTAATGTAGTATCCTGGTATGCGATGATGCAGAATGTGATCATGCAGAAGGCGACAGTGCAGGACATGACAGGGCATGACGCTGACTCCAGCCTCAGTCCACTCCTTGTAAAGCACTTTTAAGTTCTTGAATCTGTTTTGTTTAACAGTCCACTGAAGGCAGAGCACATCCATGTTACTTGTGCACCTTTTCTTACCACACTTTTCTCTCCCAGTCAACTTTTAATGAATAGGCTTTGATACCGCCCTCCCATTCAACAATGACATTCTGTGGCTTACCCCTCCTTGTGGAGGGTGTCCAAGATTGTCTTCTGGACAAGGGTCTAGTCAGCAGTCTTCCCCATGATTGCGGCTGTGTGCACTGAACCACAGTGAGAGAATGAAGTTTCAGTAAACCTTTGCAAATTGGACTTTTTCACAAAATTGTATGAGATGAATCAAGATTACGTGGAAATGTAATTTTCTGAAGTAATAATAGGAAAATAATGAAAATAGATAATAGAGTCTGCTTTTGTGTTTCACTAATTAAACCTAGTTCATTTTTTGTCTCAGTAGTTGTCATTATTGGTACTTGCGTTAATATGAATCAGTGAGAATAGAGAAATTTATTAAGATCAATAAAATGTAGAAGTTTGGGCTTTTATATTCACATACTCCTAGTCTAGTTCTGTTGCCATATTGAATCCGCCACTACCAATATGGCTTCCATGCCAACGTACGACTCAGCTGGTCAGTTTTATTTCTATGATTGCTATTGCATGCAACTTCTCTCCTTCATATTGTTTGATTTGCCAACTTCTTCTTCATTTGTTATTTAATAATGGTTTACCAGATTGTTGTTAGCATCACTGCTGCGTTGAGACATAGTTGTTGTATGACAGTGTGACAGTCAGGGATGGAAAGTAGCTTAAAACATTTACTCAAATTACTGTAACTGAGTAGTGTTTTTGGGTACTTTAAGTTATTTTAAGTACATTTTGAGATCAGTACTTTTATTGTTACTTAAGTAAGTTTTAACCATAGTAACTGTACTTTTACTTGAGTACAATACTCTTGTACTTTTTCCATCTTTGCTTACTGCACAGTAGCACACAGAGAGAAAATGATTCCACATCACATCCCAAAACAGCTGCCATTTCAAATCTGGGCATGGGGGGGAGTTCCCCGACATGTCCTTGGGCAGTGTTTAGATGTGTTTGGATGTCGCCTATTTGTACAGTGATGCCCACTGGCGTTCTTAGGTCAAGGTTTTAGTGGACTGATGTCGTTTTTTGATGTGAGACACATTTGCACCGTGTGAAGTGAAGTTATCCACTGAGTTAGGGTTCCTGGTAGTGCTTTAGGTGCTAGAAGGTGGACTCTGCTTTGTTGTTGCCAAAGAAGACCCACCCTGACACAGATTTTCAAGAGTTACTGTCATAGTTTTGTCATTTTATAAATCTATTAACACTTGTAGTTAAACTATATGTAGAGTGCACTAATATATATTCGAAGTCTTCAATTTAACGCTGTATGAGTTTAATACTGTCAATTTTCTGTGTATATTTCTTCATTATGAGATCTATTCTCTTGTTGTTCTTGCCATTAAGGAAAGATTATATTCTACTGTACAAATCTCAGTAGCCACTCAGTACTCAGCACTTGAAGTACACTTTAAATTAAATGCTTTTACTTGAGTAGTTTTATAGACCAGTACTTTTACTGTTACTTCAGTAAATTTTAACCAGAGTAACTGGACCGGACTATGTAAGTATAATTGTCATGTACTTTTTCCACCTCTGGCGACGGTTTGGGTTGAATACAAATACCATCATACCCCTTGTTAGTACTTAAAAGATAGTAACTTAGCTTTTTCTATAAGTTTTGGGTGGAAATGATAAGCTTAGTAGATGTGACTTTTTTGTTGTTAAAATGACAGAAAATTCAAAACTCAAAAACATGTTCATCTTCATCACAACCCTCTGTGGAAGTTTCCCCAGTATAGTCCTCACTTTAGAAACGCCGTGGTGTGACTGTGACAGGTCAGCAGCAGGCCTGACTCTGTGTGCTCTGTGTCAGTGTGTAAGTGAGCAGAAAGGGGGCCTCCCATTTCAGAGCCAGGGAGCTTAAAGATGGCTTCTGATCACTCCGGGGGCCCCCAGCAGGTCTGGGGGCCGAAAGATGAGCGCTGAATGGAGAGCGGCGACCTGAAGAATAGGACCACAGTGGGGCGTCTGTGGAGGAGCGGGTGATCTGAAACCTCCTCCGTTGTCTTTCTCAGCTCCAGCTCTCTCTGTCTCTGTTGCTATTCAGAGCGGGCCGGTGAGTCACACAGCTCCTCTGTTCACTTGCTATCTCTCCTTTTTTTTTCCTCCTCTTTTTCTACCGTCTCCTTTCTGCTCTCCCCTTATTCTCCTTTCAATCTGTCCCGTATCTGCTGCTCCATCTGTGCACTTCAGGTGCTCGGATGGACAGATAAGCACTGATTGGGTTACTGAGGCGGGGGTGTGGAGTGCAGGAGCAACACAGAGGAGAGGAGTGGGGGTCTGAGAGAGCTCTCTCTTGTTTTTCCGTGTTGTAGCTGTTGACTGCCGCTCTGTTTGTGCCTTATCTGTCGAGGTTTCACATTTGCAGCAGTAACAATACAGCTCTTTGTGAATTGCAGGTCCTTTTCTGTTCCGTTGTTCGGTTTCTTCAGTTGATACAGCAGGTTGAACTGCTGCATCACCCCGGTGTCCCCAATCGGCATCTGCAAAATGTCAACTTTTAGCTTCAGCAAAACCCACATGGCACAAACTCACTCCTTGATTTCTTTGCGGGAGAAAGTGTTTCTATGTTGAATGCCTCATAAAGATTACAGATTGTTCGACTTTTATGGTCTGAGAAACACTTGATAACCGTTGCATTTCATTTTTCATCCAACAGAGAAAACATCTGATAACAAAATAGTTTTATTGACAATGCTGAGAGTGAAGTCCCTTAATAGAAGCAACATTGTGAAACTTTTTTCAATAACAAAGAGCTTTTTCCATGGAGTCCATACAATCTCTTTCTGCTTTCAGCCTATTCATCAACATCCTTGAGTCCCAATAGATTTTTATAGTGAGAAGTAACAAAAAACAGCTTTAAGTGTTTAAAGGGGACATATTTTACCCTTTTAAGACAAGTTTATTTTACTCCTAGAGGTCCCCAAAATATGCCTGTGAAGTTGTTGCTGAAAAAACTCTACTATAGGACTTTTGCATGTCTAAAAACCCCTCTGTTTCAGCCCTGCTCAGAAGGAGCTGTTTCTGTGTCTGTGGCTTTAATTGTTAATGAGCTGTCTGACTCCGCCCCTGATCACACCCCTCTCAGGCAATGGATGTGGCTCACCTTATGATACAATGTTACAGACACTTTTATCCAAAGCTAAGCACCTGACTGGCATTTAAACCATAAATCTCCCAGTCACAAGTCAGCAGGGTAACCCACTGAGCTATCCAGCATCTCAGCTGGCAGCTGAGAGGAAGATCAGGAGACGAGGGCAAAACTTTCTTCCAAGCAGGGAGGGCCAACCGAACCTGGGGGGCGGTTCTAACTCTGCACATGAGGTCATGAGGGGAAAATCTGAGAATGGCTTATTTCAGCACTAATTTTCTGAAAGGTGGAGAAAGAGAGGGGAGAAGGGAATAGATTTTTCTGGTACTTCAGGGGACTGTGGACAGGCCAGGGGCACATATTTTTGTTAGAAAAGCCTGAAAAGTGATTTTGCATAATATGTCCCCTTTAAGGTGGTGATATATAGCCATTTCTTTCAAAATGTATTTCACCATGGTGTTGGTGATGACCCGGGATGAAGGTATTATGCTTTCAGGGGTCCCAGTAATTCTTCTTGCAATATGTGGAACAAAGATGCAGATGTTCAGAGACACCTTGTATGCTGACATCAAGACTGTGTCTGTGGATGCTGAGATTACCTACCTTGGGAGCATAATCCAGCGATCAGCTATCTGTGAGGCTGAGGTCAACCACAGACTTGGACTCGGGGGGCTGGTGGGTTCGCTCCCCTGGTCTTACTGTAATCTTTAGAGGCCTGGACTTTGACTGATGGCCAGAGATGGCCAGGACTCCTTTGTGACGACTTCTATTTGGCCCGTTTTGGGTAATTTTGACAAGACCATGTCTCTAATGCTGAAGTCTTCAGGAGAGCAGGGATAGGAAGGGTCAGCTGCACTTCACATGGACACTTTCCTGGGCCTGATCCAGTTCACCACATACTGGATGCCCAGGACCCGGTGGGTTGGACCAGACCTCAGGGGCAGCTGTGTGCACCTGGAGAGATGGGGTATGGGCCTGGCACAGACCTAGAGGATTGCCATCAGGAGCTTGATGCAGCATATGCTCCCATATGTGACCCGATCATATACACAGAGAGAATGAACTGAAATTTCAGGAATGTAAAGATATTTTCTGGAAAGTGCTGTTAAGATAAAGAACTCAGGTGTTTAATACCAAAAGAGTACTTAAGTAATCTAAGACCTACTCCTGCAAGAGCTCAAGAGATGTCAAGAAATAAAACAGGAACTCAGTGCCTGTCGAGGCCTTTTTCAGTTTTGTGTTCATATTTGTATTATGAAAGAAAGGTAATAAAAAAGATTATCGTCACACTGTTCACACTGTCTTTGGCTAGGGGGTTTTGTCCACTGCATTTGTAGCATTTTCTAATGTCCAGCTGGGGCTTTGGTCATGTGTCGCTGACCTTGTTCACCTCTCCACTCTGTTCCATTTACCAGGTTCTTTCATGCCATGTACTGTAAATCCACAATGTCTCTGTTTGCTTCCCCCATTGCTTATGCAAACCCAAGTGCTTTTTCAAAAGTCAGCCTGTCCTCCAACAGCAGTCTCTGCTATATCCTGTCTTCATTTATGCCAGGGGTCGAAAAATCTCTCAACTTGTCAACATATCACCAGCTTTCTCAGTTCTGCAACATAATCACCCACACTTTGCATATTACTCTAGTGCCCTCTGTTGGCACTAAGATGTGACAGCAACTTCAAAACAGAGGGAGGTCCCCAAATTATGGCATCTTAGGATTTGATTGAAAAGCTGTACATATTTATAATTTTTTTTCATGGCACCATTTTTTTTAACTGCTACACCCAGGACGTCTTCTGAGAGATATCTAACACAATTGGAGCAATGGTGTGGTGTGTAAATCGACATAGACAGACACACAATTAGTTACAGTAAGTTATCCGAGCTCCTCACCACGGCTCCAAGGCTTAGTCCAATTTCATTTTGACAGCTGGTCTCTACAAACTCATTTTTTAGGGCACTAAAGGCCATGACCATAGGCGAGGGTTGGAATGAAGACTGACAGGAAAGCTTTGCCTTCTGGCTTGGTTTATTTCTCACCACCACGTTTCCATGGGAGAACCAGAGCCTCAATCTTGAAAGTGCTAACCCTCATCCTAGCCCCTTCATACTCTTCTATAAACCACTGAAATGCCTGGTGAAGTCCCCGGCTGAAGAAGCCAACAGAACCACATCATCAGCAAAAAGTAGAGACATTTTGAGCTCGCTGACCTAGAAACACTTTTTAGGTCAGCGAGGGCAGTTTTTAGTACCTTTATATTTAGTGTATTCTGGAAAACAATAATAATGTGAATTCCTTTAAACTTTGTTACAAGACGAAACAACTATCAGGGCATTCATCTTCAGTTAAGATTCAGTTTCAACAAAAAATAAAAATCTCAGAAGTTTTTATGTGACAGCAATCCGTGACTTCTTTTTGTGTCATGTCCTAGAATAGGACAAATAAATTAGCCTTATTTGTTGTCACACCGCTCTGTCTCATCTCATTCTGCTGGTAGAGTCCCTGTCCTGAACTCTGCTGTGTCTTTCCAGTGAACCGCAGGTGTAAGTAATAGCCTGGACTGGATAAACTGGATAAATATCAGCCACCATCCCCTCCCTACTCTCCTCTCTACCTCTACTCCTCATTTTTCTGGAACCCCCCAGGGTCTCCAGTGTCCTCTCCACTTTCCACGGCAGTGATAAGATGTCGACACGATTAAGAGTGAAAGCTAATCCGCTGCTCTCTCTCTCTCTCTCTCTCTCTCTCTCTCTCTCTCTCTCTCTCTCTCTCTCTCTCTCTCTCCTCTCGGCTGTACTGAATGCTCAGGCGACACAAAACGCCACGGCGAGTCCAAAGAGTCGGACAGCTAGTGGATGGTAGGAATAGAGAGAGAGAGAGAAAGAGGAGGAGGCCAGGTGTACAAGGGGTTGGATTGTAACTAAATAATTAATAGGCGGCACTTTCGTTTTTTAATCTGTAAATGAGAAGGCCTAAGATGTCGGGGCTGCTACTCTGTCACCCGATCCCCGGCCCATTAAGATAACAAGATGTTGGATAATGATCTCGGTTAAGGTGCAGTTTATCAGTCCAGGGGGAAGTGGCCCCGGCTCCCAGGTGGCTGGGCTTGTGTCCCCTGGTGCCCTGACAGTACATCGTTATGAGGCCTTATCTGGGGAACAACACAGAGAGAGTTCTGATATGAAGAGCGTCGTGATGGTGCGATCATATTCACTATTAAGCTTACAGTGAGCACTGATTATAGCTGGACAATAAAACCCTTATACAGTATTAAAAGCACCGCACAGTACTTCTGATGTATATTCCATCCATCCATCTTCTATACCACTTTTCCTGTTGGGGGTTGGGGGCTGATGTGTATAATGTATGAAAACTACATCACTTTTGATAAGCTGTTAGATATCAATAAAGATACCAGTCAAGATCTTAAATTTGTTCTGGTTTCTAAAGATAATTTTGTTAAACATGAACATTGGGATTATTCTTGGAAGTGCAATAATAATAGCTGTCATGTGATGCCACATGCACATCAAACTGCTGCTGTACACTACAGACAAGTTTCAGAACTATCTTGGTTGCCACCTTCATATTTTGGCCAGTTTAATTTAGATTTTTAAATGAAAGAAAGTTGCTATTTAAGTGAATTTGCTTTCCAATTAGGAGAAAAGCCCGGGGTATAAAAATACAGCTGACAGTGATCCTCAGAAAATCATTAGCAAATGTAAACTAGCTAATATTAGCTAATTAGTACTCACCTATGGTTTATTGATGAAGACTTACTTGCCATTCCCTTTCAAAAGTTCCCAGTTCTTCCAGAAAAGTTGATTTTAACACCCAGAGTGTAATTTTAACTCCATTCTGAATGAACTGGTCTTCAGTGTTGGAGTTATTTTAGTGTTACCCATTCATTGTTAGTACAACTCTGTATAGAGTCAGTTGATCTGAGCTCCATCCAGCGCCATTTCAAATCCAGGGATAACAAGGCAAAGTTTTCCCATTATGTCCTTGGGCAATGGTTCCTTAACTTTTTCTGTTGAATTGTTTTGCCAAATCTTTCAGCTGAATGTGACATAAATTTACAGTAAAATTGATATCTCCGCTTTTTGAGATGGAGAATAAAATGTCTGGTGCTGCAGCTCCACATAGTGTCCAATGATAGCTGCTACTGTCCCAAGCCTTTTTGGTAACACTCTCTATGAATTCTGATTAAGTACGGCAATAGAGAGAGGATGTTTCCATGGCAACATCTACTGTTTATCTGCTGGTAAGAAATAAAATGGAGAAATTAATTTGCTCATTTTTATTTCTTACCTTACGGCACTAAGGAGAGCAACCGAAGTCGTCATGTTTGTATTGTTTTGTTTGAGAGCCTCCTGGTGGCAAATTAGACATACCATGTGTTTAGACATGACTGTTCACTTTGAATTGTTTATACTGTTTAGTTAATGTGTTTTTATGATTTCTGAATAATTTTAACTTCTAGTGTTTGAATGAATGTCACGGCTTCTTGTTAACTGTATTTGCATGGACTCTGTTTTTTCTTCACTTTACTTAAAGTGTACAGTGACGAATTTTAATGGCTTATACTAAATTAATTATATCTGCATAAAAAACAGGAATTTTATTACTTTACTTAGAGCATCTAATGACAACTTACAGTGACTTTAAATGACTTTATAACATGTAATAACACATTATAATTACTGTATTATAGATGCAGTTGTAAAGTATTTATTAATGCTTATACCTAAATGAACACTGGTTATTATAGGGAAGGAGGCATAGAAAGTGTTACCGCATTGTTTGCCCCCCAGCCCTCTGCAAGGTCATGTGACTGAAAACTGTTCTGGATAGTTAGGGTCCTGGTCCAGAATGGGTCATCGTGTGTGTGTTAACTATTTTATGGTGGCACTGTTTGAATGGTGGCATTTTTGAAAGGCCGCACGCCTCCCATTCTAAGTTTGAGGTTAAATTTGACTCAAATTCAGATCAGTATGTCCAAAAAGTGTTTTTGACTGCCGTCACACTGCAACCCTTTATGCTCAGTTCTGATGTTTTTTTGTTTGTTTGTTTGTTTTTTGACTGTCACTTTCAAAATGAGGCCCGTATAAGATTCCAGCTGACTCCACTCATAGTGACAGTGGCTGCCTGTCAACTTCATGTTATAGTTTTCTTAGGTAGCACTGTTTGCCTACTGCATCATGGTTTTGTTGCTCTGATTGGCCTGCAGAGAATCTGACTGACAGACCATGTCACCCTTTGAATTTATTTTTAGATGTTCTGCCCTTCCTGAAAACTGTCTTTTGGATGTTGTCCAGATGGTATAAGATAATTCATGTAGATGTGAAACAGTCTATCTGAGTTTCCATTGGTCCATGTCCCTATTATTTGTAACTTTTCTTACTACACAATATATGGGGAATATATGACCAACTACTATCTGCTGCATCATCCACAAACTCTCCATCTCAGCTCTGTCTTCTTCTGCATCCTTGTGTTGGAGTTGTGAATCATTCTCTTCATGTCCCCACTGCTCAAACCTCTGATCCTATCATTTGTTTAGCCCAGCAGCACCTTTACCTCCCCTCCCCCCACCGCTCTCCACCAAGGTAAACACGTCTGTACAACACTCGGCTCGAGGGTGTCCTTTGGTTGCACATTTATAAGCTTCAAATGAGTAAACCCTGCAGGACACTCAGCGGTGAATATCAGAGCACTCTCAGGTCAGCACTCAGTCCTGTGGAGAAGGAAAGGAACAAAATCAGAGACAAGGATGACTTCTACAAGAGAAAGAAGAGCTCAGAAAATATGGTTAAATAAGAAAAAGAAGTCAAAGAGCAGATGTGATGATAGTACAAGTGTTGGTGTCGGACTGGTGTTTCCCCCGAGGCTGGTTCAGATGAAGTGATCTGAGTCGCTGCATCTGTTCACTTCTGCTGCTCACATACACAATAATATACAAAACAGCATCCTCTACACACATTTTGTACATAATAAAAACCTAAACACAGTAAACACGCTTCAGTAGGGTGAAGAAGCAGATTGACCTGTTACAAGGTCATCACAGGTTAAATTTGAGGTTTTTCTTAGTAGTTCAGTGTTGGGTCACAACACAAAGGCTGTTTGGTTGTAAGTGTGTTTTTTGCAGTGCTTTAAGGGGGGGAAATGAGAGTTAGTACTGTCTTTTATCACCTATTGTCAGTGTGTCACACAATCTCAGAACTGAGGTAATGAAATATGGACCAAAAATCCTTTTTGATAATTATTTTTCTTAGCTACTCTTAGCTTAGCAAAATAAGAAAAGAGTCGAGATATAATCCTGGCTGGAAGGAAGGTATGGTTGTATTTGTGTTTGTGTCTATGCAACACTCACTGGTGACGCTACCCAGGCTTCTCACTCTAATGGTTGTTGTGGGTGTTGTGTTGGGGGAATTACTACCTAGAATGTCAAACATGTTTGATATTTACGATTTGGTGGCTACAACATGATTTTGGGCAGTAAAATAATCGTGTTGACACCTCAGACTTGAGGATTATTAAGACAAATAGTCGTTTGTGATGAGCCTTCACTCAGGATATGCCCCCATGATCGTCGGGAGAGGCAAATCTGGCCTCTAATTGGGCTTAAAATCCTGTAGTGTGTGACCAGCCTTATTCTGCCTGTGATTGGCTCTTTGTCTTAGCTGAGCAATCCAATCCACAAATGTAACAAATATTAAGCAATCAGAGGAAGAGTAGGATGTGAGGAATAAAAATATGGAACAAATTGTGTTCCACATTGATTCAAAATGGGACGCTGCATTTAACTATCAAATGCAGAAGAATTCCACATTATTATCATGACTCCCTGAACAAAATACCTTACTTAATATACCTTACAAAATACCTAGGTTAGCTTATTTTGCAATTTGAGGGTCAGTAGATACAAAAACCTGAGAAATACTGTCAGGACTGAGGCATTTTGTCCTTTCTTGTCTTTTGTGGGTACAAAAAAATAACACTGATAGTCAAAATGCCAAAATGAGAGTTTAAATGGCAAATCCAGAAACAACATAAAAGTTAAGGTCACAGTGGGGAGGTCCACTTCTCATTATGCTGACAGAGCAAGGTTCAAGCTGTTATGATAGTGACCTTTATTTTGGACTCTCCATGCAGGAAAGTTTAAATTACAGGCCCTGACGCTCGAGCCATGAACCATCGACAAACCTTCGCTAAATCGCTTCAGCTCACAAAATGCAAATCTGTCTTTGGGAAATGTTTGCAGAAAGGGCACAACACACAAACTGTATCTGCTCCACCTCCATTCTAACCCCCAACCACACTGCACCACACTTATCACACCCGCACACAGACAGATTTCCAAGGCTAAGTGACCTGAATGCTCTCAGCTTTGAATGACATAAGTACCCGAGGGCCCTTGAGTTCTGCACCCAACCTGAACACGCTCATACAGCGGCTGATGGCGGTGCAGGACGCTCCTCCGTCCATCCATCAGAGCCTGCAGGTAATGTCTGCGAGCTCACGCGGCTTACATCAGCCAGGATAAAGGCCTCTATTAAGAAAATGAATAATGCCAACAGAGGGGAGGTGACCTCGCACTGCTCACGTGACGTCAAGGCTGGGACACGATTGGCCGCTTTTTGATGGTATATGTGATGGGGGGGAGGGCGGTCTGAAGGGTGACGGATGCTCGAGGCCGAGTGGAGATGGGCTACAGAGTCAGCCGTTTCAGTCCTGTGATCTAATCTGTTACCCATCATGCATCCTACTTCACTAATGAAAAGGCAAGGTCCCATTTGTCACGGGTGGCTATGGTAAATGGAATTTTATCCCCCCCCCCACTTCTCTTTTTAGTGAGCGCAGCTCCTCAAACATGTGCAAACACACTGATGATGGACGATCACTGCTAAAAAATAGCCTAGAAGAGCTGCAAATTAATACCAAGAAGAAGAAATCAGCGACAACTCTCGCTTCCTGGAGTTGCTTTGCTGCTTTCTGTCAGTAAGATCAGGAACAAACATCAATGAGCTTCTGTCTCACAAAAAGGACAATCCACATTGTCTCAATTATCGCTCTTCTTCAAGTAGGCAGCTCAGTGTCACATAAGGTGTCTCAGCCTGTGGTTGAATTTGGTTGTAGACATAGAGACCTCGAAAAGGCTAATTTCTGACATCACACAAGCTTAGCAGCTGCAGGATGAATTGTGTGTGAAAGCGTGGCGTGTTGGCCTTGTGTGGAGTTTTGATGGAAGGTATCACGCTGCTGATCGAGACGGTTTGAAAAGAGGAAATGACCTCAGAGAGAAAGACGGATGATGTGAAGGAACAGAGGTCTTGAGCTGAGCTGATTGTGAGCAAAGAACCATTAACACTCTGTTCCTTTCCCATATAATGAAAGAGGATAATCATTATATTTGTAAATGCTTCAATGTCACCAGGGTCAGTGAGAACATGCCACTTAATAACTGATGAGGTGAAGAAGATCGGATATGCCTGTCTCACAGCCACATCGAGGGATTTTATTAAAACAAAAGCTTCCTATTTGTGCTTAGATTTTCTCTGTTGGTGCTCAAACTGCCTATTTCTACTCAAATCTATGAAACTGTGCCTGCCCTTGGATTTATTTTGATGAACCAGCCAATGTTCATCATGTTTGCTATACCTGTTGTTGCTCAGCTGTTCTCCAGGAGACATTTAATGCATATCATGGTCAATATGTTTTGTTTTGATTTTTTGACAGAACAAAAGTTATGAATAAACCTCCTTAACATGAAAATGGAATATGTGTTGTAAAATTAGTGACTGCATACATATTTACCCTTTTAAAAGTGACTGACCTAATTCAACAGAGATCCAACAAATAGGAGCTTATAGTCTCACAATTATTGAAATGGGGATCACCAGAGTGCAGTGAATGTGTCTCAAGTGATTATAGAATAAAGACACCTGCGTCTGCAAGGTCCAGTCACTATCAGTATTCCTGGTTACCATTACACAGTGGAGACAGAAGAACACCCCAAGCAATGCAGAAAAAGGTTAGTGAAAGTATAACTCAGGGGTTGGATACAAAAATTTCCAAAGACAGCTGTCCCCCACTTTTTAACACCCATCAGGCATTTGGGATCATGTGATTGCAACCAATCTGTGGAGAAAATGTTATCATTTTAGAAGAGAAGAAGCCACTTATGCCCTAGTTTCTAAGTGTTAGTATGTGACAGACTGTGTTTTTATTCCTTTTTTGGTCATTGTGCCTTTAGCTGTCACTCCTAGTGAAAAGCCCTAGAATTCAAAACATGGATACGCACCATTGAGCTCATATCTTGCATTATCATTTTTGCATTTGTAAACTGCTGTAATGTTAAAAATTCAATTATATATTTGTATAAAAAATAATGACTTCTTGCTTTAAATCTATAAACTGTTGACACCAAATTTACAGTAAAAAAAAAAAAAAAACTAAATAGTGGGGATTAAACTGCATTTCTCCCGCTCCTTAAGCAACTGTCTGAAGTTTTATCAGCGCCGTTGTTCAGCTCATGACTTTAGAAATAAATCACTAAGTGTTTCTCCTGACCCTGTTTAGAGGTTCAGGGAAAATTTGACTTTACAGCATCATTTAATGCTGGTTGGGACAACACAGGGAAGATGTTTCCAAATACTTTATGTACATTCCCGCCACTTTTCGTTCATTAACAGCAAGGAGCAGAGGTTATTATCAGCTGTCACTCTTTCAGAGACAGTCCAGCACAAGAGGCAGCACTGTAACAAACACTGCATGTTTAGTTAGGACTTATACTCTCTATAGGATGAACATTATGTCTCTGTGGTGCGACAGAATTCCCGCTATGACTTAAATCGTTTTGATTTAGGATTTAGCTTGGACCTTATGCCATAACTTACACAGAGCTGTTACAACAGGCAGCGGGAGTGTGAAGTTCAAGGTTATTTAGCTTTCAGTGTGCAGCTGTAAATGAATTGTCTCTGTCAACATTATTAAAGTTTCTCATCTTTTTAGATAAGAGTAGGAGTTAAAGGTAATCTCATGAGGTTGATGTGACTCCCTGAACTCAGAGCCCTGACGCTGTCACAATGAGGATTAAACCACCTTCATTTAACTGATTTCTTTAAATATTTTTTCTTACTAAGGGCACAAACATCAAGTGAGCCCAATCAGGATCTATTATTTCACTGCTAGATGACAAAGGAAATATTCCTTTGTAGGAGAATGTCTATGGTCTCTCCTAGAAGCTCAATGTCACCTTGCAGAACCATAGTCCACGGTTGCTCCTCCACACTTTAACCAGCAGCGTCTCTGTTTGATACCCAGGGCTGCTGCTCCTCTGTTCCCTCTCATCGTCTCTTTCTGAGCTTAAATCCTGCACTTGAAGCTCCTCAGAGCTCCCAGCAGGAATGCAGCGAGCCTCTTTTCTCTCAGCCTTAATGGCAAAGAAAAGACAAAACATGCAGCGCGTTGTTCCACAAGCCGCCGTGATGTTATGAAATCGAGCGGGAAGGATTTCAAAGAGGCTGTGAGGATGTTTTAGAAAATAGGACGTCTACAGAAGATAAGAAGCAAAACGAGGTTAACGTCTTCTTCTTTTCATAAACCCTCTCTGTCTGTCTGTGTGTCTGTCTCCTCAGGGTTTTTTCCGCAGAAGCATCCAGAAGAACATGGTGTACACGTGTCACCGGGACAAGAACTGCATTATCAACAAGGTGACGAGGAACCGCTGTCAGTACTGCCGGCTGCAGAAGTGCTTCGGAGTGGGAATGTCCAAAGAGTGTGAGTTTGAGAACCACTTTACAAAGTGTGGTATAAAATTTCATTTAATAACTTCATGGGTTCAGAAGAAGTGGTTTAGCATCACCCAGTCTGCTGTTGGAGAGGCTTTCCCATCAAAATAAGAACTCAGAGAGGAGATGGTGATGGAATACAAGGTCAAGACTTTACTTTTCTGCAGTTATTTTCCTCCGACCCTTTTTCCTAACCATCACTACAAACGAGAATGTCAGATATGTTATTCATAAAAAAACTGTAACAAGGACTTGTATCCGTTTTGAGCATTCAGATAAGTGGTAATCGTCAACCAGTCTGAATTGGTTGTGCAGATGCAACATGAACTAGCAGGCATAAGAGGCTGCCCTGTCATCTGACATAATCTAAAGTATGCTCTAGTAAAGTGTTTCTCAACCGGTGGGTCAGGACCCAAAAGTGGATCGTGGAGCTATTTTCAATGGGTCGTGAATGTGTGTCTAGAAAAAAATGGTGGCAAAAGTCTATGAAGAGCATGCAACCATGTCGTTTATTTTAATCTTTTTTATTGTGATAATGGGTCAGTTAAAATGTGTGATTGAAATTTGAACATATTTATCTTCATGTCTTGCAATAAAAGAGCTGATTTTACTAAAATTTCTAAAATTTGCACGTTATCATGTGGAAAGGGTGGTGTAAAACATGAGTTTTGTCCTGTCCCCTGTTCCTGTCATAAATTCTTTTCCATCCAAGACCTTAAGCGGAATATTTTTATCTATTTAAATGTGCAATGCTGAAATTTTTTGGAAATTTGGGTCACGATTTGTCATCAGATATTGATGGGTTCTGAGGCTAGAGAAGTTGAGAACCACTTCACTAGTAAATAAAAAGCATGGCTTTATTTATGTTTATCTGACCTCTCTCAGAGTCACAGGCTGATAATAAGAGCTAGTCTTCAGCTCCTAATTGGCTCTTTATTTGGAGCTATAATGCCTTTTATGTCTTTAAAACAATACATTTTTTTTAAAAGGAATCCATCTCCCACAAAAGGAACCAACTCTTAGATCTGGCTTAACCACTAACGATGCTCACAACTCCCTTGTAACTTGTCATCCTGAATTGAGTTGTCATTTCAGTCCAACCAGTGCCCCACTAACCTGACACGCCAGATGGATTTGTTTCACACATCCATCTTGGAAAGCTTCAATAGGAAACGTTTGGGAAAAGGCAGAGGCTTTGAAAAAAGCTCGGAGTGTGATTGGATGAAAGTTCTGTCTGTCACATCTCTACGGGCCAATCTGAGCAACAAAACACATGATGTAGCCGCTATCGAGCTGCACTTGCGCAGCTACCGAGGAATAACGTGAAACATGGCGACTATAGACATGTAGGTACTTGACTTTTGTTGTTTTTGAAAAGAAAACAACTCAGTGCTGTTCTTTGTTCTTCTTTTAATGAAGAAATGTAGTCAAGTTCTGATAAAACTGGCACTTTAGCAGCATCCATGCTAAGCTCTTCTGCCATAATTGCACCGGCCTCTTGCTGCTGCTTGTTTACGTCACGACTCTGCCGTGCCTGAAAGTACTGCCCCTTGTCACTGATTGGCCCTGTCACTTTCTAACCGGGCCCAAACGGTTCAGATGGGAGCTTTGCAAGATGGATTCACCAGTGAAATACAAGGAAACGGGCATATCCATCTGCTTTGCAAGGTTAGTACCCCACAAGATTTATTTGCTAACTACTTCATCAACATGTACTATGAAGCCAACACAAGGAAACCTGTTACCTCAGATAGGTTGTTTCAAATGTCCTTTGTGGGGTGATTGGACCAGCGCTCTGTCTGTCTCATTCATCACAGGCCAATCAGAGCAATGAAACATGAACTCAGTATAGTAACTCTCAGTGGAGCCAGCTGGTAAAACAAACTTGCAAATCCTGTCGAAAGAAGTGTGCAGAATTGTTAGTTTAGACAGCTATTTCTAATTTTAATCTTAGTCTTAAAGATTAAATGTTATTTAATTTAGTCACACTTTAGTTTATCCTTCATAGTTTTTGTCCAGTTTTAGTTCATAGTGTACTTACATTTTAGTCTTTACTAATATGTCTCCGGTTAATGGAACAGGGATGACCTGACCGTGGCGAATGTTTCTCCAAGTAACAGTAGTATAAATCCACCTGTGTCTGGAGGGTCCAGTCACTGGTTAATCAGTATTCCTGGCTACCATTACACCATGAAGACAGAAGAACCCTCCTAGCAACTCAGAGAAAAGGTTATTGAAATGTATAACTCAAGGGATGGATACAAAAACAATTCCAAGGCACTGAACATCCCCTGAAGTTCAGTTAAATCCATCATCAAGACATGGAAGGAATTTGGCTCACATGTAAATCTGCCTAGAGAGGCCACCAAGACACCTATGACTACTCTGAAGGAGTTATAAGCTTCAGCAGCTGAAAAAGGAGAGACTCTGCATACAACTGTTGCCTAGATTTTTCACCAGTCAAAGCTTTATGGAAGAGTGGCAAAGAGAAAGCCACTGTTGAAGAAAACTCATATTAACCCTCCACTAGAGTTCAGCAAAAGGCATGTGGGAGACTCAATGGTCTAGTGGAAAAAAGATCTCTGGTCTGATGAGACCAAAATGGTGCTTGCTTCAGACAAGACCCTATGTTTGACAGACACCAAACACTGCACGTCACCACAAACACACCATCTCCACTGCAAAGCACAGTGGTGGCAGCATCATGCTGTGGGGATGCTTCTCTGCAGCTGGCAATCTTATTCAGTCTGCAAGAGAAGTACTGCTTTGAAGAAGATTTATTTTCCAGCAAGACAATGACCCACAGCATACAGTGAAAACTACACAGAAAAAAATTTAAAGACAACAAGATGAATGCTCTGGAGTGGCCGAGTCAAAGCCCAGACCTCAGTCAAATGGAGAACTTGTGGCTGGACTTCAAAAGTGCTGTTCATGTCTGATTCCTGTGCAGTCTGACAGAGCTTGAGCAGTTTTGAAAGAAGAATTGAGTAAAATTATAGTGTCCAGATATGCAAGCCTGATTGAGATCTATTCACACTGACTCAATGCTGTGATTGAATCAAAAGTGCATTTACTAAATACTGACTAGAAGTGGGTAATTATCTATACAGTCACTTATTTTACATTAAGAATATTTATTTAATTCACATTACTTGGCAGAAATCCATTTTCACTTTGAGATTAAACAAATTTTTGCATTTTTGTCAAAAAAAGCTAAATAATATTGACCATGTTTGATTTTTAAAATCAGGTAAAGGTTAACACATCAAAGGGGATGAACACTTTCTATAGGCACTGTAAATTACCTTGATGCCTTATTTGCACCGATTTATTGTTTGAAAAAGTAGTTCGATCCTTTTATGTATCTGCCCCTCATGCTGAATTATTGTCAAACTATCTAATAAATCAAGGAACTATTAGATGTATACCTTTCATTTTAAGAAAAATATACATTTTTATCATCTTCTTTTCTCCTCTCTTATCTTATCTTATCTTAAAGTATGGTCGCTTCGTATCTGAATGGCCAAAATGCATCATTAATGCCAAATGTAAGCAGGGCCTTATGCACCCATAAAATTTTTTTTATCAAGGTCCCTCCAGAGTGAGTTAATATAATATGAAAAAAAAACATTCAGTTATACATTGCAGATCTGGCTGAGGTAACTTTAGCGGCTGATTTGAAATGCAGTTCTTATCAGATCGTTCCTTACGCTGCAGTACATTTAATACAACATACGTTTGCCTCTGTTTTTATGTTGGGAGTTAAAAGGCACCACATGTAGGACTAACATGATGAAAACAAGACACTTGAGTTATTGAACCACTAATACAAAGGAGACACACCTTCCTCATGACTCTACATAGATGTGATGTTATCATCTTGCAACATTTTGTGTCTCCTTTGTGCAGCAGAAGCCCCAGAACTGTTTGCTTTGTACATGTCATTATTAATTCACTCAGTGTTTTTCTCCAAATTTTGCTGCATTCTGCTTTTATTGATACACCAGCCTTACCTAAGCATAAAAACGTACACCTTTTAGTAGCATACAGTGTTGTAATGATGAGTATCACTAACTGTGAGGGTGTGCCAAAGGTCTGCAGGGCTTTTAAAGGAAGCCATTCAGCGATATTTTATTCAATTTCCTGCCTGCAGCTTGAAGACAGTGTTCAGCATTGTTTACCGTAGATATGGGGGGGGGGGTTTCCAGTAATAGACTGTGAGGATAGAATTGGAAATTAAATGCTAATGAACTGCAAATGCAAATGATTGAAGCAAAGATACAGTAAACAAGTTAGATTTTGACCTACATTTTTATTTTTAACTTTTGGTTTTTAACATAAAAAATGCCTCCAAGAACAGTGTAAAAATCTGCCTTCATCTTCACAATCATGGTTCAATGCTGACTCCTGTTGTCCTATTTGTTGTGTGGGCTTTACACTCAACCAGCTTGCTATTTTAAAACCATAAATCAACATTATATCACTTTTTCTAAAGGCAAAAGAGTCCATTAACAAAAACATCAATTATACCTTGCAGAGCACAGGAGTTGCAGGCTTTTAAAGCCTGAATTTTTCCATTTTCTTCTTTACGTCTGTTGCTCAGATGTTGTGTTGGGTCCACGCTGACCATTTAAAAATACAAACAATGATCAAGGCAGCAATTGTTCTGTAAGTTCTGCATTTAACAAGGCATAATTGCTGCTTTTATCGATGGAGTCAGGTAGTTTAATAGAGAGATGTAATGACTGCTTCTGGATAAAAATGGTATCTAACACAGGCTTGTAGCCAGCCTAGTAAAAGGGAGGTGTAAAAGGAATTGTTTTGCTGTTGCAAATCAGAGGACTCTATTTGCTGTAAGGGTGAAAAAGTTTGTCAGTGTTGTAATCAAATTAGCTGACCAAGTTAGTCGTTGATGGTTTGTTGGTTACATCTTTGTACATCTTTTCATGCAATGTGCATGACCTTGCTTTCCAGAGCCATCTCACATCCTCACTGTCTCTATTGAGACTAGCATAGGCCGTGCCAACACGGAAACAAAACAAAGCATAAAAACGGCTTCAAATGCAAATCTGTTATGTCTGGAGTACTGTGTACTGGAGCGTTTTCCAGCATGAATGACTGTTACACGTCATCTTAATGGGTTTACGTCTGCACATTGACAGGCCACGACAAAACCATTGTTTGTTTTTTTAAGACATTCAGAGGTGGACTTGCTGGTGTGTTAAAGATGATTTCCTGCTGTACAGCCCAAGTGTGCTTAAGCTTGTGGTTATGAATTGATGGCCAGGCATTCTCCTCCAGGTCTTAAATCAGCAAAGCAGCCCCAGACCATCACACTACTACCACCATGTCTTACTGTTGGTATGGTGTTCTTTTAATGAAATGCTGCGTTAGTTAGCACCAATGTTGGGGCTTCCAACTTTGTCTGGTCAGTCCAAAGAATATTTTCCGAAAAACTCTTGGGGATAATCAAGATGTTTTTTTGGCAAATATGAGATGAGCCTTTGTGTTCTTTTTGGTCAGCAGTGGTTTTGGCCTTGGAACTCTCCCTTGGATGCCATTTTTGCCCAGTGTCTTTCTTATTGTTGAATCATGAACCTTGACCTTAACTGAATCAGGTGAGACCTGCAGGTCTTTAGATGTTCTGGATTCTTTTGTGACCTCCTGGAGAATACATTGATGTGCTCTTTTCTCTTTCCATCATTTTGGTTGGCCAGCCACTCCTGGGAAGGTTCACGACTGTTCTGTGTTCTCCATTTGTGGATAATGGCTCTCACCATAGTTTGCTGGAGTCCCAAAGCCTTGGAAGTGGCTTTGTAACCGAACCCTTTCCAGACTGATAAATGTCAATGACTTTGTTTCTCAGGTTGGACCACAACCTTTGCTAGAGTTGATACTAATATGAGATTGTCAAAGAACAAAAGTATTAAGTTGAAAAGATGATATGATGAGCAGAAATCATGGAGCGCAAGTTAGTAAAAATAAAAAGCCAACATGCAAGATTAAAGACAATGAGCCAGAGCATGGTGGAACAAGCTTGGATAACAAGCATTGGAGCTTCTAATGTTAAAGCAGATGCATCGACTGATTCCTATTTTACTGATTCAGGGCTCAACAGACCAATGAACTTGGATCTTTTACGTCAAGATTGGTTGTCCCATTCAGATTGTTTATCTTAACATCACTACAATGTACAGTACATTAAAACGACAAACTGTTAAGATGGTTAACAGCATGCTGTAATGATCAATCAAAATTTATCACATTACAAAAAACACATCGGGCTCAATTCTTTATGTAGTCCAAGTGGTTCCACAGTGCTGAGGACAGCACTGCTGTTTTTGCCAGTGTTTTTATGCTAGAGAAATTATGTGATTAAAAGGCAAAACAAGACATAATCAGGGATTAAACAAACAAATTCCTTACTTGATCCCATCAGACCACCTCTATGAAGGAAACCCGGTCACTTTGTGCTCTGTGCCCTCATGTCCCCTCGTCTCTTTGTCATCTATAGGAACAGTTTGCATTTCACAGGTTATTGGCATCCTTTGATTGCATCAGCATTTATAGCTCAGGTCCACTTCTCGCTCCATTAGCCTCAGTAGAGGAGTGGTGCAGAAGATGATGTCTTGATGTCCTGAGGCTAAACCCCCCACAGAGCTCCTGATGAGATTGGGGGCAACTCCTCTGCTTCTGTATTCATGGAGGTGATGGGATAGAGACCTCACCTTACTGCTCTGAAGATCCATGTAGAGGAGATTTCGCCCCTTCTGTTGGGACTGCTGGGTTTGAGCACCAGTTTTAGAACTATAACAGATACATAGATGTTAAATGAAGAGGACGATGTAGCTTTTCTGATGTTGGCCAGTGTTTTTTGTGCTTTTGTTTTGTAGCCTGGAGTTATCTTGTTCTTTTGGAAGAGGCCATTTTTAGATGAGAAGGTGAACCAAGAGAGAATTGATCTAGGTCAATCATCCAGTTTGTGTTCATTGGTTTTGACTATGGTCTGTTTGGACGTCATTAGGGGGTTGCGGTTGGAGAAGCGGGTAAATACTACATGAACCCCAGATACACTTGAAATCATCTTCTGTGAAATTTTTGATTAAGAGCCCCTGGTGGTTGAACTTATATACAGTTCATTTAAAGCAGCTGTGGAGATGTTTCAGTTTTTGTGGATGATGGTGCTCCATAGAGATAGAGTCTGTAGTATTTGGTACCAGTAAGATCAATAATAATCTGGATTTAAGAATCAAAATAAACCTGTATCTAGATCATTTTTTTCTCTCTAAGAAACTGGGTCAAAGGTGAAATGGATAACCTTATCCTGTAAAGCAAAAAAGTCAATTTCTTTCATAGTAGGACAGCTAAACGGACAGTCAGTGCAGGGAATGAGAGCAAGGGATGACAATAGCTGACAATTTATTGTCATTAGAAGAAAAATAACAACAACAAAATTAAAGGCACAAGGCAAAGGTGTAGCTTGTTCTTTACAAAATTCAAAAAAATATGAGGCTGCACTGAGTTCTGCGTGTACATGCACTGCCATGTTGCCTAGAAATACCACAGACAAGGTTTTCTAAACACTAGTTTACCAAGCAGTTTGGGAACCTGGCACTGATAGTTTTTAAATGATGTTTTCAAATATGAATGAAACTCCTGAAAATTTCCTAGGTTATTGGGTAGAGCTGATGCACTGATACTCTTTATGAAAATTCAGTTTGAGTGGTAGGATGTAATGATGCTGCCTCATAATCTAAAGAAAAAAAGGTTAGCCCTCAGGTCTGGGTTTGATAGGGCAGAGCCAAAGGGAGTCAGAAACATGTAGTCATCATGTCAGACTTTGCAGCCTTAACTAGATTTTTCTCTAGATTTCAGAGTTTTAGCCCAATTTTCCTAAAATAACTCTCACTTCCAAAATTGTGGACCAACCCCTCCCATTTGATTCAACTTTAATTCAGTGTAATGTCACACTCCACGGCTCAGTGTCTTGAAATATGAAGTCTTTTCATTACAAATGTTGCTCTGAAGCCAGGTGGTAAGGTTTGATTGATTTCTGTTTGGTATGGTTCTGGATAGTAAACCCCAAAATGATTTGTGTTTCCACAGACACTCAAACCTTCACTGGTGGATGGATGTAGAGGGTATGCACGTGACGTCACAGGCCCTGGTGTTCACGGGTTTCAGAGTTCATACTGGTCACAGATATCATTGGGGCATAAGCAGTAAACTTTATTTCAATTGAAAAGTGCCAGAATACATCTACGTCGTAATGTTGAAAACAGCGGATTGCTTCCTCCAGGTGGGGGAAGTTTGGCCCAAGTGAAGGAGTTCCAGTGTCTCAGGGTGTTGCTCATTAATGAGGGTAGAATGGACCACTAGATCAACAGGCAGATTGATGCAGCATGGTCAGTATTGCAAAACTCTCAATTTGCTTGTTGATCTTTCTTCTAACCCTCACCTGGGGTCCTGAATCCTGGATAATGACCAAAAGAATGAGATTACATGTTCAAGCAGTCAAAATGAGATTCCTCAGGAGGGCAACTGTGCTCAGCCTTAGGCCCTGTCCACACGGAGATGAATTCAGGAGTAGACGCAAAAGTTTTTTTGTCATATCAGCGTTTCATCCACATGGAAACAGCGTTTTGGGAGGCTGTAAATGCTACTTTATGAAATCTGTAAAAGTGTGTTCATGCTGCAGAAGCTACTGAGCTTGTTATGGCTTTTACAGCAAAATCTGATGCTCCTTTACCACCACCGTGAACAGAACATACCAGATGTTCTTAAATTGAACACGGAGAACAACCAGGAGGGCAACTAGAAGAAAGTTTGTGTCAGTTTTCTGTGATCTTCTCTCTTTTGGTGCATTTCCGTGGCAGCAATACAGCGCCAGGTAAGGCTTGGCATATACTACAGCGTTTTCAGTTGTTTTCAGTGGTTCCGTGCTTATGCGACATTTCATGAAATGATCCCGTATTTACAGAAAACTTTTTCAAAACAAAACGGAGAAATAACATTTTCATCTTCGTCTGGACAAGGCCTCAGAGGTAGGGTGAGGAGCTCGGACATCCAGAGGGATCTGGAAGTAGAGTTGCCACTCCTTCGCCTTGAAAGAAGTTGAGGTAGTTCGGGCATCTGAACATGATGCCTCCTGGTTGCCTCCTATGGAGGACTTCCAGGCTCATCTAAATGGAAGAGCTGGAAAATGTTGCTGGGGGAGAAGGATGTCCAGATGGACTTGCTTAGCCTGCTGCCAGCGCGACCCACACCCAGCGGAAGAAAATGGATGTATGGACGGATGGATAATCTAAACCAACTCCATTCTCCTTTCTCTTACCTTAAAGGAGAATTAAGACCCTAAATTTCAGCAGGTCAACCATATGGTTTAAAAAATCATGATTTCTGTTTGGTTTAATACTGAAGTTATTTCCATGAATGTTTCATGAAGTGAATGTAGAAGGTATGTGTAACTAAATGCTGCTGTAGATTTAAACAAATAAAAGGCAGAAATTTAAGCTTTATGCTGCTTTAAATAACTTTAAATAGTAACTAGAGAGTATAGTTCCATTGATATATCAGCTTTCTTTGCTTGCGTCATTAATGTGTCAGCATTCACAGGTTATAAATCAGCTGAGAGTGTGTGTTTGCGGTTCTTACATAATAATGAGTTAAGAGCTCAGCTTGAGTCAGAAATGGACAAATGCTCATGGACACTGGACTCAAGCTGTCATGTGCCTCTGGAGGAAACTGAACGCGTACTCAGAGTTGAACACAACAACAGCATTATTATGTGTTTGTGTGTTCATATCAGTGTATCTCTGAGTGTGAGCTTACGCTGCAGCTCCAGCAGGTCTGAGGTTGTATGCGTCATTACACAAGCTGTGTCTTTGTATTTCTTCAGTGGTGAGCGATCATGAGTCTTACACAATCATGAGTGCTGATGATGGTGATGTTTTATTTGTCTGGTGAATCTGCAGCAGAAGACACAGAGGAAGACTGTCAGACTGATAATTCTCTATTTGTGTGTTTTTGTGTGGCCTCCAGTATTTATAGAAGTTGGATTAATGCTGAAAATAAAGAAGCTGGAGATAGATTACTTTTACATCCTAACATGTTTGTTGTAGAGAAGCTTTTTCTGGTAAAAAAAAAAAAAAAAAAAAAAGTGTTCAGAAATAAGGCCAGAGGAAGCTTCCTTAGATCCTTCAGCTGGTTTGTGGGTGATGCTATCATGGCATGTGATTTGTTGACTGAAACTGCAACAAAAATTGTTGTCAACTACCTTTTTTTTTCCAAGAGGAAGATTTGACTAAGAATAGCTAAAAATAGATCTTTGGTGATAAAAACTGACAAACCCTCTCTATGAAAGGCCTCACCACTGACAATGCATGTCAGAGAAAAAGCCCAGCCGTGAGGTCAAAGGAACTGCCTGAAGAGGTCAGAGTCAGGATTGTTGCAAGGCACAGATCTGAGGGGCAAATTTCTGCTGTAGTGAAGGTTCCTAAGAGCACAATGGCCTTCATAATTCTCAAATGGAAGAAGTTTGGCACAACCAGGAACCTTCCAAGAGCTGGTTGCCTGGCGAAACTGAGCAATTGGAGGAGAAGGGCCTAGAGGTGACCAAGAACCTGATGGTCCCACTGATGCGTTAGATATGAAAAGTCATAATTATGAGATAAAAAGTTGAATTGGCTTCCATAGATTTCATTCAAATGCACAACTCTGTGTTTTTACAGGATATATCTAAAGGTAAAAACATCCGTCTAGTGAGTGAGAACGGGCCGATCTCTCTGCTGGATGCTTTTAGATCAAACAAGATATTGATCTTTGAGTCTGTCTCTAATGTTAGTTATGCCTATTTGCCCAAACTGTTGTTTTTCAGTCTTATCAGCGTGGGAATGCCTCTGAATCAGCAGTGAGAGCATCATGAGACGATCTAACTTTATCACCTCTGTTCTGTGCCCCAAGGTCAAAGCTTCATAAGGCATCTGACAACCCCTATCAACCCCCCTACCCCCGCCTCATCCCATGAGTGCCATTAGCTTAAACTCAACATTTAGGTGGCAGAGGTAAATAATTATGGCTGCTCGACACCCACCTGGTTAGTGTTAAGTGCTTCATGTGGCAGTGGGCCCAGGCTGCAGATAGATTGTGTTTATTTACAGCTGCATCTGTTTGCTCAAAGAGACACTGTGCAGAGCTCGGTTGCTGCAGATGGCTCAATGACAGCTTCTCAGAACAACTGCTGCTGTCTTGCTGCACATGCATTTCAGATGTAAGTCAATCAGTGAAAAAAGCGTGCTCTAGAAGTCAGGAAAAGGATGTAAAAAGAGGACAAGAGACAGAGGGTGGGACAGTGCTCTTTGACTAAAGAAGGGGAGATGAGTGCCTTAGAGAGCAGAGGGATGGTAGCAGCGCTGTGAAGAGTATTTAACAGCTTTATTCAATGACCCTTCATTCTCGGCTCTAACACTCCAGAGAGCTCTTCAGAAACACTTGACTCACTCGTTTACGGCATCTCTCTCACAGGCTGACACAAAGGCTGAAGCTTCACACTCACAGAACACAAAGATCTGAGAGTGTGATTAAAATTAAATGGTTTATACAGGAGGGTAGCATGCAAGAAGCCCGCGTCACACAGTTGTCCCTGTGAGCTACATGCACTTAAAGAGCCACCTTTTTCTATGATCTTTATTCCAAATTCTTCCAGCCAACCCCACAGTAAGATCATGGAAAACAGTTAGTATTCAAAATATGATGTCCTGTCTGCCTGGGACTCTTGGGCAGTTAGCATCATAAAACCTTGGGTTTCCTTAGCATCGTTGTTTAGGTTTGCTTTTTTAGTTATTGAAGATTCACGTGATCCGTGTGGATGATGTCAAGCAAACCTCATCTCCTGGGAAGTTTAGAGCTCCTGAAAACTATGCATGGAAATCAGCGGTGTGGATTATTCTGAGTTAGATATCACTGCAGGTAATAGAGAAGCCAAAAAAGGGAACTGCAGACAGATGAATGGGTTAGACACCAGTACAGTAGGGGGAACAATGATGGGCCTGGCGAAAGCATAGAGTTGTAGTAGACTTCAATGAGTAGATAAATCTAACAATGACAGATTCTCTGACAAAGTGGAACTGTATTCAACATAGAATCATATCATGCAGAAAGACGTCATTAGGGCTGATGGTGAAAGCACCGTCTCAATTCCCCAAAGCTGAGAGTACTTTCTTGGGACGTCCTGGCTTATTAGCAGCAGTGTGTGGGAAGAGCCATTGGTAAAAGGACTATACTGAGCTATCCACGGTGGACGTGAGCTAAAGAAAGCCACCACCAGACTGAAAATAAGACAAATAAAACATACGTAGCTCCTATAGATGTCAGTAAGATCAACAGCAGGCATTCCAGTACAGTCTCAATGATCTAATATTCAAACTGGTCTTCATGTTATCATCCAAATGGTGGATAAATAGACAACCTTGAGGTTGTTCTGCCTTTTCCAGTACAAACCAAATAAGTCATAAAGACTTAACACCCCCCTACAGACCAGTAAAAGTTAGCAGCTTCATGCTTCCCTCTGTAGGTATTAAAAAGCTTTATATTTTCACGGCCTCTTGTCCAATGCATCATTCGGATGTATCTGCTCATGCTTGCAGTAGTTTGCTCAGAGTGCAGGGGTAATTGATTGCTCTGGGTTGGAGGGGTAGTTGGTAAGGAGGGGCACTTGCCACGTTGCTGTCTTCCTGAATCACATCTCATGGGTCTCCAGCGTCTGTACGGACCACAACCCCCTCACCAGACACTATCTGTCACCCCACAATGACAAACAGCACTCATGGACAGATTGTTTACCATCCCCCACTTCTATACCATCATCTGCACCACCACCCCCTCTGGGGGCAAAAGTGTTTGTGTGTTTGTTTTTAAAGGGACCTCCATGCCACCATCTCTGTCTGCTGTTGTCAAGTCATATTTTTATACAGAAGCAGCCCTGGTATGTCTCCTCTAGCAGTGTTTAGGTTGAGAACAGGATTAAAAGATGCTTTTTTTTGCAAAGAAATGACAGCAAGAAAATCCTTTAGTCACCTGGAAAAGAAAAGCCAGCAGACAGAGTACCAGAAAGCTCAAAATAAGGACTTATCCCTTTTTGAGGCCCATTCTTTTTTAGCATCTGGTGTTGCTGCACAGTCAGAAGAGAGCATATAGAGTGAGCGTAGTCTAAATTGAAGAAAAAATTGGATAGGTCTGTGAGCGAAGCTTTTACTACAAGAAGAAAGGTAGTTTCACTGTCTTGTCCAAACATTGCCAATATTTTTGTACAATTTAAGACCGAAGTGAACCGTGGTGACGTCAAAGTGGTTCATAGGGTGCAATTTGCCAGCGGGATATCCCCTCTGCTGATGAGAGCCATAAATCAATCATCAGAAGTCTCAAATGTAAACTTTGCAGACATGAGTTTTAAATGGGAATAATTAAAGGCCTGTCTTCTAGTGATGCTTTTCCCCAATACCAATGTGGACAAAGTTGTTTGTAACCTTAAAGGATGAAAAATCCACAATGACCACTGAAAAACACTTGAAACTGACAAAAGTGGTAATAAATACAAATTTACTGAAAATTAAGTGGTGAAAATCAGACATTGCATTTGAATCATTAAAAAACAAACAAATGAAACAGGCCTGACCAAAATTGATGGTGCCCTGAGATAAGATGTAAAATAAGGTGTGTCCTGTAATTAACATCACAGGTGTCTTTAAACTTGTAATCAGTCAGTCTGCCTTTTTAAAGGGTGAAAAGTAGTCACTGTGCTGTTTGGTATCATGGTGTGTGCCACACTGAACAAGGAGCACAGAAAGCTAAGGAGACAGCTGTCCCAGGAGATTAGGATGAACTTTATAGACAAGCATGTTAAAGCTAAAGGCAGTAAGACCATCTCCAAGCAGGTTGATGTTCCTGTGACTACAGTTGCACATGTTATTTAGCAGTTTAATGTCCACAGGATCATAGCCAAGCTCTCTGGACGTGGCCGCAAGAGAAAACCGATGACAAGTTGAAGAGATGGATAATTCGAATTGTAACCAAAGAGCCCAGAAAAACTTACAAAGAGATTAGAGGTGAACTCCAAGTTCAAGGTACATCAGTGTCAGAACGCACCATCCATCACTGTTTGAACCAAAGTGGACTTAATAGAAGATGACCATGGAAGACTCTACTGTTCAAAAGAAAAACGTAAAAAACCAAAACCAGAATTTGCCAAATTTTGCCATGTTAATGATGCCACAACGCTTTTGGGAGAATGTCCTTTGGACAGATGAGACAAAACTGGAGTTTTTTGGAAAGTCACATCAGCTCTGTGTTCACAGATGTAAAAATGTAGCAAAATACCTGTGGACAGGTGCAGAAGTCTCATTGAGAGTTACAGAAATCCCTTGATTGCAGTGATTGTCTCAAAAGGTTGTGCCACAAAATATTAAGTTAAGGGTACCATCATTTTTTTCAGGCCAGCTTCATTTAAAAAAAAAAATGATTCTGTTGAGCTACAATTAAATGTGATGCTTGATTTTCATTTGTTACTTTTCAGTCATTTGTTTATTTTTTATTATTACTTCAGTTATTTCAGTGACCATTGTGGGTTATTCTTTCTTTAATGGAAGGGTACCATCAAATTTTTCCACATGTGTAAAGGCAGGGTGATACTCTTTTTAAAGACTGTTGTAAATAGGAAAATTTAAAATTGGAAAGCTGGATTCTAAATTGAAGGTTCAACTGCAGACAGGACTTCCCAATGAGCAAAAAAATGAATGTATACCCCTGTTCTCAGTATTTATCATCTTTTTTAGTCATATTTTGCTGATTTGTCTTCCTTGATCTTTCTTTTTAAATTTCATGTCAAACCATCAAAGATTTTATGTATTTTTAGCAAAAAAAAATCTGTTTTGTTTTATTGGCTGCTGTTGTGTTCAGTCATACTGCACCAAGTCTCTGTGTCAGTGAGACCCCTCCCACTGCCCCCACACTGACTTTATAAACCAGCATGACCGACAAGGTGACAAGGATCAAGTCTGTTTTTCATTTTAGTCTTTTGAAGATTATTTATGCTGCATATGAAGACGTGAATACACTTTAAATCTGATGTGGCTCTGTGCCAAGAATCTCTTTGTTTCATCAGTCTGAGATAATGTGGCCACACTTTAGCTCATTTTCATGTTTCTCTAATGAATAATAATGAATATTTGCACCAGCCAAATGTGCTTCACTCTTTGTCCAGTCATAGTTAATAAATCTAAAAGTAAACGTTGCTATATGTTTATATTATTTTGACATGTAGGTCACAGATGTAGGTCAGAACGTATGGAGTGATTAATGTCAGCATGTTGCCACTGTCTCTCTCAGTGACAGACGTCAGAATGAGGCCATGGCAGACCAAAACATTCAGTCTAATTCTCTGAAACAGGAAATGATATTGACTCTTCTTTCATTTTGATGCATTAAGATGATCCGGTGATGGGGAGAGAAGATGAGACATGAGATGAGGGGGTGAGGTGTCCCATATATTTCAAAATGAAACATAGCCTATAGAAAGAGCATATGGGCCCTGAGGTAGAGTGATTTGGCTCTGAGGCTGTAATATGAACATATATTTGATCAGTCCCCTGCTGTATGCTTCGTCATTTTATGTCTACATGGAAGTTTAATGGACACCATTTAAGTGTGGGGATAATTTTACAACATTTTTCAAACATTTTAGAGGTGGACTAATAATTATGGATATACTGATTGATTGGCAGTCGATTAAAACTGGCTGATGCTTATTAGAAATATGGATAATTAAAAGACAGAATAATTCTTACAGTTACTGATCTGATCACCTGCTTATAGGGATGCAGGATAGTGGATTTTTGCTTATATCTGGCATGCCAATATTTGCAAATTCATTTTAGCTGATACCAATATTAATACTGATTTTTATATATGTAGTTCAGACCTGAAACTTAGTCAACACAACCTTTAAAGGTAAGGAACAAAGAAACAAACTACAGTCCGTAGAACACACTTAAAAGTTTAAAGAATGAGGATAAACAAAGAAAAAGATTTAAGCTGACATAGATCTGTTGGTCCAGCTGAAAACAGCACAGACTTATTCAAACATATCAGCTGATACTACTCCATATACTAGCTTCTATTCACAGCAAAACTAATTAAATAGTGTGAAAAGAACCAAAAATATAAAAGCAAAAAGTTGCAAAATTAACCAAAAAGCCACACAAATTGGTAAAAACAGGCAAAATAAGTGGCAACCATGGGGTATAAGTGGCAAATAAGAGTGAAAAGCAACCTAACTGGACTAAAAGGAGCAAAAATTGGATGTAGATGACAATGAGAAGTGGCTAAAATGGCAAAAAAAAAAAAAAAAAAAAAAAAAAAAGTGGAAAAATAAGCAAAAGTAAAATTTTGTTGAATGGCAAAACAGTGGCGAGAAATCAAATAATGTGCCAAATAAGGTTAAAGGCATTAAATGGCAACAATTGGTCAAGACAGTGGAAAACATGAGTGAAGACCAACTAAAGTGGGCAACTAAAAGTAGCAAATTGGGATTTAATGTCAATAAGAAGTGGCTAAAATGAATGAGAAGTTGCAAAAATTGGTAAAAAATTGGCAAAAAACTGTCTCAATTGGGGAAGAAGTGGCTTAAATGGGAAATAAATATAAAAAAGAATGGGCTAAAATAGGTGAGAAATGGGAAAGTGGGATATAAATATCAAAAAGAACAGGCTAAAATAGGTGAGAAATGGGAAAATGGGATATAAATATCAAAAAGAACAGGCTAAAATAGGTGAGAAATTGGAAAATGGGATATAAATATCAAAAAGAACAGGCTAAAATAGGTGAGAAATTGGAAAATGGGATATAGATGTCAAAAGGAATGGGCAAAAATAGGTGAGAAATGGGACAATGGGATATAAATGTCAAAAACAAGTCGCTCAAATGGGGTAAGGTGGCAAAACAGGGTTAAAGTGGCAAAAATGGTTCAAAAGTGGAAAAAGTGAGTGGGAAGCATCTAAAATGGGTGTGAAGTTGCAAAAATGGGCAATAAATATCAAAGAGAAGTGACTAAAATTGGTAGAAATTAGCAAAAATTGGGTACTTAAATCAATAAGAAGGTGCCAAATTGAAATAAAGTGGCAAAACAGTATTTAAATGGGCAAAAAGTGGCAAAACTGGCATAAAGTGGCAACAATAGGCAAAAATTGTATATAAATATCCAAAAGAAGTGGTTGAAATGGGGGTAAAGAGAATTTACAGTATAAAATGGTCAAAAAGTAGCAAAACTGGACAAAAAATGGTAAAAATTGAACATTAATTTCAAGAAAAACTGGTCAAAATGGGGACAAAATGGTCAAAGATAAATGGTAAAAAGTGGCAAAATTGGATTTCAATGTCCAAAAAAGCTGCTAAAATGGACATGAAGTGGCAAAATCATATGCAAATGAGCGAATAGTGGCAAAATGGCCATAAAGTGGCGAAAATGGGTCAAAAATTAAAAAAAAATATGTGATAAACAGCCAAAATGGGTTAGAAATAACAAAATGTAGTGGCAAATATGGGTGGAAAAGGTGTTAAAAAGGGGTTTAAAAGTAGCATGAATCAATAATTTCAACATCAAAACCCAGTAATATTTTGGCACACTTTTCAGGTCCAAATGAGGTAACTGCTGGCCTGGATGCTTGCACCAATTCTAACACACAAGCATTGACATCATAAGTAAGGAGGGCCCATTCTCTGGGTTTTTCAGGGTCCCAGCCAAATTCTGTGGTTAGCCCTGCAAGAAAACAACAAGCTCACTAGTAGAGTGAGTAAAACGTCCAAACAGGGTTTATTTGAGAGCAATGACAAGATTTTTTCGGACCTTGCTTCTATTTCTAAACATGAACTCAATCATTGAAACCCCTGAATTTAAAACATTCTGCTCTGGAGTAAAGATTAAAAGATAATCTTAATATCTAAGGATATTGAACATTGTTGATATCTCAGATTAGATATTGGAGGCTAAACTCCATCTGAGGTTAATACCTGATTATGAAAATAAACACTTTAATCTATCAATATGATAACCTCTGACCATCAACACTCAGAGCTGATGAGGGCTAAAAGCTGCCAGATGTTGACATTAGTGTTGGCTGTTCAAGATAGAGTTGTGCCAACACATGGAGGCTTATCTCTAATCACACATCAGTTTATGATGCTCACAGATTAGAGTTTCTAGATTGCATCAGTCTAAAAATAGTTACCACTTGACAGGATGCTAGATGGTTAAATTTAGCATTCTTAGCGTTTACAAGCCAAACAATGGCATCATGGAATAGATAAACCCAAAAATAAACAAAACAATTGAAGAAATAAACCCAAACTGATGCTATACCAGCCTCCCCTCCTCTACTTTGCTGTCTTTGTACATTACAGGATCACATGCTGGCTTTGGTACATGATTATAAAAGGTTTGACTTCTCTGTTGTGTTGTCAGCCAGGTAAAGGTCTCTCAGAAGTCTCTGAACTGATGATGAGCTCCATCGCCTTGTTATTTTAAAGTTGTGTGTGCAGCTGATCACAGACATGTGATGTTGGATGATCATGCTGTGTGTTGAGTAATAAAAAGTGGTCTGTTTGTTGAAGTCTCCTGCTGTGACCGACTTCAAAGATCTGCTCTTAATGAAGCACAGGACTGTGTAGATCCAGTCTCTCATGGTGCACTTCACACCCACTCACAACAACCTGAGCTGCTGCCTGCACTCCGTTAGATTTTGGTCCTCAGGGTCTCTACACGCGTCTATTTGGACTTTTTTTAAAGATTCAACATGAAGAGACTTATTCAGAGCTTCTGAAGCCTTCTGAACTCTTGATATTCTCCAATTTCGACTCTCATTATGGACCTCCCAGCAGGAGATTATCAGGGCTTGACATGTCCTATTACACCTGAAATCATACTCAGACAGTGGCATTAGGAGGAAGGCTTCTTAACTGCATTAGATAACTGGTTCATAAACAACACCAAAGTAAAGGTCTTGCTGGAACTTTTCTGTTTTAACAGTTTAAATTGTGTCTTAGTATGTACTGAGATAGCAGATGCCCAGAGGCTGCAGTTCTCAAAGCACTGGTTGCAGGATTGATTCTCGTGGTGTTTGGTGCATGACCTCCTTCACCATCCCTCTTCAGCTGTCCTTTCTAATAAAGGCAAAAAAGAGACCAAAATATAATCTTAATTTGTGTTTTGGTGAGCTGTTTAAGGGCCAACAGTCACCAAAGTTATAGATTAAATAAATATCTGTTCCCCTGCAGTTGTCAGGTGATGTAAACATGCATTTTTGTCAACTTTTGTCCACGTGAAGGGCACAAAAGAAGACACATTGTCCCATTTTGTCCACCTTAGGGGCATCAAACAGGGCTTTGTCAAATTTTGTCCAACTAGAGGGCACTGAAAGGGAGATTTTGTAAAAAAAAAAAAAAATGCTGCTCTAGATGGCACTGAATAGGGTACATTATCAAATTCTTCCACTTAGAGGAGAGAAAAAAGATATGTCAATAATTGTCCACCTGGAGGGCACCAAAGAGGGCATTTTGTAACTATTTATCTATTTATACCGTTTGACTTTTGAGTCATTGTCTGCACAGAGGTCATGGAGCATGCACAGAGAACCTTGTCCAGTCCACGTCTGATCAAGTCCTGCATGTAAAAAGTGAGGAGGATCTGAAGTGAGTGTACTCCTGCTTTCAGCAGCACCTCATTACATCACTTGTTATGCTGTGGCCAAATATATGGCCTGCTAACAGCACGCTGTACAAACCTAGCCAGATGAAAGAAGAGTCTTGAGGAGTCTTGTACTGAGCTTAAAGGCTAGTTTTGCACCTTCTCTCTTATTGTATATCATAAAACATATTTTTAACGGAAAATGATATTCAAATAAACCTTATGGGGTAAGCAAAGTGTATTGTTCACTAATGAGCCAGTTCTACAGAAAGTCTCTTTATATGAATGACAAGAGCTAGCTCCTGTTTGAGAGACAGTTTCGTTTTGTTGTCCACATTGAAGAAGCTGAACTGTTACCAAATGAAGAGCCATTTAGGAGCCAAAAGACCAGCTCTTATTACTGAGTTAGGCCAAATGATCCAGATCACTGAAAAGAGATGAATTTGCTGGCACAACGAGCAAGGCTGGATGGTCATCAGCTGTAGAAACACAAGCAAGATCAGGGTTTACTCTGACAAACAGCTCTAAACCAAACTGGACTGCCATTTGGAAACGGACCATATGGGAGTGTTGTCTGACTCCACTCATCCAGACTTCAGACGCTGACTGTTGATCCATGTCTGCAGCCATTTCTGTATGAGCTTTTCAAACTTCCTGCTTGAATGTCACTGATTTCAGGACTCTAAGTTATTCCAGATGTTTTTTTCATCATCTGCAAACAACCTATAGTGCTCATCTCATTTGTACCAAAAGTAAAGAAGCATAACACCAATAAGCACAGTGAAGTCTGACATTCTCCTATCAATAAATGGATTAATTATTGATTGGACTGTGCTTGTATTCTATTAATGAACTGTGTTGAAAATTCTCAAGTGAGTTCAATGACCCCAGGCTTTATTGTGTCTCTCTTTCAACTCCAAACCGTTTTATATATTACACTGGTGAACACTTCTGATCTCATTTAGGCTACACCGCCTACACATTAAAAAATATATTTAAAAAAAACTCTTTAAAGAACCTGCAGGATAATTAACTGGACAAAAATAAATCAAACTGATTCATAAAGCACTTGAGATTTCACAGACACTTTTGTTTTCTGTGGTTCTGAGATTTTGCCAGCAGCACTAAGCCGACAGAGTCTGAGCTGACAGAGCAGACTGCAGACAAACTTTCCATCCTTATGCAAGATTTTTGACTTCAAAACTCTGCATCTTTTAAAAGCCAGGAAAGAAGAGCTTAGAGCAGCGGAGCTGGTTCTCAAATTTTCTTTTATTTCCTCTCAATCCGTCAACATTCAACGTTGACAATCAAGCCATCAGTTGTCAAGTCTACGCTGACGTTAATCCTAATCCTTTGTTCTCCTTCAGCTGTTCGAAATGACCGGAATAAGAAGAAGAAGGAGAACCCAAAGCCGGAGCTGGCAGAGAGCTACGAGCTGACAGCCGAGCTGGAGACCATCATCGACAAGATTCGAAAGGCCCATCAAGAAACCTTCCCCTCCCTCTGCCAGCTTGGCAAATATACCACGGTGAGTCCACAGTCCTGCTGTGGCAGAAAAAAACACTTTTACGCTATTTTTTCTTTCTTTTTTTTTTTTGCTTACTTTGTTTTATTTCTGACATCAGAAACTCTACTGAGGTTTTAATAGATATGTAGTGATCTTTTACTCTAACTTAAAGCAACAGTATGTAACATTTCAGCCTTTAAATAGTAGTTTCAAAGTTGATCTCAAAGTACAATGACTATCAATAGAGACAAAAGCATATATGCTATTTCCAGCCATTTAGCCCAACTCTGTAGAGAGTCATTGATCTAATTCTGCCCATTTCAAATCTGGGGTGCAGAGTTTTCCCATCATGCCCTTGTGCAAAGAGTTTTGATGTGTTTAAATTTGTTCAGATGTTGCCTGTTGTACAGTGTGCTCCGTGTGCTCTGATTCGTTGTTTTAGACACTTCTGCACCATGAGTGAAGTTATCCATTGAGTAATTGCTTGTGGTAGGGGTGGTCTACAGAAAAGGGCAGTGAGCTGATTCTCATCTAAGGGTGTTCTCCTAACTCTTCATTTGTCTTACTGCTCTGTCCTCACCAGAAGACACCTCACTTTGCCACAGGTGTCCATTACAAAATGTCACTCTTTATTGATTATAAAAAGGTACATTGCAATGTCAGTAATTAAAAATTGTTAAGACTTCGAGACAAAGTGATGAGAAGTAACACACTGTTGTGTTAGGATGAGTATAACACTTTAATAGTTACTGGTTACTGTTAAGATGAATTTATAACTCTGACACAATCAGCGTTAAAGTACCAACTCTCCAGAGTCAAATCAACCCTCTGTGGAGTGCACCCATACAGATGCTGTAAAAGTGTCAGTATTAACTCTGACAGTGTTATTTTCAGTAGTAGGGTTTGCTGTGCAGACCTGGTTCACACACCAGTCTTCAGCTAAAAAGAAGCCAGTTATGGAGCAAGAAGCCAGCCGAGATGGTGGGCGCCAAAGTCCACCATACTGTAGTGTTATTGTTTAGTGTAAACATGGTTGCCGCAGCCCAGTGGAAGTGTTTTTTCCTCATAAAGTTGATTTAATATACAGCGGTATTAATTTAATCGTCTACAAACTATGACTGCAAATGTACAGTGACTACCCTCTTTCCATGAAGACATCTAGACTTAGACCAGCTAAAAAAAATGTTAAATTAGCTGCCAAAATTAACTGGGTTGTGCAGCTGGACCATACATTGTATCAGTTGCAAGCTCTGACAATGATCATTAATGGAAAGAGACTCAAAGAAGTGACTTTTATAACGAGAACAGGGCTTCTGTTTGGTTCTGTGTTTCGATGAATTTGTTTAGAAATATCGGCTAGTGTAGGGCTTAAGTTTAGCTCATAGACTGTAGAAAGAATTGGAAAAACCCTGTGTGATGTCAGCCATCTTCTTACAATAGGAGGACTCAAACAGCTCTTGAAGCCAATCCGCGGCGGCTTCCATATTGAAATCGCGGTCTCATCCGAACTTTGGATCAACCTAACAGCCCGTCCACTAAGCGCAACTTCCTGTAGGCTAGCTAGCTAGCATTCTGGTTGACAGAAATGTAGCTTCTGCCTGTCGAGCTATCTGTCAATCAAATGAGCTGGCCAATCAGTCCGCAGTGAGGTTTTTCCTAAATATAATCTAAATGATTGTGGTACAAAAAAATTCATCCCCCGGTACAGTGAGAGCACATGAAGACATTAGTTAATGAGACATGTTTGGTTTTTTGAACCAGGCTGTAAACCAGTTTATTCTTAGTGTAAAAACCAGCTGTTTCACAGGTGTCTAGACGGGACTTCTGGTGTTCCTACAGCCAGCCTCAAGTGGACACTCGCGGTATTACAATTTTTTGCACTTCCTTATTGGCTTCATTTTTCAGGACTGGAGGTTGCCGCTTGGTTTAGCTCAGTTGTTGAAGCAATGATGGCAGTGGAGAAGTACACCATTATCGCCTTGGCAGGTTGAATTTCCTCAGCTACCACGGGAAGTATATTCTCTGCTGGGCTCTTTTCATGAGGGAGCTGATGTTGAGCTCCCACTTGTGGTCTTGGGTGATGAGGGTCCTCAGGAAGCAGACAGAGTCCACAGTGGAAACTGGGAAGTCACAGAGGGCAGGGGTGTGGGCGGCAGCATCCTTCCTGAAGTCTACACCATCTCCACTATCTTTAGAGCATTGAGCTTCAGGTTGTTTTGATTGCACCAGGTCACCAGATGGTTCATCTCCCACCTGTAGATGGTTCAGTAAACTTTGCACCATTACAGTGTGTAGAATCTGTTTTCTTGACTTTAGACTAGTTAATGGAATGTCTTTATAGCTTGGTTTTAATTGGATGTGAAATTCTTTGCCTGGAAATATCACTATATTTAACTGAAATGAGACATTTCTTTTGTCAACATTAGCTAAGTGTTCAACACTGTCAGTGCTCTGATCTGGATTTTACTGTCAGTTATTTTATGGTTTGACAAAGAAGGACTGTGGAGAGATAAATTCAGAAGCTCACATCTCAGACAGCTGGTGACGTTCAGAAAGGTGAGACATTTTTCCAGCCCTGGAGCTGCTGAAGAAAAATAAGACGGAGGAAAAAACTGACCACTGCTATGACATCTTTACTGAAAATCCAATATGTACTCAATATGTTGGTCCTCTCACTTCAGCATCCATCTAAGCCCAGCCTGAGGATCTTGTTCAGCGTGAGACGGCTTTAACACAGCTACCGCCGCCGCCTGCAGCCCACGACCAGCTCAGACAGCCAGAGCATCCCTCTGCACATCAATCCCTCTGAGGTCGTTACTGTGAGGCAGTTAGCACCGCGCCTGCTGCTGGACACTGTCACCAGCAAATAAAATCTATTGTGTGGCCACCCCAGAGAGAGAGAGGGAGATAAAGGGAGACAGCAGAGGGAGAGAGAGAGAGATCATTAAATATGATCTGGGGTTAAGTGAGAGGCACATTAGAGCTGTGTTTAAATCACAGACAACGAGCTACAGTCGACACAACAGCACTACGGACGCACATTCTCCTGATTGACGTCCAGCTTGATGGGGAGGGAGGAGGTGTAGAGACACAAGAGAGAGAGGGAGTGTTTGCTCAATGCACATATGTTCAGGGGGAGGAGGAGGTGTCTGATATTAAAGCAACTTATCTTTCCTTTCCCTCTGGGTGGAGGGAGAGAGAGAAGAGAAAAGAGGGGGAGCTGAGGAGGATCATTTCTAGTTTCAACCCTCCTGCAATCTCAGTCAATTACACAAGTCCCATAACTCAATAGAGTCAAACAAGGAGGCTACACGGGATTTCTAATTTAATTCCAGAACATCTATAAAAACAAATTAGACAAGGCTAGAAAAGAGGAGTGCTCTGCAAAAGAAGAGGGCTCGGCTCTTTTAAAAAAATGTTTATACATGGGGCGCAGGTGGCTTAGTGGTTTAAGGCACGCCCCATGTACGCAGGCGGCCCAGGTTTGAATCCGGCTCGAGGCCCTTTATCACATGTCTCTCCCCCCCAGTCTCGTCCCTGTTTCCAACTCTATCCACTGTCCTCCTCTATCAAATAAAGGCACAAAAATGGCCAAAAAAAAAATTTTTTAAAAATTGTCATACACATTTTTATTTAATGCTGCATTCCAACAAGTTCAGGCTCTTTTTTTTTTTACTTTCAATCCAATCTTTTAAATTGATACATATTCATTTTATGGCCAACAGAATTAAAAAGAATCCTAATTAATTGCAGGATTTTCAATAGTCACGAATAATCCTTTCATAAAATCGAGTTTGGTTAATGTTTTGTTTAATACTGCCCCCTTTGGTCTTTAACAAGCATGTGATGATTAAGTGCCGACAGCGTGTTTTGTAATATAGACAGCAGACATCATCTTCTGCAGGATTGTCATTTACATTGTTGGACACTTTGTCAGTGAGTTTAATGTTTTTAAACTTTTTTGTTTAAACGCTTGAATTTTAAGTTTGTACTCAACATTTGTATCTGTAAACTGATAGCTAGCAGAGCTGTACGCTAGCAAAGCTTTAAGCTAGCAGAGCTGTAAGCTAGCAGAGCTGTAAACTAGCAGAGCTGTAAACTAGCAGAGCTGTAAGCTAGCAGAGCTGTAAACTAGCAGAGCTGTAAACTAGCAGAGCTGTAAACTAGCAGAGCTGCACGCTAGCAAAGCTTTAAGCTAGCAGAGCTGTAAGCTAGCAGAGCTGTAAACTAGCAGAGCTGTAAACTAGCAGAGCTGTAAACTAGCAGAGCTGTAAGCTAGCAGAGCTGTAAACTAGCAGAGCTGTAAACTAGCAGAGCTGTAAACTAGCAGAGCTGTAAACTAGCAGAGCTGCACGCTAGCAAAGCTTTAAGCTAGCAGAGCTGTAAGCTAGCAGAGCTGTAAGCTAGCAGAGCTGTAAACTAGCAGAGCTGTAAACTAGCAGAGCTGCACGCTAGCAAAGCTTTAAGCTAGCAGAGCTGTAAGCTAGCAGAGCTGTAAACTAGCAGAGCTGTAAACTAGCAGAGCTGCACGCTAGCAAAGCTTTAAGCTAGCAGAGCTGTAAGCTAGCAGAGCTGTAAGCTAGCAGAGCTGTAAACTAGCAGAGCTGTAAACTAGCAGAGCTGTAAGCTAGCAGAGCTGTAAGCTTGCAGAGCTGTAAACTAGCAGAGCTGTAAACTAGCAGAGCTGCATGCTAGCAAAGCTTTAAGCTAGCAGAGCTGTAAGCTAGCAGAGCTGTAAACTAGCAGAGCTGTAAACTAGCAGAGCTGTAAGCTAGCAGAGCTGTAAACTAGCAGAGCTGTAAACTAGCAGAGCTGTAAACTAGCAGAGCTGCACGCTAGCAAAGCTTTAAGCTAGCAGAGCTGTAAACTAGCAGAGCTGTAAACTAGCAGAGCTGTAAACTAGCAGAGCTGTAAGCTAGCAGAGCTGTAAACTAGCAGAGCTGTAAACTAGCAGAGCTGCACGCTAGCAAAGCTTTAAGCTAGCAGAGCTGTAAGCTAGCAGAGCTGTAAGCTAGCAGAGCTGTAAACTAGCAGAGCTGTAAACTAGCAGAGCTGCACGCTAGCAAAGCTTTAAGCTAGCAGAGCTGTAAGCTAGCAGAGCTGTAAACTAGCAGAGCTGTAAACTAGCAGAGCTGCACGCTAGCAAAGCTTTAAGCTAGCAGAGCTGTAAGCTAGCAGAGCTGTAAGCTAGCAGAGCTGTAAACTAGCAGAGCTGTAAACTAGCAGAGCTGTAAGCTAGCAGAGCTGTAAGCTAGCAGAGCTGTAAACTAGCAGAGCTGTAAACAAGCAGAGCTGCACGCTAGCAAAGCTTTAAGCTAGCAGAGCTGTAAGCTAGCAGAGCTGTAAACTAGCAGAGCTGTAAACTAGCAGAGCTGCACGCTAGCAAAGCTTTAAGCTAGCAGAGCTGTAAGCTAGCAGAGCTGTAAGCTAGCAGAGCTGTAAGCTAGCAGAGCTGTAAACTAGCAGAGCTGTAAACTAGCAGAGCTGTAAACTAGCAGAGCTGTAAGCTAGTAGAGTTAAGCTAGCAGCATGACTAATCATTTTGAGTTAGTAACATGGTCTTTGACCATGCCTTATTTTCTTTCTTGCGTTTTGTTGAAGGCATTATGCAATTTATGTTTTGTTTGTATATGTCCAGAAAAGTTCTGCCTTTTATGTGCTGGAGGATTACACCTGTTAGCTAACAGTCTGGCAGACTACAAAAATATCTCTAAAATACCTTAATTTGATGCGCAATTCTAATCTGCTTAGAGCTTATTAACTAATGTATGTTTTGTTTTTGTTGGTTTTTTTGTTTGTTTTTTTTTTCTCCAACAAGATAAAATACCATTTTTGAACACGTGAGACTGGAGAGCATTATCAATAAGTTAAAATGTTTGAAAAAAATACAGAATCAGCTTTCAATCTCCATCCCAAGCCATGACTTTGCTGAGATTCAGCCACCAAACATCCAGCCTGTAACTGATTACAGATCTTATTTTCAGGTTTGTAAAAATATGATGTGCATGTGAATTTTCTGATAGTTAAATGCAAAAGTCAGTGGTTGTGTCCAAAATCCTCCCTATTCACTTTATAGTTCACTTTATAGATACATCATGTTTTTATATTCCTCTCTTATGAATAGGTTCAATTGTGAACTTTTACTCTAAATTTCTATCCTGTTGTACATGTTGTGTTATGATTTCTAAGCAATCGGTGACACTTAATTTTGTGGGCATTCTAAAATCTGAACTTGTATTTAAAATTGCTTAAAAACATTGCATAAAACTGCCCAATAACACCCCTTAAAATGGAGGGAAGCACACCTCTGGAATCTCCTTAGTTTGGGCTAAGCCTCAGATTTTAACACTGAACCAGATTTAACGTCAGGAGATGGAAATTATCGATAGCGGTATAATTAAATGCAACTTTTTTTAAGTATATACAGGTATTAGACTTTATTTTCTACTATTAATGAAACACTTGTTTTGGACATATGACGAGGACCCAGGAGTACAGCATGAGACGATGGAGAGTGTACAGAAAGACAAAGACTTTGCGACAAACAGAGGACAAATGGAGTTAGACAAGGCAAGAAAAACTCCCTGAAAAATCACTAGTTTCAGAGGTCAAAGAAGAGCCAGTTTACCTTATCAGAAGCTGTACAGGCCTGAAAGTTCATCATCAGGTGAGGAGATCTTCAAACTTAGTCATTGAAGATCTATTTCTGGCTTGTCTTAGTGTAGTCTTACTCATGGAAAAAAGGCTGTCGACAAACAGTTTTAGTCATGGATGTTGTTGACCAAATTAACACTGCTCAGTGCTTCCCCCAACTGATACATACCAGGGTTTACCTGCCTTTGCACATTAGACACAAAATCATGACACACCTGCAACCTGCAACCTTAACGACACCATGAGAGAACTGCAGCAGTGATTATATGTGAATTGGTTTATAAATGTCATAAATAGTTTATATACTGTAGCAGATTTCATGACATACTATTTTCCATGCACAAAGTGTGCACCCTGGCATTAGGGTCTCTCCCTCTCAAAGTCCTCTCCCTCTCAGGCTGAATTTCTGTCCCAGTCCATCCCTGGCTAGCAATCAGTCCGTGACAGCAGGAGCTGTAGTCTAACTGATAATTGATGCTTCACACATTCACAGATGTTTGAAAGTAAAGATCCAACTCATTAAGAACAGTTGAAATCCACACATAAGGTATGTGATGTTGGTTCTTGACATCTACCTTCACTTGTCTAGTCTGATTTAGGGTCTGAACAGATACTCACACACAGCTGTAACTGTTTATTTCACAACGTTATGATGCCATTTCTTGTTCAGAAAAATTTGACTCACTGACCACTGGATTTAGACTCATTTTACGGTTCAACAGTTTTTATATTGTGCTATATTTTATATGAAAATCACAATATTACATTTTTTCGTGTTTAAATGCCACATGGAGAAAAAAATGGAAAAAGGACAATATCTCAAAGGTGACTATCGAGATGCAAATACTTGCTAAAGCTTATTTTGATCCTGTAGGTAAAAGCAGAAAACTATGGGCTCCACCATTTCTGCAGACATCTTTAAACACTTTGAGTGAAATATGTAAGAGACTTCATGCTTAATGTCATGAATCATCTGTTTTTAACTCTTTATGCCCCACTTTGAAATCTCTTTGCGTATGAATGCCACTCTGTAGATAAACTTGCCTCACTTTGCAGTCTCATGTGCAGACACAGAAAGTAAAACAGCAGTAAAGGCAGGCAGCAGTTGTGATAGATAGCGGCGGAGGACAGACTGTAATGTGGCTAATATCTCCAGTCAGGGCTGTGCTACTGTACAGCAGCTGCCTGCAGCTGCCGAGCGCTAATGTTTTATTTTGTCTTTGAAAGTGCCGGGCTCGTTTTTCATCACCATCACTGTCAATGAAGCGTTATTCATTGTGGAGCTAAGCCCTCTCACTCGCTCAGCTATCTCAACTAACCCGGCAATGAACTCCTAAATCACTGCAGACTAGGATTTGAATATTTCACCACATAATTGGAGCTTTAACCTAATCTAGGGGCGCGGGAGCTCCTCTTCTGTTTCCGACGAGGAGGACTCAAAAGGCGCATCAGGATCCAATCGCTTGTAATAATGAGGAACTTCTCACAGTCTGTGAGCAAGCATAATTACCACTGATCCAGATTAAGGCTTTATCTGAGGCCCGACTGCCACTCCAACAAACAGCAAACACTGGCTTATATCACAACCAGGGAGCAAGATTTTGGCTATTATGTCGCCCCATTTTCAGCCGCCTCAATGCAGACTGTTTATTTTGTGAAAATCAGGAAGTGTCGAGGGAGTGGGGAGGGGTTACAGCGATTAGGAGCTTTGTGCATGGATTGAAAAGGGGGAAATAAAGAGTTATGGAGACGGAGGCTTACTGTACGACAGCAGCAGCTGCACACAGTGGAGAGCTCATGGCTGCACTGTGTGACAATTTGCTCCACTTTAGCATCTCGTACACATCTCCACTCTGAGGGTTTATTGTCAGCGACTGAATGACTTTCATCACTGCAACAAGAGAGACACTACAGCACATTATGGCAGCTCAGCGGGTTTGTTTACCTCACTACAAATCTGTATTTTACATGACTGACAGGTGTCACGAGATTTCCAAAACGAGCATTGGCAAATCTTGAAAGAACCCCCTCTTCCTCTGCACCCAAACGCTCCCTTAGTGTCAATCATGGCTCACTGTAATCTACATGTGAGTCATCTGTAAAAACAATCACATTAGACACTGTCAGCTCCCTGCACAATCCTGCCACGCCGACGTGTCAATCAAAGCACAGCTATCTCTGCTTGCTATCAAACCTGCAGCCATCCTGCAGCTCAAGCTCGCCTGTCAAAACCTCATGAAATTCAGCTGAACAATGGTTTTACAGTGTCATGTACTTGCAGCAGAGGTTTTCTCGACACTTCTTTGACCTACAACTTTTACACCAAGTCATGACAAGTGCAGAAGCGTCCCTCAAGGCTCGCTGTCACTCAGAGCGTGTCCTTTTGCAGGGTCAGACGCTTTGAGACCGCACAAGTGAGGCTCTGATGTGTCCAAATGAAGAGATTCTGCTTCAAGGACCTGTGAGGATTCAATCCCCCCGATGTCTGGCCCTTTTTTGTTTGTTAGTGCATCGCAGGGTTCGAGGGCTTGTAGGAGGTTCAGGGACGCTGCAGACCTTGACGTCTTCTGGGAGATGACGGAGGGAATAAAGCGCTCACAAACCCTGACAAGCATTCATGACGCCTAGCTTAGCGCTGTTGCGCACCAGGAGGATAGCTCTGCTGCTTTTGTGCACATTTCTGATTCATGGATGCAGATAATGACACAAGTTGGATTAGATGAATTTATTCCACTTTCCAGACATGTCAGAACCTGAGCTGGTGTCTCCAGCAGACTGATGGGCAGCTGCCTGGCTGCAGACATTTCCCTGATGAGAGTTCTGCAAATTTTTCCAGTCTGACAGCTCTCTTCTAACATCTCCTCACTGTTGCAGCAATAAAAGTGGAGTAAACAAACAATGCTACCATCTCACAGGCAGCTGGTTGTCATGATTTTTTTAGCTGCACAGCACTAACATAATGCATGATTTGTATTGTCTTCCCATCACCCTTTATGTCCAGTCAATAGCTATTGTGAGCAGAAGACGAAGAAGTGTTGGCGAGGATTTGCCTGGACAGTTAGCAGCATTAGAGAGGGATTTAGAGTACAGTACAAGAGATTGATTATCATTATGAGCTCTGCACTCACTGCTAGTGTGCATGAGTGAATCAAAGGAGTATAGAGACACAAACACAAGGTTGTATCATAAGACACTCTAGGTTTGTTCATGATCACAGCTCAAAGTTACAAGTGCTCTGTTGGACGGACAGCATTAGAAAATATGAGCTGATACATCCTCCACAAACATTTGGGATATACAGTGCCTATAATAAGCATTCACCTCCTTGGTTTGTTAGCAACATAACTCAAAAAGTTATGGACAGATTTTGATGAAATTTTCAGGAAATGTCAGAAATGGCATAATGAAGAACTGATTAAATTTTGGGACTGATCCGGATCACTGTCTGGATCCAGGAATTTTTTAAAAGATTCTGTACTATTGGGAGATAGGGCAAATGGTGGAGGTCTGCGCTGTTACCACTTTACACCAGGAGATGGCAGACATGAGTAACTACAGTCCCAGCAGCAGTTTTTGGGTGTGTTTCTATTCAAAGTTTTGGAGTTTATAGAGTTTAAAGACGCACGCCCAGCCGAGGAGACGAGTTGGAGCGTAACAGAGAGAAAGACAGCGAATTGTAGCAAGAATACTCACAATTCTGGGAGGAACAGAGGAATATTCACTTTCAGCCATGACTTCCAGTCGTCCTGTGAGACCATGGGTGTATCTATTGGCACACATAGTGAAGCCAGTGCATTGTCTCACTGTGTTTCCACCCCACCGGGGGGGAGTAATCGGCGAATGCCGTGGTGGGGGGCACATGGGGATGGATCCAGGAATTTTTTGAAGGGTTCTTCACTATTGGGAGATAGGGCTAATGGCGGAGGTCTGCGCTCTCTGAGTGCTTTTCTAGTTGATTTTATGAATGAACCATAGTCAATGTGACTGTAGTATAAAGACACCTGTATCTGGAAGGTGCAGTCAGTGGTGAATCAGTATGGCTGGCTACACCATGAAGAAAAAACAGCCAACTCAGCGAAAAGGCTATTGAAATATATTTCAATCAAGAGAGACTTTGTACAAGTTTAACAAAAATTTATTTTACGAATTGAATGAAAGAATTGTGCAAAGTCCTTGGCAATTAGACTCCACCGTGATGATTTAATGTATTTGAAGAGGTAGTGAAGCAAACAGACAGAATAGGATACCCCCTATGGAGTCTAGACACTGGTGGTGTGTTGAGAGATGCAGCATCAGATGAGGAGTAGACTTCTATGAAACTGCCCAGGAACCATTGAGGTGGCATGGAGGAGGAGACTGAGCTATGCAGAATGAGCAGGAGACCTGTGAGGATCTGGACTAGATGCCGATTAACTGAGGTGGCTGGGATGGAGAAGGGTTGCAGTGTCTGCCAGAGACTCTAAATGCAACCTTCACCAGTCAAAGCTTTATGAAACAGTGGCAAAGAGAAAGCCATGATTGAAGAAAACTCATATTAAATTTCAACAAGTCTGGCAAAAGGCATGTGGGAGACTCCATGGTCAAGTTGGAAGTAAGTTCTTTGGTCTGATGAGACCAAAATTGTGTTTTTTGGCCATCAGACAAATTGCTATTTTTGGAGACAACAAAAATAGCACATCACCACAAACACACCATCCCCACTGTGAAGCATGGTGGCTGCACCATCATGCTGTAGGGATGTTTCTTTGCACCGGGCAATGGCAGACTTAAAATGAAATGTAAAATGAGTGAAGCAAAATATAGGAAAATCCTGGAGGAGGATCATATTCAGTCTGCAAGAGACAACAGCGTGGGAGACCATGAAGACCATGAACCAAAGCATACAGCAAAAAAAGCCCCCCTAAATGGTTGAAAGACAACAAAGTAAACATTCTGGAGTGGCTAAGTCAAAACCCGAACCTCAATCCAATAGAGAATTTGTGGCTGGACTTGAAAAGGGCTGTTCATGCCTGATCCCTGTGCAACCTGACAGAGCTTGAGCAATTTTTCAAAGAAGAATGGAGTAAAATTGCATTGTCCAGATGTACAAGCCTGTCTGAGACCTGCCTCACAGACTCAGTGCTGTGATTGCAGCCAAAGGTGCATCTGCTAAATGCTGACTTGAAGGTGCTGAATATTTATGCTGTCAGTAAATATGCCTTACATTTTTGTATAATATAATCACAGGCAACACCATAGCCAGCCTGATTTAAGCTGAGACAGTTCAGAATCTTTGTCCTGATTTTCAGCTTTACTCTTCAACAAAAAGTGTTTCCCTGTAAGGATCTTTTCTGTAATGTTCTCAGGATCTAAGAATAATAGTATGAGCCTGTCAGTGACACGATAAAGACACTGTTATTGTAATTTGTCTTTTTGAGCCTCAAATATGTAGGTGACTACCTGAATTCTCCTTATTGCCCATGCATACAGAAATCCCTGTAAATGAATGTCTTTCTTCTGGTATTAGTGTAGCCATTTCTCAGTTAGAATAAAACACAGACAGACTAATTCTGTCATATCTGAAATGAGTTTATAGATTATATAACACCCTTGTGACTAGCTTTAACAGAAATCTTACAGTCAGTCTTTTCTTTTTCTGCATCCCTCTGAAGCCTTGTGAGCGTTCCCCTCTGGTTCCACTTTTTAAAAGTTAAAAACATGAGAATTAAAGATTAAGATTGACTTATCAGTCTCATATTCTTATTTCTGTCTAACTTTAATATTCTTTTTGTCTGGGGTTTGATGTGCTTAAGTTATTTAAAGCTCCATTTTCCTGGAGTTCACTGCTGCCCCTGCAGATTAATTCATAATTGATGTGTTTATACAAACTAAGTTAAAAATGGCACATGCTGAAAATGATTTGTTGTCATTCAAACTTAATACAACAAATTAAGTCATGACTTTTCAGCATGCAGACACCAAGTGACTGCACTTTTGTATGTGTGTCCTAGTATGCATTAACTGTATGTCTTCAGTGGTGACCTGATATCTGAACTCACTGTCACTCCTCTTATGAAAACAGCAGCCCATATATCATATCTGTGGCTTTCTTACTGTTAGATTAAAATAACTCAATTGAGGTTGACAAGTTGTGAGGTGTTGTTCGTGCACAGACTGGCTCTAAGAGCTGGATCCTTTTAGAATTAAAGATGTTTGACAAAAGAGCTTAACTACAGTTTCTGTACAAAGAATTTACCCTTTTATTGGTTTTATAAATCAATCATGGTTAATTTGATTATGCATTTCTGACAAAAAAAATACTTAAAAAACCTCTTAAATGTCAAAGTTAAAACAGATTTCTACAAAGTAGAAAGTAGGATGAACCTTTTCAAGTCTGGCCAAACACCGTTGGATTAAGGTCTGGGCTTTTGTCTTTAAACAACTTCTGTGTAGCTTTCGCTGTGTACTTTTGGTCATTGTCTTGCAGGAAAATAAATCTTCTCCCGAGCACTACTTACTTACTACGTACTTCTCTTGCAGACTGAATAAGATTGTCCCCCAGGATTTTATTTTGCAGCATTTATTTTACACTCTTCCTTTGCAAGCCTTCCAGGGCCACCTGCTGAGAAGCATCCCCACAGCATGATGCTGCTACCATGCTTCACAGTGGGGATGGAGTGTTTGTGGTGATGTGCAGCGTGTGTATGATTGTTGTCCGCCAATCATAGTGTCTTGTCTCATGGCCAATGATCACCATCTCATCAGATCAAAGAACTTTTTTCCATTTCACCATGGAGTCTCCCACATGACTTTTGGTAAACTCTAGTCAACATTTGATATGAGTTTACTTCATAAGAAGCCAGGCACAGTTGCTGTTTGTAGAGTTTCTCCCATCTCAACTCCTTCAGAGTAGGCATAGGTGTCTTGGTGGCTTCTACCTAGTCTCACTCTTACACAGTCTCTTAGTTTGTGAGGACGGCTTGATCAAGGCAGATTTACACATGTGCTGTATTCCTTGCATTTCTTAACGATGAAGTCACCTGTACTTCAGGGGATGTTTTCTATCCATCCCCTTACTTTTATGCTTCAATAACCTTTTCTCTGAGTTGCTTGGAGTGTTATTTTATAGTCATGGTGTAATGGTAGCCAGGAATATTGATTAACCAGTGACTGAACCTTCTAGACACAGGTGTCTTTACACTACAGTCACTTGAGACGCATTCTCTGCACTCAGGTGATCCCCATTTCACTTATTGTGAGACTACTAGCACCATTAGGCTGGTCCTCTGTTGAATTCTGTCAGTCACTTTAAAGAGGGTGAAGTTTTATGCATTCACTTTTTTTCACATTACATATCTTCATTAAATTGACATTACCTTGTAGAAATCTGTTTTCATTATGACATTAAAGAGTTTTTGTCTTCAAAAAACTAAATTGTATAGACTATGATTGATTTATGAAAGCAATAAACGAGTAAAACATCCTAAGGCACTGTATGTGAAATCGACTGGATGTCAGTATTAATTCGTATGCTTCCACACCTTGTATTAAAGATTACCATCTGGTATCAAAATGCCAAAAACAGATGTGAATCCCTTCTTAATGCATTGTCTAAACAATGTCTGAAGCTGAAACTTTCAGCAGATCATATGTCGTATATAAAATACACACTGCTTGTTTAGATCAGCTTGGCTTCTTTGTAAGAAAATCCTGTTTTAATGAAGCAACTCTGCTTGTTGCTGCTGTATTTATCAGAGTTTATGTGCTAAATTAACAGCCTAAATATCCATGGAGTGAGTTCAGAGAAATGATCCACTCTGTCAGCGTCTCTTTCAGTTACATTTATGATCATTGAAATAAAAGGCAAAGAAGGAGTCATTACAGCAGCACAAAGGCTTTTCTACGTCTTTCCTCGAGGCCTTGAATCATTCTGTGTACATGAAGAGAATCGCTCTGAGTTTCTCAAGGCTGAGCAGTGATACCAATCTCATTGATGCTGTGGAAAGCACTGGTTATGTTGTTTGGTATTTGTTTGAATAAAACGCGTTTACTTTAATACATAATATGAGAAACTTTATTAAAGTGGTCTAAGAAGCAAAAACAGACAATAAATAAAATATTACATTTACTGCATGCCCTAGACATGTTTCCAGTGTGCCTGACCCAGTTAGTGTTGATTTACAGTGTTAGGCTACATGTAATGCAAAGGTTATACTTCGTGTTGTCTCCCCTAATTGAAGTTAGTTTATGAAAACTTGTACGTAGTCTTTAAGTTTGGACCATGATTAGTATTGGTATGGTCAACACAACACCCACTAGCTGAGATCATAAACACAGTATGATGGATAAGAAGCCCAATTAGGGCAGAAACGTGCAGTCTAAGGATCAGATCTGAACCCTGCCTGCACTCATGTAGACCAACAGACCTGAGGCCATGTTCTTATTATCACTTCTTCAAAGACACTGAGAGATGCTGGTACTTCAGACCACCATTAAGACTTTTTCTCTCCTAAAAGTTCAAGATCAGCTTTAGTGTTTTTAAAAGATGCACACAGCAGGTAAAGACAGACCATCTGGGCTGAATGGCTCAGCTTTCATTTATCAGCCTTATCACTAAATCCTGTAATGTTTTTAAACGGCACGGACTGTTTTTTTTTTTTTTTTGCTTCACCTGTGTGGTGGAGAAGGAGCTGGAGTTGGTGAAGGGGGCAGAGTTACCAGCTGGATGTAATTGGGCACAGAAAATCTCTACATCTGGCCAGGGTGAGAGGTGCTGGATGGATATGGGGTTACTCACAAACCCCTGGCTTAGTGTTGCAGCGTTGACAACAGGGCAAGGTATTACCCACTGAAGGAAATTTTGGCTTTAAAGTGTCAGTACAGACAGACCCTGACCCAGGTCACCTTATTGCTAATAAGGAGATAAAGATTTGTAGATGGAGGTTTGTTGTGTTGCTGGGGTGTTTTACCTTGTTTTTGCATAGCTTGCACATTGCCTTCAGTTTTTTTTGTCCATGCTTATTTGTTTTGTCTTGAAGCTGTGCAACATCATGTAGTTCAGTCTTGCTAACACTTTCTGGCTTTTTGTCAAGTGCACAAAAGATGATATGTGTTTCTTAACTGCCATCACAGCATCACAGCCATACTGTTTCTGTAACATGAGTAATGATGCACATATCAGTAAAAAGTATGTGTCAACATACTGCCATATTGATTTTATGAGCACAAACCTAGTTAACAGTGGAGTTTTCCTCTAGGAGAGATTCCCCTCTTTATGGCTTAGTATCACAATGCCAATGGTGGACTCTGGATTTTTGAGGGTCGGGGGTAAAATAATGAGAAGGGCACCTGTGCACAAAATTTTGACTTACATTCATAGTAAATATTAACAGGGTTTGTCCACAGGAAGGGCACCCAAGATGGCACTTTTCCAATTTTGACCACTTAGAGGGTGCCACAGAGACCACTTTATCATGATTTGTCCACTAAGAGGGCACTTTGTTCATCTTTTTCCACCTAAAGGGCACCACAGAGGGCTTTGTCGACCTTTGTCTGCTAAGAGTGCCCCCTAAAGAGTGTCCATTGTGTTTTGTCAAGTAACTGCATGATGCTCTATAGCACTTTGTCAAATGTTGTCCACTTTGAGGGCATCCCAGGGGACACCCTATCATGTTTATCTACCATAGGAGCATCAAAGAGGGAACTTTTGCTTTTGCTTTTGTTACATTTGGGCACCAGGGGGGCGATCGCCCCTCCTGCTCATCTCTGAGTCCACCAGTGGCCAGAAGTTGGCCATCATTTCCAGAGGGTCATATCATTGTCAAATCCTAGCCAATGGCTGCCCAGTTTGGAGTACAGGTTTATTTATGTCCTTTTGTATATAGGTATTTCAACAGTTATGAGAGTTTTGTCAGCATACAGGCAGATATTTGCACATTAAATGTCATGCTTCATGTCACAGTAGTTTCATAGGAGCAGACACATGCAGACACAATAACATTCAGGACTTCCCACATGGAATTAGACTTTGAAAAACAACACTATTAAAAGCTGAAAATAATTTGTGCCTCCAAATAGCAGTCAGAGAGAACTTTTAGAAGCTGTGTTCGGATTCTGAATCAAAGACCATAAAATCAACAAACTGATGATTCACTCTCACCTGAGCTTACACATCACCTCCCTGGAGGAAAAATCCTCCCATAATCCCTCTCTGCTCTCACATACTTAACTTTCCTCCCTTTCATCTGTCATTTCATCTCCGTCTTTCCTCTCTCTGGTGACTTACAGCACTTCTTCCTCATTCCTTTTTCTAAATCTTTATTCCTCCCTCGCTGCCTCCCATCCTCCAGTGTATGTGTGTAGGGTTTGGACCGTATATCTTTATTAATGGCACCTCCGGCTTCAAACCGCTCCGTGCTACCTGTCACAGCTCTGTTTCTGCATCCCGTCACTGCCAAAGCATCCCACTGACACCGTTAGGCTCATTATCTCTGGTCCCGGCTCGGCTCGGCTCAGCACAGCTCAGCGTATTCACAACAACAATCCTGCCAGTGTGTCTGAGCGCTCCAGTCTTATGGAGCCTATTTACGGTGTAAGTGTGACACATATAGAGCAGAGAGAGGGGATCATTAGCAGCCGTCTGTGCAAAGTAGCTGCCTCCTCTCCGCCTGATGTCTCTCACTTTATTTCTTTATATTTATGTGGGGTCTTTTTTTGTGCAGAACTCGAGTGCAGACCACCGTGTGAGGCTGGACCTGGGCCTGTGGGACAAGTTCAGCGAGCTGGCCACTAAGTGCATTATCAAGATCGTGGAATTTGCCAAACGAGTGCCTGGCTTCACGGGGCTGACCATCGCAGACCAGATCACGCTCCTGAAAGCTGCCTGCCTGGACATTCTGGTGGGTGCTGTTGCTTTAAGTTGAAAAAAATATATATATATATACTATCTTTTTTCTAGAATGGGACGGCTCTGCTGCCAACGCTCACAATATTTTGGTGCATTTTTTGCATAATCATTTGCTAACTCAGAATAATAGTGCCTGGCATGCTTGGTTTAAAAGTCATATAATTACCACCATGAAATCCAGACTGCTTACGCTGCACTGTGTTTAAAAGTTTAACTTGTAGACAGGATATCTTACACTGTGCTAAAAAGTTTTAACGCCCAGGATACATCAATAAATCACCTACACTTATGATAGTCATGTAACCTCAGAACACTTGTACAAATTGTGCACTGGACAGTTGGGTTCGCTAAGCAAGACAGTGTGGCAATCCCGTTATCAGAGCATGTCAAGTCTTCGGCCCTTGGCTCTTCTGGTCTCAGTATACACTTGTGAGGCCTGGACTCCTTTGTGACATCTCTACGACATATCTTTTTGGTTTCATCGGCAAGACTGTGTCTAATGCTGACAAGCTCAGGAGAGCGAGGACAGGAAGTGTCAGCTGCCTGATACAGGAACAGCTGCTGCACTTTTACAGGCACCTCGTGCACTTTTCTGGGCCTGATCCAGCTCAGAGCATACTGGGTACCCAGGATCCAATGGGCTGGTCCAGACGCCGGGGGCGATCACATGCTGTGGAGGATACCTGGAGAGATGGGGTATGGGCGGGGCATAGGTCTGCAGGATGGCCATTAGGAGGCCAGAGCGGAACAGGACAAAGGTTGAAGTGGGAAAGTGCCAAACAGGCATATGATCCCATACCTGATCTGACCTGACTGTGCAGTGATTGGCTCAAGGCTGTTTGTAATGTTACCGCATCTTGAGCTGACTAATTCCTCTGCATGCTACAGAAAAGCAGGAAAAGCACCGCTAACCACAGCACTGTTTGCAAGGTCCTGTAAGCTATGCATTTGTGTTCACAGCAGTTGTCATCAAGACATCGTCATTGGACTGTGATCTTTTCTGGATTGCAAACAACACAAAAGAGCCAGCTTGTCAGTTATGGAGTCATTATTGTTGCAAAACTCCTGTTAAAGTTTTGAGAGCAGGACTTATTGATTTTGTTCCCAAATTGAAAAAACAAATACTTTCCCATAAAACCTGCCTTTGTGCCTAGTCACCTCCTTGTGCTTAGATTTTCTCTGGTTCTGTTCAGAATGTCTGCTTGCTCTCAAATCTTTAGTTGATTGCTCAGATTTTCTGTGCTCATGCACCTTTTTCCTCTCCTTCAAGTAACTTCTGCTCACTTCTAAAACAGCTGCTCTCGGTTATCCCTCTCCCCATGCATGGAGCATTTTCTGCACATTCCAAATATTTCTTATGTATGCCTTAGCTTCATTCCTCAGAGCGTCCCCTACAGGGAGTTATTCTTTATTCTCTTAAACTGAGTTCCACTTTAGCAAGTTTTTAAAAAATGTTGTGTGAAAATGACCTGCATCTATTTGAAATTCACATAAAAAATCACAAAATCTATCAGTTTGAATCTTTGGGTAACAAATGAGGTAGACACTTTTAAAACATTGACATTTGTATTTCATAGGTGTGTGACGAGACACTTATCTCACGAGACGAGACGAGACAAGATTTGGGCCCACAAGACACAAGACGAGACGAGATTTTACACTTTTTTTTAATTTTGGAAAAAAGATACATGGGTGGATGATATGTCCTTTATACAACTGAAAGTCATAATTGCAGTGCATCAGGTATATTAAAAAATGTTTGAATTAGGTACTTAATAGGCTATTAATGCTTCCAAAGAGTATGTTTTCTCTAACTTTGACTCAAACTGTACATTTTAATGTGCTTCAAATCAAACCTTTCATTTTAACAGTCTACCAAATCTTTAATTTACTACACTATGCTCTCATCGCTACAATTACAGTAACTATTTTTAGTATTCTACTTAATTATATATAGTAAAAGCATTTAGATTATTTTAAAAGTACTTTAAACACTGTTTACAACAGACTGAAATATAAAGAGCTGCATCAGTAAAATCAAACTATTTTTCATCCTCTTTAAAGACATCCATATTTTATACACTCAAAATAAATCTTTAATTCAATAACACGTCGTAATTTAAAGAAATAGATTATTTCATCATTTTGTGGTCTTTTTTCTCATATGTGCTTTAACAGTGTTGGACACAACGCACAGATGAGTGTGTGTTAATGTGTGTGCGTTGGTGACAGTGTGTGTCTCTGTCTGCTGTCATTCAACAAACAGGGCGTGTTTAACTGAAGCTCTAACTTCGCTTTTTGGAGCTAACAGTGGACTCTATGGCGCTGAGACAGAATTTGTTTTGCTAAGTTTACCACTGCAGTATGCAGACCCGTTGCGCCACACATGCTAAGCTTCTGACTGATGATAGCACAGCCAACAGCTGATGGATGTGTGACTGACAGTGAGACGAGAAGGAGACATGACAAAGCTGCGACTCAAAGATACAAAGTCACAAATAGCAGCACTATCAGCGAGTCTGCGCGCATACACTAACTAAATAAATGCTGCATTCTCTTCATGGAGACTGCACAGGCTTTCACCAGCAGCATTTCATCAATTCACACTGTTATGATGATGCATAAGCAGATCATGTGCAGCCTAAGTAACGCACGCGAGGGGGTGGTTGGAGCAGTCATCTTAATGGATACCGGATCACCTCCGTTCTCATTTGCTCTCTTACCAACAGTTTTATAGTGTCCAGGGCATCTTTATGATCTTTAAAAACTTCCAGTTTGGTATTGTTTTCTGTAAGGAGAGCTGCTGCTCCAAGTGTCTCGCGAGATCGATTTTTCCGCGACAAGAAATCTCGTGGCGTTTTGATCTTGCAAGATCTCGTGGCACGAGATCTCGTCACACCCCTAGTATTTCATGGTGATAGGTCTGCAAACCAGACAAAGGCCTGCACGAAGACAAAAGCAGACTTCAAAGGATTTCTTTGTTTTTTGAGCACACAATCCACAAGTCATGGTCTCAAAATGTTAAAACTAAGGCTGTCAAAAGATTAAAAATTTTAATCACAATTAATCTTGTGATTTCTGTAGTTAATCGCGATAAATGTAATCCATTTTATCCCATTTTATGATGGCTTAAGCTTCAGGAACAATAATGTGGTTTCCCTAAATGAACAGGAAACAGAAGAAAGTCAGTCCACAGTCTCAAACGCCATCTTGATGCTTAAAATCAGTGGACACAGACTGTGGGATCTTCTTCTCTTTATACAGTTTATGTGCTCAACTAATGTCCCAAATCCAAAAAGCTGTGATAGTTTGGAGTTCAGACTGCGGCCAAAGAAAAAAACGCTGTGGTCTTGGTATAATTTCACTTCATGTTTGCGTCATATGCAGTCCCAGTCTCTTCCCTGCTTTTTTATGTACAGACTGTGAACTAGTTAACAGAGGAAGTCGAAGATACACAGTTTAGATGCCTCTTCAGTGGAGCCTAAAATATTCAGTGATGAGCTAAAAACCTTCCCTGAACCGTTCACAGCCGTGTCAGTTATATAAACACACCTCTTTTACCAATCAGGAACTTTTCTACTTGATTATATTTACTTCTTTATTTCACTGCTGCTCTTTTATGTCGGCATTCATTGAGCATGTGGTGAGTCGATAACCTCAAATCTACACGGTTTAACCTCAAGCTCAGCTCCCATTAGAACAACCCTCAAATGCTATCGGTTGACCTACTCAGTTGGCCAATAAGAGTCAGGAAGATCCGATTAATTGATCACGCCAGTCAATTAGAGCCTTCATGAGGAGTTGCTGTCTGTAGCAGTGATTAGGTTACACACGCACAAACATTACTCAGCCTCTAATCTCTTCTGTGACGCTCGTCTGTTTGTTTCTGTCAGCGGTCAGCCTGTCGCTCTGTGAGCTATGCAGCGGGGTTCTTTATTGAGTTCAGATGTGGAAACGTCTGCAGAGTCAGCCAGCTGGCTGCAGGTTTGTTTGTTTGTTATGTAGAGGATGTTAAGTAGAGCGATGTCCTGCACTTATGGATGAGTTGGAAAAAGGCAAACGGCTTTGTCTCTCCCTCTACTGTCTCGTTGTTGTCAGCTGATTTAATTATCATTCAGCTCTCACAGACAGAGGAAGGAAGAGAAAGTGACAACAGGCTTTTTATGCCTCATAGGACATACTTTTATGACCTGACATACAATTCAGTTTGACAAATTAACACCAAAGTCTTGCTCATGCTTGCTGGCGCTGGTTTAATCTAAAAGTCGTAAGAGAACCGCTTTGCTTGAAACTGGCTTGGTGAAAAAGGGCAAAGTGTGAACACATACCAAATCCTGTTCCCTGTAGAGAGAGCCTCAGACATGATCCATGCGTACCTGAGGATGGTCCATAATCAATTGTTCCATGTAATGAAAATTTAAGATAAGTGGTCTTAAAATGTTGACAAGATAGGAAAAGATAACCTTGCCTTACATTTTGTAGAAATGTAATGTACCTGAGTAAGCTGATATGTGGATTGTGTTATCATTTGCTTCTTCCTTTCCCTTTTGTTTGCATCTATGCTTCTTATTTATTGCTATCATGGCATTGAATGTATGCAGCTCAGAAGTCTAAGACAAATCTCCCCAAGGGGACAATAAAATGCATCATAATATATTATAGCAATCATGTCATATCATGTTTATCGTCCATGGATGTGCCCGGAAGATCTCCAAAGGGAGGCGCTTAGGAGGCATCTTGATCAGATGCCCAAACTTCTACTGGCTCCTTTCCCATTGCCACGAAGCAGTGGCTCTACTTTTAGTTCCCTCTGGATGTCTGATCTCCTTACCTTGTCTCTACGGCTGAGCCCAGCCATCCTCCAGAGAGAACTCAGTTCAGCTGCTTGTATCCGTGATCTCATTCTTTCAGTCGTTACCCAGAGTCCATTGACTCTGGGTAACATAGGTGAGGGTGAGGAGGTAGATTGACCAGTACATCAAAAGTTTTGCCTATTGGCTCAGCTCAGCACCCTCCCGCTGCAGCAATTCACCTTTCAAGCTCACGCTCCCTTTTACCCTCATTTGTGAGCAAGACCCCGAGATGCTTGAACTCCTTCACCTGAGGCAGAGACCCACTCACATGGGTGAATATCTGGCCCCATGGAGAGACACCCAGCCAGGTTCAAAGTGAAAGAGTAACGTGGAGCTGCGCCACTATGGACTCACCACCTGCAGGGACGGGCATGGTAGCAGGGTGCAGTGTACACTGGGTGGTAGGCAAAGATGGCAGCCTTGGTGCAGAACATGTAGATGTCATATCATATATTGTTCCATCATATTGTGTTGTACTGTATCGTATCATGTTGCTTATCTACTATTTTTTGTCTCCCATGGTATGCTATGGTATTGTACTGGATTGTATTTTCCATAATTCAATCAAACTATAGAAAAGTATCAATAGTGGTATCGATAAGAGTCGGATCAATAATTATTATCAATAAGAGTGTCAGTACCAATAAAAATTAAAAATCCCCATCCCTAATCATGCTGCCTTTCTTCTATTGCATCATCTCCTATTTTTTGGTATTTTATGGTATGGTATTGTCTCCTTTTATACCTTATCCTGTTGCCTGTGTTTCACTGTATTGTATCCTAATGTAGCATAACATCCTGTATTGTTATCACATGCTACCATAGTACCCGATTTTGATCTACTCTTAAAGCATTCTGAGGCAGTTTGCAACACCAACAAGTAAGGCCACATTTAACAATGTTTCTCTTTAATTATGTGAAATTCATCCATGAAATGAACACTTCGGTTTACTCCTTAATAAATGCACCCAATGGAGTGTGTTCTATACTGAACAGAATGAGAGGTATACAGTGGAGGTGGACTGAACTGTGCAGGGCATCTTTGACATGGTCACTACTCCACTTGGAAATGTCTTGTGGGGCCATGACATTGAGGGGGGTAGAAGGGATGGAGTGCATCATGGGGAAGCTCAGACGACAGAGCGCTGACTAATGGCAGGGAATAAATGTAGTCCATCATAAGTTAGCAGCACAAAACATGATAGGGATACAGCAAAAGAATGGCAGCCTCCTGTAGCAGTTCATGCTTCCTCATGTTGCAGTGTTTTACTGCAACAGTAAACATTTCATGTCCATCATGACAGCTACACGAACCAATACAACTGTTAAAATTAAGATTCTCTGTCTTTAAAAACTTTTTTTAGAATATTTGAGGTAATGTAAGTACCCAACTAAAAATGTGTTATGCAGGTGTAATCCTTTTAAACTAATATTTCAGTTCAGAAATTCTACATATTCTTGAACAAGCAGATTTAATGTCATAACAATAAATATTTCTGTATTTGCTGCGGCAGTGTATCTTTTAAAGCCAAAACAATCTTTGAGATCCTAAAGTTTGTGTGGATGCTATCACAAATGTGTCAATTAACAGTCTGAGCTAATAAAAGTTAACTGATTAAGAAGAATGCCCCACTGATATATGATAAAACTACTCGTGTCACACCTTTTCTGCCTAATGCTGTTGACATTAAACTCCTATTAAAAAGTATGAAGATATATTGAAGAGCTTTGATTTTATTCTCTAAATTCAACATTTACTGCCAGCATTAAAGCATTAATAAACAGTAACCAAAAATGTATGAAGGTTCCCTTTAACATGCCAAGTTTGCATCAAAATTTTAGTTAAAATGAGTTGAAATTTATAAACTTTGTGGTGAATAAATGCTGCTCAGACTGCAGTGGTTTTTTTTTTTTCACACCATGAAGGGAGCAGCAGCCAGGAACATGAAGCAGCAGCCAGCCTCCAAACAGCTGTCTCACATTGTTGGATAATCCCACAGACTGCTAAAGTTTTCCTTGCTCCCGTCTCGTCACCTCTTCATGTGCAGCAGAAACTCTTTTGAGGAAAAGTCAAAGAGAGTTGCACATGAACGCGGCGCTCCTCCGGTGTCTGGGCTGACGTCAGCGTGCACGTTGTCGGGTTTTAAACACGGAGCAGACACATCGTGAGACCTCTTTGATTCTGCTCCACTTCCAGACGTTCAGCTGCATCAACCCAAATCTAGCATTATGTAACAGACCAAAATAGAAGCATGGCTTATTTTCACTGTGATGATTATGCAAGTCTCCAGTCTGAACGAGTCGGTTTCATACTTGAGGAAAACGAGATGAAATGATGTCTGCAGAGAAGTTTGGAAACATACTCAGAAAAGTGACACACTGAAGTTTACTTTCTCAAACCAAAGGCTGTAACGTTATCTGAGGTAACATGCTCTGAAGATTATCTGCCTCAATACAGGCTAACACAGGTGCATGTTTAACTCCAGGTATATAACATCCAGGTTATCCAGGTTATAAATTCATCTTGTATATCAAATTGGTCAGTCATTACAGTTTGTATCTCACACTATGAGACTATCCCTGTATGATGACTCTCAAGGCAAGACATGACATAAAAAGGAGTGATGCAAAAGTCATGGACAGAGCAACAGTTTGCCATAAAAAAAATGATCGGATGATAATATTCACCTTTACATATTTTTTATCAGTGTTATATTTAGTTTTCATAAAATTGGAATGCAGCTCACCCCTCAGAATGTTCTGCCTATGAGAACAAGGCTTAAGTTAGGATAAAATAACCATTATTAGTTTGTCAAATACTGGGATGGCTCTTTTAAAGGGGTTATTCCAGTACAAGTAACTGCAGTTTAAGAACAAATTTGTACATTTGGGAACCGCCGTGGTACATTTTTGTCATATTTAAATGATAGCTTTTTTCTTGCCAACTCAAGTTATCAAATGCACAGAATGTATATTTACTTCATTGATGAATTTTACATAATGATTGAGAAAAGTTGTTAAAGTGGCTGTCTTTGATGATGCTGGAAGCTACTTCAAAATGCTAGATAAATAGCTCTCAGTGTAATACTATAGACCATGACACAGTAAGATTGGGTATATTATGGCTTGATAGTAACCTTGCAAAGCAGATGGATTCGCCTGTTTCTGTGTTTCTCACTGGCGAATCCATTTTGCAAAGCTCCCGTCTGAACAGTTTGGGCTCGGTTAGAGAGTAACATGAACAATCAGCGTCGAGGGGCAGTACTTTTGGGCATGACGGAGTCATGACGTAAGCAAGCAGCAAGAAGAGGCTGGTGCAAATATAGAGGAAGAGATTAGCATGGATGCTGCTAAAGTGTACTGTAAGCTTTATCAGAATTTGACAGTATTTCTTAATTAAAAGAAGAACAAAGAACAGCATTGAATTTTCTTTGCAAAAATGACAAAAGTCATGTACTGACATGTCTACAGTGGTCATGGTTCGCGTTATGCAGCTCTAATGGAGTTTACTCTTCGGTAGCGTCACACATCGGTAGGGACTACGATGTCAATGTTTTGTTGCTCTGTTTGGCCCATAAAGATGTGACACAAAACGTTAATCCAATCACCCTCTTTTTTTCAAAGGCTCTGCCTATTCCTTAAAGCTGCCTATGGGAGGTTTTCCAGGTGGATGTGTGAAACAAATCCATCTGGTGTGTCAGGTTAGCTTGATAGGATATTGCACCATAATATAGGATAAAGAAAGAAAGAACGATACAATACGGTACGGTACGGTAGGATACAATACAATATGATATCATATCAATATGATATATCATCAATATGATATGATATAACATTATATTATAGGGTATAATGCGATACAGTGCTATACAATACAATATGATACATTATGATACAATATGATATGAAACAGTACAATACTATATGACATGATACAATACAAAATAATATGATACAAAATGACAGGATATGATGCGATGCGATGCGATGCGATGCGACCAAAGTTATCCACTGAGCTAGTCACTTTCCACCTGTGGCATTGAGTGGTCTGCAGGAATGGGTGATGTTCTGATTTTTAGAAACCTGACTTTGCCATAGGTGTTTAAAAGGGTGGCAGTCTTTAACTATGTAGAGTTTACTTCCATGTGTCAATGATTAAAATTGCAAACACTTCAAATTTTTACACAAAGTATAAGGACATAGCAAGTACACTTTAATCTGTAAAAAAAAACTGCTGGATGTTAAAATTAACACTACAAGAGAGTTCAGTAGCTAACAATTTCCAAACTTGGAACCCATGAGAATTATATAAACTCAGAAAAAATGTACACTGTAGGAGTTGAATTGACACTGATGATTTTCCTGTGCACTAACCCTGTAGAGAAAACCTCCATCTCCCCTACCCCCACATAACGCTGTAGCTCCACTTAGCATTTTTATGATGGGTAGAAACCAGACAAACCGCTCAGCGCGTTTACCTGCTTATTTCTTGTGTTGGATTGAGGACCCTGTTCATGAGAAACAGAACTTCATAAAGTGTATAATACAAAAACGGCAATGGTTTATTCGTGATCTCAGCCATCGGCAGTGTAATACCCACAATCCAAGAGTGTCACAGCAATAGCTCTGATTGGTGGAGCTGCAAATTTCAGCTATCAGCTGCTATGGGGGAAGTTAACAGTGGTCGATAGTGGGCAGTAACTGCTGAGCTCTGTGGTGACGACAGATGACAGCACAGGTGTTGCTTGGCAAAAGATCAGCCAATTAAAGTTTGATTGATTTTTGATAATACTTAAAAAGAGACTTATAGGTGACAGAAAAAATGCAAGATAATTCTGTTACAATGGCTGTAGTTATGTGTTGATATCATGGGGATGTTTAAGTGGCCCTCTATGTGACTAATGATAACATACTAATAAGGGAAGAAAGACTCAAGAAGTCTGAACAAGGTCAGTTTCTGCTAAGAGCAATAAAAACAACATGCAGAAAAAAAAACTAACAATGACCTTCCACTTGGAGAGAACGAATAACCCCGGTGTCTCCTGCCTCCCTGCATGTGTGAAAGCGTAGACCTAATGAAGCCACTGATGCTGATGTGAGGCTCTTTGAAGCTATTTGAGTGGGCTGGCTCTGACAGTGAGTGGCAGGCGTGTCTGCAACATGAAACAGAATAAAACATGGCTACTGGCGGTGACTCGCACCGGCTGGCCAGGCCTGCGCTTGCTCACACAAATACACACATACAATACACACAGTGTTTGATCTCTCGCTCTGACACTCCCCCACCCAGCCCGCGTGCACTATACGTACGCCCTTCACCACAGAAATGTGCTGTTGAGCGGATGTTGATGGCTGAGCGAGAGCCAGAAAGTCATCAGAGCCGGCCTTCAACTTCTCACCTCTGAGTCTCTGGGAGTTCACGTCTCCGCTCCGTCACATCTGACGAGTACGACTGAGTCGACACAAACTCACCATCCATGCATTGACACATAAACACTGCATGTAACGCACACTGATCCTCATTTACATCAGCGCTCATTAATCCAAACTGATATGATAAAGCTACTTTGCATTTACACCTCACATAAATATGCATCTTCATACATTAATCATTCATTTGTATTCCCTCGTCCACATGCTCATCTTGTACCTGGTGCCAATTCCTCTCCTGGTTTCAGTTGTCTCTTATTTGTCCTTTGAGAGCAAATAAACCAACCTGCTTAGAGGGTTTCTTTCTAAAGAGAATCTCATAACTTTTGGCTTTCTCAATGATCAAATCATCAAACAAATTTTTGCCACACCCCTGAACTGGGAAGAACTTTGTTTTCCATTTGAAAACTTAATTTTCAGAATTTGGTTTTCTGATTAATTTTACAAGAAGCATCTGGTGCCCACAGAATGGTTGGCGTTCTTCTCTGCAACTACTCTAATGACTTAGGGGTCATGTGTGCTCCACGCCCAGTCCAGATACAGACGGAGCCTTCTGTCCATACTATAATGTTAATTTTGTCTATTAAAACTATGACTAAAAATGTTAGAAATTCAAATTCTTTGATATTCCTCACTATGGGGAAATCTGTCCTTTCAGATCATCAAATAAATTCTAATATGAATACAAATATGAAATACAGTTTTTAGACGATGATTTCATCTATTAAGGGAAAAAAGCCATCCCAACCTACCTGGCCCTTTTTGTAAAGTAATTGCCTCCTAAATCTAATAACTGTTTGTGCCACCCTTGGCGGCAACAACTGCAAGCAAGCATTTGCAATAACTGGCAATGTGTCTTTCACATCGCTATGGAGGAATTTTAGCCCTTTCTTCTTTGCAGAATTGGTTTTATTCAGCCATATAGGAGGGTTTTTGAGCATGAGCAGCCTGTTTAAGGTCATGCCACAGCATCTCAGTAAGATTTAAGTCCCAACTTTGACTCAGCCACTCCAAAATGTTAATTTTGCTTTTTGTTAAGCCATTCAGAGGTAGACTTGTTGGTGTGTTTCAGATCATTGTCCCACTGAATAGCCCAAGTGCGCTTGAGCTTCAAGTCATGAACTGATGGCTTTACATTCTCCTTCAGGATTTTCTGGGAGAGAGCAGAATTCATGATTCCACTGGTTATGGCAAGCACAACAGCGAAAGACCATCACACTACCACCACCATGTTTAACTGTTGGTATGATGTTCTTTGTATGAAATGATGTGTCAGTTTTATGCCAGATGTTCAACTTTTGTCTCATCTCCCTTGGAGGCCATTTTTGCCCAGTGTCTTTCTTATTGTTGAATCATGGACCCTTAACCTTAACTGAGGCCAGTGAGGCCTTCAGGTCTTTATATGTTTTTTCTGGGTTCTTCTGTGAGCTCCTGGATGAGTTTTCAATGTCCTCTTGGAGTAATTTTTTCAGGCCGTCCACTCCTGAGAAGGTTCAAACTGTATTAAGTTTTCTCCATTTGTGGATAATGGCTCTCACCATGATTCACTGGAGTCCCAACACCTTAGAAATGGCTTTGTCAGCCTTTCCAGACTGATAGATGTCAATGACTTTTTTTCTCATCTGTGCTTAGACTTTCTAGACCGCAGCATTATGTGTTGCTTTTTTGAGATCTTTTACTTGATTTCTATTTAGGTTTTGAATTACTTTTTTCCCTTTGTAAAATAAATTTATCATTTAACAAATGCATTTTGTATTCATTTGGATTATCTTTGTCTAATATTGCAAATTGTTTGATGATCTGACACGTTTAAGCCTGACGAGTATCGGAAAAAAGAAATCAGGAATGAGGCAAATCATTTTACACAGCACTGTAGCTGTTCAATCTTTTTAAAGCACAAAAATGAGACACCAAATAATTGCAGAGCCATACATTTGTCATTTTGAGGTTTTATGTTGTTATATACCTGTCAAGCTGTTTATGTAGGTCAGGTTGATGGTGGCATGCTTTTTAATGTTTATCATATGGCATAATTTAGCAGGCCATGATCATCCTACTGGCGGCTATCCAGCTAGCTTGTATGCTAACCTATCTCGTGTTTGTCACTGAGGTGCTTGGAGAGGTGTAGTGTTTGTTTACTTCTACAACACAATTTTCTCTGTTTGTGGATAATGGCTCTCACCATGGTTGGCTTAAGTCCCAAAGTGTTAGAAATGGCTTCGTAACCCATTCATTAGCATCTTTAGCACACAGATTTAGCAAGTCTGTTGTCTGACCAGCAGTGCTCCATGAGGGACCTCAGTAGCCCGTTCTGTTCACCTGTACAAACGCAGAGGTATTACGGTGGGTGACTTGCTGTTGTTGTTCTTCGTAGTGACATGTTTTCTTTCATGATTGTGGTTCACGCTGTATTCAACTAAATGGAGGACTGGAGCCCGCTGACAGCTGTCTACTACACTGTTGCCATTGGCCCTGCTTACATTGCTTACACTGCCATCTTGTGGAGATCCAGATAATATATATTTCTTTAATTCTCTTAGCCTGCTTAATACTCTTATCTATTACTTCCACCAAAGTCACATTGACCTACAAATGGAACTGAACATCAGAAAACTCTAGTACCACGTTTGGAATAACAAGTACAAAAAACCTGGTTGAAAATTGTGAGTACAGTGTGTAACACTACTGGGACCAGCTCACTAACAGCTGCAGCCTTTGCTCATTGGCACCTGCTCCACCAACTGAGCCAAACCGGTTCACATGGATTCATTAACTAACATCTGCTCCAACATAACAAATGTGTATGAGTATATGCAGTTACTGATACAACAGAAACATGGGGGAACAAATTAAAGACAAACATGATTATGACACTCAGTCAGACGTGATCATCAGACATCTTTAAATACGTTAGATTGTGTTTGAAACTTCGGGACATTCCTGAAAACTGAGTCTTGCTGTCTCTTTCTGACTGTTTCCCTCTCTGATAGGAGCTCAAGTTAAAAGTTAACACTTGATTCATGTTAGTATTTTCATGAAATACATCAGGAAGCATACTGCTATCATATCTGCTGCTGCTCCTGTTGAGACCAGTACTGACAGCATGTCACTAATGCAATTTCTGCTGACTAATCTTACCCCCCAATGCAGATCCTGCGCATCTGTACAAGGTACACCCCAGACCAGGACACCATGACCTTCTCTGACGGGCTGACCCTCAACCGGACGCAGATGCACAACGCTGGCTTCGGCCCACTCACCGACCTGGTGTTCACGTTTGCCAACCAGCTGCTGCCCATAGAGATGGACGACACAGAGACAGGCCTCCTCAGCGCCATCTGTCTCATCTCTGGAGGTGTGTGAGCCAGGGCTCTTTGTGTATGTGGAGGGGGCAACAAGACAAAAGGATATAGCTCAGAAAGAATGAACGGGACACAGATATTTATGAGAAACAACAGCTTTTGTAGTTTTTGAGGGCTGTCATCACTTGTTGCAAATGTTTAAAAGCTACCTTCTTAGGAAGGTGCCCATTCCTCTCATAAATCCATTTAGATAAGTATGTAAGCGCTGCTGTCATGAATTTGGCAGTCTTAGAGTCTTTAAAAATAAGATTCAATGAGTGTTTGAAAGTGCAAAGATACATTTTTCAATATTTTGTAACACTTGCTCATTGTCAAACTTGGCCACATCAAATTACAGAACAAATCTTCACATATCTTATCGGATTTATCAATGCATTTCATCAAATTCAGGGAGATGTCCTGTAGAGAATTTAGAGTAGTGAAGAGATTTGGGAGTGTTGTTAATAACTTGATAAGTATCTTGATAAAGGATCAGATTTCTGCAGCAAAAGCCAGTTATTTCAGCATGTCTGCAGAATTGTCTAGCACTTGACATTCTGTAATCTGAACACGTCAGATTAGAATAATTTTTGCAGCTCGATTGCATCATATATCCAGCATAAACTCTGATTTAGTGATATAAACAGATATGAGAGGTTATCGATTGAAATAAATCAATGGATCCAGTCCACATGAGAGCATGTCCTACTGCTCTCTGTTCTACATCTTCACTCTTATCCACTCATCCTGAATATCGAGCTGAGCTGCAGCTCAGTTTGACAGAGACGTCTCCCCATGTGTGCGAAAGCAGGTCAAACACCGGCTGATATCAGTGAGGCAGCAGAATCCTCCTGATGAACAGAGAGGGAGGAGGAGAGGCAAGGGATGACAGGTGTACAGTGGCCCTGACTGTCCACAACCAAAACACTTGACTGAACGTAAAAAATTTAAACATTCCGCTTAATGCAAAAGTATAATATGAAACACAAAATAAGTTTACAAAACACAGAATTATTTAATGATACACATCGCACATTTAATGACATGCAGTTAAAAGATAAAATAAAACAAGAAGGATGAAACATTTAAACATTTTGTCAAAAACTAATACAAGAAACAATTGTCTTTAAAAAAAAAAAAAATTTCATTAAACACAAAAACATTCGTGAAATGCTGAAACATTTAATGAAATCCAAAATCGTTTCTAAATCACAAGATCATTGAAAAATAAATGTAATACATCCACATATCCATCCATTATCTTCGACATTCATCTCAGCTGTCATTTTATTAAAAATAAATGTTAAAAATGCTAAAAATGTCATCATGAAATGCCAAAACATTGCAGATGCAGTCATCAAACAATAACATTCAAAAGCTGTGAAACACAAAAAAGTAAAATAAAAAGAAATTCTAATAAAACACAAAAATTAAGAAACACAGCAATTTCTTAAACATTTTAGAAACAATATCATCCATGAATTGCTAAAACATTTATGAAAAACAAAAAAATATATTTCAAGAAACAGAAAGAATCTATGAAACACTAAAACATTTAAAGAAACAAACATAATTTTGAAATGCTAAATCATTTAATGCATGCTTAGTTAAATATTATGAGAAACAAAAAAGTATGCAATGCGAAAACACAAACATGTTTGTGGAACAGAAACATTTAATGAAGCACAAACATTTTAATGACACTGACGCATTCCCAAAATTCTAAAATATATATATAAAAAAACAACTTTGTGAAATGCTTAAACATTATATGGAATAAGAAAAAATTCTAATGAAACACTAAATTTAAACATGAAAATAATTGAAGTTGTGTTACAGATACAACAAAAAAAAATCAGGAAATGCTAAAACATTCAAGAAACAGAAACATTTATGAATCTTGAAAACATTTTGTGCGAAACATTCATGAAACAAAACATTACATTGTAAAATGCTACATCATTTCATGAGTAGCTGAAATATTTCAAGAAACAAAACAAAATCTAATATGGTCAAACAAAAAATAACTAATATGCTACATAGTTTTATTAGACAAACAGTCATTTTAAGTGAAACAAAAACATTTACTAAATGCTGAGACTTTTTTGGTGAATGCTAAAGTAGTTGCTCATTTAATTCATACTTAGTTAAGAGAAACGAAAAAGTTGTGAAACGCTAAAAATTCAGGAAACAAACAAACACAAAACAAAATAAAAATTGTATTGTGAAACACTCAAACACTTAGAATGTTACAAAAATATTTATGGAACACTCAAACATTTCATAAAAAGCTAAAAGAGTTATAATCTCAAAATCGTTAATAAAACAATAAACCATTTTAGAGAAAAATAACATTTATGAAAAGCTCAGTTATTTTGTGAAACACTACAAAGTTCAATGGAACACTCAACAAATTCAATAAAACACAGAAAAATCATGAAATGCACATTTTCAATGTCTAAGAAATATTTAAATATTTTCCATTTTGTTAAAAGTTTTTATAGTAGCCCTTCAGGGCCAACGTACGTACTGGTGTGTCACAGCAGCATCAGTTGGTTTACTGTTCAACTTCCCAGGGAAAATAGTCCAGCTCTGCGTGGTTCCACCATGATAAATGGCTAAATCTCTGATAAGAGGATACAGACACCTTAAATAACACACAAAGTTTTACAGTACATCCACACGCAGCCCCAGCCCTCCTCATCGCCGTCTCCCTCGCCGCTAGGTTTATTCTACAGTATATATTTATATTCTGAATCCAAGGAGCCTCAGCAGATATTACACACTCTTGCATAATCCAGGGACAGTATGTGAGACGCCTCTGATCATATCTGTGCTCTCACACCTCAACCTGCTGATTCAAGCACTCACACTGCCACCTGATGGCCGGGTCAGGAAGTGCAGGTTGGTTGGTCAAGACCCTTCTGGAACAGTTATCTCTAATTCTTTTTGATTTTATTCTTCTGTTTTTCGGAGCACTTTGAGATCTATGTTTAAAATTGTTCTTTATATAATGAATGAGGAATCCTTTCCTTTTTTTCTGATCATTCTACCTGGTATCTGTTTCCTTTTAAGGTGCCCAATGAGCCACAACTTTCCCACAACTCTACATCTTCTCCTTTTCATTTTCCATATTTTCCAAGGAAAAAGTCAGACCTAAGTTACACTTGCACCTCTGGTGCTTTAGTAGTAACTCTATAGCTACATAATTTTAAACTGTAAGTTGTCTGTCAACCCATTTGTATAATTTGATCCAATCGGAGAGTTCAAATCCCATCAGAGTATCTCTGAGCATCAGGTCTGCTCAAGGTAGTAAAAGTAAAGTGTTTGGAGATCTAAAAAGAAATAAGACTTCTACCTTTGCAGTGACTGAAAATTATGTTTAATAAACTCAGACAGAACCTATCACCAAAAACTAAGGACCTATAAATTGTGTGGTAATGGAAGAAGCTGACTTAAAAGTCCAAACATTTTGTAAAGTTAGATTTAAAAAGTTTCTAAATTCAGAGGGCAGGAGCCCCAGTCTCCTTCAGTGTGCAGAAACCTGCAGATCTTTGAATAAAGCATCTGCTGATTGGTTTGATGAGCTCAGTTGTTGCTTCCTGCTGTTTGAGACTTTAAAACCTCTGTTATCAGGGCTTAGCACTCAAAAGAAAAGGATTCAAATCAGTTTTCTGCTCGTCTTATCTCATTGTAAGAATCTCTGCAGAATCTCCTCTGCAGAAAATGAGTCGACATAATGAGATAAACTCTGCTTCTTAATCAAACTGGCTTCATGCTGTGATACACGCGTTAGCCTGCAGCCCGTCTCAATCAGATAAAACCCAGACATCAATTTGTCATTGTTGAGCCACAAGTCTGACTCTGAGCTTGTATGTGTCTCTCTTTGCAGACCGTCAGGACCTGGAGGAGCCGTCAAAGGTGGACCAGCTCCAGGAGCCACTTCTTGAAGCTCTGAAGATCTATGTGAGGAAACGTCGGCCCAGCAAACCCCACATGTTCCCCAAAACCCTGATGAAGATCACAGACCTGCGCAGCATCAGCGCTAAAGGTAGGAGGGATATCAGCTTACAGCTTACATAAGGGGCTTTAAAATTTGGCTTTTGGTTTGATATTCAGACAAACTGGGTCAGAAAACAGGAAGTGATTATTTATTATTGCAGCCCACACTTTTTCTGTAAAAAGCCTGGAGTCTATTCTCATTTTAAAGTTAATGTTCACCTAATATGACTTTGTGGAGTAGTGGTTGCATGATGTAGCATGATGCATCGCCTTAAATACTACAGTACTTATAATACTTAACAACCAATCAAGTAGAAGCTTGTCAGAGGTGCAAGTAAATGTGGTTGCAATTGTGAAACACCACTTGTTTAGTCCTTGCTGCAAAATTTAGACTTTTATTTTTAGATAAAGTTTTGAAATAATTGTAAATCAGACTTTCTCATAGTGATGCACAAATGGATTATAAGAACCTTTTGTTACCTGGTCTATATCTATGTAGTTGTATAGCTGCTAAATACGCATGTATGCATATAAAACTTAATATAAATGCAAGACTCTGCAAGGGGTTGTTTAACAGTTTAACATATCAACAGAATGTAAATTATAAGTTGAAACAGGCCAGTATGTGCCACAGTGTACAGCTAATATGAGTAGTTTATCTATTTTCATTTCCCATTCCAGAAAAGTTTAGAAATTATTAAAAATGTAAATAAAAACAGACTACAGTGATTTTCTTACCAACCTACAGTATATCCAATTGAAGAAAGCCAAAAGACAAGATATTTAAACATCAAGGTCAAAATTTTTCCCATTTTTGAAAATAAAAACCTATTTGGAATTTGCTGATTGCAACACGTCCCAGAAAAGCTGGGACAGGAGCATGTTTAGCACTGTGTTCCCTCACTTTTTCTTCTTACACTCTGAAGATAGTAATTGTTGAAGGATTGAAATATGTTCATCTTAAGTTGCTCAACACTGCTGAGTATGTTGTCGTATCTCTTGCTTTCTATTTTGCTATACATTTCAGTGTTAGGTCTGGGTTGCATGCAGCCCAGTTTAGGCCTGCCCTCTTCTATTGTGAAGCCATGCTGTTCTGACTTGTGCAGAATGTGTCTTGGCATTGTCTTCCCTGAAATAAGTAGGGACATCCCTGAAAATGGCACTTTCTGGATGGAAGCATGTGTTGCTCCAAAACGTGTATGTACCTCTCAGTGTTATTGCTGCCTTCAAAGATGTGCAAGTGACCCATGCCATGGTTACTGATACACCCCAGATCATCACAGATGATGGCTTTAAACTTTTTGTTGTTAAATATCTGGATGACCCTTTTCCTCATTATTCAATTATTTCCCAAAACAATTTGGAATGTGAACTTGTCAGTTACCTAAGAGTCAAAGGTCACAGGCATTCAGTGCTGGTTTTCAGCCTTGCACCCTACATGCAGAGATTTCTCCAGATTCTCTGAATCTGTCAATGATATTATGGACTGTAGATGGTGAAATCTCTAAATGCCTTGCATTTGCATGTGGAGAAATGTTGTTCATGAACTGTTGGACTATTTACTCATGCAATCTTTCATAAAGTTTCATAAATAGAACCTCACAAGAGGGATGGGCGTTTGGAAGAAACCTGCCAACTTGAGCATCTATAATGTTAATGATCAATTAATTGATTAATCATTATGTATGTATAAAAACATACATACATGGGCATATATATATATATATATATATATAAAACGTTTCCCTATATAACAAAAACAGGTAACTAATGAGTGTTTCAATAATTTATTTATTTTCACCCTTCGAAAGCCTAGGGCTCTTAAACATAAACAAGGCACGGTCTATTGTATTACCTATTGCTGAGATGCGTAAAAAAAATATGCAAGCATCTGAAAAAAACTATTCAAACCCAAAAACAACCACAACAAACAATAGCCTTGGTTGGCTGCCATTTTTTTCACAAAATAAAGTTAGAAAGAATCCAAAGTCAGTAGCCCATCATATAACAGAGAGCAGGCCTCATAAAAAAAACAACAACAAACAAACAAAAAAAACCCACTCACAATGTCATGACGGTAGATATTGTTGGGCAGTGCAGAGTAAGACGTGTTTAGTCTTGTTATTAAATGCCAACATCAGATCGACTAAATTCCCCGTGATCCACCAAATTCTTAACGACCAATTAATCGATCATTGATTAATTGTTCCCATCCCTACCTCACACCATTGTTGATTGTGAATAACCAAGCCTTTCAAGAGAGCTCCTTTAATACCCATGGTACTACATACATACATGGTACTACCACCTATTATCAGTTAATCTACGTATCTTGTCTCTGTCCTGTATTCAGTTTAATTTAGTTTTAGAAGGATTTACAAATCACTATTTTGTTGTTTGTTTTTTGCTGTTTTTTCCTGTTACACACAGTGTCGCAACATTTTTGGAATTGGGGCTTGTAAAACTCATCATTGTAAAATACAACTGTCAGACTTCATAAGTTCATAAATCAACTCTTTGAAGAGTGGAATTCAATGTGAACTTAAAAAAATGTTTTTAAAATGCAAATTAACTGAATTAATCCAAATCAACTATCAACATTTTGTGATTGATTGTGCTTTTGAAAAGTAATAGTTTGATACTTGCTCTAAAGCAGCTAAAATAGGTTAGAAAGGGTTATAAAATAAACATGACACCTTAAACTGTATTTAGTTCAACATCAGAGTGTGTTACTTCACATTAACGTCTCTTCTCTGGCTGTTTGATGCTGATCTGATCTCACTGTTTCTAACTTTTAAAGCACATTCTGGGCCGGCTCACAGCTCTGAGCCTTTAACTCTCTGTGAGCCTCGGGGTACTTTAAATTCGTCCTGCCCCTCTGCAGACCCCGGCCCCCCGACTTTGAGCTGACCTGTCTGAAGACGTTACTGTAGACGACCCTTTGCTTCATCCCCTCTGTGTCTGCCTCTAAATCCTGTCTTTTAAACTTTCTTTTTGTTGGCTTGCATCGGTTTATCCTGCTGCTTTAACAGCTTATGTTCTTACTCATACTTTTACTGTTTGTGCTGCTCTTATTTGTCTCATAATCCTTTGTGTTTTTTAAAGTAACACTTATTCTGGGTTGGGTTTTATTTCTCCGTTTTATTTGATGTCCTTTAAAGCAGCTTAACGTTGCCTTTGATGTCACTTTATAACTTTAATCACTGATTTTAATTTAATATGGAGCAAACTGTGACTAAGAGTTTTTCCTTCACACAAAATCAAACCATGGAAATCATTTACACAAGCTAACTGTTTGCATTATTTTACTTTAAAAATCCTGAGCTTGGTGATTGGTATTGAGAAAACTGATTTCTACAGTGGACTGGCCCTTCAGCAGCTATGAAACAGGCTGTGATGGCTGCAGTTTAATCCTTGAGGGGCCTGGTTGATCCACTAGTGGGGCAGGTACCAGTTCAACTTGACTCACTCTACTTTTTTCTTTTTTTTCCCCATAGGGGTCATTTTCTGTTAACTGATACTATTCTAGTGAGCTATTGATAAGATGCCAGCCTCGCCCTTTGGAGTGGAAACATTGCATCAAAATGACCAGAGACCAGGTGCGCTGTTGCCTGGACGTCCTACACTGCTGTTTAGTTGGACATTCTAGCATTTCTTCATGGCTGCACTACAACAACCAGTCACAGTCACATAAGTAAATTAAACGAAAGTCCAGTCTGCAGCACCTTTCCTTCATGTCTCTGCCCCACTTGCTCATTGCTGTTTCTGAATCCATCCACTGTCCTGCTCTTTGGATAAAGGCATAAAAAGGCAAAAAATATCTCTTTAATACAGTGTTCTAACCGCACATGCAGCAAGCAAGCGTCAGCAGCATAATCAGCTTGATAAAACCAATTTCTACTGTAGTATCCTGACAGAAGCAGAACAATGTAGTGCAGCGTGGTACAATGTAGTTGCCTCTGACCTTCATTTCCTCCCTGTTGGGTTGACATGGGCGATGAACAAAGAAAAAATGAGATGACAAGGAACCTGGAGTGTTTCACATGAAGATTTTATTGATTTTACTCTACTTCTCTAAAAACTCTAAAACTTGCACTGAGTTAATAATGTCCATCTCTGTCTTTGAAAAATGTTTTGTCAACATGGAGGAAAAATTATGTGGCTCATAGCCATCAAGTGTTCGCCAATACAAAATACCACTTTAACATTTCTCACCATTAAAATTAAAGTTTTATATGTCATGTTCTACAAGGGGAACCAGAAATTTGGAGGGCAGATGAAGTGTGGACAGTGAGCGTTTAATGCTGTGCTGATGTTGTGCAATGTAGTGCCTATAAAAAGTATTCACCCCTTAGATGTTTTACCCTTTTATTGATTTTATAAATTAATCAGGGTCAATATAGTTTGGCTTCTATGGTTAAATAAAGAAAAACAAAAAAGCCTCTTGAATGTCAAAGTGAAAACAGATTTCTGCATAGCAATGTCAACTGAATTGAAATATGTCATGAAAAATAAATGACTTCAAAAATATTCACCCCCTTCAAGTCAGTATTTAGTAGATGCACCTTTGGCTGCAATCACAGCAATGAGTCTGTGAGGACAGGTCTCAATCATGCTTGATTATCTGGACAAGTTCACTCAATTCTTCTTTGCAAAACTGCTCAGTCGCTCAGTTTGTGAGGACGACCTGAATTAGGCAGATTTACACGTGTTCACATTACTTGCCACTGTAGATACAGATGATATGCTGATAAAATTGTACATCCCAAGTGAAAAATTTTGCTTTTGCCAATGGAGTCTGGTGTCCTGAAAGAGATGGACGCACAACTGTCTCTCCTTTTTTTAAGCATGTAATTGTTTAAAGAAAGGTCAGTATCTGGGGACTCTCTCTGTTTTGTTACCACACATGTAAAAATAAAAACACAGTCTCAGACTGTGTCAAAAACATAAGCCTGATTGGCGCACCGGTAGTCGAGTGGTTAAGGTGCACGCCATGAACGCAGGCAATTCAGGTTCAAATCTGGCCCGTGGCACTATTTCCTGCATGTCTCTCCCCTGTTTCCGACTCTATCCACTGTCCTATCACAAAAAGACCAAAAATAAATCTTTAAAAAAATAAGCCTGATCAAGCTTAATCTAAGGAGAACATTGCTATCCTTATAGCCTGCATAATATCAGCAGGTTGACCCAGTATATTATAAGACTATTGACTTTAAGCTAGATACAAAAATCATACCATGTTAAAGAATCCTGGAGGGCCCTTTTGAAACCGCCTTTTCTAGTGTCAAGAATAAACTTTAATTTTTCATATCTAATCTGATCACATTTTTTTGCCCTCATCTCTGTCTTACAGGAGCAGAGCGGGTCATTTCTTTGAAGATGGAGATCCCTGGTTCCATGCCCCCGCTTATCCAGGAGATGCTAGAGAATTCGGAGGGCCAGGACGGTCAGAGCAGCAGCAGCAGCAGCAGCAGCAGCAGCAGCAGCAGCAGCAGCAGTAGCAGCAGCAGTAGCAGCAGCAGCAGCAGCAGCAGCAGCAGCACTTCAGCCGAGGCGGTGGCGAGTCCCAGCAGTAAGGACAGCACCACCGAGGACGTCCCTGCTGCTGAGTCACCAGAGTCCTTGGACACAGAGGGGGCTACGGCCACACCACCCAGCGATGAGCCCTAGGAGGTACCCACAGGTGACTCTCCAAAACTCTCTGACAGTCCTTTGCACAAAAAAAGGAACAGGCGGGCAAGGCTCCGACCTCCTATAATCCCTTGACCCCTCTCCTTTGCTTGGTATTACGTTATCTTTATATCCTCGTCCTCTTTTTCTCCCCTAATATTCCCTCCTTAAAAAGAAAATGTTGACACGGAGGCCTCAAAGGATCAGTGCTTTGTGTATAATTCTGAATTGAGCTCTTATTTGGCGTGGCGTCTCTGGGACCGGGACTGTGACAGGAGGGCGTGGCCCCCGAATCCGCCAGAGTTGATACTCCTCAGGTCTCCTGTGTAAATTCTTCTCTGCATGACGGGAGTGATCAGTGGTTTTACTCCTCTCTCTCTTTTTCTCCTCATCTCGCCATCTCTCGTATTGTTGGCATCCGTACATTGTACATACCATTGTATGGTTAGATCTCTGTTTCTATGATGAATTTTGTGGTGCTTTTTTCATTGTCTTAAATATTATCTTTGAGGCGATACATTAAGGTTTAAGCGGGACTAATTGTACGTCCCTGAAAAAGTTATCTAGAATGTTATTGCATATAGACATTATGGAAGTCTAATATTTTATATTTGTTCCTATATTTAAAACTGTTTTTGTCTTTTATAACACTTCATGAGTGAGTGTACATCCACACCGCCAGAATGCAAAGCTTCTCTCCATATCGACAGCCGAGTCTGTTCAACTGTTTCCTCCAAGGAGGGAAGCACAACAGCAGAAGCCTTTGATACACACTCATCAGACCAAGCGTTTAAGTCGCCATCTTGGCGAGAACGGTCAAGGTCCGTCGTAGAGATTAGATTTAGAAGAAGTCGCTCTGTGGTGTCTGTATCTCCTCACTGAATCAGTGTCCAAACAAATCGGTTAAATTAGGTCACTGAAAGAGGCCAGAGATTTTTCTGCAGTGGGCTAGGATCACATCGAACGCTTCCCTTTACCTTACACTTCAACTGGACCATGATTCAGTTCATACTAAGACGCACTTTATCATCATCAGGGCAGGTTACAAGTGAGACAAGGCAATGTAATGCTAACGCATCCTAACACACTAATACATATTTAGACAATTCAAAAACAGTGATTTATATCCAATTTGGGCGTTCAGATACCCAGTGGTAATCCTCAATTTGTAGGCTGCGCCTAAACTTGTACTGAAAACACTTTGATATCTCTCAGCTCAGACTGCATACAGAGATAATCTGGGATGTCTTCATCTGGACTGGTTTGGTTGTGTAGACGCAACTAGTACTGGCAAACATTAAAGACCACCCTGTTAATGGAGGTGATCTCCTGTATTCTGCTAGTAAACAAAAAGTATGGCTTTATTTATGTCTGTCCAGCCTCACTCAGAGTGATGGGCTCCTTTTAGAGATCTGGATTATTTTGCTCAGCTCAGTAACAAGAGACAGTCTTTCAGCTCCCAAATTGGTACTATTTTGTAGGGATGCACAATTTTCTTGGCCTGATATTGGTATCAGCAGTGCTAGCTTTAAAAGTTTATTACCAGTATGAACATTTCTTCAGATATTTACAACCTATCTGCTGCAAATAATAGTTGTATACATGGACTTCAACACTTCTTAAAACTTTCAAGGACTGATGTTTCAGGTCTGAATAACACTCATGACTTAGTATCATGGGTATTGGCTAAAATTATTTTTTTAGATAGCCTTCCATTGTATACACTGCTTATCCCATTTGTGGTCACAGGAAGCTGGAGCTAATCCCAGCTGCCATTTGGCGAGAGGTGGGGTACACCCTGGACTGGTCACTAGTCAACCACAGGCCTGACACAGAGAGCCGGGCACCCACACACTCACACCTACAGGCAATTTAGGGTCACCAAATAAACTAATGAGCATGTTTTTGGTCTACAGGAAGAAGCCAGAGCATTCGGAGAGCCCACATGTAAACTGCAAATGAAAGCCCTCATCTAACTGAGAACTAAACAAGGAACCTCTTTGCTGTTAGGCAACAGCGCTTGAAAATATCACATATGAGCAAAATCTAATAACATGCATCCCTGCAATTTTGCCTTTTATGTCTTTATAACAACACAAAAAATGAAAAAAAAATGGAAACGGTCTCTCAAATAGGAGCCAGCTCAAGTTGTCTTGAATAGTCATTTTTATCTTACCAGTGCCCTACATGATAAATTTGTAAAATAGTGTATAAACATGTCGTTTAAAAGCATGTTCATGACAACATTAGGTGGAAAAGCTGTTAAAGAGGCATCACTAGCCTTTTAGCTTGTGGATAGCTGGCCACCATTCATTCTTACCAGCAGCAGCTCCACTGCATACAGCATGTAGGTATACCTCTGTAAGAGAGCCACAGAAATCATGTATTGGTTGTTGTTTGCATTAGAGGTTCAGAGAGGTGGACTGTAATTGCAGAGTAAGGATGCAGAGTGTAGCCACTTGCTATCCAAATGCCCAAAATGGATTGTTAATACAAAATGTAAACAGGGTGTAAGACTCTACATTAAAAATAAGCATCCACATATGCAGTGTGGAATACATTTGGCTTCACATTGGTGAACTTGTAATTCTTCAACCTAAACCTCCAAAATGTATCTATTTTTCCTTAGGTCAGAGCAGATATTTCTCCGAAGCTTAAAGAAAACTTTCCCAAGCTTAACAAGTCAAGGGTACCTCAAAACAGGCATAAAAAAGTGCCTATTTTGTGAGCTGGTATAAGTTGTGATACGGAGATCATGACAAAGTGTTGGCTCTTGAAAACCTAGCCTTAACATTAGAAAAAATGTATGGGGATATATCAGACAGGTTGTAAGAGAGCTAGCAACTTAGCCTGGTTATCTTAATGTCTAGAAGTGTTGTATTAGATTTGAGAACATGTTCACCTACACAACTATAGTACATAAGGTTAAGGAACTAAGAAGTTGGCTGGTGTGTCATGAAAATTTGGTCCATAATTTTAGCACTCATTTTCTTTTTGTCTTTCGAATAAGTTTGGCTAACCTCTCTGACAGCAATGTTGCCGCTTTCACAGATCAGAGCAATCAAACAGACAAAAAAAAACCAGATTCATCCTTCAAGTTTTGACTTCAAAAGAAAAATACTGTTTAATACAATGGCAGTTTGAGTGTTGCTTTCATTTTGTTCACCAAAGTGACTGCTAAGATCTTGTAAACCATCAACATTGCTTTAAAAGGTCCAACAGGGCAAAAAAATAAATAAATAAATAAGAGCGGTCAGACAATCAGTTTTTAATAAACCCTCAGGTTAGACAAACAGGTGTTAGAGACAGAGAAGAAGATGCTGAAATTTGAACCCCCAAATTTTAACATCTTTCAGTTCATCTTCAGCCTATTTCTATCATGTTTCCTTTTTGACTAGTTTTATCACTCCCAAACACACCAAGAACAAAACTAACAAACATAACTTTAAGCTAAAATCAACACTGGTACTTTCACTGTCTGTGCTAGCGAATTAAGTAGTCACATTGCTACAAATGGTCAATACAGCTAAAAACCACGGTCAAATGTATAAGACATTTAAGCTGTGCATATTTTATTGTAGGCCTACTGTGTCACTTTGCTAACATTGTTAACAAACCAGATCTACACAAATGTTTGTCTGTTAGCTGTTACCCATTACCAATATCAGTGACATTATGTTCCTGACTTACTGTGATCATTTAAAAACCCTCAAGTCCTCTTTTATTGTATTTATAGCATCAATAATGATAGACTGTTTCAGTAGCCAACACTGGTTTAAAATAGACTGTTAACTCACCATCCTCAGTGCTCAACAGTGAGCAATGCTAGCCTAGCTTACATTGCTCTTCTCAGACTGAATCCCTTAGATATCTACAAGTAGTTCTTGCTAGGCCACTACAGCTCATAAGACTATGTCTTTGCCAGAGCCATTTTGGAGAGGAGTGGCCCCTAAAATATTATCAGAAGTTAAAGCAATATGCTTCTGTAGAAAACAGCCTTTGCAATGGCTTGATATAATGTCTTTATGGTAGAAATTCCACTGATTGCGCTTTAGGGGAATCACAGTACTCTTAATTTTTTTTAACCATTTTTTAAAATTCAAATGAAAGTATCCTGGACCATAAATGCATGTCTGGCATCAGTGACTAAACAAACAGCTTGAAGACTTCTAAATATCCTAACTGTAGATCCCTCCAACTGTCACAGACATTTGGAGCTAAGGCAACCCCTTTCCAAGATGGCGCCCATGTTGGTGCTAGAGGCCAGAATGCAGCATCTACATGCAGTGTCTATGCTCTGATTACTGTTTAAGTTTGCTTTTTGAAATATCTATCTAAAAAATATATATCTGAAAAACCCAACCTGCAGTCCCATACAGAACAAGAAATAGCAATTTTGTAATAGTTCTGTTCTTCTTGCTTTTAATTTGAATCAATTTTCTGCTTGAAGTTATTGGGATGTAACATCTTACCTTGTTTCAGTACTTTACGTCAGACAAGGCAATTATTCTTAAAGGCAAAAGTCAAGTATCTTGACATGTATCAAATGTTTGTTTTTCTGTGGCATTTCGTTGCTAGACCGTCTTCTGCCCTTTAAATACTTCCTGTCTATGTAACGGTTTTAGATTTGAGCTTTCAATGTGGTCACAGCCTAACTTTAATTTTTAAACGTCTGTCGGTCTAATGAGTGTGTATCCGCCGCTACCAACATGTACTACCAACTGAACGCACACTGGCTCTGTTATGGCCTTATGAACAGAGCTCCTCAACCTGCTCTCCCTTTTCAGAAGTGTCTTGATTGAAACATGGGGGGCAATGCAATCCTTAAAACACGTCGATGACCGTACCACGAGTGCCGGGACGATTGTACTCTAATGTAGAAAGCACACAGTGGGGCGGGGTTGGCAGATCCTCTCCGAACGTTCGCCTTGCTCTTCAGACTTGACAGTGTAAGCTACATTTACCGATGCAGAAGGAGATTCCAGATGACTTTTGAACCCCCGGAGAAGTGCAGTCGAGCAAAGCCTCTCTTTGGACAACTGAGCTCTTAATCTCATTGGCAGGCAGGGAAACAGGCGGTGTGTTTTACATCAGAGGAGGAGAAATTAAAAGATGATCATAGAAAGCTGCTTTTCTCCACACAGCTGAGGTCACACATGACACTCAACAAAAGGAAATAACCCTCATTTTATCCACTTAAAGGACCCAGATCCCTCACTACCCAGCTGTCTCTGCAGGACGATAATCGCCTCTGTTATTTCCTGATGTGAATCTTTGTTCATTTACAGTAGAAGGGTACAAACTAACTGAAGCACTTAAACATGATAAACCCTTGAAAGCTGTAGCTGTAGATCCTTGAAAACCAGAGAAGACTAAGTTGAGCTTTAAAGAAATGAAGCACAACTGTGTAAAATGTGTTAAAATGTCTGTTGGTCTCAGTCAAGAGATCTAATGTTTAGACCATGTATACATGTCACTGATCTGCTCAAATCAGAGTCAATTTTTGCTTTAAATATGTTCAATCTTGAAATGGAAATTTCCTAACAGCCACTTACATTTTAATCATGATTAATCCCACAATATCTGTGGTAAGTGTGATTAAATGGCAAAGGAACTTGTGATGGACTAATAAGGAACAAGGAAATAGAGAAATGACAAGGTACCAGGAGTGTCCCAGGTAGATTTTACTAAGTGGAGACAGTTGCATATAAGAATGTGCATATCTTTGACTGATATATGATATACGACTGATATATAATAACTCTGACTTTTGTCATCACAGAAGCAAAACTATTAGGCTCAAAGCTTGCCAAAAGAAAACACCACACTTCTGTTTCTTTGCATTCAAAATAAAAGCACTAAATGCCATATTTCTTTACAGGATTAGTCTGAAATTCACAGGGCAGAGAATGAAACGTGCAATGTGGACAGCGAGCAGCATGCTCACAGAGGAAATCAGTAGTTCTGCTTCTTGCATTTAATCCAATATAAGAAAATAAGCCGACCCTACAGGGTAGTGACGGTTTCTGGGTCTCTTCAGCACATATAACAAACTCCATCTGCATCCCATCCTTGCTCAGAAATACATATCATAAGGGAAACCAGAGCTGTTTTTTTTTGTTTTTAACGTGTTTGAATGTGAATAATGTCCTGGAGTCTGTCAGAAGAATGATATGCAGTGTTAAGGAAATCTTACTTCTATCTCAATGTAACATAAGAAATGCCCTCCCTCCGCTCTCTCTCTGTCTTGCTCTCCTGGTGAGAGGTGATGGGAGGCATCTTGGTGTATTTGGTTTTTTTCTTGTTTTGTTTTCTTGAAGATGGAAAACCTTCACAGCCGAAGAATGTCCACATCCACCCCTGAAGCATCAGGCTCCGCCCTCAGGCGCCTGACCGCCACAGGGTCTGTTATCTGTTCCTTTAGGAAACAGCTTCACAATGCTGAATTACTCTTGTTCGTTTCTGTTGAATGTTGTACCGACGTAACTGTAATACTCTACTATCTAGCTCACTGCAGAGATGTTATATAAATGGTGTGTGCTTTGCATTCCAATTGGCAGCTCTGTGGAAAAGACGCTCTGTTTTTCTGTCCTTGGGAACATCAACACATCCAAGAGGAATTAAAAAAAAAAAAAAAAAAAAAAAAAAAGGATAAGGAGCTGGAACTCTGTGGGCTGACCCGAGCTCCACATGACACAAACGTTTGATTTAAGACAGAAAGAGAAGCCCACGAGTGGAAGAGATGGACGACCAAGTCACCTCAGCAGATATCTTTGATATGTTCTGTTACTGTTTCATGTCAAACAACAGAGCTGCTCCCCCTTCTCCTCTTCAGCCAGGGAGCCAATCAGCTGTCGTCAATCAATCAAACCCAATCAATCGGCAGCTGTTTGGTTAACAGGTCAACTAATGAAGTAGGGTTAGACCGATACGGGGCTTTAAAACTGGACATTTTTTAATTTAAATTGGTATAATCAATATTTTCTTCCAATTAGCGCAGCTTAATGTTTAAACCCATTTCTTTCATAATAGGTCGAACAAAAGGCCTTTCAACTGCACCAAGATGGCTTAAATACACCAAGCAGTCAATATTTAATACAAAGTCTAAGTCAATTTTGAAAGTTATTACAAACTCAGAGATTTTTACCCAATTCTGCTGTGTCGTAGCTTCTTGTTTTTCTGACTTGTATGATTCCAAGATGGTCACCTCTTTTTATGACCCAATAGTCAACAAAGAAAAAAACAATAGCTTATTCATTTTAAAAGGAATAAACAGCTAAAGCTAAATCCCAAGTAGGATGCTTATTTAGAGGTATAGTATAAAAATTCAACACGAGCCCCAGGTATTGGTCCAACCCTAGTTAAAGGAGCCAGGAAACCCGACTGTGAACCTCAGAATCAATCATTCGCAGCAGCTCTGTTGTCGTTTGTCCTGAAGGTGTTCTTGGTAAAAACCACAAACTGTCCACAGTCGCCTTTTTTCCATCATCAGACGTCACCACCAATCACATGCAGTGTTGTATAGTCATGTTAATATAAGACATAAGGGTGGGGGGGGGGCAGCGGTTGTTGTGAATTCTACCCATCAGCCGTTGCTGCCTCGCAGCCCGTTAAGGTGAATTGGACCTCAGGAGCTGCTCCGAGGTCTGAGCTTCGATCTGTTTCAGCTCTCCATTTAAATATTGTCTTTGTTTGTACATTAACATAATGCTTTTTATGTTCATATACTGTTTAACTTTACCATGAACTGTCCTGGCAAAGTAATAAAATATATTTATTTTAAAATACACGTGTGGTTTATTCTTCAAATAGCACCTAAGAGTCATCAACTCTGATTGAATTCAATGTGCAATTATTGTTATGTTTATTGGTGCCAAATTTAAACCAGTCTGTTAAATAAAAGCATATTACTTCCTCACTTACTGTGCCTATAAAAAATATTCATCCCTTGGGATGTTTTACCCTTTTACTGATTTCACAAATCAATCCTGGTCAGTATAATTTGGCTTTATTGACAAAAAAGCCCACTAATGTCATAGTGAAAACAGATTTCTACAATGTAATGTCAAATATGTAAAGTTAGTGACTGCATAAAATTCATCCCTTCTAAGTGACTGACCTAATTCAACAGAGCCCCAGCCAACTGATGCTAGTATCGAATAGGGTCTCAAGTAAGTGACTGTAGTATAAAGACACCTGCGTCTTGAGGGTCCAGTCCCTGATTATTCGGTACTCCAGGCTACTATTTCCCCATGAAGATAAAAGAACACTTCAAGCAACTCAGAGAAAGGACTATTTAAATGTATAAGTCAAGGGATGGATACAAAAACATCTCAAAGGCACTGAACATACCCCAGAGTTCATTTAACTCCATCATCAAGAAATGGAATATGGCACGTGTAAATCTACATAGATCGGGCCCAAGATGGATTGTAGACTGTGCAGATTGGTGCACGAACCAGCAGATTAAAGACTCTTTAACTACAGCAGTAAAAGCATGTTGTTGACTGAATAAACATCCTAAACAACCTCTAATCCAGGGATTCTCAACTGATCCTGCCATAGTGCCCATCACCTACACCTACTGTAATGTGAAGGACCCATATTTCTGATTCTTATGAAATTAATTCAACACAAAATGTGGAAATTTGGACCTTAGAAGGAAAAAACAAAAGGCTGTACAAAGACACTGGCTAACACTTTGGGAGGACATGCATGCAAACATTTAATTTCACTATGTTTTACCATTATAAATCATTTTGGTTGGTTTTTTTTGAAAGGTGACAAGACATTTACAAATTAAAATATGAAAACTAACTTTCTTGAAATATATTTCCATCCAAGATAACAGGATACATAAGTGAAAATCTCAAGAAAACAATCAGAATTCAATATTTTTCCTGCAAAATTAAGTATATGGATAGATGTCTACCTAGGGCTTCAACATCAGAGATATTTTGCCTTTTTTCCTGAAACCCGTTCATGACCTACTTTTGGGTCCCGACCCGCCAGTTGAGAAACAATGCTCTAATCTAGCTGATATAACAGAACATTAAACATGAACGGTATTAGTGATCGACCAATCTTACTCATAGGGGCGTCGCTGGTAATGAACCTGGTTGAATATGTAGGAAAAAGTCTGTCAGTTATAAAATAATGAGTCGAAGACCAAAAAGGACATTTCATTGTTTACTTTCAACTTCATGTTCAAAAAGTTACATATTATTTTAACAATTAAAATGTGCTAAAGCACAGCGTTCTAAACTTCTAAAAGCCGCTTTCGGACAAATACAGAACATTTCAATGAGCATAAAAAAAGAAACCTGTATATGTATAAGAAAAAGTGTAAAACACCTACACATTAGAAATCATTGAACGTCACCATTAATGAAAATAAAATGAAACAGGAAATGTACAAAAGTCTGTGGGAACAAAGAGGGAGAAGGAGGAGGAGGAGTGTGTTTGAATGTGATCAAAGGTTTTTAATCAAACATGTCGTCATCGTCGTCCGCATCATCGTTGTCCGACTCGACAAAGTATCTCACTTCCTTCTTGGCTCGGCCCGGCCGGTCACGGGACAGAGCGTTGATCACACTCAGGCTGTTCAAGTCATCATCTTCGTCATCGGATGGAGCTTTCTGAGGTTTCTGCAACAGAACAGAAACACTCTTGTATTGTTAACCTGAAGATTAAAGTGTTTAAACAAAAAAAACAAAAAGAGTAGCTCCCTGAGAACAAATACGCCAGGTACAACCAAAGAAAAGTGTTTTTTCACTTTATTTTTGCTGTTTTGTGTTTAGTTTCAGCAGCAAATTCCCCCAGGAACTAGAACCTTTCTGAGAACAGTGGGGGTGTGACTGCAGGAGCCAGGGAATAAATTTAGCTCTGGGGTAAAAATTTTCTAGGCTTTAAAAGTCCCTAATCAGGTGGTTGTACTTTCCAACTCTGGGAACTTTGGGGGTAGGCACTGCAGGGCCAAATGATTCTGGTTTGCTGTGTCTTCTCACCGTGTCCTGCCACAGAACTATCTGTGCTGTGCATGGTCATTAGCGGTCAATAGAGCTGAGGGTAATTTTTCAAATTTCTAACCACTACTGTTATTCAGCTACCGTAAATTAAGATGTTCACAATTACTTCCTAAGTGGAGAAACAGCTCTACATCGATGATCAAACCATGGTTCCCGTTGTTGGTAGCCCCTGTAGTCAATGCTTGTTCGCCTAATGCTGCTTCTCTCGACTAGCAAAGCTACTGTGCATTCCGGTTAAAGCATTGTAACCTGTGGTCCGGGACCCTTGGAGATTTTCATAAATCAACAAAAACCTTGATAAAATACTGATTAAACAGATTATACAAAGGTCTTTTGATAGGAAAAACATGTTGACCTCTTTTTGGGGATTTTATCAATGAATAAAAAAAAAAAAAAAAAAAAATCATGACTGATTTTTTGACAGCAATGCATCACTTTTTCTTCCACAGGAGGGCTCATACAAGATAGACAGATAGAGGGAGGGAGGGCTTCAAGGAAAAAGGGCTGGGAACCACTGGGGCAAAGTACAGCTTAAAGCTGAAGAAGCCCACCAACAGCTTCACATTTCCAATTTACTCTCACCATATAGTGACATTTCTGCTGAGAGTAAAACTATGATAATTGGAGACTGAGTACTCAGAAATGTGGAGTTGGAGAAGTTAGTGTGTAAAGAGAAGTGTATTCCTGGGGACAGAGCAGACAACACCGAGTCTAATTTAAAGTCGCTGGTAAAGAATAAACAAAGTTTTCTACGATTAACAACACCAGACCCTGGGCCTTTATTACAAATGATACAAATATAGATAGAAAGGGTGCAAATTCTAACAGAACAATTAATATTAAACGTACAGATGCAGTTTGGCCAAATAATCTGAAATTTTAATAGTGGAATGCTGGATCATTGGAATCTGGTCTGATATCACATGATAATACTGATTCACATTATCTTGCTGAAAGCTGTGTGTTTCAGGAAGCCTGATTAACATAATCTCCCCTACACCTTTAGACATTGGTGGTAAACGCAAACAACGCAGGAACCATTTAGATCTCAGAAATGACATTCCTGGTACTGTTTGCTGTAATGCTCCTAAATATTGCTTTAAATGTTGATCTGAATAAATCCAGCTGTAACTGAGGTTCTGCTCCCTCAAAAATTATCGTCCTGCATAACCAGCAGATATCCCATTATACCTCTTTCACACCAGTTTCAGTGGCAGCTTTTCTACTTTTCCTGTCAAACAGAAACACTTCATTGAACAAGAACAGGCAGATACTCACTCTGGCGGCTGGTTTTGGAGTTTTCTTCACTGGATTGTAATCCTCCTCAGAGTCAGAGCCCTTCCTCTTTTTCCCCCGACCTTTACCTAAACAGAGTCCATTACAGCAAATGTGACCAAAACATTCACCTCCAAAGAAATAAATGGGATTTAATTTTTTGTTTGGTTTTTATAATGTACCTTTGAGAGCTGGTGTTGGCTTCTTGGACCCAGTGTCAGAGTCAGAGTCCCAGATGGATTTGTCTGGTTTCTTTGCTTTTGGTGCTGGTGTTTTCTTGGGTTTGGGAGGTGTATCAGAAGGAGTCTTAGCTGCTATGGATCACACAGAAACAGAAACGTTAAACTCTGATAGATGATGGGAATCCGTCACCACAATCAATCACATAAGGAGCTTTTACCACCTCTAAAAATACCAGTTTTACCTTTAAACAAGCTTAAAAAGTCACGGATTAATTAGGAATTCCTTTAAAAAATGGATCCAGTCTCACTTTGTTTATGGTGACAGCTATGGTTCTGCATTAGAGCACCCTCTGGTGAACACAGTGAATCATTACCTTTCTTTGCTGGCGTCGGCGTTCGGTTGCTGAAAGAGGAATAAGTGGAGAAGATGCCGCGGTCCTCATCACTGTCTGACTTGGATCCATCTGCAAGACAAGCACAGGCCTACATTCAGCTCCCATACTCTTTTAACAGAAACTGTATTTATTTATGAATGTTTACCGCTTATAAAGTAGATCAACACTTGTACATTTCAATCTCAGCAAACAGGCTCAACTGAAGTGTCAATGTGTAGCAGAAAGTGGGGAAAAGTGTTTTTGTCTGACGTACAGTTGATTTTGTGTGAATGTGTCTTAATAACAAATTAAAGTAAAGTAAAGTCATACTTTATTAATCCCCAAAGGGAAATTCACAGTTTACACCCTATTGTTTTACATGCTACACACACATAGAAATAGTGATGGCCTTGCTGCTCTCGCTGAAGCTCTGCCATGAGCTGTTGGGGGTTCAGGCCAGTGCTCAGGACGTGATCATATAATAGAGATAATAAAGCTTTTCTAATCTATCTCAAATAATGAGTTAAGGCATGTCCAGAAACACGTGTTTTAGTTGTGTTTTATCCTGCAGTATAGGACAGTGGGTGGGAGGAATCGGTGTCCCTTTGGCCAGTTTTTATCCAATGCTTAAATATTTTGGTATCAAAAATATGTTATAGAGTATACATGATACAATCTTATCAATCATCTCTGACTTATTTACAAGCTTACATCAGTCTTGGCTCTTTGATAAGGCGATATATCATCACAGATGCCATGTTTACCCCTCGTGGTTTCATTGATGTGATACAAAGTGGAGGAAGAGCGTTCAAACTTGTCACGAACCACTGGGTGAGATCCAAATGGACCTCACTCGCTGTTTATCATTTATGTTTAAAAGAACTGAGTTTGTCACTGTTTTAACTACGAGGTGGGCAGCTCTGTCCATCATTAACTCAGTTCTGAGCAGGTGCTAAAGTTACATTTTTTTACTGCTACATTCCTCTAAGTCTAATTGCTTCCATCCTCTTCAACTCAATTCTTTCAACCTAATAAAGTTTCATTTTTAATTGATCCAAAATTTAAATCTACTGCACTTTACAAGTTAATCTTTTTCCATCTAAATTAATTTTTATAATTTGATTAATATTTATGAATTATTTTACCAAATTCCAGCAAATTACTGATCTTTTGATCATGTATTTTAATATGTTTAGATTTTAATGTAACAGAACAAATACATTACATACAAAAATGAAAACGTGTATGTGCAACCAATGTTTATCTGTAGTTTCATAAACTTGGCTCAGGAACAAAGACCACACCTCTAATCCCAAATCCGCTGCCCAATGTATAAAAGCACACCTCACCCATCTATATGCCTCTGACTCTGCTTTCACGTCCCTCCCACCCAAAACCCCTTGATTTCTAACTTCTCTCTGTCTTAATACAGGAACAGCAGGGGGATCCTTACTGACAGTGACAAGATCCCTTCACCCAGAGCGTGTACCCCTCTGGTTCCCGGATGTCGTACCAACAGCAGACCCCTCCATCCAGGTCTTAAGTTCTCCATCTTCCTTTTGGCTGCACCATCGCCACCTCAAGCCAGTTGATCATGTGTCTTAGACCATAGCCAACACCACAAACTCAAGTCCCAGTCTTCGACTTTCCTCGGATCGAACCAGCTCAAGACGGCTCAACATCTCAGCACCCATCAGCTTGATTTCTCATAAATTCATCCTTTCATCACATCATCCCTCCATCCCACGATGCTTACCTTCATTAGGGATGGGAACCGATTTCATTTGAGGACCGGAACAAATTGGTTCAATCCATCGACACCATTTACATTTAATCTTAAATCCCTTATCAATGTCATACTTAGGATTTCAATTTATTTCTATACATCCAGAGAGCTAGGATCCAGAGACTAGCTTTATATTAATTTTAAGGTTTCATCTTTTTTAAGAAAATGAGCAGTAGTTTTGTATTCTAATTTTAGTTCAGAGATTGAAGGTCCAGAGCAGTTTATTGTAACTGCGACATTTCCCACAAAAAATGAGAATTTTTGTATATTTTAGCATGTTCTCCTCCCACACACTTGATGTTTAACATTTTAGCTGTTTATTATGGCCAGTAATTATAGTGTGCTTGTCACTGGCTTTCACTGAAGGTGGCATACATCTTGTTCAGTGTTCAGAGAGAAAGAAACTCAACAAAATTTGAGTTGCTAAAAGTGAAAACCTATTTAATCTACTTTTTCCAAAAAGGAAGTTCACAGGAAGGAATCAATAAAGTAACTGATTAAGAATTGAATCGATAAGCAAAATCAACAATGACACAGATATAAATAAAATCTTAATTATTCCCATCCCTAACCTTCATCCCTCCATTTCTCTACCATTCAATTATCTCAATATTAAACTATTTAAAGCCATTGCTGACCAGCATTGTCTTTGTTAGTGGATGTGCATCTAGAACGGTTTTCAGAAGTATCTGTGCTGTATTTGGTCAATAAAATAAGAAATGATTTGATACTGGGTGCCTAGGACCCCTTTGCCATGGTATCAAATGGGTATCAATAATATTTAATTTCACTTTGAATTAAAGATGCACTACAATTGTAAATATCAGGGCTGATATGAATGTTTACAATAACTAAGTCCTAATTTTTTTTAACACTTCCTTTGGTATACCACTCAAACCATGCCATCATTTCCCTCATGTTTGACTGTGAACAAAAAATCAGTTTGTCCAACAGGTCACATCTTCTGCCCAATGATACATCATTTGCTGATCTCAGCTGATAACTAAGTTAAACTGATGCATCTGTGCATCCCTACTTAGCATCAGGTGGAAATTTAAATTCTGGCATTGTGACAGCCCTACATAAGGGAAAGGTGACTATGCTGTGGTTTAAGACTATTTCACCAAAGAGAGAAATCTGTGACACTATGAAAGGAATACCATTTTTGAATAACACAACAGAAACTGTCTATGGTCAAAGCATTTGAATCGTTTCACCAACACTGCTTGGTACTCACCGCTGTCATTGCTCTTATCAGAGAAGGCGGACTTGGATGAGAAGATGCTGGTTTTCTCTTCCTTCTTAGCTACAGGTGTAGACCTTCAAAGAAGCAGAAACATCTTATGTTCATCAACATTTTCTTTTATTTTGGGGCATCTTTGCCTTTATTTGAGTTCAGATGGGTCAGAGATGACAGGAAATGAGAAAAGACAGAGGACGGACATGCAACACAAGATAAGATGGTGGTGATACGGTTACTTTGATAGACTCACAACACAAAGACGCCCAAGTATGTTAGTGCTTATTTTAGAGTTTACATTTTGAATTTAATTTCAATGCGGGGTAATAGGATACCAAGTACATGAGTCCACACTTTCAAGACCATCCTCATATGCAGTCTAAGCTATCACATATCAGTCACTGTCAGTATTCATTGAGACATGTTCACATGTTGCATTAAGGATTACCACTCAGTATCTGATGTTAATGCATGGTGTAAACAGGGTCATGGTTGTCCTGTTTGACACAGACATTTTATTTCAACACATTCAGATGAGCTGCTGTTATTTGAATCTTACGTGGTCTTTTTTTTGGAGGGAGAAAAGGAGTCTTCATCGAAGTCGTCGTTGTCATCATGGTCGTTGTCGCTCTCTTTCCTGGCAGATGAGGTGAAGTCATCTTTGAAAGACCTCACAGGAGAAGAAGGCACAAAATCGTCGCCGTTCTCCTCTTCGTCTGCCCCGTCCTCGTCCTCCTCCTCGGAGAAGTCGAACGTGTATTTTGGTTTGGAAGCTGACAGAGAAGAGCAGAGACTGTGTCAAACCACATTATTCTGATTGCTGTGGATTCTCTTGTACAATAATTATGAGTGTTGCGGCTGGGTTGCATCAGCCCGCGCCCTCAGACGCCTGAAGCCGACAGAGAATAATCAGACCGAGGAAACGCAGACACAGTTCACAAGTTATTTTTGGCCTCAGGCTGCTTCAAGTGGATTGAAGTGAAATGCTACCAGTCAGTGTGTAACCAGCTGCCTGATGCTCACGGTGCTGCATAATCAAAGAAGCTGTACTTATTTAAACTGAGGCTGAAAGATACATAAATGATGTTGTAACAGTTTAACAAGATAAAACAAGGAAATTACAATCTCAAATGAAGGCTTTATTAAAACTTCTTTTCTTTATGTCTTTAAGTCTTTGTCATCTCTGTGCTTGATTTAGCTCAGTATGTATCTAGCCTGACTCCTTTAGGCATAAGTGCTGCTTTCTTACTGCAATACACAACTACACTGAAATGTAAGGTTTGCAGCAGCAATATTTAGAGCAACAAAACATACTCACCCCTGTATACTGCATTAAATCTAACCCCCTTTAGGATGTGATTCTTTTTATTTCTTTTTGTGTGATCATCACAGCAATGTCTGCTCACAGATAAAACAGTTGTTCCTAATTAAAGTAAAAATTAGTTAGGAGTTATAAAAACCACACTGGCTTGATAACAAGAGCTTGGCTAGTTCTATGTTGAATCTTTGACTCAAAGGTGTTGGTGGTAGTTTCATGTTATAAGATGCTTAGAAATGTGAACCTGAAAAATGATTTTTATACAAAGCAACTAGAAAGTTTCAGCTGGCAAAAACTGGATGAAAAGAACCTGGTTTTGTTAGGATGTTCACAAATGTTTTAGACATGCACTTGTACATGTCATGCATCTATGATGTTTTCTGCTTTATTTTATCCAAATTCTGTAACACTTTTATAAATTTCATGTTTCCAGCCTGTTTTGTGAGTATTTATAAATTTATCCCTGTACTTGTCTTGTGTAAATTCCTGCAAACATTGTGAAATAAACCATCATTTTTCAAGCAAAGCCCCTAACAATGACTTAGCAGCGTGACTTAAAAAGACTAGCCACATTGTGCTTTGCACATTTATCTCTCTTTGTTAAAATATAAATACAGAATTTCATCACATAAATAGACTGCTGCAAGAAAAATGAAAGGGAAAAGACTAGCTGTATGGGAAAAAGAAGCTTATATTCCTACAGGTCCCCACATTTTGTGCTTTCTTGATGATAAGAGAATATATCAACCATAGCCGACAGTACTTTCCCTCTATTCGTGGTTAATTTGAGGCTTTGAAGACTTGAGGTAGGGTATTAGATATCCTTAAGATTATCCTTTGAGATTTAGCTTTATATTTGGCTTATTTTCACCTGATAGCCTCTTTGAGATGGTCTCTCTGGGGATGATTGGCTGCTCGTTGTCCTCCAGTTCACTGTCTGACTTGGATTCGTCTTCAGACCAAGGGTTTCTCTTCTTCACCTTCTTTCCAGAAGAACCTTTGGGTCCTGGGGGTTTTCTGGCTCTGGGAGTTCCTGCAACACAGTAAACAAGATTACCAGACTGTTTGTAGACGCTCAGTTTTCTCACTAAACTCTGAGCAGCTCAGGGTTGTTCAATAATGGATTACAGTTTTTCTCAGTGCACTGCAAAGCATCAAAGAGGCCTGGGGATAAAACCACTTTAAAATCAGTCCAACACAGTTTTCCTCTAAGAGAGAACGCTGTGTCATCTCTAGACAGTGATTGTTGACAAATATCTGTCTGTGCTGATAAATCATTTATCGTCTGATACAGAACATCCATTTCTATCATGGCTTCTACCCTCAACTCAAACTTTAGTCTTAGAAAGTTTGAAACTAGAAAACCTTAGACACTTTTAAATGGGGGATGCTGGTCTTAAATATAATTCTTCTTATTACATATTTCAGAGAAATTACTAAAGGCCCTTAAGTTTTAAAACTGCTTATAGTCTTTAACAGCTAGCAGACATAAATACAAGCTTTAAAGGATGTGAATGAATCCTTAATGGTTTAAGGTATGACCACTTAAAAGTTCTGTAAAATCCAATAGATATGACACATTTTAACCCCTGAAACCTAGGTTGTGTCCTTTTTACTACTGTGATCAGTATGAATATAAAACGCTGAAACATGCAATTTCATAATCACTAGTGCTGCTGACATCATCCCACATTGCATGCAGCATGTCTTTTATTGAATATTTGCCCCCCATTTCAACCACAAGTACCAGGAACTTTTTGTTCAATGAACTTCTCTTCACTGAACTAAATGGCTGATTTGGCTGATGGTGGTCTGCATTTGCAGAGAAGCCTAAAGTCCCAGAAAGATCATGCAAATCAAGCCAATGACACATGGGAAGCAATGAAAGTAAATGCTCTGTCACATCAGTCCAGTAGGTGGCAGTAAGGAGATGACAAAGGCCTTAAACAAAGATAATGCCTTAAAGCACATCATCATTTTTGAGTGTTTACAGTTTGCCTGTTAGCATGGAGGTAATTTAACTTGCTCTTTTTAACATGCTTTATTAAATTCAAAATGAATTCACTGAATCCATCTCAACATTTTTCAGTCTGGGGTCAATAAATTATATCCAACCATTGTGCAGCTCTTCAATTTCCTGTTATGAATCAGGCCTTGCATGAAAATTAAAAAAAACAAAACAAAACAAAACAAGAAATTTTTACCTTTAATGTAAAGAAGCTGTGACTACCTCTCAAGGTAAACTATTTACTAAAGCCCAATCTTTGAAATTCAAAGATGCAGATCTAAAATCAGTTCGAAATTTTGTTAAAGAAGTGTGATTTCAGCATCAATCAAAATAACGGTGACTGAATATTTTCCATAATCAAGCAGCTCTGCTAGAAGACCTATTATCCAACTGACCTGTTGACTCTTTCTTCTCTTTCTTTACTCGTGGAGCCTTTGGAGGCTTTGACGTGGTCACAGAGTTTTCTCCTGTTGCTCCTTCGCCGCCCAAACCATCGTCGTCAAACTCTAGCTTCACCGCTGGGTCCACATCACCCTGAGACAAATGTTTACCATTTAATAACCCTCGATATGCATTCATCAATCATCTTATTGTATCATTACACAGGTAGTGCTTACCTTCTTCTTCTTAGTCAGTTTCTTGGCTGCATCTGATTTGATTGCCTGAGTTGGAGGCTCCACCCTACGACCGAACGGTGAGGGCAAAGTCTCCTCCAGATTCATCTTCTTCACTTTAGGTTTGCCCACCTTCCCTTTGATCAGTTTGATGGCTTTTCCGAAGTTCTGCTCCTCTCGCTCCTGGGCCTCCAGTTTCTGAAAGCATGGAAAATTTTAAGTAAGATGATTTTTTTTAAATCTATAAAATAAGAAACCTGTCAATAGAAGCACTTTTAAAACAATGGTGGAGCAATGAACAAGGTAAAGGCCAAATAAAAATCAGAAGTCAAACAAAAAGACCTCCTGAAGAAGGCTTGGTGCCTAACCGCATTGAAGTGTGTTTTTACAATCTACACATGACTATGCTGTGAAAATAAAGGATTTTTTTTATTTCAAGAGAATCCGTTCTCCAAACATTTTATTTAGTCCTGGAAGCCCTCCTTCCTATAGTTTTTTGGTGATAGTAATATTGATAGGGGCGTCTATATCAATGACAATAAACAATCTCCATTTCTACCAAGAACCAGGTACACCATCGCCTTTATGTTCCCCATAGTTGTGTTGGACGTCATGGCAGTTTTGCACAGCTGTGCTATGATGCCTTGCCTAGATAGAGTAAGTAATATCCAACTATTTACTTAAATGGAAAACAAACAGCCTGGTACCCAAATCAAGTGGACCCTGAGCCAATTCATGAAGGTGCCATGTGGTTGTGCATCATAATTCTCCTAGACCAGAACTTTAAGACAGCTCAAAACAAACATAGAAATGTATCTTTTAACCATGCTTCATCAGTCGTTTTAAACTTAAATAACATCTTCCAAAGGGCTGATAAACTTTAATGGTAATTAACTTACGTCCAGCTCCTCGACGAACACTGCCAAGTCCTCCTTCCACAGATCTTCTGGACTTTTCCTCTGCAGGTCGTGTAGCTCTCCTCTCTGCACATCAACACACATTCACTTTGTTAAACAGCAAATTTTGACTTCACAGCCTCAGCGACTAAAATGGACTGTGGTCCTTGATGCCACTGTACTGTACCACAGCAAGCTGAAGTTTGGTGATTAATTATTACAATGATAAAAAGTCTAAGCATGTACGTTATTATCAGGGCTCTGGTGATTTAGAGGGTTAATTTCATTTGGACCTACCCTTCAAGACGTGTCTATTAACATCTTGGCTTAAGGGTTGCCTTGCTCTACACCCAAACTACTGCTGTGAATTTCAAGATCGTCTTTGAAACTCATTTTTTGACTGGTTTCTCTTCTGCATGACAACTGAATTCATTAGGAAGGTAGAAAAAGTCAGAGTTAGTGCAGTGCAATTAAGAAATTCTCTATTTCAATGATGATTTTAGCCTCCCAACATCATGGAAACAAGATAACTGACATAACTTAGCCACATGCACTGCTGCACACTTCTTGTCTGTATGGGTGGTAAATAAGGCACACCCTCCCTTCATTTACAACACAGCATGTGATCAGCCCTTCCTACCAAAACAAACTCTCACTTTTACTTAAGTGAGGAGCGGAGGGAGCGACAGAGCATACTCTGGTTAGGAGGCCACACACTAGACAATTTTCAAATAGTAACAGATTTTATAAATGTGGTACTGCACAGTTTCAGCTGATTTTTTTACATTATAATCCAGCAAATCCAGCCTAAGTCAGCCTTAAACTGTCAGGTGTGTGGCCAGCCTTAGCTTGAGAAGAGAAAGCTAAAGAAGGGTGGGCCTGGAATGATGCAAAATAACCTGCAGGATTAGTTGTGGCCGCCTCTGAAGGTGACACAACAAATGTATTTAATCATTCTAAGTTCACACAGCAAGTGGTAATCATGATGTCAATGTCCATCAAAAATAATCCAGGTTATGATTTTGCCATGGTTGAGCAGCCCTAGACAATGGAAAATTTGTTTACATTCAAGCCATGACTTTCTCCAAAACAGGGAAAAAATGAATAATAAAATGAACAAACTTAAACATTAAATGAAAAACTTGACACTTTTTTGCCCTTGTTCTTTATAAAAAGAATACCAAAATAAAGACTTTTCTGAAGAGAGCTTATTACTTCATTTTTGTTCGCAGACTTGTTTTAATCTCTGTTGGTGATCTCTTCTTGTTTATATGAACTCCTCAGAACTGTAGAGCTGCTGAAAAGCCTCTGGTGTCTGCTTCTTTTGTTGTCATCATGTTGAAAGGTCTGTGTCTGATGGTCCCTTTTTCTAAACTTTTAAGTGTACTTTTGCACTCCATTACATGCAGATTGCAGAGAACTATAGTAATCGCTGTTTTTGCCTGTAAAAAAGTCCTACAGCCTGATTTTTATGTCCCAGCAGAGGCCCTGAAGTCAAATCTCAAATGCCTAACTGAAACACTTAAATAGTATGATGAATTTACCATAAACACACTGTAAAGCTCAGTCTATATATCTGCGCTATTGTTGCCTATGCCATTGTGAGAACAACGTACTTGTGCATTGGTATGTCTGTGTCACTCTGCAACACCACACAGAAAAGCTGCTCAGCAGGATGATTTCTACGCCAGTTCCCTGTCTAGAGGCCATATTCCCTGCTTATTTGCTTCCAGGAAACTGATAAATATTCATCAACAGTTGATTATAATGCAGTTATAGCAAAAAAAGGATGCAAAAATCATCTGAGGGGAAATTTTGATATCCATTCAGCCACTGAAAGAGGCATGGATGATGCACGTCTGGTATTTTGGGTAGTTAGAAAGTACATTTGACGAGAGTAATGAAGCAAAAAGAAATAAAAGAATTTAAAAAAACATTAACCTCACCTTATTGTCCCTCTGTTTGAGCAGCTCCTCCACCTTCTCTTTAGTCAGACACCACAGAGGCATGTTGAGAATGTAGTTGAAGTTTGGTCCTGATGACGAGCCGGAGTCGATTGAGCTGTCGCTGTCATCTCCGTCATTGAAGTCTTCTTCTTGAGCCTGTCAGAGAAAAACAACATTTAACTACTCTACTGACCCTTACTGTAGTTGATTTCTCTCCTTCCTGCCAAGATAAATGCCCATTTACTGTAGTGTCCCGTGCAAGTACAGCTCCCTCTTGTGGTCTTTCATCATTAAAGCATCTAATTTTTCAAAATAAGGCCATATCTGTGTATTCCAACAGATGATCATTTTTCATCTTGCCACGTTGTTGCTGTCTAAATGTGTGTGCTGATATATGACCACTCTCCTTCTGACGTTACCTTTTCTTGAGCTTTGCCCCAGGCAACCACTGGATCAGACTCATAACCCTTCTGTACGAGCATGCGGATCAGCTCACGCTTGGATTTGTTCTCTGGAAGCAGAAATAAACATGATTTATGAAAGAAAATCCTTTACTCGGCCACACAAAGGTTTACTTTTCATTGTGTTTACCAATTGTAATTTTCCCCTCAATCTTCTCCAGTACAAAGCGGGCCTGGTTGGACAATTTCGAGGCCTCGGCTCCTAGGCTGCCCAGTAACCAGTCCTTCCTCAGTTTGTAGTAGTGCAGGCGGAGCTCGAAGAACTCTTTGAGGATGTCCTGGACTGAGTCATACCTCTTCAGACAGCCCATGTGGTCAAACAACACCTGAGGAGAACATGGTTAAAAATCAGTTAATCCATTTTTTCAGAAAAGTGTCCTGGTTAAACTTTTTTGCCAACATGTGAAGATTTAAATTCTGGGAAGCCCATGAGTAATAGACCCTGCAACGCTTTGTGGTTTGTGTTTCAAAGGTTAGGTCAACTGGATACTACATCAATGTTATTGAATTTACTGAGATGCAAGACAAATTTCATACTTTCAGGATTCATCTTTTCCAAGTCAAATTCAAGCATTTTCAAGGTGCATTTCCAAGCTGTTCCAGCACTATACCACACTTCAAAACAGATACTATCATTAAAACCATGTTTCATAATAGCAGCTTATAAATGGATAAAGATTCAAGGAAAACCTAACTTATTTTAAAACATTTGGCCCAAAATAACATAACCCATTAAATTTTTGATGGAAATTTAATTTTAATGACCATAAAAAAATATGACTGATGATCTTGAGTTTACCTGGTTATTGCCTAATTTTCTAAAGAGAAACCAAGTTTTTTCCTAACATCATTATCATCATTATTATTCTAAGATAAGATGTGAGTGACCCTCTGCTTTTTTTTTTCTTAATATAACAAGCCAATCATTCAGTCAGATAGCTATTTATCATGAACAGCCCACATTTCATGCACTTTTAGCACTTTATCTGAAATCCAAGCACTTCTCAAACCTTGAAAACAAATTATAACTCAAGTATTTTCAGGGCATCAAGTACTTGTATGAGCCCAACTTTATCTGGTAGTAAAGTATGTCAAAGCCATAGCTTCCCATTTTGTGACTGCTCCCAGAGTTAGCAACATCTGTTGATCAGTTAATCATTAATTATTGGTGTCAAGATTTACAACTTTTTTTAACATGAACATTAATCTGAAAAGCTAATATACAAACCCTTGGTTCGCAGCTAGTGGGTTACAAAGCAATTTTCAGTGGGCAGCAGATTTGGCTTGTAGGGATCATTTCTGATGCAGCAGGACCGATTTGATTTAAATATTAGGATGAGGAGAGCATCTAATAGTAACATGGCTCTACAATTGTTGGTCTGATGGATGCAGAGATTGTGGCTGCAGTGTTGGAGGACTCTTGAAATTGTTAACATGGTCAGAATCACACAAGTCATAACTTTCTAGCGATAAATGTCATAAGTCATACTTTTGCACAACAGTTTTGTAAATAACCGTGAAAATCACGAGCAAACATTGATGGCCCTGTGACTGATTGTTGGACTTTTAACAGGTTTTAACATTAAATATTTCATTTACTGTGCACATCTTACTGTTGGCTTAACCTAACTTTAGTATAATCTATTCATGATTTCGAACCACACCATTACAAATGTATAATCAAGGTTAAAAAAGTAACCCCTAAATATAAAAATAAAACTGAACAAGTCAGATCATATTCTCAGAAAGAAGACACTTGTATCATTTACCATGGAGTTGCAGGTCAGGCTGGACTGCAGCTTGAAGACTTTATGGAGTCCAGCAGCCTCAGCCTGGGCCAGTTTCTCCTCAGACATCCGAACCACAAACTTGACCGTGGTGTCGGTGTGATATTCTTTATAATCACTAATGAGAGCTGGTGTTTTGTCTGTGCCTTGCAGCATGGGCTCCAGGACGGACTCCTTATAGGCCTGCACACAACATGAAAGAAGCATGATTAGTCACCATAGTACATTAATAATTTTAGGAGAAAATAATAGCATGTTATGTTTCTGAGCCATACCTGAGTCCATGTCCGAACAGGAAGCTCTGTGATCTCAATTGTGTTTCTGTCAATGACCGAGACCTCTCCACTGACCAGGTACTGGTTCTGACCCAGTTCATGAATCACCCCTCTGAAGTTTTTGTAGCTAGGAAGCTGTTTATGATGACAAAAAACAGGAAGAAAAACGTATAAAACAGTTAGAATTTCCATCAAGCCCAAGTAAAAATTGTGAATATATTTTCTGCATCTACACTCAAAGCAAGATGTCACTACGATGCTCCCTGTATTCACACTCTTTACCATTGTTAGTGGGTCCTGGTGGTTGAGCATGCGGTTGATGTTGTTGACAATCTCTCGGGTGTCATAGTTGGGAATCTTACACGCCCAGCCTGTCCCAATGCCCTCAGCTCCGTTCACCAGCACCAAGGGAATGATGGGGATGTACCACTCGGGCTCTACCTTCTGGTTGTCGTCAAACAGGAACTTAAGCAGGTTTGAATCCACCGGGGGGAACAACCTCTTCGCAAGAGGACTGTGGATGCATCAGACCAATATAAGACTTAAGTATCCAAACTATCATCTTCACTTTTAATATCAAGATTAGTTAGCAGAAGGGTACAAAGATAAGACTTTAAGGATCGTTTTTGACAGCAGTGTTTGGATAATTATGTTTACCTGAGCATGGTGAAGATATAACGAGGGCTGGCAGCATCTTTGCCTCCGTTGATGCGAGTACCAAACTGACCCAGTGGCTGCAGGATGTTCAAGTTGTTGCTGCCCACAAAGTTCTGAGCCAAGTTCACAATGGTCATCATGAGAGCTGACTGCAAGACAGAAAGGGAAATTTTGCTTATTTGCAGTAGAACAGTTGTATTAAACAGAAAGTAACCACGGCAGATGAGTTAAGCTAAAAAGCAAACTCATAAAAGAGACAGCATTGCATGATCTTTGCATAGAATTAGCCTGTTAACACTTATTCTTAATAGTATTTATTAAGACTGTTTGTGTCATATGGAAGTTATTGTTGAGACTGTTACCTCTCCATGGTGGTAGGCAGACATCTCTGCCACTGAACCGGCTAGCTGTGCTACCTTCACTTCCCTCTTGTCGTTCCTCTTCAAGCAGGTGAAAAGCACCTTCCTCTGGCCTGGCTTTAAACCTGAAGACAACAAATACACCAACATCAACACAAGGTCTGGATTAGCATGAGCCTTGTGTCTTTAACCTGACATAAACTTGACTGTAAAAACATATTCAAAGATGCCTGTACTACAATTTTTATTTTTATACACACCGTCAACCAAGGAGGGAATGGATCTCTCGTTGTCAGAGTTAGAAAACAGGATCAGCTCTTTGTTAATAAAGTCGTTGTAGGAGAGGTGCCTGGCCTGAGTCCCATATAGGTATTGCTGAAAAAACAATGAAAATATTAAGCATATACCTTGAATAGAGGTCAAGTAGCAGTTTAAGATGAGTTTAACAAAGCATAAAGCCTTATGAAAGTTTTAAAAGCTTTCAAAATATCTAAAATAAGCAGTTTTTAATGACCTGTTCAGACAATATCTGAGGAAAACAACATTACAAATCCAGTTCAACCACGTCACAGAGTTTGAAAAGCCACAACAGCCTTGTTGAAAGTGACACAAACACATACATTTGGACTTTTTTGTGTCACAATTAAAGAAAAATCCACTAACCTCTGGCAGGCCATGCATCCTCCTCTGGCGCCTGTCCTCCATGAAGTTGGTCAGCCACTCCTTCCTGTCGTCTGTCTTCTTCTTACTGAAGGCCTGCAGCAGAAAATAAAATACAAACTGGCAGTTTAGCAAACATACAGTAAGGTTATGTGTGGAGCCAGTGTTCTCTATTCCTGCATATCCTTTATAACAGTGGTTCTCAACTGGTCAGACATCAGGACCCACTACCACTTCCTCATCTCTACTCAAGTTTTTTTTAAATTGTCAGCTGCTGAAATTCATCTAATGAAAAGTGTTGCTTGGACCAAGTTGGAAAAAATCAAAGAGATGGGTATTAAAACGTGACTGAAAAGCCCAAGTTACAGGGACATACCAGCACACATTTTATTTTATTTTATTTCATTTTCCCAAGATCCCCTTTGTAATCACAGAAGGGTTCTACACACTTTTAGGAATCAAATTTAGGACTTTTTAAGACCTGGGCTGAGAAAAATAAACACCGTAAGTTCTCCAACATACACAACAAGCATATACTCAAGCAAAAGAATTATTAAAATCTAATAAATGTAGGTAGAAAGAAAGGTTGGATAAAGACATGTCTAAGTCAGAGTGCCTCCTAAAATTTCAGACCTCTCAAGACTTAAGACTTTTAATGGCTGTCAATTTAAAAAGTCAAATTTAAGAATTTCAAGGATCTGTAGTCACCCTGTCACAGGTAAAGGAGACAAATAAGTTTAAATCTTAAGAAAGACCAAAAATAAATTGCTATCACAGTGAACTAAAAGAAAATGTATGGATGTATGTCTTTGTAGGACTTCATACATCATAGACTTTTGTCTGCATTGGTTTTTCCAGGCACAAATTCACAACCCACTTAAAACAGTTCCGTAACCCAATTCTGGACTCTGACCTATCGATTGAGAACCACTGCTTTAAAATGTACCAGCATCATTAATGTCTCCAACCCTCACTACTGTCACATCCAGAGGCTTTTTAAAAACAGTACTCTTGTTACTAAAGCCAACTTTCCTTCATTATGTGTTTGGTTAAGACTGCTTCTTTCTCTTTTGTTTGTTGTTTCAGAGTGGTTAGCAAACAGTTACAGTGATGCTCCCACCTAGACTGCAGTGTAAATACTGCTGTGTGTGATTGCTTTTTTCCTCCACTTAGACATATGTGTCTGCTATGTGCTCCCAAACCGTGACAGAATGAAACAACACAAATACCGTTACAGCCATTACAGTTACATTTATGGTGAAGTATTGATCTGTTGCATGTGTAGCCACATGCAGTACAGAGTAGGCATTGGAATTATCTGACAGCACATTATAATCAAACTTTACTCACAAGAGTAATGGCAGCGTCGTCCTCGGCTCCGCTGTATTTGAACATGATGCGATGTTTCTCCATGTCAGCGAAGTATTCTTTCGCCTCTTTGCCTGTACTTGTACCCAAACCTGGAAATGGAAATTTCACATTTTTACTCAGATCTTTTCTTTCTCAAACAAACTGCTGTGACTTTCAAACTGTTAATACTTCTAATGAGCAAAGTTTGCACTGATATGTGTAAATACTTGATTATCAAACCTTTGTAGTACTTTATATGCCATGTTTTAAAGTTCTCTGTCTGTTTCTTCCACTCATCAAACTCTGGAATGCTGTAGAAGGCCACCTCCTGCTTGTTCTTGGTCGCCTGCACAAAACACAATAAGACAAAACAGTTTCGAATTTTTAATGTCGATGTTGAGTCATGTTCTTTTTTATAATGAGTGTGTTTATACGGAGTTGACTATTTCATATGGTGTTTACAAGCACAAAGACACCCGGTGACTCTTATTCATACTGTATTAAGATGGTAATATGTGGGTTTGACCCTCTTTCTTACTTTGACAATGGGTGTGATGAACTCCTCCAGGAATGTGTGTTTCAGAAGAGACGGCCAGTTGTGGTGGAAGAAGTTGATGAGCAGACCTTTGATATGGGAGCCATCTTGATCCTGGGATAAGAGAGTAAATGTTAAAAGGTATGTTAGAATTTCAATCGATAAGACTAAAGCTGTGTGGGTGTGAATGAGGCCGCTCACCTGATCTGTCATGATCATGATCTTGCCGTATCGCAGTGTCCTCAGGGACTCTGCGTCATCGTAGCTCTTTTTGTACTGAAGGCCGACAATTTTGATGATGTTGTTAATCTCAGCGTTCTCCATAATCTGTTGAGAAAAAAAGGTTAAAATCGAAAGCGAAAGCTGAGTATATTTTAGAGTCATCAAGATCAAATTTCATATTAAGTGAGCATCCAGCTATGATCATTTAAGTCTTCAAGGATTTCAGCTGCATTGAAAGGATGGTACACCAACAATTCTGGCTTAAATTCCCCCAAAGGGAAAAATGGTAGAGTGCTAAAATGAATATTAGCCTAGTTAGAACAGCACAGAATTTAAGTTACACTCATTTTTTGGGATGTTACAAAAGAACACATTGAATATTTGTTTGTGACTTTCAATAGCAGTAAACATGCAAAAAGCACAAAGAAATTTTATTGTAAAAAAAGAGTTTCAGCCCTGTTGACAAGCCCATCTGAAAACACTGTGGCATGAACCGATGTCAGTAACCAATCTGTGTGTCAATCTGATGCTGACTTTTTCATCTAACTGTTCACTCAGAGAAGAAGTTTTATTATTGATCAGATAAAGACCCTCTCATCTGCTTCCATGGTCTATAATGAAAGAAAAACACTGGCACTGCTGGATTCTTCCAATGAAAGAAGTGGTGAAAAATAAAACATTGTGATGCCTGGCATAAAGACATGACACTATAATGTTCAACAACTGTAAAATGCAGGTATTTTCCTGTGTTTTGGCCTTGTGTACTCACGTAAACTGAATTTCAGGTCACTGAAAATGCTCAAGTTTTTTTTAGAAATTCTGTTTACAGCTTTCATTTGTAGACAGGACACTTAAACTAAGAAAAACTAAATTAAAACAAAGCATTTTGGCAAAATACAAACTTAACTAAACCAACAAACAAGCAAACAAGCAACAAAAACTAATTAAACTAAACTGAAATTTAAAACAAAAGGTGAAAACTAAATAAAAATAAAAATGGCATTCTCTTTAAAGCATCTAACGGTGCCTTTTTGCATTCTGAAATGTAGATGCCCCCTTATACTATCACAGGTGACCCGCCTGTGTCAAATCATTCTCGTTTTCTTTGCATGAGAAATTTACGGTAGCTCCCTCAGTTCATCTAAGCAAGCTAGGCACTGCTAAACTGACATCCCATAAAGGAATCTGTCACCGAACGTGGTTCCCGGAGCTCGGATTTGCTGAGTAAGTCTGTCATAGACAATACTTTACTGCTAACTTGCTAACCCAGAGCAGTGTCCACATCAAGGCAAACTGTTCTTCGGCCACACAGTATTTGCTTACTGCTGTGCTGGTGTTAGAGGCTAACGTGTCAACATGCCTACTTTTACGTTCAGGTTAGCGTCACGGTTAGCTGAGCCTCACGAGTCTGCTAAGGCGTTACGGTGAGCATATCTCCCGCTTCTCTCTCTGTTATCTGCTTATCAGGCTGGGATGAGATCTGTGTTGTCAATGATCTTATCCTATGCTCCTTCTGAGGTGCAGTACTGGGCCGTGGCCGAGTTATGGGGCTTGCTGTCGCTGGTGAGAGAACCTTGTGGTTGAACCTCTCAGACCTGAGTGATGCACAGAAGACTGACATTATGGATGCAGCATATGACTCCACTAAAGGTCTCTTTGGCCCAGCTCTGGAGAAGATGAGGGAGACCAGAAAACAGCATAAGAAAACAGGAAGGTGAGGCCTTTGACCTCTGCCTCCCCAGGAAATTCATTCCTCGTCCTGCTCAGGCACAGCGAGGTGAATTTGCAGCTGCTGCTGCTGCACGAGGAAGACAGGGAGGTGGAAGGCCACAGAGACAGGTAGCTGGGCAGCAGCCTAACCAGCAACCTAACTCCAAGCTGTGGGGAAAACACTCCTTTGTGGCTGTGGCAGGAAGAAAACGTCCCTCTAACCCCAGGGACATGAAGACAAAAAAAAGTCCTCCTAGCCCTCTTACTCCTCCTCCCCCAACAAAGGCAAGGAGAGAGGAGCAAAGCCTAAAAGCTCTGTATTTGGAGACCCAGGCTGCTCCCAGTTACCCAGGGCTCCTTTCTCATGTTCTCCTCCCTCATGTTCCAGAGTTGAAAGGGCAGCAGACAACACAAAGTCTCCAAGCACTTACAGTCTGCACAGAAATAACACTTTAGGCCAAGGGCGAGTTGCAAACAAAGAAATAAAATAGAAAATTGACATTCTCCCTTGATCCCAACAGAGGGCGATTGTGCCCCTCAATTTGCATACAGCCCTCATCGGTTGCAGGGAGTGACGTCATCAAGGTACGACGACCTGGGCCCACTAGCGACACGGGTAGATAGATGGTGCGCATGTGCAGTACCTCCATGGATTCTGTCCACTGTTTCTCAGGGGTACAGACTACGGTTCGCTATGAAACCACCCAGATTCAAGGGTGTGTTAGTTTCGATAGTGTATATAGGAAGATATATATAGGAAGATTCAGCACGCATCCTGGAGGACGGAATAACATCCCTGTTAAACAGAAAATCAGAGCCATTCCGAACGAGGAAGTGCATCTCGGGGTTTTACTCCCGATACTTTCTTGCTCCGAAAAAGGGGAGTACATCTCTCCGTCCCATTTTAGATCTCCGTGTGTTAAACAGATACCTACGAAAATACACTTTCAGGATGTTAACACACACAGTGCTCTGCCACTTGATCCGCCCCGCCGACTGGTTTGTAACGGTCAATCTGTCGGGTGCATATTTTCACATTGCAGTTCATCCCCCACACACAAAGTTTCTGAGGTTTGCCTACTAAGCCATCCCGTTCGGACTGTCGTTGGCACCGAGGGTTTTCAGCAAATGTGTGGAGGCAGCGCTGTTACTGTTACGGAACAGCTGCTTTAGAATATTTTTGTGCATAGATGACTACCTTATATGCTCCCATTCACGCGAGCAGGCAGTCAAAGATGCTGCTATGGTGACGAGTCACCTCAGGGATCTTGGTTTCAAAATAAAATTGGGCAATGAGCCGAGTGGAACCAGTGCAATGTACAGAATATCTGGGTCTCAATCTGAATTCCCTCTCTCATCGTATCACTCTTTTCGAGGGGAGGTTAACGTCTCTAACACAGTGCCTCAACCTTTTCCGTTTAGGAACAATAGTGACATTCAGACTGTGTCTGCGTCTACTAGGCATAATGGCCTCAGTGATCTCTGTTGTGCATTTTGGTCTTTTAATGATGAGGGAATTTCAGCACTGGGTAGCAGCACTGCACCTGTCCCTGCGACGTCACCTCAGCCGCAGGGTGAGGATAACATCAGCATGTTTAGTGGCCCTCGTCCGTGGAGGAACATGACAACTCTGTCAACGGGTGTTCCGGGCGCTGTCATCCAGGGTTACCATGACAACGGACGCTTCCCTGTCAGGTTGGGGAACAACGTTAATGAGCAGATCAGTGAACAGCACATGGGCCCCAGGACTGGCCGCATTTTGAACAGGGGTGCAGACCTTCTGTCACGGGGGAACCCTCTGTACAGGGAATGGACTCCCCACCTGCAAGTGGTGGAACAAATCGGGCAAATAACACAACCGGGCAGCCATAGATCTCTTTGTCTGGCAGGAAAACGCGCATTGTCCGCTGTATTTCTCCGTGTCAGATGTGAGCGCTCCTCTGGGTGTAGACACACTGGCCCACCCCTGGCCAAGGGTGCTGCTTTATGCAATTCCCCCTCTCAGCCTGATCTCTCCCACCCTAGACAGGGTGAGGGAACAGAACCTCTCACTAATCCTGGTTGCACCACGGTGGCCATCCAAGCATTGGGTGGCAGAAATAATTCAGCTTCTAACAGACGAACCATGGCCTCTTCCAATATGATGGGATCTCCTGTCTCAGGCCTAACTCAACACCCATTTGAACCTTCGGAGGCAGAAGAGATGAAGTTTGTATCTTTGAAGACTGCATTATTACTGACCTTAACGTCAGTGAAGCGTGTAAGTGACTTAGAGGGTTTGACGATTTGACCCTCTCGTTTACAGTTTGCTCCTGGGCTCTCTAAGGTTTGCATGTGGCCCAATCCAGCCTTTGTACCTAAAGTGGTGGAGACGGCCTACAGTGGAGTTTATGGCCTTTCATCCTCCTCTTTTCTCATCAGGGGAGGAGCAGAAACTTACCACTCTGTGCTGGGCTTTGGACATGTATGTGAATAAAACAGCAGCGTTCAGGAGAAATGATCTGCTGTTTGTGACTTTAGCTACTCCTCATAAGGGCAAACCTCCTCACTCTGTTATCAAAGAACCAGGGATTACGTCAAGTAGTTTTCAAAAACCCTCTCCTATGTGTGGGCCAGGCCTTATTCTAGTATGCCTGCCAGCTAATTCTTAAATCCGGTCAATAGGTCTGGGTATATACAGAAAATGTGACATCAATGCCCCGTCCACACAGAAACAAATTCAGGTGTATACGCAAACGTTTTTTTGTCAGATTGGTGTTTTCATCCACACGGAAACGGCATTTTGGGTGACTGTAAACAATACTTTTTGAAAACGGGTCCCAGAGTGCATAAATTCGTAAACGACTACTGTTTCGTCTCCGTGTGGATGGCTATCCGCATCTTTCTTAAAATGATTACGTCACACATAGCATATCTCCCTTAAGGTGCCTGCGCGGGCCAAAACAATAATGGCGGACAACAAGGTTGCGTTCGTGCTGCAGAAGCTACTGAGCTTGTTATGGCTTTTACAGCAAAACCTGATGCTCCTTCACCACCACAGCAAAACACATAAACCATATATTCTTAAATCCAACGCGGAGAACAACCAGAAGGGCAACTAAAATAAAGTTTGTGTCAGTTTTCTGTGATCTTCTTCTCCTTTGGTGCATTTCCGTGGCAGCGTTACAGTGCCAGTTACAGGCTTGGCATATGCACTATAGCATTTTTAGTTGTTTCAGTGGTTCCTGAAACGAGTCCGTCTTTACAGAAAACTTTTTCAAAACGAAACGACAATATATCGTTTTCGTCTCATTGTGGACGGGGCCTAAATGTAATACCTTCTTTAAGACTCTTTTCATGCATTTTAAGACCCTTTCACATCTTTAACTGCTAACTCGTTACATTAGCAATACAGGATGTTTTGTGCAAACTCTAAGATAAAAATGTGACAACAAAGACATAAAAACGCAGGTAGTGTTTTTCATTGTAGTAATGAATTGCTCTTTCTTTAAGCATTTTTAGACTATAAGAAAAAAAATACAGAGCCTTGACACCATTCAGCATCAGGCAATGGAAAGTCCGATTTTCTCCTTAAGTGGGCCGAAAGCGATCTACCACAGTCTAGAAGTACTTATTATAATTTATGCTGAACTGGTTAAACAACTTTCGGTACTTTTTAAGACCTAGCAGACACTCTGCATGTGTTCGCTTTACAATCATATGGTTGTATTTTCTCCACTAACTCCCAGAATACTTCTTGGCAGAAATGCCACATCTATGCAGTTTCCTACCTGTTTGTGTGTTGCCTCTCGCACATTGAGGATCTTTCCTCTCAGTGGAAACACTCCATAGCGATCACGCCCGATGACTCCCAGTCCAGAGACGGCCAGAGACTTGGCCGAGTCTCCCTCAGTGAGGATCAGTGTGCATTCAGACGAGTGTTTGCCACCTAGGACATAAATGAGAAAATAAACCATTTATCCAAGGCTGTGATTCCAAAATAACACAAAATAATAGAAATACAGACTTGCTTTGCTCCTCAGTTAAGGCAAATTAAGGCTAAATCTGGTATTATGGGATTTATTGTTTATTTTGTATTTCATAATCAAATCCCAACAGAGTCAATCAAGTCTTTATCACATGTATCACCATGAAAGTAATTCCATAATTTGCAAATCATGCTGTGATGTCCTTCTCTGTCTCTCTCATTCCTCCACATCAACATTAAAGAGTTAGTTTAAGAGGCTTACTGGTAGATATTCAGTGTAACACACTGCCACACATTAATAAATAATCACAGTGCTAACACACCAGCATCGTTGGCGTCGTCTAGCTTGGGGATGCCTTTGATCTTGCTGTGCTTCACGGACGAACACTTCTTATTCAGCTGTGTCTGAGCTTTGAACTTCACCCAGTTGAGGATACTCTCGACGATCCCGCAGTTGGTTGCCTGTGGGTGAAAAAGACGCAAAATGCTTTCATGACTGATGCCCGGCTATTTTATAATAACAGCAAAACCCCAGACAGAGCGAGGAGATGAAAGTAAATGTGAAGCTTCCTTACAGCTCTGACAAACTTCTCAGAGAGAAGGCACTTGGACCCGAAGCTCTTCGTCTGGAGTGTCATGTTCTCCTTGGTCTGGGAGTCGAAGGAGGGATTCTCGATTAGAGCGTTCACAAACACCCAGATGTGGTTCTTCACCTGAGGCACAAATGACAGACAGACTCATCAGTTTTCTACAAAAACTTCAGACAACTTCAGTCCCAAATGTGTACTTGTGACTGTACCTGGAAAGGTTTGACGTTCACTCCTGCCTTGTTCTTCTTCTTCACCACTTCGATAAGTTTGGACACGATCTGGTCAACCACATAGTCAATGTGTCTACCGCCCTGAAACAAACACAAACACCATTAGAGTCAAAAGTTCCAAGACAGACACCCCTTTTATCCCCCACCTCTGTACTCACAATACTTTGATGTTATGTAATCTTCTCTGCACCATAAAATGTCTAATGCTAATGAAACCTGGAGTGCATTCAACTAGTTGAACGTGGCTGAAAAAAAAAAGAAAACAAGACATGTCTCAATAAAACCCTGGTTTGTATTTCAGACTGATTGTCTGAAAGAATGTATATGCAAGAAAGTGTAAATAGCCAGCTAAACAATTTAAACCAGATCTCAAGGTAGTCTGCACCAGCCAAATACTGTGTCTGGAACCTGATTTAAACTTTGCATCTATGCCATGTGTATTCTTCAACTTAAGGCAGCCACTTAATCTGCCATTATTTTGACTTTAACGGCGATATTAATGTTTTGTGGTATCAAAACATACATCATTATTCTCTATTAATTAAAAAGCATGAAATTATCATAGAAATATAAACATAACTGATGATTTTTGCAATTTATGCAAAAAGGTAATTTATTCTTACAGCTACATATTACAAAAGAGACATTAAACTGCAATTTGAAAATTACAGAAAGACATATTGTGATTCCAATAAAATTTCTGTTTAATTGTTAAGCCTTAGTTTCTATGCATATTGTGTGTAATTCAGAGCGAGATTAACCGCTGTGGATAAAAATGCAATGAGTCAGATCTACCTGCTGGCATCAGACATGCATTTCTTATTTTTTTCCTATCTCAGTTGCTGAGTGCAAAAAATACCCCCTTAGCTAATTCATCAACCATACTTTCCAACTCCTCTCACGTCTCCTCTCTTTCTATCTTTGCAAGAACTGCAGTAACCAGCTCAAAACTTATCAACTCCAACATTAAACTCTCTGTTATGGTTGTTGTAGTTTCCTGTAGAGCAACACGCAAGAAATGTGGATGCAGGACCACGACCTGGCATTCAAACTGCACTGTCAACTAGTGTTTAGATGGAGTAATGCAGAGACCCAGTTGCAAAAAAGGACAAGTACTGGTTTGTAGTGCCTGTAACAGTTTTGGCCACTACAGTGTAGATTTGACACAAGAGTATGAGTCAGGCTTAAACTGTAACACAGCCACACAACATCTAAGGTGCCATCAGAAAGCATGGATAGCATCTTGTAAGCAGAGGTGGAAAAAGTACACACCAGTTCTACTCAAATAGAAGTACAGTTAATCTGGTAAAAATTCACTCAAGGGAAAGTACTGGTCTATACATTTACTCCAAGTAAAAGTAAAAAGCATTTAGTTTAAAGTTAACTTTAGGTACTGAGTAGTACTAAGTAGCTACTGCAGAGTTGTACAGTAAAATAAGATCTTTCCTTATAAGCAAGAACAAGAAGAGAATCGATCTCCAACCTGCATCTGATCAAATGACACAAAAATAAATGTAACATTCTGTCTGAGAAAAAATAAAAAGGCCAGAATATGAATCCATATGGGGTAGAAGGTATTAACTTAAACTTCATATTGACGGAGGGAAGCCTTATTAAGAGGTATGAATGTACAGTGCTTAAAAATTTATCAGACCACCACCCAAAGTAAGGTTTATGCCACAGCTGCCCTGAACTGACAGCATTGGTAATTATCAAAATCATTTTTTATGTTTCTGCAATGGTTTATACACCAATATGTAGAAGCTCTTGAACCAAAATGATATTTTTAATGCTAAAATATAATTATTATTGTTATCCATGAGTTTTCAAATTTACTGATTGACAAAAAAACTGAAAAAATAGTAAAGCACATTAATATTTCTTGATTAATATGTCAAATTATAGTTATTTACTTGCATTCCTGAACAGAAAAATTAGTTTTAGTGGTTGAATGTTATGCTTGATTCATTTCTGACTTCTCAGAGAAGCCCAGTGAGCCGGCTCAAATTTGGGTATAAAAAGGTGAATTCAGTGTAAAATTCCTCTCTCCTGTTCAAAATGGTAAAACGTGGAGAGCTCACTGAAATTGAAAGCGTCCGCATTGAAGCACTTCATGATGCTTGATAGTCTCTGAGACAAATATGACAAGTAGTGTATTAAATTTGTTAAGCACTGTATGTTTAACCATCCTGAGAGCACACTGAGATCCGATCAGTCATGTCATATACTAAGGTGGTCAGGGACATACACACGTGGACTAAATTGTTGGTACCCCTCTGTTAATGAAAGAAAAACCTACAATGGTCACAGAAATGACTTGAATCTGACAAAAGTAATAATAAATAAAAATTCAATGAAAATTAACCAATGAAAATCAGACATTGCTTTTGAATTGTGGTTCAACAGAATTATTTTAAAAAACAAACTCCTCAAACAGGCCTGGACAAAAATGATGGTACCCTTAACTTAATATTTTGTTGCACAACCTTTTGAGGCAATCACTGCAATTAAACGATTTCTGTAACTTTCAACAAGACTTCTGAACCTCTCAGCAGGTATTCTGGCCCACTCCTCATGAGCAAACTGCTCCAGTTGTCTCAGGTTTGAAGGGTGCCTTCTCCAGACGGCATGTTTCAGCTCCTTCCACAGATGTTCAATAGGATTTAGATCAGGGTTCATAGAAGGCCACTTCAGAATAGTCCAATGTTTTGCTCTTAGCCATTCTTGGGTGTTTTTAGCTGTGTGTTTTGGGTCATTATCCTGTTGCAAGACCCATGACCTGCGACTGAGACAAAGCTTTCTGACACTGGGCAGCACATTTCTCTCTAGAATACCTTGATAGTCTTGAGATTTCATTGTACCCTGCACAGATTCAAGACACCCTGTGCCAGATGCAGCAAAGCAGCCCCAGAACATAACAGAGCCTCCTCCATGTTTCACAGTAGGGACAGTTTTCTTTTCTTGGTATGCTTCATTTTTGTGTCTGTGAACATAGAGCTGATGTGCCTTGCCAAAAAGTTCCAGTTTTGTCTCGTCTGTCCATAGGACATTCTCCCAGAAGCTTTGTGGCTTGTCAACATGCAGTTTGGCAAACTCCAGTCTCGCTTTTTTATGATTTGTTTTCAACAGTGGTGTCCTCCTTGGTCGTCTCCCATAATGTCCACTTTGGCTCAAACAACGACGGATGGTGCGATCTGACACTGATGTACCTTGACCTTGGAGTTCACCTTTAATGTCTTTGGAGGTTGTTCTGGGCTCTTTTGTTACCATTTGTATTATCCGTCTCTTCGATTTGTCATCAATTTTCCTTCTGCGGCCACGTCCAGGGAGGTTGGCTACAGTCCCGTGGATCTTAAATTTCTGAATAATATGTGCAACTGTAGTCACAGGAACATCAAGCTGCTTGGAGATGGTCTTATAGCCTTTACCTTTAACATGCTTGTCTATACTTTTCTTTCTAATCTCCTGAGACAACTCTCTCCTTCACTTCCTCTGGTCCATGTTTAGTGTGGTACACACCATGTCACCAAACAGCACAGCGACTACTTGTCACCCTTTAAATAGGCCGACTGACTGATTACAAGTTTGTAGACACCTGTGATGATAATTAGAGGACACACCTTGGTTGAACATGTCCTTATGGTCACATTATTTTCAGTCTTTTCTAGGGGTATCATCATTTTTGTCCAGGCCTGTTTCATGAGTTTGTTTTTTAAAATAATTCTGTTGAACCACAATTCAAAAGCAATGTCTGATTTTCATTGGTTAATTTTCATTTAATTTTTATTTATTATTATTTTTGTCAGATTCAAGTCATTTCTGTGACCATTGTGGGTTTTTCTTTCATTAACAGAGGGGTACCAACAATTTAGTCCACGTGTGTATTTGTCTACACTTGTTTAGTTAAGTTTATTCTCATGTGTTCATGGCTACATTAAGGGCAACCGCTCTCCCTGGTCTCATGGTAATGATCATGTAGAGCAACCTATCAGATTATTACCTTCTTTTATATGAATGATTTATTATTCTGGCACTGAACAAAAATCTTTACTTTTAGACTTTTCATGTCATTCCTTTTGATATCTAGATACCTTGGTTGTGGCGATGCTGTTCACAAAGCTGATTTGTTGAAATCCTTTCTCGCTCATGGTGAGGCAGACTTCCCACCGGTCGTTCACAGTTTCATTCACCACTTTTAGAGCCACACCCGTCTCATCCAGTTTGTCCTTCACATACAGATCCACATAGCTGCGGAAGCCGTTAACCTTCATGCACAGAGAGGGCAGACACAAATTAGTTTGAATAATATTCATCTGTATTGCATGATTTAAAAGTTAGAGGAAAGGCAAAAAATGAGTTCTTCTTTTCAAAAGCAATCTTAATTTAAAGCATGAGATTGAGACTTACCGGTAATTTTTTCCCATTCAGCGTGACTTTGACCCCCTTGCAGGAGCCGGCTACATCGTATGCTCTGCGGGTAAGAAGCGCGACAATATCTTTGTCCAGTTTCTCCATCTTGAATTTGGACAGGTCAGGCTGGAACGTGACACAAGTGAAGTCGTCCCCGTCAAAGAATTTGATCTTTGGATCGGAGGTCTTGCTCATGTTGTTCTGCCATGTCTGAGGGTGGAAAGGCACATGATATGTCACATCTGTTTACAAACCATTTATTTTCTTACTGAAAAAGTGTCACAAAGTTCATACATACAGGTCCATAATATTGGACCTCCCTCTAAATAGCAACATTGATTCAAAAAAACAACTGCTGGAGCATCTGTGCCCATACAACCCTGAAAGTGTAACACCAAAAGATGACAACATTCACAACCTCACTTCAGACACACATGTCAAAACCTATAAAACAGCAATGACTTTATTCAAAAAAAGAGTTGGTAAAAAATGTAAATACCCTACAACCAGAAGAAACTTTTACAGTCTGTAAACAAAGACAATGCTCTTCTCCAAGTGTGTTCTAATTAGAATTTAACAAACATTATACTATATGAAAACATGACTACTGATAGCCCTTGTTTTGTCTGTCTTGGGGTTTCTGCTTCTGCACACATTATGAGCAGCCAGCAAGGCAGTGAGCTGTCCAGCATGTCATCCTTTACGCAAAACGAATAAATCAGCACAGACTACGATGTGTTGCCATGGGTACACAGACGCAAAGCCAGGTACCAACATGTGTTTAAGTGTATTAAATCACAAATAAATCTGTATATCATTACGCTTTATGCCTCTTCCTGCCTTTGGTTCACAAGTTGGTCCACACTCTTCATACTGCACCCTGTGCCGCTGCTGCAAATGATGATAGAGATTCTTCGTGCTTGAGCCTTTAGTTGCAACTTGTTTTCGGCACTCTCTCCTAAAAACATTAATTTGCTGATCGTCTGATGTCTTAAAACAAAACCATTTCCAAATGATAGAGCCACTATTTTTCTTTTTACTGACTAACTCTTCGACTACACTCGTTTTGTTAGCGGTCTCCATGTCGTCTGTGTTGTTGTGGTGAGTGGGGGAGGGGAAGGGGGTCCTTGAGTTTCGTGAGGTCTCGGAGGGGGAGGGAGCGGTGGGCTTTTGAGTTTCGTGAAGTTTCTGAGGGCAAGGGAGGCAGGGAAGGAAAAAGAGCAACACAGTCAAGAGAAGTAGGCGAAATGGCGACTCGCGTTTAAGTATTTTTACGTAAAACTAATTATACCGATATAACGATATTGTCCTGTGTTATATCTCGTATAGAAATATATCAATATAGATTAAAATCTTGAGATATTGCCCTGCCCTAATAGAATACTCAGGGGGGTTTTCATAAGGGACATCCTCACCTGTTTGAAACTGTGTCTGTATTCTTTGCAGGCTGTTTCAACGGTGAACTTGGTACTGAAGATGTTGCAGAGTTTAGCACCATACCCATTCCTTCCACCTGAAGCAAAACACACAGTCATGATAGCACAACTTTTACCAGGATAACCTTTGAAAGATAGCTCAGAAGGTTTCAAAACAAGAGCCAGATTTTTAATATTTCGAGGTCAAAAAGGTCAAAATGTTTTGCTAATTCTCCACTGGTAGCATATGGGACCAGACACAAAACAAGCAGTAGTCACAGTAAAACAATTTTGAAAACCAGTTAAGAACCACTGAAAGGATGTTAACACAACTCTAATAATTATAATAGCTTTGTTTATTTAATTCTTCTGACCTGTGACTTTTTTCTCGTTGTCATCGTAGTTGCTTGAAGTGAGAAGGTGACCAAAAATAAGAGCTGGGACGTACATCTTCTCATCCTTGTGCTCCACCACAGGAATTCCTTTGCCATTGTTCCAGATAGAAATGATGTTCGACTCGCTGATGGAGACAGAAAAGACACAACTGAGTTTTATAATCTGTATAGCCTGAACAAAGAAAATCTAGGAACGTAGAAAAGACACCTGTTCTGTACCTTATACTTTGAGCTTGGCATACACCAGGGACCAAAGTCAATACCTATTTCCATTTATAACATAATACCTCAAAGAGTCCTGAGTAATTTTGTACACAAAACAAAACAGACTGGCAGACAACCCAAAATATTCCCCCAGCCAAGGCTGTCAGCAGCAGAGAGGTATGGAAATCTGTCACCCATCAGTGTCCCCCACCTCTGAAAGGACAGCATGCATCTGGGTTTGTGGTGACTGAAAATAATGACATCGGTGTTTAATAAGCTCACCCACAAACAGGCTGAGGGAGCTGTAGAGAGCAGCATTAACATCTCTATAGTACCACATTAGCAGCAGCAGAGACCCGAGTGCAGCAGAGCTAATGGTGTCATTTATACAGCAGCGGTCGTTACTGCAGAGACAGCAGCGGCTCGGCTGAAGGACACGCTGCTGTTTAAGCAGTCTGATGTGGATGCAGTTGGCAGGCTGGAGGTGTACCGCATATAAAGAGGAGCTCAATGCATCTCAGCACAGGCTCATTATACTCTTGTTCTGCTTGGATTCATGTCTCATATGTCCTCCATCTACTGCAGGGATTCACCAAGCCTCGTTATACACACAGCATGGAGAAGGCAGAATACTGAGCATAGGCAGAGCTTTAAGAGATTCACAGATGACTAAAAATGAAAATATAATCACATCCAGACACACAAAAAAAACATTTTCCCTCAAAAAAGGAGTTGACTATTAGTTTAAAGAATGTAAGAGCTTGTGAAATCGTACTTTCCTGAGGAAAAGCTGCAAATGCATCAAAAAAGATCAACTTTAGGCAATTATTCACACTCTTCTTCGTACTCTGAAACACTGTACTCACGGATCAATAGTGATCTTAATGCCAGTCATGTTCTTGTCTCTTTGTTTGTTGTCGGCTGCATTCACTGTCAAAGAAACAAGAAAAAAAGTTCAAAGGACTTGAGTGCCCAACATTATGCCTTCAACAAACAAACTAAAGGATGTAGTGAGGGATGTTTTTCATCATTAATAGTTAAAAAAAATGATAGACCAATAAATTTATAGATTATATTTGTTTTAATGTTAAGCAATAAAGAATACAGTATCTATTTTAGATTTGTTGTTTAACAGAAAGCTGTATAACGGAGATGCTGGATATTGATTTACCTCTGAAACTGGCCTGTTTCACCTTCCAGGGTTTAGATGTATCAGAGGGGTTTTGTGGCTCCTAAGCTGTTCTGGTAGTCTAAGCAATACTAGCCCTCAGTGTTGGTAATGTTTACATATCTGCCAGAGTTGCTACCTACACTGTCTATGGAGCAGTGAGAAACTCTGCCCATCCAATTTACGAAAGGAAAAAGATCAGATTCATTGTGGACTTTACAGTCTCCCTGAATAAGAGCAAGTCTAACCTGATGTGTAAACTGTGAGTGCTTACCTAAAATAGTTAACTTTCTTTAGAAACATGTCAAAAGTCTGAGTTCACTTCATATATACACATTCACCTACAGTAAAAATAGCCAGCAAGAGGTCTCCTGAATGCACAATAAAAACAACAGGATTTATCTTCATGTCAAAGACAGGTGTTATGGTTTAATGAGCGACTACGTTAACTGGAATATGTCTGCTATCTTAATAAGAGAGATATTTTGGATATTTTAAATATAACACACACGGTTCTGCTTTATTAACACGATGATGACCACTGACAGCTTTAGCCAAAAGTCACCAGGTAACATGGTCACTTGTTAAACTATTACACTTGCTCTCCAGCAGTGACAGCTTTACATTTATTATGATGACACTTCTGATAGATACTTTTGTTGCTTAATCCCACACATTGTATTCATATTAAATTATTTTGCAATTTAAGAACAAATTGTCATGGTTGTTTGAGGCAATAATGTAAACACACGGAGGAAACTCTGTGTAAAACGATCCTCTGCACTTAAAAAGAAAATGCTCCAGTGTAGTGATTCCCAACCTCTATTCCTTTGCGGACCCCAGGTTGGGAACCAAGGCTCTAGTGGGTCACTGAGCCCTACATTTAGCCCTGTCCATAGAAAAACCAACCCTGGTAGTGGTGAAACACTTTATAACAGTCCAACTCCATCATTCTATCACACATAACATGCAGTCATTTCACATGTTTACAGCAGCTTTATTCCAACATATCTAGTCTGTTTGGAGGAAATTTTCAAAATTTGCTTTGCAGTCTTTAACTCATTGCTTCAGTACAAGTTCAGACTAGTGCTGATAATTTTGAAAAAATAATCTAATTGTGATTTTTTTCCCACTTCATTGCAATTTAATATGAGATCATTTTCAAGTTCCTCATTTTATTTATTTTTTCAACAATCACAAGACATAAATCATTCCATAGTACAACCAACACAATGTTAAATTAAACCAGGGCTGAAAATTTCAATTTGGACTGTTGTATTAAAAGCAGGGATACATTTTTTGTCACTCTCATTTTGATTAAGAAAAACATCTACAAAATTAGGAAAGTTGGATTTTTTGTGAACTATTAGACACTAGAATCATTGCATGATGTGTAGGGAATACCATCTCTTCTTTGAAAAATTTATAAAACAGTATTTTGACACATTTTAGCCCAAAGAAACATTGCACCATCTGCGATTTGAAAATTGCAGCAGGCCATATAGCACTGCCCAAGTTCAGACTTAGAATGAAGAAGTTCAAAGCTCAATTCAAGTCCGCTGTCCAAAAAATGAACTAATCTGAATTCAGATTTTCTTGCCTGCACTAAGCTTCTACTTTTCAGAGATAAAAAAAACGCCTTCTTGTAGTCATCAATTACTCCAAAGTTTTACTGAAATGAAGGCTATGAACTCTAAACTGTTAAAAAGTCTTGGTTTTATGAATATCATCGGCACCAATATCTGCTCCTGCACTGTACCTTATTACACAGACTGGCAGTAGTATCCACACAATGAAACGGGGTCATTAATCAGACACCTTTACAAAACACTTCGCCAAGATGAAAGCAATCATCAACATCTCTTTCATATGGTGAACAGCATCGTTTAAAACCTGATTACGATGAAGCACTTTAGTATCAGAGCTATTAGAGAGAGCATCACTCCCACATTTTACTGACCCATTAAAACTAACAAATCGACTATTAAACTGATTATTAACCTTTATGAACTGAGGAAAGCTGACTGAGCATGCTTTCACTAAACAAGGGAACACAGAGCTGTTCTTGTGGTAAGAATTTGTCAGCTGAATTTGAAGTGGCAGTTAACTCCATTGTTTTCGGTGCATAGTATGAAAAAAACTTTTATTCGCCTTCTTAAGCCTTATTTCGTTTTTTTTAATTCAAACTTGTTTACAGCCAATCATACTGTTGGTCATGAATGGCATGGATACAGCTTAAGAGCAAAACTACAGATACAGTCAAGTGAAACTGTGAAGCAGATTTTATCAGATGGTGATTTGTTTTGTCAAGAACACTAAATCAATTTTTCAGGTACCATCTTTTTTCCAACAAGTGTCTTTATTCATGCAGCAAACACAGATGATCTCACAGAAGAAAACTAATCTCCACATACAGTTGTAGATCAAAGCTGCTGAGCAGTGCCAACAGCAGGCTGTGAGTCAGTGACTGACATTTATACAAAGATATTACAAATTCAGCCTCCAAGTTTAAGAGGAGACAGTCTTAAAAATGATTATACAACAGTTAAAGGGTACTTTCAACTCACCCAGAATTTCATCAAAGATTTTGTACAGTCCAGGGACATAGGTGATTTCTCTCTGGTTCATCCCGACGTCTTCATCAAAAACCCACATTTGCTGAAAAACAGAAAGAAAAAGATTAATTATTCAAGTCAGAGGTGGATTACATAGAGAACATGCACTTCACTGTGGGAGCCCATCTTTGTCGGATGGGACGAGAAACAGGAAGGTCCCCTGAGATAACGTTGAAAAGACATCCTGGAAGCTGTACATTGTATAATGAGTGGTTGCCTTTGTATCCTTGCTACATACAGTTCAACAGAGTCATAATATCAAAATAACAGAGAAGAAACCTGGGGAACAGAAAACATAATGAAGTGGTTTCATTACAGGCATGGAGATTCAGTCAGTCTTTAGTGTAATCAGTCTTTTGTGCCAAATCACAGGATATAAATATTTTCACACCTCCCTACTTTCTCATAGTGAATACTCCTGATTAAATCCTGATGTTTTCCTATCAGTTCACTTGGACTTCATGAGAAAAACCTCGAAGGCTTGCGGGAGAAAATCCTGATGAAAAATTTGGCTAACTGCATTCATACATGCAGCTCACCTCAAAGGCTGCAAGAGTTTTTTTCAGGAGTTCTGTCAAGTGAGAAAGTAATAACAGTAGGGTCTTTATAATATTAGAAAAATAAATGTATTTATGCTACTATTAAAAATACTATATTATCAATACCTGTTTTAATGCCACCACTACAAATATATTTTTGCCACCAAACTTTTGGGTAAATTCTTCTTTTGAATTAAAACAGCTTTATGTTGTTTATGTATTTAGGGTTGCTGCACACTTTTCAAAAGAAAACTCAAGACTTTTTAAGACCCAACCAAAAAAATTAACATTTTTGCACTATGTAAATAGCACAAGGGCTGTCCGACCAATTATTGAGGCTGATATTTAATATTTTACCCATCGGTGGTATAAGCCTTTTATTGTACGGATAGTCGATAAAGTTATTTAATCAATACAGTGTCTTCCCCTCTGACTTTATTTTCACAGTTTCTCCAAATGTCCTGTACACAACACAATCTGATTGGCTAGATGTCACATGAGGACTAGCCAATCAACATTTAATCCTGGGTGCCTCACCTCCTGTTTTCCTGTTTCTACTGTGTTGCTCTGTGCTGTTTTTCTTGCTGATAGAGTGAGGGCAAAGTGGTTTATTTTCCTTCATTTTTTTTATCATGCAATTTTTCTTTTGCCAAATAAAGTACATTTTAGGGATGCCCGATATAGTGGCCTGATAAATGTGTTGGCAGATGTTATATTAAAAAGGCAACTAGAAATTAAAACTTCGGCCGATCTTTAAAATTGATTCTTTGGCTGTGAACATCAGCATATATCGACTGTAAATTTTTGCCAATTGTAAAAACAAACGTGTAAAGTTTAAGGCTGGGCCAACAGACCTATACCAGCTGAGGTCTTTTTCTTAGTTCATTCTCAATCTTCTGACTTCAAGTGTGTTTTAAGAAAGTTTGTTTATCCTTTCACAGTAAAATGTGTTCAAAGGACTGTAGTTTTAGGTATGAGATATATTTGAATATCTGTATCAATATCAGCTCAAATTATTCTGTAAATATCGGATATCTGCAAAAAAAAAAAAAAAAAATCCAATATCGTGCATCCCTAGTTCATTTTGTACCTCAGTGCATAATAAATGCATATCAGTTCCAAATATTGGTTATCTGTGGCATGAGCAACTAATCCGTATTGGTATTGCCCCCAAAAACCAGTATCAGTCGACCCTAACTTAGGGATTTTTGGATTTCCCTGAAGAGTTATTTTTTTATTTAAGTCAAATTTCTTTATACTTGCATCTTTGTGAATTTGTATTGAATAACAATGACCTAGATGCTGTAAAATATCAAGTATATTGTGAAACAATTTTAAGACTGGATCTGCGGGAACCTTGGTATACAGTTCTTTTTCCATTTCCCTTTTGGCAGCTTTGGCTAAAAATACGAACTTTCCTGTAAAATTTGGTACTTTATTAATCATCAATTATTCAAAAAGCAGGAAATGTATAAAACAAGCAGTATGATATGTTTAAAAAATGACTTCTAAATAACATAATTATTCACCTTTAATAACAGGAAAACTACTTCAAAGCTGATATAAATGTAACATTACTGATATTGAAGCCAAAATAAGTTTGAACATTTGGTATATCAGTCCCTTATTTTAAAAGTGATTTAAAAGTATAACTGTTCTCTTAAAAACTGAAAAAATACTAACAATGACAACTCTCTGCATTTGTATTTCAAAAGGATTTTTTAAGCCTTTATTTGATTTACCTTTCTATCAAATGATATAAAAAAAAACACTCAACATATTTTTATTGAGTAAGCAAACAATTTAATTTCAAAATTACACATTACAGATCCCTTACTTATCCCTCTTCCAGCCTAGATTATTAATGTTTATATAGCAGATGAACAGCTGAAGTTTGGAAATCTTATAGGTTATTATATGACTTTTCAACAAAGAAACATTTTCTGAAAGATGAAAATGCAAATTAAGTAAACTGCACAACTTGACGAAGTAAATTAGAAGCAAGTGACTTGTTTGTAGTTATGGGATGAGAAGTCCGTTCAACAACTATAAAGGCTTTTTGTCTTCATGGGTGTTTGTTATGAAGCAGCTCTTTGTTTTGTTTGTTTACATGATGCTGGACAGTTACAGCTGCAACACTCCCGTTATTTTTAGAAAGTGAAACTAAGCAAGCTGCGAATTACACAAGAGTTTGTTTACTACAGCACACTGCTGGGCTGCACCGTTATTTACACATCAGCGAGGACGGAGAGCAGAATAGCATCAAAAAATGTATTTTAATGAGCACTGTGCCCCAAAATCTGTGATCAATGGCATCTTCTTGGATACACAATCCCATGGTTGATTTTATGCAAACACATTATCAAAAAACTGTCAGCTATGTCTCTGGTTTTCAACACTTTAATGAAATAGTCAAAGCCAGGTCATGTTGGAGGATCAGGCAGCAGCTTATCTCAAAAATGACAAAGCAAAAATAGTGATTAACTGTATCATGTAAGTTGATAAAAATGCCCTTAATGTCAACAAAAGAGGGAAATTACAGATTTTAATGGTTCATATCGGTTATGCTTTCTATTTAATGGTGTTTAAGTTTGTAACCTCTGATGCTGTATGGACTAATGAGCAAAAACAAGACCCGGTTCCTTGCAGCTGGCTTCTTATCAGTAACGATACAGTCTTCCCTGATCACCACGCCTCATCATGTGACCCTTTTCCAAAAGAAAACAAATGGCAGTTAGCGCCACAAGATTAACTTCTTAAAGACTCTGATCAAGGGCTACTTCTGCCTGCATGTGTAGGAGGTGAGGGATTATTCTAGCCATCCCATGTCCAGCAGTGTTGTCAGCTCTACATCAAGCACTGATAAGTGGAAACTTTATTTTAACAAGATAAAACTGCCAGTGTGACAAAGTCTACAAGCGATAAATCAAACAATATTTATACCTGTCCTGATATCACACTTGTTAGCTTCACTGCTCTCTAGCTGTAATGAATGCAATTTCTGCATCTTTATAAGACATAAAAGGGACTGGAGGTGTTTTCATGGAGCATTCACACAACTGCTCTGTAACTAAAGTCCATCTTTAGACAGTTATATTGGCTCACTGAATGTGTTGTGATGTTTTATGTTCCTGTCTGTTAATTCACATTACGCCGTTGTGGGAGTGAGAAAGACCAAGGCACAACAGGAGCTCACCATACACCTAGACCACATTTGCAGAAAGCATTTGGATACTAAGTGGTCATCCTTAATGCTCTGTGTGGATGAACTTTAGTGTGTACTGAAAACAGGTTGATATCTGATAGCTCAGTCTGCATGCAGAGGTGGTCTGGGATGCCTTCATCTGGACTGGATTGGTTGTGTAGATGCAACAAGTACTTCCACACATTAAGACCACCCCTTTAACCAACATCATCTGCTAATAAACAGGAAGCATGGCTGTATTAATGTCGGCCCATCCCCTCTCAGAGTGATGGAGATGCAGCTCATTAAAGACGTTTGGATTATTTTGCTCAGCTCAGTAATAAGAGCTGATCTTTCAGCTCCTTGGCTGTTCTTGATTTGGAACCATTTTGCCTTTTTTTATATTTTTAAACAAAAAAATTAGGGAAAAAGGAAACTGTCTTGCAAATGGGAGCCAGTTACTGCTGCTCATGAAAGGAGCCTGCTCTCAGAACCAGCTCATCCATGAACGACACATCTCCCTCATAATTTTTCTAACCATTTCCTAACTAATGTATCCTTTAAAATCATGTTTATGACAACACGAGGGAAAAGCTATAAAAGAGAAAAGGCTAGCATGTGGCTAATTCCCCTGCATTCATTCTTATCAGCAGCAGCTTCACTGCACACAGCGTGTAGGGATACCAAGCCACAGTAAGAGAGCCACAGAACTGATGTATGGACTGTTGTTTAAATAAGAGGCAGACAAGTGCATTATGATATCGAGTATGATACATTAATGCACTGTAAGACCACAGGCACGGGTTTCTTGCAACTTTTGATGGGCTCATTCCTCTTTCTAATGAAATATAACTCCCAAGTTCTTTTGAGTCTAAGCTGCAGACTCACCAGTTTACAGCCGCAGCCCTTATATTAAATTTTCTAACGCCCTCCCTGTCCAGTTATAGAGGACTTTGTTTATGCCTGCTGTGGACTCACCTGGGTGATGGGCTCAACGCTGCCGATGTACGTATCAGGACGGAGAAGAATGTGCTCGAGCTGAGTCTTCTTCTGGTACACTCGCTCCACAGACAACTTGGAGCTGGCCTTGTCTTTCTTTGCTCCTTCCATCTTGCCGCCGTCACCTCTGCCATTCGCAGCCTCCTGTTTGGTAGAGTTGTTTTTGTTATTAATAGGCACATAACTCTTTTAACAAAGCCCCGGGACCTTCAGGGACACAAGCCAGTCAACAGTGCTGTTGACAGCAGATTATCAGGGCTCAACGCCAACAGGGAAAATCCTCGTCCTCACTCTGGTTTTAAGGTTTTGGTGAAAGATAGTACTATCTGGTAAATACTGTTAGAAAAGGTGGCTGTTGTTGGTTCCTATTTCAAGCTAAAGAAATACTTTGGTAAGTCAAATGTTACTGATAATTTCTTAGTGTCAGAAAGTGGATGTAATTTTATGGCATATTCATGAGGCAAATTATAAATATCAAAATCAATTGCAACGCATTTTCAGTGTGTCGCATATTGATTGTTTTAAACAAAATAATGTCCCTAATTTTGTTGTAAAAAAATAAATAAAAATAAAAATAAGGAGAACATTCAAAGAAAAACTCATTTTCATATTTTGTTGCATTAAGGTTTTTAAATCAGGTTCAGGTAATGAAAATAATTCTGCATCTGCAAGTTGCCGAGTAAATGTTGGCTATCTGGTATCACTATTACATATTAACACCTTAAAGCCTGATAAATTAAAATAATAGCCAGAAAAATCTCAATTTTTGGAACTGAAATGTTTATTCAACCCCTTACCATAATCAAAAAAATTACATTAGGCATTTCTGGCAACTGATAATCCACTGGAGGGCATTTTTGTCATTTATCAAATTGTATTCATAAGGATTCTAACTAATGTATCCATCATGTTGATAAGATAGAGCTCTCATAAATGTGTGTTTTAAACGTGATACAATAGGCTTTAAGGGGATCATCTCAGTAGGTGATTCTTTTGCCAAATCAATAGTTTGAGATATATTTTATATTCCCATATCGTGCAGTAGAAAAACAGAACAGACTAATGATCAGTGATCACAAAAATTGAGGATGGGTTTTAAAGTTGAGCAGTGAACAGTCTTTTTTCTTCTTGTCATTTCTTTCTATAATATCGATCACAGATTTCAATAAGTTTCCTATTCAAATGGCTTGTTTTTACTGTCATATTTCTGTCTTTGTATTCTATGTTGCAGTTTTATTGGTATTTTTTCTGTTCAATTTTGAACTCTTGCTTTGCTTTTTTGTGATACCAACTTTGTCAACAACTGTGGCAGAGGAGAAAATGACCTGACAGAGGGTAAAGTTTCCAGGTCTATAGCTGTTGCAAATGCAACGCCAGAGTTTCTTTACATTTTTACTTTTGAAAATGTACTTAGGTAGAGGTAAAATATAATAAAAAGTTTATTCATAAAGCACTTTTCCAAACTTCAGTTACAAAGTTAAAAATATAAAATCTAATTAAGTAAAAGTACGTCTATCAAAGTTAACTCAAAATACCAAATACAGAATACCAAGAATCTAGTTTTGATTGGGGGGTCATACAGTAAAATATTATCTTTCCCTTCAGGGCACCGAACATTTAAGAATATGGATCCATGCTAATGACCCTTGTGTATTTACTGCTTAACTGCAATCAAAGCCAGCTTCATGTAGTAGACATAAGCTTGGACTTCCTTCTTTTGGCTTTTCATTTTCTACTCAGCAACAGATGTTTCCTTAAATGCACTGAAGAAAAAAACTTCCCCCAAAATATTCTTAAGTAGTCTAAAACTAAAATTACTTATTTTAAAAACCACACAAACAACTACTCAATTACAATAGTGTGAGTAAATGTAGTGAGTTACTTTCCACCCTTGCCAGGAGACTATGACTATGAATGCTGGTGAGAAGTGCTCTGAAACTGAGGCTGTGGATGCTACCAGCACAAAAAACAGCTGTGGACAAAGGCCCTAAACTCCACAAACTTTACACTTCACAACATAGGATTCAGGATTTTGGTCCTTTCTTACATTCTGCTAGAAGCAAGCTGACCAATTGCTAGAGTTATCTGCAGAAATGTTTGAAGACCAATGCTGATAAATTCCTTTTAGGCTATTATCTGCTTATACTTTTATTATGCTATATACTAGTCATCCTTATTATCAGTATCATTTACTTATAGCGAATTCTTGTTTAAATACCAAACATTAATTCTCTATTTAGACTGAACGTTTTAAATAGTTAAAATTGAGGTTAATGAGCACATTGCTGTTAAAGTTTCTAACTGTAGACAATCTCTGCCGAGCACTGAACCAAACAATTCATGCCCCGTTACACCCACCGATGACCAGATGAAATCAGAAGAAATATACCATGTTATTCTATCGCAATATAATGACTGAAACGATGTGGTCTTATCATCCTTTATCTCGTTTGAAAATATGTACCTTAAAAGCTCGATACATTACCCAGCCCTAGTTTCTATTGTACGTTGAGATTTAATCATGAATGAACACGGCGACGTAAAGTTTAACCAAGTTACTCATCTTAAGAGAGATGTTAACAAAACTCTCCGCACTATAACCCGGATTTTATTCAGCATCTAATGTTACAAGGTGTACATGTATGTGTTTAAACCAGTCATGCATGAGGAAACCCGTTTAAATACTGACTAAATATGTTTAAACGGAAACTGCAGCCTATTCTTCATGGGAGAGTACACACAGTGTACTGGGGGATTTAAATGCTAGCTAAAGCGAGATGGCTAACCATGTTTAGTAAACATATCGTGTTGTAATTGGGAGATTTAGTTATTTAAAAAAACATTATTCCTTTATTATAGCTGTATTACAAATTAACTTACCAGCCATGCCAGACCCCCGCTGCCTGCTGCTCCGTTGGACATGTTCCCTTTGTGATCCTGTTTGCTGTGATGCAGCTCTCAAAATGTCTTCAGCTCCTGGTAAATTAAAAGTCCGTCTGCATAACAAAGGTCCTAGTTTCTGAAAGAAGCCCAGGCTTGTTTATCTCTCATGTTTTCCTTGCTTTGTCAAAGATAATCCTTCGAGTGAATCAAAACAAGCAGAGGAGGGGAGTGTATCGGCGGCTTTTGTTAAAATCGACAAGCGGTGAGCACTTTAGGCCTAAACTTCCAACAAAGATGCTAGCCGGGCTACTTACTGCTAAATAAATACTATACAACACACACACGTTAAATAGGCTTAAAATTTCATATGCAAACTCAGCAGGATAAAATAGAAGTTAGAAAGAAAGTGGTCTGAAAGGAATTCATTAAATATGTTTCATTTAAAAATAAAACGAGTATCGGCTAGCAGTAGCGTCCGCTGTCCGGCTCCTCCATCTGCAAGATAGACGGCGAATCGTCTCGCGGATGAACCGACCAATGAGGAGACTGCTTTTCAAAGGCACCGGTATTTCAACCAATGAGAGGGCACAAAACATTATGACCTATGCTCCTTTTTAACACAAGATGGCGGCAAAAATCCACTCGAGCGTCATCACTCAGAAACCAGACAGTGTGTAATTTAATAAAACATTGCCTTGGTCTTGTACTTACAGAGAAAATCGCGTCATTTCCAGCTTTTATGAAGCCTAAACAACATGTTTAATCACATTACAGACAGAAAATATGATTTTTCTTTGTACTCAGGGGCGGTTTTAGTCATTTTGAGGCCCCAGGCAAATAACAATATCAGGACATTCTCCATTTTGTTTCAAACTGCCACTTTAGAAAGATGTTTGAAGCATTTAATTTAGGATAACTAAGGTACAAAACTACTTAATAAAAGGACATGCTTAAATCTGAGCAAGCAGTGCTTACTGCACAGTAAACATTGTTTTATGGATTTAATATTTAGGGCTTGAGCACCAACCTTGGAGATGGGACCCTATTTAAAGTGCAGTTTTTTAAAATCATTTTTTCCCACCAAATTTATTGCTGATTTGGAGGCCTCAAGCATGCTCAAAAACTCACCAAATTTTTCAGACCTATCCATAAATTTCACATAAATTAAATTTTGTGTATGTGCACCAAAAGGACCCCAAAAGGCCTTTTCTGTGGACCCCTCAACAAAGTCTGAGCTACATGCATGAAAGTCAGGTCAAGTCAAGGTCAAATTTGGCATTATTTGATGTTTTACAGGTCTCACATCTAAAGACTGTCCTCTGATGGATTTAATCTGATGGACGCCTGCATTTTTTTTTACTGATTCTAGACAAGTTGGTGATCTTAAGCTGTGCTCTGTAGGAGTTTTCGCTATACAATGGGCTGCAATGTGGCCCCATAGTTTAAGTTACGACTTTTTCTCCTCCAAAACACTTTCAACCATTCAGCACAAGAAGACCATTTAGCCAAGGGGGATGATTTTTGGTGTGCATATAGATCTCTCCTTATACCAACAAAAAGCCTCTTGGACCCATACCCAAATCCCAACAGGAAGTCCACCAGCTTCAGTTCAATTTCTAAATTAGGCTTTTTTGATGCTGCTAAAGTACTTTTGTAACAGTTGTGCATATTATTCTGTGTTCTTCAACATTTTCTGACAAGACAACAGTATCCCAATGAACAGGCCTGCATGCAAACATCTTCCCATCAGAGCACACTCTTCCCAAGTGACACAATTAAGCAATTTATTTACTTCTCTTGGTTTCCTGAAGCTATGTTTTTGATTCGCTTCATTTGTATGATAAAGGTCTAGACCCCTATCGATATTTAAATGTCTTAAATATCAATTTCATGGTTTTGCTGTAATGCTACCTACTGTAAGAAGGCTCTTTTTTTTTTTTACATTAAAATTATCAGGCCTTGCCTGACCACTTCTACATACTGCCTCCTAGTGTTGACAAGGATTACTGCCTCATTACAGATCTGTGAGGAAATGGTGTCTGTGCTGTGCTTCTGCAAACTACACAGCTTACCAACATTTTGTGGTTGTGTGACACATCTGCAATAGCAACACACCCTGTGAGGTTGCGAGGGCCCTTTATCACCACTTGCAGCTTTAATTCCATATGGATTGATTGTTAGGAGCAAGTGGGCTGACTTGGTCTTATGGAGAGAAGCCAGGCCACCAGACGCTCTCCAGCATGCCCTTAACCCCCAAGTCTGGCTCCAGGGAGCTGCCCTACACTTCTGGGTGAAGTTTCCTCTGGAGCTGAGGATGGCAGGTTTCAGCTTTAGAGAAAGGCCGGGTTCAGAGGAATCCAGAGGGAGCCCAGAGTAGAGCCACTGCTCCATTGCAATGATAATTTTGGCGACTATTTTAAATTTTGTATATAGATTAGAAATAACTGCCCAGTATTAGTCACATTTTAGTTGTTTTTACTCTAGAAAGGTTTAGTCTAGTTTTAGTTGACAAAAACTCAAAAAATTGTTCAGTACTAGTAAAACAATAAGTTATTACATTTTAGTCTTTACTTTTAGTCACTGCACCCATTTTCTTTGAACTCATAAACCAAATTGCAAAATTAATATCAATGTGAAATACTTATATTAATGCAATACAAATACTTACACTGATTTAAAATACACTGATGAAAAATACTAACATACCTTATATACAATAAAGAAATACGACATCCTGCAGTCTAGAACTGTTATTTTGGCCTCTTTGATAAAAACTAAACTTACTTTTTTCAGAGATTTTTTTTTAAAAATGGAAGACCTATTTTTGGAAAAAAGGCAGACTTAGATTATTAGCCATAGTTTTGGTAGACCTGTGGTGGTCTGAACATCTATCAGGATTCCTCCTGGGCCCTCCCCTTGGAGGTCTTCTGGGCATGTCGAACTGGGAGACCCCAGGTTAGACCCAGGACTCACGGGAGGGATCTTGTCTAGCCACCAATGTCTCAGGATCCCCAAGGAGGAGTTGGAAAACATTGCTGCAGTGAGGAATGTCTAGGTCAACTTGCTAAGCCTGCAGCCATGGAAACCTGTCCCAGATAACAGAAGAAAATGGTTAGATGGATGTATAGGTGGGGCAAGAGACTTGAACCACAGCAGGAGGGACAGGCACACTCTTAGGGAATTTATTGGGAAATGTAACTAACTTTTGATGCTGTTTTATGCTCTTCATGCACCTTATTTAGATTCTAAATATTCATTCATCACTCATCTTTGTTATTTAAATTATCTATTGTCTGCCTCACATTTGGTGCATATCTTTACCTTTGCACTTAAAGCCCCTCAGTGATCGTTATATGTATGTTGTCTCACCTAAGTCCGTTCACAAGAGGAGAATCTTGAAATTATTGCAAACATTGGTTTGAATGAAACTACTAAAAGGAGAAAAATCACAAAAGTTAAACACCTTTACAGACACGACCACTGATGTTAAATATCCCTTTACTTATAAAGTTTATGTGGTCCTTCTTTTACTTTGTCATATTTTTTCACTTAAAATTATTACATTTAGATGTTTATATTTTTATGACATTACAATCACAACCTTTCACTTAAAGCACCCTTTCTAGTCATTTATTTTCCTTTAATACTGGATTTAAAGATGCTTGATACAGTTTCTTTTGAAACATGTCAAATTTTAGTATCATCATACTTGTTTTATAAATTTATTAGTTTTAATATTGTTAAAGGCTTGGTTCTATGCCAGAATAAACCAGCAAACTAAAATACATCTTCATAGCCCACTAATGTGTTTTCTTAATCACACACACCAATAATGGTTTTATCAATTATATCAAAATCACCAATAATTAGTTTTATTACAGACAGGAGAACAGCAGCAACCCAGCTAATAGGGACATCAACCCTGATGTGCTGTGTGGAAAACAAGTCTCTATACATCACAAATAAGAGACACAAACAGTGAAAACAATTTTTACAAAAACTATGGCTTTATGGGTAATTTTATATTGGTGTGCTACCGACTGCATGTGTCATAACTTAGGCTGTTTGCTCTTGGTCAAACCACACACAAGACAACTGAGTGACAAAAATCAGTTTCCTGTTGGAGGGACAAAATCATCACGTCTTCATTTGTGTATCGTCAAGGGTTAAAAGGGATTTATGGTACTTGTTACTTCAGTCCTATTTTTATATCAACTGAATATATAGTAGGCTTTAGTGTTTGTCTTGTGCAGTGGTTCTTAAGGGAAGACTAAGGTCTGTTGCAGAGCTTTTTCAAAGTTGGTCAAAATTGTGTAGGTGGAATGTACAGAAGCCTTGAGTGGACATTATTCTAAACGTTTTATCTTACTCCATCTCACTGGGATAAAATAAGTAAAGAGTGGTTTACCTGTGCCCTGATCTGATCCCAAAGTCCGGTTCATTTAACTGTGAACACAAGACACCACCAGACTTGGGTATGCTTAAAGAGGTAATCTCAGGCATGATTCATGTGGGATCAAGCAGGGTCAAGCCCAGGGTACTCGTCTGCAAGCAGAGTTGAAAAGTCTAAACGTCTCCCTTTTCTTCAGAAACCACCAGCATGGGCCCATTTCAGCTTTTGAGCTGCACCGTAGATGTGGATGTAAGATGAATGTCATTATAAGCCTCTAAAAATGTGGGAAAACCAGGTAGCAGGACAGACTCCATTGTCCACATGGACAATACACTTGTGTTGCCATCGTTGCTCCTTATTTCTTCTTACTGGATCTGTAAACCACAGGGAGCAATCAAGTTTGGGCATGGTAACAGTCACGTGTAATATTAACTGCATCGTGTGTGTAAACAAAGGTGGGTTTCCTCTGTAGCAAGTGATACTCTCAAGAAGAGATCAACCAAAATACTCATTACTACATGAAAATGAAGTAAAATAAAATGCATACACGTTCTATCAGGGCTTCTGTAGATGGACTAGTTGAGAACCACTGGTCTAAAAGAAATCATCTATATTTTCACATGACAAGCTCTAATTGTTATTTTAAGCATGTGAGAGCTTCACAGACAGAATCACTGCAGTTTAGGGGTGTAACGGTATACAGAAGTCACAGTTTGGTTGAGTTCATACCTCATGGTTCATACCATACCATAATGATTCATGATAACATATTGTTACAACCCTCTACAGCAGGGGTCATCAAGTACATTTGCACAAGGGCCAGATTTAGTCTCGATAGAAACTCTGGGGGCCGGACTTTCAAATACACAAAACTTAAATAAACATTCTGGTTTGGCTGACATACTATTGTAGTAGTACTTGTATTTTTTTTCAAAATGCAGGACATTTTTAGACATTACCAGTGAGATCTATCCCTATTATCTATAATGCAGCAGGCCACAAAGAGACAGGGCTGACAACAGAACTGGCTGGGCCCCTGAAAATCCTAGGGAATGGGCACTCCATAATTGTGATTTAGTACTAGTATTTACTCATTTTAACCCCTTTTTGCATCTTTAACCCAATTTTTGCCATTTCTTAACCCCTTTTAAACCACTTTTCCTGCATGTTTTATCCCCTTTGTGCCACTATTATCCATTTTTGCCACTTTACTTCTATTTTTGTTAGTTTTTAACACCTTTTCATTACATTTCTTCAACAATAGTTGCAACTTTTAACCAATTTTTGACACTTTTCCTCCATTTTTGCAACTTTCCTGCCTATAATTACCTTTGTGTGCCAATCTTGAACACCTTTTCACTAATTTTCCAGGCTATTTTTGCTGTATTTTTACCACTTTAACCCATTTTTGATACTTCTTGCCCTTTTTTAGCTTCCTTTACCATTTTTTGCCATTCTTTAACCCATTTCTTTATTTTTTTGAACCATTTTTGTCATTAGTAACCAATATATGATGCTCTTTGCCCCTTTTCCTCTTTAACCAATTTTTCCCACATTTTAACCTCTTTTCACCACTTTATCTGGTCATTTTTGCAGTACTTCTGCCAACCTTAACCCTATTTTAAAATATCTACTAATTATGACAGTAAATTTCAGTAAAACAGATCAAATGTTAAGTCATTCTCACACTATTTCAATATTTAACAGCAGCTGACATTTAAAGCCAAAGCATACTACTAAAACCTGAGAATTTTCTTTTCCTCCTTTTTTAAATTTGATGATCTTTCAGGGGCCGGACAGGAAGCTTTGAGGGACCTGATATGGCCCCCGAGCCGCCAGTTGATGATCAGTGCTCTACAGGCATGGATGTCTGCTTTCAAGTATAAGATTGTATTCTGAGACCAGAAACTGACAGTGAAGTGTTTTAAAACCTACCAGACCCCCTTAAAAATTGTGCCCACCAATGCCTCCACAAGTTTTGTGTTCTATAAGGGTAGATCCAATATTACCTTAAAAATCCCCTTAACTCACACTGGTTTAAATATTGCACTGATTTGTCACCAAACAAAATCATCATCCAAACCCCAAGATCTTCTACAAAAGACAAAATAATAAGTGGGTCCGTATTCTACCAAGTAAAACATGTGTTAAGCATCTTCTAAGTGGACAAGGATTTCAAATGAAGCCTCCTCCATCTCCTTCAGGCTCTGTCTGAAGATCTGAGCATGCTGCCATGATGCATCCCCATCTCCACCGCTGAGTTCAGCCACGATAACAAACTCTGAGGAGCCAGAGAGACTCTGGAACGACTGCATCTTCCCATCTGAAGAGTCAAAAACAGAGAAGGAAATGGTAAGAAATAATTAGGCCATGTCCTACAAACACACGTGGGGTACTTTATCTGATATTTGTCACATAACCCTACCTCCAGTGAACTCTGTCGTCACCAAGCCTGCCTTTAAGTGCCAGCAGACTTTACCAGAGTGAAATGTCTGGCTGCTTGCCATGACTGAGATGGACTTTATCTTCATTCCCACTGGAGTAGAGTCAAACTTCCAGCTGATTTTTCCCTCTGAGGAACCTTCTGTTCGAGCTATGTAGGCCTAAGGAAAGAAGTACAATGATGCTTATTGCTGCTAATGAGTCTTCAGGATGTAAAAAAACAGACCATTATCAAGCTTTGTCATTACTTAACAGGTCTTCGTAAGTCCAATTCTGCCTTATATCACGCTTTCAGTTAGATTCTTCTTAGTTCACATTTAAATTTTTCAAAATAAACACAGGTTGGCTTGCACTGGATGAGCTTTGAAACTGAACCTAAACTACAGGAAGCATTTTATTAGATCAGTGCTTCCAAAAGTGTGGGCAGCAGCCCCCTAGTGGGCCCTGGAGGTACTGCAGGTGGCTGTGAGATATTCATTTACCGTAAATGAAAACCATAAATATAATTTAAAAAATTTAAACCATGTTTTAAATTGTACTAGATAATTTGTTCATTCTTATAAAGTCCCAGATCTAGCAAAACACAACCAGAGGATTAAACTTCCATGGCACCTTTATTATTGAAGGAGAACTAGTGTCATAGTTAGAATGGACATAGATTAACTAATGCTTTTAATATCTAAGATACTGTGTAATAATAATGTATTGATAACGTATCAATACATTTGGAGACATTAATATCACTAGGACAGAGGATGCAGAGTCGCAAAGTACATTTAGAGATTAATATTAAAAGAGAATATAAACTGTAGGCGACTTTGCAGATGTCTAAACAAAACCTAATTAATTTTGGCATGCGCAATGTACTTTATAACACCATGAATGCTTTCCAAGGAACATTAAAGCCTGACTTAATCAAAGATGCATATTAAGATCAACATTATGCAGTACACCGGAGGTTCCCAAACATTTCACAGCCCGTACCCCTTCAGACATTTGACCTCCAGCCATGTACCCCCTACTCTCACGCACTTAGAGCAGCTAGAAAAAGAAATGTGTCTGTAAGCCTGCCGCCACCCCCACCTCCCACATTAAGCATGCATAACATTCAAATAAAATCTCTTAAAGTGAATTATTTCTCACAAAATAAATTTATTTACCAGCATTTTCAGTAAGCAACACCAGTTCACTTCTGAAAAAAGAAATTTACATTTCTAGAACGTATTCAGTTATGAACTTGAAACTGTTAAGTACAAACTCACCACAGCTTAAATAAGAAGGGTGTCTGACTGAACATATGTTACTATAAATTTTTGGCAACGTGCGCAGGCACCTCAGACTGTAGGCCTATGTCTATTCATACGCCAGTTTCAAAATGTAATCAGGCTGTTTTCAAATTGTGTTTTTATTTTTATTGTTACGCATACCCCCTACGTCACTTTGTGTACCCCTGGGGTACGAGGACCCAAGTTTGGGAATCAATGCAATACACTGACTTATATTAATTACTTCATTTTAAAGATCTCCTTGTTTTGGAACCCAGGATGTAAAACTATGTTTACTAAGCAATTAAATACTGAAAAACCCTTTTCAGACAGAAAAAAATTATGGACAAGTTAATGAACCAAAAACAAACCATACCATCTGCCAGTCGTTCTCCAGTTTTCTGAACACAGATTCCTTCCTCCAGACACACTGATCCCAGCTCTGAATGAGCTCACTGTTGTTGGACAGTCTACAGTACTGGTCTTTGGAGGCACTGTAGCGCACATGCAGCAACCGGCTGCTCTGTTCTTTCTCAGTGGGAGTAAACACAAAACCTGCAGCCTGAAAGCAACAAACAGAAACACACAGTTAGTGTACAGTGATGTAAAATAGGTTCAGTTCCATTTCTAACTTTTACTCCTACCCTGGAAACAGAGTTAAAAGGTGGGATGGTGAAATCCTCCCTCACAAAATAGGACTACACTCATGTCTGAGATTGGAGAATCGGAATCGGAAAAATCGGAGGGTCGCCGGTTCAGGTCAGACCATATCTGGACTTTGGCCTGGTAGCTGGAGAGGTGCCAGGTTAATCCCTGAGCACTGCCCAAGTGCCCTTGAGCAAGGCACTGAACCCCAAACAGCTCACGACAGCGCTCCAACGAGGGCAGCAAGGCCATCACTCTGACATCTCTCCATTGGTGCATGTCCATGTGGATCCTGTTAGTGCATGTTTGTTTGCATATATTTCAGCCTATGTGTGTGTAGCACGTATAACAATAGAGTGTAAACTGTAAATTTCCCTTCGGGGATTAATAAAGTATGTCTTAACTTGACCTTACTTAACTTAGATATGTCATCAGCAGTTGTTGGTAGCATTTATGTAAACAAATGCAATGACAATATCTAACACTTCTACTACAAGGGTTTTTCAAATGCTTGTTTGAAATCAAGGACCAAAATGCACTGAAACAGTATTAAATAAAGATAATTTGCAAGGCACTGTGGTTCCCATAATACTTGCTTCGGAGTGTACCTCTGGAAAATCTAAGCTTGAAGATCCATATAGACCTAGTGTTTTATCCTAACCTTCCATTTCAAGAAGAATCAGGACACCTCACCCCTAATATGGAAAATGTAGAGTGCAGAGACTAGGCCCAGTTGCCCCATACCATGCCAAGTCACCTGCTGGCCTGCACTCAAGGCCCAAGTACCATTACTTCTTGTACATGTCACCTAAAACATGACTGGATTTGGCTTTTATACAAAACAGTACATATCAAACATACCTTTTGGCTAATCCTTCAATGATTTGAGTACATATTGCACTCTCATTTACAAATATTCATTCTTATTCAAGTATTTCTATTTAGCTCACTACTTCTATGTTTTCTTATCTTATTTTTTAATAACACAAGTTTTTTTCTCATGAATGTTATTTCCTTTTATTTTCAAGCACACCGAGTCTTTGCTTGTCATATCAAATGTGCCATTCAGATAAAATTCACCTGACTCAATTATATGTCAGGTCCATGCTGCTTGGCTGTGCTTGTGCATGAGCAACCATACAGTGCCAAAGCTTAAGTCTTCCATCCATACAAGGGCTAAGGAAATGTATAGTAATTGAGCGTAGTACGGAGCACTCACAGGAGTCAAAGAAAACTCTGTGCCTACTGTTAGAGCACTCAGTTCAGTTCTAGAGCATGTCACTTTGCCTATAGGCATCCATCATTAGCAAAAACCTGTGCTGAATCTAAGCAAAGGGGCTGCTGCAAGGAAAATTGCCTTAAACAGAAAGAAACTTCAAGCAGAACTGCACTCATGCTGTAAAGTCATATGCTGAAAGTGTCATTAGACATGTTATAATGAGCTGAAGTTTCCCATACACAGGCAGAACCATGGAAGAAAATGGGGCACATAACCCAAGCAACTGTTTGCAATTTAATAAGGTACAAAGAACTAACATTTGTGTGTGTACAGCATCTTTGTCAGAGTCAAAACCAGCAGTGTGTTAAAGGTCCTCTGAACCTTATTAAAATGCAAAAAGTGACTTGTGTGCTCCAGTTTCATCCTCAGATCTGCCTGAATTAAAGAGTCCCCTGAATCTTTTAAATGTTTCTGGTCCTCTAAGAGCACCAACCTCCACCTGTGGAGGGCCTAAAGTGAGAGATACCTGTCAAAATGCTCATCCTTTGATGAATAACACTGTTGCATAGGCTCTTTAATGATGCAATATACTATACCTGTGCAGAGGTTGCTGTATCAGGACCTCTGGTCTCCCCTCGTGCTAACCTCCAGGCCAGAGATCCAGAGTTACGACCCCCCAGCTCTCCTGATTTTGGTTTCTTTGGGGAAATAAACTCAACGAGCTCGACTAGAAGCCTCTCTGTCAGGACTTTCTTCCTGTCTGGACCCAGGAACTGCTGTCTCTGCAGTATCAAGGCAGAAAAAAGTTGTTAAAGGAGACATATTATGCAAAAAACACTTTTTCAGGCTTTTCTAACAAAAATATGTGCTCCTGGCCTGTCCACTATTCCCCTCAAATACCAGAAAAATCCATTCCCTTCCACCCTCTCTTTCTCCACCTTTCAGAAAATGTCTGCTACAACAAGCCGTTCTCATATTTTACCCTCATGATGTCATATGGCGAGTAAGCACCCACCCCCAGAATTGATTGGCCCTCCCTGCTTGGAAGAAAATTCCACCCTCCTCTGCTGATCTTCAACTCAGCTGCCAGCTGAGATGCTGAGTGAGTTACCCTGCTGACTTTGATCTAGGAGACTGATGGTTTAAATCCCAGTCAGGTCCTAAACTTTGGATAAAAGTGTCTGTAACACTGTAACATAAGGAGTGTCACATCCATTTCATTAGAGGGGTGTGGTCAGGGGTGGAGTCAGATAGCTCATTGACATTTAAAGCTACAGACACAGAAACGGCTCGTTCTGAGAAGGGCTGAAACAGGGGTTTTAGACATGAAAAAATCCAATAATGGAGTGTTTTTTCAGCAACAAAATTCACAGGCGGGTTTTGGGGACCTCTGAGAACAATATAAACTTGTCTTAAAAAAGTAAAATATGTGACCTTTAAACTTCAGTCGTTTAGGTATGGTACATGCAGGTTTTACAAGACTTACAGAGGCATTCAGTCCATTAATGGTGTGTAGCAGCCAGGCCTCCTGAACCCTGGTCCTCCTTGTCAACACCTCTGGATGTTTGCAGGAATACCTCCAGGTCACATCAACAACCTAAAATACACACACAAATACAACAATGAAAACACATGATTTCCTGTTTTTAATTACAAAACATGGCAGGCAAACTCCTGAGACTACTATAGGTTTTAACAGGCAATGATAAAAGTACTTGTCACAGTAATAATATGCAGTATCTAATTGTCGGACCTGGTCCTTAGAGAAAGCCAGAATGTAGGCAAGTTTCTTCCCCCAGCCGACCTCATACAGCAGAGGTTTATCACAGGCATTCTCACAGGGGTCACAGTGAAGCCAGCGGCGCTGAGAGGGTGAGTAAATCTCTGTCCACACGTGGTCTGAAACAACAAACAGAAGCCCTATTCACAATTGCACACAACTCCTGAAAATGTCCTAAATTTACATGTGTGAACTGCATGTGTGAATGCCAGCAGCAGAGGTTTTCGTTCCGCTCCCCTGCAAGCCCCCTTGGATTTGTCCCCTCCTCCCCCTGACAGGCACATTGCAGGACAAATTCCTGCTGTCAGGGATGAGTGTGAACAAGGAAGTCAGGAATTTTTTTGGTTGTATGTGTGAAAATGGCTTCTCAAAACAATTTTTCACCCTGAAATTTCCCTGCTAGCCCCCTATACAGCCTTTTCACAATTCAACCATGAAAGTTACAGGGTAATCTACCCAGAAAATGTACAGTGCATTCACACAGAATTCTGTTATGTTTCCTTGAAAAATGCAAGGTGTTAAATTATTATAAAACTATAAAAATGCAGCTCTATGATATTTTCTCTGCAGGATAGAGAATCATATTAGCATATAAAGAGTCATATCTCTTGTTAATGTACACACCTGTGCTGTCCCAAACATATCTGGCCTCGAGGCCCATGGCTCTGCAGCACAGTGTGAAACAGTTAGCCCATTCTCCACAGCGCCCCCTCCTAGTTTCAAGCAGCTTCTCAGGATTGTTGTACCTGAAATGAACATTATAAAAAAACACGCAATATGAATACTAATGAATACATCCCACTATGATCCAAAGCTAGATCCAGAGGGACAACTGGACTGTTCTTGAAAACACCGCCTCTCCTTCACTCTCTTATTAAAAGTCCACTATAACTACAAATCAGTAAGACCCATCAAGATTATAAAAAAGAAGTGATTTTTTTTATAATCAAACTTAAAGTGCTTTGAAAAATAAATGATTCGCTAAACAGTAGCCATAATCTGCTATTTTTGTCTTTAATAGCAGCGTGCTACACTTGCATGTTCATTAACATATTAAAAAATCGGCTGTTAAACAGCTGTTTCAATATTGCTAGTTTTTCAGAAGTCCCTGTAAAAAAGCCAGTGGAATATGAGATAAAGAAAGGAAAAAGCAGTAACTTCTTAAGTTAGAGGCTTGGCAAAATTCATGGAATAGATCTGCTGTGCCATCTCTCTATAAATTTAGTTTTTTTTACTTCTGCTCAGAAGTTGTATATTGTGCTCTCAATTTGCAATACGATGACTGTTGTGATCACTTGTCTTTGACTGTGAAGCACATTGTGTTATCCTGTGTATGAAATGTGCTATATAAATAAAGTTTGATATGATATATACACGTGAGATGACCAGAGTCACAGTTTGAGGACGGATAAAGGTATAACAGATGCAGGGGTAAAACTGGAATATGTGTCCCATGTGACTTAGAATAAACTCAGAATCCCCCAGAAGGAGCTGAAAAACATAGCTAGATAGAGGGAAGTCTAGGATGACTTGCTTAGTCTGCTTACACCGTGACCCCACCTTGCACAAGTGGAAGAAAATGAATGGATTAATGTTATTGTAAAGGTTTTACAATACCACAACCCTACTCTGAAATAAAGTTGCCGATTTAACTGTATTTTTATACATTTTGGCTCCTAATAACAGTCCTGAACATCTTCACTGCAGCTTAAATGTCACAAACTCAGACCTGGGGAATCTGGTGGAGAGTCGGCAGCTCTCACAGTGGTGGTTCTCCACCCGCTGGGCACCCCATCGGATGTCATCTGGGGTTGCACTGAGCATGCCGGAGTTCTGGGTGGGGCCTCCACAGCGGCTGCATGGCAGAGAGTCCACCCAGGAGAAAAAGTTGTTTTTGAACCAGCTGAGCAACTCCAGCACCAAAATGTCCTCCATGCCAAGTTTACAATCTAGAAACAAGAACACAGAAAGGTAGCTCTGTAATTAATTAATTCATATGAATGCCCCTTACAAAGAAGCCAGATAAATGACTGGTTCTACCTGGATCAGCTTCTTTCGCTTCCTTCAGCCTGTGTTCAGCAGTGGAGGATATCTGCTGATGAGGGATGCAGCTGCGCGCTTTCTGCTGCAGTTCAACATTTTCATAAAGCATCACATGCTGGAAGTTTGACTGCAGAGTCACAAAGAAGCTCATACTGCTCTCCTGAAGGACAAAAATGTCATTAGAGTTACAAAAAAGCCAGGAATGAGGAAAAGTAGTTGTAGTAGAAGCCATGAATGAAAGCATCTGAAATCAATTTTAGGGTTTTAAAATTCATAATCATAACACCAATATAAAAATGCCCCTTTAAGACATACTGAACACAACAAAGACGATAGTCAGGGATAAGTTAACACCTCTGATACTATTCCAAGGCAGAGCAGTTGGGACATGATTAAGTGATCTAATATAGAATGAGAAAATTATAAAAGTTAGCTCAGTAAAAAGAAAAATTGCATAAAGACCCCCTCCTCAAAATATTCAAATATTTGCAAAGAGTGAATTTCATTTTATTACTGCCATATTAAAAGAAGTCACCCCAGTTGCTTTTCATTACATATCAATCAAACAACAGTAACAGAAGTAAAAATAAGCTAAATGTCTGAAGTTCTGGCAAATGCAAAATTTTTTGTGGTAGATGACTGGTGGCAGACAGAAGACGTGATATTCACATATATAACAGAATTGTTGCTGTCAGCTCAAACGCTAAAGAGAAAGTGCAGGAAGTTGGACTAAGAGAGACGTGAGGAGGAGCCATTGAAACAACACAAATCACAGTACACGGAAATGGAGAGGTTCCCTTTTTTGGATGTCAGTGTGACTCTGTCCGCAAGAGAAGAGCTCACTGGAGGAAAAGACCAAACAGAAAAACTTCATGTCGTGAGCCTGTTAAGCACCACTAAAAGAAACTTTGAAGGTAAGTAACTACCTTCTGCAGAGTGCTGAGGGGCAACCTCAGATCAAAAGAAACAACATTAGTTTAACCACAGAGAAAAAGGAACTTTCTCAAGATAGAAAATTAAATGAAATAGCTTCAGGGAAAAGTAAAAAAAAAAAAAAAAATTAAAAAGAAAAAGAAATGTTTGATATCAGAAGGCACAGATTACTTTTGATTTGTCCACTGAGTTGTCTGTGAGTTTTTTAAAGTAAAATGTTACATCCAAAGGAGAAGTGGTGGGTATATTTTACATCACTGTAAAAGCAGGAAGATGCTCTGGTGTGAAGTATCCAGCTAGAGCAATACAACAGAAGCTCAACTATGCTGCCCTTACAAGGACAGCAGCATTAGGCTCATATTATTTAATAATGGCGATAATTTGTTAGTTTTGGACCCATAAAGTAAAATATGTCGATTTTTTTTTCACTGAAATGTCTAATTTAATATAGAACACTGACTTCTATATCTTTTCAAAGCTAGATAAACCCTTGTTTTTCTTTTGTTTAACTCTAATGGTTCAGGCACTTTCAAGGCAGCTGAGCCTTTTGGACAGATATGACATGTTTATGATTGTTCAGAAACAAAGGTTTTTATTTCTAAGACTGCTACATAAGGAAGCATTAACTGCTACTGGAAGCTGCCATTCTGCTGCATCACATTCAGGTTTTGTACAGATGTACCAATCGTGAAAATTAGGGCTGAAACCAATACAAGGTGTTTATAAAAACAACTTAGCTGGCTGCTGGTGCCAATACTGATGTTTTCCTCATCATTTCTTCAGTTGTAACACTTTTATCATGCCAACACTTTGCTTTGTGTTTGACTATAAAAACAGATTTGAGTTTTTCCAATCTGTGACTCCTTCTTCCCTGTAAAACAAGTTGTTTTTGATTCAGCAGTTACATTTATCAGATGACAGCAGTGAATCAAAATCAGCTCTATTGGCCAAGTTTGTTTAGAAGTTTGTTTCAGTTACAGTTAAAAGATTAATCAGTGCAAATGTGCATCTATTTCGACCTCACTCAGACCGTCACCACGGTCTAACCATGGATGAATGAAGCCGTCCTTCTTCGAGACCATAATATCAACAAAGTCACGTGACTGACCTTAGGAGGCTGGCCTGAGGGCATATATTGCATCCGGGGAAGACGCCTCTTCCTCTTTGCCCTTCTCGCCTCATCTGAGACCAATAAGTTGATTCTTTCAGACCAGTAATCCGTCACATTATTGTGCAGGTGCCTGGTGTCACTGAGGATTGTGAATTGTTTGTTTATTGTGCTTAATTCATTGCGGGTGGAGTTTTAAGTTAGCTCCACAGCAGTGTTATTCACGTTCTCCTCTGTTTGTTGCATGCAGGTTCGGAAATCACACACACCTGTTGACATTTTCCCATAGCCTGTCGGCGTTTGGGTGAGTACCCCAGTTGGGTTGTTTTTTCTTTTCCATTTGTGCGTTCGCGTACACTGTGTGGTATTTCTGTCTTGAAGATAATTGTTTAGAGACGTGTTTTTCCTTGTATTGTTGCCACTCGTACGTTCACTTACAGGAGTGATGTTTATGTTGGGTTATTGTAAGAGAATGAAAAAGATTTAAGTTATTTCCCCTTGTGTTTACGTATCAAGGGATGTGATTTAAGTTACTGTTGAGTGAATTAAACAGGTAACGGTTATTCCTGACTGACATAAGTTGATTTGATAGTTTAATTGTATTGTTTATTTTCCTTTGCTTCTGTGCGTGGAAGCTGGAATTGATTTTCCCTCTCGTACGTCTGCGTGCTAAGAGTGGGTGTTTTTGTCTATATATCTTTGCGTGCCCCTAGTGCACTGTTCGCGGTGCCTGGGGCCTTTCTTCACGGCAGTCAGACAAAGTTTTGCCTTCTGCCCTTCTATAGTATGGCTCCCCAGGCCTGCCGTACATGTGGGGTCACCATGGACCCACATGATGGCCATCGTGAGTGTCCCTCTTCTTTGGGCAAAGCTCATCTCCTAGATGATGTTGAAAACCCTTGCCTGGCAGCAATTGACTTACCCCTGGAGGAGAGGGCTCGGAGGGCCAGGCTAGGGGGGCATTCCCCCAAAGCTGTAGCTCCTTTCTCCCCTATGCATAGTAGGAAAAAAGGTTGTAAACCTGACGGCCGTTCACGCAAACATCAGGGCGGGCATTCCCATGAGCATAATAAGAAGCGATCTCATGTGAGTACAACTCCTCCACCGCTTAGCCCTGCCCATCCCCCTAAAGATACGCAGGACACACAGCTGCAAATATTGGCTACCGTCCGGGCCTGACAGATAGAGTGGCCAGGATTGAGGCCAGCTCTCAGAATGCAGCCCCAGCTGAAGCAGGTCATTCTGAGGGGGTTTCCCTTGCACACCTGCCTGCATATCAGGAACCATCTGTGGTCCATCCAGATTCCATATCCCTCTATGTCCAAGGTTCCCTTGTGGAGGAAGAGGGACATCCAGACCTTATTGAGGACATGCAGGGTAACTCATCTCATCAGGAGAGGTCTGTGTCCGTAGATGACGTTATTGAAGAATCTAGTCCCTCTGATGTGGTCTCAAGGGTTCTTAGTGCTGCTAAGATTGTGGGGTTGACAACCCCAGTGGAAGCCCCAAGTCCAGCAGAGAGCGTCTGGACAGGAATTTCGCAAGCCAGACCCTCAGTGGCTATCCCGGCAGCGGGGGACTATTGTCAGATGTTGAAGCGGGCTTGGAATGTGCTTAGCAGTGCACCCCAGTTTAATGCAGGTTGCAGGAAGCTAGCTAAAGCTCGGTATCCAGCTGGGACTGGACTGGGTGATATGCCACCAGTGGAGAAGGAGATGGCCTCTCTGACTTCTCTTGGCCCAGACAGGGTGACAGCTGACCCTCACTGCCCTTGGAGGGAGTGTGATAAGACAGATCGTTTGGTTTGTAAGGCCAACAATGCTGCTGCTCGTGCAGCCCGAGCTGGAAATGCTCTTGCTATTTTGTTTGCGGCTATTAGAAGGACAGCAAACACTAATGATCAGGATACAATGAATTTAATTGATGCTGCCCTCCCCACTCACTCCCAACTTACTAGGGATGTTGGTTCAGCTATGTTGTCGGCCATGCTGACCTGCAGACAGATCTGGCTGGCTCAGACAACCTTCCCAGAGAACATTCGGAAGGAGCTGGTCAATATGCCAGTGGAAGCAGGGAGAGTGTTTCACACTGATTCACAGAGTGTGCTGGACAAAGCAGAAAAGTCTGTACGAACTACAGAGTACGTTCAGCGTGCATTTAGATGCCAGGGGGCGCCAAGGCAGCGCCCAGCAGGTCAGCGACACCCCTTTCAGTCTGCGTGGGGCCCTCAAGAGCACCACGCTCATGGCAGGCACCAGGGGTTTAGCACTCTAACCTTTGATTTGGCTGCAGGCAGGCCTCAGCAACAGCCCTTTCAGCCCAGATTCACATCAAAGGGGGCCCCCCAACAGAGATGGCCCCCCAAAGGGTCAGGGTCCAGGGGGGCTCTGCATAGGACTGGGGGGGCCGCCGCCAGGGTTCACGCCCAGCTGCGCCTGGACAGCTGGGAGGATACTGTCTCAGACCCTTGGGTTCTAGCAACAGTCACTAGAGGTTACAGACTTCAGTTTCGGCGGTGGCCCCCACCTTTTTCCAGGGTCTGTATGACAACAGTAAAGGACCCAATGCAGGCAAGCATTCTGGCCAAGGAGATCACAACACTGCTTCAAAAGGACACTATTGTAAGGGTAAGTCTGAAGAAATGGCACACTGGCTTTTATTCAACATATTTCCTGGTTCCCAAAAAGGATGGGGGGCTTTGCCCCATCCTAGACCTCAGGCACCTGAATGTTTACATGAAGGTTTTACCTTTTAAGATGCTACACACAAGGCATATCCTGGACTCAGTGGAGCCAGGGGATTGGTCAACCACTACCGATCTCAAAGACGCATATTTCCACGTCCGCATCTTTGTGGAGCATCGGCAGTTTCTCAGGTTTGCTCTTCAAGGCCAAGCCTACAAATTCAAAGTCCTCCCGTTTGGCCTCTCTCTGTCACCAAGAGTCTTCACAAGAGTGGTCGCGGCTGCCCTGCTACCACTTCAAGGGGCAGGGCTGAAGATCATGCCATATCTCGATGATTTGCTGATCTGTGCCGCTTCTCTCGAACAGGTCATGCAGGACACAGAGAGGGTCCTGACCCACATTCAGTCACTTGGCTTCAAGGTAAACTTGGAAAAGAGCAACCTAGAGCCACGACAGGAAACAGTCTTTTTGGGTTTGTGTCTGAATTCAATCACAATGAAGGCATCTCTAACCCCCCAGAGGGGGGTTGTGAGGTCCTCGGGACCCTTCGTTCATTTCGTGTAGGCAGACGCATAGAACTGGTCCATTTTCAGAGACTGCTGGGGCTGATCTCAGCAGCAGTGGTGGTTGTTCCACTAGGTCTTCTCAGGGCCCGGCCTCTCCAACGGTGGCTGAATGCCTTCAAACTATACCCACACAGGGACAGGCATGTGAAACTCCGTGTAACACAGGCGTGTTTCAGAGTTCTGAGTCCATGGCGGAGCTACAAGACACTTACAGGGAGAGTCCCCCTGGGAAACCTGCCTTCCAGGTGGACACTTGTGTCAACAGATGCTTCCTGCACAGGTTGGGAGGCAGTGTGGGAAGGCAGGATGGTGAGGTGTCTTTGGAGACCCCCTTGGGAGGAAGAACACATTAGTGTGCTGGAGCTCAGGGCTGTTCATCTGGCCCTAAGAGCCCTGTTACCTTTCATAGGTGGCAGGCACATCCTTGTGAGGACAGACAGCTCTGCAACTGTGTATCATATAAATCATCAAGGGGGTACAAAGTCTCGCCAGTGTCTCAAGGTGGCTCAGAGTCTGCTGTTCTGGGCCTTCCCATGCCTGGCCTCCCTCAAGGCGGTTCATAAACCAGGGATCCTGGGTGCGGATCTCCTCTCCAGGTCAGGGCCACTCCCAGGAGAATGGAGGTTACACCCACAAGTAGTAACAGGGTTGAGGGCTCACTTTGGTGCACCGCAGGTCGATCTCTTTGCGTCACAGGAGACGACTCATTGTCAGAAGTGGTTCTCCCTGACTTATCCAAGCAGGCCCTTGGGCCTGGATGCACTGTCATGAGTGGCCGGAGGGGTTACGGTACACTTTTCCTCCACTACCCTTGATTCCCCATGTACTGACCAGGGTCAGTCAGGGGGCTTACAGGGTTCTGTTGATAGCACCACACTGGCCAAGGAAACACTGTGCTCGGCTAAGAGGGTGGGGGAACTACATGCACTCTCTGTGAGTGATGAATGTTTAAGGTGGAAACCTGAGAATGCCGGGGTGTCTCTCTGACCAAATACGTTCTTCCTACCCAAGGTAGCGAGTCCTCAGACTGTGAACCAGGCTATTGATTTGGAGGCTTTTCATCCTGAACCAGCCTGCCAAGGGGGAATAGCTCTCCACACACTGTGCCCAGTACGGGCATTGAGGGCATATGTTGAGCAGACTCAACAGCTGAGACAGGCACATACTCAGCCGTTTGTGTGTTATGGTAGTAGGCGCTTGGGACACCCACTTTCTAAGCAGCACCTGGTTGGAACTATTTCCCAGGCCTATTCTCTTCAGGGGCTCCCCGGTCCCTGGGGGCCTTGTGGCACACTCTACACGCAGTATGGCCACCTCATTGGCAGCTCTGAGGGGGGTGGCCCTCGGTGACATATGTGCGACAGCATCATGGTGCACGCCATGTACTTTTGCCAGAGTTTACAGGGTCAAGGTGACATCTGCAGCGACAAGCTCCACGGTCCTCATGTCAGCCGCTGAACATAATGACGAGGTGGAATCATAATTTCCTCGCGACGTTGTTGCCATTATTCATCCATGGTTAGACCGTGGTGACGGTCTGAGTGAGGTCGATATAGATTGTAAGTTATGTCCATAACTATGGATCTATGAGACCGTACGATGATGTCACCATCTCTTGTTGCTCTGAACTGGCTGAGGCGTTCCAGGCAAGAGGAAGAGGCGTCTGCCCCAGATGCAATATATGCCCTCGGGCCAGCCACCTAAGGTCAGTCACTTGACTTTGTTGATATTATGGTCTCGAAGATAGGTAGAAGGATGGCTTCATTCATCCATGGTTAGACCGTAGTGACAGTCATGGTTCAGTCTCATAGATCCATAGTTATGGACATAACTTACGATAATATTATGTGGTGAGGCTATTACCACAGTGAGCTTATCAGCAAAACTGTAAACAGAGTAACTCTGTGACTGTTGAGTGGATCACAGCAACCCTGTGACTGTTGAGTGGATCACAGTAACTCTGTGACTGTTGAGTGGATCACAGTAACTCTGTGACTGTTGAGTGGATCACAGTAACTCTGTGACTGTTGAGTGGATCACAGCAACCCTGTGACTGTTGAGTGGATCAGAGTTACTCTGCGGCCGTTGAGTGGATCAGAGTTACTCTGCGGCCGTTGAGTGGATAAGAATAACTCTGTGGCTGTTGAGTGGATCAGAGCAAACTGGTTGGCTATGTACAGTATGACTATGTATAAGCAAAGGATGCGGGTATTAGTTTATGGCACACTATTTGCAGATGACTGATGTTTGTCAACAGGGCTAACATCGGCTGCTACCAATGTTAAACCAGTACATTAGTCCACCCTGAATTTTTGGTACTGTTTACATGTGATGGACTACAATTACTCCCTACTATCAGGTGCAGGTTCTGTCATCCTAAGGAGCCTACTGAAAAAAAAAAAACACCCCAAACTTAAATCAACAAAACAGTAGATACAGATTGTGGAAACTAGGGTGATGACTTTACTGATGTTTCAAATAATAAGTTTGGTAATACAGATTCTGATGTTTTCTTTGCCCAGTAAAAAATGTCTACTTTGATTCAGCAGTTCCACATAGCAGACTGCAGCATTAAACAGAATGTAAACAAGAAATTAACAGTGGCTACTATTATCTGTTTATGCCACGTTGTTTGCAGATTGCTGATGTTTGTCAACAGGGATGATGATGCCCAACACCCATGTTAAAGTGATGCACCAGTGCATCCCTACTAAACAGTAAACCATTGTTGTCATTACATGGATGAATTTCACATAAAGAGGGAGAAAAGCTGTCAAAATGGTCTTCCTGGTCTTCCCAAGGCTGACTGCAAAGCACCCAAGTAACCCTGATACATGATGAGACTGCTGAATACTTAGGATACCCCTAATCACATTTTTTTGGCCATTTAAAACAAGGGGTGGAAATCCTTACCAAGGACGATGGCTGTGCTGCAAGCGATGGGATCGGCTGGCTTGAGGCTCCAGCAGAGCTCCCTGGTGTCTGGGCTGGTGGAGAGGTCGTAGCAGCCTGAGCAGAGAGATGGACAGGCTGACCTCCACGAAGCCTCTGCTCTCTCTCTGCTGCAATCGATTCTCTGATGAGCTTCAACTGATCCACTGATGCAGACTTGGGGAACACAAGGTGGGTCTCAGCCTGGAAGACATGAAAGATTTTCACTCACAGTAAAACACATGGAACCAAATTAAAAACAATGGAATTTACTCATTATAACAGCTACAGAGTAGTTTTTATAGCAATTACCTCCTCAAATCCCATCTCAAAGAGACACTCCACGGCACCTTTGATAGGAAGCAGCTTTGTGGAGAAAGTAGGATTACCAATGCGAATGGATCTGTACTTTTCCTCATTGGGATTTCTGTTGGAACGGGATGTCAGATACGTAATCAACAGGAGGACTTATAGTTTAAACTCTATTTTTATCATATTTTGGCAAACCCAAAAATTAACGTCAAAATTACCGATGATTTTAAAATGTAACAATCTCTGTAATTTCTATTAGGGCTGAACGATTTGCAAAGATAATCTAATTGCGATTTTTGTCCCCAATATTGCGATGTGAAAATCTAATCAGTTCTTCCTTATGCCATTTCCTTAAAATTTCAAACTAAAAAATGATCACATAATCTCCTTGGCAGAGGTAAAAATGACACTTGAATGTTTGCATAATGTGCATAACATCTCTGAAAAAAAAAAAGATTTATCAAACTAGTATTTTGACACATTTCAAGTTAAAGAAATATTGCAACTTCTGCGATTAGTATATTGCAGCAGGCCATATTGCGATTTAATCTAATTTGCGATTAATGGCCCAGCCCTAAATTTTAATAATTAAACTAAAAAACATCAATACCATTTTGTGAGCTATCACCTTCACACTATCTGAATGCAAACATATGTTAGCAATGCAATGGTACCCATAATTTATACTTTCAAATGAAAAATCTTCCAATGTTAGGTATACCCAATGACACTTCCATGGGGAGATAAACGCACTGAAACAGAGTTTTGCAGAGACACCTTTATCAGCAAATACAGCATTTTTCTGGACACAGCCACAGTTCGACTGACGAACGCTTACGAACAAATTAATTAAAAAACATATGCAAACGTTCAAGATGAACTGTTACGCAACCGTGGCTTGACTAACATGTTTAACATCAAATCGCTAGCATGCTGTGACCAAACGTTCAAAACATTACCTTAAAATGTTGTCAGCGTATGTTATCAACAACTTGGATGCATCAAGAAATTCTTCATTTGAATTCTCACATAATGTTGTGACCGCTGGTGATTCGGCCATAACTGAACTTATTGGACAAATGAAAATCCTGTGACTTTAGTGTTTGATAGCTAGTGCTAATAGGGTTGTTTTGGCTGATACGTGTTTTGGGTCCTTCATTTAGCTGCCCTATAAACGCCTGAGTTTGCAGTTACGACAATAAAGCAAACAATTTCAAAACGATAAACCTAAATTTCATTACAGCGGTTCTACTAAACAGTAGGCTTGGTTTTTCAATTTAACTGGAAATGTATGAGATGTTTATTTATTTGACTTTCAAAGCTAAAAAAATATGGCATTTGTAAAAGCCGCCCAAATTGTTTTACATGCTCACTGAAGGATACGATGTATTGGTTCAAAGCGTAACCGTGTTAACTGCTGGCACGTTCTTTGTTTAATTTTCATTAAAGATAAAACGTTACGTCATGTTAAAACACAATAAGCAACAAAGCATTAGTTATGAACACTTTCCGTTTCCAACATTTGTTGTGTATTTATGACGTATTAACTTTGGCTGGGTTAGCCTGCTTGTGCGATGCGTTCGCATGTCCGCCACATTGGAAGAGGCAGATTCGCACTCTAAACAAGTACATAAAGACAAGGGGGGTGCAGTGTTTTTTCCTCAATAAAAATGCACAAACGTTCGCATTTCACCAATTTGTAGTATTGGTTTTTATTTTCATATAATGAAAGCCAGTTTTCACCACTTAAATAGGGAAAAAAAAATTGAAATTGTTAGGTATAAAAAAGGGGCAAAAATCTTAAGTGTCTTATATGCACCTGCTCTTGCGATTAGCTTCACCTGTGGCCTCCAAGTAAAGGCTACGCACTTGTCAGATTTGTGTGATGAAGTGCAGCAGTGCTCAAAATGTCAAAGCTTTGGTGCAGTGTTTTGATTTTAGGTGTGCTCGTTCAGACTCAACTTTCAAGCTGAAAATAATGTGCGTTTTTTTGGTGTCTATCTGTACATACAATAACCCGGGAGCTAAAACTATTCTTTAGAGCTAAATTATAAATGGATAATGTTGCAATTTGCGTTTAATCTAAAATGGAAAAGTGTCAACTTTATCATTACTATTACCATCATTACCCCTGTCCTCTACTGCCATTATGATAACCCCTGACAGAGAGGAATGGCGACATCTGCTGGTCATTTAAAAGGTGCTCTCTCTCTTGATAATTCTTTTTTTTTTTAAACCAATTGAAAATTAAAACATGTTAGAACTGTAACCTTTCCCACGATGGTTTTCTGTAAGTGTTGATTTGAATAATATAATTTAGGAAACTATTAATACTTAATGTACATCCCCAGGAAATCAGTAAATCCATAATATACATTCTTTAACAGGGCTCTAAAGTTGTGTCTAGGGTGTTTTAGGTATGTGTTAATAACTTTGTCTCTCTGGTTATAGGACTGTTCTGGACACTCAAGATGCTGCTGCTGTTGTGACTTCAGTGGCCAGTGCTGAGGCCTCCACAACAGCTTTAAGTGATTTAATAAAGTAATCCACAAACAGTTCAAACAGGATCCTGTGTTCTACTTAATTAGTTGTTTGATCTGTTGTTAAGCTGTTGTTGTTGCAGATGGAAAGAGACTGCAATTCTACTGTAATTTATATTGGATGTATGTTGATGAAGTCAGAATAAACTGATTGCTGCACTCAATTTGGACTCATGATTGATAGTTTATAGAAAAATCCCATAATAACACTGAAACACCAGTAGAGCCGGCTTTTAATCAATACACCTATTTTAGCAGCCTCTGCATAGATTTGGTGTCCCCTGCTGGTGTACTGGGGTAAAAGTAGTAGTTTGTCAAAAGATGGCACATTTAGTTATTTGGTTATAGTTCATTCAATTATTGTCTGTCACCTTATATTTTGATTAATAGGTTTACTTGGATGCCAAACAAGGTTGCCATGATTGAGTTAATGTACTTTATTTTGGAGGCTCTCAAAGTGAATATTGATTGCTATGATGGTGATTATATCAACAAATACACTTAGTTGGTTGCCACCACAAAAAAAATCTCCAGCCACCCTCTTGCCACCTACTTTTATAGATCTGCCCCTGGGCCTAACCAAAAACGTTGCCAACCACCTTTTATAAACGAGGAATGCAAGACTTAAAAAAGCAAATAATGGATCTTTGATCATAAAAATTCTGCCAAAAATTAAGTTAATTTTAAGCCAAGGAGAATAATATGAAACTAAAATGTTAGTGCTTGACTGTTGGATAGAGATTAAAAATCTATATTTCTCCTCTGTGTATATGGTATGTCAATATTGTCATGAAAATGTATTTTAAATCAGTTTAAGTATTGATGGTGCATTGATATGAACGTTTTACATTTAATACTGGTTTTTACAATATGGCTAATAACGGTGTTCTTGGGGTAAACGTGCCAACATAACGCTAAGAAAACAACTGATATTCTAAAATCACTTTCATAAAGTACGTATGGACTGCCTCATATTTATAGCTTTTTACTTGTGAATTCTGCTGGCCATTTGTTTATGAACAAGTCGTTTCATCATGGTAGAGCTGTAAAAATGTAGAGTCTGTACCCTCCACTTCGCTGGGTGGCGCTGTTGCGAGAAATACGGATCCTTGTTCTACGGTCCTGCATCTGCAGTCTTGAAACTTCTACCCGCGATCCCCACTGGCCTTCTTTTCTTCAAACGGTGAAAAAAATAATAGATAGGTAATCACCGGGATCTGGTTTGTTCAGTACAGCGGTTTAGCAGGATATAAGTGAGGCAACTCTCTGGAATGCCTCTTCCAAAATGGCGGCGACTACAGATGCGTGTGTCACGAGAACGACGGAAGCGTTCGTCTGAAAGTCACCTGTTAACACGACCACTGTTTTCACCATTACACCGATCGTTTCCATGTGTCATGACTGTGTTTGCAGTTGACAGCTCAGTTTAAAGTGCTGGTAAGCCTCAAAATTAATTACATTGTCAAATGAACGACACTTAACGATCGTGTTTTTTAACATAATTCCTGTTTCATTTTAACCTAGCGGAGTGAAACTCAAGAAAGATTACAGCATGGCTCCTCTATCTCAATCTTTGTTGAGTAGACTTCATCTGAGACCACAGCATATGAGGACACTTCTTCAGAGGGGCGTCTCTTTTTGTCCTAACACGGACCCTAAAAGACAGCACAGCTCTTCAGCTCACAGAAGGAGGGTTGTCATCACTGGTATTGGACTGGTTTGTCCTCTGGGTACTGGGACAGCTCTGCCCTGGGACAGACTGATTAAAGGTCAAAGTGGGATTGTTGCCCTGGACTCTGAGGAGTATAAAACCATCCCATGTAGAGTGGCAGCACTAGTACCACGAGGAGACGACCCGGGTCATTTTAAGGAGGACCGGTTTGCTGCTCGAGGGGAGATCAACAGCATGTCACCAGCCACTGTGATGGCCCTCGGAGCCGCTCAGCTGGCCCTAGAGGACTCAGGATGGTACCCAGGAACCCCAGAGGAGCAGCTTAGCACTGGGGTGGCTGTTGGCATGGGTATGGTGTCACTTGATGAAATCGCTCGCACCTCTGCTGCTTTCAAAGAGAAGGGGTACAACAGAGTCAGCCCCTTCTTTGTGCCTAGAATCCTGGTCAACATGGCGGCTGGTCACATCAGCATCAAACACAAACTGAAGGGTCCCAATCACGCCGTGTCCACAGCGTGCACGACAGGAGCACATGCTTTAGGTGATGCAGCCAGGTTCATAGCGCATGGGGATGCAGTTGCCATGGTTACAGGAGGAACAGAGTCATGTGTGGGGCCCCTGTCCATTGCTGGGTTTGCCAGAGCTCGAGCCCTTGCCACTAAATGGAATGACAACCCCACACAGGCATCCAGACCCTTCCACCCAGAGAGAGAGGGCTTCGTGATGGGAGAAGGCGCCGCAGTGATGGTCTTAGAGGAAATGGAGCACGCAGTGAGAAGAGGGGCCAGGATTTATGCAGAGGTCCTCGGGTATGGACTCTCAGGTGACGCCAGCCACATCACAGCACCCACCGCAGATGGAGATGGAGCATTCAGGTGACTCAAGGATGTTTCTTTATACATATTTAACAAAGTTTATTATTTTCAAATGAAAAACAGCCTACCTGTATTAACTGTTCAGAATCAGCTCAGCAAACCTGCAAAAACGTGTTCTGATAAATATCACCATACTGCATATTGATAGAAAAGAGGCATAAATTTTGGCATTTATGTCCAAAAATGTCTTTTCTCTTTACCTATGATATTTCATAAACAGTAGATTAAATCAGAAATTTCTGCTCTGGTTTACAGAGAAATCCCACATGCCTTATATTTGTAGAAACCTTTTATACAAGACAGAAATTAGAAATATGCTGTCATACCAGAAAAAAACAAGCATTAAGCATTCATGGATATTTTAAAAATATTGTGTAAAAATTCTGGTGCCCTGAAAACCTTAGCTGTGAATCTATGGCATCTCAGGGTGGAAAATGTACAGGACTATTGTGCTTAAGTAAAAGCAAAGTTACTTTGATTAAAAATAACTGAAGAAGAAGTAAAATTAGTGGTCTACAAATCTACTCAAGTAAAAGTAAAAAGTTTTAAATTTAAAGTTTACTGAAAGTACTGATTAGCAGCTGAGTAGTTGTACAGTAAAATCTGATCTTTTCTCATTGGCAATAACTTCATGAGATTGTAAATCTCCAAACAGGTCACTCAGGTAAAGTCACACATTTATGATAGGGTGACATGCAACAGCTGTTCTTGGATGTAGTGTGAAATTACTGTTTCCATGTGCTGCTGACCTTCAGGTGTTATCAAAGCCTAACTTCTGGCCAATGTCATGTCACTGACAGAGAGCTGGAACCTCCTCATTTTGGCTTTCAGTTGTTGCTTTTTAAACTCAGTAAACTGTGCTTTTCGAATAATTGTGAAGTACAATACTTGCATAAAATCACTGATTTAAAAATGTCCTTTAAAAAAGTACATTTACACAAAAAAGCTACTTAACTACAGCAGTTTAAGTCAGTGTAATTAGTTAATTTCCACATATAGTATGCCAACACTTAGAGAGCCTAACAAGGCAGAGAACACAAGCAGAAAGACTTAAAATGTAGGACATTAACTTTAGTGAAGCGAGTGTTTAAAAATACATATAAACATATATGGGAAAATAAAAGTTTAGAGGCACAAGTGTGGCCCTAGGTGTTAAATAAACACTAATTGCAGGTTAACCACTGCACAGTTTCTCTTTAAAGGGAAACCATGGATGTTTTTACGAGACCTTCCCCCCTGTTTGCTTTGAATTGAAAGGTTTGAAAGCAAAGTTTCTAAAGCAGAAAGCATGAGACCACATGATAAAATATTCTGAATTGTCTTCACAGATGTATGTCTGCAGCACTCAGAGATGCCGGCGTCTCTCCAGCTGAAGTGACATACATAAACGCTCACGCCACCTCCACACCTTTGGGTGATGCAGCTGAAAATACAGCCATTAAGAGACTCTTCCATGAAAACCTTACGAACCTGGCAGTCTCCTCCACAAAGGGGGCTACAGGACATCTCCTGGGGGCTGCGGGGGCCCTGGAGGCCACATTCACTGCTTTGGCCTGCTACCACAGGATCCTCCCACCAACCCTCAACCTGGACCGCACTGAGCCAGAGTTTAACCTGAACTATGTCCCCTGCACAGCTCAGACCTGGCAGACTGAGGGCCGACGGGTCGCCATCACAAACTCATTTGGATTTGGAGGCACTAACGCATCACTGTGCCTCGCCAGCGTCTGATGTGTTGCTCTTTTAAAAGTGTACAGTAGCAATTTTAACACATAGAATGTATTATACATTTTCAGGATAGTCTGTTGCTGAAATCTTCCAGAGGCAGTTGTTTCTATTCACCTCTTAGTTTGAGATTTACCCTGTCACACAGAAGCAGGAGTGTCAGGAGGGAAGATTTGCAGTAGAAAGAGCGACACAGAAATGGCAGAGAAAGCAACCCAGATCAGTGCCACGATGACATTTGCCTCCAAAAATGTCTGGAAATTATCAGGGATTTTGTGTTTGAGATGAGCCTTAGGTGACTGAATGTTTTGCAACAGAATTGATCTTCTACTTTCTTTCATACTGAACTTAAAAAAAAGTAAAATTTGGATATAAAAAAATGAATGAACAGGGAAAGTCCTGCTTTTCTTGTCATGTTTTTGTGTATGGGTGATTTTCAAAAACCCAAAGACTATATTTAGTGAAAAAAATGCTCAAAGGCAAAATATCTGATATTAAAAGTTAAAAAATATATAATGTTTCAGAGATCTCTAAGCCCATTAGACAAACATAGCCAATATCATGTCAAAAATGTTGGTGCAGGGTCATGATTACCACTGCAGACAAAAGGAGCCACACCTTTAAAACTCTTTGCGGAAAATGAAAGTACACCATTGGGCTTGATATGACTGGATCTAAGTGGCATTATCTTGTCTTCCAGCAGGTGGCGTCAACTCACAGCAAGTAATGCCTTTCCCTTTGAGGTAGATTTCCAAAACACCTTTAAATGAGGGAATTCATGGAGCATGCAGTGAAAAGGAAGCACAGAGCTGACTGGAGCCAAAAGGTAAAGCTCAGTCAGGTTCATGTTAAAATAATCTGACCTAAAAGCAGCCAGGAAATACATAAGTGCTTGTAAGAGATGGAAAGGGAGACTTTCAAGAGGCTTTTACATCCATTAGAGCAAACTGAGGGAAAATCAATCAGTAGGAGGTTGATGTGAGTAATCATACATTAATAGGATAATAACTCGTAAATGCTTCTCATAAACACAGTATATCCAGCCTGGGTTTACTTTAAACTGAAACTCCTAAAGGGTTCAAGTTTGACCCTTGATTGGTCCACTGACCCCTGCCTCTCATAGCACCTATTGCTGAATGATGTGTAGCTGCACTATAAACCCCTGTTCCAGAAAAGTTGGGACATTGTGCAAAATGTGAATTAAAAAAATACAGTGATTTGCAAACCTTTTCAACTGTTATTCAACTGAATACAGCACAAAGACAAAATATTTAACATTGAAACTGATAAGCTTAATTTTTGTGTTGAAAATATACACAAGTTCTCCTTAAAGCCTGCTCTAGAAAAGCTGGGACACGGGCAAAAATACCTGAAACATTCCACAAGTAAGTCGGTTAAATGGTGACAGGTGACCATGATTGGGTATAAAAGGAGCACTCCAGGTGTTTTTCCCCATGGCCCGGCTTTTATGGAGTGTGTTGCAGGCTTTAAACCCAGGATTTGTGTGTATTTACTAAACAACAATGAAGGTTGTCAGTTTGAACGCAAAAATTCTTGTTTTTGTGTTGTATTCAATTGAATATAGATTGAAGATGATTTGCAAATCACTGTATTGTTTTTTTTTTTCCCATTTTACCCATCGTCCCAGATATTCTGGAATTGGGGTTTGCATACAACATAGTATGACATTAAGCAGCAATAAAATCACAGTTAATGCTGCTTCTACAACAGGCTGGATGGAGATGTTTTTGTTGATCTTGAAGCCTGTAGAGAATAATTTGACATTTTGGGAAATACAAGCGTTATCTTCCTTTGTGAGCGTTCAATAAAAACATCAATACCACCTCTTGTCTGCATGTTAAGCACGGAGCTGGAGCCTGGAGGCGGTAAGATTAGTAAAGCTCACAGGGCAACTTTAATTTATGTCTGTTTTTTTCTTTTCGTGTCTTATGATTAAAACAGCAAAGACTGAAATAAAAAAAGAAGAAAAGCACAGACTTCAGGATGCCTGCTGCTTAGTTTCTCTCTTTGGGTTAAACATTTGCATTGGAAAATTAAAGTTGTGATGCTTGAGATTCTGGTTAGAAAAATTTAAAACGAGAAAGTCTTGACATAAATCAATGAGTTTGAAGGTTTATCAGATGGTTTAAGTGCCGTTACCCTGAAGGTCAACGGCAAAAAACATTTCATGGACAAAAACAGCAATTTTCAACCTGATTCCCCCTTCTGTTTCAAAGTCAGTAAGGTCCCAGTTATGTTATGGTTACAAAGATTAAGATTAAGGATGTACAAAGTTGTCACAGTGTCAAGAACTGGAGTGAGATGCATCACAAAGAAATTCAATGAGAGCCACACAGTCCAGAACAAGCCTGGCAGGGGTATAGGAAGAGAAAGATTTCAAAGACCCTGTAAAGAAAACTGGTGAAAAATGTGTCTAAAGAGCCAAGAACAACTGCCAAGACACTAGTGAATGACTAAGCCAAGTCAGGAATTATAGTCTCAAAGAAGACAATCTCTAGAGACCTGCACATGAATGGACTGAGAGGTTACAGGCCAAGAAAAAACTCTGCAGAAGAGACACCTTAAAGCCAGACTGAAGTATGCTAAGGACAACCTGGAGAAGGATTCTGCATACATGGACCAAGGACCATGCTAGAAAAGCATCAAATCTAGAGGAGTTTTAAGAGATTCACCAAAGGAATATGGGCTGGCATTCCTCAGAAGACGTGGGACTTGTTGAAACTACAACAAACGACTGCAGGCTGTTATCCAGCAAAAAGGAAATACATCTGACTATTAGCACCAGAGGGGCTAGTAATTTTGACCCTGGTAGTTTTTTTTGTTTTTGTGTAATAATTTAGTTTCTTTGTAAAAAGTAAAATAATGTAAGCATCCAAAATAAAACTAGGGTGTGTTTAGAATATTTTGTTTTGCTTAACAGCACTTGAGAATTACTTAAAAATGAAATTTTTATGGGGGGATAATGATTTCATCCTTTTTTGTATTTCTGGCAACCTCCTCTGATTACAAAGAAAGTTAGTAAAATATATGAAAGAGAGCACTAACGAACCAAAGAATACGAGGGGAAAACCACACCCTTTTGAGGTCTCAATGCACCAGTAGTGGCCAAAACAATACAAACATTAAAAGTCAAAATCCATTGACACAAAAAGGAAGAAAGGAACAAACATACAGTTTCTCACCAATGGACAAAACAAATACGGCATTCATCTTGCTTCTCAAATATAAGAGGGTCATGCACAGGAAAAACATCTGGAGATGCTACATGCATAGCTCATTAAAGAAGATCACTGTAACAGGAGATGCATTATTTTTTCAATTCTGAGGAAAGAAATCAATGTAATGAGATCAAATTCAGAATTCTAAAAAAAAAGTCTGGATCTCAAATTTTTTCTTCATAACTTAATAAGAAAGAGTGAAAGAAAAATGTTATGTAGTTATTTTAAAGGTGTCTGGGACACAGTAAAGACTCGAAATAATATGCCTGTACCCATATAAGTGTGTTATTGGCCCTCCATGCAAAGAGAAATACATTTAGGAACAATATATTACTAGAAATTTACAGAGTCTACAGCAACCTGCAAAGAAATATAAATGTTAACAGTGCTTTGTACTGAATATCTATAAGCATAGTTATCCAATCCTGGCCTCAAAGGCCTAAATAGTTAACCTTGCAAAGCAGATGGATACACCCGTTTCCGTGTTTCTCACTGGCGAATCCATCTTGCAAAGCTTTGCTGAACAGTTTGGGCCCAGTTAGAAAGTGACAGGACCAATCAACATCGAGGGGCAATACTTTCGGGAGCAGCAGAGTCATGAAGTAAGCAAGCAGCAACAAGAGACCAGTGCATTTATGACGGAAGAGATTGGCGTGGATGCTGCTAAAGCGCCAGTTTTGTCAGAACTTGACATTTCTTCGTAAAAGAACAACAAAGAACAGCATTGAGTTGTTTTCTTTTCAAAAATGACAAAAGCTGTGTACTGACATGTCTACAGTCGCCGTGATTCACGTTATGCAGTGGTAATGGAGTTTACTCCTTCGGTAGGGGCGCAGCTCGGTAGCTGCTACGTCACTTGTTTTGTTGCTCTGATTGGCCCGTAAAGATGTGACAGACAGAACGTTCATCCACTCACCCCTGTGTGTTTTTTATAAAGGCTTGGCCCTTTCCCTAACGCTGTGTATGAGAGGTTTACCAGATGGATGTGTTTCACACATCCGTCTGGCGTGTCAGGTTACTAAATAGTGGTGGCTCAAAACAAAGTACAAATCTCTGAGTCGTGTTAATAGAGCTTGCTAGTCAGTCAGGACAGGTATGGGAGTGTATGTCGGTTTGGCACTTTTCCGTGTCAACCTTAGTCCTGAACTACTCTGGCCTTTTGATGGCCATCCTCCAGGCCCATGCCTCACCTCTCCAGGTAAACTCCCAACTGCCCCCTCCACGTTACAAGTAATCACCTCCAGTGCCTGGAAAAGCCAACTGGGTTCTGGGCACCCAGTATGTGGTGAACTGGATTAGGCCTGGGAAAGCAAGCAAGGCGCCCATAACAGCACAGCTGATGTTCCTGTATCGCTGAAGTCAAGTCGGCGCCTCTTGCCATCAGTCAATGTCCTGGCCTCCAAAGAGTATGGTAAGACTGAAAGGACCAAATCCCCCCATGCATGAGTCCCAGTCTGTCATTGAACTCAGCTTCACGGTCAACAGATCCATGGATTACACTGCCAAGGTGAACATGCTCTACAACTTCTATGCTCTCACCATTCACAGACACTGATTCAATGGCAGCATCCAAGGTATCCCCAAATGCCAGGATCTTTGTTTTGCCATGGAGACATGCATTTGCAACACTTCAGCCTCCTCATTCGGCAAGTTAAGAGCCCTTACAAAGACATCTACAGTCTCAGAAAAGTCCAAACCAGTGACCTGGACATCACCAAATGACACTCCACGGTTCGCTGCCCCTGTTACCTGCCCCATTATCCAGTCCCTACAGATACTGAAGAGGGTAGGGGCTAGGACACGCACCTGCCTCAACCCAGAATCAAGTGTGAAGAAGTCAGAGGTGGAGCTACCACACTTCTCAGCACTCTCGGTACCAGAATATAGGGCAGACGCCAGCTGGAGGAGCGGATGTGGGATCCAGAATCCTCCAGAGGGCATCTCTACTCACCAAATCTAACACCTCCAGAAGTCAGCACAGGCTGAAAGCAACCCTTGAATTCCCCAAAGCTAGAGTAAAACAAACAACCATAAAAAGTGCACACAAAATGAACAAAACATAGTGCATATTAAAGGTTATGAATAGATTAAATGACAGTCACAAAAGTTCATATATTAGCTGTCAGGTCATTAGAAAACACAAGGTCTTGTATGAATTATTCAGAAATGTAAATGAAGCCTGCTTCTAATTTACCAGATAAATACACAACAACCCAAGGATTATAATCCTTGTTCATGGCGCTGAGGAAGACAGTGTGTTGAAACACATTCATCCTGATCTGTGCACTACCAGGCCCAGAAATAAAGAAACTCCTAAAGGGCATTTTTAAGTGTTGGCTCTTCAGCTTTATAATTTGTTTATTGTGGTTCACCATAAGAGGCTTAATTGTTTGAGTGCGCTCCTTTCTTTGTCTTCATTTCAAAGATTATTTTACCAGATTTCCCTGTGGTGTGCGGTGGGTTAAGAGAGATTTTACCCTGCTCAAGCTGCTCAGGAGACAGGATAGACAGCATTCTCCCTGCTGAAAGTGATTAGTTTTAGTTTAACCTTAAAGGTGTAAAGTTGCATATTGTGTCTTTGAGACACCTGTTTACCCTCATCCTTAAAATCACAGTTTAAAAAGGCCCTATTTAGTTAGTGTTGTCAAAAAGCTTCTATGTTCTTTTTAATACAAATAGATCCAAACCCTGATACAGAGAGCTTGTTTCCTGCCTTGTATATGCTAAGCCCGGGCCTCTTGCTCTGTATTTCACTTGATGAATTATTATTCTGTCCCTGCTGAATTAATAGCATGATGTAAAGCCTGACCCATATGATAAATGACTGTACTGGGGAATTTCTGTCCAACCCATTTTTAGAGATTACATATTATTAACTCCTCTGGATGTCACATCCTGCTAATGAATAAATCAATTATTCATCAATTTTTTAATCTGAAATCATTTGACAAGGATAAATGGGTTGTGAAGGGCTTTTTTTGGGCTTGGAAAGGAAAGCCCAACATCTACAAGGGGAGTGTTTTGTCCTCTGGCCGCATACATCTCTCTCTGTGGGACGGTACAGGTGTGAGAGATTGTTTTTCAGCAGTCCTCCTCCTCTCTGCAACATGACGGTCAGACTCCTATGGTTGCCATTTTTGTCTCTTATTGTTGAATCATGAACACTGACCTTGACTAAGTCAAGTGAGATCTTTAGACATCCTGGATAAGTTGTGGATGCGCTCTTGGAGTCATTTTGATAGGCCGGACACTCCTGAGAAAGTTAACTACTGTTCCAAATTTTCTCCATTTGTGGATAATGGCACTAACTGTGGTTGGCTTGAATCCCAAGGTGTTAGAATGGCTTTGTAATCCTTGTAACCAGTGATAAGGTTTGTGGTGCAATTATTTTTTTCACATGGGGCCAGGTAGGTTTGGATGGCTTTTTCCCTTAAAAAATAAAATCATTTAAAAACAGCAAGCTTTCATGTTTGTGGAGCTGAGGTGATGAAGACTGGTGTGCCGAAAAGAGAAGGGGTGTAGGGATGTGCTGATACAGAAATGATTCCCTAGACTTTGTGATTGAGAGGCCCTAATATTACGCTGCACGCTTTATACACGATGGCAACTATTCATTCCCATGGAAAATACAGTTTATTGCAGATTATTACAGACAAACCTGTGCCATTTCAGCTTCATTACACAAATAAGGAGGCTCTGAATTTCTGTGTGATTTTCCTAGATGAACCTGGACATAATCATGACTTCCTTGCACATAAAAAACAAGACACAAGGCTGCCAAAAATGGCCAATTCAACTATTTTTTTGGATGCAAATTTGTTTACAAGAACTTTGAAACAAATCCTGGTCATGTTCTGAATTTATAAAAAATTCAAAAGAGAAACTAGAGATAGAACAATAAAGGATACCAAAAATAAAAAAAAAAAAAAAAAAGTCAGTCCAGCATGAGATATAAAGTAAAAGTATTAAATTTACAGACTGAAAAATGTTCTGCTTTGTGACTCTGTTCTCCTCTTCACTACAAGAGCTCAGTGTCTGGATCCATTTCTCTTACCAATACAATCTATTGATTCTAATCACTCTTATTGGTATGTCTTACTCATCTCTTTCCTCTTCTCCTTTTCATCCTTTTTACACCCCTGACTTTTAATTAGGCGACATCCAAGCTGAATTATGATCGCCATGGCAACAGAGCCAGCATGCATCCCCTTTGATATCACCCCGTCCCACAAGGAGTAAAAGCTTATCACCAGCTTCTAAAATTAGACCTCCTGTCTGTGGCTCGCTCTCAGAGGCCTTCATTCCTCTGCTCTGGCCGCGATTCAGGTCTAGGTGTTTTGCCTTTTTTGTTCTCTTTACCCATTTAGATTTTTATTGGATTGGTCAAATTGAGCCAGGATGTTACTGAATTACAATTACTAACAGAGGGATTACATGGAAATGGGAATCCTGAGGCAGCATTTTCAGTCACCGAGATAAATTCAGGGTGAACTCTGGATTTTCAGTAGAGTGAAGGGGAGAAAGAAATCAAGCTGTACTAACACCAGCCTTCTGACCAATAAGACTGTTGATCCAGGGGTCTGTAAGTGGATCATGAGATGGGTTAAGTGAAAGGAGGCTGACAAAAAAACTCTAGTTTCACTCATGAAGGAATTTCCAATTCACTTAAAAATCTGGAGTTCAGTTAAATTCATCATCAGGGAATGGAAGGAGTATGGCACGTGTAAATCTGTCTAGATCAGGCCGTCCTCACAAACTGATGACCGTGCAAGAAGGGGACTATAGTTAGACCAAGCCACCTATGACTACTCTGAAGGAGTCACAAGCTTCGACAGCTGATATGGGAGAGACTCTGTGTACAACTGCTGGATATCCAGAGGTAGACTCAGAGCTGGCTTTAGGGATCCCACAGAACGAGCCATTGTAGACAGAAATGTCTGCATGAACTTGGTTGGCTTCCTGCCACCACCGCCTGACTCAAAATAAAGGCGAGAAAAAGTTTTTTGCAGCAGTTTATTTTTAATGAGGCTGCAGAAATATGTGTGGAATAGACCGGGAGAATAAAAGTCCTAGAGAGAAGTTTAATAACAGTGAACAGAGCAGACAGGAGAGGTCAAGATGGGAGCAAACAGATACCCATCCAGCATTTCTGTGCATTAAAAAATCTAAGGCAAAGTGAAGATGAGCTTATTTTCCTTCTCTGGTGTAATTTTTGAAACAGTCACATTTATAGTAAACCAGCTCCCATGCCACAAAAATGAAAGTTTATGCTGTCTTTTAGCTAGAGTCCAGACATGAAATGTTTAACTTTCCTTTATTTTAAACCATCTCAAATCATAAAAGGCTTCAAAGCTGTGTTTCCTCCAGCTGTCTGCTTGAGTATGTGTTAAAACAACTCAAACAAAATGTCTGATTTTGCGGTCGAATGCAAAAAGCTTCACAGTGTGCTGAAAAAGCAACAAACCATACACAGTTGAGTTATTAGTGATTTATTTATGCTTTTAAAGATAAACTGGGGTGAAAAATGCAGAGGTGAATCAGTTTGAATACTCTTAATACCAAGGTGTTAACAGGATAACAGTATGGAAATGAGCAGCAAAGCATCGGTAGGTGGCTGCACTCAAAGGTCCTTTCTCAACATTTGCATGTGTTGCATGAGTCTGAGCTCAAATTTTATATGAACTCATATCAAAGTAAAGCTGGAACCAACGCAAGGAGCCATGATAATCACCTTCCTCTTATACTTTTATTAAAAAGCAGAGCATTTTTCTAATCTCCTGAACAGTTTGAAGGGACCATCACAGCTGGAGGAATAAGAGGATCAGTCTGATGGCCCTGAAACTCCAAGTCTGGTGTGCCTGGAGCAGATTTAAAGAAATCCACGACCAGCTGACATCAGCTGGTCAAAGAAGAAGAGGAAACTGTTGAAAACCTGAGAGCAGTCAGCAGACTGAGCTCTAAAAGCCTGGGGAAAACTTCATTTGCATATATACATTTAAAGGAACTTCTGATGGTGTAATTTTATTTCTGTAATAGACTGGATGATGGATGGAGCTGAATCATTTTATCCAAAGTGGCTGACTGCAGTGTGACAGGAATGCTGAGCAAAATTGTCTATAAAAACAAAGTTTTGACAGAATAAAAAAACCTTACATACACATAAAATGTAATGATGAAAATCTAACACATTAACAATTTATCGAATGAAAACTTTAAACTTGGATGTTAACTTAATACAGTAATATCAGAACTTTGTCCAAGTCCACATTTACACAACAAAACAGCATCTATTTGTTTTGGTTCACTTGTTACACATGTTCAATTTCAGTGCCTGAAAACAAAGTTTGAGAACAGTTCCAAAAAAGTTGGGGTTTTGCAAAATGTATATAAAAACACAATGCAATGATTGCAATCTTATAAATCCATATTTTATTCACAATAGAAAATAAACATATCAGATATTAAAACTGAGACATTTTACCGTATAATATTTGCTCATTTTGAATGTGATGGCAGCAGCACATCTAAAAACACATAGGGACAGGGCAATGTTTACCATTCTGTAGCATCTCCTCTTCTTTTAATAACAGTCTGTAAACATCTTGGAAGCAAGGAGAAGAGTTGCTGGAGTTTAGGGAGAGGATTGTTGTCCCATTCTTGTCTGATATAGGATTCTAGCTGCCCAACAGTCCACGGTCTTCGTTGCCTGTTTTTTTTCTTTTATGATGCTCCAGATGTTTTCTATTGGTGAAAGGTCTGGACTGCATGCAGGCCAGTTCAGTGCCATGCTGTTGTGGTGGGTGCGGTATGTGGTATAGCATTGTCTCACTGAAATATGTAAGGCCAATTCCCTGAAAGAGATGTTGTCTAGATGGAGGCAATCCATGTGCCTCTTTAGTCTGCAGGATGTAGCAACTGTGGTTTCCAAAAGGAATTTCAGTTTGGGATCATCTGACCACAGAACAGTTTTCCATTTTATCTAAGTCCATTTAAAATGATGATACAGCTTTAACTTGCAAACTTACCAAAGGCTTTATCTGCTCTGAGGCTGCCAAAATTAGATTTGCACATACTGACTAAAACCATGATAAAACAGATATGAACCACTTTACACAAAGGTATTTTGGTAAGAAAGATAAGTATAGATTTTTTAAGGATTTCAAAAGCGAAACAATGCAAATTAAATGTAGATTTTTTTGTGCTATTCTTTCTTTTTGTATGGGTCTTGAGGGGGCTCAGCTTTTCAGGTACATGTATGGGGGACTCTGAGGGAAAATGGTTAGAAAACACTACTGTAGATGGTGGGAAATTTAAAGTCTTTGCCAGGGGATGGTGTTGCTGCTGTTTATAGGAAGGATATTAAAACAACCATTTCCACCCCCATTTATAATTCATTTGAACACCTGGTTTTTAAACTCCCTGGTCCCACTCCTCTTGTCACTGCTATCATATATCGTCCCCCAAAGCCAAACCCCACATTTTTCACTGAATTTCCAGACCTTTTGACCCAATTATACTCCATCTCATCCTCTTTTCTCCTCCTTAGTGATTTTAATTTCCACATTGACAACTCTCAATGCAAATCTATCAACCAATTTCTGGACTTACTACACTGCTTTAACTACACATCAATTTCCCCACTCACAGACATGGACACACACTGGACTTGGTCTGCTCCCCCGGTCTCACTCTTTAACATGTCTCAAGTCTAAACCTCCACATTTCTGGTCACCTGGCTTTAATTATTGACATTAACATCCCCATTCCCAACCAAAAACAAAAACGTATCATGTCCTTTGCTGTTTTTCATAGGTGAACCTCTGGTCATCTTTACTCCTGAGACTCTGCCTCTCTAAAATGCTCCTTTAATACCCAGCCATGTCACTGACCTGTTGCCAATTAACCTTACTGGTTGCTAAATGCTCCTTCAGCTTTTTCATTAGTACCATGTACTTTTACAGCATTTTGTTGACCCCTCCCTTTTTTGAGATGTGTTTCTGCAATCCAATTTAATCTGAGCACATATTTTTCCTGAAATGAAAAAAATGTTTCTGTTTCAACATCTGGTATGTTGTTTATGTTTTATTGTGAATAAAAAATGTTTTTTATTAGATTTGCAAATCATTGCATTCAGTTTTAATTAATTAATTAATTAATTTATTTGCATTTCACGCAGTGCCCCAACTTTTTGGAACTGTGGTTGACCTTCATGGTTCCAGTTGAAAGCCATGCAAGAATATAGGTAGGCTATGACAACAGTAGAGGATCTGTGCGTTCTGTTTTTGCTGTTGACATTTTTTCAAATATAAATGTAAATCCATGGTCCTTTTAATTTATATAACCACTTAAGATTTTAAAATTTATAGACATCCTAATATTGCTAGAAAGTATTCAAAACATGCTGGAATGTATGTAGGTTATTTACATATGACAGTACAGTCTGTGTAGAGAACAGCCTGACAACAGCCTGTCCTGCATTCATTTGTGGAGTGAGACGTGCTGATTTTCTGTAGTTGTGAGCAAAGATGTTGTGTTGGTCCTGACATCCTGACTTTTTATTTTTAGTGTGTCTCTGTTGAGCAGGAAAAGTGCACATCTCATCCTCAAAGCCTGAAAGTGTTATTAAAGTCTAATGTTCTGCGATGGAAATGGCTTTTTACTTATTTAACTGACTCAAAGTTACTTTGTGATCATTTTTATATGACTGTGAAGGGATTTTCACTTAATGTGTTGCTTTTAATTCACCACTTTGCAGTTACTCTTCCAGTTTTGCATCAAACTTGGGGGAAAAATTATTATTTGACAATGAATCCATGTAAAAAAAGAAAATAGCCCAAAATTAGCACCCAAAAAGTAGCAATGTGTTTGTTATGTAGACCAGTAATATAGAATTTTCTTCCACTACTTGAATTCCAGGAAGCAGTCCTCTTATTGGCCGATGCACCTCCATTACTGAGGGAGCATTAGTGTAACTTTAGATGACATGAGTTCAGTGTTTATGATACAAAATTCCCAAAATGTGCACTCTCTAAGAAAATGATGTGTCTTTAAAGTTTGAGTGCAAACTATGCAGTGAGTTTAATATATGTACCTCTCTGAATGAGACGTGATAAATGATGAATCTTAAGAGCAGCCTTCAGGGATTGATTCTTCCATTACTGTCTTTACTCTTTCCAACTGTGGAAGCTTTTTATCTTCAGTCTCCAGAGTGAACTCCCTCCAGAGGAGAAAGTATCAGAGAGGGTAAAAGGAACACTTAAAGGCAAGTGCTTTATTTCAGTGTGGAGTAATGGTTGTCTGTGGGGAACACAGCTCATGTAAACCACAGGATACCTGCTGTCTTTAAGTCTCTGCTGAGTCAAGGACAAAAAACACTCTTGGATGGATCACTGTTAGAAAAAGATAAAGGACGAGCTCAGAAATTTTTTTTAATAAATTAGTGGGGTCTGACTCCAGTGTCCACTGCGGCTTGCTGGGCGCTGGTTTGAAGTTACCCTTGCTCAGGATGAAACCCACACATTTACATGTTAAACCACAAAACAAGAACAACAGGCTGTCTTTGGATACTTGTGTACTAAGGATGGTCTCATAAAGAGAAATTCTAGGCCCAACGCCCAACTGATGTTTCTCAAGTTGAGGTTTGTGTGCAGTGCCTATAGAAAGTATTCACCCACTTGGATGTTTTACCTCTATAGTGATTTTATAAATCAATCATGGTCAATATAATTTGACTTTTTTGACAGAAAAGAAACCTCTTTATTGTCAAAGTGAAAACAGATTTCTACCAGGTAATGTTGATTAAATAAAAATAGGTAGGGTAAAATAAATGGCTGCATAAATATTTACCCTTTTTAAAGCCACTGATTCAACAGTTCAATTCAACAGAGGTCCAACCAATCAGTGCTATTAGTCTCACAGTTAGTGAAATGGGGATCACCTGAGTGCAGTGAATTTGTCCCAAGTGTTTATAAAAAAAAGACCTGTGTCTATAAGGTCCAGTCACTGTTCCATAAGTATTCCTGGCTGCCATTACACCATGGAGACAAAGGAACACTCCAAGCAACTCAGAGAAAATGTTATTGAAAAGTATAAGTCAGAAGATGGATACAAAAACATTTCCAAGGCCCTGAACATCCATCAGAGCTCAGTTAAATCCATCATCAAGAAATGGAAGAAATATTGCAGATGGGTAAATCTGCCTAGATCAGCTCATCCTCACAGACCAAAGTGATTCTGGAGGTTCTTCACCATTCAATGCTTGATGGGAGAGTGGCAAAGAGAAAGCCACTGTTGAAGAAAACTCATTGTATATCTTCTCTAGAGTTAACCAGAAGGCATGTGGATGACTCCTTGGTCGAGTAAAATAAAGTTCTTTGGTCTGAGGAGACCAAAATGGACATTCTTGGCCATCAGACAAGACACCAACCACTGCATATAAACACAAAAATGCCATCCCCACTGTGAAGCACGGTGTGGTAGCATCATGCTGTGGGGAATCTTCTCAGCAGCCAGCCCTGGAAGGCTTGTAAAGGCAGAGGGTAAAAAAAAATCCTGAAGGACAATCTTGTTCACTCCCCGAGAGAACTAAGGCTTTGGAGATGACTTGTTTTCCAGCAAGACAATGACCCAAAGCAATCAGTGAAAGCTGCACAGAAACTGTTTAAAGACAACAAGATGCATGTTGACTGGACTTGAAAAGGTATGTTCCCACCTGTTCTCCATAAAGCCTGACAAAGCTTGAGCATTTTGTCAAGGAAGAATGGAGTTAAAGTACAGTCTCCAGATGTGCACACCTGATTGAGACAGGGCTCCAAGTATCTGTCAGCAAAAGAGACAGTGATGTCTTATAGAAAAGTTATATATCAAGCCATTGTCAGCCAAACTACAATTTTTGGGATCTTAAATCTAAAAACAACTTTTTTTGTAGCCATACCCCTCAGAGCCACACTTCTGAAATCTGCATAAAAAGAGCTGACTGACAGCAGGAACAACCAAAAGAAGAACAATTTTAGCCTTTAGGTGTCATGTAATCACTCTTTATTCTTGTATCCCTTCCAGATCTCATTCCTCCAACCTCAGCAGCTCTGCTTCATCATTACAACTTCAATTACAATCCTAATGACGTACACATGAGCTGTTTACAAGCCACAGCCATAATGGTGATTATCAGTCACTATAATGCACAATATGCATTGTAATAAGCTGATTAAAAAGTGTTTAGTAATGTGCTGCGTTCTGCTTTAGTCTTTGTAATTGTCTTCCCAAGAGAGTTTCTGCTGAGCACATTTAAAGTCAAGGACTGCGGTGAAATGTTTCTGCATAATGTGACCAGCCTCTGCAGCTGGTTGGAGGAAATCAAGTCATCAGAGGAGTGCAGACATTCCTCTTTTAATAAGAAACAACACAAGTAAGCCACACAGGTTTTGATCTACATGTGATTGTCTGTTCTAGAGAGATTTATCATGCACTTTTCATCATTTCTGTTCACATCTTTCACATCTGCAGCTGCCAGGAGCTCTGAAAAACAAGCTCAGCTAGTGAGGATTTTACTTAATCGAATGACAGATTTCACACCAAACTATGACAACCAGGTGGCCACACAAAAAACATGACAATGAGGGGTATGAGATTTTTTGTAGTAACAAGTATATGTTGAAGTTACAGAAACAGAAAACTTTGTTACTGATTTCACTTCCTGAAAAATGGGTAGGGTTAGGGTTAGCTACTTGAAGCTAAAAGTGTCGCTGCTTATCACACAGCTGTCATCAAAGCAAATTTTGAAAAATTGTGTGCAAAAATATCCAACTCATCTGGGCTTGTAAACAATCATTTATAGGATATCTGTTGTCCTAGAATTCTCTTTGACTTATCCTGAGACCCTTTCTTCTGAGTCTAACCTTTTCCCATGAGATTATTTCATTTTAAGTCTGATTCTTTTTTTCATGAGACCTTTTATCTGAGACTGACCTTTTTTCTTGAGAAATTCACATCTGAGACTGAAACCTTTTTCCCTTAGACTTTTTCCTCTTAAATCTGACACCTTTTACCTGGGGCCTTCTAGTCTGAGTCTGATGCCTTTTTTGTCTTGAGTCTGTTCCCTTTTTTTTGATCAAAGTCTTATGCCGTTTTCCAATGACCTTCTTCAGAGTCGGATGCCTTGTTTCCTGGGACCTTATCATATGACTCACTTTTTTACCTGAGACAATTTTGCATAAGGTCTGCTGACTTTTTTTTTTATTAACAACTCTTCTAAAGTGTGAATGCCCTCTTCTTAAGACCTTATTTGAATCTGATGCACTTTTCTCTGAGACCTTTTCATCTGATGTGATGCTTTTTTTCTTGAGACTGTTCATCTTAATTCTAATGCCTTTTTGGGTCTGGGTCTGATGCCTTTTTTCTTGAGACCTTTTGTCCTAAGTCTTCCACATCTTTTCCAAGGACTTTTTTGTCTTAGTCTGACACCTTTATCCCTGAGACCTTTTCATCTTAAATCTGACAGATGATCGCGGTTTTCCTGACACCTGATGCTCTTTCACCTACACGCCTATACACACCAATTCTGAAAATGACCACAGTTTCTAGCTGGTAAGAATTTAACATGGGATCTACCATTTTTTTCTTGAAAAAACTGTTTGCACAGTGTATCCAGGATGACGTCTCACAATGCCACTGATCACAATATTGTTATAGCACATTTCATTTTTCAATTTATTGTGCAGTTCTTCATTGTGCTAAAGAAGCTAATCATTTTTACCACATTACTAAAACCACATCACTAAATCAGGCCTAGATAGGCACATCTGGAGACCCAGGAGAATTCCTAATGGACTGGTCCACTTTTAAAGCCACAAGAGCCAGTGTGCGGTGACAGTAACTAGAACATACAGGCTGTACTCACGAGTGACTGGCAAATGCACTTATTGTTCATGCAGCTTTCCCTGTCATAACTCCTTTCTCTCTCTTTGTGCTTTTACAGACAGTTATGATCTCTGTCTGACAGCCAAACAGTAGGCTGGTCTGTCTGACTAGAAATACAGACTTGTTAGTTCTGTAATTGTGCTTGCTTTGACAATAGTTAATCCCTCCACCAAGAAAGTCAAGAGGATAATAAAATGATAGATTGATGATAAAAAGAGAAAAAGTAGTGCTGAAAAGTTAGATTTAAAAAGTGGAAAACTTTAAAAGCTGGCACAGCTGAATGCACCAAAAATTCAGACTTTTTTTTATTAAAGGAAAGCTCACATCTCTCTGTAAAGGTGCCAGGTAGAGAAGGTGACACAGGAATGCTAGCAGGGCAAGATCAAGACGACAGATCTCCAACACAACATAAGCTAGAATGGCCGTCTGAGGCGGCAGACCCACGCCTAAGCAGCGCCACCGAGGAACTGATGCTCCCATTGATTACTATGGTGTTCAAATTTTCGAAGTCCAAGAAAAACCGAACGGGTGCACGGATCATCACCAAAATCTAACTGATTCTTCCCTGTTACTATCCCAATATTCCCAGAAAGTTTGGTGAAGATCTGACTTTCCGTTCTCGAGTAATCTTGTACACATACAAGCAAACAAAGAAACGAACAAAGATACGGAACCCTTTACATAACCCCCTGCCGATTTCCTCGGCGAGGGTAAAAATGCAAACTACTATGCAGTAGTTTCTATGCAGCAGCAGCAGAGTAAATGAGCCCTCTGCATTGATATTAAGGTAAAGAACACTTCAGTACAGTCAAAACAGCTGTTAACAGTCATCAAAGTGGATTCTCAATCTTATTTGACCACCCTTTTACTCCGGGAACACCTGTTTGTCTTCTTACTATGTAACTGATAAAACAAAGCACATCGACTGCAGAAAAAAATACTCTATGAAAAGCATAGCTCTGGAAACACAGTTTAATAAACCCTAACAAGCCTTTCTTCTGAAGATTGAAAAAGCTTAAATCAACTGAAGTTTGTTTTAGCAGCACTCAGGACACATGTTTATATCAGAGCGAGAAGGATGAAAAGCCTGAACCATCTGTCTGACTCCATTTGTGGAAGAATAATATGAATGAGAAGCAGTTTTGTTAAATGACAGCCATCTGGTCACAGCACTTGTCATTTTTCTGATAAAACTTTCTAAGTCTGTTTATTTTTATCATGTTTGAATCAAGTTTGTATCAGAAGCGTGAGATGTCACTGTGCCCTTTCTTTAAACTGGACTTGTGAGACTGGCGATAGCCTTTTGGCAATTTGTTGATATAAAACAGTGTTAAGAAACTGTTGGAGCAGCACTGTTGAAGTGCAAACAGTCTCTGTGAGCCGTCAGGAATCAAACAGACGCTCCTCACACAGCCCAGATGGTAATATTTTTCAAAACACTTTACCACGAGCCAATATTACCAACAGGAGCTGTGTCTTCTCTCAAAACACTGACACAACTTCACTTTTTGCCTAATATTTAAATATGCAGTTTGGAAAATTTGTGTCTATACAATGGCTGACTGAGGTAACACATGAAACAGCCCAAAACCTGTAATTTAGGAATAATATGCAGCAAATCCTGAAACACATGCAAAGGCCAAAACAGATGCACTGTTATGAACACTGCCTCAAAAAACAGAAACAACATTACCTTCAAACATCCCGAAAATATATTAATGATATACAATAGACTTGCTTATACAGAGATTTACGTATAAAAAGTATTTACCAAAGTCTTCCAGGGCTGGCTGCTAAGAAGAATCCTCACAGCATGATGCTGCCACCACAGTGCTTTACAGTGGGTTGAGGCGTGAAGTGTTTGTGGTGATGTGCAGTGTTTGGTGTCCACCAAACAGAGCGTTTTGTCTGATTGCCATAAAGCATCATTTTGGCCTCATCAGAAGAAGAACTTTCTTCCACTTGACCATGGAGTCTCCCACCTGCCTTTTGGCAAACTCTAGTTGAGATTTAACAAATTTTCTTCAACAGTGGCTTTCTCTGCGCCACTCTTCCATAAACTATACTGGCAAAGAACCAGTGCAATAGTTGTTGTATGCAAAGTCTCTCCCATCTCAGCTGCTGCAACTTTTAACTCCTTCAGAGTAGTCATGGGAGTCTTGGTGGCCTCTTTTACTAGTCTCTGATTTGCATGGTCACTAAGTTTGTGAGGACAGCGTGATCGAGGCAGATATACACATGTGCCATATTCCTTCCATTTCTTGATGATGGATTTAACTGAACTCTGGGGGACGTTCAGCGCTATTCTTAGATGACCACTCTCACAGACTGCTAATCTGAGATGACTCATCTGTCAAAATGGATATACACGCTAAAACTTTCAAAATAAAATTGAATTAAACTTTTGGTTAGGTTAGTGTAAGGGATGGGATACCAAAAGTTACAAACCTGTTAGTAAAGGTTATTTAGTTACATTGGCCTATGTAGTGCAGTTAACGACATAGCTAGCATAGCTTTGTTAGCTTCAGCTAAAGCTCACGTAAATAAAGTGAGCCACCATTCATTTATCTAACTCTGGAACAGCTCTATACATATTTTACACCCGGTTTAGACCTGGTTTTCATTTCACAACTGTAACTGACAGACACTAATTATGAATAAAGCTGAATTAAAAAAAAAAAAAAAGTAAATACATTGTACCCCAAACTGGGATACTCAAGCCCCTAAGCCATTCTGTAAATAAGGACAGAAGCAGGAATACATACAGGTTAAATCAATGCTGGCTTTCTTCCATTAATCCATTCATATATGTGTTACCATGGTTACTAAAGAGTGTGTTATGTCCATCATTCCTCTCTCTTGTACACTTGAGAAATCACATTTTGTACTTGACATTGTAGCTGACATTGTGTCCTGAATGTGTCTGAGTAAGAGCTGACTGGTTATGCCAGGGTAAAGACGAGGACTGGCACTATTTTTGGACTTCCTTCTGACCTCAATCTTTAAGGTTTGTAGACACATGTGTGTTTAATTCAGAAAATACATATGATGGTTTTGAAAATGTAGGCTAAACTTCTAATTTCAGTTCCAGAGGGAGTAGGGATACACAGTTAACTGTTTGTGAGTATAGGAAGCAGCTCATTATAAATTTTATTAGCACTCTCTTAGCCACAGTCTGTATGTGCCGGCTACACGGACTGTGTTTAACAAGTGGACGTCGCCTGGGGGTCTGAAAGTGAAAGTTATGCGTAAGTGTTTTATTTTCCAATGGCCAGCAGGCCGTGTTAAAGATACTGTCTTTCTGAGTGCAACAGCCAATTATATTTCCTGTTCCAGTCCTCATCAGCCTTGTTTACAGCAGGCAGCTGGTAAAAGAGCTCAGATAAATCCACTGTTGACTTTCTGCAGAGACTGTTAGTGTGGATTTACATTAGAAAACCTGGTCTGGATCTAAGTATACAAGCTAACCTGAGTGAAAAGGTGGTCTCAAGCATGATGAATGTATACTTCCTTATACTCCTGACTGTGTGTGGTGTGTACTAAAGGATGCATTCACCAACAATCAGAATCTACTTGACCAAAATGTCAAATCTCACATGGTCAAACAAAACTTAAGAGTAAACAAGCTAGATGTGGCTAGATGTTAGCTACCCACTACATCACAGCAACAATGTAGCCTTTTTGCCCCTGACATCTAAAGTGCCCAGTATTAGGACCTTTTAAGTTTTTCCCCATCAAGAAAAACAAAATAATAATTAAATTGGTTGAATATGGTGACAATAAAACAGTTTGGCCCCAGGAAGTTGACATCACCTGTCACATTGAAAGTCTCACGCCCTCCTGCCTCTTCACACATGCGACAGAAAATGATTCTGGTTTATACCACATGAACTGCAGAAAAGCAACTGGTTTCCTGATTGGATGTGCTACAGTCAAAATAAGGTCAATGTGAGGGCGTCAGGTCAGTGATTGAAGTACAGCTATTGTTTGAAATGGCCAAACGCCCACCAAAAATTTAGCCTATTAAACTGTCTAGGACAGGAACTCTGAACTTATTTTGATTTTGGAGCATCAAATAAAGATCCACTCACCACTTGCTCTGTTGTGGATTTTTTCCCCTGTTGTTGCCAGTTTAGAGACAAAGGATCTGAAGTCTGACAAGAAAAGAACAAATGCAAGAAGAGGAATAGGGGAGAAAGAATGAGACCACAACAGAGGTGCTCCCCTCTACACCGTCACTCTGTTATCAGTGAAGATCAAACGTAGCTATTGATAATTGATAATTGATAATACTTGATAATTTTAACCTTTATTTATGTTGTTGACTTTATAAATCATTCATGGTCTTTTTGGCTTTTTTTTTTTTTTTTACAAAAATATTACGAGAAAACCTCTTTAATGTCAACAAGAAAACAGATTTCTACAAAGTAATGTCAATTAGATTAAAAAAGTAATGTAAAATAAGGGAAGGCATCAATATTCACCCCCTTCATGTCATTATTTTGTAGATGCACCTATTGGCTTACACATCTGGACACTGCATTTTAACTCCATTCTTCTTTGCAAAATTGCTCAAGCTCTATCAAGTTGCACAGAGATCTGGTGTGAACGGCCCTTTTCAAGTCCAGCCACAAATTCTCTATTGGATTAAGGTCTGGGCTTTGACTCGGCCCCTCCAGAACATTCATCTTGGTGTCTTTAAACCATTTCTGTGCAATTTCGTGTTATGCTTTGGGCCGTTGTCTTCCTGGGGAATAAATCCTTTTCCAAGCACAGCAGACTGTATAAGATTGTCCTCCAGGATTTTCCTATATTTTTCTGCATTTATTTTACCTTCTACCTTTACAAGCCTTCCAGGACTGGCTGCCGAGAAGCCTCCCCACAACATGATGCTGCCACTCTCCCATAAAGCTTTGATTGGTGAAGAACCATGTGCCATTCCCCTGACTTATTCATTTCAATAACCTTTTCTCTGAGTTGCTTGGAGTGTTCTTTTGTCTTGATTGTGTAATGGTAGCCAGGAATACTGATTTGACTGGGTCTTCCAGATGCAGGTGTTTTTATACTACAACCACTAGAGACTCATTCACTGCACTCTCGTGATGCCCATTTCACTAATTGTGAGACTGCTGGCTTAAACTGGCTGCACCTCTGTTAAATTATGTCAGTCACTTTAAAGGGTCTGATTATTATTGCAGTCACTTATTTTACATAACATTTTTTATTCAATTGACATTATGTTATAGAGATCTCTTCACTTTGACATTAAAGATGTTTTTTGTGTGTATTTTTACCAGGATATATTGACCATGATTGATTTATAAAATTCCAAAAAGGTTAAAATACCCAAGGGGGTGAATAGTTTTTAAAGGTATAGTAACACCAAGATCAATAATTAATGATTTACTGATAAAGCAAAGCAATAAATAACTTTTTTTTTTTTTTTTTTTTTTTTCTAGATTTTATTTTTGGGCATTTTTGTGCTTTTATTAGATAGAGGAGGACAGTGGATAGAGTCGGAAACAGGGTCAAGAGTGGGGGTGAGCCATGCGGTAAAGGGCCTCAGGCCGGATTCAAATCCAGGCCGCCTGCCTACATGGGGAGCGCCTTAAACCACTAGGCCACCTGCTCCCCAGCAATAAATAATTTTAAAATATGAAAATGTTTATTGCAAAGAAGACAAATTAACATATTCTGATTTCTTTATTGCATGAACAACAGCCAAAACATCCCAATCTCTTCATATGTTTTAATTAATAATTAAACTTATAGAAGCTGGAACCAACAAAGAATTTTTTTTTTCAAAAACTTAACTTCTAACTTTGAGCAACTGTCTCTCAGTGGCCTGCAGGGAAGTTGTATAAACACTTGTGTTGATACAACAAATCAGTAAGTTGCTCCACCATCATCTGAGCAGATTTAGGAGGGTGAATTCACTCCTAACACACCACAGAAAATTTGTCAAGATAATCATCGGAACCATCAGGTAGTCAGGCCTTTGCTGACTTTGGTTGGGAGAGGGGGTCCAACCCAAACTAGCACATTTATATTGTAGTGTGTGCCTTTTTACCTGTGATGTGCTCTACTGCTTTTTCTCTCCACATCGAAAACCAAAGCCTGCCTGTGACATCCTTTGACAACAGAAAAATGGACAACAAATTGAAACAGAAATAATGCTACTTGCCATAAAGCTTTACATTTATATGCCTATGTATTCTTGTAGAGATAAGATAATTGCTTATGATGCTCTTTGTCTGCTGGATGTGATAATGGGATGTTTGGGCAATCGTTCAATGTGTTCACTGCTTTTTGTGCTTCCCTAAAGTTGCCAAAAATTATGCCAATTCATAATGGCTTGATTTAAGCATTTATTTATTCAGCATGGACTGGTATGATCATTATGAGAAAAAGCACTTTACACTGTCTGCCAGCCAAAGTGGATGAAAATGACCGATTTTGCACTCATAATTACGTGGATTCAAATGTCTTGTTTACTTCATAAAAAGCCTAGTTTTTCTGCATTCATTGCTTTATAAATATATTTTATAATAGTTTAAAAACAGCATTAGCATGGCCTCCTCCTTGCAATTAAATAGGAAACAAGAGCGATGACTGAGATGCCCATTTTTTTTTATTTTTCTTTTGACAGTCACCTCATTTGTTTACCATCAGACTGTCCAGTGTATGGCTTGAATATTAGCTCTGCTTCAGCCAATATATGTATGTTAATAGATTATGTTCATGTAGTATGCTTCTGCTTCTTTGCCTTAAATATTGGTACAGGATGATTGCAGGGACTTTTATGTGCTTTTGAAGCTTCTATAAAAAGGCTGACAGAAAAGCCCGGTAAGCTCTGGTACACTTCAGAGCTGATGAGATGACAGTGTGTCCTCGTTATCCTAATCCAGGAAACATCCTGAATGTTTGACAGGACAGGATTCAAAGTTAGGGCTCTGCTGCTTTTATTATTCCTAAAAATAATACAAGACTTCACACTTTGAAGGTTCAGTGAGTCATCGTAATTACCTGACGATGTGCATCATTTGTATCGAGCTCCACGAACATTGCATTGATCTGACGCCTCAATTAGCAGGAAGAAGTCATTAGTCTTTGTCTACCAAAATCATTACGTACCACTGTTGAGAAATAAATCAGGTTCTTGTTGCAACAACACGAAGAACAAACAGTCATTTTGGTTCAGATCTTAGACTTTTACAAAGGGATGTTGCTGCTGTAAAGTCATTTGGTTGGAACAATTTCAAAACCTGACCTGTAGAGTAGTGGTAACAGCCATCTTGATTTTTAAAGATGAAATGGGCAGTTTGGACTGAGGTTATGAGAGCAAGGGTTGAGTATAACCTGTAAAAATCAAAAGCAGTTGTTCTAAATTAAATGCACAGAGTATGTAGATCCCACCACCAGGGGCCTCACATTCAAAACAATAACAAAAGATAAGAAGGATATGTAATACTATGCAGAACTTTAAGGCATTTTTGGGCCTAAAATGAAGGATAAAGTATGGCATTTAATGGTGATTAAGCCTGCCTGAGGGCTCCACCAGGCAGGAAGGATTGACACAACCAAGGTTGTACTCTGTATGGCTTTGCAAATGACCAGGTACATGAAAGAATAATCTGTTGAAAAAAAAAGACCTAACATTTAGGGCAGAGTAAGGAGTGGATGTGGAGAGTAAGCATGGCCTAGGGTACCATCCAGGCAGGTAGAAGGGTTGCCATTTACATCCTGGTCATGCTATGGATGTCCCAAGGCCTGAAAATGGCTGGTGGTCCATAGGTGTATAAACAGGGGACAAAAAGGCCCAGACAGGAGAAATGCCATCAAGCTTGACCTTGGCTGCCGGGCGATACACGTGTGTCGACATGTGTCGAGGTTGACTGTGGCCGCCTTCCCCCCTCTTTCAAGCCCAGATAGCCCATCCCTGCTGTTTCCCTCTTGTTTCGGATTTAAGACTCTATTCAACAGATACAACTCACCATAAAGTGAATTTTCTTAACAGTAAACCACTGTTTGAGTTCTATGGATGAGATGAGATGTCACATAACGAGGGAGAAAAGCTGTTAAAGTGTGCTTTTGCGGTTAACAATGCAACAATGTATATCCACAGGAAATGTGATTGTATCTCTTATCTATGGTGGCTCAGAGGTCTCACACAGACGACACTTTGCATTAACAGAAGATATAAATGCTAACAGCTATGGCTAAATCCAAGAAAAATCCAATGTAGAAAATGGTCGTTAAAAAAATGGTCAAGCCAAGAAAGTGACTGCTGTCTGAGTGAGCTTCCTCACCTACAGACTACTGCTGACATGGCGTACTCTTCACAGCACGCGGCTGTAAGTTTTTGCATTTTTATTTAGACGAAGATGTTCCTGAGATTCTCCCTTTTCAAAAACGCCCGCCCACACCGGGACTCAGCCTCAGATGAATTCATGTGGAGTTCTCTTGCACGTCTTCATTTTCCGCTGAAGATAAATGGAAATGAGATGCTGCCATCAATAATGTAATTAGTTCACTGCTGCCACCCTCTGTGTCAGAAAGGATTAACTACAGCTCCTCTCTCCTTCACACAAACACAGAGTTTAGACCTGATCACAGTTATCTCACACTCAGAGTTCATTGGGAAAAAAATCTGAAAATTTACATTCATATCACATCTTAGTTTGCATTTTATCTCATCAGACTGTTTTACGTAAATGGCTGCTATACCTGAGGGGAAGGTAAAGTAGGACATGAAATCAGACACAATATCATGAGAAACATCTGTAATGACTATAAAAAATGCCTCATATCTCAACAAACATCAGTCCTTTCACAGTATACATATCAGTGTTGATTGAGGGTCTCTGAAACTTTCCAGAGTCATGAAAAATGTCTCAGCTAGTCCCTTTAGTGTCTCTTTCTGAAGTTTTGTTATATCAGGCTTTGAAGTTAAAATCTTCTCCCTAGTCCCTAAAAGTCAAAAGTTTTTCCCTAGACAATTTCTAGCAGCTGTTTCAAGCATAATTGGGGCAATCAAGAGCTACAATTTTCGGAGTGAGGAGGTGGAACTGAGATGTGGGTGGATGATGGCGTTTTTTTAATGATGTAGAGACAATAAGAGAGAAGATAGAAGGAAAAGGGGTAAAAATCATCACAATTTCTTCCTTAATCTGACCTTGGGACAATAAGATAAACTCCTAATATAAGATCCTGATAAATTCTACCACTTTAACTCAGTATAATACTGTCATAAAGTACAAATTGGACAAAAGTGGACAAAAGTGAAATGGGTCCACATGCAATCAAAGTTCACAAGGAAACACTGGGTCCAGTATTTTATCAAATTTACTTTTCATGTGTCCTGCTTTTTGACAGCATGGTGACCTTTCTGTGAGGTTTTTCGGGGTTTTGCTCGAGCTGTATGATTGTGTCAAGGGTTATTACTGTCGGCTGGCTGACGGGAGAAAGAAGACCACAGCTGTCAGTGCACGAGACGTCAGCGTTATTACAGCAAACATCAGGGAAAACATCCTGCGCTGCTCTTTGACAGTCCGTCAGTCCTGACCAGGGATCCACACTGTCTTTAACCTCATTCAACCTTGTATGCAGAAGGATTCTGGGAAAACCATAACTGACTATCCAATTAAATGCGGCTTGTTTTAATTAGCATCATGTCAACTAATGAGTTAATTAAGCCGACTGCCAGGAAGCAGAGGTTTAGGTATCATCTCCTCATGTTTGTTTGTTATGATCTCAACCTCCAGTATGATAGCTGGACGCTGACTCCTGAAGGGGTCTATAAAAAAATCCCACTTGCAGGATGGATGCCAGGATTCTGCTAAAGCAATGAAGTAGCAAAATCATCTTAAGAAATGACACAATATAATGTTTTTTGTTTTTTTTTTGCATATTTGTCATACTTAAATGTTTCAGATCATTAAACAAGTTTTAACATTAGACCAATGTAACCTGAGTGAATACAAAATGCTGTTTTAAATGATTATTTCATTTATTAAGGTTAAAAAAGCTAAAAGGCTGATAAAACTACCTGACCTTCTGTGAAAAAGTGATTGCCCCCTAAACCTAATAACTGGTTGTGCTGCGCCTGGCGGTAACAACTGCAAGTTTGCAGTAACTAGCAAAAAGTCTTTTACATCACTGTGGAGAAATTTCGTCCCACTCTCTGCAGAATGTTTCTAATTCCCTCACATTTGAGGGTTTCAGCATGAACTGCCTGTTTAAGGTCATGCTACAGCATCTAAATCAGATTTAAGTCCGGACTTTGACTGGGCCAATCCAAAAGCTTCATTGTGTTTTTTATTTAGTCCATTCAGAGCTGGACTTACTGGTGTGATTCAGATCATTGTCCTGCTGCATAACCAAAGTGTGCTTGAGCTTGAGTCACATGATGGCAGGACATTCCTCTTCAGCATTTTCTGGTAGAGAGCATAATTCATGGTTCATCAATTACAGCAAGTCGTCCAGGTCCTGTAGCAGCAAAGCAGCCCCAGACCATCACACTGCCACTGCCATGTTTGACATCTTGCAACCAGCTATTAGGTTTAAGGGGCAATCACTTTTTCACATAGGGCCAGCTAGGTTTGGATGGCCTTTTCCCATTGAAAAATTAAATAATCATTTAAAACTGCATTTTGTATATACTCAGGTTATTTTCGCCTAATATTAAAATTTGTTTGATGTTTTGAAACATCTAAGTGAGAGAAACATGCAAAACATAAGAAATCAGGGAGTGGGAAAAGACTTATTCACAGCACTGTACAATGATACACCATGAAACAATGAGATGTAGCTCGGTGGGATAGAATACAATTTGATACAATGCTACTTGATATACAATATGATTCAAAACAATTAAATTAGACATTTTCAGGGGGCTGTAGTCGTAGTAAAAATCAGCCAGTTTTACTGTGCCCCAACATACATCAAGAGTTGTTTCTGAAGATAGACTCAGGGGTTTCCACCCAAAGCCTATTCTAGTTTTCTTCCAGCCCCACAGATGTGACATACTATATGAAGTGTTAATGAATTGTCAGTGACGTAGCAGGTGTTCCTCTTTCTTTGACACTGAAGTTGGGCTGACGTTGAATGTGAGAATCTCCCCACAGAGGCGAGATGAGAGGATCAGAGGCTGAATGGCTGGATAATCATGCCCTCTTCATATTTAATTGCTGTGTGAAGGCAGACCATTTTTAGCTCCTTTATCAGTGCTGTAGCCGTCATGTATGTGCACATGTGTCTTTTCACTCTGGTAGTAGCTGCCATCAATTATCTATTATCAGTACCAGGGGACACGCGGTAGTAGACGCCACCATTCATTAATCAACACTGTTTGTTGTGGTGTTAACGGCACATCGCAGAGCTCTATCAACCTGTGAATTGTGATCATTATAGCTCTGTGATGACGATAACCGGGACCAGAGGCATTATGTGTTCAGGTACTCTGTATGTAAGTACGTGACTTGCTTGTGAATGGGATATCTGAAGAATACATGGAGGGACTTCTCCAACCTATACATCAAAGGAATATATATCTGTATTTTTGAAGCTGGGTTGTATAAGATACTCGGTATCAGTAATGACATTATCTTCCAGAGATTTCAGAGTGCATTGCTTCTTTAAGGAAAGCACACTGGGGACACCAGCAAGGAAGTTATACAGCACCACAGATGGGTACAGCTTCTGCACTGTTTGTGATTTTGTGATGCAGTTTTCAGCTATGTGTTCTTCTGCTTAACATACTGTCATCTCCTGATCAGTTGTTTGTTGCTGAAGGCTTCAACAGAAACAACTACTATAACTTGTTTAGTTATCTGCCTGTTATTTTTAAGAATAAAGCAACAGCCATAAACTTACTTGAATGACAAATTTCCATTCAGCTCCTCTGGTTGGGGTTGGTTTCTCCAATTTATAGTATGTTGGAAAGTTGAAGAAAGTCTGTAAAACACTGGCTTTCAGTAAGGCAGGGAACTCTGGAAAGGGAGTGATGCAGGCTGCAGGTGTCTGTGAGTCGCTACCCTCTGATCAGAAATGTACTGAAAAGGTGTTAGAACTACATGACAACAGTAGCTCTCCATTATCATGGGTTTAGAGTTTACAGTTCACCAGGATCTCTCCTGCTAACCTCTTTCCACTAAAGTTTCTCTTCTCTTTCTTCCCCCTGAGGCTCCATCAGTAGAAGTTGTTCCTCTGTGTACTCCAGCTCATAAAAATATCCCCTCGTACCCACAGTAAGCAGCATGTCATCATCACTCAAGTTGAAATTGCTCACAGGCCCAAACAGCTGATCAGGAGATGATGATACGCTGAGGTAAATAAACATGTAGCTGAAGGCTGAATTGCAAATTTCTCAAAAGTTAATTGTGCTAACATTGGTTTTTTTTGTTGCTCATTTTTACAAACCCAGCTTCAAAAATGCTCATATATCCCTTTGAGAAGATCTCAGTGAGGACACCAGCAAGGATAGTAGGCTGTATGTAACCTGCGTGTGTTGTCTGCTTTGTGTTCTGGGTTATGAATGACCAATCAGGAGGCAGTACGTGTTTCCAGCTCTTTAATTCCAGCCACTGCATTAACACACAGAAATACAAAAATCCATGAGCTGTGCGTGGTGTGGGTCTGCATCAAGCATCTCTTCTCTGACCATGCAGGAAACAGCTTTTTTATGCACATTTGTTTACCAAAAACACAAATCTTTAAATAAAAACATGCAATGACAAATAAGACTTAAAACCTATTTCAAATGAATAACAAATGAAATAAAGCATTCTGACAACAAACTAACAATAATTTGAAGCCAAAAACACATTTTAGTATTTTTCTTTACATTAATAACAGCCTAATGTCTACGTGAATATGCATCTAATTTCACATTAAAAAGTTTAAAAAAACATGAACAAAACACAGCTATAATTTTTGATGGGTATAACCTCACCACTCTTTCCTGTAGCCCACCACATGTCACAGACAGGAAGTCAGTAGCTCAGTATATAACTTCAGTCATGGTGCAGAAGTGTTTAACATAAAAAAACGATAATCTACCAAGACACAAGAGAAAAGGAATCTTGGCAGTGATCACTGTACATCGGGCAACATCTAAACACTTAAATGCATCTGAAAATATCTAAAGCACATGCAAACACGTTGCACAAGGGCATGATGGGAAAACTCAACTCCCAGATTTGAGGAGCTTAGATCACTTGACTGTCTACAGAGTTGGACTAACACTGAATGCATCAACACTGTCATATAACTCCAATACTTACGGTCCTCTAACTCAGAATGGAGTTAAAATTACACTCTGGGGCTTAAAATTAACTCTGAAATGTTTAACACTGAGATTTCAGCACTCCAGATTTGGCTGTGTACTGCTCATCCACGCAAATGAGCACACTTTAGGTAAAAATGGGCCAAAAATCAGTGTTTGCTTAAATGCACACTGTACTGGGTGTTGGTTGAGATCAGTTTTTGCAGAGGCTTCAGTCCTCAATGTACCGCTTGCAGTATCGATTCACTGTGTGATGCATGTCTTCCCCCGCTCTCTCCCTTTATTTCCTGTCTCTTCAGCTATCCTATCCAATGAAGGTAAAAAAGCCTAAAAATTATCTTAAGTAAAAAATAACTCTACAGAAATTTTTTAAAGTGTTTTACCAAGGGATACAGAAATGTATTAGTTTAACACCATTATCTGCTGATATCGGCCCGTGACAGGTTGGCGTTTGCCAAATAACATGCTCATTAACATTTATTAGTTGCTACTGTTTATCTGTTGTGCCATACCAGTTTTATGCTTGCATCCAGCATGCCAAAGAGATGTATTGTTGGCAGAAGATATGCCTGTTGGGCTTACTCTGATCTGTTTTTTTATGACTAAACATGAGAGAAAATGTTGGCATTGTGGGATTGTTGCACCAAAAGAAGTAATGAAACAAATATTGGTGTCAGTGTCACCATCAGCCTTGATTTTTACAATCAGTGCATCCCTAGTTTTGTTTTTACGAAAGAGAGTAACTGTGTTTGGCACCAGTACAAAATCTGTGGGGAAGCACACCCCTTGAGCAGGCTTGGTCTAAGCCCCTGAAATCGGCCACTTTTAGCTCTGCCCATGCAGAAGTCCCCTTTCCAAAATATTTTCCATCCTTCAGGTGGATCCTGACATTTCTAGCAGCCAAAATAAATGTATTTATTCCCTCCAACAGGTTCTGGATCTGCTTCAGTGTCTCCTGTTGAACGGAAGCACCTGGAGGACTTAATCCCCCAAAACAAGCTCCAAAACATGAGAGCTTATCATCATAAGACCTCGATGATTCATCAGAAACACCATCGATATCTGCCAAAGTACTGGGAATTATTGGCAGTTAAAGAAAGATGGACAAATTCAATATCAAGGCTCTCCAGACAACAAACAAAATACATCTTTAAATAAACGTGACTCATGTATTGATATCTATTCTTTTTTTATCTTCTTTAAGAGATAAACATGTTGTTTGTGATCAGAGCCAGTTAAAGAAATCCCTCCATCTGTGCTCGGCTCTAAAACACTCCTCCATCAGTCTGCAAGTATTGACCATCATGACTCCACTAACCCGCTACATCGGAGCCGCTGACCTTTTCCAGAGAGCTTCACAGATCGATAAAATGTTGTGTGATGGTCATGTTGATGTTCAAAGAAACAGCAGGGGACCATTTTACTGTCTACATTCAATACCATAAAGATTCATGAATCATTTATGAGCAGTTTGTCGTCCTAGGAGGATTCAAATATTCTTAAGTCTTGGCACTGTGTCACAGCCAGGGTATTTCTTCAGTCCCCTCTCTGTGCATAGAGAATTGAATGGCTGAAATTTGTAAATGAAAACATGAGTCATGGTGTGACATTTGAACAGGAAGCTTGTGTTTATGCTTCACACCAGGTGAACGGCATAATGAGCTGTGTATCGAGCAGATAAAAGCTTCTCTTTCCTCTGGCTCCTTGTTCACAGACATAATTATCCCCAGTCTACAGGAAGACCCAGCACTTAGAGGAGAGCAAGTCATGATCCTATTTCCTGTAACTTCCATGGAAGTACTCTCTGTTTGTCCCTCCATGGAAATGAAGAAACATAGAAGCAGTGTTATTGGCACTAGCTCTCAGATAATGACTCATCTGTCGTTAATGAACCCCTCTTAGACGTACTTGTCTTAATAAACGAGCTGAGCTGAGTCTCTTCCTCGTGACAGCAGAGCTGCCAAGGAATTTAAGATAAAGCGAGTCAGCATCTCAAGCTGTCTCTTTCTCCTTTTTCTATTTTTAATAAAGTCAAAAACAAATTTATCAAAAGTACATACATGTTTCTGTTTCATTCATTACCAAAGAGTCTTCCTTTATAATAGATGGTAGGGATTACTAGTTTTTATTCTATGATGACTCATGCAAGTCTCATTTCTTTAATGTGTAGGTGTGTATTTTTAACAAACTTTGGATTACAGAGCAAATTTGGTGTATGGGGTCCAATTGATGCATAAAATGACATTTGACATCCAAAATCTAATCAGTTGAACCTCGGTGCCAACTGTAGCTTTGTGCCAAATGTGACAAAAATCCTTCCAAGTATTCTCTAAACATTGTGCAAGCAAGATTTGAAGTCACAATGACCTTAGACCAGCTGGATAAGAGAGATCACAAGGTCACGGTGGAACTATGTATGCACGTGGGAGCTGCAAAATCTCATGGTAACTGGCACCAAAAGGAGAGAAGCATGAAAACAACTACTGGCGCGTACCTTGTCTGTGGTTCATTGTTGTTCATTGAATGGCAACTTTTGGCTTATGCCACAGAATAAGTTGTAATGATGATATAGCAATGTGATACAGTTGGGAGTCTATGCATTGTAACATATCTTGAAGTTGGCTGGACACTTTGCATGTTCTCCCTCCTGTTTGGGTGGATCTGCTCCAAATAAATTGACGTGGCAGGTGGCAAACATATACCTGCTGTGTAATCTTCAAATTCTACATACTCTGTGTGCAGTTTGCATCTTTGAATTTTTAAAAATTAATGATTTTGATGTCGTAGTTGAGTCAGTTGTAGGTGAAAAAACAGCCAATGTGAGCTTATCCATCCATCCATCCATCCATCCATCCATCTTCATTTGTTTATCCAGAACTGGGTCATGGGGGTAACAGGCTAAGCAAGTCCATCCAGATGGACTGGGGGGGGGGGGGCAGGAGGCATCCAGATGCCCGAACCACCTTAACTGACTCCTTTCGATGTGATGGAGCTGTGGCTCTACTCCTAGCTCCTTGCCCTATCTCAGTGACTGAGCCCAGTTAACATGCTGAGGATGTGGACACAGCTGTCACTTTGGTCATACAGAAGCCTGATGGCTCGCCTCAGCGGCCCTGGGACACCATATTCCTGCAGTACCCCCCACATGACCTCACAAGGGACACGATCGTAAGCCATCTCCAAGTCTACAAAACACATGTAGACTGATAGAGCAAGCTTCCATGCTCCTTCAAGAAGTCCTGCAAGGGTAAAGAGCTGGTCCACTGTCCCACAGCCAGGCCGGAATACACATTGTTCCTCCTGAATCCGAGGTTTGACAATAGCCCGGAGCCTCCTTTCCAGCACCCTAGAGTAAACTTTTCCAGGGAGGCTTAGGAGTATGATACCCTGATAATTCAAGCACACCCTCTGGCCCCCCTTTTTAAAAATGGGGTCTGCCATTCCACAGGCACTGTCCCTAACCTCCACGTGACATTGAAAAGGTGTGCCAGCCATGACAGCCCAATAACGTCCAAAGCCTTCAGCATCTCAGGGCAAATCTCATCTATGCCTGCCACCTTGCCACAGGAGAGCTTTCTGACTACTTTGGTGACCCCCTCCAAGGATATAGATGAGCCTTCCTCTGGACTGTCAGACTCTGCCTACTCCTTGGAGGACACGTTGGTTGGATTAAGGAGTTCCTCAAAGTACTCCTTCCACCGCCCAACAACATCCCCAGTCTGGGTCAGCAGTTCCCCACAAGAGGGTGTGGCTGCAGACCTTGACAAAACCTCTATGCTGGGGCGTTCAGCCGCAGACCTGTGTGCTGGGATGGACCTCTACGCTGGGACGTGCAGTGTGTTAGCTGTTGTTAACATGACTAGACCGCTGACTCTTACTAGACATTAGCATAGCCCCGTACGCTGGGGTCTGCTACTGCACACCCCGATCCTACGCTATGCTTTTAAAACCCGAGTGGTTCGGTTTAGGCAGTAAAACCCGAGTACTTAGGTTTATGCATTGAAACCCAAATGTTTAGGTTTACACATTAAAACCTAAGTGGTTAGATTTAGGGTAAGCCAGTGGGCAAGTGGATGTAGCAGAAAATTCGGCTCAGGTAATATACATCATCGCCCCAGCGTAGAGGTCCGCAGGCTAGGACAATATACGTCATGCCCCAGCGTAGAGGTCCACGGCTTGGGCAGTGTACTTCACGCCCCAATGCAGAGGTCCGCCCCAGCGTGCAGGTCTGCGGCTGAATGCCCCAGCGTAGAGGTTTGCTCGAGGTCTGCAGCCAGATGCCTCTCATTCCCCGCTCCTGCTGAGAACAGCCTGAGAAGAGCCCTCCTTCGAGAGATCATTTTACTGAAAATAAATCACTGAAGAACACAGAAACAACTGATCTAAATTACATTATAACTAAACTTTTACATCATATCAGTTTCACATTCATCACTGAAAAACCAGGCAGTTGTGTGCCTTCAGGCTCTGCTTTGTGTATTTGAAATCAGGTCTATTTAAATGCCAGGACATTTGAATTATGGCCACCTATTGATGTTGACCGTCAATTGCATCTTTAGTAAACAGTATGGATCTCTGTCCAGTCCAAATACCCCTATTTTAAGCTGATATCAGTCTGCTTTCCTCTAGTTTTCATCCACTACCATTGAGCTGACAGCTGTGTTTCAGAATGTTTTGACATTCAGCCAGACTGAGCAGTTGTGTCACCTGCAGAAAGTGACGTCGGTACAGCCCCTCTACATCAATATAGCATCTCATCACTGGTAAAAGCAACAGCTCACTGGTAGGCAAGAGCGTCACATAGGGAATAGGGCAACACTGACAAAGAAAAGTTATCTTTTGGGGTGGAAAACCACAGAATTGTGTATGATACTACCCATCCTTTCCATCCCACATAGACCTTTTCGCTTTCTAATATTCACCCATGGCTGAAGCAAAAAAACCTCAGAATAATATCGAAGTGAACAGCAAATCAACCTCAGACAGGCAAAATAATGTTATTTACATGCTATTCCTGCATGATCTTGTAGTTCTCCTATGATCTCACATCTTCAGATGATGACCCAGTAGACAAGAGTGTGCACCATTAGGCGGAACAAAACTATGAAGGTCAAGTATGTGGACATTTTGTAATTTTTAAAATTTATTTTGCTGTTTTTTTTCTTTAGTTTTACTCCATTTTCTTTCATCTTTAAACTTTTCTGAGTATTGATAGGTTTCTACTTTTTTAATACTTAAGACTTTCAGAAGTGAAGGTGTTTTCTTCTTTGTTGAGGACAGAGTAAAAAGCTGTGTAGTTGTCGACTGTAACACACACCCATAGTGTGTCCGTGTCACTGAGCTCTGCTGTAATAACTGTCCTTTATAAATCCATCTCTCATCCTCAGACTGCTGTTTGAAAAGAGACGATCACTCTCTGCTATTATTGCATCTGCCAGTCCTCTTCACTGCAGAGATCATTCACTCTGAGCTGCATTCACTTGTTCACTTACATACACCCCATTTAGACGATACATTAACTAGGATTTGTATTCATTTGGTCATTAAGATACCATCCTATAAGTACCTTAGTATGTACTGAAAACATTTTGATATCTGTTTGTTCAGACTGCATACAGAGATGGTCATCTTCATCTGAAATGAATTGCACAGTTGGGTTTGATGTCGTCCTTTCCATCCATTGTCTTGGCTACTTACAGAGTAAAGAAATTACATTAGTCAGGACCAGTGTGCAAATAAGACAAGTAAATATATAACATTCCTATGTAAAAATTAAAAGCAGTCTAAGGACATTACAACAGTATAAGTTATATAATAAAAAGAAGGAATTAAACTCAGACATAAACACATTAAATGCTGTACAGAAAATATTTAAAGGTAGCATGAGTAGTGGACCTCAGCAGCAGGATGTTTGCTGTTGAACATTCTGAAAGACCGCGGAAAGACATTGTTCCACATCCTGGCTAAGGGTCATGGGTAGGATGGAAAGTGTCCTTCAAATGCAAAGGACTCTCTTTCTGCATTTGTCCTCGTAAAGCTCCTGCATAGATGGAAGAGAAATCTCAGTGACCTCCTCAGCCAACTTCACCATACATGGCAAATGTTTTGTTTGCTGCAGCTGGCATACTAGGAAGCATGCAGCAATTTAGCACCAGTAGAAGGTGGTGAGAATAAGGGGGTGGACTTTCAGAGAAGGTGTACCCTCTTCTGGTCTTTCTTTGTCATTTTAGAAGAGTTCAGAGTCCAGGAAAGATCCTCAGCAAAATGGAAAATATGGAAATTTTGTGCTGCTGATCCTCTCCACAGCAGAGCCACTGTACAATGAGGAGTGTTTGCTATTTATTCTGAAGTCCACAATTATTTCTTTTGTCTTGTGGAAATTTAGAGAAAGATCATGGTCCTTACACTTACTGATTAAACAATCCTGACTATGGTGTCAAATATTGTACTTAGACCCAGACCCAGGGTCCCTATTGTGAAACCGGGCTTTAGATTAGGATTGCTGGAAGGGAGATTTGGGTGCAAAGATAGGACCTAGTTAGGATGACAACTTAGTCTGAAGTAGTTGCAAAGATGAAAATGAAATAATATTTCCACATCCAGTGTTTTCAGCCCATGGGAAGTACAAGTATAAACCCTCATCTCCACTTACATTCAGTGCCTATAAAAAGTATTCACCCCCTTGGATGTTTGACCCTTTGATTAATTAATTAATTAATTAATTAATTGTATAAATCATTCATCGTAATAAAATGTGGCCTTTATTGACTAAAAATGACAAACAAGCCTCTTTAGTGCCAAGCGAAAACAGACCTCTACAAAGTGATGTCAATTAAACATAAACATGTAATGTAAAATAAGTGACTGCATACATTTTCAACCTCTTCAACTCGGTGTTTAGTAGATGTGCCTTTGGCTGCAATCACAGCACTGACACCACATCACACCGCATCACACACTCAATTTTATTCCAACTGCTCAAGCTCTGTCAGGTTGCACAGGGATCGGGTGTGAACAGCCCTTTTCAAATCCAGCCACAAATTCTCTATTGGATTGAGGTCTGGACTTTGACTCGGCCACTCCAGAACATTCCTCTTGTCGTCTTTAAACCATTTCTTTTGCTGTATGCTTCAGGTCATTGTCTTGATGGAAAATAAAACTCCCCTAACGCTGGAGTTCTCTTGTTCTCCAGGATCTTTATTTATTTGCCTCATTCATTTTACCCTCTACCTTTAAGATTCTTCAAGGGATGACTGCCGAGAAACATCCCCTCAGCATGATGCTGCCACCATTGTGCTGTATAGTGGGATGGTGCGTTTGCGGTGATGTGCAGTGTTTGGTGTCCACCAAACATAGTATGCTATCTGATGGCCAAAAAGCACCATTTTGGTTTCATCGGACCAAAGAACTTTCTTCCACTTGACCATGGAATCTCCCACATGCCCTTTGGTGAAATCCAGTTCAATTTTAATAGGAGGTTTTTCTTTCAAAATTGGCTTTCTCTGGTAAAAAACAAACAAACAAACAAAAAACTGTATATCCGTTAATACAGATGATGTCTCCTTGTGTCCAATGCAAGAAAGTACATGTTTATACGAATGGATAGCAACCTGAGAAATTACCTGTAGTCATGAGGAGAGGATAAGTTTGTGTGTTTTTTTTTTTTTGCCATTCTGTAGTTCAGAAAATGTGATGGAGAGTTACTGAGACAAAACAGGACTAAAACTGTATGTCAATAACTGAAGACACTGGGCTGTTAGGAACATTGCATTTTTAATAAAATATTTGATATATTTCAAACTGACAGCCCTATAAATCATACTGTATTTTTATATCAAATTGATCAAGTTTAACTTGTCATAAGAGTTTTCCAGGCATGTTGGATATCACAGATTTCCCTAGAAATGACTGAACTTTCAGTTGACTTGCCTCTGTAATTTTAAATGAAAACAAGGGGTAACAGAATAAGGTACAGATGAGTTTTTGTTAAGTAATATATTTAGATAGGTTGTTTAAACAGATGCACAAACAGCCGGAGGACCAGATGGGGTCCAGCAAAAAACCTCTGATGCTGCCTGAGGTAAAAATGTCAGCATTCAAACAGTCTTGATTCAACCAGGGCTGGACAACTTTTAATAACTGCATGTTTGTGTCTGTCCCTGCCTGTCAAGAGTGAAGGTGAAGAGTGATTGGCTGCCGGGCAGATGGCCCTGGCCTGGATTGGAAGCAATGCTGAGCACTATGACCTGGTTCTCTTCGTGTCAGTTTGACCTGTGGAAACTACGGGATGATTTTATGAGCAAATACCCATCATTACTTTCCTACCACAGCCCCATAGTCAGCCACAGAAACTAAACGAAGAATGTGAGATGATATATTCTGCTTGTTGAAGAACAAATGCGTAGTATCAAATATTGTACAAACCTTAATTCCTAAAAAGTTAGGATATTGTGTAAAATGTTAACAAAAAACATAACAGTCCCTGTCAACATTTATTTAACTGAAAGCAGCATAAAGAAGAGATATCTAGAGTACAAACTGACCAACTTTATGATCCTTTAAAAATACATTATAATTTGGATGCCTGCAACATGTTCCAAAAACACTGGGACAGGTTTGGGCATATATACCTCTGTGTTCCTTCACCTTTTCTGATAACAACACTCCATGGGGACTGAAAACACTAATAGTTAAAGTACAGAACATGACATTCTTTCTCACTCTTGTTTAATGTACATCTGAAATTGTTCAACAGTGTGGGGTTTCCATAGTCATAATTGACCTTTATACATTTCCAAAGGGTGACAGGTGTGGACTGCATGCTGGCCACTGTAATTCCTCTTACTGTGAAGCCATGGTGTTGTAACTGAGTCAGAATGTATCTTGACATTGTCTTGCTGAAATAGGCAGGGACGTCCCTGAAAAAGGAATCCTCTTGATAGCAGTATATGTCCACAACCTGTAAATATCTCCAAGTATTCATACTGCCTTGCCTGACCCATGCCATAGGCACTAATACACACCCAAACCATCCCCCACAGATGCTGGCTTTTGAACTTTGCATTCATAATCTGAATGGTCTTTTTTCTTTTTTTTCCCTTCCCCTTTTTTTAAGGTATTTTTTCAAGCCTTAGGCTTTTTTTGTTCCTGTCCTATTTTTTCAACATGTTGAAGGCATCAAATTCAGAAAGTGTATATATATATATGTACATATAATTTTTAAAGCAATAAAATAACTAATTTCAAGCATAAGATATCCAACTCCTTGCTGCATTAAGTTGAATATATTCTGTTTTTATTCACACAATGTCCCAACTTTTGGGGGATTTAGGTTTGCACATCACATACACATCAAACTGTATGCTTCATTTATTGTTTTTATTTATTTATTTGTGAAACAAGAATATGGAATAATTCATTAAGAAGTAGCCTAAGAGAATTGATTCAGGGTTCTATCAATTAGGCAGCTAAATTATTGCGGCTATTAATTTGTGGTGTAGGATTGAATATGTTTTACCTCTTCCCACTCCTTTTCGAATAAATCAAGTGTTTTTATTTATCGCTTTTCTTTATTTTTGTATATTTCACATCTTTTCTGATGTATAATATATATATTAAATGTAGAAAATGTTTCTGTAAAAGCTGGTATGAGCATACAAATGCACAAAATATCCACAGTAATGATGTCAAAAAGGATTACTATAAATGTTCTTCAAGAATCATTGTCAATACCAGAGACACAAGACTGTAGGTCCTATTTTTATCTGTCTGCCAAATGAAGACTTCCCATTCATTCATTCATTCAGTGTCTCCCTACATGGAGAACTGCATGACTGCATCAAGCTGCTGAAGGTAACCGCAACAATGACAGGAAATGCTGCCTATCTACTTTCAAAATAAAAAGCTGTAGAAAGTTTTTCCAATGATTCACCAAATAGAAAGTCTTATAAGGAGATTCCTCTGGGACTTAAGGGATGGATGGAAGCTTCTTCAAATAATCTGTGACATATCACAGAGACACCGATCACTGTTTATAGATTATTCATAAAAATGTAAATCCTGAGTAGTGTTGTATTTTGTTGACTTGGGATTGGACAGTCAGCATCTCCCCTCTCTGCTGCACGGAGAGTCATTCTAATCCTGACCAGGGGAGGAGCCGGTAGCCAACGCTGACCAGAACCCTCCTAAATTCTGACTAACAACTCCAAAATCCTGAACAATGATTGGCTTTTTGCCTTGTCAGCCATGTAGGTTATTTTTTCCCTAATAATTTTCAATTGGCAAGAATGTGGCCCTGTCATATTTGTGTCCTCCGGTGATGGACCAGAGCAAATGGAGCTGAGGCCAGGATGTGTAGGGGCAAGGGAGAAAATAAAAAGGGCACCTGCTGTAGGGTACCAGTCCATAAAGAGTTGTCATACATTTATAATGCAACAGTTGGACATCCTGGTTAAATTGTTTTTTTTTTTTTAAATTTAATCATGGTTATATCTAAAATACCCCTGTGACAGATGAGGAATTATCTAACATTTACTTTATAAAGATACTCAACTGAGAATTCTAGTGAAAATGAACTTCTTGGCACTTAACAGCATTATTTCTATCATTAGACATGTGCCTTCTAAAGTGCACTAAATCAGGTTTCATCCACTAAGAGGACACCAATCAGGGCACTTTGTCAAACTTAGAGTGCACCCAAATGTTGCCCACTTAAATGGCACTGAATAGGCAGCTCGTCAAATTTTGCTCATTTGCAGATCTAGAGCAGCGGTCATCAATTACATTTGTACAAGGGACAGCTTTTTCCTTGACAGACACTTAAGGTGCCAGACTTCCAAACAAATTAAAATAGATGAACACTTTGGTCAAAAAAACATAGTTTTGTTTGAATGTATTTATTTACTTTCAACTGTTAATACATTTCAATCTTTTGCAATATCATCAGTCCTGGTCACCTATTCTGCAGCCAGCCACAAGGTGGCTATTGACATATTTTGGCTATATTTATGCGGTCATGCTATCCATTACTGGGCTTGACACTAATATGTGTAGTGATGGGGATAAACAAATGAAAGGAACCGGACACAGAAAATTGAATTTTTAAAGATCCTGAAGCAGAAAGTTGATGCAGATTATGATGATGGGTGTGCGTTTATCATGCATCATATTTCTTTATTATGGCTGACAAAAAAATCCAAAAAATTGGATCAAATGTTAAGTCATTCCTGACAAAATTGTCACAATTTTATTTGTTTTGGGGTTATTTTAATAGCTGTTGGGGTTTAAAGGAAAAAAATATATCCAAGTGGGCGACAATGAAAATACCTCCTCAAGTTTTTTTGTCTAACACCAAACATGGTGACTAATGTTCTCGGGATGTTTTATTCTTAAAGTCCAAACCGGAAGCCCTTTTGTCTTCATCTCGCGGCTTCACACAGGGAGAACCCCTCCCTTTCTCTCCATTCACTCCTGTGCAGTGTTTTATTCTGAAAGGTAAAGATGCGGCTTGTCACCGCGTCTCGTGCATCAGTGAGCGGCTCCTCGTGCAGGCAGGTAGTCCTCTCTCCAGGTGTGATGGTCTTCATGTGATGTGATCGCTCCCTTCAGCGGCTGTGAGGTGACTGTGTGTGCAGGTGAGACGCTGCTGGTGTCGCCTGTTGCTCCTGTGTTTGTCTGCGCTGTCTGTCTGCTGCGGAGCTGCCTTCACTGACTGTTGCATGGACCGATTTTTAGAAATCCATCTAAAGATAATTCAAACATTACTGAATTAGGAACCAGTTCTTCTTCTTTGCATTGTGCATTCTGGATTTTTGCCCAATTGGATAATAAAGCTTGATGCGTGATGTTTTCACGGGGAGAACCCCGCCAGACACCGTTTGCAAAAATCAATTGGCATGTTTCTTTGATATTTAACAAAACGACACGAAATATTTAGTGCAACTAAACATGCACCTTAACTGTTGTTAAGCATGGATGAATTCGGCTTTTAAACATAATTGCATTACTGGTTAAATGTATGCTAAATTTCAACTTTAGTCTTCCTTCGTCTGCAGTTTCCTCACCATCTTTTCCAGTCAAAGGGCGGTAGCAACAAGCACGAACTGTTCTTAAAAGTTAAAATACTACAACAATTATCACTCCTGGGTGTGTTCAATACATGCCGAAATATTAAGCTGTTCATATTCCCGCCGGATATGAGTGTAGTTTCCCAACAAATCCACTAATTGTTTGTCATTGTACATAAAAAGGCTTAAATTGCGTTTTGTAAAGCGAGTTCTGCGTGATTTTCTTGCTTCTTAGGCGTATCGGGGCCACAGTTGGAGCAGTGTTCTGTTTACTGGACTGGAATCGTTGATAACATGGTGTCTGTGTTTGTGGTGCCCATTGTTGTGTTGTCTGCTGCTGTTTGCGCAGGTCGTAAAGACAACAGGCTGTATGTTTGCACAGGCATGTCTGTCATATGAGAGCAGAGCTCTGGATGCATCAAGTGCATGCGGCATTTAAATAGCTGTGAAGACAGAGGGGGTTCCCAAACATGGGGGAACAGCTGGAGACCCTGCAGAGATGAGGAGCACAAGGTGCTGGGTTTGAGTCTTTTTTAGGGTTGAGCAAAAGATCGAGTTTTTCCAGATAAATCAATAGCTATATATGTATCTGAGATATAGGGAAAGACAGTTTGTGTTGATGTAACAAAAAAAAAAAAAAAAAACACCATAGGATTGATGCTCTGTAAAAAGGTTGTTTACAATCAGAACCATTAACAGTTTGTATGATAATTGATAGGGGTATGAATCTCTTCTTCTCAAGACGATTCAATTCGAATCTCGATTCACAGACTACGATTTGAATCACTGATGATTCATTAAATTACAGAACGATTCGGTCCGATCCGATTCGATTCGGTTCGGTCTGATTCGATCAGCTACAATCTGATTATAGATTTTAAGTAACTTTTTGCTTCAACAAAAATTAGCAACAAAGGGGAAAACAAGATAATTTCATAATAATCTTATTGAATCTTAAAGTTTATCTGATCTTATTTATAAACAGACTAAATGCCAGGTCTCCTGGGCTAACATTCTGAAATTTTGTTTGAGAAAGTTTTCATCACACCCTGGAGCCCAGGTGTCTTACTTTGACATTAAATTGGGAGATAAATATTAAAATATGTTTTTACTTGTACATGTTCGTCCTTCTGTACTTGTAACTTCCTTAGCATCATTAATCCCAATAACAGTACAAACTAAATATCAAATTTTCCCAAGAAGCACAAATTAAAATGAATTTAAAGTCACAGGGAGATTTGGATAAACAGAGTTCTGTGTGTCAGCTAGTACAGGAGAACAAGGGGTTAAAATAATATTGAAAACAGTCAAATTAAAACAGCTTTCTATACTTTTTTTCCTTACATACTTTTTCCCTACATCCTTTTCCATACATACAAAAGAGGAACAAAGGGGTGGATGCGGTGGGAATGGGGGGAGTAAATGTTTAGTCTATTCGGATAATTCCATTTATCAGTTTATACTTACGAAAAGTTGTAAAAATTTAAAGGTATTAATAACTCTTTGATACCACGGCAACAAAGCAGAAGTTCTGAGCAACCAACATAGGACTATTTATTGTTTTCTATGATCAAAAATATGACTATTGGCACAGTGCAGTCAGGCAGGTAACGCTCTCTGGCATTCCCCAAATTCAGACTTCCCAATCTGACCGCCACTCAGAGAAGCGTGATTAGATACTCCACAGAACATGTTTCCACTGCTCCACAGTCCGGTGTTGGTGTACTTTACACAACTCTAGCCAATGCTTGGCATTGGACTTGGTGATGTGAGTTCTGCATGCAGCTGCTTGCCCATGGAAACCCATTCTATAAAGCTCCTGCAGTTTTTGTGCTCACATTAATGCCAGTGGAAGTTCAGAACTCCTCAGCTATGAAATCAGCCATGTTACTTGGTCTTCGGCTTCGTGGCTGAGTTGCTGTTGTTCCTAAAAGCTTTCACTTTATAATAATATCACTTTACAGTCGACTGTGGAAAGTTTTCATGAACCGTCTTATTGCAAAGGTGGCATCCATCACAATACCAGGCTTCAAGTCACTAAACTCTTCAGAATGACCCATTGTGTATCACATATGTTTGCAAATGGAGACTACATGGTTAGGTGCTTGATTTTACACACCTGTGGCAACAGGTCTGATTGATCCACCTAAATTTAATAATCAACAGATGTGGCCAAATACTTTTGTCCATATAGTATATGTACAAGCAAGACACTGTGCAGGTGTTTGTAATTTATGATGACTAATTACAAAAAAAGCCTAATTTTGAGAGTCTAGGACTATTATATTGTTTTTCTTGCCTCGGTAATTCACAAGGAGTGGGGATCTCCATTACTCCTTGACAATTCTGCCCACTTCCCAAATTCTGACATGATGTCATGCTATTTGTTCAATTTGGACAGCATGCTCTCTCTTTTTTGGGTAAAAATCTGACTGAAGATCATTGTGTTTCTGTACTTTATAGTACCACTGATCATTATAATACTGGAGGATTCATCATTTTGAAACACATGGAATAAAGCTTAAAGAAGACTGTGACAGTGTCAGTATTGACTGCAACCAGCTGACTGTGACAGTGGCAGAGGTAGTTTGATTACAAGTGTTACACTGCAGACAAAGGCGCTTGAATTGCTGTTATGTTTGGTTATTCAATAGATAGCTTAATTATTTGACAGCTGCATTTAATCATCATGGACTAGTAGCACCAAGAAATACATTTTTTAAATAAATGTTAATTTTAGCAGTTTTACCACAGCTGCTGTAAGTGGTGGATGATGACTGACCTGCAGTAGATGAGTTGAAGATTCAAGATGCTACATTTCAGTTTCAGTGGATTCACAATGCTGTTGTGTTTGTCTACGTATTCACTGGCAATTCAGTTATATCCAAAAACATTAGTACGCCAGGGGTGTGACAAGATCTTGTGGCACGAGGTCTCAGGAGATCAAAATGTCAGGTGAAAACCATCTCGCAAGATCAATATTACGTAAACACCAGGAGCAGCAGGTCTCTTGACAGAAAACAACACTAAACTGGAAACTATAAAAGATCACAAAGATGCCCTGGACATTTTAAAATTGTTAGTTTGCTAATGAAGAAACGAAGCTGATCTGTTATCCATTAAGATTACCGCTCCAACCCCCACCCCCTCCTCCGTGCACACTACTCAGGATCACACATGATCCTCAAATATATAATAAATTCATCATAACAGTGCAAAATGATTAAATGTTGCTGCTGGAAACCTGTGCAGTCTCTGCCAGGAGAATACAGCATTTATTTAGTTTGTGTAAGCACGCAGATTCGCTCATAGTGCCGGTATCTTTGACTTTGTAACATCAGCAAACTTTCAATCACTGCTTCGTCATGTCTCCTTCTCATCTCACCATCTGTCAGCCACACATCCATCAGCTGCTGGAAGTGCATGTCATCAATCAGAAACTTAAAGATCACATATTTTACCCTTTTAAGTCAAGTTTGTATTGGTCTCAGAGGTCCCCAAAACATGCCTGTGAAATTTGTTGCTGAGAAAACACTCCAGTATTGTATTTTAGCATGTCTAAAAACTCCTCTGTTTCAGCCCTGCTCAGAACGAGCTGTTTCTGTGTCTGTGGCTTTAAATGTTACTATAAGCACACACTTTCTTAAAGGTGGAGAAAGCAGGTGGGGGGGTGAATTTTTCTGATTCTTGGGGGGGGGGGGGGTTGTGCACAGGCCAAGGGCACAAATCTTTGTTAAAAAGTGTACTTTGCACAATATGTGACCTTTAATATGTGTAGCACAACGGGCCTTTGTATACTGCAGCGGTTAACTTTAAACTATTACTATAACACTAAACACAAATTCAGTGCAATTTGCAAGTTAGTCTGAGTTAGCTGCTTATAAAAGACGCCATTCTTAGTCATAATTGAGTCATCAAGATATGATCATGATCAATGATCATTGCTTTTAATGATCATATTACTTGCTACAGTAATAAAAGTAATACTTGTATGTCCTTTATTTTTTAAATATAATCACTGTGGCCTAATTATTTTATAACATTAATCCCACTTTCTTAGCTATCCGTTTTATTGGGGTCTTCTCAAAATAAAACTAACATCACCCACCTGATCTTGCCCCCCTCACACCCCTGCACCCTCCTCTTCCCTAACACACAGCAGCTCATTTATTTTTCTTCTTTCTTTTCCTCACTGTCTTTCTGCTTCAGTGTTATCATGTGCTACTACAGTATTACAGTACAGAATAGTAGTACAGTATTATTATTATGAAATGGTATTTTGAGGTTTAAGTGTGGGCCACCCACTTTATGATACTATGAGATGAGTACTTAAAATTGCTTTTTTCACATGGACTCTCATGGTATTCAGTCTTATTATTTTTAATAACTGAGGTCTTTCAGTGAATTTTACCCTTTGAACACACTCAAACTGTGTATTAGGTCTCTGAAAACACACTTTGTAAAACTCCTTTCAGGATGAAGGTTTTTTTGGAGATTGTAGTGGATGGGATTGTTGACTTACAAAAACTGAAGAGTCTGTGCTCAGATATGTCCTTAAGGATTTTTTTTATTTCTGGGCATGGCAGTGTTTGAACCATGGTTTGACCTTCCTCAGTGAAACACGTTTGTTGTAGTTTGTATGCTGCCATACCCAGATAAAAAAAGCCTTAAAGGACATATCTGAGTGCTCACTCTTCAGTTTTGTAAATCTTCTTTTGGTCATGTGCCCTAAGAGGTCAAACTGTTGGAGTGTGCTCCTTTCTTTGCCTTTTTGCCTTTGTTGAGAAAACCTGTTGTCAAGGATGGCTGCCTACATGTGGATTACATCTTTGTGTCTCCAGTCATGTCTGCCAACGTGTGTTTTATCCTGGATTGGAGACTTAGTGTCATAACATGGTGTTTAATTGTTGGATACATTATTGGAATGTGTTGGAGCACGACAACTAATGAGGGGTTTTACAGTCACACATTTCATGTCCATGGATATTATGAAAGATTGCTACATAGGGAAGTGTGGACTACGACTTATTCATGTTTTGTGCTGCTTACTTGTGATGGACAATGATTACTCCCTGACATCGACTTTGGTCCATTTGGAGTTCATTTTCATTAACAGGACAGTGCTGATTGCTCCCATGATTCCTCGAAAATCAAGAGAAAAGCCTGATGCTAGTTTTGGATGTCTTTCAAGAGTAATGAAGTCAACAAATGCCTTTGAATTAACAATCTTTCACAGTCATTTCTGTTGTACCGTGCATGCTCGACACCCACCTGTGTGACACAGTTTGTTCAGAATTGATGAATTGATTGTTTGCAGGGAGGGGTATTGGCAGTCTTCTCTGTAAATAGCTCAATTTTCCAGCTGAATTGGTGGTGATTACCTTCCATAAATATCCTTATTATTTATATTACATGGCCAGAATAGCAAGAGACAGGATTCAGGTGGATTTTCAACCTTTTATGTGACTGTAATATTTAGTTTTCATGATGGTCAGAAATTGTTGTCTCTACTCTCTGTATCCTAACGTTCTTCTTTGTTTTTATTTTTCAATTGATATCCAGCTCAGTGAAATGCTCTTTTTTTAATATCACACCACTGAGTTCAAATGTATTGATAATGTCATGATATCAGTCACTCTTTAAAACTGATATGGCTGTAAGCTCTAGGGATAAAACAGGCTTTAGATGCCGAGTCTTGAATGAGTAAATTGTTTAATATTCAGATACTGATTGATACTGTAAACAGCTGTTTTTGCTGAGCTTTGGGAACAAAGTAAAAGATAGTGTCTACCCACAAAACAACATCCAAGGAAACAAGTTAGTAAAAGTCAGCCCCAAAACAAAAGGATGAACAAAATATAAGCAGCAGCCATTAAATCACCCCTGTTTGATCTAGATTTTAGAACATTACATGACTGAATTCTTAATAAGTCAGTTTCAGCCATTAGTAAACTGTATGTGATCTTCCAGAGATTTAAAATTTCGAAAGTGTAAGCACTAGGGCTGGGAGAAAAAAATCAATACAGCATAGTATCACGATATGTTGTCTGGTGATATATTGTATCGCCTCCTACACCAAGTATCGATTTTTTTCAAAGTAATTGCTCATATGAAAAGAAACCTATGATAATGGAAAACTAAAATCAATTGTTTGGACGATTGTTTGTCCAGTGAGGTCAGCAGAGGTGACGGTCATAGAGCAGGAGAGAGTTAGTGCAAAAAACATAGCAGCACCAGGGGCAGGACATTAGGAATGTAAGCAGGGCATGAATGAGATGGACATGACACATGAGGTTTGCAAGAAGTGCCACATGAAAACAAAATACTGCAAAAATATGACAAATATGAGGGCAAGATTAATGCTTAATCAGCTAAACAGTTAAAAATACAGTATAGATCGCAATTTATCGCAATATATGGTATCGCAATACACACTGTATTGCTAAATGTTTACAATCAGAATCATATCAAATTGTGACCCAAGTATCGTGATAATATCGTATCGTGGGTACACTAGTGATTCCCACTCCTAGTTAGCGCTCAGACCACATACAAGTTAGCTTAAATATCTGGAAACATAAGAGGAGACAAGGCGTCAAGGTCACAAAGTCAGTCTTCTTTATTACTTTATATGGGTCTACGTTTCCAATAATACTGATCTTTTCATAAGGCGTCTGTGCGTCTGTTAGGAGTTTGTCTCTGTGTGTATCACTTTATTTTAGATTGTAGCATTATTGGAAATACAGTATGGCAGTTTAGACCAGTTTCAACCCAAACAAAGCCCATCATGCACTGTGCAGTGACCTTGGTTGCCAAGCTCTATATCCCCACGTTCTGCAGGTGAACAGAATGGGCTGGGAACATCTCCCATGGAGCTACTTTACCGTCAGAGCGAACACTAATGCTAAACCAGCAGACTTAATGAACTTGTATGCTAAAGATGCAATGAAAAAGTGACAGCAAAAAAACTCTGAAAACCTCACTAAGCATGTCAGTGACACACAGACTTCTCCAAGGAGAGCAAAACAAGACAAGTTCACATATGGGCCAGCAGGCCCACTTGTAGGATGATGCTGAGTTGACCAGTATCATTTCAGTTTGAAGTTTTGATACTAAACTTGATATCAGAATCAAAGTAAAAATGTTGGTAGTTTGTCAACACTTCTGTAAAACAGTCTGCAAGATGTCCATGATGTGTGGGATGTTATTCTCATACTCTCTTCTGATGTATGCTTGTTGTTCATCTTTAATTTGTACATGAAAATATTTAAATTGAAAATAATTTAGATACAGGAACATTTCCAGTTAAATTCTAACCTTTAAAAATAACAGTGGCAGAGCTGTGACTTTACTTCAGGTTATACTTTGAGGGAATTTAGGAAAAAGTATTTTAATTGGGTGTTTTAAATGGTCTAATTAAAGATGTTGTGTTCTTTGATTCTGACAAATAGATAACCTCCTGCTGCTTTTCTAATTTGACAAATTTATCAGCTATGCCCTTATGAATCTCACATCTTTATAGGGACAAAATTAGACGTTTAATTAGTTATAGAACCCCTCATTATTAATTTTAGTGATCTTGGTTGATATCCAGTAATCCTCTCCTCTGATGTCTCACAGAAGTCAAAGCTGCAGTGATTGATTTTCTTTTTTTTTTTGCTCTTTTGGCAGCAAAACAAACTTTAAGCACAACACAGACTTAATAACCAAGTAACAAGATTTCCCTTAAAAATATATTTAACTCTACCCTCACTTGCACCTTTTTCTTGCATCTTTGGCCCTGTTTACATTTTGCATTAACAATTTGGGCAATCAGATACCAAGTGGCTCTGATATGTCATAATAAATGACACAGATGAGGCAACAGATTCCCCTATATGGTGCTATACTGAGAATGTTTACCTTTTGTTGATGCTTCATGTAGCTGGCCATATTCATGGAAATAAGAAAAGAGAGGAGAAGGACATGCTTGGGAACACAAGGGAGCCATTTCACATATGTGCATGGATTGCACCATTCATTTACTATACAGTCTTTTGTTGTGTAATGGTTGCAGGATATAGACATCCCCACCCCCTTCCGCTCTCTCCCAGTGAATTTTTCCTCCTGCATTCTCACATCAGCTTATCCCAATTTTGCATGGAAAATTGACCAGGGATCTGGAAGGAAAAACTCTGACTAAAGTTTGCATGAAAAACTCAGATGTTTGCATTCACACATGCAGTTTTCAGCAGTGCTGTGCATGTGTGAATATGGCTTATGTCTACACACATGGACTGCCAGCCTATTGAGCAAAAATCCAAAAGCAGACAGTGGTGAACTATTTTTATTCCACAGATCTGTGAGTTAACCTGGGTGGATTCACAGATATCAGCAGCATGTTTTGGCCTATTAGCAGTTACACAGACTTTAATCAAGGTAACATGACCTCTAATTATTAGGCAAGGATTAAGAGGTGAAACAGCTTTGGTGTGAAGTTTTTGGAGGCTACAGTGTGTCTCTCTCGCCTTGTTGTTCATCTTCAACCAAAAAAAAAAAAAAAAAAAAATGGGAGTGAAGGGACAGCGAGGGCTCCTCACCAGCAGACTGATGACTCTGTGATTGCAAGCCCCTCATGTCTCAGGAAGAGCACAAACAGTCTGATTGCAGATCATTTGCATAAACGTAGAAAGTCTTTCTCTCAAATCTGAAGTCTTTTAAAGACAGGCAGTCCCCAATGGTTATTAATGCAGAATCATACCTGCAGTTCTGATACCAGTGGTAAATTAATGACATGTAAGATCCACATTGGGAGGCTGAATCATTTCACATAAATGTTATCACAATCTGCTTTCAATCTATGTACCACTTTCATACACACTGCTGTCCCCACAAACCTTGTTTAGCTGCATTGTAAGCTAAACTGTTGCTGGCATTGTCTCTTAAAAAGCCATGCTCTAATAAAAAAAAAATGTCTTTTATGACAATTGGAATTGAGTCACTGTTTTTTTTTTTTTAATCCATTCAAGTTTTTATCCTGTAGCAATGATGCTTAGCTTAAATTCATGCAGGACACACTAGTCATATGCCCAGCTGTGATTAGCTGACTGGCAGTTGGTCCCACTTAATGTCTCCCAGCTCCAACAGCCAATCACAGCTCTTTCACTCAACATGGCAGTATTAAACATTTAAAATGTGATGTACTTGTCACTCATCCCTACTTGCATTAATGCTGCTGCTGCTGCTGGCAAAATTTAACCTCCTCCACCTAAGCCTCCTCCTTCATAGCATAAAGCTTGTTGTGGCCTCATATCAAGGCTCATGCTGCTATGGATTAAATGCTTTTGAACTTATTTTATTGTATTCAGCATTGCCATAAATATATACATGTGGGGGTCTCTAGCCACGCACTCCCTGGAAGGTCAAAGCATACTGCTTGACTAACTACATCTTCTGAGCAGAGCCTTCTCTGCCGAGTAAAACTGTATATCCATTTTGCAGTAAAATAGTTAAATATGTGACAAGTGTTCCTGAATGAACTGTGCTATAACGTCATAGCTCTTGGTATCTGTGGTGAAGCTTATCTCTTTGACAACCATTAGCTCTGCTGATAATTGTTCTTATATGTTTTTGTAGATGCCTGGTTGAGCATCTTTAGAAAGTGTTTTACATGATGACAGAGTGCCCATCTCAAGAAACATGAGCTATGAATAAACTGCTTATCATCGTAGAAGTTGTGGGTATAAGAAGTGTGAAATACATCCAAACTGGTTAGCCTTTGTTGTTAGCTTCCTTCATGCTATCCACAGGCCAACCAGAGAACTGAAGACAGTAACATGATGCACACGTGCATTGGCACACTGACAACGTTACCTGATCTAGCTATTTGAGTCTGGATTGGACTGATATCAGGTACCGGGATTTGGAACTATTATTGTTGCAAAAGTATTTGCAACAATAATAGCTCCATATCCCGGTACCTGATATCAGTACCGAGATATGGAGCTATTATTGTTGCAAAAGTATTTGCATATGCGTACAAAGATCTTCGCACAAATCCACAAATGCGTGCACAAATCCACAAATGCGTGTACAGATCTGCAAATGCGTGCACAAATCCACAAATGTGTGTATAGATCTGCAAATCAGTGTAAAGATTTGCAAATGTGTGCAAAGTTTTGCAAATGTGTACAAAGAGCCACAAATGCATGCACTAATCTGCAAATATGTAGACCAATTTGTAATTGTGGACTTAGTTCATTTTGGTTCAGAATCTGCCTCTCAATTGGCTGTCATACACATGTGACTTTTGCGACACGTGTACAACGCATGATTTGTACTCAGATCCGTCAACGTGTACTTAGATCTGTAAGTGTAAAGGTTGGGTCTGTTGCCCTCAGCGCAGGCTCACAGGCAAGGCTGCCTTTCTCCTCACATCGGCATCACACAGAAGGCAGCAGTTAAGACTGAGTAACGGCACTATATAACGGCAATGTGAAAGGAGAAATGTTATCATATTATACTGTTATTTGTTATCATTCATATTTTCATTGAAAGAGTGAAGAAAATAATGATTTCCTTATCTCCAAAATCATATCACAGCAATGGTTGAATTGGCATCTCTACAAGACAGGGGTTCATTGTGTTGTATTTAACAGAAATCCCCATTATGGCGCTGTATGAGCCGGGTGCAATTAGCAATAAGATTGATAGAGTGTCCTGTAACATTTATATTTATATAAATAACAGGGGAAGACAAAGATTGTCAATCTGGCACGGAGCTAAATGGCACCGACCAATGTTGACATCTAAATCACAATACTCTGCTGATGGTGGATGTGTTGATCAAGTGGCTGAGTGGCAGTATCGCGGACATTTCATTTTTTCAGAACATTGCAAGATTCGAACCCAGGACAAGGTGAATGAAAGGCATACACCTAGATTTGGGAATTTTATGCCATTTTTCATAGCATATCTTCTCAAGCTCTGTCTGGTTGAATGGGAATCATTGGTGATTCTGGCTGGGCCAATCTAGGACATTCAGAGTTGTCCCTAAGCCACCCCTCTATACTTTGCTCCATTTAGCTTTCCCTCAACCCTCACCAGTCTCCCAGTCCCTGCTGCTTAAAAGCACCCCCACAGCATGATACTGCCACCACCACACTTCACTGTTGTGATGTTATAGAGTGGTGCAGGAAAGAGTTCTTAAATGCAAAAGTGAGACAGCATTTTACCACATCTGGTGCCCTTGTCTGGACGTCTGTGGGTTTTTTTGACTGAAACACATCATAATCAGATGTGTTTTATGTGTTTGACATAAAACACATCTGAGAAGTGTCCCACTTTTGAATTGTGTAACTTTTTTGAGTCTTGAAAAAGGAGGCTGCTACAGGGCAGCTAACTAGGACTGCAGTTCAGTTGACCGTGTTGTAGTTCTTATAGCATGACATTAGATTTTTGATTTAATCAATTATACTTACGGACCAAATATGATGCTTACATTATTAATTTTTGACAATTATCTTTATGAACAAAACATGTAAGTTTCATAAACTTTTCTTGGACACTGATCTTATTTTCAGCATTTATCCAAAAACCCATTTAAAAATCCCCTAGACTCACCACAGAGGGAACCCATGCCACACTTACTTACGAGTTTTTGCTTAAAAAAATATGCGTTCATTTGCATTGTCAGCTATGGGGCCTTTCCAAATCATGTACAATACGTTTAATTAACCACAGGTGGATTTTATTTTGCCATCCTAGGGTGCTCATTGTAGATTCATGGGGTCTAAATACTTTCTGAATTCACTGTTTGTACTACCTCTATGAGATTACATCCCGAGGACTAAAGAAGAAAAATCCTTGGCAATTAATTGAAGTTTTATGGTGATATTGATCCATCTTCATACCATGCATGTAACCTTTTGTATTTAGACCATGTGTTTACTGCCAAAGCTTGTGGGATGTTCACTCGAACGTGAGTACGGGGTCCCAGTGGGTGTTAAACACCTCCATCCATGTGTGTTTGTAGAAGGCAGAATCTATCCTACATTCATAGAAAACAGTAAAAATCTATGAACATTTAAAATGTGTAGGACAAGCTCTGCCATCGCTCTGCTGAATCCTTAATTATTCTCCACTGAATCGTTCTGTCTGTGTGATCGGGGTGTTTCATTGTTTCTCCCATGCCAGTTGTGAATCATTAGGCGTCTTAATTGACTGAAACATGATCAATGAATAACAGCAGCAGGTTTCATAACCCAGGCGAGAGAATCCTTCAGATACTGGCAGAGAAAATTAAACTCTTGAGAAGGCGTTGTGGAGAGCCTCTGACCTGACACCGGAGATATCTGAGCTGCAAACGCTGCTTGATATTCTGTGTAGGAACGCCGTTTTCATCCTACCTCCAAAAGACCAAAGAGTATTATACATATCCCTGTGTGTAAGGGATCCACGGCTACTCTCCGTATTCTATTAAAGGTTTATCACACGCTGGATGGAGGATTTCAGAGGCTGAGTTTGAAGACATAGAGGGACTGTAGTTCAGAAGGTTACGTACATTTGTGTCTCTAGAGTAGGAAAAGAAGAGAACAGACGGTCCTGTCTCTTAATTTAAGAAAGGCTTTTTTCAGCAGACACAGCAGGGCGTCGTTTAATGTTTAATATCAAATGCAGAGTGAGAGAATGGAGGGAACAGAGAGGTCAGACTCCTTCACACTGAGCAGGGATTTTAAGATTCCTCAGCTGAATCCCTCCTGTAGAGAAGAGTGGAAAGAAAAATGAGATGAGGAAGATTCTGCATTTCAAGATTTAAGTCCAAATGGCACAGCAAAAGGTGAGACTTTAAGGATCTGTGCAAGGTATGACAAGAAAAGTTAAATCAGAGGAAGATTTTTTTGTTATTTCAGAATGAAGTCAAAACTTGTATAAAAAAATGTTGGCTGCATATCTATGACGCATGACCTGCCTCCCCAGTGACCTGTGAACCTGCACACAGTAGCAGAGACAGTCATGACGTCATTGGCATATGATGAGGCTGTGGTGAATACGATTATTCCATGTCACAGTACGGTGCAAGCTGCACGGAAAGAAAATGTACACCAGCTATGGTGCTGCAAAGTCATGTCAATTAGATAAAAATATGTAATGCAAGATGAGTGACTGTATAAATATAATATATAATATGTTCACCCCCTTCAAGTCAGTATTTAGTAGATACACCTTTGGCTGCAATGACAACACTGAGTCTGTGTGTTTGCACGTCTGGACACTACAATTTTACTCCATTCTTCCTTTCAAAACTGCTCATACTCTGAGTTTTGACTTGGCCACTCCAGAACATTAACCTTGTTGTCTTAAAACCATTTCTGTGTAGTATTTGCTGTATGCGTTTGGTCATTGTCTTGCTGGAAAATAAATCTTCTCCCAAGCCATACTATTCTCCTATGTTTTGCCGCATTTATTTTACCCTTTACCTTTACAAGCCTTCCAGGGCTGGCTGTCAGCTGAGAAGCATCCCCACAGCATGATGCTGTCACCACCGTACTTCACAACAGGGATCGTGTGTTTGTGGTGATGTGCAGTGTTTGGTTGGTCTCGCCAGGCCAAAACTTTCTTTCACTTGACCATGGAGTCTTCCGCATGCATTTTGGTGAACTCTTATAGAGATTATCATGACTTTTCTTCAACAGTTGATTTTTCTCTGCCACCCTCCCATTAAGCTTTGACTGTTGAAGAACAATGGCAACAGTTTTAGGCTGCAGAGTTTACCCCCATCTGCTGAAGCTTGTAACTCCTTCAAAGTAGTCATGGGTGTCTTGGTGGCTTCTCTCACTTGTCTCCATGCACGGCCTCAGTTTGTGAGGACGGACAAATCCAGGCAGATTTACACATGTTCAACATTCCTTCCATTTCTTGATGATAGATTTAACTGAACTCAGGGGAATGTTCAGTGTCTTGGGTTTTTTTAATCTATCCCTTGACTTAAACTTTTCAGTAACCTTGAGTTGCTCGGATTGTTCTTTTGCCTTCACGGAGTAATGGTAGCCAGGAATTTTGATTAATGTGTGACTGGACAGTGTAACTCACACATGCACAAGCAGATGAAAGACAAGACTTTAGCAGCATCACTAACCAGCTGCCAGACTTCATAAGACGTGGAAAGAAAAAGAAATGTCATTGAATCAAGCTATTTAAAAAACAATTAGCATTAATGCGGAATGTCCAAATAGATTTTAAAAATCCCTCTTAATGAAAGACATAGACAAAGTCTAGTTGAGTATAAGTGCTCAACACATGGATTTGATTCTAAAAACAATTAAAATTTAAAGAAAAGTAAAAAGTACATCATTCGAAGTGCCAAAAGCACTGCAGACAAACCTAATTTGACAGTTTTCAGCAGGTAGACTCTTGAAGTGAAACTGCTGGATGTCACATATTGTGAAAAGAAAAGCCCACGTGTACTCTTATTAGACTCTGGGGAAAGCTTTTAGGCTGGTTATAATTGCTTCATGCAGAGTTATTCAGCTGTTAAACATATCTGAGGTGGTTTTAATGCAGGCTTGTTGATGCAGTTACCATATTGGATTATTAAATGTGGGGAAGAGAGGTGGTATATGTTTGAGTCAGCATGGCTTTGATCGGCTGTCAGAGGACAGACTTCAAACCTGATGTTGCACCTTAAAGAAGTTCCTGGAACCTTTTTGTCTCTGTAGTTGCATAATTAATAATGAAATAAATGCAGAAAGTTTCTCTTTTACATATCGTGCCACTTTGAACTTCAAAAGATCCGAAAATGCCCTTTGAATGTAATTTAGTCAGCAGCTTTTGCTGTTGAATAAAGATTGGGCGATGAGAAAAGAGATGTAAAAATCAAAGAAGCAACAAAAGAGTCTGGCTTTTCTGGTAACAAACCTCTGCCTGGCATTACCGAAGAACATTGCTGTCTTGAGTACCATGCAGTTTTTAAAACTTCCAATCAGCCTATCATTCTAGTAACTTTCCCACTCTTGTTCACTGTCACACTTCAGTTTAGGAGGATTTCAGGGGCAGTCCTCACGAAATTTTCTAGAAATTTTCAGATGCATACATGAAAAATGCTTTATTTGTCAGTGTCAGAACATTTGCTTGTACAGTAGATCTTCATTTTTCTTTTGTATTAGTTACAAGCCAATCTTTGATCTAACCCTCACCTGAGGTCTTGAGCTTTGGGTAATGACTCAAAGAATACAAGCAGCTAAAATAAGACTCCTCCCAAGGTTGGTTACTGGCTTGGCTCAGCCTTTCGAGAAAGAGCAAGGAGATAAAAGTAGAGCTGCTGCTCCTTCATATCCAAAGGAGCCAGCTGATGTGGTTCAGGCATCTCAATGATACCTTGTCTCCCCTTCAAGGCCTCCCAGGCACACCCAACTAAGAGCAGATCCACAAGGTAGACCAAGAACTCACTGGAGGGATTGCCGTCCCTTTTCCATTAAGACAGGACTGGTTAAGAGCCAGTGCTTTATCTAGCACCACTTCTTTTGCTTTCCAAAGAAGTAGTTATGGGACAGAAAAACTGGTTAAAGTGTAACACCAACTCCTATCCAGGGCAAAGAACCAGTCTATGTTGGGGCCTGCAAGCTTTTGTCTGTTGTGGGTTGGATTGAAACAAGCAAATAACCAGGAAGAGTGCCATTGTAATCAACACGGCTTGCAAGACAACAGTGCAAAACAACAGAGATGTCATAGCAGTGTACACCAGTGTAGCCTAGACTTCAAGGGATGTGGTTCAGGATGCCTGAAGCAAATGTCAAACCATGCCGAAGTGGTATCCACCATTGCAAATGGAGACTGCATGATTAGGTGCTTGATTTTATACACCTGTGGAAACAGGTCTGATTGAAACACCTGAATTTAAAAATCAACTGGTATGGCCAAATACTTTTGTCCATTTTAATGTCTGTTTTATTTAATGTCCCTAAGTTGCCCCACAGCCTTTGAATTGAGATTTTCACTGTATTTTTCTGATGGGATGTCTGGCTTTCCTTCAACTGCAGACCAAGAACTCATAGTATTCATTCTGGCCTGCTGGAAAATGTTGCTGGATTGTATATTTAGAAATTACTTGGGATTCTAGCGGAAATCATTTTGTATTGTATGGAATTTTTTCTATATTTCAGTCTCTGAATCAGATTGCAGTGGATGAATTTAAATTCAAACGGCATTGTTTTGCAAAGACAAGAATCACAATACAATAGGTTTCTTGTTATATTACTGTCCCCAGTAAACCCTTAGAATAAAAAGTGCTTTTCTAGCCAACCACAGGTTGTTTGTGACCAGTACCGTACCTTCATTCATAAAAGGGGCGTATTTTGCCCATAATGAATAAACTGCTGGTCTTTTTATTTTGTTTCATATCAGTTGTTTCTCAGGCAGTAAGAAATAATGCACTAGTTGGGGACTGTTTTCATCAGTAGATTGTATAGATCTCACTCAGCATTATTGGGAAGATTTGTTGCAGCAGAGCAGCATTTCTGTGTGTGGGATTGAGTCAAAACAAACAACAGTGGATGCGATTGTGGTGATGAAGGACTTGTCACAGTCACACAGTGTAACAGTGGGTCTCATTAAGGTGTTTAATAGATTTCAGTAAACAACAGAGCTCTGAGGAGGGAGATATATCAGGCTCTAATACATGAGTAATGCCTGTGAGGCGATGCAGGCACTGCTTTGGATTTTATCCTGGGATATATTTAAAAAAAGACTTTATAACATCACCAGACTTACCTTTTTAGAGATGCATAATAAAAGCTAAAATGATAAAGGGATTCAATATAGATGTTAGTCAATGGTCCATTTACTCGCTGCAAGCAGAAATGAGACGTCACAGGGACATATTCTCGTTGTCTGATCGGCCCCTCAAACTAATGGCTTCAAATTCACTCTGACAGCTCATTTTCTTTGGTCATGCCAGCTTGTGTGGCTCTGGGGATGGAGATGTTTAGTCAGTCCATCACTTCAGTCCAGACTGAATGTCTCAATAACAACGAGGCAGATCCCTCTGACATTTTCTTCATCCGTGCTGACCTGACATGACTCCATGGTTTTTCCTGAAAGGCCTCCAGCAGGTCCTAATTTTAACTTCTTTTTTTAACGAAAAGGCTCACTGAAAATGTCAAAGATGTGTTTATACAATATTTTTGGACATTCATGACTGAGAGGGGTACATTGCTGTTGGAGCAATTCACTTCAGCCCCTTGACCCCGTTAGAGGCGGCATAAATGGATGATGAGGTGAACCCCCCTCTGTGTTGTCTTGGGAGGTAGCAACAGAGCAGTTAGAGAGGCAAACATGATTAATCAAGGCAGCAGGGGGTGCAGTACTGTTTATATGGACATGTCTCATTGTAAAGCCCAAAATACAACGGTGCCTTTTGGTGCATCATAAGAGGTGTCACGCTACTGCATCACCAGTGTATTTTGGACCTTAATGGTAAAATAGCAAAAGGACTTGAGCTTGCGTGGTGCTTTTCTAGTCTTCTGACTACTCAAAGCACTTTTTACACCACAGGTCAAAGCTATCCGTTCACACAAAAGTCACACACTGGTGCTTAAGGTTACTACAGTGCCTATAAAAATATTTACCCCTTTGGATGTTTCAACCTTTAACTGATTTTATAAATCAATTATGGTCAAAAGCATTTGGCTTTTTTAAGTTTTAAATACAAAAACCTCTTTGATGGCAAAGTGAAAATAGATTTCAACAACATAATGTCACCACAAACACTCGTAGCACTCGTAGCAAAACTCGTAGCAGTCTTTAATGGGCCATCTCTTTTCACTCTCAAACCTGTACAGTGGATGGATGGCATCTCATTGGACAGAGTTTGGGCGTATTTTCACAATAAAATAGAGATTAAGTCGTGCGTGCAAAGGCTGTGCAAGGTAAACTTGCATATTGACAGGAGCGCTTTGATTTACAGACAACCAAACTAAAGTTTTGTGCACATTTTTCATTTTTAATTAGAAAGTCTAATAATAATTGTCACTCCCTGGAAGAGCTAAAACTATGGCCTGTAATAACCCTGTAAAAACAAATAAGTCAGTCTTCCCCATTGTATTTAAATTGTTCTGTTTAAATATGAATGAAGATATTCATGTCATGCCCCAAGGATCCTCTTTCAGCTTTTGTTATCCCAGTTGTGCTCCATCTCTCACCGTGAAGCCAACCCATAGCTGTAGTATGATGTATGGGTTGGTTTTAATAAACAGAATAGAGCAGTGTTATGTCAGAAGAGCAGACCTTTCTGCAGAGACGGAGCAGCTTTAATAGATGGAGCACAAAGCCTGTTTCCATACATGAACAGGTTTTTCCTCTGGTGGCAGAGCAGCAGCTGGATAAACAGCTTGATATAAGAAAACAGATGATCCTTGGCTCTCCATTTACACTGATGTTGTTGTTGTTCAACATTATTACACCGACCTGTGTCAGGACAGAAATGTATGAGCATTAGACCACCCAAGAGTCTGTTTCTGGAGATAGATGCCAGCTGTGTGGATGTCGCAGTGCTTTGTGTTTTCATTGCCCCAGTGGTCGCAGAAAAATCACTTTTTGCCTTTTAAATATGAAATTGAAAATTTATTGTGAAGTGAATTCTTGAGCACATTATGTCAAATACATGAGCAATCAGTTTCTGTAACAGAAGCTCGTTCAGTGATCCTATCTTTCAAATAAGACTAAAAAGCATCATTCTATTGTAATTCCTGAAGGACGTCTTCAACAGATGACTTAACAACACATTTAAGATCATGTCACATGTATTGATGGAAGAAAAAGAGAAGAAACATTGCCATTGTCAGAGATGCTCTTTGAATCAAAACAGACATTTCTGGTTATATATTATACAGAGGAAGCAGTACTTTCAGTGATTTCTTTTGTTCTTAGGGTATGAGTCTTTTAGTATCTCACTCTCATGTTTCAGTCCATTTTAAAGTTAAAGAAAGACAAACTTTATTAACCCCTGAAGGAAATTCACAGTTAACAGTCTGTTGTTGAACATATTACACAAGCCTGAGTTACATGCAAACATGCACAAACAGGATCCCCATGGACATGCACTAATGGAGAGATGTCAGAGTGATGGCCTTGCTGCTCCTGTGAAGTGCTGCCTTGAGCTGTTGGGGGTACAGCGCCTTGCTCAAGGGCACTTTGACAGTTCTCTGGAAGTGAACTGACACCTCTCCAGCTACCAGGCCAAAGTCCAGATATGGTCCGATCAGGACTTGAACTGGCGACCCTCTGATTCCGAGCCCAAATCCTTACAGACTGAGCTTCTCCCGCTACTGCCGTTAAGCTGTGATAACAATATTTTATTTTTAACAATTGGCACACTGAACTAGATGATTATAAAAGTCATGCCAGACTTCATAGGTAGGCCATAATGTGCACAAATGTCAGGATGACAGAAAAGAAAGTAGAAGAAACTGAGAGATTTTTTTTAAAGGAAAGAATAATTGTGAAAAGAGACAGACAATGGGTCAAAGGTGGCAAAAATGGGTTAAAATGTAAAAAAGAATGGGCAAAAATGAGTATAAAGTGGCAAAAACATTGAAAAAATGTGTGAAAAGGAACAAAAATTGTCCTCAAAGTGGCAGAAAAATTGATAAAAATTTACCAAAAAAGTGGCAAGTTACCAAAAATGGCAAAAAGAATGGGCAAAAATAGCAAAAATGGAAAAAAAACATCAACCATGTAACCTTGTTCATTGAGTGTGTTTGTTTTGTTTCTTTTCTCTCTCTTTTAACGCTGTATTTATTCTGCATGTGTCTTCTAACTGTGTGTGACCATTTTTGGTTATTTTTTATTTTACATGTTCAAAATAACCTTCGGTAACTTAACTAACTAATTGGATAATCAATCAACCAGTGAGTGTATTTATATAAATCCAGTAAGGCCACTATTAACAGCTTTTCTCCCTCATTTTGTGATTTTCATTTAGTGAAATATTTGGTTTACTGTGTAGTAGATACACCTTGTGTTCAGTTTTTATTGAACAGAATCCTCAGTTCAACAAAAGAAGTAACAGCAGAAGTAGGCGGAGCTCAGCAGCGCGGTACTCAATCCTGAAAGTCTAGTGAGGCCACACTGGGTCAGGGAAGGAACAAACAAAACTCACTGGTGATGGCAGAGAATAACTGTGGTCCATCACAAGTAAGCAACGCAAAACATGAATGAGATGCAACAGAACAGCATCTTTTTGTAGCAGGTCATACTTCATTATGCAGCAGTCTTTGATGTAACATTAAAGTGTAAGTAAACCCTCGGCTCAGAGCTTACTCTACCCACTTCAGGATTGTGAAGCATGCACAAATAGTGGGCAGGCTGGTACTGGGGGGGGGGTTTCCTAACAAGATGGGAGTGACAGTGACGTCCCCCAGCCAGGGAATAAGGAGACACTGAGTCCTGCACATAGACTGTAGAAAGAATTGGACAAACCCTGTGTGACGTCAGCCGTCTGCTTAAAATAGGCGGACTCAATCAGCTCTCGAAGCCAGTCTGCACCGGCTTCCATATTGAAATTGCAGTCTCAACCGAACTTTGGATCAACTTAACGCCTGCCCACTGAGCGCGACTTCCTGTCAGCTAGCTAGATAGCATTCTGGTTGACAGAAATGTAGCTTCTGCCTGTCGAGCTATCTGTCAATCAGATGAGACACGCCAATCAGTCCACAGGGAGGTTTTTCCTAAATATCATCTAAACCAATGTGGTACAAAAAAATTCACCCCCACAGTGAGTAGACACATGAAGACATTAGCTAATGGGACGCGTTTGGTCTTTTGAACCAGGCTGTAAACCAATTTATTTCTAGGGTAAAAACTGGCTTTTTAACAGGTGTCCAGACGGGACTTCCGATGTTCCTGCAGCCAGCCTCAAGTGGACACTCGCTGTATTGCAATTTTCTGCACTTCCACATTGGCTTCATTTTTCAGGACTGGAGGTTGCCGCTTGGTCCTGCGCCACTACTGCCTCAGAGCGATCTTTCCCTCCAGAGTCCCCTGAATCAGACAGTAGTGTTGTGGTGGACCGTGGTGGTCTCAAGCCCCAGCACCAGCACCAGCATAACTGAAGCCAGAGCTCTCGTGGCAGAGGCAGTGTAGGTGCAGGTCCAGGAGAGGATGGGAGCAGTGTCTGAATAGTAACGTAACATTAGGCAGAGGCTGTAACATTCTACCTTCTATGCAAAGTTTGTGACATAGAAAGCTACCATTTGTACATCACGCCACGCCTTTTCAGAAACTATTTTACAAAGCAGATGTCTGTTTCAGCTCATTTAAAGCCATAAAATGCAGTTTTTTTATCAGCTTGATGAAAATGTCAGAAATAACACTAGCATCGATGTGTTTCATCAAAATACAGAGACTTTGGTTTACAGCTGAAAAATAAAATTGAAGTGTTTACTGTCACTTTAAGAATTTCCAGGGCAACATTACACATTCTGTTTCATTCTGCAATAGCAGCCACCAAGAGTTGTGCCGTTACAACTAAAATCATCAATAATTTCACTACATTTTGGAAAATGTTGGAAATATTTGAGATATGTAAGACTGTAACTTGAAGTGTATAAAATAGGAGTTGTAATTTTTTAAATCAATGTAAAGGTTTTTAAAGTTATGCAAAACTAGCCTAATGGACACCAAGACCACATAGGAAGTTATAGGGATAACATATTAAGAACAATGCAGACAGAGCATGCTTCATTTTTCTGCACTGATCTGAGTGTGAACAACGACAGGTTTTCATTGTGTCTGTTATCGCTCTTCATGGTGTCTCTTCATGCTGTCTTGTGATGTGCTGTTAGACTGTGACTCACTTTAACAGTCTGAGATCAGCATGAAGTGAATGATTCACCTTCTTCAATAAACCATTATGATTTATTATTTTATTCCCTACAGTTAAAGAGTGCTGCAGTATCAGTATTTAAATACAACCTGCGGGTGTTATGAAAAACTACAACTACCACCTGGAGGTTAAATGCCTCTGTAAGCTATACAATTACTTGACAGTGAAAGCAAAGTGGTGGGTCAGGAGAAGGGCTCGGGTGGATCTTGTGATAATGTGATCTGTAGAAATCCTGGCAATGATTTATAAAAGCTACACATTTTTACCTTTAATAAGAATTAGAAAAGCATCACTAAATATTAAACCCATCTCCTATAATGCATTACTCTTTTTGTATATTATCTATAAAAGGAGCAGTAAATGCATTATAGATACATTAGTAAAGATTGAGTTATCTTTTACAAAGCATTATTAACTAGTTCATATGTAGCATACAGTTACAAATGCATTGGTTATCCTGTTACCTTTTCCTAATGCTTTATAAATGTATTAATAGAATTTATTAATTAGTTTATCCTTTATTCAGGGTAGATATCTGTGCAAAGTTTAAAGAGAAATAAATAAGTAAATAAAAATATGTAAAGTCAAATAAGTGACTGGATAAATATTCATCCCCTCAGCACTGAGTCTGAGTGGATCGGTCCCAATTAGGCTTGTATATCTGGACACTGCTATTTTACTTCATTCTTCTTTGCAAAACTGCTAAAGCTCTGTCAGGTTGCACAGGGATTGGGTGTAAACAGCCCTCTATAAGTCCAGCCTCAAATTCTCTATCGGATTGAGGTCTGAGCTTTGACTCGGCCACTCCAGAACATTCACCTCATTATCTTTACACCATTTCTGTTTAGCTTTCGCTGTGTACTTTAGGTCATTGTCTTGCGCGAGAATCTCCCCCAGTGCTGCCGCATTGATTTTACCCTCTACTTCGTTTGTGGTGATGTGCAGTGTTTGGTGTCTGCCAAACATAGCGTCTTGTCTGGTGGCCTGAAGCACCATTTTGTTCTCATGAGACCAAAGGAAATTCTTCCACTTGACCATGGAGTCTCCCAAATGCGTTTTGATGAGCTCTAGTTGAGATTTTATATGAGTTTTCTTCAGCAGTGGCCTTTGACTGGTTTAGAACAGATGTTGTATACAGAATTTCTCTCATCTAAGCTGCTGAAGCCTGTAACTCCTTCAGAGTAGTTATAGGTGTCTTGGGTGCCTCTCTTCTTCTTGCACGGTCACTCAGTTTGTGAGGATGGCCTGATCTAGACAGATTTACACATCTGCCATATTCCTTCCATTCCCTAATTGAGAGGTTTAATTGAACTCTAGGTAAAGTTCAGTGCCACAGAAACATATTTGTATCCATCCCCTGATGGATACCTCCCAACAACCTTTTCTCTGAGTTGCTTTGAGTGTTCTTTTGTCTTCATGGTGTTACGGTAGCCAGGAATACTGATTAACCAGTGACTGGACACTTATTGTGAGACTACTAGCACTAACTGGCCGGACCTCCTTTGAATTAGGTCAGTCATTTTAAAGGAAAGGGGGTGAATATTTATGCAGTCGCCTATTTTACACTACATATTTTTGTTTAATTGACACAACTTTGTTAAAATCTGTTTTCACTTTGAAATTATTTTATTTTTTTACAACAAAGCCAAATTATATTGACCACAATTAATTTATGAAATCAAAAAAAGGGTAAAACATGCAAAGATATCAATACTTTTTATAGACAACGTATAACATTTATAACCAATGGATGAACATTTGGCAAAATTATTTTAGCCTTGACCTATTATTTCCAAAATCTAAAAAGCTGATTCTTTAGTCAGAGTGGGCATTTGTGCAGTCTGAGGATATTCTCTTTGAGGATTTTTTGAGATATTGTGTTCATAGGAACGGGAAAAAATAGATGGACCAACAGACAATCAGAATGGCTCTGACCTCTCGCAGGAGGCATACAGTTGCATTAGTATTTTCCAATACTTGGCATGAGTGCATGGTTACAACCCTGTTCATTCAGAGTGCATCAATAAATCATCCACAGGAAATTTTGTAAGCATAGTTGATTAGCTAGTAATGTTGGAGCTCCAGAGGAATCATTTTCAGAAACCTGATCTATTTTTAAAGGTCTGTCCTTCTGATGCCTGTGCATGCAGTGCATTCTTAATTAAAGCTAAAAGCTGCTGCTAATTTTTAGAGGTGTCTGCAGGTAGACTCATACAGTGAAACTTCTGGATGTCACTTCTTTGTGACAAGAAACCCCACATGTGCTCTGATAAAACTCTGGGGAAAGTTTTTAGGCTGGTTATAATTAGTTCATGCAAAGTTATTCAGCGGTTGAACACTTTTGTGTTGCTTTAAATGCAGGCCTGATTGAGTGTCACTGTTTGCAATTATCTGTATAAAGCTTATTGTTGCAATTATCATTAGTATTGGATCATAAAATGTGGGCAGGACATCAGCTAATAGATGATGCACTTGCGCCTTGGTAAAGACACAAAGGATAGTTATTTCACAGATGATCAGGCTTGATGGGCGGTGTTGACCTCAGTATAGAGCTGCAGCTTTTTGGTATATAAAATAGTCATCTAAGGTTCTGGGAATCTTACACCGCTTTCCACATTTATATGCAAATGATATTTTTCTCTTATTTTCCTAAATATGAATGCAAATGATAGAATATTTTTCAAGTCATTGGCCATTAGAGCATAATTCAAATGTTTTTGAACAAACTTCATAATGATAATCATTGTTTTTTAAAAAATTAAAATCTCAAAATGCACTGTTCCACATTATTATGCAAAACAGAGTTTTAAAATATTCTATTGGTTGTAAAGAACTGAAAATGGTCATTCATTGAATTTGCATCATTGGGAGGTCATATTTACTGAAATCAAAAGCTATTTCAATCAAAAAAATCTTACCAGGCATAGTTACATGATAACATATAAGACATTTGTGGCTGCCTAGAAAGCAGCAAACAAGTATTTGAAGCTGCTGGTGCCTCTGGAGTCCCACCAACCTCAAGGTGTAGGATCCTCCAGAGGCTTGCAGTCGTGTATAAACCTACTATTCAGTCCCCCCCTAACCAATGCTCACAAGCAGAAAGGTTGCAGTGGGCCCAGAAATACATGAAGACTAATTTTCAAACTGTCTTTTTACTGATGAGTGCTGTGTATGTCAGGATTAGTAAAAACTCAAAAGGGAAGGACTCATATGCAAAGGCACAAAAAATCTTTAATTAAATAAAAATGCAAAAAAATACAACAAAGGTGCTAACAAAATCAAAATGTACTAAACCTCACCAAAAGAACACGAGGGAAACCCTGAAGAAAATCACTAGAGAATACACGCAAGGGAGTCATAGGCAGGCTATGCAGACGAACTGACACAGAAACACAGAGAGATCCAGAAACTAAATAGACAGGAGGTGATTAGACACAGGGAGACAGGTGAGGCCAATGACACAGGTGAGGGAGGACAAGACACAGGTGAAGGCAATCAGGGTGGAGGGAAAAACACAAGGGCAGGAAGAAAGCCAGGACACACACGAGAAGAAGAAAACTACAAAATAAAACAGGAAACACTAAACAGGAGCACGAGGAACACATGGAGGGAAACTGACACAACTAGAAACTAAACTGGGTCACACAAAGACTAGGGAACACAGGAGGTAGAAAAACAAACACAAGGAGCACAAGAAACCCAAGTAACTAAAAATCAACACAACTAAACCCAAACCATGACAGTGTAACCCTGGATGGTCCAGATGGAGGAGTAGTGGATGGTTGTGGATGGCCACCATGTCCCAATAAGGCTGTGATGTCAGCAAGGAGGGGGTGGAGTCATGTTCTGGGACAGATTCATGAGGATAGAGCTGGTAGGCCCCTTAGGGTCCCTGAAGGTGTGAAAATGACCTCGGCAAAGAATATAGAGTTTCTGACTGACCACTTTCTTCCATGGTTAAAAAAAAAAAGAAGAGCAGTTTCTTCTGTAGCAAAATATTCTTCATGCATGATAATGCACCATCTCATGCTGCAAAGAATAGCTCTGTGTCATTGGCTGCTATGGGCATAAAAGGAGAGAAACTCATGGTGTGGCCCCCATCCCCCCCTGACCTCAACCCTGTTGAGAACTTTTGGAGCATCCTAAAGCTAAAGATCTATGAGGGTCACGGGAGGCAGTTCACATCAAAACAGAAGCTCTGGGAGGCTATTCTGACATCCTGCAAAGAAATTCAAGCAGAAACTCTCCAAAAACTCACAAGTTCAATGGATGCAAGAATAGTGAAGGTGATATCAAAGAAGGGCTCCTATGTTAACATGTAACTTTGCCTTGAAGATGTTTTTAATTGAAATAGCTTTTGATTTCAGTAAATATGACCTCCTAATGATGCAAATTCAATGAATGACCATTTTCAGTTCTTTACAACCAGTAGAATGTTTTAAAACTCTGTTTTGCATAATAATGTGGAACAGTGCATTTTGAGGTTTTTAGTTTTGAAAAAGTAATGCTTATCATCATGAAGTTTGTTCAAAAACATTTGAATTATGCTCTAATGGCCGATGACTTGAAAAATATTCTGCCTGTCATTTTCATTCATATTTAGGAAAATAAGAGAAAAATGTCATTTGCATAATAATGTGGAAAGCGTTGTTTTGTGATTCCTCCTGGGCCTCATGAATTCACAGGTTTCTCCCAAGGAAAAGTGTGAGGGGATGCCTTGTTGGTATGGAATTCAAAAGTAGACCCAGAACCCAGTTAAATAAAGATTCTATCTCTAATCCAAACTGGGAATACACTGGGTTTCACCATGGAAGAGCAGAATACAGTACTGAAAAAAGGAAAATGGAAAACATATGTCGACATGCTTGGATAAGCGAGGAAGATGGATGGATGATGGATGGATTGACAGATAGATATTTTAAGGATTGAATGGATGGTTTGTTGGTTACATGGATGGATGGATGAATGGATGCTGGATGATTTGTTCCATGAAAGATGGATGGCTGGTTGGTTGGTTGGAAAGATGGTTTTAAGGACTGATTGTTGGTTGGTCAGATAGATGGATAGTTGGTTAGTTCAATGGATGGATGGTTGGATGGATGTATGGATGGTTTCAAGGATGAATGATAATTTTCAGTGTCCGTATCATCATTTTGGTCAGAGTGCTTTTAGATATCTCATTCACCTATTCATATGAAGCTAGCAGAGGCTGCAGAGCAGACATGGTGCAAGGATTACATTTTGTATGCCTATGTAATTTTGGCTGTGGGTTAGCCTACAATGGATACAGCCTTTGTTAATGTGCGGACTCCTCGTGAGTCATGAATTAATTTAGCAACTAGCACAATTGAAGAATGCAGCTTTTATTTCACAATGCAAAAACAATCTTGTTTATTTTCTGCTTTGCTGAAGACCCCAAAATCAATCTCAGAACTGCTCTTTAACTTTGATGCAAGAAAATCCTTTCTTTTTGATGATAGGGTGAGTTATTATTTTGTATTAATTGATAGAAAACATGAAAAGAGAGAGAGAAGAGTGTCAATGACAAAAGAGTGGAACATTGTGCTGTCTGTTTGAGCTTTTATCATCAGAAACAGTTTGACTGTGCTATTAAGATCATTTTAAGACAGTCAGATCAGAAAGGAACACCCAGTCATGAACATGAACTGCTCTCTTTCCTTTTTTGTTTGGTCTATATTTTTGTCCTGTCATGAAGAAATGTTATTCCAGTCATAAACTCAGACAGAATTCTGTAAGCAGATGATAAAATCCTAGAGAAGTTTTCTGACTTGTGGCTGGGGCAAATTTAAGTCTCTTTCCTTCATATATAGCTCTTTCTCTGTCCCTCATGGGCTCATCTGCGCTTGAGTTGAGATATACTATGCATGCACGCACACCTGGGCAATTTGAACATGCCTGGACAGCTGAAGATGGCCATATTGGTTATCACTTCAAATAATAGCTGCATAATTGTAATGTCTTCACATTATCACTACCCCTCAACTCCCATTACTCTCTTTTCTCTCTTTCCTTAGTAAAATGAGGGAGTAGGTAGAGATGGCACCTCACCTCACCCTAGCACTACTTTCTGTACTCTTTTGTAAAGTTCTCTCTCTCTTTACACTTTTCTGTGCCTTTGTAGTTTCTAATGTGTTCTTTGCATTCCATTGTTAAATGTCAGCATCAGTATTGCTTGTCTTTTTGTAGTTGCAAACTATGCTCCTTGTTAGGGAAGGTAGTATCAGTGTTGTCCCCAGCTGGACCGTGCATGTTTAGAACCTGGGTCTGCTGAAGATTGCACTGCTGTTTGGGCTGTGGAGGTCATGTGGTAGGGTGGGTAAGTCGAAGATGGCTTACATGTTGGCAGGGTGGCGGTGAGAGCTAGCTTTTAGGGGGCTCCAAGTCCCTGGAGATCATTTTTCAGCCCTCTTGAGGTCCTGATATAACTGAATGAAATACAGACGAAGGGAAGTACCCATCTGACAACACTGGTGAAGTGCTGGCTTCTTGCTAGTATGCATGGTTGACTTGTTGAGGCCAAAACTTAGGCTTAGATAGCATTCAAATATCAAATACGGATCAAGAAAATGTAAGCAGGGAAAGTCTAGTATCTCCCAATCATTTATGGTGAGCCAATTGGACAAGTGGGTGGTCACAGGCTCATTAGGTCCACCCATTACACTGCAATTGCTAGAAAGGGCCCACCAGTTTTCAGTAATGTCACTTATAAGCAACCACACACCACTGGTTATACCATCAAGGGTGGGGCTCAGTGTCATACCCAAAGGAACTTAAGTATGAGTGGTGTTTAATGTGTGGCTTGCAGGAGCTGGAATCAAACCACCAAGCAATTGAAAGACAACCAACTCCACCATTAAACTAATGGATGGAAAGATACTGTATGTAGATGGATGCATGAATGGATTGTTTTCTCATTGTCTCTCTTCTTCCCTGTCTTTCAGGCTTAAAGACAGCATGGTGACACCTGTTCATGCTCTGTTGTCTTCAGTGGGCGGACAGTAAAGACAAGTTGCCACTATGCGATGTGTGTAAGTGACCAGTGGGGGTGCTGTGGCCCCAGGCGGGATGCTGCTGACAGCCGGTCAGTATGACTCTGCTGGACTTGTGGCTGTCGCGCTCCATCCCCATGTGCCTGCTCCTCCAGAGCCTTGTCCTCATGGCCCTGTGCTTCCCCTCGGCCAGCATGTGTCCAAAGGGCTGCATGTGCCATCGCGACCCCCACCTCCATGGCCTGAACGTTTCCTGCAGTCAGTCCCGCCTCAAAGAAATCCCCCCCAGCCTCCCAGTCGACACTGTATTGCTGAGGCTGGACCACAACCAGATTGGCGCTGTGCCGGATCAAGCCTTCCATGGACTCAGACTTTTGAGGGAGCTCAACCTTTCTTACAATGCAGTGGAGACTTTAGGGGAAGGTGCCTTCAGTGGCATAGAGGCGACACTACAGGTATTGGACCTCTCCCACAACCGCATCACTAATGTACACAAGGATGCCTTTGCTAGGCTCAAAGCTCGCGTCATAGTGGATGATAACCCCTGGCATTGTGACTGCGCTCTTCAGCAGGCCATCGGAGGTATGGCGCACAACCACGAGGCTGCAGCCCGGGTCCTGTGCAGGAGCTCGGAGCTAAGGGACCAGGAGGGACGACCTTTCTTGGCCGTGGACACCGACCTTTGTAACCTGGCCAAAAGGACCACAGACTACGCAATGCTGGTGACCATGTTTGGCTGGTTTGCCATGGTCATTTCATACGTGGTGTATTATGTCCGTCAGAACCAGGAGGACGCCCGACGCCACCTGGAGTACCTCAAGTCTCTCCCCAGCAAGCCCAAGAAACCAGATGAGGCTGACGACATAAGCACTGTTGTCTGACAGCAGTGACAAACCTAAACTGAACACCAGACTGTAACAGGACCCATATTTATAGAGTTTTCAATCTTTTAGCTGATGTGAGCATTAGATCTACTGAAACGTCTTTGTACTTTTGGAGTTTTGTTGTCTTTCTGTACTGGGGTTTGTCTGTTCATGCTGGTCTGAGATAAGAAGTGAAAGGAGACAGGAATCTAACACCAACATTGTTTTTATACAACAACTGCATAGGGAATTTTGAAAAATCTTAATCTCAGGTTTGAAACCCTTATGGCTTTTTTAGATGAATTTGGAATATCTTACAAAGTAGATATATTTATAAGACCTTGAACTTAAATTCCCAGAGCCCTCATTTTGGAATCTTAAAGCCCAAGACAAAATGCATGCTCAGTTTTGCTAGACCAATGGCATCTGTCATCCCCCTTTAAAATAAATGAGAACAGCTACATTGGCATAATATTTAGATATGAATCCATGGCATTTTATTAAGTGAAACTGTTAATATTTTACATCAACTTAGCCTTAGAGATTAGTTATGAAGACATGGCTTAAAATAGAGCAATTCTAGATGCCTTGAGCTGATGGGGTCTGTTTTTATATGGACAAATAATTAATAACACGATGGGGATGTAGCAGGATAATTTTCTTAATGGCGTGCAGAACACTGGGATCTACTGAAGACAATTTCTGTTAGGACCAAGATCTACAAAAAAAGTATCTTGGATCCAAACCTTATCTTAACCTTAAGTCTACCATTTTGAATAAAATGCGAGAGGTCTGGCTGCAGACCATACATCTCTGACGGCCACTGTCATAGACTGTTCATCTAAGACGCAGTATATCTCAGAAATAAACTGCCTTAATTTGCCAGTACAACGAATTTCCAGTTTTAGAATTTTTTTTTTATAATTCAGCTTTATTCATAAACAAAGTCTGGCAGTTTTATTCAAGAAATAACCACATTGCAAACATTACAGACTAAGCAACATCTCATAAATAAATAAGGAAAAAGGTCCGAGGTCTAATCTGGGATTATATGTAGAGCTGTTTTAGAAGAGGTTACATGAACAGTAGCTTTAGCTCAAGATAACATAGCTATGTCATTAATGTTAATGTAAGCCAATGTAGTTAAGTTAGCAATGTGAGCTCTAGCAAACATAGAAAAAGTTAACGTAGCTAGGTAGATAATGTATCTACGTAACTTTTATAGCTGCTTTTTAAGCTTAGCTCTCCCAGGGCCACTTTAGCTATGAAGCCCCGTAGCCCAGTTATCTATAGTTAAATTAGCTTTAGCAATGTGAGCTTATGTAAACGTTGCTAAAGCTAACTTAGCTACGCAGATAAGATATGTAGCTGCTTTGTAAACTTAGCTTTAGCTACGTTAGTCATGTTGCTCCATTATCTATGTAGCTTACACAGCTAACAGAGCTACATAAATTGCGCTTGCTGCGTTAGAATGTTTTACTTGGCTTATTTAAATATTTTGCAGTTAGGTTTTGCAGGTCAGGTTTTAACTTTTGGTTACCTTACTGTTAAATTAACCCTTAACCTACCCCTAAATGGAAGTTTAATCCGGTTTGGCTTGTATTTCCGTTCGGAGATAAACTGCGTCTCAGATGAACGCTCTGTGAGCGTGGCCATCAGAGATGAACGATCTGCGGCCAGACTGTCTTGAATAAATAATCGAAGAATACATATTTTTGACAATCCCAACATCTCCTTTGTTACCACGTTGACAAAGAAACAGCCAATGTATTTGATGGATGTGCTGCCCAAAATTCACAGGAAAACAAAATAAGACAAAAAAGAAATCCTGGCATGCAAAGACATAAAATGAAAGTAATGCAAAACTGGGTGTGTTCAAGTCAAATGTTCTGCTGGAAATCAAGCAGAGATTAGGAGATAAGATACAGGCTTATTTATACTATGTATAGGTTTCATTGATTCTTTTATGATATTGATTTATCTGACTTGTCTAAGAGCCTGGGTTGCATGTTTGAAATCAACACTTGTCTTCAGTTTTCTTTTCAAGTTTCAGTCTTCAAACTTCATGAAGTATGCTAAAAGGATGCAGAAATCTTTAATTTAAAAATCTGAGTGTCCTTAAGTTTGAACTACAGTGGTACGTGTTATTGGTCATACATTTATGGCACTAATGGCAATTAACCATCAGTTTCTTTTTATTATATAAACAGTTCATAATCTGCAGTCTTTATCTCAACATTTTTCTAGATCCTAGTTTAAGAGCATGAACACTTTTTTGGTCTTTGTAAGGAATAAATCTGTATCATCTGCAAATTTTACATCATCTGCCTTTAAAAGGGAATCACTTTGACAGGAAACTTGGTTAATAATTTCTGAAGATGGTGTACAAATCTGTGAAAGGATTGGAGACAATGGATTTTCACTGTATCTTTAAAATGGAGCCCAAGTTTTAGATGATTTAGTCAGCCTTTGGGATTGATCTATAAATAATGTCACCTCACGATCAGATTTGCTCTTTCCAGAGCAGAAGACTGGATGTTTGGTCCTCTTAATCAAACGGTTGTACACATCTTCTTTCTTTTTGTGAAGTATATCTACTACTGCTGTCACTGTTGGTTGTTAGTCATAGTGTTCATATCTCTATACTAATCAGAAGACAATAATGATCTAAAGGGGCAACTGACCTGCACTGGTGTAACCCTTTTACATTAGGAACAATGTAGAGAAAATTTCAGTTGGTGCAAATTAAAAACATGCAAAAATTCCCCAAAATAGATGCAATGACTTTAACAACTGTACAACTCAAATTAAAAAAGCTGAAACAGCTGTATTTAGGGATGCACTGATCCACTTTTTTCAGTTCCGATCTGATTTAGATAAATATGTGCTGATACTGATTCCAATTTATATATACAGTGCTTAACAAATTTATTAGACCACCTGTCATATTTGTATCAAAGACCATCCAGCATCATGAAGTGCTTTCATGCAGACTCTTTCATTTTCAGTGAGCTGTCCACATTTTACCATTTTGAACAGGAATGAGGGATTTCAAACTGAATTCAACCAAATTTGAGCTGGCAAATTTGCTGGGCTTCTCTGAGAAGTCAGATATTAATCAAGCAGAACATTCAACCACTAAAACATTTTTTTTCTGTTCAGGAGTGCAAGTAAATATATTATATTTTATCATTAAAAATATCATTTTGGTTAAAGAGCTTCTACATATTGGTGTATTAACCATTGCAGAAACATAAAAATGATTTTGGTAATTATCAATGCTGTTAATTTAGGACAGCTGTGGCATAAACCTTACTTTGGTTAGGGTTGGGGTGGTCTAATAAATTTGTTAAGCACTGTGTTTTTTTGTTTTTTTTTTGACAATTACTATTTTCATTGGTATAATGTGTGAGGTTACATGAGGCTGTAGTAAACCACCCAGCTCAAATATACAAAATTAATTGAATTTAAATGTATTCCAAACAAATTTATTCGAACTACTACTAAATATTGATTTACTAGTCAGTTAAACTAATTACCCATCATTTTTTATGAACATGAGCTTGAAATCCCTGTCTATAATGCTTTTAATGAACCTCCCGCCCTAGAGACCGCTGTAGCTTCAGTTAATGGCTGCAGCCTTCCTCTCTGACCCTTCACAGGATGTAAACAATCAGAAGCTTGTTGGTGGCTAACGGCTAAGCAGTTAGCGTATAGTAGGAAGACCACGATATGACAGTTTTCCAAAGGAAAATGGAAATAAAGTAGTATGTGGGTTGTCGAGGGTTAAGCTCACGTATGACTACTCACCTGAAGTGAAAAGAGGCTAAATATCAAAGCACGATATTAATCTGCAAAGAGGAACGAAGGTGGGCGGCGCAAGCCATGCTATATTATCTGGCTAACGTCACAGTCACTCTTCATTGTGTTCTCTCATCTTTAGACTAGTTTTGACTATTCTAAATATAGATTGACGTTTAATCAACTAGGTAATTATACCACTAAGAACATCCTAACTAATACTAGCTCAGTTACACACAGACTGTCTCGCGTTAGACTGCTGTGCGTTCATGGCCTACTGCAAACTGTAGGATGGATCTGGATTGGTCACTTGCAGCAAATCGAGAGATCTCAATGAATATGAGGGAGAGAGTGAAAGATACCTTATAGTCTCCTGACCGGCGTCAACAAGAGTTTGAAATGCCAACTGGCTCTACTGATAGTGAACAGTGATAATAGCTGCCTGTCAAGCTTACATTACTTGGCACATGCCATATGCTTTGTCAGTCTGATTGGCCCATAATGCATATGATATATGACAGACAGAACATCCATCCGGTCACCCTCTGAGATATCTTTTCACAGGTTCAGCCCTTCCCAAACACATCTGGGTATTGTCCATGCCATTGAGATATCAAACAGAACCTGGCATGTCAGGTTACTTTTTCATATATTTGAAAAAATAAAAATCTGTCTCTCAAACAGGGGCCAGCACCCATCGCTCACAAAAATAGCCAGCTCATAGAACTAGCTGGTCCATGAACGACACATCACAACTTCCTTGTAACTTGTCATCTTGAGTTTTTATTTCAATCCAACAAGTTTTATTCACAAAATAGCAGTGTTCACAGTTATTTTCCCATTCAGCTAATCATGCATATATTGTTTTTAACCAGCTACTCTAAGTGGAGAAACAGTCAAATTTATCACAGGGTAACTGTGTCATTAGGTATATGGTGTGAGGCTGGTATGCCAAGTAGAGTCTGGCTAAAGTTAGGAGCTAGCTCCACCAGCATTTGTTCCACCCAACAGATTAATAATGTGATTAACAAGGTTACTCATCAATTCAGTTGAGTAGTTATACATGAGTATAACCCTTAACAACCTACACACAATTTTATTTCCATTTTCCATTGTGCTGTTTCTTCGACATGCTAACTGCTAACTTCTCATGTTTACATCAAGGAGAAAGCTCTGGAAGGAAGAAAGCAGCATTAACTGAAGCCTTAACGGCTACTAGTAGCAGCCAGAGGCTACGTTACAGTTTTACAAGAGCATTTGACCAGGATTTTGGAGCTATGTTTATAAAAATGATAGATAATTAGTTTAACCAATAGTTTGACACCCAAATTTAACAGTTAGTCGGCTTACTGTGCACATTCCTACTAAGGAGTGTTTCACTGTGTCCCTCAGAAGCATGTTTATGACAACATGAGGGAGAAAAGCTGTTAAAGAGTCACCACTAACCTCTTAATTCCTGACCTGGTATCCCTATATGCTTGTGCTGTGACACTGCTGGTTATAAGAATGAATGGGGGCAAATTAGCCATGAGCTAAAGCGAGTTATGAGGGAGTTGTGATGTGTCATTCACAGACAAGCTGGTTTTAAGAGCTGGCTCTGTTTGTGGCCAACTGGAGAGAGAACCCATTTGAGATACTGATTTCTTTTTTCCCGTTTTTGTTCTTGTTTAAAAGACATAAAATTGACAAAATGATACTAAATAAAGAGATGTTTGGGAGCCAAAAGACTGGATTCTAATTCTGAGCTGAGACATGTAATCCAGGTCTTTGAGGATTGATAGACAAAAATAAAGCCACGCTTGTTTTTTCTCAAAACTCACACAGGGCTGTCAGTTGATGGGGCCGTCTTTAGTGTGTGCCAGTATACTCGCTGCGTCTATACATCCAATCCAATCTGAATGAATGCATCAGTGATCCCTTCCATAAGCAAGAGACTGGCAGCACCACCCAACCTGGTCACATTTTGCTTTGAATTGACTTGTCATTTCAAATAAGCAAATATCAAAAAGGTTGAAGTATATCACCATGTCCCTTAATAGCATGTCTGTGAGGCAATACTAAACTCTTAGCTTGTGGCTAATTTACCCCCATTCAAGACAACAAGTGACCAGCATTTGTTTGGGCTTTTTGTAGCCTATTTTTTCACTTGCAGTGCGTCAACAGTCTTGTAGTTGTTTTGTGGTTTAGCTTGTTCTATAATCTGTGCATCGCTTTTTGGTTTTCTGCCTGATATAAATAGTTTGACTATTGCAGGCAGAAAGCACAATGGCTCTTATCATTTAGTGGTCATCATCACTACTTCTATTAATTTGTACCTTTTGCTTCCATTTCATTTTTTCATTATAACCCACCCAAAGGGATGACAGATTTCTCCAACATGGAGATGTCCGACTACACAATCATCGCAACATGAAGTGACAAATCAACACAAACATTCCTATTCAAGTCAAGCTGCCGATGCATGCATCATTTCCCTTTAATAACACCATGTACAGTACTGTTCCCGGCAGTGGGCCAAAGAGAAAATTGATGCTGTCATTTTCTCAAATGGCATTCCTGCCACCACAGCCGCAGGAGCTCGCTCAATCATTGGACCAGAGAAAGCTAGTGAAAGCTACATGAATAACAAGATTGAGATTAAAAGCGTATTAGGTGTTCGACCAAAAAAAACAAAAAACTTGTTTTGACAACTTTTTCCTACTTTAAATAACAACCTGAAGAAGTCCGGAAACATAATTGGTGACATGTTGGATACTGGGAGTTGCTGATTGATGATAAAGTTTCATGTTTAACTGTTTGTCACAGAAATTGTAAAATTATGGTTGTTAACTTCTGTCTTAGGGGATATGCAATGGGAATACGTAGATTAAAAAAACACTAGAATATCTTGTAAATAGGAACGTAGATGTTGTGAAATACTTGAAATCCCTTTAATTAGTGACTGAATGTGCTTCACCTTAGCCTTGTCTTGTAAAGGTAACCTCATGCTCCTCACAACAGGATCAGGATAGGGTGTAAAATGCATGTACAATGTGATGAAGCACAGTGTAGCCAAGGACTCAAGAGTATTTCTAAGTGCCTGAATACTTCTCGGATTGATCTATTTTATAATCATGTCTTCTTTCTCCTCGTCTGCTCCCTGATTTAGACACATTAGCATCTCTAACTTAAGTGGTAATGTCAGTTTACGGTTTCTTTTGCAAGTTTCAGAACTACTGAATCAAACATGCTAATGTAAAACTAAACTATATTGTACCATATCACAGTTTTCCATGCACAGACAGGGTGTGATGGAGCAACTCACACAGTGGAGGAGGAACTGTAAGCACTGACTATCGTGGTTGTGTTGTAATGGCATGACATACCGAAAAATGAAATAAAGATGGTATGCATTGGTTTGTGGTGTTTTTTTTTTTTTGTTTGTTTGTTTTATGTATTTAAAAAACCAACAGCTTTGGGGAAGAAATGATTCACATATTACCAATCATTCCAACTAAAGTCAGCAAAGGTCTGATAATCCGATGGTTCTACAGATTACCTATCTAGATTTTCTTGTGGTGTTAGGTGTGTTTGGAGTGTTTTTATCCTTCCTGATCTGCGTGGAAGAAAATCAGAGATGCACTGATATGAAATTGTAGATCAAAAAGCAAGCTGATTGAAAAAGGAAGCACAACAAACACAGCCATAGCAACAATACATGTCATTGACATGAGACATTCACTGCTCTTTGAATGTCTAATTTCAGTTCAATCAGGAGAGACTTATATATGAATGAACATTATTTTACAAATAATGATGTAAGAGAAATGTGCATCTTTGGCAGATAGACTCCATCATGATGACTTCATGTACTTGAAGGGTTAGTAAGGCCAACAGCAGAAATGTGATACCCTCCCTGGCATCTAGACACTGGTGGCTGTGTTGACAAGGGATGCTTGATCAGATGAGGAGTAGACTTAATGAGCAGCTGGACCGGGACACCAATGAGGTGCTATGAGGAGGAGGCTGAGGTATGCAGGTTGAGATGAGCAGAAAACCCAGATCCTGAGGAACTGGATGGAGGTGGCTGGGGTGGAGGAGGGTTTTAGTGGGTTTACTTTTTGGTAATCAGGATATTTTATCTGCTAGACATTTTGGCTATTTATATTTTTATCTGCCGGACATCCACCTGTGAAAGTGGTCAAAGAGGAAAATGCCTGCTAATAGAAACTGCAGTAGCCACAATCCTAGAGTGTTACAGCGATGTCTCTGGTTGGTGAGGTCTGTTGTAACCATGGAAATGTTCATCATGCCAGCAAATGACCACTGGGCTGTTGATGAAAACATTGCATGCGGCCAAAGTATACAACATTATACCCTAACTATAACATATTACAACATTAAAATGTAAAAACGTTAGTGAAGATGAATGTAGCAAGAAGGCGGATGTATGATTTGAAAGTTTCAAAAATCTATCATTAACAATGATTAAAAGGAATTGCAATATACCATGAGATATGTAGTTCCTTCATTCTCATAAAACTACTCAGACTTGTAGTTTCGCCTTTTTCTCAGTTTTTAATGCTGATTTTGCCATATCATATGTTTTTTGGGTCACAAGTATTAAGGTAGCTAATTGGATAGGTTCTTTGATCAAAAAAGTGAATAAAAAGGTTTTGATAAATGTCAATGCAGGATTTGGATTGCAAAGTTTACTTCTAGAACCACAGCCACTGAAAAAGTAGACACTGCTGGACTCTGTTTTCATGTTTTCTTGGTGATATTCCTTTGGAATAAGATTAAATATGAAGCATGCAGATAAGCAACAATAAGGTGAGAGTCCCAGGGAGAGTCACTCAGGGTGCTGCAAGTTATAAAAGCACAGACTGTGGACAAAGGTTCTTAGGTAGACAAATTACAAAATAAAGGCATGGAGAACATTCCTTATCTTAATTGTCAACCATAACTGGGTTACTTAAACAGAGAAAATACCTTGATGTGAACTCCTGAAAAAAGTAAATGCTGTCATGTTTACCAGGGTGTATTGGACGTCAACAAGTGATTTTGTACATGCACTCCTGCATGGATTTTAATATACAGGGCCTCCATTACTCATACCCAAGAAAAGCTAAGCCCCCCTCCCACCTCCTCATCCTCAATGACCCACTTGGAAAAATTAAAGATCAATTTTAAATGTTTCCATCGACAAATTCCCAACATAATATTAAAGCATATGTTATTGACTAAAGATCTGTTCAAAATTCTCAGGTTTAAAAAGTCATTAATTTAAGAGAAAAAGAATCTATCTTTTTTACTTCAACAGTTATAAATGTACATGAACCAAAGCATATAGTTTTTGAGACTATAAAGTAAATAAAAAATCAGATGAAATCAGATTTTTCAGCACAAATATTAACAGATTGTCTTCATTTCGTCATCTTTAAGTTTTGCCTTAATACATTATGTTTCTAATCATGTTTTTTTTTTTTTTTAAATATATATGTAGATCAAATGTTGATGTCAGAGCAGGCAGGGTCCCTCATTCATTCATTTTATTGTGATTAACATGTTAACACAAACAACTGTACATATTTATAAAAGATTATCTGAGCTTCTGTGGGTAACAGACTTTAAACAAATTTTTGCCTAAAAGAAATTGTAATCAACAGAGAACACAGAAAAGATTTTGTTTTTTTTATCATTGTCTCTTTGACAGTGACCCTGAAATTAAATTAGTGTCTCCTCATCTGCTGTCAAAAAACACGGGGCCAACAAAAATAAAAGACGTGCTTTGAATTTGACCTCAGGCTGTTCTAAATTCATGAATAGCTGAATCACTGGAGAACAAAGGTTTGTATTTGAATTTTTTAAATGATGACCTTCACTCTTGCTTTGCTTCAATTTCTCAGAAAAAATCAGGAAACAAACTTGCTTTTCTTTTTTTCAGTATTCCTTTAGAAACTTTGTACTCTTTATGCTCTTTGTTATTTCTTAACTTAAACTCTAATTTCCTCTGAAATAAAGCATGCAAATGTCTGTCCTCTACCAACAAGATAAGGACTTTATGTTTGCCTCTCAGGAGAAATTGGAGTCCTGTTTTTAATTTTCTTTGTCCTCATCAGGGGAAACTGAATATGCTCTTCTATCTGTTTTCTAATTACATTTTCAAATATAATTTTATAAGAGGTAACTTGATCTTCTACAAGAACAGTCACTTGTCATTTCCTGTAGGTCCATGGGGATCTTTTTGTTTTCAGTCTAACTTTGTCTGAAAGTTTAAGAAATTAAAGAGAGAGACTTGTTTTTTTATATATGAATTACCAGGAGAAGTAGAGCGTAACTGTGACTTAAAGTTTGTTTGAGAACACTTTACTTTTACTGCTTATTCAAAGTTGCTTACGCCTTGAACTTTAAAGAACCTAGCACCGTTTTTAAACAACTTTCTGGTGTTAATTCATTTTAAAATCCAAACCCACCTTCTTAGATACACAACATTATTAATGTATTCATGTCTGAATATCACAAGAGCTGTATGCTTTGTGTCTTAGAACTTGAGACAGCAGACAGGAGCAATTGATGCACAGTATTTGGAGATTTTAGAGTCCGCATTCCTGAGTCAGTCTTCAAACTACTTCAACACTCATCAGCTGTCTTCAAACATCAGGAGGGAGTAAGGCTGCGCTGTGTCCAATGTTTCTTCTTCTGATAACTTAAACTCCAGAACTTCAGCTTGAAGTTGATGTTCAATAATTTTTCATATGCGGGCTTTAGTTTCAAAAGGAGAAGAAACTGCCAAACCAGATGGGGTTGAATCCACCGACTGCAGCTGAGTGGTATAAAAAGGATGATTTCAGAAATCCTTAATTTAGTAGAAAAACACTGCTTCTTTCTGTTTTTGTCTCGATTTTCTGCCAGAAAGATAAGACAGAAAGAATAAGTTGGTGTTTTCCCCACTGTGGAGAGAAACGCTGCAGATATATGAAAAGAAATACATAATAAAAACCCAACAAGACAGGCCAAGGCGTGAAATTCAATGAAACGTCTTACATTGCAACATGAAATAAACTGACAACAATGGCTTCAAGAATGTTTGAGGGATCGATGAAAATAAACATAAAGAGTGCAGCAAATGCTTTGAAGGGGCCGTTCAGCATGCAGTTCTTATTATGAAGATCCATACACTCGGGAGAAAACTGCCTCTGAAATGGTATATGAGCATTTGATTGCACAGTATGATAAGCTTAATGACGGAAAGGTTAGGCAGAGAGGGCACCCTGCAGCCTTTTTTATAACGCAGAGAAACTCAAATCAGACTTTGAAGCTGGAGCTCCTCTTCCCTCTGAGGTCAGGGTCAACCACTTTCCTCATCTGGCAGCCAGTCTTTAAAAGGCTGGAGTTACTGTGGCCCTTACATCACTGTATATGCTGACAAATTGTCCCGTCATTGCTTTGTATATGGGGTTTAACAATTCAAGGAGTCACAGTTCAATTCGTACGCCAGTTTTGGGTTGACAGTTTTAGTTTGGGTTTGGTTCAACAGGCAAAAGGCAACAAGAATTCCCGCTTGCTAATTCTGAGTTTGTCTTACTGATTATTTTGAACTGTTAGTAGTGACAATCCTATCTTGTTTAAATCTACCTGTGGTAGTTGGAACAGTCTGTAATGGGTTGAACATGAGACACAAAAGAGCTGCTGCCGAATTGAAATAATAAAATAAATATAACGGAACAATAGAAATAAAATAGATGTATCATGGATCAATGTATCATATTTCTGATTCATAAAGTGTGTGGTCACATAGTTCTTAATGAACAGAGCTAGAAGCCAGTTACAGTTACTCCTCTGCTGCCACCTCAAGTAGCCTTTTAAATATATTAGAATTGGTAATGTCTTTGAGTCTGTCATGAAAGTAGTGGCACAACAAAAAATGAAAAGCAGTAGTTGTGGATTAAAATCCTTTGTCTTAGGTTTAACAGTGCTCTTGGTCCGTTTCAACCTAGTGGTCCAGTTTGGTTCAGTACAGTTTTGCATATTTATCACAGTAAACCCTGATATTGATTGTGTTTCCACAGCTGATATCCATCAAGCCTTATTTGTTGCAACCGAAAAAATCCAATACAGATCGTTTTGCTCAGCTCAGTAAGAGGTGGTCATTTAGCTCCCAAACAGCTCTCCGTTTGGTACCAGTTTGACTTTTTGAATGGGACTCTTGTCTCCTATCATCTGACTGAAAGTGTAGAAGGAAGTCTGCAGTAGTAATTTGTGATATCCATCACGATAGGTAAACCAGTTAACCTGTGGTGAAAAATACCATTTTGTAAAGTGTAGGCATCATACTCAATATATGTATAAATTTTCTGATGATAACTGTAGCATATGGGTCCATTTAAAGCTTAAGGCTGCTTGCCCATAGTTTGCTTTTGTTTGCGCTGGCAGCAGTCAGGACCTCAAGCTCTATGTAGTCCATATTTCCATATCTCAATGAAATATCACATAGAAGGCATGCAGACTAAGCAAAGGAGTCCTCTCCTGGCACAGGCAGTAGCTGCAGACCTTAAAACTACCCTCGAAAAAGACAAAGAAAGATGAGTCAGGTCAGTTTCTCTTCCACTATTGTAACTAGTCCCGCCCCTTCTTGATTTTGATTGGTAAGTGAGGGAGAAGTGATATTGAGGAGCACAGCGATGTTTCAAAAGTTGAACAGTTTTCAATTGAGAGCGCTTTTATTAGGTGACAAAAATAGCTGACACTGAGCCCCTATTTGACAACAGACATGCAATCTGGACAATCCATTGGCTTAGCAAAGTTACGTTCCACTGAAATCATACTAAGTTTAATTTCTTGAAGTCAGATTACATGCCTGAACCTAAAACGAGACTTGAGTCAATAAACATAAATGCTACCCAATACAGAAGTTGCAGGATAGAGTGCTTTCCACTTTTGCCAAAAGTTAAGCCTAAGGTACGTACGAAATCTATGGAGCTGTAGAGGGCGTGCATGTTTTCATTATTTGACATTAAACCAGTTATCTTGCTACTTTGTAAGCAACTGTTTGCTAACTTTTCACAAGGTTGACAGGAGGATGGTTCATAGATACTAGTGAAAAGGGGGCCGTTTGCCCTCTACCCCAGTGGAGGTGGACTTGCTTCAGTCAATATATCGCTTCTCCTGCTGTTTTTGAACTCAGTCCAGTTAAACCCCAATCCAGCTGTAAGGGTAGCTGCAACCATCAGTTTGTTACTGTGCATAAAAACATACAGCTTTATGCATTAATCTTTACAAGGCTTGTCTTTTTGCAGTCCTATTCTCTCTGCCTGACTGTGTTTTTGAACTGTTTTTGAATTTAAACAATGAGCAGACAGACGTGATGCTGGCACAGATCTGATCTGATCTGTGGTCTTCTGCTTCATTTACCTCAAAACCTTCAATTATTTCAGACATTTAAATAAGCTGATCCCACTCCAGTGCCAAGACAAGAGATGGAAGTTCAGCGTTCTCTGCTTTTTGTCTGGCGGCCTTGAATCAGTGGAGGCAGTCAAAAAGGTTTGAACAGCTTTCAACACCTTCATGGTCACAGGGAAAATATGATTCTGCCTCTGCTGCCTCCGTCTTGCTGCATTTTGTCTCTGAGTATTGTGTTTTGACACGACCATTATGTCCTTTTTGTCTGCCGCAGCCTGCCTGTCTGAACCGTCTACATTAAAAAATGAAAGCTGAGCTCTGCCGCCATGGAAAGACAATACGGGCCATCTGGAAATCTGTCTGATGTTGATAATGTCATGAAGCAAATATTTCTCACACATTTCCTCTTTACTTCCCTCTTATTATGAAGCTTTCTTTAAGAATAGGTCGGTTCAAGAGTAAACCAACGAAAGTAGATCTTTTTTGCTCGTGTGTGAGATTATTATGTTACACAGCTTAATTAAAAAGAGCTTTTAATTTTCTGCGGATGCCAAATGAATTCTTACTGTGTTGTGCCCCATTAGTGCTTGTAATTATTCCTTTCCATTTCATTTTCATAAAATTCTTGTAATTTTAGAGGTGGATCTCTATAAATATTTACCGGGGACAAAAAAAATCTAATCAGGCTCTAGTTTCACTCAGATGGTTGGGTAGGTACCTGTATGAAGAAGCTCCAGTCCTCAACACACTGGTCGAAGGATTGATTTGTGGTCCTGGCTCTGTTTCCTGGCGCCACTGTCTTTATCTGTCCCATCAAAATATATCCGATCAAGCCTATATACCTATTTACAGTACAGTATACGGTATTTACTTTTTCAATTTTATGTTTCAGCCTTTTGCTACAGTCAAAAACATATTATCATTCATCTACACTCAGTACCCCACAATGACAAAGTGAAAACAAAATTTTAGAAATTTTAGCAAACTTATTAAAATTGAAAAACTGAAGTATAACACCGACATAAGTATTCAGACACTTTAAAAAAAACACTTGAAATTTAGCTCAGGTTCCTCCCATTTCTCTGGATCTCTGCTGAGGTGTGTCTTCATCTTGACTGGAGTCCCCTTTCGGTAAATGAAATTAATTGGACATGATTTGGAAAGGTGCATACCCCTAACCTTGCATAGCAGATGGATTCGCCTGTTTCTGTGTTTCTCTCTGGCAAATCCACCCTGCAAAGCTCCTGTCTGAGCAGTTTGGACCCGGTTAGAAAGTGACAGGACCAGTCAGCGTCAAGGGGCAGTACTTTCTGGCATGGCGGAGTCATGACAAATGCAAGCAGCAGCAAGAGGCTGGTGCAGTTATGGCAGAAGAGATTAGCATGCATGCTGCTATAGCATCAGTTTTATCAGAACTTGATGATTTTTTTTCTTTAAAAGAAGAACAAAGAACAGCATTGGGTTGTTTTCTTTTCAAAACCGACAAAAGTCATGTACTGACATGTCTACATTCACCATGGTTCGGGTTATGCAGTTCTCTTTGGAATTTAGTCCTCGGTAGGGGCGCAGCTCGATAGCTGAACATTCATCCAATCATCCTCCAAGTTTTCTTTCAAAGGCTCTGCCCTTTGTCAAACGCTGTCTATGAGTAGTTTACCATATGGACGTGTGAAACAAATCCATCTGGCATGCCAGGTTAGCATACCCCTCTATAAAAGGCCTTACAGCTGACAATGCATAACAAGCAAGAACCAAGCAATGAAGTCAAAGCTTTGTCATCAGCGGCAGTGTGGGGCATCAGCTTTATTGCAAGCAGGGATTAGTGAGAAGTATGTCATATTTAAATGGACCACTGTGTTGAGAGAAAGAGCTGTGATTGAAGCTTAACGTTAGTTCATGCAAGACACAGGAGTCATACGCCCAGCTGACAGACAGCTGATCCCAAGTAATGCCTCCCTGCTCCCACAGCCAATCAAAGATCTTTCTCTCAACACAGTGCTGGCATAGCTTAACCTCCTCCACCCCAGCCTCCTCCTTTATAGCATAAAGCCTGTTGTACCCTTATATTAAGCTTCATGCTACTATGGATTAAATGCTTTGGAAGTGATTTTATTCAATACACATTGTCATAAATGTATCTAGCTCTTTAGAGATTTTTAGCCATGTGCTCCCTGAAAAGTCAAAGTATACTGCATGATTAACCCAGTATCTTTTGAGCAGAGCCTTCTCTGCAAAATTAAACTGTTTATCCTTTTTGTGGTATAATGGTTAAATATAATAGACCTTTTTGAGACTTAGGATGGATGTTCAACAACTTCAGACTAAACTACGCTCATGTATCCTTCATGTTTGAAATGAACTGCTCAGTTCAACGTGCACCAAAAATCTGAGTGCACTTAATAAATACTCTCATTTAGCACGCTCATGCACAACAGTGTCCACGTTATTGTCTTTACCATCTGCCAGTGTTTGCTGTCTTAAATACAGCTAAACCCTGCCTGTAGCTACAGCCTTTCTCTCCTGAAATGATGCTGATTGGCCGGTCTACTCTCAGACAGGCACAATTATTTCAGATTGGATGGATCTGCCAGATAACAGACATGGAATCAGGAGAACCAATCGGCTTAAAGGTTAAAAATCGTTGCTAAATTTGGCTGATTTAATAAAGCCAAACTGGTACCAATGAAGAGTGGTTAGCGGAGAGAGCCGGCTATTCTTGCTGAGCTGAGACGATTATCTGGAGCTTGAATCCCCATCCCTACATCCCTTGCCTGTGTTCATCCCTTGCTTGTAATTTTCCATGAAAAAAAGTACTATAGAAACGACCCTGGTCCTTATTGTTGACTGACTACTGTGTTTTCTTGGAGGTATATAACCATCATAGTTTAACTGTAGTCTGAAAAAAGAGCACTAAGAAAAAGCCCGTTTAATTTTAGCTGAACCAGCACAGTAGGTGTGAAAATGCCCTTAATGAGACTGAACTTCAGAATTTGTTTGCATTTTCCCTTCAAGCCAGATTTCCTGACACTTTCATATAAAGTTAATCCTAATTTCCCCCTTAAAGATATTGCTATGTGCTTTGTTCGAAAAATAGCATCTTATAAATGTCACTGTTTTTTTCCATTCTGCTTTGTCTCATGTTCTTTTGGTGTCAGAGTTATTTAAAACTAAATTAACTATTGACTTGTTGAAACATCTGTTTCTGAAAAGTTGAGGCTCACACTTCCTCCTACAGCTCTTCTGTTTTCCCTCTGCTGGTCCTGTAGTTGTTTTTAACACTACGAACACGTTTCGTGCTGTGCGTGAGGTCGCAGCTCTTCTTCTGTGGTGCTGTGCCGTATGTGGGTTGACCTGGAGGAGCCTGCATGCGGCACCGCTGCGAAGACAATCTGTTTTTAGTCGCTTTCACACCTGATGATTGTCAGTGCTCACTTGATTCTCGCACACCTTGAACGTTCATTTCCCTGTTGCCCCTGAGGCTGCAGGTGAGCAGAGAGGTGTGAAAGCTTATTAAGAAGGAAAAAACAGAAAACATGCCTTTGGTGTTATTAACTCAATGAATAATGCACAACAACAAATGACTTTGAGTGTAAACCTGGAGCAGAAGGAGCAGAGTTATTTCCCTGGTCTCTTGTTCTTCATTAATAAGTAGAGATTCAAAGTCACGGATAATTCAGGAAAGATTCACTTCCTGGCTCCTGGGGAACAAAGCTGGAGTGTTTAAATGTGCATCCTGCAGATGAGTCAGGATGCACTTTCTCCTTTTGTTTCCACAATAATCCAAGAGGCCAGGTTTGTGTGTTAGCATTCAAATCAGTCCAGTTTACATATTTGAAACAATACAGATAATCAAGGCTCATAACAAATGAAGAAAAATGTGCAAAAAATAGAAAATATAAAGGCTGTCTAAGAGTGTTTCCCCTTCTGTGAGTCTCCAGCTGATTCATAGATGGAGTAATCAAAGCCGGCTTCCTCTGAAAGCCTCTTTGTTTATCTGCAGCTCTGTGAAGCCTCCTGCTATAATCTTGAAAGTTTATTTGCTACCATCTCACAAAATCTCCAACTCACAGCCTCCTCTCTCCTGTGTAGGACTGAGTAGGTGGTTTCAAAGAAATCCCACTTTTCTGCAGAGCTCCACTTGTGTTTCTATAGCTTTGAGAGTGGAGGGAGTCGTGGAGAAATGCCAGAAACTCTCAAATAGAAAAAGGATGTATAATGCAAGCAGGGCTGTATAAAGGAGCAGCTATTTCTCCAAAAAATAACAGTTTAAAGTCTGCTCTCATACACTGTATGTGTCACACACTCTGCTTTTTTTCCCCTAAAGGTAAAGTTCGTCACGACTGCTGAAAACTCCACAGGCTCTTTATGCTGTCCTGTACATTATTGGCAGGATTAAGTTGCATAGTAAGCATTTTTAAAAGCTTAAATGCAAAGGAGAAATGAGACAGGCCATTTGAGGAAAGCAGGTAGATATTGGAAGAAAACTAACACTTACCCAAATTCCACATACTCCCCCTGCACTGCTTTTTGGGCATGCAGACCAAGGCGTGCAACCTTGTCCCAGATCCTGGATCTGTTCCTGAAGTGCAGTGCAGCAGGGCTCACTTCAGAGCAGCTGGAGACTCGAGATTACAAGAGAACTGAATTCATGCAGGAATAGCATGTAAACAGACTTTTTTGCCTTTCTGAGGTTGATTTGCTGTTCACTTTGATATCATTCATTGATTTTTTTTTTGCTTCTACCATAGGTGAGTACATTAGGAAGCTAAAAGGTTTATCCATCCATCCCTCTCTCCAGCGACACTTTCTTGGTCTCCCTGGGGGTTTCCAAGGTGTTCCCAAGACAGTAGGATAGATGATCCCTCCAACAAGTTCTGTACGTGCCCAGAAGGCAAAGGCAGATAAGCCACATCAATTGACTCCTCGTTGCAAAGGTGCAGTTGCTATACTTCAAAACCCACAGGATGTCCAAGCCCCTATCTCTAGGGCAGATCCCAGACACTCCTGCGAGGAATCTCATTTTGACTGCTTGTACCCACAGTCTCACTCTTTTAGTCATTACCCAAAGCTTATGACTACTAATGAAGGTATTTGATTGAGTGACCTCAGAATCTTATCTCTGATTTTGTAGAAAATGTAGTTATGTTGGCCTCTTCAGCTGGGGTGAGTGCCAAGCTGTTGGGATGACAGTAAGCACCTGCAAATCTAAGGTCATGGTTCTTTACCAGAAAATGGTACATTACCCCACTTAAGGTGGGATGTAAGTCTTTGCCCCAAGTGAAGGAGTTCAAGTATCTTAGGGTCAATCACAAATGAGGGTAAAATGGAGCTCATGAGACTGACAGGGATGACTGACATGGCATCAGCAGTATTGCAAGCCTTTTTTGTACTGTTGTGGTGAAGGGGGATCTGAGCCAGAAGGAAAATCCTCATTCTTACCCTCAAGTATGGTGATTATGAGCTTTGGGTGAAAGGTTTATTTTATATATAAAGAATGTGTTGTTTCAAGATCAAATTCTGCAGTTTCCTACCTCAAAAGTTAACTTTTCTTTGTCAGTGACAATGTAGTAATTCTGTGACCCACTGACGACCAGTGATCTACAGGATTAGACAAAGCTTATCTATACACTTGGACCAGAACAACCCTAACAGCAAGAAGAACATGCAACATACAGCACAATGTATATCATCCATAAACAAAAGGTCATCCCTCAGTGAGAGGGTCACAGATGTAACACGATGCCATGGATGAAGAAAAACGAATTTTTGAGGAGGAAATCATCAGGATTTCACATGTAGCCGTGTAGTCTGTCAAGAAACCATTATCCTTTAACTTCCTCACCCATGGAAGAAGCAAAAACAAATCTCTTGGAGTGAACATAATCAGTTTCTTAAAGTATTTGACTGTTAACATACTAATCCCACATAAACTCATAGATCTCCTGTGATCTTGTGATCTCTGGTGTCAGTGGGTGAGGGCAGACATTGTTGGTCCAAGCAAACTGCTGCATGCCTGCTGGCTATCACATCTGGAATCTATAATTTTACTCCATTCTTCTTTGCAAAACTGTTCAAGCTCTGTCAGGTTGCACAGGGAGCAGCATGAATAGCCCTTTCAAGTCATAGTCACAAATTCTTAGTCAGAAGGAGTTATGGCTTTGACTTGGCCACCTTGTTGCCTTTAAACCATTTCTGTGTAGCTTTTCCTGTATGCTTTGGGTCATTGTCTTACTTGAAAATAATTCTTCTCCCAGGCCCTAGTTCTCTTGCAGACTGAATAAGATCCTCCTCCTCTATCTTTACAAGCCTTCCAGGGCCAGCTGTTGAGAAACATCCCCACAGCATGATGCTGCCACCACTGTACGTCACAGATGGGATGGTTTGTGGTGATGTGCAGCGTTTGGTGTCCACCAAACATAGTGTCATGTCTGATGGCCTAAAACCTCAATTTTGGTCTCATCTGACCAAAGAACTTTCTTCCTCTTGACCATAAAGTTTCCCACATGCCCTCTGGTGAACTCTAGTCAAGATTTAATCTGAGTTTTCTTCAACGGTGCCTTTCTCTTTGCCGCTCCTCCATAAAGCTTTGACTGGTGAAGAACCCGGGCAACAGCTGTTGTATGCAGAGCCTTTCCCTTCTCTGCTGCTGAAGCTTGTAACTCCTTCAGAGTAGTCATAGGTTTCTTGGTAGCCTCTCTCACTAATCTTCTTGCATGGTCACTAAGTTTGTGAGGATGAACAGATCCTACACATTTACAGATTTACACATGTGCCATATTCCTTCCATTTCTTGGTGATAGATTTATCTGAAATAAAGTAAAGTAAAAGTAAAATCACACTTCATTCATCCCCGAAGGGAAATTCATAGTTTACACTGTTTAATTGCCTTTTACATATTACACACATATACAGTGATGGCCTTGCTGTTCATTGCTAAGCGCTGCCGTGAGCTGTTGGGGGGTTCAGTGCCTTGCTCAAGGGCACTTCAACGGTGCTCAGGATGTGATGGAACCTCTCCAGCTACAAATACAGGGCAGGTTCAGTGCCTTGGAACTTTTTTGTATCCATCCCCTAACTAACACGTTTTAGTCATTTTTCTCTGAGTTGTTTGGAGTGTTCTTGTGTCTTCATGGTGTAATAGTAGTCAGGAATACTAATTAACCAGTGACTGGACTTTCTTTATCCTAAAATCACTTGAGACACATTCATTGCACTCAGGGGATCCCCATTTCACTAATTGTGAGACTAGTTGCACCAATTGGCTGGACCTCTGTTGAATAAGGTCAGTCACTTAAAATGAGGTGAAAATTTATGCAGCCTCCTATATAATTTTGTTTAATTGACATTACTGTATGGAAATCTGTTCATTTTGACATTAAAGGGATTTTTGTTTTGTCAGAGACCAAATTAAAGCTTAACAACAAATCTGTAAACTAAATAACCATCCAACTTTCTCTTCTAGGTTTTTCCTGCCGCCTTCTTTCCTCTCTCCTCCATCTCAGCTCTCTCCTAATCATCCAATCAGTAAACAGAGCACAGACTGTTTTTATCACTGCATGTGGAGATCAATAACCATTCTGTGTTCTCTGTATGTACTGTTCAGCTGCTCAAAGATCCTGCAGCCTGCAGCTTATGTAGTTTGTATTTTCTTAACGCCGGTAACAGCAATACAACTCTAAAGTCTATATCGAGAGGATGAGGCCAGTGGGAAAATCCCTCATTACTGTCCTAAGCATGAAATGCCAACTAAGCTTTGAAATCAGCTTGAATGTAAATAAATGCATTCCTTCCTAACCATGCCCCTCTTTGATTCGCGGGTCTTCTTTTATAATGATTATGTAACTGATGAAAAGAACATGCTATATGTGTATGCATGAACAGGGCTCAAACGTTGCTCACATGGCTGCGGGAACCGACACCGTGTAGCAACAGATGGAGAAACTGAAAGATCCGGTTATCACATGAACAAAGAGGAGAAAAGCCGTCACACGCTCACACGTAGGCCTCCCGTCTGTTCCTCTTTTTGTTCATATGTGATGCTTCTGCTCGTGTGGAGGCTGTTAAAAATGAGCAGAAGACACTCTCATGCTCCTGCACACTTGTCTCAATAGGGAAGAAGATTTCCAACCTCAGGGTGGGAAATTTCACTTTTCAATAATTGGTCGTCTCACACTGAAGCACATCAGTCTGGAGATGAGAGAGAAAGAAAAGGACCAAAAATTGTAGTGAGAGCGTGTATGAGTAGGAGCAGGATAAGGGGTTGGAAATAGAGGATGTACCGGATGTATTGATGTACTGTGAAAAAGGAGCCAATAAAAGTTCAGACGAAGGCTACACACGTCTCCTGTCCTGGTCTTTATCGAATGCAGCATACTACAAAAATATCTTATTTTTTAAAGAAATCTCTGTATCACATCACAGTAAGGCACACTCAATATGTGCAATGTTACAAGGTAATAAATGTGCAAAGTGCAAGTAAACCAGGGAAGGGTTGGAGAACTGACTGGTAATTTGTCACTCACTTCTCTATTCCTTCCCTGGTTGGCAAAATTGCAAGTTACCCTAAACTAAAATGGCAAGATCACTTGGTAAAGGATGAGCAACAGACTGCTAGTTAACCAAAATATAAATCAATAACTAATGGCGAAAAAGCAGGGCATGAATAAGTAACTTACAAATGGGTTAACACCAGATGAAATGAATGGACGATGTGGAGGTATGAACCATGTGACCTACACCTAGTCTATTTATCCCTGATAATTGCAAACCTTGAAGGGCATTAACCTGCTAATACCAAGGTCCCTTGCCAAAGAAGATAATTAAGAAAACCACTAATTGTATATTTCATGCATTTTGTGATGAAAATATAAAGTTTTACAACAGCAACTGTTTCTTTTCCCAGGAAACCTGAGGGTTTTACTAATATTTGTAATAGTCATTACAGTCCCATAATGTGTAATGTAAAGGTACTTCAGTACTTCAGATGGAAAGAGCAGCAGTAAAAAAAATAACCAGTCCACTTCGCACAATTTGTTGAAAGAATGAAAAGGCATGAAGATGAGGGAGAGTCTGTTATCAGACTATAAACCTTCAAGTTAACATGGACAGTCAGCTGATAGAAAAGCTTTGTTTTAGCAGACAGAGAAACACAGCTCAAATGTTAACTGACACCTCTGGAACTACCAGAGCCAGTCAGAATCACATATTCACCAAGACCTTTGTATAATCCTAGTTAACCAGGGAACAAATGCATAATTAAACAATAGTTATTCACAGAATGAGTAACTATTTGTGAGAAAACAACACCAAATTGGCATAGTTGTTAGGTTATCAACAGGTTACAACACCAAACTGATTTCGTTAGGTGATAAATATTTCTAGTTAACCCACATCAAAATGGCATAGTTTCTACACATTGAATGAGTCTCGTATTGCTGTAGATTACCAACATTAAATTGGCATGGAGACTAATAAGTAGATAACATCTAGTTACTCTACACTAAACTGACTTAGTAAATAGGCTATGAATAAGCAGCTTACTTCTATTTTATCTCAACTGGCACAGTTACTAGGCTAAGAACAGGTAACTGCTAGGTACTCACTAAAACTGAAAATTAGTTAAATAAGTTAAGATCTTAAAGGGGACTTATTTTACCAATTTAAGACAAGTTTATATTGATCTTAAAGGTCCCTAAAACATGTCTGTGAAGGTTGTGGCTGAATAAACAGTTAAGTATTTGATATTTGCATGTCTTAAAAACCCTCTTCTTCAGCCCTGCTCAGAGCGAGCTGTTTCTGTGTCTGTGGCTTTAAATGTTAATGAGCCGTCTGGCTCCGCCCCAGATTCTGCCTCTCTCAGGAAATGGATGTGGCTCCCCTGATCCTCCTATCAGCTGACAGCCGAGAGGAACATCAGTTGAGGAGGTGGCTCCCCCCACTTTTTTCCAAGTAGGGAGGGCCAACCAAACCTGGGGGCGGTGCTAACTCCCCACATGACATCATGAGGGGAAAATCTAAGAATGGTTTGTTTTAGCACACATTTTCTGAAAGGTAGAGAAAGGGGGGGGTGGTTCTTCTGGTACTTGAGGGGATGGAGACAGGCCAGGGGCACATATTTTTGTTAGACAAGCCTGAAAAGTGACCAAAATATACTCATTATCATGGAAAAACACTGTAAAATAAAATGTATCTGTCTGCTTAGATCTTTGGTGCATCTTGGACCTCATACATCAGTTAGGCACACCTTCGTGACCAACTAAAAACAGCTTTGTGGTCCACTTTTGGGTCGAGTTCAGAACCCATGACCTACACCACATTGGAACAGTTACTAGTCACTGAATAATGAAGTAGCAGCAAGTTAATTCACACCTAACTGACATAGTTACTGGGTAATTAATAGACATCTAACTGCTGGTTAACCTGCAGCAAACTGATGTAGCTACTAGGTCATAAACAGGCAACTAGTTGCTACACTAAAATGGCATTCTAACTAGGTACTGGTAGGTTACTAACTGTTAGAAAACCTACATCAAACTTGCATCAGAAATTATCTCCTTTTATTCATGATGAATTAGCAGTAGATAACTGATTTGGCCCCTAGTATTTCGGACAGTTTTTGTGTACCTTTCTGTAAAGTGTAACTAAAATCTGGAAAAGTTGTTTATTTCAAAGACAGCTGTTGTTCCCGTCTTTTTGCTTGAATATTTATTGTATCAGAACGTGTTAGTTGTTATAGGAGGGATCCTCTGTGTGCAGCAGCAGCAGCACGGCTCATGGACTGGTGTTGTGGTTGGATGGGAGATGAAACAGAAACACACTTTCAGATGGAAATAAATGACGACAATGAAGCTTTTTCATGTTGAGCTCGCTGCAGCTTCAAAGAGGGGAATGCCAGAGGAATGTGGAGCCAGATATAAGCTGCAGAGTATTTACACATGCGGAGGAAAAGACGGTTTCAAACAGAGCATATGGAATATGTAATGGTTTTATGTTACCATGGTATAGCTGCACATTATAATGGGGCTTAAAATGCATGATACCTGCACGAAACTGTCAAGGCATCATGTTTTTTGAAAGGTTCAAAAGGCTTTTGTCAAATCAATATAGAATAATGCAAAAAATTTAAAAAAGAAAAGCATAAATGAGCAGATGCATGAGAGATTACTTTTACATTTTTATACACTTTGCTGAGTGGAGGAATTTCAAATTATCCACACCTGAATTTGAGTCTACTCTTCCTTTCCACTCTCTAACTCCCCTGAGTTTGTGGTGAAGTTAAGGAGTGCACCACTGCAACTACAGCATGTGTCAAGTTGTTCCCTGATTGTACCAAAGGAGAAAGTTCAAACAAACTTGACAGGTATTTACTTTACGGAGGCTTATTCACGAATGGGATGATGAAATGGTGTTTTAGATCACTTCGGAGTAGAAGTCATGATCACATCACCACAGTTTCCCAGCCATACTGGTGGCATAAAAACAGTGGGAACAAATGGAGAGAAAGATGAAGAAGCAGCGCAGATACTTGGTATAGGGTGGAAACAAAGAAATGCCTTATTGTGCTGTGGGGAGCCCATGGCCACAGTGGTGGAAGGAAATGTTCTTTTTCCTTCGTTTTTGTCTTTAAACTTTGGATACTGTATACCATGGAGCGCTGAGGTTCTTAACAAATCTCTTGGCCCTAACTTATTGTACTCACGGGCAATTTTAACGATATGCAAAGGTAGGCAATGGCCTGGGGGCTTATTGCACCATAGGGCCTCAACATGTACTCATTATTCTATAGGTGTCAAATATGATTTACATATTTAAAATGACAAAGAAAGGCCCAACAGTGACTAAAAAGAATAAAAACAGATTTTGATTATGCAAAAACGTAACTGAGGAGGACCCTGGCCCCAAAAGTAGGGTCCAAGTTCCTCAAAAAGGCCCAAAATGTTCTCCTATCATGCAATGATAGTAAGTTGGAACTTATACTGAAACTATACCTGGTGGTAAAATTGCATGCAATAAAAATGCATGATTTGTTTTAGGAGAACAGATATGACATGTACCCTGCCTAGTGACATGCTGAAATATTACAATGTTTTGAGTTTGAGTTATGGTGCTCCACTGAGAGCTGACATTTATGTCCTGTAAATCTCTGGCTTTGTTACCTGAAAAGAGATGCTTCTAAATATTTCATTCTCTCATTATGACTGCTTTCGCTATGTGTGGAAGGGTTATAAACTGGTCTGCACCTGTAGCCTCCATATTTCTGACACATTGATTGCACTGTGTATGATCAAGTTGGTTGGCCTATTGACCCATCGTAGGCAAAATCAATGACAAGGTAGGCTACTCAACCTGCTTCTGCCATACTTGTGTAATTTTATTCATGTGAAATGTTTTGGAATCTTAGGCCTCCAATCTGTGGCCCCTTTACAAGACTTACTTTTGTCCCCAGAGTTGATCTTGAAACCACAAAAGGAGTTTCAGGCTCTCTGCTCCTGCGTCTGGACTGTGCTTGAAAATTTGGGTCTGGGTAGCTGGTATCTTCTGGTGTCTTTCCATCTCTTATGAAGGCATTAAGGGACAATTCATCATGCCTTAGATTTGACTAATGACTTATTTTTATATTATTCTGTGTTTCTAAATGCTCTGATAAATGCCTGTGATAACCAATCCAGGGTGTGACCAAAAATTGATAAATCAGCTGCTGGAATATTTATAAATATAAATGATTTAATATAAGATGCATGTACCATTTAATGAGTGCTCTATGTTTACACACAAAATGTTAATTAGCTGTTAATTTTGTGAGGGTTTTCCTGCAAGAAACCTAAACAAGTCAGAAAAAAACATCATGCCAAAATTTCACATATAATTTTTTTCAGCTTTTAACATTATTATTATGTATTGATGATGTATGTACAAGACTGGATTATTCATTATTAATATACATTCAGTATGACCGTTAAGGCTGTAAAACAACAACCTGTTGTCCACAATATCTGATTTGACCCCGAGTTTATTTCACCTGACATGGGATCATTCCACTGAGTCCAGAGAGGAGACAAAGAGAGAAAGAGAGAGAGGAGGATCCTCCTGCTTCAAACCTTCTCCTGCTTAGTGAAATTTTGACTTTTAAATGCATGTCTGAGCCCCTACAGTTGTTCTTCTGCATGTCTGTTCTATTAGAATCTCCCTAACATCCCTGCACACGCCATGATCTCCATGAAATTTTGGATGCCTTTTAGCGCTGCTCTAGACCTCTCATGTCATCAGACAGCTCGTGTTGGGATTAGGATAAAAAATTTCAGATATAAAGATTCTTTTATTGTCATGAGAGAAATTTTTACCATATGATGAGAATTGAAAGTAAATATGCCACAGGGTTTATAAATGATGCCCTGTTCAAATGTAAGCAATGAAGAACACAATCTCATTTATTGTTCACATAACATTTAATCGTAGCCTGTATAATAGGTTCAGTTAAAATAAGTTTGGCATAAAACGTTTTATGATTTGGGAGGTTTTATTATGATGAGTCAGGACATTGAACTTTGCCACTCTTCAAAGCATGATACGATGTCCAAGTTAGTGCCAGGGCCTGACATGCAAGAAACTGGTCAGAAGTGCAGACAGGACATGACTCCATTAGGATGAGAGAGCAGAGTGCAGTGGTGCACTGTGGTTAAATTCTTCATCTTAGATCACATATTTGCAACTTGTAGAAACAAAACAAGTAAAAAAACATGTTGACTGAATCAGAAAGGCGTTTGTGCTCCTTTTATCAGATAACACTGCCACCTGTAGGAGGTCTTAGTACACTACAAAGTTGAGTAGACAGATCAACTGCTTAACCAGCTGCTATAACAAAACACTAAATATGATTTCTAGCTTGATATCAGTCAACTAACCTGTAAATGATGGATTTCAGCAGTACCATGATCTAAACAGTTTGTCTCTTTCACTTGTTTTCTTAAGTTCACAGTAATATTGATTGTTAGAGAAACTAAAACAAAGCCATGCACAGTTAATTTTCATACACTACGGTGCATTTGCCTTCATTTTTCCTGCACTAAACAGGGCACAGGTTATGCAGAAAAAATGAAGCAACACAATAACACTGATCAAAACCCAACAGCTCACTGATGTTATTTCTTTTCAGATGTTCTCTAAATATTTAATTATGATTCCCCTTGATCTCATCTCTCTATTATTTGATGCCCTTGATATTTGTGCCCATGAAATCACCCAGAGAAAGACCATTTATCCTCCCAACAATAAGAGCATTTTATCTGCTGTTTTTTTAAATGAAACACAATCCTCTCCAGTGACTGTGGCCCCATGAAAATGGAAAATGAAGTCTTCTGCATGCCTCTCGAGGTCTCATGTATTAAAATGTTCTGTAAAGTGAAAGGGCTGCATGAGAGGAGTGTGGAGCTTCGTCAGGCCTCCAACATTCCTCGGTGAGCTCCGGGGAGGGAAAGCCCACTTTCCTCTGTTTCCTAATGAGCTGCTGCTGGAGATGACAGGCAGCTCCTCCACCAGCTCCAATCATTATTTCCCTCATACACACTGACTGCTCGCTGTGCCCATGCATGAGCGAATATGCACACCAACTCCAGAGACCCCCCCCCACTACAAAGGGGCAGTAAATAGATACAGAGCAGAAATGAGCTCTGTGCAAACCAACACTGCACAGGAAAGAAAGGAGCGTTTGCTGCTGAATGAAGATAAACTGGTGATGAAAATGGGAGATGCTGTTTGATTCAATGTTTTCTTTCTGAAGAGGATCCGAGCAAGGCTACACATGAGGGGATAATGGGGAAAGCTTTCTGGGGCCCAGCCAAATGGGGGGCCCATGTAGGATGAGAAAATCAAGGTCCATTGTAAAGTTAATCTGTAATAAACATATTTTATATTTAACTTGAAAGATAACCACTTTTATTAAAACAACAAAAATTAATTTTATTTATTTATGCTGTAGTTGAATATAGTATTTTTCAAAATGTACACCCCTTTTCTTAAAACAGAATTACATTGTTAAGTAAACAATGAGAATGGGCACATTGAACTAAACCATTCGGAAGGTAATGTCAGACTTCACAGCAGAACCATGATGTGCACAAGCATCAGGATACCATAGAAAAAAGTAGAAGGAACTAAAGAAAAAATAAAGGCAAACATAGGCAAAAAAAAATTAAATGAAGCAAAAATGGTATACAGCAGCAAAGAAATGTTCAAGAGGGGGGAAAATGGGCACAAATGGGCATGAAAAATGGTGAAAAGTGGTTAAAAATGGGCAAAAATTGGTTAATAGTGCCATAAAGGGCAAATAGTCAGCTTAAGTAGGAAAAGGGTGTTAAAAATAGAAAAAAAGGCCAAAAGTGACAAAAACAGATGTAATTGGGAAACAAATGTGGTAAAATGGGTGGGAACAGTAATAAAAATGGATTTAAAAAGTGGCACGAATAAATAATTTGAATATCAGAATCCATTCAAAGCTTGACAACTTCTCAGCTCCAAAATGAAGTAACTGTTACCCAGTATGTTAGCGCCAATGCTACTGATCCAACACACATGCATTGATATCGTCAATAAATCACAACTGAGAACAGCCCCTTCACTGGAGAGTTCAGGTGACCAGTCAGTTCTGTGGGCTGGCCTGGAAACAGGTTAAAAAAAAAAACAAGAGAGGAGGAAGACATTTTTCATTATAAACTTCCAGAATAAAAGTCAAAATGTCAGGGATAATGTTGACATACAGTTTTGTGAATGAAACTGAAATGTTGACAAAACGAACATTAAATGTTGACAATAAAGTTGAAACCATAGACCATGGATCACCAACTACAGTTGCACAAAGGCCGTGTTTTTTTCTAAGAAAGTGTTGGATGAACCCAGAGTGAGGTTGGTCATTTGGTTTCTGAAATGCAGTTTTTGAGTCCAATCCCCAATGCTGCCTTATTAATAACACTGTCTCAAACTAACTTTAGATGAACCTAAAACTGAGAAAAAGGTGGAGCTGAGGTGGGTCTCAAGCATCCTGGCAAAGAGTTACAGCACAGGTTATAGCCACACCCCTAAATGTCCATAAATCAAGGATCAACCTGAAACCAAAATAGACAAGGCATTTGAAATAATCACCCAAAAGACATTTACTTTTCTGACAAAACTGATTTTTTTTAACAGGCTGTAAACATGTTTAATTTCTGCTGTAAACACTGATATTTTAACATGATGTGTATGAGATTTCCTTTGCTTCTGCAGACAGCCTCTAGTGGACACTTTTACACTTTTATATTCGCTTGTGTTTTTTAACCGCAGAGGTTACTGCATGGTTGAAACATCAAAATGATGACTGTAATTTTGAGAATAAAAAATAAATGTTGAGAAAAGTCAAAATGTAAAAAAATGAAACTAAAAACATGAATAAAGTCAAAATGTTAAGGAAAAACTGACAAATGAATGCACATCAATTATCAACATTTCAACTGTTTTCACAATATCTTGACATTATTTTTGACACTTCAACTTTCCTTTTAATATTTTGATTCTGTTCTTGAAAATGTACTAATTCTTTATTCTGGAAATTTTGACCGTGTTCTCAAAGTTTATGAATTAATTCTTGATTTCTTAATATTTTTGTACATTGTACATCTTGTATATTATATTTTTGTCTGTGTAGGTTCTTATTCATCCACATCATGGTTATCCAAATCTTGATTGAGGTTCTTAAAGACACTTTGCCTGAGGACTGCTGAGACTCATACAAGGCATTCAGAAAGCGTTCAGACCTCCTTCAATTTTTTCAGTTTTCTTATATAGCAGCCTGATACTACAGTAATAAAGACATTTTATTCTCATTCATCTATACCTCATAATGACAAATAGAAACAAAGTTTTCTATGTTTGAACAGAAATAAAAAACTGAAATATCACATTTACGTAAGTATTCAGACCCTTTGCAAAAAAAATACTTAAAATGTTGCTCAGGTTCCACTCATTTATCTGGATCTTAGCTGAGATGTTTCCACACCTTGATTTGAGACCACCTGTTTAATTAAACCGGTTGTCTCTGGGAGCCTGGAGCTGATCCAAGTTTTCACTGGACGAGTAGTTGTACACCCTGGTGGGTTGCAAGTCAGTCACAGGGCTGATATAATGGGGCAAACAATCAGGCAGACTTGGATTAACACCTAAAGACAATTTAGAGTCACCAGTTAACCTATCCATCATGTTTTGGTCTGTGGGAGGAAGTCAGAGCCTCTGGAGGGAACCCATGCCTGCACAGGGAGAACATTCAAACCAAAAGGCCCTGTCTGACTAGGATTTGAACCTTTGTTCTTCTTGCTGTGAGGCAACATAGAGCTAACAACTGTGCCACCATCTAGCTTAATCAATCAATCAGTTGATCTTTATTTGAATATAAGCAATGCGTTGCAAATTTTATCTCAAGACACATTATAATACGAGCTGTTACTCCTTATGTTATCTATTCAACATTTTTGCATTAAACTCAAATTTCTATTTAATTCTGGAAACTATACTTTGACTTTATTTTGTTCTCAACATTGTGATTAACATTTCCAATCTTGTAAAGTCCACAGATTGTCAAGGTTTCTTGCCTGTCATCAATTGGATCTATCTTTTAAAAAAATTCAAGCTTATACACTTGTTCCTGGTCAGAGAATGGCCAGGCCAATCATCATCATCTGAGGAGAAAGAGGTTGTCGCTATGGACTCAACTTAGTTGAAGTAACTGCAATCCCGTAAACAATGGAGGCTGGTGAAAGTATTTACATGGGTGCAGCTGAAGCAGCAGTTTGATCAGAACTGGGGATTTCTTTATTAAAAGAAGAGCAAAGAACCACACTGACAGCTTTCCTTGGTGGAAAAGCTGCTATTGCTCTTCCCCTGAGCTTAATTTGGGCTGCATTTAATTCACCAAATGGCTCCATTGTTAGTGAAAAAATAAATGTTGAGAAAAGTCAAAATGTAAAAAAATGAAACTAAAAACGTGAATAAAGTCAAAATGTTGAGCTTGTATGATTTTTTTTTGTCTCTGATTTGCTTGTAATGAATGTGACAGACATTTTGTTCATCCAAACACCCTGGGAAAGGTTCTGCCCTTCCCAAACAGCATCTATAGGGTGTTGCCCAGGTGGATGTGAAATATATCCCATACCATGGAGTCATGAAACAGTCTATCATGGGTGTCAGGGTACTACAACTCCACTTTATACTTAACACTGTATGTCAAATTTATTCTTGACGTTGTCACTTATTTATCTGTTAACCAGTCAGTCTTCATCTGAACGGCATCACACATTATCTCATGACACCAGACGTGTACAAAAATCTTTTACTAAGGGGCCACTGGGATGATGGGTCCACTTTAATGTACCTTTTCAACATTATTCACAATATTTCTTTTTTTATAAAGTGCAAGATGAAAATATGTTCCTCCTCTTGTTATCTCCTTCTCCTGCCTCATCCGAACCCTCCTTTATTGTCTTCAGCTAAATGATGGAGCAAATTCATTAAACAGAGCGTCTGCATAAGTTGAAGCATTTTATTTCATATCAGCATGGCAGGCAGGTAAATGATACTCTTCTGTTTGTTCTAATGAGATCTGAAACACTAGAGGAAGAAAATTACCTCTCTGCTGATGAAATCAGAATTGTGAACACAATATTACAATAACAACTCCATTTGCTCACTTTGAAATTTGATTCATGAGAGCACCATTTCAATCAAGGATGGGTTTGTTTTCACACAGCTCGTTTCATGCAAATTGCATCTCCAACCATTGATAATTACATTCATATGACTTCTCTGCAAAACAATCAAGCATGTGTTCACTGTAGGGTTATGTAACCCAGTCATTATTCACAATAGAAAGTGCGTCTAATGCATTTCCTCTGCCACACTGACACCTAGTGTTTGAATTATGTAATTACTTAGGAATGAATACAGGTAAAATACACTAACCATAGATTTTTTCATATAAGGGTGCACAATTAAATCAGTACGGCAGAGAAACAGATGATGTTTCTGTGGTCATGTATCCAGCTTGATATTTCTCACATTTTTTAGGCTCAGTGATAAAATGATATAAAAAGGCAGAAATCACTAATGGGCCAGCTGACATACAACATAATCACATTTGGCATGATGGGAGTTTTTCCATCTTTCACTTTTTGGAAGGTTTAAAACAATGTCCCCATTTGTACAATGCATTAACAGAGAGTAATATCCATTTAGAGCATTTGGACACCTGATAAACCCAGAGAAAAGGCCCTCACAATTTGTGATTTATTGATGTTGTCAATGCATGTGTGTTGCATCAGTAGAATTGATGCTAACAGTCAAACAGTTACCTCACTTTGTCAAATGGCTTCAAATGTTGGAATTATGTGTTCATGCTACTTTTTAACAAATTTTTCACAATTTTACAGCCCTTATATGCATTTTTGTAATCATTTTTCCTCTTTTGACCCCTTTTCACCTCTTTTTTTGCCACTTTGAGCCCATTTGGTTTCACTTTTAAATATTTTTTGCCACTTTTAGCATACTTTTTATTCTTGTTTTGGCCATTTTTTGTAACTTTTTTGACCCTTTTTAACCACTTTTCACCATAAATCACCCATTTTTTAATTGTTGTGGCCCATTCTCTACTTCCTTCACAATTTCTGCCACTTTTTACCCCCTTTTAAACTACTATATCAAAACATTTCTGCAACCTTTTTTTTGCAGTTTTGTCTCTTTTCCAAAATTTTGCCTCTTCATACCATTTTTTCCCACTAGTTTTTGCCAATTTCAACCCATTAATGCCACTTTTAACCCGTATTTGCCAAATTTTACAATTATTTCTATTGAAGTTGTCACAGTTCCTTCTTCTGTACAAAGTGTACATCTAGATCAGTGTTTCCCAACCATTTCTCCTCTGCTCAGAAGAGCTGATCTACAGCTTCCAAAAAGCTCTTCATTTGGTACCATTTTGCCTTTTTATTTCTTACACAACAACAATAATGGAAAAACGGAAACCGTTTCTTCATTAAAAAAAAAAAAAAAGTAAATTGATTAAAAAAAAACACTGAAGTATCACATTGATAAGTATTCAGACCCTTTTCAAAAACACTTGAAATTTTAGCTCAGGTTCCCTCCATTCCTCTCAACGTTTGCTGAGATGTTTCTGCACCTTGATTAGAGTCCACTTGTGGTAAATTTAAGTAATTTGGCATAACTTTGAAAGGAACACACCTCTCTATAGAAAGCCTCTCGGTGTGCATTGTATAGATCGAATTCAATGTGGCAATACTGATTATATTTCCAACAGAGTTATTTCAAATTTAAACTCTTTATTGTGCCCTGAAATCTGCTTCATAAGGAGAGAATAACTTAACATGGGTTCCTGCCATAGAGTTCATCAAAATGAAATAGACATGAAAATATTTATATAATAAACTGTCTGCCAGCATTTTTACAGTTTTTAGCTGTTTTTTAAGTCAAGCAGCCAAATTCTGTTCTGTAAACTCTTGCCCTTTCCCAGGGCCAAATCATGCACATTCCTGCACAAAATGTTCAATTTTTTTATGAGACACTGGGAGTAGAGTCCAAAATTAGTATATAAATCAATTATTTATCCAAAGAACATTGTATCATTTTTCTATGTTCATTTAAATGAATGCATGTGATGCACGTGTGTTTTTGGCTTTTATTTCTCTTTATTGTCATACGCTAACTTTCAAATAAGGAATTTTCCTAATTGCAAAAAACCCGATTCCAATTCAGTGTGTCTTTTCTGTTAGATTGTTGGAAGTTGAAGGTCTTTATATGCTTTCAAATTTGAAATACTTCAAAATTGTATGAGCACATAACATGCATATGCATTAAGAATACTCTAAGAACCTGTTTCTCCCTAATACTGTCATAAACATGCTTTTGAAATACACACTGATATACTATTTAGCTAACCTTGCAAAGCAGATGGATCCGCCCATTTCCGTGTTTCTCACTGGAGAATACATCTTGCAAAGCAGCAACAAGAAGCCGGCGCAATTATGGCAGAAGACAATAGCGTGGATGCTGCTAAAGCGCCAGTTTCATCAAACATTTCTTCGTTAAAAGAAGAACGAAGAACAGCACTGAGTTGTTTTCTATTCAAAAATACAAAAGTCATGTACTGAATTGTCTACGGTCGCCATGGTTCACATTATGCTGTTCTATATGGGGATTATTCCCGGTAGCGGTGCATGCCCACCTCGGTATAGCGGCTACGACGTCACATGTTTTGTTGCTCTGCTTGGCCTGTAAAGATGTGACAGACAGAACATTCATCCAATCACCCTCCGAGATTTTTTTTAAAGCCTCTGCCCTTTCCCAAACGATGTCTATCAGAGATTTTCCAGATGAATGTGTGAAACACATCCATCTAGTGTGTCAGGTTATTATTTAGCTAAATAACTCTTGTGGGGTACTGGTTAGACTGAAGTAACAACTCAAGATGACCAGTTACAGGGGAGTCATGATGACTCAATCCAGTGATTGTCAGTTCTAAGATTTGCCTCCTTTTATGAACTGTGGGAGCTGGCCTCCATGTGGGAAACTATTTAATTTTTTTCCCCCTTTATGTTGCTGGTTAAAAGATATAAAAGGGCAAAAAGGCTCCAAATGAGGAGCTGTTTGGGAGCTAAAAGAGCAGCTGTAGTTACTGAGCTGAGACTCTAAAAGAGCTACATTTCCCATCATGTGAGGCTGGACATGAATGAAGCCATGCTTTTTGAATACTGGTGGAATACGGAGGATTGCGTCAGTTGACTGGGCAATCTTAAATACTTACTAGTACACACTGTAAAACCAAACAAGTTGAAACTGCTCAATTTTTTTGTTGAAACTGTTGATGTCAATTTTCTAAGAAGTGGAAAAACATTTTTAATGGTCATTTATGTTGTGTAGGCGTGACTTTTTTAAGTGAAACTGCACCGTAGAAACTTTACTACACCCAAAAATGTTTTTAAAATCCAACTCAAAACTGCAGCTTTTCATAAAGCTACATGCTCTTTATTAACTACAATGTTCCCTTATTTCTATCACATACTTTAATCTTGAATATGAAGGCCAATTTAGGTGACTACAAGTGGCAATAAGTATAAAACGCACACCAAAGGTCTTCTCTACCGTGTTCTGTATACCATCCGCTGTACGGTATATTATAGTTGTACCCCACAGGCAGGACTTCACTAACTGAGTCAGTAACTTCACTCATGGTGCAAATGTCTAATGCCCAAAATCATTCTAGTAAAACTCTGGGATTAAAGCTCGAGTATGAAACATTCAGTGAGAACTGTGTAGAATCAACTCTACTCCCCCTCCCTTCCTGTTCTTCTCCGTGTTTGGGCTCCATAACTCTGCCCCTCTTCTCACATACCTCCTAGTGAATGTGCATGTCCGCTGAATCGAATACTGACAGTAGCAAAGCTCTCGTGGAGTGATTTTGCTCCGCTTTCCCACTGAAATCAGTGGCCTAATTACAGGTTAGAAAACACTTTGTCTCAGCATGAACAAATTCTACATAGGACCGAACACTGCTGGTAACTCTGCCATTGTATCAACTTCTCACAGAGCTGAGGCGTAAGCGCACTTCCTACAGCAGCCAATAGGAACACTCCCTTCATCCTGAGCCGTGATTGGCTGCAAGTACTAGCCTCTTCATTGGCTGGAGCGTCCTCCCTTGCTGGTTTTCCTCAAGTGAGAGTGCAGCGTGAGGAGGCGTTACAGAAGTGTGTTACTCTTTGAGATAGCTTCAATAACAAGACTCTGGCAGGTTCTATTGTTTTTGGGGGCATACGGCACCAAAAATAAATTGCTTACTGCAGCGTTAAGGGGTGACATAGATATGAGGAGTCATATTTGAGCAAAATGTGTTAATATTACCATACATTGTCAGTAAACATGGTATTTGGAATCTCATAATGTCTGCCAACTTCACCATTCTCTATTCTGCAGTGTACTTTTGAACTGCTATACAAATAGTACCCTATAAATAAGGCTACAGTGCCTTACCATTATTGTTTAAATCTATTTCAGTTTCTTCCTTTTTCTTTTCATGCCATTGTTGTCCTTTTTGTATGTTTCTCTGCATTATATAACTTGTTTTACTCCTGCATTGTTGTGCATCTTGTTTAAGAGTTTTTACTTGTAAAGCTCATTACATTAATGGATAAATGCACTATAATTCATTTTTATACTGGTGGAAACATTGCCTTTGTTTATCTGCAGGACCATTATCTATGTATCTATAATAAAGACTTTCATGAAAGGGTTTTGATTATTTTCTGTGTCATTATATCACCCAGGGTCTGCAGAAGGAACACAACAGCTCAATTAAAGTACATTGTAATAACACAGAGTCACAGGTGGTCCATGTGAAGCTCTGTGTACATGCAGCATCACATAATGTGATGTGACACGCTCATTCTCCTCTTTGACACACTCCATTACATCTGATTTCACAGCCAGAGGCTCCGTGTACAGACAAAGCTCAGCAAGGCTGCTCATTGATTTTACTGAAGCCTCTTTGTAGGGTTCATGTTTGCTCCGCTCTCTACTCGTTCATTTTGTACCTAAAGCACTGTGAATCATGTACATCACATAAATAAACTTAACTAAAGTAATTATAGATAGATAGATAGATAGATAGATAGATAGATAGATTTTTTTCAAACAATTTTTGAACATTCAAATAGTTGAGAGGAATATAGACTTAAATAAAAAAAATAGTGGGTCTTCAGCAAAGCTAATTTAATAATCAAATAGGCCTTTCAACAAAAACTGGCATATTTTGCTGACTTTATTTTATATAAAATTTCAAAGATGTAAACAAAATGTTATATGCTATATCATTTTTCTTTTATTGACAACGACTAGCTTGTGTTTTTTCTTTGTTTTTATTTCTTAAATTGTATTTTATTCACTTTTTCCAGAGTTTTTTTTTCAACATAATAATCCTTTTATGTAGCCTGTCTTATTATTAGGCCGTCTCTTTCTACTTTAACTTTCAATATCTACACTATTTTTTCAATTCTTTTTTGTTGCTCTTCTGTGATTCAATTAATATCCTTCAGATGGCGCTGTTGGCTAACTCGTTTCCCAAGAGAAAGCGTGGCTTCAGTCCCTACAGTTGTTCATAGTAGGCTATGCGTGTTTTGTCTGCATTTTCGTAGTTCATTGACTTCATTTAACGATTGTAAAATGAATTGATTAGCTTCTTTGCAAAGCATCAAGTCCCGAAATCTAATTGGAATTCCCGAAATGTTGTTTAATTAACTACCGAATTATCTGAATTTATAACTGTGATTTGAGTTTAAATCATTGGTATCTGCAAGTAGAAATGGGTCGAATTCGATTAAATGTAACCATAGACTGTAGAAAGAATGACTGCAACTATCGCGATACGTCACAAACGCTATTCTCTAAGGAGGACGTACGTTTTTTACGTTGGCGTTCCCGCGTCGTTCACAGCCCATTGCGTCCCATACTGTGCGTATCCCAGTACTAGCTACTACTTTTCACAGTTGAGTGCCGAGTTTGTGAGAGGGAATGTCAAGCGGAGATTCATTGGTTAGTGAAGCCGACGGGAACGGTGGCATAATGGGTGAGTTTTATCAGCTTTTTCCCATACCTTTCTTTTCTCTTCCGTATGCAAAGTTGCTCTGAGTTTAACTTTTTTAACCGTTGGGCTTTGACAAACCGTTGGACGAATTCTGTTGGAACTATCTTAGAGTTCTAACGTTTGCATAGCCCAGTGTTACCAACACTCACACTAAACCTCAAATAAAAAGCTGAAGATTTCATTTGTTGCTGCTTTTTCGGACAACGTTGCTCGTAGATTGTTTTGGTCTTCCGGTGTTATGGTTTTAAGTGTGACCGTGATAACTGGTGACTTACAGTCGAATGCGTCTGTGATTTCCGTCGTTTCACGTTGTTAAAGGCTGAAATACTTGTCTACATTTTTATGAAACACACATGCTGAGTATTTTGGCATTTTGATAAAATAAAAAACTAAACAAGGATGTTTTGTGAGGATACATTTTAACATCCGTAGTTCATATTTGACTGAATGTCACCAGTCAACACGGTCACTTGTTGAACCGCGACACGAGTGAAGCTATTGTCAGTTAAAGTAAACTTTGTTCAGTAAAGTTGCTGAAATCTAGTCGCCATGCTCTGTTATATGCTAAATGTGCACCCGGGATGGGTTTTTTTCCGGTTCAACGATCTTCGTTTTAGTGACTGTGGCTTGGGGTTTTCGACAAATGCTTAAACTTAGAATTCGTACTGAAATCTATCTTAATGGAGCTTTAGCACTTCTCTTAATCCTCAGATTTATGAATGGGATTACGCGATGAAGTTCCTCAATTAACTCAAACTGATAGTTTTGTTTGAAAAGATATTTCCGTGGTTGGTTTGTATATTAGCCCGGTATTTCCTGTGTTATTGTCATGAGTGAGTAGATTCAGAGTCGAGCCAGCTCCTGACAAGAAGAGTTACAGACTCTCTGCTGTTGCAATCGCCACAAATATCTAAAATAGTTTCATAAAATAATCCTAGCTGGTAAGAACAGGTCCACATGTAAAAACGAAAAATGTTAGCTATATCTTGGGTAGGTACAATTCAGAACAAGCCCATGCAAACCGTACACATAATCCCAATAATCATTTAGTGGTTGCATTTTGATCAATAATGGTATTGATTTTATCCGTGTTATAGTTAAGTTTGTGGGAGTGTCATTGTAAAATGTTCTGGTAAAAAAACATCATAAAAGTCAAGCCATCTACATCCTTGGCTTGTCCAATATCAGAATTTTAAACTTAAATTGGGACTGGACTTAGCAATGTTAGAAAAAAAAAGTTGTTTCCTTTCTGCAATAAACATGAATGAAAACACTAAATTCAAAATAAATGCAGCACATTTTGGATAGATAGTAATGGGATATTAAGATGTGAATCCTACAATTTCTGTTCCCAAAAAAGTTGAGATGCTGTGTAAATGTAAGTACAAACAAATTGCAAGGATTTGCTCATAAATCTCACAAATCCATATTTATTTATAACTGGAAAAAAACAACATATACTGAGACATTTTACGATTTCGTAAAAGACATTAGCCTTTTTTTAATTCAATGGCAGCAACATATTTTAAAAAGCAGGGACAGGGTAGCAAAAGGCTGGAAAAATAAGTGGTACTTATGAACAACAGCTGAAGGAGCAACTTAACTGGCAGCTGGTCAGTAATATGTATAAAAGGTGCATTTTAGAGAGGCAGAGTCTCCCAGAATTAAAGGTGGGCAGAGGTTTTTCCAATCTGCAAAAAACTGCTTCTAAAAACGTGGAACATATAAATAAAAATCCTCAACATAAAATTGCAAAGACTTTGAATATTCCTCCATCTACAGTACATAGTATCATCAAAAATTTTGATTCAGAGAATCTGCAGAAATTTCTGTGTGCAAGAGTCAGGGCTTAATGTCAATATTGGATACTTGTGGTCTTGGGGCCCTTAGTGGCACTGCATTACAATGGACATGATTCTGCACTGGAGATCACTGCATGGGCTCTGAAACACTTCCAGAAATCAATGTCAGTCAACACAGTTCATGGTGCCATCCTCAAATGCAAGTGAAAGCGGTATCATACGAGGAAAAAGCCATATAAGAACAAGATCCGGATAGAGCATCATCTTCTCTGGGCCAAACCTCTTTTAAAAGGAACTGAGGCAAAACAGAAAACTGTTCTGTGGTCAGTTGAATCAATATTTTTCTGTGGCGACCCTCAAAGCCTTATCCTGTAAACTAAAAAGGAGGGGGACGTCCAGCTTGTTATTAGCACAAAGTTCAAAAGCCAGCATCTCTGATGATATGGGGTTACGTTATTGCCTATGGCGTGGGCAGCTTACACGTCTGGAACAGCACTATGAATGCTGAACCAGTATGTAAAGCTTTTAGAGCAACATACACTACCATCCAGACAGTGTCTCTTTCATGGAAGGCCTCGCATATTTCAGCAAGACTATACTAAAGCATATGCCGTATCCAGCATGACAACACAACCTTATTTGGGATTTGGGTTGTGCAATCATAGTTTAAATCTTTAGGACTTGAAGTCTGTTTTTATCTTACGCCACACTCTATGAGAAAAAAACATGATACTTAATGTTCTTTTCAAAATTGTGATAATGATATGGGGTGACATGAATGAACTACTATAATGGGATCTGTAATGGCTGTAGCCACAGCTGTTTGCAACATAAATCCAAATGAAATCCTGCATTTATTTTAACATTAAATTTACAACAGTTATTCTGAGGGTAGCTGAGCAAGTTTGAATTTCATCTCATTGCATGAAAAGGGTATGAGATTGTGTAAATTTTGCACATGCTGAGTGAGAAAATGGTGATTTTTACAATGAACAATCGTTTTTGCTTACTACGTTGCATTAAGATAGTTGCAGTGTGTTCAATGTGGAAGCTAATTTAATGAAGGTGATAACATCTGATTTATGGTGCAGATCTACTTTCATATCATAATTGGATTAATCTAGTGGTATCACTTCCGATAGTGATACTAAGGTGAAAAAGAAGAAGTCTATTAAAACTTGTCGGCAAACCCCTGAACTCAGTATAGATTGCACAAAAACTTTCTAATGGTTTCAGTGTTAAAAAGTTGCAGACAGACTCCTACCCATGGTCTGAATTTCACACAAATCTTATCAAAGTTTTATTATTAAAGTTTTGCATTTAAACTTCCAAATTCAGTCTAAACTACAAAAGTACATTTTTAGGGGTGCATGATAGTGGATTTTTGCAGATATTCAAACACAATTTTTTTCTGAATAAATAGCAATATTGGTATCAATATGTAAATGTAGTTCACACCTAAAACTATGTCACTGCATAGATTTGATGCAGAATTATAAATCTGTAGCAAAAAAAAAGTTTGCATTCCAGAAAAGAAAGTAAGTTTACAAACGTAACTGCTGTTAAGAAAATTTTCATGGCCATAAAGGAAATACAATTTGATAGTTTCTTGCTGTTGCACCCAAACTGCACATTTTCTTTGCTGTTTGCAGCTGAGAAAGCACAGATGGGCAGGAAACCAGGCATTCAGGGCATTCAGCTAGGCAGACAGAGTGTGTCAGATGGTGCTGAGAGTCAAATACCAGAGCAAGTCTGTGGTGACGTAGCATTGTGTAAGTGTGAGTTCTAGGTTTGTTTAGTGTAATAGAGACTAGTACAGCAGGGGGATCAGTTATTCACATCATGGACATTATTAGACAAGTAAGTTTGAAATCACAGTTTAGGTCTAAATTAAGAAGATGAACTTATATTGACTCTTTAGGATGTTTAGAAAAGAAATGTGCTGAGCAAGGGTATGGTGCCTTACTGTAATTATAAATGTTATTTAATCATAAAGCAGGCCTGAGTGATGAATCAGTTTTATTGTGGAAAATCTAGATTGTGAAAAATGAAATGCAGAATTTCTCTTGAAGTTCCTCCACTGCTCCCCGCAGGCTTTGCCTGGTTAAGAACAGGCCAACTAGTTTAAACGCCTCGTCAGAATGAGAAACATTTGGATCATTTGTGCACCGTTCTCACACATGTAGACACACATGCATTTGAGCATTCGTGAAAAGTGGCAGGATATTCTCTAACTTCATGACATTTCCCTCACGGACTATGAGTGGGCAGCTTACTATATCTGCTAACCATTTAAGCATTTTTTAAAAATCACATAAGACCACTCTCTATAAATAACATACAAAGCGACAATGACTGTTGTTCTTAATACTCATTCTGCACATGATGCAATAAGAAAGTTGAGTAAAATTGTCCTGTGCAGCAGACTTTTTTCACTTCCTCTTGGTAAATAATAGCTGCATGCAGTCTGATATGGTATCAGGTTTTAAGTTAATTTATTTTCTGTGTCAGTGTACGGTATGTTCACTCTAGGGATGTTTGTTTTATCTCAAAGTAATGTTTGCATCACTGCATTTAAAGATCGCTATGGTAATGAAACACAGGGGACACACTGGTGTTATACAGTCTGTGGGGATAACAGAACGAACATGTCAGAGTCCGTCCATCCACAACGGAAATGTCTTTTTTTTACTGTCTTCTTTTCTTTTTCCTAAAGATATATATTTTTGGGCTTTTTAATGCCTTCATTATTCAGACAAATTCTGTAGATAGAGTCTGAAAACAGGGACGATAGCATAGGGGCAAGACATTCAGGGAAGGAGTTACAGCGCAGACCCAAACCCGGGATGACCGTGCACATGGAATGCGAGCCAACCACCAGGCAATCTGCCAAAAGCTTACCAATTTAGCTTCTGCATCTTCATTTTTCAGTCAGCAGACTGCATTCAGAGTATTTCCTGGTTGACGCGCCAACATATGCTTAAGACAGAAATTTATTGAATGTGTAGCGTCACTTGTGACTAATGCTACAGGAAAAGCTGCATCATTTAAAATAGACTACCAATGAAATCAACATAGTTTGGGAGGGAAACCAGTCATTATTTCAGTATAACAGTCAGTCCAGAATCAGGTGAAAAATACACAAGCAGTATACTGGGATAGATTGTGAGATGCCTCTGCATTGATGCAGAACTGTCCATGTCCCAATCATGATGCATCGAGGTAAAGATTATTTCAACACCGCAAGTCTGCGTCACGGTGCATTGCGGAAAAGATTGTTTTGATCACCTCAAATGTGTCCCAGTTATTTTTTATAGCCAGTGTCGAATGCTAAGCTAAGTAGACTGACCTCTAAACCAACAAATTAAAGCACAAAATATGATCATAATTGCTATCACTAATGGCCCATCTCCCTAATAGATGATCGGCAGTGTTATCAGCAGCACAAACTGTGATTGAGCATCCCCAAGGGACAGTTATATATCTGCCCATGTTAGTAGCTCATATCTGCTCTCTGTAACATCAGTCAGGCTGTAAGTGATGGGTTCTAAAACAGTAAAGTCCATGATTCCCAGAGACATTTTAATGGAATTTGCTGTGAACTCTGTCTCTTTAAATGTTTTTATTCCCATGTGAGGGGAAGAATTTGGGACTTTTTTCAGACTGGTGTACAGAGCCAAGTCATATCAACTGAGACGTTCAGAAGAAAAACAGTGCTGGATGATGCATGAAATGTCTGAGCTCTCAGAAGGTCGTGGGAAGGGCTCTGTCAGAAAGCACCAGTATCCTCTCTGCTGTAGGATTCACACTCAGCACTCAGAGCCCTGCCTCCAGGCTTGTCGGACCTCCTTGTAACCCTCGGCTTCCTGGAGGCTCACCACATTGTTTCCGGCAGTTGAGCAAAACGGCGAAGAGCAGCATGCATTTTTCTGTCTGTCTGTTTCTGTCTCGTTACTTTCCTGCACTGATTTCATTTGGCAGTGATACTGGTGTTGAGCTTCAGCTGAAGACACAGATGTTGAATTTCCTTTAGTGACTGGAGCTCAGTTATTTAATGCCTGGTTTAATGAAGTCCTGCTTTTCTTTGCTCAAAATGGGCCTGTGGAGTTTTACCATATTTTTGTGTTTAAACCACTAATGAGCCCAAACGTTTTAGCATTGCCTTAGGGGATTGCTTCATCTGGCACCCACAAATCGAGCAGAAATAGCTTCAGCTAATCCTCGAGGGCACACATGCCTGATCAGAGTTCATCCACTAAAAGTGCTTGTTTTTGCCACAGAAGGACTCAGATCATTATTTTTGCTGTTTGTAAGATGATCAAAAACAGCCCATTTCATACTTTACTGACAGCCAACAGAATCCACTGGCTCCACATGGGTCACAACTGTTGACAACAATACAACACAAGCTTTTGAACGTACACTTTACTAAATTTTGTGGATATTTACTGGGTGTAACACTGTCCTCTCCCCCTTCTCTATAGCTTCAGAAAAATGGATTGCTTGATTTGCAGAACTAAGTGACACATTCCATTACTGGATACTAGGGATGTCTGAATGTGGAAATTAGGCCTGTCCCGATGTTAGCCAATGCTGATGCCTTTTCCCTGCACTTTCTTGGTGTAAGACTCATAATATGGCAACATTTCTTTTTTGATTTATGCCAGATGCCAGCATAAAACTGACTGGACACAACAGATAAGCATAGGTAAATGAGATCTGTTCATGCCACATTATTTGGCCAACAGGTAGTGTTTGTTAACAAGGCCCATGTCAGCTGATATCAACGTTAAACTGATGCATTGGTGCATCTGTACTTGCAACAACAACAAAAAATAATCTGAATACTTAAACAGATCACCTCTTTGTGTGTTATCTCTAACACTAATCATGCATAAACTTAGTAAAAATTCAGACAGCCGGTTTTGAACTAATGTCTGTGAATGTGTGGTTAAAATTTGGTTGAGAAACTGCAGCTCAGCACGGTGTACGTGACACATCGCCTGCAGATAAAAGAAATCTAACCACATTGCACCAGAAATATAACAACACTATTGCTTTTGAAGCTTTTGGCATAACATATGTGAAAGTACAAGGTGTTGCACTCTGGCAGATGCATATTCAACAAAATGCAAATGTGGATTTGGCCATTATTTGTTAGAGTTGAGGTTTGCACATACTGCAGTTTCAGGACGCTCTGCTGTTCATCAGTTGTCGCCTGTACAGGAAGCAGTTTGGACAGGGCCCAGGGTTGTAAGCCCAGCAGGCTGCTATTCTGTCAGAGATGTATATGTGTGTAATAACAGTGAGACTGGTGTGACCAGTGGAGGATGCATCGTCTTTAGAGCTCTGGTTAACTGTTGACAGCTCCTATAAACATCTGTGTTGATTCTGTACAGTCGCTCTACTGTATGTTTGACTTTGGTGACCTATTCTTTGCCAGTAATGTGAAGATCCAGCGCTCTGTTTAAATGTGGGCCTTTACAGATATGTTAGTAATGGTCTAATCAATTTAAAGGTGCACTAATGAATTTCTATTTTACAGAAGATATAAGGCAGATAACAAAGCTCTTGTTGGTTTTAGAAATGATATAAGTTTCCCAATCATAGAGCAAAGTTTATATTTCTCTCAGCACTGTCAGCTGCAGGAGCAGACATTTGCAGCTGATTAAACAAGGGGCTATAGTTCTTTTAAACAATGTATTAAATGATGTATATGAATACAGAGTCATCATCAGTATGGGCTTCTGAGTACTGGCTGTTGGTTAAACAGCAGACTAGTAACTCCTTGAGAGCAGACTACTTTTTCCTGTCACTGACTTAATAATATGTCTCAACTCACCTTTCCTGTACATTTTAGCGGCACTCAGCTGCAATGGGGTCAACAATTATGAGAGAAATGCTTGTCTTTTTTGCCAATATGCATACAGGAAGGGCTTGGACAAGAATAACTGTGGTCCATCAACAAATAAGCAGCAGGGAACATGAATGAGATACAGCAACAGAACAGCAGTTTCCAGTAGCAGTTCACACTTCCTTATGAGCCGGTCTTCACGGTAACATACAGTGTTTCAATGACAACGGTAGACATTTCAAGCCTGTCCAGCAGCTACATAATTGCAGTCACTGTGATTAGACACAAACTGTTGCAGGATTTCTTTGCCATTTAAAACTTTTGAAAAATCTGAAGTAATGTATCAACCTAGTTAAGTCTGTCATTCCTTGAGCAGCAGAGGAATGTCGACAGTTTGGTGATAAATAAACTTAAATGAGGATAAAATAATAAAGCAAAACGCAAACTATGCAGGGATAAATCATCAAGAGCAGAAGTTAGGAACATCTAATGAAAACACAATAAACTTGTCAATGATTTTAAGAACTGTAAAAGTATTAAGTATTTGAGTTTATACTCGTTTTCAGTGAGCACCTAAATGTAAGTACTTATACTGGTGTCAGTTTGTTCCTTTTTTGAAACTGCAACATCTACCTTACTACCGTCATGGCAATTTTGTGAGAGCAAAATAAGGCCTAAATCATAACTAGAAACTTGACTAAATGTAATATTTATGCACATTGTCTATTGACACATCCAGTGCCATACTACTTTATGTGCAAAGCCATTAACCTTTGCATGGAAAGGCCAAAACAAATCATTATTTGCATGAAATGATTTGGTCTAAGTCCATTTGTTATTGAGATTGATGTAAACCGCGATTGCTAACTTATCAGTTTTAGCAGAAATGAATGACCAAACATGGTTTTCCTAATATTTGAGAAAAACTCCAGGCCATATTATTGGATGTTTCATGTCTATTGTTTTTTTTTTTTTCTTTTTTTTTTAAAGAATGAGGTATGTTCTCCAGATTCATAGCACATCTGTCAGCTGCACTGGAATTTCTGAGTGATTTTACTAATTTCCTTCTCTGCTTTTCTTTGGTTTCCTTCCTGCCTCATGGACCTTCCTTCTTTGATGACTGATGCCTCTTCGTGTCAACATTTTTATCATCTTGACAATCTGCGTGCGCTACAACCAGCTGTAAGTACTCGTCAGCCTGTTGGGCTATTTTATTTTGGATGTACTGATAGTTTTAGAAATGTCCCATCAAAATTGTAATGGACTTAGATAACTATTTAAAAAAAACTTCAATTTGACTCTCATCCAATACTGTGACAGATACTGTAAGGGGTTGGGTCATGTTTTTTAACACATGTCACACTCCTCTGTAGCAAATGGAGCATCCTAAGCATAGGTTGAATCTCCTCTAGCTCTGCCATTGTGGCGTTGATGTGTCTGCATCATTCTGCTAAACTCTGTCAAAAAACTAGGTAGTGGTGCGGATTTATGCCAGTTCCCAGTCCCGCTACTACATTTCCTGCTTTTGTGAATGCAGAAGGCAGAATGAAAAGTCAAACGTGCTAGACTTCATGTCAAGAGCTCAAGAGTTGTCCTAAATGTGGTTTGTTCACTAACTGGATAAGACACTCAAATTCTCAGGGCCAGTGAAGCCTGAAACCCTTCATCTGCCAGGTGGGGCTATAATTGTGCTTAAAATGTGTAGTCTGACCTCGGCATTAGGATTACAATCTGATAGGAAAAACAAACAGTTCAAGTTTAAGTACTTTAATGGAGCACATTTGCCCTGAAGGATGATGTTGCAGCCATTACTGTCCATCTCTTAGCTGATGGTTGAAGCAGTCCATGAGAGCAGCCCTTAAACTTTCTTCACTTTTTGCTATCAAAACTGCCGCCTGCCAAAACGTACAAAAAAAGAACCGAGGAATGATTACAGAAATCACAGTTCAGCCATGTTAATCAGATATAATCTGTTTATGCAGGAACAGTGGACTTATTTTGATATTTTTTTGACCCATAGTTTTGTGAAGTGGTCTCTCATGTGCTCTCTGACATCCAAGCCTGCAAGTGAAACAATGTGCCATAACCATACTAATGTTCCAGTGCAGTGTTGTGGTATCAGCTCTGTTTATTTTTGGTCCACAGCAACAGAAGAACCTGGAGGGCTATGTGGGCTTTGCAAATCTACCCAACCAAGTTTACAGAAAATCTGTGAAGCGGGGTTTCGAGTTCACTCTCATGGTTGTGGGTGAGTAATTCTCATCTGGCACGTTTTTCTCCATCCCAGTTTTTCCTCAGTTTCTAACACAATCAAGCTTTTGTCTGGGGATAACTGTGTCTCAATCTGTTGCTTATTCAAGTGTGCAACTCTAAAAAGATGCTGATACACTACACAAAGTAAATTCAGTTTTTCCTGTAGCACTAAGGCCAGAGATGGACTGGCTGTTTCACTCTGTGTTCTTCTATGCATTTGGCTGTGTCACAAGCAATTATGTAAATATGCTTGCCTATAGATGACACGTTTTTACTGAAGAATACTTCTTGAGGGCACACCAGAAAGATCAGGCATTAGCTAGGGACAGACTACAAGTAATCTCCATGTAAAGACCATTGCACTTTATGGAATAATGCACAGGTGGCGTCTACGTGCATCTTTGAAGAGCAGCAGACCCCTCCATTATTGCTGTCATGAGCAAACTTATATTTTAAGGATTTTTTTAGAACTTTTAATAATGGTCTTATATCCAATTAAACTCATAGAAATTTTTCTCAAAAAGGGAAAAGATGATGTAAAAATCATTTGAACCTTTTTTTTGGAAGGCAACCCCACCCCCTATGATGGCACACAACTTCAGGGGACCCTGATCCCCACTTTGAAAACTACTGCTCTAGCTCATAGTAATAACCTAAGGCAGACAGTGTGACTTCTGCTATTCTTAGCATTTATACAGTTCTACTTCTGGTCAAAATGCAGTGCAGACTCTATAAAGCATTTTCAGAACCAGTGATGCAAATCTTTCAGTGTCTCAAGATTCAATTTTGATTCCAAACCTGCAGTTACGATTTGATTCAGGATCAATTTTCAATTCAAACTGATTCCTGATGCACAACACAGTCCTTGTTTTTCTTTTATTTAGAGGTAAAAATTTCAGTTCTGTTGTACACTTAAGGGCTGTAAATTATGACCTGACAACCAAAAGTGCATGGCATCAAGATGATGTATTATTTTAGCCGACATTTGTTGTGCTTTTTATCAGCTGATTAAAATAATGTAATTACACAGAGAAAAACCAAAAACAACAACAGCATGAATTTGTATTGAAGTTGCAAAATGCTTTACAGTGAATAAAATGTGTGGACATAAGCAAGAAAGTATCAGAAACTTGTCAGTGAAGAATAATGATAAATCCAAAGCCTTCACTGCTGAAAATTAGGGGTGGGAATCACTAGTGGCCCCACGATACAATATTATCACAATACTTGGGTCATGATTTGATATTATTGTGATTTTAAACATTTTGCAATACAGTGAGTATTGTGATGCCATATATTGCGATCTATACCATTTTTTTCAACTGTTTAGCTGATTTAGCATTAGTCTTGCACTCATGTTTGTCATATTTCTGCTTAATGTGTCATGTCCATCTCATTCATGCCCAGCTTGCATTCCTAATGCACTCCCCTGGTGCTGCCATATTTGTTGTGCTAGCTTTGTCCTGCTCTGTGACCGTCACCTCTGCTGACCTCACTGGACAAATTATTTTATTTTTCCATTATCATAGACTTAAGTTTATTTTAGCAATTGATTAGAAAAGAATCGATACTTGGTGGACAAGACAATACGATACATCACCAGACAAAATATCGCAGTACTCTGATGTATCTTTTTTCTCCCACCCCTACTGGCAATGCTGTTAGAGAGCAGGTGTTATGGTTTATCGGGTGGTTGTGTTAACTGTGGACTTTCAGTTGAATGTGTTGAATGTGTTGAATTCTTTCTATGTCTAATATGCTTAGAAGATATAAGATAGATGAAAATCTATACAAAGTGGCTCTTTAAGTTTTCAGTATCTGTCAGTAAGATGCATTTGACTGGAAGTCACCAGTTGACATTGTCACTGGTTAAACTGTCTCACCAGTTTTTGATTTAAAACAGAGGATGAGCCATGCCCTTTTTAGTGTTCATGTCAGTCAGTACTGGTTGTTATTCTGCTTTTTTCTAACCAGTGTTGGTGGTTTATGATGTGAAATCAAGCTTTTTCCTTGTTCCTAAAGTCGCCTACATTGCTTTCATTTATCACACATAGCACATATGCCAGGTCAGGCTTCCTCTTATCCAGAGGATTGTAAAATCCACAGCGAATTGTATGTTTTTTTTGATCAGGGGTTGGACTGGAAGTGTCATGGTTCCATAGAAATAAGTGCTTTTATGAGATTATGCTATTGCACAGCCTGACATCACAACTGCAGTTAGATTCATTGTGAGTACTGATGAAAATTATAGGCAGTATGTCTGTAGGTCAGACACAGCCATGTAAATATTGCCAACACCAAGAGCCAGTGCTGCTATCAGCGCAGCTAACAAGCCTCACACCTCTAGCTGCATCTAGATTTGGAGGGGATTTGGAGATGGTGCTTAGAAGAAAATAACAGCAGCACATTCGCTGTGCTAAAACTAAAAATGCATTTATGATGAAATAAACCAAATTGAAAAATACTGAACCTTGAAAATTTCAGATCAATTCAGAATGGAGAAAATTAATAGCTATTCTGTCATGAATCAGTTTTTTCCAGGATCTCTACCCAGAACTCCTGGTCCAGTTTAGGTCAGCGCAATAAACTGACTCCTCAAAAAACATGTAGACATAGTATTGATGGTTGGACTTCAATTAAAGTAGGTCCCTGGAGCCTACCACTTACGATAACGCTGGACAGCATGGGGTGATGGTTTATGTCAGCACTGCCATAAATAAGGAAACTACATAACACGAACAGACTAAAGACACATATCTATAGCCAGCTATCATTTTAACAATAGCCAGCAGGAAAATCTGTGCTTGTGCTTCAGCTACTACTGGACATGGTGTTGAGTTTCCCAGACATGTCATGGCTGGAGTGCCAGCAGCTGGCTGCTCATGCACATTAGAGATGGTTCAAGTTGAGGAGGATTACATTGCACATAAAACACAACTCTGGGAAGCCATATTTAAAACAAATGCGAGCCCTTAGCAGCACAGGCTGGCCACTGCTGCAGCATGTGTGTATTTGGCTCTTAGATTTTGTGGTGGGAGGAGGTTTCCTGCCATTCCATTCATGCAGCCAGAGCCCAAGCAGCTGATTCAAGGAGTGGCGCACCCATAGCACCCTCCCTTTCCTTGCTCCACGAGGTCCAGAGCTACCTGAAAGCAGGAAGCAGCTGTGAATGCTCCCATGCTGTCACATCCTGTCCCCCTGGGTTCATAGCTTTTACTGCAACCTGTTTCCATGGCAATAACAACAACCACCTCCTCCTCTCTGGCCGGGTTTATGTAGTAACGCCGTGGAGTTTCCCCCCACTATGCACTCTCAGCAGAGAGGCTGTTATAGGGTGAGAAGCATGTAATTAGGATCACAGGGAGTTTGGCAAAGTCAAGTGTTTGTCCCACTGGAGGAGCTGAAATGTCAGACAGCATACACTTTTCCATTATTTTTGAAAGTGATGATGGTAGTGTTGTAAAACGTGGAATTTATGGCATTCAGTGGAATTTCTGTTTGCATATTTCAGAAAGTGAGAGACAGCTGTGAGGTGAAAAAAGAAGGGTACAAACACTCTATTCTACTCTGTCAGACATTACAGCATATTTTATATGAGGTGGAAACTACATTGCTCACACCCTCTGGAAAATATGAGCAGACCATGAATGAGTGGATGTGTTTTGATTGATAATGACATAAGCCATTGCAAGACCAGTACACACCCAGTGCCCACACATTATAGAGCATTTGAATCCTGGTGTATACTTCTGCATTGAATCTCTTCCATAGTCACCTACACCGTCATGAGCACTACATACCTGTGCATTGTTCTGCAATACTGCGAGCATTTTATGTTGGAGTTTGAGCTGACAAATACTGATTATTGGTTATAATTTGGTTACTGTGAAGGAGATGAAAATATGGTCACTGAATCGACTGAGGCAGAGGACGGGGGAATTTTGCACTTTTTGGGCCACTGAGAAAGACATTCACCCATCTATCTATTTTCTGCTCTGCTGACCAGTTCACAGCTGGAGCCAGTCCAAGCTGTCATTGGGTAAAAGACGGGATGCACCCTGGACTGGTCACAAGTCACGCATAGGACTGACATAGAGAGACAAATAGTGAGAGATGGATGAAGAAATGAATGTCTGATATTTTTTCAGGAGCTGGCAAGTAGATTTTACTAGTTGTCTGCAGCCATTTATCTCACACCAGAGCACACACAATATGACTTTAGACAATAGTGGCAACCCGTAGACCATCACAGGACTTATGATGCTTAGTTAAATTTCTTTAAAGGAGGTGCATGTCAGCTTATGTGCCTAGGCCTCTGCGCAGGTTTAAGGGCTATGCCAAAATGGCGCATTAGATTCAGCTCAGAAGCATTAGGCTTTGGCACCTGCATTGGTAATTTTTAGCTCCAAATGTGAGTGTTTACAGATGCAACATTTTCACATCACTATTTAGTTTAGTTCTTTAGTTTTAACTTTTTAGCTTTTTAAACATTAGTATCAAATGTTTATTTTCATTATTTGAACTTTATGTACAGCACTTTGAAAGTGCTTTTTACTAAAAAATGTATTTTTATTATTATTATTATTATTAGCTATTAATTAACATTTAAAATACTACCTTTTACCCGCATTTTTATTTGAGATGAATTAGCACAAGTATGGTGTTTAAATGAAGAAATATTAAACAAATGAGAGTTTTTACACTTATTTATGGTATATAAATCAGAGTGTCTTAATTCACTGAGCAATATTTTTTACAGACTGCAAATGAGCCCAGAAGACAAACACATCAGGTACAAAATAACTTCTGCTGTAAAGTGAATGATCAGGTGTGCTGTTACACCGAGGTAGCTGAAGTTGCTGTCTGATGTCCAGTGTCTACCGTCAGTATAATAAATGTAGCTCGGGTCAGCTGCTGCACTTTAGTTGCCTTTTTAGCTGTCATACAGTTCACGGATTCTTGTGACAGTCGTTCTCGTAGGTGTTCTGTGGTACAGGTCATCCGAGGCGACCCGGAGGATGTCTTGAAGCCCCTTGTCATCAGCAATGTCCGTGGTCTGCAGTGTCTGGTGACCCATTAGCTCTCGCATTAGTTAGCTTAGATGTTGTCGTTTGGGGGACAAATTCAGGTCTGCTGGGCTGCGCTGGTGTAGCTCGACGTTATGGCTTGATCCTGTGTTGTTGTTATCTTCTTTGCTAACATTAGCAGCATTAGCTGTCATAACTTGATCCCGTGTTGTTGTTATCATCTTTGCTAACATTCACAACATTAGCTATCATTCTTGATCTCGTGTTGTTGTTAGCGTCTTTGCTAACATTAGCAAAGATGCGTTTTGCCCGGAGGTGGTATTTCAGACTCGTTGTGCTTCGGTGTAAAGACAGTTCATCACCGCAGTATGTACCCACAACTTTTGTTTCATCCAGACTTCCATTAGGTAGCTTTTGAAATCAAAATTTGCCAGCCCCCAGCCCTGGGTCTGTCTCCTCACCCATCACTGCTAGCTGTGTCTGATCTGCCTTTAACCTTTTCACCCCAGGGACATAAACATCCGCACAGGTGGACTATGGGAGGAAGTTGTGGTGAAACTTAGTCACATGATTAAATTGCGTGATTATTTTATATGCGTTAAGCTTTCCAGATTAATCACAAGCGTTAACACGTTAATATTAACAGGCCTAGTTAAGACACATGTTTTGGATTTCACTTTACAAGGACTTTAAATTATCATTATGTTAAAAATAATAAGTGTTTATTATCAAGTTTTCCTCAAAGACACACACAAACCAATACATCCAAGAGGTTTTCTAGTGTCGGATAGCGTTGAACTAGCTACAATGTCAATGCGCCACAGAAGCATAAATCAGGCTTTATACAACTTAACCTGCCGCCAGATCCCTTTACATTTGAACTACACCAAATGAGATGGGATTACACCATCAACTAGCATACAGTATATTGACCAAAGATTCAGGCTTTAACCGTTTACATATTTAAATGCTAGCAGCTCCTGATTCATTTGTAGCATTTTTGACACAACATCCTGTGCTTCCAGAGCAATGGTGAACATGTGTCTGTCATGGCAAAGGAGATACGCCCCACTACAACTGTAAAAATCTGGCTTTGAATCCTGTCCAAAACATTTGAGTTGATTTAAGTAACTAAAACATGTAACATAGGTTAAGTAAAATATTTTTCAGTATGAAAGTTGCACACATAACACCTTTAACTGTTTTCAGTGTAAGCTCCACAGTTTTAGTTAATGTGGTGGGGGATGTCATTGTGAACAGAACAAGTAAAAGTGTGCCAGAGTGATCAGTTGGTCAGAGTCAATATTTGGCAGTGATTTTCACATTGGCAGGATCTGACCTTGATGTTGTCCAGCACAGCCGCAGCTCTTTGTGTTGCTGCGGGCTGACACAGAGCAGAATGAGCTGTGTTGTACGTTGGAAAGAATGTCTTCACACAAACATGAAGGCTTTTAGAACAAGGAGACGAAATCTGACACAGGCTGGAGTAAAATTGATGGCTTTGCAAACAGATATATGTACAGCACTTTTGTCATGCTGCAGACTTGTTAAACGTTTACTGTCTCCTGCCCCCTTTTGAAGGGAAAGTCCCATTCATAAACACAGAGTGGTGCAGAGAAAATCACTGCTTTTAAAGGATAATAGTGAATTTCCCTTTCACAAACACACAGCACTTTTTATTTCACCTGCACATTATTCTCCTGGTGTCTAAGAAGGGCTGTCAAATGAATTAACCCAACTCTGGCTCTGTCTCCCAGGCCAAACTTTTCCTGCTTCCCTTCCACCAGCCTCTTGAATGCAGAGGGAAGTGCCTTTGAATAAACCCCCACGGTTTACACAGCTGCTGGAAATTTCCTTTAAAGGAAGTGTGTTGGCTGCAGAGCCAGTCGAGAAGTGAGCCGACGGCCTTCGGCTTGGCGGGCTGGCTCAGCGAGAGTGATGTCCGAGTAGAATGATGCTGAGTGGCTTCTTTATATAAACTGATTCAATTAGCTGGTGGAACATTTTAATAAAATGTTAAGAATAGAAAGGCTTCTTCTTCTATTCAGCCTCCAGAATAACAGCAAAGACAGCCCTCAGCAGAACTCTGGGCATGTCACAAGGTTTATCAGATTAGATAAACTTTATTATAACTGTTGGCTAAATATTTCTTTGCTGTGTCTCATGTCTGTAGAAAATGAGCTTAGGACAAAAAGTTTTCTTCAGCTGTCTTGTGTTAAAATTACCCTGCGTATCTTTAGCAGAAATAGGAAGACAAAGAAGGGAGGGCAGTTTAGTGCACGCCTTGTTTCTTCACCTTCATTTCCTGCTCCTGGAAACTCTCAAACCTGCTCCTGAATGCCAATGAGGTCAGCTACGCAGCCCCTGAATCAGAGCAGAATCTGGCACGGCGTCCTCCGCTGAAGTCCAGCACTTTGATCACCACTCTGCTGACTCAGCTGTTAGCAATGATAGGTGTCCCAGCTTAATAGAAAGTTGGACACATCAATAATGATGATCAGGCAGAATGCAATTTCTCTGTTTGCCCTTAATGGCTCAATGGAAATGTCCATATACATGGTTCAGTGATACAAATCCAGAAACTGTCACTACAGTCACTTCTTCTGTAGCCACAGAGGTCAAATACACAACCATTTTTACAGCAGAAATAAATGTGTTTTTGGCCTGGATCAAAGAACAGATTTGATCTGAATAGTTCATTTCTTCCTCAAAAACTAGATGGATTGACCGGATTCTGTCATCAGACAGATCCATCTTGGAACGCTCCACTCTGAGACCAGGCATGGTTATTGTACTGTAAGTTGGTAAACAATGGTGACCAATGTAGTGATTAGCTCAGATTTAGCTACAGTATAGTGCCAGTCTTTGTCAGAACTGGGCAGCATCTTTTTATTACAACAAGAGCAAAGAACTCCACTAAAAGCTTCTCTTGGTGGAAAAGATGTTTCTTCTCTTCTCCTGACCAACTTAGGTTTGTTTCAGCAACTGGCTTCGCTGACTGTAGCAACAGTAGTCATTGAGCTGCATATGCCCATTGTGTCATATGTTTTGTCACTTTTTGTCACTTTTTTGTCTGCCTTTTTCAAACAGACTAGGTCATTGCTCATGTGAATGCAAGACATATCCCATTCAATGTATATGTAAAACTGTCTATCTGGTGTCGGGTTACTCATGTCTTAATCGGCACTCATTTAAAGACAAGTGATTTTTTAATGTAATTTATCAACTTTGATTTTAAGAAGGATAAAAGATGTTCATATATGCACATGGCTGACCACACTGATGGGAAGGTGCTGTTTGACAGGAAGCTTCAGGTCTTGGGTAGACTCTCATTTAGATTTAGAAAGCATCTCTGATTTGTAGGTCTTGGACAAGAAAGACCTCCTACAGATGCGCACTACAGAGAAGTCGACAGTCTGGACTACATGTTTCAGTCAGTTTCTTTTTATTTTTATGAATAAAAAACAGTTGTGAAATATGGTTGCACTTACTGATGAGGAGACAAGCCTGGGTTATACTTCTACAGAACACCATCAGAAAAAGAAAACCCTGAGAGAAACAAATAGTGGTATAAATGCTCTACTGTCTCTGTAAATTATAATACAGTAACACCTTACAGATTTCTCCTTATCCTGACATGAAATGTTGTTCGCTTGATCAAGATATGACTGTCTTTACATTACAGCACCAGAACACTGACTGACAGCTGATAGTAATCCTAATAATATCATAGGCTAATTGCCTGTGCTTCAAAGATGAAGTTATTGGACTCTACAGCAATATTATTGCCCCGACATCAGGAATATTTGATAACACAAGGTTCAGATGACTGTTGACTTATCCATTGAGCTGTCTGCCAGTTTTTTTTTAAATGAAATGAGACATTAAGGAGCAGTGGTGGACTTATTTTACATCACTGTGGCTGTAGGGAGTCGCTGATGTGGCCAAACCAAAGTGTGCTGAAAAGGATAGTAAAACATGAGATCATTTATGATTTTAAAAAAGTAGTATAGGACCTTAATTGACTGTGATTAATTTGATTTATATTGACAGCTCCAATGTAAACATTACCAAGTTAAGTTCTGGCTCGTACTTTCCTAATCTCAGAGAATGAAATTGTGTCCTTGTCCTGTATAGCAGTCAGACACTTGCAGTTTGAATTAATAACTCTGGTGCAAATATGTCATTTTAAATAGATGGATATTTTATATTTCCTGTAATGAAGCAAATATTAAACATAAGGAACTAATTAAAACAGACCTAACAGTAACTACAGAGGAAAGCAGAAGTCAGTTTTTGTACCCTGACAGCAGTAAATTTTGATGAAGAGCCCTTTAAGGGGCTGAGGTTGTGGGGACTGCAGCACAAAAATGATAATAGGCTGAGTCCTATAACTTCACAAAAATTCTGGCTACCTTATTACTTTTTCTGAGACATTTATTCACTCTGATTATTTGATATTAAAATCTGACTTTGCTTATGGTGTTGGTAAAAGGTTAGACTTGTTATGTTGGGGAAGTCTGACTCAGAGCAGCAGGGGTAAATATATTTCAGAACCAGCTGTAATCAGATCACTTAAACAGTCTTGTGGCATATCCACAGCCCCCTCCCATTCCAACCCAGCAGCCACAGCTCTACACAACTATGATCAGCATCTTCACTCAACCCAGCCCACCACCATCATAACTCAGAGGTTTTAGGATTTGTCTTGTAACCAGAGCTCCTCATCTCCCCTCTCCTCACACCAGGCCGATATTTGGGCCTGGATGTCTCTGCATCCCCTGCTGTTCCTTTTCACTCTCATCTTTCTTAATTGAATTTGACATTTCCATCGATTGTATTTCCCCCACAGTTTGAACAAAACCACAGCCACCCTGTTATCCATAAACCCTCAGCCCTGTATACTTCTCCTTGGAGAATAGTCTTTGGCGGTGTTGCCTGTTTCATCACAGAGCAGCAACAATGGCTGAAACTTGTCTGTGGAGATGAAATATAAATGTGGCTCTACCCTCCTAGGAAAATATTTATAACTGAGCGTGTGTGGAATGAAGGATCCTTTTGTGTGATGTTTTCATCATCTCACCCCCCTCCTCCTTGTCCCGGCCCATGCAGCTTTTGGTGTCTGAGTTGTTGGCAGCGGTGGCCCGTATTGGCCCTGACCATTTGTAAAGGTCAGGAGCGGCTCTTTGGCTGCATTGCCAGCCCGCCGTATGATCGCCTCCCCGCTCACACTGAAGCTTTTGTTCAGCACTTTCTTGTTGCTTTCCTCTCGGCCCGGTCTTAGCAGGCTCACACTGCTGCTAGTTTTGGATTACAACTGTAACTCCCTCCAGGTTCTTGCAGAATTTTTCGTGATTATTGCAGCACCAAAAACTGCTCTGTGTGATTTTCCTCTTCTCAGTTTCTCAGAGTCTACAACTTTCTTTGTTTTAACAATCCTCAACCTTCAAACACAGCAAACTGACTCCTGTTAACAGAGTCTGTGTTTCCTCTAAACATGCATGCATCAGTGTGGCTGCTGTTGCAGTGAATATTGCCTGGATTCTTAGGGCAGACACTCGGCCACATTCTTCATTTAGTACATCTAGTCTGGCCGTTGTTGCACCTTTTCTCTTCTCAGTGCTAAATCACATCTTTCTGTTGTCAGGCTATTGTTTTATCCTGAGTCATGTCCCTTTTGTTACCATGACAAAACTGTCACTGTTTCTTTTTTTATGTTTTTCATGTTTCAAAGATTTGCAAGGCTTTAAGCACCAAAGATATCATGTAAATGTGCTTTTGTTTTTACTGGCAGGGCCAGATTGTTGTGTTGTAACGATTTCACCTGGAAAGTAGAGTTCACAATCAGTCAGTACGTTTACATCAAAAGATAAATCAAGCCACAGCTCGGGATTTGCTTTTAGTAACGTAGCATGTGTTAAAAATTAAAAAAAAATTTAAAACAGATTAAAAAAGCAAAATAAGAGAAACAGAAATTAATATTTGTTTTCCTCCTAACATTAATACAACCTAATAATGAAAATAAAATATGTGTATATATCACATAGTTGTTGGAAAACAGCATGTTAAAGGCTTTGTGTGGATATACAGAGGGAGAGAACACCTGCTAAAGAGTGTAATATTTGTGCAAAATCATAAATTATGTTCTTCAGAGGTTTGCAGAATAGCTCATGTAAATAAAGCATTGGACGTTTTGACAGAGTTAGCAGAGCACCTAAATACACACTTGTAGCCGCTGTTCTCTACTTCTGCCTACCCCATATGGCCTTTGAAATGCATAAGCGTCAGTAAAGTCCTCGACCTTATGCTTTTACATCCAGAGGTTTTTTTAAATCAGCGCAGTGAAGTTGAGGAGAGGAAGAGGCCGGTGAGTCTTACCACTGCTCTGCTACGGCATCTGTAGTTAACGTTTCTTATTTGTGTGTTTTGTTTTGCCTGTTTCTTTCTCTTCTTCATTGGCTGTCAGCAAACATTGAGGAGAGTCACTGCCACCTATAATGCCAGTTGATTCTCTCTGTGATTACCATTTTTAAATTCAAACCATAGACTATAGAAAATATTCATCGCGAGAATATGTGCTCTGAACCTTGACATTCAATCATGCAAGTTTCTGTGAGATCTTGTGTGTCCAGAAACTTCACTGTGAAATTGTTACAAACAACAGGTGTGTGGTCTCACAGTCTGACCATGTCGTCTAGTGTGCTCTTGGAGGATTATGGGAGGCAAAAAATGGTTTGAAACTGTCTGATTTCTGTGGTCTACTACATATTTAAAATCTTTTAAGATTGCAGTAGGCTGTACTGTGATTTAATCTACATTTCTATCAATTGCCCTTTGGCATATCATTGATAAGGAGGTTGTGTTTGCCATAGTGGACAAGACACAGACTAGTATTATCTTAGATGTTTCTGTGCAAAAATTCTCATAATTTACCTTTATCCAAAATTTTAAAAAATTTTACAAGGAGTAATTGGCTGAAGGTGCAATACAATGATCAGATTTGTCACTTTGCATAACAGTTGACCATTAGGGTTGACTAATAAAGTTGACCAATCAGCATGTGCCCATTTAAACTGTTTGTTTAGTCACTTACAGGCTCTGATTGTTTTCTAATGCTCTTGTTTGTGTCTGATAACATCACTGAAGAAATCCCTATTAAAACAGACCTTTGTTGATGCATAAGAGGCTTTTTTATGAAACAAAGGATTATGTTGCTGCCATAACTGTCTGCCCTACAAATGCCTGCTGAAGAAATCTTCTAGAAATTACTTAATCAGTGTTATATGTTTGGTCATAAATGTCCCATTAAAAAGATAACAGAACTCTCTTTAACACCAAACTAAAGGCTGTCATGTGATGATAATTTCTCTTTCTTCCTCCATATAAACTAAGTTTAATGGAGTGATTCAAAGCGACAGTCGTCTGCTTGCTCCTCATGCCTCAGATTTCTTCCAGCACAATGAGCTCTCTTCTTTTGATTTCTGTCTTCATTCCTTGGTTGGACTAAAAACTCACGAAATTGTCCTTCCCCTCTCCTCCCTTCCCATGATTCCCTGATTAGATTCCTGAAATGCAGACAGGAAAAGAATTTGGGAGGACAAACCTTCCTCCCCTTCTGTCTTTTCCTTCGTCTCCCGGGTGCTAACACTCGCCTGTTATGAAAAAGAAGGTTAAAGGGAGCAGTTTCCTGACCTGAAGAAAGGTTTGAATGTGAAGAATGTCAAACATTAGGAATGGGGTCGATAAACATCTGGAGATTGTGTCATGTTGTGTCTCAGTCTGGCATGTTAAAGAGGATTAGAAAACGAGTATGGCGTGAAATGCATCTCTCGAGCTCACTCACACCCACTCACTTTTTGCTCCGTCTTTGTCTTACAGGGGAATCTGGACTGGGGAAATCAACGCTGATAAACTCGCTCTTTCTGACAGACCTGTACTCTGCTGAATACCCAGGGCCCTCTCATCGAATTAAGAAAACTGTACAGGTAATGAACTTATCTCTACAGGTATAGTTGACATGATACCAGAATCTGAATTTCTATATTGTACTCTTCATACTTTTGACATCCAACCGTATTGGAGTCTAAGATCAATATTAAATGTTTTAATGCTCAAATTTACACAGTTAATGAAAAAAAATTGGCTAGTTTTGGCAATTTAATTGCTGGAAGTTTCTGTAGTTAATAAAAACTACAAAATGAACAAAGACCTGCATTTCCCAACATTAATATTCTGTTATGTTGCTAATATTTTTAATGGCACCAAAATTATTCTTAAATTGAGGGCCCCTGATTACCTCTGAATTAAAAACATAATATGGACATCTGTGTTACATGTTGATTTTTTCACAGCAAATATTTTAAATAACATTTATTTCCTCAAGTACTCTGACCACTTTAAAGCACCGATATGTTGGCTACTTTTACTGCAACTTGTCATAGTTATGATCAAGTCTTTTGGCCTCCATTTTCCTGTTTTAGATTTTTTCTCAAACACATATACATCTGTGTGGACTCGAATAGTTATTTATGCTCCATATCAGCCCTTCATACTTTAAAAGTGCCTATTCATGTGGAATATTGTCTATTTGTAGTTTTTCAATACATTATGAGATTTTAATGAGATTAAATCTGTTGCCTATGATGTTACAGTTTTGTATTTACATTATTTTAGGTGTACTGCAATCTTGATTTTGATAAGAGGTTAGGACGAAGTTATATATTAATGGACAGCTTCTTTTTATAAGCAGCCTCATGACAAAAGAGAAAGGGGGGGACACAAAGAGAGCAGCTGTGCTACTTTAACCACGTCAAGTTCGCACAGCTTATATTTTAATTATAAATCTATCATGAGATGTGGACATCAATCAGTGTATCAAAGGAGGTATGAAACATGATTTATGTCTATAATTAATCTCATAAGGTGGTTGTATAGGGATAAAAAATGCTGACATAGTCAGAAAAATAAGGTAAGCTGTTGCTACTGCTAGCTTGTTGAGGAGTGCAAAATGGGCAGAAACTGTCAGCAGGCATGCAGGAGGAATTTCATAATAAAAGTACAGCTTAAAGGTGGTGATGTAGATTGATGTTTTACTTTCTATCGATATGATTGGATAAGTAACCAACCAACCGATATATCGGTATCAGTTTTCTTTAATGCATGAGTTCTGTGAAACATTCATAAAATAACATCTACTTTCTCTGTATCACCACTTTGTTTGTAAGTAGCTGTGCTCCCTCTTCTTTATCTCAATGTTGAATGGTCACTGCACACCATTTCTCTCTTTCTCTGCTTACAGCAGCATTGAGTAAAAATATGACTGCATATCTGTTTTGTTTTGTTTTGTTTTGTTTTGTTTTGTTTTTTCAGAATTTTGGTACTTTTGGTACTATCGGACATAAAAACAGCTGATAATCTATCTTTTAAAGCATGTGGTTTCAAAAAGAATAAACATTTGATACAACCTTATCTACAGGACTGATCTACACTTTTCCTCTCTGTTCTTTGAGGATTCACCCTCTCCAGAAAAATTGTGTGCTATATCTTTAAATAGAAACAGAACAGGTAACCTTCACCTCGATGGCACTGGCCAGTCAAAGCGTGAGAGCCTCAGGCAGCTTTAACACAGGTGTGCCTCTACCTTTTGTTTTTCTGTGTCTCTGAGCCTCACTAAATAGTTTCTGTGTGAGATCTTGTTTTGTGAGGCTGCTCCTCTTTTCTGTGTTTGTGTTAGACAGTGAAACCGGTTCATCTGCTTTCATAAAGACATAGTTTGTTTGCCAAGAGCAGAGATGTTTTATTATTTCATATCAGGTTAATGTGATTAAATCGCTGTTTGATCCGAAGTCGTAACATGTTACGTTAAACTGTTTTTAATCAACAGCAAACTTTAACAGTTAAATTACTCAAATTTTCTTCCTGTCTTTCATTTTATTGATAAAATAATTTATAGTCCTGTTAATTTTCTAGTTACACAAAATGTGCCCAACACTTCGACAGTGCTAGGCTGTGATTTTGATATCATGTTCAGCAAAATAAGCCGAAACGCAGTGATTTCATCTGAGAGGAATTCCTGGAGCAGCTAATCCTTTCAAAGTCAAAGAGACAGCCTCATAGTGCTTCAACTATCCAAAACCCGTAAGAGATTTGTGTATAAATATTCACTCAGAAATGCCCATGGCTTCATACTTCTGCCAGCATGAAAGAAACACCGTTTATGAACATGAATATGTGAAATAATACAGTAACTTAAAACATATTTACATTACAGTTTTTATCCTTCTCATCAGCAGTGACAGACACTGTCTAGCTTTGTCCTTTCATTCTTTCAGCACAACCAAAAAGGGCATTTGAAGTGTTTGAAATGTATAAAATATGATAAAGTAGCAAACACTTTGATGTAAAAAATCAAGAATCAATTTTAATTTGTCAGCTTTTTCTAAGTTTATCTAAAGACATCATGCTGAAAAGTGAAACTGGCATTATTACGTGCATAAAGCTGAAATTCATGAGTAAACAGCTTAATGGAAGGCTTTTATATGTCAGCCTTGACAGTGAAGAGTTTAGTCTGGCTGAAGTGGCCACTGGCTGTGCTTGATGGATATGAACATCTCTGTAAACACAGTATGTTTAGTCCTATGTGCTCCACAAGACTATCTTGTAAACATTAAGGAATGAATGCTACAAACATGTTCTGACTCCTCCAGTCATCAGCGCTTGTATACTTGTGTAGATTTAATATTATAATCCTAAAGATCTTCATCACAGCTTAAAGATGTGCACACATACTAACTAGAGAAAATTGGAAACATCAGATGAAATGTAGAAGACAACATTCAACATATGTTCAGCATTAAAATGTCAGATTAAATAAAGTATTTATATCTCTACAGAGAGAACAAAAAGTCAAATAAGCTGCCAATCGGGGACTTTTTCAGACAAACAAAAATGTTTATTTAGATTGTTTCAGGTTTATTAAACTTAACTTTATGCTTTTATAAAAGTGTGTATAGTTTGTGTACCACTAAGAGGCTAATGAGATAAACGTGCATGAGTATGTATGATAGAATGTTTCTGAAGTATGAGTTTATACTACAAAAGGTGCATTGCTCCTTCTAAAGCCACCAGTTGTCCTAGAGTTTCCAGCCGTCTGCACTCATCTGTTAGTTTGATTTTAATTTTTTAGACAAAGCCTTTGACAGTGGAGTCTTTCAGCTTTAAAGAGAAGGAAGTAACTGCTGTTTCTGGAACAAATAACTTCTCTTAACTATATTAGGCTTTTCTGGTATCCTTTTTCAAATGTGTGCTGTTGGTCTCAGAGTAACTGGGGCCTTAATTTAACAGATAAGAACAAACAGTTTGCGAACTGGCGCTGTATTTCCTGTGTTTCCATGATAGTACAGCTCATATTATCATCAGTGTGTGTGTGCCTGTATGCATCTGTTCACTAAACAGCAAACAAACAGACAACTTCCTGCGATCATGCAGAGATAAAATGAGCCACGCGCCCTAGTGTACGGTACACTGCCCCTCCTCATTCCAGCTCAGCAAGCTTCCTCTTAAATGATGACAGCATTAGTCTCAGTGAACATTACACACCTCCAGATGATTTGTCATCATTTTACTATGCTTAAAAAATCCATCACCACCATGATGTTATACTTTAGGATTAAAGATAATAGATAAAGCATAACAGCAACCCTTGAATTGTGCAAGCCAAACACTGCATCGCCAAAACATTTTTTACCTAGTACAGTTTGTCACAGATCAGTCTTAAGTCTTCAACATCTCTGACCACACCTAGCATTAGAGGTTATGTGCTAATTGAAGTCACCTAGCTCGTTAATCCAGGCAAGATATCAGCTGTTGAACTGAGCCATTGAACAATGCTTTTTTTGTGACTACTTCACCCTACTACTAGTCACCAGAGGCTATATTTAACAATGTTAGCCTCCCTTTTCTCAGTAAATTAACCCCAGACACCCAAAACTGGCTAATTTAGCTAAATTGGATGTACATTCTGCACATTTCAAAGAGTCCATAAAGGAACAGCTTACTCAGCTGAAATTACACCAGCACATTGACTAATCCAATGGTTGGTTAGTTACAAAGAAAGTCAAAATGTTCCAGTACCATTTTTTCTTCCTGATTCTTATACCAGAGTGTTGGGGTTTGGCTGCTACCATGTACAGAACCGATATGGATATAAACTTTTTGGACCGACTGTGCTGTGGAAAACTGCCTCATTATTTAACCCTACAATGAACTCGGAACCAAATAGAATCGAATGTTCAGCCTCTGCAGAATATTAAAATAACAATGACACAGAGCCACATCACAGGCTCTCTCTGTCTTTTCTCCATTATATGCCACTCAGGCTGTCTCCATAATGATCAGGCGTTTCAGCATGCAAAGCTTGATACAGCATGGCGTGATCATGGAACAGCCTGCCATTGGTTGTCAGCCCCTCAAAAGCATTCTGGGAAATGTTCAATATCAGATCTACTTGTGTGGATTTAATCATTTAAATCCCCTAGAAGTGACTCGAGTTCCAGGCTCACGAGAAATAATTCCGTATGGACATTGAAGGCATAGATAGCATCAGTGGAACTGCCCAAAGGCAAGCTTCAAGAGGAAAAAAGTTAGAGGCTAGGATTTATGGTTTAAAGTCACTTCTTCTTTTTTTATAGGTTTATTTTGGTCATTTTTGTGCCTTTATTTGATAGAGGAGGATAGTGGATAGAGAGACAGGGATGAGAGCCGTGGGAGAGACATACGGTAAGGGGCCTTAGGCCGGATTCGAACCCAGTCCGTCTGCATGCATGGGGCGTGCACCTTAACCACTCGGCCACTTGCGCCCGTGGGTTAAAGTCACTTCTAGTCATATGATCGTGCCACTGGAATGGGTTTAAAATAAAACTTTATCGGATTGGTGCATAAACATGTATGCACACTGATACCAATACCTGCATTTCAGAGGTATTGGACCAATTTCCGATATTAGTAGGCTATTGGAATCAGAACAATGCTAAGAAAAAGAGGGAAAAACTGCCTGTTATCTCGAGATCAATCAAATCAATGTCAGGCTCCCTGTGTCATCCTACTAGTAGTCTAAATAAAATAAATGAAATTAAATATTATACTGCATAGCTGTTGCAATAACATATTGATGTACCTTACAAAATGGTAGGATTTAAAGGCTGTACATGGGACTTAAAACTCAAACAGATGCATATTGTTCGTGTTGTTTGATTATTCTTAATATATGGTAAACTCTAAAAAGTATAGTACCTAAGCATTGTCTCTGCCTCAGGTACCTGACAATTGACTCAGTCTGTTGACTCCATACCTTACAGTCTTCTCGCTTGCCATGAGTGTGTTTACAATAACAAATATTAACACCCCATGAGCTTCATGAATAGCTGTCATGTCAAATAAAGACATAAGCACCATCAGAGCTGCAGATGTATCTGTTTGAGGAATGAAGCTGCTACCAGGAGTGATTCTGAGTGTGTTTGGCGTGCGGTTTGTGCCCGAGTCCTCCACCTTTGATGTCGTTTGCAGTGACGGTGCAGGGTTTGGCAGCTTCCTCAAATAGAGCACACAGCTGCATAGTTTTACTCGAGCTTCCTTTTGAAGCATGAAAGGTGATACTGTTGGTGTTAAGGAGCTCCTGCAGGCCCTCCTCCTCCCTCCCTCTGTAGTAGGGAATTAAACGTTTGGCTGGTGTACAGTAGATCAGCTGCATGGTGAGGATCTTCTCTTCACCTGCTCTCTGTGATCCTCTGCTTTGCTCTAAATCTCCTCTAATCCCTGGAAACACACTGAGGGCCTCTGTCTGCCATCGGGCCCTGCTGGGTTCAATTTGTTTACCTGCCTATTACACCTCCTCTGCTCTTATTAAGAGTTTAAATGAGATTAAGAATCTGTGTGACAGAGGGAGAGCTACTGTTGGCTGAATGTTGGAGGATTTCTCAAGTTTTCTACACCCAATCCAATAACCTGAGGGCTGAGGTGTTTGCTTATGATGAAATGTACATAAGTGTGGGTGGGATATGGTTGGGAAATACTTGACATGTTAAGATATATTGATCTATTAATATGTTTTAAAATGAGATAAAATGTTAGCTAATAGCATTTATGTGGTTTGAGTTTATGTTGAAGCTCTTTTGATCAGGCCTCGTATTCAGTAAAAATATTGCTCACAGTTATAACCACTTACAGTAATATGCTTAGTGACAAAAAGATGATCTATTTTAGGTGTTAAATCTGAATAGGAAATTATATTTATACATTTTAAGTAGGAACATTTATATTATTGGTGACAATCAAAGGATTTCATTACTGTTTGAACACACAGCAACAAAAATCAAAGTTCTTGACCCTAGAGATCCACTGACTGTGAAGAGTCGGGTCAGTGTCAACGTTTAAAATAACCGCAACAGATGCAGCTGTGGTTCAGGGGTAGAGTTGATTGTCTCTCTGCTGGAAGCTCAGGGGTTTGCTCCCCCGCTCCTGCAGTCAGATGCCGATGTGTCTTAAAAGCTTAGTTTAGAATTCTTGCATTTCTTGATATTGCCATTCAGCTAAAAAATATAAAAATATATTTTTTTTGTCCATGTCACCCAGCCCGATATGTAGCTGGGGGTGTTCATTGCTTTCTGCTTATCCTTACAAAACATTAAAAATGGGAAACACAGAGCTCTTAGTCCTATCTCCACAAACCACAAACTAATTACATTTCAAATAACTGTGGCCTTTTTATCCCATCACATGCCAAAGAATGTGATGGAATCCAGATGAACGGAGTGTGTCACATAAAACGATTCATTTTGAAAGAAAAGAGGAAGATGACCAATGAGGGATCATTTTAGAGGGTGTGAACTGAGCTGATATAGGCTGGGGCAGATGTCCCTGTAGTTCGTGTTAATAAAGCTTGCTGAGCAGAGAGCACATGGGGACATGGACTTGGTAAATAGCCAGCAAACTGCTGTATACTCTGAGCTCAGTCTTGTCCTGCAGATGCACAGACATGCTTCGCTTTTCATGTCAGACACTCCCGTTTCACTATACATGCCAGATAACTTTACAGAAAGGATCGCTACAGTGATTAACTTTATGACAAAATAAATGGTTTTATAACCAGAAACAACATAACGTGGGGAAAAATCATAGCCTGCATGAAGGTCCTAGCAGCATCCATTGGATGGTCTTTAATGTGTCTAAAATTTAGTCAAATTGTACTATTGGTGGTTTAAAACACTTTTTGACTTGTAAGTGGACAAGTCATGTACTATATTAGTATTCTTAACCTTAATAAAAATGTTTTTTTTTTGGAGGAGAACACAAATTCTGTCTTATTTTGTAGATGCTAAAGCTAAGACATGACTGGTCACGCCACTGTTATCCTTTCAATGGCAATTGTTAACTCTGTAGTTGCTACGTCCACTATTTTTTGTTTTTTGTTTTTACTGCATGTATATTTAACAGCATCACCAGCATGCATTTGCGTTTGGCACACTTGTAGACGAACAGTGATATAAGGACTAAATGATAGAGTATACCCTTGTGGTACTCCATTGTAGATTTGATGTTGCCAGACAATACACCATTAAATTTAACATCCATGCCAGCGCTCTAGATGAAATGGAAATATTTGAGAATATCATTGTGATTAACCATATCAAGTGCTTCTCAATCAAATAAGCTTACAGACCACTGATCAAATCAGACATGGATGTTTTACATGACTGTCTCTGTGCACCATGGTAAATCCTAACAGTGTTGTTTCTTTTCCCATGAGCTCACTGTCTGTCTGTGGTTAATAGGCATGTCTGAGGCTTGACTCATCCTGTTAAGCAGCAGAAAAGAGGGCGCTGCAGGATTCCTTGGTGTTGCCCACTTAGCAATCAGACTTGCCATTTCACTCTCATTTTTGACTTATTTAAATCCATAGTTTTTTCCAATTTTGCATCAACGCATCCTGCAGAGAGGGGAAGTCTGGTATATTTGATTTTTAATTTTTTAGGGCCTTTTTATTCCGTTGTTAGAGGATAGCACAGTGAATAGAGTCAGGGAACTGGGAAAAGAGGGAGTTGGGAATATTGGAAAAATATTGGGTACATTGGAAAGGGGCTATAGGAAGGATTTTAACCCAGGAACAACAGCAGACATTACCATTAGCTTGCCCACGCCCCAATGTGTCACATTTTTACACCCAATATAATCTTGCAAAGCACATGGATACGCCCGTTTCCGTGTGTTTTTCACAGGCAAATCCATCTTGCAAAGCTCCTGTCTGAACCGTTTGGGCCTGGTTAGAAAGTGACAGGACCAATCAGTGATGAGGTGCAGTACTTTTGGGCGCAACGGAGTCGTGATGTAAGCAAGCAGCACCAAGAGGCCGGCACAATTATGGCAGAAGAGAAAGCGTTGATGCTGCTAAAGTGCCAGTTTTATCAGAACTTGACGACATTTCTTCGTTAAAAGAAGAACAAAGAACAGCATTGAATTGTTTTCTTTTCAAAAACGACAAAAGTTTGTGTGCTGACATGTCTACAGTCGCCATGGTTCACGTTATACTGTTCTCTATGGAGGTACATCAAGTATACTCGATATATCGCCCACCTCTAGGTCATACGATTAAAATAGAATAGCAGGGTGAAAACCAGACAGGAGCTGAAGAGATGTGAGATTCTGCCCCAGAGTGGACATACTTGTTATGTGGACCCCAGTGTAAGACTGATGTGAGTATAAGGGTAGTGACAGTAGTATTATTTAAAATTAAATAAATGAATAATAAATTTTAAAAATGAGCCTAAGGGCTACAGGTAGCTTTGAAATTACTCTTCTAACTCTACACCAAAGCATTATTTGATCAGATGAAAACCCTAGGACAAGTATGACCCCTGGAAATGGCCCAAATTGACCTTTTTTTTGTTTTGATTGCATCTAGACACATCTGCTCACAAAATATCAGAAATCTGTGACAAAGTGAAAGGAAGGGAGGATATTCTTTTAACTGTTGGGGGTTACTGCTGAGGAAATCTGGAATGGCTGTGTTGGAGACCCTAGAAATATCACAAGACCCAATGTGCCTGGAGAATCTCATAAATGTTTGAACATATTTAGGCCCCCAAAAGTCCAATGAATGACAGGAACAAATGTAAATGGATAAGCACTTGGAACTGAGTCCTCACACCAGCAGTGGAAGGTATTCACATGTTTGATGTTTGTCCCTTTTTGCACAAATAAGCAGTTAAAAGTAGATGTTCATTGACCAGAAGATTTGTTTCTAAGGACAGTGCCAGGGTTTTTAAGCTGCTAGCTGAAGCAATCTCGTAGAGCAGTATTTACGTATTGTTTATTTAAACTCCCAGATATGTGAAATTAGGGCTAGGTTTTAAATTACTGGGATTACTAGAAAGCAGCTGAATGTTGATTCCTGAAGTGTAAATATTATCACATAAACCAGGGTTCATTTACTGTCAGTCATTTTGTACATGCACTCCTGCTTATTTCTTAATGTGCAACAGACATATTTTGACAGGGCAAGCCGTTGACTCACAAATCAAGACTTTGAAAGAATTACTTCACCTTGTCAATATAGACAAAATCCAAATGACTGAATTATATATACACAGTTAAAATGACATCAGTTACGATTAAGTGTCAAAACTGTGATAAGCTGCTTTATTACAAATTATTTATGAATTTTAATCTTAAACATGGTCAAACATGGTCTTTGTCAGTCACACTTGTGCTCTTTGTGAGGCAGTCAGTGGTGAGTGAGTGTCTGTGTGGTCAGCCTAGCCCCCCTGTATCAGCTCTGGTGGTCAGAGGTCAGTTAAAAGACGCCACACTGAGATACATGGATGCCTGTGAGAGGTGGGTGGGGGTCATGAGCTAAGGGCTAACTATATAAGCTGTGCAGAATTCTTGTTATGCGTCAGTCTGGGGGAAAGATTTTTAAGGACAACAATGAGGACAAATGCATAAGGAGAGTTATTATACTGGAACTGATGAAACATTATACATTTATTTAAAGGAGATTAATAATATCAGTGTTTGTCTTCTTGCTCTGTCTGGAGTGTTTCTCATCACTCACCCACAGTCTGATTCTGGCAGGCAAGGTCTGCTTCAGATCCACTGATTAAATCAAAGTTCATCTGCTGATCACGAGTTCGGCCTCGACCTCTGAATGATCAAAGCCCTCCTGGCCTTTCTGGTGTTTTCAGAAGCAGCTTTGTTCACCTCGCTCCTCTGCTCCCCTCTGCTCAGCACAGATTTCAGATTACATGCTTGGTAGTTGCAAAAATAGTTTAGCTCACTGTGGCTAATTTGTTTACTGAGCTGTTTTTTACTGCTCTGTAGTATGTGTGTTTGTCGGAGTGAAGGCAGCTGAGGTCAATGGCCATGCATACTTATAGGAACAGTGTCTGTCATTATATATCTTGTGTTTGATTTGTATCGGATTCATATCTTCCCTGTCTTTTCAGAGCCCCAATCTTAAGTAATTTATTGCTCAGATTAAGACTTTACCTCATATGGGTAGTGGGTGTTTGTTTTTAACCAGAGCTACAGTGGTGACTAGTGGCATTACGTTTTAAAGTGGTTGATTACAAATGGCGCTGACTTGAATCATTTACCCAGATAAAGACCACATATATTAAAACTGATGATAAACATAAGCTGTATTTTGTAGATGTTTCCCAGTTCTTTGACTGATTTAAGTCAACCTTTTCATTTCAGGTGGAACAATCAAAGGTCCTCGTAAAGGAAGGTGGAGTTCATCTTCTGCTCACCATTGTTGACACTCCCGGCTTTGGCGATGCCGTCGATAACAGTAACTGGTGAGCACATCCTTCTGTTATCTGTCAATATAATGTATGTTAATATAGTACTGCATCAATCCATCTGATATGAATTTTTTTTGTTCCTCAGCTGGCAACCAGTCATCGATTACATTGACAGCAAGTTTGAGGATTACCTCAATGCAGAGTCTCGGGTCAACAGGCGACTTATGCCAGACAGCAGGGTGCATTGCTGTTTGTATTTTATCGCTCCATCAGGTCATGGGTATGTATGACAAGATCCCTGCCCATGTAGATTTGTTAGAAAGATGTGTTATTGATTTGAAGATGTTTTAAAAATAAGAGAATTCTGAATTTGTTGCAGTTATTTCATTTTTGAAGTCACTTTGCAAAGCTGTACAGACTGTTCTTTGGATCCTGTTGACCTTCCTCGAAAAAACAGTCAATAGTCGCAATGGCTGTTGAACTTGCTATTCTAACTAATTTAAGATCCCTCTCTCTGACTCTTCTAGTATGCAGTTTTTTGCACCTCTGTGTCTTAACCTCACATTTTTAAGGGGGACAAAACAGAGTAACCTAAACCATCAGTATATGGTAAAACCATAGGTGGAAAAAGTGCACAACTATTGCACTCATGTAAAAGTAAAGCTATTCTTGTTTAAATTAACTTGAGTAGAAGTAAAGATACTGGTCTATAAATCTACCATGTGAAAAATAAATGTATTTAATTCAGAGTTTACTTTAAGAACTGACTAGCTACCAATTAGTTGTAGTGTAAGATACCATTCCTTATTGGCAAGGACAACTAGAGAATCGATCTCCAACCAGGTTGTTCAGGTAAAATCAAACCTCTATAATAAAGTAAAATTCACAGTTTTTATTTAATGTTAAATATAGCTCTTTAAATGTGTCTTTATAAGTCCAACCTACATTTTTCATATAGCTGCAGTAACTCTTGAAAAATCTGTGTCAAGGTGGGTCTCCTCTGGCAAAAACAAATAGTCAAACTCAGTGGATAACTTCACCCATGCTGCAAATTTGTCTCACATCAAAAACGGCAAAGGTCCACCAGAAACATGACCAAAAATACCCCCAGCAGGGGTCACTATACAACATGCAACATCCAAACACAACTAAACACATAAATACATCTAAAACATCTTATATCTAAACTCTCTGCCAAAGAGCATGATTGCAGTTGAAGTAAAAGTATACTCAAAAAATGCAAGTGCCCCAAAAAACTACTCAATTACAGTAATTTGAGTAAATGTAATAAGTTACTTTCTACCCCTTGTTATAATGAATAGCAAGGCCTTGTCTTTTGAAATGTATACATAGCTGCAAATGTAATGTCAGTTAGTAATTGTCTTCAATAACTGTGATCTCATTATCCATTAAAAATGATCAGGATTATGATTTTTGCTTTAATAAAGCTGTTCCAACATAATAAGTTGTTGTCATCAGGACTTATGTAAGTAGCCCTGACAACAATCCTAAACATTTCTAATAATACGTTTTCAACTACTCATTCAAAATCAAAAGGACCATAATGCACTTGCACAACATAAAAATATGATATGACGTTGTTATTGTAATTTTAAAATCTTGCTGATTCACAAGGCATTCTAGGAGATTTTCCATAACACTCAGTTTAGAGTGGGGCTCTGGAAAACCTCCAGTTGAATGGCCATGTACCCTACCCTTCCATCCCAACAGGAATCAAGACACTCTACCCCTAGCAGTATATAAAGATAAATCATGCAGTGTTCATCGTATGATTTGTGCATCACATTTAAAAACAAATTCCTTTTAAGGTTTATTTCAATGGAAAGGGAAAATATGTACCTTGTTATAACAAGCAGCATGAATATATAATGTCTACACTCAAGAATATTTGAGAGTAAGTCTTGACTTTGGATACTATTGGCAGTTTAAAACTAGAACAAACCACTGAATGGAAATACTTCTCCAACATGAACTGAGAATCAAAAACAGTCCCAGATGTTTGGCACTATTTTTTACATACTCAGCCAATTGTTTTAGGTTTTTGGATGTTGTGATGGATAGAATTTAAGATCCAGCTCTTCTTCAGCTGGAGACAGTTATCCATAATCCATTCCCTTGTAACCCAGATTGCCATTGTAGAGTTACTCTGGATAAAGCAAAGTTGATAGACTTTTGTAACTTGATGAGGGCCTATAACTCCTTTTTTCTTCATTGTTTTTTGAGTCAGAATCCTGGTTGCAGTAAATCTCCACCATCATGCATATCACCTAACCCCCTTAACATGCTCTTTTGCTCAGTTTGTGGCCACCCACTGCTACTGCCGGCCTCACTGCCTCCTGGACTGTCAGAGCAGCCAGGAGGTCATCAGGGGGAAAACTACAAAAATATTTTATCTTTTAAATACGATCCATTTTCGCTACCATCAATAAATAGAGTTTTGAAACCAGAATAACACGGTGGTTCTCTGCAGTAAGACGGGCCCTTTGTGTAAGAAGGCCTACAGACCAGAAAAACTCATGAACTTTGTCTGATTCAGCGTAGATTCAAGGTCATTGAAGAGTGCCTCCTCTATCATGGAAGATGATGTGCGCCTTTCAGTCTCTGCCAAAGTCATATGTCAACATTACATTACAGCAACTGTTATAATGTTTTAAAATAAGGCACAAAAATGCTCATTGATTTCTAAGTTTTCAGGAAATATATTGGAAAGGTGTAACAAATCAGCACTGTAAAAAAATGACCAATCAAAATAACCATCCATCCATTTTCTTCCACTCATCTGGATTGGACTGCAGTGACTGCAGGCTAAACAAGTTGACCTTCTTCTCCCCAGTGATGCGATCCAACTCCTCTTGGGGGATCCACAGGCGTTCCCAGTGTGGGACTGTTAGTGGGGGCGAGTTTGGGACAGCTATGGAGACAGACTATTGGTTGGCCTCATGGGTGCTCTGGCGACTGTTAGACAACTCAGCAGGAGAGAGAAGGGATTGGCTCAAGCTGTTCTCAGCAGGATTGGAGAAATGCTGACTATGACTGGGAATGTTGTTGGACAGTGGAAGGAACACATTGAGAGACTCCTTGATCCAAGTAAAGTGTTCCCTGCTTAGGAGATATTGGCCCAGGGTGCCATTTATGGCCACAATGTTTACATCCCTGCGGTGTTTACCTTCACAATGAACATTGTGGAGGCATTATGGGGGATGAAGTGATCCCCAGCTTTGGAGGTAGGAACTAGGGGTGTGAATCTCTCCCTCTCAAGACAATTCAGTTTGAATCTTGATTCACTGACGATTTATTAAAATACAGAACGATTCGGTCCCATCCAATCTGATTTTACTGAGTTCAGTCTGATCTGATCAAGTACAAACTGATTATGGAATCAAAATAACTTTTTGCTTTAACAAAATTTTTGAAGAGACTAAGTCTCAGGCCTCCTGTGCAAACATTCTGAAATTATGTTGAAGAAATTTTTCATCATACTTATGCCAAGGTGTCTCCATTTGATACTTAGTCAGGAGATTAATATTAAAATGAGTTTTTAATGGTGCATGTTGGTCTTTCTGTACTTGCAACTTCCTTGGCATTATTAATCCTAAGTAATTTTTGGGCACCCATGGCCTTGAAAAAGTGTTCCTATACCATTACCAATTGAACACAAAGTCCTGTAATTTATGAGTTCTGTTTGAAGGCAGCATTTCTGTAAAGGTGGCACAGGCCACAGAATATAAGCACCAATGTCCCCTTCCACCAGCTGGCTCACCTCAAGTTCCTTGGGAATATATATTGGGCTGGTGACAGGAAAATTTACTCATGAAAAGTGTTGCTTTTTCCATGCAGCTCAGTTTGACAACTTCTGTCTTTACTATAGATAGGGTTCAAGTGAAGTTTTATCAATGAAAGCAGCATTTTAGAGGTTGGGAGACAATAACAGGGCTTGAGATAGACCCTTGTGGAACCCCACAGGAAGAGCTTTTGCAGAGGTCACCTTAAATAGCCTGTGATTACGGTTACAGGTCAGAAACATTTTGCATGAGACTGTTTTGGACTCTCCTCCTTGTGGACTCATGAGAAAACAGAGGAATAAATGCACAACACAGCTGGAGGTTCCAGCTGTTATGATTCAGAGTCTGTTGTGGCCTCATCCTCTGGCCAGCAGTTAGCTGTCCACACCTGGCCCGCCCTTCCTTTGGCATCATACTGGCTACCAAACTAGAATAACATGGGTGTAATCCATCCTGAGCCCACTGACCTGGAGACACCATTCCTCCCATCTGTGTCTTGGCTCTCGCTGCTGCCAAACACACAGAGACACTCACACTCTACCACACATATTCACTCACAGTGGGCCGACTGCTCTCTCACACAAGGCCTCCAACAAAAGGTGGTTTCTGCTGTAGAGCCTGTTGGCCCACAATGACCCGCTGTGGTTTGCTGACCGCAGCCCTGCTGGCTCTCTGGGCAAAATAAAGAGCCCCATATGGATCCATTCATTTTCAACACCTTCCCCTGGAGCTCTACAAGTATGTGCTTAAGCATGTAAGAATTTCCCTGGTGAAAGTTAAACTAGAAACAAGAACTGACCATGAACAGATTTAATAGCACTGGCTGGATGGATTTGTATAACTTGTTTTTGGTGTTTTCTGTAATTGTAAAAGGTTTTATTTTGATGTTTAAAAAGTGAATAAGCTGTAAATGTGTAAGGAATGCTTTCACAGATGATGTGATTTTGTTGTAGATAAAAATTAGACTCAGTCCCAGTCCCCCCTTTGCTCCTGCCATTTAGCCCTACCTCTATATTTTTTGTGTTCACATTTAAGGGTAGGTTGTCCTGATTCCTGCTGGAGTGGAGGGGTAGGGTAAAGGTGAAGGGCTACATAGCCCTTCAAACAAAGATTTTTCAGAGGCACACTCCAAGCAGGGAATTCTTCCTGCATGCCTTGCAAGTCATTGGCAAGGTGACAGCTCAAAGAAGTCAAAGAAGTCAACAATGCCTTTTCTTTCTTTGTAAATAATATTTGGAAATGACAACAACAGTCTAATAGGTTGTTGTAAGCTCTTAGACATTTATTGAAACTCAGACGATGACATTGTCTCCTCTCTGCTTCTTCCAAAGACTCAAGCCACTCGACATCGAATTCATGAAACGGTTACATGAAAAAGTCAACATCATCCCCCTCATTGCCAAAGCCGACACAATGACTCCAGAGGAGTGTCAACAGTTTAAAAAAACAGTGGGTGTTATTTCTGATGGTGTTTGTGTCTCTGTTTGTCCAGCATCTGTTGGGATTTGTTCAACTTTGGTTGTGTGATGAGAGGTCTTACATTTTTAAAAGCATCATCAGGTCTTAAATTGTTGTCTTCTGTCTGTATATATATTTTTAGAGTCAGTATATTTTGCTTCTTGTAGTATTTGCTAGTCGTAAAATCACATTGTGTGAGAGACGTTTAATGGAACAGTGGTTTTATGAATGAAACTATCCAAAGTTTGCATAAATTTACATGAGGCTACAAATGCTGTTGAGACCTTAAAAATTTGGGGGGCCTTGACCTAACTTTTCCATCTCCTGTGTGCAGATCATGAAAGAAATTCAGGAGCACAAAATCAAAATCTATGAATTTCCTGAGACGGACGATGAGGAGGAGATGAAGATGGTCAGAAAAATCAAGGTATAATGCTCATTAATCCATCTTTTGTGGGAGGTTAGTGTTAAGGAAGGCTGTCTCTTGATTTATGTCATTCATGTTATGTCTCTGTGTCTGTGTTAGCTTGCAGCCTTTGGTGTATTTTTAGCCGTTGTGTGAGCTATGTAACAGTTGTGTGCCCTCCCACCCCTCTGCAGGATCGTTTACCCTTAGCTGTGGTTGGCAGTAACACCATCATCGAGGTCAACGGAAAGCGAGTGCGAGGCAGGCAGTACCCCTGGGGCGTGGCTGAAGGTGAGACGTCGTTAATCAGCTGATCTTAGTCTTTAAATTCATCAATTAAATAATTATCTACCTATATCTGACACACAGCAGTCACACACAAGTGCAAGCAAGCACACAATATTTCCAGAGTGTGATTGGATTATTGAGCAGAAATCATGTGTACATACTTTTCAAAGCAGTAACACGATCCATGTGGTCTTGTTTTGCTCTGCCAGCATTCAGCACCCATTCACTGTGGGTCTGTCTGATCGAGTAACCACAGCATACATTTGATAGCAGGCTACAAAGACTTTATATGCATAAGGAGTCCATAACCAAAAAAATAACTTTCTGTGACTTTGCTGCTTTATTTTCTAAAGAGGGTTTATTACAAGCTGATCCTCAATAAAATGGGTGATAACAATTTACACATTTAAGTTTTAAAGCGATTTTGGCTCAAAAATAATTTAAAAATGTAAAAAACAAAAGGAAATTAGAACTAATACTAGGCGGTTTTATGCCTTGTGACCTTTGCAACCACAGTTGGGGTTCTGTTGTTTTTCCTCTGTATTTTTTGTTAGTCTAGACTAGAGCTTTGGTTCTCAACGGGTTGGTCAGGAGCTACCAGTCAGATGGGTGAGTCTGGGTTTTGTGGATGCAGGGAGAATGTTACCTGTTGGACTGCATTGTACCAGCTGTGAAGTTTAGTGGAGGAGGGATAATTGTTTGTGGCTGTTTTCAGGGGTTGGGCCCCTTGGCTCTAGTGAAAGGCAGTCTTAATGTTCAGCATACCAAGACATTTTAAAAATGCTATGCTTCCAACTTTGTGGAAACAGTTTGTGGAAGGCCCTTCTCTATTTCATCATTACTGTGCCCCAGTGTACATAACAAGGACTATAAAGAGATGGTTTGATGAGTTTGGTGTGGAAGAACTTGATTGGCCTGCACAGAGCCCTGACCTCAACCTCAGTGAGCACCTTTGGGATGGACTGGAACAGAGATTTCAAGCCAGGCCTTTTAGTCTGACATCAGTGCCTCACATCATAAATGCTCTACAGAATGAATGGGCACAAATTCCCATTAAACACTCCAAAATTTGTGGAAAGCCTGCAAAGAAGAGCAAGGGTTGTTATTGCTGCGGGGTGTAATGGTCAGCTGGCTGAACATTTTATATATACATATAGGGTATTTGACATCACCGTGGCCAACGGGAGATGCTGCATTTAATCATAACTAAATGAAATTAATTCACTAATGATGGACTATAATTAATCACAAGTAGTGCATTAATGCTTACAGCCCTTGTAATAAGTAATGAAGGAGTATAATGTTTTAGGTGACAGGATTACAACCTATCATGTTATAGATATAGCACATTGAAATTAGACGCCTGTGGCTCCTTTTTTACCATGAATGCATATCTTTTCCAGATATCGGTTATCGGTCACATGACCTACTGATAATGGCTATCTGCATCAGCCCTGAAAATTAATATTGGTCAATCCTTAGTGGTGCCGCAGACCTACTGCTTTACTTAAGGCTTACAACTATTTCATGTGTGGCTGGATCAATAACCTTGGGCTGAGCATTGAATTTCTGGTGTCTTGTTTTTGTTTGGGTTTGTATGTTTGCTTGAGAAACAACATTTTTTAAGTTTTATTTCTCTAACTGCAGAGCAAACTCTAGCCTTATGTTTCATGAAGTAGTTGCTGTATACATGGGCATTGTCTGTCTCTGTTCCTCCAGACTTTAGACTGAGTTTTGTCATCAGTACTTTCGGGACTCAAAATAGTGCTTGTTTTTGTCTGTTTTTACTGACTGACAGAGCCCTAAACCGCTAAAAACTGTGGCATTTAGCCCTTCTCTGTGTAGAATTCACTTCCTGTCCCCCTTATCTGCAGTTCTTCATGATGACACAGCTTGAATTTTCTTGGCTTTCTGGTAGACTTCTTTATATTCAAATCTCTGACCTTTTTTGGCAAATAACGGAGTCACCCCATGAGACTGAAGACACCTTAACATCAACTTAACTCTTCAGCACCAGACTATACAATCACTTCTTATGAGCAGTTGGTTCATGTCAGGATACTGTGAGGATTTTGATAGGAACGGTGTTTGATCACAAGAGGATTATGGGATTACTCCACATGGTACCTTTAATACATGTGTTTGTAATCTGTTTAACTCCTAAGTGACAAATGAAGTGTCTGATAATGGACAGCTCGCACAGCTTTTTTGTCATTATTTTTACAAACTTGAATTTAAACCGTTTACAGATACTAAGAGACATTCTCGAGCCATCTGTGGGAAACTTTTGCTATTTTCTCCTCAACACAGGATATGAGCATTTCATTTGACCTGCCACAGGAAGTTGCTGTCACATTATGGTGACAGGTATGAAACTTGAACACACATAGTGAATAGGAGGCGGTATTAGCGTGATGGAGCTGCGAGCCTTTTACTGTAGCTGATGGATTGGAGGCATTAAATGAAACATTTACACAGATAGAGCTAAGCACAGTGCAGCCTAGCGGCTGACACGTAGAAGTGCTACTACAGCATTAAACTTGTTTGGTATCTGTGTTTACGCTCCATGTGGAGCCAGTTTTGGAATACCACAAATGTTTCTGGCTCTATGTCAGTGCAGATATGTGGAGGGCAAGGTCTAAGAGAAGCTATGTAAGTCACTCCACCACAGCCACCCAGAGAAACCTCAGAGGACTGTGGCAAGCTGAGGAGGAGGGGCAGATACAGCAGCACATCACGCCATCCTCTGGTGGTGTTTAGAACTGTTTTTTTCCACTCCGTGTCTAAAAAGCCTGACTTGATTTGATCTATTTGTTTCTTGTCAATGTCAATGAATCCACAGAGAAAAAAAACCTTTATGGATTAAACTGAACCCTTTAGCATAAGCAGATTTGGACGCATAGCAAGGATAAACAGTGTTATAATATGTATGGAACAGAATTAATTTTTTTCCACACTGAGATTCCCAAATAATTTAACTCTGCAAAATAGCAAGTGGCACAGTATATTATCACTGCGTATGATACACTATAATATGTAAACAAACGTATTGTGCGAACATGATGCCTGTAAATATTTACTGTTTATGGTCCAACATATCAAATCCTTCATAGAAGATGATCTCATTGATGTGGCAAAGTGAAAGGCTAATTGTAGAACTGAATTCCCGTATAGTATAGTATAGTCCCTTATAAGTATAGTGAGGGCATAAAGTGAAAAAACATGGATGGAATAAGGTCAAAAAAAGCCATTCTATGGGTGCTAAGCTTGTAAAATAAAATGAAAACTCAACAAAACAACAAATGAAGATAAAGAGGACAGAAAAATAAGAAAAGGGTTAATGAAAAATAGAAAGAAAATGTTGCTTAAAATGAACTAAAAAGATTTATACTGCTTTCTATTCTTAATTTCTATGAGATGTTGTTACTTTTGCATTGTTTTTGGAGTAATATTATCCTCATTTTTTAATATTATGCTGATCTGTGGAAATGTGTTGACTGTCAAATGGCCTTCATGTTCTGTTTTCTTTTCCTATGGTGATTGTGTTCATGTGGTTTGATAATCCATTTTATTTTGTATCTAATTTGCTGTGTTTGTTTCTTCTTACAGTGGAAAACGGAGAACACTGTGACTTTACAATCCTGCGAAACATGCTCATAAGGTGAAAAAATGTACTTTTTCTTGTCTTCAGCACCAGGTAGTCATGGCCATCGGTGCAAAATACCTGAAAGACTAATTCCCTATTTTTGTGATGATTCCCAAATGATTGAACTCTGGTCTTTAATAAAGACGATATCATCGTCTGAGACTGTGTTCAGATAACAATCACTTTCACAGGAGAGGAAAGTCTATTTTTGAAGTCAAGTTTTGAGGTGTATTGGTAATTCTGTTCTTAAGAAGCTTAGCCTTAGTTGTTAAATATTTTTTAAATGACAAATATGTGTATTGCCTCAAATATTTGCAACAAGAAAGAGCTCAAAGTACAGTAACAATAAAGAGCTTATTTTTGCAGACAACAGGCACACATTGTTATCAAGTTTCTTACAACACAACAAATGTTCTTAGTGTGTCTGACCTTTTGTTATTTTATTAGTCAGCAATGATTTCAGTCGTAATGTGGTTTTCACTAACAAGCCACTTCTAAGAGCTAGCTCCTTTTGTGAGCGTCTAGAGCAGACAATTTCCTTTTTTTCCCAGTTTTCGTTTTTTTTAAGACATAAAAGTAAAATGATACTTAATGAAGAATCTCCTAGGAGCTAAAATATAAGCTCTCATTACTGAGCAGAGACGAATAATCCAGATTGCTGAAAAAGTTGAAATTTCCTTACTCCATGCAAGGCTGTATGAACATAAAGAAAGCTATGCCTTTTTATTACTAGCAGAATGCAGCAGATCATGTCAGCTTAAAGAGGTGATCTTAAATGCATGCTGGTAAATGTTGCGTCTATTCCATTCCAGCTGAATGCATCCCAGACCTCTTAGATTATCATGTCCACTATCCGAATGACCAAATCAGGTATAAATCTCCCTTAATGTGTTTGCCCAACAATGTCTTATAGTCACCAATAAGCCTATAAGACTGACAATTTGGTTTCATGGATGGATTTCTCATAACGAGGGAGAAAAGCTGTTAAAAGTGGCCTTCCTGGTTCACACTGCAAGTTACTCTCTAAATATCTGGGATCTTTTGCAACTCATATAGGGAAGTTTGTGTAAATTAACTGACATCTGCTCTGTGCTCATCTTCTACACCATTTGAGATAAAGGAATTGACACCTTCAGGGATTAAACTCTTTGTGTGTTTTTTTGTTTGATACTTAGGACCCATATGCAGGACCTTAAGGATGTAACAAACAACGTCCACTACGAGAACTATCGAAGCAGGAAACTAGCTGCAGTAACTTACAATGGTGTGGACAACAACAAGAACAAGGGACAGCTAACCAAGTGAGTCTGGATGAATCTTTATAGATCTTGATTCATATGTAGGTGAAATTATGTTGATTCATGAAGGATGGGATAATAATGCTGATTTGGCTGCTGGTTCTACCAGAGTGGCTAATTTACAGTGTAAACCCAGCAGAAACATGCATGAGGTCAAAGCCTGTTTACCTATAGATTACTGTTAAGTAATCTGTCACTTAAACCATTAGGCCCCAGCCCAAACAAACCAGCACTAACCCATCACTAACTGGGCACCAGTATCAGCCATGTCTAATCTGACAGTACTAACCGAGACACTGTCTGACCACTAATCCACCGGCTGCAGCCATCATTAATCAGCAGCTCACTCTCACAAAGCTAATGCATGATTCATGGCTGCATGCTAAGTGTCTGTGCGTTTGTTTGTTTTTAGACCTGAGACGGCTGAAGGCATGTAAGTGATACTTCCCTTCTTTAAAAATCTCTCCAAAGAATGAATTCACTCCTTTCCTTTCACCCTGAATTGTAGATTTTTTTCAAATGCAAAGCTAAAAGATGTGGATATTTCTTTCAATGAAAAATGAAATTAGGTTAATTAGGTTCATTTTTGTGATGCTATAGGGCTAAGTGTTACAGATTTTATCTAGAGACAGTCCAAAAAGTTCTGCTTATACCTTCTGGGTCTGCTTCCTGCTTTGCTTTTCATTGCACATTTGTTAATAACAGAATCTACTCTTTCCTTATGCAGTGATGTTGAAATGTACGTATATGTTCAGTGTCTTTTAATTATTGAAATTTAAAAAGATTTAGTTAGCCCAGTGACTCATATCCCTTCCCTAACAATCCACTGTAAACAGCAAACCTGTGTTTAAACAGCCGTCAGATTTCGTACTGCCCCCGGCTTTTGTCAAAGTCTGACATATTTCTATCCTGTAGAGCACATTGTCCAAAGACAGCACTCCGTGAATGTGACGTTTCTTACTTACGTTATTATACCAGTTTGGTGACGTAGAACCCTGGGTGCATACTCAACCTGCAGGATTTATTCATAATGGACAGCAGTCAAAGTCCACAGACTACAGAGAATTTTATAAATTATTCAAGAGTTATACAGAGTAACAACAAGCCTTCTTATTTGTCTCATTTTAATTTTTGGGCTTTCTCTTTTCTCCTTCATCCAATGTGGGCACTGTTAATAATGCCTTACATTATTTTTCATTTGATACCCTCATGCCCTGGTTACAGTGAGATTTTAAAAGACTTCAGCATCCTGGAGTATTGCAGAGAAATACATATAAATGATAAAGAGATAAATTAAAGTTAAAAACTCATTATTATTGCCTCAAACAGTGACTAGAGCAGAGATAAAGAGGTCAGAGTTCTGAATCATACAGTCAGGCTTCCACGTCTTCCAAATCCAAATGACTTTAGTTAACCTTGTTTGTGTAATAGCCTCTGTGTTTATATGTGTATATATAACTACACATATATGATAGCTCAACACAGGAGCAAACCACACAATCAACCTGTAACAACCATAGATTAATCGCAACTGCTAAGTCATAAAAGCTGAACAATAACCAAAACTGCAGTACAGATAATAAATACCTTGAAATGTGTTCTCTTGAACACTCCTACATTTTTCAGGGACCAGGAGACGTTGCTCTCTCTTTTCTGCTCTATCCGTCTGTAACAAACACTAACGTTAACATGTGTAGACTTAATAGAATTTATTTGGTGAATTAACAGAAAGTTGGTAACTTCCCTTTAATCATGCTCTACCTAAGGAACATGACACCATAATAAAGGCTTTTGTGTAAAAACAATTGTAAAATTGTTTATTAACAAAGTATATAAAGCCTCTGTACAAAAGTAAGCTTATTTAACACCAACTGTTGCATTTAAAAACAAGAAAATATCATTTGTTGTAGCCCAGGAACAGCCAGTAAAGTCATACGTGGCTGCACAGACAATTAATGAGAAGATCTTGCTGTTTTATTCTCACATAGTGCCTTTTTTCTCCAGATCACCTCCTCTCTTCAGTCTTCACTGGAAGCTTTGCACAAAGGCTTCCAGTGAAGGACAGCCAGCTGTGCCTTTACTACCTCTTTGATCCTTCTACTTCTCATCTTTTCAAACTTAAAGAGACCTTTAACATGTTAGAAGTGTCACAAACATGTGCCCATTCAGTCTGTAAGAACACTGTTGTGTCTCCAGGAGTCCTCTGGCTCAGATGGAGGAGGAGCGACGGGAACATGTTTCCAAGATGAAGAAAATGGAGCAGGAAATGGAACAAGTGTTTGAAATGAAGGTCAAAGAGAAGCTCCAGAAGCTCAGAGACTCTGAAGCTGAGGTAAGCTCATAACAGTGTTTCTCTTTAGGTTGTTTTTATTGTAAAATGCTTGGTTAACCTCAGACTGTACATATATTCCTCTACAGCTCCAAAGGCGCCATGAGCAAATGAAAAAGAACCTAGAAGCTCAGCACAAGGAACTTGAGGAAAAACGCCGCCAACATGAGGAGGAGAAGGCCAGCTGGGAGGCACAGCAGAGGATCCTGGAACAGCAGAAATTAGATGCCTCCAGGTAAAACACATCATCATGTAGGAGTTTATTCAACTTTCGAGAGACTTCTTTTTATCACACTTAAATGTTTCAGATCAATAAATAAATCTTAATATTAGACAAAGATAACCCGAGTAAATACAAAATCTAGTTGTTAAATGATGATTTCATTTATTAAGGGAAAGAAGCCATCCAAACTCCCTTGCTGTATGAGGGAATGTAATTGCCTACCTTGTTGTATCATGAGTAAACTGTGATTAACACATTTTTGGAAGCTGGGTTCAATTTCACTAGCTACACCCAGGCCTGATTACTGCCAGTCCTGTTGAATCAAGAAATCATTTAAACAGAAGCTGTCTGACAAAGTGAGGTAAGCTAAAAGATCTCCAAAAGCAACACTTCATGCAGCAATGTCAAGATATTTATGAACAAATGAGAAACAAAGTCGTCTGTCAGTCTGGAAAAGTTTGCAAATAAATTTCTAAGGCTTTGGGGCTCCAGCGAAGCATGTTAGAGCCATTAGCCACAAATGGAGAAAACTTGGAACAGTAGTGAACCTTCCCAGGAGTGGCCGGCCTACTAACATAACTCCAAGAGCGCATCGATGACTCATCCAGGACTGACGAGACAAAAGTTAAACTTTCTGGAAGGTGTGCATCCTTTTACATCTGGAGTAAAACCAACACAGAATTTCATAAAACCAACAGTCAAGCATGGTGGTGGTGTTCTGATGGTCTGGGGCTGCCATGCTGCTTAAAGACCTGGACGACCAGTGGTATTGATGGAACCATGAAATCTGCTCTCTACGAGAACATCCTGAAGAATGTCTGGCCATCACTTTGGGACCTTAAGCTCAAGCGCACTTGAGTTATGCAGCAGGAATATGATCTAAAACACACCAGCAAGTCCACCTCTGAGCAGCTTAAAAAGGATAAAATAAAGGTTTTGGAGTGACTTCGTCAAAGTCTGGATTCAAATCTGATTGAGATGCTGTGTTATGACCTGAAACAGACCATTCATGCTGGAAAACCCTCCAGTGTGGCTGAATCAAAACAATACTGCATCTAAGAGTAGGCCATGTGATGTGAAAGACTCATTGCCAGTTATCTGAAATGCTTGCTTGCATTTGTTGCCACTAAGGGTGTCACAGCCAGTTATTAATATAGGGTACAATTACTTTTTCACACAGGGCCAGGTAGGTTTGGATGGCTTTCTCTCTTAATAAACTGCATTTTGTATTTACTTGGGTTATCTTTGTCAATATTAAATTTGTTAGAAAAGCTGAAATGTGACAAATATGCCAAAAATAAGAAATCAGGAAGGCAGCAAATAGAGCATTGTATCAATCAATCAATCAATCAGTCAAACTTTATTTATATAGCACCTTTCAAACAAATTCAATTGCAGTTCAAAGTGTTTTCCAGGGTTGTACAAAAGTGATTGACAAAAAGGTATAATGGTAAAAAGGTTTAGAGACTAATGCACACACATTGTACTTCATCTGCTTCCGATGTGAACCCATAGAGGGCAGTCATTATGCATATTTCTAACAGCCCAGTAGAATGTAAATACTGTTTTCAAGATTAGGAGATTTGGACCCTAACTGATAAACAATATAACTAGAAAACCAAATGCAAAGGTTTTCAGCTGAGTAGAATTACTCTGAGGGTTTAGTTTTTCTTTAATGCCAATCCTTCCTCTGCTCTTTTTATGTTTTTTTCCTCCAGGACTTTGGAAAAGAACAAAAAGAAGAAGATATTTTAACATCCTTGGAGGACCCTCTCCATGTTCCAGTGTATTATTTGCCAACCTGCCACCCTCGATTGTCAGATAATCTGTCAGTAAAACACAATCGCTGTTTGACCATAACTGTAATAATCTAGAGAAAGCCAGGGGGCAGTATTGTCTGGACTCTGAATTAAACCGATCACTCCCTGCTCCTATGAAATAGTCAAAGAAATGTCTTTTTTTTTTCTATACTGATTCAGCAATAATTTAATTTTGGTTACCCAGAAATCACAAACTGGAGGTCAGATCTCAGAGTTCAATTATTCTTTCCTCATCTCTTCTTCATCTTGGGAATGATTTCACTGCACTGCTCGGTGCAGCGTCCTTTTAATGCCAAAAAAACAAAGAAAGAGGTCAGCCTTTCATTTCCTGCACACTGCAGAGAAAGGCTGAAGCTCACCTCAGGCACTGTTTTTTATATATGTGTATCTTTCAGTTCATTTATTTAGGTATCACATTTAATTTCCTCCATGATGTTATGCTCTTCCATCTCTCGTGTAAATTGTATACCATTGAACTGCAGTGTTTAACTTTGATTGTGTTTAACATTTTCTTACATTTTGTTCATTTTTCTTTTTGTATCGGCCCGACATCATCATGTTCATTTTGTTTCCAGTGTCACAGCCGGCGTTTTCCAGTTCCGCTTGTGGAAATCAAAAATGTATTTTTGACTTCACTCACGCTGAGTGTTAACTATACAAACCCACTGCTCATGAAGCAGTTCCTTTTGGATTTTTTTGTGCCGATTTTGTTGGAAAATGTCACTAAGAGAGTTGTCTTCCCTGGGGCAGGATGTGGAAAGCTCATGCTGGGTGCTGATGGAGCTGTAGAGCTTAATTCAAACAGTGGTTGGCCTAAAAACCGCACAGAGATGGTTTTCTTTACATCACATCCAGCACTGATGGTGTACTGCATCTATTTTGTAATGTCATGTTTTTATTGTACAAAGTCAAATAATAAAATTGTGTTGGGAAAAAACAGGATGATTTTTGTTTGCTTTGTTAAGAAAACAGGAATAAAGCAGAAAATATAGAAAGGAACCAAAATCTTTTGAGCAACAAAATGAATCTTTTTTTAATTTAATTCCCAGCTGTTTACGTAAAGCAGGGCTTCTCAAACTTTTCAGCCCGTAATACCCAAAATAAGGAAGACCGGGAACCCCCACTATACCCGAGGGTAGCTGAAGCATAGTTGACAGAGCCATGCACATTCAAGAATAGTCATGTGCAGATGTATATTTCAAGGATTTTTAAAAATTATTTCTTTGATAATTAGAACATAAACCTCCCCAAATTACCATGTTTCCTTTTTACATTTTAGTTGTTTGCATATATTTTTTTAATTAAAAAATGGGTCAAATATACCTTTTGAAATGATTTAAAAATACTCCTTTTTCAGTGTCTCGAGATCCCAAAGGGGTCCCAACCCCAGGTTAAGAACCACTGATTTAAAGAAAAAACAAACCAAGTCCCATTTAGATGTTCATCAAAGAGTTAAACTGTTCCCTGTTTGCAGTTTTAACAATCCTAAAGTCTAAAAAAGTTGGGACACTATAAAAGGTGAATTAATACAATTCTGTGATTTGCAGTCAACTTATATTCAACTGCACAAAGCCAAGATGTTCTGATTTTTTTTTTTTTGGGGGGGGGGTAATTTATACATATTGTATAAATTTGATGCCAGCAACATGTTACAAAAAATTTGGAATAGGAGCAAGAAAGGACGAATGAAATTTTCAAAAAATACCTGGAACATTCACTGGTAAGAAGGTTAATTGGTAAAAGGTGAGAGTATCGTGATTTGGTAATAAGGGAACACTCTTAAAAGGCTCAGTCGTTCACATTCAACCATTGTATGAGGCTCTCCACTTTGGGAAAGACTGTGTGGGCAGATAGTATGACAGTTCATGAATAGCATGTAGCTGAAACAAGTTTTGAGATTTCATCATCCACAATCCATTATATCAAACAATTCAGAATGCTTGTGACTTTTGACCCCTAAGGCAGCGCTGTATTAACTCTAGAACCACTATTGGGTAAAATTTACCCAAGGCTGTTCTTTAATCCTGTCTAACTTTGTAGTAATACAGTTTTAAGTCTGCTGGTCATTGATTTTTCCTAGAACCACCATGCAGGTAATATTTACCCCATAGGAAACCACTGATTTCCTTCTATTTCACATCAGCACATAAACAATACACATTGCTATGAAAACGTCTCTGTTGCTGGCCTGCCTAAACAGAAGTCATAGGTTAACCTTCAACATGGATACCACAGGCAAAAAAAAAAGTTTAATTATTGGGAAATTTCAATAGATTTCCTCTGCTCTGAGGGAAGAAGAATGTTGGAAAGTTTCAGAACTGAGTTATCAGCACCGGGACAACTTTGTATGCGACCGATCTAGGTCCCCTGTGGTTAATGAGCTGTTCATTGTCTGTGGTGAATTAATTGTTCAGTGATACTGATAAAAAAATAAATAAATAAATGATTACACTTTAGCAACCAGTAAATTTTACCTGTTGGCTGTTTGGGTATATAGAGAATACCTGGCAGTTCTAGTGTTGAAAACCATCATTATTTTGTGATGGATATTACAATGTAGGCTCGGAAACACTCCAGAAAACCATTGTCAGTTAACACAGTATGCCACTGCATCCACAAATGTAAGTTAAGACTGTACTATGTAAAGAGAAAGCCATAAATCAACAACATCCAGATACATATTCATAAGCAGATTCCAAAAAAGGTCAACAGTTGTACAGAAGTAGATATTTTAGAAGGATTTAGTTTGTAGTTCACTTATTTTTAGATCAGTTCAAATGGGGATTAAATCTGTATTTGTATCCATATGGCTGCAGGTGATATATCAGGTAATCCAACACGTACATCTGCTTGCCATCCATGTGGTGAAAGGACACGGCTAAATCTGAGCAGCAGCCTGGACCCTGTGGACAAAGAGAAGACCGGTTCAAACCACAGATATTTTTCTATACCTCAACACCCTGATAACCAGGACCAAAGAGGTTATGTTTTGTGGTTCTCCATCTGAAAGTATTCTTTTAAATGAATTTATTAATGACTAATAAATAATAATGAATTTATTTATTTACTGTACACCAGGGCCACCTTTAAGGGAGGAAACTGGGAAAGCTTTCTGTGGCCTGGTAGAAGTAGGGGGCCCATAGAGGTTTGTAAAACATGGTTCATCCTAGATTCAAGCAATCCAGACCTAGATGTTCACTATTAGTTTTTAAAGCAGCAAAACTGACTTCATTTAAACTGGTTTTCAATCTTGTTTACCATCTCCAAAAGCCGAATGGAGATGGGCCAGAGTGTCAAATGCCAGCATGGAGGCTACACCATCACTACTGATTGGCATACACTGATATTAGTTTAGTGATCTAGGAAGGGCCCAGCTGTTTTTGTGAATGGGCCTGCTGTACTCCTTTCAGCCCAAACCTGTCACAATGATATCTCAAAAATCTTTTAAGGAGCTGAATAGATTTTGGTGGTCATAGACTAAAGATAAAGGTCATTAGGCCTCATGTTTAATCCTTGATTATAAACACAATATCTCAGGAACCCCTTGCAGGATTTTCTCCAAACTTTGCACAAATGCCTACTCTGACTCAAGGATATAAGCTGTTTTCACAGTGCATTTTCACAACAGTGCCATAACAAAACTCCATCATCCTCACACGTTTAGTCAATATTATTGAAGGCTTGGTGGCATGATATTTGGTGTCCCATTCTATCAAGTCACAGCGTAGCAGAATGGGGAGGTAGAGTGGAATGCATTCCTGGGGTCAAGGTCAGTGTCTTTGGCCTTCTTTTCATCCCTTGCTGTTAAACGTGACACCACATAAATACAGATTTTGGAGGTCAAAGGTCATTTTATGCATCAGACTATCCTTAACTAGCTCTGTAATCCAAAGTTGATACAAAATTTGTCCTACACCTTTAAAGAAATAGGATTGCTACCAATCACACCACTACTAAAACCACTACTGTAAGGTCACTATCCAGTACTGTAAACTTCAAGGAGGCAGATAACTGCTCAGCATTAATTTTGGTCTTGATTCAGAAAGAGCTGTTGTGTTGTAGTGAATACCTCTGTTGGATCATAGTACTCGTACAGCAGAAACCCACGCCGAGATCTTGGGAGTTGTCTGACCAGTTCATAGTCTGAAGGAAAAACATGAAACGTTTGCGTTCCTTTGACATCTGCCGGCTCCACCTTCATCATCTCCAAACATTTCCCCAGAGCCACGTCCTCCATGTCAGAAAAGTTGGTACAGTTCTCCGTATCGAAGCCTCTGATGAATCGTCTCAGCGCTTCTTTACTGAGGACATAACCCGGCCCTCCGGACATGCCCTGTTTGACTGTCGGTTTAAACCTCCTGCCCAGATACAACGGCTTCTCTGGATCAAATCTGGACAACACATAACGTAGATTCTCCACAACAACAAACGTGTCATCGTCTGTCTTGAGGAACCAGTCGGCCTCATCCAGGTGATGCTGGTGGATGTACTGGAAGGCTCTGATGGTTTTCCAGTACAGCTCGTCCCTCCCCTTGCTTGTTTTCAGCCCCACAGTGGGGAAGTCTGTTTGGACAGAGCTCATGAACAGAACTTTATTGCAGCGCCTGGCCCATGTCGCTCTGATGTGCCTGGTTCTGGATCCCATGTACTCGGGCCCTGTCATGATCCAACACAGGATCCGTGGTCTTTGAGTGGAGTTTGATGCTGAACCTTTGGTCTCACCTGGAGGAAATCACAAAACAAGTATTAGACGAGTGTTAGCCTGTGCAGCGATCTGCACTTGCACGTTAGAAGCAAATTTCTCATTTTTTAGTCAATCTTTGCAACACAGTCTTGCTACAAACCACCAATCTCAGATGCCAAACTCTGCAGAGCAGAAACCACCACTGTCAGGATGAAAATCTACACAAAAACTTTCTTAATAAGACTTGATTACACTCCTGGTAGGGTAAGGTTTACAGTGGGGTGGGTTAGGAAGGGCTTACGACAGTAAAACGTGTATCTACCCAGAATCAGTCATTAGTAAGATGTTATGAAAAACTAAAAATGATTGTGCTGTTTGACACTTTACTGAGGAACAAATGCCCCACTTTTGGGGATTCTGCTTGTGGTTCTCAGTGCTCTCACTGTGGAGGTTTCCAAAATCCATCCGACCAGGTGGCAGCAGGATGATTACTTTGCCAGTTTGCTTTCATCCAACTGAAGAGTTGTATTTTTAGACTGAACCAATTGGTCTGATATCTATTTGTTTAGTTTTACACTTTCTTTCTTGTCTCCCTACTGTGAAGTGGATTGTCGGATAGTCGGGTGGATCCCTGCACTGTTTTTTTAAGTGGTTAGCGAGTTGGGCCACAATAGTGTGCACCTGTTTTCTGTGGTTTTATGCAGTGACTTTAGGAGTGGTGGAATATATCTTCAGTTAGGCGGTTTCCCATTGCTGCCGACCCTCAACCACCCCACCACATTCCAAGTTTTAAGCTTATCAGTCTTGCTAAAGACAAAATATTTTACTAAATATTTTCTGATAAATGTCCATTCTTTTGGAGCCACGTCTCTGTCTAGCTTGCAGTTATTGAAGTTGTGTCATCTCATATAAGTACAGTGTACTTCTGGTACTAGCTGATCTTCCCTGAACAATGGAGTTTGACTTGATTTTGAACATTTTGAACATGAAGGTCATTAATTCTTCCCTTACCTGTATGCTCATGAGGTGCAGAGAGTTTGTCTCCATTCTTCTCATCTTGCAGTGAATGAAAAACTTGTTTCGTTGAAATGAAATCGAGCATGAGTCGAACAGAGAAATATCCCAGCAGCAGACCGATGAAGAAGATGAAATGAGACAGAAACTGTCCCATCCTGCTGATTCACCTGCGCACAAACATGTATCAGAGAGAGTCTGTTTGAGTAAGTGCAGGTGAGGAAGTACATGTGGACACCCGGGTTGTCCCTGACTGAGGATTTACATAGTCTAATCTGATTGGTCAGATGATGGCCATGGTTGGCTGATTGTTTAACATCTTTTTTGTTTTGCACTCATTCACTCACTCACTCACTGATATTTCTCCAGATTCTCTGGATCTTTTGATGATATTATGTTCTGTAGATGGTGGGATTTTCAGAGTCTTCATAGTTTAACACAAAGGAACATTTTTCTGAAATTGTTTCACAAATTTAGATGCAGTTTTTCTCAGAACGGTGAACCCCTTTACTTCTTACACTGCCTCTGTAAAATACTCCTTTAATACCCAGCCATGTTACTGACCTGCTTTTTAGAGATGTGTTGCTGCCACCAAATTCAAAGTAAGCTAAAATTTCCATGAAGTTGTAAAATATTCTAGATAAATTTGTCAAGAATATATTATGTTGCCCTTTTAAAGCAATTTTATGACAACATGAGTGAGAAAAGCTGTTAAAGAGGCACAGTTAGCCTCTTAGGTCGAGGCTAATTGGCACCAACAGCTTCACTGCACACATGGTCGGGATACCAAGCCACTGTGAAGAGCTACAGAAATGATGTAAGGGCTATCAGGTTGTCACTGAGAAAGTGTTACAGAGTGTGGATGCAGAGTGCAATAGCACAAAATGTCCAAATTCCCATCATTCAAAGACACAGTACTTAAACTTAATTCTAAACATGCTCTTAGTGTCACTCTGGATGGATGAAATAATAAGGAAAGCTCTAAATGTCAGTAACAATGGGCTGACTGTAAAAGTCACTGGACTGGAGATTATCTTAATGTTTGCAGAGATACCTGCTTGTCCAGCTGCAAATGTTCCATAGTCTTCTTCCAATCCAGAGTCCATTAAAGCAAAGTAGACCGAAAAAGCTGCAACATGTTCATTTGCATGTGGTTGAAAGTTTGTTTAAACATACCAGTGTACGTGACAGAAAGCTCAAACATCATAAAGCAACAGACAAGGAGCTGATCTTTTCCGTTTCTCTTAGATGAAAGCATCAGTCTTTTTATGACAACAAGAAAGGTCTGAATTTCCATGCAGTGGATTTGAAAAGGTATATTTTCAAGGTATCAATGCACTTGAGGTATCAATACCTCAAGTTAAGTACCATAATATCACCCCCAGCTTTCCTTCAGCTATGAAAGCATTTTAAGTAGAACTGTGTTAGGTTGTTTTCAATAGTAAAATATGTTAGCCACAGGAGATTTCAGTGTGGTCCATCAAAGGAGAAACCTCATAACAGCATTTAATGTTTATTTGTATTGCAGCAATTATTAACTATTGCAATCTAAAGAAACTTTACGAAGAGGGCAGGTCTAGACAGTACTCTTCATTATGGAATCCCATCAATAATCCAAAATGAGTTCAGCCCTAAGCAGCATTTAGCAAAGATACAGTGGCAAGGAAAAAAGGAGGGACAATCACCCTGATGAAGTCCCAGTATTGAAAAGCAGTAAAAGTGCCCTGTTGAATGCCTTTGTGGTAAACATGACTTAGTGCCCTCTTTGTTGCCTTTTACATGAACAAATTTAATAACATGCCCTCGTTGGCGTCCTGTAAGATGACCAAATTTGACAAAGCGCCTTCTTTATAATAATATAATAATAACTTTATTTATATAGCACTTTTAAAAACATGGGTTTACAAAGTGCTTTGACATATGCAGAGGCAAACAGGTGCTCCCTTCTTTAGTGCCCTCTTTGTTGACAAAAGTTGATAGTGCCCTCTTAGTGGACACAAGTTATAAAGTGCCCTCGTTGGTGCACTTAAGGGCGTTTTCACACATTTTGTTCCGTAGATCTTGTCTGAATCAAGGATCTATTTGTTACATTGTTGTATTTGACTTTAACTTTGGTAGGTGTTCACATGAGGGCATGACCAACAGACCAGAACCTGTGGTACCAAACCAAAACTAAAACAGAAAACCTGTTTCAAAACCAAAATTTAATAAAGTGCCTTTTTTGGTGCCCTGAAAGTATACAAAATTTGACATATTGCCTTTGGTGTCCTGTAAATGGACTAACCTTCACAAAGTACCCCCTAAGTGGACACATTTCATTAAGTCACCACTCTGGTGAATTCTTAATGGGCAAAAGTTGACAAGGTACCCCCTTTGGTGCCCTATAAGCAGACAAAATTTTAAAAATGCCCTTTTCGGTGTGTTTTAAAAGGACAAAATTTGATACGGTGCTGTCTTTGGTGCCCTCTAGTCTTACTTTGACAAAGTGCCTTCTATGCAAACTAATTAACAACGGGCTCTCTTTGGTGCCCTGTAAGTGGATACAACTGGACAATTTGCCTGCCTTTGTGCCGTTTTAATTGACTAACTTGACAAAGTGCCCTTTCAAATTGACAAATTTGAAAGGGCACTCTTTGGTGCACTATGTATGGACATCTTTGGTGCCCTGTAAATAACTGGACAAACTGCCCTCCTTGATTCCTTCTTAATTCACTAACTTTGACAAAATGCACTCTATGTGGACACATTTGATTAAGCACCTTCTTTGTTTCATTCTTAATGGACAAAGTTGAAAAAGTACCCTCCATTGTACATGGATAGTCATCCAATAGTGGAGAAAATGCAACTGATAACTTTCTCAGTATTAAAGTTGATCAAAATTGTAGTACAGCCAGGGGTGTACTGGTGCCCTACCTACACGTACAGCAGGGGGTCTTTTTTATAGTTTTCGCCCCAGCCCCTCGAGTCTGCCACCAGAAGGATGGATGGATAGCCGACAAAGAGCTCAGTTGTTTTAGCTTTCTTCCCGTACCTCCAGTCCGGCAGGCGGCAGTAAAGCGCCTATGAGCTAGCTCCCATTCAGGAGAAGAGGATTGATATCCGGGATAAACAAGGGCATGTGTTAAATAACTATCCTTGTGTTAGTCTGTGTCTGTTTCTTTCTCTTCGCAGCTTTACGCTTGTCACTTTGTTAGAAAACAGAACAGCTCTGAGGAGTTACAGTCTTAGCAAGTGGTGTCATGGCGGTTTCTGCTCATGTTTCTAAAGTGCGCTCCCTGTACAAGAGGATTCTGGTCCTTCATCGGTTCCTGCCCATAGACCTCCGAGCTCTGGGGGACCAGTATGTGAAAGACGAGTTCAGAAGACACAAAAGTGCTTCTCCTGAAGAGATCAAGAGCTTCATGACAGAGTGGGAGGTAAAAGCTTTATTCGTACAGCACATCAACTAAACTCCGTTAATAAAGACCCTACATTTTGTGTTCGCTTGGCAGTGGAACGCGATGTTATGGTACAACATGTGACCGTTTGAATTGGTGACTTTCAGCCGAATGTTTCCGTGGTTGCCGTAGTTACAGTTAATGTTAAAAACGACAGCAAGAGGATGCCTCTTTTCTGCTTTCAACATCTTGTATGGCAACAGCGGAACCATAAAATAAATAAGCAAAAAACAAAGAAATCAATCTTAATCAAATGACGACTATGGAGGTGTGGTATACTGAGTTTCCAAAAGTTCGTTTTACCAAAAGCAAGCAAGAAAGCATAACCTCACTCACCAGATGAACGGTTTCATAGATCCATGGATATACACTACATTGCCAAAAGTATTCACTCACCCATCCAAATAATTGAAATCAGATGTTCCAATCACTTTCATGGCCACAGGTGTAAAATCAAGCACCTTGGCATGCAGACTGTTTCTACAAACATTTGTGAAAGAATGGGTCGCTCACAGGAGCACAGTGAATTCCAGCATGGTTCTGTGTGCAGCAAGTCCAGTTGTGAAATTTCCTTGCTCCTAAATATTCCACAGTCAACTGTCAGTGGTATTATAACAAACTGGAAGCGACTGGGAACGACCGCAACTCAGCCACGAAGTGGTAGGCCATGTAAAATGACGGAGCAGGGTCAGCAGATGCTGAGGCACATAGTGCACAGAGGTCGCCAACTTTCTGCAGAGTCAATCGCTACAGACCTCCAAACTTTATGTGGCCTTCAGATTAGCTCAAGAACAGTGTGTAGAGAGCTTCATGGAATGGGTTTCCATGGTTGAACAGCTGCATCCAAGCCATACATCACCAAGCGCAATGCAAAGTGTCGGATGCAGTGGTGTAAAGCGCGCTGCCACTGGACTCTAGAGCAGTGGAGACGCGTTCTCTGGAGTAACAAATTGCGCTCCATCATCTGGCAATCTGAGGGATGAGTCTGGGTTTGGCGGTTGCCAGGAGAACGGTCTTGTCTGACTGCATTGTGCCATATGTGAAGTTTGGTGGAGGGCGGATTATGGTGTGGGGTTGTTTTTCAGAGCTGGGCTTGGTCTCTTAGTTCCAGTGGAAGGAACTCCGAATGCTTCAGCATACCAAGAGATTTTGGACAACTCCACGCTCATATCCTCATAATATAAGCATCATATCTGGTTCATTAATCTAACTGATGAAAGTAGAAAGCTAATGTCATGCTATATTGAACTACAGCATGGTTAACTGAATTTAATGTCATCACCTGCGGATACAAGTGAACAGCAGGCTCAATTGCTGCAATTCGGTAACCTTGCAAAGCGGATGGATTCACCCGTTTCCATGTTTCTCACTCGCAAATCCATCTTGCAAAGCTCCCATCTGAACAGATTGGGCCCTGTAAGAAAATGACTAATCAGGAGTACGAGGAAGTGCTTTCAGTTGCGGTGAAGTCGTAACGTAAGCAAGCAGCAACAAGAGGCCGGTGCAATCATGGCAGAAGAGCTTAGCGTGGATGCTGCCAGCGCCAGTTTTATCAGAACTTGATGACATTTCTTTGTTAAAAGAAGAACAAAGAAGGGTATTGATTTTTTTTTCTTCAAAAACGACAAAAGTCGTGTACTAACATGTCTACAGTTGCCATGGTTTGCATTATGCAGTTGTCTGTGGAGTTTACTGCTAGGTAGTGGCTACAACATCACGTTCTGTTGCTCTGATTGGCCTGTAAAGATGTGACAGACAGAATGTTCATCTGATCACCCTCAGTGTTATTATTATTTTTTTTTTTTCAAAGCCTCTGCCTTTTCCCAAACACCGTAATTGGAAGGTTTCCCAGATGGATGTGTGAAACACATCCATCTGGCGTGTGAGGTTAGCGCTTCGGGTGATGATCTGTAATCTTCCTGGCAAATGCTTTAGTTCTTGTTAGCTGTCCTCTAGCAACTGTCTTTATTAAGACACACAACTCAAAGATTGGGCACATTTCAGTTGTATTTTATGTTGTAGGATAAAATGTTAAACTCGCTTGAGGGAGTGTTTACCACAGACCTTATTTCAGCCATTTAACCAAAAACTTGGTCAAAAATCCCATAGACTTTCAGACAAGGGAACTGGAAGTACTAAAATGCTAACTCACTTCCACGTTTTAGGACTCATTCCTTCACCACTCTATAGGGAAGTGCAAAAAATTTAAACACCCCAAGTGTCCACTTGAAGCTGACTGCAGGAACACCAGAAGTCCTGTACACAACACATGTTAAAAAGCCATTTTTTATTCTAGAAATAAACTGGTTTACAGCCTGGTTTAAAAAACAAAACATGTCTCATTTGCTAATGTCTTCATGTCCTCCCACTGTACGTACTTGTTTTGATCATATTTAGCATTATTTAACCTCAATGCACACTGAATGGAGCATCTCATTTGACTGACAGATAGTTTGAAAGGCAGAAGCTACATATCTGTCAGCCAGAATGCTAGCTAGCTTAGCTGACAGGAAGTCAAGCTCAGTGGATGGGCTCTTGTCTGCTGTTAGGTTGATCCAAAGTTCGGTTGAGACAGCCGTTTCAATATGGATGCTGCCGCAGATTGGCTTCAAAAGCTGTTTGAGTCCGCCCATTGTAATCAAACGCTGACATCACACAGGCTTTGTCCAATTCTTTCTACAGTCTATGGTATGAACATTGGAGCTTATCAGTGTCTAAAACTCATGAGACACATGCATATCTTCGGGCCTCCGCATAAACCTGCACCAGATGAACAGTGACCACCCTGCCCCATTATTTGTTAATTGTAGCTGCTTTATGTATAGCTTTTGCTTTGATCCTATTCAAACAATTTTTCTTATTCATTTAAATACAAATTCTTAGATTTCCTATGGCTAAAGTGAATAAAAGCAGCTGCAACAACCACATTTTCCCCCTCCTTGGTCTTATATATAAGCAGTGTAATATCAGTGTGTCACCACACGATGGCAGAGCAGCCTTGGTAAGAACGACCTAACAGAGGGATTTAGTTTCTTTTAGCTTTTCAAAAAAGAGTCTGTGGGAAGTCACAGCCCATTAAAAGAAATAGAAAGGATCCTTGCAGTGATGGGACCTTACTGCTCTCTCCAAAAACCACAATTTATCTCATTTAGGGTCCAATCCCAGCTGTCTTTTGACAAGAAATGGCCTAGCCAGGTTGCCAGACAATCACAAGGCAGGCATCTACAGATACAAGCACAAAATTTATTTTACTCCCCCCATTTAGAGTCACCAGTTAACCTGCCAAGCATGTCTTTAAACCGCTGGAGGAAGCAGGGTACCTGCAGTGAACCCACTCATGTACAGCGAGAACATGTAGACTCCTCACAGAAAAGTCCATAATGGTGATTTGAACTAAGAATCCTCCTGCTGTGAGGTGACAGCACTTACCACTGCACTGGCACACAGACTTGAACATGATCATGTTTAAAAGACATCTTTACATATGGAGAGACTTTTGTTGTCCTAAGAAAGAGAGCATGAGGGAGTCAATGCTCTGTATGAAACTGTTCAATGTCACGTGATTTGACTCCATTTGAATAATGAAAAATATAGGATATCAATGGGTAGTGGTCAATGTTTAACTGAGGGAAGATTTAACAAAAAAATATATAAATTCATGGTAAACACTGGCATTACACTGGAACCTTCACTGTCTAAGAGCTTTCTACAAGATGTCAGCTGACTCGTCTTAATTTCAGCCAGCTACTTTTTGATGTAAAAATAGTTTAATTAACAAGTCCAGACACATTTTCCCCTGTACATTTTAGATGATCACATTATTAGATATTATTCAATAAAGTAATTTTGGGTTAAAATGTGTTCTTGCCACATAAAATAGATATCCTTATAGAGGTGCAATCACTTGTGGTATATTTATATGTTTGGCTGTTATGTCAAACTTGTGACTGAGGTTTTAAAACTTTGACAGTTATAGTTGTAAGTGCTTAAAATGGGTACACATTAAACCAGTATCAAAATAACAATGTAAAAAATAAATCAAAGCTTTTACAATGTCAGCTTTGTATGTAAAGTAACTTTGCTCTCCTTTTGCATAACAGGCAGCAATCGTTTTTGTATTCCGACATTCTTGAAAAGTTTACAAAAATTTCAGCAAAAAGGCCTTTAAGTTTACAAGAGTGCCACTTTTGCACTTTGCAGAATTACCTTAATTAAAAAAATGTACATTTATTTTTTAAAAATATTACATAATTCTGAAAGTGGTACATTAAAAACTTTAATCTTTGTAATTTTTTATGCTACTTAAACTTTGTATGTGGTCCCGTTTCACTTCGGTTCAGTAGTTAAATGGGAGTTCAACCCTTGACAGCCTACATACCACTTTATTTCCATTTATCATGTAAAAAACTATGATACTGCGCTGTTCCTACTCACTAACTGCTAAGCTACTGCTAAGCTTCTCATATTTACGTCAGCATTGTAATCAAATTACAAGTGTTCTGTTAGTAGTCCATCATCAAGAAGAAGACTCCTATGTGACTTATAATCCGTTGTGTTAAAACTGGAGGACAGTTTTCTTTTTTCCTTTCATTTTTTTTTTGAGGAGAATGTTTTATACATTTATAATCTTCCTCTGAGCACTGAAGAACATCCACACCAGTGACACCATCTGAGTACAGGAATCTGTAGTTTTGAGGGAAATAATGATCGTTGAATTTTAGTGATTATTACTAAAATAACAAAACAATATATTTGCCATATCTTCCAGTCATTTATTGGCACAGATTTATTGTGCATCCCTTGAAGCTATAGCAAAGAACGGGGCCAGCTAATGGTTCAGCCTCTTATCACAGCGCATGATCTAACTGTTTAAATAAGAATTTGATGAATAATCAGGATGGGATCAGCATGTCCCTGAAGTCAAACAGTGCTTACTGCCCTCTGGTGGTTACGTGGAGTTATTCAAAGTCTGACCAGAACTAAACCATTTGTCTTTTCCTCTAGATAGGTTTACAGTGTACTTCTTCTCCCTGGTGTGATCTGATCAGATCTAAAAGCCTGCTGTAGCCGAGAGAATCCGTCCACATTCATTAGTGACTCGTCCTCCAGTTTCCAAAACTAATTTCAACATGAGAGCATGCCAGCTCTTTATTTATGTCACTGTGAGGGGGAGCCAATGTTTTCCTGCACAATTAGGCCCTGCCGGGGATCGGTGAATCACCCATCTGCAGGTAATTTCTCTAATGAAGTAGATGGTGATTGCAGCTGGATTCCTGAGAGCTCTCTTTGTCATTGACGGAGCTGTGAAGCCACCAGGGAGGAGGTAGTCGCTCTCATCAGGCGTCACTCTATCAGTATGCATTGTCGGATCCAGAGTCCATTCATGTCGGCCCCAGTAAAGGGATGAGCAGCTTTTGTTAAATTTCCTCCCTGAATGGAATCATTGGAAACATTTCTAGGGAGGTTTTGTGTTCATCTGACACCACTGGGAGGTTTTTATCAATAATGACATTTCTGTTTAATTGCAGCACCACCGAGCTGAACCAGAACAAGAGATTTTTAACAAAGTCCATGATGATGGAGTGTCGAAAACGTCAGAGCTGACCTGCTGACCCGACAGAGACTGACACTGTTATGACAGGAGCTTTAGTGGCTTTTTGTTTTATTGTTTATTACTCTGAATATGAGTGGAGGAAAACACTGATACTTTTTAACACCACATGACCAAAACGGTACAAATCTGTTCACCACCTCAAACTTCTTCACTCTTGACCTTTCCTTTAAACTTGAAGAAAATTTCCGCTGCACGTCCACTGCCTTAGAAAAATTCCGAGGAGTGGGAACAGACGTGGAGTGAGATGCTGAATGAGATTACGAGTGCTGAGCGTTCACTGTGTAATCCATTTATTTCAGAGGCACTCAGGGGAATTCTTTGCTCATAATAAATCTGCTTCATCGGGCCAAACAAGCACTCCCTGAAGAGAGCTGTGTTTGAAAGTATCAACAGGAAAAGATGATATAATACTGTTAAAAATAAATGAGAGATTGGGCATTATTCAAGAAAAACACATGCATGAGCTGTACTGAGTTCACAAAATGATGAAACAACCCCTGGAAACTCAGCCAAGCCCTTCTGAGCATAAAAGCGTTTGAGTTCATATGTTACTCTAGATTCACTAAAAATATGTGTGGCCATTAGGAAAATACCCTTTCATTACCATTAAAATGGTAATTTAACAAATCTAATTCCAGTCTGTACTTTTAAACCTTTATAATTTTAGTCTAGTTGTAGTCAATAAACCTCAAAAACATTATTGTCTGGTTTTAGTCAGAAAGTCCTTACATTAGAGTCTTTACTTTTAGTCAAGGCGTTGATTTCTTTTAACAAATTGTATTAGCCATACTGTACAATTAATATAAACCTTGAACACTCATTAATGCACTATCAATAATTTTACTGATTTCCTTAAGAAAATACTGACATACCTTATGTGCACTATGAAAATATATCATGGATTTTGAACATCTGTCACTCCAGAACTAACAGTTTAGTTTATTTTAACCTCTGCCACCTTCCTAATTTCTCATTTTTTGCATATTGTCACTTTTAGTGTTTCTAATTATCAAACAAATTTTAAAGTAGACAAGATTAACAAGTTGATACAAAATGCAGTTTTTAAATGAAGGGAGAAAACCTATCTAGACTTACCTGGCCTTATGTGAAATAGTAATTGACCCCTAAACCTAGTAACTGGCTGTGCCACCCTTAGCGGCAACAACTTTAAGCATTTGTGATAATTGGCATCTCTGTGAAGGAATTTTTGCCCTCTCCTTTTAGCAGAATTGCCACACTGGAGGATGTTGTAGCATGAACGGCCCTTTCAAGGTCGTGCCACAGCATCTGAATCAAATATAAGTATGCTGGGAAACAATGAGCTAAGAGGCTAACATTGAATCTTTTAACACCTTGTCTCCTTTCTCTCCTTATAATGCCATTGTTTTTGTTTACTAGCAGACATCCACAGGTCTTTTATGCATGCTAGCACGTACGTTAAGTCCTGTCTGGAAAAAGGCACTCAGACTACCTCTGTATGCAGTCAGAGCTATCGGATATCAAACCGTTTTCAATGCACTTGGCATCTGAATACCTAACACAACTGTTCATGCAAACATGTTCTTTGATTGGACCTAAGACATGCAAAACAGCTAAAATCAAAGCTGCCAACTGAAGAAAGCTACAGCATACCCCAAACTTTATAATCCCACTGTTACTGAAAAAACAAAGAAAAAATAAAAAACACCAAAAGTGCAGAAAAGAACAGAATACCATGGTACTGTAAGGTTTTCAACACTTTTATAAAATGTAACTTGCATTAATGCTAAATTCATTCATGCATGTATGATTAACTGCAGTTTCAGTTTTCCTAGAAAACAAAATCATCAGGTAGTGCCGGGATCAGACCAGATCGATGATGATACCAGGAGCTTTTTTCTAGCATAGCAATGACAATGCAGACTCGTGTTAATTTGACAGATCCCTAGATGACAAGAGTGAGAGAACAGCAGACACATTTTCCACCCAAGCGTCCCCCAAAAAATCCTTCAATGTCAAACTTTAGGAGCATCACCATGCCAAACTGTCAGGGTGTTCCTTGGAGCTGTCTCAGCCAGGATGTTCCCCTGGCAAATGTTCAAAATAATCACATTATGAGCAGGAAAAGCCTCTCACAGAAATGGCACTTTATGGCGAGTACCGTGAAAGCGCTCCAGAGATTCACGATGCTTTATGAATAGGAAACAGCAAATTTTACTTTTGAGTATCTTGAAATGGAATAAAATTGAGATCATTCATCTTGATTTAAGACACAAGTCAAATATATTTGCCCCATTGGCATGTTTTACTGAGTTTGACTGAGGGTGCGGGGGTCCGCCTTCTTTGGGCGCACATGTTGGAAGTGCTAAATTTGTTCCTAAAAGTTCACAAACATCCACAACAGCTTCACCTTGAAGTGATACGGATGTGATGTGTTTAATGAATCTGAAAGTGGAGACAGGATGAAAGACCAGGTGCATCTACTATTTCTGTCTCAGACTAAATTTGTGTGTCTCTGCCCCCCCCCCCCCCCGCAGAACTACAAGGAAACCCTGCAGTCTCAGGTCCTGGAGTCAGCAGGGAGGGGACTCAGCTCTGTCAAATTCGGGGCCGAACTCTCAGAGAAAAGTCTCAACGACTTTCAGGAGGAGCAGATCGGCCAACTGTACGAACTCATGCTGGAATCCACCAAACCGAACAGACAGTTTGACATCCAGGAGGAGAGAAAGTGAAGCAGAACTGTACTGGGAAAATAAAAACAGACCTGTGGTGCCGTTTGAATCAGATCATTAATTTATTACCTCAAAGTGCTGCAGTTGGAGAGTGGGTCTCAAGAGGAAGCTTTTAAGGATGTTTGATTCTATAAAAGTGCTGTGTGTTATCTTTCTGCTCGTTTCTTTAATGTGACAGTAAAAAGTTGTTCTTCATGCTGCTCTGTGGGAACATTAAGTTACCACTGAGGACATTTTTTTCTCATTTTTCTTCGCACAAGTACAACCTTGAGCTCAAGGAAATACACAGAGAAATACATTGCATAAATGATGTGTTTTGGGCTGCCATAAGCACTAGCTGCCAGCCAAATAGCAAACTAGTCACTCAGTTACAGCAGTCTACTTTTTCTTGTAGATTTAATAAAATGATTTGACCAACCAGTTTGAACTCACTCTTGTTGTACACTGAACAAAAATATAAATGCAAAAAGTTTTTGCTCCCATTTTTCATGAGCTGAACTCAAAGATCTAAGACTTTTTCTATGTATATAAAGGCCTATTTCTCTCAAATATTGTTCACAAATTTGTCTAAATCTGTCAGTGAGCACTTCTTTTTTGCCAAGGTAATCCATCCACCTCACAGGTGTGGCATAACAAGATGCTGATGAGACAGCATGATTATTGCACAGGTGTGCCTTAGGCTGGCCACAATGAAAGGCCACTCTAAAATGTGCAATTTTATAACACAGCACAATGCCACAGATGTTGCAAGTTTTGAGGGAATGTGCAATTGGCATGCTGACAGCAGGAATGTCCGCCAGAGCTGTTGCCCGTGAATTTAATATTCATTTCCCTACCATAAGCCGTCATTCAGAGAATTTGGCAGTACATCCAAGTGTTGCGTTAATATTTTTGTTCAGTGTACATTTAAAATCACTCACCTTTGCTCAAATCATGGTCTAAGAAAAATACCTGTCCATCTTTATCAACTCCTCCCCACAGTGTACAAACGTGTGTAAAGGAGACCGATCAGTGACTACAAGAGAGAAAATTGCATTAAACTGCACAGAGATGGGGCATCTCTTTATATAAGGAAGTGGTCTGTTTTGACTAAAGATCCAGTTTGAGGTCAATAAAGAAAGCTAGGGCAAACCACATACTGCCACTCTTAAAAAAGCTGATATTTAGCTTTCAACTGATATAATTTTATTTAACCCCCATAAGGCTCAATGGATACAGTCTTCAGTCTATTGAAGTCTGAAAAGGGCAGGAATTCAATTCGTATTCATAGGATTTCATCTTTGATCCTATTCCTTTATAGGGTAACATTTCTGTGTTTATACAAATTTGATAATTTCTGCAAGTAATGAAATGTTTAAGCTTTTGTGAAATGATCATAGTTTGAATTTAACAGTTTATGCAGTCTAATACACTGGCCTCGACCCCCTTGGAGGGCATCAGGTTATGCTAGAGAGATCATTATAACATGTATGGAAGATGGAGGAAACAAAACATACAAAAATTAGATAAAACTATGAAACTATGTGCCTGTGAGGTGTTTAACCCCTTGCATGTTTTACCCTTTTGCTGATTTTATAAATCAATCATGGTTAATGTAATTCAACCTTTGTTTTTAACAAAAAAAAAAAAAAAATAGATTTAGAAAACAAACCTCTTTGAGTGCAGTAAATGTGTCTCAGTGACTATAGTATAAAGACACCTGTGTCTGGAAGGTCTGGTTGCTGCTAAATCAGTATTCCTGGCTGCCATTACACCATAAAGACAAAGCACACCCAAAGCAGCTTGGAGAAAAGGTTATTGAAAAGTGTAAGTCAGGGGATGGGCACAACAAAAAACTCAAGGCACTGAATATCCCCTGGAGTTCTTTCATCATCAAGAAATGAAAAGAATATGGCACATGTGTAAATCTACCTAGATCAGGCCGTCTCACAAACTGAGTGACTGTGCAAGATTTTTTCTTTCTTTTTCTGGAAGAGAAAGAGAAATCTCAACTAGAGTTCAGCAAAAGGCATGTGGGAGACTCCGTGGTCAAGTGGAAGAAAATGCTTTGGTCTGAAGAGACCAAATGGTGTTTATTGGCCGCCATACAAGATGCTATGTTTGGCGTACACCAAATACTGTACATCACCACAAACATACCATTCACACTGAAGCACAGTGGTGGCAGCATCATGCTGTGGGGATGCTTCTCGACAGCCATGACTGGAAGGCTTGTAAAGGTAGAGGGTAAAATGAATGTTGCACAGTATAGGAAAATCCTGGAGGACAATCTTATTTAGATTGATATCAATGACCTGAAGCATACAGAGAAAACTACACAGAAATGGTTTAAAGACAATGAGGTGAATGTCCTGGATTGGCTGAGACAAAGACCACACCCACTCCCCCTGCAACCCAACAGAGCTTGAGCAGTTTTACAAAGAAGAATGGAGTCAAATTGCAGTGTCTAGATGTTCAAGCCTGATTGAGACCTGTCCACACAGACTCAGAGCTGTGATTGCAGCTAAAGGTGTATCTACTCAATACTTACTTGAAGGGGGTGAATATTTCGACAGTCATATATTATACCTCACATCATTTTGTGTAACTGACATTACTTTGTAGAAATCTGTTTTTACTTTGACATTAAAGAGTTGTCTTTTTTACAAAAAGGGTTAAGGCTATGAAAAAGAATCATTCTTGATTTTCATTAGCTGACTACTCCATATGTCTGTGGAAAAGCCTGAATAAGAAGTAATGGGAGCGATTAACAACCAGCTAAGAAGTCCGCAACACCCCTGTAACACCTTTTCTCCATTATTTGTCATAAACATGCTTTTAGAGGACACGGTGATATACTATTTAGCAAATTAGCCTTGTGGGGTGCTGGCTAGATTGCCAATCCAAGGTGACAAGTTACGAGTGTGTTGTTTGCAAACAAGCCAGTTATTTTATCTTAATGAGCCAGTTCCCATTGGAGAGCCAGTTTCCTTTTTTATGTTTTAGCACAGATCCTGTCATACAACAAACCTAAATACAGATTTATTATCACTTTACAGGGTCTGTAAGGATTACCACTTGGAATCTGAGTGCCTCAAATGGATGCTGATCTGTGTTAATGCAAGGTATAGATGTGTCTCCTCTGTGCTCAAATCAGTGATGTCTCTTTCAGCCCCAGTTGTTGGGTCAAAGTCCTCTTCATTGATGTGGAAATATGAACATTAAATTTGGACAATAACAGCGCCTTAAGCTAGATTTTGACAAGGGGTGTTAGACTTGTTTTTAAAGTCAACTCATGACTATTCCTCTGACAGAGTCCAAACATCACAGCCTTTACGCCGTAAAATAAATGGTAATCAGGCATGTGAGGATGTTCTTCAGCAGTCTTTGCCCTGCTTCTGTTTCAAATTTTATGCAGCTTTGAGCCCAAACTCCCCACTGAGGTATTTCATCATAGATGCTTTGTTTCTGATGTCTTTTGAAATAAATTGCCAGCTTCTTTGTGAGAGTTATAGGAGGGAGTATCAAAATGTTAATGTATCCCACTCTTTCTATAGTTTTCTTTAATTGTGTACATAGGAACTTTCATTTGTGCTCACTTTAAGTCAGTACAACTGTAACTAAGCCATTTTTCTGCCTCTAACAAGCATGAAAATAAAACCATGAATATATAGGTAGCTTCATCCAGTCAGGATACTTAAGTATTGTCCTAAGTTTCCCAAAGCAATCTGCCCCACATGAACACACAATCTCATTTTTATTGGCAGAGTTGTTGCTGTCATGTTGTTCCTCTAAAGACTTTCAACAGAAATATAACAGTCACTCCTGTCCTGTAGCTGAATGAGTGACCAGTAACACAACTGTCCTGTTTCAGACTATTTATATTCTCAGGCTGGGCCCATACTAGACAATTTTTAATATTAACCAAATCTGAAAATATAGTGGACCAACAGACTAAAACTAGTTTTAACATTTTCAACATTTAACAACAATGTACACACTAGGCAATTCATCCAAACCGTGAGATCACACACCTGCTGTCAGAAGAAACACAATTTTGGAGGATAACTGGCATCCTCAGCTGGCAGTAGACCTGACTGTAGTATATCTTCACGCGGCTTTATAATGCCACACATGATTCCACACACTGGTCTTTTTTTTATTTTAAATATTCATTAAGGGAGTTTGGGCTGGACTTGGACTGAGTGAGAGAGCAGAAAAGAGACATTGCACACAAAAGGAAAGGACAATGAGGCAAAGCCTCATTTCATCTGTCCAAAAGTAACTTGCTTACCAGTGAGGTGTGTGAACAACAACACCAACTATAAATCACTTCCAGACTTCATAGACTGCAAGAGTCATTTTCTAAAATGGTTGAATGAAAAACTTATAATAAAGGGCCTACTGTATAAAACAGTATTCACCACCTTGAAAGTTTTATCCTTTTATAGATTTTATAAATCAATTATTGTCAATAGAATTTGGCTTTTTTGACAATTACAAAACAAACTCTTTAATGTCAAAGTGAAAACATTTCTACAAAGTAATGTCAGTCAAATAAAAATATGTAAAATAAAGAATGACAGCATAAACATTCAACCCTTTTAAGTCTGTACTTAGTAGGTGCATCTTTGGCTCAAATCACAGCATTGAGTCTGTTTGCAAAACTGCTCACATTCTGTAAGGTTGCACAGGGATCAGACGTGGACATCCCCTTCCAAGTACAGCCACAAATTGTTTATTGTCTCCAGGATTTTCCTATACTGTGCCGCATTCATTTTACCCTTTACCTTTACAAGCATTTCAGGGCCGGCTGCCAAGAAGCATCCCCACAGCATGATGCTGCTGTCACCATGGTGCCACTCTCCCATAAAGCTTTGACTGGTGAAGAGCCCGGCCAACAGTTGTTGTATGCAGAGTCTCTCCCATCTCAGCTGCTGAAGCTTGTAACTCCTTCAGAGTAGTCATAGGTGTCTTGGTGACGTCTCTCATTGGTCTCCTTCTGCACGGTCACTCAGTTTGTGTGGATGGCCTGATATAGGCAGATTTACACATATGCCACATTCCTTCCATTTCTTGATGATGGATTTAACTGAACTCCAGGGGATGCATTTCTCAATTCAAACAGGCTGTATAAAATAGATTAATGATTCTCCTTACTATGCGCCAAGTTCCTTGCCAACATTGTAAGTCTGTCTGTGGAGGTCCTGACATTTATTTCTTCAGATTATATAGTATAGGGATTCTTCATCAAATTCTAAATAAATATAAGTGGTTAAAAAGAGAAAGTACTGCAATATTTCTTACCTATAATATAGTCTAAAAGTCTTTCACTCTGTATGAAAAGCTTCAGAGGAAAGCTCCAAACAGAGAACTTTTAATTACTTCCTGTTTGTGATATACTGTATGTTATGGTTTGATATGTAAATTTCCTTCTAACAATCCCTGGGTCCAATCTCTTAATGAAATCAGTGATTAATAGCTGCTGAGAGGCTCTGGCACTAATTGATTGGGGGATAATAAGCAGGAAGAGCTTTCAGTAATTGTTAAATGTGACCTCCATCACTTCCACATGACATGTAGTAATAAGGAGCACTATACGTCACCGAGGGGATATTTACAGCGAGCAGGGTCTGCAGGGAGCAGGAGGGGAACGTATGATACTGGACAGTGTTGATTGAACAAACCCAAATTACCTGCACTAGCAGAAAGATTGAGTTTTCCATCTTAGGGTAGATCATCTCGGAGTTCAGGGTTAGACTCAAAGTTTGTTCATCATCTTTTATGAAATAGGACAGAGGAAAATGTGACCTAAATCACAATAAAGACACAAATAGATTTGTTTAGTTATTTATTTTATCAGCTGTTTATTGTTTTTGCATGGTTGTTTTTGAAGCATCAAATTGTCCTTAGGCATCTTGGCAAGATATGGTAACATTAACTGGGAGGATGAAGACTATTGTGGTGCAAAAGGAGAGTAACTGTTGGTAGAGGCTATGGCAAAAAGGTGACTGGGTGATTGGATAAACATTCCTTCTGTTCTTCAGAGAACTGTCTAAAAATGTGGAACAATTTTAGAAAATTGTTCTTCAATATAAAATTGTGAAAACGTTGAATAATCCTACAGTAAAAACATCAACAAAAGATTCCAAAAATCTGGAGAAAGGCTGAAGGTCAATATTGGATGTTCGTGATCTTGGGCCCTAAGGCAGTACTGCATTAAAAACATGCATGATTCTGTATTGAAAATCAATGCATGGGCTCAGAAACCATCGTCTGTCAACACAGTTTGCTTTTCCGTCGACAAATGCAAGTTAAAGCCATACCATGCAAAGAAAAAGCCATTTTGTGAACACGAGCCAGAAACGCTGGCATTGTGCGATTTCAAGCCAAATCTATAGCAGTCGTGGCTGAATGTCAGCTCACACCACGCGACTGACTCGCACATGATGCACAACCATTGCCCACAACATATGTGCTCACAATAATTCCCACATTGTGCACCTGGCTTAAGAAGGGAACATTTATGGTCTTTGCTCAACGGCACACTAAGAAAAAGCCCATAAGGCAGTTGTGTCCAACCTTTGTCCATCTTTGCTACAACGAAACTGAGCAAGCAAGGCATTTTTGGGTGACATTGCACACCCTTACTATGATGGTGAGGACAAGGGGGTTTTAGTGGTGAATCAATGTTGTGCACCTGTATATGACATCAATGTTGTGCATCTTCATCATGGGGACAAAAACACATTTAAAAATTAGTTAATGTGCAGCACTGTCAATATTGCAGAGACTAATCTACTGTGCAGTAAGTTTGGAAGTCACTTTAAATCAAGTGACTATGAGAGTTGTTGCAATAGAAACTATGCATCATCTCCTCTAGTGATGTGAACCAATCAGCTTTTAGTTGCAGAGCATCCCATCACAGGCAGCTGCAAGTGTCATTCCTCCTCATTGTGAATCTTTCGTCTGAACAGGGCTTGGTTCTGATATCAGATTGTCACTGAAGACGTATTTTGTTTTATTATTATCTTTTTTTAAGATTTATTTTTTGGCTTTTTGTGCCTTTATTTGATAGGGGAGGACAGTGGATAGAGTCATAAACGGGAAGAGAGTGGGGAGAGACATGCAGCAAAGGGCCACAGGCCAGATTCGAGTCTGCGTACATGGGTCGCACCTTAGATCACCAGGCTATCTACGCCCCAAGACGTATCTTTAATGCTTTAATTTATCTGAAAGACAGAAAGAAAGAAAAGGAGAGCAAACATCATCATGCTCGGTCTTGCTCAGTGGTCCAATCACATAAACCATCACTATAGGACCAAACGCTTCTATAGGAGGCCAGGAAGCTCTGATATTAATGACGCACACAGGACGGATACACACCAGCACAGACGATATCACCTAGCAGTGTTTCCATGTGAAAGGCAGAAAGAAAAAGAGCACCCAGAGGGATTCCTGCAGCACTTTACTGGAGGTCTGCTGGTCAATTACCATCACCACTCCTTCACCATTAAACAGTGCTGTGACTCAAAGAGCACAGAGGAGAAAATCAATCGTCCACGAACAGCTTCATTTTCAGCATTGTGTGAGCTGAATTCACTCAGAGGAATCATCCTTAGTGTCAACCTGCTGATCGATGGAATCAATGTGCTAATACAGAGGGCTTGTTGACAGAAAAGCACAACAAACAGAGGCAGTAATGAGAGGCAGAAGTGAACCCGGGCTGAGGAGTTAACATGGAGTCAGAGGGTTTTGATGATTGAAGGAGAGTTCGAATGGAGTTGTGGACTTTTGTTCAAAGCCATCTCCCCTCTCTGTTTCCACTCTGCTTCTGTCTGATTCAAATTAAAATTGTGATTAATGTCGTGCTTTTTTTGCCCCTTTCAGCAAACTTTGGTTCAGCCTCATCAGCATCTACCTGCAGCCAAAATAAGTCCACCACTGTTCCTTAATGTCTTATCCCACACAGCTCAGTGGACAAGTCAAAAGTAACTGAACGATGTGATATTTAACATTTACCTTTTCACTGTTCACTTATGTCCTTTACAATCCACAACAACTTCCTTTTTCAAGGTTAAGGTCATGAAGGTCATGTCATAATCGTCAATCTAAAGCAGGTCTGCATCCAAACAGGAAGTCAATTACCCTTAGTTTAAGAAATTAGAAACAGTTTTGGAAAAGAGTGTTTCAGAAAAGTTTGATTTTTACTAGAATCATATCAAAGTTTATGACTCTAGTATTATGGCATTTTGGAAAAAGAGGCTTCTAGGACTAACCAGGCAAAATAAAAGCTAAAATACTGAAAAATATGGATGCATATATCATGTTGCCATTCAGCTTCAAAAGACCCAACGCTATCACACAGCAAAGTCGTATCCAGAATGACAGTTGTAAGTTGCAGTCATGTTTAACATATTTGAAATAATAAGGTGTCATCCGTTTACCTGACCTCACTTAATTTAACACAGGACCACTTAAATTCTTCTTTTTTTTTTTTGCTCCCTTGTGAAAATAAATTTGTGGTACGTGGCCCTGGGTGAGAAAATGACTGTTTTGTAAAGTGGAGGATAGGACAATCATCTGTCCTGTCGGGTACTTAAGTCCACAGGAAAGGCCAACATGAACCCAAAATACATGTTTGTAGTTGTTCTTAACACAAAAACATCTTGGTAAATCCTCCACAAGAGAGTTTAGGAATTACCAAACTTTGAATTGATTTGCCTTGTGTTAGATGTTTAATTTATGAGTCATATAAATATGTAAATTACATGGATAATTGTACGTCTCTCTAATGCAGAGGTATCCGGTCCAGCAGGAGCCCAGTCAGGTTATCTAAAACTGTCCAGATGTTCCTCTCAGAGCTTCAGATGAATCAATTATTATGGGCAAACACTTGGTTATATGAGCGTGAAATGAAGAGTGTTAGCAGAACAAACAGTGCAGAGGACAGTCCATACTGTGAGTGTAAGAAGAGAAATGATTGAATTATGTGTAACACTAATGAAAGCAGAAAGCTCTGGTCCTGATGGAGCTCATTAAAAACACTCATTAGAAAACACTGCTCTGGGGTTTTATAATAGCAGGAAAATAAAGGTTTTTTTAAACTCAAGCTAATGTCTTCTTGCTGATTAATGATTTAAATAAATTGTTAAACTTAAGAGTAAAGACAGTGATTTGCAGGTAAAGACAAGGATGTAAGATTTTGAGTGTGTTTATTTCTTGTTTCTTTTTCTGCTACCAAGGCTGCAAAATAGAGATGTTCCTAGGTGCTGTAATTCAGTGCAGTTTTTTTAGAAATTTTTAAACTTTTCTTGAGTTTTGGAGGTTTTATTTTTGGCGGCTTATATAACGATCCTACAAATTTTAAGTTTTCATTCTATTAATCTCAAAATTTCTATAGCTAATTGCAATTAATTTCACCTTTCATCATTTTGGATTTTTGTGCCACCTTAAACTCAGGGTGATTAACTTCCTGCTTTTATTTTGAAAGAAAATTAAGACCTTCAGCCAGATCAAAGATTATTATAATAACCACATAAAGGAAATAAGGGAAGAGTAAAGAAGGTGCAGTGGTGGACTTACTTGCTATTAATGCATAAGCCTAATCTTCATCAAAGCAAAAATAATCAAGTGTCCGGAAACCTCTTTGAGCAGCTGTACTTTTAAGTCCAATCCTTAAATCTATTGAAGTGTTAACATTTTACATACTGAAAAAAGAACATCAATAAAACCAAACAAATATCTACGGTTCCTGAGTAATTCTGAAGCACTAGAACTCACCATCCAGCAGTACTCACCCTCTGCTTTTTGACAATACTTTATTTTTATTTCGCATTATCCTGATAAAAACTGTTACAGCTCTGATAAAAACATCAGGCTGCTCGCTGCTCTCAGGCCTGGGTTGATCCATGGCTCTTCACACCACTTTGTTAAAGCCGGCGCTGAATGGAAGAGGCGATCCTCATACCTGTAGTGCCCGCTGTAATTGTCACATTTTACTGAAGTGTGGAGGTGAACGGTTTGTGGTGCTCTGCATGTTGACAGCAGAGATCACAGGTCTGTACGGTCAGCTGTGACTCACTGTGACTTCCTGATCCCAAAAACAAAGCTGATGTAGGCTCCACAGCTGTGTCACCTCCTCCTCACCAGCTCAGCCCACAGTAAGCACTAACACCGACTACAGCTTGGTCCATTTGGCCTGAGTGTTGTCGTGTTTACCGAGAGCTGTTTTTCTCCTCTGCACCGTGACACGTCAGAGATTGATGCTTTCCACTCAAAGACCTTAAGTGAACCTCCAACACTGAAATTATCCAGAAGAAAGACTTGAAGATGATGTACTCCTAAACCAGTTCAGTGATGGTGCTTTGACAGGAACACAAAACTCCTGAGAAGCTGACATTTTCACGCAAACACCTCAGGTATAAAGAAGATCACACTGGTCTCTCTGGCTCATACAAATGGTTTTAAAGAAATCACCAACAATTTAGTGTAATATTTTAGGGTCCCTGTCAGGAACATCATGCAACGCTGCTTTGTCAGAAATCTTTCTTGCTAACTTACAGCGCGTGTGTGTGTGGTGTGTATGAGAGTCACATTTGTGTGCGTCAGTGTTTATACAGCATTAAAGCCATAGCGGCTGCGTAAAGATTCTGCTCATCTCTCTGATCTTATTGTAGAAATTTGACCCTTGTATATGCTAATCGGCCTCATTGCAACAGGCATCCAAATCATGAAAATTGGTGCTAATAGGCAAGCATGGTTAGAGTTGTGACACTGATAAATTCAACCTGACAAATAGTTGAAGTCACTGTGGTACCTACCACAACTCAAATCCACCAACATTTTGCAGATGTTAGCAGGCCTGCCCACAGAATTAGCTGGGCCCCTGCTAAGCCCTGTTATGGGCCCTCCTCAGTTTTGATTTATTTACAATGTCAGGCAAGTGTGTTGGCTCAGTAGCATTGGTGCTAGCATCCTGGATAACAGTTACCTCATTTTAGAGCTGAAAAACTGTCAATCTACTATCATGTCTAATGTTGAAATTATTCAATTTGGCCACCTTTCAACCATCTTTTTGCCACATTTAATACCTTTTTGCTGCTTCAAACCCAATTTCACTACTTTTTTTGCCAGTGTTAACCAATTTTTGCCACTTATTACCACTTTTAATGCATTTTCACCACTTTCTGTTAAAACTGTTAAACCATTTTCTCCACTTTCTGCCACTTTTAACTAGCTTTCATCACTTTTTGCCACTTATAACACATTTCAACTCCATTTTGTGCAACCTTTAACTAATTTTTGCCACTCATTATCACTTTCAACCCAATTTTGCACAATTTTTTATCACTTTTTGCCACTTATAACCCATTTCCACTCCATTTTGTGCCACTTTTAACATCTTTTAACTCATTTTCACCATTTCCTGACACTTTAAATCCATTTTTGTGCACCACTTTTTTTTGCCACTTTTATCATCATTTAACCCATTTCACCACTTTGATCCATTTTCGTCTCTTTTAACCCATTTCCACCCCATTTTGTGCCACTTTTTAACATCTTTTAACCTATTTTCACCTCCCTCTGTCACTTAAAATCCATTCCATTTTGTTCCACATTTAACCAATTATCCCCACTTGTTACCGCTTTAAACCCATTTTTGCTCCCATTTTAACCAAGTTCTGCCACTTTTATCATTTTTTACCACTTTGGTACCTTATACAAGTCTTTCCTTCTTGTGAATCTCTGTTGCAGCCTACCATTTCACTTTATCAGACTTTGCCTGATAAAATCATCCTCTCCTCTTAATCTCTCTGTGGCCTTTTAAAAGTCTTAACGGCACTAAGGGCGGAAAGCGTTTGTAAAGTTGCAACAGACCTGCAGATCTCTCGTTTCCTTTGCTTTCCATTCCCTACCATAGCTACAAAATCTTTGGGTATATCCATTCCTTTATTCACATTTGTGTGCAAACCAAACATAGGAAACTTTTCCCAGCAGGATTAGTTGCTGTAGGCACTACTAAGGGCTGGGATTGGATGACACGTTTTACTCGAAGGACACGATTCCCTCTTCATTTAGCTTACATCCCAATTGCCTGTCTTTCTGGTTTATGTTACAATCCTGCTCATGCATCTTACAAAACAGAATTTCTGATCATTAATAGGTTACTGACTGTGTCCTTACAGTCTAAAACCTGAGCAGCTCTAACTGTCTTCAGAGCAGATCTGGGAGGGTAAAATCACTCCTAACACCTCAAACCACAGAAAAAACTGTCAAGACAATCTTTAGAACCATAAGATAATCAGACTTTTGCTGACTTTGGTGAGAAAGGGAAGTCAGGTCAAATCCTGCTTGATTATCTTGAAGGGAGACATGATTTTTCATCTGAGGCACTTTCCATAGTACTTAAAGGTGAGCTCATGAAAAATCCACTCGTAAACCAAAGGGTCCCTATTAGGAATTTGAAAATACAGTCACATTAGGGTTTCGTTAGATGTCACTCAGTTCAGGCTTCATGTTTGACTTTGTCTGACCAAGCACGAGGCAATTACATGAAGATTTTGGGCTAAGCTCCTCACTGATTTTCTGTCAAACCATTGCCTCGGCAGCAGAGATGAAGACAGCTCAGCTACTCTTCTTTACATTCCTCCTCTTCAGTCTGGAGAACAATTTGGCTCCCTGTCACTTCTCTTTTAAAATGAACAGATGCGATATGTTCTGTTTTACCTTTTTACAAGCTGCTCAGCCATGATTATCATCACCATAACCACCACAAGCCGTGCAACATCCGTGGACTGAAAGCTGATAAAAGTGCCACCTCCTCTTAATCCCTCTCCTCCTGATCATTCCCCTCATGAAAATGAAAAGGACCAGAGGAGAGCATCAATAATTCAAAGACAATTACTAAGCTGGTTTCTTCTTTTACTATGGGACACAGAGGAAGTCTGCAGCAAGCAGTGGTGGTATTTCAGGGTTTTATAATGCATGATGAAGGGAATAATGAAGGGAAAATAATTAAAATACTCAGCAAAGATCTGGTATATATATCCATGCTTTTGCTCACTCCTACACCTGCTTCCACTGATTGATACATTGCTAGTGAAACTTCATAATAAATTCAACACTTGTAACTCCCTGGTCTTAATTTTATGTGAAACATGTTTTACATGATGACTTCAGTTGCATCATACAAGAAAAAGATGCAAACCGCCATCTCTCCACTTGATATTGGATGCCTCATGTACTCAGATTGATTTTATCACAGGTGGCATGTTTTTGTAGAAAAAACAAATATTCAAATGTACAATTTTCATCATTTTGACATACGAAGAGTCTCCTGCTTTTCCCTCCAGCAGACACTGACAACTAACGTCCATGAATTTAGAGTGACGTTAAGACTGGGGAAAGTGTGACGTTTGCATCTCAAGCGTTTTAAACCTTGAGCTATGTTTTCGTATGCTGTCCTTCCAGCACTTATTATGACGTGTTCAAAGGAAAAAAAAATCTTATCAGGCAACATGCATGATTCTTCCATTACAATCAACACTACTTTTTGTTAACTTATTGGCACGTATATATTTGCATAACCTGGAGACATGCCATTACAACTTTTGAATTAAAATCCCTTTGACTTCTGCAGCAGAGATGGTTAATTCAAGTTCAACATAGACAATGCATTTTTTAAATTTTGTTTAATGACACAACTGGCAAACCACGAATTCAAAGATTTTTCATCTGGATAATGTCATTGTGGCTTCTTTTTTTGAGTCATTAATGCATTCAAATCAGAAAATATATTGTTTTCATACTGCACTACATTCCTGGAAATTAAGGTTTATGATCTGCAGGTGTGAACACCAACAAATGTTTCACCTTTATTTAACTCAGACTTTCTTGACAGCCTCTTCGTCAAATTTGTGCAAGAAATCGACATAAATTCTCAACTCACCGTGTAAAGCTGAAGGATTGTCCAGATTTCGTGTCTAGTCGTTGCAAAGCTCCAATCTGAAAAGTTCTGCTCAGTCTGAAAATTGGCAGACCAGTCAGCTTAATCTGAGGAGAAGGATGCGGTAGCTAAGGGTGGGGTTTAGCTGAAGGGTTAGCAATCCTGTAAACAATGGTGGTCGGTGAAGAGGTTAACATTTATGCAGCTATAGCAACAGTTTAATCAGAACTGGTCAACATTTATTCATTTAAAGAAGAGCAAAGAACCAAACTGAAAGTGTTTCTAAGTGTAAAAGATATTTTTGCTCTGTATAGTATTTGTGTGATGTCTACAGCTTCACAAGTAGTAAGCTCCATGATCTGTTAATAATAACTGAGTAAATTAAAAATATTATTATTCGAAAACCCTAAAAAATGAAGACACTTGGATTATTTGTGTTCAACATTCCAAATTCCCTTGAAAAAGGGCGGTAAAAGCATGGATAAATAACTAAAACTTCTCTAATGGTTTTTCATTTTTGCTGAATGGTGATCAAATCTATCATTTTTGATGCATTCAGGAAGTTTAAATGCTTCTTTACTTTCTCAACACAGCATCAAGCAGATTTTACTCCTGTGTAAATGTTTATATGAATAACTAAACTGATGTCAGGTTACCACAATCACTTTGACCAATCACCATCCATCTAACTCAAACACAGAAATATCCAGAATATGGATACCATAATTAAAGTTTATTTATTCTCAACACCAATCAGCTAGAAGCTGGAGAAGACTCCTACTGGTGACATAAAGCTCTGACCTTTCCTTCAGCACCACAATCAGCTGTGGTCAGAGGTTTCAGTTCTTAATATTTACATTTCATGTGCTCTGGCCAGAATCCTCAGAGGATACATCCTGGTGTTGTCAGTGATCCACTGACCTTTAACAAATCTTTACTCAAAGGAACCTCAGAGGGTAGCTAGAGGCTGGTGTTTAGTTCTCTTAGAGGACTGGACACAGGGGTGTGACACAGGAAGGTCAGAAGTTACAAAGGAGACTGACAGCACCTTTAAGGATTGATAGTGATGTAGAGCTGATTACTTTGTGCTGTATGGAGTTATGTTAGCTCTGCAATTCCTGTGTTCTGTTATGTAGTTCCTTTGTCATTTATGTAATCCATTACTGCAGGATAAATTGAAGTATTATCCTTTATACTCTTTCATAAAAAAGGAATAAAGGAAACCCCTGGAGAATCTACACAGTTCCTGTTTTTCTCCTCCTTCAGGGCAGCTAGCTGTATACCTGCAGAGCTCATGCTGGTGTTAACATTGCTAACTGGACTTTCTCCATGCTTACACATAAACACACAGTTGCTCTCCCATGAACAGACACAACTGAACTGGCTACTAAGGTCACTGCTGCTTTATTCAACATTGCAAAGACACAATCCCAGCCACAAATGTTGGCAGATTTGGGTGAGTCCTGGTTCAGGTTGGTGGGACAACTTTAAAAATAGACAATTTGTAAAAAAAAAATGGGAGATCACAGATATATGGACAGTTTCAACAGATTTTTCATCATATAATCCTCCCAACACATAGTCAAGACCCTTGGTTCTCAATCTGGGACCTGGGGTGCCCAAGATCCCGGAGGGGTGTAAGGCTTTGTCTGCTCTGAGGTTGTCAAAATTAGATTTGCACATATGAACTAGAGTCATGACAAAACATTTAAATAGTTTATTTAAAGGCCTTGTGGAAAGAATAATGTGCAGACCTATTTTCGTTTGGTTTTGCTATTGAAATTGTTAAAATGCATGTGGATTTTTGACATTATGACATCTTTTTTTTTCTTCCCTGTGGGCCATGGGGGTTCAGTAAAAGCTGTGACCCACTGCTTTAGAGTCAAAATGACTTGGCCAGACCATGAGACCACACACATGCTGTTAATAGTGACGATTTCAGTAAAGATCCCAAAACACACAAGACTACACAAGATTGTAGATGATCAAACATGACTTTAGAAGATAGTCAATCTTACAGGAGAACCAGAGGCATTCTGACCTAGAATTTTAAATATTAAACATGTCTAAAAAAAACGTTGCCATTTCAGGACCCATAGTAGTTATTTTCACCAGCCTCACCCACCTGCAGCAATGTCAAAACCACCTGTTCCCATAAGATTTGCGTCCCCTCCCAAAGCAGCAATTGCTCAGACTTTGCTCAATATTTTCTAGTCTATAGTTTAATGCAGCATTTTGGGGGCCAAAGTAAAGACACATGTCAGCCCAAGCTATGTGCTCCATGTAGCATTTGCAATCATTTTCAAGCAAATCCAAAGTGAAAATGATACATCCTCTCCTCCAGGTGCAGTAGTGTGAACTGGCAGACTTTAAGAATGTTGCAGCCTTTAGCAAGCAGTTGCCAGTTTCCTCTTGTGTTATTGTGACTCTTTGGCCTGAACTGAGGAAATCGTTGGTTGAAACATCACCATTTAGGGGGGCTTTTTAGGCCAGTCCATGGCAGCTGAAAGCACTGTATGGAGCTTACTTTTAATCAAACTAGAAACAGAAAAGAGGAGAAGCTGATGGTGGTCTTCAGCCTCCTGACAAACAGCTATAGCACGGTGTCTTTTAGTCATATAACATGTTTGTTTCTACTGTAAAAATTGTCATTATAACATGAGGTGTATATGTGACCTCTCCTGGTTCTGCAGACAGCCTTTGGTGAACATTTAAGGAACTGCAGGTTTTTGCACTTCCGTAGCGCCTTCATTTTTTTCTCCACCAAAGTTGCCGCTGGGTCTTGACTGAACATTAAAAATCATCAGACGTCCACAGTAATACTAATAGTGTGTGCACAGGGCTTTAGATGGTGTGATTTTGCTCATTTGCTGCACAAAAGCTCCAGAATCCTTCAGTAAATCAGGCTCTGGGTTTTCATAAATGGTTAATACTGATGGTCTGATAAATAAAGTCTGTGCTAATTGTAGGATTAGAGAAGACAGCACAGGCAGGCTAATAAGAGAGCTAGTCTTATTGCTATTGATTTATAGATGGTCTCTTGATCCCTGAAGTGAGAGACAAAGACGAGCTGTGATTTTGTGTTTTAGTGTCGTCGTGGTGCTGCGGTGAGGGTCAATCAGTGTAACAGTAATCAGGAGGCTAATGTGAAGAGGCAGCACAGAGAATAGAGCCAGTCCTCTGACTGACACCTTCATGAAAAGGCATGACATTTCATCTGGGCATGTTTTCCACCAGCTAACCATGGCGACGCGCTGCAGCAGAGCGCCCAACAGCGACAAACTCAATACCTGCTCACATGCTGCAGACACAGACGTGACATAACAAGTCAGCTTTGGCTTGTTGCTGCTTCCAGTGAAAACCAAAGCTCTGGTGTCGTGTTTTCACACGTCTCTTACTCACTCGCAGCATTGGTCAGGGAGTTTCATAACAAACCATCAGCAGACGGATGGAGAGGAGGTCGTGTTGTCAAACTGGAAAAATTAAACAGTGGTCTGGTGGAGACAGAGAAATCAGCGTGAAATGACTTTTAGACTGAGAGCTGCAGTGTTATTTCTTTGGTTTTGTGTCTGTTGTTTTGATCTATTATTGTGTCATCTTTGATGCTTCCTCTGGACACAAAACTGAAGAATACATTTATTCATGATGAGATGTAGGGCATTTATGAATGTTAATAATATGAGGAGTAAAAATAATTAATTGAAACACAGAACCTGCTTGTGTTGAAGCACCCTTAAGCTGGATTCATGCTTCTGTATTAAAGCTATGATGAAGATTCGTGTAGCCCTGAACCCTAAGCAGACAGCTGTTAAAGACACACAATTAGAGACTGTGTTCACTTCAGCACCAGCCTCAACAGAAAATGTCTTCACTGTTTAAATTTAAAACATAATCTCTGAATGATTTACAAAAGAAAAAAAACAACACACCCTCATCCACTGTAATGGTTCCAAACATGTGTAAGATGTAGAACAGCTGGCAGCTCAGACTCATTTAACCCCTGGTTATACACTCCTGATCAAAAGTTTAAAACCAGTTGAAAAATTGCAAGAATTTACATTTTGCACTGTTGGATCTTAAGAAGCTTCTAAGTAAAGCTTCAAAATGCAAAAAGAAGAAATGTGAGTGAGACAAAAAAAATGAGTAAGCAATTTATTGAAAACAACAATTAAATTGTAATAGGCTGTTAATCAGCTGATCAAAAGTTTAAGACCATAACTCAAAAAACCCTGAAAACCCTTTCAAACAGAAACAAAAGTTAAAAAAAAAAAAAAAGACTCAGTAATGAGTAGCTCTACCGTTCTTGTTGATCGCTTCAAAAGTTCGTTTTGGCATGCTTGATGCAAGTGTTTCCAGGAGGCTAGCGGAAACGTTTCTTCAAGTGGTGAAGATAGCTTCAGAAAGGGCATCCACTGTCTGGAACTGATGTCCATTTTTGTAAGCTTCCCTTGCCATCCATCCCAAAATGTTCTCAATTGGATTTAGGTCAGGGGAACATGCAGGGTGGTCCAAAAGAGTGACATTATTCTCTTGGAAGAATTCCTTTGTCAGGCGGGCCCTGTGAACTGCAGGGTTGTCCTGTTGAAAAACCCAGTCATTACCACACAGACGAGGGCCAGTCATGTGGGATGCCTGCTGCAGCATCTCCACATAGCCACATAGCCAGCCGCCGTTTGACGCCCCTGCACAACCTGAAGCTCCATTTTTCCATTGAAGGAAAAAGCACCCCAGATCATGATGGCGCCCCCTCTACTGTGCCACGTAGAAAACATCTCAAGTGGGATCTCCTTGTCATGCCAGTAATGTTGGAAGCCATCAGGACCGTCGAGGTTACATTTTTTGTCATCAGAGAATAAAACTTTCTTCCACCTTTCAATGTCCCATGTTTGGTGCTTCCAAAGTCCAAAAGGGCAATTTTGTGGCATTGAAGAAGACGAAGGCCTTTTAAGATATTTTTTGTTTGTTAAGCCCTTCCCTCGCAGATGCTGTCTGATTGGGCTGCAGTCGGCACCAGTAACGGCCTTATTTTGGGTCAAGGATCGTCCCGTGTCTTGATGGACAGCCAATTGGATCCTCCAGCTCAGCACCGGTGAAATCTTTTTGGGTTTACCACTTGACTTTTTTGTCCCATAACCCTCGGGATCTTTTAAGAAATTCAAAATGACTGTCTTACTGTGTCCAACCTCAGCAGCGATGGCGCGTTGTGAGAGGCCTTGCTTATGCAGTTCAACAGTCTGACCACGTTCAAAGACGGAAAGCTTTTGCCTTTGCCATCAGGAGGTCATGACAGTGTGAATACCTGACAAAAAATGACATTGAACCCAGATTTTTGCTCAGATTTTGGCTTGTAAAGGCTGTGGTCTTAAACTGATGATTAGCTGACGAACAGCCTATTTCAGTTTAATTGTTCTTTTCAATAAATTGCTTACTCAATTTTTTTTTTTGTCTCCCTCACATTTCTTCTTTTTGCATTTTGAAGCTCTACTTAGAACCTTCTTAGGATCCAACTGAGCAAAATGCAAAATCTTGCAATTTTTCAACTGGTCTTAACATTTTGATCAGATAGTTAATTGATCGGAGCCTAACCACCTCTACCTAAAACTCAGGCTCCTCTTTAACCATTTTATAGTCCTGGAGACACCCTAATACTCAAATAAAATCGCAATATTAAATCATGATGAGATGAATCGTCCACTCGTTCTTGTGAATATCTGAAGTATCATCACTTCAGACCAAACTCTGTGAGGTAACAAAAGGTGAAGAGCTCTGATTTCCTGAAGGATCCTGGAGTCTCCTCTGCTCTGCTGTGTGGAGAGGAGACGACAAGGAAGTTCAAGAGTCCACAATCTTTTAATACTGGATGACGGGGACATGAGAGTCAACCTTACACTTAAAGAGGAGGTTATATTCATCTCATTGATCCAGGAAGACCTCAGGACCTCCAAGAAGGGCTGGAGCCTTCAGAGATGGACAAAAAGTGAGTTGATGTTGAAGTGGTGTTAAAAAAGGTGCTCATAAATGCACTGTTCCCTTGTGAGTACGACTCCAGATTTCAGAGCACTGGCCAGTGGCAGCTGGTCAATAGGGGGCGCTAGGGCACCGCCCCCCCATCACTCTCTCCACAAAGACAGGACAGATCTTAAGATCATTGACTAGATTTTTTAGACATTTGCTTTAAATATCAATGAAGTTATTTGAATATAGATAAACTTTGTCATGCACTGTATAGATATAATTTATTAATAGATGTGTAATGTTCAATAAATCAGTATATCACAAACATTCTTCACGTTTGCTTTACTTCCTGTTCAGTCATTTCCTCCCTGGGGCGCTGGGCTCCCCTAGTTATAAGCTGCGCATGTGCATTCGCTCCTCTCCAGTACAAGAGATAGGAGCTCCGTGGGCGCAACACGACGGCGCCCCTGAAAGGATTACCGCTAACCACTCGCCCAACGCCAACAGGTGGCAGCAGAGAACACTCCTGAGGAAGTCATGCACCATCATGGTAAATCCCTCTAAATCTCTGGCTTTCTGCCCGAAATTGCACCTGTGTTTGTTGTTTAGCTCATGGAGAGATGCTAGGAAGACACTTTAGCAAAATGCAATAAGAAAACTAAGTTGAGTGTTTAAAGATGACGTCTCTTGGGAGGAGGACACTGGAGGAGAAACTTAGAATTAAAGAGCTTGGACCTGACCGGCCAGATATCAGGATGAAGCAACAAAGCTGCGACAGAGGGAGAAAGTACACTGATGGCATATTAGACTAATAATAATACGTGAATAAATCAATAAATAATAGTTTTGTGTGTTTAAACATTTTTGCTGCACTCAGGTCTGGCATTTATATTTTTACTCAACCAGTCACTATTGAAGAGGCGACTACTTACACCTTATGTCTTTTGTAAATGTCCATGTTTAGAATAAATATTCAATTAGCACTTTAACATGACATTGTCATGTATTGAGTTGATTTGCTCACGCAACAACACATAAAGCGACAATGAGATTCAGGAAAAAGTCGTGGTGGTCATTGTAGACGTGAATGCGGTTGTTGAGCCATCCTCCGCATCTGTGTCCATTGACAATATGTTCAATGTTTTCAATTTTTTTGTATGTTTATATATTAATAAAACCTTTGCCTTTGCCTTGTGATAATGTGTGAAAAGTTTAAAATTTAAGTTTACTGTGATAAGAGTTGGTTACTTGTGGCTGCTGATGACCCTTATTATAGCCATCTTATTAATTAAATTATATGTTATATATAACATCATATTATATATACTATTTTTTCACCAACCAAACAAATGCAGATGTAAAAAAAAGGCATGTTAATATGACTTAACTCACGGTGTAGTAACATCTTTTGAAATATACCTCACAGACATAACATATTAAATTGGGATTTTGTTGTAGCCTCCCCTCAAGAAAAATGCACCAGCCACCACTGGCACTGACACATCTGATGAGCTTTTCACTGCTGTAGATGGTGTTTGAAACAAATGCTTAACTAATGACGAAAAACAAAACTCTCACATAGAAATTTTAAATCACTTCAAAGGCGTGCATGCATTACATTCAGACAACCCTCTCCTTTGGCCCAATGCTTTAAACCAGCGGTTCTTAGCCATGCTCTACTCACCAGTCATCATTAACATCCAAAAACACATAGATACAAGTTGCAAATGAAAAACCAAAACACAATAAACTCATCATCCAAAGGTCTGAATAAACAATTTACAATCCACTCCTCACTACAAATTTCTAATACCTTCAAGCATTTCAGAACAGCTCCTTTTTTCACAGGAATGGCTTAAATGTCAAAGACTTTACTAAAGACCTTGAAAGTCTCCATTTTTTCTTCAAACTGATTCATCCCTGTATCTCCATGTGATGAGGTTAAAAATGTGCCTGTGCTTGGGGTTGAGAATTCTAAATCTTTTCTGTCACTTCATATTTATTCAGAAGAGCAAAAGCAGAAAAGCAATCTCTGATTTGTCACATTTGCTCCTGGTCAAACATTCAGCCTCTTCGTTCTCTGAAACCTTCAGATTTGGAAAATTAGAGTTTTTAGTCCTTGAACATAAGCAGCAAGCATAACAGTCTGAACAGATCAGTGCAGGTCTTTATGAAAGAGATGAGCTCTTAGGGAAATGTTTGACCCATACACCCAAATACAGGAGAGGTATGGACTAAAAGCTTCAGAAAAAGTATTAACTATTAATGAAAACCGTGAGTCCATCTGATCATATTCATTTATATTTACTCTGGAGTTTCTCTGAGATAGAGTAAAGCAGATAATCATAGCATAAAGGACTGTTTCCTAATATTATACTCTAAAATATGATCATTTTTCTGCAGTATTCAAGTTTATGCAGCCATGTTTCCTATAGATGACATAAAGCTTGCTTTTAAATCATAAGGAGGATCAGACAAGGTACTCTTAGTACATTTTAAGACCAATTTAGACCACTTTAAATGATATTTATTGCCTGCATCACAGCCATATATGCACAGCTACACTGAATCTGATGAAAAATTTGTATGAAGGTAAAACCAAAGAAAATGGTCGGTTATAATTATATTATCTTCATGTGAACATGATTTAGAGAATACAAACTGAAACATTTTATATTGAAAGAGCTGTCTGCAAACTTATTCCAAAATACTCAGACTATCAACTAGCAAATATAGGCCTCTGCCTGCTTAGAGCTAAAATCTAACCACTTAGTTTTAAAAGTTTGAAGGACATCTCTTAAAGTGTTCTTGAGACTTCACATTTACTAGAAAAGGATGGAGACACGCCCCATGACAAGGCTCTTTGAGCTCTAAAATGTAATCAGTTCATCCTTCAGTCTGGATGCGCATTTGTACAAAGTTTGAAGAAAATCCCTAAAAGCGTTCTAAAGATACTGAGTTCACAAGAGTGACCTAAAAAACTGGATGGATATAAAGCCCAATGACCTTGACTTTTGACCTGCAAAATCTAGTCAATTCATCCTCTGGTCAGTGTGGAAATTTTTGCAAAATCTGTCATAGCATTCATGAAGTATCTTGTTTACAAGAATGGCTTAGATGGACGGACAGACAACACAAAAACAGAATGCCTCTGGATTTAGCTATTGTGACACGGAGGCATAAAAATTATATCAGTACAGCTCCATTGGCATAAATCTGCTGGTGTGCTTTAACTTTTTTATTTCTGCCTTCTCATATGGGCTTTTCCTTACCTGTTGTGATGATCTAAAGAGTGCCTCCATATTACTGGTCAACTTGGTACCTAGGCTCGCTACATCTAGTATCATTGGCTACGTTCACACTGCACTTAAAAGTGACCTGAATCTGATTTTTTTGCTCACATGTGACTCATCTAATTTTTTCCGGAAAGTGTGAACAGTGCAAGTCACATTAAATCGGACCTTTTCTAATCAGATACAGGCCACTTTCGTATGTGGTTCTAAATCAGATATGTATCTGATCTTTCGGAAGTTGACTGCAGTGTGAACAGGCAAACAAAAAAATCAGACCTGAGAAAAGATCAGAATTGAGCATTAAAGCCTGCAGTGTAAACATAGCCATTGTCTGAAGAAGAACAAGTAATGTCCTCCACATTCTTCATAGCATAAATTGAAACACCAGATAGACTTTTTCACATATCCATGGTTTAGGACAGTGTTTCCCAACCATTTTTTCTTGGAGCCCCCCCTAAATGTCTTAAGACAAGACAAGCCCCCCCCCCCAGGACCCAAGAGAGAAAAAAAAGTGACACACTGTCGCCAATTTGAACATCGATTTTAATAGTTTCACTAATAAAACCCTAAAAAAGGCCTATGCATAATTTTCTTATCAAAAGACCTTTGTTTAAAGTACCTAATAACTGCTTTATCATGGTTCTTGTCAATATTTGCAAATCTAATTTTGGGAGCCTCAGAAGAGACAAAGCCTTGCGCCTCCTTAAGACCTTTTTGCGGACCCCAGGTTGGGAACCAATGGTTTAGGATATATTTAACAGCCATCTGGGAAACAGCCCAAAGACGGTGTATGGGAAGACAACAGCTCTGCAGGCAGCTGTTATCATTGTTCACTATCAGTGGAGCCAGTAGGTAAATTAAACTATTGTCAAAGTCAGTCAGGAGAAGACAAAAACATATTTTACACCAAGAACAGCTTTCACTATTGGGCTTTGCTCTTCTTTTATTCAAAAATTGCTGTCCAGTGCTGATCAAGCTGTTTTTAGCTGCATCCAGGCTAATCTCTTCACAGGCCACTATTGTTTACAGGCTTGCTTCAGCTAAACCACACCCCTAGCTACTGCCTCTATCTCTTCAAAGATGCTGATTGGTCTGGTAATCCGCTGACCAGGAGCAGGGGTGTCAGTTTGAAGCTTTGCAAGATGGATATGTTTAATCAGATGTGAAATCTGGTCAGTTGATCAGCTTTGTAAGGTTATTTTTGGCATTGATTTTTACTTTTAAAAATAAATAGCATATATAATAATTTTGATTAGCACAAACAGAAAATTGTCTCTCTGATGCAGTGCACAGCTTCTCGTGGTTGGAGTTAGATTTCTTGGTTGAAGTTTAGATGCATGTCTCTGCAGTAGAAAAATTCTAGTTTTCTTTTCTGTCTGTCTGCCATTGTCATGTCTTCTGTGATCTCAGCGCAAAGCCACTGATTTCCCACCTGGGAAGTAAATTGTGTTCATCTGCCAAACTTTGTGGGCGTATTGGCACAAACATGTAATCAGTGTAAATTCCTCTGTGGAAAGGGTGCTAAAAGGGGCAGATAGTGGCTGCTGGTTCATGGTGCCATTAGTAGGCACCTTTCATTCTATGTAGATCCAGCCCTAATTGTAGCAGCTCATGTAGAATCAAACAGGGTCAGAGGTCATGTCTCAGCAGGTCCTGAACTCTTCAAAGAAACTCAGTGATAACTGAGCAGCTCCTGAAAACCCACCGAGACTAATTAAGACAAAGACAGCAGGCAGCTCTGTGATCACTCCAAACACCAAGGGAGAGAGACGATCAGGAGCAGCTGCTGCCTCATGATTCTCCTGATGCAGAGAGAGGGGGATGAATTCACAGAATGATGGAAAAGCACACCTGCAGGGGGAAATGATGATCAATATTACAGAAACAATCTGGTAAACAAATTCAGAACCTGATTGTTTCGGGAAATCATCATTCAAACACTCAGGTGTCCGGAATAACCAACATTGTCTCTGCACAGTGGGAGATAATTATTCTCAGTGAAGTTCCTACAATCCACTTTGACTTGTGATGAGCTCAGAGAGCGGAGGACTTAGAGACAGGGCCACAGAAAGAGCAGCACCCACGCACTGTTAACAAAAACTGACAAGAAACAACAGTCCTGATGGCTTTCAGTCAAGATGACAGACAGGATGTCAAAACAGCTGTTCGTTAATCTCAGACCCTTTAGTGCAGCTTTGAAATCAGAGGATTTGATTGAAGAATTAACGATTCATGAAGGAAACTTTGAAAAGACAATAGACTCCAAATTCCACATGAAGAACTCTCATACCTGATGGTGAATAATCTCAAACTAAAGTACAGACTAATCAGAAATTGAAGTTTAACGGCTAGCACAGATGCATGCATGTGTTGCCGTTGCAGAGAAGTCCTAAAGAAAGCAGCCTTCTGAAAAGTAAAGCATAGAAATTTCTCTGTAAACATGCACATCTTTTGGGTAATTTTTTTATGCAGAGCAAATGAAGAGCAAATGAAACCATCTGCAGTGATGGGACCATTATCTTTCAAAACACAGTTTTTTCTTTGTTTTTGAAGTTGTTCAGACATTTGATGAGCCAGACACCAAGGATAATTTCTTCTGTCTCAGGTTTTGCACAAAAGCCAAAAAGATAAAGACAACTCATTAAAACATTCGCACGTCTGATGTTTTTTTAATTATCTGCAGAAAAATAAAAGCTGTCTCATAATGTTCCTCTTCATTTGATTGTTGATTAATAAAATGTACATTGTTCAGCTGGTGTATTCCCCTGTGCTCCATTTTTTTTTGCAGAGTTAACAGTTTTAGAGAAAACCTTCACAGTGATAATTACTTTATTCCCTTCGGTGCTGTGGCTTCACTCTATGGATTAACACAAGACAAAGGAAGAGATCAATGCAGAGTTTAGATTTAAACAGCACAGACAGTGGACTGAAATATACATAAAATTCAACCTTAGGACCTATTATCTGAGTCTTTATCAAAGGTAGAGCAGCAGTTACTCCAACCAGGATAAATTAAAGGTTAGTGCTGGATTTGCCCATCTTAAAGTATATATGTACCACAAAAAGCCAAATTTCTACCTACTTGCATCACAGGCTGTGACACAGCTTGGGCCCAGTGACAGAGTGAGTAATAAGTTTGCATAACTTCAGCTTAGTACAACGTTAATACGTTCAGGAGAGTTTGTTGCACGTGTGTTTAATGGAACTTATTTAACTAACGCTACCTGTTTAATATTGCCAGATGGTCGTTTTGGCCAAGACTATTGTTGGGTACAACTATCTTATTTAGCTTTAAGACAAGTGTCATTTCACAATCAACGGGCAGGATTAATAAAAGCTATGCAGGTGGTTGTGGTCAGTTATAATTAACTCCACCTGTATATACTGACAGTTAATTGCCAAAACAGGGCGTTTTCACAAGATGTCCTAGAGTCATATACAGGTTAAGTTTGCCTGTTGTTACCGTCTTTCTTTGAGGTCTAACTGTAAATTCATTGCAATGATTTATTAACATTTGTATTGTAAAACCATGGTGTAATTTGGTAAGCCCAACTATATCCTAATTTAACTGTTGAACTATTATTACTAGAATTAATTCTAGTCAACTTGCAAGGATAATAAAAACCCTCTACTCTTTATTACAAATGTCAAATAAATCCAGCTGCATTGTGACTTATCTGCTTGTAATGTACGTTTTTCATCATGTTATGCTTTTTCAAATATCCCTCTTTTTCAATACTATATTTAGCATTTGTGTGTAAGTTTTTTGAAATGTTGGCCCTTTATTTACATTTTTTCCCGTGCACTTTAATCTTATGTATTCTGCAATTTACTTTGCTTTTCTGCATTTTCAGCAATGTTTTTACATGCATTTCAGCAGTCAGTATACTTAGTGTATTTTAAGGAAATACAATTTTCTAGTTTGTCTGTGAAATTACCTGATTTTTTTTTAACTATTTATGTGATCTCTTTCTTATAAAGATGCATATAACAATCCAAGAAGGGAGAGCATTGCCTCAACCCTACAAAGTTGAGTAAAGTGAGGGCATATTTGGAGGGCCATTTTAAAACAGCTGCTCTCCATGAAGGTTTATTTTTTATGAACACTGCCACAGAAAATGCAAATGAAGTTACAAAGTGTTTATACATCAATATTAGAGGTGTATGAAATGGTTATTTGTCATTGAATACTGATATGAGCTAATTACTTGCCTGATCATAGCCCAAACCAATAGGCCAACTGATAATTTCACATTTTTTTATTTTAGAAATAAGTTCATAACATGTAGTTTATGCATATCAAAGGATCAGCAAGACTCTGATGTGGTGAGTAAAGATGGATGGCTTAATTTTCCAGAGCATTGAAGAAAGTAAATCTGGCATCAATATTACAATGAAAACAAACACCAATTCTGATTCTTCAAATGATCATTTATTTGGTCATCAAAAAACTTCACAAATATACTTTAATTTTTATAAGATGTTGCCTCAACATTGTTATTCAGCCTTTTGACATCATGTTTAAGTTCAGCAATAATATGAGCAGATACATATCAGCACCAATATGTATCATGCACCTCTATTAAAAAGGTGTCTGAGACACACTTTTGAATAATAAATAAAATGTATTTTTTTTATGTTTTAGGGTATACTATCCACAGATGTGGTTTAAACTGCTGACCACAATGGCATTACCACTGCATCAACTGCCAGTCAGTTTTATGGAAACTGGACTTCATGAAACATCTGTCTCTGTGCAATAAAAGGCTTCAGCCGTAACAATAACCATCCTAGCACCATCAACCACCACCATTACTACTCCAGTAGCCTCCAGCATCCCAGCTCCATCAACCACCACCAACTCCACTCCAACAGCCAAAATCATCTCATCTACAACAACCCCTGCCATCTCAGCTCCAGCAACCACTAGCCTTCCCACTCTAGCGACCACCACATTCCCAGCTCCAGCAGCCACCACTGTGCCAAGCACCCCAAGTGGACAGATCCAAAGTGTCCATTTGATGCCAGTGCTCTAGAAAAAATGTCCTGTATGCCAAGTTGTTTTGAAGAAAAAAAATTTAAAGAGGCACATTGACAAGAAGCACACAGGCAAACAAAAGGACATCACAGCAAGCTCACATCTTGAGAGTGTGAATGTGTACTCCCCTTCATGTTAAAAATAAAGTATGGGGTTAAGATCAACATTTTTCTTGCGAGTCATCTGGGTGCCAAGTAAACATGGAGCCGGCATGGAGGAGAGGATTGAAAGCTTATAAATGTGTTCACCCAAAATCGATAATATATAGATATACCTCTTATGCCTCCTCCAAAATGCTTCATGAAACAACCCTTGGTGAGATGGTGAAAAGCAAGTGGTTTGGTGATGATAAAAAGAAGATCTGCTTGGATCAACAAAACCATGCCAAAAGTCACCACATACCTCTCTCTGTGTTCTCCAAAATTGGAACCCCTCACTAAAAGAAATGCATATCTGTTTATGAGCCCACCATCTCCTACTACAGTCGTTTGGGGAGAGTAATGGTTTCGTATGGTTCAAAAAGTAATTCATGGCATTCTCCCTGTGCAAGGACAAAGAGGTCGTGCCCACATAAACACATTGCCAAATGGCATTTATTTCAGACACACCAAAAATATATATTTATATTTGGTTGTCTCTCTGTCTCCCTCGTCATCTTTCTCTCTGTCTCTGTCTCTCTCTGCCTCTCTCAGGAGTCGTTGAAGTGTGAGCCTGGAGACTGAAGAAGTCACTATTGGGCAAAATAAAAATAAATCTAATCTACCCCCAGAGTCATGCTTGTGTCTTGCCTCTTTCTAACCTTAAAAATACTTGGTTGAGATATATAGTCAGGTCAGTTCTGTTTATCTCACACCAAATCATAACAAAAGTCTGTGTCTCTTAGGGCATAGTTTTACATTGAGGTCTCTACTGTGCTTTCACTTTTTTCCCTGAGTATCATTAGCTAATTCTGCTAATACTACAATTTTCAAGACTTTGCAACCAAGGTAAATGGCAAGGCAAAATAGTGTTTGGATAGAAGAAGTCTTTGAGTCTTTGGAAGAAGGTATTATTTGGGTGGAATCAACCTTTAAAACTGCAAATTATGTAAGTATTATTTGGAAGCAAACAACTTTTAAAACTGAATAATGAATCAAAACATTACTTAGCTGGAATCAACCTTTAAAATTATAAATAACAAATCATAGTATTATTTAGCTACAATCAACCTTTAAATGATAAATTATAAATAAAAAAACAAATTATTATTTTTGGTAGAATTAACCTTTAAAACTAAAAATAATGAATCAAGGTATTTGGGTGGAATGAACCTTTACAACTATACATGATAAGTAAGACTTTTACTTGGTGGAATAGATCTTAAAACTAAAACAAAAAGTATTTGGCTGCCAGGGTCCTAAACCAGCAGTCCTACAACGGCAGTGCTAAAACCAGCCTCCAACAGGGGGGTGGCGCTGTGGCAAAAATGCCAGGGTCCTAGAACTGCGGTCCTGAAACTGCAGCCTCCATGTTTGCAGAAACGTAGTATTAGCCAGACCACTCTCAGTTAATCCTCCTGCAGCTGGCGCTGTTGCTTCTGTGACACACGCACACAAAATATGTCGTCATATTTTATGTTGTTTGTGTTTTGATCTGTGTAAATTATTTTCCACAAAAATAATTTAAAAAACAGTAATTTGAGCTGTTATGGCTGGTAATGTATTTGCTTTGTATCTGATATGATTCAGTGTGATTTATCCTGGATACCTTAGTTTGACCAGCAGGAGGCAGTGTGGCGCTGTGCTTCTCCCCATGGACTCTCTTTGCTAGCTGACTGTTGTTGTTTCCTCACTCTGCTGTGAAGTTGAACCATAGACTGTAGAAAGAATTGGAGAAACCCCGTGTGACATCAGTTGTCTGCTAACAATAGTCGGACTCAAACAGCTCTTGAAGCCAATCCGTGGAGGCTTCCATATTGGATTCACGGTCTCAACCAAACTTTGGATCAACCTAATGGCCCGCCCACTAAGCGCGACTTCCTGTCAGCCTGCTGGCTAGCATTCCAGTTGACAGAAACAGAGCCTCTGCCTGCCGAGCTATCTGTCAATCAAATGAGACACGCCAATCAGCTTTCATCCTAAATATAATCCAAGCGATTGTGGTACAAAAAAATTCATCCCCCGTACAGTGGGAGCACAATAAGACACTGTATGTACAGAAATGTTGTTTAACACTAGAAAAAAGCTACAAAACGTTTCTAAGGTGGTTGAAGTATGTCAGTTTCTGAACATTTCAAGACTTGATTTTATCTTTCTGTTCTATGTAGGCTAAAATGGCGCCTGAAGTCTTTTGTTTGTTTCAAAGTAAAATTCTAGCTAAGTGTCTGGTCAGGTGGAATAATGTGTCATATGTTTGAAAACTGTTTCTAAATGTAATTGTTAGTGCTGAGGTGTATGTTTACAGTTTTATAAGCTTATTTAGTAGTAAGGGTCTTCATTTCATGTGCTTTATTTTTGCTACTTTAGAGCAATAGGCTAGTTTTTATTTATTTTATGACTGATGCTAAACAAGGGTAATTCAAGAACCTATAAAATTCTACATTTTGAGATAATGTTTTACCTCAGTTTTGGAACTAACTGTAAACTCTAACTCAGTTTGAAAACTGAATAAAGATTTTGCCTGTGCTGTTTTACACTGTAAATTGAGTACTTACAGTGCTAAAGGAAAATATGGTTTTTATCTCGAAAGAAAGCTTTATTGTTATTTGTAAATGTATTATCAGTGATGTCGTGAATTAAGCAATGTTGTAAAAAAACGTGCAGAATGGCATGGAAAAAAATGCATTTATTTTGAATACTGAGTATTAAAGACTCTGCTGAGCGAGGCTGAACTGAACAGACACACCGTTGCCTGTCTTATCCTTTTTCTCCTATTTTTACAGGAACTTTAACTTTTTATGGGTACTCAGTGTGAGAGCTGTAACGCTTCACAACAAAAAGGTTCATGGTTTAAATCCCTGTCAGACAGAGCCTTTCTGTGTGGGGTTTGCATGTTCCCCCGATGCATTCAACCCTAACCCTAACCCCCCCGCAGATACTCTGGCTTCCTCCCACAGGCCAAAAACATGCTTGTTTGATGAATGGGTGAATCTAAATTAATAGTAGGTGTGAGAGTGACAGCTTATTTATCTCTGTACGTCATCCCTGTGATTCACAGGCAACTGGTCCAGGAAGACCCTACCTCTCTCCCAATGACAGCTGCCACCTCCTTGAAAAATCAGCAGACTGGAAGCTGTTTGTTCTTCAATTCAGCAAAAAATGTACACTGAACTTACTTTTTGCAATTTTGGGGGACCATTTTTTTTCTCTGAGTTCTTCATATTTTTGTTTCTGAATAGTAAAAGCTCTCTAAATTGTCATAACAACAATGTCTGAGTTTTTAAAATTTGATTATCAGCTCCTTTTAGTGTCTCTGTTGGCTGATCTGAGCTAAAAGCCATTAAAATTTGGACAAGGAGTATTTCTGTCCTCGGAGCAGGGGATCAGGGTGCAGCCTTTTGAGGCTCACAGTGTTTTTCATCAGCTGGCTTCATCTCACCGTGATGGCAGGGGGAGGAGAGAGGCTGAATGCTCTCTTTGACATGGAGGACACGGAAACAAAAACTTTCTAAGCCTTCGCCCCCTCAGTGCCATGTGGCTGTAATTATTCTGTCACCTTCTCAGTGTGACTAAACAGCAGAGGGAACGCCATGTGGGTCGAGGAGGATCCAGGCTGAAGATGTGCTCAGGCAGTCTGTGACAAAGATGAACAACATCAAAAAATAATTTGCAATCATTCTTTAAAGAAAAATACGTCATATTCATTAGTTTTTTCACACTGGTGCCTATTAATGGTTGGTGGAGCTGAGGCAGGTCTAAAGCCTCCTGGCAGTTACAGCCTCATTGTCTCATTCAGGAAACCAGTTTGAGATTATTTTTGGCATGGTGCATCATCCTGCTGGAAGTCACTTAAATCCCCTCTCTTCCTCGTTCTGATGAACTTTAGCAAGTCTTCTTGACTACGTCTACATGCCTGAATGCTTGCTATGGGATTGGCTGATTAGCTATTTGTGTTAACAAGCAACTGAACAGGTGTACCTTATGAAGTGGCCAGTGAGTGTATTTCACATTCATCTTCACATAAAAGTCATGCCAAGGTCTGCTGGGAGAATTGCAGAGAGACCTTTTTTTATCAAGAAGAGCTTTTGGTGTGTCTCTTTACTTTTTTTTTAATCAAGAAATGCGGTCGAGGTCTAATTTAACGCTCCACTTTTCTACAGCTACATCCAAGCTAATTGCTACCTTGGCCGGTTTATAAGAGAACACAACCCCACTCTAAACTCAAGCTGAAGCAGGTCAGAAGAAGAGTGAAGGCACCTTTTCTGTCATGAAAAGCTTTCAGTGCAGTTTTTTGCTCTTTATTTTATGAAGAATTGTGGTCCATTTCTGATAAAACTGCCACTATACTATAGCTGCATCCAAGCTAACAACTACACTGGCGGCCACCATTGCTATCCGCTCTTACAACTTAACCCTGCCTGTAGCTTCTCCTCAAATGACGCTGATTGGTTTTGACACAAATGTTGTGGATAGGAGATTTGTGGGATGGATTTGACTGATTACAGGCATAGTGACTGTCCATTTGATTTGCAAGGTTAATCCTTATTCAAAACAAAACCGAAGAGTTCTCAAATATTCACCCCCCAAAAAGACATGAACTATTTTGGCAAAATGCTTTTTGAATCAGGCTGTTAGTATGTTTATCTCTGCTGTAAGAATGGACACTGGAGGAACTGCAGGGTTTTTTGTTTTTTGCACTTCCACACTGGCCTGGACGTTGCTGCTCACAAAGATGATAATACTTCAGTTTTAGTTACACATTTAGCACCATGAAGTGGCAGCATCACCTTTGTGTCATTTAATTGATACTACACATCCTGCTGCACATTCACACAACACCATTGCAATGTTTTAACATTATATTGTACAGCTGAGTCCTCATCTAACATTAGCACTACTCCATCCTGCAGTGCCCAACACTCATTTCATCCTTTACCTCAGACAAGACGCCCAAATTGTCTCACATTGTTTGTTACAGGTGCATGAAGTGTGGTAAAGCTAATAGTGTATGCTTTAAGTACAAAAACTATTATGAGCAAGCTGCAAAAGTTAACGTTGACTGGACATGACACCATAAGAGTTCTAGACAACTTTCTGTGACAGAAAAAGTCCACTTATCGCCTCATCAGCTCATTTGCTAGCTCTCAGCCTCGTGTCAAGTATGAGACGGGGCGTCATGAGTGAGAGGTCTTTTCAAGCCCTCTTGTTCTCGTCACCTTTACAACTTTTCACTCTGTTGAAAAGATTCAAGCTTTGAAGGACAATTAGAAACACATTACTCTGACAGATGACGAGTTCTTCCATTGTTACCTTTTTTCCGTCTGAATATTCTCATTGTATTACTGTCAGAAAAAACACTTTTAATGACACTTTGGTTCCTCTAGGTTTAATAAGTGAGAAATGCTTCTATCTGTATGGCAGAATATATAAATGTTTGTGTAGAATATAAGCTTTAATAAGAGTTACATTTGAATCGGATAAATTTAGACAATACATGAAATGTCTACCAAAGAAAGTTCAGTCCTGACAAACTCCTCTTTTCTTTTGATTCTTAGCATGAATTAATTTGAATTACAGAAATCACTTACAGGCAGCTGAATCACACTACCATGGTTTTTGATGTGGACTTTTCTAAAGATACTTTTTTCCTCACCAAAGTCAGCTTTATAATGCTAAATACTTGTTTATTTCACCTTTTTAGATGACTGCTAAGGTCAGCCCTACATTTGGCTCTGTCCGTATACTGACTGACTGAGTAACTGAGTGACGCTAACTTATAAGCCCTAGAATACAGAGCTGCATTTGCTTGGACTGAGTGCTGTCACTAATGGCTGCCTCCACTGTGTTAACTAGAGCCATACATACAGAGTTGCACTATGGGCGGGGTTTAGGGGAACTGAAAGCTCTCTAATGGCTGCCTCCACTGCTCTAAATACCTCAACTGTAGCTTTAGCCTCTGTTTCACGAGAACTGGGCCACATTTATGTATAACAAAGAATAAAACAACCCAATAAGGTCTTCATGTTGGGAAAGATGTTTTAACTCCTCTACTGACCTGCTTTGGCATGACTATGTGATAGTTAAGGGGGAAAAGGTAACTTCTTGTTCAGTGCTCAAGTACAACGGCTGCTTGGAGCGATTAGCTCTAAATTGGTCACAGCAGCACTTTGTCAAAACTGGACATTTCTTTGTTACCTCTGCCAAGGAGGTTATGTGATCAGGTGGGTTTGTTTGTTTGTTTGTTTGTTTGTTTGTTTGTTTGTTAGCAACATAACTCAAAAAGTTGTGGACTGATTTTGATGACATTTTTTTAGAAAATGTCAGAAATGGCATAAGGAAGAACTGATTAGATTTTGGGAGCGATCCGTATCACCATCTGGATCCAGGAATTTTTTAAAGGATTCTGTACTATTGGGAGATAGGGCTAATGGCAGAGGTCTGCGCTGTTACCACTTTAAACATGAGTGACTTCAATCCCAGCAGCAGTTTATGGAGCAGCAGTTTTTGGGTGTGTTTCTGTTCAAAGTTTTGGAGTTTATAGAGTTTGACAGACACACGCCTGGTCGAGGAGACAAGTCGGATCATAACAGAGAGAAAGACAGCAAATTGTAGCGAGAATAGAGGAATATTCACCCTCTGCCATGACTTCCAGTCATCTGGTGAGACCATGGGTGTATCTGTTGGCACCCGTAGCGAAGCCAGTGCTTTGCCTCACCGTGCTTCCACCCCACTGGGGAGGGAGAAATCCGTGAATGCCGTGGTGGGGGGCACATGGGGACGGATCCAGGAATTTTTTTGAAGGATTCTTCACTATTGGGAGATAGGGCTAATGGCAGAGATCTGCGCTCTCCAAGTGGTTTTCTAGTTAAAACAAGTGAAGACAGCAACACTAAAAGCTTTCTGTAACATAAAGGGTTTTTTTGCTCTTCTGCCAAACTGCTTCAGTGTGAGTGTGTGATAGTTAAAGGGGGAAAGGGTTAATTGTTGTATACAACGGCTGCAAGCCAAACATTATCGCCTTAGCCAGACCAACACTTTTCTTTACCAATGTTGTCGCTCTTCTGAACCCCTGCCCTTTTGGCATTATTATGTGATAGTTACAGCGAAAGGGTTAGTTGTTGTATACAGCTAATGAGTTGTTGTGCCCTGGCTAAAAGCTGGGACTGAGCGGCAGTGGCGCTTCTGTCTGAATCAGACATCGTGTCTCATCCACATAAGCGCAGAGAGCAACACTGAAAGCTTTCTGTGACAGAAAAAAATGTTCTCGCTCTACTCTTGGTCTTTTACTAGTTCTATCTGTTGAGGGAAAAATGTTTCAGAATACTGGAGGATAAACAGCAGAATTTTCTTGTTTCTGACCACAGAGGATCAGCAAATCAGCGCTGTGTGTGTGTCGCCAACATGGGCCAGGGGTGTGAGCTATGTCAAAAAAATATTGGGTAAATATTCCCCTACTATATGTTAATGGGGAACAAATAAATGTTAAATCTTGTTTAGACAACACTACTTAAACATTTAGCACGTCTTTGTTGGCAGGGATATGATAAATGCAAATGTGCTGTTTATAGATAATTAGTGGATATAAAAAGGACAGGAACACTAAAGTAGACATTCAGCTTAATTTTACACATATAAAGACCCTTACACACCTGTCTGAGAAGAAATAGAAATGTTCATGAAACCTGCTGCAGTTTGTTAATATAAAATTACTACCGTTTAAGACTTATATCTGACAAAAAATGTAATCTCCAGTGACACTGTCTCTATCATTTAATTTTGACACGTCTCTGTAGGGTTTCATATGTACACAGAGAGAGAGGACAGCATGTAGCTATGTACACTTAAGAAGCCACAATAAATTTGGCTCACAAAAAATAACAATAATGACAAAACTACTCTGCCAGTCAGGCATTTCAACAGGCATCCCAGATATTTGCGGTCAGCCATATACTAGGTTTTTACCTGGTCTTGTTCCTTAAGAAAAAAACAGATTACAAAGAATGGGATGCATCCTAGTTGGAACCAGAGCACATGCAGTCGAATGCAAAGACTGACTAGAAAGACAGCACTGCTTTTGGTTATACTTTCATATTCATTTTTATATGTGTGGACTAGACATGAATCAGCTCTCTTTCTCTCCATCATCACCTTTGGTTTTTGTCTTCAGATCACCACACACATTCACCCATGCAAACACTACTGACATCTGCGGTTTACCATGACTTTTCATCCTGCACTAGACTCAAGGCTTAAACTCGTAAAACACATCTTTATTCCCCACAACTATCTACTCACCTAATCATTCTATTTTCCTCCTTTTCTTCTGTGAAGACCTTGATATCAGATCATAATGCTGTGGGTTTTATACCTTGCAGTGAATAACTTTTAGCACCATTCATCATATTGAGTGGGTCAAATTAACTGTGTCAGTACAAACTAGATAAATAAAAGATAAATATCTCCAAGCAAAGTGAATAAAAACTGCATGTTTCCTAAAATGTTTTGATTGTTGAAGCATCGGTGCACTCAGCTGTGGGTCCTGACATTCCATCTACAGTCATAATGCACGGCAATGACTCCCACCACTCTGATTCTCACTCCGGTGGGCGAAAACATGGAAAGGATTCAAAATTCCTTAACTTTATTCTAAAGTAGAGTGTTATTCTTCTTCATAGCATCTCCTTTTCAGCACCTCAGTATTGTGAGAGTGAGGCCAAGGTTGTTTTCTACCGCTCGTGAAGGCTTTCAGTATCAATCCTACACACTGGCTGAATGAAACCCCTCCGCACTGGCTTTTAACAAAGAACACTCAGCCCTGAACTTAGGTCCCTCCGAAAGGTTTGTCATAACAGGAACAAAAATCATTCATGTAGAGGTGATTCTTGAGCATGGCCACAGGTTTTTACAGACAAAAATAAAATTCTAGTGAAGAGAAATGCTGAAATACTCTTTAGAAACACAAATAGATTCTTAAAAGGTTAATAAGAGGAAGGTGAAAATGATGGCAGCTAGATAGTGAAAATATTCTTAAACTCAAGGTGAAGCATTCTGTGATTCCTATTCAATAAAAGAGTAATTTCAGAAATCGTAAAATGAATGAATTAAACATTTAGTGCCTGGCAGTGTGGCTCAGGGTCCATCAGTCCAAAGGTACAGCAAATCTACTCAGTGGTCTGCAAAGTTGAAGGTTGAAACTCGAAGAGAAAATTGATATTTATTCAAAACATGATGACTCAACTAAAAAACAATCTGTTAGCATTCAGGATTTAAAGTTTCAAATTCCAAAGAGAGTTTGGCTGCTCTGTTAATCTGGTAGAGGTTTAGAAGTTTAATAAGCTCTTATTTGGCTGTGTTGATTTATAAAAAAGTTTTATGTAGAGCCTCATGAGTGACCAAAAAAAATAAGTGACAATACAAAAAAAAAAAAAAAAAAGCTCTTGGGCAGAGGTCACCAACCTGTAGATCATTATCAATGATCAGTTCAAGATGACCTTCAACATTAGCTTTCCATTGGATCTAACTTTAACTGATTTGCTTTCACTGCTTTAGTTTTCAGTATCAACAAGTTCTGAACAGGATTCATAGTTTTATTCCTATACTGTTGTTTTATTACAAAAAAATTAGTTGTTTTCATTGGTTTAGTTTTATATCAGGCTACATAGGATGTTAAAAGTACATTTAACTTGAATTTCTTACCAAATTTCTCAAGTTTGCATCAGTGTATAATTTCATGACTTGATGATGTATTATGTAGAATTCCTGCACTGAAATATATATAAATGACAAAAAGAAACCATTTCTATGTTAAGATTTTTAAATTGAGGTCTTACAGTCTCTTGAATATTTCCTCAAGTTTTCAAACCCATGAAATTCTTCATCTTTATAATTGTAGGGGGGCGTGTCTTTTTAAGAAGGCTGTAGGTTGGGAGTTCGATTGGCCAAACTCACCTCTGTATCATGTAAACTCCTCATAGGAAATTTCCTGATCACTGATCTAGACTTTGCTGATGATGCTGTGATCCTTGTGGACATGGTAGATGTTCTTGTGGGGGCTCTTCACTTGATGAGAGAGGAGGTGAAAAGGTTGGAAATGCACGTACCCTGGGCCAAAACAAAGATCAAGGCATCACTGGATGCCTTGGACACTGCGGTTGAATCTGTGTGTGTGTGAATGTTGAGAGCATGGAAGCTGTAGACTAGTTCACCTACCTTGACAGCATAATCCATTGATCCACTGACTGCAAGCCTACTGCAGACTTGAGCTTGTGCACAGGGTGATGGGTTCACTCAACAAGACAGTGTGGCGTTCATGATATCTAAACATGTGGACAAAAGTCAGAGTCTTTCTGGCCTTAGTCCTTCTATTCTTACTAAACTTTGTGACCACTTTGCTTAAGCGCACTTTTTGGTATTGTTTGCAAGACTGTGTCCAATGCTGAAGTGCTCAGGAGAGCAAGGATGGCATCAGGCCAGCTGCCTGATTTGGGAACGGCATGATGCACTTTCCTCCGGGCCTGATCCAGCTCAATGCATGCTGGGTACGCAGAGCCCAGTGGGCTGGTCCAGATGCCGGGGGGTGACTGTGTTCGTCATGGAGGGAGAAGCTGGGAGGATACTTGAAGAGGTGACGCATGGGCCTGGCGCAGGCCTGGACGATGGCTGTCAGGAGGCCAGAGCAGTACAGGACAAAGGTTGACATGGCAAAGTGCCAAACAGGCATATGCTGCCATATCTGATCTAGCATCTCTTCTGGTTGGGGTCAGTTCTTCCAATTTATCTTCAGAAAGTTGAAGAAGCTCAGTAAAACACCAGCATTCAGTAAGGCAGGGAATTCTGGATGGAGAGTGATGCAGGATGCCAAAGTTTTTGAGCCACTATCCTTTGATCAGAAATGTCCTGAAGAAGTATTAGAACAAAGTCCCACACCTGACAGCAGTAGCTCTCTGGGTTTGTGGGATCACAGTTTACACAACTACACAACCAGGTAACTCAGGATCTCTCCTGCTCCCCTGAAGTTTCTCTCCTCTCTCTTTCAGCCTGATCTGTCCCCATCTGTAGAGGTTCCTCTGTGTACTCCAGCTCATAAAAGTACCCCTTGTATACAATAAACAGCATGTTGAGATGAAATGCTCATTTGTATTGGTTGTAGCTGCAGACCCCAACAGCTAACCAGGAGACAAAAACACGCCAATGCAGAAGAACCTACAGTTGAAAGTTGCATTGCAAAATATTCCCAAAAAAGAGGCTAAAAAATAAAAAGCTACATTTTAGCTAACATTGGTTTTAGGCCCATTTTGACCTAAAACTAACTAAGTTATGCTTAGCAACTGTTCCTATCTTAAGGGCTGTGTAGCCTATCTTCCTTGCCAGTGCCCCCAGCTTGCTCTCCTTAAAAGGAATAACGTGCAATGAAATCTCAAATGCCATTACTATTGACAAGAACCTTCTACAACCCAAGCTTTCAAGCTCATGTTACAAACTGATTTTTTTCTTATAAAGGTTTGTAGTTAAACTACTCCCTAAATAGCAGAGAAGCAGCTGAATGATGTTCAATCACAGTAATTATTCTGTTATGGAGGGAATGCAGCTCTCTTCCAGTCAGCACCCAGCTCTCTGCTCTTTAAGGCTGTAATTTTGATAAATTTGGAAGCAAAAATTACAGTATGAATGTAATCTCACAGACAGAAGCACAGTGAATCTAATGATGTGTTTGTCTTCATCAGAAGAGTGTTCATGTGTTCAAAGATAAGACACAAATACTGAACCAGACATCGTGTCTTATCCAAACAAGCGCAAACTGTCCGTCACTCTTTCTTCCATCTTCCCTTTATCTTTGACCGTTGCTAGGTCTTTTACACAGCAGTGTCAGCTGCTCTCCTCTCATCCTTGTCTGCTTTCATGCTGTATGACGCACACAAACGGAACGCTCACGCACACACCTACACTGAAATGCGCGCTAACACGTTGGTAGTGTAGATTTCAGGCTTCTATCTGTTGAGGGAAACCATAGACTGTAGAAAGAATTGGACAAACCCCGTGTGACGTCAGCCGTCTGCTTACAGTAGGCAGACTCAAACAGCTCTTGAAGCCAATCCATGGCAGCTTCCATATTGAAATCGTGGTCTCAACCGAACTTTGGATCAACCTAACGGCCTGCCCACTATGCGTGACTTCCTGTCAGCTAGCTAGCTAGCATTCTGGTTGATAAAAACATAGCCGCTGCTTGTCGCGCTATCTGTCAATCAAATGCCGTGCCAATCAGTCCGCAGTGAGGTTTTTCCTAAATATAATCAATACAATTGTGGTACAAAAAAATTCACCCCCCATACAGTGAGAGCACATGAAGACATTAGCTAATGAGACACATTTGGTTTTTTGAACCAGGCTGTAAACCAGTTTATTTCTAGTGTAAAAACCGTCTGTTTAACATGTGTGCAGACGTAACTTCTGGTGTTCCTGCAGCCAGCCTCAAGTGAACACTCGCGGTATTACAATTTTTTGCACTTCTGCAGTGGCTTCATTTTTCAGGACCAGAGGTTGCCGCTTGGGGAAAACGTTTCAGAATATTGGAGGATAAACAGCAGAACTTTCTCTTCCTAAAACCCCCTTATTGACCACGGAGGACCAGCACAGTGTGCGTGCTCCACCTGTGTGCGTCTGTGTCGCCCACGTAAGCCAGGGGTGAGCGCTATGTTAAAAAATATTTGGTAAATATTCCCTTATTGCTATATATTTATGGGGAACAAATAAATGTTAAAATCTCTGCATTTTGCGTTAAGATAATGCTACTTAGATGTTTAGCATGTCTAGCACATCTGAGACGTTTGTAACCTGACACGCCAGATGGATTTGTTTCACACATCAACCTGGAAAACTTCCCCTAGAAAGCACTGGGAAAGGGTAGAGCCCTTGAGAAAAATGCGGAGGGTGACTGAACAAACATTCTGTCTTTACTGGCCAATCAGAGCAACAAAACACATGACGATAAGGGTCTTGCCAAATCCGGTCAGGAGAAGGGCAAAAACACTGTTTCTGCGAAGAAAAGAAGTCAGTTCTGTTCTTTGTTCTTCTTTTAAACGAAGAAATGTCAAGTTTTGATAAAACTAACAGCATAGCAGAATCAACGCTAATCTCTTCCACCATAACTGCACCAGCCTCTTGTCACTGCTTGCCAACGTCACGACTCCACCGCGCCTAAAGTACTGCCTCTTACTCCTGATTGGTCCAGTCACTTTCTTACAGGGCCCGGTCTGTTCAGATGGGAGCTTTGTAAGATGTGTTTCTCACTGGCGAATGCATCTCCCCCCTCAAAAGATGGTGATTGGTCCAGTCATTCTCCAGCCAGGAACAAGATGGATCTTTCTGATGACAGACGTGGAATCTGGACAATCCATTGGCCTGAAAAGTTACATGAGAAATGATCCTAACTAAAATGAACCAAAACCATCAGTGAGATATTTTTGTGAAAGTCTTTTTAAAAATTATTTTAAGATGCTGCTTAATGTGGTCAGAAGATTTAGCAAATTAAAACATAAATTTAAAGTTTAACAAGCAATTTACCTGACTTGTGTCCTATACGCATTATTAAGAGTATTTTCATATCTGTCCGGGAAACAGCGATCTATCAAAGAAACATGAAAGGCTTCATTAGTGAGACAGAAAAGGCCACATGGAGATTATGAATCAGCAGCATCAGTTTGACATGATGCTAACCTGCTGAATATTCATGAGACGTGACCAACTTAGCCTTTCAAAGGTCATATGATCAATGAGACCCAACAAGATGCCACTTACTGATTAATACTTTAGGGCCTGCGTTTACTGTGCAAATCAACAGGACAACTTTCAACATGTTGAAACCGAGCTAACTGCTAAGTAAAAGCACACAGAGTTCATGACACAGCTTGGATAAGTTGCATCACATTTATTCAGCTAAATCTAGAGGGCAAAACAATCCACTTTCAGTGGGTTTGTGCTGTTAGTAGAAAACATCAATCATGACATGATGGTATTGATCTATCATGGTTAAAACATGCAGGAGCTGTTTCTTTAATAGCATAGGGGTTTGAAACCTTGACTCAGACTTAAAAAAGAAGCAGAATCTCTTTTAAAAGCTTAAATCGCTTCAAGGTGATAGATCAGGCAGGATTAGTTTGTGGTTCTTGTTGCTGAGATACAGTACATGAATGGTAAATCTGAGTTTTATTAGCTCTTATATTGATGCTCCAGATGACGAATACATAATAAAAGGACAGTAATTTCCTTTGTCATGTGATAAACTTTTATTCCTCATAACAGTCATCTGCCTTCGACCCCACCTCGTCATCATCATGAACGTTAAACTATATTTGGTTAACAGACCAATGTTTGCTCTCAGCTCCCATCCCTCCAGAAGATGAACTTATTACATTTTGTCAACATTATGAAGGAAATGCTGCAGGAGTCAGCAGCAGGTCAGACTATGTCTGCCACCCACTCATGGCAATAAAATTTACTAAATTAAAACACGTTTCCTTTTGATACCATCTGTGAGTGTTGGTGTATCCTGGTAAAAGACACGATTATTAAAAACCACGGACAGGGGTGCAGGTGGCCTAGTGGTTTAAGGCGCGCCCCACGTACGTGTGCGGCCAGTGTTTGAATCCAGCCTGAGGCCCTTTACCGCATGCCTCTTCCCCAGTCTCATCCCTGTTTCCAACTCTATCCACTGTCCTCCTCTATCAAATAAAGGCACAAAAATAAAAATCTTTAAAAAAAACAACAAAAACATGGATGCTCTGACAAGCTATAACCTCCAGGGCTGGAGTTAGAGAGTTTCTTCAACTTTAAAGTATTACAAGTACAAGTTTTCATGGCAATTTGCATTGCCATACTTAAAATAATTTTGAATATTAAGCCAAGATGGATTCTTGAGTTTATGATTATCTGACCCTGTATTTCTTTTTTTGTCTATAGTATATTATCAGTGTTTGTCTGTTGTTAGAGTTTATTTGTGCTCTGTTTAGTGTGGTTTGTTTGTTTTGTCACATTATGACACAGTTTGTTTGTGCAGTGATGTTTTGTTCTTTTTGGTTATGTTTTTTTTGCTCTTGTTTGTGGCTTACTTATTTGTGTATTGTCAGTGTTGTGTTGTTCATAAAAAAAAAAAAAATACAAGTAGGCTCCTTTTTCTAGAAATATTTGTGTCCAGCACTCTAATTTCTGTTTTTTTTTTTTTTTTTTTTTTAAGATGCTGGGAATGGGACATCATGTCTCCTGGGCCAGTTCAAAGATGCAGGCATTCAAAGATGTCTTGGATGCTGTTGTTGAATCTGTAAATGATGAGAGCTTTGAAGCTGTGGAGCAGTTCACCTACCCTGGCAGCACGGCCCATAGATCTGCCAACTGTAAGGCTGAGATCAGCTGCAGATTTGGCCTTCAGGTGGAGCGAAGGGTTCACTGGGGAATGCGATGTGGTGCTTTCAGTGTCTGAGCATGCGGATTAAAGTTAGAGTCTCTTGGTTCTTGGTCCTCTCAATCTTACTATACTCTTGTGAGGCCTGGATGTTGACTGATGACCAGAGATGCTGACTGGACTCCTTTGTAATGACCTCTCGCTGACATATTTGATATCTCTGGGAAGACCATGTTTCTATTGTTGACATGCTCAGGAGAGCAGGGGTGGGACCCAGTGGGTCAGTTGAGAAGGTACCTGGAGAGATGGGGCATGGGCCTGAAGCAGGCCTGGACAATGGTCATCAGGAAGCCAGAGCAGTACAAGAGCAAGGGGTTGATATCATAAAAAGTATTCATCCTCTTGGATGTCGTACCCTTTTATTGATTTTAAAATCAGTCATTTCAAACATAATTTGACAAAATAGAAAGAAGCCCTTGCAGAAAACAAGTATTAAATCCTTACAAATTAACAGTAAAGTTAAATAGAGCAGAATTTAAAACGAAATGAAATAAAATACACTAAAACAAACCAAGATAAAAATTCTTTCCAGCAATAAAAAAGGTGTCAACCCTAAACCACACCAATGCAAGCCTGTAGGCCAGGAGGGTTGGAGTTTAAAAGAACCCTGTTTCACAGTCAAAGCTCCTAAATGTAAGTTTCTTAAATTCTCAACTTATCCAACAAAAAATCTACCCCAACAGAAGCTGATATACCACTTCAGCGTTTCTTCCCCCATTAATTTGAATACTAAGTTTAGACAGAGATAAAGAAATAAACTTGTGTATTGTTAAACAAGCACAGTGACAATGAGAGAGCACTGTTCCTGTTAATCAAGGCTAAGAACATCCTGTTTTTTAAGTTTTTTTCACCTCTTAAATCACAGTCATACGGTGGCCTTTAGCAGATGGTGTTTTTCCTTCAGTGTGAACAAGAAGCCTTGACAGGAGATGGAATAATGTGGCGCTGAGGCGTACGCTGTCTTAAATCAAGTATTGACTGAACTCTTTTCACTGTTCAATGTGAAACACTCCAGAGAGGGAGAGCCTTGCCCAGTGCTTGCATAAAGAAAAGGGTGAGCTGCAGATACCGTGCCAAAGATCTCGGAGGAGAGGATGGAAAAAAAAAAGCGCCTCTTGCAGTGGGCAGATGTCCTTGAGGAGCGAGGACAGCGGGCTATAAACAGATTTCTGATGCATGTGATGTGCGTAATTCCACTTAAGTGCAGGATAATCATTTGTAATTTGTTCATAATTAATCAAGATGCAACATATAGATCCCATTAAGGCAGTGGAAAAGAAGATCCAATTATTTTTATACAAAAATGTATGGCCTATGTAATGATCTGTACTGTCTATCAAAATCTGTGGCTGGTCAGTTTTCAATTTTAACATCACTTTTAATCTTGTCCTTGAGTTTGATGCTCTGATCAACATTAATTTGTGAATGGTGGGCATTTAGGACCTCAAGTGTTCTCTTGTGAGAAGAAACATTCGCCAAATCCATCATTACAGGGATGCTTGTGTTTCTATCAATGTAGTGTTTTGTTTTTCCATCTGCAAAGCAGTTTTTATTTCTTCATTGAACTTAAGGATGAGAGGAACACAGTGATGTTAAAATGATGGTGATGAAAAACACATACGACCTGAAACTTCCACCCTTTATGGGGCAAAGAACCATATATGTTAACCTGGCTAGCCAGATGGATTTATTTCACACATCCATCTGGAAAACCACTGATAGACAGCATTTGGGAAAGGGCAGAGCCTTTGAAAAAAAAACTCGGAGGGTGATTGGATGAATGTTCTGTCTGTCACATCTTTAATGGCCAATCAGAGCAACAAAACACGTGACGTAGCAGCTACCAAGCAGCACCCCTACCAAAGTAGTAAACTTAATATAGAACTGCATAACGCGAACCATGGCAACTCTAGACATGTCAGTATATGACTTTTGTTGTTTTTGAAAAGAAAACAACTCACTGCTGTTCTTTGTTCTTCTTTTAAGGAAGAAATGTTGTCAAGTTCTGATAAAACTGGAGCTTTAGCAGCATTCACGTTAGTAATGGGTCAATCGCAAAAGCTGCAGCTCTGAGAGCCGATGCTTTGTAGTGAATCAGAAGAGCTGGCTCGCATAGAGTGAGAGCCGGCTCCCAGTTTATTTTCCTTTCGCTGCTTAGCTCTCACAGTGCTCAGCCCCAGCTCTGATAAGAACTTTGTTTTTATTGGCCAGCATGGCAGCCATGCGGCCAATCACATGTGAGGATAAAGAATTATACCATTACGTGAAAACAGAGAGGGGGCAGCGCTACCCGATCGGTCCCGGAAGCCCGATTTGTACTGCGCATGTGCAAACACGCATCTACATCCGCTCGGCATTAATTCTAACCCTAACCAGTGGAATTTAAATGCTAAACCTAAGAATGGTTTTGTAACAGAATAAATGCACAGAATGAGGCAATTATAAGGCTTCTCATAAAAACACTGAATGCAAAAGGGTTTTTATCACAGTAACCATAATTTTTTGCAAAGTTAAGGTAAAATATAGGACTACGAAAGATCCTAAATGAAGAGCCAGTCGGAAGTCGACAGAGCTGGGCTCAGGTCACAACTCCGCCGAAAGTACTGCCCCCCGTTGCTGATTGGTCCTGTCACTTTCTAACCTGGCCCAAATGGCTTAGAGGGGAGCTTTGCAAGATGGAATCACCAGTGAGAAACACAGAAACGGGCGTATCCATCTGCTTTGCAAGGTTAATTTATGGTCACTTTGGTCAGCTTTCTTTGTGGGATCCCCGAATCTCTCTGTGATACAGTAGAACCAGAATGATTTTTCCCATCCAATCAGTGGAGGTCAGTCAATGTCACAGAAAGTGACATCACAGCTTCTGACCAATCAGAAGTGGCCCAGAGCGTTTTAAAACTTCTTGAATCCTCCAGAACTTGCAAAATGCATTTTTACATCTCTTTTGGTCCCAAACAAATGGCCCTAACATCGTAATTAACCATGGCCTTGGTGATACACATTTTAAAGGTGCTTAGCAATGATAAATACCATGATAGTTTTTATTTGAGTAGGATTTCTACTAATTTACTGCAATTTAATTTAAGAAAATGGAGAAACCATATTTGGACGTAAGCCCATTTAGGGATGTAAAATGATGTCTGTTTGATTTGGTAGTAAATTTGATTAATTTATATAAATTTTCAAGTAATGACTATCAAAATAGAAGTGATTTATGGTTACTTGGTTTGACCTGTTTGTGTTCCAAGTTTTATGGAAAAGCAGCACATCAGTTCATCTTTGAGGCGTCATCATGTACCTCAGTAATAACCATGAATTTTTTTAAAAAATCTATTTTTTTTCAATATTTTTCAATCATAATATATATATAGTTTTAGACAAATTAACATTGACACAGAAACATGGTTGACTGTCTCCGGAAGCTAAAGCTGGGTTGGTGGTAGATATGTTAAAATGAATATCAATAAAATAGCTTTTTTACATTTTCCCCAGCCAGATTCTTAATGAGAGAAATATTTGATCGTTAAAGAAAGGTGGGATGATATTTTTGTTATAAGACAAACTGAGTACGGATTTGTCCTGAGGGGGCGCTCATTACATGGGAGCTATAAGAACAACACACTTCCAGCACAAAATGATCATTAACCCATCAAATCTTCTTGATGAATTAATTGTTTTAATGTCATGTGTTCAACAGTTATTCAAAAGCCAACCCAATAAAGCTTTGCAGAGCATGAGTCACTGATCCTGGTTATCCTCTTGACAGCCACTAGGGGGCAGCTGCATTAAGACTGATGACTTAGTGAATGAATAAATGTATGAATGAAAGAATGAAATGGGGGTAAGTGGTGCTCTCATATCTAAAAGCCCATTCAGCTCTTTATGATGAGGAAATGCATTAAGTAAAACTATTCATCATGGCGAGCGGGCCTGCAGCCAGCAGCAGCATATTATTGAATTCATTACCCAGAGTGGACGCTGTCTCGTTGGTATGCAGCTCGTATTTCATCCTGACCTGACGGGGTTCAATACTGCGAGAGCGTCAGGAAATAAAACAGCTTTCTTTACCAATGAAGAAGTTAAGCACCAAAGTAGTCTCCAAGTACTTTGCTGAGGAACACTCAGACATTCTGACGCAGGAGCATTTCTTCATAATTGAGTTACAGACTGCGGCAGCGGGGGGATGAATGAAGGACCACGCCTTCCCTTTCACGCTGCCTCTTCTCTGGTAGTAGTGCCAGGGAAGCTGCGGCGTGTTTCCCCGTCTCAGTGTGATTGATAATGTCTGGGTTTTGTCCTCTTCGTCATTGATCGTACAAACATCACTGTGACTTCATTCAACACCGCAGTCGTTCAGAGCAGCCGGGAAGAAGAAGGGGGACTCTGAGTCATGAATACATCAAATCATTTCTTCAGTTTAGGAGTGATGAAGAGGAATTCTACAGCAGAAGTTTGGAGCAATATGTTCAATTTTGGTCCAACTTTTTCCCTTATTTTGTTTGGCTTTTTTTTTATGAAATTCCACTCTTTCTGCAAATCAACCTACACCAGCTATTTAATATTGATTGGCAGACGGTTGTCCCAGTGTTTTTCTGCCATAGAGCTTGCGAAGATTTAAGTATTTGAAAGTTCAGGGTGAAAGTGAACGTTGCTGGTATAAAAAAAAGTCAACATATAATCCTGGCACTTTATGCAGAAGGAATGGAAGCAATCAACATCACAGACCTCCTACAGGTGTTGACCAAGAACAACGTTTTAACGCCAATGCCATTTCTAAATTTAGTATCATGATATGAAACAATAAAGGTTTGATACTCCATACCTAATGTCAACACTTAACTTTTCACTATCAGTGGAGCCAATTGGTAAATTAAACTCTCACTGAAGCGAGCCGGGAGAAGAGCAAAAACATCTTCTCCACAAAGAAAAACTTTTAAATTGATTCTTTGCTCTTTTAATAAAGAAATGTTGCCCAGTTCTAATAAAACTGTGGCGTCCACGCTTATCCCTTCTTTAGCTGCCATCATTTGGCAGTCACTTCAACTAAACCACATCTGTAGCCTCATTCTCCTCAAATAATGCTGACTGGTCTGGTTTTTAACTGACTAGATCTAAATAGCCTAACACGCCTGATAGATTGTTTTATATATCTACTGCATGGACATATTTCACATTCATCTGGGAAAGCTCTCATACAGAGCATCAGGGAAGAGCAGGACTTTTCAAAAAATCCTTGGAAGTAATTGGGCAAATGTTCTGTCTGTTTCATTCATTAATCAGAGTGGCAAAACATATGATGTAGTAGTAGGCATGTGCAACTCCACAACAAATTAATGGGCAAATACTGCTGTAGTATATGAACAGAGGATTATGGTGTTAATTAAACTTATGCCAAGGCAGGTCGGGAGAAGAGCGAAAATGTCTAGCCCACCAAGAGGAGCCTCAGTGTGACTTTCTGCCATGTTTAAACAAAAAATATGGTCCAGTTCAGATAAAACTTTCGCTGTATTAAAGTTACATCTAAGCTAACCGCTTCACTAAGTGGAAGCCATTGCTATCAGCTCACAGTACAACTAAACCTCGCCTGTAGCTACCGCCTCGCTCTCCTCAAGTGGCACTGATTGGTGTGACCCGGTACGCTGAGGATTGGAGCTTTTCAAAACAGTTTAGCCTGATGACAGACAAAGATTCGGGCCAATCCATGTGTTTTGCAAGGATTGGTCCTAACAGCATTAGCTTAAAGCTTTGCAAGATGGCTCCACCTAATGGCAGACATGGAACCTTGATAATTCCCAGACTTTCATGGTTAGCAAGTAGGTGAAATGGTTTAAAGAGGAACTATGTTAACTTGTGGACTTTAGCTGCTTGTTTGTGATAGTTGTATTTACAACGGATGTTGAAAATGGTAAGAGCATTCATGATTGCCTCTTTATCCTTCCTATATTAATATAAAAACTAGTCATACATGTTTACTAAAAACTGAACATTTAAAGTTCACAAAGAATGCCAGTTAAGGGGATATTTCAGGATTTTTGAAGTTGGGACGTATGAGGTGCTTGGCTATAGTAGTGGCATTAGCCTCCAATGATTTGGCATTAGCCTCCATTGATCTCCAGTTATTACGAGCTCGGAGAGAGCTGGCGCATAGCAGCTATAGATGAGAACGTTTTTTCCGTGTAAATTAACGAGTTTGACCAAAAAAGGGCCAAGAAAATATGTTGGCTCACCTGTGCGCTGTGTCGAAAACATACATAACACTTCATTTCTCCCCAAAAAAACCCTCTGTGTCAGGCACTAATTTACGCTGCAGCTTTTGCCATTTTGTATCCTTCCACCTCCACTGTAAAGTAGCAGGACAAAAGCTTGTTAAGAACTCATTCAGTAGGTTTAACTTTGTTGGACTGCAATCTCATTGTTATATAAAACACACTGTATATTCAATTAACTTAATGATCTGTTCCCTGAGTTCATATTAATGTTTTCATTTTCATCACCTTGGGCGTCCATAATAAAACCATGAATAGCATCAGGTCCAAATATTGACAGAGACAGGGATGGTGACTGTTGTTGGTCAGAAGCTCATAAACAGAGAGATAATGGACATCATCGCTGGAGATAATAAAGACTCAGACAAACAGGTAGAGATAATCACTATTTACAGGTAGGTAGTATGAAAATAGACATGAACACAAACACAGGCGGGCTGAGCCGTTAAATTTATATTAGCTAAATGGTGGTCTGCCATGTTGGAACAATCAGTGGAAAAATGGTGATAATGAAATGAATCAACACATGAACCACTAACAGTACTAACAAGTTTTCAATCTGGATTCACATGAAGGAAAAAAAACTGAGGCTGTCAAACAGTTTCATTTTTTAGCATGTTTTTATCCAATTGTTTGACATTTCCGACAAAAAAAAATGCTCTTTATAGCAGTCTCTTGCTCCAGTTTACTCCAGGTTGAACACAGTCTTATTTGATCACACAAAAAAACAAACTTTGAAAGTTTTATTTGCCCAAAGCCTCTTAGGCGTTGCCTGTTGCTGCGTTGAGGAATAGGCTGCACTAGGAACAACTCTTTGATTTTATCTCATCATACTTAAAGAGAAGCTGAGGATCAGGAGCGGCGAGGTGAGAACTTCTCCACGTAAGAAATGAGTGGCAATGAGCGAGCGTCCTGCAGAGCTGCAAATTAGAGCTGACGTGTCCCATCTGGACCGTCTTGATTAAAATTCATCTGTCCGGAGCTTTTATTCTTAGTGAGAGGTAAACACTGAAGCTACCATCAAAAGGTGATTCATCCCTTTATTCCCTTTGGACCATTATATATATAAGCATGTGTGTAGTGTGCATGGAGAGGAGGGCAGATCAGTGATGTAACGGTTAAAGCAAACTGGATTCCAGTAGATGTCACACTGCATGACTTATTCTGGAAGTAACTAAGAAAATTTAAGTGTCCTCATAACCTTCAAGCAGGGAACTGTACAGAAAAATAAACCATTTTAATTCCTCTGTCTCCATACAGACCGACGTGATTCACTCTCTCCGCTGCACTCATTCAGCTCCTCTATAGAAGTACTTGACATTTAACAGATAACAATAGTTAACCAGCGCTGAGTGTGTGAAGTAGAGAAGAAAGCTGTTGCGCTATTTGTTTTAAACGCCTCTCACACGGAGAGAAAACGCCACTCCTGGTGATCCTGAGTGTACGACTGCAGAGTACAGCCTGTCCACTTTGAATCACTTTGTCGGTAAAGTCACGGCTTGTGGGTGTCTTTTAAATTGGAGTTTTGGGGACAATAACAGGGTAGCTAAATGTTTTAACAAAAGGTTTGGAGAGGTTGGAACCTAAAACTCTGAGTGTGCTCTTCAGGAAGTAGAGGATTTGTTGAAGAGGGACTGGAGTTATATAACCTGTTCTTTGTAAAGGGACAAGTATGTACACCTAAATCTGGAGTAGGCTGGATACACAATAGACAAAATTAGGATGTTTTTTATGCTCAATGTACCCCCTCACTATCATGGGGGGGGGGGTCATAGCCAAATTGTAGGCAACTGATTGATTGGCCAAAATAATTAACTGTCCAAATCTTTAAGTTTGTGGTGTCAATATGAACATTTTTCTGCTCCAGATCATGTCAGAGCCTTTAAAGTTGTTTGCCATGTGCCATAAAACACCATGAAGAGGAACAAGAGCAATGCAATTTTCCATACAAGTAAGGCACATTCTCAAAAACATTTGTGCTGTTAAAGTCTGCAGTGTGTTTTAAACTTTTCTCTTGTTAACGAAGATGCATTAGAGTTGAAGATAAAATAGTGTGTATAGCGTTAGTTCAGGCAGGCCACAGAGTCAAGCATATAATTAAGGTTAGTTGATCTCAAGCAAGCCCTCATCAGCTGATTTGCTTCTAAGCATGCTATTTGCTGATTGCACTCAGGCTGCCGTAGTTAAACTGTTGTAGCCTGGTTATGCTTTTTGGCTCCCCCTGCAAGCCACTTTTTGCAACCCTCCTCCTCCCCAGCTCCTCCTGTATTCTGCTTCTGACTCAATTACTGCATTCTGCTCTGGGTTTTTGCTGCTTCTCTCCCTGCCTCGGGATTTCCTTATTGACATAGGAAAGGCAGGGACATGTGCTGTTTACCTATGCAAAACTGAAGGCTTTGATTGGTCAGATAATAATAATAATAATAATAATAATAATAATAATAATGTTTATTTATATAGCACTTATCAAAACCAAGTTACAAAATGCTTTACAAAACATCAAAGTTCATCAGTGAAAAACACAATAAAAAGAAAATAATCATCGATAAAAAATAAAAGAATACACCAGCAACAAGTCTGACAGACTAGATAAAAGAATAAAAAGAAAAAGAAAAATTGGATGTAATTTTAAAAACCTAGACCAATGAAAAAACAATGACATAAACAAGGGATCATAAGTAAAACACAGTTCACAAGAAGGCTTTCCGATAAAGATATGTTTTTAGAAGGGATTTTAAAGAAGACGCTGATGTAGCTCGTCTTAGATACTCAGGCAGGTTATTCCATTGCCGAGGCGCCCTACTTGCAAATGCTCTGTCGCTAGTAGGGCACCTTGGCTCACATTAAAAAACTTTAGAAAAATTGACTGAAATGCTGCAATTTCACTTGGCAAACTTCCATCGCTGATCTAAAAGCTTACATTTTAATTGGTTTCAGGTTTGAAAATAAAAAATGAATTAATCTCATTAAAAAAGCAGGTGGTGTACAAAAACCTTAACACCTACCCATATCATTAAAAGACTGAAGCACCAAAAAATCTGTTTTTGATTCAGAAAACAGTGATGCTTCTTCAAAGCTGCTAAGAAATGTTAGAACAGCCATGACGAAGACTGTAACACCTTATCTGCTCAGTTGAAGTACAAAAAAACCAACACATAAAAATGCTCTTGCTATGGTCTAATCTCCAGCTGGTGTTTCCTCAGAGCTTTAATTAAAACAACCCTGATGTGATTTATTCCTGTGGTTCACACTCTGAAGACTTTGGATCACCATGAGTCATAAATAAACCTTCAAACCGAAGATTTATCAAATCTCTCTTTTGTTTCATACCAGTATATTTGATGAAACCACAAACAGGGAACAAAAACGTCAGATAAATCTGGTTTAAGAGCACACAGTGAGATCTCTGCTGTGCTGATCAAATTTGTAACCCTTGACTGTTGGAGCCAGAGGTTTCTGATTGGTTCACACCTGTAGGTTCATATCTGCTTCAAGAAACTGCTTAAAATAGAAATACCACCAGGTGGTTACATGCCTCACACAAATACAGTCAGAGGAAGAAGAAGGATCGTGGTGGTTTCTGTAGCAGTGTGATTCACAAACAGGGCATACCATGACCTTTGACCTCCAAAATAAGTCTAAAGAACTCAAACCCAAACATGCCATTACAGTTTTTTGTAATAGAAAGTTAATAAAGGGAAAGTCTTTCCTGCCCTATCTCAAAAAGTTACCTGTCCTGTGCAGTCAACCTCACATCAATGAAGAATCAGTGTCATCCCTGTTGACGTTCTTTTCCTCCAAATCTCAGACAGATATCAATATTCCTCTCACGTCACATACTCGTCACCAAGAAAGCTTCCATTATCTAGATAGTCCCAGCAGAGTGACTCCATCAGAAGGTCACAGTGACATTTCTGCACCAAAAAACTGTCAAGAAAGAAGGAAATTTAGTCAAAGAGAGGGAGTTTAGTCAGAACCTAAGATGGCACCAGGATATTTCTCAGATGAACCAGAATCTTCCTGAACATTATCTGATAAGATACAATAAAAATGTTAATAATGCTGCAATGTTTCCTGTTTTTTCAGGAAATTACCATGTAGGCAAGACAGAACAAAACCATATCAACCAACCACTTTGGGTGCAATCTAAGAGAATTACTTTTTTAATGTCATTTTTAAAATCTAAACTAAACTTTAGACTCTTTTATTATGAGACATGCATACATAGACCTCTTAGCAAAAGGCAGCCTTTTAGGCATGTATTGAGAGATGTCAGAGTGAGGGGGCTGCTTAAGTAAATTTCAGCAGTGCTCAGGAAATGAAATTGCATCTTTCCAGCTACTTGCTGTAGTAACAGGTCATTCGTGAACAAGTTGGTTAACAGAGTTGGCTCTTCCACATGAACAATCAGATCCGCATCCTGTTTAAGAGCCATTTTATATTATTATTACTGTTATCATATTTCTATATTTTGTATTGTCTGTGTGTCATACAGCCCAACCAGGTAGAAGAGGAAGATTTCCTCTGACCTGCAAGGTATTATGGGGAGACAGTTTATTTAGAAAAATTATTACAATGTTTTCATCAATTTAAAAAAAAAAAGGATAGTTGGAGTAAAATACTAGCACAACAGTCAGTCATATGCCATATGACATTGCTAAAATTCAACTGAAGCCAAACTGGTACGCGACTGAGCTGAAAGATATGGAATTTCCATCACTAAACAGCTGAACTTTCAAGACAAGACAATTTCTCTGCACAGAGGTGTACTGACCGTCCTCCGATTCCCAACCCAAGACACTACAGACTGAATTATTGCAGCTCTAAAGCCAGAGATGCACTTGGTTTGCATTTGGCTGTATCATGAGAGTAATTGTAACTAGAAAAGCATTTGGAGAGCATAGACCTCCACCATTAGCCCTATCTCCCAATAGCACAGAATCCTTTAAAAAAAATTCCTGGATCCAGATGGGGATCTGGATCACTCCCAAAATGTAATCAGTTCTTCCTTATGCCATTTCTGACATTTCCTGAAAATTTCATCGGAATCTGTCCACAACTTTTTGAGTTATGTTACTAATAAACAAACTAACTAACTAATAAACAAACCCTGCCGATCACATAACCTCCTTGGCGGACTATAGACCTTTGGAATCAACATCTCAGTTATGCCCCTAACTGGATTCCATAAGAGACATGTTATTAACTGAATACTAGTACTAAATAAATACTTTTGTCTGCAAATTCCCTGCTGTAATATATGTAGTGAAAATTTTGTAACATTCAGCACACCACTCGTGTATCATGAATCCTGCATTTGCATTGTGTTGATTTCTTAAGGACAGTGGCACAGTAGAAGCATAAAATAGCAATGGGAACGCATGGCAGCAATCATGCATATGTGTGGGAAAAAGCAGGCTTTATTCTGGCCTAAGAATCCTAACACTGTTCAGGAAAGACAACTCTGCTTTAATAAAGTTATACTTAAATGAAGTAATACTGTGCAAGCAAGTGCAGCTTGTGCTGTTCAAAGCAAATTATACACAGGTCTTTGTATTTACTCTAATGGTGCAATTACTTTACTCTGATCACTATTTAAATGCACAGTATGTAAATGTGGCTACCAGGGCACATTCTTAGAATTTCATCCATGAAGTCAAAACATTGGTTTTTATTGTTTAGTAAATACACCAGTTTTTTAAAGACTTAATTTTAGGCTTTTGATGGCTTTATTAATAGTGATGTACAGTGGATAGAGTCAGTAATAAGGACAACAAAGAGGGGAACAACATGGGGGAACAGAGCCACTTGAACCTGAGCTGCCCTCAAACATAGGTCATGACCTAACCACTAAACCACCTGCGCCTTATACACCAGTTTTAATGAACAGAGACCTCAGTTCAGAACAAGATATGAGCTTTGGAAATGCAAGCTGAGCCGCGTGTCTGGTCTCTAATTGACCTGGAAATGCCCAGTGGGGCAACAACATTACAGCGTATGGAGTTACGAGGGGAACTTGGGCAACAGAGCCTGCAGCCAATGTCAGAGAATAATCCTAGTCCATCACAAGCAGTACAAAACATAAATGAGATACAGCAACAGAATGGCAGCTTCCTGTTGCAGTTAATACCTAAGTACGTAGCAGTCTTTGACGTTACACCCAGCGTTTTCACAATAAATATGTCATGTCTGTCATGGCAGTTCTGTCACAGCCACCATGACAAGACACGTCTTGCTACAACGAAAAATGAAGGATTCTTATGGCTCTGAAAACTGGAAAATATCTGAGGTCATTTAAGACCTCAAAAGATAGATATGTTTGGAGTGGTCATTTTTTATACAGACATATAAGTAACCTTGCAAAGCAGATGGATGTGCCCGTGTCCTTGATTTTCACTGGCGAATCACATCTTGCAAAGCTCCCATCTGAACCATTTGGGTGACAGGACCAATCAGCGACGAGGGGCAGTACTTTCAGGAGCAGCAGAGTCCTGATGTAAACAAGCAGCAGCAAGAGCTGGTGCAGTTATGGAGGAAGAGATTAGCGTGGATGCTGCTAAAGCGCCAGTTTTATCAGAACTTGACAACATTTCTTTGTTAAAAGAAGAACAAGGGACAGCAGTGAGTTGTTTTCTTTTCAAAAACGACAAAAGTCAAGTACTTACGTGTCTATAGTCGCCATGTTTCGCGTTATTCCTCACTAGCTGCGCATGCGCAGCTCAATAGCTGCTACGTCACGTGTTTTGTTGCTCTTATTTGCCCATAGAGATGTGACAGACAGAAGGTTCATCCAATCACACTCTGAGCTTTTTCAAAGCCTCTGCCTTTTCTCAAATATTTCCTATTGAAGCTTTCCCACGCCAGATGGATGTGTGAAACACATCCATCTGGCGTGTCAGGTTAACATTTAAGTGAATAATGTACCTTTTTATACTGATAACTACAGTGTTGAAAAGGAGCTTTGCTGTAAATGACACAAAGAATTGTCTTTTCCATCTCCTTTTCTCCATGCTAAGTTTTGTGCTCCAAATTTAAACCCATCCATCTATTTCTGAGCTAATACCAGCGACTAAGCTCTCCAAACATCCCCTCTACTATGATCCCATCCTTGATCTCTTCCTGAGGATTAGGTGAACCTAAAAGAATAAATGGGATGTGCTGTATTAGCCCTCCGTGCACGGCTCTAGGTGTGCTCCGGGGTCTCCCTTGAGATGGAAAAGCCTGGGAATCCTTCAAGGAGAGATGTCTTTCCAAGGGTGAGGAGTATTATCATTATCAGTCAGTACTTGAGGCTTGTGACTCTTTTTGCTCTGCTCTTTAACATAAACCATCCAGTAAATAAAAATACTTTCCTTCTGGTCTCTGCTCCTCACGACAGAGCAGTAACACACCCACATACTGCTGACACTGCATCACTTCAGCTCCTCTTTGTTTGCCGTGTTATTGTGTTTGAGTGGTTCTGTGTCCCTGGTGAAGCAAAAGGATCAGTGTCTCAAAGTGAAAGCAGGTCCCAGGCTCAGGATGTCAGTATGCTTGAAGTAAAATGATTGGGCAATCTGTAAACAGCATATGAAGCCCATTCCCCCTAACAACATTTGAGTTTTATTGTTCATTGTCACAAATGATGTGTATGAGCTTTCAAAAGCCTCTTAAATGCACTTTTAGAAGTTAATGCAGTGTTATGTTGGTGCTGCTGTTTATAAGGCTTAGCTTGTCAGATGCATCACAAACAGTGTTAAGAGTAAAATGTTGTTGTCGCTACTATTCACAGTAACTCACCATGTATCTTGTTGCTTTTTAAATTCAACAGAGCAGTTACAATGACAGAACATTAAAGGACTCCCTGCATGAAGTAGCCCACAGCTGCTTTGAAAGAAGGTTTATTGACATGAGGGTAGGAAGCAATTCCTGTACAGAGAAGTGCTATCAAAATGCCAAAGTTTTGCACTGTTTACAGCTGTGCCAACCATTCTAACTGTTAAAAATGTCTAATGATATGACTTTTTGAGTCCTTAAAGTAGTGTCAGACTCAGACAAAAAGTTTTTAAAAGCCATGGAGAAATGGAGGCAGATGTTGATTTAAAGCCTCTCTCTACTGTCTGGAGAGGCAGAGACAGACGCTCACATATGGTCTGTTTCCATCAAGCATTCCAGATTGGAGCAGTGCACCTCATCACAGTAAACCCTGATCTTGCTTGTGTTTCCATAACTGATGTCAATCCAGCCTTGCTCATTATGATGAGAAGTCTGTCTCTTCTTAGATCATCTTTCTCAGCTAAGTAATAAGAGCCCATCCTTTGGCTCCCAAGTGGATCTTCATTTGGTAACAACATTTAAAATGAGGATTAACATATGACAAAATGGGAGACAGAAACCAAGCTCTCAAAAGGAAGTCAGTTTCTGTGGTTTACATACAAGAGACGTTTTGTGGTACAGGCTGGTTTATAAACGACACACCCTTACTTGGTCGCAAACACCCTTAGTTGAAAATTTTTGCCCAGACACCTAATATCAAGCCAAAAATCTCAAGGCACACATACAGTCCCCTCCAAAATGGTTGGCCCAATTGACCTATGGCTAAGCCACGCCCCCTCCACTCACTCGGACAAACAATGAACATTCACTGACAGACGCTATTGCAGTTGTCACAGTAGGAGACATTTCACAGGAGGCCATTGATGATTTTTGGAGACAGAAAGATCACATATCATCTAGAAGTCACCAAAAGGGTCTAAACTACGTATTGGAGGGTTATGTTAATCATTATATTGTTGAGAAGGTCGATAAAAAGCTTCAGTTACAAGCCAAAATTTACAGGTCCCAGTGCAAACGTGATAAACCACATCTCGTTGCCATCACAATCCCAGACCACAAGATAGAGGATCAGCATCAAAAAGCCACTGAAGTTAAGGTTTTAGGCTCAGAATATGAGAAAAATATAACAGCCTTTTTACCATCTTTACCAAGAGTGCCTCTCCGTTAGTTTGGTGCTACAGTATTTACACTGAATCATTCAGCATAACGTTTGCCAACCTTTGTTATCTCTGCTATTACAGATAAGTTAATGAAGCTAAGCTTCAGAAGTTAACATTAGTTTAACTAGAGTCCTTTGGACAACAGCTAACAATAATAATAATAATAATAATAATAATATCTTGAATTTATATTGTGCCTTTCAAGAAACCCAAGGACGTTTTACAGGAACACATAGACATGGACAAACTATGTGAGGGGTAGGATGAGTATAAGGGGTGGTTTAGTGAAGACTGTAGGCTGTGGTGAACAGGTGGTGCTTGAGACGTTTTTTGAAAATGTCCAGAGATGGAGCGCTACGAATGTCTGCAGGAAGAGTGTTCCAGAGGGTGGGAGCTGCAGCACTGAAGGCTCTGTCTCCATAGGTTCGGAGTTTGGTTTTGGGCATGGAAAGTAGGCTGCTGTCTGAAGATCGAAGGTTGCGGGATGGTGTGTATGGATGGAGGAGATCAGAAAGGTACTGGGGAGCCAGAGCATGGAGAGATTTGTATGTGAGGAGGAGGACTTTGTAGTTGATACGAGACTTGATAGGGAGCCAGTGGAGGTGGATGAGGGTCGGAGTGATGTGTTGCCAGGGTCTAGTGCGGGTGAGAACTCTAGCTGCAGAGTTTTGGACGTACTGAAGCCTGTCCAGGGTTTTGCGGGGAAATCCAGACAGGACTCCATTACAGTAGTCCAGGCGGGAGGTTATGAAAGCATGAATGAGTGTTTCAGCCACAGAATCAGGGAGTGATGGTCGGAGTCTGGAGATGTTCTTGAGATGATAGAAGGCAGATTTGGTGACAGACTTTATGTGGGACTGGAAGGAGAGGGTGGAGTCCAGGATGACACCCAGGTTTCGGACCTCGGAGGATGGACAGACGGAGGTCCCGTCCACATCGAGCATGAGATCTCCAACCTTCTGCAGCAGCGCTTTGGGGGCCACCACCATGAGCTCTGTTTTATTGCTGTTGAGTTTGAGTTGGTTAGAGGTCATCCAGGCTTTGATGTCGTTGAGGCAGTTTACCAGGGAGTGGGGAGGAGCTGATTGGATGGTTTGGTGCTGAGATAGAGTTGGGTGTCATCTGCATAAGAGTGAAAGCTGAGACCGTGTTAGTGAATAATCTGTCCAAGGGGAAGCATGTAGATGGTGAAAAGGAGAGGTCCAAGAACAGAGCCTTGAGGCACGCCCTGGTTAACTGGGGCGGGGGATGAGTGAGAGGTGCCGATGGTAACAAACTGTTTTCTTTGTGAGAGATATGAGTGAAACCAGAGAGAGCTGTATCAGTGATGCCAAGATGGTGAGACAGGCGGTCAAGGAGGACGGTGTGGGATATTGTGTCGAAGGCAGCGGTTAGGTCAAGGAGAATGAGGAGGCTGAATGATGTACGATCACCAAAGTACAAAAACTAGAACAAAATAGGCCAATGAACTCCCAACAAATGTGACACAACAAACAATGCAGCTAGGAGCTAACGATAGGCTAACTTTAGCTTACGTTAGAGATGCTAAAGATAACTTCATATTTCTTTCCAGCAAAGTGACAATATGTTGCCTCAAATACGATGTTGGCTTACCTTAGAACAGATGTTGTTAATTTTATCCACGTTGAGTTGATGTGGTCTGCTGCAAAACTTTAATCCAGAGAAGACACTTTTCTCGGTTTAGATGTGGCTTAGGAACGGGTAAAAAATACAGTCCATCGCCCAGCCTCTCAGGATACCTTGTGTTGGAGTCGCATGTACCCCATGAACACCGTTTGACCATTTTTAAACTTAAAATCTAAAAAACAAAAAAACTCATAAAACCAGACGAAAACTGACTTTCTCCCATTCATTTCAATGGACGTCCAGGCAGCCGATGTCCGAGTGTATTGGAGTGGTACACGCACTGTGATTGGCTCATTGGGTTTTAGGGTGGGACTTAGCCATATGTTAACTGCTTCAACAAAAGCTGTCAGAGAGCCCAGTACTGCTAGCATTAGCAATACAGTGTGGCTGTGGACTGTTCATCTACAACACTGTATATCTCAGAACAAAAACACATGTAAAAATGTTTGAAATAAAATTGGATTTAACTTCTGTTCAGGGTTAGGGTACGGGTTCAGGTAAGGGTTGTGATACAAAAAGTTCAAAGTTAAGAATCTGACCTGGAAAACCTGATTACAAAACATTTAATAAAGCCAAGTAAACGGTCTGCTTACGGGAAACAAAGCTTGTCCTAAACATTACACAGCCAGCATTGCTTATGTAGTTCTGTTAGCTGCATAAGCTATGTGGCTTACATATCTAAATCTAAGCTCACAAGACAATCATGTATCTGTGTAGCTAAGTTAGCTTTAGCTACGTTTGGTAAAGCTCGTCACTAAAGCTAAATAGCTATAAATAAAGTTGCTTACCTAGCTAAAGCTACGCTCATGACACAGCTATGTAAGCAATGGCACATTATTTACATAGTTACATTAGCTTTTGCTATTTTTACTAAAGACTGCCCTGCTAAGATATCTTAGCTACGATGGTTAAAGTAGTAATGCTAATTACATAGCTAGCATAGCTAGGTTAGCTTTAGCTAAAGCTAACAAAGCTAAAGCAAGCCACCATTTGTGTAACTACTTAAAAAACGAGTCTGTACATGATTTAATTTTTGGTTACACCTCTGATCTTTTTTTCTGTTTTATTTGTGAAATGTCTCTTAGTCTGTAATGTTTGCAATGTGGTTATTTCAGAAATGTAACTGCCATACATTGTTTATGAATGAAGTTGAATTAAAAAAAAAATCTACTACTGGAAATACGTTGTACTAGCAAATTACATCACTTCCGTTTTTTTAACAGTGTCAGATGAACGGCCTGTGAGAGTGGCTGTCTTGCACATCTCAGCACTGGGGAAGAACAGCAGCAGCTCAGCAGACCAAGGAGGATCCACTCCATCCAAACAGACGAGGCTTGATTTAAAATCACCACAAGATCCACCATCTGTTTTTAAAAGCCTCTGGATACTGAAGCAGAAAGGGCTGCAGACATTACTGATGCTAATACATTTTAAAGGCTATAAGAGGACATTCAGTACTCTAAGTGCTCAAGCCTTGCCCCAACGTCCCGTCCTGTGTTTACATAAACCAGTTGGCGGTCCGTTACTGTCTCATACAAACAGTGACTTAGCATGAATAACACCTACACCTGCTATTCTTTAACAACTTCATGACCACACCCTTTTTTAATCGTAAATAGGGATCACTGATACAGGATGAACCGTTTCGCTGTATTTATTTTATGAATTAAAATCAGGAGTTGCTTTTTTGTCTGTACCGTTTTGTTTTGCTCTTTTTAGTTTAATGTTCAGCCCTAGACTGTACCAACTGTCACAGGGAGTTTGAAACAACACAAGATGGAACAAACTGGACCTGGCAAGTCAAAATAACCAGTATGACAAACCTTACATCCAAGACATCCTGCTGTATTTTACTTGTTAAACTATACCAGACCCCAAAACCAAGGTACAAACTGAACCTTGGCCTCTGGGAACTAATTAGCCACTAATCTTTCTTAACTTTCCAAACACTTCTGTTGGAGTGTCAGCTGAGTCCTCTTTCCAGATCGTATCTATTCTCACCATCAGATCCTCCTGCGGGAAAATTAACAGCTTTATTTCCTGTTGTGACATATCAGACCAGAATTCTACTCATAATCAGCATGTTATCTCCCCATTCAAATTATCGCTAAATCTTTAATTTAATGGGATAAAATCATTAAGGTGAGCTTGCTGAAAATCAAGTCTCGCACAGTCTGTAAAACTACATGAATCATATTTACATCAATAAATAATCACCACATTAGCAGTCTAACTGAAGTCAAATTAATTACTGCTTTCACTTATGTTCCTTTTATTCTCCTGAAAACAACATCAGTTGAAACTGATGAAGATGTATTTTCTTTTTTTTAAGAATGATTAAAAGACAAATCCCCTTTCTGTTCCTGGTGATAAATAATTGAAGTTCTTGTTTTTTATTTAAAGCTTCTCGGCTTTTATAATTGAAATATAAATTGAATTTTTCTTTAGTTTACATCAGGGGTTTATAATCCAGGTCTCTCATGTTTTAAATATTTGAACTGTGTTGCTTTGACTCTTCTAACAAATAGCCTGCTTTGGATTCCTTTCACGATCAGAATCGACTTGGGCTGTAATATATTCATAAATGTCAGAGTCCTGTTTGCTGTCGGATGCCTTATCGAAGTTTGAGGGGGGGTCTACAGTCACTGATGACACATTACACTGATTGTTTCACCTCTATGCTGTGATGTGATGTATGCTGCTATCTGTATGTCTTCCCTCTCCATCCTTCCCCTCCGCAAGAACTCCCTCCTATGGCCCCCTTTCATCTGTTAATTGGATCAGCTGCCACAGACTAACCGAGGAGGATTAAATATAGTCAAGAACAGCTGCATGGCCACTATCAGAGTCCCCACCAGCAACAAGGATAAGTAGGTATATTTCATATGTTTTACTGAAATAAAACATAAAACCCTCAAAGAATTGACCGCCTGATAAAAACTAATAACACTTGTTACAATGGAGCAGCAGTCACAGATTACTTAGGCTAACGTTGGAGGCTCATGCTAACCCAACCAATCTGTTAACTTTTGCACCTTAGTGCTGAATGTAAAAACTAGAAAAGCACTCAGAGAGCGCAGACCTCCACCATTAGCTCTGTCTCCCAATAGTGAAGAATCCTTTAAAAAATTCCTGGATCCAGAGAAAATGTGATAAACTGCCCTCTGGGGTGCCCTCCAGCTCACAGAATTTGGTAAAGTACCCTCTAGGATCCCCCTCGACTGGACATAAGATGATAAAATGTAGGGTACTCGTCCAGTAGACAAACATGATGAAGTGACCCCCCCAGATTGAACCCACTTAACCAAACTTGATAAAGTTTCCTTTGTCTTCTCTCTTACTGCTTTTCCACTACCCCCTACCCTTCTCCAGCCACTAAAACTAATTTTTCTGTTCAGGAATGCAAGTAAATAACTACAATTTAACATATTAATCAAGAAATAATAATGTGCTTTACTATTTTTTCAGTTTTTTTGTAAATCAGTAAATATGAAAATTCATGGATAACAATAATAATTATATTTTAGAATTAAAAATATCATTTCGGTTTATGAGCTTCTACATATTAGTGTATAAACCATTGCAGAAACATAAAAATGATTTTGGTAATTACCAATGCTGTTAATTTAGGGCAGCTGTGGCATAAACCTTACTTTGGGTGGTGGTCTAATAAATTTGTTAAGCAATGTATATGATATGTAAAAAGCGAGTCAGTGCACAGCATGTTTAAAAAAAAACTTTTCTGTATGTAAATGAGTGTTACCTTTAATTAAACACAGATGAATAACACTTGTCATCTCACACAGAACACACTGAAGTTCAATGCTGAGAGAACAGCAATTACACATGTGTATATAACATGAAGGTATTGTTGATGAACAAAGACACTTGAGCAAATCAAACACTTGTGGAGGTGTGTGGACGCTGTGAACCATTCATCCTGAACATCTTCCTGTTTCAAACAGCTTTTCTCATGGAAATGAGGAGTACAGTCAGGTCACACATGGCCTGCTCCTCTTTATTCAGGCTTTAATATGAGATTTAAAATCTAAGAGTTGAAACAACAGGATTAATACACAACCAAATATATAAGGAGAAGGGCACATTTATGAAACTATGATGTGTTTTTAAAGATTGAAGACAAGAACATGTATCCTCATTTTGAAGCCCCTTTAGCTGTAAGAAGTGAATAAATACAACAAAAAATTAAGGACAAAGGATGCACGAGGTATGGTTATTAAACAAGGATAAAACCAGGTGGTTCACAGTCACACTGGTTCACTTAAAAATGACTCTCAGTGTTATATGTCAGGTTGGGTATTCATGCATAACGGCTGTAAGTTTTAAATTAGTGACATCTTTAATTCACTACTGGTTGAAGTGCATGTGTTTTTGCTCAGGTGGTGGGGAATGATTAGCTTCCTGTTGACTTGTCTGGCATCAACACAGAGTATTTTATCCCAAAATGTAACTGGATGTTTAGGGCCCGAGCACCGACATTAGTCGACGAGGACCCTATTGTTCCTGTAGCCATTATTATTTTGACAGAAGAATCACTAATTTACAAACTAGTCAGGGATTTTGGCCGATTGGCTCCATAAGAGTTTGTACCATAGAGTGGTGCCAAGACCAGACCCCAAAATTAAACTACTTTTTAGTACATTTTTGCAGTACAAATACAATAAGGCCACAAAACTTGTTAGCGCTTATGTGTATCATCACCAAACTTCCCAGGGATGATCACACATTCATCCTGAATACATTCATACATCAATATCTTTACTTTGTCACAGCGCCCCCTTCTGGCATTTGGACATTTCCACCTATGATTTTCAGAATTTTCCCTTAAAATATTCAACCCCCGCATACCATTCAGCCTAGGATTTTTGGTCTGCATATGGGCCATCACAAGACCCACTAAAAAGCTTCTTGGAGCCATGCTGAAGTCCCAACAGGAAGTCCATCAGCCTCTCAGTTTCAAAATAAGGCATTTTCGATGGTGCCAAATGACTTTAACCTATTATGACTTTAGAAAACAATATTCTGTGATCTTCTGCTCATTCTTGCAGGACAACGGTATAACACTGAACACACCCACATGTAAACATCTAATAATAACGCCCTATACCGGCAACAACATGTGACACAAATGAGTCATATTTTTGTTCCTCTAATTGTGTTTAACCTATTGAGCACTGATTTTGAAAGAAAGGCCTCAACAATTGGCCACAACACAGCTATATTTCATTGAAGGACATCTCACTGGCGATGGTGAGCATTTTAATATCTCACCAATTTGACAGGAAATATGTGTAACTCTCATACCAAACATCTGATTGCCTTCAAATCTCCCGTGTGTGATTATGGTCTGCCCCTCTAGATATTCAAAAGTTAATTTCATCGTTTTAATATAGCAACCCTACTGGCAACAGGCAGTGACACAATTAGGCCATTTTTTTATATAGGCCAGCAATTTTTTTATCTTGTCGTTTCCCAGGAAGTCACTGTAACTCTTAGATCAAACGTCTGACTTGCATCAAATCTCACATGTATGATTATGGTCTGTCCCTCTACATATTCAAATGTGTATTGCATGTTTTTGCTAATGCGCCAACTACTACAAGACAGGAGAAGTATCTCTAACATGTAATGTCCCGTTTTTTTTTTTTTTTCATTTTACATGATTAATAACAGACCTAGGAAGATGGACATGCTCTCTGTTCTCTACTGCGGCACACAGCACGGGTTACTTACACCCAATTTTTTCCACACTTCTGAGGTTGTGACACATCCTGACATGCGCCAGGGTGCGAGGGCCCTTCAGTGCTGCTTGCAGCTCTCATTTGATTTGGTTTTGGCCAAACTTCATCCCTGCTCAGTGCTGAATTGGTGTGCAGGGATCTGGCAAAAATGGAAGTCCTGTGTTTCTGCTATGGAGGGCTGCAGGCTGCCAGAGCTGTGATTGAGAAGAGACATACCACAGCAGAGCTGGTGGAAGCTCTCTCATTCCCCTTTGGATTTAAAAATCATCTAGAATGTGGCCAGTGTAATGCAAATACAATCAGTAACATCCTTTAAAAATAAAAGAAGATATATTTCCTTTCCACCAGCTCCTTTAAGCTACAGAAATAGGGAATATTCATTCAAATACACACCAACAAAGGTGGTTAGTCCATATAAACCTGATATAATCATGATACAAAGTCCACATATTCTGTACATGTTACTTCTCCAAGCTGCAAGAGGAAATGCAAGAGATGAAAAACACAACAGTACTACAAAATATATGAGACAAATGGTGCAAACCCATTCAAAAACAAATTGAATCCAACTTAATACAGTGCTGTGAAAAGGAATTTGGCCACTTCCTGATGTCTTTTTTTTTTTTTTTTTTTTTTTTTTTTTTGCATATTCATCACACTTAGATGTTTCAGATCATCACAGAAATTTTAATATTAGACAAAGATAACCCAGAGAAAATAAAAAATGCAGTTTTGAAAGATGATTTCATTGATTAAGGGAAAATGCCATCCAAACCTACTTTGCCCCATGTGAAAAAGTAATTGCCTCCCTCCTTATTAATTCAAAATTACCTGTGATTAACCTGTTGAGACAAGAAATCATTTAAACAGAACCTGCCTGACAAAGTAAAGAAGGCTGAAAGATTTCACAAGCAAGGAATTCAAGAACAGATGACAAACAAAGTCATTGACATCTGTAAGTCTGAAAAAGAGTTTCAAAGCCATTTCTAAAGCTTTGGGACTCCAGGTGGGAACCATGGTGAGAGCCATTATCCACAAATGGAGAAAACTTGGAACAGCGGTAAACATCCCCAGGAGTGGCCAACCAAAATGACTTCAAGAGCCTGTCGACAACTTATTTAGGAGGTCACATAGAACCCAGAACAACATCTAAAGACCTGCAGGCCTCACTTGACTCAGTTAAGGACAGTGTTCATGATTCAGTGATAACAAAAAGACTGGGCAAAAATGGCATCCATGGGAGTGTTCAAAGGCCAAAACCAAAAGGGCTCATCTCACATTTTCCTAAAAACAATTTGACAATCCCAAGACTTTTGGGAAAACATTATTTGGACTTAAAGAAAAACTAAAGCTTAAAAGTCTGAGCACATCACTCCACTCCTCAGATCCCTCCACTGGCTTCCAGTTCAAAGTAGGAATGATTTTAAGATTCTGCTACTTGCTTACAAAGCACTGAATGGCCTTGCACAGTACATTAGAGACATGCTGATAAGTTATACACCAGATAGAACTCTCAGGTCTACAGGTAGCTGCCTCTTGATCATATAAGTTCCAAAGCAGGGGAGGCTTCTTTAAGTTTTTTATGCCCCAAGTAAATGGAATGCCCTGCCTGCAGACCTGAGAAGGGCGCCAACAATAAATACCTTTAAAGCAGGTTGAAAACTTTACTTTTTGCATCAGTTTATGATTAGGTTTCATTGCCTGCTTTCAGTGTGTGTGTTTGTATGCATGTTGTGTGATCTAATCTGTGTGGATAATTTTGGTGTACGTGTTATTACTTCTGCTCAAAAGTTGTATATTGTGTTCTCAGTTTGCAACACAATGATTGATGTGATCATTTGATTTGACTGTGAAGCACATTGTGTTGCCCTGTGTATGAAATTTGCTGTATGAATAAAGTTTGATTTTGATTTGATTTGATTTTGGACTGACATGATAAAAAGTTAAACTCTGGAAGATGTGTGTCCCATTACATCTGCTATTTCGTTAAAGAACATCATGCCAACAGTCAAACATGGTGCCAGTGTGATGGTCTGGGGCTGCTTTGCTGCTTCAGGATGTGAATGACTTGTCATAACTGATGTAACCATGAATTTTGATGTCTACCAGAAAATCCTGAAGGAGAATGTCCGGCCATCAGTTCAAGCTCAAGCACACTTGGGTTTTGCAGCAGGACAATTATCCAAAACACACCAGCAAGTCCACCTCTAAATGAAAACAAAGTGAAGGTTTTGGAGCGGCCAAGTCAAGGTCTGGATTTTAATCCAGTTGATACGAAAACCCCCTGGTGTGACTGAATTGAATACATTCTGCAAAGAAGAATGGGCCAAAAATTTTCCAAAGCAATGTGAAAGACTTGTTGCCAGTAATCAAAAAACGCTTGCTTGCACTTGTTGCCACCAAGGGTGTCACAACCAGTTTCTAGCTTAAGGGGGAAATTACTTTTTCACATAATTCAAGGTAAGGTTGGAAGCATTTAAAAACTGCATTTTGAATTTCCTCTGGTTATCTTTGTCTAATATTAAATTTGTTTGATGTTTTGAAACATTTAAGTGTGACAAATCTACCAAAAAAGTAAAAAGAAAAAGAAAGCAGGAAGAGGGGGAATATTTTTTCACAGAAGTGTATACTCTTGAAAAGGTGGAAAACAAACATCATGTTAACGCAATTATTTCATTTAAAGTACCTAAAAATGGACATTTTTCCGCATGAATGTACTTAATGTAAAACCAAGAGCGTCATCATTGATTTACGTGACTGTGACGTAAAGTCATCGTAGATACGTGCTCACAGGAGAATTGTACTCCTAAAATCTAGAAAATCAAATGTAACTTTTAAAGCATCTCAATAACTTGTTTAATCTTTGATTTTTTAAGGCAAAATATATTTAATAAGTCGACTTTTTGCATCAAAACCCATATTTTCTTTGCCATTATGCCATAAGTACTGATCAAGGTGTGAAAAAGCAGCACTAAGCCCCTTCCTCTCCATTTCCCAGGCTTGTGAATTAAATCTGCAGAGTAAAAAGAATCATTACTCAAAGGCGCGCTTTCTGAAGCTGCTTCTATAATGTGATAAATTGCTTTACCATTTTAAACTGACAATTTTATCACCGTGAACATTTAATGGCAGGCTTTTTCCAGCAACAGGACGTATTAGAGAGCCTTTCTTATATATTCACCTCACATTCAGCCCTGTTTGTGGATGAAGGAAAAATCCAGTGACGCACATCTTTTACAGTTCGTGATACGTGTCCGAACACTGTAACTTCACTGAGAGTAATCACACTACTCCAATGACGTGACTGAGCAGCGCTCATATAAAGGAGGAAAGCAGAGAAGACTTCAGCGGAGACTCGGCATTTTGGACACACTTGGCTTTTTACGCACGCCTCCGACGCACGGACCATGGACTACTGCTGAGCTCCGAGGAAGGACACCGTGCGTAAAATCAAGCTGCGAGTCATATACTACATCTTTACGCGTTTTCTTTTTGTTTCATTAAAAGTAAGAGACGTTAACTGAGTCGCGAAGCAGATTTTGGCACCATGAAGTTGCTTCTTTTTTCGGTTTTAATGGCTTTTGTCGCCGTCGTTCAAGTTTTCTGCGAGGAGCCAAAAGAGGAGGCTGACTACTGGACGAGCAGTAATCACATCCAGGTAGCCTTTAGAGATGTTTCTTTACATTCTCAGCGTATTCTTCCTTTTTAGGGCAGAAATGAACGTCTGTCATTGTGGTTGAAAGTTGCTAAAAATTGCGCATGTATCTGCTTTAAGACTGATTTATCCCAAATGTTAAAATGCACACGAGTGGGTCTAGTAGTCTAATTTTTGCTAGGTTTCACAAAACGTCAATTAAACCCAACACAAAATGGTACAGGGGGATATTTTCTGTTGAAATGTACCTATAAACTCTTGTACATTTACGTAGGTTAAAGTATAATTATCAGATTTCACAAAATAAGTTACTGGATAGTTGATTTTATCCTTGGATGAAATTCCGACTTCTTTCTCTCATATTTGCCACTTTCCTTGCTCTCTTCGAAAAGCAAGATGAAGCTGTCACTTGCATAAACTTGGCTCTGACTTGAAAGATAACTCAAGAAATGCACCTTTTCAGTGATTCATTCATATGGCTGGATTAAAAAAACACTTGACCACAGATACAGAGTTTTTTTCAGATAAATGTGGTTGAATCAAATGTGAGAAGAGGTTGAATATTTTGCCATGGCCAGAGACATACAATTTTGTACTAAAAATACATTTTTAACCTTTTTGTCTTATTTGGCATTTCATGTGCGTGACAGAGAAACAAAGAAAAAACCTACTTGACCAAGCACCTGTGCACATGCAAAGTTCACCACCCTGCATACATCCCTTTCTTCATCCTCCAAAAACAGGAAACAACTCAAACTCATCTCTGTGCAGTTGAAGAAAAGTATTAGCACAATCCATGCAGGATTTTATTGGTTTATTTTCATCTTTTAGCATAGCAGGAATGACGAGAGAATGGCAGCAGATGGAATCAGAAACAGGGATGAAAGTGGGAAATGACAAGTAGAAAAGAAGCTTCAGAACAGATTTAAATCTGGCCACCCCCTTACATCGGGCGTGACCAAGATGCAATGCTTTCTGTGCTCTATAAAGCTGATGCTTTGACAATAAAATCTTTCAGAGGAGAGTCTTAGAAAATTGAGACAAACTCACAATAGTAATGTTTCTATCCAAATGTAGTATAACATTTGAACACATTATAGTAAAATGGCTTAAAAATGCGAATATATGCATGCTTCCATCCACTGCTGTTATGCGAGAAGAACTAGTCAACAGGCTGAGCAGCATTTGGGCTATCAATGCCTTTATTTATGGAGGACAGTGGATAGAGTTGGAAACAGGGATGAGAGATTAAATGAATAACGTGCAGGAAAGGAGTCACAAGCTGGACTTGAACTTGGGCTGCCTGCGTACATGGGGCATGTCTAAGGATTTTTTTTTCAATGCACAAATTGAAAATTTGCAGAAAATCTGTTGGGTGGAGAGCTCACTGGTGTTGAGAATAATGCTTGTTTAACCTTTATTTGATTTTATTCATCCCATTGAGGAGCAAAACATTCTTAAGCAATTGAGTCTTGACCAAAACAGCTTAACACAAAATAGAAACCAAACAACATAACAAATAAAGGTGACATCAATGGACAAATCAGCGATAAAGAGGTGGAGGGGAACCAGCAATTACAATAAAACACACTTAAAAAGGATTTTAAGAACTTTACAAGAACTATTAAATACTCAGATTTACACTTGGTGTCATGGAGTACCTGACTGTGAGCATGCCATCTTTACATCTTGAGACATTCATACTGGCACCATGGCAGCAGGATATTTTGTGTCCCACTGCATGAAAACTTAAATTTCCAGCCTGGCCACAAACTCAAGAATTCCCAGCAGTTAGTGACTGTCCACAGGTCGGGAACACCTTCTTTCAATGCCTGTCAATTCACAGCATGTTTCAGCACCATGGGATGGCGATAGAACACGGCATAACACTCCCAGTCCCTAATTCCCCCCCCAAACTGTAGACTTCTTGACATTGTTATCCTCCTGAAAATCATAAAATAAGACAAAATAAGATATTAATTGTCATTGTTAGCAGTGCAACAAAATTTGGTAAGTGGCAAACAGCCCAGCAACATGATCAAAGAGATAAAAACATACAATTTACAAAATAAAAACCCATTTAAACGAGAGCAAAATACATTCACACTGCAGTCATAAAAAAGGTAGAAGTTGCTTCTAGAAACATCTGATTGCACCACAAACAACTGAATGAATCCCATCCTACTCCAAGGTAAAACATCTGAAATCATGAAGATGAAGATGGCCACAGCGCTCAGAGCCAATAGGAAATTAAATAAGCCTCTAAGTGCTCGGTGAAGTCACGGTAGAAGCCCAAACAATCTTCATCAACATGGCGCTCACGTCCTGAGTTTGACATTGTGATCTGGAAACGAGCCATCAGCCTAAAACTGCAGAATGGAGGCGGAGAGCCACTCTGCAGATGAACCATAAATCATCTGAGTGAGGTGTGGAGATGTTAAGCGCCCCCAGGAACACATCTCTGTCAGGATAATGCACGCTGAGGAACTGGAAATAGAAACACCTTAATGAAAGTTCAGGACTGGAGCTTTATTTAGATTATTACTGTGCACATGAGCAGCAAGGGGTTCGGAAGATAAGGGTTAAAATAACAACCAGGAGTGGGATTATTATGCATTTATATAGCTGATGAGGATGATTATGATGAGCAGATTGATTTTTTTAAATCAAGAGGATAAAAATAACTTTCATCTATTATTTATTGCTTTATTTTGTCCTTAAAATGTTGATTTTAAAAGATATAAACATATATAAAAAACATAACTTCAAGAGTAATTGTCAAAAAGATGAGAAATCTTCATCTCAAGGTCTTAAATAATGGAAATAAATTCCAAAGAATTGATTGAATTTTTCAGAGTTTTTAGAATTTCAAAATGGAACGCCCTGTTTTATCACATATTTATCTATAACTTGTCACTTTAGATTTACTTTATGATACTTTAACATGTAAACCTGTTGCTTGTATGTTATTTTCATCTTATTCTTGCCTTGTGTTGCTGCATCAGCCACATTTCCATGAATAAATTGTCAACAAAAAATATTCCCTCTGTTTTTTTACTTGTGTTAATATTTTCATTGAACTTTGCAGCTTTGGCTTCATTTTGGTGTTAAAAATTTTACCTTTCATTACAATATTTTAATGTCCTGGTGGTACGTGACTTTAGATTAAATACATGGATGGTATATCAACACTTCTTTATCACTTTCTCCTATCTGAATGTTAATTGAGATTATTTCCCCATCAGGACGACTGGTTTCCCAACAACCAATTCAGAGAAATCCTCCAGAGGATGACGAGAAAGCCGCGACCGCATCAGTTCATCGGTCTGATGGGGAAACGCTCCATGGGTGGGAAGTCACACATTTTGTAAAGAAAAGTTTGCTTTTTTTTTTTTTTTTTTTTTTTTCATCTTTGTGCCTGATTTTTAATGTTTGTTTCTCTTTCCTCCAGCTGGAAACACACAGATCACCCACAAGAGTGAGTATCCTGTCATATTAGTAACTCTTTGTTTTCATTAAAAGTGAGAAAGTAAGAAATCCCAGATCAGAAAGCTACCTTAATAAAAATTCAGATGCGTGAACTGATGGATGGATGGAATCCCCCAATTTGGGGACCTGAGAATTTCAGCTCTGCTTTTTGGCAGTGATGTGGTTCTGTTGGCATCTTCAGTCGGAGACCTCCAGCAGGCAGGAAACAGTCTATCTGGTGTATCAGGTTAAGATTAAAATGGAGCACAAGGTAGACTTAATGGTGCAGCTTCCACAGATCCACAGCGTTGTGGTGAAGAGAGAGCTGAACCTGAAGGCAAAGCTGCCAGTCTATAGTACGTTCCTACTCTCAACTATAGTCGTGAGCGTTGGTACTGGCCAAAAGGATGCGTGGTCAAAATTAGCTACTCCCTCCCCTTAGGGTGTCTAACCTCAGCACTAAAGATAGGGTGAGGGGCTCAGTTATCCAGAGGTAGTAGTAGAGCCTCACACAGCTCCTTCACATAGAAAGGAGCCAGCTGAGATGGTTTGGGCTTCTCATCAGGATGCCTCCTGGTCAGCTCCCTTCCTGGAGGTCTTCCTGGTACTTGTAACTGGAGACACCAGACCAGAACTCTCTGAGGTGCATCTCAGAAAATTAGAAAATCATAAATAAAAGTTCAAGCTTCCTGTTATTTAACTAAAAAAAAAAAGCTTTCATACATTCTATTCTACATTATCATACACAATGTGAAATAACTCAAGACTTTTTTTGGGTTTAAATATTGATGGTTATGGCTTAGCGCTCGTGAAAATAAAAAAAAATCCATTAAAAAAACTACTCATAGAAAGGATTTATATAATAGAAATGTGGACCTTCTGGAAGAAAACCATGATCAGCAAACCAATTTCTGGTAGTTTAGCTTTCCTGTGGCAGGTGAAAAGGAAATCTGTATCTCCATAAAGCTTGAAGAACTCTAGAATCTCCTAGTAGATGGCTGACAGAGGTGACTCTGTACTTGATAAAGCACAGTGGACCAATGGCAGCAGATGACATGGTACCCCAAACCGTCACTGACTATGGAAAGTGAAAACACTGGAATTCAAGCTTCTTGGATTCTGTGCCTCTCTGATCTTCCTCCAGACTCTGGGACCTTGATTTCCATAAGAAATGCTAAATTGACTATCATCTGAAAAGAGGACTTTGGACCACTAAGACCACAATGTTCCAGTTCTTTTTCTCCTTAGTGAGATACTGAAGACATTGTCTGTGGTTTAGGATTGGCTCAACACTAAGAAAATGAGACTTTCCTGGATCTGTTTGTGTGTGGTGGCTCTTGATCCACTGACTCTAGCCTCAGTCCACACCTCGTGAAGCTCCCCTGAGTTCTTGAATCTGCTTTGTTTGACAAGCCCCTGAAGGCAGAGCTCAAAATTGTTGCTTGTGCACCTTTTCTCACCACACTTTTCTCCTCCAGTCAACTTCCTATGAATATGCTTTGATACAGCCTCTCAGAGTTACCCGCCCTTTACCCAGTGACCTTCTGAGGCTTACCCTCCTCACTGAGGGTGTCGAGGATTGTCTTCTGGACACGTGTCAAGTCAACAGTCTTCCCTATGATTATGGTTGTGTGTACTGAACAAGAGTAAGAGAACAGAGGCTCAGGAAACCTTTGTAGGTGTTTGGAGTTAATAAGCTGATTAGAGCTGTTTTCAGAACTAAAATAGTTGATAACTGGACTTTTACACAATATTCTGATATTTCAAATTGTGCATTTCTGTGAGCTGTAGGAAGGAGGTTTTGTGATATCCCATTCTTCAATGAGCATTTGTTGCATGCCAGCCAATGTTGATGTGTTGGTCACTCTGGCATAAACAGCAAACCCAAGCTGATCCCACAAGTGTCCAGTGAGGTTAAGGTCAGGACTGTTGGCAGGCCATTCCATCCTCTCCACTCCCAAATTCTGGAGGTTGTCTCTGATAAACCCCACTCTGTGGAGGCGAGTGTCATCTTAGAGGACAATATCTCAATATCTCTCTATATTAAGGTGGCCTCCAATGATGACGGGCCTCGTTTTTTCAGTGAGGGAGATGCCGCCCCACACCATCACACTGCCTCCACCAAAAGATCGGCACAGTAGTCAGCATAGCATTTTCTGCATCTTCTCCACACTTTGACCCTATGATCCAACTGCTGTAGGCAGAATCTGGACTCATCACTGAACATTATGTTCCTCCACATGTTCAGGTTCCAGTGCATGTGTTGCAGACTCCAGCGCAAATGGGCCTTATATTGAAGGGCAGTCATGGCAGACGTCCTGGCAGCAATATGGGACCGGACATTGGCTGCATGTGGTTTATTCTTGATTGTCTGGACAGAGAGCCATCAGCCATATTGTCCTGCAAACATTGACTGTAAATCTGTTGAAGTTCCTAAGTGCTGACAGAGTGAGGAAATGGTCTTCTTGGGACACCCACTGTGCGGCCTGTCTATTTTGAACTTGGCCTTCAGTTTGGAGATAGTACTAGGGCTCACTCCAAATAATGCTGTAACTCGGTTTTATGGAACACCAGCTTGAAGTTGCGCTATCACACAGACACTGTTCAGATCAATCAAACGTGGCATCCTAATTCTTGGAGCAGACACCTACTGACCTCTGTAGCAGGGCCCATGCTCACAGGTGCTGACAAGTCAAGTTACCCCCAGGTGCTCATGGACAGCACCTGGAGGTATCAGAAGCTCACAACAAGAGTAAATAGCAACAGCAGAATGAGTTGTCACTGGTAGAAAAGATTGAACAAACTTTTCATAGGTGCAACACACATACTCAGCTCTGCTGCTCATCCCACAAAGGCATGTTCCTTGCAAATTTTGCACCATGTAAAAGGGAAATAAACAGGCTTTACAACAGGAGATTTATTGCCTAGAAGCATTGCTATTGTAAAAGCTTTAATTTGACCGGATTTCTTTTGTTTTGATTCTGCAAAATCTTTGTCATGTTCACAAAAACAGTGTCAGCTCAGCAGACCTACCACCTGTCCCTAAAGGTTCTTGCATGTAGATTTATTATAGTAGTGTAATATGTTCCTTTAAGGCTTTTGAGATAGATAAAATTATCCAAAAAGTTGTGAACAATTTGACGTCAGAGTTCATAGCTGCAGGTTGCTCCTATTTCTGTGAATTTTGCTTAAAATAAACCTTGTTTAAAAAGGTCTACTTTACCTGTAAGGCTTCATAACAAGACTGATTAATCCTGACAATGACCTTAGCTGTTCATCATAAAACCCAAACTATAAGGTCAAACATATGATGCAAGCCGTATTAGTTTACATCAGATGTACGCCACTTAATTTGAGTCTGGCAACATTTTCTGGCATTAAAGGCTGGAGAAACAAAGGTAGCGAGGAGCCAACAGGTACTTCAGGGGGTATTTAGTCTATTTATCTCAGAACATTTCGCCGCACCTGTACCCGCACCCGCTCTCTTAATGAGTCATTTGGGTTCAGAAAGAGCAAATCCTCTCTCTAATGTATATTTATGTCAACAGAGAAAGGCATGGTTTAATTAATTAATTGACAGCTCTGCAGATTATTTTGTACGTCAGTTTTTGCTTCTCTTTTGAATGCTTTAATTTGTGAAGGAGGTCCAAAGCAGAAGTCTTTGTGAGACAAAAGAGAGGAGATAAAGAGCTCAGAGGAGAGAAAAGGAACAACGAGGAGGGGATTTTCCTTTTTCTCTCACTTCATCAGGGTTTATTTTTTTAGCTCAAATTAGTCTCCCACTCAGTGATGCTACACAGCGCTGAATGAGCAAGTACACATCTCATTTATTCCTCGTATAAAGGCATCACCATAAGTCAGTCATCATTAGGGGGGAGGGGGATCAATGCCCCAAGGACATGACAGAGTTAAATTGGATTGTTTATGCCTGTGATGGATGGACGGAAGAATGATTTTACTCACACAACTACCTTGCACCAAAAACAACACAAAGAGAATAATATTCTCAATGAATGGAGAGCAAATGTACACAGTTATGCTAAAGTCTCGTCAGTAGAATGCAAATATTGGTGTTGTAAATGTCTCAAATTCCCTAAGGGCTCAATAACTTTTACAACACTCCCCCCTTCTGTTGAATCCACCCCCCCACCCCCCACCCCCCAATCATAGAGTCCATTACTGTGATTGACAGAAGGCGCGTTAGTCAGTGAAGCAGCTGTTTGTCAAGTAAACACAATGACAGGACCCATGCCACTCTGGAACTAACAAATACCTGCATGAAGGTTGAAAAAACTGAATATTTTATATACTGCAAAGCCTACTTCCAAAAAAAGCTGGGATGCTTTTTGAAATTACACTTATAAACAGAACGCTATGATTTATAAATGCTTTTTAACCTACATTCAATAGAAAACCGCACAAAGACAAGACATTTATTGTTTAAACTGGTTAAATTTGTTGTTTTTGGAACTAAACATAAATTATAAATTTGATACCTTGAATACGTTCCAAAAAAGTTAGGGCAAGAGCATCTTTACTACTTTTCTTTCGACAAAGAAAGGCCCAACCCTCTTTGATTGTGACGCCATGCTGTTGTAACTCATTCAGAATGTGTCCTGGCATCGTCTCTCTGAAAAAAGCAGGGATGTCCCTGAAAAAGATGTCGTCTGGATGGAAGCATAAGTTGCTTCAAAACCTGCACCTCTTAGTATTAATGGTGCTTTTATAGATGTGCAAGTGACCCATGCCATGGGTGCTAATACACCCCCACACCATCACAGATGCTGGCTTTCAAACTTTGCTTTGGTAACTATCTGGGTGGTTCTTTTCCTCTTTAGCCTAGAGGACTTGACGACTGTTATTTCCAAAAATGGAATGTGGACTTTTCCACTTTAGGTCAGTCCATTTTAGATGAGCTCAGGCTCAGAAAAGTCACGCATCTTCTGGATGTTGTTGATATATGGCTTTGTCTTTATGTGGCAGTCTTAAGCCTCAGAGGCCCCTTAAATTTTATACCCAAATGAAACCTTAGGAACCAAAACTGTTCACGTCTTACATTAGGCTATAAAATATTATAGATTAAATGTAAAAAAAAAAAAAAAACAAACTTTATTTTCAGTAGAATACAAACAAAGTAGATATTGTTTTGACTGGTCACCGGAGCCAGGCATACTGTATGTCCATCACAGAATGATAAGGGATTTTAATGCAGTGCCACCTAAGGGGCCAAATGTCAAGTGCATTCAGTTTTAGTTTTCAGCCTTGCTCTTATCTGCAGAGATTTCTCCAGATTCTCTGAATTTTTGATATTATTGACTGCAGATGATAAAATCTCTAAGTTCTTTGCGGTTGCATGTGGAGGAATGTCAGTAAACTACTGAACCATTTACCCACAGGGTCTTACATAAAATGAAGAAAATAGCTCCATCATTTATTGACTGACACTCTCATTCTTTCCTGTTTATCACTTTCAAAGAATACAAAAACAAAGTGAAATGTTGGTTAAATTAAATCGTATCAGCTGAAAGGTAACTCTTGGTTGTTTTTTCTCAGAGAATTTGGGTGGGTAACTCGAGCTTTCTCTGTTGACATCATAGAAGATCTTTTGTTGGAAAAGGTTGGCAACCACTGATACACACTTGATACACAAACTGAAGTAGAGATAATGTCATGAATACCATAAGAGTTTATGGCCTTTTAAACATGATAATCATGACCCCATTTGAAGGCACTATTAGGCCTGATATCAGACCCTATTTGCCAGATTTCTTTTGAAGTCACATTTGATCAGGCAATTTTCTGTGAGCTCTCATGTCTGTGGAATCTCCACTGTGAAATCATGACTACAAACAGAAGGTGTATGGTCTCATGGTCTTGCTGAATCACTTTCAGAGAGATAAAAGTTTAACATTTTGTTGTATTGATGTTTTTTCTCTGGTCTTCCATGTTTTTAAACCAGTCAAGATTTTAAAATCAACTCGTGTCAGTCTAACCCGAAGCTGCTGTAACTGAGAGGCTAATTCCTTGGCAACATCTTAGGGCTGAAACAATGCCTATGTATTTTTTATTTTTCAGATGATGTGCAGGTGTTTGAGTAAAATTTTTTTGGGGAAATCTAAATAAATTTCTGAATTTGGAGAGGCCAAAGACTTCTAATTTTGTTAAACACAAATTCAGTTCTACTAATGGAGGAGTTATGCAATTCTAAAACTCGTTGAAATATTTTTCCTTTTGGCTCCAAATAACTGACTTTATAAACGGTGGAAGATAAAATACTCACAATACTTACAGGAAACAAAATCTAAATTTTTAAGGGTTAGAAATCGGAAAAAATGTATGAGAATAAAGACTTTGAAGATTTTGAGAATAAAGTCAAAAAGTACAACAGCGTTTTTGGTCAGTATAAAATATTATTTCAATAAAATAAAAGGATGCATAAATTTAGGAGAAAAAAAGTTGTTTTTCAAAATGATAAGACCTACATTTACAAGAGATCAATACCAGACTCTTTTAGATTAAGTTGCAAATTTATGGGAATAGACGCTTTCAAGCTAAAACATCAGAAATTTACTAGAACCAAAAATAATTTTTTTTAGATTATAAAGTCAAAAATAGCCAGTTGTGTTCATGCCAGATGAAGCCATTGTCCTTGCACGAGTCCTGGAATTTAGAGCCAAATCATATTATTTTCACAGAAACGATCAATGAGGAAATATTTGTGGTTCCAGTCCAGGATTATCACATCTTACAATTATAATTGGCAGCATGTCTGTCCGTCTGTCTGTCTGTTTGGATTTGTATTCCACACCATTGCTCCCATTGTCCTGGATACCTCTCAAATGACTTTTTGGGTGCACTGGTTCAAAATTGGTGCCATGAAAAAATCATAATACATGCAGATTTTCTATTAAATCCTGAAATGTCATGTCGAGTAGAGATGTGTCCCTCCATGTCGAGGCTTTGCAGTGTGCGCTGGGTAATCTAGGGATATTTTTGTGAAGCGCGTATCAAGGCTTGTGTTAATGTTAAAAGTTAGGTGTACAAAGCTTTGTGAGACGCTCGTACCACGTGACTGATTCAGGAACTGGTTAGTGGGTTTGGCGATTCAAAATATAATGGGAAGCGAAATTAACTTTTCTTTTTTTTTTTTTTTTTACTAAGTTCATAGTTTATGTATTGGCATCACAAACATCATTCATTCATTTATTTATTAAATTCAAAGCCTCACACACCAAAGCCATGGTGGCACTATAATCGCTCTACCTGTTTTACATTTATGGTCCACCTGATGGCACAGTAGAGAAAATTAAGTGCCATGAAGCTGTGGCCCATGAGTGATCCAATTTAGGTGTTTTCAGACAGACATGGTTCTGGGTCTGGCTCTGGTTCTATCCTGGAATCTCAGACCCTTGGTACTTTCTGGCGAACCAGCCCGTGTTCACCCCAGTTTAAGCGGAACCAAAATGGGAGGACATGATGGACATGTATAACCACATTCAGATCCACTTTTGCCTGCTGTCCCGGTATTCCTTGTTCAGTTTCTTGAGTTAATTGATTATTTAGTCTAGTGTTAAGGAGAACCCAACCTTCCCTATCTCTTCTGCAAGTTCTTGCTCTTCCTTGTTCTACTCTCCAGCTTCACATGGAGTTCTGTCAATGCCGAGATCACAACCAACCATTTTGTCTCCCCAGCAGACAACTTTTTCTCCATTTTCTGCTCATCTTCACAATCTGTAATATGATATGCTCACTGATGATGTCGCGATTCCCAAAATGAAACAACTATTTTTGGTTCCAGCTGAGAACTGAATTTGAAGGTTCAGAACCAATTTTTTCCCGGTTTGAACGTGCCGGCTGGTTCAAAATTAGGTTCAGGAACCGGAACCAGCACAGAGCCCTGCCGATCTGAAAGTCCTATTGGACAAAAAAATTTCAGTGTTTCATGAAGCTTCATCTTGCAATCACTACTGCCGAGTCATCATTTGGGAACTTCTGCTCAGTCATGTACTTCAGAAGTCAGTGCGGTGAATGATGTCACAACTGAGTTGAATGCCTTCTATTTGCTACAGGCTCTTTGTTCTTATTATAAGGAGACATTGTAGTAAACTTGGGGTTTGCATTGATTTAGTTTTCAAAACTGGTTGCAGTCATAAGTGTTTGATCAATAGATAAACTGAATTAAAATGATAGTTTCTAAATAAGTCCTACTTTCTTTTCAGGACATAAAGTCAACTCTTTTGTTGGCCTGATGGGGAAAAGGAGCCAAGAGGAGCCAGGTAAGATCAGCTCACGTATCTTTAAGTCCTTGATTTATCCAATGAAGTGATACAATGACTATATGTAGATGGGGTATAAAATGTGCTAAAATGAAAATGTTTTCTCTTTGTGTAGAGTCGTATGAGTGGAGCACAATACAGACGTACAGACGCCGTTAAACACTTATCTCTCCTCCGCCTGCTTCTTTTTTTGCCGCTCCTCATCTGCAGGAGAAATCATGGACCATCAAGACTAGTTTTGTTTTCCTCCAAACTGTGTGTAGCTGTTAGTTGAATAAAATGATTCTGTTTCCACACCGTAGTGAAGTAGCCGTGCTGTACCTGTACCAGTTTCTTTCATCAGATCAGGAGGTTCAGTTTTTATCTTAAATGTTTTCAATCATCTGCTTCAGAAAGTGTTATCGTGGACCATCAGAGCACAGCGATCCCCCCAGGGTATGCTGAAGATTGCACTGCCAAAGTCACTGTATAGTGCCTCATTTCTGTTTTATTGCTACTGATTGTTCTTAAATACCACACACTGGGACAGGTCTTCATTTTGAGACGTCATCATGCTCTCCACCTGGACTCATGTTGTGATAAGAAAAGATAACTGTGTTAAAAGTGGTTTCACAAATATTAAAATTATTTTCTTTACTGGTTCAACTTCAGCTTGAAAGTCTTTAATTTCTTATATTCAACATCCCCTGCTATTCAGACCATCTTCAAAGATGAGGTATGGCTGCCATCTAGTGGACAACACTGGTACTACATGGTGCACACACAAAGACCAGATTTGAGTGGTTAGAGAGGGATTTATTTATTCTAGTACAAAACCAGGAAAAGAAAAGGAAAGAAAATCATCACGACGAGAATGTCCAGAGGTAGAATTACAGAACGTGGGATGCAATGGCTATATAACTGTTTTTTTTAAGCACATTTTTTCTATACATTTTGGGGTCTAAATGACTTTTAAGTGGTACTGTTAGACTAATGTTTTACTTTCATCAAGTTAACCATCGTTCCAATTAAAAATACTGCAGATTAATCTTACTCTGTTGTCAGCAGCTTTGTAAATTTATATGTTTATCTTTGCAATCCACTGTAAAAAGTTAGAATAATGTGCCAAAAAGACTGACCCTACCATCCTATTTATAGGAACCTTCTGCTGTGGTACCAAGCATACCTATCAGATCCTAAAGCATGGAGCTAGACTCAGTACAGTCAGCTGATTGGTTGAAGGAATCTTTACATGTGAGAGCAGTAAAAGGGGACAAACACCAAAAGCACCATGTGTAGCACAGAAACTAGTATCATCACTGTAACAGCTTTTCTCCATCATTTTGTCATAAACATGCTTGAGGGTGATATACTCTTCAATGGGTTACAGGTTACACTGAAATGACAATTCAGCAATAAGGGAGTCATGACTTAGACGTTTTTGAGTACATTTTAAAGTCCCTGAAAAGAGAAATTCAAACTTTGTGTCTTACACACTAGATATGTTGGAGTACAGTTGCTGTAAATGTGAAAACGCTGAGATCTACAAGTGACTGAATTTTTTTTATTTAGACCATTGGGAAGTTGTTTACCTCTTTCCTGGCTCAGTTTTATTTGAGCAAGGCAAAAATCTGAGCCCATGACATCATCAGTCTTGATTGGGATTTACCTCGTCTCCCTAACACTACGATACAAAATTACAGAGCAGTTCATCACAGCTAGCTACATGCTGTTTTTATTCATTATGAGGTAAAAACTCTAATAGCCACAATGGCGAGAGAGTTGTTTTTTTTTCTTTTTTTCCATCCAAAATTTCCAATGTCCCTTATTCCGGTGCAACTGATAGACCAGTATGATGGGCTGACCTGCACAAGCCTCGACCGTTGGAGCTGCTGCTTCATGGCTCACAACTAACAGAAAACCACAGAGGCCAGACCGGCTGGAGTTGGCACCACCTTTTACCAAATTTCCTACCTCAGTAGATCATACTCCTTCAGTTACAGAAAGAAAAAATGATACACTGCACTATTTGTATTTATGTACAGTCAATTCTTTCACTGGAGCAGTTCGGGGTTTTTTTTACATTTATATCACCTAAACCCTAAAAGATGTTGGTTTAAAAATACCCTGAATCCCATTTAATGATTATGAGTTGTGTTAAACTGTAAGTCATTTTTTAGTAATAATCAAACATCCCATCACATGGTTCAGCAGCTGTACTACACCTTCTGTTATGACTTAAATCAAGATGATTGTGGAAATTGACTGGGAATCTAGAGACAAAGGGAACACCATTGCTTTGGTCTGATAGCCAAAATCTTAACAAATTTCTTCTTCATATGCCCCTACCTTTATCATGATGTAACACATTCTCACTGCAGACATCTGTTTGCATAGACAGTCCGACCAAAGACCGAACACCGTGTGAAAACCAGCAGAGACGAGATGAAATTGTGTGAAGTTTATCCACAACATTCACACTGATGAGTCTCCTCCCCCTCAGTCCACGAAGAACTGAAAACTCCTTCATACTTATCGCACAAAGAAAAAACTCATGCAAAAGTCAAAGTAGCAGCCTTTCTGGTAATGGCTTTCTGAAGTATCTGAGGTTATTTAAACATAAAAAATAAAAGAATAATCTTTTAAGTATCTAAAGCAGACAGGGTGAGCAGTATGAAACTGTTAAATTTAATTAGTGTAAAAGTTAAAACGTTAAACTCTGTGTTAAACCTGACATCAGGTTAGTACTATAAAAACAGATGTACCCACACAGTCTAATCTTTACCATGACTACTGAATCAGATGTTGATGGAGTTTGTTAGATTTAAACATAACCAATGTGACTGTGCAAAAAGCTTGAAGGTGAGTTTGATTATTTCAGTACTTTTTTTGGTTTTCCTTGTTTTTAATTTAATTCCTTAGTTTTGTCTTTTAACTTCTGTGTGGTTTTTGTTGGAAGGGAATCATGAATCATGGGGAAAAATAAACTACTTTCATGGAGCTGCCCTAAAAGCAAGTCTGGCAATCTTAAGTCCAACAAACTCCATCACAGTGAGACAAACTTGCTTTAATTTTGGATGAATCTAAAGCTGAATTAAAGCGAATTATGACACATGTAGGAGGTGTTTGGATGACCTAGCATACAGACAGAGCTGCTGTTCACTGATCTTTGTCGGGTTTGTAGATGGGCAGGGTCCGGGCTGATGGGTCAGTGGCGTTGATCCAGCGGGGCATCCAGTAATGAGGCAGCCAGTCAGCCCGGCCAGGGAATTGCTTCTCAAACACCTGCCGGTAATAATAGGCCTCTTTGGAGCAGGGAGGGTTGTGAGGGAACGTCTTGTGTGCACGCTCCATCTGATTGTCGTTTACCTGAGAGGAAAGAGGAGGTAAACACTGTGAGAGAGGATACACGGCTTTGTCTATGCTACAAGTGTGCTGACAATCAAAATGTGCATATTGATGATTTATCTTATACTTTACTTAATCATATTTCATAAATATAAGTATTCTGGAGTTAAACTAGAATCTTATGCCTCACAATCTCAGTCCTTGATGATTACTTACCATGGATTCAAGGTGTTCCTGCAGGCAGACATACCAGGACTTCTTTATGGACATTATACCGTCACTGAACGCCTCTTTACGCCTCCACAGGATCTCATCAGGGATCAGGTTCAGACCTTTGAATGAGTCCCTCAGAAGGTGTTTCTCCACTCCATGCTGCCAGCACAGAAACACAACATAACACTGTTAGACAGCAAAGATCTCACTAGGTGTGGACAGAGATACAGAGGGGTTTATACTGATCCGCTGACCTTTGGCGTCTTCATTTCGTCTGGCAGAGAGAGGTAGTATGCTGTGAGTCTGTGATCCAGGAAAGGCACTCTGAGTTCCAGACTGTAAGAGGAAGACCGACACCACATCAGTTTTCTCCAAAGACTACATAAAAAGATGGACAACATGACAGCTCCACAAAAAGTGAAGCCAAACACCTGGAGCTCCCCCTACTGACTGGCTCATAAGCTCTGCTTCCTCCATGTTAACAGACCGGACATGGGTCAAACAACAAAATCAAAATACATGTCAAATTGATATTTATTAAATGTGATTTGTCTTTTACACATTACAAATCTGCCGTTCTGTTGCTGTTTTTCTACCAGTAAGAGAAAACACCAACACAAAACGCTCTAAAGCATAGCTGACCAGTGGTTCCAAATCATGGAGTACCTCCTGCTTTCATAAAATATTTTAGCTACTCTTGAACATAACAAAAAACCTGATTCATATAGTCAAAAAATTCCACGTGCTCACAAGATTGTGTACATTTTATCAAGTATACAGATGTGTCTCAGTCAAAGAGACATCTAAAAGGTAAGACTTCTTAACCTTCTGTCTCTTCTGTATATTCAGGGCCTTGTCCCTGCAAACCTCTTGGAGCGGCTAGCAGCTGCTAGCCAGCTGGAACCTCTGCTCTGGTACCAGCAGACTTAACAATGAAGAAAGCAAGCTCCAGGGATTGGGACTTTTGGTTCATTGTTCAGGCCTGTGAGTTCCCTTCCGGACCACTTGAGGGCAACAAAGACATATGAGTCTTCACAGAACAATGCAAAGACTCTCCTTCAAAGTAGGGGTTTTGTAGGTGAATCTTCAAATGCAAACCAACTCTGCTTGCTTTTCTTAATTGCATTTTTATTCCCTTCATCCTGAGATTCTATATAACAAGGAAAATCTCCAGCTAGGCAGATGTATGTGAAAGGAAAACTAGAAAACATTAATGGGCATGACAACCTATATTTTGGGGAGTGACATAAGAAAAGTCATGGAAAGATTCTTTACTAAATAAGGATCACAAAAGATGAGATTTTAAAAACCTAGAATAACATTTTGATACATTCTGCTCTGATCCTGAATTCACAGTTCACATTTTGTTTAAATTTAAGACCATTTTACTGAAATAAGACCACTGGGAAGAAAGTTTAACATCAGAGTGGATGAGGTCTTGATTTGAATGTAGAGAGTTTCTGATATTTTCTTCACTCTTCAAATTTGACCCAACAAAACCATTTTTTATTCTTTAAATGTTGGAAATTTTCTCTACTACTGACTTGCAGCAAAACTAAATTATAGTCTTGGCACAATGAGCTTTCAAGCAAGAGGAGCTCTTTATGAATTACTAGGAAAAATATGTTTTTTAAAATCCTAGCCAATTGACATGCATCCATATCCATTCTATGACTGAATTTTCGTTGTTTTCTCAAGATTTTTTACTTATTTATCCTCTTATATTGGGATAAAAATGCTCTTTCTTCAATGAAAATATTTGAAAATAACAAAAGAGACATGTTTTCATAATATATATATTAAATAACATATGATTCCCGACTGTAGAGGCTCCACCTCAATAGGCAACAGAAAAAAAGTCAACTCATTCCTGAGAATGTTTCAAATAATCAGTTGCAACAAGCCTTGAATCCCCCCTTGAAACTCAGTTGTGAGCCAAATGCAGGATGTTGTGTTTTAATGTTAATCCAGGTGGTCACCTTTGTCAACTTGTTCCTCTGTGCAATGTTTGAACAAAAATATGTAATGTAGTGTTACCATTTCATTTTACAAAGTCAGGAGGAGAACGTGATCTTCTGGGGGCCATGTTGCTATTGCTTAGAAGCAATGTTCTCATACATTTACTGCTTGAATGCCGATTCTCCTGTACATGATTTTCAAGTTGCATTTGAAGGCAGCTTCAATAGCCTAGTTGCAGACCAGGCCCAAAATCAGACCTGAAATTGTCAAATGTGTGGCCAGCCTATGCAGTGCATTTTGTGGTGAATTTGATGGTTTATAATGGCGTGACGGTGTTACCCATGTGCAGCAGTGGTACGATCAGCTCGGAGGACATCAAACAGGTAGAGCTCCTTCATCAGCCGAACACTGTCTTCTGCAGCAGCTGAGGGAGTTGGAGCCTGGAGGTGGAACATGGCTCTGTCAGTGGATATGCCTTAGATTTACCCTGACATTCAGCCATTCTATTTAACATATTGAGTACCTGTACTGTATGTCAACGAAGCCTCTGCACTTTAAAGGTTACACTGTTCTTACTTCCAGTAGATCACATCTGCAACATTTCAATCTCACCTTCAACAAGTCTGAGCTGAATGCCAATGTAAAGGATCCAGTAGGGCAATGAAGCTTTTCACTGCAATAAATGCTTTTTGTAAATCTTCCTTATGTTTGAGAAAAAAAATGCAAATTCTTAAGTTTTTTGAAAAAAAAAAAAAAAAATCAAAACCTTTATAACCACAAAAACTATGACAGAAATGTGTAGCAAATTAGTAGTAGTTTCTACTTAATTCACCTTGTGGAAGTAAATATATCCCTGAGTCAGCTCGTCAGCTCCCTCTCCAGAGAAGATCACCACACTGTCTGACTTCTCCCTGATGTACTTTGAAACCAGGTACATTCCTGCAAACAAAGAAGAGAGAGGTTCATTAGGAACAAAGGGATGGTACACAGTATTTTCCAACCAGAATACGACTCCTTGAAATTTAACTCAGGTGTCTTACTTCTATCATACCACAATGCCGAGTCCAAAAAATCATTACAGTTCATACTTTGAAAGAAAGACAAAATTTGGGAGATGAGTTCATTAAGAGGAAATCTAATAGAAAGAAAACATGTGGTTGTATGGATGTGAGACTTTTAAACTAGGGATGAACAGTATTACTGGCAAGATATCCTATTGATAGATATGAAAATATACATCTGTTGAAAGAAATTTGTGTAGTTTTTGCTGTCAGCAAAAATTTGTTTCTTTTGTCAGTCTCATTTCCTACATTTTTAAATGTTTTAAGGACTGAAGTTTTAGCTCTGATCTATGGCTAGTTTTATTTTATTTTTTGTACTTGAGAACAATGGGTTTTCAAACAGATTCAAACACTTTGTCAGGGTTGTCTAGGTATACCATTTCTAGCACAGGAAACAATGGAACAGTGAAGCCAATTCCTTTATTTTGCTGTAGACTGAAGACATTCATGTTTGACATCAAAAGATGAATGTAAAATGAGAGATTAACAATTTGGCTTTTTTTCCCCAGGTTTTTACATGTGGATCTGATACACAACTTATAGCATTATTTGTAACGGAACACCAAACTTTTAGGTGACAAAAATTGTTGGAACAGATAGACTTAAAATAGATTTAGTTGCAAATCCTTTGCTTGCAATAACTGCATCAAGCCAGTGACCCACTGAAATCACAAAACCTTTGTATTCTTCTTTTGTGATGCTTTTCCAGGCTTTCACTGCAGCCTCTCTCAGTTGTTGTTGTTTTTTTTTGGGGGGGGGGTTACTCCCGTCAGTCTCTTCTTCAGCAGGTAAAATGCATGCTCTATAGGATTTAAGTCTTGAGATTGGCTTGGCCAATCTAAAATCTTCCACTTCTTGTCCCGGGTCAACTCCTATAAAAAACTATGACACCTAACAAACATGGATCAAGAGCAGGATTTAGTTTAAAAGCTTCGGAAATGGTACTGATTGTACTGATGGTACTGTAGAAAGTTTATGTTTAGAAAGGTTACCTGTGGAGTACCCCAGGGATTAATATTGTTTATACTTTATATCACTGATATCTGCAATGTTACTGATTTTTTTTTTTTTTTTTTTTTTTTTTTTTTTAATTTGTAGGTATTTTGGTCTGGTAACAATTTAAAAAGAACTTTTGTCTGGTGTAGAAAGGGAGCTGGAAAGTCTCAAAATTCATCTATTGTAAAAAGAAAAAAAAAGGAGGCAGTGATGGTTAGGGCTCAGTAAATGTCCCACTTGTTGCCCCTGCTGACCTCTGGGTGCTAAACTAACACGGCTGGATTTTAGTGATTCAGAGCAGCCAGTCAGAAGGAAAGAGGAATGCAATGATGCAGCAGACACATTTAGACACATCAGCGAGCACATCAGTCTGTAGAAATGTCAGGAGGCCAATGAGAAAAGATTTTTAGCTGCTTTTCAAACCCTGCTGAATCTTCTAATGCACTTGAGTTAACTAAGTTGTAAGGGGATTTATCAGCGTGTAATGTTGTGAAAGACAGCTTTTAATTTCTTAATATATATTTTTTGTTTTTACTGATGAGCCTTGGTAGTCCACTTAGCTTTATCTGCACAAAGCAAAATGCATCTAGTCCATTTTTTCACTCTGCAAATGAGGAAAAAAATTGTAACACAACTACTACAACCAATACTAGACTATGCTGACACTGTATATCAGAACACCACCGAATCCCACCTGCAGCCACTCAATGTTATATACCACAGCCTCTGTAGATTCATTTTAAGATGCCCTTATCAAACCCATCACTGTACCCTGTATGAAACTCTTGACTGGTTACCTCTCAAAGCAAGAAGACACTTCCATTGGCTCCAGACAATCTTTAAAACGATTCATTTGACAAGTCCTGCCTATTTAAAACATCTAATACTTTACACATCAGATTTTATTTCAAGTATTATTCTTTTTAATAATTAGCTGTTCTGATGGCAACTTTTACCACCTATGTATGAAGCCCTGGATTTTTTTTTTTTTTCTTTTTTACTATTTTTTTCTGCCAAGTGTCACTCACCGACAGAGGCACGTATGGTGGTGATGTCGTAGGTCTCCAGGTGAAAGATGACCTCTTCCACAGCCTGAATACCTTCCTCTGCTGTGAAGTTCACCTCGTGGTGTTGGCTGCCAATATGAGCTGCAACCTGACGACCAAAAAGCAGCACATTCAGTGCGTTTGCGTGCAGATGAGCTACAGTTAAAACTCAATCAGGCAATATAACTTGACTACTGTACTTGTCCCAGTATACAACCACAATTTTTTGCACAACAGTGACAGTACCAAGAACAGGACATCCGTCCAAAATTGATGATAAGACGAGAAGAAAACTAGTCAGGGAGGCTGCCAAGAGGCCGACAGCAACACTGAAGGAGCTGCAGGAATTTCTGGGAAGCACTGGCTGTGTAGTGCATGTGACAACAATCTCCCGTCTTCTTCATATGTCTGGGCAATGGGGTAGGGTGGCAGGACGGAAGCCTTATCTTCGAAGAAAAACATCCAAGCCCGGCTTAATTTTGCAAAAAGACATCTGAAATCTCCCAAACGCATGTGGGAAAATGTGTTATGGTCTGACGAAACCAAGGTTGAAATTTTTGGACATAATTCCAAAAGGTATATTTGGCGCAAAAACAACACTGCTTATCACCAAAAGAACACCATACCTACAGTGAAGCATGGTGGTGGCAGCATCATGCTTTGGGGCTGTTTTTCTTCAGCTGGAACTGGGGCCTTAGTCAGGGTGGAGGGAATTATGAACAGTTCCAAATACCAGTCAGTGTTGGCACAAAACCTTCGGCCTTCTGTTAGAAAGCTGAAGATGAAGAGGAACTTCATCTTTCAGCACGACAATGACCCAAAGCACATATCTAAATCAACAAAAGAATGGCTTCACAATAGATCATCTGTGACTCATCTTCAAAAGGGCTGTTCACGCCCAATAATCGAGCAAACTGACAGAGCTTGAGCAGTTATACAAAGTAGAATGGAGGAAAATTGCAGTGTCCAGATGTGCAAGCCTGACTGAGACCTATCCACAAAGACTCAGTGCTGTAATTACAGCCAAATGTGCATTCACATTTTTTTGGAGAAATCTTTTTTCACAATGACATGGAAGTTTTTTTTTCGTCCAAAAAGCCAAATTATATTGGCCATGTCCATGACTGATTTGTTAAATGAATAAAAGGGTTAAATATCCAAGTGGGTGAATTCATTTCATAGGCACTAGACTTTACTACTAGTTTACTACTTTCACCACAATTGCTATGCATGCTGTAAAGGCAGAAAACAACACAACAGCTTCTATGCTTAGTATTAATGCTCATCAACATCTGAGTCAAAGCCTGGCAAGGAAACTGAAGCAAGAACAGAATGCCAAGTCAAGTTGGGGCTGGTTAAAGCGATTGCATACAAAAGTAAAGGCCTGCACTCACAGCCTGCACTTTTAGCACTTGGCATGCTCATTGTCAATACAAAGCCAAGGTAGTCCAGAGTTTTCAATGCTAAGGGGCCAGACTTCTGATAATGTTGGAAATGAAAGCAATCTGACTTGTGTTGTCCAGGATGAAGATCTCATCAAGTCTACATCTGTTGCCTATGTCAGGACAGTATTCCTTTACATTGCTTTAATGCTTCTTTGGTTATATTTCCTTGACAAAGAAAATATAAAGCATTAAAAAACGACAATATGGATAATACAGAGGAAAGCAGATGTTGCCTTTCATGACACATCAACAATAGCGCTCTGAAACTAAGGTTGTGAGTGCCGGTCGTGGACATGGACCCTCAAGCAAGCTCCAGCCATATTTCTAGGTGTGTTGAGGCTCATTTGTGCTCCCTTTATATACAGAGAATTATTCATGTATTTTGAACAGTATAACTGTCACTGCCCACACACCCAAACGTGACGATTACATTGGGTTGGACATTAAGATAAATCCACTAGAGGTCCCTGTCTTGCATATACCTCCACTGCTCCTTGGTTGCTGCTCTGTCTGTCCTCTATTCTGTTGTAGTTGTCTGTCTCTGTGTCCATGTGAGCTAACATCACATATACAGCAATGTTTCTGCAGAAAGTTCCAGTAAAATTCCAACATTTTCAAATTATTCTTCTTTGTTGTGCATTGCCACTTTGGCTTGAACTGTTGGCTACATTGCTCAACACTGCTCCCACTATTACAGGTGGTACTGCAGTGTTTGTCAGAAGGTTTCAGAATATGGGCAGAAATAGACTAAATGAATGCAGAGTATACACAAAAGCCCTGTCTGTATCTGTACGTATTTCAAATGCAGAGCATAAACGAGCCTTGGGTCAAACTTTGAAATGCTCAATTTAGGAGCATTTCAGCTGGATTAAGATGTTAACATGCATTTTAAAAGTCCATTTTTCACCCAACTAACACAATAATTCAGCATTTCCTAACTATGTAAATGAACTGACTAGGAACACAAGACAAACACTGGTCTGTTAAAAACTGAACAAAGAAATAAGCAGGATATAGCAAATGTTCTGCTCTCTGAATGGTTAAAAAAAACTTAAAAATCTCAACTAGGGGAGGAAAAAACAAAAATATTTACCTTGCGAGCAGCAATGATGTCTGGACTGTTGTCTGAGCCAATTGAAAATGTCTGAATGGGGTAGGACAGCTTCTCCTCCTTGGCCAGCTTCACCAGAGTAGCAGCAACCAAACTGGAGTCCAGACCACCTGGGGGAAAATCATTGACAAATGATATATTAAAAAGATTAACCAAATTGATATCATGCAGTGTTTAAGGGTGCTTTCACATTAGGCCCAGTTATTTTGAACCATGCCACAGTGTGATTCCTCCCCTTCCCCTTACCAGGTTGCTTTCACACTAGCAACATCGAACGGTGCCCGGGCCCACTTTACTTTACTTTACTTTACTCGGTCTGAAACAGCAGGTGATGGTATGCACGTAGCTGATTTACAACCACCCAAAGGAGGAGAAAGAAGAAGAAGCTACCATGGCAACCAATGGGGTCATGACCTGAGCGAAGATTGTTTTTGTTTTGACCCAGCAAAAAGTCTATCCTGCAGCGATGGATGATTTAAAATCACTTTTTAAGATGCCAGCAACTTTTCTCTTCGTATCTGCACATCTGCTACAGCTCAGAGGATTAAATGGGCGCTGCACAGATACAGCATTTTTTGAGTTGACAGGAGACTTTTATTGCCTTTGCATCTCATCTCACTGACTCCAATTTGTGTTCATCTGTAAGGTGTGTCACAACAGACCATTTATTGACTGGATTCTGATGATTTCCGCCCTTTATTAAGGAAAAATGTGAACAAACTGCAGCGCAGTGGAAAGAAGTTTAGCTTTTACGATGACGTCATAAAGCTGACACGTCACTCTGTCCCGTACCCTAGCGCAGTTGCATTCACATCTCATCCAAACCGAGCCAGAGTCCACTTGAATCGCGCCCGAGACCACCTCCCCAAGTGGGCCCGGGTGTGGTTCCTTTATATTCACACTATCAAAACAAACTGGACTTTGGGCTCAGGTGCACTCGGATCCCGGACCGGGCCCCTAGTGAGAAAGCACCCTAAAAAACTAAAAAGTGAAACCACAAACTCATGAGGAAAATGTTTAGTGAAGCATAAACCGATGAAGACATGGGCCTTCTTTCTTAAAGGTCTATCATTAAAATAAAGCTATAGTCTCAAACCAGTGGAGTCACTCCCACAGGCCATATAAAAAAGAAGATACATTTCTAAACACACAAATTTTGGTGAATGGGTCGAACATTTTTGAATCCATCTTTAGGTCAGGATCAAAATGATTTGATGAACTAATTCACAGTAATGTCTTGAATCTATGCTCCAAGATAAATGATGTTTGGACAAACTGTTCGAGTTATAGCCATTTTACTTGTGAGCTCCGCCCAACTCAAAGTCTATCTTATGATTTCCCCTACTTAAACTTGTAATTATATTCTTTTGCTGTTCACCAGACGTCCTGTGTCTTCTGTCCCAATCACTTGATTTCCTAATCCAGTTTTCCTCAGGCCCAACATAAACCGCCGTTTTCCTTTGATCAAAGCTTGTTTTCGTTTACTCTCTCATCAGCCCAGCAGCATTCCCCTTTGACTCCCTGCTGATTACTCAAGAGCACACACTGTGTGCCACACCTGTACAGCTAGAACTTGCTCCTGAAAAAACCTTTTTACCTGCCCTGTTTTTGTTTAGCTATATGAAGCCTGCCTGCACCTGTTTGATTTGTCTGAAGACGTACTCCCTACATCCTGAGAAAAGGCTTAGAAATAGCTCAAATCAGTTCACAGTGAAGTCTGTGCATCTGCTTATCATCCTCACCGCTTTGATTACCATAAACATTAACTAGATCATGCCTGTAGTACATGCTTGATGAAAATCTAATCTGAACAGAATTCTGACATTGACATATTTTAGTATAGCAGACAACTTATTTTTAAAAATGTTGGTTTTAAATCCAGCTTTGTGGGGCGGGACCAGCTCAGAAAGGTAGTGCATGGGCTCAGGTCAGGCTGGAAGTTGTAGGCCTGATCTAATCTGAAGATCCTGGCCTACACCAAAAAGATTTCTAGTAAATCTTCTGGTGCAGGCCAGGCTTAAGAAAAGAGATAGCTGTATTTCAGATTACCTGAGAGGAGACATCCTATCCTCCTGTGAGCCATGAGACGTTTCCGCACTGCATTCTCAAACAGCATTCTGATGTTGCTTTTTACCGTTTCCTCATCAAAACCTGCAGGGATATCATTGAGCTTTCATGAAAAGTCATACACAGATGCTGACCAAATGGATAAATTAAACCCAGTTCATACTTGTAGACAGTCTCTCCACCGTGTCATAGATTGCATGAGCGGGCTCCTTTGTGCAGCAGTGAAACTGATCCATTTGAATTGACTGAACTTTGCCGTTCTGCTTCAGATCGAAGACCTCGAAGTGCCCGGGGAGGAACGGGTCAATGTTGGCAGGGGTGGCCATAGCATGAGTTATGTCTATGAGGCCTTTCAACAGAATTAAAGACAAGTGAAGCAGTGATAGAAAGCTGTAAAACATTTATCACAAGAGTATTAAAGATTATATCTAAGCAGGTACAATATGGATGTTACCTTTGGCCTCAGAGCAGATGGCAAGGAATCCGTCGTCTGTGAGGAGTTTGAACAAAGGTCGGACGCCGTATGTGTCTCTGCCTAGAAAGACTTTTCTGTTGGCAGTGTCCAGAAGAATGAAAGCAAAGACTCCATCCAGGAGAGTAGCCATCTTCTGGATGCCAAAGCGGTCATACAGATGGAGCAGAATCTCACCGTCCACTTTGGTCTGGTGATCAAACTCAAACTGCTCTTTCAGCTGGTAGAAGACAACAATGAAAATACATTATTTTAGGAGTCCTAAACTCTACGTTTAAACCTCATTTTCATTTAAAAGAAGCACAATTTGAAAAGGTACAAGTCTTGTGAGGGGAGTGTTCTGTTCTTTAAGGCAGTGAAGCAGCTCAAAAAATTAAAGGAAATTAACCACTATCAGATTCCTGAATTTAGATAAAATCATGCAGAAACATTAAAAAATGCATTAGTTTTGCCTGATTATGCTTTAAGGCCCAGTTCATCAGTTTTCAGTCATCAGTCAAGAAAGAGCTGTATTTTGACTTAAACTGTAGCAGTTCTTTGGTGTTTTAGGGTTTTTGAAGTGTATGATTGAACGGTGTCACAAGTACAGCTGCTTTGTAATGGGTATGTGTATGAGGCAGGGGCCCATCTGTATGTGGTTTCCACACTGTGAGATCTGTAGCAGATGTTTGCAGCACAGGTTTTATCTTTGGGCTATTTGGAGATTACAGTGCATGAAGTCTAAACACAGACTGGATAGAACTAAAATGTGTCTCTAGGGCTGCAACCAAAGCCTGATTAATCACTAATCAGTGTTTTGCAGTGCCAAGCTGATGTCATTTAACAACTTCTTTTGCAAAGTTTACAGTCTAAAAATCAAAACATTCTTCATTTAAAGTCAGAGAAAAAGACACACAGCCTCACATTTAAGATGCTACAAATAGCATTTTTTTGTGTTTTTGGTTGTTGAATAAGTGCAGCAATCACTGTTTTATTATTGTTGAGAAAAGCATAATTAAAAATAAAAAATTGGAAGAGGTTTGAGCCCTTACTGTCTGATGGTTGTAGATCTCTCCATTGTAGCAGAGCCACAAGAATGGGAACTTCTTGATTCGTAAGGGCTGCATGCCGTACAGCTGGTCCACAATGGCCAGTCGGTGGAAGCCAAAGCAGCAGTTGGTGAAGCCGTTGACGTTCTCGAAGCGGAAGGCATCGGGGCCCCGGTGAGCAATCTTCATGGCACTGGTGCACTGAACCGACAGGCACTCATCACTGCCGAATAAAGCCCAGATCCCACACATTTTACTGCTGAGGGAATGAAGGGATGAAAACCGGAGATAAAGACATACCAGGAGACATATTAGTTATTATGCAGTTTTAAATAAGGCTCTCAATACATTGATATTGTTTGATACCACCTTTAAAAGCTTTATATTAGGGCTTTTATGTAGGACAGTGGACAGAGTTGGAAACTGAAGAGAGAGAGAGTGGAGAATGACAGCCTGATTTGAAATTGGGCTATCCACTTCAACGACAACCGCCTCCACATATGCAGCACTGCATGCTCACTGTCCTTCTATTATCTGTTAAATATGCAATCCTCTGCCCTGTGTATTAACTGTCTCCACATGTAATATGTGACATCTTTTGCTTAAAAAGTGGAGAATTGAAGGTGTGGTGCCTTGTATTATCTAGTCTTTAATGGCTGTGAGCCACATAGTTTTGTCTCCATGTTAGCACAAGTCAGACCATAGAATTTCATATCCATCCAATATCCATGAATCACAATCTCCACCTTGTAAAACCAGCTAACAAGCTTTTGGAGTGACAGAAGTAGAAAAAAAATCAAAATTTCTCCGGGTAGGACACTCCTGGTTCCTTGTCATCTTCTCTGCAACCTCTTTCCATGTTACTTGTCCATCTCAATGAGAGCGACAGAGAGGAAAATAGGAACAGGGGGACTGGGATTAAAACTGCATTGCACTTGCTCACAGGTTGTCAGGATACTACAAAAAGACACTCTGTAAACTGATTTAGTAGCTGGCACTCACTCACATTGCATGAAGTAGGGACATGTAAAAGAGGCTATTTGGCCAGGACATGAAAATGGTGTGCCTTGAGACTTCAGCTTGATTTTTGGTGTGCCTTGGGCAAAAAAAGTTTGAAAACCACTGAACTAGGCCAAAGGTGCCCCAATAACATTTGATCTCAAAAGATAAAACCTCAGTTATTCTACTGATTAATAATATCAAAAATTACATGATGCATTTTGTTTTTCATTGAAAAAAAAAAAAAAAAATTATGATTTCTTAAACTTGATACATGGCAGCCTAAATAGTTTTTTCAGCTCTCTCTTTTATTTTAATAAGTCCTATTTTTACATAGATCCAAACAACAAACATGTGCAAAAAGTGTGCTCCATGTCTAGATTTACAACGCAGTTGCTTCAGCTGGAAGCCACAAATGGCTTATAACGGCTATCATAAAATATCCCAGCAAGCAAATGTTCCCAGTTAAAGCGCTCATTTCCCCCCCTTGAAGGCTGGGATCATTATCCACAGATTTTAAAAACATTACAGAACAGATCTCTGAAAATTAGAACCACTAGGGCTATGTAAAATTTACAGGATTGTCTTTGTTTTTAAAACAGAAACAGTTGCTACAAGCCTCTATGGAGAAGAAAAACTTTATTCTCCTGAGAAAATGGAACATACTGTTCTACTACTGCCTCAGTGGGTTTGTTTTTGGTCTTATGTGTGATTTTCAAATGCTAACCTCAGATCAAAGAGAATACTTCTGTAACACACACAGACAAAGGTTCAAAAATCCGCTGTTAAGCACTGTAAAATCACGATATGCTGGTATTTACAAATTCCTTTTAGCCAATAATAATTTTATATATTATAATAATATAATATATATACAATAATAGTTTAAACTGTTGTTTATATATGTACCTCAGACCTCAAATTGAAGTCCTTAAAACAGACTTGAAATTTTAACAGATGATCAAAGAAACAAATGTTGCCTTATACTCCAAAAACATATTTGTACATAAATCAGATATTTAGAGCCATGCACTTTCCCGCATGTCTCTCCCCAGCTCTCTTATCCCTGTTTCCGAGTCTATCCACTGTCCTCCTCTATCAATAAAGGCAAAAAAGCCCAAAAATAAATCTTAAAAAAAAAAAAAGGATCTATAGCTATTCTGCCTCTCAGATGTAGAAAGCAGGGACCCAAGGTCTGGCAGAGTGCATAGTCAAAGAATAAATGCTTGGAATAAAATTAGACTTAAATGTGAGGGCTTTTTATGGACTAAAACTAGACTAAAATGTTTTGAGTTTTCATTGACTAAAACTAGACTAAAACTAAAAAGGGCATGAATGACTAAAATGGGACTAAAACTAAAACGCATTTCATCTAAAGACTAGGACTAAGACTAAAATTAAAAATAGCTGCCAAAATTAACACTGCTTGCAGTATAGACAATTCTCTCTGTCTTTCAATTCTGGTAGCAGTTCTGGTAAAATAATATAACAGAAATGAATTAGAACTGTTGGTACTTTTGAATTTCATTGATCATCAAAATACCTGATTTGTAACATCTTAAAATACATGATAGCAAGAAGTATCAAACATTTTAGGAAGTAGGGATCCCCTTCCTACAGTTTGTATACTTTTAAAATACCAGTATGAGTCTTTAGTAAAAGAGAAACTGGAAATTTCTTTTAAACGTATTCGACTCCAAATAATTCAATATTAAGAATGAGGTTTAAAAAGACAAGAAAACCCATTAAGAATGTCTACAGTTACATTAGGACAACAAAGCAGCCGTTATCAGAGGGAAAACGAAGGTTATAGCAGCACAGTTAATTCACCTGGTGAAATAAAGAGGATTCTTTACACATTACAAAGAGCGACTCTACACCCTGTCCCATCCAACAACAGTTGGTAGAGGATTTATTTCCCAACACCACAAAGACCCTTTACAAGCTCTGAAGCTATGCCTAGCCTATCCGGCGTCTGGGGAAGAAAAAGGGGCCCTTGGCACTGCTCACATATGGAGTTAAATTACTATTACATAAGCCAACTACGGAAACTTTTAACTGGGACACTAGAAATTCCTACTTTATGTGAATGCAGCATTAAACTTGACATTTCTTGTACAGTAGTGGTAAATTATTTCTGAAATAATCCTAAATATTTTGCATGAAGAATTTTAGCATACTATATATTATGAATTTGAATACAATTAGTCTTGTAAATACGTAATTTAAACAGTAGATCATTTTTTAAAAGTTTCATCTCACATTTCTATCCCATTGTGATTTTTTTGGTTCAGTTTTGCACTTATATGTTCAGAAATTCACCTCGTGAATATTCTTTGTACCTTTAATAAATCAGTCACCTTAATTTGGACATGCGTGGTTACAACCGCTTCCCATGTGCAAACCGTTCATTAAGCTAGCGTCAAGACGTACACTACGCCGAACCCCTTTTGAAATTCTATCAACTTAACATTTGTGGAACTGCTCTCAAATTAAGCGAACCAACAACAGAGTCGTGGATTTAAAATAAAATGGAGATTGTCGTTGATCAATTCGACATAGATTTAACTGTACTTACTTTAATGAAATATCATAGATGATCATCTTTTTCTCTCATCACCCTCCACCGGCTTAAGGTGCTCCAGCCATGTAGGGCAAACGATAGGAAATACTCGCCATGTGAATTGCATATATTGCTAAGGTTTGATTGGAAAAGACACGGCTTGGTTGCTCAGGTCTGAGCCGAACTGTTAAAGACAGCATCCTCATTTCAACTGTCATGTTTCCTTCATGTTTATTTGGTTAAAATGATAAGTAATAAAAGGTAAACGCAAAATCAAGAAGTTTTTAAAGGAGACTTCACTGCCATCTCCAAGTCAAAGTAGCTATTTCTGCTCAACCGTTCAAAATATGAATATATGATTTTTAAATTTAGTCCAAGATTGGGCACTTACCTGGTTCTTCAAATGATTCCTGCAATCACAATGCAATAATAACTACAACTGAGTCAGTCACAATGCTGACCGGCAGTACTGATGCAACTGCTCTAAGACCGACGGTTGGTCAGGTCAAGCTAGCTAGTACCAGAGGCTATATACACAACCGCTAATCCGTCACGGTGTCTTCAAATTAAAAGCATACAATGTAGCAAAATTGTCTTCTTGAAGGAAAACCAATTTATACGATGTTTAGAATTATGTAAAGAAGTTGAACATCTTAGAATTACTACAATTGACTACATGTGTAAAAAAAAAAAAGTACTGGCTACACAAATATGGAGACATAGTTTAACAGTGTCAAAAAAAAGGTAAAATCTGTGATAGAATACAATGAAACAGCGTTAAAATAGAGGTGAAATAATATTTCTAAAAACTTTCATTTAAGTTCCCATTTAAAAAATTCCGATTATCTTATGACATTAATCTTTTATTTTGAAAGTATGGAAACCCAAAGTGGACATGCATCCATACTTTTTTATCTATTTTGTGTCAAACATTCACACGTCATACAAAACGGGATTTCAGTTCAGACAGCTTGTTTTATTTTGCTTCCTTCTCAAATTTACGTTTTCTTGAGATCTTGTTCTTATCATTTCATTATCTCAGGTGGCAGGAAAAAAGTTTCTCAGTTGTTTTCTCCAAATCTGCAGAAATTTCCTCATCATGTGAAAACCAGCATTTTATCCCAAAAAAGTATGATAAACAAGACCCAGAGAAAACAATTTACTTATCACGAGATTTACTTATCACAGGAACACAGGGTCACACAAAATGTATTTATGTATGTATGTAAATTGTTGGTGAAGTACTGGCCAGACAAGCTGATTTCAGCGGTGGCCATGTGAGAAAAAGAAAAGGGAAAGAAAATGTGAAAATTGAGACAAAATCAAACATGGAAACACCAAGTGACAGTTACAAATATTAAAGTAGCTGTTTACTGATAAATGCTAACCGTTGTTAGGTAGGGTGTTCTACGGAGATTTTGGTGTTAAGGCAAGCCTGAAACACATCTGATTAGATTTTAAAATGGTTTTATTTTGAAGGGTACTACTCCAAGATTAAACGGTAAATTTTGCAAACTTGCCTTATTATTGCTCACCCGATTTCCTCCGTAAAAGCGTGCTGTTGCATCACCTGCAGACTCACTTTCAAGGAAGTCTGGTTCACCGTAAATGTACAGATATGGCAAAATGAATTAGACTACTGCAACAAAAGGACTACATTTAGTTTTTGATTTATGAAGAGCCTCTAGCTTAGTATAAGAAAGATTTCTATTTTATCATTTACAACATTTCTCCAAAATTCTGAAAAATCATTTAGGTCTTGTATTCGTAAATGACAGCTGGTTAAGAAAATGAAAGGATGCAGTCAGGGCCAGCCCAAGCTTACTTGGGGCCCTAAGCAAAGTTTGATTGGGGCCCCCCAACCACCGATCACTGTTACTGATGCAGTCAATACTAGATAATTTGTACATATACAGTTAATCTAAACCCCAGTGGAGAAAAATGAGGTAAATGAACTTGAGTTTTTGTTGATCTAATTTCAAACCACATTGTAGATATTGTGAGAAATTACATATGACTTCATCTACATAACTTTAGTTAAACCTGTCAATTTAGTCCACTGATGATCATCCCTGTACATAATGTTAGTGACTATTAGATCTAGACTCTGGGCCCACTGGCATGCATGCAGTAAACTGAGCTGTGAGCTGGACTGTTGTGGATCTGGACTGTGATTGTCTCTGGGAGATCAGGAAGTCCTCCACTCCTCTGTCTTTGCTGGGATGTCATGGTTTTTTGTAACCTGGAAAAATTCATTAATCCGTGTCTTACCTGTGATCGTATTTATGTATCCCTGCAGTCTGCAGGAGCCGCCTGTGCGCATGGGGGTATGACTATGAGCCTTTTTATGTCCTTTCTCCCGGTCCGTACTTAAACAATTAGACCCTACTCAGCTCAGCTTCCTGCTAAGAAGAGACTAAACTGTGTGTGGAGTCTAGGGACTAAACATTAACTAGAGTCTAGGGACTCTAGTTAATGTTTAGCATGCCTGTAATACTTTTCCAGTGCTGAGACGCTGTTTGACTCAGAGCAGCTGAGATGACTCTGGTTTGACTGTTGTGTGGTGCATTCAAGAACATTACGTAAATATTCGTTTTAATGAACAGACTTGAGAGACAGCCTAAAAAAAAACAGCGTTATACGAATCCCCCAGTGTAAAACATTGACTTAAACTATTGAATCTGAGGTGGGGCTCTGTTTATTCCTTACCTTTACTCTCAGCACTTCATTCCCCTTCACAGCCTGGCTAGTCTCACCATAGTTTGCTACTGAACTGCTTGTGAACATTCACTTCCACACTCTTGGGGGGGGGCGCCCCTGGTTGCAACGGGGCCCTAAGCAGCCGCTTATGTCGCATATGCCTCGGGCCGACTCTGGATGCAGTGACTTTCAGACCATAAATAACGTGAAGGAAACCAGTTCATATTCTACAATAAAGAACATTATATTTATACTTTTTAAACTTTGGGAGACCCCAAAAATCTATATTTGTTGGAATAACCCCGATTTCTAGCCTGCTCTCCTCGAGCCTATCACCTTGTTGAGTTATTGTACTCAAAAAAATTAAGCAGCCCAGCTTCTTTTCATGACTTGTTGAGTGGCTTGTAGAGCATTTTGGAACCAGAGCACCACTAGTTCAAGTCCTGGTGGGACCCAGATGTGGAATTGGTCTGATGCCTGGAGGGTACCAGTTCACCTCCTGAGCTAGGCATCAAACTCCTAACCTCCATTAGTGCATGTCCATAGGATCTGGTTTGTTCTTGGTATGGTAAAATCATTCCATGCAACCCCATGAATTTCATAGAAAACCAGCATGTGTGGTTATGAAACTAAATGTACTGAAAATTTGGACACATTTTCACATGCCTTTTTAAGGGTCTAATCATACCAAATGACACTGCTGAGCATCTAATTTTCTTTTTGAAATTATGCTATTTAAACCAAAATGGACATCCTTTTATTTGACTCAAAATCAAATAAATTCACATTAGCCATACTTTTCTGTGTGCCATGCCCAAGCACATAGTCTGATGCAGTAGGTAGCAGTATGCACGCATAAAGCTAGTTTGCAAATCTGCTAAGGGCTCATTTATGTTCTACGTTTGAAATGCATACAGATACGGATAGAGCTTTCTGTCCATACTCTATGTTCATTCCTGCATTTTCACTCAAAGCTCATGGATATGGGCCAAACATTTCAATGCCCCCGGGCCACAGTCCCTAATGTAAAACCAACCTAAAGGCTCTAGAAAACCAAGATGGTTTAGAAAACGTCAAGCCTGAGGCTTAAAAACTGAGTCCAGAAACCTTCTAGTGACTCATCTACACCAGCTTTTTATTTACAGTCTGTGCTTACACGTTTGTAATGTAAAAGCTACGATCCTCATCAAAAAAACATCACTTTTTTGCATACAAAACACAAATATTGACCAATGTTTGGTTATAAAAACTTTGCTGTATTGTGCTGAATATGTAGCAGACCTTAAGTAGATTTCAACTTCCACATTTAAAACAAACAAACAAGCATTACAAAGTTTTAGTGTAAAACATCTGTGCATGGCATTGAAAACAACCAAAATGAAAGTCCTGCCGCAAAAGCTAAATATATAAGGTAACACCTCCCAAAGGTTTCATTATTATTCTGTGCGATCAAGCAGGATAAAATGTGATAAAACTTTGTGCTTCAAATTAATATTCATCTGTCATTTCAACATTTATATGATGATTTCAAACATTTTAAAGCCATGCATTGTTTCGAGCACACTAAATATTCTCACCAGCATCATAAAACATAAGAGCATGAAAACATTGTGTGAAAATGTTTAAAATTAAACCCCAATTTCTCCTCAAAATACTGAAATGTTCCACATGTATGGCTTTATTTGCTCTCTTGTACTCTACGTGTCTGATCACTCATCTATCAGTTAAAATATTTAACATTTCTTTGAGTGTATTGCACTTAGTTTTTGCATGTCACAGATACCGACAGTCTATATAGAGCAGGGTTGGGCATGACGGAGTGCAGACATTACAGCGGTCTGTGACAGGCATCTGGCTGCCACATCCGCAGATCCACAAGAATCTGGTTCAGTTTTTTCATCCACAGATTCCTCTCGTCTTTAGTGTCAGCGCTCAGCCAGTTTCTGCACACAGAGAGATGATCATCGTTTACAAAAGGACAAATTTTATGTGCAGCATTCAAAATTATATATGTATAAACAGTTGGCTCTTACTTGGTGACACACATGGTGTTTTGGCACTGGCTGACAAGCGTTTCTCTGTCGTCCTCTCTCTGAGGTCTCACTGTGATCAGCTCAAATGTGTTTGGCCTGGCACAGAACTCTCTGTTCACTGGTTCAACCTTTTTACTGGTGCAGTTTGCCAGGTTGATGCGACCAATGGGGTTCTGCCAGGACGAGAAAGGAAATAAACATTAACTTAAATTAAATAAGGAAAGTAGGATTTTTTGTAAACTATTCTAATAGATGACTTGATTGTAGGCATGATATGAAGAGAATAAAATCTCTGTTGCAAAAAAAAGAAATTAAACTGGTATTTTGACACATTTTATGGTAAAAGAAATTTTGCATCTTCTGCAACCTGAGAACTGCAGCAAGCCAAACTGAGATTTAATCTAAATTGTCGATTAATTGCCCAGCTCTAATGCTGACAAATGAGGGATTATATTATGCTGATTATGCGGGCTCATTGTGCACATCACTCCGCCAAAGGGCACACAGCTGGGCACAAACAAGGTCAAAAAACAAGTACATCACTGATCTGTGAGGTAAAAAATGGTTGTGACTGCTACATCTTGCAGGAGTTTATTTTATTTTACAGGGGCCAAACAAAACCCAAACTGCTGAGCCAGAGTTAGCTTTAAGCTAGTTTATATCTGTGGTCCCTGGGCAGGAAGATGTAAACACAAACAATTAAAAAATACAACTAAAAACAAAAAACCCACAACAGTATATCACATAAAACATATTTAAATTTATATTTCATTCTCATTAAGAGTGGTGCATACAAAAGTTTAATTCTATCAGTATAGCAGCTGTTAAACTTGAATGCTGCAACACAATATTTCAGAGAAAATGCATCAGATAAGGGATCCATGCAGAAATTGTCTTTTATTTTCAAAGTCTCCAGACTCCACAGACAAAAACTATTTTACTGTTTTCCCTGCATTTATATCAAGGTTTCCTTTAAGGCCTGTGTCCACAGTTTTCTTTTTGTTGTTCCAGCAGCCACAACCTCATCTTTTTGAGGGTAAAGATTATTGCTTTGAAACTGCATCAGAGCAATTTCTCTTCCGTCATTATTGTTGAGAAAGCTGGTATCATAAGACCCGCCCATTCTTGATATTGATTGGTCAGTGGAGTAGTGACATTAACGAGTATGATGCTGTACAAAAGTTGAACGTTTTGACAACGCTGGACTACACTGGTTTGGAATTCAAAATCAGCACTGCAAGTAGCTCTGGACACCAACTCTTTCACTTTTGAAAATCTACCCATTAGATTTTTTTTCCAAATAAAGAAAAAATATATATTTCACTGATAGGTCACACTGCAGCCATTTCAACCTGTTTCATTCCAGAGCAGTTAGAAAACTTTACCTCCTAATAATTCACTGAACTATTAAAATATATTACAATAGGACCACATTCAGACACACTAAAAACTCCAGCTGAACCTTGAATGCATCCGTCAAATTACTGCACCAAGTCAGCCCTCTTCCTTGTGTTGGGGTCAGTTTGAAAATTTAAAACCCCAACTTCCTCTTTTCTGGTGGTAGTCTTTGAAAAACCTGTAGAATTAAAAAAAAAAAAAAAGGAACAGTTACCTTGCGCTTCTCATCGTCTGGATAAGTCCAGTAAGAGATGCAGTATCCTGATAAGACACACCACCTCCTGTGCCACGCTCCAAATCCGCTAACGTCCTCAAACATTGTCTGAAAGAGGAAAAAATAAATACTTATTCATGAGTGATTAATGATGTAATACGCTGCTGACACAAACATGTCATATAGATGTATCCATATATTACACATGGTTGTAAAAACTACCAGAATTTTAAACTTAAGATACAATGACATTTGTAATAATGCTTCACCACCCTTCCAAAAACTTTATATAGACATTCTCGAAATTGTTATTTACTCAGCTTGCATGGATTTGATCTGCCTGTACTCACCAGGAAGCCCCTCTCCTCCACCTTTGAGCCCACCTCACACTGCATCTTCAGGAAGACGTGGCCCTCCAATGGACACAAGAACGGCACCTTCAATGAAAAAATTAAACACTTCATGAGTATATTTAACTCCATAATCCTAGCCCAGCTCTGGTACATGTTGCAGTTAGACACATAAAGGCGTTTTCTTAGTGAAATTGTTGAACTCAAGCATGAATTAAAAGCATTTTTCATCTCCTTAGTGATCAGTGTTAACCGTCTTGTTAGTGTAATGATGGTGTTAGGAATATTAACCCTCCTTCCCACACAAAACAACAAAAATCTGAGGGACAAGCAGTAACCTTGGTATGAAACATGTCACTGAGCAGTTCTCTTTCACCTCCTTCATATCTGATCTAAAAGACAGACAGCAGGCAGACAGATGAGAGCAAGAGCTGAACATTTAGGAGAACAAACAGAGCTATTGTGAGTCGCTGCAAAGCTTGGAAAAATTCATTTCTATGCTACAAGTCATCATACAGAAAGCATGGTGCTCAGACAGAAGCCCAGCCTCATATGTAAATAAAAAGCAGATTAAAGGAGAGAACTATAGAGTTAGTGAGAAGGAATTAAAAGAACATTAGGATAATATAGAAAACATTTTTTACCTTCTCCAGAGGAAATTTGTTTTTCCCAATAGATGACAGAGTGAGTTTGTGCGATCCTACGAGGACGAAGTTACTCGTTCGAACAGCGTTGGGGCCGCCAGGACTGGCAACAACTACACACAGAGATGAAGAGTTCATATATAACTCAAATAAAGCTTTATGATATATATGATAATTTAAAGTGTTTCATAACATTTTACTTGATCAAATTTGCAGATTTCTAGACAGTCTGGCTATAGACCTCCACTATCAGTCCCCTTGTGAATCTGATACTGTTACATAACAGTACACAGTGGTAACCAGCTGAAACTTTGGTGTTTGCCTGATCACATCTAATGCTGATGACAAAAATACTTGATCGAAGCTGCCTGGCTCTGTGCCAGAGCAGAGAGACAGAAGTTGGGGAATAAAATTACTGTTTTCTTGTACAAATCTCTGATATGATACTTTTAATGACCTGCAGTCCACTGTGGCTGATGGATTTGGAAATTTACCTCACAATAGGGATGGGAACAATTAATTGATGATCGATTAATTGGTCGTTAAGAATTTGGTCGATCACAGGGAATTTAGTCGATCTGATGTTGGCATTTAATAAAGAGACTAAACACGTCTTACTCTGCACAACATGACATTGACATTGTGAGTCGGTTTTAACAAAAGCAATAGGTAATACAATAGACCATGCCTTGTTTATGTTTAAGAGCCCTAGGCTTTCCAAGGGTGAAAACAAATAAATCATTGAGAAACACACTCATTAGTTACCTGTTTTGGTATGTAGGGATATGTTATACATATATGCCTATGTATGTATGTTTATGTACATAACGATTAATCAATTAATTGATTATTAACATTATACATGCTCGAGTTGGCAGGTTTCTTCCAAACGCCCATCCCTACCTTACAATGACCAAAGACAGCATGTAACTGGCTGTTAACTTTCAATGAAGTCCGTGACATCAGCTAACAACAGACTGAACTGACATGAACTACCTGGTGATTTTACATCATTGTAGTGTTAGGGGGGCAGGGTAATTCCCCATCAAGACTGCTGATTTCATGACCTCAGATTTTTGCACTGCCCAAATTAAACCAAGCCATGAAAAAGGTGACCAATTTTCTAACTGCCTTAATCAACAATTCAGACACACATAGATCTCAGTGTTTTCATGTGTCTATAGCAACCTCATTCCAACATATCTAATGTGTTAAGACAAAAAGTTTGCATTTCACTTTATAGATACTTTAAGGTATGATATATGAGATTTACTGATGATATGTAGGACCGATTCATCGGCAGAAAAAGGGCAAAATATTTATATCTTCCAAAAACGATATTAAACTTTGTAAGCAAATATCAGCTAATAATAACACCATGGCTATAATATTGTGCATCCCCTACTGTTCAATGTAAAACCTGTACGACTTTGTCACAGCATGGCCATATGAATCTTGAAACTATTATTTTTTAATTTTTTAAAGCGAGTGTCTTTGAGTTGTTAAGGAGTACCAGAAGTAAGTAGTTTGTTTTAAACTTTAAAAACAAATATTTTCCCTCGCCTTTTACTGTTACACATAATTTGACTTACCTGGAGTCTGAGCACTCTTCTGTAAGAAAAAAAAGACAAAATAATTCAGCGAGGTATCAGTTACATCAGCATATACATTTGTCAAGTGAATATTTTTAAGTAACAATTACATTTTTTAAGGGAGACATACATGAGTTGTCTAAAATACTTACAGTGATGGCAAGGAATCTTTTGGGAGTGATAGCCTGGAAAGAAGTAAGACAAATAAAGTATTAGTGCATGACTGAGAGATAAGGCAGGGACAACAGTCTGAGGAATATATGTTCATAACCAGCAGGTAATTTCTGGGGGGGGGGGGTGTTACCGTAATAACATTTAGAGCTGCAACTTTTATTTGACTGATGGACAAAGGAGTAACCAAAACTATGATACAAAAGATACAAAAGACAAAAGTGGATGAGAGTGCTTTTTTCAGAGCCTGTAATATGTGGCTTTCAGTTTAATTTCACATTATAATGAAAATGTTTGTGTATGAAGAAATAATAATATGTTTGGATACTTAAACATGTTCACAGCTTTCTGACACATCACAGACCAAAAGAAACCAAAGATGCCAAGAATTAAACTTGTGGCCACCCAATGATAAAGTAAGATGGTGTATTAGGGCTACTCTAATTTCCATTAGTTTGACAGAAAAACTGCATTTGAGATTCTCAAGTGATAAAATTATGAAAAAAAAAAACACAATATTTTCAAGTATCAAAAGTCATAACCTAGCATTTTGAGATAATAAAGTTCAAAATAGAAATATAAGTCCTGAAGTTAAGAGCCTAATCAAACTATCCTTTTAGCTAGGATTTATCAATAAGGAAGTACTCATGATTTCAGCCCAGAATCATCACATTTCAATTGGCAACCAGAGTTAGAAGAAACATTGCTGTAAACTGGGGCTATTTGTAAAGAAAACACACTGACCAACAGCATCCAAAGACGAATCTGATCTAACCACTGTTTATAATTTCTTACAAATTTATCACTTTATAATATTGTAAATTCATGACTTCATAATATTTATTTATTTATTTATCTAAACTGGGAAAATGTTGAGTTTGTTATCCCCCAAATGTACGACTTAATAGATTCACAGTTTTTTTTTCCCCCTCACAAAAACAACATCCATATTTTCCCTTTAAAGAGTTGCCCCAGTACGCCTTCATAGTGGCATTACGGTATGCAAGTGACATTTATTACTCTCCCTGTTGCCCCAACAGTGCAAACCCACCAACACGTGAGGGATTTAATTTGAATCAGTTCATACCGACATACACAAATCATGGGCTTCATGAACCTGCCTCCATATTGTCTGGACACACACAAACACATTTTATTTATCAAAGCATGTTTAAGTAATTGGTGATGTGTTTTCTATTTTGTGAAAAAAAGAAGCATTTACCTTTGACTTGTTGGGTTTCTTCTTCTTGTCAACACAGAGCTCACGTTTCTGCATCTGGGGAGGTTGACAGATAAGCCATGAAGAAGAAGCATTACAAAATGCTGACTACAAAACTACGACAATCCTCTAAAAAGCCACATTTTCTCCAAAACGGTTTGAACTTATCAGCAAAGAAAGGAGAGATTTTAGTTTCTAAGTCTTTAGTTATAAAGTCAAGAGAGAACTGAGGGCCTAAGAGGATGATGCCAATGAACCAAAAAATGTAGTCCATCTATGATCCAGTAATTGATACTTACAAGTCCATAGACTTCAATATCAATCTCAAAGTTACTGGAGACATCAGGACTGGAAAAGAAAAAGGAGAGAAGAGGGTTTTATGTCAATATCAAACAATGAAAAAACATTCAAGATGAAAAGTTCACATTATAAAACGGCAATCACAAACTTAAAGAATAACAGTAATGTAATGATACAAATATGAATATTAGATTTACATGTTAAACTTGGTTGGGAAAGCCAGGGTGTCCCCGCTGAGGCCCCGGTGCGTGCTGGCTAATGGCGTGGCCACCGTGTTTTCTGCTCCAGCCCGAATCATGATGAAGAAGGAGTATTTGGTCGACTCTGGCATTTAAGAGAAAGAATAAGCGCATAAACATCTGCACAAGAAACCACTCATGGAATTTATATTGTGAGAAAAAACCTTTTTGAAAATGTGAGAATAGCTGTCTATTTGAAAGGTGAAAATATGTATATTTGTAATACAGAACACTGATGACTAAAATGACTGATGTCCCTTCAAGTTATAGCATAAAGACTTTTCTATGGTACCTGGCTTGTTGGCAGTGGAGCAAACAAAGTCTGCCTTGAGAGGCAGGCGCAGCTCCTGCAGGCTGATGGAGCCTTTGGATGCAGTAACTCCAGCAGGATCTGGGGCTGGAGGAGCTTTTTTCTGGCCTGCTGGGTCTCCTTTCAGATGGTCTAGTTCTGCCTTCAATGCCTCCCTCCTCTCAGCTGAAGAAAAAAACAAATTAAAATTATGCTCAAATTTGACAACATGATCCCAAATATGTTAGTTTAACTACAATAATAAAGCAAAAATGTGGTCATTCCTATCCTAAAAGATGCTCAATACCTTCTACAATGATGGAGGGGTTCAAAGTAAGTGATAAAGGTGTGATGGGAATCTCTAACTTCAAAGGGGGACAAAAAGCAACGTAGGTTTTCAGGGGAGAAAAAAGAGTTCTATCTTCAGTAATCGTTTTAATCTTTGAAATTATACTTTAGAAAACGATCCCTAAACATTTACAAAAACAGCTGCAATCTTCCTTAACAAACAATGTGTGGTGTTTATCAGTCATCATACAAGTCAAATGTTTTCTGATTGAACTCACTTGCAACCAGCAGCAGCCTCTCTGCCTCAGCCTCCACCTGGGATCCCTTGCCATGCTCCTCATCTGTGCAGCAGTTGAGCGCCTGACTGGCCTGGTGGATGACTGTCTGCTGCAGGTTCATCTCATTGGTCAGAATCTGCAAAAACATTGGTAGTTATACTTCTCCTTCAAGTGATAAAATGATCGGTTTAAATATCTATTGTACACCTGAGAGCACTATCAATAAAGTCTGGCATGATTCAAAGGTCACAAGTGCTCAACCTTCATCTTCTGTTTGATGCTGAACAGACTAGCTCCTCTGGCCTCCTCCGCTCTGTTGGAAACGTCCTCTTTCCTCACAATCACTTGCTTCACGTTTGGTCTCTCTGTCTCTTTCACCCTGGTGGACCTGTATGCATCAATGCTAAATACACACAATGAGATACACATTACAAGTATGTTGAAACATGGCTCAGTCACTGTGAAGCATAGATTGGGGTATAAGTTGATTTAGATCATTTGAAGTTCTTGATGTTCCTGCACATATTTAAAAGTTTTTCTTAGTTCTAATTCTTAATCTCTAAAAAACATTTTGAGTGAAGCTTTCTCTTGTGGTATAGGCTATTTGCTGATAACATGAAGTCATTGCAAAGAACTCTGGATGAGGGCAAAAAATGATTTCTGTATTGAGAAGCATTATCAAAGACTCAGAGTTCTGTGCTGTAAAATTCTCTGTCTAGAGTCTACAGGAATAGAGCCTGACAACAACCATGCAAGCATGATCTACCAGCTTTGTGCAGAACTTTAATGTTCTTACTTGTTTCCATTTGAATGATCCCCAACCGCTTTGATGGGGATCACCCAACTGGACACAAGCTACAGGGGAGACGCCATCTATGGCAACTTAAACTTTTGTTCCAGGCAGTCGTTCCTCTCACCTGTATGGCAGTTTGTGGTCCTCATCCGTGGCCTCAATGCTGTCTGAGGAGGCAGTCCGGATCATGTTGGCCCTCTGGAACTTGCTCTGTTTGGAGACCTTTTCCTGAGTGTTCTTGATGATGAACGAGCTGGCTGGAGTTGACGTCTACACAAAGACATGAAGAAAATATTTTAAGAAACATCATAACTCCATGTAACTTAAAGGGCATAAGCGAGCAGACAAAGTCATTTTTCAGGTTCATACCATCATCCTTCTGTCTGGACTCTTCACTACAGCACCCACGGTCTCTGCCAGTGGAGTGAGGAGAGACATGGAGGAGATATTCAGAGCATCTTCCTCCTCCTCCTCCTCTTCATTGTTCTGATCTTCACTCTGCTCCAGGATCCCGTCAAACAGCTCATTGATCACCTCAGAGTTGATTGACTGGTCAACATTCATCTCTATCTCCTTCACCATTTCCACTTCTTCTCTTTCTTCTTCTGGGCTTTCTTCTGATTTTTTTTCCTCTGCCTGAACCAACACCCTCAAAGGACTGGAGGTGGAGGCTGGAGGAGTTGCCAACAACCCAAAACCTGCTATTTTACAAAATCAATGTTAGAAAATATAAAATCATGCCCTTCTGTCAAATTTCAGTCACAAAAAGCCACAAAAAGTGAAACAAAACATTATGAGCTCCTCTTACTGACTGGCTGCTTCATTTATACACAGGAGATTGGGAAGCAACAGTTGTTTACAATTACACTGGGTCATGATTTGAAAAGGATAGCATTAACTGAGTATAGTTGTACAAGTATTTCCAAAAAGACAAGTAAATTACTGTGCAGGAATGGAAGGACAAATCAAAACTCCTAAATCTTAATTTGTCTAAAACGCAGCTTGTCAACTAAAAAAGCGTATATAAATCAAGAGAATATGTTCTGTTGTAGTTGTCTGTCCTGTGCCTGGGTGAGCTCACATCATATATATGTTTATGGCTTATACAGGCTTTACTTAAAAGTTCCAGCGTAATGGTTACTCTGTGCTTCTCAGTGGCAATAGAATGCTTGGCCAGTAATAGAAAACTTTCATAGAGCATGCAAAAATACAGATAAAGTGCACAGAGTACGAACAGAAGGCTCCATCTGTATATGTATGCATGTAAAAACTTAGAGCATAAATGAGCCTTAAGGAGAACAAAGTGCTGTACCTGGTGGAGCACACTTTATCGGTGTATCTGTAATCTCAGTGGAAGCCACTGTGAGTTTATCATGTGACTCACTCTGGGAATCTTTATCTTCCACAGGCTTTGAAAGCTGCTCCTAAAAAGCACATAAGTACATATTATCTTACATGTGCTAGAAAAAAAGGCTAATTTGTTTCATTTATGTGTCAGATGTTATAAATGACCTTGTTTTCTGTGTTTTTGTTGGTTTCAGCTGCTTCATCTTTGTTTTTCCACATGTTGTTTCCCTTTTGGAAGCGATTGCGGATCTGAGCCAGCTCAGACTCTCGCTCCTGAAATGAGAATTTTAAAACTTACTCTACATTCATTATAATAAACAGAATTCTATGAACAACTGTATCTCTGTACTTTAACGTACCAGCTTCTGTTTTAGGGTGATATCAGCTGTGGCTGTGTTAGCAGCCTGAGCTGCTCTCAGCCTCTCCTGGACCAGCCGAGTGTTTGGCGTGACTGATGATGGAGTGACTGTGGGAGTCTTTGTGTGACTGATGCCCCCTGCTGGAGAACTTGGGTTGGTACGCTCCTGACATTTCTCTCCAAAGCGCTCCAGGAAAGACTTTACACCTGGATAACAATCAAAACAACATTCCACACATTTGACAATGGCACACAAAAAATTATTCTACGGGGAGGCTGTTATGTTCCTGCAGTCACATGTTGTAACGTCCAAGGGCAGGACACTGATTCCCAAATTGTTCCCACTTCTGCATCAGTGGCATGTGAATGCGTATGGATGGGATTAGCCAATATCGATGGGCTTTTTACGTATCGTCTTCTGCCATCAGTGAATGAATTGGTAATCTCGGGAACCTAAGGTGTACATAGTGCTTTGACAGCTAGAAAAGTTACAATTACAAGCTCAAGACAAGTCCATTTCTATTTTAATTCAGGCCTCTTTTTGACCAATTTAGTTCCTTTTTGGTTAGTCTCTACTTTTTCTGCCTTGACTAAAAGGCCAAATTTGGTATTTTTAAAACCTTCACACAAGTTTAATAAATTTTGGGATCAAATGCCTAGAATAAACAGAAAGTTTCCAGACAAACAGTATATTTCTATTCTTCTGTGTGTAGGCCTCTTTGTTTACATCCTTATAATTGTGCCAGAAACTGTAAAAACTGCCGCCATGCTTCTTCAGAATCAAAAATGTTGGTTATTGTCATTAACAGGTTAAGATTTACACACACACTAGGTAATCCGTACACTGCTGGAGCTTTTCTGACCCCCAAAGTTCTGACTATTTTTCTATGTGTCAGGCTCCCCTTATGACATCTAGAGATGTTATTATAAATGTGGACAGATGTTACTGTGGTACTTTGTATTGATGAACCTTGGACAGCATTATTTTGCAGCAGAATTGACAAAGGTGACAAACCACAACATATCAAAAAAAAATATGGATATAATCAATGCAAAACTATCTCCATTTTGTAGTTAGTCTTCGAGCAGTGCTGCTCGCATGCTGTCAGGATACAACCATAGGATCTGAAATGGTGTTGCAGAGCCACAAAGCTCCTGTCATGTTGTTTGTGTAATTCTCCATCCTGTTGACTGTAAGACCATGCTTCCTGTGCAACTGCTGTTAAAGACTTGTATTCTAAAAAGAGTTCCATGTAAAAGGAATTTAAGATAAACTTTAATACAACTCACCAGGTGTTCCTGCTGTGCCTTTTTCCTGAGAGGCCGTGGGGCCAACAATTGTGGGTTTGGCACGCAGCTCTGGCTTCTGGGGGCTGGAAGTGGGATTGAGACCCCTGGAGAGGGCTGGGTTCTTTAGCGGACTTTGAGGAACTGATATTGAAGATGACGGGATGTTCTTCTGTGGACTGGATGAGACAGTTTTAGTCTGGACAGAGCTCTTCTGAGGACTGGAGACAGGCTGAAGAGCTGGTTTGGCTGCAGGAATTTCAGCCTTCTGAGGGCTGGGAGGAACAATTCCGCTTGATTTTACCGTAGAACGAACAACCTGCTAAAAGGGACAAAACACAGCAAAATTAGAAAGATATGTTTAGATTCAGAAGCAACCAAGGTGGTGAGTCTTGTCTTGTATTGTAGATAGACAAAAAGATGAATGATAATAAAGGCCACCCCAGGTAAACATACCCCATTAGAGCTGGGTGTAGACTTGCAGTTTGTATCAGAGACCATGCGACCTGCAGCACCTGGTTTAGTGCTGGCAGCCATAGTGTTCTCTCTCATTGCTACCTTTGGGGCAGCTTTCTCCTTTGAGTTCTCCTTGGGAATGTTAGCATGACTCAGGTCGTCTTCCCAGGATCCAATGGTGGCGGCAAGGTTGGCAAGCCGTCCTCTCCTTCCCAGAGGAGTCCCGGAGGACACAGGTGGAACGGCTGCTGGGACCTCAGGTTGTCTTGTCATCATAGACAGAGGGGCGCAGTCCGGGACTTCATTAGCGAAGTCTGAAAGGTAGAAGTGATTTTTCATTTGGGAAGGGAGAAACTTACTTTGAGTCATCAACATTACTGACAATGATCAGTTAAGATGGGAATGGAGATACCAAAATTACATCAGTTTGAACGTCTGAAGGTTTAATGAGGGCTGAGCTTGGGCCAAAGTAAGCCATTAAAATGCTGACATCTTTAGTTGTTTCTAGCCCTTTGAGTTAAAAGCCTTTTTATTTTTTAGACCGTCATGGATGCCAACTTAGTCCAATAAATAAAATTACAGCTTGCTTCTGAATAGCATTTACACGATGACTACTTGAACAATCAACAAAATAATAAATTAACACAGCTTTCACAACACTCATACCATCTCCATCCCAACACTGCCTCTGCTCTGCCAGTCTCTGCAGACGGGACCTCATCCCAGAAGTGGATGGCGCTGGATCCACCACCAGCTGCTCTCTGTTCCTCTGCAGAGCTGAACTCAGAGGCTCTGCTTCTCTGCTGATAGGTGGATCAAGGGACGGAGTCACAGCCATCTTCTCCGGCTTTGGCTGTGCAGTTTTCAGCTGATCCGACTGAGACTGAACCACAGGTGAGGGAACAGATTTCTCCAGGGAGGAAGAAGATCGAACACTGGTGGGGCCTGCTGGGGGTTTCTTGTCCGTGGGAGGATCTGAAAGCGTGGTAGTCACAGCTCGAGTCATCACTGGTTCCTGGTTCTCCTCGCCGGGTGCACTGTGGACGTTTTCTCCTGAGCGACTGCGTTTGGACGGAGAGGGTTTGGAGGACACCTGTGGAGCTGGGAGGAATAGATTTTGTGAATAGGTTAAGTTTCAGCTCAGTGGACAGACTGTTTCAGCAGACAGGAATGACAGGTTTATACCTTTCTCCATCACAGATTCAGTGATCACACTGTTCGTGTCAGCCAGTGGCCTTTTCACCATCTGTCTGTTTGCTGCATTTGGTCTCTCTGCCATTTTCTTCTGCAGGTTTTCTCTGCGAGCCCGGGTCCGCTCCAACAGTTTCTGTACAGAGAAACATTGTGCATTTTCTTGAAATAGCTTTTAACATAGAGACTAGAAAGAAAAGAGGGAATTAATCATCACCCTTTGTTTGATATAAAACTACCATAGGCCATAGCCCTATGAGCAAGAAAAAATCTTTAATGCAAATTAAACAATGTTGTGAGGATTTATACTTTGTCTTGGTGGCAGACAGGTTTCTATTCCCAGTGTCTAGGCTTCTTTGTTTACATCTTATAATTGTGCCTGAAACTGTGTAAAATAAAGAAAAGTTAGGCTGCCATACGTTTCCTAAGAGACCATTTGATAGTTTACTATAGATTTGATTTCAATGATCTCACATCCATGCCTAATTAACAATCAAGTAGGGCTGACAGCCTCAAGTCGATTGGTCGATTAATTGGTCAATGACCTCATGTCCAACCAAAATCCAATTGGTCGACCAATCGCACGTGCTACTTTAAATTGAAGAATCCATTTTTTGCAGCGGTGAGAAGGGAGACATCATGTGTTTTTATTTTTTCAGTTATCTAGTGTTACAAAATATAATTTACAAAAAAAAATAACTATGAATATTAACTATTCAATAATAATTTACTCGTGCCTTTAAGGGTATTTAACTACAGGTTAAATATCCAGAAAGTGAAAACAACATCACCAGGACCCTCCCACTTTAGAGGAGAGCAAAGCCCGTGAAGCACATTTATACTCCGTCTCCCGTTAATTGACAACATGTCGAAAAAGTCAGCGGTGTGGCAACATTTTGTTAAAAAGGATTATTATTTAATTACAACATAGGGTAGTTATACTGCAAAAATTGTAAGATTTTTAAGTTCATTTGGGGTTAATTTTGAATATTAATTACAACCTAAACCCACAGACTACATTGTCAGTGATAAGTTTGATGTAGAAATTACATGAAGGTTTTTTGTTTGTTTGTTTTTGTCCGTCCCACGACCAATCGATTAATTGATTATCTGGTATGATTTTAGTCGACCAAGTTTTTCTTTGGTTGACTACAGCCCTACAAACAAGTTCTGTATACAAAACCCAGAAGACTTCAGTGGCCCTGCTCACAGTGTTGTTTACAGCTGATATTTAGGCCCCTGCAATGTTTAACCTTCACTATGATCATAGTGGGGATGCACTGGGGGGACCAAGTGTTGCCCTTTCAGAGGTGGTAACAGAAGCATTAGAAAAGAGGTAGGATCAGTAAAGCCAGTGAGGAGGGCTGAACTGTGTGCGGACTGTGCGTGAATGTGGAGCCCCCACTGCACTGAAACAAATGAATTTACAGATGGGGATGCACAATATCGTGTTACCTTAGAACCACTATGAATGTCTCAAGGCATATAGACTACAGAGCTTTGCTACAGTGCTGCTTCAGAAACACACAGTGAAAACACCTATGGATTTTATCACACTCTTGGAAAGAATTTTTCTAAGCAAAATTGACAAACTGAAATTGTCTTCAATGGCACATAAGTTAAACCAGTGGTTCTCAAGTGGGGCCCAAAGTTATTACAGATAAGGCTCAACAGGCCACATAATGTAGAAACAATGCATGCTGTTTTCCACCACTAGCAAAGGATGGCAAATTTTGTGAGAGGACTTTCAGCAAAAGGCCAACAAATAAAGCCACACCAGATATCACAACAACACAAAGATTAGAACACATGATGAGTCATATCATGCCCTTGGCTTCACCTCTAAAAAGGCAAAAAGAGCCACTCTCCTTTTGCCACAACCTACTTGTGAGTTGTTGTTTTTTTTTGCATATACTGAAATATGTCTATATGCTAATGTGAGGTTGGCCTGAGAGTATTTTCATCTACTAAAGGGGGCCTGGCAGAAAAGGTTAGGGAAAGTTAACCAAACTGTTTACAGCAGGTAAAAATAATCAGTAAAATGCACTTAAACCTGACAGAACTCTTAGATAGAAATTCCTGCAGAGGTCGTTTTTTCACATGTGGAAGAATTATTAACCATGAAGTATGCAACATTCAGATGTAAGATCTTTGCTGTCAGATAGGCTTGTGATTATACATCATAAAAAGAGAGGCCGAGTCATCTTGAGCTGAGAGAGGATCAGGGAATTAGACAGTCTGGTAGTTGTTTTCACGCTTGAAGCTTCATTCAAAATGTTCAGGTCTCATGGTGGCTCTCCATGTGTGTGGCACCTTAGGCAACCACATATACCCAATGGTATATGCACTTTGCTGACATCTAAGGGAGATATGAGACATATACTGCTGCCAATATGTTCGGAAGATATAACATCTGTAAATATCGGCAGAAATTTTCAGACCTGCCAATACCAATATCAGGCATCCCTATTGCTGTGTTCTCAATAATACAGTGGTTTCAAATATACAAAAGTACCCTGATTCCACATCTTCCTGGATAACTGCTGAAGTAACCAAAATATCTGGAACAAGACAGTGCATTATCTTTGTTTCTAAGTTTGCGAGCACCAAGACACACAAAACGCTCCCACTCCATCAGAGATAAAAAGCTCCTCTGTTTCCTTCCTCTTTTCTCTTCATGACATTCCCTTCCCTTGGCCTCACACCCAGCCTGTCACACAATCTGATTTACTGTTGCTGTACTGTTAACGGCAAGCCCAGACACATTCCTCCAACTGCACAACGCATTTTCTCCAGGCCCTGTGGAAAACCTCAAGTCATTTTTAGCAGCATTCCTCAGGAATGAGCCACTCCTGCTGTTAGTTCCCGGATTTGAATTTTCAAACTGTACTGGCGCGGATGCTGTGGTAACAAGAAAGTTCATCAGATTAGATAATTCCTTCTTTTGTACTGCAGTAGCAGCACAAATGCTTAAAAAAAATTAAAAAAGAAGATCATGTTAAAATGGAAACTGTAGGGGAGACCTTAAATAGCCATAGGGCAACTTCATTTGAATAATGCTGCATGTAACTGACTATGGCGTGATTTTTAGTTCATTATTAAATGAATATTTATTTCTTGAGTACAACAGAGACAATTTAAACAGGTAACTATAGGAGGAAGTATTGTGATAGCTTGTTAAATTTATCAAATCACTGATGTATTTTTACTGGAGGTATTTGCAGTATATCTCACAAAAGCAGATAAAAAATTAGTGAAATGTTAAAATGGGATCTAATTTCATCCTACTCCTTTTTACAAAAAGGCACGATATTTCCTCTGCTGACTATGGCAGTGGATAGTGTTATATCGGTATACGTTTCATGTTATTTTGTTATATTTGTTTGGATACTTGTGTTATTTTACTTCAATAAAATGACCTAAATATAGGTACCAAGTACTGAAGTTATGATACTGTATAAGGGCAAGGCTGACCAGATTGTTTACAAAATTATAGATAGTACCACCCTGCAAAGCATGTAAATAACTAAATAAGCAATGTTTGGAGTATAAAAGTATCATAAACATGTAACTTCAGTATGAATGTGTGATTGTTCACGGCTGATAAGACAAAGAAACAACACGTGTAATATCCCACTGACCTTGTTACAACATGTCTAACCATAAACTTCTTTAGGCAGCGTTATTTTACGTTTGAAAACCACTAAAGGTTATCAAGTTGGTCCCCGGCGTATCAAAATCTTAGCATGTTAACGAGTAAGATAAGAAATTCTACGTTGTGTATTTAAACGTTACGCTAGCTACACACGCGACGTTATTTAACCAACGTCACTTAGCCAACCAACTTACCTCAGTAAACGGATCCATTCTTCAGTGTTGATTACTCTTCGGGATATATTTCAATAATTATTTCTGTTAAAAGTCTTGTACACCCCTTTGTGTACACAAAAAGGACGCAGGAGCCGAGCAGTACTCAGCTTCTCTTCTTCACTTCTCTCTTTACTAAACAACTACTGTTCAAATTTGAATTTCAGCGCTGTGCATACTGCGCAGACTCCAACCGTTGAAAGAAATGAAGAACCAATCGGAAAACAGGAACCGGGCTTTAAACAACAGCTCAACCAATCACAGCTAGGGTTAATGGGGAAAACTGTCATTTTTGCAAGCACCACCCAAACCAGAGACCAAAATGCTTATGACTTCATTGGAACTTTACATACTTTATAGTTGTCGTGATATGAGGGGTTAAATTTTTCCCGCTAGAATGAGAGAAAAATACGCCTTATACACGGGGCTGGTGGATCTGAATATGTCTGATGTATTACGTATCACCACAGGAAGTTACCGTCTTGCTGACAAGCTGTAGGAGGCGTATTTTTTAAATTTCTTACCATGAAAACATTACTGCTGAGAACCAACTCTAAACATAAAAACGAAGCAAATTCCTAATTCGATGATAAAACTTGTGAGACTGTAAATATTAACAACATCATTCTCTCGCCTCATTATTTCTCTACAGGCAATTTAGTGATGGAAAAAGTACCCAAGAGCGTTTAAAACGCACCATTGCTTCTGTGAAGTTTGAGACATTTAAGTGCAGTGGAGACTTTTTGAAACCGGATCTCACAAAATTAACATATGTTAAAGGTACTCACAAAATTTACACGTTGCAAATGATTAAAAAATATTATTTAATTACTGGATTACTACTTTTGTATTCACTTCACATACATTTTCCTCACTATCTTAATTTACATACATTCTTCTTAATGGCTAATGATTCAGATCACATACATTTCCATCACATTCATTTTTATCATCACTTTTGTGACTTCCATCTTTGAGGCCTCTTTCATTAAATAATAAATGAAAATGTTTGTGCTGTTAATGATAAGTGAAAAACAGTCTAAATAATACAATTTTCCACTATTTCCTTCAAATGGCAATTTTCATCAAATCAACCTTAAATTAATCAAATCATAATTTATCACTTCCTTTTTTTCAATTAAAATCAGGGTTTAATCGCTTCATAATTCAATAAAGATGACATTTTATCACCTCTACTTTATCATCAAATTTTAATTTTCAACCTTCATAATTTTCAAATGTTCAAAACAAGTGGTTAAAGCTTACGCTGACCTTATAAATAGGCAATGTTTGCATTGATTTCCTAACCACAGATTGACCTGCATTTTGTAATTTATTACTGCAACATAAAAAAAGCCTTTTTGTAAGAACATAAGGTAAAAACAAGATAATCATTGGCCATGAAACATTCAGATTCAGTTGCATTACATAGAAAAGGAGAAAATTACAACAACCAAAGTATCTAGAATTTTTAGTAACACATAACAAAATACACTATATTTGGTGCATCTAGATGGATAACTAGGCTACCTCAAATAAAATGCACGCAATAATTGTTGGAAATTGTTCACTATTTTGTAAAATCTTTTTCTTTGCAGTGTCACAAAGAAATTTAAAGATCAAATAGCATTTGAAAAAGTGCATTATAGATCTCACTTTACAGTGAAGCCCTCAAGTACTGAAAATATTTGTTTGCTTTTTCTTGGTATATTCCAGAATAAACAGTACTTATATACTGAAAAGGGAACCAGTCATTGTACTTTTAATTTGAGACAGATTTTATACTAAAACTTAATTGAATTTCGATATTAAAAATGAGTGTTTAAAAAAATAGATAAATACAACCCAAATTCCCAAAAAGTTGGGGCGCAGTGTAAAATGTAAATTCAAACGCCATGCAAATCTAATGAACTCATATTTTATTAATAAGAAACTTAACAACATATCGGATATTGAAACTGAGACGTTTTACCATTTCATGAAAATATTAGCTCCTTATGAATTTGACAGCATCAGTGCATATCAAAGAAGCAGAGACAGGGCTATGTTTACTATTGTGTAGCATCCTCTCCTCTTTTAAGCGTCTGTAAATGTTTGGGAAGTGAGGAGACCAGTTGTTTGAGTTTCTGGAGAGGGATGTTGTCCCATTCTTGTCTGATGTAGGATTCTAGCTGCTCAACAGTCCTGGAGTGTTTTTGCTGGATTTTTTTATTTCATGATGCATCAAATGTTTTCTGTTGGTCAAAGGTCTGGGCTTCAGGCAGGCCATTTCAGCACCTGAACTCCTACTGTGAAGCCATGCTGTCGTGATGGATGCAGTATGTGGTTTAGCATTGTCTTACTGAAATATGCAAGGCCTATCCTGAAAGAGATGTTTTCTGCATGGTTGCATATGTTGTTCTAAAACTTTTCAGCATTGATAGTGCCTTTCCAGATGTGTAAGCTGACCACACTAGGCACTTATGCAACCCCATACATAAGAGATGCAGGCCTTTGAGCTTTGCGCTGATAACAAGCTGGATGGTCCCTCTTCTCTTAGTCTGCAGGACATGACATCAATGGATTCCAAAAAGAATTTCAAATTGAGAGTCATCTGACTACAGAACAATTTTCCATTTTACTTCAGTTCATTTTTAATGAGCTTCAGCAAAGATAAAATGATGGCATTTCTGGATCATGCTCAAATATTCTTCTTTGCATGATAGGGGTTTGACTTGCATTTATGGATGGCATGACCAACTGTGTTGACAGACAATGATTTCTGGTACAGAATAATGCGTGTTTTTAATGCAGTGCCTCTTGAGGGCCCAAAGATCAAAAACATGCAATTTTGGCCTTTGGCCTTGTCCCTTGCACACAGAGATTTCTACAGATTCTCTAAATCTTTTGTTAATATTATGTACTGTAGATTTTGGAGAATTCAAAGTCTTTGCAATTAAATGTTGAGGGACATTTTTTCTGAAATTGATCCGCAGTTAATAAACACATTTTTAAGACTCGTGAACCTGTACCCATCTTTACTTCTGAGAAATGTTACCTCTCTAAAATGTTCCTTTTATACTCATTCATGTTACTGACTTACTTTTCCAGCCTTCTCTTGCCCCGTCCCTACTTTTTTGAGATGTGTTGCTCCCATCAAATTCAAAATGAGCTTATATTTCTTTTTCATGAAAAGGAAAATGTATAAGTTTCAGAATCTGATATGTTGTTAATGTTCTATTGTTAATGAAATATTGGTTTATGAGAATTGCAAATAGTTGCCTTCTGTATTTATTCACATTTTATACCACACTCTAACAGACATAATTTGATGATAGCCACACAAATAAAACTGAAATGAATAGTTCTTATTTATCCGTGGAAGAACTGCTTTTTCCTTTCTAACATTTGAAACATCAGGCTATGATAGATACAGTTCTTTTACATTTAAAGAAAACATAACTTAATTTTAAGAAATTTTTCAGCAATTTCGGAAATGCAGTAAGGGAAATGGCCTTTATTTTTTAAGCTTTGGTGTTGTTACTACATTAAGATTTTGATTGATTTCAAACATCGCTCAGGGTTTAGAGTTAAAGTAGCAGACGACAAGCAGTTCCAATCAATAGAACTACAATCATAGCGTCAAATAAAAGTAAAGAATCCATATTCAAATATAAAGGGCAATGAATACAACCAAGTCAAAAAGAAGCGACAGCTTTTTGATTTTTCTAAACGTTCGATTCACTGTCAAATTTACATTAAACAACAATATTGGTTCATTCCTGCCTCAAAAGGACAACATTTCCCATGAGCACCCGCGCCTGTTGCGTAGTTACCAACGTAACCATGGAAACAGCTCAGTGAATTCAGAGCCAGTCCCACACAGCCAACTCGGCTCTTTCTTGTCAGTTTGGCTCGGTCTCCGTGTAGGCGGGACGGTTAATGTCAGCTCAGCTGTTAGCCATGAAACAGCTTTTAATAATTATTTCTACGTGTTTTAGACGTAGTCAGAGAATATTTCTGTCTTTGTAGTCTCTTTTAGACGTCATTAGCCGGCTAGTTTAGCTAGGGTAACGTTGAGTTGCCAATAACACCTCTGTGGTAGCGTCAATTTAGATTTAAAGATTTAACAAAGGATGCTGGAGTCAATAAAAGTCACAGGTAAGGCTGAATTTATCTGGTTCTTTTCGATCTCGAAATTAACATTTACTACGAAGTTTTAGTGCTTCATCAATATAGTAATTTTATCTCAAACCTACATGTGTAGAATCAGTTATTCAAAGTGATTTCTCAGTCAAAGCTTGGAACTGTTAATGATAGATATGGGTTCCACTTTATCATTGATTAACTCTATATCAATACCCTTAGATGATAAGAAAATGTCAAATATTTAAAAGGCGTGGGCTTATTTTTTTCCTCTCCCTCAATACTAGGGGTGTAGGATATCGACCAAAATCAAATATTGACATTATGTAGCTGCCTGAATGAGGACTCATGATATATATATCCATATTTCTTATCCGTAAAGAAATAATAATTTATGCCATAATACCAGAATGATCAACTTTGATAGATTCTAGTGAAATTGAAACTATACTGAAAAAAGGATATCTAGGCACCCATGGTGGGCAATTTTTACATTTCTAATCATTAAGACATAACTACTCCTACGTGCCATAGAAACTGTACATAAATGTTGCCAACCTTTCCTTATACTAAAGTGGCATGAGAGTGAAATCAGTGACATGAAGACAGTGCGATGTAATTTGTGTGCAGGTTTTGATGGTTAAAAACACAAAAAGACCCAGTATTGGGTGCCAATTACAGATGCATGTTATTATTGGTATGATATTGGTATTGGAAGATGTTAGCATAAAAAGTGAATTATAGGTATTGGCAGATATGAACATTTCTGCCTATATACAACTGATACTTTGGCTATAAAAGGCTGCCTATATCAGCTGTAATCATTGGTTGTACAAACAAACAAGGTTGTGGAGTTTTAGGCTGTAACAATAATGTCAAATCAAACAAATTAACAATGCTGTTTCATACAATGTTAAGTTTGTCTGATATTTTAAATTTAGCCTCTAATATTAGTCACATTTATGTTATTTTTATCTCTTGAAAATGTTAGTCAAGTCTTTGTCAGTGAAAACTCAGACGCATTTAGTCTTGTTTTAGTCAATAAAAAGTCCTAACATATTAGTCTTTACTTGTATTTTCTTTGAACTAATTCAATCAGCTGAATTGTAAAGCTAACATAAATGTATACACTCATATCAATACTTTAAATAATGGAAAATATACTGATGGATATACTGACAGCTTAAGACAACTTAGCACTGACATTTTAGTCTCAATTTAGTCTCCCTGAAAAAAACTAAAACTAAAATTTTCTGAAATGACACATTTTTGATGAAAATCTTTCTGCTTCGTAATTGTTTATGCGGCATGACAGTGTCTTTGTCCTGAATCATGCTGATTATTCCTAATCATGCTAATTAAATCCATACTAGAGTTTCATATTTGGATAAATAGTGAAGAATGCATGAGAATACTTGAGCTTTATCTTTGTTGACATGCAGGTAAGCTCAGTACTTTGTTTTCTATTAGTCTAATTTTAGCAACACTATATTTAGTCACACAGATTCCCTATTGATTGGCCTCTTATGAGCAGGAATATTAGCATTGTTTTTCATAATGAACCCTTAATTTGAATTGCCATTTACACATTTCTAGACCATTCAGTAAGACTTTAACTCAGTACCCTGCAGATATTTAGACAGAAGTTGTTGTATAAACATTGCCATCTAAAGTTGCTTAGCCCCTCTTTGCCTCCAGCATGAATCGACCTCAGCCGATCACATCAGTTGAAAGTGAATGATGAAACACCCGGCTGATCTGTTAGATAATAGCATTTGATGTGGTGGTTGAGCGTGTAACAAACCAATAAATCTACATTTCATACTTCTCCTCTTCCAATCATTGCTGTGCTGCTGAGCTCATTAGTTTGTGCTGCGTGTGTTTCCACGGCTTCCACCTCAGTGCTCCTCTCTGCTCGCTCTATGACGATGCTTCAGGTCAGCTTGCTGGAAATCGCAGAGCTCTGCACTTTGACTCCATGCTGTAATGCACTGTTAGTCTCTGGTGAAATGATGGGAGGTATTGCTAATGTGAAAGGAGGATACTGATGAATGTTGCATAGTCATGAACTGATGTAATGGCAGTCAAAGATGAGTCAAACTAGGTTTTGTCTGAGTCATATCACAGTATTTTGACTAAAGAGTAAAGTCTATTAAAGACAGTTGTGAGCGTGTTTTCAAAGTCGTGAAAAAAATACACAGAAAGCATCTAATTTTATCCTGCCCTGAAAGAGGATTAGCCTATCAAGCTTTCTATAAAAGGTGTGCATGAGAAGAGGATTCTAAAGTTAGAAGCAAACAAGAGTCACTTTCTTTTTTCTTACTTGTTTCTCTTCTCACATCTTTTTTTAGAAAGACTCCACTGGCCTGAAGTAGAGATGTCAAAGAAGTACATTTTAAACTCTTCTGACAAGGCACTGAGTCCAAGCCAAGTATACCTTGAGAAGATTTCTTCAAGTGCCCTCAAGGACCTTTTCAGTACTGGCTCCAGGAGCTTCAATGTCCTGCTGCACGCTGATGAGGAGGAGAAAAAGAGCCCAAAGCAGTCCCCATTCAGGAGGCCGAAGACATCAGTAAGATGTGGTGCCACATTTAGTAAAAGAAACCGTCCTGGCATGATTCCTAAAAAGATGCGCTCCTCAGAAGGTGGGGGGAAACCTGCACAAACAAATCGTGTCCTCTCAGGCAGCAACTCAAATGTCCCGAAACCAGCAAGGAACATTGCTGTCGTGGGCAGCACCATGGGTCTGACCCCCCGGACAGTCCCACAGCTCAGGAAGATCTCCAATTCCCCTCGCACTAAACTCCCAGTGTTGCACAAAGTGGTGGTACGGGAAGTGGAAAATGCCAAGAAGCTCTGCATCCTCACAGCCATAAAGCCAACTAATGTAGAGAAAGAGAAGGTCAAGTTCTTTAAGTCTGACTTTAACTACAATCCTCAGTTTGACTACAGTAACCCGGTCCCTCCACCTGTCCTGGAACGGCATAACACTGCCTCAGATCGCTTCCTGACACAGGTTAGTGTTTGAAACAAAAACATCTTTTAGTTTAATGTATTTTGTGGGGAAACATTGACATCTTTGACAGGTACCCTTCATTGAAACTTTGAAAATGTATTTCTCTGCAGCCTCTCTAACAAGCAGTACAAATATTATTTCATTTATGAAAAAAAATACGACAAAATGAAGTAGTGGTTTCTCAAACCTTGCAAAGCAGATGGATTTGCCAGGCTCTATGCCTATCATCAGGCAAGTCTATCTTGCAAAGCTCCAATCTACAATGTTTGTACCAGTCCCAAAAACAGTTCTGACCAATTAGTGTAACTTGAGGAGAACGAGACTATTGCTATGGGCGGGGTTAAATTGTACTGTAAGCCGATAGCAATGGCTGCTGCAGGCTTTGCCATTGGCTTGGACTTAGCTATAGTAGAGCAGCAGTTTTATCAGAAGTGAACATTTCTTTATTAAAATAAGAGCGGAAAAAAGAAAAAAAGAAAGCTTCTCTTGGCAGAAAAGATGTTTTTGCACGTCTCCAGATAGGATGAATTATAGCCAATTATGGCAAAGTTAGCCTGTACATCTCAGCCTTTGGCCTGTCATGAATGTGACAGACAGAATGTTTCTTCAATCACCTTTAGAGAATTTTTTGAAAGTCCTACCCTTCCCAAACACTTTATATGTGAGGTTTCCCAGATGCATGTGCAATAAATCCATGCAGTGAAATTATGAAACAGTCTATTTGGTGTGTTAGGTTACAGCAAGGCCACTCATTAGGCAGGAGAAAGGATAAAATGTAAACCCCCTCCTAAAAAGAAATTACCTTTCTTAAATTAAACCATTTTGAAAGTTAAGTCAGACTTCATAGCTAGGCTAAATGATGTGCCCAGATGTCAGAATGCCAGACAATATAGAAGAAGATGAGACAACTTTATGTGAAAATTTTAAATAATGTGACAAAAAGGAAAATTGCGTGAAAAGTGGCAAAACTGGGTTAAGAGTGGAAACTTAAGTGACAAAATGGGCCCAAATAAGTGGTTAAAGGGGGCAACAAGAGGCATAAGTAGGTTTTAAAGAGCAAAAATGGACATAACAAGTAGTGAAAAGTATTTAAAAGTGGCAGAAATTATAATAAAAATGGTGGAAAGGGGTTAAGAGTGGCAAAAATGGGTTAAAAAATAGACAGTAAGTGGCGAAGACAGGTAGAAAAATCAGTGCAAACAGTTTAAAAGTGGCAAAAAATGTGTTAAAAGTTTCAAAAAGGGGTCAAGTGGCAAAATGGGTCAAATGTGGAAAAATGAGTTGAAAGCGGCAAAAAATAGGCATAAAATGGCAAAATGGTGCAAAGAGGTTAAAAAGTGGAAAAATGGGTTTACAGTGGCTGATATGGGTGAAGTGACAAAAATTGGCAGAAAAAGGTGATGAACTGGGATTTTAATAATTGCAGAATTGGTTAAAAGTGGCAAAATGGGTAAAAATAGGTAAAAATAGGCCAAAAGTGACAAACACTTTGAAAATGGCAATTTAATGTGGCAAAAATGATTGGAAAAGGTAGTTAAAAAATAGCAACAGAACAAATAATTTCAACACCAGAACCCAATAGTAGCCTGACACTCTCCTCAGCTCTAAAATGAGGTAACTCTTAGCCAGGATGTATGTTAGCACCAATGCTACTGACCCAACATGCACACACTGATACATCAATAAATCACAACTGGGGAGGGCCCATTCACTTGGTTTATTAGGGGCCAATTTTGCGAGCAGGCCCGGGTTACAGTTATACACCTCCTTATAAATCGTTTTTTTTTTCAGCCTTGCAAAAAATACCCTTTGTCAAAAAAGAAGTATACAAAAGGTTACCTTACAGAGCTGTATCACCAGTGTCTGATAAATAAATCTGAGAACACTTTCTGGGGAAAGGATTCAATAAACTCATAGCTTATTTCTTCCTGTAGAAATCACAAGTCCTTGATGTGAGCATTTAAACATTTGCACTGATATTCGGGGTGTTTTGTAGACTCTATTTTCTACCTTTTCAATGCTCTCTGTGTTGTTTTATGAGTATTATTGCTTTAACATTTGAAAATAAAAGTCTCAGCTACCCCAGCAGTAATACGAATCACAGCTTTTGAAAATACAGATTTTATAAAAAGATTGGCTCCAGCTAAGGCCATTTTCTGGGTTCTGAACTACTCTTGAGCTTTATGGCCATCACCACCAACCAGAAGGGTGGGTCTGCCTTGATACATCCTATCCTCTTTGACAAGTTAGTTGTGCTGTGCTGGTGATTTGAAATAATTCAAGTTTAACACTCTTTCACAAAGGCGCCACAGTAGATGGGATAAGGTTACACCAACTTCTTATATCCAGACATTTGTTAATCTTAAGTCTAAGTGCTGCCATAAGTTGTAAAAGTGCTTAAATAAGGTGATTTAGAGAAACTGAACTAATTATACAAACTTACTTGCATGCGTGCTAGAAAAATAAAGTACATTCAGTAAGTGCACTCCTCTAGTCTTCGTCCCAGAGGCAGTGACAGGTCATTCATCACTTCTCCAACAACATCCCGAGTGCATGAGGTCGGTGCTGAGCTGGCTGCTCTGAGAGCAAACCTGAGCATGGCAGCACTCAGGTTGGATGCTGTGATCACAGAGACTTACTGCCAAAGGTGTTTTATGTCAAAGCTGATGCTGGCTGAGTCTACGTCTGAGAGAGAGTAGAACATGGCTGAAGTCACCAGGAAGAACATGTAAAAACAGGTTGTCTGACAACATCCACATTATGGGAACATGGTTACTGAATAGTATTAATGATCAAGAAGACTATAACACTTAATTTGTTCTGTTGAAAGACAACAATTCAAACTCATGATCTGATCTCTCACCCAACTGGAAAAAGGAAGACAAAAGATTAGACATGTTCATAGTGAACATAAAAAAAGCTGTGTGGTGTTTGGTTTCAGGTTGTTAAAGTTTCAGAAGTACACTGGGAGTAAACAAAGGAAAGCGTGAGTGCACTTAGCAGGAAACAAAGCAAAATGATCCTGAAATGGATACTCGTGTTGTTTGTTTAATTCCGTCTGTCCTACTTGTTTGTCTGCCTTATGTAGGCATTATGTAGCCCAACCAGACATTTCTTGTGAATGAAATATCTCGAGAACAGTTTGAGAGGTTTTCTTCAAACTTTGCACAAATTTCAAGTCTGCCTTTAATAGTGTTTTGGGGGTCAAATTTTGAAAGTCAAGGTCATTCGGCCAAATTTGCATCTCTTTCTTTTAAACACAATATCCCGAAGGTACTTAAAGGGATTTTCTTCAAACTGGGAATGCACACTGATGTGCAAGGAAAACAACTTGAGAGAGCATTTCAAGACGACTCATGCTAACTTTTACACATCTTTCCCACCTGGCTCAGTGTTTGTCATGGGAAGATTTTTGGCAGACTTTATGTAATAGCACCCTTTTTGTGGCTTATACAGAACAAGAGAGAGCTAAATCAGCATCACAACTAGTGGCATGGATTTTATGCAAAAAGAATAAGAAATGTATGCTTATGTCAAGAGCATATAATATTTTAAATATAATTGGCTCACCGGTATGAGGTCTGCAGATTTCCACTAGTATAAAAATGTAAATTTAACTTTTATTTAACCAAAATGTCCTTGTTAAGTCATACAAATTGAAAAAGTAAAGACATAAAATGAAGTCAGAAATGTAGAAATGGAACTAATTTGTGTTTAATATCATATTTTCAATTTTGTGTCTCACAATTATGACTTAAACTTACAATTTAGAATTTTTTCCCCCACATATTTTGCCCTTTTGAATTTACAATTTTGACTTTTAAGTCATATTTTGACCTTTTAGGTTAATTTTCAATTATCATATATCATTTCAAAAGACCAAAGCATTAGTTTTCTGACAACCTTAGTCTGATATCTGGCTGCTTGTGTTTGTCTCTATTTGGACTTCATCTGAGAGATGTAGTAGTAGTTAATTATTAAAATTAGGAGCACCAAAGGTTGCTATGTACTTCCCATCAAAGACATTCGTAGCCACAGGAAGCCTTTACGTGACAAACTTCACTTCTCTTGCAGGCAGTGCACATCATGGAGCTAGCCCTGCAGCGGTATGGCAGCTATGAGAAGTTTGAACAAATCACCGGGGGCAACCTCCTCACCAAGAGTCGCATCTGGCACAACGTGAAGAAATACATGGAGAAGGAAGGCTGCATGGGGGAGGTAGGAGGACAGGGAATGTTGGTATTGCTTTTTATTTGCAAACTCATATGCATATTTGTACACGTTTGAATCAAACACAGCTCAGCACTCAGCATCCACTCTTGAGTATACAAAAAAGGCTCAGGAGGGTTGTTATTTGAACATTTCTCCATGGCTGAAGTCTGTATCATTGTGGTTTTAAAAATCATCGTAACAAGCGGCAGACAAGCAGCAGACGGCAGGGAATCAAAGCAAACAAGCTCCAGGGGAAAGAAGACCTTGCAAAAAGCAACCACTTCACTGAAGTCATCCTGCAATTTGCTTGAGCTCAGCTGCGTTTATATAACCAAACACAACTTCATATTACATCACCAAATTATTAATGTGTCACTGAGCACATTACACCACATGTACACACACCTTATGTACGCTTGGAGAAGTCCTAATGGGTTTAGACGAGGTAAAGCTTTTGGTTGAGCTAGGACAGATGACAGAATAACATTTTTAAGCAAAGTACAGCAACTGTGGTTTAAAGGTTATTCAAATTAAATTTTTAGAGTCTGAACAGTCACATGGAGCACTAAGTGTTCTAACAATGTCTGTTATTTTTGTATATAGGGCTCATATCGATACAATGGAAGAAATCCAATGCAGACAAAAACAGGAATATCTATAGACATATCCTACAGCTGGTTTATGGACACTGCCATCTTAACCAGCCGCCATAGCTGGGGTGCAAACTGTGATGACTCTTGTTCATGAACAGTCCTAAAAGTGATTTTAACTGTCCTGAAGTGAGGTGAAAAGAAGTTTATACTAGGGCCCGACCGATATGGGATTTTTGGGGCTGATGCTGATACCAATACTGGGAGCTAAAAAAAAGCTGATAACCGACATATCAGCTGATATATGAAATAAGAACACTGACATGAACACAAATTCTTATATTTATATTATCTTTGTTTATTCCACAAAGATGCAGCTTAGACAACTTTAAAACGCTGTATAATAGTCTTTTATTAGATAATGGTGGACATGTGAATTAACACTTGCATTTATCATTGTTTATTCTCTACTCCTGAGTCTCTACTCCTCTAAGCTGTAGAGACACAACTGGTCGCCTGCAACTCCCACAATGCTTTGCATGTCAACAAATATGGCTGCCCACTGAAGAAAGTCAAAGTACATGATCGAAAATGGATTAAAAATGGATAACAAAACGCTTATCATTAGATGTAACACTGTGGATTTAATCTCCAAAGACCCAGAAGAGTCACCAAAGTTCCGGGCTCGCTACAACGGCATCCTTCAGAGCTACAGAGACATCAATGATAGCAAACAAACGGCAAAATGGTCAGCTTTCAGAGGAAAAAAGAGTACGTTTCTATGACTTACGGTTCAAAAGACATGATTAGAAAGGCACAACGGAGAGCTTTCATGGATCAGTGCCATTTGAGCTCTTAGGGTTAATATATCTACATATTGGCTGATGTTGATTAATCTGTGATACGCTATAATCGGTCCAATTAATCGGCCCGCTGATCAATCCATCGGACTCTAGTTTATACATTCTTTTTTCTCAGTAGTTTCACTGAAGTCCTTGCCTAAATGACACCATCTTTCTATGCATTGAACAAAGGATGGACCATCACAATTTACATTATTCAGATTGGTAGCACCAGTCAAATCTTTATGGGAGAGTTGCAAAACGAAAGCAACTGTTAAAGAAACTCATTAAATCTCAACCAGAGTTCACCAAAAGACATGTGGGAGACTCCATGGTCAGAGGAAGATAGTTACTGTATTTGGTCTGATGAGACCAAAATGGTGCTTTTCGCCATCAGACAAGACACTATTTTTGGCGGACACCAAACACTGCACATGTGGGCATGTGCTGTACACACTGTGGGGATGCTTCTCAGCAGCCAGCCCTGGAAGGCTTGTGAAGGTAGAGGGTCAAATGAATGCAGCAAAAAATTGGAAAATCCTGTAAGGCAATCTTATTCAGTCTGCAGGAGAACTATGGCTTGGGAGATGATTTGTTTTCCAGCAAGACAATGACTCAAAGCATACAGCGAAAGCTGTATGTTGTCTGAGATGCTACGTTTAAGTGGAGCAAACCTCGACTGATTTGTGAAACCCCCGTATATGCCGCTCTGTACAGTGTGCTTAATTTTACAACCCCCTATTCCTCCGTTTCACACGCAAATTACGCATGTCCCCGCTGTTTACAGCAGGGAAATGACAGAGCGCTCAGTCATTTAGAAAGATATGAGTAACAAACTCGCATCTCATGTAGATTTTCTATCAAGTTAGCATAATTTAACATTCACAACAACATACAATGTACATAGTATGATAGATAACATGATGCATATTTCTTTCTATAAGTGCTGTGGATCTTTGAATTAAAGAGCATAGGTGTGTGTCTATAGTACACACCTCACAGACAGCAGACGGATAAACGTTACAGCACCACACTGTATGCACTATATCTGAAAATGTGACTATTACTACTAGTAATAGCTTTTAGTAAAAAAAAAAAAAAAAGTTAAATATAATTGATCTAATTTTCTTATTTTTATTCTTTAACAACAAGAGTTTCAACTTGGACATGCAATAAGTGACTTATCTCTGTAAAAACAAACATGATGGAGCCTGGCAGCTCTGCTCCACTGAAGGAACCTCCAAACTTGACTGCATTTTGGATTTAAACACTACAAAGACAGAGGTAAACTGAACAAAAAAGGACAATATCCAGGATGGGCCACATGTAGGTAAAATAGTGATGTAAGTACTATTAGTTTAGGGTCAATTTTTGATGAAAAACCCTGAAATTTTTAATAATGTGCCTAGTTGGAACATTCTTTGTACTATTTCCAACTTAAGTTCTCTGAGAATCTCTTAAATGTAGAAACAACATAGGATTTTTTACTAAGATATCTTTACATGAATCGATATTGAATCGAATGGAATGGAATCGAGAATCGAATCGTGGCCTTGAGAATCGGAATCGAATCGATTCAGGAAACCAGTGGCAATACCCAGCTCTATTACTTTGTAGAAATCTTTTTTCTTTAATTTTCTTTGATCTTTTTCTTCATTTTGACATTAAGATTAAAGAGGTTTTTTTAATCTTGTTTGCCAAAAAAAGCCAAATTATATTGATTCATTATATTGAAATGCAATCTTCCAAGGGGGCGAATACTTTTTATAAGCACTTTTTATAGGTACAGTACATAGGAATATTTACCCATGCACATATCTACTGCAGGTCAAGTTTAACACATTCACTGGCTCTTTGATTTTCTTTGCTAATTTAAGTCTTCCAAGAGGGGATTAATGGCATTACTGTTCAAGTTAAAAAGATAACAGTAATGATTGAATGGATACGTTTTTTTGTCAACAGGGGAGGTGGAAAAACCCATGATCATGTCTAGCAAACAAGTATCTTCATTTGAATACTTAATACTGATGTGTTGGATAAGATTTTGTTGGAAGCATTCTGGAACTAATTTGCAGTCTGAGCAGCATTTACAAATTGTGTTTGTGCATGCATTGATTGGGATAGAGGCCCCATTGATGGTAAAGAGCTTTATCCCACTGTTTAGAATGAACTCTGAGAAACCAGAAGCTATCATCAGATGACATCTTCCATTTTTATCATTTTTTATAAACAGATATCTGCTCTCGAAATAGGACAACTTTTGCAAGTCTAACTGTTTACAATGACCAGCAAATGGGGAGGAAGTCCATGCCTGGGTATCAGATATCAGATATCTGACTATCCTCTGGCAACACCTCAAGTTGTAAAATACTGACCATACCCTGAGAGCTTTACTTGCCTTGTCAGATGATAGCTGACAGGATTAAAGCAGTGTAGGTTAAGTATCATGACAGTATTCAATAAGTTGAAAGCTGAACTCCTATGGAAAACAATATACACCTAACACTTCTTTTGTCATTCCTTTCTGCCTTGGACTCACTGATAGCAACATAGCCATGTGTGACCTGTAGCAGCACAGCAGAACGCCCATGCTTCTGGAGTTTTTCATGTAAACAGGATCTGCCAGGTCCTACAGGTCTTGATCTTGCTACCATGTGAATTTTGCTCTTTAAAGCAGTCTAAAGAAAAACACACATCTTCTTTTAAATATTATTTCCTTATTTGAGCACTGATATTGACCTAGGGATGTTGTAACTTATGTATGTATGACTATTAAAGATAAATAATTTTGGCAGTGTGTTGTACCTTTTTATACTTTGTTTAAATGTATTGAAGCATTATTTTGGCCTACAATCATATTTAGTTACTTTGCAGTAGTCATTTGTTGGTACAGCTTAAAATATTTACATTTCCAGTAATTTTTGTCCTCTTAATAATCCATGAATAGCAGATCTCTGTACAAAAAGCATCTAATCTGTAAAATTTAACTTTAACAAGCCAATTCCAGGTTATATCCAGGAATATCTCCAGGTGTTGAGAATGACTTGTGCTTTAGTTTATGACTATATCCGTCCACTTCTTCACCCAGTCTTCATCTCTTTCTTCCTCTTATCCTGTCCTGTATGTTTCTTTTTAGTGTTCCCTTAAGAAAAACATCCTCCTGCTGTCTTCCACTGAATAACTCAGTGTGAAACTAAGGATAGGAAAATGTACACATCAGCTTGTTTGGTCTGCTTGCTGTAAATCCCTTTATCAGAAAAACTGCTGTAAGCATTGTATGGATTTTGGGATTACTTAATAAAATGGTCTATCTTTGCAGCGATGGGCTTCTCTAAGTCACAGAGAAGCCATGACAACAAGTTAAACATGATTCATAACCTTTTCAAAAACACATAATAGCAGGTTTATTTGCTGTAAATTATTGTGAATAAAAATTTAATTTTCAAAAAAAAAATATATATATATATTTTCAGCCTCAACAATGAGTCAAACTCAAATTTTCCACACACTTTTTTACTAGGTCAGACAGAATCACTTGTTACCAGGCTCCTTCTCATTTGACACAACCGAAAATACTCCACAATTCAATTCTGTATTGATTGTCAGGGGGTTGAATTGCTATGTGGTCGTCATAAGAGTCAAATCCATTTTTCATGATTTACCTTTGGTTTAGGAAGCAGGATTAAAAACACTCTCCAATGAATTGAATTCTTTACATATACAACTTAACAGACCTTCATTATATAATGGCTATAACAATCAAAGAGTCAAACAAACATCATACAGAACGAAACAACCCCAACCACTAGCTGCCAAATATGATTAGCTGGTGCCCTAAAAGAAAGTGTTTGTAATTTAGAATAGTATCTAAATTGGACCCACATTTAAGGCAAGAGGCAAAATCACATTTTTATTCAAGTTAGTAGTAAAAGAGAGAATAGATGAGTATAACAATGGCAGAATTTGCCTCCACTACTAACTACATTGAAGGAGCCTCAATACCCTAAACTCACCTTGATGAAGTACCAAAATAAGGTGATAATTTCACCACAATGCACTATAAAGACTTGACCTGGGTGAAAGTTTGTTTAACTGAAAATAGCCTGGCAGTGGTTGCTATGAGAGGGGACTTTCTGATTGGTGGGTCAACATACCAATCAGAGAGCCAAGAAAAGATCAATCAAATAGTCATGCGACACTGTCATTTGTCGTTATCCTTTAATAAAATAAAAGTTATTTAAGTGAAATTAAAAAAATATATAGATACAGCAAACAAATAACACTGTCTGATTTTTGTAGATTGTAGTGCAGGTGACAGATGACCTCCTGTCCAGAGCGTCCATGACTGTGGTGAACAGCAGACCCACACTGACCATCAATGTCTCCACAGCCCGAGAGCAGTGGCTGGAGGGCATGTTGAGGCATGAGATTGGTAAGTAAAGTACAGCAGCTCTGGAGCTTCTCAGCAGACATTGGAAACAGCCCTTCAGGATATGAGAAAAACTAGAACCACCACGTGGCGGTTGTATGCTTCCAAGAGGTATACAACTGCCACTCCGTGAAAGTGGTCAGTTGAGAAGGTACAGCTCATAGGAAGCTATATGGAACAAGGTCACTGTGACCTCACAATATGTAAGGCCGCAGTGACGTTTAACCTCAAAAATTAATTAGTTCCACCTCAGGTCAAGGTTTGGATCAAGCTACCTAACTTAGATGTACAAGTTGTATAAGTTGATGTCTTTGAATCCTCAAATTGTCTTTATATCATAGTAAGTGACTTTTGAATAGGAGCTATGGCCCAAAAATCATCTGTATATGTTGGCAGAAATTTTCATGTCCTCCAGCACCAATAATTTACTATTTAAGTTCTTATCTGCTGGTACTGATGATGTACCAATGATAACATGCAACCCTTGTAAAACTGGTTTGAAAATTATCTCACTTTTATTTATAGTTCTTGTTTGTATCCACCAGGCACACATTATTTCCGTGGAGTCAATAATTGCCACCAGCCGTGGAGCAGCAGTGTGGGCAGAAAAAAGCACAACCTGAAGCCTCTGAATCCCACAGAGGAAGGTCTGGCCAGCATCCACAGTGTTCTGTTTAGGAAAGACCCCACTCTGTGGCGGGCCGCTCTGCTCTACTACACTGTCTACCAGGCCAGCCACATGTCCTTCTCTCAGCTCTTCCACGACCTGGGACGTTTCGTCCAGGACCCCAACACCCGCTGGGACTACTGCGTCCGAGCCAAGAGGGGCCAGACGGATACATCACAGCCAGGTTAATATATTGCTGTGTAAAGTCTGAGGTTCACAAATGAAAGACCAAATATACGCAACCAATGGAATTTATGAAATGTTAGATTAAGGCACTCCAACAGAAGTTACTCATTCCACACTGTTTGCATTAAATGTGTTCTTTTGTTACACTGCAGGCTGCTTCAGTAAAGACCAGGTCTACCTGGATGGTATCCTAAAAATCCTGAGATACAGAGACAAGATCAACTTCCCTTTACTAATGGCTTTAGGCAAGGTAAGGCAGCTTAATCAACTGTTTGGTATCACTCAATTCCTTCAGCAGCAACCTCATTAAATAATTACTGGATCAGCTTTTCCCAAACCTTAGTATGCCATGGTCCTCTTTGAACCCCCCAAAAATCTGGAGTCCACCCTCATACAGCCAAAGCATATGACTCAAAATATTTACCTTACCATGCATTTACGTTTCATGAACATAGAATTAAACCCTTCAAAAAGCCTCAGACATCTGGGGCGAGCTTGGAATAGAGTTGCTGCTCATTCACATCGAAAGGAGTAAGTTGAGGTGGTTCAGGCATCTTATTGGGATACCTGCACCCAAGGTGTGCTTACTTCTTATTTTGAACACAGGACTCTCTTCATTAAAAACTACGCTTCACAAGGCATTATTCAACACTATACCAATGTTCTGGTTTCGTTTATAAATTTCACATAATGAGAGAAGAAAGCTGTATAAAGCTTTTAACAGCTTTTCTCCCTCACTATGTGAAATTCATCCATGAAACAAAATTGTTAGTTCACTGTTTAGTAAATACACTTTATGGGGTAAGGTTGTTGTGGAACAGAGTAGATTTAAGCAAGAAGTTTACGTTGGAGTTAAGCAGTGTTGATCTCTTGTTACTGTTTTGATTGAGAGCCCCCTGGTGGATGATTTACATACTGTGTGTTTACAGCTCAGCCCCAATCTGTCAGAGGAAACAATAATATGAAAACATTACTTGCAAGCTACCCTAAAAAACAACTATTTAGTACGCATCTGCGTGGATATTAATGCCAGGGAAATTATACTTTCTGCACAAGACCCCATAAACCTGCAAATATGAGTCTTTAGGTCGGCCACAGTGCTGCACACAAAACCTTACAGAGTGAAACAAACTGAGAGTGACCTTGTATCTTTCCTTATTCTCTGCTGCCAGGCACTGTTTCTATGTTTAGTTGATGCATTAGTTAACCAGAGGCGTCTTTAATGCTGACAGGTTCTCTGCTTCAAAGTGACAGATTAGCCCTCAGTACGCTGACAGTGTCCAAAAAAAGTCTGGATTCTTAATGTGATGTTCCTTTAAGAGCTTCTTTCTTTGGTGTTTGAGTCTCTCACTGCTGTGGACAAACAATCCTGCTTTGTCTCTGGACGCTCCTCTCAGTGACATCATCATTTTAATGCTACCTCCTCTCTGCAAGAGCTTCAACTGCATGACTATACTAGAAAATACCAGGGTAACTATATCATTTATGACATTCAGTGGTGGAAAATAAAAGTTTTACCACTCAGATGATTCTATCTGATCAGACGTTGAGTAAAATGAAAGGAGAGTGAGGCTGAATGAGGATTACATAACAACCTCTCTACAGAGGGAACAGACAGTTTTCTGCTTCAGAGGAGCTGCAGGCACTGATGATTAGGCAAAGTGCCTGAACGTGATGTAAGAAGTGATAGGTTTTTTACAATTTTCACATGGATGTTACCCGCGATGTAGTGCAAGGCATATGCTGGTATAAGGACTATACCCACTTACTTTTTTGTCACCATAGAGTGTACCCACTTTAAAATGAAGAGTATACCCACTTCTAAAGAGTATATAAATTAAAAGTGTACCTACTTTTGTACACAACACTAAAACACAGGTTGTTACCTTTTGGTTTGTTTGAGTTTCCTTTTTACCTTGTTAAGCCTTGAATTGTCCTTTTTAGCCATTTAATCTGTTTCCTGGAGGCAGAAGTGACCATATTTGAGATATAGGGTAGAGCTGAACACAAACCTCAAATTTTCAGTTTATGTTGGTTCATTCAGGAACACTCTCGTCACATATTTAACCATTTAACCATTTTGTTGCAACCCTAACCCCTGCAAAATGGATGTACAGTTTTAGTTGGTGGAGAAGTCTCTGCTCAAAAGATGCTCCCTGGGCTAGTAAGGCAGCATGCTTAGATTTTCCAAAGAGCCCATAACTAGAAACTCCCATTTGGATAGATACAGTTATTACAATTTGTATTGAACACAATGAAATTAGTTCAAAAGCAGTTAATTCATAACAGCATGAATCTGAATATGAGGGTGCATCAAGCTTTCTACTATAAAGGAGCAGGCTGGGGTGGAGCAGGTTAAGCAGCAGGATGATGCATCAGCATGAATGCACCTAGGGTTTATTAAGAAGTATGTCATATTTAATAATAATAATAATAAGAAGTTTATCTGTATAGCACTTTTAAAAACATGGGTTTACAAAGTGCTTTGACATGTGTCTGACTCCTACAAGTGTCTTTTAAAACAAAGAAATGCTTGTTATGATTTTTTTAGGTTCTTGTTGTAGTATTTTATTAACTGAGGTGCCAAGGTCCTGAAGAAACCTTGAAATAAGGGCTAGAGACCAAAAAGTCATTAGGAAAATCTTGACTGTGCTGGCAAATTAAATAAGACTATTTGTTCCTAAGCTTTTAAAATACAATACAGTACAATACAATACAATACAATACAAGAACTTTATTTATCCCCGAAGGGAAATTCAATCTTCTGGGAGTCTCGTCTGTTTACTTATTATTATTATTATTATTATTTACTTAAATATTTGACTTCTATGCAATAATGGAGTTACTCCTGTCATCTATAGCCATCATGGATGCATGCCTGAATTTATGTTGCTGGTTCATTACAGCTTCCGTTTCGCAGTTTGCTTAGTCTTTTGTTTTTTCTGTGCTTTCAGGTCTCATTCGAAGACGTGGACCGTCTCAAGCCGCTGGCTCAGATGGAGAACATCCGCATCCCCCACTTCATGCAGGATCAGACACGCTACGCTGAACAGCTGACAAAAATCATGGCAGTCAACCAGCTAACTGACGAGGAGCTCAAGACCATCATCTGATCCCTCTCCTTGTCATGTCCCCGCACAAACCCGATCACACCACTGCCAGCCATCAAACGCATGCCCCCACACCAACTCCTTCATCCTGCATGGTAGCAGAGCGTGTGAGTCGTGCAGCGTGCTGTGATGCATGTCGTATAAAGTTGTGTTTAACAGGTCACATCAGTTTAATCTTATTAAGCTTTTAGTTTAACATCTGTTATTACCAGGTCATTCAACCACTAATACAAAGATCACAGTGAATCATTTCACCATTTTGTTCAGGAGAGGGACAGTTCAAACATTTTATTTACAAGTGCCAACACAATACAGCTGCTGTGCTGTTTCAATAAACTATTTATACAAACATAACAGTGACGTAACTTAACTTTTCTACAGCATTCATGATGCACTCAGTGCCAACTCATTTTAACAGCATCATTTCTGACAGCTCACTTTGAGCTGCATTAATTTGTTTAGTTAGTTAGAGGACTTTCATTATACGCATCTTTTTAGCCTTTTCAATATAAATTTTAGCCAATGATATCAGAACCAGGTTTTGAAGCTGCTTTCTGAAGGATAACATCTTCCCTTTGTGAATTATGCGCAAATGCAGGAAATCAGACAAAGTCTTATTAGTTTACCTTTTTTTGACTGATCAGCAAATGAAAGATGATGTCTTTTGGAACTGGGATTTGTAGACTGCCATTCTGCAAACATGCAGAACTAATGAGCCCCACACTTTAGTCGACCAGGAACCCGTGTCTGTTGTATATTTTTGTATGATGACAATGTATAGAGATAAAATTTTGCTAGTGATTGAGTACTTGTAAAATGGAGAATAAGAACACTTTAATATTTACATTGCTGATATCTGCGCCTCGATCCAGGGGGCGCAGATAGCCTAGCGGTCAGGGTCGTGTGAGGTACCTAGCAGAGGCCAATGCCACTACTTCTGCTAGGAACTTCATACAACCCAACTTCAAAAATATTGCATTATTCCTTTAAGTTGGGCCTGTGTCTCCTTTATCACATATCATTCCAAATTTTCTCATCCCAGTTTCTCTAAATAAAGGCAGAAGATATCTAGAAATTAACACAGCACACCCATCCCTTATATCAAGCCATTTTTAAATCTTTAAACAAGAAATTTTACCTCTGACCCACCAGGGGCTGTAAGGTGTTGTAGTGGTTGGCACTGTTCAGTGTTGATTTTGTCAACTGACATGATGACAAAAAAAATCATAGTCAACTACCTTTCTTTCACAAGAGACTAAGACTAGCTGGAAATTGATCTTTGGAGATAAAAACTCTGACAAAAAGTAAGTTTAGTTTTCATAAAGGAGACTAAACTAAAATGTAAGTGCTGGACTGTTGGACCTTTAAAACCAATAATATTTCACAGTTGTGCATATAAGGTTCGTCAGTATGTTCATCTGAATATTTAAAATCAATTAGAGTAATGAAAGTACATTAATATATGAGTTTTATATTTATATTTATTTTACGGTTTGGCTGAGTAGATGAGTTCAAAGAAAATGAATGCCTTGGTTATTAGTAAAAGCAAATCGGTATGACTTTTAATCAACTAAAACTTTTGTTTTTGTTGACTTGACCTGACATAAACTATAAAGGTTAAAAATGTGACTAAAACTTTAAAAAAAAATTGTCAATCTGAAGACAAAGAATACATTCTCCCTGTGCATGTGTAGAACTGCTAATGTTAGCCGTCAGCCACTTTCTTGCTTACATTAAGTTTTGAAAGAGTTTTATCTGATTAAATATGTTTTATGATTAAAAAAGTGCATAAAGAATACATGTTTCAGTGAAATAAGGGCCCATGTCCACAGCTGCACTGACATCGCCCACAACCTCCATTCAGGATGCTTTTTATCAGCGTTTATTGCTGCTAGGTTAGAGAAGCTGACATCTGCTTTCCTCAGCAGCAGTGTTCATTTTGGCAGCTGTTTTAAATTTAGTTTTTCGATTTAAACATTCTCTTGATTTAGTGAGATGTTAGTCATTTCAAACCTTTATAGTTTTAGTCAATGAAAAGTCCCTACATCTACGTTTAGGTCAAGATATTTTTTCTTTTTGAACTAAATTATTCAACTAACTTGTGAAATTAATGAAAATATGAATGACTTTATTTATGCAATATCAATACTTTTATTGACTTAAAAAAGACTGATGAAAATACCAAATATATGCACAGTGGAGAAATATCATGGATTTTGAATGTCCAACAGTCCAGCACTAACATTTCAGACTTCTTCACAAAACTTAATTTACTTTTTCACAGTTTTAGTACCAAAGATTTATTTTCAGATAGTTTCACTCTCATCTTTCTCGTGGAAAAAAGGTAGTCGTAGTACATCGCCAGACATATTAGCAGTAAACAGAATTAATACTGCCTGCCAGTAACCATAACATTGTTTTGAGTAGCTCTGTGTGCTTCATATTTCCCTTTTTCAAGGAAATATCACCAAGACAACATGAAAACATCATAAATGATACCGTCCTGACTTTTGCAGCAGCTGTAGCTCTGGAAACCCAGAGTCAGATCAGGTTCTCTTCCACCATTGTCAGAAGTCCTGAGACTTCTTGATTTTGATCGGTCAATGAGAGAGAAGAGGGATTGATGAGCATGGCACTGTTCTAAAAGATGTATGTATTTTTAATCAAGAGCAGGTTTTTCAAACAGGATGCTGAGTGCTTAAACGCTGTCCTGCACTGTCTTATAAAATGAGCTCTGCCAGAGCGTAGAACGGCAGCTGTGGAAACAGGCCTTTATTTGACTGGATGAATGCTAACATTAGCTGTTGTCTACTTGTATTTAGTGGACAATCCAAGATGTTATTTAACTTGAAATATTTACCAATATACTAACAGAATTTTACTACTGCAAAATTGTAGAACTTTTAACACTGAAATGCAGTCTGGTGTTATCCTTTCGAAAGAAACACTTTAATATCCCACCCTGAGCATGATGGGAAGGAAAAGATGCCATTTAGCCATGTGTAATATGACCGTGACTCCAGCACGATTAAGAATGGATTTTTAAAATATAATTCTGTGATATTTCACACCCTCAAAACTAACACTTTATTGATAATATTAATTTTTTAACAAAGCACTGGGTTACTTTGACATGTTACTTCAGGAATTTAAGAAGAATATGGTTGTTTTTTTTTGCCAATGATTAGTAAAAATTGAAATCCATCAAACATTGAAAACATCACTATCATTGGGAAAAAAGACAAGTTAGGTAAGGGCGATAGAAAATGGAAAACCCTGATGAATGTGAAAATGTTTTCAACTTTTGAATACCTTACAGCTTTGTTAGGTTCATGTAGTGAAGCATCTTAAATAAGGAGATATTCTTTATTTAACACTGAGGCGTGTTTAGGATAAGCTTAAGTTGATTGCATGATAATTAATTTAAATTTACCAATACTAATCTCTTGTTTGCACGACATTCAAACTGTTTAATCAGATTTGTCTTCAACTTAATCAGCGATTTATATCAGGCGTTAACAGTTTACTCCAACTTCAAAACAACAACAAGTCTATTTTGGCATAGCTGTGTGGCAAAAAGCGATCTGAGTGGTTTTTCTATTCACACAGTCCAATATCTAAAAATAAGTGATCACTTCAGGTAGAGCAGCAACTCCTGTGTTGTGGCAGGTATCTTTACTGCTGTTTTTGATAGAGTCTGATGAGATTAATAAAAGCAAAGTTAGGGATGTTTCTGGATTGCAAAAAAGAATATAAATTTTACATAAATGGTCTATTTCTGCTGTTCAGGTCTTAAAATAATCTGTAGCTGGCAAAAATACACTATTAATACTGGCATTTTGAAACAATTACAAAAATGCTTCAATGTTTTGTGGACTCTTGTACTCTAATATGGTTCATGTAGTTAACATAGGGAGTTTGCTGTAGTTATAGAAAATATTGTTCTAGTTTTATAGAAGGATTCTTTGTCTTTCTCTCTTGCACTCGTGATCCAAGTGTACTTATCCCATCATTTATATATCTGTCTCTTTAATTGTGGTGAAGCCATTCTTGCGCTTAGTTTCCCCTCTAAAATAGCCAGTACATTTACATGCACAGGTAAGTAAAGCTACAGTTTCAATAAGGCAGGGTAAACTGTAAACTTAATTGCCCTTCGGGGATTAATAAAGTCGTCTGAATCTGAATCTGAATCTGAGTTTCAGCTTGATTAGGAAATCTAACTGGACCACTGTACTTAGCCCAATGTACAAGCACCGAAGTAAAATGGATTTATTAGTGACTGATGTCAGACTCTGCAACATTATCTGCTAACACGCCAAGCTCTGGTTGGCCCTGCTGACAAGTTAGCTAACTAACCTTTTATATGTTAAGGTGACCTCTGTTATGTTAGGCATTGGGTCTGATTAAGGTGTATACATGCAACATGAAATAGATTCCCAACCCTGTTATCTAAATGTGTGAGTTCAGTTTTGAGTCAGACTAACACAATTATATGACTGCATGTAAACGTTCTGACTTGGAGTTCTATTTTGGCATGAATGGAGACAGTTCACAGCAACTGTTTTTGCTGTTTGAAAGTGCTGCTACTTGGAGCTCCGTCATTTAGCATTATTTCACTTCACCTGAGAACAATGTGTTCCCTTGTTATTCTGTATAAAACACTAACCGTTTGCTCCTCAGCCCTCGTGGTTAACGTGCACTGACTTCACGCCCTGTTTGACTACTTGCACCTCTCTACCTTTATCTACCTTTTAAACTGCACTGAGTCAAGCAGTTTGAGTCGTTTATACGGACTGATTTGTTCACCAAATGAACAGAATGCCTCGTGGTTTTACTGTGTTGGGTTTTTGTGTTGTTAATAAAGAATGAGCTAACACAGGGAGCATGTGTGTTACTCTGCTCCCTCAATAAACCCTTAAATGGTACACTTTACCTACACTTTACATTTCTATGTGATGTTTTCTATATGAATGATTTTTTGTGATATTGATGAACAAAATCTTCAAATAAAGTGGACTCCCTGAAAATGTATCACATATGCTTGATTTTGTGTCTGCACATTTGTGACTGAAAACCCTAAACAGTTGAATATTGGGTGATTTATTTAAAAGAGCTTCATTGGACCTCCAGTCAAATAGAAGCTTATTAAACAAGGATCACTCCATTCCAGCTACACTGGCTCTGTTAACTGATAATTTTACATAGATTTGCCTGGTTTCTCCCAGTAAATCATGCCTCATAGCCTATCTTGGTATGAATATCAACTTTTTGGTACTTGAAATGCAATTTTAAAACTGATGAATGTCTTTTTAAACCACTCTCCTTTGCAGCGTAGGAGATATGGGGTTGAACTTCCTGAGCATTTCCTGCCATGTTCATTGACAGCTCAGGATTTGCAGAATTTTGCACTTAAGCATCGGTCCCAGTTGAGGTGTCTAGTCATCTGAACATGATTGATTTCAAAATACATTTCATAAGATAAGTATGCCGGTACTGATGAGTGCAGACTCAAATTATTTTGTTATTTGAGTCTAAAGAGGGATGAGACTTAAACCTCAAAGGGTCCAGTGTCATTGGTGGGTTTATGGATAAGACAGTCCTGAAAGATTGAAGAGTGAAGTAGACATAGGCAGCTCGTCTCAGTGTCAGAGCTCAATGAGATTTCCTTCAGCAGAACATGCTGACCTACAATCTGAGCTGTAACCAAATCTGTCACCTCACACACTCCTGAGATGTCACACTGCTCTGTCTTAGGAGTTTGGTTTCACTGGAGAACTGTAAACCACTGAGAGCTGTGGATAAGACTGACAGCTACAAGCAGCAACACACTGAGCAAAAAGGTGTCAGTGTACTAAAGAAGAATGTGGAGATTTCTGCCAGTAATCTGGTCAAGCGTCATGGCTTCATCCAGTTCAAACCAAAGACTCACACACCATGATCACTGATCATTTTAGAGAGTAACAGCTCTGTGAATGGAGCAACCAGACCGGATGATGGTGTTGCCTGAGATTGAATTTGTCAGATTCTCTAATCCTGGATGCTGCAAGTAGATCATCCTTTAAGGATTAATGCTGCAAAATTGAAAACTTACTAAGATTATTAATTTATATTATATCTAAAATACCAAATTACATTTATTTTAAGCCCAATCGCCTTATGAGCCCATAAAGATGATCTCACAAGACATTGTGAGCCAAAAAGAAGATTTTTAAAATCTCATTTTAGGCAGGTAAATGTTGCTTGCTGCGATGACAGCTTTATTTTCAAGGAAAGCACTTAAAGATTTTAGATTTCAGTTTCTGAGGTGAATTAAATTTTAAATTGAAATGAATACAAAAATAGACATGAATATGAAATAATAAAAGTATAAATTGCAGCAAACTCAGGCAACAAAACAGAATGTCCAAATATATCTATTAAAATCCATTTCTCTTTTTCTTTGTAATTACATATTTTTAAACTATTTGTGTTCTTTATTGAAACAGATTTACATGTGTCCTCTAGTAATATTTTCTTCACATAATTTTTTGTTTGCTTCATTTAATGGCACTGTTATGACTCCATATGTTAAGGCTGCTGTAAAAACACCTGTCTGCATTAAATTAAAGTCACCATTTTTGATCATAAATGTACATAATACACTTAAAGAACTTCGTTTTTTTATGTACTAACAAAAACAAATACAATTTCCAACATTTAAACAAGTCACATGTCAACACACGCGTTTTGCTAGGCAGCCAAGGCCAAGCTCATTGTGATCACCTTTAAACCATTGGTGATACGCCTGGAGACTGCTTTTGGGATCTTTTGGGACATCAGCAGGATGGTCAGGGGCTCGTGGCAACCCTACTACCAGCCTGGACGGTATCCTGGGCTGGTCTTACTCACCACATCCACCCCTGACTCCACCCCAAAGGTTTGGCCTTTATTTTCAAGATTGCTTTTCCATGCCTCTGGTAATATACAAGGACACCCGATGGTGCCCTCAGGCGGGCTTTCTCACCACATCTACACCTTAGCTCAGACTCAACTTTTGGTCACAACATACCTTAAATTTCTGCACAGTACGGTATCAACAACAAACCTCCTGATGTTTGAAAGCACTTTTCATTCTAAAAAATGTTATTCACACAAATATTCACTTTGATATTTATCAGTAGCTATAAATGAATGATATTATAATAGGAATAGTTGATCTGCTCCATGTTTGTATGCTTCACATGGCACACGGCTGGATTTGTCCACTAGAGGGCGGCATTACATAAATCATGGATAGAAAGGATTTGAACTCTCAGGAGAAGCAGCATAATTGTGTTGCAGGTACTCACCAATTTACTGTTGTTTTTTAATGACTGCACCATACCCTTATTATTTTGTGACTTTGCTCTAACATCTCTAAATATGACAGTTTAATCCAGATATAAATAACAATAATATGTTTGAATGATTGCTAACATGGTTTCTTATCCACACTGTGACTAGCCTAAATCTAGCCATACACTCTTAACCTCATGATTCAACACTACAGAAATTAAACTGGTTAGTAATGATTACCTGTAATTTCTGTTCTGTCGCTGCTTTTGATTTCTTTCATTTTTCTTATGCTTGTTTCCTTATCTTTTTCATCATCCATGTCATTATTTTGTCGTTATTTATTTCACATATTTGTTTAAAGTTTCAACAGCTTTTTTTTTGTTTTTACCTCTTTAATGGCCCTGTAGGGATTTTGTACATACTGTATTTACTGCTATTTTTCCATCTAAACGTCATGGGGAATGACTGTAGCTTGGTGCTAATACTAATGGCAGTTATTCATCTGGTTGTTGTAGTACATCTGCCATTCCTTGTCACAATTAATCTTTAAGTCATGGTCGTCCTTCAATGACGCATCTTCAGGGATGTTGTTAGAGCTTGACAAACTTTCCTCTCCATCATTCTTCTTTCACTTCACTATTCAGTTTGTTTACGCTCATGACTTATGCATGTGCAGAGTGCTCTGTGCTCTCATTGGTCACCATAACAAATCCTAGAAGGCAGGAATGAAAATTCAGACAAGCTAAACTTTCTTTTCGAAGGTCATGAGGTGTCCCAGATGGGGCTTTCGTTGTCCGATATGACACACTGCACAGGATAAAACCATCAATTTTCAGGACCAGCAGGTAGAGATAGCCTCTGATTGCTGGATTGGGCTATAACTATGCTTAAAATATAAAGTCTGACCTGCAAATAACTTAAGTCCTTCTTGATTATACAGTGCCTATAAAAAGTTTTCACCACCTTGAATGTATTACCTTTTATTTGACTTCATAAATAAATGAAATGAAATGAAATCAAACCTGGTCAATATCATTTTGTTTTTTGCCATTAAAAAGGTATTTTTTAAACAAAAAGAAACCCTCTTTATTGGAAAAGTAAACAGATTTCTACAAAAATGGCAGACCTAATTCAGCAGAGGTCCAATCTACTGGTTCTACTAGTTTAGTCAAATCTATCATCAAGAAATGGAAGGAATATGGCAGATGTGTAAATCTTGCTGTCCTCACAGACTGTCTGTGCAAAAAGGAGATTGTGAGAGAGGCCACCAATACACCTGTAACTACTCTGAAGGAGTTACAGGCTTCAGCAGCTGAGATGGGAGAGACTCTGAACACAACAACTGTTGCCCGGGTTCTTCAACAGTCAAAGCTTCATGGGTGAATGGCAAAAAGACAGCCGCTGTTGAAGAAAACTCAATAAATCTGATTAGAGTTTGCCAAAAAGCATGTGGGAGACTCCATGGTCAAATGGAAGAAAGTTCCTTGTTCTGATGAGACTAAACTGTGCTTTTTGGCCATTAGACAAGACACTATGTTTGGTTGATACCAAACACTGCACATCACCACAAACACATCATCCCCACTGTGAAGGACAGCACGGTGTTGGCAGTATCATACTGTGGGGATGCCTCTTGGCAGCTGGCCCTGGAAGGCTTGTAAAAGTAGAGGGTAAAATGAATGTGGCAAAATATAGGAAAATTCTGGAGGACAATCTTATTCAGTCTGCAAGAGAACAAGACTTGGATAAGATTTATTATCCATTATCTTGATGAGTCAAAGCATACAGCCAAAGCTACACAGAAATGGTTTAAAGACAACAAGGAGAAGGTTCTAGAGTGGCTGAGTCTAAGCCCAGACCTTTTTTTTTCCCAAAAAAGCCAAATTATATTGACCATGAAAGATTTATAAAATCACTAAAAGGGTAAAACATCCAACAGGGTGAATACTTTTTATAGGCACTATGTAATCACTTCTGCCTCATAAAAACACAACATGGTGACAGCTAGAATGCCAGACTTGATGCTGTAAACATCAGTGTTTACACAAGTATTATGACATGATTACCGCATACAGGTATGGTCAAGCTAAGAGCAGAGGTTTGTTGTTTTTAGTCAGCATATGAAGAGGATGTACATGCAGATGACCTAACCCATCGTTTCCTCTTATGGTATTGTTACAGAGGCCAGCCAACGGGAAGTCCATTCACTCCTGAATGATATAAAAACAATGACTGGCTGATTAGCTCAGTTTCTAACCCTTTGAATAGGATGTCTGTGGAGCTTGTTAATGAGCAGTTGAGGCAGCAGCACAGTCCTCTCATGCTGCTCTTCTCCAGCTCTTCATTTCCATTACAGAGGATGAGGGCGGCTCACGCGGCAGCCTGGCTTACATAATTAAAAAGTGTGGCCTTTATGAGCTGTTATAACACTCTGAAGTGGCAGGACAGATAAGAGTTACAGCTCAGCTGCTGAGGACATGACTGATAAGATGCTGTGCTGATTTGCATAAATGAGAGCAGAAACAGCTGGTACATACTTTAATTTCTCTTTATTATATACACAGATAGAAAATGTGTGGCACATTTCTGTTTAAAGTCCATTTTATATACTCTGTTTAAACATTTTATGGCTCTATTACTCACCCGTTACTATCACATGTTTAGAAATTTAAACCCAAAAGGCAATCTTGGCACGTCTTCACATTCATCAGGAAACCCATAACTCCTCTGTGTTATCCAGGCAGGACAAAGTCTGATTTTATTCATCACCATGGATTCTGTCATCGTTCATGTTTGGGTAAAATGTCTCCTCTGTCCACCACGGCCATACCAGGCCGACTCAGCTCCTTCTGGGATATATCGATGTAAAATTCAGCCACGACAGGACAGTGATCTGATGCCACGCCACCCCATGACCAGTTGTCTGGGATCCACGGGTTTGTCAATGCCTCCCGCACCACCATGCAGTGACCTGATGGGTGAAACACAAGGAGAGGGAAAGTCATACATAGTGCTGTTTCCTTCCTTTCATAGACAGATGTGAGAAGTCATAGAACCAAGTTATCTAACAACTGGACATTTTTGGCTTCTAGAGACATGCCAACAACTATTGAGCTTCCCACTCTGATCAGATGTTAAAGTAACATGGCCATCATGGGATTATGGTTGATAAACTCTAAAAACGTGACCAATTTCAAGACATGACACCTCTATGCACTCACCAGAGTAGATCTTCTTTAGGGAGCGACTCAGCCAGATGTTGTCGAGGCAGCGGTTGCCCTGCGGAGAGCGGGTGCTGATGTTAGTGTAGGTGGTGGATGGTATCAGAGCGCTGAGCTTCTCCTTTCTCAGTACTTCCAGATCTGAGCTCTGAGGAGGGGCGCCGAAATCTCCCAGCACCACCAGCTCCTTCTCAGCTAAAATAACACAGATATGAAGAATAAACGTCAGTGGATCACTGAAGTCAAACAGCTGGCTGACTTCAACTAGCTGCTTTTCATCTCACGCGCTGTGGCACCAAATATGCACTATGGGTATTTTGGCTTCATGCTTTGTAACAAAAGGAGATGCTGTCATGTTGTTCATCTTTATATACAGACAATGGCTTGACCTCACAGACTGACCTTTCAGTGTTTCCTGGATGCTTGGGGAGAGGCGCTGACTCTTGGTGTCATCCATGTTGTGGATTTTTCCGTTGGATTCTCCCAAAGGAGCTGCAGCCTGCATGTGGACGTTCACCACCGTCAGATCATATGAACCAACCTGTGTAAAAAGTCAAATCAGTCAAACTTAGACATTGATTTTTATATTCTTTTTTTTTTTTAATTCTTTCCATCAGAATATCTACTTGTAACAAAGTATACAATATAGAGAAAAACCTCAACAAAAACAGAACAAGACTGGACAGTTGCCAGGTGCCTGAGATCTGGAGAGGCCCAAGGGCAGCAGGTATAAAATCAAAACTTTACTTTAGCCTGTCTGCTGGTGCCACTGTAGCTTTTCCAATGCCACTGTGACCTAACATACCCCTCCAAATTGATCAAATGGGGTGGGGCATGTTAAAGGTAATGCCAATCAACATGGTATCCGTCTTCTTTCACAAGTAGCCATATTTACAGAAATTCAAATGCCATACTGAACATTTGGACATGTGTTCTGGACTTGATAACTCCTGGATATCAAAGCACTGACTGGCCTGCATGCTGCCACTCTTTATTGCTGATTCTGTGGTAGTCAGGGCAGTAAGTGTTGGTGAGTTCGCTGGGCAGGAGAGAGAGGCATCTGAAAGTCATCGCACAGGGGTACGGTGTCGTGTTAATCTGGCAGGGTACTTAAGCACTCCATTTGATTCATATCAAGACTTCTTTAAATTCTTTTGAAACATCAATAAATCTAAAGAAGCTACCCAATAATTCATTATATTCTAAAAGAAATATAACAGGAATTTATATATCTGGGTGTCATTCTGGACCCAAACTCCATTTTTAAAAACATGTCAAAAAAGTGTGCCATGTGCTGAAATTCAACATTGCTAATTTCCACCACATCAGGAATTCATTATCAGTTGAAGATGCAAAATCCTACAAAGTGCTATGATCATGTCTCACGTACTGTACTGCATATCATCCTGGTCTCAGGCCAAATTGACTGTTCTGAACCCACTTAGATCAGTCTACAACCAGGCTCTAAAAATCCTCGCTAAGAAGCCACAGCGGCACCATCATTGTAATGTACTTGATAAATATGAAACGCAAAACTTCTACAATTTAATCATGTATTGTGCTGTTCACCTGGTACACAAAATCTTACATAATGCTGCCCCCTCCCTACCTGAAGACCTTGTTCAGCCTGGCTCTGAATTATTGAACAGCACACTGACATTGGACTGTGGAGCAGTGGAAAATCAAGAATTTTTGTTTCGCAGTCAGATGGGTGAGTCTGGGTTCGGCTGATGCTGTGGAAATGTTACCTGCCTGAATGCATTGTGCCAACTGTGAATTTTGGTGGAGCAAGGATAATGGTATGGTGCTGTTTTTTCAGGGTTTAGGCTGTACTCCTTATCTCCAGTGAAGGTAAATCTTAATGCTTCAGCATACTTCCAATTTTGTGGAAACAGAAGCCTGTTTTCTATTCCAACATGACTGTTTCCAAATGTACAAAGGAAGGACTATAAAGACGAGGTTTGATGAGTTCAGTGTGGACGAACTTGACCGGCCCACACAGAGATCTGGCCTCAAGCCCATCAAGCACCTTTGGGATGAACTTAAAAGGGGACTGTGAGCCAGGCCTTCTCGTCCAACATCAGTGCCTGATCTCATAAATGTTCTATAGAATGAATGGGCACAAATTCCCACAAAAACACTCAAAAATCTTGTGCAAAGCCTTCCAAGAAGTTTGGAGGCTGTTAAAGTTTGGGAAAAAGGGGAACAACTCCATGTTTAAGTACATGTATTTGAATACATGTCATTATAGTCCCTGTTGGTGTAATGGTCAGGTGGTCAAATACTTTTGTCCACAGTGTCTATTTTTCTGTTTTTGTAAAACAAACACTTTGTTGATGTGCTGCAGGAGGAAAGCTAATGTCCATCACCATCATCAGACATCGGTAATTAGATCATTTATATCAAAGCCAAAAAATGATTTTTAATCAGGTTAAATTTGGTTTGATTCATTGTTTATACTGTACACTGATTGAAAAAGAAACAAACACTTAATATTTTGTCATATTTTGGACACCTCAGTGTTTTGGTAATTAGTCTCCACTTACAGTAAAGTGAGCCAGGTAGAGTCGTGGATAGGTATGGTTCCCGTTGCCGTTGACGACAGGAGGCTCCAGGGCCGTTGTATCCTTCAGGTCGATACCTGACGAACTGTCCCACAGAAAGCCAGAGTAACTCACTCCCTGGGAGAGGAGGATCATGGGAAATGGAGTCAAATATTTTTCTCACAGGTTTCCTGCCTCATACAAAATAACTATCATGAACACCAGAGTTCAATGCAAGATTTAGAGGCAGCCTATATGAAGTGTATGTGGGTTACTGAAGTATTTCATTAATCTGCTATTTCAGTAAAAAAGGAAACTGTGTCACTTTATTTGACCTGCTGAAATTAAAGCTTCATAAAGAGCACTTATTAGTCTGTTACTGAGAGAAGAAAGAGGTGGTAAAAGTTTTTTTTTATTCCGATCCAGGCTTAATTGGATTATTTCTAAAGTACTGTGTTAGCCTTGAGCTAATTCTCAGCAGGGTAACTGCCGTTCACTGTGTCAGAAGGCTTCATTTTAGACTTATGGACTTCTGATAGGAGGAGGATCAGCTAACAAGGATGTCACAGTTCTCACAACACCATGTTTTCTGCTCATTTAAGGATGGTTTCTTAAAGATGATCCTCAGTATTTACTGGTTTCTGTGGGGGAAACGGCTTCAGGCTGTTCTATACAGAGGATGAACTGGATTACATTAACATAAGATGTGGGATGAAAAGGTCATTGGAAGACTATAATCGAGGGATAAATGAAAAGTGGGTGTCTTGACAGAAAGCAAAGACTTAGAGGCATTAATCTGGAGCTTTTTGAGTCAGAATTTGTCAGTTGAGTCAGATGTTGGTATAAAAATGCCTCTACTTTGACTTTAGCACAGTAACAAAAATGTTAATAGTCCTCGGTAGGAGACATTTTTTTTTTCCAGCAAGACAATGACCAGGAGCATATTGTGAGAGCTACAAAGAGAAGAAGAATGTTCTGAAGGGGCCTAGTCAAAGCCCAGACCTCAATCCAATTTAGAATTTTTTGGTGGACTTGAAAAGGGCTGTTCACGCCCGATCCCAGTGAGATCTACAGGGCTTGAGCAGTTTTGCAAAGAAGAGTGGAGTAAAATTACAGTGTGCAAGCCTAAATTAGACCAATCCACACAGACTCAGTGCACAGCCAAAGGTGCATATACTAAATACTGATTTAAAGGGGTTAGATATTTATGCAGTCACTTATTATACCTTACATGTTTTTATATAATTGACATTTGTAGAAATCTGTTTTAACTTTGACAATAAAGAGTTTGTTTGTAATATTTTTTGCCACAAAAGCCAAATTATATTGACCGTGATTGATTTATAAAATCAATAAAAGGGTAAAACATCCAAGGGAGTGAGTACTTTATAAAAGCACTATGAGTTAGTCACTATAACAGTTTCAAGTTCTAACAGCAACATTTTTAAATTTATCTTTCCACTAGATGAGGATTTTTTATAACAAAACTTTGGTAAGTATCACTGTCATGTATCTTCAGCAATACTTCTACAAAACTAAATGCAGTCATGGAGCAGCCGTTTTTATGATATAAAGTGTAAATGTATTCTTTGATGAAGCATTTTAATGGATTTGTGATGATAGGTGCCAAACCTTGCTGGAATGTGCAGTTGGTTTTTCAGAGACAACACATTTCCACAGCCCTCGTGGTCCTTTCCACCGTCGTACGCTGGCCAGAGTTCCCTGGTTTAACTCCACACAAAACTGAAAAACACAGCAGAGAGACAAACATTTGTTAGCAACATAACTCTCACTAAAGGAAAGGAAGTCACAGTTGGGTTACGACTCCTATAAAGAAGCCAGTCTTCCAAGCAGGCAGCCTGTGGCTTATTCCCACATGTCATTCCCCACTCTCTCTTTCTCTCGTGTCATGCTGTATTTACTGTGTCCTTCTCAAATAAAGGCAGAAATGTGAAACTTTATCCTGGGAACCTTGTAGTGAGCTATTCAGTGAAACAACAGCACAGTTAAGGCTGTTTTTGTCATCAAATTAAAGAGAATAAAAAACTCAGGATTAGTGGACAGCAACAAGAAATATATTACAAATAAAAACAGTTAAATGGCTGAAATCAGATCAACATGTTATGTAAAAAGTGTCTCAAAGGATGATGAGAGTTTATGATGGTAAGAATCAGAGCATGACGGAGGAGATTAAAAGATCTCCCAATGTTGATCTGATACATAAACGCCAACACAGCTTTATCTCTTCGTGTCTGATGAGCGTCTAATCTGTCTGAAACTCATGACAAAGTGCCGCTCACTCACTCTGTTGTTCTTTGTTTTAACACTTGGGGGCAGATTAAATCACGCCGACAGTACAAAACACATTAACAGAAACAACACAGAGAGTTCAGTGAACTCAGAAAGCCTGAGCTGATCTCAGAGAGGAAACACAGGGAGAAAGAGGAAGCCTTCATGTCAACATCACCAAGAGGGAGAGGGAGAGCGAAAATGTTTCCAAGGAGCCGTTGAGCCTCGTCTGTGTGGAAATAAAACATGTATAAAGAAGGAAAGAAATTAAAGGAGTAACACAGAGAGATGTGAAGGCTCTGGTTACTGCTCACAAGGTCTAAATTTAACAGGAGAGGCCCCCTGATGGACCCTGAGGGGGTCAGAGGGGCCCGACTACTGTAAGAGCATTCATGACCTCTGCACTCAGGGCCAACACTAAACATCAGTAATTAATATTCAGTCACTCTCTCTCATTACAATAAAGGACAACTGACGTCAATGAGGGAATGAAAAAAGGCTGGCGATATGACCTGATTTATGATTTTAATCAATTTTCTTTCCTGCTTTATATTGCACAAGGAGTAAAGAGGAAAAACAGATCATGTCAACCAGTAAATTGTTCACAGAGGGAGATTTTATGTAAAAAATAATATAATAAAAATACTTCAATGATAAGCAGATACAACAAGCGAGCTGCCCAGTTATAGTCTGTGAGGGAAATATCCCATTGCCAGAGAATCACCTGAACTTGTCACACCTGCTCAAACTCGTGTGTATTTACATGTTTATAGTGAAGAAAAGCAAATGATCCAAATGTTTCTGATTATGATGAGGGTTTCCAACCAGTTTGCTCAACTGGGCAAAGTCCGAGGAAAGTGGTGGAGGAAGTTCAACAGAAAATCTAGATTTTCATTCACCAACATCATGATTTACAACAAAATACAAATCACAATTAAAATCATCGTATTTTACAACGTACAACGAAGTTGTAAGATCATGAGGATAGAGCTGGGACATTTTGAGAAAATTTTCCTCCTATACAGCTGTCACCACACCAGAAATTTTGATTTGGGTTTATAAAGCATCTGAATGAAAGTTTTTATAAAACTTAAGTTCATTCATTTTATTTATTTATTTATCAAACCTTTATTTAACCAGATAAAACCCATTGAGATCAAGATCTCTTTTACAAGGGTGACCTGGCCAAGAGGTCAGCAACACACGTGATTACAAATAGTACATATTCAAGAGACAAATAATAAACAATATGTTAGAAAAAACAATAAATAAGAATTAGAGGTAGATCACATTTTAAAGTGCAGCAGTAGGAATCACAATAACAATTTACAAACACAAGCACTGTTCCAAGGTCTCACATTGTCTGTCAATTAAGGTAGAGTGAAAGTTTTCCAGTGAAGTATGTTCTTACATCATTCAGGAACACTCTCTACAAACATTTAAACATTTAGTTGCAAAATGGATACACAGTTTTACTTGGGTGGAGAAGGCTCTGCCCAAAAGATGTACCCTGCTGTAGTCAAGCAGCATACTTTGACTTTCCAGGGAGGGAATAGCTGGAAACCCAGATATGGATAGATACATTTATTACAAAGTGTACTGACTACAATAAAATGAGTTCAAAAGCAATTAATCCAAAGTATAAATCTGAATATAAGGGTGCAACAAGTTTTATGCTGTTAAGGAGAAGGCTGGGGTGGAGGAGGTTAAGCTTTGTCAGCAGCAGCGCGGTGCATCACCATTAGGGATTAGTGAGATGTACATCATATTTAAATACACCAATGTGTTGAGAGAAAGAGCTGCGATTGGCTGTGGGAGCTTGGAGGCCATAATTAGGATCAGCTGACTTCTGCTGATCATAGCTGTGCGTGTGACTACCGTGTCCTGCAGGAACTAAAGCCAGGCTTCTTTTGTGTGTTAGACGCTAAATCAATTTAAAGTGTTCATATTTGTAACAATGTTTAACCATAGGTATTGTTACAAAAACTCCAGCGCTTTTACATAAAACAACACTCAAACTTTCAGTATGATGACACTAACAGGCCTTGTTGTGACAAAACAAGTATTTACATTATTACAGAAACATGACTTCTACCAACCACAAAAACCAATACAGCCAGTCTTACCCACCACAATACTTTCACTGTCTGCAACAGTACAATGATATTTCAACTTCATTCTTGTAATTCTAAAACTTTTTTGCCCATTTTTACAACTTCTTTTTTTCCTCATATTTTGAGATTCTAATCCCTTTGGTGTGGTCCTGATACTCTGTTACACTCTTTTTTAAGCAAATAGAGAAATACATTTTTTTTTTAAGTTCTGCAAAAACTTCAAGTTGCCACCAGTATACACAGAGCTCTGATCACAGTATATATGATAAAATGCCAAACTTTAGAATGTAACAATAAAACATGCAGTCTCATCTTGATGAAGAGAACAGGTTTCCTTCTCAGTATACCCTAAGAATATAAATACCCCTCCCTTCAAGTTCCCATCATGCATTGTGCAACTAAAGGACAAACTAAACATAGAAATTTTATTAGTTTTCCAGACACGGACAAATACCAGCAGAGCCAGAAATGGAAACATCATGATCTCACTGATACAGTTTATATTTATACTTTTCATTCTCTGTCTTTCTGGCCTTTTTAAATGGGTTAATGTTCCTAATAAAGATCAAATTATCCTATCATAACCTTGAGCCTATGGTGTTTATTGAATAAACGCAAACTAAAGATGCTTTCGTTAGCATTTGCTTACTTTTGCCCATTCAGTGCTTCTTTTAAAAATGAGGCTCTCTATGGAAAATGCTGTTTTAGGCTTCATAAAATGATTTGCAGGCATTTAATGCTGACATTTTAAGCTTTATAAGCTTTCCATGTGCTAAATGAGCACCACACAGATTAGGGAATTTGTGAACAAAAATACTTATTTAGCACCAGCATCTGATAAGAAACACGTCCTTTTTTGTCATCTGGAGTTACCACACAAGTGGTATGTTGCAGTCTGGACCTTTGATGACACAAAACACGTGATCGCAAGCCAAAGTTATTTAAAAAGCATAAATTGTTGCATCTAATGTATCCTATATCCCATATACTATTCTGATCTGGGATGTTTTCTAGGAATCTTGAGAAAAGAGTGCATTATCACTGAGAAACCAGCTGAACTATCCTGAGATAACAAGATAAATAAGCCAAAATCTCAAGAAAACAACCAGAATTTACTTGTTATTACAGTAAAATGGAGTGCAATAAAATATATGTATGTATGTCCACTTAAGTCTTCTGCATATCATAGATTTTTCAAATTCCTGACCCATTACTGACCCAAACCCATCAGTTGTGAACCACTGCTTCACAGTACACAATATTTTAGTGATTTCTGCCCTTTATCATATAAATAAGAGTAGACTAAACTCAGATAAGCTGCAGTGAGATGTTCAGAGAACCTGGTCCGTCCTCACTGCAGAGTTAGAAAAATATTAATAATAATAAAATGTCTTCACACAGGCTGGAGGTTAAAACCCAATAACAGGATTTATTTTCATTCATTGTTCCCCTTTGGGACCGCTGACCCTGAAAGTGTCCGACGATGGATTACTCTCATATTTTACTTTGCCAAAACACAAAACAGCCTCATAATTCAACCGCAGAGGAGAAAAGTGCGAGCGCAGCAGGCCGTGATACGGCTTGGAGAGGAGCCAAGGCTGAGAGGAAGACGGAGCTGACGGAGCCGGGAAGGTAAAGGATGAAACACTGATAGACAACCTGATAGACTTTAAATCAAATGAACCTGCAGAGGCTGTATTTCTTTTTTCTTTTAAATCCACTAAGAAACATCAGAGAAATGAAGGAGCCGGAAGTTTATTTGTTTGAGTATTCATCTAAAGAATAACCATGGTTTCACAATAATCACGATTATTATGCATCTATTTATTTCACATTATCAACTAATAAAATCAAACAACTATCTCACAGAAGCTTCTGCAAACATCATCTTAAATATCTTCCTGCTCATTTCCAATTCCTCTCTTTTCTTTGATGGACCTAGTGTAACCCTCAGTGGATTGTCAAACAGAGCAGATACAAGAACTTAGGGGAACCTCACAAGTGAGTGGACTAAGGCTGGAGTCAGTGGATTAAGAGCCACCACACTCCAGGAAATGGACTACAAGTCTTCTGTTATACTAATATGGAGCAAAATTCTGAACCGAAGTCATCAGGATCTTCCCTGAGCTAAGGAGAAAAAGAACTGGACTGTAGCTCAGTGGTCAAAGTCCTGTTTTCAGATGAAAGTCAAATTAGCATTTAATTTGGAAATCATAGTCCCAGAGTCTGGAGGGAGATCAGAGACGCCCAGAATCCAAGGTGCTTGATGTCCAGTATTTTCAGTTTCCATAGTCAGTGATGGTTTGAGGTGCCATGCCATCAGCTGCTGTTGGTCCACTGGGCTTTATCAAGTCCAGAGTCAACTCTGTCCGCTGTCTACCAGGTTTTTGAGCACTTCATGCTTTCATCAGCTGAGAAGCTTTATGAAGATACTAATTTCCTTTCCACCTGCCCACAGTGAAGCCAAAAGCAGAAACTGACATGCTGATCATGGTATTACTGCACTTGAATGGCCAGCCAACCTGCCTAAACTAAACCCCAAAGGAAATCTTGGGGATATTGCAAAGAGGAAGATGAGAGACATGAGACTCAACAATACAGATGAGCTGAAGGCTGCTATCAGAGCAACCTGGGTTTAATGACCTCCCAGTAGGGCCATAGACTGATTGGCTCCATGTCCACGTCTCTATGTCGCATTATGGGAAAATTATCATGGGGAAAAAATGAACTTTTTCATGATATTCTGTTTGTTTTAGATGCATCTGTACTATTTTTAAGTATGCTTGGTCATCAGCTGGCCTGTTAATCCCATTTTCCATTATGAGCTAGCATCAAGCTAATGAACTGAGACAATGTATCTCTGAGAAAATGCAGCCCTGATGGAGAATCTGGTTTAAAGCTGGGGCTCTTCAACGTTTTAAAGTATGACCTATTGGCTCTGAGGTTTCATGATCCCCAGACCCCTCACCTGCCATAATACAGCCAGCAAAGTGTCAGCCTGACACAGCCTCTTAACAGGCACTGAAGACAATGTGCAGAATCTGTAATGTAAAAATCAGCCCACATTTAACATTTGTTAAATCCTTAATATACAGGGTTTTTAGTGACTTCTACAGGAGTCAGTATTTTGAGGTTGAGAATGGCAGGTTTAAAGTACAGTATACTCTCTTCATGTTGCATCCTGTTTTTCTTTACTGGTATTAGATTGTTTTTCTGGTAGAGAGAGATCTGAATCTAATAAGACTGATTCAATATAAGAAGTATTAATTTATGTTGTAAATCATCCTCTCTTCTGCAGGTAGAAACCATTTGCTCTGAATAAACCAACAGAAAAATGAATTAGCTGTTTAACTCAGGATGAACAAATGAAGAAAAATAAGAGCAAACGGTGAACTTGGTGAACCTTCAGAGAGAGCCAGAGAGCGGTGTGAAGCTGCCAGCACAGAACAAGGACGGAGAGAGAGTGAGAGCATGACTCTGTTTGGCCATTTGTCCAGTTGTTGTGTTTTAATCATCCTATTTACACAAAGCCTCTTTGATAGTGAGCAGTGAGGCCTTTGAACGCGGCATTAATCATGAGTTTAAAGCCTAACCGCAGACTTCCTTAGAGACAAAACAGACGGAGGACAACAGTCTCAAAGCGGCTCACGCTCTCCGTATGACTCACCACATTACTTTTTACACTAAACATGACCACCAGAAGAGTGAAACACTGACACTGGTGTTTGGATATTAGGGATTTAGATCTAATATAACTTAAAGGAAGGTAGTAGAGAGTCTATAGTAGGTCTGAAAGGAAATATTTTTAAGAGGAAAATAGACACAAGGACATTTTTTAAAAGCAAAAATGTGTCAGAATGATGTAAATCATGAAAGTCTGAGTTCAAATTCAGCTCCATGGGTGCCATAGTAGGACAAAAGGGGACCCCAAATGTGCCTGAAATAATGACATAAATCCAGAGTATTAGTTGCAGCAGTAGATCAGACCCAGTCTGTTTTGGTAGGTCACCCAGCTGGGAAAAAAAGGTTAAAAACATATTAATGTGCAATGATTTTTATAGGTCAAGATTTGTCTTAAATTTGACAGTTCTTCAAAGAAACCTCAGTCAGTGTCATTCATGAGACATCCTTTGTGTTCTTATGGAAACGATGATCTTTTAAGATTGAAGCCTGCACACATTCTTTCCATATAGCATATAGCCACAACCCTTTTATGCCCATATAAGGGCATGAGCCTGCAGGGCTGTGTGCAAACACAGAAGGCAAACAGGAATGAGAAGACTGCTGTAAATTGAGTTTTTAAATAAATGATTAATGAAAAAAATTTCACACAAATGCTAAGTTTAAATTCAGAATTTAACATTTTCAATCAGGTCCTAAATATCCTTTTTTCAGGACAAGCTGGGACTATAAAGACAAAAGAATAAACTAAACAGAAATTAAAACTCGAAGATTTTTAAGTGTGACACACAGGAAACAACGATGACTAAGGCTTATTTGTTTTACAAACTTGTTCTCCCATCTCTTGGGGACCAAAAGGTGAAAAAAAAAATCATTTTGTGAAAAAGCCTTCAAAATATCCACATATTTACAAAAAAGTCCTCAAAAAAGCTTTTTTTTTTAATTGACTGACTGTGAGCCATCATTCAAAGCAATCCCTGTCTGCAGAGACACATCACAGGCTCTCTGTCTCTCACAGCAGAAACCATTGAAGATGGATGAAATATGGAGAAAAATGACATTTGAAATCTGAGTTACTGGTGTGGGTTTAATCTTTGAAGACCCCAGAAAGTCACTTAAGGTCAAGGCTCACTAGCAAAACCTCCATAAGGACTATGAAGGCATGGATATTAGCATGGATCATTAGAACAACACACAACAGGCTGCAAGAGGAATAAAAAAAAAAGGGAGACTATGATTTATGGTTTGAAATTTGTTTAACTTCTTCTTGTATTTGACAACATAGTCTCAGAGGGTTAAAATCAAATATTGCATGGTTAAATCAAAAGTAACATAATTAATTTTTGTCATATTCAATCATTTAAAAGTTATAAGTTGATAAAAACTGCAGTAACATGTGATGAAAATAGCCACTCTAAAGGCTTGTTCTTGCTAGTGGTGATGGCTCTTCCTCACTCAGTCAGCAGATTGAGAGAGAGAGCGTTTTGTCATGGGAAAAGCAACGCAAACAATGAGCACGCCTGCCCGTGTCTAGCGTGTGCAGGCTGTTTAATGCCAGTGTACACCGGCTCTCCCAGACCTAAAATCAGCCCGATCAACCGGGGATTCTTGTTCTCCAGATTAGCCACTCTGGGCTAAAGCGAAATACACATGAGATAAGGCAAAACCTTTTATAAACTTTATCTAAAATATTCCTTTTCAAGCCCTGAAAGAAACTTTGAGTTTAGGACAAAATGAAAAAAAGTCAGAGGGAAAATATTTTCTGGCAGCCTCACTGCAGCGAGTGAAGTCAAAGATCTGAGAGAATGAAACTTTTCTAATACTCTCTGCAGGAGGAGACACTGAGAAGATGAAAAGAACGGCTGCTAATGACTAAGACAGAAGAGAAGGACGCAGAAAACAGGCAGAGGATCGGTGTGGGAGGCTGGCAGGAGAGAAAACTCTCAGTGATGTGGGCTAAAGCTTGTCCAGAGTCAGCTCGTCCTCCCACCACCTCTCGCTCTACGTCCAAAATACTCCACCGCTGACCTACTTCCTTCTCCACCAAGCTCCAGTTTCTCCACCGAGGCTCAGCTGGTATCCCGTTCAGAAGGTGACACTGCATGTATGCAAACAAGTGTGTGGGCTGAGTGGGAATACATCACACCGCCTGGAGCATACTGAACTCGGACATTTCACGGATACCCTGACACTCCTGGAAGACTGCAGTCGACCTACTTCTCTACTTTACAAGAGAGTGGGTGTTTGGCTGGACTTCTTATCTTAGTGGTGTTATTTTATGTGTTTACTGAAACTAGGTGGCAAAGTTTGATTTCTTAAGACTCATCACAATGAGAAATTTATTCTTCGATAGAGCCGCTGAGTATTTGCTCTGATTAGAAAGGTAAATCCATGCTAATTATTTCTTAGTAATCACCTTTAAAGATTTTGCTTTCTGACCAATCACAATGCTAATTGCTGCCAACAGTAAAGAATTTTGAGGCAGACCTAACAGAGCAGCAAAACCTTCCTAAGGCATGATGTTAAGTTTTCCTTTACATATCTGACAGTAGTCAGTGCCAAATTATTTGAAACTAACAGTGTCATACAGATGTGTAATAAAAGAAAAATGATGTTCCCATCAGGAAAGGAAAGGGAAAAAAAAATCATGACCAAGACTGTCCAGAAGGAGGGGAATGGGGTGTGTTTGTGTGTGTGTGGGTGGGTGTGTGTGTGTGTGGGGGGGGGGGTCGGTCCACAAAATCATGATACACTGTGAAGTTAAGCTGTAATGATCATATTTTTTTTCCTAAATAACACACACTCTTATCAAAGCAACAGGAATATATTCATTTATTCATGGAGTTTATAGCCTTCAAAATGAAATAATAAAACCCTTTTGTTGACTAAAAATGGTTAAAAATGGCCTGCCAAAAGATAGGCAGAAAGTACCAAAATTGTAAACAGGCAGAAAAATTGGTAAGAAGGGGTTACAAGTGGCAAACATGACCATAGAAAAAAGTGTAATGCATTTAAAATTGGCAAAAATTAACATAAAAAGCAGTTAATAGAGGAAACAGAAGGTGGAAAGAGCGAGAAAGGGGTGAACAGAGGCAAAATGACCAGTAAAAGTGGCAGAAAGTGTTAAAAAGTGGCAAAATGGGCAGATAAGGTTGTAAAATAGGATTAAAAGAGAAAGGGGAAGAGCAAAATGGTTTTAAAGTAGAGAATAGTGGAAAAAAGGGTTAACAGAGGAAATAGGGGTCAAAAGTGGCAAAAAACGTCATAAAATGCAGCAGAAATGGATATACAGTGCATAGTTAATGGTGGCAAAAATGGGTAAACAAAGGCAAAAATAGGTAGAAAGTGGCAACAATGGGTTAACTAGAGGCAGAGATGTCCAACAACATGGGAAAAATTGGTTTTAAGTGGCAAAAATGTGATGAAAAGGGGTTAAATTGCAGCAAAATGGGTAAAAAGAGTCAAATCAAGTACAAAAAATTGCACAAAACTGACGAAATGAGGCAAACAGAAGTGGCAAAAATGGGCTAAAAAAGTGGTTTAAAGAGGCAGGAAACAACTTCAACATCAACCCCAATAATAGCTTGACTCACTTTTTAGCTTTAAATGAGGTAACTGTTAGCTATAATGCTAGCATCAATGCTGTTGATCTAACACATGCAGTGATATTATATCATGACTGGGGAGGGCCCATTCACTGGTTTTATCTGTCAGCCATATCTGTAGGCAGACCCGTGTACAACACTCTGAAAACAAAAATGATTAGGACTTTTTTTTTTTTTTTTTGCACAAACGTCTTCTCCCAATTCTTGAGGACCAAAAAGTGAAAGTATAAAAGTCTTCAAAATATTGACATATTTACAAAAAGTCATTGCACTTCTTTGTATTAGCTGTTTTTGTGCCATTATTAAAATCAGTTCCTGTCTTCAGTGACACAGAGGGCAGAGACACACCACAGCCTCTCTCTCTCTTCAAGATGGGAAAAAGGAGGAGGCTAAGAGCTTGAGGTGAAAACATGAAATGCCACTTTTATAAGCGTTTGGACCTCAAAATGTGAATTAATCCATAAAATGAAAACAGTGGTTTAATATTTTTTTTAAAATACACATTATGGAGAGATTTTTTTTAAAATAACAGAGTCACTACATTTAAAACAAGCATTGGAGGCAGGCAGAGCTGAGCAGCAGTTTGTCTCCACTTGTCATTCTTTGTTATTGTTTTGACTGAGAGCCCCTGCAAGCAGAATTTACATACTGCATTCAGTTACAACATATTATGTGCCATCTCCACATACAATGGAGATGGCATATAGTGTACAAAAAAAATTGTTTTCACTTCATATGAATCTAATCCGAAGCCACACAATATAACACAGGCCTAGCAAGACTAGAACAAAGTCTGAGACCGATGATCCATTATTATGACGAAAACAGAAGCTGAAAGTAAAAGTGAATTCAGTTCATCCTAATTCCTGACACTTCTGAGGAGGACAGCCTCTAACCCTTAGCAACCGCTGTCATATTTATAGTTAAGAAGACACAGGAGAGCGCTAACACAGTTCAACCTAAATGTGAGCCTGGAAATAGCACACAGTCACACTCAGGAGACGCTGAGGAGAGCAGGGAGGGGAGGAGAGCGGGCGTATTTGCATAACAGCCTCACATTAAATAAATGGGAAACACTGTGAGGGTTTGGAAGTGTATTTTTCAAAGTGGTGAGTCATTTAATTTATAATGCTGCAAATCAAACAGCCGTCAGCGTGGACAGCAAGAGCAGAGAGAGCTCCACTTTACCTTATCGAGAGCGTCTCGATCCAGCAGGTCCTGCACCGCCAGTAACCGGATACTGCAACACAGAGAGAGAACAGGCTTTACATTTACATATTCATTGCACAACATTAACATTAAAGCCTCTAAAGTGACCCTACGTGCTGGATTATTGAAGGAGCACAGCTGTACTCTGTCTCTGTAGTTCATGCCAAAAGCATTTTACACTGGCCCATCAGTATGTAATCAGTATGCAGAGCCCTGCACATATTCTACAACTGTTTTATGTCACTTATTGTAAATATTTGTATGTTTATGAGTCTATTTTTCTCCTTTACGTACAGCACAGTTTAGTCTCTTTTTAGCAAAAAGCTGAGCTGTGTAGGGTCTACTTGTTTTAGTACGGACCGGGAGAAAGGACATAAAAAGGATAACAGTTAGCAGGCTCATCGTCATACCCCCATGCGCACAGGCGGCTCCTGCAGACTGCAGGGATACATAAATACGATCACAGGTAAGACACGGTTTAATGAATTTGTCCAGATTACAAAAACCCATGACATCCCAGCAAAGACAGAGGAGTGGAGGACTTCCTGATCCCCCAGAGACAATCACAGTCCAGATCCACAACAGTCCAGCTCACAGCTCAGTTTACTGCATGCATGCCAGTTGGCCCAGAGTCTGGATCCAATAGTCACTAACATTATGTACAGGGATGATCATCAGTGGACTAAATTGACAGTTCATACACTGGTCAAATACATGAGTCTGGTTGAACTCATTTAAAGAATCAACTAAGACAAATCATATTAGCTTTAACTACAGTAATGTAGATGATGTCATATGTCATTTCTCTCAATATCTACAATGTGGTTTGAAATTAGATTAACAAAATCTCAAGTTCTTTTACCTCATTTTTCTCCACTGGGGTTTAGATTAACTGTATATATACAAATTGACTGCAGCATTGACTGCATCAGTAACAGTGATCAGTGGTTGGGGGGCCCCCAGTCAAACTTTGCTTAGGGCCCCGAGTAAGCTTGGGCCGGCCCTAACAAATTTATTAGACCACCACCCAAAGTAAGGTTTATGCCACAGCCGCCCTAAATTAATAACACTGGTCATTACCAAAATCATTTTTTATGTTTCTGCAATGTTTAATACACCAATATGTGAAGCTCTTTAACCCAAATGACATTTTTAATGCTAAAATATAATTATTATTGTTATCCATGAATTTTCAGATTTACTGATTTTCCAAAAACTGAAAAAATAGTAAAGCACATTATTATTTCTTGATTAATATGTCAAATTATAGTTATTTACTTACATTCTTAAACAGAAAAATGAGTTTTAGTGGTTGAATGTTATGCTCAATCAATTTCTGACTTCTGAGAGAAGCCCAGTAAGCCGGCTCAAATTTGGGTATAAAAGGTGATTTCAGTTTGAAATTCCTCATTCCTAATGGTAAAACGTGGAGAGCTCACTGAAAATGAAAGAGTCTGCATTAAAGCACTTCATGGCGCTGGATGGTCTCTGACACAAATATGACAGGTGGTCTAATAAATTTGTTTAGCACTGTACATTTCACCTGTGAAAGCTCCCATACAAAGCATTTAGGAAGGTTAATACTTTTCAAAAAATTCTTGCAAGGTTATTGGACAAACACTATGTCATATTTATTATAGGCCAATCAGAGCAGCAATGCAAAATGAGGTTGTATGCATGCATAGCTCTGCAATAAACTGACAGGCAAATGCTGCAGTAGTATCTAAACAGTAGATTATGACGTTATGTCAAGAGAAGCTTTCAGTGCTCTTGGTTTAATAAATTAATGTGGAACAATTCTGATGATACAGCTGCTTTTCTACTGCTACATTTGAGCTAATCGCTTCAGCTGTAACAGCCACACCAGCTTTTGTACATCTCAACCCACTCGAAATGGTCGCACACTCATGCTGAGGCCGGTGGGCAGAAGAGCAAAAAACATCTTTTCCTTGAAGCCTTGAAGCTTTGCCAAATGGATTTGCCTGATGACAGACATACTTTGTGAGGTTAATGTCAGAAACCTGCAAAAATCCAATATCCTGCATCCCTAGTTACATTACAGTCATGATATGTCATTTATGGACAAGTTCAAGTTGGCTCCTTTGAGTGAGGGGAGGTTTGAGAGGCTTCTTTTGGTATCCATTTTTGTTGTGTTAAGTAAATAAAAAAGCCAAAATGGTACCAAATGAAGAGCTGTTTTGCAGCCAACAGAATAGCTGTTATCACTGAGCTGAGACATATAATCCACATCTCTAGAAAGAGCTACAATTCCCATCACTCTAAGTGAGGCTAGATGCAGATACAGCTAATAAAGCCATGCTTTCTATTACTAACAGAATACAGCAGATCACATCAGATGGGTCCCAGTAGACACTGCATCTGCACAACCAATCCCATCTGGATGAAGACATCTCAGACCACCTCTGTATGCAGTCTGAACTGTAGGATATTGAAATGTTTTTAGGACACATCGAGTTGTGTCCATAAAAAGACCCAAAACAGTTATAAAACTGCACCCTGAAGATTAAAAACTACACATTTCTTTGGGTTAAATTGGAAGCTTTTTAACACTGGTGGAGTGGAGAGCTGAGAAAATCTGACTAACTCTCTCTGAGGGTGTTCAGAGCTGCTGTCCTAAATCCTATCTGCCAACACCTTCTTGCACGGCGCAGGACGGGCCTTTACAACCCAATAAACATTTATCTGTTTACCTTTAAATGATTTTCCAGACCAACAGTCAGCACAATAAAAAGCAATACATTTCCTGCTCACGCTCAGCTCTGAAGACAAACTGCTTGGCGGTGCACTTTGTGACAGAAGTAATGAAAGCATTTCTCAGCGCTCCATTTCGATTATAAGAGGAGAATTCACACAGTCCCTTAGAGCGAGCCGACAATCTCAGATCTGGTTATGAGCTTTTTATCATGTTAGAGCCGAAGGTGAAAAGTTCTGCTTCACTAAGATGTTACATAAGGCTTTATTCTCTCACAAAGTGCTCCCAGTTGGCATTAGCATATGTTAAACTGATTCACCGTGGTGCAACACGATGAAAAGAAGTTTGTGGCAGAGCTTTGACCCTGTCAACCTCTAACCTACTAATCCAAAATCAGCCACTCAGAAAATCTGATTACATAACTGGCTTTTCTTTTCTGTTAGTGAGGAGCTGCTGCTGCTGCTGGTCAGACAGCAGCTCTGTTACCTCTCAGCACCGTTCAGCCTGGGCTCAGTGACCTGCACCAACTGGACATGTAATGTAATCACACAGGAAGGAGAACATGGACAAGTTACAACACAAATCCTACACATGGTTGTTCACGTCATGCTGTAAAGTGCCATGAAGGGCACATTCAGCCACCAGGACACTTCCTCCTGCAGTCTTGGATTCTTTTAAGCTGCATTCAGGTCACACTGGAAAGACAGCAGGGACAGCTTGACCATCAGGCTTGCCTGTTTGTCCCCAGTGAGTTCTCTTTCTGATTCAGGTTCATGTGGTTGAATATTAAACCACTAAACCACGTATCCTCTACTCAAATTTTTCAGGATCTTTTAAGTCAAAATACTTCCAGATGTCACTTTTCCTGTTAAAGCAGGCTAAAATAAGGCCTGTGCAGGTGGGTGAGGAGTGAAACGTTACCTAATTAATGACGTCCTCAATAAGTCTTGCACACGCACTCCTCAGTTTAGAGTGACCGGAATAAGAATCAATTAAAGCAGCTGCAGATGAATATTCAGGAGGCCTTGGTGAGTACAGTAGGTGAAGGAGGAAGAGGATTAGAGGTGAAAATGGATCTCAATGTGCGGAAAGATCAGAGCCTCTTTAACACATAAGACTAAACATCCTCTTCAAGGTAATACTCATATACAGTGCCTATAAAAAGGTTAACCCCCTTGGATGTTTTACCCTTTTATTGATTTTATAAATCAATCAAAATAATGTGGCTTTTTTGACTAAAAATATTCCCCCCAAAAAAGAAAAAAACTCTTTAATGTCAACATGAAAACAGATTTGCAACAAAGTAATGTCAGTCAAAAAAATGTAATGAACAATTTGTGACTGCATAAATATTCACCCCCTACAAGTCAGTCTTTATCAAATGCCCCATTGGCTGCAATCACAGCCCTAAGTCTGTGTGGATAGGTCTCAATCAGGCTTGTGAATCTAGACATGGCAATTTTACTCCATTATTCTTTTCAAAACTGCTTAAGCTCTGTGATGTTGCACTGGGATCAGTCGTGTACTTTTCAAATCTAGCCACAAATTCTCTATTGGATTGAGGTCTGGGCTTTGATTAGGCTAATCCAGAACATTCACCTTCTTGTCTTAAAATCATTTCTGTGTAGCTTTCACTTTTTGCCTTGGGTCATTGGCTTGCTTGAAAATAAATTTCCTCCAAAACCAGCAGCCAAGAAGTATCCCAACAGTGTGATGCTGCCACCACAGTGGGAATGATCTGTTTGGTGATGTGCAGTGTTTGGTGTCCGCCAAACAGCGTCTTGTCTGATGGTGAAAAAGCACCATTTTGGTCTCATCAGACCAAAGAACTTTCTTCCACCTGACCATGGAGTCTCCCACATGCCTCTTTGGTGAACTGTACTTCAGATTTAACGAGTTTTCTTCAACAATGGCTTTCTCTTTGCTACTCTCCCTTAAAGCTTTGACAGTCAAAAAACCTGGGCAACAAAATGCAGAGTCTCTCCCTTCTCAGCTGCTGAAGCTTGTCCTTCAGAGTTGTTATACATGTCTCGGTGGCCCCTCTCACTCGTCTCTTTCTTGCAAGGTCATTCAGTTTGTGAGGACAGCCTGATCTAGGCAGAATGTTTCCGTTTCTTGATGGATTTAACTGAATTCCAAGGAATGGTCACTGCCTTGGAATTTTTTTTAATCAATTCCCTGACCTATACTTTTCAAATACCCTTTCTCTGAGTTGCTTGGAGTGTTCTTTTGTCTTTATGGTGTAATGGTAGCCAGGAATATTAATTTATCAGTGACTGGACCTTCCAAACACAGGTGTCTTTATACTACAATCACTTGAGATGCATTTACTGAACTCAGGTGATCCCCACTTCACTAATTGTGAGACTACTAGCACCAACTGGCTACTTTTTTTTCCTAAACGGTGTAATTATATTCCCTATGTTTGATTTATAAAATCAATAAAAGGGTAAAACATCCAAGGGGGGTCAGTACTTTTTGTAAGCACCGTACTTCTACAGAGATGGACTCAGTGATGACTTAGGTGAATGTCTGGATGCTTGGATGTGTCAGCCATTGTCAAAGTTTACATAACAGTTTCTTACCACCCTTGTTAAAGTGAAAGTTCAATTAAAATGAACTGAAACTCAATTTATTACCCCACATTATTTAACAGCTTGACTCATGTGTGTGCAGATTTAGTTGATAAGTCCTCTATCAATCATCTTCGTTTCACTTTTTCTTCCAGTCTCTGTTTTTCCTGCACCACCTGTCTGCACAGCCTCAGGTTACATAACAGCGAGCGAGAGAGAGAGAGAGCTGCTGAGATCACAGCACAAAGTTTGTCGCCTCTGAGATCAGTGAGAGCACAGATCCTGTTTTCAGAACAAACAGACCTGCAGACAATAACCCCCTACCCCCCTCCTCCCCTCTGGAGGTGTGATACCTCTGCGCCAAGAGAGAGAAAGAGAGAGAGACGCTGAAGCCATTTTTCCCACATGTGCGCCTGAAATTTTCTAGGAAACTAAAGGACATCCTGCCCCTGAATTTCCCTGGGGTACTCCTTCACATACATCCCTTTGACACACAGTGAGGTGCTCTCGACCTGTCGCCATTACATTACCACATCCTCCTGCTTATTTTTCTGACAATATGTTACCATGCACAGTGAAGTCCAGCAATGAGATGGTCTCAACCAGTATAAAAGCACCTGGGATGGACTGGTTTATTGAGGACAGCATGTCCTACTCCACTATGTAAGGCAGCAATATATTCTTCCCTCCAGGCAGTTATGAGAGACGTTCATCCTGTTGACCTTGCTAACGAATTTTCAAGCAGGCTGAATCCCACATCCACACTTACAGGCTTAGAGACTTTGAGGCATGTTCCCAGGAGTGTGACCTGCAAATTCCACACACTTTTATCCAACAGCACAGTGTTTTTACACCTTCACACGGATATGACTGAAGACTTTACTTGGACTTGTCTCTTTAAGATTTTACACCCAACTCAGATAAGAGGTTTGACACTCCTGCCAAATAATTTTTATTTTGTACTTCTCTTGCATTAACAATAGGAGTTGAATGCCATTTCTTACATTCATGCATTACCCTCTGTGTCTGCAGAACAAGCCGACAGGTTGGCACATCCCTTGCAGCTGCCACAGATGGGCCAGTTTAAGGCATATACGATACAGGTGGTCACTTCAGGTGCCATGTTCAAGAGGAGTGCTTCCTAAGATTATAATAAAAGGTGCAGTAGTGCAAAAAAGGACAAGGTTACAGCAGTGAGTGTTGAGTGGTCATCAGAGTAACTGTTGATATCATCTAAAGCCTTCATGGTCTAACGCACTACTCACTTGGCTTATGTCTATGAGGGCTCAGTGCTCAGGCTTTAGGATGGAGATTGAGACTACCTTGCAAGAAGACTGCAGCTGTGCTATGGTCAGGTTGCGCCCCGCCTCCTCCTAACTCATGGTCAATTTTCCTGAATATTCCTGCTGTTTTCACACTGGCTTATTCTGAAATCATCTGTTTGTGCAGCTCACCCTAAATGTTTCTGAAACCCTCAGGACTTATGTGCTTGTGTGAAAAGGCTATAACAGAGCTTCTCTCCTGCTGGCTCAGACCCTGATCCTCTGCTGGCTCCGATTCAACCACCCTGCTCCCTGATCTGACCTGAGGATCAGCCGTGTCATCAGGACATGGCGGAGAATGCTGAGTCACAGGGGCGTGTGCTCTTACTGCTCCTCCTTTGCGGCGTCTACAGGAGATAATCCTGGAGAACATCTCATGAGAGCGAGGTGAAACAAAGCAGAGAAGAGCAGAAATACAAACATCACATGACACCAGAGTAAGTTTTAACATTTAATATGTTAACAGAGCCTGTCCTCACAATGATGGACTTCTTAAATCTACACAAACAGAACATAACGGAGCTAAAAAAGCTTTGGTTGAGTCTGATTAAAGAAACGGTGAGGGCAAACGGAGGGTTATATAACCCCAAGGTGAAGCAGAGAAGACCTTGAACATTTATGATGTCTCAGAGGATTTTCAGCAGCTGAATGAGGAAAAAGACTCAAGGCTGCAGCTCAACACTGCCGACACTTTTAAGAAGCACTTTAAATTCTCACTGTTAGGAGATGAGATTTTCTTAAACTGTGACAAAATCACAGTGATTAAAAGGAAAATAGATGTACATTGCCTAAAAGAAGTTTTCATCCCCTTGGATGTTTTTTTTTCACTTTCATTAATTTTATAAACCAATCATGGTCAATATAACCTGGCTGTTTTGAAATTCTGAAATTTCATTTAACTCTCTACCTTTGCAAGCCTCCCGGGGCTGGCTGCTGAGAAACATCTACCCAGCATGATGCTGCCACCACCATGCTTCACAGTGGGGATGGTGTGTTTGGTCTCATCAGACCAAAGAATAGTCTTTCATATGACCATGGAGTCTCCCACATGCCTTTTGGCAAATTCTAGTGGAGATTCAATATGAGTTTCCTTTAGCAATCACTTTCTCTTTGCCACTCTCCCATACATAAAGCTTTGACTGGTGAAGAACCCAGCCAACAGTTGTTGTATGAGTCTCTCCCGTATCATCTCCTGAAGCTTGTAACTCCTTCAGAGTAGTCATGGGTGTCCTGGTGGCCTCTCTCACTAGTCTCCTTGCACTGTTTGTGAGGACAGCCAGATCTAGGCATGTGCCATATTCCTTTCATTTCATGATGGTAGTGATGGTGAATGCCTTGGATATTTTTCTGTATCCATCCCTGAGTTATACTTTTCAAATACCTTTTCTGTGTGGTGGGTGGAGTGTTCTTTTGTCTTCATGATGTAATAGTAGTCAGGAGGTCTGACGAACCAGTGACTGGACCTTCCAGACACAGGTGCCTTTATACTACAACCACTTGAGACACCTACACTCCACTCAGGTGATCCCCGCTACACTAATTTTGAGAGTACTAGCACCAATTGGTTGAAGCACTGTTGAATTAGGTCAGTCACTTTAAAGGGGGTAAATATTTGTGCAGTCACTTATTTTACCTTGCGTATTTTATTTGAATGTTACAATATTAGAAAGTCATTTAGCAGACGCTTTTATCCAAAGCAACGTACATTTGAGAGATTACTTTGTAGAAATATAGAAAGAGGTTTTTTAGTATTGTTTTGTCAAAAAAGCCACATTATATAGACCATGATTGATTTTTGACATCAGTTGAAGGGTTAAACATCCAATGGTTTGAATACGTTTTATAGGCACTGTATAAGGTTTTTGTATTTTGCTGCAAAACCAAACCGCCCATTATGGACCAAAACAAAAGCAAGAGCTTTCCTTCGCAACTATTCTGTTCCTTTTTCATGGGTAATTTTAGCACCAGGAAAAGTTTCACTCTCAAGATGAGGATATGATAGCATGCAGGTATGATGGCTGGCGAAGGCTAGGATGGCGAGGAGTTGTTCTGGGACACTGAAGCTCACTGTCAAGCCCTCCCAAGGTGTTACTGGGCTGCCGTGATGAAACACTAGTGTCTGTATTTCACACTAACCTATTAATCTCCTCTCTGTCTCCAGGTAATGTGTCTTATTTTAGCTGATTACAGACCGATTGCATTTCTCTCAACGGTGATGGAGACGGTTTGATCTGTGGCTGTAGGAGCCAGATGAGCACAGATCCGCTTGGTTCAGTATAAAGAGAGAACTGCATTGGCCTGATGGTCTCCTGGCTGGCAGGGAATGCTGGGTAATGCCCCTAACTCACTGTCCACCCACAATAAAATGCTGCGGCGATGGAAATTTCCACATGAGCACCCAACACCCTGCGTCAGCTCAGTACAGATCTCTCTGCAGCACCCCGTCCTCCTGACCTCAGCACCCTAGCTGGACCCGACCACGCTGGATTCCTTTTCACCGGCACTCTTTCCACTGAGAATATAGGCGTGTTCATGAGTGTTTCAGATGCTTTTGTCCCTCCACGAGGGGATTTAAATTCTGTGTTTCTGTCTGTTTAGTAATCCAGACTGCTGCACGGAGCACAGATGCTGAGTAAATCATCCAAACAGCTGCACAATGTCTGTGTCGTCATCAGAAAGACTAGAAAAATGTGCCCAGTGTCGCTCTCTAAGGGCATTCTCACATTAGGCAAGATTGTTTCATACTGAATCTGTTTACTCCCCCCTTTCTTTTTCCAGGTAATCTGTACCTGAGCACATCTACCGTTAGAAACAAGTGGTGGCGGTTTGCAGGCTGTTTTTTAAAAACACCCAAAGAAAGAAGGGGGTGGATGTACTTTTAAAAACTTCTGATCAGCCAACAGAAACAAAATAAGGAAACAAGAGTGAAACAACCCTTACAGAGGATCTGCTGTGCATGGTTACTCTATTTTGTTTTTATGAAAAACTGAAATTTTAGAGTTGAGCTTTTGTCTTTATACTTGTTTTTTTTATCAAGTGCCCCCAATGAAAATTGATTTGATGGTTAAAAAACACTTTTGTTTGTGAAAAACATGCAGCAATCTGTAAAAGACAGTGACAGATAAAGTGTTAAAGATATACTTCAAAGTGTGTTTTTCATCCAAAAGTGTGAAGAGAAGATTCGTATCACTGTCATTTCTGATTGATGGCAAGTGTCAATCTTCCCTTTTCAAGGAAGAAAAGGTGTGAAAGCCTAAAATGTTTACTGATTTCTTAAAATAAAATATATATACACATATATATATATATATATATATATTGACCATGACTGATTAAAGTGCAATATCACCAAAAATAACAAAAGGAGTATTCACATACATATAAAAACTGTACTTTCTAAACCTTGACATGAACTGACATCTGCCAATTCACCAAAAATGTTCAACATTATGAGAGGCCAATCATACTCCATCAATAATCCACTGTTATGTGTTTAATAATGTTCTACAGAGGAAAAAACCTCTCCTGCATGTTTATTGAATCATATAATGCCATAAAACCATAACAATGTTATGACACGGTTGATTTAAAGCTGTAATAAAGTGGCATAGATAAAAGACATTCAAAAGAGGCTGACTCATCATTACATGAGAAATACGAAGATTACAAAAACCACATGCATGATATTGAAGTACTGTTTGTGCTGATCTTTTTTATATTGTTTTTTTTTACTGCAGCCTCCCGTTCCCTCCATCTTTTATAATTTTATTGTGAAAACGCGAGCCAAAAGGAAGCAGATTGGACCTGCACTGACTGTCATTGATTAAAGTTTATTGCTGAGCTGTACTGGAGAAACGGTTCAATAAGACGATGCTGCTGCAGGATTCACAACCCCCATGATAAACAGCCAGTAGCACTGTTATCACCTTTAGTCATTTCCTTTTCATTTCAAAATAGTGTCTATGATAGATTCAGGGCTCTGTCCATCACTGCTGATAAGCATTATATCAAATGTTTACACCTTTAGTATGATGGCTAGGAGCTCCAGGTTTGATCCAGGTTTGATTTTCATCCATTCAGCATCTGCCACAGCTGGTTAGAAAATTAGCAAGGCAGCTCTTGAACTTTTTTAACCTAACAGAAGCCAGCGCGCAGCACAAGGCATCTCTGTGCTGCAGATAAGACGGAGACGTTCTCTGCACAGCTGATTTGGGTTGGCACTTCGTGTGTTATGTCTCAGCGCTGTCTGGATGTTAGTCACTGTGAGTGTCTGTGAAAGTTATGTAACAGGTTTAGAATAAAACTGTTAGGGTAGTTTTAGGGGAACAAGCTCTCCTTCTGCACAGGCAGAGAGCTTTAGAAAAGCTTCTGGATGATTTGGTAATAGAAATGAGATAAAAATATTGATGTAAAGAAGGCCGTTCACAGGCTTGTCAGCAGAGAAACAATGAGCTGAAAGAGGAGAAGATTGAGCCGTGATTGAATTAACAAGAGAGTGACAACAGCAGCTGCAGCCTGTCACTTAAACACCCAAAACATATCAGCAGTGAATCATTATCAAATAAACAGAGGCACTGACAGCACGCTGGGAGAGCAATATGGATTTGTGAATTGTGGGCTTCTTAAATGTGAAAGAATGTGTGTTTAAAAGGCTTTTATACCTTATTGTGGATGTATTTTAGGGCTAGATGACATACCAAATGGTATATCTCAATATTATTTAGTTGAACGGTGATACATATCCAGATATTGCATTTGTAAAGAAACAACAAATAGTTGTAACAATATCAGAGTCAAAATGTATAAACCACAGCAGCAAAACGGACATGCTAGACACCCAAAATTGGGCATTTTTTGTTTAATATTATCAAAACATTAAGGTTGACTTCACAGTGCATCCACACCAGGCATTATGAACTGCTACTTGATATCCCAATGCCTAAAATGGATATCAATCCCTGATAATTAATTGTATAAACAGGGAGATAGAGCAAGGGATTGCACTTTCTTAATTGGTTGAATAGATTAGAAACACTAGGAAAAATATGACTCCTTGCCAAGTTTTCCGAATACAGCCTATCTAGTTGTGAAATTAAGGCAGTGTGAAGGAGTTTGTCTGCATTTTTCAACCATTAGAAATAATACATTGCCCAGTTTGGATTGTCTGTAACTTCTGTTTTTGTCGCAGTGGTATCAAACAGGTACAGATTTAGGCTATTTGATTCTTCCAAATAATTCAAATGGCCCTAATGGAAACCATTTGCTATCTACACTTTTTAAAAGTGATTTTTACCACAGGTTAACTGATTTACCTGTTGTCAGGTGATCAATATCACTAAAGACTTAGTCTTGTAGACCTCCTATTACACATCAAACCAAATGAAGGGAGACAAGAGTTTTGAGGAGTCGTTTACTGCACTGTTAAACCAAACAAATTAAAAATTCTCTTTTTTTGTTGAATCTGATTACATCAAAGTTTTTAAATAGTGCAACTATGTTGTGAGTATGACTTAACATTAAATAAATAAATACTACTGTAATCTCTGATGAGTTAATAGAACTCAAAACAGAGGCAGATTATGTCAAAATTTTAAGTAACTGAGAAACAGTTTTTGTTTAGGAGAACTTTTAACAGTACCTGCTATCAACTCAGTGATGGATTAAACTGAACTGCAGGGGATGTTCAGTACCTTGGAAAATGTTTGCATCCATCTCCTGATGTATATTTTTCAAATATCTTTTCTCTGAGTTGCTTGGAGAGTGCTTTTGTCCATGTGGTGTAATGGTAGCCAGTAAAACTGATGAACCAGCGACAGGACCTTCCAGACACGGATGTCTTTATACTACAATCACTTGAGACACATCACTGCACTCGGGTGATCCCCACTTCACTAATTGTGAGACTACTAGCACCAATTAGCTGGATCTAAGTTAAACTGTGTTACCCTACTTAAGAGGGGGTAAATATTTGTGCAGTCACTTATTTTACCTTATATGTTGTTGTTAGGTGGCATTACCTTGTAGAAATCTGTTTTCACTTTGACACTAAAGACTTTTTTCTGTCAAAATGCTTAAAATACATTGACCATGATTGATTTATAAAATCCATAAAAGGGTAAAACATCCAAGGGGGGTGAATAATTTTTGTAGGCACTGTACTCCTACAGAGATGTACTCTGGTGATGACTTGTGTGAATGTCTGAATGCTTGGATGTGTCAGCCATTAATCAAAATTTAAATAGGTTTCTTACCATCCTCTCTGAAGTCAAAGTTCAACATTACTAATGGTTTCAGTCGGATCTAGTTGACTAGTCGAGTATCAATCTTCTTTGTGTCACTTTTTCTTCCAGTCTGTGTTACCTGCATCACCTGTATGCACAGCCTCAGGTTACATAACAGCAAGAGAGATAGAAAGAGCTGCTGAACAGTTTGTCACCTCTGAGATCTAACTGTGAAAGTTACTTCACTCATGGTGCAAATGTGTCCAATGCAGCAGATTAAGGGATGACTGTCAGAAAATTTCAGTACAATGACAAAAACACTTAGTATGATTGAGTACTGTTAACTTTAAACTAAAAATGTGTTCTATCAGTCCAGAGTGATAGAGCTGGTTTAGCTATTTGAGAACTAATTCTTTCTAACAACCTTTAACTGTTTGGTCTTACAGTGTGAACTAAGAGGATAGCTGAGCAACTTTTCTTCCTTGTTTTGCCATAAAAATGCTTTTAATGGAAACAGTAATATAATATTAAGTAAATTAATATGGTGGGGGTCAGAAGACAAGTTAAGATGTGTCATTCACGTAACATCTTGAGAGCCAGTTTCCTTTCCTCGATGTTTGTTGTTATTTTATCCAAATTAAAAAAAAACAAACAAACTGATACCAAATAATTAGTAATTTGGGAGCCAAAAGACAGGACAGCGGCTTCTAATCCACTTCTGTCGATGTTTCAACATGAGCTTTTAAAACTGTTTTCGCCTTCAAATGTTGCTTAGAATCTTTTTTTAATGGTTTCCAGAGCTGTAAACAGCACCAAACGTTGGCATTTTGATAGTGCTTCTCTATGCAGAAGTCACTTCCTGTTCCCAATCTGGAGTTCCTCAGTGTGACTAATGCCAACTGCTACAACCTATCGTGTGTCCGAGACTTCTCTTTTTGTTGCCATGGTATCAAACAGGTATGGAATTATTTCATTTTTGCTACTAATATAAATTATGTTAAATTATTAAAATGATAATTAGAACAGATAATTCAGACTAAACACTAACATACTGTCAGTGGTTCTTACTGTTTACTAGTATTGGGCCTGTGGGCATGATTTTAACAACATGAATGATACAGTAACTCCTTAAAAAATATATCAATATACCACGCGGTCCTGCCGGATTTTTTTTTTTTGAAGCCGGCCTTCCCATATCATCAGCAGTGCCGTCAGCAAGGTTAGGGGGTCAACTACAGACGCAGCAACACTGAAAACAAACCCTCATGGTAACCTGAATGACAAGTAAAAACAACCTTGAAAGACCTTAAATAACATTTCCAGGTCATAAACCTATGCTTATGTTTTATTTTGTTATTTGTAGACAACATGGTAACCGTCGGGTTTTTTCAGTTTGAGGACAAAAGGCAATGGTTTTGGTTTGTTGCATAAAATTCTGGGGTCATTCAGGATGGATGTTGCAAAGTAAAACACATTAGGAAAGAGGAGTGTAAGGTAGTGTAAGGTTTCAGGAGCAACAACCAAAACCTACAGACCATGACGTCAAGAAAAGGACCCTTAAATCAGGTCTGACAGCTCTGAATTGTATTAACTCTGATCGATATTAACCCCACCGATGGGGGAAGTGTCATCTCTTTCACTTCTCCTCGTCTCTCCGTGTGTCTGACTAACAGCGCTGTGATTACTAACATCAGCAGGCGCTGCAGTGTTCAGTGTAACCTCTGTTAAACACGAGTTCATTGAACTGGAGTAGCTCTCTGCTGGTGCCTGGAGGGGAGCCAGGAAGTGTGTAAACTCTGCCTGGATCTTGTGATAGCTCACACAGCGGAGCCTGAGCACTGTGCAAACACTAAACAGCATCTCCTCCTCCACAACAATGATCCCTGAAGCAGTATTAGCACCGGGGCCGTTCTTTGCGGGGACACAGGAAGAGGTGGAGGGGATGGAAAAGAAGGGACAGGTCTGAGATGGCGCCAAAGCTAATCAGACATGGCTAATCAAAACAAACGACGGCGGTATTTTGTATAAATTGATCGGTCATGTGAAGCTCAGGGCTGTCGAATGAAGTTTGCCCTGGGTGTGGTTGATGTCTCAGTAAACAGAGATGATTACAAAACACTTACATGGACAAACTGACTTATACGTCTGTCCAGGTATGGTTTTACGTGTCCGTTTCTGTGCTTCAGTCATGATCTGAGCCAACTGCAAACTCCAGGAATAGACATAGGTCTGGAAAGTAAAACTATAGTTTCAGTCATGACCACTTTGTCAAGAAACACACATGATTTTATAAATGTTTTTCTTTATTAGCAGTTATTCATTAGCTCTAATTGCTGTTATTTATGTTTGGCAGTGGGGCTGTTCTGTGATCCCCCTGCCCTTCCTTGAGACTATGTGGAAAGCATGAAGCAGGAACAGCACACATTCCTGTTCGTCCAATGCCGACAAGGAAAATATTAAGCAAAGAGCGAAGCATCATTTTAAAAAAAAACCAAACAAACAAAAAAAAAACACAGCAGGCATCAAGGGCAACAGAATGACATTGATTAAGTCAGAAGCAGAATGAAGGAGGAGCTAGGGTGGAGGAGGGTTGAAAGAGCAGTTTAAATAAGGCAGCATGATAGAGATTAGTCAATAGAGTGCCCAAAGCAAATCAACTGGCCGCCAGCTAATGAGGGCTTGCATGAGATCAGCTGATCTCAACTATGGCAGTACTTGACTCAATGGCCTGCCTGAAATAGCACTATGCGCACGATTTGTACAGTCATCTAATACATTGGTTTTCAAATATGGTGGCAGGCATACTGGTATACCTTCAGGCAAGCCTATGTGTGCTGTGGGAATTTGTACAACCATTTGATTGCACTACAGCTGTGCAATGACAAAGACACTGTATCAAGTGTTAGAGCTGCTATTTCACATGGATTTGAATATACTGTGCCTGGAGATTGGACTAGATCTTGTTCTTAAGTGTGCGATGGGCATAAAAATTTGAAAACCACTGCTCTAATGTCAGTCCCTTTTACTTATGAGCTCCTGACTATAGAAAGACAGTTTCAGGACAATAGACTCCTCACATTCTCTGGTAATAGCCTTTTACATATAAACTAGAGGCTGGACCAGGCCCAAAAAGTCCAGTGGCTAGGGTCATTGTCTTTTCTGCGGGCCCCTTTAGATTCATTGCATTAATCATGATTAATTGAGGCCCATAATTAGTGCATTGACTTTTTAAGATAAGGATTTTTGGGGAGCTTTGATGTCTTTATTTATAGAGGAAGACAGTGGATAGAATCAGAAACAAGGATGAGAGAGTGGGGAGAGAGAGACATGCTAAAAAGGAGCCACAGGCCACACTTAGACCTAACCACTAGGCCACCAGAGCGCCCAATGCATTAATTATTTAAAATCATGATTGATCTCATGCTTTATTGTCCCTTTCCAAAGTCCACCACTGCTCCTTAATGTCTCATATTGCTTAAAAAAATCACAGACAGCTCAGAGACAAGTCAAAAGTCATCTGAAACTTGTGTTATCAAACATTTACATTTTCACTGTTCACTTATTTCCTTTAAGATCCATTACAATTAATTCTTTCTGTGGCTAAGCTCATGTTAAATCTTCAATCCATCTATATTCAAACAGGTGTGTATCCAAACAGGAAGCCAGTAAGGCTTAGTTTTCTTTGTATTCTTTAAACTCTGTAGAAATGTTCACTCTGGCTCAGTGTTGAACTAACTAGATTCTGAAAGTACGCCCCTCTCAGGAAATGGATTCAGGGGCAAGTATTTTGTAAGAAAAGCCTGAAAAAGTGATTTATGCATAATATGTCCCCTTTAACAACAACTTTTATGAATTTAGTTGGCTGAAAGTCACAATTTAACACAATCGCTAATAAACCGACACACTAAATGACACTAGTCATGAATCGCCTCAGCTGATCTGATGTCACTATTGATTACTGATTTTTGTTTTACTACTTTGCACTCAGACTAACCATCATTTTCAGAGTCACCATGTTTGTAGTCTACACCCCACACAGGTAGTTGTATACAGCCTGAGATCGCTGATGCACCCTCCAGACATTTCCTCCAGTGACCCACAAAGTACACAGGTAAGCATGTCTACAAGAATGCTCATGGAACAGCCAGACACGAAGACAAGGTGAAACAGCAACTGGAGATGTAACAACATGTATTTCAGTACACTCTCCCATGACTCCCCCTTTTCCTCCACGTTTCTTTGCAGGTCGAGGCTCACTACCACAGTAGGTAAAGGTGCAGCTCCTGGCACATTACCAGTAACCTGGTGCCAACAGGCTGTTAGAAAACCCAGTCACACCCTTCTAGTGAAATTTGAAAAAGAACAAATAAAAGCTGGAGAACATGGGAGCAGAATAAAACCAGTGGCCATCAATGGCTTGTTGTCATGCAGAGTATCTCTGAAATTATCTGGTTACTAATTAACATCTGAGGCTGACGGTGAAGCATTGTCCTCAAAGTTTATCTCAGGTAGATTAGTCTGGATTCACAGAGGCCTGTTGTTTCACTGTTATCTACTCTCTGAGAGTAAAAAAACACCCTCTTTGTTCATTTTCTACCCTGTAGAGGAATCATAGTTGTTGCCTCACACTCACAGCCTGTCCCTGTTTCATTCAAACAGGTTTGGCCCAGAAACACGCTGCTATTATTGTTGGACACGCTGCCTCACTGGGAACATACTATGACATTCAAATCCCACCTTTTCTAGCATTTATAGGTTTGTTTTACTAAACTGTATAGGCTTACAAACCACTGCAGGTAACCTTTTAGTAATGACATAAGAAATACTTGCACTGCCTGACCTGGCCAGTAAAACTTGACCATGTAGTCCCTGAGGTAAAAATTCAGTTCATTTTCACGAGTGGGTATGATTAGTAGCTATAAGATCACAACCAGATTTACCACAAGTTACTTGAGTGTGAAACAATGGCATATGCTCCTGAAGAAGACACAATGTTTGGAGAAAGAAGGGAGAGGTGTATAACCCAAAGACAGTGAAACACGGCGGTGGGAGTATTATGCTGTGGGGATGCTTCAGTGCGACTAGAACTGTGAATATAATATAAGTTGAAGAAATCATGAAGAAGGATATGTGTCAATTTTAAAAGAAAACCTAAAGCAGTCAGCAGAAAAACTGGGTCTGGGTTGTCACTTTGTCTTCCAACTAAACCACTTATTGAACCAGTCCATGTTGACGAGTGCTGTGACGCTCTGCTGACCAGATGCTGAGAAACATTCGCCTGTTGCTGTTTTTATGTTAATTGGTGCCTGAGCACTGTAAGCAATGCAGCGATCCTACTGGATTATAAATGATGATTACTATCCCTATTTACTGGGAATATGCCAAGGTCATTGTGGTTCAGGGAGGCCATCAAGCTGGGCTGCGTTTGGTCATACATCTATTTATTGACCACAGCTGTATTAAATCAGTACATAAAGCAGGCCACAACAACATTATGTGACTCTTCTGAGGAGGAGGAATGCAGGAAGTTGTCAAGGTAACAGAAAATAAAAACTCTGTGTGTCAGTCAATAAGAAAACACAGGAAAAAAAACAATATCCCTATCATTTCATCATCAATATGTTGTCATTTTGGTGGCCTGGATTGAAAGCAAGGTGAGACCATCTCCTCTGACCAATCTTGGCCCAACTATTTCATTTAGAAACAGAATCAGTTTCGTTCACACATGCCAAAAAAAATAGCCTAAGAGGGAACCCACACTTGTTTTGGAGTAAAATCTCCAAACAATCCAGGTGTGAAACCACCCTTACTGTCACAAGTATTCAGGTAGCTGGTTGTATCCATTCCAGGATAAATGCTGATATAAGGATTTTCTGAAATGCCAGCATAGGATTTGAATGAAGAAATCTATTTCTGAAACCAGAGCCTATAAAGAATAAAGCAGCCACTGTTGGGTTCTATAGAGTTTGAGTTAAATGTGAGGAAACATTTGAGCCACATTGAGGCTTACTGAACATTTAAAAGAGGATTACATTAAACCTACAGCCAGTCTGAGACTCAGGAACATGAATAGAACCAGCTGGTCTGCTCTAATCAAAAGGAGATTCCTGTATTTTTAAATCTACACCTTTTTATTTACATTTTCTGGTCCAAGTGACTTTTAGGGCTGATTGATTCACTATTTTGCTTTGATCCCTGCCTGATCTCTTAAAACCTAGAGTTAATATTATCAAGTTTTGCCATCCATATGCAACACTCAGCGTGCTTTTCTCAGTGAAACATCTACACTCACTTTAAACTCCACTGACAAAAACATGAAGTTACCCTACAGCGCAGCAGAGTTTCTGGTCTACTACCAGCCAAACTGGTTTGTTATTGAGTAAAGTTGTTAATCTATACAGTTAGTACAGATTCAAGATGATATTTGCATAACACACAAAAGAGAGAATCATGTAAAACTGGTTTCTTCAGAACACCATGTTTTCAGTTGTCTTACACTACCTTTACATCATCAATGATGACACTAAAAACCTGAATAAACCTAAGTGAACCCAACTGTTGGTCTAGGCCTGTCAGAAAATGGTTTGGTCCCCAGCCACCATTTACTGGGTTCCTGAGAAGTCCAGAAAAGGGGCCCTCTTCATGTGTGCTTTAATAGTATTAATACGTGTGTGTCAGATTACCATTGATGCTAGCCTCCTGGCTAATAAATACCAGATTGACCAGGCTTTGATTAGTGTTTGGGGCCGACTGGAAAAAGTTTAACCATGGTTTGTACCTATACCAAGGTCAAATTAAAGTACTTTTCAAGCACCTTTACAGTGAACTTTCAAGCTTTTCCAGCACCTTACATCTGTGGTAAATTCTGTATTGAGTATATGCCGAAATATAATGTCATTTTACTTTCTCTTTGTAAAAACGGATATCACGCTATAAAGCAGTGGCAGACTCAGGATGTTTGTGGGGCTGGGCAAAAATAACCACAAGAGCAGCACATTTCCTGATGTGGGCAGTCACAATAAAAGCACTTGATCAAAATACAACTACAATACTACGGACTTTTATTGTGAAAATCTTGTTGGAAGTAGCATGGTTTTGATAAATTTGACTTAGTTTTCGCAGAGGTGCCAACTACTGTGTTTACAGCTGCTTCTTTAGCTTCGTTGAACACTACCGCCTGGTTTTTCAAACCATCATGGACTTAAAACAAGCGAGCCATGAGTTATAACACAGCTGGGAACAGTCTTTTAAGCTGTTACACCATGAAGCTCTGCAGAACTAAAGCCAAACCAAGTTGATCAATCATTGCTCACAGCTTGTGTTAAACCCCTAGACAAACCAACAGAGACACTTTGCAAAGTGAGCACACTAGCTGCATGTTGCTATTATTACAGACACATGCCATACAAACCCTGGCTCAAACATCCTGTCCAACTCTCTCTGACTCCTCTTTTTTTGAATGCCAATATTTGCGCCAATCCAAGGATGGCTATACGCAGTCAAACATTAGTGGACAAATGGTAAGTTCAACAGACACGCCTGGGACATTAATATTACAAATAAAAAGGTCCCGACCATTCAAAATAGAATGGTTTACATCTCCAAAGACACAACATTTTACAGCAACATTAAAATGTGTATTAATATAATAGCCGGTATTAAGATAAAGAAATCAAATTTGATCATCATTTCTTAAAAATGGGATGGATCATGCTTTCAGTATTTGGCTCCTGATGTGGCTAGGCCAGCTGACAGATCTATGCAGAGTTTTGTTGATGGGACAGAGTGATCAGAGGGAAGGGACTCCCACCTTATGGGTGGCCTTGTGTTGGTCTACATTTAGCACATTTATGTCAATTAGTAGGCTTTAAGTTGCCTAGTTTGCCTTTATAAAAGTGCTTGCCAGCAATGGAGAGATCATGTTTTCATGTTAGAATTTGTTTGCAACATCTGACTCCACCTCACTCCCAAATCCAGCTGATTTTTTCCATCACTAATCAAAATTAATTATGAATGAAAAAATTAAGCATAGCTGAAATTTACTCACTCATTCTCCAGCAGTGTCATGCACACCACCTCTTTGACCCCGGGGTTGTTGGCCTTGTCGCAGGAGCATCCCTGCAGGTTCCAGGTGGCTAGCCTAACCACCGGTTTCCCATCACGCAGGCCGGACGGAGGCTCCAGGTTGGGCCGCACGGAGATAATCTGGGTGGGTCCTCCGGGGGGTAGATCCAGGTCGTCGCTCATGAGGCTGAATGACGTCGGGCTTGGGTGGGACTTGGTGGTGCAGGTGAGCCCTCCATTTGTGTTGGTAGACGGCGCTCTGGAGCGCTCCACGAAAACCTGGAACATAGTTGATTTCATCAGTGAAATATAGAATGAAAAATGTTCATCAGAAATCTTTTTCCATCATAATTTCTAACAAGCGAAAAACTGATCTTTGACTAAAAAATCTTTTGCAAAATATTTACTTTTTGTTAGCCAAACAACAGTAAAATTGTTGTGGTGGGCTACTGAAAATTCAAAGGAAAAAACTGATGACAGAGACAAATCTTATAACTTAACGAGATGACTTATGTTAACCTTATGATGCATAGCTAGCCTCTTAGCATGTAGCTGAATCATCCCTATTCCTACTTTGACCTAGTCCACATGTAGATGGGCATGTTTTTAAACAGGGGTTTTCCTCCTTGGTTTTCAAAAAGAATCCACTGACAATCTCAAAAATCTCTTTATCCAAAGAAAAATGCAGAATCGTACTGATACGCGCTGCAAAGAGCACGCCATGTCAAAAGTAGTCTGTTCCTCACTGTAAGGTCAAAGCAGCTCACTCAAAGCTCACTCACTCACTCACTTTCCACACAGACTCAGTGCTGTGATTGCAGCCAAAGGTGGATCTACTGAAGACTGACTTGAAGGGGTCAATAATTATCACTTATTTTACATTACATATTTTTTACTTAATCAACACTCCAACACAATCTGTTTTCACTTTGACAGTAGAGATTTGTTTAGGTCAAAAAGGCCAAATCATAATGACCATGACTGACTTATAAAATCAATGAAAGGGAAAAACATCCAAGGGGTTAAATACTTTTTACAGGCACTATATCATGGATTTTGAACATCCAACAGTCCAGCACTATTTTAGTCTCCTTTCAGTCTACTTGACAACAGTCTTGCTTATTGGTGTACTACTGCAAATTATGCCAGCAGATGTGACCGTCTTTAATGTGCCAGTTCATGTGAGTACCTATATTACCAATTCAGTCTTGATGAAAGCATCTCAGACCACCTCTGTATGGAGTCTGAGCTATCAGAAATCAAATCACAGTCATACACACTAAGGAGTGTTCACATCTAGCATTAAGGATTATCACTTGCTGTCCAAATACTCAGCAAGGATCTTTATGTAAGGTGTAAACAGGGTCTAAGACTAGATCTAAAGTGAGCACTGACCTGGAAGCGGATTTTGTCCAGTAAGGAGCTGTTGATGTGGTTCACCCTCACCAGGTCCTCGATGCTCTTAAAAGGACCATGCTCTGTCCTGTATGCCACAATGTTCTTGGCGATCTTCTCCGTGATGCCCCGGATGCTCATGAGCTGTGCTGGGGTGGCAGTGTTAATGTTAATGCCAGTGCTGGACTGGTGGTCTAGGTCTTTACGCAGAGAGGACGGGGAGTGCTGAGAGGAGCTGGTCCTGCTGGAGACGCAGATCTCCAGTTTGATCACTTCCAGTTTAGTGGCTCCGATCCCACTCACAAGAGCTAGGTCCTCCACCTTCTTAAAGCCACCGATACAGTCCCGGTACTCCACGATGTTCTGGGCTACAGTGCGGTTGACTCCTGGTAGAGTCATGAGCTCCTCCTCGGTGGCCGTGTTGATGTTTAGCCGCTCCTGGTTCACCAGGATGTGGCCAAAGTTACACGCCGCGCTGAATTTACGCTTCCCACAGCTGAAGTCTGTGGGGTCTTTGGGGATGGAGCGGTGGCAGCCCAGACTCCCACCCATGGCTCCTGATCTGGAGAGGATCTGATCAGAGCGATCGGAGGAGCGGAGAGATGGAACAGAAAGGAGGAGCTGAAAAACAGACAGCAGAAAGAGGGTCACACAGATTTGACCTTAATTCTCACAATGAGTGGATCATTAAAGCTGATAGTAGGGCTGGGGACATGGACCAAAAATCATACCTACATTTTTTGAGCTGTATGGCAATGCATGAAGTTATATACTGGATATTATTTTCTGTAAAGAAATATCAAATGGTTTTCACAATGCCATTGTAACCTTTTATATGAGTTTAGTGTTTCACAGAGCCAAAAACAAAACATAGAGCATTAAAAAAAACACATAAAAATTAATGCTGCTAATTACTTTTTTTACTGCAATAAATAAAAAAAATCTACAAATAATTATGATAAATCTTCTCTTTGCTGCATTTGAAATTCCACTATTTTGCATTGTAAACTGTTCTTGTGGCATATTGAATTTTTGTTCTGTCTAAAACTCGACCGACTTCCTGTTTGCATACAGACTATGGCTGAAAGATTTAGGGGGAAAAATTCACATTCCGGCCCCTGGCTTGATACACCTGGCTATGGTCTGCTGCTCTCTCTGCAACCCTCCTCCACCCCAGCTACTCCTTCATTCTGCTTCTGACGTAAACAATGTCATTCTGTTGTCATCGATGCCCACTCTGCTCTTGCCTTATTGCCTTATTCTTTCCTTCTTAGCATAGAAAGAGCAGGAACATGTGTCGTTCCTGCTTAATGCTTTCCATGTAGACTCATAGATGGGAAGAGGGATCCCAGAACAGTCACACCACCAAATATAAATAACAGCACTAAGTGCTAAAGTATAACTGCTAATAAAGACTTACTTAAAGTCGCAAATCATGTGTGTTGCTCGACAAAGTGGTTCTGACTGAAATACAAATTTTTGACATTTGTTCTGCTTGTGGCAGAAAGTCTGAGCAGAACCAGACTCCCTGATGAGAGATGGTTGTACAGCCATCTACCAGAGCTGTGCTGGGATTGTAAAGGGATAGAGGGAGATTCAGAGAGGGGGGGGTGTAGATGAATGAGAACAATTTAAAGCTGTCCCAGCCATAAATCCATCTCAAACTTGTTTGCCATGCTGACAAAAGACTAAACATACAAGCACTGGAAGCTAAGATGATAATAATGAAATGGAGAGGACTGATATGAATAATTATAGTGCTTGATATTGGGCTGCTCTTAGATTCACTTTAAAACACATAAACTAAAGATACATATGTTAAATAGGCTATTTTGAATGGATATGGATATGGTGTGCTTAGACATTTTGGCTTGATCTTAGAATGCTTTGGGCAAATAAACTTTGAAAACCACCAATTTAGACAAAAACTAAAATTATCCAGTATTGGAGGTTTAGGACTTCTATTGGTCTTGCTTTGGTATCAAACAGCATCTTTTGATTTTCTCCAATTATATCAATGCTCCTTCAGTAGAATAAAATAAATAGCAAGAGGGGATGAAGCTGAACACATAAAGCCTATGTACATACTGTTAATGGCAGATTGATATTGTTTTTTTACTTTAGTATGTACAGGCTGATAACAGGGCACCGGTGTAGTGTTTCTAAAAAGGGCTAGGATCAATCCAATCAGCTTTTTTTTTTTTATATTTGGATTTTTCATCACTTTTTTTGTGAAAACATTTCTAAAATCCTTCCCAACCAAAAATCACAGGAGATCTTCAGTCAAATTCATAGGAGAGAAAGGGAGAGAGCAGTTGTCAAATTGCAGAAAGACGTTAAAAACATTTGGAAAAATGGGCGGAATTGACAAGTAGCTCTCATTTCAGTATATTTCCAAATGTTGCCAACATGTTTGTGCAATTTAGACATTGTGAGGGAGTTTTCCAGCAATTTTGTATGATTAGAAACAATAAATTGCCCAATATTTGGCTGAAATAAAATGACAGTAGACTTAGCATTTCAAACTGATGATCTTGTCATCAATAAGCACATCGTTGTAATTGGCTCTCACTGTAAACCTAATAATGTCTTAGAAATAGGTCTGACATCTATTTTCTTATTGAATTAATTCATTGAACATTTTACACACCAATGACCGGATGAAGCCTGTTGACGTTATTTTACGAAGCACATGGATATGAAACGACACTGTCCCTCGATGTCGTTTAGAAACAAACTCCTATAGCCTATATTAAAATCCCATAGACTATATATCCCAGTCTCAGCTGATACCAGACATGTACGTACCTCAATGGTCTTCTTCTTCTTCTTCGGTCCTACATGCTGCACAAGCCGGCTCCTCGCGCAGCCTCAGCCCCCGTCTCAGCCTCTCCTATAAATCCTGTTTGTGTGGTCGGGTCTGATAAAGTGGCCCTCTGTAAACTTTGCTCTCCTGTAGGATGATGTGTGATGATGTCCACAGGTCGCACTCATCTGACAGCGACACGTTCACGTCAATTCAAACCATTTTATCCCAACGTCACGTGCGTCAAGTCACAAAGATTTAGACCAGGATAACAGCCGGAACGCTGAATATTGTTCTTCAAAATAAAGGTAGTGTTAATTTAAAAAAAAAATGGAAGAAAATTACACCCAACGTACGTGTAAAGAGTTAGCCTTGTTGTATTTCATATAGCTTGGATTAGATTTACCAACTTTACCTTTATTGAACAAGTACAAATAGGCCCGAAATAACACAGGTTAAAGTTCAACCAAAGTCCAAGAAAGCCCCCCAGCATCCTCATATGAGGACATTACATTTTGGGTTCCCTGCGCCATTACTCTTAATTTAAACCAAAATGCTCTACAGCTACTCACAACACAAAACTGTTCATGGTACAAAAAGTCTTCAAATCCCGTGATTGAAACCTGTTTATCTAACAGGTAATTGATATGGCAGCAAATTTGACTAACAGTGAACAGCTACAGCAGCAAGTACTGGTATGGGGACATTGGGACGTTTTACTGGGGTAAAAATAACGAAATATAGCTTAAGCAGATTTTGGAAAGAAAACAGTGGTTTACCAGTAAAAGTGAAAATAATGCAAATGGCATGTAGTACAAATCTATACAGATTTTTATATATGATTCATTTCCAGGGTGTCTTTCTCTGTCAATAGCAGAAAGGTTGATGAATATAATAAAAGAAAAAAAAATAATGTTTGTCATGCAGGAGATTCTTCATGTTGGGTTGTTTGCCATTTTTAATTTTTACTTAGCCATGTTTAAAAACATGTCTGTGTTGTTCATTTTGTAGCTCAACCTTGTTGAAGTGAAAGAGAAAGGTTGTATGCTGGTCAGTGTATCAAAATGGTGCAATCCATAGTTTAAAAAGAAAAGTAAAATTGGTTTAATCCTGCAAAAATACCTCTTGGATATGTTATTGCTTCAATGATGTCACTTCAAATGTTTGTGCATTTACCGTTTACTAAATTATTTCCACAGTTGCTATTTTCTGTCACTCTTTATTTCACTTGAAAAGCTGACTTTCTAAAAATGAATATACACAACAGCTATGCATTTTAAAAAAAATCTTCATAATTGTCTTATACTGATATACTTTTATATGTTAGTCTAATTCTAAAGTAATATTTCCAATGCTTTTCCTAAATCTCTCTTTTTTTTAAGGATACCCTTAAGTCCCAGTACTCCTTTCCATTTTTACATATGTTTTTAAATACAATGAATATACACTGAATTTAGAGCTCCGATTTCTGAATTTAGAAAGCAGGACATTGTGACGCTTTTATTTTGAAACCTCTCGCTTTTTTCTGCCATGCAAAGCTTGACACATCCGGTATCACCATCACAAGGGGGCGTGGCTCGAGACGTGACAGCCGAATGTTTCTGTCTCCAGGGAACGGAGCTGAGCACAAAGACGACATGTAAATATTGATGAAGGCTGTATTCAAATAAAGATGAGCACTTCATTTCAGTTCATATTTGTTGACATTAATGTCTGATGATATGAAGCAGAAACAGAAATCCCACTCTGGACCACGCAGAATGAAAGGACCAGCTTAAAAAAAGAAGTTCATATAAAACTGGCTCATCAGTATTTTTTAGGGCAATAAACACAAGATCTTAAGTTTTCCATAAATCACATTTGATCACTCTTAAGGTAGACATGAATAATCTTGAATTGGAAGATTATGTCATTAAGATTTTGTAATAACAAGTTTTGGCTTATTATGATTTTTTTCTCTCTTAAATCACTATCATGCTTTCCCAGAATTTTCTTACCCATAAGACAGCGAATTGCATTATTTTCAAGCAATTTTAAATAAAAATTTGATTTTTTTTAATGACAAAAAATCTACACAATCTGGGGCAAAAATTATGCAATTCAACCTCTAGAGCAAACATCATCAGCACTAGATAGATAACAGAGGTAGGGTAGGGATTAAGGTGAAAAAAGTTACGATTTAAATCGACTCATTAAAAAATGTACATAAAAAGTAAAATCTGGAATTACAGCTAGAGATGTACTAAACAGGGAAAAAGTCAGAATCAAAGCATTCTCTTCAAATGAGGGGAGTTTCTCCACAGAAATACCAAAATTGACTTCAATTCTGAAAAGCACTAACAGGAAGTGTAAATACACTGTACTTATCTTTCCATGACATACATACCTGCTAAAACAGGGTCGATATGGCTCTCTATTTGTCATTTTCCTGTCTATTTTGGCCGAGAGATGCCTGCAGCTCATAGTAAAAATAAGAGCCTCTTATTCTCTAGATTCTTGGCACCTGAGATGCGGCTAACAAGCTAGCAAGCAGTCTGAAACCCCTGACTATTTAACATGCATGCTAAAAAGAAAATCAAGCTGTTAATCTGTCAAACTGTTACACAGCCATCAAGGACCCAGTTTTAAAACAGCTGTTAACCCAAGGTGCTTTGTGAAACAGATCTTTGATGGGTGAACTGGCTTCTTTGAGCTGAAGGCTGGTGTGTGAACTAGTGCTCTAAAACTGTACGCCCATCTTGCAAAGGAACCACAGCCTGCTATCAAAGTTACATGGTGTTGACAATCATCGTACAGTAAGATTGACTGAGAATGTCCTTTTCAAGATGGGAAAGTTGCATGTTGTAGCTTTAATTCTTTTTTGTTAGATTTGTGTTTCCTATAAGAATACTGGATTTAGGAACCCTTTTCTTTTCCATGGACAGCTTTGTATAAAAATATCTTACTAATGTGGATGCCATGACTTAATTTTTCATTAACATTATTCAAATGACATAAGGCTCATCCAGTAACTATTGGCATAGGCCTGTCTGGGCCTGTCACTGCAGACAGTCAGCTGCATGTCTGAATCCTCTGGTAGTTGGAGGATAAGCCTCTGTTCACATCACAGCTCTATTCACAGCCAGGATGACCCATGGCATAAATACTGGACATGAGCACCTCTGACTGACCTCGGCTCTTATGCAACGTGGATCAGCAGAACTTCTGGAGCACAGGTACGATCCGATCAGATAATTCGAGAAAAAACAAAGATGACAAAGGGCCAAAAAAGGGCAGAATAGGACAGGAACGAATCAGGAATTCAAGTCAGGGGAACAGATTTAAATTTCACAGTGAAATGAGTTTAAAAACATGATGGTAGCTGAGGAATTGTTTCTCTGACTGTATCTCCACATGCTTGTTCTTTATTTTGAAAAATCCAAGGATTCTTGTAAGTCTGACATTTGAGAACATATCACTGAATGTGGAAGAGTTAGATATGTTTCTACTCTTACAAAAAAATTCCTCCTGCTTATCCTTGTTCTTTGTACACTGCTGCGTTTTCTCATTGCTGTATGTGTGCTTGAAAATGGACTTGTGAACAATATCTGTCAACTTCCCCCATAGCACCCCTGAAGTTTGTGGAAATAAAAGAATAGAGTTGAAGTTTTATTATAAAAAAATACTCCTTTTGCAAGGATTAGTTAATAGTTTTTATGGTTCGTGGATGTATCGATTTTAAGAGGAATATAAGGAGACTGGTTGGTTGCTTACACCAAAATGTGGAAGATTTTTTCACATCTTTGATGAAATGTTTATAATACATTTTAAATTTAGTTTTGTGCAACTTTAGAGGAGCATCTTTTGAAGTTGTTCAAAAGAGTAAAAAGGTTGTAAATTTTTAGTACAACTGAATGCATAATTTTCAGTCTGGGTAAGTCTTCTGACAATATTCTTGAAAGGTAATATGTTTTTATCATATTGACTAAACATTGTGTGAAATTAAAACATTATTCTGATAATATGATGACATTTTGCTTGTAACTAACAACTTTGTTATCCGTCTTTGCCAGAAATAGCCAGAGTTATCTATATCCGTCTACCTGTCCATTCATGCAGGCCTTTCTTGTGATCACAAGTTCTCAAGAAAGCTTTGAGAGATTTTCCTCAAAATTTGCACGAATGTCCACTCTGGCTCAAGGATGAACTAAAATATTTTTTTAATTTATTTTGGCGGTACAAAGTCAAAGGTCATTAGACCTTATGGTCAGCCCTAACATTTCTAGATTTCTTCATATTTATGTAGGATGACCCTTACTTTTTCAGTTACAAAAACAACCCTCTTTAATGTCAAAGTAAAAACAGGTTTCTACAAAGTAATGTCAGTTAAACAAAATATGTAATGTAAAATACGTGATTGCTAAAATATTTGCCTCCTTTACAGTGATTGACCTAACGTGCCACAAGTGATTGTAGTATGACACCTGTGTCTGGAAGATCCAGTCACTGGTTAATATTCTGTAGTCCTGGCTACTATTACATCATGAAGACAAAAGAACACTCCGGTCAACTCAGAGAAAAGGTTATTGAAAAGTATAAGTCAGGAGATGAATACAAAAAGATGTCAAATGCACTGAACATCCTCCAGAGTTCAGTTAAATCCATCAAGACATAGAAGGAATGTGTAAATCTGCCTAGATCAGGCCGTCCTCACAAACTGAGTGACTGTGCAAGAAGGAGATTAGTGAGAGAGGCCACCAAGACACCCATGACTACTCTGAAGGAGTTACAAGCTTCAGCAGCTGAGATGGGAGAGACTCTGAATACAACAACTGTTACTTGGGTTCTTCATCAGTCAAAGCTTTATGGGAGTGTGGCAAAGAGAAAGTCACTGTATAAGAAAACTTGTGTAAAATCTTGACTAGAGTTGGTTAAAAGGCATTTAGGAGACTCCATGGTCAAGTTCTTTGGTCTAATGAGACCAAAATGGCGCTTTTGACCATCAGACAAGATGCTGTGTTTGGTGGACACCAATCACTGTCCATCATCACAAAGACACCATCTCCACTGTGAAGCACGATGGTGGAGGCATCATGCTGAGGTGATGCTTCTTAGCAGCCAGTCCAGGAAGACTTGTAAAAGTAGAGGGTAAAATGAATGCGGTCAAATATTGGAAAATCCTGGAGGACAGTTTTATTCAGTCTGCAAGAGAACTATGACTTGGGAGAGGATTTATTTTCAACCTAGAAAATGACCTGAAGCATACAGAGAAAGGTAAACAGAAATCATTTAAATTCAACAAAGTGAATGTTCTGGAGTGGCCAAGTTAAAGCCCAGACCTTAGTCCAATAGAGAATTTGTGACTGGACTTGAAAAGGTCTGTTCATTTTGAAAGAATTTGTTTTGAGTTTGACATTAAAGATGTTTTTGTGTAATTTGTTGTAAAAAATAAAGACAAATTATATTGACCATGAATAACTTATAAAATCAATAAAAGGCTAAAACATCAAAGGAGGTGAATTTTTTTACAGGCACTGTACAAACCCTATAGCAAGTTCTGGATCACCCTGAGGTGAGGGTCTTCCTCACTTTGGCATGTTCAGAAGACCTCCACAGGAAAGGGACCAGGAAGCATCCTCATCAGATGAACCACACCCACTTGCTTCCTTCAGTGTGAAGGATTAGCAACTTTTCTCCAAGCTCAATTCAAATCTGGATGCCTCAGTCTTTCTTTGAGGCTGAGACAGAAACCCTCTTAAGGCTTGCATCTGTGATCTCATTCTTTCAGTCACTGCTGAAGCTCATGACCATACATGAGGGCTAGAATGAAGAACCACAGGTGAATCGAATGCTTTCCCCTCCAGCTGAGGTTGATTAAAATGCCTGCAATATCGCTGAGGCTGCTGCACTGATTTGCTTGCCCTACAAAAAAGTCAAAATCATCAGTAAAGATATAGATTAAATTGAGGTTTACATATGAACACACCTTAAATTACCTCTTGTTTCCACCAGGATTGCAAACATTGATGTGCATGTTATATCACAACTTAAAATAATGAATTTAAGACTTTTGCATTAAATTTTATGTGCAAATGACCAAACATTAGCATGTACTGATCAAAATTTGTGAGAATGAGTAGGTGGATAGCTTAATAACAGCAACTTTGCTCATGAAGTCACGCTGACATTAAGCATTTAATAGAAATTACAGGGTAAGTGTTGCAAAATAGCAAGAAGACTCTTTCAAGTCATCAATATTCAAGTAATTATCAGATCTACCTGGATGCCTTCAGACATTCAACCTTAAAAGTCTCAAAGATGTTAATAACTGGTGTGGGAGCTTGTTTATCAAGGAAAAAAATAGGTCATGTATTGGAGCTCAATTCCCTGTATTGGCACTATGACTCAGAGTATGGTAACTGAACTCAATGTTCTCCTTTCCCTCTCACTCTTGTCCATGTGAATAACCAGCTTTGTTTGGAGGCCATAAAAACATATTCAGACAGAGTGTTGGCGGCCTCAGCCACACATTTCTGATGGTCTTTTTTTCTATTTTGCCTTGAGCTGAAGCTAACCCAGAAACACTGCAGCTTTCAGGAAACCAGGTCAATGTCAGAACAGTGAGAAACCAAACTTGAACGACTCTGATCAGTCCTGAGAAAGGGAAAGATTTGTTGTAAATGGTGGATGGAAGGCAGCAGAAATGAACAGAGAGGAATGGTGGGTTAAAGCAGAGGTTACTAAAGGCTACAAGGTTCTTGGGAAAATGTTCTTTGTGGGATAACAGAGGGCCTAAAATGAAGATTTTATAAAGATTGATTCAAGAGAAATTAAGGAGACTTAAAAATATACAACCAAAATGAGACCAAGATTTAAACTGTTATTTTCCTTAAGTCATTTTATGTCTATTTCCTAATATGGTGGTCCATCAGATGGTCTTAGGCTTTCCTAAGAGGATTTTAGAGGTATATAGGTCCTGGTAGCCCTCCATGGTGGATGTGAAGTAGAAGCAGGGCCTTTGTTGGTGTGTTGGAGATGAAAACGAAACTCAGTATATAAAGTTTTCCATTTTGCCTGAGTCCATTTTAAATGAGCTTCAGCCGAAACAAGATGGAAGCATTTCGTGATTATGATCATATATGGCTTCTTCTTTACATAATAGAGCTTTAACTTGCATTTGTTGATGGCAAATTGTGTTGAGAGACAATGACTTCTGGAAGTTTTCCTGAGCCGCTGCAGTGATTTCCAGTACAGAATCATGTCTTTTTTCAATGCAGTACCGCTTGAGGACCAAAGATCACCAGAATCCAATATTGACCTTTGGCCTTGTCCCATGCACACAGATTTCTTCAGATTCTCTGAATCTTTTGATGATATTATGCACTGTAGATCACGGCATATTCAAAGTCTTTGCAATTTTACATTGCAGAACATTTTTCTGAAATTGCCCCAGAATTTTTAGAGGCAGTTTTTTGCAGATTGGTAAACCTCTGCGCATCTTTACTTGGGAGAGACTCTGCTTCTCTAAAATGCTCCTTTTATACCCAGTCATATTACCGACCAATTAACCTAATTAGTTCTAAAATGCTCCTTGAGCTGTTTTTCACAGAAACCCCTTACTTTTCAAGCCTTTTGTTGCCCTGTCCCTACTTTTTTGAGACATGTTGCTGCCATTGTATTCAAATGAGATAATATTTTTGATGAACTGGTAAAATGTCTCAGTTTCAACATCTGATGTATTGTTTATGTTCTATTGTGAATAAAATATGGGTTTATGAGATTTGCAAATGATTGCATTGTGTTTTTATTTACATTTTACAACACGCCCCAACTTTTTTGGATTTGGTTTAGAGATGGGCAAAAAGAGCCTACAGAACCTAAAGAGGCTTAAGGGCCAAGAGTGCGAGCATCCAGCCTTCCTACAGTCATATAATGCTGCATAGCTTAAAGTCTTATCTTTGATTAATCAGAAGTTTGTTTTATAATGTTTTTCCATTTAACAGCCTTTATTTTCAAAGAATTTTTAAATACTAAGAAATGTATCACAAAGAGAAGGTTTGTTTCTGTGTTAAATAAACATCTAAGTAATTTCTTCGCAGCTTCTTTGACTTCAGTGTCTTTTCTCTCACAAACACAGAGATCAGTGTGATGTGGTTAGGGATGGTTTGTGTGTTTTTGGAGCCCTAGAGCAGAAAAGACTCATGACTATTTCCTGGTTTCTCATGTGGGCTGACACATGGGCTTTTAGTGGACATCTCTGGAATTGGCTGAGAGCCTGTTCACCTGGATAAAACGAGGACACAGCCGACCAATCAGCAGGGAGAGAGGCCGAAGCAGGCCAGCTGTCAGAGTAGAAAGGTTGTGGCGTGATGCTTCGGTGAAGCAGTGTGTGTTTAATACTCCACACAAGAGTCCAAAGAGTCCATGTTTGGATAAGCTAGAGAGAAAAGACAAATTTAGGGAAACATCAATAAATAGAGCCACTGCTGATTATTTCAATCAGAAATCTGTTGACTTATTCTGATAGAAGGCTGACTCATTAAATACTGTATTGTTGAACTGATCAATATGTAGGCCGTCCGTAGGGGGGAAGAAAGGCTTCATCCGTCATTGAAGGGCTTTAAAAGTCAACATTGCACAGAAAGTTGACCTAAACCAACACTGTTTTCTTGCAACGCAATTCCTGTGAAGTTGATTCCAGCAGAGCCTCACAATGATCTGATCTAAGTTAAAAATTGACTGACATTTAAAGGAAACCAGACATGGATAAATACATTGGTGATCAGATCTTTGTAATACAGTTTTCTTCAGCCTCATTTAAGGACATACTGAATGGATCTGTTGTACTAAATGGGCCTCTGTCCTAAGCAAAACAGTTCACATTCCCAGATTCTATAATAATAGTTTTGGATTATCATTTCTCATTTTAGTCTGAGAGGAAGGGGGGGCTTGAACTCCAACTTATGTTTGGTTTCAGATGCCTTGGTCTCCTGTAAATAAACAAGCAGCAAATGTGGGGACGGGATGAGGAACTGGCATATAAATTGTACTGCTAAGGGACATTTGGGCAAAGTTTTGCAGAGTGACAGGTCACACCAACACACAGATATGTAGAGCTTACAAGCGCCTGTGACACTACAGTATTGCAATGCTGTTTTCTGGATGTGAAAATCTTTTTTCTTTTCTACGCCAATGTTTTACAGGGGAATAAGAAATACATTTTGAATGCTATTGAGTAATGAAAAAAATCTTGTAAAAAGTATGTTAACTTTCCTTATTATTTGAGTTTTGAAAGCAGAATTTGAATAAGTGTTTACTGAATACCCACCATCACATTGTGGGAATTTGTGGAATTTACTTTAATTCATTAGGGAATTTCTGATATTTTGCAAAAGGGGTTCCTGCTGGAGGTTAAATGCTATACAGGAGTCCTAGGGGTTAACAAGAGGCCTAAAAAATACTTTAAATATAGCCCTAAAAGCCTTAAACTAAATACTTATACTGAAAGCCTAACCAAGAGCCTATAGGTCTCAGGATTCCTACATTTTAATAATCAAAGGATGAATATGATTACATAAACCAGTTAACTTTTACACAGAGACAGAATATCACCAGTGCCAAGTTGGCAGCCATCACTTCAGAGACTCTCAGACCGAGGTGTTCCTGATAAAGCGTCTTATCTGACATGTTTATGCTGGATGACAGTTTGCAGGAGTTAGAGAGGAACACTGTCTCAGTGGGTGAAAGGATCTAAAAACAAAAGGCTGATGGTGATTACCTTACTCAGCACATTTAGGGTTTTAAGTGCATCAACACAACAACAGCTGGGTCATGGTCAAAGTTCAAACAGGTGCTGATAAGGCTGATCAAAAGGATAAGAAGTCCTAATGGAGATTACTGCATTCTGGTGCTGCCTTCTGCTGGATTAAGATATCATTACACCCTCAACACACACAAAGGAGCTCTTTACTTTAAACATGTATGGCTAAAAGTATCTAAAAACATCACATCCATGTTTTATTCATAAGATACTGTCATGCTCTTTCTTATTACAGTGCCACACTACAACTAAGGCTAAGAACAGCAGTGTAACTCATGATTTACAATTTATCACAATTAAGTAAAGGTGAAATTGATGTATTGTGAGAAAATTATATATCTTACAATATCTGATTTTTTATGAAGTATGCAAAATGCCCCTAGAAAGATAAATTAAAGGATTCCTGTATTCGTTCACAGATGTTCAGGATCTGTCTTCTTCTAATTCTTCTCCTGTCTCTCTTTCAACATTTTTCCTGTGTTAGATAACATCTGACTGGGAAAGACCCAATTGCTGCAAAATATTAAAGAGCTCCATATTTTCTTTGATCTTAATTAAAGCACTGATATATTGGCTTATATGTTGAGAGATTTTAGGCTCTCTGATCTGCTCAGAAGGAGATCAGAGCTGCTTCGATTTGAAATCGTAAAGATTTAAACATCCTCCATATTAATATTCAAATCTTGTGGGGGGGGGGGGGGCACTGAGGACAGCAGAGCAGGAATTCTGTGGATTGTTACGACTAAAGGAGATAGCACAACAAACACAGTCAGTATGATGCTAAACCTGACACATAAAATAACAAGAGTTTATACAGATTGTCCTGTAAAAATACTACAATCTAACTGACAAGGAGAGGAGTTGAACCAAAATTTCAAAAAGCAGTGGATAAAGCAGGCAGCTAAGTCTAGCCACATTTAGCCTAATTTATCAATAGATGTAATGTGAAGTTACCCACATTTACCTTTAGTGTGTCCCAAATTGCATACTACTGTTAGTACTCTTTATTGTAGTATTCTGAAAACAGAGCTCCTAATCACAGTGGGTTACTAGTTACTAGAAGAATCCTGGTAACCCTGAATGCAATGTGCAACAGTGGGCGATGCAGCCATTAGTAGAAGGGGTCTTTTTATGGACAGCTGCAGTACCAGACATCACCACCAGATGGAGCCATGCGCTGCTGTATGAACCCCATTTACTGCTGCTCTCCAGTAAGTTCAGCCTTTTCTTATCTAACTTTATGTGATGCTCCATATTGAATAGTTTATATTGTCCTCATATTTTCATTTAATAAGCACCTGGCACATCTTTGCTACTCTCTTAAACTCAATTTTAACCAATTTAATTGTAAATGTATTATTATTTATAAACACATTTTTGCTATTCCAAAAACTTCTGACAAATCTTGTGAACTATGCTTAATGTATTGTTTTAACAAATTTCAGGCATCCTAATAACAATTTGGAACTGGTGAAAGTTGGGCAGCAGGGGGCTTCTGCAGGAGTGCGGGGTCTGGAGCTCTGACATACCACAGACGGAGCAATCTGTGAGACTAAATCCAGATGTTGTAGTAGCACTATTATATCACCTTCTGTGTGCTCAGCTGTTTAGATCTATCTGTATGATTGTTTTATGTAAAGCCTCCAATCCATCAACTACAGTAAAATCAGAGCTCTGTTATGCTCACACTGCGTTCATGTTTTAATCCCCACAATGTAACAGCAGCCTCCAGGCCAAATGAGATGTTCAAATCCGGTGCTCAGGAGAAAACATTGAAAGTATGTCACTTTATGTCAATATTTGTAATTTCTTATTGACAGAAACTGTCTGTGGTGTTGCTTGGACATTTCATTAGTCATTTAGGAGTTAAACAGATTAGAAAAGTGTATTGAAGGTTCCCTGTGGAGTAATCCTTGCAGCATCCTGAGATGACTGACTGTTTACAAGAAGTGATTAAAGCGTCTGCGGTTGAAAAGTAAAGCCAAAGTGGGAGAGTCTAAAATCTGCTTTCTTCATAGATGCTGACAGGAAGCAGATCCAGCGCCTGCAGAAAGGAGTCTGAAAGACTGAAAGACAAACTGATAAACTAGGTCCACAATTTTCAACATCTTTTTGATGTGTTATTGTCAATGCACAGAGACAAACATGTCTGTCAAACCAGCTGGAACAGATTCATTCTTCTTCAGAAATCTCCGCTGAATGCTATTAGGGTCACTTCATCTTAAGTTTGCATATTTATGCAAAATCTGTGGGCAAATAAAAGAATTTTGTGTTGAGAGTATGGATTTTGTTTGTAGTCCCTTGAGTTTCATAAAGCATGCAACAGCTCAACAATTTGTGGGGCCCCAAAAAGGGCCAGAATTATTCATGCATCAGCCATAATACAGAAATCCATTTTTGCAGATAAGTGCACATAAGCAAGGCTGTCTGAACTCTTTGCAGCTGGTCCAAAATGCTGCAGCACATGTCTGTAGAGACTTTAGAAACTAAGGCAGCCTGATAAAATCACAAAAGAATTACAATAATCCACTTAATCTCCGCTGGAAGAAACTTCATCCCTCATGCAGACAAATCTGCAGCTCTGATGCCTCTTAATGCCTTATTTGACTTGATAGTTACTCAAAGAGCTCATGAAGAAGTAATATTTGAAGTGGGTGGTATCAGTAGAAAGACTAACTAGAAGGTATCAGTGGGATAATTTTAGTTGAACATTTTAGTTCATTTTAGCATTTATATTTGGTGGTGTGGCTGTTCTGGGATCCCCTGCCCTTCCACAAGTCTACCTGAAAAGCATCCAGCAGGAACAGCACACCTTCCTTCTCTTCCCATGCCAAGAAAGAAAGCAGGAGAAAGCAGGGAGAAGGCAGCAAAACCCAGAGTAGAGCAAGCCTCAATGGCAACAAAATTAACTTGATAAAGTCAGAAGCAGAATAAAGGAGGAGCTGGGGTGGAGGAGGGTTGCAAGAGCAGCTTTCAGAGAGAGTGGCAGAGCATAGCCAGGGAAGAGCAGTTTGAATAAAACAGCATGTGAGCAATTATCCGAAGAGAAAATCAGCTGGCTGTTAGCTGTTGAGGGTTTGTGTGGGATCAGCTGGTCTCACTTGTGACAGCGCTTGACTTTGTGGCCTGCCTGAGCCGTCGCTTTATGCTCAGATTTGGCCTAAAGTTCTGTTTAAATTTATTCAAGCTTTAAAATTCAGCCAAAATCTCAAGGCGCACCTTCTACATATCCATGCAATAGCCTCTTTAACACAATGCAGTATCTTTTGCAGTTGTTGTAAAAATGTATGGTTGCACAAAGGCCCACCTTGACTTGCCTCAAGACCCACCACAGAGCCATGACAAACCTTACGGAAACTACTGATTTAGTGTGTACCTTACTAGAGATTATATCAAAAACCAATAACAACTATCCATGTTTCCTTGGTCTATCATGTTTTTGAAAGTGGTTCAGATTTGAATATTTTCTTGTGTTTGGCATTGAAAATATGCTCCTGCTAAGAACAATCAAAGGCTATAAATACACATTTTTTTTTATTTAACAGTTATTTAAAAGATCATCTTGTTACATTACAGACAAATATTTTTGTTGTACCAAACAAATAAGGCAAAATGATGATCAATATGTGAAATAGTGAAGGTGAAAAACCCTCACAATGATTGTTACAGCCCAAGAGACACTTTTTCAAAGCTGGAGAGCTGTCTTCAAACACTTTAAATACATCACTACAAAAACAATAATGTGCTGTTTTTTCTCTTTAAAGTCAAGCCAAGCATCCAGTGTTACCTACAATAAAGATTATTATCCAGAAGAAATAAAGATGGGATCCTTGTTGTCTGGTTTCAACAGGATTTGATTACTTGATGACATTCGTGTCCGTCTGCTGAACCCTGCTTGATTTAGATTGAAGTGATCTAATCAGAGACGGACAGAAGCACCTGTGTGTCTTAATGTGTGGACTGTTTTCCTTCAGCGGATCAGCAGAAATCTGCAGCTCGGGGCTTATCCCACCTCCCTCCCCACCAGGTAAAGGTATTATTTAGTCTTTAACCGAGGTTTTATTGTAACATTGTGTGTGTGTCCACATGATCAGAGAATGTGTCTCCATAATGTGAAGTTGTATAATAACCTCCTGGTTCATGATTGTGTGCAGGTAAACCAGGAGGATGGGGCTGTTTCTGTCTAATTTTATCTTCCTCATCGGCCTCCTGGTGGGATATCTCTCTTTACGTTTGATGTTTGACTCAAATATTTTATCAGAACATGTTTTCCATTCACTACGGGATGCAAAGAATGGAGCCAAATACTCTGCACGCCATGTTCACACAGGTAGGAGAAGATTTAATTACCATTATGTTAGAAATAGTCATACTATAAATGTAACTGCTAAAGCTCATCTGAGGATAAGCAGGACGATTAAGGATAAAAGGTCAATAGGGATGTGACCCTGACCTTCTGCCTTATAAGAAGAGAGTCATAGTGGCACTTGAGGTTTTCCTGAAATCTTTAACCAGCGCTGTCCAAACTGCAGCCCACGGGGTCCATTTTTTATTACCCTGCAGCAAATCCCTACAATAACATGAAATATCAATCACATGATGCCCAGGCTTGACATTGTTGCACTTCTTAGTTTTCGCACTAGGTGGTGCTGCGTTAATTCTGCAAACAAACATTTTGAAGAGAAGAAAGCATTAACTGCTGTTTTTCCCCAATATTACATTGAAACAAAAAGTACAACCTCAAATCCAAAAAAGTTGGGACATTGTGTCAAATGTGACTAAACTAGAATACAGTGAGTTGAAAATACTTTTCAGCCTATATTCAATTAACCTTGCAAAGCAGATGGATATGCCTGTTTCCGTGTTTCTCACTGGCGAATCCATCTTGCAACACTCCCATCTGAACTGTTTGGGCCCGGTTAGAAAGTGACAGGACCAATCAGCGTCAAGGGGTAAGTTTAGCAGAACATGACAACATTTCTTCGTTAAAAGAAGAGCAAAGAACAGCAGTGAGTTGCTTTCTTTTCAAAAGTGACAAAAGTCGTGTACTTATACTGTGTGTCTACAGTCGCCATGGTTCCATTATGCTGTTCTCTATGGAGTTTAATCCTTCAGTAGGGGCGCAGCTTGGTAGTGCCTACGTCACCTGTTTTGTTGCTCTGATTAGTTCATCCAGCATCCTCAGAGTTTTTTAAAAGGCTCTGCCCTTTCCCAAATGCTGTGCATGAGTGGTTTACCAGATGGATGTGTGAAACAAATCCGTTTGGCGTGCCAGGTTAATACTCAATAAAATACAGCAAAAATAATTTTAAAAATCATGTTCAAACTGATAAACCTTGGTTTTGATATACAGAGATTTTGAATTTGATGGCTGCAACACATTTCAAAAATCTTGGAACAGGAGTAAGAAAACACTGGGAAAGTTGTGGAATGTTTAGAAACAACTGGAACCCTCTACAGGTTAAGTCAATTAATTGGTAATCGTACCATGATATGGACGTAGCACTCCTGAAAGGCTTACTCATGCATAATAAATAATGGCTTAAGGCTACCCTTTTAGGCCAATTCCATTTCTACCCCTAGCCCTTATCTTAGCCCCTCCCCTTGGTTTTGCGCATTCACGTGAAGCTAAGTGCCAAGGGCTACACGGCCCTTGAAACGAAAACTTTTTCAGGACCACTCTTGCAACCAAGGGATATGAAGAATTTCCCACCATGCATTGTGTTTACTTGCGAAATGGCACAACGGACAACGAAGGAGGCGCATGAATGTAAATATTTGCATACTTTATGAAGGTATATAGAGAATATGACGGTCGTGTTTTCTCATTTATTTAATCCTTAGCTACTAGGGATGGGATTTTATTGTATTTTCGGCATGTACACATGTAAACCAGGGCTATTTATCAGCATTGTGTGATGATGAACAGCAATCAAGTAGCATAAGGGAAGGTTTCAACCCTACCCTGTACCACTCTGTTTTGAGATGCAAGGGGAAGGGATAATAGGAAAAAATGGGATTGGCCCTTTATATACACTATATACCAAGTAGTATCGAGGGCCAACCAGGGCCTGCTCACCTTGAAATCCTTAGCAATGATAGACCTCTTGTCTTTTCAGCCCTTAATGGAAAGCTGTCATGTAGGCTGCTTTTTTCCCAAAGCATGTTCCATCATTAAGCATATCTTCATCTGTACTGCATTGGTTTTACAAACTTTGAGGTGAGAAAACCTAGAAATTAGAGGTGAGAGACATCAAAGCGGGCAGGCTTATATTTTCTGTATTTAGCCCTCTTTGGACTCCTTGTCTCAAGCCAGTTGGCCAGCTCTCAAAATGTCAGCAATCGTCTTGTTAAAAATACATATTTTATGATTTCTTTCAGATGAGACCAAAGGCACAACACTGGACTCTGCTCAAAGTCTACGAATCTTGTGTTGGATCATGACAGGGCCCGAGTACATAGAGTCCAGAACCAGGCACATCAGGGCAACGTGGGCCCAGCGCTGTGACAAAGTGCTGTACATGAGCTCTGTCCAAACAGACTTCCCCACTGTGGGGCTGAATGTGAGCGAGGGGAGGGACGAGCTGCACTGGAAAACCATCAGAGCCTTCCAGTACATCCACCAGCATCACCTGGACGAAGCCAACTGGTTCCTTAAGGCGGACGATGACATGTTTGTTGTTGTGGAGAATCTACGTTATGTGTTGTCCAGATTTGATCCAGAGAAGCCGTTGTATCTGGGCGGGAGGTTTAAACCAGTCATCAAACAGGGCATGTCCAGAGGGCCGGGTTATGTCCTCAGTAAAGAAGCGCTGAGACGATTCATCAGAGGCTTCGACATGGGGAAATGTACCAACTTTTCTGACATGGAGGACACGGCTCTGGGGAAATGTTTGGAGACGATGAAGGTGGAGCTGGCAGACGTCAAGGGAAAGCAAACACTTCATGCTTTTCCTTCAAACTATGAACTGGTGGGACAACTACCAAGATCTCAGCTTGGGTTTCTGCTGTACGAGTACTACGATCCAACAGAGGTATTCACTACAACACAGTAGCTCTCACTGAATAAATCTATACTGATAAAGAATAACATCTAACAAAAGAGACCAAAACTACTGCTGGGTGGTTATATGACTCCATGAGGTTCACATTACCAAATAGTGAAGGTTCAGTAGGGGTCAAAAAGAAGGGAAGGAGTGGTTTTTGTAGTGCTGTGTGGTAGAAATCTAATTCTGTTAAAGGTATAGGTACAGGTTTTGTATAAGCTTTGGATTACAGAGCTAGTAAATTGCATGAGGACTCAAACTGATACATCAAATAATGACCTTTGACCTTCAATGTCGAATCAATTCATCCCAAAATCCAAGAGTAGGTTTTTGCCAAATCTGACAAAAATCCCTCGCAACAGTTATAAATCAGGCAAAATAACCTCCATAATGTATTCAGCAGCCCAACTTGCAGTGCTGTTTCCAGCCTTCATAATGATTTGCACATATATTTCTTGAGACAGGTTGCCAAAGTGTCCAACTGAAAATTTAAAGAAAACCCCTGCAGACTTTCCAACTTACAAAGAAAAAAGAAGTCAATTATGTGCAATGTTAGATCTTCCTTGGCGTAGGTAATAAATTATTATTTTGGAAGTTGGACAGTTATGCAAAAGTTTCTTTGGAATTTTTCGCCTTAAGAGGTCACAAAAAGGTGAAAACAGGATCAGCAGAGTGTAGCAGACGTACGTGTTGGTTTGGATGGACACCAGAAAACACAACGCCTCTAGTCCTTACTATCCTGGGCATGAGGGTGTAAAAAATGTCATGGATGGAACCAATCTAAAGTAATCTTTCCTCTCTGTCCACAGGGTCCAGGCTGCTGCACAGATTTAGCGGTGTATTTTCACTATATCGATGGTGAGCAGATGTATGTGCTGGATTACCTGATGTATCACCTGCGGCCATACGGATACAAATACAGATTCAACCCCCATGTGAACTGATTTTAAATCACTACACTATCAATGAAGTACTCCTAAATTTCTACTTCTGCACAATATTTTGTATTTTTGTTGGTTCCTATTTCATATTGGAGGAATGCATCTGTGGATATCTCTAATTTTGAATGCTTCACTTATCTTAAACTTGCACCTTTTCAGGTGTTGATTACAAGGGCAGGGTCATTAATGTAGAGTCATAGATTTATAAACATTCAGAGCTTTCAAATTACTTTTGTCTCAACCTAAAAATATATGATTATTTTTTCTGCATCTGAAAGCTGTTTGCTAACCACCATTGAGTAACTAAAGAAAGAGAATGCATTAGTCACTACTTTTTGCATGCAGTTAACTCAGGTTATGGATATTCAAAGTTACAATATCTAAAACTTATTCACTGAATGTCAGTTGATTAAAAGTGTCTTCTCCTATGTTATATAGTAATTAAATTACATCATATATATTACCAGCAGTTTTAAAAATGTGTGATATTCTTCATTTTTATAGTTGTTACAGGTTGCACCTTGTTTAAATGACCATAACAGACACAACCTGTTTATTGTTGCCATGGTTACAACGTGAAAGCTACATGCTGCATAATGCCAGGGTAACTACTACAGAAAACTGCTGTCCTGTTGCTGTATCTTATTCATGTTTTGCGCTGCTGATTTTACACCATGATTATTCTCTGATACAATTGTGAGTTCAGATCAGCCCTGTGACTCAGAACCCCGCCTGCCCATGTTTCACTGTGGTCCCCTGAGGCATTTTCAGGTCAAGTAGAGAAGAGACAAGATGCTCAGCTACACTAACCTTCATGGCTTACTTCTTGTTTTGAATCGAGGACTCTGTTCAATGAAAACGTCACTCCTGAAGGTGTATATTAAATAAGTGTTTTGGTTTCATGGATGAATTTTTCTCAATGAGGGTGAAAAGCTGTTAAAAGTGGCCTTCCTGGTCTACACTGTCTGCCATCCCAGTGCCTCACAGCATTAACCAGAAGGGCCACTATTAACAGCTTTTCTCCCTCATTATGTGAAATTCATCAATGAAACCAAAACAGTGGTAAGGAGGAAGGGGGGCATAGAGATAAATGAGGTGTGTTCAAAAAGAGTGCTTGCTTTGGTCCCAACATTTCCACTGAGAACCATACCTAATTCAGGAAAGGCTCAGTAATAAACTTTTATCACCTTACAAGCTTTTATGAAGTGACACCTTTTAAATTCAAATGTCTATGTGCATCTATTTCCTCTAAATGTGGAATATCAATGAAATGGACAGTTGTTAAGAAATTATACTTTATTTATTGATAAAAAAATGTTTTTGTTAATCATGTTCTAAGAGTTCTATTCCTTCTGGCACTTTAATAGTGTTAATAAAATATATTTGACAGTTGTTTGTGCCTCTTTCTACACAACATGAACCATAGGTGTTTGTTAAAGTAAACTAGAACAAATATTTCTAATGGATGTACACCGGAGAAACATCATATGAGAAGACAGTGTTACAAAGACTCTTCAGCACAGAGACTCATAGATGGGATATATTACAGTACAGTTCCAAAACATGGTGCCCTTAAATTGAATACAAAATTGTTTGTGTACCGTTTACCTCATCACTGTAAAATCAGCAGGGAGGCAAACAGTCTCTCTAACCCGACCTTGGGGGTAGGGTGTCCAGATTCTTGTTGAATAGAGGGATAAGGCCACATGGCCCTTCAAACTGAGACTTTCCAGGCACACTCCAACCTAACTCTCATGTGAAATCTCCCAGAACCTTGTTAATCAACTGCAAGATTTGAAAAATTACATCAATCTACAAATCCAAATTCTGAAAAAGTTGGGATATAAAATGTGAAGTAAAGACAGAATGCAGTGATTTACAAATCTTTTCCATCTTATATTTGACTGAATACAGCACAAAGACAAGATATTAAATGCAACATGTTCCAAGAATTTGGGGAGGAGTGCAATTACCTCTGTGTTATATCACCTTTCTTGTCTGGGGGACTGATGACACAAACTGTTCAAGTATTAAAAATCAAATCTTTTCCCATTCTTACCTGATCAGGACTGCATGCAAGCCAGTCTAGGCCCCACCCTCTTTTGTTGTGAAGCCATGCTGTTGTAACTTGTGCAAAAAAGTGTCTTGGCAGTGATCACTGAAACAAGCAGTGACATATCTAAAAAAGACATCTGGATTGAAGCACATGTTGCTCCAAAACCCATATGCACCTCTCAGTATTAATGATACCCTCACAGATGCGCAAGTAACCCATGCCATGAGCACTAATCACCCCCACACCATCACAGATGCTTTTCAACTTGCGCTGTTAACAATCTGGATGGTCCTTTTCCTCTTTAGCTTGGAATACTCAATGTCCATTATTTCCAAAAGTAATTTGAAATGTGGTTTGATCAAACCACAACACACTTTTCCACTTTAGGTCAGTCCATCTCAGATGAGCTCAGACCAGAGAAGTGGGCGGGTCATCTGGATGTTATTGGTGATGGCTGATGTCTTTGGCTTTCCATGGTAGAGTCTTAACTTAGATTTGTAGATGCAGTGATGTACTGTGTACTGTGTGATTCAGTGCCACCTGAGGTGTCAAAGGTCATTCATTGTTGGTTTTCAGCCTTGCACCTTACATGAAGAGCTTTCTTCAGATTCTCTAAATCTATTTTGGACTGTAGATCATCAAATCTCTACATTTCTTTCAGTTGCACATTGAGGAAGATTGTTCATAAACTGTTTTGACTGTTTGCCAACACAGTACCCGTGTTACTAATCAATCTACTAACGTGAAATATTTCACAACTTAAGCATTTTCTTGCCCCTGTACCATCTTTTCTACAATGAGTTGAAGGTATCAAATTTACAGTGTGAATATTTACATGAAAACAGTAAAGTTTATTGTTTTGAACATCAACTATCTTGTCTTTGGAATGTATTTAGTTGAATATAGATTGAAAAGGATTTGAAAATCACTGTACTCTGTTTTTATTCACATTTTGTACTACATCCCAACTTTTTAGGTTTTGTAATAGGACAATTAAATGACATTTCAATGCATTGTGGTCTGATTGATTTCAAAGAAGCATTTAAAAAAACCCTGGTAGTGAAAAGTCCAGTGTTGTTTATGAAAATGCTGTCTACGACTACTGACGACATATCAGGAACTTGTAAGGTTGTCCCATACAAACTCTTGTAACTCTGTTTCAAGGGGGCAGTGGGTAACGAGGGCAAGGGGTAAAAGTTAGGACTGGGCATAAGCTTAGGACAAACTGGACAACAAAAAAATGTAATGAAAGTGAAAAAATTTGCATTTTGGATGATATTTTATATTTGGTCCTTTGGATGCTCTGGGCAGCTTGTGTTGATGTTTAATGCAGGTGTACATACAGAGCAGAAACAGTTAGTAAATGTGCAGCATGAATGCAGCCAGTCAGACAGCGATGAGGTCCCTTCAGCCGTCACAGTATGTGACCATAACCATCCAACTCGCATGTCCGACAGCGGAGCCTTTGTCATCAGTCCTCTCTGTTCCTCTGTGACGCTGCGATGCACACTTTCCTCCACACATGTGCTCTGTTACGTGTAGACACAGGTGTTCCTGCAGTCTGCTTCAGTCTCAAAATTATTTCGGTTTCCATCACAGCCTCCAAACCAGAACTGAGCACAGGCGTTGGCCTCAGGGTCGTAGTACCACCTGGCCTCGTACTGTCGGCAGAGCCCGGGATCCAGAGGCTGAGTGCACCCCACATCTAAAAGACAAGAAGGATGACGGTGACAGTGGAAGGAGATTCACTTATCAGAGAAATTATGAAGTCTTATCTGTCTGTGTTTACCTGGCCTCACAGAGTCCGTCAGAGGAGGAGGAGGGCTGACTGGAGCCTTTGTGCTCTCTACCTCATACAGCCGCTCATTTGGAGTCTGAGGTCCCATCACTGAACTCAACCCTGGGCTCTGCCGCCCCCGTCCACCAGGAGAGACAAACGTCTTGTCCGGCAGCTCATTCCAGGGATCCACCAACACGTTAGAGTTGATCAGGTTCTCGTCAACTCGCACGGGCTTGTGGGTCCTTCGTGTTGGAGTCGGGACCGTCTCCAGAGGGAGTTCAATCTGGAGAAGGAATGGATAGGATGGACAGTTTAAGCAGCTAAATAACTTTATCTTTCCCTTTTTCATTGCAATTGTCAACCAGCTTGCTTAAATTGTATAAATTCAGCATACTATGGAGAAGAACATATTTGTTGACATTGCAAATGATACCACATTAACTGTACTACTTAAAAATTAAACCTTCACTTCAAGCTTACACATAGCTTTGCAAGAATACCTAATGACAGAAATGAAATCTAGAAAATCCATCAGCTCTGCAAGGCTAATAATCAACAGCATTTGTTGGAAAAATGTTTGGGAAAAAATAGGTAAGAGCAGACCTACTTGTATATTTTCCTCATATGGAAATGGTCTGTAGCCATCTGGAGCGTCTGGTCGGCTCTCTGTAGGTGTTAAGATAGGGCTTGGAAGCAATGACATCGCGTCTTCCTGCTCACAGATTCGACTCAGTATTTTGCCCTCCAGAGCTGCAAGAAAGAAACAGGATAGGAAGATTTGCTATCAGTAGCTGTAAAGACAGGATCGGACCTCAACCCCAAACACTTCTTTGGAGAAAATTTGTCCCTACAACCTAGTTGTGCAGTTTTTAAGGACAGTGGATAGAGTCAGAAACAGGGACAAGAGTGGGGGGAGAGGCATGTGGTAAGGGGCTTCGGGCTGGATTTGAACCCAGGCTGTATGCGTCCATGGGGCGTGGCTTAAACCACTAGGCCACCTAAGCCCTGAGAAGTCAGTGTTTACTTACTGTGAAGTGTCCTGAAGTCATCGATGAGGTAGACATGCTCTTCATCAGGATCAGAGGCAATAACATTCATCTCAGCTTTGAACTCTTCATAAAGACGGTCTGTCCTGTTCGCCACTCCAATAACAAATATCTCGATCCGGTCAGCGTGGGCCTGTGTCGCTGTTTCTTCAAACTGCATGACATCACGGGTGTCTGCTTGCCCATCTGTTAAAACTACAGCCACTTTCCTCACACCGGGCCGCGAGGCGTAGAACAGCTGGTGGGCTCGATGGATTGCGCTACCTGTGAAGGTGCCCTCGCCAAGGTAGGGCATCATCCTGACAGCGGTCTTCACCTCCTCCTGGCTGAGCTGCTGCTGCAGACTGACCACCACCCTGTCCACATGGCTGTAGAGAACCACGCCAATACGGCTTGCTTCTCTGCTCACAGTCATCCGGTCGATGAGAGCGTTTACAAAGTCCTTCACCAGCTCAAAGTTTTCTGGTCCGACACTCTCTGAGCTGTCGATGACAAACACCAGTTCTAGAGGGCTCTCCCTGCAGCGCAGACCGCAGCCTGGATGATGGAAATAACACTTGTATTATAATGCTATGAAACTTCAAAGTTCAATATATGGGCAGAAATAATCCGCAACAAGAATACAAAAAACATCATTCTACATTATTTTAAAATGTCAGCTACGACTGTGCAGCTGCAAAAGATATTTCAGTAATATTTAACAAGAAGGTAAATGAAGGTTGGCACAATAAAAAGGAAACAAGAAAATAGAGTAGCAGTTTGGCACATAGTACGAAATTGTCATTTAACCATAACCTTTTTATTAGTTACTAACACTTTCCTAGGTTTAACTCACTTGTTTCATGGTTAACGAGCAGTTAATTCCCCATTGGTTATGAAGTACAATTATCTATTTAACTCTATCAAAATAAGTACTTAGTTGCACATTAATTTGTTGGTTAAATTCTAGTTAGTCATTCTTTTCCTGGTTACCTTGCACAAGTGTACTCATTCTCTACCTAGTAAATCTGACAGTTTTATTGTAGACTGAATGTTGGTTTTCCTCCATTCACTGGTTAACTGGCAGTTATTTATTTCTGTAACCTGAATTTTGATTAAAATTTCTTTAAAACATTTTCTCTCAACAGTGAAACACAGACAGATAACTCATAAAACAATATAACATTCAATAAAGAACATAAATGCAATATTTACCACATATTTCTCTAATGATCCTGATCACTTCATCTCTCTGTGTACAGAAAAAGAGATTTAAAAACAGGTTTAAGTACAGGAAACTAAGCATTTTAGTCTTACATGAATAGATTAAGCTCATTTTTGTTCAAGCCCATTTCTGTACTCACTGTAAGTCCGGGCTCTCCTTTTTCTCCAGGAAGTCCCTGCAAAACAAAACTCGAATGATAAAGAAGATCCTGATAGCTGCTAAAGATGGTAAAAATTAGCAAACACATACTGTATGTTTCATATCATTAAAACTATATATTTATTTTTCTGCATGAAGATACTTTTGTGATTTTATAAATTCAGTAGATTGTTTTGTAACACAGTATTTTAGGAAAATATCACACTCAACGATGAGAAAAAGTCTTCCACATTGTGTCTTGAAATCATGCTACATTTTATTCTTTTATGATTTCCCCTTTCCTTCTTATGACTTATTCTTCAGTTCTGACTCTATCATTATGGAGATCATGGTATTATTTGTGCAGATACCTGAGGATTGTAAGCACAATCAAAATGAGAATAAAGTATTTCCATTTTTAATCCTATTTGCCTCTTTTGGTGCACTGTAGTTAGGCTACAGTAGTGTCTCTATTCAAATACTAAAAAAAGATGGCACTGTACCTTTAAAGGCTTGTTTAACTTAAGAAAAAACTCACTTAAGCAATTCAAAAGTGATGTGCACATTGTGTCAAGCTGGATTTAAGTTGTGTGGGTTTGAGCCTTCACCTGTGAACTTAGTATAAATAAGCAGCGTATTGACAATGTCAATATTCACCTACATCATAAAACTCAGCACAGCACCATGATACAGAGCACTAATTGACACAGACCTGTGTTTAGTGGGAATTTGTCCAAAAACAAAAATTTCTAAATATACTTGAATCAAATATGATCAGTGACCTTGGATGGGGATGAGGATGTGGAGTACGCAGGCAGATGAAGTCCATGTCAGTGTAAAGGGTCTTCTAAGTTTAATTTACTATAAAGCATCCCAACAGGAGTTGTGACACCCTAACCCTAGACACAAATCGCAACTTAGTGGTAGGGCTGAGGGCTGCATTAGGATTGAGCCAAGGTTTTAGAGCTGAACAGAAGAAAAGAGGCTGTTTTTAAGTTAATAACAAAAACTTAGGAGTTGAATACAATGCTACCATCTGTCCTGTAGATCCAGGTTCTCCATGGTCCCCTTTATCTCCTTTCTTTCCTCGGTCTCCAGGAATGCCTCTGTCTCCCTGGTTAACAAAGATGACTTAGAGCAAATCTGGATTATACAGCATCTAATGCACCAAATATCACATGAAGTAGCTGTCTGTACCTTCTCCCCTGGAATGCCATCACCTGGTGCTCCTCTAGGGCCAGTCGGTCCTTGAAACCCTGGCTCTCCCTGGGAATAAAGATGGACGAATCAGCAACTGAAAGAAGGTTATCGTCTGCATATAGACTGATCTTAAAATGATCCAATCAGCGGATCAAAACACTTCAGATTGTTTGACAAGTTGAACACATCAAAAGGAGAAAATAAATTTCCCTACAGGACAACATCATCAATCTATGAACCAAGCAAAGAGCATTGATGTAACAACAGTAGGAAGAAAAAACACAAGTTTACAGGCAGAAAAATCTGAGCCTGATTTTAAGAATGGTTTACCGGCTGTTATAGGGGAAAAAAATGTGCATAATTTCCTCCTGCTACCTGCTCCATGTCAAGGTCTAACTCACAAAGTATTCAGGGCTTTTGATAATCAGGCATAAAGGGAACTAAAAAGTTGTTCTACGTGCAGTTTGGGCTTCCTTTGCAACCCGATGTTTTGAGAAGCTATATGTACCTTTACTATACTGTGTGGAGTACTCTCATGTCAGTAAAGAAAAGTTCTGCCTGCATCTTTGTCAAGTGTAAAAGTTCCACATTGATCACTGGAAAGTTTGTGCATTAAATCTCATAATTCACTGCAATGCAGTTACCACCAATTCTCAGCAGACAGCCATTTTTTTAAACATTAATCTTGCATGTATTTTGGATCAGATGGTGTCTCCTTGACTCATTTGCAAGTGTAGTTGGTTGCAAAAGCTGCTCAACCCTAAATGGGTGGTGAATCCTCAAAAGCACTTAACCATCACTAGTAAATGGCATGATAATGTAAGAAATACATTTGTGAACCAAAAAATATACACAAGCCTCATTTTGTGTTTTTATTGTCTACCTTTGGTCCTTGGATGCCCTCTCCTGGAACCCCTGCGAGTCCTGGTGGACCAGGCTGCCCTATTCCACCCTTGGAAAAAAGACAAAAGAAACATACACATTAAAAGTAGGTTTCGAGACAAATCTATGAATTGTTATGTGCCAATTTGCATAGTTTCCCCCTCCTCTCATATTTAATCTACAGTGCGCTCTGCATACTCAAAAATTCTTCAGCTGTTGTCCAAAAGCTCTTTAGTAGGCACCATTGTTGGCATCATAACCAGGCCCTCATGGCAATTGCAGACACCCACTAAGGTTCACCGCTTATGTAAAGGCTTGCAACCTGGAGTAAAGGCATGCCTCCACATCACTGCCAATGACAGGCAAATGGAAGTAAGCCTGGTTATTCCCACCAGAAATAACAGCATCACGACTGCGACCTGACATAATCATTATGCCAAACTGCAACATAAGCTTTATACTTTTACAGCCTTTGGTTTTGACTGTTTCTAAAAATTTGGGGTCTTAGAAGTGACTTTCAAGAAACAATTTTTGCCAGAGTTACTGCTGGCTGGTGCACAAGGACTTCAAACTCAAAGAAAAGAAAGATGTGCATTATGCAACACACTATGTTTGTTTTTCTTAAAATCTGGTCTTGGTTCTTCCATGAATGAAGGAGTCTACTATTGTAGGTTCCCTTTTCTTTTACTTTTGTTATATATGTATATGTATGCGGATTACTTTTGCCCTCTACTGTGAGCTGTTGTAATAATCAAATTTTCTCCAGTTGGAGATTAATAAAAGTGTGTCTTATCTTATTAAGGCCAAATTTATGCAACAAAAATCTGCTGAGAATGCTTTTATTGATTTTAAAACTCAATCACGCTCAATATATTTTGGCTTTTTTGACCAAAAAATAACAAAGTGAAAAGATATTTCTAAAAAGTAATGTCAATTAAATAAAAATATGTAATGTAAAATTAGTGAATGCTTAAATATACACCCCCTTTAAAGTGGCTGACCTAATTCAGTAGAGCTCCAGGCAATTGATGCTATTAGTCTCACAATTAGTGAATTTGGGACCACCTGAGTGCAGTGAATGTGTCTGAATTGACTGTAGTATAAAGACACCTGTGTATGCAAAGTACAGTCACTGGTTAATCAGTATTCCTGGCTACCATTACACCATGAAGACAAAAGAGCACTCCAAGCAGGTTATTAAAAAGGGTCAGTCAGGGGATGGCTACAAAAAAACTAAAAACTAAAAAACTAAAGGAAAATCCTAGAGGCCTGACTGAGACCTATCCACACAAACTTAATGCTGTGTCTACAGCCAAAGGTGCATCTCCCAAATACTGACTTAAAAGGGGTGAATATTTATGCAGCTGCTTATTTTACATTACATATTTATACTTAACTGACATTACTTTGTCCACATAATTGCTCATGAATGGAACTGTCTTGTGCGTGTGTAAAAAGTCTTTTCATTTAGAGGGAACCTGCATTGCCAATTCACATGACAGCAAAAAAAAAAAGGTTCTGTTTTCAAACTTTTCCATTTTTAGGCACTCAAATCCCGTTTCATGTACAAACAGCCAAACGCAACTAAAGGATACTGTTTTCAGACTGAAATGCAAATAATACCTAAACTGTATAATATGGGGAAGATAGTTGGGTAAAACCAAAAGAATGGTAAACATTCATCATAGTGTGAACAAAAGCACTGACCTTTGGTCCATAAAGTCCAATTCCAGGAGGACCCGATGGACCTGGAACTCCAGGTAAGCCTCTGTCACCCTGAAGCACAAAAAGTAACACAATTCTATTTAAATTACATTTACTGGAGTTATACATAGTACTAACCTGGCACGTCAGATTGATTTGTTACACACATCTATCTGGTAAATCCCTCATAGACAGCGTTTGGGAAAGGGCATAGCCTTTGAAAAACATCTCAGAGGGTGATTGGATGAACGTTATGTCTGTCACATCTCTACTGTCCAATTAGAGCGACAAAACACATGACATAGCCGCTACTGAGCTGCGCCCATACGGAGGAGTAAACTCCATAGAGAACTGCATAACGCGAACTATGGCGATTGTAGACATGTCAGTACACGACTTTTGGCCTTTTTCAATAGAAAACAACTCACTGCTGTTCTTTGTTCTTCTTTTTACAATGAAATGTTGTCAAGTTCTGATAAAACTGGTGCTTTAGCAGCATCCACGCTAAAATCTTCAGCCATAATTGCATCGATCTCTTGTTGGTGCTTGCTTACGTCACGACTCCACCACACCCGAAACTACTGCCACTCGTTGCTGATTTGTCCTGTCACTTTCTAACAAGGCCCAAACAGTTCAGATGGGAGCTTTGGAAGATGGATTCACCACTGAGAAACATGAAAATGGATGAATTCATCTGCTTTGCAAGGTTCACATAGTACCAGGTATAGTGAACTTTTTGGTACCTTTTTAACAAAAAAGTATTGAGAACAGGGCAAAAGCCAGCACTGTGTTCAGTTCTGAAAGAGGGATTATATTTTGACAAGGTGGTGTTTCTATCTCCAAGATCTTCCTCATCAAGCGCTTCACCATGTGTCCCTCATAACAGTTATCCCTTACATTAAGAAGTCATATAGTCACATTTATGGCTCACCTTCTGTCCAGGTAACCCCTTCCCCTCAGGCCCAATCTCTCCTGGTGCTCCTGGTAAGCCTGGTGGCCCCTAAAAATTAATATAAACAACACAATGTTTTTTTTTATTTCCATGCAGTGCCTGTGAGGATAATCTATTTGAACCCCTCATTGTCTTATGAATATTTCCTCTTACCTGTGGCCCAGGCAAGCTCTCTCCTTTAGCTCCTGGTGGTCCAACAGGTCCAAGATTTCCTTTGTTACCCTGAAGAGGAAAAGTCCAAATACATAGAAGAAATTCTAAATAGAGATTTTCTATTAGTACAAACATATATAGAGAGATATGCTTATATTTAGTGTTTTGAAAATGTGACATTAAAAACCTCCACATACTATAAAGCATTTATGGGAGGATATTCTTTGTTGATTTTACCTTTTGCCCCATGATTCCTTCACCAGGCTCTCCAACGGGTCCAGCTGGTCCAGGAGGCCCAGAATCTCCCTGATTGGTAAAGTGAACAAAAAACCTTTGTATTAAAAGAAAAGTACAAAGGAAATTGATGTGGCTTTTTTAAATAAACTGGACCAGAATGAGATTTAGTGGTGAAGTATGTTCTCACTCAAAAACAAGCATTCTGTGTGCAATTACAAAGTTCAAAATATGCTTTAATGGCACGAATGGTTAAAGCCTTTGTTGCTAAAGCAGAGCACATAAACAAAACAAATCAAATAGTAATGACAATCACTATAACACAAGTGATAATAAAATATTTACAAAAAAACAAAACAAAACACAAAGTTATTGACTATTATAAAAATTATTACTATCTCTAATCTGGTGACATTCAGAAACAAAACATGCAGCTAGGTTTATATGTTGAGGTTCTTCAGCTAGACACAGTCTCATTATTTCTTCATGTGATCCAGTTGCTGTAACTTGTCTCAAAAAGCTCTTTCTTACAGCTTCATACAGTGAGCAAATGAGGAGAAAGTGGGTTTCATCTTCAGTTTTTCCCAGATCACAAAGTTTACAAATTCTTTGGTCTCTATGTTTCCAGTTTTTATGACAACCTGTTTCAATTTCTAATTTATGGTCACTGAGTCTGTACATTGTTCAAATTTTCCTTTGTCTGAGGTTTCTCACATGCACAAGATAATCAGCTAAAGAGTACTCTCTTCTTAGTAGACAATAATATTCTAATTTATTGTAGGATTTTATTTCATTTTGCCAATATTTGATGTATTTAGATTTGTTTTGTCAATAATTTTACTTTGTGTTTTGGAGAGATTTTGTAGCTCTTGGTTTTTTAGCTGATAATTTTCTTTAATATTTTTAAGGGGGTCAGTCTCTGGGCAGAGGCTGTTGCTCAGAAAGGCCAGGTGATGGTATGATTCAGCATCAGCTAGTGCTAGGTGAACCTGGAACTTAATGGCTCTTTTAATCATGTGTAGAGAAAGAGGGAATTCCACCAGTTCTGCTCTACATGCCAGGTTTGGACAGTTTCTGTGGACCTTTAGGGTCTCTTCGCAGAACTGGAGATGAAATTAATTAATTAATGAGATAATGTCTCTTATCTGATTGACATCCTGTTCATTAGGTGGAGGAGACCCTGCCGTGGCAGTAGCATAGCTGTTACTTTGAGCAGGTGTTTGACGTGACAGCTGATGTTGTTGTCTGTTTTCTTGTCCCGGGAAAGGATGTGGATGAAGGGCAAATTGTGGAGGGGTGGGTCTAGGGTCTTGTGGAAGTAGGGTTCTTGATCTCTAAAGAGGGATGAGTCTTGGACCTTGTGGTGGTGGAAAGGTAGGTCTGCTGGCTTGTGGTGGTGGAGCTCTGGTGTAGTGCAGGGAGGTGGATCTGTCTTGGTATGGATTCCAGCCAATGTTGCTGTATCTGCCTGGTGGATTAGGTCTCCTTTGAAGGTTCTTGTGGAGAGATGGCTTCCTGCTCATGTTCATATTAATATTAGGAGAAGTTGCTGTTCGATCTAAAGCTGTGTTCTTGATGTTCTTTGCAAAAAGTGTTATTCCTCTTTGGCTGAGGTGTAGCTTGTTGTATAGGTGCTGATAAAAAATATTTCCATGGTGAGCTACATGGACATTTGGTAGCTCTGAGCAGGTTTTGGATATGTCAGCATTGATGGTGTTTATTATATGTTGTGGAATATCCTTTCTGAGTAACAACAGCTGACTTTCAGCTGAAGTTGGATGGTTTTCTGGTTTTGAAGGAGAAGGGTTAACTTCAGTGATGGGGGGTGAGGGTGGGGCTGAAGGGAGAGCTGAAGGGGGGCATGAAGGTGTCAGAGATGCTGGAGGAGTAGAGGACCCAGATTTCCTTTTCTGGGACACCTCATGCAGGGTCATTGCTGGGGTGGAATGGCTAACGATGGCCAGCTCCTCTGTCATTCTCCAGACTGATGCTCTCAGAGCCTGGTTATCCTCCTCTAGTTCTTGACCAGCCTGGTGAAGTTCATTTATTTCATTTTTCTGTTGGCGAACCAGAGAGTGTAACTCTTCCAGTGGCTGTTTGGGATCATCATGTCTTTGACAAGCACTGTTTATCATCTTCTCTCTGAACTCGATGAATTCTCTCTCCAAGGTAGAAAGTCCCTCCTTTAGCATTCTGAGACTGCTGGAAAGTCTGGGTGTTGAATCAGTGGAGGGTGTTGGAGGCAGGTTACCAGTGATGGCTGACCTGGTCTGCATCTCTTTTTGCAGGGTAGAGTCTGGGATCTTTGAAGTGGAAATAGACTTCAGAGTTTGAAAACTATTCTCAAAGTTGTCCAAGCTGTTCTCCGAGCCTTGAATCAAAACTGTCCCATTGTGGTAGATGTTTATGGTCAAAGTGGGACAGTTGAGGTCTGCATCCTCATATGCTGTAATCTGTCTTCCTTGTCTTATTCCGTTTTTCTTAATGTGGATAAATGAGTCACATAGTGTTGAGTGCCAGTTGGCAGGTTGGTGAGTGAAGAACAGTAAGTTGCATTTTACCTTGCAGTTGTTCTTCTTGGTAAAGTCAGCCAGTAATGGCTCTGGGTTGTCATTCAGGAGTTTCATTTTGAAGGCTTTCTTTTCTCTAGCTGTCATACCTTCTTTAGGGTATTGAATTTCACTGCCATCGATAGGAGCTTGGTTTGTCGTTGGAGGTGGTACTGCATCTGTATTTCCTGTTGTCATTTGTTGTTCAGTTGCTTCTCCTCTGTGATCCATTAACATGGCTGACATAAACTGACAGTTTGTACTGATTGTTTTCTGTTCAGTGTTTAAAGGAAGTTACACTGAAAATGAAAAATCTTCTTTCTCCTGATGAACTGGTCTTTTAAATATCTTTGATATATTTTTTCTGTCCATTTGAGGTTGAAAAGTTACTTTTGGATGCTGTTTGGTTTTTCAGTTTTCCTTGAATCCAGTGCTGTTGCTAGCCAACTATCATGTCTGTTGGCTAGTTTTAGCTTCATGCTTTGGATCCAAGAAGTGTTGAAAAAATGTAGAAATAACCTTCTATTCTTCAAAAAAGCTCTTGTTTCTTCTTGCTTTTTGTCTTTTGTCCTGTTTTATCTGTTTAATCAGATATCTTGAGGGGGAAAACACAGAAAATATCAACAAAGTTTAGGAGCTCTGCATTTTTGCTGCCTTTCAGTTGGTAACCCGGCAATTACACAACTAAGACAACAATGTGGTGCAAAAATGTTGATAAAGTTAATATATACAGCAGTGAATAGTATGCACAGGAAAAATAAACAGTATGTAGGTGCATAGATTTGAATTAATTGATCTGAAATTATTATATTACAAATCTATAGTGAATGGGGCCTAATTCACAGAGGGACTGTGCAGTTTGTACAAGCATTGTACTGAGGGGATACCTGTTTGTTACCTATTCATCCCTTGGTTAATTAGCAGCTATTTACTCATACATTACTCAGTAACTGTCTATCTCTTTATACCTTTTAATGAAATATCTAAGTCTGAACTTCTGCATAGCTACTGCAACCTGGTGCAGATAAATGTTATCCTAATTCTTGAAGATCCAGCTCTTACTAACACTGTCTGACTCTACAGGTGTCTTGTGTCAGATGTTGGTTTAACTTTGTGTGAGTATTAAAGATTTACTGTGAGTCGTCACCTTTGGTCCTGGTAAGCCACGCCCAGCAGGTCCAGGTAGGCCCATCATGCCTACACTGCCAGGTTCCCCCTGAACAAAAGAGTCCTCAACATGTCAGACGTTTACATGCCAGAATATGATTGTCTCTTAATATCGACTGTGGTATTGCATTTTAAGATCACATCAAACAAACTACAACCCCAATTTCAAAAAAGTTTGCAAAATGTAAATAAAACAGAATGCAATGATTTGCAAAACCCATAAACCCATATTTAGGTCTCAATAGAACATAAACAATATATAGATGTTGAAAGTGAGAAATTTTACCTCATCATGAAAATTGTTTTTGTAATTGTGTAGCATCATCTCATCTTTTAACAACAGTCTGTAAATGTTTTGGAAGGCAGGAGAGCAGTTGCTGGAGTTTAGGGTGATGAATGTTGTCCCATTCTTGTCTGATGTAAGATCCTAGCTGCTCAACAGTCCTGGGTCTTCTTTGTCAGATTACAGATGCAGGCTTTTGAACTATGCACTGAAAACAAGCTGAATGGTCCCTCTCCTCTTTAGTCCACAGGACACGTTGTCAGTGGTGTCCAAGAGAGAATTTCAAGTTTAGACACATCTGACCACAGAACAATTTTCCATTTTGCCTCAGTCCTTTTCAAATGAGCTTTGGTTAATTGTGTTGACAGTCTAGAAGTGTTACTGAGTCAGTGCAGTGACTTCCAGTAAAGAGTCATGCCTGTTTTTAATGCAGTGTCATCTGAGCACAGAAGATCATGAGCATTCATTATTGACCTTCTGCTTTGTCCCTTGGGCAGAGCTTTCTCCTGATTCTCTGAATATTTTGAAAATATTCTGGCTGTAGATGTTGGGACATTCAAAGTCTTCTGAAATTGTTCCACACTTACAGATACAGTTTTTCCCAGATTGATGAACCTCTGCTCATCTTTATTTCTGCGAGACTCTGCCTCTCTAAAATGCTCCTTTCATACCCAGTCATGTAACTGACCTGTTACCAGTTAACGTAAATAGTTGTAAAATGCTCCCATGCCTGTTTTTCATAAGAATCACTTACTTTTCCAACCTTTTGTTGCCCTGTCCCTACTTTTTTGAGGTGTTGCTGCCATCAAATTCAAATGTGCTAATATTTTTCATGAAATGGTACGATATCTCAGTTTCTTCATCTGATACAGTGTTTGTGTTCTATTGTGAATAAAATATGGGATAAAATTTGCAAATCATTGCATTCTGTTTCGATTGACTTTTTACACAACTACTACATTCTTTTAAATCTGAGTTGTACTGTATATAACAAAGGGTTAGCAATTTCCTTAATGATAAAGATATCTAAGTATGATCAGTCTTTAACCTTCCTTTCAAACATCTCTTGGGCCAAGTAAAAGAAAACTCTTCTCCAAACAATAAACATTGACCTGATCTTAAACCCTGATGGCTCTTTACACCTGCAGTTAAAACCTGTGTTTAACATACCTTAGCTCCAGGAGGTCCAATGGGGCCAGGAGACCCTGACAGCCCCCGCGGCCCACGGTCACCTCGGTCTCCCTATGAACAAAAAAAAAAAAAAAAAAAAGAAAAATGTGACATATATACAGTCCTCATAATGAATGAACTCCAAGTATGTTTTATGAAAATTTCATATATAATAATGAGGGAGGATCTGACTAATTACCTTTTCTCCTGGGACACCTTTACCCGGAGCTCCCTCAGGGCCTCGTGGACCCGGCAGTCCCATCTCTCCCTGCAAAGAAACAATTTTCAGTGAATTTCTTATCATATCAGTGACCAAAGGCATAGAATTGGATTTAAGTACCAATGTCAACCTATCCTACTGAAACATCACAGCTTGGTGCAAAGTTCATTTGACCATTACTTTTAGCTGACTTTTTTAAACAAGTACATAGTACAAACGGCCATGTCTTACCGACCTCTCCTTAAAGTAGCTCCACTGACCAGCATTTCCAGTGGTTAATATACTTCCTATGGACAAGTACCTCATACAACCTCAATTAAAAAAACTATCCCTTTGAAGTGACTCACCTTCGGCCCCACAGCTCCATCTTCACCAGGGATCCCTGGTATCCCAGAAGGCCCATCAGGCCCCGGCTCCCCCTGAAAGATAAGCCCATAAAGTCTGAACTTTTTGCCCACTTTGCTTATTTTTCAACACATTTTATTAACTGGTAGTCATACCTTTGGTCCTGGCTCACCAACCCCCCTGTGTCCCTGTGGTCCAGGCTCTCCAGGGAAACCCTGGTCCCCCTGAGAAACAACACAGATCACCTCTGTTAAGATGTTCTTTTTTACTCTAATACAACTCTAACTCTGTTGCCAAACTTTAGAATGCCAAGGACTCCATATATAGGGGCCCCGTTCAGGCAAAATATTTTAAATTGGCTGTACATTATGACTGCAAAAACACAAACTAAACTTTTAAATGTGCTGTTTATTCTTAACAGTTAATAAGCTTCTTCACTGTAATCTATGGCAAAGCATCAATACTCACAATTTTAGGAAACATGCTCTTTTTCATCCATTACATTTGATATTTATTTCTAAATGTTTTTTAAACTGGAAAACTGGAAAAAGGCCACATTATTTTTTTTAAATGGAGTTATAAATATAATTTTAAAATGGCATACATTAAAATCATTTTGCCACAACAATGTCGTAACTTGATTTTTGTTTTGATTTCCCTCTTCCTTCTAAGGCTTTTCAACCCCCCAGTACCCCCTTCAGAAACACACAGGGGGCTGGGACATACACGCGGAAAGAGGCTACTGTAATATAACAGTATCCTATCACCAGCATATGCATTCGAGACTTAACATTGTTCTCTCTTCTGATATTTTGATACTTACCTTTGGTCCAACTATTCCCAGTCCAGGAGGTCCTCTGGGACCAGATGGCCCAACTGGCCCTTGGTCCCCCTAAAGTCAAAGGCATACACAATTTTAATAGAAGTTACAATCATAAAAACAAAAAGAGAAGTGTGAATATTCAGCAAATATCATGCTGTCAGTGGATAAATTATAAAAATACGTAAGAAACAATAAAAAAACGACCCTCTCTCTCTTTCATTTCTGTGCCTCAGATGGGATATAAAATAGTTTATAAGGGTTTTGCAAATTATTATAGGTTTAGGATTTTGCTCATTTCAAACTATAGTCATAAAAAAGCCACAAAGTCAAACATATATCCATAAAATGTATAAACACATAATTAAACACTGACTTAAATTCAAAGAATAATGTGTAAAGTTCCTAGATATAAAGATTAAATTAGACCAGATAACATCCAAAAATACCAGATCCTCTTGTTCCTCACTGTAGGCTTTAGAATTCTGATGCAAACTCCATTTAGAAAAATGAAAACTCCATTTCATGAAAGTTGGGACATTGTGTAAAATGAGAATAAAAAGAGAATACAGTGATATGCAAATCCTTTCAACATATATTCAACTTAATTAGGCACAAAGACAAGTTATCAGATGTTCGAAGTGATGAACATTATCGTTTTTTTTTTAAATATACACATGCATACATTCTGAATTACATGACTGCAAAATGTTCCAAAAAAAGTCTGGACAGAAGCATGTTTACCACTATGTTCCATTACCTTTTTCTTCTTACAACACTCATTGTTGAATAGCTTTTGCTTGGAGGATTTAATGGCCATTTGTTCCAAAAATAAAATGTGGACCTCAGCCCACTTTTCCACTTTAGGTCAGTCTAGATGTTGTTAACATATGGCTTTTTCTTTGCATGGTAGAGTCTTAACCTTCATTTGTAGATGTTTAACTGAAATTTCACCAGATTCTCTGACTCTTTTGATGATAGTATGGACTGTAGATGGTCAAATCTCTAAAATCATTGCAGTTGCAGGTTGAGGAATGTTGTTCATAAACTGATAGACTAGTTACCCACACAGTAATTCATAAAGTGGAGAACATCATGCCATCATTGTTTATGAATGAGTGAGTCTATCAGGAGGGTCTATTTTACACCCAATCATGGTACTATAGCCTGTTCAATTTATAATGTGTACATTTCTAAAAAAAATAATAATGATTATCAGTTTGAACATTAAATATCTTGTCTCTGTGCTGTATTAAACAAGAATATAGGTTAGAAATTTGCAAAGGACTGATGTCTTCATGTTTAGGATTACCAAAACGATGTGTTGTAACATATGGAAACATAAAATAGATAATTCTTTCATTGGCAGTTTCTGTTTTACTTTGAAATTCTCTTCATTTTTTTCAAATAATGTATGTTTGGTTTAAAAAAATTAAAGGAGGAAAGTATAAGGGGATTTTAAATCAGCTGGTGACTGTATGATATTCTGAGTATTTATTATTCCTTATTATGGATTTTCCTTCTATTTTTTGTCTCTTTTGCTCACACAAAGGATAAGAAGGTAAAGGCAGTTGCCACTTGCCTTTTCTCCTTGGAGTCCTGTTCCTGGAAACCCTACTGGGCCAGGTAGCCCTGAGGCCCCAGTGTTTCCCTGAGGGTCAGAAAGGTCAGGGTTCAAACAGGTCATTCTTTACAGCACCACACGTTGTCAATGAAATCCAAACTATTTTTAATAGTGAACCGTACCTTTTCACCTTTGTACCCGGCCCCTGGAGGTCCACGGTTTCCTTTAGGACCCTCATAACCTCTGTCACCCTAAAAGAAACAGAGAGGAGTTAAAGAGCAGCACCATGTTGCATCAGTTCTGAGTAAGGTTGAACCTAGTCAGCATTGAATTGATTTAGAACTTTAGGATGGATTTTAAGCTGCACTAACATTTAAGATGTCAAACTAGCAGAGATAGCTCCAATGTTGGAAGAAATTACTCCTTGCATCTTACATCTAGCTCGTCTAAGCTGTAAAGTTCTCCATCACAGATGTCATAGTGGGTTTTGAAAGTTGGGGTCACTTTGAAGAGATGGGTTTGAGCACAATTCATGTGTACTTCCTCAGGACATGTGAATTCAACCATTTTCAGGTATCAGGCACATAGGGCAGATAGAATTGTAAAAGCAATTACGAACATCACTGGTCTCTTCAAACACCTGTGTACCTGAGCCTCACTGACCCATTTCTTTCTCTGAACTACAGAGTAAATGTGGAAGTAGAAAAAGCTTTGTGAATGGCATTGCAAAAATAAAAACATCCACAGAAGCAGGATGGAATCGTCTGCACAGAGCATAAACTAATGCTGATGTGAGTGGCCGCCATATTTGCTTCTTTCTTTTCGTAGTGGACTTACAAACCAGAGATGTGTCCTCTCTACACTGAAGACTATTTTAAATAATGAATCAATAATCCATTCAGCTTAGTGTGAATCCACACATCCTGGAGCTTACCTTTGGCCCCGGAAGACCTTCACCTTGAAGACCCGGAGACCCCTGCATCCCTTGCGGCCCTGCTGGGCCCTTAAAACCGAAAAGACGGTAAGTGTCAACGTTTAATCAGAATGCTGTTATATGTAACTGAGACAAAATCCATCAACTGCTGGAACAGTGATGGCAGTTTCACTGAGATCCATACTAACTGGAGTTCCTGGTTCACCCCTCCCTATTGGTCCAGGAGGGCCTGGTCTACCTTGATTCCCCTTGTCTCCCTGAAAAATAAAGTTTAAAGATTAAAGGTGAAAAGCAAAGATGTGATTTTCAAAGATTAAGCTTGAATGTACCTTGGGACCTTGGAAGCCAACCCCGTTGTCTCCAGGAGGTCCTGGTGCACCGCGGAGTCCTCGGTCCCCCTTTCAAACAAGGAAAAATAAACTTACAGATTCTTCTGAAGCTCTAACTTGTGTACAAACTGTTCAAAATGATGTGTTTTAATCTGGTTCGAAAGTTTTCTCACTTTAGATCCTGATGGCCCCTCAGGACCTGGATCTCCATGTCCACCTTTGACCCCCTAAAACAAACAAAACATCAAATGAAAGTAAATACTAGTAATTTTGCAAATAAAACAAAAGGTCATTAACAAACAATGGCAAAAGCGTGATGACCAGCAGTCACCATATTTGACATTGTGGTCAGGATAACGCCGATATGAGAGTGATCTGTGGTTAATATTTGCAGAAAGGCAAATTAATAGATACTGTACACGTCTGTTCCACACAGCTGATGCATAATAAAGGAGCAAGTCCAGCAAAAATACAAAGACATTTTCGCACTGCAGTTCCCCCTACTAATGAGAGGAGTGTAAGAGCAACAAAATGTGCCTGGTTGTCTGTCTCAACATGTCAACCCTGCGATTGACTGGCGACCAGTCCAGCCCCCCCACAACCCCCAACGGAGTAAGCAATATAGGAAATGAGTTGATGGAGTCTATCAGCGTCATCCATCTCAACTTAGCAAAATGTGCCCGCTCTTTTTTTCAAAAGGGCTAAAAATGTGTCAGATAATGAGGTCATATCCTGCGCACAGCCTTGTTTAGGTAAGCCCACAGACTTTCAGCTAGACCCAGGTATCGATTCTGGCTGCGGCAGTCAAAAATGTTTAGCTTCTCTTGGTGAAGACCAGAGTTGACTGCGTTGACAAAAATGATGACTAATAACATTTGTTGACCTCGTGTTTTCATGAGGAAGATGAAGTTGAGACCTGCTAAAAATAGACCTATGATAGTAAAAACTCAGATGACAAGTAAGTTTAGTTTTTGTCACAAAAAGACTGCTGGACATTATAAAACCATGATATTTCTCCACTGTTACCATAATCTGTAAAAACACAAGCAGAGGTAAGGTAAGAGAGCATTCAAGGTATATACAGTGCCTTTAAAACCATTTCCCTCCTTCCTTCCTTTCTTAGTTTGTTGCATAAATATCACATACACACTAATGTTTCAGATCATGAAGTTTTCACATATAACCAGAGTAAATACAAAATGCATTTTTTACATGATAATTTCATTTATTAAGGGAAAAAAGACTCCAACACTCATTAGCTGTAATCACAAAGGCTAGCTTGCAGTTGTTGTCGCTCAGCAGGGCTGGCCTTTGTCTTACAGAGTTTTGCCTAGGGCACCAAATGGCTAAGGCCGGCTCTGTCGCCAAGGGTGGAACAACCAGTTATGAGGTTTAGGGGGCAATTACTTTTTCACACTGGGCCAGGTAGGTTTAGATGGCTTTCTCCCTTAATAAATGTAATGATCATTTAAAAACTGCATTTTGTATTTGCTCAGATTATCGTTGCCTAATATTAAAATTTGTTATATGCTGGTATTATTTTAACACCATTTTAACTGAGGTGTATAGATTTCTAGAGCCACTGTAGTGCTTGGATGTGCTCATGAGGAGAAGGAGCTGTTACAAACAGTAAGTCATAGTAAATTTTTCACCAAAAACTCAGGCAGAGATAGTGAAACACACTTCCAAAGAGATGTTAAACTGCTTGAATAGCCAAAATACACACTGATTTTAAATTAGTTTTTGCAGCTGTTTCTCTTTTCATTCATTTGAAACCAGCTTAGATGCAAATGAAATTCAAAATAAACTTTTTGTATGCTAAAGTTACTCAAACATGTAAATAAAGTGCTTTGGATGCAGATCATCAGGCTGCTGAGCTGTGACTGCCCCCTGCTGGATTCAAAGAGAACTATGACTCAAGTTCATGGACAGCTGACTCAAAGCCACAGATGTTTCCGGAAACTCTTTCATATCACTACAAAATCCTCAAAAACAAAGACTACATGAAAATATAGAACATTTAGCTATATTTAATATGTCTAGAATATCTTGTAGTTCTAAAATACAGTAAAAAAGAGTTTGCCTGCTGATTGTGAGTCCACCTCTAATTTGAACGATATATTCCTACCTCACATAAAGGTTGATGCGACTTTTTCTACTCCCGTGTGGCTCTAACTCTTACACATGTTGCCATCATGCTCTAACAGACAGAATGTTAATACATGTTGATTTTAAATGTGTCAGAATCCTCATTTCTGAATGGGTGTGTGGTCAAATTGAAAGATTCCTGCATCCCCTCAAATCCGCACTGAAACAGTGAGATCCACATTCTCTGGGTCCATCTCCTGCTCTGCACTCGTGGAATGTGAGCTGTGGATTAAATCTTATCCCCCTCCTAATGTAGCCTTTCTAAAGCGGGGGAATCCGAGCTTGTAATGTTAGCTTGTAGTTTTAGAGCAGACGTTGTCCCAGAGGATTAGGATTTGGGCACATGTTATACATTCCCTCTCTCCTTAAACGCTTGCTGCCCCCTCGAGCACTGACAATCACCACAAACGCTCCTCTGATTCGACCCTGGTTCCCATGAAACCATAAACACACAACTCCTGGGTGTATCATGCAATAAACTTCTATAATTACAATTTTTACACAAATTTATAACCATCTTAAACAGTACTCATAAAAGAGCCAGGTTTTGATCTTGTATGGTGGCCCCAAATGACTTTGGATCAATGTATTGAATTTCACTTAGTTTTACCATATAATGAATACATTTTAGTCATTTTCTTAAGGTTACTAGTCAAAATAAACACATTAATCTGGGAGCAAACAGCATTATTATCCTAAATGTGACATCTGTTTATGACCTAAATGTAATCTAGTCCCCAAATGTTCCTAGCTTAAAAACACCAGAACAGCATGGGCTTAAGTTGAAAACATCACCTGCTCTCCTCTGGGCCCTCTGGATCCAGGAGATCCGACTGTACCCTGGGGATAAATATCAGTATTTTTAACACCATATTGACAGTTCTTAGCAAATAAATAAAAAAATCAAAGTATTTAAGCTACCTTTTCTCCCTTTTTACCGGGGGCTCCACATTCACCTTGTTCTCCCTGAAAAATAAGAAAATAGTGAATATAAACATAAAAGAAGCAAAGGCTCTGAGAAGAGTCTACATTTTTCTAAAACTATGACAGCTGATTCACAAACCAAAAAAAATGGTTCACAGCACTTTTCCCAGCACTGAAGACCTCACCCCCTTAATTATGGCCATTGACAGTTTTGATACAATGTGTTTAGAGATGATACAATCTTTTATTGTAATGATTGGTAGTTTAATAAGTACCTAAATCTTTAAAAAACTACAGCTGTTTCATCAGAAAAATGTAAAGACGAGGAATTAATTCTTAAAAAACGTAGGTAATACCAAATGTTGTCAATGCTTTTGTGCTATCTAGATAGCATGCTGGAGTTTGTGTGCAATTTTTGATCACTGAAAACAACAAATTTACCTATATAAGGTACCAAGGACTTATTTTTTGTTGCCTTGGGCTCAAAAAGTTACAATACCATTCGAGTTTTCTTAGTATTATATCAAAGTCTGAAATTCTGGTATTGTGGCATTCCCAATCTTGATCACTTCTCAAATGTAGATTTTTCAGGGCTTATTCATATTAAGTAACAACAAATGTTAAATACCTTTTCACCTTTGCTGCCGGGTCGACCCTACGAGACAGGAAAGTTATCTGATTAAAATAGCCTTGATGATATCAGAAAGCTGTCAAGCATCCATACATATCATGCCGTAATGTGCCATTTAACCAAGGGGACAACACATCATACTGCATAATATTGTGTAATATTGCACCATATCACATCGTATCCTATCTCATTCTATTGTATTGTTATTTATCGTATCGTATTGCATCATATCTTAGCAAATGTCATTGTGCCGTATTGTATCAAATTGTTTTGTTTGGCATCATATCATATCACGTTATATCTTATCACATTGTAACGTATTGTAAGGTACGGTATCATATTGCATATCATATCCTGTTGTATCATATCGTACTGTATCTTGTGTCATGTCTTGTTAGTTTGTGTGTTATCTTATCAAACTGTATCGTGTTTTGTCATATGGTTCCTGCCATATCATGTCCTTTCTTATCACATTGTGTAGTATCCTGTCATATTCAATAATACTGTTATTTTATGTCTTGTCCAGTTAGATCACACTGCATCACATGCATCTTACACTTCTGCTTTATTTAGTATTGTTACGTTGTTTTTGACCAGTCATATAGTATTGAATCATATCCTATCATACCATGTTGCATTGTGTTGTATTGAGTTGCATCCTGTAGTGTCGTATTTTATCCCTTTGTTTCATTTCATATTGCGTTGTTTTATGTCTTGTCCTGTCATGTTGTATCGTGTGTGTAATATCATATCATTCAGTTGTTTTGTTTCATTTGTATTGTGTTGTTTTATGTCATGTCATTTCTTATCCTGTCCCATAGCATCACATCATATCATATCATATCATATCATATCATATCATATCATATCATATCATGTCACATCATATCACATCACATCACATCACATCACATCACATCATATCAAATCACATCATATCATATATCATATCATATCATTTCTCTGTTGTGACTGGCACTGTATCTTGTACTGACATATATCATAACATATATATTGTATTGTATTGTATGGAATCCTATAAGGTTATGTTGTGACTGATCAGTGTCTTGTCCTTTTGTATCCTATCATATTGTATTGTATCATATTGCATCATTTTATGTCATGAATGGTGCTGTATCTTGTCATATGGTAACATAAAGTATTGTATCATATAACATAATCGTGAATCATATTGAATCATATTGTATTGTATCCTATCAGATCCTGTCATATTCTACTTGTATCAGTATAATTAATATAATTCATATAGTTTCATGCAGTATGGTATCGTAAAGTATCATGTGATGGTGTACCATAAACTTTTTTTGGACAAGTATATTACACACAGATGTTTTAATCGTAGCTCTGCTATTCTACCAAATTTAGATAAAAAGGGAGGCTTAGCAACCAGTGAACCTCTTTAGAGAAAGATGAGAAAACTATATGGTGATTACCTCAAGGCCCTCAATTCCTGGTCTTCCATTGATTCCAGCTTCCCCCTGCAGTGACCAAGCGCAGACAGAGCATCACATCAAGCAACACGTCACAGATTCTTTCTGTTACCTGGATTACTGACACAATGGAGACTTACACGGGACCCTTTAGGACCTGGAGCTCCAATGGAACCCGGCTCGCCTGGTTTCCCCTACATGAAAGTAGAGAGCAGATTGTGTGTGCAGAATGAGAATATTTGGGCCCCTTTTCAGTTTGGATTGAGTGTATGCATAGTCATAGGTGAGGTGGGTCACTCTCAGTGCGCCCTGTCTGTGACCCCAGCCAACAAAAACCTCTGCCTCAGTGCAGTAGGTTCTCAGATCATTGCAGCCTCTCTGTTTGTTCACGTTTAATCTTCCGCCCTTGACCTTTGCTGCTCTCTGCGGGGCTCTCTTCAGCAGCACCAGAGAAAACAGCACCTCTCTCACCACCTGCTACACTTGCATTGTGGGAAACATTTCCTGCTCTTTCACTTCTTTTGCCTGTAGTTGTTTTGGATGCAGTCCAGATGCACCTGCTGTTGGAAACTGCCAGCTCGGCTGCTGAGGCTCCCCAGCTGTGCAGGGATAACACGCCACCGTGTGAGGCTTACAGAGCTCTGTGAAGCCGAGGGAGCGATAAGCTGGTACACAAATAATGTCACATTACCCAAAGATCTGCCGGGCATCAGGCCAGGAAACCAGCACACAAAATACTTTGATAAAAGGTAGCTACAGCCATACTTTTGGATAAATTTCTTATACTACAGATATTTAAATTCCATTGAGAATATTGAGCAGGCAGGACTATATAATTTATATCCCCGTCAACATTCAAAGTTTGGTATCAAAATCACCAGATCTAGGATCCTACTAGGTCATATTAATGCCTGGCACAAAGCATTTTGGTATGCAGGGTAGCTGTCTTTCCTTTTTTTTACACCTAATATATTGATTTTTATACCATTCACTCCCTTTGTTTTAATAGCTAATGAACTTGTACTCCTTTTTTAGCCCATGTGTGCATCTGTCTTAAGGTAAGGAGTGGTCAGCAGTGGCATTCACAACAGATCGGCCCCGTTTTTCAAAACCAACTCCAACATAACTATTAAAATTAAAGGACCAAATACTCAACAGAGAACATATAATTAACATAAAATATAATCACTGCAGGTCAGGACATAATGCAAACGTGGAGAAGACTTGACACAACATCTTTTTTATGATAAAATGCTTCTTGCCAATAAATCTTATATTGCTGGAAACCCTGTTTGTGTCCCTGTTTAACTGTGCCACATTTGTAAAGAACATGCATTTGTTGGATGAGCAGCAGAGTTCAGTATGTGGGTTGCAGCCATGAAAAATTTGCCAAACCTTCTCAAACAATGCCAAACAGCTTATTCTGCTGTTACCACTGACTCTTGTTTTAAACTTCTGACTGGTCTAATTGGCATCTGATTGTCAGCACCTGTAAGCATGGGTCCTACTGTGGTCAGTAGGTGTCTGCTCTGATAAACAGTATGCCCAATTGACTGATCTGAATAGAGCCTGGGCAATAGGACAACTGGAGTGACCCCCCTTGTAACATCTCCAAACTAAAGACCAAGTTCCATATAACTGTCAGACACAGGCCAGAAGTGATTTGCAGATTTGAAGTCAATGTTTGCAGGACGATATAGCTGACGGCTCTCTGCCAAAGTAATCTGGAACAGACTGAATGCACCCAATCTCCGGTCTGCCATGACTGGCCTTCACTGTCAGGACTGTTTGCTCTGCCGTCAGCAACACGTGCACTGGAACCTGCACATGTGGAGGAACGTTATGTTTATTGATGAGTCCAGATCCTACCTACAACAGTTGGATTGGATTGGAGGCAATCACAATGCAGAGAGATATCTAGATGAGATTCTGCAACCAGTGGCAATCCCATATCTCCACAGTCTGGGACCGAACTCTACCTTCCAAGAAGACCACACTTGCAAAGCGGGATTTATCAGAGACTACCTCCAGAATTTGGGAGTGGAGAGGATGACATGGCCTGCCAGCAGTCCTGACCTCAACCCATTGAACACTTGTGGGATCAGCTTGGGCGTGCTGCCAGAGTGACCAACACAACCACATTGGCTATGCTGGTGGAAGAATGGGATCCCATCCCACAGCAAGGTGTGACCAGACTGATGTGGCTGTGTATGGTTCTTCTACATGCTTCTGAGGCTCCTTTTAGTTAAATGAACAAACTGTTATACTGGCAATATGTTTTGTTTCTTTAGACTTCAATCATCCAATCCACCAAACAACAAGTACATGTTCCTTAAAAATTTGACACCATTGAAAAGGAAAATAAAGAGGCTTTCTAATGGTATAAAAGTTAGCATTGTTACAACAAAGAAATAATCTACCAAACACAAATCTCCTCACTTTTAGTAGTAAGTTCATTTAACTAAAATAGGCAGGGGCTACATTTTGTGTTGCTTCATCAATAAAATTTCTAATTAAGAATCATAACTGAGAAAATAACTATTAATGGCATTTTTTAAGTATATAATTGATAAAAAAAAAAAAAAACAGTGACATGATGTGCCATTCTGATTGGGCCTAGCCCAGAGTTGGGTAGCCCATCTGGAATTAGCCCTAATTGTAATGTTCTTACCTTGAGAGCGCAGAGTACAACAGCGCCTTAAACCACTTAAAACCTTTGTATGAAGTCTCAGTCTTTAGCACAGTATATTTTTGATATTTACAGGATGTTTTAAAAAGATGGAAGTCCATCAAGTGATTCTCTGATACATTCAAATATAATTGTTGATGAAACAGAGATCTAGGAGACAGAAACATATTGTTTCTGTTTGTTTACAAGCTCTCGTCTGTGTGCGCTTGTGCCTAGTACACGCACATGTGAACACACTGATGCTTAAATGAAACATGGAGATGAACTGATAATGCTTCTTACTTTTCACAAAGATGGTGCCAACAATCGATTGGATACTGAAAGGACTATCAATGTATTGTCACATGTAACACATCCATTACAAACAGGTCACTGAACACAGCCAAGGATTCTATTATAGAGGAAAAGTAAAAACATTTAACAAAGACCTGTACACCGCGTTCCAAATTATTATGCAAATTGGATTTTAGTGTCATAAACATTCAAATTTTTGTTTTTCAATTAAACTCATGGATAGTATTGTTTCCCAGGGCTCTCTGGATCACTGAAATCAATCTCAGACACCTGTGATTTTGTCAGGTGAGCCCAGTTAAAGGAAAATTACTTAAGAAGGATGTTCCACATTATTTAGCAGGCCACAGGTTTCAGCAATATGGGAAAGAAAAAGGATCACTTTGCTGGCAAAAAGCGTCAAATAGTGTAATGCCTTGGACAAGGAATGAAAACATTAGATATTTCATGAAAAATTAAGAGTGATCATCGTACTGTGAAGAAATCTGTGGCTGATTCAGAGCACAGACGGGTTCATGCAGATAAAGGCATAATGAGGAAGGTTTTTGCCAGACAAATTCATTGGATTAAGAGAGCAGATGCTAAGAGGCCATTACAAAGCTGCAAACAGGTATTTGAAGCTGCTGGTGCCTCTGGAGTCCCACCAACCTCAAGGTGTAGGATCCTCCAGAGGCTTGCAGTCGTGCATAAACCTACTATTCATCCACCCTATCCAGTGCTCACAAGCAGAAATGGTTGCAGTGGACCCAGAAATACATGAAGACTCATTTTCAAACAGTCTTGTCTACTGATAGGTGCTGTGCAACCCTGGATGGTCCAGATGGAGGAGTAGTGGATGGTTGGTGGATGGTCACCATGTCCCAACAGGGCTGTAAAATCAGCAAGGATGTGGTGGAGTCATGATTCATGAGGAGAGAGCTGGTAGGCCCCTTTAGGGTCCCTGAAGGTGTGAAAATGACATCGGCAAAGTATATAGAGTTTCTGACTGACCACTTTCTTCCATGGTACAAAAAGAAGAACTGTGTCTTCTGTTGCAACATTATCTTCATGCATAACAATGCTCCATCTCATGCTGCAAAGAATAGCTCTGTGTCATTGGCTGCTATGGGCATAAAAGGAGAGAAACTCATGGTGTGGCCCCCATCCTCCCCTGACCTCAACCCTACTGAGAACCTTTGGTGCATCCTCAAGCTAAAGATTTATGAGGGTGGGAGGCAGTTCACATCAAAACTGCAGCTCTGGGAGGCTATTCTGACATGTTGCAAAGAAATTCCAGCAGAAACTCTCCAAAAACTCACAAGTTCAATGGATGCAAGAATAGTGAAGGTGATATCAAAGAAGGGCTCCTATGTTAACATGGAACTTGGCCTGTTAAGATGTTTTTTTTAATGGAAAAGCTTTTGATTTCAGTAAATATGACCTCCTAATGCTGCAAATTCAACAAATGATCATTTTCAGTTCTTTACAACCTATAAAAACATTTTTAAAACTTTGTTGTGCATAATAATGTGGAACAGTGTGTTTTGAGTTTTTTAATTTTTTTTTTTTTAAAACAATTATCATTATGAAGCTTGTTCAAACACATTTGAATTATGCTCTAAAGGCTGATGACTTGAAAAATATTCTGACTGTCATTTGCATTACTATTTTGGAAAATCAGAGAAAAATATGATTTGCATAATAATTTGGAACGCAGTGTATTTGGTGTTGAGCTCACAGAAGATTAATCAACACAAATCCTGTTTGGTGTGTTTCGAGATTTTAACAATCATTGAAGTCTTTAAAGCATCTTTTTTTTTTTTTTTACCATTTCTGATGTTGTGGGAATACTTCAGTGACATATAGCTTTAATCCTCCATCAGCATATTTCAAACTGTGCTTTGTGTGGGTTTTTTTGACACATAAAATGTGGGATGAACATATATCAGCAACAGATTTTAATCTGCCGTGTCAAACCAATTTAATGCCGGCATCTAGTGTACCTTATGACTGATTCACAGAGGAGATTATTATATGAGGCAGTAACAGTGCCTTTTGGACAAACTCTGATCTGTTTATTGGTCAAACTTCAGAGAAAATGTTGGGAAAGTGGTAGCCTTAAAGCAAAAGATATTTTAATAAACATCAGCAGCAGCTTCAGCTAAATTGTTGTTTTAATCATCAATTCAGTACTAGCCCTAATTTTCACAGTAGATGCCTCACTACGGAGAAGTTTAAAGAGCCAAATGGAGTCAGTCCACTAAAGAATAAAAAATAAAATCTGTTTTAATACCACACACAACCATGGACTCTTTATTCTCAAAGGAGACGAGAGCTGACACTTTGACTGGTTTGATTCATGTCACCTCAAAAACGTACCAATATATAATCGAGCCACTCAGCCGGGGCTTGACATTAACACCCACCAACCTGCCAATGCTGGTGTATTTCAGGTGTGGCAGGTACTGCAGTGATTCCCACTGGCCACTTTGGCAGGGTGAACTAATCAGTGTCACAACCTGTGCCTCAATCTTAATTGTGCTTGGCTGTTAGCACCAGTGTTTGTGAATTCGATCCTTATCGCAATGAGGTCAGGATGTTGGGGAACATCTTTCCCCCCAAAAATATTGCAAAGTTGCTTAGCCAGCACACAGATGCATCCCTATTTGTTAGTCAAAGGCTTGTAATTTCAAACATTGTTCATATACATTTCAAAAGACTTTAAATCTGCTTCAAGCAAATTTTAGCATGCAGTTGTCAACCTTTATCTCACAGACCATTTCCCACCAAAATAGATGGCTAGTGGAAATCCAGAGAGGCTAGAAACTTTGGAAAACAATTAGCCCCAGTAGCTAGTGGGCCAAATAATGTATGTCAAGCCCTGAACCCAAGCCATCCTCTGTGTGCTTTGCACCTGGGTTCACGCCAGGATTGTCCGCCGTCAAGACAGCAAAATGTAAAAATAAACATGTCATATGATTAAAGTTTAAACACACTTACCGGTGCTCCAGGATAACCTCTCTCCCCTCTCTCACAAAAACATGTCTTTGGCTGTGGGCACTGAAAATGAAAACGTAGAGAGAGCTGAACTGAAACCAGATAATCAACTCGAAGGGTGTCTTGAGTAGTTTTAAATCTGGATGAGTGACAAATTTTCTAGTATTTTAAATGTTTTATGTTCACCTACAGAAAAACTGAAATGCAGGTATAGTATTATTTAAGAACTGAAAGTACCTACCCCAGTTTTTACAATTGTGTTCTGTTGATTGAAAAAAGGGGAAAGAATACAGAGAAAGAGTTAGCCGTGTTCAGCGGGAAATTTATAAAAACAAACACACATTTTGGGAACATTTATGCATCATATTAGGTCATTATTATCATAAAATATAAATTTCCAGTCCAGGGTGCACACAAAGGTTTTCAATTGAAAGGTTGATCATTAGCTTTGTATTAAAGGCCTTTTAAGCTCTACTCCAATCACCCAACATGATGGTGTCCCCTCAACCAAACCCACTGTGGATGAATGAGAGTCCTTAGTTTAAAAACATCAAAATTTATCACTGGTTTTGTTACAATAGTACATCACTCTGTGACCCTTAACAGTAACCAAACAACTTTGCTTTAGCTGAAAACATTTTTACATGGCTGCTACGTCATATTGTTCATCAATCTGCATCTAAATTTCACATTTGTAGTATTTCAATTCTATATTTTGTGTTGTAAATATACAGAGAGAGATTGCCCTCTACAGGTTGTAACAGGGCTACTACAACATCATTTTTCTACTGGTTGATCTAGAGGCAGCCTCCATCACCACAGAGCTCAACAGTGATTACCTGTTTGTTTCTACAACCAATGCCTTTTTTTAGTGCCAGCTAATAGTTGAAATTTACAGGCAGAGGCAGGCGCCACCGATTAGAAACACCACCATGATACTCTGGAATTGTGGGTAATGTAGTTGTCTTCCCTGGGGTCATAAATCTTTTTCTTAAAATGAGGTTGATATTGTACAAACTTGTGTCTTCTACTGGATTGTGCACCATAATTCTTCTCTCAGGTAGCTCATGGTAAGGCTGGTTATGGCATCATGCTGATAGTCAAATCTAAAAACAGTGTTTAAGACACCTGTTAGATGCTAGCCTCAGCTACTTTAATGATGCTACATCAATGAGACCATTAAGTGGTGTCTCCATATAGGCTCAGAAAAAAAGAGTGTCCTCTATTAATGGTTTCGCTCAACCTTACGTCAAAATCACCTTGAAACTGCAAATTCCTGTTTTGCTTCTTGGGTGCTTTCTTTGAGTGCTTCATCAGTAAAACATCAGACTAAATCAGGATACAAAAACATAAATGCAAGCACAAAAGGACGCACCAGTTCGTTGAAGAGTTTGTCATCCAGCTGGCCATCTGTGAGGCTGAACACGTGCTGCAGTGGGGGAGCGCTGGCTATAGACCGAAGTTTTGCACCCGTGGATCCGTCTCTGGGCAGATCTGACAGTGCGATAGTGAACACTCGGATGTTGTGCTGTTTGGCCTCAGCAGCAGCCGTCACCGCACTGGGGCTGCGTGGGTGGTCCGTGCCATCAGTCATCAGCAGCGCCACCCTCAGGCTGCTGGAGGACGTCTCGCTGAACACCTGCGTGGCTTTGCTAATGGCGTAGGCCGTGTAGGTGCCGTGGCCGATGAAGGTCATGGAGGCCACGCGGCTGTGGAAGACGTCCAGGTCCTGCCAGTCCCTGAAGTTGTGCTCCACGGACACGGTGCTGCTGTACTGCAGGGCTGCCAGCCGCAGGCGCAAACGCCAACCAGGTGAATGCAGCTGTGTCAGCTTGGTGCTGAAACGCAACACGAAATTCTTCTGCTGCTCAAACACCCGAAATGTGGCTGTCTCTGAGCTGTCTACGATGAACATGACCTCCAACGGGCAGACCAGAGCTGATGAAGGAGAATGCAGCATGATTACATTCTGACACAAACCATATAGGGAAGTTGAAAGAAGCCACTACAGCAGTTCAAAGCAGCATTATACAATGTTTCCATACTAAGATGTCCTTATTAAGGAGTTTGATTTTTGTGTTCACATATTTCCAAACAGCCTGGACCAAATAGTCCCTTTGTCTTGAAATAAACTCTCCAAACGATCCAGGTGTAAGAGCACCAAAAGAGACAGAGGCGGACAGTGAAAGACAAAACTAAGAGCAGAAAAAGAGAGAGCAAATGACACCAAACTAGAGTTAATGTTGGACTGGTATTTACATGCTTAGCTTTTTTGTAACCATGTCTAAATATCCTCATCAGATACAGCACCTATAAAAAATATTCACCCCTTAGATGTTTTATAACATTATTGTTTTATAACAATCATGGTCAATATAAATTGGCTTTTGTGACTGCATAAATATTCACCCCTATTTAAAGTGGCTCATCTAAATCAACAGAGGTCCCGCCAACTGGTGCTGGTAGTCTCACAATTAGTGAAACTAGCTCTGTATGTATGCAGAAAGTGTCAAATAGGACACATTCGCTGCATTTAGTCAATGACAGAAAAGCTGGATTAATCTGTTTCCAAATGGAAAACCTAATGGAAAGTTGCTCTCTAAAGCTGAAAAAACAACTCTGGAAGTTTGAGGGAAGAATCCATGAGTTCACTGTCGACAACCAAAGGAACATAAAAGAACATTGTGATTCTCTACCACATTTTTTTTTCAAAAGTTAGATCATTAAATACATTTGTAAATTCTTTTTTCAAATCATCATGTAACTGTGAGCTATTGTCCACATAATCAATATAGGTACAAAAAGTCAGCTATTTGTTTTCTCAGTGGTGTACATATTGTTCCCATAAGAAGTCCCAGAGCTTGTGGGGAAACGAATTTCACTACTTGAAAGAAACAGAGGCTCCGAAAAGCATCTGAATGCAGTACAGGCAGCTGTGAAACGATGAGCGTATGGATAGAGGGGAAATCAGCACAACTGTGGCATTTCTGAGTTTAACAACATATTTGGCTAAGAAAACTGTGGAAGCCCATTTCAGCCACTTAAAAAAGAAAAGAAAATATAGATAATTGTTTTTAAAAAATCTTAAGTCGAAAAATGAGAAAGTAAAAACTTCATCATATAAAATTTGACAACTTTGAGGAAAAAAAGTTAAGTCATAATTATGGACCAAGATTCTGATATAGGCAGTCATTATTATAAGATAAGCCATATACACAGATATACACAATTATTTAAATCAGTTCATTATTATTTATCATCATATATTTTATATATGCCTCAGTTTTTGATCACTGCTCTTGCATCAAATCAAATGTTTTCAAGTAGCCGGCTAGCTTGGTTCATGCATGATAAACACTGAAATAAGGATTTTAATGTCTACAGGGAATTTACTTTACTTCTGGAACCACGGCGCTGGCTCAGTGTGTGAGTGTGTTTAGCATAGACATAATAAAGAGGAGACGCCGCATCGACCGCTACTACCTATTGGCGCTGATGCCAATTATTTATATACATACAGTGCTTAACAAATTTATTAGACCACCTGTCATATTTATCTCAGAGACCATCCAGCATCATGAAGTGCTTTAATGCGGACGCTTTCATTTTCAGTGAGCTCTCCACATTTTACCATTTTGAACAGGAATGAGGAATTTCAAACTGAATTCACCTTTTTATACCCAAATTTGAGCCGGCTCACTGGGCTTCTCTGAGAAGTCAGAAATGAATCAAGCATAACATTCAACCACTAAAACTCATTTTTCTGTTCAGGAATGCAAGTAAATAACTATAATTTGACATATTAATCAAGAAATAATAATGTGCTTTACTATTTTTTCAGGTTTTTTGTAAATCAGTAAATTTGAAAATTCATGGATAACAATAATAATTATATTTGAGCATTAAAAATATCATTTGGGTTAAAGAGCTTCTACATATTGGTGTATAAACCATTGCAGAAACATAAAAAATGATTTTGGTAAGTACTAATGCTGTTAATTTAGGATAGCTGTGGCATAAACCTTACTTTGGGTGGTGGTCTAATAAATTTGTTAAGCACTGTATATATAAACACTAATATATGATAGAGAAGCAGAAGCAGATTGTGTACTACTCAGCTATTTTAATAAGAAAAATGAAAAATATAGAAACAATATATAATACATTATAAATCTATATATAAGATACAACACAATAGACAGAAGTTATATATCAGAAAAAATGAAAATCTTTATCTACATATATATATATTAGAAAAAATGAAAATCTATATCTATATATATCAGAAAAAATGAAAATCTATATCTATATATATCAGAAAAAATGAAAATCTATATATATGTTAGAAAAAAACGAAAATCTCTATAAATATATGTTAGAAAAAAAAACGAAAATCTATATATATGTTAAAAAAAACGAAAATCTATATATATCAGAAATAATGAAAATTCTATATATCAGAAAAAAAATTAAAATTTATCTCTATATATCAGAAAAAAAATTAAAATCTATATATAATGTTAGAAAAAAATTAAAATGTATATATATCAGAAAAAATGAAAATAGATAGATAGATAGATAGATAGATAGATAGATAGATAGATAGATAGATTTGCCTACTCCCCCACTGTTTTTAAGGTAAAATTATCACTCAATGTTTTTAGAAATAAAGCAAACATTGGGGTTCATGCCACATGCCACAGGTTAAACACGCACAGATTTTTTTTTTCCAAAAAGGGAAAATTATATTTGTTAGGACTTTACTTTGCCTCCCCCCTTACAAACATACTTGAACACTTTAAGACCATACTAGTAACAACAGCCTGGGGATATGATTTGAATGAAAGCCTCTTATAGTGGCCTTCTGCTTTTATTACATTCTATTATTTTATCCCAGAGGAGCCACAGGTTAGCCTCAGCCTATGAAAGTTATTAATGTTATAACTTATAAACATTCATCACTCACTTATTCAACAAGCTAACGTTAGTTAGTTAATGCTTGTTGTCGACCTGCACACACGGACGGACACACAACCTCTCTCTCCTCTGTGACACACACACACACACGCACAACTGCTCAGGTCGCCCTCTGACTGTGAAGCTCGCGCTTCTCCTTCCTCTCTCCATGAGGCAAATATCATAGATTAGATGAACGCCTGACAGTCAGTAGCTATTGTTTTTGCCCAGTCTTGTATCGTAACAAAACTGGAACGAAAGTTCCGGAGTTTTTATGACAACGAGCTATTTTTTTTAGATCGACACGGTTGATGATGAATATAACTACTCTAGTTTACCGCTAATCATCGGATTATAATCAGGGGAGTAATTAACTAAGCGGTATTCATACAGAATAATTTAGATGTTTACATTTGATTTTAAAAAGATTATAATTCTGACGATGTGCCACGATCAATTCTACATGTAGCAAACCCTGATAGGATGACAGGACCAAGATGGCGGCCGTGTTTTCTTGCGCCCCAGCAGCCAATGCAGCGTCTACTCTTTATTATGTCTATGGTGTTTAGAGGGGTTTAGCTTGGAAGGGGGCGTGGCTTTGAGCAAGTCCTGTGGAATGTGATGTCATAGAAATTGCATCACATTCCAATGACTTTGACATCATAGAAATGGCACATCAAAGCCCAATCAAAGTTAATAGTAACATGAGAACAGCACAATTACAAACCAGACTCACAAATAGATCCTGAAACGATAATAGTCCAGTGATCATCTGAGATACAGCGCTGACAGAGCAACAAAGCCTTCATATCATTTTCCATTTAAGACACTAATTTAAACAGTTAGTAATGGAACAATCAAGGAACTCTGCACAACAAAACCAGTACAGGCAGTGTCCTGTCCAACAAGAGGCTCAAACCTTCTATCAGACGAGTAGTCAAGGCCACGAACGCCACCAGAGATCTGACTACGACGGACCCTACCACCCTGCACAAACACCCCAGCATGCATGGCAGGTGATAGCAGGTCTTAGGGATGAACTGAAAAAGGAGAGAGAGCAGAGTTATGAGGTGCATGAGAAATATGAAACCATCAAGGTCAAATGCACCGAGTTATACAAAAGGTGGAACGTGGAGCATAAAGAGAGACTGGAGTGTGAGAAGGAAATCAGGATGCTCAAAGAAGAACTGAAGCACTTGAAACAATCCCATGTTACACAAGACATGTCCTCTTACTCTCTTAAAACCAAAGAAGAGCTCATAGGGGTGATTTCAGCTCTCAACAGCAAGCTCCAGGAGAAAGCCTCCGGTGTCCTGGAGCAACCTAGAGCTGAAATCAACCCCCTGAAAGAAAAGATGAAGAACAATCAGAAGACCTTCAGTGGCGACAGCCAGACTGCTGAGCAGACAACGGCTTTGAGGACTCGTCTGGAAGAAATAACCAAATCCAATGATGAGCTCCTTGATAAACTTCAGGACCAGGAGGAGGCCAATGTTAAGCTGCAGAAGGAGCTGGAAGAGACCCAAAAGGAACGGGATTCCCAAATATTAAGGGTAGACAGCATCCAGAGGGAATTAGGGGAGTCATTCCACAGAAACAGGATGCTGGTTGAAGGTCTGACTGAAGAGAACCAGTCACTGGAGCAGGAGCTGCAGAAATTCAGAGAAGCAGCCTCTAAGAGAGAAAGGTCTCCAGCTGGACAGGGTGAGATCTCCACATCTGACACTCTGAGAGAGGCCAATCTCAAGCTTCAGAAGTTGTTGGAAGAATCCCAAAAGGATCTGAGCCACCATAAGTCGAGGGCTGACAGCTTTCTGGAAGAGCTGGGGGAAGTCAGACTCCAGCATCAGGAGGCAACCAGCAAGAACATGGTGCTGGTTCAAAAGCTCCAGCAGGAGGTGAAGGACCTGGAAGAGGAGGCCTCCAGCAGAGACAGGTCCAACAGAGAACAGCTTCAGAGACAAAAGAGAGAGCTGGAAGAAAAGACCACCAGATGCCTCCAGCTCACGGCCAAAGTTGAGGACCTGGAGGAGGACAGTGATGCTCTTCAGACGGAGGTGGAGAGGCTTCGTAGAGTATCTTCACACCAGCAACTGAAGGCTGACAGCCTCCTGGAGATTCTGGCAGAGATGGCAGAGGGTCAGGAGATCTCTTCATGGAGGCATTTTAAGAAGGCCCTTACTCCACATGGCCTCCGTCAATACAAGCAGACGTTGAGGCAGAATGAGCTCTATCTCTATGCCATGACACGCGCCTAACAGGCCGAGCAGTGCAGGGGGACATAGAGTCATGACAAACAGAGACCAACAGGTTTTTGTCTGTCAGGATTCTTCATGTTCCCACTGTGTCTGTTAGGGTTTTCTCCAGGGGCTCTGGATTAATTCAAATTTGTTTAAAGTTTAAATAAAAAAGTTAAAAAAAATCCATTCATTCAAATCAAGTCTTTCTTTAAAGTTCAGTTTCTGCATAGCATTCTGTATAGATCCACTGATCTGGGCTTTATGGCACTGTGGCCAGACAGAAGGTTCTCCTCAGTGCAAAACACATAAAAATCCCACTTAGAAATCACCAAAAAGGTCCTGAAGGACTCAAACTGTAAGAAACAAGACCATTTCATCTAAATTTTAAATGTTAAGTCCAGAGGAAACAAGATCCTACTCATCACCGGCCCAAAACCATCCCAGCAGTGAATCATAGTGGTGGCAGCATCATGCTGTGGGGGTGTAGACATCTTTTCATATTGTACATCTTTACATATTTTTAAATAAAAAAACAAATTATCACATTGACATGAGGATTCAGAGCCTTTCCAACAACACTTTAAATTTAGCTCAGGTTCCTTGGACATGATTTGGAAAGGCACAGACCTCTCTATAGAATGCCTCCATCTGACAATGCATATCAAAGCATAAACCATGTCATGAGGTCAAAGTAATTTAATTCTAAATGTTATGTCTGGAAACCTTTCACCACTCGTCACCTGCCCAATACCATCTCAATAGTGAAATATTGTGGTGGCAGCATCAAGTTGTGGGGGTGTTTTACAGCAGCAGGGGAAGGAAGACAGGTCAGGGATGAGAAATTACTGCCAAAGGACCTTCAACTATGTACTGAGAAAAGGGTCTGAATACTTAAGTCCATGTGATATTTCAGTTGTTTTATACTTTATACATTTCCAAACATTTGTAAAATTCTGTTTTGACTTTGTCATGATGGGGTACTGAGTGCAGATGAATGAAAATAAAAATGAGTCTAAATTGTAGCATCAGGCTGTGATATGCTGAAGTATGGTCATGTTTTATACAGGTATGACTCTGGCTGTGGTTTGATAGTATGCTGTATACACAGCATGTAAACATGCTCATTTAATTTTGTTTGAGTATTTCATGGTTCTGCTCAGAGCTGGTATTTTAAATCTTTTAATCTAGTGTGTTAGAAATGTTCCCTTCATTGTGTGTTCTCCTGAGGGTTAGTGGTCTGAAACACTGCTGGAAAACATCAGCTCCTCTTTAGTAATCTGACTCCAGGGCCCATGAGCTGCTGTGAAACATTGATGAGCTGGAGGCCAGGAGCTACAAGCTCATTGAGCAGCTGCACCATGAGAAAGAAAGGAGCCATGGGGACTGTGGAGGAATCTCTGAAGTGTCCCGTATGCCAGAACGTCTCCACAGATCCTGTCATGCTGCACTGTGGTCATGACTTCTGCCTCAGCTGCATCCAGACCGTGTGAGAGACAGATGAGTCTGACAGTCAGGGCCCTCTCTTCCGCCTGGAGTGTCAAATCCTCCTACCCTCAGACCTCAAGCTACAGGTAGGGATGTCAGGACTTCAGGATTTAAAGCTGTGAAATTAAACTATTAAACATCCCATTATATACTGATGCATGTTTGATACTATGGCATTAAAAATGTAAGTCATAGGCATCCTTCATTTGGAAATGTACTGTTTTGAATTATGGAAAAGGCAAGCAAATTCTGCCCACTGTCTAAAGTGCACATAAACACTGGCAACATTTCAGTAAAAAAAAAAAAAAAAAAAGGCATAATGTTTTTGTGCAAATGTAGAGGTTTTGGTGGCAGTATCATGCTGTTGAGATGCTTCTTGACAATGAATGGGTAAAACATTCAAGGGGGCTAATACTTTCTAAAGGCATTGTATGTGTTTAATGAAAACTTAAACTAATGCAAACAGCCACAGATGCACTAAGCTGTAAGTCACCAGTTTACACAGCCTGTCTCTAACCCATCAAAAAGAAAGAAATGTGGACTTGGTTGGTCAGACTGTCTTACAAGTTTTCTGCTGCTATGTTAACTGTTCCACCCCTACACTGCCTCTACCAGTCATCGTTTGCATCTTGTGTTTATGTTGCTTTAATTTTTGAGGACGTTCACAGTCGACACATCAAACCAACACTGGGAATGTGTGGCAGCCTTAATACATCTGCTCGTGCATAGTTAACCACAAGTGTATCCCTGGCAAAACAACACCTTTACTGGCTTTGGCAAAGGAGTTGTTCAAAAATTCCTGTTGTCTATGAGAAGAGAAGACAGCTCTGTCTGTGCAGTTGCACTCAGAGGCCTTCAGTAGGTGATGTAGACTGTATAAAGTATTGGATGAAAGCTGGTACGAAAAGCACTAAAATCACTTGTATTTGAGGCGAGCATGATCATTATGAATACTGCATCTTGTCTCTACATTTTCCTGTATCAGTCTGATGGTTTTCAGACTTCACCAGTGAAAACTTAAACTTACTTTTGGCCTGGTTAACGATGATCTGGTTGTCGTCTCTCTGGCCCTTCCTCCTTCTCTTCTGACACCTGGCTGAGCCTGACAGAGTCAGGGTCAGGATCAAAACCTTCAGGATCCACTGCAGAGTCATAGTTCAGTCCTGCTGCTCAGCCTGGACATGAAATAATAATAATAAAAATATATCAGCAGCATTACTAGTAAACTGTATAGACTTAAAAGCAGGGACTGTCAACTGCTGGTTCAACACCACATGTCTGTTTTTGTCCTGTCAGCAACATTATTATCGCATACATTTGAGTGTTTGAAATTTTTTTGTAAAGTTAATTGTTATTTCTAAAAAATAAGGACGTGTTAGGTCCTGGGAATAGCTAGGCTGAAAACCACTGCTCTTAAAAAACACGCACACATGCATCTCATCTGGCATCTGCCATGAAGGATGGATTTCAAGTAAAAGCTACAGTAACTTCACACCAACACAGGAGGGAGACACTGAGCTCACAGATGATAGATTATTTCCTTCAGGTTTATGGGTCAAACATTTCAGGTATCTGCTCACAGTTACAGCAGCTGTGTGACGTTATATCATCCTTAAATTTACCCTCTGTTAACTCATACTAATGCTGGTATTATCAATAATTTTAATAAAACTATTGCAGTAACTACAACTATTTCTATTGTCACTGCTGCTTCTACAATTGCTACTGTTTCCTGAATCACTTAACACTGGATAGTAATACTTCTGCTGTTGGTGTAATGCAGCTAGATGTTATCATGTCAAGATTTCTTCAGTATCAACAGGAATATATTTTTTTCTTGGCATCAGTTTAACAAATGATATCCTTTGGTCTTGATGTTTTTTCAGATTTTTCTTAAAATGTTACCTCCTCATGAAGCATGAAAGTAGTAAATACCTCTAGGTATGACTGGTTCATGGCTAAACTAGATTTGCTATTTTTTGTGTTGATGTGATCAAGTTTACTGATTTGTTAGGTTCATATTTTAAAAAATCCTGTTTACTTTAATCTTAAACATTATTATACAAAACATCAAATTAACTGACTTTATTCCACGATATTTCGGAGTTTGATATTATGTTGTTACACTTAAATACAGCAAAACATTGCTTATTTTACTGAATGTTTTAAATTCAAGTTTTTCTTTTAATTATGCATATTTATTCATTGTTACTTATTCATTATTGATGTTTTTGTGCAGGGAGTTAGGCCCTGATGTTGGATGACACTGGAACATTAATCATTGCACATCCCTCTGTGTAGACTGCATTAAAATTGAATGTTAACATAAGATAAACCATGACAGAGTTCCTGGAACTTAACAAATAAAAGATACATTGCAAGAAATTGCATCTTAACCATTACATGATAAATGTAAGATATTTTATCAAATTAAGTTACATGAACCTAGCTACAAGGTATCAAGCAATCCATTTCACTACTGCTACTGCACTGTGTTTTTTTATCTTACTCTAATATTAGTCTTTAGCAAGACATTATTTTTAACAGTACTACTAGAACTATTACCATCTTTAGAGAATTGCTGTTACTGCACCATTGCTTTAGATAAACTCCTACAGCTACCTCTTCTTCTGCTATTAGAAATATTTTCATAATTATCAAGAACTGTTTTTGTAAACTTAAATGTTGTCAGCAAGTAAACTGCACTTTTGAAGCAAAAATACGATGCTGCTACAAATGATTATTGCACAAAGTGACTATGTTGCAGCAGGCCAAAAGTGCAACAGTGATACAGTTCTTTCTTGGCTGTTTTTAATCTTTTGCTTAATTACAATTTCATATTAAACAACTATTATTTTCAGATATATCAGATGAAAAAATGCTTGTAATGTGTTTATATTTCGGATTGATTGGACTTGCCTTTCGCCTGATATCCGAGCATCTAAAGTTCTAAAAGATAAACTTAAGTCAGATAAATGATACGATGGTGAACTTACCTGCATGTAGATAATCAGAGAGCTTCAGTTAATCCATCAGTGAGAGCAGCAGACTGATTCACAGAGAGGCTGCAGACACAAAACTTCACTCCCTGCTGCAGAACTCATGGTGTCATCTCACTGCTGACTTAACACCATGATCACACCAGCTAATACTTCCTGTTCCCACCTTCAAAATAAAAGTTTACTGAAAGAAACTTCAGATTAAATCTTTGTGTTGCTTTCCCTGTTAGGCTTCACTTAAATTGCTATGGTTACGTTTTATATTGTGATTAAGATTATGTTTCAAAATACTTGGACATAAGCTATTCATGGAATATCACAAATTTATTGCTCTTATTTTGAAAGGGCATTGATGGACTAAGTTGTCAAAGCAGTGGTCTTTTAAAGTAATTAAGTGGATGTACAAAAACATAAACATATATTCTACTAATATTTCCTTCAAACACACATATAAAATCTGCCATTTCAATGAAATAATGTATTTATCCACAGTATTCCTGGGGGCTCTACTGTAGATATTATCACAGGTGAAAGTTCCTGTGATTAAGCAGAAGTAGGAAAAAGTGTTTCTCCAAGTGACAAAAAATAATAGTTGTTAAGAAATACAGTCACCTTCACTTTAAAAATACTGCTTCATTTTCTAAGATCAGATCTTCAAATAAACAATATTTGAGATAATTATTCATGAGTATCTTGTCTAAAGTAGAGGAATCATCGCTTTATAACAGTTATCCTTGGGCTGCTCTTGGTGAGGGAAAAATAAAGCTGTCTGATAAATTACTACAAACCCCAAATCCCAAAAAGTTGGGACATTGTATAAGGTTAAGGTTGTTATTAAAACAGAGTTCAGTGGTTTGCAAATCCTTTTCAACCTATATTCATTTTAATACAATACAATGATATTTAGACAAGATATTTAGTGTTCAAAAAGGCTAACTTTATTATTTTGTGTTAACATACACACATTCTGAATTTGATGCCTTCAACACGTTTCAGAAAAGCTGGAACAGTAGCACTGTGTCTCATCACCTTTTCTTCTAATGACACTGTGAGGGTCTGAGATCTAAAGACACTCATTGTTAGAGCACTGAAAGTGGGATTCTTTCCCACTCTTGCTGAATGTACATTTTAACAAAAGAGAAAGGTGTCTTCATGGTACTTCATACATTCTCAGTGGGTGACAGGTCTGGGTTGCATACAGGCCAGTTTGGGCCAAGCCCTCTTTTACTGTAAAGCCATGTTGTTGTTACTCGTGCAGAATGTGCCTTGGCATCACTGAAGGTGATGTTACAGTGGAAAGCATGCTCCTGTCCCAACTTTTTTGGAACATGACGCAGGCATCAAACTCAAAGTATTTTTGTATTTCTATTAATAATCTGAACAGTCTGATCATTGAATATCTTGTCTTTGGGTTGTATTTAGTTCAATATAGCATAAAAAGGATTTTCAAATCGTATCCCTTTTTGTGTCACATATACAATGTCCCAACTTTTCTGGAATCCTGGTTTGTACAGTAGTCTATTAAATGGTGATCTGTATTAAAAATTAAGAAAGCCAAATGTGGGCATTACTAATACTGCTACGCTTCAAAAAAAGATACAAACTATAAATAAACTAACTGCAGTGCTCCTATTGGCTGTTTTTTAGTACCTGTACACGAGCAGGACTCCTGTTGGCTGTTTTTTTAGCACCTGTACACGAGCAGGACTCCTATTGGCTGTTTTTTTAGCACCTGTACACAAGCAGTGCCCCTATTGGCTGTACGATTGCAGCCTTCCAAGAGGCTGTGTGAATGCAGATCTATTGGCTGCATTAAATCAGCAAGTGTTTGGGAAGGGAAGAACTTTTCAAAAAATTCTTGGAAGGTGATTGGGCGAGTGTTCCGTCCGTCACATTCATTATAGGCCAATCAGAGCAACAAGACAAAATGAGGTCGTGGACATGCACGGCTACAGAAACATAGGCTCAGTAGTGAGTTGCAGTCATAGTTTACCAAGGATGAAGCTTGTTGTTGGATAAAACTCAGCCTAAAGTCTTGTTTAATGAAGACATGCTTTAGATAAAAATGGTCTGTAAATCTACATCCAAGCTAACCGATTCACTGACGGCCGTCATTACTACTAGCTTACAATATAACCAAACCCTGCATGTAACTATTGCTAACTCATGCTAAAGCAGGTCGGGAGTAGAGCTTAGCATTTATTGAGGAACTCCTTTAAACAATGTAAAACTGCAATAAAGCAAACAGTGAACAATGCATTAAAATAAACAGAAAATGAGGCAGTCAAAAACTATCATTGGCAAACTCAAAATGCTTAATCATACTGCTAGCTTACAGCTCTGCTAGCTAAAACTCTGCTAGCTAACATATTTACAGATGAAAATGTGAGGCACAGACCTAATCATGACCCTTTGTCTCTTTCTCTACCATAAAGCAAAAAAAGCACCACACTCACGAAAATTGGTGTCCATGACAACAACGTAAAAGCAAATCCTGCAGGAGGTGAAGCACTGCTGACTGCACTGGCAATTAACTATCACGGTCACTAGTCTCTTTTCAAGCAGCCAGCCTCGTAGTTCATGGCTAACGTATTGCTAATCTGCAAGTATGCATTACTGTATCTAATCATTGTGGGTGTGCACAGTAAGATACAGCCTTAACCATTCTTTCAGCTTATTAGCATAGTTTTGGTCTGAATTATAGGGAAAAAATATGAGGCATGCTGTCCATGAAATCTTCCTGAGTTATTTGTTTATGTGTTCACCTGAACATTCCTGGAGGGCAGGAGGGTCTCAGAGGCAGGACATAAATTATTAAGAATGATGCAGATTTGGCAGACTGCCTTTACAGCAATATTAAGTGTATTTTGACATTAAAAATTATATCATATTAAATATTATCCTCTATTCTATCTTTTGTTGATGTCAAAATTGTCTCATGAAAGTTCAAGTTCCTGATGGTGACTTTATCGGCGTTTCATAATTTACTTGATTTACTGGTATTATTTCACCTTGCTGCAGCATGTTTTTGTACAACATGCTGACTCAGGAAACCACTTCTGCAGAATGCTTTTGACTTGCACTATAAAACTGAGATATGATCCGTGTTAAGATTACTGCAACAAGAAGGAAAAGGTCAAAACTACTAAACTAGCTGACACTAAAAATGACACACGCGGCGAGGACGACAGAACACGGAGGAAGAAGTTGGACAGCGGCAGGGGCTTGGCTGAAATATGGTCCGTTCAGGATGGGGGGGGAAGAAATATTTAGGATGTTTGAACACTAATCTTTATTGAATCGTATGCTGAGTGGCAACCTGAGATGTGGGAAACTTCCATTAGCTGCTCCCATAATTCACACAGACAGGCTGCGATGAGGCCTCATGCCTGATTCTGAACATAAATCATGAAAATGTCTGGCATGAGCTGCTGCTCCCTGGGTGAAAAGTTACCAATCATTCCATAAGAATCAGCCGGAAGCTCCAGAAAACATTCCTTCATACAAACTTTCCTTACACTTTCCTGGTAAAGCTCCAGACTGACCATAATCATACAGAACGTCTCATTTACAAGTCTGACTCTAATATTGATTTATGAGGACTTTTGGAGCTTCATTAACAGACAGAACATCAAAAAATTATCAGTAAATTATTTTAAAACCTCTATTTTTTTTTAGCTGGAGCATTAAACACTTTTCCCCCCAAAATTGTGCTCCTCTTTCACAAGGTCACTGCACCTTCATTGGTGTGATGGTTCAATTTGATTTAATTTGATCATACATTTGATCACTCTTATTATGATGATTATGATAGACCGTTGGTTCTCAAATGGTGGGCCGCAAAGCCATTTTCAGTGCGTCACCTGGAAAAAATGTGTCAAAATGTCTAAGTTGTGCATTTCTCTTTGAAATATTTGGTTAAAGGTGTGGTGAGTCCTAACAGTAAACCAGCAGAAAACCATTGCAGACAATATTAAAATCTTAAATTTTAAAAACGTAGGAGACCACAGACCGAAGGGAAGGTTCAAATGCTTTTTCACCTTGTAATCCTCCGAAGGCACACTCTAAACAACTCTAACAGACCATAAGACCACACACTTGCTGTTTGTAGCAATGATTTCAAAGTTTGAAATCATTAATTTATTTCATAATTTTGATAAAATAGATTTGTGCACTGTCTTTGGATTAGACTCCATCATTATGACTTCATGTGCTTAAAGGGGCAGAGAGGCCAATGGCAGGAATAGGATGCCCCCCCTATGGAGTCTAGACACTGGTGATAGTGTTGATGAGGGATGCAGGATCAGATGAGGAGTGGACTTCTAAGAAACTGGATCGAGACACCCATGAGGTGGTTTGGAGGAGGACACCGAGGTATGCAGAATGAGATGAAAAGAGGAACCTTTAAGGATCTTGGAGGTAGCTGGGGTGGAGTAGGGTGGTAGTGCCCACACTGAAACGAGAGGCTGACTGAAAGACAGGACACAGATTTAAAATTTGGCAGGTGCATGATGATTGGTTAAACAAGGTTGTGGCAGAATCTGATTGCTTTAGTACTGAAGAGATTGAACTCCGACAATAAGCAGATGGAGAAAGGGAATGAAAAAGGGGAATGATATGAATGAGTGATGACTAATGAAAGATCATCTAAATGACTTAAATGGATGCAAAAAACCCCCGCAACAAATCAAACATGTTCAGGAAAAGATAACAAAAGAGAAGTTTTGGAGACTGTTAATAAACATGATTAACGCAGCATTAAATCCTTTTTCTTTTTTAATGTGCAGCAATTTCAGACAAAAAAATTACATTGTGTTAAATGGCCTTGAGTGGTTGTGAGGAGATGATGGTTACCCGTCCAAACTGGATGAAAACATCCCACACCACCTCTGTATGCAGTCAGCACTATCAAACTGTTTTCAGTGCACACTGAGGTGCAGTCACAAAGAGCATTAATTTACCACCTGGTATCTGAATGCTCAAAATGAATGTTAATGCACTGTACAAACAGGGCCAGAGGTGCACACGGACACAGCACTGAAACCTCACCGGCTCCACTGATAGCGTCTCACCTCTGTTACAAAGCCAGCACAGAAGGGGATCATGTTGTAACACCGTAACGCCTCCATGGCACTCATTTTGTGGGTGAAACATGCCTGGAGTGAAAATGTCATGCTTTGAATCTGGAGTGTGAATAAGCTATTTGTATCATAAAACAGTAAAAATGTGTCATAAAGCTTTTAAAATCTAAAACATGAGGCCTAATCACAGTGATCTGTATTTGTGTTTCTGCACGCCCGCCCTGGCTGCTGCCTGCGGGTGTATGGGAAGAGACCGGTGCTGATGTTTGCTGTGGCACACTGTCTGCAGACAGCTCTGTGTAAAACAACACAGCCAGGCGGCAACAACATCAATACCAGACTGGCAGTTTACAGGGCGCTTCCTGCCGCAGGTCAACATATTTTCACTAGACCAACGGGCTTTAAACAGCACACGGCTGCACGCCCAGACACTTCTGGACACAAGCTGAGCCGAGGACTGTGGAACACTAACAGAACCACAGCTCCCACATGTACACAGTAATCCAGAAATTAATAAAGGATTTCACTCTGATACTTGTGGAGACAGACTGACAGACAGAGCTCAAGTCGTCTGTCAGAAACAGGGCCGGACGACGATTATCCTAGGGGGAAGGGGTGGGAAAAATGGAGAGGGCACCAGGTGCATGCGTACAAATGCTGTTAAGGACTTTTTGAAACATTATCTTTCATTCTTATTTAAAGCAAAAATGTTGATTCTTTGTAACCTTGCAAAGCAGATGGATGCGCCTGTTTCCGTGTTTCTCACTGGCAAATCCATCTTAAAAAGCTCCTGTCTGAACCGTTTGGGTCTGGTTAGAAAGGGGCTGAACTGTTAAAATAAATAAAATGTGACTAAATCTGAAAACCATTTTAATCCAAAGACTTAAACCGAAACTAAATTTAAGAATAGCTGCCAAAATTAACATTGATATAAGTATATAAGTATTTTATCATAATTTTAGGTAATATGTACAGATCTAATTTTAATCTGCAAAGTTGCATGATGCCATCTGTGCTTTGTTGTCAATCATGACAAGATTTAAGACAATTCAGATCTTAGGGGTTGTTTAGACTGTATTTTGCATAAACCATGCATTTCGTAACCTTGCAAAGCAGATGGATACGCCTGTTTCTCACTGGCGAATCCACCTTGCAAAGCTCCCGTCTGAACTATTTAGCCCCGGTTAGAAAGTGACAGGACCAATCAGCGACGGGCGCGGCGGAGTCGTGACGTGAGCAAGCAGCAACAAGAAACCGGTGCAATTATGGGGGAAGAGAGTAGTGTGGATGCTGCTAAAGCGCCAGTTTTATCAGAAATTGACGACATTTCATTGTTAAAAGAAGAACAAAGAACAGCAGTGAGTTGTTTTCTATTGAAAAAGGCCAAAAGTCGTGTACTGACATGTCTACAGTCATGCCCAAACTTTTTCAGATTGGGGCTGTACAACCCAACTAAAAAAATGATGAAATATCCCTTTAAGGATCCCTTAAGCTTTATTTAGGAAACAATCATTCCAGTATACTCATCGTTGATGTCAGGTCAGGGTGTCAAACTAGACAACACCATTGGGTCATAATCTGGCTAAATTCTGATCTGGCTTTGAGTGAATGTGTATTGAGTCAGCCCTTTTTGCTTTTGTTTGCAAGAAAACATCCCCCATTGCAGCCTGTTTCATGACTTCAGGCTGAAAAAATCTGCTGAAGCAGCTTGGAATCATTTGATTATTTAGTTCCCACCATATTTTACAAAAAGGCAAAGTTTTAAAAATAGCCACCCTGTGTCAATCTTTATGAAAAGCAGCTACTGTATGAAAGCCTACTGTCACATCCTGCTGTGTAGCGCTTACAGTAGGAGCTCACAGGCATGAAGACATCTTAAACCTACTTGATCATTCGTGAAAGCCCCCTGTGGTACTTTAGACTGACAACTTCACACGACCAGTCCAAACGCCGCTCCTCGCCACGCTGAGAGGCCCGGAAAGGTGAGTGATGGATGTGTGGAGGGTTGTTTCAAACATGTTAGCTCACATTGCATCACAACGAGCTGCATTCAGGGGCAACTTCAGGATAAAACATAAGAGTGTCCATCCTGGTATGCAGAATGTGAACTTCTCACCTGTGCAGGTATGGTAATGGTTAAAACACGGTGAGTTTTACAAGATCCACAGCTCGGTGCAGCAGTTACTCTGGTCATTTCAGGGTTAACTATCTGTGTAGAATGGCATCATAAACATGCAGACCTCCAAAGAAAGTAAAAGAGCCCTCTGACGCACCACCTGAAGACAGAAACGTACGTTGTCATGACTGATGAGGATTTAAACTATGTGAAACAGAAACAGACATATAGAGATAAAGTACCAGGATGATGGATTTTGAAGGTAATTATTTAAGTTAAATGCTTTAAAGTGGACCCACCAACAAGATCAAGAGGATAATTTTTATGTGACACTTTGAGGAGAGTCAGTCTGTAAAACCAGTAATGAAACGTGTCTCGCTCCGCCTATAGAGCTCCAAATTCCCTCAAAGAATTTCACTTTATGGTTTTACTTTCCCTTTAAGAAATATATCATGAGAGTGTCCAAAATGCATAGGTAAAACAATAAAGGAAGATTTTAGAATCATACCCCCCTTATTGAAGAACTAACATTATTATTATACATACTATACTATATCTCATTACACTACAGTACTATAACAGCTTCCACTCTTCTTTGAAGGCTTTCCACAAGCATTTGGAGTATTTCTGTGGGGATTTGTGCCCCTTCATTCTGTAGAGCATTCATGAGGCAATGCAGTGATGTTGGACGAGATGGCCTGGCTCACAATCTCCACTCCAGTTCATCTAAAGGTGCTCGATGAGGTTAAGGTTAGGATTGTGTGTGGGCCAGTTAAGTTCTTCTACACCAACCATGTCTTTACAGTCCTTACTTGGTTCAGTGGGGCACAGTCATGTTGGCATAGAAAAGGGCCTTCCCCAAACTGTTGCCATAAAGTTGGAAGCATAGCATTGTCTAAAAAGTCTTGGTGTGCTGAAGAATTAAGATTATCTTCTAATGGAGATAAGGGGCCTAGCCTAAACACTGAAAAACAGACCCATACCATTATCCCTCCTCCACCAAACTTCACAGTTGGCACAATGTGGTCAGGCAGGTAACATTCTCCTGGCATCTGCCAAATCATACATCTGACTGCCAAGCACAAAGGCAGAATTTCTAGCTCCACAGTCCAGTGTCTGTGTGCTTTACACTGCTCCATTCAACGCTTGGTATTAGACTTGTTGATGTGAGGCCCGCGTGCAGCTGCTCGGCCAAGGAAACCCTTTCCATGTAGCCCCTGCCACGCACTCTTCAGATCTGGAATCAGCAGAGCGTTGGCAACTTTATGCACCATGCTCCTCCCGCTCTGTGGCGTGATCTTCTGCTTCATGTCTGAGTTGCTGTTGTTCCTGAACGCTTCCACTTTCTGATAATAACACTTAGAGTTGACTGTGGAATATCCAGCAGGGAAGGAATTTCTTAAACCATCTTATTGCAAAGGTGGCATCCATCACAGTGCCACCTTTGAAGTCACTGAGCTCCTCAGAAGACTGCAATCAAACTGTTTTTCTTAAAAGGTTGATATCTTATGAACTTCTGTCTTCTACAGGAGCATAAATCACTGTTTCACCCTCAGGTAGCTCATGGTCATACTAACTTGTATACCTCTGACAATATGGCTAATAATCAAATCCGCTATGGAGAAAATGAATGGGATTTTTACCTCCATAACCACATTGTTGAGCCCTATTCAGGCATGAACTCATGCATTGGCTTCATTTTTCACCACTGGAGGTTGTTGATTGCTGTGCAGTCAAAATCAGAGCCATGTCACCCTTGTTGTTTTCGCATTGGTGCAGCACTAAACACTCATACTTAACTAGAGCATGTTTTCGTGTCTGTTGGTCCATGGATGGGAAATATGGGATTTCAGCCCAGCATTAAGAGTGAGAACAACCTCTTTTTCCAGCAAAAATAAGTATTTATTGTCTTGATTGTAACATTCAATTGTACTCATGCTTTACTTTTTTAAAGTTTTTGGGTTAAATCAAACTTTAAGACTCTTAGAGCAGAGTAAACTTTAGAGAAACTGAATGAATGAATGTTTGTGTAGATAATGAAGCTGTTCCCTTGACAGTAAGAGACATGGAGTGATAGTGTGAGTGTAGGCAGGTGGAGCAGATGCTGCTACGTTAACAGTAATGTCCCAACTTGCTGAGACATGGCAGCTGCCTTCCTCCAGGCTACATCCCCTCCTCAGCCCCTGCCTGCCCCTCATCAGAGCCTCAGTGACCGAATAAACCCTGCTCTTTAACAGCTTTGACACTGTCAACACGCCCCCTCAGTAATGATATACTCATCTGAACATCTCTCGTTGAAAAGAGACGTCTTACTGACATCACTTCCTCCTGATTACGCTGTCATTGATCTGAAGAGCCTGGCATTTATCACTGTTCAAACAGGACCCTTTCAAATTGAAATCCTGTTGACATAAACTTTACCTCAAGGCTTTAGGGAACACACTACATGTCTGCAGTGCTGTGAAAAAGCATGTGCCCCTTATATGAGTTCTTTTCTTGGCACATTTGTCTCTCTTAGAGGTTTCAGATCATCAAAGAAATGTTGATATAAAACAAAGATAACCCAAGTAAATACAGAAGGTTATTTCTGTCCAAAATGTTGTTTGCAGTCACGTGCACCTATGACACATAATGCCAGATAGGGTGCAGAAAGGAAAGAACAGTTAGTACATTAAAGCTCAAAATGGACCTTTATGCTGCAATTATCTTCAGACAATTTCTAAATACACTGAGAACAATACCTACGTGATTTTTACCTACAGTTCAACCCATTTATCTGGCATGGAGGCGATCAAAATCACAAATTACTCAGTCCTGCAGGCCTCCTAGCGTCTAGCATCATCTATTCAGATGAAAAGAGACAAGACTTGAGAAGTCTTGCACTGAGCTAAGAGGCTAGCTGAGCCCTTTAACAGCTTTTCTCCCTTGTTTTGTTATGAATATACTCTCAATGGAAACAGTGATGTACTATAAAGAAAAGAGTGGCTAGCCCCAATTTCCTTTCCTCCATTTTTCAGCTCTAATTTAATTCACATTTAAACTGGTTCCAAATGAAGAGTTGTTTGGGATTTAAAAGATCAGCTCCTGTTACTGAGCTGAGCCAATGATCTACATCTCTTAAACAGACTGATTCCCTGTCACAATGAGCGAGTCTGGACAGACATCAGCTGTGGAAATGCAGGTAAGATCAGGGTTTAATATGTTAAACCAAACTGGACTGCTTTGTGGAAACTGACTGTACACCAATGGTGACTCCATTTGTCCAGGATTTAAGAGGCTTAATCCAGATTTGCTGCTGTTTCTGTGAGCTTCTTCTTCTTTTTTTTTTTTGCTTTAACATGTCACTACACATGGATTGACAGTCACATACAGCACAAAACGTGGGAATATTATCACTTCTCTGTGCAATAACACTTCTTGTCCCATCTAGTTGTTGTGCATGGCAGCATCTACAAAGAACCTACATTAACATTTGTTTGAAGATCTGAAACCTTCGGCCATTTTCAGTTTGTTAGCAGAGAGCCAAAACCTCCTTGTTTTGACTTTTGGTTTGAATATTTTTACCAAATAAAAATGCTTTCTAGAACAGTATTTCCTCCAAAAAAATACACAAGTAAACCCAAAAAAAGTAAAAAGGGGACAAATATACCTGTCATTTGGGTAAATGTAATTACCAAAGAAGCTACTTTCATCCCTTAAAAACAGACTGGATTACATGCAGTCCTTTAAAAACAGTACCAACAGCCCTACATTCATGATGCAACTTCACATTCTCAATAAAAACAATCACACTCAGGTCCAGCTGTTGTCATCAGTGATGTGAATCTGTCACAGCAATGATACTGAGTACATCTCTTTTTGTGTAATATTGCTTATTTAACATCTTGACTTGATAACCATGAAATAGCTTCCTTTGTTTTATGCTTAAGGGGCGGTATCAGCGTGTGTGATTATCAACAATAAAACATCTGTACGTAGATAACCCTTTCTGACCCTAATCTCAACAGATTGAGCTGCCGTTAAGATTACATGTCAATTTTTTCAAAAAAAAAACCAACAAAACAAAACAAAGAAAGCTTTACACTTCATTTTAAACTAGCTTTGATTTTATTGACAAAAACTTACAAGATATAACAGATTATCTTTTGTACACATCTAATCCAATAAGAGCATATGAAAAACAAATTCAGGACATTTAAACTGAGGAGATTTAGTAAACAAACATTTTGACATGCTGAGCTTCATCCACTGGCAGCCACTGCAAACGGGTAGTGCTGAGGGAAATCATGGATGACCTTTAGAGCTTCATTGTACAGCTCTAAATCTGAGGGGTGGATACAGAAAACATCAGTTTATTCCCTTTAGATAGAAGATGCTGTATTTATGTCTAACTACTGAAAGACACATACCAAAAGCGATGCCTTTGTCCTCTCGCAGCATGTTGTATGTTGAAGCCATGATCACACCTTTGTTGGACACCATGCCAATGACCTCCACAACTCCGGTCAGCTCCTCTTCAAGCTGTGGAAATGAATCAAACCTGACATTAAAGAAACTTTTACTTCCCTTAGATTCAATCCTAAACTTTAACAGCTGCATTTATTTCCATACAAGCTTAAAAAAGCTAGCCAGTCAGACTTTAATATCCTTGATCTGAAAAATCATACATACATTTTTACATGTTGTTTTATACAACATATAAAACAGGCATATGGTAATGAATGTTTATCTAGGAATGATTAATTAATTCCCTTTCTTCCACCATTTTTTTCCAGGTATCTTAGTGTTGTTCTTGTTTGTATTTGTATATATTGTAAAATTCAAATTTTAAATTGCACTGGTGTGTAGTGCAGTGGATTCAAACTTGTTTTGCCCATGGCACACCTTGAAATTCAAGTTATTAATTTTCCATTAAGGTTAACAAGAGGAAGGAGAACTGAGTGGGGTTTAGCTTATATTCATTACTAAATGTACGCTTGTGGTAGCTACTTCAACAGCCAAGCTTTGTCTTGTGGATTTATGAATGTACTGTTATGCTTCCAAATATTTATATAAACATTTTCTATCAGCTGAGGATCTGCACGGACCACAGTGATCATCATCAAGACATAACCAATAAAAATATGGCACTTTTCAGCTGAAATTAAGCTAATTGCTGCTTACTCCCTACTGTCACCATTATGAGCTTTCTGCCACTCAGTGGGGTGGAACTGTTGTGACCCACGCCACATGCATATAAACCAGTCTGTTCACATCTGTTTTTGCACCTCTACTAGCTGTGATACAACTGCTGATCTCTGGACCTACAGTAATAATACAAAAAGCTCAGACCCACGCCCTCCAAGTCGCTCAGCTCACCTCCTCTGGTCATTTGTTGTTTTTAATTGAAGAGTCTTTTCAATCAAACTAGTACTTTACAAGTTTTAGTCCACCTATATTTTCTTTACCAAGAGAATAATAACTAAATAAGGGAGAAAAGCTGGTAAAAAGTGGTGCCAACCCTGCTGATCTGGTGTAGAAGTCTAACATTCTATCTATTGTGTAATTCTTTATTATTCAACATTATGACATATTACCGTTTTATAGAAAAAAATGGATTTATAGGTTTGAATATCACACTAATGTGTCTGCTAGGGCCAACTAATTTAAAAATATATACTGAAATGCCATTATTTTTACTTCTGCTGTGATTTCAATGCTTTTTAGTATTTAAGAGTGACAATATTTACCTCCTTGTCTTTTTAATTACAAACGTATTATACATGATTAACAAAAAAGTATAAAATGTTTGATGAGTATGATTTTATTCTATAGTCTGCGTATGATGTACACAAGAGCATATTTAAACTAAATTGGTTCTTGAAATGTTGCTGTGACGCACATTTCACCTAAAGGAGACATTGCACCTTCTGCAATTTGAAAACTGCAGTAGCTCATATTATGCATCCATAAAATTCTAATTCTATATTAAAAATTATAATCGTCTCTTTAAGGATACTGGGTGGCTTAGCATTGCAGGTGTTAAAATAACTATACATGCTTGCTTACACAAATACCTCATTTATCCATTCCATTTGTTTTTAACTTGGGTGCTTCGGTGGCACTGATTTAAAAGTTTTTTTTAATCATAATTAAGGACATGAGTAACTGTATGACGAATCACTGTTGCAACTTATAATCGCCGCCATACACATTAATCACAGCAATGGCGCCCCCTGGTGTCTGACAGAGCGAACACGCTGTGGTGGAAGAGTGGCATTAATGATTAGTGACATCAGGACAGCTGAACCCATTGTTTATGTTTCTGTAAATAAAGATTTGACATCTTTAAACTAAAACGTTTAAATAGAAGAGCTTTGAGCTGACTACGTCTACTTACAAAAGAGCAGTGTTGCACTAAATCTGAAACCTTCAGCTGAAAGGCCTGAGAGTAATATAAACGACACTCACTGGTTCGTTCAGCTCAACCGTTGCGATCGATCGGTCTCCATCTGACAAAGTGAACGTCCTTCCTGTTGGGTGTACCTGGGCAGAAACACTTCACATTAACTAATGAAACTGAGAAGCTAACTTCGTCGTGTTTGTTAACGTAAATAAACACTTTTACACATCCTTTCGATAAACATCTCTGACCTTTTCCACTCTTCCTACGAAACAGACGGGTTTGTTGATGTTCTGTGACAGCATGGAACAGTTAATTCTCGGTTTGGGGACGTCCAGGATTCCTGCCATCTTCACGGTTTGGTGTTTTCGCGTTTGTGGACACAGTACAACGCAACAGCGCGCGGGAAAAGGCAAGGTTCACTGTTTTAAATTGTAAGACAGTCCGCGCGGGCGGATTGTCTACCTTCACGTTCAAGCGGTCCAAGGATTGTAATAACGGCAAATCGATGAGTAAAAATCGAACGCCTCAGACTCCTTCTACGCCATATCCGCTGTGCTCTGTACATATAATTCCCCCAAATTATTAAGTAGTTCCGTTTAAATGTTCCTACGGCGTAATTTACTTGGAAATACTATTTTCAGTTCTAAAAAAGACAGATTTTGTGGCGTAGATGGCCCAGCGTGGCTGTCTCCTATTACATCCACTGTCCTAGTCAAAAGATAAAGTCATATAAAGCCCAAAAATATATTTCTAAACAACGTTTGGAACATATTTCTTTGGTTTCAGTTTTTATGGTTGTTTTCTCTCTTGGGTTTTCTGCGTAAAGAATAATCAAAAAGCAAAGCTCTATTAATAGACAACTCATAGTGCTTGTCCACGTAGTATTAGAAAACCAGATGAATAAGTATTTAAAATAAGTTTTAACACTATGCCAAAGATTAATTATAATTATGTTATCAGAACAAGAACCAGCTTTATTGGCCAAATATGCATAGGCAACAAGGAATTTGACTCTGGTTAGTTTTGCTCTCAGTATACAGGAATCAAACATTAAATGCAAGAATAAATTTTAAAAATTAGAAAAAAATAATATGAGATGAAAAATACGATTTAAATATGTACAAGCTCTTGTTTGGTATTTTAACAAGTATACAAGTTCATATGGGTTAATAGCGTGGTTGCAAGATGTGCACAGAGGGCAAAAATGCTGAATAGACACGCACACTTCTATCCTATTCTTAAATCTCTGTATTTTGCATTTAAATCTGTTCTTGTGTCATTTAAGAATTTTCTACTGTCTTAAGCTAAGGCTAACTGACTCCCAGTTTTGATACAGACCTGATTTAAAGGTAAATTGAAGATTTTAACATGAACTTAATCATAGATAAATGAACTTGTTATGTACTGAAAAAAATATTTGAACAGTAAAAACAAATGTTTTATAACAATGGGTTCAGGTGACTTCTGACTTGTCCACTGACCTGTCTGTGAGTTTTTTAAACACTGATCCTCAGTGATGGACTTGTTTTACATCACTGTGGCCACAGAGAGGGGATGGGTAACTCACTGGTTTACATCTCTGACTTTGGTATAGGAGATCAGTGGTTCAGATTCAAGCCAGTATCAGTATCCAGTATGGGCCCTTGGGCAAGGTCCTTAACCCTTGAACACTTGTTGCTTTAGATAAAAGCATCTGCTAAATGACATTGTAATTGAAACACTGGAAAGAACAAAATGGTAACCATTACTTGTGGAAAAAATCAGTAAAAGACAACATATGTGTCAAAATAATGAAATGGAGTATTTTAAAATCAAATGGCATTCATGTATTTTATTTCGCCAAAATGATGTTGTAGTGGAACTGTTGTCAACATTTATAGTTTCCACACGAACACGGATTATAGGCAGACCAGTGACGTCATTATCCTGACAGAATAGTAAACACGGACGATATTGGTCGCTTAAAGTAATTTCTGAAGATTAATGAGGTTATGAACTGTGGTTTTTAATAGTTTAGTGAAACTAACACACAGTTAAGCTAATAATTAACCGAGCTAACATAGGCTGACTAGCTAACTAGCTTTTTTAGCTAGCAGGAAACAATGAACTGACCCCACTGCTTTTGATTCTGAACTTCATGAGAAGAAACGACTACAGCCAGCAGATATTTTTGATTACACCCGGTATGTGTTTATTCAGCTGATATATACATTAAGTAGAGATATGATGAAAAGATTTAAAAAACTTACGTTGTGTCAACAGAGGTGTGATATTTAGTTCTTGGACATCAGGACTTAAGGACGTAAAATTTGCCAAGTTGATGAAAATGACCATGAATGACCAAGTGTTTATAATGTTTCTTGTTCTATAGAACCAATGATAGAGCACATATGTTTGGTATTTTCACCATTCAGAGGGATTTTTCATGCTCTAGTGAGAGCAACCGGCTGTTGAACTTCACATCAGGATTGTTTTCACAATACCAGATTTTAAACTTTGATTAGTTAAAATCAAACAATACTGATATCTTTTAAACACCACAGCAATAACAATAAAGCAAATAAAAGGCCGGCCCCCACCCCGTATTTGGCCATTTACTATTTATAGTTTGTTTGCCAATACATTTCAACTATCTTCTGCATGCTGTCTAGTCACATGGCATGATGGTATGTTCAAAACTGAAACAGTAAGGTATTATCTGTCATTTAACAATTGAAATCTTAATTGCTTGGAAATTTAATTTGGAGTTGAAAATATGAATAAATCTTGAGTTTTTACACCCTTACTTTATATTTAACTTAACTTTCCTATCACTTTATTACTGGCAATTCACAAATATTTTAGTTCTAACTTTGATTCTCTCCATGTTTAGGACAATAATCATGTTTAGTTTTCTTGGACTTCGTAAGGACTCAAAGAAGTCGACAGAGAAGGAAGTTGAAGGAGGCTTTGTCATCATTGGTGAGAAATGAACATCTTATTAAAGTGAAGTTGAAAATTCATGAATTGTAATTGGCAGCTTAGGTTTTTCCTGTGTGATGTAACTGTTATAATCAAGAAGGGCTGTTAAAATTTGTGTGAACTTCTCCAGTGCCATATTATACCATCCACAGTAAAATCAGTATCAATTTCCACATAATAAAAAATGTGTAATATTGTGACATCAATGATACAGTATAATGGCATCCTCTAAGAACCAAGTGTGGGTAAATCTTCCATTGGCAAGTCTATTTTGGAGAAGTTTTTGTCAAAACAGTCTTGTATAAGAGACTGAGCTAAGACACAAATCAGTGTACACTGCTGCTCTGTAAATATCATTATCGTAACATTTGTTTCGATATGATGATGATGAAATTTTGACGCTATATGGCCCACCCCTTGTGTAAAGAAAGGAAGTGTAAACATGTCTAACTCTCTAATGAATTAGATGCATAGAGTGTTAACATTTCAGTCCATTTGGACTTTCGTCAAGTATTCCCTATAACAATTCTACAACCATGTTCTTGAAAAGATGATGCTCCACCCACTTTGTGTTTGTAAAGGTGTGGGACATTTGATCTCAGTGGGAGCGTCCTTGTTATCAGCAGCGGCTTGCTGAATCACTCACCCCACAATATTCAAGAAGAACATGACAAAAAAGGAGACAAGATATACCGTACTGAATAAATCTGACATCACAACATCCTTGAACCTGTTCTTTATTATTAGGACTTTAAAATTGATTCTTGAGCTTTTTTTCTGTATAAATAAGACAGTGGATGAATTAGAAAACTGTGAGGGAGTAAGAGAGGGAAAGGAACAAGTGGGATTTTAACTTTGTCTGCTTCGAGGTCAGTATATGTGGGATCTGACCTACACACTAAGCCTTCTTTGCCCCAGTCAAACCCTTTTGACAAAATGTCATGAATATTGAATGAAAAAATTGGCCTTGTATCATTCATTGAAAATGCTTTCACACATGTGTACATATGAAAGATAGACTGCCATTCAGATAGACTTTATAGATGACACTAAACTTCTGTCTTTTAATGAGTTTGGAGCTAGATATTTTGAAAAAGGGGAAAACATATCAGAAGAGGAAGTTTCAGTCATCATCCCTCACATGCTGATCACATCCCACGTTTCATAATATCCTCTTAGGATGTGTGAATAATAAGACTTTAGGAAACCCCGAAGAAAGAAAGTTCATATAAATAGTTTTATTATTTATAGACCTTCAGCTGTGATTGTACATCCTCCTGCTTTACATCCAAGCCATCTGTTTGAATCTAAAACCACAACCATGGACCTGAATGAAAGATTCATCTTAAATTAAACATAATGTAATTTTATCTCCTAGACAAATGTGGTATTATTCTTCCTCATGGGTTTAATTGTTGAGCTGGTATAAAGACACAGATGGTCAGGAGCTGCATGTTATTTTTGGCAGAGGAGGAGAGTGAGTGTCAGAGCCAGGCCTCACACTGAGCTCACAGACGTTCACAGTAAACCTCCCACTCACTATCCACTCATCTTATCAAAGATAGCTGTATAATTAGCAACGAGCTGGTTTCATAAACTCAAACAATGTCAATAATAGTGAGACAGCTTCCCAAATATAGCTCAGTCACGTATGATCCTTTCAGCTTTCATTAGAGCTGGAGAGACTTTAAGTAAAGTTTGGTATTTTTGTTTGGAGTATTTATAAACCAGGGTACTATTTTTACTTATTTTGAGGTCTTAATGACTAATAAGTACAAAACTGAGCAGGTTGTGTTGGCTGAATCATAAGCTATGGGGGCAAATGTGCCCAGATCTAATGGTATGTCCATTAAAAGTTGTTTTTTTGGCCTCCATGCCTACAGTGAATGTTGGGTTGTCTGTCTACGTCTGTCTGGGTAATACTTATAAACGTGACAACTCAATAAATATTTGCAGGTTTTCCTTCAGACTTTGCATAACAGTCCACCACTACTCAGGGATGAACTGATTAGATTTTGGAGGTCAAAGTTCAAGGTCATTGGGCCTCATTTTTTTATGCACCAAAAAACAAAACAGGACCCTATCATGCACTACAAAGACCTACACACTAAGATAACAAAACTACACGAAGGCTTTATGCTTTTATGTTGAAGCTATGCAACAACCTACATCTGTGCAGCCCAGAACTCTAATCACAAGCCAACGCACATAGCTGACAGGCTTCTCCTCAAAAATGTAACTCCACATTGAAAAAACACAGACCACAAGCCATATGATTGGTCCTCTGGGTAGCACTGGGCCAGTCTTTCTTAGTAATGTCTACTGGCATATTGGCTCTCATTTATCAGACTGAAAAAAATCACAGAAAAGGAGTTATTTTCTGAAAAATAAAAGCAACAAAATTGATTTTGATGAATTATTGGTCTTTGAGTAGTAGCAGTGTCCAATTTAAAATGCTCTACCCTAAATAAGACATTGATGGACAAAACTGTCCACTTACAAAAGCTGCTATAAAGTACTTCAAATGAATATTTTCCACTTTTTTGGCTTAAATAAACTATCAGATACTCAATTTTTTAAGATTTTAACCCTTTAAATGCCAGTTTGAATACTTTGTCACTGTTTGATATTGATTTTGTAGGTCATAAATGTTTTCTAGAGTGAACATTTTTGTCCATGAATGTCTTACTAGGGTCGTGCTTACGAATGATAAAGGAGTGTTAAGATTACAATCATGCCAATACTGCTCTTAGTAGAAGTACCTTTAATTTAAAAAAGATAAACTTTTATTTTTGGAAATCAGTACTGTAGAAAAAAGTCAGGTTTTGTATTTTTTATGCTACTTAATGTTTGGGTGTTTTGAGTTGAGAAATACACAGTTCCAAACAATCATTATTTTCCTTGATAACCAAGAAAAAAGACTCATGAGACCATTTAGTTATCATATTGTAATCGTAATTGCAATATTGCCCAGTATAATGGCAATAGCACATTATTTTCAAACCATGCAGCTCTAATTTAAACAACATGATAACCTGCCCCTTTATAACCATGGTTCAGCTGGCCTCACCCTCTGAGTTCAGACCATGGAGATACGTAGTACGTGGAGGAATAAATAAATAAATCTCCTCCTCTATCATTGTGTGAATTTCCAGGTCAGAGAAGTAGCAGAAAGTAAATATATGTTCTTTTTCAGTCTGAAAAGTCACATTAAAGAGAAACAGCATGTGGAAGGTAATCACTAGTTAAAAGCGTTGTTGTGGACAACCAAACTCTGCCAATATTAGATTATTTAATTCACACATTTATGATATTATCACAATTATTTACATTAAGATTAAAGTATATTTACTATAATTTACATTTAGGTTTTAAATGTGGTAAGCTCTTAGGATGCCTACAAAAATGTGTGTTATGGTTCTTAAAAAAAGCAGCGCATTGACAGGAGGAGGCCAGCTGAAAACTTCCCCAGACAGAGAAGACAGTGGCTGTGATACCTTAGTTTCAGGCATTACTATTATTATTAATGTATATCTTTAAGTGACAGGAGGCAGTTAGTGATATGCTGGTTTACAGCTGAGATAAAAGATTTGACAAACCTTGAATCGGGTCACACACGCTGATTGTTGTTGGGAGCAAACTATGCCCAAAATCAGGCCTTGTGTGTTGCTAGCATTACTTTTTGATAGTTATAAATGTCACCATCTGAGCATTATTTGCATCAGCAAAACACTTCAGGTGTATTTGATTTATGCTGAAAAAACCCTGCCAGCTTTTGATTAATGACTGTGTTCATAACTAAGTAGAAATAAGTAGCTATAAATGAACCAGGACATAAAAGATGCTGGGCTGTCAGTTATTTTTAGAACATTTTTCATCAGTGCATATGCTTTCAATGATACCATTGTCATTAAGACCCCAATATTAGTAAAAAAATAGGATTAAGAAGTGCCCAAATTCCCTTTTGTGTCCTGCAGCCTTCAGTATACTGTGGCGGAACAGAACAGATGTCCAGAGCGGAGCTGAAGGTCTCATGCAGGATGAGATAGCAGGTGCTGAGATCATCACCGTGTCAAGCCGGCTGTACCGAGCGGAGGCTGTGGAGAGTCTCAGCAGGTCCAGGCTTTGGTCACTTCTGCCACAAAAATGCTCCCCTTTCTTTGTCTGTGTCGGTTTGGTTATTCTGGTGGAAACCAAGCTGGGTTAATGAAGACTGAAGTAAGGGTGGGAACCGCAAACCGGTTCCCGTTGAGAACCGGTTCTAATTGGCTCGATCCATCGACATAATTTACACTTTATCTTAACAATTCCCTTATCGATGCCTCACTCCTGCGTGCCATAAAACACAGGCCTCGCATGTGACAGTCAGCTGAACAGAGAAGCTGAGAAAATAAACATTTACTGAGCTATACAGTATCTCCAAAAGGTGTTTAAAAAAACACATTACAAGCACTAAACAGAAAAAGATTGGACTTCAATATTATTTATGTCTGCGCTGTGCTTCAGTGGCAAGCTCCTACCTGCTGAGTCTTTACTTTACGACGATCTTATTAAAAGTTACAGAATACTTTAGGGCACAAAGCAGTGAATAATCTCATCTATATTTCACATTAAATGGGTTAAGATAAGTTTAAACGTTTTTAAACGCCCTCTGCTCTATTGTACCTGGCATGGCTGCAGCAGGAGGCAGCACCTGGGAGTGTGCTAATGATTTGCCATCACTGATTTATAACCAGAAAGAAGAATGAGAGCGTTTTAAAACTCACATTGTCTTAGATCACATTAGAGCCAGCGGTGCACGTCTAACAGTTTGACTTTAGAGAAGACCATACAGCGGTGCCAGAACTATCCCCGTGTCGTGCTTGCGCCATGGCGCGCGATTGCCCAATAACTGTTAATTTTGCACAGGGCTTCAATTTATTTTGATACCTCTGGAGATCTGGGATGCAAAGATTAGTTTTATATTTATTTTAAGGTTTTTTTTTTAAAAATGCGCAGTATTGTATTCTAATTCAAGTTCACAGATTAAAGCTCCAGAGAGCAGTTGGTCTTAACTGAGACAAATCCAACAAAAAAGAGATTTTTTTGTCTGTTTTAGCATGCTCTCCTCCCAAACACTTGATGTTTAACATTTTTAGCAATCCAAAAAGAAAATTCACAGGAAGGAATCGATAAGAGAATCGATAAAGAATCGAATTGATAAGAAAAACTGATAACAGCATATCGATAAAATCTTATAAATTCCCACCCCTAACTTGAAGGGATTTTTTACTTCTTTCAGAACATTTTAGTGTAGAAATTTTTCACAATCCTGATTAATCTCATGCTTTGTTGTTCCTTTCAGCAAACTTTGGTTAAGCAACATCAATCTCCCTGCAGCATCAGTTATCTAAACAAGTCCAACACTGCTCCTTAATGTCTCATTTCACTTCCAAAACTTACAGACAGCTCAGTGGACAAGTCAAAAGTAGGCTGAACCTTGTGTTATCAGACATTTACAAATGTCGAATAAAACCTATAAACATATAAAAGTAGGTTTGTATCCTAACAGGAAGTCAATTACCCTTAGTTTAAGAAAGTAGAAAAATCCAAGATGACATAAAAACTGTTTTGAAAGAAAACTAGCTGAGCTTTAAAATTCATTAAAAATGACAGCCCTATTCAAAACATATCTTTATATGTCCAGGTAAGGGCGTTTGAATGATATTAAGTTGTTGCAGAAGAGCTTTTTTTCCCATGGTCACAGATCTGTAACTCCCACATAGTCCGTCTGGGTCGTGTTCCTTCTGCACTGTGCTTTCCAGAGCAGATTGCTACCTTTCTAGGCAATCTTTGTAATACCGGCCCATTTTGAGGCCCGTCACTGGCACATGTCAAAATTGCCACTCTGCTCGAGGTATGCACAGAGTCTATTTTCACTAAAGCCTGCCTCGAGGCAGGCAAAATAAAAAGGAAGATGCACACAAATATGCAAAGACCGTCCAGTCATTTGAAAATGAAATGCCATGTTCAGACTTCTGATAGGTTACCCCATCATTGTGTCAACATCACATCAAAATAGGAAGCTAATGAACAACAAATCAACCACGAAAAGGCAAAGTAGCATGCTGTTTGTTTTTCTCTTTGCATGTACTGACATGAAATTTGTGGGTGGAGATGCAAAAATTAAAGTACTTAAATACATTGCACATTGAATCTGAGATGAAACAGTGACTTTTAATAGTTCACATTGAAGTTTTTGAGCTAATTGTTAAAATTGTTTCAAACACCAAAGAGTTTAAAAAGAAAAGCTTTGAGTATTTCCCTGTTAACCAAATATGGAAGTAAACCTCACCCTGAAAGGTGAAGTCAGCATTTTAATCTTGCACTTGTGTAAATAAAGATAAAATATGACAGTTTGTTACGAAGACGTTGTGAGCTGACGATGGATCAGACAATGCAGAGTGATCTACACATAAACAAAGAGAGCTTTAGGCTGGTTTAACCCATGATGAAGCTCTTCTCATCCAGCGGGGCCACTGCTGTGGAGACAAAGCCAGACAATGACGTCAGTGTGAATGATTTCACTCAGTGGAAACAGTCCGTTTGTCTCTGGAGAGGAAGAGGAGGATAATAGATTTACCTTCTCATGTTCCCCTCCCATCAGTCTCTGTGCTCACTCAGTGTTTGGGCCTTTTGACGGGGAAGCTCTAATGAACTGGCTCATCGACAGCGGCCTGCTGAGAGCGTAAAACCTTTAAATAACAAGAGACATGCACTAAAAATAACCAACAGACCAGCACTTTATATTTCTGCTGTCTGGTACATCTGCAGCTGCTACACAAGTATGAACATTATCACCAGTGGGGCTGTCACAATACCAGAATATGAAACTTGGAGATGGCAGTTGTCAGAGCGGGGCAGTATATTAGGTTTTAAGATATGTTGATATAAGTTTATAAGGTAGAAGGAAAGACAATATTGTTTATATACGCATAGGCCCAATGCTCATGTAAAAACCACAATCAAATCCAGTTGCCCCCTTGATCAAGATTTGGAAATATCCTCCATGTTTCTTTTTCAGGAGAGACGGTGGAAGAACAGAGGAGGAAGATGCAGACCATGAACATCACACAGCCATCAACAAATGTCATTGTACATCCATCCAAGGTGAGCTAGTCATCATAAATTCATCAGAATCTCAAAGCAGGTAACTGTTGTAGTCAAAGTCTTACTACAGAGTGCATGCACAAGCAAAGAGAGGCTTTTCATTCAATCCTTTTACAAAATGCTTTGAGTCTTAAATAAAAGGATGCTGATTAAAGGGACGCTAAAAGTGATTTACAGCAACAGATTTGTTTTCACACTTGACAGATAAACTGAGTTACATCAGGACAGAGGATCAGATGAAGCTTTGTCTCTTTTCTTTCTCTCTCTCTTTATAATATTGCATATGTGCTCTCTTTTTCCCCACTTATTTAGAGGTAATATGAAAAATAATAATCCAAAACTATTACCAGATAGGATCCAGGAATGTTGAGATATGCTCTGTGTGCTTTTAAACTGATAAGACTGGTCATGAATCTAATTTAGTTTGCAATGCGCATAAATGGCAAACTCCGTTCAACCACTAAGGAAGTTCATAAGAAGTTACAGATGACTTTAGCTCCATAACAACCAATGAATACCTTTTAACTTCATCTACATATCACATTAAAGAAGCAAGTATCTCTAACGTTTAATGAGTTGAATTGTGCCTGATGTTGCTGCTGCAGCACACAGGGATACAACAATGACCGTCAGATCATTTCATAACACTGTATCACTCCCAAAAGAGACATAAGCTACTTTCACACTGCCTCTCTTTTCTGTGTCTGTCGCCGTTCTGTATGAAAGCGACCGTTCCGCAATGGGGGGGTCGATCTTGTCCCACCTCTGATCCGGATCGAGAGGTAGTATCAGAGCTGTAACAGACTTTTCCACAACAAGTGCGAAAGGACGTCAGGGTATTCTGCAATGGTGAGTGTGCGCTGCTGTCTCCATAAATGGGAGATTTAAAAACCAGCGCGGTTTAATCGACCGGCATTTCATTGGAGAAAACAACAGGGGGATAAAACAAAGAATAATGTGGATTAACTGGAGAGACTACGAGGTTAGAGAGCTGATCTCACTCTGTACAGGAGAGGAGAGCGCAGACACATCTCTGCTCACAGCAGCGTCTGAAAAGTTCCACAATGTGTTCAAGTGAGCTTGGTACTCTGAAGTTTCTGACCTCCGACATAAATACATGCGCTGTGACACTGCTTAAAGTCGGACCTCCAACTCACAACATGGAGGGAAAAAAGTCTATTGGATCTAATCAATCAAAATGAATGATGACAAGGTGAGAGAGGTGCGTGCATACCAGGCGCGCAGTTTTACCTGTTGCCACAGAAACTTCACTCCACTTTGATGTAAGATTTGAAATTCATGCCCAATCCTTTAATTTTTATTTCCTCTCGTCTTAATGAGGCAGGTAGGCTGGACAATGTTAAAAATGGATAGTCGTGGTGTGCATAGACCGAACACTTCAGTCCTTGAAACACACTTAAAAGATGAACAAAGAAACATACTTCGGTCTCTAGAACACATTTTAAAGTGTAAGTAAATAGGATGAACACAGAAAAAGACTTCAGCTGTCTGTTGGTCCTGCCTAAACTTAAAAAAAAAAAAAAGAATGATAAAAGGATTACAGCAGCAAATAGCATGAATGGAGCTCATTTGCTCCTCTGTCTGATCTCAAGGTCTGATTTCCAAATCATATTGTTCTAATCGTCTTCAAGCACCAACACTTCTATGAAGTTAGTCAGCATCCTGCAGGTTGCTCTTGTTTTGGGTCTTGATTTGGAGATGAACCATCGGTGTCTCTCTTCTCTGCTGCACCCCAAAATTCTTAACAATGATTGGCTGTTAGCTTTGTTAGACATTAATGTAGGGCTGTAATTTAGGCTGTTTTGGTTTTGTTTTAAGGTACTTTTACTTACTGAGCATATATTTTGGTTACATGTTGGTTTTAGAGATGTAACAAACATTTTATATATTGTGCTACAGGTTTTAAATTTAAAAGTCTCCCATGGACAGGTGTTGAAAATTAGCACTTTGCTATAAACACTTACAGCAGTGCATCTGGGACCTGTGTATGATTAAATGTCACAGCATCAATGTTACTGTGGCCCATGTCAAATAAATGCTTAATGAATACAAAAATATTTTTTTGTTCTGTGCTACAAGATTGTCAACCTCTGTAGCACCAGTGCTATGTATATTTATGCGTATACACACACACACACACACCCCCACACACACACACACACACACACACACACACACATTCCAGCTAGTGAACCAATCCAGACAGTGAATGGGGAAATTACTGTGTGCAAAGCACAATCCGCGAGAAAAGCCACACGACACAAGTGGTACTCAAAATATTTTGCCAAGGTTGGTAGGTCTGTATCTGTCTTCAGCATCCTCTACATATCCTTTTTGAGCTGCAGTTGTGCCTCAGACTGCATTGTTTGCCTACAGCCATAAATACAATTGGTATAAAAACTGGAGAGCAGAGCCATCATTAGTGCTTGTAGATGTCCATTTTGAAATTGTAGTTTCTTTGAAGCAGCCACAGCCACAGTTATTATTGGTCTCTGGTTATTTCTGTGATTTTATTGGCAAGAAATTCTGACCAATTAGAAAGCATTTCCCTGGTTCCTTAAGAATAACAAAAATAATGTACAATAGAACAAATTGGTCCATGTCTCTTTACAGTGGAGGAGAAAATTGTATTTCTCTGAGTGTGAATTAATTTGATACATATGGCACCCTGGAGCTCCCACATGTCACACAGTTGATTAGAAAACAGGACCTGTTGCTCCTTGGGTCTCCTCCTCTCTCCCCACTCTGCAGTCCCAGAGGAAACGTCGACCTCTTAATTACAGAGGGACAACCATTTCCTGTTACAACATCTTCTTGGCATTTAGTGTCACATTTGCCTTTAATTATATGTTAAAGTGCAAAAACAAAGTCTGAAATCTGCCACTTTAGATGGATTTTAGATCCAGGCCTTCACTGATCCTAAGAGTGCCAGTATTTATTTGAAATATAAAACTGTTTTATTTGTGATTATTTTTTACAAAACGGTTGTATAAATATCACCCATGTTGCACAGAATTATCATCAAGCAGACTTAGCCAAAATGGAAAGCAACAAATTAAAGAAAAAAAATCACTTTTTAGATGCTAAAAATGTGCACTTTATCACCCTTAATTCGCTGCAGCGGATTGCATGCCTGTCTCTTCACAGGGTCCAGTTATAGCAGCATATCTGTCAGTGTAATGGAGGAGACTACGCCTCTGCTGCTTCCTTCCTTATGAAGTAACTGAACTTAATGCTGTTGTCTGTGCTCTAAAGACACACTAATTAGGACTTTAATGTCAGCACTATGATGTATGGATACTTCTATTTAACTCCAGCAGAGTGCCACAGCAGATAAGAAGACAAGCTAAACTTGCCCTTAACATAAGAAACAACAGAGTAATCATATATTTGAAACTCATGGTATGTAAATTCCACCGCCATGGGAGCACTCAGTCAATACAATAACAAAGATGTTGTTTAGGGTAATGTGGAATCATCGGGGGATTCCCTACAGCTCAAAACCCCTAACAAAAGGAGCACAGGAACTCATACAAAAAAAATGTATGCTTTTTTTTGTTTGTTTGGTTTTAACCAAAGTATTTAATCTGTAAGAAAATGTCAAGGATTCAAAATGGAGTAACTTTTTTCCCCCTATGTTGATTACAAGACATGAGACCGTCATCTTTATGCATAAATAAGTGATAATACCCACAACAATGTACACTATTTTACCACTGAAGTCACAGAACTTTTCATATATTAGTATTTTTTGGTGAAAATACATTACATTTAGTATTAGTTTTCAGTAAAACTCTAAGATTAATTTCGATCCTCAGCTGTTGTCATGAAAATCTATGAGCCGTTGTTGCTGAACGTTTTAACAGTGACATGGCGATGACGTCATTGCCCGTGGCTGGAGTAGTGTCCAAAAACATCTTGGTGTTTTGTCGTTGAGCCCACTATATAGTCCACTATAGGCTGCTCACTATATAGCGGATAGGAAGTAGGGAATGAGTGTGTAGTTTTGGAAACAGCCCTCGTGTGTCAGAGGCATCCAGGCTTGAGTGCTGATTGGCAGGTACTCATGTGACATCTAGCCAATATGATTGTGTTGTAGACTGTGCAGGACATCTGGTGGGACTTTGGAGGGTGAAAATTAAGCAGGAGGGGAAGACACACCTTGCAGTTGAGCCAAAGTGGCACACTTTATGATTAAATGATTTTACTGATGATTGGTAAAATAAATTACTGATACCAATAACTGGCCAAATGCCAAGTGTCGACACTAATAATCGGCCAGGCCGACCTCTACTTCCAGTAACCAAAGGCTGACGTCACTCGGGCTCCATCCAGTTTTTTTCTACAGCCTATGATGCTCTGTTAAAGACTGCTACATAAGGAAGTGTCACCTATTGCCTTAAGCTGATGATCTGTTGCTGTGTCTCATTGATATGCCATGCTGCGTACTTGTGATGGACCATAATTATTCTCTGACCTCGCAAGTCTAATGGATAGGCTAGACTTTCTATCTGTCATCAGATGCAGTGTACTCTGAATTAGGAATGCGTGTGGTTAAATGGTCGAGTTTTGTGTATCAAATTGGCCTCTGCAAGATTTACAAGTCAATTAAACTAATTATCCTATCATTTCATTTTTGATAAACATGGGACTGAAATCCTGGTCAAATGCCCTTTTAAACTGTAATGAATCTATGAATCTCCTGTCACTCGAAGCAGCTGTAACTTAAATTAATGGCTGCCGCTTTCCTGTCTGAACTTTCAACCAGCCCCTCGCTGGACGTAATTATGAGAAGCTTAGCAGTTAGCGTGCAGCAGGAACAGCACGGTTACTTTTTTTAAAGTAGAAAATGAAAATAAAGTGATATGTAGGCTGTCAAGGGTTGAACTCGTACATCTACTCAACTGAAGTGAAAAGAGGCCACATATCAAAGCCCGATATATTAAGCTGCAAAGAGGAACGAAGGCTGGTGGAGCTAGCTGCTAATGTTAGCCATCCTCCATAGAGTATATCAGGCTCACATCCCCTCCAAAGTGTCCGGCCAATTATGGACACCTCACAGGTGTCCAGCCTGGACATCTCGTCAGGCATGAACTCTTAGAGAACTACATGCTGGGGTATCCTTCTTGAAACCAAAACAGACAAGTTATAAAAAATATTCACCATCATAAAAGCATAAACTTTTTAGACATTTTTTTTTTAAACCAGACTGTAAACATGTTTATTTCTGCTGTAAAAATTGACCTTTTAACATGGGGTATGGATGGGACCTCTATTGCATCTGCAGACAGCCTCTAGTGGACATTTGGAGAACTACAGTTTTTTTCACCATGGAGATTACTCGAAGCTTAACACCCACTGTTTCCATGGCAACGATAGACATGTCTAGGACAAGACACAGCCTATTCCAAGTCTAAAACTTTAGGATTCCTCTGGACATGAAAACGACTTGAGGAAGTGTAAGAACTACAGTAAAAATATATAAAAGTAGTCATTTTAAAGTTAATTTGACATTTTACTCCAAAAATTCTACGCACTAATTGTAACCTAAAAAAATCATGGCTGCAAAAATGGGTTGCTTTTTCAGAAGCAACTGCTTCTCAGATGGATCATCCTCCTAAGGTCAGTAATGTTGACACATTTATTAATGAGGACTATTATTCTTTATGAGCAGTTCCCCTGAGGTTTAACTAAAAAGAGCAGATTTTGATTAGATGAAACTGAGCCTTGAGATATATGTTTTCCTGTAGTAACCCCCCTGTTAATTTTGATGAAGTAGAAAATGGATTTGGAAAACTTAATACCTATATTTTACTCCCTAAAAGTAATAAGAATTGCCAATGTTGCACTGATACCTGAAGCCTGGTTGATACTTCTGCATCAAATCTGCGTCATTACAGTTGAGACCTGTGCTATTGTGACTGCTACATACTTGTATGTTGGTGCGTATGCATAGCTCTGTAACTTTGTCTACATCAGTGATCTTCAATTAGCTGTCAAGGGCCACATCAGGCCCCCATAGCTTCCAATCCAGCCCCCAGAAGATAATTCAATTTAAAAAACTATGGGATTTTTAAAATTTAAACTCCAACAGCTATTAATAATAAGCAGGGATGATGCCGGTTAGACTTGAACTCATCAGTCTATTCCTGATTAAAACTGTGGTTTCTGCACCAATTTTGCTGCTTTGGGAAAATTAAGAGTTTAATTCCACCTGCCTGAGAATCAAAACAAGAGACCGATTTCCTGCATATGTTTTTTTTTTTGTTTGTTTTGTTTTGTTTTGTTTTGTTTTGTTTTGTTTTGCCAATCAGGACAGTACATAAGTGTCAAACCACTGACATATAGGGTCAAAATATCTCAGTTGCCCCCTTGGGGCTGGCTGCAGAGTAATTAGGACAGGTCTTTCTGTGAAAGGCTACAGTTTATTTTTAATGAAACTAAATACAAATGTTGAAACAAAAATATGTTAATTAGACCAAAATGTTTGTCAGTTTTAGTGTATTTTAAAGTCTGGCCCTTAAAGTGTCCATCAAGGAAAAGGCCCTTTACAGCTGTAACTAATGACCCCTGGCCTATGTGCTAGTAAGCAGTTTGATTTTTATGTTAGTCAGATTACCAGTTTCCAGTCTTGCCACATTTCCTCTTGGTTTTTGCACAACAAAACCATGGTGACTGAAACTGAATGTATTGTGTTGTGGATAAATATAAATCAACCGTTGATTATACTTCAGTTACAATCATTATACAGCAGTTATAATCAACTGCTGACTATAAAGAAGAAAAAAAAAAGGAGAAACACAGGGAAATGGAAAGTACAGCCACTGAATCAGCTGAAGAATTAGAATTTTTTTGCAGTTGTACTTTTAGGGTTGCTGAGAGAGACATGAATGGGGAAATGCAGGTCTGACTGTTTTGGATGTCCGTATGCAGATCTGACTAGTTATATCCCTGTCTGCAGCCATTGATCTAGCTCAAGACACACAACATGCCTGTAGACATTTCTCCAAAAGTAATGTCAAGGCTGGTGGTCACCTGATAAAACCCAATTGCAGGACTTGAGGAGAAAATGTATTAGGGGGGCTGGCAGTAAAAGCCCAGTTCACACTAAAGGTTTACAACAAGACAAGCTGAAACTTGCAACTGCATGCAACGGCCCAATTTGCATCTTTCTAAACACCTTCCAGTTCAGACTGCTGCGAGTGAAGGTGAAAGTGAAGGAGATAATGCTTCCATAACAATGACTCTCACAGTCACTCACAATAAATCTGTGTCAGCATTAACATGGAATTAATATGACTTCTTCATCAAAGCCTTGTGATTCTCATGGTGCAGTCTGTTTGATGATAGCAGTTATGGCCTTTCAAAACAAAGATAAGTTGCAGGCGACTGTATCAGACTGCTTGATTCGAGCTGCAACAGCTCGATTCAGACTGCCACGACTGTAGCCAGTGATGTTCTAAAACTGCCTTGTCATGTCGCATATCTTTGGTCAGAACTGGGTTTAAAAGTCTGAGCAAAGCTGAGGTGAATATACAGTTGTTGTATTTCAGGATATAGAAATTTTAGGATTTTTTCAGGAGTTGTGTGCATGTGTAAAAACAAATCTGCCATTTTTGTTTACCCAAAACCTTCTCCTTTCTGCTTGTGAGAAAAAACTTGAACTACTTCTTGGTGTCTCTTTGCCCCCATAAAGTTTCCAATAGCAGGACAGTGAAAGTACAGTGCTGGGTCAAGAAGAAGGGCCAATGACTTTGACCTCTAACATGTAATCCTGTGTCTAAAAAATGCCTGAAAAACCTAGTGCCTCCAGCTGCTCGGAGGAATAAAAACAGTCAAATAGGAGATTTTGACCTAGTGCCTACCTGAAGTGATACTTTATCACTCCACACAAACATTACATTTTTCTCTCTTCTCCCTCACAGTCATCCCTTCCATATCCAGCTCAGCCCACAAATCTCCCTGCAGCATCTCCATCCTCGGCTCCACTAGCAGGAAGCTCCACAGTGGAAACTGCTCCGACTCTCCCAGATCTCCTTGGAGACGTCCCCTTCACTCTGGCTCCTCACATCCTTGCCATGCAGACTGGATTCCCCCTGATCCCTGACGTGCTGATGTCCCGGGACATAAACTACAACCTGGCTAGTTTTCAGTACGACTTCACTCTAGAAAACTCTGTGCTGCATAATGTCTAGTCTTTTACAATTTAAACATCTGTGTGACAAAGGAGGCACACTGTATGGAGGAATATTGGTCGTACTAAAGATTCTGCATTAAAATGAACAAAAAAAAATAGAATTCTGTAGTATTGTGAACAAGTTAAAACTTACTGAATCACATAAAACACAAAGTCTAAGATAATGAAAAACAGAGTTTAAGTTTTTTTAATTCATGACCATCTTCAACTGTAAAAGTAGAGGACAGGAAATCAAATAATATTCAACGACTCCACAAAGAGCTTTTAAACTTCTGACTTGAGAAACCCAAGTTGTGACTTTGGAGAAATTGGATCTATTTGTACTTTATCAGTTTCTTTTTTGCTTCTGTTTATGTAAACACAGCGGCTTGGGATCAACCAGTTGTCATAGCATTAGATCTGTTAAGGCTTTTCTGAAAGTTTCACCAAAAAATGAATTTGGTGAAGTCAATACTCCCCAAAAATGTGAAATACCATATTATTAAAGTACAGCCAGCTAAAGAGGAAAAGCCAATGCAAATGTGCCCTTGACCTACATTTTCTATTGCCCCAGGAAGCCAAATTGATGTGTGTTCATTTCTGCTATTCTGAATTGATTTAGGGTGTCTAAAGTCCAATATTTAAAAAGCTTTAAAAATATTATCTTTTAAAAAAAAGTGTATTGGATAGGAATACATCAATCAAAAACTGCATGCCTTCACACATACTGTAAAACTTGCACTAATACATTGTTAATGTCCTCTTAAGGAAAAGGTTTAACAATAGTAGAACTATCCTTTTGGACCTTTGAGCCAAACTTAAAGCATTTAAGTCAGAGTGGTTATATATGATTTAATTTTAAAAATCTAAAAAAATAACCTCAGTGTTCGCTGAGTTAGGCCGAATTGATGTGGGTTTGTGTGCTCACCACAAACAAACTAATCCAGGAAGTAGTACAGAGACCCACCTTTTCAAGTGGTCACAGTCCGGTTGTTTGGTCTGCACCAGGGCTCAGTGGTCAGCTTTCACACCAGAGCAAACAAACCAAACTAGCGCTGCAAAGGCACTTGAGTACATTTCAATCGAACCAAACAGGTTAGGTGTAAAAGCACCCTTAAAGAGAAAAGGATTGAGAGAAAACTTTTGTATAAAGACAGGACTGTGGCAGCCTGGAGAGGTGGTCAACAAGCAGCACACATGCCCCTTGTATGAAAGCCATGATAGTGCGAGTGAGTGCTGCCACAGATGTCTCACCGTAAACATGCAGCCAGTCTGCAACAGGCGTAATGCTACATTATAGAGGCAACATTTAATTTAAGGGAATTAAAGTAAGAAATTGCCCATTAATTGAAGCTTTGGACTTGTATTTTTGTTACTGTATTCATATAGTTAGATTTGTTTTCTAGCATTGTATCAGTGTTTAAAACTTTGGTGTCATGACAACACTTCACTGCAATATGGCTGATGTAGCTCCCCCAGTAATAATAAACAGAAGCATCATCTGATGGTGACATGCCTCTATGAGGTATACTATCTCTGGGCAGTGAAAGTACAGTGGCAGGTTAAGTAGGTAGCTCCAAATATGCTACAGTATGGTCAAGGTCCAAATCTGACTAGTCTTCATGAAGGTTTGTGCCAAATTTGACAAAAGCCCAATGCGTAAAATAAAAATATATGTGGTCAATTTTTTGTTCAAAAGATTTGAGGTCACAGTGACCTTTGATCTCAAAAATGCATTCAGTTTGTCCTTGAGCCAAAGTGGAAAAATGTAAAAAATATGAAGGCAATCGCTCAAAGACGGAGATATCACCGTCGTAAGAATGGCTCTGTAGACAGACTTGTAGATGGACAGCCTGAGAGCTTAAGGCCTCCAACCCTGGCTATTGCCAGCATAGAGGCATAAATAAAGGGCATGTAGAAGCAAGAAAAGTTTCACTAAACTATGATGTATAGCTGACAACAGGGATGTTTTTATGATTCATTTAACTTTAGAACACGTTTGACTAACAGGGTAACGTTGCAATAACCAATCTGATCATCTCCTACCTGTAAGGAAGCTAACAAGTCCAAAGTAAAATGTTCTTGGCAAATTTGTTGTATTAAGCCTAAGGCATGGGTTGGTTTATTAATAAGTATTTGCTCTCTCTAACTATGCCACTCTTGTGTGTCATTTTATGCCACCCATTGCAATAAAATAAAGTAGACTTTCCAAAAGGATACAACAAAGAAGACATTTCGGACATTTTCAGCTGGTACTAAAAATAGACCCAAGTACATGCAGGGTAAACATCACAGATGTAGGTCTGTTTTTCTTCGTTTGACTTCTTTTTCAGAATTTTGCCAGATCTCAGCAATAAAAACCATGGTACTACCCTTTTATTATATAATCAAAAAGGGTGGTCATATGAACAGAAGAGTTTGATAAAGAGGGATTAACCCATGAATGATGTTGACAAGTTTGTGCAGTTACTTCCATAGTCCTCTCAAGCTGCATTTTAGGGTGCAGTTTCACTTCAACTAGGACAGAACAGACAACTTTGATAAAGTGGTGGTGAGATAATGAAGCAATAACTTTGATCAAAGCTGAGTACTTAAACAAGAAAATGAGCAAAACTCAAGTTTTTGAAAAGAACGATGGATGTAAATTTAAAAATCATGTTGCAAGTATCTTTTGAAATATCTTCCTTTTTTGTACAAGCTGCAGCATGTAGAGATTATTTGAAATGCAAGGAAATTATTTAGCATTTCATACCTATTTTTACACTACAACAGCCCTTATTTAATAATTTGATATAACATTTATGTTAAAACAGCTCCTCCATCATTTTTCCAACTTATTGTCACCATATTCAAATTTTTCTCCTCGAATGTGGCCTTCCTTTGGATTCTGCTTGTGTTTTTTTCCCTGTTTGCTTTAGTATTTGTGTTATTTATTCTTTCAATATTTTCTCTTGGTCCCTCTGTGTGTGTTTTATGGCACATAATTTTCATGAAACTGCAGTAAAATAATCATAAGTTAAGACTCTGCACTTGTCTCTACAACAGAACTTGTTTAAAGCCATTAAACGATGTACTGTGCTTAAAGTATACCTGTGAGATTTACCTGTGTGATCACATTGAACATGTTGAACTGTTTATGCTGAAATTTAGCGGTGTTTGGTGCTCGGCTCAGACTTGCTGCTAATTTATAAATAATGAAACCTTTATTGACTTTATTCTCCTGTCATTTAATCTGATTCCTGAACTTTAAACCTGATGTGCCTTCGACAAATTGTTGATGTTCCTTTTACTGTCATTTTTCCATGGAAGATATTCAGACCTTCTTAAGAATCTTTCTTTCCCCTCAGTTATATTACATACTGTATCTATCAATGCTGTAATGTGATCCTTTGGTTGTGACCGTTGACTGCAACTTATGTGACAAATATAAGTGAAGGATATTATTTAACTTGTTAATGTGTCTAAATAATTTATTATTTGTACCTGTTAACATTCTTCATTTTAACCCCGTTATTTGGGCTTAATGATAGAGATTTTACTGTTTGAAGTCAAGAATTTACAGTGGTGTTTTTGAGACACACGACTTGGACTAAAGCCCGTTTATAGTAGGCATTAACAAGGATTTATATCTGTTTCATTCTGAGTGGTAATCTGTAATGCTTTGTGTGGATGCACCGCAGTGTGTACTTAAAATGGTTTGATACCTGATACAGAGGTGGTATGGATGCCTTCATCTGACCCGGATTGAAAGCATATTGGCACACTTTACAGAGTGCTTCATCAACTGTCCAGCCTCATGGATGGGAATTCAGGTTTTTTTTTTCAGAGATCTGAATTATTTGGCTTTGCTCAGTTATCAGAGCCCAACTTTTGGCTCCCAAACAGCTCTTCATTTGGTACCATTTTGCCTTTTTTATATCCTTAAAACAACAGACATGGACAAAAGGAAAGAGCCTCTCAAAGAGGCGTTTGCTCCTGTCATTCACATGAATGAGCCGACTCGTAGAACCTGCTTGTCTGTGATCGAACTTCCTCATAACTTATCATAAATTGAGTCGTGTCCTTTAAAAGCATGTTTTTTACAACATAAGGGAGAAAAGCTGCTAGCCTCTCAGGAAGCTTTCACTTTAGGCACAATTTTTTTGTTTAGTGGCCTTGTCTGGTTGGTGGTCTGAGACCACCTCTTCAAGTGGACTAGGGCCCAGCCTGGCTTCTTTTGCATTCACACTGTCCAAATGGAACCAGTCTGGGGCTCAAGTGTACTTGGATCCAGGCCCCAGGCCCCTTATGTGACATGGACTAAAGCGCAGTCACTCGGTATCTGAATGCCCAAAATGCATAACCTGGCATGTCTAGAAAACCAATGATAGACAGCGTTTGGGAAAGGGCAGAGCCTTTGAATAAAAACTCAGAGGGTGATTGGAGGAACGTTCTGTCTGTCACATCTTTATGGGCCAATCAGAGCAACAAAACACGTGACGTAGCTGCTACCGAGCAGTGCCCCTATGGAGGAGTAAACCCCATAGAGAACTGCATAACGTGGACAATGGCGACTAGACATGTCAGTACATGACTTGTTGTTTTTGAATAGAAAACAACTCACTGCTATTCTTTGTTCTACTTTTAATGAGGAAATGTCTTCAAGTTCTGATAAAACTGCTGCTTTAGCAGCATCCACGCTAATCTCTTCTGCCATTATTGCACCGGTCTCTTGTTGCTACTTGTTTACGTCACGACTCCGCTGCGCCCGAAAATACTGCCCTTCGTTGCTGATTGGTCCTGTCACTTTCTAACCGGGTCAAACAGTTCAGACAGGAGCTTTGCAAGATGGATTCGCCAGTGAGAAACATGGAAATGGGCGTATCTGTCTGCTTTGCAAGGTTATAAAATGCATTGTTTATGCAAAATACACTGTCTAAACAACCCCTAAAATCTGAGTTGTCTTAAATCTTGTCATGATTGACAACAAAGCACAGAGGACATCATAACTAACTAACTAAAATTATGATAAAATATTTATATACTTATATCATTGTTAATTTTGGAAGCTATTCTTAAATTTAGTTTTAAGTCTTTGAATTAAAATGGTTTTAGTCACATTTTATTCATTTTAACAGTTTGAAGTTCTAGTCTAGATTTGATTAACACAAAAATAAAACATTTTAATCCCATTTCAGTTAAAAAGTCCTTACATTTTAGTCAAAACATAAAATTTTTAAAAACAGTCATGTATTGTTAAGACTTAAACTACTTTAAAATACACTAAAGAAAACAGACATTAAATGCTCTCCCCAATCTCTGCTTGTGATTAAGTGATTAGTAGTGTAGCTACTATACACAGTGGAATTATCATGGAGTTTGAGCATTGAATAATCCAGCACTATGATTTAGTCTTGTTTTAGTCACCTTGACAAAAACTAAACTTACTTTTCACAAGATACATTATCATCAAAGATCTATTTTTAGCTAGTGTTAATCTCATCTTCCTCATACAAAGGCAGGCAATTAACATTTTAGATACAAGCAGGAGGGCATAAGGAGAAGAGGCTGGAAACCACTGCACTAATGATTCAAAGAGACAGGAAACAGCTGGGCAATGTTAGATTTTGTAAGCTAGACTATGACACAAATCAAAGTTGAATTAGTGTCAACAGGCATAAGGTACTTTGAAAGGGTAACTGGCTTCATTTTAGCCAAAGAGGGGTGTGTAAACTAGTGTCAAAAAGCTGTACGCCTGCACAGCATGATGCTGAAGTTATATGGTGCTGAAAGATGGCAACAGGGGCACAGTCTCCCAGTTGAAAGTTAAACGTACCATTGGATAGACTTTGAAGCTACTATTAGAAGGGGGAAATGTTACATATTGTAATTTTAAGGTGTGATTATAGTGATATTATCAAATTACTATAGCCTGATATCACTGCAGGTTAACCTGCTGCTCATTTACTCAGGTTAAGCTCCCACACACCCAATGATTAACCCAGGGACAGATCCAGGAAGTGATCGAGGACCAATCACAGACCAGTTAGGGTGATTTGGGCCCACCCATCGTCCAACCTCCACTGTCGGTAGTTTGAAACTGTCAACTGTTTTGTAAATTGTGGCAGGGGGCTCAGGAGTTACGACAAAGACCGAAATTACCATAATTGACGGAACAATGAGGTAAATGCTCTATCGTAGAGACATTTGCTGTTTGCTCGGAGGTAGGAAAATAGAAGTATGTTAGTAGGTAGCTCTCGTCTCATGAAGAAATGAAAAAGAATACTATTTTGGACTCCAGGTGGTGAAAGAACTTAAAACTTTGGAAAAGTGTGTTAAAAGGTATTCTTAATGGTCGTGTGTCTGATTTCAAAATCTTAAGAGTTCCGTAATGGGCTTTATAAGAGGACATTGCACTTTTACTACTCTTAATGTTACATAAACAACTTTATCACCTGAACGTTATGTCAGCATCCACGGCAGAAGCCAGCTCATCCCCTCCAGCCTCCTGCCAGGCTCGGTTACATCCTCTCCGTGTCTCGGTGCCGTACCAGCTTTTGCGTGGAAACCAGCACAGCCCAACCCGCTCCGTTTCCTCCTCCTCCTCAGCAGCCGGGAGCAGCTCGACGTCCCGTTGCTCCAGTCCCGCCAACCCGGGTGGAAGCAGCTCGGAGGGCAGGCTGGTCCCCAGGCAGAGACTGTCACCACCGGACAGCAGTGAACGCTCTCCCCTCTCACCTCCATCTAAAGGTAATAAACTCCTTTTAAGGTAAATGCTCTTTTACGTGCCCATCATCGTGCAGATAGCACGGTGCTAACCTATGCTATGGAGCGGACTCAGCACCAAACCTCGTTACAAAAACCTACAATTTTACGTTTTTGAGGACTAGCAATCGAAACACATGCCAGTAGAAATTATTCATATGATTTATTTTAACATACACACCCTATTGTTTTATTCGGCGAATGTGTGATTCAACGTTAAACATTACATTTGGAATAAATCGCCATTTTTAGAAAATTTCCCACCGTTCGCCATTAGCCGCCACGTTGTTTTGATTAGGGAAGCTAGCAGATATACGCTGCCAAAAAGGCCTGTAAATTCAAATGAATGTATTTCTTTTTAACAATAATTCAGCCGAACTGTTAAGCGAGCTGTAATATTCCAGAATAATACTGAAAGGTTCATTAAAACTCATCAAACATTCCCTAGAAGTCAGTCTAGGTTAAATTAGCAAGTTTTCTATAGAAGGATTCGATGTAGCTGGTGTAGAGGTGCAAAAAGCGACCATGTTCACTGGTGACTCTTATTCGAATGTTGTTGCATAGTTACAAAAATTCAATATAAAAAAGAAGCTTTATCAGAAAAAAATTCTGTTTGTGATTATTTGGCAATTACCATTGTCAAATCATCATAATAGTATGTAAAAATCACCCCCAGTAGATACCGTAAAAAGTATACAACCAATTTATAAAAAACAAAACGTATTTATTTGTTTATTTGGAGCAATTGTCAAATTGCTTATCAAATGTGTCTTAAATGAAAACCTAAACAGAAAGCTTTCTTCAGGACATCGTCAGTATCTGATGTCACTACGACAACCGTAGATGTATTCGACTCAAAATCACCAGTGAACACGGTCACTCTTTAAATCATTACACCAGCCATTCTCTGTAACTACGATGGAACTAGCTTCCCATTTGCGAGATGCTAGGCAAGCTAAATGGCTAGCTTGCTAATTGGGTCATAATACATAAGGGAGCTGATGCTCGCCGCTAAAATAATCGAATAGGTGCATAATATTGCGAATTTTTCGCATTCTGTCATGCAACATAGCTCAACTTTCTATTGCAATAAGGGTATATTTTTAGCAAAGCGCATCCTAGGCTATTTTGGGTATTTTATCCCAGTGTCTGAACGTTAAAATGGTGACTTAAGCGAAGTAATTTGGCACTAGCCTATGCTGTTAATAGATTACATAGATGCTATCCTTGTTGTGATGAGGTAAATATGTGAGGACATGGATGCCTGTGTAGTGATGATGCAGCTGCTCTGTCGAGGATAAACAAGGCTCACTGAGCTTCATGATACGGATGATTAGCCAGATTCTCCCAATATGAAATCAACGCTGAAAGCTTATTATCAATTCGTTACATTGGGGTTGTTTACCATCATTGAAACGGAAAAAATATGTCGTCAGCTGGTAGCTCTATGGCTCCTATGGCAACATTGGGGCCTAGCAGTGAGAAAGACATAAACAGAGCCCTCTGGGCAAGCAGGCCAGCCCCTGCAACTACATGCATGCATATAAAAACACAATTTGGAACACATTAACAAACCAGAACATATGTCTACAAAAGGAATATAATTATCCTGCAAAAAGTGCTTGTGCAACCCTCCAAACATGCAGTGTGTCATGGTTACTACATGTTTTTAGCATTTTTGTCAAGCGCTGTTTTGGATTAACACGCTTCTACACGCTCTTTAATTTGAATATTTACACTCTCAGACATCATGACTGCTCCCAGTGGTGTATCCAGGATATTTGGATCAGGGTGGCACGCATCAAATCAGGGTGACACTGAGAGTGCTATGGACCAATGCAAATTACAAATAAAGATGACCTTTGCTTAGCAATGCCAGTCATTATAAACATACAGAAGAAGGCTAGAGTCCTTATTCTCACAAGATAAATAAAATGATATAGTATTCAAATTCTGCCAAATTAATTTTTACTTGATTTTAATTTTGGGCACTGCCATGGATTAAAGATACTATGGTAGTGTCATTTAATACAGTCACTTTTATGTATGAGAAGACTTCAAAAGACTATACAAGATTTATCACTAATCTAGGGATGCACTCATACCATGCCAATACCAAGCCTAAGTTCTCATACTCATGAAACACTGCCAGTAATTTACTCAGTATTATTGTACAGTGTGATATCAGTCTATTTTTACAGTGCCATAAAAAGTATTCACCCATTGGATGTTTTACCATTTTATTGATTTTATAAGTTAATTGTGGTCAATATAATTTGGCTTTTTGACAAAAAAAAAAAAAAAAAACCTCTATAATGTCAAAGTGAAAACTGATTTCTACAAAGTAATGTCAGTTAAATAAAAATATGTAATGTGAAATAAGTAACTACATAAATATTTACCTAATTCATCAGTATTTAGTAGAAGGACCTTTGGCTGCAATCACAGCATGATTATGTGTGGATAGAAGGGTTTGGAATCACCAGTGGTCCCACGATACAACATTGTCACAATACTTAGGCCACGATTCGATACTATTGCAATTTTAAACATTTTGCAATACACAGAGTATTGTGATACCATATATTGCAATATAACTATCTATACCATTTTTCAACTGCTTAGCTGATATAGCATTAGCCTTGCCTTCATTTTTATTGTGTTACCACAGTATTTTATTTCATGCGGCACTCCTTGCAAACCCCATGTGTAATGTCCATGTTGTTTGTGCTCTGCTTGCATTCCTAATGTCCTTTACCTGGTGCTGCCATATTGGTTGTGATAACTATTTCCTGCTGTATGACCGTCACCTCTTCCGACCTCACTAGACAAAAGGCACAACAGCATCATCAAGTGGACAGAAAGGCAACTGATGCTATTTATCCAGTATCATAGACTTCAGTTTATATTAGCAATTAGTTTGAAAAACATCGATACATGGCAGAAGATATTATATGATATATTGCTGCTCAAAGTATCGCAATACTATGCTGTATTGATTTTTTTCTCCTCACCCCTAGTGGATAGGTCTTTTTTTGCCCTCTTCAAGTACAGCCACAAATTCTATATTGGATTAAGGTCTGGGCTTTGACTCAGCCACTCCAGAATATTCACCTTGTTGTCTTCAAACCATTTCTGCGTACCTTTCTCTGTATGCTTTGAGTCATTGTGTTGCTGAAAAATAAATCTTCTCCTGAGCTGTAGTTCTCTTGCAGACTGGAGAAGATTGTCCTCCAGGATTTTTCTATATTTTGCCACATTCATTTTACCCTCTACCTTAACAATTCTTCCTGGACCAGCTGCCAAGAAACTTCCCATGTATGATGCTGCCACCATGCTTCACATTGGGGATGGTGTGCTTGTGGTGATGCTGGTGTTCGGTGTCTGCCATACATAGCGTCTTGTCTGATGGCCAAAAAGCATAATTTTAGTCTCATCAGACCAAAGACCTTTTTTCCACTTGACCATGGAGTCTCCCACATGCCTTTTGGGGAACTCTAGTTAAGATTACAGTAAATCTTAGTTTTCCTCAGCAGTGGATTTCTCTTTGCCACACTCCTGTAAAGTTTTGACTGGTGAAGAACCAGGGCAACATTTGTCGTATGCAGAGTCTCTCCCATTTCATCTACTGAAGCTTTTAACTCCTCAGAGTAGTCATTGGTTTCTTGGTGGCCTCTCTCACTAGTCTCCTTTTTGCACTTTTACTCAGTTTGTGAGGACGGCCTGATCTAGGCTGATTTACACATGTACCATATTCCTACCATTTCTTAATGATAGATTTAACTGAACTCTGGGGGATGTTCAGTGCCTTGGGATTTTTTTTGTATTCATCCCATGACTTATACTTTTAATAACATTTTCTCAGAGTTGCTTGGGGTGTTCTTTTGTCAACATGGTGTAATGGTAGCCAGAAATACTGATTAACCAGTGACTGGACCTTCCAGACACAGGTGTCTTTATTCTCCAATCACTTGAGACATATTCACTGCACTCTGGTGATCGCTAATTCACTAACTGTTAAACTACTAGCACCACTTGGCTGGACCTCTGTTGAATTAGGTCAGTCACGTTAAAAGGGGTGAATATTAATGCAGTCATTTATTTTACATTACATATTTTTGTTTAATTGACATTAATTTGTAGAAATCTGTTTTCACTTCGACATTTAAGAGTTTTTTTTATTATTTTTTGGTCAAAAAGCCAAATCATATTAACCATAACTGATTTATAAAATAAATGAAAGAGTAAAACATCCAAGGGAATGAATACTTTTTTAGGCACTGCAGGTGAAGTTGGAGCATTGGCTATATTTTAATGTAAATGATGATGACAAAAGTAAAACAGACTGGAAACTATGCACTGCTAATTCGTCAAAAATAGAGGTGAGGACCACTTGATAAGACATCCTAAATCAATTCATTAACTGTTTTAGTATTATCAAGTATTCATATCCGTTCTAGGTATCAGTGATTGTATTTGCACTGGTGATGTGAGTACTTGTATTTGACCTGAAAATCTTGGTATTAATGCATCCCTACACTAGTGATGTTCAAATAATTTTTGCATTTAGTCAACTAGTCTGGAGGCAGAAATCAGTCAAAATCATCCAGTGTTTCTTTAAGACAGGTCACATTGGCATTTGGTAGACAATGTGGAGACGGTTTACAGAATCCAGTGTTTCCCACAGAATAATGCTGCATCTGCATTGGAGACAGAGGTGGCAGGGAAACCTAACATATTTTAGTTTGTATTTATATTAGCTTTGTGCATGTTAAAAGTATTTTTCCCCTTTCATTCCCTTATGTCTCTTATACATCCACACACCTGTACTTCTCTCGTAATACACAGAGTGCCCTCTCCTCCCAGATTCCATAGGCTTATTTTTTGCATCTCTGCTCTTTTGACAATATTCATGAGCCGTATGAGTTATTAGGATGATAACATAGTGTTCCATTAAATTTGGAAATGTTTCACACTGTGTTCCAGTATCACAGCTGGTGGTCACTGTGTGTTGGCATTTAGTAGAATATACTAATGATCTTCTTGAACTGGGGGAACACGAGATTATTAGGTTGATATCTGTATTGCAGGTAGTAGCTTAAAGAGTTGGCTAATGGTATTGGCAGATACCAATATTTACAATCTGTATATCAACTGTAAATCTGGGCTGTATGTCTAAATAAATTTGTGGAATTTTAGACCGGCCAACAGATTTATGTTAGCTGAAGTATTCTTCTTTGTGCATCCTTAAACTTTACAGTGTGGTTGTAGGACTGAAGTTTCAGTTCTGAAATACATGTATTTCTCTCTCTCTCTCATGGTTTGTATAAGATTAAAACAAGAATAGATGGCAAATATACCCAAATGACATATATACGCGGGACGCCCTGCAGAATGTCACTAAGGCTGGTACTGCTCTTCTACCCCCGTCCTCTTTCTATGATCTCTTTTCACACTTGTCCCTGTTTTTCTATATGTCTTTTGTTCTCTCTCTCTCTCATGCTTCTTTTTCATGTGTATGACAGTACAGGAACAGTTGTGTTTTATCTGTGGGGGCCAATAGGGGGCATTGGCTAGGGTAGGTAGTATATCAACATTGTAACTACCTGGGGCTGTTTGGGCTGTGATGGTCATGTGATAAAAAAGGTCAAATAAAGTATGTCTCCTTGTTGGTATGGTGGATGGTGAGAGCTAGCATGGAGGGAAACCTTCCTGAGGTGTTGTGGGACTGTTTGAATGAAGGGCTCCCATTTAACAACACTGAAGTTCTGTGTTTTTTTGCTGCCCATTTGTCTGCATATTTGACTTGAAGGGTCCGCTATTAAGGCTATAACTGGGTTTGGGGATTTCTGCACAGAGTGATTAGCCTTTCAGTAGGGCATAAGTATCTTACGCTGATTTTAAATTAAAAAAAATGTTGAATTTATTAAAATCCTCTCTTGTAGTTGACAGTATTAATGAATGTGAAGGGCATTTCTCCATTCAGAAGTTTCAAGTCATTATCTTGGCCTCTGAGAACTTCTTGAATTTTCACCTTTTATCCCCAAATTAACATACTAGATGAACATGCATTATTAGATAAATTCAAACTGTATACATTAGATATGGGATGCAAAACTTGTGAAAAGGTGGTTTAAGTTGAGCCTTCTGAATAATGTATGAGCCCCTGGTGAGAGTTTCTCTGCGGTTTGAGATCCTCACATGCTGGGTGACCTTGTAATCACACAAAGATTTTCAGCATCAAACTTAGGTGGAATGAACTCGCAGACACTCGCAATGAGTTTATCTGCATAGACAAATGCATGCAGAGTAAATAAAAATATGCAATGTGCAATTACAGTATTGCAATAAAAGACGGAAGCACAGTATAAAAAAACTAAGAGCAGATAATAGAGATAAATCAAAGTTTCTGTTTTTATTTGTTCTTCTGTTTTGCACAATATCTGCATTTTTTCATCAATAAATTGACGGTGATTAAGGTATCAGTACACAAAATTGCACCTGTACAATATTTTAAGCAGTATTTAACATGTCTGTTGCCACTTGTGCAATAAAACAAAAATAGAACTGATGCTTTTAAATGCATATCTGCCAGAAGGTACGTACATACCAATAAAGGGAAACAGTCTTACTCTATTACCCCACCCAGCTTTAGCCACCATAGACCGCACCCTTCCTATTTGACAGGGAAACTGCTCATAAGCCAGTAGGGTTATTAGGCAACTCTAAACATCTCATGTTTCTCATTTCATCCTCTGAGCTAAACAGTAAATGTTAATGTAGGAAGATGGTAGTTTTTGGTATCTCAAGTAGCTTGCAGGATGGACTGCACAAATGTTGATGCAAGTAGTTGTCATGTTTTTTTCTTGTTCTTTCTTCGCCTTGGCAGATTTGCAAACAAACTATGTGCATACCACAATTTAGGATCAGACTGTACCTACACAAGCGTGTTTGGGCATGGACTAAGGTGACTAATGCGGGAGCAGACCAGAGGGGTTAGGGGAGGGGGAATCAATCATGCTTGTGCACAGTACAAAACAATCGTGCCTAATGGCAAATACTTACATGTGCTTTTTGTGAACAAAGCAGGGTCATCTATAGATTTCTTTGTTCTTGTTTACTTCTGATCCCAGTTTGATCTGTGACCACAAACGTTACTGCAGGGTGATGACAATGACTACATGTCAAAATGATAAACTGTCAAAACCAAACAGCAGATGACCCTGTTCCAGATTTAGTTCTTGCACTAAATCTTTCAAATCCTCCTGGTATTTGCTGCTTCAGGATGTGACAACTAGTAATTTGATAAATGTGGCATTTTCTGTAAAACTGCAGCTGTGTTGCCATCATACAAAGCTAGATCTTAAGTTATCCATAAATTGGCTTAAATCCTTCTGAAAAGATGCTGCTTTTATCAATTTTTTTGCCTTATAATCAGCCCAATCTTCTCAAGAGATAAAGTATATTCAGATTAAATATCATGTGAATGTGTGATTACACCACAAGCAGGACTTTTAAACTACCAAATCGTCATTCTTTTAAAAGTATGAACAAACTGAATAAAGTAAAAGCTGAAAAATCTAGGTCAGCACTAGTCTTAAGGTGGAATTAATAAAGGATTGAAGGATAAAAAAAATCATAAAGTGTGGCACAGTCTTTGGTTTCCAAAGCAGCAATATCTAATATTGTCTTTAAAGCCTGGAATCATCAGGAGGGCTTATTTTAATAGTATCATTATTGCCAGGTTTTTGCTCTTGGTTGTTGGTATCTTCATATTATTGCTGGTGTCTTGTCAGCCTTTTTTGGCAGGGCTTATTGTCTGTGCATGGAACAGCAGTGAAATAAGATTAGTTAATCAGATAAGCAATTGTACTATTAAAATTAGTAGGAATGTTTTGCTGACCGCTGACGCCAGCCCTACAGATGGCTCTGTCTGAGTAAGTAAGTAAGTAACTGACAGAGTGAGTGACTCTAACTAATAAGCCATAGAATACAGAGTTGGGTTTGCTTGTACTGAATGCTGTCAGTGATGGCTGCCTCCCCTGTGTTACTAGAGCCATACTTACAGAGTTGCTCTGTGGGCGGGGTTTACTTGTGCTGAAAGCCCTCTAATGGCTGCCTCCACTGCTGTAAATACTCAGATATAGCTTTAGCATGGCCTCTGTTTAACCAGAACTGGGCCACATTTATGTATGACAAAGAAAAAAAAACATTTTAACTTTTCATGTTTGGAAAGATGTTTTACTCTTCTGCTGACCTGCTTTGGCATGAATAGGTGATAGCTAAGTGGGAAAAGGTAACTTGTTGTGTGAATGCTTGTGTACAATGGCTGCTCGGAGCGATTAGCTCTGATTTAATCACAGTAGCACTTAGTCAAAACTGGACATTTCTTTATTAAAACAAGTAGGGATGCACCGATCCACTTTTTTTCAGTTCCGATCCGATACTGATTCCGATATATATACACATACATTTTTAACAATTATTATTGTTGTTGGTGTAATGTGTGAGGTTACATGAGGCTGTAGTAAACCACCCAGCTCCTCTTATTAAAAAGCAAAAAAAACAAAAACAAAAATTAATTGAATTTAAATGTGTTCCAAACAAATTCATTTGAACTACTTCTAAAAAATAAATATCAACATTATCCTGTCTGTAATGCTATTTAATGAACGTCCCGCCACTAGAGACCACTGTAGCTTCAGTTAATGGCCGCAGCCTTCATCTCTGACCCTTCACCTGATATAAACAATCAGAAGGTCATTCATGGCTAACGGCTAACGGCTAAGTAGGTAGTGTGTAGTAGGAAGACAGCGGTATGACAGTTTTCCAAAGGAGTAAATGGAAATAAAGTGGTATGTGGGCTGTCGAGGGTTAAGCTCATGTATGACTACTCACCTGAAGTGTAAAGAGGCCAAATATCAAAGCACGATATTAATCTGCAAAGAGGAGGCGGCGCTAGCGCAAGCCTCGCTGTATAGAGTATTATCAGGCTAACGTCACAGCCAATCTTCTTTGTGTTCTCTCATCTTTAGACTAGTTTTGACTATTCTAAATATAGATTTACATTTAATCCACTAGGTAATTATACCGCTAAGAATATCCCTAACTAATACTAGCTCAGTTACACACAGTCTCATGTTAGACTGCGGTGCGTTCGTGGTCTACCGCAAACTGTAGGATGGATTTGGATCGGTCACTTGGATCGGTGCCGTCAGTCATATATCCAATCTATTAGTTATGTCCATATCGGATCTGATACCGATATTGGATCGGATCAGTCCCATCCCTAAAAACAAGTGAAGACAGCAACACTAAAAGCTTTTTGTAACAGAAAGGGTGTTTACGCTCTTCTGCCAATCTGCTACAGCATAAGTGAATAATAGTTAAAGGGGAAAGGGTTGCTTGTTGTGTGCATGCTTGTGTACTCTGCTAGTGGACTGGTTAGCTTAGCCTTAGCCAGACCAGCTCTTAAGTCAGAAATGCACAGCATTTCTTCATTACAGTTAGTGCTGAGACCAACACGGAAAGCTTTCTGTGTCAGAAAACGATGCTGTCGCTCTTCTGCCGCCCTGCTTTGCCATGATTATGTGATAGCTACGGGGAAAGGGTTAGTTGTTTTAAACAGCTAATAAGTTGCTGTGTCCCAGCTAATGACTCTAGCAGACCTGTCATTAGCTGGGACTGAGTTGCAGCGATGCTTTTGTCTGAACCAGACAACGTGTCTAAATCTAAACAAGCGCAGAGAGCAACACTCAGTTTTCCGTGACAGAAAAAAAATGTTCTTGCTCTATTCCCAGTCTGTTTCGGCATGGCTTTCCGATCATGGCGGTGGGCTTGTCCCATACTGTCCGGCATTGACTGTTAGCTTGGATGTCGCTGTAGGACCGCTGCAGATTACTTCAAACTGGACCGCTGTTCTTGTTAAAACCAAAGCAGAGAGCCACACCGACAGCTTGTCTTGTGCAGAGGAGAGGTTTTTGCCCGTTTCTTCTAGTGATGACTCCCCTTCGCACAGAATCCAGAGAGTTTATTTTACCTTCCGTTCTCTAACTGCAGCTCAGTCATTGTGTGTCTGTGTTTAACCATTTATATGCGATAGAAGAAAAGCAGGAGGGGAGAGGGGATGACGCTGCTCTGGGCTTCATTACACACAGAAGGAGACAGACAGAGAGATAGAGCAACATGTAGCTTTTTACATTGCAGTAACCACTTACTTTAACTGTGGCTAAAAATAATAAACTACTAACAATCATGAAAAATTCACTCTGCCAGAACACACAATTCAGTCAGGCATTTCAACAGGCATCCCAGATAGTTGCAGTGTATACTAGGTTTTTACCTAGTCTTGTTGCAATCTATTCTAAAACCTACCTGAAGACTAGATACAACACCTGTGGGTTTAAGGATAAACACTCCAGTTTTAACACATGAATGACGAACTGCACCGTGATTTACTGGAATAGATGTGTGGAAGGTGGATGGGATTTTTTTAAAAGTTGGTTTTGGCTCCTGTAGCCTCCATGGAAAAGTTTAGAAGATAGTTTCATAGTTTACAGATTTCTTTTCCTTTTTTTGCTGTTTGTTGATGATTTTAAAAATGTAAGTGACCTTTAAGCCAATTAGTCACTTAATGTTAAATCCAAGAGGCAAGGCTTTCAAGTTGTTTTTATTTTATTTCTCAGTCTGCTACAGAGGCCGAGGAATAAAGATTTTAGTGAGCGTGAAAATCCTGTTCATTTTTTAAAAACCTCCAGGTTTTGAAGGTTGGTTTTAAACACTTTTGGGTTTTAGAGGTTTTTTAAGGCTGTCTTTGGTCTGAATGGGTTAATCTGATGATGATGTTGACCTTTGACCTTCAGTTTGTTCTTGAACCAGAGTGAACATTTGTGCAAAGTTAAAGAAAATCCCTCAGAGTGGTCTTGAGATCTCATTCATAAGAATGGCCTGGAAACAAGTGGTCTTAGCTCGAACCTATGATATGTTATATGTGTTCCTGTAAAGCGTCCTTGGGTTTCTTGAAAGGTGCTATATAAATTCAAGATATTATTATTATTATTATTATTATTATTATTATTATTATTATGACCCCCAAATACTCATTAAAATGCTACCAAAACATGCTGCATGAGATGTTAGTAATAGTGTAACAGTATTAGTAGTCATCCTGAACTAGGGCTGAACGATACTGGAAAATATATATAAATGTATAATTTAACTAAAGTAACAAATAAAAATAAATAACATAACATAAAATATAGGATATTGCAATATTTTTTTTTCTGCACTATATATTGTGATTTTTTTCAAATTAAAAAAAATTAATAAAACCATGTAAATGAAGTGCATTTTATGTTCATTTATCAAATTTAAATAAAAAGATGATATACATAGATTTTTTCTTGTCTTCATGATACAATCAGATTTCAAAACACACTATGCAGCTCTCTGACTAATAAACTCTCCAGTATGTTCCCTAAATGTCATCAACATTTTCTTGCAACATTCAACGTTACGTTTGACCAACATGTATGAGTGTAACTGATAGTTAAATAAATACTTACAGGGTTGATATATTGTGACTTTCAAGCAGCTCCTCACAAACTGAAGCTCTTAAATAAACAATCAGCATGTCTGTGCCATGAACAGTTCATTTAATAGCTAGCACTGGGAGGAGGGGCCATTCATGGCGTGAATAAACTCACCTAGGCTTGGCCTATCGTTACTAGGCGTCCGCCTGAAGTTTCATACCAGTGCAGTGATGGCAGCAACATCACCTGTTTCCTTGCGTAAGGAGGAGACTCACAGACTCCCCTGCACAGAGCTCATGTCCCTGATGAGGATTTCAGGCAGACTTGAAAATACGTTCATTTCGTAAACAAGAAAACTTGCAATTTTGGCTAAAATCCAAAAGCATAGGAGCAGCAGTGTGACGTGCACCAGGTAACCTGAATATTGCACATCCATGAGATGTGACCATTGTGCATGCACACTTCCCCATCACGATAGAAATACAATATATCACTCAGGCCTATCCTATTAGACAACAAACTAAGAAGAAGCAGAGACAACAAAACATGAAGAAAATTTACATCAGTAGCAACTAGCAAGAAGACAGGCAGAGCTAAATGACCTACATGAGTTACATGGCTACATGAAAAAGCCTCTGGATGTGAAAGCAGAGAGAACTGCAAACATTACTGATGCTAATCACTGTTAAGGCTACGTTTTGATATACGTTGGTAAAGGAGCCCAGCTTCAATGATGTATTAGAAGCACTTAAATATTTTTTTTCTTTTTTGTATTTATTTTATCATTTAAAATCAGGAAATGCCCTTAATTTTTGTGTTGCTTTTTATTTTTGTTTCATTTTGCTCTTCTTCTGTTTAATAGTCAACCCACTACACACTATTGTGACTATTACAGGTAGTTTTAAACAACACAGGATAGACCAAACTGGAACTTTCACTACTGACAGTTCAAAATAATGAAGAAGACAGGCATATGCATCCTGGAATTTCAATTGCTTGTTTTCCTGAATGAACCATGACCCCAACTAGAGCTGCAGCAACCAGTAGCAGCTGGTTATGTTGCAGTAAAGACAATGCTTTTTACTTAGATTGCAGGCCTGAGCTGATGAAAATATTGATGATTAATTTAACTAGCTACTAATTCTGGTGCAGACTAGCCAGGGTGCAGGATTGAATCATTTATCCAGCACAGCCCTACTTAAACACAGCGGTATAACATTTCTTAGCACCCATCCTCAGCATGGCATCAGAGGACAATGGCTGCTGTATGAAAACAGAGCATTTACATCCTAAATGTAACCTAATATTACCAGGTTTGACTTGCTTTCAAGGTTTTATTACTTTTTTTGTAAGAGCTCGTGCTTTGAATTTTTAATCCTTTTTTTTGTAGATATATTTCCCATCAGTTTAAAAGTCAAAATGCAAAAAAACAGATAAATTTCAGGCCTGAAATATGTATAGTTGAATGCAAATAGCCGGTAGTTTGGTTGTTGGAAAAACACCACGTGTTGTGCAAAGCCAAGACAGGATGATGCCCAAACCTCAGCAAAGATCAGTGAAATCTGGGCAAGTACTTCTAGTCTAATGGTTGAATATGGATGTATATTTAATGTTTCACATGCTTAGAGTTACCACTTTTAAAGAGTGAAAGTCAACCCAAGCAGTTTCTCTGATCTGCCAAAAACAGTTTAAATTCCTGATGAAATATCTAGCCTGGATCAGGAGTGTCTGTTTTTCCTCAGTGGTGTGACGATTGCTGACGCTCTGATTGCTCTCCGAGGTCACGTAAGCTCACATCAGATGTTGGGAAGTAGGGCGTCTGCTTCAGTTTGGGCCATGCAGTGGAATCAACAGGATTGTGATTGTTCATAAAACCTTAAAAATGTTTTTTTTTCTGCAGCAGGATAAGTCATCAGGTGTCTGTGTTTGGTTTGCAGCAAAATGCTGACGTGCTGTGCAGCCCGTAGTTCTGCTTTTTATTGTTTTAAACGGTGCACTCCAAAATCAAAACAATAAAGTTGTGGCTTGTTTAAATAGGTCAGTCTTGTAATACAAGAGTTCACCCATTTCAGCCTTTCTTACCATTATATATCAGGTACATTGAAGTTTTGGCATAGGAAAGACTATTTTTCCTTAGTGCTGTCTTCCTCATGATTCCTCACTCATGCTTTTAGCCGCACATTTGTATCCATTTAAACTCCAAATTTGCACAATACCACTAAGACTGTCCTGCTATATTAAGGTTCATGTTAAAAGTGTTCCAGGTTACATAACTTCCTGTAGACCCGAGTTTATGTGAGTCCTTTCTGGAGGCAAATGATGAATTACAACGACAAAAAGTAAAACTATGTAATAGCAGGGATAAGACGGATGCAGAATCAGATGAATATTGTTTCTAGTGGTATCAAAATCAAGTGATGGCATAAAGGAATTTGATTGGCTGCACTGAGGCAGAAACAGTAGAATAAAGAATGAAAAGCTATACTCTGCTGCAGGAACTTAGATAGAAAAAAATAAAAATATAAGTTATATTTTTAAAGCATTATAAAATTAAATACATAAATAAAACGTGAAAAAGGTGCATTGCAGGAGCTGTAGAGTTCTGCAGGTTTGCAAATGTATCAAATTTATTTCAAATATGTGAAATAGGCCTTCACAAAATTACTTCACCTTTTTTAATATTTTGCAAAACATTGATAATTTTTTATTGTACTAAATAAAGCATTATATATCTAGCATGAGTCTTACATTAGGCATATTTGTTTCATGTTGTGCCCAGGCATGATTGCACCCCTTCCACTCTCTCCCACTGGTGTGCTTTTGCATTAGTAACATTATTCAACACCCAAACACAAATGCATTCTTACAGAGTTCGATAGGGTAGTTGACAGTATGAATGTAATTTGTTTGCAAATCCACCAAGAAAAAGAAAGGAGAAGAGACAACCATAGTACTTGGGTGGACATTTATTATGATCTGTGTGAGAAATGGAGTCCATTCTGCTACTATAGATGTTTTTGTTATTTATGAGATGTCAACAGCAACCCTCTTCCTACTTCCACATCTACTGTGCTACTCAGAGGATGAAATGTGCCTGTGCTGCAGGGATACGATTGCTTTTGAAGAGACTGGAGATGTAAAGAATGGACTTGACTACTCTAATTGCTGAGGAGTTCCCTGTTATCAGGCATAGATGCTTTCACATCTCTTACGTACCATCCACGATTCAACACGAATCACACAAGGAATGCATGATATTGGATTTTTCCCAAAACCAATATGCCAATATTTCCAAACTAGGGATGTCATAGTTCACTTGTAACATTTATTTCGACAGCCCTACATTCTTATTCAAAGCATAATTCTTCAATCTCTTGAATCAGCTTCAACCCTAAGCTGAGCTGGTAAGTTTTTATTCATTTCTGCCATTTTTGTCATGACAGCCCCCCTTATTCTAACGAGAAAATCACAAATATAAATCATGAATTGCAGAATGGAATGTTTGTGGTGAAGTTATTATATCCTTGTATATGCCAATAAATTATAACAACACTGACTTTGTTGCATTATTATTTTTTGAGCAGTACAGGTTTATATCAAAAACTCACCCTTGGGACTCAAACGGGTCCCTGCAGAAAAAATGGAAAAAAATTCTATAAAATTATATTTTCTTCCACTTTCAAAGCTTAAATCTTTTGATAAGCTTCAGCCCTAATAAGACCTAATAAATTTTAATTATTTTAAAAATATTTTTTAACATTTTCCAGCTATTTTTTCATAATGGAACCCTCTTGTATAACAAGAAAACCCCATATTATAAAATATTTTCCAAATATTTATTGTAGATTGAACGTTTGGGTTAAAGTTAGTAGAACCTTGTATATGTCATTAAGTCATTGATTTTGCTGCTGTATTATTTTTTCGAGCAGTACAAGTTTATATCAAAAACTCACACTTGGGACCCTTGGGACCCAAACAGGCCCCTGCATAAAAAGTGCCTCTAGAATCATATTAATTATTTTTTTTTCCACTTTAAAAGTTTGATCTTTTATCAGCTTCATTTCTAATCAGAACTATTATGTTAACTTCAACTTTTTGAATAAACTTATGAATGAATTGTTAACGCTAATAGGTTAACGCTTGTGATAAAAAGATAATAATATCTGTCACCCAAATTATATCTGGGACAATATATATTCTCAAAATTAGTTCTCAGACAGGGCTATTATTAATACTAAATAAACTGTTAAACATGGGTCCATTTAGGGCCCTCTTTTATTCACATTATGAACGATATCATCTCATAGTTGCTCTGAGTTATGTAACCTGCTATGAAGGCTGCTTGATGATGACAAAAATCATAATGATTATTTGATTCGGAGCTGGTTGGATTAGTGGTTTTACTGGAAAGTGTGTCCGTAAAGCTAGCTTTGTTGTGGTTGCAGAAGTTTCAGAGCTCTTATCTTTTAAGGGCGTTTTACTTTTTATGTTAACTAACAGCCAATCTGTGAGCTTCTTGAGTTTCTTTAACTCTCTCTCTCTCCAAACTAACCAGAGTACGTGCTGTGGCTCCCTCTGCTCCTCACTCAATTATAGAGAGAGCTGTTTTGATGGGATGGTCATAGGACACTTTGTGCTGTAAAGGAAGGGCTGCGTTTGTCACTCATGATCAAACCTACGGACAAAACGAGCACAACATGGCATGTTGCACAGTAATCTTTTAAGCATGATTATCTTGTTTTCATGCTGCTTTCACAGGGAGCTAAAAATCATCACTGAAATTACAACCTGACTAAGCAGCCAGCACTTAACTACCAAACTTACATTTTTGAAAGTATTATTTATTTTTTCTGATTGATGGGTGTTAGTAAAAATAGTTCCTAATCCTAGTGATAGACACTGTTTAGCTAACTAGTATCTTAGTAAATGTGTACCTGCCTGACCCTATACTACTGTGCTCTAGCCACAAATGTGTGTGTACAGCCCGTGTAATCAGGGATGATTTACAGCTCGGTTACAAGGTGAAAGGGATTAACTGCCTGCCAGTAGTACGATGAGTCCACAGGACCTGGATGATATCAGGCTTTACTGCACTGAAAGAGCCTCATTAAAGATTCAAATTCATAAAAACGGCAATTAAAAGGCAGCATAATTCCAAGCTTTTACAGCCTGAAGATAGAGCTTTCTGTGCTGGACTCTTTTAGGAGATCTACTAAAGTGCTAGCCTAAAACACAAGTCTAAAAAGATCACCAGTTTCAGGAGAAACACTGCGTGAGGATATCCTTCCTCTGAGACAATTCTTTGGTACCTTGTTGAGCTTCTTAACACACTTGGAGGGTCATGGCCAAGACTAATATAGTCTCTTGAGTGTAAGTGTAATCCTGTGGATTTATAGTGAGTGACCCGACCCCCTACCTGCTTTAATTGGATTCTCTAATGTCAGACCTCAAACCAGGAAGACTCCAGATTACAACAGGAACATTGGCTGGATGAAGCATCGTGTTGGAGTACACATAGGATTGTACATGTGGCCAGTTGGCTTTAACGCTCTGTGGTTGACCATGTGGTGGTTATAAAATGTGTTTCCACAGAGGATGTTACAATTATTCAAATATAGATTCTGATTTTCAGGAAAACAAGATAATAGGGATTAAAAGTTTACTATGCCACATGCTGTGATGCCAAGAGATCTAAAGGATGTGACAGAAACGCAGCTGTTGGTTCACATAAAAGGCAACAACCTCAGTCATATGTTGATAATGAGGGCTCATAAGGTGAAACTGTTTTTCACAAAGCTGTAGGGTACAAGGTGTAAACATGTATCTGGTGTAGCAACGCAAACATCCCTATTCCCACAAGTAGAGATGAGTATGTGAGAAGTTGATGTGGCCATCAGTACTGGAGTAATGTTTCACCACATGTGATCTGTGCTTTCACGCTGTTTATTAAGGCTGATTTAGCGTTACATGTGTATTCAAACTCTCTGGGTTTGCCTTACTAAATATAATCAATAAGAAATATTGAAAATTAAGAAAACAGCTTACGGTACACAGAGGTAAAGCTTCTCCAGCAGAAGCTCTGGCTTTAGTAGTACAGTGAGGCAGATTTCAGCAGCACCTACTGCTTTATGATGGCTACGGTAACTCTCAAGGAACATCTGGCTCAAAAGGCAACCAACAGAAAAGACTAGCATGCTAGTAGTGAAACTGGTGACTGGAGATATGCTCACATTAAGTTTAGTGGAAGGAGATGGCTTGGTGGTAAACCTGGAGTAAAAGCCACTACCAGGAAGGAAAGAGCAGCGTGTTAATAAAGTGACCATTACTAAAGACAAATGAACAGATGTTACTGTCAGCTTGTTTGTCTGAAAATCATGTTTTCATCTGCGGAGAAGTTGATCATGACAGCTGAATTAACTTTGGCTTGTCTTGTTTCTACTGTGAAACTCTGTGTTGATTGTTTTGTTGTATTTGTACTAGGGCTGGACGATTATGGCAAAAATAATAATCACGATTATTTTGATTGATATTGAAATCATGATTAATAAACACGATTATTCATTGATTTCAAAATTTTAGTATTTATTGAACCACAACTTAAAAGAACAATCAAAAATAAATTAGTAACAAGTAAAATAATAACAATATATTAAATAATAGCAATAAAAAACAATAGATAAAAATAAATACCCAATCTACATGTACCCCTTGCAAAATTTGCAACATGCAAAAAACACTAATAACACAGCCAAAAACACAACCCAAAAATACACTATGAAGCACGCATTAATCGTTTTCCTTCGATCATAATCTTTTTATGATCATGAGAAGCCAAAATTGAAATCATGATCAATATTCAATTAATTGTCCAGCCCTAATTTGTACATTTAATAATAACCCTCAGTTGCACTATTATCTCTTCTTATTTCATGAAGAGCTGGGATTCATAGTACTGATGAGCAGCAAACCACAGAAAACATACTAGCTGTAGGCCACTGGAAACTCTGTGATATATTGATATGTGAGACGTGAATGTAGTGTCACCACATTTTGGTTTTTAAAAATGCAAGTGAAGCTGAAAGATGGCAGTTGCCATATTGGAAATGCTGTATCCATCTTCCTGGTAATCAATATAGACACAGAGAAAGTAGTGGTCGGTTATGAACCTCAGATACTCAGTCTCAGATACCATCACTGTCAAAATCTCTGCCACACAGTGGATTTTTGCAACACTGTAATCACTGGTTTAAATGCATGTCATAGCGCAGATGCAGGTAAAACCATTGCCACCGCCTGCGTAGTGCAAGTGAAATTAACTTTTTTGCCTACCTGTCGCTTTGGCTGGTGGATTCAAAAGTCTGGAGCCCTGCAGTGTGCAAGACGTCTTTCTGTTCTCTGTCAGTCTCTTTTTCAGCTCAGCACCTGCCTACCTAGGTTTGGATGTGCGTGTAGACTTTTTTCTTCAAAAGTCTATCAGCCACTCACATTTCTTACCAGCCTCTTTAATTTAACAAACAGCGTAAGGTGATGATGTGTAATATGATGTTCAATAATCTTAGTATTTAGGATTAGTTTTCAGTTTTATAGTAGAATTGAAGATCTTGTTTCTCAATCAAGATCAGCAAATTAAGTGGGAATAAGTGCACCAATGATCCAAACCATGTTTTTGACCAGTTTGTCCTTTACCCATCCATGCGAATGTTTTCTGCGTGACATACAGGGGCACTGTAAATTCATGCTGCATTTTCCTACATTATGAGTCTCAGCCTTAAGAGAATTAAATATTTAGGGCATGATTCCTGCAATCTCATGCCAGAATTCAGGCCTTGTATAACTATTTTGGACTAAAAACAAGTGAAACATTGGCTTAAAGACACTTTTAGTAGACTAGTTGCAGCACTGTTCACATGATACTGAGTCAAACTATTCGAGCACACAGTTGACTGTAAAGACAACAGCAGCTCTGACAGGGAGGAGGCAGGGTCCTTCAGTCAATAAATGGTTAGGTCTTCTTGGTTCTGGTCATAATGTCAGTAGAAACAAGCAAAAAAAAAAAAAAACAGGACTCAATGTTAGTTACCATCTCAAATCATTCGGTTATGTTACTTTTATTTACCTGCCCCAGTGGCTGATCGGTTGAACAAATTCACCAGACACTGCAGCTGGGTAACTACGAGGGCTGAAACGACTCCTCAAATTAGTCGAGAGATTCGATTAAAAAAATTCCTTGAGGCAATTTATCTGGCTGGAGGCTTCGCTTATATCAGTCATGTATTCATATATGCCCATGCAATTGTATGGCCCAATGCACTTGTTTTCGCTGTTACTATAATGTGACATGCATGATTCGAGGCGTTAAAATCACAAGGGAAGGGGAGCAAGTGGCCTTGTGGTTAAAGGCGCTCCCCATGTACATGGGCGGCTCGGGTGCGAATCCGGCCTGAGGCCCCTTACTGCATGTCTCTCCCCCACTCTTGACCCTGTTTCCGACTCTATCCACTGTCCTCCTCTATCTAATAAAGACACAAAAATGCCCAAAAATAAATCTTTGAAAAAAAAAAAAAAAATCACAAGGGAAGAGAAGTTGGAGTGAAGTTGACAGGCTCTCGTCCTGCATTTTTACGCATCCACTGTCCGGGGCTTAATAGAAAATATGGCACTATGCCTGCACCGGTGAACCTACGCAGATCTCTGAGTTTACGCGCTGCCTGCATAACTCGCTGGTGTGAGACTGCGCTCAGTTTTTGTCTGCAGACTTTAGGGAATTACATAAACTTCTCTGATTGACCCGACAGTTTCACAAAGCACCGACAGGCTTCAAGTCCTGTTGTGGTGCTTTCCCTCTCTCTCTCCCTCTCTCTCTCTCTTTCTCTCTTCCGCGTACGCACGTTATACATCTAATTATAAATGATTTAAAATTCAGCACACTGATGTCTTGATTGAGTGCAGCATATTTTTTTTAAATAAGGCTTATATTGATGAAGAATTGACTCTAATTAAATAGAAACACGCTGTTGCCACAGACAGTGACTGAGACCGAGACTAGATAGGTTACAGTTCATCATTATACAGTCAGGATTCAACAGGTCACAGAGGCAGCTTTATCCCTTAAAATTTGTTGTCAGTGGATGGTCTTAAAAGGTCATATTTCTATGGTGGATGAACTCACAAACAAAAATGTGCAAAAAATGAAAGTGAACACCCTTTGAATAATGGACCGTATTCCTGTAATCTAAAGGTTCACTTTTCAGACATCACCAGACCGCTGTGTGAATGATGGAGCTTTATTCTTGCTATAATGTGAAATATTACAGTCATGCTTAAAATAGAGGATATTAAAATGATTAAGTGTCTCTTTACTTTAATGAAAAATTGGAACATAAAAATAAACTACAATAGAAGAAATAAAATGTTGGCACCAAGAATTTCCTGGGAGAGGATTCCCAAGACCCCAAATATGGTATAATTTAATGTAATTATTTAACTTCCTTTCCTTGTAACTTTAAGAAATGTAAACTGTCATCAGAACTTCATTGCACTTTGTAAAATATATTTTCTTTAGAGAACCTGTTAATACCAATTTTTAATATAGAAGTAGTTTGTTTAAGGGGCCCAGCTTATTTTCTCATTTGTCTAGTACTACTTCTCTTGAAAAAAGCAGAAGTGGCTGATTAAAAAAATGCAATATTTCTTACTAGAGTACTCAATTAATCTTCAGAAGAATCAATAGAGTACTCAATTACAAAAAGCATCAATTACTGCAGCCCTAGTAACTAACAAACATCACCCACTCATGCTGCTGTATTTAAGCGCGGTAAACTGGGGAAACGTGGTCTTTCCTTTCCAAGTTTGACGTCTGTAATAACAGCAACCTACAGCAAGCTCACTGCTGCAGCGTCATCTTTTAACAACATAAATAAGCATTTAAGGGTGTGTTTAAAGTAACTCAGGACTGTCGTTTGGAATCGATGATGAGTCAAAAAAGCAAGCTGTAGTGTCAAATGAGGACAGAGAAGCAGCTGTAAACTCTTAAGATGTGTAAACTCGCCTGTACTGCTGCTGAAGTTAAATTATTGATAAACATGCTATTTCTGTCAAGTACTTCTGAATGAGAGCCCGTAGTTGTATTTCACGGTTTTCACTGTGAACGCAGACATAAGGTGCTTTAGTCAGCGGCAGCTCGACACACCTCAGCAGGGTAGAGACAAAACGTAAAAATATGCAGTTACAAAGAAGTGAACACAGACTTGAACGATCATTTTTCTGTGATCTTATGCTCAGACTGGAGATCAGTATGTCATTACAGGCTTGTTTAAAGGGGGGAAATGGGGGTTGTAAAACAACAACATTAATATATACATTTAAATACATTATCTTATTAATTCTGTAGTCTGCCCCAATCTATGAGCTGTAAGACACAAAAAGCAGCTTAAATTCAGAACAAATCTTCAGTTGGTTCCTCTTGTGATTCACTCCTCATGTTTTTGTTTCTTTAAGCTAATGTTACTCATTGTTTTTCTTGTCTCTTATCTGTGCAGTTGAAAGGAGAAAACCCCAGCAGGCACGGAGCTCAGGGGCCATTTGGCGGACTTCCTCCCTTGGCACTATCACAGGGCCCTACCTCACCGGGCAGTGGCCTCGTGACCCCAATGTGCACTACCCATCTTGTATGAAAAATAAATCCACACAGGTGAGCACAGCACACACACCTTTTATCCTTTATGTGTCCATGCTTTACCCCATCCCCCGCAGAGATGAGAATATTTATATGGTATCTGACCCGTCACTGTAAGATTATACCAGTGAGTCAGTTTAGGGTTTGCATAGGCTGGACATTGATTCCTTTTGTTATCAGAGAGACAGATTTACTCCACTTTGGTGTAGAAGGTAAAAAAAGAGTATTTGTGTAATCCCACTTCTCATTAGATACATGTTAAAGAAAAATGTGTACAAATAATTTAGAGATTCTTTAGCAGACATTGATGATATAGAGGGAGGTAACAGTATTGTTTTTATTTGCGGACTGTGTTAGTCATCAGACTTCAAGGCTCCTTAGGTTAAAAGTGTTTTCAGGATGAGGTGAAGATATGATACAGTCCATATCATACCAGAATGGACCGTCTTGTTTACTGTAAGAGCCACTGAGCACACTTCCTGTCTGTCTTATTTCAGTCTTCACTCTGAATATTGAATGTTAGTCTGATCTTATTCCTCATGTTTTGATGGTGTTAATGCTCCATGTTATTCCTGACCTTAATTTGTACCCACACTTTCCTGCCCTATGATCGTCTCCTGCTGCTGCACCTCAGATGTCCTCAACCACACACAAACACGCCGTTCTTTACATCCTGTGTCCGACATGCTGTGTGACATTTCCCACCTACACATCCGTGGAGCTTCAAAAGCCTGATGACCTGTTTGCTCTCAGTTCACCGTTTATTATTAACTCCTGAACAGACACAAAGGCCTGATTGTTCGACTGTGTGCTGCTGCTGTTTGATGAATGCTTTTATACACAGGGAGGTCTTCTTTTTTACATCTTTATCTGCAGTCTATCCTAACCGGTATTAGCTCCGCTGCAGAGAAGAAGAGATTCAGTCTCCAAAAAACACAAACCAAGATTTTAGATCCTTTCGTAAATGGACAGCTTTAGATGAAGACCTCCAGAACTGATGTTAACATGCAGTTAAAGGCACAATGTGTAGAATTGTGCAATATGAATTGATAGAAGTAGCATGTTTGTCATTAATTAAACGTAGCTTCTGCAGTGGGTGCTGGCTACTTAAAGCGGCTGCAGTATTTACAGCTGGATTCTGAGTTTTTTCAACGCCACAGCACACTTCTTGGAGTTGGCATGGACTTGGTAAGAGAGTCATGAATTTTACCACACTTTTAAACTGTTGTTTAAGCCAAATAACTGCAGCGTTGGCCTACAAACAAACTAAGCACGGCTTTTGTTAAAGGCCCAGACAGACTGACAGATGCGCTCTGCAAAACAAGCACAGTCGCTATGTTGCTGTTATTACATACATCAATCCTGGAGAAGAAAAAACACAGGTTTAACCTGTTTACTGTAATGTATTAAAATTATTAAAATTATGTACAGTGCGAGAGTGGGTGTCACAAAATTCTGTGGCAGAAATTTTACTGGTGATGGTATTGATACCGGTTTACCACCCACCAAGACAGTAATTAAAGAAAAAGTGTGGGTACTTTTTAATACCCTGGGATACGTTACTACGGTATTATTGCTCATACTTAGTTGTTAGAGCATGCACCAAAAATCAGAGGCAACAGTGCACTGGTCACAGTGATCCTGGCACATTTGGTGCATGTTTTGCTCCTCTCTGTCCCCTTAAACTCCTTATTCTCTTTTGCTGTCCTGCCCAACAAAGGCAAAATCCCACACAATAACATTTAAAAAACTGGTAATAAACACAGTAAAAGTCTGATCATGAAAAAAAAAAAATTATATTTAAACACAGCAGTGGGACGACTCTGATCCAAAATCGCTAATTGAGAATAAAATTTCACTATGGGACTATGTTTGCCAGAACTGGCCAATACTGATGTTAAACCCCTGCATCGGTGCATGTAGAGAATTAGATAATCTTTTTTTTTTTTTTTTTTTTTTTTAAAGATTTATTTTTGGCCTTTATTAGATAGGACAGTGGATAGAGTCGGAAACAGGGAAGAGAGCAGGGAGAGACATGCAGGAAATAGTGCCACGGGCTGGATTCGAACTCGGGTCGCCTGCATACATGGCGCCCGCTTAACCACTTGACTACCGGCGCCAGAGAATTAAATAATCTTAATAATCCGAAATGTTGCAAATGTTTTTGTACAACGTGGACACTGTGTAGGAGTTTGTATGCATTTTTTTTATAATTAAAACGATGATTACCCAGTACTGGGTGTCTTCTGTTTTTTGTTGGAGTGATATAAAACATGTTTCAGTATAGTTTGGTTTTCATGGGAATCATATCAAAGTTTATAATTTTTGGATTATAAAATATGGAGTAATCAAAACTAATACATCAACTAATATATAGGCATTTTTAAATGGAATTGTATCTGTTTTTTTCCCAGACTCCTGGATGTTGGAGTGAAAAGTCAGGAGAGAAGAGGAGCACCCACCAGCGCTCTGCGTCTTGGGGCAGCGCTGACCAGCTCAAAGAGGCAGGACACTAATTTGAATAACTATACACATGTAGGCCAAACTCTTTTACTTTATACACAGCAGGAATAACACATGGTATGACTCAATAAACAAATGATCATCAAGCAGAGAATACAAACAATAGTTAAATTACTATTTGATACAATAGACCACAGTGGACCCTGCACCACAGATCCTGTCTGTTAAGAGTTTTTCTTTGTTATTTTTAAAACAGCGCCTCAGATATCAGTATTGATATCATCCCTGAAAAAACATTATCAGTTGACCCTTTTTGATCACATGATGATAATACCTTATACTGAGAGAAAATTCTGGAAAAGGTTTTTTAGGATTAAAAATTAGATACTATCCAGTCCCAGCAACAAACACAGGTACTGAAAAAAAATCTGTTTTGGTCTACTTAGAAAACAAAATCATATGCAAGAAGGAATAACACATTATGTTCTAACAATTAACCCCCAAGCTTTGTGTTTAAAGTATGGAAACTCAATTATTCAAACATGAAAGAAATTTAATCAAGGAAGAAAAAAAATAATTATAGCTGGTTCTGACATGTTTTAACTGACATGCCAGATGAATTTGTTTCACACATCCATCTGGAAAACCTTCGATACACAACATTTGGGAAAGGGCAGAGCCTTTGAAGAAAACTCGGAGGGTGATTGGATAGACGTTCTGTCTGTCACATCTTTACTGGCCAGTCAGAGCAACAAAACACGTGACGTCATCGCCGCTACCGAAGTGTGTGTGCGCAGCTACCGAGGAATAAACTCCATATAGAACTGCATAACGAGAACCGTGGCGACTGTCGGTACACGACTTTTGTCGTTTTTGAAAAGAAAACAGCTCACTGCTGTTCTTTGTTCTTCTTTTAAAAAAGAAATGTTGTCAAGTTCTGATAAAACTGGCGCTTTAGCAGCATCCACGCTGGTGTCTTCTGCCATAACAGCACCTGCCGCTTGTTGCTGCTTGCTTACATCACGACTCCACCGCACCCGAAAATACTGCCCCTCATCACTGTTTGGTTCTGTCACTTTATAGCCAGGCGCAAACGGTTCGGACGGGAGCTTTGCAAGATGGATTCACCAGTGAGAAACAATACGGGTGTATCGATGTGCTTTGCAAGGCTAGACATCTTTCATCAGCTCAAATTCTTACAACACCACTGTGCAGTTAGTGGATGAAACCCTGGTATTAATTTCATCACCAGTATTTTTTTCTTGTCTTTGGTAAATAAAGGGAGTGTAATGGAGTGATAAGTGACATGCAACTGCTTAGATAGAGTCCCATCATCTGCATGTTTCACTCGGACATTTCAGAGCAGCAGGGTAGCTAACTGAACATCACTCACTCACGTAAGTGTAATGATTGTGCAGCACATTAATCAGGTAAAACGCATGTTCTTCCCTTTCCAATTCGGATGTCTGTAATAACAGCAATATATAGCGAGTGTGCTAACTTTGCACTAACTCTTGTTAGTCTCTCTGGGGCTTTGACTTTAGTCCAGTGCTGCAGTGATTTTTTTACCTCCATTGTAATGTTTTAATCCTGTATAAAGGTGTGATTCAACTCATGACTCACTTGTTTTAAGTCCATGTTGATTCATATGATGGAGCTGTGGTGTTAGATAAGGTCAAAGAAGCATCTATAAACACCTTAGCTTAATACACATGCCGTTATGTTTGCCAAAGCTAAATGAAATCACTGATGCGTGCTTTCAACAAGGTCTTCGCAATAAAAGCCTCTTCTTGGCATGTTGCTAACTTTTTAATTAAGAAACAGCCACGTCAGTGCGATATTGTCTGTAGCAGCTTGACACACTTCAGCAGGAGAGAAATGAAACTTAAAACTACAGATGCAGTTACAAAGAAGTGAACAAAGAGAGACTTATTAGATCATATTTCTGTGTTTTGATGAAAAGACATGAGTTCAGTATGCCATCACAGGCTTATTTAAGGGGATGATGGAGAAAGCATTTGAATGCACTTTTGATTTTGTAATGTGTAACATTCCTAGTGACCCTTATAATGCACAGAAAAATTAGAATATGACTGCCTTTTTTGGCCAATTTGAAAAATATTTAACCACATAACACAAAACCATGAGATGAAGTGAACTGTGCATTTTTCTGACAGTTTCATCCCGCAGAAATTATGGTTTAATATCATTGATATTGGTACCACTGACATATAACTGGAGGAATTATATCCACGGTTTAATTTCTGGGCATTTTAATAAAAACATAACAAGATCTTTAGAAAAAATGGTACAGTCCTTTAACCATTTCATCAACAAGTTTTCTTTCTGGCAGAAATGATGATTTAGTAGCAACAGAAGAGCACTCCTCAGGCTGTATCTCCTCCTGTGTGACATCACAGCTTTGGTATTGTTTCTTTATGGTGCTGATGGCATGCAGCAGCGACACACATTTCCTCTGAAGCTGCACCCAGCGTGCCACTATCAGCCATTCTCAGCTCCACCGTGCAACAGCAGGGAGGTGGCAGATAACACTATCTCCCTCCTAACTACTCACTTCCCCTTTGAAACGGCCATAACCCGGTGCAATTTATGGTCAGCCAAGCCCCAGCTGGCTCCTTGCTGCCTGCTGCAGCAGAGGGAACAATGAGGGCCGGCCGGATGACAGCTCAGCCCTCCGTAATGTGTGCACTGCCACGTTACTGAGTTACAGGGCTGCAGAGGAGGAGCAGCGCTGACACTGAATCCACTGATGTCAATAGATAAGCCACAAGAAGGGGAAGTTTGCAATGCAGAGCTCTCATTTTTTTTTCTTTTCAGTCCTCACTAAGTTGAGAATATTTCTATTTTTATTTCTGTTCAAATTGATGTAGATTTAAAAACACACGTATGTACCTGCTGTCTCCCATAGGTGCTGATGAAAGTCTTAAAGGCCTGAACTAGCAGGCTGATGTCAACTATCAAGCTTTTTCTGAGTGATTTGGCCTTAACTTTTGTTGTGTTGCTGGCACCTTTGGCTCAATCCAACCATCGTCTGCAGCTTTTTGGAGAATTAAGCATTTTGACTCAGCAGAAGAAAGGTCTGTAAGATAAATCATGTTTATAGACAGCTCAGCTAAGCCATTGGTGGAAACAAAGGGAAACTTGATCAAGAGAAGAAAACAAATATGGTTGCCTTAATACCAGAATATTTATCCTTAATCTCACATCAGTTAAATAAATGAAAAAAAAAATCACAGAAACAAAAATTAAGTCCAAGGAAACTGATATTTGGTAATCTTCTTATTTTAATTACAGGAACTTGCAAATAAGCTCCCAAACATGGTTTACATTGTTGAAATATTTGGGCAGTGTTTTAATATTGAAATGAAGCAGCATGATTGTGTAAATAAGTTCCACCTCCTCATCCCTAGTTAAGAGAAATTAACATTACTTTGCTTTATGTAACCATGCATTATGTAATAACGCCATGTAATGATATAACTTGACTTAATGAGATCTATTTTTATATAATTATAATGTCCGCATTTATAGTACTGTCATAATATTGCGTTAACATTGAGTGTAGAAGATGAACTTGTGCAGTCTTCATGCTAATGCAAAATGTTGAGACATGCTAATCATGACTGCAAGTGCAGCTGCCACTGTCACCCAATGCAAAACAACTGATGCTTTGTTTTCCAGTGTTTTCTTACTCACAGACAAAAAGAGGTTTTCTTTTAAGTTACCTTGAAATGTTTTGACCGCTTACTTCCTGCTGTCTTCCTCATACTTGTCAGCTGATCTTGTTCAGATTTTGTCATCTTGTCTAGTTTGATAGGTTAACAGTCACATAGGCCCATAGGTACATAGGTTTAATTATCTTGATGACTTCTCTGATCCATCAGTGGCACTTGTTGCTCTCTGAATGAATGACCTGTGCATTTTTCCAGTCCATGATGTGATTTTCCTTTTGCCGTCAGCTGATACAGCTGATTTTAGGTTGTTTTGCCACTTTCATTTTACCCTTTACCTTTACAAGCCTTCCAGGGCTGGCTGCTGAGAAGCATCTCTACAGCATGATGCTGCCACCACCATGCTACACAGTGGAGAATTTGGAGATGGTGTGTTTGTGGTGACGTGCAGTGTTTGGTGTCTGCCAAACATTGCGTCTTGCCTGATGCCCAAAAAGCACCACTTTGGTCTCATCAGACTAAAGAACTGCCTTCGATTTGACAGTGGGATCTCCAGCATGCCTTTTGGTGAAGTCTAGTCCAGATTTAATGAGTTATCTTCAACAGTGGCTTTCTCTTTGCCTCTTTTCCATAAAGCTTTGACTGATGAAGAACCCAGGTAACAGTTGTTGTATTCAGAGTCTCTCCCATCTGAGAGCTGCTGAAGCTTGTAAGTCCTTCAGTGTAGTCATAGGGCCTGCTTACTTGGCTCCTTGCATGGTCACTCCGTTTGTGAGGACAGCCTGATCTAGGCAGATTTACACGCACCATATTTCTTCCATTGCTTGATGATGGATTTGATTAAACTCCCAGGGCTGTTCAGTGCCTTGGAATTTTTTTTGTATCCATCCCCTGACTTATACTTTTCAATAACCTTTTATCCAAGTTGTCTGGAGTGTTCTTTTGTCTCCTTGGTGTAATGGTAGCGAGGAAAACTGATTCAGTGACTGCACCTTCTAGACACGGGTCTCTCTATACTACAGTCACTTGAGACACATTCACTCAGATGATCTCCATTTCACTAATTGTGTCAGTCACTTTAAAGAGGGTGAATATTTATGCAGTCACTTATTTTACATTACATATTTTTGTTTAATCAATCAAATCTACTGATAACATTAAACTATTTAAATCTGTTATGATGGGCTCTTGTCTGTGTTAAACAGACTTGCTCTAATGTTATTGTTCATGAAAACCTGAGAAGAGTGTCCTGAGTGAAGCCTGAGGGGAAACAAAAATGTTGAGGACTTTACGCTGTACCTGGTTCAGAGGCCAAATATAAGGGTCACATAACGGCTGGGTCACACAGAGTGGGCTTCGAGAACTGCTGCATGTGTTTCTGCAGTAAAGCTGATCAGTGAGGGAATATGTACAGACATGTTCTCCGGTAGTGATAATAAATAGGAGGAAATGGGAGTTTCTACATCTCAATGACACAAACACACGAAAACACTGTTTGAATTATTTTCTTCACTTTAAGGGTAAAAAAGAGGGTAAAATGATGAACTATAAGGGAAGTTGATTTTGTGTAATTTCTGTCAACTTCCCTGGAAACAGTGACATCTGGTGGAGTGTATTCAGACATAAAATGTCAAAATAAACTTCACTTTACTTGGGTATTTGTATTATATAGTGCTAAATAATTAGTCAGACCTCTGCTATTGTAACCCAGGCCAAAATAGGAGGTTGGTATTTGCACACATAGAGCAGAAAATTAAATCATGCTTGTTCTGAGTTGTCACCCATATGATAAATCTTTACATGTGTTGTGTCTGTGTCTTCTTTCCAGCAGATTGCGAAGCTCCGGCATCAGCTCCAGGGCAGCAAACGAGGAGGACGTCACAGTAAAGAGAGAGAAAGACTATCCCCCCTCCAGTACAGCAGCATCACCTACACCGCCATAGCCAGCACCACCAATCACAGCTCCACAGCAGGCCACTATCAGGTCGAGAACCACTTCAAAAATCTTTATCAGGACCTCAAGGTGGTAGAGCAGATATCACATGTACCCAGTTTTAGTTTGGGATTTAAGAGGGTGAGGTAAAACAGCTAAAACAGGCACTCTGAGTCTCTAAGCCTTGTATCACAAATAACTTCTACCGTCAGAATTTATAGAATGTAGTTGTAATTTTTAGGCTTATTTTTGATTTACTTTAGACACTGTTTGTAATTTTAGATAACTTAATGCATGCAACTCCCCACATGCTTCATATTAACTTCACACATGTCCTTTTGCAGCAGTTTTCCATGTCGAAGTCGGCTCAGATGCCGCTGTCCAACATCACGGTGCCAAAGCCCTCCATCTCCAGGGTGCCCAGCAGTATGGAGGGCATCAACCATGAGCTGGAGAAGGTCTTCATCAAAGACAATGGGGAGAAAGAAGAGCTGAAGGTGGGGCTCTGATAAATGAGGTTACAGTGAAGTTGTGTTTCTCTAGTCTCAGCTCTGATTTAGGGCACACTCGCACTAGGCCATCAGTACTCATACTATGCTAAAACCCATTTGACCCCCACCCCTGCCCCCCTATGGCCTGCGCTCACACTGCTCAACGCATCCAGGCCTAAGCATGAATATATCAGCTGGTCATTTGTTGTTAATTCACATTACATCACATTCCTGTGTTAGGGCTTCTTCATTTGCATCTCTGCTGTACCTACACCCACCTTGTCCTTCCGTACCAGGGCCGTGAAGTGTGCTGCGCCCAAGCACAAAGTGAATGCACTCACACTGGTCAAACGTACTGGACTTTAGGCTCAACCATGCCAAGACACGGTACGGATGGCCTAGGGTGAGTGCACCCTAATACTCTGTTTCCTCTTCTTTCTGCAGTCCCTTGAGGTTCCTGATGGCCGAAGGGCACCCTTCCCTCCCCAGCAGCGCAGCAGCAGCACCCGCAGCGTGGACACCCAGACCCCGTCAGCCCCGGGCCGGTCCAGCAGCTGCTCCAGTCTGTCGCCATGCCCCTCGCCTGCCTGTCCTCCAGGATCACATGACGGCAGTCCTTACTCCACGGAGGATCTACTCTATGATCGGGACAAAGGTAAATATCAGCAAGTGTCAGACTCTGCCTGTTTCTCCCAAGATATTTGTGACCATCTTTGAATAGGTTATTTGCAGACGACGTCGCATCACAGTGAATAACTCAAAATGGGGGGCAGGAAATGATTTCTGCATAGAAAAGAGCAATCAAAAGGCCAAAGTTCTGTGCAGTTTATGGCTTTGCCTACTGTTTGAATTGCAAAAAAAAAAGTCTTATGCTACTTTTGAGTCCTGAAAGTATTGACACATTCAGCCAAAAAAAACTTCTGCATTTGCTCTGTGAGCTTTTGAAGGCGTAGATTAAAAAGCCTCTGTCTAAATCCTTGGAGAATCTGTGTCAGACACCGCTCACATATGGTCTCTTTCCACAAAGCGGTCTGATTTGGTTCAGTATAGTACATCACTGTGAACCCTGATTTTGCTTGTGTTCCCACAGCCTCCAGCCTTTATTGAGAAGTGGTTGGAGGAGAAGGTGTTTGAGTTGAGGCTTGAGCCAAAACTTTACAGCATTTTGCAAATAAAAAGCAACTTTGCAGGGGAGCTTTGCCTAATGTAATACTAGTAGAGAGTCTGTTCATGTTAGCACTCCTTGCATCTCATAGAAAGCTTTGTTTGCATACTATAATAACAGACACTATCTCTCCAGGTGTTTATCTTACAAACTGAAAAAAACATGCATGTTGCTGTGTCACCAGTGTAGTTGGTTAAAAATTGAAGATGCTGAAATATATTAAAAGGGTCTTAAATGTGTTAAATTTGATGCCAGAATTTCTGTATATACTCTGAGTGCACACAGCTACATTTTTGTAAAGTGGTAGGGATTATAGCGAAAGTATGTAAAATATTCTGATGATATCTAGAGTCCACAGAGCTTTGACATACCAACTTACCTCCATTCTAATTGATTCCTAACTGCTGTTCTTCACTTACTGCCTCCACCTGACATTTGCATTTTCCTGACAATAGCAAATACATCCGAAACTTGAAAAAGATTGGTCATCAGTTCCATTTGAAAAGCAGACAGTAGAGCCTCTTTTTACTAAATTAATAGTCAGATAAATGACAGGCCTAAAAAACACTTCAGAGGTGCTTAAAAACACTGCTTATGTAGATTTTTTGAACTGAATATCTCTCTCTCTCTGTATCTTTTCATTCGCAGATAGTGGAAGCAGCTCACCTCTGCCCAAGTTTGCCTCCTCGCCCAAACCAAACAACAGCTACATGTTCAAGCGAGAGCCGCCGGAGGGCTGTGAGAAGATTAAAGCTTTTGAAGAGCAGAGGTAAGGACGGTTTGATACTCAAGTTGAATTCAGCTCTCTAAACCTTTCAGCACCTGAAGCGTATGTTCTTTATTTCACTGTAACACCTGTCCTTCTTTAAATACTTCTCAGTGTATCAAAACATAAAAAGTCCAAGTTTGTTTGACAGATGCTTTAAACTGCTGTCAGAATCTAAAATCAGGATTATTAATCATAACACTGTGATACGTAGTTTCATTTATATTTTGGAGGCCATAACATGTCAGAAACCACAGTTTGTGTTTTAACCTTTCTCTCTTTCCTTACCCACTCTGTGTTTGTTTACCTACAGTTCCAGACAGTCAGCGTCAGCGTCAGTCCCGCTCTTCTCCTGCCCCGACAAAAACAAGGTCAACTTCATCCCGACAGGCTCTGCGTTCTGCCCCGTCAAACTCCCCGGCTCCCTGCACCTCAACCCGGCCTCGCAGCCCGAGGAAGATGAGGACAGCACGGAGCCACAGGGGGCTACATCACTCTACGGCGCCCCAACTCAGGTCTCCACGAGCACCAGCACAGACGACCCCCTGGAGGAGCCCGGCTCGCCCTCAGAGACCTCAGACCCCCCCACAGACAGCCCAGCCATCAGCTAGACCCGAGCAGAGCTGGCCTCTGGCTTCGGATCCACCGAGCATCACCACTGACTGTCCCACCAACACCTCCCTCTGCTCCACCAAGGGGGGCCTCCGTCTCTGTGCTGACCCCCTCCACACCCCGTCTATCTCTGCATGACGTAGCAACAATGTCCCAATAACCACCACCGCCACCACAAAGACTCGCCACCTCGTTGTTTGTCCTGCGTTCTGTCGTTGGACCTGATGGTTACGAGCGGCTGCGGAGGGAAGAAGGGAGCACTATGGATGGGGGGAGGGGCATGCATTTTAAACTGGTAGTATATTTCTGATTAAATTATGTGTTAATGTGTTCAGTTTCAACATTCACAGTATGAATAAGCTCTAAACATATATATACACATATATATCTCTATGAAAAGAAAGAAAATGCTCGTTTAAAAAGAAGAAAATCCAAACTGTGTATTGCTGTGTGACGTAGCGGACAGGAGGATCGGCTGATCTTATTCAGCTGTTTACACGATCCAGGCGTCATCATTGAACCCTCTCTAAAGAGAATAACTTGGCAAAAAGAAGAGAAAATAATGGAAGCCCATTTCTGCCAGTAAATGAGAAAATATATGAAAGCGAAGCACTGATGGAAAAGTAAGTCATAAGTCAGGATGTAAGATCATTTCTACATAATATCAGAATCAGCAGGTCATAGCTTAAAAAGCTACTTATCTTTATCAGCAGATACAAATATTTATAGCTGATATATTGGCTGCACATATCGGCAGAAAGGGATCTGATTTTTAAGGAAAATTAATGTTTATAAGCCATAATTTAACAAAAATTCAAAGACTGGAGGTGGACAAGATTTGGACATCCAAGTTTGTTAGCTTGATGCAAACACATAATTGAAACTGCCATTAACAGGCTAACAGATTTAGCATTGCTAACTTCAGCTTAAGAAATGATCTATTTTACTTAACAAGATAGTTAAATCAATCACTGACATCAAAATGTTAAGTAAAATGGATCATTTCTTTATTTAACAGCGATCAGTGTCTTTGTACCTTAGTTAAAAATGATGAATGCAGCTTTGAATTGAATGGTAGTTGTACAAAATGTTTGGATATTTGAAAATCATTTCCCATATCCCTTGCTTCACCTTATAGGGCTAGCATTATGTTTGTTAAGTTTGTATATCAGCATATCAGATACAGGCAAAAATAGGAAATCATGCATCCCTAGACCAAAGTCATAATAATGAGATAAAAGGACAAAACTATGAGGTAAAAGCCAAACTATGAGATAAAAAGTCAAAGATATGAGATAAAGAGGAAAAATTATGATATAGATGGTCAAAAATGTGAGATAAAAAGTAAAAATTGTGAGATTCAAAAGTCATGAGGTAACCATTCAAAATTTCTGACCTTAAACATCAAAATTATAAGATTGTTAGTTGTATGTAAGGTTCAAATCAAGCAATAATTCATCAAAATGATAAAACAATAATCTGTAATTATTAGATATCTTCAAAATAATCAGGTAACTCCGAATTATGAGACTGTTGTAGTAACTGGGAGATTTGAAAAAAAAAGGAGCAAAATAATGAAATAAAAAATCTAAATTGAGATTATAATCAGAAAATTGTGGTCGAAAATTAAAATTATGGCAAGTCAAAAATAGATGTAAAAAGTATAATCTTAAACAAAAAATTTGAGTTTCTAAGTCATACTTGTGTGGTAAAAAGGAAAAAAATACAAAATAAAAGACATAATTATGAGAAAAAAATATAGTTTTTATGAAATAAGTCATATTTTAAAGTTTATGGAAGAATTCTAAGTTGTGATTGTGACATTTGGGGGGCTGCCAAAAATAGATTTTTGACTAGAAATGATAAAGCATGATGAAGCAGTTAAGTGGTTTATAAAAAAGGTCTTGTGAGAAGAAAACATGCATAAGCCTTTTAAGGGTTTTATCGGTGAAACAAAGTCTATGTTGAGTTGCTTTTTTCTTCTCTCTTGGGTCCTGGAGGGATCCACTTTTGTTAGGTACATATGGGGGGCTCCAAGGAAAAATGTTTGAGAAACACTGATTTAGGATTTTAATTAAAAACGACTTTTTCATAATTTTGACTTAATGTCTTAGAATTTTCTTTTATCTTATAATGACTGTTTATGCAAAAGTTAAGAAGTACTTTCTCATAATTATACCTTTTTGACTTATAAATTTGATAATTCTCTCATATTTTCAACTATCTCATAATTGAGTTTTTATCTCATAAATATGACTTGTTACCTTATACCGTCAACATTTTATTCTATCATTTAATTGTTCCATCATACTTTATCTTGTAATGTTCACTCCTTATCCCACAACTTTTTTTAAACTCATATTTGTGACTTTTTATATCATAATTGACTTTCTATGTCATAAATGACATTTTCTAATTATTATGAGTTGATGTATAGCTTTCATATTCTCTCCTTTAAATTTTTACTGGCAGGAATGGGCTTCCCTAGAAAAAGGCCACAAATTGGTTGCACAGTGTCTGCCTCGCTTCAGGTATTTCACAATCAGAGCGTGTACTCAGGTAACCTGGAATGTATGTCCATACAAAGATCTGCAGAACAGCTTTCATCACTTCCTGGTTTATCTCATTCCAGACGAATCATTCCTTTAGTTTTAGAGCGCGGACTGCGAGCAGGCGGAGATGGCGAAACTTTGATGGAGGGTTAGAGGACGGACCACACACACTGTGACTGAAGGCACTGCCCGCTGTGTGTGTGTGTGTGTGTGATGACGGAAGCATGCTGGACACAGATTTGGACAATGTGCAGGGGTTTGATGGGTTTTTAAATCCTGAAGACGATGTTTGATCGTTGACCAGAAGTGGACGAGTCTGCAGAACTGTCACATGAAGATACAATCAAACTGAAGCGTTTGCTGCAGGTTGGAGGTTGGGTTGTACAAAAATATTTTTGGGCTAGAAAGAATCAAATAACGAGGTAACCTTTAATATTTGAAGCCAAAGAAGCAGTTTTACTCTGCTAGCTGGGTGTTTTTAATGCCTGGGATAGATTTATAGATAATTCAGGGTCAAAATGACTAATTGGTACGAAGGCTATCATGACACATGCCTACGAACTGTAATATAATACTATTAAAAAAACATTACAATATCAGTCCTTGTTAACCACAGCAGAAGTCGGAGGCTTCCAGTCTGAGGAGTTCTTTTTATTTATTACCCAAAATTATTTTATTTTTATTTTATATTGCTAAGGAAACAAGTTTGAACTTCAAACAAATGTATTTATTTAAGTTTACCATCAAAACACGCATTTTCTTATCTTCAAGTTGCATTTAAACACATCAAGATGAGGTTTTTATTTCCCTTCACCTTATAGCCATTTTACCTACTTGACCTTAAGGGAATCATAATAAATGTCATGTCAGCTAACATGCTATCAGCAGATGAAGGTTAGTTAACAGGGTTTTATCTGCTGGTTTAAACAATGATTTATCACAGATTGTAAAGTTGGATTGATATTTTTGAACGAAAAGGGTAAGATATGTGACCTTTAAAAAATGAATGAGTATTTGATATCAATAGGGAGGTCAGTTTTGGGTGAAAAAATGGCTCAGTGGAAGTAGAATAAAATATTAATGTATAATATTTTTATAGCTACAGTATGAAAAGTGCTAATATATCTTGAGGCCCCTTAGGGCACAAGAACCCAGGCATTATTATTTCTGATATTTTGATCACATATTTTAATTACAAATGGGTGTCTATGTAGGTTCTCTTTTATCCAGGTCAACGTTATTTAAAAATTGGTTCAACGAGGGGAAACTGGATTTGACTGAGGTTCTTGAAGATGTTTGGCCTCTTCTCCAAAAGCTTTCTGTTTTTAATATTTTTGCATAATTTCTATAATGACTGCCCTTCTCAGGCAGTGCAAGGAAACATATACAAGCATTGCTTAAGATCTAAAACATTTCTAGCTATCACGATGAGTGTTTGTACAACTTTAAACTCCAACCTGCACATCCAAACTAAGACTGTTCTGATAATCCAAATATTGTTATTCCATTAAAAGCATTCCACGAGATTCAGCATCCCAGACATAAATAGGCTCCTGATGCTTCATTCCTAAAATATTTCAGCCTTTTGATTGGAGATGAGCTGCAGTGGAGAGACGTTTGGTGGCGGCGCCTTCATGTGTTTGATGCACAGATGAAAGGAACGCGCCGGCCTGCCTCCCTCTCACTGTCTGTCCGTTAATACTCAGTGTCGTAGGCACCCTGGCGCTACAAAACACCTTCTTTACATCTCATGTACTCCGTGCCGTAGGCTGTTAAAGAGCATCACCCTGCCCAAGTGTAAATGATCCACAACTTTCATTTGCAAGAGTGAAATATAACCCACATTTATTTTGGTATCTGGTGTGCTTGTGGACTCCCTGCATTGACGCTCATTCATATTTTGTATATATGTGGCTTTTAAAGAGGCTCAATGCAATGTTGTGGTTTCTTGAGACATTTCAGCACCTTACCAAGAGCTATGGCTTTCCCAATGTCCCACATATACTCGGCATTGGTAAACTAGATGTGTGCAATAATAGGATAAAAAAAGGTGTTGTCCTCCCGGATGTTGTCCGTTCTTTGACACAAGCGTCTCATCCTGCATTACTTTGGTTTTGAGCATGGCGGCTGGATCAGCAAGCAGTTTGTTGCTAAAGCCATCAACGATCCAAAACCAGCACCGAGAGCGAGCAGAGCACATCACATGCAGGTCCGAGTGTTCATCGACTCACCACATGATACTCCCTGTGTAACCTGCAGTGTCAAAGATCATGCACAATGGCAATAAAAAACTATTGGTTGTTTTGTCCACTTTTTAGTGTGTTGTCTTCAGTGAGGAAATCGATGCTTCTTACAGCTTATAAACCAGTCAGACCATGTTTTTCTCTGATGATTGATTAATAACTCCAACTTCTAAAATACTGATATAATTAAAACAGGGATGCACAATGTTATCAGCATCACATCATTATTGGCAGGTACTCGCCTAAAAAGTTCAATATTAGTATAAGCAGATCTGACCATTTTGGCTGATATATGTATGATGTATTCTCTGTATTTATCAGCCGGTATCACATGGAAATATCTGCCTATATGTTCTGTAAATTTTGACTCATATTGGTGGTAAATATTGGACTATATAATGTGCAAATATCAGCCAATAAAATCTGTAAATATCAGTCTTTATCCAGCAAATATTTGCCTATGTCTGCGGTTAGTATCGGCCTATATCAGCGGTAAATATCAGACTATATAGGGTGTAGGCTTTAGTCCTCTAATTTCAACCAAAAGACACAGAACTCTTCTTTGACACTCTTTGTCATTTGAGAATAACAAAACATGCCTTGTATTATCGCTTTTTAATTATTGCAGTCACAATCATAAAATGGCTTTTGTTCGCGTTGTTACTGATGTTTTCTAGCATACTGCCCTTCAATATGAGGACTTGTTTTTTTCCCAGATGACATTGAAAAGCAGAAGTGATGGTGCACTGCTCTTATTCATTAGCTGCAAATATCAGCCTTTATCTGCTTCAAATTTTGACCAATATCAGCCAGTAATGTATGTACAGGTACATCTAAAAAAATTAAAATATCATGAAAAAGTTAAATATTTTGTGTCACTCATTTCAGAAAGTGAAACCATATATTATGTAGACTCATTACACATTGAGTGAAATATTTCATGCCTTTATTTCTTGAAATGTTGATTATGGCTTACAGATAATGAAAACCCAAAATTTAGTGTCTCACAAAATTAGAATATTACATAAGATCAATAAAAAAAAGGATGTTTTAAACATAAATGTCAGGCTTCTGAAAAGTATGTTCATTTCTATGCACTCAATACTCGGTTGGGCCTCCTTTTGCATGAATTACTGCATCAATGTGGTGTGGCATGGAGGCGATCAGCCTGTGGCACTGCTCAGGTGTAATGAAAGCCCAGGTTGCTTTGACAGCAGACTTCAGGTCATCTGCATTGTTGGGTCTGGTGTCTCTCTCATCTTCCTCTTGACAGTAGCCCATAGATTCTCTATGGGGTTCAGGTCAGGCCAGTTTGCTGGCCAATCAAGCACAGTAACACCATGGTCATTGAACCAGCTCTTGGTACCTTTGGCAGTGTGGGCAGGTGCCAAGTCCTGCTGGTAAATAAAATCAGCATCTCCATAAAGCTTGTCAGCAGAAGGAAGCATGAAGTGCTCTAAAATGTCCTGGTAGATGGCTGCGTTGACTGTGGACTTCAGAAAACACAGTGGACCAACACCAGCAGATGCCAGCAGATGCTCCACTCTTCCTCCAGACTCTGGGACCTTGATTTCCAAATGACATGCAAAATGTACTTTCATCTGAAAAGAGGAATTTGGACCACTGAGAAAGAGTACAGTTCTTTTTCTCCACAGCCCAGGTAAGATGCTTCTGACGTCTCTGGTTCAGGAGTGGCTTGATATGCGACATTTTCAGCCCATGTATTGGGATTGGTCTGTGAGTAGTGGCTCTTGATGCGCTGACTCCAGCCTCAGTCCACTCCTGAAGCTCCCCCAAATTCTTGAATGGATTTTGATTGACAATCCTCTCAAGACTGTGGTTATCCCTCGTGCTGGTGCACCTTTTCCTACCACACTTTTTCCTTCTACTCAGTTTTCTATGAATATGCTTGGATACAGCACTCTGTGAACAACCAGCTTCTTTAGCAATGACTTTTTGTGGCTTCCCCTCCTTGTGGAGGGCAATGTTATAATAGTTTTTTATTTTTCATTAGTTTCTATTTTTATTTCATTTTCACTTTCTGTGTTCGATTTCAGTTTGGCTTTTATTAGTTTTGACTGCTGGTTTGTTAGTTTAGTTTTTATTTAGCAAAAATGCTTTGTTTTAGTTTAGTTTTTATTAGTTTTAGTGTTAGTTTTTTACGGATAGATATCGGGGCTGAGTGAGTGTCATACATTTTAAAAAACATATTAAAACAGGCTACTCTTCACTTATCATTTATTTATCTAATGATGATGTTTGAATAGAACTCCAGACATAAAACTACCACTATGTGAAGTCTGAAACAATCAGATCAGGCAATGTCACACTCCCCAGACTTGTGTGTAGGAGCCAGTCAGTATGGCTGGATATTTTGTCTCCATTTTTATTTTATTTTAGTTAGTTTTGTAAGCTCACTATGCAGTTTTAGTTAATTATATAAACTATAAATATCAGCCTATTTCATCTGTTATCATCAGCCTATATCAACCAGTAATTTCTGTAATTATCAGCCATTTATGTCTGTAAATATCCCCCTTTATTCGCTGTAAATATTTGCCTATATCAGCTGTAAATATCAGTCATTAATGTCTGTAATTGTATGCCTTTATTGGTTGTAAATATCAGTCTATATCAGCTGTAAATAATAGCCTGTATCAGCTATAAATATCAGCCTGTATCAGCTGTTAATAGCAGCTTCATGTACAAACAGGATGTAGAGTTTAAGGCTGGACCGACAGACCTTGGTCAGCAGGAGTTTATCTTTTTGTTTATCCTCATTTCTTAAGTTTTAAAGTGTATTTCAGTTCTGATGTATCAGCTAAAAAAATTAATTTTAAATCAAAGCGTATCAAATATCAGTAAAAATAAATATTGTGCACCCCTAGTTTCCAACGTATTGGTGCAATTCAAACATAGTGATGTACCAGTGTTGAAAATTAAGACCAATGCTGATGTTTAAAATAAATAATTTATTTATTTATTTTTTTTGCATCCATCGAAGTCAGGTAAATGGGTGATTCACTATTCAGAACAGGGACTGCAGCTTCTCTACAGTTTCTTAAATTTTACAGATTTTACAAGACATGTTATCTTTAAGTATGACAAACTAACATCTGCCAGCAATAATCCATGTTCAGTGATGGTGAGTCTTGTCTTTTCATTATAAATCTGACAGAGAGCTTGAATCGGACGTTGAGTTTGGTGTACCTTGGTGGAGTGTGCCCTCTAGTGGCCACATTCTGGTACTACTGTGTGGCTGATGGCCTGAAACTTCCTGCTGAACTGCAGCAATGCCTCTGTTTACTTTGTTCATTAAATCAATGAAATATCACATTTTCCACAAAGAAACGTATTTTAAATCCAAGTTAGTAATATATATTGATTTAAATCTCAAATTAAAATCTACTTGATTAAATCTGCAAGTGGATGTTCCTGCTTAAATGTTGATATTAAAACCTAGATCAATAACGACACACCAGTGTTAATTTTGGCAGCTATTTTAGATTTTGTCATAGTTTGTCTTTGGAAATTAGAAAATATTAAATCAAGAAAAGGGCTGTCTCCTAATTATTGTGTTTAAAAAATGAAATAAAACAGGGAAAAACCTGCCCTTAGCCTTTTTAGGCTGCTCAATATGAAATGTAAAATATTAAAACTTAGCAGGAAAAGCACACCATTTTTCATTTGCTGTCTCTTGTTTTGTATTTCCTATCATTTTGTTTGAAAAAAATGAAAAAACAGTTCTTCATCCCTCAAAGGAGAGAACTGCTGACCAAATAACTTTAACAAGTGAAGCATTGGAAAATTTACCACTTTTACTGAGCTCTAGAAACATCTCTGAATGTTTTTGAAGCCACATTTATTTAGTCTTATTTTTTTATTCTTGAGCTGCTTTTGGACTGTCAAAGCTTTGACAATCATTCATGAGGCTAGGAACTCCATATTTTCCTTATCTCCACCTTGGTAGACAGAATTTATAAGGACACAGGTGAGTAAAATGCCTAAAACGTTTAATGATGCTAACACTGTATAGAACGAAAAATATGCAGTTATTTATAGCTACTGTGGTATCCTGATATAAAATATAATCTATGGCTTTTTACATGGCCATGCTGCAATTAAACATCATTTCCATCATAGTCTTTCCATTTCTTGATGATGGATTTAACTGAACACTGGGAGATGTTCAGTGCCTTGGAAATTTCTGTTTCCATCCCCTGACTTATACTTCTTAATAACATTTTCTCAGAGTTGCTTGGAGTGTTCTTTTGTCTTCGTGGTGTAATGGTAGCCATGAATACTGATTAACCAATGACTGGACCTTCCAGACATAGGTGTCTTTATACTACAATCGCTGGAGACATATGCACTCAGGTGATCACCATTGAGACTACTAACACCAACAAGCCAGACCTCTGTTTAATTCGGTCAGTCACTTTGGAGGGGGTGAATATTTATGCAGTCACTTATATTACCTTATGTATTTTAAACTGATATTACCTTGTAGAAATCTGTTTCATTTTAACATCATAGTTTTTGAAAATGTTTTTCTTTTGTCAAAAAATAGGTTTGGATTTTTTTTTTTTTTTTGCCTTTATGAATAAAATCATCATTTAGAAACTGCATTTTGTAATTACTTGGGCTGTCTTTGTGTGCTATTAAAATTGATTTGATGATCCGTAACAATTAAGTGTGATAAATAAGCAAAAAAATCAGGAATCAGAAAGGGGGCAAATACTTTCCCGGCACTGTATATCTCATACATGATACACAACTTTAATGATCATATCATTGGGCTCTTTAGAGCCAAAGGCTTCAGATTATTGCCTTCCTCTGCTTCAAGGTGAAAGTGCCTATGTTTAAGAGCCCTGTGGCAGTAGTATTTACATAATGAGCACCTAACATAAGACACTAATGGACATGCCAAGATAAACATCTGCTTTCAGTATTTGAAAACAACTTGCTTGTAATGTGTAAAATTTCTGCCAATGCATGGAGCTGAATGTTCGTGTCTTGAGATGAGATAAACCAACTCATTCAGTTTATCTATTAAAGACACTTGCATGTCTTGAAACTGTCCAGTCAAAACTTCTACTTTTTAACCCTTATTTCATTATTCATTATTTCATTATTATTTTAAGTATTTTAGTTTTGAATAAAACCTTTATCTTTTTCAGTTTCATACATTCAAAAATAAAAGTCTAAGGTTAAATATGTCTTTCCAAAGCAGCTTTCTGCAGTAAAGGAGAGGAGTAATTACTGATATCATCCAGCAGGTGGCAGTAGATGACCACAGTAAAGAATGAAGCTGGTGCCCTTCTTCACGAGCTAAAATAACGCCACATCTCATGGTGTTTAAAACGGTAAAAATAAACGTTTGTCTTCCTTTAACACCTTTTAGAGCCGTACCTTTCTACAGCTCAGACATGAAGCAGCTTCAGTGCATTCCAGTGAACCACAAACATCATTTAAAATCACATGTTGGCATACATTTGGAAAAGGCTGACAGCGGAGCCGTCACTCTAAAATGCAGAGTCTCCAAAAAGAAAGCGTGGCTGGCCGTGTTTCAGCTGCTAATCGGCTTTGTCACAAACTGGATTCTCTGCTAATCTCAACCTCCCAGCACATCCGTACTGGGCACAAAGAACAAAGGTAAGACTCTTTTAAAATCAAATTACGGAGCAAAAAGCCTCTTGTAATCCTCTGTTTCCCAGCCTTCTTAGCGATGCTGCTGTTTCTTCATTCAGACGCAGCTCGCTGCTAAATGCTAATCCCTGTTTATCAAAGAAGGGAAGATAAAGGAGCAATCTGCATTAGCACACATAAACGTGTGACACGTGGCTGTATGAAGACATTCAAAGTTCAGCGTGCCCTTCACTCAGCGTTCACACCCCCTCCGATCAATCAGGCCTTTAAATTAGAGGCTAGTTAGCGAGAGTTGTCCCCAATCAGAGCCCTCTCATCCAGCCAATCAGCCCCGCTGACACCGGGCAGACGCAGAGGTTAAACACACGTTTCCACAGCGCTGCTCAAACTCCATCTGAATGAAAGATTTTTGTTTAATCACACAGTGAAGAAAATATAGATTAAAAAGGGACATGTGATAACTCCACTGGAAGAATAAAAATGTTATAATCCAACCTGGAAAGGTGTTTTCATATATTTCTTATGTGATAGATGTGGTTTGAGGAACAAAACTATAGCAATTGCTCCTGCAGATTCCTTCAATGAAACGTGCTTATAGTGTGTTTCTAAACTTAATATATGTTTGGGTTAACAATGGTTAAATTTCTCTTTTGTTGTTAGGGTTTTGTCCTTGGTGTTGTGCCTTTCACTTTGTTTTATTGTCTTATCGTCAAAGCACTCCATAAACCCCTGTTTTAAAAGTTCTTTACTGATTAAATGGTTATATTATTCTTGTTATTACTACACACAGAGCTTTTCATAACCACAGTTTCAGAGCCCTTCTCAGCATTTAATTACTGAGAGTAGCTGAGAGTATGGTCTTGACCATTGGTTCTCAACTGGAGGGTCGAGACCCAAAAGTGTGTCGCAAAGCCATTTTCAGTGGGATGTGGATATGTGCTTGAAAAAAAAATGTGGCAAAAAATCTGATGTGCTTTTATTTTGACAGATACATCTTTATCCCTTTGTCCCATCATATCTTGTTCCATCTTAAGTCCAAACAGCACTGTTTTTCATTAAAACGCTTGGTTATGATTCAAAACTGAAAGAAATTTGGGTCCAGGTTTGTCCTTATTGTTTGGCTTTTTTGTCAAAAAATGAAAAATCCTTTGATGTAAAAGTGAAAGTGATTTCTACAAAGTAATGTCAATTTGGACACTGCTATTTCATTGCATTCTTTGCATTTCTCTTGCACACTGAAAAAGATCGCCATTCAGGATTTTCCTATATTTTGCCACATTCATTTTACATGCTACCTTTACAAGCCTTTTGGGCCCAGCTGCCATGGACGTATCCCCACACCGTGATGCTGCCGCCATCGTGCTTCACAGTGGGGATGTGCAGTGTTCGATCTCTGCCAAACATAGTGCTTTTCTGATTGCCATACAGAACTATTTTGGACTCATCAGATCAAATAACTTTCTTCTTCTTGACCATGAAGTCTCCCACATGTCTTTTGGCCAACTCTAGTCAAGATTAAATGTGAGTTTTCTTTAACAGTGGCCTTTTCTCTGCCACTCTCCTATAAAGCTTTGGCTGGTGGAGCGCTCGTGCAACAGTTGTTGTAGGCAGAGTCTCTGGCTCTGTGCGTCCATAAAATACAGCTGCCTGAGCTATCAGATATCAAACTGTTTTCAGTACGCGTTTAGGTGTGTCTACACTAAGCATTAAGGATTACCACCTGGTGTCTGAATGCTCAAATTGGATAGAAATCCCTGTTAATAAATCCCTGCTAATTGGCATGTATATATACCCAAGATGCTCCAAGTTTTAACTGTGTGAAGAGTTAATTTCAGGAAACTTAAACCTGCCTGAAACAGAGGCATCCATGCGGCTTCAGGCCTGGTTTTTCAGACGTACCACAGCCCCCCTCCTCTTATTTAAATGAGCGTATTCCCGGTGAGGCCGTTTCTCTGTGAACTGACTCTAATGTGTCAAATGTGTCAAATATTGAGCACAATGCTGAAGGAGGCTTTTGTGGAGGTGGAGGAGCTGGCGGCCGGCTCGTCATCTCTGGAGACGGTGGCCGGCAGAGTGGACGGACTGTCACATTCAGCTCTTTGTGCGTCCGTCTCGTCTCGCGGGTCCTTTGTGGAGGCTGGACAGGCTGATCCACCTCAGAATCCAGCGTCCTGACTGCCTTGTATTCACGTCAGCCGTCCTCTTCGTCCCTGTGAGGGATTTCATTGTCAGAGCGGACGCCTTGAATGCTACACTGATCAAGGAAAAATAATCAACTGCCCTTTTGTTTCAGCCGCCGTTTCAACAGGAGAAAATAAACTTATGGAAATGAAGCCTTATCGTGTGCCGCTCAGACGCCGTCTGTGATGTGATTTGCCTTCCGGTGGTGTACAGCCGTCCAGTCAAGGCCCCCCGCCGCAAGCTGAGGCCTGCAGCCAGCTGACAGAGCTCCAGAACATTTTACCGCTGCTGCTATGACCAAGTTTAAACCTGCACTACTTGTATACCTGCAGACCTGGATATTAATACAACTATAACACCAATATTACACTCCTCAGGTTTACCTTGGGGTTTGAACACTGTTGGACATTGTTTGAACACCATTTTTCTTTTTTCTTCTATTGAAGAGTTAAAGAGGCTGTCTTTGTCTTCAAGAATACATCATAATTCCTCTGCCATGAGCGTTGGTGGGTACCATTACATTAGAAAATCACTGCCATTAAAAGTTACTTTTGTGTAACTAAATATAAGGATCATTTTGCAAGTCATATGCTACATGTTACAACAAAAAATCAATGTAGTTGTTCAGATTAAGGGTGTAAGAAAATATTGATACACTGATACATCGCGATATTTTGTGGCGCAGTACAGTATTGATATTTTTGAATGCAGTATCGATATTTTTTAAAGCAATTATTTACTTTGTTGGTGCGGTAGTTTGTGGTGTAATTTCACCCCCTGACCACCAGCTGGCAGCAAGCAGTTGACTCTTCCCCTTTCTCCTCTGCTTCGACAACAAGATCACGCAAGACTTCCAGTCTGGGCAAGCCAGTTTCTCATGCCTACCCAGCAGTGCAGCTTCTGCTGCATTCGTAGTGGATATGTGGACTTGTTTTGGCTTCCAAAACATTAAAGGTGGTGCAGAATTATACAGGAGTCAAGTCGTTTGTAAGATATGCCACGCCAGAGTGAAATACCAGGACAACACAACGAACCACAACCCCTGTATCGTGATACGTACCGTATCGCTAGATTCTTGCCGGTACTCACTCCTAGTTCTGATGGATTACTTAGTGAAATTACCCCCTTCACTCTCAACCATGCAGCCTTTTCAAATGATGGTCTTTTTAAAAATAAAAAAATTCCCATGTTCCAACCCTCACCTGGCCATGAACTCTGAGTAATGACTGAAAGAATGAGATTGCAGGTTCAAGTGGTTGAAATGAGATTCCTTAGGAGGGTGGCTGGGCTCTGCCTTAGAGATAGGGTGGGACATCTGGCAGGATCTCAAAGCAGAGCCGCTGTTACTTCAAATCGAAAGGAGCCAGTTAAGCTCGTTTTTGCATTTGATCAGGATGCCTCCTGGTTGCCTCCCTGTGGAGGTCTTCTTTGCACGTCAAAATGGGAGGAGACCCCGGGGTACACCAAGAACATGCTGGAGGGATTATATTTCCCATCTGGTCTGGGAGCGCCAAGGAATCCCTCATGAGGAACTGGAAAATGTTGCCAGGGAAAGGAATGTCTGGGTTGACTTACTTCACCTGCTGCCATTGGACCCGACCTCAGATAAGCAGAAGAAGATGGATAGATGGGTTTTAAATGCATAGGAGGCCATAAACATAAGGACAGTGCCAATGGAATTTTAAGATTAAAATCCTTATAAAGTGAAACGAGGTTTCTGTAAATTGAATTAAACACTGAGATCTATACGTGACTGAAGTTTTGATTTAGACCGTTAGAAAGTTGTTCACCTCTTTCCTGGCTTGGTTTAATATGAACAGGGCGAAAATCTGAGGCCATGACATCACAAGTCTTGATGGGGAATTACCCCCCATGCTAGAACGATATAAAATCACCAAGCAGTTAATCTCAGTACGGTCTGTTGTTAGCTTATGTCACTGCCTTCATTGAAAGTTGACAGCTAGATACATGCTGTTTTTGTTTATCTGAGGTAAATGGCTCAAATCTTGTAGCCAAAGTGACCTATGGGTCATTAAAAGTATCATAACAGAGAGATTTGTGCCAGAAAACAGTAAATTGAATCCCAAACTTTGGGATAAAAATGGGATAACCAACTCAGCATACCAACTACTGTCTTTTCACACAAGTCTGTTATTTCCAGGTCACATTTTTTCAATAATCAAACATTCTAACCTTGCACACTGAGTCTGATGCATTTTTTAAGTTCAATACGAACATTTCCAGAATGAGGCAAAATGATGCTGCACTGTGAGGAGATGAAGAAGCGATGAAGATGATTCTGTGTAAAAACCAGTGAATCCATCTCCACCTCTGGAGATCTTCTTGGAGTTGTAACTTACATTGCATGAAACGAAACGGTCAAGAGGGAGTAAGAGAAAAAGATGGAGATCGCACATGAGTGAACATCTCATGATCTGATGTTTTTTAATCTACAAAGGGTAGAGAGAAAATGAAAGTTTAGCATGGATGCAGAGAAAACAGGAGGAACATACAGTAGCTGAAGAATATTGATGGCAATTCTTAATCTAAATCTCAGCATTACAAAGGCACCCTTGACAATATCAGAAGGCTTGATATTGACACTTCCTGATTTGTGGCGACAGTTGTGTTGCCACAAACTAAGAAGCTGCACTTCAGTTTCTGGCATCCATCTAACTTAATGCTTCTTGTGTACTATCACTGCGGTGGCTGTGTTTGTATGCTTCCTTCTTCCATCAGCTTGTTTCCTGATTGCTTATAGGTACGTTCCATGTAACAATCCACAGGGTCTCTGCTTGGCTGTCTTTAGTGCCCACCCCCCAACAACAGGAATTCTGATAGTAAATATTGAAGGTTTAATATATGAGATCTTAAATTGACTCGTACTGTCTTCTGAGCAAATCGGGGAGGGTAAAATCCTAATAAGCACATCTCACACCACAGGAAAATCTGGCAAGATAATCTTTTGAACCATCAGATAATCTGGTCTTTGCTGACTTTGTTTGGAGCAGGGGAATCAGGCACAGAATGAGCCCAACTATCTTGTAGTTACATAAAACAGCAGGCATCTAGCCACTTAGGTTTACTGTTATCCGTGTGGGGAGCACAGATAAATATAATAGCTAGTTAGTGTTAACATAAATTAATGTATGGATTTGGCTAAATGTAAGAAGGGGAGCTCTGACTTGTTGGATGGTCTGGTAGTAGTGGTGTAAAGATAATCCAGTATGGATTGGTTAACCGATCTTGACGTCAGCGGTCCGAGTGCATCGGTCCGCGGAGCCCTGGATCGGTAAAAATGCAGCTGGAACCGGTCTTTGAACCGGTTTGAACGTTAGAGATTGGTTCATGAGGCTCTGCTGCTTGTTTTCACAGCCCGTTCTGCCATGCTCTGGCTTAGTGTCCGTAATCTCGCGTGACCCGTGGTGACCTTTTACCTTTAAACAAGAGTTCCATTCGCCATAGGTTCTTGCTAGGTAGCTGGATGTGTTTCACCGATCGTCGCCTAAACGTCTGTCAGTTCTGCACCTCAGGAAAAAGTCGTGGACTTTATATGAAGGAAGGATAACTTTCAAAATGTCTGCCCATCTGTACGCTTTGGAAAAAAAGCAATTAAGAACTTCAGCAGCTCATAAATCTCACTTGTTGAGATGGCGGAGCTAAAATTTAGCTAAGAAGCTAATGCTAAATGCAGCACAAACAGACCCAAATATAAACACTTTTCTGAGTTAAAACTCATAATTTATCACCGTAACAACAGCCCCTTTATTAGCAGGGTTTATAATGGTAATATGTTGTTGGGAATGATTGATTTGGTGACATAATCAATACATCTGAGCCCACTGATATGATATTAAACAGAGAGGGCTTCACTGAGCTGGAGATCAGCTGTTCTCCAGTGTATTAATTCAAGAGTGAAAACTAGAAAAGCACTCAGAGAGCGCAGACCTCCGCCCTTAGCCCTATCTCCCAATAGTCAAGAATCCTTTAAAAACGTTCCTGGATCCAGATGGTGATCCGGATCAGTCCCAAAATCTAATTCGCCGATTACTCCCTCCCCGGTGGGTTGGAGACACGGGGAGGCAAAGCATTGGCTTTGCTACGTGTGGACTGTTATGGCGGAAGCATCCATGGTCTCACTGGACGACTGAAAGTCATGGCAAAAGGTGAATGTTCTCGCTACAATTCGCTGTCTTTCTCTCTGTTATGCTCCGACTTGTCTCCTCCACCGGGCATGCGTCTTTCAAACTATAAACTCCAAAACTTTGAATAGAAACACACCAAATACATGCTGCTGGGATTTAAGTTATTCGTGTCCACCATCTCCCGGTGTAAAGTGGTAACAGCGCAGACCTCCAACATTAGCCCTATCTCCCAATAGTAAAGAATCCTTTAAAAAATTCCTGGATCCAGACAGTGATCTGGATCAGTCCTAAAATCTAATCAGTTCTTTCTTATGCCATTTCTGACATTTCCTGAAAATTTTATGAAAATCTGTCCTTGACTTTTTGAGTTATCTTGCTAACAAACTAAAAAACAAACTAATAAACAAACAAACTAACCCAGCCGATCACATAACCTGTGTATCTGGGTGTGATGAAAACTTTCTTAAACATAATTTCAGAATGTTAGCACAGGAGATCTGGCATTTAGTCTGTTTTACAAATAGATCAAATAAACTTGGATTATTATGAAATTATCTTGTTTTCCCCTTTTTTGCTAATTTTTGTGAAAGCAAAAAGTTATTTGATTCTATAATCAGATTGTACCGGATCGAATCAGACTGAACCGAATCGTTCTGTATTTTAATGAATCGTCAGTGAATCAAATTGTAGTCTGTGAATCAAGATTCGAATCGAATCGTCTTGAGAAGGAGAGATTCACACCCCTAACTGGTAGGGCAATAAAGTGCCCAGATTATTATTGATGTAAACAGAAAAAAATCTCAAAAGGCTCCCAAAGCAGAAACCTGGCCAAGAGGTTAAGTTCAGAGACTGAATTAGCTGGATGTACAAGGCTGAAATCATATATTTCTGCTGCAAAGTTGCATAATTTAACATGGGGCTCTATGGGCGTTGACTCTTTTATGTTTTCAGCCTCAAGTGGCCATTTAAGGAACTGCAGTTTAGAGAGGTTTGCATCTGGTTGGCTTCATTTCTCAGCTCTGGATGATGCTACTTGTTTTGACTAAATCATGAAAAAATAAAAAATTCCCACAGACAGGAGTATCAGAATCTGATCCTCTTCTAGCTTCACAGCGAGCAGCCGTTTCATACAGACCGGGCCTTCCTCTGGCTGTGTTGTATATGTGTCCGCTCATGTAGGTTGCCTCCCTAAGTCTCTTCAGAGGTGGGGGGGAGTTGTTTGAGTGAGAGCGAGGTGACGACCCCGAGAAGGGCCTCATTTAAATGAAGCTGCTCCACAATGTGAGATTACACTCCGGGGTATGTGTAGGACACGCTCTGCTCATACAGAGCCAAACCAGCCGAGAAGATAAAGATGAGAAAACGCAGGAAAATTACAGCGCACCTTGGTGCTATCGGCCCCCGGCAGAGCTGGAGGTGAGAGATAGAAGAGTAGTAAAAATGCCGGGCAAAGAAGAACGACCTTTCACAATATTATACACAGGAAGCCAGCTGAGCATCAGTATCTGTCTGCCGCTTCGCGCTCCGCTTAAATGGCTGTTTTTCCTCAATGTCACCACAGCGAGTTTTACTGTAAAGACAGAAACAACAATGAGCATCACATCACATATCTGCAATATTAATACAGACATCATTACAAGGAGAGAGGGGGCTTCATGGTTATCTAAAGTAAAAAAAAAAACTTCACTCAGCGTGACTCTTAAAGTCACAAACTAGATGGAAATAACAGACAAATCAAGTTACACATTACTTATGGAATCAATATAATACTTAGTGATAACTATGATATTATACAAGCTTTTTTATGTAGCTCAGCATTGTTCAAGAGTTTTCATGTTTTTGAAAGCATGGCTGACAAACTGCCTCCTTGCTTAGAACACCATAGTTGATTGAGATCCATCCAATTTCTTCTGCTCATCTGGGGCCAGGTTGTGGTGGTAGCAGTGTTAATTTCATTGACTGAAACTGTAACTAAAGATTTTAGTCAACTAACTGGCTGGCTGAGTTTAGCCCTACAGATGGCTTTGTCTGTGTCTGAGTAACTGACTGACTGAGTGAGTGATCCTACTTTCAAAGCCATACCACACAGGCTTGGGTTTGTTTGTACTGAAAGCCATTGCTCACGGCTGCCTCTACTGTGATAAATAGAGCCATACATACAGAGTTGTGCTATGTACGGGGTTTAGTTGTACTGAGGGCCCTCTAATTACCACCTCCACTCCTGGAAATATCTCAGATATAGCTTTAGCATCGCATCCTTTATACTAGAGCTGGACCATGTTTCTGTATGACATAAAAAATAAAAACAACCCTGTATGCTTTTCGTGTTGGGAAAGATGTTTTCACTATTTTGCTGACCTGCTTCAGCATGAGTATGTGATAGGTAAGGGGGTTAATTTTTGTGTGAGTGCTTGCATGCAAGGCCTGCTAGTGGAGCAATTAGCTCTAAATTAGCCATAGTGGCACTTGTGTCAGAAATGGACAGCATTCCTTTATTAAAGTAAGTGCTGAGAGCAACATGGAAGGCTTTCCACAAAAGAAAACAATGTTTTTGCTCTTCTGCCGACCTGCTTCGCCACGACTATGTAATAGTTATGGGGAAAGGGTTGGTTGTTGCATGTGGCTGTGTACAAGGCATGCTAGTGGAGCGCATAGCTTGGACTTTGCTGCAGCAGTGGTTTTGTCTGAACTGGACAATGTCTCTTTATTGAAACTTACAGAGAGCAACACTGAAAGCTTTCCATGAAAAGACCGGGCCTTCCTCTGGCTGTTTTGTACTCCCGGTCTGCTTTGGTATGGGTTTCCAGTGTCAGCTAGCGTGGTAGTGGTTAGCTTGGATGTCACTCTAGGGACGCCTAGACCACTTTCCTTGGTAGAGAGCCACACCGAAAGCTTGTCTTGGCAGAGAAAATGTTTTCATGCGTCTCCTGTAGTGATGCGTCCCCTCCCTGCATAAAACAGCACAGAATAAAGGGAGGACATTTCCTCCTCACATTCTGCCATCATTAGCACTGTTGTTGACTAGGCGTGTCTGTGTTGTGGGCACGTGTTTTTGTGTAGCCAATCAGATGCAATAAAAGAAAATCAGGAGGGGAGGGGATGACGTCGCTCAGGGCTTTGTGTACCATTCAGTCTCCACAGAGAGAGAGGGAGAGGAGAAAATATAGCCAGAAACAATAACTTCCATAAAAATAAGGACAGTACCACATCGGGTAACGTTATGTAAAATGTAGTCATTCTTTCAGTTTTATGGTTTATTTATTGCTCCCATGCGTCATTTAGAGTTTTATTTGGGAAATATTTTGCAAAAGAAAGTTTTTAAAATTTTTGTATTATTATTATTATTTTAATGGAAATCACAGAAGACTGACAGAAAACTAACAGGATTCAACATATTAAAAGTCATAGGACTGCTTGATGGTCTAAAAAAATATTGTTTTATATCAACAATTATGTAAAATTTTTGCTATTCTGAGAATAAAAGAATTTAGCCCAACTGTTTTTGGGGAAAAAAAATAACATGCAGTTAAATCAATCATAGGTCAAAAAATGCTTACTTTCTTTAATTTCAAAGCCAAAGTGGTACTGAATGAAGAGCCATTTGGGAGCCGAAAGAGCCGGCCCTTCTTAACAAGTAACTCAGCCAGAGCACACAATTCAGTCAGGCTTTTCAACAGACATCCCAGATAGATGTGGTCAGCCATATACTAGGTTTTAACCTAGTCTTGTTTCCATATAGAAAAATAGACTAAAACTAGCTTATAAAGATCTTTGCTGATTGAAACTGACAAAAACATTTAGTTTTCTTCAAGATGACTAAAACAAGACAAAAATGTCAGTGCTGGACTGTGGGATGTTCAAAATCCATGATATGTCTCCAATGTGCAGATAAGGTATGTGTGTATTTTCATCAGCATACTTTCAACTGTTTATTGTATTGAGAGTGCATGAACATAAGTGTTTTAAATTTCTGTTAGATCACAATATGACTGATTCACTTAAAGAAAAATGGATTTCTCAGCTAGTAATGACTAAAATATAAGGACTTTTTTATTGACTTAAACTGGACCAAGATACTTTTGTCAACTAAAAACTGTTGTGGTGAAAAATGACTAAAACGTGGCCAAAATTGAAAGATATTTTTATCTAAAGACTAATAGTTGCCAAATTAACACTTAGTGGCAGCAGGCCAAGCAAACAGACATCCTCTCTTCCTAGAGGCATTTTCCAGTTCCCCCTTGGGGATCCCATGGAGTTCCCAGTCCAGCAAATTCTGGGTCCTCACTTAAGTTTCACGTGTCCAGAAGGCCTCCAAAGGGAGGCAACCAGGAGCCATCCTGATCAGATGCCTGAACCAACTCAACTTGCTCCTTTTGATGTGAAAGAGCAGCGGCTCTACTGCTAGCTCCTCTGGATGTCCAACACCAATTTCCAAGCTAATCAAATCAAATAAATTTATATAGCACATTTAAAAACAGCAGCAGCTGACCAAAGTGCTGTACATTAAGGAAGATAAATACAGATAAATATGGACAATCACAAGAGGAAGAAAAAAAATGACAGTGGGTGAGGACTGGACGAAGATTGAGTGGTAAAATGAAGATTTTGTCCTCTGGATTAACCCCCCTCCTTACCATAGCAGCCTGGAAAACCCCTCCAATACTGCTGATGCTGCCCCAATCCACCTGTCAATGTCATGATCCAGGCTACCCCCACTTGTGAACAAGACACTAAGATACTTAAACTCCTTTGAGAATCTCCCCATCAGGAGGGAGCAAATCTATGAGAATCATGGCCTCAGACTTGGAGTTGCTGACCCTCATCCTGACCACTTCGAACTCAGCTGCAAACCATGCAAATGCCTACTGAAGATCTCCAGCTTGGAAGCCAACAGAAGCACATCGTCTGCAAAAAGCATAGGTCAAATTATGTGATCCCTCAAATGGAAACCCTCCTCCCCCTTGCTGCACCTCAGAATAAAATAAATTTCTTCTAATATTTAGATACTGGTTGTTTTAAGACCGACTTGTGGTTAATTTGAGGTTTGATGCTGTAATGTCAGTGGACTGGCTTTTTTTCTCTCACACTGTGACTGTCTATGAGCGTGTAGAAACATGGATGATAAAGGTGTTATGCACTGGAAGGGCTCTTGTGTGCACTATAAAATTTAACCCTGGCATATTTATTCAGTCTGTAATTAGTGCAGAAAATCCCTTAATTGTATATGTCATAATTAAAGCACATACGACCACAGCTAAACTAGGAACTTAAAATGAACTTGCTGTGTGACAGTTCATGGTGAGTCTTACCAACGTGACCAGAGATCGTGACCCCTGACACATAAACAGCTCATCATCAGACCTCTTCTATGAGCTGGACTGTATCTATCAGTCCAATCAGCCCGTGATGACAGTCTCCAACTGACACAACAACAGCTCACGGCTGCACCTGGGTCAGCGAACGCACCGCAGCATGGTGGGATGTGTCAGCGACCCACTAATTCTGTGATGAATCGTGGCAATTGTGTATTTTATGGCGTCTGAAATGAGCAGTGTGGTGTGAGCAGAGCGCGCAGAGGAACAAACGGCTCATAAACAAGCCTTCAGTGACAGATCAGCCAATTCATGGAAATATAAGAACGCCATTACCTCCTCTTGTAAAACCAGCGGTGACCTTTAAATATGTGCAGAGTGGAGATACGGGCACTGCACCGCTATTATGGATTCCTCTGCTTGTTCTTTTTCTATGAGCTGCTTTATCTGCAGAGCTGGAAAAAAGTTCTGCTCTTCAGAGGGCGTTTTAGACTATCTGTCATTTTTAACACAACCCCTACACCCACCCGCACCCCTTTGAAAGGAGCAAGGCTGCAGGACGGCCATGTCAGGACACTGCGACTTTAAATATTCAAGCTGTTCCATATAAACCACATGCACTAATGAAATCCTTTTAACCTTACAGAGAGATGAAATGGCTTTTTATCATTAACAGTTGACACTGCATTAACAGGGAGATAGGGGTCATAATGGAGGAGAGATATTTATTCAAAGAGGGCACTTAGCCCCAAATCAATTAAAACTGAATGCACTCTGCTTTGCACATCAGACCAAACCCTTCAGCTCTTCTTGTCTGGCGCTTTCTAGGTTTTTATTTCCACAAGTCTAACAACACTTGGGGCTTTAAAGTTGGTTATATGAGTCTGGTTGATTATGATTACTCACAAAGCATTCTAAGATTGTCTGCAGCAGTGAAAAGGACGACCATCTTTAACAGTTTTTCTCCCTCATGATGTGAAATTTATCTATGAATCAAACATGGGTGGATGGAGCTGAGCAACACATTTCTTTGTGACTTGGAAGTGTCTTTAGAGATCACAGTTGCTTAGAGTGTTCTTTTGTCTTCATGGTGTAATGGTAGCCAGGAATACTGGTTAACCAGTGGCTTGACCTTCCAGACACAGGTGTCTTTCTACTACAATCACTTGAAACACATTCACTACACTCAGGTGATCCCTTTTTTACTAATTGTGAGACTACTAGCACCAATTGGCTGGACCTCTGTTGAATTAGGTCAGTCACTTCAAATTGGGCTAATATTTATGGAGTCACTGCAGTCATTTACATTACATGTTTTTGTTAAATTTGCATTACTTTGAAGAAATCTGTTTTCACTTTGACATTAAAGAGTTTTTTTTTTTGTTGGGTCAAAAAAGCCAAATCATATTCACCATGATTGATTTTATAGATTCACATTGATGTAAAATAAGTCCACCACTGCTCCTTCAAGTCTCACTTCACTTTTTTAAAAAAGTCAAATGCAGCTCAGTGCAAAAGTTAAAAGTCACCTAAACCTTGTGTTATCAAAGATTTATCTTTTTACTGTTCCCTTATTTCCCTTTCATTCCATAACAAGTTCCTTTTTCTATATTCATAGTATAATCTTTATTTAATCACGATAGATACACAAATAAAGAGATTGTGATTTTAAAATTTTAATACCTTGACAATCCTAGCACTCATTTTTTAACCACAGGAATAAACATGTATGAACATTTTTTAAGTTAAAATGTCTCATGGCTATTGCAGGTATTTTGTCAGGAAGAGTGGAATAGTAGTATTGAAACTACAGACTTGAATATTATTTGACTGATAACTGGTTGCTACAAATCTGGCTGTGTGACCTGGAGCAAGCCCAGAATCTACTGGCAGAGATCTGTTCTTCTCAGTCTTGTTAAAAACTGAATGCATACATAAGACAGACTGGATAAAATGAGCCTCACTCACCGTGTTTTAATCCATGGTGGTTTGAATGGTTTCAACTGAACTTTTTACCTTGGCATATGTGGAAACTCTAAAGTTAGACTGTGTTTGACTCTCTAACCCTGCCAGCCCGGCCGTAACACAAACCCTGGTTTTATTAGACATGAAGCAGATTGGTGAAGAGCCTCGTGTGTAACGTTGAACTGCAGCAGATGAAAACAGCCATAAGTCAAACACTTGCTCATAAACAAGTGTTGAGGAGCTTCAGGCTGATGTGGACCCCCCGTCTCCTCAGGAGCCAATCAGAAGCTCTATTTTTAGAAGTCGTGTTCGGGCAGCAGATGGTATTTGAGAGGGAGCGCGGTGCAATTTACAGTAAACAGATTTTTTATCCCTGGCAGGTCATGGAGAGAGCTTGAAGAGGACGGAGGTTTAATAAGAGGGATCCACAACAAACTCAGGCAGGGCGAGAGCTAAGAGAGAGAATAACCTCAGTCTGACTCTGAAACAAGCCCAGCAGACACCGATGCGGTTAATCCTGAATGCTAGAGCCAAAAACTTTAAGACCTGTTAGATTTCCTGAGAGCAAAGACATAATAGATACAATCTTTAACCAGAACATGTTGGGGAATATTTGTCCTAGTGTCATCAAAAGAAAACTGATGAATGCATGAGCCAAATAAACATATTTATCTGTCTTTTTTTATCTGGTATTTATCCCTGCAGTTTATGACTGCAGTTTGAAGGATTTTCAAAAGCAAAACTCAGGCAAGACCACAGACCAAACCCCAAAATTAACCTTGCATTTTTTTGTATCTCATCTTGCCCTAACTCATCTCTGTCAGACTTGAGACTCTTGAGGAGGCTTGAGGGGCACAAAAGCAGCAGCAGCTGCTGTTGACCACTACGTGGAGCTGCAGTGCCTGATGCATGTTTATATTTCCTTACAACCACTAAAAACAGAGATATTAATTCAAACTTTACGTTTTTGTCCTGGTGGACCCTTTTACACCATAGGGACACTAGATCTAGAAAATCAGCCAGAACTTAGCTTTAGTGATGTTTAAATATCTACAGTAGGAGAGGATACGGTATGTCTCTTTGCACTGCCGCAGCCATGATTATGTTGGATAACCTGGATGTCAGTACCAATTTAAATAATCATGATTATGTTATTTTTTGCCATAATCGAGCAGCCCTACAGGGGGGTTTCTTTCCAACCCCCTAAAACCCCCTGCTTACAGGCTTGCACCTGAAGTCTGCAATATCTCCTTTACCTTTTGATAATCCAAATAATGAGCACACTTCAGAAAATTAGATTCAATTTCTGCAGGTAACTGGATGAATAGACGTCCTGATCTGATACACTTGACCATTATTATCCTTTTAAACCTGCATTAAAACTATTAAAACATAATGAGTGGTCTCCATGGAGCTGTCGCCAGAATTACAGGGTCTGTAAAGCATAAAGGGTCTGCTGGGTTCTGCTGTGACTCTGCACATACTAGCACTTCTTTATGACCAGGTAAAGCACATTTCATCGCCGTCTTTACGACTACAGCTGCTCACCTTACTGTAACCCTCTCGAGCCGAGCCTGTGGTCACGAACAGTAAAGTGTTTGGACAGCAGACAGGAGGGAAAGGCGACGTAAGTGATGTGTGCGTCCTTCGGGGGGATTGAGAGGAATAGCAGGAGGGTCTGCAGAGCTCAGCAGCAGGAGGGTGTTTTATGAGACGGAGGGAAACTATGGCTGACCCCCAAACGTGAGCCTCTGCCCTCGCACACAAACTCCACCACACATCCATCAGTCTGATACAAAGAGAGTGTGGTTTCTGGAGCATTTACAGGCCTGATTAAACATGTTTCAGTGAAAATAAGAACAGGGCCATCGTGTTTATCCCCATGTAATAGAAGCAGGAATAGAAGAAAGCTCTGCTCACAGCGGCCGATAACGTGAGCGGCGTATAATTCTCCATCATCTTATCCACTCCTTTATGGGCTCTTTTACTGGTTGAGGTATTTTGGAGGTACTGTATATGGGCTGATAATTTTCTGAGGGGAGACAATTCTCGGTTAAGGCTCACTGGCGGGTGATGTCTGTATGAATTACACCTTCCATAAAGCTGTAATAGGAAGGACAATCAGCAGCTTGTATCTGCGCAGCCTTGCAGGGTATTTACCTTTTTATGTGGGTGTAAATTTGACATGTGCCAAGGACAAGCCTCTCTCCAGATGTCTTTCCCCTTTTGTACCGGCTCAAAAGGCCACAAAAAGAAGGCTGTTCTCGTTCACTGTTAGCACTTAAACATACAAAAGTACTGCATAATTATTAGTACACAACCCAGATTATAATAGGAAGAATGAATGGATAATCTCTTGCAGACTGAATAAGATTGTCCTCCATTTGCCTATATTTTGCCACATTCATTTTACTCTTTACTTTTTGTAGTGATGTGAAATGTTTGGTATCTTGTCTGATGGCCAAAAAACACCATTTTGGTCTCATCAGACCAAAGAATTTTCTTCCACTTGACCATGGAGTCTCCATCATGCCTTTTGTTCCACATTTAATGTGGCTTTTCTTGAACAATGGCTTTCTCTTTGCCACTCTCCCATAAAGCTTTGACTGGTGAAGAACCTGGGCAACAGTTGTATGCAGAGTCTCTTCCACCTCAGCTGCTGAAGCTTTTAACTCCTTCAGAGTAGTCATAGGTGTCTTGGTGGCCTCTCTCACTAGTCTCCTTTTTGCACGAACTGAACTCTTGGGGATTTTTGCCTTGAATTCTTTTTGCATCCATCCCCTGACTTTTACTTTTTAAGGATCTTTTCTCTGAGTTGCATTAAAATACAAACATAATCACTAAGTCTTAAGGTTTTCACATAACGTGAGCCAAACTCATGAAAAGACCTTTCATTGCCTGAGATAATCCACGGGTAAGAAGGGAGCTGCAGTTATGAAATGTACAGAGAGCAGACATTTTCACTCACCCTGTGGTTTTATAATTAAACTACTGACTTTATGAAGAGCTATTCAATATCACCGTATGGTATGTAAGGAAAATGGACTGCATAAATGCACTGTATGTCTGAAGTGGTGTGCTAAAGCCTCTGATTGCTGCTTGTTAATCTGTAATAACAGCACCTGCATCTGAAGTATGGGTATTATGGGTTATTGCTATGATTAAAGAAAGAAAAGAAGACTTATGGGTTTTAACCTATACACATGATGGACATAAACTCAGGGACAAGGGACTTAAACTTGTGTTACGTTTGGAAATACTGCTTTAAATGTATACTTTGTGTCCTATTTTTTCCTCACAGAAAAAGTTGAAACATCTCATAAATGCTGTTTGACGCTCACCTCGGTTAACTACACAGCGGGAGATCTCGTCCTGTGAGTTACATCAGCTGAAAGGTAGGATTTGCGTTCTTGGTGACATTTACCAGAAGATTTGAGGACGTTCTTCTTCTGTGTTTCTGCCTTTTAATTGCTGAGAATAATTCCAGCAAGAACAATTATTCCATGTGGTGAAGATGTCTGGATGACCTTTTACAGCTTCACTTTTATGACAAACTCAACTTGTGCCTCCTTCATGCTGCTGTATGTGTGTTCATGTGCACAAATATCAGCATGTAACATCACAGAACCCAGACCCCTATGCTCTATATTCACATTTACGGTACTGTGAACAAGTATTTGCCCCTTCCTTATTTCTTTTGCGTTTTTGTCACACTTAAATGTTTCAGATTATCAAAAAAAATGATAAAGATAACCCGAGTAAATACAAAATGCAGTTTTCAAATGATGATTTCATTTATTAAGGCAAAAATATGCCATCCAAACCTACTTGGCCCTATGTGAAAAAGTAATCGCACCCCTTTCTTATTCATAAATTTACTGTGATTAATCACATTTTTAGAAAGCTGAGTTCAGTTTCACAAACCAAATCCAGGCCTGATTACTGCCAGATTTGTTGAATCAAATAATCCCTTAAACAAAACCTTAGACAAAATGACGTAGGCTACAAGATCTCAAAAAGCAACACATCATGCTGCAACCTAAAGAATTCAAGAACAGATGAGAAACAAAGTCAATCACATCTGTCAGTTACAAAGCATTTCTAAGGCTTTGGGGCTCCAGTGAACCATGTGAGAGCCATTATCCACAAATGGGCAAAACTTGGAATAAAGGTGAACCTTCGCAGGAGTGGTTAACCAACATTACTTCAAAAGAACATCAACAACTCATCCAGGAGGTCACAAAAGAACCAAGAACAACATCTAAAAACCTGCAGGTGCCACTTGATATAAAAAGTGCAGTTACACTCAATGGCTAGTTAAAAGGTAACCAGATGAACTGATAAACAGAAAATCCACAAGGTGCAACATCTGCTATAACTACAATATTAACTAAAACAAAATCATTTGTGGATAGCAGGGGACACAGCATTTGTGTGCAACTGAAGAATGACAACTAATACCTTTGGAATAATCCAATGTCTACTGAACAATCCCTGGCATATTTTTCTTTTTCTGTTTCCAAAATGTGTTCAAGTGGCACTGGATTATTTACATGATATTATCATATACACATTTTTAACATGATATTGAATTATTTAATTATTTTTTAATACCATGATTATCGTCAAACTTGGTATACCGTGACAGCCGTACTTCACATTTGCCCAAAACATCTTGATGATCCCCAAGACTTTTGGAGAAATATTCTGTGGACTGACGGGACAAAAGTTGAACTTTCTGGCAGGTGTCATACCAACAGTCAAACACAGTGGCAGTGTGATGTCTGGGGCTGCTTTGCTGCTTCAGGACCTGGACCACTTGGACGCAATTGATGAAACCATGAATTGTGCTGTCTACCAGAAAATCTTGAAAGAGAATGTCAGGTCATCAGTTTGTGACCTTAAGCTCAAGCGCACTTGGGTTATGAAGCAGGACAACGATCTAGAACACCAGCAAGTCTACCTCTGAATGGCCTAAAAAGACAAAATGAATGTTTTGGAGAGGCCAAGTCAAAGGTCTTATTAATTAACTGTAAGAAACTGACCAGTTAGAGAGCATTTTCCTCATACATGTTTGTAAATACCCCCAACCAAACATGGAGTAATCAGCCTTGAACAAACTGGTCCATGAGTTGAACCAGTTACCTCAACTTGAAGAGTGTAAATGCCCTTAAAGTTAGTATCTGAACCACTTCTTTCTCAGTCCTTAAGTTACTAATTGAATTGTAGACGAAAGCAACACATGGAAAGCCTTAAACCATCAGCAGTGTTGGAGTAGTTACTCAAAAAATCAATCCATCACACATTATTTTCTTAAGAAGTCATAAACTTGCAAAGCAGATGGATACACCTGTTTCCGTGTTCCTCACTGGTGAATCCATCTTGCAAAGCTCCCGTCTGAACTGTTTGGGCCTGGTTAGAAAGTGACAGGACCAATCAGCGACGAGGGGCAGTACTTTCGGGTGCGGAGAAGTCATGACGTAAGCAAGCAGCAACAAGAGGCCGGTGCAATTTTGCCGGAAGACATTAGCGTGGATGCTGTTAAAGCGCCAGTTTTATCAGAACTTGGCGAGATTTCTTCATTAAAAGAAGAACAAGGAACAGCAGTGAGTTGTTTTCTTTTCAAAAGGAAGCTGTGTACTGACATGTCTACAGTCACCATGATTCGTGTTATGCAGTTCTGTATGGATTATACTCTTGGTAGGGGTGCAGCTCGGTAGCAGCTATGCCACGTGTTTTGTTGCGCTGATTGGCCCATTAGGTGTGACAGACAGAACGTTCATCCAATCACCCTCCGTTTTTTTTTTTTTTTTCAAAGGCTCTGCCCTTTCCTAATTGCTGTCTATGAGTGGTTTTCCAGATGGATGTGTGAAATGGCTAAAAGTTACTAGTTACACTACTTTTGTATTACTCCTTGTGACCTGAGATTTTCTCTGAGTCAGTCACCAGTTAAAAATAAGTCATGACTTACAGCTCATGAAAATCAAAAATCCAGTATCTCAAAATATTAGAATATTGTGGAAAAGTACATTTTCAAAGGTTTGCTGGACCCTTTTTTCTCTCATTCTGGTTCAGTACACACAACCACAATCATGGGGAAGACTGCTGACTTGACAAATGCCCAGAAGACAATCACTGACACCCTTCACAATGAGGGCAAGCCTCAGAAGGTCATTGCTGAAAGGGCAGGCTTCTCTCTGAGACTGTATCAAAGCATATTCATGGAGGGTTGACTGGAAGGGAACAGGGATGAGCTTAGCCTTCAGAGGACTGTCAAACAAAGCAGATTTAAGAACTCAGGGGAGCTTCACAAGGAATGGACTTAGACTGGAGTCAGCAGATTAAGAGCCACCACACAGACGGGTCTAGGAAATGAACTACAAGTGTCGTGTTCTTTGTGTCAAGCCACTCCTGAACCATTTATGGTCAGTGTCTCACCTGGGCTAAGGAGAAAAAAGATCTGGACTGTTGCTCAGTGGTCCAAAGTTCTGTTTTCAGCTGAAAGTCTAATTTGGAAATTAAGGTCCTGGAGTCTGGGGGAAGACTGAATCAGAGGAGCCTGAAGTCTAGTGTTTCTAGTTTCCACAGACAGTAGCTGGGTTTCCATTAATCTTGGAAATGCGCAAAATCTAAATAGCGCAATAAAAAACTGGTAATGAAAACACCTGAATCTTGAAAAACCTCTAAAATATAGCTAAAAAGTTTTTATGCTTTCATAAGGAGATTTTTCAGGCGTTTCGATATAGAAATATATTGCAAAAGTGTAATGGAAACACATTTTCCACATTTACACGTCACGTGACGTGATGCACGGTGTCACATGACCAGTCACTCCGAGACAACATGGTGTGGTACGTGTGGACAGAAGAGGAGAGGGTTTATACTTCTCTGTCACGTTCTTGTCCTTTTGGAAAAAAAAATCAAAAGTGGAGTTCATATCTCCACACATCTAAAGGTGCTCTCTGTATAGATGCTCAGTATGCCTTTAGATGTTATTAAAATTGGTCTCCCATTTAAGCAATCACCCTTCTTATGAATACTTGTTTTACAATTTACAATGATAAATCAGTTCATTTTTCTTTTGCTAAGAACAGCAGACACTTGTGTTTGCACCACTCTGCAGCATCACTGTGCAGCAGTGCAGTGTGATTGTGTGTTTGCATCATTGTGCAGTGGTGCTGTGTGATTGTGAGGATGTACCATGGCTGTAAGGACACAACAAAGCAGCTTTTCCCCCCACTCTCTGTGTAATTCTCTTCATCAGGAGCTGTTTAGTATGCTGCGGGTGTAAATGGGAGATTGGCGGGGCACTGGGTGGCAGAGCGGGCCACTCTGTCATTAATGTGCCCATCGCTGTTATCATACGCCTAATGACATCGCTCTCAGATGGCATGCTGGGAGCTCGACCACAGGGAGCCCGGCTCAAACGTCTGCAGGCGCTGCCGCCTCCCGTCATCAATTCTACACGTCTCCTCACCAAAAATGTGAGGCTGGGGATAATGTGTTTCACAGTTCAGTGCGCTCACAGGGCTTCCCTCCTGCCTGGCCTTGAAATGGGCAAATTAATAGTTCCTTTGAAACAAATTGGAATTACACCCCTCGATGCTTTAATGTCAGAAAACGACGAGCGCTGACGTCCCGGCTCTGACTGCTGATGGGATATGAAGATCTGAGAAACGCACCATGTGAGGGGGTGTAAAGATATGCAGGACCCCCGCTCCCACACACTGAGCTCAGCGTGGACCCGTACTGTACGGCGTGGCATCGGAATAAAAGACTGCCAGTGTTTAATCTTCAGCATCAAGAGGGAAACCCTTTGGTCCCATGGAAATCTATTAAGATGTTCTCCAGCACTGTTTGACTTTTATTCTTTTATTCCAGAGGGTTTTTATTTTTATCACACCGACCTTCAGTAAAAACTTAGACACATGTGATTAAAATGATTTGATTATAAAAGTTATATCCAAAATAAAACAATGCATTGTTGGTTGTGTTCAGTGAAATACACAAGATCAAACAACTGCTTCCTCAAAGAAAAAAAAACCTAATTTTACAGCTCTGCCATTGTAATAAACAAAATGTCCGAGCTGTTGCAGGCAGCTGTGTTACACTTTAGACAGATCAATTGACCAGAACTGTTGACTGGACTCACCAAATATATTAAAAATAAGTTTAACCGACTAGTAATTCTGGTTCCAACTACTTGAGGATCAGACTTTAACCATTTTCCAAGTAATCTTGGCACTCCTTAACCTGGCACGCCAGATGGATGTGTTTCACACATCCATCTGGAAAACCACTCATACACAGCGTTTGAGAAAGGGCAGAGCCCTTGGAAAAAAAAAAAAAAAAAAACCTCAGAGGGTGATTGGACGAATTCTGTCTGTCATATCTTTATGGGCCAATCAGAGCAACAAAACACGTGACGTAGCCACAACTGAGCTGCATCCCCACCGAAGACGTATCGCCATGAACCATGGACTTTTGTCGTTTTTGAAAAGAAAAAAACTCACTGCTGTTCTTTGTTCTTCTTTTAACGAAGAAATCTCGCCAAGTTCTGATAGAACTGGCGCTTAAGCAGCATCCTTGCTAATGTCTTCCGCCGTATTGCACTGGCCTCTTGTTGCTGCTTGCTTATGTCACGACTCTTCCGCACCTGAAAGTACTGCCCCTTGTCGCTGATTGGTCCTGTCACTTTCTAACCAGGCCTAAACAGTTCAGACGGGAGTTTAGCAAGATGGATTTGCCAGTGAGAAACACGGAAACGGGTGTATCCATCTGCTTTGCAAGGTTAGGCACCCCTAACTTAAAGGGTCAAATCAGACCACCAGCCCTGGCGCCCCCCCCAGGGGTGTGTCCTCTCACCAATGCTCTTCTCCCTCTAAAACAATGACTGCACCTCAGGGAACTATCAATGAAACTTCTGAAGTTTGCAGACGACAATGCTGTCATCGGTCTTATCTGTAATGTTGACGAGCCTGCATACTGACTGGGGGGTGGACGAGCTGGTCATTTGACAAACATGTCTTGAGTTTTTTTCTACAGTCTGTCGTCTCAGTGGAGAAAAGCAGCTGCTGATTCGGCACAAGTAAAACACACTTTATTCTGTTTTTTTTTTCTTCTTTTTTTTTTAACCTCTGTATATCCACATATACATAGCATGTAATATGCTGTTAACCAAGAACTATGTGACGATGTCACAGCTCACTACATCAATCATGAGTATGATACCTCATAAATGCTCTAAAATACATTTAGTTTATTTTCATTGTATTAATTTTATTAGACTATTCATTACTGTGTTGTTTTGTATTTTGCATCTTTTTGCATCCTTTTTTCCTTTTTTCATGTTTAATACACCACAGCCTATACCAACTATCACAGGTAGCTCGCGATTCACCAGAAAGATCAAACGTAAGCTATGCTACAACATTTGAAAAGTAATAAATAAGGGACATCTAGAATTTGGCCCATAAATATGGGACTTCCACAATCTTCCTGAGACAGCTCAGAAAGTTCAGCCTGCCACAGGAGCTGCTGATCATTTTCTACATAATCCAGTCTGTTCTCTGTACGTTCATCACCATCTGTTTTGGATCTGCAACCACACAGGACAGGAACAGAATGCATTGGACAATCAGATATGCAGGGCAATTTATCCAGACCTTCCTTCCATCCAGGACTTACAGTATACTGGTCCAAGCACAGGAAACACGCAGATCCCACACACCCCAGACCATAACCATTTAAACTCCTTCCTTCTGGTAGGCGTTACGGGGCACTACACGCCAAAACAACCCAACGCAGGAGCAGTTTCTTCCTGCAGGCAGTCACTTTGAAGACCACTCAACAGACACAGAGTTTCTCTGATAACCATTCAACAGTCACATCGTGGGGTTGGCCATATCATGTCAATACCACTACAATGGTGAGATTGAAAAACATGTCATGTGCATTGATTTTGAGTGATAAAGAGGAAAAAAACGTAATAAAAGCAACTAAAGACAAGGTATAGCGAGGTAACAAAACTCTCTGCTTTTTGTATGAGTAAATTATTATTTCCAAAGAGCTTAAAGATGCTCTGTCTGATCCAAAGACTTTAAGTCTGCCAAAGAACCATCTACCTGTGAAACTATTAAAAAACAAACCAGAACAAATCAGACTTTTTACACAGATACAATCATTTTTCAAACAGTTTTTATTACAAATCCAGTAACAACAAAGGTTGGTACACAACATTTTAAGGGGAAGCCTGGTACCTTCAAAGCTGGGCTTTTTTCCTGTTTTAAGGTCTAATTGGCTTGTACGTGTATATATTTTTATATATATAAAACAAAAAACCCCAAAACAAAATGGTTTTAAATTAGTCTAATAGATACTTTGCTTTGCAAGCAGCATGAAACAGCCCAATTCATGACTGCTAACAGAAAAATCTACCGGAAAATATCCTGAAGTTTTCTACATATTAGCCATTCTGGCTCTCAAAATGCAACAATGGGCCCCAGGTTTTAAAATATCAGGACCCCCCCTTTAAAATACTGTAAAAGAAACTGAAGAACATTTTTTCAGTGAGCAGACAACTTCACACAGCATAACTGAAGTAAATAAAACAAGCAGATATTGAAAATAGGGAAGAGTAAAAAGATATACATGGAATATAAAAATAAAATCCTCCAGTCGTATGTCGAATGAAATGTTTGACATCGACTCACGTCGACTCCACACGCACCACTGTGTAAACATGACTCTGAGGATTCTCCAAGTGTCGGGTCGTTTTAGTGTATGAAAATAGATTGCATGGACAGTGTCATAAATACATGGTGTTGCTGGGCTTTAACAGTCAGACACACGGTGCTGCCGGAGAAGAAGCACAGCACCGTATGTTTTTGTGAGGCTGGATGAAGATGTTTGATATCTGTTTGTGCGTCTGCTCAGCTCTGCTCATAAAAAGTACAAACTCTACGTCTGAATCTAAAGATATGGAGGATTTAAAATGTGTTTTCTAAAATACTCCTCTGTCTAATCTACTCGTAGTGATCTAAACTCGCTGCTGGCTGTCGATTAACTTTGGGAGGCTCGTAGAAAGTTTCATGTGCTGTTCGTCTGGACAGAAATGCTGTGATTGGAGGTGTTTGTCTCCTTCCTCCTGCTCAGTTTGGGATCTCCTGCTCAGCTGTTTCCTCTTTAACTGTTTCTTCTTCTTGTGGCCGCTCCTCTTCTTCCTCCTGCAAACACATGACACATCAAACCATCAAATTACGATCAGTACAGTGCTAAATTCAGTCAGAATCGGCTAAAATTGCATACTGTACACCTTATTTAAGGCTCAGTCCCATTTCTATTTTTCACCCTAATCCCCTCATTTTTGAGCACCCTCTTGCTCCTGGAAACAAAGTCTGGAGGGGAAGTAATGTACAAAATGTGATCCATCAAAACCCTGGTATATCATAGTTGTCTTTGATGGCATCTGCACACGGTTTCCAATACGCCGTCTTCAGCCACAGTAATTTCCCTTATATAGGCTTTTGGCATCTTTTTACTGAAGTCAGCAGAATCTCAGAGATATGAGAAGAGAAGACTGTGTCTTGAACAGCTGGGTAGATCAGCTGAGTTACTCAGAGCAAAGTAAACTAACTTCTAAAATGACAAAAACATCTTCAAAATGTAAATGTGAGTTTTAAACCCCACACAGAGAAAGTGACACAGTGAGCAGGAGTCACGGCGGGCCAAACGAGAAGCCAGCTGATTTACCAAAGCAGACAAAGTGAAAGTGACAGTGGAGAGAGCGGCGACGGTGATTAAACGACTCTGACAGATACAATTATCCCCCCTCCAGAGGTTAATGAACACATCTACACAGCAGAATGTGTGATCACCAGGTTAGGATCGTCAGCCCACAACACCTCGTGACTCCACGCTCCTGCAGCCGGCCCAGAGCAGACATTCTCTCTAATTCTCTGTCAGTCAAAAACATGGCTCCTCTCCCAAATGGACTCTTTGTCTGCTCATATAAATCTCCAAATATTATTTCTGAATATCGTTAACTTTTCCTTTTAGACTCATCCTGACACAATCTGTTCCATGCAGACACACAAATCTGTTTCTTTGAAACTTTCACATAAAACAGACCCATAATGTATGTGATCCTCATGGCAGCAGCTTTTCATACAGCAGAGTCCCAGCTGTGTGCTCCCTAATTAAAAGACGAGTCTTTAAAAGGCAAGAAACAGAAAACATCTTAAACAATGCACTGTGATGGGAATTTAACTGTCAAACAGTCTAAAGCCCAACTCTAAGGCAAACACATCGCTGTTGTGTTTTTAAATATTAAAAAAAAAAAAAAACTTTTCTCTGCTTTTAATGTATACATTTTGTGAATATCAAGTCAAAAGACTCTTATGTATATATTCATATCCCAACTACAGCTACAGTTTGGAAGCTAAATGCCTCTGTGAGGTTTAAAATCGTGGGATGGTGAAAGCACAGAGGTGAACTTCCATAATCTAATCAGTTCATCCATGAGTCGGAGTGGACACAAAGTTTAAAGAAAAACAAACAACGCCGCAAAAAATATCAGAATAAGATTTATTTTGTTCATTTAATATCTTTTATGTAATATATACATTTTTTTCATTTAAGCCTCTGCATTGATGTTACACCCTAGATCTGTGAAGACCTATGGGTGGGTGACTGTGGCTCAGTAGGTAGAGTTGGTTGACTTGCAGTCGGAAGGTGTGTGTCCTTGGGCAACAGATTTAACCCGAATATTTCCTCAGCTATTTCCTGAACAAAAAACACCATTTTACTGACTGTCAACTTTCCATGTAGACAGTGACATCAGCTAACAACAGACTGTATTGAGATGAAATGCTTGATGATTTTATATCATTGTAGCGTTGGGAGGACGTCTTGGGCTGTTATATTTGACCCCCAAATTGAACTAAGCCAGGAAAGGGTTGAGAAAACATCCTAACGGTGTAAATACAAAATGTCGGTGTTTTCACATGTTTATAGAAACCTTATTCCAACTGTGTGTTAAGATACAGATTTTGGATTTCACTTTTCAGAGTCTTTTAGCCTGATTTAAGGCCAGATTTACCAAGCCACTACTTGACCTCTGAAATTTGTCACAACTGATGATTTGTCCAATGACCTTCAAATGTGCGCTGTCAACACAGTTATTCTCACTGCTACCAATCAAGTCTTAGCTTTCCCTGATTTTGAGTTGTAAACATGATTCCAGGCCAGGCTTTAAGTTGTTGTCATTGTGTTTTGTTTTTTCTTTTGTTATTTGTTTTACATTAGGGAAACATCTCTTACTGACATTTGACAGCTAGGAGGTCTTTTAGTTTAAGTTTAGTTAGTTAAAGAGAATAGAAGAACAGCTCCCTGCCATTCATTTTTATTGTTATCACATGGTCAATGTTCAGTTTTTCTGCAGCATAAGTGTTTTCATTAGCATTGTGCGTGTTTAATGTGGAGTGGGAAGCTTTAAAGAACATTATGGTGCATCCTGTCATTATTATAAGTGCAGAGTCCTGGTTGCCATGCCAACTCATGAGGGTTCGCTATCTGCTTAAATGTCTGAATAACAGCACAACTGAGACATTTATGAACTGATTTAAACTAATAAAAGATATACTGAGGGCCATGATGATTACTTATAACCACTCTGTCTCTGTTAACAGAAACAGTGTGAAGTTTAAATCATCATAGAAAATATTTTAAAAATGAACAGTGGTGAGAAAACTGTGGAAGCGTTTCTTCAGAGATTCACCAGGTAGGTGTTTAAGATTCAAGCAGTATGTCATCGTTACATTCAGGAAAAGAAACACCAAAGTTTGTGTATGAACGAATGACTGCTTGGTAATAAAGATTGAAAATGAATGTGTCTGATGACCCAGGATCAAGATGAATTCATGTGTTGCTGTAAATAAATCAGAGCAGAGGATGTGTGCAGCTATTTGCAGAGGTTGTTAAGGCATGTGTAGAAACAGTAAATTAAGGTTAGGGTGAATGCAAAAGACAGCTCCTTTATTATTGCTTTTATAACATGAATCTTGTTTGGCTCTTTTTATCACTTCAGAAGTTTTCAGTGGTGGAAGGTAATTAATTATATTTACTCAAATTACTGTGATTGAACGGAACAAAAAGAAAGTCCGCTCAGCGCACTTTCTGAACGGATTTATCAATGAAAAGACATGAAGACGAGTGAGACTGAGAGTTTTCTGTGGTCAGACTATAAACCTGTATGTTAACATGAACAGTCATATGATAGAAAGCTTAGTTTTAGCAGACCAGCTGTTTGAATAAACAGAATAATTCCCCCTTCAGCACTACGAGGTCACAGATGTGAAACGGAGCTGTCCACACCCTGCAGGTGCAGATTGTCCATCAGACACGTCAATATTTATCAGATATTATGCCGGTTTATCAGAAGCGTCTCCTTTGGCTCTACAAAGAAATAATGGTTTCTTTTGTTTGTGTTATTTGAATCTTCTGACAATAGTTTATAGCAGTTAGAACAGGAGGGAAGGGAGTTTTTTGCAACACTCACCTCTCAGTGTTAAGGTGAGCCTGGAAACAAGACGTACATCGGATATAGAAGATAAGACTGTCTTACGTTACTGGTCTTAAACCTGGAGTCTGTCATTTTATTTATATCAGTTAGGTGACGGTTGATGCTGGTCCGCAGGCTCCTTAGGCTGGGAGCGCTGTACTCCCTGCTCAGAAAATATGACTGTCTCAGGTTGCTATAGTTACTCCAAACGGAGTAGCGGCTAACGGCTGCTGCGCATTAATTTGTAATGATTTTTGGCCAGAACTACTTGTGAAGTTCGAATGGTGTCCATAAATCAGAAGTTAATGGACGTCATGTCCAGAGCCAATCAGAATCGAGTATTCACCAAGACCATGGTGTAACTATATGTAGTTACATTGTTATATGTAGTTACACCATACCAACTCTGATGCAGACCAAACATGCAGACTCTGGCCCAGTTAAAAGCAGGGGTCTTGTTCGCTTCCAAACAAACCTTGGTGCGGTTCTTTTGAGGTGTTAAAGCAAAGTAGACCAACTTGTGAACCAAAGGAAGGAAGTGGCATAAAGCGTAATGATTTACAGATTTACATGTGTTATTTAATACACTCAAATACATTTCAGTACTTCGCTCAGCATCTGTGTAGCCATAGCAACACATCATAGTCTCTTGCATATGTTGGCTTGCCTTCTTCGGTACTGACTCACTCGTCTCATGTAAAGAACGACATGCTGGACAGCTCACTGCTCGTAATGCCCCAATGCAAACTCAGTACTTAGTACTTAGAGCAAACTTTAAATTAAATATTTTTTACTTTTACTTGGGTAAATGTATAGACCAGTACTGTAACTTAAGCAAATTTTAATCAGAGTAACTGTACTTTTACTTGAGTACAATAGATGTGTATTTTTTCCACCACTGGAAACTTCTAAATAAAACTGAACCTATTTTTTGGCTATACAAATCTGCCTATATCAGCTGTAAAGTGTGGCCCTATGAACAAATAAGTTAGTTGAGTTTAAGCCTGGACCAACAGGGCAACTTTGGCTGAAATCTTTTACTTTATTCATCCTAATTCCTTGTGCTTTTAAGTTTATTTAAAGACTAGAAATTTTTATTTGTTCATCCTCAAACTTTAAATGGTGTGTTGTAAGGTAGGCCTGGGCGATACGGCCTAAAAATCATATCACGGTATTTTTCTTGCCTTTGACGGTATTATATCATGGTATTACAAAATTAAAAAGAGATAATGCTTTTTAATCCAAATTCAAGTGTTATTAACCACCTTCTCCCCCTAAAACAAGCCTTTGATGACATACTCAATTTATCTCTAAGTATAGAAACACAGGAAACTTTTTTTATGTCTTTTTTAAGTCTCTCTATGTTTAGATTTAACTTCACTCCAAGTTGAGGTGTATTAAGCTGCTAATGACTCGAACACGTTTCCTAGTGAAGGTGTTCACAATAAAAGCGTTTCAGAAAAATAACAGCCGTGGACTTTTATTTTGAAGAGCTTGGCGGAAGCATTGTGTTTAGCATTGAGTTAGCTTAGCTTACCGTAGAATACGGCTAGTTTAAAGGAGCTTTTCTGACCTCGTTTAACATCGCAGCCTGGATGTTTGACTCACTGTGGACTTAGAAAAGACAGTCATAAGTTAAGATAGACTTTAAACAGTTGTTTATGCCGTTGTAAGAGGAAGAGCTGCAGTGCCGGCCTCTGAGACCAGCTTGTTATCAGTAAAGTCAGAGATGATCATGTAGGTCACATGCCCTATATGACCAGACCAAAACTGTATTAGGAGGTTAGACCAGGAAACAGTAGAAATTATAATTGGTCAATTGAATTGGAATTGTTGCACCTCTGGTTTAAGTAACTCCAAGAGCACAACATTGTTTGAGGAGAAAAACATTAAAAAAAATAGATTTAACCCCTTAATTTTGCTGTCAAAGTGTACTACTTTGATGTATTGAACTGTCAAATTAAAAAAAACCAAAAACAAACAAACAAATAAAAAACCCCGGGGGAGCAAGACCCCGGACCCCCTAGAAAGGTCGCAGTGCACATGACCAAAATGGTACCACCTATGCCTCAATTTGAGCCAGGAAAAACCTGCTGAGGTAATGCAAGTAAACCAAAGACTGAAAGTATAAATACTGGAAGAAAACATTTAGGTATAAAACTCTTCATTTTGCACCTTTAAGTTGTTGGTATATCTTTATATTTACCATCTTTTCAGTTGAATAATGACACTTTCCTTTCAAATGAAGCTGTTACACTTTCAAATCAACTGTGAGACTTTTATTTCGAGTCAGTTTAGCAACTCCGTGTCTATCCTGTAAATAAATCAGCGTGGAGGATGTGTACAGCCATTTGCAGACGTTGTTAAGGCATGTGTAGAAACAGTAAATTAAGGTTAGGGCTAATGCAAAGGACGGCTCGTATATCATCTCTTTCCTAACAGGAACCTTGTCGGCACCTCTGGAGCTGTCTTGATATGCAGTCTCGCCTGGAGAAAAATGTGCTACTTTTTCCTGAACTCTGGATACTTTGCGGTGCCGGTCCATGGGGTGGATATAAATCTCGCTGAGGGGTGACACCTCATGAACTTCGCCATCGTATACATTCGTGCCATCTACCAAATCTCCCTGACAAGCCTGCCAATTTTCCAATTACCTGTGGCGCCATCCGTTATCAGAGGGCCGGTCGGCTCTTAAATGGGAAACAAGAGGTGGGGAGGGGCCAGCACATGCTAACTATCTCATAAAGCCGGGGATGTGCCTCTGCTGCCTCCTCCTCCTCTGATTTAGTGCTCGTCCCTGAGGAGAGGGGTGACACAGGGCCTCCTGGCCTCTCGGGGCCTTCACAGAATTTCTCTGCTCTTTATCCTCCCCACTCAAACCTCTCAGCCACCCATCACTTCTGCCTCCGCCTGAGGGAGCAGACAGGAGTCGCTGGTATTATCCTGCTGTCTGTATGCCTGCAGAGCCGCCTCCTCCTCCTCCTCTGCTTGGGGAAGGAGAGAGGCAGCAAAGAGAGATGCAGCCCAATCTCCATCTGTTTTCATGTTTTTTGACTTTCACTGAAATGCAGCTTTTAAAGTGATATTGCAACAGAAAATTGCCCTCCACTTGAGCCCACTCCTCATAGTCAGCCTTATGGAGTGAGTCTGCACAAATTGTCTGTGTATCCTGCAGTTTAAAGTGTCAGAGAGACGAAGAAAACAAGCTCTTCATCATATTTTTATGTACATTTCATAACTGGTAAGCTGTTCGAGAAGGGGTTTGCTTCCTGTATGAGGGCACTCGTCGAAAAGTGACATCCATCTGGGCAACATCCCATAGACAGCGTTTGGAAGGGCAGAACCTTTTAAAAATCAAACTTGAAGGCAGAATGAACACTCTTTCTGTCACATTCATTACTGGACTTTAGAGCAAGAAAATGTTTGACAAAGTATGTACAACACTTCACTATCAGTGGGGCCAGTTAATAAATCAAACTCTTGCTAAAGCCTGTCAGGAGAAGAGAAAAGTCTTAAGTGTGTTTTATGCTCTTCTTTTAATAATGACATGTCCAGTTCTGGTCAAACTGCTGCTATAGCTGCATCCATGCTAGCCTCTTTACCAGCCACCATTGTTTACAGGCTTGCTGTCGATTCAGCTAAACCAAAGATGTAACTACTGTTTCTTTTCATTTCAAATGATGCTGAGTGGTCTGGTCATTATCTGACCCGGAACAAGCCCATCAGGTCAAAGCTTTGCATCTGGGCAATCCATTGGCTTTGCAAGGTTAGTTTTGAATCCCATAAGTTAAAAATGGTCAGGGTAAAATTGCGCCAAAAAAAGAAATAGTAAATAATTGTAAAGTAACAAATTTACATAAAAAATGAACTGCTTCAATTTGGTATGGATGCAGAACTATAGCCCAGTTCGTCAGCCGTAGGGTTTCAGGTCATTTTGTATAGACATCAAATCTGGTCAGTCCATTAGCTCTGCAAGGTTAGATTGGTAGGTCTCAAAAATAATAAATACAGCCAAAGTAAGGCTAAATGAAATATTGTTTAACAGGGAAGTGAGTAGGCCCAATAGTCCCATTGCAGGATGGGCAATGTTAGTCATGTGACCTTAAGCATGTCAGGCTGCCACTGCTTTGTTGTAGCAGAAGACCAACACCACAAGTTTTCATGTTTCTGTGACTAATATGGAGCTTAGTGTGAGGTCAAAGAAGTCATACAACCTACTGTAATCAGCTGAAGGCCAGCTGATTTCAATTATTGTCTCACAGTAAACTACAGCTCATTCTCTCAACAATGCAGTGCATTTGAGAAGAAGTTCCTCTTGCTGATCCCTGCTTCATCAATGTTATCAAAACTAAACTGTTTCCCCTCCTCCATCCCAGCCTTCTCCTTTCTAGCCTAAAGCTCTTGTTGCCGCCTAATATTCATGTTTATCTGACTATGGAGTTCATTGCTGCTGATGTAAATTTCACTGAATTCAACATGCATTTTGATAAATGTATCTATATAGGGGTCTCTAGCAATGCTCTCCCTCGAAAGTCAAAGCATTCTGCTTGACAAACCCAGGGAGCATCGTTTGAGAAGAGCCTTCACCACTGACTGAACATTAACCCTCTGTCAGCATGCACTGTCAACATTTTAATATTGTTCAAGTTTCCTTGACCAGTTGCTTTTTCTCTCAATCTTCTTTTAAATTTTTAAAGATTTATTTTTAGCTGGTCCTAGTCTTATCTTTCCATGAAAAAAATGCATTCAACAAACAATAATAATCAAAGTTTTAGTAGGAAAAAAAAAAAATTAATAAAACAAAGTGATGATATGTATGTAAAATGTTGAGTTTATATAAGAATTTTATGAAGAAATGTTGCCCCTTTCACCTGTTTTCCCTCTCCTCTTTCCCTCCTCCTCTGTTTGTGTGCATGTGTATCAGAGCCGCTGTTAGAGGGCTGCACAGTGTGATATTTGAAATCTGAAAATGACTTAAAGACCCAAATAGGAAAAAAATATAATTGCTGATTTAAAATGTAATTAATGTAAATAAAAAGTTATCCATCTGGTTAATTGCCCTTTTAAAAAAAAGCTATTTATCAGTTTTTCCAGTGTCTTTTTCAGGCTTAATTCACAGTATCCAGCAAGATGGACTCCATTGCCCACAAAGAGCATAAACAAAAGTGGATGCAAGTGATTGCAAAAGTTTGATCTGCAACAGAGGTGGGACAAAATAATCAGTTTGATTTGATAATAATATTTGAGCCTTCCACCCTGCATGTGACGATACAGGAACATGGCCGCCATTAGAATATGTTCTATTGGCATATTCAAGGAAATATGAAACAATTTTCTACTCAAAGAAAAATGTATGTTCTTCAAAAGTTCAAATTAATATATATAACAGCAAAAATGTAATCAACCAAAGTCTGTCAAATTCATCCTATCATCAGCATTTAATGTAAAAAATCCTATGTTTACATGATGACTTGTTTCTTGAATTATCATCTTAAACTGAAGACTATTAGTGATGTGAAATTTTGACCATGTTATTAATAATTTCAGCACGTTATAGATCCTCCAGCTGCTGAGCCAGAGAATCAGCATGGTCTGCTCCCTCGCTGTGGACCACACAAGCTCAGGTATGCAGGTACGGAGCCGTGATTTGCATGAGTGGCCGCTGCTGGAAACGCTTACATACCGACCCACCCCAGAAAGAGCCTGCAGGAGCTGATGGGCTCTGGCTTTGTGGGATATCTCTATCAATTCTCTCCAGGGAGACGAGGAAGAGGAGGAGGGTGGGTTTGTTGTCACCATTCTTTTTCTTTAGGCCCTCTGGCTCTAACATATACATGTATGATAATGAAATGCCACATTTTTCATTCTGGTTGGGGTCGGCGATTTAAAGGGCATGAGCAGAGCGCCGCTGTCATGTGATGCAGAAGAGGAGGAGGGATGAGAGCGAGCGTTAGGTGGCAACACAGACCAGCACACATACACTATATAATCAAGCTCATAAAGTGGATTAAAGCAGAGTGTAAAGGAATCATAATGTACAACACAGCATGCACTTTAATAAGCTTCCTCGTCTTTATCGAGCCTCTACAGTCCTCAAAAGAATTAGCTGTTAATTAGTGTGACTGATTCTCTTATCCTGTTTTCTGCTTTCTCTGTATTTATTTATGAGTGTGTGTGACTGTGCAGCGTTTGTGTGTGTTCAGAGACGCTCGGCTCTATAGCGTCCTCTCGTCTGTGATGGATTCGCCCCCCCTTGCTGTGAGATAAATGTTCAGCTGCACTGATAATAACGCAATCCTGCACATTTCTGTGCAACCCGATGAATGCCAAGAGAAGAGACGGGCATCAGGACTTCATGTTGTTCAAAATCCACAAGCACAGTGAGGTTAGAACAAGTTTATTATATTAAATTCATTTATTTAAAATCAAGTCTGCTCTGGTTTTAAATGGACATAATGCATGATTAGAATAAAATCCTAATAATAAAAACATGATTTGATATTTACAAACCTATTTAATTAAAGGCACAGTACATCTATTCTGACGCCAGTAGCAAAAGATAGACTTGCTTCTCACGTCGGCCCACCTCAACTTCTTAGTATCTTTTAAATTGAGGGCCACTAACAAAAACTGCCGTCCATAAGGTGTATTAACTTAACAGCACACCAATGTTTTGGTTTCATGGATGAATTTTTACATAATGAGGGAGAAAAGCAGTTGAAAGTGGCCCAAGCTACTCATAACTCATAACTTTTTAAAATTTTTTTAATTTAAGATTTATTTTTGGGCCTTTTCATGCCTTTATTGAGAATTTTTATTTTGTTCTGCAATGTCATCATGCGTTTCTATGCAGCTGTGTTGCTCTTTTGGAACCATCTGTTTTTGCCAAATGGAGTTTGAGCATCTACAAGCTATACCATGGCAGTTGCACTTAGCATTGTGAGAAGCTCACTTGTCTATAACTAAGGGGTGTTTTCAGTCAAACCAGCACTCCTCAGGGAAAAACAGTAAGGTGAGGTAAAGGTTTTTTCTTAAATGTAGGATTATGACCTAAAAGGGAGAAAAGAGGCTAAAAGGCCAGTCTGGTCAGTGATGTGTATTCCAGCATGTTCTAAGCAGAAAAGCAGCCACTTGGAATACACAGTATATTAGGTAAATTTTCAGTTATGTTTATCTGATTCAGCTCTTTATTCCGATATATTTGTCAGGCCGTCTCTAGGTAGCAGACAGCTTTTTAGATGGCCACAATAAAGTGAACATTTTAGTGCAAAAAATGTTAAAGGCATGCGCATTATCAGCATATCTGTAGAGGTAGATATGAACATTCCTGCAGATATTTACAATCTAACCTTTGCCAGCAGCTCTGGCAAAGGTTAGATTACTTAAGTCTTTTTCTTCATGATCCTGATTTCTTGCCGGCAAATTCCACATACTCCATGTCCAAATCATTGTATGTGCCCTGCGGTTCACCCCCACCCATTGGATGCGTTTCCAAAGATGTGAGTAGATGTGAGTTCACCCTAGGTTGTGCTAACGCTACGAATGTGTGGCACAAATCACACAAATTAGTAACTGAGGATAAGTTGTTGACTGGTGCAACTAATTCTCTTGAGTTCATTTTTTTGCATGGTCGCTAATGAAGCAAACGATGCATTTAACACATCACAAATTCTCCTCTTTCATGTAAATTACTTATTCAATTCATGCGAATGAGGGGAATTTGTGCGACGTTCAACATGCTGTTTGCTTCATTTGTGACCATTGAAAAATGTTAAATCAAGCGAATCAGTTGTGCCGTGATGGAAAATCAGCATGGAGATCCTCAGGTGATATATTTTACATATGTCACCTGAGGATCTCCAAAGGACCAGCCCTGAGGAGGGGGGAAGTTCATTCAACCAGAAAATGGAGGAGAAACTTCTTGTGTCTGTCTGTCTGCCTGAGCTATACGACACGTATAGCACGTGCCTGTTCTACTGGCACCGAGCTTGCTTGGAGGAAAGTGAGTGCGGAGCTGATGCCTGGTAAATTGTAAAGACATTGTCTGTCATTTCATTTCAACCATCTACTACTAAGTTAGCAGGTTTTGGGCTTTCCACAGCGGACTAAAAGCAGCAATCCTCTAAATGTAGTCAAGCTCAGCCATGTTTGTTGACATGTGAAAAAAGGAAGCCCCTCCCCTCTCCCATCTTTTGGGTACTCCCTTACGCGTGATTTGACGCGAGAGTGGAGCAAGTCATTTGCTGGAATTTTAAAATTAATTTGCATTAACTCCCTATGCTTGCTTGTTCAGATATGTGCGATTAGGCAATAGTTCATGTGTTGTGTGAACACAACATTGGTCCATGGTTTCGTGCAGGGATGCGTGATAATTATCGTACCGATAAATTATTGGCCAATATTGCAGATATTTAACATATTTTCATTATCCCGTTAATAAAAAAAACAGTAGGTGGCGCTGCGGTACGTGACCTGCTGTTAAGCACCAGAGAAGAGGAAGCAGCCTCAGTGCTAAGAGGCTAATAGAAGTTAACATCATGGCGGTACTGGCAGAGTTTTTCAGTATTTACAGAGAGGATAACACAACAGTGTTTGCAAAATTTGTCCCGCAAAGATCCTGAAGAGTGGAAAACAGTCCTCGAGTTTTAACACGTCAGATCCTTTAAGTCACTTAAAAGTCTTCATCCTAACAACTGTTAAACGAAGCGGCAGTAGCTGCTAGCCTCAGCCGCAGGCATTAGGACCAAGCCAAAGGCTAATACCAGGCAGAGTGCTGATTCAGCAACTAATGGAAACTGCAGAAAGTTTGCCAGAGCCAAAAGGGAACACTTATAACGACAAGATCAGTCTCACAGTCTCCTGATCCACCGCTACTTTCATAGACATTTCCCTGCCTGTACTGTTTGACGTGACATTAGGAACAGAATTTTAGCCACAGACCACAGTGTACTTAACATTTTTAACCTATTTCTGATATAAGTCATGTCAGTGTACATTTTTAATCTTTATGTAAAACATTTCAATTGCGAACATTGATTAGAAAGGAAGAGACTTACTCTGGAGTGCGCTCTGCATGGGATCACTGTGCCGACGGAGTATGTGGAGTTTGAGGGTTATCATTCTATCTTTCATTTCGCAGACCTGCCAACCTGTACGCATTTTGCATAGCAGGTATGCAATTTGACATGTTAATACACTGGCATGACTTGCCTTTCTAAACTACGCAAAAAGCTGCCGATGTGAGTTCTGAGGGGAATATGCACGTGCCGCATATGTCTGACATCACGATGCAGCAGCACGATGAAGCAGTTTCAACCAATTATAAAGAGTAGCGGAGAATAACGAGTCTGCTGAACCCATAGCGTTATATCCCTGCTCCCCCTCCTTCCTGCCTCCTGTCCTAGGCCTCCCTCCTCCAGCAATGACAAGGTGAGAGAGGTGCGTGCATGCCAGGCGCGCAGTTTTTACCTGTTGCCACAAAAACTTCAATCTCACTCTCAAACTTTGTGTGTATTGTTATGGTAAAGACACGATTTGGTGACAGATTTTTAGTTTTATTTACCATTTAACTCCAATAGTACTGCTGTTATCATTACACTGTTAGAGAGAAAAGAGGGATTTATTCATTAAGATTAGCTCTATAAACATCAGAACCCAGTGTGATACTACAATATGGACCAATATAAAAATGCATAGACCTAACACTTCAGTCCTTGAAACACAGTTAAAAGATGGACAAAGAAACATACTTCGGTCTCTAGAACACATTTTAAAGTGTAAGTAAATAAGATAAACACAGAAAAAGACTTCAGCTGTCCGTTGGTCCTGCCTAAGTAAAAAAAAAAAAAGAATGATAAAAGGATTACAGCAGCAAATAGCAGCATGAATGGAGCTCATTTGCTCCTCTGTCTGATCTCAAGGTCTGATTTCCAATTTCATATTGTTCTAATCGTCTTCAGGCACCAACACTTCTATGAAGTTAGTCAGCTTCCTGCATGTTGCTCTTGTTTTGTGTCTGGATGTGGAGATGAACCATCAGTGTCTCTCTTCTCTGCTGCACCCCAAAATTCTTAACAATGATTGGCTGTTAGCTTTGTTAGACATTAATGTAGGACTGTAATTTAGGCTGTTTTTCAAGTACTTTCACTTAGTGAGCATATATTTTGGTTACATGTTGGTTTTAGAGATGTAACAAACATTTTATATATTGTGCTACAGGTTTGAAATTAAAAGGCCTTCCATGGACAGGTGTTGAAAATTAGCACTTTGCTATAAACACTTATAGCAGTGCATCTGGGACCTGTGTATGATTAAATGTCACAGCATCAATGTTACTGTGTGTTCATGTCAAATAAAGGCTTAATGAATATGAAAATAATTTTTTGTTCTGTGCTAAAGGATTGTCAACCTCTGTAGCACCAATGCTATCTATATTCATGTGTGTGTGTGTATATATATATATATATATATACACACACAAACACACACACACATATGTACCTTCCTGTTAGTGAACTGATCCAGACAGTGAATGGGGAAATTACTGTGTGAAAAGCAAAGGAGTTGCAAAAATCTGAGAGAAAACCTGGACGACATAAGTGGTACTCAAAATATTTTGCCAAGGTTGGCAAGTCTGCATTTAGTAATCATTCTTTTTAATTCTAAAAAAAAAACAAAAAACAGCCTACTTTCTATTTTGTGAACTAGAGATTTCAAAGTCCTGTTTATGACTCCCAAAAAGGACCATGAAACTTAACATACAGGCATATTTGTTGTAGGCAAAAGTTTTAAATCATGCATCCCTAATTTTGTACCTTTTCTACTAAAGCTGCACTGTGAATATGAAAATGAAACATATAAGTCCTCAAAGGGCATTAAAAATAAGCGACAATTACTATAATACTTGTACTGTAACAACTTAATTGTTTTTTTTTTTTATCTGATTTCTGTATTCTGTTATAATGAGCCTATAATAATCTCTGATGTGTAACTGTTAGTTGTTCTCCCTCTCAGTGCTGTACAGGATCAACATCAGCTCATTCTCTCCTGTTACCCATTAAAAATGTTAAAACCTTCATAAAATTTACTGCAGTCAATCCAACATTTAGTAAACAGAGCCTCTCTCTGCTGTGTGTGTTTTCAGTGCCTGTGTGTGCTCTTGTCGCCATTCAAGAGACGATACAATTGCAGCGGGTCATAAACAGCAGCTTCATTAGCCTGTTTGGGCGCTGCGTTACGCGCTACATTTAACCACCTCTGCCCCCTGCCTCCCCCTCGTCTTCCTCCTCAGCATCCACAAACCTCAGAGCACAATTAAATTTCATGACTGCGCATATTTGCAATTCCCATTTCATTTATTACAAAGGGCATTCTTCAACGTCCTTTTTTCTCTTCCAGGAAACGTATTTCCATTTTAGTGAGGCATGACCAATACTGAGGTGAAGTTACCAGGCAACACCTAATTTAATCAGAGACAAATTCACAAGCAGCTTTTTCTTTTTATCGCCTGGTCAGATGACTCCAGACGCCTGCTGGAAGAGGATATACGGCTGGTGCTTTCTCTCTGATTTCTATTTGAAGCATTAAGAATAAAGCAGAGGATGGTAAAAAGGCCTGAGTGCTTTAAAACTGTAAAACAGGATGAGTTTCCCTGCTTTATTTCTCAGAGAGGCTGCAAACCCACACCAGGTTTGAGAGAGGATGAGAAAATGTCTCATAAACTAAGAACAAAGAGGGGGGGAAGTGTTAAATGTGTTTTACATAACATCAAGAGATCTTGATGTTTGATGCAGGTACACTTTAAACATAGTCATAGTTCACACTAAAGACCAGTGGGTTAACACAAAGACAGCTCACAACTACAGCAGCAACTGGCAATGATTGAAGTCAAAGCTAATGGTGAGCATTCAGAGGTTTGCATTTTACCTTAAAATTTAAAGTAAAGACCCCTTGCACGAGACATGACACATCTGTCGCACTTGGTCATGGCCCAGCTCGGATGCCGAAAAGGACTGTTCCTTGAATATGCAAATCTTAGAAAGCTTGAGAGGCCAGCTTTGGATGCTAGCAGATCTTTTAATTAGCATTAAATTCTTGCTTTCTCCAAAACATCTCATTTGTAACATAGAAACGCCTCTTTCAGTCGGCTCTTCACAATATTCTCTCTCTCAAATTTATGTTTGGTCAGCGTTGTGGTCTTGATGGAAATCCAGAGTTTGACTGAGACAAGACCAAGTAAAAAAATGCTCTCGAGTCAGAGACAAGACCAAGACATTCAAAACATGGTCTCGAGACCAAGACCGTTCTCAAGTACTACAACACTATCATATGCTGTATAATACACTGTTAGACCACTCAGTTGAAGGTTATAAAAAAAAAAAATTAGACGTGTTAACTTAAAAAAATCCAAAAATAGCTATTACAGCTCTATTTTTCTGAGTTAATACAACACATTTTAATTTGAAGCAAACAGGACTAAGCCATTCTAAGTTTTTGCATTGTACTCAAATTATCTGAGAATTATCCCTAAATCTACAGTTTTCCCAGAATGCCTGTGTGCATTACATTTTTTGACCATGAGTGAAGTTATTGACTCACCATAGTTTCGCCCATGTGAAGCAACTATAATATTCAATAGATGGTATACTGAACATGATAGGAAAGCACTTCCTGGTTCAGTATGCAGTATGCAGTAACCACATAAGTGATGATGATTGGCTAAGGTTTCATGGTAAGCCAATCAGAGGCAGTGTTCAGTTTACACACAAACCACACACGCACACAGCAGCCCCACACACCCAAACTAGCAGAGGAAAGCTGCAGCAATGGCGAGTCTGGAGGGAAAGTTGACGTTTTCAAAGTGGAAGTACAGACACTACTTTATTCTCATTGAGGTAAAAGGCAAGAATGTACCTGAAGTGTACATTATGTCCTGGAGCAAAGTGTTTGTCCATGTTCATTGTAAGCAACTCTACTCTAATGAAGCATCTCTCAATGGCATACGCTTCTACAAAACTAGTGGCCAAAAACACCATTGTTGACACTGTTGATAACAAAGGAAACGGAGCCACGCCGTCCAAGCAGCTGGCTGGATTTTTCTGTTCCAGCTTCACAAAAACTTGTGACAGAGACTGAACTGAATGGAAAAGTTCTGTGTAAGTACCTGCCTATGCAATTCTACTCTATGCCAGGGGTTCTCAACCTTTCAGCCTGCGACCCCCAAAATAAAGGTTGCTGAGACCGGGGACCCCCACTGTACCTGAAGGTGGTTGAACACAGTCGTGCATATTCAGAGAATAGTCATGTGCAGACAAGGCCGCCCATTAGGGGGTAAAAATGGGAGAGATTTCTGGGGCCCAGCCAAACTGGGGGCCAGCAGAATCATGGTCCATTATAAAGTTAAGCTGTGGTATTTTATATTTATCCTGAATAATAACCACTCTTATCAAAGAGACAAATTTTAAATCATTTGTGTAGTAAGTAGCCCTCTTAAAAATGTAAATCCTTTTGTTGAAAACAGAATTCAAATACAATAAAAATGGCTAAAATTGGTTAATAATGGCAAGACATGGTGGGAAGGTGGTGCAATTAGATTTTAAAAGTAGCAGAAGTTGTTAGAAATGCCAAAAATTAGATTAACGTGGCAAAATAACCTAAAAAAAGGCAAAAAAATGGCTTATTTAACTGTAAAATTGGATTCAAAAGTAGCTGATATTGCGTTACAGTGGCAAAAATAGGTGGAAATTTTGTGAAATGGGATGAAAATTGATATAAACTGGCAAAAAAGGGTTAGCTGAGGCAGAAAAAGTCAGAAACGGGCATAAATGGGTATATTAAATTAGGAAATGTGGCTTGAAAAGTGGTAAAAGGGGTTAATAGTGGCAATAATATGTCAACAGAGCCAGCAATAGGCAGAGGGTGGCAAGATTTGGTTTAGAAGTGGCAAAAACAGGCAGAGATAAGTGGTGGAAAGGGTTTAAAATGGCCAAAAAATATGTTTTAAGTTGCAAAAATGTTTTAAAATTGATAAAATTGGTGCGGAAAAGTGATGAAAATGGGTTAATGTGCTATACAAATAAACTTGCCTTGCCTTGCCTTAAAATTTGACAAAAATGATGTAAGTGGCAACAGTGTCATTTAAAAAATGTTCTTAGTTTTTAAAGCATCTGGAGACCCCCTCTCAGTGTCTCGCAACCGTCCCAACCCCAACGTTGAGAACCCCTGCTCTATGCAACTGGCTTTTGAAACCTGCTTAGAAAAAACTACAAATTCTTAGGCATATTTAAACTAAAAAAAAGTAATGTGATAGTTACTTTCCCTGGTAACTAGTTACTTTTATAGTGGAGTAATTTAGTTACTAACTCAGTTACTTTTTAGGGGAAGTAACTAGTAACGAGAACAAATTACTTTTTTAAGGTAACATGCCCAACACTGGTCATTACATAAGGAATATGGAGTTGGGGATGAGTGTGTGATTTTTGGCATGACCATTGGGCATTATAAGTAGCTGCTTCCCTGCACAACCAATGGTGGGATTCATGTTGATGGACCAGGCTAGTGGTGCTACTTTTACATGTTTACTCACTCATCAGGTAATGATTGTGCGAACCTTGTGGAGAGCTAGTTTGACTGAAAAGGTAAAAAGTGACCAGAGGATGTGGGCAGAGTGATTCACAGCCTGGGGATCTGTTCTTCTTCTTATGGTGACTATTTGTTGTTTCTTCACAGAAAAAAACAACATCTATTGTGTATCCCAATTCAGCTACACAATACAAAATGATATTTTTTAACAAAACTACCCAGCCTTAAGAATTAATTAGAAGTCAGCGGCAAAAAAGGATGATTAAGTCCATGAAGGTGGTGCCCCTAGGTGACCTGAGGTTGACCTGAGGTTAAACCCTGGTTATGGTCCTTAACGGTATTTAAGGGCAATAACTAGTAAAACAGCTTTTCAACCAGCAAACATTTACATTCATGTAGTTCCAGTGCCTAAACTTGCTGACAATCTGCTAAAGTCACTTTGTACTACAAACAGACACCAAAATGCATTTATAACCCAAACCAGCGTTTTCATTTCTAAAAGAATCTGTGAATGGAGATTATTCCCCAACAAGTTCAGGGTAAAAACATATCTAAAGTTTCCTCTTTTTCAGCTGTTTTGCTTCCACAAAAAGAAATGTTAAACTAAAGTTCATAATGTATATTTATTGCAGGAGTCTGTTGTGTCTCGGTGCAGGAAGCCATTAGCATCCAGCATGCTTTCTGCCCACGCAGCAGGAGCCGGAGACGGAGGGAACGTTATCTTAACGAAGGCTGGAGGAGCTGCTGCTCATGTCGGCTCCACTGTTTATGACCATAAAACACTGAGGGGGTCCGAGGGTGGTCTCATGTACACCCAGCGCTAAGAGGGTTATTAGAATGAGCCAGGTCCAGAGAAATGGAGTGCCGGGGCCACTGGGGACCTACACTGCAATCACACACTCCTGTTTACTCCACAAATTGGCCCCAGAGAGGAGCGCGGGCGTCTGTAGCGCCTAGTTAAAGTGATTGAGGTGACTCCCAGCCATTGATTTTCTCTTCGTCTTCGGCGTCCCGCCTGGCCACCCTTGACCATGTCCTGTGCTCCCTGCAGGCTGCGTTAGCTAGCTGCCCGTGTTTAGCTGCCACCAGCTGCCTGTAAATCACATTAAACTGTGGTTAAACTTTGGCCACGTCCAGGAGACAGCGCTCATTGATGAGGTTATCATGCTCTAAGCACCTCATGCGCTCGAGTAAAAACCTCGACTTATTGATCACACAGCCCTCACTGCTTAAAGATTAAACTTGAATACAGATCAGAGAAAGTAGGGAGGAAAAAAATTCAAATCACATGGAGGGATTTATCTTCATTCCATAAACGCAGCGATGATACCGATTAAACCAATCAGAGTGCTAATGAAAAAACGCCTCATTGACAGAATAAAAAGAGGCTAAAGGTGAGATTTCTCCACTGAGATAGTTGGTAAAAATACATTCCCTCTGCCTCGCTTAGAGCGTCTGATGAGTAATGATGCCTATTTTTCTTTCAATTTCCCAGATATAGTAAAGTCAGCCGAGTGTGACACTTCATTAAGCTAATTAGGCTAACTTAATTACAGTCTTTCACAGGTCAAGTGATGAAGCTTCTGATTGATGGCACAACTTGTAAAGGTAATCTTCCTCTGAATATCAGAGTGAACATTAGCAGCTACAAACATCAATAATTACAAACACTTAAGCCTCTTAAACAGCCTGAAGAAGAAACAGGCAAACACTGTTCCTACCATCATATTTACATGGACAGATAGGAATGCACTGTGGTACGGTGGCCTGGAGGTCTCTGACAAATAAGAGATCCCAAGCATGTTGGGAAAGGGGAAAACACAACCAGATGCTAACAGCTGCAACTCAAACACAAACGGCCATGATACTCATGCAAGTAGCCACACTGGCAGTCTGTTGGACACTTATTCATGGCGAACACATGAAAGCCAAAAGCCTTGAAGCAGAAGTTGAAGCCTGCCAACTGTTAAGAGCGTAAAAGGATAAATCTAAGTGGCCACAACTCTGATGCAAGTAGCCTCAGATTTTACAGAATTGATATGTCTGTAAATGCTGTGATGGCTGTTTAAAAATATATATCCCCCATGGTGCAGTTATCAAAAAAGCCTGCAGATGGCAGCAGTCATAAATCTGCATGATACAGCACGCCTCACTCAACCAAAACAAGTTGGTACTCTGGCTGGTAACATGGATCATAGTGTTTATCTACAGCCAGCAGACTAAAAGCAAACATACGTATTTCAGGTTTCTTCAAGCACAGGAGTTGGGACATGAGTCATGTACGCTGTAAAAACAAGTAAAACACTGCAGAAACACCAATCTTAATCGATACATGACCCCCAGGCTTAGTAGCACTGAGCAACAAAAGCTAGGCTCACTGGGTATTCTGTGGCGTCCCAACCAGCACTGAATGACGCTGTAAACTCAAAGTTTCCCTCAACTTCTGAACAGGAGCTCATAAACAGCACTTTATGCTTTGTTTGTAAAGGCATGGGCCAGAAAGTGGTGCTCATAACTACAACTTCAGGCAGCTACTTAATGAATGAGACTAACACTCTTCAATCCTCACTCATCCACTCATTACAAAGTCAATCTTACAAATTCAAGTGGGCTTATAGTAAAATAAAACCACAATATTATATAAAAAGTATGAAAAACAACAGCAAGAGAGACAACAGAGAGGTTAAATGAATTTAAATAGACTTTTTTGATTTACTTGTGTCTCTGAGGATCTGAATTTAACTGTTTTAAAATGAGAACCTTTAATCCAGTGGTACTCAACCTTATTTTACCAAAGAGCCACACTGTCTAAAAAATACTTTAGCGAGAGCCAAAATACAAACTGGGAATGTAAAGTAGATAATATATCAGATAATTTGTAGTAGAAATGAAATAGAACAGTGAATTGGTGGATAATTATGAGGTTAAATGGGATACAAATGTCTGTATAGAGTCAGAAGAACCAATATGTCACTGATAATCAGCATATATCTATTTTATTTATCACTGACATCAGGCTAAAACCTTGTATCTCAATTTTTAATGATTTTAATTTGTTTTTATAAATCATTTTTATAAATTATACATTTTTCATTCCCTAAAAAATGGTCGTTTTACGAAATACGAGTCTTTGGCCCAACAACAGCGTTATGAAAGTTCCACCTTGCCTAAAGATTTTTTAAGATATTAGAATGAGCTGAGTTTGAGCAATAAGATGCTTTTCAAAGAAAAAATTATGAATTATGGTTGGCTATTTGGGTATTTATATCTCACTTTGGGGCATTTACTGGAGTTCTGTGGCTTTATTAACATAAAAGAGATACTTTCTAATTTTTTCCACTCATTATAAGTTCTTTAGTAAAAGGGGGAGGGGTCTCATATTGGTCTTTGCCCTGGGCCTCCAAATGACTAAAACCAGCCCTGCCTCACACCTGCAGCTCTCCAGACACATCGTTTCACCCTGCCTCATTTTGGAGCTTTGGTTTTATATTTCTGCTCTTTTGACAATATTTACGATCATTAGTGCATTTAAGATCAAATAAAACACCCACATTTGACAAATTTTACTAGATATTACGTTATCTCCACGTGTGATCCGTTTGAGTTGTGCTCACTGATGACGCACATTGGCACAACTGTCATGAGATATGTGTGTGAGAGAGCATAGGCAGGATGTGGCTGGAGAAAAAGTTAAAACAAGGAAATGGGAAGCTTCAGATTAAACATGACAGCACACCTCAATGAATGAGCTCACTGAAAAGACGCAACACCTGCGGACTTCCTCTGCTCTCTTCTCTTACACTCACTCCTCCTCCATCCGATGGTAATAAAATGAAGATTTAAAATAATAAAGTTTTAAATTTGGAAGTCAAAGCCTGTCTTCTTTATGTGGGTAACAGATTAATTGATGTGACCTACCATGAATCTTTACTGATGACAGGTTTTACCTTCATAAAAGTTTTTTTGTTAAAGTTTGTGCTGCTGTCTGCACGTCAGCAGACACGCTCAGCCAATGGAGGCAGCAACACACTGCAGCTGTTTGTGTGTGTGTGTGCCGGGTGGGGGGTGGGGGGGCGCAGTAACAGAAACGAGAGAGGAAAATAATAAAATTAATGAATAGAAAAGCTCAAGAGTCATGCTTGCCTGATCGGGCAAGTCCTTACAAGTTTTGGTCGGCTTTTTAAAGTTGCCCCGGGCATTCGGGCAACTGTTAATGTCGGACCCTGCACAGTAAACGCAGTACAAGAACCGGGATGAGTTGTGATTGGTTGGTTGATGCAGCTGAGGGTGGGAATGTAATGGATGAACATGACTTGCAGCAAATCATTTCTGCTGACTTTTTCCCCTTTTTTATTTAAATATTATATCTTTTTAAGAGGCAGTAGGACTCCAAAGAGCCGCAACGAGTCATTAAAGAGCCAAATGCGGCTCGCGAGCCGCGGGTTGAGTATCACTGCTTTAATCTTTACCTCATCTGTTTTCCTTTAAAATTCAAATCAACATGTATGTTACGCATATCATTTTGTGGCCCCTGCATCATGAGGCTGGGGGAAACACCCAGACCCTGTGCTAGTGTCTAAACAGTGCCTGAATCAATACCTTTTATCCAATTTTCAATTATTGGGGCTACTTTGAACCTCAAATTGCCATATTTAAGATTTTAAATACACAAAAATGATAGGAGAAAATCCATATATGAATTAATAAATGCACACGCAACTGTTGCAAGTGCTTTCCATGGAAAATTGCTGCTGATGGACGTGGAAAAAGTTGAAAAAGCTAACATTTGCTCTGATACGCAGACACTTAACCCTCTTGAACCTTGTGGATCTCCAACAATTCCAAGTTGCAGCCCATGAGTTGTTTTCAGTATCTCAGGAACCATAACACAGATCTCTATTTAATAAATTGTAATCAGAAGCTTACCTTTTTTGCCAAGCTACAGGCAGCTCCTGGCGTTTATATCCCCTCCAGAACATTTTTAATCAGGGTGCCAACCACAGTGTTTACTCAGAGCTTTAATACCACAAATCCACATTGCTAAATCCATGATAATATGAATATTGATTATGTTTTTTCACAGAAAAACTTCACAGTGTTGCTATCAGTCTTCCATATCAACACTAGAAGTAAAAGAAACAGCTTCCTACAGCCTTTTGGCCAATCACAATGCTCAATTCTCTCGATTTTTTTCATGGCAGCCAGCCTCTGGCAGGGCCAAAGTTATCTGTTATCTGATATATAGAATATAGAATATATATAGAATGAGAATATGTATTCCTCTTTGACCAATAGAATGAAAAAAGGATGTTTGTGCTTCTAAAATGGTATTCATTTTATGCACTGGAATACCACGCATGCAGAAAATTAATTGGTTTTATGGACATTAATTATAATGATAGTTCCCATTGTTTGTTCATTAGAAAGTTGTTTTTTCTGACAGGGTCTGTAGAAACGAAATGCAGATGTAAAATGGCTTGTTCATGGTTAAACTGGATGTGATTTATATAAAGTTCTATGAGATTCAGTTTTGTTTTCTTCTTTTACTTTGTCTTTCTTGCCATACAACTTTATATAATGTCATCTGACATCCTTACAGCACATATATTCTGACAGTCCAAGTTGTCCTGAAAAAAAAGGTGTCTATATCTTGATCAAACTTAAAAGAGTTGAGATTCTACAAGCATTTTTACAAAAAACACAGGCAGATCAGAAATAGCAAAAACTTGCTTGCTTGGGTTAATAATAGCTATGATATCTAGTGATAATTGTTAACTAGCAGATCATTTTTCACCTACTTTCTCTGTATTTTCTATGGTGCATCCAAAATACTGGCAACAGTTGGCAGGTACCTCTCCTGGTTGAGGCTATCAGCCTACGATTGCTGGTCTTTATTATGGTTATTTGGATTCATCAGTCCATCAGACTTAAGTTGTTATGAACAAGTTGTTTATATTTGTGTTGTGGTTTTTCCCATTCATGTTTCCTCTTAACATGGTTGTGTTTTTCCCTGTTGCAAGGTGTTTGAGATATTTATTCATCTGAGACCTCCCAGCCACCGTACTTCAAATACAAACTGTTAGCTGAGTGGGAGTAGGCCTGTGGCTGTGGAGGAAGTGGAGAAAATGAAAGTTTTACGGGCTGTAATTTCAACAGTTGAATCCTTTTGATGACAACAAGTCTGAGAGCGGCTAAAGTGGTGCATCCCACACAAGTTCACAGCTGAGCACTTTAAACACTGCCCCAGCAACTTTAAGAGCTTTTGGCATTTCAAACCTTTTATCCAAATCTTCTGGTTTCTGATTCACCGTGTAGCTCAGCAGGCCAGGCGCCGCTGCAAGGGTATAAATAAAGCTTTAAACAAGCGGCGTTCGGCGCGCTAACAGGCTGGAATTAAAGGCCGTCCGTATATTACAGCAAGACTGTCACTTTATTACTGAAATCAATTCAGCTAGGGTCTGAGAAGACAGCAGGAGGGATGTGGCCTTGGTCAGAGTGAGGTTTATCTAAGCCAAGCAGGCCGACAGAAACACAGCGCCTATAATGAACTCCAGCCTGTCTAATAAAGCCTTTTATTGGCCCTTCACACAACAGAAACAAGCCAACAACATGCTCCTGTAAAACTGTAAACCAGCAACTCCTCTGTGATCATTACGGCTCCACAAACATCTCAACAAAACAGGAAAATCACCAGGCAAATTCTGTTTTGAAACAGGATGTCATCAACAGAATAAGAGAAAATGAGAAAGAATGAAAAGACCTGGGTCTGTAGCTGTGGTAAGACTAAGAGAACAAATAATCACTGATCCACACTAATCTGGCTTCATAGGATGTCCTTTATTTCCATGAACTGTCCTGATGAACTTTCCTGTGCAGTCCCAGTTTGATGATCTTTAAACCACTATTTCTCAGATGGACACCAACTGCTAGCCTTATGTTACACCTGTGGAGCTCCAGCCCATCTGTCACCTCTGAGAGTCGCTTCCTCTGTATCCCATCAACCGCAGAACCGCTAGGGCACCTGCCTGACCCATGTTTGAATAAAGTATGTCCATAAAATTACACCCAAGTTGCCAAATTGGCCTGTATCATACACTACGTTCATGTGTGTGCCCCCCACCACCTATCAGTAAGCAAAAGTCTGCTTCCAAAAAATTGTGTTGGTTACTTGTGCCTTGAGATATATAACAATGTTTTTGACACCCGACATGCAGCAGAACTTTCAGAATAACTGAATGCCGAAAAATAACTAAAAGTTAAAATAGTAGTGCTTACACGTAAGCAGACAGTGCGGCAGTGTTTAAAGAGCAGTAGTGAGCTTGAAGTTTGATTTTAAATTGTGAAGACTGAGATATATCATGGGAGCAGTACACCCTAAAATCACAGAACTATAATAATCAGTTTATAAAAGCATTGTTGAGCTCCTTCTCATCAGATATGCGATGAAGTTCATTGATTTCATGCAATTGCTTTTTCTTTTTGCCCATTTACTTTAGTTTCTGTAGTAAGTTAGCAATAGCCTAAATCCTTGCTTCAGAGTGACTCAAATTGCGGTACGTTAAAATTTTTCCATCCTTGTGAACACTAGGAATGTGTTGCCAAAGCTCACTAACAGTGCATCATGGGATACAAACAGACAATATGGCAGCAGCATAATCTGCTAACAGCAGAAACAATTGAAAAATGGATTGTAAAATGGATAAAAAGATGCTTAATATTAGAGTTACTGGTGTGGATTTAATCTCTAAAGACCCAGGGAAATCACTCAAGTTCCACGCTAGCTAGAAAACCTTCTGTAAGAGCTACGAAGCCATAGATGTCATTAGAACGTCTTTCAGAGGCAAACAAGTAAGCAGCAATAAAGTTGTTTAACTTTGAATAATGTGTCTCTTCTTGATGTATATGACAACACCATCCTCAGAGGGTTTAAGAACAATATCTTTTACTGGACATTGTTCGATAAACAGGAAAACTGCCAAAACTAGAATGCCCTCTGTTAAAGTCATTATCCTGTATTTGTTTTGGCATAAAGCTAATGGATTAGCTTCATGCAAAAAAAAAATTACATCCAAGTATGAAATACAAAAGCAGAAAAACTAGCCTACAACCTCTCTGGATCATTATATATATATTTAAAAAAAAAACCACACACATTTAATCATGCATTTGACACTTTTAATACTTTTAAAAGCCTTAATCTTTGCTCAATTGATTGATAAACTTTAAATACTTTTTAAGACCTGGCGGACATCCTGAATCAAAGCTCCCAGATCATCCTGTCTGTATGTTTCTCTATTATTTGTTGCTCATTCTTTTTTTTTTTTTTTTTAATAACTTTTAAACAACTCCGAAGAGAGCCAGCCATAATATCAAATAAGTGATAGGAATATAAAAAACTGTCTATAACTGGAGTGACTGTGAAGTGTGCAAACAAAACTGCAGGCTGTAGTCTGTAAATGCTCTCTCATAAAACGAGCATTTATGAATGTTAGACTTGGCTTTGCATCCTCTCATCACCAGCATAAAATGAAAAAATCCTCTTTACACTATGGATGAGTTATATAGTTGGTTTGAGGTGCTGCTGTGGGTGGCTGCTATAACTGCAATGGAAACTACCTCCTGACAGCAGTAAGAGGGTTGTTAACTGAAAACATCAGCTGATAAAGGTAGCTTAATCAAACAATCTAAAGTGAGATTTTAAATGTTAGAAATTGTCAACATATATCTAATGTCTAATATCTATTTAAAAAAAAAGAAATCAAAGTTTACTGTCCATCACATATTTGGGATGAAGTGACAGTACATTTAATCATTAACATTGTCCAATCCATAAAAAGTTTGTTTGATGCATATTTTTTTTTCTTTCTTGCTTCCCTTTCATGAAAGCATGCAGCTGTTACTTTATTAACAAATTGCTGCATTTTTCTACTAATGTTTTCACTGGCAACCATCAGCTGGCCCCTTCAGGACTTCCTCTTTGTCTTTAGACTTGAAGAGAGAACACCTGGTGTGAATAGGACCAAAATGTTTTAAACTCTCCTTGGACAATAGAACATTTTTTACCTTCTTCAAGCAAACCTCTGGCTTCTTTTGAAACACACAAACAGGCCGCCGTTCAAACAAGACGTTAAACCGAACCTGTGGTCAGCATCAAACACGCTAAGATCCTCTGTGCTGCTTCCTGCATGCCCCTCCCCTCACATGTTATACATCTTCCTCAAAGATAAGAGCGCTGGCTGCAGGGAGCTTTGACAAATCACTTCCCTACCGTACCGTTCTTTGTAGCACACTGCTGTGTAGAGGAGCTGACCGCCAGCTCTATCTCCACTGGCAGATGAATCTCAGCCGCTGCGATCAGGTAATATTCTGCACTTAATGCTGGCATTTAAGAAACATCCTCCCCTCGCAGGCAAAAACGGAGCACGGCTTGGCATTTAAAAGCAGATAATAAAACTTTCCTTAAATACAGCTCTCATCTCAGAGTGCTTTTTAGATGCCCTTAGTGGAGTCAATTATCTCCCCACACTTGCTATTACTGAGACACTTGGAGCACCTTGAGCCTTGAAAGGTCTGTACACCATGCTTTCTCAAAAATGTCACATTCTTAACTGCCTCTCAAAATGTAGACCCCGCAACATTCAAAACGCCCGACACGTGTTGGTTCCTTTCATCCATTTGTTGCTTAAACATACCTCTTCTACTCAAACTGAATAGTGAAAACTCTTTTAAAAAAGGCCTTCCTTCCTCATATATATACATGAGCATTATTCTGAAGTAGAGCATAAACAGATTTAAGTAAGGCTTTGAACTTTTTACACTTCTTCAAACCAGTGATTTCTGCTTGGTAGAAGAACAGAGAGAATAAACCTTCACACTTATTTGTCACGTCAATGAGGAAAATGTTATCCTCGTGTCGGCAGAGAAATGTCACCATGCTCCCAGGCAGAGGGAGCTGAGGGCCGGAGGTTCGAACATTTGATGTTAACAAGTGGGAGTAAGGAGGCGGAGGATGGGAACTTCAGGAGAACAAGATACTCCAAAGGAAAGGAGGAAAGAAAAGACATGGAAGAGGAAGAGACGCTACAAGACTGTCACTTCATTTAGACAACATTAAACAGGGATTTATGTCTGATTTGGACATTTGAATACAAAGTGGTTATCTTTAATCCTTTGTGTGGAAAACAGATTGATTTATGTGACTATGGTTTAATTGCTTTTGAACTAATTTTACTGTATTTAGTACGCAATTCCATTAATGTATCTGTCCAACTATGCACTCCCCGGAAAGTCAAAGCATGCTAACCCAGGGAGCAGAGACTTCTCTTCAAAGTAAAACAGTATATTTTGCATTAAAATGGTAAAATGTATGATGAGAGTGTTTCTGAACCGACCAACCACTACAGCAAGTAAATAAAAGCAATGTAACTGAGTGATTCTGACAGTAAACGGCATGAACTAAATCTTGGCTTTCTGCTTATTCCTACAGACTTTATGACTCTTTATGAGAGTTTTGTCATTACATTTCCCTCAACAAACCCTGAATCATTTTTTTCTTACAATTAAAAACTATCAGAACTCTATTGTTATTTTTCATTTTCGAGATAATACCATTCTTGAAAAGCTACAAATAAATGACTGTCTTTGTTGGTATCTTTGTGTATTTCAATGCCATTTTAGTAAATATCTCTAAAAAATTCATGTCCCAAAAATGTGTAGAAGTTAAGGCTTGATACATTGTTTCACTTGTGCTATTTTCTCTGCATATTTTTGCTTTAAACAGTAAACAAATCACCAGATATTTATGCTTTGTCCATTTAACAATACAATACAAAAAATAATATAAAAATTGTGCATTTTTAGACAAATTTCACTGTTATGGATTTTCATATGGAGACCCCTTAACATAAAAGAGAGCTTCAAACTTTTGGCTCTGATGCTGATTGAATATTTTGTTGCTGTGATTCAGCGTTTTTACTATAAGGCTTTTATAACTCTCTTCTTCTACAGCTGCATCAATCAGCCTCCTTTTTTTACATTAATGGAGCCCAGTAGGACAGACTGTGAAAATGAGGATACATCTATCAGGTTAAGACGCTGTCTTTATGGCAATTTAATTTAATGAAAAAATATCAAAGCAGTTAGTTTCAGGACAATTACATTTTGCTTTTATGTGCCTGCACAACTAAACATATGTATGCATGCATAATGAGTCTAGAGGTTTAATAAATGTGCTACAAGAATTACTAATTTCTTAAACATGAGGAAAATAAAGGGTTATTTAGATATATATATCCCATGTCAGTTATGGTAGTTTTAATAAGAAGTTAAAAGTTCTGATCTGCCTTTGAGCACAGCTTTTCTTTTCTACAGCAGAGATGTGGAAGGCTATCACAGCCCTGCCACAGAGTCCAGACTAACCTTTGAGGAGGAGGTGTCACACTCCTGGCAGATCCAGCCGTATCCCGTCTGCTTGGGGGATTTCTTCAACGGGGGGTCCAGACACCCGAAGTGATAGCAGAGACGACACTCGTCACACCTGGGAGGACAGAGAGGAAGGACTTGTATTACTCCTCACATAAATAAAACCTCTGTCCTCTTACAGTGATGAGCCATGGTAATGGATGGTGACACAGCGGCTCGTTGTCAGTCATGAGACTTTATTAATGCATTTTAAAGTTCGTCTAATCACTGCATCGCCTTGACCTCACACATACTTAGTGTCCAATGGCTCATATTAGAGTAGATAAATACAGGCCTTTTTAGTGAAGCATAAATGTCTAAAGGAAGTCTGTCTCTGAGGCAGATCAGTCAACCTCCAAATTCCCTTTGAGATCCTTGTTTTTGTTGCTAAAGCCCTGCATGAGCAGACGCTTGAATACATTTCTGACATGCATCCCTAGTAGATCCTTCAGATCTTCTCATACAGTCTTCATGTTGTCCCCTGGGTTTGTTTAAAAACTAAACGCTTTTGAACTTGTTGCACCCACTCTTGGGAAATCTCTTTCACTTCAGTAAAACTCAGCAGCTTCTGCTGATTTTTAAGAAAATTAGCTTGAGACAGATCTGTTCAATTTAGCATTTGAACATCTAACACAATAATATATAATATTTTTGCTGCTTTGTTGTTGATTTGTTGTCATTTAATTTGGCTAAGTTCACACTGCAGTTTGAAGTGACCTGAATCTGTTCTTTTTCTGACAGTGTAAACAGCACATGTTACACTGAATCTGATTTTTCATATGGGATTCAGGCCACTTTCATGTGTGGTCTAAATCAGATTCCCATCGGATCTTTTGGATTTGATCACAGTCTGAACAGCCAGGTCGTACTGAATGCGATTTCTGATGTCATTCTGGAGAGACACATATCACAGTTCTGAGGCAAAGGGCAACAGAATCGTCAGAGACAGAAGTGTTACAATTAATGAAAACATACACAGGAGACAGCTTTGACAGTGGCAGTCAGTGGAAGATCAGTGTGGTTTTAGGCCTCATAAATATTTGGGGTAATGCTTCTATACAAGCAAACCTTGAGGGTCCTATTGAACCTGACCTGTTTATGAAAGGATTTCAAAAGATGGGATGTGGCTGTAGCGCCACAGGAAAGTGACATGCATTAAAGCTAAGTTTAAGGAGGTAAAGACTCCAGCCAACATAGCGATCATGGTCGGATCAACAACTTTAGTCCTTAAAGACAAATTTTAACATTACCCACTCTGATCAGTGATTTTACTACCAGCTGGAGAACGTTTGTGGGTAATTTTATCAACCTGCTGTTTTCTTGTGAACCTCCTGCAGTTAAGTCCCCCCAAGAGTGACGTCCTTGTTTATAAAAGTGATTGTCTGAGCTTTTCTCCACAGGCAGCACTGCTTGTTCGTCTGCTTCCTACCTTTAATAAAATACTTTTTTTTTTTTTAAATTGAGAGATATAAACATGTTTGTTCCTCATCTTTGAAGACAGAAACTTGTATGAGGGTCTATAGGACCCTGAATGCAGAAATGATACTTATCCAGCCAGCATGTAGACTTAAAAGGAAGTCGCCTGTCATTAAACTAGTGAAGTGTCATTAAGATGATACTTGCTTCGTGCTAGAATTTGAACTTATACTTTTTAGAGACAATTTGAAATAAAGGCCTTCCTGCAATAAAAAGCCTCTTCATATAAAGGCCTGGTCTCCTCTGAAATGTAACTATAAAATCCTCTATTATTAACACTACTCAATGCCTCGGTCATAAATGAATCCTGAACAATCTAAAATGGCCATTTCTACTTTAAGACACATTTATTATTGTTTTGGTTTGCTTGTGTTTCTTCAAACCACTCACATAATCCCTCTTCCTTCAGTAATGGAGACGAATCGAGAGTGTTCAGGTCGATCTCCCCGCCTTTTAAAGCATTATCAGATTTTCATTGGAGAATGTGAATCTCTGTCATTGATTAGGACATAATTGGCTCTAATTGTGGAGTGTGTGTGTTTACTAGGCTGGGGTGAGTTTGTTGAAGGGCAGTCAACCTCATAAATGATTAAAAGAGTCTCCTGTCTTTGTGCTGCAGTCACAGGTCAATCTCTGCTTGCTCTGATCAACCTTTTAAACACTTTAGTGTAGTTTGTTGCGACTCTGTGTACTTTAATATGGAGTTGGGCCTGCTATTGCAGCTATAACAGCTTTAGCCAAAATAAAAAGCAAAATTCATTTGTGTTGACATGATGAACAAACATAACCACCAAGTTTAATAAAAAAAACAAAGACAAAAACCAAACACACCAAGACACTAGATTTGTGTGGTTAAAGTCATTAAGTTGACAAAATAACATTTTTTCCAAGATTTTAAAGTAAATCTGTTGACCAGTTAAATCATTATAAACATAGATTTTGCAGATGTTGTAAAGATCTACAAATACAATCTTCCTCCTGTCAATGAACTGTTCCAATAATAAATCCACTTTGTCTGCTTTCTTCTGTCTTTTCATGCTGTACTTAATGAAGAACATCATAAAATCACATCAAACACTCAGTCCAAGAAGCTGTCAGAGTGATTTGTGTGTTTGGATATCACTTAATCGTCTTTAACAGTGAAGCCAACTTTGTGTTGGATGTTTGAGCTGAAAGAAATTAGGCACTTTGATGGTTTTAGAGCTGCTGGATCAACAGAAGGACACAATATGGTGGACAGTGACTGGGTCTCGTTGTTTGATTGAAAATATCTGACAGGCTTAAGATGAGCCCCTTTTTTCATCCATTTCAAATTAATTTAGTAGCCAGACTCCTGCCAATGACAGTAAAAAGTTTTTAAATGGTTTTTAAGTTGTAGACATCCTGGTGCTGTTTCCTCTAAGTTATAGTTATCCAAGTTTATCAGATGCACATCACAAACCCTGAGGATACATCATCTGGCTCATACTTGGTGTGTGCATTGTAGCTATGCCATGGGACTGGGCATTGGTCTCCATGTAAATTTTCCTGCACTGTCTCTTGTGGCTTTACTGTAGCTCCAATAAAATAAGAGCTCACTATGGTAAAAAAAACATCTTGCAACCATACCATCAATACAAAAAAAAAAAACATACAAGATACCAAGAAAAAAAAAAAAAACCCGGCAAAAGCTTGTTCATATTTAAATCTTCTTTTATACCTTTTTCAGTTTTATCTGTTTCTTATATTTAATGCGTAATTACTGTACATTTAGAGCAAAGCTAACTGCAGTCAGAGTCCTTGCTGCTTAAGCATACTGCAATAAAGCTGATTCTGATTCTGAGGAGGCACTTCCAGTTGAGTGGCCTGGAAGCAGACCGTTTCATCTCTCCAATATATTGCACCTCCATCTGGACAACCCTCCAAAGACAGTGTTTGAGAAAGGCAGAACTTTTGAAAAAAAAAAAAAAAAAAAAACTTGGAGGGTGATTGGCCGAATGTTCTGTTTGTCGCATTTATCACAAGCCAATCAGAGCAACAACATATATGATGTAGGAGGAATGTTGAGCTGTGAAAAAATATCGATACGGCAATATATTGTGATACTTTGACATCCGATACAATATCGATACTTCAACTCTTAATATTGTTTTTTTTTTTAAGTAAAAACTCATATTTTAGCCAAGTTGTTACTAAAATACGACTTCCGCACCTCCACTTGGCTTACAAAATAACAACACCTGCACAATTCAAAGCAGACGTTTGGAAGCATTTAAGCTTCAAAGTTAAAACGGGGAGCACAAACAGCGAGTTAGAGAAAGGAAATGCTGTTTGCAAGCTCTGTCTTGCTGCCATGAAATATAGCGGGAACACCACCAACGTACTGTGTGATTTACATATACATCATCTCTATATTTTTCTTAGTTAACTGTGTAGAATATCGTAATATATCACAATATCATGATATCCAGATATATCGTGATACTATCGTATCGTGACCCAAGTATCGTGATGCGTATCGTATCGTGAGGTTCTTGCCAATACTCACCCTTAGAGGAATGTGCCACCACAGAGGAGTAAAACACATAACAGTTCTGATCAAACTGCTGCTTCAGCTGCATCCACCACTAATCTTTTCATCAGCTGCCATTGTTTACAGGCCTGCAGTTGCTTTACCCATACCATGCCTGTTGCTACTGTCTCTTCCTCCTTGAAATGATGCTGATTGGTCTGGTAATTCTCTGAATGGAACCAAGTAGCAATGCAAAATGGATCAGACATGGAATATAGACAGTCCAGATTCCATGTCTGATCCAGAGTACCTGCCCCCCCTTAAGGCATATGCACAGGCCTGATGCTCTCCCTTGATTCCAAAAACTGTCTGTACCTTTAACCCTCGTTTTCATGGACTCATCACATATCGAAGATCTTGAACTCTATCTGTCTTTGGGAAAAATGCTTTTAATGCTTTTGCCTGATCATCTTGAGTTGAGCTATAGGGTCAACTACAACCCAAACTTTTTATTAGTTTGACAGATTTTAAAACAAAATTAATGATCATTTGACTGAGTATACACATGTTTAACTGCTGAACGCTGCTGATTTGTTGAGTGATGCCAAGTTTGTTTGTTATGGTCAGTCATTTCTCAAACACATGGAGAGATTTTTGTATCTCAGTGGGAATGCACCTGTAATAAAAGGTAAAATAAAATAATAAAATGAACTAAACTGGGATCGCTGCCGTAACACAGGAATTAACTTTTAATTAACCAACATAACTAAATGTAGACACTGCTGAGACTCAGACCAGCCAAATGATAATAAACATAAAATTCTGGCAGGAGGCCTCCAACTAAAGCTGAAATAATTCTGATAATAAAGCTTGAAGTGTTTACATGTAAAGTTCAGTAAATTTACCAAAATCAGAGTAAATTTAATTGGCAGAGATAATTGGCTTCTTATGAGGTGGAGGAGTGTTAGCTAACAGCTGCTGCACATTAGCAGAGATATGCAGAGGCAGGTGGATCGCTCACACAGACACAGAGACAGAGCGGAGGATCTTGGATGGGCTGAGCAGGCATATCTGCCTGGGTAACGATGGGAATTTAAAGCGCCCTCCGGCCACCCAGTGAATAGAAGACAAATGACCAAAGAGTGTGTGCGCCGCTAATGAGCGCGCTCCTTTTGTTGCACACATACCGCCCAATTGATTTCACATGAATCTGCAGCTAAGAGGAGAAGGAAGGAGCAAACTCTTCAGTTTCTCTGCTGGAGACTTTTGAAGACCTTCCAGACTCACAGGAGGGCTCGTTTTATTCTGCAGCGCTGTGACGCCTTTACGCTCACTAATTACTCTACCTTAATGAATCCTTTGTAAGGTTTGCTGTGGATCTTTGAATTAAAGCACTGCTCACTGATGCAGGTACACTTTTCTGTGCATGTGTGTGTGATAATGTGGTCTTTAATCTTCATTTATCCATGCAAGGTGAGCTAAACTCTCTGCTTTAGTAAAACAAAAGTAGCTTTAAATTTAGACCAGCACGCACCTTCAAAGGGCTGATCAACAAAACCCAGAAAAAAAAAAACAAAACTAATTATTCATTTAAAAAAGTTTGAATTCGTTGAGAGGTCTGCTGATAGGATGTAATGGTGCACTATACGTGATGCAATATGGTGCAATGGGATATGATACGACAACATTCAATATGATATGATATGATGCAGTATTACACAATATGATAGGATCTGATATGATATGATGCAGTATACAATGATGCAGAGCAATGTGATATAATAAAATATTTGATACAACACAATATAGTGTAAAACAGTTTCACAATATGACGTGAAACAATTCTATATATAGTGCCTATAGAAAGTACTCAACTTGGATGTTTTACCCTTTTACTGATTTTATAAATCAATCACGATCAAAATTTTTTGGCTTTTTGACAAAAGAAAAATTACCAAAAAGAACCCTTTAGTGTCAAAGTGAAAACGGAGTTCTACAACATAATGTCAATTACTTGGGTTTGGTGGATGCCCGGAGAATGTCACTTGCCTGACTGCACTGTGCCTCTAAACTGTGAAGTTTGATGGAGGAGGGCTAATGGTATGGGGCTGCTTTTCAGGGTTTGGGCTAGACCCTTATCTCCAGTCAAGGCCAATCTTGATGCTTCAGCATACCGAGACATCTTGGACAATGCTATGCTTCCAACTTTGTGGCAACAGTTCAATTCCAACATGACTGTGCCCCAGTACACAAAGCAAGCTTTATAGACATGGTTTAATAGATTCCATCTAGAAGAACTTAATTAGCCTGCACAGAGCCCTGACCTCAACCCCATTATGTACAATCCATCATTTTTTTAATATGCGTTACATATGCAGTACTGGCACTTCTAAATTTTGCCCCTTGGCTTACCAGGACCTCTTTGAGCGTACCGGCACACCTGACAAGTTGCAGGTATGTTCTTCTGTCCTTTCCACAGAATGATTCACAATCTAGTTAAATGTGTTTCGAGGCACACGGTGCACATCCTGCTGTGATGACAACATCTCTGTATACAACATCCTGGTCAACTTACCAGTCACTGTTGGAGGAAAACTGGAAACCAAAATCACCTCCTCTGGACAGTCCAGCAGTGTTAATTTCGTGAACTAAAACTATGACTAAGAATGTTCGTTGACAGCCTTTTCCCATGACAAAAACTAGACTAAGATTAACAAAAAAAAGATCTGTGATGACTAAAACTGACGAAAAGTAAGTTTAGTTTTCGTCAAGATGACTAAAACTAGACTAAAATGTAATGTAGTTTTTGTCGGACTTCAAAATCTGTGATATTTCTCCACTGTGGGTAAATCTGTCAAAAAAAACAACGCAACTGTAGCTATTCTGCCTCTCAGCTGTAGAAAGCAGGGACCCCAGATTTGGCAGAGTGCAGAGAACACAGTACCATGATTTGGTACCAGATTTAGGCAAGAGAATAAATGCTTGGACTGAAAGTAAAGACTAAAATGTGAGGACTTTTTATGGACTAAAACTAGAATAAAATATTTTGAGTTTTCATCCACTCAAACTAGACTAAAACTAAACAGGGTAGATATGACTAAAATGTGACTAAAACTAAAATGTATTTCATTTAAAGACTAAAATTAAGACTAAAATTAAAAATAGCAGCCAAAATTAACACTGCAGTCCAGTACCAGAATGGATGCAGCATGCAAACATTACCACCTCTGCCGAGGAGCATGATGCTCCACTAACACCTGCTGATACTACCGCAGAGCAAGACATCAACAATATTCAATATTCAATAAAAATAAAATGAACATTAAAATAATGAACAGCCAGATTGTTGGCCAGAGGATCGTGGACTATTTTTACTCAAAGAACAACTGGCTTATTGGCAGAGACAAAAAGCCTTGATGCACAGAGGCAAAACAGTTCAGAAAGCAGAGGTTCAGATTGTCAGTGAGTCAAGGGGCTGTTTAATCTCTGCATTTGGTGCTGACAAGGAAAAAACTATTAAATTCACTGAAATTTTATATTATTTAAGATCATTTCAATTTTTTAGGTAGGCTAAATAATTTGTATTATATTTTTATGTTTTAATTTTACATTTCATATGTTTTTTAAAATTTATTTTAGGTCTCACTGCCAATATTAGGGAGAGCAGGACAATGGATGACACAGGAAATCATGAAGAGAAAGTCAGGAATACTAGAGTATGAATTATTAACAGTATTATGCTTATTTACCACAAAACAGTTTATTTTGAACTGAGTCTAATAAGGAAATAGCATCTTTCCCTTATTTTTTTGAAGGAGCGGTATTGTTTAACATTATGTGTTTCACAAACATGTAGAGACACAACGTGTAGATTATTTTCAAGTAATTTTCCATATCCATGTTGACTCTGATCAGCTGGCTGTTAATAAAAGTGCCAGTGTGAAATTTAATCCACAAGGATCTGACTTGGAAAGTGACTTTTTTTGTGATCTCTTTTCAGATAAAATAAATCTCCAAACATATATCATGTATTGTAGTTTAGCTAAAATACTACTGAAATATGGTTTTATTGTATATCAGCTAAATCAGATTTTGTGAACCCATAACAAGAGATTAAGGAGGGTACTGACACTCTGACACTGAGTAACTCCCAAAAAAATCCTAATTTATCAAACATATATTTAAAAAATCACTATCAACACATAATCCACATCAGTTTCAGCCATTGTTACTCTTATTAGTTATTAGGCCAATGAGGTTATAAGCCAATATTTTGTGCTTTTGTTAGATTCTGAATGAGGACATACACCTACATTACATCCATCGTTGTTCTCAGTGTCTGCACCGTGTGAGCCTCTGTGCTCCCAGCGCTGCCCTTACACACTTGCCAAACCAAGGTCCTTGATGTTATCAAACCAATTTGGCCCCGCTTTAATCATTGGGAAAATTGAGCAGTACCCCCCCCTCCCTTGTACTTTGGAAGCAGACAAAATCCAATCACTCATAAGAGAGCGTATTGATTGATGTAATCTTATTGGAGGTGAGGTGTTGGAGGGGACATGATTGATTGCTTTTGTCTGCTACATGTGTTGCACTTGGTTGGCCATTCTTGTTCACTTTCATCTGGTGTTTAATCTCTGTGTGAAGTTCTCAGACCCCCTCCCACCTCAGGGTGTCACCCCTGGACCCTGTCTTCACCAAGCGGTGCTGATGGCCAACAAATGGTGGCTGTTTGTTGTTTGATGTTGTCCACATCTTAAAAATTGCACGTTTCTGTCCAGATCTTATAAAGAAGAAAGAGCATCAAACCTTCAGTTATCCACAATATTTACTGAAATAACATCATAACTAAACCCAATAATACTGTTTAAAAGTCAGACAACATATTATAAAAATGAGTCATTTCTCTAAATGTCAGGCTTTTAGAGTCAGAAATGTGAGATGTAGAGAGAAAACCACTAAAGTAAAGAAATAAACTCATTTCCCGATGCAATTCTCTTCCTTGAGGACTTGATTTCAAAAGAAATTAAAATGTTTTTTTGCAGGTTTGAAAAGGTTTTTAATTCTTTTATTTTTTAATTGGAAGCTAATTATACACTTCTATTGTAAAGTTCAGTGTATGAGACGCTCTTTTCATCAAAAAAGTTGGTAACATCCTATTTATTCAACATCAGTATCTGTCAATATTGGCTCTGTAGGCAAACACTGGCGTTCTGCAAATAAAGTGGAATGATCAGATACCAGTAGCACATTCTTATCTGTTCTGTCCTACCAGTTTATTGGTGGCATCTTGTTCACCTAACAACATAATTAAAGAGGAGATTTTTCGCTGGCAGTGACATGATCAAACTCTGATCTGCATTTATGTCATAGCATTGAGGAGTAGACACAGACAGAGTGGGTTTTCACCCATTCACAAAAAAGCCAGGAGGACTTCAACAACAGACTGATCTTCCATTCCTCAGCAAGACCTTGTAAAAGCAGTTGCCACCCAGCTTCATCAGCACATGTCCAACCATGGGCTCTATGAACCCTCCAATCAGGATTTAGACACCATAGCACTGAGACCGCCCTCATCAAATCCCTAACGACCTCCTCAAAGCAGCAGATTCTGGGCACATCAGCCTACTCATCCTCCTTGACCTCTCTGCAGCCTTTGACCTGATCTCCCACACCATCCTCCTAAACCACCTATTAAGGGCTGCATAGACTAGTTGACTAGTTGACTTTACTGCTGGGTGATGACTCTTTTCGCTGGAAGTTGACTAGTCACTCATCACAAGATTAGGCCTTTACCATACCTAGCGTGTAGCTCTTTTTATTGATTTATCTAAGGTTTTTGACACTGTAGACCACCGTTCACTGATAAATGTGCTTTCATCACATTGGCATGTCAAATGCGTGCCTCAAGGTTGTCTTAGGACCTATTTCATTTGGGATTTATGTTAACAATCTGTATGATAACTTGGCAAATGCCTCTAATTATTTCAAGGAGATGACACTATTTTGTTTTTTTGTTGTGAATACATTTTGCAGGCCTTGGAGTTTTTAATCTGCTGAAAGTGTTTCTCAGTCTTGTCTGCAGAAACTTGACTTGGTGTTTAATGCTGATTAAACCAAACTCATGGTCAATAAAAGCTCAATACAAGCAAGTTACCAGGAAACATTCCATCAATTTTAACTGCACAAGGCTGACCTCCTGAGCTAGTCTCGAAACTATAAATATCTGTTTTCTTAGTGATTTGAGCAATACTTAGGTTTTTAGAGGGCATTCTATAGGTGGCCTTAGGTCTCAATGGTTTAAATAAAGGCTAAATTAGCATAAAAGGAAACAATAGACACCAAGAAGATGGCGGGTAAGGCATATAATGTGCCACTCTAGAAATCCAGTGACAGTGCATCAGGGTTTCTTTTTTGTGTAAATTCTCTGTTATATATATGCTATATTAAATTAACCTTTTGTTTGCACCCACACCAAAAATGTTTGTAAGCTGCCTGTTGTTAGGAGTATATGGATTATGATTTGAAATGTAAACATACTGTTGGTTATTTCAAACTATTCCCTTCTCCTGTACATTTATTCAAGATTTTATCAATGGCTAATCGGAGTTGAGTCGACTTTTACCACATAAAAGTCGACTTTAAAAATATTCAAGTCGTGCAACCCCTGCCGCCTATCCAACCACCCAGGCATTACTGGAACAGCTTTCCTGGTTTCAGAAAACAGTTTGCCACCATCGGCAAGTCCAGCCCTCTCTGAACCCCTGTAAACCAAGGCGTGCCTCAAGGCTCTGTCCTTGGACCACTTATTTTCATCATCTGCATGCTCCCTCTTGGTCAGATCATTTGAAACATGGTCTCAGTTTTCATTCCTATGCGATGACACACAGCTCTATCAACACACCACCTGCTCAGGTCTGCAAGAAACCGAACCTGGATATCAACAGACAAATTCAAACTGAACAGCAATGAAGAACAGCTCATGATGTGGCCCCCAGAACACTGCTCAGGAAGGTTGGAGATCTTGTGCTTAATGTGGACTGTAGTTCCATATGTCCATCCTCTGAAGTACAAAAACCTGGGTGCCATCCTGGAGTACACTCTCTCTTTTAAGTCCCACATCAAATCTGTGACCAAAACTGCCTTTTCCAGCTCAAGAACATCTACAGAGTCAGACCATCACTTACAGACTCTGCGGCCGAAACTGTCATTCTTCGGTTCATCATATCCCGTCTGGAGTACTGTAACACTCCACTGCCAGGGTTCTCACCCACACTAGGCCCTGGCAGCACATCACCCCTACCCTACTTAAATTTTTTTAATCAAAAATGGACAAAAACTCAATATCATGCATCTCTACTATTTATGATTCCAAACTCAAGAAGGCTCTGACTCAGTTAAGAGCAGATAAAGAATTGTATTGACACCAAACACTTGAAAACCATTAGGACAAATACTCCATGAGCCTTGGATTGGGCCACACCCAAGTATTGGTGAATGCAAATCGGTGTTAAAGTCTGGCAAGAAATCTGGTAAAATAAGCCAAATTCCTTTAAGAAGAGATCTTTAGAAAACCTCTGTTTACTCTCTCTCTTCTAATCAGATTACCAAAAATGATTCAAGAATCAGAAGCACAAACATGTCACACTAACAATGAGGCACAGGACATGTTCGGTTATTGATGCTCGCTCCCTCGAACCCCCAGTCATGGCTGCTTGTATCGACGGAGGGTTTGTAGCCTCAAAAACTTCTTTTCTCCCCGGCAGCCCAAGTGACTGAAACAAGGCAGTGAATTTATCACAGGTGGGCAATGCAATTATCTCGGGAGTGGCCACGTGACGGAAATCAATATGACACAAAGCACTCAGCCATTGACTCTCACCCATGACGGAGTGCAGAGCTGTCTGCACATAGAAAGGAGTGGATTATTGGACTCCTACTTTTTTTGATTTACTGCTGGGTCAGTGCAACATTAGAAAGAAGCCATTGTTTTACAAGAAGAAGGGAAGTAATGAATGGAGAGCTGAAGTCACGGCTTGTCAGAGTGTCTGCCTTTATGAGCTCATCTGGACGTTTAAGCTGGATGAAGGGAGAAGACGGGGACAGATCTCTGCAGCTCTGCTGAGAAAGGAGCTGAAGTTAGTTGTCTTTTCCAGCAGGGGGCCTCAGTGAACCACCAGGAGAGAGGTTTGTTTCAGCGGCAGGTCTGTGCCCTCACCTCGGCAGGACAAGGTTGAGTCCTGCAGAATCTGACCCGGCCAAAACCCTGGGCTGATAAAACACTACCTCTACCTACATCAACACTTTAACCACTAAGGCCGTTATTTTGATGTTTTTACTCTGCTGTGAAATAAATCTGATCATAAGAAATGTAAGGCTCTAGACTTTTCCAGAAAGTGGAAAACCACTATTGCCTTATTTGATCAAAATTACCGAACAGAGTTGTGAATATCAACAATAGTCACTTTGACCACATGCACGACGGACATGCCCTGCAAATAGGTGAGTGTTTTCTCAAGATTACTGCAAAATATTCATAAAATTTTCATTCACAGTACATACATTAAAGTGTACAAGTGTGTAAGAGGCCTGCAGGTTGAGCAAGCAATCCCAGAATGCTTTGTGAGTAGCTCAAAGCACAAACCAGGCAGGTCACTTTTTAAAAATTAGTAGACTTTAGACATTCTCTCTGTATTCTGATAGGACAGCTGAAATGAAACAGGAAATGTGGAGGAAAAACTTTCACCCAACAGTGACCAGAGGACTCTAGCCTACTCTATCAACTGCACTGAACTGGCAACCTCAGAAGGCCACTTTTAACAACTTTTCTCCATTATTATGTGAAAAAAAAGATAGTCTAACTAACAGATAGATAGATAGACTAACAAGAAAACTGAAGGATCAGCAGTAAAAAAATGTCCTCTCAAGATCTTTCAATTATGGGTAAGCCGGTTTACAACAAACATGTTTCGACAGCCAGTCTTCTTCTGCGTTGTAAAAAAAAGAACAGAACACCGTATACCTGAAATAAGGTGTTCTTCCAGTAACCCATAATTGAAAGATTTCTTGTAATTCTTTTTGGCCATGCACCTTAAGAAGTTTGATCGTTTGAGTGTGCTCCTAATTTGCCCTGTTTTGAAGCCTAGACTTAAACGAGCTAAAAATAGACCTTTGATGATAAAAACTCCTATTAAAAGTAAGTTTAGCTTTCATCAAGGTTATGAAACTTGACTCAAATGGACCGTCAGACATTAAAAATCTATTTTATTTCTCCACTGTGTATAAGGTATTTCAGTGTTTTCATCAATGAAAGGACTTACAGTGTAATAACATGAGCGTTTTGCAATTATATTATTTTACAGTTTGGCTGATTAAATTAGTTCAAAGAAAATAAACATTATGATCAAACTTAAAGACTAAAATCTAAGGGCTTTTATTGACTTAAACTGGATCGAACTGTTTTAGAGTTTTTGTTACCTAAAATTATAAAGGATTGAAACATGACTAAATTGAGGCTACAACTAAAAAAATTTTAACCTTATTAAATAAGACTACATGTAGAATAGCTTCCAAAATTTACACCGTCTTAAAACCTTTACCATGATGCAAAATTTCAGCAGAATTAAATACATTTTCCTTTTACTTGAGTAGATGTGAACACCAGCACCTTTACTTGTACTGAAGTAAGTCTTAACCAGAGTAACTGTACTTTTACTTGAGTACAAAAGTCCTGCACTTTTTCCAACTCTGCTCTGATATCTCTTTTATTCTGTCATATCTGTTGATCATGTCATTTTAAAAGACAGGCTGCACTGTATTGATCTGTCAGAACAGTCTATCTGTTGGTTTGATAACTATTTATCAAACAGGACTCAGTGTGTGTAGGCTAAGGGAATTACTTCTAAATGTCTTGATGCTGAAAATGGAGTACCTCAGTGCTCAGTCTTGGGACCGCTGCTATTTACACTGTATATCAACAGTATCGGGCATAATGTTCCCAATGCAAATCATCATTTATACTAGTATGTAGATGACACTGTTATTTATTGCTCTGCTCCTACACAGCATCAGGCTATCTGTTGCTTTCAGAAGCTTTTGATATTGTACAGGACACTTTGTGTGAGTTAAAATTGGTTCTAAGTCCTGACAAAACTAAACTCATGATGTTTTCAGACACAAAGAAAAAGGAGCTGAACCTTCCTTCTGTCACTACGTCTCAGGGTGATTTGATTGAGTCTGTCTTCTTTTAAATATCTTGTTTTCTTAACTGATGAATCGCTGTCTTTTAGGCTTCATATTGATCAAAGAAGTTAAAGCTGTGACTGGGTTTTTATTTCAGAAATAAGTGTTGTTTTTCTTTAGCTGCAAAGAAAAGGCTTGTTGCTGCCACTTTTATGCCTTTGATTGATTACGGTGATGTTCTGTGCATGCATGCATCTTCTCAATGCCTTAAATCTTTAGATATTGTGTACCACGGGGCTCTAATGTTTATAACAAATCTTAAATCCTTAGCTCATCATTGTACTCTGTATGATCGAGTTGGTCGGCCTTCTGTGACCACACATAGGCTTAATCACTGGCATATCCTTATTGTTAAGGCTTTACTTAATCTGCTTCCATCATACTTGTGTGATTTCATTCATGTCAAAAGTTCTGGAGGCTACAGTCTTCACTCTGTGACTCGGTCACAAAATTTACTTTAGCTCTCTGTTCCCAAAGTTTGTCTTGAAATGGGTAAAAGGACTTTCAGGTACGCTGTTCCGCCTGGAATCTGGTACAGGAGACATTATGTTTTGAGGAGCTGGTCTCTTTAAATCTTTTTAAAGGTAGATTGAAGGCATAAGAGGATGATGTATCATGTTGTAGATGTTTTGACTGATGATTTTCTGCTCTGTGACTCTGGATTTGTTTTTCTTTAATTGTAATTGCTTTATTTTTTATGTCTATGTCTTTGCCAACTGTGCCCCTGCCTGTCTTGGCCAGGACACTTGTAAATGAGATTTTTAATCTCAGTGAGGTTTTCCTGGTTAAATAAATTTAAATAATTACACAAGAGATACCAAATATCATGTGTGTCATTCTTTCAAAACCTAACAGAGACATAGATTACAAATTAGCCCTGGCTAGAAGTCTTTTCTACACCGGATCAGTTGCTCTGTAACTAAATGCAACAATACTTACATAATGTCTCTGACAAATTAACAGATAAATAATATCATAGTACACATTTTTGGCAAAATCAAAGTCATATTAAATGACTGGATTGATTTGATTGGCTACATATAGCCTGCAGTTCATGGATGATTCCTAAAACATCTATTATACTAACTTTGTTTCATTGTAAAATCAGCTGTGTAAACAGACTTTTTCAGATATCACTGTTTCCTAAGATACGCTATCCTTATCGTTCTTCTTCTGTAGGAATGATCTGCTGAAAAAAATGTGTAATAAAAAGTGAAGCTCCAAGGCGAAAATACCCCCTCTCATTAATTACAAAATAAAGCTGTTCTAAGTTGGCCAGTCCAAAGTTAAGGAAAACTGATTCTGCAAACCACCATCAGACTGTAAAAGTGAAAAGTTAATTTACAGAATGTGGCTAACATTAGCAGTGCTACAACTGCAGGCCTTCGATGCTCTTTGTAGCGTAACAGCCACAATCCTGTGCTGAATGTTGTCACTCAGTGCCTCGACATAGGGCTGGGCGATATATCGAGTATACTCGATGTATCCCAGCTTTTGCAACCCACGATGTATAAAATGACTATATCGCAAATATCCGAGTATAAATTATGTGGAAGTTTTGAGCCGTCAGCGTGCATTTCTCGCTGGAGTTTCACTTCTCCCATTGTCCCTGCACGCATCTCTCACAGAAGAGAGAGCTCACTCTCTCTCCTCCGCCCATCCAGAAAACTCCTCTGTACATGCGCATCAGCAGCGAGAAGCAAGGAAAGAGAAAGGTAAAGAGAGCAGCATGGCTAGTTAGTGGGGAGTTGGGTGACTTTAGAGACAGCAAGAAACAGCGCTGGATCTGCAGCGTTGAGCAGTCGTTCAACTTTGAAAAGGAAGAGGTCGAACTCATGTGGTATTTGTTAGAATACACCACAAGATGTCTCCGAGACAACGGTGGCAGTAACACATATCGCTAAAGACATTAGCCCAGTGTTGTTGAAAAGACACTTAACCCAGAATACGAGATTTGCCTGGGCGCGAGCATTTTGCTGAAGACTCCCTGCCAGAGTTGTACATTTTAGAAAGAAGACGGCCCAGCAGCGGACAAATGTGATCCACTTCTCTTCAACTACGGAGACTTATCTCAGCCTTACAGTTCAAAACACCAACAACAAGAAGTTAAAATGTTCCTGCCTCCAGATAAGCTTTTTCCACCATGATCACACAGGAGAGTTTATTGAATAAGGACTAAAGACGCTCTCATGTTATGAACTTGTCAGAAACTGGTCCAGCGTTCATCAGCACAGATAACGGACTAATATAATCACAGCTGTGAGCCTGAATGGTGGACTAGACTGCAGGGTTTTGGCCATTTACTGCATGCATGATTGTGAGTTCTGTGTAGGTTTGCTTCACCCTTAATGAGGGAAATAATCATTTTATGGTCATCAATAGTAAACACAACCCAGAAAACATTTCAGGACTTTCCATACACTGTAAAAGACTGAGTATTTCATGATTTATGTATTTTGATTTATAAGTAAACGATTGAATTGAAGTCCTCTTCAAAATAAAACTGCTAAATTTGACTTTATATTGATTTTTACTGTCTGCAAACAATTTTATTAAATATCCAATAGAACAGTCTATTTTTATCACCAAACTAGTGTCATTTGGGGCCGAATTAAATACAGCTGCTGAGAGGCCATTTCAAAATTTTGCGATATATATCGTGTATCGGGATATAGCAAAAATATATCTGGATATCAATTTTAGGCCATATCACCCAGCCCTACCTTGACATATATGAGTATAACCCGACACAGCCTCTGAAAAACTTTATCTCCATTTCATAAATCAAAAAAGTGCTAAACTTCACTACTCCTATGCGATACTATTAGTACTACCAATTCTCTGTTGTTTACATCTGGTTAAAGAGCATTGTGGCATTATGGCAGTCGTAATAAAGAACAGCTACAATGGCTCCTAGTGGTAAATGTATAAATGTATCATTACAGCTCCAGAGGTGTCCATAAGCTTTATTCCTTAAACAGAAGATCTGAACGATACACTAAACACAACAGACCAGGATTAACCTCTAATTTTGCGTCTACTACATCCCCAATGGTGGCTGAACTTAAATACTGGGCATAAATGGTAGGAAATATGAGGTTTGATTTAACTTGACATAACAATGCATGTTCTTTTGCTCATTTCTAATAGCAGAGCAATCTTTATCTGCATATTCATGATCCATTTATTCTCAAATTCTCGATAAAGTATTAAAAAAAAGATGCAAATATTACAAACATAGTCAGAATGACCACTGCAGCCATTTTTGTGGGTATTGATCTGGTGGTTTGGGCATTAAGAAAGACTATTTTGAGTTAATCAATATAAAATAGGGGCTCTATGGTTGATTTTCAGGGTTTTTATGAATTTATGATTGGGTTAGGGGGCAGCATGGCTCAGTGAAGAGATGATCAGACAGAAACCATTGAACAAGAAAGAAGAATCAGAGCGTGCCCACGCTGAGGCAGAATTGTTGGGATAAAGAGGAGAGAAGTTGAGGAGTAATAGATTTTAGCTGCTTGGCCACTCTTCCCACACAGCCCTGGTCCCAGCTCGGGTGTTTTCTGTTTTAATAGGGCGAAAAAAAAGGGTGAAGTCAGCAAAAACAAAATGCCGCCATTAAATCATCTCCCCGGATCTGGTGTCAGAGCAGTAATGGGAAACGCACTCATCATCGGAAAGGTTACTGCCTTCCAGAACCTCCCCTGCTAGCTCTTCTCTCTCTTTATCCCTCGTACCCTCCCTCCCCCCTTTCTGCGCGTCCTCCTCCCTCCGACTCATCCCCAAACCAGAACAGAAAGCAGCTATAGCAGAGCTCATCTCTGGTTTGCAAGCTGCTGCCTGGTCTCCAAGGACCCCGGGGGTCGAGGATGAGGGATTGGGGCGGCTACAGTTCTCCACGGTGGGTTGGTTCCATTTCGAAGAGATGCTCAAACCAAAAATGTCTCTTTCTGCTTTCTCTCACTGTCGTTTAAATAAAAGAGGTGGCTCATACACCTGCAGATAGAGACACTGTTGTTTTCTGTTTCATGTCAACTTTGACACAATTTTGTGAAACCGCTGAAACTTATTCCAACAGTACTTTGAATTCAGGCAGAGATTTTGGCACTCATCTGAGGAGTTTTGTCAACTGTCATTAAGAAATAATGACAAACAATATACAAAGCATGTGAACAAACATCTTAATCCACTGATGGATCCATAAAAGCTCCAGAAAAATTCTGTGAGAGTGGAACAAATGCAGAGATTAGAAATTCCTCTGCCTTAGCTGACCATACTTTCCATTTCCTCCTATGTCTCCCTTTTTCACTCTTTGTAATAAATGTGGTAAAATCAATTGATGATCAATATTTAGCTCAAACTTACAAACTACACCCTGATTCAGTTTCCATAATTTCTGGTACACAAACAAGCAGGAAATGTGTAAAAGGATTAGAAACTGGTGATACAAATAGTATGGAAATCCAACTGCCATCTAGTGTTTAGTTGGAGAACTGCAGAGCTATGTTGACATAATAATACATGAGTATGTATTCTAGCCTTCTGTAAGGCATCTGTGATTTCTGCTTTAAGTATAAATTTGCCAGCCTTAACAATTACTGAGTTAGGTTGTCAGATTAACAGGGTTGGAAAGTAACTAATAACATTTACTCAAATTAGTGTAATTGAGTAGTTTTTTTTTATTATGTATGTATTTTTTAGTACAATTTGAAATCAGTACTTTGACTTCTACTTAATTAAGTTTTAGACAGAGTGACAGTACTTTTACAACAGTACAACAGTCTTGTACTTTTTCCACCTCTATTGACTACATAGTAGAAAATAGAGAGAGAATGATTCCACATAACGCCCCAAAACAGCATAAACCTGAGTGTTTATATCTCAGGGTTTAACATCTCAAAGTTGATTTTAACCCCCAAAGAGTAATTTTAACTCCATTCTTAATGAAATGGTCTTCACTGCTGGACTTCTTTGACTGTACTGATCCACCAGTGTTCGTTCAACTCTGTAAAGAGTCATTTGATCTATTGCTTTGATGTGGGACACATATGCACCATGAGTGAAGTTATCTCTTGAGTTAAGAGTTCCTGTTTGTGACTTTAGGTGCTCCCCAAAGTTGCATAGTGTGGATCTCTAAAAAGTGCTTAAATTCCCATCACTCCGCGCAAAGCTGGATGGACGTAAATGAAGCAATGCTTTTGTTTACAGGCTGAATACTATAGGTCAGCTGACAAGGTGGTTTTTAATGCATGCTGGTAGGAAATGCATCTACACCACCTCCAAGACCACCTCTGTGTGCAGTCTGAGGAATCAGATATCAAACCGTTTTCAGTACTCTCTGAAGCACACCTACACAAAGCATTCAGGATTATCACTTGGTATACGAATGCCCAAATCAAACATAAAATCACTGTCAATGCATTGTCTAAACAGGGTGTTTGGATAGTGAAAGCATTTTTGACTGTGTTTGCATTTGAGCCCAACATCAAAGACAATTAAAATATAGATAAAGTAACATTAACCTCTGTCTGCTGGAGTTTTCAAAAGAAACTGTATAACTCATACAAAGTGAGCACAGAAACTGTAAGCTTTGGTCATGTCCTAAGTGATTCCACCATGAGTTTTTATTCAGTTGTCCAGTGAAGGGTTTTAGCTCTAAAGCCTCAGACATCTAAAGTCTTTAACAGATGTAAGAACTCAGATTTTGATGTATTTAGGCAGTGTAATACTGAGCATGAGTATGAGAATCCAGCAGTTCTGTTTTATCCTCTGCTTTATGTGGGCCGAGAAGAAACACTTCACAGAGGCGCCCCCTCCCAACAAGAAGGCCACTTCCCAGGTGATAAATCACAGATGACAGAGGGCATTACACGCACAAACGGACCGCCGCTGCCGCACCTTTAGAACAATTAATTAGCTGGCTGACACTCATTTATCACTGCGGCAATAAGGTGAAAAAGTCAAGAGTTTATTAAAGCTCCGCTTAATTTCCAGGAGCTGTAGGCCAGAGGCTGAGACACTTCACAAACAGCAGCGACGTTCACATTCTTACTTCATACACAATCACAATAATACAATACACAATTAATCAGAAATACTCCCTTAACAACACATCTGTAAACAAATGTTTGGCAATTCAAATAAAGAGTGATAAATTAAGAGTTCAACTCTGGTCACAGCACATGTTTATGATATATAATCAAGTATGTAAGCACAAAGAAACACTTATACACTGCAAAAGCTCATATATTAGAGAGTGTATCTGTCTGATCTGTGGCCATAAATAACCATTAGGCTGATTCTAAGCCACAGTCACCTCACAAGGAGAGATGCAAACCTTTCAATATCAGGTGATCCAACTACATTTGGAAGTCTGGATGTCAGGATTTGATTCAGAATTGATTTTTAATTCAGACTGATTCCTGATTTACAAACATTTCCTATTTTCACAAAGAGAAGCTTGTTTGTCCTTCTACTCCGGTCTGCTGTGCACTACAAAGCTATAAATTATGATTTGACTTTCAACCAATCGTTGTTAGTATAGCGCCAGTTCATAACCAAAGTAATCTCAAGACACTTTTCAAAGAGAGCAGGTTTAGACTGACTTGTATTAAACATTAAAAACAATGTAATGTAAAACAAAGATAACATTTATCTGTGCTTAAATTACAAAAAATATTTTTTAGGATTTAGGGCTGTCAAAAGATTCAAATTTGAATTGTGACAGACCACAGAAATTCTGAGATTAGTTGCAATTAATCGCACCCCTTTTTATCACATTTTAAAATTCCACTTATTTGCATTTCGCAAATGTTTTTTGTGTCATTTTTGATTTTCCTACTGTCTTAAACTAGGGGTAGTTGACTTCTTGCTTTGATACAGACCTACTTTTATGGGTAGATTTAAGATTTTAACATGAACTTAACCCTGGAAAAATAACTTGTTATGGATTAAAAATGAAATAAGAGAACATTAAAAAGGTTCACATGATGTTGACTTTTCCACTGAGCTGTCTGTAAATAATTTAAAGTCAAATGAGTGGTTAAGGAGCAGTGGTGGACTTATTTTCCATCACTGTGGCGAGGCTGACATGTCTTGACCAAAGTGTACTGAAAGAGACATTCAAGCATGCGATTAAAAAAAAAGTGCAATAATTGTAGACCTTGATTAATCGCTAATAACTAGATTAATCCTGACAGCCCTTGTAGGAATATATGTGTGGGCTTAAGCAAGAAACGCATTTAACACAAACTTGGCAGTTAAAAATGATGTGACTATAAATCTTAAGCACCTGCTGACAAAGCTGCTGGGGAGCAGGTGTTATGTTCAAACAAGCGACCGTGTTAACCAGTGACTTTTAACTGAAATATTGGTGACTCCTGTTGTAACAACATATGTTAAAATATACACAGCAGGTATTTCATGACAACTAAACAAAGACGATGGGTAAGTTTTCACCATCTGTTGTTATGACAACCAAAGATGCACTCGACGTACATTCACCAGTTAGTATGGTCACTTATCAAAACATAACATCGATCTTTGACATGAAACAGATGATAGAGGCTGCTATTATTATTGTACATGTTGATCAGCAGTTATTTGCTGTTGTTCTGCTTATTTTAACATGTGGATGTGAACTCGGGCTTGTGACTCTTTAGCACACTTAGCATATACGTTTGGTCAGGCTTCCTCCAACTGGGGGTATCATAGGATTAACGGTGCATCTGAACACTTCTCTTCTGGTAAAACGGGACGGGCTGAGTAACATTACTGACACTGAGAGCTAGCATTGCTAATGCTAACAGCTTATGAGCCACACACCTCCTGCTGAATCTGTGCAATAGGGAAGGTGAAGACGGTGCTTAGAGAAAATGTACTAAAGATGAAATAAAGTATATTAGAAATTATTTTTTTTTATGTTTGAATTGATGCAGAAAGATAGGAACTACATTTTTGATTCTGATATGATTTTTTTCCCCTAGCGCCTCTACCTATTATCAAAGTTGATAGATATAAAAACAATTATCTTCACTACAGGTACCTGGAGCTCAGATGTTACCACAATGCAGTGCTACTGGATAAAAACTTCCACCAAACACTTTTTGATTCCTATGCCACTGCAAAATCAATATGGATGTAAAAGCACTAATGATGGCCAAGCTTCATTACAGTGTTGTTGCAGAAATGCACTGCAAAACAGTATTGTTAATGACATTATATTTAGGGCAATGAGAAGAAATACGACTGATTCAATCACTAAGATTTGAGTTTCTGCAGTGCACGTTTGGCCTCTTCGATAAATACTGTACACATGGTCACACTACACAGCTACCGGGCATTCAAAATCTACAAGAACACATCACTTATTGTCAGTTTGAATTACTGTACAGAGTAAATAAAGAGCCATGCACTGTAAATCTGACACGCAGTCTTGGGGCGGACAGACTATGAGTGACGGGGTCAGGAGTCAACAGAGACAAACCCATTGTGGATTTGTATGTGGACACTGGAAAAGCAGTGAGCGGCCCCGGTTTGACTGCTCCCCGAAGCATGCATACGGAGCCTGGACGGGCAGAAGAGTGACACACAAGGGCACAATGTGACACTTTCTTTTATTTTGACAGCACTGACTCCGTCCCAGTGGAGACGAGGAGACAAAGCTGGGACTCTTTCTGTCAGTTTGACTGTCACTGAGAAATATGAAGACGAGAGGAAGACTTCTGAATGCCCTAACAGCGCTAAAGACTAATATCTAAGCGGTATTACTGCTAACTACACTATTTTGTTTCTATTACTGATGCTGTATGGGAGCATTACTTCACTGCTACGCCACACACAGTTGGCTTTTGTACACATGACACCAACTCCTCCTTATTTTACCTTGAAGACATGACATAACACTCAAGTCAAAATTTAAGTGCTTCAGCAAAGGATTCACTCAGGAATGATGAGGCTGACTGCGATCTATAACGCTGAGCATCTGTTAAGTCATACATGGAGGTCATCAAAAGTGCAAAAACATCCACCTTGTACCCACAAAAATAAAACATTTCAAACTAAAATTGGTCTAGTACATGTAAGATTAAGTTACACTGCAAAACCTACAATATAAGCAAGTGTTTTTGTCCCATTTGAGCCACATTTAATTAAAGTCAGAATAAAGATATTATCTCAAGATACAAAATACACTAATATGGTCTGCATTGTTTGTAATGAGTATAATTTGTGCCAGTACCAAGCTTTTTTACTTATCAAGGGCCTTTAAGGAAGGCCTTTTTTATTTAGATAGCATAATCACTCAAGTAAGTTTATCACCTTTAGTGCCATAATGCAGAGACTACCTTTGTGAAAGTTAGATGTCAAGAACATTTGGACTGATTAGATTTATGTCAATGGTTGATGTCTTTGGGCCTCTTGCTTATTTCTTTCTTAACTGTGATTTCGACATCTCAAGAAGGCTTAAAGAGATTTCCTACAAACTTTGCACAAGAACCACTCTGACTCAAGGAAAACCTGATTATATTTTGGAGTTCAAAGGTCCCAGGTGAGTGCAGGTGAGCCCCTTGCTGTTGAACATGATATCCAAAGAACCTGTTAAGGGATTTTTCTTTTTAAATTTTGCATGAATTTCATCTTTGACCTAAGGATGAACAGATTTGACTTTGCTTCATGTGCAATATCCCAAAAGTGCTCTGAGGGGTTTCCTTCAAACTTTGCACCAACATCAATTCTGACTCAAAAATATACTGATTAGATTTTGAAGGTCATGGGTCAAAAGACAAGGTCATTAGTCTTCATCTTTATAACTTGATTTGAAACACTGTCTAATGAGTGCTTTGTAGCAGGGCTGCATGATTCTGGCCAAAATGATAACCACGTTTAATTTGATCAATATTGCACTAGCTGCTTCACTGATAGGATACACATTGTTGAACTGAAAAGTACCACACAGCCACCAACGGCTCTCTTCTTGGCCTTCCGCAAATCTTTGACTGTCCTGTAATTGCAGGGCAATTAAGTGCAAAGAAGTAGTTCAAGTTCACATATTACAATTATTGCAGGACTATTTTTTTGGTTTATATCAAGATATAAAGTATATACAAGATGTTTATCTGGGCTTGCTTGCTTATTTAGTCTTAAAACAAGTAAATGTGATATTTTTACCAGAAATTAAAGAAATACACTTGCTTACATTTGAGTTTTGCAGTGTAAGTATCTGGAGGCATAAAGAGGAATTATTCAACATAAAAAAAAAAACAGTTTGGCAATTTTCTGCTTCATCATATTGCTCTACTTTGACACTCTGAGTAACAAAACCAATGAGCAAAGAGGTTTCAGTTACTCTAAGCAGCTGTAAAAAAACATATTACAATTAAAACAATCTCAAAGTTTTCATAACAAAAGGTGCACTTCAGCATCTAGAAAGCTGCTTCTCCTTAACAAAGGTCTTCAGTTGTCTTCATGTTTAAAAATTGCCAGTCTAATTTATTTATTTCCCTGACTGGATTTATACTCACATCACACAACAAGAACTCAAATCTTGTCAAGCTTTATGTAATTATCATCTATGGATTTCACTTCATCTAAGCCATGTTTACTCCATAAGGCCAGATAATCATCTTGTTTCAAGATGCAAAAAGCAAAAAAAAAAAAAAAAAGCTATATAAATTGTTTGTAATAAGTTGAACATGTGCAACTGGACAAGAAAACACAATCAAGTGTCTTAAAAATGAGTTCTACAAACTAAGATCTCATTTAAAACACCCTAGAAGTAAAATTTGCTCCATTTGTGGATTTTTAATTAATATATTACAAGGCCTAATTTTTTTGCTTTTTACACCTTAAAATAAAATGACTATCTGGACCTTTCTGGTAAGTAAGGCTTTAATGGAGTGTAAATAGTTTCAAGATTTGAGTTTTGCTGTGAAGTGTCCTGGTTTTGGTTTGACTCATGTTCAAATAAAACATGAGAAACCATTTCTTTTAATTCCCCCCAAAAAACATTTATCCTTTGACATTTCTGATCATTTGTGTGCATGTGTTTCTAATTCTCACAATTTCAGTGAGTATTTTCTGTACCAACAAAGACTCGTCAGAAATGCTGATCCAGTGTTTACATGCCAAAGTACACTGGTCTCCAGAAGCATACGCAGGATTCTCAAAACCAGGGTAAATGTCCTATTATGTCTATTTTTTAACCAAGGCCCGGTTGTTCAAAAGTAATCTAAAAGGATTAAAGACACTGGATAAGATTAAATGTTGAAATTGGGTTTTTTAGAAGCATAAAAAACATGCCATAGCTGGATAGGATCTGGAATCCAATTCAATTTCTCTCCAAGTACAAGTACCGCTTCTTTGAGCAGTTATATGCAAGGTCAAGCAGACACACCCTACAATACAACTTACGTTTAGAGGCTACTAGTGGTGGGAGGCTGTACTGCTGCTAAGATAAGAAAAAAAATTGAGCTAACAAATTTGTCAATTTTGTGCATGGACCAGATTGATCCTGTCAAATTTTTCTTGAAAAGCCAAAACAAAATCCAGCTCACTTTTATCTGTTTGACAACCTTTTGAACAACCAGGTCCAGTTTTACATCTGTCAACCCAACAAGGATACTTTTACTCATGTAAACACAGTGACCTTCTGACTTTGCATTTGTAAAATTAATAAATCACTTTAACAAAGTAAAAACCCCATTTGATGGGATCTTCTAAGAAAAAACAACTCAGTGCTTTGAACATCATATGTGGAACAGCTGCATCCATCAGTCGGCTCCATGTTAAGCTCTATTTTTTATTTTTGTTTCAAGTATTGCTTCAAAGATTTTGCTTTATTTTAGAACGGATATGTGCATACATGCATGGTCATACCCTGCAGATTCAGACGACTGCATGGATGCAGCTGGAGCCACAGAAAGAATTAAACGTGGTACTCGAAGTGTGTAAAAGCAGCAAAGAGTCCAGACTTAGTCCAAAGATATTGGTTCCATAAACACATAGTGGCTTCATGTTTTGGATTTATAGTCCATCTTAATTATTCGTTGGACAGTTGTTGGTCCGGTTTGGGTTGGGGCAGTCGCGGGGCAGTGTGACGGTCTCGTTCTCCAGCCTGACTTCTTCATACGCCTCAATCTGCCTCTCTCTGTCTCTCTAAGCCAACCGGTCATCTGTCCCGAGTTTTTATTGGAGGTGAGGTGGCTGCCCCGGCTCTCACAACCTGTGCAATGCAAAGATAGAAAGAGTCAGGGCAGCACACCTCACCCCCACGACCAGAAACCCTTTAAAAACTTTAACACTGGCCTAAAGGCTCCAGAAACATAACACAAACAAAAGTATGGAGCTTCTTTTTACATCTGCTTCTATGAACCTGCTCTTGCCATGGTGAATCACATCACTTTAAAAGAGCTCACTGCTTTATCGTCAACTTTTAAAGTAGGAAAAATACTTCAATAAAGGCCTGCATTACACAATAGCTGACTGTGACAAATGAGAGTGCACAGAAAATACAGAAAGATACAATTATTTGGATGAACAATGAATGATGGTTGTTAAAATGAGCTGATGAATTGATTTTAAAATAATGAGCATTCTGACAGCATTTGCTTCATCAGTACAACATCAGGGTTACTTTACACAGTCACTCTGATGCTATGCCTTTCACTATGAATACAATTAGAAAATAAATGCTTCAACTCTGCTGCTTTTTCTTCCATTGTTTAGGGATAAATTGTTTGCTGCTGAATTATACCATGCAGTTTCAAAATCTTTATTTTATCGTTGACTAAACTGCTCATTACTTTTGTATTTAATTCATTGTATGCACAAAAGCAGTCACTGCAAAAAGGGATGATTATCAACATTAGCGGCGGATAACAATCTGCTGACTGAATGTTAAAGATTAAGCAGAATTATTTCTGATGGATTGTCAGAACAGAGAAAAACTATACAAGTGACCATTGTTTATCTCATCATACTCAGCAGAATAATGTGCAATGCACGACTCTCTCAACGTCAGCGACTTAAAAACATCCTGAGTTGTCTTGTGTTTTTTAATCATCTAACAAAACCTAATCAACCGATGTTAATCGGTAACCAATGTTTACATCAAACCTTATTCTTACTAAAAATGAAGATAAAAGACATTGATTTTTTCCACAAACATTTAAACCTTGTAAAGCTGATTAATCCTGCAGATTTCATGTCTGTCATCAGAAAGATCCCTCTCGCAAAGCTTCAAGCTGATACACTTGTTCCCAGTCAGAGGATGACCAGACCAATCAGTATTATTTGTGGAGAAAGAGGTGTGGCTGTGGTTTTGCTGATATGATGGCAAGACTATGAACAATGGTGGCTGGAAAGAGATTAGTACGCCTTCCACATCATGTTTGTTGCCCTGATTGGCCTGTAGTGAATGTGACCGACAGAATGTTCTTCCAATCAGCCTCTGCATTTCATACTGAAAGGGTCTGCACTTCCCAAACACCATCTATGTGGTGGTGCCCAGATGGATGTGAAATATATCCAACACCATGGATATGTGAAACAGTCTATCTAGAGAGCCGGGATCTAAACTTTAAGCTAAAAAACGTGCATAAAATAACTCAAGTATTTGGCCAAAATATGTCTAACAACTCGGGGTTGTATGCATTAATAGATTAATTTCAACACAATTAAGATCCAAAATTTACATGTTACATATTCTTTCACCACATTAATTTTGTGGCACCCAGTAAAGTTAAAAAAATGTAGATATGGTATTTGGTCCTTTCTGTGGTACTGTAGAAACATGCAAGATGCAAAAATCCAAGATGGCAGAATCCGTGAAGTGGACCCTTCTTATGTAAGAATAAAAGGCTTATTTTAAGTTCATAGAAATAAAGCAAACTATATATAATAAGGTCATTAAACACTAATTCAGATAGGCCAAGGTTTATAAATATCATGTCCAATTTTCACCGAGCAGGTAAATACTACTCAATGTATCATTTTCCTACAAAAGGAGACCACTGCTTTCTTCTTGTTTCCAGGGGTGCACTATGTAGGATTTTGGCTGATATCTGATAGTCTAATGTTTCCAAACTCTTTTTAGCCAATGCTGATAGAAACAGAACTTTTTTTAAATGGTAAAAACGCCAAGTCTTTTCAAAACAGACCTGACCTGTTATCAAAATTCATTCCCTGAATTGAACAGCAGATATGACAGAAGTGTCTCTATACTGTCTTGGACATGTGACCGTTTCAAACAATAGGTCCAAGGGGTAAAAGTGTAGTTTTTTAGTGGAGAAAAGCGGAGGGACGTGGGAATAACAGTTACCATCAGCCCTTGCATACCCATCATCCTTTGCGCTCCACTCCCTGGCTTGATTTAACAGCGGGAAAAGGGTGGATGCTACAAGTGGTGAGGGAGAACCAAGTGACAAAGTTTAGAGATTGTGGAGGCAACATTTAAATCTGACGTGTGGAAGCATTTTGGTTCCCAAAAGTTGAGAACTGAGAAAAAAGAAAAGGTGACAGACAAATAAATAACAATATGCAGACATGGTCACATTTAATGGGGAGTGCGAGTAACATGAGGAGCTGCTTGGCAGCCAGGCCAAAAGACTCTTAAGGAAGCGTTCAACAGATCACAAGGACTATCAGTGACTATATCACCAAAGACCTACTGCTACTTTTAGTGGTGGACAATAAAGGTTTTAGAAGGCTAGTAAACGTGGTGGAGCCAAAGTTTATATTTATAATTTTAAGCAAAATGCACAGCTTCAGCATTTTTTTGCACATATTGTTACATTGATACATTATTATGTTCTTTAATAAAAGCTACTTTTTTCAAAGTCTTCATTTGTTTTGTTGTTGTTATTTTTTTTTTTTTTTTGATACTGCACAAAATACTGTGCGTGGACTTATTCCTGAGGTATTACTGCACCATGAGATTTAAATACTGTTACATCCCTAATCAAAGCCCAATCTTCTAAACTGCAAGAAATTTACTAGCTATAGTTCAGACCTTAAAAAACCAGAGTTCTTGGAACACACTTTGAAGTTTAAGGAATGAGGATGAAAAAAAGAAATTAACTCAAGCTGTTGTAGGTCCATCAGTTTGCTTTAAACGGCACAAATGTATTTGTAAAGCCTGCTGATATGTACAGCTAAATTATCAGCTGTAAATATCAGCAGAAATGTTCCTATCTGGCAAAGCTCATAACTGAGTTTTTGAGCCAATATCTGAGGATACCAATGCTATAGTGATAATATAGTGCATCCATACTTGTTTTGGTTTGAGAAACTCACAGTGGACAGGTTAAAAGTAATCTGCACCTTGTGATATTAAACACGTACCTTTTTTAAACTTCAGGTTCCATATTTTCTTAACTTAAGAAGCACTTACTTATGGCAAACAACACAAATCTGATAAGAAGAAGAGGCTAGTTACAAACATATTTAAATAACATTTTGGCTCCTAGGGGGCTCTAAGTAATGCACATGACTTATTTTATCAAGACATCAAATTAATGAAAGAAGCAAAGAAGAAAAAGGAACAAAGGAAGAGGTATGGAATTTGTGACAACAAAGAAATAAAAAAACATGTAAAAGAAGGGAGATCTACCATCTGCAGTGGAAGGAAAACAGACATTAGCATGTGCATAACACATATGACATCCGCCAGTTCTATATGCCTCGACTTTGACTTTTTTCTGCAAGCATTAAATGACCATATTTGTCATATCTAACAAAGTTAGATAGGACAGTCTATTCCAGTACAATGTCACTGTTAAAGAAACAAATAAATACCTGGTAATCTCGCCCTGAACATAAATTTGTAGATATACTTGCTGTTCCTTCCTGCTTTTACATATGTGTCCAGCTGCATCATGAGCGTTCCAATAAATATGCGTGCCTGCAAACTCCAAATGTTACTGGACACCACTAGAGGGCACACCAGAGAACTCAGGCAACATACCACCATCTAATCTGTGGGATGTAAACTAAAAGCATGGGGACACTTGAGGAGGTTACTATTATGTTAATTCTGAGACCAGAACTAAAATATGTTTTAAAGTCCCTGTAAAATAATAAAAAAATTGTTATGGTAGGTTTGTTGTATGACATGCCACTATTGTGAACCACCAGGCCATGTAAAACAACTCTAAGTGTATAAAATTAAGCCTAAAAATCATGAAAAATGAGGCAGTAATATCTCGAGCCTCTTAAATTAGGAAAAAAATGTTACAACCTGGCTGGGGGAATCATCTGTCTGCTCTGCTGGACCTGTCAGCTCTCTGTGTCATCCACAAGAAAAACAATCACATTCATGTCCTGGCAGGCAGTTCAGAGCTAAAAAGTCTCAGTTTCATTTTCTCATCCTGTATTTAATGCTTCAGGAATTCCTTATATTTACTCTTTAAGTAATGTGAAGTTACGTTTCTTCTGTCTTTGTAGTTTAATTGCAGCTAAAAAAAAATTCTGATGTTGCCTTCCAAAATAAAAGAATAAAACATGCTATTATCAGACACTTTACTAAACTTTAGCACTGTGACACTAACAGACATGAGGGATCGACATGTGGCTGCTAGAAGCGAGACAGTCACAGTCCATGTCTTTGAATCATCCAGGACTAAAGACAAGAGTCATGTGGATTAAAACACACCTTTAGCAGGTACGATGTGCTTTGTCCTGCTGCATCTGGTTCATGTGAAAATAGACAGCATTCCAGCAATTAGCCTACCCGTTGGCCTTATGACAAGCTATGGCTAGCGCATTGGGGATTTATTTACTGTTTCTGGCACAAATCTCTCTGTTACTTTTAATGACCTGCAGGCTACCATGGCTGAAAGATTTGGGGAATTTACCCCAAGGTTAACAAAAACACAACATGTAACTGGCAGTTAACGTTTGATGAAGGCAGTGACATCAGCTAACAACAGACTGTACTGAGATAAACTGCTAGGTGATTTTTTTACATATCGTTGTAACGTTAGGGGGGTGGGGTAATTCCCCATCAAGACTGGTGACATCGTGGGCTGCTAAATTTGTCCTGCCTAAATTAAACCAAGCCAAGTACGAGGTGAAAACTTTTAAATGGTCATACATGTATCTGTGTTTCACATGTTTACAGCAGCCTTAATCCAACATATACAGCATGTTAAGACACAAAAATTGGATTTAACTTTACAGGGACTTTACCATCAAGAATCAATAGTAAAATCACATCAGCTCAGACTGATGACCTGTGGTCAGAACATAACCTCTGCACTTTGTTTCTACAGTATTTTCCTCTGTGCACAGATGTAATGCTCTTGATCTTTCAGTTTATTTAGTGATGATGTTAACTGGTGACTTTCAGCTGACTATGTTTGCAGATACGGTCATGACAACAGCTGGTGAAAACAGAAATAGTCCTCATAAATATCTCTTTGTCATTATCCCAAAATATCCTCGTCAGATACATATTTAATGAAAAACTAAATTAATATACAACTGAACTAAAATACAACTACTATGATATACACAAACTCACTCAACTGAAAGTCAGCAGTTTGTACAATCACTTTTTAAACTGAAACAGTAACCATATTTTCATTATTTTTACAGGTTTAACCATCAGCTTTTAAAATGGGATTTTTAAGTCCCAGCTGGTTTGACAGCTATGTTTTTGTCTGATTATTGTTTTTCATAGCTGTTGTTGTCTCTGCTGCTGTGCTGATTGTCACATTTCCTCTACCAATCATGTGTATGCTGCATCGGGCATATGTTGTGTTTTTTAAGGATGTGCATTTACCAATGCTTCAGACTAATACAGGGGTTGCATGGCAGCCATTGTGCTTCTGAGTATGCATAGTTAACAGCAGGTCTATCTCCAGCTTAAAGCACACCCCTAACCACTACATACTAGGGAATCTTAATCTACAAAACGAACATCACACTTTATTAAAGAATACTTAAAACTGGAGACTGATACCATAAAGTCAAAAGGGAAATGTTTACAGAGGGAATAAATTGACTAAAAAGTTGGCTCAAATGCATGCCTCAAATAAAAGGCTGTCTCAAATAAAGGCCTTTTGTTTTAAGTTAATTAATGGTAAGAAAGAAAAGTTAAGTGTAGAAGAGTATTATGCTTAGAAGAAAACAAATGTGTTAAAAAAAGAAATTAAATGGTTAAAGGTGTCATTCAACAACTACGACACTCCAGCAGGGAGAATACAAACTCATGAAGAGACTTCTGTTCTTAAGAATTGGAGGTAATGTTTGTCTGATAGACTGATCAAATAACGACGTGCTGACAAGATGCCTGCTGTGATCTCCTTTTTTATTTTCTTGCAGAAGTCCAATGTCAAAGAAGAATCCTGCTTATTAGACGGCTGACGCCTAAAACCCCAAGAAAGCTGCAGATAAATTGTGCTATTCATTACGCCTTAATGAACTGTGCAAATGTATGTGGCAGGTCAATATAGGCGGCCTATGGAGAAGACACCATCAGCCCCCTCGTTCAGCAGAGCCCAGGCGGCCGGAGCCTAATGAAGACTGAACTTTAATCATCAGGAGGATATGGCTTCTTCACAAGACACCCCCTCTGATGCTCACACAGACAGTCACACACAAACAGCATGCCTAATAACCCCCTCCCAAATCTCTGAAATACGCTCACATGGTCCCTCACCTCACAAGGTTTTCATTGTCCCCCGGTCCTTTGCAGGTTGTACACTCGGTCCGCGTGTCATCAGCTTTAGGTGTTTTTTTCTGCATTGCAGATTGGCGTTGCCGGCGTTCCCTTGGAAGCGGTTCCTATGGAAACAGATGGATTATAATCAAGAGCTGTATGTATGGGCTCTTGAAAGTGAAATATAAAGCAAAGGAGAGAAGGAGAGTACATCACAGCAGTATTAATTCAATGCTATGTATGAGAGTTGCTGTTAGGATTGGACTTCAGCATTAGAAGGCAGCCGTAGCTCAGACTATCAGGGCTCAGGTTGGGAACCTGAGGGTTAGTGATTTAAGTAGGATTGTGGACCAAGTCTTGAATTTGGTCTGGTGGCTGAGGAGGACACCCCCATCAAGGCACTAAAACCCCACTGCTGCATGTGCAGCCCCTCTCTTACATCTTTCCAGTCATGCATGTCCACTGGCTCCTGTTAATGCATATCACTAGCCTCGGGCCATAACCTCATATCTTGATTTTTCATGATTTTATATGTTGTTTAGAAATCAGTGCTGTTGGTCACCCTTTTACATCTGTCAGTGGGTTTTCATATTTTAAACCACTAAAAGGAGTCAGGAAGATGCTCACTATGACCACTGAGTGTAAAATTACAAAAAAATACAGTGTTTTTTTCATTCCTTGAAAAGTTGTGATTTTGGGGATAAGAGGTTATGGCACGATGGTTGCAATATGTGGGAATTTCAGCCTATACGTATGCAGCATGTCTAAGAAAGGATCGGAAAAAATGGATTTCATTTGGGGATTAATAACCAAAGCTGACCCTTGCTAGAGGAATTTGCTTAAACTTTTAAAAGACATTAAAAGGCTGGTATTTTACACCCTCTCACATCTAAAAGCAGCTTGTCAGCAAGTCACTGAAATTTTAGTCTCAGACTAAGACTTTGCAAAGACTGGAGTCACTTATTGCAAGACTAGAATTGGATTCCTTTTAAGATTATTTACACCTAGTGGAATTTACAATAAAAGCCTTTGGGCAGACAATATGTATTACTTGTTTTACTCATTACACCTGTACAGAGGTTGTGTCAGTTATAAGGGCTTTGGGAACACAACTTTTTATGTTTTATTAGTCCAAGTTGAATTTTAGTCCATCTAACCTTTATAGTTTTACTGGACAGAAACTGAAAAACTTTTTAGTCTAGTTGTAGTTAGGAAAAAAGTACATTTGTTTTGTGAAATTAATATGACTGCTAAATACTTATCACCATTAGGGATGCACAATATTGGATTTTTGCTGTTATCTAATATGCTATTGCTTGGAGTAACCAATCCAATCAACTCATTAATACCTAATCTGTGTCTATATTAGCCAATTTGATTCATAGTTGTTGGGTATTGATCCTTATTTTTCAACTAAAAAGATGGCTGTGCCCTATATACTTGTTTGACTGGTACACTTGTACAAAATGCTAAGACATGCATTGTCAATATTGTTAATGGAGCGCAGACCATCAGCCAGTGCATGCAAACATTCAAAATTCTCATGTTTCATAAACAACTTTTTTACTGTTCAAAGCATGCTGGGATGCATAGCGACATAGAAAAGGGTTTTCATATCTTTTCTCCCTCATTAGATCATAGACCTGCATTAAAATGTGGTATACCATTCAGTAAATAAATCTTGTAGAGTGCTGATTTGTTTGAAAAAAACTCTACAGAGTGACAGACCTCAATTTTTTCTTCTCTGTCTTCACACATGGGGATTCTCTTCCTCTTCTGTCCTCTGGTTCTCTGTCAGACACAAACAGTTCACTTTTAAGTCATGGTCAAACAACAAGACTTTAAAGATCTGACAGACAAATTTCATTTTCAATCAACCATGTATGAAAAAAGTAGAGCCTGACCAATATCTGATGACATTACTGAGTAAATATCTGAGAAATATTTAGGCTGATCAGTCAAGGATGAACAACAATGTCTGGATGTCTGGAGACACTCATTCAAAGATCTGAAGTTGTATTATCAAACTTCTCTTCTTGTTGCTAGCAAACGAACGGCCGAGCTGCTGGGGAGCTCTAAAGAGGGGAAGAAAAATCGACAACATATTTAAACAGATTGTGAAAACAATTCCATCTGTCGCCTTTGGCTCGCCTCTGCTATCCAGATGGAGCACTTATCATTAAGAATGCTAACTGCAAGAACGCTGCCAATTGGCTCCTGCATACCTTAACTATTTCCCCACCACTAAACAAAAGACCTGATGTTATTTAGTTATTTCTGCATTAAAGCAGTGTCTATTGAAGTAATCTATGAGGACGAGCAGAGCAGGGGGAAGATCAGTAGCTGGTTCAGCTAAAAATGCTTAGACGCACAGCACAGCTAATCTCAGGCTCTGCTCAGGTGAGGAAATTAAAACTGCAGGCAGTTTATAAGTCCTCGGCAAAATCAATCTTTTAATTAAGTACATCAGTGCATCTTTAACAAGCATGAATCATTTCACACAGGATTAGAGAAATTAACAGAGCATAGGAAGAGCTACTAACTACATATATTAACTTAATTCTCATAATTTCCATCTGATTAATGACATATGTCTGTATGGGAGGTTTAATGTTAGTGCTGTGGTTGTAGTTGGAGCAGTAAATCACGACTCATTAGGAGGAGGATTTTACAGCCACCTTCAGTTAGCCTCCTGAACCCTGAAGTCCTCCTGAAAGTGTTTCTTTAATTAGCTAGAAGGTGAGAAAATAGCTTCATCACTGAATCTTTCCACATTCTTTTAAAAAAATAACCAATTTATGATGAGGAAATCACAACATACCTGTAAAAGCTTGGCTCTCTAAATCCTGAGTTATTTCTTTGTAACTTATTCATTATTTCTAAATAAATGTTTATGGAAAAACAGTGGACAATAACAAAAGCCAGAGAGTCCTTTTGTCTCTTGGACACTAGTTTAAATTACTACTAGCTGTATGTGTGTCACATTTAAGTCTTAGGTTCAAGAAATTTTCAATGCATTTCTGGAAAGCATTGCGAAGCAAAAGCCCTATCTAGAAACGAGTACCCGCAGTTTCAAATTGCTTTTATTTTGAAGTTTATTCCAGGGAGTAAATTTCGTTGTATTGATGTCACTTTACAAAGTTGTACAGATCTTTTTTCAGGTCCCTTTTGTACCTGTATGTTTCTTAAGTTCATGTTTTTAAATGTTAAAAGATTGTTTCCTTTAGATCAGTACCACAACTTGAACCACGGTTGTAAGGCATGACAAACAGCCAGTAAAATGAGGAGTGATTCCTATGTTTTATTGAAGTGCATTAATTTTAATTTAGTTGAAAACACATGTCTTTGACCTTTCTTGTATAGAATCAGTCCTTATGAAATTTCAAAAACCAATAAATCTTAACACTTCATGTTATAAAGGTTAGCTGTGGCTGCCTCTTAGGAAACCCAATGATTTACTGAGGCCTAATCATTTAAAACTCACACATATATGCAGATGTCAAATTAGTCTGTAATAGTGCTTAGTAATTATGATCTCAATAGAGTGGTGCAGTGGTGCAGAGTGCTGTAACTTTGCAGGCAAAACCCAGAAGTTAGTGTCACATGGGTTCCCTCGGCGGCAAGACTATGGCATTTTTTAATGGGTTTTTAGGTCATTGATAAAAGTAAGATCTGTGTCCAATAAAAGATTATGAAACTTACACGTTTTGTTCATAAAGATAACATTCATAAATAATATAAGCATCATATTTAGTTTGCAAATAAAATTGACGAAAGTAAAAAGCTAATGTCATGCTATATTGAACTAAACTCAGTCAAGTGAATTTAACGTCATCACCCGCGGATACAAATGAGAGGCAGGCTCAGTTGCCGCACTTGGAGTGATGACATTTAAGGCCCCGACAAACGCTGTAGTCCTTGTTAGCTGTCCTTTAGTAACCACCTCTATTAAGATGTGAAGTATCTACTTTTCAGATGTATCTAATATTGTCAGAAAAACATTACACTTGCTTGATTTTGTGTTCACCACAGACCTTTTAACCGAAAACTTAGTCAAAAATCCCATAAACTTTCAGATGAGGGAACCAGAAGTGCTAAAATGCTAACTCGCTTCCAAGTTTTAGGACCCATTCCTGCACCCCTCTAAAGATATTGAAATAATTGTGATTATGATTTGTGCCATGATCAGCAGCTCTAGTAGGCATTAGTAGGCACCACAGCAGTGAGCTTGACAAACAGCTGTTATTGTTGTTAACCATCAGTGGAGCAGGTTTGTAGATTAACACCTGCTGAAGCTGGTCAGGAGAAGAGCAAAAACATATTTTCCAAAAAGAAACACTTTCAGTGTGGTTCTTTACTCTTCCTTTAACAGAATAGAATTATTGTCCAGTTCTGATCAAACTGTCGCTGTAGCTGTATCAACGCTAATCTCTTCACCGGCTGCCATTGTTTACAGGCTTGCAGTCATTTTAACTAAAATACACCAGTAGCTACTGCCTATTTCTTCTCAAATGATGCTGACTGGTCATTCTCTGACAGGGAACAGGCATATCAACTAGATTACTGATCTCCCTGGTGACAGACAGAATCTGGACAGTCCATCAGCGTTGGCTGGTTAGAAGCCTGAAGGATATCACAGGAATGTGATGTGAACCTGTTACACTTAGCCAACCTTCGGCTTTGGAAATATCCTTGAAATGGGCCAACTTTGTAAACCAGGTGTAATGTTCAGGCTTCTTTAAGATGGTATAGATGAAACTATATATAAAAAGGGCCATCTACTAAACCCACATCCTCAAAAGCATGAGAGTAAGTACATACTTGCTGTAGCTGCAAAAATGCAGAGTATTAAAACGGTCCATGACAGAGTTCAATAAAACAGTGGTTGGGCTTCTTTTCCACCCCACAGATTGAAGAATAAATGTGTGTTAAATGATTTGTCCTTGCATGAAGTCTGTTTGAGATGCTCTCTACCTTAAACCGTGCTGTGTGGAATCACGGAGCATTAATTTTACAGCTGTGACGTTGCATACATATGACATAAAATTCAGCTCACAAGTTGACTTTACACGTTTTTCTCCAGTGAGCGGTACAGGCCATGAATAGCAGCCACAAGACTTGCAGCTTCATCAAGGTGGCAGCGGGCCATGTCAGCCCTTTTGGCCAAATGTAAATGTGTGTATGTTGCACACACACATATATTAACTCTCCAACACACAGCTCAGCCTCGTATGCCAGCAGGAGGTTGATTAGCCGGTTCTGATAAATTGAAACATGGCTTTAGAGAAGTGCCAGTGCCTGGGTGCCCTGGTAAAAGCATTAAAAATGCAAAGCAGGGGCCTTTTAGCGTCTGCCATTGCACGCCTTGCATTTGAAGATAAATGCTGCAGTGAAGTGCCTCGCCCGAGTGGCTGTGGCTGCGAGTAAAATCAGAAAGCTGCTTAATCCCCGAGAGCTCCAGCAGGGTCCTGGGCACATGTCTGGGCCCAGGGTTTCCAAACCTGAACAGAAAAACACATTAACCCAGACTGCCACTGTGCTCCAACACTCCACTGTTTCCCCTCCAAGACAGATGGAGTGCAGAGAGTGAGAGAAGTGGCTTCGACGCTCCTCCTTTTCTTTGTTCATTCCTCTATTTGTAACACAGACTGCAGCCACGAGTGGCTCCAGAGGAACTGACTCTGCTGAGAGCATCCACAGTCACCCGAGGAAAGTTCCCTTGAGTCCCAGGTGAGTGGCACTGGGTCGCATATTGACAGTGAAAAAAAGAAAAAGGAGGAAGTGAAAGACAAGCCCAGCCCCCGCTCCTCAGCACGAAGCAGCCAGATATCAATCTGGAGTGTTTCTTGAGGGAGCGGGGAGGCGGCTCTGTATCTCAGGATCAGAGCATGGTCGGAGCAGATAAGTAGGATTCAGTGAGGGATTGTGTTCCTCCTCACAGCTGACACTAAATGTTTCTCTGCAGGCTGACACAGTCCACATACCTCTGCTGTGTTGTACTCCACAACAAAAGTTGTGGGGTAACAACAAGAGAATTTACAGCTGCACTGACCAAAAAAAAAAGCCTGAAATGTTTTAAAACTGCCACACTGACCAAAAAAAGGCCTGAAATGTCTTAAAACTGCTGCATTGACCCAAAAATGTCCTCTGTGGTTTTAAAACTTAGCCTACAGGCTGACAAAAAGAATTTAGTTCATTCAAATCTTCACGGATTAAAAAAATAACAGAGATCATAGATATAAACACATTTTTAACTGACTCTCAACATTATAATCCCCTGACGAAATTTACCAGAAAATATGGCCACTATGACACAGTTGATTGTTTGTAGTAATGATTTCACAGTTAAGATTCCACAGATCCAAGATCTCACAAAAATCTGTGTCTTCAAATGTGATTTTAAAGTTAACAAAAAAACATAGACAACGTTCCAAGTCCTTAGCTGGCTGTCACTTAACTTGAGACTGTTTATGCTTTTGAGCTGTAAATTCATAACATCTGGTTGGTTGAGTTATGCCTACTACAAGTCAACAGCCACAGAGTAACTCTGATGACTACACAATAGTCACAGAGGATCAGATAATAGAACTTTAATTCAACAAGCACCTTAGCCATCTACATGTAAAAAACCCTGCACTGTCTCTCAGGCTTTACTCTGGCTCCGATACAGTAAGAAAACTCACTGTGGTAAAATGCCTCATCTCATTTGCACTTATTAAGTAAAACCATCTTACATTTTCTTATGCACCTTGTGTGAAGTGCCCCTATCCTTGGTTATTCTATCCTTCATGTCGATCATGTCTAGTCAGCATTCTTGCAGTGTTTGCACATCTTGCAACCATACTATCAATGCACACAGACTTGTACATACTAGGAAAAATACCAAACAACAACAGCTTACTAAATGAATCATGCTGTACATCTAGCATAGCAACCCTTTTCTATGTTCCACCCACTTCTCATTTAACGTCTATTGTTTGTGTTTTGACCCATCAAAAGTCCTTTTAGCAGTAAACATTTAAATATTTTTGCTCTGGGGAACAAACAATCACCTTGTGTGACTTTCTGAAAGCTTAAGGAGCATCAGGCTAATGAGAACTCCAGTTAATTATTTGTAATCAATAAAGATAAATCAATTAGCCAACACCAACATCAATAACACTCAAATGAGTGGGGGACAAGCTGAGCATTAAAACATTTCATTATTTTTGGCCCTAAAAAGGTTGTTCAAATATCTATATCTAGTGGTTATGATTGAGATTTTCAGTGTGCTGATACACACCGTGCCCCTCACTTGATGTTTCTTGGGTTCTGGCGACATCTCCTGTGGGATGAATTTGATTGGCCCCTTGATCTGTCGTCTAGACCTCTTGGTGCCATCAGGTAGTGTCTCCATGGCGATATCAGCCTCATCGCTGCTGGCCTGGTCGCACTCGGAGCATTGCCTGAGGAGAGAGAAGAGAGTTCATTTCACTTTTAACCCCATGTGTGTTCAGACTGCATTAGTGAAGACTTGAAACCAGATTTGATCCTAGAGTGTTAATTGTGCTGCAGCGGAAGTTATCATAAAACAGACATGTTGGTGTTGATATTGCTGTGAGACAGACTCACAGTTTACTGCCGTCATCTGCCTGTCAGTTGGTGTATTTAACTGAGGAGTGTTGTTCGTCAAACCAGCACTCCACAAGCATGATTTACTTAACAGTTTTCTTTAAATGCACAACTCTGACTAAAGGGAGGGGGCAGTTAAAAAGTGGGGCTAAACTCTGCCTATCTGGTCAGCCATTATGTATTCCAGCATGTTCTAAGCAGTGAAGCTGTATCTTGCAGTGAACAGTAAATGAGATGAGTTTCAATTTTCTTTAGAGCTTGTTCAGGAGGTTGCACACAGTGACATAACCTATCTTTAGATGAAATAATTGGCATTAAAATAACATTTTATAGACCAAATTTTGCAGTAATTCCTTTCATTTAAAACAGAGGGACAAAAAATGTTTGAGATCATCGAACAGTGGAAGAAGTGGTTCCTTAAGTGAAAGAATATCTTATGACTATCACATGTCCATATCAAATATCCTCTCATGATAATAAAAATCTGCCATCGTTGAGAGAAGCAACTGTGACATTTCTACCATCTCTGCATCCGTCATCTGATAATCCTGCTGCCACCGACTGGCCTCAAATGTCATGACCAATATGAACAAACAAACTCTGAGTGAGTAGGGAGAGAAGGAATATAGAGAGCAATCGCTCTTCATCAAACATGAGGGAGATAGTTTCATGAATTTAGTATTAACTAAGACTGTCAAAGGATTTTATTTAGGTACTAAATCATTACATCAGTTTAGTGCTTCCTTTGTCCTTAACCTTTGAATGTTGGAGCTAGTTGTCCATTTCAAGCACAGACCCTGTCTGTAGTTAAATGTGTCTTGTTTTTACTGCACCTACAAATGCTCTGTTATTGATGTATGTGTAACCTTATTAAAGAGAGAAAATATAACAGCCTGTGTAAAGCCGCTAAGCCTTTATCTGCTGTGTTCCTCTCATATTCTCTGTGCTGTCATGTTGAATCATGCTCTGCAGTGTGAGGGCTTGTACAGTCGAGTATCTCACTGATATGCGTCTGTGCTTTCTGAGAATCCTGAACTGTGTAACCTTCACTAATGGCTCTCCAGTAGCTGCAGTTTTCAAGCTAACAGTGAACCTGTCGCCTTTATGAGTCCTAGCAGCTCATTTTTTGTACATGTTACTTGTCAGGCACTGACATTAAATTACTCTATATGGGTTCAATGCAGAAGTTTGAAGGAAAATCTTGACTTTTCTATACTTGAGTCATTCTGTGTTATTAAGTGGCTTGTTATGGACAGTATCAGAAAAAAAGGAATGTACTGTATATCTGAAACAAAATCAGCATGTCTAATAAATGTTCTTGTTTCAAAAAGACCTGTACAATTACTCCTAAGATCATCAAGTTTCAAAAAGGTTTGACTTTCTCATTTAGAGAAACTCCAAATGTACTGGGATGCAGACTATCAGGGCTCATATATGCTTCATGTTTCATACTTAAAGATATGAGTGGGGCCTTCTAATCTTTTGTCTGTATTTGTGCACTTTCTTAGAAAGCTTTCTGGCGCAGACCAAATGTTGGAATACCACCAGAAATTGTAGACACTTTGAACACTTAAATGACATCATTTTGTGTAAGAAGTGAAAGTCAGCTTGGCAGCAGAAAAGATGAAGTAGAGGTGCATGCCATCTAGTAAATATGTTTTTTATGCAAACTCTAATGAAAGGACGTGTGAGTTAATGCATTGTGACAATTTTATTAAAACATATGATAAGGGAGCATAAATGGGTCTTCAGTTTATACTTGATGCTGGAAAATTGCAATTAACAGGCTAAAAAAATTTTGCATTGTATCATGGTCATTTTAATTTCAGGCATTATCTAATTCACTGAACAACGTCTTGTTAGAGCTATCATTTAATTGATCAGTTACTTAACAATCAAATAAAATATATAACATTTCTTAAGAGATGCATTACAACTTAGAAGCTCTGCAGTCTTAAAGGATCATTGACAGAAGAAAGTATTTGATGAAGTCTAGGAGATGTCAGCCGTTCATGCAGGCATCAACAAAACTCATCTCTTCAAGTATCCTCCCAGCTGACTCTTTCACAAGGCACATGGCTGCACCTGAGCCCTCATCCAGTATGTAGTGAGCTGGATCAGGAGAGCATTCCAGGTGCCCATAGAAGTGCAGCTGCCACTCCAGTATCCAGCAGCTGACCCTTCCCATCCCTACTCCCCTGAGTACATCAGCATTGGACACATGGTCTTGCCAGCGATACCCAAAAATGCATGCTCCATTGTGCATCCTCAAAAATCAATGCAACAAATACAAAAAATGACTTTAAGCAGAGTTTGTCCCCAGCTTCTTTTTTTTTTTTTTTTTTTTTTTTTTAACACAGCCACTTGTTAAGCCAGAACTTCTTGAAGAAAATGGTATAAGTTGTTAGTATTTTAGCCAAGAGATTTAGACCTGGATGTATTCCCCCTGCCACCCCTCCACCTATCATGTCGCATCTCTCACCAGTAGCTGTTCTTGGTCTTCTTGGGCATTCGTGTCAGCGGAGGCTCCAGGCAGCCGAGGTGGTAGTAGAGCTTACATGTGTCACACAACACCAGCAGATGTTGGTCCTGGTTCTTCTTACAGATACCACAGCTGAAAGAAATTATGACATTACATGCTCATAAGGTTGTTGTAACATTTGAAACTTTAATACTGCATGCTTTAAATGACAAAATCTCCTGTTTTAATGGTTGATAAGATACAACTCCACAAATCTTTTAAAAATCGAGCTTTTTAGTCCTTTTTGACCAAAACTTCTTGAGAATATTGTGCAACTGAGATGATGTGAAGAAGTCTTCTTAAATAACATGCTTGTGTTTAATGATTTCGATGATTATACAACATTAAACTTCTCAATGTTGGCTGTAAGATGCATCATTTAGCCAAACACAGGATCCTATAATAAAATGAATAGCAGATACTTTCTATTTAATGTCTTACCATAAGAACAAAGCTGATGTAAACTAACACTTTAACCTTAATTGGCTTTAGAAGGATAATGGGTCTATTCAGAAGGCTCTTTCATCCTTCCCCTTGGCATTGGATGATATTTGAACCATCGCAGAGCAGAGCAGTTTCACTATCTTTACTCTGCCATTCAAACTCCATGTCTCATGACACCTGCGGTGTTTACCTGTAGAGGATTGCCGGCAGGCTGGATGACTTCCCTGGGGATCCTCCCTCCTTCTTGCTTGGCTTTCTCTCTTTTGGGGCTTTCAGAACAGCTGGGGTGTTCAGTTTCTGCCAAAAACAGACACAAATTTTTCATGTTAAGTAATAAATAGCAACAAACCTTTCAGAAAATAGTGGCAGTTCTTCTATATAAGCTGCTGACCCACTGTCAAATATCGCTCACATTGTTTCAGTAGTGAACACTCCTGTCATAGTTTCAACCACCTTTTACTAAATGGAATAGCTACTACTAAAGGTTGTTTGCAGATCCAGATGACTCGCAAATGTCAGGTGGGGGTCAGGAAGCGAAGAACAACAGTTATGCAGAGGAACTGCAAAGACTGACTACATAGGAAGCAATTGGCTCTACCGTGCACTTCGCAAGTGGATCGCTGAGGATTGCTGTGCAGTCAGACTATGTGGAATTTGGCAGTAAGGCAGAGTTTAGCTATCCTCCTGAGGAATCATTTCATCTTCTTGTATCTGCAAACTCATTCTTTCAGTAACTACCCAAAGCTCATGACCAAAGATGAAGGTAGAAATGTAGATCGACTGGTACGTTAAAACTCTGGCTCAGCTTCCTCTTTACCAAGACAGTACGGTACAATGTCTGCAACACTGTTGATGTTGATTCCCGGGTCAATCTGACGATATACTCTACCTTCACTTGCAAACAAGACACTTAAACACCTTCATGTAATGCAAAGACTCACTCCCTATCTGGAGAGAACAATCAACTGTTTTCTGGCAGAGAACCATGGCCTAGACTGTTGCACCATGAAAAAATGGGCAACTTTTACATTTTAGTAAATTTCATGTACTCTTTGCTTTACTTTTGGCATGAACATAATGCATGCTATCCTTCTAGCTGACAGTGATGATGCAATTTCTGCTATGGTTAGCATTCATGCTTTCTGACATCCAAGTCAAAGCCTTGTGTGGAAACTAGTTTACACCTTTTTTTCCTCTCAGAGATCTGGATTTTTTGTTGAATTTTTCCTTATATAATTTCCTTTCATAATTTAATTCATTTTTATTTCTATGAGGTTTGGTAAGAGGCCTTATTGCTTTTTTAAGACTTTTAATCATCTCTCCTGCAGCCTAGTTGAATATTCTGATCACACACGTATAGTGGGAATAAAAATGAATGTGTAGATTGGTGTTTTGCTCCTTCAGAGTTAGGGTTACAGGCAGGTGACACTACCAAACGCCTGCTTTGTACTGGCTGTGAGTTTAGACCAGTAGCTCAATCTTGGCTGTAAAAGTTTGCCCACAGCAGAGATGTGAGGAAAGGCGAGGGGAACCTGTTGTATGTGGCAGGTGAAAAGCGGCAGCAGACAGTCCGTTGATTCTCCACTCCATCTCAGGTGCGTCGCTGCCACGCAGGTTAATTAGAAAACTTATCTCATAGGGACCGAGTCTGTCACTAAACAGACAAGGTTTTCCCAGAGGAAGTTCTAATCTGGGCATGCTCGTTCTGCCTGCAGCGGCCAGGGAGTGTACCCGCAGGGAGGTCTGATAGATGGAGGGACGGGGTGACCAGAGCACAAAGGGGACTGCAGGGGCTATCTGCTCAACCCTGGGTTGAGTCCACCGCCATCCCACCACCAGGAAGCAACTCTGCTGCTGATATGCAGCAGCTTCAACATTGTTAACAAGCTTTATCAGGCAGATGGAGAAGTTTAAAGCTATGGATTATTTATATTCAGTGGAAACAGTACATAATGGGCTTTTATCAGTAAAAATAAAATGGTGATGAAACCTGTTGAATACCATGGCAACAAGAATAAAACTCCTGAACACCCCACAACAGCTCAATTATTCTTTTTTAATCATCAAAAATTTGAGGTAATCTCCACATGGTTTAAACGGTACAAATATGGTGGAATCATTTGTTGCCAATGTGTTTATGCAATTCAGACAGTGCTCTCTTTCTCTTGGTTAGAAATGGGGCCAAAGACCATTCAGTTTCTGTACACTTTGAAATAGCTCAAACAACCAGAACAGCCATGTCTCTCACAGTTGATAGAGCACAATTTAGTTTTAAGCAAACACTATCACTTCAAGTATTTGTTGACAAGCAGTGAAGAACTGACGTGCACCACTCCCGATAAATGTAATGTGTCAACATCAGAAGTAGACAATGGGATGACGAAAAAAAATGCCTCTGTAACGTTAGACTTTTGAGAGGTATAAAGGGAAAGGTGTCGGGTGTCTGAAAGGTTCTGTTTGCAGCACTGTAGTGATATGTCAATGCTAAAAGCCAGGACATCGCCAGTAGATGACCAATGTTCGCAAGCATTGAAAGTAAGAACACATTGCAGATGTGCTCCCTTAATATGTAAGGTCTGCTTTATATATTTTACAAGCAATCTTTCTTTTTGAACCATCGAGAGTGAAGTATTTCCAGACTTTCATTGTTCTAGGACATGCAGATATTGCATCAGGCGCCGCCATTTCTCTCTGTTTTTCTTTTCCTGTTGATCTCTGATGAGCATGCACAACTCTCAACAGAGATCATATGAATGACAGATGGCTCACTCCTAAGCATCTCAGCTTGAGAAAACAATGTTTTGCAAACACAATAAAAACACGCTGCATTAAAAAATGTGTGCGGACAAAACAAATAAATCATCGCCAATAAAATAAGTCGGCAACGGAAGTCATCATTGATTATTGTCGACAATGGCACAGAATAGTTGCATCCCTAAAATCGAGTCAGTTCACCTTTGAGCCAGAGTAGACATTTGTGCAAAGTTTGAGAAAGACCCTCTAATCACTCTTGAGATGTTGTGTTCACAAGAATACCCGAATGTATGGACTTAGGGATGAAAGACTGGACAGATAAACAGAAACCATAATGCCTCTGGTTTTTGGATATTGCCTGCACAGAGGCATAAAAACATCAAAGTATATACGTATATAGTGTTTGTTCAGCTAAAGAATATCGAGATCTGAATCTGGTCCATATTTTGTCCCTGCCCCGGTTGCAAACAGCTGTCTTGCTTCCTGCTCAATCCTCAAGGGGAAACTCGTGAAAAACGTTACAGTGCTGGAGCAAAAAGGCCAATTTCCTCTGCTGAGAGCATTTTCATCATGTTCAATCAAGTAAAATAAAGAAGCAGTGGCGTAAATCATCACTTAAAATTAGCTCTGCAAAGCAAAGTGTTCTCCTGCATAACTCTGTCTGCAGATCAAGCTGTGAGCTTCAGCTGTAAGACTAATCCACTCATGCTGGCATCTTTGGGCCCTAAAGCCCCCTCTATCTAAAGCTCTCTGATCTAATATCAGATTGTGGGATGCTAAAATCTCTCCACTACCTCCTGAGGATTCGTGTAGTTGGCAGCCACTCTTTACAAAGTCTGCACACCACCAATCAGGGCAGCTGTACGGGGGTCTGTTTTTCCTCTATCATTGTGTCATACAGTCACAGCATCAGAGGGGTTTTAGGTTCCAACTTTACTTCCTCTTGACCTCATCTATCTTATGGAGAATATTTTTTAGTTTAAGAGCATATTGGTTTCATGTTCAGACTTTATCATTCTTTCCCGTAATTCATGCTCCTGTGAAGCTCATTAGTCATTTCTTGAACACAGGGATTAAAGCAAAAAAAAAAAATCTTTTGACTGAAATTTTTTTTTCAACACCAAACCATATTACTCGACCATCAACCTACCATGCCACATGTGTAAGAGTCTTTTTTCTGCCTATCAGTCACTTCCCAGAGGTTTTCATGTAAAATGGAGTATACCGTGTACATGCTCTTAGCCCAAGGGCATTCACACAGTATACTGTTCTCTAATAAAGCATTCAAGTTGTAAAAGACTTTCACCTACACTATTAAGATGCTCAGTACCAATAGCATTTTAAAGGAAGAAGGCGATTTTGAACAGCTTTTCTGATAGTTTGCTTTTATGTAATTTCAGTGTTTTCAATCTATTCAATAAAAAGCTTTTTGCAAGGCTTAACTCAGATATAATGTAGTCATACAAATATTCAACCATCTCCATAACTTTTCAGTGCAAGTTATTTATTTTACTTTGAACAGCCATATCACTTAACAGAAAAACAAAACTCACAGCAGCACCAACAATTAGGAACAATTAAGTGCAGTTGTGTAAATGGCTATCCTGCTATTCATCTCTTCTGCTTTTTGGCAGTGAAACCAAATGCCTCAAGTGACACCCATTTCTGGGGTCTTTCTGAATGAGCTACAGGTTCTGGGGCTCCGACTCCAGCAGTGGAGGAGGAGGCTGTAGCACAGGGGTCTCAAACTCATTTAGGGTAGGGGCCGGATTTGCTCCAACGAGACATCCTGTGGGCCGCACAATTTTTTTTAGCAATATCAGTATGACCAACGACTGATATATAGGCTGCTGTAATGTTTATAGAGAGAAATGATCCAATATTAGATGTAGGTACCATTTAATAAGTACTGCATGTTTGCGCACTAAATGGTTAATTAGCTACCTTAAAAGGAGAATTTATTTGCAAGTAATCTAAACAGGTCAGGCAAAAATATGCTGACCTTGTAACATATGACTTGGCTTTAAAACAGCAACCTTTTCACAAAATCTCATCTGAGCCCTATTTAACCTGGCCTGGGCCTGCCTACACAGAGTCCAGAGAGGAGAAAGAGAAAGAGAAAGGAGGGATGGAGAGCGACAGAGAGAGAGAAAGAGAGAGAGAGAGAGACAGACAGACAGAGAGAGAGAGAGAGAGAGAGAGAGAGAGAGAGAGAGAGAGAGAGAGAGCCTGCCACCCTTTCTTGTGGAGATTCGCGCACTGCTGCCCTGTTACTGTTTATAAAGCTGCAAACCCTCACCTGCTGAGTGAAAACTTGACTTTAAACACACGTTTGAGCCCTAGTCATTCTTCTGCATGTCCACTCTATCTGAACCCCCCTGACGTCCCTGCACGCGTCATGAACTGGAGCATCTCTGTGTGTAATTTAGCGCTGCGTCAAGATCAAACATGCCCACCTCTCATGCCTCATGTCTCATGCCTGTGTCCAGATTAGGATTAAATGTTCAGTTATAAAGTTTGGTTTTTATCGTTATGAGAGGAATTTTTACTGTTTGATGAGACCTGGAGTTAAATACGCCACAGGATTTATAAACCACGTCCCGTTTAAACTTAAGTGATCATGACCATAATGTCACTTCTTGTTGACATAAAATTAAAAAATATGTAAATAAATTAGTTGATATTACTTTGGCATTATAGATTGTAATAATCAGGGATTAAACCAGACGAGAGATTGAACTGAGTCGCTCTCAAAAGCAAAATACGATGTCTGCGTCACAATTACGCAGGGAAAACATTTGTCATCCTGAGCGCAGCTGTTTTAATCCCACTCAGGAGAAGTTTGGTTTTACAAGGCAAAAACCTCTGCATTCCTTTATAGACTTATTTAAACTCCTATCCATATCTCTGACCCTTCCTGTCACATCAGTGATCTGTGATGTCTGCGTCGTTTAAAGAATGAGTTGAGGAACAGCAGTGGAGACTCTCAGACCAGCACCCTGGTAGCCCAAGTACTGCTGGCACTAAACTCAGACAGAACCCAAGCCCTGGACAAAGCAGAAATCATTGATGCCTTCGCCCTCAACCATAACAACCGGAAGGCTGTTTATTATGAAGACATCAAACTAGCGTGTTTTTTCAGCTGCAGTGTGTTAATTAAATGCATTTGTAGATTAAGGCACCTGTTTTGAATTGTTCTTATATCTTAATGCTTATTCATGTTATGGATATAATATGAACTGAGCCTTTTGTTGGCTTTAAAGCTGCAGTGTTGTTGACTGGCAGCAGAAACTGGTGGATTTTTGCAACTGAGGCTGGAGTGTGCGTGCGTAAAAGGTGCGGGCTGCACTAACACTACACTTTGATGTCAAGTGGGGGGCCAAAAAATATCTTCCTGAGTTTGAGACCCATTGTGTACTATAACCCCAACCTTGTCTTATTCAACAGTACATTAACTTTAGAGAGATGTCAATAAGTAACATGTAGCCCCCCCCCCCCCAATTTTCCAAATGACGGAAATCCATTGTGGCGACGCAGAACTTTAATCCATGTGAACAAATATGTCAAAGATTTGCTGATCCCAGGTGACTTAAGAAGGTGATTTTATATTTTCTTTGTTATTTAAGACAGTGCATCAACAGCAATGAGTTTATAACTGTGATCAGATGATGCATAATGATCATGATAATTGCCCAATCCAGTAGTCAAAGGGGTTCAGGACCCATCAGCTCTGCTCCTCGTCCATGGGCAGCAGCCCATTCAGTGAAGTTTTACTGATCAGCGCTGCTCTCTTGTGCCGGGCTGGCCACATTATGGCTATGAGAATAGAATACCCCATAAAATATATCCCATAAAATACCCCATACATACCAGTTGGCTCTAAAAAGTAGGTAGGTCATATCGCAGTGCTAGCTGTGCTAACATCTTCTCATATTTGGCAGAGTCCCTTTGGAATCCACTGTGTGATTAAAAATTAATGTTAAAATCAAAAGCAGAAAAACTAGCCCTACCTCTTCTGAAAATTATTAAATGACAAACTATAAACAAAAATAGCCACACAATTTAATACTGTATAATCTTGCATTTAAGACTTTTAAATACTTTTTAAAAGCCTTGATTTAAGCTAATTTAGCAACTTTTGTACTTTTGAAACCCCACAGAAACCCTGATGCATCCATTAGTAGGGAGGTGTTAATATTATTGGTATGATATTGGTATCAGCGTTAATTGTTCACAAAGGGAACTATTCTGCAAAAACTTGATTTTTTTGATCTCTTAGAAACCAAAAAGTGAAAAAGTAATCATTCTGTGACAACAAGTCTTTAAAAAAAAAAAAAAGTTTTTCAAAAAGTCCTTATTATGCTTTATTCAAAGCAGTCTGCAGTGGCACAGAGGGACACATCACAGTCTCTCTGTGTCTGTGTCTTTCTCTCCATTATTAGTCATTCAGGCTCTCTCCTCCAGTTTCTAAGTGTTTGCACAGGCGTAGTTTGGCAAAGCATTACGTGACGACGGAACAGCATGCTATTGGTTCTCACAGTCCAGTCACAATACATTATGGGATACAAAATAATATGGCGGACAGCTATCTGCTAGCTGCAGGGATGATTGAAAAATGGATTACTTCCATAAAATGGATAAAAAGACATTCAATATTGGATGTGGATTTAATCTTTTAAGATCTTGGAAAGTCAACCAAGTTCCAGGCTTGCTAGAAAACCTTCTGTAAGAGCTATGAAGGTATAGATAAAATCATTAGAACAGCACAATGGAGGGATTTCAGGGGAAAAACAAGTAAGAGGCTATGGTTTATGGTTCAAAAGTTATTTAACTTTTAATAATCCCTGTCTCTTCGTGTTGCAAACAACAACGCTGTCTCCAAGGGTTGAAGTGTGCTTTGAAGACTGAAATTAGTTCATCCTTACACTTTAAACTGTGTGTTTAAAGGGCTACGAATTTAGGTCAAAACCAGATTTAAACATCAGAATCCGTATACATATGGCTATAATTAATTTGTAAATATCGGCATATTGGACATCGGCAAAAATCCAAAATTGTACAAATTGTACAAAATTGTTCATAACTGCGTTATGTAGTTCTCTAGGCCCGTAAAGATGTAACAGACAGAATGTACATCCAATTACCCTCTGAGATTTTTTTCAAACGCTCTGCCCTTTCCCAAACGCTGTATATCAGAGGTTTGGGAAATGGGATGGATGTGAGAAACAAATCCATCTGGCGTGTCAAGTTACAATTTTGATACACCCTAAAAGATTATCCTTCGTTTAAGACTGGTTGATTAATTACAATACATTTTTTTGTGTTAAGCCACCTAGAAACATCCAACTTAAAGTCTTTATTTTGATGAGCAACAGCAAACTGGACCACCTTGATGCATGAATCCCTGTTCAAATACCTATAACCTGGAGCTTTTTGGGTATTATCTCATTATATGAAGTCTGCTGGAAAATATCTTCTGTGTTTTCTTGTCAAGTTGCCAGGAGAGTTAAACTTTCCAGAGCACAAGGAACAAAGCCCCGGCTGTGTACTGGAAGAGGGATGAGAGCCCCAGTTGGGGACATCAATAATTTCTGCAAATGCAGGCAGGCAGGATGACAAATAGGAGATGAAAACGTGGCAGATAGATGACACAAAAGCATGCGGTGCTGTGACTGATGTTGCTACTTAAAGCGTGCGTGTTCATAATTAGGTGATTTATGGTGGTCATTGCAGATTCACTGCCAGTTTTCCTTCTAGTCCCTGTCCATTCTGCTGCCTCGCCACCACATTAATATCCTTCGACCATTTGTCTATACGGCTCATGCTCTTCAACGAGCGCACTTTAAAAAGACTTTTTATGGATTTAGATGGTACTTATACACTTAAATCTCTGCAGAAGTGACTGCACTGTCCCAGGCTGCACAACGGATATCTAATCTATTTTCTTGAATATTTCCAGGTAAAGGGTCAGAGTGAGCTGCTTTCTCTAGTCATTTAAGTCAAGACACGACTGAAAATAGTGACAGAGAACTTATAAAGGACAGCAACAGTTAGAGTGTTTGTGTGCATTTTAGTCACTCAACCATGTTTTATGTTTCAGGGTTAGCTTAAGCCAGTGAGTGCATGCTACTCAGGCTTAGGTAGGCTACTGCATTTTGTTTTAATTTAATTCATGATACGAAGTTTTTAGAGCTCATAAGATTATGACTAAAGCGCTCCTTAGGCCTACTTGTCCATCCGTGTCTCTAAACTCTGACACCGCAGTGTGTGGTGTAGATGACAGAGCAGAGGAGAGACAAAGTGATTTCTCCCCCTTACTGACATATTTCTTTATATCTCCAGTCCACCAATGGACACTTCCCCCCCGTTCACCTCAGTAAAAAAAAACCCACGTAGCATGCCTTCTGGACATTATTTACCATAATATCAAAGCACTGTCATCACTAATGGTTTTAATGATAATTAAAATAGAAACAGTATGATAACTGTGGGGAAATTTTACCTGGATGCATGGTCTGGATCACAAAGACAGCGCTCTCCCCCTTAGTCTTTGGGGACTCAGCTTTTCTTTGATACAAGTAGAAAAAAAGTAGTTGAGAACCTCAGGCTTAGACTAGGGATGCAATGATTATGGACCTTGATGGCATGATTATAGTCAGAGAAATAATCTCAGTTTCATAGTTCACAGAATTACGTCAAGTTATTTCTTAAGTTCTAATGTATAACATGACATGAATAACATTATAATGAAATTTGAACCCTAACACATTACCATTGTATGTATAACAGGTTTTAATGACTGTAATCTTGTAAACTGAAGAGTTACTTTTAAAAGTAACAAAACCCATTGTTGATTATGAGGTTCCTTAAGTTTGTGTGGATTTTGAGGGTAAAGTTTGTGATGAGAGGGTCTATCTAGAGAACTAATAATGAAGGTATGATAATCCTAAAAAATCTTTAAAAAAAAATTAATAAATAAATAAAGTTTTTTTAAAAGATTTATTTTTGGCCTTTTTTGCCTTTATTAGATAGGACAGTGGATAGAGTCGGAAACAGGGAGGAGAGCGGGGAGAGACATGCAGGAAATAGTGCCACGGGCCGGATTCGAACCCGGGTCGCCTGCGTATATGGCGTGCGCCTTAACCACTCGACTACCGGCGCGCAAAAAAAAAAAAAAAAAATATACTTAAATAATAGGAAGAGAAAAAGGCACCGAAAAGTAATTTTCCACATCCGGATCACTTTTTTACTTCAACCTCATCAAAACCTTCCAAAAAATAGCAATAAAATGTTTAGAAAGTATATTGGACCAATGCTGCTGTTTTATCACAGCCACATTTCAAGAATAAATCTGTTCAAGCAAACAAACTATCTGTATCTGTAGACTGCAGTACACATTCATTAAATAACCCATCAGCTGTAGAGGAACATCTCTGCAATTGGTTGCCATAGAAACGAGAATGGGGACTGCAGCTTTTACTTCCCAGCAGTCAGGTCTGACTTTATGGTGAATGACAGCTCAATCAGTTAGTGTAAAATGAAAGGACTTTTATAAACAGTGGGGTTTTACCCAGCTGCTGTTGGCCATGTTGGCTGCTACAGGTGTTCTACAGAACAGAAATCATTCAGACAGCTACGAGTTAAGAAGGTAAAGATGGTAGAGATACCTGACCAACGATGCCCCCCAGCAGAGTCCACATGTTTTGGCCTTCGCTCCGCAGCTTTCCGTTCTCATTCAGCAGCTCCTCCAGAGACTCACAGAGCTGCAAGGAGACACAACATGAGGAATTAAAAGTCCATCAGTTTTTAAAGCTCTGTCTTTAAGACTGTGTCTAACAATGTGAGCTTCAGTAAAGAGAAATAAAAAACAAGAAAAAAATGAAGGTAAAGGGCCGCGTAATTAATGCATAGATCATATTTGTGGTATGTTGTCATTATTTCCTTTAATTTTAAGGCTATTCATGGTGAATGAGAGTCCATGTTTATTCAATTAATTATTAATTAAAAATTCAACATGGATATTCTAAAGCTGTCAAAATAATGTTAGAGTTTAAATGTCAATATTCTTAAAACTAAAACAAAACCGTTTTTGAGTTCTGTTAAATTAAATAACTTGGCCATGCCACAGAATAAACACAAAAGATGATACTTTTTTTTTTTTTATTAAAATGATATTTTCTGTTATTACTTTGCCTCCCTCATAACAAACATACATAAACATTTTAAAACCATACTAATAACAACAGCCTGCAGATATGATTTGAATGAAAGACCCTTATAGTAAGATTCTGCCTTAATTATGTCCTCTTGCAATTATTTCATCCCAGATGAGACATAGGTAAGCCTAAGCCTATTAAAGTTATTGATATTATGATAACTCATAAACATTTGTCACTTACTTACTTACTTACTCAACAAGCTAACGTTAGTTTATTGATGCTTGTTGTTAGACCGACCCACACTCACAGACAGACACACAAACTCTCTGTCACACATACACACACACACCCACACACACACACACACACAGGCACACACACCCAACAGCTCCTGTTGCCCTGTGACTGCAGCTCAAGCTTTTCCTTCCTCTCTCCTATTTTAGCAGACATTTAGAACACAAAGTGAGGCAAATTTCATGCATTAAATGAAATACTAAACTTACTAAACTTAAGTTCCGCGGGAGTTTTTACAATAGCAAGCTATTTTTAGATCAATGGCGTCTCATCTCCGTCACAAGACACGGTTGATGATGAATATATCTACTTAATTTTTCAGCTAATCACCAGATTATAATCAGAGAAGTACTAAACCAAGCCAAAATAAAGATTATCAGCTGTCTGTGTGTGATGTAAACAGCTCCGTCTCACGCCAAGTGACACCATAACTGCGCGACACAACGAATCGATACATAAATCCGTTGCCAACTTTTTAAATTATTGATTTTCATCGATTCGTTGTTGCAGCCCTACCTGAAATGATCCCGTCTTTACAGGATTTTTTTTCAAAACGAAATGGAAGTACATTGTTTTCATCTCTGTGTGGACAAGGCCTAATACAGTCTTAGTATCAGCTTAACTCAACCTCCGCCCCCTGTAAGGATCGCAAACTCATGCCGAAGCAGATCAGCAGATGAGCAAAAACATATTTTTTTGTCATGAAAAGCCTTCAGGGCTGTTATTTGCTGTTGATTGAATAAAGATATGTGGTCCAGTTCTGATAAAACTGCCGCTGTACTTAGCTGTACCCAAGCTACCTGCTTCACTTGCGGCAGCCATTGCTAACAGGTAACAGTGCAACAAAACCCCACCTGTAGCAACCGCTTCATTGGGCACAATAAAGCAGCCAAATCATCTACTCTGCAAGCTTAGTTGCTGCCTGTTACCCACCTGATGGTAAAAAAGGGTGTTTACTCCCTGGCTAAAGCTGGTATTTGCAGTTCTCAATCATAGTAACTTTTTTGAAATGACTGTTACAGAGGAAAGTTATATTAGTAAATCATGTATGTTGTGTTTCATTTGGATGTCCTTTCCCATACAATACAAAAACAAAGGCCTTGTACTGTCAAAAATGTCCTAGTGATGATTTCTTACAAATCAGGTCATTCTGGTTTCAATTTCACTTCCAAGCAGCATCTGCAGCAAATTCAAGTGAAGAAACAGAGATGGTGGATTGTTTCACTATATGTGTGTTGCTGCTGACATTTTGAGCCTTCCTTGAGGTCCAGACTTCAGTGCTCCAAAACATTTGTGTTGCTGCTTTACATTTACACCATGTTTGTTTTGCACTGCTGTCTTTCTGCTTTTCTGCTCTGTTGTGTACAAATGCACTTCCTGATTATTTGTATATTCTGATCACACCTCCAGCCAAAGACATAAGTACACAGCTCCCATCATAAGCACATACGGCAGGACAAAGATTTTTTTTTTCCCTTGGACCATGAAGGAGTTGGTGCCACACTAGAACTGTTTTTTTTTCTGTCCCAGAGCCAATTTGTTGGTTATTCAAAAAACACAAGAACTGGTTCTGGATTAAGCACTGGTCTCAAAGCAGCCCTAGAATTGGTTGGGTGGAAAAGGGCTGCAAGTTCAAACACTTGCAAACCATCCTGGTAGGGCAGAAAAACAAGTGATTTATTTAATTTGCTCACAAACAAAGGGGGTGAGCAGTGCTGAGAAGGATCACAGTTCAAGTGAAAACATGGCAGCTGATTAAATGTTTTATGGAGCACATTTACACCTCTAATGTTGCATGTAAACCTCTGAACCAATTCTGCAGACGGTGTAACTTCTCAATGTTAACACAGAGAACTGGGCCTTATGCCACCAGTAAACCTTGGGCAGGGTTTAACCATCATATATCAGTCAAAGTGACATTCCTTCAATGGCAGTTTCTTCAAGGCCAAAGCCATGTAAGAGCAACTCATAGCGTGCAATTAGCAACACACACTCCATTAATAATGCTTAACACGCACGGCAGAGGACTGAACGCAACATTAACTCTTGTGACTTTTACTCTGCTGTCGTGTTTCCCTCCTCGTGTTGACAGATGGAGCAGCAGCCTCTTCACGGAGGGTGTGGGGTGGAGGAGACATGAGAGGAAGGCATGCAGGATTCAGTTCATATCACAGAGCTTGGTGTAGACAGATATAACTCTGTGGCAGAGATTAAAAATCATTATAAAATCAAAGTCACACTAATTACTGACTGCTGTGTCTGTGTTTGCTTCCTCTGTTTCCACACAGGCCTCATTCTCAACAAACACATGTGCCAGCTGTCAGCAGAAGGATAAGAATCTAAATTTTTTATTAAAGCTCAGCTGCTTGATTTTTAAAATATGTGTAAAGATAATGATGTAACGGTATGTGTAAGAATAAAGGATTAGTAAGAATAAAGGCTATCAGCATTGATGCATTAAAAGCGATTAATTAAGGTCTTTTATTAGTGGTTTAATTTTTTCTGCTATCAAAAATATGTTGTGGTATCCTTTTACCTTTAAAAGGTCATACATCAGCTTCTTAGAAAATGGATGTCTGAGGTCGCAATTAAAAAAACCAACATATTATTGCTCTGCTGATTTAACTCTAAACAATGGCTTGGCTTTAACCTTACAAATTGATTCACTAAGGCTCTGCTGCTTATTCTTATAGTTCATTCTGCATACTGAGGCTCAGTGTCATCAAAATTGGCAGGATCAGGTTGATTTCATAGGAACAGGAGCATATATCACCGTTTCACATTCAGGTTGCTCATAGTAAGTCCACTTAAGAAAGTAATGACATATTAAGAAAATGAACAGGATTTCCACATTCTCAAAGATCCAAGAAAATTTAAACAGTCTATAATCACTCAACTATTAATAAATGCAAATACAGCAATGCTTATCTTTTGAAACATAAAATGACCCTCTCTGTTGTCTCTCTCTGTTGTTTTTTTATACTTTTTATACAATATTGTCTTTATAAGCCCACTTGAATTTGTAAAAATGAGTTTATGTTTTGTAATGAACTAGGGGTGTGGCGATCAAAATGGCACGAGATTTCTCATCAAAAAAAAAAAAATCCATCTCGCAAGATCAATATTGCACAGACACTAGGAGCAGCAGCTCTCCTGACAGAAAACAATACCAAACTGAAAATTATAAAAGATCACAAAGATGCCTTGGACACTTTAACAGCTAATGGTTTGACAGCTAATGACGAAATGGAGATGATCCATGATCACCGCTTCAACCCCCCCACTCCCTCCTCCGCGTGCGCTACTAATAAGTTCATCATAACGGTGCGAAATGATTAAATTACGCTGCTGGAAACCTGTGCAGTCTCCGTGAGGAGAATACAGGGTTAACTTAGTTCCTGTACGCACGCAGACTTGTTCATAGTACTGCTACCTGTGACTTTGTAACTTTGATTCAGTCGCTGCTTCCTCATGTCTCCTTCTTGTCTCACCGTCTGTCAGTCACACATCCATCAGCTGTTGGCTGTTTGTATCATCAGTCATAAGCTTAACATGTGTAGAGCAACGGGCTGTCGTATACTTCAGTGGTAAACTTAGCAAAACTTAGAAAAACAAACTCTGTTTGAGCGCCATAGAGTCCATTGTTAGCTCTAAAAGCCAAAGCTCTAGCCCCAGTTTAACGCGCCCTGTTTGTTGTCTAACAGCAGGCAGAGCAGAGACACACACTCGCTCAGCAACGCACAAACATTAACACACACCCTCATCTGTGTGTCATGTCCAACACTGTCAAAGCTCATTTAAGACAAAAGACCACAAACCAATAAAATAATCTATTTTTCTAAATTACAGCAAACATGTCATTGAAAGAAAGATTTACTGTAAGTGTTTTAAATATGGATGTCCTTAAGAGGACATCCATATTTAAGAGTAAAGAGGATGACAAATAGTTTAAATTTACTAATAGTTCTTTAGATTTAGGTCTGTTACAAATGGTTTAAAAGTACTTCCCAGATAATCTAAATGCTCTTATCATCATTATTATTGGAACTGTAACAGAGTGCAAAGTGTAGTAAACTAAAGAAGTGGTAGACTATTAAAATGAAAGGTTTGATTTGAAGAGCATTAAAATGTACAGTCTGACTCAGAGTTAGACAAGACAAACTGTGTGTAAGTATTGATAGCCTATTCAGTATAAGAGGAGTTATTTTAAACGTTTCTGAATAGATCTGAATGCTTTGCAATTATGACTTTCAGCTGTATAAAGGACATTATCCACCCATGTATTTTTTCCAAAATTCAAAGAAAAAGTGTAAAATCTCGTCTTGTCTCGTGAGCCCAAAGCTTGTCTCGTCTCGTGAGGTAAGAGTCTCATCACACCCCTATAATGAACCAATGAGTGAGGATTAAATAGTTCCTCACATTGCCTTAAGCAGCTGCTTGGAGCCTTGGTCATCAGCACCCCTGTTTGGCTTATGTTTTTACAAATAAAGCATTAAATGCTTTAGGGGAGTTTTGACTTAACAGTCATTCAAAAATAATCAGGATGCTGCAGATTAGCCCGGTAAGCTTAGCTGCTAACTATCTTGGTGTTGTGTGTCAATGAAGACAGGTGTTGCTGCAGTGTTTTCCCTTGTTCAGTGCACACCTTGCATGACTCATGTTCAGCTCCTGACTTTCTGGTGTTTAAAGAAACTTAAAATAATACAGTAACCTTGCTTTTAGTCTTGCTGGCATTGGGAAAACTATAGCCAATATTTCCCAGGGTGAGTACCAACTTTTTTGGTTAAGTGAGGCCTACGCTGTATCATGCAGTTGTATAACAGTCTTTTCTGTTAACTGCACAATGGGGGATGTATACATTAAAACTGCCATCACAGCATTTATGACCATATCGATTCTGTAACAACTCTACTGATACACATATGGGCAAGGTGCATGTGACAATATATTGCCGCATCATTTTCTTGAGAAGTTAACAGGGAAAAAGACCGGGCTAAAACCCTCCATAATTTGACTGAATGATCAACCTCAAAGTTGGCAGTTTTTTAATTATTTAACTACCCTGGTGGCTACCGCTACAGTTACTGGTAAACAAAAGTTACCCAGAAGTGTCTATTTTTGTGTCTGTAATGTTGCAAAGGTAATTCACCTGTAGAAACACAACCCTTGTTACAGGCTTAGACAGAGCGGCTCACCTTGTTGTACTCCACGTGGAGTTTTTCTTGCTCTCCTTCCAGCTTGTCTTTTAGGTTCTTCTGCTCAGAGATGTTGTCCTGGATCTGGATCATTCGCATGTTACGCTCTGCATAACAATGGGACAAAAATCAATAGCACGATCACAATCTACTCACAGGAAAAAGCACATGAGAGGGTGTACTGATGGCAGATAGGCGCTCTGCTGCAGGCTAATGAAGAGTGCTCTCAAGGTTACCGACATGAGGTCTCCAACATCTGGCATCACAAGTAATTATTTGAGGAGAAAATGCCTTTAGACAGCATTTACCTAACTTCACCCTTCTGTCAAACATTTACCATAGATTTCATGTTTTATACCCTACTTAGCTTTGGTAAAGATTACAAGTTTTTATCCTTCAATTTAGACTGAAAAAGCACAGAGACAAGAAGATTTTTACCTCGAAATCACACTGATGTTTTAACAGTTTATCTGTAAGTATTGTTTATCTATAAATGTAAGTGAATGAAGAGAAACACACTGATAATCATCTGGTTTAAGCTCTATGTTTTTTTTCCACAGGCAGCTCTTAAGAAGATTAAAGAACAATGGAATGAGGAACAATGCTGCTGGTTACTGCAACTTTTTCTATGGATATATACAGGGAAAAATGTGAGTTAAAGAGCTGCCATTACTGTGGTTTCTCTTTATAACATTCACACCTTCGACAAAAGAAGCAAACCATTCTTTCCTTTGAACATGACTTTCTGGCAACTTTACTAGTATAGGACAATGAGAAGGACATATGGCATTATAGGCTGCTCAATATGTGGTGACAAACTAAAAAAACAAAACAAAACAGAAGCTCACAGCACACAAGCTTTCAATTCATGAGGAGTCATCCTATATGAGAGTAGACACTTAACACAGATTCAGTCACTTCTATTAGTTCTTTTTTCTCTCTTTAAACTGACTAAAAGCCTTAATTCTCTAATGGTGGGCCAGGACCCAAATGTGGGTCCGTGAAGCCATTTTTAGTGGGTTGTGGATATGTGCCTGAAAAAACATGTTTGGCATAAAGTCTATGATGTGCTTTTATGTGAGGTAACCCCGCATCTCTTATTTCTGTAATATCTTTTGTTCTATCAAACAACCAAACTACCCGCTTTTTATTAAAAAACATACAAATATGTATTGGACTATATTTAATTTGGAATATATCAAAGTTAACTTTGTATCTATAACTCACTTTTCCTCTAACCTGACATGCCAGATTGATTTGTTTCACACATCCATGTGGAAAACCATCAACATACAGAGTTTGGGAAAGGGCAGAGCCTTTGAAAAAAACTCAGAGGGTGATTGGATGAACATTCTGTCACATCTTTACGGGCCAATCAGAGCAACAAAACACCTGACGTCGCCACCGCTACTGAAGTGCAGCTACCGAGGAATACAGAACTGCATAATGTGAACAATGGCGAGTGTAGACATGTCAGTAAACGACTTTTGTTGTTTTTGAAAAGAAGCAACTCACTGCTGTTCTTTGTTCTTCTCTTAATAAAGAAATGTCGTCAAGTTCTGATAAAACTGGCGCTTTAGCAGCATCCACACTAATGTCTTCCACCAAAACGGCACCGGCCTCATGTCGCTGCTTGCTTACGTCACGACTCTGCCACACCTACTGCCCCTCGTTGCTGATTGGTCCTGTCACTTTTTAACCAGGCCCAAACGGTTCAGACAGGAGCTTTGCAAGATAGACACGCCAATGAGAAACAAGGAAATGGGCGTATCCATCTGTTTTGCAAAGTTACTTTCTCTCAGAATCTTTCAGAAAATATGTTTGGATCTTGGAGGAAAACAAACATGACTTTTCTCACCTAGGTAGTAGTTGACAAAGTCTGCAGTGAGTGCCGGCTGCTTGTGTTTCCTGCGTCCGTCCAGGCTGGCGTTGGCATCAGACGTGTCCACGGGGAAAATGTCGGTGCTGATGCCCATTAGCTCGGCCTTCCTCATCAGCTTCCTGATGGCTGAGGCGCTGGAGGTAAGCGGTCTTGGCAGCTTCTCGCGAGGCACCCAGGCCTGAGGTCGAGTGTTTCTGGACAGCTCTGCTTTGGCTCTGTACTGCTGCAGGCGGGTGGTGATACGGGCCTGCAGGTGGGACACAAGTACATGAAAACAGAGGCCTTTATTTATTAATTTATATTATCAGGGGAGTTTTTGCCTTTGCTTAACAGAGGATAGGGATGGCTACAGCCTCCATATCTTTGCCTTTTTAGACCATCTCTGTCTGTTGTGTGGATCTAATTGTAATTAATAGGATTCTTCTTTGTTAATCCAATTATTCAGTACTGTATCTGAACAAACTTTTGAGGGTTGAAACATCTTCAAAAACACATGTGCATCAGGTCAGGTGAAAATCAGCTATAATTCCTGTCATGCCAGGAATTACAAAAAGTCTACTGGACTGATATCGCCAAATCAACAGGAAGCTCACCATTTTAAATTTTTGGTGAAAAGAAATGGTTGATGAAGCAATGTCTAGGGTTCATTTTAGGATTATCTCCTTGTTGGGATTTAATCTGATCAAATTTATCTTTGGTATATAGTTAGAAGAGTCTTCTAGGATGAAAAGTTGTACAAAAATTTTAAAAAGAAAAAAAATCATGTACCAAACTCAAAGGGCGTGGCCATGGGGGTCCATCAAACTTTGATGACCCAAAATGGAACAGAAACAGGCTTTTTCTCAAAACCAGGAGATAGTTCCTGCAAAGTTGAGCAAATCTTCCATAATATCAGTGTGAAACATTTTAAGTATTCCCATGCTATCTTCTTTAGCTCACAGGTCTGACACTGTAGCTGTTGCCATGGTGACCCATTATTTGCCATGAAAGAGGAAGTAATTTCTTGCAGGGCTTTGAGGGTCTTTAAACAGTCTGTACTGGCATGTAAATTGATGTACATAAGCCCAGTGAAAAACTTCAAAGATGGGTTTGGTTGGTGGGTGTTGTTAAATGGCTCAGTGGCGCCCCCTACGATATACTTCAAAAAGTCAGTCCCCTAGCATGTTCAGCCTAGAATTTTCAAATTTGATTGGCATGTGTATCATGTCAGGACCTACAAAAAAGCCTCTTGGACCCAAATTGTCAAATAGACAGTAAGTCGGAGGTTTTTGGGAACAAGATTGGTTAAAATTTTACAATTCAGGCCTCATTCTGGGATTAACCACTCCCAAATAATGAACTAGAACCAATTCAATAATTTCTGTAGGGCTGCTAAAATACATTATGGAAAAAATAATAATTTCCCTCTTTTCAACAACTAAAGGGGCATGGCTCTGGCTAAAGTGTGTCTCTCCATGTAAGAGAAAGCTAGTCTTACTAAAACATACAGTGTGCAAACTGTCTCAACCCTTCCACGTGTGATTCAAGACCAATTCTCAACTTATCTGTATTCTATTTTTAAATATCTGTCACAGTGCAGCCAATTCTTAAGGCTCATTATAACCTGCCTGACATGATTAAATGTGTTACTTTGTGTGGTCTGTCTCACTTCAAGTTTTGTGTAAAAGACAAGACCGTTCATGGCTGGTAATCCTTTCTGTGTTTGGTGGGCATCAGTGCTGCAGAGCATTTTACAGCATTGCCAGGGTCCCATGTGTACCAAACCCCAACATGCACAAAGGTGTGAGGGACTGTTCAGTGCCTCCCACAGCCATAGTTGTTATTATTAAAGTCATAATACAGCTAGTCATCAGTGCCTCATACTGCCACATTCTGGAGATAAAACATCACCAGTGGTTGCCTTTCACTGCTGGCAGGCTGTTTAAAGGTTTCATGTTCTGACGAATGAAACAATGTTATGTTACAGTATGAATCAGAGCACTGTGTCATCATAGCATGTCATCATTTTTTTTAACAGCAGCTAAATTTAACGTTCTTCAGCATTATAAAAAGCACATCCACACATCTGACTCTTGCAGCTGACATTAAGGAGCAAACCCCTACCTGGGCTTCAGGAGTCAGCTGTTTCTCTCTCTCCTGCAGAGAGACCTTACAGTAGGACTGTAACGCCAGATAATTCTTCCTTTTCCACTTCCTGTCAAAGCGGTCTGCATGCTGCTTGCAATATGCAAAAAATGGATCAGCAATATCCTGTGGAAACACAAACACAAGCATGGATTAACAGCTGTAATAATAATAATTAACAAGATTGCCACATTTCAGCTTCTACAAGTTAAAAAAAAAAACTCCAAACACCTCCCCCTCTCTGTCTGCTGGAATCATTTAAGCTCTGCTGTTAGTTGCTGATGCTATCAGCATTTTGTGTTTTAATAAAGCTTTTTATTATAAGTCACTGGAAAAAGTCGTTTTCTGGATACTTGTACTAAGAGGAATAAGGCTTGTTAGTAGAAACGATTAACTCATGCCAGCCAAGGTATTTCTGCTAACTGTGATGTCATTTTATGAGGATTTTTTTGTGCTTTGGATGTGAAGGTCTCATTCCTTACCTCCTCTGCAGCAGCCTCTGACAGAAGCCCCTCCCTCTGTGCACAGGTGACGTGGAAATATGAGCGACACATTCCTGCGTCACAGCTGATGCAGACGCCGGTCCTGGCAAAGCGAGCGTCCTCACAGAAACTGCATTCCTGCAAAATGGTAGAGAATGAGGAGAATGTCTTTAAACATTAAACACAGCAGATTTTCCTCTCTGACAACTCAAAGGCTTTTGACAGCATACAAAATGTACCGCTATCAATAGCTTATTTCAAAACTCAGATCCTCACATTGCAGACATTACTGTTCAACATTTTTTTTTTTCAAGGGTTTCCACATCAATCCTAAAAATTACAGTTCAGCCCCACTCATTGATTACTTTTCACAAATAGTCTGACTTCATGTATTTTTCAAATACATTTACACTGTGCTCGGTGTTTTTTTTTCTTTCAAACCTAACCTAGAACCAAACCCCATTTTAACTTCAGTTCACTTTGCACCTAGAAATCAAGAATACGCACTTTAAAGGAGCCTCAAAAGATTTAAATGTTTGAAGTTCTTCCAGTGAAACTAAAGACCCCTCTGAAGAACGTTGTATTCTGTATACAACTCAACTTTCAATAAAGATGGTGATGAATCAAGAATTGGAACTAATAATTTTGAGCCAATCAAGTGTCTTAACTCAGTGAAAGGAGTGCACTTTGGTGGCTAAAATTTGATCAGTGTTAACTGATGGTAATCAAGCACATCTTCAAAGAGGATTTATGTGTTTATTTCAGAAAAATATACATTTTCTGTATATTCTCTCTGACAGGGTCAGCACAGAACATCATCAGGACATGCCTTCCATCTTTTTAAGTTGGACTTAACATAACTAGAGACGTGCCTCACTGGTTGTTTTGACCTGTTTTCTCCTTGTTGCTTTAACCCCTGTTGTTCCATGCACTTTACTACTGCCACTTTTAGAAGCGCTGACATCTTGTTGTACAGCTTTGCAATGATGCTAAAATATTTCCATTCTTCTCTCTTTACTTCTAGTGTAACTTCCTTGCATCCTTTGTGATGGCCCTGCCCCATGCTCTTTCTTTTCCTCCCAAAGTTGTGCCAAAGTCAGTCATGTCATTAATGTCATCTGCAGCTGAAAATTAATGTATATCAAGAAAACAGAAAGAAAACAGTCTCTTCACAATAAAAATATTAATTAGTGACTAAAATGTGAATCATTTTTCAAGCAGTTGTTTTGTCAAAAACATAAATCATCATGTATTTATGACCTAGCTGTCTTGATTCAATAAAAGGCAGGCTTTTATGTTCAGTCTTTTTTTGAAGAATGTCTAAAGAGCTGTTGCATCTGCTGTCACATATCCTGTTTCATCTCATTCTGCCCCCACCTGGATGGCAAAAGGGGCATGTTACTCAATGGATGCTCGTGCTAATTGCATACTCCTGTGACAAGCTCCCAACGTTAGTCTTTGTAGAGCAAATTTTGTACATGGAAAGGTTAGAAAGCTTGAAATTTCCATATAAGATGTCTGCAACTCATTATATGAACGTGAAAACAATTTTGCATAGCAATGTACCATTTGCAATAGAACCACAGAATGGGCTAAAGCTAACACTAGCAATCGTCATTTTTTCTGTTTAAAACATGACTTTAGTGGTTTTCAACTAAATAAGATGTTAGAAACACAAAGACTTTTGGTAAATTATCCTTGTGTAGTACAGTGTGAATATTTTAAATTTTATTGAAAAACTAAACAAAGAGTTACTCACAAGGACAGCTACATCAGCTACATCGGCACTAGGGGTGTAATGATTCATTACATATTCATTACATATCCGCATGCTTGGATATGACAGTTTCCGCCCAGCCACGAGTCACAATGCTGAATAAATACTGTGCATTAAAAACTGAAAACTGCAGCACTTTAAAGTGAAACACAAACATTTGTTCACTTTTTTAAAGAAAGTTTTTCATGTAAATGCCTTCAACATTTGCAAGAAAATTCTCAAAATGTATCAATATTGTGTTTATTTCCTTTATGTGAAAAGTAACAGATTGTGGTAAATGGGTTCGCAATATCATCTGATATCTATCGCAGGCCTCTAAATCGAACTGAATTGAATCGAATCAAAATCGAATCATGGCAGACTTTGTGATATCGGCAAATATTGAATCATTCTGAGAATTGATATCGTATTGTGATGAAACTGGTGATTTACAACCCTAATCGGCACCAAGGCTTTTGTTTACTTTTAGATCAATGTCTGTATGGAGAAACGCCTCGCTCAGTCTCTATGAGTTTGATGGAGTCACTGGTATTACTTTAATTCCTCCTAAATACATCTAGAATGTAACTGTCGACTAATATGTATGGCACCATATTCAGTCATCCATTATGGTGAGTGAGATCATGACAGTGCAAAAAGTTTATTAAGAACATTTGTATTATAAAGGCTATTATATCGGGTTATTACAGCAGTTGTCAACTGTTTTGCCCCAAGCACACCTAAGATGAAGCCAAAATATCAAGGCACACTATATTCATATCCATGCAAAACAGCCTCTTTAACATGCATCACAGTATCATTGGTTATAGTATATTTGTGGTAGTAAGGTATGATTGAGACTTGCCTCAAGGCACCCTAGTTTTTATGACACTACTTGGGCTATAGGGAGCTATATTAAATAGCTATGTATGATACACCAGTTTAATGCTGATATTGGCCAATATCAGCCCTGCGGGAAAACATAAACCACTGGTAAATAATATGGCATGAGCTGATGTCAGTAGCCAGTGTTTATCTGAAGTGTCATATCAATTAAATGATGGCATCTGGTGTACCAAACTGCAGAACCAAAGAGGGGAATTTTTCCTGGGCAGAGAAAGTCAACTGTTGGACAAACTCCGATCTGTTTTCATGGTCAAACATGAGAGAAAATGCTGCCATAGTGGAAGTGTTACAAAAACAGAAATGATGGGAAAAGAGCAGTATCTGCAATCAGCTAAATTTCCACAATCTGTGTATGTTTCATGGAGGAAAATGCAAATCAAGATCTGCACTCAATTTTAACAAAAGCTCCAGCAAACAGATTAAACTGAACAAAAACATTGGCAACATTTGACCAAGAGGAGAGAGGGAAATCCTTGCTCCTCTTTGACAAAGTTGCCAATTTTTTGTTCAGTTAATCCTTGTAATTTACAAAAATAGAGCACCGTTCACCGTTTTTACATTCTTTTTCTTGGCGTCATTATGAAAGTCCCTGTAAAATGGAATACATCATTTTTGTCCTAACACATTAGATATGTCGGAATAAGGTTGCTCTAAACATGCTGAACAACTGATTTTTTTTATTTATACTGTTAACAAGTCGTTCACCTCTTTACTGGTTTGGTTTAATTTGAGTAGGGCCAATATAAGAGCCCATGACATCACCCGTCTTGATGGGGAATTACCCTGCTCCCCCATGCTACAATATTATGAAATCACCAAGCAGTTAATCTCTGTACAGTCTGTTGTTTGCTGATGTCACTGCCTTCATAGAAAGTTAACAGCTTTCATGCTTTGTTTTTGTTCATTGTGAGGTAAATTTCCCAAATCTATCAGCTACAGTGGTAACCTGACACGCCAGATGGATTTGTTTCACACATCCATCTGGAAAACCTTTGCATTTTCCAGATGGATGTGTGACAGCATATAGAGAGCGTTTGGGAACAGGCAGAGCCTTTGAAAAAAACTTGGATGAACATTCTGTCCATCACATCTTTACGGGCCAATAAGAGCAACAAAACATGTGACGAAGCCACTACCAAAGTGAGCCCCTACGAGGAGTAGTCTCCATCGAGAACTGGATAACACGAACCATGGCAACTGTAGACATGTCAGTACACAATTTTTGTCGTTTTTGAAAAGAAATCAAATCACTGCTGTTCTTTGTTCTGCTATTAATTAAGAAATGTCGTCAAGTTCTGATAAAAAAAATGGCACTTCAGCAGCATCCACGCTAATGTCTTCCGCCATAACTGCACCGGCCTCTTGTTGCTGCTTGCTTACGCCACGACTCTTCCGCACCGAAAAGTACTGCACCTCATTGCTGATTGGTCCCGTCACTTTCTAACCTGGCCCAAACAGTTCAGACAGGAGCTTTGCAAGATGGATTCACCAGTGAGAAACATGGAAATGGGCGAATCCATCTGCTTTGCAAGGTTACTACAGTGACCAACAGGTCATTAAAAGCATCACAACAGAGAGATTTGTGCCAAACAGTCAATGTAATCCCCAACATCTGTCTCAGATGCATTTTATTTAATTTTAGAAGATCATATTTCTCGTCAGGGGGTGTGGTTTTCGCTCATTTAAATGACATGTCCACAACATCCTAGAGCAACTATTACTGCCTCGTTTTTCATGAAGTTAAAGCTTAATTTTGTGAACTTAGGGCTGTTTTTCATGACTGAAATTTGGCCTAGTGGTTTATAACATAGTGGCCTGTCATACAGCAGACCTAAAAACAATATTTTCTATCACCAACATGGACTTTAAGTCATTCAATATATAGGATTTTAAGATCTGAACCAGGCAAGAAGAGTTATGTCTGTTAAACAAAATGGTAGACTTGTGGACTCTGGTCACCAATATGTAGATTTTGGATGCATAGTAATAAAAGAATATCTAAAAAGTGCATTCTGACTGCAGAATATAAAACATGAGTGTCACCTCACATTTAAAATCAATATAGACTAACACTTCTAACTAAACGAGTATGCAAAGAAGCTCATACCTTGGCTCCATATTTGGAATAGTTCATCTCTGTGAGCGTCACTGGTCGTAGTTTGTCGATGTCTCCGAACGCTACACCAGGGACATAAAGCGCACAAACCACATGCACCCATCTGAAAACACGAAGAAAGAAAATCAGACTGTTTCATTCAAGAGAAAATGGACAAACCTCTAGGCATGAGAACAGAAATAAACAAGTTTGCATATTTTTTTAAAAGGTGGCATTTAAAATGTATTGATTTATGGACACTCATTGAAAAAATGACAGCATCAAATGGATTAAAAATCTTGCTGTGGTCATTTATGCATTAGGTGTAGTGTATTAGAGCAGACAATGAGGCACTTAATATGATCAAACTGGCTGCAGAGAGTCACTCAGACACTTGAAAAAGAAATGGATTCATAGATTTATGTAGGCCCAGACTCCAGCTACAGTCTGCTGTGACACAATTTCAAATGCGGACTTTAGGGAAGAGAATCCGAAGTCCAATATAAAGATATCCATCTCTAGCAAGCAACAGCTTCACAGTTTAATTTGCTGTGTTTTTCATGCTCTAGTGAAGTAGTAAATTCGGGTGCAGCCTGGCTGAGGAGCACTATCAGCGATAACGTGGCTGAAGTCTCCACGCTTCACATAACACACTCTTTTCTCTCACTCCTTTTCTTCCTCTATCTCTTCTCCTCCCTCACTCCTCTGCCACTTCTCTCTCTCCTCCTTAATCCAACTTCCCTTCTTACCGCTGCTGAATATGTGAACGATTTCAGACTCTTCATATGTTGCCTTCAGCATTTTAACCAGCTGAGGTCATTAGCTAAAGCATCATTTGTTTCTGAACACGTTCCACTCGCTGCCTCTGGTAAATGGCAGCTGACCGATGGGTCAATGTGTGAGCGCGTCCCACCTCCCGGCGTCCGTCTCTTTGAAGATGCCATCCTGGTTGGGGCACAGCTCACAGCTGGGAGCCACTCCGTTCTTACAGGCATCACAGAACCAAGGCTCCGTTGAGTTCTCGGAAGCAGAGCTCATGATGGAATCACTCTCACCGTCAACACCGTAACAACCTGGAAAACAGAAAAAAAGTGGTTATGTGAAAATTCCAGTGGCAATGGTTGCTCTTTTTAAGTCATTTTTGTTTTATTTTTGCATTTTGAATGTAAGAGTTAGGAATGACATGCAGCAAAAGATAAAGGGCTGGAACCAAAAGTAGGACCACAGTAGCAAGGATTTATCCTCTGTTTAACCCTTGGAACTCCAAGGGTTAAGTTTGATATTTTTGGTCCACCTGTATTCTATATGCAAGTATGCCAGTAGAATCTCATCCCTTTTAAGCACAATCAAGTTGCAGAAATGTATTTTTTCATAACAACCTGGGCTATTAGAATACGAATGCTGCAAAGATGGCAGATGAGTGTATCAAAAGTTATAAGACCAGAAAGACCAAGGGTCAATCCTATTTCTACCCCTTAGCCCTTGTCCCAGCCCTTCTCCTTGGTTTTGCGCATTCATGTCAGGTGAAGGGGCATCCCAATTCTCTTTTGAAACAAGGGCTAGGGCTAAGGGCGACATAGCCCTTGAAACAAGGATTTTTTCAGGACCACACTTGCAAAATGGCACAATGGACTATGAAGGAGGCGCATAAATGTAAATATTTGCGGCACTGATTATAGAAAATACAAAAGTAGTGCTTTCTCACATATTCAATCTTTAGCTACAAAGGATGGGAGTTAATTGTATTTTCGGTCATGTGTAAATTAGGGCTATTAATTGTATAAATAAATGGAGAAGATCAGCAGAGGGATCCATAGTATGAAGGAGATGGCCGAAGCTTTATTGTCACTTTCCACGATGCACTGTTTATCAGTAATGTGTGATGATGAACAGCAAACAGGTGGCTTCTCATTTCTTAAGGGAAGGTTTTCACCCCGACCCCTTACCACTCCGTTTCAAGGGGCAAGAGGAAGGGGTAGACAAAAGGGAAGGGCTAAGGGGTAAACAAAGGGGAAGGGCCCCAAGTAAAATACTAAATTGAAATTGAATCTCATAGAACTTTACACAAATCATATCCAGATCACCATGAGCGAGCCTTTTCACATCTGCATTTAGTTCCTACAGGCCTTGTCTATGAGGAGAAAATAATCACAACTTTTTAACAAACACAACAGAAACTATCCCTATTACTGATCCCCGTAAAACCTATTCACATTTTGTGCACATGTGGTATTTTATTGTTTGGGCTGTAGAGACCTATTTTTAAAATTTCCTTTCCAAACTGGCAGATAACTTTTTTGTCTCTTGTTGAATTTTGGCTGGCCCTGATTGGTCACTAAACAATAGAAGAAGTCATATCATCGTGGATGTAGCAATATGGATCTGTAGAATCAAAGCTCTGAATGAACACAGCACTTTGCGCCTGGATTAAAAATGTTCTGGATAGGATATTAACATCAAGAACGTCTACAGAGCAGCAAAAAGGTACACTTCAGATCACAATTTATGCAGTGGAGATCCGTCTTCTGGCTCCTGAGATGTTGTGAAATAAAATGCATATGCTACCACTTTAACCTGACAAGCCAGGTGGATTTGTTTCACACATCAATCTGGAAAACCCCTCATAGACAGCGATTAGGAAAGGGCAGAGCCTTTGAAAAAAAAAAACTCAGAGGGTGACTGGATGAGTTCTGTCCGTCACATCTTTACGGGCCAGTCAGGGCAACAAAACATGTGACGTAGCTGCTACCTCCACAGAGAACTGCATAACGATTTTTGTCGTTTTTGAAAAGAAAACAACTCACTGTTGTTCTTTGGTCTGCTATTAATTAAGAAATGTCGTCAAGTTCTGATATAACTGGCACTTTAGCAGCATCCACGCTAATGTCTTCCGCCATAACTGCACCAGCCTCTTGTTGCTGCTTGCTTACGTCACAACTCTGCAGCGCCCGAAAGTACTACCCCTCGTCGCTGATTGGTCCTGTCACTTTCTAACCAGGCCCAAAAAAAAAGCCCTCTCGGGTTTCTTTACCTCACCTGTGCAAATCCTCATATGTACTTTCCTTGTGAAAGCTGTACAACATTTGTAAAATTTTAACTGTGCAAACATAAATAAATAAATAAATAAACAGTTCAGATGGGAGCTTTGCAAGATGGATTAGCCAGTGAGAAACATGGAAACAGGCGTATCGAACTGCTTTGCCAGGTTACTATCACTGGGGATCGTCAGCAACCCAGCGGGATACAGAGGGTAAAGCGGGTCTGTCTTTCTATGTAATTGAAGGGCATCCCTTACTGAAACTGTTCAGGAAGATGTTGACATGAACATGAACAACACCTATTTATACATGTCAGTTTCTAATGTAAAATCACAGTGATGTGTAACACAAGGTTGTAGCTATCCTCAACTTCTAGGTCTTAAAAAGTTAAACTCATTTAAAGTTTGCTTTGACACTTTTTATATTATGCTCTTATGTACAGTGATGTGAAAATTATTTCATGAATGAACATTGATTAACCACATTTTTTGGAAAGCTGAATTCAATTTCACTAGCCACATCCAGGCCTCAGGAATCAAGGAATCACTTAAATAGAACCTGCCTGGCAAAGTGAAGTAGGCTAAACAGATCTCAAAAAACAATACATCATGGTGTGATCTAAAGCAATTCAAGACCAGATTAGAAACAGAGTCAGAAATGCAAGGTTGCTTGCTGTTGGTTGGAGCAAAGCCCTTTGCACTTGGAATGCAATACTGGCAGAATATGTGGATTTTGGCAGTAAGTAAAAGTTAATCATCTGTCTGGGTGTGATGTGAATAGCTACAAGCAGCAGTGTGACATCATAATAGTACAGCCTAACAAATCAATAAATAAATTTGTCACCGAAATGTATAATTTTTGATTTATTGGTTTGTTTCTGAAGCTCTAGGATATAAAATCCCTCCAACTAGTTCTGGGTCTGCCCTGATCAGATGCCAGGACTACCTTATATGATTCCTAGTATTGCAAAGGAGCAGCGCCTCTTCTCCAAACTCACTTGATGTTCCTCAACCCTTCTCTAAGGCTTAGCCCAGCCACCATCCTGAGCAATCTCATCTCTGCTTGCATCTCTGCTTGTATCCACGTTCTCACTGTTTCGGTCACTGACCAAAGTTCATGTTCACTGGTGGGGGCTGGAATAAAGATCCCCTTGCAATTTGAGAGTTTAGTTCAGATTCCTCTTTACCACAGTGGCCTGGCCATTCTCCCCTCTGTCCTGAAGATGCTCCCAAATTACTTTCATCTTTACTTGGAGCAAAGACACACTCCCCACCTGGGAGAGATCTCCATCCTTCAAGAACCAAAACCTCAGACTGAGAGGTGCTAACCCTCATCCAAGCTGCCTCACAGCCAGCTGAAGAAGCCAACAGAACCACATCTTCTGCAAAAGTAGAGATCAAATTTTGAGGCTGCCAAACCAGAAACCCTCCACTCCAGTAGCTGTGCCTTGAGATCCTGTCCATGAAATCAGTGATAATGGCCAACCCAGGGCAGACAGCAACAATCACCTGGAAGATATTCAACTTTGTGCTAAAATAATGTGTCAGAAAAGAGCTACTTCAACCTATAAGTTGGAATGAGTCAGTTAAAAAGCTGTGTTGTTTGTCCTGTGTGCAACTATTGATTGTTATGTATACTGCACAATCCACATAGTTTTATATTCTAACTCTTCAAGAGCCAAGAAGAAGACTCAAAGTCGAAGGAGACCTGGTATGCCCTGGCCTGCAGCTGTCAATCTGCTGTGACACTGCAGCACTGCAAATTGAACATTTGATAAAAAAAATTAAGCAAGAAGAAGCTAAGCGAAAGAATTTCAATGTTGTCCTCTTAATTTTCTCAGGTTGCCTAAACAATTACTTGGCTGATGTGGTTTCTATGGCAGCTATTACACCAGGCAGACGTGCTCTTCACTACCAATGAGGGCAGCAATCAGTGCTCTGCCTCCGTTGGGGAGATAACGCTCTAACTCTTAATTCAGTCCACCAGCCTTCAGGCTTTTTGAGCAATAGGAAAGACTCACAAATCAAAAGCTCAATGTTCTGCATGCCTGTCACTGCCAGCCACACCGGGGAGCCAAGCGGCTCATGGAAAACAAACACTGGAGCAGACTGAGTTGTTTATTTCATGTCCTTTTCTGATTGAGAGTACTATTTGCTGCATGTCACGGTGAATCGCTAATTCTGAACTCTGCTCATTCTCAGCTGGTGGGGTAAATCTTCAGTCTTTACAGGCCACTGGTTTCATCTTGAGATCAACTCAAACACACCAATCAAGCTGCTGATTGCTCCTCTGGGGCAATTAAGACACAGCTGGACTTCATCCTGACCTTCAAAACCAAGAGCATCTTCTTATCTAACCACCCATGATACGAACAAAACTACTGCCTCCATTTTCATCCTCAGTATGTGGCAGAGGTGGGAGGCTAACTCCTGCTATCTCCATTACAGCTCCACTCAACTTTTATTTTTTTCAAGGAAAGGTATTACTGGAATACCTTTGGAAACAGCTGGGTGCTTCATCTTCACTGATTGGGCTTTGAACCGTGAAACTGGGGGTTGTAAACGACCACCATGCTGGTTTAACCGACTTACGGCTGAACCGTGGCACAAATCTTCGGTGTTCCTTTTGAACTGGGATACAAAGCTCAGACCGTTAAGCCACGGGTTGCTGGCTAATATGAGCTAAGCTGACAAAAAGTGATGACTACAGGATAGCTTCATAATCCCTGAAGGAAAGATTATCCTTGTCAGAAATGACGAGCTTGGCAGGAAAAAAAAAAGAATAAGAAGAAGAAGGGCGAGGTGGAGTTGACTGAACCGAGAGAAGTACTTTTAACTGTATTGAGATTTAATAGAAAGAACTGTTTGCCTCTCGACCACAAAATCCTTCAGACTAGGAGTGGAGAGAGAATATGAAGCCCTGTGTGTTTAAAAACACAAAAGACTGCTAACTCTGAATAGTTGTTTGCATCCCGATGACAAGAAAAACTGATCTGCGCCATATTTAAATAACCCAATACACTTGTATTCTAATGACATAGATGGCAAACAGATGGGTGACCTATTAATATTGAAGCTACCCCAATACCAAAAAAGCTGGGGCACTGTGTAAAATGTAAATAAAACAGAATGTAATAATTTGCAAATTGAATAGACCTCATATTTTGTTCAAAATAGAACATAAACAAAATATCAGATTAGCTCATTTGATTTGATGGCAGAAACTCTACTAGAAAAACAGGGACAGAGTAACAAAAGACTGGAAAAGTGGTAATAATGAAAAACAGCTGGAGGAACATTTTGCAAGAACACAGGTAACATGTCAGTAACATGACTGGGTATAAAAGGAGCATTTTAGAGAGGCAGAGTCTCGCAAAACTAAACATGGGCAGAGGTTCACAAATCAGCGAAAAACTGCATCTAAAAGTCCTCAATATAAAACTGCAAAGACTTTGAGTATCCCACCAGGAACAGTCCATGATATTATTAAAAATTCAGAGAATCTGGAGACATCTCTGTGCACAAGGGACAAGGTCAAAGATCAATGTTGGATGCTTGTGATCTTAGGGCCCTCAGGTGGCACTGCATTTAAAGCAGTCATGATTCTGTACTAGAAATCCCTGCATGGGAGAGGGGCAATCCAGCTTGTCATCAGCACACAGTTCAAAAGCCTGCATCTCTGATGGTATGGAGTTGCATTAGTGCCTATGGTATGGGCAGCACATGTGGAAAGGCACTATCAATGCTGAAAGGTATAGAGGTTTTAGAGCAACATATGCTCCCATCCAGACAATGTCTTTCATGGAAGGCCTTGCACTATTGAGCAAGACAATGCTAAAGCACACACTGCATCCATGACCACACCATGGCTTTGCAGTAGAAAAGTCCAGGTGCTGAACTTGCCTGCCTGCAGTCCAGACCTTTCACCAGCAGAAAACATTTGGCACATTGTGTTGGAATTGGTGTTTCAAAACATGTTGGCACACATAGTCCTTCGGTAGGTTATTACCATGCATCTAAAAAAAATGATCACACAGTTACGTAACAAACCTTGTGGCTCAATAGTTTGATTAAAAAGATTTGCTTGGAGACAACAAGTGACCAGTTGAGTTCACTTGGACAACACAACTCCTAGGCTGTGGGTCCAAACTTCTCAAGTATCACCATAATAAAGGCTGAGAGCTCAACTGTCATACTGTAAGTACCATAAGTAGCAGGATTATGAACTCCCCATGGGGAAAACAGATGATACTAAAAGAATTACAAAGCTGAAAGGACACAGCATGCTGTTGGCTTAGATTAACAAAATGCAAATCATCACACAGGATGACAGTAAACCTTGAAGTACCATCAAATGGACCTCAACTTTATACTTGCTATTCAGGACTTAGCTGGGCTCTTTCCAAAAGCTGAGGGCCAACGACTTCTTTTTAGGGTCTAAACATTAAGAGAAGAACATGTCTTTATGGGTTTTGTTGACAATAATCAATTAATACGAGACTTGGAAGTCTGGAATGACCCATTACTTTTTTTTTTGCTATTTACAAGTATATTTCTCAAATTTTCCACTGGCGTTTAAGATAATCCTTACATCAGTGTTTTTAATCCCAGAACCAAGTAAACCAGCTAACTCTCACACCTATGTAACATTTTAAGGGATATTTGGTGCAAAAAAAAAAAAAAAAAAAAAAAAAAAAAACGAAAAAATGAAAAAGGCACAGGACTGTGTACGGTTTTCCTTTCAGAATTGAAGGGAATAATTCATTGCAATTCCCTCAATCCACGGCAACGTATCACTTTTCAAACTTCGCAAATGTGCAAGTACCTTCTCTTTATATTTATCTTTCGTGTAATGTTTTTATTGTTTATATGGAATTGTAAACAGTGTATTTCTTTTGTCTTGAATCGTCCAGAAACCATGCTTTCCTTAAAACAAGGTTGATATTTAATGATATGGAAGCATATACAGGGTTTCACACTAGTAATAACTCTACCTAGGATGGGCAGGACATTATGGCTAATAATTAAATCCCCTGTGGACACAAGGAATGGGATTTTACTTTCAGAATCCCACTGTTGAGCTCTACTGCTCTTAAATAAAAAGAAGCTGCCCTGGAAATTCAGACAACCTAAAAAGAAACAGTAGTAGCTTTACAATCAAGAGTGACAAAGAATTCCTTCTTTGGCATTTACAGTCAAAAGCAAACAGAGGCAAAAGGAGAGCTTGCAGTATGGTAATGATGTCTGCCTGTACGACTGGCTAGAGTGTGATAATCAAAAGGCAGGCTGGTAAGAAGACGACTCCTGTATGTGCTCTGTGGAGATGCTTCTGCCCATCCAGCTTTTGATCTTTCAGCCCGGTCTGCCGTGCCTTTCCTTTCATGTCGGCCTCTCTTCTCGTCTGAGAGGGAGTGATGGTGTCCGGACAGCAGTGTGAACGCAACAACAAAGAGGAGCGGTGAAGTCGAGCAGCAAGACTGACTGGTATGAGCTCTGGGTACTGACGGCTCGTCTTTCATCGCTGCCTCAAAGTCCCCCTTGTTTGACCTTGTCTTTAGCTCAAACAAGTTACTTTGTGATTTCTAAAATGAGCTAACATGTTGTGTGAACACCTTTCAGTGGAGGTGGAGGAAATGATCTCCAGAATCAGGATATTCATTCATTTAATTCGAAAGTACTTTAGAAGAGAAATAGTCATGATTCTTCTAACAGATAATGGTCCTTTTTAGGGTTGTACCTCACCTAGAATAAAGGCCACTTCAGATGTCTGATTGTTTAAGTCAAGCATCACATCTCATTCCATTATCAGACCACATGAGTGTCCTTTATTCCTAGAAGACCTAAATCTTAATCAGCAGTAAACCTGCTATTAAAACATTTCCATCAAACTAGTTTTCTAGCATTTGAAGTCAACTTCCTGTTGTTTAAAATTTTCTTGTTTAATCAAACTAGAGTCCTGTATGGGACGCTTTTCTCAACCCCTGAATTTTCTGACCATTACCACCCACTCCCATGCAATACACTCCTGCCTGCACGTGCAACAGGTCTGTCTCACAGACAGAAGATTAATCTTTAGTCTATTTATGCCTATGTCTATTTATTGCTGCACTCTTCATTGATGCTTAATGCAATCAGGTCAATTTGCATGGAAAGGGGTGTTTTTCCCCAGTTAAGTGCATAATGGCTCAGTTTCTCTGCGTACCGGTGCATATTTGCAGGGACTGACCTACAACATAATAAGAGGAGCATAAAAGCTGTGCCTTTTGACTTATTAACAAAGTTTTAGAGCATGCACTTTATCGTAGAGCCTTAACAAAGCATCATACTGTTTTGGCTGCACAGAGACATACCCATATTAAATTATGTTTACGCCGCACCACCAACTGCAACTAAAAAGTAACAGCAAATAAACCATAATTTTCAACTCCAACATGTGAGACATCTCCTGTTATCTTGTTTAATAAGAGTACAGAGAGGTGCTTTAAATAAAGTTTACTTTAAAAGGGCCAGATACGTGTCCTTGTGGGCATGTTTCAATAAAGTCCAGTTGTTCTCCAGCTCTGTTGCTTTCTCTCTCAGTTGTTAATAAAACAGACTCATGAGCCAGGTGAAGTTCCACTGATACAAGACTCAATAAGTCTTCGTGAGTGATGTTTTTAGGGACTTTAGGCTATAGCCCTTAGTGTTTTGTAATAACAGAAAAAAGTAAGTGTATTTCATTTCAGTTAAATAGTCCAGGGACCGCCCATAGTAGGCATTTATTACAAATAATAAAGGACACAGAAATGATCCCAGAGGAACTCCATCTTTGTTTGTAGTGTTTTAAGACTACTTGTAAGAAGTATTTAAATACTTTCTTTGGATTAAACACTTGTACTGTACAATACTATACATAGACAAACCCTTAGAGGGAGTAGCTGAGGGGTAACTCCAATAACCTGAATGATATAATAATTGATTTTGTCTGCTTGCACATAAATTCATGCAGTTGGACTTCAGGGTGAGAGTCAAGCCTATGAACTGTGGAGCATGCTCAGAACATGGGGGCCAATTTGGGTTATATAATTTATATCAACCCCCAACTAAGTTATCTAGGTGTGTTAATCCAACTTTAATAGACTTGATTAGTATCATTTCAATTTGAATAACATTTTTTTCTTTATGGTTTTAGTCAGAGTAACACAAAAAGTCTACTTTTCTTTTTTAATATCACATAAACATAATGAACTAGAAAAGCACTCAAAGAGTGCAGACCTCCACCATTAGTCCTATCTCCCAATAGTACAGAATCCTTTAAAAAAATTCCTGGATCCAGATGGTGATCCAGCTCACTCCCAAAATCTAATCAATTCTTCCTTATGCCATTTCTGACATTTCCAAAATTTCATCAAAATCCATCCTCAACTTTTTGAGATGCTAACAAACAAACAAACTAACTAACAAATGAACAAACCCATCCGATCACATAAGCTCCTTGGCGGAGGTAATAATGTCAGTTCAATTTCTGCACAAGGATTACATATCAGTCATTACCTATGGCAGCCTATTTTGTGGAAACTGGTTGAAGCTATCAATTATGGCAATTCAAAACCATTTTTACCTCTTCATCAATTGGACCTTTAACTATGTAGAAGTATTTCAAAATCACAAAACATCTCGCAATAGTTGGGTTGTCCCGATCAGCACTTTTGGCCTCCGATCCCAGTCTGATTTTTTAATACTGAATATCTGTCAAGACCGAGTCCCGATCTGATATTCATAATTGCTTAGATTAAAGTTACAATTGTTTTTGTTTACAAAAATAACTGAAGTAAACACAATAACTACTAGATGTCTCACACTTATTCCATTCAACTTAGTACAGCCAACATTGTTGTAAAAAACATAAAATCACATTTCTACTCAAAATGGTGTATTAGCTCTGTTTCACTTTATTAATCAGTCAATAAATAAATAAAGCTGAATTTCAACTTGACTGTATTAGTCACAACAAAAACTGAAGTCAAAACAGTTTAACTTGAATAGGATCAAAAACATATGAATCATACAGATTTAAAACAACAATCCCTATTCAAATGTAGAAGCTTTATCTGAGACGTACACCAAAACACTAGCATTGCAATAAAACCCAACTATCAAATACAAGGCACTCTTGTTATTACAGTGCAATTTCTGAAGTGCAACTGGAGCTGCTACATCATGTTTTCCTCTCACTTTTATTCCTTTACCCACTATTACTTTAAAATGAAGTGTAGCTTCTTGTTTAGGAACATTCTCAATGGCCTTCTTTACATGCTCTGCTGTGTAAGACCCACGAAACTGGCGTGCATGTACACTGCACACTTTAACTCAAAGGTGGAGGACTGTTCAGTGAGACTCAGCAGTGACATGGGGCAAACATCAGAGCTCTAAATGTCTGTGGTGAAGCAATGACAGTAAAGTTGCTTTTTAAATTCTCTAGTATGCTGTCACATACTTTGTTGTACAGCTCTGGTAAGCAGTGTCAGTAATGTAATGTCAAGACGGCAGGGCATAGCGTGGGTCTAAAAGCTCAAGAAGATGACAAAAACTAAAATTCTCCACCATAGAGATGGGATGGTTGTCCAAAGTTCTCTTAAAGTCCAGAGGTTGTTGCTTCAGTGAAGCTGCCTGTTGCTATAGTGAAGTCACTGTATTCTGCTGTATGCTAAGTTTAGAGAAGATGGATCAAATTTGTAGTGTTAACTGCTGCTACCACCTCGTGAAACGGTCATGTTGCAGATGTTTGCAAGTGGTAACTGGACTGTTTTCACTCTCACGTTTGAAGTTTTTCCACACCGCTGACATTTTAAACACAGGAATGCTAATGTTGCTACTGCTGCTTTGTTGTGTTACTGATGCGTTTACGGCCTGTCGTAAATTGTGCTCTGATTACAACAGCTGATCAGATCAAATTGCCAATCTCCGATCAATTAAAAATACTTTAATCAGCTCTGATCCGATACATACGATCGGGATTGGGACATCCCTGCTCAATAGTACAAGTAATGGCATGATACAGAGCCAGAGGGGCATCCATTAAACACTGGACACCCTGGCTAGTTAAAGAAGTGTCCTATTTAATTAGAGGTGAGGATTCTTAGATCAGTTTAACATGAATGATGAGTCTTCATAAATCTGCATGGCTTAAAAATGGAATTCATTCTTTTCCAATTGTTCCCATTAACCATTAGACATGCCCCAACTAAGGCCTGTGAACAGAAATCCTGGGAGATGAAAAGCTGTGCAGTAAATCTCATGGATAAGATCGTATATAACATGACAAAAAATAGCTGAGCTGTTGAATTAAGCCTCCAATAGCACAATAGATCTGTCCACTTAGAGCACAAGTACACAGGGGCTGCAAACTTATGGCTCGAATTAAGTTCCATATTTCACTGCCCTGGAAAAAAGGAGCACCATTCACGTCCTTGGAGAGGAAGATAGGAAAGTGGCCGCAAGTGCTGCCACTGCAAACCACTTAGTCTCCCCCGTGTGTCTTTTCAGAGAGATTAAACATGTCTCAGAGGAGGAAAATATCAGCCGACCAAACGAACAAGATAAATTTAAGACCTGCTCCTAATATCTCCTGTCTGCCTAGAGAATTGGTGATTAGGACGGTTCCCACCCTCCGCAGCAGTGTGTATGTGCATATCATAAGAGCGAGATAATCTGACAAGTCCTGCTCAAAGGTGCTTGCTGCTTCAAGGCTAAACTCTGATACAGTTCAGCCAATCACTGTCACGTCGAACTGTCTGAGTGTAAATTTGTGATTACAGGAAGATGTCGACATGTTGCTGATTATGTAACCCCATGCAAATCATTATTTTCATTATATTACAGCAATATTTCATCATTAAGCTGGGAAACTTTCTAGACATACGCTGCATATAAAGTGTGCTGTATAAATAAATTACCTTACATTTACTTTCTTCAGATTTATCAGGGGAAAAATACTTAACAGTGAGTCACTTATAATAAAGTAAATAGAACTTTTAGGATCATGTTGTTAACTATAATGCAATGTTTCATCTATCTTTATTGTGTTCTACAGCTTTCTTAGCTCACAGTCAAGGTTTCAGGCTGTAAATGTAAAATGGGATACATCATAAAGCTTGCAGTGATGTTTCATAAAGCATCAAATAAAGGAAACACAGACTCTTTTTTACCTAAATCCACTTGCAACTGTAAAGTGTGAGGGTAAAACAGGGTCAAACAGAACAATTTATACCAATGAAGGAATGAAATTCTGGTGGTCAGCTGGAGTCTTCACATTCTCATGGACAATCAGGTCTTTATGAAACCAACCCACCAAAAAAAGCTCATTTTTTACTAGCAAGGGATACACCGACCTGATCCTGGTTTCCATCATCCACTCAATTAAGAATTGATTTTTGTTTCAAGCTGATCTCTGATGAACAACATTTCCTTATATATATATTCCTTATATATTAATTATTTTTGGACATTTAAGGGCTTAATAAAATTGTTCAAGATAATGTTTAATGTCCTATATTTTCAGCATTTTTATTAGCTGATTACAATAATGTAAAATAAAGATAGCATTTATTTGTGCTTAAATTGCATAATGCTTTATTATTGGGGGGGTGGGAGGTGGTTTTAAGTGAGTATTCCCAGAAACTTGTCTGTGAAAAATAATCATAAATCTAAAGTCATCACTGTTGATGATGCTGCAGGAGAGTAGGTGTAACGGTTTAACCAGTGACTGTGTTAACTAGTGACTTTCAGCTCCAAGTGTCTGAGGTTAGCTTAGTAGCAAAAACTGGACATTTTCCATTACCTCTAAAATATACTTAGCTTAGTGCTGTGAAAAAGAATTTCCCCCTTTCTGATTCCTGATGTTTTTGCATATTTATCACACTTAAATGTTTTGAATCATCAAACCAATTTTCATATTTCACAAAGACAACCCAAGTAAATACAAAATGCAGAGTCTGAATGATTATTTAATATTAAAAAAAAAAATCCAAACCTATCTGGCCCTGTGTAAAAAAGTAATTGCCCCCCTGAACCTAATAACTGGTTGTGCCACCCTTGGCAGCATTAACTGAAACCAGGCATTTGCAATAACTGGTGATGAGTCTTTCACATCACTGTGGGGGAATTTTGGACCACTCTTCTTCACAGAATTGTTTCAACTCAGTCATATTGCAGGGTTTTTCAGAACCTTTCAAACCTTAATTTTGTTTTTCTTGAGCCATTCAGAGGTGGACTCGCTGGTATATTTCGGGTCGTTGTCCTGCTGAACAACCCAAGTGCGCTTGAACTTGAGGGCATGAACTGATGGCCGGACGTTGGCCTTAAGGAATTTCTGGTAGACAGCAGAATTCATGGTACCATCACTCACAGCAAGTGGTCCAGGTCCTGAAGCAGCAAAGCAGCCCCAGACCATCACACTGCCACCACCATGTTTGACCGTTAGCTCGATGTTCTTTTTAGCACATGATGTGTTATTTTTACAGCAGAGGGCCGCACACCTTTCAAAAAGTTCAACTTTTTGTCTCGTCAGTCCACTGAATATTTTTCAAAAAGTCTTGGGGATCATCAAGCTGTTTTTTGGCAAATGTGAGATGAGCCTTTGTGTTCTTTTTTGTCAGCAGTGGTTTTGGCCTATGAACTCTCCCATGATGCCATTTTTGCCCAGTGTCTTTCTTATGGTTGTGTCATGAACTCTGACCTTAACTGCGGCCATTGAGGCCAGCAGTTCTTTGGATGTTGTTCTGGGTTCTTTTGTGGCGTCCTGGATAAGTCCTTGTTGCACTCTTGGAGTCAATTTGGTCGGCCGAGCACTCCTGTGAAGGTTCACCACTGTTTCCAGTTTTCTCCATTTGTGGATAATGGCTCTGACCGTGGTTTGCTGGAGTCCTAAAGCCTCGGAAATGGCTTTGTAACCTTTTAGAGACTGACAGATTTCAATCACTTTGTTTCTCATCTGTTCTTGAACTTCTTTGAATCGCGGCATGATGTGTTTCTATTTGAGATCTTGTAGCCTACTTCACTTTGTCTGACAGTTTCAATTTAAGTGATTTCTTGATCCAACAAATCTGGCGGTATCAGGCCTGACTGTGGCCAGTAAAATTGAACTCAGCTTTCAAAAAACTGCGGTTAATCACAGTTAATTCATGATTTAACAAGGGAGGCAATTACTTTCTCACACAGGGCCAGACAAGTTTGGATTTTTTTTCCCCTTAAAAAATTAAATAATCGTTCAGACACTGCATTTTTTTATTTACTTGGGCTTTCTTTGTTAAATATAAAAATTTGTTTGATGAGCCGAAACATTTAAGTGTGATAAATATGCAAAAACATCAGCAATCAGAAAGGGGGCAAATACTTTTTTCACGGCACTGTATGAATTTAATGAAAAACTAAATGCACTTAGTTTTCAAAATTTTTTGTCACAACAAGATGCATTAGAAACAAAGTCAGCAGTTTACATGGTCACTTGCTTAACCGTGACAGGTGTTACAGTTTTAACAAGCGACTGAGTTAACTGGTGATAAACAGCTGAATACTTACCTACGATGTCAAACTTGGTGCAACGTGTTTAGAACTGAAAAAAGGGACTCTTTAAGTTTTTGATATTCATGTTACAACAACTACAGATGCATCTGACATAAAGTCACCAGTTAACATGACCACGTTAAGTTGTAACACTGGTCTTTGATGTGACACAGATGTTAGATCCTGTTATTGTTATTGTCCTTGTGGGTCAGAAGGTTTTGGTTTTTATTCTACATACTTAAACTCCATGTGGATGTGAATGAATGATGTGAGCTCTGGCTTTTAACTCATTCATGAAGTAAGCGACATTACTTGGTTTGGAACACATGTTGGGTCAGGCTCCCTCTTACTGCGGGATTGTGGAGTCTAAAGTGAGTCTTAATAAATGTTTTTTAACCCTAATCAGTACACCTGGGTTCTGAGCGGACCCCTGCACTATGTATTTTGTTATGTTTTTGATTATAAGGATTATTTGTGTTTGCTATTTCAGGTAGTTGTTACCCACTAAGGCAGGGCTATTCAATTACAAATTCAATTGGGCCACATTTTCAAATCAAGAAATGTAGCCGGGCCAGACATGTTCGGCGTCTGGCTGGTAATGCCAGATTTCAAACCAATACAGATCAACTTGATGAAAAATATGTACTTTTTATTTGTAGTCTCCCTTTTAAATTTGGCAACATGACAAAAGTGCATTAAAAAGTGCATAAAAACAACAGAGCTGTATTTGAACATAACCTGAGGTAGCAGAAAGTTTTTTTTTTTACTTGAATAAAAATAAAATAAATAGAATGAAAAATAAAATAAAATTCTGTTAATATTTTTTTGGTCACATCTTACTCAGACATATCTTAAAGTGCATAAAAACTAAATTTGCACAGTTGTAGCTATAACATTTGATTCTAGTCATGTCTGAACTTGGACGTTTACACAGTGCATTTAGCTGAACAAAAAAGACAACTGTTAAACACTACAGTGCACAAACATATGAATAAAACTAAACACCTACTACTGCACTTTCTTTTCAATCAGTATATCTGATTAGAAGACTCACTTTAGTTACAAATCCCATGTTACTCTGCTGACATTCTCAATGAGAAAAGTGGCATTTTTTGTTCTGAACAACAGCAGTAATTTTTAGCTCATAAGACGTCAGTGCAATTTAAAGACATTGGTGAAGGGTGCTGTCAGACAGTGAACATCGAGTGCTGCTTTTGATAGCATTCATGTGTGAAAAACTTGATTCACGTGTGTATGTTGGTCCAAATATACTGAGCATGCGGATGGCTACTTTACGAGTGTTGGGGAACATTTTAAACAGCAGATGTCACATTCGATTTCATTTTGTCGTCTTTTATCACCTCATCCATGATGGCCAGCATACATACTTTCACAGTTTCAGAGTCAGTAAATGTCCTTTTCTTCATCGCCAAAATCCACGAAACACGGAGCTATGGCTCTCTCTTGAGGTGTTCATGTTCGCACCATCGTGGTACAGCTGCGGTTGTTAGATGTAATCAGACTCTGCACTTTTACCGTTCTCCCCTGTGAACTGTCCGTGAAGTTGGTCTGGAAAACCGGGTGTTTCTCGATGTGGTGCCTCTGGACATTGTATTCTTTCAGTACCCCAGTGCACTCATGGCAAAGTAAACACATAGGTTTGGCGTTTGAGCTTGATGGTAAAATAAACAAGTATTTATTAGTCCACACAGGGTTAAATGGACGGTTTCCACTGTCAATTTAACGCTTCAGAGTTGAAAAGAACATGTTTTATACTCGCTATCTTGGAGCTTCTTCTGTCTGCATCGCTAGCAACGTTTCAAAACAACACAGTGCATTGTAGGTAGACTGTTGCTAGGCAACACGGAGTGTTGCATTCACGGTCTGAAATATTGTGGGAATTTATGAAAACTTGCAAAACATGTTGCCCTCAGCATCTCTGGCATGACCACAGGCTGGGTCACTTGGGGGTTGGTTCTGGGCTGCATGTGGCCCATGGGCTGCCAATTGAAGGCCTGCAGTAAGGTTTCATGCCACACAATAAATCACTGTGCTGCTCTTGTTAATTGGATTTCTATTTCAGATTTTTGATTTGGGTCCCTGCAGACTCTAGCAAGATCATCCGCTGCATGTTAGTTTGTTTATGTTACTTACCTTGTCAGCTATTTTCATCCAAACTTATTAAAAATACATATTCGCCAACTTTAACAGTATTCATTTCACTATTTTTGCATATTTTATGGCAAAAACTGAGTGAACTACTCCAACAGTACTCCAAGTGTTTGTTTTGATGAGTGTGTCTAAATATTCTGAGATATGCAATGTTTTTTTCGTATTTAAGTGAAATTTGTGGTTATATCCTCTTTAATCCAGATAACATATGTGAACATTTATCAGCAGTTACTGGATGTAAAAGCTATAAGCTTCAGATACCTCAAGCTGTTAGGTTATAGCACAAAACATCCATGGATTGTACACCAACAACTTGATTTCAGCTTCTGTCACAAAGATGTTCTATCACTTGACTTAAGCGTATGAAATTTTTAGAGACAATGTTAGCAACATGAAAAGCCAAGGAAATCAAAGAAGTTAAAGCTTCAGCTGCTCTGTACATTAAGTGCAGCTCTTCACTGTGACAGCAGAGGACGAGTAATACTGTAGCTAGTGGTACAGATACAATACACAGATGTTCCCTTTTTAATAATTGGCACAAGCTGACCCTGACATTAAAAGAAATTTAAAACAGATTATTTCAATAAACATTTTCTATCTGTAGGTCAGTTGGAGCATTTCTGTTTGTACTTAAAGCAGCAGTTCTTCCCAACCTGTCTGTCTTTGTCTAAGGCTTTTAAATCAGTCCAAATAAGAGGAAATAGATTAATAAATTAAGTGATTGAAAATTAGCAGGGTCCCATTGATCCTCCCTGCATGGTCAGCGGTGACTATGGATGTGTGGGAGAAGTCCAATCCCAAAGAGATGACTCAGTCATCGATCTTGTTTCCCAGCAGTCAGACTCACTCAGCTGATAAAAGCTGAAACAAGAAGTTTATTTCCTCCACAGACTCGGTTACACAGCTACAGACGCAATCATACAACAACACAAACTGCCTGAGCCATATTGTGTCTTGTCCCATCCTTATTGCGTGTGTTTACCATGACATTTTTACAAGCATTTTGCTTTCAAGGACAAAGAAGCTTCCACAGCGTCTTAAACATTATCAGTAGTCAAATAACCAAACTATCACTAATGGGGAAATAAGAGAGAAGCAGAGGAGAAATGTTATGTGATCGCTTATGGGGAAGCAGGGCTGGAATTTTATAATGGGACAGCAAAAACTGGGCTCAAAATATTTAATTCCCTCAAGTCTGGGACTCAAAAAACTCAACATACACCTATAGTGCCCCCCCATTCTTAAACAAGACATGTTAGTATGGATGTAGGGCTGGTCAATTAATGGAAAATTAGATTAAATCGCAATATGGCCTGCAGCAATTTTCAAATCGTAGCAGTTGCGATATTTATTTAACCTGAAATTTGTGTCAAAATACCAGTTTTAAACTTTTTTTGCAGCAGAGATGTTATGCATGACATATCATGCAATCATTCAGGTGCCATTTTTTTAGAATATTCTGCAAAAAAACCTACCTTCTTCATTTTTGTACTTTTTTCTTGTCAATAAATTTCTAATCAATTAATATAAGAATGACATGAAACCTTTAATGCAATAATTCTTAACCAATTTGCAATACAAGTCAAAATCATTAGAACGAGACATTTTTAAAGAATTGATCAACCCTTGTTTAAGAATAAAAGACAGTTAGGGAGTAATCACATATCAAATTGCAATTGCAATATTGGGGAAAAAAATCGCAATTACATTATTTTCCAAAATCATTCTGCCCTATACGGTTGTGTGCCAGAGGATGCGGTAGACTCTCTTGCTCTCCATCGCTTTGATGGACGTGATTGCAAAAATTCTGTCAAATTGTTATATCAGTCATTTTCCTCTTTATGATGATGAAGCATGGCATGGTTTATCACAAATAGGGCTGTCAAAGTTTTTGTTACTCTGATATTTTTTCGATACCATGTGGTTCAAACACAAGCAGAGAAAGAGATGGCACATGGCATGCAGTAGTGCGCTATAAACAGTAGGATCAAGTAGAGAGGGAGCATTACTAGTGACAAAGAAAACAATGCAACAGAGAGAGAACACATTTTTTTTTACCGTTTTGTGGTTGTATAACTTCGAAACACTTTGACATCTGCACACAATAAGGAGCACAGTTTGTTTAATAGCTGCTGCTGCATTCTGCTTTATTGCTGTGAAATATTCCTTTTACATATTACCCCACATATTATCAATTTGGTCTTTGGAAGAAAACACTACAATGACATAACCAAGCTCAGTCAGAGCTTTGCCTCTGAAACACTCACAGTGTTATGTAGATGTGAAGTGTGAAATCCAGAAGTAATAGAAGTATTTTTTAGGGGCTGATGTTATTCAGGAATCTTTAGCTCTGTTTTTCCTATTTCAGCCTAACTCTGCAGCTTACCTTCATGCACGGTCACCCCGCAGTTATCACACTGGATGATCTCATCTGCATCCTCACTGTTGTCTCCCAGACACACGCAGCAGATGAGGATGTGCTGTGTGCTCCAGGTCTGGGACCGGTCCAGTAAAGCGTCCTGGGGAATCAGGAAACAGAGCCTCAGTAAAGCCACTTATCTGACGCCCCCTCCCCTGATATGAGCACAGATCCAGTAACTGGCAGTTAGTAAATCCCATAAACAATGCTCATGGACGCTGCGCTAAGTCGATTACAACAAAGGGAAAAATTCTCCTGGAATCACTCCGATACCATCTAAACCCGTCATTGGATTATACGGTGACTTTGTGACTCCTATTGTTGTTTGGTTTTATAGAATGCCAGACAAAATAGTCAACATGGGGGCCTAATTCATCTGCAAAGGTTTATAAAAGTAGGACCACTTTAAAGATTTCATTTGTTTCAATGTTGTCAAATTAGAAGTGCAGCATGGACAGTCCATGTGAAGTTTGTCCAATTAAACACAGACTTTCATAATACACTAGAAACAACTATCATATCAGAATAATTTAAAATAAGGAAACAAGGCATGTGATTAGTTTGAATCAGGTTTTACCTTGCAGGGCACATGATTAGCTATTGTCTCAATGTTTTTGTGATATTATTATTATAGATTTTTTTTGTTGGGTTCAAACAAACCATACAAAACATTAGCCTGACAAAACAGTGATAAAATGAAGCCAGTTGTGGACCTTTCATCTCTTGTGTTTTTGCATCTAAAAATAACATTGTTGTTGTTCATGTAGTCTGGTAGCTTCTAGGAGAGGCTTGTAATAGCTGTTTCTGGTTTGAAAAGGCACCCTTTAGCAAAAAGGTCCATCTTTGTGAACAATATTTCTGTAATGCTTTCATTCAGTTAAAATAAAAGTCTTTTTTCAGAGGCAAAACAAACATACTTTCGAATGCTGCACTTTGCTTGGTTTCACAAGAATCACTCTGCAGACTTGGGTCCAGGTTTTATAGTATTACAATTGCCTTGAAATGCTTCGAACAAATTAAGTTAAAAGTGGACTGCAAAAAAGGGGGGCAAAAACTTTTCTGGACCAAGGAGCTTAATGTATTTTGCCTGTTTGATGTACTAATGATGCACTGTTACTGAATCTGATTTTTCTGATGTTGATTTCTTTCTTTTGTGTTTCAATTCAAACAGATCTGCCGCACAAAAACTCAATTTTATGCAATTTCACTTGGGTTTTCTTTTGTTTTTTAAAAGGTCAGACTTTATGAGACTCACCTCGTTGCCCTTTCCCTGGGACATGCTATCGTTAGTCAGCTCCTCATCGAAAGCACTGCTGCTCTTTGCCTTCTTCTTCGGCTTCTTTGCCTCCTTTTCACTGTCACTGCTGCTGTTGTTGTTGTCTTCACCTCCCTCTTCTCTCTCATCGTCATCGTCATCGTCATCATCATCATCATCGTTGTCATCGTCGTCATCGTCGCTAGCACTTCCGCCCTCCTCTTCCTCGGTTCCTCCTTTCTGAGTGGCTGCTTTGCCTTTCTTCTTCCCTGCCGTGGGTCTCCAGTCGTTATCATCCTCACTGTCGTAGTCATCCATCTCGTTCAGCTCCTCCATGGTGGTGAAGTCCAGCAGGGGGCGATTTCTGCGAAAGTTCCACTTCTTAGGCTCAGTCTGAGACTCGTCAGTAGTGACACCGACAGAGCCAGACGCTGAGGTAGACTCGGTACCAGCAGTTGCAGTGGGATCTGGCTCTGATGCCTTCTTGTTCTTGCGTCTGCTCTTGGGTGGTGTGACAGCGGGGGCATCTTTGGTGGAGCTGTCGGAGGAAGGCTGCTGTTTGGCCTTCTCTTCATCTTCTGTCAGGTTTTCTTCGGTAGCCAGGTCTTTGGCCTCCTCTTCATCTATACCATCTTCTGCTGAACCAGCGTTGTCTGACTCGCTTTCTGAGCCTGCAGCACTCGCTTTAGACCCCTCCTCATCACTGCCATTGCCTGTGCCATCTGATCCTGTGAACAAATATCAATGATAGAAGTGTACAAAACTGAATGATAAGGTCACTAGGAACAGCCTGTAGCTGCTCTAGCATCAGTAGGAACTTTTTAAAGGCTGGTGTCTTTATAGAAAATCAACATATGGACGATTTATAGACATGTGTTCAACCTTTTCATTGAAAAAAGTTATCTTTATTGTTTAATGAAGATGCAAATGATATAAAATTAAGACTTCTAGACAGAAAACAACTGCATTACCGGTAGCATCTCCCACTTCAAAGTCACTGTCGTCTGAGCTGTCGTAATCCAAGGCGTCCAACAGAGACGCAGCAAGCGGCTTCACCTGCCGGCGCTTCAAACTACGGTCCACTGAAAGAGAAGAAATTAAAACAGGGAGTGTAAGCTGTGAGGTCCATATTGCAGAACTTCAAGCTGGATGTATGATGAACTCAGTGCAGAGGTATTAAAATAGCATTAACAAAGGCGGTGATTAGAGAATTCCTGGTGTTCTATTTTAAACAAAACCTGTAATTTAAGTTCAGCTTTCAGATGATGCTCCCACTCCACAACATTTTAAGATCTGAGCTAAGTGCATTACGGTGATTATGAATATATGATAGACTGTCACAAGACAATTAATCAAAGGACAATCAATCTAATAATACTTTATAAATACAATAATCTATGGTAAGATAGAAACTTCAATAATATCCAAACATAGGCTCGAGGATATAGGCTTAAACCTTTGTTAAATACTTGTTCCATTTTAAACTACAAGTGAGCTTTTCTTGGAGTACTTATAAAGTTTTACAGGACACATGAATGTTTTTTTTTTTTCCCGCCTGGTCATGATAACTTAATAATTATAAGACCAGATTTCTATGGGCTTTCTTTAAAATTCCTGCCTACACATTCAAAAAGTCTGTCTTTGTTCTTAAAATATTACCCTTTCTCTCAACAAACACGCCCCTTTCATTGCCTTCTTTACAACCTTATTTTGTACAGTTACAGCATACATAACAACCCTTACTTTTAAGACAAAAGCAACAAGTAGTAGCCAGATTAAAGCAAATCAAACCTTCCTCTTCTGTTCAGAAGGTAGAACAATTCAACTTTTCGTGTGACAATGATGCTTCATCTACTGAAAGCAAATCTAAGAGACTAAGGATGAAAACAGGCTCTTCCTCGATTCAGCAAAAGAAACTAACTCATGCGCATGTGCTCAGTGTAGGAGAATACAGAGAGGTGCATACTACAAGATCATCTTTGAAGATTTTCTTGCTAGATTTTCCTGTGGTGTGAGGTGTGTTCAGACTGATTTTATCCTCTCTGATCTGCTCAGGAGACCATTGTGGTTGCTCTGATTTGACATATTAATATTCATTATCTACAATCATAAATCCTGTTGTGTGTGGGGTGGAATGGGGATGGTTGATTTTTATTGATACTGATACCCTTATTGGGTATCCTTATTACCCTCTGTGCTCCTTATTGATCCGAGTTCTTATCAATACCACTATCGGTACTTTCCATAGTCTGGTGGAAAGACAAAATGCAGGGAAATTTTTAAAGCACAAGTGGTCTTAGCTGAGTAGTGCTTGAGTTAAAAAGCTATGATTCAGTTTGTCACATCTGTTTTACATCCCTCAGATACAAACACATTCCTCATATTCACAACAGTATTTATTGAAGTTTCTCATCAAAAACTAAATTTTCCCATTTTTATGTGACATTTGAGCACATCATAACATATAGAATACAGTCGTCTAATTTCCTGAGGTTACTTGAATGCATCATATTTTCAGAGTTTCAGCTTGTTAAGTTCGCTGATGAACTTCAATTTTGCTGATTCTACCATGGATTTCTACTGTGGATTAATATTTTAACCAACAGGACTTGTTACAAAGTTCTGGAGTACTTTTCATCATTTATCTGAGCAGCTGAAGAAGAAAACTGTCCTGAAGCAGCTGAAGAGAGTGGTATGAGTGTATGTTACTCCCAGATTTTTGTTTACCCAATGTTGCAATTAAATACTTCATAATTTCTTAAGTTCCTCATCTCACGTATTTTCCGACAAAAACAAGCAATAATTCATTCTATAATATAGTTAACCAACACAATATTAGATTAAACCAGGGCTGGACAATTTAGAAAAAAATATCTAATTCTGATAATTTCAATTCATTTTGCAAATTGGATATGAACTGTTGTATTAAAGGGAGTGATAATTTTAATATAACTCTCATGTGAAAACATACAAAAATGAGAAAAACAGGATTTTTTTGTACACTATTCTTAAAATATGCCACTAAAATGACTGCATGTTATGTAATGCATAATGTCTCTACTGCAAAAAACATTTAAACTGGTATTTTGTCACAAATTTCAGGTTACAGAAATACTGCACCTTCTGCGATTTGAGAATTGCAGCAGGCCATATTGCTATTTAATCTCATTTGCAATTAATTTCCCAGCCCTACCTGACAGCAGTATCAATAAGCTAGAAAGTTATTGATTTTCGGGTATTTCAAAAATACAGAACAGGGTCCGTAAGGACCTTGGTTTTGATCCCCATCCCTAGCGGGGGCAACACTGACACAACATAATATAACTGCCGAGAGGAGGATCAGGAGAGCTCAATCCATTAAGCCACATCCATTTACTGAGAGAGGCGTAGTCAGGGGTGGAGTCAGACAGCTCATTGACATTTAAACACACAGACACAACTCGTTCTGCACAGGGCTGAAACAAAGGGATTTTTAGACATGCAAAATTCAATACTAGAGTGTTTTTTTTAGCAAAAAACTTCACAGACATGTTTTGGGGCCCTCCGAGACCAATATAAACTTGTATTAAAGGGGTAAAATATGTGACCTTTAATACAAGAACAACTGCAGCATTTTATGAAACTGTCTAACTGCACAGCCCAACACCACAGTTGCAATTGCGTTTAGATTAATTGTGCACCTTATTCCCTTAAATTCACTACAAAGTTTAAAGAACGAGGATGAATAAAGAAAAAGGCCTGTAGGTCTGTTGATCCTACCTACAACTCCTTAAACCTATTAGTAAATAGCTGCTATTAACAATAAACATAGGCTTTTATGTACAGCCAATTAACCATTTGGAAATATAAGCAGACATTTTCATATATGCCAACAGAAATATTTAGTCTAATTTTCAAAGCTGCCAATACCGATATTATGTTGATTAAAAACATGCATGCCTACAAGCAATGTCAAATCAAACCACGTGTTTGTTATGCTGGACCTGATAAATGCAGATCAACACTTGATTGAACTGAAATTAAGGCAAAATAAGGAAAAATTGACATCAGAAGGGATTAACTGAAAAATCTCTGTTGCAGCAGAGGCCGGTAAAAATTTTGCCTCTTATTTAGTCACTGAGACATGGAGGAGGAAATGAAATTTGAATATGTTTTTGATGTTGGCAGGTAGATCTGACCAATTTGTCATCTAGTGCCATTTATCTCACACTACAGTACACACAATAGGCCTGTAGGCATTATGATGCTACTCCGTGGACTGATCAGGCATTTGGCCTGCATGTTTTGGATGTGTGGATACCTGCAGGTTTCTGCACAAAGTGATGTTGTAGTACTGATGCAGAAGTATAAACCTATCTTAGATAAAGCTGAGACCAAAATTAAAGTCATTTGAGGTCTACTTACGATTTGATTTACTCTCAATGAATTCAGATTAATCCCATCTCATTTTATGTCATTGTGAAGTTGATATTCATCTCAAGCAGAAGCAAAATAATAATAGTTCAACCTGTATGTCAGACGGTTAACTATAGCCACAACTGCATATCCGCCACTGCATCAGACCGTACTCTGGTTTTGACTAAGCTCATTTGTTTTTCGTTTGTTTTTTTTTTTGAGTTCGAACTACAGCTTTTTAGCATTGTGTCTCTATTTAAATCAAACGACAGACACGTGAAAAGCAGATTTAATTATGCTACGTAAAATCTCCAGCTGCTTCAACTAAGTATCACTGTGCTGCCTACATTTTTTAATAAACATAAATACTTTAACCAGTATCTATCATAAGCCTAGCTTGCGCATTGTGTTAGCATTTAGCAACCTGTTAGCAAACAAAGAGCACCTCCGCAGGTAACCGGTGGCCTAAAGCCGAACCTCTCCACGTGTCGTTTTTGTCCATTAGTTTACTCCACTACACATCCAGCCTAACATACTCCGTACACACAGGTTAGCGGAAACATAAGCTCAAACTTAGTGCAGCGGTATCCCTTACATCTTCACCTGGCAAACACTAGTCAGAAAGCTAATTACGGCTAGCATTAGCGTTAGCACTTCATATCAATATGCAGTAATCTTATGAAATTCCGCGTAACACGTTTAATCGTATGAGAGCAGCGTTAAGTGGGTTACGCATTGACTCAAATTAACAGAAAGCAAAATGCAGCACTAGGCTTGAAACAAAGAAGATTTAGCTTTAGTAGCAGCACCAGTGCTAGTTACGGAGCATGGCTGGGCTAGGTTAGCCGGCTAGCTGCTAGATAGCACCAGCGCGTATTTGCAAATAACGTCAATAAACCGGTTCCGAGGCGAATCAGAGTTATTCAAAATGATTCGGAGTACAACAGGGAAATAAAAGTGTAAAAAAGGACTCACTCTGTGGTTTCGTTTTTACATTAAAGGACAACACAGCTCTCCCTTTAGCAGCATGTTATGTGGACAATAGAACGCAGCAGTGACGTATTGACGGTTGGATGCTGTTGCCATGGAGACAGTTTACATCGTGGATACAGGATGGGCACATAAGTGCATACATAAGAACGGGACAGCATTTCTTTTTTGTGACATTCGAGTTTTGCTTTAGTTTTGGTTATTTACATACTGAAATGTGTTTATAATCATAACTCCTTTTCATTTTTGCAAGTTTTTATATGACAACACATACTTATCCAACCAGTATCCCAGTAATACAACTTGTATGATTGTTGTTAAACATTACTCAAACAACAAGGAATTTTTTAGCTATGTAACAGTCAATCAACCATTATTTCAGAGGCTTTTGAGATGCCATCCATATTGTAAATAGGGTGAATTCAGGTAAATTTGAACACTTTATAAATTACTGTCCTCTGTTCACTTTCTTGCCATGAATTTGACAAAATTTTCCAAGACATGTCACAGGCCATGATATATTTCTCTGGTAATGAAGACATTTGCTATCCATTTAAGGTGAACAGAAGGTTTTATCATGTTACCAGGAGGAAGCAGGGATGGGAACTGATAAGATTTTATTGATATCAATGCTATTATCCATTCCCTTATTGATTATATCCTGTGAATTCTCTTTTTGGAAAAGTAGACTCTTGGGAGTTTTTTTTTTTTAACAACACAATTTTCTCCATTTTGAGTCCCTTCCTCTCTGAACAACACTCAGAGCCACAACATAATTGCTCTCCCCATCTCAAACACACACACATCATCAGCAGCAAACAAAACTACCAGCTACATAACAAGAAATATTAAGCTGAAGGTCCAAAGGTAGGCCTATTTCCTCCTCATTTTTTTCTTTTATCATAATACCCCAAAGCTTAAGAAGCCATCTGGGGTCCTGCTGTTACTGTGTGAGTGTGTTCAGTCGTGTGAACAAAATATCAAGTTTGACTGAAATCCACTTGACCAGTGTTTGGCCATTATGACCCCTTGTAAACTACATGACAGGCGATGCATGTTCAGTGTTTATCTTGCAACTCAAAATTTCTGTCTGAAATTGCTGAAAATTGCAATATATCCCTAGTTTAAACCATTGCAAACACCTGCTATTTCTCCAGAGCTACCAACATCAGGCCTTATCCACCAATGTCTTCTTAAGAGTTTAAAGGTGCAATCTCTTAAATTTGTTCTTAAGAAAGTTTCTCGGAGAAACCTACCTGGGATTTGTGACGCATTACTAAACTGTTGAATTGTTCTTGAATTGATGAATACCAGGTGCTCATAAACTGGTAACGTGCACTTTTCTCCTAATTAGCGTGGAGAAACATCCCTTTTATGCCCATTAAAGGACACAAGACCACAGGGCGGTGGAGGAGAGAAGAAGAAGCAAGACATCAGTAATGTCTGAATTAAAATAATCTGTAAAAAAAAATCTTTGAACAATACTTTAAATACTTTCATAGTTGTAGGTGGATGTAGTTTTTTTCTAAATGAAACCAAAAGAGAAAGATTTAATTCTATTTTTAGCACCAGTAGTGGATATCAAATATATGCTACAAGCACATTAATAGGATAAAATCACTTGTTCAGATGGTGCATTCATCAGAAATTCATGCATGACACTATAAGAATAGGATGCATTCCTGATGGGTTGAAAAAAATAGTTAAACAGGGCATGGTGGGGAATGAGTTTGATTTGATTTAAACATACACTATATTGCGAAAAGTATTCACTCACACATCCAAATAATTGAAATCAGGTATTCCAATCACTTCCATGACCACAGGTGTATAAAATCAAGCACCTAGGCATGCAGACTGTTTCTACAAGCATTTGTGAAAGAATGGGTCGCTCTCAGGAGCTCAGTGAATTCCAGCATGGTACTGCGATAGGATGCCGCCTGTGCAACAAGTCCAGTCATAAAATTTCCTCACTCCTAAATATTTCCCCCTAAATATACTTAAGTAAAAGTAAAAGTAAAAGTAGTGATTTTAAAAGTACTTTAAAAAGTACAAGTACACAGAAAAGCTACACAATTAGAGTAACTTGAGTAAATGTAATTAATTACTTTCCATCCCTGGTTTGAATACGGGCCTATCTCTATGTAGCCAGCAACACATGGCAGGTGTGCAGTGTGATGTTTTGCTAAAGCTCCACAAAAAGTGTGTGCACTAAAACCTGGTAAATCAGTTTAAAGGCACAGCTTTAATGTTGCCCTTAATGTGTTGTTGGCCTATCTCCGCACATACGCATCGGCACTAGCCATTGAGCCATACAGTTATTTGGGGGGGAAACACCTCTTTCCATGCAAATTGGCCTTAATGCATTAAGCACCTAATGATGAGGATGGAAATAGAGTAAAGATTAGCCTACTGTCTTTCCAAACTTTCCAGTGATCAGAACACAATTTCACCTCTGTATGACTTTAAAATAAATAATGACAAATGATGCGTAAATAAGGTTGGTAAGGATTACTTAGACATTGCTGTTACTAAGCCATAACCATGAGTTAAATCAGTCTGGGACTCCCAGCTGATTTTTTTATACATGTGTGGAACCGTTACACGTGACAAGACAAGTTGTTTTCTTAGGGTTTCCTTCTTTCAGAAACTTAATCAGGGTGGTGCTTAAGTGAACATATCAATATTGCCTTTAATTTAATGCACTGTCTTTATTTTGGATTTGGCACACCTGTTGCGGGTACAGGTAGAGTGGATGGCACGAGCCATGGGAGCGGACAGTAATGGTCAGATGTCCAGTGGGATTAAGAAAAGAGTCTCGAGCAGGACTCTAGTTATTCAATTTTTTATAAGTGCTAAACTGATAAAAATGCAGTAAATTAGAATCAAAAAAATATTTTTATTGTGTCATTCCTAGAAAATCTGAGTGCTGATGAATGTAAAATTGCACATTTTATCCTGTTAATCAGTACAAGTATTGGTCAGGCTGCCCTGGAGTGTTCTTTTGTTCTTACCTAAGAAAAATCCACAGAGAAGAAAACGTTGGTGTATGTCAGAATCTTCATTAAAAAAAAAAAAAAATAAAATAAAAACTGTGTTAGATGGTCTTAAGAACAAAGTTCTCCTCAAGAATAGTTGGTGAAGACACTGATTGTCAAATACAGTGCTGACCCTTGGACCAATGGGCCCAGTTTGACCCCCTTTTCACTGTCTACAAAAAACGCAGACAACCAGATTCTTAAACATTTTCCCCATCGATGGTCAATCAAATGACAACCTACCCTGTGCAAAAGCATAAAAACAGGAACACACCCCACTTGTCTTGCTAGCTTGTGAGTCTTTGGCCTGACTTGGGCTTTAGCTCCCATTTATCAGCAGCTTTGATTAAGAGTAAAAGGTTTACCTCCACGTTTTTCCAAAAGCAGTTTCAGATTTATAGAAGTGAGAGCTGAGGGTGACACTTGTTTAAATATAATTTGTTCGGCATGCCTCAGAGGTAATTGGTTACCAGTGAACACTTAATTGTGATCCAGAGTGGAGCAGAGTGGAGCCAGTGGAGTGGTAATACAGTTCACTCCCTGCAGATGTAGAATGAGATGTAAAAGCAGCCTCATGAAAGATAAATGCTGAACATGGTGTCACATGATTTACACTGCGTGTAGGGACAAATATTCCAATTTAAATGCAGATCCTGAAGTGGAGCGAGGTTGTACATCAACTCCGACATTTTGGTACATTTTAACCTTCAGATTCATAAATAACACCCGACGCAATTACTCCTCTTCAAATGAGCTTTTAAACCTTACATGTCATGGTGCGTCCTTATAGTAATGTTTTTATTTCCTAAAGCTTGTGTTATTCTTGCTCTCAGTGTAATTGCTTCTGTCCTGTGGCTCATCAGGCTGACTGATATCTGCGGTAGGACGCTTTCTCAAGATCTCCACTCCCTACACTGAGCCTGCACCGACTCTCAGACCGCTTCTATTAAATCAAACTTCACTAAAGTCGAGTTTTATCGTCTGCTGCTTTTCACTCTGCTCTTCAGGCTAATGGGTGGAGGATAATTTTCAGTGTGTACTGTATGTTTGTGCACCTCATTTGTGCCTTTTAAATGACTCCAGCCTTTTGTGTGTGTTTAAATAACATTACAGTGAAAGAACAGTTCAATCTCTGAGTCAGTGGTTAAGATCTGACTTTAGTTGTTGACTTTTCTGATAGGACAACTATAAAGAGATAGGAAATGTGATGAAGAAAGAGGTGGCATCTACTCAAGGGTGCCTCTGGCCAAAGTGAGGCCCTCTAATGTATCCACCATGCACTGTGTACCACACATATGCACTGTGGGTTAGGCCCAGTTCAGACCAAAGATCTGCATTATAATGAGTCTGTTTAAGAACATTGCTGGTGAAAGTCCCAGAAGTCTAAACTGAGCAGTCATAACTCAAATCAGGCCATCTGATGCCACCTGCATATTAGTGAAAAATTGTGTCATCAGCATACGGTCATGCTGAGAGTTTTGGAAATGATTACATCTAATTTATATGTTTTGTCGACTTTAATTTACACTACCACAGCTAATGTCCACATTAGCTGAACACACAACACTGTATGATCTAATACATGAGAAACTGGAGCCTGCTGTAGCAAAACTTGTCTATTAAATATCTCAGCGGATGTCTTTGTTACAACAAGGCTGAGCGAGGGAGGCGTGTTTGTGTGATATTGGGCCACCACCCTGCATGGTGATGACAAAGGGGAATTAGTGGTGAATCACCCTCATGCACCCTTATAAAGCTTAACATATAATTTGTTATTATTTGTTGTTACCAGATTTTAAAGCAGCTGATGTTTGCATGAGGGGGTTTGATGTTTGAACGGCAAAGATCAAAACAATTAGAACCATGAGGACACTTTATAGGGTTTTTTTTATATTCGCTTACAAAACTATGGCAGAATTTTTTAAAGTTAAATTTAAGTTGTACATTTAGAGCATTTTTAAATTAAAAAATGTACAACAAATCACACTGAAACTTGTGGTCCAGATGGTGATGATAATGTGACGGTTCTGGGCTAAAACCTTATTGCTGAGACCCATTAAAAAGCATAATTTGATTAGACTCTAAACTGTAGGAAAACAGCTTCATCTGGTATGATTTTCTACCAAGCAACTGACAATTGTCATCTATATCAAAAACTTTAAGTCTTGGTTCTCATAAATGTATGACTTTTTTGAACCCAAAAAAGGGATGCTTTTGTCATTAGTTGAGGACTTTTTAAGACCCCATAATAGATTTTCATCATAAATTTGACTTTTTAAGTTTTTTTAAATCTGAAAAATTCTCATTTTTTCCTTAAATGTCTGAAATTGTTTTTGGAGGTTATTTTTATCATACATTTGATAAATGTAAAATAAAACGTTAAAATATTCATTTTTTTTTCATTATTTTTTTACTCTTATCTTTGAAAAGTTAACATTTGTTTTTAATAAAATGTGACTTCTTTAACTCAAGTTTAAGTATTTTCTTGTTTTATCTTGAAAATTTCAACTCTTTTGTCATAAGTTTGCAATTCCTTTTAGTCATAAATAGATTTTTTTTTAAGTTTTTTGTCATAAATTGGATTTTTTTTTACTAAAAAGGATGTTCTTTGTCATATTTTATCACGCTTTAATCTTGAAAATGTCACACTTTTTGTTACCAATTTACAACTTTTTTGTAAATTTATGAATTTTTACCCCAAAATTTAATTTTTTGTGATAAATATGTGACCTTTCAAACTCAAATGTTTAACTTTTTTTGTTTGAATTTAAACATTTAAACTCAAAAATTTTAATTCTTTAGTCGTGAGTTTACCACTTTCAAACTAAAAAATGTGTGTCATTTTGTTAAATTTATGACACTTTAAACTAAAACAAAAAATCAATTTTTAAAATAAATTTCTGACTTTATTGAGTTTCCATCAAAAATTTAAATTACAACATTTTGATTTTATAAGTTTATGATGTTTAAACTGAAACATTTCATTCTCAAAAAATTAACAAACCTTTTTTATTTAATTTCTTTTCTTTTGTTTTAAGAGTGTCCCTATTACAACATTAAATTTATCAGTCACCTACTGGATTGTTAAGTGTCCCCTTCAAAGTGTGCATCATTTATGCATGATTTTAATGATTAGTTATAAATTACATTGAAACAAGAAAGAACTAGAAATTGTAAATAATGCAGATATCAATCTCTAAGATCACATATTTATGTCTTCAGATTTATTTATTGCATACAGTCCAAATCCCCCAAACTCTCAGTTTACTATAATTAATGATGAAGAAAAGCAAGAAATCCTGATATCTATGAAGGTGTGACTACAAAAATCTGAATTTTGCTTCAAAAATGACTGAGCATTTAATCATTTCCATTTGATTACTATTAATAAGTCACCCAAATAGTTTGCAATTAATTTTTGCAAATCAATTTTTGGTGATTTATTGATTAGTCAACTCTTAGTTGTTTTATTTCAATATTCCTCCTAAACTTTGAACAGCCCTTTGAAAGCTCTGGGCCTGTTCTTCGAGAGGAAAAGAAAGGCAGCCTACTTCATCCTGAGTATGTTACTTGCTAAAAGAAAAAGAGGAATCCAGTCAGGGTCTGAGCTGACTTTGTTTGTATTATTCACTGTAGGAGAAGACCTCAAATAACGTCAATAAAAAAATCAAAGTATCTAATCAAGATTGAAATTTACAAGGTCAGTCTCCCTGAAGATAAGCAGCACCAGCATGACTGACTGAAGTATGACAGCAGGCAATAGTAGTAATAGTAATACTAATAATAAAATCATTTGATCCCTAAAAATAGAAAAAAAAAACAAGAAAAAAGAGGAATCCACTGCAGCTCTTAGTGCAGTTCTTGTGCTTTTCAATGTGATATTTTTTCCTAAATGTTCTCCTCATGAGGTCCAGCAAAGGTCACAAACACAATGTTTGGTATAAATGTCTCCTCTCACCTAATGTTTATAAGAGCAGCCTTTACTTTCCTGCTCTTTATCCATTTGTCCTCTTCAGGAAGTGTTTAAGCTGCAAAGAAACTTTGATTTCAGAGAATGTAATTCAGTTAGATTTACACTTGGCCTCACTCACATTATCGCTCCGATCAATGCAATTTCAGACCCTCTACCTGTCATATTCCCTCCAACGCTATCAGGCTGCATCTGAAGCTGTATGTTGATCAGAGGCGGGCAGCGCCGAAAACGATGGAAATGCTGATAGTGATGATGACAATGATGGCTGTGCTGATATCCTTAAAGTGTTTTGATGTGGGCTGATAAAAAAGACCTGCTTCTTTGCAGCTGAATACAAGGCCATTTGTCATCAGGCCAGGACAGTCGTAATCATCCCTTTTGCTCGCCTTCGCCATCAGTCTTCCTCCTCACATGGATCACGATCAATCTGAGCTCATTTATTTTAATCGTCTCCTATTTTGCTAAAGTGGCAAAGTCAGAGGAGGACAATAGAAACAGAGCTGGTTAGAATATGACCACGGCTTTAAGGAAGTACACGCTCTTAAAGGAAGTTCTGTTATTTATAAACGTGTAAATTACTAACAAGACTGAAACTTTATGATTGCCCCTGCAGTGCTTTCTCAATCTAGCTAGAGTGGATACTTCACTCTTAAAACCTCCCAGATTTCACTGATAAAAGACCAGAAACCACAGACCACAGGACTTGCATTTTTAATTGTTAGTAGTGTAGTAGAAGGTGAGTTCAGATAAAATAGAATCGATAAACAATGTAAAATCAGCTGATCTACTAAGAGAGAGAGAGAGAGAATCATATTGTCAGTGCACTCTTAAAGATTATTTGGACAGATAGGCTGAATCAAATAAAATCAAATTTATGGAATCACAGACTTAGAGAGACATTTCCTGGAGCTGTGATTATTCTCATTCTCTCCTCTCCTGGTCTGCTTTCACAGTAGTTCGCCTATTCCAAGGGATCCCACTCATCCTGCACTCTTCTTGTGAGGTCTGGACATTGACTGACGGCCAGAGTTGCCGACTGCGACAACTTCTTTTCTGCATTTTTAGGTATTGTTGGTAAGACCACGCATCTTAAGCCGAGAGTCAGGATGAGGAGGGTCAGCTGCTGGATACAGAAGAAGCACCTTTGCTTCTATGGGCTCGTAGCACGCTTTTTGGATCTAATCTAGCTCACCACATATTTAGTGCACAGGACCCGATGGGGTGGAGCAGGTGTTGGGCAAATCGTGGAGGGGTCAGCTTGGAGGATACCTGAAGAGATGGGGCATGGGCCTTGTGCAGACCTGGACAATAGCCATCAGAAGGCCAGAGCAGTCCAGGACCAAGGTTGACATGGTTAAGTCCTGAACTGGCATATGCTCCCATACCTGACCTGGCCTGAACACCGTCTCTGAGAAGGTTCCAGGCACCAAAAGACTCAAATGCAGAAATGAGCAGGCACAGTTTGAGGTTCCTGGTTCCTCCTGCTCTTTCCAGACTCTTTGGTCTAAATATGGCCATTTCTGGCTCATGAGATGGGGACTGAAAAAAGAAGGCTGAACTCAAAGCTTGAAAACAGGGTCAATAAATCAAAGACTGATGCCTCGGTCACTGGGTTTAACTTAATAAACAAACCATCCAATTACTAAAAGTTTGGTTTTTCTGACCCTGAACAACCTTAAGTCTGAAGGCCCAGACTTTAGACTGCCATTTTTTTTATGCATAAGAAGAAAAAGCCCTTATGAGTATTGCGGTCATCTGTCCGTATAGAGATAGATTCAGAAAACAGTGACACACGCTCAATCTCACAAACACACAGTGCAAGTATAAGCAAGGTTAATAGATGTCATGGAAACAGTATTCATTAGCCAGGGCACCTTGACACTGTGAGTGTGGATAGACTCCTCTCACTACAGCACAAGATCCAATCGGCTTTAAGCTCTGCCACTTTATATGTTATGATGCTTCAGAGTTCCTCTATTGGAGATATTCTCCAAAAAAATGCAGATGGCATGTGTCTGACAACTTCCAATTTCCTTTAAAAAGACGCAACTATTTATAAAACTTCCCAGCACTCTCTCCTTGGTGCTTCAGACGCAGCCTCCATTTCTCTGATGGATTGGCTGTCATATCCCGACAGAGCGGCGCTTCTTTCACTTTATAGACGTCTCTGTGCTCCTGACTGTGCACTGCAGGCTCTACTTTTTCTCCCTTATCTTTACACTGCTGCTTCTGGCCTCCTCGTGTAAACAAACAAGCTGCAGCGCTGAATAATCAGGACTTATGGAGTGTTTATCTCAGCCTATGGAGCTCATAGAAAGTATAAAGTCATCATCATGATGCAGTAACTCATCATTAACATTAATGTTGGGGCCACTGAAGTGATGTGCATGTTTAGTATGAATGTGAGTGCAAAAATATATATGAGGAGAAAATACAAAAGTCTTCAAAGGGGTCAGTTTGGGGCCGAGGATAAGACTCATTCAGGTGGAGGGTTGTCAGAACTATGGCATGATGGGCCGACTGTAGCCTGTGATCAGTTTTTCAGTTGGTCTGCAGAAAACTGTCAAATTGGCACCTCCATTTAATGGTGTTTCATTTGGTTAAAGGGGCCGACAAACCACAGGATTTTAAGACCCACTTCAGGCCACATCAGCCTTTTTCAAGTCCAGCCACAAATTCTCTATCGGACTGAGATCTGGGCTTTGACTTAGCTACTCAAGAACATTCAACTTGTTGTCTTCCAGCCATTTCTGTGTAGCTGTTGCTGTATGCTTCAGGTCATTGTGTTGCTGCACAATAAATCTTCTCCCAAGCCATAGTTCTCTTACAGACTGAATAAGATTGTCCTCCAGGATTTTCCTATGTTTTGCAACATTCATTTTACCCTCTACCTATACAAGCCTTCTAGGGCTGGCTGCTAAGAAGCATCACTACATCATGATGCTGCTACCACCATGCTTCACAGTGGGGATGGAGTGTTTGGGGTGATGTGCAGTGTTTAGTGTCTGTTAAACAGAGCATCTTGTCTGATGGCCAAAAAAACATCATTTTGGTCTCATCAGACATTCTTCCACTTGAGTCTCCCACATGCCTTTTGATGAACTCTATAGTCGAGATTTTGAGTTTTCAAGTGGCTTTCTTTGCTTCCTCCCACAAAACTTTGACTGGTGGAGAATTCAATTGTTGTATGCAGAGTCTCTCCCATCTCAGCTGCTGAAGCTTGTAACTCCTTCAGAGTAGTCATATGTATCTTGGTGGCCTCTCTCACTAGTCTTTTCTTTCAGGCTCACTCAGCTCGTGAGGTCAGCTTGATCTCAGCAGATTTACACATGACCCATATTCTATTATTGTATCCATCCCCTGAGTTACACTTTTCAATAACCTTTTGTCTGAGTTAGTGGGAGGGTTCTTTTGTCTTCATGGTGTAATGGTAGCCAGGATTACTGATTAACCAGTACAGTGACTTGAAACACATTTGCTGCACTCCTGTGATTCCCATTCTACTACTAGCATCAACTGGCTGGAGCGCTACTATAATGATGACAAGTTGGGGAGAATATTTACTGTATGTTATCATTTTTTTTTACATTACATATTTTTGTTTGACATTAGCTTGTAGAAATCTGTTTCCCTTTGACTTTAAAGAGGTTGTTTTGTAGTAAGCCTAATTACATTAGCCATGATTGACTTATAAAAGCAATAAATGGGTAAAACATCCAAGGGGTGGATACTTTTTAGGCACTGTATGCAACCTATGAGTTAAACATAATGCAACAGAAACCACACAAATGGTGTAACTTAAAGCCTGTATTATTGCATTTTTGAGAATAAAATAAAAATTCAAAGTTACTTTTGAGTATGACCAACCATGACAGTAAAAGAGTGGATGTCCAAAAAATTTAATAGGTCAAAAAATGTATAGAGCTTTTCCTGTTTTTTTGTGCAGCCACTTTCCCTCTCCATAGCCTGCATACTTACTTTTACTCCATAGATGGGGCATCACAGACTGAAATCTCTTATCGCTAATACAATTACTATTTCTAAGTGCCTTATACAACTTAACTTCAATGATACTGAAATATCCCTGTAATGGCAATTTCCAAGTCTAATTTTACATTATTCAGCTTAAATGATTTGATAACCGAGCAGTTCATCACAGTTGCCAATCAAATTTTAATCATAATCTAATAGTTGAATCATGAGATGGTTGAAGGCGCACAGCCCTAGCATTTACAACCAAATTTCAACATCAAAACCCTGACTGATGCTCACCTGGATGCCTGTTATGTCCTTTTTTCATTGTGAAACCAGGTTGAAACACATGTAGGCCACTTTACCTTAGGTCAGGGGTTGTGATAGTTTCATAGCCGCCATCCTCACAGGAATACTTAAAAAAATGTGGCTGTGCATGTGAGCGTCGACCTGGTGGACATTGTCTTGGTGGTAAATCTGGTCCCTGCAGCAGGCCTGCGTGCGAGCAGCAGCTTATCAGCTCCGACCACACTGCCAACCACCTCCATCGCCTGAGAGGAAAATAAATTGCACCCATGCAGTTAATAAGAATAAGAAATATATTGCGACAGCGTCTCACACGAGCATTACAAATACGGCATAGAGACGTAGCTGCTGGGTGTGTGGACAGCAGTGAGACGTCGTCCCGTATCAGACGCAGCTTCGACCTGCTCCTCATGATGAACAGCCGAGGTGGCTCTCTCCCTCCTCCACAAAGCCAAACAAACATTTATTTCCTTAGCGTTACAGCGCTCGGTGTCATGGGTGCATATTGAATTCCTGACAACAGCGTGACGATGTCTATGGAAGGTAATTACATATTGAATGTTCTTTTTCTTCATTCAGCTCCTGGAGGGGAAAATCCATCTGTTGCACCCACAGATTGTACGGAGAAATCATGTTTCCTCAAGCCCTCAAACACAGCCATTTACATCGACATCAAAACAGGTAGGAGCAGCGCCAGATATCTGTGGCATGCTAAATTAACTTCTGGCAGAACGGCACGTGATACATTTCCTGTGAAATAGGGAGGATGTCCTATTCTACACAGCTGGAAAAAGGGGAAACTCTGACTCCTTCCTACAGATATGATTTAATAGATATCTGTTTGGTTACAGTAAATATTTCCTGAGAACTGCCTGGTAACACAGACGTTTTCTGTTTCTGACACCTCCATGAGGAGAGGCTGGAAATATGTACAAGAGGTGAATAATATCATAACATTTGAGGACATCGGAATTTGATGAAAGGAACAAAAACAAAAAAGAGCATTTTCAAAATGCACCAGTCTGCAGCTCAGACGAAATTAGTTTCAAATTTGATGACAAAGTGCATTAATGTGGACTTCCCTGATATGACTGGGTTTTCCTAATATCCCGTTTTGTGTTTGGGCATGTAAACATCAAATCCCAAATTCAGAAACTGTGATAATGTGACAAATAACTGATTAGGACCCATAAGCAAAACACGAGCCAAGGTTGAAGGTAAAAGGAGGTCATCTAATAGACAATGGTGCAAAAATGAAGGTGAGTGAGCTGGCTGGTTGCAGAAAGGGACACTGGCAGGACGTAGGAGGCACGGCAAGAGAAAAGAACATAAAATCTATCAGCAAACCTGAAAAATTCCAGGAAAATTCACTCGCTAAGCTTACTGAGTCAAACGTTGAGAGGGCCAGGTTACGACTCATGAAGGTGAAAGAATACTCTGACCTCTGAAGGCTCTACACAAGGTGGTAAAGAGATCTTGATTGTCCAGAGATTGGCTGCAGCCGTGACTACCCAGTGCTCCCAGTGCCCAAACCTCCCAACCCTGCCTGCAGTTTTAGAAAAAAAGACACAAAGAGCCTCCTATTCAACACAAAAAAATATCCAAGCACAAAATAAAGAAAACATATGAACCATGACAATTAAGCATATATTCTGGTAATAAAAAACAGATCTTGCTACCTGGAGAACTTCGAAAGAAAACAGGACACTGTGGCATTTATATGTTTGGATTGGGATTTTACAGTGCTTGCTAATTTTATACGATGCTTGCAGATGACATCAGGTCACAGAATAGAATTCAAAATTGGGGGCAGGAAGTGTTTTTTACATCAAAAAAGAACTATCAATATGCAAATATTTTACCACTCCTTTCTTTTGTTTGGGCTTTTTATGCTTTATTCATAGAGAAGGCCAGTGGATAGAGTTGGAAACAGGGATGAGAGACATGCAGGAGTGTCGCCACCGGCCAGACATGAACCCAGACTGCTCGGTACATGTTACAATGTTACAATGTTACAATGTCATTTAGCAGACGCTTTTCTCCAAAGCGACGTACATTTGAGAGCAAGAACAACACAAGCAATGATCTAGACAAGAAGAAACAACATCAGTAAGTGCCATCAAGTGCTTCAGGTTCAATTGGACGCAAGTGCTGCCGTGTAGAGGTACATGGGTCATGCCTTAATCACTAGGCCATCTGCGCCCTACTTCTACTTTCTTCAGCTACATTTGAGTACCAAATAATGACACATTGAGGCAAAAAAGTGTGGAAAGCTCATGGAGAAACAGCAGCAGGCATGGATTAAAAGCCTTTATCTAAGGTCTGGAGGATTGGAGTCACACAGTGCTGTCATGTGGTCTGTTTCCACCAAATGGCCTGGTTTGGTTCAGTACAGTTTGTTATTCGTTATAGTAAACTCTTCTCTTTATACAGCCAATGTCCGTCCAGCCTTGCTTGTTGTGATGGGAAATCTGTGTCTTTTTAGAAACCTGAATCATTTAGTTTGGCTGTCCTTTTGGCTTCCAAACGGCTCTTCATTTGCTACCAGTTTGGCTTTTTAAATGTCTATTACATAAAGACAAAAATGGAGGAAAGGAGACTGGCTCTCAAACAAGAGTTAGCTCCAGTCAAAAATGAGGGAGAAAAGCTGTTAAAGAGGCCCAGCTAGCCTCTTAGCTCAATACAAGGCTCCTCTAGACTGCTGTCTCCTTAATCTGGCTGGACGTGCAGATGATGATAACTGCAGCGTGCAGATCCACCTAGGGCTTTAACACACTAACTTTCCTCCATTCCCACTGATTCCTAACAGGTGTTCATCACTTACTGCAGTCTATGTGGCATTTGCACTTCATTGCGACTGCAAACAACCTGTTTAATATGATTGAAGGAGTGTCAATTTTTGCTACAAAAAAGCACCATGTTTTATGCTAGGGGCTTTGTGTTCTGAAAAAAAGAAAATAAAGAAAAACAATTGTGGACTCGCCCCTATGTTGCAACTAGAGGACAATGTGGACTGGATATCCTTTAAATAGAACTTGAGCTACAAATGTGAGAAAATTCGCTTCACTGCTAAATATAGACTAGGGTTGATCCTATGTCTACTTCTTCTTTTATTTATGCCCAGAAGAAGAAGAAGAAGAAGAAGCTTGCTAACTTCACTGTATGTAAACAGTGAGGCTAGCTAGCTTAATGTGTCTCATCTGTTCCACCCTTTAGCTAGCAGCCTAGAGTGTCTGTAGTACAACATAATATGTTAATAAGAGCATCTTAGCGTCTCAGCCCGAGTGTGACATTGAAGGAAAATGGCTGTTGTGTAAAAATAGTGAATATTTGGTGTCATAAAGGGGTTACAACAAATAAACCTGACTAGACTTGATACTTTCCTACCTCTTTGTTTAGTGTTTCCTCCCTCACAGTGTGTTCTTATCATCTTTGTTAAACCATTGTGTCTGTACCTTCATCCCTGCTGGGCAGCACCCTTAGGACCCCGATAAACCCCGGCTGTGTGAGCGCCTCTGTCAGACTGTGGAAATAAATCTTTTGTTCTCTGATGTAAGATGCTCAGCTTCAGCCGGTGGGATTAGCACTGCTAATTCACTGTCTTGGCAGGAGCTGGATTCTGTTTGCACACGTCGCACAGCGGCTGCAGAGACACACGGCTTTGTTTGTGGGAGGGGGCCACCAGTGAAGGGACGGGCTGGACACAGCTGCTGGAAAAATACAAATAAAACCATACTATGTTCATTAACTACTACTACTGCAGACCACTAGGAGTTTAGAAACAAGTCTCACAAATAAAATGTAATTCCAAAAAAGTTGGGGCACTGTGTAAAATATAAGTGAAAAAAGAAGGCAATGATTGTCAAATCTCATGATCTCATATTTTATTCAGAACAGAAAAAAACACATTAGATGCTCAAACTAAGATATTTTCCAATTTCATGAAAATTATTAGCTCATTTTAAATTTGACGGCAGCAACACATCTCAACAAAGGACAAGGCGATGTGCCATTTTGAAGCATCCCCTTTTCTTTTAACAACAGTCTGTAAACATCTGGCAAGTGAGGAGACCAGTTGCCAGTGTTTTGGGGGAGTAATGTTGTCCCATTCTTGTTTGATGTAGGATTGTAGCTGCTCAACAGTCCTGGGTCTTCTTTGCTGGATTTTTTTATGGTGTTCCAAATGCTTATTGTTGGTGATAGGTCTGGACTGCAGAATGGCCATTTCAGCACCTGGACCCTTCTATTGTGAAGCCATGCTGTTGTGACAAATGTGTTATGTGGTATATCATTCTCTTGCTGAAATATGCAAGGCCTTCCCTGACAGAGACATTGTCTGGATGGGAGCATATGTTGCTCTAAAACCTCTATATACTTTTCAGTATTAATGTTGTCTTTCCAGATGTGTAAGCTGCCCATGCCATAGGCACTAATGAAACCCCATCCCCTCAGAGATGCAGACTTTTGGACTTTGGGCTGATAAGAGGATGGTCCCTCTCTACTTTAGTCCAGAGGACACCCTGCCCATGGTTTCCAAAATAACTTTAAGGGAATATTTCGGGATTTTTAAAGTTGGGTTGTATGCGGTACTCGCCTATAGTAGTGGCATTAGCCTCCAGCGATTTTTGTGAAAGTTGATCCTGTGGTTATAATGAGGTCAAAGAGATCTGCGGCATTATGGCTGTAGATGGGAACATTTTATCTACGTAGTTTAAAAAGTTTTACGTATAAATGTGACAAGAAAATATGGTGGCTCACCTGTACGCTGTATCAGAAATGTACAAAGCACTACAATTCTCCCAAAAAAGCCCTCTGTGTCAGGCACTAATTTAGCTTGCAGCTTTCACCATTTTGTCTCCTTCTGCCGCACACTGATTCTCTGAACAGCTGTGTGGGTCTGCAGGCTTCCACAGGAATAATAACACCAAACCAAGCTAAAACAAAGCTAATATGAGCGATTTGGACTGGAGTGATGATGATGTGCCATTTACTGTAGATAAGAGAGGATATTTGCATGAACCAGAGTACACAGAAGAAGAACTCATACAGATGGATAGTTTTAAGCAGGAGCAAACCTGTGTATGGGTTCACAATTTTCCAAACCTACACCACCAGGTAAATTGAAATCGCTCATAGTGTCTTTGTTTTAGCTTGGTGTGGTGTTATTATTCCGGTAGAAGCCCGCACACAACTGATCGAAGGATCAGTGCGTGGCGAAAGGAGACAAAGTGGTGAAAGCTTGCTATCTTGCTTTTTGAGAAAGAAAGATTGCAAGGAAACAATTGTCAACATGCTTTATGGTTTTAGAGTGATGAAGATGGTTTGAGAACAGTTAGATGTTACAAATACTGTTGGCTCTGAGGGATTATTTTATTTTTTCTTCAAATGATAAACAGGTTTGTTAGCCTTGAAAATAGTTACCAGAAGTGCCTTATCAGAAATTGTATGGGAGCGTGCCCTTGGATCTTGCACTTCACTGTAAAGCTTCAGCAATTAGTACGGTGATCAAGTAAAAGCAACCAGTTACTTTACAAGATTTGATGAGGGGTAACCCCATTAACTAATGGTAGCAGTTAACTATTTATTAGTTACCTGGGCCTATGCTGATTTTTGTGACTTTTTTTTTTTACAATGTTTTTCAAAGATCTTTCTAGCATACAGTAGTGGTGGTTGGCCAGCCATGCTTTTAACTATGTATACATCCCAGCAGCCTTTGTTGGTCCCAGTGAGTGTTGTCTAATTGAAATGTGGTGTAATGAAGCCCTCTGAGTTCATTTATTGAGTCTGTGTTCAAAAGCAGCCGCTTCAGGAAATTCAATAGCGCTCTCTCTCTCTCCCGCTCTCTCTCTCTCTCTCTCTGTCCCTCCCTTACTTGTTCGCTCTCGCAAATAACACTCAGTATTGTGATTGCTCTTTTATGAAACGGAGGAACACTTTTCATATCTGTGTCACTTATTCTCTCTTCAAACTGCTTTTTTTTCTCAGCGAGCACAAATAGAGAGACCACATGTTCAGCTGCTGCCACACATTTCCATCACACACACACCCACAGACAGAGCGAGTGTCAGAGAGCGCTGCGGCTATGTTCATATTCATTTCCTCCTGATTATGTCTTTCTCGTGTCTGTGATTACTCCCAGACAGCGCTGGGCCCGCTCATTTCAGAATACATCATAAACAATTTACACGTCATTAGTTTTGTTTTGATCATATTTGTTTGACGAAATGTCTCCCTGCATGGCGAGCGCTGGGGTTATTTACCCCATTTAGGGGCCCAAGGAACACCATGCAGGGTGCGTTTTGTTGCATCGTGTGATTAATTGTCATGACTATGTGCAGAACTTTAAATGAGCCTAACAAAGAGGCAGACATGTGTGTCAAGAGTATCAATACATGGTCAGCTTAAACTATCACCTGGTGGTTATATGCCTCCATTAAGGTATGCAAAGGGCAGTGGCTGGTCAAGAAGAAGGGCTATGGAAGATTCTGTGGTAGTGTGATCTTGTCTCCTTAGGTGTGACAGTATGCTTTGAGATAAACTTTGAATTATAGAGCTGAGTAAATATATGGAGGTCAAACTGTTGCATAAAATAATGATGTCTAATGACTAATTTCTAAACCTCTTTGAAAAGTCATTTTATTGGATGGAGGTTTTACAGTATAAAGTCCAAGTCCCAAAACACCTGGGTGCGCTTAGCTCCATCATTCAGTGCCGCTGTGAAGGCGGCAGCTGTTAGCATATTGTCAGTGGGGAAAGCGGCTAAAGGGAGGTGCGTTAGTAGACTGTTCAGCAGGACTGAGGCCAGTGTCGGGGCTGTAACCACTTCTGTTGTTCCAGAGGACTGGCACCAAAGCTGTGGATGCTGAAACATTCCCAGGTGTCTTTGGCAGTTTGGCTTTGTTGGGGCTTTTAGGAAGGAATCTGAAATCCTCTTCTGTGACATGTTGTATGAGCTATGTATATGCTCAGGTTAACACAATATACGATGTCAGGATTAGAGGAAGTTTATTCACTGCCACTATATTGTTCCCCAGTACCATCTAACAGCCTTAATCTGCTTTTTGCTCCTCTTTGGGTTTTTCTCTCTGTTATGGCATTCTGTAGAAGTATAACCTGAATTTGTCACCTCATTGGTTAGCGCAGCCAAATTTTTGAAGAACATGCTGTTTAAAAAAAATGAAGATATCACATAAAGGTTGAATCTGTCTTGCAGTATATCATAGTTGAATGGTTTTACTTCCATATGTTCTTCAGATATCACATTTACAAGCAAGGGATGAACATGAGGCCTAACAACCATGTTCTTTGACCTTTGACCTACAGAATCTAATCAGTTAATTCTTGAGTCAGAGTGGACATTTGTGCAAAGAGAAATATCCATCAAAGCTTTCTTGAGATATTGCATCACAAGAATGAAAAACCTGAATATATGATCCCTCTGGGGTCCAGTATCATCAGCTAAATCCCTGATTTACTGTAAGAGAGGTTGTGCATCTACAGTAGCTCTGTGTGTTTGTTGTTTGTCATTGTGTGTTTATGTGTGCCATGCTCTCGTCCTGCAGAGGGCAGTAAAACAAACAGCAAACATAGAGGCTGATGTAAGCCAGAGCAAACAAATAGAGAGGTCCCTGTCGTATTAACATGCAAAAACATGCAAACAGAGCATGAAATACCAGAAAACATCCTCACTGAGTCATTCTGTCTAAGGTTTGGGGCTTGAACTGCTTCTTTACATACAGTAGGTGATGTTCACACCTGTTTTAACCTCTCTATGGCAAGATTTTACACATCTGAAAGGTCTTCAGGAACACGTTTACTCCTACCACGTGGACTAAAGAAAGTCTGTCACAATCAACCTGCTTTCATGATTGAAATCAGAGATGTTTGGACACTTTTTGCTCAGTTCCTGGTTGAAATATTGCAATTACTGTAGTACAACACACAAAGATGCATTTTAAGACAAAGAAATTTCATTAAAAATGTGAAACTTCAATATATCCTGGATTTATCAAAAACAAAGTGAACTGTTTCAACACTCTTTTTGTTTAAATCTTGATGAATATGGTTTACAACTTCAATATCCACTATCTCAAAATGTGATAATATAATAATATTGGTATCATTACATGCCATACGCAGTGAAGCTGCTGCTGATAAGAATGAATGTGGGTGAATTAGCCACAAACTGAGAGGCTAGCTGTGCCTCTTTAACAACTTTTCTCCCTCATGTTGTCATTAAAAGGCATGTAAAGGACACAGTGAGTTGTTACCTGTCATCCTTGGATGAGCTGGTTTCAAGCTGGCTCCTTTGTGAGCGATGAAAGCCAGTTCTTGTTTGAGAACTTTGTTCTCAAACAAGAGCTCATTTGTTGTTGTTGTTGTTTTTTTTTTCTCAAAGATTTATTTTTGGGCTTTTTTGCCTTTATTAGATAGAGGAGGACAGTGGACAGAGTCAGAAACAGGGTGAAGAGTTGGGGAGAGACATGTGGTTAAGGGCCTCAGGCCGGAGTCTAACCCTGGGCCGCCCATGTACATGGGGAGCACCTTTAACCACAAGGCCACCTGCTCCCCATTTGTTGTTGTTTTAAGACAACCCCCCCCCCCCCCCCCCATGATGGTATCGAGTGAAGGGCTGTTAAGCCGTGTTTCCATCAGGGGGTCCGGTTTGATTCAGTTTGGTTTAGTACACTAAACCCCCAAATAGTTTGTGTTTCCACAGACACCCATGCTCTCACTTGGGTGGGCGGGGCTGTGAAAGCATGCATGTAAAGTCACAGACAGCGCGAGTCAACTGTTCCACCTGCAGAGTTATAGAAAGAATGAGTGACAGAAATCAGTCGGGAATAAGCAGTAAACTGCTTTATTTCAGCTGAAAGTGCTTTTAAAAAAATAACAACATCTTAATGATGTTAACCACTGTCAGTAAAGATCCTCAGCTGATGGAATACGTGTATAGAGACGGTTTAAGTCGTAACGCTACATTAATATGTGAATATAACTAGTCTAGAACAATTTATACAACAAAATATGAAAGTTTAGAGCTGTACTGTGAGAATTCACCGCATTCAAAATAAAGTTAAAGTTCAGGTGGTGTTAAAATCAACCTAGATTAAGTCAGAAATCCGGGGTGTGCTGATCTCGTTTAAAAATGGTCTGCAGCCTGAAGTTTTACGAGCCCGTTGAACAACCACAGAGCGATGTTTTCACAGTTTATCTAACGTAAGACGTAGATTAATAACAAGTTACTAATGAGAATGAATTGTTCAAAGGCTTCGTATTCACAAAACTTCTGCATTAATTTCGTTTCTCATCCATCGCAGATGGATCAGGCTGATGTGAGCCTTCAGGTTCTGCTTTGTGTTCTTAAAATCATCCAGCTAAACGTCAGGAAACTTGATTTGTGGCCAGATACCAACATCCATAGACTAGGAAACAGTTTGGATCTACGTCGAGTCCAGATATTTCCCATTTAGGCAGATATTGGTCCATTTTTCTCCTGTTTTCTCCCGCTTCTCACAGCAGACTTCCGTCTTTGAAGGCGAGCAGCTGAGTCGTGCACTGACGTGATGTCAGTGCAGCCCCTATTGTTGTGTGTGTAGCTCCACCTTTTTGGTACGGTTAGGTAAGATTGGCACCCCTACGGAAGGATGCCAAAAAGTGGGACGGTACGGTTAGCTTTTTTGGGACCCTTTCTCTATGGAAACGACAAAAAAAGCGTGCCGTCCCGCACTGAACTGAACTGAACTGCTCGGTGGAAACGACCTATTAGGGAGCTGAAAGACTGGGTCTTATTACTGAGGGTCCCCAAGGATCCAGATCTCTAAAAAGAGAACCAAAAGTCCTGCTATCCCATTTATCTATTTGCATGACAACCATTGAAGCTGGCACAGATGGGAAACATTTTGCTCCCCATTCACAGTGACAGTGAAATGTCAAAAGGATGTAATTATCACTACTTGAAAGGCACTGTAAATTATATTATTTATTTACAATATTTAACGAGGATAACCTCACTAAGATCAAGGATCTGATTTAGAAGAGTGTCCTTGCCAAGACAGCAGCCATTTAACAGTTATAGACATGAAACATAGCTATTACAAAGATCAACCAGTCCTGACTCAGAGAGCTCAGAGTCATTGGTTAAAACATCTACAACCTGAAGAATCATCCTCCAATACCTTTAATCTACCTTTATAAAGTTTGAAAGAGACCAGCTCCTCAAGACACAGAGGCCTCTTCCACATGGAGACGAATTCAAGAGTATCATAAAGTTTTTTGTTGTATCAGCATTTCATCCACAAAGAAGCAGCGTTTTGGGAGGCCGTGAGTCTTACTTGTTGAGACTGGAACCCCAAGTGAGCAAATCTGTAAACGCTTACTGTTTCATCTCCGTGTGTACAGCCAACTACATCTTTCTTGAAACGATTATATCATACATAGCATAGCCCACTAAAGTCACGCTTGCATGTCAAACCAAAAAAACTATGTGTTTATGCTGCAGTAGCTACAGAGCTTATTATGGCTTTTACAGCAAAAAAAAAGAAATTTTCATGAAATGTCAGAAATGGCATAACGAAGAACTGATTAGATTTTGGGACTGATCCGGATAGCCATCTGGACCCAGACTTTTTTACTATCAGATTCTTTACTATTGGGAGATAGGGCTAATGGCAGAGGTCTGTGCTGTTACCACTTTACACCAGGAGGTGGCGGCCATGAGCAATTTCAATCTTAGCAGCATGTTTTTGGTGTGTTTCTATTCAAAGTTTTGGAGTTTATAGAGTTTGAAAGATGCACGCCCAGTGGAGGAGACGAGTCGGAGCATAGCATAGAGAAAGACAGCAAATTGTAGCGAGAATACTCACAATGCTGGGAGGAATAGAGGAATATTCACCCTCTGCCATGACTTTCAGTCATCCTGTGAGACCATAGGTGCTTGCGCCATGACAGTCCACATGTAGCGAAGCCAATGCTTTGCCTCACTGTGTCTCCACCCGACCGGGGAGGGAGTAATCGGCGAATCGGATTTTGGGAGTGATCTGGATCAAATGTAATGTAAAAGATACATTATCAATGTAATGATAATGTAACAGAGCAGTGGGATTTCGGAAGTCTATGAGTTACAACACTTATTGCTGTTTGACAGAGATTTTCACACTATCACAGTTTAAAAAGATGGGCTTTATATACCTGATAGCCTGAAGCTCTGATCGTTGAAACTTTACCTTCACATATTTCACCCACGTCTGAATCTCAGAGAGCTGTTTATTCATTGTGCTAATTACACAAGTTATTAATAACACGGTCTGACACTATCTGGGGCTGTCATTCAACAAGGAGAATAAAACCTGTCACTACCTTTGTGTGCAAAAAGATGAGATGGTTCACACTGTATATCACTTTGATGGGGGAAGCTATGTGATTGTTGTAGAAAAGGGGGACAAAACTACAGCTTTCCAGTCAGTGGTTAATTTTTAATTCGTCTGCAGCTAATTATAGAATTAAAATGAAACACTGACAACATATAAAATAGGGCTAATGTTTGTATGTATTGTAAATTTTACCTCTTGTTTCCTGTTACTAATGGTTACAGAGTCAAGTCAACTTGAAGTTCATTCATTACTATGAGAATCTCTGCAATATCTGATACGCAAACAAAACTCCTCCCCTCTTTAAAATCAACTCAACCCTAACAAACACTAACCACAACCATAGCCGACCTGAACCCTAGCAAACCTAACCCTGACAACCATTGCATCCCTAGCTAACCCTAGCAACCCTAACATGAACCCTCTCAACCATAACCCTAACCAACCCTAGCAAGCCTGACATCAACCCTAGCAATCCTAACATGAACCCTCCCAACCTGAACCCTAGCCTAGCCAACCCTAGCAACCCTGACATGAACCCTCCCAACCATAACCCTAACCAACCCTAGCAACCCTGACATCAACCCTAGCAACCCTAACATGAACCCTCCCAACCAGAACCCTAGCCTCGCCAACCCTAGCAACCCTGACATGAACGCTCCCAACCATAACCCTAACCAACCCTAGCAACCCTGACATCAACCCTAGCAACCCTAACATGAACCCTCCCAACCTGAACCCTAGCCTCGCCAACCCTAGCAACCCTGACATGAACCCTCCCAACCATAACCCTAACCAACCCTAGCAACCCTGACATCAACCCTAGCAACCCTAACATGAACCCTCCCAACCTGAACCCTAGCAACCCTGACATTAACCCTAGCAACCCTAACCCTAGCCAATCCAAACCTTGGCAACCCTAATCCTGCCAACCATAGCATTCCTAACCCTAGCCAACCCTAAAATGAACCCTACCAACCCTAACCCTAGTCGACCCTAGCAACCCCAACCCTAACCCTACCCAACCTTAGCAACCCTAACTCTAGCTCACCCTAGTCCCCCCCTTCTTTTTTTTTTTTTTTTTTAACCACATTGTGAATCTGCATAAAAACATGTGATGATCAAACAAGTTTGGTTAGCTTTTCTGGCTGTTCATACATCTTTTCACTGACATATTTAACAAAATACATGGTTCTAGCAGGCAAACATCACTTGCTTCTTGATATGTATGACAATCAGTTGGTCAATCTTTATTAGTCTAATATAGTATAAGTTACAGTGGAGAGAACTCCACTTAGGTTGTTTGCAGTTACGTGATCCCAATGATGCGTCAATGGCAGATGGTGAACGGAAAGTGAACAACATCCATTAGGAATGAATGGGAGTGGAGGAAAGGGAATCTATAAGTCTTGCAATTATCATCAGAAAATTTCTATGTACATTGAGTACGAGCCCTACACTTTGCAAAAAAATAATTTTAACACAGTTTAACTAATTTACCTTGCAAATTACAAATTACACTGTCCTGCAGACCACCTAGTGAGAATTGTTGTCTCAGTTTAAGCCACAAAAAAGCGCATCAATAAATTGTCCTGTCAAAATCTTTGTTTACATAAATATTACAGTAGCACTGCCAAGTGCTGAAAATAAAATATGCACTGATCCAAATAAATTCATACCATCTTCATAAACTCAATTTTTTTTCCGGTGTTTTCTTATCGGCACATAGATTTTTGTCACATACCTGAATAAGTCCGTAAATTAATACAAGATAACTCATCTGTCAATATAAAAACACAGATACATATACACTACAGTCAAGCTGGCTTCATGTTCTAATGTGAGCCAATTTTCTTTTGTGTTTTCAAATTTGATGCCAAGGGCTGCATTTGGCCAGACTTTCAATTTGTACTTGATAACATTAGAGACTTATAAGTCTCTAATGGAAAGCTGTAATAAGGGGTTGTTATTTCTTTAAACTTTCACTGGATTGTGTTTTGCTAAGTTTATTTCACTGAAGATGAGGTATGTATAAAGGCCCTGTCATCCTGATGTTTTTCTGCTTGTGGCCCTTGGTGTAAAAAGTTTAGACACTCCTTTTGCAGAATTATGATGAAACTGGAATATTTAGGGGCACTTTTGCGCCCCTTTATTTATGAATGTGTTTCTTATCAGTATTTATCATTACAGAGTTAATCATGCAGGAGAACGGTGGCTTCTTGAGCATTTACCTGGACGTGATACTAATGCAGAGAAACAAGGGATTCAGCTTCTTTTGGACGGGCGTTGGAGCATTCAAAGAGATAAAGAGAGAAAACAAAGGCTGAGGCTGAACCTGCTGCCAGCACAAAGCTTCAGTCAACCTGCCAATTAACTGATTGTGGGAAAGTGATCTGCAGTGGGAGCACAAACACGTCGTCTTCTTCCAGGTTAGAATCTGCAGAAACACAAGAGTAGTCACATTTAAATCTGCTTTAAAGACATCTGACTCTTTTATTTTGGGGCTTTTACTGAAACTGCTGTTCTTTTCAACATCAACAGACATATTCAGGAACAAAAGAACCGTCACCCCATGAAATTATGAACATATGAGCATTTCTGCAGAGTTATCAAGCATAAGTATACACTTATTTTGATGTGGATGCTTTTCTCCATGTGGATATTTTTTAAGAATACAGGAAACTACTGGACCTCCCACCAGCTTACCTGTCTACTTTCTCACTACTTTTTGGTTAAAAAAAAATCAAACAAAATCAAATATGATAAAAAGAAATCAGCGTAAACACGCCCTTAGCAGGATAGCATTAATGCTGGCTGTGTCTGGATGTGTTGTCACTTGCTTTCACTGCATAAACAGCTTTGGAGGGACAGTTTGTGATTTGCAGAGAGAGGCTGAAGCACAAACTGATACCACAGGAGCAAAATGAGCTGCCAGGAGCAGAGCTTTTCACACTGAGGGATTATACAGGAGTCTGCAGCTCTACTGTCTCTCTACCTGCTGCAGACAACGTGAAGGAAGCAACATATACGTGACTGCATGGCTGCATCTTTACCAAGCAACAAACAAAGAAGGTTCACACAAAGGTGAACGATTTTACCGCAGCTCACTTAGCTTTTGTGAACCTGAGACAATTCACAAATCCATGAGATATATTTCAAATCAACATAACACCGCCCAATTTAATTAAATCAAACTATGCCCGTACAGCTACCATCTCTTTCTCTTCAAATGGGGCTGATTGGTCGTTGTATGATGTACTGTATATATCACAAGTTTGGTCTATATGTGTAAGCTCTATGAGAACATGCAGAAATAAAGTTGCTCTGTGTGTATCTATATGTGTTTCAGATGTAGAGCATAAATGAGTGACCTTAAAATGCTGTTTGCATGTGTACAAAAGAGACAGAAAAACCTCTAAATTCAAAATTACCCATGTGTTGACTAGGCCTCAAGTATGGAGGCCTATTAGGGCCACTCTGAAAAGTAATAGAAGAGGCGTCAATTTCAAGACAAACATCTTTTGGGTGTATTAAATTGTACATTTAAAAGGAAAAACTCAAAATTACAACATTTTATACACTTGTAAGTTTTTGATTTTATACATTTGTAAATTTGAAGTCATAAGTTAACAGCATTATAAAGTTGTACATTTACAAGAAACAACGTTCAGAACGCTGGTTTCATCAGAGTCATCTCTCTGATGCTGGCAATGTGGTGAAATCAGACTCCACTGATAGATTTATGAAAAAAACCAAACAGCTTCATAGGGAAGGATTTCTCATATATCAGCTGTTTTCAACTTTAGATTTGTAAACTCAAGACTCTTAAAATTGAACATTTCAAGTTTTTTTGTATAATTTTCTGACCTTTTAAGTTTGAAATTTTCAAGTTTTTTTGGTAAATGTGACTTTCTAAAGATGAAAATGTCCATTTTTTTTTGTCTCAGATGTATTACTTTTTAAACTGAATCATAATCATGCCATTCAAGTTTTTTTCCTCCTTATTTCCAGTCTTTCCTTGAAAAGACAATTTAAAGTTATTCCTTGTAAATTTCAGACTTCATAAACTCGTTCTCTTGTTAGTTTTACAACTTATTAGACTTTTTTGTTAAGTTCACTTATGACATCTGAAACTTGAAAGTTTCATGTTTTTCCTGGTAAATTTAAGAATAATTAAACTTGAAAATCTGATTTTTTTTCTTCATAATTTTTAAGACCCTTTAACTTGAGAGAAAGAAGTGGAAATGTTCAAGTACTATTCATAAATATATGATCTTTTCAGCTCCAAGATTTCAGGTTTTTCCATGGAAATCTGAAGCTTCTCAAACTCTAAAAATTTCAGATTTTAATGGTCAATTCAACACTTTATATCCTTGGTAATTTCAAGTTTTTTGTCTTTATAGTAAACTTTTTAAACTCCAAAAGTTCAGTTTTTCCTGGAAATTTAAGAGTTCTTAAATTTGAAAAAGATAATAAATTAATAACAATACATTCAAGACTTGAAAATGTTAAGATTTTCTTGTAAATCTATGGGTGTTTTACTTGATTAGTCCAAGTTTTTTTTTTTCTCATAAAACTATATTTTAAACTCCAAAAAGTCAGTTTCTTAAGCACCGATGGCTCCTATTTAGTTATGCATTTTTTTTAGTGAGGCCCATCCTGAGAAGCTGGAGAAGCTGACATGGCATATAGTTCAGCTGCACATCATTTCAAGCTTCAAATTAGTTTTAAAAATAAGAAGGAAAACCGTAATAAAGTCCACTTTTTGGAAAAAGAACCTCTCCCCTCCACTTGCTTGCCTATGGAGCTGAACTGTTTACATATTATGAAATATTTGATTACTTTGATTTTGATAGTCATTCTTGGTATGTTACTCTGTTATTACTTAATGCTTCAGTATTGATTAGTTTCTCATTTATACCTTGATATTCATGGTTATTTTAATGTCTTATTGTGAAGTGTCAGCAGATCTCTCAGCAAGGACACAAAGGTCTGGTTTTCTTATAAGATGTGAGTGTTAGTGTTTAAAAAATGAATTAAATAATCCCTCCTGGAGCCGTCTGCCCATATAATGCACCCAGCTGCATGTTTAGCAGCCGCTCTCTCTTTATCTGTGTTGACACGCAGCCTCCTGAACCATGTTGATGTCGGTCTGATGCTCCTGTAAATGAATGCAGACCGCACTGACCGACTATCAGCCGCCTATCAGTTATTACTTCAAAGCCGGGGTGTGAGCTGAGCCGGCTGAAGGTCTGCGCTCCAGCGTCTGATTCAGGAGATCAACCCAAACAGCCCAGAGTCAATTACCAGGCTTAGCTAGGATATGAGCTAAAGTAGCAAAGATTTCCACCGACACACGGGGAAAAGAAAGGACGGAGGAGAGAGGGAGAGCGCAAATATCAGGGAGAGAAACCTTGGAGGCCATTTCAATACTTTTCTCCAATTTATCTCCTCCTCCGTCTCTCCCCCGCTGCCTCCCTCTGAACGCCTGCAGGTAGAGAACAGACTTCCACTGAGCAGTTTTATTTGAATAATTCCTGCCTGTTATATATATATTAAAGTGAAATCAGGGGAGATCAGAGAAAGGGGATTATGCATGAGTGGTAATTTGTCTCTAGCTGATGTTTTTTCTTCACTGGTGGTGCGTGAACAGAATCAGTGAAAGCACAGAGGAGACACGCTGTGGTGGCTGTAAACGTGGTGGTCACTATGGAACACTTTGCCTTAACAGAGCTAATACAACTTTAATGTGAGGACAGAAAATAAAGGAGAATTTAACTTTCTAGTGCATTTCTTTTTAAATCAAGTCAAATATGACAGACGACGGCCAAAAGCCCTAATCCATGTATGAAAGCTATGCTCCTCTGGAAATACTACAGCACCCACAATGCTACAGCGTCACAGTGACTTTGGACCCCTGTAAACATGGGAATGTCTACAGGGACCCAGGACCACAGATGATGACTATTGGCTGGTGATGAAGCATTGAATACTCATATTATAATACATTACATTATAATAATGTATAATTTAATTATTAACTGCAATAAAGATACGTATTTGAAAAGCTTGAACAACTACCCTTAAAAAATCAAAGGCATCGCAATGAACTGTAGGATAGTCCCTACATTCTTTGCTTACACAGTCTTGTACCTTTGCCTACTTTGTTATTTTCTAATGCCATTTTTATCTTATTTAAACGTAGCCTATAGAACATCTGCCTTTGAATTTGTGGACTACACCATCATTCTACAGCCTAGTTTAAGGCCCATAATCTGTAACTCTGTAGAAACTCTTTGATTGAAATTATGAAATGGATACAACTGAAGAAATCACGATATTATACATGCATCCTGGATTAATGTGTCATATTTATGATTTATAAAGTGTGCAGCACATAACTGTTAAAGAACAGCAGATGTAAGGAATGTTTGTGCTAAATCAACATTCGTGTGAGCTAGTTATGGACCATGTTTCACCCTTTTATTGATTTTAGAAATCAAACATGGTCAATGTATTTGTCTTTTTGACAAAAAAGACATTTTGTGGTACAAAAAATCCCCCCCCGTACAGTGGGAGCACAATAAGACACTAGTTAATGAGACACGTTTGGTGTTTTGAACCAGGCTGTGAACCAGTTTATTTTGTGTGTAAAAACTGGCTGTTTAACATGTGTGCAGACGGAACTCCTGGTGTTCCTGCAGCCAGCCTCAAGTGGACACTCGCGGTACAGCAATTTTTTGCACTTCCACATTGGCTTCATTTTCAGGACCGGAGGTTGGCGCTTACATGCAACCCAAAGACAAGGCTAAATGAGAAGTAAAAATCCGGGGGTGGATGCAAAAGAATTTTTAAGGCACTGAACACCCCCAGTTAAATTCACCATCAAGAAATGGGAAGAATATGGGTCATGTGTAAATCTGCCTAGATCACAAACTGAGCGACTGTTCAAGAAGGATACTACTGAGAGAGGCCAACAAGACACCCATGACTACTCTGAAGGAGGTACAAGCTTCAGCAGCTGAGATGGGAGAGACTCTGCATACAACAATGGTTTCCCGGGTTTCTCACCAGTCAAAGCTTTGTGGGAGAGTGGCAAAGAGAAAGCCTCTGTTGAAGAAAACTCATATTAAGTCTCTATTAGAGTTCACCGAAAGGCATGTGGGAGACTTCATTGTCAAGTGGAAGAAAGTTCTTTGGTCTGATGAGACCAAAATGATGCTTTTTGGCCACTGAACAAGTGTTACGTTTGGCAGACACCAAATACTGCACATCACCTGTTATGCACCCGTCTAGGGGGAAGGTGCATAACATAATGAATTTAAGAAAGAGAATGTTTTTTTCCCAGTCCCCAAACTAATAGTAAAAGTCAAGGTTGCAGTTTAACAAAATGTATTACCTCTGCCAAGGAGGTTATGTGATCGGCAGGGTTTGTTAGTTAGTTAGTTAGTTAGTTAGTTAGTTAGTTAGTTTGTTAGCAACATAACTCACAAAGTTATGGACGGATTTTGATGAAATTTTCATGAAATGTCAGAAATGGCATAAGGAAGTGATCCAGATTACCGTCTGGATCCAGGAATTTTTAAAATGGATTCTTCACTATTGGGAGATAGAGCTATTGGCGGAGGTCTGCGCTCTCCAAGTGCTTTTCTAGTTTACAATAAGTTAAAGGTGACATATTTTACCCTTGCCAAGTTCATATTGTTCTTAGAGTTCCCCAAAACATGCCTTTGAAATTTAATGCTGAAAAACACTCCAGTGTTGGATTTTTCATGTCTAAAAACCTCTCTGTTTCATGCCTTCTCAGAACGCGTTGTTTCTGTGTCTGTTGCTTTAAATGGTAATTAGCTGTCTGACTCCGCCCCTGACCACACCCCTCTCAGGAAATGGATGTGGCATTCCTGATGTTGCAGACACTTATCCAAAGTTTAGGACCTGACTGGGATTCAAACCATCAATTTCCCAGACTGTAGTCAGCAGGGTAACCCACTGACCCATCCAGCATTTCAGCTGGTAGCTGAGAGGATCAGTAGAGGAGGGCGGAACTTTCCTCCTAGCCAACAAAAACCCAGTTCTCAATGAAACTACTTGTTGGAGGCCAGGAAGAAACAACAAAGGCGCTGCTGTGAGAGAGGTTCCCCCGTCAACCGTAGGCTGCCGTATTTTAAAGGAGTGGAAGGCCAATCAGGGCTGCGTGCCCCTGCCGTCAGCCCCAACCCTACCGGCCAATCACGTAGCACCACCTGGAGACACATCAAAGATCCACTCACACGACAGACAGCACACTCCCTCGTAAACACATGGGATTAACAGAGGACTCACTCTCACACGAAACAAGACAATGATCCACACAACAACAGAGCACTCACTCTCACACAAAAGAACAATACAAAATACACAAGTGTTTCTCTTATTGAAGCCATTTTGTTTCATTTAGAGTGCGTCTGGCTTTTGCAGACCGTTTGCCCTTACTGGCCACCGTAGCACACAAATCTGAATCAGATCATATCTTTTAGCATCTATGTGAACAGAGAAGTTAAAATCTCTGATCAGAATAAATTCCTTTGGATTGTGAAATAAAAAAAAAGCTCCTGTAACTGCAGCTAGTGTTGTGGAAGCATCGACTGCATTGAAGTGTTTAGTTGTCAACTGTTTAATATTTTATTTAAAAAAACAATCTATTGATCCATGTTTATAGTGGAGTTGGTATAATGGTGTGAAAGAGGCTGTCGTTGTTAGGTTTTTTAAATTGTTTTCTTTTAAAGCATGCTCTTATAAGATGAAGACATCTTCTAAATCTTAAACCTTTCCTATGATGATAAAGGCTGAGCCCCTCCTGTGATGTATTAGTCGATATACCATGGACCTTGGAGGAATAAAGTGTCTAAAATATGTATTTAGACGATAGAGCTGGTAAACATGTTGAAAGTAATACATGGTTTATATAACACCACTGTAAGGTTTACAAGTCACTTCTTATTTAATCCTTGAAGCTATTTGCCGCGGATTCTCTGCCTTGCTGAGTGGGAGTGGGAGCGGTGCTCTGTTCAACATCATAAAACGGCAGATTTATCTGCAAGGGTCAGATTGATCTATTAGGGACCCTCTGTTGACATCACATCCACCATGTCCTGTGCTTATGCTTGCTAAACGGCTGCACTCTGCTGGAGCTTTCTGCTGAAATAAGCAGCGCTTGGGCTCCTCGGGGTGGGACAACCTTCACTGCATCGCTCCTGAATCATCCATAACCATGGAACTGCGGTGCTGATAAACATTCACCCTACAGTGGAGGGAAGGGGGGGGAGCTTTGGCAAACAATGTGCGTGTCTTTGGGCACAGAGTAATACATTCTTTCAATCAGCCTTGTCAGAAGCGCTGCAGCCCCAAGATGGTATTGTATTTGATTTTCAAACTGGCCTTTGATTGCAGGAGGGAATGGCACCCTCGTGACACTGAAAACAAGAAATGCAATTACTCCACTACTCTGTGTTCTGCAGGCAATTAATTCATTTTGATTTGCTGTGTATTTCCTGGGCCTCCTTCCTCATTAGTAATGATTAATCACGGAGAAGTCCACTCCTGTCTTGGGGTTCAGGCTCTTACTTTTAACCGGTGCTGGAGCCATGGGCTGATAATGAGACAGTGGGCCCCTGGGCAAAGACATGTGAAGCCCCCACCCATCTTTCGTACGAGCAGGCCTCACAGTTCAGTCATTTAAGGATATTTTTTCCTGTGTCTGAAGTTTTCTCTCATCTTCACTGTGCATTTGTAGTTGTTTTTGTCTCTTTACCATCGCTGTCGTCTTTGTGGTTATTTCACATGTTGTTGTTGTCTCTTTTTTTCATCTCTTTCAAATCATCTTTGGCACTCAGTAGCCATTTTTCCATCTTTATTTATCAGTACAAATCATTGCTGTTTTCAGTCGTGTCCTTTTCTTGTTCTGCCATTATTTCCATCTTTTTGTAGTTGTATTGCATCTTGTTATAGTTATTTTGAGTCTCCTTGGGGTTATTTTGGGTCTATTTGCAGCCAGTGGCATCATTTTGTTGTTATTTTGCATCATTTTGTTTTCTGTCCCATTGAGGCCAGTTGCATCTGTTTGTCATTGTCTTGAATGTCTGTGTAGTTGATTTTTGTTCTTATGCAGTCATTTTGCATGCATTCATAGTCATTTTGCATCTCTTTGCAGTAAGTAGCCTCTTGTTGATGCTTAGCATTTTATTGTGGTTATTTTCTGTCTTACTAAGGTCAGAAGCACATGTTTGTCTGTTTCAGGCATTTCGCATGAATTTGTAGTTATTTTGTGTCTCTGTCTTGAAAATGTTTTGCATTTTTTGGTGAAGTCTGGACTGCAGTCAGGTCAGTTCAGCAACCGGGCTCCTCCCCTGTGAAGCCATGCCGTTGGGATGGATGCTGTATGTGGTTTAGCATTGTCTTGATGAAATATGCAAGGCCTTCCCTGAAAAAGGTGTTGTCTTGGTATGAGCGTATGATGCCCTATACCAGTGTTACCCAACCAATTTTCCTTGGAGCCCCCCCTACTAGCTCCTCAGAAAAGCGGAGCCCCCCTAGGACCCAGGAGAGAAGAAAAAGTGACACATTGCTTCCAAAAATCAACATAGATTTTAATTGTTCCACTGATAAAACCCTAAAAAAGGTCTATGCATAGTTTTCTTAACAAAAGACCTTTGTATGAACTACTTTATAACTGCCTTATCATGGTTTTAGTCAATATTTGCAAACCTATTTTTGGCAGCCTCAGAGCAGACAAAGCCTCGTGCTCCCCCTAAGATCTCTGGCGCCCCCCCGGGGGGTCCCGGACCCCAGGTTGGGAACAAAGGCCCTATACCACTGATCATCAACTGGCGGCCCAGGGGCCACGTCAGGCCCCTCAAAGCTTCCTGTCCGGCCCCTGAAAGATCATTACATTCAGAAAAGGAGGAAAAAAGATTTTAAGAGTATCTTTTGGCTTTAAATGTCTGCAGCTGTTAAATCCATTCCACAAAAGATAATACTGAAATTGTTTTAGAATGACTTAACATTTGATCTGTGTTTTTTTCAGAGATTTACTGTCATAATTAGTAAGTATTTTTAAAAGGGTTAAGGTTGGCAGAAGTGCTGCAAAAATGACCAGATAAAATGGTGAAAAGAGGTTAAATGTAGCAAAAAATGGTTAAAGGGGAAAAGGCACAAAAGGTATCAAAAATTGGTTACAAATAACAAAAAAGAAGTGCAAGAAAGTAACGAAAAGGGGTTAAAAAGTGGAAAATTTGATAAAAGAGTGGCACAAAGGGGATAAAACATGCAGGAAAAGTGGTTTAAAGGGGGTTAAAATCTTTCAAAAATTGAGTTAAAGAGGCAACAATGAGCAAAAAGTATCAACATTGGGTTAAAAGTGGGAAAATTTGATTTAAAAATTTCAAAAAATGTTTTATAAAAGTGATGAAAAGGGGTGGCAAAAAAGAAAAGTGGCAAAACTTGGATAAAAAAGTGTCACAAATGGGGTAAAACATGCAGGAAAAGTGTTTTAAATTGGGTTAAAATCTTTCAAAAATTTCTTAAAAGAGAAAACAAGGGGCAAAAGTATCAACAATGGGTCAAAAGTGGCAAAAATTGGTTTTAAAGTTGCAGAAAATGTTTAAAAAGTAATAAAAATGGGTTAAAAATTGGAAAAAATAGAAAAGTGGCAAAAATTGATAAGAGTGTCACAAAAGGGATAAAACATGCATGAAAAGTGTTTTAAATTGGGTAAAAATCTTTCAAAAAATTGTGTTAAAGAGGCAAAAAGTATCATCAATTAGTTAAAAGTAGGAAAAATTGGTTTTAAAGTCACAAAAATAGTTGAAAAATGTAATGAAAAGGGGTTAAAAAGTGGCAAAAATAGAAGAAAAGTGGCAAAAATTGATAAGAGTGTCACAAAGGGGATAAAACATGTATGAAAATGGTTTAAATGGGGTTAAAATCTTTGTTAAAGAGGCCCCCACAGTTTCTGTTGAGACCAAATCTGGCCCTTGTGCAGATGTACTTGATGACCCCTGCTCTATACCTTTATATACTTTTAAGCATTGATGGTACCTTTCCGGATGTGTAAGCTGTTCATACTATAGGCGTGAATGCAGGCCTAGAGATGTATGCCTTGAAACTGTGCGCTGCTAACAAGCTGGATTGCCCCTCTCCACTTAAGTTTGCAGGACAAGGCATGTGGTTTTCAAATACAGTTTCAAATTTTGATTCAATAAAAAAAATATACTGTTGATGTATAGTGATGTGGGTTTTGTCAAGTGTTTGTTTTTGTGTTACTGCTTGTCTATTTAGTGCTGTCTGTCTGAGGAAAAATATTAATAAAAAAAAAAAATTTGATTCATCTTACCACAGAGCAGTTTTCCATTTATGTGTGTCTGAGTATGTGATTGAATAGAAACATTGATCTTTCCTCTACACTTCTCTACCACAGGCACGTCATACACTAGGACCCATATTTGATAGTGTGAGATAAATGTTTGATATCAGGTGTGTTATACTGCCCAGCAAGTGAGTGGATTTCATCTCACTCGCAAGGTTTTTTTTGGGAGACAGTATATTTTGAAGAATAAGAACATGTTATTTTCATTATTCAAAAAAACATTGATCACAGTTTAAATATCAAAAAGTTCAAATATCAATCATATGTCTTGATATCTGTGCTAAATTTGGGAGGTCAAACGCACCCAAACTGGTACCCAAAAGAAGATCCATTTGTGAGTCAAAAGAGCCGACTCTTTTTCCTGAGCTGAGCCGAATGATCTACATCACTAAAAACAGCTGAAATTCCCATCAATATTGCCTTTAACATATCAATTTTGAACAATAATGCCACCAAAAAAGTAAGTTAATTTGACTGAATACAAGTAACAAAGACTGAAAGGTGCACCTTAACCAAGAAAGCGTTACTCCACAAAGCTCAGTACATCATCCTTGCAATTTTGAATTTATTTCCAACAGGTGATACACTCTAACTTAGAGGGTAACTTCACTCATGGTGCAAAAGTGTCCAATGCCCAAAGGCATTCTGGGAAAACAATGCAGATTAAGAGATGACTGTCAAATTATTTGAGTACAATGACAAAAAATACTTAAAGTGATCAAGTACAGTTCACATAAAAATAAAAATGTGTTCTATCAACTCAGAAACATAGAGCTAAAATAGCTGTTTTGGATTTGTAAGTGAACACAGCCAGTTTCTTTAAACAACTCTTCAGTCTTACAACGTATGATACAGCTCTAACTTGCATTTGTGGATGGCACAGCCAACTGTGTTGACATCGCGATCTCTGGAAGTGTTCCTGAGGACATGCATTCATGATTTCCAGAGCAGAATCATGACTTTTTTTAATGCAGCGCCACCTGAGGGCCTGGATATCATTAGGATCCATACTGACCTTCAGCTTTGTGGACAGTCTTCTGAAGAAATTCTGGACTGTGAATGGGGGTATATTCAAAATCTTTGCACTTTTATGTCGAGGAAAATGTTCTGAAATTGTTCCCCAATTTTTGGTGTAGTTTTTCACAAATTGCTGAATTTCTAAATATCTTTATTTCTGGACTCTTTCTCTCTAAAATGCTTCTTTAATACCCAGTCATGTAACTGACCTATTGCCAATTAACCTTACTATTTTTTCAGTACTACTGCCCTTTCCAGCCTTTTGTTTTCCTGTCCCTACTTTTTTGAGATGTGTTGCTGCCACGAAATTCAAAATTATCTTACATTTTTCATAAAATGGTAAAATGTCTTGGTTTCAATATCTGACATGTTGTTTATATTCTATTATAAATTATAATTTTTAAATCAATAAATTTCTGTTTTTAATTACATTTTACACAGCATCTCAACTTTTTTTGGAATTGGAGTTGTACTTGGATTGTAAATTTCCATTTAGCTCTTCAGATCAGGGGCGATTTTTCCCATTTATCTTCATGAAGTTCAGTAAGGCAGGGAACTCTGGATGGGGAGTGATGCAGGCTGCAGGCTGCAGGCGTCTGGTAGCTGCCATATGCGAGTCTAAGCCTGCAGACCCAAGCAGCTGATCATGAGATGACTATGTACTAAGGCAGAATAAACGTAGCTGAGAGTTGCATTGTAAAATAGTGCCAAACACAGGGGCTTTCTGGGAGGGAAATAAAATGCTTTAAACCTTTTCAGTACAGTATAGAATTGGCTCATTTTTTCCTTAAACTCACTAAATAACACACTCTTTAGCACTTTATAGCCTCTCCTTAAAAGGGCAATGCACACTAAAATCACTGAAGGCTAATTAGTATTGCAAAGTATCTTATGCAACCCAACTTCAAATATACCAAAATATCCCTTAAAGGGTAGACTCTGGTTTATAGCTTTCCTGATGTTGTCAGCCCCGGGGTCCTTGCCCTGTGAGTTCAGTGATCCGTCCAAACATGAAGCCATGAAAAACAGCGTGCAGTGATCCCTGCTCTCTTAGGTTAGGTGTCACATTCTGCTACATTTGAAATCAATGGGTTTGATTAAAGACATTGATGAATTTCTCAGGTGTGACGTAGAGACATGTTTCCAATTTAACTCACCGTCATTCTTCATGGACAGATTGTCTGAGGCGAGTTTTAATTAAAATTTAAACAACCAGATCAGCTGAATTAGAAAGCAAACTCCGAGAGAATTAAATAAACACCAGACTCGGTGATAATGGGGCCTGATTCTGGAGAAAGATTGTCCTCCGAAGCTTTGCAGCAGCAGCAGCGACGATGGAGGCAGCAGCTCTCCCTCCTCCCCTCCTGACGCCAGTGGTCTCTTTCCAAATGGAAGGCACGGGGAAGGAGGCGGGGGAGGCAGGAGGGAGAGTGCAGAGAAGAGGAAGTTATCACCAAATTGCCATATCTACAAAGCTCTCCCTGCACGCCACAGATTTCCCCTCTTTAATCTGACACATACAGTCTCATGCCTGCTAAAACCCTGCAAGGCGCTGTGAAGCTCGGCATCCCGGGCTGAAAGAACGCCGCCGCCAAGAAGGAGGGAGTCAGGGAGAGAGACAGAGAAACAGAAAAAGAGAGAGAGAGAGAGGGACCATTTTATTTGTTCTTTGGAGCAAACATGCGCCCGGCTCTATGAAGGGAGTTAAATCGTGGAGGTTAATTGAAAAATGAGATAAACAAAGGCTGTGAAAAGCAGAGGGAAAGATTGTGGCTGGCAGCGCAGGCAGGCCACCACTGAACCTCCTTCAGACTGTGCAACCCTGATAAAAAAGCACAGTTAATTGTCTCGCAATTTCTTCCACTTAATTTCAGTCCAATTAGAGAAAAAATAGCGAGGAACTGTCTCCTTCCTTTCATTGCTATGCACGTTCCATTCCTCGGCAGAAAATAACTTTAATGGGCGGATCTCTGTGAAGACAAGCTTTCATTTTGTCATGAAGTCATGCTCAGCAAAGATGTTCCACTGTCTCCAAGAATACGAACATTATGTCCCAAACAATCTTCTTTTCACGTGGAACATTCCCTCAGCATGATGAGTGCTGAATCCTCCGCTGCAGCTGCATGAAGTTCAGCTCATTTGGTGACTAATAACTCCCTGGTGGATAAATGAGGCGGCGGTGTGGGAGCCGCTGCGCTCGTCTATCACTCTTTACAGTAGAGAGGATCAAAAGAAGCCCATTTGGTTGAAGACCCCTCTTTGAGGTAAGAGGCAAACTGAAATGTCAAAGCACTTTAAGGTGAGCGTCTGACCCACAAGATCACAGTGGTAAACGCTCTGCAGGAATTAGCTGTAAGCAAATTTTTACAGAACAATACGAGGCCTGTGTAAAGAAGCAGAACAGCTGATGCTTCATGTATTCATGCTTATAAAAGAGCTGAAGAGGCTGTGACCACCTGGTTTTGACCCACAAATAAGAAAATCATTATTAAAAGGGAATCAACTGTAAATTCTGTCTAACAATTACAATTTTATCCAATTAATAACATGCTTTCGAATGAATCAACCACAAATATCAATCACAGAAGAACTGCGTGGCTGTCACAAGGCAGAACTATGGTTTTATTATTATTTATTTATAGTATTATGCATGCTTTTATAATTTTTATTCCATACAGATCTTAATTTTATAGTGATTATTGTTGTTTAAATTGTCTTGGTTTAATTGCATGCTTTTAGAACTGTTCTGGCTTGTTAAGATTGTGATTTTAGATGACCTGTGTAGCTTCTGGACTGACAGTTTAATGCACCAATCAGTGGCTGGAGGGAGGGCCTACAGGGGTAAAACAGTGAAGTAAAAGACAGCAGAGGAGCATGAGTAAGAAGCTAGAGGCCTGGAAAGAAGACCGTGAACAGTGTTAGAGCTTTGAACCACATGAACCACTACCTCATGGCAGACAACAAAACAAGAGCCACAACGGAGCAGACAGCCAAATGCCAGCCAGCAGAAGTTGAGAAAATACAGAGTTTAAGGATGCAGAATACACGCAGTGGCAGAGTGAGGAACTCCAAGCAAGTATCCTGTTGGGAAGTCAGATTGAGCACAGCAAACATTTTCTTGAAGTGTATGTACACCATACTGGCAGCATCTTGCTCCTGTATGACAGGTGGACCCATAGGTGGAGAGGAGCAGTGCAGCATCAAGAGTTCCTCAATCAAGCGACATCACCCAGATTGCTCCTGGTTTAGCTGGCTGAGTGCTGAGTACCCAAGAACCAAGTGACTTTTTAGCCTTATTACTCCTTATTTCACACTTTTAGTCCTCCCACCCTATTTTAATTTTTTTTTAATTCCCTTAATTTAGCCCATTTTAGCAGACATTTAAACAAATATCTTTAGCATTTTATGGGGGTTTTATCGGTGCAGTTAACATCCATTGGAAATAAATCAGTGTTGCACCTGTAATTTTTGTCTATGTTTTTGATCACTGTTTTTAGATGTTTTAACCAGATTTTAATGAATTTGATATAGGGTTACTTTTTTTCACATGGCTCTTTTTCTGTATGCCAGGTCTGTAGCAGGATGACACCGATTGTCTAGAGCGGGAGCTTGCTCTACAGTGCACTTCACGTGTAGATTGCTTGCCAGATAGTATATGTTGAATTTGGCAGTTACACAGTGTCTTTATCTTGAATTTTTTTACCATAACAAAACAAATAAACAAAAAAACTCCCAAAAACCCTCTTTAAGTGGTCAGGTTGTTGTGTGAAGGCAGCCCAGGTTAAAGTCCGGCCTGTGCACTTTCACTGCATGTCATTCCCCACTTTCTCATCGCTGCTTCCTGCTTTATCCACTGTCCTATCCCTCTCTATTAAAGGCAAAAAAGCCCCATTATAAATCTTTGAAAGAAAATAAAGGAATGGAAGAAAGGAGAGATATGAATGAAGGGTTTCTAATGAACAGGAAACAGTCTCTTCTTGCTTGAACTACTGCAGAGTTCAGTTTCAAACAAGTCAAAACACTTGACACAGTCAAAGAAATGACAGACAAGAAAATCTGACCAACAAGGTTTATTCTTACTTTATTTTGTGCAAAAACAAACAAAAAAAAAAAACACTAAGACAAGACAATGACACATCACAGTAGCATATGGGTAATGTTTTTTTTTTTTGGACATTGGATGAGCTGATGAGGATGACAACCAAATGATAGGGAGCTCAGTAATCACAGCAACATTAAATGATAATGATAAGAGGAAAATAAAATAGAAATGATTACATGATAAAAGTACAAATCCAATCATAAAAAAATCATAGAATAACTAGAAGTGGTAATAATGACAAAAAATAACAAGAACATATCAATATACATGTAGTTATGTACAGGTGGTGGTGGTTCCCAATCTTTTTTTCTTAGGGTCCCCCCACTCATATCTCAGAAAAACTAACCCAGGACCAACTTGGAAAAACACACACATCAATTTTAATTGTTTTTATTGACAAAATACCAACATAATAGGCCCATACTATTGTTCTTGACAAAATACCTACTGTGACTTGTTTCCCTTAATAAATAAAATCATCATTTAGAAACTGCATTTTGTATTTACTTGGGTTGTCTTTGTGAGATATTTAAATTGGTTTGATGATCCAAAACATTTAGAGTGTGATAAACATGCAAAAAGGTCAGGAATCAGAAAAGTATCAGGGGAGGATACTTTTTCACGGCACTGTCTGTATAAAGTGGCCCTAATGCACAGCAGTGTATTAGGGCCATTCTGAAAAAAAAAAAAAAAAAAAAAAAGGAATTATAGAGAGGATCTGTTCATCTTTCAAAGAACAACTAACTTGGTTTAGAAGGAAAAAAAATGTTTTTTTTTTTTTTTTTACTTTAAATGTTGTCAATGTATGTGAGCTAAAATGTAGAATTGTTGAGACTATAAAGCTGAAAATCCAACCACTGTTTTCAGTTTGGTTTCTGGTAATATTTTTTTTTTAATTTAAACTGTTGTAAATTAACCATTTTAAAAATTTGAAAGATTTTTGAAGTTATTTCTTGAAAATTTCCAACTTTTGAACTTCGGAATTTTGAGTGTGATATCTTGTAAATATATGACTTAATAATTTATATTTTTTCCTGAAAAAAAATGTGGCTTTTTTTTGGCACAAAAATTTCTGGCTTCTCTTCATATGCATATCTTATTTTGACAACGTCAGAGCAGACAGGGCTCAGATCTTTGCCCCTCCCAACCCCCCCTAGGGGTGCACAGACCACAGGTTTGGAACCACTGATGGAGATGATGTAAAGATGTAATATGTGGTAAATTGTGATTTTATTCAGACTTTGAAAGAGGCTGAAGTCTGGGAATACTTGAGATTTGTGTATGACTTAAAAAGCTAAGGATGGTTTCACTGGCCCCAGTAAACTTGACCACAAAGTCTGTCAGTGTAAACACAAGTGTACCGATCTTTGACTGTGCCTGAACCAGCTTGTTAAAGAAATCTCAACTGTGTACTCAAGCAAGTCCATGGTAGATGAGAATACAGTTGGTAGATCTACAATGGCAATTCTAAATGTCTTCTGACTCTTCAAAAACCAGTATTTCCATGCAGCATGGGCTTGTTTTATCCTCTGGGCTGCACAACAGATGTGGAAATAGGAAAAGGTTCATTGTTAGCAATAATAAAGGATGCACAAAAAAAAATCAATAGAAGTTGCTGCTAGTGGTTGCCTTGACTGCCTCTTCTTCTTTCTTCTTCTTGGCAGATCTGTAAACTATATGAATATATTGTGACCTACTGCATCAGACTGAGTACATATGCACAGAATAATGTTACTGATGCAAAAGCAAACCAACAGGAGAGACAGAATAAGGGGGAAATCATGCTCTGGCATGGTAATAAGCTATTGGTTCCTGATGTGAAAACTCCCTAAAAGCTTTAAAAGCGTACTTGAATCTGACTCAGCATTTCTGTCTTCAAATGCTTGAATTGCTTTATGATCTTGAAGGAGATCAGCTGAAGTTTTTACTATTTTTTCTATTTTACTGTCTGATTTATAAACAAACACACAAAATATTAATCTACTCTGCAAAGACATTACAGTTGTCTTCCTGAAGGAAATGATGGATGATATTTACTTTGAAACAAACAAGAAGTTTAACAAATCACAGAATAACATTTTAAAGTTTTAATGGAACTGGTGTTCTTCATAAAGGTGACAGCAGTAGTTTTTACACTGAGGGAAAATAAGACAGTGTTTTCTTTGCTTATCTTGGAGCTCTCTTCACTTTTTTCTCGTCTCTTTGTCTCCCTAAGACATAATAAACTTGCCTTTAACTTCGAGTCCACACACCAGAGCTTCTTTTAACCCTTGTGAAAGACACCAAACTAAACAAAAAAAAAAAAGGAAATATCTACATTTGAGATTCATGTCTGACTTTGGAGCCTGGTGCCTCATGGACACAGCGGCGTGATTAGCATATGTTTGGTGCTGCAGAATGAATCTTAGGGGAGATATACATACATTAGGAGATGTCCCATTAGCGGGCCGGCAGAGGGGCTGATTTATGTTTTCTGTTGGCGTCACCTGACAGGGACATTAGTGTTACGGATGGGGACAGGTGACGTTGTCAGGATCATCAGTCTCCAGGTGACGCACTGCCAAAATGATGTGAGAGGAGCAGACAGAGGATTATGGGTAGCGTCGGAGTTAGAAAAAAAGGCTCCTGCAGCTTGCTTTTCAGAGCTCCTGCTGAAGATTACCTTGTCAGCATCAGAGGAAAAACACTCTGCAGCAAGACAAACGACAATTCAATAATTCTGAATGCTTTCAAAGTGTCTGTGTGTTGCAGAACTCAATTACAGCGATAAAGGCGACTAATACAAGTTCAGCGGGTATGAGGCTGATGCTGACAAGATTTATCGCATCATGTGAGCTTATGACTTATTCATGGCCTATTATACTTTATGATTGCTATCACTTTGGCACTAAATACAGCTGACACCATACAGCACAGAACTGTATGAAAGGACACTTTGAAAGATTAGGCCGAGATGTAAGAATGGGAAAGGATTCATGTCACGCCGAGTCACCATTCACAAATCACTGAAAGAGGACAAAAATCATTCCTAGTTCTATCATTCTCTGCTGGATCTGAAAAAGCTCAAAGAAATGAACATAAACTCTACATGAAGAGACGACAAGAGACAACAACACCTCTCCAAACAAAGAAATCGAGTATCAACAACGTGTACTTCCACGAAATTTTAACAGCGGCCCTCTGATCACTCTTGGTGAATGTTTTTTTTTTTTCATACATCGCAAAAACATCTTGTTACTCTCATTTTGAGCCATATGCCTCTCAGAAGTCTGCCGTACTTCAAGATATAAAACATAAAAGGCAATATTTGGATATGTTAATGCTTGGCTGACACCAAAAGATTTAAAATTTTAACTGGTTTCAAAAACGTTAATGGCCCCATACATTGAAACAGATTTAACAGTGTTGTTTTTATAGTGCATGTAGTAAAACACAGCCCACAACACATCAACAGATGCATTCACAAAAAACCAGAGTCTACACTCTCAAAAGTCCAAATCTCACTCAGCCAAACATGTCTTTAGAGTAAAATACAGCAACGATTTCAGTCCAGGTCCTTTCCAGGACACATTTTATAACCCCAATTCCAAAAAAGTTGGCATGCTCTGTAAAAGCAAATAAAACAGAATGCAATTATTTTCAAATCTCATAAACCCATATTTGCAATAAAACATAAACAAAATATCACCTGTTGAAATTGAGACATTTAAAACATTTATTTATTATATTATTTATTATTATATATTATCTCATTTTGAATTTGATGGCAAGAAAGTATGGACTGGGCAACAAATGGCTAGAAAAGTAATGAAAAACAGCTGGAGGAGCATTTAACAATTTATGATGTTAATTGGCAACAGGCGAGTAACATGTTTGGGTACAAGAGAAGCATTTTAGAGAGGCAGAGTCTCTCAGGAGTAAAGCTGGGCAGAAGTTCACCAATCTTTGCAAACCGTCTCAAAATTGTGGAGCAATTTCCGGAAAATGTTCCTCAACAAAAAATTGCAAAGACTTTGAATATATCACCATGTAGAGTAAATAATATTACCAAAACATTAAGAGAATCTGTAGAAATCTCTGTGTATAAGCAACAAAGGCCAAGGTCAATACAGGATGCTTATGATTTTTGGGCCATAAGGCTACACTGCATTAAAACCAGACCTGACTGGGAATCTGGGCATGGGTTCAGTAACACTTCTAGAAGTCATTGTTTGTCAACATGTTGGCCATGCCATCCATGAATGCAAGTTTGAGCTGTAATATACAAAGAAGGAGCCACATGTGAATACAAAACAGAAATGCTTCTGTCTTCTCTCCAAAGGCCTTTTAAAACACTGAGGCAAAATGGAAAACTGTTCTGTGGTCAGATTAATCGAAATTTGAAATTCTTTATGTTTTTTTGCCATTGTAGTGAAATCATTTGACAGTCATTTCTCAATCTGCATTATTGTCCCAGAATGCCTTTGGGCATTAGACACTTTTGTACCAAGAGTGAAGTTGCCTTTTCAGTTTGAGCCATCCTACCTGTGAGGACAAACCTAAACATAGCAGGAGTTATACTGAATTCTGAGGAAAAACACTTTCTGGATGAAGCGCACCTTTCACTCTTTGTTACTTTATTATCATTAAAATGATCTTACTTTGGATGGCCTGATTGATCAAAATTAAAATATATGAAAAGTTAATGGAAAATTCAGTGGATAATAGTTTTCAGTACCAAACATTTTTATTTCTTCACATCTTCAGATCACTCTAAAGCACCAATATGGACTTTTTCTGCAACCCTTTATAATCATGATCAAAATTATTGGCCATTTTTCCCATTTTATATTTTATCTTGAACTCTTGAACTTGTTTCCATAAGGGGGTCTGTTTGATTCAGTACTGTTTGGTATGGTTTGGTACGCTAAACCCCAAAATAGTTCGCATTTGCACAGACACCCGTACCCTCGCTTGGTGGGCGGGCTGTAAAGGCATGCATGTGAAGTCACAGTCAGTGTGAGTCTGCTAGTCTAGCCGCAGAGTTGTAGAAAGGATGAGTGACAGAAATCAGGAGCTTCTGTGTTTTGAAGCCCAGAGCCAAGCAGCTTTGTCAACCCCCTATTGTTGTGTGTGTAGCACCACCTTTTTGGGACAGATAAGTAAGATTGGTACCCCTAAAGAAGGGTGCCAGCGAGGGTGTAGAGGGTGTTAAGAAAAGCTGTCCTACTTGAACCACGTTAGGTTTGGACGATTTATATTTTCATTCTAAATCTAACATGAGACGATGCAATAAAACAGCGTATCACAGGAGACATGTAGCAGCGAACTGTCCCCTCTCTGTTTATCTGGAGTCTGCAGCATCAGACAACACTCTCGCTACCTCGGCCTTAATGAGTTGACTGTTTTTTTTATCTGTGAACGATCTCATATGGCGGCTGTATATGGAAAATGTAGACGTAGTTTGCAAACTAAGGGGACAGACCTGTCCTTCAGTAGCATCTGTCTGAAATATATCCACACAGCCGAGAGAAGAGAGGATATCCTCTTTCCCTCAGCTGCAAAACTTTAAGCCACTGACTTAGATTGCAGCTAGCTTGTTGACGACACTGCCTGGGGTGGAAACTGTCAACAAGCATGCGGGGGGAATTTCAAAATTAATAGATTGAAGCATTGATTTAGATCAATGTTTTGACTTTCCATTAATCTGACTGGATCGATAATCAACCAATCGATACATCGATATGCATCGATGAATCATTACACAATCCAGAAACACCATCTCTGGGCCAAAGCTCATGGAAAACGGACTGAGGCAAAATGAAAAAACTGTTCTGCAGTCAGATGAAGTACAATTTTAAATTCTTTTCAGAAACCACAGACCCTGTGTCCTGTGACCTAGAGAGGAGAGGGACATCCAGCTTGTTATCAGTACACAGTTCAAAAGCCTGTATCTCTGCAGGTATGGGAAGCTTACATATGCTCCCATCCAGACAACGTCTCTGTCAAAGAAGGCCTTGTATATTTCAACAAGACCATGCTAAACCACATCCATCCCTACAGCATGGCTTCACATCTATCTATCTATCTATCTATCTATCTATCTATCTATCTATCTATCTATCTATCTATCTATCTATCTATCTATCTATCTGGTTGATCAGTCTGGGTTTTTCGATGTGTATTTATTACATCACACGCTGCAGTGATAACTCTGGACTCACACATTGTAATACGCATAGAGAGATCGACAAACAGAGGGAGGGGGGTGCAGAGGCATAAAGGGGGGAGGGGACATATGCAGAGAATGTGTGTGAGTGAAGGGGGGAGAGTGAGAGTGAGAGAGAGAGAGAGAATCAAACGCTGGCTGAATTGGGCCCAAATATCCAAGGTTAATTTTGTGAGAAAGCTGCAGTGCCCAGATAAGACCATCCCTGCAAATGAGTTCTGCCTGCCTGGATTACAGCTAAATTTATGCAGCTTTCCTTATCCTTTCACAAGCTCCTCTGAAGTGGCATAATTAACTTGCGCACATAAAATGTGCACATTTTCTGCATGGTGGTAACATTCCTCATTTTACTGCTTTGATTTTTTTTCTGCCCTATTCATGAAGGTACTTTAAATTTTGCTTTTTCCTCAAGTTTGGAGATTTGTCATTGTAATGGCACAAGATGGCTCTCTGACTACTTAATCATTCTAATTACTCAATGGATAAATCTGCACCGTCGTTATATTCTGCATAGATACGGCCAATAAACAAACACGGCGCTCCAATTATCCTCAAGTGTACATGCTGCGCTGACTATATACAGTAAAAACAAAAAGGTGCAAAGATGATTATGCAAAGCAGCTTTAAGTTCTGACTCATCATTCATGCTTTACAGTAGCATGCACGCAGGTAAACACTGGCACATGTGAGCGTGTCTTGACAGTGAAGGAGCAGAAATCCCCCTACATGTCCAGACACTCAGAAATCCTTGAATCTTCAAAGCACACGCTGCTCAGATGCAAATATGGTAAGCTGCACTTGAGGACAGGAGGATATGCTCTGCTATTACAAAGCTTTTTTTCCCATCATGCCCCAGGCTGCTCTGTTTATCTGCCCACACCCCCCTAAAACGCCGTCCAGGAAGGGCTTCCTCCTCTTCCTCCTCAGTGGCAGCAGCAGTCCAGAAAGCAGCTCCATCATTTCAATTTCTGTCCCCACTCCTACCACATCCTCCTATCATCAGCATGTTTCAGCCGCAGGCACAAACACTTGATTAATATTTATCCTACAGACGACCAGCCGCACATAGACACACCAAAAAATGAAAAATATACAGCTGATATAACACTGAGTCTAGTCTGTGATGTTAGGGTGTTGTTACCAAGAGTCATTCTGCAGAGTTAAAACAGCATACAAAGTCTGGTAAAAGGAGGAAAAACAAAACAAAAACATAAAGGCAGCAGATTTTAAGTTGTTAAATCCTGGCTAGCTTCTGTTTAACAAGATTTAATACTTGTGTGATCTTTCAAAACAGGAACAGATTACGTTTAAGCTGTCCAATGCTATTGTATGGTCATTTTTCCCCTCAGTTACAATATCTGCAGTTACGTCATTGGCAAAATTTATATGTAGATATCAAATATATACAAACATACACACACCTATTTTCCTTGTAGATCAGGGGTGTCAAACTCAGTCACATCAGGGGCTGTGTTCTGAATTTAGATCTAACCTGAGACCTAAGAGGGTCAGCATTTATTCATAAATGGTCAAACCTCATTTTCACAAATAATAAATTATGGGGAAATAAACAGCTCTGATGATAAATGATTTGGAGATTTTTTTAAAAAAAGTAAAAATGATAACTCTAAAGGCTCAAAATCTGACATGAAAAGTCAAACTTATTAGTTCAAAAGGTCAACACATGAAATTAAAAGTCAAAATAATGTTTTTAAAAGGCAAATATAATAGAAAGTCAAAATCATGAGTTCTAAGGGCAAAATACAAGATAAAATTTGCAATCATGAGCTTTAAAGGTGAAAATATAGGACACAAGGATACAAAATCAAGGTTTTTTAAAGGTCAAAACAGGACATACAATTTCAAATCAGGAGTTTTAAAAGTCAAAATATGAGATTAATTTTTAAATTGTGAGTCTTAAAAGCCAAAATCAGAAGTTGGAAAAGTCAAAATATGGAATAAAAAGTCAAAGTCATATGTTTAAGTTGGAATTATGAGATGCACAACGGAAAATATGAAAGGAAAACACAAATGAATTTCTTTTCCCATATTTCTGACTTTTATTCTAGTAATTTATCTTTATCATTATTATTTTTCAAACATTTTTATGAATTAACAAGGATATTTCAAATCATCAAGGTTAAGTTTATATTTTTGGGCTAGAGGAAACCTACAGACCAGTTGTAATAAAAATACAATATGATCCAATGAAACTGTTCCACAGTCCACGTTTGGCCCCCGGGCCTTGAGTTTGACACCCCAGTTATGAATAACACCAAGTGTCTCCTGTAAAAAAGAGGCTGAGTCAAGAGCTGAAAGTGGAGCAGGGGAGTAGACAGTCTGGTAGTTGTATGTTCAGGGCTTACAGTGGGCCCCCTTGATAGTGTGGCGCCTTAGGCAACCACCTACACCTGATGGGGGATATTTAAGGCCAACATATGGTTAATTCTGTCAATATGTACATTGGCTGTAAATATCAGCAGATATTTGTGCTTACATTAATGCCAGTGGAAGTTGATTGTGATTTTATATGATCTTTTGTTCGTGGCTTAATTGCTGTTGTTCCTAAACGCTTCCACCACAATAATATAATATCACTTACAGCTGACTGAAAATCCTGCAGGGATGAAATTTCACAAAGTGTCTTATTGCAAAGGTGGAATCCATCACAGTACCACACTTGAAGTGACTGAGCTCATCAGAATGACATATTTTGTATCACAAATGATTGCAAATTTAATTTATTTCAATGATTAACAGGTGTGTCCAAATACTTTTGTTTATGTTGTACCTGAAAATGTCATTACAGTTCCTGTTAGTGTAATGGTCAGTTGGCCAAATACTGGATTTGTTTCACACATTCATCTGTAAAACCACTCATAGACAGCGTTTGGGAAAGGGCAGAGGCTTTGAAAAAAACTCGGTGTGACTGGATGAACGTACTGCCTGTCACATCTTTACGGGCCAATCAGAACAACAAAACACGTGACGTAGCCGCTATAGAGGACTAAACTCCATGGGGAATTGTATAACGTAAACCATGGCGACTGTAGATATGTTAGTACACTTTTTTTTTTTTTTTTTTTAATTGCAAGACAGAACAAACAAAGACCAACACATGTAACAGGACATACAGGATAGATAGTAAACAAGCAGACTGGTTTTACAGTTTTTAGGAGAAATGAAAAACAAAATGAAAAGAGGACAGAGTCAGTACACGACTTTTGTCGTTTTTGAAAAGAAAACAACTCAATGCTGTTCTTTGTTCTTCCTTTAACGAAGAAATTTCGTCATGTTTTGATAAAACTTACACTTTAGCAGCATCCATGCTAATGTCTTCCACAATATCTGCACCAGCCTCTTGTTGCTGCTTGCTTACGTCACGACTCTGCTATGCCAGAAAGTACTGCCCTTAATCACTGATTGGTCCTGTCACTTTCTAACCGAGCCCAAACGGTTCAGACGGAAGCTTTGAAAGATGGATTAGCCAGTAAGAAACACGCAAACGGGCGTATCCATCTGCTATGCAAGGTTAGTTATCCACTGAATTAGTCTGAGACTTTAAGTGCTCTTATAAGAGCACATAATGCATCAGTATACCTTGCCTAGCTACGTAGTTGACTCTCTAACACACTTACCAAAGAGTGGTTTAACTTTATTTAGTGTGGAGTAATATAAACACTTTTAAATGGTTGAATTTAACCCTATATAAGTTTAATTAACACTGGCAATTTTTCTGTGTATTATATTTTATTATAGATGTGTGACCTTAACTGAACAATGGTTGGAGATCTACTCGCTTGTTGTTTGTCCCAATAAGGAAAGATCTTCTTTTACTGTACAACTCCTTAGTAGCTAGGTAACATTTACACCTAATACTTTTTTTCCTTTACTTGAGTAGATTTATAGACCAGTACTTTTATTTAAGAAAGTTTTAACATAGGTAACTTTACTTTTACTTGAGTACAATAGTCGTGACATTTTGCAGCAACTTTATTCCAACACATCTGACGTGTTTAGGGATTAATATCTGATTTTGCTTTACAGGGCTGTCAATAAAAATACATAAAGTATGTTGTGCCTTCATCATGAGTGGTGGGGGGTCGTGTCCTAATGAATGTTGCATGTTGTGTATTTTTCAGTAAATATATTTATATCTACCCCGTCTTTTGTTTAGCTTGTTGTTTATCAGAGAGATTTCTATAGCCCTGTTTTAACATCCATCCCTGCTGTGTGGTGAATAAATTTCATCTAAACAGCCACAGAATAAACCTGAAAGAGTTTTTTCTTCTGCTGTATACATTTGCTTTCTTTTTTATTCTCTTGCAGGTATTTTACAGCCACTAAAACCTTTCTACTGGAGCGGCATGCGCTCTGCAGCTCACAGAAATGAACACTTACATGCTGAATAAATCAGATATAAAAGATACTGGTGAAAAGAAAAATAGTTCTTTAGAAATTAAACCTGCCAGCCGCCGTGCTTTGTCCCGCCGTGTCACTATGGTAACAACATAATTAGTGAATGTGCTCTATCACTGTCAGCAAGACTGGACTGAAATTAATTTCCAACGTTTCACAAATGAGCTGATGAGCCTGAGATGGGCTGGATTCTGTTGGTTGGGACTGATAAAAGGAGCGCTGATAATGGAGACGATTTCTGTTCATCATTTAGTCCTGGAGAAGATTCTGGAAGAAGAGCGGACTCGTCCTGCGCCGTCGCACCACGGAACTGTGGTTTTTCCTCTTTCCAGCCGCTCTCATAAAAAAAAAAACCCTTACAATAATCTTTTCAATCATGTGTGTCGTGCATGTTGAATGAAGGGTGAGGATTACGGAAACCTTTGTTACAGCTCTTAGCGTGGAATAACTGTTAAAATTCACAAAGCCTAAATTACTTTTTTCCATATCTGACGTGATGATCTACTCGCATCAACTTCTTGGCAGACAGAAAAGCGCTTTTGCAAAGTCTCAATCACTCCCCATTGTGATGATTTTCTGTGTAATCCAGCAATTTTCACAATCCGGATTATCTTATCATCTCCCCGCTGATAAACAGAAGCAAAATAACGTCAGATTTCATTTACACTACCCCCGACAGAAATAATCACTAAAACTCTCTCTATGAATTGGGGGTCATGCCCTACTTTTTCACTAAAGTGTTCAACAAACTTTCCCCACTCACAGCACCTCCAAAGCTTCACTTTGACAATTTGTTTGTCCTATTTTGATTCATGTCAACCCTCTTTCCCTTCCTACAGACCCCACTCAAGTTCAAGCCCCCTTGATGAACAATGATACCAAAACTAGGAAACAAATCTTTGACTGTCCTTGAATTTTGCCGCAGATATTCACTGAGGATAGACAGTAGAGGGCTGTTTGCAGATGAAGTCACCTCATAGTGAAGAACTTTAGACAGGGGCAGGAGGTGATTTCGCCATAAAGAAGCACAATCAAAATGCCAAAGTTTTGTGATTTGTACAGCTGGGCCAAATGATTAAATTGGAAAAAGGAAATAGTTACTTTTGAGGGGCAGGGTCAGACGACGCCCACATATGGTCCATCTACACAAGTGGTCCGGTTCGGTTCAGCCCAGTTTGACAAAGGAGATCTGTGTCTTTTAGTGGTTGGGAAAATTTGGCTCAGCTCCTAAGCAGCGATTTTTGACAGCTTTTCTCCTGTCTTTCCTGGAAAAAAATTCAACCAACTGAAAGAGTAGTTTACACGTTGTATAGTACAGTTTTTAATGAAGAGAGTCTTTAATTAAAAACAAAAAGTAAGTCATGAAGGTGGGTGTTTTTCTTCAATACGAGTAGGATGGGCTTGAAGGAAAAAAAGGTTTGGAAGTACTGTTTTAATGGATGCAGTATGGACAGTGAGCATGCCATGCTGTGTGTTGCAATGCATCACATGCCAGCATGCTGTTGATACAGTGGAAGCTGCAGAGGTTGGCGTGCTTAGCAGTGGGCCTGGTCTGCACATGACCTTAAATGCCAAGGGGGGCCCAGATAAAGGAGTACTGTGTTACATGAGTGCAATGTTAATTTCGTCGACTGAAACTATGACTAAAAATGGTGCCAACAGCCTTTTTTCCATGACGAAAACTAGACGAAGGTTATTTCCACACCTGATAGTTTGGGGGACTCGGTCCATTTTGGAACGGAAATTGCAACATTGTTGGACTTTCCTGTGGTTTGGTTTGCATTCACATTGCTCTTGGTCAAATGGACCAAACTGTCTGAACACCTACAACCTCTGCCTGTTAGGGGCGCTGTCATCACAAACGGTGGTCAAGAAGAAAAGAAGCCATAAAAAAAATACAAAACTGGAAGTCATTCTCCCTTCACTGGCCTTTTTGTCCACATAAACAATGAAAAAACACTGAATTTACGCTGTCTTTGGGTTTCTGCTTTTGCATTGGGGGATTATGAGCAGCCAGTGAGACGGTGAGCTGTCCAGGATGTCGTTCTATACATGACATGAATAAATTAGCACCGACTACAATGTGTTGCTATGGCTACACAGACGTCAAGCGAGGTACCGACATGTAGTTGAGTGTATTTAAATCTGTATATCATTACACTCTATGCCATTTCCTGCCTTTTGTTCACAAGTTGGTTTACTTTGCTTTCACACCTCAAACGAACTGCGCCAGGGATTGTTGGATTATTGGAAGCGGGCCGGGCCCCCTTGTTTTCAAGTGGACCAGAGTCCGCTTGTTTGGTCCACACCAGAGTTCGTGTGAGCTTTCACACCAATCCAAATGAACCGGGTTTGACTATCTGACCAGAGTTTGTTTAAAGTGGACCAAACAGCTTTGGTGTGAATGTGCCCTAAGACTAGCCAAAGATTGACCTTGCAAAGCAGATGGATACACCTGTTTCTGTGTTCCTCACTGGTGAATCCATCTTGCAAAGCTCCCATCTGAACTGTTTGGGCCTGGTTAGAAAAGGAAAGGACCAATTAGCGATGAGGGGCAGCGAGTCATGACGTATGCAAGAAGCAACAAGAGGCTGGTGCAGATATGGCGGAAGACATTAGCGTGGATGCTGCTAAAGTGTCAGTTTTATCAGAACTTGATATTTCTTTGTTTAAAAAAGAACAAAGAACAGCATTGAGTTGTTTTCTTTTCAAAAATGTCAGAAATGGTGAACTGACATGTCTACAGTTGCCATGGTTTGTGTTATGCAATTCTGTATGGATTTACTCCTCAGTAGAGGCTATGTCAGGTGTTTTGTTGCTCTGATTGGCCTGTAAAGATGTGACAGACAGAACACTCGTCCAATCACCCTCCAAGTTTTTTTCAAAGCCTCTTCCCTTTCCCAAACGCTGTCTATGAGAGGTTTTCCAGATGGATGTATGAAACAAATCCATCTGACATGTCAGGTTAGCCAAAGATGGCTCTGTGATGACTAAAACTGACTAAGTAAGTTTAGTTTTCATCAAGCTGACGAAAACTAAACTACAATGTAATTTAGTTTTCGTTGAACATTAAAAATCCGTGATATTTCTTCACTGTGGGTAAATCTGTCAAAAACAATGCATCTGTATCTCTTTTGCCTCTTAACAGTAGAAAGCAGGGACCCCAGGTTTGGCAGGATGCATAGAACTCATCACCATGACTTGGTAAGAGTCAAGGCAAGAGAAAAAATGCTTGGACTGAAAGTAAAGACTAAAATGTTTGGAAGTTGTCGTTGCCTGAAACTAGACAAACTAAAAAGGTAGAAATGACTAAAATGAGACTAAAACTAAAAAGACGTGATCAAAAGACCAAGACTTGCGTAGGTGAGCTCAGGCGATTGAACTTTCAACCAGTGTCAGAAAATGATCACAAGTAAGCAGCACAAAACATAAATAAGATATCAACAGAGCAGCAGCGTCCAGTAGCAGTCCCACTTCCTTATAAATTAGTCTTTAATGTAACATCCAATACTTCCACTGCAAAAATAAAGAAGTCGCACCATCATGACAGCCATCATTTGAGACATGTCCTGTTAATAAAGAATTTCTCTGGCTTTAAAGCTGTTGTGACTCTTAAATTTAATGTAAAAAAAGACTTAAACTTTGTGACATAGTAGTAGTCATTTTTAATTTGTATAGACATTTCAGTGCAACAATTCAGCAAATTTTAGCCTTAATTATAATTTTCACTCACAGCCTTGTAAGCATTGTTAGGGAATGTAAAATTGTCAAAAAGTACATAGGACTTTGATGCAGAATTAATGCAAATATGAACATACAATGCTTTCCTGGATGCCAAGTTAGATAATATAAAACTTACATGAATGGTAATTTTATTGTCAATCCACTTGTGTTTCTGAGGGCATCCTATCTTGTTTTTATCATTCTTTCATTGAAAGTCTGAACATTTTCTTTTATTTGCTGGTTTAATGGATTGTCTGTAAAGGACAGAAACAGACTGAATCAGATGGTTGAAGTCTCCTCCAAGGTTATTGGAGTCCAGCTGAAGGACCTGAGCACCCTCTGGAAAAAAACGTGTGGTCCAGAAAGCCAGAGGACTAATAGATCAGCAAGGCCAAATTCTCTCCTCTGACTTTTCTCTCATACCCTCTGGGTGGCGCTATCATGCACCCCCAAGGAAAACAAACAGATACTTAAACTCATGTATCCCTTCAGCTATCAGGGTGCTGAGAGGTAAACTGAAACTGATTTGTGGCTCATGCTAAATTTGGGGTCTCAGGTGTGTCTTACTTCTTAATGCATTTTTGACATTGTATTTATTGTATGTATTTTATTTATGTTATTTATTGCTGATCCTGCTGATCTGATGGCACTGACATGTGAATGTGGTTGCCTATATGCAGCTGTGAATGTTTTGTATTTGTTTTTTTTTTTGTTCCCTAATTGTTTAGATTGTTTCAATAAGGCAGGGTAAACTGTAAACTGAATCGCCCTTCAGGGATTAATAAAGTCGTCTGAACTGAACTGAACAGACAAGATTCCAGTAAATTTGTCCATGTGTTGTATTGTTATATGACTGAACTCGGTGTGGTTATTATCCAGCTGACATATGGCAGTAGTTTTCATCCAGTCACTTCCACCATAATCATTTCAATCTAAGTTCTGCATGATGGAAACCGGTCATATATCTAACAATGTCCATGTTCCATGTTGTGTTTTTGTCATGAAAATATGTAAATTTAATTTTTAGCTGGTATATTTTGTTATTAATTTACTTTTATTACATTTGATAACTGCACCAACATACTTGTATTATGGTTACAAAACCAGAATGCTCTTGGAAAGATTTGATTGTTTTTCTCCCACACAGCCCTCCTTTAACTTTCTTATTTTCTACTGTCACTCAGTCTGTGTTTTTTTTCCATATGTTTTCATTTTGAGATTACAGCTCAGGGGGATTGCAGGGTTTGCCAACTTGCACCTCTGAATGTCCCCTGATGAATACAAGTCCTTTATTAAAACCAGCGAGCACATTTTGTGTCTCTCCTGCAATCAGGACTTTGATTGCAGGACAATGGATGTGTTTGATTGAGACATAATCAGACTCTTCACTAATTTGACTTCAAAGGAAAATCAGTGGCATGCAGACGTGAGCTGACAAATCACACGGAGAGTCCTTACTCTAAAGAGGTCACCGAGGTCTGTTTTATAAGACACCGTGGACGCGAAGTTCACTTTGTAAAAGATGGGTTTGGATTAATAGAGTCCTTTTATTCTGAGTTTGATAAATATATCATCAATGTAGATTTTTATTTCTGAGGGTGGTGGGAAGTGACAGACTCTCCCAGCATGCAGTGAAGCATTTTCAACAGTTGGTACAACCATCTTTTACAGAAGGCCCAAGCTTACACGTCTGTGAATTTTTAATGTTTCTAGCCCTGTGAATTAACTATCTTAAATGCCTGCACCTGGATTATTTTTACCAGTCTTTTTGGTCTTAATTTTTCCATCCCTTTAAGAGTCTAGCATGTTTAATTTTTCTTTCTGCCCTTGATGATTTGTTCTGAGACAATGGCATAGCAAAAGTAGTTCAATCAGGAGAGACTTAATATGAATTTAACTATAATTTATTTCACAAGTTTGGAAATGTTTGAAAGTCCGAGAGCAGGATAGGATACCCCAAGTGTCATCTAGACATAGGGGGTGGTGATAGAGGGAGTAGGATGAGGAATGGACTTCTATGGAGCTTGACCCAGACACTGATGAGATGGCATGGAGGTGGCTGGGGTGGAGGAGGGTTGCAGCAGTAACATTAAAACAAGAGACTGACTTTGGAGGAGAGTAGAACAGATTTATAAAATATTACAGCAACAAGATGATTGGAGCCGCATTTGACCCCTGGGCCATAGTTTGGACACTCCTGCTTTAGGCCATCACACAGAAGGGGGAAACTCATCTTACCGGTATTTGGGATATGGGGGAAACAATTCTGTTCCTAACGTTTGGTGACAAACTTTGATGCTGATGGATTCAACTGCCAGTGATTTGTTGATTATGTTACTGTGTATGTTTTCCATGCTGTACTCATACATTGCAACGTTCTCCAAGCAGGAAATCAAGAGTGAGCAATCTCACATCTTTACTATCTTTGGTGAGAGTTGTATTCAAATCAGCAGAGTGACGTGATGTGGAAACAAAACTTAACATAATGGCAGGGGACTCATTTGTCTGCAGCAGCAGTGAAAGCAACTTCAGAGCTAACACTGATTTTTTTGACGTGTCAGCAGTGAACACACATGTGCCATATTCTTTCCATTTCTTGATGATGACTTAACTGAAGTCTGGGGGATGTTCAGTGCCTTAGAAATTTGTATTTTAATTCATCCCCTGACAAACCTTTCAATAACCTTTTCTCTGAGTTGCTTGGAGTCTTCTTTTGTCTTCATGATCCAATGGTAGCCAGGAATACTGATTAACCAGTGACTGGACCTTCCAGACACAGGTGTCTTTAAACTACAATCACTTGTGACACATTCACTGCACTCAGGAGATCCCCATTTCACTAACTGTGAGACTACTAGCACCAATTGGCGGGTCCTCTGTTAGTTGGGGGCCACTGTATAGTCTGTCAGTCATGTCACAGCATGAAGTTATGGCTCTGTAATCCTAATTTAACACAGTAACAAGAAAAAATGATTTTGGTGTGGTGTTGGTGTGCCTAGTGTTCTCTGTAGTATAAAGGCTTTATGGTGATCAAAGTCAATGCCCACTTATTTGGCCTTTTTCCATACATTTATGTAAGTGTCATTACTTTCATGATTGCTTTTCTTCACCATGTCTTTACAACATCTATTGAAACGAACAGATAAAGGGCTGGGAGCGTCCTTGATCATCATTATTTTCATTAATAGCTCTGTATGGTCCTCATCAGTAGTGTTGTGTAACATAATGTCTGTTGGTTACATAACCAACCTGCTTTTTTAGATACACCAAATATGGCCCTGTAAACATCTGTAACGTGACAGTTTAAGTTTGCAAATATGTATTTATTCAACTCAAACTCTCATGTTGTAATGAGTGTAATCAGTGGCTCAGTGGGATAACTAACATGATTCAGGGTTTCAAAACAGGTAAAGAACTGTTGAATTTGGCTGATTTGATTTGATAAGTCATAAAGATACAAAATGAAGATCTGAAGATCTGGCTCATTGTTGAGCTGAGCCAAATAATCTGGATTTCTGAAAAGACAATCACTAGTGAAGCTTGTTGATAAGTGCTGGGTAGTTCTCAGCTACCCCAGAAGTAGAAAGGGTATCAAACACAGATACTGCGTTTTAGAGACTCATTTCTACCACTGAGGACACCAGTGGAGAATAGTCTAGCTTAGTGCATAGTGCTCTCTAAAGAATGGGGTCTTTAGCTTTCTCTCTAAAGTAGAAAGGGACTCTGTGGATGGACCATCGAGCGACATCTGAGCTATCAGACATCAAACAATAAGGATGCACAATAAAATCAGTACCAATAAATTATAGGCTGATATTGCATATATATGTTATCCCTATAATAAAATATCAACTGATAAATCTGCCGATATTAAAGGCCTTTGCTTTCTTTCTCACAAGACAATATACACAGTAGGTGGGTCCATGAATCATCATTATGCCCAGAGAAGAAGAAGCCTCAGCGCTGAGAAGCTAAAGCACCTCTAATAACATGGCATCACTGGTGGAGTTATTCTGTATTTAAGAGGAGGATAACATGACAGTGTTTGTAACCGAAGAGTAAGGAGCATCAACCTAATGACAGACTTTTAATACGAAGCAAGAGTAGCCACTAGCATTGGGACCAGGCTGAAGGCTAATGCCTCTTACAGACTGTGTGTTTTTTAAGCAATCTCATCTGTTTCTGGCACGCTACACTGTGAGATATGAATGTCAAATGACATCAGGTTTGAGGTGTGCGGAGCGAGCGATGACAACTCCCACTAAATGCCGCTGAATGTCACGTTACGATGAACGCAAGAAACCACTGTCATCAGTGTGTGTCATCCATCTAAGCTGCGAGTGCTATGGTAAAAAAAAGAAGCAATACAACAAAGTCGTAACCATAACATTCATATGCTTATACGAAAGAATTGAAGATCAAGATTTCCCTCCTTGGTGGAATCTCACAAACTTCAGCTTTTTGGCATTGTCTCCATTCTAACGCTAACTAATGCTAGCTTATTTGTTTGTGTGTATCGTTCCGTTATTTCTTACTGCATTCCTTTTGGTCGGTTAGTCGACAGGTCATAGCAGCAGCCACATTGTGAGATGGTCATTCTAAATTTTTGACTCTGTCAGAATTTTATCCCGGGCTATCTTTGGTTGAAAGACCACAACAACGACCATCTGTCAGCCTGTCTCACAGTGTAACATAGGACGACTGTTTTGAAACCACAACCAAAATTATTGCCAGGATAGGTCATCTTTTGTCTGGGACAGCCCAAAGTCCTACAGTGTATACCAGGCTTAATATTAGGCACAGTGCTGATAAAGCAGGCATTTGAAACTGAAGAAAGTTTGCCAGAGACAACCAAAAGGCAAATCTACTAATGACAAAATCAGTCTCGCAACCTCCTTATTGATGGTTGACTTCTTCTTTGAAACTTGTAGTAGCAGGAAAAGTCTAAATAAAGCCAGTGTGAAGAAAAGAGCAGTCATCTGTGTTCTCAAAAGCAGCACTTCTGTAGATTTGTGCATGTGTAAATACAGCATTAGGCTGGTCATCATGCTAACGATCCATTCACCTTCAAACAGACTTCATTCTGGGGGGAATGTGATAACATTGCTGCTGCAGAAACGCCAGGTTTTAGGTAACAAATGTTTTATTTTTCTCATAGTAGCACAGTCATCATCCTGCAGGTAGTCACAGCTATTATCCCAGAGAAATTCCTTGTCGTTTTGATGTTAATCAGCGAACGCTGATGACATTATATATTTATTTAGTAAATATTCAAATTGGCCTTGAATCAAGGAGCACTCGGCAACTTCTAATCAGCCCACTGTGTCTGTAACCTCTAGAAATTAGCCGCCGCTAATTATCGCCTAAAAGCTTTAATTTGTTTTGCAACAATTGCTGAGCTGTGTGCATACAGAGCACAGAGGCTCACAGGAGACCATCTCATTCATTTCTTTCCCCTTTTTTTGATTTCTCCGTTGTTGTGGATGAGGAGAAGGCTCCCTATGGACCCTTCTATCACTACCTACGAGCGCTCTCTCCGACCAGCCACAAAATACAGCAACAGCTTGTAGGTAATTGATCAGGCAAGTGAACTGTAAAATATTCATTTTCTACTTCAACAGCCAGATAAATCTCTGGGGAGGGTTTGGGGAGGACGCCGGTGGAAATATTGCTTATGCACCACGAGGTGGGAGCTGCAGCCGCATGATGGCGAGGGCCAGATAAGAGGGGAAGCGTGGCCGGGTTGGGCTGTAGCTGCCAGTGATGGCCAGTCATGCAATTCCCTGCTTGGCTTTAGACCAAGAAGCCAAATCCCCGTCTACAGCCCGGGATTTCATGCTGCAGAGCCGACGGGGGGCTGCTCTGCACCCGCCAACACCGGCGAGCTAAAAACCTGGATCCTGCACCAGCCTGCCTGACCTGTTTTTGTGTATTGTTGCATCAAACACACACACATCGGAGACGGTGCCACTTCAATTCGCTGATTGTGTTTGTGTGTGATTGACACTTAAGCAGAGGGAAAACCAGCAATTTCCAAGGCTCTCCTTTTATTTGTCAATGGATTTTATCAATGAGGCAGCCAGTGAAACAGATGAGAAACAAATCCATTGGCCCCCTCCTACCCCTCCTCCTCGTCCCCCCAAGGCTGCAATGATAAAAAGGTCAGAGTGTCAGAAAAGAAAGGTTATTTAAAAAGTGTTTTTTTCCCATTCTTTGATTGATCCACGCTGATGAATTCATATTTAATCTACATGAATCTATATATGCTAATGTGTTTGAGCAACAGCAAAGCAGCTCAAACGTTCAGAGCCTTTAGCTCTGACCTTTTACTGTGAAACGGCTGTTCACACCTCTCTACACAAACACTATTCTCTCTACAGCCGTGTGCCCACTGCTTTTTTATTCACATATTTAAAAACTGAATGCAAATTTCACCTCTTTCTCTATCAAAATCCCACTTTTAGTATGTTGCTTCTTTAGAACCACCATAGGCCCTAATTTAATACACTGTGCTTAGATGTCATGTGGGCTGTACATGTTAAAAATGTGAGTAAAAGGTGTATGTTTCTGCTGCATTTATATTCCTCAGCTGGAGAAATACTTACTGTTTCATTTTGCATTCACATCCAGCTACCTCATGAGCATTCTTGTAAATATACCTGTCTATACCGTGTTACTATAAGTAACCACTAGAGGGCACATGAGCGAGCTCGAGCCCTATACAACTACCTGATGTGTGGGATGTAAACTACAAACATGGAAACACTTTAGGGTTTTTATGATATTAATTTTGGGATCAGAACTAACATATTATTAAAATCAATAGTCAAAAGTAACATGAAATCAGCTCAGATTGATGACTGGTGGCCAGAACATACTGTCTGCACTCCTCAAGATTTTCCTCCATGCATGGACATAACACTCCTTGTATTCCAGTTTAATTAGTGACCGTGTTAGCTGATGACTTTCAGCTGACTACATTTGCAGATGTCGTCATTACAGCAGCTGATCAAAACAGAATGACTCCAAGAATGACTATTTATCTGTTAGTCTTAGAGATGCAGCTGATACAGATGTTTAAAATAACAAGAAGATACAGATGTTTTTTTTTTTTTTGAATACTACTTTTTCCTTGTAATTTTACCATAAAAACAAATCAGTTTGTCTGAGAGGTTTTGTTTTTTGCCTTGTAAAACATCCCTTATATACGGTAGCCTGGAAGTACAAGACAAAACCACAACACTTTTACAAAGCTTGAAAAAAAATTCACATTAGCCAAAACATTTCTAGATTTCATAATACAAATAGTCAGAAAAAGACTTCAACAAATTACAAAACAAATTTAATTTTTTTAAAAACAAATTTACAAAAATCAAATACAAAATATCAAATTCTGAAACACTTTTAAAATACATTTTTTATTTCATGAAATAAATTACAAATAAATAAATACATTTAAAATGTATAATTTACAACAAACAAACAAACAAACAAAAATATCCAATACAAGATTACAAAGTCTGAAACACTTTAGAGAAATCATTTTTATATTTCATGACACACACAAAAAAATGTAAAATCTAGATTTAAAATTTGGCATTTACATTTTGCAAAACAAATTTACAAAACACTTGCACATGAGATGAGACAGATTTACAAGTAGTAGAACACTTTTATAACTTCTAAAACAAATGTAGAAACAACGGTATCTTATGGAAAGGGAATGTACCAAATGTGGGAAGTCATCCTAGTTTTGTAAAAGTGTTCCAGACTCGTGGTTTTTGCATCCGACTTTGTAAATTTGTTTTATGAACTGCAATAAAGGTTGTAGTTAATATAAATTAGTTTTCAAGCTTTCTAAAAATGTTTAAGACTTAGTAGCTTTTTTGTATTGCACCTCCGTATTTATATGATTCATCAGCAATACACCGCGTTCCACATTATTATGCAAATGATATTTTTCTCTGATTTTCCTAAATATTAATGCAAATGACAGAATATTTTTCAAGTCATCAGCCATTAGAGCATAATTCAAATGTTTTTGAACAAACTTCATAATGACAAAAATTGTTCTTTAAAAAATAAAAACCTCAAAATGCACTGTTCCACATTATTATGCACAACAGCTTTTTAAAACATTTTATAGGCTGTGAAGAACTGGAAATGGTCATTTGTAGAAATTGCAGCATCGGGGGTCATATTTACTTAAATCAAAGCTATTTCAATCAAAAACATCTTAACAGGACAAGTTCCATGTTAACATAGGAGCCCTTCTTTGATATCACCTTCACTATTTTTGCATCCATTGAACTTGTGATTTGTGTTTTGGAGAGTTTCTGCTAGAATTTTTTTTTGCAGGATGTCAGAATATCCTCCCAGAGCTGCTGTTTTGATGTGAACTGCCTCCCACCCTCATAGATCTTTAGCTTGAGGATGCTCCAAAGGTTCTCAGTAGGGTTGAGGTCAGGGGAGGATGGGGGCCACACCATGAGTTTCTCTCCTTTTATGCCCATAGCAGCCAATGACACAGAGGTATTCTTTGCAGCATGAGATGGAGCATTGTTATGCTTGAAGAAAATTTTGCTACAGAAGGCACGATTCACTTTTTGTACCATGGAAGAAAGTGGTCAGTCAGAAACTCTATATACTTTGCCGAGGTCATTTTCACACCTTCAGGGACCCTAAAGGGGCCTACCGGCTCTCTCCTCATGATTCCGACCCAAACATGACTCCGCCCCCTCCCCAGCCTCATTGGGACATGGTGGCCATCCACCAACCATCCACTACTCCTCCATCTGGACCATCCAGAGTTGCACGGTACTCATCAGTCAACAAGACTGTTTGAAAATGAGTCTTCATGTATTTCTGGGCCCACTGCAACCGTTTTTGCTTGTGAGCATTGGTTAGGGGTGGCTGAATAGTAGGTTTATACACGACTGCAAGCCTCTGGAGAATCCTACACCTTGAGGTTGGTGGGACTCCAGAGGCACCAGCACCTTCAAATACTTGTTTGCTGCTTTGTAATGGATTCTTAGCATCTGCTCTCTTAATCTGATGTATTTGTCCGTCAGAAACCTTCCTCATTATGTCTTTATCTGCACAAACCTGTCTGTGCTCTGAATCAGCCACAAATTTCTTCACAGTACGATGATCATGCTTAATTTTTCCTGAAATATTGAATGTTTTCATTCCTTGTCCAAGGCATTACACTATTTGACACTTTTCAGCAGCAGAGAGATCCTTTTTCTTTCCCATATTGCTGAAACCTGTGGCCTGCTTAATAATGTGGAACATGTGGAAAAGTGCATTTAGGTTTTTATTTAAAAAAAATAATAGTTATCAGTATGAAGTTTGTTCAGAAACATTTGAATTATACTCTGACGTTTTGACTTGAAAAATATTATGACTGTCATTTGCATTGATATTTAGAAAATCAGAGAAAAAAGTTGTTTGCATAATAATGTGAAACGCGGTGTATACCAGATGCCAACATAAATTTGATTAGACACAACAGATAAACACTGGTAACGGATCACAATGCCAAAAAAGATGCATAAATATTCCTTCTTTAACTTTACATCTTGGACAGTTCAGTGAGATATCTTTAGACTTTTTTTGCATCCTTAATGGAGTTAAATAAAGATGGTAGATAAATTTAAAGTTTGCTTCTTTAATTCTGTTTCTTGTAAATGGAAAAGATGTATTCTCAAAAATGTGTTACCATGTATTTTCATCAAGTTCTAGCCCCAAATCTTTTTCCCAAGTCTTTACCACTTAAAGAATTTAATAGTCATGGTTTAAAAGGCTTATAGGTCTGTACGAGGAACATTTTAAAGAATCCTTGCCATCTTTGTGCAATTCTCTAATATGTGCATAGTTCTTCGACTGTGGAAGTGGGTTTTTTTGTCACAAAAGTTTTCAATGATTGGCATAAAGATGGGATCAAGTTCTATCCAGAATTCTCTATAAAATTCAATTGTAAAACCGTCTGGCCCTGGGCTTTTATTTAGCATTAGATTCATTGTAGCCAGAACTTCTGCTTTTGTATGCGGTGAGTCAAGGTATTGTTGATCTGATTCTGTTAATCTGGGCAAGCTGCTGTTTCAAGGGTGGTTATCCAATTCCTGTTGTGAATAATGGCTGTGGGACTTGTAGAGTGTCTTGTAAAAGTCATAAAAGGCTTGCTTGATCTGTCTGGGGTTATATGTTACTTTGTCATCGTTTAAACTAACTGCTTTGATAACCCTTTCAGCTTGCTCTTTCTTTAACTGATGGGCAATAACTTGCTTGGTTTATTGCCAAAGTCATAATGTTTTTGTCTGATATGCTTCATTTTTATTACAGTTTAGTTTGAAATATCAGCATTTAGTTGTGTTCTGGCTGTAAATAATTGTTTCCAATTATCCTCTGTAGACATAGCCTTATGGAGTGCTTCCAATCTGTTTACTTCATTCTCAAGTCCTTGTTAAATCTTCCTTAATGTTTCTTGATTTTTAAAAGAAACATATGAGATAATTAAGCCTCTTAAGGTAGCTTTCGCAGCCTCCCAGATAATACAAGGATCTGTTAAGAGAACATTATTTTCCTTTCTATAGTTTTTTATCCCTTTTTGCATTTTTGTTTTGAATTCTTCATCATTAAGTAAGTTGGTTTCAAATTTCCAGGGCTTAATATAACATTTTTTTCCTTATAAAACTGGACAGTTAGGTAAATTCTTGCATGATCTAAAAGGATAATTGGATTTATTCTGGAATCTTTTATCATATGCATAAATTTAGAGTTGATGAAAAAGTAGTTGATTCTGGAATATGAACTGAGAACATTTGAATAAAAGGTATAGTCTTTGACAACTTGTTTTAAATCACACCAGAATTCAATAAGGCCACTTTCTTCACACAATCCTTGGAGAACCTTTGAGGATTTGGAACTATTTGTTGTAGACTGATTAGATTTATCTAAAATAGGATTCACAGTGCAGTTGAAATCTCCACCTTGAAATTCGGGATCACATGATTTCAGACAACCTGTTTTACCTGGATTTCCAGGAGGTTAAAATTTTCAGCCGTCGTCCCTCCTGCTGTGTTGACAGTCATACCTTCACTGCCTCTACTACTCATGTGCATGTATTTTGCATCTGGACTATATTGATTTTTAAGATGTGCTTAAGTGTCAAGTCAAACTAACACACGGGATAAGTGGCAGCCATGATATGTACTTCTACAAAGTGCAATAGTGGCACTATTGTAAACTTAAAGGCCTTTCTGTAGGCATTTTTGTAAACCTTTCAAGTACTACTAAATACAGAAACAATTGCAGCCTTTCATGCGATCAATTGCACAGCCTCATGTTGGGATTGTGATTAGAATACTTGTGCAGCACTAATTTCAGTCCAAAGATTCTACATATTGTATCTTCAACACGGCACTGTTTATAAGACAAAACATGCACCTACCTCCTGCAACTTGAGTGGAAATTTTCTGGTCTAAATCATGGGAAAAAGGCATGAATCTGATATTAAGTTACACAGATGTGTGAAATAAAAGTGTAGACATATTGTCTGCATATGAATCAGGGGCCATGTGAGGTCTTGGTGGCCCTCACTCACTCGTCTCTTTCTCTGTTTTTCTAAACACTTCACAGCCCGCTAAAAGAGGACGAAAAAAGCCAAGTCAGAGAGCTGCAGCGAGCTGTGTGTTTGTAATTAAGTAGTTAGAAATCAAAGCAATATGTGCAATGATTAATATTTAATAACATGGAGTTTTTATGGCTCGGTTAATTGAATACCTTATCTTTATTATGCAGATGCTTCATAAATATGAAATATTACACATTACAGATAGCTACTCTTGAAAACCTCACTGAAGCATTTAGAAATATAATTAAGCTTAGCAAAAATAAACGGCGGACTTTCCCTCTCTGGAAGCTTTATCTCCAATGAACCTACATCAACAAAATAATAAACAGCTCTGTGGACTCATGCTGAATGAAACATTCGTCTGTTCCCCGACCTACAAAAAAAAAAAAAAAAAAAAAAATTATAAAAACAAACTTATTCTGTTATTGCTTCTCTTTTCTGACTTTGTCTTTATTCTTTAAAGATCAATGTAAGCTCTCGCAGAGGGTTGATTAATCGTGGGATTACGTCTGAGCTCAGCTGTGGAATATTTCAATATACAATGTAATCTCGTCATTGTTTGCTGCTCCGCGGTCAGAGCAGAGGCACGCTGGATTTGAGGAGTCCAACAATGATCGTCTGCAGTGGATTACTCAAAGCCACGCACACTATTAAAGCTGAGGAGCCCAAAACACGGAAATACACTACCTCACATGCCACAAAGAGTTTGGATGGATTAAAGTTACTGAATTTCATGTAGAGTGTAGAGTTTTGTAGGTAGAATTGGATACTTTTGTCCATGAATATTTCAACAACAATGAAAATGATAGCCATGACATTTAGTGCAGACATTCACACTACTCAAATGATGAATTAGGAACCTGCGCCTGGATCCCAGTATACACATGTGGACTTTCCCAGCTTTGAAGGGTGCCTTCTTCAGACAGCATGTTTCAGCTCCTTCCACAGATGTTCAATAGGATTAAGATCAGGACTCATAGAAGGCTACTTCAGAATAGTTCAGTGTTGTGTTCTTAGCCATTCTTGGGTGTTTTTAGCTGGGTTTTGGGTCATTATCCTGTGACCTGTGACTGAGACCTAGCTTTCTGACACTGGGCAGTACTTTTCGCTCCAGAATGCCTTGACAGTCTTGAGGTTGCATTGTACCCTGCACAGATTCAAGACACCCCTGTGCCAGATGCAGGAAAACAGCCCCAGAACATAAGAGAGCCTCCTCCATGTTTCATAGTAGGCACAGTGTTCTTTTCTTTGTATGCTTCATTTCTGCATCTGTGAACATAGAGCTGATGTGTCTCTCAGTTTTGTCTCATCTCTCTAAAGGACATTCTCCCAGAAGCTTTGTAGCTTGTCAACATGCATTTTGACAAATTCCAGTCTGCCTTTTTTAAAATTTGCTTTCAACATTGGAGTCTTCTTCAGTTGTCTTTCGTTAAATCCACTTTAGCTCAAACAGCAACGGATGACACTGATGTATGGAGTTCACCTCTAATCTCTTTGTAAGTTTTTCTGAGCTCTTTGATTACCATTCGTATTGTCCGTCTCTTCAGTTTGCCATCAGTTGTCCTCTTGCGTCCACAGGGAGGTTGGCTACAGTCTTGTGGACCTTAAACTTCTAAATAATATGTGCAACTGTAATCACAGGAACATTGAGCTGCATGGAGATGGTCTTATAGCCTGTAGTGTTAACATACAGTTATTTTCTTTGTAATCTCCTGGGACAACTTTCTCCTTAGCTTTCTGTGGCCCATGTTCTGTGTGGTACACACCATGATACCAAACAGCACAATGACAACATTTCACCCTTTGAACAGGCCAACTGACTGATTACAAGTTTAAAGACAGCTGTGATGCTTATTACAGGACATACCTTAGTTTAACATGTACATCTTTTCTAGGGGTACCATTCATTTCCCCTCGCCAGTTTCATTCGTTTGTTTTTAGAATGATGATTTTTAAACCACAATTCAAAAGCAATGTCTGATTTTCACACGTCAATTTCCAGAACATTTTTATTTATTATTAATTTGCCAGTTTCAAGTTATTTCAGGCAACCATTGTGGGGTTTCTTTCTTTAACAGAAGGGTACCAACAATTTTGTCCATGTGTGTATAATGGGACCCATTGTCCAGTGCTGTAGTCCAGTGGTTCACAACTGGTGGAGGTTCTACTATCTGTTCCTTGATGAAGATTTGTGACCCAAATTACGGTCATTTTTCAACCAATTGGATCTCAGACAATTCAAAACGTGAAAAAACAGAGAGAAACAAACATGTTTTAAGAGTTTAATTGACTTTTTTTTGTACTGTTTTTCATTGGGACACATCAACAACCTGTCCGTTTGGAGAGGTGGTCTCGGGCTTGAGTCATCCTGTTCTGTCAAATTACACTGACAATGTGAACACAACAATAGCTGAGTATAATGTTATGTGATTTTAGATGCCTTTTTCATATTTTTTTAAATTCTTTTTTACCATTGAATGTAAATAATGGGTATTGTTTTGTTTGTATTGGGCTGTATACATATGCAAGTGTGTCTAGGCACACAGTGATATTACAGATGATTGACGTTGTACAGATCAACTGCGCCTGTTAAAATGCCCTTGGATCTGGGTCTTGGCCCCTAATCTGAAACCACCCTGAGATACTGAACCATATACTGTACCTCATGTTTTGTATTTTTCATTTTGGAGCATGAAAAGCTTTTTCAATCATAATGGAAGAACATCTCTCAATAAAAGGATTGAAACTACCCTGGGATGTTAAAATATTCCTCTAAAAGCCAATATAATGAAATTTCTCACATTGCTTGGGTAGTCAAAGCAATCTGTGGCTGCTCTCAGCTTAGACTGTTGAGATAAATTTGTTTATAACAGCAGTGATTTTTCAGTTAGAGATCTTATAAACAACAGACTCACTTGTTGATTCTCTCCAGAGATAAGGGGAGTTTTAGACATAAAAAAGGTGAAAATTGATCTAATGAATGATGTGAATATTGAGCATGGAAGGATTCAACAGGTCCATAGCTCTCTAAGTTTCTTTTTGTGAACTGTCCATGTTTGGGCAGTCAGCCACGTAACCGAAGGATGTAGAAATCCCATTAGCTACGTCTCCTGTAGGCTGATGGATCAGAAGTGAGGCTGCTCCTCCTGGAGCCATGAGGAGGAGGTTCGCCCACTCTTTTTACCCCTCTCTAACCTGCAGCATGGGAGCCTGTGGTGGGATTTTGACCACGATGCTGATGCATGAACCCACATGTTCTGAGGCTGCATCTCAGCTGCTTCAGATAGCATTAGGAGTGGAGGATCAAAGAGAAGAAACCCCAGGATTTTATTATCTATGACGAAATGATAAAGCCCTCCCCGCTGTGGAGAGCAACAGTGATTGTTTGAGAAGTTTCCAGAAAGCCAAGTGTCAGCTAAAAGATGGAGTCAGACTGCAGGGGGTTCTGCGACTGAACCGCTAAGTACACCACTTAAGACTTTAAGACAGGAACACATAGACTGGCGACCTATGGCATTTTCACTCCTACAGTTGTGGTCTAAATCATGGACAAACATGTGACTAAAACTCTAAGAGGACAAGCATACATGCACTTTATTTATTCAATTTCCCTGTAAATGTGGGAAATTTGGGTAAATTATTCAGGAATAACCATGTTATTGTAGGAAAAAGTTATGAAAACGAAGATGCACAAGTCAAAATCTTGAAAAAAGATACATGATTCACTCATTTTATGGGAAAATTAAATAAAATATATGGATGTACAGTCCTGTGCATAAGTTCTAGGCATGTAGGGCGCTAAGGATTCACCATGGGGCCTGGAGTACTGGAGGGGGAACAAGCAAAATCTCTTTTGCCTTGGCCTTTTCACCCCTTGTAAAATGCCCAGAGACCACCCAAGAGAATCTGGCTGCAGACCTGGTGGGGCGACTGCGACCGTGGGGATGGAAATGATACACATTACCCAAGCTGGGACCAGAATATCATACTGAATGACATATATTATTTTGTTCCCTGTCAGAGGATACAGTTAGTGGCTTTATTTTTTTTTTTTTTACACCAGTAGAATTTTGTGAATAAAAATCAAAAATTTACTGGGGGCGCAGGCAGCCGAGTGGTTAAGCTACAGGTTTGAATCCGGCCTGAGGCCCTTTACCGCATGTCTCTCCCCTGCTCTTGTCCTTGTTTCCGACTCTATCCACTATCCTCCTCTATCAAATAAAGGCAAAAAAAATGCCAAAAATAAACCTCAAAAAAAAAAAAAAAAAAAAAAAAATCGAAAATTTACTGAGGGGGATAAATTTAAATTTAACAAACCACAAACTAAGGAAAATCCAAAGGGGGTTAGGCACCTGGGCTTTAAAGGTTAGGTGATAAGGGGAAGGGGAAGAAATCAAAATAACACACCACAGACAAAGGAAAAACCCACCACGGTCGAGGTAGCCCTTTTGAAGAGGTCTGCATCAGATGAGCCCCAAATGCCCCACCATGGAGGTCTACAGCCAGATGTCTCTCAAGACTGCTGGTGGGTTTCGGGGCCCTTGAGACATTTACATCAAGACCAGGGGCTTGTAGCAACCCTCCAACTCGCCAGATGGTACTCTATGCTGTGCTTACTCGCCACTTCCACACCTTACTGTACCCTTTGTTATTTTTGGTACGGATTATTTTTCGATGCCCCCGGTACAATGCAAAGACATCCAGAGAGTTGTGTCTATCCTCCTTCCTGCTCAGTGGTGCCCTCAGGTGGGCTTACTTGCCACATCTACGCCTTAATTCAACCTCAGTTTTTGGCCCAGACATGCCAAAAAACAATTTTTGAATTGTGGGAAAAGATAGATGAAATATTTATGTTTTCTGTAAAAGTTATGTGGTTTCATGTAAAATTCTGAGGTTTTCCACCTAAGAAGTTACTTTTCTTTGTCAGGTGACAAGTAATCTGTATCTTGTGCCAGAATTGTGATTTTCCACAGGCACACTCCACAACAAGTGTTGGTTTTGACCTTTGCCTCATCGGAAAGATAACTGGTCAAGAAGTGTGCTAATGCTGGTGATTAAGAATTCGATTTGAAATTTACTACAACAAACTTAGATCATAACGTAATGTTGTTTCAATGTGTTATGGGCCTTATGAACGAGCTTTTCAGGAATGCCAAGGATTGTCCAATTTCATAGAAACTTGAAACTCTGTTTTAAAAAGCACAGAGGTGCTCAGAATTAAGGGGTAGGGTTACAGTTAATAATGGGATTGAGTTTATAAGAGCAACTTTAAATTAACATACTTTGTTTGAGTCATTTGTCCACAAGTGATTGATCTTAGCCATCTCAGCCTGTTTCACTGCAGCTTTCTGGAGAAATCTGCTGGAGCAATTCACCAACTTTTTTTTTTGCCCCTATTCATCATCAGAGCTATAAATATGCAAAAAAGGATTCCAGGTTTAAAAATACCAGAATCCTCTTTAAATAGGGTGCCATCAGATGACTCAGGATTTCGTTGTCAAGACTGGAGACTTGAAAAATAAAGCCAAATTTCCACTGGCAGCTCTCCTCTGAAGCGTTTTCTGATAAATTCAAACAGCAGAATTTTCCAGAGCCTCTGCGTCAGGAAACATGATGACCTCTCTTCATGGAACAGTGACAGACAGCCTGTTTTCCCTCCACTTCTCTCCTCTTTGCCATAAGCTGTCATGTCAGTCACTTTGGTTGACGGCCCCTCAAGTTCCCCCGAGGGGCCTCCCTATAATGTGACACGATGGCAGACATTAACCTGGGATTAAATCTAAAAGGTAAGATGGCGACGGGGATTTGTGGCTGTCACAGGAGCTTAAAGGCGATGTGGTGCATTTTATTTTATTTTATTTTGCGGTGAAGCCGTGGTGGGGTGGAGGGGGGTATGTAATTAACCTCCTCTGTGGGGGAAATTCTATTACAAGCTCCTATTCTGCCATGCAAAGTGTGGTGCGGGGAGATGTCACAGGCCGTCAAGCAGAAAGCCAGGGCTGTCTGCATTTTAAACCAAACTTCCAATTTTCTCCCCCTATCTTTCTTCATTCTCACTGAAGCTGGAAATTGAGTATGGCACACTTATGTGGAGAGGGAGGGAGGGGAATAAAAGGTAAGCTGCTTTCCAGGAGTTTAACAAGTTAGTTATTCTACCTACATTACCTGAATGTTTAGGCAGAGAGCCATGGTTGTTTGGTGTTTCTGGAGCTGCTGGTAATGTTGAGGCTACGTCTTTTAATTTAGTATTTAATTAGGTTTAAAAACTGAATTTAATGACTGTCACCCATCAGAGACTTTCCAGCTAAAACAGCAAAAGTCTTCCAGTATTTTTAGACAAATCCTGCTCTGCCTGTTAATGCATTATTTCTGGGTTTTTTTATGTTTAAATTGAGGAAAGAGAAAACAAACCAGAAATGTAAAGCCCAAGGGTGAAAGCTGGCATACGAGTTTGAATGACAGCTGAGCTAGCAGACACACAACATAAACTAGAACTACCCTCCGGAGGTTTTCTGCCTCCAGGAGGTATACAATGGCTGGACAGTGAAAGGACAGCTGTGGGTCAGGATGGAGGCATAGGTTTTTTTTCACATTTGTGCAAAGTATGAAGAAAATGTCTTAAAGGGTTCTTAACATATGATTAGAAACAACAGAAGCACATAAGGCCAAAAGACCTTTAACCTTCAACGTTGAGTCAGAGTGGTCACTTGTGCAAAGTTGGAAGAAAATTCCATGAAAGCATTTCATTGAATAAAACCACTCTAGTGGACAGGTATGTTTGCACCTTTGTGTAAATGGATGGAAAACCCCAAGACAAAATGACTTAGGTGGCTTTCACACTGTAAAACCTACTTTCCCCAGCAAAGCAGTTAATTCCCATTTTCTAAATAAATCGTGTAAATCATCAGAATCAAGTCAACAAATGGTTTGTTATGACTCACCTTACAGATGTTCAAGGGATGGAATCAGGGCTGTTTCTAGCTTTGTGGGGGCCCTATGCAAGATGCTGTTTGGGGCCCCCTAGTTTGCTAAACTAATGGAGGTATTCCTAATCCATTAGATGATCCATGAACACGCCACAATCTATTAGACTTCACAAGCAAAACATGCCACAGTCATGATAACCTCTCATATTAAAATATTTATGGTCTGAACCTATATCTTTTTCTGTGGGCGGAGCTAACAGTCATATATAGCAGAATTTACATGACACTTACTTCACTTACTTCAGTTTGATATTATGCTTCTTCTGAATTAGCTGAAGGGGGACGGGCCTCATGATAGTCTTTGCCCTGGGTCCTCAAATGACTACAACTGGCCTGCCTCACACCTGCAGCTCTCCAAGACACATCGTTCAGCCCTTCCTCATTCTGTAGCTTTGGTTTTATATTTCTGCTCTTTTGACAGGATTTATTATCAGTATTACATTAAAAATCAAATAAAACACCCACGTTTGGACAGCTTTCACTTGATATTATGTTTTTACCTCTGCCAAGGAGGTTATATGATCGGCAGGGTTTAATGGTTTGTTAGCAACATAACTCTTCATAAGATATGGGTGTGAGAGCGCATCGGTAGGAAGTAACTGGAGGAAAAAGTTAAAACAAGGGCAAGGGAAGCTTCCATTTGAACACAAGACAGCACAGCTCAATGAATGAACTACTTGAAGAGACGCAACACTGGCGGGCTTCCTCTGCTCTCTTCTCTTACACACGCTCCTCCGTCGCTCCACTGTTGAGCGCACCTGACGGTAATAATGTACGGATGTAAAAAACATAAAAGTTTATATTTGGTAGTGAAAGCCCGTCTTGATGTGACCTACAATTAATCTTTACTAATGACCGTGTTTACCTTAAGGAATTTTTTTTTCTAAGAAAGCCAAAGAGCCAAAACTGGACATTAAAGAGCCACAGGTGGCTCGAGAGCTGCGGGTTGAGTTTCACTGATATAAGGGTTAAAGACAGGTAATTTTAATTCTTCTCAGAGGAGGCTGAACATTCAGCTTTAGGGTCCCCTATTCACTTGTGAGGCCCTGTGCATTTGCATTGTCCACATATAGCAAGAAACAGCTCTGGTTGGAGTCAGCGAGATGAGATGCAAAGGCAATACTTGTTCCTGTTAACTAAAAAAAAACACTGTATCCACATAGCATGAGCCCATTTAATCTTCTCAGATGCATGTAGATGTGTAGATACAAAGAGTTATGTTGCTATAGCGTCCTAAAAAATGATTTCAAAACCTCCTTGTTGCAAGGATGGGGTGTTGCTTAAAACAGTAACTGTCTTTGCTCAGGACATGACCCAAGTAGTTGCCAATTGTAGCTTCTTCTTCTTATAAACCAGCTACGTGCATACCACCACCTGTTGTATGAGACTGAGTCTATACACAAGTGTGCCTGGGCAAGGATTGATGTTGCTAGTGTGAAAGCAAGCCGGGGGAGGGGAGGGAAGGAATCCGTTTGAATCAGTTGAGGCTAATGCGAAAGCACCCTTAAGTCCTGGATAATGCCTGAATGAATGGATTAAAGATACATACTTGCAAAGGTAAAGGGTAGATCCACTAAGATTCTTTTTAGCTAATAGTACCGATATTTGTGCCTGCTAATAGCTCCTAGTTTACAAAGAATCCTCTGAAGAATTTGCAAGTGGCAGAAGTGTCTGTGAGCTTAGATCACCAACACCACAATGACAGAGTGAGACAGAAAAAAACAAAAATGCAATTTTCTGACAGAACTTGTTTCTGCAGACACATGCAGCAAACACACACCTGTTTGCACATTAGATGATTATTAAATGATGGTGTGCGATTCAGACTCGAAACATGGAAGCAAACACTTACACCTCCGCTGTTGTTGCAATATCACATAAAAGACATTACTATCATGCAAATTAATATGTTTTGAAATCATTCATTGGTCAGATAAAGCTAAGAGAAATCATTTTGAATTGTAATACACTTTATGCAGTGTAAATCAACATTTTATCAAACAATTAATTGGAACGTTAAGGATATTTTTTACTATGAGTATTAACAGCAACAGACATTAACTCACACTGCAAAAGACTACAAGTTTCACAGCAAACTTGAGACAGACGAGATTTCTGATTAACAGTGCAGCAAGGAGACATTAATTTCCTATGAAGGATCAGGAGGATGCAGTGGTGCGCAGATATTATTGGCCATTATGCACACCATAGCTGTTTACAGTATATGAGATGGAGCCAGGCTGGTAGTGGACACTACAGTGTTCTTTACACTCTTTTACAGGTAGAGCAAGGTAAGGTAAGAAAAAAAATCAATTTTTAAAAACTGCTTAAATTGCATGACAGAATTAAGGATTGTTTTTTGACAATCAAAATATTATTTTAATCATTTTTAAGAAATGAACTGTCTCCCGAAAATACATTGTGGGTCAGATGAAATCTGCCCATTGGCTGGGCTGTATGACACACCTAAAACATGGTGTAACATTACACCATCAAACACAAGTCCTTTATGAAAGGTGTGCCTGTTGTAGAGGAAAAAGATCATCCCTTCTAATCAACCAAATAACACCCAGACACACAATCTATATAGAAATAAAACTGGTAATATTAATAATGATATGAAACGACTCAAATCGTAGGCTCATATCGTTCACGTAAAAAAGAGTTGGCTCTTTGAACCGACTGGTTCTTTAACGATCCATCACTACCAATCACCAACCTTATTTAAAGATAAACAGTGTTTTGTTTTTGATCTCTGGTAACAGCTGGAAAAAGATTTCACACACATATCCAAACCAAAGAGGGCAGAAATAACATGAAGCACTGCATTACCCACAATCACTGCTGACATTTCTCCTGGATTTTTAAAGATCATTCAGTGGTAATATTCAGGTTTGGACATATGATATCTTATTTGTTTGCCTTTGATTTAGTGCCCTGGGGGTCAGTTTTTGCTGTGGTATCAAAACAGGTACTAATATCTTAGATTTTTACTATGAAAATGTAGAAATTCAAAATCTCTGGTATCAGGACACCTCTAGTGTTCATGCTATTTGAATGAATGGGGTTCGTAGAACTGGGAACCTAATGTGAAACCAGCTTTAGTTGAAGCTTAGCGATCATTAAATAGTTTAGATTTCAAACACTCTTTAATAGAGCTTGTGTTTCTGGTTAATATCATTAATATGAGTAAAGAATCTTTGTTTAAAGAATCAACCCAAACCGAATCCTTCCATCTCTCCATCCAGCTGACCCATATTTCTTAAAATCCTCATGAGCGGACTGAGTGATTGTGTCCACCATTACATTCCCTTTCAGCAGCAGAAATTAGCAGACGTGTTCAGCTTTGTTTTGCAAAGTGCTTTTCACGTCCCTGTCTCTCAGCTGTGGATAGGAAGCAGAGCGCTGAAAGACCACTTTACAGCAGGCGTGTTAGAGAGGGAATTAAAAAGGGTGCATTTAATGGCCTCAAGAAAATTGCAGGCCACATGAGACCCCCCTTTGGTTCTGCTTCCCTGGAGCTTTGACTGACAGCTCCGGTGCTGCAATTGTGTCGTTCCCCTGCCAGCGAGGCTGCTTTGGCTCAGGTATATGCAGGCAGCTACACAGAGAAGGACTATCTGTGACAAACCCGGCTCTTTGTGCTGCACTTCCTGGCTCTTCCCAGGACAGATGTACCATTCACCTCCCAAAATCAGCAGCCGTGTCGCAAATTGTTACCATTGTAGGGAGTCACAGCAGAGCGGATGTAGTGGAGGGGAAACTTGCAAAGAAGCCAGTCCAGACACTTTTGTACTCTCAGGAATTCTTTAGAGTGATGCACTTCAGCAGACGGACACACCGGAGTTAGAAATGGAGTGTGTACAGAAAACAGTAGCCGTCTACCTTAAAGCTGCTTAACTACGAGCCCCTGTTAAAAAAGTAACAATATGAGCATACTAAGGCACAACTATAGACTTGATTTCATGATGATGTTGGCTGCCTCATAACTCCTGCATATGTTGTGAACACAAGGGGCAATACTGAGTCATAGGGGGGAGGGAACTAAACAGCAGTAACAGAGTACTTTGAACACTAAGGCTGTGTCAAAAACTGTGTCTGGAAGGTCCAGACACAGGTGTATCAGTATTCCTGGTTACCAGTACACCATGAAGATAAAAGAACACTCCAGACAACTCAGATAAAAGTTTATTTAAAAGTATAAGTCAGGGGATGGATATAAAAAAAAAATCAAAGGCACTGAACATCCCCCAGAGTTCAGTTAAATCCATCATCAAGAACTGGAAGGAATATGACGCGCATGGGAATCTGCCGAGATCAGGCCATTCTCACAAACTGAGCGACCGTGCAAGAAGGGGACTAGTGAGAGAAGCCACCAAGACTCCTATGACTACTCTTAAGGCGTTACGGTAAGAGTTGAGATGGGAGAGACTCTGCATACAACAACTTTTGCCTGGGTTCTTACCCAGTCAATGCTTATGGGAAAGTGGCAAAGAGAAAGTTGCTGTTGAAGGAAACTCAGATTAAATCTCTGATAGAGTTCACCAAAAGGCATGTGGGAGACTCCATGGTCAAGTGGAAGAAAGTTCTTTGGTCTGATGAGACCAAAATGGTGCTTTCGGCCATCAGACAAGATGCTATGTTTGGCAGACCCAAACACCGCACTTCACCTTAAAGGGATACTTCAACATTTTGGCAAATTCACCCATTGCCATAATTCATATAGTCTTAGTAATAGGTTCGTTACCTTTAGTTGTCGGTGGAAGCTATTTTTAGATCAACTTGTCCACCAGAGTTTTTTGGAGTTGTTGGATTGTGTATTTGATGAGTTTGATGAGGGAAAGCCGGAATACCGTCTGCTTACATTGAGTTGGCACAGCAGCTCCAAACTCGGCAGCAGTAATCTAAAAACAGCTGGCACCGATAATTAAAGGTAACGAACCTATTACTAAGACTATATGAATTATGGCAATGTGTGAATTTGCCAAAATGTTGAAGTATCCCTTTAAACACACCATCCCCACTGTAAAGCATGGTGGTGGCAGCATCATGCTGTGGGGATGCTGCTAGCCCTGGACGGCCTGTAAAGGTGGAGAGTAAAATGAATGCAGCAAAACATAGGACTACACTTGAGGATATTTTTCAGCAATACAATGACCTGAAGCCTACAGCAAAAGCTACACAGAAATGGTTTAAAAACAACAAGGTGAATGCTCTGGAGTGGTCAAAGCCCAGACCTCAACCCAATTAGAAATTGTAGTTGGATTTGAAAAGTGCTGTTTATTCCTAATCCCCATGCAACCTGACAGAGCTTGAGCAGTTTTGCAAAGCATATAGTAAAACTGCAGTGTCCAGACCTGCAAACCGGATTGAGAACTATCCACACAGACTCAGTGCTGTGATTACAGCCAAAGGTGCATCAACTAAATACTGCCTTGAAGTGCATGATTATTTATTATTGATTATTTATGCAGTCGGAGGGGTCTGCATAAAATAAATGACTCATCAAAATAAATGATGAGTCTTTTTTGGTTAAGCTACCTCCAGTATTTGTCAAGCTGATCAGAACACATTAATCTAGACAAGAAATGAGATACTGGGGCACACTGGGCATCTGGTCAGTTTTGAAATAAGACACCAGTTGCAAATCATATATCCATAGGTTCATTAATGCATGGGTTTACAGGGACTGCAGTCTACGGGATCTACCTTCATGGGGGCCTTGAGAGTGTAAAATATAATGCACCAGATGACACACCGATGGTAGTAGGCCTTAATATTGACACCCACTGAGTGCGAGTTGATTTCAGCCACGGAGGGTACTTCAGTGAGCCGCTTGGAGGGTCGACTTTATCAGTATCACAAACTTTTCTTCCCTCTAACTGTGCTTGGCTGTTAGTGCCAGTTTTTAGGAATTAGATGCTTGTTTCAATGAGGCTGATTCACACACAAAGGAAGGGTTTTTTCCAGTGTAACAGGCAAATGGCCAGTCTATTGGTGCACCCGTCGTGCGTCTTTGTGCAGACACTTTAAGGCTTTCATGCCCATACACAGTGAAACAAATGCTAATGCCACACACAAACACACATAAGCTAACATGTCAGTATAGTACACTTGAGGCTTCTATCTGCAGAGGAGAAAAAGATACAGCACAGACCTGAACTTTTCTCCTCCCGCTTTAAAGCTGACCATTGTGCATATGTGTGTCAATGGATGTAAATACCAGCTACTGCTCTCCTTCCCTCTCTCTCCTTAGCGAGCTGCTGACTGTTAAATTATTGTTTTATGAACATTCCCCTAATATATGTTATTACCTTAATGTTTAAACTTAAGTACATTATATTGCCAAAAGTATTTGCTCACCTTCCTTGGCTCGCATATGGACTTAAGTGACATCCCTTTCTTAATCCATGGGGTTTGATATGATGTCGGTCCACCCTTTGCAGCTATAACAGCTTCAACTCTTCTGGGAAGACTTTCCACAAGGTTTAGGAGTGTGTTTATGAGAATTTTTGACCACTCTTCCAGAAGCACATTTGTAAGGTCACACACTGATGTTGGACAAGAAGGCCTGGCTCTCAGTCTCCACTCTAATTCATCCCAAAGGTGTTCTACCAGGTTGAGGTCAGGACTCTGTGCAGGCCAGTCAAGTTCATCCACACCAAACTCTCTCATTCATGTATTTATGGACCTTGCTTTGTGCACTGGTGCACAGTCATGTTGGAACAGGAAGGGGCTGTCCCCAGACTGTTCCCACAAAGTTGGGAGCATGGAATTGTCCAAAAGTCTCTTGGTATGCTGAAGCATTCAGAGTTCCTTTCACTGGAACTAAGGGGCCAAGCCCAGGTCCTGAAAACAACAACCCCACACCATAATCCCCCCTCCACTAAACTTTACACTTGGCACAATGCAGTCAGACAAGTACCGTTCTCCTGGCAACCACCAAACCCAGACTCATCTATCAGATTGCCAGATGGAGCACTGCGATTCATCACTCCAGAGAATGTGTCTTCACTGCTCTAGAGCCCAGTGGCGGCGTACTTTACACCACTGCATCTGATACTTTGCATTGCACTTGATGATGTATGGCTTGGATGCAGCTGCTCGGCCATGGAAACCCATTCCTTGAAGCTCTCTACACACTGTTCTTGAGCTAATCTGAAGGCCATGTAAAGTTTGGAGGTCTGTAGCGATTGACTCTGCAGAAAGTTGGCAACCTCTGCGCTCTATGCGCCTCATCATCCGTTTCCAGATCATTATTTGGATGGGTGAGTGAATACTTTTGGCAATATAGTGTATATTGTGAAAATGTTATCAAAACATTTGATACATGTCACATTGCAGGAAATATTACAAATATACAGTATCGATAATTGACACATCAAAAACATCATAAAAACTCTTAAATCCTAATAAGAAACAGCAGGGCAGTGAGAAATAGGCAGACAGGAGTCTGTGATAGAAAGCTTCTACAGGAGTCAAAAAAGACTTCAGCAGAAAGGATGAAAGCAGTAAACTTCTCTGTTTTATCATCTTTTTTTTTTAACACATTAATGAGTGTCAAACAGCAGTTCAAATCTTTCCCAAATGTGAACTTAAAGCAGCACATTCATCTAATCTATTATTTTAATGAACAATTATCAGTCACTGTTTTCAACATTATTTTCATGTCCTTTTTTTTTCTGTCTTTTTGATGTGAAATATGGTGCTTTAAAGCAAGAAACCATCCAAAAAGGATCTGCAAATCAGACCAGGAGAATATTAGATCCCCTGTAATGGACTGAAAACTGGAACATTTAAACCCTGCTACTCTAACAGTAAAGTGTGATTTCTCTGTTATGTAATGTTTAATTTGTGCAGGCAGAAGTCCTTTAGGAAACCTTACTGTGATCAGGTTGATTAAAGAGATCGTGAGAACAGAGCATGTGCTTTGTATCATCCCAGATGTTCTTGATTCTGGCTTTTTTAAATGACATTGCAAAATTTGTCAGCTTACGTTTTCTCTTGGTGGATGAGAGCAAATGTTTAAAGTCAGAATTTAAGTTTTCTTGTACATTTCAAAGGACTGTTAATCTAGTTAAAGTCAATTTAAGCATGCTACAGTCAATTTTATTTTAAAATGTGATTCCTGGACACCAGAATTGTAACTCGTTAACACTGAGAATGGCTTTTAACTTTCTAAAGCTTCTGGCCACTGAGGAATTGTTGGTTTGATTTTTAATGTAAACTGTATCAATTATCTAGTGCAGTTTTTCATGGGAGTGGGGCCTCCAAAATGCCAGCAGCCCCAGGACCCAAAGTGACACTAAGTTGCCTTTGCATATATCCCATCAGTGCAACAATACTGTGTCAAAATAGACACCAAATGAAGAACAAATGAAGCTCAGAAAGACAAGTAAACTGTTGCATGTTCTGTTTTCATAATCTTGTGCAAATTCAGCTCTTTAAGGGAGTGCTCAGCTTCAAAAGCTGCACTAATCTTATGTGATGCATGCTATTGGATCGAGCAAAACCTTGATACAGACTGCACACATGGATGCTGTAAGGTCTGAGTTATTCTAAAGTTAACACTGAATTTTGAAATCTAATTTATAAGTTTGATACAACAGAATAAAAACTTTAGACTGCTTTTACAAAAGTTGCATAAGAGACTTTTTGCTCAGGTAACCGTTCAAACTCTTATCAAGCCAATTCTCTTTCCTGTTAAAACAGACTGAGCTCAAATGGGCATTCTTAAATGATATTAACCAGTTTTATTTCTCATTGCTGTATGACCAGTAAGATGCCAACTTAAACATAAGATAAAAACTCTACAAGAAGTGAATCCATGCAGTGGGTGGTAAACTCACAGTGAATCAGATGAATGTGTTGTCCTCATATAGAGGGATTGTCACTCTTCGTTTGGCGAGCGTTTTGTAAAGTGCTGAGGTCTGGTGTTGGTCCTCATCGTGGTGGAATTAACCATGAAAACACTCGAGCTTGGACTCACAGAAAGAGCGTTTCTCCCAGCAGGGAGTAAGAGCAGCGTGTTTATCAAAGGCCCGACGCTGCATATTTTGTTATCAGCTCGTTGCACTGACGCCTTCCTGTTGGGGGGAAAGTTGTGGAAGAACTGGAACCCCCCCCCCCTCCCCACTAACACTCACACATGAAGAGGCAAGCTGCAGACCAGCCTACAGCGGCGATTATTCTCACTCCAACACGAGGGCTTTGCTGCAGGCTGAACTCCATAAAGACACTAAACATAATTAAGAACAAATTTTACAACAGTAAATGCAATAATTGTGTTTTCAGAGAACTTTGTTTCAAAGCCAACTTAATTCCAATGTTAATACTGAGAAAGGATTGTATATTAATCCTGTTTAAACACTGTGCTGTCCCATAAAACTCTCTCCTATTACATAATGCAACAACAACGACTAATGTTCCTGCATTATAGTTTTCCCTATAGACCTTTAGTACCAACTGAGAACAAATAGGATTAATCTGTTTTTTTTTAAATAAGCAGCCTGGTTATCCAATTTAATCACCCCATAAGCCAGCAGTTTAAAAACTTTTTCTAATTTTATACATTGAATGATTTTTAGCCTCCACCCAGTTTCATATACATTGACATGTAAAAAAAACTTTTCTGTCCTTAAAGTTGAAACTTTTCTGAAAAAAAGGCCTGCAACTTAAGCATAGATAGATAGATAGATAGATAGATAGATAGATAGATAGATAGATTGGTAGAAAGTACTCATTTTGTGTCCGATAAAAACACTCAAGAAAAATCACAACTAACTTTAATTGTGAAAAACCTACAGGAAATAGTGTGTTTATCACAGATTTGATTGAGCTATGGCAGCAGAACCAGTGAGCAGAGTTTACAGCTGCTTCTCTGACCTCGTTTGAGTGGGTCATGAGAAAAAAAACAAACAAAAAAAAAACAACTTTACATATTTTTTTGAGCTGTTGTGAGATGACTTCTTAAAGGGCTGGGCTCAGGACAAACCAAGACTATCCAATGCAGCACTTAGGGTGTGATAAAGCCACAGAGAGGCTAACAGACACGCTCTGCAGAGTGAGTACACTTGCTACGCTGCTGTACGTTCCTCTCCAGAACATCAGACTTGAAGAGGAAAGAACATCCGTTTTACAGATTTACTGTGCAGCATGTTAACAACACCGGCACAGCTGCTCCTAATAATAGATCAAAACATGCTAATGACTGGGCTCAGACTGAGCTGCTGTCTGTCACATATCACTCTGCCATGAATGTTAAGTTGAGTTACTTTTTATTTCAACCAGTTAGAATAACACTCCCCCTGGAACAAAAAAGAATCTGTCCAAAATAGTCTGCACATCTTTTGATAGGGTTGCCATTTCTTAACTATGAAGTTAACTGTTTTCTATCAGTTTCTCAAAGTCCTTCCTGGATCCCATTTTCCTTCAGCTAGGCTGGGCCTGGTGGCTAGTGGTGGCTCTGCCCAACAGTTGTTTGGTGTAGTTTTCAACAAGTCTCAGACACGCCCCCTGAGGAATCCCAGCCCATTCTTCTTTGGTCAATCGCAGTTCCCTCCCACAGATTTGATGGTCTTCCGGCATGGACCTACGTCTTCAGTGTATCTCATAGATTTTCAGTGGGATTCAAGTCATTCTTTTTGCAGGCCAGTCAATAACATTCACTTTGGTCTTCTGGAGGTAGTTCCTCACCAGTATGTTGTGTAGGAAGAAAAAACAGCGACCCAGTTTTGTTACTGGCTGTTTAAGGTTTCTTTCAAAATATTCACATATTCTTTTTTCTTCATGATTCCCCTCATCTTTTTGAGATTCCCAGTTCCAGATGCTCTGAAGCATCCACACTGTATAATAATCCCACTGCTGTGTTTCACTGTGAGGACGGTGTTCTTTGGGTGTTATGCCTCTCCCTTCTTTTTCAAACATAAGCATTGTCCCTATGGCCAAAGAGCTCTAATTTGGTCTCATCTAACCAGATGACATGCTTCCAGTATGCAACATCTTTTTCCAAGTGGTCCTTAGCATACTTCAGTTTAGCTTGAAGGTGTCTCTTCTGCAGAAGTGTTTTTCTTGTCTGCAACCACTCAGTCCAGTCCTGTGCAGGCCTCTAGTGATTGTCTTCTTTGAGACTACAACTCCCAACCTCACTAAGTCATTCACTAGTGTCTTGGCAGTCATTTTGGGGTCTTGAGACACATCTCTTACTAGTTTTCTATCCTGAATCATTGATATCTTTTAATCCTAACTGTCCGGCTTGTTCTGTAAGGTCAGAACATTTACGATGAGGTAAGTTGTTACTCCAAGTGAGCCTAAACTACACAGAGAGTAAATTTAAGAAAATGCTGACTGGGAGTGAGCAGCACAATCAGAACTCAGGAGATGGTTATTAACTGAAAGTGAAATGCACATGTTAAGATCTATCAATTTTCAGAGGAAATGCATATTGCCAGTTTACAACAGCAAAATGTCTAAAAGACATTGTAGGACTGGCTCTGGACTGTACTTCCACTGTGAAAGTATGCAGTGGTACAACCACAATTCAAACATACCAGAAATTCACCTGACTGGTTGGAAGCAGCTCATTGTGCTTTGATCAGTCCTTGTTTCCCCATTATGCACTTTACCTTTACTTTTCCCTACTCACAGTGTACCTGGCCAAAGTTTATCAAATTTTGCAGTCCACATTAGAGTGTTTGAAATCTCTGTTTAATCTGTGCGGATTTCCAAACAAACCTCAGAAATATGGAGCAGACATCAGCCATATTGATGGATTTCTTTTCAAACTGTGACCTTCAAAAAATTTCAGGCCTAAAATGTCAGAAGCAGCAGCAGCAGGATGAGGTTTTATTTGCAAAGCTGTGATCAAACAGGAGACTGCTCAGGGACGATGAGGAGCACGCGGAGAGTCTCGTTCCCCCCCTGGATGTTGAGACGGACACAAAATGACAGACATCCGCCGCAGCCTGACATTAGTCCAGTCCTCTATTTGGCAGCTCTTAATTCCTGTTCCAATTGAAGGCTTTCTGCATCGCCAAGAGCTAATGGTTCATGTGATGGCTCCTCCGGACACCTGCCTGCCTCCCTCCCATCAATCCCACCCCCTCTTGGCTTTGACATTTGATCACGCAGAGATCCTCCTATTTGTTTTGGATGCTCTCTTTAATGCCGCCTTTAGGGGTGAAATTGACTGCTGCTTTTAACTTTGTTATATTTACAGACAGTCCAATTGTTTTCAAGCGCTGGCCTAAATTCCTGCGCTTAATAGCTTCATTATGACAGCAGCAATAGATGCACTCTAAGCTGATTGAACTAATTTACTGCCTTGCTCTTTTGTGTTGTTTTATTGTGCAGCTTAAGCTAGCCGAGGGGGGATTTCCTGCAGCAGGTTTTGAATGCAGATACGTCGGGCGTCCCCGTGCCAAACTGATCTCTGAGGCTTTGTCTGCAGCCTTGTTGAACCACTGGAATTGCAGGAGGAGGATTGAGGATGATGTGGTTGTCTGCTGTTGCGGTTCACCCCGTCACAAGCTTTTAAAAACCTGTTCACAATAAGCAGCTGGCGGGGGACTCTCTGTGTTCGCCGCTGGCATGCTCAGACGCTCCCAGGATGCGTCTCCTGGCCGTCCTCCCCATAAAGCACTCCTCGCAGCGCGTGTAAAAAGCGGCGTTTAGCATAATGAAATGTAGGAAGCAATCAGTGAGAACAGTGACAGAATGCAGGCTGACACCCGGGATATTTCCTGCTTGGGAGAAGTCTAATGTGGTTTAAACTCACATCCAGCCTCATAACTGCATAAATAGAGGAAGGAGCGCTATGCAGATGCTACCCATCCGAGCCGCTTCGCTTCACCGTCCGCTCTGATGCTCACTCACTGAAACATACATGAACGACGCAAAACAAATTAGCTACATTTGCATTTTTAAACCTTGCCCAGTCATGCACCCTGTGCATTATGCTGCAGCTCTTTATTTCATCAGATCTCTACCTTTTTTCTCTTTTTCATTTGAGGTTTGGTAATGGATCAAGAATCAGGATCTTCCTTAAAACATGTCAAATATGTCAGCTTGGTTAATGCCTTAAGGCTTAACTCAGCCCTTCCCAAACTTTAGTCACAGCACAGTTTAGAACTGAATTCCCTGGAGCCAAAACCCTTGTACAACCATAACATAACTCCTAAATTTGGCATTTTTAAGTCGGATTGTACTTGGCAATGGTAGTGCCATTAGCCTCCAGAAATTTCAGCGAGCATTGCCCCTTTAAACAGTATGCAATAGTAGAAGCTAAACTATATAGAACTATATAGATTTGTCTATCTTCTCCATCCAAACTGGCCAAAAAACAAAGCTGGCTCAATTGCACAATATATCAAAAGATTTCACCCAGAAGACCTTTGTGGTTGGCACTATTTGCAATGCGAACTTCAACCACCAGCTACATAATCAAATGAGTTAGTTCCCAGTCTGCCACATGATAACTGACAGCAGGTATGGGTTTTGTGAATGTTGTATTCTGCTGCTGAGTTTATGGCCCGGGAAGGCCAAATCTGTAAGTATCTTTCTAACTTTACCCAAGTCCTGCAGCCTGCATCACTCCCCATCCAGAGTTCCCTGCCATACTGAACACCTGTGTTTTACTGACCCTTTTCAACTTTCTGGATATGTATTGGAGAAATTGACTCAGACCAGAAGATATGAGTGGAAATTTATCATCCAGGTAAGTTTATGGCTGTTGCTTTATTCTTGCAATATCTGATAATTAACACTTTGCAAAGCCCCTTCCTAAAACGGCCTCACCAAATCCTACCTTAGTAACTGTAACTATGTACAGGAGGCCTGTCAAGCATTCAGCAGACTCTAGTATGCCAAAGTGGTGAGCTTACAGGACTTCCAAATGTTTAGTGTGGTGCTGAATTTTTCTAAATCAACATATATAAATTTCTAAATGTATAAAATTTGTCCACTTCTTTACAAATCTAATTTTAGTCCTTGTTTATTTGACCCATCCACTGCCCCAACCCCAGTTGTCTTGCTAACAAATTAATCTTGGTAATCGCAGCATTTAAAATCTTGGACATGACTGCAAAGTGCACAAGTATGTGCATTTAGTTTTGGAAAGGAACAAGTGAGTTAAATATTATTGACAAAGGGTTAATTATGCAGCACTTCACCAAAAATCAAAAATATTCATTTGCGCCAAATGTTATGAACCTCTGTTTAATTTGGGTGGATTTAATCTGGAATTAGTGTTAATCATAGACGGATTCTGCCCTTTTTAAATGCAACAAATCAAAGGTCAGTTCCAAAAATCTCAGTTTTTATTCACATTTTTATGAACTGTCGACCCATCCTCTGCAGAAAATTTAATCTCAGTGTAGTTTAGGATGTGAATCACTCCTCGCTCGCGCTGCTGAACTGCGTGTCCTCTTTCAGCTGTACTTTGATGAGTTTTTCAGAGACATTTGCATGCTGAGGGACCACGTTTTTATTACAAACACAAAGCCCTGCACAGAAGGCTGTGTTGTTCTGAGCGAAAGGAATTTTCTAAAAATACAGCTCACAGATCTGACGTTTGGCCAAGTGGATTAGGTACCAAATCATGCTCATCTCCTCTGAAGGCAGCTCTATAATGCAAAGTTTATTGCTTTACATTTACCTTGATATTTCTAGTGGTGTGTAAAAAGTGAAGACAAAGTAAGGCTGGTTACACTAGAAGATTTCAGATTAGATCTCAGACCAGATTTTAGGCCTGTTGCTCCCCAAAATTATCAGGAGAATGGTCTGATTTGATACTTGTCACAACTGATCATGTATCCAAATAAAACTGATAAAGTCTGTTGTTTTAGAACAATTTTACTGCTCCTGATCAAGTTACAGCCTCGCACCTTTTGGAACCTTGGATATCAAGCGTTTAATATTAAAGATTCCAGACTGAGCTGCCTCAGACAAAGCAGTCACAGTAGCCAATGAGAGTAAGCCATCTGGGAAGTGTCACCAAACATGCGACTAATATGATCATGTGACTCATGGACATGCCTCAGACTGGCAAGGACTGCTTCGTATAGTAAGAGGGTAAGAGGGATCTGAGCACACTTGAGCCCAAAGTCTGATTCCATTTGGTCAGTCTTAACCAGGGGTGGAAAGAAACTAATTACTTGAGAATTTTTTTTAGTGTACTTGCAGTTTTTTTGAACATAATTGGAAATCCACACTTCTACTTGAGTATGATACTTTAGTACTTACCTTTGTTGATTACACAGTAGCACATAAAGTGAGAGGATGATTCCACATCACATATCAACACAGCTGTTGTGCAATGAAATGGTCCTGAGCGTTGGAGTTATTTGACAGTGTTAATCCACCAGTGTAAGTCAAAAGAGTTAACTAATCTAATTTCTGCCCATTTCAATCTCAAATCTGAGGGGTTGTGTGAGCAGAGGTCCCCATCATGCCTTTAGGCAGCATTAAGTGTTTTATATGTGTTTTAGGTGTGTTGAGATTTTGTACTTTGATTCCTGCTGGCATTCTTTTAGTCATGTTTCTAATGGATTGCTGTTGTTTTTGTTCCTGACACAATTGCACCATGCATGAAGTTATCCACTGAGTTAGAATTCCTACCGGTGGCTTTTAAAGTGTTACATTTATTTATTTATCTCGACTTTATTTAACCAGGAAAACCTCATTGAGATTAAAAATCTTATTTACAAGAGTGTCCTGGCTAAGACAGGCAGCAGCACATTTAACAAAGACATAGACACAAAAAACAAAGCAATTATTTTTTAGAGATACCAAATCTGAGTCACAGATCAGAAAGTCATCAGTCAAAACATCTACAACCTGATACATTATCCTCCAATGCATTCAATCTACCCTTAAAAAGATTTAAAGAGACCAGCTCCTCAAGACATAAGGTCTCCTGAAGAAGATTCCAGGCTGCAGGAGCAGCGTACCTGAAACTCCTTTAACCCATTTATAAGACTGACTTGGGGTAAAGAGAGCAAAAGTAAATCCTGTGACTGAGTTACAGAGTGAAGACTGTAGCTTCCAGAATTTTTGACATGAATGAAATCACACGAGTAAGATGGAAGCAGATATAGTAAAGCCTTATAAATAAGGATATGCCAATGATTTAGCCTACAAAGAAGGCCAACCAACTCAATCATTCAGAGTACAAAGGTGAGTTAAGGACTTGAGGTTTGTTATAAACCTCAGCGCCCCATGGTACACAGCATCTAAAGATTTAAGGCATTGAGAAAATGTATGCATGCACAGAACATCACCGTAATCAATCAGAGACAGGAAAGTGGCAGAAACAAGTCTTTTCTTTGCAGCAAAAGAAAAACAAGACTTATTCCGTGAAGCTTAAAAGTCAAAGAATCATCAGTCAAGAATCCAAGATATTTATAAGATACAGATTCAGTCACATCACCCTGAGACGTAGTGACAGAAGGAAGGTTCAGCTCCTTTTTCTTTGAGTTTGAAAACATCATGAGTTTGGTTTTGTCAGGATGGGGAAACCAGTTTTAATTCCCACAGTTTCCTGTTCAATATCAAAAGCTTCCTATAAACGACAGAGAGCCTGATGCTGTGTAGGAGCAGAACAATAGATGACAGTGTCATCGGCATATAAATACAAATTTGCATTGTGAACATCATGCCCGATACTGTTGATATACAGTGTAAATAACAGACTCTATATCAGTTTGATTAAATCTATTAATGTTGCTGTATAGAGATGTGACTTTACCTGAACAACCTGATTGGAGATGTTGTTGGTGTAGTTCCGAGCAACCCTCCACCTCCCCATCACTACCAAGTGTATAAGTCCGTCAATGTTCAGATGGACTAAGATGACATCTTCAGCCATCACCACCACCACCAGTGTCTGGACTCCAGTAGGGGGATAGATCTTTCTGCCACTAAGGGCAGACACCCTTTGATTACGCTGTCCTTGTGGCGTTCGAGCCCCAAAGAGACTCTGACAATATTTCAATATTAAAATCTATGTTTATAGATATAATTCATCTTTACAAATGTAAAATAAAATATTATCTTTAAATCAGTTGCTGGCCTTTCCTGATTGAACTATCCTCTGGTTGTTTTTGGGAAGATCATATTTTACTTTTCAACCCCTCAGAGCTGCACAGAGGCACCTACTCTGTGGTCAAAGGCAGCTGTGACTGTCATAAACGTTTTTGCCCTCCAGGACTCCATGCTGGTCACTTGCCTGAAAGCTATGAATGGGGCTGATGACATTGGTTGTTTTCCATGTTTGTTTTTCCTCTGAAGTCACATTTGACCTTTCTGTGAGAGTTTGTGTCAGCAACATCTCCACCATTAAATCATTGCTACAAACAGCAGGACTGTGGATTTGAAGTCCAGTTAAATCATCTAGGGTGTGCTTTTGGAGGATTATGATGTTGAAAACCATTTAAACCATCCTTCCTTTTTTAACTCAGTTGCAATTTGAAAATCATCTCAGACGTAACCAGCGTAAAAATGCAGTTTTAGGATTTTTGAGAACATAAAGCCCAAATTTAACCTTTAAATATGAGTAAATACTGATATGAGTATCTGCTCTGATGGCAGAGAAGCAGAAAATAAAAGCAAACCTTCAGAGAAAGCGTCTGTCTTTAAAACAAATCTTTCTTTGAAAAAGAAGGTGAGAAAATAAACATTTATGGGCTGATGTTTGATGGAAACGCTGTAGCAGCGCTCTCTCTCCCTCTCCCCTCCTCTCCCTCTCGCTCGCTCTCACAGGTCAACAGTAAAAGGATCCGACCCACAGATTGACTTATCTACCTGAATCCAATTTTCATGTTCACTGACTGCAATGAGCGGCTTCATTCCAGGATGAATTACGCTTTTTCTATCAGCTTTTGATAAACAAATCGAGCGCTGCTTCAAGCCCCACCAAAGGAAAAAATGTCGAGCATTCAGCATGAATAAATCACGGGTTAGAGGAGATTTTATTTAGAAACCCAGCCATGATACCTGAATCTGTCTGCTTGGAGAAAAAGTAAAAGAGCAAAGTTATTCTTTGAGAAAGTGTCCTGAAAAATCATTTTCTGTCTTCTTTTCTTTTTGTCCATCTCTAATCTTTAACATTTGATAACCCTGCCATGTTATCTCACCGCTGGTTCTTTTCTTCCTAGAGCTGAATAGTTTTTGTTAAGCTTCTGAAGAAAATATAAATAATATCACATCTCTATTCTTAATAACAGTCATCACAACAAATCAAGCTGTAAAAATACAATATCCCCCCACAGTATGTTCGGTGGTTTAGGGTGGAATCATTAACTTTAACTGTCAGGAAATCCATTCAAACATAGTCTCATTAATTTCAAAATATACTTGAGTCATCAACAACAGTCTCTTTAAGCACAAGGTGATGTTGGTAACAGTTGATTCAGAGGCTGTACCTCCCATCTTTTCAAATGTCTCCTCTCTTTTCTTCTTTGCAGGAACTGCAGTACATTCAACTGATGATCAATATTTTCTAAGAGTTTATGGATCCATCCTCCCCTTGTTATCTCTCCATGGCATTAGTAGTGTAGTGTTGTCTGATTCAGGCTCTGCAGCTAAAAGAAAAGGGAAAAGTCTGCTGTTTGATGCCTCCTTTGATGTACTGATTGTACTTCAACGTCTTACGTTACATTTATAAATAAAATATAGACTGCCCAACCTGGACATGATTCAAGCAGGACAGCTGCTCTCTTTCTATTTCCCCCTCCATCTCTGTCTCATGATGCTGTTCATCCCAAAGAGGTCTTCTGTTAACACAAATCTTTAACATAATCCCTTCATTTATCAAGATTCTAATCAAAAATATTGTCAATTCTATACTTTAACATGTGTTCAACTGTTCTAAAGTTAAAAATGTATAAACATAAATGTAAGTGGAACTGTACAGTGAAACACAGGTCTTTATTATTTTTGTCATAAAGATTGTTTTTCATAAAATTTTCATTTTAATTGCAATTGTGATAGATAATCCACTGAATAAACCTTGTGGGGTAAGAGATCTAGAGATGATGAGCCATTCACAAACAAGCCCATGCTATTAAATGGTTCTTTTATGTTGACTGCGGTAGTTAGCTCCTGTTTGAGTGCCGGTTTCCTTTCCTCCATCCTTTGTGGTTAATCAACATTGAAAAAGCCAAGTTGAACAAATGAAGAGCTGTTTGGGAGCCAAACAACCAGTTCTGTTTAGCTGAGCTAAATGATCTGGATGTCTTAAAAGAGCCTGATTTCTCTGGAGTTTGATGAGACAGAAATCAGCTGAGTGAACACAGTAAGATCAGAGTTTAATGTGCTGAACTGTGACAAAACTGTACTGATTTGTTGAACCAGACCATACATGAGTGTTGTGTGACATCACGCATCCAGGCCTCAGATGGAGGCATTTTTAATTCCTGCCTGCTGCCGTTTCTCTGTGGGGTTTTTTTTGCCAGAATATTTCACTACTTCAGAGATACAAAAGTTGCTTAAGAATTAAGAATGTTTTTATTTTTGCCCTTTCAATGTTTGGCATAGTTATGAACTGCTGAAATCATGGCCTTTGTTAGAGTTTCTCTATGTAGAAATCACTTCGTGACCCCCAAGTGGTGTCCTCTGTTGCTGCGTGATGTCATCTCCAAAGAACCAATACCAAACCATGCGGTCCAACATGATCAGCTCTCGGTAGGAAACAACTTTTGGAACACTGCTGAACTCATCACTGTTACTTCTCCCTCACTGGCCAATAAAAAATAAAGAAGGGCGGGGCTTATGGTGTCAGCTTTGTCAATAACAATGGCAGCAGGGAAATTGATCTAATTCACCTTTTTGAGGGTAAAGCTTTTAAATCTACAGCTGATGCCTATTCCTTTACATTATTTTCATGTCTTCTTGGTGATATCACCTTAAAAAAAGGCAAAATATTAGGCAATCAGAGCTATTTTTAAACAACACTTTGGATACTAATGAGGAAAGCAGATGTAAATTACCCTAGCAACAATAAACACTAATAAGAAGCACCCTGAAACTGAGATTGTTGGCACTACCAGTGCAAAAGGTGGCAGCTATGGAATTATTCTTATTTGTATATTACTACTTTTCATTTTGTTGCTGTATTGCTGCAGTTTCTCCGTTAGGGATCAATATCTTGTTATAAACAAAAATCTTTTTTTTTTTTTTTTTTTGCAGCCAAAAATATATAAAGTCAGTGCAAAGGTGCATAAAGATAAATAATTGCTGAATAATTAAATGTTTTGTGTTAGATCTTGAACCTCAAAGAAAATGTGCATGATATTGTTTTTTTTAAATCAGATGTGTATATGATTCTTCTGATGTCCTGATGCTGCACAGTAAATGTTGGTTTAAGAAGAAAAAGTCATGTTTCACTAACCAAATCTAACCAAAAATAAAAAAGAACTAAATAATCTTGTTAGCACTGACCTAATAGTTGGATTCATCTTGTGTATTGAATATAAAATAGATTATACTTTAACCTTGAGTGGTTGAATGTCAGCTGATAAATTCTCCCAGCATTCCCTTTGCCCGCTCAAGCATCGGGCAGCTACAGAACATTAAATTTTGGGAGATGTGGCATTGTGGTCAAGGACAAAGGAGAACAGCTTGTCTGAATGTCACACCTGTTTGAACTGCAAAGGGCTCAATCTGAAGAGTCAGTAAGCTGGAACTGGCTGTAATGCAACGCCATTACAGTGGAGAAACGGGTCAGAGCTGCAGAGGCACAGTTCAAAAAGGCACCATGGGAGAGCCCGACTCTTTTTACCTCAGCGAACTAAAAAACTGTGTGCAGAGAGCTGGGAGCAAAATGTGCTTTATCTGACCTTCTACAGAGAAACAGAAAAGGCTTCGAAAGGCCAGCACAGAAAAGAAAAACTCAATAAAACGTTGGAATGGAAAAAGAGGACAGGGAAATACAAACATGTATTTAGCACTGCAAATATGAAGGGAGAAAATATGTCTTGATACTGGAGTTGAAAACACCCACCAAATGATTGCCACCCACAGTAAATAACTTTAAAAACCTGTCCACTGGTTTATTGGTGATATATTTTTTAGCTTTATTTATTTATTCATTTTGTGAATTCTCTGAACTAAGAGATGTTAGTAGCTTTCATATATATAAAATTGACTTTGTAGACTTAGGTCCTTATTTTATCAGTGTAAAAACAATTTCTGAGGTGCGACAGAAAAGTTCCATTACTACAAAAATAAAAAAAATAATTAAAATCCTACTAAGCGGTTTTCTTTGAATGCTGACGAAATAATTGAAAGTGGCTTGGAAAAATAGTTGTACTGTAAGATTTATAAAAAGATTCCTAAATTCTTTTTTGAGGTTTTACTGGCCTTATTTATATCAATGGTACATTTACTTAATGCTGCCATCAGTAAAAAGCATTGGTATTGGCAATGCTGGCCCTGTATTTAATTGATATGTGGTTGATATTGAATTTTGCAGTATTGCCTAACACAGAGCTACACTATGCTTTGATAAAACATACTTTGAAAGTGGCAATGCCTTACACAAGTGTAAGGTCAAAAAGCATGGCAACATTTTTACAGCTTTTCTCCCTCAAAATGAGAAATTTCTAGGGCTGACAGCTTCCATTCAGTTGGTCGACTGTTTGGTCGAAAAGCTTTATTCGATCAAGATCACCCTGGTCGGCAAGTCGCTCAGTAGACTAAATTTTTCTTTGGTTGACTACAGGTCTGGACATTTCATAAAGTATTCAGACCCCTGAATTTTTTTTCATATTTGTTATGTTGCTGCCTGATGCATTCATTTTTACTCTGGTTAATCTACACTCAGTACACCATCATAATGTTTTTTTTTATTCATCAAAAAGAAAAAAAAACACTTTAAATTTAGCTTGGGTTCCTCCTGTTTCTCTCAATCATTGCTGTTATGTTTCTACACCTCCATTTGAGTTCAACTGTGTGAAATTACATTGATTGTACCTGATTTGGAAAGGTGCTCACCTCTCTATAGAGGCCTCACAGCTGACAATGCATATCAGAGCAAAAACCAAGCCATGAGGTCAAAGTAACTGCCTGCAGAGCTCAGGGACAGGATGTTCCCCAGATCTGTGCCATGTTGTGAGGCACAGATCTGGGGAAGGCTACAAAAATAATCAGCTGCACTGAAGGTTCCCAAGAGCACTGTTGCTGCCATAATTCTCAAATGGATGTAGCTTGGCACAAGCAGGACTCTTCCCACAGCTGGTCGCCCAGCCAAACTGAGCAATTGGGGGAGAAGGGCCTTAGTTAGAGAGGTGACCAAGAAGCCTATAGTCAGTCTGACTGAGCTCCAGAGATCCTGAGTAGAGATGGGACAAAGTTCCAGAAAAACAGCCATCACTGCAGCCTTCCCCGATCTGGGCTTTATGGCAGAATGTCTAGACATAAGCCTCTTGTCAGTGCAAAACACATAAAGATTTGTTTGTTTAAAATTTATAAAAAAATGAAAAAAAAAAAAAAAGACCTGAAGGACTCTCAGAATGTGAGAAACAAGATTCTCTGGTCTGATGAAACCAACATTGAACTGTTTGGCCTCAATTCAAAATGCTATGTCCTGAGGGAACCAGGAACCCCTCCTCACCTGCCCAGTAACATCTCGACAGTGAAGCATGGTGGTGGCAGCATCATGTTGCAGGGGTGCTTTTCAGCAGCAGGAACTAGGGGACTGGTCAGGGTTGAGCAAAAGCTTTGACCCTGACCCAACCAGAGCCCCAGCTTGAACCTTAACGAACATCTTTAGGGAGACCTGTAAATGGCTGTCCACTGACAGTCTCCATCCAACATGACTGAGCTTGAGAGGATTTGCAAAGAAGAATGGCAGAAAACCCCCGAATCCAGGTGTGCAAAGCTTGTTGCGTCACATTTAGAGAGACGCAAGGCTGCAATTGCTGCAAAAGGTGCTTAGGTAAGGTAAATATGAATTGTTTTGTCAGACTTCTTTTGGTAAGGCTCTTTAAAACACTAAATAGATGAATGTTGTACTTTCTCTCCTCAGATTAACCCTTGCCTCTCCTGTTTTCTGCTCTGACATTAACACAAAGTACCTTCAGAAACTCCTGGAGTGATTTCTGGCCCACTTTGTGACTCTGAATGTAAAATGGTGAGTCAGGCCTTCTCCTGGTCCATGGCAGACGTGTAATGGACAGTGACAGGCCGGCCCAGCTCCTCCGCAGCAGCGTGTGTGATGGAGGCTCATTAATTACCCCGAGCGGGGCGGCCATCCGCAGCCTTCAGGTCGGCCTGCCCATCACCTGCCTGGTTAAGGTTAGAAATCATTGGGAGCTGGAAACGCATGTGTCCTCATCAGGGAGAGAAAAGCAGCCGGTGTCAGAGTTTGTCAGCGCTCTTTTGTCAATACTGAGAAAAAATGAACAGGACAGGAGAGGAGAGGTGAACTGATACTACAGTAATACACTGTAAGTGTCAAATAAAAGACGGGAAGGAAAGGAGGATGGAAGAAAGTGAAACAGAGAGGCTAACATTGATTATTTCAGAGGTTCCCAAAGTAGGACGGTTGTGAGACATCAAAAGGTGTTCTAGGATGCTACCCAAAAAACAATTTACAGTGATTTCAAATTGTTTATCTTACCCATTGTTGTAAAAATATTGACATAATTTGAAATAAAACCAGCTACTTAGTGAGATTTATGCTGGAATTTACAAATTAAATGACATGAGTGAGTCAAATCTTAAATTCTGGTTTGTAAATGCACAGCTTATTTCCCATGTGCTTCAGCAGCACTCCAGTATGAACTTGATCCTAAACGGGAGCTGAATAATGAAACAGGCTGAATTTTCTGTTTCTTGTATGCAGATGTCGTTTCCTCTGACCTTGTGTTTGCAGATGGAGCGTGCAGGATGATGAGCCTCTTGTTACGGTAATAAAGACATGACGGGGGGTCCTTGGAGTCCTCTTCTCAGACCGCCATGCTCAGATGATCCATGTAAAAGCTCTGATACATGCTACTATAATAGACAGCATGCCAGTTTAATAAGTGAGGCATGATGGGGGTTGAAGTTCTCAATCTTAAACCTCAAGATGACTTTTCTCAGCAGTTTGTCTTTCTTTTAACCTTTGTTAATGTTTACAAAGTGCCTTTTGACCATGTGAACAGGGTGCAGCTGTAGCCAGGAGACAGAGGAGCAGTAGGGGGGTTGGAATAGCTGAAAGTTACAAGGATAAGACACAGATGCAGTTATCTAGTTAGAGTTGAGAAAAGTATTTAAGTTCAACAGTCGCCATGATCACCACTCAACAGCAAACCTGGTTTCTGCAGTGTTAAAGTGATAAAACATGTTTAAAGAGCAGAAAACATGATCTTTACAAAGGTTTATATGATGGCTGAAGAATTCATAGAGAAATATCACTTCATTTAGAAGAAGAATTTATTATGTCTTTATGGCACTGTTAGGAAATCATAATTTTCTATACAATCCCAAACAAAATGGTTTTGGGTCAGATAAACTACTCATATTAATGTGCTCCTTGTGATGGCAGTGGGCTTAGCAAGTCGATCAATCAAACTTTATTAAAACACCTTTCAGACAAATTAACTGCAGTTCAAAGTGTGTTACCAGTGAGCAGAAGAGTCAAATGACAAAACAGCAGGAAGTTATAAGGATTTAGACTCAGATGCACAACAATATGAACTCAATACAACAGAGGATGAAAAATACAAGATGAGATATTTTTCCAAGGAAGTTCTCAGATCATTTGAGACAAACCTGTACTTCCCTCTAGAAGCATTGGAACAGTGCTGTTTCAGGCTGGGTGCTTGGTGGCTGTTTCAGTGCTTGACTTTCATTTTGGCACACATGTAAACAAGCCAGGTCTTTCAGAGTCCCTGCATGAGTGCTGTGTCTAACGGGCTTAATATGTTCACCTACTGCCAAGAATCTTGGGAATAGAAGGCTGCTCAATTTTTACCCTGAGCCCTGCATATCTCTCAGCCAAATAGCAGGAAAATCATAAACAGAGAGCTGTATTTACCTTGTTTTATCAGATATGTGAACCCACATGGGTAGAATCTGTCACCTGGTTACACTTCTAATTTTGCTTTTCAAATTAAAAGCCCAGGCAGTAGCTCTGCGTTAATCTAAAATTTTCCCTGCTCAGTTATACACTGAATCCAGTCACTTGTAGGGAGGTTTGATAAGGTAAAACTATAAAGAAAGACAGACCTGTGACAGAAAAGTGAAGGCACTGAAGATAGATTTCATTTGAAACAATTCCTAAACCTCTTCTCCTGTCACGTTGGCATCATTCAGAGCTTTAAACTCTGTCATTCAATTTGCCAGGCTGTTTCTTTTTTCTGTATTTTTAGTTATTATTAAAATATTTTTACAAATTGACCATGAAATGAAGGTTTTTAATTTAGCTTTAAGAGAGTCCTGAACATCAACAAAAGCTGTCTGCCAGTACATAAAACGTTCCTCTATCATGTTGTGTCAAAGCTGCACAATCTGATGCTGATGGGATTGTGTCATTGACAGAGAAGTGTAAGGAAGACAGGCTTTCTGGGCACAACAAGGTTAGAGATAATCTATAAACTGCAATTCTTTTCAAATTGTGGCTTACCTAACATCTCCGTCTCTCTCTGCGGACTAATCTCGTCAGGGACAGAAATCTGGGCTCAATACCATCGACCTCGAGCAGACCCTCTTATCTCCTGCAACTGTGCCTCTCTGTAGGATTGTCTGCAGCTGACAACAAAACATAACGGCACCTCCACCAGAGAAAGACATTCATAAATTGTCCCTCTACTTGGCCGTGCAGAATTTCTCGCTGGATTTCTCTGGAACAATGAGCAAGAAAGTGACAGGAAACTGGAGGCAAACTTCTGCAAAGGATGAGAGAAGGAGGGAGACAGACGAGGCCGAGCAAACATCAGCGGCGAGACGGGCCGCAGCAGTGAGACAGGAAGCTTAGCGTCCTGCATTGTGTCCAGACAGGCAGGGCTAACTGAGGGGTTGGAGCTGCATGCTGTTCCTGTGATTAGCCCTCCATCTGGCAGGGTGGGCCGAGCGAGCAGCCAGAGCGCCGCAGCCTGCTGCATGGAGCTCAGAGTTTGGGAGGAGGGGGGAGGAAAGGGGTTCTTCCGTCTTTCCTCACCATTTGGCAGAGTTCGGTCTGGATGCTCTCACTGTCCAGCCCTGCCCACGAGGCCCAGAGGGATCAAACATGTGGCCAACTTTGTTTTCTGGTCAGTGAAGAACAATGAAGAAGACGTCACACTCACACAAATCACTTAGTTCTTTTGTTTTTTTATTTTGTTGAGACAGAAGTATTTTTTGACTGTCAAAATGTGACGCACTGAATCAAATCATCTCTGGTGACAAGGGAATTTTTGAGGCCTGTCTGGCTTCACATACATCCATCCATTGTACATACCACTTGTCCCATTCAGAGTCCTAGGGGGCTAAAAGGTGGGGTCTTACCCTGGACTGGTCATCTGTCAATGAAAGGGCTGAATTATAAAGATAAGACTGGAGGTATAGTTGCTCTTGAAGGCTGCCATACATCCTCTGCATCAGTTTGTTGGCTGTGCACATACTCCATTATTTACACTACGATGCAAGATGAAGTATGCACATGACCAGCAAGGGGAGAGATGGGAGATTTGTTTGTTTACATATTGCACTGCAGCTGGCTTTGCTTGTTTGCACTTCCAGTGCAATTTGTGGTTTTGCCAAGGTCTAATTTGTCTTTTGTAATATTTATAACTGTCATTTGTGCAGTTTTCGATTTCAATGCATAAGAACCCACTGTGACATGGGGTGTCATGTGACATTTAATGTTTTGTAATTTTCTTTGTAAATCGTCATCTTTGATTTTTAACTCATGAAGTCCTTATATGACACCTAATGTACATCCTGGTGGGTCATGTGACAGGCCATGTGATTTTATGTTTTCAGTGCACCACTTTCAAGATGTCTGTGTGCCAGGCTGACACATTTGACAGAACTAGCAAATTTCCAGAAGCTTCTTTTTCGATGTTGAAGGTAAGATTCAAGGTATTTAACAGTTCTAATCAAAACATAAGACATTCCTTCATACGTTTAAGCTGTTGAAAACACATTTATCGAAAAAATTGATATATAACAAATTAGATAAATATCGTGGTACCATATATGTCACATCAGGGCCTTTAACTGTAAAATTGTCATGAAAAACCTCGTGACATATATGTCACAATAAGAAAAAAACGTCATGATATGCTCAGTTAATACAGTTGGTTCAATGATATTTATTTAATATATTTTATATTGTTAAATTGAAAGCATATTGAAACAAATATAATGAAAAAAATCGTGTTATAGTCATGTAACAATAACAGAATTAATAAATAAAATGCTTAAGTAAATCTTTTTTGACCACCAATAAATAAGATAAACAGTGAAACCAGGAACCTTCTTGCTGTGAGGCAACAGTGTTAACTCTTGTACTACAGTGCAGCCCACACTCAGGCATGCACATATAAAATCTATACCTTGTTTCACAAGTTCATCTGTGCATGTCAGAGCAGGAGCAACAATGGAAGGCAATTATGAAGAAGTGATAACTAAGCCCATAATTCTTACCTTTATGTAACCCCAGATTCCACCATGGCTCCGCATGCGAAGCACACTCCTCTGCATGCGCTCCAGTCCTTCACAGGTGCATCCTAGATTCTGCTCCACTAGAGATACCCCCCAAGTATATTTCCGCAAGAGCCAAAGCCAAAGCACATCAGTCCACTTAGAGCAGATCGATCCAAACAGGAGAAAGAATGCACAAAGCGTCCGGTCAATTTCAAAATTCAACACACAGCAAAGACTCCTGATAGTAAATCATCACTATATCAACATTATTGGGATGCCAGAGGGTCAGAGAGCCACTATTGCACCATTGACAAAATAAAGCTTACTTTTGAGGTGGAAAATCCCTGAATTGCGGAGTATATAGAATTTGGTGGCCTATTGTCACTATACAGAAACATGTTGGTCAAACACATTCCTGCTGCAAAAATTTTACTTTCTTACACTGTGTGACAAAAGTCTCCTTCAGTCAAACTCCCTTCCCTCTGTTGGGTTCATCTCTAAGATTGCTTAGAGAAGCAGCACATTCATATCCTAAGGTCCTTGTTGACATTTGATTGGTATTGTATACCTAAGTCGACACATACCTGACATGTTTTTTGCCAAAACATCCCCTTACCTTATATTGTGTGGTTATTCAACTAATTCCTATGAAAATGCACTGTTTGAGGGAGCCAGGCAGCTAAAAAGGCCTTATTTTATTATGCATTGGCTTTATGTTCCCAAGGAGACACCACTGTTTATGGGCTGATATTATAAACACAGTTTTATACTCCATCTTTATGGTCGTATACGGATCATATTTTAGGTAGAAGCCTCTCTTTGTTTCTGTGATGTTGGGAATTACATGAAATGAATACCTTTCGGGTCTTTAAGCCTTTGTACTGGCAATAGCCAGAGTGCCTATAAAAAGGATTCACTCCCTTGGATGTTTAACCCTTTTGTTAGTTTGATAAATGAATCATGCTATCTATAATTTGGATTACTGGATGAAAAATGTGTAATCTAAAACAAGTGACTGCATAAATATTCACCACCTTTAAAGTGACTGACCTAATTCAACAGTTCCAGCCAATTAGTTCTAGTAGTCTCTCTCTTAGTGAAATATGGATTAACTGAGTGATTGATCAAGATTTTAGTATAAAGATACCTGTGTCTGGAATATCCAGTCACTGGCTACCATTACACCATGAACACAAAAGAAGACTCCAAGCAACTCAGAGAAAGGTTGTTGGAAAGCATACATCAGGGGATGGAGAGAAAAAAATTCGAAGGCACCAAACATCCCCCGGATTTCAGTTAAATCCATCATCAAGAAATGGAAGGAATATGGTACATGTGTAAATCTGCCTGTATCAGTCCGCCCTCACAAACTGAGTTTGCCTGGTTCTTCACCAGTTAAAGCTTTATGGGAGAGTGGCAAAGAGAAAGCCACTGTTGAAGCAAACTCCTATTAAATCTTAACTAGAGGTCACCCAAAGGCATGTTTGAGAATCCATGGTCAAGTGGAAGATAGTTCTTTGGTCCGATGAGATCAAAATGGTGCCTTTTGGCCATCAGACTGCACATCACCACAAACACACCATCCCCACTGTAAAGCATGAGGGAGGCAGCATCATGCTGTGGGGATGCCTCTCGGCAGCCGGCCCTGGAAGGCTTGCAAAGGGAGAGGGTAACCAAATATAGGAAAATCCTTGAGGACAATCTTATTCAGTCTGCAAGAGAACTATGGCTTAGTAGAAGATTTATTTTCAAGCAATAAAATGACCTGAAGCACGCAGAGAAAGCTACACAGGAATGGTTTAAGACAACAAGGTGAATATTCTGGAGTGGCCGAGTCAAAGCCCAGACCTCAATCCAATGGAGAATTTTGGTTGGGCTTGAAAAGTCCGTGTTACCCCAAATGAGGAGACTCCTAACCTGACACATCCATCTGGAAAACCTATCATAGACAGTGTTTGAGAAAGGGCAGAACCTTTCAAAAAAAAAAAAAAAAAAAACTCAGAGGGTGATTGGATGAACGTTCTGTCACCACACCCGAAAATACTGCTCCTCATCTCTGGTTGGTCCTGTTACTTTCTAACCAGGCCCAAACGGTTCAGACGGGAGCTCTGCAAGATGGATTCGTCTGTGAGAAACACGTAAACGAGTGTATCCATCTGCTTTGCAAGGTTAGAAGACTCCAGGGTAGACCCAGAACTCGCTGGATGGATTATATATGTAGCTCTTCTTGGCCCTACTGTACTAAAAGATCTAAAGGAGTTGTTTGACCACAAGGCATTGGTTCTAGTTTGGATTATGGTTCTGGATTCTTTGTCAGAATATTAGACATGTTGAAAGGTTTAAAAGCGCAGATGTGTTTTTGAATTTTAAGTGAGCGTCTCTTCAAACCAATCAGCCAACAGATTGAAGGTAATGATGTCATCTGGAGATAATCTGCAGAGCTGCTCCTCATACAGTGAAAAATAATGAAACGACTCCCTGGACACAATACCAGCAGCCACGCTGTTTCTCCTGAAATATGCAAGAATATTTTCTCCTCCACAGCTGGAAACCTGCTTTTCAATTTCAACTGTTAAAGATGTTTTATTTCTAAGGTTTCAGCCATCTCACAGAGATTTAGTGTCAATTAATCAACTTTAAACACCTGTCATGACCTCTGGTGACATTTGAAGACTCTTATGACTTTCTAAGATGAAAGAATCAGTACATGGTTATTTTATGTTTTTACCTTTATGGGTGTACCTGAATCTTAACAGGCTAATATCTCTTTGGGCCTTCATCAGAATCACCTGCTGTCACTTCAAATTCAAATCCTGCAACAAACAAATACAAATGGAGAAGTTTGAAACAGCTTAGGAAGTGTAAAAAATGTTTGAAACAGTGCCAAAGAAATAGAAAGTGCACGGGCATCTCAGAAAAAAGAAAACTGTAAAAGCTCCATAAGAAGTATTTAAGATACCTACATTTTTTAATTCTTTGTTAGTCTTGATTCTGAGTAGCCACATTATTATGGGATCACCCTTGTCTTACTGATCTTATCCATACCAGTTCAGCCACTCAGACCCCCCCCGCCTCCTTCCTTGTTTAAAACCTCTGTCTCAGACACATTTACAGTATGCAGAGTTTACCAGCTCAGCTCCTCCAGCAGCACATTCATCATTACCTGAGGGAGTCAGCGTTGGCCTAATCACGCCTTTGATTAATTGAATCAGGAACAGTGAGAGGTGGGCCAGGATCAGCAGGCCTTCAGGCTCCGCTCCTCGTCCCTTTTCGCCGTCTCTCCCAGCTGCATGGAGAGATGGCTGGCTGCAGGACGGGCCATATGGTGGTGCTGCTGTGCATGAGATCGGCTGCATGCAGAGAGGCTGCTGCTTGTGAGGAAGATGATCCCAGAACACAAGCAGAGAGGACACTATTTTTCAATTTTCACTTCTGTTTTCAAGAATCTGCTTCTACTGACACCTTTAGTGTATCATAAATAAATTGTTTAATGATGTCTTCTACTTTTTTGGCCTTTTTGTAGCTTTTCATGCAAACGTTAGATATTGTAAAAAGAGCTTAGGACTGTTGCAGCTATACCATAGAGCTGCAGTACCACACATTTTGATCCTTTATCTCTATAAAATGTCATCAGCTACAACTACAAAATACAGAGGTATTTATCTAAAATGTAAGTTTTGTCCTCTCTGACCCATTTCATGAAAAATCTTATCTCATTTTGGATTTCATGGCAGCAACACATCTCAAAAAAGTAGGAACAGGGCAGCAAAAGACTGGAAAAAATAAGTAGTAGCAACTAATTAAGTTAACTGGCAAAAGATCAGTATCATAACTGGCTATAAAAGGGGCATTTTAGAGCGGCAGAGTCTCTCAGAAGTGAAGATGGGCAGAGGTTCACCAATCTGTAAAAAAACAAAAAAACAAACAAAAAAAAAAACACCTGCTTCTAAAAATTGTGGAACAAATGTCAGAAATATGTTCTTCAACATAAAATCGTGAAGACTTGGAATATCTCACCATCTACAGTCCATAATATTATCAAAATATTCAGAGAATCTGGAGAAATCTCTATGTGCAGGGGACAAAGCCAAAGGTCAGTTTTGGATGCCTGTGATCTTCAGCCCTCAGGCGGCACTGGAACACTTCCAGAAATCATTGCCTTTCAACACAGTTCATCATGCCATCCACAAATACAAGTTAAAGCTGTATCATACAAAGAAGAAGCTATATGTGAACACAACACTGCGGTCTTCTCTAGGCTAAAGCTAATTTAAAATGGATGGAGGCAAAATGGAAACTGTTCTGTGGTCATATGACTCAACATGTGAAATTATTTTTGGAAACCAAGGATTCTGTGTCTTGTGGACTGAAGAGGACAGCACACAGTTCAAAAGCCTGCATCTTTAATGGTACTGGATTGCATTAGTTATTATGGCATTGGCAGCTTACACAGGCACTATCAATGCTAAAAAGTATATAGAGCTTTTAGAGCAACATATGCTCCAATCCAGACATCTCTTTTTGTGATGGCCTTGCCTATTTCAGCAAGACAGTGCTAAACTACTGCATCCATCACAACAACATGGCTTCACAATAGAAGAGTTATGCCTGCAGACCTTTCTGCAGACAGAAAAAAAAAAAAAACATTTAGAGCATCATAAAAGGAAAAATCTCGTATATAAGATCCAGGACTTTAAGCAGCTAGAATGCTACAACGGAGAAGAATGGGACAACATTACTCTCCCAAACTCCAACAACTGGCCTCCTCACTTCCTTGAAATTTACAGAATGTTATTAAAAGAAGCAGGGTTGTTGCCATTAAATTGAAAATGAGCTTATATTTTTTTAGGAAATGGTAAAATGTCTCAGTTTCAACATCAAGTGTGTTGATGTTTTACTGTGAATAAAATACGGGTTTTGGAGATTTGACAATCATTGTATTCTGTTTTCATTTACATTTTACACAGCGCCCTGACTTTTTTTTGGAATTGGGGTTGTTAATGTAAAACACTCATATTAATGCATTACTTTAATTACTTTAAAAACTGCATACTGACATACCTTTTGTGCAAAGTGTAGAAATATCAATAAAGATAGAACAATACAAGTATTCATTGACATGTACTGAACAGATACATGTGGGACAAAGCTCATACACAGATGGAAAAACAGAGAAAGTTTGTTTCTCAGACTTTGTAGTAGGTCCCATCGGTTAAAAAAGTAATCCAGTGCTGAAGTTCATTTGAAATCAGCATGATAAGTGCTAATTAGCATACTTAACAAGCTAACTTACAGTTGTGTGATGATGCGTTCAAGTTGGTTGGGAAATTTTAGTGTTTAAAGAGTAGGTATAAATATGTAAATATATCAATGAAAATAACCTAATAATTCAAAAATGTATTTATTTATTAATATTTTATAAGACCTTTTGGAAGGAGGTTACAGCACATTAATAATTTAAGTGTACTTTATTCAGCCTATTTATTTTCATACAATTTGAAATATTAATTCTGTAGTTACTTCAGTCCTCTCTAAAGGGTCCTGACATTTCTCCACTGGTTTAACTGACCCTTTCTAGCTGCTCACGGCTGCTAGTTTAAAGGTGTTTGCCTGAGTTTGAAGAGGTATAAAATTGTCCTAGCATTCGGTATAAAAGTATAAATGAAGACTCTTTACAGGAGAAAGTTTGTGACAGCATCCTCTAAAGTAAAACTGACATGACACCAATTTAGTTTAGCAGTGTAGCAGCAGCACTAACACACTGCCAGAGGAGATGAAGTGTTCAGCTTCTCTTCCTTTCCTCCTCTGTCGTTCTCACTCACTCCTTCACTCATTCACCTGGCCGCTCACTCCATCACACTCACACCGCTCCCACACACGCTCAGGTTGCTGTAGCGTCCAGATAAAACATTCCCGAGGAGTGTGAATGCAGGGGGAAGAAAAATGACGTTGTGTAATCAGAGTGAAGCATTACCAGTCATTACTCTGCGCTGTCACTCCCAGATGAGAGACAACGCTGCGACTCGCACCAATCCATGACTGCCTGCGGACGGCCAATGCTAGATTAATTCTCTCAACCCTCCTCCTCTTTTCTCGTTTCTTCTTCCTTTACTTTGAGTTAATGAGTCAGCAATGGTGAATTTGTTCTGTACTTTGAGGACAGCCCAGTGAATCCTCTCCATCTGCGGGTTGACCTTGACTGGGATGAAGATTGCTCCACCAGCAGAGGCCTCGCTGCTGCTGCTGCTTCAGATAAAGCCTGAGGTGTGAGATGTATTACTGAGACGCAGAGCGGAGTGAAATAGTGCTGCTCTGTTTGACTGGGGTCTGCTGTTTGATGAAAACAAATGCTTTCACGCTGTTAGGATTTCTGTAAGCCCAGAATATTCCTCATGGTGAAGGGGGCACCGCAGCATACTATAAACAAATAAAGCTGCTAGAACAGACTGTAATTGTATGATTGTAGTGGTGTGGAGCTGTACACTCCATGACCTGGCCTCATGAAATAAATCTCATCATCCTGGTGGCAGCTCTGATACCCCCCCCCCCCACCACCACCACCACCACCACAAATCAACTGTATTGCTTAAAAATATTATAATTATAATGGTGCAATGGTCATAATAAAACATATTAAGATTTATTTGTGAAAACAGACATTTAGATGGTAACCTCATAAATTAGCTGAGAGAAATCAGTGGGGAACTGTCAGGGCTCTCTAGGGCCTCTGAGAGGCTTTAAATCTTTTTCAATTAAAGGGGCTTTATGCAAGATTTAGAAAAATATCAGTGTAGACACCACCGGCCATTAGGTGAACTACAACAGCATTGTGTTGCTCGCTCCTTGCTCATGAACGAGCCTCTGGTTTATCAGCTGATACACATGTAGATCAAGTTGATTGAAAGGCATCATGTATACAGAGGTGGTAAGTGACATAACACTTAAAAGTTCCACAAACTAAAAATGAAAATGAATAAAGTATATTTGAACCTCTAGTGCGGACACAGCGCAAAATTAAATATTGGTTCATATGAGGCGATTAAAAAGGGACGATATTTACGCGACCATTCCTATGAATGATTCACTACTTAGTGCAGCACTGACCAATTTTATTGTCTTTTCAGTTGTGTAATGTGTAAAGTGTATTGAATGGGAAGCATTTTAGAGCAGAAGCAACAGGGCTAACATTGCTTATAGCTCTGATAATGGTGCCTCCACCGCAGATATCAGCTAGCTGACATTATGTGTTGAAGATATTTTACCAACTAAGTATAAAAAAATAAACTTAGTAAGTTGAGTCCAGTGCCAGGAAGCAAGAAAAAGATGCAATATTATCCAGAAAACACTAAATGAGTAACGTGACGTTCTCGTTGTTTGGAGAGCATCTTCGTAAGCAAGCTAATGTGATGTAGCATATGGTTTATACAACATAAAACACTATATTGTATTTTATCGTCAGGAGCGATGCTTTACCTTTTCAACAGAAAGACCGCCATCTCTGGATCGGTATTTATCCCAAGAGCAGAGCGAAGCTCCCTCCATTTCTCAAATGCTCCACCGGTATTTATCCTCGATCTCCCCCTGCGTCGGCCACACTCTCTTTTAGCTTGACGGGCTTCAGAAAATAAAACTATCTTAGTTTTTTTTTTTTTTATGTTTTTGCGGAGTTTGTGTGGGTGTTTGGGCTGAGCTAGCCAGTCATTTACTCACGGAAGCAGCCTTCTCCATTACTGTTTCTCTCTCTTCTCCATTCTTCTTCTTCTTTGGTGTTTTTTGGTGGTTGGCAACTCTTCTCCATTCAACACGCCGTTGTCAGGTATAAACAGAGCAAGGGGTGCGTGCACTGCGTAGTACCCAATGCCACTTTTGTTGAGATTTTGTGGAAAATTCGGCCCGAATTCTTAACAGAAAAAATGACTCCACAGGCTTATATAGGCAAACAAGGAAGACATAAAGGGCCTCATTCTTCACACTGGGATAAAGTGCGCACCATTATGTACTCAAAAGTGGGATGTTTTAAAGCAAAAATCTTACATAGAGCCCCTTTAAGTATTTGAAAAGTCAACAGTTGAAATTTAATTTGACATTTTATAATTTAACAATCAATCAACATCTGAGAAAAAATAGCCGATAAACACTCATTTTCAGTTTGTGTTAGCATGAACAGAGTATAAATGAGTAATCCATACTATGAGAATTCTCTGTTCTGCTGTCACTAGGCAGGATAGCTCTTTACTTCCACCTATGAATGGTGGTCCAGTACCAGTTTGGCTTTTTTAAACCTGGATTAAATAACAACAAAAAATGAAGGAAAGAAAACTGGCACTCACATGGGAGCTAGCTGCCATGATTTACATTTTTGAAAAACAAGGCTCGTTCGTGAACAACACACCCTTACTTGGTTGCATACCCCACAAGGTTTGTCCTGTTCATAGTTTATCACCATTTTAAAAGCATGTTTGTGACAAAACTAGGATTTTTTATGTGTTAAAGGGGCACAGCTAGCCTCTTAGTGCAACACTTTATTTAAAGGTGTATGCACAAGACTGACATGACACTGTCGTAATCATGACACCTGCCATTCACATGAAGGAGACTTTATGAATGTTTATGAATGTTGTCATTAAGTGTCACCTCAATTATGTCACCTTTAATGCAATAAACTAAGAACATACCCACCTGTACACACCATTACACCACTGAACATCCAAAATCAAGAATGGTTTTCAGTGTACCTTGCACTCTGTGTGATTGACCTGCAGTCTTGTTTTCCTATCCTCCTCTCCCCTTTTGTTTCCAATCTTTATGATACACTAAGGCAGCTGGCTACAGCCTAACTTTACTATACAAAGAAGCAAAAAGAGATCTTTAAAGTCACATGTAACTTTGTCTTTTCTCTATCTCTCATATGCTCACCACGCTTTTCTTTGTAAATAGTTTGATGTAGTTTAGTTGTAATAGTAATTTGCTGAATTAGGTTTTGAATTACATCGGTAACAACTGATGCTTTGTTAAATGAATTCTTTTAAAGATTTAAAGAGAAGCTGTCAGTGGCTATTGTGCACATACATCGTAATATTTGCTGAGAAGGTCAGTGTACGGTCTCACACCTTTCCTTTATTCAAATACCAAATTTAATTAAAAACTATAAAAACAGTTTTCAAACTTTTTATTCTTAGACTGATTATTGCTACTTTTGCTTGTTGTTCCTTGTTTTCAGGGTGGTGCCCCATTAATTTAACCTAACATACCAGATCGACTGTTTCAAATATCCATTGTATGGCTACATTTCACATTCATCTGGAAAAGCTCCCATAGAAAGAGTTTGAGAAGGGCAGGATTTTTGAGAAAGATTCTTGGAAGGTGATTGGAGGAACGTTGTGACTGTCACACTCATGGCAGGCCAATCAGATCTACAAGACAAAATGACGTGCGCATGTGCTACTCTTGATCTGACAGGCTATTGCTGCCATAGATTATCAATGGCGGAGCTTCTTGGTGAATACAACTGATGCCAATGCCAGTCAGGGGTTGTGCGCAAACATCTTCTCTGCCAAGACAAGCATTCAGTGTGGCTCTATGCTCTTGTTTTACAAAGAAATGTCTGATTAAACTGCCACTTTCATACAGCTAAATTCAAGCTCAAATCTTTATTTCATACAGAAACCTGAACTACTTCTGGTAAACCTGACGCTATGCTAAAGTTACATCAGGTAATCAACGCACTGGAGGCAGCCATTGCAAACAGCTTTGAGCACAACTAAACCCCGCCCATAGCCACCACCTCGTTCACCTCAAAGACACTGTGGCATAAACTTGGACTATACTTAAGAGTGGATAATACAAAATTCAAGTTGTGTTGAGTTTTTAAAACCGGTCTGGGTTCAAGTCGGGCCTTTGGCTCTTTCACCGCATGTCTTTCCCCTCTCTCTCATCACTGTTTCCAGCTCTGTCCTCTGTCCTATCTCTCCAATGAAGGCAAAAGTCCCCCAAAAATCTTTAAAAATAATAGGTAATCATCTAGTGTTCTGCCAGTCTTGTACAGTACATACTTTAGTAACATGATGTGCTCCTGAATTTATTTTTTTAGCGTCTGAGCATACCTGCATTTCATGTACATTTCTTGGTTTTACCTGGCTGTGAGACATTTCCCCTTGAGACTGAAATTTAAGTATTTGGTAAAATGTTGGGCAGGTCTGAGAAAATAAAACCTAATTCTGCATTAAACTGTAGCTCTCTGCTGAATTAAGAAAAGTAAGAGTGACAGAAATGTATGCAAAGCTGTTATGTAGTGTCTGTGACATTTCACAGTGGAGAAAACAGAGCAGTTAGTGACAGATAGTGAAGGTGAGGTTTCCCTGCCGATTGACTCCTCCTCTGTCACTTCTCCTCAGAGGAGAACACGGTCCTAATCCAGAGAGAAGGCTCCATACAGCCGCTCCACATCCCAAACGCTGCAGGCCGATTGAAAGTGATATCTGAGATTAGCTTTCATTCGGTCAGACCGGCCACCTTTAACCAGACTGCTGTGGAGACGGTGAGCCTGCTACAGATTTGAACAGTCTCCTCTACCTCGCTGCCGTTTTCTGCCTCCTGAAACACAAGCAGACATCTTGGAGCAATGACGCACTCACAGCTGATTGTCTCAGGATGTTTCTTTTTCTCTCTGAGGTGCGTCTTTAGTGAAATGTATTTCATGAAGTAGGAAAAAAGCCTACACCAGAGCAAGAGCCAGTCATTTCACTCTTGTGTGACTACATTTTTACCTAGAAACATTACTTGGTTTCTTCTCAATCTCAGTTCTTAATTTGACATTTTATCCCTCTGTGCTGGCAACAGCCAAAGGTCAGATATTTTCAGACTGTCTATGTATGTCCCTCTGGGCCATTCTCGTGAACATGATACCTCAAAAACACTTACACAGATTGCCTTCAAATGCTGCTCAAATGTCTACTGGAACCATGTTTAGACAATTCTTTGACAGAGAAATAAATACATTTTGGGTTTGAGGTGGTAATCCTTGTGTGGACCCACGAAAGACAATTTATTATGTTCTTACATCTGATAGCTCAGACTGAATATAGAGATGGCTCGGATTGCCTTAACTGTGGTTGAATTGGTTGTTAAGACCCAACACATATGGGCACACATTAAGACCATCCCATCAGCTGACTTGGTCCATGTAATTCAACTTGTGGGTGCCGAGCATCATATTCTCATCAGCCTTGGCAGCTGGCCTACAAAGCCAAGCCTCTGCCAAAGGCCAATGAGTCTGTGGACCAGTCCAGGCCTCAGCCTCAGTATGCTCTGGTGACTGCTTCCCTGTGCCCAATGACCCTGCTTTCCTGTGTCCAGTGACTCCGTCTCCCTGTGCCCCAATGACCCAGGCTTCCTGTACCCCAATAACACAGCCTCCCTGTGCCCCAATGGCCCAAACTTCCTGTACTGACTGGACCTGTCTCTGCTTCCCTGTGCACTCATGACCCTGCCTCTCTGTGCTCCAATGACCCTGCCTCCCTGTACCCCAATGACTGTGCCTGGCTCTGCTTCCCAGTGTACTCATGACCCTGTTTTCCTGTGCTTCAGTGACTCTGCCTCCCTGTGCCCCAATGGCATTGCCTCCTTGTACTCTGCTTGACTCTGCTTTCCTGTGCTCAGTGACTCTACCGCCCTCTACCCTAATGACTGCCCTCTTGTGCACCAGTGGCCCTGCCTCTTTTGGTCCAGTTAACCTCCCTTCCCAGTGCTGCACTGACTCTAGCTTGAGGCTCAGCCCCCAGTCCTGGCGAAGCATTCTCCACCTGTCCACTCAGATTCCCCTGGTTACCTGTTGGTCCTGTGGCCCTGTCCACACCTGATTCCCCTGCCACCTGGTCGGGGGCCCGGCCAACATCAGCTCCTGGTTCCTTGTCGGAGGTCCTGGCTTGGTGGGCTGTTGTTTGCAGTAAGAGGTGGGCAAACAAGTCCTGATTTCTGAGATTCCAATATTTCTCTAGTGCTTTAAGTGTGGTTAAAAAAGAGGCACAGGTTTTCCTAAAAAAGAGCATTTGTAGCTTGTAAACTGAGGAAACAATGATTTCTCTGAAATCTGCCATAAGAAGCAGCTTTATGAATAACAGCTCAGTAAAAAGCAGCTTTTGATGCTTTTTAACTGCACCTCACTGGAAGCACATGGCTGAGTTATTAATTAAGCTGTTGTTCAACAGTGAAAAAAACAACAAATTTTAAAGCATTCATGGAGCACTTTAATGTCCATCACTAAAGCACCAACACATGCTTTTATCTTCTCAGTATAAAGTGTTATTATGAAGTAAAGCCTCATCAAAAATGGTTGTTTGTTATTTAGTATAAAGAGGATTTTTGATTTTCATCAGTGGATCAACACAAACAGGGACATATGCTGGGGTATAGAAAGCCTTCCAAGTTATGAAGCAAGGACCAAAATTTGTTTTGTGCACAGCCATCAGAATTTAATCTGACTTTAATAAGCTCAAAATGTCTATTTTAACAGCAGAAATACACGTTTAAAACCTGGTTTAAAAAGCACTTTGGTCAGAATTTTTAAAGCCATCTTGTTGACGCTGTTCGATTTGGGGTCCCAGTGCATCCTTTGTTGTTTAATGCAATGAATGAAACATGAAAACCTCAATGATATATATGAGCTCTTTAAAATTTTCATGTCATCTTAGGATAAGGCAACTTTTAGGAGATTTTATATCTCTATATTTGAACTTCTACACAAAGTAAGTACCATTTGATGAATGGTTTTAATTTCCTTTATTTTACCTGTAGTTTTGTAATAAAATTGTCTTGTTTTAATCATTTTCCATCTTTTCCATCTTCCATTTTATCTTATTTCAAAGGTGTTGGTATTAATAAAGTCTAGACTGATTTTGTCTGTCTCCCATTCATTGTAAAAACACAGTCTGCCATTACAGATATGTATTTTTTTTTTTAAAACTTTTTCCAAGTTTATTTATTACTGCTGTTAATATAATACATTCATTTCGATCAATCAATAACACAAAAAAAGGTGATGACAAAATTAATGCAAATAAATTGCACTAACGTCAGATGTCACATTTTATTTAACAACCGCCCACTGTAGCTGAAAAACAAGCTTTACATTTCATAGTCTTTTTATCTCTTTGAACAATCAAGGATATATATAAAAGAAACTATCTCTACCTCCCTGCCTGTGTTTGTGAGCACTCTTACCTGCATGCAGAGACGTGCCGCAGTTCTACCTCCAAAAACGTTCACTATTGTCATGCTGCTTTAAATCCTTGTATAAGTTCAGATGCTGCTCAAAAGCACAATTTGCTAACCTTGCAAAGCAGATGGATATGCCCGTTTCCTTGTTTTTCACTGGCGAATCCATCTTGCAAAGCTCCCATCTGAAGTGACAGGACCAATCAGTGACGAGGGGCAGTACTTTCAGGTGCAGTAGAGTCGTGATGTAAACAAGCAGCAGCTAGAACTGGTGCTTGTTATGGAAGAAGAGATTAGCGTGGATGCTGCTCAAGCACCAGTTTTATCAGAACTTGACATTTCTTCATTAAACGAAGAACAAAGAACAGCAGTGAGTTGTTTTCTTTTCTTCACAAAAGTGGCAAAAGTCGAGTACTTACATGTCTATGGTCGCCATGTTTCACGTTATTTCTCAGTAGCTGCGCATGCACAACTTAATAGCGGCTACGTCATGTTTTGTTGCTCTGATTGGCCTGAAGAGATGTGACAGACAGAACGTTCACCCAATCATACTCAGAGTTTTTCTCAAAGCCTCTGCCTTTTCTCAAACATTTCCTATTGAAGCTTTCCCAGATGGATGTGTGAAACACATCCATCCGGCGTGTCAGGTTACATTTTTGCCTTTTTGATGAACAATCCAGATATGAGTCACTTTGAGTTCCTATGTCCACAGCTGGTTTTTTAGTGCTGGCAACCCTAAATTTAAATTCACAACCAATGTAATCCAGCGTTCTGAGCACTCAGCACCCTGGGTGTACAGAGCACCCTCAGCGTCAGCTGTTTTCGTACCGTGCTTAAAGGGGCTACACGTAAATTTTCTGCTTTCACACTTCCCATTTTTGAGTATATATTGGTGCGCACTTTATCCCAATGTGAAGAACGAGGCTCTTTATTTCTTCCTTGTTTGCTTGTATAAGCCTGTTGAGTCATTTATCTGTAAGAACTTGGGACAAATTTTCAACGAAATCTCAACGGATGTGACTTCACGTGCTATGTAATAGGCTATGCACCCCACAGTCACATACATAGTGTTTGTGACAGGCAGGACCTTTTAAGAAAAAATAATTAGAAGGTGATGCCATTTTCATGACAGGCCAATCAGGGCATCAAGAGAAAACGGTAGAAGGCATGTGCAGCTCCGCTAGTAACCTGAGCCTAACAGACATGCCACTGTAGTCTATGAACAGTGGAGGGATAAACTAATGTTGAGGCAGGGCAAAAACATCTTCTCTGCTGAGAGAAGCTTTTGATGCAGCTCTTTGCTCTTGCTGTATTGAAGAAATGTGGCTTTGTTCTGATAAAATTTGGAGCTTCGCAAAATGGGTTGCCTGATGACAGACATGGGATCTGGCCACTCCATCTGCTTTACAGAATTTGGTTAGTTCTTACTATGGCAAAACCTTAAAAACTACTGGGTCATTTCAGGGGGTTAGGAACCTTCCTAACGAAAAGGCACAACTCAAACCAACTCCTAAAGTTAGTTTGGATTGTGGATTGGACTCAAGAGCCTGTCTGCTGTAACTCAGACTTTATAAAGCTCTTAGTCCACTACTTTACTGCTTGCCTCTGTTGTCTCTGTTGTGTTTTCCACTGTTGTGTTTGTGTTGTGAAAATGTTAAAGCCCTATTAACACAAAAATAGACACTGTTACTGAACAATCATCCTGCTGCCTTCTGAGGGAAATTGTCAGAGATAGTCTGCAGTTCCTGTGTAATGGCGGCTGGTAAAAAGACATCATAAAGGTGTTTCTTTCCAGCAGCAGCAGACCTGTCTTGTTCTCTCGCTCTCTCTCTTGCTGAAGCAGTCGTATAAACCATGCTGCTGCTTTGGTTGGTGCAGCGTTTGCCTAGGCACAGCTTTATAACCGTGTTAGTTCTTCAGTAGCGTGTTTACAGAGGAAGGTGGGGCTCTTGTGAGAAATGCCTCTTTCAGCCTGGTTCTTTGCCCAGCGGCCGTGCAGATCCATCCAGCCCCGTCCAAACAGGCTGAGTCTTCTCTGCTGTGTTTGAGGAGACGGGAGCCCAGATGGTTGGAGGCTCTGCCAGATCAATTACCAGCCGCTCACCAGCAGAGAGAGCGGAGCGCGGCACTTAGCTTCCAGGGCCAATTGAACTGAGCGCTATTTGAACTTTTACATATTGTCAGAGCACGCTGTGACGTTAAGGACTCACTAACTTAATGCCACATGTGCACCATAGGACATTTTGTTTGGATGGCGTTATTTTACCCTTCAGCTCCGCTTTTTTATTGCTTGCTGCAAACAGCCATCATGGCAGCCACATGAAGCAAACAGCTGTGCACGTTGAGTGCTGGAGATAAGTGTTTGCCAAGAGAAAAAAGGAAAATACTGAAGGCATTTGCTTTTAAAAGTTGATGAAAAGAAATTCAGAGATTAGTTAAAATGTTCAATAAATATGTACAATTCCTATCACTAATAGGAAAACTGGGCTTTGTGCACACATGCTGATTGCTACGAGACTTGAACTTTGCAAAAGTGAACAGACTCACAGAAACTAACTTTGCTCATTGTAATAAAAATTCATCAAATATTTTCAAAAGTGGCACATTCCAAGAATCATAAGCTGGACTTTGTTAGTTACATCTCAAAACTTATGTTAAAAAGTATTAGAATTTAGTCACTTAAGATTGAAAGGTATGACATGTTGACTGAAAACAACCTGATTTTTTTTAGTTTTAACAGTGGGCAAGTCATCTGCCATGACTGCTGCAAACCAGCACAACATATTTGTCAATACTATTAAAATCCTGGATGTAAAGACTGCTATCCAGAAACGTTGGAATGTCATGCAAAATGTTATTCCTTTGTGGTAACTTAATCCCAGAAGTAAAACTTCCCTTATTCTAGATTCTGCATTACAGTGAAATATTTCAAGATTTTTTTTTGTGTTAATCACAATGATTATGGCTTATAGCTCACAAAAATCAAAAACATCACACAGCATCAATCAGAAAAAAAGGTTTATGATATTTATAAAACATGTTGACCTTCTGGAAAATGATGCTCATTTGTGCGCTCAGTAGTGTAGCTCCTTTTGCACGTACTGCATCTATGCGTGTGGAATGGAGGCGATCAGTCCGCGGCACTGCTGAGGTGTTATGGAGTCCAGGTTGCTCTGTTAACAGCCTACAGCCCATCTGTATTGTTGAGTCTGGTGTCTCTCATCTTCCTCTTGACATTTCCCCAGAGATTCTCTATGGGGTTCAGATCTGACCAGTTGGCTTGCCAATCAAACGCAGTAATATCTTGGTCAGAAAAACAGTTTCTGGTAGTTTTGGTCCTGCTGGAAAAAGGACTCAGAATCTCCATTAAGCTTCTAAGCAGATGGAAGCATACAGTGCTCTAAAATCTCCTGGTAGTCGGCTACAGCGTTGAGTCTGGATGTGATAAACAGTGGACCAACAGCAGCAGATGACATGGCACCTTGAACCATCACTGTGGAAACTGAAAACACTGGACTTCAAGCACCTTGAATTCTTGGCCTCTCCGATCATCAGATAGACTCTAGGACCTTGATTTCTAAATTAAATGCAAAATTTACTTTCCTCTGGAAAAGGGCTTTGGACCACTGAGCAACTGTCCAGCTCTTTTTCTCCGTGGCCCAGGTGAGACGCTGATGCTGTCTGTAGTTCAGGATTGGCTTCACACCAAGGACACCACACTTGTAGCCCATTACCTGGATCCATCTGTGTGTGGTGGCTCTTGATCCACTGACAAGTCTTGTAATGAAGCAACATATGTATGCTCACATCCTCTTCCTTCTACAGAGCAGTGAGGTGAAAATATACGGAAATGGCCTTCATGTAGAAGTTGTGTAAGTGAGTCCAAAAAGGTCCCTGTTTTTACCTTAAACATTATCACACATATATTGTCTATTACTGTGTCACTGAGTTATCATCTAAGTTATTTTAGTGTTAGGCATGTTGACCCAAAAAGAGTTCAACTAGAATAGTTGTTGAAAATATCATTGCCTTCAGAATATTTTTGCTGTTTCAGAATCCATGCAGAGGTCAGTGCTAACATTTGGCTTTGTTGCATCGAGGATTTCTACTTGAAAAAGCAGGATCTTCCATGTAGTATTTTTCTAAGGGCATAGGAGATCAAATACTTCCAGCAGAGGTACAAAGCTTTCTGCAGGTTTGAACTCTTCTCAGGGGAATGAGGTTGATTTAAAATGATAAAAAAAAAAATCAAAGTTTGAGGTGAGAGAAGACTGGAACAGGAGAGAGACTTTGTTGGTCAGAGCTGGACTTTAAAAACAACATCATGCTAAACTCTCAGAGCAGAGATAACCATCATCTTTGGGTAATTTAATATTTGTTTGAAATGTCAGAAAGTTCATATTAATACCAGACTGTGACAGGGAAGAAATATCGTGTTTGTGGTGAAAATGAGTGCGCAGTGATGTGATGGCTGGTGAAACATTAGTCTGGATGCACTCAAATTGACTGCAGGAAAAATAATTAGAATTACTATTAAGATGCATTAGCTTAATGTTCTACATTGTACAAAGTTTGTGTGGAAACAGTTCAAACTTCATTAAACAGATTGGTTTGTCTTCCAAAATAGCACAGTAGTGTCCCAACAGGAGGAAAACAAAATAATTAATTTGAATTAAAAACAACCCCCCCCAGAAAACTTAAGGACAAGGATCACAGAAAACAGGAAGAGAAGGAAAGAATATGAAGAAGTGACACAGAAGTAAGAGTCAGACTCAGGTGAGAGTAATTTCACAGTGACAATGAAAGGGAACACAAGGAAGGAAGGCCGAGACCGTTGGCTCGCAACTGGTCAAGGACCTAAAGTAAGTCCCATTTTCAGTGGGTTGTGAATGTGTGCTTAAAAAAGTAAAACAAACCAAATTACATTATTTTTATGAAAATATCTGATTGGTCAAAATTTTACAAAATTGGGGGTATGATTTTTAATAGCTCCACTGTGTCTCTGCTGCGTCACGGTTCTGGCAGCCAGGGGCCCTCTGGAGCAGATATGCAGGACTTCTATTTTTGCTGGATGCTGGACCACTTTGCATCAATTTAGCACTGAGAAGATCCAACAAGGCAGTACATTTTGCCGAAACTGAATTAAAATATCTGGTTAAATTTCACAATATAATACTCTAAGTTGACGCCAGACAACTTCCAGATTGTGTTTGACTTTACTACATCAACAAACCATTGTAATGGAGCGTAGCCGAGCCTGAAGTCAACAGGTCAGAGGTACAAGAAAAATGAATCTAAATTGCACTTCTCAAACACATTAAAGAGAACTGACTCAGCTCATTTATCTATAAAACGGTTACTTACCCATGTAGAAGCGATCTAAACAAGTCCATCTTTCTCCAGCTCCTGCACTTCCGAACTAGCTTAACATGTTTGTTTTGGACGTTTTCCTTTCTTAACCCATATTTGCTACATTGATCCTTTTTACCTCTTTCAAGCTATTTTTGCACATTTAACACATTTTTGCCACTCTTTAACCACATTTCAACATGTATTTCTGCCAATTTACCACTTTCAACCCATTTTTGCTTCTTATGACCGACTTTTGCCACTTATTTCATCCAGATTTGTCTCTTTGCCAATTTTCACCTTTATTCTTCAATAATGTTACCCCCCCCCCCCATTTTTGTTGCTAAAATAAAATGATAAAAATATGGTTATCATGGATTAACGCTATAATGAACCATGATTTTCCTGACCTCCATGGGCCCCCCATTTGGCTGGGCCCCAGAAACTCTCCCCTTATGGGTGGCCATTCCTCATGTAAGCCTGCAGATCCAAACAGCTGTTCAGATACGCTAAGGGCGAAAGAGCAAGTAGCCAGCAGGCGAAGCTCACACTGCAAACAGGTTCCAAACACAGAGGCTTTCTGTGGGGAAAACAAGATGCTTAAAAAGAATCTGACACATTGTACAATTAAGCCAGCATTGTTTTTTGATCCATTTTACCCTAAAATCACTAAATTACTGACAAACTATCTTTCTGCTACGCTGTGTGGCCTAATTTGTCCAGGTGCATCTTTTTTGGGTTTTTGGGCAACTTTCACTGAAATCACTGGAGGCTAATGGCGCTACTATCACCCAGTACCTTTAACAATCCAATTTCAAAAGTACAGAAATATCCCTTTAACTCAATGAGTGCCAGCCCTTTTATAAAATGGAAAGTGCCTTGTGGCAGTGTTTCTGGCCATTTTGAGTCATCTTTCAAGACCCACAGAATATTTTGTCCTATGACTCTGAAAACACCAAATAGCTCAAATGAAAGAAGAAACTCTCTATTTCATCCTGGAAAAATGATTGTTTGCACCTTGTTCCGTTCTTGATTTATCTTAAGTTGAATAAAGGCTAGTTACACCAAAAAGACCACTTTTTTCCTAGAAAGCTGAGAAAAATGCATTTTTGTGAAAGAAAGTCTGTCAAGCAAAGCAATGATTTGAATGTTGTAATTTTGCCTTCAATGGCATAAAAGACATCTGAAAATTGTATTACAAATGTTATTTTATTGTTAAATAAATAACAGTGCTTCCAGTCACTGTTTATGCCACAGCTGCCCTAAATTAACAGCATTGGTAATTACCAAAATCATTTTTTATGTTTCTGCAATGGTTAATACACCAATATGTAGAAGCTCTTTAACCCAAATGATATTTTTAATGCTAAAATATAATTATTATTGTTATCCATGAATTTTCAAATTTACTGATTTACAAAAAACTGAAAAGAAGTAAAGCATATTATTATTTCTTGATTAATATGTCAAATTATAGTTATTTACTTGCATTCCTGAACAGAAAAATGAGTTTTAGTGGTTGAATGTTATGCTCAATTAATTTCTGATTTCTCAGAGAAGCCCAGTGAGCCGGCTCAAATTTGGGTATAAAAAAGTGAATTCAGTTTGAAATTCCTCATTCCTCTTCAAAATGGTAAAAGGCGGAGAGCTCACTGAAAATGAAAGAGTCCACATTAAAGCACTTCATGATGCTGAATGGTCTCTGAGACAAATATGACAGGTGGTCTAATAAATTTGTTAAGCACTGTATATACACGTCAACGGCACTCAAGCGTTCGTTTTTTAATGATGTATATATACGTCAATGGCACTCAATGAGTCAATAGACTTGAGATGCATCCCTAGTGTTGACTCCACAGAACTGAGGATTATGTGGACAAATAATCTGCTGCAGCAAGCTTTGAATCAGGCCACACCCGTAACCCCACCCCCAAATGTTCAGGGAGAGAGTGTGCAAAATCATGTGTTGCCATCGGTCTAGTTTAGTTCTAACTTTTTCTTCTTTCTTTCCTTCAGTTCTGTGATTTGTTTTGACCAAGCCGTGGTGCACAGAGTGTCAGAGATGGCGGTATGCTGAGAGGGATGTGCTCTGCTTTGTCTCAGCAAACGGCAGATAGTGATCAGAGAGCACAATTGGACGAGGTGAGTATGACTGAAGACAAAGTGCTTTAATCACTTCCTCCAGGCCACCATAGAGTGTCAACGATTATCATCGGAGAAAATCTGAAATATATGTGTGCCTGCCCCTAGGCTTATCACACCTGAGGAGGAATCGCTCTTTCTCACTCTGACCTTGAGTGACGATGCAGCAAACACAGGCTCAAACTGCTCACTCTCATCCAAACCTGTTTCTTTATTGCAGAAGATGCAGAGACAGTGCTCTGCAGGAGAACAGGGAGCTGAAGGCAGACAGAGGGTGACATTTAGGTCAGTGACATTTAGTTTTCAGGAGACTCTCAGCTCTTTAGGCTACTGTTTCTTATAGAACTGAGGAGACTGTGGATGAAGGAAGTCTTTCACACAGGGGCACTAAAAAGGGTGCTGCCCTACCACTTTGCACTGTGAGCTATCCCAGAATTCTTTGACTCACTCCTGGTGCAAACCAGGATGGTGCTGCTACTTTAAACATCATCTCTCTGTCCTTTTGCAAAATTCAACCTTGAAACAAAAACAGTTGTTTAGTAAATACACCTTATAGAGTGCAGTGTTTATTGGAAAGGGTCCTCATTTCAAGATAACAAGAAAGCAGTGGTAGCTGAGCAGTATGTCCCTACAAGACTTGAAATGTATAGTTGGACCACACCTTCAGATTCTTATTAAATGACTGTTATTCCTAACTTGAACTGGATTTCACAGAGATGTTGACATTTCAGCTGATGGGCAATAAAGGCTTTCTACCGCTGTAGACTATAGAGATGTTGACGGTCAATTTGTTTTCACTGGTTTTAATGAAAGACAATTGCTCTTTAACTGGATGCTTTAACTGATGAGGAGGCAAGGTCAGGTTGGGTTTGGGAGCATATGCTAGTTTGGCACTCGGACATCAGCTTGATGCACTTGGCCGCCCTGTGCTGCAAAGGACTCCTGATGGCCATCATCCAGGCCTGTGCCAGGCCCATGCCCCATCTCTCCAGGTATAGTCCCAACTGACTCCTCCACAATGCAAACAGCTGCCCCCGATGTCTTGTCCAGCCCTGTGGGTCCTGGGCACCCAGGATTTTGTTGCATGCACTGAGCAGATCTGCATTAGACACACAGTCTTGCCAATGATAACCAAAAAGTGTACGGAAAAAAAGTCATCACAAAGGAGTCCAGCTGGTGCCTCTGGACATCAGTCAGCATCCAGGTCTCACAAGAGTATAGGACATAGGACCTAAAGACTGGCTTTCGGCCGCATGCTCAGATACCACAAGAGCCTTACCACCTTGCCCAGGGAGTCCCATCACCCCATGCGCAAGTCCAAGACCTCAGCCTTGCTGTCAGCAGATCAGTGGATTGTGCTGCTGAGATAGGTGAGCTGCCCCACATCTTCTTCAAATTCACCATTGAAAGACACAGATTCGATGGCAGCTTTCAAGGAAGGCATGCCAGAACACCTGGATCTTTGTTTTGGCCAAAGAGATGTGCAGTCCCAATGGTTCAACCTCCTCACTCAGTAAGTTCTAGTAAGTTAAGAGCCCCCACATGGACACAGCATTATCAGCAAAGTCCACATCAGTGATCTAGGCATCACCAAATAACCCTCCACAGTTAATTACCCCCTGTTATCCATTATCCAGTCCATACAAGTACTGAAAAGCATAGGAGATAAAAACCCCTACCTCAACCTGGAATCAACTGGGAAGAAGTCAGAGATTGAGCCACCACCCTTCATAGCACTCTCTGTACAAGAATGTAAGGCAGACGTCAGCTGGAGAAGTGAACATGAGACCCCTGAGCCCAAGACTCCTCCAGAGGAAATCCATGCTCACCGAGTCAAACACCTTCCGGAAGTCATCAAAGGTTGCAAGCAACCCTTTATTAAATTTCCTAGTGCTCAGTGAGTGTATCAATGGAGACCTTTTGTAATATTGTAAGGACAAGAATTAAGAAGAGTAGGTTTAAATCAGACACTGAGCATTTTCTACTTTCAAACTAAATATTCCACATCTGAATAACATGTGTGCTGTTGTAAATAAATGGCTATAGACAGTTTTGTGAGTAGAGCATCCATTTGTCACAGCGTCTGGTAGGAACATTTACTGACTGCAGTCATGGTGATAAAGCTCAGCTGCATGTAGGTCCTGATGTAGTGTCTCGAAGTAGCTGCCTATTAAGCAGTCATCGAGCGTGAGCTGCAGCCGTGAGTCTGAGTACGACCAGTGGATAGGAACATCGCTGTGAGAGCACATTACAGAGCACGGCTACTCTTAACTGTCCATAAAGTGAGGTGCTGCCATTTGAATAGCACTCTGGGTAATTATGGTCGGCAGCTCATCCTCCGTCAGCTCCGTGGATGAGTCTGTCTCCTTCTTTCAATTTCCTGCCTGGTTGAGGACGCCGGCGGATCTGTGGAGAGGACGAGGCTGCAAAGCGACGCAGCAAAGAGCTTTATAATTAAAAGTGTTTGCAGAGTGAGGAGGAGTTCTTTACCATTCCTCGCTCTGAGAAGGAAAAAAACACTGAAATAAAGATTTGTTTGCATCAGACGGTGGTGTATTCAAGCATGCAGTTCACTAAATAAGTTAATTTGTCTTCTATAGTGTTGAGATTTTAGAATGTCATTAGTCACAGAATAATTATCAGAGCTAATCTGAATTACATGGGGTTACAAATGTTCATGCACCTGATGTGGAAGATATCAGGGAACGATACCATTTAATAGCTTAAATGGAAATACAAACCCAGTTCCAAAGAAGTTGGGACATAGAGTGGAATGTAAAAAGAATATAGTGGTTTGCCAATCCTTCTTAATATATATTCATCTGAATATAGCACAAAGACTAGATATTTAATGTTCAAAATGTTAAACCTTATTGTTTTTCAGAAATATATATACATTCTGAATTTGATTCCTGCAATGTGTTCCAAAAAAGTTTGAACAAGAACAAGAAAATACTGTGAAGTGCTTAAAGACACTGGAACAAAGAGGGAAGTAGGTAAATTAGTGACAAGTGATAGTGCCATGATTGGGTGTAAGAGGAGCACTCTGGAACAAGGTTCCTGACAGTCCATAATACCATCAAAAGATTCTGAGAATCTGGAGAAATCTCTGCACATAAGGAGCAAAACTGAAAACCAACAAGGAATGCCTGTGACCTTTGATCCCTAAAGTAGCACTGGTTTAAAAACTGTTATCATTACATGGTGGGTATGCCAGATGAATGCATTCTGTAAACCATCTGCACTCTGCACCCTTAAAAACCAACTTCACACCACTAAGATGTCTTCAAACCATTTCTGTGTAGCTTTAGCTGTATGCTTTGGGTCATTTACTTGCTGGAAAAAATTCTTTCCCAAGCTGTAGTTCTCTTGTAGATTAAATAAGTTTGTCCTCCAGGGTCTACCTATATTTTGAAACATTCATTTTACCCTCTACCTTTACAAGCCTTCCAGGGCAGTTTGCCGAGAAGCATCCCCACAGCATGCTTTCACCACCATGCTTCACAATAGGGATGGTGTGTTTGTGGTGATGTAGGGTCTTGTCTGATGACCATAAAAGCACCATTTTGGTCTCATCAGACCAAATAACTTTCTTCCAGTTGACCATGGAGTATCCTACATGCCTTATCAAACTCTAGTGGATGACAGACATCTGGGGGATCTTCATTGTCTTGGAATTTTTTGTTCCATCCCCTGTATTATATTTTTCAATAATCTCTAAACCTGTCTCACATTGAAAATGTACAGAGGTGCAAAATACTATAACAGAAACCCTTCACTGTTGGGTATATCAAACAAGAATGTGAAATAATTCCACTTTCAAAACTTAAACAGTTAATGATGAGTTTTAATAGAAGAACAGGTGATGGAACACAGTTGTTAACAAGCTGCTATCCCAACTTTTTTGGATCATGTTGTAGGCAACAAATTTAAACTGAGTAAATTTCTCAAATGCACTAAAGTTAATCAGTTTAATCGCTAAATGTCTTTGTGCTTGATCAAATTGAAATGGATTTGCAAATCCCTGTATTCTGTTTTGATTGACATCTTACAAAAAGTCCCAACTTTTTTGGAGTTGTGGTTTGTATCACGATAAAGAAAAATAAGAAACATTGTCCCCAGTCCTGGCTGCTGTTGTATATCCTCCTGATTTATGATAATTTCTGCTCTCTTCAGAATAACAAATGTAAGAATAAAAAGCTTTTCTCTCCCTGTGTCTGATTTCACGCTCTGCCTCCAGGTTTACTCTGAACTTTTAACAACCTTCACATGTGAACACTTTGCCATTTTATTTAGATTTGCCCGTGACCCTCCATTTATAATGCGTCTCATTGAAAAGTCATTACTGGTCTTGTCTGCTTGATTAGATCTGTGTGCCTTTGATTCAGCGGCTGATTTCACTCAGAGTGGGAGTGGGGAGTGTGTGAGGGGAGGGGCTGTACATGTGTTACAGTTCGCAGATCCCTTGGTGTGTGTGTACGCTGCATTTGTCTCCCTGAATCTCATAACTGATTTCCAGTCAGAATCTCCTCTGTACTCAAACATCTGCTCGCCAAGTTTGCTGGTCAAACAGACGCCTCATAGAGCAACATGTCTCAATTTCAAACACGATAAAAGCTTTTCAAAACCTTGATGATTTTCCCAGATTCCTAGTTTCTTTTTCTGGAGAGAGACAGTAGAGAAGATGGGGGAGAAATGCACCAAACATGCTTCAGGATTAGGATTTGTTCCTGTGACCAGTGCAATGAAGACTGGAGCATCTGTATACAAGCACCTACCCTACCAACTGGGCTACACCGGCATGTTTAGATTCTTAATTTCAGCATTTATATGTTCTCAACATCCAAGGATTTTATACCTTTGTGGCAATGATAGCTTAGGCCAGAGGCCTTGGGATGTCTGTTCATCCATTCATGCTCTGTACGTCCATCTTCACTCCCTTTTGATGCAGTTTCTCAATCACGCTTGATTGTATTTTCTCCAAACTTAGCACATACATTCACTCCGACACAAGGGTAAACTGGTTAGCTTTTGCAGGTCAAAGGTCAAGGTCAAAGGGCTCCTTGCTTATGAACACAATATTTCATAACTGCATTACAGTAATTTCTTCAATCTTTGCATACACGTTTCTCAAAGATAAACTGATCAGATTTTGGAGGATTAAGATGATCAAGCTTAAAGGGTTGCCTTTTGCCTGTAACCACTGAGCAACTCAGCACCTCCAATCCTAGGCCATGGTTTTTTTCGGGAATATGGTGAAATGCTACCTTCATCTACGACGGGAGTCTTTGCCCCCAGTTACAAGAAATTCAGTGTTCTTCATGAATGAGGAGCTGGAGCACAGCAGTGCTGCAGATCTTGTTCTGGACCATTGTTGTGAAGTGTTAAATTTTGACTGCTTTTTCTTATTTCAGTCTCCATGCCCTTGCACGGCAAACGTGCTTTTTGTTGTGCAAACATTTTGCTGTGTGAAATTGCAGTGGGTAATTTTTCGCACCTTGTTTTTTCAAAGTTTTGCTCTGTGCTCTCAGCACACATCCAACCAGTAAAAACACTCATTGTTGCCAATAGTGGAGGACAGACAGAGGAGCAAAACCTTTTCATATGCATGTTTGTCTCTGGCCTACAAAAAGTTGGATTAGTTTTTAATCTGATATTATGCAACCTGGTTAAAGAAAGAGACAGATAGCACAGCCTTACACTATGCACACACCTGGAGCTGTTTACAACCAAACGGGACATTAGTCCAGTAATACATCGAACAACAAAGTCTCCTCTTACCTCAGAAAATCATTGCTCAGATCAATCAGCTCCCTGAAATTACTCCTCCTCAACTCAAACAGGTGAGCCCCCCCTCACAGCGAAACTGAACTAGTTAATATGATAAGTAACATGATTTAGTTTATTAAAGGAATGAAAGCTGGGCCCTCCTCACAGCCAGCTTGGCTGATAAGAGTGAGTGGCGCAGTGAATTAAACGGTGAAATAAAACAGCACCTACCTCCAAGTTTTGCAGTAAAGCAGTGGTTCCCAAAGTGGGGGTCGCAAGATGCCTTCCAAGAAAGAAAGAGTATTTTTAAATGTTTTTAAATTGTGTATTTTGCACATTTATGTAAAAATATATGCATAAAATTGGCCAAATTGAAAATAAAAACATGGTCATTTCTTTAGATTTATGCTGCAATCAAAGCAATGTTTAAAACGTACCGCACATGACGATTCTTGAATGTGCATGTCTGTGTTCAACTATGCCACAACGTATCTGCGGGACAGCTGGGGTCCCCGGTCTTTGTCACCGTTGTTTTGGGGGTCGCGGGCCAAAAAGTTTTGAAACCCCTGGTGTAAAGGAATCATAATGCATTGACCGGAGGAGAGAGAGGCAGAAATCTCGTTTTATCCTCAGCTCTGATGTATCTCGGTTTACCAGAGGACAGTTTAAAACACACTGTAGATCTATGCAGCGCAAATGTGTTTTAGATTCTGCTTAATATAAAGTAGGTAAACCTGCTTTCTATAGCTAAGGAGGCAGATGAGCCATGTATATGTTATGTTTTGACAAATTTTCCCACAATGGAGAAATATCATGGATTATGAATGTCAGATAAAAATAAAGTTGAATTGAATACATTAGGTCTTGTTTTAGTCTCCTGGGCGAAAGCTAAACTTACTTTCCATCAGCGTTTCATTCATGAAAAATCTGTTTTTATCTAGTTTCAGTCTAGTCATCCTCACTGCAAAAAGGTAGTCAATGAACATTTTCAGTCATGCATTTAGTCAACAATATTAACATTGGTTCCAACCCTCACAAATGGTCATGAGCTTTGGGTAAAATCATAAAATCCGCTTTGCTTGCCAGGTAATTGATGAAAACACAACCAGAAAACCTGTGCAATACTTAAAGTCAGAGTTTTTGTGGCTTTCTAACAAAGCGCTCTGAGACTTCCTTGAAAAGAAGAGATTTGTGCATCAAAAACAAAAGGCTTTTCTGGAAATCATCACTCACATTGTTCTCAGTTTGTGCTCTCTCTGAGCACTAAAAGTAATCGAGTTAGCGGATGCACATTAATACTTTGCTACAGGCGTGTAAACAGCTTTTCCCTCACTGCAAATACTGATTAAAACATCGTACAATCAGAGATAAAATGGAGCAGAATAATTCCTAAGGGAATCTCTGCTTATGTGGTAATTATACTGCATGAGCATCACCGGCATTATGCACTCCTGCTGTCTGCCTTTATGACTGTGAAATCTGTTCTTTTCACTTTGATTTGATTAGATTTCACAGATAAATCTATCAATATCTGACTTATGCTATGGGGAAAAGGTTGCAACTTTACTAAGCACAGTTTCTTCATACTGCATGATAAGCATGCCCCAACTGTGTTTATTTGATGCCAGTGAGTGAGACTGGCTGATCTTGAAGCCTCCACCATGGCTGTGAATGAAAGCTGATATCACAAATCCTGTCCTATCTTGATTTTGATTGGTCAGAATCTGCTTAGTTGAGTTTAATGTAATTGATTCCCAGGTGAGTCAATAATGTTCTAGCTTATTAAAACTGCTATTGAGTCTTGTAGGTATTGAAATCTAACAGTTTTCTTATCATTGGTGAAAAACGTAGGCCTTTGAGTTCTTGCAGGGGGAACCTAAGGTAAAAGCGCATCAGCATTGTGCATCAAATTAAACCAGAATGTGGTACCTTTAACCGTCCACTTGAAGGAAAAAGTCCCCGGCTGTGCTGGGAGTATTATGCAGTAGGGATGCAGGATGATTATCGGTGCTGATAAGTTATCAGCCGATATAACAAATTCCATAATTTATTTAATCTTAGCATTTTAAAGACATTCTTTACACCTAATAAGACTACACATTCCAAAACAATATGTGGCCTCTCGGTATGTGGCCCACCATTATGTTCCAAAGAACAAGGAGAAGAAGAAACCTGTGCAGCACAGAGACAACACTACACATCTAACAAGTCGTACGAGTCGTCATCCTAGACTATAACGGAATAATACAAAGCAGCTGTAGCCGCTAGCATTAGCATCACTAGCATTAGGGGCAAGATGAAGGCAGAGTGCTGATTGAGCAGACATTTGAAAACTGCAGAAAGTTTGACAGAAATGGCAAAAATGCAGATCTGTTAATGACAAAACCAATCTCAGTCACTATATCTGCTGATAGCTCTCAAGGTACTTTCTCATTAGGCCTGATTGATTAAAACCGCCCCCCAGCTTGCCATCATACTAGTAACATTGATCCTTGCCTGGGCCCACTTGTATATCTACTCAGTCTGATACAGCAGGTGGCGGTATGCATGTAGCTAGTTTAAAAACCCGCTTAGGAGGAGAGAGAAGAAGAAGAAGCTACCATGGCACCCACTCGGGTTATGACAGAACAACTTTTGTTTAAAGCTGACAAAAAGTCCATCTTACCACCAAGGATGTTTTTAAAATTACTTTTTATGATGCAAGCAGCTTTGCTGCTTTGTATCTACACATCTACGTGCAGCTCAGAGGATTAAATGGGCGCCCACTGCGCGGACACAGCAGTTCTTAAGGTGACAGGAGACTTTTATTGTCTTTTCATCTCATCTCCCTGACTCCAACTTTGACCATTTGTTGACTTTATTCTGATTATTTTGGCTTTTTCTTGAGGAAAAATGTGGTCAAACTGCCACACCAGAGAGAAGTTACATTTCTTCGGTGATGTCACATGGCTGATGAGACTCTCTGTCCTGTATCCAGGCAGATGCGTTCACATCTCATCAGTTTGCTCTAATTGTACCGGGGCCACTTCCCCAAGTGAGCCCACGTTTGCATTCACACAGAACAAAACGAAGCCGTACTTGGGCTCAAGTGCACTCGGATCCGGGACCGGGCCCCTAGTGTGAAAGCCACTTAAGATGCATCCCTGTCTGCTCTGTCTGATGTGGTTTCATTCACAGTCTACCCAACAGTGTCTTCATAACATTAGTCCAACCACAGACAACAGTTTTTTGGATTTTCCTTGCACTTCATATTTTCACCTCCCTTTATTAAGTCTTATATCAGTGCTTAGTTTGGAATATTCTCTTTAAGTTCTAACTAAAAATAACACAGCTGTCCCCAGACCTCTTCCTTTACAATGTATGAAAACATAAGGGCCTTTTGATTTGTTTTATCTGCAGGCAAATATGCAACAGGCTGTTCTTTAATTAGTAATTGAGGAATGCTCTCTACTTATTTAAAAACTACATGTTTTTATAACAGGGACACATGCCTGATTTGACATATGTCAGTTGACTTATTGATTGAAATGTCAGATTTGACAGTTTGTCACAGCATTTATCTTGCAAAAAAACCCAAACTGAAGTAGGTGTGTTGTTAGTTATAATGTTCTCTGTTAGGTGCAGAAATGTTAACCCCCAACAGTCTTTGTGATTTCTTGAAAGTTCAGGGTCACAGAGCAGAGGTCTTCTCCAGAGTGCCCAGAGACAACTCCTCAGTGACAGAGTTCAACAGGTTCACTTCACCATGGATGCACTGCTGGTACAGTTGGACCAAAGAACAAAGGAACTGTCTACCATTCTTCCCACAGAAATAATCGAGACAGTATCCAAGCTGGTTGCGAGGTTACAGTCCTTCTAGTGAAGGAGTGTCACATTTGGGAGTTCCTCGCTCTCGAGGTTAGATGTATCTCCCAAGGAACACAGCCATCTTCCCAGACAAGAGAGCATGATTTGACCTCATGGAATTCTTTGTAAAGCAGTGGATGAAGAATCTGTCTGACAGGGAGTTCACACCACCTGAGCAAGCTGTATAGCTAAAGATCTCAATTTTGCAGTAACTCCTGACCAGTCGACCTCATCACAGCGACAGAAACAACCATCAAGTACAACAAACTCCCGGATTCAGAAGCGGAACAAGTCAGGCTCAAGGTATCTGCTGACCTGGCCAGTGCACTGACATTTCTTTAGGAGGATACCTACAAAGACGAAGGGCAAGAAGAAGGAACACCAATGTGCTTAAAATGACTGGCCAGAGAGGTTCACTGATTTGAGAGAGGCGTCAAGGCGGCCATCTTCATCAAGCTGGAAAACCATCTTTGAACAGAGGTAGTGGACACTTCTTATCCGCTACATAGAATGCAGCCTTGGTTTCCTTTCAACAGCAATCTAAATGACCCTTTCACGCTGGATCACAGGACCTTGCATCATGCAGACACGGCAAACCAGAAGAGGCCGGGTCAACAACTCTAACAACTCTCAAGTGACTCAGGTGGCTCAGCTGTGAACCAATCAGTTCATTATCATGTGGCTGGACAACAGAGGCTATACATTCCAGCTCTGGCCCTAGTCACAAGCCTTTTTGAGGAGAAGCAAAATGTCCTCAAGAAACTCAATCCAGTCCAGTTGCTCTGTGGACAAAGATTCAGAATGACTTAGAGCATTAATCTAGATCTTCCAATGGTGTATTTTTAATGGAAATCAGCCAATAATATTTAGTCACTGATCAATCGAGGCATCTCTATTGCAGAATAATAGCATCACTGAGTGATGAAGAACAAAACAAGTTATTCTGACATTTGTGTGCACCTCTGCCTCATTTGGTTTTTGAGATACCTTTGGCAAAGGAAAATGAAAAGGGCAACTTTCACAGCTCCTTGAGATGAAAAAGTGGCTTTTTTCCAAACTGTGCACAGAAAACAAACAATTACATTCTTGACTGCCTTTATTTACTCCATGATTGAGCAGTGCAGGCAGACAGGAGCGGGCAGATTAATTAACTAGTGCCTGAAAACCTTTATTCTTAGAGCGTTGTCACATTGATGGATGGCTGATTAAAGTCAATGAGATGGCTATCAGTACACAAGAGCAAACCAGTCCAAAAAACAGAGAGAGGGAAAGGCGTGTTACCTTGAGGGAAGGGGGGAAAATGAAAGGAAACACAGAAATACAGGTGTACTGTTAGTGACCGCGGGAACTCTTTGTGCTTACGAACGCGGCTGCATCAAGAAGAAGAGCTGGTAATTGGGGATGAAGGAGGAGGAGGCTGAGAGTGCAGCGTATCATGCCAGCCGCAGCTCAAATTGCCTGGCTTGTGCGTCTTTTGATGAGCTTTCTCATTAGGGGTCTATACAGCACAGACTTTGGAAATATCACAGAATTAATTAAAATGATAGGAATGGAGAAAGTGGGCTGCCAATGACAGGACAGCAGAGGGTCTGCATAATCATTGTTCTGATCAGAGCCCTATTGTCTGCCCATGAATGTGCCTGTTGACGACGGCCAGCGCCTCTTATATGTTTATCTGGATTCCTCGGCGGCTAGCTTGTTTCCAGCATGCTGCCGTTGATAGAGCATTCAGCTCCCATCGCTGTGAAGCGGTTCAAAGGCTTCATTTAGTTGCCGAGCGCCAAGAGAGAGAGAGAGAGAGGGAGAGCTCACCAGGCTGTTTCCAGCTGGTTTTATCAGCTAGTTTTCAGATTTAGATGGGGAGATTCTCGCTGTGTTCATATCTGTCCTTTCTCTCACACAGGCTGCCTTACTTGTGTCGTGTGGAGTAAAACACAAAATCCTCAAATCTGTCGCCTCCTCCTTTGTCGGCTCCTCACACTTTACACTACAGATTAATCCACAGTTATTACCCCCCCGTCCCCATCGTCGCCTCCACCACGTATTTATCCTGCATCAGTCCTGCATTAGCTCTGCAGTAGATGGAGCAGCAGTCGCCTCTTTGTGCTGCACAGCGAGAGCTTCAAGGACGTCAAAAATATGTGGAGGAAACCGGCTAGATGGTGCAATCAAAGCTTTATGTATCAATTATTTTAAATTACAAGGAGTGTTTGAAGATAATTCAACCCTTGCAACTCCAATGTTTGTGCGCTCGTGTAGTCTTAGGGTGTCTCATTTTTTGTGGGGCTAGGGTGAAGTGCAAAGGAATTTCCAGAGGCACACTCCAGATCGAATGTCATGTTTAATTTATTATGGTGTTTTTGATTTTGAACAAGCATTATATAATAATTTAGAGTAGAAATGTCCAGTGACGTCATTGCGCCTGTTGCATCCGACAACTGATGACAGGAACTGGGGAAGATTTCACCACAACCCCTTGTAACTCTGTTCCAAGGAACAAACGGGCCCTCAGAAATGAGGGGCAGGTGTAAAGGTTAGAAATGGGTGTTTTAATTGTAGTAGGCCTTATTTTTGTAGAGCTTATAGCCTCTTGTAGCTCCCAGTTTTACAAACTTTAGATGTACTTTATCTGTCCAATTTGAGGTTCTTTACACCTTGCATTAACATCCGGGTGACAGGTGTGTTTTGTTGCCCAGCTGTGTCCTATTACATTGATTATTCCACACACTATATAGTGCTGAATGTCTATGCTCAGTTTCAGATTTGGGTTTTGCCTGAACAGACCGCATTTATAGTTAGAGGTGTAACCAACATGAAAACCAGAGAGCTATATGGGTGAAGTTGAGAGAAGATGGAAAATGAATCAGAGCCATTGCACAAACATTGGCCATAGCCACTACAACTATTTGAAATGTCCTTAAAAGAAAGAAAGAAACCACTGGTGTACTAAGTAATAGATGTCGAACGGGAAGACCAAGGATAACAGCATCAGTTGACGACAGAGACACTGTGAGAGCTGTAAAGTAAGACCCTTACACAACAGACTGATGAGACAAAGATGAATCTTTACCAAAGTGATGGATAGGCTAAAGTTTGGAGAAAGAAAGGATCTGCTCATGACCCTAAACATACAAGCTCATCTGTGAAACACAGTGGCGGTAATGTCATGGCTTCTGGGACAGGTTCATTAATCTTTGTTGATGACGTAACACATGATGGCAGCAGAAAAATGAACTCAGAAATCTAAAGAAACATTTTGTCTGCCAATTTAAAGAAAGATACAACCAAATTGATTGGGAGATCCTTTATCCTGCAGCGAGATACTGACCCACCCATACTGACTGCCAAAACAAAAAAGGATGGAAGGTTTTAGACTGAAGAAGTCAGTCTCCAGACTTAAACCCTATAGAGCATGCATTTCACCTGCTAAAGAGGAGATGGAAGGGAGTAACCCCCCAAAACAAACAACTGAAAGAGGCTGCAGTGAAAGCCTGGAAAGCATCACAAAAGGAGAATGCAAAGGTTTGGTGATGTCATTGGGTCACAGGATTGATGCAGAAGCAAAATATTCACAATGAAGTCTTATCCATTTTAATCTATTTTAAGTCTATCTGTTCCAATACTTTTGCTCACCTAAAAGTTTGGTGTTCTGTTACAAATAAAGCTATCTCCAAAGTTATGTATCAGATCTGGATGTAAATACCTGGAAATAAAAGCTGTAATGTTGATCTCCTGTCTCACATTCATGTTTTGATGTCAAACCCAATGTTTTCAGTCTACAGTAAAAAATAACGGCTTTGACAGAGACAACAAACTAAAGTAAAACTAGTTATTTCACCTCAGTTTTAATAATAATAATAAGTTTATTTATATAGCACAGCAAAGTAACAAAGTGCTTCACAAGAGATAAAAGACACAGGCAATGATGCAAAGGTACAATGAAAGAATACACAGTATAAAAAAACAGATTAAATAAAGGCCAGACCAAAAAGTAGGTCTTAAGTTGCTTTTTAAAGGAATCATCAGGGTCTACTGATCTTAAAGGCAATGGAAGTGAGTCCAAAGGTTGGAGCAATGACATTAAATGCACTGTCTCCTTTGGTTTTAAGTCTTTTGGTTTTTCTCTCCAACAGCTGACACGGTGTTTTTAAGCACATAAAAACATTGTGCTGCATGCAGCTTACCCAGTTATTAGGCATCGAAAAATAAAGCAACAGCCATAACTTACTTGGATAACAAATTTCAATTGAGCTCTTCTGGTCATGGTTGGATTTTTCAATTTATCTCCAGAAAGCTGCAGAAAGTCTGTAAAACACCAGTGTTCAGTAAGGCGGGGAACTCTGGTAGGGGAGTGATGCAGGCTGCAACGTCTGTGAGCCACTATCCCCCATCAAATGTTTCCTGAGGAAGTGTTGGAATTAAGTCCTACTCTGGACAGCTATAGCTCTCTGGGTTCATGGTTCACAGTTTAAACACTGACACCAACAGGTGACTCGAGATCTCTCCCTCTAACCAGTCTCAACTTGCTAAATTACTGGGAGCAAATGTACCCGTCTGCAGCGCTATATAGGCTTTAGTGTCCTTGCTGTTGCCCCCAGAGCGCTTGAAATCTGTTGAGGCTGATGCCATTACTATTGCCAAAGACATACAGTATTACAACTCAACTTCAAAAATTCCAGAATATCTCTTTAATGCATACAGGAGAAACACAGTGAAACAATATACCAAGAAATAGCCCTACAACAGAAGCCAAACTCAAGCTAAACCTAAAAACAGGTTATAAAGCAAGAGATCTTCATCTGTTAGTTTCTCCAGAGATGAGCATTAGGAGCTCATTCATGGACACAGCTAAATCTGTGTAGATGCAGCGTTTGTCTGAAAAAGCCAAGATATGACGCCCCTCTTATATTAATTTTCCCTGACCCTGATTAAAACCTCACATGGTCAAGGAAAGGTGAGTACAGGTAAAGGAACCCCAGTGCTCTTACACTAAATGGATATTATGGATTAGGGGGTCGTCTGATTTTTGTTATGGCTAATTATTGAGCTGATACTCAGACTGTAACTGATTTTCTGTACTGACATTTCATTTTACTGATTGTTGATTAAATTGATTACTTAAAAAGTGAGTTATCATGAGAGGCTAAAGAATGAAGCTATGTTGCACAGTCAGCGAAAGAAGATCAACAAGGATGTCTACATTTGTTCTAAGGTAAGGAAACATCGTTTTAGCAGCTGTTGCTGTGAAGTCACAAGGAATTAAAACCTCATACCTTATGCCACTGACATCATGGAGAACACCTCACAGCAAACTTTGCCAAGTAAAACTGCTGTAAATGAAAAAATTGCTGATAATGTTATGGCTAACCAGCTTTGTAACATTAGGTCATATCACCTTTTCAACTTAATCTCAGCACTTTTGATCTCTGATAACTGGATATCCATGTAAATTACAGTGTATAGTTGAACATAAAGTCCACCCAACTGAAAACCTGACCGTTAATGAGGTCAGTTTCTGACAATATTCTCCATAACAAACACACCCTCTGATCCAAAGTCTTATACTTTCTGCATGTGATAGATATAATTTCATTAAACCATTAAACAACTTTACTTAGTTAATTTCTTCCAGTGAATCTCTTCTTATGATTGTTCCTTCCTCATTTCATTCATTGTTAAACCACGAACCAGCCCCGTGCTCTTATAATTCTAATTTCAAATGTAGTTATGTTCCCTTAAAGCTTAAATGTGGTGTTTATTGAGCATGGGCTCTTCTAACAGAAAACCAACACACTTTAGAAAGTTCATTATAATAAGTTAATGAATTGATGAACCTTAAAATATGTTTGAAATTGATTGATTCAATTTGCATTTTTATTATTCATTAAAGACAAAAATTTATAAAAGATAATTCACTTTTCAATTAAGAACCAAATTTATTCTGCCTAAATAATTAAATCATTAATTTTAGAGAGGCTTTCATTTCTGTGTTTGGTGATTATAATTATGTACAGTTACAGTGTCCTCCATATTAATAAATGATAGGTGTTTTTACTTCTTACAGAGACTATAAAAAGTATTCACCATGTTGGATGTTTTACCCTTTTATTGATTTTATAAATCATTCATGGTCAATATAATTGTATTTTTGACAAAAAATACAAAAAAGAAACTCTTTAATGCCAAAATTAAAACAGATTTCTACAAAAAGATGCCAATTAGACAAAAAACATGTAATGTAAAATAAGTGACTGCATAAATTTTCACCCCCTTTAAAGTGAATGACCTAATTCAACAGATGTCAAGCCAGTTGGTGCTAGTAGTCTCACAGTTAGTGGATCACCTGAGTGCAGTGAATGTGTCTCAAGTGATTGTAGTATAAAGACACCTGTGTCTGTAGGGTCCAGTCACTGGTTTATCAGTATTCCTGGCTATCATTACACCATGAAGACAAAAGAACACCCCAAGAAACTCAGAGAAAAGGTTCAGTTAAATCTATCATCAAGAAATGGAAGGAATGTGGCACGTGTAAATCTGCCTGGATCAGGCTGTCCACATGTACTGAGTGGCCATGCAAGAAGGAGATTAGTGAGAGAGGCCACAGTGACACCTCTGACTACTATGAAGGCATGGGTTGGCCTCTGCATATAGCATCTGCTGCCAGGGTCCTTCAGTCATCAGACAAGGTGCTATGTTTGGCACCAAACACTGCACATTACCTCAAACACACCATCCCCACTGTGAGGCACATCATACTGTGGGGAGGCTGCTCAGCAGCAGGCTGTGAACTATGACTTGGGAGACATTTTGTTCCAGCAGAACAATGACCCAAAGCATACAGTGAAAGCTACACAGAAACAATTTTAAAAGAACAAGGTCAATGTTCTGGATTGTCCATATCAAAAACCAACCTTAATCCAGTAGAGAATTTGCTACTGGACTTGAAAAGGGCTGTTCACGACCGATCCCAGTGCAACCTGACAGAGCTTGGACAGTTTTGCAAAAAAGAATGGAGTAAAATTACAGTGTCCAGATGAAAAAGCCTGATTGAGACCTACCTGGACAGATTCAGTGCTGTGATGGCAGCTAAAGCTGCATTGACTAAATACTGACTTAAAGGGGGTGAATGTTTATGAAGTCACTCATTTCACATCACATATTTTTGTTTAGCTGTCATTCCATTGTAGAAATCTGTATAAACTTTTACATTAAAGAGGTTTTTTGTCAAAAAGTAAAATTATATTGACCTTGATTGATTTATAAAATCAATAAAAGAGTCAAACATCTAAAGCTGTATTACAGCAGCTCTCTTTAAAATATTATAAAAAATCTGGCACATCTTAAAGTTATGCCTGAAAAGGTGGTGTGAAATATATCCAAACTGAAAATAAAATAAATAGAATTACAAGATGAAACTTATGATAAAATTATAAATCAATGAATAAATGAGTGTCAAATTTCAAAGTAGTTTTCAAGTTGTTATCAAAGTGAGAGTTGACTGTGGGCTATATCCTCCTTTTAAATGAAAATTTCAAAAATAAACAATTCTCAGATGTAATAAGCAAACAATTACCGCGTGTGCAACAGCAAGTGATGCATACCGGCTCCACTGACTCCTATAGGAGGCATCCTAACAGCCTGAGAGTGATGCAATGTGACATGATGCAACTTGCAAGTCCATTTTTACCCAGACACCCCGTTTCTGTCTTCTTCCAGTCACTTGCATGGACAAAGCACAAATAATCTCACAAATAATATTTGCAATAATAAAGCTTGTCTTTTCTTTCAACTTATTTTTGGTGTGCCATCCTTTATATGTTGCTGGTCTCTTGTGTTTTAAGATATGTTTTAAAGGCCCTGGATAAAAAGCTTCAAAGGGGATTAAAAGGAGATGAGTCTCTGTTGTTTGGGTTGAACTGTAGAATTAAGTCAGTATAAAATTAAAATATGTAGCTTACTTTTGGCTTTCAAAAACATTGAAGGTGAGTAAAGCTTTTTTGGGGGTTTAAGGCCACTCCAAAGGATAGGTAAGAACTACATTATGTGATTTAAATATGCTTATTTTTTTCCACAGAGCACAAATGTCTTTTAATCATTTTGCTGTCTGTAGCAATATCTCTAACCCGACACGCTAGGGTCTTTTTCATCTATCCATGTCATAGGATGTATTTCACATTCATCTCGGAAACCTCCTATACAAACTGTTAGGGAGGAGCATACGTAGCATGGTAGAATACCTGACCATAGTGTCTCTCTTCATGATATCCTCAGACACTCGATGTGTTTACTTCTGTCAGACCTTCATGGATAGTCTTTTACCAGTTTAGATATCAGCGATGCCTCTGTTGGTGAAACTATTCCACATTGATCTCACACTTCACCATCACAGACAGCTGAGTCAGAGATCACTTCAGTACAAGGACACCCTCTTTAGATTCAGTATTTGGGTCAGCTGAAAGATTTCCACCTCAGGTCGAGGTTAAAGCTCGTCCACGATGAGGATGCTCCATTTTTCCGCCTGCAGACGTGTCTGTGTCATTATTGGCTTTAAAGGTGAAAGTATTTTTGGGCTTTCAGGGTTTTTTTTTTCCCTGCAGAGGACAGCAGTTCTTCAGGATCTCTGGGTATTTTTTATTTTATTTATTTTCATCTTTTTCTTCAAACACTGAGGAGAAAATAGTTCTTGACACAGAAAAAGCACCAAGGCTGTGTGGCAACAGACTGTTCATTTTTGGTTGCTGTTACACCCTGCTTACCACTTTGGCCAATATTTCAAAAGACGTATTGACAGTATAAATTGTACATCTTTTGAGGTATTTAAAATCTTTGAGGGAAATAAAACATAACATTAGCAAGTATTTAGAAAAGCTTGAATGCAAGGAGAATGTTTAGTCATAAACTGACTATGAATGTGTTTCAATTTGAAGGCTAAAGCTGGTTTCTCAGCGCTGCTGTGTGGCCTAGCAACTTCAACAGCTCACCGTAACAAGTTGAGTCAGCATCCTGATTATTGTCATCAAATAAGTCATCCATGAAAAATGTTTTAAATTAATACATTTCTAAGATTGTTTTGGAGGCTGTTTTGATAGGAAAGTTGAAGAGAGACAGGAAAAATGTAGAAAAAGACTGGATAAAGACATGCACCAAACAGCCTTGGATACTAGGACCAGTGTTTAGAGGACTGTGTGCATCTTCTCCACCAACTGAGCTTAACTTGTGTCAATGTATTATGACTTTTTTGACATTTTTTTCCTGGTTAATCAGTACTCCTGGCTACCATGACGCTATGAAGACAAAAGAACACTTCAAGCAACTCAGAGAAAAGGTCAATGAAAAATCACACCAAACACTGCACATCACCACAAACACACCATCCCCATTGTGAAGCACAGAGGTAGCAGCATCGTGCTGTGGGAATGCTTCTCAGTCAGCCAGCCCTGGAAGGCTTTTAAAAGTAGAGGGTAAATTTAATGTGGGAAAATACAGGATTATTCTGGAGGACAGTCTTATTCAGGCTGCAAGAGATCTACGGCTTGGGGGAAAGTTTATTTTCCAGCAAGACAACAACCCAAAGTGTACAGCTAAATGATCAAATCTGCAGCTATAGCTGCACTCACGCTAATCTCAGCACTGGCAGCCAGTGTTTACAGGCTTGCGGTTGCTTCAACTTAACCACACCTGTAGCTACTGCCTCTTTCTTCTCAGATCATGCTTATTGATCTGGTCATTCTCAGCTTCAAGCAGTAGGAGATTGATCTGCCTATTTACAGACATAGACTCTGTACAATCCATCTGCTTGGCAAGGTTGAGGTAGGAGTGTGGCTGTAGCTGAGGAATTGCCAGCCACTTGTATTTTGTAACTGTGCTTGAATTTACCATCCCTGGTAAATATACTTTTAAAAAGACAAAAGTAAAGTAAAGAAGGCTGACTTCATGGTCTTTGTTTCGTAAAAAGGAGTGGGCTCAGGCCATGACGCAGGTCCTCCTCTGATCTCACTGCAGTCCTCCTCAGTGGCTCTCTTTGCTCCTTGACGCTCGGCTCTGTCTGTGGCTGGGGGGAACTTAAGGCTTATTTGAGGCGAGCAGTAAAGACCTCATTCCATCTGTTTAATTACAGTGGAGATTAGCAGATTATTTTTGCATTACCGGCGCCTGTCGCTCCTCATCACATGGGCAACCCAGAGGGAAGGCTGCTCAGAAGAGGATCACCAACTCATTGCAGAAGTAAAGAAAAGTCTCTGAACCGAACAAGTCTCATGTAGATCATATAAGAGACGTGTTAAACACCAAGAAAGGATGACTCAGCTTTATTTTAGAGGTAAGAAGAGCAGGGTGTTTGTCATAATTGTGGATTTGCATGGAACTTGTGCATGACGGTTTGAGGAGATACTGAAGAGTTTACAGAGGAAGAAAAACTCCTACAAACAGCACAAACATTTATAGGTGATTTAATACTGTGGTGAAAAAAACTGATAGGGTTTCATATGCCAAACATTTCCTGGTTGGGTCTAACCCCACAGTTAGTTCCACTTTAGCGTACTAATAAACAGAGTGAACCACGAGGATCTGATAGCTCAGGGCTGTATTAGAGACAGGAATGTGTCCCTCAGTGATGGAAGATGTGATGACACCCTGCTCTTCATTCCAAGATGGGAAACTTTAATCAGCTAACTGACTGCTGCTGATCATTTAAAGAAGCCTTCTCTCTGCTGCAGGGTGACAGCAGACACTAAACCCCGAACACAACCTCAGAGAGAAAGTACCAGATACCAATGTTAGAGTGGGACCAGAATCATCCATTAGAGAAGTGGTCCGCATCTGGTCTATCCTCAGGACCAACCACCACCTCCTTTAGTGACCCAAATCCCCCCCCCCAAAAAAAAAAAAAAAAACCATTTAACCACTCAAGTCTATCTGGTAAAAAATGTTTCAGTTTGGAACTCACATTTAAGTTGAGCTGACATTTATCTGGACTCCTGTCCTTGTCCCAGTGTACACCATATCAGGTAAGGATACACTCCTTTCAGCTGGTTTATGTGGAGTTTCTTAACTTCTTAAGGTCTTGAGAAAATAACAAAAATGTAAATGTTATCATGAGAAATGGAGTAAATTAGAAAAAAATGTACGTGTGTCCTTCCAATCTTCAATAATTAAGTGACTTATAAATGTTTATTCCCTGTCTCTTTGTTCATTCAGTTTTGTTCCATCTAAGGTCCAAACTGCATCAGAAATTGTATTTCCATTATCCTTAGAAATGTGCAAAATCTAAATAGCACAATAAAAAAACTGGTAATGGAAACACCTGAATTTTGAAAAACCTCTCAAATACCGCTAAAGCTTTTACACTCTCATGAGGAGGTTTATCAGATGTCTCAATATAGAAATATATATAATGCAAGAGTACAATGGAAACACTTTTTTCTACATTTACAAGTTACAGGACGTATCGTACGGTATCACATGACCAGTTCACTCTGAGACAACACGGGGCGGTACACGTAAATGGAAGAGGGGACCGAGACTGTTCTTAACATCATACTTACACCCTTACACAGGCCTTTGCCATACGTAGGTACGTATGCAGAGTCTCTCCCATCTCCTCCTTCAGAGTAGTCATAGGTGTCATTGTGGTCTCTCTCACTAGTCTCCTTCTTGCACAGCCATGCAGTTTGTGTGGATGGTCTGATCTAGGTAGATTTACACATGTGCCATATTCCTACCATTTCTTGATGATGGATTGAACTGAACTCTAGGGGATGGTCAGTACCTTGGAATTTTGTGTATCCATCCTTTGTATTATACTTTTCATTAACCTGAGTTGCTTGGAGTGTTCTTTTGTCTTCATGGTGCAATGGTAGCCAGGAATACTGATTAACCAGTGACTGGACATTCCAGACACAGGTGTCTTTATACTACAACTACTTGAGACACATTCATTTCACTCAAATGATCCCCAATTCTCTAACTTTGAGACTACTAGCACCACTTAGCTGGACCTCTGTTGAATTAGGTCGGTCACATTAAAGGGGGTGAATATTTCTGCTTTCACTTTAAGTATGCTGACCATGATTGATTTATAAAATCAAAGGGTAAAACATACAAGGAGGTGAATACTTTTCAGAGGCCCTGTATGTTTTCATTTCACTCCACTCTTGTTGTGACTACTTTTCAGATGCACAGTGGTGTCACTGATTTGCCTTTGTCCCGTCTCCTTTATTTAGTCTATTTAACAAAAGCCAGCTCTCAGCCAGTGTATCCTTCCACTCTTGTATAACAAGAGCACAGACAACAGATCTCCCCAGACTCTCCTCTCCATCTCCCCTCTCCCCTTTCTGACTCTTCTGAATATGAGACAACTCCTCTGCATTAAAGGCCCCAAACATCAACCATGAGGAGCAGAATAATGGCTCCTTTCCATTCCTTTCCCTCGATACACAAAGTCATTTGAAGCTGTAGGTCTTGAAGAGGCAGTTCAAACAGTGGCTGGCCATGGCCTGGTGTTTGCTCTCCTCCGTCTCCATCTTCTCCTCTGCTCTCCCAGGACATCAAGGGAGATTTACTCCAGCTTATCTCTAAAGGGCCAGGATGAGCCTCAGCGACTGAGCGAAACAATTACTCACAGCTGCTCCCTATCTGTCCCACCGTGAGCAATTCCACTCGAGCCGCTCACATCAACACTCGTATTCACACGGAATCCAAGACGCCCACAAATACACCTACGGACACACAATACAGTCCTCACAGACTGGTTAACTAGGGCGTCCTACTGACACTAGGTCAACCAATGTCACCATTTCACTCTGACCTCAGCATTTTAGATGTTTTTATTTTTATTTTTTACCATCCAGAGAGGTCGTTTTCAATGTGAAAGTTCTCCAAGATACAAAAAATTGAGGGGAAATCAAGATTTTTTAAGACAAACAAAATCCTGAAAAGAAGAAACTCTTTCATAGCAATCGAACCGGTGGAACCAGTGCAATTATGCAGTTTAGTTGTAGTCACATTTTTTACCTGATTTAAACAAAATAATGTTTTTTTTTTGTCCAGATTTAATCAATAATCAATCATTACATTACTTTTATTCTTATTCTTTTATTCTTATTATTTAACAGTATTTTTTAATACATTACATAATTATAAAGGAAATCTTGAGCTTATTGGGCCTCTAATATTATTTTGATAAAGACTCATTCACTGCTCAGCACGATTTTAGGCCAGATTCGAACCCCCAGTGATTCTGACTTAATTAGACCTACTGACTTACTTGGAACTTCCCCTTGTGAGACTAATAAAAGAATACCTTACCTCTTAGTAGCTTGTCCCAACTATTTTTCCAAGTATTTTTCAAGTTTAACAGTTGTTAATGATTCGCCGTCCTCATCCATAGCATCAGAGCCTTACCAATGTAGAATCATAAATGTCAGGCATTTTTGATATTTACGATTCCAGGTTTTGTATCCTTGATTTGTTTGTTTGATTTGTTTGCCAGATACTTTTTAAACTGTCTGCAAAAACAGAAGGCTTCTCACGGTGATCATGTAGAAAACGTGAAACCTGTTATCTTAAGCCTACATAGTGGTCACAGCCAAGGCCAGAGGCACTCTGTTTCTGGGGTTTAGGGGCCACTCTTCTGTAAAATGCTTTGACATATTCTATCCAAACTTTGTGTGACTGTTTACATGAGTGTTAATTTTGTTGAATAAAAATATGATCAAAAATATTCGTCGACAGCCTCTTTTTTCCAAGAGAAAGAGTGTGGTTAGCGATGCACTGAGATCTAGGCTATGTTATTAATGCTTTGAATTTTTGCACAAAAGGCCATTCTGACTCAAGGAAAAACTCATTCAATTTCAGAAATCAAAGGTCGAGGTCCTGGTCAGCCCTTGGTTTTAATATTTTTTGGAAATCAAATAAACACAAAAAAAACGCCTTAGAACTTCACTGATTGGTCCTGTTCTCCTTACACAGTTTTTGCTACATAAATACTTTTCTGCATCTCTTACAAGCTTGACTTTAATGTGCTTTTTCCCTAACATCTCATGATGTTTTGGAGTGCCTCCAGCAGGTAATCTCATGCATTAGTTCTTTATATGACTGCTTAACAGCTCAGATAATTCCCACCATCACAGAGCCAATCATAAACACACATCAGAATATGACACGGAGCCATTGTGCAGCATACTTCTCATGGTGATGTGTTTATCGGACGCTGGCGCTCTGTAATAACGCCGATAACATCAGAGGATTATTACAGAGTCTCTGCAGAAGGTGAGTCAGGTGGAGAGATTATGATGAGGACACCAACAAAAGACGACGTGTCGGCTATTTATTTCATTTCAGACGGCCCCGAGGCCAAACACAAAAACAGTCCTCTATATTCTGAGTCCATCCACGCCTCTGGACGCCATAATGAACATGTTCAGTAACAGACGATTAATGAGCTGCAGCAGCAGGCGGAGGGTTTGGGATTTAGCTCTATTTCCTGGGTACTTGATGATAAACAACACAAGTTAATAAATTATTCGTTACTAAGAACAGTTTTAATAGTCACAGCTCCATGTTCTCACTCATGTTTTCTGTTTATGGTGCTTTAAAAGTGCCATAGGGCGGTAAAATTTCTGACAAGTTAGAAAATATCTGTACACATTTCAGCTGATAGATAACCACAGATTTTATATCACACACAAATTTCAACACCGTTTATTTTGAGATTTTTATTAAAGAAATTCATGAGCTGATTTAAAAAGCTGATAATCTCCCCTTAAATGTAACGTATGTAAATTCTACCACTAGGGGGCTCTAAATCAAAAACTATGATAAAAAAAATGACCAATGGAGACATGCTTTGAAGTGAAGACTCTCTTCAACAAATCTCTGACTTCATTAAGGTGCATTTTTAAACGGTGTTTTAGTTTAATGGATTAACTTGTCATAATAAGGGAGAAAAGCTGATAAAAGTTGTCATCCTGGTTTAGCCTGCAAGCTACTTTGCAAAGCATTCTGGGATTGAATGCAACATTTTGGACAATATTTCAAAATGTAGACTGCCATGAGTTAAAGGCCCACCTCTGATGGTTTAATGATATTTTCAGAAATAGTGGAGCCAATAGTTCTTAGCATGTATTTGACCAAAGGAGCTGTGGCAAGTGTTATAAAACCATCACCTTTGTCATCTTCACTCTTGATTTTCAGAGTAAAATTCATTAAAAAAAACAACACACTGAATTTTTTTTAAAATCATTTTTAGTCTTATTTTTTATCTAATTAATCAGATTTTTTTCATTATACATTGATTAACTGTAGAATTATTTAAAATGTACATTTATATTATGTATTATGTTTAATGCAGTTTTCTTTATTTACTCCGCTGCTTTGGCAGTAATGGATCTGTTCATGCCGATAAAAAAAATTGAAATTGAAATTGAAAACTGAAAAAAAGAATGGTGTAATATTAGCATTGTTATTCAGACAGGCAGAGGAAGAATAAGGGCCTGTGTCCACAGCAATTTTTTTTGTGGTGGAAATCTCAGTTTTAGACTGCTTCTCGTTACAGAAGGTGACTTCTGTTCCCTATTTTCTCTAACTTTGTTTTTAAACAGCTCTGTATCCTTAATGTTTTCCTTTATTCAAGGAAATATCACAAATTAAACTTAAAAGCAATGTAAATGAATCCTCTCCTGGCATTTTTAGCGGCTGTAGGGGGAAACAGTGTTCGTTGTCACATGGGTTGGTTGTTATACTCATTATATCTTGCCACCAGTGGGCGCTGTCTCACAGAATTTCTTGAATTGGGATCAGAGCTCACTTATATAGCCATCTCTGGAGTAGAAACAGCTGAACATGAGGTTAAAGGGCTTTTTGTGTTTTTCATGTCAAATTATAAATATTCAGCTCCTCCGTATTTTTCTTCAAGCCTTTTACACAATGAGTTTACGACAAAGCAATTGTTACCCTTACGAACTGTGAAGGGAAAGCTATAGTTGTGATTGTTGTTAGTTATCTAACTAGTTGTTAGACAGTTGTTAGCCTTGATGCCAGCAAGAAATTCCAGTTAGGGTTGATTGTCACATTCTCTTTGGGGTTGGTTGTCATATGAAGTAGGCTATTGTTGCCAGGCCTACTTGTTAGGCCTGATATGTTGCTATAGGCCAATAGGCTGGCCCAAAGATGCCTCTATTCATATTCCATGCTCATTTTGTGTAAGATGCATTGTTGTGTGTTTTGCCAACTTATCAATGCAATTAAAGTTTGTAATGTAGTTCTGCTTTTTTGCCTTCTTTTTAAGATTTTTCCCGTTAAAAAACATTGTGATAAACAACACCATGATGTGTGACAACCAACCCCATCACTGGGATGGTTGTCACAATGTGTCAAAGTATCTTTGATCAATAAGTGCCTTTTTTTCACAATAAGTGTAAAAACTGTGACAAACAACCTTATTCTTGCCTACACCTGAAACTTTTCCCTTGAAAACACAAGTCAAAACAGTTTCTCCCCTCTACCACTGTTGTTGACAAAACTGGTGTCATGAGTCCCAGCCCTTGTTGATTTTAATTCGCTAGTGCGGAAGAAGTAGCCTTGTAAAGCCGATAGCTGAGCCAGACTCCATGTCTGTCATCAGGCAAATCCAGCTTTCAATCCACTCCAACCCACTTTTCTGCTGAACAGAGCACAGTTTGGACCAGTGTCGTTTGAGGAGGACAAGGCGGTAGGTATCAGTGTGGTTTATTTGTACTGTGGGCTGAAAGCAATGGCTTCTTCTTGATGTTGCAGTTAGCTTGGGTGTAGCTTTAGTATAGCAGCAGTTTTAGTATAAGGACAGTTTTATTCAAACACATTTTTGTGGAGCAAGGAACAGCACTGAAAGCTTTTCGTAATGGAAAAGATGTTTTCACTCCTCTACCGACCTGCTTGGGCATGAGTTAGCGATTGTGACTGGACGTGGGGTCATTGTGTGGATCTGTATAATCACATATTTTTGTCAAAACAAGAGCAAAGACCCACAATGAAAGAACAATAAAGATGTATTTACTATTCTGACCTGCTTCAGTATAAGTTTGTGATCATTACGTGGCGTGTACTGCTAGCTGGTAGCGATGAGCTCCAACATAGCTGTGAGCAACAGTTTAATTAGACTTTGACCCCACTTCTCTCTTAAGCAAAGAACCAAAGCAAAAGACGTTTTCGCTCTTCTCCTGAGCTGCCTTGGCAAAAGTTTTATCCACATCACACTCCATTGTTCATTGATACTGCAGTGACTGATTAGCTAGTCATGAATGTGACAGACAAAAAATTCCTCCATCACCTTATGAGAACTTTTTTTTAAGTCTAGTCCTTCCCAAACGCTTTCTATGGGAGCTTTCCAAGATGAATGATAAATATATATCTATATAAAGGGAATATCAAACAGTCCATCCTGCATGTCAAGTTAAGACAGAAGTGACATTTTTAAGCATGGTGATATTCCAAAAGTTTGGTAATGTGGTAATGGTAATGTGTGTGCCCGATGTACAGAGCCTGGAGTCCTCAACATGGAGGGCCCCTGTTTGAGTCTGACCTGTGGCTCTATTCCAGCATGTCCTTCCACCGCTTTCTCTCTCTGGTTTCTGACTCCTCTATGTGAATCACATGAAAACCTGCTCAGCTTTTATTCTGAGTTTGTTGCAAACTCCCAGCAGGCTTTCATATGTTTTGCACCGAGGAGAGGCTTCTGTCTAGCCACTGTGCCATAAAGCCAAGACTGCAGGTGGGCTGCAGTGATGGTTGTCCTTCAGGAACTTTGTCCCATCCCCAAGATCTATGGGGCTCAGTGAGAGTGACCATCGGGCTCTTGGTCACCTCTCTTACTAAGGCACTTCTCCCCAGTTGCTCAGTTTCACCTGGCGACCAGCTCTTGGAAAGTCCTGGTGGACTTTGGAGATCATTATTTGAAAAGCAAGTCACAGACAAAGTATCGCAAGACAGTTGCTGATGAGGAGTGCAAGAAGCAATGACAAATTTATAAGCAAATTTATCACAATTCAGCAAATAAAAGTTAAGCTATCACTGGCTCCTTTACATAAATATAGAGGAAAGTTTTGTGCCGTGAAATTGGCCTCAACCAATGAAAACAAAGAAAAACAAAAGTAAACAAAACAGGCGTAGATCCATTAGCAGCCTTGTGTGTCACCTTGTGTTATTTGACTGCAGCATGTTAAGCTGCAATTGATCAACAACTGTGTAATGTTGATGGATGGTTCTTTCTTTCAGTGGGGAACAATCAGCCAACAGAGTGGGACATCCGTCAGAGGGTCCCTGGGTTTGTCAGCTGTATTTTGGTGTCATATCTTTGGACAGCAGCGGTCATAAAGAGCCAGGAGAGTCCAGGGCCGCAGAGAGAGCCAGTCGGCCCATAAACCCTCCGCGCTGAAATGTTTTATGACAAGACAGCGAGGAAGTGCAACAGCAGAGATACGAGCGGGGAACTGCAGTGAGAATATGAATTTTCGCTCGGATGCAGTGTATCCTGCTGTAAATAACTCCACGAGCTCTCTCTGTAAAAAACTCCCTGTTTATGGCAGCGTTTATTTTATTTGCTGTGCAGCTTTCAGGGCTGCACAAGCAGAAAGGTTGGGCTACAGAAGCGCGGGCCAACAGAAAAGGTTGAGCCGTGGAAAAAAAATGGCATCGGTTCCAGAAAATACCGCACAATGAAACCCGCCGCCACCCTTTGTTATGCAGCCGGCCAGATGAGACGACAGCGGCGGGTGAATCCTAATCAGGTTTTCCATTCTCACTGTGGTGGGTGTTCCCAGAGTGGCTGGAAATGTTAATCCAGGATCATTATTTTTAATTGGCTGTATCATAAAATACCATCACACTTCATGTCTTGTTGTCCTCTGTGGATAGCTGTGGCATTCTGTGACCCATGATTAAAAAAAAAGAAAAGTCTTTGGATAAAAAGCAGAAACAGATGGATCTCAGCGAGTAGTTTCATGTTAAAAAGATGTGATTCAAAGGCCAGAACTGGAAGTACCTACTTAAGAAAGACAGAAATCTGACAGATGATTTAGTCATATAAATAGATTAATAAGAAATTTAGAACATACAGTATGACTGTTAAAACCAAGAGTGTCTAAACTTGGGCCATGGGACAAATGCAGTCCATGGTGCATTTCTCAGCAAATAAAAAAAATACAATACTTATTAACAGTATTGGCTCCTTGGATTTTTTACTTTATTCTTGATTTTATAAATCAGATATGCTCAAAATAATTTGGGTTTTTTGACAAAAACACTTACAAAAAACCCTTTAAATTATAAGTAAAAACAGATTTCTACAAAGTTATGACTATTAAATAACAATATGTAAAATAACTGCAAAACTGTTCACCCCCTTTAAGTCAGTATTTAGTAGATGCACCTTTGGCTGCAGTCACAGCACTAAGTCTGTGTGGATAGGTCTTAATCAGGCTTGCATATCTGGACACTGCAATTTTACTCTATTCTTCCCTGTAAAACTGTCCAAACTCTGTTGGGATCGGGTGTGAACAGCTCTTTTCAAGTCCAGCCACTAATTCTACATTGGATTGAGGTCTGAGCTTTGACTTGGCCACTCCAGAACATTCACCTTGCTGTCTTTGAAGCATTTCTGCGTAGCTTTCACTGTATGCTTCGGGTCATTGTCTTGCTGGAAAATAAATCTTCTCCTAAGCCATAGTTCTCTTGCAGATTTCCTTTATTTTGCATCATTAACTTTACCCTCTACCTCTACAAGCCTTTCAGGGCCAGCTGCTGAGAAGTATCCCCACAGCATGATGCTGCCCCTGTGAGATGTATCTAGAATTTATTGTAGTTTTCTCTTCATGAATTAAATCACATCAGAAAATAACTTTTCACTTCGTTTCCTTGAGTCTATCCATGAGTCTCTGATGAGAGGGACTAAGACTCAAAAAAAAAAAGTCTGAAGTCAGGGACTCAGGACGCAACCCCACATCATTAAAGGAAGAGGATGTGAGCATGCAAGTGATGTTTCATTATAAAGTCAAACCACAACTACTGGAATTTTGGAACCCATCCATATCTATGAGCTGTCAGAGGACCAGAAAATATGATGGTTTTTCAGCTTTGTGGCAGGACCAGGGATTTGGCCCTGGGTTATTCCTGCACTTGTACTGCACATTTGGACACATGTTTTTTGATGTTGAAGTGATGATTTGAAGTTCCTCCTATACTGACTGAGCTGATATATCTCATTCTTGTATTCCTCTCGGTTATTGAAATTCAACGCTTTCAAAGAAACGTGGAAAATGTAGACAAGAGCACTAAAGGAGAAGCACGAGTCACAGAAAGAGATTCAATGCATTGAAAAGCCCATCTTTCATCCTGTGTATGAAAAGCTAATCAGTCGGCCTGATTGCACAGAGTGGCCTTTTGTAACATCTTTAATCCGGTGAGTGTTTTAAGAAGTGCATAATTGAAATTCTGTTCGGGATGGCTGCAATTTTCAGCTGCAGAATAATGAGCCATCAGTTGGCCTTGGCTGGCAGTGTGAGGGACTGTTTTAAATGTGCCATGTGATGAACCTTTGATTGGTTCGCCAATGACTGCTTTATATTGACAATACCACGGAGGGACGGGGGACTTTATTTAGTCCTCACCCTTATCCTCTGCTGGTCCTAATTAAGCAGTCAGCCAGATTGAGGATCCATTAATGATGTGATTGTCATGCTAATTGGTGCTCTATGCTCTGAAAGTACATCCAGAGTTCCAGTGAGCGTGTGCAACCAGAGCAGATCAGAGATCTGGAGTGTGGTATTTATCACAGGAAGCCTGGTAGGCTCATGGAAAGGTAGGCAGGTTGAAAAGGTGTTTCTGTTCACCTTTAGGGCTTCATTTTCAAGTCATTAATTGAGTCTCAGTCTCAAGATCATAGATCAGGTTATGCTTGAAAAGAAATGGAATGCAAGATTGAAAGTTGGATTTAGAGCAAACCTATGAAGATGACAGCATAGCAACATAGCCTTTATTTTAATCAGAGTAATTAGACAAATAACCCTAAAAACTGAAAGTTGTTCCCACTAGAAGTCTAAAGAATGAAGCTAAGAAGACTAACAAGACACTGTCCCAGTACACGCCATTGAAAAATAGAGCCAGGTGAGAGGCAAGAGGTGCAGCAAAAAGGGTTTAGCCCTGAAAAAGACAGTTGGAGACAATAAGTTTTGTGGTGTACAATAGAGTAGATGAAAAGCTATGTGAAGCTAGAGTTAATGGACTTGGGGAGGCGTTCCAGACATGGCCGTTTAAGGATTCATGGAGTCCTGGAGCTTTCCACCATGGTTACAGTTTGGAAAAATGCACTACCACAGGGCCTGTGCTTAGCCAAAGGTGAGCCCAGTTTGCGGACTGAGGAGCGCATCATAGAGCATCACAATTGTGAAGTTTCATGGCTGATTTCAACCACTCCCCTTTCCCCTCTCCTCCAGTGGTCTGCTTTCACATTTGAGACATTTTTACATGCCTTAGTAACCTGACACACCAGATAGACTGTTTCCTGTATCCACTGCATGGATATCTTTCGCATTCATCTGGGAAAGCTCCCATAGAAAGCGCTTGGGAAGGGTAGGACTTTTCAAAAAATTCTCGGAAGGTGATCAGAGGAACGTTCTGTCTGTCACATTCATGACTAATCAGGGACAAGACAAAATGAAATTGTATGCAAGCTTTCAGTGTGGCTCTATGCTCTTGTTCCAATAAGAAATATGGTCCACTTCCAGCAAAAATGTCCCTTTCCTACAGCTACATCCGAGCTAACAGCTAACGCGGCAGCAGACCCCGGCTCTAAGGCTCGCAAACACATGCCAATGCAGACCAGGAGAAGAACAAAAACATCTTGTCTGTCATGGAAATCTTTCATTGTTGCTCTCTGCCCTTGTTTTAATAAAGACACATCGTCCAGTTCAGACAAAAGTGCCGCTGTGGCTAAGTCCGAGTTAATTACTTAACCAGCAGCCATTGAAACAACCACTCACACACCAAAGAACCACCACCCCATAACTCTCACAAACTCATGCCGAAGCAGGTCAGCAGAAGAGCAAAATTATCATTCCCATCATGAAAAGCTTTTAGTGTTGTTTTTCTTCTTTATATCATACAGAAAGTGGTCAAGTTCTAGTAAAACAGGCGCCATGCTAAAGCTTCATCCACGGTAATCACCGCACTGGTGGCAGCCGTTGCAGATGGCTTTGAGAGCAACCTAACCCCTCCCATAACTACCGCCTCATTCTCAGATGATGCGGATGCTGAACAGTTTTCGGTCCTGCACAAACGTTGTGGATTGGCGCTTTTCAAGAAGAATTAGCCTGATGACAGAGATGGAGTCTGGCAAACCCATCTGCTTTGCAAGATTAATGCCTAACTGCTGGCATTTTTTATATCTAAGACCTGATAAAACCACCTAAGCTTTTTAGTTTTATCCTGACAGAACACAGATATTTGACTTACAACATACATTTTTGATATGCATGTATATAGTTAGACATAGTGATCCATCTTAGAAACTAAGGAACTCCTCTTCACTATTAATGACTGAACGTATGACTAAGGACTAGATGCGTGGACTAAGTAACTTTCTGGATCCATGTGGTGTTCTGCAAATAAAACGTGAAAATATTTCCATTAAAGGCTGTAATTAGTGGAGCAGTAAAGCTATGGAAGGAAAAATTACCATTGTGGTCTCATTTAAAATGATGCATTACATCAGTTTGTCTCTACAAGCTGTTTTTAATGGGCTTTTGCAAACAGTAGGAGCTGTTGGTTTGCAGGAGGTAAAGTTGATCTTGCAGCAGGACTCTCAGAAGCTCCTGACTGCGACAAATCCATCAGTGGGTGTCGTCTCTCCGCAAGCCTTTAATGACACTAAGAGATTGTCATAGGCTACATTTATATACGACCAGAGGTGGAATTCACATAGTTTAGAGTGAATAAATTAATAATATCCACATGGATGATTTAAAGCTAACAGTCAGTAAAATGGTTGTCACCTTGTTTTTTTCTGTCCATTAAGATGTGTTCCTGGTTAGTTTTGAGATTTTCTCATGAACTTTCAAACCTAATTGGCGTGATCACCATAATAATAACTCTGTTGTCATAAGTTGTCAAAGCAAATATTTAAGATGGACGACAGCTAATGTTAGCAGACATCACTAGGATCAAACAGCCGTAATATTTTGAACAAATTTAACACATTTTTAGAGATTTGGAGTGATACACATGCACCCTACTATATCTTTGTCTTTATTCTTTCAAAGGGGACACATCTATTGAAGAATCAAACCAATTGAATGCCAATAAAAGCTTGTCAGATTGCAGAGTATTTCAATGGCTTCAAAGGTGAAGGAGTCAGTGACGAGGATTTTGTCAAACCTAGACAAGCATCAGTAACCAAGGAGGACGGGGCTTAACAAAGGGTCAAATAGTCAAATAGGTCAACACTGGTGCTGATAAGGATTCAGATTGTTTAGGAAAGTCAGTAAATCTGAATGATCCCCATCTCTACTCACACTGATGTGACGTCTTGCTCCCCATTATCCCGTTTGAACAATCCTTTGTGTCTATTCCAACTCTTTGCTCCTCCCTCCACATTTCAGCCGCTGTGTGAGAAGAGGCACATAAGGTGAATCCTGAAATAAAGTCGGGGCCTCTCTCACTTTGAAAAGTTTAAAAGAGGCTGCCCGTTCTGTGAAATCACTCTTGGTAGCAGAAAAGAGAGCTGGAGGTGTTAATTTCATGGGTTAGGTCTTAAATTGAGCTCTGCAATTTTCTCCCTGAGTAGATTAGAGGAAGGTCTCACTGTCCTCAGGTAAGGCGGCCCTCTCCTCCCCTTGACTCATCACATATTGATTCCTTCCACCGCTGCTTGACCCTCGCTAACCCCTCCTACGCTCGTGCCCCGCCAGCTTTGCACGCCAAACCTGTTTACGGTGGGAGAGATGCAACGCACGTGGCCGGCAGGGAGGGAGATCAGCCCTCCAGGGCAACAACAACAAGACCACACCACTGCCAAATGGGTTCGGCCCCCATGGCACATTTGTTGACGACGTGCAGCCCTGATCACACAGTGAGAGCATTATCTTCATCCCCAGGCTAAAATGCATTTCATTACTTACATCTGCAGGATGTGAGAGTGAGCCGCTGTCGGAAATATCAAAGAACTACAGAAAGAGAGCGATCTAATTGTGTGCCTCACCAAATATCTGATAATCAAAACAGAGCTCTGACATGACACATAGCACCTACTGTATGTACGGTGGCCCTTAAGGTCAACTGCAAAAACACAAAAAATTGTAACATTTTTTAATTACAATTAAACATTTAATGAAATCCAAAAATATTTAGGGGGAATGAAAACTATTTAACTGTATGAAAAATAATTTAAAATACACACAAAAAACTTCATTACACTTAAATATGTTATAAAAATTCACAATGATGAAACACAAAAACATTGTAGATAACTAAAATTAATCAAGGCAAAAAAAAACAAACAAATGTAAATGATTGTTAAAAAGCAAACACATTCTGGGAATTTTGTAAATCTAATTTATTTTGCATTTCAAAAATAGTTTTGTATTACAAGATGTTTATGTAATTTGAAATTTTTGCAAAAGGAAATTTTAAATTTTATAGATTTTTTTTTGCAGTTCATGAGATGATTTGTATTTCACCATTTTTTCTACACTTCATTGAATGTTTCTGCATTTCCTTTTTTTGCATTGTGTGAACAAAAATTGTTTTCACTTCATGTTGTTGTTACTCTGAACCTGTTTTTAAGTGAACTGTATTTCATAGAATGTCTAATTTCACTAGTTTTTTAAATGACCAGTTAATTTATATGTTCACACAGTTTTTAGTGTAACCAAACGTTTTTGCAGTTCACCGTTTTTCCATTTTCTTATTTATTTATTTAATTTGTGAATGATTTTTCAGAAATGTATTGAACTGTTTTTGCATTTTCTTTAATTGCAAAATATTTGTTTTTTTTTTGTGGCTGCATGGTGGAGCAAGGGTTAGCGCTGTTGCCTCACAGCAAGAAGGTCAAGAAGGTTTGCTTCTGGTCTGGGCCTTTCTGTGCGGTATTTGCTGTTCTCCCCGTGCATGCGTGTGTTCTTTCCCGACACAACGGCTTCCACCCACCACCAAAACATGCTCATTATGTTAATTGACCTATGGCTAAGTCCCGCCCTCAAACGCAATGAGCCAATCACAGTGTATATAGCCATTCCATACACTCTGACATCCTTTGCTTGGACGTCAATTGAAATACATTGCAGAAAGTCAGTTTTTGTTGGTTTTATGTGGTGTTTTGAGATTTTAAGTTTAAAAATGGTCAAACGGTGTTCATGGGCTACATGCAACTTCGACACAAGGTATCTTGAGAGGCTGGGCGACGGTGTATTTTTTACCCTTTCCTAAGCCACATCTCAACTGAGAAAAGTGTCTTCTTTGGATATAGTTGTGCGGTAGACCACAACATCAACTCAGCGTGAATAAAATTAACAAGGATGTCTACGTCTGTTCTAAGGTAACTCAACATCATATCTGAGGCAACATATTGTCACTTTGCTGGAAAGAAATATAAAGTTATCTTTAACATCTCTAATGTTAGCTGAAGTTAGCCTAACGTTAGCTCCTAGCTGCGTTGTTCATTATGTCACGTTGTAGACCTGTAAATTTTTGCTTGTAACTGAAGCTTTTTATCGACCTTCTCGACAATAAAATGATTAATATATCTCTCCAATGCTTAGTTTAGACCCATTTGGTGACTTCTAGATGATATGTGATCTTTCTGTCTCCAAAAATCATCAATGGCCTCCTGCGAAATGTCTCCTACTGTGACACCTGCCATAGTGCCTGTCACTGAATGTTCATTGTTTGTCTGAGTGAATGGAGGGGGCGTGGCTTAGCCATAGGTCAATTGGTGACTCTAAAATTGGCTGTAGGTGTGAATGTGAGCATGCCTGGTTGTCTGTCTCTATATGTCAACCCTGCGATTGACTGGTGACCAGTCCAGTATGTACCCTGCCTCTCGCCTAATAACAGCTGGGATTTTGGCCGGCTGAAGTGGTCCGACACAATAGACGCTGAATCGGAAGTACTTTGTATACGCGTGAAAAAGGCCTTGTTGTACAAGTTATCGGAATAAAAACGTCAAATGATCAGATTAAAATATAAATATGTATATATAGATTCAAAATAAAAAGATCTATTCATATATGAAACTGTATTATATATGAAATTATTTTATTTTAAATCATGGAGCACATCTTTTTATTTAACCGAGAGAATACAAGAAAGCGGATTCTGCTTTTATGTTTCACTGTCAGTTATTATTTTAACATGGAGTATTTGTTATAAATGATTCATTAAAATCCATGAAATCTTGTCATTTGAGCTTTTTATTCCAAAAACTTGCACAAGCCTTGTCTACTGTATTGAAAGAGGTAGCAGACTTGCCTCTGGCAACATGATGCCAACATCCGGCCAGCCAATCTCCTGTCGCATATTATGTCTGTGCTCATCGATATGTGAATTTGGATCATAAATCAATTCGATAAAATAAATGTAACATTATGGCTGTGCTTGTTAACCAAATTTTTCATCTACTAGTATTTCCTTACTTGGCAGACTTGCCTCTATTAACATGGTGGTGACACACGGAGAAAACAACAAAGAAGACATTCAGTTCAAGTGACTTCGGTATTAGAAGATGAGATATGGCGGTGATTTTCCAACTTCCAGTGTGGAGGTCCTCAGATGCATCCAGGTACTCTTGCCGTTTTTTAACCAAACACAAACTCAGAGGGAAAAGTTGTGGAGTGGAAATGAGAAGCTTTGTTTGTGATCGGCGTCCTGGCTGGGCTATAATTCCTAATTAAATTTTCTCATTGAAACCTCATTTCAGAAAGGTGGAGAACGGCGCTCTCTCTGCATTGTAATTGAGTCAGAAATGAGCAGCCGGCGCACTGAGCCGGCCTGCCTTTTAAAGAATAATGGCATCATTTGTTTTGTGTCCATTAACAAGGAACGCAGTTTTATTAATTCCTCATCTTGGTTTCCTGCATCTTCCTAATTAATTCCATTTTGTTTTTCCCACTAAGGAAGATTCTGCAGATTAATGATGTGGAACAAAAATGTTGTTGAGATGCTGATGTGCTTCATCTACATGGGGTGAAATTTCTGTCATTAGAAACAAATGCCTGATGACTACAACTTTCCCCCTTTTTCCCCCCGTGCTGCCATTGTTGGAGTCCTGTGCCCGAAGGCGTCATTCTGTCGCTGTAATTGATTAGACCTGCACACAAATCAGATGACTGCTGTGGTAGATAAATAAAGAAATAAAGAAATGAATTCCCTTCTGACAAGCTTCTTACCACCTATGGAGCATAAACATGCATGTTATGTCAGTATTATGTTGGCAGGGATGGGGTTTCAACCTCTGTGGAAACATTTACTCAACAACAGATGTGAAAAATGATAATGGGGTGTAAACAAATATGAAGGAGATAAAGAAATTCTGGATAAATTAACACAATTCCATTATCTTATTAATATCTGATTTTATTTTGACTTAAATTTCTGCTACAAGACTGTTTCTTGTCAACATCCAAACCAGATCCAGAGCAGTTTGAGTAAAAAAACAAACAAACAAACTAATATCTTGTTTATCAGCCAGAATATTTTGTTTTTCACCATCTGTTCGAATAAATTTGAAACAAGGGCAGAATATGGAGCTCAAAAGTCCAGGAGGAGAGAACAGAAGGGTCAAACACCAACAGGTCTGTCAGCCATGAGAGTGCTACCATGAGTGAGGACATTAGGAAGTGTAAAGCTGTGTTGTTTCTATAAAGTATGTGTGGTTTCATGTTAAATTATGTGGTTTTTCACCTCTGAAGTTTACTTTTCTCCAATGGCACCATAGGAGCTCTGTGTCCTACTGACCAACCAGTGATCTGTATCTTGTGCCACATGAGACCTAATGTTGATAGAGTGATGACTTACTATCATGAGTCACTCTTGTCTTGTACTTTGAAGATGACTGGATGCTTTGCAGATTCTTCCTGCTGTTTGGGTGTATTTGTTATGTGGATTGTTGCATTTTGGCAGAGGCCTCTGCCAAAAAAGTAGTCAAGAGGATCTGGCTGCAGACCATTCATCTCTGATGGCCACTCTCACAGACCGTTCATTTGAGACACCAACTTCAGAACTGTGCCATGATGTGACCGTACGTTTTAGATGATTTTTTTAAATTCAACTTCACTCATTAACAAAGTCTAGTAGCTACATTTATTACATAATAACATTGCAAATATGATCAAAACAACATTTCATTAATAAAACAAAGAAAAGGAGCCAAGGTCTAATCTGGGATTCAATTATGTATAGATCCACTTTAGAAGTAATTACAAAAATGGTGCCTCACTTGAGCTTTGTTAGATTTAACTAAAGTTAGCTTTACTATTTGAGCTTTAGCAAACATAGCTAAAGCAAATGTAGCAGTGTAGAGAACGTACCTACATAGCTTACAAAGCCGCTTTTTGAGCTTAGCTTTATATGCTAGCTACAGCTATGTAGCTTACGCAGGTATGCTTGCTATATTTGAATGTTTTCATGGAGTCTCAGACCAGGCACAGGCGTTTCAGATCAAAGCTTTGCAAGATGGATCTGCCTGATGACAGGCATGAAATCTGGACAGTTCAACAGCTTTCAAGGATTATTTAAGTGGTACTTTAAAGAAAAAAAATTAGGAGCAGGACCACACCTCAACCATGCCTCCACCTCCCAATTAGGGTGGCCATTTCCACAGCACCAAAAACACACTTTGCAGCAATTAGTGAAGCGAGAATAATCGCAACAAATAGGACTCTAGTGTATTCCCCACTACAATAAAATTTTGACTATGATAGCAATGGTATCATTAGTACAGTGATTCTGGGATACTCTATTCATTGCAGGACAATTTGATCCAGGACCGCCCCTAGCCAAAGTGAGACCTTAAGTAACTTAACAATACTCAAAAGTATCTTAAAATAAATAAAGGATTTATTACTAAAATAATAATAAATACAGAGTCTTTGCAATTTAGCCTGAGTTAGTCACAGTTCTTAGTTCATAAAATTATCATAGATTTTAATGATCATATTCCTTGTTGCAATAATATTAAGGATATTTTTAGTTTCCATCTGTCTAAAAAAAAAAAAAAAGTGATCACTGTGGGCTAATTATTTTCATTATAACATTAACCTCACTTTATTATCTATCTGTTTTACTGGGGTCTTCTCCTCAAAATAAAACTAATATAAAGCCGCTGATCTTGCCCCCCTTACACCCCCTCACACACACCCCTGCACATCTCCCCTTCACTCACACACAGCAGCTCATCCATTTGGCTTCTTTTTCTTCCTCTCTATGTTTCTGCTTCAGTGTTATCATCTTATGTTAAATCACCTTAAAATATACATTGTCTTTACTTGTTTTCACCCGTGATCTGATTTTAAAACAAGGAAGTTTGACAACGTCAATTAATTCCTGGTCAGAACCAGCGTGGGGACTTCACTAAGTTTTATAATAAATTCACAAACTAAACAATGGTAGAAGTTGAGGTTTGGCAAGAGAGGTTGCAGAACAATGGGTGAATTTATGGGACAGACTTGCGCAGCAAGTAGCAGGAGAGAGGAAGAGCGAGCAGACACTGCGCGCACTTCATTGATCATGGATGGCACCGAACTCCAAAAATAGATATTTTTAGGGTTAATTTACTAATACGTGACGGCCAGGTAAAGTTTATGTTTGGCCAACCTTGTATATACATTACCTGGATCATATTTAACATAAAAACACTGGACTGATGTGCAGAGAATGAGAGCAATGGACAATATGCTGCGTTACATTCAGGTGTGACTCCAAAAGGAGGACAAATAAGCGTCCGACGCCAGACAAGGCATTTCAATTCCGGACTGTCTAAAAGCTGGACATATGGCCACCCTACTCCCAATTCTTAGGGCCCTCAGGGGGTTCATTGTGCCTGGAAGCTGTGGAAGATTCCCAAATCTTCTCCAAACTGATATCAACAAACGTTTCTCAATGTCAAAAGAATAACTACAATATCATGAAAAAATATGTGGGTGTGAAGTTGAATCTTGTGGTTATTTCTAAAAGACATGAAACTGCAAACTTGTAACAAGAGAAGAGCCATTTGTGAGTGGACTCCAGCTGTTTTTACTGAGCAGAGTCAGTTAATCTAGACCTGGATGGACATCCCTGACAAACCTTCACTGAGCTGCATCCACCCAAATCTGGAAATAGGAGCGTCCAATGAGTATGAATGCAGGAGAATTCAGAGTGATAGTCTATCAATGGTAAAAAGCCAAGTTTGATTCTGCATTTCTGTTTCAATTCAGGATTTAAAAAAAAATTCAACAAAGGACCATGACTTTATCTTTTATTCGTATGTCTGTGAGTGTAGGCTGATGTTTCCTCTTTGTGTCTCCTTTAAGAGTTTAGTTGAGATATGTTAGGTTTACCTGCATAACTCTAACACCTGGTAAAGACTGCTTCTCCTAAACCATTTCATGTTTCTTCCATCTGCTTTTAAAAGCATAAATTTATGTTTTACATCTTCTTTGCTGCAAATCACAGGTACAGAGGAACACCACAGTTCCAGCCCGTGTAGAAGTCAGAGGTGTAGAGAAGATGCAGAGCTTGTTCTTGGATGTTTTCTATTTGCATTTTCAAAGGAAGCTTCAAATGACCACTCGTATCAAAGCCTTCACAGCATGATAACATGCATCCAGCTCTCTTCTGCTCACCGTGCAGTCACAGTAGTTTTTCCTCACCTTATAATTCGCTTCAATAGTTTTATTTCAAGTGTCGTTCCTACACATTCTCCATGTTGCGCTTCCCTTCTTGGTCTTTCTGCCAGTAAAATTCCTTTTTTCCTCATGGCATGGTTCTGATTTATCTCCTCATCTGATCAATGTTCATGTTTTATTGTTTCCTTTGTCATGATGAATTCACTTTCACACTTTGTACGCTGCAAAGGAAAGCTTGGAGGCTTCGTGGAAATGTCTTATAAAGCCTGCCAAAAAAGAGGGAGCAGTGTTTACTGAAAAATGTGACTGGAATTTAATTAATTCAACAATCATCATCTCATCCTCAGCAGCTGAATTCCGTTAATAAACAACAAGAAACCCAAAGGATTTTGAAGCAATGGCCTGCAAAAGATAAAAGTCAAATTTATCCTGTTACTAGTATGATTTCACAAGACATGACAACTCTACAGGATCTTGATTTTTTTAGAGAGTGGAGAAAAGTAAATCCTTGAGCTTGATGTTTTATATAAAGCACTTACAGGTGCATGTAAAAAATTAGAACATCATGAAGATTAATTTGACTGTTGAGTTGTCATCACAGAAACTCTAAGTCTGTTAAGTGGGCACCAGAATAACTCTGATTGTTTAGTAGTAATCAGCATAACTCAGTGACTGTGGAATGGTCACCAGAGTAACTCAGTGACTGTTGAGTGGAGTAACTATGGGACTGTTGTGTGGTCGCCAGAGTAGCTCAGTGACTGTTGATTGGTCGCCAGACTAAATCAGTAACTGTTGACTGGTTGCCAGAGTAACTCTGTGACTGTCGAGTGGTTGTCAGAGTAACTCAGTGACTGATGACTGGTCGCCAGACTAAATCAGTGACTGTCGACTGGTTGCCAGAGTAACTCTGTGACTGTTGAGTGGTTGTCAGAGTAACTCAGTGACTGTTGTATGGTCATCAGAGTAAATCAGTGACTGTTGACAGGTCATCAGAGTAACTCAGTGACTGTTGTATGGTCATCAGCGTAACTCAGTGACTGCTGGGTGGTCGCCAGAGTAACTCTGTGACTGTTGAGTGGTTGTCAGTGTAACTCAGTGACTGTTGAGTGGTCGTCAGAGTAACTTACTGACTGTTGACAGGTCGTCAGAGTAACTCAGTGACTGTTGAGTGGAGTAACTCAGTGACTGTTGACTGGTTGCCAGAGTAACTCTGTGACTGTTGACTGGTTGTCAGTGTAACTCAGTGACTGTTGAGTGGATGCCAGAGTAACTAAGTGACTGTTGACTGGTCATCAGCTTAACTCAGTGACTGTTGGGTGGTCGCCAGAGTATCTTAGTGACTGTTGACTGGTCGCCAGAGTAAATCAGTGACTGTTGACTGGTTGCCAGAGTAACTCTGTGACTGTGGAGTGGTTGTCAGAGTAACTCAGTGACTGCTGACTGGTCATCAGAGTTCCTTAGTGACTGTTGACTGGTCATCAGAGTAACTCAGTGACTGTTGACTTGTTGTCAGAGAAACTCAGTGACTGTGGAGTGATAGCCTGTGTGAAGGACCTTTTGTGGGGGGGGGTTCAAATGCATCATGCTGATGTTCTTGTTACTAATCAGTGTGCAGAACTGTAAAGTCAATTCAAAACATCTCCTGTATCTTTGAAAACCTTTGTATCCATTCAGCACGGGCCCCTTTCCTCTTCTTAGCTGCACAGTAGATGTGGAAGTATGAAGTGGGTCCTTGTTGGAGTCTTAGAAATTGTAAAAACACCTGGACTCATCCTGGATGGACTTCATTGTCCACACAAGGCAGCCATTGTCATTTCCTCTTTCTTCTTTGAGGTAGTTTTTCAATTTAAACGTGTATACAACCACCTACTGTATCAGATGGTGTTCCTGTGGAGGTGTGCTCAGACACAGAGCAATCTAAAAGTGAAAGTAGACGAGAGGGAAGAAGGGGAGCAATCTTGCTCAGGCTGGTATGAAACAATCGTGCATAATGTTGCCCCCCCAAAAATGGACAAAGCTATTCTTGGTGCCAAAATTACAAATGAAAAAGAAAGACGAAGAAAACAAGAGAAAACAGGAAAATTCAGTGAAAAGTGAAAACAGCTTCTAAAGAGGATGAGGGAAGAATTTGAATTTATACTTTGGCAGGGACCACCGTTTCACTTTGTTCTACCATTTGTATAAAACTGATGAAGTCTAATGGAGGATGAGTCTGCATTTATCATCTGTCTGTTCATGCTGGCAGCTGGCCTGAGGCAGACGTACCAGACATGAATTTATTCTTTTTCTACATTTATTAATCCTTTATCTGATCTTTCTCTACAGACAGAGCTGGCCTTCACTTCAAGCTGTGATCTGTCCAGTGAGCACGCTCCACCACTGATACATTTTGACTGAGCACATGTCCATTAATTCATCAGAACAAACCAGTTTATGTGGAATGGGAAATACCAGATAAAAGCAGCCCTTTTCTATGAACCCACAGTGTGTGAGACTGTCAGCAGATGCTGCACAGAGTAAGATGTGTTACAGGTTGTGTGTTGAAGTCTGTTTCCCTCCGGGGGGATCAACAGTCGGCTGCACACACAGGTGTGGACTGTGAAGCAGAACCACACCTGTGACCTCAGCAGCAGCAGGACGGCTCAATACGACACAGAAATGTCATGCTTCATGGAAACCCTGCAGACAGGAGAACACCTTTAACTCCTCAATCACCAATGCTGCATGCATGTTTATGCAAATCAAACACAAAGCTGCAAACAGTAACATTAGAAAAACACAAAGGAAACTAAAGTTTGTCTCAGTTAATGCAGCTGTCAATCAGAGCTACAACCCTTTAGCTCTTTTGGAGCATTTAGAGATGTCATAGGTTTTTGCAGGATGCAAATCCTCCCAATATCATGCTGATGCTGATGATTAAGTGCAATCATATGCAGATTTACAGCCATTTATCATACATATAATGGGATGGTCCTGTAGAAATCCTAATAAACAATAATAACAAAAGATGAGCAGATGATATGGTTGCAGGCCTCAGTGACTTTTCTATCGCTGATAAAGAGGAAGTACAGTGGCGGGTGAAGAGGAAAGGCATGGATGTTTTCTTGTTTCCTGAGTCAGGAAGTTTGACGAAATAAAGCCGTTGTGTTCTTAAGATGGTTGGTTCACAAGGGATGACCCTTAGGCCCAATGACCTTGATCTTCATTTCAGTTCATCCCATGATCAGAATGAATATCACTTCAAAGACTGAAGAAGTCCCTTCAAGCATTCTCGAGGTATTATGTTCACAAGAATGGCCTGGATGGATGGCAGACAGACAGTTGAATGGGTATATGGGCATATATACTGTACTGTAGATATAGATGCATTTATGAGATCAGTTACTAATGTTGGCTCACAATCTCTGTGCCAAAAGTCTTTGATGGGGTTGAAGTCAGGGCTCTGTGCAAGCCAGTTGAGTTCGTCCACACCAAACTCATCAAACCATGTCTTTACAGTCTTTTGTGTTTTGTGCACTAGGGCACAGTCATGTTTGAATTGAGAATGGCCTTCCTCAGACTGTTGCCACACAGTTGTCAGCATAGCACTGTCCAAAATGTCTTGGTATGCTGAAGCATTTAAATTGTCTTTCACTGGAGATATAGTACCTAGCCCAAACCCTCCAGCTTTAATGTTTATCACATTATGGCTAATAATTAAACCTAAAAATAGCAAAAACTGAATGATGTTTTGGCTGATGGTGATGGTAAGAAGGAGGAGTCTTATCCCATGTCTCCCAGCTGTGTGTCCATAAAGTTCTATAGACATTTCAGTTAGGACCACTATGTCAAGAAACCTGCATGACTTGCAGCTATAGATATGTCTTTATTAGCAGTTGTTAATTTGCCCTTGTGCCATTATTTATGTTTGGTGATGTGACTATTATGGGATCCCCTTGTCCTACCACGAGCCTATTGAAGGTATCATGGAGAAACAGCACACCTTCCTGCTCTTTCTATGCTGATCAAGAAAAAGAAAATGTATGGCAGGGAGAGAAGCAGCAAAAAACCCGGAGCAGAGTAGGCACCAATGACAACAGAATGGCACTGATAAAGTTCAAAGCAGAATGAAGGAGGAGCTGGGGTGGAGGAGGGTTGAAAAAGCAGCTTGTAGAAAGAGTGGCAGAGCATAGACAAAGAAGAGCAGTTTAGATAAGGTAGCATGGGAGCTATTAGCCAATAGTGTGTTTAGAGCTAATCAGCTGTCTGTCAGGTGATGAGGGCTGAGATGAGATCAGCTGATTTCAGTTATATGGCAGCGCTTTACTCAGTAGTCTACCTGAACTCATTCCATTTATGAAATTCCAGTCTAGATACTCCTCAGCTGAAACTCTAGGTTTTGAGGGACAGGGCAACTGGGGGTAAAAATTGGGCCAGGTCTTGCAGTGTCACGCTGTATAGTTTACAAGCAGTAGGAATCTATATAATAGAGTTGATTTTGTTGCTGATGCTGGCTTCCACTGGGTACATGTGTAAAAATGCTGTGGAGCAAAATTAGAAATAAATAAAGAACTAAAAGGGAAATGATCATATTAGAGGCCTAGAAAACAGTGTGAATTGCTCCAACATTGTAAAGTTAATGCCAAAAGATTCAAGGGCTTTGATTCAAAATTGGACCTTTTTCGGTAAAATAGATTTATTTTAATATCCTGGTTGCATAACCTTGACCTCAGTCATGTCATAACCTTTTGTGAGTATTAGTGCTTTAGAAGTCAATGGAATTGTCTGAACAACAGCTGTTTAATCTAGAAGTCAAAAACGAATCAAGTCCAATGTAGCATTACCAAATGGATGGGTTTTCTGTGGTCTAAAAATGATCAAATATCATTAAGATTTTTTTTTGTATATAATATAATAAACTTTATCTCTGAACTTGTTGTGTTAAGTGGCAATGTGTTAAGATGTACTGAGTGGGAATGCATCATCTTTGCGCCTGCCTTATGGATTTTGTGCAGTCCCTCTGAAATAATGAGCTAACTTACAGAAACCTGAAAATAGAAACAAATCAGAGCAACAGAGCAGTCATGGAGTTCACTCTCTAGTTAATTAGAGAAAAACAGAAAAAAAAAAAGTGAGCAGACAGAAAAAGGACCATGAATGGCTGCCAAAATGCAGATCTCATTAGACATGTATGCAGATATAAAACATACTGTATCACATATCTGGAAAACTTGTAAATCTTTGCATCCATTATAAAGTTATTAGAAAAGAATGCATTACTTTTTTTTGTTTGTTTTATAGTTTTCTCCCTCTCACCTTTAATGATGAAGAATTTATTGCCCTTCACTTTCCAAACAGCAGCATTATTGACCCAAAGACAGGGTAAAGACTTTTGTAGACTTTAGTGGTGGCAACGGTGTAAGGAGAAGGATTCTCCTCTACTGTCCCCAGTATGTAAACATCACTAAAGCTAATTTCTGGCTGGGACATCTCTAATTTCACTGATCTGATTGGGTGTTCCCAGGGCCGTATAAGGGTCCAACAGGACAAACAGTTAATATCTCTGTTTTTCTGTGGCTGCCATATTCCTACCATTTTTCAGTGATGGATTTAACTGAACTCCAGGGATGAGTTGCTTGGAGTGTTCTTTTCCCTTTTTGGTGTAATGATAGCCAGGAATACTGATTAGACTGGACCTACCAGATAGAGGTGTCGTTATACAAAAAGCACTCAAGATGCATTCACTGCACTAAGGTGATCCCTGTTTCACTAGTTGTGAGACTACTAGCACCAGCTGACTGGAACTCTGCACTGAATGGCGTGGATGAACAGGACAAAATGAAAACTCAGTGCCTCCAGCCTCAGCTACCACCAGCCCAAAGGCATAAAAATGGCCACTGTATGAGTATGGTCAAAGGTACCATGGACAAGGAAGTCTTTGTTCACAATCAGTACAAAAGAGATAAACTGTTAAAACAGTATTTAGAACTTTTTCTACATCTAACACCTTCTCCATGTTGTTGTTTTGAGTTTTCACGTTTATTAAGCTGTTTTCAAACAGTTTCTGGACTGCACAATAAGAATGTGATACTTCTTAGAAACTCTCTACCTTAGATTAAAAACTCAGGGAGGAAAAATGCTTGTTCTCAGAGGACTTTGATGTTGCTAACTATGCTGTGCAAAGAAGCATGAAAAGGCCCGGCGCAGAGAGCCAGGGCATCAATGGCAATTAATGCAAGTGGTGTCTGAGACAAGGAGGCTAATGAGTTTTAATATACATGCAGGTGAGGGAGAGCCGAGTCGCTGAAGCCCTTAATGAACCCATGACAGCCTAATTAGCCACAATTTACAATTCTGGGATTCTAATCAGAGGCACTGAAATGCTGCCACACATCTTTGTATGAATGAGTCATTTTAAACGCTCCAATCTGCTGCCTTGATTGATAATTGCCTCTTTTTTCCCATCTTTTCTCTCTCATACACTTTCAGGATGATGCCTCCGCCATCTTAGTCTTGGTAAAAATATGGAAGATGTTTAGAAACATAAACATTAACACAAATGTTGGGATACAGTTTAAATCTAAAGGAAAGATCAAACTCTGCTTCAAGTAGTGTTGATTTTGTGTTTAATTAACATTTAGTATAGTTAGTTTTGATCTAATGCTGTATTACTTAATCATCTTTAGTCAACAAGTTAAATGAAATACGGTGGCAAGAAAAAGTGTGAGAACCCTTTGAACCCTTTAATTATTATACGTTTTCTGCATTAATTGGTCATCAAATGTGATGGGATCTGTATCTTAGTCACACAAACATAATATACTTAACCTAATACCAAACAAATGATTATAATATTTAAAGTCTTTATTGAACACAGCCATTAAACATTCACAGTGCTGCCGGAAAAGTAAGTGAATCAGGATTTGATGACAGGTTGAATCTTCTTTGGTACCAATAACATCAATAAAGATTTTAGATATTATATCGTTGGTGTAGTATCAGGTTAAGCATATTGTGTTTGTCTGTACTGGTGACTTACATGCAGATCAGATCACATTTGATGACTAATTAATGCAGAAAAACTAGATCATTTCAATTGGTTTATATACATACTTTTTCTTGCCACTAAACTCAGGACACAGATGTGGTCTAAGGTTTCATGAAGCAATCAGGAAACAAGATATGTAACAAGATTTTGTTAAGCTGACAGAGTGAGTCCTGCTTTAGCAACATTTTCTTCTTTTTAAAAAGAGTAAACAGTCTGCTTGCATGCAGGGAAAAAAGCTCCTCCATGAAAACCTTCTAATGTAACAAATGTAGCTCTGTTAGCTGTGTAAGCTACATAGATGATGTAGGTACATAGCCTAGATAACATAGCTAAGGTCACAAAGCTCATGGATACATTTACTAACAAAGCTACGAAGCTTATGTTTACTACAAAGGTTATGTAGCTACATTGTCTACATAACTTTTGTAGCTACATTTGCTAAACCTTATTTTGCTTACTTTGTGAATGAGTCCATAGCCTACACAATTTAGCCCTAGATTAGACTTCTTTTCATTTTCTGTTGTATTTATGAAATGTTGCTTCGTCTGTAATTTTTGCAATGTAGTCATTTCACAAATGTAACTATCAGACTTTGTTTATGAACAAAGTTGAACCCTTACCCTAAATACATTGTACTGGCAAATAACAGCACTTCCATCCTGACAGACATGGCGTCTCACAGTAACGGTCTGTGAGAAGAGTTTTTACCATTCTATTGATGGTCAAGGGGATTGGATTTGATTTTAGGCTCACCTTAATAGCAACGAGTTGACAGACATGTGATGAGTTTGTGCTGTGGTAAAAGTGTCTTCCAAATATACGACTTCAAATAGCTGGTTTGGACTTGTCCCACTTGGATACAATGGGTCTGATGGACAACATTGTATTGGATTAAAAAACAGTGGCCATGCCAGTTCTCTGTGAGTATTTGGGTCAGCAGGACAGTGACATGGCGGTTTATTTTGGGCTTGAGTCAAAATAAACCGCCATGTTTGTGTGGTTATGGTAATGAAGGAACACATAAGCCTGTCCAGCAGAGAGTGTTTTTAGGGTTTGGACTGGCAATGGAGCTCTGTGGGACACAATAAGTCTGTCACAAACGTCATAAATTATCCACAAATGTGTTCTTTAATCCCTAGGTCAAATGTAAATCCTTAAGGGATCAGGAGGTGGAGGGTAATAGTTCTTTACTGGTATATCATCCTGACCCACTATCACCTCCATAATGAAAATAAAGACCCAAATTTACAAGTAACTTCAATCACTTGATGAAAGGAGTTGCCGTTTGTCCTTAAATAATAAAATAAAACATAGAGGAGGGACAAAAAACTTGTACATCTTTACTGAGAGAACATGAATGCATACATCTAACTAACTCAATTTCCACAGTAATGTGTACATTTGGGATGTTTTCTAAAGATCTTATGAAATTAACACATTATCTTGACCCCATATACAGTACATATAAATAAGTATTGCATGTTTCGCCCTTTTATTGATTTTATAAATAAGTCATGGCCAATATAGGTTGACTTTTTTGACAAATAAAAAAAACTTCTTTAATATCAGAGGGAAAATGACAGATTTGTAAAGTAAATATGTATGGTAAAACAAGTGACTGCATAAATATTCACCCCCTTTAAGTGACTGACCTAATTCAACAGAGGTCCAGCCAACTGATGCTAGTAGTCTCCCAATTTGTGAAATGGGGATCACCTGAGTGCAGTGAATGTGTCTCAAGTGATTGTAGTATAAAGATATAATATGGTTGTCCTCACAGCTGTTGTTGGTTCTTCACCATTCAAAGCTTTATGGGAGAGTGGTAAAGAGAAAGACGCTTTTGAAGAAAACTCATGTTAAATCTGGACTACAGTTCACCGAAAGGCATGAAGGAGACTCCATGGTCAAGTGGAAGAAAGTTCTTTGGTCTGATGAGACCAAAATGGTATTTTATGGCCAGCAGAAAGGCGCATATCACCACAAACACACCATCCCCACTGTGAAACATGTTGGATGGCAGCATCACACTGTGGGGTTGCTTCTTGGCAGCAGGCTCAAGATGGCTTGTAATGGTAGAGGCAAAATTAGTATGGCAAAATACCCAGAAATGGTTTAAAGACAACAAGGTGAATGTTCTGGAGTGACAGAGTCAAAGCCAATAGAGAATTTGTGACTGGACTTGGGAAAAAATGGCTGCCCAGGCTGTTGAAACATTAAACCTTGCATCATCTTCACATACTGACGGCCTGAAAAGGTTGAGACAAGTTCTGTGTTGACTACTATTCCTCTCTCTGTAATTGGACCTCGATATTGCCAAGTGAACTCCTGATACATGGATCCAGCGTCTCTCTCCAGGTGTGAAATTACTGCTGATCTCTTCTGTGCCTTTTTCTCTCTATGCATCCTCTAACAAACAGATTCAGAACCTGAGTTACAAACCCTGAGTGTCTCTGTGTCTGCTCCATCATGGCTGAATGGTTACAGACTGCAGCAAGAGCCCAAACAATGGTGAGCTGTGTTAAGGTGTTAGGGTTTTTATGTCCACATAAAGGAGTTTAGCACAAGGCGGAGGAGGGTATTAAAGCTGGTTCCTGTAACAGTAGACTGTAATACACACCACAGTTATGACTAACATCTTTCTGCAACCTCAGACCTGTACATGGAGGTTATTATAGAGTAAACTATCACTAATAGCCTCAACATAACAATCTGAAAAACAACATGGATTTGTCCTGCTGGGTTTCCAGATCAGCTCAACCTCACTTGGATTCTTTTTCAAATCTTGCACAAATATCCATTCTGACCAAAGGATGAACTGGTTTGGTTCTGGGGACCATAGGTCTAAGGTCAAGGTCACCGCTCTCATCTTTACCTATGCTTGTAACATTCCTCCCAATCACACTAGCACAGGTCTTTCAATCAGACCCCTTACCAAAGCTGTATAAAATCACACACCTAGCCATGCAGTCTCCATTTGCAAACATTTGTGAAAAAAACTGGGTCGTTCTGAAAAGCTCAGTGACTTCAAGCATGGTTCTGTGATGGATTTTGTAATAAGATGCTTTGTGGAAGTTCATCCCTGCTGGATATTCCTCAGTCAGCTGTGAATTATGTTTTTAGAAAGTGGAAGCATTTGGGAACAACAGCAGCTCAGCTATGAAGCAGAAGACCAAGTAAAATCACAGAGTGGGGTCAACGACTGATAAGGTGCATGGTGTGTGAAAGTGATTCCATAGCTGAAGAGTTCTGGCCTTCCACTTGCCTTAATGTAAAGCACAAAAACCGTGCAAGCTTCATGGAATGGGTTGCCATGGTCGAGCAGCTGCTTTCAAGCTGAACATCACCAAGTCCTATACCAAGCATAAGATGGCGTGGTGTAAAGCACACCAACACTGGACAGTGGAGCAGTGTAAATGTGTTCTGTTAGGTGAGGAATCACACTCTGTTTGGAAGTCAGATGGCAAAGTCTGAGTTTAGTGGATGTCAGGAGAATGTTACCTGTCTGACTGCATTGAGCCAACTGTGAAGTTTGGTGGTGGAGGGATAATGGTGTGGGGCTGTTTTTCAGGGTTTGGGCTAGGCCCCTTATTTCTAGTGAAGGGGAATCTTAATGCCTCAGCCTACCAAGACATTTTGGATAATGCAAATTTTTCCAGTGGCTTGAAAAGCAAGTTCTAACAGGAGAATAGCAGACTCCTTCATTCAGGTTGTAGATTTTTTTTCTTAAATTTGAGAGGATCATATTCTCATGAGTGGACGTAGCATCAGCCCATTCAAATGACACGCTCACACATCCCAGAGCAGATATTACTGCCTCATTTTTGCTGTTTTCAAGCTTAATTTTATATATTTAGAGATGATTTTCATGACTGAAATTTGGCCTGGTGGTTCATAGCACAGTGGTCTGACATACAACAAACCTAAGATACAGATTCTTTTTATCACTTAAATAGTACATTTAAAGCAACCATGAGGTGATGCTCACCATAGTATGTATGTAGAGACAGCATACGTTTAGCACGGCAGCCCTCCCTGTAAAGTCCTTGGGCCTTTGAAAAGTACCACTCTTGGAGAAGAGGGCAAGTTAATTAAATCAAAACTAAATCAAGACCCTGGTTCCTCTTATTAAAAAGCATATAGTTCTTCCAAAGGTTCCTACTTATTAAAGTAAAGCCAGTGAAAAATCTACTTATATTGAGTGAGCATTGTTGTATGTTCAGATAAACTCAATCAGATGTTTAAATCTTCTAAAAAGATCTCTGAAATCCCATGGGAAAAATGTGTTTCTCATAAGGGGGTCAAATAAAAGTGTGATGCTCTGCTGTTGTTTTATAAGGCAGAGTTTAATTTTCCTGCTTGAACTGTTCAGACTCAGTGTCGAGCTAAAGCATGCATGTAATTACTCCTGGGCTTATATGATTTCCTGCTTTAGGTTTGTGTGTGCATATTTTTAGCGTGTGTGTCTGTGGCGTGCACAGCGCTTGATGTACAATTTTCAAACTTGTGTTTCACTTCCAACAGACCCGTCGGAGCGTTGGCCGGCTGCAGCCTGAGCTGAATTTTAACGGCGTTGTTGTGCAATCTGTCAAAACAAAGAGTAAGCCGATTTGTATACAAAGGAACAGAATGTAATTCCAGCGGAGAATTTGTGCTATTCATCCTCTTTTCAGCGCCGGTGACAGGTAATTCTCTAGGGTTCAAATATTTCTGGATAACATAATCATATTTTAGAAGTTTTTCATCATTGACCCGCACTTCTTCCTCGCAGGGATTAAAGACAGCTATTAAAACCAAATCCACTCATGTTTACTGGAGGATGATTTCAAACTTCAATTGGAGTTTAGGCTTTAGCAGTTTCATTTTGATCTCGATGGGATTTTCTGATCCTTCAAATAAAGCCGGAAAAAGAGCCCTCCACCTGCTGCGGAGCTAAATTAATATGAATGTTTTATTTCAGAGGGATTGGGAGAGTCAATCATCTGCTGACAGAAGGTATGAATAAGAAAGAGCTGGGATTACTGCTCGACTGTCTATACCATCAGATCATGGGAACACAACATACCTTACACTCTGACACACCGGGTCAGCTATGGAATAGAAGACTTCTCTGTTAGTACTAACTTTAATTTTAGAAAAAGTATACTATCACATCAACAGAGAAGTATTTTCTATGGATCTTTTGTATTTTAATGGCGATTTATAGAAGAAATATCACAGAAATGTTCATTAGTTTATCATGTTGTTATGACAACAAAGTCAAATTGACATCAGTGGGGCTCAATGAAGCACAAGAACTGCAAATGAATTATCCTACCCTAACCTGTAATTCTCACATACACCCGCTGCACTGCAGTGCTGTGGTTTTGCTTCGATGAGCGACCTTTTACACTGGAAGTGTATCTGAGCAGCTTCAGACATGAGGGCACCAGACCAGTTTGTAGTTCACAGAAGAACTACAAATTCATGCAGGAATAGTATGTCAAAAGCAGATTATTTTGCCTTCCTTGGGTTGATTTGCCATTCATTTAGATATGATTCCATGATTTTTGGTCGTAGAGCAGACAGGTGAGCTCTCAGGTTAGAGCATTTTTTAAAAGTTAATAGAGGCTCAGCTCCTTAGAGTGAACGTGGTTTTAGTGCTTTAAACAGCCATGCCCAGGCCTGACCACACAATTGGCCCCTAAAATACCCAGTTTGGACTCTCCCCGGTTGTGATTTATTGACAATGTCAATGCATGTGTGTTGGAGCAGTAGCATTGGTGTATAGCATCCTGACTAACAGTTACTTCATTTTGGAGGTGAGTGCGTCAAGGTATTATAAGGTTCTGATTTTTAGACTATCAAATCCTGCCACTTTTTAACCTCTTTTCATATTTGTATCCACCCATGTTGCCAATTTTTTTCACAATAAATTCACAATAAATATTTTTTTTTCCAATTTTAGCCAATTTTTGCTGCTTTGAACCTCATCACTACCTATTTTTTCAATTTTTCTTTTGTCCTTCTCTTCTTTCCTCTTTCAACCTCTTTTTTTGCCACATAAGTCATCTTTTGCTACTCATTACCACTTTTCACCCATTATTTTCTGACAGTTTTTGCTATTTATAACCAATTTTTTGCTACTTTTTAAGTGCTTTTCACCGATCTGTTTTGTCACTTAAGGCCATTTGTTGGCACTTTTAACCCATTTCTGCCTCATTTTTTTGCTGTGTTACTGTTTTTCAACATTTTTACTGCCACTTTTTAGCCATTTCTAGCCAATTTTTTTGGAACTTTAGAACCATTTTTGCCATTTTTAACCACTTTTCACCATTTTTACCTCTAATTTTTGCCCTTTTTTTCATTTCTTAACCCATATTTGCTTTTTGCCTATTTTCTTCTCTTTTTTTCTCTTCACTTCAACCAATTTTTACCATTCTTAAATCATTTTTCAAAACTTATTTATGCTCATTTTTTCGACTTTTAACCCATTTTTGGCTGACAGCTGAGGTCCTCTGTACAATTGGGTCTGTCTGTGTCTGACTGACTGAGTTAGGGATTCTACTTTCAGAATCATATCATACAGAGTTGGGTTTAGTTGTACTGAAAGTCTTCCAACCATTGTGTTAAATAGAGTTATACATACAGAGTTGCACCATGGGTGGGGTTTACTTGTACTGAAAGCCCTCAGTAATGACTGCCTCCACTGCTGTAAATACCTCAGATATACACTATCGCTCAAAAGTTTGGGATCACTGGCAAATTTCTTTGTTTTCCAAAGAAACAAATTTTCATGCAGTTCACAAACAGTTATCAGCAACTAACAGTCCTCTGTATCAATCTCCTAGTATGGCTGCTAATCCAAGTTAATCATGTCGCACAGCTAAAAATCATTTTACTAATAAGGGAGTAAAAAGACTGGACACTGGAAGACCAGAAGAAGGTGTTGTGTATGGATGAGTCCAAGTTTGAGGTCTTCAGATCAAACAAAAGAACATTTGAGAGATTCAGAACAAATCAAAAGATGCAAGAACAGTGCTTAAAACCATCAGTCAAGAGAGGTGGAGGCAGCGTGATGGTCTGGGGTGCTTTGGAGGTGGTAGAATAGGAGATTTGTAAAGAGTGGAGGGGACCTTGGGAAAGGAAAACCATCTCAAGATTTTGCAGTGGCATACCATAACCTGTGGATGGCACTTTCTTGGGGCCAATTTTATCCTACAACAGAATAATGACCCAAAACACACCTCCAAAATGTGTAAGACATATTTAAAGAATCAGCCAGAATTTTGACTGTAATGGAGAGGCCAGCACAGTCTTCAGATCTGAACCCTATTGAGCTGTTGTGGGAGCACCGTAATCGTGTGGTAGAAACGACAACTTCATCAAGCCAACCCATCTCATGGAAGATGCTCCAGGAAGCATAGGGCGAAATCTCATCAGTTTACCTTGAAAAACTGACAGCTAGAATGCCTAAGGTCTGCATGGCTGTAATTGCTGCAAAGGGTGTTTTTTTTTCTATGACGGCAAAGTTTAAAAGAACATTTTTTAATTAAAATCATTATTTCTGGGGAGCAGGTGGCCTAGTGGTGTAAGTCGCTCCCCATGTTCGCAGGCGGCCCGGGTTCAAATCCGGCCTGAGGCCCTTTACCGCATGTCTCTCCCCCACTCTTGACCCTATTTCCGACTCTATCCACTATCCTCCTCTATCTAATAAAGGCACAAAAATGCTCAAAAATAAATCTAAAAAAAAAAAAAAAAAAACATTATTTCTAACTCTGACAATGTCAGCAGGTCCAGTTCATCTGCTGTATTTCCTATTCAGACTAATTTTATGAGTTTTTCCATGGAAAACAGGAAAAATTCCGAGTGATCCCAAACTTTTGAGCGGTAGTGAAGCTTTAGCATTGCATCAGTTTGACTAGAACTGGACTACATTTCTGTATGATGTAAAGAATAAAAACAACCCTAAAAGCATATTGGGAAAGATGTTTTCACTTTTCTGCAGACCTGCTTAAGCATGAGTGTGCGATAGTTAAGGGGGTTACTTTTTGTGTGAACGCTTGTATTCAATGTCTGCTAGTGGAGTGATTAGCTTGGACTTAGCTACAGCAGCACTTTTGTCAGAACTTGACATCATTTCCTTATTAAGACAAACGCAGAAGATAACACTGAAAGCTTTCTGTGACAGAAAAGGTGTTTTCGCTCTTCTGCTGACCTGCTTTGGCATGAGTATGTAATAGTTACAAGGAAAGGGTTTGTTGTTGCAAGTGGCTGTATACAAGGCCTGCTAGTGGAGATTCGTTTGGACTTAGCCATAGTGCAATTTGTCTGAACTCAACAACGTTCCTAAATTGAAATAAGGGCAGAGAGCAACACTGAAAGCTTTCCATGACAGAGGAGATGTTTTTCACTCAACTCCAGGTGGGCTTGTCCGGTATATCTATGGCCTACTGCCACAGTAGCTGTTATTTCAATTTCTTTTCTAATAGTTTAGTTAGTGTGCCAATCCACATCATTAACATAACCAATGATACAGTAATTCTGTTTTAAGGAAAGGGGTGTACATTTTAAAAAATGCTTTAATGCACTACAGCATAAATAAATAAAATTATGTGTTGTGGCTTTTATAGGAGTGGCTATTTTTTCAGGTCAAATATCAAATTATTCATCACAGATTAAGTTACATTGAACCATGATTTGCCTAACCTCCATGGCTCACCCATTTGGCCCCGGAAAGCTTTCCCCTTTACCCCCCTCATGGGCGGCGTTGGCCACCCCCATGACATCCTACAACAGATATTAGCCTACTGTCTCATTTTTTAAATATTTTTAAAACTTAAAGGTACAGTGTGTAAATTTTGTGAATCTTGCCAACCAGGGTCCAAAACTAACACTCGCCACTCACCAATTACGGGTAGATTTTGTCTCTGGCTGGTAAATTTTTAAGACCATTCGCCACTCTGGCGAGTTATTTTTTTTTACCATGCAGCGAAAAATTCTTTTTTGTTGTTACTGGAGAATAATGCTGGTATCAGCTGGTTTCCTTGCAGAGTAATGTGTATTTCAGGCCGAGACGATCTTTGGTCACATAAGTGCGTGAGTCATGACGTCATTCACAGCACGCCGAGGTGGACAGCTGCGGTGTTGACAGCTTAGCAGCTTTGTTTCTATACTAGCAAGTTTTTAGACCCCTGTAGCGACTCTTCAAAGAAAAAAAGCGACTAGTGACAAATCTAGTGAGTTTTTCTGGTGTTACTGGAGACTTTTAGAGACTTTGAGACTTTTACAGACTTTTGGAGACTCTGATGTGAAAGCACGTTGTGTGCAGCAGGTGCCGCCGTGGGCCCCTCCCCACCCCAGAGCTCTCACAGGCGGCCTAGTCCTCCTCAGTAGTCCGTCAGAGCAGGAAATGTTCACCCCTCCAGATCCAGACTGCAGATTAACCGCGCTGTGAAGGCGCCTTCACAGTTTTCTCTGTTGTCTCTTTGTTCCATTTAGATTGTTAATGAAGACTGTATACAAAAAAACACATTATTAATCATATGGATAAAAATGTAAATGTTTCACTGGGATTTGGTGTTGGCTTTTAAGTGGACCATAAGGTTTAAAACTAAACCTAATGTAAGAAAACTAAACTTCTAAGAAAAACAGAATAATAACTAGAAAAATAAACCACACATCTATGGTCTTTTTACTCACTTTGTGTCTCTCTCATGACCCTATTCCTCTCTCCTACATTGTCCATTACAGTCTTAATTTTGTAGAGTAAAATTCTGACTAAAATTGTTTGTCAGCAGCCTTTTATCCATGACAAAAACTAGACCAAGACTAACAAAAATAGATCTGTGATGACTAAAACTGACAAAAACTAAGTTAATTTTTCATCAAGATGACTAAAACTAGACAAAAATGTAATGTAAATGTAATGTCATGTTTATATAGGGCTGTTGCAGTCTGGCTGAGCTAAAATCATATGTCTCAACAGTCCAAAGGAGACTGAAGTCAGTGATTCAGGTAAAATTCCTTACTGAAAGACCCTTTTTGCACTGTAGGAAAAATACTACAGAATTTATTAACCCAAATATTACACTTAACTTTTGAAACAGTTATTCATATTTTAGCATACATTATTGCTAGTATTAGTGCATACTATTAAAATATTGATTGATAATCGCATACAAGACCCAAATGACATGTTAAATAATACTGATAGCAAATTACATTTAGAAGCAGTTTTTATTTGGTTGGCTGGTAAAATATCTGCCTGGCTGGCTGGTAAAAAATTTCACTTACCAGCCAGCCTGGCTGGTGAGTGAAAAAGTTAGTTTTGGACCCTGTTGCCAACATCTAACGGTCAGATTCTAGACTGCAACGCTCATGTCTGATGGTGACTGTGGCAACCAGTGGAATTTTAGAAAATTGGTTGGATGCGAAAATGGGAGACATCAGGGGAAGGGACCCTACCCATGTATGACTTAAAGGATTATTCTAAGTTAATTTAAATGTCATAAATTTTATATATTCAGGTGATTAACTGCACATTAAAATAGGCATACTGTGGTGATGAACGCTGATACCAAAAACATTAGCTGCCCTCAGACCCATATTCAGTTGTAGTAGCTATGTTTCAGCCTGCAGAGGGCAGACACTGTGCATATTTCTAGTACATTATGTAAAATTTAAATACATTGACCTCAAATGTCCAGATTTGTACTCAGATTAACAGGAATCCTAAACACCCATATGATTTTCAGCTGTTAATGGTGAAGTAGGCATGCAGTTTCACTTTAAGAAGTCTTTGTGAATAAAAAAAAAAAATCTCTTGTGAGTGCCAGGAGATGTTTCTCCTCAGGCTCTAGAGACGTCTGTACCTCCAGGAGCCAAAAGAAAAAGTGGTGATAAGTGAGCAGGATGACTCAGGATGTGACTGTTTCTGCATTAATTACTGCTTTGCCTAAAAAGCAGAGTTCATCTGAGTACGACGTGCAGGGAGCAGAAATCTCTCCGGTTCTGCAGCCCAGATTCATGCATCTCTCTTTGATCAGGCGCATGCAGCACGCTGGAGGATGCCAAATTGGGCCGAACTAATTACAATTTAAACGAAACCATAATTGGACATTTTGCGCTTGTCATACGATGAGAGACAGATGGGATTGTAATTACATTACAAGTGTGACATCACGGCGGTGAGTTACGGCGCACGCCTCCTCGTGCCCTTCATGGCGCGCTGAGGAGAAGTGGCCCACGTTCAAAAACAATTTACTGTTGATTTCCATAATCAGTCAGCGACGACAGCAGGATCCTTCATCAACCAAATCAGGATAAATCACCACACTCATCAACATCATGTTACACTGATTCTCACTAATGCTGCAAAGTGGGAGGAAATCTGGGAAATTTATCGACCACATTCACCACCCAGAGGAGGAAACTATAAAAGTTTTCATGGAATCACATCTTATTTTGGTCTCTGAACTGGCCTATACCCCTGCTCATCTTTAAGGTCAATAAAACAAAATAAAAAGGTCAAAGATGACTGGGTTTATATGTTTAATAGAAAGCATGGGATCCAGATTTAACTCCAAAAATTTTTCATGGTGATACTTTGGTATGGGAGAGTAAAGGACTTAAAAGAATGTACCAAACGTATCATGAAGAAGGACTTGACTGCCATGGAAACATTGTAACAACATACAGAGACCACATGGGGATATAGGGGCTGAAACTCACCTACTTCTACAGGGTCCGTGCATAGCCTTTAGCATATTAGCATCGGTAATGTCTTTGACCCTCTTTGCTTTCACATCCAGAGACTTAAAAAAGAAAAATGCCTGACCTAAGGAGTGGACTAAGAGGCCAATCTATCTTGCAGCTCTTGCTACAGGAGTCAACTTGTCTTCTTCCTCTTCTTTATTGTCTAACAGCAGTTAGCCAACATGAACATTACTGCCACCTAGATTGGTGAATAAATACTGTCACACTAACCTTGCAAAGTTTCCTTGTTTCTCACTGGCGAATCCATCTTGCAAAGCTCCTGTCTGAACTGTTTGGGCCCGGTTAGAAAGTGACGGGACCAATCAGCGACGAGGGGGCAGTACTTTCAGGCACGGCGGAGTCGTGATGTAAGCAACTAGAAACAAGATGACATTTCTTTGTTAAAAGAAGAACAAAGAGCAGTGAGTTGTTTTCTTTTTAAAAACCACAAAAGTCATGTACTGGCATGTCTATAGTCACCATGGTTCGCGTTATTCCTCAGTAGCCGCGCACCTTGGTCACGGCTCCGTCACATGTTTTGTTGCTCTTATTGGCCCGTAAAGATGTGACAGACAGAACGTTCATCCAATCACTCTCCGAGTTTTTTTCAAATCCTCTGCCTTTTCCCAAAAGCTTAGTATTAAAGGTTTTCCAGATGGATGTGTGAAACTTATCCATCTGGTGTGTCAGGTTATTGTCACTTTGTTTGGTTTTTAAAAAAATCGTTTGGACTAGTCATTGTGTGGTTACGTGCCCCAACCCGTCAGAATAAAAAGTTCGGAGGCATTTCTTCCCACAGGCCCGCCTTTCTCCTTGGTGAGCCCACAGAGCAAAGCAGCATTCTCATTCGCCTGATGTGGTAATGTGGTACTACTCAACTGAGGTAGCTAAAGATCTAAATTTTGGTAACAATTAGGTCTTGATAATGTGATTATGGAGTAGTTAGCCTTAAGTACTGGCTTGCTAACTATTAGCAATGACTGTGGGTACATCTCACGTCTCTAAAATTGCATCCAGAGTATCTGGCTTGGGTCTTTTGCTTGTCTTAGAGACTGGAGGCAATGATCAATCAATCAAAAGGACAGAGGAATTATGAGACATCTTTTCCTCTGCAGTGTCACATGAATCAGTTTGTGATGACGGTGCACATCAGGAGCGATGTGATTTTGTGAATACATTATGCATATTCTAAAAAACATTCACACCCTAAAAGTCTAGGGTGTTTTCTCCTGTCCTCTTATAAACAGTGGAGCAGAAGATAAAACGAGGTACCGCCAACCAGTCGGCTCACTTGTTTGTGTTACAGACTGGTCAGAGGAGAATTTTCAGGGAGCTGATTGATCCAGAGCATTTGTAGGCCATGTGTGTGAGGTCAGAGGCAGGGTTGCCAGGTCTGCGGTTTTCCTGCGGAAATGGGCTACTTTTTATGTACTGCTGCGGGTAGATTTTTTTGTCTGCAGGTTGAATGGACCCATTTTCTAAGTGTCTAGAGTATGTAAATTTAATATCCGAAGCAGAATAAACTACTTTATTTACCCTCAAATAAAACAAAATCAACCAACAGAAGAGCAGGAAAACATAGAACATGGCACACAACCAAAGATCCGCTGTGCCACACTGGCATGTAAACATACACGCCACGCACAGAAGCAGCACACCTGCATGCACACAAGCAATATATGTTGTGTGGCAGAGTTTTTACTGGCTTATGTTGAATAAAGCGTTGGGCCATTGAGCTGGATTTGTTAACCAGATCTGGCAACCCTGGTCAGAGGAGACTGTGTTGTTAAATATTTCTAAAGTACCGTTAGTTGGAAAAAGATCTAGCTGTGCGAGTAGCACTTTTATGTTTACATGGATATGTCAAGCTGCCTGCTGCCTGTCTCTCTCTCTTACTAGGCTATGTAAGGCAAACACATCTAGCACTGGCTACAGACAGGTATGAAAAATGGCAGACATCATGTGGTGTTCGACAGGAGGACTTTTTTACTTCTCTGTCTGCCTTAAAACTTGACGTCTCATCAGGAGCGAAACTTTGAAAAAAATCGTCCACATTTTAAAAAAATATCCGCCGTGATTTCACTGATGAAATGATGTTGCTTGTGTGGAAGCTCGTATTGACTTGCTACAGGCTCAAAAAATAAATATTTTGTGCAAATAATTTGCACAAAATATTTTTATCTTATTCCTTTGATTTAAAGCCCTAAAGATATCTTTTGTGTTGCATACATTTACATTTTTAAGTCGATGGAGGATGTTTTAGTTTAGATAGTAACTGTTATAAATACCAACAGTAAGAATCCTATATATTCATAATTGTTTGCTCAGGTTGCCAATGTTTTGGGCATCCTTCTTATAGATGGTAAATGATAAATGGACTTGAGCTTGTATAGGTCTTTTCTAGTCATCTGACTACTCAGGTCACTTTTACACCACAGGTCACACCTACCTATTCACACCCTATGGAGATTTGGTCATCATTATTAGCTTATACACATCTATACTCATTTACCATACAATGTACACGAGCACACTGTGATTAGCTTGCCCAAGGACACTTAACAGGTGACAACCTTCCAACTTCGGGACGACCAACTCTACCTACTAAGCCACATGAAAGAGGCTTTGACAGTCATTTTTAAAATGTTAGTAAGGTAATATTAAATATTTAAAATACTAACATCTTTAAATTTATTTTCATTGATTTTTGTTTTTATTTAAGTCCAAGTACAGATGTTCATAACATGTTTTCTTATTAAAAAATGTTTCACAGCGAGGAAAGCTCTTTTGAAAATACAAACAACAAGATATAAGGTATTTTTCCTCTGTTAACATTAGTTGCCACTCATTGGAAAATGTAATTTCTGGGCTAGAGAAAATGAAACTACATATGGGACTCAGTTAAAATAATGATGTCAATAAAAACATTAACAAAAACATAAGCCCATATGGTTTTATAACAAGATTAGATATTAAAAAAATAAAGTGATTGACTTGTTTTATTTGAAGTAATAATTTGATTGTGTCTTCTCCTGATTTCTGCACTCATGTTAACTCTTGTTTTCTGTGTGTACATTTTGATGCAAATGAAGAGCTTTAATCGCTGACTGTAAATATTATCAGCCTCAGAGCTGCAGGGAAGCTTCTTAATAGATAATAGGCATCGACTTCCTCCTCGTCTTTGTGCAGATTGTGGTGACGTGCTGCGGCAGAGAAGAGATGGAGCGGGTGCCTGTATTCAGGCCATGATTAGGCCGTAATCAGCAGAGTACAAACTGATTATTAGTTCTCGCTCTCAGCTGTCTGCAGGGATTCTGCTGTCGAACGTCTCCTCGTTCTCCTCTGTGTCTCTGCTGTTGATTACAAAACGCTCCTCTGATTTTCAGAGTAGAAACGAGGAGGATGCTTTTCTCCAAAGCCTCATATCTGTCGACCTTTGACCTCCTCTGAATCTCTGAGGGAACATGATTGATCGTCTGGTTGAACTTTACCTCGGTGGTTTATGGGTTTGTCAATGTGAGTCTGTTATTGGGTCAGCCAGTGTCAGGATTCTTTAGATTTTACTCTTTAGGATGTCAGACTCCAAAAATGCAATCCTCAGCCTCTGCCCCATGCCACTTTAACTTCTTTCCATGTTTGATCACCTACTGACGCTCCTTTGTCTGGACGATTAGAAATGATCAAAGGGACATCCTCTCAAATCTACAGTGGTGGCAAAGAGGAAGAATCAGAATTGTATTATATAAATGAAAACAAAATTAGCTTCTTTTATCAAACCATGCCTCCATTGTGATTCTTGTTATCCAGTCACTGCCCTGAAATGATTTGTTGTTACTTTATATTGTCTTTTCCTTCCTTTTTTAGTTTCTTCTCAGGAGTGCATAATCATACTCTGAAGTTCAGTGTTTTACATTTTCCCTCCAAAGTGAGCATCTGCCCTGATTGTGCTCACCTGAGTCTTGTTTCCTCCTCTTTTGTTTAGATATTTTTAGTTATATTTTTTCGGATTTTGTTGATGGACTTTATAAAGTGAGTTCTCTTTTTTTATCTGCTTGTCTTTTCATTTTCAAAAATCATCTTTTTGTCAGCCCAGGTCTGATAATTTAGCTTTCTTGTGACAAATCCTTGATTCTGAGCAGCTGATTACATATTAAAAGCGCTCATGGATACACAGAAAAACAGTCAGAGGCTAAATACAATCTGCAACTCAAAAGACTAGGGCAGCACTGACACTCTTAGAGAAACTAAAAAAAGCAAACAAGTTCAAAGAAAGACTCAAATAATGCGGCTGAAATCTGTGGATGAAGCTCTCTCTATCTCTAGCTGGGTTTCCATTACACTTGGAAAGGTGCAAAATTGTAATAGCGCTATAAAAAACTAGAAATGGAAACACCTGAATTTAGAAAAAAAAACCTAAAATATCGCTAAAAAGTCTTTACACTGTCATGAGGAGGTTTTTCAGGCGTTTCAAAATAGAAATATATCACAAAAGTGTAATGGAAACACTTTTTTACACATTTACAAGTCACGGGACGTGACATATGGTGTCACATGACCAGTCACTCCGAGTCAGCATGGCGCGGTTCGTGTGGACAGAAGAAGAGATGAGACTTTTCTCAACATCATACTTAAACCCTTATATGTGGCTTTTGCCATACATTTACCTCTGAACTATCATTCACTGCCTTCGTCTTTTGTTCAAAATATCAAGGCAACCGTCATAGATGTAACCAAAACCATACCAACATGCAACAGGTTTTGAGCGTCAAGCTTCCTTGTAGCTGAGTCACTCAAGCTGAGATTTTACGAGAATTGCAAGGCCTATGCCCAAAACTCCCTTCAATGGAAACACATTCAAAGTGCAATTGTACTTAATCGAAATTTAAAGGGATACTTCAACATTTTGGCAACTTCGCCCATTGCCATAATTCCTATAGTCTTAGTAATAGGTTTGTTTCCTTTAGTTGTAGGTGCAAGCTGTTTTAGCTCTGGGGGGACCGACATACCATCTGCACAGCTAATGCTATGGAAGCAGACGGTACTTTTTGCTTTCCCTCATCAAAGTCATCAAATACACAACCCAACAACTCCAAAACGCTCTCGTGGACAAGTTGTGCACATTCTCCATGCTATGAAATAATGACGTATAATTATGCAACATTACGACACATAAAGCAAATACTTGCAACTATTTCTTGAGTAAACCACTGGGCGGAGTAACACAGTGCAGCAGCCATGTCTGGAGTGTTGGTCTGGCTTTGCATTTAACTTTAAAACATCTCCGTCTCATAATGTTCCATGATTATTTCATAGCATAGTGAATGTACAGGTCACAACTTGTCCACGTTTTGGAGTTGCTGGATTGTGTATTTAATGAGTTTGATGAGGGAAAGCAAAAAATACCACCTGCTTCCATAGCGTTAGCTGTGCAGCTGGTATATTGGTCCCCCCAGATCTAAAAACAGCTTGCACCGACAACTAAAGGAAAAAAACTATTACTAAGACTATAGGAATTATGACAATGGGCGAAGTTGCCAAAATGTCGAAGTATCCCTTCAAGAAATATCACTTTTATTTTGCGAAAAACTGTAATGGAAACCCAGCTTCCTATGATGAGATGGATAGTAAGCACAGAGCTCTGTTACTCAGTAGAATTAACTTAACACAACTGGTGTTAATAAATCAACTACTGAACCCAATCTACACTAAGGCTGACCACACACTTGCTGCATTTCCATTACCCTTAGAAATGTGCAAAATCTAAATAGCGCAATAAAAAACTGGTAATGGAAACACCTAAATTTCGCTAATACTCTCAGATGTTTCTAAAACATTTTTGCGCTCTCATGAGGACTTTTTCAGACCTTTCGATATAGAAATATATTGCAAAAGTGCAATGGAAACATTTTTTCTGCATTTACAAGTCACAGGATGTAACGTACAGTGTCACATGACCAATTCACTCCGAGACAACATGGCGCGGTATGTGTGGACAGAAGAGGAGACCGAGACTTTTGTAAACATCATACTTATACCCTTATATGTGGCTAATGCCATACATACAGACTCTGCCTCTATATTATCATCTGTTGCCTTCATCTTATGTTCAAAATTATCAAGGCAACCGCTGTAGATGTAATCATAACCATACCAACACACAACTGGTTTTGAAAGTCCAGTTTTCTTGCATCGGAGTCTGGTGAGATGAGATTTTATGAGAACTGTGCTGCTCATGCCCAAAACTCCCTTCAATGGAAACACATCCAAAGTGCAATTGTACTTAGTCAAAATAAGTCGAAATAATAATAAAGCACATCCTGAGTGCCAATGATTATTTGTCGTTGGCAGATCGGCAGGTGTGTGGTCTCAGTGGTCTCACAGTCTGCCAGAGTTGTCTTGTGCAGTGGTTCCCAGCTTTTTTCCTTAGGGCCCCCCACTCAAATCTAAGTAAAGCTAAAACCCCAGGGACCCAAACAGAAAAATTAAACATCAATATGAATTGTTTTCATTCAGAAAATTCCAGTATAAAAGGCCTATACAGACATGTTTGTGCAAAATGATCTATGAATTGTCCATAGTCCATGATAGTTGTCCATCACAAGTGATTCAGTTATTGAGCTGACAATCCACTACGAGTGGCTTTAGAATTTGCTACACTAGACTTACTGATGAGTTCAATCAGTGGAAACCCAGTCTGGAACTTCAAACATGTTTGATGTTTACGATCCCAGATCAGGGAGATTCTGAGTTGATTGGAAGCAGTACAATAATCCTACTGAGGATTATTCGGAACTATATGTGGCTGTAACAAGCTTCGAATCAGGCCATACCCCACGATGTCAAGGAGAATAAATCAGGCCCAAAATCACCCAGGTTAAAGCCAGCCTTTTAGAAATCTCTAACAAACGACACTGCCTTTTTTCTACAAGGCTCTGATTGGTAAACAGTTCATCTACCGGGTGATAAGTATCAGTGCTGAGCAGAATCCTAATTTTAACTTTACTTTCTTTAATCTCATTGCTTTGTCTTTGCCTGATTTAAAATAAAAACGTGTAGCACTGATAAATGAATCCCTGTACGTTCCCGATTCATGACTTGAAGAGTGATTACAGCCTGAATTGCTCACTCGATAGTTTTGTCGTTAATGAACTTCCACCTGTGAGGAGTCACTTATTCAGAGCGACATCAGGCCGCTCCCACTGAGCTCCGTCTGCCTTTTCATTAGTCAGAGAGCTAAAGCTGAGAAAAAGATATCAAGCCCACCCTGTGGCTGCTCTGGTCCCTCAAAAGTGCTGAGAGTCAGGTCTGTTCTTCCTTCTCGTTCAGCCGTTTTAATCCGTCTCAAATCTTGACTTGCAGATTGATTACGACTCAGATTTGTTTTGTGCCAGCTCGATAGTTTTGTCATTAAAAAAGAGCCACAGCTGAAGGAACACATCCCACGAAAAGAGGCAAGAAGCAGAAGCCGGTTTTATCTTTGTGCGAGAATATTCACTTCAAGTGCAGAATAATTACACGTGGAGTCAGAGCGAGCCTCCACATTTTTAAACGCTGAAACTGAAGCTGTGAGCGAGCAGGTCAACAGCCTCATTGATCTCCGTCTCATAGGTGGCTGTATTTTGTTCAAAGCCCTTTGGCGCAGAGCGTACTTCGATCTCTGGGTGATTTATCAAGTCCGCAGCTCCCTGCACCTCGCTACAAGTCACAACACACAGCCACAGTGATTAATTATGTGCTTGGATGGCAATACAGAGTGTAAGCTAGTACATGATGTGACAAGAAGGGTCAATAAGCAGCAGTCATAATGGGCCCACAGAGAGGACGACCTCCTGCTGGGATTATATTTTACTGCACGGGTGGCTGCAGACGCATGCAGGAACATGACATAACCCAAATATGAACATAATTAGTGAGATTACAGTATGACTATATGAAACTTAACAATATCAGCACAGGAAATGGTCAAAGAGGAGCTGCTACTGCATGAGGACACACTTTAAGCAACAAAGACTCCATTTGTCGTCTAAAAAAGCCTTAGTTAAGCATTAATGAAGTGATAACATCTAACAATAAGGTACAAAAACATTGACATCTTTACTGGGTAATGAATGTGGACCAAGCTACCAGTAAACCATTAGTTAACAGGTAGATAACTTCTTATCAGACTGGTTAACTAGCAGTTTGTACCTATTGTTATTTAGCATTTAGCTACTTAATCATTTCCTTGTTAACCCTTAGAGCTCACGCGGCACGGATGCGTGCTGCAGGCACACCCCTTTGTAAATTGCTTGACACTAACTTGTAGACACTAACTTGTTATTTCCTGTGAAAGCTCTGTGTTGTGCCTTTCTAAATATGTTCTTTATGTATTTGTAGCTCTTACAGAACATTTTCTTGTGTGCCTGGAACTTGGCTGACTTTTGAGGATAGTGTTGTCGTATACAACAAGAAGTGACACAGTTTAGAAACGTTAATAACTTTTGAACCATAAGTCAGAGAGACTTACTTTTTTTTTCTTCTGAAAGCTGACTACCGTTTGTTTGCTACCCTTGATGTCTCTGTAGCCCTTAAGGACACTGTTCTAATGAGGCTGGAACTTTGGTGACTTTTCAGGGTCTTTAAAGATTAAATCCATGGTGTTAGATCGGATATTAAGTGTCTTTTTGTCCACCTTTAATCCATTTTCGATCATTTACTTTGGTTTTCTTCTATGGGTAGCGCTGTATTTGTTAAGGGCAATGTTTTACATGCAACGCAGTGTGGGTAGGGTTGTTCTCCAATAGCAAGCTGTTGCGTCTCTACAGCTTAAAGGAATGGCACCAATGAATCAAACTGCAAAAAAAGGGCATGGACTTTTTGTGTATACACCGCTTCCCACATTATTAAGCAAATGACATTTTTCTCTTATTTTCCAAAATATTTATGCAAATGACAATCAGAGTATTTTTCAAGTCATCAATAATGATGATAATGATGATAATAATGAATGTCAATAATGATAACCATAAATGAACTGCCAGCATTTGGCTGGTAGTTCATTTTCAACAAAGGCAGTGACAACAGATAACAGACTGTATTGAGATGATCCACTCTGTGATTCTATATCATTGTAGCCTTAAGGGATAATTCCTGCAGCGCCCGGTGACATCATGGGGCATGACATTTTGCTCTGCTCAAATTAAACCATACCTTACTATGAAAGTGGTGAAAAACATATGTATGTGAGGTACATCAAAAGATGTTACTACACCAAAAGTTAAGTTATATTAATATGCCGTTTTTACATCTGCATTTGTTTGGTTGGTGAACGAATATTAAAATAAGATGGCTATAATAAGGGCCATCAGCAGCCACAAATAGCTAACTCTTATCACAGTCAACTTAAATTTTTAATTTATCACACGTTATTACAAATAAACTTAATACATGACAAAATTATGTAGTATAGTGACTGGTTGAGTAAAAAATATATACCAGACCTGAATGCAGCAAAAATGCTTAAACACACAAAACTTTTATTGATTGATTGATTTACTTACTTACTTCTTAAGATTAGTCACAGCTTTGTTGCTTCATCCTGATATCTGGCCAGTCAGGTCCAAGCTCTTTAATTCTAAGTTTCTCCTCTAGTGTCCTCCTCTCAAAACGTCTTATTCTTAAACACTCCACTGAGTTTTCTTATTGTATTTTGCTGTCTTCCTAGCATCTCTTGATGAGCTAAAAAACGAACACAGGCGCAGTTTCTGGCAGAAAGCCAGTATTTACCCCGACGGTTCATGACTTCTTCTGTGTGTCTCAAATTACGAAGCGTATCTCTCTGCTGCCACCTGTTGACGTCTGGCGAGTGGTTAGTGGTAATCCCTTTAGGGCGCAGTCATGTTGCACCCACAGAGCTCCTATCTCTTGTACTGGAGATGAGTGAATGCGTACGCACAGCCTTAAAATGGCAGTCAATGGAAGGCTCTGGGCGCAGGAGCCCTGTGCCCCAGGGAGGAAATGAGTAAGCAGGAAGTAAAGGCAAACGCTTAGAATGTTCGTGATCTACTGATTTATTGCACATTATATATTTAAATATCTTAATAAATCATCTTTATGCAGCGCATTATGGAGCTTATCTATATTCATATAAATCTACTGATATTTAAAGCAAATGATTAAAAAAAATATTCAATGACAGTTATGTCCTCTCTTTGTGGAGAGTGATGGGGGGGTGGCACCCTAGCGCCAGCTGCCACTGGTAGCTAGTAACTTACTGTTTACAGTTTAACTATCAGTTTGGTACTCATTTGTTACCTAAGCAGCATGCCAATTTCATGTAGTTTGACTAGCAGCTAGTTACTCACTCATTACTCCATAATTATGGCTATTTAAAGTAGGTTATGAACATTGCATCTAATGCATATTCATGATGACAGGTAACTTCTTAAAGAAACTGTACATTTGTAGAAGTAATACTCCTAGGATCATCACCGCTGATGTATAAAGAAGCGTTGAGGGGATTTCCAGATGAAACTGAATCAAACCTCCTGAGGATGTTTGAGGGACCCCAGTGACCTTTAGGGATAATCATGAGGAAATTCACTTTCATTATGCAGTTATAATTCATTTCATTTGTTCCGCTGTTTAACTTAGTATTGCTTCCACTCAGAACTATTAACAGTAATGAAACAGCGCTGTAATTGAGCCTCAAGATCAATGGATTCCTCTGCCTCTGCTTAATATCTGAAACAGTTGAAAATCCTCACACAGGCTACTGGCTCCACTATGAAATCATCCCATAAAATACTCTGCATACTGGACTATTTGACACGTACAAGACTCTACATAGAGTATTTATTTTTACTGACTATCTAGTCCTGTCTGGCTCTGACCTAAACCAGCTTTCAGGTGTCACAACAAGGCCATGACTGATCACGTTGTTAATGTGAGAACATGTTAGAGTCTGAGTTTCTCTCCTCATGTCAAGAATTCACATGAATAAATGTTAATATAATGAATGTTTATAGTAGAAAAAGAGAATATGTGAGTCTTATTACAGCATGGACTGATCAGTAGAGGGTTCTACTCTCATTTGGAGCCAAGAGAAGCATAAATCAAGACTTGTACGGCTCTAACATCTTTACTGCAAATGTTTGATGATGATTCCTCTTCAGAGGTGTTTATGCTTCATAATAATGAGGCTGTGATTAGGAAGAACATTTTATATCAACAGATTTACCCAGCTGGATGTTATAAATCAATGAATACTCTGCTTCAATGTAAATAAAGACTTTAATATCTTGTTTTTATTGATCTTTTAATTGTTATTGTGAGGTGTGTCTGCAGGGACTATAAGGATTATTATTATTAATGTAATATCAAGCTGTTAAGGAGAATAAACATTAAATATTGTATTAATAGAAAGATGCTCCTTTTCTTTACATATTATTACCATGAGAAACTTCTCAGAGCTTCTTTGAGTTATTTTTGTCTTGACTGGATCATACTTTATATTATTTTCTTGCCACAACAAAACAAAACAAATCAATTGACAGGTGTGAAAAGGAAATATCAATGTCAGTGATAATAGCAGGGTTACGTCCATGCCATGAAGCACCTATGACACCTTTTTGCACATGTTGTAATAATCAAATTGAAATTGTTGTTTAATAAATGCAAATATCAGTTTTTTACAAGGTCTTTATTTGTTGTTTTGTGTTATTTTTTATACTTCAATTAATGCGTACCATGGACCTGTTACTGAGGTATCATCATACTGTGAGATTCTGATGCTGGTGTAGGTACCAGATGTGTCCAGGCTGTCAGATCTGTCCAGGGGCCTGCACCTGCTGATGACGTGAAACATTGTGATTGGCTGTGATGGCGTAGCACATTTTTATTGGCTGGAAGCTCACACTATGGGATAGCAAACCCATTAGCTTTCTGCGATGACAGCTAGCTTCAGTGTCGTAATGATATTCATACTTTGACGTTCTCTTTACCTCTAAATTACCCGCTTTCAACCCTCTGTAGGTTGGCCAGTAATGCTGAGGGTGTGAGAAACATCATTTTGAATAAAAAATTTAATTCTGTGACATCTACTATTCTGAAATGGCCATGGCTCGCTGTTTTCTTTTGCAGTCTACCAGAAGGACGATCTGTGATTGATGTCTTAAACAGTATTTTATCAAGTGAGGGGGAAATAATTTGTTTTTGAAAGCAATAAATTACACAATAATTTTTCATTTTGCTTTTATTAACCTTCATATTTTTCATTACAAATATCTTTACCAATAATAATTAAAATATTAATTTTACCTACAAAAGAAGGACTTTAATGAAAAAACCCACTGTTTTCAGTAAAAAGTAATAAGAACTTTACCAAAAAAAAAAAAAAAAAAAAAATCAGTCACTTTCAGTAAAAAACAAGAATATCTATCTTAGAATAAATAATTAAAATATTAATCCATCAATTAACTCGGGTGCATTGTGGTTTGTCCATATGGAGTTGCCGTAGTCAACAATGTTTGTGACGTCATTGGAAAGTGCAGGATGAAGGTTCAGGCTCCGGACAGATCTGGTACCTACACCGTGACATCCCTATGAGTCATATATTCATCCATTTGATTTGAACTACAGATTCATATTGACTGATTTATCAGTTAATATGAAGTGCCATGAGATCGTCTGGGCAGTTTGAAATTTGTTAATGAAGTGAAGGGCATTATTAGATTTACATCAAAAAACACATTTGTTTACATCCAAACAAACATTTAAATGGCTAAACAGGTTAGTTAGTTTACCCACTGGCCATTCATTCATCTATTTAGGCAAACTTCTTCCTCCCAGTCTTAGACACAGTTGCATCCACATCGCCCTCAGACCATGCCAAGTATGGGTTGTGCCAAAACCACCTCTTCCACAGACTTGGGCACAGTGGCTGAGTATCACTCACAGATCAAAAAGTGATGCTACAAGACAGGACTGAGAGTATATGTGCTACATCAGAAGTTGGTCTGCTGTCGAGTACGTCTGTCATGTGTTATGTTAAGTCAGTTTGTTAATAAAGTCAACAAAGTAAAATGCTAAAAAAGGCACAGATCCTTATACTAGTAAGGATGGCTTTCACAAGAGCTCTGCTTTCTGCTCTTTACAAAAAAGTTGAGTTGTGAAAATCAGACCACAACAGCTCCTCACTGTCAAATGTCCAGATCAAGGCCACAGGAACATTTCACCCTCCATTTTTCAGGGTTCCTACATGCTTTTAAAAATCAAATTAAAGACATTTTAAAGTCTGAACTGAGAAAAATTAACACCACTTCTTGCAGGGGAAACTATCAAAAATGAGAGGCATGGTAAACCTGGCCAGGAGTGAATTTCCTGATTTTTTTTTTAACCTTTTACAAAATGTCAAATGGTATAGTGCAAAATAATCTTCTTTGTTCATGAACACCCAAATTTGATCATTTCTGGCACATTTACTGCCTCGATTCAGTTTATCATAACACATTTTTAATGCTGAGCAGGTGTGTTGAGCTGATTCTAAATAGTTGTACTATAAAAAAGTAAAATAATACATTTTTGTCCTGGAAGAGCTGTTAAAATAAGGGTGGGATGCAATGATTTTTAAGAAGGCAGCTCAGTTGCTGAGATGCTTGACTAGTAGAGTTTCACAGCAGTACAGAGCACAGTGAGTCAGACAAAATCAAAGAGGTGTCTGAGGTCCTCCAGTAAATTCAGAACATCCAACACTGATTCCCTGAATTATGGGGAATTTTTATAATACAATTTGTGGGGAAGATGATTAAAATTGCATTAAGCCTGGTATACATATAGATTAACATGTAGTTAATTAAAACAGAATAGAGTGCTGGGTGGATATTTTTCACCAATTTCTTTTGCTAAAAACAAGTTTACAGACCTATTTCTTTTTTAATTTAAGCAATGAAAACATTTTAAACTGATGGTAATGTTTGACTGAATGGTATCTCCTTTTTTGAGGGTCCCAGGGGGCTTCACCTTTTCTTAGATACAACTAGACAAGCACTCGGAGAGCAAAGACCTCCACCATTAGCCCTATCTCCCAATAGTGAAGAATCCTTTCAAAAATTTTCCTATCCAGACGGTGATCTGGATCACTCCCAAAATCTAAGCAGTTCTTCCTTATGCCATTTCTGACATTTTCTGAAAATGTCATCAAAATCCGTCCATAACTTTTTGAGTTATGTTGCTAACAAACAAACAAACAAACAAACAAACAAACTAACTAACAAACAAACCCTGCCGATCACATAACCTCCTTGGTGGAGGTAATTAGGGAGACGCCATGGAAAAACAACCGTTAGGAGCCTTGATCTTTAAAGGTACCATGGTTAGTGAGTCACATAAAACAAAGAAACATTTCAGCAACATTTCAAGCATCGTGTTTACGCCCTAAAAACAAACTTCAACTTTGCAGAGTTTTTTTCTCTCTGGTCTCGTCAAAGAATAAAGTCATGCACACTTGCCTCGCCTCACTCCTCCTGTACATGTTCCAGCCGCTTTGTTGGGTTGCTTCTCATTTTAATGACCCTGGTTTCATGCCAATTGTGTTAATTTCCTCAATATGTAAATTCTGTTAATGCGAACCCCCCTTTGACTGGCAAAACCGTTGTGAGTTAATGAACCTTTTGTAATTACCATTGCTATAGCAACAGCGGTACCTGGGCTGGGATGATATTACACGCAGCCTGTTTTCGCAGTCAGCAGACACAGGCGACCAAAGCCGATTAAAAACGTCTCATAATGCAGAGACATTGCCTCGGAGCACAAATAGGTAGGAGCACAATGCATCGTTAGCCTCTGAAAAACGAAACACTAATGCCATTAAGCTCCCAGAATGCAGCATTACAACGGGCTCGCTATTTTCACTTTAGCTTTTCATTAGATCTTGTTGTCTGGAGCAGCTCGGCCTAATGAAATCAACAATGAGCCAAATCAAGACTTGACAATTTGGTTCTGAATAACACAGGAATGGCACAACACCTCATAATTACTGAATGGATGTGAGACATGAACATGAGGAATGGAGGGATGATTAAAACTTCACCGAGACGGTAAAAGAAACAAGGGAATCAGAGAAGCTAAGGAGAGATCCTTTACCTGTTTTCTATTGACTGTTACCACAAATCTTTACTTACCCTAACCATGTCAATGCAAAGGCTTTTTGCATAGTTCAGTTTTAAAGAGTATCACACTGGTAATGCCTATACAGCGTTATCAACCTGAGCTCTGGGATGCTGGTAGTAAGTCAAGTAAAGCAGAGACCCATTAACCAGACCCTTTGGTCATGGGTGGTATTACCATTAGGCAGTTGTTTGGGCCCTCATGTGACACTGGACCCCCCCAGTAATATCTGCTTAAATTAGGGATGTCTGGGCTCAATGGTGATCATATTGTTTCCTGAACCGTGGACATTTATATGTGGTCATAAATCGAGGGAAGGGAAGGAACCAAAGCCTGATGGCACAGATCAGCCTGGTTCATCAGTGATGGATAGAAAGCTGATTTAATGAGGAAGCTGTGTTAATACAAAATTGATTCTCTGTATTGCAGTGATTCTTTCACTTATTTTCACTACAGGTACAGTCCGTTCATAAAACATCAGGCTGTAGACTATTTTCAAATGAGATCAACATACCCAGGATGTCTTACTTGATCTTATTTGATTTGAAAACCAGTTAAATCTTTAGTTTAAATTTTATCTGACAAATTCTCACGGAACAGCTCTAAACTTTTCTATTGTGTTGTAAAAATGGTTAAATTGCTGGATATGTTCACTTCATGACGTGTTCATGAAAATAACACAATTGTTTAACCGAATAGAAATCATGTTACTTCACAAAAGCAACTTCAAAAAGGCAAAATCTTCGATAAATACCAATGGACTTGACAATTGTATCTGCCTTTCCCCATAAAACCAGTCCAGCAACAGTCAGTCATTTACAGCTATATGACACAATATGTTGTGATTACATGCCTTGTCACCTTAGAAATTATTCCACTGTGTGGCTGATCTGCTGAGTTTTAAGGTCTTACTTTTAGTGTAGAGTTGAGTTCAGATTATAGTCATCGTTAACTGAACGAGATTTTTCAGTGGGTTTTTGGATTATTGTTGAAAATAAGATCTGTGTCCAATAAAAGTTTTGGAAAATTACAAGTTCTGTTCATAAAGATAATCTTCATAAATTAATAATAGCATCATATTTGGTCCCTCCATATAACTGATGAAAGTTAAAAGCTTATTGATACTTACTATTGATATATTATCACTGTTTACCAGTCAGGCTTTTATTTTAAAAGCTGGGAACCCCTTTTACAACAATCAGCTGAAATCAGATTTACAGCTATAATAATTTACTTTTGCTTCTTTAAAAAGTCGTTTTGTTGATATTTGTGGAGTTTGAACATATCAAACCACTGAGAAAAACTACTGACAAACAAAAAAAAACCTTACAGGGTATGCTGCCTGCCTCATGATAGCCCTGAAATCAGTAAAAAAAAACCTGTAATCCTGGTGTCCAGATGAAGATAAGGATCCAAAAAACAAAACTGGTAACTTCATTTAAAGTGCTGCATCCATTTATCTTTTACTACAGTAAAATTGTCACAAATCCAAAGTTTTCCTGGTCAAATCAGCTGTTTGTTAAACTGTCTCTGGTTAATCTATCATCTTTCACTCCGTGGAAACACGTTCAAATATTTGATTTGATAGTAGAAACAGATCTGATTGTTTCTCCTCTGCAGATTGCCGAGGGAGACTTTGTGATGGAGAAAGCCGAGCGCCTGACAGCCCGTCATAGAGTTAAATTCAGTGTCAGCTGGGTAACACTTTCCCACTGACGTTAATTGCAGGTGGCAGGGCTAAGTACAAGGCTCCACACAATGACAATGATGACTCTGGAGGAAATTCTTCATGGTGTCCCCTTCGCCTGCACTGACAGCAGTCATTATGCAGACCGGGGACTCGTCTGGACACAATATTGGTCTTTGGCTGTGTGAGGAGAGGTAATATTGGACAAAAGATAAATTAGAACAGAAGACTCTTGTTTGACATAAATGAGTAAATCTAGGGAATCAAGAAAAATCTAGCGAAAATTTCATTGTATAAACTTCAAACAATTCTAGAAAAAAGAGAAAAATATGCTTATTTTGATGGACACATGATAAAGATGACATTTAAAGAAAGAGTAATGTTGAAAATATATTGAAAAATTGCTAAGATGAGAATTGATTTCCTTGGGTTGGACCAAACCTCTTCATAATTTGAATATTTCAGAAATTCAGAGTTAGGATGTTATAAAAATCAATTGTCATATTTGATTTTGTTAGGGATTGTTTTGATTTGCCCTGTTATTTTATATGAACAACCATCTATCATTTGTATTTTACACAACCCCGATTCCAAAAAAGTTGGGGTGCTGTGTTAAACGTAAATAGAAGCAGAATGCAACAATTTGTAAATCTCATAAACCCATTTTTTACTCTCACTAGAATCATAAACAACATATCTGATGACAAAACTGAGACATTTTACCATTTCATGAAAAATATTAGCTCATTCTGAATTTGATGGCAGCAACACATCTCATAAAAAGTACGGACAAGGCAACTAAAGGCTGAAAAAGAAAGTGGTAATGAAAAACAGCTAGATGAGCATTTTGCATCTAATTAGGTAAATTGGTATTAAGTCAGTAACATGAGTGGGCATAAAGGAGAATTTGCCACATTGCTTTGTGGCCCATTTTGACCAAAAGCTCACTAAATTCTGAGAAGAAACTGTACCCTTCTGTCACACTGTATAGCCTAGCTTCCTGGTGGGTACAACCAGCAAGTACTTCTTAATGGAGCAGTGCTCACTGAAATCACTGGAGGCTTATGCCACTTCTACTGCTAGGTACATGATATGGCCAAATTCACTGAAATATCCCTTTAACTAATTCCCCAACATATAAATCCTGACCACAGAGTAAGCCAACCCACAAAGGTTAGGAAAGTCAACCCATGAAAGCGACAAACGCCATTCAGGACAAAGAGAAATAATACGTAGTCTAAATGGGATTTGAGAGAGTTACCTAGGTCAATGTCAGCAGCCACCCCAGCCCTTCTTCTTGACCCTTAAGGCATTAAACCAGTAGGTTGTAGTCCTCATTAACTAGCAATGTGAAAAAGTCAATTTTCTGTACATGCAGAGGCTCAGAAGCTCCTAACAAAGCAAAAATAAGTAACATTATTCCTACAAATGTGAGTTTGTTTGTGTTCATTTTGCCAAAGTGGAGCACCAGGAGGATTAATAAGGATTAATGTTCTCTGCATTATAGTTTCTGTAGTTGAAACCAGAGTGCAAACTTGGAGCAGGACTACACAGCTGATGACGGCTTTACTGACGTCACTGTCTGCTTTTTATCTCAAGCCTGAAAGTTCAGTTCTGTCAATTTAGGACAGTGGACAAAGCACATTTATTTAACATATCTTTAAATATCTTTCTGCATGCATTATCTAACACATCTCCAAGCAGTCCTCTGGTAGTTTCCTTGGCTGCTTTCCTCAGCACCTTAAGGTGTCATCTGCTGAGCAGTAATGGCTGTTTTAATGGTCCTCAGATAAGTGCTTTGAACTCGTTGAGTGTAATCACCTCAGAAATTTCCCTCTGAATCATCTCACATATTTGCAGCGTTCCAATTACTTCATAATTTATGCTCTTGGAAAGCTCAGCACTCAGACTATAGGACACCAACAAGGTGCACTGAAACCAGAGCAGTAACAATAAATGTTCTGTAGTGATAAAAACTTACAGAGAATTTTAATTTTTCATTAGCAAAAAAGGTCAGGGTGAGTTTTCAAACAGGAAAACAGTTTAAAAAACTGAATTCTGAAGACTAGAGGCAAGCTGACACTCAGGTTAAAAAACAGGTGCTGCTCTTAAATGAGTCAGAGACGTCAAATCCTTGTGAAAACGTTATTTTCTACCAGAATGCATATATTTGTAATACAAAAGCAAAAATAGGAGAAAGACGAATGAAACATCACTCAGAAATGTGTGTTTTCAGTTTAATTATTTAACCCTTTGTGCAAAAATACTCGGTTTAAAAAGTTTATTACTTTTAATTTTGATTATTATGACTTGCAGCTAATAAACCCAAAATACAGTTTCTCCAAGAAAAAAAAAAAAAAAAAAGAAGAATACTACTCAAAACCAATAAAAAAAGAGGATTTAAACACAGATTTAAGGACTACTGAAAAGTAGAGAATGCATGCTGTGGAAGTGCATAGATTTTCTAGATAGGCATTGATTTGCTCTGGAGTGTACTTTGCATGCATATTTCTATGCAGATGGAATTTAAGTCTTGCATTTTCATAATTCATGTCTAGAAAAAACCTTCTTTACTTTGTAAATTGTTGAATGTTAACATATGACTCATTAGAAACCTGTGTTGGGGCTCATGTCCTTCTCTTTGTTCAGTGTCAGGATAAAAAGGACAGACACTGGTGGCTGCTGAACAGCATGTAAATTTTGTGTTGATGCTCAGGTGTGATTGCCTTTTGAGATGATGACTAATGTGATCAAACAGAAAAAAATGCAGCTCAATGAGGAAACACAGAGGCTGGGATTTCCATGATACAGTGTCAGGATGATACTCAATCATGAATCATTATTCAGTTTGTTTAATCACGCAACCTCATGCAGACGGAGCTCTGGTCCTTTTTCGCAGCAAAATCAGGCAAAGGCAATAACAAATCACTGATATTAGAGCAGCATGTTGCATCAAAAAAGAGAAGAATATTGATAATGTTTGAGTTGTCTTACTGGAACAAATAAATGCCAGGACCAAAAAATACAGACACTGGTTATAAAGAAAACCCTTATCGTGATGTGTTTTTAAGCCATTAGCAGTTGATTTATCTTTTATAGGAAAAGAAAAGCTGTAATCAAAACTTCTAACACAATCTGAAGTTGGAACGTGTTAATCTTTTTCCTGCATTTTTAGCAGAAATAAAAATAACAACATATCCATTGTGATGCAAACACAGCAGGCTAACTGATATTTGCATTTATAGGGTTCACTCAACACCTGCCTCTAATAAGCCACTTACTCGCTCTCCTTCTCTTGTTTTTATTTGCGTATGATGGAAAAATTAGTTCCTGTCCGTCAAATCCCGCTCGGCTGTCACAACCAATGAAGGAGTCCATTTGTTTCTACACTTTCCCACACTGTGCGTCCACACCGGAGCCAGGACGCAGGCCAAGGTAGGCCGGGAATCAATAGAGATTGGACACAGTCGAGTTCCTGCCTCAATTCTCCTTCGAGTCTGAAATTCATGCTGGGAGAACAAACGGAGAGGAGAAACGGACCTCACCTTCAGAGCCATGTGGCGAAAAATACTGGAGGGCATACAGGTTTAAAAATACTGTACCAAAGAATTTGAAAGGGTAGATAGAGTGAGTATAAAAAGTTTCATATTAGTGAACTCTAGTTGAGATTTAATGAGTTTCCTTCAACAGTGGCTTTCTGTTTGCCACTCTTCCACAAAGCTATGATGGGTGAAGAACACGGCCAACAGTTGTTGTATGTGGGATATGTTGAAGAATCACAACAACTGACTAGAAAGGGTTAATTTGGGCGTAAGTATGTGTTGCATGCAGATCACTCTGCAGATGTAGAATTTGTGCGTTAACATGGTGGAGAATCACAACCTTTCTGTACAGAATCTACATCTTTACATACCTGTAGAATCTGTAGAGTATGTAGAAATCACGTTGAATCAAACACCAAGTAAATAAAAAATGTCTGTTGTTAAAAGAGGATGTTTGCTCTGTTAAATTAAAAAATATCCTGCAAACAAACATCTAAAATCAGCAACATAACTGTCTTTCTTAGATAAAAAGCAGAAATACTTCCAAAGTGGTGACCTTGGTAACTTCTATTGAATAATCTGGGAGATGAAATGTGGTCTTTGGACTCGTGTTTGATGTGACTAAAGCTGCAGAAACCTCCCTGATTCTCCAGGATCTGCTCGTGTTGACCCATCACGCTGACCTTGGGACATAACAAATGGTTCAGACGTCTCACAGCGACGCGCTCACAGCTGATGTCACGTGGAGCCTGTCACAGGTCACTTCTTGAAGGATCTGTCTTATTTATTCTTTGTGTGGAACACATGGATCTACAGTGGAGGAACCAAATGAAGCAGGAAATGTGAGTTTGAGTTCTCACAAACATGAGTGATCATCCAGCTAGTGCTAAATGAACTGTAAACACACCTTTACATGGGTTAGCGTTAAAGTATAGATTTTTATGTTTACCACAGGAACATGCAAGCATCAATACAGTCATGGACAAAAGTATTGGCACCCCTGGAATTTTTCCAGAAAATATACCATTTCTCCCAGAAATTGTTGCAATTACAAATGTTTTTGGTATACACATGTTCATTTCCTTCATGTGCATTGGAACAACACAAAAAATCAAAAGCAAAAAGACAAAATTGACATAATTTTACACAAAATTCAAAAAAATGGGCCGGACAAAATTATTGGCACCCTCAACTTAATATTTGGTTGCACACCCTTGGAAAAAAAAATAACTGGAACCACTCTCTTCGCATAACCATCAACAAGCTTCTTATACCTCTCAACTGGAATTTTGGACCAGTCTTCTTTTGCAAACTGCTCCAGGTCTCTCAGATTTGAAGGGTGCTGTGGGGGTGGGGTTCTCCTCGGTCTCCTGCCATAGCGCTTCATATCATTCAGATGACCATGTATGGTCCAAGCTGACACTTTTGCACCTTGAGTCTGCAGGACAGCCTGAATTTGTGTGGAAGTTGACTGAGGATGTTTATCCACCATTCCAACTATCCTGTGTTGCATTTTTTTGTCAGTTTTTCTCTTCCATCCTCGTCCAGGGAGATTAGCCACAGTTCCATGGGTTATAAACTTCTTGGTTATATTACACACAGTGGACAAAGAAATTTCAGGATCTCTGGAGATGGTCTTGAGACCTTGAGATTCTTCATATTTTTCCACAATTTTGCTTCTCAAGTCCTCAGACAATTCTGGGCTCTTCTTTCTCTTCTCCATGCTTGGTGTGACACATACAGGCACACAACACAAAGGTTAAGTCAACTTTTATACATTCTAACTGGCTTCAGATGTGATTTTTATATTGTCAGCACCTGTAATTGCCACAGGTGAGTTTAAATGAGCATCACATGCTTGGAATAAAATGATTTACTCACAGTTTTAAAAGGGTGCCAATAATGTTGTCTGGCCCATTTTTTGAGTTTTGTTTAAAATTGTGTCAATTTTGTCTTTTTTCTTCAGATTTTTTTTTGTGTTGTTCCAACGCACATAAAGGCAATAAACACATGTATACCAAAAACATTTGTAATTACAACAATTTCTGGGAGAAATGGTGTATTTTCTGGAAAGATTTCAGGGGTGCCAATAGTTTTGTCCATGACTGTATGTGCTCCTTTTATTCTCTAAAACAAGCTTTAACAAAATAACACATGGAAAAGCAAGTTATTAGGTAAATAAGGCATAAGTAAGACTTTTTAATGAGTAATGCCTTTTACAAAAACTGAAAGTTTAACATTTTTTTAAATAAATTTCTTTACAAAAAGAAAGTAATAGATAGGAGACCAGGGATTAATAAATATATTTTAAAAACAATTTGTGAAGCAGAGTTTTGTTCGTAATGCTAGCAGCTAGCTAACGTGCTAAAGAGCTAATGTGAAGCTAAGTGCTGCTGCCGTTTATGTGTTAAAAGTAGGCTGTTTTACTGCACATGCATAAAAAGCTCATAATTTTCATTTTCTAAACAACTTAAAGATGGATTAAAGAATGTCTTTTTGCAGTTATTTCAAAGCTCTGGTTTTATGTGATGTGTGTCAGGCAGGTTGTAGTAAAAGGGTAACAATTAGTCGGTTTCTACTGTCAGGTTTAACACAGACATGAAGCTGTGTCACAGTGTTTATACGTGTTATTGCTGTTGAACACGTTATTGGTTACATATGGCTAAAGCAAATGTCCAGTATTGTTCTACTATTCTACTATTTTTGTTGTTTTTGAAGTTGGCATGTGATTAAAAATCATGTAGTTATAGCTAAACTGGTCAAACTTGTTGACACTAAATATTACTTCAGTCAACTGTTCTCTAAAGGCTGGATTAACAGAGAAATAATGGAGCTCCGGACACCATTAAAAAACAAAGAAGAAAGCAGTATGTCTGGTGATACAACTTCATTAGTAAGAAGCTAATTTCACTTGAAAAATCTGTTTCACACAAGTTTTCTTTTACGTAAACGACCAATGGAATGATCTATAAAGATTATGTCTGAATTTAAAATTAGCACAAATCTGACAGCGAGTTAATGGGGACTTCCATTGTGTGTTAGCATCCAGCTAACAAACCCAGAGTTACATCCTTAAAAAAATTCTATTCTCTTTGAAGAATTGTGACTTTGAAATAGGAATTTTCCCTAAAAATATACCCTTACTCCTAATATTTACATAATATGAGAATAAATATAGCATTTTTAATATTTACCGATATTATACAGATAAAATCATGCATCCCTTCCTTCAACGACTTTTAGTAAAGCTGTGTTTGGTTGGCATGTATAGCTGGAAGAGGCTCATACATGATGCAGTTTCAAACAACTAAAATGTCTTAAAACGAAAAGTAAGGTATTGATTTACAAAATCCAAAGCAAATTGAGGTGATAGGAGCATATAAGGAAGATACTGATAAATTAACCTTTTCTATTCATTTAATGCTGTTTAACAAGAGACAGAAAGCTCAAACAGATGAGCAAGAACATGAACCGAGTGTTGAACTCAGAGCATCAGACAGCATTTGGACTCACATGAACCTTTGGGTGTCAAAGTAAAGACGATATAATGTGAAGGAGGAAGTGGACCACAGAGGCAGCCGTCAAACAGCTCACCTTAAGACTCAAAATAGTGTGTGAGAGCACTTTGTAACCCCCAGTCAGAAGACATCTAATTGCTAATCTATAATCCTTTTAATACGCTTTTGCCTTTTTCCGATTGATCCTTTTCCAAGCGGAACAGCAGCACCAGGGGCTACATTAATCCTGTTATTGAGAGCCTGGAGTGGCTCTAGAAATCCAAATAGCTCTTTTACCTCTGTCACCCAGTTCCCCACCCATCCGACCCCCTGTTATTGTCTGTAATTGATAACCCCGTCAAAATAAAACAAAAAGAACATGAGACAACAAACGACCCGTCAGAGGCTGAAGAGAAGGATTTTCCTAGCATTGTTTTTGTAGACAAATCTTTTTCATGGAGAAATATGAACTGAGTCTCTGAACAAAAACAGTTCACCATTAAAGGCTTTAAACTGCATGGAAATGGACTCTTTGATTCAGCCATTTTTTTAAATGTAGGGTTATGAACTAATGAGGTAGAAAAAATGTTAAAAAGTGTCATCCCAGAGGCAAAGCAGCCCTTTTCATTATACAATAAATAAGAATACATTTGTACCCATGACTGTCATAATAACTGCTGCACTTGTGCTCATGATGGTACATATCTTAGTACTTTATACCAGTAAACTGGTCCAGCGGTTTGGATGACAAAGTAGGAATTAAAAGTACATCTTGTGCTGCCTTGAAATGGAAGTTTGTGTGCAGGATAAGACTGGCATTTAAGCTGCAACTGTATAGGAACACTGTTTCCAGGCAAAAGCAACATGAACGCCAATAGATGCTTTCTGTATGGAAATACAAACTTTATTTCTTTGTTTTTAAACACTGTTGGAATGAGAGACAAGACCACAAAAGTGGCATTCATGATTAAGACATGCCATAGCTCCTTTTGGTCCAATATGAGGCTGAATAGTAAAGTCCATGGGCTCCACCATATCTTGAAATTTCAGCAAACAGCTGATCGTCCAGTGGGTATATAAAAACAAGATAGGAAAAAACATGTTAATATAAATAAATACCCTTTTCAAGGCATATGCATACATATTTATTTGTATACCCATGTGTATAAAACTTATCTCCACTACCACTACTACTACTACTACCACTACTACTACTACCACTACTACTACTACTACTACTACTACTACTAGTTTATTTGATATTAAATTTGGTGCAAAATTTCTTCACTCATTTGCTAATCAGCCTCATTGCAAATAGCAACTAATCCACAAAGGCCAGCACTAACTGCCATAGGCAGTGTAGTAATTTAACACCAAATTAAACCAGGTATTGAACTGGCACCATTTCTCTCTCCCCCCTTTATTTCTCCTCTCTCAAGTTGTTTCTGTGTATCCTAAGAAACTTCTGATTAACATCAATGGGCCCTTGAACCAGTAAATAACAGGTTTAAAGAGACATACTAATTAGCTAAATATCTTACCCTTCTGCAGTGTTGGGAGTAACATGTTACAAAGTAACGCGTTACAGTAACTCTGTTACTTTTCATGGTAACTAGTAGTGTAACACGTTCCTTTTTAAAATCATTGATGCCGTTACAATTACTGACAATTTCAATCACATGTTACTTGTTACTTTTACAGCTGACAACTTGTTGATGAAGGTTAGAAAACATCTGGTTCATGACAGGACCATAAGAACATCAGCATCCTGTGAGAGAGAGAGAATAGCCTCTGTGGACACACACAAACAAACACAGGCCCTGAAGCGCGCACAAGCATCATGGTTGAGCACTTGAGCGTGAGCTCTCTGTTTTACAACAGCATTGCTTTTCCCACTGCCAAGAACAGTTATTCCAACCTTACAAAGTACTGACTTAAGCACACGCTACAGCTAAGCTAGTTTCCAGAGAGCCAGATTCTACAAACACCGCTAACCCAGGTACAGCTCACGTTAGCCTGGCAGACTAAGGAGGAGCAGCTCCATGTAAACAACTATGGCTGGATTTTAAATCACTGCCAGCTGCACAGTGTGTCACTAAGGAAGCACTAAACAGGCTGATAGAACGTTTTGTTGTTAAAGACACGCTGATATAAGCTGTAGAGTCCGCTGCCTTTAGAGAATTATTGAGAAAAAAAAAAAAAACATAAGACGAGCGAGGACTATAATGCAGTAAGAAAATTAGAGAGCAAACAATTGTACTTCTATTTTAGACTACTTAAACAGTGTGCACATGCTTTAACAGTGTCAAAAGTTGAGAAACATTTCTACTAAGTTCTACATCATATTAATGGCTACAATTTTATCTGAAAATAGCGTTATTTCCTGTCAACAACACAAATGAATGTGATGTGTAGGCTACATGAAGATTGAAGTAAAAAAATGTAATGCCTGGGTTACTTTTCAAAGTAACTCGTTACTTTTACAATGCAGTAATTCAATTACTAACTCAGTTACTCTTTGCAAGCAGTAACTAATAACTGTAACTAGTTACTATGTTTCAGTAACTTTCCCAACGTTGCTCTTCTGTGATGTGTGCCCCCCATCTCTTATCAGAAAGCAGTTAATTACTTAGGTAACCCTCTGAGGCCAACATTGTTGTATATGACATGAAGACACGTGTTATTCAAAGTGAAATAACTTTTGAACCATATATCTTAGCCTCTTACTGGTTTTTCCTCTGAAAACCCTCTGTTGTGCCATGCTAATGATGCTATCCATGCCTTCGTAGCTCTGACAGAACATTTTCTGGTGAGCCTGGAACCTGACTAACTTTCTAGGGTCTCAAAAGACTAAATCCACACCAGTTACTTTGATATTGGATGTCTTTTTATCCATTTTTAATCCATTTTTTTGAGCATTCCTGCAGCTAGCAGGTTAGCCCGCTGCCATACTGTCCATTTGTATCACAGAATGCATTGTGACTGGGCTCTGACTGAAACTGGAGGAGAGACTGAATGACTCAGAAAGAAAAAGACACAGAGAGGCTATGATGTGTCACTCAGAGTCACTGCAGACAGAAACTGCTTGGAATAAGGACTTTGATGCTGCTCCATCTGTCCCATAGAGAGAAGAAAGAATGGCCCATCCTCTGCTTTGTTGTGCTCTTGTAGCTTTCCGTCTTGGTGCCCAGGGGAGCTATCATCATTGATAGGCTTATGTTTGTATTCTCAAATAACTACTTATTCTTTTATATTTCCTTCAGAACACTCGATTAAGTTCTTTCAAATGTTTTTTCTTCATTGTGTTTGTTATTCTGAGTTGAACTGTTCGCCACATCGCACAACAAGCCCCACAACTGGCAGTTTTTTTTTTTTGCAATGTTTGATGCTTATCCATAAGCTTTAAGAGAACATACAAAAAACTGACGAAATGAATGCGGATTATAGCCAGAAAGATCCATCTGTTTTGGTTTGTGGTTCAAACGTAGTGCATAAATGAGCCTTAAAGTGCCAACAGGTGTGCATTTTGTTGCATGTCTCTGCAAGAACAAGATCTTGGTCTGAAAATTTTATTTTTCTTTCTTTTGTACTCTATCGTTGTGGTGTTGGCGATCTAAGCACAGAGCCACTGATGTACCACTTGGCCTGTGTGGACCTAACACCATAAATTCAAGATATAATTTACATGTAGGCCTGTCAGTCAACAGGAGTTCTTTCCAGACATTTTTTGGACCATCTAAGTCTTTTTATGCACTCTGGGCACCTTACCTGCATCCTAAACTTAAGTCTTAATGAAGCTGTATAAATCATCTTTATAATGTATTTTATATTTGATGCTCCCCTTTGCTTATGCCTTGAGCTGCCTTGGTGCACAAGGCCCCAGGCGATTCATTACCTTTGCTAAATGGTAAAACTGCCAGTAGTGGTGAATACCATAAGAGAAGGCTGCTCATGTGGTCTCTTCTTTTGAACATGGTAAGCACAATCCCATCTGAATTCACGGTTTACAACAGATCTTAAAATATATTCATTTGGTTATTCTTTGTCTCTAATTTCTCTCTTTACAGAATGTGACCGGAGGTTTATAAGCAGCAGAGACTCAGCATGTCAGGGCCAATACTGTTAAAGTCCTGTAAAACCAGAGCTGTGTTTGTAGCTGTGGCTCATGCAGCAGCTTTCTTTATTGAAAAGAATGCTTTGCTGGCACTTTTGCTTGTGTGAGAGCTTGATGTAGTTCCAGCACATAGAGAGAAAAATAGATGGTACAGCAGTCTTCTCCACGCACTGCACTAAAGCCATCGTTTGTCACTATTTGACCCTTTAGTTAATCAATAAATCTACGATTCATAATCCCCCTCCTCCCTGACACAATGTCTCAGTCCTGTTTCTAGCTTTTACCCCCACTCTACTCTTTAAAGTGACTCACTTAAAGTGAGTTTAAAGTGACTCTTCTACTGTGAAGCCATGCTTGTGTGATTGTGTGATGGGTGTGGGATGTGGTTTAGCATTGTCTTGCTAAGCAAACTAAGGCCTTCCCTGAAAGAGGAGTCTGGAAAAGAGCATATGTTGCTCTAAAATCTCTATATTTTTAGCAGTGACAGTGCCTTTCCAGATGTATAAGCTGCCTATGCCATAGGCACTAATGCAACCCCATACCATCAGTGATGCAGACTTTTGAACTGTGCATTAACAAAGCTAACAAGCCAGATGGCCCCTGTCTTCTTAGGTCTGCAGGGCAGGGGATCTGTGGTTTCCTAAAAGAATTTTAAATTTTGATTGATCCGACCACAGAACAGTTTTCCATTTTGATTCAGTCAATTTTTAATGAACAGGGATTCTTGATCCCTTATGGCTTCGTTGTTGCACAATACAGCTTTAACTTGCATTTGTGGATGGCACTGTTTTTATAGGCAATGATTACTGGAAGTGTTCCTGAACCCATGAAGTGATTTCCAGTACAAATTAATGCATGTTTTCATGGTCCAAGATTCCGGGAGTCCAATATTGATCTTGTCCCTTGTTCAAAAAATTGTTCCACAATTTTTAAATGCAGTTTCAGCCTGGGCCACATCAGCATTAATTATGTTCCGAGGGGGCTGGTTGTTACTGTAAGGCCATGAAAATCAACAGCCTGACTCTATGTTTGATTATCATTGATTTTAGAGATGTACTGATTCAATATAAGGTTAAAAACAAAGGTTAGTATGCCACTCCTAAACTACATGTCCCAAAACGCATGCACAATGCATGTACAGTGGATTTTGGGGCATTTGGTTAATCTTAACTCTGATCTTGTCTTCTGAAAATTATTAAAATTATCTTCACATGTAAAATGATGTCCCGGCTGACTCTGGCTACAGTTTGACATGCTATAGGGGCAAGAAATGTATCACGCCTGCACCCAGGTCTCCACAGTTCATTGAATAATTGGTTGATAAGTTCAGCAGTTCAAACCCATCTATAACACAGAAAATGTCAGCACAGTAAATAACATGTAGCTTTTAATGAAGCTGATCTATGAGTAAAACCACTGGAGCTCATGTGTCCTGTGATCTATCAGAGCATTTAAGAGATATTGAGTTTCTTTCACTATTCACTTCAGCTAATTATCAGAGCATGTTTAAAGGTAAATTACGCTTTAATTCTACATCAATAACTCAATAGCACATTTGGAACTCTAATCAATAAGAGATGACTCCGGCATAACTAGGGGACCAATGGGAGAAGAATGGAAGAGCAAATCCGCTGGATTTTCCTCTAAAAGGTTCTATTTTACAACATGTCAGAGCGTTCCAGTTGTTCCAGTTTGACTGGACAGATGTGAATACAACAGCCTGGCTCTGTTTCACATGAGATGCCTGCACTTAGATCACTGGGAAGATGCTCAAATCGAATCAAACCCTCTAGGGACAACTTGTAAATGTTTCACAGTTAAAGACAGTTGTGATTGTAATCCTGTGTGACCTCTGAATATCTCGTGAAAACAGAATCGTGGTCCTCTCCCTTTATATGTATCATTGATTAGAATTTAACAATAACTTTATCATTTACAGTAATTTTGATAAGGTATGAGTATTAATTCAACACAAATCCACTGATTCTTGTCGACTGTTCCATGTAGAATATTTAAAAGGTTTCTACTCAAGCATTTCCATTTGGAGTTGGAGCTTATTTAAATCTCACTTCTGCTGCTGTTATGGCTGCAGGCAGACTATTTTATAGTCAGAGAGAGAGCAGAGTGCAGCATCATTTATCTTTTTATGGGCTTAGGCAGATAATGAACTTAGTTAACTTAATAGTATTTCACTACAAGTGTGGAAAAATTGCCTTCCTGCTTAAGTATCTCCACAGTACGTGTTTAATCCCCCCTATTACCAAACACTTAAGCCTGACCTCTGAGGTCACAGCCATGTAAGGGGAAAGTGACCCGCCCTGCTCTCGACTCGATTAACCTCAAGACGACTTACCCTGAGACTTCACTGTGGGGTCAACGGACTCAAAGTTTATAAAGATGAACAATTTAGACATGTTGAAATGACATTTTTACACTCATGTAGTAATTCTTACATCTGAATTTGCTCAGTAGTCGACTCTGAAGTCCAATCTGATCCCAAAGCACAACTTGGAAAAATAATAACTCAACCTGATTGGGTGAGCACTGAAGGTCCCGAAGAGCACCGTGGCCTCCGTAATTCTCCAATGACAGAAGTCTGGCCCAACCTGGACTCATCAAAGAGCTGGCCACCCAACCATACTGAGTAACTGAAGGAGAAGGGCCTTAGTCAGAAAGGTGACCAAGAACCTGATGGTCACTCTCACTGAGCTCCAGAAATCCTGCGTGGAGATGGGATGAAGGCCTCAGAAAGCTCACTCTTTTATCCTCTCCTATGAGTGACTTATCCCCTCCTATGGGTGACCTCGGTCTTATTGCACTTGTGTCGGCATGTGTATTTTATGATTGGTTTGTGCATATATGGCTTTTTGTACATGGAACGGCTAACTTCCTGGTTGGCCTAAAAAACACATGCTCCCTGCAGCGCTCTGCAGTCTAAAGCTCTGGAGCAGTTAACGGTGGATATGGTGGGAAGAGCTTGGATAAAGGTGAGAGGAAAAGGTCAAAGAGAACACCTGAAAGGCATGTGTCGGGGAGGGGAGTGTACATCAGTGGCTAATTAACTCTGTGAGATTAAAATGCTGCATGTTTCATCAGACATTTTCCAACACCCTGCGGCTGTGCTCGTCACATACTATCAGCATTAATTAAATTGTTTTCTGATGAGATATTGAACTTTTTAAAAGGATAACAAACACCCGCAGAGAGGCCCTTATAGCAGTCTTAGAGTGTCTCCTGGGAAATGTATATCATTAAACATGAGGCTAACCTTTATCTCAGTGTCATTGCACAATCACTCATGGAGCTCTAATGGAATTTAGAAAGAAGAGTGGGAGGATGTTATAAGTTTGATAAAGTTTACCTAAATACATTAATTCAGGTTATTCACACTAATGTGGTCCTATTACATGGTCATCATATGTTAAGTAATGATTATGTCAAAATATAATGAGGATTTAAAGGTTTCTAGTGTGAGAGAGATCAGTGATAATCCTCTCTTCTTATCAGCCTCAGTCTCTTAAAAATGGATTCAACTGCACAAACTCTAATTCTTTACCTGCTGTAACCTACAGAGCATTAAATGGGGGGGGGGGGGGTTTATTCATGAAGAATGACATGATTTAGCATATTTTGGTGTTTTAATGTCTCATTTGTGCAAAAAATGAGTACAAGTGTTTTCTGTGATCCATGATGTGACACGACTATTTCCTTTCTGGTTTTGGTCTGTTAAAAGAACTTACCTTGTACTTTTTCTACCTGTCATAAAAAAAAAAAAAAAAACACTCCATGGAAATTTTCCTGCAGCTTCCATCCTTATGCATCAAGCTATTTGTTGGTACCAAATGTTCCTTTCTTTCAATCCACAAAATGCCAAGATGCAGAAATTAAAAGCAGTTTACTTTTGCCCTTTGAAAATGTCATGCAAACAGTCATGTGTCACCTTCCCACTCAATCACAGCTGACTGACGTTCAGAGACAAATCTGAGTTACAGATGAGAGAAGGTAGACAACCTGCAGAGAAGATGCAGATACTGTGTGGGCCAAGTCTATAATGGTGTAGTGGAGACCCAAGAGCTACGAGATGTGTGAATCACTCGTCTAGTGGGACTTTGAAGAATCCTTAAGTACAGTGGCCCTGAAGGACAACTGCAAAAACAACTCATGAGAAGTAGAAACATTTGGAAAAAAAACAAAACAAACTTTCAAAAATGAATGGATTAAAAAAAATTGTGAATGTTCTAATCTTGAAAAAGTCTTGCCATCAACCAAAAATTCAGGGTATCACCGTATGTTTTGGCATTTAATACATGATTTATCTTTTTTGGATTTTGTTTTTTTTTTTTTTTTTGCATTTTATTAGATGTTTTGGCATTTCTTTTATTTCCTTTTTTTCAACCATCTCTTGTTTGTTTTTCACCATTTTTTTGTGTGTGTCACTTAAATGTTTTTGTTGATTTGCTTGAATGTAATTTTTTCACCAAAATATTTTTTTGTGTCACAAACATTTTTGATTTTTCCAAATGTGTTGTTTCTCCCCAAAAAAATCACATTTTTTTCTTTTCTTTCACCAAGATTTTGTTTTCCATTTTTAAAAATGTTTTACCATTTTTCATCCAATTTTTTTTCACCACTGTTTGTTGTCTCGTGAAAATGCTTTTGTCTCACCAGGTTTTTTTTTTTTTTTTTTTCATTTTTTTTTGTTTTGTTACGTTTTCTTTTTGTTTCACTATTTTTATACTAAGACGTTTTTGTTTTTCACTATTTCTTGTTTGTTTTACCAAATAGTTTTTCTTTGCACAAAATGTGTTTAGTTGTTCCCCATTTTTTTACATTTAAATATGTTTTCCTTGCAATGATGTTTGCGTTTCAACTTATTTTCTTTGAGGTTCATGAAATATTTTGGCATCACTATCCACCCATCCATCCATTTTCTAACCGCTTATCCCATTCGGGGTCACGGGGGGCTGGAGCTTATCCCGGTTGGCATTGGGCGAGAGGTGGGGTACACCCTGGGCTGGTCCCCAGTCATATGCAGGGCATGTTTTAGCATTTCATTTAGTTTTCATGTTTCATCAGTTTTAAAGCAGTTTAAGCAAATGCTAAGAGTGCTTCATAATACAATACACCCTGAATTTCTCTCTTGCACATTCGCTTGCTGACCAGTGCACACTGGGCATGACCTAACCGCTAGGCCATCTGCACCCCAAATAACCAGTGACTTTAATTGTAGATATTGTTAAGAGTGCATAAAACACCATCAAATAGAGGTTTAAATAAAAAATCTTCAGGATGATCTGTCCAAATAGTTATTTCACCTTTGCATGTTGTAGAAAGTTTCTATCAGTTGGTCAGGTTTTAGGTTTTTAACCTATTACAAATGAAAAATATCACTCTGAAGAAGAAGAAAAAGCATAGTTAATGAGTAAATGAGTATAATTTAACTACTGATGATGATGTTGGTGGGGGCATACAAATGATATGGGCTGTCTTATCTCATTTTCTTTTTGATATATATCTATATATATATATATAGTATTTTCTAAACATTTTGTGTTTCATCAAATGTTTACTTGTTTTAAAATGTAACATGTTAAATTGAAATGCATCCTGCATTTAATGGCCTTTGCATTCCGTCACATTGTTTTGCATTTCATGATTTTGTGCGTGTGTGTTTCATTAAGTTTGTTTTCACATAGTATTTTGCATTTCATTCAATATTTTAGTTTCACAAAATGTCGATGTTTCATGTTTTTTTGTGTTTCTGGTCTCTGCTACTTTTTTTTTTTTTTTGGCCTTTTATTCATATAAAGGCCAGCTGATCCACTCTGAGAATGCTATTGGCCTATCACACTCATGGGGCCATGTTTAAACTGCTCTACTCTTTCTATGCTTTCCTGCTCCCTCTGTTATCTGCTTTTTGCAACCCTCCTCCACCCCAGCTCCTCTTTTATGCTATATCTGACTTAATCAGTGTCATTCTGGTGCCTGCTCTGCTCTGGGTTTATTGCTGATTCTCTCCCTGCACCTTCCAATTCACACCAAAGATGGAGACTGGATTCATCTCTGTGCTGTTTTTTCTTTCTTCTTTGTGATTTGTACACCTGTTGTGGGGTGATTCTGTTCCTGAAACTCTCTTCAGCAGTTTCTCAAAAAAAAAAAAAATTAAATAAATAAATAAATAAATTTAAAAAAGATGCCTGCAGAGCAAACAGTTTAATGAAGTAAACATCTCGTCTGACCTCAGATGAACCCCTCGGTGCCACTTATGATTCCACAAAGACACGGTTCAAATCCCCATGGGAGGAAACAAACAACAGTTTGGAGAGCAGTTGTAATGGCCGGTGACTAATTGTGAAGATCCAGAGGTGATTAATGCAAACTAAAATTTCATGGCAATTAAAATGATTAAAGCTGGAGGGCTTCCTGCTCTTAGTCTGGATTGCTGCAGGAATGTGGTGGCAACAAAGCTGAGAAGCAAATTGCATTAGTAAGTTGAGGAGAACTGTATTAAAATGCAAATGTACAGCTGTTAATAGTTCTTCAAAAACCAATAATCCCCCACAGTCAGTCATGTGTCAAAATGGTTAATGGAAAAATATCCCAGAGGCACGCCGGGGCCTTTTTCCATTCCACTTTTGATTAAAGCAGAATTTCTGTTGGGGGAAAACTGCCGTTTAGGTCAGGATGGGACTGGCAAAGATGGCTTAATGTGGGCAGGATCCCAAACTCATTGTTCTGATGCCCCGATTTAACAGATACATCTTCTCATGGGGAGGACTCTTATCGAGAACACAGGGACGCCAGGCTGCATATCAGATGTGCCGTTATTACAGACATTCATCATGCAGCTGAGTGGCACGCTGAGTGGGTTTAAAATGTTCAAGTGGCGGGACCAATAAGATATACTGCTTGTTTCTCTTAATTATACTCGCTGAAGCTGCAGTCATTAAAAAAGTGCTCAGCAAATGAAGGCAAAAAACAATATTTTAGCAGATTTGCATACTAATAAAAAAAAGACAATCACACAAGAGAATCAGTCAAACTTTATTTGATGGTCCAGTGTTTTCTTGCCTGCATTATTTGGTATTTAAAGTGGACAAACTGGGATATCACTTAGATAAATCATTATAAATGTCACTTATTGTTCTAGATATACACTAGCCTAACATAGCTATAGACTTATTTGGTTTTAAATGACCCTGTCCAACAATAAAAGGGGAAAAAGGCAACAAAAACTTAAATCCAAAGCCTCAGCTTAAGCACTTTGTGTTTGTTCTAAAAGTTTGCATTTCCCCAAAACAAGACAGATTGAATCATTTTGATTCACTAAAGCAGTGTTTCCCAGCCTGGGGTCCAGGCACCCCTGGGGGGTTTACAAAAAGGGTTATATGTTTTAGAAATCTGGATTACAAACATGATGATGGTGTATCGGGGCCATTCCTGAAGATTACGAAAAAATAGCTGCATTTTTTGGGGGAAAAAAATCTAAATTTTTGATATTATTAAGTTATATATTAGCAAGAAAAAAACAGAATTTCAGAGTTTCAAGAAACCCCAGAAAATTTATAAGAAAAACGAAGATTTAAAGAGTTAAAAAAAAATTCAATTCATGTGAAAAACTCATAATGTCTCGGTTTACAAAGAAGTCTGGTCAAAAGAAAATGAATCAAACTGTCATCATTTAAAGTTGTAAATCTACAAGGTAAACTCACTGTCTTAGTCACAAAATCTTAAATCCTGACATTAGAACTCATACATTTTATTTTTTTAGCATTGTAAATTTACAACAATGGAATGTCAAAACTTTACAAGACACTTAACTTAAAACAGTAGTTTGATTTATAATCTTAATAGTCGTAGATGTCTGGGCACAGATGGCCTAGAGGTTAGGTCAACCCCATGAACACAGGCGATCAAAGTTCATGTTCCACCTGTGGTCCCTGTCCTGCATGTTTCTCCCCCACACTCTTATCCCTAATTATGACTCTATCTAGTGTCCTTCTTTCTAAATAAAGGCATAAAAAGCCAAAAAATATCGATCCCTCAATTGTCTATACTGCTTATCCCACTGGGGGTCACAAGGGTGCTGGAGCCTATCCCAGCTGTAATTGGGCAAGAGGCGGTGTACACTCTGGACTGGTCACCAGTCAATCACAGGGCTGACATGTAGAGACAGACAACCAAGCACACTCACACTATCAATTTAGAGTCACCAATTAACCCTATGGTCATGTCTTATGGTGGTTGGAGGAAGCCAGAGTACCCAGAGAGAACCCACGCATGCACAGGGGAGAACAGGCAAACTCCACACAGAAAGACCCTGACTGGGAAGCAAACAAGCCACCTTCTTGCTGTGAGGCAACAGCGCTAACCCCTGCACCACCATGCAGCCCACCCAAAAATATATAATTAAATAAAGGCAGAATTATACATAAAGCAAAAGTTTAGGCACACATACATTTACAACATTCAAAGTTAAAAATTATATTTTTCCAGTAAATTAATGGCAATTTTGAGTTTATTTCCCTTAAAATCCCTAAATCCTTTTTATTATTTTCTTTCTAAAGTGGCTCTAAAACGGTGTACTGATAATGTTGTTATGTTGGGGTTTTCTCAATGAAAATAATTAAAATCCATGTCTAATTTTTCCAAGAGGGTCCTTTGGGGTCTGAGCTTTTCTTATTTACAAGTAGGGGGGGCACTGAGGAAAAGGTTGGGAACCAAGGCTCTAAAGCATTGGTTCTCAACTAGTCTAGCCTCTGTACCCACCAATACCAATGTAATAAGAAATCACCACCCAAAGTTTTAAAGATTTGCCACAGTTGTGACCTTGGATTGAACTAACATAACTAACATAACTTGACTGAAAAATGTATGACTACAGAGAGGACATCTTTCACTTTAATCTTTTAAAGTATATGGGGGGGGGGGGGGTTATTCAAAGGTTAAGGGATAGACATATCTAAAGAAGACCAAAATGTGGTGGCAGTATCATGCACCCCTGTGCAACCTGACAACTTGAGCAGTTTTGCAAAGAAGGATGTATTGGCACGAGAGGATGATTCAGAAACTTCACAGAGACAAGAAGACTGGGTTCTCTCTCAAGAATTTTACTTGCAGCTGTAGTCATTGACAAATGCACAGGCCAAAGACAAATAATGCACACACTGACAGTTATTTATACACTTGACGCCTGATCCAGAGAGTCACCCCATGTGACCACTTCAGTTCCATAAAAGTACATTCCTTGACCACTGTTTCTGGTAGGCTGCCAACTAAGCCAAACTTCACTTTGTTACATCATTCCAATACAAAACACAATATATTCTCACTAACAGCAAGCCTGATTGAGACCTATCCATACAGACTCAGTGCTGTGATTGCAGCTGAAGTGCATACTGATTTGAAGGGGGGAATATTTATACAGTCACTTATTTTACATTACATATTTTTATTCAGTTAACATTACTTTACAGTAGAAAGACTGAACTCTGCCAAAAGAGGTGGTCTTGCGCACAATGTGCTGGGTGAATAGAGTTGTAAAGGCAACTGTAAACATCTCCTGTCTCTTTAAAAATTGCTGTGTCTGTGCAACATGGTCCCATTTCATCTTCTCAGCTGCATGTTTAATGTAGATGTTGTTGCTGGCATCCTAAGAACAATAAAAGGTGTCTGCAGGATGGACTCCATTGTCTACACTGAGCATAAACAAATGTTGATCTGAGTGGTTCTCATGGTTGTGTACATACTAGGCATAAAAGGAAACAACTGTGTCTAATGTGAAAGAGCCTGAGTTTTAGACAGAGCTGACCCTGGAAGCAAATAATGCATGTTTTCTTTTTCTTCTGCTATTAAATGTTCAAAATAAAAGAAATCCCTGTAGGTTGTAAATATGCACATGGTGTTGATTGTATTAAGAAATAACAGAAATTTTTTTGTCATGTGTTTGCTCCTACACTGATGGTATTTAGCCACATACTCTGAAATCCCCACTGGCTTGTTAAAAGTGAGCATTGAGGGCAAACTTTTGGAGGCAGCTCCTTAATGAGGACAGCTCTAAAAGCACTCCGCGGACCGCCAATGAACACACAAACCTGGCATCCACTTTAATTACTGATAAGTTGTGAGCCAGCTAAAGGCAGCGGATTTCCCTCCCCCAGAGCCCCTAATCTGTTTAAAGCCGGCTGCTGATCCTAACTGCCGAGCCAGAGGATTCGATGGCAGGTGCCACTGTGGAGTCCCAGAGCAGACGCTATCGGTCTCGCATCCCAATCTCCGCATCTCCCAAGGACCCTGATACAAGTTCACCTCTATGTGTCCAACTTTCTGGCACACTCCGTGATCAGGAAATCTGCTTGATCACACATGGTGCAGAATCAGAAGAAGATCCAAGAGGTAATTATAGTCAGGCATGGAGCTTATGTGTTCTTCTTTCTCACAGACTGTTTACATACGCAGTGTTTGTACTCCATACACTGGAGAAATATGGAGGCTGTGTAATTTGTCAAAACACAAACCGAGTAATTAATCAGTCGTTTCTTCTGCCTCAAGAAAAAGTAAATGTAATGTGGTGGAGAAATGAGCTCTACCAGTGGCAGAAAAAGACGTGCAAGATGTTTGTAACCTACTGCAAAACTGGCTATGGGTGTCATATTTAATTACAGCTTCTTTTTTTTACCCTGCACCAAACCTCAGCCTTCTTACTGAAAACAGAACCTGAAGGCCAGATCAGACTACATCTTTATTTATTTATCCATCAGACAATGCAGCAAACTCTTGTCCTATCCTCTAGCCCTATCTTGGCTGACACAACAGGAACACTGTAGGTCTGATCCAGACCAATCATAATATGCTATCATTTTGACTGTCTTCACAATTGTGTGCAAGTTCATAGGTCATTGGGTGAATAGGATGGTCATTAAAAGCTGCAGCACAAGCACTTTGTGTGGTGCTAACGGTCTTGTGTCTCCTGTGCTGTTAATCTATCAAAACTTAAGCAGAGATTGGGTAGAGAGCATTCGAGGGATGCCAGTATTTGCACCAGTGCATTTTACAGTAAACACTGATATATTCATTATTAATTATATTAATTTTCAGGTCAGGTATGGGAGAATATGCCAGTTCAGCACTTCATCGCATCAACCTTGGTTCTGCTCTGGGCTCCTGATGGCAATCGCCCAAGCCTGCACCAGGCCCGTGACCCATCTCTTCAGATATCCTCCCTGCTGCCCCCTGCATGTTGCAAGCGGCCACCCTCTGAAGTCAATTCCTACCCTTCAGGCCTGGGTACCCAGTATGTAGTGTGCTGATCAGGCCAGGAAAGTGCAGGAAGCGCAGCTGGCACTCCCATATTCAGTACCTGACCATTCCCATCTCCACTCTCCTGTCAGCATTATACACTTGGCTTTGCCAAAGATATGCATAAAGGGAAGTCGTCACAATGGACTCCAGCTGGCACCTCTGGCCATCAGACAGCATCCATAACTCAGAAGAGTATATTAGACCTTAAAATCCACATATTCCACCTGTGCTGCAATCCAAGTGCAAACAATGGCCTTTCTGGGGTTGATTTGCCATTCATTCCAACATGATTCCATGACTTTATTGCTTTCGCCATAGGTGTTTAAAGTTAAAAGGCTTACATTTTCTACAAGTGATATGTGATTTCATGTAAACTTCAATGGTTTTCTTCCTTGAAATTTAACTTTTCTGTGTCAATGGCGCCTCTGTGACCTTCGCTTGTGTTACACAATGAAATATAATTTTGATACATAAATGATTTACAATCAGGAGTCTGTCCATTGTGTTATTTTTTGAAGTTGACCATATGCTTTGCATGTCTTCTGACTGTTTGGATTGATCTGATCCACATGGACTGAATCGGTTTGGCATCAGCCAGCACAAATAAAACAGACTTGGCGCGTATCTCGAGCGGAGTGGCGCCTCTGTGATGTTCTGGAGACAGACCGCATTACGTGCAGTGAAGTTGGCTAGAAAGGGAGTGATTTGTTCCATTGCGTTTTGCAAATGGAGCACAGTACAGGTGGAGTATGTGGAAATTGGAGGTAAGACTGGGAGGACCAAGGACCAAAAGACTCTGACTTCTGTCCACATGCTCAGATATTGGGAGCGTCATGCCCCCTTACCCAGAGAACCCATCGCTCAGCGCGCCAAGTCTGCGGTTGATCTTAGGATCACAGCTGGCAGATCAATAGATTACACTGCCAGGATAGATCAGCTGTTCCACAACTTCCATGCTCTTACTATTCTCTGAACTACAGTGGATTAAGTAGCACTTAAGGCATCCCTGAATGCCTGGATCACTCATGCATTTATTCCAATTCAGTTAACTGAATTAGTTCAAAGGAAATAAATGTTTTGACTAAAGGTAATAACTTAAATGTACTTATAGGAACTTAAAATGAAAATTCTGCTTTAAGCTTTCATACTATTCCTTAAGAGGACTTTAACATTTAAGACCACGTTATTTGCTTTCAGCAACAATAGAAGACAGCTTTGAGAGTTGGTCCAGAAAAGGTTTCCTAATTTGCAGTAGCAGAGTCAATGACCAAGCTGCCATATTTGGCAAGTTGTGCGTAAAAACAGGCTTAATTTGTAACAGCTTCAAATATCATTCATCATTATTTCATCAAGAATTATGGAAAGAAGTCACACACGCCAACATTCAATTGATAAAATTTACTGTATTCTTTAATTCATTTGTACATCTCCAACCCCAATCCCACCCTAACCCCCCCAATAAAGAAACTTCCAAGGAATACTTTAATATATTTAGTTAGTTTTACAGCTTCTGTACAGGATTGCTGTTTCATGAAATTCACATCTAGGGCAGCAACATCATTTTCTTTGTCAGGGGAACCAAGAACGAGCATAAATGGAGTGAACGAGAGGGAAACACACAGCTCATGGGAGGAGGGCATGTACAGAAGCAGCGCAATTGGGGTAAACTATTTACAATACAAACCATTCATACAAATTAGGCTCTAAGATATAGAATTCAATACATTACATTTGATATATTAAGTGACAATGAGCAAGCCCCTTCCCCCAACGAACCACCCGCAATCAATAGTCAGGTGATAGGACATTCAATCAGCTGAGAACGAACCAATCACCTGACAAATTCAACGACAACAGCTGAAGATCGACGCCTTTTCTTTCCTCTCCATGTACAGCGACCTCCGGATTCTGAGCAGTTAAATCTTCCTCATCCTCTTCAGCTGCCTTGCAGGTTTGGTAGAAATATCTGAGGATTTAATTTTATTTTTTAATTCTTTTTTATGTTAAATGAGGAGTTAATTCAGTTATGCAGGATAAACTGCAGAGCGTTAACAGCACAGCGGGGGGCAAACAGTCCATGTGTTGTTGTCCAGAGAGAGAATGCATTGTTGCTTTAAGAGGAAAACAAAGAAATCAACATCTAGCTGAAAAATAACGTCGAACTTAAGATTAAAAACAACGAAAAAGGGGGAAAGAGCCAACAGTCCCAGAGGTACTAACAAGCTTGTTATCTAGGTTTGGTTCAACAGGGGCAAAACAATGAAGAATTTTTAACTGATAATGATCACAAATAAAACAATACAGTCCTAAAAACCATTTTCACAGCTAAAATAAAACACTGTCTTTGCAAAAAACAGAACATTAAAGTAGGGAATTGTTCAAACACGGTGGTACGGACATGTTTTGGGAAAAGTACTGCTAACCAACACATTTCTCTGGTAAGGGTAGAAGCCCCAGTCTGTGCTCGACTTGTCCACGTTCCTGTCAATAACCGAACAAGAACGTCAGCCAGAGGGGAAGTAAGGAGTGTCACTGTGGTAGTTGTAGTCCGGGCACACTTTCTGCACCAGTTTGTAGTCGGTGCTGTAGAAGGAGATGAAGATGCAGATGACTTTGAAAGGTTTGGAGCAGAGCCAGGAGACGTGGCTTTGGGTCTGCTCCTGGTAGCACGTCTTGGATGGGTCGAAGTTGCAGAGCGTGTTCTTGGCACCCTTTTCCACTTTCTCATACTCAATTCTGCAGTTGAAGGACTTTGAATCCTTGGCATCGATGACGGACTGCTGCGCTGCCACGTCAAACTCGACTATCTTGGTTGGAGGGACCAGGCTGACAGACACGTTGCCCTGGCCTGTGGAGTTGTGACGGAAGTAGACACTGAAGGTGCCGTTGCCGTGATCCACGATCTTCCCAGTGATCAGAAGGTTGAGTTTGACCGTCTTGATGTTCGAGTGAAAGTCCCCCCAGCCGAACATCTTCTTGAACTTCCCCGTCTTGACCATCGGCCGCCGTTTAGCCCGCGGCCGCGAGTCCTGCAAGTCCGTGGAGTTCCTCAGCCAGTCCCACAGGTCCTGCTCCGAGTAGGGCTCCGGAGTATCATAGCGAAGGTCCAAAGCTGTGCTGTTCTCTTTGCCCTGTAGAGTCTGTGACAGCAGCCTACTGATGGACATATCCTTACTGCTTTCTGTCCATATATGCTTTAGTGTAGATTTGGGACTTCCAGACTTCACTAGGTCCGACTTTGAGGCGTGAGCACATGTTACCTAGGGAAGAAAGAAAAACAACTGTCAGGAAGTGGTTGATAAACTTCAGTTACGCTCAAAATATTCAACCATTGGAGAATTGACATTGAATTTGGAAAATGGCTTTATCGATGATTTTATTTCCCATCATGCACTTGATGGAAAGAAATGTGAAAACCTACAATGCAAAAATAGAAGCTCTGGTCCAAGGCTTTACCAGTTTGTGTTGTCATTGGCATGTAGCTCAATAGTTTCATGGCCAGTCAGGAAACAAGCAAGGCCTTTCTTTCTCCTTCTTTGAATTTTACCTGATTCAGAGTGTTTCCATGCAAAGCTACCACGGCATTCAATAAGGTTGTAATGAGAGCAAGTCTTACTGGTCCCCTCCACGTTACAGTCCAACCAGTTACTTGCTTTGGATGGGCACTGGAGAGAGCTATTATCTATTGGTTGTGGACAATGACTTTGAACAGCACATTTCATTTTGGCCAAGACTAAAAATTCCCATTAACAGATGACATGTTTGGTTTTACTGGTACATGAAGACAAGAAATAAGAACTCAACACAGCTTTTACTCTGTAAAATGGCAGGAAAAGTCATTTTTCACCAAGTTTACCAGATAAATACAGTTGAATCGGTGACCTTTTGTTATGCTTGGCTGTTTGTCTTCAAAAGAATTGCGTTTGGTCTGAAAACCTCTGAGATGTTGGCCCAGTCCAATTTCTAACTTTTACCCCTTCCCCTTGATTTTGAGTGCTCCCTTGCCCTTTCAAACAGAGGTGTAATGGTAAAATCTTCCAGTATGAACAGGGAAAAGTCTTGCTGAAAGCTAAAGGATCATAATGCATTGAAACATCATCAGATTATGGTATTAGATAGTTGACAGATGCTTGGGTTTATATTGGCATCTATCGATATCAGCCCTGTTGATAAAAATTGGCCATTTATAAAATTATGTGGTGTGTAAAATCAATTTCAAACTGGCATCTGGTATATCTAGCTTGGTCATATAAGCAACCTCTAACAGGACAGAAAAAGTGTCATAGTAGGATGTATGGCATACTAGGAGAAATACATCAAAAGAGAAGATTAGAAAAAACACGCAGGTAAGTTACACTGCCATCTCCTGGCCTGGCATGCATACTACAGTGTTTTTACACATTTTTGTACATGCATATGCAGGGAAGTTGTAATCAAAACATTGCTGTCTGAACACAATTCTACACTTTCATTTTTAGTGGATCCTTTTTGTGAAAATGTGGCCTCATTGTCTCTATTTTCAACTTCTTGAATAAAAACAAAACCCAGAGGATTTCGTCAACAATGGAGGAAAGAGATCTCAGATTAATTCCCTAGAACTGCTGCCCATTTTTGCTTCTGTATTGGGTGAAATGACCCGTCACAAGAGATTACTTATCTATAGCATTCAGGAAATATTGACCCTCGCTATCAAGCATGTTGTTTTCTACCAAATTGACCAATCAGATGCATTTCATGGGGGTAGAGATGGTCAATCTTTGCTGTAATCTCCAATTTGGACTCATGATGGTGGGCAGCACCAGACTGGGAATTATCGTGCAGCAGCTCAAGCGAGAAAAAGCCTACAACAATCAAAGTGAAACATATTGCTCCCATCTCCTCCTCCTGTCAAACAGAGGCAGTATCCACCAGCTCTTACAGATAAATGTAGAGGCCATTCAGCAAGTAAAGACTGGACTATTAACTAAAGAGTGCTCCTTGAATTGATGATTGATGAACCCAGGGGTTTTCACTATTTAGCAGCAATGAGTGGAATTAGGCTCCCAGTGGAGCTATGTGACACTGATTGCCTGATTTCTACTGTAAGACGTGACAGCAGATCCGTCTTGTTGAGGTTTTTGCATTTTACATGTTGCTCCCAGAATCAATACTTGGAAAATAAGGTTTCGCAACCAATCACTCGGCCCTTCGAATTGAATTGCACCACAGCGAGTCCCTCGGCCCCGTGGGGACACACACAAAGCTTTACACATACTCTTATAAGGAGAATATACTAGAGGAAAGTGTGTCAAAGGCTGGGCAGCAGTATGAAAATAAAGATGTGTTTCTGAGGAGACGGAGAGGTTTGGATTAAAGGTGAAAAAGACCAAAATAACAGCCATTGTGTTCAACCAAGTCTGCTGTTTGCTGGATCTTAGGTGCAGCCTTAAGGACATGCAACAGGGGTGGATTTTATATTTTTATTATATTATATATTTATTATATTTTTATTAGACTGGTGTAAGATTCATGTCTTTCTTTGTTTAAAGCAGATCTTTTCTTTAAAAACTACATGGTAAACCTCATTGGTTTTTGTTGATGACTGCTCTGATCCCACTGATGGTAATGTTTATCTAAAGAACACGAAGAAAATGAGACAAAAGTCAACATATTATGGTTCTTCAGCTGATGTCCATCAAACATCACATGGAGTGATGGGAATCCAGGCACTATTCAGGCACTATTTGTCTGGATTTAAACAAACAAACAAAAGAAAACATTTAAAAATATATTGAATTTTTTGACTAAATGTATCACTTTTTTGTGGATCCTGGGGGCCTCAGCTGTGGTAGACACAAGTAGAGGGTGCTCAAGAGAAAAAAAAGGTTTGGAAACACCACACCAGTAAAAACCAAAATGACTGGTATATAATTTGTACAAAGCAGGCAGAATACTTCCCTGTTTGCATTAACAGGCCTTTATTTCTGTTTTGGGCATTCAGAAATCCTTAAAAATTTGTGTGGACACACCTCAGGGCACACAAAAAAACGGTGTGATAACCAATATAGCTCTGTCTGCATATAGAGGTGGTCTGAGATGTCTTCATGCAGATGGGATTGGTTGTGTAGAGAGAATACATACTGGCATGCATTACTGACAGGATCTGTTATATTCTGCTTGTAAACAGAAAGTATGGCTTTATTTTTGACAATCCAACCTTGCTCGAAATAATGTAATGCTAACCTGGCACAGCAGCTGGTAAACCACTCATAGACAGTGTTTGGGAAAGGGCAGAGCCTTTGAAAAAAAACTTGGCCGGGGATTGGATGAACTGTCAAATCTTAACTGGCCAATAAAAGCAACAAAACACGTGATGTAGCCGCTACCAAGCTGCGCCCCCACCGAAGGAGTAAACTCCATAGAGAACTGTATACCATGGTGACTGTAGACATGTCAGTACACAACTTTTGTCATTTTTGAAAGGAAAACAGCTCACTGCTGTTCTTCTTTTAACGAAGAAATGTTGTCAAGTTCTGATAAAACTGGCCATATGGTTTCCGCCATAATTGCACTGGCCTCTTGTTGCAGCTTGCTTGCCTCACACTCTGGTGCGCCCCGAAAGTACTGCCCCTTGTCACTGATTGGTCCTGTCACTTTCGAACCAGGCCCAAACAGTTCAGACAGGAGCTTTATAAGATGGATTCACCAGTTAGAAACATGGAAACGGGCGTATCCATCTGCTTTGCAAGGCTAATGTAATGCAGGATCTGGATTGTTTGTCACAGCTCTGTCATAAGAGCTGGTCTTTTAGCTCCCAAATGGCTCTTCATTTGGTTCCATTCTACTTTTATCTTGCAGAATGAGAAATGACTCAAATTAATTGTTTTGATTAAGTCTTCAAAACAAAAGCAAAGATGGCAAATGAGAGCTGCCTCACTCCATCACCAGACAAGCAAGCTCCCAGAGCCAAATGAGCAGCACCCTCATGACTCCCTCGTAACATGTCATCTTGAATCAAGTCTATCTGCTGTCCTTTAAAACATTTTTTATGACAACATGAGGGAGAAAAGCTGTTAAAGAGGCATTAAAAGCCTCTAAGCTCATGGATAATTCACCCCTATTTATTGCACACAGCATGGAATACCATCCCAGGGTGAGAGAGTCACAGAAACGATGTATGGGCAGAAGAGTGACAGTGAGATTTGATAACAGGTAGGACTGTAACAAGCCCATAATTATTAAAAAACATCCTAAAAATACTAATTGGTGCTAGTTGGACTGGGCTATGTCTTCACGTGTTTTTGATTTAGTTTCTTTGTAATCTTACACTTTAAGTCTGAAGCACTCTGGCTGAAATAATCCACCAGCAAAGGTCTAAAAGTGGTCATAACTTACACTAAAACCTTGTAAAAACCCAGCTGGTTACAAAGCTTTGATTTCACCCCAGAGAGAGTCGAATAAAGTCTGAACCTGAAGAAATGTGACATTCAAAGGAAATGTTTCATATTCAGCTTTAATTAGACGCTAAATGCAGACTGTTGAATAATGAACCAGTCACTCCCCGGGGAGCCTGCTCTACATGAGACATAAGGAAAGAAACAAACAGATGCTTAGTGAAGCTAACAGCCCACTCATGGAGCTGAAGAGGGTCTTTGGGGATCTATCTTTAGCCTGAAGGGTTAAACTCGGAGAGCTCTCGGCTCCTCCAGGCAGACGCACTCAGCAATCATCTCCTATTCAAACAGGTGAGCTGGCCTCCTCATGCTGAAGAATACCTGTGGTTGGTGGAGGCTGAGGATTACATTGGGATGGATTTATGATAATGTGGCTGCTTATGAAGGGGGATGTGGAAAAGTCCCTTTTCTCACTGTGCTTTCTAAGGAATTTATTAAAAATGAGCATAAAAACAGAAGACAAAGCGCTTAAGATGCTTTAAAGGGATTCATCTTTTCCTAATCCTCATAGAAATTCAGTCCATGCACATGTAGTCAGCTGTGCAAATAAAAACACCAGGCAGCAGTTCAGCGACATAAGAACCTTTTTATCTGAGCCCAAAGAGGATATTTCTAAATCACTGCACTTAAAGTAGTACATAGCAAAAAATCAAGTTAATAACTTAATTTTCATATCATTTCATTGGGTGATGATGATGCAATTTTTTTAACTGATTGAGTAGCCCCAGTGGTGCCATATGATAACCACTGATCTATACAGTTACTTAAACCTGCAGTCATTGGATTGTTCTTATTCCATGTCTGTCATCTGGTGGACCCATCTTGCAGAGCTTCAAGCTGATTCGCTTGTCCCTTGCCAGTGAATAACTGGACCAATCAGAGTAATTTGGGAGAAAGAGGCAGGTTTGGTTTAGTTGAAGTGACTGCACATCCTTTGATAATGGGGATTTTGACTATTTTTAGTGATCCAGATCTGGCTCAGCTCATTTCAGCTTTTTACTTAGTACCATTTTGACAACGGATACCTGTTCATGTCATGTAGATTACCCCTTGGTGGCACACTTATGTCTACTGTTGCCATCTGTCCCATACTAGCTGGGGCATCCTACATCACGAGCTGCATTTGTTTTCCTCAAGCAGGATATTCCTTGTCTTGTCCCACATATAATTTTATTTCTTTACTGAACCTCCATCAGATCCTCTGACACATTCAGTGGCACATGATGTAAAGATCAAATCCATTAATTGACAACTGTCACCCAATCACAGGCTTCTCACATGCATCAGATTTACCTACAGCACTAAAAGCCCTGCTGAAATCCATTTAGGTTATGGATAATCTGGTTTGTCTGGTGCTAAAATGTGGCTAAAAATTAATTCTAAACAACAACAACATCAACTTTCTGGGCTGTGTAACCTTGAGAGTTTACTACAAGAGCAGACTGTTGTGCAGTAGAATAATGCTGTAGATACAGAACCCTTCCCGTTTACTGCATGGACACACCATGGCAGGGACAGATCAATTCTGTTTCAAACATTGAAGTATTCTGTAAAATTAGACTGGCGTGGGAACCAGCCATGCGGTGATTCCATGAAACTAAGCCCAGGCCTACATAGCAGTCCTGAAGCCTGTAGTTTGGAGAGAAACTTTCAAACAATGGGCCATCTTCCCAGTAAGACTCATCTTCCCAGCATGCTTTGTACAAAGAGTTTTCTTCCCCTCTTTTGATGTCGTTCAGACAGGTGTGCTACAGGAAGCCCACTGGTCTCCGAAGAAGGAACAACACTTCTCCCACCTCAGAAGGGCGATACGAGGCCTGCTGTCATCCTAAAGCTGCATCTTGATGCCACAAGACTTTTAACTCGCTGTAACCGTGGGAGGAACATTAATGGACTGACCTCTGCTTACCTATGGATCTAGTTGGAAAATTTCTGTTATGTCTAATACTTAGAAGATGAAGAAGATAAAGTTCATGAACAACAAAAAGTTTTTGATATCTGTTATTAGCCCAGATGCATTTAACAGTCATCAGTTAACATGCGCCTGTAACACCGGTCTCTGATGTGAAACATATGATAGATCCTGTTACTTTTGTTGTTTGAGTCAGTCAGCAGTTAAGGGTTGGCTGATGTTCTCCTTATTCTTACTCTGGGTGAGTATATTTTATGACATAAACTCAGACATATGATTCGTTCCTGAAGTAGGCTACATTATTTTAGCACACTAAGAAAACATGTTGGGTCAGATTTCTTCATACCTGGGATTGTAGAAACCACAGCAAGTCTTGAAACATTTTCTGGGGAAAAAAGGACAGGCTGACTAACTCAAGGCTCGAAAGACAGTGCAGGCAGTACATAAGTGTGTCAGACACAGCATTGTAAATGTTTCTGACACTGAGGGCTAGCAGTGCTAATGCTAACAGTGCAGCTGAGACAGCACATGGAGGAAAATACCAGCAGTGTGTCTGCTGTTGAAAATGCACTCAGGATTTGATAAAGTGAGTCCTGTCTTACTTTTTGAATTATAATCCAATTTCTGTTATTTTGCTGTAAGCCTCTATGCAATCCATGCTTAATTAGAGTGGTTCTTAATTGAATGGTCAAAGGTTATTAAGGGGGACTCCAAGGGCTTCCAAGATAATAACTTTATCTCTGAATGACATAATGTAAAAGTTTTGTTTACCATTTTTTCTGTAGAAAAAAATAAATCTTAAAATGATTCTCAAATTGAGATATGTGGAAATTCTTAGTTTAGGGCACTGAAAAGCTGATAAACCTTTATGTCATTTATGTTCTATTACTTTGATTGACCTGTAATAAATGTGATAGAAGAGTCGCCCAATCATCATTCAAGTTTTATTTGACCAAACAAGCACAAAGTAACACATTGGACAGTTAATTGAAACTCAGCTCAGCACTACTAGATAGCAAAAATCCAAATATGTAAGTTCATTTTCATGTCATTGTAAGATATGTTTCATTGCTGCATTTTCCAGCTGTAGCTCACTGAAAAGTTTCAGGAGAGCATATGATCACCTCTAAGCGTAAAGCGTTCAGCCTTTGCTGTTTATCTTTACTCATTATTCGTCTTGTGCAGTGTTTGGGTTCTGCGTGCTGCATACAAACATGTTTATCTGAGCAGCTCTCAGACTCAGGCACTGTCCAGCATGTTTTGGGCCGAGGGCCAATGGGTCTGCTGGATCCTGGAGCTGCCAGCTGTAGTGTGCTCACCTGAGGGAGTGGTGCATCTGGTAAACATGGCCGGCACGGCGGCCAGCACGGCCTCACAGATACCTGACCGCCGGCCAGACGGCCAGTTGGTCACCCTCAGGCAGAGAAGGCTGCTGGGCAAGGAGAGCAGCGCTGTCTGTGTCTGAAGCATTCAGAGTAAACGTGAAGGCTTTACTAACGTCTCTGCACAGGCGGCTGAGAAAGAACATTTCTTTACCACTCCAAAAAGTTTTAGCAAAAGTTTTCTTCTTTGACATACAGGGGCAGCTATTCTGACAAAACAATCAAGCCATTGTGATCTACCTAGATCTTTGAGATATTTAAAGTACATCTCAGCCCTCTACACTGACATCCTGGCTAGAGCTCTGCCTCAGCCATCCGCCGACTAGACCAGTTAACTACGTGGTTAAAGGACATTTTATTAATTACAAGTGTGTGACAGTACCATAGCAGGGAAGACTGATTCAACAAAAGCATGATAAAACATTATTATCGCTTGTTTAATGAGAATGTATGGGAATTTTCATTAACCCCTGGTTCTCATCTGGTACAGCCTTAGGATAAGTCCCACTCTATCTCTTCTATGATGAAGCATGTACCAAATTTCTGAAAAATTCATCCAATCTAAATAATTCAGAGGAAAATGGAGCAGTAGGGGCAGAGCAAAACCTCATCAGTATGTCAAACTTATGAATGTGACAGTACAAAAGTTGTACTTAAAATTAGTTAGCAGTTTGTCTTATAAATAAGCTGTTAAATGTCTAATTTCATCTACTAAAACTATGACTAAAAACTTATGAGGAGGACTAGACTAAGACGAGCTAAAAACAGATGTTTCATGATGAAAACTGTGGTCTGTGGCCAAGGAGACACAAACAAGATTAAAATGTTAGTGCTGGATTTTGGACATTCAAAATCCATGGCATTTCTTCATGAGTCATGACGTAAGCAAGCAGCAACAAGAGGTCAGTGCAGTTATGGCTAGAATAGCAGGTGTTTTATCAGAATTGTACCCCATTTTTTAAATTTTAAACAGGAGCAAAGACCCACACTGTAAGCTTTTCTTGGCAGAGAAACGTGATTGCACTTCTCCCGACCGGCCTCGTCATAAGTTTGATCCACATCCTGCCACATCTGATGTTACTTTTGGAGCGCATGCACACAAAGCTTTGTAAGGGAGCTTTGTTAAATGCATGCAGTGTCTATATGAAAAGGTCTATCTGGTGTACCAGGTTTATTTTCTTTCATGTATTTTAAGTAGTTAAAACATTAATAGGGCATTGATATATGTATTTTACATTCATATTAATTTTTCAGCATGGCTAATGAAATTTAATTCAAAGAAAATAAATTCACTGATTAAAAGTAAAGACTAAAATATAAGGATTTTTATTGACTAAAACTGGATTAAAACTTGCAGGAAGATAACTGTCACTTGAACTTGAAGGCATTTTAATAGACTTCAACATGAAACAAAATTCAAATAGATGACGAAATAAACACTGCCCCAATGTAAGAAAAAACACATTTTATGGTTGGAATATCTTATTTGTTATCTAGTGAAACTGGATGCATAAAAAGTTTTAAATACAATCAGTTTCACATGGCAAAAAGGTAAGTTGTAAAAGTAACAATCCAGGATTCAAGGACAAATTTTACACTTCTGCCTCTTTTCCTGTGACTAGTAATTTCCACATACACCAGCTGTGCCACCCTTCACAGCGTAGCGGTTTGCTCCAACTGAAGGCAAGCAACCTGGCATACTGGAGGCGTGTTGCTCACAAGATCATGGCAGAACTATGACTTCAAGTGAGAATAGCATGTCAACAGTGGATTGTTTTGCCTTTTTGGACTTGATTTGCCATTAATTTTGACATGATTCCATGATTTAATTGCTTCTGCTATAGGTGCATACATTATAAAACTCCAAGGTTAATGTTTGCTACAAAAGATGTGTGCTTTTATGTTAAATTCTGTGGTTTTTTACCTCCAAAGTGACCTCCTAGTGACCCTTTGCTTGTACTGCAGGAGATGCAATGATGATATAGCGATGCTTGATGGTCAGGAGCCCGTGCATTGTGTTGTATTTTGAAGCTGACAGGATACTGTGCTCATTTTTCTGCTGTTAGGATCAATATGCTCTGTGTGTTGACACAGTTTGGCAGTGCCACATGCCGCGGAGTGGAGTGGTGCTTCTTGGACGCACCGGAGCTGGACTGGAATATGGACTTGGAGCAACTTGCCCCACAGTGTGTCTCACTGGTGGATTGCAGTGGAGCCGTTGTTTTAGGAGACTGAAGGTAGGAATGATGGGACAGTTTTTGGGTGTTCCCCTTAATGATTGTTTCTTAGAAAAGGTTGCGAACACTGCTTTAATGGAACACATCTTAAAAGGTGGATAACCGGCGATTGATAGCTTCAGAACAGTTTAATCTGAGTCATGTAAAAATTCATTTAAAAAAAGTACCAAATCTTTAAAAATTGCATCTGTTTTATAACAAAGGAGAGATTAAATCCATCAAAAACTGAAGGTACTGTGTGCAAATCACTGTTCCCAAATCTTAGCCCATTCTAACAATGTGGGAAAGCACAGAAAAAGTAAACTATAAATTAACTAGAAAAGCACTCAGAGAGTGCAGGCCTCCGCCATCAGCCCTATCTCCCAATAGTGAAGAATTCTTTAAAAACATTCCTGGATCCAGACGGTGATCCGGATCACTCCCAAAATCTAAATCACTGATTACTCCCTCCCTGGTGGGGTGGAGACACAGTGAGGCAAAGCATTGGCTTCCCTACTTGTGGACTGTCATGGTGGAAACACCCATGGTCTCACCGGAAGACTGAAAGTCATGGCAGAGGGTGAATATTCCTCTTTTCCTCCCAGCATTGTGAATATTCTCGCTACAATTTGCTGTCTTTCTCTCTGTTATGCTCCAACTCGTCCCCTCGACCGGGCGTGCATCTTTCAAACTCTATAAACTCCAAAACTTTGAATAGAAACACACCAAAAAATGCTGCTGGGATTGAAGTTACTCATGTTCGCCATCTCTTGGTGTAAAGTGGTAACAGTACAGGCCTCTGCCATTAGCCCTATCTCCCAATAGTAAAGAATCCTTTAAAAAATCCTGGATCCAGATGGTGATACGGATCAGTCCCAAAATCTAATCAGTTCTTCCTTATGCCATTTCTGAAAATTTCATGAAAATCTGTCCATGACTCTCTGAGTTATGTTGCTAACAAACTAACAAACTAACAAATTAACAAACCCACCCGATCACATAACCTCCTTGGCGGAGGTAACTAGAGTCGTCTGACTATGCTTTCTCACCCATTCGCTTTAGGGAAGGCTGCTAAAAAGAGAATACATCAGTATTAACTCATCTCACTGATACACATCCATATCTGTTCACACACCACTGTTGCAACAGTCAGAGCAATTCGGGGTCATGTCCTGCCCAAGGACACACTGATGTGACTATAGGAGCTGGGTAAAGGAACCCCTGACCTTCTGGTTAAAAGCCAACCTTTTCTCCCAACTGATCTACAGCTGCTCTGCCTAACATCTCTCTTATATCAAACCTCTTTACAGATGTAAACAGAGCTGAAAGCTTAGTAATGTACTGAGAACGTTAGTTATAATTATAAGCCGTTCTAATAATCATTTCAAAGCTATAATTTCTGGTTTGACCAAGCTTTTAAACATGTATTTGCATTTTCATTGTTTGACAACCCATATATAAAGACAAATATGTGTGAGGGAGAGTAAATCATCAGTGTTTTTGATAGGAAATTTCTCTTTAGAGAAGCATCATTTAAAGCTGCGAGGCTGAATCATTTTATACACTGGCTTTATTTTATGAAAAATGAAATGACAAACATGAATTAAACATTTTTAAGCATAAACAAGTCTTTATTCTTTCAGCTGGCTCTTTTTTGACGCGAGACTGTTGTTTTATTTACTTTTAAACATACCCTCAGTTCAAAGTATTGCTGAATGATTTTTTTTTTTCATTCATATTTGCCCCTTTGTCTGCAGAGACCTGCATGTGCAAACTGAACACCATTAGGGTCTAGACATAGTCATATTTTGGTCTCAGACCATGCTGGCATTTGTGATGTAAGCTGTCTGATATCTGTGTGGGCGGGATATTCTGCAGAATAGTTGGACAACATTCGCCGAGATGAAATCCTCTCTTGTGCTGTGACAGAAAGCTTTAGACAAGAGTGAAGTGAGCAGCTTCATAATTACTGTTATTAATGTCTATCAGTGTCCACTCACTGAAGACAAGAATCCTCCGTCTGCTGCTTGGTATGTCTCCTTGTCTCAAAAACAAAGAAATTAAACAAAAAAAGAAAAGTAAAAAAACAAGTCAAACCTCACTTAGTTTACACGGATTTGCCAGTGAGGCTCTGGACATTGTGATGTTGTCAAGTTGGATGGTAAAAAAAAAAAAAAAAAAAAAAAAAAAATAGAGAACTGATGCAGAACTTAGGGTGCGTTTGCACCTGGATTGTTTGTAGAAGCAAAAGGGCATCACCATGTTAAGATTTATAATCAAACTGCTTCAGAAAAAAATAAGCATTCCTCCAATCAAATGCTGGAGCAGTTTGTTTGGAATAAGAATGCAACTGAAACAGCTTCCACACAAAAAACACAGTAATTTGGATAAATCCAGTAATTTCACTCTGCTTTCAGTCCTCATACACTAATTGGCTTTACAAAAAAAACAGATTCAACAGGCTAACATTAGTTGGTGTTCGGTCAGCATCTCGTCAAAGGACTCGCCCGCATGGACTGGTGAAATAGCTGGTTTAGTTCCCAGAATTTTATCCAGCTTGCTGAATGAGGACAATATTTCCTTCTTATCACTTGATCCTCCACTTTTATCAAGCTTCTCTCTACTTTCGAATTCTACTGTCAGAGCTTCTCTTATAATGGCTGTTAAAGAGTAACTTTTTTATTAACAACAGATGTTGAAAATGGCACAAATACCGTCAATGACTTGCTATTTTTCACAGTACCAAAAAATAAATTAATAAATAATTTAAAGTGTGATGTTGGTACACCCTTTTCTGACTGGGTGCTTTGCTGCATGATTGCTGTGGCGCGTCAGCTTGAGCTTGTGCCGTCATGGCTTTTATGCTAGCTGTTGTGTGCAGCCCTGTTATAAGTTTTACCTCAATAAATCCTCCTACAAATGACTTGATTCATCTTAAAACTTCGCCCGGAAAAATTCAAAATAAAATCATTCTGCACAAACAGGATAAGTCTCTCCACAGAAACTTTGAAAAACACAAACCAGAAGCATTACTGTGCTGTTTTCTTCCCTGGGACGTGTTCTACTGATGTGGACACACATATCTGCTAAACAACAACAAAAATAGATATTTTAAAAATATATATATATTTTTCTGTATATTGTTGCATAGAGACACATGACACTCATTGTTTGAAAAATAGATGACCATTCTATGCTCTACAGTAGTGTTTCTCAATTTTCTTTCTGCTGGTAACTCACCATGTAAGATGTAATAATAGTACTGTTTTGTACACCATCATATAGTTTTAAAAACAAGCCAGTATGACATATATTTGACAATTGCAAACCTTGTTTTTTTCATTTTTGCTCATCAAGCCTGCCTTCTGTGTTGCCCTCGGCCAGTAGGTTGAGCTGTTGGCTGGTGCTAGTTTGGCTAACGTTAATGCTGGACTTGTCTTGACCTGGTGCTTTCTGCTCTAGAGTCTGTTTTACAGTTTTACCCCAGTTACACAGGCTTCCTTTACATGCTCAGCCTCTTGTGGCTGGTAGAGCCTTCTTTTGTGTTTTATTGTGGTGGAGAGAGCGGTGTGATACAGTGGAGCTCCCCCATGTGGCTTTAACAGGTACTGCAGACATATGTGTCACATTAAATACTGTAGTGAAGAAATGATCAAAACTCATTTGGTAACCCAAGGAAATTTTTCATGTGAACCACCTGTGGGTTAGGACCCAGACTTTGGGAAAAAAGTGCTCTACAATCTCGCCATATGGGTGCACATCACACGCATGAAATGCGGCGCTCATGTAGGCAGTCTAAAAGCCCTAAAATAATGAAGATCAAGCTGTGATGCAGCCATTATGCAGACAAACCCAGTCTTTCTGTGTCCATGATGCCACAGTTACAACAGAAGACAAAAGAGTAATCACAAATTATTCTTTAGAATTTTATCTTTACAATGCACAAACTAGCTCATCATTTATGGCTCTATTGAAAACTTAAGAAAAACAGTTAAAATCAGTTTCCCATGGTCTCACATTTAAACCAGAACACTGGTGGAGTTCTTCAAGGCCCTCCTGTTCATGCACTAAATTAACTTCTTTTAACAAATTAGTGTTAATTAGGCACTTAAAGGGATGTTTCACTATTTTTGAAGTTAGTTTGTATGAGGTACTTGGTGGTATAGTGCCATTAGCCCCCAGTAATTTCAGTGAGCATTACCCCTTCATGCAGGATGGGCTTGGGGAAGCTACAGCAGATGGGTTTAGTTCCTGTTTAATTTTGAGTGTTTAAGGTAACACTGAAACTTAAAACAATCTCGGATCAACTGTACACTAAATTAAAAAAAATGTTTTTTTGTTTTTTTTTAAGTTTTTCCATTTCACTTAGAAAGCCTATGTGTTTGGAACTATTTTGCAATGTAAGCTTTGGCTACCGGCCATGTGCTCTTCCACCTCAGCGTAACTGAGCAGCTGTCCTCTTCGTAAGAAAGAAAACAAGAAGTGTCTAAGCTAAAATTATACTAAAATTATCCATTTTGACTTCAGTTATGATGATGTTTACTGTGGATATGCAGTAGGGGGCCTTTGCAGCACTTCAAACGAGAATAGTGGCTCAAAGACACCTGTAGCCTGCATCACTCCCCATCCAGAGTTCCCTGCCTTACTGAATGCCAGTAATTTATGGACCTTTCTGAAGATAAATTAAAGACATTGATTCCCACCAGAAGAGCTGAATGGAAATTTGTCATCCAGGTAAGTTTACAGCTGTCGCTTTATTCTTCTGATGGCATACAACCTATGGTTGGCATGACATGTTTACCCTCTAAAAGCATTGTGTCAGATTTTGAAGTGGAAAACAGAGCTGAAAAATGGCTAAATTTGGTGGGTTTTTTCTTAACAAAGCCTATGGATAGAAAAAGCTGTTCAGATACGCTGAGGCAAAAGAACAAGTAGCCGGAAGCTGAAGCTCAACACTACTGCCAAACACAGAAGTTTTCTGGTTGAACAGCAACACTCTTCACATTTTTTTTCAATATAGCATGCAATTGAGTGTGCATGTTTTTTTGGCCCATTTTAATCCAGAACTCTCTTGGCCATCCTCCCAAAGCACATCCTGTTTGAAGGAGCAATGCTCACTGAGATCTCTGAGATTACCAAGTGCCGTGTAGAACCCAAACATACAGAAATATTTTTTGACGCTTCTTTCTGGCTTAAATGGGCCACTTCACATTTAACCAATAGTCAGTTCGCTAACTTGCATCTCAGTGGCATCTCACGATGAAATGAATGTGACATTTGTTTCCTGTGTAGTGGGAAAAACTGACATAATAAAGACATATATACTGATGTGTGCTTTGGCCCACTTTACAATATCACAGTGCGAACACAAACCAACCCAAGGGAAACATGCAAGAATGGATCATTATATCATGGGAAAACCAAGCAAACAAACTATAGATTTTAAAGCAGCCCTGTAGATGTTCCACTTTATTATAATAGCTGTTCAGTTGGAGATTTTATGATAGCATCCAGCCTTAAGAAGAGATATCAGCAACCCGGTAAGCTCAAGTCTTTCAAACACCACACAAAGCCGAGACTTTATAAAGGAGGGATTGTTCTTGATTAACTTTGAGAAATTGTGGGTCAAAGATCAATAAAACTGAACTCTGCATGAAGTGAAGTTGCTTTATAAGCAAATATGTTTCATGAGCTCCTTGCTGCCATGAATGGATGGGGAAATCTTCGGTCTGAAACTTTAGTACTTGGAAAACTGCAGAGTCGACATTTTAGCTGAGGTATGCAGAAATTCAAAATGTTAATGACCAAACCATATACCTGAGAAAAGAAGAGAGAGCCTCACAATGTCTTACATCCAGCCGAGGGGAGACTCATTGTACACTGCTGTAATTTAACGTCCTCAGAATCATGAATGGACACATGCTGAGCCATAAGAACAGGCAGGAAGGACCAGAGAGAACAATACGTTCAAGCTTTTGTGAGATTGATTGGTTGGCTGATCCACCAATTAGAGAGCACACTCTCATAGCAACTGTTGCTTGACTACTTCTATGAGACAAACTTTGTATAGAGGTGAAATTATGGTCTTACTTTATTTACTACAGCTTTTAAAGTGTGCTTTGGGTGTCGTAATCCAGGAGTAAATTTTATACAAAGAAAAATAATGTAATTTAAAAATGCATGCTAAATAATGGCATGGCACCATCACACGACCATCCACATCTTTATAGATTTAAAAAAAAACTCTCTTTCCAAAGTTTACTGTTCAGTATTAATGTAGCTTTTACAAAGGCCTGTAGAAAGTTCAAATGCCATTTAGAAGCACTTTGATTTTGTTTCATTATCAAATCTACAGGATAAATATGGCCACTTCAGTTACCAAAATTCAAATGAGTCAAAGTGACCACAAAAGTGATGACTTTTGAGTGGTTCTAATTTTGGTAGTACAACTTCCTTTCTAAATAATCCTCTACTGATATTCATAAAATTCCTAAATTAATACTTTTAATCCTGGGGTGAATTCAGCACAATACAACAGTTGCCTTTTCTCGTTTTCTGAAGGTACAAAACTTGTTTCAGCTTGGTCACATGAGTCACAGATCTTGATAGCGACACAACTTGATTTTCATTTCCAACTGTCTGGATGGAGCTCATGCATTGGGAATCTAGAGAACAGAGGGCTCGCCCCTTTTTATTCTGCTTGTCACACCACTCCCTCTGCAGAATAACCAGGAAAATAATAACTATAGAGCCATATTAACCTTGTTTTAATAAACACAGTGCCCAGAGAAATCATTCACCCTCTTGGATGTTTCATTTTGTATTGATTTCAAAATCAGTCATGCTCACTATAATTACACTTTTATGACAGAAAAATAATACAGAAACTCTTTAGTGTCAAAGTGAAAACAGATTTCTACAAAGTAATGCAAATTTAATATGTAAGTCAAAAAATATGTAGGTTAAAATAAGTGACTGCGTAAACACTCAACCTCTGTACGTCAGTATTTAGTGGATCTGCAATCACAGCACTGAGTATGTATGGATACATCTCAGTCAAGCTTGCAACAACTGGACACTGCAATTTTACTCCATTCTTTTTGCAAAACTGCTCAAGCTCTGTCAGGCTGCATGGAGGTTGGGCATAAACAGCCCTTTACAAGTCCAGCCACAAATTTTCTATTGGATTGAGGTCTGGGCTTTGACTCCGTTACTCCAGAACATTCACCTTGATGTCTTTAAATCCTTTCTAACCCTTTTTGTGCACCTTTCACTGTATGCTTCAGGTCATTGTCTAGCTGGAAAATAAATCTTTTCCCAATCCAAAATTCTCTTGCAGACTGAATAAGATTGCCCTGTAGGATTTTTCTATATTTTGCTGCATTTATTTTACCCTGTACTTTTATAAGCCTTCTGCCAGCTGCTACAACTATGCTTCACAGTGGGGAATGGTGTGTTTGAGGTGATGTGTATGTCACCTGCATGTCTGAAATGGGTGCAATACAGCATATGTCATTTCCCTGGCAGTGAAGACATTGCATGCCCCACAATCCATTGCATCTCCCTCTCTCTACTTTCTACATTTCTCTTGTTGATAATGTTGTCATGTATTGATGTTTATGCAGTATTTTGTGTAACTAGCATTGCCCTCACTATCAACAGACTGTCATTAAATCATGTTTTTTCCTGACATGTATAAGCAATCAAACAAACTTGTACAGTACTTGTACAGTTGCATATATTATAGCATATATTATTTCTTACTCTGGTAGCTCATAGTAGGTCCACTACAGATGGTTATGACTACATGACAAGTAATCAAATCTGCTGTGGGGAAAATTAATTGGGATTTTTAACTTTCAAAACCATTTGAGGTTTATGGAGGGGGGATCTACAAAGGAAGGCATAATCTATTCCTGGCTCCATACCTACCAAATAAAGCACATTTTCCTGCAACACAGTGTCCTGATAATATAAAACATGCACTCAGATCTGCACCCCATGGTGCCCTGAACAGTGCTTTCTCTCCAGAAGAAATCCTGAAACTTCTGTCATTTGTTCTTGTAATTAACTTGTCGCTTTTTGCTGAACACACAGGTGTTATTGATGTGGCTTTCTTACAGCCAACAGCTGAAGCATGGGACAATAAATCAAATCACAACACTTGCTTTGCAATTCACGTTTGACTGTGACTCTGTGGTAATTTGCAACTCAATGATTGGAGAGGGAAACGGCCTGAGAGGGCAGACTGTATTCACTCAAACTGTGCACATTAGTTCTTAAAAATAACAAGGACTATACGACCTTTAACTCTATTATGTGATTCTAGCATTATGAAGATCAGAAACTCAGTCAAACAGCTCAGCAGGATAAAACCACCAATCATGAGGTGCACTAAAGATGCTAGAACATTAAAGGGGTAGGTTCACCAGAGGGATATGAAGGTGACCGTCTCTTTCTCAGCAACAACACCTGCTGATCTACAAGGTGAAACACAACCATATCTTCCCAAATGTCCTAGTGGAGATAATGAAACACCATCAGCTCTTTGAGGAGGTGAGGGAGAAGCTAAAAGAGGCCAGAATGTGAAATGGATTTTCTTACCCATCTCATCTCAAAGCCACTCATGACAAAGATGTCTGTATTTAAGACATCAAAAGAGGGCAACAAAATTTTTGGACAATCTCCTGACTTGATGAGAGTAGCTGCTAAGCTGCTGGTCAGGAGCGTAATATGAAGAATAGTTTAAGGATCAGAGATATGCATAGTTTTAACTGCACATGCATATGCACAATGGCTGCCATGCATCCCTTGAATTGGTTCAGATGCTGGTTGTGCATCACACAAGGTGTAGTACACACAAGTGTAGTAAGGGCAGTGTAGAGAATGGGATAGCACAGCAGCATGAAAATACAAGCAGTGTATTGATTCAACTAGTGACCTTGTAAACTTATCATTGTGTCCTGTATGAAAAGGATAGTTGTTCTTCCCTTGAAGAGAGTCCAAACAAACAGCTGAAAATCACCAGGTAACATGGTGTCTAATTAAAGTATAACACCAGGGCCATTAGGTCCATGTAAGGAGGAAATTTTTTAAGAAACTGAGACCACATTTTAACCACCAGTCATCAGTCTGAGCTAATCTGATGTTACTGTTGATTACTGATGTTTATTTTGTTAGTTTTGAGCTCAAAATAATTACCATGTTTATAGTTTACATCCAACTCATCAGGTAGTTGTATACAGCCTGTTTGCTGGTGTGCATTCTAGTAGTATGTTACAGTAACATTCATCATTGGCTGTGTGACCAGCATTAGTTGCAAATGCAAGATGAAACAGTAAGTATATATCTGGGCTATTTCAGTCTGGGATATTGCGATGTTTTAAATGGTTATAGATTACCTTTAATACACTAATGTTCCCTGAGGATGAGCCATGGACATGGACTTCTACCTGTATAGTAAGCTTCATGTAAAAGCCACATTGCAAGGTTAAAGGGGATAACTGTTACTTTCAAAGTCCCTTCATATCTGGGTTTTGGCTTTATTTTGCCCATGGAGTCAAATAGAATCACATCCCAGAATTTGATGCCTACAGACAGTTAAGTTGGCCTTTTCTCATGTTTTTTTTCTGTTAAATTAAACAGAAGACAAAAGATCCAAGATGAGATGAGCTCCAGATTTTCCCGCTCTTTTCAACATTTCCAATCATCATCCTCACGCCAAGGGAGCTGCAGAGGCAAGCTGGAATAAAATGCCCGGCGAATGAAGAATGAAGGCTGGAACACAATGTGGTGAATGAAAGAAGCGCCAGAGAATGAAACGCAGAATGAGAGGAGGAGAAAAAGAGGGAAATTTGAGGGTGTTAGCTTTACAACACATAGGGAGGAGGACTGAGGAGGATTGACCCTGAACATGCGGACAATTAACCTTCAGTCCAGCTGAGTAAAAGAGAAAACGGAGCGCTCACAGCCGCCGCGCTGATAGCTGAACACACTATTAAAGCCTGTAAGGGTGCTCATTTTACACTGTGACACCATAGACACATTTTTAAGGTATCACTGTTTCTGGCTTTTTGATTTACTGTACACGATAATCTTCACTGTACAAATGTCTAAGAGGAGAGTCAGTTAGGGTTAAAGTCAACACTGCACTTCAAATTAAAGGTTTAAAATTATGAAAGGAAAATGAGACAAGTTTGTCCCACATTATAGAAGAAATATGATACTGGCAGTATGTACATCGCAGTAAACATATACACAGCTGGTTTAAACAGGAAGACCTACAAGGTAAAATTTAGCAGAAATGTTTGAAACAATGCATGTAGTTAGATGTGCCTATGCAAGTGGTATTTCTACACTAGACCTTGTAGGTGCTGTTCAAATGTAAACATATGATATGAAGGGATACTTGGACAGGAATGGTATCAACTCATGTTATAATGAATAATGCACTGGCTTCACAATTACATTTTCTCACAGATTTTAATGCTTTGAGACATGAGATGCCAGATAAACTTCTGATACTGTCCCCCACAGGTGAACCATGCAGACCGATGAGCAGCAAAGAGACAGCACTACACAAGGGTAAAACATCCACTTTTATTTAGTCATTGTTTTTAATTTTTAGGTTGCTTCTTCAGCTACTGATGCAAGAGAGCTAAATGCACCCTATATTGGTTAAAAAAAATGTATTGCATATATTTTTGGTTTTATTGATTAAACTCCCCAAGTTCGTGTCCGTTTATCATGCAATTGCAAGATGTTACATTCTTGATGGATACAATGCAACTGAGTGAAAAAGCAATATGGTAAATGATGAGGCAATATGAAATAGTTTTATAAGATGGTATGACAGTAGAATGGGATCTGGTGCCATATGATACGACACAATACTGCCACAATTACAGTGTGATATGATACAATGCGATAAAAATACAAAAGCGCTGGGGCACAAATGACCTAGTAGTTTAGGTCGCGTCCAGGAAACCCGGGTTCAAGTCCAGCCTGTTGCTTTTTTCCTGCATGTCACTCCCCCACTCTCTCATCCCTCAGTCTGACTCTATCCACTGTCCTCCTCTATAAATAAAGGCATAAAAAGCCCAAAAAATACATCTTAAAAAAACAAACAAACAAAATCATATGAAGTGAGGCGTTAACATCCATGTCCATGCACACATTGCACCTTTAAACACATTACTGTCTACAACCAATGGTCTTTCAGGTTCTGAGTAAGCCAGTAGAGCTCAACAGGCAGCCCTGATTCTGGAGGTGAATGCCCTTCATTGACAATTCAGTAAATGCTAATATCAACCCTTTTTTTTTCTTACCAAGCCAACCAACTACATGATTATCTGTGACTATAGAGCATTTGGTTCAGCACAAAAACAGCATTCAGAAGTAGAGAACAAGGCAAACATAAAAGACTGTGCGCATAATTTCAGAAGGTAAAGGAACTACACATCCGACAACCCATAGTGATTTCCTAAAATCATGGCTAGTGATAGCTTTTTTCACATTTTTAAACCATATATGAATCCTCTCTCTACATTTATCTTTATTGCAGTGTTCAAATCATCAAAAGTGGGCTGCATTGTGCCACAGGGGTTAGCACTCACAGAAAGAAGGTTCCTGGTTCAAGTCCTAGGCAGACAAGGCCCCTCTATGTGGAGGCTTGGGAAAGTGCAGCTGCCATTGCCGTATCAGGCAGCTGACCCGTCCCACCCCTGCTCCCCTGAGCAAGCCAGCATTAGACACACTCTTTCCAACAATACCCAAAGAGAAGTTGTCACAAGGAGTCCAGTCGGTGCCTCTGGCTATCCTTCCACATCCAGGAGTACAGTAAGACCAGAAGGACCAAGAACCAAAAGACTCTGACTCATGTCCACATGCTCAGATACCAGGAATGCTACACTGTCTTGCTCAGCGAACCCATTGTCCTGTGCCTGAGTCCAAGTCTGCAGTTGAGCTCAGCCACACAGTCAGTGGACTGATGGATTAGGTTGCCAAGGTAGGTGAATGGCTTTACAACTTCCTCACTCTCACCACAGACTAGATGGCAGCATCCAAGGCATCCCCAAATGCCTGGATCTGTGTTTTGGCTCAGGATGCATGCTTCCCCAAAGGCTTCATCCTCCTCACCCAGCAAGTTAAAGTCCCCAACAAGGACATCTACAGTCTCCGTGAGAATCACAGCATCATCAGCAAAGTCCACACACTCCACAGTTCACTGTCCCTGTTACCCACCTTATTATCCAGTCCATACAGGTACTGAAGTTGTAGGGGCTAAGACGCACCCCTGCCTCACCTCAGAATCAACAGGGAAGAAGACAAAGGGGGAGTCAACACACTTCACAGCTCTCTCTGCAGACATCAGCTGGTTGTGCGTTTGTGGGATCCAGTGGAGCTCCAGAATCCTTTAGAGGGCAACTGTACTCATCGAGACAAACACCTTCTGGAAGTCAACATAGACTGCAAGCAAACCTCTATCAAATTCCTGAAAGGACTCAGTGAGGACCTGATCTGATCACTCTCTGACTGACTAGCGACCTGTCCAAGGTGTACTCTGGAAAGCTAAGACTGGCTTTATTCCCCTGCAACCCTGAATGGGATAAGGTTGTAAATAGATAGATGGATAAGACAAAAAACAATATGAAGTGATTAAACTGGATTATCTGCGGTACGATATGATACAATACCAAAAGGCTTCAACATGTTTCAACCCTGAAAACCCAACCTATAAAATGTTTATAATGTTTGCCTGTTGTTAGCTGTACAGTCATGTGCATACTTTTTAGGTATGTAGGGCGCTACTCATCACAAGATCTTATGTCAAACACCTGGAGACCCTAGTGATACGCCTAGAGACTAGAGGTTGACATATTTTCGGGATTCCCACAGATATAGAGTCATTCCACTTTTCAATCACATGATTGGGATGGGACGGTGAAAAGAAGTAAGCGGGGGTGGGAGCGGGAACCACCATACCAATAGACCAATTTTTATATATGAATATGCACATGCTGTTTTTATGCACACTTGGCAGTCGTTTTGCTTGTAGTTTTCTTTCAGTGAGCCAACACTGCAATGCAAGTCAAAAATGAACTACACTTCCTACACTGGAAACAGAATTGCTGCACTTCCTCCAACAATGCAAACAACAAATCTAAGTCATATTAAAACTAGATAATAAACATGTTGCCAGTCACAGCAGAAGAGCTTAAAACTCTGCACTTTTTAACTGCTTTCTGGGGTATGATCATTTAGAGCACAATCTTACCCTCCTCTTGCATGTTGCAGTTTACCTATAGGCCATGCTTACTTGCCAACCTAAAGGCATAGACTTTGTTGTTTTTTTCCCATGTCCCTGGTAATACACAACATTATACAGAGAATGACCAGGGTTGTGTCAATCCTTCATGTCTGATGGTGCCCTCAGGCAACCTGACCAAAGAAGGAAGCACAATGACTGGGTGTCAACGATGGAGGAACAACTTCTTGATTTTTGGCATCAACACAAATGTTTATACGTGTCCTGTGAAACATACCACAATCCAAATGACAAGAAGAAGAGATGGACCGAAAATTGCAACCACAATGGATTAGGACAGTAAAAGAACCAACCATGTTACCCAGCTGCCTTATCAACTGAGTGGCATTTGGTTATATATGCTGTATGAACAGTATGTTCATCCTGCTACTATGGATGATTTATCATTTTTAAGACCTGATCAACAACCATTCCTCATAGTTCTACATCTAATGTGCAGCTCAGAAGTTAAGTCAGGCCATGCTGCACAGTTACAACAGTTATTGAAGATGTCAGACAGCAGCCCACTGCCTTGCTTGAGCAGGGTTGCATTCACAGCTCCCAAAGATGGTGCACAAGTCCACAAGAATTGAGCCTGAGGCCACCTTTTCAGAAGATGTTACACTTGTGTTAGCACTGATTTGAGTCAGAGTTCCTAATGCAGAACCACCCTAATTTTAGGTGTCATTCACTGATTTCCTGATAAGTATTTTATATTATGTTTACATTGGAAAGATCTGTTCCTACAGCAGCACCAGGGGACTAAAAATAGCAGACATTATAAAGCAGACTCGATGAAGGTCTGCCTAAATAAATGTTGCATGAGGAGGGAAAGACATTTGTGGTTAACACGGATTACAAACTATCCTCTGATGGCTTTTCTGCTCAGCTACATTGAGCAGCACATTGAGACACGAGCAAGGCATTCAGAGGCTGTGTGTCCACATCTCATCAAGTGTTCCTCAGAGAGAATAAGCCATGAAACACGGTCGCTAACAGCCATCAACACCCAGTACCACAATGTGAGCTAAACTATCGGTGCTTGGCGACACACGGCTGCTAAGTACTGCTGGAATATCACGGTTTGCCCATGTACTCGAGCTGCCTAATGGTCATGTCAGCAGACTGTGGACACATCATTAGAGCAGGCTTGTGTGTCTTTCAGTCCTTTGTGCACTGCCTGTTATTTTTCTGCCTTGATTTATTTGTATCCGTCTCTTTTATTCAAACACTGCCACTGATTCAAAGCAGGTGCAGTCATATATCTCTCATGAATATGGAATTTAAAATAATAATTGTGTTTGCTAATGTACATTTAGAATATTATTAACTAGAGTGCACATATGGACCACTTTTAACCCCCACAAAACACAGTATTGATTTTGATGTACTAGCTGATAATGCAAACTGTTATTATGTGCAGCCCAATGGCAAATCTAACATCGATAATGTTACAGAGTAGTTCATAAAAATGCATCAGAGGATGAAACCAGTAATGTAGGAATTTATATAGCTGTAATTTGCCGTACAACGTGTTTCCAGTTTAAAAGAAAAAAGAAAAAGAGAAAAAAAAAGACTTAATTCGTAAAGTCTGGCAGTTTCATTTATGAATAACTACACTAAAGTATAGAGCTGTTCCAGGAGTAGATGAGTAAATAGTAACACACTTTAGCTTCATTAGCTTTACTTAAAGCTAACAAAGCTACACTAGCTACATAGTTAACATTATTACGTAAGCCAATGTAGCTAAATTAGCTTAAACAATGTGAGCTTTAGCAAATGAAGTCACAGCTAACGTAGCCACATACTAAGCTACGTGATTTATGTGGCTACTGTACGTTGCTATCGTTTGCATCGTAGCTTTGCAAATAACTATGGATATCCATGAGCTTTTGCCCTAGCTATGTTATCTACGTAGCTCCAGTATAGACAGCTAATGGAGCTATGTAAGCCACAGTCTAAAACAGTCTAATATCTTGGCAATGAGAGAGTTTGGATCTGATTCCTCCTTTCAACTAAGCAAAGTCCCAGTCTTTCAAAGATTAGTGTTGAGATGTGTTGGGTGTTTTCAGAGTAGGCACATGCTACCTCTTCCCTGCTCCCCCACTGGTCTGTTTTTATACTGGTGATATCAATTTGTGTCTGAGCACACTTGCGTCTTTTCGATACAGGAGGTAATGATTCACACATAACTGCTTTAAAAATCCACCAAGAAGAAGAAAGAAAAATGGATTCCATGCTAAATAGCAAGCATGTTTGATACCTGTGTTAGTAAAATGAGAGTGCGCACACTGGAAAGCCAACCTATACAGTACTTTTAAAGCCTACAAACATAGCAGAGAACAAAAAAAAAACAACTTTTCTGTCTACTCAGTCAGTATTTTCACATTTTTAGCTATGAGCATGTTGTGTCAGCTAGATGGAACTATTATGCTGAGTTCCTCAACTCATGCCTGAGTCCGTCCCTCACTAAACTCTCTCTCTCTGTGCTTTGTCAGGCCAAGAGATCTCCATCTGATTGGAAACACCACCATTACACTGGTTCTGCGTGTACATTGTCAATGGTTTCAATCTCTCTTACCAAAGACAGTTAAGATGACGCAAGCTAGCAGAGCCAGATACCCAACATATGACACAGCATAAACTATCCACGTTTATCGAATAAATTAATTGTATGATTTTACAGCCTACATAACTACATATGTTTAACACAAATAAGCTCTTTGCGAGTAGTAGCTGTGTTACAAGAACTAAAAGTGAAGCATCACCTCTGCAGCAGCTGCAGCTCCTCAAATAGCATGCTGCTGGCTGAGGGAGGAAGAGCCAACAGTCACAATACATAAATAAGAATCTTATTTATGTTCTCTTTTATCTGCTGCTCTTCTTAAATGTGCATTATAATCTGCCTGACCCTGGGTGTGTCGTTACTAAAAAGGTCACATAAGGGTTGATGTGTCAATGAGCATCTTTGTCTATGTGCAGACTTTTAATTTATTATTGTCTCTGACATTACCTGTTTGCTGTTTGTGAATTTATGTATGGTCTGGGTAGACTGCAAAAACTGAATTGCCCTTTGGGATAAATGAAATTGTCTAAATCTAAATCTAGTAGGCATAGTAAAAGTGGCATAGTAGGTCATGATAATAAAAGAGTCAAAATTAAAAAATGTGGATATTAATTATTTTTCAAATAGTTGGAAACTGCCTTTGATTGACTTGCGAGAATAATTCTTACAGTTTTTGTAACCTGCTTTTAACCTTTTTGCTGTGTTCCAACTGTGAAACTCCAGGGCTGAAAAGAGTCCCACTCCGACCCAGCCTCATCTACAAAAAGGAATAAAAACAGTCTCCATGACATCCCACTTGCATCTAAGGTAATATAAAGAGGAAAAACAGTGTAATGGGATTAAGTTCAATTAATAAAACAAACTGGTCCTGGTTCAAATATGATCTCTAATTCTAGTAACACCCCCCCCCCCCCCCCCTTGTTGTCTTTAATATTTATGCAGAGTTGAGATTCTAGCTGGTGAAACTCAGACGCTAATATGTCTCGAGGTGCCATAAATCAAAGCCGGCTTTATTTTGTCAGCACGCAGATGGCCCAAATACACAACTCACCTCAATTAAGAGCTGAGGAGGGGAGCTAAAAGGAGCGAGTGTTTGGAGAGGAGAAGGGGCACCTGTTCGCCTGTCATACCCGCCGCTCTTCTGATCAGCGACTCCCAGCTTCCCCCCGAGCTGTTTCAATGCTGAATTAATGATGGCAAACAAAGCCAAAGCCTCCTCACAGCCCCTTTGTGAGTTCATTCTCTCTCCACTTTGGTCCCTCTCAACTAATCTTCAGTGTCACACTTAATGAGATTTTCAGTTTGTAAAGTAAGTGGAGCAATAACTCCCCCAGCACACGCCACCGCCACCATTCCCACCATCGCCTCAAATGCTTTTAAGCAACCACTTCTGCACCTTCTGTCTCTCGGTAAAGGATGCATTATGAAGGATTATTACTTAAACAAATCGCATTGAATTATTCACACTGCAAATACTCCACTCAAAGTACATTACGGCTCAAATTTGTTGAACTATTTGCTTCATAATTCATAACATTCCTGAATCTTTTCAGTCCTGCAGAATAACAAACAGTGATTCATTAAAAATCGTGAAATGAGATAAATATGCATGTCGTCATTAGCTGAATTAAAGATAAATTACACTTTCTGTTAATTCTGCAGCCGTCTGCCATGGCTGTTTTATTTCATGTAATTAGTGTTTTGATTAGAGCGATGTTGACTGTAATCCTTCAGGGCACTCAGAGGATCTAATAGAGTGCAGCTCATTAACATTTGACTTGTGAGCATAGAGATATTAACTTTTACTACATCCTGGTGTTACCCTCATGCTGTCATTAGATTCATGATTGTTAACCTCAGATGCTTTTCAGAAATAATTAGGACTGTTTCAGCTCTGATACTGATACCCAGGCTTTGGATATGACTAAAACCAATCTGATATTACTTAGTATATTAACATGCAGTTAGAAAATGATGAATTAATGTGGAACTGTAACTAATCTGGACTGTTAAAATGCATGTTTGACTGACTGAAATCATACCTTATCGGTTTTCTTGATGTCAGACTAACACAAATAAAAATGTGGTTAGAGATTGACTGACTCCTGCATGTAAATACATCATAGCTATTTCAGAACTGGGTTTATGTTGGTTGCATATGCATGTGACGTGTGTTACAGCCAGGGCTTGACATTAACTTTTTTGCTCACCAGCCACGGTGGCTAGTGGTTTTGCAAACTTACTAGCCACTCTGTATTTCCACTAGCCACAATTTTAGTATTTGGAAACTATGAGCTATATGCCAAACTTGGTACAAGGGGTATGATATGACACACGTGCTCTACTTTCCCTCATCAATATGATCAATACCAGCTCTCCTCTTAATAAAGCACCTCTCCCTGAACACAGCACACTTCAGAGATACGTCATACCTCACTGTTAGAGACAGTCATCTAAGAGTCAAGACTCTTAGATTTTTATTTTCTTCAGTGGAGATTAAGTTTATGCTAATATTAAAATACTGTTAATTGGCTGTTTATTAGGAAAAAGTACAGCAGATTACAAGAACATCTCTAATTTTCACTCTGACAAATCTCCACCAGAGAATGTTGACTGTCAAACTTCTCCTGTCCTCTGCTCTATTCTCCTCTGTATGGTGGAAATGTCTTCATATGCATGTCTAAAATTAATTTAGAATTCTGTTTAACTAATAGATGACTTACATTTTGTGCATGAAGGTCATGTTTGGAGAACACTTAACAACTGTACTGTCTGTTGTTTAATATTAGAAACAAAAAAAAAAAAAAAATCCCTGTTTAGGTGAATTCTGTTTGAGTCCCAAGTGAACAGACTTTTATCCTTCTGCCTCCGTTTCTCACTGCCTTAGTGAACTGATTTAAAGTTTCGGAGTTTCTCTCGTCTTTTATATCCGTTAATCAACGATATATGGCAAATCATTACAGAAACATATCAAAGGGTTTGATAATGTTTAAATTATGCTTGCATTTGCAGAGGTTTTATCATTTAGATAGCCTTGAACAAACAAAGAATATAGATGTATTAATCAAACAATGTTCAGACACACTACACACCCTGGCTTGCACGAGCGACAGGTCGCTCAGGTCTGAGCTTATCCTCCAACATTCTGAAACATTTTCCCTAAACAGACAGAAGCCTCCAGTCTACATAACCAACACGTCAGTGCGAGTGTGTATCAGTATAAGTTTGTCATGCAGCATCAAAGCCCTTGGTGCTGCGTAAAAACGTACGAATGGATGACCAGCCTTTTCAGTTATTTAGGAGGGAAATTCGAGCCTTTGTGTGCCTCTCTGTAAGCCTAAATCATAACGGCTAACAGTCAAGCACAGGCAGCGTGAAGCATTAGTTGTGACACTGATAAATTCAATCTGCCATCATGGCTAGTTAGAGTCACGCTGCTACCTGCCATGGCTGAAATCCAGCCACTTCGGCTAGTTGGCGGGTGTAAATGTCAAGCCCTGGTTACAGCTAATACAACCTTATAATTACAGTCGCTATAGGCCATCATTAACCACCAATATAGGCAGATATGTACAGCTGATATAGGCCAACATTAACCACCAACATAGGCAGATATGTACAGCTGATATAGGCCCTCATTAACCACCAACATAGGCAGATATGTACAGCTGATATAGGCCCTCATTAACCACCAATATAAGCAGATATGTACAGCTGATATAGGCCGACATTAACCACCAACATAGGCAGATATGTACAGCTATATAGGCCAAAATTTATAGCCTCTAAAGGCTAATTTTAACAGTAGATATAGGACAATATTTGCATCTGATAGCCGCCAATATTTACAGCTGGTTTGGGCCAATATTTACAGATAATATGGACTGATATTTACACCTGACATAGGCCAATTTTCACTGCTCATTTAGGCTGATACTTACCAATTTTTTAATTTGCCAATTTTAAAGCTGATATAGGCTTATATTTACAGCTTGCATAGATCAACATGTTTCTCTGCCCTTCTGATCAAATCTATCGTTGTACTATAGTTACATCCAAGATAGTATCCTGTTGCCATTGTTGACCAGCCTGCAGTACAACTAAACCACGCCTCTAGCTACCACCTTGACTCAACACTGACTGGTTAATCTGTTCTCAGACCAGGTACAATCTTTTCAAACTGGAGCTTTGCAAGATGGATAATAAAAAGCAGTTCTAATGTGGTACTAACTCCTCAATGTTCTAGGGCAGAGGTGTCAAACTCATTTTGAGTCTGGGGCCAGATTTGCTCCAATGAGAAGTCCTGAGGGCCGGACTATTTAGGGCAGGACTGTGAAAATCAATCATGGATTCTGAATTTAGGCCTTACCTAAGAGCCTAACAAGGTCAGCATTTAAACAAAAACTGTCTACCTCACTTTCACCAATTGTAAAATATGAAAAAAATATAAATAACACTGATAATAAATCAAAAAAGTAAAAACGATAAGTTTAAAGGCTCAAAGTCTGAGATATAAAGTCAAACTTATTAGTTCAAAAGGTCAAAACACATCATTTAAAGGCAAAATAATGTTTTTAAAAGGCAAATAAATGAGATAGAAAGTGAAAATCACAAGTTTAAAAGGTAAAAATGTGACTTAGGATTTTGAATTGTTAATCGTGAAGGTCAAAACATCAAAAAAGTCGAAATCATAAGTTTAAGTAAGAATTGTGAGCTGCAAAATTGAAAATATGAAATCACTGACAGAGGTGAAGTTCATTTAAAGGAATCATGCGATCTGAGGGCTGAAGCCACACCAGCTTGGAGGTACAATGCTAAAGGTATTCCCAGAAAAAAATATATAACACCTTATAATTGTGAGACACTAGGATAGAAATAACATCCAAGATAAATTATAGGAGAGACTAACGAAGAGCAAAATATGCTATATAAGAAAAATATCTCCAAATGCAGAACATAAATCTATACATATGCATATGCATGTACACATGCACACATACACCTACACATATACAAAGACTGCCCTGGTGGCTTCTCCCTTTTTTCGACTATATGCTCCACTCTTCAAGAGCACCTGGCTTCAATCTGGAGTTTACTACACAACGAGAGCACATGGTATATCTCTCCCCTTTTTTGCTGTTAAATTTATCAGTGTTGTTGGAGATGTTTAACCTTGCAAAGCAGATCTATACACCCATTTCCGTGTTTCTCACTGGTGAATCCATCTTGCAAAGCTCCCATCTTAACCATTTGGGCCTGGTTAGAAAGTGACAGGACCAATCAGCAATGAGGGGTAGTACTTTCGGGCGTAGCGGAGTCGTAACGTAAGCAAGCAGCAACAAGAGGCCAGTGCAATCATGGTGGAAAACTTAGTGTGGATGCTGCCAAAGCGCCAGTTTTATCAAAACTTGATGACATTTCTTTGTTAAATGAAGAACAAAGAACAGCAGTGAGTTGTTTTCTTTTCAAAAACGGCAAAAGTCATGTACTGACATGTCTACAGTCGCCATGATTCACATTATGCAGTTGTACTGGAGTTTACTCCTTTACACATCTCTGTAGCGGCTATGTCATGTTTTGTTGCTAACTGATTGGCCCGTAAAGATGTGACAGACAGAACATTCATCCAATCACCCTCAGAGATTTTTTTCAAAGGCTCTGCCCTTTCCCAAACGCTGTGTATGAGTGGTTTTCCAGATGGATGTGTGAACGCATCCATCTGGCGTGTCAGGTTGGGAGATGTTCACATTTGTGAAGAGTATGCAGAGTCACAACGTATATTTAAAGAGAAGAATATAAAGAATATAGGTAGCTTTGGGAATGCCTGATCAAAACAAAATAAACAGTGGCTCATTGTACTGTATTTTGTGACTCCACATATATTTTCAGTAGTCTTAATGCCTCTGAAAACTTTGAAATTCTCTGTTTATGATGAAAAATAATATAATAAATTAATATTCTGAGTCTCACTTTTGGTGGTATGGTAATATTGGTGGGCCCCAGGAGATTTTCACATGTCTAACTGGGTTGTGGCTGATTTGGGAAAGGTTTAAAGTAGAAAAAAGATGTGGCTATGAGGCCACCCTGCACTGTAAGACCAGTTAAAGGTTGTACAAAGAAAAAAGAGTTGTGTTAACTTAAAAAACACAATCGCTATTGTGCTCTATTTTTCTGAGTTGTTTGAACACATTTTTAGATTTAAGTAAAGAGCACTCAATTGTTTTAAGCATTTTTTGTCATTGTACTCAAATTACTAAACAATAATTCCTTTATCTGCTGTTTTTTCACAGAATTCCTTTGGGCATTAGACACTGTTGCACCATGAGTGAAGTTGCTGACCCAGTTAGAGAAGTTCCACCTGCAGGGAGCAAACACAAAAGATAATGGATGGTCTAATGGAGATGATGGAAGAGGACTTCCTGGTTCAGTGTGCAGTTCAGTTATAGTCACCTGCAGTCACTTAAGTTGACCTACCTTAACCGGCATAAATGCTAACATTAAATATAAGTTGGATTTAAACATACTTTTTCACTGTTGGAGTTTCTACAGTGTAGTTTGACATAAAATGTTAAGTCAACCCAACATAAAATCAGTTGCCTCTAAATCTGAGTTTAATTAACTTATCTGGGATTACTCAAAAAATGTTTTTCCACTACTCAAAAACTTTGAGACAAAATACAACAAAAATTGAATATTTTTAACTTGTTCAGTTTTACTGTGTGTGGAAAAACAAATTGGTTCTCTAAAGGTTGGTTTGGATTGAACCAGCTGTGAACCAGCTCCAGGTCTAGTCCTGGAACCGTCTTAGTGTGAAATTAGTTTTATTAAAGGCACTTGCTTTCGTGTTAGCGAGCTGTAAAAGTACAAAACATGGGCATCAATGGTCTAATAGTTAGGTTGTGCCCCAAGTATGAAGGCTGGTCTTCCAAGCAGAAAGTCCAAGTTCAAGTCCAACCTGTGGCTACTTTCCCCCATGTCATTTCTTATTCTGTCTCTGTAATTTCCTTCACTATCTACTGGATTATCCTCTCCAAATAAGGGCAAAAAATACCAAGAATAAATCATTTTTAAAAAGGGTATGCAATATTCTGTTGGTGATGTTTTTCCATCTGCATTTTCTATAAGATATTGCGATATTTTGTGAGTAATAGTCAGATCTTGAATCATTAATTTAAGATATATTTGATATCAGTGATTCCTGACTGGGGAGGCTTAGACCCCTCTGTCTCAAGGAAAAACTGATTTGATTCTTGAGGTCATAGGTCATATATCAATGATGTTTATCTTTTGCTTCGAAACGCAATATCTCAAGAACAATTTGGGGGATTTTTTTCAAACTTTGCACAAATGTCCACTCTGACTCAAAGATGAAGTGATTATAACTTGGAGGTACAAGGCCTAGGTTGAAAAGCCACCCAAGCCCTACTTAACCCAACAGGCAGTTTCACGTGTACACTTATTGGAAGCATAAACTTGCCAGATGGTGTAGCTCTTGTTTTGAGAGTTTGGTACCTTTTTTCAAAGGGCAAATTCAAAGTAAACTGGTCAAAATGAGATGAGAAACAAAAGTTTAAAAGTAGTAAAACAACCTAAAGACTTTATAACAAAATAACAAAAGAAATAAAGCAAGTTTGAATTTTAAAAAGTCTGAATTTGCTTTTGAAGGCGTCACCAGAGATGTATACAGCTCCAGCACTCTAGTGTTGAAGCCAGCAGGGAGTGATTTAGTCCAGCCCTTTAGGCTCGATAAACTTGAATAACCCTCCTCCACATTCAAACCCAGACTCCTCACACCCTGAGACATGCAAACTATATATTCAGCAGTATGATTGAGACTGCTCTGCTGCTTTATTTGATTTCCTTACACACATAATGAAGTTTATTCTCCTCTCCAGAGCAGCCGGGTTGGGAGCTGAATTGAGAGCGTGCAGGAGCTGACCTGGGGTCAGAATGAGGAAGAGGCAGCAGGTAAAGAGAGAGCGAGCCACAGCTCATTACTATGCAGAGTCACTACCTGAAATCAAATTAAAGCGATAATCCAATAAAGCTGCATTTTTGCTCGAGCTGACACCAGAGAACGTCGTCCCACACCCATGACGAGCTGTGATCAATAAGATATAAGAGCTGCACGCTAAAACAACTCAGCTGAGACAAAAAGATGTAGTTACAGGGTCACTGCTGCTCATTGTATCGGCTGCCTGTAATTACATTTCAGAAATGCTTTTAAGTTGGACTCTGTCTATCATTGATTTCCAGGTCGGAGGACAACTTTAAAGGCAGAGTAAGAAGAGATTTAGTCTCTAGGCTCTCAATGAATGAGCAATTTTAAATCAAAGTCAATCCAAATGTGAAAGTTTATTGATTATTTCTTTTACACTGGTGGGCTTTTCCTTGTTTGTAGGGCTGTCAGTATTAAGCATTAATCACAATGAGACTAAGGTCTGATATTCATGCATTCATTTTCAAAATCACATAAAACGTGCTTTTTCCACCAGTTTACTATGCAATTTAGTTGCAGCTCTAATGATGTAAAATAAGTCCACCACTGCTCCTTAATGTCTGATTTCACTTGTTATCAGCATTTACCTTTTAACTGTTTCCTTATACACTTTTCAATTCATTTTAAGTTCCTTTTTCTGTGATTAAGTTCATGCTATAATATTAAATCTACCTGGTGTTCCTGCTTTTCTTTCAAAATAAAAGCAGGTCTGTATCCAAAGTATTCTGTACCCTGTCATTTCAACCAATTCAGTAGATTCCTTTCACTGTACGTATTTTTGTTTAATATTTTCTTGTTTCCGTGGTCAAGTCAATATTATTTTCACAATAAAGCTGGCTTTTGTCCAAGGTGCCACCGTGGTTAGGTCATGCCCCACACACGCGCAGCCCAGATTTCACCACATGTAATTCCATATCCCTGTTTTCAGCTGTATCCCATGGCCTATCTCTCTAATAAGAGCAAAAAAATCCAGGCTTTTTTCCAAACAGGAAGTCAAGTTTCATGGTGCAGGTTCTCAAAGCAGTCCTGTTCGATCTCACTACCGTACACAGTTATTTTCATTTCCACAGTCAAAAGTTTTGAAAGGCACCAAAATAAACGTACCTTCCTACTGTTTTGGCACTCCACTACTGGGGTACCAAGCATACGTAGTCTAACCAAAAGTTTAGAGCTAGATTCACTACAGGCTTTTACCCTCACATTACAAGAAAGTAAAGATTGGCTGGGGAAATGCACGCAAGATAAATGATTTCTGCACCAAATGATACTGAAATGAACCAAACCGTTTGGTGGAAAAGCACCATCAGATTGAGATGGTCCAAATTTTGTTATGTTGCAGCCTGATGCTACAGTTTGCAAAATTTCATTTGTATTTTCATTAATCTACACTGAGTACCCCATCATGACAAGTGAAATCAGAATTTTATATTTTTTGCAAATTTATTGCAAACAAAAACCTAAATATTAGGGGTAGGAAAAAAAAACAATACAGCATAGTCTGGTGATATATCGTATTGTATCATCTCATCCACCTAGTATTGATTTTTTTCAAATGAATTGCTAATATGAACTGAAGTCTATGATAATGGAAAAATAAAATCAATTGTTTGGACAATTGTTTGTCCAGTGAGGTCGGCAGACAACAAACATGGCAGCACCAGGGGAAGGACATTAGGAATGCAAGCAGGGCATGAATGAGATGGATATGGCCCATGAGGTTTGCAAGAAGTACTACATGAAAATAAAATACTGCGGAAATACGACAAACATGAGGGCAAGACTAATGCTAAATCAGCTAAACAGTTGAAAAAAATGGCATAGATCACAATATATCGCAATGGTATCGCAATACTCACTGTATTGCAAAATGTTTAAAATCACAATAATATCGAATTGTGACCCAAGTATCGTAATAATATCGTATCGTGGGGCCACTAGTGATTCCCACTGCTACTAAATATCACTTAAGTAACATTGTCCTGGGCAAATAAAGTGTGAAAATAACTGGACTAGACTTAAGAAATATGCAGTAACAGGTGTACACAATGACCCTGTGTTGTTCAGTGGTTTATGTGAAAGCAGACTTTATTTCCAGTTGCTTTCTCTGTAAGTAAAATCTCATACACATATGCTACTTTCTCAAACTTAGTTCACATTGAAATGCAATAAAAAAAATGCTGTTATTTGCAATAAATAGCATAGTAGAGCAACAGCAGTCCATCCTTCATTGTGCAGGAAAACCAGCTCACTTAGAGTGAGCAATGTTTTCCTTTACATGCAAACATTTTCTATCTACTTCTCTTCAGTGACCATTTCATTTTAAAAGTTGTCCCACTTACCCAAACCAGGTCTTGTCCAAAACTGTCTACACTGGTGGTAGGGTTTGTGTCTTTGTAGTGTGAAGCAGCAGTGACTTCAGTGGTCTATTCAGGTATCTTTTCCAAAAAAGGCACTTTCATGACCTAAAATGCTGTTGGTATGTTTATGGAAGGTCAGAATGCACAAAAATACCTCAAGTTTTCAAAAATACCTGCCTTTGTGTGGACTAGTTCTTTATGTATACCTGAATCCTCTGGAGAAAATGCTATCTCTAATGGCTGTAAGTACTGGATAAACTTTGTTTTGATTCAACAAAGATCTAATTTGTTGATTTCTTTCAGGGTGAAAAGAGGAATCCAATGAATATATATAGTTGTGATGTAAAAAATAAAATGTCTTATGAATGGCTTCTTTTTTGGGCTCTAGTTACGGCCCAATAACGGAGAATGTGAGTTGACAGATATTGCTTTCTCAGATCAAAATCATGTTTCTATTGTTCACTTTTCATCATTTCAAAACACAGCTACATTCTGAAAAGCTTATGTGACAGGACAAATTAATTAGTCAAGCATTAGGTCAGTTGTTTTACTGTAAGATAATTTCTGGACGAGTTACAGGATGCTCTAAAAAAAAGAAATTGTCCAAGGTGTCATGATATTTCTTAAACACCATTAGTTGAACCTCCACTACAAAGGATGCTACAAGGAGGAAATGGGATGTCAATCTAGGACACAACAAAAACTCAAAAGCAGTCCACAGAAAGGAAAACATTCAAGATTAAAGAGGAAATAAACCCAAGGGTTTTAGCTGAGGTGGATACAACACAGCCACTTTTGGCTACTGGTGGCTACTGTTGAAGAAAATAAGGTGGAATAAGTGGTCTGTTGAGCTCTGTGGACATGGAAACTGTGCATCCATGTACATTACCTGTCTCCAGAGCAGCCAACAGAAAATTTCAGTTGCAATAGCTAGGTTATAACCTGTAGAGGGCAGTCACTATGCATAATTCTAGCACTAATGTAGAATTTGTATACTTTGTGCTCAAATGTCAAAATCTGGACCATAATTGATTAATGAAACATCATTCTAAATATCCATGTACAGAGGTTTTCATCTGAAAAATGTGGTAGATAATCCTTGATGGTCAGGTTCAGGTTATTTTAGTTGTACCCCTAGGTAGATTTGTTTGGCAGCCTGGTGAAGTTTGAGAAATCTCATGGCGTCAGTAACACCCTGGACACTGAGATCGTCCCAAAGTCAGACACTAAGGAGGAGGAAACTCACATCCTTATTGTGGAAGGCTTTCTGCTTTACACCTATGAACCTTTGATTGATGTGTTGAACCAACGTTACTTTATTTCCATCCTGTATGAAGAATGCAAAAAGAGGAGGTGCTCTAGGAACAACACAGTGCCAGATTCACCTGGCCTGTTCGATGGCCACGTCTGGCCCATATATTTGAAACACATGAAAACACAAGATTGTAACACTAATTTTGACACACAGGTCACAAGACAGAGGTAACATGAAACAAACAACATAGAGAAGAAAACTACTCTATGTACCTTAACACTGTTGCATTTCACCTGAACATGCTTGCTAAAAGCAGAGAGTTATACAAATATGAGATTTAAAGACTTGTGAGAACAGTTTCGGTCTACCTAACGAATGCATTAAGATTTATCTCATCTTGTTAAGCAGGAATGAGTGGAGTCAACCCTCAGCAGTGTCAGAGACCGAGACCAAAAGTCTGAGCCAACATGGGCTCAAGGCTGAGACAATTAAAAACTACACATGGCCTCTGGGAGCAGACTGGAATAATTCATGATTACAAATGCAGAGAGACTGACTGCTATCAGCGTCCACAGTGACTGCAGGCCTTGGTGGATTAGCCACAGTCTGATTTCAGAAAATATAAATCTCTAACATCACGTAATGATTATTTTTGCGAAAGCCAGATAAGGATAAATAGCTTTCCTAGACATAAATGCAAAACCAATAGGACTGATAATCTGATAACAATGTGTAATGCATTTATGTTGGATTTATTATGAGTGTCTGAACGGTTGACCAGGAATGTTTTCTCCCCTTTTACCTCATTTGTACTGAAAAGTTATCATAATTATATTAGATATAGTAAAACTCAAAGACTCTTTAACAACAATACAGCAGCAGTCACAGACTTCTCCTAATCATGGCATCAAATACTGTGTTACCTTGATCAACCTATGACTGTCTTTAACATTACATGTTACATGTCAGCTAATTAGCATTCAGCTATGCTTTGATGATGAAGAATTTCTTCCCCCCTCCAAACAGCAGCATTACTGACCCAAACAGAAGGTAGGTATGTCAAACTTTCCGTACTTTAGTAAACTTTCCTCTACTGTAGACATACTGGTATGTACACATTTCCTAAGCTAAGTTCTGACTAATTCTCTGATTTGTTTACATGTGATGTAAACATGCAGCATTTTGGAAAATAGAGAATAAACTGCTCAGTGCTGTGGCTCCATGTAGTGGTCAAAGGTAGCTGCTGATGTTCTAAGCTTTTTATTGCACTCCAGACCTCCATGCTGTCATGTGACTGCAAGAAATAAATACAAATCATTGCAGTTTAGCTAATAACGCTCCTGTTTTTTTTTGTCGCACATCACTTCTCACATCTCACTCAATTGAAAACAGTTCAACAGTTGCGTGTGAACGTCTCTTCTGCAGTGCTGACTAATCAAAACAAGATTCTGATTCTCCTTTCCAGCAGGACTTGGTACATGCCTACAGTGAAACCAAAACTACCAGAAACTGGTTTGCTTACCATAGTGTTACTGTGATTGGCCAGGGGAAATCTTGGGGGAAATTTCAAGAGGAAGATGAGAGACACAAAACTCAACAATCTGTATTTGAAATGCTTTTTATGCACTGATGTTGTGTGATATTGTAATATTTTGAGAAAGTAGATTTTTGTGAGCTGTGAGTAACAATAATAAAAATTTAAACAAAAAAGTCTCTTAATATTTCATTTTGTAATGATGAATCTAGAATAATATTCCTATATTATAGGAAAGTTTCACTTCTTAAATTAAATTACAGGAAAAAAAAACTTTTTCATGACATTCAAATTTCCTGAGATGCACATATAGAGGCTAGAAACATCGATGCTCCTGTCAGTGGATTAGGCCCTGGCACTGTTTCTTGCTTATTTCCTGTCTCTCTTCAGCTTTCCAAAGGCAAAAAAGCTCCATACAAATAAGTTAAGAAACAAACAGGCAAACAAACAAACAAACAAAAAAAAAAACATTCACAATGTTCTTTTCCTACTTTATAAAGCTACAATAAAATTATGTCACAGTTTTTTTTTTTTACAAATGGAATTAACATTATTTGACTAGCTTGTAAACAAACATTTAACACCAACAGAAAATTGTGTTGTAATCCAGTGGTTCTCAGCTGATTTAGCACCAGGACCCACCACAACCTCCTCAATGGTAATTTGGGACCCAAAGTTCTCAAACAATCATACCCAAAAATTTTAAGAAAAAATGGGGTAGTTAGGACTTGAGATGGAACAGAAGACTTGATGGAAGAGATGGAAAGACGTCCTTTAAAAAAAGAAAAACAACCTATTATAGATTTTTTGACACATATTTTTTTCCGGGTACACAGTATTGACCCACTGGAAATGGCTTTGCGACCCACTTTTGGGTCCCAACTCACAACAAAAATGAACTTTAGCTTAAAATCAATGAGGAGTGATACAAAATAAAAAAACAAACCTGCTTTTTCTTTAGATAATTTCTGTCATTTTAGCTTTTCAAACTTGCAAACAGTTTGTGGGGTATTTTTCTACATATATCTTTATTTAAGTGTCTACATTGTTAATAACTACTTGGTGTTTTGTATATATGAACTGTTTCATTGTATAGGGTATATAACATCATCACTAAGTGGATGGTCATCAGAGGCTATTTGGTTACCAGCTCAACTTTCTGGACTCAGCCTTTAAATAGATTTGCCATCATATGCATCACTTCTGTCAGGATAAGAACTTTTTCTGGTTAAGGGCTTGGGTTCCAGGTCTGCAGCTGGAAACTCTTGATTTGGTATGCTGCAAACATCCAGACAAAGCAGCTGTGCTGCTGCTGCTTGTTGCTGTAACTAGGCTGCCCCATTGTGCATGTTTTTAATGTCCCTATAATGATTAACAACCTCATATTGCTCAGTGCAGTTGTCACGCACAAGTAGAAATCATTACAACAAGCAGGATGTTAATAGAAGAATTTCAGTGGAATGGTTTAATAATTTAATAAAGGACACTCAGGAGATTCTTAGAAGTAATAATTGAAAGTACTCCCACAGCTTTTTTTTTTTTAAACACAATCAAAGTGATGTCCTATCAGTGGCCTTTATCCGGCGTTATCGCTCTTTTCCAATTAAATTCACACCAGCTGCTTCCTATTCAAAGCATGTTTCCCAGCTGCAGTGCCTCAACACACTCCTGTGGAGGTAGTTCATTTTCATTCCAATGAAGCCAGCGAGTGCTCACCTGCATCTCAGAGCGGCTCCAGCCTCCGAGAGGCCGGCATGAGTGGATATGAGGCCTGCCACGCTACATTAATGTGGATTCTGGGGAGGCTGAGCTGTAAACGAACAGCAGCTAGCTGAGATTAGCCCTTATCGCGACGACTGAAGCCCCTGTGTGAGGGGAAGAGGGGAGGCGCTAACACTATCTCCACGGCTCATTTTTGAACATCATAAGCCAGGTTGGTTTAGTCAGTGGCTCCTCTATTCTGGCTGCTAATGGGAAAATCAAAGGGCTGTGTCGTGTCTGAAGCCAGAGGGTGGAGGCCGCTAAGTGAACGCTGCACTTCGGATTTCATGCCATGTCTGTCTTTTTCTCTCCGCCTCATCAAAGCCCAGCAGCAGACGAACACGAGCTCTTATCCGTTACCTGAGGACTAATTGGCCTTTTAATTCCATATCAGATCTGAGCTCACTTCACCGGATCTGAACTGACTGAGTGGCCACGGGACGTCATTGTATCAAAGCACGTTGTGAAGGGATGGTTATAAAGTCAGCCATCCTTTTCAGACGGGCTTTGAGCACATGGCAGGTGTGTCTGCGCTTATGAAGTGCTCATATCACTGAAAAGAGACTGCAACTAAAACAACAAATCATAGAAAATCCCCAACATGACCCCCAAAAAGAAAGGAAACAGAAATAACATTAATGCTGCATGGTAATAACATTACTAGCCATGTTATCCCTTTAATTACCATCATGATAAATTTGCAATGTACTGTGCCCCATCTATAATTCCTTATGAGTATGTGTCTGTTTCCAGCAGCAGTACCACTGCTCTAAAAGTAATGACAAATCTCCAGTTAATGATTTAAGCCACATTTATCAAATAAGTACCTGTCAAAAAAGAACTCACTTAGCAGGCCCTAAGTATGGTAACAGAACATAAGCATTGAGATCAAGCAGTAAACAATATGTACAGACTATTTTTATCTGCTTTACAGCACTGGAAACATTACTTCACATTATCAGATAATGTCTGATAGTTACCACTCTGCACAGAGGTAGGAGGAGAAAAAGCTGTTTACTTGAGCTTCCATCCTAAAGTAACTCTGTGAAGTGTGTGAACAACTCTGCACCCATAATCACTTCCAGTTCTCCTGTAACTAAAACTTAGCATCCTGATTGTTTCTTGAATCTCAGTGAAGATGTAAGATGCATGTAGCTCTACAGCTACATGCTCTGCTGGAGCCAAGTGCTTGGTCTGACCTGCTTCCTGTATTATATGATGTTTTTAATCATGTGACATTAAAACTGTGTACAGTGAAAATAATTTGGATAGATGAAGTTTAAGGGTAATAAAAATATGATACCACCAAATCCTAAACCAAATAGACCCAGCTGTCCTTTAGGTGCTTAATCAACAAATGTGCTATGATTTTCAGAGATTTCTAATTATTTAAAATGACTCAGATGACTCAATGCTATTAGGGCTGTGTATTGTCAAGAATCTGGCAATATGATACGTATCGCAGTACGGGGGTGCCAATACAATATATTCAATTTTAATATATAAATAAAAAACAGTGAATATGAGGATTTTCCTTATTTGCTGTAATGAATGAAAATCAATAAAGAATAAATTGACTCCAATCTCTTTATACTTCAGGTCTAGAGTTTTGTGAGGGGACAGGCTGGGAGACAAGTTGGTCCACATGAGCATCTTAAGGACTGCTGGGCTGTGTTGTGGAGAGGGCATGAAAGGCTGCAGTGTTTTAAATGGAATCCATCAGTCTAAACAACACTAAGACGGCACAGGTCCTTACAAATGAAACAAAGTTTTGACTGTGTAACTATGGTTGCACAAGTAGAGACCAGCAGTAGTTTCAACAAGCTCGTTTCAGAGTCTGTTGCGAGGCATCAACGCGTTTCACGTTAGCCATAATGTTATCGCTATCTTTCATTTTGAGCTTGCAGATTCCTCTTGTCTTAGTTATAACTCTGATGTGGTATTTCTTGCAAATGACATGACTCTTGTCTTAGTGCGTACTGTCTTTAATTTTCTGGAAGCCAAAATAAGTTATCACATCTGCTTGGATCACTGACCATAAGTGAACGGTTTACTCCAGTAGGAAGGCTTGCAAGATCTCTTTGTCTAAAGAGAGGTGAAGAGAGAATCAAACAGCTGAATGTATTCTGCCAACTAGAAGTCCAAGGTTGAATTACAACACAAAACTACCCCACAAAGTAAAATAGCGATAAGCACTTTAAAGTATCAACAGCATTGTGTTGTGGAATATCGAAATTTTTTAGTGTACATAGATATTTTCTAACATCTCTCACTGCTAATATGTTCCTTTTTTGTCTCACTAGTTAGTAGTTTCATGAACAGACTTAAAAATACAACATAGAGAATCGTTGGCTTTACATAACAAAAATACTGGATGCTTAAGCTACTGTAGATTTTCTGTTGATTGATATTAACCATAGACAGTTAAAAGTATAGGACAAAGTCTGAGAGATATCAGCCATTTGTTACTGAAGCTGTCTTTTGAAGCCACCCATGGCAGCCACCATATTGAAAAAGCTGTCAGAAACTTTCAGCCAACCTAGAGACAGACAAAGAGTCATGCCTCATGATCAACCTGCTGGTGCATTTCAATACAGATATGAGCTACTCTGACCAAAATGGGTTTTTAATCATGCAGGCTGTGAACATGTTTATTTCTGCTGTATGAATGGACATTCTAACATGGGGTGTGGATGCAACTTCTACTGCTTCTGCAGAGAGCTTATAGATGACATTGCAGGAACTGCTTTTTTAAGTTTTAAATTGGCTTGACAAAATTCTAAGAGATCACCAGAACAATTCTGCATCTTGCAACTCAAAAATAAAGGATATGTATTAGCTGTAAACTGTGAGCTATTAACAGTTAGCTGAAAAATAGCCAGTACAGTTGTATAACGTCAGTAGATGGTAGTTTGCACATAGTTGGTTTGCAAATCCACTAAGAAGACAGAACTATCCTGCTACTATTTTTGAGACACCTACATCCACCTCTACCTACATCCTAACTACAGTGCAGCTCAGGGGAAGAAATGGGCTGATATCTTTTTTTAAGAGACAGGGGCTGTTTAGACTTTACAACTTCACTCAATGATAAGCATCCTGTACTTGACTGCTTTCACATCTCCTGCAAACCATTCTTAAGTACACATGTATCACGTCCAAGATCACCTCATTGAGTATGGAAAGCTTGTGCTGACACGTGTCATATGAGCTGGACTTTGGGGTCAAAATTACTCACATTCAGGCCTGAGTTTTTATGCAAGGCCACCCTTATACCCTTATATTTTCATAAAGAGAGAAATCATATACCATACATCATGATTATATCAGGTTTAAATAGGAAGGCTTAATCTAAGAAGTTGAACACAAAATCAAAGCCAAATTAAGCCACATATTTACAGTGATCAACAGCATACTTAGGGGTTATGAAAGTTTATCTTAAAAACATTTTTGATGTTTTAAATACATTTGGTAACGCTTCATAAAAACTTGAACAGAAGAGAGTCCAGTGAATTGTTTCTTCTAATTTCTTGCAGCCAAACATATTACAATGATCAAAGACAGATACAGACATATTTCTGTTGTTTTCCTCCCCTGCACTATGGTGTAAGTGGTTGGCTTGAATTTGTGTCGTACTGCTGTTGTTTTCTCTACATTAGACATGCAGCAGAGCAGCGGCTCCTCTGTAACCTCATATATTTCACTTTGTAGGTCACCACTCCTCGACCTGCATACACACACAGGATCAGAATAGAAAAACAATTGTAAAAGCCTCCATGTTTCTAAACCCTGCTCTGAAAACACGGCCTGATATTTGAACAAAAGGTGCACGTTGACTTTGACTGTGTCAGGACCTCGCCTTTTGTCCGGCTGCACAGCGGGCTTTTGTAGGAATAATGTCCATTTAAAATGGAGATTGTCCTCACAGTGCGCCTTTCAGCCCGATGCTGTGTACCATTAATCACAGAGGACAGCGGCGGCTGACGTCCTCAGACAGGCAGGCAGGCTTTAATTGTACAGAGGAGAGGGTTGGACCATGTGCATGCAGTCTGATCTCACTTACAGCTCAGACAGACAGATTGGTCGGTGTCAGTGCTTCAGAAATGATGCTGTATGTAGCCTGGTATCACTTCTAGAAGCTGTCCTCAAGTACCATTGAGCCAACGTAGCATCAGTTCAAATTACATTGCCAGGATATTCACTCTACAATACGGTCAATATCCAGTGGAAAAACTGATATTGCTACTATATATATATATATATATATATATATATATATATCTATATATATATATATATAGTGCTTAACAAATTTATTAGACCACCTATCTCAGAGACCATCCAGCATCATGAAGTGCTTCAATGCGGACTCTTTCATTTTCAATGAGCTCTCCACGTTTTACCATTTTGAACAGGAATGAGGAATTTCAAACTGAATTCACCTTTTTATACCCAAATTTGAGCCGGCTCACTAGGCTTTTCTGAGAAGTCAGAAATTAATCAAACATAACATTCGACCACAAAAAACTAATTTTTCTGTTCAGGAATGCAAGTAAATAACTATAATTTGACATATTAATCAAGAAATAATAATGTGCTTTACTATTTTTTCAGTTTTTTTGGTAAATCAGTACATTTGAAAATTCGAGGATAACAAATGCTAATTATATTTTAGCATTAAAAATATTGTTTTGGTTAAAGAGCTTCTACATGTTGGTGTATTAACCATTGCAGAAACATAAAAAATGACTTTGGTTTTACCAATTTTTACCAATGCTGTTAATTTAGGGAGGCTGTGGCATAAACCTTACTTTGGGTGGTGGTCTAATAAATTTGTCAAGCACTGTATATTGCATTTTCTTTGAATAGGATGGATTGTATGGTATTGTATCATTTTGAGTCACATTATGTCATTTCACTGTGTGCCCTACTGTTTCTTTATCTCATGAGGATCCCCATCAATTGCTCTGTAGTGCACAGCACTTTTATATGTAGTTGCCCTCCCTTTTGCAGCTGTGAGCCTCACCTCTTCTTGGATTGCTTTCTCCAAGATTTTGGAGTGTTTCTGGGGAGATCTAAGCCCATTCATTCTGAGGAGCATTCAAGAGGTCAGGCACTGATGTTGGATGAGAAGGCCTGGCTTGGAATCTCCATTTTACTTCATCAAAGGTGCTCGATGGGGTTGATGTCAGGGCTCTGTGTGGGCCAGTCAAGTTCATCCACACCAAACCCATCAAACCATGTCTTTATAGTCCTTGCTTTGTGCACATGGGCACAGTCATGTTGGAATACAAAAGGCCCTTTCCCAAACTGTTGTCTAAAATGTCTTGGTATGGTGAAGCATTAAGATTGCTCTTCACTGGAGATAAGGGCCGAGCCAAAACCCTGAAAAAAACAGCCTCATAACATTACCCCTCCTCCACCACCATCCACAGTTGGCACAATGCAGTCAGGCTGGTAACATTCTCCTGGCATCCGCCAAACCCAGATTCACCTGCCTGACTACCAAACAGAGAAGTGTAATTCGTTGCTCCACAGAACACTTTCCTACTGCTCCAGTCCAGTGTCTTATGCTTGGCTGACGTAAGGCTTGCATACAGCTGTTCGGGCATGGAAACTCCATGGAGCTCCTGCTGCACAGTGCTTACATTTTTGCCAGTGGAGGTAAAGAACTTTTCAGCTATGAAATCCACAGAGCGTTGGCAACATTGTCACACCATGTGCCCTTGCAGTCGTTCACCCTGTTCTGCGATTTTACGTGGTTTTCTGCTTCATGGCTGAGTTGCTGTTGTTACTAAACTCTTCCACTTTTTAATACTATCATTGACAGTTGGCTGTGGAATATCTAGCAGGGATGAAATTACGCAAAGTCTTATTGCAAAGGTGGCATCCATCACAGTACCGTACTTTAGGCCAACGTGCCCTTCAGAATGACCCATTTAGTATCACAAGTGTTTGCAAATGGAGACTGCATGGTTAGGTGCTAAATTTTATACAACTGTGGCAGCAGGTCTGATGACAAACCTGAATTAAATAATTAACAGGTGTGGCCAATACTTTTGTCCAAAGAGTGTTTTAAAAGGAATATCAAATGTACATTAAAAACATAATAAAGTACAACAGACTGTTAACCCTATTTTGGATTGAGAATTAAAAAAAAGCCGTTAGCTTTAAATCCATTTAACTTTGCAGTTATTTCTGTAAAATTTAATGTCAGCCACAACACATACTCAAAATAAAAGGTAAGCATTAGTACTGTTGTGTTAATTTGTACTCTTTCATATCACATTGAAAAGTTTTGTTTAGTAATCATGATGGTGCACACATCAAGCACTTTGTAAACTCTTTCTAAACAAAGCTATTATTATTATTACAATTGTAAATAACATTACTGTCCAGTATAATTGAAACTGCACATTATTACCAAATCTTACAGCGCTAGTTTCATGTTTTATGGCATTACACTGCATTGTATTGTCCTTCAACTTTGGGTTTTGTATCATATATGTGCTTTTGTATGTTTTGTGTTGTAACGTTTTGCATCATAGTGCATCATATTGTATCATAAATAGCTGATGTCACCCAGACTTTGTCCAGTACTTTCTACGGTCTATGCCTTCAACCTCCGTTTCCATCCGTCCATCCTTTATTTCCATGTAAAAATAGAAGTGCTTCAACAACTACACATACCCAGATCCTTTTCCTATTCACTGGCCCCGCCGGCCGCCGTCTTTGAAACACAAAAACATCTGAAGAATGTCTCTCTCTCTCTCTCTGCTCTGGTTGATATATTCTGAGCTTAAACTCACAGTTTCTGACACACAACTTGAGAGGAAGTGGAATGTAGATTAGCTGGAAATGACTCACACTTGTGGTAGAGCAGGAAAAGCTGCAAGCTTACAAATGAAAGTGGATTTAAAATGCTAGATTTAACCTTAAATGGCATTCGCCACGCTCTGTTATCGCTCCACACAACTGCTCGTTGGGGGGTCAGAGCTGAGACGTTCTTGTAAGAAATGTATTTTCTTCTCGAAGACTTTGATTTGAATAATGGTGAGATTCTCCGCTGTGTTTGCTGCTGCCCATTCTTTTACATATTAATGCTGAAAGTCGGCTAGTGTTCGACTGCATTAACTTTGAAATCTCAAAGGTGACTATTTATCTCACTGCATCTTTTCTTGCCTGACAAATCTCTGAAAGCTGCCATTGTACCGTGTTCAAGAACCACATATGTGGACAACCCACTGCAGCAAGGATGTTTTCCTCCAAAGCCTTTTTACTGTACATGGTAGCTACTTTGAGCTCTACAAAAGCTATTTCATGCTCCACATTCCCAAATACTGGTATCAGGAGGATGATGTTGTGTATGTTATATCTACAAATAGTGAAAATGTAGGGAGCCCAACAAACATAATATTTTCATTTTTTATTGTTTCCAACATTATCAGTGATTTATAAGACAATGAATCACTGAAATTCTGAAGGGATATCGGCCTGTTTATCTGTGTAGAGAATCCTGTTGAAAATGACTTAAGAAAGCGTTCTGTCAATTTCTATCCAACCAAACTGTATGACGTGTTTTAAGAGCTGCGCTGATGTTTCAGGCTTTTGGATGATGCCTTAATTATCCTATTGAAGGGTATTGTCATACACAAGTATTCTCTTTAAGTTGGTAAAACTCTTTTTAAACTAATTAAGAAAAAACATCTTTCAGAAAAAAACAACATCTTTTTGGAGCTACTTTGAAAAACAACATTGACTGAGAGCTATGTCCATCACATGGATTGAGCAAATAAATTAAAATGATTGAAGTAGCTATACATGATAATTAGTGGTGGATGATGTTGCAAAATTTGGCATTGACACGAAAGAAATGCAGGGCCAGTATCATAGGTACCCAAACAAATATTGATTATTTTATCCTTATAAAAGCAGCATTATTTAATTTTTCCACGATTAAAAAAAAAGAATAAAACACCAAAAAACAAAAACATTTATGTATAATGACATCAAGAACCCTCCACAAGGGGGTCCCATGTGACAGCACTCAACCTGACTGCACTGCTAAGCCTAAAATTTCACATCCTTCATCATACATCTGAGTGAGTCACACACTGCACACTCAAAGCAAATCGCTCCCTCAGTCTCCGTGATTCCACAGCATATACCAGAAGTGCTAGTCCACTCCGCTCCACTTCAGTCACCAGGTCTATTTTCAGTGGATGCTGCTCCCAAAACCCCATTCATCTACGTGGAGCAGATCAACCCAAACAGGAGCCAGAATGCACATAGCATCCAGTCAATTTCAAAATACAACATGCCCCTGATTTTAAAACGTAAATCCATGTAGTGAAAACAGAGACTGGAAAGGCATAAAACCCAGAAGTGTGCAAAAAGCTGATCTGCTGCAGTGGTCTCTTTGGAACAATTTGGAAATAAAAACATAGAACTAGAGAGAACTAAAATCCTGTAAATAATTAACTAATTATAAAAAAGACAACTTAGTGCCCCTTTTTGGGATCATAATAAAGATTTCTCTTTAAATTGAAATCATGAAATTAGTTATAGATCAGCATTTCTTCACAAAAAAATAAATCATGAACCTTTTTATGAATGGAGTGTGATATTGCTGCGGATATTTTTTCAAAGTTTTGTTCAGACGAGTGCATGTGGTAGTGGTGCTGATTTTTAAGGCACACAGAAGAACAAAAACATCCTCCTCTCCAACACCACCTGATCTTTGTCCTCTCCTCATATCTGTCCGTAGTCAGTTCTTGTGTTTTTGCCTCATGTAGCGTAGATGCACTACTCGCACAGCTGGAGCTGTTTCTAAACTAACGGGACTTTAGTCTTGTGAAATATTTATCAACACAGTCTCCTCTAAACCTCAGACATACGACTTATAAATGCTCCGGATCAACCAGCTCACTGAATTGACTCCTCTGACCAGTCTGGAACACAAACAGGTAAGCCAATCTGTGCGCATAGGGGGCCTTGTTATGATGATAAAAGTCTTCTGGCTGAAACCCGTAAATGCACTTTTGGGCCATTTTCGGTCGAAGATTTTCGGTGGCCGAATATTTGGTGCATCCCTAATATCTTGTCATCTCTTGTCTCCAGCTGCTCAGAATACCCTATTGGTTTGTGTTGTGTATTATCATTCATATGTCAGCTCTACGATTAACTGGAGACCAGTCCAGGGTGTACCCTGCCTCTCGCCAAATGACAGCTGGGATAGGCTCCAGCCTGACCCCGAAGGGGATAAGCAGTGTAGAAAACGGATGTATGTATGTATGTATTGTGCTTTACCCATGCATATTGTATCATACTGTATATGTGAGATACTGCCCATGCTCACGCCCACTGAAATTAACATGTAAAATCACACTGGCCTAGAAGAGCACCAGCATAACTGAGAACGAATCCTTGTTCACATTTAGTATCATGATTAAGGACAATATTCAAAAGTATTTTAAACTGACCTTCTACATTCAAGTTTATATTATTATTTTTTATGTTTTGAAATTATAAAGTTCTAAATCAGTTCACATAAGTTGGTTGCAGTCACGTGATATGGATGAGTGCCAGATGGGGGCAAGAAGTGAATAATGAATAAGAATGAAGGAAAGTTGAAATATTTAAGTTCTGCATAGATAGGCACGCTGCAATATCATCCAGAAATTTCCACATACACCCAGTATGATCCCTACACTTTACAAAAAAAGTTATGTCCCCTACAGTTTCACCAATTGTTTTACTATCCTTCAGGCCTCCCATCATCTAGCATAGCCTAGCCAGATGAAGGTAAAAAGAATCCTGAGGAGTCTTGTACTGAGCAAAGAGGCTGTGCTGTTTTAACACTTTTTTTTACCCAGTTTTCGTGATTAAAAAAAATTGTTTTAATGGAAAAGCTGATATACAGCTAAGCTAATAAACCTTGTGGGGTAAGAGACAGAGTAATGATTGGTCGTTCATGAATGAGCCAGTGCCAGTTTTCTTTCCTCCAACAACTAGCTCTTGAAACAGAGTTGATTCAGATGACCTAGATCTCTGGAAAGAGACGGATTTCCCTTCGGAATGAGCGAGGCTGGATAAACATGGGCAGCAGGAACACGAGAAAGATCAAGATTTAATGTAACCCCATGAATGCTGAGTGGTCACCAGAGGATCTCCGTGACTGTTCTTTGTTTTTGCCTGAATGTGTCACTACTATCTGGACTCAAAAAAAGCTCAATATTGTTTCTATTTTGCAATTTGAACTGTTGACACAGTCATAAACTGCACAAATCCTACCTATCTGGAGTTCCCTGCTAGGACATGACATCATCTGCAAAGAAAGGGAATTCTTCTAGGGTGTTGGCAGCCTTCAGAAAAGACTCTGAGGTCACCATTGTTGATAGGCCTTTGTATTGTCTTACAAGCACTGTATTAAAGTTATTATACAATACTGTGACAACCCTAATACAATCAATGCAAAAAGAGTAAGACAAGAGAGACATGGTGAAGAGGTTAAGCTGCAGATAGGGAATTTAAAACAGAAACTAAAATGATATGGAACCAGGAATAAAAACATATGGGTTGGATGCAAATCAACGTCTGGTTCTGACTGCACTGCACTCAACAGTTTTTTTCTGTTCAATCAATCAATCAATCAAACTTTATTTATAAAGCGCTTTTCATACATGACATGTAACTCAAAGTGCTGTACATAGACAAATTAAAAACATTCCCTCAAACCCACCCACCCCCACCTTTTGCGTAATATAGACAATTAGAGTCATTCCCTCACACCCACACACCCGCAACCACCCTATCCCACTATCAACCACCCTAGAGACAACAGTTACATGTGCACCCACTCACACCCACTCACACACACCGTTTCACAAACACACACACACACACACACACTAAAATAGTGGACATTAGGCTGAGTACAGGAGACTGTTGTTTTTTTGTTTTTTTTTCAGCTGCAGAATCGAGGATAAGAAGAATGAACTTTCATCTACAAAACAAACGTCACGTTATGCACATTACACGCCTGTTAGTGTGATATAAAGCTTCTCTCTTGATCAATTTGTCAGCGATTTTAATGTTAAGACACATCGTTAATCCATACAGAAACCGCTGTCTTTATTTGGCAACATGTGCGATTTAAAGCGTTGAACTAAGCTTCGTCTTCCTGATCCACGATTCATCCCGCTTCACTGCAGCACACACACAGACACGGTCTGACACACGCTCATATACAGTCATAAAGGCTCTCCTATATTTGAATCTGCCTCTGAACTGTCTGATGTGATGCTGCAGAGATTTTCCACAGTATTTCACAGTCATTTGAACAGCTGCGGTATTAGCCCTGTGCGGTTATTTCTCCTGCTGACTGAAAGCTGCTCACAACCACTGAGGATTTAGTCCAACTTTTTAAAAAGGGGAGGGGGATTAGAGAGCCAATTCCATCACTGCATTCCTCACTATAAGCCAGAGCTGGAGCTCAGCTGGTGGGTTTGTGTCTTCGACCTGCCCGCTGTCGGTCTTAACAAGTTAAACAAACAGAGAAAAGCAGAGCAACAGACGAGTTTAATGTAAGATTCAGTAGGCAGGATCCTCAGGGTGATGATTAAATACATCACATTGTGTTAACACATGAATGACTTATAGTTTAAGATTGAAAAAACTGGAATGGTTACAAGGTAACAAATAAGCTAGGAGGAAAGAAAAATGGAACCAACTGTTACCAGTAAATATGCCAATTTATGTGTGGGATACAAAGCAGTTAGTTCATCATTCATTCCCTTGTTAACCAGCAGTAAATTACTCTTTCATTACCTAGTAACCATGCCAATATCTGTGGAGATTATCCAGCAGTAATTTACTCGTTCCTTAACAAATGACCTTGATAAATGTTGGTTAAACTACACCAAATTTGACTTAGTTGCAGGGTAATGAAAGGGTAACTAACTTATACTAAATAAGGGAACCTATGAGTAGTTAACTGCAAGATAACCAGGAAAAAGGATGGTTAACTAAAAAATAGTCTACACAGAAATAGGCAAAGTTACATGTAATGACAGAGAAGCAAACGGCTGCTTAACCAGGGAACAAACAAGAACACAGCAGCTGGTCAACCCTGACCAAATTGGCAGATTTACTTATAATTAAATGAGTAAAAAACTGTTGTTTACTAGTGAATGCATATGTGAATACCTGCTCATTAACCAGGGAACAAATGAGGACCTGCTGGTTAACCTTCACCAAATTGCAAAGTAAAAAGGGAGGGGATGAACAATTAAGAACTGCTAGTAAAGCAAGGGGCCAATGAATAACTGACTGCTTGTAAACATGGGAAGGAATGAGTGCTGGGTAACTAGTCCCTACGGCAAAAACGGACACATTTGCTCTGCAATGAGAAACTTGCTACCTGCTCTTAAGTAAGGAAGTCAGTAAGTTAGTAGCTGCTAGTTCACAAATCAGTCACAGTAAACCAGTGAACCAGTGAGTATGTCACTGCTAGTTAACCTGCAAAGAAATGTATGGTGGCCAGGAAGTGCAATGCAAATTTACAAAATCTGACACAAAATTACAAAAACTTTTCAAAACTTTAAACTTGGGTCACTTTTGTCAATTGGTAGATCCCCTTCCATAAGATACCCCTGTTTCTAATTGTTTTTCTCAGCTCATGGAAAAAAAAAAAAAAAAGTTTAATGTAGGTAAATTAATTTTGTAAAATGTTAATTCATTTCATTCTTTGTAAAAAAAAAAAAAAAAAAAATCATGAAATGTATTTGTTAAGTGTTTCACACGTGTACTTTTGGATTGGAATTTTTGTAAATTTGTTTTCTTATTTGTAAAAGTGTCTTGCTAAAATAAATTAGTTTCATGAAATGTAGAAATGTCTTTATTAATGTAAATTAGTTTCAAGCTTTGTAAAAGGGCTTCAGACTTTGTAATTTTGTACTGCACTTCCAGCCCACCTTAGAAGGGAGTACTATAGGCTAGTTAACCTAGACTGAAATGGAATAGTTACTAAAGGTAACAAATGAAAAACTAAATGCTAGTTTAACTTGACTTAGCTGGCATAGATACTTAGACAGGCCAAAGTGACTAACTGCTCATTTAGCAGAGAACAAATCAGTAATTAACCACCTTTTTTTCCTACACCAATATTTCCATAGTAATTAAAGCGGGTAGTACATGAGAGAATCAATGTGTAACAGTAGATAACAAGGGTAGCAAATGAGTAACTGATTGCTAGTTAAGCTGACTCACTATCTGCTTGTAAATAAGTGAGCTAATAATAAAGTAAAATTGACATTAATACAAGAAAATGAAAGAGAAATCAACCAGTTACTAGATAATAGATGGGAAACTAACTGCTACTTCACCAGGGAACAAATAAGATACTAACTACTACTTGAACTACCTCAAAGTGGTGTGCTTGCTAAGAGATGAATGAGTAACCAACACTTAAACTGACTAGTTACAAATAAGCGCTATTTAATCTTTTCAGAAAGTGGCATACTAACTAGGTAACTGAAGAATAACTAAACTGCTAGTTAACCAGTAGCAGAACCAGTAAGTATCTGCTGTTAACAAGGAATTAATGAGTAATTTACTGCAACTTCATCTCCAACATTTTTTGAAGATACTTAATAAATGAATGAGTAACCAAAAGTACATTAAACAGAGAAATAAATGACAAATGAACCAATGGTTAATAAACATTAATATTGATGTCTATACCAGGTAATGAAAGAGTTATTACCGGCTACTTAACCAGGGTATGAATGAGGTAATAAGTAGTTAGTAGGACAGGTAAACTTGGTATAGTTATAAGGTAGTAGTAAGTTCTTCATTTGTTACATGTTTGACTAGCTGTTAGCTACATATTTGTTACCTTGTACCTATGCCAGTATAGGTTAACTAGGAGGTATTTACTCATTTGTTACCTTCTAACTATGTGAATTCCCATGTACCTTATTGCACAGTGTTAGTCATCTATATATTCATCTGAATGTTTAACACAAAGTAATATATTCAGTCGTCACCCTGAGGAGCTTTTTCACTGAGTCATGTATTAAACCGGTCTGTTGCTCTGTTTTCTGTTTATTTAGCTTGTTAAGACTGACAGCGAGCAGGTCGAACACTCCCACTGACAGCTGAGCTCTAGCTCTGGCTTGAGTGTTAGCCATAAATGTTCCTCAGGGGTAATGAATGAATTAGTAAACACTAATGTCTTACTAATGATAGACATGATTTATGATTGACAGCTGTTTCTGGTGTCGGTAACAGCAGGCAGGCGAGCATTAGGGGCTTGTAGAAAATGATTCTCAGGCGTCAAACATGTGCAAGAGGATCCTGCTTTCCTCTGACATGCTGGTAAGTTGTTAAAGATGCTTTTCAGTCTGTCAATCATTGCAACTGATATGGTGAGCTCGCTGTGTGTAGCGTACACACTGTGATCAGACAGGGTGTGAGCCAGGAAGATTCTGGGGGTCTCTTAAAATCTGCCTGCTTAGTATTTTTAGATAGGTTTTGATGAGGTTGTCGTGTATATATTGATGCTGTTCATGTTCGCACAGTTTCTATTCCTCTGCCTCATTCTTGTGAACACACACTGTAAGACCAAACAGTTGAAGATGTTAGCTTAAAAATCCAGAATAGTTATTTAATTTCTATTTTCCTGAGTTAACTGAGCACATTTTTAATTTTCAGTAGACAGTACTCATTTTTTTTTTTTTTTTTTTTTGTAACTGCACCCAATTTATTTGACAATCTGTTTTCCCAGAATGCCTTTGGAAATTAGACAGTTTTGCACCAATGAGTGAAGTTACTGACTAATTGGGAAAGTCCTGCCTGTAGGGAGCAACCATGATATATTGTACATCGATGATATACTCAACAAAGGGGTGAAAAGGACTTCCTGGTTCAGTGTACATTCATCACGTAATCACTTGTAGTCCCTTTAGTAGGACTACCTTGAGGGGCATTAATGTTCAAGATTAAAATATATGACAGAAATAAGGTAAAATTGCTGTGGATGAAGACCCACATAGTGTTAACGAGGAGTACTTACATGTTGTTTTGAGTTGGATTTAAAGGGAAGTTTTAAGAATAACAAAGTTTCCACTGTGCAGTTTAACTCAGAAAGTCAAGTTAAGCTAAGGAATGATAACTCAAAAAATCGATTTCCCCCACAAAAAAACTTTGATGTAATCAGTTTCAATATGTATTTTGAGTAGTTTTACCTTTTTTGGTTTTACAGTTCAGTATCTCAAGAAACTTTCAAAGGATTTTCTTTGGATGTTGCAAAAATGTTTCCCCCTGACCCAAGGATGCACTGATTGCATTTTTGAAGGTCACAGTTCAAAGATCAAGGTCACTGGCCCTTCTACTCATCCTTTTTTAAGGCCTTTCTTTTGGACACAATATTTTTTAGAACTTTCTGAGGTTCAAAAGAAGTTCAAACTCACTCAAGGATAAACTGATTTGATTTTTTAGGTGAAAGGTAAAAGGCAACATCAATAGGTCTCAGTATCAGGTATCAGTGCTGATAGCCTGAGTACTCGTACTCACTGAAGATACTATACTCAGTACCATTTTAAGGCGTGATGTTAGCCTCTCATTAAGTGAGTATATAGTTAAAATTGTTTTCAAAAAGCTAGTCTTAATCTTCAAACAGTGGGTCAGAGTGTTATTTGTTTGAGAAAATTCCAAATGAGTAATCAGACTGGTTAGAGACTTGCCCTGTATTACATGCAGGTTTTCTATAGTAATTCATGACAATCATCAGTTGCTCACATAGCAAGTAAGTCAGCCAAAATGCTGGCAGCTGCAGGGATTCCTTTGGTCTAAGTGACAAAAATCAGCAAGTCCTCTTATTTACCCATTTATACAGTGTTTTTACAAGGATTTGTGTTTGTTACAGGCATTCAGATACAAAGTAAAACTCATTTATGTTGTGTGTGGGCAAACTTCAATGCATGCTGAAAAATGGTTTGATATCTGATAGCTCAGACTGCACGCAGAGGTGGCCTGGGATGCTTTCATCCAGACTGGATTGATTGTGTTCATGCAATTCATACTGGCACACATCAGGGTGTTTTTTTTGTGTTCGCAGCACTTCATTAATCAATCAATCTTTGTTTGTACCGCACCAATTCATAACCAAAGTTATCTGAAGACACTTTATAAAGATTGCAGGTCAGACTGTACTCTCTGCTGGGGCCTCTAATATACCAGTGTAAATCATAATATTATAATAAAGACTCTATCAAAATAAAGATCAGAGTGGATCACCATGAGCACAGCACTAGCAGTTTTTAGCCCCGTTGCAGTGGCGACATAAACCTTTCCTTTAACAGGCAGGACTGTCATGCAGAGCAGACTCATGTTCAACATCTCTGCTGAAGCTGCACTTGGGTTAGAAAGGACCAGAAGGAGGTGTTGGGGTGGAGAAAAGAAATCCATACAAAACCACTGTATTCCAGTATTTACAGTGTTTAGCATCCTAAGCCCAAAAACATCCTTGGCATCATCTGTTTTTTGTCACAATTCTTACTGCGCTGTCTGTCACAAGAAAGTTAAACTTTCATCACATCAGCGTCAATCAGTGTCACTCTTCCCTTACTCACCAGCCAAAATCAAGAAGGGGCAGGACATATGACAACAGGAGGAGAACTGATCTGATTGGGTTTTTTTTTTTTTTCTGAGTGTACAGCTGCTGTAAATAACCAGACTGGATTCCTTTCCACTATTGTATGTTTCCTTGGGGATTTTTCCTTGAATAAAGACAAAAAATTAAGCATCTTTTTGGGTACCAACAAGAAAGGCAGAAGTCAACTGTCACATTAAACACTGGTGAGAAGTGCTGTGGACCAGGAGTTGTGGGTGTTGCTAGTGGGGACTGTGAATACTCTTAAGGACCACCTGTAAACTAACGTGATCTGCTATATTCTGTATGTATACAAAAAGCATGGCTTTATCTATGTCTGTGAAGTGATGGGAATTGTTTTTAGAGATCAGGTTTATTTGACTCAGCTCGATAATAAGAGCCTGCTTTCCAGCTCCCAAATGGCTCTTCATCTGGTATCATTTTGTCTTTTTATATAAACAACAAAAATGAAAGAAACCGTAGACCGCTCCTGTAAATTACCAAAGGAGCCACCTCTTAGTGCAGACTTGTCCATGTACAACACATCACAGCTGCCTCAAAACTTCTCACATGTAATTGAGTCATCAATTTTCTGGCTAAATCATACATCACCTTGTCCTTTAAAGGTATGTTTACAACAACATGAGGGAGAAAAGTTGTTAAAGAGGCACTGCTAGCCTCTTGGCTAGTGGCTAATTGGCCATCCATTCACACAGCACATAGGGAAGCCAAGCCACGGTAAGAATGCCACAGAAATGATGTATGGGCTGACGTTTGGATAAGAAGCACTGATATCAGGTCATCACTCAAGAAAGACTGTTAATGTGCAATATAGACACATGAACTCAAGTATGGCAACTTGGTATATGAATGCACAATACGCATTGTTAATGCAAAATGTTTACATGGCCACTGATACACATGTATCCCTTACATTACAAGTGAGTTTTCCAGAGGTGGTATTTTAGTTCTCTTACTGCTATCAGAGCTGAACCTCCTCCTCCGTCCTCTCCTCCTGCAGACTAAACTCTACATTTATGCTGACTGTTAGAAATCTGCACGAGCAAACACATCCAATTAACTCCGCTTCATTTTTTTCTTTACTGCCTGAGCCATTAAGTCGAGACCGAGAGCCAAAGAGTTTTTAAATTTTAGCTGAGTCAAAGATATAAACTGGAGTTTTATTGGGGAAATACGGGAGAGATTCTGCAGCAGGGATACTGAATCCAGCAATGCTCTGTGTCGGCTCATTACTCAAAAAGTAATTTTACTACTTATTACTGTCTGTGAGCGGTAACTCATGTACACTCATTACACTCCTCTCTTACTGTTACTGCTCTGAAAATAGAGAGTGGATGTGTTGGCATCATCAGACATCATGTGAAATCTGTTTCTTTTAATGTGAAGTCTAATTATTGTTTAATTAATTTATCCACTCGCTCCCCACCTGCTGCTGTAATGGGACCATATGTTCACTTAGATATAAGGAGCAGTCGAACATATTGTCATAAATTCATCAACTTACTGCATAACAAATGTTAGAGAAAGTGTTTGTGCCTTGATTTTCTTCCAGATCTTGAAGATTTATTCAGTCTTGTTCCAAATATCACTCTTTTATTCCAGAAACATATTCTTGAAAGCACTTCCAAAGTTTTCTGCTTTGATTATTCAAAAAAGAAAAAAAAAAAAAAAAGCAAATGTTGCTGCACTGCTCTGTATATGGAAGCTCAAAGAGGCAAGGAAGAAAAGTAGTTGTCCATTTTCTAATTTAGATGCTTTCCAAATATGACATAATACACAGGAAAAAGAGATTTGCCAGCAACTCACATGTTTTCTTGGATGTGATATAAAATTGTGGCATATTTTAGAGTTGATGAAGACCAAAAGCCAAATTGCACCGGTTTAATAAAATCATTCTCTAAGTTTTAACTGTTGCAGGAGCTTTCTGTTTTCACATCAGTAGAATTTCACTGATGATTATAAATTATAGGGAAGTCAAACACAGTGTAAGTACACCACTGGTTTGTGCTTTTCACAGAAAAAGTCCAGTTTGGCATTCCTGTGTAAAAAAAAAAAAACTCCCTTTGTTTGCACAGAATTCTTTTATTCTGTTTTTCCTGTCTCAGTTAAACAATGAATTAAGTTGCTCATAGGTAGATTTATTGAGGTAAAACTTATAAAGAAAGATAGCAGGGAGATATAACCACCACACATTTCATATGCACCTGGTATGGAAGCTGTGACCACACGAGCCAGAGCTGTTACAGGCCACTAAACATCTCACCTTGACACTTCATTAACTAAACACACAGCCATGGGCAGAGAATAATAGTGGTCCATAACAAATGCTGGTATATAACCCCCACTTTAGATACCTATTATTTCTTTTAAAAAATTTACTGTGACTTATAATATACAAGGATGACTTATACCAGTATAAAGTGCTGAGACATGCAATGTCATTTCTGCACCTGTTTGCAGCTGCCACACACTACACGGGATCTAACGTAATTGAAAATTAATCTCCACTCATTGTCATTTTAAGCGGCCACTTCAGCCTCACTGCTCAGAATGTGCTGGAATACTAAACAACACAGACCAGACCAGCACGGTTGGTACTTGTAATTATCTTGTCCAGAGCGGAAACTCATCTAAACACCACATCATTGTCAATAAAGACTAAGTCATGGTAAGGTTGATCTAATTTACTGTAAACTTGGTCTACATTAACCTGACGATGATAACTGCAAATAAAGATGTAAAAACTTTATTTGCCATGTTACACAAGAAGTGCATCCCATGTTCACATGAAACGAAACTACAAATTTTCCATACGTATTCCTACAGCTAACTTATAAAATATATTGTCTTGAATGTCTATAATAACTTAAAATACTCATAGCATTGCCTGTCTGATACCATTCAGTGGATGGCAATGGATTGTCCTTAGGTGTCCATCTGCCACTTTTAACTAATAGAGTGGTGCAGGAATGAGATCCTGAGCATGGTTTCGCATTTGCCACACCAACATCACCAGGTAACTCGGGATCTCTCCTGCTCAAAACTTAAAAAAAAAGTTTTTCTGCTCTCTCTGTCAGTCTATTGGCTCTCCATCTGTATATGTTCTTCTTTGGTGTACTCATACAAATATTCTCTCGTATCCACAGTAGATGGCACATCATCAGCACTTCAGCAAAAATCGCTCATATTATCTTTGTTTCAGCTTGGTGTGGTGTTATTATCCCTGTAGAAGCCTGTAGACCCATACAGCTTATCAGATACTATCAGTGCGTGGCCAAAGGAGACAAAATGCCAAAAGCTGCATCGTAAATTAGTGCCTGACAAGGGAAATTAAGTCCTTTGTGTGTTTTCAACACAATGTACAGGCAAGCCAACATATTTTTTTGTCCCATTTTTACATAAAACTGGTTAAACTACACCAATAAAACATTCCTATCTACAGCAATTACACCGCGGATCTCTCTGAGCTCTTAATAACCACAGGATCAACTTTCACAGAAATCACTGCAAGCTAATGCCAATACTATAGCCAAGTACCTCATACGTCCCAACTTCAAAAATCCCAAAATATCCCTTTTAATAAAGATGGTTTCTAAAGGACACCTAACTAGGACTGCAGTGTTTGTCGTGACCATATACATCATCCCCCCAAGCACAGCAACTGAGCCTGCCACTCACTCATATCCTCAAGGTGATGACGCCAAATTTGGTCAACCATGTTGTAGTTCAGTATAGCATAGCTTTTTACTTTTGTCAGTTATATTAACAAATAATAATGATGCTTATATCATTAATCTATGAAGATAATCTTTATGAACAAAACTTGTACTTTTCATAAACTTTTGTTGGACACAGATCTTATTTTCCGCAATGATCCAAAAACCCATTGAAAAATCCTATAGGGAACCCATGTGATGTTTACATCCGGGTTTGCCTACAAAATTACGTCAAGACTGCACCACTCTATTCCCCAACAAATAAAGCCCACCCATGAAAGTTGAAAAAGCCAATCCATGAAAGTTAAGCCCACCCCCAAAAGTTAAAAAAGCCTACCATTGGTATGTTTCTACGTCACAAATTTTATATTAAAGGTAGAATGTTACCCCTTCTAACCAACTTTACCATTCAGAGACCACTCCCATGCTCTCCTGCACCCGCACTGCCTCGGCTACAAGAGCTCCGGGTTTTGTAACCCCGGTGCTGGAGGCAACCGCTCAAACAGGTAGTGCTCAGGACCACCACCGTCCACCACCACACTACAGCCTGTTTCAGGGGACTGTGGAGGGGAAAAATCCTCCACCTCAAAAGATTGCTCTGAGACAGCCAAGTGGCAACCTCTGGTCCTGAAAAATGAAGTCAATGTGGAAATGCAAAAAATTGCCATACGGCAAGTGTCCACTTGAGGCTGGCTGCAGGAACACCGGAAGTCCCGTCTGAACGCCTGTTCAAGAACTGTTTTTTACACTAGAAATAAACTGTTTTACAGCCTGGTTCAAAAGGCCAAATGTGTCTCATTAGCTAATGTCTTCATGTGCTCTCACTGTACGGGGGTGATTTTTCTGTACCACAATCGTTTAGATTATATTTAGGAAAAACCTCACTGCGGACTGATTGGCGCATCTCTCTTGATTGACATATAGCTCGACAGGCAGAAGCTACAATTCTATCATCCAGAATGCTAGCTAGCTAGCTGACAGGAAGTCGAGCTTAGTGGGCGGGCCGTTAGGTTGATCCAAAGTTCAGTTGAGACCGCGATTTCAATATAGAAGCCACCGCAAATTGGCTTCAAGAGTTGTTTGAGTCCGCCTATTGTAAGCAGACGGCTGACATCACAGAGTTTGTCCAATTCTTTCTATAGTCTGTGGAGGCAGCAGTGCTGTGGGACTCTGTGTCACTTTCTGGCAAGGGGACGTCACTGTCACTCCTGCCTCATCTGGAAAACCCCGTTCTTCTCCCCTCCCTCCTCTCAGAACCAAACTGCCCATTTTTTGTGCATTTTTCAAATTTCTGAAGAAGTTAATAGTAAGTTGAATAAACGCACCCCTGAAAGTCACAAACGCCAAAAGGTATCACAGCTCCACATTTTCACTACTTTCCATCATGTAGGTCATAAATATGCCTTTAAAGAAAACAGGGAGAGTATATAAAGGGTGGAACAACCAAAAATGAAATGACAGAAGTGGAGGTGATTAAAAACTTGTGTAAATTGAATTATAAAGTGATATAACTGCATTTGAATTAAATTACAGGGGCACCTGTAATTTGTCTGCATATCCCTCAGAAGGTGGGTAGTTGTGCCCCTGAGTAAGTACCGTAGGTGACAGGCAGAGGCGGGGAGAAGGGCCTGTGAGTCTGTTTCATCATTGCAGTCTGAGAGCTCATCTACCGTATTCTAGCAAATAGATGTGCAAACTCCATACTGCAAAAACAGATGGTACTAAAACAGCAACACAGCTGCACAGAAACTGCACACTGTGGACTTTGCTGAAAAGAAAGATTACCCAGGAGGATGTTTTTTTCCCCCCCTGTGGAAGACTTTGAAACCAGACTGTGGCTTATGGACTGGGGCGACGTAAGGCAGCCTTTCACCTAATGTCTTTTCCTCCACTTCCAAAGTCACCGACAAAATTCCAAAGTCAGGCTGAAATCATGGGAGTCTTGCTAAAGTCGAAGCTCACTCCCGTTGTCTCAGCTGTTGGGTGGTCATAAGACTCAATTTGAGCAGTTTTAAGGCAGTCTTTCTCCACTCTTGGTGTTACGATAAAATCAAATGTGTTTAAAAAACTCCACGACTTGCTGACGAATTGTCTGTAGATGTGAGAGGGTCTCACAGATGTTAGTCTTTTAAGAGTCTTTTAAAAGTTTTAGCAAAGTCCTCTGGTGTAAGGCCAGCCTTAGATACCAGGATTTTACGATAAGCAGCACAAATCATGAATGAGATCCAGCAACAGAACAGCAGCTTCCTGTATTCTGACATGACATATGATGCTGTTACAACTATAAACATGAAGCATTTAAATGGCTTAAAAACTGCTGGAAATATTTTAGGTAATGTAAGAATTCAACTGACCAGAACTTCAACCTGCTGGTGATATGCTTTTGCAAAGTTTCCAGTTGCTGGACTGTAAAAGTACAGTTAAGAAGAAAGGCTGATTTTTATCTGTAGTAAAAATGTTAGAAGTATGCCTGACCAGGAAGACTACTCACTTTTGATGCCTGAAGTTTAATCAACACATTCTTGGGTCAGGATGACAAATTGTGTAAAGTTTCATGGAAATCTGTCAAATAGAGAAATTACATTCTCAAGCAAAGGATGCACACAAGTCTCATGATCTTGACCTTTGACCTATGATACAAAAAGTAATTTAATCCTTTACTCAGGGTGAAAATTTGTGTAAAGTTTGGTGAAAATCTGCCAAAAAATTTTTGAGAAAGTGTGTTTTCAAGAACGTACGTACGTATCAGCAATCAGAAGACAAAGCCCCCAGCTTCTGCTATCATCAGCCCAGATGCATGAAAGGTATTTTTAGTCTTTTTTGAATTGGTTTAAATATTTCCTTTTAAAAGAATTCCACATATTGTACATTTGAATCCTATTACAGTAGTCATACTGCTTTTTAATACATCCTTACATCCTTATTCTTTTTTTTTGTTCATTGTTTTTGCACCTAAACACAAACATACTTGACAATGAACCTAATTCTGTGAGCAGAGTTCTGAACTAAATCTTGAATACAGCATGATGTAAGATCCTGTGGGATTTTCCTCTCCAAGCAGCAAGATTAGGAGCTAAATGCAGCTTTAAAGTGGTTTAAATATGGTTATAACGTCCATGGGGAGGGATGGGGCCCCTCCTGCTTCATGCATATTCTCTCTGCATCGCTCGGCTCAGAGAAACGTTTGAGCTCTGAGTCCACAGAAGTCTGTCCTCCATCATCACAGTGCAGCTTTCTCTCTATGTGTCCAGGGCAGCTAATGTTTTAAGTAATGGCTTGTGAGGCCTGACAGATCGGCCACGCTCTCCCCGAGCTGTGGGCCTGACGCTCGGCGAGCGGGGAGCGAATCCATCAAAGCGACAGGATGAATTAGCGGCGAGACACCTCACTACCTGTTAGGAGGAACTCCCATCAGCAGTAATTGATTTGATAAATGTCGGAGCGTACACGGGATGAGAGACGGGGTAGTGGGGACGAGGAGTGGCGCTGAATGACGGAGAGAGAAGTTCAAACTTTAGATGGTTTGTGAAAATAAGACGCCTGTTTACCAGTGGAAACAACTTTGGATTCACCTCTGGAAACTTTTCCAGCCTTTAACTCAAATTTGACTAATGAAAACAACTGAAATATTGAATGTCAATGCCTTAAAACATCATGAAATGTAAAAATAAAAATGTTCCTTGTTTGTCGTCATAGGGTAGTTTTAGTTAAAGTTTCCAATGTGAACCCCAACCATTTTTACATATTTTGGAATGTAATAAAGTGTAAATGTTCTGTTTTTTTTGTTTCATAAAGTCAAAGTCAAAGTTTCTTTTGTACAAAGTCATGTTTGTTGAGTTTCAATTGTTCAAAAGCCAGAGGTTACAGGTGACCAGTGCTTCCCAAAATGTGGGCCATGGCCCTCTGGTGGGCCCCAAAGGCACTGCAGGTGAGTTGCAAGACGCCATTCACAATATACCATAAAATCCAAAAAAGGGCACTGATATTTAGAAAAGGCTGTAATAGACAGTAACAGTGAAAGGACTTCTCCTAATACTGATATCAGATATTGTGTGAACTTGATCATAATTGAGTGGCGCAGTGATGACTTTGTAGGCATTACCTGTAAGTTAGCGTCATTTATGGGATTTTTTAATGTGTTTTTGGATCATTGCTGAAAATAAGATCTGTGTCCAAAAACAGTTTATAATACTTAAAAATGAAACAAAGCCTACAAATTATTTCTGTCAGCAATCTCAAGCACAATCATTCACACCTTACATGCATCTTAATCAAATCACATGACTCACGTCCTCCTAAAATAGTGGGCTATTTAAGCTGCAAGATTTCTTTTCTCTTCCTCTGCTGCATCGCTGCACCTGGATCAACACTGCGCTCTCGCCTTCAGCCCACCTCCACCCCAGCATCCACCTGTTGGCTCCGACTGGGGGGGTTAAGCTGTCATCTTGTCACTCCTCAAATGCTGTATGTAAAATATGTGAGGAGTGATTAAGTCGGAGCCTGACGCCAAACATATCATGTTGCATATAAATGCTTAAACAAACTTCAATGTGAGATGATTGGCTAAAATTTTGTCCATTGAGATAGTCTTTATGAATTGATAAAAACAGTAAAATCCCTTGAGCTTGTGTTCACCACAGACCTCGTTTCAGGCATTTAACCAAAAATTCAGTCAAAAAACCAATCAACGTCTAGATGAGGGACACAGAAATGCTAAAATGCTTGCTCACTTCTGTGTTTTGGGACTCAATCCTTCACCACGATTTAACTGTCTAACTAACGTTCTTCACTTCCCAAACGGCAGCATTATTGACCCCTACACATCATAAATCCATCAAGCTGTCCATACTTTTGTGGACTTTCATAGTGGAAGTTATGTGAGGAGACGGATTCCTGTCTACTGTAGATAAACCAGTATGAAGACATCACTGAAGTGATGGTCTGGCTGGAACGTCTCTTATTTTAGTGATTTTAAATAGTGTCCCTGTCCTGTAGAGGGGTCCATTAGAACAAAAACAGTTTTGAGTAATATCTGTTAAAATGCAGTTGTACATGTTGTTTTAAAGCAAAAGGAGAATAAAACATCAAGTGCTGCAGCTCTACGTAGTAGTCAATGACTGAGAGCTATTAGAACAGCAATGTTTTAACAACCTCTTAAAGTATCACCATATCTTCTACCCTGCAAATAAAGACAACGCAGTCTTTCAGCAAAGTTTACCCACATGTATGAACTCATGGTGCAATGGGATTTTTCCATCAGTGCACCTTTCAACACCATCAAGTGCCTTTGAAGATGGAGAATAACTTCTCCAAAGTTTAACCAAACCTTTATTGGAAAAATGTTTTTATATAAAATCATCAACACCATCGAAGTTGGTCCCAGCAGTGCTACTTCCAGCCTGTACCAACCGTTTGTGTTTACAAGTTATATTATGGCTTTATCATGTTATATGCAGGGGTGGAGAAAGTACAGGACTATACTCAAGCTGGTTAAACTTTACTTAAGTAAAAGTACTGGTCTGTAAATCTACTCAAGTAAAGTAAAAGGTATTTCCTTTGAAATTTACTTGAAGTACTGAGTAGCTGCTGAGGAGTTGTACAGTAGAGTCATGAGAACATGCATTTCCAACCAGGTTTTTCAGGTAAAGTCCCACCTCTATAATAAAGTAAATTCAATAGCTGTTTTGGGATGTGAAGTGGAATGGTTCTTTTGAATTTAGGGAAGCACAACATTGGATTTTTGCTGGTATCAAAAATCTGAATAATTTTAGCCAATACCAATATGGATATGAATATTTAAATGAAGTTCAGAAGTAAAACTTCAGTCCTTAAAACACACCTTAAAGTTTAAGGAATGATGATGAACAAAAGGAAAGACTTCATCTGGCGTAGGTCTGCTAGTACAGCAAAAAACTCCACAACTTTTCTTATTCATAAAACCAAAATATCAGTTGTAAATATCAGCAGCAATGTTCATATCTGCCAATAGTGATAATTCAGTTTGATGCTAAAGAGGCAAATTCACTGCCTGGTACTGTTCCAAGAAAGCTGTACCTCTCCTGCAGCTCTTTGTTAAACACTGACTTTTTTGATAGGAAAGATGCTGAGATTTACTGACACACTTACAGACCAATCAGTGAAGTAAGCAGAGCATTGCTCAGCTCAACCTACAGAATCATACGTTCCCAAAAACAACATCCAAACAGCATGTTTCATTGCCTTTAATGAGGATGATTCCCTGTTTATTTGCTTCTGGTTTTAATGCATTGTTGATATTATGATGGGATAACAAAAATCCACATTCCATATGTGGTATTTATTTTTGAAATTGACTGATGCTCTTTGTGTTTCTGTGTGGGATTTATTGTTTGGATCAATTTGCTCTACACAGATTGACAAATTCTGTCAGTGACCTCTCTGAAAATGGACTCAGCACCTTTCTTACGTGACACAGAGATAACTGGTGCTTCTGGCACAGACTAGAGATGGACTGGGATGCATGGCGTAGTAATCCAAAAATTAAGGATCAGGTTCTTTACTATCTACAAAGGTAAGTATGTTGTGTAAACTGGAGTTTAGGCTTCTTAAAGATAAAAATAACAAATAACAGCAGTACTAATTCATAGTTCAACCTACTTGCAGACACAAACACTGACATTAAATTGTTAAAACAAACATCACTGATGGGTACACAGGAGTGTGGACAGATGGATGTGAAATTTGGGGGTGAGCATGTGATAATACATAAAGGACCCCTGCAGAGATGGACCTTGGACTTCTTATAACCACAAACAGCCAACATTACTCTTCTCAAAGCCACCACACTCCATTGACAATCACATAAATTTAGCAAAGTTGTGCCTTCATTTTGGGAAATAAAAAAGCATTTTCACATGGCTTTTATTTCAATTTAATTTCCCAGGATGCCTCCTTTAAATAACAGTTTAATCTAATAGGAAAGACTTCAGAGACAGTTATTTTAATTAGCCGAGTGGGTTCAGTTTAAAAAGCAACTGTTGATGAAGTCCCCTGAAAGCATGGCTCCATTTAAATAAAACTTAAGGAGAGAACTCAACACAGCAGCAAAAGGAGAAATGCTTTCTGACTCTAGCACAAAGTTTCACTGCAGAGAAAAAAGAAAACGTCAAGAGATGTAACTTCGGGTAACAACTTACATCAGAACAAAGACAGAAGAGACTTGTCCACTTTATGTTGTCTGGGCAGAGCGTCCTCACTGTTGTTCTGGGTCATGTATTTTTATTTTATGTGAATTTTATATAAGCCAAAGAGGCATTTAGCTTCTGAAAGAAACACTTTTTATGCAGTTATTTTGTGTGATTTTGACCATTTTGCCCTGCAGTGTTTTGATTTGTTTCTGGGGAAGTTTGCACACGTTTGGGGCTTCTGACATCATATCATATCCCAGAAAAGGAGTGTATAGAGGGTTTAGTTACTCTTAGGGTCCAAATCTCTACATTGGAGCTGAGAAAACTTTTGTAATACTACATTTTGTGTTAAAAATATGCATAAATGACCGCCCTCTACAGGCTGAAATCAGCTACTGCAGCTGAGTTTTTCTACTTGCTGATCTGGAGGCAGGTGCCATCTTTTTTATTGCCATAGAGCTCAACACTGCTGCCCACTTTTACCACATCTTTTGACTTCTTCGGCAACAGCCAATAGTTGAATTACATAGGCTTCACCAATCAGAGATGTCGCTGAGACTCTCTAGGATTGTGTTTTCCCTGAGATGTGAAATAAACCATGTTTTTCATAAAAGAACAAGGTTGATAACATGCAAGATGTTGTCTTTATCAAGGCAATATGCCATCATTCCTTCATTTAAATCATCTGTAGTTAAAAAAAGACCTCAGTGCTGTAGCCAAGTACACACGTTTTTATGAGTTGTAGCAGGCTTCACCAATCACAGACATCACTGTTATACTCTAGGATTGTGGGTAGCTCAAATCTTATAAACCCATATTTTATTCATAACAGAATATAAACAACATACCAGATGTTAAAAATGAGACATTTTACCATTTCATGAAAAATATAAGCTCATTTTGAAATTGATGGCAGCAATGCATCTCACAAAAGTAGGGACGGGGCAACAAGGGACCAGAAAAGTGAGTGGTGGTAATGACAATCAGCTGAAGGAGAATTTTGGCAATCGGCAATATGTGTGTAACATGACTGGGTATTAAAAGGAGCATTAAAGAGTGACAGTCTCTCAGAAGGTTCACCAGACAGCAAAATCTGTCTGTTTGAGATGTTGATGTGAAATTGTGAAGACCATCTATAGTACATAAAATAATCATAGGATTCAAAGGGTCTACAGCAGAGGTGTCAAACTCATTCAGGCAAAGCTGTTTCATGCCAAGAAGAAGCCATATGTGATGGCAAACCCCTGATCCACAAACCCCACCAACTTTAGTGGGCTGGAGCCCATTTAAAATGGATTAAGGCAAAATGGAAAACTGTTCTGTGGTCAGATGAATCAAAATTTGAAATTCTTTTTTGGAAACCACAGAAGTCGTGTCCTGCTGACTAAATAGGGGAGGGACCAACCAGCTTCACAGTTCACAGTTCAAAAGCCAGCATCTATGGGGTATGGGGTTGCACCAGTGCCTATGACGTGAGCAGCTTACACATCCAGAAAGGTACTATCAATGCTGAGAAGTATAAAGAGGTTTTAGAGTATAGAACATATGCCTCCATCTAGACGACGTCTCTCTCAGGATAGGCCTTGCTTATTTCAGCAAGACAATGCCGAACCAAATACCACATCCATCATAACACCATGATTTTGTGGTAGAAGACTCCAGACGTTGAACTAGCCCCAACTGCACTCCAGACCTTTCACCAACTAAAAACATTTTGAGCATCATGAAACAAAAAAATCCAGCAAAGATCACACAGGACTGTTCAAAAGCTAGAATTCCACATCAGACAAGAATGGGACAACATTCCTCTCCAAAAACTCCACCAACTGGCGCCCTGACTTTAACCTCTTCTCACATCACAGATATATTTATACTCTTTTATTGATAGTTAGAATAATATGACTATGGTTTTGTTGCTGAGGGAGAATTGCATTATTGTAGGTGTTAATCAGCCCTCCATAGCTCTGGTCTGAATGTTAACAGAGAGCAGAGAGCAAACAGAGAAATGCATGTGAGCATGTTTACACTATATGTTTGAACAACATGCTGCATGGAATCCATTTTCTCTGCCTGAGGTTGGAAAACATGAATTGATGGTATTGGAATGATAAGAGGGAAATAAATCTAGAAAATGGCAAACAATAAGGAGGAGAACATCTGATTCCCAGGAAGGAAGGCGGTGTTTGAAGTCCCGGGGTCAGCGCGATAAGAAGAGTTATTCATGTGAGTCTGAGCAGCGGCGAGGAGTGTGGAGAATAGAAAGTCAGAGAGAGCGCGATAAGCAGACAAGGAGACAGAGAGGAGCCGTAAATGAGAAAGAGAGATAAGACGAGGAAGAGGACGCCGCCTCCCTCCTCTTTCTCCTTCTCCTCATGGCAACGCCTCTCTAAAGGATACCTCTCATCCCGCTGACTGACAGCTGTCAGACGCAGACACAAACTCCTCCTGGCTGTTTCCTGTGCCCTCCACAGCCGCTGAAAACCATCCATGGTCAAAAAAATGAAAATGTAATTCAGGGAATCAATACGAGCTCGGTCTCTGGGGCAGCTGTAAGTAATGAGGGCCTGTCATTCGCTGCATTGGGGAGCTGATAAGGGCTGTGATTGGTCTATTCCATCACTGCTGCAGCTAGAGAAAGGACACAGTGTAATGTATTGATTAGAGAGTGGGGATAAGCTACATTTAAGAGCACTGCTGCTGAAATTAATTTTGTTATCATTAAACACTTCATAATTTTTTTATAGTGCCCGCAGCAGTGTGAATCGTGAAAAACTCAACTCAGACCGGCGATTTGAAGCAGCTGCAGATGTTAAACACAGCAGAGAGCAGCTGATTGGCACACAGTCACTTATTTATAACCAATGAGAGTAAATCATATCTCACATTCAGACCCTTTCAGAGCTGGGTAATGACTGGTTAAGACTGTTTAACCACTTAACTCTCTGGTGAAAAGAGAACATTTCTGCTCCTTTTCTGGGTAATATGACTCTCCACTTACTGCATTTATGAGGCTGTATATTAATTATGACTGTCAGAAGATACAGATTCTTAATTGTGATTAATCTTCAAATGTCTTTAGCTAATTATGATTAATCACATCCTTTTGATCACATTTTAAAATTCCACTATCTTGCACTCAAATCTGTTGTGTCATGTTAAATGTTACAGTTTCCTTAAACTAATAGTAATTGACTTCCCGTTTGGATACTGACCTGCATTTATGGGGAGATTTTAACATGATTTTAACCACAGAAAAAGGAAATTGCTATGGATTGGAAAAGAAATTATGGGACAGTAAAGGGTAAATGTTTAATATTACACGGTTCAATTGACTTTGACTTGTCCTCTGAGCTGTCTGACTTTTTTTTTTAAGTGAAATGAGACATTAAGAAGCAGTGGTGGACTTACTGTGCATTACTGTAGCTGCAGAGTGATGCTGATGTTGCTTAACTCTCTGAGTCCTAAACTATTTCTAACCATTTTTTCTTGCCTGGACTTTCTGTCTGAAAATGCTTGTAAAAGATCAACCTGGTGGTGCACAGTCAAGTTCTAAATGTCCTTATTTTAGGACAACACAGGCTTTAAGACTGTGTGCTGCAGAAATGTCATTTGAATTTAAGAAAGTTATGGGACTGCAGACCAAAGGAAAATAAACAGTGTAACACATTAAACAATAATGACTAAGGGTTTTTTTTTTTTTTTTTTTTTTTTTTTTTGCACAAACTTGTTCTCCCATCTCTTGTTGACAAAAAAGTGAGAAAAATATTCATTCTGTGACAAAGAGTCCTTGGGCTTCTTCATGTTAGCTCTAGTTGTGCAACTAAAGCAGTTCCTGTCTGCAGTGACACAGAGGGCTATATCACGGACTCTCTGCCTCTTTTCTCTCCATTATGAGCTGTTAAGGCCGTCTCCACAAGGATGCACATACCCAGTTTGACAAAGTCTGATGCAACAACAGAACAGCCTGCCACTGGTTGTCACCGCCAAGTCACAATTGTGGGATACAGAACAGACAATATAGCAGATATCATTAGCTGCTAGCAGCAGAAATGATTGACAAATGGATTTAAAATTTTGATAAAAGACATCCAATAGCATCATGACTGGGGTGCATTTAACCTCTAAATGCCCTGGAAAGTCACCAAAGTTCCAGGCTTGCTATAAAAGCCTGCGTAAACATCTATGAAGGCATGGATAGCGTCATTGGAACTGCAAAGCGGAGTGCTTCCAGAGTGGCATTGATTTACCTTTCAAAAGTTATTCAACTTTTCTTAACCTGTGCCTCTTCTTGTCAGCTACAACAATGTCAGTCTCAGAGGGTTAAGGAAAGTGTGGTGAAAGGGACTATTGAAAATCACTTAATCAAAATTAGTGCCCTAATAATGGATCTTAATCATTAACGATTAATACTATTAATCATGACAGCCCTCATATTGAGACTAAAATGGGTTCTGTAGCCTCTATTGGACACTACAGGAATTGAAGATTTTCTTTTTGTTTGTTTTTGCACTTCAATATTGCCTTCATTTCTCTTCCATGGATATGCCAAACTATAGTCTCATGTCTTTCATCGTCATAGAAAAACGTTCCCCTGTTTGCTGACGGATACACGTTTCTAAATAGAGGATATATACCTGATGTCAAAGCCAGCATGAGTGGCTGTAGTTCCAGCCACTGAGTGGCAAAATACTCTGAGTAGTGACAGACATCATTAGGGAGGAGGCGACAGATTTTTTTTTTTTTTCCTTAACACGCCGTCGTTTTAATGATAACTTTGACCATGATCCTCAGAAATAAGCATGCATGCACCGACGTAAACCAGCTCTTTTCCCTAGACCAAGAAGGAGTTTCTTCCACGCTGAAACCGTTTCTTCTGTCCTGGAGCCAGTTCTTCTGTTATGGAGAAACAAAAAGTGATGCTAGATTAAGAAATAACTTCAAACCAGCACTGAAACTAGATTGGTGGAAGAGGGTAACATTGGTCCAGATTCAGAAGGGCTGGATAGACAGATAGACATCATAACATATTACGACATGCATGGCTTATACAGCTGACTCTGCATATTTGTGTCTGCTAAAATGTTGGCATGGAGCAGTTAGAACCCTTTGCTTCTGTTGTTGAAAATGATTGTCAAGAGAAACTTTTATATAGATTATGTGTCATGTCCACATTGTGCGGAAGCAAACATACCATGCCAAAGCACACCTCTTCCAACCTCACTAGAGCTGAGGAAAAGCCCTGTGTGATACAACACGTACTTAAACATGTCAAACTAACCGGACTTCAGGGGTCAAACATGCTTGGGTATGATAAGGACTGCTAAGTGTGAGTGTGCCCCCAGACACTGAAGAACGGGCACCACTCTATGCCCCATTCTAAAAAGCACCTAGTTCACAAACATCTACAATGACAGTCATGCTCTTAAATCAGTGGCAAGTTTGTGCTCGAATCCCTGCTGTTATCCCTGTAAAAATATAAATTATATTTCAAGCCCTCCTCCATGGTTTGCACATGCCCACTTACCAGCCGACAATGCTCAGTCGTGTCACAGTCCAGGATACTGCATGGGCCCCAGTGCAGCTGCACTATGCATTAGTGTACCATCCACTAAGAATTGGTGCCAACTGTAGCGAGGATGTAAAATATTTAGCACTATTAGCAGCAGCAATCCATTCTTTGTGAGTCACCATCACGAGAGCTGCCACTTTTCCCTTCATAATTTGATGTTTATCCGTCTTACATCATACTTATGCACATTTATAACAATAAACTATCTCAATCCTCCTCTGTTTGATCCTATTTGTATCACCACTTACAAATGTTTGCCTAAATCTGCAGATTTTCTGCTCACAGAGTCAGTTATGAATGTTAAATTTGTATTTCAGATCCTGACAGACGCCGTTCTACCTTTCCTTCCATCTCTGAGCGGCGAGAAACACAACACAGAGGTTGTCAGTCTGCTGTTAAACCTAACTGGCTTTATTATTTGTTCCTCCTAAAAAAAACATCTGTGTTGACAATCCAGTGTCCTCGTCTTGTCAGCGGTGTTACACGCTGGCTTGTTTGCTTGTGTGACAGCAGCAGCACAAACAGCCCGGCCTGACAGACATGTGGGTGTCGAAAACAAATTGTTATACTGTACGCCATGAAGCTGGCGGAGTGTAAGAGTCACTCATGTTCACCTCACCTCTTTTCCTCTTCCTTTTCCTGTTCTCCGCCACATCTCACACTCTTCCTCTCTCTCTTTCCGGCTGGTTTTGCACTACAAAGTCAGAGAGTGAAGCACAGGTTTGTCGCAGAGAGTCGCTGCTTTGAAGATTTAACATCAGGAATTTGCAATAAGATGCAAAGATTAGAGACGGAGAACAGATGTAGAACATGGATAACTCAAGTTTGTAACAAATAACGTAACAAAAGTGCAGATGTCAGAACTTTTCTGTAAACTTCAGCCCAAAGTGACTGAAGTTCGAGGACTTACTCTGGATAAAAAACTCTCCTTCCCCTTTTCAGTATTGACAATACCTGGGGATGATGTTTTATTGAGATCAGTGCCTGATAATAAACTCCAAAAGTCAGATTATAAGTTTTAAGGACTCATAAATTATAAGGTGGATGAGAGGCCTTCCAGCTAAGGAGGGCATAGGGAGGGTGATCGCCCTATCTGTGCCCTAATTTTTGAAAAAATCAGAAAAAAAGCATCTTTTGGATGCTTATGGTAGATAAACATGAACGAGTGCTTCCTAGGGTGCACTCCCAGTGGACTATACTTAATAAAATGCACTCTAGGGTGCCTTTCAAAGTGAGAAGAAACCTGATAAAGTGCCCCCTACAGTGCAAAAGTCCAATAGGTTCTTTGGGGATAACGTCACACAGCAACAAAGAACACCCCAAGGGATTTCTACTCAGAGAAATGCTACCAGGAAGGCCATGTTTTGAGCTGCTCAAGTATCGCCTGTTATCACACAATGGTCCAGCTTGGTTGAGTACAGTTTTGCCATGGTGTGACCCATTAAACTTTGATCTTACTCGTGTTTCCTCAGCTGATGTCCGTCTCACCAACCTCCAGCTTTGCTCATTGTGATGAGAAATTCATCTCTTTTTAGAGATCCAGATTATTTGGCTCAGCTTAGTGGAGTTGGGTGTTTGGCTACCAAACAACTCTGCGCTTGGTAAAAATTAGGCTAAATAACGGATAAGGATAGAGGAAAGGAAACTGGCACTCAATCTTGAGCTAGCTACCGCGGCTAACTCAAGAAAGCCATTTCATAGAGCAGCTAATCATTACTCAGTCACCTATCCCACAATGTTTATTTGGTTGATAGTATATCACTGTTTTGATTAAAAGTATATGTTAAAAGGACTGAGGTAGCCCCTTAGCTCAGTACTAGACTCCTCTAGTACCACCGATGGCAGTGAATAATCATAGTCCATCACAAGTAAGCAGCACAAAACATGAATGATGATACAGCAACAGAACAGCACCTTCCAGTAGCAGTTCAAGCTTCCTTATGTAGCAGTCTTTGGCGAAACATCCAGTGTTTACATGGTAATAAAAATACATTGTTTCTTGTCATGGCAGACTGTAATATCAAAAAAATGGGGGACATCTCTGCATCTGAAACCTTCTGGATATATCTAAGATAATGTAAGTACTCAACCAAAAATATACATTGCACAGGTTAAGTCATTTTGCAATTAATGAAAAGATTTTATTGTACCTTTAATGAAAAGTCTAGCTTAATGTAAAAAGGAAGAGTCACACCATGAGCTTGATTTGGTTCAGAAATAAATGCTTTTGAGGGGCATCTCATAGACCGATAGTCTTTAACTGGTGGGTCAGTAGGCCCTGAATGTGTGCCCATTTAAAAAAACAAACAAACCTGTGAGTGCATGTTTAATTTGTTTTTCTCTTTTTCCTCTTATATGTTTTGTACAGTCTAAGGTTGCATCTGCACTACTTTCAATTAAAAATCTAAATAGTTGAAAAGGTACCAGAAATTCTGGATGTGATTTCTCAATAATGTTGTGAGGCTAAACCGGTTAAGAACCACGGTAATAGGCCATTGTGCAAGCTTATTTTATTCAAGTCACTGTGGCCTATTTCTCCATCAGGATTATTTTGGGGGAATGGTTATTTTGTAAAATTGCCTGTCAGTAAATTTTAGATTATTTTGGGGCTCTAAACCATTTTAACAGATAAGGACAGTGGGTAGAGTTGGAAAAAGCAATGCAAAAGCATGGAATGACTTGAATTAAAGTGCAGAGGGTCAGACAAAACCCACAAGGAGAGTCAAAGACATCTTGTCAAACATGGCAGAATAACTACATTTTACCCTAGATTGTTAAATTGGTCTGTTTTCTTCAAATAAATTAAGACAGTGGCCCTTAAGTCCAGAACCACTGCATAAATGACAAAACACTCTGCCTAGTCCTGGTAATGTTTCTTGAATGTGGAATTCTTTTCAATAAAAATGACACCCCAAACAGTTTATTAATTGAACATTATATGACTCTTTTCTTTCATGTTTTTGACCCAGTGAGGGGGAAACCTGTTGAAAAATGGCACTGCCTCCCTGCTCCACTCCACGAGCAAACAGTGAAATAGTGCAGAGTGGGATGAGCGAGAGAGAGAGAGACTACTGTTGTGCACCAACAGAACCAGAACATGGCCCAGGATGGAGATTTTTTATCACAAAAATACTCAGGATGCACCAGTTCCTTTGTTTAACATCCTTATTGGCCGGTATCAGTCCTATTCACAAACATAGTCCTTCTGCAAATAACTCAGCATGAACTGATAATTATGTGCATCTGTTGTGTACAGTCAGTTTAATCAATTCAATTATTCAATCTAACTGCTGAATCAAACCGGAGGTCACTTAATGGACAAAAACTGTTGTCAAAGACATGAGAGAAAATGGTACTACTAGCTTTACACCAAAAGAAGTACTGTAATGAAAAACTAGGGATGCATGATGATACATTTCTGACTATAAACAAAATGCTGATATTTCCAAATTCATTTTAACTGACACAGATAAAAGCTAGGCCAGCATTTATAGACAAATAGGCTGATATTTATGGACAATATAGGCCAGTATTTATAGACAAATGGGCTGATATTTATGGATGATATAGGCCAGTATTTATAGACATATAGGTTGGTACATATTGATTATATAGGCCAGAATTTATTGATGATTTAGGCCAATATTTTGAGATGATATAGGTCTGTATTTCTAGACTATATAGACTGGTATATATAGATGATATAGGCCAGTATTTATAGACAATATGAGCCGATAGTTACAAATTATAGGATGATATTTACATACACTTGAACCTAATAATAGTAGATGATATAGGATTATATTTACACTTGATAAAATCTTATATTTACAGACAATACAGGCCAATGATTACAGATGAAATAGGACCATATATACAGCTGATATAGGCTGATATTTACAACCATACAGATTCATAAATACAGCAGATGTAGGACAAAATTTTCTATTTTTTTAGCCCGATATTTACAGACAATATAGATTTATATTTACAGTGGAAATAGACTGATATTAACAAGCCATATAGGCAGATTTTTAGGGCCAGTATAGGTTTGATATTTTCAGATAAGATTTAAGCCAATATGTACAACACATTTTGGTTTGTATTTTCATATTGGTTGTAAATATCAGCAGAAAATGTAATATCTTTACTTCTTTACAACATTGATGTAGACATAGGTCCTTATTTGCACAGTTAGTTTGTATCTGCATACAGCAGTACTCACTAAATGGGATTTACCTGTAAAAGTGGCTTATTGATTGGCCAATTATTAATAAGTTTTACCTGGGGAAAACCTAAAATCTAAAATCTTCATTGTGGCCATTGAGTAAAGGTAGCTCACAAATGGACAGTCGGTTCCCTTTTTCCAACAATGCTGGGTTTCATTTTGGAGATTTGATTTGACTATTTTCTGTGAAAGCATTTATTGAATAGAACAACACCAAACTAAACTATAAAAGGGAATTAAGTTTATACCCCTTTCATGTAGTGACTTGTAGATGAATAATGTTTACCTAGCTGGGATGCTATATGGGGATTTGTTTTGATTTTTATCCTTTCCAGGATGAGAATCTTGAAAAATGACTCAGGAATCAGCGCATACTGGCTGTTTCCACTCTCAGACCCAGCCTGGGTTCATTGCAGGTTTTCCACTGCTGAATAAATCCACCTTAAAATGTCCCTGCAGCAGAAACAGTCCAATACTATCAGCCAATATATGGGTGTAAAGCTGGTTTGGAGGGCTCACATGAGTGTTCATCAGTCATTGATTTTGTTACAAGTCATCCATACGTGTCTGTGGAGCGGGGCGACAGCGAGCGCATGGCCGCTCACTGTAACCTCACAGGATGGAAAGATCTGAAGGAGGAGATAACGGACATGGCTGGTAATTCCCATCAGCGGGCGCCGTGACCGTCCGACTGTGCAGCAGACGTGAGCTCCGATGGCAGATCCATCACTGCTGATGCACACACCTCCTCCTCCTCCTCTCCATTTCCACTGTTTCCTCCTCCTCTGCCTCCGCCTCCTCCTCCTCCGGTGAGCGAGGAGTACAGCCCGCTCTGTTTCACTGGTCAGTCAAGCCCATCATCAGGTTAGAGAGCGAGGACATCCATCACTATACAGCTGCAGTCTGAACAGCTGCATGTATCCAGTCAGAACCAGACAGTGTTACAGTGTGAGACATCTTTGAACATGAGACGATGGGGCCTGAGACACAACAGCCAAAACACTAACATCTTAAATGTACAGATAATAGGAGACAGGTTCATGCAAAAAAAAAAAACAAAAAAAAAAACCTCACAATTTCATCCTAAGGGGCATATTTTTGTGGGATAATCTAGAAAACTGATCGCCAGGAAGCTTACGATTCATCTCTCGACTGCTCAAAAATCAAGGGAGACATCAAGGGCTAGTAGAGCGGGACAAACAAGCCAAGTTTGCATTTACACCTATGGGTTATTTAGAATAACCAATTAATCTAATGTGCTGAACTGTGCGAGGGAGCTAGAGTACCCAAAGAGAACCCATACCTGCAAACGGAGGACATGCAAAATTCACACAGAAAGGCCCGTCCAACCTGATTTCAAACCAGGAACCTTCTTACTGTGAGTGCTAACCACTGCACCTCCATGAAGCCCAAAGCTCTAGCATATTACACCAAAATAAATACATACATATGCTAATGATAGCTGTTTGGACATGCAGCTCAAGTTTCGATCTCTTTTGTGAACAATTTGTCTTTAAGACAGTTTAAATCAAAGATATGACAAACTAATTAGTATTAACTAACGCACTTAATACGAACCCATACACATTCACACAACACTGGGAAAAACCATGATTAAACCATGACTGAGCAGTGATCAACTCTACCTTGTAGGGCTGGGCAATGTGGCCTGAAATTCATATCACTGTATTTCTTTGCCAATTTAAAAATATGGTATTATATCCGCTGTTACAAAATTAAGAGATTATGCATTTAAATGCATATTCAGACTGTGATGGTATACCGAACTCATGTCTGAGCATAAAATCTCAGAAAAAATATTTTATAAATCTTTCTTTGCTCACTAATTTGTCGCCGCACTCGTAATTTTAAGTTTCATTTCTCTTCTGCTTAGGTGTGTCAAACTGCTACTAACAGTAGCTTTCTAATGTGGGCCTTCACAGTAAAAGCACTCAATGCAAACAACTACAGACTTCTGTTGCCAAGGATTTGTCAGAGGTACCTTGATTTTCATTGATTTTACTTAGCTTTAGTAGCGTTCCTGGCTGCCATGCTGTTTCTTTACCCTTCAAGCCCTGAGCTATTGTTCAACCATCTTGTCAGACATGGACTTTTTGTCTTAAAAAGTTTGTAAAACATCAGCCTTGTGTTGCAAAGTCAAACTTTAAACATCCTTATTTCAGGACAATCTTCTGCTTTAAGAAAATGTGTGCTGAAGAGAGGTCACTTGAATTCGGGCCGTCTCTGATTTGATATACACAGTCATAGATGTGCAGTTTGTGAAAGCATGAGGTGACAGTGGAACAGTCTACCACTGGTTGTTACAGCCCATCCCAAACCATTGTTGGATACAATATGGTGGTTAGCATACAAAGCTAGCAGCTGAAATGATCGAAAATTGATTAAAAATGGGTAATAAGATGTTCAATGTTGCAGCTGCTGGTTTGGATATAATTCCAGTTCCAGGCTTGCTAAAAGCTTCCATAAGGGTTACAAAGGCATGGATAGCATCACTGGACCAGCCCAATGGCTGGCTTCAATGAGGAAAAAGTAAATGGCTATGATTTATGGTTCAAAAGTTATCTAACTTTTTGTAATCTGCGTTGCTTCATCACCTGCTTCTTTGAGTCATCATGGACTTAAAACAAGTGTGTTACCAGTTAAAACACACCATTGAACATTTGTTTAGGCTGTTGTAATATGTGTCCCTACAGTGCTGGGCAACTGTCTTGAGCCCAGGACAGAGACGCTTTGCAAAGCGAGCACACTTGCTTCATGTTCCTGTTACCCACCATTAATTCTATCATTCTGCTTCATATTAATCACACACTGAAATGTACAGGTCCCATTTGGCTTGTTATCTGGCTGCTCTTTAGTCACGACCTAAAACATGCTGATGACCAAACTCTGAGTTTGACTGAACTGTTGTCTGTCACATATCACTCTGCTGTGCTAATGGCTGCATTGTTTATGCTTTATGGGTGTGCTACAACAAAACACATGTATTTCAACCGGGTGTTTTAAAATTCCATTATTGATACCAGTTAACCAACCACCGCTACTACTGACTGACCCATAGTGGCCCACGACACCTTTCTACAAGCCTTCGGCTTGCACCACTGCAACTGGAGGAGACAATGTATCGTTTCAAATTATGCTAGCAAAAAAAGTACCACAGTCCATCTTCTTTTTTTAAGATGTATTTGGGGACTTTTTTGCCTTTACTGTGGAGATAGGACAGTGGAAAGAGTGGATGAGAGAGTGGGGAATCACATCTGGCGAAAAAGCCAGAGGCCGGACTTGAACCCAGGCCAACCGCGTCCATGAGGCGTGACCTAACCACTGGGCCATCTGTGCCCCACAGCCCATCTTCTCAACCCACAACTGTACTTTAACTACCTAGGCATTGGATACCTCATAGAGACATATAACCATCAGGCATTGGTTCCAGACAAGTCAAACATCAGTTATTATTTGTGTTTTACGTCTTCCTGCCCAGGGGCCACAAATGTAAATTAACTTTATAGCTAACGCTTGCTCAGCAGTTGTGTTGTGCATGATGCATGTCAAATAAACTTAATCGAATGAAGTTTTGGTTAATCCCAGTTGATATGATTTTCTATCTGCTGAGGCACCTCCCATGGTGTTGAAAGGTACACTTGAGAAAATTTCGCATTGTACCACAAGCTCATGTCAACAAGGTCCCTATCTGAATGTTTGACCAACCTATGTTACAACAAATAAAGTAATAGTAATAGTAATAGTAGTAATAAAGGCGTGTAAAGCTTAAAAAAAAAAAAAAGAAAGAAAGACAATGGGATTGTGTTGAAGAGCCTTAAATAAAGAATGAACAATCATGTCATGTAAATGCAGACATCAGCGAGAGTTGGTGAGGTCTGCTGGAGCACACAGACACCTGCTGATGTAAAGCAGGTTGGACGGGGTTATCTAATCGCCTACTGCCTTCAGTGACACTTCTCCCCCCAGACCGCTTCAAAGCACTGCTATCAAGGCACCGCACGCTTCGCCATAAACCGATTGCTCTGTGCAGAGAGGGCAGGAATGGTCGGGGGGAGGGGAGGGGTGACGCTCGCCTCAGGATCAAACCTGGGTCACAAGCCGGGCGAGGATTCTCCAAGAACAACGCCCTTCAACCATCAGCTCCGGCTCTGACCTCTGAACATTGGACGCGATTGAAAATCTGGAGCAGTGCATGCAGGAGAGAATAGAGGCCGCGGTCATTAATCACAGAAGCCAACCACCTCCTCACACAGACAACACTCAGCCTGCTGTCTGGTTTGGGCATATTTGAGCGAGATTCCTCCTTAATTTCACACCATCAAAGCTGCAAATCCAACGCAGATTCCCCTCACTGGCCCCCTCCGGATCTCTCCACTCGTCTCTGCAGCGATGCATGCAGAGAAGAAAAATAACCAGACCCCACCGACGCCACAGTAGGTGCTATTATCATTGACTTTATGGCTGCACACCAAGGTCAAGAGTTGTTTTGTGTGTTTGTCGGAGCGAGCAGCCCCCTGGGGAGGCCAAGCTCGGATCAGACACCCCGAGACTCCCCGGGAGGATCACTGAGGTCACAGTTCACCTAACGCAGTCTAACACAACAACAAGGACGAGTCACCTTCATGTGTCTGATTCAAAGTTGTGAACATCAATCTGTCTGAAGATTCAGTGGCCGTCTGAAAGGACGCCAAAGGTCAGACCAACACAAGAAGAAACTTCAAAATCAATCAGACTGCTCCAGCACGTATGATGCCATATTTCTTTAAAGAAAATGGACAAAGTCAAGCAATTACTTCTGCTCCACAATACTGGCTGCAAAAGGCATGTACTAATTATAACAGTCTCTCTCTTTGGAATTTTTTGGACAAACAAAGTCACATATTTTAAGGTTTAAAGAAGGCACAAAAGGGTGAATTCTTGTGTCCAAAAAACAATGGAAATCAAATATCCTTGATGTTTTAGTATAGTGGTGTCTGCAGAAGTAAGTATACTCTGAATTTATACCCCACACTCTTTTTTAAGCAACCCATCCAGTAAGAGCTAGACAGGCTGTGTTAGACTGCTCTTGCATGTTAAGCAAAACTAAAAATAGTTGTACAATAATTTCTCTTTTTTTAAGGATGCTAAAGCATCCCTAAATTTCTTCTCAGCACCCCTAAAAATAATGGCATATTTCAACTAGCTCAAATAAAAAGACAACTTTATTCTGGCCTATAAAGACAAATGAAGCCTAGCGTTGGTTCATGTAGGACACGATAGTCATTTGCCCAGCTGTGATCAGCCGATGACCAGCTGATCCTAATTATGGCCTCCTAGCTCCCACAGCCAAGCACAGCTCTTTCTCTCAACACAGTGGTTTATTTAAATATGATGTACATCTCACTTATCCCTGCTTGCCTTAATGCTGATGCACCACTGCTGCTGCTGCTGCTGGCAAAGCTTAACCTCCTCCACCCCAGCCTCCTCCTTTATAGCACAAAAATTGTTGCACCGTCACATTCAGATTCATGCTACTATGGATTAATTGCTTTTGAACTAATTCTTTTGTATTCAGTATGATTTGTCATAAATATATCTATCCATATGGAGGTTTCTAGCCACAGGCTCTGTGGAAAGTCAAAGTAAGCTACTTGATTAACCCAGGGAAGTCTAAGTACTTAGGGGATACATGTAACAACATAGAATGGCCAATATGATTTTTTACCATTTTTTATACCTGAATATCTTCTCTACTTCAGCTACTGATATCAGAATAGAGAAGCCAAAGTAGAGAGCACCCTCTGCTGGTTAAAAATACTATTGTAATATATATTTTCGTCAGTTAACCTTAAATTGTCCATAGTTGTGTAGATCTTTGATTTTACTTGCACAGAAATAACCATTTTGTCTTCTATGTGGCAGGGAAAAGAGGATTATTTCTATTTTAATAAACCTTGACTAAAAATAGGCCAGATAAACCTTCTCTAAGTGGAATCACTTAACTCAAGATGACCTGAGACATTCTTCAGGACTTTAAGTACCTATGAAATACTCTCAAGGACTTTACCAAGACCTTTATGATTCCTGGAATCCTTTTAAGGACTCAAAAAAGCACCTGAATAACTCAGAACCACTCCAGTGAACTGTTTCTCTGTTCCAGCACCTCAACTAGGAATGTGCATTTCAAGAATAAAAATCACTGGAAGTTATTGAAAAGTCAAAATTAGGATCAATCTGTTAGCTTGATGCTAACACATAACAGAAATTGCCATTAACAGGGTAACAAATTAGCATTTTGTTCATGGCAATTTTACTTAGGAAACAGTCTTTTTGCATGCATATATTATGAAAACTTTGAAAATTTACTCAGCCATGTTTAGTTCGAGAGATTTTTTGATGTAGAGTTAGGTCTCCACAGTTGGCTGCCTTCTTTTTTGCTGTTTATGGCCTTCAAATGTACCACCCAACATGTAGTGATGGTACCACCATTATAACAAGTTGCCAGTGGAAATAGTGGAAAATATGCTTTCAAGATGTGAAAATAGTCCCATTAAAACTGTTTCATTGAACAATCTGGTGCTGTGTTTCTCTGTTCATATGCTGGTTTTCATTGCATTGTATGTATTTGTCCTGTTTTTAAGCATGCTCTGTCATATAAATGCAAACCTAAGTCAACAAACAAATTTGCCTTTGTATGCAAAGTAGACTATTTTCTATTCTCTTCTATTCAAATCAATATACACTGATTTCTATTTGATTTTTATTTTAATGATGGCCTATCCTTACCTTGGACCACCCTAAACAACAAGATAAATATATTTGAGTGCTATTTAAACCGCCTTCTCAAAAATCATGTTATGATCCTGAAACAACCCCAGGTCTGAGTGCAGTGAAACCACAGAAGCCTTTTCTGCAGGTGTAGATCACCTCTAAGCACCCTGAGAGGCAGCGAGTCTCTGAGCAAGACCTTCTGAGTGTAACAGAGCCGGTAACGGGGCTGAGCCGAGGCCGGGGGGGAGACGTTGGTACAGCGAGGGAATTGCAGCGTTGTTCTCAGAGTCTGAACTTGCAGCCCTTTGTGCTCAGCCTCTCTCCAGCAGCCGGAGCTTGAAAAGCTCCAAAGTGACGCCTCCATGCTGCTTTAAAAGCTAAGTAGCACAAAGGTTGAACAAGGAGCTGAGAGAAATGTTCACTTAGTCGACATCTGTTCTGAAAAAACACATAACACTCCACTCTCTGCACGGTTCCCACTTGATGGCCACACAATGCAGCAAGGCCGAGAGCCTGCAGTCCCCTGTGTCGGTGTGTGCGTGTGTTTGGTGTGTGGGTTCAGCTACGCAGCATGTGGGCATTTGAACAAATTCCTCCACTGTATAATTGAATTAATACCAGCCTGCTCCTGATTGGAGCTTCAAACAGCTCAATTAAAACATTTTATTTTCATTATTCAGCTTTAATGTGGAGGCCTCTCCACTGAAGAGGGCAGGGTCCTGTATAGGGGATGATAAGGATGCTTATAAGGGTCCATGACTGACAAGGGCCATAAATACAGATTAAAACATGGGGTATGTTTCCTTGATATAATCACATGATTTTCTTTGCTCCACAATAATCATAATGCACATTTCTCAGTCTTTTCAGGGGTTCTTCTCTTGTCATTATTTTTCTCATCCTCTCTCTATCTAGAAGTCATCCTCCGTCCACCATGCCGATGTATGAAGCTCCCACCTGCACCCACTTTTCTGCCAACATTTACTAATAGCAGTCCACAGCTGAAAACTACAGGTTTTCACTCACCAGGGACATCACTGGATTGTGGGTTAGCTAGTTCCTTTTCCAGAAAAAGCACTTATAATAAAGTTGGTAACATACAGACTTGTGTCTTTACAGGAGAATCAATGATCATGAATAAACTAATAAAATCAAGATTGTAGTGGGGGTTTTTTTGTTTGTTTGGTTTTTTTTTTTTTTTTTTTTTTTGCAAGGAAGAGTAGCCTTATTAATACACATTAATAAAACAGACAAACATAATAATCACTCTATATTAATCAGTTTTCCACCATGCTTGCCATACCTGTTTAGAGGTTATTACTTTTTTTATATGGGAATCTGACTTTTAGAGAACAACAGAGGAGGAAAAAGAACACCACTTTTGTGTGCCAGTAAAAGTACAGTTACACTGGCTGAATACTTTTTACTTATTTAAAAGTGCTTGTCTAAAAATCTACTCAAGTGAGTGAGATTTTTTTTTTTTTTTACATCTCTTCAGGACCAAAAAGTGAAAAAAAAAAAAATCATTCTGTAACAAGAAGTCTTGAAAATATTCACATATTTACAAAAAAGTCCTTGAGCTTTTTGTATTGGCTGTTTTTGTGCCCTTGTTCAAAGCAGTTCCTGTCTGCAGCGACACAGAGGGCAACAAAACACTCTCTTTCTCTCTTTCCCTCCATTATGATCTATTCAGTTTGCCTCCATCTTGATCTGAGTGTTAGGGCATGTGTACTTTGACACACTATGATGTGACAATACCTTGCAGTTCTTACTTTTAAGTCTCACTATATTTATTTTATCATGTATTAATGATTTTTGCCTCATATTTGTGAAATTAATCTTATGAACTGGCCTCATGTCTGACTTTTTGCCCTTTTTTATTCAATTCTTACATTTTTAGCTCCAAATTATGAATTTTTATCCTGATTATCACTCAACAAATTTGGCAAGCCAAACTGAAACTTATGACAACCAAAGACAATTTTGGCCCACTAGCCGCACGTTATAACCATGTTAGGTATGATCACTGATACAAGAGATATGCCACATGCACATGACAATCGTATTGCCTACAAGGTAATGTTAAATGTGTGTAAAATCACATTTGTGGCAGAGTTTCATAGGTGGTTGGACACGTAACATCATTTATCACTGCCACAACTGTGTCTTTGCAGTATGCGAGTTAAAACAGAGATATGTTTAGAGATACGTTACACGTCGTTAGCTTGTTTAGCTTACTCACCGTGCTTTCTTAGATTTGACGTGCTATTTTTGAAGCTTGACATTTCCACCGTTTTAGGTAGACACAGTAGTCATAGTTCTTATGTGGCTGTTGTTCCTCGTCGTTTGAAAGGCAAAGAGTCTTGATGTTGGACCAAGGATAAACATGCTTTTCTGAAGGAGAATCAGGTATTACAGCTTAAGCCATTATCTCCAACTGTTGACAGTTGAGGGGGAGGGGCCAATCCTCCGTTTACTCTGCAGTGCTGAGGATTTTGCTGTGAGAGCTTGGCTAAGTGTAAAAAAATACTTAATGAAAATAAATTATAGACAAGAAAAAGTAGCGACCAGTGTATTGCCTGATGTAACTGAGAAGAAGTATAGTTTTTTTTCATCAAAAATACAACAGAGTTACATTTTGTGCAGGTTTGGAGTAAAAAGTACTCTGCTCAATATCTACCCTCAGAAGTAGTATTTAAAAAAAAAAAAAAAAAACTACTCAAGTACATGTAACTGAGTAAATGTAACGCATTACTACCCACCTCCGAAAATGGATTTTAAAAAAATGTTCAATATCAGATTCACTGGTGTGGATTTAATATCTAAAGACCTCAGAATGTCACCCAAGTTCCAGGCTCACTAAAAAAAATCTTCCATAAGGGATTTGAAGGCATAGATTGCATCATTTGAATGGCACAAAAGTGGAAGTAGCTATGATCTATGGTTCAAAAGTTATTTAACTTTTTATAATCTGTGACACTTCTTGACGTATACGACAATGTTGGGCTGGAAGGGTTAAGGGCTAAAAATTGGAGTGTTTAATTACTGGAGTTTTCAGTATGAACAACATTTAAACATCGTATCAGTGTTAGTAATAGCTAAAATTAGTTTGTAAATATTGGCACATCGTATACTGACCACAAAACAATATTGTGCATTACTAGTCGTAATTAAACTCATTTAGACTTAAATTTAACAATATAAATGCGTCTTTATTGCTCCACACTACATATAGTTTAACTACAATTACTATTTTGTTTTTAACAAATTGGCAGAGCTGCAGAGCTCTTGAAAATCTACGAAAGTGGTTCTCCTCTGGCAAGAACAAAGCTGAGAGTCAACTTCATAGAGAGGTAATGCATGCTGGTGAAGAATATGAACCATGCATCCTTTAGGAACACCTAGTCACATACGGGAACGCTAACTTGATGTATAACTTCACTCATGGTGCAAATGTGTCTCACATCAAAACAACTTAAAGTATAGTTACGCTCGTTAAAACTTACTTAATCAGAAATAAAAGTACTGATTTCAAACTCTACTCAAAAAAGTAAAAGCACACAAAAACATTACACAAATACAGCAATTTGTGTAAATGTATTTATTTGCTTCCCACCTCTTAAAACAATCTTACTAACATGAAGAACGTGTGCTTAACAGACGTGAAGAAAAGTTACTGACAGGATGACAACGAGTGAGAGCACACAGCAAATTCTCAAAGTGAAAAAAATTGGGAGTCAAACAAAAAAGGGTGAAAGAGTTAGATTTTCAGAGTACATTCACACACTTAGACTCCAGCTAGTGTTTAGTGATGCTCCTGTGCAGTGTTAAAAATGTAGTTCATTCACACAGTGTTGAGAGCAGTGAATCAACTCTGTTCCTGAGTTCATTCCCAACAGCTTTGTTGCCATGTCTCCACTGCCACTTCAAATCTGGGGAGTGGAGTTTTCCCATCATGCATTGTGTGTTTAGATGTATTTTAGATGTTTTCAGATGTATTTATATGTGTTTAGATGTGTTTACATGTTGCCCATTGTACAGTAATCATTGCTGAATTTCCTTTTACATCTGTCAATCAGTCTATTGTCTATTACCTATTTTAAAGCAATAAAAACTGTCAAAAGATGCTGACTCAGTGTCAAATCCATTGAGAAACACCACATTTTTTCATTCCCCGAAAAGTGGTTATTTTGGAGATTCAAAGTTTTGGCCAGACGCCAGCAATACGTACGTTGTACAGCTGAAATGAGTATTCTTGTGGTTTATTTACTCTTTATTTATTGTTTCACTTGAACCTACATTTATTTTATATTTGTTCTCCACATCTTTAAGGTCTTTTATGAATTTAAAACAGAAAACTTGCTGTAATAACTTGCTCACATCAGACAGGAAAGATAAAATGAATGGTCTTTTAGGGTTTTTTGTGGCCGATATAGAGGACATGCTCCTAGTAATGGATAGGTTTTTGCAGACTGGTTATAACATTCCTACAGGCTCAATTTAGGCTGTGGTGGTGGGGCCCAGTGTCATATTTTTTTTCCTAGGGCCGACAGTTCCTTGCAGCGTCCCTGGAAGAGTGGCTGTTGTTAAGCAAGGGTAGGGGGTTGAGGTGGAAAAGAGGGAGGGGGTTTCACACGAGTGATCTCAGTGGGACTTTCTCTCCTCCCCAGCGTGCACACTGCTCCACTCTGCAGGCCCCATTTGCAGCGTTTGATAATAACACCTTAATGTGACTGCTGCGACTGCTGCCAGTGGGACCACCGCGCCTCTGACTCCCACAGGAGGAGAGAGAGGATGGGGGGGGGGCACAGAGACCTCAGCACTTTTAAGTCTCAGTGCTGCAGCGAGGCCCAGCGAAACCACGCCTGCCAGGGTTCTAAAAAATGCTGCCAACAGAGTCAACATGGCTCAAATCCTCAAATCCATCTGCAGTCTGGGCTCGTGTCTGTGACAACAGGAGGCGGCCCAAGTAAGAAATAAAATCTTAAGATAGAGACTGAAAATAGCACCAAAAAATACAACAAGAGACGACAAGAGGGAATAGGAGGAGACAAAATGTGCTGAAGAGGAAATATCAATAAATGCACTGTTGTGAAGATGATGCTAATATTACAAATGCAAGATACTGGAGTTCAGCCATCACTGTTATGCCAGTATTTCCAAATTTATTTTAGCTGACACCAATATACACACATGGACTGTCCTCTACTAAGGATTTGCGTAGCTGAATCTGATTAGTCAGATTTCCCTTAAGGCCTGTAACAAGCCCAGAGGAGATGGTGGCTCTTTTTTCCAAGAGGGGGCCTCTTTGTAGTTTCCTCCCACTTTTTATAATGGATTTGAACTTCAAATGATATGAAGCTGCACCATACAGTGTGACATTTGTGAGGTTTTAACACAATCATTAAGGGAAGGAAAATCACAAAAGTACTGCTTCTTACCAGATTAGGACTTCTTTCTTGGTTTTCTTCTTTCATTTTGTTGGATGAGTTTATTTATTACAGGGGACACATTGATTTATTTTATTTATGAATTCATTTATTTTTAAAAACATAAATAAATTCTGGATTTTTGGCCATCATGGGTAGTTCTTTTGCACCCTCCTCACCGTTCTGCCCACAGACTTGAGTCAACTGATCATCAAAACTTTTCTTTTACACACATTGATCCTAAATTTCATCAGCTATAAACCATGTTATGATACTATTTGTCTGGTAGACTTGGAATAACAACTTGTTGTATGATTGGACTCAATCTATATTTCTTCTCACTTATTTAAGCTGCATTACAGTGCTGGTACATTACATAGTTTATCTCTTATGTTGCCAAACAGATTGGTTTAAAACACAAGTTTCTTACAGGATTGCATGAAAACGTTGTGGCCCTCCTAGAATAATATTTATGAATATCAGCACCAGTGTTTTTGGAACAGTAGTGTTGCTGCTTAAAATGTCAGTTTAAGTCAGATTTTTCCATGACGGTTTCCTCAGTGTCTTTTCCTTTTGTGCAGGTCATGGCTCCTCAAAAGGCCTCACCATTGGAAGAAAATGGTTAACATTTTTAAACAGGCTCCACTTACTGAAGCAACAATGGTAAAATGTAAATGTTGTCACTTTGATACGACAGATCAGTAATGTGTTATAAAAGAAAATTGCTTATTGGACTATGCTTTTGCTGAACTTCATGGCCCCCTCCATGCAGCTGGGCTCCCGTATGGGCAGCCTTGTTGACTGTTCTTCATTTACATGTCATGCACACAAAGCTCAACACTCATGGGGTTATAAGACACCAGGGACACATTTGCAATGTTCCAACATTTCCGTCCAGTATCGGCCATTACAAAGTCACATGCTGCATTTTCTCCCATCAGGCTATGCAGATAAAATCTGCTGTAAAAGGTTTCTTTTCTATAACTGAACCTACAGGGAGATTCTTTCTGGTCTGGAGAAAATAAACACACCTATGTTGTCAATTTAGTCCTCGTTCCCATACAGCTGCAATGAAATCATCCTTGTTCCAGGTGTAAATCACTAAACATTGAATTCAAACTACAAATGAAGTATTTGCAAATAAAAAGTATAAAAAAATTACATGATTAGCTATGTCTTCCTTAAACCTGGTTGCATCAGGATGTCAATTTGCACAATCATCCTGGGACTTCAGACCATGGTGGGAGCACAGACAACAGGGGGCAACAGGAACCATTTAGTTCCTTTGAGGGAAATCCCTGGTTCTAAAAGTTCTGGGTACTTTTAGTCGAAACGCACAAATGTTTTTCATTTGAATCATCTAATAATCTGCTATCTAGGCCCACCCTAAATACATATGTCTATTTTGTTCTTTTTTATACGTATAGTGAACACCGAGTGTGTCCTGTACAAGACTGCGTCTGTTCTCTTACAGTGATGGCTGATTTGTTTCAGAAACAGACATAAAATCAAGACATTTTTTTGGTATTGTAAGTATTACTTTTGAATATTCAACACTGAATAACAAAAATCATTTCTAGATATAAGAGTCAAACCAAGCCTCATGTGCCTTTCTGAGAGCTCTAAACATCAAACGTCATTCTTGTGAGTGACGTAGAGCACTAAATAAAACCATGAGCCTTTTTATTCAGCTTATACTCTCAAATTAAAATTAATTCTCCTAATTGAATAACAGGTTTAACAGCAGGTGGTCCACCGAGACAATCCTGACAAATAACCACAAACACTTTCATCTAAGGCGTCAAACACCAGCAGCTAAAACTTCACACCTTTGAACACTTTAAAGTTTCAGGAACAAACGAGGATGAAAAAGGGTTTTGCGAGATATTTCACCTGAAAGGTGAAGCATTATGCTACATTCATACATGCTGTTCATCTGTATGGCCCATTCATCGCTGGTACACATAAGGAGAAATGTTCCTACCTGCAATACAATAATAAACCTTTACAGCCATTCCTATCTGACTATTAAGCTAATATTGTGTGTTAAAATCAAATCTGGCAGAGATTAAGAAGACTGAGGGACTTAAGGCATAAAAGGGAAGATCGTTTAAAATGAGGGCAGTGATTAAAAGAATGAAAATATGTTGATTATTGTTTTAAAGTCAAACCAAATCAAATTAACGTTCACATTTCCCCTGCACCTTAAAGTAGGCTCAAAGATGTTGAGGTTACCACACAATGTGTCCGTTTCTAATGTATATACAGATATCATTTTGGTCATTTTCAACCTATTTTAGGATAATGAAAATCAACACAAGATATGATGATTAAATTCTGTGTAATTTATTAAATTCTCATGATGATAAAAGCAGAGTAAAGTATTAAAAACACACCGATTTAAAAACAAATCCTTCCACCTTATTCTTACAGTTTTAAATTCAGTATAGAAAAGCTTTTTTTATCATAAAGTATGACGTTCAGTGATGATAATCCCAGATGGAGTTCTGCTCCATAGCTATGTGTAACAGTGTCCGTGTTAATTAAATATTGCACCCATAGGTGCTCTGTAACTGTGTATTATGAGGAGCGCTGTGCCGTCTACCTGCGCTCTCTCTGCTGCTCTTATCGGGGTCAAGGCGCGGCTCTCAGACAAGAGGCTTAAAGCAGAGACAAGAGCCTTTAACACGAAATAAAACCATCAAAGTTCAGCTCTAATCCGCGCCAACGCCGCGGAGAAGGCTCCCCGTTAACGGGCTGCACGATAAGCTGCGTTTACTCTGCGCGGGATGGAGCAATTCAACACGGAGGACACGATTTATACAAGAACCACAGCGAGGATTTTCACCACCACGGAACACCTGACCTCAACAGAGAAACACTGTAATAAATCACTGTTTTATCAATAAAACAAAGCAACATGATTCATGTAGTGTAAGGTGGTAGAAGACGGAGAATTATCTCACACATGTCTAAAATGAGGTCTGTGGAAAAAATGTTTTACGCAGCAAGTGGAGTCAAAAAGAGGTCAAACTGTGGCCTCCTGAGAAAAAAAAAGCGTTTAACTTTGATTGAAATCGTATTTTTAAGAGATGTATAATTACAAGGCCCAATAATGCTCTAATAGCTTCATAAGCACACCAGTGTGTTGTTAATGTGAAACATAAGAAGAAAATGAAATAAAAAGAAGTGACGAATGCCTGAATACTTGCTGAATACTTTCAGCACCTTGGAGAGCTCCAAATCCTTCCACATGCTGTTTTCCTTCATTTGTGTGTTTTTTAAAGATAAATTTTTAAGTCACACATGCTCACACACACGCGGATAAAGGTTTCAGTATGAGCACTGAAAGGTTTTTACGCATTTATATCCAAACTTGGGAGCGCGATTATAATGCCAATATGCGTATTTAACACATTTGGCACACTTCTCGTTTGCATTATGTGTGTTTTACAATGGAAGAGGATTTCAATCAGATGTAGAAATGCTTCGTCCTCTTTGGATAATGTATATGATTTAGGCGAAAATCGTTAATGCAATGTCTGAATCAAAATCTAAATCTTAAAGTATTTTAAATCTTATAGATCTGATTAGGGCAGATTAGGTTCAATCTTCCTTCAGTTTCCAGGCCTGATAATCCGTAATGTGGCGTTTTATATGAACAAACACATGATTAATCATATTTCTGTTCTTTTAAACTTTATGGTTTTATTGGCAAGCTTGTCGATAGGTAATATTTTCTGTTTTAGTACCAAAATTTGGCGATAAACGAAAAAGGACGCACATCAGAGCGCCATTTGGCTCCGCTTAAAAATATAGATGCTGAATCACTTTAAATAAACATGTTTTAGAATATATAATCTTATCTAAAAAGAAATAAACGGAGGAAATAAAGCAATTTCTTTTTAAATTAAAGTTTATTTAAATTGTGTGTGTAGTTTTTAAAATACTGACTTCTTTTCATTAATAATGGAAGATATGCCAAAATGTCCACATATGATATTTCCTCTCTAGCTTGCCTTAGTTAAATAACCAGTAAAAACACATCCCAACTGGTCCATGTGACTGGTTTCCAGTTAAACTGGCCGTATAGAGTGTTCTCTGCTGTCCAGGTAGCCGTGAAGACGTGCGTTTTGGTTTGTTATGGCGCCCCCGTGAGACGATTCCACTGCATGTGCAGGTGTGTGACCGCTGTTTGAGGTTTTATTTTTCTTTAATATTGAAATATGGAACTGCAGTAGTTTCTGAAAGCTTGCATTTACACAAATCGAGTGTTTATGGAAGTTTTATCCCGGTGTGTAAACCTCTCACTGATTCCTATTCATTTATAAAGTCGATATATGAAGTCTGTCTTTGAAGTATAGCACCACATATTATTTCTTTATTGTACGTGTGTGTCATAATCACTAGAAACTAGTTCATGGAACTGTTACTCGAAAAATTGAGATGAAAAACTACTTTTAACTTCCAATATTGAAAACTTTGAAACCAACATGATAATTAAACACACTTGTACCTTTGGATTAAATCCAAAACTACAGTTCTTTACTCGTATTCCTCAGCGTATAACTATTTTATATTTGTACTATCGCTATTTTCTTCTGTTTTAACTTTCAATTTTTCTCGCATGTTGACAGAACCAAAGATTAAGGCATGCTCCAAGCAGTTCCTTAAGATTTAAATACAAGGCTGAATGAACATCCGGATACGGTGCGCGCGTTTTACGCACAGCGCTGATGCGCACAGAGAAGCCTAAACTAACACAAGTTTCGTGTAAAAAGCTTGAAAATAATGTCTGAAATCCCAGTGGACAAACTAGATGTTTATGCATGGACCACCGGGTGAAAACCCACAGCCGCAGTGGAGACGCGTCTCCAAATTACGCATCCATAGAAGTCCTTTCATATGGAGTAAACGAAAGCAGAAAATTGGTTCAGGACTTCGTGTCAGAGCAGCTTGGAGGGGGAAAAGTTGATCTAAAGTAAAGGTGGATCAACTCACCAGGTAAAGTGCCGGCGTCAGGAGGAACACGGCGCACCAACACGTCACCTGCATCCTCCTAGAAAGCTCAAAGTTCCACTAATTTCCCTCGGCTGGTATAAATCCACCTGGTGTCCAGCTCACAGCGCGGTGAAACCCCTCAGCAGTCCGGGAAACATGGACACAACGCACCCCATGACCGCGGGTGGAACACAGAGAGAGTTTGAACGTGGACAGAGGAGCCGAAGGAGGCTGCTGCTGCTGCTGCTGCTTGTGGGGGCTGGCGGAGGAAGAGGAGGGTGGGGGCGACGAGCAGCGGTTAGTGCGGAGTTAATCCAGGTAGAGGGAGCAGCGGGGTCATAGCTGAGAGCACCTCCACGTCCTGATTGTCTGATAGAGCGCTCCGGTGTGAGGCGAACTGCGAGGCTTTCTGCTTTATAACAACACAGAGAGGGAGACTCTCTCTGCAGGGGGGAGGGACAAGATGAGATGGGGGGAGGAAAATAGGGAGGAAAAGACGAATAAAACGAGAGGAGATTGGTCAAAGACGGCGGGAGGAAGAAGAAAGAGAAGTTTCTCGGTCCTTTCTCTCTTTTTTTACCTAAAGAGGCGCTGGTGAGGGAGTGCGCTTCACCTCAAGGCTGATGGTTTGTGCGCTGGAGGTAGAGGAGCGAGCTGGCACAAGGAGTCAGTTCCCACTCAATTCCCTGGATAACTAGTAGTCAGGCACTAATTCATTCTCAGGTTAAAATGACTTTAACTTTGCCTTATTTTATAGGTTTGATTTGTCTTTTGCAGTCAGTTCAGAGTTTCCATTAGCTGGCATTTACGTCTATGTCTGGTTTCACATGCGGATATCAGACAGATAACAGAGAGAAAACATTAATGATCAAAATGTCCTGCTTTAAAGTGGGCCAATTTTCAAATAAGTAAAAAGTAAGTTATAAAATATTACAAATGATGTTACTTGGAAATGATGTTGCAAGAATCCTGTAATATAAACTTACAAAAGTAATAAACCTAAAGTAATTTCACTACGACCCATTTCCGGTTTGTTATTGGGGTTTTTCATCTAGGTAGGCAGCACATGGCTAATTTAGGCAGTGAACATGATGATCATGTGATCATTGTGGATGATGTCAGGCAAAGGCTGTCTCTGGGAGAGTTCAGAGCAACTAGAAACAACGTTGGGAAATCATCGATATTGAATGATTTTGAAATGGTTAAGGTTAGGGCAAGGGTTAGGGTTAGGGATAAACTCTGCTATCATTTCATGCTTCGGTAGTATTTTCAACAAAGCAGAAGAAATCGCCAGAATGCCAGGACTAGGACGGGCCTGCACCAAGCAGGACTTAGATGAGTGGGTAAATCTACCTATGACAAATTCTCTAAGTGAAACTGTATCAGACACAGAAGCACATCATGCAGAAAGGCATGGATCGATAAGGCCAACGCAGCAAGAGCGACATCTCACGCTCAGAGCATCCTGACTAATCAACAGCAGCAATGTAGGAAGAGTCATCAATAAGCAAAGGACAACACTGATCTACAGTGGCTGCTTTTTTTTTTCTGCTCCATATAAACCACGATGGTTAGATTTTACTGTTTTAGCGGAGGTTACAGTTGAGATCATCAGTTTATGAGGACTAGTTTTGGCAGTTGATCGTAAGACTCGATTTTCAAATGTAAAGCAGAGTTTTAAGGTGGTGTCTAACAGATCAATGATTGGTTATTTGTTGGGATGCGTTTCAGTGTCGTCAGCAGAGGATGGCGTTTGGCTGTTGTGAGCTACTAACTTACTTAGAGCTAACAGTGCTAATGTTAAGCTAAGTGCTGTTGTTGTTTAAGTGTTAAACAAAGGCTGTTTGACTGCATGTGTGTAAGGAGCAGCTCACAGTTTTCATTGTTTGTTCAAACAACTTATTTAAATACAAATAAAAGGATGTCTTTCTGCAATCGTTTCCAAAGTCTGCTTATGTGTCAAGTAGGCTTCTTGAGGACTGCAGGTTATTTTGGAAAGAGACAAAAAAGGTCAAGTGCAAACTCAGAGTCAGTTACTGAATTGTACCTCTAAACCTTTAGTATTTTTACTAGTCCTGCTCTCCCCCAACCCCTGTAAACCAATGCATGTCTCAAGGCTCCATCCTAGGATCGCTTCTTTTCATCTTTTCTTGGTCACATCATCCACAAATGTAGTCTCAGATTTTATTCCTATGCTGATGAAACACAGCTTTATTAAAACACCACATCATCTGCCCAGTTATATGGCAATTTCTCACTTACTCTTCCCCAGGTTTACATGCAGCTACATACTCTTCAGTTATCTTGTTAATTTTCCACTTTTGTGTAGGTATATTAGTGGCAGGTCTTTTCTGCATAAACCAGTTTTTTCGTACTGTTCCCTAGGTGACTAGCAGTTAGTTTCTTGTGGCTACCCCGTAAATGTGCCAGTTTTTTTTTGTTAACTACATCATAATTACCTGATAATTTTAGAGTAATTACAAAGTAATTTATAGTAATAAGTAAAACATCTCACATGGATTTGTTTTCATACATCCATCTGGAAAACCTCTCATAGCCAGTGTTTGGAAAAGGGCAGAGCCTTTGGAAAAAAAAACTTGGAGGGTGATTGGAGAAACTTTCTGTCTGTCCCATCTTTATGGGTCAATCAGAGCAACAAAGCATGTGACGTAGTAGCTGCTGCAGAGGTTTGCTGCTACGGAGGAGTAAACTCCATAAAGAACTGCATTACATGAACCATGGCGAGATGTTGACTTTTGTTGTTTTTGAAAAGAAAACAACCCAGTGCTGTTCTTTGTTCTTCTTTAAATGGAGAAATGTTGTCAAGTTCTGATAAAACTGGTGCTATGGCAACATCCACGCTAATCTCTTCCACCATGATTGCACCGGCCTCTTGTTGCTGCTTGCTTACGTCACGACTTCGCCACGCCTGAAAGTACTGTCCCTTGAAGCTGATTAGTCCTGTCACTTTCTAGCCGGGTCCAAACTGCTCAGATGGGAGCTTTGCGAGATGGATTTAGCAGTGAGAAACACGGAAACAGGCGAATCCGTCTGCTTTACAAGGTTATCAGAAATGTGGTAATATTGAGGAAGTATTTAAGTAGTAATATTGTATTAATCGACAAGTGATTCCTCATGATATTGTGGCAATTATCTGGCAATTAGGTGGTATTTTGCTCTTACCCTAACCCTAATCCTTGTAATATTATAACAATTCTCTGGAAATTAGATGGCATTTCATCAGAACCATAACCCAATCCCCTACCCACTAACCCTAACCGTCATGGTATTGTGGCAACTCTCTGCATGTTATCAGGCAATTTATATAGAAAAAACATCATTTTATATCTCAGAAAGTAACTAGATTAAAATAACAACAATTATCAGATAATTGCCACAATATTATTAGGAATTACTTGATAATTAATGCATTATCAGTGGGTGAATACTTCCTAAATATTTAATATTTCCATGATATATCCATATTTTGGAATTATTACTTAGTAAAATTCCAAGTAATAACAAGGTAATTGGCATTCATTCTTGAGAAATTATAAGATAATTAAACTAATTACTCTAAAATTACTATGTAATAACTTGGTAATTAGGGCCTACTAAAATAAAGTCTTACCTAATTTGGTATTGTAAATCATTACTGAACCTGAACCAGTATTCAGCTAATTACATCATTTCCAGAAGAACTTTAAGTGGTTAAAATGAATTTTTGTATAAATATGAAAACACAGGCAGGAAAATATCTTTGCAGGGGACAGGATGAAAGGAGGAACAGAAATAAAAGGCAGGAAGACACTGCTGGCAAAATGATAGGTGATCGGTGACTTTTGATGCTATTGATATTTTAAATGCCTTGTCTTTGGCTCTATAAAGCACTTTCAGTTGTTGTATGAATGTTGATCTATAGATTAAGCAGCTCAAAGTAAAGAAGCCATGACCAACCAATAAAAAAATGAAGGAAAATATGAACTGTAAGCATTTGTGAATTAACTGTCCTAATCATGAATCACAAGTGCATAATCATGAGTTCCATGACTTTCAGTCTCTTAATTTACATTTTTAATCTCATGAAAACAACTTAAGACTTTTAATTGATCCTTTGCTATATTTTTTCCTGTCCTGGCAGAAATGGTCTTCCATACATGACAGCATAAGGGAGATTGAAAGCAAAGTTTCTCTCTCTGTTTTTTCCTTCTTAAAGAGTCGCTGGTGAGGGAGAGTGGTTCACCTTGGCTGCTGGTTTGTGAGCTTGATTTAGATGAATGAGCTGACATTCACAACTCTGCTGCCAATAACTCCTGGCAACACCCCCCACCCACTCCTACCCCCCTCTTCTGTACCCCAAACAAGTGAGCCTCAAACCCGAACAAACACAATAGCTGCTATTCATAATGTCATTCCAAACATACTAAAGTAATACTCGATTTGACTTTAAGACACTACCGTATGACTGATATATTTAGATTGTCCCCTACATCTGTTCAACATCTGCCACCTTGATATCTGGTGGCTCAGGCTGCATACAGTGGTGGTCTGAGATGTCTCCATCTAGACTGGATTGGTTGTGAAGATGCAACAAATACAGGCATGTGTGAAAGACCGCCCTGTCAGCTGAATTGTCCTTCTGTAAAACAAAAAGCACGGCTTTATTTTGTTTAATGTAGGGTTTTGCACTGTCTTAAACTAAGGGTGGTTGATTTCCTGTTTGGATGAAGATATGCTTTCAAATTAAAAGAAAATCAGGAACATTGGCTGAATCAAAGATTATGACATGAAAATAACCACAGAAACAGGAACTAGTTCCAGTACAGTCTGGCTGTAGACCATGAGATGCTTTATATATCTCAGCACAGAAATACATTCTAAAACTTTCAAAACAAAATCGGATTTAACTTCTGTTAAGGGTTAGGTTAAGGGGTGGATACAAAGAGTTAAAACTTAAAACCTGACCTGCAACACCTACTTACCTGTACAAAATGATTTATAATGCCAAATAAACAGTCTGCTTACAGGGACAAAGCTCGTCCTCCAAGAAAACATTCCAAAGCAGCAAGTGTAGCTTACATAGCTCCAATAGCTGCATAAACTACGTAGATGATGTAGCTAAAGCTAAGATCACAAAGCAGCTTCGTATCTATATAAACTACATAGCTATGTAAGATAGATATCTACATTATCCAAGTAGCTAAGTTAGCTTCAGCTACGATCGCCAAGGCTCGCACTGTTAAAGCTAAGTTGGCTGTAGATAACAGAACTGTGTAGCTAACACAGCTATGTAAGCAACGCAAATCACATTGCTAAAGCTAACTTAGCTATAATGGTTTTTGTAGTAACATTACAAGTAATAAGAACGTAGCTAGCATAGCTATGTTGATTTCAGCTAAAGCTAACAAAACTAAAGCAAGCCACTGTTCAAATAACTACTTCTAAAATGGGTCTATACATAATTTAATCCCGGATTAGACCTCTGAATGTTTTTTATGTGTTATTTATTAAATGTTTTTTTGTCTGTAATGTTCTCTATGTGGTTATTTTATTAATGTAACTGCCAGACTTTGTTGACGAGTAAAGTTGAATTTGAAAAACAAAAATCTAAAACTCGAAATACATTTAACAGTAAATTATGGCAATATTTTTTCCAAGATATAAGGCGTTTCAGATGAACGGTTTGTGGCAGTGGCTGTCAAAGATGTACAGTCTTGCAGCCAGACCCCTGTCCCTTGTTATGGATCTTAAAGGATATAAGTAAGCAGTTAAAAGGTAAATGTTTGATCACACAAGGGTCAGATGACTTTTGATTTGTCTACTGAGCTGTCTACGAGTTTTCTAAAGAAAAATGAGACGTGAAGAAGCAGTGGTTTAACTAGTGTCTTTAAAGTGACGGTAAAATACACAACAATCTCAATTTTAAAAATGCACTAATTATAGACCTTCATCACATCCTGATTAATGCATTAATGCTGACAGTTGCTGTTGTAACATGTCGCATGGTTACACAGGCTCAGAGTCAGTACAGTGGAGAAATATACAGTCAATGACGGTAACTTTACTCACTTTGTGGCTTATTATGACTGGTTTAGGTCAGATACATCTCCTCAACACTATCATCGTTTAAAATGTCTGTAGAGAGGAACAGTTGTATTGATTAAATGCAGGTGCAGGTTAAGGATCTTTGACTTGATACTGTTTATTAGTTGGGCCATGCCATAGTAGAGTCACTGAGCTTTTAATTTGTGTAACTGTTGAAACTCAGAGAAATCAGAGGGCATTTGTGTTTATTTAAGTACTAAGAATCCATGGTGTGCATGTGCATGCTGTGTTTGAGGCAGTACAAGGTGACTGCAGCGTGGTTGTGTGTTTCTGGTTTGCAGATAGACAGATAGGATCCTTTTTGTTGAGGAGCAGTGGGGGGATGAATGGAGAAGAAAAGACAGGAGGGGCCATGCTTTAATAAATCCCAGCAGTCTCATTGCTACAACATTGCAGTGGTCAAGCATTGTGGCCATAACTCAGCCAGCGGGGCTGATGGGATCCTGCTCTGAATGGCCCCGATAGCCTTCACAGGCTCAGCATGGCAGCGGTGCTGGAGCGGTCGGAGATATATCACCGGAGAGCGGCTGACGTCCATTGTGGCTGTAATGAAGCACCAGCTGGTGTCTGGTAAGCTAAAGGGCCTAAACTTCAGCTATCTCTTCTTGTTAATTGAGGATTTATAATCCAGGTTTAGCCAAAAGTTCATACTGTGAATTCCAGTAAGGCTAATCTGGGTCAGAAGTAGAGGGCATATGAGCAGTTTACCAAGAGAATGGAATGTAACCATGATATAACTTTTGAAAACCAGCATGACACAGAAAAGGACTTGATTTTTTTAATACATTTCTATTAGAACAGACAAAATCACTGAGCCATGCTTTGAAATAAACTAAATTTATCTCTTAAAATAGTCATTTCAAAGTTGATTCATCAGTAAAATCACTTTCAACATGGAGTACAGTGTCAGTCTATCCAATTTTCCATCACAGCACTAAGGCTGGACAAACATCAGCTGTGGAAACACAAGCAAGATCAAACCATAATGAGACAAACCATAAAAACTGTACTGAACCAAACCGTTGAAATTGGACCATATAGGGTGTTGTCTGACACCAGTTGTCCAGGCTTTAGATAGAGCCTTTTCATCCATGTCTGCTTCAGTTTCTCTGTGAGCTTTTCAAACATTTTTTGCCTGAAAGTGTCACTATGTGGGACCAACTTTTTGTGTCCACTATGAACAGTTTGCACAGCTGTAAATGGCACAAAATGTTGGCATTTGATAGCACTTGTCTATGCAGAAATCACTTCCTGTGCCCATCTGGAGTTCTCTGATGTTACAGGCGAACATCATATAGTGGGTATAACTGGCTGCTAAGCAAAAAAAAAAAAAAAAAAAAAAATATATATATATATATATATATATATATATATATATATATATATATATATATCTGGGGAGCATGTTTCCAGACCCCCCTGTTTTGGACTGAATATACAACACTTTTGGCACTGCCCTGTGGTTTCACATTAGGCTATCTCTTCATTGTGCTGAGCACCATATTTGAAAAAATATGGCACTGGCACTGGTAGTGTATAGCTAGGTCCATTAACCCCTCTTACAGAGGTTGTTGTCCTCAAAATAGTTGACCTGGGTTCAAATCCAGTTTGTGGCTCCTTTACCCACATCTGTCCCCTCTCTCTTTCCTGTTTCTGGCTCTAGCCACTGTCCTTTTTTACAATAAAGGCTTAAAAGCCCAATTTGTTTTGTATTTTATGTTAGTATTTGCTATTTAAGACGTTTCAGTTTTCTGTCTGATCTTTATAGCCATATGTCATAGCCAGCTAACTGTGTGTAAAGGGGAGCTAGTTCCTTAATAGATCTGTTATTTTTCCATCCAGGGAAAAACAGCTGCCACATTATCAGATAAGGAAACACGTGGGTGTGATTCAGAAGACTGAAACCATGTTAACTTGTTACTTGATTGGATCTACAGGGGAAATGGTCAGCTCCTGTCCTGTCCTTGTTAAAAAGAGTGTGGTAGAGTTCTGATATTTTAATCTTTAACAGGAAAGCAATGGGCTGGCTACTTGATTTTTCCAGTGCAAGTTCCTAGAGTAATTCTATTCCTTTAGTGGCCTACAGTTAAATCTGTTTCAACCCTTGAAAATGATCATATGAAACCAATGCAAACAATACAAAAATGATGACTTGAATTTAGTCAACTGTGATCTAAATTAGTGGTTCTCAATTGGTCTATCCTGAAGATCTTCTAAATGAGAAATCACAACCCCAGTTGCCAGAAATTGTGTACCACTTAAATGTATTTTATGACAAATGTTGCAGTTTGGGCCTTAAATGGAACAAAACATACAAATGAACAAATTTTGCCAAAATGTCATGACCGCTGAACTGTCACCATCTTTAGCAAAAAATCAATTCTGGCGAGAACAACTCAAAATGTGACCAAAAGTCATGACTGTGGACCTGTCGCAAAATTTGAGTAGAAAAAATCAACCCCGGTGAAAATGACTCAAAACTGGGATGAAGAGTCACTACCTCAGAACTGTGGCCGTTTTTGAGGGAAAAATTGACCCAACATAATGTGACCAAAAAATTATGACTGCAGACCTGTTGCCAATTTTAACTGAAAAATGAACCCCAGCAGAAACGACTCCAAATTTAATCACAAAGTCATGACTGTGGGCAGAAAAATTACTTGAGATCTCCAGAAAAAAGTATGATTTGTGATGGCAAAATTCTTGCATGTGAACATTGCTAACCCTTGTAAGTAAAAAAAACAACACGACTGTGACCTTGTATTCAGACCAAAAGCTAATATTGCTAAAGGTCGAAAAAAAAATCACAAATTACCAGAATTCTGACTTGATTGCAGCATCGCTGGCCATCACCAAATTCTGTGCTTAAATATAAGAATCAGAAACAATATTTGATATGGTGTATTATAATCAGTGATGTGTCCAGGACATCCCATGACCAAGATTCAACAACACTGGCATAAGAGAATTTCTCTTGAGCCTTGTGTCTAGTTTGGCATGCTAACTTTTGGTCAAAGGTATTATGACACATTCATAGCTCCAGTTCTATCTGAAGGATATCAGTCCTTGCTGTCCTGTTCTGGATACATGGGGATGAGTCGGATCTTCTGTTGTTATTTTCCTTTCAGGGCACAAGATCACAAGTGTCAGATGAAAAGCTTGTTGTAGCCATGACTGACACTATTTGACCTGCCTGTGAGTTGACCTTTGAACTCACGTACAGTTGTGAAGACAGCAGATATTGTCATGACTACAGCATTGATGATTGCTTGGGATCATATTTGTTTTGTTGCTGTTCTTTTTGCCAAGTCAGGACAAAATTTTGTACAAGTCTGACATGGTGCCATGGTTAAAGTATGGCAGCCAATTTCTACCACTTAAATAGAAGATGGCTCACCAGCGGGGATTTAGCACAAATAATCCTTACACCTGCTGTTCTTTAACAACTACGTGACAACACACTTTACAAATCATGATGGACTGATACAGGATGCACCTGCGACCCCATCTTCAAAAAAAAGTGGGAAACTGTGTAAATGTAAAAAAAAAAAAAAAAAAAAAAAAAAAAAAAAAAATACAGTGCCATAAATCTTATAAACCCATACTTTATATAATATAAACCAGGGGTTCCCAACCTTTTCAACCCGCGACCCCCAAAATAAAGGTGTCAGAGACCAGGGACCCCCACTGTACCTGAAGGTGGCTGAACACAGCCATGTACATTCTAGAATAACCATGTACAGACACAGCCGCCCCGGGGGATGGGAGAGCTTTCTGGGGCCCAGCCAACCTGGGGGCCAGCAAAATCAAGGTCCATTGTAAAGTTAAGCTGTGGTATTCTATATTTAACCTGAATAACAACCAGTCTTAACAAAGAAACACATTTTCTTTCGTTTGGCAAGTAGCCCTCTTAAAATGTAAATCTTTTTGTTAAAAACAGAATTTAAATACATTAAAAAAGCTAAAATGGGTTAATAATGGCAAAAAATGGTGGGAAAGGTGGTGAAATTGGAGTTTAAAAGTAGCAGAAGTGGGTTAGAAATGCCAAATATTGGATTGAAGTGGGAAAAAAGTAAAAACGTGTTGAAGTGGCTAAAATGGGCAAATTAGTTGGTAAAAGGGGATTCAAAAGGGGCTAAAATGGTGTAAAAGTGGCAAAAATAGGTGGAAATGTGGTGAATTGGGATGAAACTTGATAAAAACTGGCAAAAAAATGTTGACGTAGAAATAGAAACTGGCAAAACGGGCATATCAAATTTTGAAATGTGACAAAGTGGTAGAAGGGGTTAATAGTGGCAATAATGTGTCAACAGAGCAAACAGAGCAAAGAGTTGCAACATTTGGTTTAGAGGTGGCAAAAACAGGCAGAAAAAAAGTGGTTGAAAGGGTTAAAATTGACAAAAATGTGTTAAAATTGGCAAAATTGGTGGGAAAAGTGATACAAATGTGTTAAAATTGGCAAGATTGGTGTAAAGTGGCAACAGTGTAATTCAAATATGTTCTTAGTTTTTTCTTAGGCATCTAGAGACCCCCTCTCAGTGTCTCGCGACCCCAACGGGGTCCCGACCCCAACGTTGAGAAACCCTGATATAAACAACGTATCAGACAATGAATCTGAGAGATTTTACCATTTCACTTTTAAAAAATGGCTTATTTTGAATTTGATGGTAGCAACACATCTCAAAAAAGTAGGGACAGATAATAAAGGTCTGAAATAATTAGTGGTGCCAATGAATAATAGCAGTGGGAGCATTTTGCAACTAGTTAGGTTTACTGGTAACAGGTCAGTAACATGACAGGGTATAAAAGGAGCTTTTTAGAGGCAGAGTCCCTCAGATGAAAAGATGGGCAGAGGCTCACCAATCCACTAAAACTGCATCTAAAAATTGTAGAACATTTCAGAAAAAGGTTTGTAGCACCACATTATGTAATGACGCTGCATTATGTAATAATGTAATACATTTTCCATCCATCATGTAATAACGCCACATTTTCTAAGCCTCTAAGAGGTTAAGGTTAGGGCAAGGTAGTAGGGTAGGTGTTTAGTCTAGAGCCCTGAAGGGGGGTTAGGTTTAGGCAAAAGTCACTAAGTGGTTAGAGTTAGGGCAAGGTAGTTGGGTAGGGCATACCTTGGAGCCCACACTAAGTCCTATGGTTAGGGTTATTACATAATGTGGCTTTACAAGGTTCCTTGACAGAAAATTTCAAAGACTTTGAATTTCCCACCATCAACAGTCCATAATGTCATCAAAAGATTCAGAGAAATCTCTGTGTGCACAGGGCAAGGCTGAAGGTCAACAATGGTTGCTCTTGATCTTCAGGCCCTCAGGCATGATTCTGTATTGAAAATCACTGCATGGGCTGAAGAATACTTCCAGAAGTAATTGTCTGTCAGCATAGTTGGCCATGTCATCCACAAATGCAAGATAAAGCACAGGATCCAGAAATGCTGCCTTCTTCTTTGGACCAGAGCTCATTTAAAATGGACTGAGGCAAAACGGAAAACTGTTCTGTGGTCAGATGAATCAAAATTTGAATTTTTTGGGGGGAAACCACAGAAGTCATGTCCTGCAGACTAAAGAGGGGAGGGACCAATCAGCTTGTTATCAGTGCACAGTTCAAAAGCCTGCATCTGTGAGGGAATGGTGTTGCATTAGTGCCTACAGCATGGGCAGCTTACACATCTGGAAAGGCACGATCAGTGTAAAAATGTATATAGAGGTTTTAGAAAAACATTTGCTCCTATCTGGACATCTCTTACAGGGAAGGTCTTGCTCATTTCATCAAGACAGTGCTAAACCACATATCACATCCAGTACAACAGCATGGCTTCACTGTAGAATAGTCTGGGTGCTGAACTGGCCAGACCTTTCACCAAATGAAAACGTTTGGCACAGCTAGAATCCTACATTAGATGAGAATGGAATAACATCCCTCTCCCAAAACTCCAGCAGCTGGTGTCCTCACTTGCCAGATGTTTACAGACTGTTGTTAAAAGAAGAGGGGACGCTACATAATAGTAAGTATGGCCCTGTCCCTGTCCTGCATCTACTATCTCAGGTAGTTTGAGATGGAACCAACTGGAACCATTACGAACATATCTAAATAACAGTAAGACAGAACTAGAAATATGCAGCCACCACTTTTTGTTTCTTTATTCTTGTTGAACCCAACTTTGGCCCCAAAATTCAGGTATAATCTGAACTGTGACTTCTGTGAACCATCACCCCCCCAAAACCATGCATTGTCAAATTTGCATGGTTTATTTGGATTGTCATGATTGCATGCATCTAATAAGTTTAATTTGTGCAGATTTTAGGGGTGACTTTGCTTTCCTTTTATTGTAACGTGTTCATAAAAGTAAGTGAATAAAACCGGAGAGGCTTTTCAGAGCTCTGACTAATGCTTTAGGATGTGCAAGCACAGACATTCAGTGGGAAAGTATGAGTCTCATTGCATTTCAAGGACGCTGTAGAGCATCAGTGAAGCACAGAGAGTCAGAAGTGAGCGGCTGAGTTGTGTCCGTGTCAGCGAATGAGAACCATTCAGGAGAGTGATGTGAACACAGCCGGGCCTGCCGACCAACCGTCGAACATTTCTTACTTCTCTATCAAACACCTGCTCTCCTTCCTCCTCCCAGCTCCGGAGCGTCTCTCATTCATGGAGCTTAATCACGAGGTCAAGTTGCTAATTTTCAAAGCACACCTCTGGGTGGCCATTCAGAGTCGGGGGAGAAAATTACAGAGGAGCCTCTTCCTAATAGATTACCATGGGGATGTGAAGAGGAGGAGCATGGGATAAAAACAGAAGAGAGGAAGAGGATGATTGCCCAGCTGATTGACGCTGGCGTCCGGTGGCATGAATATGTTGAGCTGGCTGGGCTCCATCAACGATTGTGAGGGCAGATGTTGCAGCAGGCCCTCAGGCGTTGATGGCAGCAGGTTTGTGTGGCCGCTGCCCAACCAGCTGCCATCTCAAGTGTCACTCCACATCCGCGGCGAGGAAACGAGTCAAACTGGGCTTGACCAGAAGGGCCGAGGGCGCGCTTCACGCCATGTGTGGTGACAAAAGGCCCAGAGAGCTGCAGTCACGGTCCAGGCTGCCAGGACTTTTCAGGAGGAAGAGGAGAGTGGGCGGGTCGAGGCGGTGGGGGTAGCTGACAGAGACAAATGGCTGAGCAGAGTGACGGTCACAGGATGCAGCTGCTGCACATCAATCGCTTCCTCATCACAATTAGAATGACTGCCGGCTTCAGCGTGGAGGAGTACAAACGGAAACTCGTGTTTCTATTGGGCTTATTGAAGGGTGTGAGTGTTCGAGAGGAAGAGAGACTAACTTCTCTTTGAGAAAAACTTCCAGAACTTAACTTTGCTCCAGTAAATCTTTCTCTATGCTGCCAAGAAGCATCAGATAGTTTCCAATCACATAACTCTGAAACAAAGAGGGAAAAGATGGATCAGGTTTATCACAGCTTTGGTCTTTTATTGGTGTCTTTGTTTTTATGGATCGTGATAACTCTGAGCTCTTTTTTATTTTATGGCTAAGACTGAAAAAGGTAGCATTACTGCACAATATCTTCAAACATGATTTACTACCTCATGATTCAGGTCGAATGTCTAGGAAGTACTCTGCCCTTACTGGAGGGATCATTGTGGCTGCTATGATGCCATAGGACGAAATACCTTGTTCTGCAGAATCCTTCCATATCAGAGTTGTTGTTGTGCATCACTAACCTCTGCTAAAGCTGAAACAAATTATGACCACTCCTATGTTATATATGCATTTGTAGTTGAGTACTCACATCACATCAAGGATTTCCAACAGTTTTAAAAAACAAGAAAAAGCTTCATTTTTACAGTTGTACCAGGGCATCTCTTGTTACAGGTGCCACTATAGAGAATTACAAACCAGGGGTATTCTTATTCTTTTCCTTGCCATGGAAAGACTGCTTCATAATGAAGTCATAATGAACTGCTACTGGAAGCTACTGTTGTGTCACTGTATCTCTTTCATATTTTAACAATATTATCTGAAATTCCATGCAAACTGCAGTTTTGCCTGGATCCTGGGAACCCAGTGTACCGTGAGCTGGATCAGGTCCGGAGAAGTAATGGGCACACCGGGTGTCTGCAGAAGCTCAGCTGCCACTCTCATCAGCACATCAGCATCAGCATCAGACACATGGGACCTGTGATCACTCAAAGCTTACAAGGAAGAACACTTTTAACTGATTTTTTCCCTAGCAGGACAGTGGATAGTGTAGAAAATCAGGAAGAGAAAGTCAGGAATGCCGAAATGGGTGTTTCAGTTGGAAAAAAAATTCTCAGAACCAATGCGCAACAAAATGATAGTTCAGGAACCAGTAACAGTAGCATGCTTATTGACCACTGGATACTCTATTTGAAATGTTAAGTCTAATGGGGAAATATTATGTTATAGTGACTATAAAAAGTATTCACTCCCTTAGATGTTTTACCCATTTATTGATTTAACATATCAATTATGGCCAAAATAATTTGGCCTTTTTAACCCCCCCCCCCAAAAAAAAAAAAAATGAATGAATAAATGAATGAATAAATAAAATCCATAGGATTAAATAAGTGCATGCATACATATTCACCCCCTTTAAAGTGACTGACCTAATTCAACTGAAGTCCAGCCAGTTGGTGCCATTGGTCTCACAATTGGTGAAATGGGGATCACCTGATTGCTGTGAATGTGTTCCAAGTGATCATAGTACAAAGAAAACCGCATCTGGAAGGTCCTGTCACCGGTTTATCAGTATTCCTGGCTACCATCACTCAATCACTCAAAGCAACTCAGATAAAAGGTTACTGAAAAGTATAAGTCAGGGGATGGATTAAAAAAAAAACATTCCAAGGCACTGAACATCCCCCAGAGTTCAGTTAAATCCATCATCAAGAAATGGAAGAAAGATGGCATGGCATGAAATATGTGTAAATCTGCCAAGATCAGGACATCCTCAGGAACTGAATGACTGTGCAAGAAGGAGACCACTGAGAGAGACCACCAAGACACCTGTGACTGCTCTACAGGAGTTACAAGCTTCAGCAGGTGAGCTGGGAGAGACTCTGCATACAACAACTGTTGGCCAGATTCTCCACCAGTCAAAGCTTTATGGGAGAGTGGCAAAGAGTAAGCCACTGTTGAAGAAAACTCATGTTAAATCTCAAGGAGAGTTGGTCAAAGGCATGTGGGAGACTCCATGATCAAGTGGCAGAAAGTTCTTTGGTCTGATGAGACCAAAATGGCCATCAGACAAGACGCTGTTTGGCTGACACCAAACGCTGCACATCACCACAAACACACCATCCCCACTGTGAGGCACGGTGTGGTAGCATCATGCTGTGGGGATACTTCTCAGCAGCCGGCCCTGGAAGGCTTGTAAAGGTAGAGAGTAAAATGAATGCAGCAAAATATATGAAAATACTGGAGGACAATCTTATCTGCAAGCAAACTATGGCTTACTGTTCAACAAGACAATGATGTGAAGCAACCAGTAAAAGCTAAAGAGAAATGGTTTAAAGGCAACAAAAATTGCAGTGTCCTGTTGTGCAAAGGGTAAAACACCCAAGGGGGTGAATTCTTTTTCTAGGCACTGTACATTTTTCATGTCCATGTTGACACTGATCAGCTGGATGTAAAAAGTTACAGCAAGACATTTGGCAAAGAAGTTACTCGGTATTTATTATTTCTTTGTGAACAAAAAAAAAAAAAAAAAGAGAGAGAGAGAGAGAGAGATGATTCTTGGTTTATATTGCTCAAACTAGATCCATGATTCTGTGACAGGCTGACAGCAGATGATTAAGGGGAGTACCAGCACTCATGGTTCCACCTATAAAACTGCTTGGATTGATCGCCAATCAATCACAGGGCAGATTTGAAATCAGAGGGGCCTCATCTTGATCTGGAGATGGAAAATAACTGACTGCTTTCTTGAGAAAGCAGTATTTTGTTCTAAACATTCTGTGTCTATCTTATAGTAAAACATTTGCATGCTCGCTTTACTACAAGGATCTTGAATACAGGATCACAGCTGTTAAAGTGATTTCCCACCACTTGTTTTTTAGCATTAGAAAATTTAATTTAGGTTATGAACAATTTCTGTCGTGAATGCAGAAAACATTAATGAAGCTAAATTTTTCATGATGTTATTTGTTGGTTCTTCTCTTACACAGTGTTATCTTTGCAGTGAGGCCTTTTTAAAGAAAGACCACCACTTTGTTTGATTGAGTCAGTGCTTTATTTTATCAGCAGGAGATCATCAGTTAAAGCAGACATCTTTATCTCTGTTCTTAGGGGAAGAACTTAGAAACAAAGAATGCTGCGTTGATGATCTTTACTGTTTGACCTACTCTTTAATCTCATTTTTTAGCCAGATCTTGATGTCTCTGAGGTCAAGGCAAAGTCACCGGTTTGAAGTGGGTTTCACGACATCACTTAATTGATTAGGACGGCCTGTAGGACTTTCTTTTCTTGGCAGAGGAGATTTAATTGAAGACGGAGACGTGATTACGTGAAGTGCTGATTAGATGAGGAGACCAAAAACCATGTCGCCAGTGTCTGTTTCACTTCCCAACATCCGATCATAACGGCGCTCTGATGATAAAAGCAATTACAATACTGCGATGAGCAGAGGACAACAATTTAACCAAAGGAGGAACACAATAATTAGACCTAATTGTGTATCTACATGACTGCTTTAAGCCAGAAATGATGCCTCCAGGGTTCATCCTGAGATAAAAACACACTTTAGTGCAGAATAAGACAAGCATCTCTCTGCAGGCCTCTGAGACGGAGCAAAAAGCTTTAAAATGGGATGATTTTTTTTGTTTTATAGGCAAATTTGTGTATCTACTTCTCGTGGCAGAGGTTTGTTTATTCAGATATATCTTTGTTTAGTCAGAAAAATATCCTTCACTTGGCTTTCATGTGGAGTTTTTTGCATGTGTTTTGCACAGAGGAGAGGCTTCTGTCTAGCCACTCTGCCATTAGCCCAGATTAGTGGAGGGCTTCAGTGACAGTTGTCCTTCTGAATCTTCATCCCATCTCCTCACAGGATCTCTGGAGCTCAGTCAGAGGGAACCATCGACTTCTTGACCACCTCTCTTCTTGGGACCCTTCTCCCCTGATGGCAGAATTCTTCTTAATTTACTGTAAACTTTTCACTTCATGAAGAACTCAACCATGGTTAAAGCAATAAAATCTTGGAGTCATACCGAAATGAATGGCAAATCAACCCCAGAAAGGGAAAATAATCCACTGTTTACGTACTATTCCCACGTGACCTCGTAGTTCTCCTATCAAAGTTCTCATGTCCAGAGCCATAAGGGCTGTGTGGGGCTTCCAGTGAGCGAGGTCTCTCGCCTTCGGTCAGAGCAAAGCTCTGTGCACTCAGATCATGGTACAGGTGTAGTATGGGAAAATTAGAGGCAGGCAAACTCTGGATTGAATATTCTGGAGGCAGAGGAAAATTGGCGACACAATGTGGTGGTGAAATCTAACCAGTTTGTATATAAATCCATCTGAGCCAACTGCTTTGACTAAAACTCTATTCCACAATTAATGTCATCATGCTGATATATATATATATATATATATATATATATATATATAATTTTATTTTATTTATTTATTTTTGGCCTTTTTTTATTAGATAGGACAGTGGATAGAGTTGGAAACAGGGAAGAGAGCAGGGAGAGACATGCAGGACATAGTGCCACAGGCCAGATTTGAACCCGGGTCACCTGCAGATATGGCGCATGCTATAACCACTCGACTACCGGCGCGCCATCATACTGGTATTTTAAGTATAGCATAGCAAAGGAGGGATCTGGCATTATGTGAAGAAATCAGGTTGGGTCCTATAAATAAATCAGAACTGCAGTGAAACTCGTGTAATTGGTGGATATTTCGTACTGTAAGCGTATAAATCAGAATTCACAAGCTCCACAGTTTCAGTGTTAGAAAGTCTATTTTCTTTGACTTCCTCCCGAATGCCATCATGGTTCACCACCAAAGACCTTGGATCTGCCGGCTAATCATAAGGAGTAACCATTTCAGGTTGAATGTAGGCATGTAAAGTTCAGAACAGACGGCTGGTCTACATGCACACTTTTTCAGGTGGATATATGAGAGCGGGCGATGTTTAATAATTCTAAATTATTGTTTGTGCACACCAATTTTGTGTCTCAGGTGCATGTACAGTTTTAGTCTGGATTCTAGACCCTGTGTCATAAATAAGACCCCTGGCCATGACACCCAGTAACGGTACTGACCATGTTGTTACACAAAAACTAAGATTTAAAACAGACAAAACTTCATTTTACCTTCTGTTCTGATGTAGCTCAGTTTACCAGTGAAAAGAGCACTCCATAAGATGCATTTACTGAACATGAAACCACTGTTTTGGTTCCATTGACAAATTTCACATGATAATGAGGGAGAAAAGCTGTTAAAAGTGGTCTTCCTAGTTCATGCATTCAGGATTTGATGGTGTGGCTACCATGTTACTACAGGGGACTCAGGGTTGATGATGAAGTAATGGAGGTCATATGGATGACAGAACGCCCAGCAAATGTCAGAGAGTAACTATGATCCATGACAGATAAGCAGCACAAAACATGATTGAGATACAGCAACAGAACGGCAGCTTCCAGCAGCAGTTCAGGTTTCCTTATGTAGTCTTTGACGTAACATGTGGGATTCTCGTGGCAATAATAAACCAGTCATGTCTGTCCCTCTGGCACCATAACAAGACATTGAAAATTAAGACTCTCTAGTGCTGAAAGTATTTAAGGTGATGTAAGACCTATATGAAAGATATAGGAGTGGTCTTTTTAAATTAGACAGGCATTTCAGTGCAAAAATTCAACATATTGCAGTTTAAATATAAAGGCTTCAGCACAGCCACACCAAGCTGAGTGAAGCTCAGCGGTCTGCAAGCATTTAGTGGTCTTTTACTGACATCTGGTGGTGATTTATAAAACATTTTGACTCTGGTGTGATTTATTTTATTCCTAAATTAATTTGATTTTAAGAAGGCAAAATTACGCGATGTTAGATTTTCTGAATATTTCAGTAAGACCTATTACAGTTTTTCTGCAGAGAAGGGCGATTAAAGAAGAGAAAAGGGAACAAAAATACAAGATATGATACACTTTAATTACACCCCCCCCCCCAAAAAAAAAAAAAAAAAAAAAAATCTGATATGATAATATGAAGTTTCAGAACACTGAAAATAAAACAAAGATGTCAAATGTTGAAATTTGGGGGAATTTTATGTCCATAACTTAGTAGGTTTTCATGTCATGCAAATCATCACATTCTTTTCTTTAAGGTAAATTTGGAAGTTCTACTTTACATCTACTCTAAATTAGTCCAGTACATGATATATAATAAAAAATATTTCATAGATTTGAGATTACAGCTCAACCAAGCTATGTACCTTCCCAAAGTCCAATACACAGTATGTATGAAGTGGTTGAGAAGTATGTTGGACCCTTTAAGACACATGGATCAGTGCTAACAACCCCAATTCCAAAAAAGTTGGGGTGCTGTGTATAATGTAAATAAAAACAGAATGCAAGGATTTTCAAATTGCATAAACCCTTCTTTTATTTACAATACAACATAAACAACGGATCAGATACTGACACTGAGTCATTTTACCATTTCATAAAAAGTACTAGCTCATTTTGAATTTCATGGCAGCACAACATCTCACAAAAGTAGGGACAGGTCAACAAAAGGCAAGTTAAAGCTGCATCATGCAAAGAAGAAGCTGTATATGTGAACAGGATCCAAAGCTCACTTGAAATGGACTGATGCAGAATGGAAAACTGTTCTGTGGCCAGTGGCAACGAAGACAAGATCCCCAGCTAGAATTCAACATCAGACAAGAATGGGACAACATTGCTCTTCCAAAACTTCAGCAACTTGTCTCCTCACTTCCCAGACATTTACAGACTGTTGTTAAAAGATGTGGAGATGCTACACAATGGTTAATATGGCCCTGTCCCTACTTTTTTTGGGATTTGCTGCTGCCATCAATTCAAAATTAGGTAATATTTTTCATAAAATGGTAAAATGTCTCAGTTTCAACATCTGATGTGTTTTTTATGTTCTATTGTGAACATATTATTATTACTTTTATTTCCATTAAGCACAGCGGCCAAACTTTTTTGGAATTGGGGTTGTATATATATATGCAGTTCAGCTTCTGACTTTCACAAATTTAAACTCCTTTGCCTTAATTTATAGTTTATCAAAAGTGCACAGGTGATCATAACTGCCTCCATTGATGACATCAAGAAATACTCTAACACACTGAAATCTTTGCCTTGTTTATTATTAGTCAAATACATATAAACAAAGAGTAGGAAAAGGACAGAATTCATCAGCGACTTTGTTTTTCACAACATTATCAACATCGCTTAGAGCACACCCACACTCACACTTTCTCCACTGTTTGATTCTTTTTTTATTCTTTTTGCACATCGTCTTGTGCCGTAAAAAAGGAAACACATGATGGTACATGAACAATAAATTAAAAAAGAAATATTTAGCACTTTATTTACAACTCATATCCCCAGAAATATAAAATAAACATTCCGTTAAGTTACGAGCAACAAACTTCACAGAATATTAAACCGCTGCCGCCATCGTCTGGCGGTGATATGACGTCTCGTACTGATAAATAATACACCGTTCACTGCGTGTGACTGTGTGTTAGCGTAAACAGGACAGCAGGATATGGGTTACAAACATTTCCATACAATGATCCCCCTGATTTGAATCATTATGAGTAGAAAAAGCTCAGGAAAAATAACGTCACACGATCCTGGGACGCTAAAAGTCACTCAGACATTGATGGCTGAAAGCTCTTCAAGACAGAGACGCTGTAACAACATTTCATCATTAAGGTCTCTCTGGATGCATGGGCTCAAAGTTCACTTCTATTAATGCCATTAAACACTGTTATGGGTGAGGAAAACCTGAAGGACAGGCTATTACCCTGCAGGATTTTAAACAACTCTAAGCTGTGAGCCGGAAAGAGAACGTTTGGTTCTACTACTGATACTATGTGGGAAGGCTGTCAAAATAGATTGTGAGGTGTTTTAAAGGACAAAAATGATCAAAAATGATCAACATAAATAAAGGCGACAGTTGGAACACATTAGCCAGGGTCAGTATAAGTCTTAATGCAGCCCCAAGCAAATCTAATTGATTTCTCTTGGGATGCATTAAAAAACATTATATTTGTTTTTCACAAACATGTTAAAGAAACAGCCTTAAAGATCTTTGTGTGAAACTCCTGATACAAAATATCCAAAAGTTTTTGTTTTTTTAATCTGAGGTGGAAAACTCTTCCCTTCCAACTTTTATCCCTGTTTACTGCATTACTCTGTACCCCTGATCAATTTCCACTCTAGTCTCCAGCTGATCCCAGTGCAGTTTTGTGGCGTCATATTGTACCACTTGTGAGCATGACAACTCACAGTGGAAGTAAGTTAACCAGTAGAAGTCTATGGGGCCCTCTGGTGGTGACAGGACTCTAGGAAGCTGCTTGTCTGGCATATCCTTAGCTGGCTCTGACATCAGTTTGAATGAGATATCCTCATTAGGTTAACTGGTGACTCTAAATTACCCAGTGTGAGCATGCCTGGTTGATGTCAGCCCTGTGATTGACTGGTGACCAACCCAGACTGTTCTCTGTTTCTTGCCCAAAGACAGCTGGAATAGGCTCCTGCCCCCCTGACACCATACGATATAAGTGGTGTAGATAATGGATGGATGTTTCATCCTGCAAATATTTAACATGTCCTCATAACTGATCACTAAATACTGACGCCTTTTGTGAGGCACCACTTTGGCATCTCACAAAACACACACTCTTGTTTCTCTCTTTTTATGGTGGCCCTGAGGGTCAACTGAAAAAAAAACATTTCCTGGAAAGCAAAAATAATAGATTTCATTTGTTTCATGAAATGTTATTAAATTTCATAAAGATTTTTGTTTCACAAAATGGTTTTCTGTTTAATGAAATATTTCTGCTTTTCACACAGTTTTGCTTTTCAGGACTTGTTTTTTTGTTGCATGAGATGTTTTTGCATATCAAATGATGCTTATTCATTTTATGAGGTGCTTTATCTTCACATAATTAAAAAAAAAAAAAATTCACTACAATTTTTTGCATACTTTGAAATGTTTTTGCATTTTACAAATTGTATTTGGTATTAATTAAATGTTTCTGCATTTCCTAAAATATTTCTGCAACTTAGGAAATCCTATTTAAAAAAAATTTTTTTTTGAGTTTTGAAGTTTTTGTATTTATGCGTTAACAAAATGTTTTTAACACCCATCATATTTAATGACATGCTTATTCACCACATAAAACATTCTGTCAACTAATGAAATGTTTAAGCAGTCTTTTTACAAGTTCTTCTGTTTCCCAAAATGTTAGGGTTTTTTTAAAAGAATTATTTCTAGCAGTTAAAAATTGGTTTTTGCATTTCATAAAATATTTCAGTGTTTTATTTCAATTTTGGCTTCAAAGAAGATGTTTTCTTGTTTATAAAATGTTTTTGTTTCATGAAATATTTTTACTTTTAATTAAGTTTTTCTTTCTGTTGACCACCATTCTTTTTTTCTGTTACAACAGTTTGTTTCACACAAAGTTTAGGATGTAACTTTTCATGTATGGGTTAAATGGTATTATTAACATGATATCAGTATTATCAGATATCAACTTAAAAAGTTAAATTGGCAGCTATGAGAATTTCTGCCCATGCTTCCATCTACACCTGCCAACAGAATTAGGAAACCCAGAGAATGGGCCCTCCCCAGATGTTATTGATGGATATCAGTGCGTGTATGGTGGACCAGTAGCACTGGTGCTAGCATCTTGGCTAACAGTTAAGGTGTGTAGACTTTAGACTTTAATCGGGTTCTGATATTCACATTATTTATTTGTGCCTCTTTTAACCCCCCCCCAATTTTCACCTTTTCTTTGCCCCCTTTTGTAACAATTTAATTATTTTTGCCTTAAAGTTATTTCAATTTCTTCTACTGATGTTTGTGCACATCATGGTTTAGCTACGAAGTCTGACAATACTCCCTAAATGGTTGAGTCAATGTGCCTATTCACATTGGAAACATTTTCAAGAAAAAGGTAATTCTGGTTATAAGAAAAGATGTTACATGCTATATTTTACTCCAGCATTAACAGATAAAATTTAGTTTCTGTTTCTTTGATTAGTGTGGATATTATTGAAGTAAAAAAATTGCCTAAATGTGGTTATCACAGATTAATTTTAAAATTGACCTTGTTAATGGGCCTCCATTGACTGGGCCCCAGAAAGCTCAACCCCTTATCTCCCTTTATGGGTGGCCATGCTTACAGCAAATTTTGTGGTTTAAATCATGTATCAGCCTTAATGGTGCTTGAGAAATTCAAAAAAGAATTTTGAGAAAAAAGCTGGGGAAACTGACGTCATTTTGCCTTGTTTCATGGTGGCAAATTGTAAACATCGTGTTGATAGTCCAAACCTTTCTATCCAGACATGAACTGAAGTAAAGTTTTGGCTTCGATAACATTTCTATAACATAATATGGCTATAACAATTAAATCCTGTTTGCAAAGAGAGATCTACATCTAGATCACTGGTTCCAAATCAGGGCTCCAGGCCTCCCTGAATGATGTTGAAATGTTCATGAAACTGGGGAATATAAAAATCTTTTCTCAGAATCTTTAAAGTCCAGTTTGAACATTGATTTATCTTTAGGTTTTGCACTGTTTTGTTTTTTTTTCTTCCTGGATCACAGCTTAAGAGTGTCACAATGGGTGGGATTTTTATGATAATACATATCAATAATTTACAAAAGTAAAGGATCATGATCTTAAGCCACAGTCAAAAACGTTGTAGAATAAATAAATTCAGGCAGAGTTCGGGACGTGTAGCTGTACATACTAGAAAGGTAAAGTTAAGAAGACAGAAAAAATCCTATTTACATTGCGTCCCATCATATCACACCGAAGAGGTAATAAGAGAAAAATATTAACAAACATTGGTGAGTTCCTCTGAGAAAAAAAAAAAAAGAAAAATCTACTTTTTTACATTTCTAGCACAAGACTGTACACCATCTTGTATTGAGAGAGGCAGTTTCCTATGGCAAAGCTAGACATAAGTACATATCATGCTGCACTAATATAGTGCAAAATTATGCCTGAAAAACTGAGAAGGGAGAGGCAGGCAGAGGTGACGGCGGCTCGGGGATTCATCACACTTTTCTTCACTGTTTTCTTTTCATGTGAGATGAACCGAGACCACAACATCACCAAGGAATTTAAATATTCTTCATGGGACAGAGAGCGACGTTTCCTACTGAGATGATCCCATTTAGTAACGATAAAAAAACAACAAAAACATCGATGAAGATTTGTGCTTTCAGAGCAAAATCTTTGTGACCCTCCCCACGCCCGTGGTTGGGATGTTAGCGGCAGTATAAGATGGCAAAGAAGCAAAGGCAGACTTCCAGAAGAAGACAAAGAATTCATGAAGGCTCTTGTGAAACAAAAAAAGTATCAAAATATAAAATAAAAAAAAGGACGGGAACATCAAGGCTGCGAATGGACATGGATTCAGTGAGTTGAGGTTTCTCTTCCTGGCAGAATCGTCTCGTCAGCGTGTCGAACCTTGAAGTTGAACAATGCCCAGAGGCAGCCCTGACATCAGGAGGTTTCAAAGGAAACCCAGAGTGTCCTGCAGGAGGACGAAAGTCTGTAGGTCAACGTGGTCAGTGGGAAGACGTCTACATGTCGGCGTCTCCGTCGTAAGCCAGAGTCAGTGGCTTCAGTCTGTTGTTCATCTGTCGGCGTTGCGGCCTCTTTGGCTTTTTGCTGCAAAAAAGAAAAAAAAAAAAAGACAGATCAAAGGTTAGAAGAGCAGGGATAGGAATGTTTAAGCTCAGCTTTTGTTAACATAAGAGACTGAGCAATATTGATTTTTCCGGGTTAATACTGATAAAGTTATTGGTTTTCATCAGAGTGATAACTGATACAGAACTGATGTAGGCTATAATAGACTCCTATTATAATAAAGTGACAAGAAAAAGTATTCCACCCCTTTGATGTTTTACCCTTTCACTGGTTTTATAAATCAATCATGGTCAACATAGTTTGACTTTTTGACAAAAAACAACAAAAAAATCCTCTTCAATGTCAGACTGAAAACAGATTTCTAAAAATATAATGTCAATCCAAAAACCTGGAGGACAGTTTATTTGGTCTGCAACAGAACTCTGGATCTGGAGAAGATTTATCTTCCAGAAACACAATGGCCCAAAGCATACAGCGTAATCTACACAGAGGTAGTTTAAAGACAAAGAGGTGAATGTTCTGGAGTGGCCAGGTCAAAGCTCAGACCTCAATCCAACAAACAATTTTAGGCTGGACTTGAACAGGGCAGTTCACATATGATCCCCGTCTAACCTGACAAAGCTTGAGCAGTTTTGCAGGAAGAAAAGAGTAAAAATTGCAGCAAATCAAATTGACCATGATTGATTTATAAAATAAATAAAAGAGTCAGACATCGAAGGGGGTGAATTTTTTATAGGCATTTTTTTATAGGCAATGTATAACTCTTTAAAGTTATGACCAGAGCTGGGCACATATCCATTAATTTGTTGATGATTATTTATCAGTTTTTAAGTTTTCATTAGTTTGTAATTTGGAGGTTAATTTGAAAAATGATTATCAAAGCCTTAACTTTCCTTCCATTAGCACCATTTTTGCCACTTAAATTCAGCTTAATTGTGTGTTTTGGATTCACTCAATTTTTTAGTTTATAGAAGTAGGAGGATCCAAACCCTGCTCCTACTTGTTACAGACAGACTGAACAAGATGTCTATGTAGGTTTCTCATTCATCCAGGTCATGGTTTTCCATAGCTTTATCTAACAGGGCCAGCTGGATTGGTTGAGGTTTCTAAAGATGGGAAACGTCTTCAAGAACCTCAACCAGGACAGCTGTCCCCTTTGGATGAAGCTTTGGTTAACCTGAACAAAACCAATACGCATGATAGCTTATCCCATAACTGGAAAAAATGCCTTCAACATAAAATGCTTTGGGGACTTTTATTGTGAAATGCTGCTTTACCTATATAAAGTTAGGTACTTCCAGAGCGCTACCAGAGTGAAGACAGTGATATATCAGAAAGTTTCTATTATTTGTACATTTTCAGTCATCATGGCCTCACAAGAATACATAAAAACATATTTATGTCGTGAGCTCTTAAATGTTTTCCAGAGCTGTAGTTTGGAAATACTTTTTATAACAAATGTGTTAAATGATCACATTCACTGGTACTCTTGAAAACGGAACAGAAAGACAGAGATGGATGTAACATGAAATGAGTACGAATGAACACTAGATAGCAGCAGAGGTCATAAAACATAACCATGAGCTGAGAGCATCTGCAGAGGTTGTGAAGCCTTTTATATCCTGATTCAGGCATTCACAGTAAAAATGAGCCGAGGTTTAGCTTCTTTTGTTAAGGGTTGAAATAAGGGTTGAAAAACGTTGCATGCCTGCACTTCAGCATCTTAAGTAAAGATCACTTGTTTATTGCTTATCATGTCTTTAGCTGGACGCCCTGATTTTCAATGGCTTAAATAGGCTTTTGTTTTGTTTTTTAATTTTGAAGAAATTATGAAAAGAGATGACAGATGTTTAAAAAAAATGCTGACAAAATTAAGAAAACAGCCATTATTTTAAAAATGCATACATGAAACTAGTTCAATTTAAAATAAATACATAGTTGTCAAGGGTGATTTATGTTGAATGTAAGTTGTTTGTGAAACAACCTGTGGCACTGTGATTTGGGGGATTCCATGCTAAAAGTTTGGGGACTCCTGGTCTAGAGTGTAGCCAGCCTTCAACTGTTTCTCCAAAATTGACCACCTAAGTTAAATTTTTTATGTACTAGAGGCATATTCCAATCTGATATTGTACAGAGGGGAGAATTCATGCAGGCATGTCAGATATTACAGATGTTCCCATAGGAATAAATGGACCCTCTGATGGATTCATCTCCAAACTCTTAAGTGTTAATGAGGCGTGATGTTATCTCACCATAAATGGTCTTACTTGTAGTTGTTATTGCGGTGCATAGGAGCAGAGTGCAATCATAACTTCAATGCATGACTGCTGTGAACACAGGAAGATAACATCTAGAGTATAAATCAAGTGTGATCAGCGGTTCAAACCCCTCTGCCTTACTGTGCTGTATCAGGATAGCTCACCTCCGTGGAGTGATGCATTGAAAAGCTCAGGCACTGGATGTGTTTGGGCACAGTGAATGTGAGGCACAGAGAGACAGGAGGGAGCTGACTATCTGATGAGAGTTTCAAAGTGAGGAGGAGGGGGTGGCAGAGACTGCAGCTCCTGCTGGGGCTGCTGCGGATGTTGTTGTTGTTGTTGTTGGTGGTGGTGATAGAGGTGGAGGTGGCTGAGCCGCTGCAACTTTTCTTGCTCTAGTTGCTGGCAGGCGGGGCAGACGTAAGGCACAGTGTAGCTGTTTGGGTCCACCCAGTAAACCCCGTCTGGGGGGGGACTGGAGCTCGACTTGCAGCAGCGGCAACAACCACAATGACTGAGAGGGGAGGGGGGGGCGTGAGGGTGGAGGTGGAGACAAAAACGAGAAATGAACTGACAAACGATGAGGGAACAAAAAGTTAAATGAAAAATTATGGAAATGAAAAAGCTGTGAAGTAATGGAGGTTGGAACCATGGTTAAATTATTAGGACTAGTCCACAAGTACATGTTGTGGTGTGTATCCCGCATCCAATAACTAATCACTGAGGAAGACGGGGCACACCAAAGAAGGCCGCAGGGAGGGCAAGGCTTTGTCTAGTCTCAGGTTGTAAAATTTAGATTTGCTTTCATTAAATAAATTGTGATTAACAATTTAAACAAAAGTCTGGTAAGAAAAACATGTGGACCTATTTTCGTATGGTTTTACCAATGGATAAGAGCATTGCAACGTGACTTCCTGCTCTCCAGAGCAAGCATCCCATTTGAGTGAAACACACTCTGTCTGCAGGCAGTAGATACAGAAGTGATAGAAAATGATAGCAAAGCAAATAATCGCTATTGTGATGCATTTTGTAATTTTCATAAACCCGTAATTAACAAGGTTTCCTTCCCCTAAATTGACAAAGCCGTGTAAAAAAGAGCTATGTAGCTTTAGGCAGAAATTAGGGAGGATTATAGTGGTCAAATGTTGGAACAGTGCTGTGTTTATACTGACTTTAAGGCTGTGATCTCTCATCAATGTATTAAACCTTTACTGGGCACTCATTGAAATACTTAGAAATTAAGTTTGAGATACTCTGGGCTATTGATGATTAGCTAATCCCATCCGAACGCATTCATAGAAATTTACACAAAATGTTGACGTGACTGCTGAGGGATTGAACCAATGACCTTCCTGCTGTGAGACAAGCAACTCTACCTACTAAGCCACTGTCTCCTCAGACACTAAATAGAAACTCAAACATACTAGCTGCTTAATTTTATACTGTGACGATCCCAGTTCTTACTGAGAAATGGCATATTCTTATGCCTAATTCACCTGCCATTGGATTTGGGCTCTCAAATACTATTACTATTAAATACTATTAAATTTCAAGCTTTTAAATTGTGAATGACCCCATGTTTCCCATTCACTGCCATCCACTTTGATGGAAATGTTTTCACCCAGAAAGGAGTAGGGCTGGCATTGGTTGGCCAAAGAACCCGGATGGATTGCCCCTCAAATAAATAACTAAAATGTTTGTTGTCAATCTTTTATAACTTATCACTAATTCAGATATGTGAAAGTGGGTGAAAAAAAGAGGGGCCCAGGTTCATGAAATCCCCAAATTCCCCTATTCAAGTGACAGACTGATTGTTTATCTTCTCAGGAAACTGGTTGGTCTTTTCTCCATTACCTCACTGACAAAAACATAAAAGATGACATAAATGGTGACAAATATGATGATGAAACTAAACACATACAAAGGACACAAAGTGGAGGCATATAAATCAGTGCAGGTACATTACCATGCTAAGTACGTCATGGAGATTATAAAGACAAGCAGAACGAAGGCTCCTGCTGCAACACCGTACACCCAAGTCTTCAGCTTCCCATCTGCACAGTCAAACACACAAACACATTAACTGTTAACCGCAGGGGCATACAGTATGAAAGTTAACTTCCTGGAGTAAGCTGTAGGGGGCAGTAGAGTTATTCAAATAGCACTGCTTCTGATTGAGTCATTTTTGTGACAGTTTTGTGTGGTCACAATGTTTACATTTTGTATTACACTAATGACAAGAATGCAACCACATATAATAATGAAGCATGCACATTACCAGAATGGTTGGAATACTTACTGTTCATTTCTTCCTCTGGCTTGCTGTTTCTGTCATCTTTTTTTGTGATTTCTATTTTTGCCCTGTTATAATTACTATTTTCATCCTCTCAGCAATCACACTGTTCCTGTTCTAGTTCAACTCCATTTTAATTTGGTACCAATTAAAGGGATCATTGAATTTCTTTTTCCTTTTCATAGAATGGGCCATTTTTTACTCCTTTATTTAAAAAAAAACACAGTGTTGTGTTATTCAAAAGTATAAAAATCAAAGTAAAGCCTTCATCTTTCACAGACTGCATTATTGTGTCTCACCTGGACCGAAAGGCTGAAGGAACCAGGTGCGTCCCGCCCTTCCTGGCGTGCTGGCTTCAGGCATGGATGGGTTAAAGGCTCGGATGGTTTTGACGTCAGCCTTGTTGTCTCCTGCTGTGGGGATCTCCAGCACGGGGATGACTGTGCACTGATCCAACAGGCCGTCAGACGTCATGACTTCAGTGTAACCCTCCTCACAGCCGCACACGCCCGCCTGAAATAGGAAGAGAGAGGTTTAAAACATGATGTACAAAAATTAACCTCTGTATGCTTGCCAGACAGGCTGTGACGTTGTACTTTAGGGATACCTTAAAATTCAGATTTGAAGCAGTTCTAATGTTAGCCATGTACATCAGCCTAATTTATCACATTAGCAACCCATTAGCATTACTCCTTAATAAGTCAGCATGTCTCTTTAGTACTGTGCCTTACCTCCTGGGTGACATTATATGAATACATACTCTCTTTTTTCATTTTCTTCCTCATTGTAAGTCATTAACTTCTTCTTTCCTCTTCCATCATTCAATCCTGATTTTTACATGACCTTCTTCTTCCCTGTTGTGTTATAATGTGATAATCATTCCTGCTTTCTTTAGCTACTATGGCTCTGGTTAATGGCCATAGTATAATGCTGCTATAATGCTCTACTACCTGGATGTAAACAAGCAAATGGATATCAGGAAGCTGATGCTTGTTGTTGGTTTTGTTTATTTGCCAGTTGAGATTTGACATCATGATGAGAAATTGGATGCAGGTGTGTGGTCATAGGAAAACGAGGCGGTAGCTACGGGCGGGGTTGAGTTGCACAGTGAGATGATACCTATGGCTTCTGCTTAGTGTAGCAGTTAGCTCAGATGTAGCTTTAGTATAACGGAAGGTTTACTGAAACATGACCAAATTTCTTTATCAGGAGTAAAGAGCCTCACTGTAAGCTCCCAAATGCAGAGAGACACTACACTTCATTGACAAAGATGTCTGACAGCAGACTGCAGGACTGTAGCTGAAATGAGGTCTTCATATTGTACAGAAAAAGAATAAATTAAGTCTACACAGGCTCAGTTAAAAAGTTGTGAGCCACCACAGTGGGATTACACAATAACTTGTCGACCGTGTAACCCTCTGCAGATTAACATTTGTTAATCTGTCTTCAGTTCCTTTAAACCCCTTTGCTATTTTTGTCCATCAGTCTTCTGTGAACCAGCTGTTTGGTTGACACCAAATTCGGAAATTACTTTTCTCCCCCAGACCAAGTGGAATACTGTAAAATTAAAAAATAAACAGGCAAGTGACTTTATAATGTTTCATTAAAGACAATTCATACACACATGAAAACGTCAAGCATCCTCCATGTTTGTTTCCTTCTTAAGTCAGGTTTAACGCTGTGAGTTCCTGCAAACTCTACAAATGGCCCGCTGTCTCGCAGTCTGGCTGTCAACTACTGCCAGGGTTTTATGCTTCTGCAAAGTTTTCAGTTAGTGGAAACTGACAGAACACTGGTTCGGCCAAGAGGAAGCAGTGGGGTGTTTTCTGTGATACAAATGTTATGAGAAAGAGTTGACCATTAAGGCTAATGACCTTTACCTGTGACCTTTGAACTCCAAAATCTCATCAGACCTCCCCTGAGTGGGAGTAAACGTCTAAGCAATGATTAAATTCTTGAGAAAGTGCATTTACAAGAAAGTGATACACATGAGCCCCAGGCATGAAAATTGGTTAAAAGTGTCCTTGTGCCTGCCTTCCATGATTTTTAAAATCAGTTAAGATTAGAAAGCCATCCAAAGTGTGGCCACTACAGGTCTTAAATGTTTAGAAAATAAAACTGTTTGCGGCTAGCATAATTCTTCACGGTCCTTTGACAGGTTTGAAACTTATCTCAAGACCATTTTAATCCTCGTTTTGAAGAAATGCCTCCGTAAGGAAAAGCTTTCATTCATCCGGATTATTGTTTGTTATTTCTGCCCTGCTGTGTGTCATGACATTTCCTAAGATTGGTTTTATTAATTCATTTAAATCCTCTTATTTTTGTCTGGGGTTGTATTTGATCATTGTTGCCTGGTTGTTTTTTGGATTTTCCCCAAAAACCCTTTTCTTGATGCTCTTTGAATGGAGGCACTTGACTTGTGGTATTCTCCTGTCTGACAGCTTGTTTCTGATGTTACAAATGCAAAGTTATGACCATGATAAAGACCAAATTTGTTTAAAAACTGATATAGCATCCATAACAGCTATGAACAACAAGGCATGCCTCTCAGAACCAGACCAATTGTCTTGATCAGTCATCTTGGGTCTTGATGGTTCTGCCTTCATGATTTTGTCATTGTGGTTATGTCTTGATGGTTTGGTTTTGCCATTAAAATGGGTCTTGATGGTCTTCTCTTGATTGTTTTATTTCATCTGGTTGGTTTTATCTTAATTGTTTGGTTTAGTCTTAATGGTTTGATTTAGGCAAGCCACACACTAGACGATTTTTTAATCTGAAATGATTTTAAAACCGTGGGAGACCACAGACTTCAGGACAATTTCCAAAGATTTTTTATCTTTAATCCTCTGAACGCACACACTAGATGACTCAGCCAGACTGTCAGATCACTGGAGACCACACACCTGCTGACCTGCCTACGACCTTGCATGATCACATGACTTCAGAAAAACAAAACAAAACATGGATGTCTGTCGATACTGTCTTGCTGTCTTTCTACAACAGGCTGTCCTGGCCTGTGTTACAGGTGCAGCAACAATCATAAAACAGGAAAAACACTCAGGATGAAATCCTGGCTGGAATTAAGGTACAGTTGTGTTTATGGTTGTGAGCGGTGAATGTACATATGAGTTGTCTAGTGACGCTACATGGTGTACTTGATCTCATTGATTGTTGTGGGTACTCAATCATCGGCACTACGACATAGAACCGTAAATATCAAACATGTTTGATATTTATGATTCAGGTCCTGGGAGGCTACGCGGACTACTCAGACAAACAATCATTTGTGACGAGGCTCCAGTCGGTATACGATCCCACAATTGTCGAGGGAGTCGTTTCTTGGCTAAAATCGGGCTTAAAATCCTGTAGCGTGAGGCCAAACTTAGTCTTAATGGTGTGATTAAGTCTTAATGGTTTGGTTTAGTCTTAATGGTTTGTTTTTGTCTTAATGGTTTGGTTTTGTCTTAATGGTTTGTTTTGTCTTAATGGTTTGTTTTTGTCTTAATGGTTTGGTTTAGTCTTAATGGTTTGTTTTTGTCTTAATGGTTTGGTTTTGTCTTAATGGTTTGTTTTTGTCTTAATGGTTTGGTTTTGTCTTAATGGTTTGTTTTGTCTTAATGGTTTGTTTTTGTCTTAATGGTTTGGTTTAGTCTTAATGGTTTGGTTTAGTCACATTGGTTTGGTTTGTCACATTGTTGTTGTTTTTTTTTTTTTTTTTTTTATTAAGCTATTTTTACCTGTCAGGATGGCATAGTCTTGATGGATTTGTAAAGTCCAAATAGTGGTTTAATCTTAATGGTTTGGCTTAGTTTTGATCGTTTCGTTAAGTGTTGATTGTTTGGTTTAGTCTTAATGGTTTCGTTTGGTCTTGACGGTTTGTTTTTCATCTTGGGGGTTTGGTTTGACTTGAATGTTCATCTTGATGGTTTGGTCTTAATGGTTTGGTTTTGTCTCAATGTTGTTTTTTTAATTTTTTTTATTTCTAACCGTCTGGATGGCTTTCTCTTGATGGTTCAGTTTTGTCTTAATAGGATTCTCTTGATGTTTCATCTAGATGGTTTGGTCTTGATGATTGGGTTCAGTCTTGATTTTTTGCCCTCCAACTTCCTGGATGGTTTAGTCTTGATTGATATGTCTTGGTGGTCATGTTGGTCGTGTCTTGAAGTTTGGTTTGTCTTGATGTTTTCTGATTGTCTTGATCGTTTTGTTCTCTTGGGTTGTTCATGGATCTCGATGATCTTGTTATTATTATTTTATTTTGTCAATGGATTGTTTTAATAATTCTTTTTTGTCTTGATGATTTTGTTTTAATAATTCTTTTTGTCTTGATGGTTTTGTCTGGTGGGTGACTGGTGCAGTAGGTAGAGTTGTTGTTCGACTAGATTCTCAAGGTCATGCCACATTCATATGCCACTGCAATTCACTGTTGTGTAAGTGGTGTGTGAATATGTAGTAGACACATATTAACTGGGATCAGCTAACACTAAAGATCATTCTACATAGCAGCCTTCACCATCAGTGTATGAATGTGGAGCGAATAACTGTGAATGGGTAGCTTTGACCTGTGGTGTAAAGTGCTTTGAGCAGATGACTACAGAATTGCTATAAAAGCTCAAATCCATTTACCATTTAAAATTTAGTTTTGATAGTTTTGTCTAGATTATGTTGTCTTGAGCTCTTATTGCCTTCAACATAAATTTTGTATTTCCTGGGACACATCCAAACAAAAACTATCCAACCAATCCGACTTCTATCGAAGTCGAAGTTAGATTGGGAGTTTGTCCAGGATCAGATCTCAAGATTAAAATACTTCTTCCACTCGTGATGTTCCCTCTCTAAGTCAGACTTGTGTTAAAAATACTCAATCCACAGTTCAGGCAAAGTTCTCACAGAGTTTTCACAAAGTTAGGAATTGGTCTCAGTTACAAGGATTTTCAAACATTATCTATATACTAATAAACATTTTTTTTCCTTTTCACTGTTGCAAGAGAAGAGTTTATGGTGTGCAAGCAAAACTGTTGATCCAATGCAGGCACAGTAGTTTTCAATGAGAGGCTTTTGAGTATAGCTGCAGACAGGAAATTTCACACGGGACTTCTAGAGGTTCTGTTCTGGTTCTGGTGAATACATGAGATGCATTCAATGGTATCCATATTTGAATGTCCCAAACCAATATAAATCAGTTTAAATGCATTCTATATATGGGCTCCTTCTTTACATCTCACAGGCCAAAGCAGTCTGTTTTGTGACCTGAATATAATGTGGTGAAATGGACTTGTATCTTCTAGGATTTATCATGTGTGGTTTCCCCACTGATAAACAAAAACAAGAGAGTAGATGCTCTTTGTAGTGATGTCTAAATGAAATCCATCCAGCATCTTTATCAAATCAAAAAGAGTCTTTGAAAGCTTAGATCTCATTTAAAAACAGCTCAGTAACAGCTCTACATGTTGATGTTTTGTTTGACAGGCTGTGTGTGTTAGATTGTGTACAGTAATGATGTGTTTGTTATGCATTTTTGTGCCCCTCCTCCACATTACTCCTCTCTCTCATCCTGACTCCATTCATCACCCTGCAGGGGGTCCCCGTCTCCCCGACAATCTCTGGAGGATAATCGTCCCCAGAAATCCCCGCCGTGCAAACAGAAGCAGCAAACGTCCAACAGCAGCCCGAGCCAGAGATGAGGAAATGATCATCTACATCTTTTTGGTGGCAAACAAAGAAAAAAGATGAGGTCTACTACACCCTGCTATCATTTTATGTATAAATCTAGAGTCTGTCTCTTATGGGAGCAGTCATACTGTTCATTCATATGCTAGATGAATGTACTCATCCTGCAGGCATCTCTATCTGCCTTCTAGCAAACACGTCTCTGAGTCATACAACCACATGCTAAAACAAACACTTTCATCTCCAGTTATCTGATGTGTAATGCTTTTGGTGTTTAGCTAAACTGAGAAAATATCTTCTTCAAAACACGGCTGGATGTTGTTTGAGGTTTTACAGTGTGATGCTATGGAAACAAAACATTAGTAAACAAGCATCGCTGACTCACAGTTTCAAGCCTCGGCCATTCTAAGTGGGGTTGCAGCTCTGATTCATCACCGTTTCCAACAATTATAATTGTGACTGAGAACAAATGGAGGTTGAACTGTGTATTGACCATATTTGAAAGACTACATTTTAAATGTGGGGGGGGGGGGGGGACTGAAGATATATGCTGATGAAATTTAAAGGAGAGATTGAACAGATTTTTTCCTATAGAGCTGTAGGGAGAAAGAGGACCAAGAGCACTGTTAAAACTGTCTGAACAGGAGTTCAGAGTAGACAGATGACTAGAAAAGCGCTATACAAGCTCAAGTCCATTTACTTCCTCCCCCTCCATCTGACATTTACACATTGTTAGAATCACGTGACTGCAAACAACCCATTCATAGCTTTCATGTGATGTCACACACTCGCCCTCATGGGTGGGATATGCTTCCGTAAATGCTGGACACTAGAGAGAAATTGATGGTCTCAGCAAAGGACTGATTTTGCTGAGTAGTGTCACATGATGATTTTTGGCAAATTTAACAGTGTATAACCATCCTGGCAGCTAAAATAGCTTCAAGTCAAGAGAAACTGTAACAACTGTTAAAACGTCAAAATCTATACTGTTCAAATAAGAAGCATTCATCAAACACACCTGAGTTTGGGTAAGACAGCAGCCAGGTCGGGGCTTAAACACTGTCTGCCATTTGGCAATTCCTGCTCTACAAGATGAACAGATTTAGTTTTTTTCTGTGGACTTTCATCTTCTCTAATGAAAGCCTAAGATCGTTTTTTCCTCGTGCCTCTGTGTTGTGTTCCTAAAATACAGCAGCAGCTGCTGTTTAACCTGCAGTGCTGTGGTCCAGGTGTGTTCACTGAAGATAATTGGAAAAGATTAACAACAGGTGCCAACACCAGCAGAGTCAGATTATACATCTTTCTGCTCTCTTCTTTCTCTGTTCGTCTCCTTTTTTCTTTTACCTTTAACTATCCAGATGCACTGCTTTCATCCCAACAGGAGGTCTGGGGCTCAATCTGGCCTTCAGCACACCTTCAATAAACGAGGTCTAAGGCTGCAGCTCTTGGGCTCTGAGCTGCTGATTAATTCTTAGCAGTTTTAGTTGAGTTGGACAGGTGCACGGCTTCAAAAACTGTCCAAGAAATCTATGGCAATGGAGCCAAAAAGAACTGAGCCAAGAGAAGAAAGATAACCTAATGAAGCAGGAAGACATTCACACTGCCTACAAAGACAAAGTACATTCAGTGGTGTTACACCGAGTTTCCTGATCAGTAGCTCTTTGTTCTGGTGTTTATGAAAAAATATCAACTGATACTTTATCAACAGGGTTCATACACTCTTTCAAAGGTCAAATCCAAGCACTTTTCAGGTGCATTTTCAAGCTTTTCCAACACCTTACAGCTGTATACATCTGTATTAATGTAAGCATACACCCTTTTATACCTTAACATAAAATGCAGATATTTTGAAAGTAATTTGTCATAGTAGCAGCTTATACAGATGGACAACAAAAAAAGGGAAACACAAAAAGTCAATGTGAATATTCATAAAATATAAATTAATTTCAAACAGTTACTGATGAAAATATCCAGGAAAAATGACATGCCAAAGAAGGCATTTTTTCATAATAATTATTCAGGTTGGGAAACAAGATGAAAAAAAAAACCTACCTGTTAATGATTGGATGTTTTAGATCGCTCTTGCATATACCCCTTCTAACCATGTTGAAGTAACAATAGTAAGGACACAATGTTACCACAGCACACTGGAAAGGCATTGGTGAAAGTCTATCAGACATTTTTTTATGGGGATGGGGGCCTCTTTGATTGGTAGGCCAGTGGACCAATCAGAGAGCCAAAAAGAGACAGGAACTTCGCTGTCCTCCTTAGTGAAAAAAGGACGCTGGCTAAAGCTGCACAAGATCTTATGGATGGAAATGCTGCCAACCTAAGAGCTGACTTGATTTGGTTTGGCTCATGACTCTGTTTAAAACTCACCTCCGTGCACAGAGAGCGTGGTTTGGTGCAGGGCGGGTCACATGATCTGTCAGACATCGGTTTGGCTGTTGCCGGGCATCCACCTGCAGAACAAACAGTCAAAAATGAAGCATCAGAGATTTAGAGCTGTTTTTCTGTCACTGCAGGATGTATAAAAATCTGTTCAAGCTTTGCTGTTGGTTCATCAATAAAAAAATAAGTGCAGCAAAAATAGATTTCCAGAGCAGGAACAATGGTGGCCCATTTTTAAATCTGCTTTTTGTACACTTTTTTTTCTTGAGCTGGAGGGAGTAAGTGTGACAAGCAGCACTCATCTCTGTTCCCGTTCCTCTCAAACAACACTCAGTCAGATTCAGCTTGTTACAATGATACTCAGCATGTATAGTGATGCTGAAATTTGACAAAAACTCACTTTGAAAAGCATTAAAAATTCCTCTTAAATCCCCAGAAGAATGTAGGCCATTTTTTTATTTCTCCTTTAGCAGACATGTTTTATAAAGGATGAGGGTATTCAGGGATCCAGGACTGATTGAACAGCCATGAAATGTTATTTACTTTCCTCATTATGTTGTGATTTACAGCATTGAAGCTTAGACCGCTGCCATTCTCTTACCCACACAGAAGCGCTATGGTTATATAAGTGAAGCATATGTGACCAAAACAACCATGAGCTGGTCGGCACTGTGACGCTTTCTGTTGACAAACAGCAAAAACGTGATTTTTTCAAACCTGATGGCCTGATGGAGCATTTCTCTTTAGAATTTTTTATGTTTGTACATGCTTCTTGCATGTAAAAATATCCAAATTAGGTTCACTGGAGGCTCTAGGTTGGCTTAATGTATACATATTGGTGTAGGTTGTTGTCTGATGGCTAGATTGAGCAGCAACCTGCCAACGTTTTACCTTCCTTCCACCCAGTTTCAGCTGGGACGAGAACTACCACTAACCAACAATGGTTAGCAACCTTGCTAACCATTATTGGTTGCTGTTTGTCTCTATATGTTTATGCTAATCTTGAGCAGTGATGTTCCTAGTTGAACAATTTAATTTTCAAAGCCACAGGGTCGTTGTGTAAGCGGCAATGATGTGAGCCTGATATACTCCTTACAGCATGGCTAACATTAGCAGCTAGTTCCACCAGCCTTTGTTCCTCATTGCTGATTAATATCGTGCTTTGATATGTGGATTCTTTTCTCTTTGGTTGAGTAGTTATAAATGAGTACAACCCTCAACAACCTAAATACCACTTTGTTTACATTTTCTACTTCAAAAATGGTCAGACCGCGTGTCAGACGGGGAGCAGGAAGTGATTTCTGCATGGAGAAGTGCTATTCAGTGCTTTCTACCATTGTCCTTACTCTCACTGTCACCACAAAGGTTTATTTACGTAAGTGTTTCCATTAAAAGCATGTTTAAAGCAAAATGAGGGAGAAAAGCTGTTAAAGATGCTCTGCTAGCCTCTTAGCTCAGTACAAGACTCCTCTACATATTCAGCAAGAAAGGTGAGATGCCTGACCTGGTGTTGTTCCTGCCCAAAATATGTCCACTAGACTGAGAGAGGAGAGGATATCTTGATGGTCTCCTGATCAACCAATCTTTGCTATCCTGCTAGCCCTGAGGACAATATTGATCAGGCCCCTATGTAGTGTCCTGTTTGGGTCTCATATATGTAGAGGTGATGGCAAAGGATCATATAAATATGTATAGGTTTCTACTGTTAGACCCTAAGCCATGGAAAAAGACTGAAACAAAGGTAAGAGCTTTCATTGCATCAGCAATGTTAATAGGTAAACATGAACAAGGGAACTTACATTGGAGAGGAACTGACATTCTCATTCAATTTCAACATACATCATTTCATCTGCAGCAGGATTTTCATTCAGTCATTTATCACCTGGGTTCATGTGGGGTTTACTTGAGGGGAAGACTGTGTTGCATGAGGACAAAATAAGCTGGATAACGTAGACCGACAGCACGAGTGACACTGATCCAAGCAGCAGACATCCAGAGAAACCACGAGTCTGCAGAAACATGGTAATCTACCAGACTTTCTGGAATAATGATCAGGGTGGCGTGCTTGGAGAAAGAGCAAGCTTGTTCTGAATATTTATGAGTGGGAATGCAACTGCTTGGAAGGAAACATTTTAAAGAAGGAATAAGATGCAGCGTGCCAATCAGAGCCGCCCCACATAGGCGCACCATCTGGAGCAGTGGGTGAGCTGATTTTATCGCTCATTTAAACCCTGTGGCGTCTGCTCAGTTGAACCAGACAATGACATGACTCTGGGTCATAAAAGCGATCCCCGATGAGAGGAAGTCATTCTTACAGATATGGTTTCCCACCTGAGAAATGATGCTTCATTGAAGTGGGGAACAATGTTATCAGAAGCGGGCTTAACCCCGACAAGTGATGGGCAATGGGATTAAACACTCACTGTGGCACTGCTGTGGATTAAACACTCATCTGCTTACAGCTTCCTAGAATTCCCCGTCAGCTAATGCTTGAAAGCTATCTGGGATCCTCTGGAGGCAGACAGGTTTAAGTAACCTCATTCACACTATCGCTACGCCCTGAGCAGCTCATCACCTCATGTGTCAGAGTTTCAAGACAGCTGCTCGGCTCATTTAGGTCACATCCGGACGATTTGACTCGAGCCCAGATTACAGACGGGTTTGCACAGGATGTTAGGGGATTCATGGTGTTGTAGCGTCTAATTTCACATGAACAGTTTCATTCCCTTAAATGAAAACTAACACCCAATGGATACATTCTAAAAGCTTTAAAGGGAGAGAAGTGAATGAAAGAGTTGGAGCAAGACTTAAAATGTGATGTCACCAAATACATCCAAGCCATGAGGATGTTTCTTCACTCATTCATTATTTGCCGAATGCAGCTCAGGCTGGCAACACAAGAGACGATTTTCAAATCCTAACTGATTCACAGAGAATTAACCCTTTGAAAACAAAGAATGAAGTTTAGTCATTCTTACCCGTGGTATTTAGTCCATCAGATCGCTGACACCAGACAAGTCGAGACGACCCCTTCCATGGTCCAGTCCTCCACTTGTACTCAAAACACTGACCGTCTGCAGAAAGAGCGAGGTCACATTTAGATTTATTTAAACCTTTACCAGTAATGTGAACATCAAAAATCTGCCTTTGCCTTTTATCAAACAAGGACCCTGTCTGACTGACCTGTACATGGCCGAGCCTCCAGCTCCTGTTCTGGACACTGCAGCAGGTTCTCAGGGTCCTGAGCCACCACAGCTCGTGATCGGACCTGGACTGATCCAAAACCCAGGTCGTCCCCGCTAACACAGCTCAGCTGACACGGACTCCACACGGTCCAGTCTGTGAGGTAGCACTCTCCTACAAGACAAACAGTAAGTTCAGTTCAGAAAGACGTATAATCGTTGTGCAGGGTTGAAGAGACTCACTGTTAAAATGCATGAAATAAACAGCACAGATACTTGCAGTGTGAACTAAAAGATATTTATTTTAAAATCACATTTTTTAAGGACTGTCAACTGGATTTTTCAGTCTTCATCACTGTGATGAAGACAGAAAAATCCATCCACAAGAGGAAATCATGACATCCTAGAAAGTATATGCTTACAAATCTATAAAAAAGTGTTCTAGTTAACCCTTTAACAGGGAAAGGAATCACATATGGTTACTTTGATATGACTTCCTCCCCTCAACTCTCTGTGATACAGTAAAACCAGAATGATTTTTCTCAGCCAATCAGTGGAGATCACTCAACATCTCAGAAAGTGGTATCACAGCATCCTAACTAACCATGATAAACTAATAAACTCACATATTTCACAGGTAATCAGTAGTTCTTCATGTTGTGATACATTCTGTTTGCAAAAGACTTCATGCAATTACTGCAGTTTTAGTGTGAAAAATGAAAGAACCTTATTTGGACATATGCCCGTTAAGGGGCATTAATGTTGACAAATGGCCAACACGCCTAGCAACCATACTAAGGGTATTTTCTCGAAAATAACTTATCAAATATAAAAGGGGTTCCTCATTTTTTTAGCAATCCCCCCCATGACTCATAACTGAGTAAGACATTTTCCTTGCATGAGTTCTGCATTTGTGAGCCTAATTAAATTATTATTTTACTGGGACTGATCAAAAAGAAAATAAGTTATCATTACCATCTAAATTTAGAAGAGACATTTCTGTCAACCAGGGCTACTAAACAGCTGTTAGGGTGGGCATATTGATTTGCTGTAATTTTGTTTACTTAACAATTTTGTAATTCATGATGTTGTTAAACTTGAAATTTTTGTGTTCATGTCAAAATGTATGAATTCTAAACTCCCAAATTCTGAGTTTGGTTTTTGTGAATGTATAAAATTTTTAATAAAAAAAAATTACAAATCTTCTTACCTTGCTTTTTTGTATATTAGCCCCTAACGCACTGTAATACATTATGTTTTGAATCATGATTTAAAAAAAAAATGTATGTTCATCAAATTTTCACAACATCAGAGCAGACAGGAGCCTGTGCGTCTCAAGATCTTTGGCGCCCCAGGTTCAGTGTTAAACCACTAGCATATAGTAATAATAATAATAATAAGAAGGAGAACTTATTATTATTAATATCATAATTATTATTTAAGATATACTACTCTATAATGTAGTTTTAAAGGAATAATTATCAAATTGGAATGATTTTGTTCATTTTTATAACATTATAACAGTATCATTACACCTATGTAATGTTTGCTTTTTTTTAATTTCACTTTGAGCCTTATTTCTGCTTAAATCTATTAAGACATTCAACATTTGTGATTTTTTTTACGTCTTATGATGGCATTAGGATGGAAAAACACATGGTATGACAGCTGAATATATGTTATTTTTAGTATTGTAACTGTATACCAGTTTTATTCTACCTAAATTACATAAATTATTTTTTATTTTTATTGTGAGTCTCATCACTGCTCAAGTTCACTCAGGAATTCAATATTTGTAATTATTATTTTTTTGTCATACCTTAAAAATAATTATGTGTATGAGATACATATTTATTTTTCCATTAAAAATGTTTAACAAATATTTATCTTTCCATAAATAATATATTAATATACCTACACTTATGGCCTTGATTTTCACCATATTAATGTAAACTATATAGAGAAATGAAAAAATAGAAAATATAAGGGATGTCCACCAATAATATTCTAGGGTTTAAATTTTGAATTTCGAAGTATTTCAGAGAGTGCCTGATCAAGATTTGACAGCCTAAAGACAAAATATCTCTAGTAGCAACAAATGATACATGATGAGCTAAAGACCTTTGGCCAAAGTACTTTGGAAACATATAAAGTCAAATGCATACCATTATTTTAAGCCTCTGCAAAAGATTTTGAGATGCTTTCTTGATGACATACGTTAAAATGTCATCCTTTCTTATTGTTAGATGTTGTACACTCAGAAAAGGTCAAAAAACACTGCAGTGACATCAATACTCCTGTTCCCACATATTTTCCCAACAAATGCCTCCTGATCCATTTCTCATAACAACTGTCTGCCTGAAGCAAAGTGAAGAATATCTGTGAACTAGGTCACAATGCGTTGTTTAAATCATCAGAGCCGATGATGTGAGCACATTTCTGCACGGTACATTAATAAGATCTCCGGTAATTAATCTTAGTTATGTAAAATCATGGTTTTCATAAAAACATCTATTCACTGAGATAGAGATCATATTTAAAACGACGTCTCACTGGACACAGTCTGTTTCCTTTTGACCTCTGCTCCTCTTAAAGCCCATTAAACCTAATTATGGGCTGATTGTGCCCACCCACAATCCACCCTGTAGTACTCTGTGAAGTACACACGTTAACACAGATTTTTCTATAAATACTGTACACAGGAGCAGCTGCAGCCTGGTATCAGCTCAAGCCTTTCACTCAGCTACAAAAACATCCATTATGAGCTGTGTGAAAGCTCTCTGCAGCCTCCCACCTGTGGACATCAGCGCTGCATTGTGTGCCACTTTGTAAAGCTCTTCAAACTCCTTCAATCAAACACACTTGAGGATAAGAGCCTCACCTGGTGGCTCTTTGTTGTTATTGTGAAACCTGGGCTGAGCAGCACTGATCGAAGAGAGAGAGGCAGACTGAATACTGTCATGTTACAGTATGTGCTTTTATTACTTGACTGTTGAATTTTAAAGGTAGGAAGCATTGACAGTTTGCAGCTCTGAATCCTTACGCCATCTTTTCCTTAACTTGGGGTCTTTTCTAATGGGATGCCAATTGGCAGATCTACTGTGCAACCCAGAGGATGAAATAAGATGCGCTGCATGAATATGACAGTTCCAAAGGGGCAAGAAATGTTATAAATGACTTTACAACTCTACTAGCTTATGAATATTCTCTATGCAGGCATGACTACTTTCACATCTCCTGTACACCACGCCTTAGGTCACATAATTCATGCCCGAGATCACCTCAACAAGCAGACTTGGGCACAATAGTAAACATATCGGTATGTAGGTCTCAACAAACTATAGATAAATTTATAGTTAGTACATCAGGTACGTACATCAGATAAGCTTTATATGGGTTGGTTTGCTGCTCCAAAAATCAGCCTTTCTCTTTCTGTTTCAGTCCACTTCTTACCTGGACAGGGAACAGTACATTCCTCCTGCAGGATGATCTGAGGGTCTCCGTCCACTGTGGGCTCCAGATCTCCACACAGCTCGTCATCCACCAGGCTGCTGTCTTGCTGACCTGAACCATCCGAGACGAAGCACGATATGTTTCTGAAGCGTAGGCCTTCCCCACACCTCGCACCCTGGTGGAAGAAAAACATATGCTAGGTATTACCCTTTATTAACTTCTTTAAAAAACAGAGTTTTTCAACATTTTTTTAACTTACTTTTTGCTCAGAAAAAGGAGACAATTGGCTTAGTGATTAGCCTATGCTGTACTTTTTGATCCAAATAAAGGCCGGAATCAAACAAAGCAACCAAACATGGAAAATGCTCAATATTTTGTAAAAGATTTTAGATTTATTCATATTTGTGGCCATGATCATTAAGTTCGATGAGTTTTTGGGAAGACTATTATTTGGTTTTGCTTATAACTAGGTGTCAGCAGCATAACTGATGATTTTATGCTTGGAGCATATACACGAAAAGAGTAAAGGACCTAGGATTGAGCCCTGAGTAACACCATTTGTGATAATGCAAAGAGAACTTTTTCAAGCAAGCCCCCTAATAAAATGAAGCAAGGGTGAGCCATTCTGAAAATGAAGTATGTAATTTTGAGGAACAATCTCCATGAGCAAATAGGCATCAGTGATAACTGTGACATTTTCTATCACTATGAATATTGCAGAGGCAGAGAGAGACAGGGCAACCGAAAGTGGTGGTAATGCCCCAAAGTCTTTGATGCCAAATGCTGTTATACAGGAAGAAGAAGAAGCTGCTGCTTGGTTTCCAAGATGCAATGTTAACAGACAGACTGGACACCTTGTATCACACCTTTACAACATCAATATAAACGTTGCATGGCGCTAAGCAAGCAAAGCTTCATTGTGACTCTTGTGTTGAAATACAGACTTATGTATTGGTGTGCAATTCTGATATTTCATCAGCCAGTTTGGCATCGGCCTTTTTACATCAAGTCCTGCCTGAAGCAGAGGCGAGTCAGGAAGATATTAGGGCTTGCCGATCTCTAAAAGTTTTCAGGAGTGCATGTGGAAAAAGACGCAGATATTCTAGGACCCAAGTTCCGAATCGGTAACATGCCAAAGTAGTCTATAGAGCTCAACAGCGAGGTTCCAGAGGTCAAAATCCTATTTGTTTGCTCTTTAGTGGACTTCGTTGTTGGCCAGAATTTCATAAACATCAAAGGTGAGCTATCTGAGCGTGATATTATGGTATGTGGTCATGCAAAAGACACAAGTTCATTGGATATTTACCTTGCTTTGGGGAAACATGCTTTATTGAATTTTTTGGTGCAGACTTGTACCTTCACCTTTTACTGTTTTCCATTTTTCTTTGAATCACACGTTTTATAGTCACATGTTTTTTTTCAGGTAGCTGGTGGACTTGGTTCTGGGATCAGAAAATATTGATAAAATGATTTTCTGAAATGTCACAGCAGGATTTGACGGATGAAATTTACAAGCAGAATCAGAGCTGCCTAAAAGTGTGGGGTCACAGTTGAGTCTTTACTGTCCTCATATTTAGGAAATCAGCTTAGAGATGACTGGTTGATTGTAATGCAGAGCTCTGACAGACAGCAGGATGGAGGCTGACTGACCTCAGACTTGCACTCGGACCAGGCGCTGTATTTCCAGCTGTAACAGGGCTTCACCAGGCACGGCTTCCACTGCTCCATCTGGGATGGGCACGGCCTCCCGTCACCCTGGGGAGCCTGAATCACTGTCCGCCTCCTCCACAGCTTGCCTGCAGAAGAGATGATAAGGAGAAAAAAAAGGCATCATTTATTCATGAGGACATTGACTGGAATGCTGAAACTTGACCGCTCCATAGCCTGAGCCTTGTTAAGATCAGGCAGACGACCGGGTCAGAGCAGCTGGACGGCTGCGGATGTGTAAAGTGGTTTGGAATATGATATTCTCTGTCAAGGTCACCCTTGGGTGCTTCACCTCTGGAGCCACAGAGGAATCAAAATTCAAGTGCTGGCCTGCATGAATAAATGAAGGTCAAGCTGAAAAACATTTGGGAGAGTGGAATCATTCTAGCTTATTTGATAATAATAACACAATGAACAGTTCTACAGTTCTAGCTCAATAGTTTTAAAATCGGTTAAATGGATATGACACCAACTTGCACAACAAGGTGCTTTACCCTTTTAACAGTGTGACCTGACTGGACATGACACAAATGAGCTTCAGCATCAAAATCAGCTTGATTCCAACTGTTGTGTTCCAACATCCTGCATGTAGTACAATGCAAATCAGTGCAATGTGACACACGTTTCTTTCCCCATCTCTATTTTAATCCCTGTCACTCATGTTGTGATGGGTAAAGAGATATAAGACAGCTTAAAAGTGCATACTCTCTCAATACATTGTTACCTCAGCCATGGGTGGGTTTGTTCTTTTGTTAGTTTGTTTGTTAGTTTGTTAGCAACATAACTCAAAAAGTCATGGACAGATTTTCATGACATTTTCAGGAAATGTCAGAAATGGCATAAGGAAGAACTGATTACATTTTGGGACTGATCCGGATCACCACCTGGACCAAGGAATTTTTTTAAAGGATTCTTTACAAGTGGGAGATAGGGCTGTTACCTCTTTACACCAGGAGATGGTGGACATGAGTAACTTCAATCCCAGTACCATGTTTTTGGTGTCTTTCTATTCAAAGTTTTGGAGTTTATAGAGTTTGAAAGACACACGCCCGTCTGAGGAGACGAGTCAGAGCGTAACAGAGAGACAGACAGCGAATTGTAGTGAGAATATTCACAATGCTGGAAGGAATAGAGGAATATTCACCCTATGCCATGACTTCCAGTTGTCTGGTGAGACCATGGGTGCTTGCGCCATGACAGTCCACATGTAGGGAAGCCAGTGCTTTGCCTCACCGTGTCTCCACCCCACTGGGGAGGGAGTAATCGGTGAATTAGATTTTGGGAGTGATCCAGATCACCGTCTGGATCCAGGAATGTTTTTAAAGGATTCTTCACTATTGGGAGCTAGGACTAATGGCGGAGGTCTGTGCTCTCTGAGTGCTTTTCTAGCACACTGTGCTTTTCTAACACTGTTTTTCAATAAAAAGGAGTAAAATGAGTGAATGTAGAAAATGACTCACTGATGTTGTGATCCTGGTTGATGTTACAGCTTTTACACTTTTCAGGAAATTCATATTTCATTATCTCTGAGTAAGTGACCCAGGTAAGATTAACCATTGAGATGAGACATTTTCTCAACAAACTCTTAAGATAAGGGTACTTCGGTTCCTGTTTAGAAAAAATATATATTTTAAAGGATCATAAGGAACTTGTGCTAACACACTGGAATGCATTAGTGCAAAAGCAGTGGAGGTGGATGCAGTTCCTTAAACGTTGGGTATTTTGCTTCATGTTTGGACTAAACCAGATTTTAGTTTGAAAAAAAAACATTAAACAATTACACAGGAAAAACTGGAGTGTTTAATTCTCAGTATTAAACATTTTAAAGCTGGTTTAAACCCCATAAGTGTAATTTTAACTCCATTCTGACTTAAATGGTCTTTAGTGTTGGAGATAATTGACAGTGTTGATCCATTTAGTGTTAACCACATACAGAGTCAATTGATCCGAGCTCTGCCAACTACAATTCAAATCTGGGGGATGTAGATTTCCAATCATGCCCTTGGCAGAGTGTTCAGATGTGTTTGGATGTTGCCTTTTGCACAGCGATAACTACTGGGATTCCTTTGCTCATTTTTTCTGATGGGTAATTGTTGTTTTCACCGTGGGTGAAGTTCGCCACTGAGTTAGTTGCTTCCTGTCTGTGGCAAGGGATGGTTTTCAGTGAAGCATGGAGGCAAATTCAGGAGACACCTGACTTTGCCTCAAGTGTTGAATATGAGGTTGAAATCTTTACAAAACAAAAAAAGTGCATTGAAATGAGCCGCTAGTTAAATCTATCAACATTTAAGATTTACACCCAAAGTGAAAGGAACACAATGGTATGTTAAAAGCACTCTCTTTTGGGGCTTTTCCACTACGAGTATTGGCGTGTCGAGCCAAACCAAGCCGTGCGGATTTCCTTTTCCATCACCAGTTTGGCCAAGCCAAGCCATACCCAAAGCAGGCCAGCCCCGCCACCAAGCACACTACGCTAACGTCAAAGCAGTTTGCAGGGTGCGATTTTCAGCCTAAAGGGAGATACATTTCATCCCTTCCTCTGCTCCAGCTGTCTGTTACTCTGTTACAGTGGTTGCTAAAGTCAGCATTCACTTTGGGACTTAAACATTTATGAGACAAGAACAAAACTCGAGATTTATGTGTATATTAAGGTTGCGCACAGCTGGAGCTCTCACACTGGCGAGTGAAATCAGGAAGGGCCAAGCACAGATCCAGGATTACACCTTTTTCTGCACCTGCTAATAACAAAAGTTTGTGCCTTTCCTTTTAACTTATATGCAGGAAAATTCTCTCCTTTTGGTGATAACCATGAATTGTTGTTTGTTTACTGATTGCGGAAAGAGAGGAAGAGAAAGAGCGAATGTGAAAAGAGCAGCATGCAGCACTGTCAGTCTACAATTTTTGCTTTAAAATGATGCAAAGTCAATCAGATCAGACAGTGTAGAGAGATCAAGGATGGCTCAAATCATCTCACCATCAGCCCTCAAATGAGTGGCTCAGTAGTAGCAGAAAACAAATCCCCTGCTGTGCTGGGCTGCCGTGCTGAGTCAAACCAAATCGAACTGAGCCGTGCCATGTAATGTGAAAAGCCCCATTAGGTTAATAATTAGAGAAAAAAAGATTTTCTTAACAAACTGCCTTTACTTCATAATTTTTCTTAAGATAATGAAACATTTCCTGTTTTGAGAGAAACTTGATTTTATTTCTTAAGGAAATAAGAAACTTATGGTAACAGCTTTCAGTAAGCCATGACAGAAAGGAACTTGACATGGATTTAAAACCATGCTTGGTGTCCCAACAGAAGGGAGCCAAAAATGTAAGACAGTATGGATCCATTATTTTACAGTTATCAGAACCTTTCCCAACTTTTGAGAGTAGATCTGCATATCATTGCATACCAAACAAACTGAAATAAGCTGGATTGCTTTATGGAGACACACCAAAATTGTATTTTACTTGCTGTTTGGATAAAACCTGCTTTTGAGCAGCAATATGAGTTGGAGAAAAACAGCCAGGTACAAATTGAAAACTAAGTTTAAACAGTCAAGATGACTTTTGACTTATGCCTTGAGCTGTCTGTGAGTTTTTTAAACTGGCATGGGATGTGCCGGAGCAGTGGTGGACTTATTTTACATCAGTGTGAGAGCAAGAAGATGCTAGATTGAGTAGTGTTCAGCTGATGCCCTGTGACCAGAACTACGGTGCACCAAAAGAAACAAATGCTATGCAATAAATGTGATTCCAGAATATTTAATGCATTGAATCAACTCATAAAGTTCTGATACAAGAGTTTCCTAAAAATCATTGAAAATTAATGAGAACTTATGATGCTCTGGCCAAAGAGTTCTTGATTCAATAAAACTCTAAAAATGTTCATCATGCCTACCTATAAGTAGCCAGTGAAACCTATATCCTCGCTGTCAGGCCCCTCTTCTCATTGTTCGTTAAAAAAATCTGGCATTAATCTTCCTTTTCCTGCAAGCATTGAACCCATTTTATTCTCTTTCAGCAGACTTACACCATGGTGCAATTTGGGGTGTCATCATATGCCCCAGGGTCGTTTTGAATATTTATATTTCTTTGTTGAGTTAAAACCAAACACATGGCTGTCTTTGGTTTCAGGGCAGATTTGAGGAGAGTAGGAGCTCTCTTTACCAAATTCTCTCTGCATTTTAACCAGGGGCCCCTAGGGTGCAGACGTGAAGAAACTCTGAATCGGCGCATTCTCAAGGGAAATGCATGTCGTGTTTACACACTGTAGCACCCAAAACCAATACTACATTTAGGCATAATGACACAAAATAGGAAAGTAGGCATTAAACATTCCAGATCTTTGCATTATGAGGGAGCACTTCAGCTTCAATTTTGATACATAAATGTCAAAGTATGCCCTTTAATGCAGACAATAACACTGAAATTCTTTGATCTGCTTCAAAAAGGCCACTCTCAGAGCTCTAGGTCTTTGCAGAGAGATCGTTAACAACCATTCTTCAAACACAGGAGGGATTCATTGGTGTAATCTCCAGTGCTGTTATTGCCAGGCCCGGTAGAAGTGCACTAAATGTTGAACACCATCAGGAACAAGTCCCAGGGTGGCGATTCCCCAGCAGCAGGTCCCACCAGCTGCCAGCAAACAAACCAACGTGCATGAAACACAGAGGGAGCTGCCAAAATCCTCTGTGACTGTTAAACAATGGGCCCTTTGGAGGAGCCATGCACAGAGTCGATCAGTGAGCGTAACATGCCAATGATGTAACATCAACTTGTTGTATTCCCAACAAACAAAATCCCAAAGTGATCCTGACTCACCGCTTCTGTACAATTAACCTGCCTCTCAAATGGGGAAACACTAGAGGGGGATTTTTTAAAATATGCATTTTAATATATTTGTGCCTAAAAGACTAACACTGGTTTCAGTTTAAAGGTTCTCAACTGATTTAAAAACATGGAAGCCCACAGACAGCTTTGAACAATGTTAAATCAATAAATCTTTTTTTTTTTTGTCTAGCACCAATTCTTAACCAAAGTTATCTCAGGACACTTTACAAACAGGGCAGATCTAGACTGTACTCTCTGTTGTGGCCTATTATAATGAAGACCAGAGTTAACCACCATGAGCACAGCACTAGCCCTGATACAGCAGAGACAAAAACATCCCTAACTATAGGGCAGGACTGTTAAAAAGACCAGACTCATGTTGACAGCTCATTGCTGAAATTGTGCTGGGGTTGGAAAGGGCTAGAAGGAGGGGTAATGGTGGGAGACAGGCAAGAAGAGGAGAGGGACAAGAGAAACAACACAACAAATGAAAGACACATTTATGGCAGTTTCAGCCTTAAACTTTTTTCCGATTTTATAGGAAATTGCCTTAACTTTATTGATGATGTTAACAATATTTTTTTAAAATCAGGAATAATCTCATGCAGCACACTGTGATTAATCCATGTGTTTAATTGTTTTGGCTGTTCTCCATCAGATGAAGAAATGCATGTGATAATGTGAATGAAATGAAATATACATACAGTTCTCCAGTGGATAAGAAAAAGTAGATACTCTTGCAAATGATGATGCAAAGATAAGAAGCAAATGCTCTCCTATTGATAAGCATTAAGATACACTTTGTTGACTTGCAAGAATTGTTAGAAAAATTCTTACATGCTAGTGTTGTTGAGTTGTGGTCATTGGGCATGTTGGATGTGTAGTTCATTATGTCACACTACACAAATGTCTGTCGTTCCTCAAGTAAAATTGTCTTCTTCCCTTATTTTTTTTTACAATCCATAACAAGTTCACATTTCTGTGGTTAACTTTATGTCATAGTCTTTGATCTATCCAGAGTTCCTTATTGTCTTTCAAAATACACACAGTTATAACGGGAACAAACAGGAAGTCAGTGCAAAAACCAAGAATGAAACAAACAGTTTTAAATGAAAAATCATGGAATTTTAAAATGGAGCAAAAAGGTGAGGTTAGTTATGATTATTCAAAAAATATCTGTGGTTAATCACAATTACAATTTTTAGTCTTTTATACAGCCCAAAACAACTGTCATTTCTTCCCCAAAATTTTTAAGGTACAAGGTACAAAACTTAACAAAAATGACCCATTTTAAAAATTTCATAAGGCCTATTAAAGCACTTAACTACAGTTCAATTATTTTTTAAGACACAGAACATTTATTACTTTACACTATGCATTGTTCTGTTCTAATGACTGTCTCAACATTTAGCAAAAATAGTTTCATATCAGATTACTGCTGATCTAATCAATTTATCTTCAGAATGTTTAATTCTTAACAGACTGTAACTGGCATTTACTTTGTTAAAGGTATGATCAACCTACCTTCATTGTGGTTAGAGAGACTTGAAAACAAATAAGTGTAGGAGGTTGTGGCCTTTAAAATCAATTAATGTCAGACCAAGTACCTCACCCACCATTTTTAACTACAAGGCCCTGTAAGAACTTCAATACACCCGGGCTTTGTATTTCTAATCAAAGTCTTCGGCTCCTTATAAATTGCTGCTTTTTTCCCTTCAGAAGATGTGAGTTATTTAAGCCCACAGAAACCAGTCATCTCTCCCAGGTATGATCCTCATGCTGGAGCTGTGTCTCTGCAGGAGGCCGTGACAGTGTTTGGGTGGCTCTGAGATCTGCTGAGCCTGTGTGCGGCCTGTGCCAGCTGTCCCTATCAGTGTTTGGCTACAGAACACACGACACCATGATTATCTATGCATGCAGGTTGGACACATCCAGGAAAATACACCGCCTGATTGATAGCTGCACCTTGCCGCTTCCAGGTATGTTCATTTGCTTGAAATAACAACCCAGCTCATTGTTATTCCTGGCTATGGAACAGAAATTAGCTTCTCCAGGGAAGTTTGTGCTCACAGCCAGCCCGAGATAAAAACCAAACCAAGGAAGGGAAACGAGGAGGGCCTCTCTTCCTCTGGCCTACCTGCTGTTTCTGTGCACAAGGAGAGAAATCCTCCTCGCCTGGGGACAGATTAAGGTTACCACAATAGCTAAAGCCTGTATTGGTTTCATATCTACTGTTTGCTCTCGTTGCCTCTGGCTGCTGCTCCTCTCAAGGACTCGTGGAGAGCAGAGTGCTCCCCGAGCCCCAGAGCACACACTGGTAATGGACCGCCAATCAATGGCCTGATCCTATGGAATTACATGCGAGGACATTATTATCCCCCTCTCGGTTGGTTTAGGGCTATAACAACGTCGTTTCTCACATCATAAAGCGTTTCTGGTTTCCTCCATTACCGTAAAGAAGAGGCTTTCTAGAGCACACAACAGAGAGCAGAGCACTGCAGGCCTACAGTGGTGAAGGTTTACCTAAAGCTATGGAGGTTTATGTTATCAAAGCTCTATGAAGAGGCTGCCGTGTTGGGATTTCATTGGACTGCAATCAAATACCATAATCGTATTTTAAAAGATGAGGGCTGCATGTGAAAATGTGATTTGTTTCCTGATTTCTTGACTCAAATTCTGACTTTATTTTTAGCAAAACTTACCTTTATCTTGATGGTGTGTTATCACCCACAATAAGACCAACTACAAGGGATAAAGATATACACACCTGCTAGTCCACAGGTGTGGGTGCATTCGGACCATGATGACCAATCAGAGAGCTGGCAGTTGACGGGACACTCCACCACACAGGAAGCGTTCATCTGCCACTTCCTCTCCAGGCCCAGCTGTGACAGAACACCAGTCTTCATTTACTCAAAGAAACATAAAAATAATGGATTCTGGTGAAAATGCAGCATAAACTCACCTCTTTGCAGAGCTTGAGGTCGACAGATTTGCCATCGCTGCGCACACAGTCCAACATCCGAGTTTTGATGCCGACTCCACAAACCGCCCGGTCGCTGAGTTGGCATGTGCTCCAATCTGAGGTAAGAAAACGTATCATATCGGATGAGAGTTAAACTTTAATCTCTGATCATTTGTGCTAACTGCAGAGGACATCTGTTTCTTTAATCCTGTAAAGTTAAACTTCCAAGACAAATTACCAAATATATTTCAGCTCAAACCAAAGACATGTTTGGTACAAAAACTGAGACTGAAATAAGGTGTGACGGGAAAACAGCCTGAAGGACTATTAACGCCTGCATCTTGTGCAACCTGACAGAGCTTGAGCAGTTTTGCAAAGAATAATGGAGTAAATTTGTAGTGTTGAGATGTGCAAGCCTGACTGAGACCTATCCACACATCCTCAGTGCTGTGATTGAAGTCAAAGGTGCATCTACTAAATACTGACTTGAAGGCATGAATATTTATGAAATCACTTTTTATTACATTCAATATTTTCCTTTTATAGACATTACTTTGTAGAAATCTGTTTTAATTTTGACATTAAAAAGATTTTTCTGTAAAAAGTATTTTTGTCCAAAAAGCCAAATTATATCGACCATGACTGATTTATAAAAGCAATAAAAGGGTAAAACATCCAAGGGGGTGAATACTTTTGATAGGCACTATAAATAATGTTTTTTTTTTTTGCAGTTCATATAATCAGCATAACTTTATGTCATACTTGAAGATCTTCAGATCTGAAAGCTGCATGTAAAGCTGAGTCTCACCAGTGATGTTGTAGGAGTAGTGGAAACAGTTGCTGTTGAGTTTGCACGGCTCCGTCTCTTTGGTTGGAGGACATTCCTTCTCCTCTCCAGGCTGTCGGAGCGGGTAGGCACTCCTCACCCGCGTGCTGTTCTCGCTGCACGGCTGAAAAACAAAAGAAAGGATCAGGATTTAATCACTGAAACAGATGCATGTTCACACAGAGCCTTTTATCATTTTCTAGAACAGATTAAAACTTTCAAGCCAATTCCTGGAAAGTAAAGCGGTTTAGTTTGGTGTCAGGTCATGTAGAGGGAAAGTCATGAACAGAAAAAGCTGAACAGGTCAGAACCTGAGTATAGAAGCTAACCCTGATAGAAAAAAGTGACAAGAAGAAGTTTTGATCGAGTGCAGAGCTAATATTGGAAAAGTTGTCAACTTTGCACACAAAGGAAAAGAATGGGTAAAATATCGCCTGATGCAGCACAGCAGTGGGGTTCACAAAGAGCTCTATGAACAATAACTTACAGGTGTGCTATTCCTGTACCTCCACCATGTGAAGATATATTTGCCGAAATTCAACACATTTTTTTGTGTGTATTTTTGAGCTGGGAAGAGGAGAAAACAAACAGAATATTTTAGTGGCACTTCTCTGCTCTGTTAATCCAGTCAGAACCCTGATGAATATAAGATCAGAATGAAAACTTTCAGTGCCTATGAATAATTAGTGTTTTGACGTGTCGTCTCGATACGAGAAATTAAACCAAGAGAGTCAGCTGATCCGTGAGCAGAAATGACTTCTATCCAAGCTGTCGGAAGAGCAGAATTTGGAAAGCACACTGTGAGTTCAGTATTACTACTGGCAAGTGACGTGTGTCATGCCAAGGACTGCAGAGCTGGTTGGCAGGCTGGTTTTAGTATCTTGGAGGCTCCAGACCTTGTCTTTTACTTTCTCTAATCAGCTCCAGTTTAATGGTCACTATCACATACAGTCAAAATTTACCATAAATGTTTTCATCTAGGTTATTTGAAGATGACACCCCAACACAGTAAAATAAAAGAGAAACAGATGAGGAAAGAGGAGAACGATCAGAATGCCAAAGTTTTGTTTTGTTTGCAGCTGTGCCAACTGTTCAAATTGGTAAAATAAGCAATCTTGAGCTTCTTTTGAGTTTGAGAAAGTTTAAAAAGCTCAAGGAAAAAACAGTGGCAGTCCTGGATTAGAAGCCTCTGTTTAAAGTCTGGTAGAGTCTGGTTTGGTTCAGTAGAGTTTGTCACAGTAAACCCTAATCTTGCTTGTGTTTCCACAGCTGATGTCTGTCCAGCCTCACTCGCTGTGATGGGAAATCAGCCTCTTTTTTAGAGATCCGGAACATTGGGCTCAGCTCAGTGATAAAACTGGCCTTTAGGCTCCCAAACTGCTCCTTATTTATAACCAATTTGACTTTTAAATGTGGATTCAATCATGACAAAAATTTAAGAAAAGTGTATGGAAGGGAGCTGGCTCTCAAATGGGAGCCAGCTCCTGTCATTCATACAGAAGAGTCCCCTCATAGGACTGGATTGTTCATAAATGACACATCATTGGGTGGTCACTTACCTCACAAGGTTTATTTGTAACACTATTCACATTTCCATTAAAAGCCTGTTCATGGCAAAATAAGGGAGAGAAGTGGTTAAAGAGGTTTGGCTAGCCTTTTACCTCAGTACAAGACTCCTCTAGACTCTTGTCTCTAGCAATGTGGATGTAACAAAACCTGACAATTCCAGGCCTGTATTAGAGCTGCCATTTTTTAGTATAATTTTGAAAAGGTTGTTTTAAACCAGTAAGATGATTTCATTAATTCCAGCATTTTGTATGAGAGTTATCAATCTGGTTTAAGAAAACATCCCAGTACTGAAACAGCTCTAGTTCACACTGTTAATAACCCCAGGTTCAACATGGATAATAAATTACCCTCTGTTTTAGTTTCTTGGACCTGAGGGCAGCCTTTGATACAGTAGACCATGCCATTCTTTTAAATAGACTATGTAACTATATTGGCATCTCTGTCACTGTTTAAAACTGGTGTAAATCTTATCTTACAGTCAGAGAGGTTTATTTGAATTTTTGGAATCACTAATATAAATTTCATGAAATGAAATGTGGTGTTCCCCAAGGTTCCATTTTAGGCCCTACACTTTTTAATCTGTTTTTAATATGTTACCTGTGGGAGATGTCGTCACTCAGCTTAATGTTGCCATGTCTCCTGATGACAAAGGGCTGCTTAATGCCCTTTTAAAACTGTTTAAAACTGTTTAGATGTAAAATCTTGGATGGCAGAGTATATTTTACAGCTCAACCAGGACAAAAGCTTTAACAGACTAACTTTCCTCCATTCACATTGATTCCTTAATGCTCTTTTTCATTTCCTTGTAAACTAGTGACTTCATTTGTAGACGACGAACCCATGTATGGGCTTATTACTGGAATGGAATAGAATAAATAACATTCTTACCAGTGGACAAGGACTCCAGGCCCCCCAGTCTGATAACACACAGTCCTCAGGACAGGGCAGCCTGCTGTTTCTGGCTCCTAAAGGCATCTCCTCAGGGTCACACAGGTAGTCCTCCACCTGCTCTGACGGCCCGTCAATAGTGTTCAGCATACATCTAAAATCAGAGAAAACATTACAAATTTTGGGATATTTTTAAAGAGGGGTTAAATGATTTAGAGGCAGACACATCTGGCAGCAGATGGTCTGACTGACTTTTTTGATTGTGGGCAATTTTGACAAATATCTTGTCTTTTACTTTCATGTCTTTCAAAATTTGAATAGTTTATCTCTGCATGACTGTCCATTGTTTGTCAGAAACTTTCATTGTCCTGGCCAGAGCACTGTTGAAAGAAATTCCAATTGGGGTTCCTGAAAAAAGTAAGGTTAACCAAAAAATTGAAAGCTTCCAACAAATGTTAAATTCATTGCATCATTGGATACTAATCAGTGATAAAGGTAATGAGAACTATAGCCTGGTTGAATGCCATAGAGGTATACAATTGCCAAAAGCATAGTGATGGATCAAGCTATGAAATGTTGACTGTGACCTCATATTATACAAGGTCTCAGTGACCTTTGACCTCCAAATTTTAATCACACCCTTAGGTCCAAGAGTAGGTGTGTGCCAAATTTGACAAAAATCTCTCAATGCATTCTTGAAATACTGTGCTGGAAAGATGTAAAGTCTAAAGAAAACCCTGTGAGGCATTCTGGGATGAACATGAGATCCAGTGATCTTGACCCCTGACCTTTGACCCCAAAAATCTGAATGGTTGTGCACGGATGAACAGACAGCCCAAAAAACATATCAAGTTTGGCCCTGATATGCTGGAAAAAAGTTTTATTCTTAGAAGTATTCAACATACATCTTGATTGAAAGCTATGTTTTTATTAAGTAATGGCTGCGAAGAATCCTAACAAATTATGATCTTTAAAATAAAATAACATCGCATCTTCAAACGACTTCAGAAACATCAGAGACAAAAGTGGAGTAGCAAAGGGCTGCTGAGGTTCAGACGGCTCTGATCATGGTGTGGATGACAGCCAGTTTCTCCTCTGATGTTTATGTTTATAAAAACATCAGAGGACATTTTTAAGTAAGCACTAATTTGATAAATCTACCATTTAAAATGAATCTATTCTCAGCTGAATAACTCAAATCAACTCAAGTTTCACAGTCATGGTTTGGCTGTCTTCAGTCAGCCATCATTTGTTTGAAGTTGAATTGAAGTTGGACTCTTAAAGTTAAAGAAATGAAAAATGCATTCTTTATTCTAAAGCCTGCAGGGAACCCTAACGAATACCATATGTAAGTTTATGAGAAAATAGGCCAAGCTACCATCCGTTATAGCACCTATTCTAATGTAAAGACAAAGCTGTGAGAAAACTGGAAGTTGGCAAGCTGCCATGACTGCAGTAGCTTCTCACTTTGACATTTCAATGAAAGTTGACCAAAGAAGTGATGATGCCAAGAATTTACTGGGATATGTACTGTATCTATCCCAAGCTGATGCATGTAGCCTAATCTTTCAAAAAAACACATCAGCCAAAAACTCAAGCCACATTGGGCTCAATGGGCTAAAGGTCCACAGTGAGTCAGAGCTGGAGATTGGTTTGGGATGAAGTTAGATCAATGAAGAACGAGTTAAAACAGGATTACTGATCTTACCTGACTTTCCTTGTCTGAACTCCTTCACCACAGTTGTCCTTCAGGTCCACGTTGCTGACCTTCCACACACTCCATGGCTCGGCCACCCAGACGTACTGCCCACAGTCACTGAGGCAAGGCACCACCTCATACACCTGATACAGTAATACAAACATTATGGGTCCATTCATAGACAGGAAGAATTTAGCTTTGCAAAAAGCAAACAAGAACCAGAAAAGCGTTGATTATGGGATAAGAAGTGGTAAACAAGTGATCAATAAGATGTAAACTGGTGGCATGTTAGTAGCAACCAGTAAATAAAAGTGAGTCAGTGGTAATAAAAAAGAAAGGCAAACAAGTGGTAATTAAGAGGTTAGCAAGTGGTATAAAGTGTGCAATAAGTGGTCAAAAAAGGTCAATAAAAGGTAGTGGTACACATAAAACTAATGGCAAATAAGTGGTAAATAAATGGTTTAAAAAATTAATAAAGCAGTGGTAAAGTGAAAGTAGAAAAGAAGCCATAAAAACAGTCACTAAGCAGATTTTAAGTTGCCAAGGAGGGGTCAAAAAGTAGTGGCAAACAAATGCTGCATATGGTGAAAAAGTGGTCGATAAATGTAAAATTAGTGTTCAACAAGCTATTAATAATATGATCAATAAGTTGTCAATAAATGGTAAATAAGCAGTCATTTAAGGCGCAGTATGTAATGTTTAGCCAAGTAGCATTTAGCAAAGCAAACTTGGTGAAAACTGGGACATGATATTTATAAGTACCTCTCTAAATAAGTGTTAAATCACCCGAAAATCTAAATTGTATTATCCTTATAAATTTAGAATAAGCCTTTTATTCATGCATGGGGAGGTCCACTCCATGGACTCTGCCATCTTGGATTTTTGCATCTTGCATATTTTTACAGTACCACAGAAGGGGCCAACTGATACTAAAACAACTTTATATATTCAGCTGATTAAACAAAAACTAATTTGGATAGGCCTGCTTGTAGACATTATGTCTCATTTTTGCAAAGTTTGTTCCACTAAATGCTACTGGGCTAAAAACCACACACTGCACCTTTAAGTGGTGAATTTTGACAGTGGTAAACTAATGGCAGACGTGCAGTCATAGAGTGGTTAAAATAATGTGGTAAACTGCTAAATGAGTGGTAAATCAGTGGGAAAAAATGTTAAAAAGTGGTAAACAAATGATTTATGAGCATTAACTAAGTGGGCTCAATAAAAAGTTAATAAAGGGCACATCAATGATCAGCAAGAGGTAGTGGTAACTTTGGGGCAAACAGGTATTAAGCACCAAATCAATGTTAAAGTAAGAAGGTTAACAAGCAGATGTAAGAAATTAGAAAGTAGTTAAAGGAAAACGAATGGCAATAAAGTGATAAATTAGCAGAAAATAAGTGGTAACTACTAGTTGAATTAGGGGTTATTAGGGTCAGAAGCCATGGTCAGTAAGGGGTCAACAAGTGGTTAGTAAAGGGTTGTAATTGGTCAGAGTAAGTGACAAACACTGACATTTTTGTTCAGGTCTGTAACGCCCCATTATGTAATAATGCCCCATTATGTAATACTATGATACATTTTCACTTCATTATTTAATAACGCCGCATTTTGTACTAATCTGCCACATTTTGTAATAAATTCTTGAACGCAATATGTAATTAACTTTGCTGCATTATGTAATGCGTTCCTACATATTGCATCAGTAATTACAAAATGCAGGTGTTGCACTTTTTTATCAATAAAATGTAAGTCATTCAATCTAAATTCAGTCAAAAAAGTCTATTTTGGAGACCTTCATGACTAAAAGCAGGATAAAAACATGATTCTACAATATGATGACATTAACTGCCCTAATGTTTATTACAAAAATGGTACAGCACTATCATAAAAGTACTAACGAAGCAGTAAAGACATATAAGACAGCAAACTTACTTGAGCCTTTGATTGAAATCAGCACATCAAAGTGGGGAAAGAAAAAACAAAAAAAAAGGTCATTTGAGTTATTGTATTCAGGAAAAACACTTGAAATAAAAATCATCTTTATCATTAGTAAACATCTTAGGTAGGAAATCAAGCCTGAGATTAAAATTTATCCCAGTGTAAGATGAGACATCTCCCACCTGGTTGACGTGGTCGAGTTTAGGACAAGGTCTGCCTCCGTTGTAAGGTTTCTCCCTAAGCCACTTAGAGCGAACTTTGACCCCGCTACCACACGACTTGCTGCAGCGTGACCAGTTGGACCACTCGCTCAATTTACAGTCAGACGGGCACGGGATGATGCAAGCCTCCTCAATGTATCCTGTAACCGATCAGATGGAAACAAATCAGATTCAGTACTGGTCCTGGATCCCTTAACAAGACCATGAGCTGAAACAGATAGAGTATAGCCTTCTTAATAAGGCAAATTATTTTGGCTCAATCCCAGTACATTCTTTGCCTCTGCCACTAAGTCCTAACCCTGGACTTGCACATTCAAGTTTAGCAGTAGGGTGTCTTGTTGGAATGGGGAGGGGGTGCCATAGGGCTACATGGTCCTGTAAACAGACAATTTCTACAGGCAGTCTTCAAGCTAATTGTTATGGAAACTGTCCCAGAATAACTTGGGTATTTTCTGTAAGATTAGAGCACTGAAAAGATGCATGCTTGGATAAAAATCCCCACAGTCCATTAAAGGCACTCAACTGGCAGCAACAATTCTTGTCTATTTCTTTCTTTTTGACACTTGCTACATTTGTGAGGGCATGTACAGTAGATAGGATTCCCAATTTAAAAGTCTGACTGGAAATCTAAACTCCAAGCACCATCAAACTTCTCTCAACTTGTCTCAAATTTTCCTCAAGCATGAAAGAATTCTGGCTCTAACTCAATTCAGTCCTCTCTTTGACCCCTGCTAAAGCCCAAACCCAGAATCATTCCCAGCTTTAAAACATAAGAAGGATATCACAAAGAAGATCCAGGCAATTACCATATAACCCCGACAATACACTCTAGCAGCAGAGAGCCAGTCAAAGTCGTCTTAGGTAGAAAGACTGCAAACAGCAGCACCAACTCTGAGGCCAGTTTCTCTTCTCCAGTTACAGCCAGTTAGAATCAAGCAGCCCCATACTGGGAGGAGAGCTGCAGCTCACAATGAGAGGGTTTCTCAATGAGAAAACACAGACACGCCGATTCCCCCGAGTGCTTTGATGTGTTCTGTATTTTCCCTGAGCTGACATGTGAAGTACGACAGCACTGTGATTCTTAATTCCCTTTTCTCCCTCTGCTGGAATCGACTTTTGAATGTTAACACAGCTCACCACAAAGTGCCCTCACAGATAAAACATCCCAGAGTCACCGTGGATTATTGTTGAATTTATTTTACACTTTGACTTTCTAACACACAGAACTGACTCCAGGTCAAACAAGATCAATGGACAAGTTTGATTTCCTTTTGCCAAAAACTTCAACAACATTACAGGGTTACAGTAAAATTGTTGTCTGGTGACGCTTTCAGGTTAGGCACAACTAATCCTACCACACATCTGCTCCCTCCTTCTCCACTAGGCTGCTTTTAAATCAGGATTCCCTTTTGAATGAGTGAAAGATACACAAAACAATCCTAATTGTTGCCATTTTTACTTTTTCCTGGTACTGAAAATTTTTGCAATGATTACAAAAATAAACCCATGGGACTCAGTGTGTATGGACTGTTTATGTTTACCATTATATGGGTTATGGATCTGAAATGCATCCAGATCTGAAAAAACATTGGAAATTAATGGAGAAAAACACACTTGGCCTAAACTAGGAATTATGACAATATGAAAGATGTTAGTGAGCTTCCCAAACTTATTTTCCACACTTTGCTCACTTACAACATAAATGCAGGTGATCACGACGAGGGATGCAAGATATTATCGGTGTGATTTCAGTGTCCACTGATATAAAAAATTCTGCTGATATTTACAACAAATACATCAGCTTTAAATATCAGCTGGATGCTCAAATGATTTTATGGATTTTTTGGCAGGACCAGCAGACTGACATCAGCTGTAGTCTTTGTCTTTGTTCCTCGTCATTATTTAAACTTTAAAGTTTGTTTAAGGGTCTAATTCTTTTTTAACCCTTCAACTTCACAGGATTTAAGTTTTAGGTCTGAAATGATGTGAATATCAGTTCCAATATTAGCTGAAATGAATCTGTAAATATTGGCTTATTGGTTATTGGCAAAAATCCAATAACCCTAATCAAGATGTGTATTGTGTGAAACCCAGTGGTCCAGTTAATTTGGGTTTCTTCGTACAAAAATTGTTAGAATAGATTACTTCTTCATTCTGCAGAGAGATGTCAAGGTAGGACAATGCTGATAAGTACTCATGAATTATGCTTGAGGCCACCTCTCCAAGCGGACTCAGGATATGCTTGTGCTCACAATGATGAAATAAACCCAACTTCAAGGTCAAATGTACTCAGTTTCGGGGCTAGGCCCCTAATGTGAAATCATCCTCAGTATTTCACTGAGTTACAGCATGAAAAGTTGGTGTCTTTGGCAAACTTTCTCCAGTACAACTAAAAATAAGACTGCAACAGAGACAAAAGTGTCCCATTTAAGAGTTTCTCTCCTTTGAAATGCTCAAGATGCATTTCATCCAACAAATCTATTTTTACTAACATAGATTGTTTGTGAATTCCAAAGCAACCTACATAAGTCTTATGAAATAGTTTCATAAGTTCCTACTCTGTAATTTCTTTAGTTTAGGCTGAAGTGGGAGACAAGACACATAAGGACAGTTTTGACTGATTTTGGACATTATACTCCTTCATATAGGCTAGTCAATTCAGCCAGAATGTAAGACAACTGTAGACCGTAGTAATAATCCCACAGACATGAGGTCTCACAGAAACTCGTGACCAAATGTAACTTACTCAACATTCCATAGCACAGCTTTATTTATGTTTTCTGCCATGTTTTTGAGCTGTAACATCCATTTGGTGGCACTGTCGGATGCTGCCTAAGCTAATCAAACAAGTTTGATATTTTTGATTGAAAATGAAGGAGGCCTGACTGAGAGAGGTAAAACAATCTAAACAACACAACACACTTGAAGGATATTTGGGCAAATAATCGGGTTGTGTCAAGCCTCAAAATTGGGAAACGCCAGCCGAGTCGTTGGGAGCCAAAATCAGGGCTTAAATGGTTTAGTGTGAGTCAACGATGGGCCAGTAAACTATCTTTTTTTAGTGATTATGGTGGGTTAACATAAGGATATTTTTTTAAAATGGGAATAAATTACTTAACTTTCTTAGTACACAGACCCATACAATCATTTCATGTAAAATCCAGTGTAATTATTTACTAGTGTAACCCAGTGAATGGGGTTGACTTGATTGGCCAATATTTAGCATTTAGCATTTTGCCAATTATCTGTATTCTTTTTTATCCAACAATTTCTAATAAAATAATCACTTAAAAAGTGACCCACATTGGCTCCACTGTGAAGTGTGTTCTCCCCTTTGGCTCTGATTCCACTCCCCACAGTCCCACTTAATCTCCTGCTTACAAAACTGTCTGATATGGTTAACATCACATGTATAATAGCCAATCAGCAATGAAACCTATACCCCCACCCGTCATGGTGTATTGCAAGGTAAGGCAACTTTTTACCATCTTTTCTCCCTCATTAGATCTGAATACTTTTAAAGAAAACAGTGGTATGCTGTTATGTAAATGATCTGGTTTGAAAGTTAGAGACTAGGGGACACAGGCAGAGAGATTTGTCGAATTTGCTGTGGGTCTGTATTCACAACTATCAAATGTCCCTGGGCAAGGAGCTCAACTACTCTACAAGTAACTCGCATGAATGCAACCTCCTTATAGCAAAAACAGATGGTAGCAAAAGAGCTACATAGCTTCACAGATGTGGACTTTAGTGAACACCAAGTTTTATTCCTCTCTGCAAAACCCTCTGAAATAGATGCAGTCTTTCTTCTATTCTGGATTTTATGGTAACTCAAGTTGAGATAATCTATCTTTTCCTCAACAGCAGCCAGTCTAACAGCACAGTCTTGAAGTAGGCAGACAGCTGAACCATCACTTTGACCCAGAAATGTCTGCAATAGTATCATCCAAAAAAACTTGGCCAACATAAGCCAACTTTAGTCATAACATTAGTCAACATTAGCTCATACCAAGTCAAATAAAGCTACAGTATAACAGCAAAACTCCTCCAGGAACGTATGAAGAAATAGCTTTTGTTTGTATGCTTTACTTTATATGCTTTGACAGGGTAAGACAGGGTTAGGCCAAGTTCAACCTCCTAACGCACTGGCCATCATTTGTCAGATAATTAGCCCCTGGGGTCTGACAGCCAATAGTTTGGATTTTACTGTGTTGACAGCAGATATTCAGATCATTAAGCCTGGAGTTCCTTTCTCATTCAAAAGCCAACTAGAGTGGACAGGCTTTGAACTGGCATCCCATATGTATCCAGAAATGTGCTCAGTTAAAAGCTACATTATCTGATGATGGCCGATGGGTTCCAGGATCATCAGATAACAACTGGAAATCAAAGAAACAAGACTATAGAATTTGGATTTTGCGGTCTCTCAGAGAGGAAAAAAGTTTCCACTGTGTTTGCTCAAGCTCACAATTTGTAGTTTCGTTCCTGAGGTGTTTGCTGCTTATTTTAACATGCTTACCATGGCTGTTGCATCGAGACGTCTCCACAATGCGGTTGTCCTGGTCGTAGCACACCATGGCCTGGTAGCGGTAACCCTGGCCACACTCCTTGATGTCACCTTGGACCTTCATGCTGAGTTGACCCTCCACTCGTCCGCCCTCAGGTAGGACACAGTCTGACCAGTTCCCCACGGGCTGGGCATTGTATTTGTTGCATGGACAATACTGGGTCTCACTCAAAGGATACATCTGGCTGTTTTTGCACTGGTCACGCTTTTTACTTTTACCTACATTGGACAAAAAAAATGTACATAAGAATAAAACTTGAAAATAACTGGGTATTGGCCTTGAGGAAGGCAGACATGAACTTCCCACCAAACAAAAAACACTAACAGTTTTTCACAACCACTGACCTTATTCTAAAGCTTAATTTCCACTGAAACTGAAAGTCTGTCTCTCACCTATGAGCATTCTCTTGCGCGTCCTGACGCCCACGCAATCAGCTGAGCACGGAGAAAACTTGGACCAGCTGCTGAGTTGACAGTCTTCCTGGCAGGGTAGCTGGCATGGCTGTGTGAGAGGCGGCATGGAGCTGGCAAACTTAAGACAAGTTTCAATGTCTGCCTGCCCACCATCCTGCTTCCGGCATGAGACAGCTATAGGGGAAAGAGGGTTGGAGTTTTAGCAAGAGGATATCCATGTTTTCATAGTATATTGTTGGGTCTGACACTTGAGTCCAAGCCCACATACTAACTGTTTATTTTCCACATAGTAGAAGTAGAAATTCAAACTTGGCCAGAACTACTGCCTGTATTTATACTCCTCTGTAAGGCCTATTATAACTGGACAGTGATGTAGTGGTGGGTCGGGAAGAAGGTCTGGGGTGGCTTCTGTTGTAAACCTTATTTCTACTTGTGTAGGTGCATGCTTGTACTAAAATTTGATTCAAAGAGCTAGTTAAGTGTCATCTTGCTAACCACTGTTGTGGTTCTAGTGTTGAACCACTCCTGAACCACAGACGTCATCTGCTTCTCACCTGGGCTAAGGAGAAAATGAACCAAACTGTTGCTCAGCAATCCAAAGTCCTGTTTTAATCAAATAGTTCACTTTGTGTGAGATAAATCTAGAATACATAGAAGTTTGAGTTTTTGAATCAAATCACGGCAAAAATGAACTTTTCATGATATTCTTTTTTTTTTGTTTGATGTACCTGTTTATGAATGAATCAATAAATTCCTGTTCCAGCTTGCAGGGGCAGAGCCAAGCACAGAGTCACAATCACATGCCCTTTGATCTGCTCTTGAATTAAGTTTTAAAACATGTATCAGTGGGTTTCAGATTATATTATTATGCATACTTTGAAAGAAGACCTCCAAAATGTGCCCTGTCAGCTCAGCAGCCCCTTGATGTTGAATGTTTGATCAAGTCAAGGTTCACTGTAGGACTGGCACGCAGACCCATAGGAGATGGTGGATGATAAGGTGGCTTTGGCCTTCTGCTGGTTGTATTGAGTGAGTGGGTAAATTGTAAGAGGGTTGTATTGAATTGTGTCTCTCGGGCTCTGAGTATACGGTTACAGGTAATAGTACATAATGACAAGAGGCTCCCCAAGATGGAGGAGCAGGATGCTCATCACTGAAATCAGATAATGGTATCTGTCTCTGACACTTTAATAGGAGTCTGAGAGTGTGTGTCCTGATAGCAAGTCAGCCGTCTGACTCCCACCCAGGTCACTGATGTCAGTGCTACTCTCAGCAAAAAGTCTGAAAGGGGTAGACATCTTTTGTTTAGAGACTGTCCAGTTGTTGGTAAAGGTAAAATAGAGAACTGTGCTTCTGTAATTAAAAAAATACCACATCATTGCATATTTTACACTTTTTCACCATATCTACTCAGCATCCTTGTAGCCTTTGCACTCCTTGTAACCCCATTAACTTGACTTACATACATTAATTGAATGCCCAGTTAGGGCCTCTACATTTTAATATTTTTTAGATATGTATCTAAAGTTTAATTCCAGTACATTGAGAGCTAACCAGAGTAAAATTCTTGTTTGTGTAAGCATACATGGCCAATAAAGATGATTCTCATTCTAATTCTGAACATTTCCAACAGTTGTCAAAGCCAGAGAAACTTCTTAACTTTAATATAATTGTAGTATGATGTGTCTTGTCATGGCTGCTATGAAAAACACCATTTGTTCACTGATGCAGTGGAAACACTGTATTTACATGACAGACTGCTACAGATTGAAGCATGTAGGCTACTAGAAGCTGCTGTTCTGTTTCTGTATCTCATTCATGTTTTGTGCAGCTTACTTGTGATTTTTCATTGTAATTTTCTTACATAGCTGAATATTTGATCACTAAAGCACCCTGAGAAACTCTATTCCCCAAAGCTTCTACCCCTAACCTCCATAATGGCGTAGCTTTATTAGAAATTACCAGGTCAAGTAGAGACCAGACCCACTGAATTGAGGACCTTGTTCAATAAAAACTTAACTCCATAAGGTGTAGAATCATCCCTGAAGGATTTCTGACTGGCTTGTGGTGTTAACCAGGAAGGCCACTTTTAACAGCTTTTCTCCATCAGTAATTGAAGTTCATCCCATTCACAACCTGCAGCAATTAATTAAGAGCCTGGCGTCAGCAACACTGGTTTTGGTAGTGAAATTCACCATTCAAATCCTCCGTAGACATTTAAAAAAAATCCTTACTACAACATTTTTTATGCATGAACCAGGCTAACTAGCTACCTGACAACTCATGACTATAAGAAATTTGATTGAACAAAAACAGTGTTGAGGAATGGAGGAAGAGGTAACTGTTCATGTTTCTTTACAAGGAGGAAGGAACTACAGTCCATTGCAATTCATTTTGATTGTTGTTTAGGATTGTTTTTCTTTATTGTATTGTTTACATTTGAAATGACAATGTTGAAAAATATTGTAGTTTGCACATTTATTGTTTCATACTTAACCTCTGGCCCCACCAATCAGAAATGTTACTGTGACATGCAAGGATTGTGGGTAATGTAGTATTTTTTGGCTGAGATTGTGAATAAACTCTGTTTTTCTTAACTAGAGGTTGATATCTTATGAACTTTTGTCTTCTAAAGGAGCATATATCACACTCAAGTAGCTTTTGGTGAGTCTAACTTGGATATTTTTTAATAATATAGCTGGTAATCAAATCCACTATGGAGAAAATGAATGGGAATTTTACTTCCAGAAACACACCTTTGAGCTGCTAACCTCTGACCTCTAGACTGATATCTCATTTGACCATCTTGCACTTTCCTTACTCAGTCTACAATAGCCAATGAGGGCTTGAGTTGAAGGGAGATGCCTGCCCCTCTTGTGATGTCACCAGCCCCAGCCATGTAAGGACTGGCATGCTGCCAAAAACATGAAAAAAGTTAAATAATGTCTCTAGTAAAGTAAATGAGTGTAGGATCATATGGAAATGTAAAATTAGATTATCAGATTAGTGTCACTTTTTCCATAGACACCAAGATACTGCCTGTATGTTGAAGTGTTCAGTAGCAGCCTTTTTTATTGTAGGTTATACAACCATGGTCACCAGGTTTCCTTTTGGAGGTCTCCAGTTTGAAAACACCTGGACTTTTCCCTCCTAAAAATATATCTAAGACACTAATTTTCAGTTTGATCATATCAACTTTGAACCTCAACTACTTAAGGCCTTGTGCTTTGGTCCTGTTGAGTTTTCCAACCAATACCTCCCAGCTGTAGTCATCACTATAAAAACTCTTTACTCACTACCAGTAGCATCTATAGTGAGTCTGATGGGTATGTCCAGATAGATGTTTTTGACTATACTTGTAAAGCCGCCATCTTTCCAAAGGAGCATGCCCCCTAAGTCTCATTCCATCAGGGGATCTAAAATCCTGGCATAGAATATAATCAAGAAATAATCAAAATTAGCTTTACTTTCAGGAAATCTTGTATTTATGCTGACATTTGGAAACATTTCATCTTAGTTTTATCTTCAAGGCATCTGCTGGTTGATTTCTATGAATTATTTGCTAGATCTGCATAATAATTAAGACACTTGGACATGGATTTCCATTTTAATTTGGATTGTTGCACATGCTACAATATTGTGCATTTACTGGATTTTTTCAGTGAAGAAGACATCAGTGATTTCTTTTACCCTTAAGCTTGAAACCTTACAAAACTACAGTGAATAGTTTGGCTGCAAACCATAATGCCCTTTTGGGAGAATAAGGGATCCAATCCAATCCAATCCAATCCCAAAAACAGAGTCCATACAAGCTCAAGCACAAAGACCTGGTTATATACATAAACCACTTAGCTCCCACTGATGTAATCAAACTAACATTTAGTGAGATATGAGGCACTTTGTCCAACATATGTGCAACAGCGACAATGCCTAAAGGTTACTGAAAAACCCAACTGCTGACTGAATAAATGACCTTAGATATCTGTTGACCTTCCTAGCCTTAGTGAACTTCAGCTGTGTTGGCAGAAGTCTTAACTCTGCATGCAGAGGTTGGTGAGGGTCTTCCAGGATGGTTTTTGCTTTCTTACTTGAAAACCACGGCCAACATCATTCAAATCAATGCCAAAAATCTTCTGGCAAAGTTTGAAAATATTTCTAGTATACTGTCATACATCTGAGATATCTACACTTGAAACAGATGTGACCTTTTAACACAACATCTGGAAATATTAAGTCTACCAGTCTGGCAGTCTTTTGTCTGTACAGGTTATGTTTTTCTCATCTTGCACCATAATTTTATAAATTCTGATAGATTTGTTGAACCTAATCCCTAACATTCCAATTTCTCCTCTTAGTCTTATATCATTAACAGCTAGATCACAGTTAAATTCACCCCTCAGGTGCAGCTTTGATACAGCTCCCTCGTTCCAGGCTTCAGCAAAATGAGTAGGTCGATGGAGGGATCCCCATTTAAACCTTCTCTCTGATGCCTTTTTATGATGACTGCTCATAGTTACGTTGCTGTTTCTGGTCTGTTTTCCATAAAGCTCATACAGAGAGGAAAATGAACGCTTGTGTATTTTGTTTGTTAGTGTTACTTCTCACCCCGGATCTGTAAACCAGGTCCACAGGTCTCCTGAGCTCCTGGACTATCCTGACGAACAGACCATGGAACCAGCTGGCATCGACGCCACTTATGAGTTTTCCATCTAGACACAAATTTATACAGGAATTAGAAGATTCAAATTCTGTTTGTCATTTTCCTCATGTGTCTGCATGCATAAAAAGAGGAAATGCTATTAAGGTGCAAATATATTTTGAAACAAAGTAATGCAAAATTGATATTAATTTACAAGAAAAAGTGAGTGATATGTGCAGATATTCATGTTATCATGACATTTTACCTGTATCCTTGGCAGACAGAAGGAGCCTCACAATCTCTCTCCTGGGTCAGAACGTCAGGGCAATCTTGTCCCCCATTGGCTGGTGACTGGATGACGATCCGTTTCCTGTACTGCTTCTTCTTGATGTTACCACCTGAGCAAAGGCACAAGAAGACTCAAATAAGTACTACTTTTAGCAAAATAGTTAAAAAATCAGATAAGTTATTTGAAAAAATCCAAAAGCTTTTGCTTGAGCCCATATTTCAAAGAACTTTAAAACTGAAGATATCCTATGTCTGTTCTGTGTTTTTTAATCCTGGATGTAATGTAGGCCAGTTCATTTCTTCTGTAACACATCTCTTCACTCCCCCTCTGCTGAATCTCCCCACTTCAAGGAGACGATAATACAATCAAAAGGAATATTGAATAGCATCACATCATCTCCTCCGTGGTATCTGATACATCTCCATGGGTGGGAGAGGTTATTGATTTTACAGGAAGTCTGCAGCTATATCTGGACCATCACATCAGAATGCTGTTCTCACAAGGCCAAAGCCGTGGAGGTTTCTGCTGGAGGATTGTTTATCAAGAATGGAGATGATACAGATTACGGAAAAAAAGTGACAGTTAATGTCATCATACAGAAAAAGAGCTTTCAAATGCTAAATGTCTAAGAATTATCATGGTATAGCTACCAAGCACTGAACTTCATAATGGCAGGTTTATCTTGTTTCTTGCAGGTTAGCTTGGTTGTAAGTAGAGCAAAACCACCAAGTAGGGATGCACGATATTGGATCTGATGTGCTAATATTTACAAACTCATTTTATGAAATGCCAATATTGATACCCACATATGGTTGTGGTTCAGTTGATCAAATTCTGTCAGGTTTCATATGGATTGGGCATAAACAGCCCAGCCATAAATTCTCTAATGGATTTAGGTCTTGGCTTTGACTCGGCCACTCCAGAACATTCATCTTGTTGTCTTAAACCATGTCTGTGTAGCTTTTGTTGTATGGTTCGGGCCATTGCCTTGCTAAATTGTCTCCTAAACTGTAGTCCTCTTGCAGACTGAATAAGATTGTCCACCAGGATGTACCTAATTTTGCCACATTAATATCACCCTCTACCCTTACAAGCCATCTAGGGCTGACTGCTGAGAAGCATCCCCACAGTATGATGCTGCCACCACCTGCTCCACAGTGGAGATGGTGTGTTTGCGATTATGTGCAGTCTAGACATACTTTAATGTATTAACTTTAATGATTTTACAGCTTAATGTCACTGTTGTTTACACCAGCTGTTGATAAAAAATGTAAGCTAGTTGAATTTTATAACATTATCACAACTTTCCTCTTCATTGCTGTTTGTGAATTAACGGCTGTTTACTTTTTTAACCATTAAGCTGTTAAAAGACAATTAGGCAGAGTTAGTACTGTAACAAAAACTGGTTTACGTCGAGTTTAAACTACATTTTGCAACAAATTTAGCAGCTTTGCTCCACTAGATAAGCTTCAGCAGAGCTGATACAACAGGACACAAAAGTATATTACAACGCTGCTGTATTTGGTCCATGCTTCACCTTGAGAAACCTCAGTATTTGTGCTGAAAAACAATAAAGGCGCTGCTACCTGCTCGGCATGTTGATGGGCACTGGCTCCAGTCGCTGTACGGGGTGACGATACAGTCCCTCTTGCACGGCAGTAGGCAGGGCCTGACGGTGTCAGGGCGCAGACTCTCCGGACACCTGAAGGAACATCATTGAAATGCTCAGACACTCTCACACACAGAGTACCCTTGAAAATCTGTGAAAGATGTGCTGGATCAGAGCCAAGGGGACCACGCTGGGAGTTCATGTGGAGGTTCCTAACGTGCCTGATTTAGCACAGGATCTTTTCTGTGAGACTGGGACTGCGTGTGGTTATGTACGTGTGTGAAATCCTCAGAGCAGAAAAAAGGAAACCCTTTTCCTAAATTAGGATTTATTTATTTGTTTGTTCAGTTTGAAATTAGACCAGGTAAGGAGGAGCGGAAAGATACAGTATCAAGCAGGGAGGGAAGAGGGTTGAAAACAAGGACAAGAGGCCCAAAAAAGGAAGGATGGAAAAGAAAAAGAGATAGGAGGTAAGAACAATGGAAAGGAGAAGGATACAAGGGTTGAATTTTACAATAAAATTCACAAAATTGGCAAAGTAAAAAGGTAATAAACATGTGCCTAACTGCTAAATAACTTACTAAATAATTACTCAGAGATAAGCTGGTAGTTAACCACAGAGTGAATTGGTAACTACCTGCTTGTTAAGCAACCAACAAATGAGCCACTAACTACTAATCCTAGAACAAAAGTAAGGAAATTTCAGTTTGGTAGATTATATCTTTGTTGTAACAAGACTTCTTGCCAATAAATCTTACACTGTTGAAAAACCTGTTTATTTTCCTTTTAAGTGGTGCCGCATTTGTAAGGAACATGAGTTTCTGGGATGAGCAGCAGAGCTGAGTATATGGGTTGCGCCCATGAAAAATTTGCCAAATCCTCTCTATCAATGCCAAACATTTTGTTATGCTGTTGCTACTGACTCCTCTTTTGACACCCCAAGAAGGCCGTTTCCTCACCCTGCACAGCAAAAACTGGAGTGTTGAATTCTCAGTGTTAAACATTTCAGTGTTGATTTTAACACTCAAAGTGTTATTTTAACTCCATTCAGAGTAAATGGTCTTCAGTGTTGGAATTACTTGACAGTGTTAAATCAACCAGTGTTATTCCATCACTGTAGAGAGTCAGTTGATCCAAGCCCTGCCTACTGCAATTTCAAATCTGGGGGGCAGAGTTTTCCCATCATGCCTTAGTGCAGAGTGTTAAGCTGGGTTCAGATGTTTTAGATGTATTTAGATGATTAGCTGTGTTTAGATGTTGCCTGTTGTACAGGGGTCACTGCTGGGATTCACTTGCACATGTTTCTTGAATTATCTTGAGTTCCTAAGTTTTTGATGCATGAACACTTTTGCACCATGAGTGTAGATGTCTTCTAGGTTGGTCAAGTCTTGGCTGTGGTGACAGCTTACTTATAACTGTGGAGTGAGGGCAGATTGTCATCTCAGGACAAGCTTTGTCTTTGAGTCTGCCTCATAACTCCCTGATTGCTGTTGAATACCTCACAATGTGAGGTGGCAGTCAATATTGTCAGTTGTGTCTGATTACCAACACCCATTTTGTGGAACTTACATGTCTTGTTTCTTGTTATTATCAGGTTAGTGGAAGAGGGGCAGTTGCTATCCAAAGTATTTTACAACTGCTGAAATTAATTGTAAAACAGTCCTTAGTGTTAATTTTTTAACACGGACGCCAGTGTCGAGTACTATCAACATCTGTTGGTGGGGGAAGTGTGAGGGTGTAGGGCGTCATCTCTCCCACTGGAAAACAGAGACTTGCCATCATTGGAGGCAATCTCATTGCAGAGAGATATTGAGATGAAATTGCAACCAGTGGCAATCTCATATCTCTACAGACTACCTCCAGAATTTGGGAGTAGAGAGGATGGAATTGCCTGCCAGCAGTCCTGACCTCAACCCCATTGAACTCTTGTGGGATCAGCTTGGGCATGCTTTTCATACCAGAGTGACCAACATTACCACATTGGCTGACTTGTGGCAAATGCTGATTGAAGAACAAAATGCCATCCCATAGCAGTGTGTGACCAGGCTGGTGATCAGCATGAGGAGGAGGTGTCTGGCTGTTGTGGCTGTGTGTGGTTCTTCCACATGATACTGAGGTTGTTAAATGAATACACCGTTTAACTCCCAATATGTCAATCATTTAATCCACCAAACAAGAGTCAGTGGTAGAATAAAGTGTTTGGCATTGTCAGAGACGATTTGGCAAATGTTTCATGGGAGCAACCCACATACTCAGTTCTGCTGCTCTTCCGAAAATGCATCTTTCTTCCAAATGTTGTACCATTTAAAAGGGAAATAAACAGGATTTCTCAGATTTTGTGCCAAGAATTGTTGTTACTACAAGCAGTTTCCTTACTTCCTGTGCTAAGTTTAGTTAACTTGAGTGTAAGTGAGTCTCTCTTTAACCAGGGGAAAGAATGAGGAGCCAGTGAACCTGAGAGCAACTGATAAACTACTAGCTAGTTGAGAAAGAAAAGAATGAGCAATTACTGACTAGTTAATCATGAGTTAACATGTAGATGGTTAGTAAGTCTGCATCAGTTTTAGTGGGTCATGAAAGCTTGATTGTGTCTAGCAACTATATGGAACAAATGGAACTCATTTCCTGTTAAATTTGCCTGTTTTTGTGTGTATGATTGTGAACTTTAATAGAAAAAAGAGACAAGTTAACTAAATATGTTGGACGTAGAAGAGAAGAGCAGAAGACCCTTGCCTCAAGGTGTAAGATTAAGAATATAATAAAATCTCTTTTAACCTTTTCCAACATCATTAAATCATAAAATCCTTCCCAAGAGGAAACCAGAAAATTATCTCTGCTCTGAATTCCCATGGCAGATCAAGAGTTAAACAGTGGTAGAAATCTCTTCTGAAAAAAAAAAAAAAAAAAAAAAAAAAAAATATATATATATATATATATATATATATATATATATATATATATATATATATACATTTGCGATCATGTCCATAAATATCATAAAATGAAACAAATTTATACCTTACTAAAACACGTTTTTTAATATCTTCTTTTGAGTCTACTTTTTTGCTTTGGTGCTAATGCATTTGAAGCTTTAATGCGACTCAGTGTTCAGTGGTCATATCTCGGCCACAGCTGGGTCTGCCGGTGTAGACGGGAGCTCCTCTCTCTCCATTGATGTGAAAGTGTATCCCAAGGCAGTGGGTTCACAGCTCAGCATGTAACAGTAGGTTTTGGAGTAAAAAGCCAGATTAATTTCCATACACAGCATGGGGGCCGGCGGGGTTTGCCTGCACAGTGCTGCTGTGCTGCCAGAATAATGCTCCCGTTCTGTTGAATAAATAAATAGATAATTCATGTTCCCTGTAGATGCCGTGGGGAGGGAAACAGACCCTGATGCTAAAACAGTGGGCCAGCAGCTCATCAGCTCATCAGCTAACACCTCCACCAGACAGCAGCAACAACACACCAACCAGGAGACTAAATGACAAAAATGGCAAACACATCGGCAGCCAAAAAAGGGTGAATTTTTTTTCACCTACAAAAATAAAGGCATTAACAACATCCCAGCCTGCTGGGCTTTTACATCTGTGTTAAGGTAACATATAAACAATGATGAGTCTTACTTCTTTGGTGGAACCTGGCCCACGTTGACCCGGACACAGATGACCTTCCGGGTTTGCATTCCAACTGAGCAGGACGTGTCGTCGCCTCGTGTCCGGCCTACAGACGTGTTGGTGACAGGGATAGACGAGTCCTCGATGCACTGGCCCCACGCACCCGTCTGCCAGTGGTACACGGTGCATGGGTGGTCGTTACAGTTCCTCACCTCCTGCAGGGCGCTGATGTTTGGACACTGGGTCCCACCTGGGAAGTCATGCAACAAAATAAGTCTCCAGTCAAAGCTGTGCAGACAAAACTGACAAGAGAACTAGTACAAGAACACAGAAACCTACTGGATGTAACCACAGATTTCTAGACCTAAAAGAGCAGAAAGCAGATCAGATGATCACCTTTATTTGGCAGACATGGACAAAATTCTTTACTGCTGCTTATTTACCAAGACATCTAAGTGTGATACAAATTGGTTGCCAACACAACAGTTGGAATGAGTTTTAGCCACAGACACCAGGTGTTTGTCCTTACCAGTAAATAGCAGATATTCATGTGCTGATATTCCTGCTTTTTATGCATTACAGCACCCTCTTATCTTACTTTTTAACCTTTGTCTTGCATGTTTTGGTGAATATTTTATTCATAAATGTTATGCATAAGATATGACATCTTTTCTGGGTGAAGAAGGGTGTCAGAAGTACAAGGGGGAAACAGCTCAGAACAATGCTTTAATTCAAAATGTGAAATGAGCTGCAACACTGTGCCCTAACAGCACTTAAGTGTGAGATATTGCAAAGCATTGCATGCTTACTTTCCACACTGCATCTATTAAAAAATTTAATTCCTGCTCTATGAAAGCACTCATGACTTACATTCTTCTGGCAAAATAATGATGATAACTGGGCTCTGGTTGGCCAGCAGGTAGGCTCTTTGTTCCTGCTTTAAATTAGCTTTTAGCTTCAGCCGGTTAGAAAACAAACAACCCGAAGCTGCATGAGAGATAAACCGAAGAGTCTCTGGGGGACAAACGCCTGTCAGGATCAACAAAGAAGACATGACCTACGGGTGCAGAACACAAAGACTGAGACCTGAATGTGGGCACAGGTGGGGTGTGCACACCATGTGACCCTCTTCATGGTGAAACCTTGTCATTAGCAGCTGCCATCACCTTGGAGGAAGAGACATCCCCAGGGAAGAGGGTTATCCATTAGTGCTCAAAAGTCATTAGAAGACATAGTGAAGTCAGAGATGAGACAAATCCTCAGACAGAGGAATTGTCTGACCTGTACGGGGTTAACGTCCTTCATAGCGTCATTTATAAAATATACATAACTGGATTTCATCAGGGCTGCCATTTATCAGACCTGCAGCTCATTAACACTTAGAAGGACACCATTACTGCTGCATGGGTTAATTTAATAGTCACTTGATAAATATTTAAGTCCAATCAAGATGTACTAGAAATGTGTACTGCTATCATTTCTGCTGCCATGTAAACAATTCTTTCACAGCCTCCTCGGTATCGCCATCATCACTGTGTTCACATAATTACTGAGTGGATTATTTACTCAACAATGCCTTGTCAGCAGATAATCCCCTCTGTCATCCCCAGTGTTTGCCTTGACCTAAATAATTAGCTTACACACTGAGCTGCTACTCTTATCCTTCAGTGTGTCGAAGTGATTAAGAGGCTAATTGTTAATTGGAAACTGTTGGCAACATGTCGATACACAAAACACTGTAACGGTAGAGTATGTTATGTTTGAGGTACCATGGGATGGATTGTGATTGGGCATCGGGAGTTGGGGCAACATGAGGCAAAGGCCAAATGTCGGTCAAACTGGAGCATGCTGTAGGTAGGATTATTGTTTAGTCACTTTGCAGGTTAAAATGATGCCCCATTAAAAGCAAGTTGTCATGGAAAGGAACATTTTCAGATCTTGTGCAACTGTTCCGATTGCTCCCCCCTCTTCTCCCCTACTGGTCTGCCTTCAACTCAGTAACTGTGCCTGAGCATGCCTGCGTATGAATACAGTCTGATTCTGTAGATGGTGGTATGTGCATTGTTAGCTTGCAAATTTAACAAGAAGAAGAAATAAGACGAAGCAACCATGGAAACCATTTGGGTTGACATTTGCTTATGCTCCATGCAGAAACTGGAATCCATCCTGCTACTTTGAATGTTTTAATTATACCTCAGATGTGAACAACAACCCTCCTCCTACTTCAACATCTACTAGGATGCTCAGTCTGTCTGTCTTGATTTGCATGCCACACTGTTGCTCCAATTGTACTTGAAACCTCTCAGAGGACTTCTAGGTTGGACTGGTTTGAAACTGGTGCCATGAAAAAAAATCATAAATATGTACAGATTTGTTATAAAATCCAAAATTTTTCCGAGACATCATTTGAGGACTTCTGCTGTGTTAGCTTACCTCGGAAGTCATCGGATGTCAGCCTCCAGCTCGTAAGAGTAAGTGACAGAGCCAGAAAACAACTGGACTTTGTTGACACAAGTCCACAAGGGAACATATTTGGTTCAAAGTAAGCTCTCTATAAGGCACTTCCCCATATTTATATTAAGAAAGATAACACAGAAGATGTGTCGCATGTTGCAGTTTAATTCCTGTTTTGTCAGCTGTAGTCGCCAGTGCTACATAAACATGTTTGAGTGTGAGTCTGTCTTCACATAGCCAGCATCACACCACCTGATGCTTTGTCAAAGCTCCACAAAAAAGTGCAAGCGCTAAAACTTTGTAAATAAGTCAAAAGGCACAGCTTTAATGCTCTCCTTGTTGTACTGTCGACCTATCACCACACATACACACCTGCATGCAGAGACGCTGAGCCATCATGTAGTTATTGGGGGAAAACACAGCCCTTTCCATATAAATTAGCTTTATTGTATTAAGCATCTTAGGTTGGTAATGGCACTGTGCAAATAAAGATTAGTCAACTACTGTGAAAGCTGATGGAAGTGCACTTTTTCTGACACATGAACTTTCCAGAGGTCATGAAACAACTGTCAAAATATGTGCAGAATAGGGGTGAGATCTGACACACCATGGTTTTAAGTTTTAACTGGATCTAACTAGTTTTAAGTGAGTTTTAAGTAATCCTTTTTTTTTGGGGGGGGGGGGGGTGTATCTTCCTGATTGTTTTGGCAATTTTACTGTTATTTTGCTGCTCTAATTCTGCTGCCTTAATACTACTGGGTATTTTTTTTAATGCTGTGAAGCACTTAGTGTATTCCTGCCATTTATGCTTATGTTCACACTGACCACAGACTTTGCGGTTGAGTGTACTGTCTGCCTGTACGATTAATTTGACCTTGATTTAGCCAAATACAAAAGTATTTTTCTTTTATTTCACGAAATTAAGGATATCAGACCTAATTTAAGTTTCTAACAATCCTGCTGAAATTATCTGTGTGAATGTTCAAGTTTAAGAGTTATGCTGAATGAGGGTTTCACATTAGAAATAAACAACAGGCACAGTGTTGAATGGAAAAATATATTGAATTTACCATTCCATCTGAGGTAGGCTAACTTAAGCAACCATGCAGTGGTGGCTGTTAGTGACCTCCCCCATAGGCAGTACTTCTGTAACTGATTGGATAACTTCACTCATGGTGCAAAGGCATTCTGGACAACTATGCAGATTATAGGATTATTGACAAATAATTTCAGTATAAAACATACTTAAATTGTTTGAGTACTTTTAACTTCAACCTGCAAGTTTTATCAATTCAGGACAATAGAGTAAAATAGATGTTTTGGATTTTTAAGTCAACACAACTCAATTTTTTAATCGCCTTTTACTGTTTGATCTTACAGTACAGTGAAAAAAGTTACAAGTTCTAAACACTATTTTTTTTTTTAAACAAGTATACTTCAGAAAATTGAGTTCTAAGCTTTTACGGGCAAGGATTACAAGTAACTTGTGTATGATAAATGTTTATACAAGGTTACAACTGAGTAAGTTTAACTCTGTTTCTGAGTAAAACTGATCTTAGTGTTTACAGTTTGACTGTTCCTCTTTGTGTGAAAGAATTATTAAATGTGGCCCTAAACCCCCACTTTAATGTGAGCATGCCCAAAGCTTGAAGCATAAGGAGTCGACAGAGGAAGTTCAGAACCAGCTTCATGGTAGCCAATGTCTAGAACTGAAGTTTAAAGCTTTGTCCTGCTCACTTACTGAAGGAAAGACTGGAAATGGCGAGCTCTCTTCTTGGTATACCTTGGTAGTCTTGAGTAAAAGAAACAAGTGGAAAGTGTTTTGACCCAGTTGTTGGTTCTTGAACTAAAACATCAACTATACTACTCCTCTCTACTCCATCTTAAGACTCATTCTGTATGCTGAAGTCCTCTCCAACCTCTCACTTTACTGAGCTGATGGCTGGGAGAGCTCTGTATGACCTCAATCAGCACACACCATCAACCCGTCTGGCTCCATGCTCTGATGGTAGTCATCCATCTACAACTGCAACAGCGTCTGCCATGTGAATGCTGGGAAATCGAACAAACAAGTGTCAGGGTGTAACCTACAGCATGCATGGACGTCCTCCTGCAGCCTGCATGGCCGATGGAGTAGGAGCATCCATTATGTATGAGACGTTTCCTTACTCCAGCGCGGTTGCTGCGTTGTTGTGAATATGCCAAAGACAGCATGTCACGCAGTGTGGTCCAGGAGACGACTGTGTGAGCTGTTGAAATGGTAGTGGGAAGTTAAAGATAAAATTCTGATCAGCTGCCAGGCTACACGCTAACCATCTGTGCAGCCTCCCATTCCTTCTCATTACAACGTTTGCAGAGAAGTGCTTCGTTCTCAGGGTGTGATTGGCAGCTTGGAGGGTTGGGCTTTCACACAGGCGCTGTTACTTCAGTATCATTCCAACAACATTTAGAATACCCATCTACTGCTCTCCGCTGGGATTTAAAACACTTAATGCTAGAGGAGACTGGATGCTACTACTTTTCTGTGAGAGCGTTTTTCTATTTCAAAAAGCACAAGGATTCTGCTGGCCCAGCACAACCACAGGAGGGTATTATATCATGGAAGCTACATTCCTACTTCAATCTAAATCACCAAATGAGGACAACATACTACATCAGCAAGAATCACTTTCTACATCTACAAACATCAGATATGAATGTACCGAAGACTGGCTGGACCTTTGACAGCAGAGACGGACCTTAAACGGAGGGCACAATCCTGGTTATTTCAACAACATATGAACAAACTGTGTATCATATTTGTGTTTGTTATCTTTCTATTCTTACCCTGCATCACAGTAACCCAAGCCACAACCTTTGCAGTCACTGTTGAGGAAGACAGACAAATTTGTATCATTCTAAGGCCTTGTCCAAATGTAGGTGGATATTTTTGAAAACTGCCGTCTTGCCATTCATTAAAAAAAGCACATTTTCGGATGTCATTTACTGCTTATGCCTTACTGATTTCTGCCACTAATACAGTGGCACTCATCACTGGAACTGGACACTGACTGTGATGTCCCATGAATATCTTCTATAGGTGGAAACTAAAAGGAATGTTACAGAGATCTCATCTCTTGCAAACTTACTTGACAGGGTTTGATACTAGCATACATCATTTCTAACACTCCATTTGTGTTAGAATTGATGTATGCAGAAGAGGTGTTGGCGCAACTACTGGGCTGTGGGTCTGTCCCCCAAAAATCATAGCAGGCTGAGGCCTTAACTACCATATTATAGCTAGTAGATGTGCAAGCTCCATATGTTTAAAACAGATGGCACCAAAAGAGCGACATGTGCATAGAAACTGCATGTTGTGGATTATACTGAAGGAAATGGAAAATATCCCTGACGAAGACGGTTTAAACCTTTTCCCTAGATATCGTTTTGGACATTTGTGTAAAAAGACATCGTTCTGAACTGAACTGCATACTGACGTCGTCTGAGTTGTCTTAATTCAGATTGGATTGGTTGTGTAGACACAATTTCTACCGACCAATCATAAACTGTCATAAGTAAACAAAAATGCATGATAGCTTTATTTAAGTCTGTCCAGCCTCCCTTGGAGTGATGGGAACTGTGGCTCTTTTAAGAGATCTGGATTATGCAAATCAACTTATAGTAATAAGAGTTGGTCTTTCATCCCAAACAGAACTTCCTTTAGCACCGTTTCGCCTTTTTTAACGTCTTCAAAGGTGGATGTACACCATGCGATTTTCATCCAATTTAGCCACAAATTTTTAATTGTATGACTCACTTGAAAGTCGTGCTGCTTTTCAGCTGGGTCATGCAATGTTTGTTGTGCATTGCACAGGGAGATACGATGGAAGACCATGGCCCAACAATGGCCCAACCAGCTGCTCCTGACTGGCCAGATGGATTTCTGACATGTTTGATATTTTGGTTGTAATACTCCAGGGCAGAACCACAAGCAGAATCCTCAATTTTGGGGTATTTTTTCTTTGTAAAATGTCGTGCAGCATCTTAAACCATCATGACAACAGCAAGGAATGACTTTCTAATGCCCCATCATCTCTCTATAATATAAAAGAAATGTTCCTAACCACAGACCTCCAGTTGAAGCTGGTACCGGTGCTGTTTGTGTGTTTGGGATAGAGAGAGATAGCGGAAGAGAAAGATACTGAGAGAGGATATGACTAGATATGACTTCACCCTTAGTATGTGAGACTTTTTCACAGTAACACAGTGTCACAGTCCATCCTGACGCAAACAGTGTGAGTACTGTTGGACCATTCAGTGTAAGAACATAATCTGTGTGCGATGGTTATGCATCTTAAGTGATTAAGTCCCACAGTACAAGCTGAAATCCAGCCACAAATGTTGTAGAGTCAGCTTGAAATCAAACAGTGTATGCCCAATTTAAACAGCTACAAAAGTAGAAAAGGAAACAGTCTCTAAAATGGGAGCCAGCTCCTGTCATTCCCAAAGGAGCCAGTTCTACAACCGGCTGGTCTGCAAACAACATGTTGCAACTCCCTCATAATTTGTTGTCTTAAGTTGAGTTTTCATTTTAATCTAACCAGTACCCCCCAACATATTTGCTAAATAGTAAATTACAGTAAGACAAGCCTTATATATTCAAGTTTCTTGATGCATAAGACACAAGAATCAGCCATGTGAGATGGAGTACTCAGACAGCTCTGACTTTACACACTAATGGGAAAATCATGCTGTCACACAGCTTTTAGGCAGCTGCCAGAAATGTCTCTCTCTAACACTGTAAGAGTCTAATGAAGGACTTACCTTCTCCTGCGTTGTAGGCAAGGATGGAGCGAGCTCTGGTCTGCTTTCCTTCAGTGTTTTTCCCAGAGCATGTGTGGGAGCACAGAGACCAGGGGGTCCAGGGGCTAAGGGCACAGTCCTTTGGGCAAGGCACCTCACAGATGACTGGCATGGGTAAGATGGCATCACGGCAGAGCTGCCTCTCCACGTACTCACCTGGAAAGGCAGAATGATAAGGCTTAGAAATTTGCCAGAATACAGATGTAAGATTTAAAGATGTTAAATGGGCTTTAATCTTTATAATGAGTCAATTGAAGTGAAAAAAACTTAAAACATCACCAAAATTAACAAAATAATACACAAATACTAGAATTGACTTTTTTTGTTGTTAGTTTTGCAGGCTCTCTGATTGGTCTGTGCACCCACCAATCAGAGATGGTGTTTATTTCTGCATGGTTTAAAGGTATGCCTGGGGAGTCTGCAAGAGCGATTAAACATCCATACCATGATCTGGGAGTATTTCCATCCCATTTCCTGAAGGTTAACCATTGAAAATGCCTTCTTAGGATTTGACTCCATGGACGACCACACTGGTAATTCAACCTAACAGTTGCAATCACAGCTAAACATAAATCTTCACTGTAAAACAGCACATTTAGTTATTATTTGTATTAGTAACTTAAAACTTTAACAGAAGATGCTTTACATATTAGAAGTTAAGGAATTCGAATCAGTCATCCACTAAATTGTGCCAACAAGGTTTAAAATGTGTTTGCATACTTTATTGACCTGTGCCACATGCAGCAATGACATGGCAATGACAGTGATGAAGAATTTTTACTATTTAATAATTAAAACCACTCAGCTGGACATTAATACTTGAACATCTTTTACTCTGCCATGGCTCACTTTATCAGACTGGCCAGTTTCAACCAGAGCTAATGGATACTTAAACATGTAAGAGTTAGCACATTTTATGAAGCCAACAAAGTTCATGATATAAAGTCAAGAAATTCCTTCAAGCTTTCTCTGGATATTGGTTGTGCAAGAACTACCTGGTATACACATTAGGGGTCGACTGACAATCGGTCTGGCCGAACTTTAAAGGTCACATATGTTACCCCTTTAAGACAAGTTCATATTGGTCTCAGAGGTCCCCAAAACATGCCTGTGAAGTTTGTTGCTGAAAAAAAAAACACTCCGGTATTGGATTTTTGCATGTATAAAAACCCCTCTGTTCAAGCCCTGCTCAGAATGCACTGTTTCTGTGTCTATGGCTTTTAATGAGCTGTCTGACTCCGCCCCTCTCAGGAAATGGATGTGATTTGATGGATGTGTCTCTCTTGATCTTTCTCTTAACTGGCAGCTGAAAGGAGGAGAGGAAGGTGGAACTTTCTTCCAAGTGGGGAGGGCCAACCAAACCTGGGGGCGGGGCTAACTCCTCACATGACATCATGAGGGGAAAATCTGGGAGGTGGGGGGGGGGGGTCTGATTCTTGGGCACATACTTTTGCAAGAAAAGCCTGAAAAAGTGTATTTTGCACAATATGTGACCTTTAATTGCCTGGCATGTCTTACAGGATTGTTACTTTGCCCTACACGACTGGGGGGAAAAGGCTGTAGATTTGAGCATCCTCTCTAGTTAATAATTACGGTTCTAGCAAGGATTTTGTTTATGGACAGTTGCTGCAGCCAATATTGATCTCCATCTTCAGGCTGTCTTCACTCTCCTTATTCCTCCATTCCCCGTCCATCTGAGCCCATCCTGTCACTGAAGGATCAAATCTGTGAAAATCTGGCAGTGAAGAGCTGCAAGAATGGCAACCAGTGAGCTGAGTGATATGTCTGGGACCCCGGGGACAAAAACAGATCCATTTTCATTAGAGGAAGACAACAGGAGATCAATAAAGGGCCAGTCTGAGGGATGCCACATGGTCATGGAGGAGGGGCGGGGGTCAGTGATGGGAGTCCTATGAGCCTTGACAGGGGTAATAGAGGACTTCCTGGTGATGGATTCTTGTGGAAATCATTAAAGTTTCTGTATGACAGTGGCAGTTAAAAGTCAGGCTTATCTCTACACTTTGTTTGAAGCTCTGGATAAAGGTCCGACTCAGCCAATCAGAGTTACACACAAAGGGGAAAATGCTCTGGGAATTTTGACAAAGAAAATTGTCTCTGTGGCCCTTAGACTGTTGTTCAGCAAAGGAATCCCCACATTTGATTTGACCATTTTAGAAATACACACGTAGACAAGCCTCTCTTTGCTGTGGAATACAATATTTTCTATTATTGTTTATATTTTCAGTAAGTGAGTACTCCAATGTTGTCTTCTTTCTTGATACAATCTAAATGACCTTAGGCATGCTGATGCAGAAAATCTAATATGCCTCAGTGACCTAAAATCCTGCTTCACAGACAGGCCTGTGGTAGTTAATCTGGTTAACTTGCATGATTTTTTCTAGCACCAATGCAAAGTTCAGATATTTTCAATCAATTGCAAAAAATACACCCAAGCGTGTGCCAACAGAGTTGAAGTATTGTTTTTCTTATATGCAAGCCAAAGTCTGTTTTCATGAAATCTGCAGATTCTACAACATCTGCAACAACAAAAATCACTTTCACTCCCTCTTTAGCATGTCTTTTAGTGAACAGTGTTGGCATATGTTTCGGACTTTTATACTTTTTATGCCTGCTTGCAGTTTGCATGGTTGCATTTGGACACTAGTAATACAGCTGCATAGACTTTACTGAAAGATATGGGGATTTCTACGCAGGAGGGCACACCTTTTTGCCCTTCAGGAACCTCCATAATCAGACAGAAGCTCATGTTGTCTGTGACAGGGTTGATGGTTTAATCCACCTGGCTCAGACCGGAGCTTCTCAACCCTGAAAACAACAGAACAAATTTCCAATTTGAGCGTTCATACTTTTCAGGACTCCAAAATTTCTGTGTAAAATAACATCCTTTTTTTCTTGGTTTAAGTGATATATTCTAATTTTCTGAGATACTGAGTTTGGGGTTTTCATAGCTGTAATCTATAATCATCAAAATCAAAAGAAATACACACACACAAATCTATCAATCTGTGTGTAATGAATCAATATAATGTGTTTCACTTTTTGAATTGAAATGCTGAAATAAATCAATTTTTTCATGATATTCTAATTCACTGAGATGCACCTGTACATAGGCAAGAGACACGTCTCCAAGGCCAATTCGGGGGCATTAAGGAACACGCAGACTTAAGGTAACTGATATGGCTCAGGGCTGAAAGACCTGTTTTTTTCTTTACAGAACATCTTAAAGCTTAATCATTGCCTTTCCTGTCCCATCTACATTCTGTATATAAGTTTCTGGTGTAGGACCGCACTACCCAGAAAGGAACCTCAGTCCTATCACCATGTACTGATTCTGGTCTCTTCAATAAATCTACAAAACTTTGATGGTCTCTGATCTTTCATCATGTGTTCTCCAGTCACTTGGTCTCTGTAGCAACCTCAGGAATTGTCTCTTCATCTTACTTTCAATGATCAGCCAACATGGGACAGATTAGAGGTAATGCCAATCAACTTGAGGTTGGTCAGCACCCCTCCATTCAGGAAAGGCCAAAAAAGAGAAGCCCAGGTCAGGGATGTCAGAAAACTTGAGAGGGAACAAATAATAGGTTGTTTCTTTGCTTCTGTTACCAGCTGCCAAAAGCAACAAGTACTGCTCAGCTAGGAGGAATACATTTTCACCTGTAGGTGGAACAGCTAATGTTAGCAACCTGGGAGTAGGGAACCCCAAAAGCAGCATGCATCAGTAGATCGGATCTCGTTTTCCCCTAAAGTGAGACTGTTGGGGGAAGCGATGGGTCGTGGTTGACTGGGACTTTGAATAGCCTCTGCACCACATCACTGATGCTGTCTGGATATAGTCCTGGCATGTAAAAGATATGCAGTGCATAAATTCATAAAGCCTGATTGAACATGTTATCCTGACTTGATGATATTAGAGCACTGACTAATTACTGAGCGTTATATTTTGGGGGGCGTTTTGAAGTTGTTGCCAAGCGGCATGTTGTCATGTTGGTCTGGCCCTTTATCCAGCAGGTAGCATATCCCTTTTGGCGTCCAGGTGGAAGTGGGACCAAGCAGGACAGATTGTGACATCCTATGCAAAGGGCCTATACCAGGGGAACTTGTATGGTTCATAACCACAAATTTGACTCCAACACTGACTGTTGTGACTCATGTACAGTACTAGACTTTAAGTTGGTGAAACTGTTCTATTTTTAAGGTGGGGATATATGATCTGTTGCGTTGGTTAAGCTGAGGTTTTAAGCGAACACATGAGGATATCATAATCGGATAAGAAGCTTTCAAGGAACAGGCAGAATCCCTCCCTCAGACAGCCTAACATAAAATGTATAACTTTTGGGAAATGAAAGCCTTTCAGTGTGAATGAAAGTGAAATCAAAGAGTGCTCATAGCATAGCAGGAGGAAGAGTTTCAGAGCGAGCACCTTCTTCTTCTTCTTCTCTTGTTTCCACATGCTGCTCAGAATCGCTCCGCTAAACTCACAGATCTGAGAGGCTGAAGAGGAATCACTTCGCCCTGAGCTCAGCAAGCAATTCAGGCGATCAAAGAGAGAATTTTCTCTTTCTACATTACAAACATCAGACAAGCCAAACCGCTGTCTGAACCTGTGCTGATGGAAACATAGCAGACGGAGGCTGACATCTCCTCTATTCAATCCAGCACCATCCGGGGGAGAGTGGCTCTAACGCAGTCAGAGGTAATGGGGAAGAAAGGCAGGCTAAATCTGAGCTGACTGTGTGGAGCCGGCTGAGCTAATCTAATTTACCAATAAGACTGATTCTACGGGGGGCCATGAAAGGAAGACAGCACGTCTTCAGTCCAGAGGAAGGATGGAGATGAGGTCACCTTCAGGACTTTCTCTACTTACCTGGACTTATTCCCTTCCATTTCAATGAATCCAGATAAAACGACTACAACGAGGACGGGTAGGAGAGTGGCTGAAAGATGAGGGGATGAAGATTGGAGAGGGTTCACTGGAGGACAAGTGACAGTTAATCGTCTCTAGTCAGTTCATAGGAAGGCTACATGAATAAATGAAAAAGGCTTTCAGCAATCAGAGCATGGGATGGTCAAAAATGTGTTTACTGCTTGGATCTCAACTGGTAGGTGAAACCCAAAATCCATTTTCAGCAGATGTGTGCATGGAAAATGTCTATGACAAAGAGTCTATGATGTGCTTTTATTTTGAAGAATATTACTCCTTGTCTCTGTCCCGTTACATCTTATTTTCCATCTTAAGTTAAAACCACCCCATGTTTCATTAAAATCTTTTGGTTATAACAAAAAAATGTAAGAAATGTGGGCTGAAATTTTTTGTAAAGGAGGTGGTGGTGGGTCATCACACTAGACCAGATATGAATAACTGGTTTAATTCTGCAATGTATTGGGAGATTTTAAAATAAAAAGGGGGACCATTCCAGATAAATGCTGTCTTCTTATGTACTTAAAGTCCCTGTAAAGTGAAATATAAATGTTGTGTCTTAACATACTAGAAGTCTTGGAATAAGGTTGCTGTAAATGTGAAAAAACTGAGCCGTTTCTGTGTCTGTAAAATGTTAATGAGCTGTCTGACTCCGCCCCTGACCACCCCCCTCTCAGGAAATGTCTGCAGCACTCCTGATGTTACAGACACTTTTATCCAAAGTTTAGGACATTACTGGGATTCGAATATCAATCTCTCAGACCATAGTCAGCAGGCTAACCCACTGAGCCATCCAGCATCTTAGCTGGTAGCTGAGAGGATCAGCAGAGGAGGGCAGAACTTTCCTCCAAGTGGGGGAGGGCCAACCCAACCTGGGGGTGGGTGCTCACTCCCCACGTGAGGTCACGAGGTGTAAAATCTGAGAACGGCGTGTTTCATCACACATTTTCTGAACATGGAGAAAGAGAGGGGGAGAGAGAATGGATTTTTCTGGTATTTGAGGGGATTGTGGACAGTCCAGGGGCGCATACAGTATTTTTGTGAAGAGCCTAGCAGCTGCTCTGAAGACCAGGCAGAAGAAGATCAATGCCCTGCCTCCTCCATCATTCCATCCTACATCAGCAAGGGAGTTCATCCGAGAAGGCTCAAAGCCAGCCAAAAGCCAAACACATCAGACATCGGCCAGCTTAAGGGGCACGAGACTTGAAGTTGGTGGCAGATCTGAACCAAAGGCTCTGCTTCCCGCCCGAGATTGCCACAACAAGTCTCAGACCAGACCTTTCTGGTCCTTGTCCTCTTCACTCCAGACCGCTTACATCATAGAGCTCACTGTTCCCTGGGAGGGCGCTGTGGAGGAGGCTTTCGAATGCAAGAGCCTTAAGTACGCCGAGCTGGCAGCGGACGCTGAGCAACGAGGATGGAAAGCCAAGGTTAGCCCAGTGGAAGTCGGCTGCAGAGGTCTTGTGGGCAAATCAACCATCAGGCTGCCTAAGGATGTGGGAATTTGAGGCCAAGCCCAACGTCAAACCATCAAAGCTCTCTCAGGGGCAGCAGAAGAAGCGAGTAGGTGGATGAAGAGGCAAGACTCCTCCTGGGCCCCGAATAACACCAGTGGGACATAAGGGTTGAAAGCAGAGGGGGGCACACCTGGAACGCCAGTTGTCGCCGATGAGCCCTCTGGAGGTGTCGTGGGCCTATCATTGAAACACCAGTGAAGGAGGGCGCCCACCTGACAACCCCAATGAAGCCTACAACCCCCCCAACCTGCCGTCGCTGCCACAGCCTCAAAACTGCCCTGATGGATGTCCCATCACTACTCACTCCACAGATATCAAGATCAATCAAGGATTGTTCCACCTAGTCCTAAAACAGAATTAATGTTAGAAAAGCCTGAGAAAGTGAGTTTTGCATATGTCCCCTTTAAAAGAAACATGCCGGGGCTTTGTCTCTCTCAAAGCAGCAACAGTTCAATCTCTCATATCTGTGAGCTTCGCAATGCTAAGGTTTGGTAAAATATATCATGATAGACATGTTCTATTCTTGACAAGTCTATCACAATAAAAGCCTCAAATGCTAATCATAATTGAAGACTTTTATTTTGTAGAGCAGCATTTGGAAATTGAGTGTTTTCAACAGCAATTTAACAACAAAGATGTCTCATAAACTCAAAAAAATTAATATTAGGAATACCTGAAGAGTTAAATACACAATTAGAAAATGAAACCGAGAATTTTTCCTTGTTATGACAAGAATGTAATTGTTTCCCTGGTGGCTTAAAAAAAGAGTTGTAACACAGCAGTATGGCAGTCAGATGATTCCTCCATTCATGTTGTAACATTTTTTAAACGTTGAGAGGATTGTCTTTCTCGTGAGTGAGTGTGGCTTTGTCTCATTCAACCAACACACCCACATCATCCTAGAGCAGATGTTACTACCATATTTTTTAAGATGTCACTATTACCACATCAATGCAATGTGGTATAGAGCCAATCAGCCAGTGGCACTGCTGGGGAGGTTGCTCCAATAGCAGCCTTCACGTCACCTGTATTGTGGAGTCTGGTGTCTTTTAACTTCCTGTTGACAATTCCTCAGATATTCTTTACAGGGTTTAGGTCAGGCCACTTGGCTTGCCAGTCAAACACAGCAACACTCTGGTCAGCACAAGCGCCTGGTAGTTTTGGCTTCTTTGTGGAAAAGTGACAAGTACTGCTGGAAAAGGAAATCAGTTTCTTTTTCATTGAAGTTTCTTTGCCAAGAGACACCGAAAAGGACCTGCTTCCTACTTCCACATCTACCATGCAGCTTAATACAGTTTAGTTAAAGTTTTTGAAGAGACCCGAGCCCTTAAGAATTGTCTCTACTATTTGCTTACAAGTATTCTGTACTCAGGCACATCCTTCACAAGAATTGTGCCCAAGAGACTGCCTCTTCAAGCGGACTCAGGCATGGGGATCAGGTCTCAAATGCTTGTGGTCCCACTGATCAAATGAACTGGATTTTATGGTCAAGTACACTCGATTCAGGGCCTGGGTCCTTTATGTGAAGCTACCCTTTGAGGCCCACTGTGCATCTGAACATTTAAAATAGATATTTAAAACAGGTCTCAGTGAAGTTTTTTCTCCTTCTATTTCATGATAAATTATCTTCTGAGGACATTTTCCTTTAATTTTCCAGAGAAGCGGGATGAAAAACAATTAGTTAAAGAGAAAAAGTCAGAAAGATGGTAATTTCAGCAACAGGGAGCGGTGCAGCCTGTGAATGGGGGCCTTGATTATGAGCATAATGTGGAACACCCCCTGTCTCCCCCTTATCTCCCCCACTCTCTCTCCCTCTCTGGTTCTCCCCAGGGCCCTCATTAGCAGATACTGTGTTGTGATTCAGGAATCTACTACACAACTACACATTGACACACAGTTTTGGTAGGAAAGAAGAAAAAGTGATTGAGTGAAATTAGCATATTCAGGTCATTATTGACTCATTAATGAAAATGAGTTCCTTCATATTTCTCAAACTTCTGGTTTGATATAAAAACATGCTGCACATGCTGTTGTTGGCATCTGTTGTGTTTTCTATCATACAAAGTGGATGTCACCCGCTGGTTTGGAAACTTCAGATCTCATCTTTTGCACTAGTGAAATCTTGGTTTATTTTTTATTTTTTTCCTTTTTGAAGCGAACGAGACACCGAAAAGACAACTGTAATGTCAGCACAGTAGTAATTTGTCCATTATTGTGGTGACAACTGTATGTTTTTGCATCTCAACGATGACCCCCTTCCTACTCCTACATCAACTTTGATGAGTGGATACAATGATTTTGGAAGAGACAGGAGATGTTTAGAGTTGCCTTTACAACTCTCCTCATGGATGTTTCCATACTTTCACACTGTATCCCAGGGACATGCACAGACATTTTGGGGGGCAGGGGCTCAAGTGAGAAAAAGGGCACTTCTCTTAATCTATTCATAAAAAAAATGCTTAAAACCCTCCACCACTGCCTTAATAATCAATTTATTTTAATACCCTCACATTCACATAGTTGTTGTATACTCAACACCATGGTCATGCTTTCTATGCTTCTAGTCTCTACTAAATATTTAGAATAACTGCCTGTAGCTACTCGGGAGAGGGGCATGGTGAAGTATGAGTTTTCAAGAAAAGAAAAAAAATGCACTAATTATTTGTTCATTTTTGCACAAGATAATACATTCTTTGAAATCCTTTTGTGTAATTGAAATAAAAATTACTTCAAAATAAGCATTATCTTCACAGTGAACTGAAAAAGACTGTTCTATACATAAATAAGCAAGCCAAACTACCTTCCAAACTGCTATTAGACCAATGTTTAGTTGCAACAATAAGGCTTAGTGCATCTGCACTCCTCTACTGCTCACTTTGTTAATTTTACTGGAAAAAACAGCAGAAACACTGAAAATCACTGCAAAAAAGAGATATTGACAAAATGGAAATGGCATCATGAGACGTGATTAAACGTAAATTATTTGAGCTTCTATAGCCAAGCAACAGAATACAGAATATCCTTATAATAATGATCTATTATTATTATTATTAGTAGTAGTAGCAGTAGTAGTAGTAGTTCTATCATTATTATTATTATTACTATCATTATTATTTGTATTATCTCTCCAAACAAGCACATACTAATGGTGACATGATCTGAGTTGTAGTGCATCTTTCACATCTGGAGGAGGTCTGTCTGTCTGTTTGGTATCAAATATCTATCTAGAATGAATAGTTGTTATCTGAGGAGCCTACAGTCTAACTTATTTAGTAGCTGTTCCAGACAGGACTCTACAGGTTAAAACATTGCGTTACCACGTTCTGGTCAGTTTAGAGATTTTGGTCTATTTTGCATCCATGTCTTCTTTCACTCTTAAAGAAAGAAAACTTACAAAAATGCACGTAGATGGTGTTTATTTTGACTTTCCTCTGTCTGTTTGCATCTGTAGATTTCCCCTGAATTCTTTAAACAAGCTCCCCTACATATTTAAACATTTCAGGGGAAAAACTGTCTGTAATTTACTGGGGAAGTTTGATGGTGATCTGTTTTAGTTCCTTTTTTTGTCCTATTCACCTCAAATGCCTTGGCAAATGTGTGCAAACGAGCACATTTTAATTAAAAAGTGCATAATTAGCATATCAATGCGGCAATTTTGATGATGGATTTTTAGATACACGTGCCTCTATTCACCTGTAGTAGCTCCGCTTTAGTACAGTATGTTAGCCTGTATGACCATGATGAAATGCCTTAGCTAAACCGAACTTATAACATCAGCTAATGGCTTATATGTGTACATTAGCAACACATGTTAACTGTTTGGTTTTGTCATTTGTGAACTTGAGACCTTCCTTAATCACCACTCACCTCCAAGAGTTTTAACACCAGAAACAAAAGCAAAACTGTGCTGAGGGCTGGGGTCTGCTGGAGCCTGTCTCTGTGCTCACATTCGCTCTGCTGGAGAAGGGAGAGGGGAGGGGCAGCGTCTTACAGAGTGCACTGGAGCTCGTCATCTTCCAACCAGCTATTTGGAGTTTTCTTTTTTATAATTCATATTTATTTGACAGGGAAGCCATGCGCAAGCAGGAATGTATACATATATAAAGAGAGATAGAAATTCATCTTTTTTATTAAGAAAAAAAAAAACACTTTGACAAAAGGGCACTTTGGGCATCAAGGGGCAAAGGGGCAGGTGCCCGCCCCAGCACATGCCAGTTGTATCCTATCGTACCGAACCATGCCATATTGTATCGTATCATAAAGTGCTGTATCATATCATGGTGTATTGTGCAATCTTATCAAATCATCGTATCCTAGTGCGTTTAAAGAATAAAGAATTAAAATTCAATAATGAAATCCTGCATCAATGAAGTTAGTTAGTGAACTAAATGAGGTGATTTGACAAATTCTTAGCATTTTTCTAGCTACAGATTGAGGGATAGGGAGTGAAGAACAGCTATTCAGAAACACTATGAATGGAGGAAAGTTAGGTGGACCTGTATGCTGCAGTTATCAGACGATTTCTACATCCATAGGCTAAGATCCATACACTTTACAAAGAAGTGATTTTTACCACAGGTAAACGTAAACCTAACATAAAGGTGATCAATATCTCGAATGACTTAGTCCTGTAGACCAGATGTCTAGACCGATAAAGGGAGACCAGAGGATCTTGTATTGAGCTGTGTGTTGTTCATGAATGAAACTGATGAGCCAGCTCTTTTATATGAACAACAGGAGTGGCCCCTATTTGAGAGGCAGTTTCCTCTCTTCCATATTTGCTATTAAATCCACATTACTAAGCAGAGCCAAATGATCCAGACCTCTAAAATGAGATAGATTTCCCAACACACCAAGCAAGGCTGGACAAACATCAGCTCTGACGACTGTACTGAACCAAACCAGACCACTAGGTGGACCATATGTCAAGATTGTCTGACTCCACCTCTTCAGACTTTAGATGGAGGCCTGAATCCAAGTCTGCCGCTGTTTCTGTTCAGAGCTTCGAAAATGTGTTGCCTTTATTTGTCACTACTTAACAGATTCAGAAGTAACTCTTTTTTCCTACTTTGTCTGGCTGGCAAAGCTTAAACCAGCAACATATGTTGCCATGTTGATAGTGCTTCGTAGAGCAAAAACCACTTCCTGCCCCCCCTCCTGTCATTTCTGTGAAGTGACACTATCAGTCTTGTTTTCAGGCCCTTCTTGTGAATAATATTCATAGAATGCTGTGAGGGATTTTCTGTAAACTGCACATTTTTCCACTTAGATTTAAAGACAAACTAATTGAATTTATCAGTAAGATTTGTATGAGCACCCTACTCCCTGCCCTTCCTCCTGACCCACCCCTGTACTACCCCTGTCTGCCAACTGTAAACCTTGCAGAGAATTATAACCACCAGGCATTTGGCCTTTGTTTGGACGCAGTTTAGCATTTTTATGTCTCCATACACATCAGTGAATTATAAATTTCCCCTAGCAGGCAGGATTATCTAAATATTACATCATATCTGGAAGAAAGAACAATGAAATTAAAAATGTATCAGAACAGCTCTCCCATGATGTTGTGCCTCCTGCAGTTTAACTAAAACAAATGTTTGCTTTTGTTCAGACCGCCTCGGAGGAAAGACGAGAGCCGTGGTGTTTAGCATCTTCAAATCTGATAAACAAAATAAAGACATAGATGAAAAATACTTCCTCTAATCATTATAATGTCCTGCTTTATCTCTCCTTGAATGTAAGAAATGTGATTTTTAAGAATCATGTAGATTAAAATATTTCAACCCTAGGGGACTTTATGTTAAAAGCTGCTTGCTGCATTTTCTTATCTTGAAACTGATTTATCGCTGTATTCACATGATCTTTATAAACATTTTTGAACAACTCTGCTCTTAAATGATCCAAACTATGGGAAATATCTCCTCTGCCTCCATCACTGCACACCAGGATTCAAGTTCAACTAAATTTATTCCTGCAGCTTGAGGCGATAAGAGCTCGACACTACTGCTGTCTCCTCAGAAACAAAATCCTAACAACACATCCTGGTATTATTTTTTGTCTTTCTGTGATTTGGTGCATTATAACACTTCTTTTTTAAGCAATACTTCATATGGTTATAGGCTTTAAATAAGGAACGTCATCCTTTGAGTCATTTATCTGTGGGCTACAATTAGAGCTTTCTCTGATGAGTCAATTCATTATGGTAAATCTGTGTCACTTTAAGTATGCATTATACGCTTTGATTGGTTCATGTTCGCAGCAAACCCTGAGACTTTCAGAAAAATTCATGTCTCTGTTGCTTTGAATTTTACCACATTCTTGTTTCTCTTCTTACAGAAAATATAATGATTATTCACCAAAGTGTAAAAACATCATTCAGCCTGTATTTGGGGTTTTCAAAGGCTGATATGAGGATGGCAAAGGCAACAAAAAAGTAAGTGGAATACACTAGTGTGCTGGCTTGGCATATATTATCCCCTGCGACAGTGCACTTTAAAAAAATGAAAGCATTAGTTAGAATATTGATTTGTAGAAAACAGTAATTCCTGTTCCTGACCTAACAATGGAGTAAAGCAGTTCAAAATGGCACCAGCCCCAGCCAGTGTGGTTTGTGTCATGATGTATTCCTGGACACGCTAGTTAAGACAAAGTGGCTGCATACAATACGCAATGAATAAGAACGACTTTTCCTTTGCGTTAGGTCTTATGCACTGTATGACAGCAGCAGCGGAGCGTGCTGGAGGTAATGACGTGTCCATTTTCAGGTCTCTACAAAAATGTTCAACAGGGTTCAAGTCAGGGTTCTGGCTGGGTCACTCTACAACATTCACAGAGTTGTCCCTAAGCCACTCCTGTGTTTAGGGTCATATTGGAGGGTTAGGTCCTGAGCACTGCAGAACAGGTTTTTATTGAGGATATATCTGTACTTTGCTCCATTCAGCTTTCCCTCATCCCTGACCAATCTCCCAGTCCTCGCTACTGAAAAACACCCCCACAGCATGATGCTGCCACCACCGTGCTTCACTGTTGGGATGGTATTGGGCAGGTGAAGAGCGGTGCCTGGTTTCAAACAGACATAACATTGAAAATTAAGGCCAAATCAATATTGGTTTCAACAGACCAGAGAATCGTGTTTCTTACAGTCTGAGACTCCTCCAGGTGTTTTAATATAAATTTGAAATGGGCTTTCATGTGTTTTGCACTTAGGAGAGGCTTAGCCATGCTGCCATAAAGGCCAAATCAGTGAAGGGGGGCACTGATGGTTGTCACGTCTTTGTCTCTAACTAAAGCCGTCCTCTCCCAATGGCTCAGTTTGGCTGAGCGACCAGCTCTTTGAAGAGTCCTGGTTGTGCCAAACTTCTTCTATTTAAGAGTTGTGGAGGCCACTGTGCTCTTGGGGGCCTTCAGTGCAGCAGAAACTTCTTGTAGCCTCCCCCAGATCTGTGCCTTGCAACAATCCTGAACTGCCATAATAAAATGCTGATACAGATAATTGCACAAAACGCCAAATATTGGCACATATAATCAGCCAGGTCAATACCTTCCTAAAGTCCTGTATTATAATCTAAGCTGCAGCACAAATATTTGTCTTTGTTAATGAATCACCAATAGCTGTAAAAATAGAAAAACTTTTTAAAATAGAGCTCCCTGTTAATGTCAGAGAGAAAGTTTGTACCCTATGTAGGCATAGTGAGACTTTCTCATCAGATCCAATCGATTATTTTAATGGTAAAGTACAGCGTGTAAGTCATTTAAAAGTTTAGAGAGGCTATAAGAGAATAGGAGTGATGGAGGTGAAATCCCACACAGCTGCCAGAAGAGATAATCGATCTCTAGGAACATTACAAACTTCAATATGTCAGTCCTTATTTTGTTATCACAGCTTGTTTTTTGCCGTTTAGCTTCATCTAAAGTGAGACTGTGAAGAACTTCCTCCTTTAGTCAGAACAGTCTGGATTTCTCTGGAGGGGATGCTTTGCTTTCTTGTACTTCTCTGCGAGGCTCAAAGACTTTTTAACAGCTTCATGAACACTGTGATGAGATATGCATGGTTAGGAAAGACAAGAGAAGAATCTTGTAGAAAAAAAAGAGCAGCATGTGCAACAAACACTTTGTTTTGAAGGCTTTACAGGTGTTACTGTCTGAAAAGGAAACCATGTGTAAATCTGCCTGCTGTTTCCTTGGCAATGCAGCGGGCAGGGAACAAGAAAAGCAGCTGCTGAGTCCTGAGGTCAGTGTGTGCTTGTGTGAGTGTGTTTTGGCATGTTTGTGTGTTTGTGTGACCTCCCTCCGGCGGTGTCAGCACTGCTCCTCTGCTGCCTCTGTCTCTCTCCTCCAGCAGTCAGACGCAAGCAGCGACCGCACACATACAGGCACAAGATAAAACTGATCCAAATTATCCCCCCAAAAAATAGGCAAAAATCTTTCTTCCACGAGTGCAGCAATTACAATGTTGGGCAGTGAGCCAAAGCTAAAAGGCCGACAGTTCAGCGGTTCAATGAGAGGCCAAGAGTCTCAGCAGCATCAGAGATGAGTGGACTCACATCACATCTAATTTAACATGAATAAAAACCAGAAATATCACTGATTGGCTGGTTAACGCTTTGTTACAGCTACCCTTTTATTTCAGTATGTTTATGTGCAGCTAGAGTGAGTCGATTTATTGGGTTAGTCTGACTAAAACTGAATTTTTTTATTGCACATTATCGCCAACTCCAAGGAGAAACAGGAAGAACAGGATTGTGGATCGTATTATTCCTGCTCAAAATAAATAAAACAGAAAGACGATGTGCAAACAGCTGTTCTTGAAGGAATAAACTTTGCCAGTCACAGCTGGCTGTGCTGGAAATAGAGTAGTGGTGTGAAGTACTATGGTGTGGCATGTCCAAGCGTGTCTGGCCACTGGCGTGGGTTTGTACATACAAAATAATGGAGGTAGGCATTTGGATCACATTGGGCTGCACCAGTAATCAATTACTTCACCTTTAAATAGCCAAGTTAGTGCCATTAAGATCAGAGCTCTCTTTTTCATGGGCGACCTGACCAAGTGACCTGGCAAAGCACCATTTCACCAACTAACATACTTGAACTCAAACACTTCACACTAACCAAGTTGGCAGTTTAAAATCAGTCTTTTAAGCAAAAGGTGCAGAAAGCCTAACAAAAACCCTAGCCCCTTCTTTACTAACTCAGCCCAGACTTTGGGAAGCTTACTGCACACCGTCAAACAAACACAGGTTTTGCTATTTGTCCGCCAAGATTAAAAAAGAGAAGATAGTCTGGAAATTCGTCCAGAATGGCTTATAAAAATACATACCAATGTCCAAGACACTGCATTTAAAGCAGTCAAGTTGACTTAATATAAGGTATAATGATGAGTGAGGAAGACACAATTAGTGATAAAACTCAATGATGCACCGCCCAACATATGAAGACTAATCAGGTAAAAAAGCTGACTCAACTAGTCTCTGTTTTTGACAAAGATGGAGACACTGGACTTGTTTCTCTTAAAAAAAAAAAAAATCAAAGCCTTCAGTTCTTTAGCAACATACTAAATATGCTCCTGAAAAGACAAGTTGTCATCAAGTAAAAAACCCTCAGTATTTAGAAGAAGATACCAACTCAATTTCATCTCCGTATTTGGTAACAATATTCTGTGGCACTGTTCTTTTTGCTGCTCTCAAGGAGTGGGGCGTTCAGCATTACAAGGGTGATTTGGCAATGCGACTGAAGGCAGCCCCCTCAAAGACACGCCCCACCTGATGTAGTTAAGGGTGGGAGATATGGAAAAAATAACACACATGGCACAATATACAAGGGCCACCACCTCTAACAACCCAGGAAATGCCAACTAGCCACACCACCAGATGAAACGACTCTGCCAATGGCTGTAAGGTGACCACACAGCTCATTTGCATAGCAATTGTCAACCTAAGCAATGTATTCTGACTCTTCCCCAATCATTCTCAGGACCGAAGAAGGATGTTGTACAAAAGGCGAAATGTCTTCAAGAATTTGGAACTAGTCCAGTTGCCACTTGATCAGTGTCGGATAACCATGACCTGGATGACTGACAACCTACACAGAGATCTAGCAATACATTTTTTAAGACAAATTTGAAAGTAAATGACTAGAAAAAACAAACTTACTCTCCACCTAATTCTTTAGCACACAAATATGTTTACTAGACAAGTCTTTAAAGTTTTCTTCTGTTGGTCAATGCATGAAATTTTTTTTTTAATGACATTTTCCCAGTTGGCACATCAGGTAAGGAGGGTCTGGAGGTCTTCTCCAGAATATTCAAGCATCAAACACTCATTTCTGCATTTATTGAACCAATTTGTGCATTTTCTGCACTATTTTAAAATCATGATTTTGTATTTTTCAATCTGAATAAACTTGGGTATATGTCTGGATACTATTCAGTTACATATTTTATTATATGCAGATGATATGATCTTATCTTACTAGCTGACTCTGACACTGGTTTACAAAGCATGTTGGACTTAGTTAGATCCTGGTGCTACAAATGGAGATGAATCAGAGTAAAACACAAAAAATGCATTTTTGAAGAAGGTACTAAATGAAGCACAGAATGTTTTTCTTTCAGTTAAACTGATTAAAAATATGTTGGAGTTATATAAATACTTGGGTTTCTTTCTTGATTAATTTTTGATTCATGAGACTGGAAAACAGCTGTACCTCTACAAAAGCAGCCTGGTTTTAGACAACCAAAATAAATAAATATAAACTTATCCCAGAATGTGATTAACTTCTGAGATACATGGTCATGCAGTAAAGTAGTGGCCTTCTGCTCACAATAAAGGAAAGAGGAGAGATATGCAGGCCGAGGGGCTCAGGGCTCCAAGGAAAAAAGGTCGGGAACCACTATCCAACACAATGCATGGGATTTGTTTACCTTTGCAAAGGTAGGAGTAGTAATGAAATAATGACAGACTGTTGTTGGTTTGTACAATATTAAAAACCCAAGGGGAAAAAAAATGAAACCTGATTAATTTTATGAACTGTTTCTACTCACCATCACTGTTGACACACTGCACTTGAGGGATCTGCGTTCCTGGTCCACACTCCTTCTCATTATCAGGGATGCACTCCTCCAGTTTGACCACCAGCCAGTCGAAGCAGCTGGGGTCTTCACACGGGATTGCCTCCACCAGGTGGGGGCAGTTCCCCGTCCCTCCTGTGGGCTCATTCACAATCTTCCTCTTCCTCAGTTTGAAGCCTGTCAGGGAAAAAGAGGGAGTAAATGAGCATCAAACAGTGCCATGCTAATCAAGCAAAGCTCCCCTCTCTGCTATAAGCACATTAACTTCACTCTGTGGTCACAGTGTGTCTTTGATGATAACCATAATGTTACATTTAAAGTGACAGACCATTAACTTCACAGAAGAAGTTGGAATAATGATTTCTTATTTCCTCTCATTACATTAGCTTTACCCAAAGTGATTAATGCGTGCAGGAATTCATTATTTCAGCCGTGGTTCATCCTCGTGTGTCGCTTCCTTTTCTCAAGGGCATGGGATCCTATGACCCGAGTCCTTGGAGAGTGGGGGTGTTCACACCAGCCCAGCCAAGGTCACCTACCACCTAATCCACACTCCTGCCCAGGCCCGATAAGGCAACAGGGGGCCGGAGTGCCCGTAGGTGGAGACAGCAGAATCTCCTCTTTTCTATCTCATTGTGTCTTTCCTTTCACCTCAGAAGCCTTTATTTAATCAGGCGGGTCAGTGGAACATGTACTGTCATGTGTCTGGACCCATTGATGGAGCGTTTATCAGAGAGGGGGGAGGGGCTGGTATGAAGGAAGATGAGACCTGGGGTGCAGGGAATTCAATTCTATCAGGCATCACTCAGAGGATATCTGCAGGCTGAGTATGAAGAGGAGGCTGCAGCTCAGACAGCTGCTGGAAACAATCATGGACTGACCCGTCATGTTCATAACATGACAACTGGAGATGTTCATGAGATCAGCTCGGCAGGCTGGGCAAGGTTTTTATTTTCAGATAAGGAGAAAAACAGAAACAACAACACACATTTATATTAACTCCAAACATACACCATATCCAGTGTGGCATTTTTATCAGGATTACTGGATATTGCACTTGTTTTTATTTTATATATCACTTTCAAACATACTGCATACATTTGTTATCCTGACATATTTTTTTTGTATCTACACAAGTCATATCCATCTTGCAAAGCTTCATGCTTTTCTCCTTGTTTGAGGAGAAGGGGGTGATAGCTACAGGTGTGGTTTAGTTAAAAAAAACTGTTAGCCTGTAAACAGTGGTGGTCAGTAAAGAGATTTGCCTGGATGCAGCTATAGCAGCAGTTTGATCAGAACTGGATGTTTCTTTATTAACAGAAGGGCAGAAAATCTTGCTGAAAGGTTTGTTTGGTGAAAAGGATGTTTTTGCTAATTTTCTGACAGTATTCAGCAAGTTTATTTTACTGACTGGCTCCACTAAGAGTGAAAAGTCGACATGCTCTGATTGGCTCGTAATAAATATATTTGTCCAATCACCCTTTGAGTTCATTCTGAAAGGTTCTGCCCTTCACAAACACCATCTATGGGCTGTTGCCCAGATGGATATGAAATAAATCCAATGCCATGGTCTTGAAACTGTAATCAGTGCCTTCCTCTTCTGGAAAAGACTAGATCCTTCTTTGCAGGTGTAAAACAGTGCTCCCTAAAGTTTGAGCTGCGGCCCTCTAGTGGGCCCTGGATGTACTGCAGGTAAGCCGCAATAGGTAACAGCGCTGACACCATCATCTTGCTTCTCATTTATCATGGGGGGGTAGGTGGACCTTCATGCTGCAATTACCATCAAAAAATTTCTACATCCATTGGCTATAATCCCAACACTTTACATAAAAATGATTTTAAGGAAAGGTTAACTGACTTATCAGGCATGGAGGTGATAAATATTACTAATGACTAAGTACTGCTGAACTTATGATACATAGATGAAGGGAGACAAGAGTCTTTTAAACAGCTTTTCTCCATCTTTTTGTCATGGACATGCTTTAAAGAAACACATAGAATATGAAGAAAATAAACCTTTTGGGGTAAGAGACTGAATCATGAACGAGCCGCTTCTTCGAGCCGGCTCTTTTAAATGAACAACAGGAGCTGGATCCCATTTGAAAAATAGATTTTTTACTTCAATTATTGTTGTTATTTTTTCCACATTTATAAAGCCAAATTGACACCAAATGATAAGCTGTTTTGGAGCCAAAAGACTGGCTTTTATTACTGATCTGAACTAAATGAGCTAAAAAGAGATGAATTTCCCATTACAACAAGTGAGGCTGGATGGACATCAGCTGTGGGAACACAAGCAAGATTAGCTGCTGAACCAAACCGGACTGCTTATTGGAAACGGACTGTATACGAATGTTGTCTGACCCAGTCCCTCCAGATTCCAGATGAGGGCTTTTAATCCTGATTTTCCACTGTCTCTTCAGGAGCTTTTACCTGAATATGTCACTACTTTTGTAACTAAAAAGTAGCTTAAGATTGTTTTAATTTGTTTGCTTGTTTTGTGTTATTTTCCTGCTTTTTGTAGTGGGCACAGCCGTAAACATTACAAAATCACTTTCCTGTCACCCTTATAGAGTTAAATGTGACGAGACGTCAAATTGTTTCTAATCACCAAAAATTTCAGGCAAAACACACTACTCAAAAACACACATTCAGTTCAGAAAAGTTGCTGATGTTTTTGTGCAGTATGAACAGTTGTGAGCATGGTGGTGGAAGAAAAATGGGGACTAACAGAGACAAGGTATCCAAACATTATTGAGGTACAAATTTAGTGACTTTAAAGACTTTATAAGACCTCTTAAAGGCAAAAGTGCCAATACTACATCAGTGTGTTCAAAAATGTTGGCTTCAGCCAGAGAACCGGAGTCATGGTTTAACTGGTGTTGGATTAACTAGTGTAGGTACCTTGTTAAACATTCTACTACACCGCTGCCTTCCTGATTACCAGAATTTATCGGTGTCTTGGACATAAATGTTACAAGGGTTTGCAGAGTTACCCTAAAAGGCACATTGTGTTGAGTTACTGCATTTGAAATAATTTGTCCATAGTTTCATTCAAAGTGCAACAAAGAGAAGAGATCACAAAGTCTAAATTCTCATTCAGCAAACACGTAATCACAGCCAACTAATGACCCTGTTCTTTGTCAGGAGGATAAAAAGCTGTGAAACCAGGAGGACGTGTTTAAAGGTGATATATGTCTGGATAATGAGAGCCAGGATTCACTGGCCTTACATTGTGTGTGTGTGTTCATGTTCACTCTCCATTATGTACCAACGTCGACAGCGAGTGCAGAAGAAGTGTAGTGAGCAAATGAGCGAGAAGGAGTGGATCCATCATTAAGATGCATGGAGGAGAATTTCCAGCCGTCCCTTTCATTTGAGGCGCTTCATTAAAGCAGAGTCAACATGCATTAGTCATAGCCGACGCTGCTGTTCCAGGATAATTAAGGGCTGGAGCAGCCACTGCAGCCGCCTGGCTGATGGACCTGCACACCCTGCTGCAACCACCAACAAACAAGCCGAGGAGATCAGGACGCTTCCTCTGCTACTAACACTCTCCTCTAGTGATGTGACCCATCCAGAATTTAACTTTGACAATTCTTATATCTGAAGCCATATTCTAAAATGATACCACAGAAGAATCAATCAAGGAAAACATCTGATGAAATGGAAGAAGGACAGAGTGAGATGTATTCCTTGTTGGAATATAACACAGTAAGCCTGAATAAAAAATAATGAGGAGTGGTTGCATTATTTTAACATACCATATGCTAATGGTCCAGGAGACAGAATAGACAAGATATAACGACAGGAAAACAGGCAGGTGCAGCTTTAACAATCACAACATCAAATTTTTAAAAATGTGATGTACTATGTGGAGGTCAGACTCCACAATATCCGAATGGTTAAAAATCAGATATAGGGTATAAGGATGTGTACTCTTGCCTGTGACCACAAGCATCAGGTTATGTCAGGTATGGAAGCATATACTGGTTTGGCTCTTCAGGGCCACATCAACCTTGGCTCTGCACTGCTTTAGCCTCCAATGCCAGGCACCAGGCCCATAAACCATCTCTCCAAGTGTCCTCCCAGCTGATCCCTCAACAAGGCCTGGTCCAACCCACTGGGTTGAGCTTGCCACCAGTACCCCAAATGCTCCCAAGAAAAGGTGTTGCAAAGGATTCCACCTGACACCTCTGGTCCTAAGCTAGCATCCAGGCCTCAAAAGGATATAGTATAAGTATGAGACCAGTGGACCTATCTCTATGAGCAAGTCTGGGGTTGATCTCATCCTCGCAGTTGTCAGATTGATCGATTACGCTGCTATGGTAGGTGAACTGCTCTACAACTTCCAAACTCTCACCACCCACAGGCACAGATTTGATGGCAGCATCCCTGAATGCCTCAATTTTTGTTTTGTCCCTGGAAAAGCGTAGTCCTAATGCTTCAACCTCCTTATGAGTGCAAACTTTTAAAAATGTCCACAGTTAAAGACCCTGAAAAGTGAAATCCAAACTTTTTGTCTTAACACACTAGATATGCTTGAATATGGTTGCTGTAAACATGTGAAAACACTGAGATCTACATGTGGCTGAATTCTGGATTTAGACTGTTGGAAAGTTTTTCACCTCTTTCCAGGCTTGGTTTCATGTGGGCGGGGCCAATATGTGAGCTCATGATGTCTTGATGTCATGAGCCCACAGTGGGGAATGACCCTGCCCCTCTAACACTACAATATAAAATCGCAGAGCAGTTCATCTCAGTACAGTCTGTTGTTAGCTGATGTCACTGCCTTTATTGAAGGAAAACAGTTAAATGCTGTTTTTTCGTTTTTTGTTCATTGGGAGGTTAATCTGCCAAATCTATCAGCCACAGTGGTCTATGGATCATTGAAAGTATCATAACAGAGATTTGAGCCAGAAAAAGGACTTTGTCTCTTCTCTAGCACAGAGCCAGGCAGCTGCATTCTGCTCATAAGGTTAACATTCAGATTGAAGAATTTTTTGAAATCTGAGAGGACTGTATTTCCCCTGAGTGGGCGTGACTTCAGCTCATTTTTCATGATTTTGAAGCTTAATTTTCTAAACTTAGAGGTGTTTAAGTTGACTGAAATTTGATTTAGGGGTTCATAACGCAGTGACCCGTCATACAACAAACCTAAACACAGATTCATCTTCACTTTACAGGGTCTTTAAGGGAATTGACAGTTCCTCTGGAAATTTTGGCAAATGCTAACTACTGTTCCAGTCGGTATCAATGTGTGATTGGGTGGACTAAACAAAAATAAGTTGTCATGAGCTCTGTATGTGCTGCTCACTCCCAATTGGACTTGAAAAACCAGAGGGAGAAAGAGTGGGGAATGTCGTGGAAAAGGAGCCACAAGTCAGATTTGAACCCCTACTGCCCATGTCAAGGACAACAGCCCCTACACATGGGGCGGACTGACATAATGGCTCAGCCTCAGCTAGTATTGAGGCAAGCGTGTTGTTTCATTGTAAAGTCCAAAGTCTGAGATGCCTCAAGAACGCTCACTACTTTCACTACTTCACTACGTTCACCACTTTTTTAAGCTTTGAACTCCTAACTCTTGTGAGATCTTACCTTTTTTGGATGCCTGATCCTGGCAGTTTTCATATGTGCAGGGTCCCCAGGCACTCCATGACGAAACCTCACACTCTACAGGACAGCTGATGTGGCAGAGCTGGGTGGTGTTGGGTGGGACACCAAGGCACAGGGAGCTGTCCACTGGTCGTAATGCTGTGGAGACAGAGACGAAGAGTAAGAGCATTAATTATTGTTGATGAAAAAATGATGGAAAATGTTCATGAGCAACACTTTTTCTACTCTTTCTTTCTAAGAAGAGTCTATGACAAGACAAAATAGATCTCTGATAATAAAAACTCCAGGATAAGCAGGCCTGCTGTCCACTGGTCGAGAAGACGCCAGCTTTCATAAGTTATGAGACTGGACAGCCATCCCACACTCACTACCTTCCATGCAACACGGCCTGAGACCCAGCTGACACCATGCAGGTGAGATTATACAACTTTTAGCTCCTGCCATTTTATTTCACAATTAAGGTAAGGGGTTTCAGTCTTAAGTTATATGCCCAAGGTGAACCTCATTACAGTTCAGGGCTATGGTGTAAGTTACAGAGCAGATCTGACACAGAGGCATGGATCAGGCTTAAGACTAATTCTTAAATAGCTGTAAAATGAATACTGAAGAGCAATGGGTATCGACATGCAACAAAAAAAACCCAAAACTTAGGATGATTTAAAAATATCCACAGCCTGTTCTGCAGTCCCAATAAAAGAATGAATCAATGCAGTGAGGAGTTTTTTCCCCCTTGGTGCCAAAAGCAAAATATGAGCTTTCTCTTTCATCTCTTACTGCACTTTTATCTTCAAAACTGTACAAAACACAATGCTCATATGTTCTACCCTAGCACAGAAAGTTTTGTGAAATCTTTAAAGTTTAAGAGAACAAACGGCACATGTATGAAAACATGTAAAAAGTAAAACTAAGTCTTCAGAGCCCCAACACCCCAGCAATTAAAATCCCATGTTCCCCTGGAAACAACTTCTCTCAGCCAGAAATCAAAGTAAAATAATGCAGCCCTCTCCTGTTTCACTCCCAGCACCCCCCAATATTCCCAAACCAGACAACTTTGAAACAACAAAGCTTTTCTTTTCATCCCGGCACAGCAGGCCAGTCTTCCATTTGCCTGATTCTCGGTGGACTGCAGCTCCAAACAGCTGTAGGTGACTCTCTGCAAGGTCGTCAGGCTGATGAATCATTCTGGCTGTGCCACCACAGCACTCAGCCTCATTCACATGCAAATTGCCTCCGCTTGGCCAAAGGTGTGTCCTCTAATAGTGTTGCTTAAGCGTGCGTGCACGAGCCGTAACCTTGAGTGTCGGTGTAATGCCAGAATGAGTGATGTGTCGAATGGTGACGTGATTAGGGGTCGTTTCATTTACATCTACTTCAAATCAACTTTATAATTGCTTTACATAACTTCATCTGAATGTTTTTAGTCTTTCTTAACATGTTTCCATGTAGGAAACAAGCGAACCTTGGACCTACTTGAATGTGGGACTACCTTTAATAGTAAAAGGGTGGTATGGTGCCTTCAAGTTCTTCTAAATTCTCAGGGCTCTTTTACATGACACATTGATTTTAGTCACAAGCATTCATTAACACCACAGTGAAAAAGTGATGGCAGAAGGTTTTATTGTCAATCAGCATAAAATAAAAGCATTTAGACGCATTAAATCCACCTACATGAAAACAAGGCAAAGAAAAACATAATCATTTTTGTTTTAAACCCTTCTGGGAGTTAAATTTGGAATTTCAAGATAAAAAGGGTTTAAAAAGGATTACATTTAAGCCCCATCCACACGGAGACAGATTCAGGAGTATACACAAAATAATTTTGTCGTATCGACGTTTCATCAATACAGAAACGGCGCTTTGGAAGGCCATGAATGCTACTTTTTCAAACAGCGTCCCAGAGTTAACAAATCTGTAAATACTTACTGTTTCGTCTCCATGCGGACGACCAACCGCATCTTTCTCGAAACAATTACGTCACACATAGTGTAGCACACACCACACGAGCAGTCGAACCAAAACAACAATGGCGGATTACAGGGTTGTGTCTGTGCTGCAGAGGCTTATTAAGTCTTTTACAGCAAAATCTGATGCTCCTTTACCACCACCGAGAACACCATACACCATGTGTTCTTAAATCCACTGTGGAGAACAACCAGAAGGGCAACTAGGAGAAAGTTTGTAGCAGTTTTCTGTGATCTACTTCTTTCTTTTGGTGCATTTCTGTGGCAGCATTACAGCGCCACTTACAGGCTTGGCACACATACTGCAGCGTTTTCAGTCTTTTTCAGTGGCTCTGTGCTTATGTGAACATTTCCTGAAACGATCCCGTGTTTACAGAAAACTTTTTCATAATTAAATAGAAATCTATCGTTTTCGTCTCCGTGTGGACATGGCCTTAGCCAACAATGTTCAGGGTTTTACTGCATATGAAATTACAAGACGGCCCCATCTAGCAAATTTTGTGCCTCTCCCAGCTGTCAAACTCTGACTCTGTGTAGATGTCATTTTTAACTACAATTGGTGGTGCTCCATGTATGAGTGAGCTTAAGGACACAAACTAGAGGAGGCTTAAAGCATTTAAGGAAAAGTGCAAAGCTTTCTCTGCACTGGTTCCTCTCCACTTCATGCCATCAGATCGGTGTATAAAAGTGCACTGCCCCTTTATATTGTATGCACGCACTTCCACTGTCATGCCCGTGTGAACTGGGTAGCACGCTATGTTTATTTACTTATTTAAGAGGTCATTATTTAATATGCTTTTCTGAAATGTGGTGAAACCTCAGCATGAGTGTGTGATTGCAAAGGTCAGACATATCACTGTATAGGAAACATAGATCAATTTTGATCGTTAGGGGATCTAAAACATGTTCAAAACTCCCTTTAACAGAGCAACAGCTGCAAGAAAAAGTCAGCGATTGTAGAAATTGGTTAAATATTTTATATTCATAGAAAATCCTGGAATGTTTAAAAACAACCACCATGCATACAGACTTACAGAAAGAGACTAAAAACCTGCAGTCTTTTGCCTGGTGGTTTTCTCCACCCCATCTGTAGCATTTTCCCATGTCTGGATGGAGCTTTGGTCATGCGTTGTCAATCTTGTTCACCAACCCCACATCTCTGTTCCTATGACCAGGCTCTTTCATGCCATGTAAATCCACAATGTCTCTTTTTGCTGCCTCTATTGCTTGTGCAAACTTGAGTGTTTTTTAACGTGTCAGTCCATTGTCAGACAGCAGTCTCCACTGTATCGTGTTTATGCCACAGATCAAATGATCTCAATACCATTGTCATCAACTCACCAAAGTTACAGTCCTGCACCTGCTTCCCAAGTTCTGCCACATAATCACACCCACTTTCGGGGAAGTCCCCGAATTATGACATTTTAGGTTTTTATTGAAAATCTGTACATATTTATGATTTTTTATGGTACCATTTACCTCCTGAGAGGTATCAAGCACAATTCAAGTAACGGTATGGCATGTAAATCAACACAGACAGACAGACAGACACACCACCTATCATAGTAGTAAGACATTCCGTTTTCCATTTGGCTGGGTGTGAGATCCTTTTGATCCAATCAAATGATGGTTTGAAAAAATATGAAAAATGCTTTATTGACTACTTTTGCATGCAAAAAGAGAATTTTGTCTTTGATACGCTTGCGCAAAAACACTACAAAGCATAAATCTCAGATGTGCGACCTGTGACGTAAATATCAAACACACCAGAGAGGGTCTGCAATACAGAGAAGTAAAATAATCTTATCAACACCACACTTGAGGATTATTTGGACAAATAGTCGAATGCAATGAGCCTCAAATTGGGTTATGGCCCACTGATCATTTGAGAAGGGAAATATGGCCTAAATTTATCTAGAGTGTGGCCAGATATGCAGAAAAAGGCCCTGTTTGAGACACATCAACACAAAAACTGACTGAAATTTTGAACCAAGCACTACAAACCCACCTGGGACTGCCAGCCAAATAAAGGTTTAAGGGAAATTATGATATTATTGGCAGAAAATATTAAACTGTGAAAACTGGCTGTTAAAATTCCCCACTCTTTCAGCGAGCTAACACTTACAGCTGGCAGATGACTATAAATATGCCGCTGTGCTAACAGATGCTGAATTAGATCATCTTTAAACGACCTGTTGAGGGTTTAACACCAACATGTTTATGTGTTGTAATGCTAACGGAACATCACATCTTTCATGCGATGCTTTTCATCCTAATGGTTCATTAGGAACTTTTGGAGGACAATAGCCTTTCTGTTCTCCTCCCCCCTTGTCCAGTTGAAGCAGCTCTGCACAGACATAACAAAGGCTGATTAATGGAAATCTGCACACAGCCTGACCTTGTTCAGGTATCTCCATGCCAGATGGTCCAGTCTTCCCTGTGCTGCGCTTCCAGCAGCCAAATTAGGAACCTCAGAGGCAGCCGCCGTACGCTGGGACATGCCAAGTGCCATCAATAACCCGACTCCCTGCTCCTTTCCAGCCGGGGATTCATGGCGTCGCAGCGGCACAGCTGTTATACAGCATGTCACACTTTGCTCCCCAATAGGGTTCTCACTGACCAGAACCAGGACAGGAAGTATAACTGATACGACTTATTAACATCCTTTTGAATCTTGTAATCTTCAAAAGAACATGGGGTGGAATATGTAACACCAGGGAGATTAAAAAGCTGCTTATGATTAAAAAACCTCCATATGAAAGGGTAAAAATGTCCGAAACAGATACAGTGTCAGCAGTAATCTTCATGAGTGTGGGAGAATTTTCGCACAGGGTAAATCCTTCTGCTAGTAAATCAAATCAAGAACTCACAGTGATCTGGGATGGTTTTGGCTCCCAGTAATCGGACTGGGAATGATGTGTATTCACAGATATCACTGCCAGACTATCGTATCACAGTCACACTGGGATTTGCCGATCATCCTTGAAAGCAAATGATGAGATTACATCAGCCTAATTGGGCCACACATTCCCTCCTTGGAGCTGCTTGGCTCATCACGATGAAATCATCGTCTGCATCTTTCTTTTACCAGAAATAGGGGATGAGACAGTTTCTGTGGTGTTGATAAGAAAATGAACAACAGTAGTTATCCAAAAGCTCAAATGGGAGGATACATTTCAATGCCAAATTCCTCTGCTTTCATTTCTGGGAACTTCGGGGCAGGGGGTGGGGAATGGCCTATTTTTCTTTTCATTAGGGTCAGATCAAAGCTACACAAATTTAGCCTGATGTTGGCCGCAATTGCAACCTCACTGCCCATCAGGAAAGATCGGGCCTGAATGTTAACATTGGGAACAATAAATAATCTTGTAGTATGACTTAATCAGTGTTGTATCCAGGACAACCCCTTATCAACACGACTGTCATGTTAAAAGACTATGTCTATAATCAGATACTTTCTAAACTTTAGCATTGCGATGCTAACAGATGGAAGGGATTGAACTTTTGCTGCTTTGAGAGAGACGAAGCCACAGTCTGCTTCTTTTAATCATTCAGGACTAAAGTTGTGTGAAATATGTTTTAAAACGCATCTTCAGCAGGTAAGATGTCTGCTCCTGCTACACCTTGTTCAAGTGATAAATAGACAAGCACTCCAGCAATTAGCCTGCCCCCGACCTTACAGTGAACTATGGCCTGAGTGCAGCTGCCTGACTCTGTGCCGGAGCAGATACAGAAGTCTGTTTTCTGGTACCAATCTCTCTGTTATGATGGTTTCTATGACCAGTAGGCCACCATGGCTGATAGATTTGGCAGGAAGAAGGAAGCTTGCTTAAGGTAGAAGTTCTAGTGATGAGAGCTAGTTCAACTAGCGGAGAAAACTCTGAAACTGAACCAGTTGTTGAACCAGTCCCTGTTGCTGACTCCTGTGACGCTCTGCTGACCAGATTTAGAGGATTGTTAGCCTGTTTCTGTTTGTAGGCTACCAAAGGTCATAATAAGATTATTACTTCAATTATTTGTTTGTAAGCTGTAATCAAATTGTCTGGTTGCCACATTACCACTATTGCTGCTGCTTACACTCCTACCTACTACTGTTAAGTGAGTCATCTAGATATTTGTTTCAATCGCTGGCTCAGTTGTGTTCCCACAGAAAACAAAACGCTCCAGGGTTTGATCAGAAGCGAGCTGAGACCACTTCTATCACGCAATCTTGGCTCTCTTGTGTTGTTCCAAAAAAATAAGAAAAGAAAAGAAAAAAGAGCACTATTTTGTTTCGGAACTTCTTCAAACCATCCAGGTGTGGCAGCACCCTTAAACAAGCAGGAATAGAAAAAAAGAAATCAGTTAGAAAGTGTTGAAATGAACAATGGGGATGGATAAAGGCTCTCATTATCATCTTGGCATGTCCGAGTAAAACGATGGGTATAATTATACGAGACATGACAGCACTAAACCTGTCTGAGAGTGAGGACAGGTGCTGGGTGAAAACACGGAGGATGTGTTTCAGCAGCTGGGCTGGCAGAGCTTCTCCTCATTTATCACATCAGCTCCTCTTTCCTTTCCTCTCACTCCATCCTTTGTTAAAACACCTTGCAGCCAAATCTAGTCACTTCTCACCCATCATAAAACCTCCATTAACGTCTCCGAGCTCCCACCCTAAAACACTTTCCATAACAATCACAGTGTTAACATGCAGACCCAGGTGGTTATTTCAGGTTTTATCCTGACAATAAAGGTAAAAAGAGAACAGCGGAAACCTCACTGCTGTTAACAAAATTAGCAATGTGGCATCTTGACACTGAAGGATGAAAGTGTGCGGCTGGTTGTGAGCATCTGATCTGAATAATTTGGAGCAGCAGACGCCGGTGCAGCCTCCCTGGCCAGATGGACCGAGACTTACTGTGTCAGTGCTGGATAAGCACGGGCATGCTACCAGGCTCCTTCCAGCCTCAGTGTGCTCAGTAATACCACCAATTTAGGTGAAAGCTCATAATTCATCTGCTCTCCTCTCTATGTGGCTTTTGCACGTACATTAGCATATTCATACAGCTCCGCTCCAGATTTGATATGAGGAAACAGCTTTAATTCTCCTCTGCTCCTCATACAGGGGGGGAGGATATCAGTGACTCTGTGCAGAGCTGGAACAGATGACACGACTTTAGTGTTTGTGTGAAATGAAAGCCTGAGCAGATGATTCAAAAGCTCATAAACAACTTTTTTTTTTTTTTTGTCTGCCGCTCGGCCCGCGCAGATGTGATTTGAAGCAGCTTGCGTCAAAACATGGGCTATTAAAGATGCTGTTATTTACTCCACAAACCCGCTGTGCTCCTGGTTGCCCAGAATCGGATGTTGTTTATTTGTTATTTGAGAATATAAAAGGCTCTGTTTGGCAGTTACAGTAGTGGAACTGGGATTAAACTGTGGATTACCTGAAAAAGACCCACATATTTGACTATAACGCAATAACTGGAGACTAAAACAGATGTTTTCCTTGCAAACCCAGCCAGTAAAGTAATACAAATTTAACAAGAAGCCGTCAGTGTCCTCTGTTTATAGTTTCGACACAACCCTTCCACTAAAATCTTTATGCTACATTTTTCTTCCATTTTTCCTTTTTTTTTTAAATACGGTAAATGTACCTGCAGAGCTGGTGAAATTCAAAAAGGTAAAAAACTGAAAGATTGATTCTTGTGCAAAGAATTAGACTAGAAAAACACTTAAAAAACATTTTAAAAACTACTTCCACTGAAAACATAAATGTCAAAGTAAGGATTAGGGTATGCCGCAGGATATGGATATTGATACTGTATATCCTTTAGCCAGTTTTCTCCTGTTCATTGACCCTAATTCATGTAACTGGCACCACCATGAAACAGTGAAAAGCTGAGTCAAATTTGAAGAGACATCTGCTTTTTAAATCAGAACACCAATATGTGGCACCAGTTACGATCATTATAATGCATGAGTCAGGGCAACATCACACATTGCTGCATCGACCATTCTTCCCAGCACCACTGCAGAGGGATAATTATCTAAGAAAAGCAGCCAATCAGTGCCAGTCTTATGTTAAATCTTCCTCTTTCCTTCAGGCCTCTGAATCCCTGCTAATCATGCATGCCCACTGCACCTGCTGTCCATCAAGAGATCAACCGAGCGTTATTTTTACTCCAAGTCTTCACCCACTCACTGCTAGATCATTTGTCCTGTCACTGGTTTCATAGATGAGGTAATTTGTTCTTTGACTTTCTATTCCTGGATTTTATCAGCAGTTCTCTGTTTATGCTCAGAGCTGTTACTTACCTGCCTGCCTCTTCATCTGCCTCCTCATCCTCTTGCCTCATCCTCATGTTGCAATCTAGCATTTCTGTCCTTTATACAACAAGTCAACTGGTCTAACTTGCATCACTCCTGCAACTTGATAAGTCAGTCTTGTTTCCATAAATACTTCCATAAAAGAAGAGATTGAATTTAATGTCAAACAGTCCAGTAATGTGCTTGATCCAATCTAAAGGGAATGCTATGGTGGTATGCGTGTGGTGGTTAATCATAATGATCTATAACCAAATAAAATACACGCAGATGGCCTCACCTAAGAGCCAAAGTCCAAAACCACAGAGGAATTTTTGTCACAGGCAAAGTGATGGCTGAACAGAAGTCCCATACTCAGCCCATTAAATATAAAGACGATCAGTGGAGGTTCAACAAAACAAAGAAATACAAACATGAGCACAGCAATACTGTCTCAGCTAAAGCTGGCCATACACTACTCTGTCTTTTACATCAATCCTGAGGTGCACAGTCAAGCTCTGAACATCCTTTGTTTTCCGGACAATGTGGGCTTTAATAATAAGTCTGCTGCAGAAATGTCACTTGAATATATATATATCTTTTAAGTTATGGGATTATAAATACAAAAGAAAAAAACTGAGCGGAAACTCACAGATTTCTATGTGTGATACACAGTAAAAAATAATGACTTTTTCTTTTGCACAAACTTGTTCTCCAATCTCTTGGGGACCAAAGGTTAAAAAAAAAACATTCTGTGACAATAAGCCTTCTAAAATTTTACAAAAAGTCCCTCTTCTATGTGTTAGCTCCGTTGTGTCATAAGTCAAAGTCGTATCTGTCTGCAAAGACACAGAGGGAGACATCACAGGTTCTCTGTCTCTCTTTCTCTCCATTATGGGCTATTCAAGCTGTCTCCTCAGATATACTGTACATGAGCAGTATGGTGCGATGATGGCACAGCCTGCCATTGGTTGTCACATCCAGGTCACAATGCATTGTGGGATACAATACAGACATCATGGCAAACAGCATTAGCTGCTAGCAGCAGAAACGATCGAAAATGGATTTTAAAAAGACGTTCACTATCAGAGTTACTGGCATGAATGTAATCATTGAAGAGCCTGGAAAGTCAGCCAAGTTTCAGGCTTGCTAGGAAAGCCTCTTTAAGGGCTACAAAGGCTTCATTAGAATGACAAAACAGAGGGCAATAAATAAAAGTAAGTGGCTAAGATTAATGGTTTAATAGTTATTTCACTTTTTGTCTCTTCTTGTCTACAGGGCGTCAGCCTGAGAGGGTTAACCCCAGAAAAAATTCTCATTTTTTGGAAATTAAATGTTTATTCAACCTCCTGAAATGCAAAAAAAAAAAAAAAAAAAAAGAAAAATTGCCATAAAAGTTCATATTTTTTGCATCATTTTTGATACATTAGACGTTTTTGGCAACTGATAATCCACTGAAGGGCATTTTATATTTTTTCTGATTGTGTTCAAAAGATTAAGTAATTTATTGATCATATTGATTAGATTGAGATCTAAAAAAAATATGTATTAAATTTGATACAAAAGGCATTAAGGGGTTAAGCCCAACTTTAGGTCAGATTTTCCCCCTCGGATGACAAAGGGAATGTCGCAATTCGAGGCTTGTCGCAAACAATATTTGTCCAGATAATCCTAAAGTGTGAGGTGTCAAAATGACTATTTTACTGCTCTACTTCACATCAGTTGTCTTTTCACAGAAAACGCCTTCAAATGAGCAAGAGCGAGCAGGTTGGGTCTTTTTATCACCACTATCACAAATGTGGTTTGCAGCTCACAAACATAACCCGGACTGCACCTTCATCTCAGGCAGGATTTCACCCATATTCTTTTCCTTGTTCTTTTGTGTTTTGCAGTCACTGTAAAGCAATTCAGGATTTCACTTGTCGTCCATGCAGTTTCTCTTACGTCTGCAAAGGGCACATGTAGTGAAGAGGTTGTGAATATTCAGAGTGAGCTGGATAAAACCCATAACAACTCAGAGAGCCTATTGAATCTGTGACTGTGGTGCATTATGATGTGATGATGTATGCACTAGAGGAAAGAGTGTTAAGGGTAACAACTGAGCTTTTTCCCAGTATGGGGCAGCTTGGCCTTGTGTGAGTACTTAAGTAATATGAAGAGGTCAATAAATAATTCCTTATCTTTACATTAATAAAATGCAAGACTAAAAGGTAAAATTGTAGAAGAAAGGCATACTTGGAGATTTACCTTCTTTGCTCCGGAGTGAGCCCAGCTGCTGGTTAGCTGCAGGTGTTTCAACACTTGTCTGGACACAGTACACATCCCGGGTTTGAATCCCGCCTCCACATAACCCAGTCTGGTTTCCACGGCGTCGGTCCTGCTGGCTCAGCAGCACGTCCACCCGGCACTCAGTCCACTCAGTGGTCTTCCAGCTGTAACTGAGGACACAAGAGGAAACAAGAGGAGTTATCAGCAACATCTCATCTAAAGAACTGAAAAAAGGGGTGCACAGACCAGTGGTTCTAAACTGGTCCACAGTCAGGACCCAGCACCTCCTTGTCGACCAGCCAGGAACCAATTTCTGAAAATTTTCAATCATAACTAAATGTTCTTAATGAAAAATGAGGCAGTTTGGACTTGAGATGCAGCAAAAGATGACGCAATAAGACATGGAGACATTTCTTTCAAAATAAAAGCACATCATTGACTTTTTGCATCATTTTTTTTCTTCCAGGCGCATTTTCTAATCCGGTTTAATATCTAAAAGCCAACAGCTGTCTTAAATAAATATAAGTGTTGTATATACAGGGTAATAGTCATAAGGTAAAAGTGTTTCTAATGTTATAGATCATGTTATGCATCATGCTGATGGCTTAAATGCTGAACTCAAGGCTTCAAAAAGGCCGTCAGTGAGCCTGTGTTTGACGTCATGTTGGTTACAGTCTTTATTCATAATCAATGCTTTTCACGGGCACTGAACTGAATCGGTCTTGCCTGAGTGATCCACAACGGTGGCTGCTCTCAGCTTTGTCAGAAGACTTTTGACGTTATTGACCTGAGATCTCTGTTTACAATATGCCTGAGGATTTGCAATTTAAACAGACTGTCCACAGCCAGCTCTGTAAGGCTGGGTTTTTTTAAACCTGAAAGGAGGTTGTTAATTGCAGCGTCTATTCATAGAAGGGTTTGTGTCTGGCAGGAGAATTGGCAGCAGTCTGCTTCAGCAGTAATGTATTGTGGTTTCAGCCCTGAGGTCACAAAATGTAAACCCTGCCTCCATCTCTGCCCATAATGGAATTCATTTGAGGTCGCCAATGAAAGGGTCCATATTCATGAGCCAGGTCTCTCTGTGTGCTGCCTCTGCACTGCTGCGGGACAATGAGGCCCCTGGGAGAGCAGAGCATTGTGGGGCTTTAAGTTCTCCAGATGGGGACACTCACAGGGAGCAGTGTTTCAGCACCATGGACAGAGGCGCTGCCTCTCTTCCTGCTGTCTGAGCAGACGGCAGAAGTCGATGGAGATCGATTTACTGTTTTATATTATGGTCGATTCTTTTCTGACCATAAAACAGAACAATAACATCAGCAGATCCCAGCACTGTAGGAAATACATGTATTATGGTCTGCATGCTGCCACTAACCAGAATTAAAGACCCTAATGCAGGCCTATTCAATTAGCAGCTCTGGGACCACATGCAGCCCAGAACCAACACGCAAGTGGCCCAGCCTGTGGTCATGCTAGAGATGCAGAGGGCAACCTGTTTTGCAAGTTTTCATAAATTTCCACAGTATTTCAGACCATGAATGCAACACTCCGCACAGCAACAGTCTACCTACAATGCACTGCATTGTTTTGAAGCATGGCTAGCAATGCTGATGGAAGAAGCCCCAAGATACAGAGTATAAAACATGTCCTTTTTTAACTGTAGCTACAACTGTGCAAATTTAGTTTTTTTGCACTTTAAGACATGCCTGGGCAAGATGGGACAAAAATTATTATTAACAGATATTCATTTCATTTTTTCATTCTATTTATTTTATTTTTATTCAAGTAAAAAAAAGACATTTCTACCTCAGGTTGTGTTCAAATACAGCTCTGTCATTCTGTTTTAAAGCACTTTTTGATATGCTTTTGTCATGTTGCCAAATTTAAAAGGGAGACTATGAATAAAAACTGCATAGTTTTCATAAAATTGATCTGTATTCGATCGAAATTTAACATTACCAGCTACTTACTGGGCGCCAAACGTGTCTGGCCAAGCTACATTTCTTGATTCTAAAATTTGGCCCAGATGAATTTGTAATCGAATAGCCCTGCTCTATTGGGACTTTTTGTGTGCTAAACATTGTATGTTTTTCTACATAGTTTAGAATTAGGGCCATGCTTCCAACAAAAAGATTTCAGCCAAAAACAGTCACCTTTTTGTGTTTTGTGGCTGAAAATGGAAAGTTTTGAGTTTTCAAGAATGCAATCTTTGAAAATGCCATGATTTTTGTCATCATGTAAACTGCCGTCTTCTTCTCAAAACTGAGACTCTCTACTCAGGCCAAAACCTGGTATCTCCAAAATCAGCACTTTTCATGGAATGAAAGAAATGCAGCATTTTGCAATTAATTTAACACTGAATGGTCATAGTCAGCATCTTTTAAACACTTTTGGAGTTTTTTAAAACCCACTAACAGATGTAAAAGGTGACCAATAGCATTAATTTCTAAAAACAAAACAAAGAAAAGAAAAGAAACATGATAAATGGATATACAAGGTCTTGCCCCAACGCAAGCATAGGGCAGCTACACACAGCACACCATAAGCTTTTGTTGGCCTGTGAAGTGAGCTAGTTAACTCTTATTCTACTGGCATGAACACAAATTTCAACATTAGATTAATATTTCTCATTCAAGTCTTTAGCAGATGAGCAGATGAGGAGGACAATGGTTTGCGATTTTGCCCCAACTGACGGCGTGCTCCCTTGTCCAATGCAAGCATTTCTGGGGTGTGCTTGCACGTACACACCACAGACAAACTTAAATACAATAACACTACACTCATTAAGCATTGCAAAACTTCATGGAGGTTTAAGTGATTCATCCTAAAACAAACTGCCAAAACCATAGTTAAAGACTGATATTCATATGTGATTTAGAGAAGATGACGTGTAATGCTGTGTTTGATTTAAGAAGCTTACTTTGCAGAGAGTTTAACAAGCATTTATAGATCTTCCAGTTAGTGTGTATAGAAATAAGCAAACACTCATGTGCAGGCCAGTACTGTATTCTCCCCATATACACTGCAAACCCAAGCAACATGCTTCAGGTTTAGAAAATGTGGAAAGAAAGTCTCAAAGGGAGCAACAGGCTGTGCTCACAATCCATAATCTCCTCCAAACAAACAGACCCACTAAGCCCCATCTTCCGGTCTCAGTTGATTGTGTTAGCTTGATAACATTTGCTAATTAAAAGATTAATTATTATGAGAAGACAAAATGACAAACAACATGCTGACCTATTATCTGTATACTCAGGCGGCACTAGAAGCTAATAATGATGCTTAGGAAATGGTAAATCCCACAAATTTCTACTCCGATGAGTAGAAAATTCAATGAAAAACTCCTTCTTTCAGCACTGTTGCAGAGGAGTCTTTCTATCTTTATACTTACACAATACATGGCAGCACGCCGTCTCCCTGCGGGCTGCACGCCTCCTTCTCCTCCAGCTCCGGGCATTCTGCTCCTCCACCGATGGGGAACTGGCTCACTTTTCTGGTGCGAGTACGTTCCCCCTTGGGCCCGTTGGCGTCATAGCACTCCTTAGAGCAAACAGACCACTCGGACCACTCAGTCACATCACAGTCTTTGGTCATGACGCAGGCCTGGAAGGTCACAGGAAGTGTCTCCTGGGAGCAAAAACTGGAAGAGAGGCAAAAAGAGAAGAAGCTTTACTACCACAAGAGTCACAAAAGAGAATACATAAACAGTAAGTTCTCCTTCTTGAAGATTTTTTTTGTCAAATACGTCAGAAAAGGTCCTCTTTTGAAAATCAGTGCAGTTAATAGAAAAGTTACATCTTGCAAGATGATTTTGCACCCTGCAATAAAGGCAAAAGCAACAAAGATTTTGGTTTTAATAGTGAGGGGAAACATAGAGATTGGGAGGATAAAGTGGTGGCTGACGCAGAGGAAAAGCATCCAGATTAAATGTCAGAAAATCAAGCTTTTACTTGCAAAAGTTATTGAAAGATAACTTATTTTGGGCTACAAAGATTGGAAATTGCTACAGAAGATTGCTTCAGGCAAGAGCCATAAAATGGACTGTAAATGCAGCGGCAGATTTCAAAATGCTTGTTTCTTCCGCTGATGCCCTCAGATTGGTTTAGGTCAAATGCTGTGATGGTTTTGTTGAAACTAAAACGGCTTTTACATCACTCTCTTCAAAGCCAGCAGACTCCATCAACAAAAACAGTCATTTTTCCTCTCGCTTGAGTCGATTGAGATGTCTCTATTTATTTCTTCCACATGGAAGTCAAAAAAATACTCACAAAAAACCCCCAACAGATCAAAAGCCATAGACCAGAAAAGTCTGATTCTGAAAAATAGAGGGTTTTTTTTGCTACTATATCATATCATATCATAAAAAAATGTGTCATACTGTAACATATCACACTGTACTGTACTGTATCATATTGTATGCATATTGTAATGCCAGTTTCAAGGAAAGTAATGCTTTGGATTAAAGCCATAATAGGTTTGATTATTTAAAAAGGTATCTGTTTTCATTAGAGATGTTTGGTTCCCTTCACATGAGGGATACTAAGTAACTAATAACAATTACTGAAATTACTGTAATTGTTGTCAAATTATTTGTACTTCTTTGAGTAGATTTTGAAATCACTATTTTTATGCTGCATGAGTTTTAACCAAAGTAACTGTACTTTGGTTAGCTCGGTTGGCTCTACTGAAGCGCAATGCTCTTGTGCTTTTTCCACCTCTGTACAGTGAAGGGGGTACAGTAAAGGTTAAAATTGTGAACATGTAAGAACTCATCGAAGTGTGGACAATGTTAACAGTGTGAGCACCACTGTTTTTCTTTCTTTTTCTTGCAAGTAAATGTCTTAATGCCTTAGCTGAATGTGGCTACTCAAAACTCTAGTACATTGGTCATACACAAGTTAGAACTTAATAAAACTACAAACAATTTTATTTCTATTTTCTGGATGCTTTAACATGGCTGTGTTACAGTTCAGATGGAGCCTTTAGCATGGATTGCTTGCCTGATTAAAACAAAACAAAACAAAACATATAATTATGACATTACCTAGTTAAACCAATGAGTAACACTGGTGCCAGCTTGTCAATGAGGATGCTTACATTAATCATTTAGCTAGCAAATCCCTAATTTTTCAAATATAACGGAGGCATAAATGAGCCTTTAAAGAATGCTTTTCATTGTTGGTTTTTTAGTCAAAATTGACATTACCAGTCCTGGTACTGACTAGGAAGAAAAATACAATTTGAAGATTTATAACACGTGTTATCAGTCTATTATCCATATTGTAAGAAGCAGACATTAAACTGGCATCACAGCTTGGAAGCAGACAGCAAAAAACAAACTAAACAGCATTTTTCGATGTCAAACATAGAAATTAAAGCATTATTAGAGCTTCCTAAAGTGAGCGTAGTGTTGGGATTACAAAGATTTAAAGAAACATGGCTGTAACCTCCACGTCTCTCCTCGGTCTGACTCAGCCTGTGAGATAAAGACGGTTTGAAAGTCGTTTATTACCCACACAAACATTTTTTTATCTGTGTTTTCAGCGTCTGCGTCTCTGCACCGAGGCTCCGTTTGATGATGGGAGGCTGTGAAGCTCAAACACTTTGTTTCTTTTCTGTCTTTGTAAAAGGCTGAAAGGCCATTTAGAATAATGACACACTGCTTCTCCTTTCTACTTCACAGTTTTACTTCCCCTGTCCCCTTTTAGTCCCAACAGCTCCTTTTCTCCTCGACTCCTCTGAACGCATAGAAGCTTCTTCTACAAACAAACTGTCTGCTCTGTCTGCTTTGGCTTTTACATCCTGTATAAAGGATAGCATCACGATTTTCCTTCAGCCATTTAGCTTTGACTCAGATGTGACTTATACTGTATGGAAAATTATTAAGAAGCTAAAGCTATCTTTCTTGCACAACATTATACATTTGTTTCATTGCACTTAAGTCTGTAGAAACATTAACACCAGGGCATGCAGGTAAGGCCATGGTAAACAATTTTGAGAAGATTTCATACAAAGACCAAAGACACAGAAAGAATTTAAAACAATGAATAATGGAGATTCGAGGTTACAGCCTATCACCAGCAATGAGAAAATTTCTGGATGGTGGTCGTGATGTGGGGTCAGTGGTACTCAACCTTAAAAAGGCATTTGACATTGTCAACTAGGGGTGAGTATTGCAAGGACCTTACATTACGATACATACAGTATTATCATACTTGGGTCACTGTTTGAAAGTATCATGATATCAATCACAATATTGCAATATACTGCCATGGTCTACCCAGACAAAAAAAAAAGTTAACAGAGCACAATTTGGACTATTTAGCTCATAATTTCAACTATGGTTCTCATAATCATGACTTTTATCTCATAATTTCAACTTTGTATCTCACAATTATGACTTAGGATTCTTTTTTCTTTTTTTTAATTGCCTGACTTCCTGATTTTTCTTTTTTAAGTGGCAGAAATAGGCTTCCATAGATTACGGCCCGAATGATTGTTTATTTTATTTATTTGAAAGGGACAGTGGATTAATTCACCATCTGATTTAATCAGCCTATTATAGCCTATTCAAAATGGTTGTTAATCAGCCAAAAGTTGGTCAATAGATGCCATTGTGAACAGTCGTATTTTCTCAATTAAATTGCAAGGGATAATCTTGGTTTTACTCAGACATGATGTCTGTCTCTTTTACCCAGTAGAGGGCGCTCTGACTCCTTGAGCAACTTGGCTTAGCACCAAATTTATTGAAGAGAACGGTTTGCCCCTGTGGTGAGTGTATAACTAGTTTGTGGAACAAACAACAACTCCATAAGTTTCCTGTTTGAATTCAACCTGCTTTTCCATGAGTGATGATGTGCCACTAGTGTTGGTCATGCTTATCTTTTAATGTTAGCAAGCTAATGTTAGGATAACCTAGCTTAACATTAGCTAGCTATAAACTTTAACTGAGTCAGTGACGACACATAAGAGTGTAATATGTCACAGTAATATTACGCTCTCAGGCAGCTGCATGCCGCCAGATAAGACCAAATAAGACCAGTGAGTTTAATGACAGTGCTTATCCACTTACCTATTATCTACAGATAATCATGTATGCACTCTGACCACTTCATTGGACTCATCTGTGTAATGTAATGCACACCAATAACAACATCTCTACGATGAATTCTATTTCACTAAATGTATGACTTTGTAAATGTTGTGACATTGTCAGAGAGAGTCATTCTTTATGTTTATTACTAAGATTATAGCGATGTTGCTGTTGTTGTAAAAGGTGTACCTAATATTATGACCCTTTGGTGCATGTGAGTGGGGTTGGCAAACATCACAGACCTCAATATGACGCTCCTCACACCAACATTAAACTACCACCTCATACAGAACATACAGAGCATAAAGCACAGTATTCAGATTTCTGACTCTCAAGCTATTTGCTTTATTTATCAACTCACAGAAAGTTTAATCTGCAGATACAAATCGTTATCAGAATTCTTTTGTCCCTAATATTGGTATCGGACCCCAAAAATGCATATCAGTCCAGCCCTAGTGTTGATGTGTTTCTCCATTAGGAAACAGAGCTCATTTGAGAGATTTAAGGTTAAAATAAAGAATAAAAAATGGTGAGGATAATAATAATGAATAATGATGTCCCTAAGAAATAATCTTGGATCCACAGCTAACGTTTGATAAACAAAAACAAAGAACAACCTGAATTGTTTTAAATTATTAAGGATTAACTCAGGCAGCCCAAGTGTGTTATTGCTAGCTCTGCTAACGTTAGCCAAATTCTGTAAATCACTTTAAACCAAAAATGAAAAAATAAAACATACTCCTTTATGACTGTTTTCATAACTTAAGACCAGTTGAAAGCAACTAAATTTGCATTTAATTGGCTGTAAAATTCTTTGCCATGAAGCATCACAAATTCTCAATAAATTCTCATAATAATTGACAAAACAAAAAGCTCTGAATATTTAATTGGCAGGGAAAACATATCTACCAGTCAAGGAATAAATACAGTCTATACATTTCTTTGGAAACTCTTCTTATAGTTGAGTTTATATTTGAGTTTTGTAGCCTGGTCTCAGAGGAATAATTAGCCATTTTAGTGGGCAGATAAAACAAGAAATTCCCACTGAGATGTGCCAACAGTAAATAAAGTTGATCCTGGACCTTGGCCAGCATTAATACGGTCATCACTGTGGACTAAGCCTCTTTGAAGCTTTGAGCCATCTGTGCATTCAGCGAGTGTCTGAAAAATTAGTATGGATATGAGCTTCTCTTGTGGTTAAATATTTCAAAGCAGATATTAATCCTTCTGTGAATCATACAAATAGAATATTCTGCTTGAACTGGACGATGACGAGTGGCATTTGCTTGAAGTTTGAATGATTTATGAATGCTGACCTTCTCCCAGGCATTAAAAGCAAATGTATCACAAGAGCCTTGATTTTCTCGGTTGTAATGGAAGCTACTCACTGGCCTCTATTAGAGAGGCGAGTAGCGCTGAGAGACAGAATGAGGCCATTCATCCCGTCACAAAGAGCACGGCTCTCAGACGCCACATGGACGGTGACCTCGCTCCAGAGAAACATTTACAGAGACTGCACGTCTCACAGCCCAGCTCTGAGGGAAGAGCGTGGTGTTAGAGAGCGGGAGACGCTGCATGTGAGCTCATGGTGTTTAATACACAGGAATAAATATACAAAGAAATTTATATGCAAGAGTTATGGATATGAAAAATTTCTGCAAGATAAGAAAAATACATCTTTGAGGCATTTTATAATACAATTTATACTTAGAAAAATATCACATCTATACCATAAAACATCATTTAACAATAATCCTGTCTCATATTTTGTACATCTTTGATGATGTTTGGGAAACTTTTAGGTGTCTGTAGTAGCCAGTATTTCCCTCAAGTGTCAAAGTTTACTTAGCTACGCAGAAAATGTGGTAGCATAGCTTACTTAGCTGCTTTGAGAGCTTTGCTTCAGCTATGTTAGTTACGTTAGTTACATCAGATATAGCTCCATTATCTACAGCTAAGTTAGCTTTAGCAAAGTTAGCTTTAGCAAATTAAGCTCAGGTTAACTTAGTTATGCAAAAAACGTGGTTGCATAGCTTACTTAGCTACTTGCATAAATTACTACTTAGCTGTTGTGAGAGCTTCACTTCAGCTGTGTTAACATTGTTAGATACATAGCTCCATTATCTAAAGCTTGGTTAGCTTTAGCAAGTTGAGCATTAGCAAATTAAGCGCAGGTTAACTTAGCTATGCAGAAAACGTGGTTGCATATCTTACTTAGCTACTTTGAGAGCTTTGTTTCAGCTATGTTAGCTACATTAGAAACACAGCTCCATTTTTTTAAAGCTGCTGTAGCAAGTTGAGCATTAGCAAATTGAGATCAGGTTAACTTAGCTGTTCAGATAACATGTAAAAGTAGCTTATGGGTCTGCTTTGAGCACTTCACTTTAGCTATGTTAGCTATGTAAGATACATAGCTCCATTATCTAGCTGAATTAGCTTTAGCAAATTCAGCTCTAGCAAATTAAGCAAAGGTTAACTAAGCTATTCGGATAACACGGATTAGTAGCTTACGTATCTGCCTTGTGAGCATTGCTTACACACATAACAGAGCTGCTTAGGCTATATGCTTGCAATGTTTGATTGTTAAATACATGTCTCCACTATGGAAAAACTGGTACAAATGCCTGTTTTTAGTGTAATTTAATTTTTTGTGCTTATATTGAATCTGATTCATTAACTTATTGTGCTGTCACGGTAACATGCATGTATTGTTCTGTCCTTTTTATGTGTTTTGTATTGTTTTGTTTGGTTTTTGTTCTTTTTTATTCTCTGGACCTAGAGTCTGTAATAAAGTTTTGAATGAATGAATGAATGCTTCCATGGAGCACATGCTTTTATTCATGTAAACAAATTGTTTACTCAGCTTTATTATACGTTTTGTAATTAGGTTTTGCAGGTCAGGCTCGTAACATTTAACTTTTGGTATCATAAACCTTTACCTTAGCCCTTACCCTAACCCTAAAAGAAAGTCTAATCCATTTTTGTTTCGAAAGTTTTACTGTGTATTTCTGTTCTAAGATTTACGGTGTCTCAGATGAACAGTTTGTATGAGTGGCCATGAGAAATTACCAATCTGTCGCCAGACTGTCTTGAGTAAATACTCAAAAAATAGTGATTTATACCACCCCTGCCCCCATTGTGCATAACTTTGTTTTTAATCAAAAAAGAGGAGTTATCAAATGTACCCCCATCAAAAACAGTTCTTGTAATCCTTATAATTTCTACACACATTTTAATAAAGGGAAATTTTAGATTTCTGTAGTCATCCAGCATCCTCCTAGAATTGTCCAATGAGTTCAAGTCATGAAGTTTCAGGTCAATTTGTGTGTGTGTTTTTTCCAAGTTCAGTCCTGAGCCTTTGGACAGACAACAAGAAAGGACAGGAAGGGCATCTGACCAATGTTGTTCAGGAAGGTAAGAAGTAAGAAAGCAGAGAATAGCCTTGAAAATAAGAATAACATTTCTCTCATTGTTATATGTGTCTACTGTGTGATCTGAAAATTGGATTAGGAATGATCTTCATCCTTTTATGAGGATTTCAGGGTTACTTTTAGGCATGTAGGGCACTTAGGATTCATCATGGGGTTCATCAAAGTTTAGGAGTGTGTTTATGGGAATTTTTGACCATTCTTCCAGAAGGGCATTTGTGGGGTCACACACTGATGTTGGATAAGGAGGCCTGGCTCTCAGTCTCCACTCTAATTCACCCCAAAGGTGTTCTATCGGGTTGAGGTCAGGACTCTCCCAATCACTTCCACTTTGTTATAATACCACTGACAGTTGACTGTGGAATATTTAGGAGCAAGGACATTTCACGACCAGACTTGTTGCACGGGTGGCATCCTATCACAGTACTATGCTGGAATTCACTGAGCTCCTGAGAGCGACCCATTATTTCACAAATGTTTGTAGAAACAGTCTGCGTGCCTATGTGCTTGATTTTATATACGTGTGGCCATGGAAGTGATTGGAACACCTGATTTCAATTATTTGGATGGGTGAGTGAATACTTTGGGCAATATAGTGTATATGTGTGTTGCTCAGCAGCCAAGGTCAAGCTTGACAGTCTCTGTTTTTTTTGCCCAGGCCTTTTTACCCGTGGTAACATGCCCGGAGACAGACCACCATGGTGACCCTACTACCCACCTGGACAGTACAATAGGCCAATCTAATTATTTGGACTATGTTAATTTTTCAGCAGATTTTATTCCCATGTCCCTACTAATATAAAAGGACATCCAGAGCACAACCGGGGTTGTGACAGTCCTCTTTCCTTCCATGCCTTACTTCAGCCTCAATTTTTGGCCCAAATATGCCTTTAAGTTCTTCACAGCTCTGTACATTTGATTTCAACGTATGGTTTTTAGGTCGAATAAAACCAGTACTTTGATATTTGTGGAACTTCTTTCTGTTCCACTGCTGTTTGCTGGCTGGGCAGCATTGAGTCCTGCTTCTTTTAGCTACTTTCACTTTGGGTCCTAACTGCTTCTTTTTGGGTTTAAAAGAAGACTTTTTCCTTCACATAAAGAAGTGTTCCCCTGAAGATAACTCATTGTATTTACTGTGTCAACTCTTTAAGAAAACCCTGAGGCCTGTGATGCATTTTGGGATGCCTTCATAAAAGCTTTTATCGTGAACTATACTGTATAACCCCTGAGGGTACGCAGAGACCTTTCCATGACTGCCACTGTGCTTTATATCCCTAAAAAACTTTCTCTCTGTACATTATCCTCTAACTAAATGTTGAAACTAAACCTTTATCCTGGCAGGGCTCAAAAGAGAAAGCCAAGGCGCCATCCTAAAAATCGAGTTTACTTTCTAAAGTCAACAGAAACACAAAGCCATGGTGGTGTTTTTAAAGTGAAGAGGGGTCATATGAGGACACATTTTGGAGTCGTTCTTACCTTAAAGCCTCGACCGTGCCACTCTTGTGCACACAGGTCACCTCTCTGGTCTGGTAGCCGACCTGTATCTCCCAGAATTTTCCTCCCGGCCGGTTCTGACGGTTCCTGTTCCTCTTCTTCTTGATGAGCTCTCTGGTTTCAGGATCTTTCACTTTTCCCTTTTCTCTTAACCTCTCTCGAGCTTTCTCTCTCATTTTCTCTCTTTTCTCTTTGTTTTTGGCCTTTTTCTGTCGTTTGGGCCGGTCTGCCTGTCTGTTCGGTCTGTCTGGTTTCCCATTAGCCTTAGCTAGTTTTCTACTGGCTCTGGATGCCTTGTCTCCCTCTTTGGCGAGCTTTTTAGCCTCCTTTTTTCTCTTCCTTTCTTCTTTTTGCTGCTTGTCACTGTCTCTGCTCTGTTTTTCCTCTCGTTTGGATGCTTTGTCATCCTCGCCTCGCCCCTCTGTGGATTTTTTGTCTCCTTCTTTGGACTGGGTTTCACTTTCTCCGGATGGTTCGTCAGCTTGTCTGGCTTGCCTTGGCAGAGGGACGGAACACAGCCCCCAGGGACCCACCCTTAAGCTGTAGAGGCTCTCTTCACCCACACAGGGCCCTGGCTGGCATGTCTGAAACTCTGTCAGGTTTGGGCAGGCTGCCCCGCCAAAGAGCGGTGGGGCTAGAACATGACGTATCCGGTTTTGTAAGCCCATCCCGCATGTTTTTGAACATGGAGTCCACAGGCTGAACTCAGAAACTACACAGTCCCGGGGACAGGGGATCAGACACGCCTGCTCCAGACGAGGTTTAGGCTCAAAGTATTCACAGATGGCATCCTCAGCTGGCTCTCCATTTGCTTTCTGGACGCAGCCCACCTCCCTGGTTTGGATGCCCTCCTCTCCCCTGGTGCACACAGCCGGGCGCTGCACCCCCACGCTCCGCATGGAGATGGGGACGCACTGGTTCCAGGCGCCAAGCTGCCAGTCGTACAGGTCTTTGTGCCAGTCGCACACCCGGAAGCAGCTCTGCTGGTTGTCCGGCCGCTCTGATTGGTCGCAGTTTGTGTGTAGTGTGGTCCAGCCTTCAGAGTGGGCACACCACACCGCCCGACTCTGACTCCCACCGGGGCCGCACTCGCTACCCATACATCGACCCCACGGACCTGTAGAGAGAGAGAGAGAGAGAGGAGAGAGGTTAGACTCAGAAGAAAGAGGACTCTGCCTTCTATTGAAGGGAGCACTCAACACCAATATGCAAGCCTCAGTGCTCTCAAATTTTTAACTTTTATTTTTGTTTTGCTGTTTTGAGTTTGATGAATAGATGAGCAGATGACAAGAGGAAAAGGAAGACAAATCATAACGATTGCTTTTTGCTAAGCAGTGACTGCTATGAAGATGTGTGGGTGCAGGGTCACAGGCAGGAGTGCTAGGATGACCTCATTCATCAGCTTCTCTACAAGATACTCAAGGCAAGACACTCCAAGAGTTCCAGAGACCCATCGCTCTCAAGTTGGCAATTTTCAAACCAGAACTGATTTTATAAGTGTTGCAAACCACACATAGAAGGACAGTTTTATCTTACTTTTAACATCATAATCCCCTGAACGCACCCACTAGATGATTCAACCAGACTGTGAAACAACATACATGTTGTTTGTACTGATGATTTCACAGTGGAGATTCAACAGACATGAGATCTCACAGAAACACACATGATCAAACATGACTTTACAAGACAAACACAGAGGACGATCGAAATCCTCAGCTGGCTGTCCTGGTGTGCTGTAAAAGTACACAACATGAGAGCAAGCAGACAGCCTCATCGGCTACTGTGGTTATTCTTTCTGAAGCAACCTAAACTGGAATCATAAAAACGTGCTTGGGGCAAATCTGTGCTAAAGTTAGGCTTAAAGTCAAGGCTCGGGAGTCTCAGGCTAAAAAGTCACAGCCCAGGCTGGTTCACAACTGCTGGTACCCAAAAGTGGGTTGCAAAGCTGTGGGTTTCAAATAAAGATGCTGCAAAATATCTAAAACCCTAAGTAGGCACACACTACATGCATGCCTTTTTTATGTTTTCCTGTGATGCCAAGACAATTTCTGCTTTTTTGTCCTCAGGATTTAAACTTATTCATCTCCTTATGGAGACAGCAGTGCACACTCGCCGTTGCAGAATGCTGTGACGTCCTTTCACACTTGTTGCGGAAAATTCTGTTACGACTCTGATACTACTTCTCGGTCCGGATCAGAGGTGGGGCGAGATCAACCCCCCCATTGCGGAACCGTCGCTTTCATACAGAATGCCGCTGCAGAACAAAGACACGAAATGACATGGAAAAGAGAGGCAGTGTGAAAGTAGCTATAATTTTAGTTGACGCAATTAACACAGGTCTTGTGGAAAGCATCTTACAACTCCCTTGAGTGTTTCCTGACCCCCACTATTGGAAATGCTGGTCTAGGCAACTATCTACTTCAATTGGGTTGAAACTGCAGTCAAAAGGAGCAGGTTATTGTACATTTTCTAGCCTGACATGGCATGTCCTCACAGCATACAACATGAACAAGTGTTGGCAACAAGCATGGCTTCAAAATGGACAGTCCTAACAGGCTGCAAGCACTGTAGCACAAAGCAGTATGGACACTCATACTGTATTTCTTATTTCTTTCTCTGTCGCTTGCACAGACATGGAAGAGGAAAGAACAAAAAAGAAAATTATAAGGAACCAGGAGTTACCTACAGTAGTATTTTCATCATTTTCTTTCACTTTCTCCGCTCAGAGGGCCTGTTAGCTTGCTTACAAGGTAGAGATAGTTGAGCATTGATAATATCCATGTCAATGTGCTCTCACTCTAGTTAACATGGAAACAAAAGTATTTAGCTCAAACTATCAAATCCTTGTCAATACAAAGCACATAACTTCTGTTTCTCCACCTTCAAAATAAAAGCACTATCACAGAGGAGAATACTTAACAGTGGAATTCAAATGTCTGTCATTCTCGCTATGACTGAATGTGGGTATGTTCTTATGCTAAGGAAGGATTCACAATGAAGAATGCATGGTATGACTTCTTCTGCAGAAAATAGCACAGTTTTAGATGTACGGTTCTCCTGTCCTGTAGGCAAGTCCATTCACCAAAGCCTTATTCCCTGCTGGTCTGCTTTCACATTAGCAACATCATCCTGTGGGGAGGATGTACACTTTCATCTGTACAGTGCCTCATACAGTAGGTGGTGATAAGTGCTCGTATCTGGGCCCAGGTCCCTAATGTGAACCCACTCCAAGCTGAACTTCATTTGGTTTGGTTAGATCTTCTGTAATCATCTTGATTAAAAAAATCTAATTTTCTTTCTGCTGATGTTCCTGGTTGTAGATTAATCGCAACATTTCCAAGCATTTGATTTTATGAGTGTACTATTATCATCAGAATACTATTGAACAAAGATTTATTATACATCAGAATTATTGTATGTGCTGCCAGTCCTTGAACAGAGCAGCTGTATCTGAAACCTTTAAGTGCCTCCGTCTGCTCTAATGATGTCCTGACAAATCCACGCATTGCTTTAAATCACTCTCTCAATACTGTGATTGCACTTTCGCTGGATTTATGAGAATGCAATTATAGGTCTAAGTAAACATCGACTTTCAGCACAAAAATCCCGTTAGGAGAGCAGCAGATGTAAAACCGGAGCAGCCGAGGAGTCGATCAATACTACATAAAAATTAGCTGATGAGAGAAACGCTGCACTTAGCATGTTACAGCCTTGTCTGGAGCCTCGGCGATGTGAGTCTTTAGAGGTTTAAGCTTACAGAAACATCAGTCACACTATAACAAGGTGAGGGCAGCTACTGGGCACCACCTTATTTAAGTGAACAGGCCCACACTCCAGTCAGAGTCAGGTTGATCAACAAGCGGCTCTTGGGTATACCTTAAACAACCCTCAACACCACCAATGGGGAGTCGAGCTCTCACTGTAGCTGCTCTTAATCCGTAGAACAGCTTACTGCTCCAAATAATGATGCATTCCTGTCAATCTCAGAACTCAGAAATTCCAAGTTGCCAGTTGGATTCGTCATAAAAAAAGCATCCAGAACTCCACATTCTGACTTGGAAAGCATGGCATACACTGCACTATTTCAAGCCAAATCTAAAATGGTTGTGGTGGAGTATCAGCACACACTGTGTGACTGAATCAGTTATGACGTACGACCATCATGCATGATCTAGGTGCTCACACTACATGGTCCAATGGTCGTGCATGACCTGAGTGCTCACATTGCACGAGTGAGGTGCAAAGTTATTCCTGCTATTTTTGTGGTGATTTAATATGACAGTTTAAATCCTCAAAGTTGAGGATTCTGCTCGTGGTTCTTCTCTCACCATGGGAGTGTATCATAGAACCAAAATATCAAACATGCTATTAATCCATCAAGTGACAAACAAACGACGCATAATCTGAATGAAAATCAGAGCAACATCTAAGTGAGTCGTGCGACTCAAAATTCAAGTCTGAATCCAATGATATTTGCAGTTTATGCTTGACTTTAGTTGGTGATAAAATTAGCCTAGCATATTCGGATTTTTACTTGAAATGCAATCATATACAACACCTGAAGAAGGAAACTTCTAGTTTTGCTGTAAAGAGCTAATCCACAGGGGTCAACAAATGGTATCGAGGGGAACTTCCAATATTATATTTTGAATTTCTGGACTGCTGATCAAGCATGAATGTGCACAGCTAATAGTGCTCAGCTTTTGTTTGGCTCTCAAACATACCAACGTATCGATCATGTGAGTTTAACTTCATTTTTGTTATTAGGTTTTTACTCTGCTGGCTTTTTGCCTGGTGTCAGCTTTATTAGCTTTTAATTTGTATTAAATTGGTTCTCCTGGCCATGTATCTAAGGCATTTCTGTTGCTTCATGATGTTTAAAATGTGCTGCAGAAATAAATTTGTGAGATCAGCTAAAAACAGAACAATTCCCCAAATGTCTGCTCCCAGCGAGAGCAACCATGAGAGAGAATCCGAGCTGTAACTGTCTATCAGCAGACAATGCAGTAATTTATAGTAGTCAGGGTATGAAGTCAGGGGCTGTATTAAACAGTGCTTTATGGTTTCACTCAATAATGCTGAGAAACAGCAATGAAAATGTCAGCGGAAGAAGCAGCAGGCTGAATTAGCTTACAGCTGCAGGCAGAGGGTCCAGATCAATACCAATCAATAGGAGGAGTGAGAAACTGCACCCAGACACAAGAGACAGCTGCAGTCACACATCTCACCATGTCTGTTATCCTCCATGGCTGGAAATAAGGAAATAAACCACAGAAAGAAGGCATTTCTAAGGCTCATTTATAGAAACATTTAATGTATGGAGAGGTCAGCGACGAAAAACAGCTGTGGATTGACTTTATTATTAACAAAATAGACAAAAAGCTACAGGCTGCATGGCTAAGTGGCCATCTGGGCTGTAGTTCTCATCACCATTCAGCTCTCCAAAGAGGCCAGCGTGTTTAGTATTAGTTCATCGGCAGGAGGTATTGTCTCAGCGCCACGCAGGTGTTCACAATAATTCATGAACATGCCACTGGACGGCACCGTTATCTCTCAGCCAATGGGGAGCTGAGGAGTCAAAGAAGGGTGGTGGTGCTCACGCTGGCCTACATCACATTATCACAAAGCAGGCCAGGAAGAGAGGAGGGCAGCGTGCCAGAGCGGAGGAAACTACAGGAGGGATGTCTGATCATACCACGCCTCCACACTCAGACTACAAACACCAATCAGCAAGACACCCATTTATACCGCTGAGAGAGTGTTTGCTAATCTTTGGCATGAATTTGGTTCAGAACAAGATCAGCTTTGTCAGCTGCAAGTTCTGCTAAACAAAGACAAAATTAAACTCAAGTTCTTTATACTTTCAAGAAAAGCAAAGCGAGCTTTTTCACAGAGAAATCATGGGTGAGAAATTGCTCTTTTGTCTTTCAAGGGGTGCATACAAGATAATGCCAAAAATATGAAGGTTTACTTCCTGTTTCTTCTTCCTTACCAAAAGGAAATGATAATAATGATAACAACTTTATTTATGTAGCACTTTTAAAAACAGTTGTTTAGAAAGGGCTTTACACACAGCAAGAGCAAAAACTCAGGGAAAAATAAACAGAACATAATGTGAACACAGGGAAAAAAATAACAAAAATGAAAGTGACACAAGTAGGTCTTGAATGCCAGTTACAGTAGAAGATTATAAAATCTAAAATGTAATGGAGTCAGTGAAAAATAACGATTCCAATGATAATACTCCGAAAGATATTATTGGAAGTGGGAGAAAGAGAGCGTTAAATACACATATTCAAACAAACAGTCAAACAAATACATGATCATGATGATGATGATGATGATGATGATGACGACGACGACGACATCACATCAGTGGGATAAAATAAAGACAAGACTCAAGACAGAAAAGTAATAGAAACGAGGACAGGTAAGTGAAATTTAGGTAGATAAGTAATAAAATAGATACATAGAAGGGACATCACATAAAAGCAAGTCTGTAAAAGTGAGTTTTAAGGAGTGATTTAAAAGATGTCACCGATATGAGCAGAGTACCTGTTTACTTGTAGATGCTATAATTATGGTGATTAATAGCTGTCAATAATCCATAGCCTTCAATAATGTGGCCAGCATTGAGACCTGGAGGGCAACAAGAGTACCAAATAATAAAAACTATCATCAACTACTACGTGGAGCTGCAGCCCTGTGCATTTTAAAGCTACATTTCCTTAAAACAACAGGTTTAGATTGCCTTAAAATGACAAAAAAGCAGAGATATTAAATTAAACTGTACATTTGTGTCCCATTTGACCCTTCTGCATGCCTCTCTCTTCCCCTATTTCTTGTCTCTCTTCAGCTGTCCAATCCAAATAAAGTCAAATGCCCAAAAATAATCTAAAGAGGAAGAAACTACATGTCCCTGCTCTATATTGTTAAGGAAAGCATTAGGTAGAGAGCAGCAACAAAACCCAGGGCAGAGCAGACACCAATGACAACAGAATTACACTGATTACAGGTGGAGCTGGGGTGGAGGAGGGTTACAAGAGCAGCTTGAAGAGAGAACAGCAGAGCATAGCTGGGCAAGAGGAGTTTAAATAATGCAGCATGAGAGCAGTTAGCTAATAGCCTGATTAGTCAAGAATAGCCTGAGTTTAGTAAAAAAGTGAGGACCCTAAGGAATAACTTTGCACCTGATTTTTAAGACTGCCAGCTGCCACTGTGGACACACCACAGATGTAAATGCAATTAAACACTTTTAGATGTCTGCTGAATGATTATGGTCTCTTTTAAAATACATTAGACATTAAAGATCCAAGATCCTGGGCACCAATTGGGCTTTAACACATATTCAAAACAAGTACTGCTGAATTTCAACTCCTAAAATCTCAACAGATTCTTTAAATTTTATGGGGGAAAAGATTCAAGTCTGATTTAACATAACCACACTCTGTAGAAGAATAGAAAGAAGTACACTGGTGGCTGTTAACAGAAAAAGGCTCTTACTTGCTTTCTAAAGTCACATTAATTTGAAACCGACTCCCTGACTTTTATAGAAAACAATCAGATTTCCTTCTCAAGATTTGAATTTCTAAATAGATCAATCAAAAGATTTGGAAAAGATGCTCTGGAAAAAGAAGAAAATGTTATCTTTAAAGGGCCATCCTGCCTATTTAATGCCAAGTCAACCTGACAGCCGTCAGACCACACAGGAGTAAAAATAAAGGCTTTTTCTGGTTGTTCCTAACAGGCTTATCTCACCAGCACAAGGAAATTTAGATCTGTGTGAAATGATTTCACCCCCAAATAATGGGATTGTGCTTTTCTGACACATCCGGACCTCCCACCTGGCTCCCCTCCCTCCTTTTCCATGGTGCCAAACAGAAGATTGGCACTGGCATTTACTGGGAAAATGGAAACCAGTGTGAAGCGTGCATCCCACCAGTGGCTTTTAGATAGAAAGGCAAGAGGAATGAGTGCAGCAGCAGGCAGTCAATCTGTATTCATATGTTGAACACATGTCGATGATAAAGAGACTTTGAAAAGGTCACAAATTTTACCATTAGCCACCGGACGCCTTCCTGCAAACACAGAATTTCCATAACTGTGAAATAAAGAAATCTTATTCCAGCTGGAAATCCAATAAAAAAACAGCACAAAGATAAACAGCCGACACATGATTGAATCGTCTATCCTGTATTTTACATTTTCTGGGGCATCTAACGGAGCTGAAAATTGGTTTCATTTACATGCATTACTCCAACAACAAAATCCTTGACCCACTGACCTGCTTTTGGATTGAGCATGTAAACAGAATCACAGGCTTACTGTTCAAAAAATATAAAACCTCTCATTTATTCAATTTCTAAGCAACAAAAGAAGTAGATTTAGATAATATGTCTTAAAACAGCATTCGTGACCGGAAACAAATCAGCTTCAGATGCTGCAGTGGGCATTAGTTTCAGGGCAGGTTTGATAATTTGGAGTTCCCAGGTTAACACCAAAACAAAACAATCAGAGATGTTGCCATGACACTAGGATTGTGGGTAATGCAGAGCTGTTAACTACGATCATAAATAAATAAACTATATTTTTTTAGAATTAAGTGGATAATAAACAAGTATATATCTTCTCTATCAGTGTTTCCCCAACTTTTTTTAGTGGACCATTTTCACAGGGTAAAAGCCATCACAACCCAACAACTTCATTGTTATTGCTAACCTGCCTTTTGCGCTGTCCTCGGCCAGTTGGTTGAACTGACGTCGAGTGCCAGCTTGGAAAACATTAATTTAATTTCAGACTCAACCTGGTCCTGATCTCGCGCTTTCTACTTTGCAAACCTGGAAGAAGCCACTTCACCTCAGTCACACTGGCTGTCTTTGCATGCTTTACCCCTTTGGCTTTCAGTGGCTGTCTGGTCTGCAACAATGTATTTCATTTTTATTATTCTGAAAATGCATTTGGGGAGACAAAAACAATCTCCCTTGAACCAACTGTAGTTGATTGAAACTGCAAATAAATCATGTTTTTTTCTTTTGACAAGTGTTATGTCAGTAAGTTTTATTTACTGAAAGGATATTGGCAAGTTCCACTGACGGATCGTGCCAAGGAACTTTCAGGATTTTTTATCCTGGATGGATTATTTGCATATCGCAGGATGCCATTTGGTCTGAGGAATGCTGGTGCTACCTTTCAGAGGCTTATGCACATTGTGTTGCATGGTTTGGACAATGTTGAGGCCTGCATTGATGATGTAGTGATTTTGAGTGACTCGTGGTCTGACCATCTCCAGCAGATTAGAGCAGTATTTGAGCGATTTAAAGAAGCCAACTTAACAGTCGACCTGAGAAAATCTGAAATTGCTCAGGCCACTGTTACATACCTGGGAAAGGTGGTTTGACAGGGAAAGGTGCTACCAGTGTCTGCAAAGGTTGAGGCCATTGTAAATCTTTCTGTCCCCACCACTCGCAGTGAGCTTAAATGCCTCTTGGGGATGGCTGGGTATTATAGGGGCATTTTGCCGCAACTTTGCACAAGTAGTCGCCACCCTGATTGACTTGACCAGCTCCAAGGTCCCTTTCCAGTGGACACCAGAGTGCCAGGCTGCTTTTGAAAAAGCAAAAGCACTTTTGGCCTCAGCTCCTGATTTTTGGTCGCCCTTTTGCTCTATACATGGACGACAACAGTGGGGGTGAGCATCCTGTAGCATTTTTCTCAAAGAAACTGAGTCCTTGCCAGGTGTGCTATTCCACCATTGAGAAAGAAATGCTAGCTTTGGTTCTGGCTTTGCAGCACTTTGAAATCTATGTCACAACCTCGGATCCTTTGGTGGTTTATACAGACCACAACCCTTTGTTGTTTCTGCAGCGATCAGCTTTTGCTAACCGTAGGTTATTCCAATGGACTTTAGCTTTGCAGGAACTACCGCTGGAAATCCAGCATGTAAAAGGAAAGGACAATTTAGTCACGGGTTGTTTATCCCGAGTAGTAGTGGTTGATTAAACCCATTGTACATTTAATTTTTTTTAGTGGTGAATCATTCTATTTTGAATGACCTTTTGTTTTGATAAATCTCTATCTGTAATTTGAAAATGGAGCATCAAAGTACCAGAACTATGTAAAAAGAATTGAAAAGTTTATTTTTGGGCTATAATCTAGAATGTGGGCTATTTAAATTGATGTTTTGGACATTATATGGTTTTATGGCCTGTTCAAACATCTAAAGCCATTTGGTTGCTTTCTGCAACACTTACCCATTTTTTCTTTTCATATATATTGGAGTGAGAGTTTGCTTTGTATTTTGTCAACAAATCTGTTAGATTTGTTTTCTTTTAGGGGGGAGGTGTTATGCATTCTTAGATTTTTAAGAAACTGGATGACTTTTTTTCCCCACAAAAACTCTGTGAAAATTCACCCTGCTCATTTAGACAAATTTGGTGCACCTGAGGTGTCTGCTCCCAGCTGAGAGCTGTTGGTAATCAGCAGGGCTGGGAAGCTATATAGGAGGCAGGTCACTGCTCAGTTCAATTGGGTTATGAGTGTGGGAGGGTCAACACCGTCAGTTGGCTCTCTATTTGTGTTTGAATTTAAAGAAAAGAGTAAACTTTGTTTCAGGGTTTTTTGTTTGTGTGTGAGGGGGAAAAATCAAAAAATATTTTTATTTCACTTACTCCTTATTTGAAATGACTCCCACCTATCCTTATATTGGGTCAGTTTTTTCGTTATTCTATCATTTTGACTCAGTGGGTGGCAGTGTGAAGAAATAAAGCCCTGCCACCTTTAAAAAACCCAAGACCCATTTTGTTTTGTTCATGCAGTTTTTGTTAGTTTCCCCATTAGCAACCTTTGTTATAAAATTTGTGATTTCTTTTGGGGGGAAACGTAACACAAGGTTGATACAAACAACTGATGTCTTCTGTTTCACACTCAAATCTAAAAGCAGCATAGATTGGATGATGCTGTGGCTGATGAGGGACAGAAGGAAAAAGATGTGGACTTGTCTTAGTCACCCACCTCCCAGCACCGTCAATGACGTTCTGAAGGCATTCTGTGGGAGGTAGATGCACCTCAGCCAGAACTCTGGGGTTTAGTTAACGTCTGTAAATCTACCTTCAAGTGGCACTGTATAACTGGTAGTGATGCGTCATTGTGTACAAGTCAGTTAAAATAGCCGGACTTTTTTTGATGATGGGATCTAGATCCTGTTTGAGAGCTTTTGTTGTTGCTGTTATTCGATTGACAGAATAGCTAGCCAGAGAGTAGGTTTCACTGGCCCTTAGGGGAAATAGAATGTTTTTGGCATTAATAACATGAGATTCCCATTGAATAAAATAATTAAACACCATTGGAGTCAAATTTAGTATGAATGAACACTGTTAATAGAGCAAATGAAGAGTTGTTTAGTAGCCCAAGTGAGCTCTTCTTGCTGAGCCAAGCCAAATGATTCACATCATAGAAAAAAGAGCCACGATTTGCATTACTAAAAACTACGCCTAGACAACTTTAGAATAAAAGAATTCTGTTCTGACAAGGTAAGTTTCTCCACATAAATGCCACCAGGCTTTTAATTTGAAAAGCACAAACTGGCAAGGCTAAGTCTGAGTGTGAGCTGCAACTCTATCCCTCTGACTTCTTACTCTACCTACTGTTCTCTCTAAATAAAGGCATTAAAGCCCAGAGATACACCAAAAAAAGACAAAAAATGAAGATTCAGTGTGAGTGCTGTTGTGAAAGTAAACGCTGGGAGCATAAATATGAAAGTTTTATTTGATGTGAAGGCTGAAATCAGTTGTGTTTATTAAGAAATCACTGTTATATTTATTTTGCTGCATTAAATGAAGCTTATCATTAGCTTATGCAGGGTATAGAAGTCATACACCCAGCCACGATCAGCTGATGGCCAGCTAATCCAAATTACTAATTCCAAGGTTTCTCAGCCAATCACAGCTTTCTCTCAACACACCAGTGTATCTAAATATGACATGGCCTACTTCTCTCTAATCCCTTCTTGCATTACTGCAAAGACTGCAAAGCCTAGCCTCCTCCACCCCAGCCTCTTCCTTTATAGCATAAAGCTTAATGCACCCTCACTCAGATTCATGCTACTATGGATGAATTGCTTTTGAACTAATTTTATTGTATTGAATGCAGTCATAAATGTATCTATCCATATGGGGGTTTCTAGCTATGTGCTCCCTGGAAAGTCAAAGCATGCTGCTTGACATACCCAGGGAGCATCTTTAGTGCAGAGCCTTCTCCGCCAAGTAAAACTGTATATCCATTTTGCAACAGAATGGTTAAACATATGACAAGATATTCCTGAATGAAAAGGCATTCCTTATCCTACAGGGGAATCTTCATGCAGACTTTACAGACATAATGACCCTAACAGCCCAGAATCACCAGAGCCAGCCACCTAAATGTTGTAAATTAAAGCGTTATTCCTTTACGCTCTCACATCAGAGATGTGGAGCCCTGCAGGCTGAAGAGAAAGCAATCAGTTGGAGATTCCTCTGCAGACGTTAGAGCTAACTCACTTATCGTCTCTCTGCAGTCTCTGGTTCTCTGTCTCTGTTCCTCTCATGCATTCTCAATAAGTTTGTTTGCACCTTTCTTGCACCCTTGTTTTGTTAATTTCATCATCATTGTTTTCTTGTTTGTTGCTCATGGTTCCATCATGCACAACGAGTGAGATGTTGCTGATCAGAATTTGATGAAACGAGGAGACATCATGCTGCCGCTGTTTGTCGGACTTTGACCTCAGGAGGATCTACATTACGATTGCATTGTTTGACTAACTGGATTTATTCCAGTCTGCACCAAATGTAGAGGATTTAAAAAAGCTAATTAAGTTTAGTATGCAGCTTTCTCTTGTTTCTAACCTTACAAACTTGTATCGTGGCAAAGCATGCTGACATATAAATGTATTTCATTAGAAATCCTGTTTTAGATCACCTTGATGAACAGCAACAGCTGCTTTGAACCATTCAAAACATTTTTTGTTTTGGCTTTTTTGGGGGGCATGAAAACCAAAAACAAAGTCACAATATCCATTTTTAGAATTTACTGTTCATTTTGTATTATATGGTTAAAATTAGGGATATTATGACATATCTGTATCGGCAGATATGAAAATTTCTGCCAGCATTCACAACTGATATTTTGGTGATAAAAATCTGCCTATGTCAGCTGTATATATTCGCCATAAAAAAAATGAAGTTAGTGGATTCTGGGCGGCCGGACCAACAGACCTACCTCAGCTGAAACCATATTCTTCTGTCATTTTCATTCCTAACACTTTAGAGTGCTTTACTGATTAAAAAAACAACAAACAACTTCTTTAATGTCAAAGTGAAAACAGATTTCTACAAAGTAATAATCTAGTAGCTAGTAGTTCCACAGTTAGTGAAATGGAGATCACCTGAGTGCTGTAAGTGGTCACTTGTTAATCAGTATTCCTGGCTACCATTATACCATGAAGACAAAAGAACACACCAAGCAACTCAGAGAAAAGGTTTTTCAAAAGTATAAGTCAGACGTATGGGTAAAAACACACTTCCAAGGCACTGAACATCCCCTGGAGTTCAGTTAATTCCATCATAAAAAAAAAATGGAAGGAATATGGCACATGTTTAGTAAATCTGCCTAGATCAGGCGATCCTCACAAACAGCTGTGCAAGAAGGAAACTGGTAAGAGAGATCACCAAGACACCTTTGACAACTCTGAAGGAGCTACAACTTCAGCAGCTGCGATGGGAGAGACTCTGCAAAATATTGCTTGGGTTTTTCATCAGTCAAAGCTTTATGGGAGAATGGCCAGTTCTTCACTGTTGAAGAAAACTCATTATATATAAACTAGAGTTTGCCAGAGTTTGTGGGAGACTCCATGATCAAGTGGAGGAAAGTTCTTTGGTCTGATGAGACTAAATTGGTGCTTTTTGGCCATCAGAAAATACTCATCACAACAAACACACCACTGTGAAGCATGGTGATGGCAGCATCATGCTGTGGAGATGCTTCTCAGCAGTTGGCCCTGGAAGGCTTGTAAAAACAGAGGGTAAAATAAACGTGGCACATCTTGCTCAGTCTGAAAGAACTACAGCTTTGGAGAGGATTTATTTTCCTGCAAGACAATGACCTGAAGCATACAGCGAAAGCTTCACAGAAATAGTTTAAAGACAACAAGGTGAATGTTCTGGAGTGGCTGAGTAAAAACCCAAAACTCAATCTACAAGAAAATTTGTGGCTGGACTTGACACCCAATCCCCATGCAACCTATAACCTGATAGCAGCACAAATTCTAATTTAAAATTAGACAAATTAGGCCAAAATTGGACTCTGATCGCTCTCCTGATTTTCAGTGTAACTTTATGGTCAAGTTTCAATCTGGAAAGTGAAAGTACAGCTGTGGGTGAAGAAGCAAGGTGGTGGTGTTTGTCTCCATCTTTATTTGTATTGTGCTAATTCATGACCAAATTATCTCAGCACACTTTAGAAAGAGCTGATCTTGACCTTCAAATCAGTTCATCCTTAGCGTTGTAAATATACAATAAACACAAGAATGGTTGGCCATTCCCTGACCAGGTGTTATAACAAAGGTCTGCTTTGGCACAGGCAGGCTAGACCTGGCTGAAGGGTCGCCACTTGGGAACAGACTGTTTGTCTGTTGGCTAAATACCACTGTTTACACTTGAATTATTTAGGCAGGAGAAACAGCTGACACTTCCCAAAATGAAAAATTCAGCCTGCCCTAACCTTAACCCGACAGCTAAATACCAGACAGTGTCAACTCCTGGAAAAATCCATAGTCCTTAAAGTCAGTTGTGATGTGGTAACAGCTCATAAATAACAGCTACAATCCTAAATGCGTAATCTGTAAGGGAAATGGATTTGTTTTGCATGTAGGTGTTGCTCCTGCATTGTCATTGTCTATCATATTATGAGAAAGAAAATAGAAGAGCACATTTATTCTTTCTGGAGCATTTCATTGCTACCAAGGATGCAAACGGCAGAGAAAAATGTCCAAAAGCATGAGTAAAAACAATCATCCGTGTACATTATTGTAGACAAAGCTTCACTCATGGGGAGAGATTTAACATCATCATATTTCACAGCAGCTCAGTCTCTTCCCTCCTCTCACCATCTCTTCTTCTGTTTGTTTTAGAGCAAACTGCTTTAAGGTTTTCGCCATGTTTCGGCTCTGGCTGAGTGCCTTTGTGCATCTTTGATGTGAAGACAGCATGATCAAAAGCAGAGCTGCTTTGTGATGACAGGACAGTGCGCTTTGTTTGTCCCGGGGTCACCAAAGACCCCCTGCTGGCTCCATGTAAAGTACAGCATAAAAACACATCTATCTGATTGAACCTTCTCTGACTGCAAACGCAGCTGCATGAAAAGGCTGTATCCAGTCCATTTGTGAAAGACAGACTTCACATTATAAGCTGATACAAAAGCAGCACTAATCCAAAGACGTTTAATGATGTTTATTTTGAGAGCATAGTTGGAATAATAGCACAGCTATGGCAGGGCAGGTTAGGGAAATAAAGGTACGAGGAGGCAGCAGAGGCTCAAAGACACCAGCGTTCATGCATCTTTCATAAGAACTGTCAGAAGAGCGAAGCCATCCGTTTCAGGAAGCGACATTACACGGCTCATTTGGGGTGTCGTGCTGCTACACGGAGAACAGCTTCAGTACAGCAGCTCGGTGCTGAGCGTGCTGCTTGTTAAACGTAGCGTTTGGCTCCGTTTGGGAACCATAACACAAAACCCCAACAGATGGTACATGCTTGTATTCTCTTTTGTTTGCTTTTTTGCCCAAGTCAGGATTTTTGAGGACAATTTTGTGACCAACAGCCGTCTCTTTTTGTGCTCTTGAAATCCAAAAGAACAGATTTGGTGGGAATCCACTTTGGACTGCATTTTCTGGGAGGAATGTTGTTCAGTCATGCTCCAAAAACAAACAGAGCAGGCACTGCTTTACTGTAGCAAGAATAAAACCCCTATCCTGTCACAGTTTCTGCTTATTTTCATGAAAGGGCCAAGCATGAAATACAAGACTTTCAGAATAAATTCAGAACGAGAGGTATGGGTGATGTTTGTGCAAAACCAACAAGCCACAGAGCCGCATTATATACACCTAACACAAAGCATCTTTGCACAAGTGCCACATGTCTTTCCTGTTCTCCACCTGATGCATTTTTTTAAATGGCGAAGTACCTTGCCTTTCCAACAACACCCATGAGTCTGTTTGTCCTGAAATGCAGGTTGGTCAGGGGCAAAGGTGGCCTGTTCCTCTCCTCTCGTTGCAGACAGGACACCCCAGCCCCTCATCATCTCCCTTGTTCCTCCTCCCACGTCCATGTCAACACAATTGAGAAAGAAACAAGGTGTCGGGTTAAAAATTGCACTTTTGCTAGCTTGTGTTGAATGCTGTCAGCATATGCTGTTGTTTAGTTTTCTATGTTATGCAGTGGAACGTTTAGGTAAATTGAAAAGGCTCTTACTTCAAACTACAGCAACACCTTGTCAGAAGAGAATGGGCAGACTGGTTCAAGATGACAGAAACTCTACAGTAACTCAAATAACCTTCTGTAACAACCAGGGTATGCAGAAGACTATCTGTGAGTGCACAACAAGTCGAACCTTGAAGCAGATGGGCCATAGCAGCATCGGACCACACCCGGTGCCCGTCCTGTCAGCTAATACTGAGGCTACAATTCACACAGGCTCACCAAAATTGTAAGATAATCGAAGTTTGAAAAAAAGTGCCAGGTCTGATAAGTCTCAATTTCAGCAGCAGCATTCAGAAGCTAGGATCAGAATCTGGCATAAATGACATGAAAGCATGGATCCATCCTGCCTTATATCAGTGGTTCAGGCTGGTGGTGGTGTAATGCTGGGGGAGATATTTTCTTGGCACACTTTGGGTCTCTTAGTACCAACTGAGCACCATAGCCTACCTGAGTATTGCTGCTGACCATGTCCACCCCTTTATGACCACAGTGCACCCATCTTCTGATGGTTATTTCCAGCAGGAGAATGCACCATGTCACAAAGCCTAAATCATCTCAGACTGGTTTCGTGAACACGATGGTGAGTTCACTGTACTCCACAGTACTCCACAGTCACCGGATCTCAATCCAACAGCGCACCTTTGGGATGAGGTGGAATGGGAGATTCACATCATGGATGTGCAGCTGACAGATTTCTGAGGAATGTTTACAACACCTTGTTGAAACTATTCCACAAAGAATTAAGGCAGTTCTGAAGGCAAACTGGTACTAGCAAGGTGTACCTAATAAAGTGGCTAGAGAGTGTGTGTAACTAAGTGAACATATGGTTTCAAATTTTTGACTCGATAACTTTAAATTTACATTTTCAAGTTTAAACTTTGTCCTTTGGAGAAACCAGTGACAGTAAATCCTTCTTCTGTGTTTGTGTTTGCTTTCTTTCATCTTTCTAAATTGACTTTGTAGGAATCCGCACTTCTCTTGCAGCCTTATTTTCACCACCTCTTACTGAGATTATCATCTTTCTTTGACCTTTAAAAATGTCTGTGATAAGAAAAGAAAAATGATTTAGAAAAGAAAAGGAGGGAATGAAGTCAAACTTTGAGAAAAATAATGCTTCCAAAATCTCCAAAAATTAGTAATGTGATGTTTGGAAACACGCAAATAAAATAAAAATGAGACATATTGAATATGCACATGCAGCATTTATACAATCAGGTAAGGGCAGAAATATATCATCAGCTGAAGCTCCATCTAAAACGTTTTGTCAGCTGTAAATGATACCACTGATAAAGCAAAGTTCACTGAGCTGATGAACTAGAAGTTCTCATAAATGTGAGTAAAGGCATAATGATTCTTCTGCTAACAGCTAAAGAATTCTGCTGCTAAAAGGTCAGACTGGAAGCCCTATGATTCAAACATTTCAAGATTGATTTGCTGTGATCATTTGTGCAACTTTTTGAGTTTTATGAAATCCAAGCCTTGAAGGTTTTAATAATTGACTCATCAAAGTCTCTATTAGTCTAATTTGGAGATTGTTGAATGATGCATTCACAGTTCTGATTTAAACCCTGGTTGACCTTCGAGGAACTGCAGGGGGCAGTGACTGTGAGCCCGCTCACTGTGACTCATCAGTGTCTTTCTTATACCAACACCCAAAAACCAGACACATCAGAGGAAATACACACAGACAGACACAACAGAGGAGGCTATTTCATGCTACAGTGCTACTGAAGCAGAAAACAGACGCTGCTTATCGGAGAGAATGTGCCAAAGTGATGGCAGATATATAAGAGCACATTTATCTCAAGTGTTTTTAGAAGGATTAATTACATACTGACACCCACTCACACACACAGACATTCAAAGACACACATACACGACTGCTAGCACATTTTTACAGCAAGTTCTTCTGAATTTGATGATTTAACTTCCAGTCTGGTGACATGGCTTTCTAGATTTTTGTTTCAAAGGTGCCAGTGGAGCCCAAAGATGAAGTAAAGCAAGTTGGAAAGTCCACTCAGGCCGATGTGCCATGACATTTAACATGAGAGATTTGAATACCCTGTTAAAATATGAACATTGTGAATAATTGTGTTCAGACCTAAATAAAGGCAATCTTTTCATGGCCATGGACAGAAACTTTCTGTAGATAAACATAATCAAGTTTTAAACCTTACAAATGTTCAACATTTTGCTGCAAAAAAGAAAATGTGACACACTGACATGCTTTTCTTCAATATTTCCAAATCTACTTAAAATGAAGTGGAAAACGCTCAAACTTGTGCCTTATACACGGTCATAAATCAAGGTTTCTCACTCAGGTAGCTGGTGGTAAGTCTACCTTAAATGGTTATGACATTATGTCTAACAATCAACTCTAAAAAGAAAGCAAGATAGACTGAGTGAATGATGCTGTGGCTGATAAGGGACAGTAGGAAGGAGGAAGTGGGCATATCAAGGTAGATTCTCTTCAGATGAAACTAATTAATCTTGAAGTGAAGTAAAATAGTGTATTCAGAAGCAACTTTTAAATGTATAAGTATGCAAGAAGCTACTCATTTACATTGTAATACCAAGTACACATGTTTGAACAGAAGTTTATCTGTGGTCTAACAACAGAATACTCTCACATTGTGGTTTATATCAGAGTCTGAAAGCATAACTGTTAGCTGTAAGCAGTCAGTTCCTTCAGTTAAAGTGTGCCAACATGCTGCTGTTCATACTGCCTTAAGTGTTTTGGGTTTGAAGCAGCCATTTACTACCTCTATATGTAATAACGTCCCATTTCAGTCTCCAACCACCACCCCAAGCTTCTCTGCAGGCAGCTCGCCATTACCAACACCAACTGCCCATTCCTGCTGTGACAGCTTGAGCTCTGCCGAAAACAATCACTCCCTGTTTGTTTCCTCTAATGATGGCAACCAGCAACCCACCCCCTTCGACCCCCTCCCTCGCCAGCCCCCTCTCCTCCCCCTTTCCTCCCCTCCTAAAGCACCAGCAGCCTGCAGATGTTCAACATTTCTCCTTTGTTCTTCACATCTCTGAGGCGAGTAGGGACTGTTTGTCCTCGTCACAGTGTTAACAGAAAACACAGAGAGATGTCCTGAATAAAAAACAGCTGTTAGACCCAGAAAGAGTGTTCCCACTCTGAGGAAGAAAACAAACACCAGCACGAGGTAGGACACAAGCAACTATTAAATACTTCAGTTGTCTCAAATGTTTCGAAGTGTTTTCAAAGCAAGAGAAATCTATCATTTTTATAGTTGTGGTCCATGTCATCTCATAACTTCTGCTATGACAAGACAAGATATGTCTATCATTGTGGAAATGCAGGATCTCACATCCAAGTCTCTACATAAGAGTATGAAGTGATACTGATAGCTGCTGTTCTGTTGCTGTATCTTAATTATATTTTGTGCGGCTAACTTGTTAGTTTGGCTGCAAATTCTGACACCCTTGCTCTCTTTTGATGCAGTTTTTCTGAAAGGGTGTGTTGCTGCCTTGTAACAGCTGCATCATGTCTTGAGTTTCATTTTGGCTATGTTGGCTACCAGGTTAAAAACCCTGAGACCTGATAAATAGAAATACAAATCAGCAAATTTTTGGTATTCTTGGACCTTTAATGAGTGAAGTATTGATATCAACATATAGGAAAATTTCAGCCAATAAATAAATATTAGCTTATATTAGGATGAATATGTACCTATATCAGTTCTAAACATCACCCTTTATCAGCTATAAATATCAGCCTATATAACCTGTAATAAAAGCCTATATCTGCAGTAAACGTCAGCCTTTATCAGCTGTAAACATCAGCCTATAACAGCTGTAAATATCAGCTGTAAATATCAGCCTATATAACCTGTAATTAAAGCCTATATCTGCAGTAAACGTCAGCCTATATTAGCTGTAAACATCAGCCTATAACAGCTGTAAATATCAGCTGTAAATATCAGCCTATATAACCTGTAATTAAAGCCTATATCTGCAGTAAACGTCAGCCTTTATCAGCTGTAAACATCAGCCTTCCTCCCACTACCAAAGAATGCTTGTTAGGTTAACTGGTTACTCTAAATTGGCCAAGATGTGAATGTGAGTGTGCCTGATTGTCTGTCTCTATATGTCATCCATGTGATTGTCCAGGTTGTACCCAATGACCACTGGGATAGGAACCCCCCCCACCCCCACCCCCAGCATGTAATTTCTGTGTGAAAACACCCTTCAATTATACAGAATGCTTTAATGCTGAGTTCCCCAATGATGATAAATTAATGAATCAAGTCAATAGTAGGGAGATTAAGTGAGGGAAAAGTGATGAAGAAAGCCAAGGCTGTGACAACAGAGTGACACAGCAAATGTGCAGCAGACAAACCTGGTATGAAAGTGGTGATGGTGCAACCAGAGCAGACATGAGCTGCAGCCAACATGCAGCAAACACGCATCCAGTTTGGTCATGTCAAGTAATGATCTGAGATGATGAGGTAGAAAAGCTGTTAAATTTGGCCATGGTGTGTCACACTGATTTCAAGATGTTAGATGTTTTGTAAGTAGGCTTTAAACTAGTTTAACTGCCTGATAATCAAAAAAATCCAGTGGAGCATGTCTCTGCATCCTGACTTCAGACTAAATCCCAGATTTGAATTACTTGTGGCTCCACTGCTGTTCAGTGGTAACGTTTTTCCGTCTGTATATTAAAGTGTGCCATCACACTAGATAGCTCGGCGCTTAATCAATAGAACCATTCCAGTTTTGGTGTCAGTTATTGTGGTGTTACCCTAATAAATTTAACCCATATTTTCTGCTTAAATTTGAACCGTGGTTTCAAAGAAATAAAAGATGTGAAGAAGTGTGAAATATTAATTAGTCTCTCTGCGGGGCTAAAAAATAATCAAAGCTGCTGATAAAAATGTTCTCAAGGTGAATGCAGGCTGGATTTTTATGCCCAGTGGGGAGATTTTAGAGGGAAAAATGGGAAACGGTCTCTGCAGCGCTGATGGATGATCACTGAGTAGCAGGAAAATATGAGGAACCATCATGCTTTGAGTGGCTGCCGACCTTATCAAGACACCTCGGGGTCTACAGGGTTTCATCTGAAAAGAAACAGCAGCCTCCAGGGAGCGGATGGAGGAGGAGGAGGAGAAGGGGAGCCACTGGGTGGAGAAGGAGAGGACGAATGGCATCGGAGAGAAGATAGAAGGGTGACTCTTTGGTGAAATCTGCCCTTTAGATGAAAAGGCATTAGTCAGCCAGGACCAGTGAGTGGAGAAGCTAACATGATTGGATTTGGCTGGAAAACACGAAGAAGAAATGCTCCCCGAGGATGGGTGGAAGAAGAACGATGGACAGAGGCAAGCGTGGGAGCCAGCGGGGGTTTGATTGGGAGAGGCTCTGTGGATCAAGCTTTTGTCACCAGCTTTGCACTCATGACTGGCACTAATCCACTTGTCCTGATCTGATTAGGAGACTTTGCTTGGCAACATGGGAAATGCCAACTGTAGCTTCAGTCCATGCCCGGCTCCTCAGCTCCTCTGCTCTCCTCATTTCAACGTAATCATTCGCATCGCATGCAAAAGGCCTATACATAGATGTGGAGAGGTCACATGTGATGAAGTCAGAGGAATAAATCAGCGGAAAGATGAGCATAACGCTTCTAGAGGAACATCAGAGGATATTAAGTGATGCTGTTATTAACAGTTGACTAAGAGCTTCCTAAAGATTAAAATGTCTTTAACCAGGGATGAGTTTGAAATTAAGACATCATTAAAAGACCAAGACAGAGACACATCCATCTGCTAACATGCAAATTCCAAAACTTCAATGGATGGAAAATTCAGCAAGGATGCTAGTTATATTAAGGTGTAGTAGGCTTTTTAATTTTTTGCAATTGCGCCAGAACATTTCTTCAACCATTATTCTCAAAATTGGTTGTCAGTGCTGCAGCAAAATCCCTAGGAACCTTCCCTTGCCTGTTGAGTTTGTGTCCTTTGCATGAATATTGCCATGATAAGGGAAGAGGACTTTTTTTTAGTCACACTGAATGTGCTCTTTGGAAGTCACGTTTTCATCAAGTGAAAACTGTATTTAAAAGAACTCAATTTCGTGTCCATATTAGTAAAAATGTTCTTAGGCAATCTTAGTTATGAAGCTCAGCATTAGTTCATGCAGGACACAGTAGTCATACACCCAGCCGTGATCAGCTGATGGCCAGCTGATCCCACTTATCGTCTCCCAACTCAAACAGCCAATCACAGCTCTTTCTCCCAACATAGTAGTGTATTTAAATATGACCCACGTCTCACTGCTTGCATTAATGTTGCTGCTGGCAAAGCTTAACCTCCTCCACCCCAGCCTCCTCCTTTATAGCATAAAGCTTGTTATACCCTTATATTGAGATTAATGCTTCTATAAATTAACTGCTTTTGAACTAATTTTATTGTACTCAGTACGCATTGTCACAGGTGTATCCAACCATATGGGGTTTTCCATCCATGTGCTTCCTGCAGCCTCAAAGGATGCTGCTTGACTAACCCAGGGAGCATCTTTTGTTGATCAAGTAAAACTGTATATCATTTTGCAATAAAATGGCAAGATGAATGACAAGAGTGTTCCTGACAGAATAGCTGTTCTTGAAAAGTAAATAAAACTAAGCATGAGTTCAGTTTTGCATATAGAAAAAGCTGCAACTGACAAAGCTAATTTTGTCCCATGTCAAAAGCATGCTAAGATACACAAATGCTTGTGCAGGCGTAGGTGCACTGCCATAAATGACTGTATCGTCAGCATAAAAATGAAAAGAAAAAATATTCTGTCCAATGCAATCAATAAGGTAAATAACAGAGGTCCCAGCACCGGACCTTGTGGTACTCCCTTGTGAATTTGTAGCACCTCTGATGTTAACACCCCTTAATTTAACAGTATGGGTTTTGCCAGTAAGATAGTTTGCAAAAGACCTTAGAATACAGTATAACCACTCAACCTTACACACTGATGCACCAATGTATTATAAGCACTAATCATTACAGGGTGAGAGAAAAGCTTACAGCCCACAGTAAATAAATGACTTGAAGATCTAGAAACATATCTCATTCACATGAAAATGCACTGCAGTGAAATGGATTTACACACATCTTGTTTAAATGTGCATAAGTAGAAAAAAATAGGAATCACTGGAAGCCAAGAGAACATTTCCTAAAAGTTTCAAAATTAAAAACCATCCTTATGCGTATCATATTGGATAAAGTATCTTTCATGCCTGATAAGGTTCACATAGAAAACAGCTGCTAGGTGAATAAAAACTGCAGTTTTACCATTTTTAATCACCATGTTCCTGTTTTGTATGCCATCAGCACGCTGAGCTAATTAGCTTAGCTGAGCCTCCGGTTTGTAGTGAAGATAAATTAATAAATAAATCAGAGTCAATTCATGTAGAAGGAGACAACCAAATCCAGTGAGACTATATGAGGACTTCTGATGAAGTCCTGATTTTTCTTCTGATATCCATAAGACAGCCATGAGGTCCAGGTTATTGAAATATTAATATGAGCATGTGGAGGTCGACCCTGCTCTCATTTGAACTTAATAAAAGACTCGTATTGATCACATAGGTTGGCATGATATGAATGTGATTTCAAAATTTACATGAATGGAGGTGAAATGATGAAGAGGGAGAGTTTAAATCTGCTGAGGGAGAAAGAGAGAAGGGGATTCAGACAGGCGTACTGTCAAAAAATGAGAGCCCTCTGCAGAGCAGAGCTCGTGTGGAACAAAGGGTGGCAGGGAGGGAAGGAGGATGGTGAAGGGTGAGGGGGAAGTGGAGGGGGAGGAAAAGGATGGGCAGGTTGCTGAAATGTCACTGGGAGTGAGGTGAGAGGAGACAAAGGAGAGAGGGAGGGTGGGGAGGAGATGTCTGCTTATTCAGAGACTCATAGTAGCAAGGAAAACCATTCATTTATTTTAACCTACTATCAATGCTTATACAAGACTGGTTTTCAACTGGTGGTTCAATGTTGTGGCAAAAGTTATTGATTTATGGAAGCCTTCAGCAGAAATCTATCCCACTGTGCCATGATAACACAGGCATTTGGGTTATTTTCTTGATCTTGACTTACTGAGCTCATTAACTTTAAATATAATGGCTTGTTTTCCAATGATAATTCAGGTGTTTTCTCAATATCTTAAGAGAACCCCTGGAATCTATGTTATCACAAGAAAGAGTAATAAATATATGCATGCACGTCCGTCCCTTTGTTCAGTCATACTTTGATTTTTTTTTTTTTTTCATTTTCAGTTTGGCTAATGATTTCTGTTTCAGAAGGTCATGGTGGATCTCTGAGGACAGGCACGTTGAGAAATGCTAAAGTTTGTTCCTCCTTTGCACTAAAACTTCACTTTAAACACTGCTTGATCTCGATTTCAAACTTGTAACATCAGGGATAAGGTAGAAATGTACTCACATTCACATAAGCAACAACGGAAAGAAAACATGTCTTATACAGTATCTCCTCAACAGGCTTTTCTGTTTTCACAGTTTGTTGACTCCACTCATACTGAAATTTGAACTATCAATGCAACAAACAAATTTCTGTGTAGCTTTCACAGTAAGCTTTGGCTCATTATCTTGCTGAAAATAAATCTTCTCCTTAGTGATAGTTTTTTTGCAGACAGAATAATATTGTCCTCCAGGATTTTCCTATATCTTGCTGCATTCATTTCACCTTTACAAGCCTTCCAGGGACGGCTGCTGAGAAGCATCCCCACAGCATGATGCTGCCACCACCAAGCTTCACAGTGGGGATGGTGTATTTGCAGTGAGGTTGTTGGCCCTCTATTCTCCTGATTTTCTGTGCATAAGATGCAAGTAGGCACTCATACAGGCAGGTTGAAAGCTTTGACTTATTGAGATGTGTGCTAAAATTTAAATCAAGCCATGATGCTGCAGAGACACAGCCACCATGCACCCAGTCTGAAACGGCTGCTAGTGTTACTCTTGATTTAACATTTAAAATTTGACTAAAGGACTAAACAAACACTGCAACAGTTTGAGAAATTATCATAGCTTTTAGTGCTTTTAAATGCAATAGTTCAAGTAATTACTGGTTACAGAAGTAAATTTTTTCTTGCATTTCATTTTTTTTTTAAAGAAAGCATTCATAAATAATTCAAAGAAGGATCCTCTTTAAGCCTTGGGCCATGTTTTAACCATTTAGTCTCACCTAGACTAATTATCTTAAAGAAGCTTGTAAAACATCAACCCTCTGGTGAACAGTCAAGCTCCAAACATCCTTTTTTTTTTTTCAGGACGCCCTGGGCTTAAAGAATATGTGTGCTCCAGTAATGTCACCTGAATTTTTGAAAAACTTTAGAAACTAAAAGGACAAAAGAAAAACCAAACCAAAATATACACAGCATCCCAGCATGCTCGGCAAACCTAAAGAGGTTATAGCTAATGGATTATTTCTCTTTGTTTACTTTGGATCTGCGACCTACCGACACCTAAAAACCCAGGCTGTGGGGGATCTTGGTTAAACATGGAAAAAGGAAGTTGTTATGGATTGAAAAATGAAATAGGAGAACATTAAAACAGTTCTGATGACTTCTGACTTGTCTACTGAGCTGTCTGTGATTTTTTTCTAAAGAAAAATGAGACATTAAGGAGCAGTGGTGGACTTATTTTATGTCACAGTGACTGCCTTAACAAAAGTGTGTTTAAGGAGAGAATAAAGCATGTGATTAATCGTGATTTAAAAAATGGGCTAATTGTGGACCTTGATTAATCATGATTAACTCAATTAATCTTGACAGCCCTAGAAAAAATACACTTTTGTTTGTGTAGATAACAAAGTATTTTTTATAGTTAATGGGAATTAAATGGTTTAATTACTTGACTAAATAGTTTAATTCTAGTTCTCCAGAAATTTGGGGGTTAAAAAAACATTTAAAAATTCATTTTTGTACTTTAAAGTCAGATTGTGTACCAAAAACATGACGTTGATCTCTGCCCTATCCCTGTCTTTATTACTAAAAATGTACCCGGTGCCCCTTCATTTTGATTCTGAACACTCTGGCAGACGATGACTCTCTCTGAGTTTAAGTTATTCTTCTTCTTTGATTAAAAGTGAAAGCAAAGTCACTTCAATCCTTGGGGAAATAAATTTCTCTTAATGAGAAGAAGTTAAAAAATCATGTTTCTATGAAGCTGTAGAATTCCCGGTATGATGAAGGGCAAGGTGAAAAGAGTCGGCTCTACTTTGGTGAAATATTTGGATTTCTTTCACATGCTTTGTCTTGTATGAGGATTTGTAGTTTTTCTGATGTTAAAAGGAGAAAGATGAAGTCATAAAGTCAAAGCGTGTAAAAAACGACAGAGTTCATGTGCAAAAGGGTGTTAAAGATATGAAAAGTGACGACAATCTGCAGAAGGAGCTGAGCGTGGTCGCTGCTTTGAATACTAATGATCAGTAACTGCAGCACAAGGTCAGAGAAATGAGCTTTAGTTTCTCTGAATAAACATGAAATCCTCCTAAAACGCTCTGAATATTCATCAGCAGCACTGTTGTCGTCTGGCTGTGACTGGGGCGAGGGCTGTTTGGCTCAGTGAGCACAGCAGGGGGGGAGACACCGATATGAGGGGATTCCCTGCACGGGTGAAGACACCAGCAGCACCCAGTGAGCACCCAGGGGTCCAGAGATGGCACGCAGAACAGCCATTTCTTCCTGTAGGAAATCTGTTTTGATGGGATTCAAATGCACCTACTTAACTTCTTCAACAAGAGAGGACCTGCGTGCCTCTTCCTCTCATGGAGCTGTTAAACATCTCCGAGCTGCGGTGATTTGCGAACGCGTGAAAAGGTGAACGCTGAGACGGCCTGCAGAATAAATATTTCACTGTTTATGTTTGACATGCTCTCAGTTATTACCCAACAAGAGAGGAAGCAAATCTTTTTCCCCTGTTTCCGCTCAGTTGAAATGGAGTGCTCCCTCTGGCTGTTTATCGCTCTCCGTCTGAATAATTTGATTGCAAAGATGATTTTTGTTTCCTCCTGTGAGTTGAGGAACCTGAAGTGGGGGATGAGGCAGCATCTCTTTGGTCACATTCTGCAGCAGAGTTGATTATTTTAGGAAAGCATTGAATTTGCTGTTATAGGCATGCTTTCTGCCTCCAACAAGATAAATGTCAGTCATTTTTTTGTTTCCTTATTTGAGTCAAAGATTTCACTTCTAAACATACAACTGTGAGAATACTGAGAATACCTGTTTTAACGTACTTTAACCTTGTGTCGTGGACCACTTTTTGGTCATTTGAGTTATTCATCCTGCAATATTTCTGTCTGTGATGTTTTCATATTAAGTAGGGATGGGTAGTTTTAAAATGAAATTAGTATTCTGATTAATTATAATAAAACCTGTCTAAACTGAGAGAAAAAAATCATGATTGGACCTCCTTTGACCTTAATTTGACAGACACATTTTAATGTCCTTTCTGTGAAGGTCAGTAAAAAAGTTTCTCAATTCTGTGTGTGTATCATGATGGCCAACACAGCAGACTAGACACTAGATTCATTCACCAACAACTGGAGTCCATAAGAGTTTCAGTTTCTCGTTGGTAAACCGTGTGGTCTCTGGAAAACTTTCATTTTGATGGAGAAAAACTAAAGCTGAAGTATTTCATACGGGTCTGATATTTGTCATGTACAAAATGTACATCCACCTTTGTGTAGTTTTTTCTTTCTTTACAGCTCTCACAATGTTTCTGTCTTCAACTGATGCTGTTATCCTTGGTCTACCCATTCAACATCTGTCATTGAGTACACCAGTGGTTTCTTTCTTCTTCAGGACATTCCTACTGGTTGTACTGGTTATGGCCGATGTTTGTGCAATGGCTCTGATTGATTTTCCATCTTCTCTCAGCTAGCTTGTTTTTCACCCATTGACAGCTCCCTGGTTTTCATGTTGGTTACACCTCTAACTATCTATTAATGCAGTCTGCACAGGCAAAACCCAAAATCTGAAACTTAGTGTAGACATTCAGCGCTATTTATTGTGTGACTACTCAATGTAATAGGACACACCTGGGCAACAAAACACACCTGTCAGTCACATGTTCCAATACTTTTGCTCCCATGAAAAATGGGTGGGTTCAAACAAAGAGTGCTATCTTCAAATTGGTGTATCAGATCCAGATGTAAATACCTGAAATAAAAGCTGAAATGTTGATCTTTTGTCTCATATTCATCTTTTGATGTCAAACCCAAATGTTTTCAGTCTACAGCAAAAATAAAGGAATTGGCCTCAGTGTTCTAAAACTTTTGGAGAGGAGCGTATGTTGTACCAAATGTTTTATCATGTAGTATCGTAAAAACACATTTTTAAAGTGCAATAACATTTTAATCACTCATGTTTTATTGTTGTTATAACCTGTGTTTTAAGACATAATAACTGTGTAATAGCTGATATTCTATTGTGTAAAAATTGTAATTGCTTATGTTTTCATTGTATAATAATTTCATAAAAACTTGTGTTTTTAATCATGTAAAAATGTCCATTTAACATTTTTTGTGTTATAACCTTGTTATAACTTGGTTTTTTTTTGTGTGTGTGTAACAACATTAGAATCAGTACTGCCTTTATCATGTTATAACTGACTTTGGTTAAAAAGGGAGGAATCACGTCCAAAATCACCTGCCTTTGTTTTCTTGTTGCATAATTTCCTAAAGTTGGCTCTCTGCTCACACGGTGAGCACATGGTGATTTATCTGGACCTTAGTCCTGTCAATTAGCAGATGAACATGTGAGTAGTTGCTGCAGCAGCGTGCACAGCTGCAGCATCAGCTTTGTACCATAATAGTATCATAAGCAGCATTATAATCAGGGCTTTAAGAGGAGAGGAACAGTGTCATTTGGGTCAAACTGTGTGTCAGCGGCTTTTCCTCCCTGACTGCAGTCAAATTAGCACAGTGAGCGGAGATGTGTCCTCGCCTCGTAGTGTTAGCTCAGCAGATCAGGGCCACTGTGTCAGTGAGCACACACAAATCCAGCGGGCATGTAAAATCAAACCAGTGAGAGTTACACTATCATGAATTTCATAGATGACGAAACACCAGCTCAGTTTATTCAGCTGAACAAGGTCAGCTCTGACGGCTCTTTATGATTCACTTTTATTTTCCTCTAAACACTCTGCATACATAAAAATTATGAGTGAAAATAAACATCCAAAACTTTTAAAAATTGTTAATAAAAAAGTCAGGAGAAGTAGATTTGACCTTTCTTTGATTGGCATTTCTTTACCCACAACAACAGCCCATGATAATCAGTGAAGACCTACATAATCTATTTGACTCGCCTGGTTCAAAACCAAAGGAGAAAGCAAAAGTCATCAATAAATTCATGATAATTAGTCTCTAAATAGAGGATTTAATGCTTTACTTTCCTTGTCATCATCAGCATTAGTAATTAGATGCAGGGTTAGCTTGGATATGCTGTCTATGTTTCTAAGAATTAAATTCATGCATTTTGGTTCCTTATCTTTCAGCAGTGAAAGAGGCCGTATGTCTGCAATGTAATCCACATTGGATCAATGTACATCCTGTAAAAGCTGTCGGTCTTTTCACTTTGCTTTTAATATTGTGTTTCAAAGTGGTCCAGTCCAGTTTCATTCAGTATAGTATGCAATTATAACCTTGCAAAGCAGATGGATTCGCCTGTTTCCGTGTTTCTCACCGGTGAATCCATCTTACAAAGCTCCCATCTGAAGAGTTTGGGCCCTGTTAGAAAGTCACAGAACAAATCAGCGATGAGGAGCAGTACCTTCAGGCACGGCAGAGTCGTGCCATAAGCAAGCAGCGACGAGGCCGGTGCAATTATGGCGGAAGAGATTAGCGTGGATGCTGCTAAAGTGCCAGTTCTATCAGAACTTGACGACGTTTCTTCGTTAAGAGAAGAACAAAGAACAGCAGTAAGTTGGTTTCTTTTCAAAAATGACAAAAGTTGTGTGCTGACATGTCTATAGTCGCCATGGTTCGTGTTGTGCAGTTCTATATGTAGTTTATTCCTCGGTAGCTACACACATGCACCTCGGTAGCAGCTACGACGTCACATGTTTTGTTGCTCTGATTGGCCCATAAAGATGTAACAGACAGAATGTTCATCCAATCACCCTCCGACTTTTTTTTCAAAGGCTCTGCCCTTTCCCAAATCCTGTATATCGGAGGTTTTCCAGATAGATGTGTGAAACACATCCATCTGGTTTGTCAGGTTGATGCAATTATTAAAGTTGGGAAATGTAGCAAAACAGTGCATGTTATCTTGAGATCTAGTTAGGCTTTTTTATGTCTCTTTAAAGTGAAATCCAAACTTTGTCTTAACACACTAGATATGTTGGAATTTGGTTGCTGTAAACATGTGAAAACACTGAGAGCTATGTGACTGACTTTTTGATGCAGACTAAAAGAGTTCTTCACCTCTTTCCTGACTGGGTTTTAGTTGCACAGGGCAAATATCTGAGCATGTGACATCATCGGTCTTAATGGAGAATTACCGCGCCCCCAAATGCTAGAATGATATAAAATCACCAAGCTGTTGATCTCAGTACAGTCTGTTGTTAGCTGATGTCACTGCCTCCACTGAAAGTTAACAGCCAGCTACACGCTGTGTTTTTGCTCATTGTGAGGTAAATCTCCTACAGCTATTAGCCAGGGTGGCCCACAGGTCATTAAGCGCATCATAACAGAGAGAGTTGTACCAGAAAACAGTAAATTTAATCCCCAACTTCTGTCTCTGCATTTTTTTAATTTTGAAAGAGGATTTTATTTCTCATGAGTGGGTGTGGCTTCGTCACATTAAAATGACACGCCCACACCATCCTACAGCAGATTTTACTGCCTCTTTTTTCATGATTTTGATACTTAATTGAACTAAGAGATGTTTTTAATGACTGGAATTTGGTCTGGTGGTTCATAACAGGGGCCTGTCATACAACAAACGTATTGTTGTTTTTATCACTTTACAGGGGCTTTAACCTGATGATGTAGTGAAATAACGGCTGACTCAACCAGCTTTCACTTTCGTTATCATGGCACAATAACAATTCAGAATCATACAGCCTACAAAATAACCTAAGATAAAATATTTTTATCTTAATTGATAACGTTAACTATTAACAAGACCCATTTGTTCCAGCCCAAGCTGTGTAATTTACAAGTATATACCAAACAGCATGCAGCATTTATCTATTGAGGTAGAATGAAAAAAACATCCACAGGTCAGGATGTTTAAGGACCAGGAGACATTACTTTCTTTCTCCTCTGCTCTCTGTCTGTAATAGTACTAACATGAGTGTATTTTAGCAAGATAATAAAGGGGCAATGTATTTGCCGACTGGTGAATAAAACAGGCATTAGGAGTAGATGCTGCTGTTGCATTGGCATGCATTAGTATCAGTGTGCTAATAATACACATGGAAGCACCAAACATGCATGATGATGATGATGATGATGATGAGCAGCCTGTGCATCTTGTAACAAATCTGACTGTATTTATCAGAAATTGAATCTCCCCTCTCCCATGAGCCTAACAGAGCCAATCGGCAGGGGGAGGGGTCATCACTAAGCCGCATCAATATAACCAAAGCATGCTTTTCTGAGCATGCATATTAACATGCATATGCATATGAATGCTGCGTGCTTTGAACACACCACACTTAATCCCACTTCCATTTGCACACAGCCCACATTGTGCGTGGTTAAATGATTCCCAGACCCGTTCAGCTGATAACTTTAACTCTGAGTGTCAGATTTCATTTCATTTGTGTTCGCCACCATCCAGGAACAACATGGGCTGATCCCAGTGCTGAATAATTCATCAGTTACAGTACGCTGCCAGACAACGACAGAAACTCCAGACTATTTTAGGGCAGGAGAAATGCGCTGGCAGCTGCTGGGAGAAAAGGCAACGAGGTTTCATTTCCGTCACTTTAGACTTCAAGAAGCCTTCAAGGAAGAAGCTCCACAGTGACACTGAGAGATATCATCAATGTTTTCTACTGTAAAATCCATCCTATTCACTCCCTTCAAGGATGCTGATAAGACACAGACTATTTCTGCGTTTGAAAAGCCTCCATGATATGTCAAAATAAGAGTGAAAATCTTTGTGGAAATACAGATTCAAGAGGATTTATATGCTGCATTTCCACCAGGTTGTCCAGCTTGGTTCAGAACAGTTTTAGAATTTAAAATTCTGAACTTTTTTGCATCTCAACAGCCAACTCCATCCCATAAGCGTCCCTTACTGTCAACTTTATAGTCTCGTGATAGAACTGACAGGCTCTGTATTGCACTTTCATTTCAAAGTCTGCCTCTTTTACCATTGTCAAATGATCTTCAATATAGTTGTCACAATGCTGTATTTCAAATGTAGATCTGTCAGCATGAATATGATATTAATATTACTGAAATATCAGTCAACCACTCAGCTCCACCCTCCTATAGCACTTACTTCCTTTGTTGAACTGAGGCATTTTTTCAATGAAAACTGCACTCTGTAATGTATATCTACTAATTCTTAAAATACTGTTGGCATTTCACTGATAATTGTCACATGTCAAGGGAGAAAACTTATTGTGGTAAAGTCTTCCTGCTTCCAGCATGAGTTACACACAAAGCATTTTGGAAGCAAGCAGCAGCATGAGGCCCGAAGGTACTGCCACTTTTGAACAAATTTTCTCCCTCAATATTTTAAATCCATATATGAAACAGAAGTACTGGTTTACTCTTTAGAAAATATACCAAAAAATTATAACAACATAAGTCGCCCCAGTATATAAGCCAATGTCTGTTTTTGAAATCTCCCACGGGGAGTCAGGAACTCTCTCTCATCACATTTAACCAGTTATTGCAAAATTGATGTACAGTTTTGTTTGGTGGTAAAGACTAAAGACACTCCCTAGGTTAGTCAAGAGGCATGCTTCAAAGTTCTGAGGAGCGCAGTGCTATTTATGGCAATGTATTTCAACATTTTATCAATTTTAGCATTAATCCACTCGTAAGCGGAGGGAATGCACAATTTTATCGGCAAAATATCAGTAATGGCAGCTGAAAAAGTTAAATATTGGCATAGACAGATATCTTGCTGATATTCACAGCCATGCAGTATCTATAAAAATGACCCTCTCCCCTTGGATGTTTTTCCCTTTCATCAATTTTATGAATCAATCATGGTCAATATAATTTGGCAAACACAGCATCCTCACTGTGAAGCACAGTGAAGGCAGCATCATGCTGTGGGAATGCTTCTTGGCAGACATCCCTTGAAGGCCTGTAAAGGTACAGGGAAAAATAAATGAGGAAACATATAGGAAAATCCTGGAGGACAATCTTACTCAATCTGCAAGAGAACTACAGCTTGGGAGGAGATTTTTTTTCCAACAAGACAATGACCCAACCATACAGCAAAAGCTGCACAGAAATCATTTAAAGACAAGGATATTTCAGCATATTTGACACCAGCAAAAATCCAAGTCAGTCAGTCATTTCACATTTGCAATTTTTCAAGCATTTATTATGCTAGCATAGCATATCATAGCTTGGCGTCAGGCTCCAACTTAATCACTCCTTACCGACATCTTACATGGAGTGATGAGAAAACATCTTATACCCCCAGCAGAGGAAGAGACAGGAAATCTTGCAGCTTAAATAGGCTGCTGAATTAGGAGGATGGGGGTCATGTGATTTGATTACATAGATGTCAGGTGTGAATCGTTGGGCTCCAAATTACTGCCTGAACTAACTCACAAAGTTCGTCACATATTATGCGCCCCCACAAATATGATGGTGAAACAAAAGTGTTAGGTCAAGAGAAAAGCATTTTTGTGGGAGAATGAGCTGTGAGTGGCTGCAAGAGAATGTCAATCACCTGGCAGTCAAGCAGACGCACATACTTGTGGTAATGATATTGCATGTCTTGGCAATTTATACTGATATTTCAGCTGTCCTGGTATATAAACCTTGTGTCCACTTTGAGGGATTTGATTGGTCAAGAAGCAAATCAGGTAAAGCTGTGCTCTTTAAAATAGACTTAAAAGCAGTTCTGCACAGGAATCAGCATGTTAGCCTTTAATAATACCTCTGTGTATAACAGGGGTCAGCTCTTAGTTGCTTGTGTGGACCCCAACCCCAGCTTTAATATGGGGTCCAGTCCAAACAGCATCAATATGGAAACAATATATATTAGCTATGCTAAGTGGAAATTTAAATGGATAGGTACACGTTTTTTGTCACTGCTTTTTAATTTACATGTTCTTTTTCTCTATACATACAGCAGTCAAAAACTGTATTGTAAGCTCATGGTCTGCCTATGTATTCACACAATAAGAGAGTACGAGCAGGGACCAAAACAAACATTGTTGGTCACCATGTGTTACCGTCTCTGCAGAGCTGTCACCTCCTGTCTGTGTCTGCCAGCCAGCCTGTGGGGCATCATCTTCAATCGGCCGACACACTGACGCGTGGGGGATGGGACTACACACAAACACACCTACTGTATGAAAACATGCAGCCAAATTTAACAGTGCAGAAAATCTCTCCTGTAAACAACAGCACACATAGAACCAGGGGTTCTGTATTAAAGATGAATAAAATCTGCTTCAATATTTTCGATTTAAACATTGAATTTAATCACTTCCTGTCATGCACAAAGCTGGTGGAGTTGGTAGGATGCCAGAAATATTTGGAAAACAATCGGTAGGGTGAGCAAAGGCAGAAAAAGCTCCATAGCAACATGAGCACGGCTTCAATATTCACACATGAACTCTTACACATAAATAATCCTCAGGCTAAAAACGCTCTCACTCTCCATGTGCTGGCCACAAACTCAGTCTGATCTGAATACAGAAGAAAAATTAATAACCGCATCAAAACGGATTTATTCTCTGCCATGGTTAAGCCTCAGCATGTGTGCTTTAGTGTGATATAAGAATCATTAAAAAAGACAGAAGAATTCTTATATTCATTTATTCTTTCAGGTTTGATTTCAGTCAACAAGGTGAATGAAATGACCAGCAGGATATGGATTAAGGATTATTCCAGCAATACTGAGCAATAAAGAAGACTTCAGTGATATTATAAACCTATAGGCTTGATTTTTATAATTCCATCACACACATATACCATAAAGACTTTCCATTGAGGAGCAGGAGTATCAAAAACATGCATTTACACAAACCAGATTTATGAAAGGATTAATCTTGTATTCATACCTTTTCCTTTTAATAACCAACATTGGCACAAACCTACCTTTAACTTGTAGTAAATGCAACTTAAACATGTAAAAAGGATACATCAATGTTAAAAAAAAAGACATTTTGAGTTTCAAACTTGTAAATTTCGAGTTAACAAAGTCATAAATGTATGACCAAATAGAGTTGTATTATTACAAGAAACAAATGGATCATAGCCCCAGTTTCTGCTGATGTCTCTTCATTGTCTGGATGGAAGGAAAATGTGACGATTCTGGACTAAAATCAGAGATACAATGTTGTTTCTCAGTCCCAGTAAAAATGTACTTTTTACTGGAGGATATGTGCAAGGCAGATAGCTTTATCTGGTTTATCTTCCAATCAAAATTCTGAGTTTTGATTCTCTTAAATCTACAACTTTTTCAACAGAATAATCCATCTTGCAAAGCTCCTGTCTGGACCGTTTGGGCCCGGTTAGAAAGTGTCAGGACCAATCAGCGTCGAGGGGCAGTACTTTAGGGCGCGGCAGAGTCGTGACGTAAGCAAGCAGCAACAACAGTCCGGTGCAATTATGGCGGAAGAGATTAGCGTGAATGCTGCTGAAGGGCCAGTTTTATCAGAACTTGACGACATTTCTTCATTAAAAGAAGAACAAAGAACAGCACTGAGTTGTCTTCTTTTCAAAAACCACTAAGTCGTGTATTGACATGTCTATAGTCACAATGGTTCACTGTGTTGATGCAGTTCTCTATGGAGTTTACTCTTTCGGTAGGGGCGCAGCTTGGTAGCAGCTACGTCACTTCCTTTGTTGCTCTGATTGGCCCGTAAAGATGTGACAGACAGAACTTTCATCCAATCACCCTCCGACTTTTTTTTTCAAAGGATCTGCCCTTTCCTAAACACTGTCTAAGAGTGGTTTGCCAGATGAATGTGTGAAACAAATCCATCCAGCTTGCCAGGTTGGTAAATTAAAGCATGAGAACCAGAAAAAAAAGAAATCAGCAAATGGGGAGAAGAGGAGACCACATGTTAGTGGCATTTGGTCTGATGGTGTTATTATTTAAAAAATACATGTGTTTGTGGTACTGTGTGAAAAGCAGAGCTTCCACAAATCACACCACTGTCCTTCTCCCATGACTCCACATTGCACTGCATGCTTCCTTCTCCTTTCCTCTGTGGCTATAAGGTTGTCGTCTAATGAGGAAGCTCATTAGGGAAACTCGGCATCAACTAACTCATGGTTTTCAAGCTATGCCGGTTATTTAACATGCTGATGTCAGACCGTCAGATGCCGGCCAGCTAACCAATCAATGTAAACTACAGAGACATACAACGCATGTAGCTGATGAAGCTATCACACAGGTTTGTCATGTAAAGTCTGTTAGTCCATTTGCTATAATTACAGTGTGAGACCAAAACTAACCTAACCAAATATGTAACAAAATCCCATACTTTGGTCCAGACCTTTAGGTGTGAAAACACCTTTAATAAACATTTTATTTTCTTAGTTATCAAAAACTAACTTGGTAAGCTGTCAGAAACACTCAACTAGTTAACTGCAGAGCTGCAAAGGTGGATGAAGTAAAATTACAGATTCATTAATACTAAAGTAAAAGTAAAAAGTAATTCATATAAGTGCTTCAAGTAGCAAGTAGCTACTTTTAATACCAAAGGGACTTGTTCTAATCTTTCCTTAAAGGCAGTATAACAAGGGATTATGCATCTCCAACCAGATTATTATAAAGACACACCTTTAAAATGAAGTGGAATGTAACAGCTGTTTTTGTAGCCAATAGTCAAAAGTCAGACCTGGGTCACCTGCTTGGAGGACTGTTGGCTCTATGTATGGGGCGGGGCCTAACTACCAGACCAAACGTGAAAACAATTCAATTTGAAACTGTCATTTTTAAGTCACAGAGTCATTTTAGAGTTCCAATAGCATTAAGATTGCAATTATTCACAGATAATAGTGTATAGTTTTAAACATCTTTTGTGATCTGGAATAACTTTATAAGCTTATTTTTTTATATTTGCTTTTCCAGCATGTATTATTTTAATAAACAAAAATAAATGTCCAACAAAAGCACAGTTAATTATTTTCCTTGTTTTCTCATAGTCTTATTTTCTTACTGTAAGTTGTGTTAAACGTCATTGGCACCTTCTATATGAAATCCAGCCTCTTTACTTGATTTGCTGCTATAAAATATACAAACACACCATGAACTAAACTCATCTTCTTTCTGGCAGGTGTTAAGCTGAGCTGCATACCAATTTATCCTGACAAAATGACATGAATGAGCCGTTTTGACGTCACGTGCACGCACAGATTGCTGCTGGTGTTTCTGGTTTATAAAAGAGAATCTAAAAGACAAAATGAAAGAGAATGAGAAAGGCACTGTGGGAAAAGAAACGAGTGACCCCCTGCTTCTGCACCATCTCCTCCCGCTCAGGCTAATTGCAGTAAACAGAGCAGATGGGGTACAGCGGCACCTGGGGGAGGGCTTTATGGGGGTGAGGGTGGGAGAACAAGGGTTGTGGGGGAGGATGGATGGATGAGGTGTTGATTAGCCCACCATAGACTCATCGAGATCTCGGCTGTGACGCGCTGCCAGTGATATATTTAGTTTAATCACTCGCAGTCAGGAGTATTTCTCACATATAGAAAATGTGATTTCTCGCCTTGATGCATCCTCTCGGCTTAAACCTGCTGCCACGCTCTCTGCCTGTACATCCACTCTGTGTTTAATCCATTTTCCTCCCCATTTAAGAGACGAATTAATGCAGAATGTAATCTGTTTCCCGTCTTCTTCACACAAACACAGAAGCTTCCCAGGACCTCATCTTCATCGCTGTCACTAGAACGAGGATTTCAATTAAATCTCTCAGCTCTGAACTCCTCAGGCTTCACTGTATTATTAGACAAAAGCGTCATTGTACTGGTTTGAATGGGATGTACAGATGAGATGATGCTGTGCTTCAAATTGTAAAGATATGAGATAAATCTCTTCCTTAGTGGGGTGTTGATGTGGAAATGACTTCTACAAACAAATTTCTTAAAAGGGATGGGTATGTGTGTGTGTGTGTGTGTGTGTATGTGGGTGGGTGGGTGGGTGGGTGTGGGGGGGGGTTCAAATAGCTGAATACTGAGGGAAATGTACAGTTACAATCTTCCCTGAAAGAGTTACTAAACCACAGAGTTTAAGGTGAGCCTCATCTAAGCCTTTAGACTCCAACTGCACCACATAACCCACAATAGTGTTGTATGACATCTCTGATTGGTTTAGCTCACCTTTTCCCATGAAACTTCCACATCCTGCTGCTACTTATTAATTTGATTGTTTTTTAAAGGAAAGATTTCAACAAAGAAATGATGATTTATTGCCATGTTGTAGACACAAGTTTGTATATTATCTACCTTATTTTGAGAAAAACGTGTTTTATTGCAATTTTGGGAAACAGCACTACATTACCCACAATCCTGGAGAATCATAACATCTATGATTGACTGAACCCACCTTTCCCATCAAAACTTCTGCATTCTCTTGCTACTAGTGAATTTTATGGCCAATTTTTACAAAAGACAGATAAAAAAATTATAAATGATCAAGAAAAAGACACATTGTAATGTGTCTTCAACCTTGTTTTAATAAAAACATGGTAAATCTACAATTACAGGCACTAAACACAATTCCAAACCATTACAGGGACGACTCTGATTAGTGGAGGCCACTCTGCCCCATGAATTTTAGTCACCAAATGCTACCAGAGAAGTTAAAAGTCATTTCTTTTTTAACAAAAGACTTTTTAAAAGTGTAAGATAAACTTAGCACAAAAAGTAATGAAATTAGTGTTTGGTAGAGTTCGGTCCCAGGCTGTGGAGATATGGGATTGCCACTGGTTGCAGAATCTCATCTCGATATCCCTCTGCATTGAGATTGCCTCCAATAATGACAAGCCTTGTTTTTCCAGTGAGGGAGATGCCGCCCCACACCATCACACTACCTCAACCAAAAGATGTTACTCTATTGGAGCAGCAATCAGCAGAGCTCTCCGTGTCTTCTCCACACTTTGGCCCTATGATCCAAATGTTCAAGAAAGTTAGCACTGTAAAGCTCTAAATGACACTCCAAATCTTCTACATACATTGAGTATAATCCCTTCACTTTAGAAAACAGTGATTTTTTTTCCCAATAGTTAAACTGATTTACCTGGCATGGAGGTGATCAGTATAACAATTTACTAGGGATGGGTACCAAATTTGGTACTTTTATGGGTACCGACCGAATTCCATTAATACTCCCGAGTACCGATTCATGTAAAATCAAACGGTACCATTTTTTGATACCTAAATGCATCCTAGCAAATGAGTGGAAGAGTAGTCAATTTTCCATGCCAGACCTGAACGCAGCATTGCACATATGAGAGTAATGACGTCTGTAGCAGCTTACTGAATTAACAAAACAAGCATGGCTGATAGGAAGCGGTCGACTCTACTTTTTAAAATACAATGCAGATTACGCTGAGATATTTGTGACATGAAGTTCAAGGTTTACCGCGGCAAAACTTCTAATCCAAGGAAACGGTGTGATGATCGATGATTCAGATCGCCCCCTCACCCCTTCCCTCTCTCTCTCTCTCGTACTAAATCCTCACTTTGAACACAGTGATTTGCCTCTTTATCATGTGGATATCAACCATGGAAATATAGTAGATAAAGGGATATGTTCACTCAGTCACCTAACAGACACTGGATTAAGACACAGTACGGATTGCCTAGTGTGACTGCATCCCAAAAGTTACTCCCCATCTCTCTAACTTGGCACAGCTGGTGCCGTATGAAGCACTCTGTCAGGATGGATTCAGAGTGATTTTGAAGGAGTGACAGAGCCACAGGCTCGTCCTCACTGCTTATTTTTATCGCAGGATGAAACAATTTGCCACTTTCTATTAATTTTTTGCAGTAAATACAAACAGAATGCAATGGACCCAGTGTGCACAGTTGTGGTGTGTGACGTTTTTTTCATAGTAAGACTCAGGAATGGTTCTGCGTGGACGGGCGCATTATTGATTGATGAGTGAGGAGCAGACTCTGCTCTTACCAGAGAAAGATGACATCTTAGTTTTTTTGGAAAAAGAACCAGAGGCAAGAAGATGTGAAGTAGTTCCTGGTAGAGAAAGTAGTTTGTTTACTTTCATTTGAAATACTTAAATTGGTAAAATTGTATACCTTTATTTATTTATCTAGGTATTTTGACTCCATACTCTATTGTTCATTTGTTTTAAACATATTCGCCCTCCATGGACCCCAAAGCACATTTTTACAAAAAGGGGAAATTAGAGGAATAGGGGGCAGCGGGGCTGGGTTTTAATTTGTGCAATTTAAAGAAAAAGCACTAGGTAGTTATAGTAGTTTAGGTTTTCCATGTTGGAGTAATTTGTAAAAACACTTGTGATGTTATATTACAAACGGTGTTTGATGTTGTTATGATATATTTGATAGTGTTTTGATATTGAGAAATAAAAATCTACAATTCAGAAGTTTTGAGGTTATATAACGTTTATTATTGCATATTATTCACACACAAACGTACCAAAAATGGGTACCATTGTGTACCAGTACCGGTTCATAGGTACTGGGTATCAGTAACGTACCAGTTCAAATGTGAAAGATACCCTTCCTTACGATTTACTCAGTTCTGCAGACTTCCAGGCATCGTCTAGCTAGATGAGGGAGACAAGCATCTAGAGGAGTCTTGTTCTCAGCTAAGAGGCTAGCTGAGCTTCTTGATCGACTATCACCTGAATAAACCTAGCTCGGTAAGAGACCAAGTAATGATGTGCCATTCACAGATGAGCCTGTTTGTGAGCCACTGTAGCTAGTTCCCATTTGAGTGCCAGTTTCCTTTCCTCCATCTTTATTAAATAATCCATTTTTACAAGCCATACGCTTACCAAATGTAAGGCAAATGATCTGCGTCTCTCAAAAGAGACGGATTTCCCATCACAACGAGCAACACTGGATAGACATCAGCTGAGGAACATGGGTAAGAGTTAAATGTGCTAAACCATGGCAAAACTGTGCTGAATTAACCCTTAAAAATTAAACTTATGGGATCGCCGCTGCTCCCATTTGTATATCTATTTTTAACAGCAGGTAGAATTGTAACCAAATGAGATAGAGCAATAATTATTTTTGCATATAAAACCAAGAGAGTAACACTAACATACCACACAATCAATGTGTTCAGGAGTACTGTTTACTTCTAGAAATATCCTTCTTTCTTTTGCAGAAATGTAGTATAAAGCACACAGATCAAAATATATATATATATAATCCAGACTATAATTGTGTTGTTTATTTGCAGGTCACGAGTCGCACTTATTTTTGTTTCAACATGGTCTTCTGCAAACACATGTATGCTCAAAAGTATCTGGTGCACTTAGAGATTTGATTGCACTACTGTAAATAGTTCATTTTATAAAAAGATGCTGTCTTTTTGCAAATTGAGCGCAATTTCATTTTTTCTTCGTTGTTGCCACAGTTCATAAAGATGAGTGTATTTCAAAAATGAAGTTATGACCATACTCAAAATCAATTTTTGTGGGTTGAAATAATCTTGTACAACATTTTTACAATCACAATTTTGAGGGATACAGCTATTACATCTCTGTATTAAGGAAAATGTGTTAAAAAAAAATCTCTTTTCATTTTTTTAGCATGTAAAAATGTAAAGATATGCTCTGGCAGACTTGTTGTATGGTAGGTAATGGTAGGTATGGCGCACCATTTGCCACTTACTTCCTTTAACTTAGAAATAATGTTTTTAATCTTGCACTCTGAAGGCTTGGCATAGTCATGTACAGCTCAAACCACTGCCTTTTTTGGGAGCGTTTCCACCCTATGCAGAAATCTCAATTTGTACATTTCACTTGTATGATGGAGGCACGGGATTAATGGTCATAATTTTAACATGTTTGGAAAAGAAGAATGAGGAAAGAGCAGCAGAGTAAGAGGCTGATTTGCATCTGTTCCTACTAATAGCTGAAGAAAGCTTGTAACACAGAGCTCAGTGTTGATGTTTTTTACACTATAAGTCTGTTAATAACCTGTGTTACTATCATTGCTGAAGAGCAGATGAGCAGCACAACAAAGAAAGCCTGCAAGTATGTGTCTGGCATATTTGTGACAGTGATAAATGCATTAAGTGAGTACTCGAGTAATGAAATGATTAAAATGTCCTTTTATAGTATGCATTATTGGACAAGAGGATCATTGTGAATTAGTTTGAATGGGATGTACAGATGAGATAATGTTGTGCTTCTAACAATGGAATAAATCTCTTCATAAGTGAGGTGCAGATGTAAAGTCAGCTTCCACAAACACACCCCTTAATTGATTCCACTCTCTAATTTCCTCTCCTCCGTCTCCTGCACGGCTTGTGATCATCTTCAAATGAGCCATGCTGACCGATGTGTATTCATTTATTCAAATTAGCATATGGCTTTATTGAAATATTAATGTGCACAGTTGTGCGTGGCCTAATGAAGGTGGAAAATTAGCAGGGCTGTGAGCAGGGCTGCAGCCGTGAAGGTGGATGAGCCAAGCAGGGAGAGGCTGATGCAAACAGACAGGCAGACAGCAGTGAGGCTCCTTCGACCTCATGGTGAACACATGGACCCATCTCTGCAGAAAAGAGTCAAGTTTCTATCTGCACTTCAAATCACATCTCAGCACTGGAGATGGATAGCTGTGTTCAGGAAAAATCTCCAAACTTTTTTTGGGGCTTTATTTCAACCTTAAAACTGCAGATACATTCACCTTTTTGCTGCATTCACCATGTCCTTTCCTTTAGAAATGTGTTAAAAACCCAGTTTCATTAAATAAAAACAAATTCTGTGACTAAAAGAGCCCCAGTGTTTTGACTCCATCCACGCTGACATTTCCTCATCTGTCATCCAGCGCAGGTGTTTATCACCCAAGACAAACACTCATCCCCTCAGCACACAAGTACTTTTAAAGCTCTACAAACATGCTGTGGTATTTCCCAGACTGACAGTTGTTTACCATAAAGCCTCACAACAGAGAGCGCTGAGAGCGAGGATGAACCGCTGACTGACCCGCCACAGTTTGCCTACAGGCAACGGGATGATGAGCACCACTCCAAAATCACAAGATAATGCACCCCTCCCCCTGATGTGAGTTAAAAACCATCCTCTGGTTTCTACAGGGACCAACACCAGAGGGAAACATGACAATATGCATGACAAATAAATGTTTTAATCCACAAACTGCAGTTTTAAAAGTGCATGAGGCGTCTGTCAGCTCCTCCCTGGGATAAAATCATCTGGTGTCATTGCTTCATGATGCTCAAACACAGCACAAGAGACAGTAAACACGTGTCTCAGCACCATATTTTCAGGAGTTAGGTTCATATTTATGATTCAGACCTCCAGCACTAATGTGGGATGTTTGCTCTATTTTTAGTAAAGCTGAAATTAAGAAGTGGAGCTTTGGGCACACGCCATGTCAGACTTTCTTAGACGAAAACAAAGTTTTCAGCTGCTGACAGACCTGAAATCAATGCCAGCAACTTCATCACAATATCTTCCAGTTCTTTATTGTGCTAAAGTTCATGTTGTGAAAACATTAGGAAGAGCAGGAGTCCCACCCTGCTATTAGATATGCTCTAATCCTGACCGGGTAATATTCTACCTAGATTGCTTGGAGAGTTTGTTCCTAAACCAAGGAGAGTTGCCTCTTTGGCCTTCTCTGTTCAGACATGTTTCTTTGGACCAAAACAGGTCTGAACCGAGATTGCTTGGAAGTAGAGTCCTGGAGTGGTCTGTCTGCAGTGAGAGAAACAAACTCTCTGCAAACCTTAAAATTCCACATACTCCTGCGCTGCATTCAGCATTGTGCCCTGACCAAGACTGCACACCTTTTCTTTGTCAATGGTGCCACAGAATGAGATGTAGTGCTGATAGAGGACTGATTTACTTTATGTGCAGGTCACTGTGCAGCCGGTGTATGTGGAATATTGGAGTAACAGGTGTTGCACGTTAAATAGAGGCGGTGTTAACTGGTGACCTTTAGCTGCTTGTCTGTGATGACGAGACAACAACAGATGATGAAAATGCCAGGATTCTCATCACAAATATTTTTTATTTATTCATCATACTATTAAAACTAGCTAATCAGACATCTCTTTGATGGAAATCAGATTAATAAACGTTTACAAAGAGCGCTGTTTGACATCAGTTAACATGGTCACAATAAAGTCTGTAACACCAGTCGAGTTTTGAAAGCCCCTTTCCTCAAGCAAAATTTAGATCCATCTTCCGTTTCCGTCTTTCTGTTTTTTTGTTAAAAAAAAAAAAAAATGTATAAGGAAAGTTTAATAGATCAGGTGGAAAAATATCCAGAATTACATTGACAAAAATCCTAACTTGACACGCTGGATAGACCATTTCATATATCAATATCATATCTTATTCTGCACAAACCTACAGCTTTGCATGGTTAACAAAATCCTGTTATTTTAACGGAGCTTGACATAAAAAAGATACTGCTTCTTCTTCCTCCTCTTCAGCTGTTCCAGTTGGTAAGTAGTAAAGGTACATTACTGCCACCTTTTGGACTGGAGTGGGAAACAAAATTCAGGGTTGACGTGCTACTATCATTGTATGCTAGGAGTAGACTCTAAGGTACATCACATGACGTGCCATGCTGCTGTGGTGCTAGTGTATTTTGGGCTTGAATTTCACCCCCGTTGTATGCTACATGGTTATATTTTAAGTAAATCAGCAGAGTAAAAATAAAACACTGTAAAAACAGTGAAAGGGCCCTCCCCAATTGGAATTTATTAATACTACTAATGCATGTGCATTGGATAAGTGCTAATACCCACTGTTTCCCTCATTTATGCCACTTTTTTCCAGTTTTAACACATTTTTGCCAGTTTTTGTATATTTTTCTCACTTTAACCCCTTTTTACTTCTTAATCTGGCCACTTTTACTACATTTTTTTTTTTACTTTTTGCCATTTCTTTTACCCCTTTTAAGCACTTAAAACCCTTTTTCACCCATTTAGCCAATTTTTTGCATTGCAGTAACCAATTTTTTTTACCACTTTTATCACATTTGTGCCTCTTCTAACCCTTTTGTTGTCAATTTTGCTTCTTTAAATGCATTTAGGCCTCTCAACCTATTTTTCAATAATTTTATTATTTTTTACCTTAAAGTTGTCTCAGTTCCTTCTACATCACAGGTGTCAAACTCAAGGCCTGGGGGCCAAATCCGGCCTGTGGAACAGTTAAATCCGGCCCGCAAGATGGTCTCATATTTCTGTTATAACTGGCCCATCAGTATGAGGTCTGCAGATTTCCTCAAGTATAAAAATGTGAACTTAGCCTTGATGATTTAAGAATATCTTTAAGTCACAAAATCTGAAAAAGTAAGGAGAAAAAAATATTTAGATAAAACGTCAGGAATGTGGAAAAAGAAATTAATTTGTGTTTTAATTTAAAATGTTCAATTCAGCATCTCACAATTAGGACTCAAAATTAGGATTCTGACTTTTAATTTCATACTTTGAGCATTTCAACTCATAATTTTGACTTCTAATATAACATTTTGAGCTTTAAGATTCATAATTCTAAATTTTAAGTGATATTTTGACCTTTTTAACCAAATGTTTTGTATCTTACCTCAAATTTTCAACTCCAAACTTTGACTTTAGAATCCCATAGTTTGACCTTTTAGACTCACAATTTAAAATATTGAATCATATTTTGACTTTTGATTTCATGATTACAAATTTTATTTCATATTTTGACCTTTAAACTCATAGTTTTGATTTCTTTCTAATATATTTGCCATTAAAAAACATTATTTTTCAATTCAAATTTCATGTTTTGACCTTCTTGAACTAATAAATGTACTTTTCTTAGATTGTAAGCCTTTAAACTTATCTTTTAGACTTCTTAAATGTCCAAATTGTTTATCATCAGTGCTAAGTTTTTTTTTTTTTTTTTTTCATATTTGATCACCAATGAAACAAGGTTGACATTTTTTGGTTAAAAAGAAGATCCTGTTAGGTCCTCAAGTTAGTCCTGAATCCAGAATCCAGCCCCTGCTGTGATTGAGTTTGACACCCCTGTTCTACATCATTTTCTGGCATCTTTACGTTTGTGCACATCATGACAGCTATAAAGTCTGACATTACTTTCCAAGTAGTTTGGTCAATTTACCCATCCACATTGTTAACATTACCACAAAAAGGTATTTCTGCTTTAAGAAAAGGGGTTTACATTTTGTAAGAGGCTATAATGTACAACAGCATAAATAAATACATTTTCTTTGTGTTGCTTGATAAGTGTTACTATTCCAGTTAAATGTAAATTATGGTCCATTGTAAATTTACTTTACAATGGACCACGATTCATCACCTCCTGGTACATTTAAGGAACTGGAAGATCCTACATTATAAGTTTGGGTTAGTTGAGATGAGGATGTGCAAAGTGATGAAACAAGAAGCCATGTTAGAACCACAGCAAAGTCAGCATGTTAATATTTTCTGTTTTCAAATGTTCTGATTATTTCTCACATTGTTGGCTCTGACTGCAAGCTCTTCCACTCTTAAAGGAAATATCGAGTCCTCATGGAAACTAAACGAGTTGAAAATCACTGATGATAATCTCTCTGGAGCCTGCAGGGGTATTTTTTACTTCTGTTATTGCTTTTTTTGTTCTTAAATTGTGCTTTTCTGAAGTCTTTGCCTGAAATACCATCCTGTAAGCATCAAAATGGAAACAAATTTTCTCAGTAGACCATAAAAGAATCTTTTGTCATGCTTTGTCACATTTGTTTGGGTAATTAAATGTCAGAAGAAATAAAGTAATCCCAAATCATGTTGAGGTTTTGTCCACATTCATTGCAAATAAAACATTTATTAAAGTCAACAGCAGAGAGTTGTCTGGTTTGAGGTGTTAAAACTCGACTGTTATTGTAATTTCAGTTTATAAAAGACGTTATTTTTAATTTGCTTTCAGCTGATTAGGTAAGTGATTAACGGACATTTTGTGGTGGCACTAATTGAATTTTTGTATATGACATTTCACTGAAAGCACCAATAAATGAGATTTAATTCAGAGTCTACTGAAATCCCTGAGGATGTTTCTGTTTAAAGCTGAATTAAACAAACAAAAGTAGAAAGAAGACGCCTGTTTCCATGTCTAAACACAGACATCACTGCATGTATAGGGCAGAAAAAAGGCTAAAGGATGAAGAGATCCGAGGTTGAATGTGTTGTCCCAGGTCTGCATCCCTGTTTAAAATAATTGGGGTATTTCAGGTGTCGGTTCTGCTCTGAAGACTCCCATGTTTTCATTTCATGCCTTCTGCTGACACCCAGAATGTAAAATGACAAATCTGGGCTCCTCCAGTGCATCAGGGCACCATAGTCAGACAATAGCTGGCATTAATATTTAATGTTAAAGTATCATTTCATGCGCTGGCTCTGGGATGATTGCCTCGCCCTGCGGTGATATTCACCTGTCTGGGCATGATGGAAAGTCCCAGTGGAGAGGTGCAAAAAAAAAGCTAAGAATGATCCAGTGCACATCTTCAGGTCTGTAACTACATTCAGAAACAGACTAATCATCAGCTCACACAAAGACGCACAAAATATGCAGAATTAGGCATAAACCGGCGACATTATTCAGCTCCTCAGACAGACACAATCACGTCGACGCCCTGCTGAGGCGATCGTTCGTCCCAGCAGGACTCTGTCGCTCTGTTTTCTGCCCTTTATTTCCTCTCAGATCTATAATGCCATTACAACCTTTTCTTATTCAGTAAATGTCTGATTTAAATTATTTTATCACTGGCTACAGCTGTTAACCAGAGCGTTCTATCAGCGCAGCATGAGAGGAGCCAATTAAAACATCCACAGCCTTATCATCCTGGTTGAAATAGACCATACCTCTGTACATGTCCTCACATGGTATTCAAACAAGCTAGCCTGTGCACTACTGAGGGGAGCAAGAACTGGGACATGGACTGTATCTATGTGGCTCCCTCTGCACACTACAGCACAGCTCTGGGATAGTTTTACTGCCAATGAATATGGCACATATAAAATAGGGCCTAACTGTGCTGCATAAAAGTCCCTGTAAGGTGACAGAAAAAAAACTATTTTAGGCTTGTTTTTTGAAAGGGCCTCTGTGTTATGAAGCATCAGGCCAAACTTCAGTCATGAAAAACATCTCTAAGTTTGCAAAATTAAGCATCAAAATCATGAAAAATGAGGCAGTAAAATCTCCTCTAGGATGGTGTGGGCATTTTGGTTGAATGCACTGAAGACCACACCCACTCAAGAGAAATATGATCCTCTGAAATTAAAAAAAGGGTTTTCACAAAGCAACCATAACCATAAAGACAATATGAGAAAGGGACTGAGGGGACGCGGCTGCTTTTTGTGCATTCATAGCCTGTGCAATGACAAAAAAAACTAGTGTCCCGTTCACCAAGCTAGCATGGGCAAAGGGAAAATCAACAAAACCTGCATGCAAGATGCTCTGCAAAACTAACAGCCCCCTTGATGCCTGTCCCATTTGCATGCATGTAAATGTTGGAATATTCAGAATTTCAGAGCATTATTGCTCCCTTGCAGTGCCAATAAATCACAAACCATAAGTGGTGCAATGGTGCCAGATGAACCCTTGTATCAAATAGTCGCTACTTTGTTAGCTTGTTGGCGCCAACTTTCAGCATGATAAGTGGACCTTCTTTTTGTGAATGCAAACAATGGGGCAAATAGCAGACGCTAAATGTGCACCAGACCTGGTGCTATGAGTACTGAGTAATTAATTCTTTGATCTGCCAAGTCATACACAAATGTTGAGTCTCATGACTCTCTTAGAAGTCAGGCCAACTTTCAGCATGATTGTGCATCATTTGTACTGCAGAGTACAGGCAAAAACGATGGCCAGCCACAGCCCGGCCAGCTTCTTCAGACTGGCTGAATGGTTGAATTTCTGGCATTTTTCTTTTGTAACTGTCAAACAGTGTCTGAAATCAACACAACAACAGCAGAAAGGCTTTTCCAAAGTGCCTTCACAGTTATGACCACTCTACTGGCTGCTGGTTGCTTGTTTGCTTCTTGTGCTCTGTGTGTGTTTCAGGTGCCAACAGGTGTGGTGGAGTAATTCTGGATTGAACACACCTGAGTCTGGCATTCTCTATTCTATTTGTCTTTATTCCATAGCTCATGAACTCTTTCAAGGTCCAATTTATGTTTTTTAATTTGGTCATCTAAATTTATTGTAAAAAAAATTCACTGTATTTGTTGCAGTAACTCCTTGTCTCCTTCCGTCTCCCGTTATTTGTCACCAGCTTTGAGCCGGCTGTGACAAATTGGGGGCTTGTCCGGGATTTGAACCCCAGGCCCTCTTGCACGCTAAATGAGAATCATACCCCTGACTGAACAATAAGCAGGAAATAAGCAGGAAATAGTTCTAGTAGACTTCCATCTGAATATTTGTTATCATTTAGCCTCTAGTTGTGTTTACTGCTGTTAATGTGTTTCTATGAAAGCGAGATGGTGAGAGCAGTTTTGTCGCTGTTTGTGGCTATCGGAAGTGTGAAAACAAGACAATAGGTCTGACTTTAATCTAACTTTTCAAAGAAAATTTTGCCATTTGTCACAATCCAGGTCATGATCAACCATCACACTGTATGTTATTCATAAACTTTTCGGACAATGTTGTAGATGCCCCCGCCAAAGTAATCTGACTGAAGGGAGCATTTAGTGTCTTAGAGGTCTGCTTTCTCTTCTTCTTTGTCCAAGCATCTTCTACTCCAGAGGTACTGGTTCAGGATTACAAAGAAAACAAAGTTTTTAATTATACAGAATAAGTACAAACATAAATCAATAAGAGCATGGGCACTTTTTCTGGCGATGTATTATTCAACAAAACAGAACATGGATAGTGGAGCTTTGGGACACAGCTAGCTTTAGCTGCCCATCTCTGCATTAACATTACTCTTCTCTGACGCTGTTTTGAAATGGTGTGGGCTGCTTCAGTGTTCGCCCTGGATCACCAGATCAAACCCTGCCGATGGCAGAAGATGCTTCTTTCTCCTGGATCCTTATTTACACACTGACCAGCAGCCCCATTGTCTACAGTCTGCATCTTCTGTTGGATATTATACAGTGGCTGTAATGTAAAGGCAGGCTGTGTAAATAACATGTATGTGCAGCTTTAATCAGTTGTTGTTTTGCCCAGGGGTTCGATGAATATTCCAGCGGGGGGAGCTGATCCACAAACAGCAGCTGCAGCATGAAGAGAGCTTGTTCCTTACAGTCCACCTACTGCACGATGGCTTCTTTAATAATAGCTATGAGAATAAAACTGATAAGGAGCACAAATACAGCACTATGTTTCACAGTGTATATAATAAAAATGATAAACCTGCAGGGATACTCTGCTTCTGATCACAGCTTCAATAAGGTTAATTTAAGTGTAGGTTCTCTAGTCACCTCAAGCGTCCAATCCAAGTTAGAGATCCATTCATGAAAGTTACTTTCACCCTCAAGGCCCTACCTTTAGATGATAAATGAAACTGTTTGTGCTATTATTGACAGATGATGAATGAAAAACAAACAAAATCTGCCACTATTTTCACCAGACTGAAACAATTTCCTCAAATCATCCGCAAACTAATCAATTCACTTATAAATATATTAATCACTTTATTTTTTAAGTCAGGTGCAACAGAAGATGGAGGAGGACCCGACTTTATTTTCCAATTCTGAAAGTAAAGTCAGAATTCTTCCTAAAATGTCAGATTTTGAACTCTCACTGTAATCTTAGAATTCTGACTATAATCTCCAATTCTGGCTCAAATCTAAGCAATCTGACTTTAATCTAAGAATTCAGTATTTAATGGCAGAATTCTGACTTAAATATCAGAATTCAGACTTTAGCTCAGAATTTCTGTTTTTTTGGTGTCAAAATTTTGACTTTGATCTCCAAATTCTGACTGTAATCTCCAATTCTGGCTTCAATTTCAGAACTCTGAGTTTAATTTAAGAATTCTGGCTTTAGTAATAAGAACTCTAACTTCAATCTAAGAATTTAGTGTTTAATCACAGAATTCTGCTTTTATTCTCAGAATTCTGGAATTTTTTTTGTGTCACAATTCTGATTTTTATATCAGAATTCTGGCTTTAATCTCAGAACTCTGAATTTAATTAAAGAATTCAGTGTTTAATCTCAGAATTTCTGATTTTGCATTTGTCGCTTTTGAATTCCACCTTTCACCTCAGAACAGTCTTAATTTTGGCAGCTATTTTTAATGTTAGTCTTAGTTTTAGTCAAATTTCAGTCAGTTCTACCCTTTTTGGTTTTAGTCGACGAAAACTCAAAAACATTTTATTCTAGTTTTAGTCCATAAATATTCCTCACACTTTAGTCTTTCCTTTCATTCCAGGCATTTATTTTCTTGCCTAAATCTGGTATCAAATCATGGCGGTGCGTTCTATGCATTCTGCTAAACCTAGGGTACAGCTGCATATATTTTGACAGATTTACCCACAGTGGAGAAATAGCACAGATTTAGAATGTCAGTCTAGTTTTCGTCATCTTGATGGAAACTTAACTTTCTTAGTCTAGTTTTTGTCATTGGAAAAGAAAAGGCTCTCGATGAACATTTTTAGTCATAGTTTTAGTCGACAAAATGAGCAAGGCCCCAGAATTCTGACTTTTTTCTTAGAATTCTGAATGTAATCTCAGAATTCTGGCTTTAATTCTCACTTTCCCCTCCATCTTCTCACTCTTATCTCACAATTTTGACTTTTATATCAAATTCTAACTTTAACCTAAGAATTCTAGATTTTTTATCTCAGAATCAATAATTTAATTTTCTAATTCCGCCTTTAATCTCAGAATTCTATCTTTTTCAGATTTAACAAAAAGTTGGTTGTCAAAAAAAAAAAAAAACAATCCACTGCCCCCAATCATTTTGTTTAAAATGCATTTTGATTGCTTTTTTTTTTTTTTTTTTAACTTAGAAGCTCATATCACCTCCACTTTAATCATTAAATTTCCATTACTTTTGCCCTTCACATTCTTTATTTAGATATTGTGTTCACAACAGAAGGATGATGGACGCCCTAAAAACATAATTCCTCCAGCTTTGGTTATCATCAGTGTGGAGGATAAAAAACACAGAGCTTCATTTCCTGCCACAGGAAAAAAAAAACAAACACATCAGCTGGAGCAGAAAAGAAAAAAGTTCAACTGTTGTGAGGGAAACTCTTGATGAATAAACTTTGTGAACTTTGAGTAAGACAGTAATGAAAAACAAGTCTGAGCAACAACTGATCAATAGGTTGACGAAACTAACAATCCATTTATTCAATTAGTTTTACAGTGAATCATTCAGCAAAAGCCTCTGCTAAAATCTGAACTTAGACTCGGCTCTCCTGCTGATCTGACTCTTTCCCTGAAGCCGTACACGACCACATGATCAAAAATGGATGATAACCAGCTTTTTAACATACACACTGATGAGTCTCTTATTTTTTCTGGTGTACTATTTCCTCTCATGACCTTTTCCCACTGCAATCTCAGCGTCTGTATTATTAGATCTGTTAAAGCAGAGCTGCATGAGGGGCGGTCATACACAGGATTTATTTAGAGAAGAGTGAAAATGACCAACAAAGTGTGAATAAAAAAAGCTTTTTATTTCCTCTCCACCCACCCCCTTTGTGTGCTTCCTCCTCAAACTGCATCACATCATCCTCCCAGGAGCACTTAGGGGCATTGTGGGTAATTTTATACTGCCAGCATAATTAAATTCAGTGCTGAAAACAGGGAACAGGCTGTGGTTGAGAAATTAATGTGCAGTCTGGATACTGACATGGGCAGAGCCTGCTGTGTGACTGTCGTGTTAATATCCCAACCACTCAGCCGTGAGCACCATTATTAACCAATTAAACATAGTCTCTTATTGTTGTTTCCAAAATGGATGACTATGGATCCATGAGCTCTCACAGACTGGGTTAAACAACACAATGTTGTTCTTTTTATACGGTTGTGCAGCAATAAAAGAGACCATTGTCACTGTAGGGTGTTTTGTTCTTTCTAGAATCCATCAGCCTTCAGCGTCTTCAAGTCTTACTGAAAGTAATTTTTATGTCCATTTTCCCGTTCAGTCCTCTATAGTTAAAAAAATCAACCATTAAATTGACTAATAGCAGCCAAACACAGAGGTTTTATGGGAAACAGCGGTCTCCACCAATCAGAGATGTCAATGTCGTACTCTAGGATTGTGGGTAGTGTTGCATATTTAACAGTCAACTGTAAGAGATATTATTGGAAAGTTGAAGCGTTTAGGGACAACAGCCACAAAGAAAAAGACCACACAAAATCCTCGAGTGCTGAAATCTCACTGCCACCACATGATGGTGATGACAACTGAATTTTCCTCCTGCACCATCATTTTTGGTCTGAACAGGGCACAACTAATATTGCATTATAACATTTTCAATGACTAGTCAAGCATCACCTCTACAATATTATTCTAGTTCATTTGGACTAGTGCTACACTGGAAAATATGACTCTTATGCCTAAGGTAACCAAATAATTATGGTTTTAGTTCCAACTTTACTGGTTTCAGTGTAGATTTTATGCTTTAATTTTAAACTCAGCTTATAGCTGGTGAAACAGGCCACTGGGTTGTAGTTTTTCTTTAAATAAAAAGAGAAAATGTGACTTTTTTAAATGACTGGCATGTGCTGAAAGGAATGTATGAAAGCATTTGCACTATTCTGGGATAAGGCTAAAGGTTTACTGTGAAGTTTATCCAAGTTTGACAATCAGTCCAAAGGTTAAATGTAAAGAAAACACTAGATGTGATCTTTCACTCTCTCTGTGCTGCTGGATTCCTTCCTGCATCTCCTTCGATGCCATGCTGCCTCTAGCTTACACCACCTCTCTGAAACATCTCATACCGTACAAATAATCATGTAAAACCAGAAGCAGGGGTGAGTCCGGAGACACGGGAGTCAAAAGGTGCTGTCTCTGTGGTGGGTGGCTCATGGAAAAGAAATCTATGTGAGGACGAAGCTGAGCAGAGCTGATCTGTGCCGGAGCGTCCAGCACGGTCAGAACAGCCCGAGGCTGCAGAGAGGAGCTGTGAAAGGAAGCCGAGGTCGAGGTGAAGCTCAGAGAACATGCAAGAGAAAGCTACATAATCCTGTCCATATAGTGAGGAGCTACATCACACGTTGAGAAATGTTTGATTTAAATCCAGTGGAAGACCAGCAGACTGAATTTTCTCTTCACCTTATGTTTGATGATTTTCATCATTTTAAAGGTTACATTGTTTACCTACAACTCCATATGCCCACCCACGGGGAACTCTGAGTAGACCACAGTGAAGATTAACAGGAGGCTCCTAAGCAAACGTAAACAGCCATAGCAGAGAATCATCATGGTAAGTAAGCTGCTAGTGGTGCCTCTTTAACAGCTTTTCTCCTTCATATTGTCATAAACATTCTTTAAAGGACATGATGTACTATCTAGCAGACAAATCTTGTGACACTAATTGAGGATGACAGGTTAATGTGACGTTAGTTTAAAAAGCTTAGTCCTTTTGTGAATGACTGGAGCTGGCACCTGTTTTTGATGTAGTTTCTTTTTTTTCCATTTTAATTTTTGTCTTAAAGTCATAAAAAAGGCAAAATTGTACTAAAAAGAGCTGTGTGGAAGCCAAAAAGTTGGACTCCTATTACTAAGCAGAAACAGATTGCTTAAAAAGGGCCCCAATTCCCATCACTCCAAATGAGTCTGTGATTTTTTACCACTGCTGAGCACACTAGCACCATGAGAGATCATCAGCCATGGGAAGTGATCAGATTCCACTTAAATGAGCAAAAAAAAATAAATAAATAAAATTTCAGGAAATAATTGTTTAAAAACAGCTTTTGCTGGGTGTCTGTGCACTGTGGTGACAGGCAAAGTAAACTTCTAATTCCTCCCTACCAGCAGGTGACAGTACAACAAGAAGAGGCATGTCTTATTAAAAGTTAAATAACTTTTAAACCATACATCATAGCCACTTAATTGTGCCATTCTAATCACCCTATCCCTGCTTTCACAGCTCTTACAGAATATTTTCTAGCGAGCCTGGACCTTTGGTGACTTTCCAACGTGCAGAAGCTCAAACCAAGCCTCAGAATGGGGCGGAACAGGGATTCAAGTGACTTTGAACGTGGCATGGTTTACCTTTCAATGACATCACAAGACTCAGGTAGATGGCTGCCACTGAGGACGCCAACTTGCATGTCACCTGACTCAACAGCCAACCCCCAAAGACAAACTAGAACGACACCAGGAACGGCACTAATCATTATATTTGTGTTAAAACTCAACCAAACAAATACTGAACTCAAACAAAGCCTGCTCATGAGCCAGCAAGGCCTTAGGCCCAGCTGACCGGTGTGCAGGTGAGCTTATCCAGGTTGTGTTTAGGGGGCTTAACTCATAACAGTTACCATTTGGCATCTGAATGCCCATAACAGATACAAACCCAATGAACGTACTGTCTAAAGGGGGTGTTTGACATCAAATAAGGTATGGATATTTTACATCAGTATATTCTTTTACTCTCAAGTATAAATGTATGTATCAGCCTCAAAAAGCTGTCTCCTCTTTGGCTTTGGATGTTATAAATAAGGGTGTTGATAGTGATCTTCACATCAGGCCAAATCACTCTGGTAAGGAAGCTTCTCTCTCAAACTGTCAAGCTGTTCCTTTAATCGTGTTGATTTAAATTTTTAAGTCCAGTGACTTTCATTGAAGTCCTTCTGGCAGTAAGCTCTCCTTCTGTGAAGCCGAGCCCTCACTGCCAGTTCTGCTTTAACTGTCAGTCAATCAGCACGATCCTGAATTTAAATCCCGCTCCTTATCAGCGGGAGAAAGATCAAAAGTAGCCGCTGACCCTACCGACCACTCCCCGTAGCTGCCTCCCTCTGCAGCCACAGGAGATTCAGCATAAACGCTGCAGCACCTCTCTGTGCGTCCTGCTGAAAACACAGCAGAATATTCAGGATGTGAGAGTCCCAGGGAGGCGTGACCCTGACCATGGGCTTTCTGCTGATGCTTGGGGTTTTCTCTTAATGAGAGCAAGCCGAGCGGCACGGAGGAGCGAGCTGGAGGTGGAAATAAAGAGGGAGCCTGTCTGGACTAATGGCATGATGCGGAGAGCTAATTACAACACTCCTCATTTGCTGTAATCATATTGTGCTCTGATGTTTGCTGCAGTGTAAATGGGGACTGAATTTAGCCAGGAGCAGAGCTGAGTGCAGGCATTACATCTGTGAGACAGACAGATATTCTGTTAAAGTTTAATTTCTTAAACCAACTCTGACCTAACCTTTTAACATCCAAAAATATGTTTTAATAGATAATATCAGCTCAATATTACTTTGAAAACGAAGTAAAAGGTTTGGATAATATGTGTATGTTCTGTCTAGACTGGATGAAAAAGATCAACAAAGAACTCTGACCTGCTCACCAAAGCTGCCAAATAAAAAAAAAAGGTCCTGCTATCTGATATTTTCTGAACAATATCCTGCTGTGTAGTGCTTGTTTCTTTCTCAAGTCAAGTGAAAAAGTAAGCAGGAGGAATGAGTTGAAGTGATGCATTTGGATTGGTCAAAAAAATAAAGGATTTTATTCAAAAAGCACACTCAAATTTCCATGAATATATTACCTTTAAGGCACCTTACTGCAACTAATCCCTGCCAAAAGCTTTTAACTTTTAATTTAGGATACCATGCTACCAATTTAGGATCCAAATGGACTAATTTAAGATGGCAAAACTGTCTTATAGTAACGTGCTGCATGTGGGAGGGGTAGTAGGAACAGCTTGTTCAACTTTTACCCTGCATCATACTGTGTCATCACATTACATATATCAATATGATCTTATAATCATATCTATCATATAATATATTCATACAATCATATTCTGTTGGGCACTTTTACCCATCCAGCTTTACTTTGATGGCAAAAAACAATGGTAACTTATTTATCGTGGAAACAGGACAATCAAAAGTGTACTGAGTGCTCACAGCTTCCTCCTGATATTGCACTTTTGTTTCTTTTTAAGAGAAGGAAAAAAACGCATATTGGATTGTGGGTACTTACTACGAGTGTAAGATGCATCCTTGAAAACTGTCAATTCGAAGGACTCAGCCCTCAACATTGGAACAGTCCTCAGACCCTATCAATGACGTAGTATCCTTCAAAAACCTGGCTTTGAGAAACCGTATCTGACTTTCATCCACATGCTCTGATACCAGAAATGCCATATTGTCTTGCTCAGTGAACCCATAGCCCCAAGGGGGAGTCCAGGTCTGTGGTTGATCTCAGGAGATCGATGGATTACCCTGCCAAGGTAGGTGTCACTCTACAGCTTCAACCCTGCCGTCATTGACAGACAGATTTGATGGCAGCATCCAAGGCATCACCAAATGTCTGGATCTTTGTTTTGGCATTCCTAATGCTTCAGCCTCCTCACATAGCAAGTTAAGAGCCCCCACAAGGTCATCTACAGTCCTCACAAGGATAACAGTATCAGCAAATGACACTCCACTGTGCAACACAGAGACACTACTTAAATCTGTAAAACTAGAGAAGTCCTGGCCATAACTTATCTTCAGTGATGAGTGTTTCTATTCAACATTTCAGTGAAAAAATCACATATATTGGCTCTTATTTATCAAACTGGAGTAGAAACCATCACAGATTTGGATGTAGAAATCATCTTACAACAAGGTCAACGTGTGATACGTGAAATGCATTACAATATCGCTCATGGTAATTGTTGGGGGTTAGGTATGTCATCAGATACATTTTAAATATTATATCTAATCTAACAGCTCCAGATTTACGCTGCACAGTGAGTCCACACTGACTGATTGGTAGGTAGGCAGGTTTGATAAATAAAGGCCGCTGTACCTTTAAGGCCCAAAAACCTACACTGGTGATGGCCCATATCCCAACTCTTGTAAGTCAACAAACCAGCAGGTGAATTTTGGTGTGTTCATCCATTATTTAAACACTCTATGCTTTTTTTTAACAGCCCGCTCGCCCGTAGTCAGCATGTCCTAGGAGAGGCCAGTCTGTTACGGTCAGCGAGCAGACGTTTTACTTCAACTTCCAGCCTCCAAACCTCATAACCTCTCTGTAAGGGCACAACACTGAGCAGACGGAGAACCTGCATGTTTTCAGTGAATAGATCTAACAAATAAGATACTATTCATTTATCAAAGGAGTTTCGAGGTCATGCTGGGTGCATTTTTTTGATCAGGAGGAGCGTTTTTCCCTGATTTAACCCCCACTTGCGTCATTAATTTAGATTATTTCAGTGGAAAAGAGAAGGCTGCAGCTTCTCCTAACCTTTCAGCGTTGATGGAGTGATATGGAGACAGCAGAGAGAAGGAGACGTTATTGCATCTCTCTGCAATAAGACATCCTGACGTCTCATCACTCAATTTCTGAGCTGACAGATTTACACACACCAGCTCTCTCTCTGATACGAGCTGATATGGCCCTCTTCATTGCTCCTCTCATAAATCTCCTTTGTCTCCGTCTTTATCTCTCTTCATTTCTTTTCAGTGCTCTGTCCTAACCTTAACCTTTTGATTTATCTCCTCTTTCAAACATACACTTCATAAAATGATCCAATCCTTAATGTCTGATAGTCATACTTCATTTTCAGCCCTGGTATGGTTTCAAGGAATTTCTAATGTCATTAATAATAACGCTTCTATGCTATTATTTGGATTTATCCCATCCCTGTGTAAAATGTATAAAATGGGCCTGTGCTGTGCAGATCACATTTTTTTCATGAGATGTTTAAAACTGACTTCATAATTCTATTCACCAAGTACTCAGGTATGTTTGCATTCACATCTGTACCCAGGCCATCTATTTTTATTTGGATTTAATTATTCAATCATAATAACTCAATTATAGGCAACTGGTGGCCCAGGGGTCACATGCAGCCCTCCTCCTCACTCAATACCACCCACAAGTCATTTTCAAATAACAAGAAATTATGGAAGTGTAGAAAACATGATCAAATCTGCCATGAAAACATGAAAAAAGAACAATTCTGTGATTAAATAATCTGTTTTCACTTAATCTTTGACATATACAGTGCTTAACAAATATATTAGACCACCACCCAAAGTAAGGTTTATGCCACAGGTGCCCTAATTTAACAGCATTAGTAATTACCAAAATCATTTTTTATGTTTCTGCAATGGTTGATACACCAATATGTAGAAGCTCTCCAACCCAAATGATATTTTTAATGCTAATATATAATTATTATTGTTATCCATGATTTTTCAAATTTACTTATTTACTGAAAAACTGAAAAATAGTAAAGCACATTATTATTTCTTGATTAATATGTCAAATTATAGTTATTTACTTGCATTCCTGAACAGAAAAATTAGTTTAAGTGGTTGAATGCTTGATTAACTTCTGACTTCTCAGAGAAGCCCAGTGAGCCGGCTCAAATTTGGGTGCATTCAGTTTGAAATCCCTCATTCCTGTTCAAAATGGTAAAACCTCGAGAGCTCACTGAAAATGCAAGAGTCCACATTAAAGCACTTCACGATGCTGGATGGTCTCTGAGACAAATATGACAAGTGGTCTAATAAATTTGTTAAGCACTGTATGTCAGGCATTTATTGAGAACTATAATGTTGCCTGTATTTTTGCTGCAATAAATATCTCATGTGCATCATTCGATGCATTTGCAAAGAAAAAAGACATAACCAAATTTCAAAAAAGTTGGGACACAGTGTAAAATGTAAACTTGAAACAAAAAGTAAGGCAATTTGTGTTTGGTACATTATTTCTTTGTTGTAACAGTGCTTCTTGGCAATAAATTTTATACCGTTGGAAAGCCTCTTTATTACCATTTTAAATGACGCACCATTACAAATGTGGCACCATTTAAAAGGATAATAAAGAGGCTTTCCAACAGTATAAAATTTATTGCCAGGAAGCATTGTTACAACAAAGGAATAATGTACCAAACACAGATTGCCTTACTTTTGTTTTAAGTTTATATTAAAACAGAATGCAGTGATTGTAAAATCTCCCAACCCCACGTCTTATTCATAATAGAACATAACATAACAGATGTTGAAACTGAGACATTTTACCATTTCATGAAAAATATTTGCTCATTTTGAATTTTATGGTAGCAAAAAATCCCCAAGTAGTAGGGACAGGGCCAAAAAAAAAAAAGGCTGAAAAAGTAAGTGTTACGAATGAAAAACAGCTGGAGGAGCATTTTGCAACTAGTTAGATTCATTGGCAACAGGTCAGTAACATGACTGGGTATAAAAGGAGGAACATTTCCAGAAATCACTGTCTGTAAACACAGCCGTGCCATCCACAAATGTAAGTTAAAGCTGTGTCATGCATAGAACAACATGATCCAGAAACACTGCTGTCTTCTCTGGGCTAAAGCTCATTTAAAATGAACTGAAGCAAAATGGAAAACTGTTCTGTGGTCAGATCAATCAAAATTATAAATTATTTTATAAAAGCACAGACAGCATGTCCTGCAGACTTAAGAGAAGTGAGCCCATCCAGCTTGTTATCAGTGCATAGCTCGAAAGCCAGCATCTCTGATGGTATGGGGTTGCATTAGTGCCTATGGCGTGGGCAGCTGGCACATCTGGAAAAGCACCATCAATGCTGAAAAATACATAGAGTAAAATACTCCTCATGGTTTCGCAGTAGAGGAGTCTGGGTGCTGAACTGGCATTCTTGTAGTCCAGACCTTCAGCAATAGAAAACATTTGGGGCATCATAAAACCAAAAATCTGACCAAGAAAACCCAGGAATGTTGAGCTGCTAGAATCCTGCAGTCAAGAATGGGACAACATTCCTCTTCCAAAACTCCAGCAACTGGTCTCCTCACTTCCCATACATCTACAGACTGAAGAGGGGATGCAACATAATGGTAACATGGCCCTGTCCCCACTTTTTTGAGATGTGTTGCTGCCATCAGATTCAAAATGAACTATTATTTTTCATGAAATGATAAAATACGTTGTTTATGTTTTATAGTGAAAAATATGGATTTATAAGATTTACTAATGATTTGCATTCTGTTTTTATTGAAATTTGAAACAGTGCCCCAACTTTTTTGAAATTAGGGTTGTATTTTTCTGTTCCACTCTAGATAACTTAAGTTTTTATAACTTTGCATTATCCTGCTATTTAAAAAAAAATGACCCTCTGACAGTGGAAAAAAAGAAATGCGGTCCTCTGAGTAACCAAAATAGCCCATCCCTGGTCTATCTTGTACTTTAAAAAGATTTGGTGTCAGTGATGATAGCAGTGGATTCATCTGTATTAGATTTAAAAGAAATCTTTAGAAAGCCTGTTTTGTACTTCATGCAGGCATCCCTAAAAGAGCTAAATTCTGCTGAGGTGGAAATGAAAATAAAGTTTGTGTAATCTGTGAACAAATGACGACTAATAGAGAAGGTGTGTATTAGAAAGCATATTCTTCTCTCTGGTGTCATTAGTCGTGCGGAGCGGGGATAAACGTGTGTGGATAAAGATAAGCACGGTGTTCAGACAGCTGCTCCTCCGACAGGCAGGATTCCTTCCAGCTAACTGCACAGCGACCCTGCAGTGTCAACACCTGAAGGTTAATGTCCAGCTGCCCTTGGCTGTGCCACCATAAGCTGCTTTACTGCCGCCAGTAAGTACGCTTATTTTACTCGCTGCTCTCAAAGGCTCACAGCCGGCCAACACGTCATTCAGACAGGAGCTGCAGCTGCCATGTGTTCAACCAGGAAGTAAAACTAAGAATAAGATGAGTGAACAACAATCCTATTGAAAATCACAGCAAATATATCCAAAAATAAATAAAGAACACCTGGATTGCTTGTGCAACTGTTACAGGATGCTTACAAAATGTTCTCTTTCTTGTACAGTACTGACATTTTTGGGCATAAAGTTCATTTATTTTTGTGGTTTTGTGTCCTGATCCTGCCTTCCTGTGGAGGGGTCACCTGAGTGAAAGCTCATGATTCCAACAGACTGTCACAGCATGTTTCAAAAGCATCACACCCCGCTCTGATCTGCTAAAAATACGCAGCTGATCTATTTCTGATGGAGCAGATGTACGGGATGAGCTGTGCAGGTGAGGCAGGTAAGGTGTCAGACACAGGAGCGGCAATGCGATTCTGAAACAGACTCCTCTTTGAAACTGACGTACGGTCGTTTTTTTTATGATCAAAGCATGGTTCGAGAATGCAGCACTTCCTGCAGGGGATTAAATTTACCACAGCAATTCCGGCACGAAGCAGAAAACCACGACGATTGCTTAAAAGGTTAAATAAATAAAAAGTCACCAACAGCTGTAGAGTTCAGAACTTTCACTTGCATTAATACAAGCATAAAAACTGTGCAGTGAGAGCTTCATGTAATGAGTTTCCATGACTGAGCAGCTGCATGCAGGCATCATATCACCAGGTCCAATGCCAAGTGACGGATGGAGTGGTGTAAAGCACACTGACTTTGGACTGTGGAGCAGTTACCTGCCTGACTGCACTGTGCCACTAAATTGTGAAGTTTCGTGGAGGAGGGATAATGGTATGGGGCTGTTTTTCAGGGTCAATGCTATGCTTCCAACTTTGTGACAACAGTTCTTTCTATTCCAACATGACTGTGCCCCAGTACACAAAGAGCTACAAAGACATGCTTTAAAGAGTTTGGTGTGGAAGAGCTCAATGGGCCCACACAGAGCTCTGACCTCAACTCCATTGAGCACCTTTGGGATGAACTGGAACGAAGATTGTGACGCAGGCTTTCTCATCCAACATCAATGCCTGACCTCCTAAATACTCTACAGAATGAATGGGCTGAGATTTACACAGAAACACTCCAAAATCTTGTGTAAAGCCTTCCAAGAAGAGTGGAGGCTATGATAGGTGCAAAAGATGGGCCAACTCCATATTAAAGTAAATGCATTAGAATACAATGTCACTGCACTCCCTGTTGGTTCAATGGTCAGGCGGTATTTGACTATACAGTTTGAAGTTTGATAACTGAATAATTATATATAATTATATAATATATATAATAATTAATAAAATAAATCACAATGGATTGTGGGATATACAGTTGCTAATTAAAAAGATTTATGCAGTCTTTAGGCAGTACATCAGAAGATATAAATAATGTTTTATTGTAGTGTGACAAGCCCCTGCACCACCTTTTGGCCTGTATAATCTTATATCTTTCATCATAATTAAAGAAGCTTTTTAGATTAATAAATTAAGCTTCTTTGACACTGTGCCATAGATAATTTTATAGATAGGAGCTAGTTCAAGAGATACAGGGCTCTGTTTTTATTACTGTAAGGTTTAATGAGTCATTAACCTGCACTTTATAGTGTGATGATAATGACACTGAGGTAAATCATCAGTGAGAACACAAATACAAAGAGGCACCTAAAGATGATGGTGAAAATGCACAGCTTGGATTGGATGTGTCAGCAGCTGTTTAGAGTATCTGCCCCATTTTTTCCCCCTTTTCTTCAGTGTCTGTGTTTGTGGAGGAGAGCCAAACGAGCTGACAAACTACAGTCTGATTTTATAGCATCATTTCAGCTGAAAACACGAAGCAGAGACAGTTAAAGGTTCATGCAGCGTAACAAAAACACTAAACTGCTCCTCCTCCTCCTGTTTTTGCACGCCGTTATCTGATGACGGCACAATCAGACACAAACAATCCGGCCTGTTGCCCTTTTGTTTAGAGCGAGCCAGACACCGACACTTACCAATTCCAGGCGTCGTGTTTGCTCGCCATTAGCCCCTGAAGTGGAGAGCAAATTACAGCTATTGAGGAGGCGGAGCACTCGTCTGCCGGTGACATTTTGTTTAACGTGGCAGCAGTAAATGATGAAGTGGAAAGAATAATTTTGTGTGGCGGCGGGGTTACGCACCGAGCACACAGACTTGACGATGTTTGTGTGTAGACGGAGGCTGACTTTGGGGATGGGAGTGCAGCGTGTGATACATTTGTACTCGTGTGTGTCATTGTGTCAGTGCAGCACGCCGACCATTTGATTTGGCTGGGCAGTGGTGCGAAACAGACACACCGGGGAATGTCACTCCACTCACAAACACTCTTCAGAGAGGTTGGAGGGAGGAAGGTTTGGCAGAGAGTACACAGACCAAGCCGGCTTTTAGACGGGAGCAGACGGGCTGAGGCAGCACCGGAAAACAGCAGCAAGGCCGCTGGAGGACCACGAGGACGGGGTAAAAAGTTGTCACAGTGGAAAAAACAAGTTTGTGGCTAATTATGATGCCCAAACTCACGACTTTTTATACTTTTGAATCCCTGTGATGGCAAAAACTGAACACAAATAAGCGTAAAAAATGACTGTCTTTGTCTAGCTATGGAACTCCCTGCTCACTTTTTAGGGTTTTTTTCAATCAGCAGAGGGATCTGATTAAGATGGGGAACATTCATGTGATCAAGACAGAGGCCATTGGGCAAAACTTCACTTGATAGAAGTGTAAAACTATAGAAGTCTTTGCAGGAAATCATCAGTATTAAAGGAATTTGATTTGGTCATTGATGAAGGTAATAGTGATTCCAAAACCAGGAGGACGGTAGACAGCAGAGTCATATGAGCACCAAAGCAGCAGCAGCCTGGGTGAGGAGACTGAGTTTGGGCCTTGCAAAAAATTTCAGTGGACTTTGAAGAATAGGAAAATCTACCTATGACCAGTTCTCAGAGAAAGTGTAGCTGTTCAACACAGAATCACCATTTCTAACAACATTCACAGTTACTTTTACCAGGCCAAAGGTGGTTACGGAGTCAAGCTGCTGCACCACACTGGCACACCCATGCTGGGAATGGACTGAATATTAAAGAGCACCAGTATGAGATGCCGTTTATAGCAGGAATCCACTCATCTAGGATTGGCCTTTGTGCTAAGGACAGGTCAGATTGCAAAGACTGACCACTGAAAGGACTACTAAAGGAAGCAATTTCCAGTGCGCTTCACATGTAGACCACTGCAAAGATGGAGTATGTGTAAATTAGGGATCACTGGCTGCAGGGAAGAAAACATGAGAAGAAGACAGCACTGACCTATCCAGAGTGGACTCTTTTCTCCCTTCTTTTTTGTCTGCTTATCCAGAGCCAGGTTGCCATGGCAGCAGGCTCATCAAGTCCACCCAGACATCTCTCTCCACAACATCATATTCCAGCTCTTCCTGGGGATTCCAAGGCGTTCCCAGACCAAATGTGATACATTCTCCCTCCAGCGAGACCAAGGTCTCCTTCCAGTTGTGGATGTCTGGAAGACCCCGACAGGGAGGCAACCAGGAGGCCTTCTGATCAGATGCCCGAACCACCTCAACTGGCTCCTTTCATGGCAAAGGAGCAGCAGCTCTACCTTGAGACCCCCACTGGTGAGGGCTGGAACGAAGATCAAGTGGTAAATTGAGAGTTTTGCCTTCTGGCTCACCTCCTTTATGGTATGGTACAACGGCTGCAATACTGAAGTTATCCTCATATACTCAACTGTATCTTTATTTTTCATCCTTTCACTGATGACAAGTTTATCATAGAAATAAATCAATTAAATACCAATAAAAGTGAGTACAGTTGAGGAGTATTTTCAGTTGTTTAGGGAAATGGGAAGGAGCCCGTTGAGGAGGGATTTTAAGCAACCAAACACTAACTAAAGAGTTATTGATATTATCCACGGACAGTTTAAGAATTAAGACCTCATCAGAAAGCTGCAGGTCAGATTTCCTCCATGTTGAGCAGAGAACAGGGAAACAGCTGAATAGCTGGGTTTCCATTATACCTGTGAAAATAATGAAACTAATCTGATGTGTTTAATTATATCTTCAAAGGCTTTTTCATGCCGCCATAGCAACCATAAAAAGGTATCCTGGCGTGTGGAATTAAGGACAGCCGAACAGTCTCACTCTCACTGAGCACAAACGGAAGAGAATTTAGGTTAAACAGGATAAAATGAGATTCATCCTAAAAATATCTCTTTCTCTGGCACGGATTATTGCCTATTTGTAAATATGCTGTCATTTTCTGAGTCATTCAAATGAGTGAACACCTTTAAATGGACCAGAAAAGCTTATAAATCAGGAGCAGGAGTGCATATTACCTGCTCCTCAAATCCTCTTAAAGTATTTAAAAGTGCTTTTTGTGTTATATAATCCAACCATGAATATTTATACCAGCAGGGTCGGGAAATTAGTTTAAGCACACTCATTAGAGTAATAAAGTGTCTCTCACTGAGACTGCAGCTTTCTTTTTTGACTCGTTTAAACAAATATGATGGATTTGAAGGAAGGGAGGCCAAAAGTAAAGTCCTCATTATTGCAGGAATGGAATGATTGGTACGAGACAATTAGAGCTTCTAGTCAATGATCATCAAACTGATCACATGTGGTTAAAACTCTGTAGCTCAGAGAAGCACAATGTCTGGACTCTAGTGTAATTACAAAGGGTAGAAAATCGAAATGAGACAATGCCAAGGAAACAGTGAGTACGTTCATGTCAGGGTGCAAAAAAAAAACTGCACTGGGCAGCAGGGAAATAAAAAATCAGGCCCCAACTGAGTCCACCTTTGGCCAGACATGAGGATGGGAGCCTGGGCTGCGCTGTTCTCTGGAGGTCTCACATCCCTTAGTAGATCATTCAAAATTTACTCTCAGTACTGAGTAGCTACTTTTAATATCCAAGGAGCTTTTACATGAAAACGATCTTTTCTTGATGCAGGGGTTCCCAGACTTTTCAGCCCACAACCCCCAAAAATAACAGTGATGGAGTTTAGGTCCCTAAGTTGTAGCATAGTTGAACACAGCCACGTAATTTCAAGTATAGCTGTGCAGAGTTACAATATAAGGATTTATTACACATTGCTTTGATTTCAGCATAAATCTCACCAAATCGCCATGTTTTCATTTCAAATTGAACCAATTTAAAGCCTATTGCTACAATTAAAACAACTTAGAATTATACTGTTTTGTTGAAGGCATGTCGAAGCCCCCTCTCAGTCTCTCGTGACCCCCAAGGGGGTCCTAACTCCCATTTTAGGAACCACTGCCTTAATGTGTTATAACAACTAGAGAATACAAGACAGTCTGATGACACATTTCTGTGTCATCAGACTGGAAGTGCTGTTATTTGCAAGTAAAACTTTTTTTTTTTTTTTTTTTTTTAATTCAACGTAATTTATAGAAAAGTCTGGTCCCTTCATTTTTAAAATAATAACATTTGGCATTCATACATACAACAGAGATAAAGGCCAGAGGTCTAATCCAAGATTCAATTATGAATAGACCCATTTTAGAAGTAGTTAAATGAACGGTGGCTCGCTTTAGATTAGTTAGCTTTAGCTTCAGCTGACATTAGTTACATCATTAAAATTACTATTCAAGCCAATGTAGTTAAGTTAGCTTTAGCTTAAGCAAACTTAGCTAAAGCTAATGTAGCTACATGGACAGCGTAGCTCTTTTGCTCAGTTAGCTGCTTTGTGACTTTTATTTTTCCTATGTATCCTATGTAGCTACGTTAGCTACATAGATGCTTCGTTTGCTGCATTACAATGTTTCCATGGAGAAGGATCTTTTTCCTATACGCAGACTGCTTACCCTACTTCATTAATTGTTTTGTAATCAGGTTTTGCAGGTCAGGTTTTTTACTTTTGCTATCCTAACCCTTACCTTAACCCTTACCCTAAATGTAAGTTTAGACCAATTTTATTTTGAAGCTTTAGCATTTACTTCCATTCTGAAATAGATGGCATGTCAGATGAATGGTCTGTGAGAGTTGCCGTCAGAGATGTACGGTCTGAAGCAGACCCCTGAAGACAATATGAATTTCCAACCAGGTTGTTTGTTATAGTGTGTGACTTTAGTAAAATGCAGCAGCTGTTTTGGGATGAAATGTGAAATCATTCTCTTGCAATGTGCCACTGACCGTCATGTGTAGTCAAAGGCAAAACACCAATCTAGTTTCATGTTGCTGGCAGGAAGTTAAAACCTCCTGATTTTAACTTTTAGTGCTGAAGTTTTAACTTGGTTATCAATGCTTTTGAAAATGTAGTGAAGAACAAAACTTCCCCCAAAATATACTTCAGTAAAAGTTGAATTACTAATTTTAAAAAGTACTTAAAAAAGCTATTCAATTACATTAAGTTGATTAAATGTAATTAGTTACTACTTCTCATCACTGGTCTCACCACATCATCCCTTCCTGTATCTACATAAACCAGTGTGCATTAAAAATATTATTAAAAAAAGTGTGATTAGTGATTCAAAATGTGATGGGAAATTCCCAGTTTAACCATTTTTTGTCCATTCAGAGGCTTTGATTCACAAGCTACGCTGAAAATGTGATTACTGGTGGCATACCTTATTTTTCTTCACACCTTTATGTGCATTTGTTGGTATTACACACTCGATAGTTGACGTAACAACAACAGATGCTGAATCAGATCAGGCTCCAGGAAAAGAGTAAAAAACAGGAGGAGATTAACACGATTAAATCAGACACACATGTGATGAAGGATGATTGCCAAATGGTCCAGGATGTCTGCTAGCTCCTTTTCTGCTTTTATTGTTAGAATTTTTACATATTTATTTTACAATATGGTAGCTGGAAGAGACAACCACTTTCAATTTCCAAACATGTGCTGTCATATGACCTCTGACCTGGATCTGTCTGTAGTAACAGTTGTAAACTACAGAGATTAACTGCTGCTCCTGCTGGCACTGCTGTTTACTTCAGCTGCAAAGCACAACTGTCCCTGTTCACTTCAGTTCATCCAGCTAGCTTTCAGCTTATCTGACACTCCCTGTGTACCTTTTTCTAAATGAGAAATGATATAAAAAAAAAAAATCATGTTTTACAAACATTAATGACCTTTGTGGGTTTTTTAGGTTGGAACAAATATAGGTGAGGTTCCAACGAGAATAGCACATGTATGTTTTGATTTTTTCTTTGCATGTGTGCTTTATTTACAGTTAAGACAAAGTCTAAAGGCACTGCATTTTCACCAGAGGTTTCCTTGCAGTACTAACCCAATGGGAACAAGTTGTGTCTTTAAACTGAGTTCTCCATATGTTTGTAGAAAATGTTGGCTGTAGTGTGTAAGTTTGAAAACACCCAAAGTTGAATTTACTTAGAATGCAGCGTAGTGACCAACAGTGGCATTTGCAGTGCAAATTTGGAGATTAATTTAACCATTGTCAAAATGAGTTGGGCCAGATCATTTGACTCAGCTCCCAAGAGGGTCTTCATGTGGTACCATTTTGGCTCTTTTGTGTTCTATTAAACAGCCACATTTGAAAAAGGAAACCCACTCTAAAATGGACACTGGCTGCTGTCCTTCACAAATGGAATCACAGCTCAACTTGAGTTGTCATTTCAATCTAACCATGAGATTAATTTGCTGATGGTATATCGGTGTCTTTTCAAAGCATGTTTAAGACAACATGAGGGAGAAAAGCTGTTAATGAGGCACAGCTAGCCTCTTAGCTTGTGGCTAACTCACCCCTAAAATTCTTATCAGCAGCAGCTTTATTGCAGCATGTAAGGATACCAAGTCATGGTAAGAGAGCAACAGAAATGATGTATGGGGTGTTTGAATAAAAGGAAGGACTGTGAGATTTGATTTCAGGGCATCACTGATGACAGATTCTTAATGGATAGTATTGATGCATGGACTAAAGTGCAGTCATTTGGTATCTGAGTGTCCAAACACATCACTGAAGCAAAATGTTAACATGGTCTTCATCTCATTTGCACAAATAAAGCAGCTGCAAAAGCAGCTAAATCCTTCAGTTAATTTGGTGCTCGGTGTAGAAACAGAAAGAGGTCAAAATAATGGGCCAAAATGAAAATCGTCCAGTTGTAAATAGATTCAGATCAGTGCATAAAAGAGGAAGTCTGCCCCAGATATTCTCTGTCCTTTATGGCCCATTCCCTTTTTGAGGGATTGAGGGAAAAATGGTCCAACCCTCCAAATGTGTTTTGACATGCAGACTCCAAAGTGAGTGAAAGACAGCATCCTCAAACTCCCCAAGATCTGAGGCAGTGTAACATAGCATATGACCCCTTTGTAAAGAGAAATACAAGAAGTTATACATCAGTCAGAATATCTGTTTAAAGTTAGGAAGATAGAAATGTAACTCAATCAAGCCTCATTGCAACCATCAAGAAAATAGTGTCTTTCAAAGTCCTTGGAAGAAATGGTTAGCCTATAAAATACAAATACATCTCAGATGTGAAGCTTGAAGGCATGGTTTCAACAAATGCCATTTTGGTGCTTCCCTTGAGATTAATTCATGTGGTGTTGAGTGTCTGCCTCCAGAGTCATGCAAGTGTATCTGTGAAGCTAACAGCAACTCTAGACCTTTATACGATAGACTGTTTCACATCACCATGGCACGGGATATATTTCAACTTCCAGCTGGGCAACACCCCAAAGAGGATGTTAGGGAGGGAAGAACCTTTCTGTCTATTTACATTCATTACAACAAACATATGATGCACTTCCATTTGGGAGAAGAGCAAAAACATCTTTTCTACCAAGTTCTGGTTCTTTGCTCTTCTTTTAATAAAGAAATGTCCAGTTCTGGTTGAACTGCTGCTATAGCTTCAGCCACACTAATCTCTTCACAAGCTGCCATTGTTTACAGTCTTGCAGTCAATTTAACTAAACCATGCCTGTAGTTACCACCTCTTTCTCCTCCAATGATGCAGATTGGTTCAGTCATTCTCAAGATGATGGGCATGAAATCTTCACCTAACAAAAAAGGCAAAAAGCCTAAAATATAATCTTAAAAAAAGAAGGAAACTAATCATGAGTGAGCAGTAGGGGGTTGTTACATTTATATCCTGTAACCATGTCCATAAAAAATACTGGAACTGCTCCATTTCATTTTCTTTTAAACAGTTTATAGTTCTTCATACTTTCGTTGATAACATGAATGTGGTGCACTGCATAACACACTGACATCAGAGCTGTTTCTGCACGTCTTATTTCCTCAGACAGGTTGTTCCAAAGTGCTAATGGAAACATGCTCGATCACCTTTGGTTTTAAGTCTTGACTTTGGAATAACTCACCTAAAGACCTGAGGCATAGGGCTGGCTCATGCATGGTGTCCTGTAATGAAGCCTGTAACAGCAGTAAGGATGCACGCACATTTGGCTGAAAAACAATGTAAAGATATAAACAGCTCAAAGGCATGTAATTCAGTTTGCAGAGCTGCAGTTCAAAGCTCTGTTTATGATCTCTATAACGTGACACATGACCAGCCGTATAAAACCAACACTTCATTATTGTTTGTATGTTCTGTCGTGACTATTACGAGGCCAACAGGTCGCCACAGAACCATCAACCAGCGAGTCCTATTCTGTAAACCTGATGAGGCAGAGGTGGCGGAGGGCGGCAGGTGGTTTGTGGGTAATGGTGCATCGTAGGGTAGAGAGAGGAGGATGATTTGAAAGAGCATTCCTTCAGGGAGCGCCGTGACTGCCATAAGTATGATGAATCGAGCGGTGCCTGTAACTCACTTAACTCAGGGCCCTTAGACACCCACAGATGAAAAATGACAAGAATAAAACCAACCTCTTTATCCATAAAGTTTGTCTTTTTCACATTTCCCTCCTTGAGCTCTGAAGGAGATTGTTCCGTCTCTGCAGATAAAATGGTGCTGCAGCAGAAGAAAAGACTCAGAAGATGTAACCTTGGTAGATGAATATCTCTGATATCTCATCCACTATTGAAGAGGTGAAGTATTGCTCTCAGCCCAGACTAAAATATCTGGGTCATGAACTAGTTTGGGTCATGGAGGGAAAGTGTTCAAAGACAGGAAGTAAACAACACCGATATCTGATCTGGTCTGGTTAAGTTTTTCCTGCACATTCTCATAAAAGTCACAAGTATTATTATTACTGCAAACAATTGCAGTAATGGTGGCTTTTCAACATCTGGATTTTCTTCCAGATTCACACTCCGTTTGATTTATCAGCCATTCAACTGGATAATTTCTAAGAGGGTGGTGGGGACCAAAGCAGAGTTAAAATAGTCATAATTTTAATCTATTAACTGCATGTTTGAACCTAATATAGTTATGATATTATCTGTTTGCTCTGCCGACTCCAAGCAAACAAAACTTGTTTTTCCCAGGCTTTATGTGTGGTCCCAGATTCAGGTACGTGCTGTTTTCCCAGATCATTTGAGGCCATCTGTATCCTCATCACACTCACAAAGCCTCGTGTTCAGGTGATATAATTAAACGAGTATTTTTGCTTGAGACAGACACATGCTGCCTGAAAGGTGCTTTAATCTCACTTCAAACATGAGAAATACAGAAAAGAACACCTCTCGCAGCCTTGCTCTGAGTGAAATCAATCTCTTTTTTTAGTCTGCACATATTGTTCCTGTTAATAATGATGAAGTTGTGATTTCTCACATATTTACATACACGTCATGCATTCTGTGCACGATCCACCCTGGGGTGTTTATTATTAGACAGGATCTTGAGAGTTTCTTCCTGCTGGAGCTGCAGGATGACGAGACTTATCCTTTAGAGAGAGAATCTGCGATGTCAGGAGGAAACGGCTCCATCCGTGGATCAAGGTCAGCAGCACGGTTTGCCAAATCTGCCCCACAGCACACTGACGGCCCCTGCAGAGCTCGCTGGTCATCCCGATCGACTGCTGTGTTTATTTCATGTCAGATTATGTGATGTGACACGGATATGACCCAGTTATAAGAGCCTGATCACCCGCTGCGTAATACAGATCATTTATATTTTTGCATTAAGAACAACCGAAATTCCAAAATATACCTTGAACCAATGCCAAATTGATTCTTCACTCATGCAAATAAAGCTTAAAACCTGTGTTGAAACATTTATGTAGTAAAGAGAGGTTCCCCTCAGTCCTTATTAGAATGTACATACTTTTATTAAAGAATTTATATTCTTTTTTTAACTTAAAAATGACATGGTGACCACACGGTCCACTACAACAACAAGCAATTCAGCCAGGAACACTCTTGTGTTTTATCCATTTTATTTCAAAATAGATGTACAGTCTTACTTGGCAGCTAGAGGCTCTGCTCAAAAAATACTCCCCGGGTGACTTTCCAGGGAGTGCATGGCTAGAACCACCATATAGATAAATGCAGTTATGCCAATGTGTACTGAATGCATTTCAAAAGCAATCCATAGTAGCATGAATGTGAGTGAGGGTGCAACAAGCTTTATGCTACAAAGGAGGAGGCTGGGGTGGAGGGGGTTAAGCTTTGACATCAGTAGTGTGGTGCATCAGCATTAATGCAAGGAGAGATTAGTGAGAAGTCATATTCAAATTCCCCACTGTGTTGAGAGAAAGAGCTGTGATTGGCTGTGGGAGCAGGGATAGATAGGATCAGCAACCACGCAACCAGTCTCAAACAGCTGTTCAACTCAAGGGCTGCACATGGTAAGTTGCCTCAACAGTAGGGCTGAAAAATACTGAAAAAACTGACACTGTGATAGTTTTTCTTTCAACCATTTCCAACACTTTTGAAATTAAGAGTCCATATGTCACTTATGATTAGATAAAAGCTCATCGTGTCAAGTTGCTGTAACTGCCACACTCCGCTGCACACACATGAAGCTGTACAGTAAACAATCAGCACATCTGTTCCATGAACAGGCCGTACATTAACAAGCTCCGGGATTAGATGCCACTTATAACAGACATCCACTTGCCTAGGGTGGGCCTTGTGTAACTGAGCATCCTCTGGTGTAGCCTGTCTCTGCCACACCTGTGGCCTGAACGTGTGCAGGTGACGCACTAACTCTGCCTGCTCAGTGCTCAGTTCTCTGACTGCTGATGTGATTTCACAAACCGTAATGCAGGTAAGACTCAGAAATAAGAAAACTCACATTTCTGGCTTACATCCTATAGCATAGAGGTGGTAGCCTGATGGACTTTATATTGCATGTGCTAGGAATGGGCAGTAAAACGATAATACCATTTCACGGCATATTAAAAAACAGCCATGGTATTGCTTTAATTACTTTCTTGAAGATGGTGATGCATAATGAGTGCACTTTTATTATAACTGCCTTGAGAGTATGTGTCCATTTCCACCAGCAGCACCACTGCCTGTGTGAGAAGATGGTGGTAAACGACAAACATATGCATATATATCGCCACATATATCCTCGCGTCCCATGGTCTCAAGGCTGGCACCATGGTTATGTCTTCTCTAAAAACCAAACTGTGAAACGTGCACCACTGGCTGTAATGTGAACACTTCAATTATTCTTTCTGGGTTTAAATCAGTGATGAGAAATTATGAAGTTCATCAATAATCCCACGTGTTGTTTCTTACAGAAGCAATACAAGACACAATTCAAATCAAAGCTTTCAAAAAACACTTAAACTCATATTTATGTATGAAGTGTAGATAGGTTAATCAGTGCGTAGAGGTTATTTTAGCCGTTGCAGTTGCCTGGTATGATTTTAGAAGGCACTGTAGTTATACAGCCGTGATCAGCTGACGGCCAGCTGATCCTAATTATCGCATCCCAGCACCCACAGCCAATCACAGCTCTTTCTCTCAACACAGTGGTATATTTAAACATGACGTACTTCTCACTTATCTCTGCTTGCTGTAATGCTGATGCACCACACCACTGATGGCAAAGCTTAACCTCCTCCACCCTAGCCTCCTCCTTTGTAGCATAGAGCTTGTTGCACCCTCACTCAGATTTATGCTACTATGGATTAACTGATTTTGAAATAATTGTATTGTGTTCAATATGCATTTTCATAAATGTATCCATTCATATGGGGGTTTCTGGTCATGCACTCCCTGGAAAGTCAAAGCATGATGCTTGACTAACCCAGGGAGTGTCTTTTGTGCAGAGCCTTCTCTTCCAAGTAAAACCGTACATTTCTCATAATACATCAGTGAAGAGGGGATGGAGGAGAGAGGAGAAGAGCGCATGTATGTGCCAAAGATGGAGAGGAAAAAGAGAAGGACTTTTTTTTTGCTCCCCTGTCCTTGTGTAGTTCAGTTTACTGAACAAGTGTAAGAACATTTCTTCGGCTATAAACCACTTCCAGTGCTCCTGGTATCCTTGTCTTATAAATGTCTTTATTTTGAGACCTGAAGCACTGACCATAACGGTACGATAAGGTACGATACAACAGTACACTTTATTGTTACCTTGGGAAACCTTGACCAGAGTGCTGCACACAATGAGCTTCCTCTTCAGAAGCATAAATAAATAAATTAAAACAACAATCCATATGTATGCTTATCCCCTTAAAAAATCACCATCATATATTGCACATCACCCAAACTGCTAAAGATCTGAGAGTAACACCACGATGTCTTTGCTGGACCCATACTGCCCTATGAAACATATTCAACATGCTTTAATTGACTAAATGAGACACTTTGTAATCAGTGATGAGTCTTTAATTCATTCATTTTTAATATCATAAATGTGACTGCAGCTCTACAAGGATTCTGATTCATTTTATCCTCTTGAATCAATCATTTAACACACTTTCATTTCCAGGAAATGGCATCCTCTCATCTTAATTAGCGGATTTGATTGATTGAATAGTGAGCAGTGAAGATCTGAAGTAGTGCTGGTGTGACACGGAGCCAGCAAACATTTTATTCTCTGACTTGGGACCTGAATTTAACCCTCATCCACGGCTGAAGGGAGTGTCTCTTCCTTTTAGCGTTACTATCTTTTATTAAAGGGTAAGTCTGACTCTTTTGACCGTGAAACAATCAGCTCACTGGCAGAGCTCTGGGTGTGTTTTGACTTCAGTGGCCTCCTCAGGGCCTCGTTAGACTGGGGACGACTGGTGTAACTGTGTTTGGATCTTCCAGGGAGCGGCTGCCTCCGAGACCTGATGAATTATGCAGCGATGACTGCAGTTAAAGTGCTATTTAAGGGAATTTCTGTGCTGCTTGCTGGAATAAAAGAGAAATATTTCACATTTCATATCTCATCTCTCTCTCTCTGCTGAACTGAAATAAGTTTAATTTAGTTCAATTCAAAACACGATGAGGAGTCCAAACCTTGCTGGAGGCTAGAATGCAGTATTCATGAAAACTGTTGGATCGTTCAACTACACTGGGCTTAACATTTGGATTTTCTTAGACAATTTACAGTACTGAAAGTGCACTTCATTGGGTTCACTTGTGGAAAGTTACAATATCAAACATTCACACTTCATCCTCATGGGAATACGAACCATCTCAGGAAACATGAACAACCTCAGTAAATCAAACAACAATACAGCCAAACCCTTCATGGGTGCTTGGGTACATAACCTGCACAGGTGGTAGCAAAACAGGAAAATGTTTGAGTGATCTTCATGGAAAAGGTTCATCCTCCTGGAGCATGAATCCAACAGTGAGATTTGTGTATTTTCTTTGCTTACTGGTTGTAATTTGGACATTATTGTGCTCTCATAAGAATTACTGGAGGATCTCCAAGAACACTGAAGTCATTCTTTATGGTCCCTGGACAGTTTCAAACAAAATTTCACTTTGAAATTCAAACATAACCCTTTGATTAGACTATATTTTTACTGTTTGGAGCAAATAAGCTGCTTATTTTGTTAATGGGGAAATGTGGAGTAGTCAGCCTGTGGGGGAAAAGTGGCCAGGTAGGGGTTTAAGTGCTGAAGGGCATCTTGGGGTAACCATGCAATGTTGGTTGATTGTCCAGATTCCATGTCTGTCATTAAGCAGATCCATCTTGCAAAGCTTCAAGCTGATATGCTTATGGACCAATCAGTGATATCTGAGGAGGAAGAGATGATAGCTATGGGTGTGGTTTCAGTTAAAGCAACCGCAAGCCAGAAAACAATGGTGACCAGTGAAGAGATCAGTTCAACAATCAACTGATTCCACTGACAGTGAAGAATCCTGGATTGACAATGGATGAGAATGTAAATCCAGCACCAACAAGTCCAATACAACAAAGATTTTGGTGCTTCATTTTAGTGCCCTGCCATCCAGAGGCAACCCCCACTACGCCAAAGGACAGGCGAAAAACACTTTCTGGAATTTATGTTATTTATATGCAGTCATTTTATTTCAGCAGAACACAAATTTGTTTTGCTGTCCAGCAATGTCAGTGCTCTGCTCACATGTTCCTGCCTAAGACACAGTCACCGCCATTTTTTGTCTCTGTAGTACATGACTTTTGTTTGAGCCTCTTACATAATGTAGTTACATGTGTTTCTTTTATTCATCCATTCTTCTTCTGGCATCTTCAAAAGATATTTCTCTGAATCATTTATGATAATCAGAAAGCTTTTATTCACATGCTGACTTTAAAGTATTAATTCAGACACATTGTAGGCACCAGTATATTTTATAAAGTATCTTTTTGGCACCAGTAGGAAAAACTATGCAATACCCAACCCTATTGACCCGATAAGGGCTGCCTGTAGTCTACTGCATGGCGGTGTTGCACACCTACTAAGTCATGTATTGTTTTTCTGATTGTCCCGTAATGAATGTGACAGAGAGAACATTTGCCATGAATATGTGAAACAGTCATAGCAAGTCTGGTTAATCATGGGATCATCTCAAGCAATTTTGAGCGTCTAACATTTAGTCAAGCACAGACGAATGTTTTGAACTCTTGTCATGAGTCATGAAAACTGATCTGATGTAACTGTTTATTATTGATGTTTATTTTATCAGTTAAGAGCTCAGGATTATCATCATATCATCACTGTTACCATGTTTGTAGTTTACATCCCACACATCAGGTTGTGGTATACCTTATACCACTGAAAAGCCTCTGTATTACCCTTTTAAATGGTGCCACATTTGCAAGGAACATGCATTTGTGGGATGAGCAGCAGAGCTGAGTATGTGGGTTGCGCCCATGAAAAATTTGTCAAATCTTCTCTGCCAATGCCAAACAGCTTATTTTGCTGTTGCTATTGACTCTTCAATAGCACAGTCCAAAACATGACAAATCAAAGAGACAGGAGAAAAACAGTATGTTTTATAAAAGAGTGTCATCAGCTTTTTGATGAAATTCTTTTTTCCACATTTGCAACCATTTATTTGGATGCAACCCACCAGCTGAGAGCCACTGCTCTAGAGATTTTTGCCAGTCATATTTGCCATGTAGAGGCAAAAGAAGGCTCATGAAATAGCCATGCAAATGTAAAATTTAACACCAAGTACAGTATAACTCTGGTCTATTAATACCTTTTTTGCAATCGATTTCATGGAAAAAATAAAGAGAATCCGATGAGGTCAATGCACACCTGTTCCAAATAATATGAAAATCCAGTCCATTTGAGGGTTTCTAAGACAAAGTATTTGTCAAGGTGAATCCCCATATAAAGGTAATGCTATGCTGAGGGCCAGGGGTCAGGAATGACATAATGAATAAAGTGCATATTGTGAACATTATGTCCATACCAAGCACCTACAAATCAAGCTGGTACTTCTACGACTTCCTATTTTGGACTTCACTGTAGCATACCGGCCAAGGTTTATGTTGCCATTGTGTGTTTTACTACCATTTAAATGTATTTTAGCTTTTTTTTCCCTGTGAAATAGGATCTCTTTCATTCTTCAGGGTTTAAAATCATCCTGAGTGTCTTTCTTCATCACTGTTTTTATGTCTGTGTGGGTATGCGTCCATGCTCGTGTGCTCTCCATCTTATTTGTCTAGCTGCACAGTTTTGACTGCCAGAGGTGAGTCTCTGCTCGTGTCAGCTCCTCGGTTATTTATATCACATCACATGGAGCTAAAATAGTACTATCCACCTTATCAGTGCGTGTCATTGAGGTTCTGCCAGCACAACCTCGTAGTGCACTGACTATTCAGAGGATCTCTTACTAGTCTAAAGCTGGCTGCACACTACATGGGCTTAGGTGAGATTTACCCCCAGACAACTGGGGTAACGTGGCTCGATTCAAGGTATGTAAAACCAGTATCAAAACCATAATATTACAGCATAGAACCATCAAGATGCTTCAGATTTCCCCACTTAAAATCTGTTAATAAGAAGTGAGAAATGGTAGTTAGCCAAGATATACTGTATCTCCTTCTGACTAGATTATTAGATTTCCCAGTTTCTGTCTTTATGAGCAGAGACTCATTTTTTGGTTTCTACTAGAAATCACCATCAATTTTTCATTCTTTTAACCATGGCTGAAGCCTTCCTCTAGCCTTAATGACAAACTTTTATTGCATTAAACTTAAGCTGATCTTGGAACCAATGGGCTGCTGTCTGAGGAGGGTTTAACCTCCTGGGGAAACTGCCAATTTTTCAGGGCTTCTATGGCTATCCCGAAACCTGACACTGGATATTCAAGTCAAGACCTAGTCTCTAGTGAGCTGATCTATCTGACTACAAACTTGAGACACGAGTTTGAATGAGCCTCTGAACAGACAGTGTTTGTATGAAGACATCTACTTATAGAGTATAGTCAAAAGCAAAAATCAGACAACAGATAATGGGGTCTCATATGAATCAGGAAGCAGTTTTTGCTATAAAAGTTTGATGATATATGAAAGCTATGACTTGGATGCACTAGACGAGATAAACCTGGGTTTGACTACAAGAGAACACCATAAAGCCCAGACAGGAGTAAAAAGTGGATTAATGGTCTAGGACACTCCTCTGTCTTTCCTTAAGGGCACTGGTTCTTGACTGATTCAGCCCCAGGACTCATCACCACCTTCTCATATCTTATATCTGTAATTTTCAACCACTCCACTGCCCAAAAACACTTCACTACACAGACTACTGATTTTAAAGCAGTGTAGAAGAAGCAAGCAGACAAGGGAAAAAAAGACGGTGTTATATCGCAGCCGCAAAGTTTGGAGACAGCATGACATTCATTATTCTCTGTAAGTGTTAAAAACTCTTCCTGACCAACATTGCCCTATACCAAAAAGAGTGACACAGGTTATTTAAAGTCAAATGACTTTTGAACAATAAATCATACCCTCTTACTTCTGATCTTCTTGAAGCTAGCCATTGTGCCATTCCAATGACACTATCCATGCCTTCGAATTCCTTACGGAGGCCTTTCTAGTGAGTCTGGAACTCAGGTGACTTTCTGAGGTATTTGAATATTAAATCCACACCAAGTAATCTGATAGTTAATGTCTATTTATACATTTAAGCCATTTTTTAATCTTTTCTGCCATTAGCTTTGAATGCTAACCACTATATCCCACAATGCTTTGTGACATGCTATCAACCAATGGCAGACTGTTCCATTGTCCTGTCATGCTTTGTGTGCTCAAACACGAATCATTTTGGATTGTGGATTGGCGTGGCCTTCTGTGTCATTGTTAGTTTCATATTAATAGTAAAACTCACAATAATTGGCAGAAAAAATAACTTTAAGTGCCAGTACATCATCTTCCTGTTTGTTGATGTTCTAAACTCACTATAGAGTTTAAACAATGTGTCAGGTTTCCACAGCACAGTCAATCCAGAAAGTTTACACCAGTATTGGGATTCATACTTTTAATTAGCTGATACCCAACACTCTGGTATTGGGATCAGTATCAGTAAGGAAAAATGGTATAGGAACATCTCATCTCATCAGTTTTGAACATTGAACATGAATTTATGACAGTGGTGCATTTTTTGACCTAAAGCCCTCAACATCTCTGCTTCTGTGGAAACCTGTTTAAATTTGACAAATATGTGAAACCCAACATGGGGAGAATTGGCAGCATTTTTAGATCATATGTCAGCTAAGGGTTATCCTGGGGTGAGCGCTAATGGATGTTGACATGGAGAGGAAAGAGCAGGTTGGTGAAAAGCTCTTTATGCTGCTTAGGCCAATCCTCCATCACGTTACCCAGCAGGGCTACACTGAGAGAGAGCAAGGGTTAGACCGAACTGAGGGAAACGAGGGTTAATCTGGGAGCAGGAGGACCAAGCTGATCACTGTAATGTGGTTAGCAAGAATGCCGTAATGTGGTGTTGTTCTGCTGCGCCCACACATTAAAAGAGAGAGCAGGGATTCCTCTCAGCTGTTACTACAGCCACATGGCTCCATCCTGTTTCATTATTCAGTCCATTTGTTTGTAGGTGACAAATTTACATTTTTAAAGCAAAAATATTAGTTATTTCCCACCCTGACGATGTGGCCCAAGAGACAGCAGAGTGGGTCTTTTATCAAAACCAAGATGCCAAGAGAATGTTTAAAACATTTGCCAACATGTAAATTAGCCTGCAGCATCTTTGGGTCAAATAAATGACTGAAAATGTGCAGGTTATTTTTAGGTTTTAGCATTTTGTGAAACTGATCATTTAAATAATGAAGATTGTATTATCTTAAGATGAAAAGTCTCATCTTGCAGGAATCACAAAACAGACTTTTTACAAATCTGCATCATGATCAAGTTATTCCAGTATTCCTTTACCCCTTTACACCATTTCAAATCAAAGCAAAACCTGTTTGCTTGTTAAGCCAGATTTCTGCCAACATGTTCCTTGTTTGGTACAGTGAAACTGCAACACAACAGAGACAGATGGACAGGAGCTCCACAGATGACGGTTTAGTTGAATCAATGGCAATGTAAACAATTGTGGCCAGTTAAGAGATTAGCCTGAAGGCAGCTACAGCAGAACAGAACTGGACATTTCTTTATTAAAAGAAAAGAACCACTTTGGTGGAAAAGATGTTTTTGCTTTTCTTCTGACCCGCTCCAGCAAGAGTTTGATCCACCAAGTGGCTCCACTGATAGTAAAGAACATTACAATGCCTACTATGTCATATGTTTTGATGTTCTAATTGGACTGTAATGAATGTGGCAGACGGAGCATTCACCTTATCACCCTGCAACTTTTAATTTGAAAGGTTATGCCCTTCCTAAACATCCATCTATGAGGTGTTGCCCAGATAGATATTAAATAAATCCCTTGCCATGGGAGTGTAGCCAAACTGTAGCCAAGATACCATTTTAAAACTAGTTGCTCATTTTGTCTTCAGCATGAAGCAAAAAATATTAAACAACTTATCAACTTTCTTTGCTTCATTCTGTAGTTATTTCAACACCCTTCTAACCCATTTATGGAGATGTAATTGCATCAAATTATTTAAGCCAGAATTCAGCCACCATGTTCCTTACTGCTTACAGAAAAACTGCAAACCAACAGACAGATGGACAGGAGCTCCACAGCTTATGTTTCCTGTTCTAAAATCCCAGGTACTTGCCCTGGCTAAGAGGTCATATACTTGGCATTAGTCAGCCTCAAGAGGCTGCAAAAAAGTACATCAAGGCACACTTCCTGGAAAAGGTGGTGACACTGACCAGGCTAAGTGCACTCTAGACTCATTCCCAAAGTCGGGTTTCGGGACCCCAGGTAGGTCACGAGGCAATTATTTTTTGGGGTTACTAAATGAGCTTTTAGTTACTTTCTTACGGTACTAAATGGGACATGTATGCAGTACATATTTTGTCCACAAGGGTGAGCTCCACTTTACAACACTCATCCTCTCACCAAAATAAAAAAATAAAACACAAAATAAGGCTCTACCAGCCACTGGATAGCAAAAGACCCAAAGTCACAGGTATGGATGCTTGATTAATAATGAAACTCATTGTTCCATAGCAGATAGCTACTGAAGGTTCAGTGGGGCCAAGCATTCAAAAAAGGCTTATGTGGCTGAGATAAAGTGGTCCCTTCCAGGCTCTTAAAACGGAAAGCTTCAGGTCAGGACCAAATTGAGTCCAGAATTAATGTTAATGCTAACCCAGATAATACTGGCCATCAGCTCAACCAACTAGCGGAGGATAGTGCAGACGGTAGACTTGATAAGTGATAGCGTACAGAAAACAAAGTTGTTAGGTCATGGTGGCTTGTACCTTTTAAAAAGAGGGTCCCCAGGAAAAATAGTTGGGAAACACTGCTCTAGGTCCCAAATGCAATGGTTGGGTTTCTTATGGTGGCCCTGAAGGTTAATATTTGCCAGAGTTACCACATATCTCTTGAAAATATTATTTATGAAATGCAACTTTTATAAAATGAAAACATCTTTTGAAAATCATAACATAAGAAAAGAGAAACAATTAACACTGTGCAGAAGAAAGTTACCTTTTGCCACAACTATTTCACCTTATGCAAAAGGTAGAACACCTATAATATTTTGCACTTGCACAACCTTCAACCAAAAATATACCAACAGCAAAAGTATATATTAGCAGCTGCAGGATATTCAAGTTTGTGTGGAAAATATTTGCAAAAATATAACATCATATGAATATTTTGCACTTCTGCACTTTATTTAAAAATGTTTTACTTTCTGGAAAAAATATTTAATCATCTGCAAAAAAATAAATAAATACTACACATAATGCAAAATATTTTTGCACTTAGCAAAAAAATATTACCTACTACAAAATATTTCAGATTTTATGAAAATGATTTTGAATTAAACATGTTTTTTGCAGAAGATAAAATATTTCAAAATTGCATTTGCACTTAACATTTTTTGCATTTTATGAAATTTCTTAGACAGCTTGTGAAATGGTTTTGCAATGATGAAAAGTGTATAATTTGTTCTTCATGGCTCCCATAGTTCTTTCCCTGTATACAAAGCTATCCTGGGGTCAAACTTGAAAGCAGAGAGGAAAATTTGCTTCAATATGCTTTGAATACTCAAAATGCACAGATGCAAAATCAGTATCAACCAATATCATCCCTTTTTTAAATATCAACCATCGCTTAATAGTGCTGCATAAACAGATATTGGTTGTAAGTGTTTATGTGTCATGTCTAATCAATTTAATCTTTTTTTTTTTTTTTTTTTTTTTTGGTGCTGAATCAAACAGGAGATTTTTAATTGTGGAGAAGTGACCTGTAGGACAAACTCTGATCTGACTTCATAGTCAAACAAAAGAGAAAATGTTGGCATACTGGGAGTGTTACTAACCTGACACACCAGATGGATTTGTTTCACACATCCATCTGGGAAAGCTTCAATAGGAAACGTTTGAGACGGGGCAGAGGATTTGAAAAAAACTCAGAGTGTGATTGGATGAATGTTCTGTCTGTCACATCTCTACGGGCCAGTAAGAGCAACAAAACACATGATGTAGCAGCTATCAAGCTACACGTGAGCAGCTACGGGAATAACGCGAAACATGGCAACTATAGACATGTAAGTACTCATCTTTTGTTGTTTTTGAAAAGAAAACAACTCACTGCTGTTCTTTGTTCTTCTTTTAATGAGTAATTGTTGTCAAGTTCTGATAAAACTTACGCTTTAGCAGCATACACGCTAAGCTCTTCCGCCATAATTGTACTGGCCTCTTGCTGCTGCTTGTTTACGTCACAACTCTGCCGTGCCTGAAAGTACTGCCTCTTGTCGCCGATTGGTCCTGTCACTTTCTAACCGGGCACAAACAGTTCAGATGGGAACTTAACAAGATGGATTTGCCAGTGAAAAACAAGGACATGGGTGTATCCATCTGCTTTGCAAGGTTAGAGTGTTACACCAAAAGAAGTGTACTGTGTTCAAAATCTGCATCGGCTGAATCTTCACAATCAGTGCATCTTTACTGAATATAGCCTAAAAGTGGACAGAGTAGCCACAGATTTGTCGTCTGGCCTCTTCGCTGTCATTTTATGGATTTTGTGACCACGCTCTCCAGACACACTCTCTTGTAAATAATTGACCGTTGTCTGCCACATACATGTGTAAACACATTTATCAATCAAACCTCTGCGTGTTGGTGTGTTGTCAGCGCCGGCCTTTCGTCAGCGAACAGACAAGGTGGCAGCCATGCAGTGGAGTCGCACCTCGATCGAACAAACCCACTCCAGTGTAATTACTCAGCCTCCCTGTGTCCACTGCCCGTAGGTGGGATACTGACGAGACCACTCCTCCCCCACTGTCAGTGCTCTCTACGGGAGTAATGAGGCTTGCCGCACACACAAACACGCTCCACACAAAGCCCACCACTCTGCCTGTAAGGGCGGTTAGAGAAGAAGCATAAAATTGTAAGGAGGTGGTGAGAGACGGAGCATCATTCAGCCTTTGTTAGGGTGTTGAGGTTTTATAATACCTGCTTAGACATTATTTTTTTACTTGTCAAGTAAGAAAAAGGAGGATTGGAGCATTTTCACATAGACATCACCCCGACGCTCAAGGTGGGAAGCTCAAATCCTGTAATAATGTCAGTGTCTGCGTTGAATGTCAGGGATTTCTGATTCATTTAAACATTTCTTTAGTGATGGAAAATCAAGAGACAAATGTTTAGATGCTTTGCAACATGGTGAGTTTTTAAAGGATACAGTGTCAGCAAAGAAAAGTACCACAACTTTTAAACGTCTGCGGATCAGTGGACATGTTTTAACAAGAAAAAGAGAGTGCTGCCAAAGATGTTTGACATTTTGAGTGCAATTTTTGATGATTAACAAGAAATAAGGCCACACTGGGTGCCTATAGCTTATGATTTTGTTGTGTTAGTAGATGGCTTGCTAGTTAGGAATTGGCTCCATGTCCAACATTTCTCTTTGAAAGTATAGATGCATCACACGGCGTGCACGGTCATCCTGGCTGGCCACCATGACTGCTGTATCTACTGCTGACTTTGACAGCCGGAGAAAGTTGGACTAAAAGTGTCAGACATGTGGCCCCAAATTATCTTACCTTTAACTATATTTTACTAGACATTGTGTACCGTTGGCTAAAATTCAACTGTCTGCTTTGCCACATATTCATTGGTTATTAACTGGCATAAAGCATCAGGACCCACTGCCACCTCCTTGATGACAAATCTTGACCCAAATTTCTTCAAGTTTTCAATCAAAACTAAATTATTTTAATGAAAAATGGAGCAGTTTGGATTTACAGAACAAAATATGCTTTGAAACAAAGAGATTGAGGCATAATCTTCAAAATAAAAGCGCACCATAGACCATTTGCTATTTATCCTTAATCTATGGCCGACTCATGCACCATGTGTGTTTCAAAAATCAACACGTGTTGTGACTTTTAGAGCAGTTGAAAAACCAACAACATGTTTACCAGGTCCTCTACATTGCAATGTTAATTTTGTCGACTTAAACTATGACTTAAAATGTTAGTCGGCTGATTTTTTTCCATGAGGAAGACAAGACTAACCTGTAAATATCCACAGACAACGGCTAAGGCCCATTTGCGCAATGCAGCGCAGCCCTAATCAGCTGGAGACAAAAGGGCAGAGATCAGGGGAACTGCAAGTTCACGCAGTAATGGTATGTCAACAGTATATTATCATGCCTTTTTAGGGTTGATTTGCGGGTGATTTCGATATGATTCCATGATTTTATTGCTCCTGCCTTTGGTAACTTACTGTTGTAAAACAAGAATGACTGCCCGGCCTTTATTTGCAACCTTGTTAATCTTTTTAAGTTCTGTTTAAGTTCTCTTCACGTCCAAGTAAGACTAGAGATAAAAGGAAAAAAAAGGTGAATCACTTCTATTTGTTCACATGTACAGCTTTAAAGGGTCTACAATACACTGCAAGGTCACTGCGACCTCACAATATGTAAGATCAAGTGATCTTTGACTGCCAAAATCTAATCAATTCACCCTCAAGTCTCAGAACAGGTTTGTGCCGAATGCTGCAAAAATCCCTCAATGTGTTCTTGAATTATTATGTGAACAAAATTTCAGGTCACAGTGACCTATGACCTCCAAAATCTAATCACTTCATCCTTGAGTGCAAGCAGGCATTTCTGCAAATTTGATCCCTTATAGCATTCTTGAGATGTCACGGTCAAAAACACAGGGATGAAGATGAGGCCTCTTCACCTTGACCTTTGACCTAAAAAATCCAATCAGCCACTTTGAGGTGACGATAACAGCTGTGTAAAGTTTAAAAGGAAAACGCTCAAAGCCCTTTGGAGCTATTGCATTCAAAAAAAGGCACAGAAGGATAGACAGAATGGCAGACATATGGCCTTCAGGCTTGGCTATCAACAGAGTGGAGGCATAACAGAACACCACGTAAAGATTGTTGATCCTTTATGCTATCTCTACATCTACATTATACCAAATCAGGAAGCTAATGAACATCATGGGGTAGATATGCACCAAAGGTCGGGAGTCAAACCCCTGAACTATCCAGCTCTGATTGAGCTCATCCACTCTTCATTCGACTCCAATTTTAGGTTGTTTTTCATCATTTTCATTTTATTTCTGAATATTTCTCAGACTATGGATATTTTAGGGTAGCTCAAAGCAGCTCAAAATAGTTTTTTTTTTTTCTTACCTCAAATAAAAAACCCTCAGCTACAGGATTCAGCCGCGACTAGCTGTAACATTAGGGGTTGCTATACTGATGTAAAAAGATGTTTTTGGCTTGGATAAGATAAACCTTTTTTTGTCACTCATGATTATAAACCTGCTCTTTCATATCATTTCACTGTGACAGCTCACAGCCATGTTTCCTATTTGCTAAAATGTCCGTCTGTTTCTCAGCCTCGTGAGCAGCTTTATGGGATGAAAGCCCTTTTTTTCTCCCTCACTCTCATTTTGAGTGCCGCTGATGTGGAGCACCCTTTACAGTGAAAACATATGGATGTTCATGAGTGATTAAAAGGCGTTTGTTGCTGTGAGCAGACACTCCAGCGTCAGATTGGCCCGTGCAGACGGAGCTGGAGGAGTGTTATCAAGGCATAATGGAGGCGGAGGAAATTATTTCTGTTTTTCCTGGGATTCATCAAGAGCCAAATTGCAGCTATTATTCAGTGTGGGTTTGAAGAAGCTGAATCCAGCTGTTCTAGCCGGCTGGCACACCGCCCCAGGTGGAGGAGTGAGCATGTGTGTGTTTAAACCATCATACAGGCAGGTGCATGTAAAACCATTCCACAGATCTCTGTGCTGTGTCTTTGTCTCTTTCTCTGCTGTCTGCTTCCTCTAATTACTCCTTGTTTACTTTAATACACTTTTATAGAATATTATGAACGTTGCAGCCATTTTCCTCAACATATCAGGTTCAAGTGAAGTAACTCAAATATCTCATTTTAATACTTTTGACTGCTTAATCAGGAGATCAAGAGTTATATTTCGCCATTTTTAATGAATAAACATAATTCCATAGGTGCAAATTCCTTACAGATGTAAAGGCTAACAAGTACTCGCACTCACCTGAACTTCAAGTAATGTTAGAAGTTAGTTTTTCATAGAAGTACTTTCTTACTGAAAAAACACCCCATACCCCTTGATGCATTGTTGCCACCAAAAAAAAAAAGAGAAAAATCCCAAAGTGTCTGCATTGTTTCTGTTTCTCTCCCCCCTGTTGGCACACATTCCCGTAGCTTACTGATGAAGCTACTGAGATGTCAAACAAGCATTACAATCTGGAATATTTGAATGAAAGGGACAATTATGTCAAAGCAAATGTAGGTGCAAAAGCTCCTGATTACTTATAATGGTTCAGCTGCAAGTTCACCCCCCCCCCAGACTGCTGTAATAGTGCAGCCCAGCTGAGTAGATGTGCACTCAATAAGTCATATTTATTACACAGTAAACCACTGTTTTCTCATAATAAGGTAGAAAAGCTGTGTCTGACCGGCTGCATATAGGCTGCGTCACAGATTAATTCCCATTCCAGTATGCATGTGAACAATGGCTTTCAGACTGTCAGCGTGAGCACCATGTATCTCAAACTGAGAATCTAAAGAATAGAAAGCTTGCCTATTTTCAATGTAAGATGTGCCTGTCTCTTGGCCAAAATAGACAGAAAAATGAAAACAGAAAGCTATATTTGCCTTGAGCAGATACAGTATGTATGTATGTCCAGGACTTACCCAAATAGTAAATCTACTTCCCTAAATAGCCAATAAGACTTCATAGTCTCTTAGAAGAGCATCAGAACTCAAACACAAAATATTTAACCTGTCTTTAGACCAGGTGGAACTTAGAAAAAAATAAAAACAGTTTGATGTACTGCTGCCATTTTACCACACAATAATCCACCCATTCATTGTTTTAGCATGTCTATAGGGATCTTTCTAACTACCATTAGACTGATACAGATACATTTTGGAGCTTTTGAGAAGTTGCATGGTCTTTTTTATACATTCAAAGCACACGTCTACATCATTGAAGTAATTTTAGACTTTTATGTCATATTTGATGCACACCAATTATCTTGAGGCCCCTTGGAAGCCCAGACCTCAGGCAATTGCCTACCTTGACTTAATGGTTAAACTACTTATGCATGCACTCAGCTCCTCTGTGTGATTACAGAAGCATTTTAAGAGGCTAGTGAAGATAGCTGAGCATCCTCATACAGTATACTGATGATGAATACTTTCAAAAAGAGCAGAAACGTACAAAAAATAAAAATACAAAACGTGGTAAATGGGATGCCATTTGACAATTGGAAAAAGGGACAGCTCTTATTTGCATCATTTAGGTTTTTTTTTTCCACGTTCATTAGAGCCAATAACAATCTGTATATGAACTGCATCCTTATGAAGACAATCTAAGGATTTTATCACCGTATGTTAAAGATAAACATCCACCAGACGACCTACAGCTGATTTAATTTTCTGGTGTAAAGGGCTGAATTAGCCACTTGACACTCGATTCTGTGGAGCTGCTGTATTTCAGCCTCCACCCCTGCCTCCTTTTCTCCGATGATGCCCTCACGAGACCCCTCTCAGCTCTGGGGTCAAAGGTCACTCTAAGAGAGGGAGGGGTTGCTGTTTAATGGGGTGGGGGGGTGGGGGGGGGGGGGGTTCTTTGGTGACATCTGAAGCAGAACAAAGAGCAGCCCATGCGTCTGGAGGTGAATCTCCCTCTTTCTTTGTCCACTACACCACAAGCATCTGCAGCAGACGGCCCAAACAGAGCCGTACCAGGACAATGCAGAGACACAGTGTTGTTTTCTGAGCGTGCCCAAAAAGCCTCCATTCATCAAGTCTCTCTGAAGCTGACCCGGGCCGGACAGGCGGACGGCCCCACTAATTAGCATCAGTCATCTCTGCTCAGTTTGTTCAGCCCTGCAGAGACCTTTGTTGTCCCGCTCCGTACCAAGAGGTGTTAAGCCCTGCGCTGTATGCCAGCTGGTTCCCTGAAAAAGACCATTAAGTGCACACTCAAAGTATACAAGACTTTCTCCTGAGCCACTGAGCTTAATCTGCTTTTGGTACAAAACCTGAACGCTGCAACAAGGGAGGATTGGTCACCGGTGGGGAACAGATGCTGCTTTCTTTGTCTGTAATTCCTCCACTGCGATGCTCTCTACTTACACTGTCTACTCTACATGACTGGTTTAAGAACAATCTTCCTGAATCAGGGTGGATGGGAGGCTATGCACAAAGAATCAAAACACCTGCGTTTATTTGTCAAGTCTGTGTACAACAATCTGACCCTATTCTGGGAGATCTGTAGTGATGTTTGAGGTGGATTCTGAAGGATAAGTCCATGTTATTACCACTGTGGGTCTTACTTTTTAAGGTTTCCATCATCTCAAACAATACAATAGATGACATTTAACCTCTTTTGATTACTAGTTTTGTTTTTTGTTTATTGTTTTTAGTTACGGACATTTTTCAATAAAATCTGCACCTCAAAAATTGTTGCTAAACCTCAGTTTTGATTTAAGAAAAGTAGCAAGAAATAGCCTTCCTGCTACTTGCAAGACATTCTGGGCTTATGAGGATGCAAACCCGGAGGGCCGAATTCTTTTTTATTATTATTTTGGGGGCTTTTATTTTGAAAGGGAAGTGGATAGTATCAGAAACTGTAAAAGGAGGGTGGGGAATGGCATGCATTCATGCAGAAGGTAGATATGCCTCAGGAAGGCAACTTTTAACAGCTTTTCTCCTCCATTTTTTGAAAATTTTCCTTTAAAACCAAAACGTTCAAGCTTTATTAACTAGCACATCTATTTCAAGGTTATTCCAAAACAGACACCTGCACCAGTATTTCTCAAATGTGGTAAGGCACACTTGTGTGCCATAGACAAATCTAGGTGTGGTTTGGAATTTTACTGTAACACATGCTATTAAGGCTATTTTGAATTATTTGGATATGAATATGGTGCTTTTAGAGATTTTGGATGGTTCTTTGGTGTGCCTTGGGTATGAAAAAAAAAGTCAAAGGCCAACTATCACACTACCAAAAAACAGCCCTTCTTCTTGACCCACTACTGTACTTCCACTGTCACTGACTGTCACTTGAATACCTCGCAGAAACACAAACACTATACAGTATGCTTCCAATTTTAACCCTCTAGTTCCACATACTCCGAAACCCTCTCTCTAGTTAACCTTTGCAATTCTACTGCACACGCTTCGGCCCATCTCCCAAATGCACCACACTGCTCTGTCCTGCTCCAGACACGCACCAGGTCTATTTTTGGTGCTGGCCATGGCCAAGCAACATAAAGCAGATAAATCCAAAGAGCTGGAAAAAGGTGCAACTTCAAAATCCAACACAATGCACAGTCTCCTGATAGTAAATCTCATCACTACATCAGCATAACGTATCATCCTGTGAAACATGCTACTGGCCACCAGTCGGTCTGTAACAATTAAAAACTTTTTTAATGCATGGTCTTATCTAAAAGTTTAAAAAACTGCCAGACCGTCTGCCCTGAAAACTCGATTAAACGAAAAATAACACAGAAAAATCACCACAGAGAAACTCAGAAGCTGCTTTAACGCCATTTTAATAACCAGAGATCTTTTGAGATTTTTACACCTGTTTTTATGAGGAAAAGGCCAGGTGTTTCAAACTGGAGACTGCAAAAAGTATCAAGGTTTGGCAGACATTTTTTTGTATAACATTGCTAATAATTGCCTAATAAATTGCCATGCCACCTCAAACACTCTCAAAAGGGTCTTCAGACCAATAAATTACGACTGCGGAGGAAAAGTTAACTTTCAAGGTGAAAAAATACAAAATTTAACATGAAACCACACATCCTTCTTAGAAATCTTAAGCTTTCACTTCATAAAGTGTTCACCCATAGTAGAAGCAACAAAATCATGGAAAGGTTTAAAAATAAATGGAAATCAATCTCAAAAAGGTAGAATAATCTGTTGTTTAAATACTCCTCTCACATGAACTTTTGATCTCGAGTCTCCTGCGCTACTGAATTGCTTGTGTGAGGTCTCTGATGTGGACTAAATGGTAAATCATGTATTTTCTGTGAGTTCACACATCTGCAGAGTTTCCTATGGACTGAATCAACGTTCACTGTAAGTTTGTTGGCCTTGTCAAGGGAGAGGTGGTGGAGATGATCCACCATCTCTGCTGTGGCTAAATTTGGTGCTAGTGTTGCTGCAAAAACAGAGATGCAAAATGAAGCTCAGCGTTAGTAGGCCACGGTAGTCATACTACCAGCTGTGATCAGCTGATGGCCAGCTGATCCTAATTATTGCCTTACAGCTCCCACAGCTCTTCAGAGCTCTTTCCCTCAAACAGCGGTGTATTTAAATAACATATTTCTCGCTAATCCCTGCTTCCATTAATGCTGATGCACTATGTTGCTGCTGCTGCTGCTGCTGCTGGCAAAGCTTAACCTCCTCCACCCCAGCCTTCTCCTCTATAGCATAAAGCTTGTTGCACCGTCATATTCAGATTCATGCTACTTGGCACCAGAATCCCCTATTTATCATGTTTAAAGCAGCTTCTCTGATTGAAGAGTCATTGAAGCTTGCAGTAACAGCTGATAACATAGTTTAAAGTTGAAATCAACTCTCTCTGAGCTCATCTGAGGAAGCAGCATGTCAAGATCTGGTGCAATCTGGACTGACATAAGCTCAGCTTGTCTCTGTAATAACCAAAAACCATCACCATGTATGTTATGAACTTGAAATCTTCTTCAAACAGGGTTGTTTCTGGTTTTATGAAACATATTTAGAGAGGATTTTTTCCAGTAGAATCATTAAAAAGGAAGCCAAGAATGAGTGCGAGTCAAACGGCTTTGTGAGAGGACCAGGAATCTAATCCACCGACCTTCTGTCTGCAGCTTCTGTGCTCCAAACACTGACATAATACCAGCCGGGCTTTTGCCAAAAGACATTACACATGGTGCCAGATTACACACTGTGCTAAACTTCCATACATATGCAGGTAGAGCGGGGGCCTAATGTGAAACACATGACTCATCTGTTTGTTTCATGTGGCATCTTTGGCCTGGTTACACATCAGCTTTGTGCTAATCCACAGGGGATGATTAAATGGATTAAATACTCATATTTCCACAGTGCATCTTGTGAAATAAGACTCTTTCCCTCGGCACTTCCGCTCTTATTGCTGGAAGCAGCAGCTTCTTGAGATCCCACCCCCCATATTACCCGCCCTTGCTGCACCAGAGGCATGGATTTAGCTCATTTATCACTGCAAATATATAAATAACACCCCCTTATTTCCAAGATGTCACAGACTGAATTATATCTCCTGCCCCTCCCTCACAGATGAGGTGTAACAAAAAACCTCGTGCATTGTTGTCTTAAGCACGTGGAGAGGAAGAAAAGCTCTGAGACGAAGCACCAAAAATGTCACATCAAAGACCTAAACGCACCGACACAATGCAAGAAAAACTAAAACCTTTCATGCTGCATTCATCTCTGCCAGGGTGCCAACAGAGAGCCAAACTGGCATCAGGGAGCCGAGTGCCGACGCACTTAAGCCAAGAGGAGACACACATAAACATGTCTATACTGTATCTAGGTTAACTTTGTCTGGCCAATCTGCTCTGGTTTCTCTACCCTTAATCTCCTCCCGTGCCTTAACTCGGTGGGAGGTACAGCACATAATACCACCAGATTTCCATTCCTCAGCACAGGGTGTGAACAATGGAGCGAGTAAACAATAAAAACAGTGAGGAGACGGCAACAAAAGTCATCTTTTAGGGTACAACAACAGGGAATGTTCTGCTTTCTGAGCTGAAATTTTACATTAATTATAAATGTAGGTTTTGGCACTAAGGGGATACACAGCTAACAAGCTCCGCGTTTCCCTCCTCTGCTAAATTTTGCTCCTAAGGGATGAAGGGAATAGGAAACGGCAATTAACTGTTTCTAGAACTCTGCTGTTTTTCTGCCAAAATAAAAGAAGTGAAGAATCTTTCTGCTTTAGAAATCAAAATAGGCTGCGTAACAATTACTGGAAAAAGAGAGATCGGACAACACAGCACAAGTTTGGATATTTTTACATTATTTTATAAGCCTCAAAGCGGAAAAAACATTGAAATTTTTACTTTTTCTTTTCAGGGCTGCACAATAAATTGCAATTTTATCATAACGTCAATTAAAACTTTTGCAATAAATAGTGTAGAGATGTGGAATTGTTACAAACTAGTGATGCTCTCTCAAATGTCATGCATAGATTTTGCACTCTCACACCATTTTCATGCAGTTAGAAACTCAAGCAGTCAACTTTCACCTATCCTTAAAGTAACGATAACTTTATTTATACAACACCTTTAAGAACACATATTAACAAAGTGTTAAACAGACAAAACACTAAAGTATTATTTAGTATAAATTTTTCAGGTTGTCTATCCATCAGACCATCTGGGCCAATCTTTTGAATGCTATATCTCAAGATCACTTCATCGGATTCTTTAGGGGTAGAAAATGCTTTTTTATTTATTTATTCTAGACTCACAAGAAACATGTTGCCAAATGCCTATATGCATTCTTTTATTTTAGTTCATTTGTCAAACTTAACATACAACAACATAAAAAAATCAGCATTACTCATCATATTTCTTCTTCATATGTTGCAGGTCAAAGATAAAATAGACTAGGTTGGGCCCCTTGTATACTGGTAGCTCAGATTCAAGTCTTCTCTCCTGCATGTCATGCCCCACTTTCTCACCTACCTTTTTAACTCCATTCACTGTCTTAGCTCTGTCAACAAAAGCATAAAGCCCATAAATAAATTAAAAGAAATACATATATAGGATTTTTAGATTCAAATGTTAACCCTCCACAATGAGGCTTAAAGAGATTTGCTGCTTTTTGGACATTGCAAGGTATGTGTTCCAGAAAGAAGTGATAAAGTGATGTAGAAGAAAAAGCCACTTTTAAACATAATTTATTTAATCCTTTGTCCTCTGAGTGGGTCCATTACAGGGCAGTGGTTGAGTGATGTGAACTCCAGAGCTGTGCTGGGAAAATAATCCATTAGACTTCATCTTATGGGAGTTAATAAGCCTGAAAGCTTTACTTTCTCTTGTTAGCAAGCTAAGATTTCTGTCCAGCTACAGCTGGCAACAGTCAGGTTTTAATTTCATTATACATTCAAAGCTTTGTTGAGTCGTGCTGATTTTGACTTTACCATCCTTTAATAACTCATGTCATCTCATGCCAAAGACAGAGCACTGGGCAAAATGTATTGTAATTGGATGTCAGTTTTGCAATGTTTGCATGTACAGTAAGAGTTTTTGCTACATGTAGGGTAACATCACCATTGAGACAAACCCACGAAACCCATGAAACTTCTGAGCCGTTGACCAAAACAGCATACTTGATAGTGCCAGTTCATGCTTGATTTTCAGCAAATAAAACTCAGTGTGACAAAAACCTAAAACATCATCCTAGTCGCTTATGTTGGGTTGTGTCAGCATTAAGGTTTTCAGAGTGTTTCTGTCCTTTCAGAAACTTTTCAAAACCATGTTTTCTGAAACTATGCAATCTCTGCTATCATAATGATCAATATAAGAAAGTACTAAAGCATGAAAGAAAATCTACAACTATTTCCTAAGGCAGGCAGAAGAGAATTAACCAGTCACAAATTGCATGCCACTCTTGCACATGGACTATCACGTCCATCATGTGACAGCATACAAACACTGCACTGTGCACAATCATGCACCATGGGTCAACATCATGCAGCATTGCAATTACATGATCCTCTGCCCTGTAAATTTCAGTTTTCCGCTTAAAAATGACACTGAGCACTCTTATTTTTAATGCAAAGAAATAGAAGTGATGTGCTTTGTACTGACGAGCATGTGAATTGCATAGTTTTGCCTCTGTGTTGACACAAGTCAAAGCACCAAGCGTCAGTCATTGATATAGATGTTATTAATGCACAACTACATCCACTTAGCAAAACAAGCTAACAAACTCTGTTGAGTGAGGAAAGTGAAATAAAATCAAGGAAACTTCCTCTTCAACCCTCCTGGTACCTTGTCACCCCCCTCTTTCAATGTTCCCCATCCATCTCAAAGCAAGTGATGGAGACAAAAGTAGGAAGGAGGATACAGGGAAAATGTTTCACTGTGTTGCTTGCAGGCTGTCAGGATACTACAATAGGAATTAATGGGATCCAGCTGATTTTGTCACTGATGCTGCCTTGCACTGCATCAAGTTAGGAAACGCTTCAAATTGCACAAATGCATGGGAAAAGTTTCTGCAAATCTTTTTGCACAATTTAGAAAATGTTCTGCAGTTTGTATTAAGTTTTGAATGTCAAAAAAAAAGTAGTCAACACTGGGTGTTTATGACTCCTATTTTTGCAGCTGTGGTATCAAAATGGCTGTCCATATCATATGATTTTTACCAGAAGAGTTAAAATTACAGTTTCAGCCAATAAGTATGGTGAATTCTGTTGGCTTTAAGCTGCAGAGGATATAGCCTTGTTGTCTTTTTCCAATTTTCCAAACTTTGTTCTAGAGTGTATGTTTCATGAGGAAGTAAGTGATGGTGAGTGACCACCCTGTCCAAAGCTTATGTTAATGAGCAGTCTTTTAGCCTTTGCAGGTTCCCAATGCAAACTACACCAATTAATGAGAAATATAACTGCTGGGCAGTGGGCAATAAATGCCAAAAATGACTCATAACACTGGCACTAATTAAAGTAGTCTTCACTGAGGTAGAAAAAAAAAGGAAATAATGATCTGACATTACTTTTAGTTGGACAAACAAATAGCTCCACAACAAACTTGACAGTTAAGGTAAGGTAAGGTAAGATATATATCTGCAGAAAAACAGATTTAGTTTCTTCTTTTTGATATTGACAAACTAGTGACTACAGAGGACGTGTACTAGTGTTGATTTCTAAGTGCTCATTAAGCAGCACGGGCCAAGCTTGCATTAATTTCATTCCGTCTATAAAAACATTAAGGACTTTACATCCTGCAGTCTAAGGAAGGATTAATAACAAGTATAGATTAGACTCCACCCAAAGCAAGCATTGATCCATACAGGCCAAGCTGCGTTTCCAGGACTATACCCATTGATCAGCTAGCTCCCAGTGGTAGGGGGTTGCAGGATCCCAGTGAAACCAGTACATTGATCCAGAGAAACAGAGAGAGATTAGACAGTAGAGAAAGAGAACATTGATTCAAGCTGCATCCAAAGGGCACTCCTGTCCCGATGCGTAAGGGGGGGTTTCATCCCCATCACTCCTTTTCCCATCACTCCTCCTCTATCCTCCCCCCCCCCCCCCCGGCTGCTGGACCGTTCATCAGTATTGTGTCCCTCTGACCATGTGCTGCTCTCTCTCAGTGAATGAGCCTCTGCTGGTGAGAGGCACCACCCAAAACAACAGCAGCAGAGAGGAGGGGGGCGTTTCTTCAACGGCACAGCTGCCTTCACTGTACAGCTACTGTACTCACAGCACCCTGAGTTAACTCATTAATGCCCACTGCTGGGGTACTTTAGCACAAATCACCAGCATCAGCACCAAAATACTGCAGAGTGCTTTCTCCTCTACAGCCTGACAACTCACTAGACAATGTTCAGATCCTGGAAGATTTAAAAAAAAAAATGGGAGACCACAGACTGTTTGATTTTTAACATTGCAGTAAGACCACACATCTGCTGTTTGTAGCAGCAGTTTCACAGCTATGATTTCACTGATCAGATCTCACAAAAACTTGCATGATCAAAAGTGACTTCAGACAGAAATCAAACCTCAAGCAAAATCAACAGCTGCCCAATGACAGATCAAAAAAATTGGCTAAATGAAGTTTTCTTAGTTTTTGTGAGCCGTAAAAGTGGAAAACATCCAGTTAGTGATGCTACCTTGTCTGTTAAGTAAGTATCAAACAAATTTGATGTCTTCAATTCAAGATTGGAGAGGGAGGGAGCAAACTAAGCAGAAGTCAGGCTTTTTAACTGTAAATATCAAAATTGTGACCATCAACCATGTTTGATTCTGAAGATATAAGATCAATAAGGAGCAGGAGCAGTAAACTCATTATATCAGTACCGGACAACTTATTTGCTGCATCAAGCCTTGAATGTAGAGGCTAAGCCAATGCTTGAAGCCCCTGAGGTGCTTCACCGGGATTTATCTAATTGACACGCTAAACTTTACTGCATCTGATGAAGAGAGTCCGAGACAATAGCTTGCGCTGCAATAATCTGTGTATTTATTGCTCCAAAACTTCTTTGAGCTGATAAAAGCAATCGTAATCCCACATTCATCAAACACGAACAAACAATTCACCATACCGGCTTCTTCAGCGGTCAAAAACTGTTTCACTTCTGGGCAGAACACCTGCCTGGACAAAGATTGGTTCCTGTTTATAAAGTAGCACTCATTGGCTGCAACACCTTGAATCCAGCCATGCCTCCCCTCAATCATCGGCCAATGAGACAAAGAAAAAATCATGCTTTGGACTTGTAAATATCAAGAATCACACATTTAGTATTATTGATTTAAGAATGGAGAAGTTTTAACTCGGCTGGGAGCAGTATAATGACAGTAGTGATAATCCAAACTTGAGGGTTATTTGCAGGACTGAATGACTGCATCAAGCTTTTAATCATGCCATCCTCCTCTTGATCATTGGATCAAAAATCAGGCTCTTACATCTTAAATATCATAAATATCAAACATTTTTGATGTTTACAATTCAAGATCAGAGAGGCCTTGACCAAACTTGGTGGTTAAATGATCGTATTGATATTACTAACCTGAAGAATATTTGTACAAATTACCACTTGGATCAAGCCTTGAATTTGACTGTGCTTCACCCCTGATCATTAGAGGGTGCAAATCAGGCAAATGTCAGGGTCTTGATCTGAAAATATCAAACACCATGAATATCAGTTATGCTGGAAACTTCAACTCAAGATTGGAGAGTTTCAACCCCATCTGGCAAAGGTGATGGTTAGGCAAGAATAGTGATACCACGCACTTGAGAGTTATTAGGAGAAATAATCAGTCGCAACAAGCCTCAAATCCCCCACTCTTGGAGGGGAAATCTGTGGCAAAATAAAATACGTTCCAACCCAATAGGGAGCAGTGAAGTCACTGAATTATACCCACACTCGAGGATTATTTAGAAATACAATCTGCAACAACCCTTCAGATGGGCCACACCCCCCTGGTTGTTGGAGGGGGTAAATTGTGCCCAAACTCAGTCCTGAAATCATCTAGTGTGTAGCCAACCCTAAGCCTCATGCAGCTACCATACACAGACCATTTCATCAATTGCACTCATGTCAAACTGTGATAAATGAGCCCAGAAGCAGCGTGGGGCAACTGAGGATTCCCAGCTGCCTCAGCCCAGGACAGGGGAAGCTCAGCCAAAAGACAGCCAGCACAGCAGCGCTCCTCTCACCCGAGTCTGGAGGCAAAGAGACCTTCACCCCAGGGACTGCAGTAAATATGTTACCACACTATACAGTAGCAAGATGGCTCCAATGCATAAACCTCTGCAACATGCAGGAACAAGGCTGCAGGAAGGAAAGTTTTCCTCTAAATCAGATTTCATTTAATGGCACAAAAGAGAAAAAATCAACCAGAGAACACAAAGAAGACCACTTTAAGCAAGTTCACCAGTTTCTTTATGTGCACAAACATTTGCATATCCACATCGCATCAAGGCTGCAAAAGTAGTAGAGGATGGGACAGCAGCATCCCCAGCATCAGCACCCCAAAGAGAAAGAGTAGAAAGGATGCAGCGTACCTGTCTGCCAGATGTACAGAGGTTTAGTTTCCACTGCGGTTTGTGCATCCAGCTCACAGATGGAGAGAAAGAGCAGCGCTATCCTGCAGAGAGAGAAGAGCCGAGCCCCTCTCCAGACCCCCAGCGTCCCCATGGCTCTGCCGGCCGGCCCCATGGCCACCATACGGGGAGCACTGTAGATCCCAATGCAGAGGAAAAAAAAACAAGCCTGACCACGAGGTAGAGAGCAGGACTGTGAGTGAGATCTGCTTTGTCCACAGCAGTGCGTCCAGAAAGAAGAAGAAGTAGTAATCCTCTCGCTCTCCTCGTCCTTGCTGTGTCTCTTTCTCTCCTGGAGCCTTAATGAGAGACAACGAGGTCTGGCAGTAATAAAGCAGGGAACAATAGATCCCAAAGCCCAGCCTGCTGCTGCTGCTGCTGTATGCCGGGTTGATGCAGCGCCTCCCTCCCTCCCTTCTTCCCTCTCTCTCTCTCTCTCCGTTACACACAAACACATGCCCACACGCCCACTCTCTCTCCCTCCTCCTCCTCCTCCTCTCTCTCATCCTCTTTTCAAAGAGCTCACTGAAGCCGCTCCGCGCTCGTTTAGGAGAAGGCAGCTGGACCGGGCAGGTGGAGGTGTGGTTGAGCCTGTTGTCTTTTTTTAAACTCTACTAAAAAATACCAACACGCTACTTTGATAGACAAAAACGACCCAATTAAAACTTGAATATTATTGGGGAAAAAATCAGTAAATATCGCAGCACCAGTTTTTCTTTATAGAGTAATTAAACCCTCAGACCACTGAAGTAGATGAAAACAAGTATTTAGTGGTAGCCTACTGCTGATCAGCTCTCAGCTAACCACTACTGTGAGACACTGCGTCTGTCAGGACAGATACACGCCAAAACTTTGAAAATAAAATTGGGTTAAACTTCCGGTTAGCGTTAGAGTAAGGGTTAAGGTAAGGGTAAGGATACCAAAATTTAAAAGTCAAAAACCTGACCTGCAAAACTTTACAGAAAGTTTTATAAAGCCCACTAAACAGTTAGCTTACAGGGGTGAAAAAACCTGCCCTGCATGAAAACATGTTAATACAGCTAACAAAGCTAAGGCAGAAGCTTACAAATCTATATTATTGACATAATGTCATGTAACAGAAGACAGTACACCTGTTACTGTTTTCCTAATCTCAAATAATATTTTTCTTCACATAAAATAGCCTATATAGCCAACATTGCTAAGGCTTAAGCTAATGAAGCTAAGTTAGTTACGTCAGCTTATGCTGTGTTACAACACAGACAGCACACGTACGTTTTGCCGACGTTGGCCTTAGAGATGCACGTCAGCCCGCAATATTTAACGTCCGACAAGCATCAGCCGAAAAGGCTGTATTTACCCAGCTCATTAAATGTCTCAGCAAGGTCAGTTTGGGATTAGCTGGCGGATACCGCCGTGTACTCCAGACCAGAGGGTGGCAGTTATGCACTGAAGTAGTTTGCTACCATAGTTAAAAAAAAAAAAAAAAAGAAGAAGAAGAGCACAGAGAGTTCACCACCAGCTGTTTTCAGGTAAGTTGTCATTTTCATTAAAATGGTATTTTAAAAAAGCAGTTTTTCATAGATTTGGGCAAATTTGGAGTAATTATTTGGCTGGAAAGCCGAAAGGATACCGGGGGGCACTGCCTCCTCAATTTGTTTTTAGTTTAGGAGTCCATGAGATTTTTGGCGGAGGCTGAATAATCTGTGCAGATCTCCTTTAAAATAAGATCCAGTCATTAAATCGGTTAAAAGACACAATAAAGCTGTGTGACGGCCAACATGGAACAATCAAAACAAGTAGTGCTTTATTATGACCTAAAGAAAATGATGCAAGTTACATGATGCTGTGAGATATGTTCATTAAAATTACATGCTCATAGTCTTTTTTTTTCCTTTTGCAGGCAGCCAGAGGAGGAACGGGGTGCTGCTGTTATTGCTGTTGTTTATTGTTATTGTTTAGTGATGTTTATTGTTCACTGTATTGTCTGTGCTGGAGATCTGTAAATAAAGTTTCTTAACTTGAATTCTGGCTCTTCATTACAAACACACATGAAATTGGGTAGCTATTTTTAAGTCAGTATTGTTTTTCACACTGGATAGTAAAATGTATAATCTTAAAGGTCCGACCTAAATAAACAAAGGTCCCATAACCGAGGCTATATCTGCAGAGTACCCTGGCGCTACAGCTTTAATGGTTCAGACGTCGTGTGATGGCAACTTAAGATGAAATGCCAATGTCTCTGCAACATATTCGCAAATAGCAAACGCTCTCCCTGCAACATCTTGGTGGTGGAACTTTATATGCCGGGCCGACATCAGTGCAACAATTGTGTGCTGTCTGGGAAGTAGTTAACGTAGCAGAAACAGTAGCCTACATCTTTTACAGTTTTGCAAATCGCATAAACAATATCTTCACATAAAATAGCTAGCCTGTATACCCAACATAGCCAAATCTTAAGCTAATGAAGCCACGTTAGTTGCGTTAGCTTATGCTTTGTTTACTAAAGCTAACTAAGCTACATAGCTACATTACCCAAATAGCTAACTCAGCTACTTTAGCTACATTACCTACTTAGGTAACATAGCAGGAGACCGTACACCTTTTACAGTTTTGCAAATCTCATAAACCATTTTTTTAATATAAGCTAGCTAGCCATTACAGCTAACATTGTCAAGTCTTAAGCTAATAAGGCTACATTAATTAATTTAGTCTATGCTTTGTTGGCTAAAGCTAACTTAGCTATGTTGGGTACATAGCTACATTACCTCCATAACTAACTCAGCTACGTTAGCAATAGCTTTGTCACTATGGTGCTCCCCTCTGGAACAAACTGCCTGCTGACCCAAGGTCTTTGTTTATTTTTGTCTCTTGTTTTTATCTTCTGTAAAGCACATTGAGTTTACATTCATATAAAATGTGCTATATGAATAAAATTGAATTGAATATTTTTTCTAAAGCTCACATTGCTAAAGCTAACGTAGCTACATTGGCTGACCTAGTAACGTTAGTTTTGTAGCTAGTGTAGCTCCATAAGTTTTAGCAAAAGCTAATGAAGCTGAAGTAAGCAACTGTTGGGTCTATACAAAATTTAATATCCGGTAAGGGATTAAATTGTTCTGTTTTATTTATGATGTGTTGCTTTGTCTGTAATGTTTGCAATGTGGTGATTTCACAAATGTTACTGCCAGATTTTGTTTATGAATAAAGTTGAATTAAAAAAAAAACCTTCTAAAATGGGAAAATCGGTGTACCAGCAAAGAGGGCTTAATAGTATCAAGCAGATTTGATTATCACCTGTTTTATCTGAAGTATTCAAGGTAGACTTATCACTACTTGAGTGTGAAACAATGGTATATGCTCCTGTAGAAGACAAAATGTCTGAGGGATTTGAATGGTGAGTTCGCCTTTGGAAACAGGGCTAATAAAAAAGTGGGTGGTCTCTGTTGAGCTCTATTACGTCTCTTCTTTCCTGATCGATGTGGCGTCCCACAGCAGTGGTCTGTCGGTTCAGATTCAAATTGACATTTTTGCAGAAATTATTTAATTCAGTTTGTTAAAATTGTATATAGTGACTGCCTTCTACAGGTTGACCGGTCACTAATGTTAAAACCCCTGCAGCAAGAGTGGGTTGCATTTTTATCGACCCATGACTGATTAACTCAGAACTATGACGCCAAGTTTGGTTTGCCATTTCAGACTGGTTTATCTTCACACCACTAGTGCCTATACAGCACTGTGAAACAGTATTTGCCCCCTTCCAGATTTCTTCTCTTGTTTTTTGCATATTTGTCACACTTAAATATTTCAGGTGATCAAAAGAAAATAAATATTTGACAAAGATAACTCAAGTCAATTAAAAAATGCAGTTTTAAATGATAATTTTATTTATAAGTGTGTGAAAGTAATTGACCCCTTAACCTAATAACCGGTTGTTCCACCCTTGGAGGCAACAACTCAAAGCAAGTGTTTGCATCAACTAGCAATGAGTCTTTAGCTTTGCTGTGGAGGAATTTTGTCCCATTCTTCTTTGCAGAATTGTTTTAACTCAGCCACAATGGATGGATTTCCAGCAAGAATAACCCGTTTAAGGTCACCCCACAGCAACTCAATCAGATCAGAAGATGAACCTGGACTAGGCCACTCCAAAACTGCTATTTTCCCTTTCTCTTTCTTATTGTTGAATCATGAACACTGACCTTTACTGAGCCAAGTGAGGCCTGCAGGTCTTTAGATGTTGCTCTGGGTTCTTTTGTGATCTCCTGGGTGAGTCATCTATTCACTTTTGGAGTTATTTAGGTAGGTTCAATATGGTTCCAAGTTTTCCATATTTGTGTTTGGCTCTCACTGGGGTTTGTTGGGTCTCAAAGTCTTAGAAATGATTTTGTTGTAATCCTTTTGAGACTGATAGATGTCAGTGACTTTGTTTCTCATCTGTTCTTGAATTTCTTTAGATGAGTTGGAGCCAAATGAGAGCACAAATGTCAAAAAATGACAGAATTTGACTGATCTTATGAAACCAAACTGATAAGAAATGAAAAGCTGTTTGGGAACTGAAGGAGCCAGATCTCTCTCTGAGCTGAGCCAAATGATCCAGATCGCCTAAAGGCTGATATTCCTATCACTCTGGTCAGGAAGTATACCACACTGAAAACTCTTCAAAATGCCCAGAGTTCAAGTTTGTTTGTTGACTTCTGAGTTGGATTGTTATTGTATTAATTATGTACCATGCAACAACAGGGCACCAAAGCCATTATCATTGCTCAGGGTGCAGGCTGCACCCAAAATCAATCTGAAGTGCAAAGATTTCTAAAGTCCATAGGAGTCAAAAAAGAAAGTGATACTGTTTTCTCTCTGTAAATCATCAAGTTTATTTTAATTCTACAACTTGTATCCAGAATGTTCTACCACTGGACTAGACCAATCTACTTGCATGAGTAAACAAATCCTGAACATGCCAGCTTAACTCAGAGGCATTTTTAGCTCATGGTTGGGGTCAGGGTGGGGACAAAATTCATCCCTGGCATTAATTCATGTGGACATGTCCCATCATTTATTTTTGGAGTTTGCAGCATCAGCAGCAAGTTTTTTTCCCTTCCTTTTCATCTCTGATTTTTTGTGCAGCTCCTTTCGCCTCTTTATCCCTTTCATTTTTATTTTATTTCCTTTTTACCTCTCTTGTCCTGAATTAATCTGACTGGTTCATGCTCTGCCTCCAACTTTATAAATGTTTTACATGATTGTTGGTTTGTTTGGGCAGAAAGGAAGGGGGAAATGGGTAAAAAACTTAAAAATATTATCATACTACCCAGGGATCGGCTCAGTCTGATGTATTTATCTGCTTTGTCTGTAAGAACTCCTGTTGCACGGTAAAAAAATAAACCAAAAGTATGAATTAAGTGTAAAAAAGGTAAGACTTACTGGTGCAGTTGACCAGTTTAACCTTGCATGAAATTCAGGCCTCAGGTTCCCCGTTCAGTAAGAAGAGCTGCTTATTATTCATGAGAGTGGAACGCTGCACTCAATGAAAGCAGATCATAAATTTGATCAGCGGCAGGAGGGTCAGTAAATCAAATGGACAGTGTCAGTCACAACGCCATGGGAACAGAGCCGGTTTTAGTTGATTTATTTAACATGGTCCTACACTTTTAAGGCTAATAGTTCACAGCTCCTCTCCCTTGATGCTTGTAATTAGATTTTCCTTTAAAGATGGACTAAAGTGTGGTGGATTCTATTTTAACCTCTGGCCACTACTGCAGGAGCAGAGTTGTTTATAACCACAGAACATACAGAAGATAAGGCCACTGTGGTGTCAACCAGCAGTCTTCTAGACAAACATTTCATGGCAGAGAATTTGGAAGTTGGAGGAGAGGGCAGAACTAAGAAACCCCTTATCAGCTAAAGATAATGGTGGTTTATCCTAAGCAGCTCTGAGAAATTATACCAATATAATAAACCAATATAGAGGCACAAAAAAAAAAAAACATTTTACCTATTTTCCTTAAACATTCCATTTTTTTTCAATATTATGACTTTTTTTCTCAATATGTCAACCTTTTTTATTCAAACCAAAAAAATTTATTTATTCTTGACATTTCAGCATTGTTCTCAACATTTTGACTTCTTCCCTCAGTATTTTTCCCTTTATTACTAACATTCTGACTTTTCTTAACAACAATTTTCCTGTTTTTTGTTCCCTAAATCTTGACCTTTTTGAATTTTTTTCTGAGCATTTTGACATTTTTTCAAAACTGATCAGTTTTTTCCAAACAATAAAAAAAAAATTCAAAATTTTGACTTTATTTTCTCAATATTTATCTCTTTGTTGTTCTTTAAATTGTAACATTTTCAACAATTTTATTTATTTTCAAGCACTAACCTTTGTCTAATTTTTTTTCCAACTTAGAAGAGACATCTCACACTGAGCTATTCAGAAAAAACAACACACTGACTGCATCTAGGGCATTGGTTCTCAACTGGTGGGTTGGGGCCCAAAAGTGTGTTGCAAGGTTATTTTCTGTAGGCTGTAGATGTGTGCATAGAAAAATCTGTGCATAAAGGTCTATAAGGTGCTTTTATCTTGAAGGATATGTCAATTCTTTCCCCCACTCATTTTGACTGACTTTTCTTAGAATTTGACCCTTTCCTCAATATTTAGATCTTCTGTTTATCCCAGCATTTCAACTGTTTTGTCTTTTTAAATCTTGTTGTGTGTAATATCTTGAATGAAGATGTCTCTCTGAACTTCTCTGGAGATTGTGGCTTTTGCTGTGTTTACTGAAATTGTTAGTATTTTTTTTTCTACAGATCAAAACTACATTTTGATGAGATGTGAGTTTTTGCACTCTGTTGACTTCACCAGTGACATGTTCATACTGGCAGAGGGCCCATAGCACACCCACCCTCCCACTTCTGCCAGCCTGTGACCACCACAACACCCCCGAGCCCCCGTCACACTACACATCCTCCACATTTCCCTCAGGCCCCTTCACTCATTTCACAGCCATTAGCTTAATAAAGGAACTTTTCACCTGCTGCTCCATGTGGACCCCGCAACAAATTCACCCAGCAGTGACCATGCTGTGTGGGCCCCCACCACCCAGCTGGCATCAAGCTTTTGTTAAGACCCTCATGGAAGCCAGGATCAAGAAATCACACTTATAAGCATTTAAGGAAATACAAGATATCTCCGTAGTTAAAGAATAACTGAACCTCAGAGTTTCAGCTGAGGCTTATCTACCCTGGAATTAAGAAAAATGAACACCATGGAGAGTACTGGGCGAGAGGAGAGATAAGACACACCCTTTTACTCATTCTTGGAGAGGATGACTCTGTCATGGTGGATGCCATAATAAGAAAAATCCTGTTATAACAATAAAAAATAAGAATTTCTCTGGAACTATACTTCCCACAACCTGACATCTCTGATTGGTGGATCCTTCTGTTTCAATGGAAATATCTGTTCTGTTGGCTGCTACAACTCAAGTCTCTTTTAAATGGAATTATTACTAAGGCCTGGAAGGTTGCTATTGAAATGGGGAGACCTAAGTGATGTCAGTAACTACATACCAATCTTCAAACATTCCTGTCTGGCTCAAGTATTAGAATCACTGGTAAATAAGCAACTATGACGTGTCACAACTATGACACATCAGCAAACAACAGTTTTACTTGTCACCAATCAGGATTTAGACCTGGTCACAGTACAATCTCTGCAACCCTTATTTTAAACAATACTGTCAGTTCAACTGATTCAGGTAAAAAATGCATTGCTCTCATTATTGATTTATTAAAGGCGGTTTTGACAGGACTCAGTCAGTTGTGATCAATAATGCAAAATCACCCATATGGTAATGAATCCAGGGGTGCCTCAGGGTTTCATCTTGGGACCACTTTTCTTTTCACTGTGTCGTAATGACATCAATGAAACAATACAAAATTGTAAAACTGAACTTTATGCTGATGATATAATTTTATATACGTAAAAACCTTCAATGCGCCAGTCAATCTGTCTCAACAACAGCATGATTTGTAGTTCTGATTAATCTAAGATTGACACTGAATGCCACAAAAACCAAAAACATGGCTTTTTGAGATGAATTTGGCCACTATGATACTTCCTTGTCTATTTTATGTTAAACAATGTCAACAATTCAAGTATTTCGGTGTTTGGCCAAATTAGGTCTTGTCTTAAATCACAGATTTCAGATTGAATTGGAAAAATAAGACCTCGGCTAGAGTTACTGTTCTGGAAAAGTTCTTACTAAAAGACAAATAATAGAAAAGACAGTTCACGCTACAGTACTGCCTGTTTTGGATTATGGAAACACTCTATATACAAAGCAGCTGTTTCTATATCGAAGCCACTGGATGCCGTATATCACAGTGCTCTCCGCTTTATCACTAGTGAAAGATTTCATACTGATCATTGTGACCCACATCACTGTAGGCCGGCCTTCCGTGGGTCAGTGTAGGAATCAGCAGAATTTTTATTTGTAGGACACTTGCAGGTAAACTCCCTCCATATCTGACTACTCTCATGTCTACAAACATCTCAACTTGTTCAGCCAGATCTCAGAACTGGGTCACCAAACCTTGGATCAACCAGTAACTTCCAAATGATGACTAGATTGTTCTCTTCGGCATCATATACCATCTTTCAAAGAGCTTGTGTCTGAACTAAATGTAGAGCAAAAAGTAAGAAAAGTTGTGTCTGGTTGATTATTTCTTTGTTGTAACAATGCTTCTTGGCAATAAATCTTATACTGTTGAAAAGCCTGTTTATTTCCCTTTTGATGATGCTACATTTGTAAGGAACATGCAGTTGTGGGATGAGCAGCAGAGCTGAGTGTGTGGGTTGTGCCCATGAAAAAATTACTAGATCTTCTCTGCCAATGTCAAACAGCTTATTCTGCCATTGACTTTTTTTTGGTGTTTTTTAATGAATTGGGTGATTGAAGTCTGAATAAACAAGACACGTGGGATGGCATCCCGAGTCTGCCAGTGTGGTTGTGTTGGTCACTCTGGCACGAACAGCACACCCGAGCTGATCCCTCAAGTGTTCAGTGGGGTTGAGGTCAGGACTGCTAGCAGGCCATTCCATCCTCTCCACTCCTTAATTCTGGAGGTATTCTCTGATAGACCCCGCTCAGTGGGGGCAAGCGTTGTCATCTTAGAGGATAGAGTTCGGTCCCAGACTGTGGAGATATGGGATTGCCACTGGTTGCAGAATCTCATCTTGATATCTTTCTGCAATGAGATTTCTTCCAATGACATCAAGCCTTGTTTTTCCAGTGAGGGAGATGCCGCCCCACACATCACACTGCCTCCACCAAATTTCTTACTCTATCAGTGCAGCAATCAGCATGGCATTCTCTGCATCTTCTCCACACTTTGACCCTTCAATTCAAATGCCATGGGCAGAATCTCGACTCATCACTGAACATAACGTTCCTCCACAAGTTCAGGTTCCAGTGCACATGTTGCTGACCACCACAAATGAGCCTGATGGTGAAGGGCAGTCATCATAGACCTCCTGGCAGCTCTATAAGACTGGAAATTGACTGTGTCTGGTCTGTCCTGGATTGTCTGGGTAGAGAGCCGTCAGCGCTATCATCCTGCAAACCTTATTGTTGGTGTTAGGTTTATACAAGAAGAGTGATTGCAATTGCTCTAAAATGTGATCTATTAACCTGGGCATGGGTTTACAAGAATAAGCATGTGTCTACGAATGTATTTGTAATTGTTCAGTCTGTATTTTTCTGTCCTTTCTTTTGTTGTACGCTTCCAGGGTACCCCTGGAAAAGAGACCTTGGTCTCAGTGGGACCTCTGTTAAAATAAAGGATAAATTAGAATAATTTAACAGAGGTTTATGGTTGTGGGCAATCAAGTGGGCATTCACTGTTGAGCTCTATAGCTGTGTTTAAACCGAGCAGTCCGACTCGGTTAGGGTAAGAAGTACTGTTAGACAGTTATCATTACAGGTTGTTTGAATAAAACAAAGTCTAATGCAGTCACTTGGTATCGCTTAAAAGATTTGTATTAATGCATTGTCTAAACAACCCTTAAATGTACCCAATGATTACAACTAAAAAGTGGTCTTGGGGTTTGGGTTCCTCTCTAAAACAAACACAGGGCTGATTTTCCTCTCTGATGATCATCCTGGCAAGTGCTTTGCTGAAACAGAGAGAATGAATCCACTTCCAACATAATGAGACAAGCAGACTGAAATCCTTATCGGAGGTTTAATGATTGTCTGAGCTCGTATAAGACTGTGTGGTGGCACTTTCTCCAAAGGAAAGCTACTTCCCCACAATCCCCTCTGCTCTACAGGACTGACCAGGTGCACACTGGGTGTGCCAGCCTGTTCCAGCGGATGATTGGTCACATAGGGTCACCTGGAGGAGGAAGGAGGGGGAGAAATCAAGGTTAGAGCGAGAGCGGGGCTGAAGCAGGGCTGAAGCAGGGCTTATTGGGGCGCTAAGGGGCTTGAATCTGACCCTGATTAGGTGGAATCTGCTGGGTGGGATTACGACTGCTGCGTTTAAGACGACAAACAAGATAGTGGTAATGAGAAGGGCTAAGAGAGCAGATACTGTGGAGCAAATCAAGGAGGCTTTTGTTTGACAACAAACCTAAGAAGATTATAATCTTAGATCCTAATGTATTATAATGATAGATTAACCGAGTCTTTAAAAGCCATGTGGGGACAGAGGAGGATGGTACGTGCTGTGTTTTCCCATTTAATACAATTTTTTTTTTTATGGTGGTTTAGCACATTTTAGCAGAGGGCAATGACAAGATAGGGGCTGTACTACTCAACATCTCCGTGTACAATGCTATCGACCTCTTGCAGACTTGCAGTGACCATGATGCTCACTGAGCCGAGTTGACTTTATGCAACTATGCATTTTAATTCATAATCAAGTTTGTTGTAACTAAGATAAACAAACACTAAAATAAGCGAGTTCGACTCGAGTGACGATGGCATGTTTACTGTGGATATAAGGGGATACTTTGATGATCCAGATACACATAGGAACTTCTTCAGATGGAGATTCAGTGGAAAGAAAAAAGAGGAGAGAAATTTTAGTGGAGACTGGTTAGCAGTAGAGATCCTGGTAGAGTTCCTGTCTTAATAAATGCCGGTGTTTTATAGACCTTTTATAGACCTTCTTCGACTTTCCAGAGAGATACTGTTGAAAGGTCATATATTATGCAAAATACACTTTTTCAGGCCTTTTTTAGCAAAAATATGTGTCGCTGCCCTGTCCACAATCCCCCCAAGAATCAGACCCCCCCACACCCCCACGCCTTTCTCCACCTTTCAGAAAGTATGTGGCCGTTCTCAGATTTTCCCCTCATGATGCCATGTGGGGAGCTAGCACCGCCCCCTGGTTCAGTTGGCCCTCCTCACTAAGAAGAAAGTTCTGCCCTCCTCTCCTGATCTTCCTCTCAGAGAGGAGGATCAGAAGAGCCACATCAATTAAGCCACATCCACTTCCATAGAGGGGTGGCGTCAGACAGCTAAATAACATTTAAAGCCACAGACACAGAGACAGCTTGCTCTGAGCAGGGTTGAAACAGAGGGGTTTTTTAGACAAGCAAAGATCCAATATTGGAGTGTTTTTTCAGCAACAAACTTCACAGGCATGTTTTAGGGACCTCTGAGACCAATATAAATATGTCTTTAAGGGGTAAAATATGTGACCTTTAAGAAAACAGCTGAGTTCCCCTTAATTTATTTAATGGCAGTGCTGAACTGATGGTTTTGAGAAGTAATGACCTGAAGTCAGTGTGTAACAGATGTTGGCTTCTGCTCCTTGTCATGGTATGAGTTACTCACTAGTGCTTCAGTTGTCAGTATGTTTCATACAAAAGATTGATCACACATTTTGGTCTTTTTTGTGCATTCTGGTGGTTTTTGGACTGAGAACTATCAGCTAATCTGATATCACTGGTACAGGCAGTGATCTTATAGGCAAACAAAAGCCTGAATACCATGCATCACTGGAGACATTTTGTTAAAATTGCAGTTTATTGTTTATACAGTACCTGATTATTGAAACAAAATGTGATATACATTAAAATCTTTATGTTTATAAGCAAACAAAAACATGTTCACTCATCTTTTAGGGAGCAATTCCATTAAGAATTTAAATCCAGCAACTATTTTTAAATTAAATCATCTTGATTGAAAATATATTGTATTAACGAAGCACAAGCTTAGCATTAGCAGGCAAGCATAAGAAAGGCATGTATCCTGTGATATTATTTCATGATTTTTCTGCATATATCTTATCATTTTTTTTAAGTGAAGAGCCCTTTAACTGCAGTGATAGATTGTGGAGTATTAGCATGGAAGGCAGAGATATGACAGCTCTCCATAGAGACATATCGGGTTCAGTGATGATGAGGAGAAGAGAGATGAAGGATATACAGGGCAGAGATAAACATGTTAGGAGGTGAGAAAAGGGGGGGGGGTGTATTTGAATAATAGAGCTGCATAAGTAGAGCAGATCGAGGCAGAATAATGAAGACAGCGATACATGATCCTCTCTGATCAACAGGAATACAAAAATGCATATCACAGCTAATGTAAATCCAGCAGAACACATTAATTCCACAGTTTGAAGCACTCAGCCCACTAGCTCTGTGCACCGTGCCTGTAAGTGAACATATCACATGGAGCCATGTAATAAAAGCCTGCAGGCACTCGGAGGCTGAAGGCAGCACATAAAAGAGTTATTACTGTCACCATTAGAAGAGCATCATCATAACTCAGCTGCTGCCAAAACACTGCGCCACGAATTATAAGAGGGGGTTTCATACTCTATTGTTTCTCTTTCTTTCTTAAGTTATAATCTTTACATCAGAGATGCCAAATATTGAACTTTTGAACACAAAGCCAGCGAAGTATTTTATGTTCATAAAGCAAATTGTTGAAATGTAGAGTAACAGTGTGACATGACTGAGCATCAGCAACAAAATGACCTCAGACTGATTCCTGTTACTGTGTTGTTACAGACAACGAGCAACACAGCACTAAGGGAGCATAACGCAACACAACACAATGGGAGGCGATGCAACACAACACAACAAGCACAATGTAACAAAACACTTCACAACACAAAGTAATGAAATTCAAAGTTACACTCAAGCAGCATGACTTAGGATGACGCAATGCTACAGGACATAACATGATAAGACAACACGACAAGAGACCAAGCAACACAACACAGTCCGACACAATGCACTGAGATACAATTCAACGCAGAGAGACACAACGCAAAGTGACCCAAAACATCAGATGTGATGCAGCATGACAAAACACAACGCAATATGACATTAAGTGACACAACGGGATGTAATGTGGCTCAATATGATACTCCACACTGTAAAGCAATTCGCTGTAAAGTTATGCCATGGAAGCAACAGGAGGGGACAGGACGCAGTGCTACAGGATACAACACGAAGGGGTGCAAAATGCTAGAACAGGAAGATTTGACATGATGTGATTCAATGCAACACATTACACAACGCAATATAACACAATGCAATGGGATGTGAAACAATGCAATGAGACATAACAGAATGAGATGCAACTCAACCCAAAATGACAGGATGCAAAATGACCCAACATAGTAAGACAGAAGGAAAATTAACTGTGGCAAGACTTAATGACACAACACAATTAGGCAAGACATGACTGGTAGCAACAAACAGGACACAGCATGCACAACAAAGACAAAATAGGACACAACAAAGACAGGACGGTAACATGTGACAGGACAAGGCTTGACAGGACCCAATGTGATGCACTATGAGGCAAAGTGAAACGATGTGTGAAGTAATGCGACACAATGCAAAGCAATGCGACATGCAATGATACATGATGCAATCTGCAAGATGCAACATGGCACTAGGCAGCATGCAAGATCCAACTGATGCAATGCAGCTGGCGCAATTCAATGTGCAAATGCATTACACGTGATGCAGCATTGTGTGATGCAACATGCCCCTATGCAACATGATGCAATGCAACGTGACACGATGCAAAATGACGCGATGCAAAGTGACGCGACGTAAACGACTTGATCCAACTGACGCTACGCAACTGATGATATGCAACCGCCACTATGCAACTGACGCTATGCAACTGATGCTATGCAATGTGACAAGATGCAACTGACATGTTGCAATGTGCAAGACGCAATGTGAAACATGCTTCGGATGCCAAGCAACTTGAAGCCATGCAACTTCATGCCATACAGCATAATTCAGTGCAATTAGCTGTGATCCAACACAAAGTGACTGATTGCCATGTGACACACTTGACACAATGTGAAGCAGCATGATGGGATATAACAATATGTTACTCTATGAAATATGAAGCAACGCAAGTTAACACAATGTAAAATGACAGAACATTAAGAGGACATGGTGATGCAACACAATGTGATGCGACCCTATGTGACACGATATGGTGTGACGCAATGTAATGATTTGCAACATAATGCAATGTGATGTGATACAACGTGACATCATGCAGTGCCATGTGATGTGATGTGATTGGTGACTCTAAATTGCTCATAGGTGTGAGCATTTTTGGTTGTTTTTCTCTATATGTGTGTCTGGTAGGTCAAGGGTGGTAACTAGTTTTACTCAAACTATTGTAGTTAAGTAGCTTTTTTATGTAATTTTATCTTTACATAAGTTTATTTTGGGGGAAGCACTGTACTTCACTACATTTTAAAAAACACCACGTACCAAGTAAAATTTAAGCACTAAAAGCTAAAATGAGGAGGTCTAAGGTTTCTGCCAACAATATGAAACTGTCCAATAGTCTAGCTTTGACAGCACGTGATGGTCAGTAGCACATTGCAAGACAATGATTCCATGTTTCATCACTAATAAGCTGTTGCTTTTTAATTTAGGTTAGTTCACACCTTACACTAAAACAATATTGGATTGATGGATTCCTTACAGAAAGGTTAAGATATACTGTATATTGTATATGAAGTGTTAGATAGTAGGATTATTTTTTGTCATCATCAACAGCTGATATTTGGCTCTAAAATTCAGAGACATCAGTGCAACACGTGTCGATTTTCCTGGAAGTGTAGTTTTTTGCAAATAACCCATGATTTTCTTTTAACAAGGTTTATTTTGTACGAATTTGTATCTGCTACAGTAGCACATAACATCCTTCCACACTCTACCTTGGATGCTTCTTGAACCTGGCAAATTCATCGTATCTGCTATGGAGAAGATAATTGTGGGGTTTTTTCTTTGTTTAATTTTTTTCCCCCCTTTTTTGGAGAGATAGGACAGAGGAAAGAGCTAGAAACAGGGATGAGGCCCTCTACAATCCTGGGGTCAGGATTTTTGCCTCTAAAACCAGCTCTGTACAATTTTTGTTCATAAGGGAGTGCTGAACATAGCATCCTCCTAAAACTTCCTTATTTTCTTTGGCCTTAGATGGACAGACTCTAAAAGTAGAGGAAGCATTTGGTAGCAGGTAACTTCCTTTTGTTGTTCTTTGCTGTTTTTTCTGTCCTTCGTTCCCTTTAACACATCTCAGTGGATCTTTACTTTGTAGCCTGAGGGTGTATAGAAAGGGGGGTAGAGGGGTTAGGATGAGGAGAGAGTTGTAATGGTTGGGGGGGTTACCAACACATGAGGGGAGGGGGCTTCAGGGCCAAGCTGAGCACATCCAATTTAAATATGCAAATGTTATCACAGGAAACGGGATGGAGAAACGAGGCAGCAATGACAGAGAACAGAGAACAAACAGCCCATAATGTAATTAAATGTTTTCTATTGTTGGTTTGCACCATCCGCAAGTCAATTATCACATTTAGAAGTCGTGAAAACGGGAACATTGTCTCCTGTCGAACCTCCAGGGAGATCAGAGGCACAGGCGGTGGTGAAACGTGAGCTGACATGTTATGCAATGAAAAGATTTTGTATTAAAGGAAAATTAGACAAACATGGAGGTTTATTCACAAATAAAAAAAAAAACCTTCCTTTAAGATTAGCTGCTCACTAGATACATATGGACACAATTTTGTGTCTTATTTGCACCAACAAATGTGGAGTTGTGGACTGATTGTTGGATTGTTGCAACCAGTTCTTTGTCCAAATAATCATCAAAAAAATATCTTTTGACCAGATTAACGGCTTTTTGCATCTAATTATTTGTCCAAGCAGTCCTTAAGTGTGTGATGTTGCTGCAACCATTTTACTGCTCGTGACTGAGTAAGAGCCTCCCCAATTTTTAATGACAATATGAAACAAGTTTGATTTGTATGATTCATATCCCCTCCCAAAAACTTCGCCTAGATGGTTGGCGAGTAGTCATTGATCACAATAGTCCTTACTTGCATCCATTCTCTGAAATGATTACCACAGATGGCAGAGGTGTTGTATCAGGGTCCAGCTGAGTTGTCCGGTGTGTCTGTTCAAAAGATTTAAAGAAGGCCCAGGTAATATATAGTATGTGTATAAAATCAAGAATGAATAGTATGAATCTAGATTTCTGTCTCTTCAGGCTGTGTCCAGTTGAGTGCAAGATGAACTGGATGGAAAAGCCACGTCTGAATGAAAAACTCATTTGTCCGATGGCTCCCTGTAGTGTTAATTTTGTTGACTCAGGTCTTTTTCACACCTGATAGGCGGAGGGACTCGGTTCATTTGGGGGCTCACATTGCACGTCAAACAAACCAAACCGTCTTGAAAACGTCAGCTCATCTGTTGGCCAGAATAGAAACAGGATATCCATCTCCTTCTACCGTCTTTGTCACCTCATAAGCAATGGAAAAGCTTTTTGGTGAATAATTGCTTTGGAGTTAATAAAATGTATGTGTTATACAAGAAGACAGCCAATATGTGCAGCCAGCTGTCCAGCATTTTGTTTTTCATATGTTACTGTAAATCATTATCCTTGATGCCACTTCCTGCCTTTGGTTCAGGAGTTTAACCACATTGCTTTTAAAGTCATTTAGTTTGTCTAGTTCCATGTCTATTCTTAACCAACTTATTCTTACAAAGCTTCAAGCTGATACAATTTTTTTTTTTTTTAATTTAACCTTTATTTAATAAGACCCATTGAGATCGAGATCTCTTTTACAAGGGTGACCCCCCTCTGTTCCCGGTCAGAGAATGACCACGCATCATTTAAGGAGAAAAAGGTGGCATCCACAGTTTGATTTGGTTGAAGCGACTCCAAGCCTGTAAACAATGGCAGCAGGTTAAGAGATTAACGTGGGTAGAAAAGAGTAAAGAAGCACTCTGAAAGCTTTTCTAGGTGGCTCCACTGATAGCAAAGACTCCAAGATAGACATGACAATAGCTGACTGTCGAGCTCGCATGATGTTGTTTACTCCTCTGCTGCAGAGCATGCCTGTATCGTGTTTTGTTGCTCTGATTGACAGAAACACAATTGATGGAGTTTTTCATTCTACAATATGTGGAATATATCCCATGCCATGGATATGTGAAGCACTAAATATCACCTGAAAATACATGATGCACTTAAAAAGACAAGCTTAAACTTTAACCCCAAAAGGGAATCTTAGTCTGCTTTAATTTCTGAAAGAAGAAGAGCAATACTTGAGTCACTGATTTGTAGTCTTTTCAACAGGACACAGAAGTAGGCTGGACTTAAATCCCACATCACCCAGCTGATTATGAAATTAAAAATTGGGCCTAACTGTCCTTTACATCTGTGGTCTCCCATGGTTGAAATCATCTGGTGTTTTGCATCCTAAAGCGTCTCATTTTTCTTCCCGGAACCAAAGCATGAACATTTAACACGTATTGTCCTGGTTTGAGTCAAAGGGAGCAGATCAGCCTGTTCTCCCGCTCTGAAGTCAAGTAGATCCATGAAACAGCATGCAGGACAAAGATATGAGCAACAGCATCGGTGTTCAAATTTTAAATCTGTTGGGGGGGCCTGTGAGGAGCCGCTAAGCTCTCCGAAGCTTGTTTTGACCCCTTCCCCAATCAGGAACAAAGAGACTCGCCAGTAATCCAAGCAGCTCATATCAGTCAGAGCAAATCATCCCTGAAATGAGTTCAGCCAGGCGGAGGCCACGACTGCAACCGGCCTTTAGCCTCATCCCTGGCTTGCCATTGTCTTCCGCTTCATTGGCTTGGAGACGGTAACCAGATTGGGGGGGGGGCAAAGCTGGGAGGTTGAAAGGGGGGTCTCAGCTTTTAGCCCCAAAAAGTCCCACTTCAGGCTGTCTGTCACACCCCAGAAAGAGGATTTAAGCGAGCCAGTATCAACAACATAAGAGCAACCTCTGGGGATCAGGCAAACAAACAAGACCATTGTGTAATCGCTGAAATCTGCCAACCTGGTCTCACGTTATTACTCCCCTCGCCTCCTCTTCCACAAAATCATGGCACACTGATGAAGGATTTTAAATAATGATATGAAGTTGTTTGATTTTTTACAACAATGGAAATCCATGAAGCACACTGGTGTCTGTTATGAAAAGTTTTTTTTCTTTATATCATTGGCAAACTGATGAAACCTAACTAGTAGAAAATATGGGTTTTGTTTGGCATTTCTTGTTTGAGTATTTGAAGTATTTCACAAATATCCACACGCTTCACAATCAGCAGGTTCTTCATTTAACTTTGTTTGTAATGACTAAAAATGTATGAAGAGATCCAGAATAAGTGTCTACCTCTAACTCTAAATGATTTATAAGGGACATCCTTTGAAAATTCAGAGTAGAAGAAGACCAGAAATCTCCAGCAAAAGGGATTAATTGAAACTGGTCCTATGTTAACAGCAATGATATCTTGGATAAAACAAACCAGAGAGCAGCTGAGGTGATTTACTGACCAGCGGAGATGTGGAGAGGAAGAAAGAGAGCTTAAATGTTTAAAAGGATTTTAAAGGTCTGCTAAATTATTAGAGACCTTTAAACACACAAACCTTCAGTGTTTTGGTAGTTTGTTAAAACCCAATTTCAAAAAAGTTGGGACACCATCTAAAATGTATTACAACCCAATGCAGTGATTGTCAAATCTCACAAAACCACATTTTATTCATAATTGATCATAAACAACAAATGAGATGTTGAAATTATGTTTTACCATTTCATGAATAATATCAGCTCATTTTGAATTTGATGTCAGCATCACATCTCGAAAAAGTTGGGACAAGGCAACTAAAGGCTGGAAAAGTAAGTGGTACTTATAAAAAAACAGCTGCAGGAGAGATTTGCAACTAATGAGGTAAAAAGGCAACATGTCAGTAATCAATCAGAGAAAAACTGTCTAATAATTGTGGAAAAATTGCAGATAAATGTTCAGCTATAAAGACTATATTCTACCATCTACTGTACATAATATCATTAAGACATGGCTGAAGGTCAGTATTGAATGCTAATGATCTCTGGGCCCTCAGGCGGCACTACATTAAAAATATGCAGGTTTCTGTACTGGAAATAACTGCATAGGGTCAGGAACACTTCCAGAAATCATTGTCTGTAAGCACAGTTTGCTGTGCCATCCACAAATGCAAGTTAAAGCTGTATCATACAAAGGAGATATATGTGAACACGATCCATTTATGCCACAACCAGCTCATTAAAAATGGACTGAGGCAAAATGGGAAACTGTTCTGTGGTCACATGAATCAAAATTTGAAATTATTTCTGGAAAGCATTGAAGCCATGTCATGTAGAATAAAGAGGATATGGGTCATCTAGCTTGTTATCATTACACAGTTCAAATGTCTGCATATCTGATGGTGTAAGGTTGCATCAGTGCTACATCAGGCATTGGCAGATTACATATCTGGAAAGGCACTATCAATGCTGAAAAGTATATAGAGGTTTTAGAGCAACATATGCTCCCATTCACACAACGTCTCTTTCAGGAAAGCCCTTGCCTAGTTTAGCAAGACAACGCTAAATCACATACCGCATTAATCAAGAGTCATCAACTCGCTTGCCTGCAAGTCCAGACGTTTGACCAACAGAGAACATTTGGAGTATTATAAAACATAAAATCCAGCAAAGAAAACCCAGGTCTGTTGAGCAGCTAGAATCCTACATCAGACAAGAAAGGGACAACATTACTCCCCCAAAACTCCAGCAACTTGTCTCCTCACTTCCAAGATATTTAAAAGAAAAAATAGGGATGCTACACAATGGTGACCATGGCCCTGTCCCTACTTTTTAGAGGCGTTGCTGCCATCAAATTTAAAATGAGTAAATATTTTTCATGAAATAGTTAAATGTCTCAGTTTCTTACTTGTTCCTCCACTTTGTTTACTGCTTAAATTGGTAAATCTGTTTTTGTGGATAGCTGTTGTTTAAAATCTAACCTCAGCTGCTTGTTGGTGTCTGCCTCATGCTCCACTTTTTTCAAAAGCTAATTTTTGGGCTTTTTGCCTTTACTAGACAAGGCAGCTGAAGAGACAGGAAATATGGGGCGAGAGAGTGGGGGAAGACATGCACCATGTGACTAAAGCCAGCCAGTAATCATTTTCATACAAAAGGTTTGTCTTTTTCCTCTGATTTAAAAAAAAAAAAAATTAAGGCTGTGTTGTTGGTGTTTACTTCATTGACAGGTTCCTGCCTGAATTCTGAAGCAGTTTAACGGCTTTCTGATGTTTTAATCATTCATTTTCCATACACTCTCTCTAAAATTTGCGTCTCCAGCTGTTCAGTGAGCATCGTCTCGGCTCTTGGTGGGCTGTATCATCTGCTCGGTCTCTCCTGTATCACTCCCTCTGGAGCGTTTCCTTCACCTGCTAGTGATTTTCAAACATTCCCGTCTCTCGTCTGTCAAGTCGGTCGATGTTCACAGAGGAGTCCTGATCCAGTCACAGGTCCTCCTCGTACTCTGATGAGTCTGACTTTGCCCCACAGACAAGGTGAAACGCTCAGGTAAGCCGCGTCCCCGTCATCTCCTGACAGACGATGGTGCCCGCCGACTGTGACGGCTGATCCTGCTGGGGTCTGCAGCATGCCGGGCAGGGCGACGCAGACTAAAATATGTCCTCGAGACGTCCATCAGCACCTTCAGCACAAGGAGACGACCTCTTTTATCTGCAGAGGGAGATGATACAGAAGTGCTGTCTACTCAGATTCATATTTCACTCACGTCATTTTGTGTTTCTTCAGTTTGAGCAGTGTTAGAGTTAAAGAAGAGTTCATTGAGAGGACATTTACATCAGACCAAACCACAGATTATTAACCAAAATAGTTAAAAGAACTTTAATTGGCCAATCAATCTTTTGTCTTAAAGCGTGGCATGACTTAATATTTAACTGTAGTAAGTGTTGGAAGTGTTAAAGTAATCTGTAACACCTTAGTTCTGTATGTCAAGTACTCAGGAATGTGCTGTAAATGAAAAGAGAAAATATCATCAATAGTTAAAGTTAGAGAACAACTTCATTAGTCCAATGCATATCAGCTTTAGGCTTTCATTTAGAGGGGTCTTGCAGCAGACCATGGTGGGAGTACTGATACTACAGTATTGATGTACCAATATTTACAAAGTACTCTTTTGGTATCAATCACTCTAACACAGTATCGATACTAAATGTGTACTCTAACATAGGCCTTGCCACCGCTTCTCCCCAAAGTGCCTCCCTGTCTTTCTCCTCCAGACCATGCTGCCTTGTCTGTGTCATATGACTTTGTAAACCAATCAGTTATGACTTTCCTAACAAATCTCACCCGGTCGTCCCGCTCACACAATGTGGCCCTCCAAGTCAATATCAACACTGTACGATAACAACAAAAAGTACTCTGAGTCAACAAACTAGACCAAATTGTAGATGTACAAAAAATGCATATTTCTAAAAAAAATCTTTCTATTTTTTCCTGCTTTAATAGACATTTTCATTTAAATGAAGTTTCTCTAAATACATTGAATGAATGACCATTTTTTAATTCAACTTTATTTATAGACAGAGTCTGGCAGTTGCATTCATGAAATTACCACATTGCAAACATTACAGAGTAAGAAACATGGCATGAATAAAACAGAGAAAAGGTCAAATGTCTAATCCGCAATTAAATTATGTATAGATCTGTTTAAGAAGTACTTTCACCAATGATGGCTCATTTTAGCTTGGGTAGTTTAAGCTAAAGATAACGTAGCTATGCTAGCTACACAATTAACATGGCTACAAGAGGAAATGTAGCCATGTTAACTTTCAAAAATGTAGTTGAATCTAATATAGCTATACGCAGATAACATAGATACATAGCTTACATAGCTGTATTGTAAGCTTAGCTACATTAGCTATGTAGCTATGTAGCTAATTGCATAAAGAGAATGTCATTACATAGATTATGTAGATACATAGCCTATGTAGCTGCTTTGTGAGCTTAGCTTTAGATTTGCTACCTACATATCTATGTTAGCTATGCAGCATACTTAGCATATGTAGCTTTAGCTAATGAAGCTAGGTAGATAACATAGATACATAGCTTATGAACTTGTTTTGTGAGCATAGCTTTAGTTATAATAGCTACATTAGCAACATAGCTATGTAGCTAATTTGGCTAAAGCTAATATAGCTATGTAGATAGTGTAGGTATCTGATATGATTTGATTTTCCAGCCCCTATAAATACAAATTTAGAAAAAGAGGCAAAAGCTTATTCACAAATAACAATTAACTCAAAGTGACCATGTACCTGATATCACACGTGAGGCCCATTTTCTCCAGACCCTTCATAATCTCAGAAACTTTATTCACCTGATGATGTTTCTCTGCTCTGAACAGGCTGGTTTTGTGTCAGGTTATGGAGAATTGTGTCTGCACTATCATTCACTTGTCCACGTACGAGCGATACGTTGGGACAGTGTTACATCTTTATTCCAGTTGTTCTGTGAAGTCTACATGCTGCAGATCTAATGTGAGTTTCTTTGTTTGTAACAAAGTTTCCTCCCTGCAGGGAGCCAGCGACAGCAACTTGTCCAGATGAAATAACTCATGTATCCTCGTCCTGTAGCGGCTTGGGACTGTCTCTACAGGAAAGTGTATCCATACTTGAGGATCCATAGAAGCAGACAGAGTAAAGGTGAACTCATGGTCATGAACACCAGATTTCTTTCTGCAGAAAGTTTCTGTCATGTATTGAATTTCCTGTAGGATCCATAAAGCCTCCATCCAATATCATCCATCCATCCATGCCATTGATTTTATAAATCAGTCATGGCCAATATAATTTTGCTTTTTTAATAAGAAAAAAACTCTTTAATGGTAAAGTGCAAGCAGATTTCTACAAAGTCTTGTCAATGAAATATAGCTATGTAAGGTAAAGTAATTGTTTGCATAAATTTTCACCCCCTTTACAGTGACCCTTCTCCCATTCTCCCATAAAGGCTTACTTAGGTGCGTTCACACCTAACCTGTTACTTGTTTGGATCAGTTAAAACATTTTTATCTTCGGGAATTCATTGGTGCCGGTGTAAAGTTGTCAATGGGACACGAAGGTCATTGTTGATTCATACAACTGTGCAAAGACACAAATCTCCCCACTATCACTGGCAGGTTGAATGCAACTGACTTCAGACTGGTGGGACAAGGACATTACTGTCTTTAAGTGACCTGCTTCACCCACATGGTGAATGATGCAGGCCTGTAACTGGTATCACTGGGAGAGTGTCAGATGAAGTGAATAAGTGCACGCTGCAGAAACTGCCTTTTATACAATTTATATGATCAAAATACATTTTAGATGAGTGATGTTTTTAAGTTATCTGTTTAGAGAGAACAGGATGAGATTTGAGAGGTCCTACCATGTCCACAGGGGCGACAAACTCAACACAGACTTTGCAGTACCTTGCAGGAGCTTTGTAAAACATGAGTGCTGTGATATCTCTGCGTAAAAAAAAAAAAAAAAAAAAAAAAAAAAGAAAGAAAAATGTCCCTACAGCCTCTCAGAAGGATCAATATAACCATGATGTTGTGGATGAGACCAACTGAGTATTTCCTGCGTCATAAAATCCTCTTCTATCCCAGGGTGGCCGTCTCTGTCGTTCTTCACAAGCTTCTCTTTTCTACCTGGAATGTTTGGCATCGCCTCGTCTCAATGGACTTCATGTTTGTTCCTCATGTCAAGTGTTCCACAAGTTTTCAAGGGTTTGTTTTCCTGTTTTTCTCTGATACCTGTTTATTCCTGACCTTGCCTTCTCATACACTCCCAGTGGGATTTCTTTGTCTGCTGCCTGACTGCTCGTCTGAGTACACGATCTGTATCAGCCGACAAAAAAAAGACTGACACTGCACAAAGTCCTCCTGTTTGAGTGTCTATGCTTCATTCAAGGCTATTTACCTGCTGAAGTAAAAATCTAATTCAGTTTCTCCACAGTGGACTTTGTTATTAGCCATAATGTCATAACCATCCTAGGCAGTCTTACTACAAGCTACCCGAGTGAGAAATGGTGGTGTATCCCCAGTTAAGATGACAGGTTTGTGCAATAATCTTCTTTTAAGAAGGTCAGAGTATGTTTGATAAGCTAAAATTAGCAATAAATATGTTGTTTGCAGTCAAGGGATCCTAATAATCCTCAAAAGAGAGGCAGGAGGTAAAGAACAGTTAGGAATTCATGGGAATGGGGAAAAAGTAGCGAGTTAAAGCTCTAATGGTCATCAGAAAACTTCTACATCCATAGGCTATGACCCCTACACTTTACAAAAAAGGTGATTTTTACCACAGGTTAATTGATTTACCTGCCACGGTGATCGATAGCACTAAGGGCTACATGTCCAGACATTTAAGGGACACAAGAGTCTGAGAGGGTAGCTGAGCCTCTTTAACAGCTTTTCTCCCTCATTTAGTCATTAACTTGCTTTTAATAAACACACTGATATACTAATGGCTGTTTGCATAAGGCATCAGGTCACAGTGGAGAACTCTAGACAGAGGTTAGGGAGGGATTTTTACATAGAGAAGCGCAATTAACATGCAAAAGGTTTGAAATAGTGAGAAACTTATATAAATGGTGACAAACAGTCTGGACAAATGATGTCACACTGCTTGAGTGTTTTTCACCGTAAACCCTGCTCCTTTTTTCTTTCGCAGCCGATGTCCGTTAGATCATTTGGTTTAGTTCAGTTATTAAAGCCGGTCTTTTGACTTAATTTTACTTCTTAATTTTGACACTGAGTGGTGTTGCTATGTTCATTCTGTAAACTAACCTTTCAACAGGAAGTATTTGTTGACTTGTTTTTTTATGACTAAGCTGAGACGAAAACATAAATGGTGACTTTGTTAACACTCAAAATTGCAGCATGCAGGTCCACCTAGAGCTTTGCTGGACTAACATTCCTCCATTCGTACGACATGTTTTTCTATTCCTGCCCTCCATCTATAACAAGATCTTGTCACTGCAAACAATCTATTCAGCAAAAAGAAACTTTGTTAGGTAGGAGACAGACTAATGCTGTGCCATTTACAATAAAAGCCAGGTTTTTTATATGAATGACAGGAGCTGGCTCCTCTTTGAAAGCCAGTCCCCTTTCTTCCAATTTTGTTGTTACTTAATCCACTTTTAAAAAGCCAATCTGGTACCAAGGGAAGAGCCATTCTGGAGCCAAAAGACCAGCTCTTATTATGGGGCTGAGCCAAATGATTCAGTTCTCTAAATAGAGGTAGATTTCCCATCACGAGTGAGGCTGGATGGACATGGGCTGTGGAAACAAAAGAAAAATCAGGGTTAACTATGGCAAATTGGACTGAACAAACCATATGTGAGTATGTGACTTTAAATATAGGCTTTAGATCCTGCCACAATTTCTCCATGAGCTTTTGAAACTTTTTTGTGCCTTACTCTGTCACAACTTTCTGGACTCACATTTTTTCCATTTGACTGGCGCAGTTGTAAACAGCACTAAACTTGGCATCTGCAGAATTCACTTCCTGACAGCCATCCGGAGTTCTTCACTGTGATGTGACGCCATCAGCATCAAGGGAATAACAGTAGATTGTGTGAAGTATCCATGTACAACTGGTGGGCCTGGTTCTTGCATTAAAAACATTAATATAGGGATTTTGTGAAATGTCAGTCGAGAACTTGAATGGGGTAATTTACGTCTTGAAATTGAGCTTTGTTATGGGTGCGAAAGCACAACTATCCTCTGTTCTTTCCTAAGTGTCCAAAGCTTCTAGCCTTTTCCTTCACTGTGGCGTTGCTTTCACTCAAATCAAAATTAAATGCGACGACAGAAAACATTTTTCCTTTCCCAAACCACCTCTATTAACAAAGTGAGTCCTGCTGACAGTGTTCATTCGATCGTCATTGAAAACAGGCAGTGTACACTAACTCATTTTCCTTATCTCTTCTTGCACATGCTGAGGTTGATTGATTGATTTGTAATTGCACAAACGGCCCCGTCACACTCAACAGCGTGGGTGAAGAGGCCTTTCATCACGGCCTGCTGTGTGTCGCCACGACTGCAGTCTCCACTGGGACACTAATTCAATTCCTCCAGAGCAAATTAACACCATTAGCGGGGCGGTTTGCTACTGAACATGCAGAGCCGGCGTCCGGTCTCTGATCCCCGGTGGATTTTGTGGAAATGATGATGTCGTAAAGGTAGAACCGGGTATTTTGTGAGAGTTGCCATCTGTCAGCTCTCTGGGACCTTCAGCTCAGGATATGACTGAATTTATATCTGATGATGCAACCATAGTACCCAACACCGAAAATGAGACAATGAATGCAATAAAGTGTTACTTTACAGACATTTAGTGAAAGGTTTTTGTCATTTCTTTAAAAAGTCTGCAGCAAATGACTTTTGCTGTTTGATATTTTGCTGCTGACCTTTTTTACCAAGCTAGCATTTTCCAATTGAAATGCTAAAAGATGTCAATATCTGATGTAAAAAAAAAAATTATGTTAAAATTTGGTTCAAAAGAAAAACCTTTGATTGGTAGACACTGAGCCAAAAAATGGAAGTTTGGAAAGAATTTCAAGAGATTTGTGACATATCAATGACCATTTTTGACCTTTATGTCATGATATTGAACTATTATTGAGCTATTTAGGCCCTTATTTAAAAATTTAGTGGCTCATGTAAACATATGTCATGATGCATTCATGTACAACATGCCTTACCTATCCACTTTCTGCGGCAACTCTGTGGCCTGTCAGTTTTACCACTATGCATTCAAATACTAAAGATCTGACTTCACTTAGCCTCTTTTAGCACCATGAAACTACATCTGCAATCCTCCCATGTCAGCTTTTTATCCTTCTAAGGCTCCAGTAAACACAATAACACATGCCCCTGGTTATAATCTAGTGACAGTTTTGGTCCAAGTTGCTGCACCAGCAGCTCCTACTGGCTGGTTAAAGCGCCTGCACAATGATGGTTAATCTTTTAGGGATAACATGAAAACTCCCTCATGTTAAGGATGACATGTCCAGCACTGGAGACAGGATTAGGGTATTAGGTGAAATATTAATGGGTGATGGCTCAGTATGTGTGAGTGAATATGAAGCTGGGCGTTGGCATGCTTGAAAAGGCTGACCTGGAGAAATTTGAGACAATTCTTTAAAATATTTCTGTCTCTGGTACCAAGAGACAAATGTGTTCAAAGAAGTGAAGCTTTTTGGTCTGTTATTGTGCAGGATCTGACTTTCTGAGTCTTTGTTTCTGGGGGTTTTCTTGGGAATATTTAGTGGATATTCTGCTCTCTGGGCTGTCATTGTTTGATTTGTGCAGAGTTTAACAGTTCTTAAAATGAGGAAGCGTCTCTGTCATGTGTATTTGTGATAGCTTCATCAGTCCAGATGAGTTAAAGACAGCAATAATAAAGGAAGCATAGCGTTAGTTCATGCAGGACACCCTATAGTCATACGACCAGCCGTGATCAGCCGACGGCCATCTGATCCCAATTGGTGCCGCCTTGCTCCCACAGCCAATCACTGCTCCTTCTTTAAATACAGTGTTCCATTTAAATATGACATGCTTCTCACCAATCCCTGCTTGCATTCATGCTGATGACCCAGGCTGCTGCTGGCAAAGCTTAACCTCCTCCACCCCAGCCTCCTCCTTAAAGCTTGTTGCACCCTCATATTCAGATTCATGCTATGGATTCATTGCTTTTGGACTAATTTTATTGCTTTACTGCAGACACACACGAAACATTATAAAGCTCAAAATGCACACACCAGAGCATCGGTTCCCAAATAACCAATACCAATAAACACTGGTGTAATACTGTAACACATGTCAAAGAGGCAGTTTTGGATATGAATGGTTTGTCTTGAGATTCTTGATTGATCTTATAAGCCTAGAGCTAAAAACAAAAAAACAAAAAACAAAAAACAAACAAAAAAACAAAAAAAGAAAAAAATCTCAGCAGAGATTCCACAGACATGAGATCTCACAGAAACACAAGAGATTGAATGTGACTTCGAAATAAAATACATCAGAGAGCGATCAATGGCAGACAAAAAATGAGGAAAAAAATGTGGGTGAAATCCTGGCTGACATGAGTGTAGTGCGTATGTTGTCTGCCTTGTTTGAGGGTTGAATAAGTATCTCGTACATCACAGCTGTGCCGGGTTGGATACATGGAGATTAACTTTTGCATTCAGTCTCAAACTTAAGCCTTTATCTGTTAAATACCATGGTAGATATCCACATAATACACAGGCAAATCACAGCATTGAGGTCTCAGTGTGAGGGGGGAAATCGAGGGGGAGGGAGGTGAGCGAGAAGGAAGAAGCAGGCGCTGCTCTGACTGTTCTGTTCCAAAAGACAGACAATTTGTCAATTTTAGTGTGCAAATGTAATCAACACGACATGAGACTATTTTCCTTTTTTGATTTTTGAAAATTCATACGAAAAGCATACTCGGTGTACAAAGTCACTTTCAAATGCCTCAAATGGGGCCACACATCCTTTATCATTCTGGAGGAGGCAGACTGGACCAAAATTTGATCCTCATATAGTCTTTTGACGAAGTTATCAACTGCTGGACTGGGACCCAACAGTGGGTTGCAGAGTCTTTTCCAGTGGGTTGTACATGTGTAGGAAAGGTTTGGGCAAAAAGTCGATACGTTCGACAACTTTCAGGGGCAATGAGAAGGTAGTCAGGTAGCTAATATGGGTTGCCATCCACCATTACAGACAAAAGAAATTTTATGCAAGCCATTCTTCATTTTATACATTTTAGTCATTACACTTTTATGATCTGTCATCATTCAGCTGAGGGTGGGTTCTAGTCCTACCGAGACCAGTTGAGAACCACTGGTCTAGTATGAGGCCAGCCTTACTTTCAGACTGGAGAAGTTGAATCTTGTAAATTGCTGTTTCTTTGACTTTACCTTTATACAAAAATAAATTTTACAGTCATCCTTCAAATTAATGTTGGGATTTTTTTGTCTAAAATCCAAAGACATATGTGTACCAGGAGAAGGAGTTCAAGCATCTGCTTGTAAATAGTTGCAATGATATGTGAATCTTTGGGAGCTGGTTTCAGTTAAATGCATTTAAAGTTGTAACATCTGTCTGCAGCTGCTTTGAATATTGATGCACTCAATTTTGTCTTTTTTTTTTTAAATATTTGTTTCTATATAATTATTGCATGTTAAGCTTCATGTCTAAGGAGCTGCTGTCTCAGTCATCACTTGAAAAATTACATGTAAATAAACATTAAGCCTTCGTATAATTGACCCAGTGGAAGAATTGGAGGGATTTTCTAGAATACTTAAATCCTGTGTTTCAGATGCCAAAGTTTCAGATATAATAACACTGCGTATTTCTGCAGAGCACAAGTGCTTCACCAAACACTGAACCCTCCACAGCTGCACATGTTTGCATACATTAATGTTCGGCACAGCGAGGTGGAGGAATGTAGCTGTTGCTATGAATATTCTTCTAGTTGCAGGAATTTTTATAAAGCGCATGTTTTGAGTGGAGACGAAAGATTTCTGACGTTGCAGCAGGGTGTTAATGAGAGCAAGTCAGTGGAGACTTGGTGACAGAAGTTTAAAGCAGCGCCACAAAGTGACGGCGTTAATTACAGCTGATGGAATATTAGCTCTAACGAGGTTGAAGGAACCACATGGGCTTGTTTTTCATCTTTCCCCCCCATGCTTTCCCCATACACGCCTCTTTTTTTTTCCACCATCCCCCAACCCCCGAACCCCCCGCTGCACTCCCCACGACCCCCCAGGATCTTCAGGGCTCTGCCAATGAGCGCTCTACAGCGGCATTCCTTCCTAGAGACAAGAACCTCCAGGTCTGGTGTATCCTCCCCTCTGCCTGTCACGCCGCTCCACACCAATCACAAGCTCGGCGCCAATGATTCCACTTCACAGAGTTACCGAATTGGCAAAGTGCACAATATGTGGGTTTTCATGGTTACTACCCCTGGGCATGGCAACTGCATGGCTGCCTGGTGAAGCTCAAATAGAGAGGAGGGGGGGTCTGTGTTTTCATTCTCATTCTGCAGATTTAAAATCCCGCTTCTTCAGATTCTCTTTCAAAGTCAAACAGAGGACGCTGGCGGTCAACAAGGACTCGTCTCACATTTCCAGCACCTCTGCTGGGAGCACCAGAACCAGGCAGATTAATAAAATCAGCTCAACATAAAGTCAATATCAGTGTCACAATATGTCAGCACAGGGAGCTGAGATTACATTATATTTATAGCCTCATAAAATCCAATATTTGCAAATGATTTTTAGCAAATCTGCTGATGAAAAACATCCACAATGCTTCATAATATTTAATCATTTCCATGCCCTCGCCGCAGAGCATCCATTGATCCTAATACAGATGTTCCTGTTCTGGCCTATTTCTACCTTCACAATAATGTAAGGTCTATAAAATAAATGGGTCAACAGATTCTACAGGGTTTTCTATGAGCTCTTATACCCATCGGACTTCACAGGAAGATGTAAAATCCAGGTCATGAACAGGAGGAAGTAGTCCAAGTTTTTCATTCCTGGAATTATAACACACCATGGAGCGTGTGGGGAGAAACCTCAGAAATTAGGGCAACCGCCACACCTTTCTTAACCCAATTTTAAGGAGGAAAAAAGGTCAACTGTTGTAGTATGGAGGTATTTAATTACATGCACTTAAGTCTGTGCTATGATTTCTTTTAAAGATATGCGTAAAGAGAAATTGCATGCATATATGCTCACCTGGATTGTTTTGTTTGTTATTGAATGTTTTTTCTATTTTTTCAGGATAATTGACAAGGACTTTACTTTTAAGGGAAACTGAAGATGGAAAGGAAGTGTGAGGAGCAGGTAGGGATGGATGAATTGAGTCAAACCTGCAACCAGAACGACAAAGACTGCAGTCTGTGCACGTGGCGCATGCTTCTCCAGATGACCTGAAACATCGCCCCACAAATACACACCTCCACACCTGGGACAGCCAGGGCCAGTTGTCCATCTGGACCACTCCTGTGAACCAGTTTTCTCTAGACTTTGCAGAAACTTCCACTCTGATTCAAGGATGAGCTGACTTTATTTTGGAGGTCAGAGGTCACTGTGAGGTCACTTGAGGATGTACTGATTACATTTTGGGGTTTGAATATCACTTTGACCCTAATTATTCTGAGGTCTCGGTGAGTTTGTAGCATAATGTAGCTTCTTAGTAGCTTTAACTTCATTAAAGTACTGATTCAAAGGGGTTATATATTTGTCTTTTACCAAAAATTGCATCTTTGGTTTCGTTAAGCCAAATCCACAAAAACCTTCTAATAATCATTTTTCATCATACGGTCTACTATTAACAATTTAACAATATTATGACTTAAAGGGATATTTCGGGATTTTTGAAGTTGGGACGTATGAGGTGCTTGGCTATAGTAGTGGCATTAGCCTCCAGTGATTTCTGTGTAATTTGATCCTGTTGTTGTTATGAGCTCAGAGAGAGTCAGCGCATAGCGGATGTAGATGGAAATGTTTTTTCCACATAAATTAATGAGTTTTACAAAAATAAAATGGGCCAAGAAAATATGTTGGCTTGCCTGTGCGCTGTGTCGAAAACGTAGAAAGCACTTCATTTCTCCCAAAAAACCCTCTCTGTGCCAGGCACTAATTTTCAATGCAGCTTTTGCCATTTTGTATCTTTCTGCCTCCACACACTGTTCACTGTTTACACATCCACCGGTCAGGTGTGTGGGTATGTGGCGTTCTACAGGAATCATAACACCTCATCAAGCTAAAACAACGATAACATGAGTGATTTCGACACGAGTGATGATGTGCCCCTTACTGTGGATACGAGAGGATATTTGTCTGAAGTGGAGTACACTGAAGAAGAACTTATACAGATGGAGAGTCAGCGGACTGAAAGAGAGACCAGACACTTCATTTTAAGTTTAGAGCAAGAGAGTTCCCTAGTTACCTGGTGGTGTAGGTGTGAAAAATATGAACCCATGCCAGCCCACTCAGAGAGCTACTGTTGTCATGATTGGGACTTAGTTGCGACACTTCTTCAGGACATCACTGAATCAGAGGATAGCCACTCACAGACGTCTGCAGTCTGCATCACACTCCACCCAGAATCCCCTGCCTACTAAATGCCGGTGTTTTGCGGACCTTCTTCAACTTTCCGAAGATAAATTGGAAAACCAGACCCCGACCAGAAGGGCCGAATGGAAATTTGTCATCCAGGTAAGCTTATGACTGTGGCCTTTTTCCTCTAATGGCTGGTACAAGCTATAGTCAGCACAATATGCTTACCTTATGAAAACAATGTGTCAGCTATTGGAGTTGAAAAATGCACTGAAATTATATGTCATACAAGCCCACCCATTGCTGTGAAATATCACATCTTTGGAGTTGACTGTAGGGCATCAGGAAGTTGTGTTTCATGGCTTTGGCTTTGCAATGGAATTGCCTATAAATGTATGAGCATTTGGCTGTGTGTTTTAAATGTTTATGTCGGTAAATAGTGCTTACCTGAAGTGTAGGTACAGCAGAGCTCTTCAACCTATATTTGTGTTTTGGTTATCCTTTTAAATAGTCCTGCTTGGTAAAATGGGCACTGCAATAAACTTTTATTTTTCTTGTCGTCTTTATAGCCCCATAACTTTTTTAAAATTCAAGTGACATTACTACAGCACACATATTTTTAAAGTCCAGGTTTTCCCGAGGAAAAGGATGTTTAGAGCTTGTAAACCGTTGATGTTTTACAAGCTTTTTAAGAAAATGAGTCCAAATGAGACAAAATGGTTAAACAATAAGGTAGCTTAGGGCTCAGAGGGTTACTGTCTTTAAACCCATCACTGCCTCAAAGGATTTAGGCTTAGGTTTAGGGTCTTTTCTGGTAAAAAGTCATTTGATAATACAAACTTATATGACAGAACTTTGTTAAAAGAAGCATCAAACTGACATATCCTGGTAAATACACACATTATTCCCACACTGCTGTGGCACTGAGCTCCAAACAAAATATTTTGTCCCTTTTCTGGTGCTGGAAAAGTCAGCAAACTAATGTTACACAAGAGGAACTAATATGTTTCAGTCAGATCTTTTTAAGCCTGTCAGGACTGATTCCTCCTCTTTAGGGCATTTTGATGTTTACTTCGGTCCACTGAGGCCTTTGTCACAGTTAAAAGTTGTGTTTATATCTTTAGCTCTCAAATCTAAGCCTCTACTCTCTGACTTTAACGGCATGACTACACATTACCAACAGCAGAGGCAGACTTCTGGATAATTATTTAGGAAATATACTAAAAAAAATTAACCAGAGATATAAACAAAAGCAGCTTTGCATTCTGCTGAGTCATCCCTCAGTGTCTCCTCACTTTCTACTTCTACTCAGGTGTAAGAAAAAGTGAAATTGTGAAGATGTGCTTAAAGACAAAAGGATCAGCTGTTTCTTGGGTGTATGACTCCTGTCAGGGAGGAATTACCACTCAATCTCAGAAAAGCATGCTGGGAAATGGTCTGCCTGTGAGAGCACAGCGGGGTTAATAGGGGCCTCTTGTTTCTGCGTGCTGTAAACACGGGTAATTGATGTTCCTGGTTTGTCTGGCTGCTGTATTAGAAATGTCACACTCTTAACTGGCGCTCCGCTCGCCGTGACACCCGCCGCACTCTGCTGAGGAGGAGCGGTGGGGACCTGGAGGACAGGCGGCGGGGGAACACAGGCGTGAAGAGGACGTATAAGAAGGTGTCAGGGAGGTGATAAGAGATAAAAAGAGCTGATATGAATTTCAATTTCATCTCTGATCTGCACCACTGACTCCACTTTCTATAGGTGCAGACTTGTTGTGTAGTTGTGCAGCGCCTGTGTGCGTTGTGTATGTATAATTCAGGTTCTGATCTGAACGACGAGATTCCTCGAATGTGGGTCAGCCATGTTTTTCTCATGCAGCTGCAGACCACTCCCCACTCTGCAGACCAGCAAAGAGGATAGGAGACAGGCAGGCAGCAACCAGCAGGCAACACAGGCAACAACTAGAGAACCAATCAGAAACCTCGATACTGCCATTAGAGGCTGGTGGTTGAAATGTACAACTCAGAAGGAACAATAATAAAGTCAAGATTATTGGCTTTGGCAAGATTTTAGTTTTCTACTAAGAAGGTACTTGGTTTTTAGTCTTGATAAGTTATGTTTTTCCGAAAACTGAGTCCACTGGCCGTCCAATCAGAGACAAACTTTCACCCAGGCCAAGTCTTCATCGTGTGGAGGTGATATTTTCTCCTTAGTCTGGTTAAAAGATCTGCTTTGGGTGTTTTAAAGAGCAGCTCAAGATATCCACATCATAACCCAGGAGTATTTTTCATCTTGTTTCCTAAACCGAAGGTTGAATATGAAAAATGCTTTTATTAGATTTGACTCTGGACGTCCAAACTGGCAATCCAACCCACAGTTTTCTCCAAACTACGGCTAGATTAACCACAGCACTGTGGCCTTTGTAAGGATGGCCTCGTGGCTGAGGCTCAAAAATTAGAAAAACTCCTGAAAATGCAGTCTCAGTGAATTTATTTACAGTCAAAAAATAAAGCAATTTTCACAGTGCAGAGGAAAAAATACAGTTAAAATCTTGTAAACGCAGGGGAAAATACGTCTCTAGCAGCCTCTTCTATAGGAGTGGTGGAGATACCAAAAGCCAAAGCAGCTGGGAGGAAAAACAACTATCTCTCAAAGACAAAAGTCACAACTGCAAACAGTATCGACATTGGCCAAATACTTTAACATCATCATAGACAACTTCTTGGGTAAGTAAAATCCTCACATCCGCTACTAAACACCCCTCTAACTCTATGGCACTTGGCGCCTTCCACCCAGCATACCTCTATATAAGCCAACGGCAGCCATCAGCTGGATTTGCCATTTCCTGGTAACAGAAGTGGAGCACAAGAAGGAACATGGAGCAACAAGTGGACAAACAAATGCATTTTCACGGAGAGGACTTTTAAACTAAGTAGCTGTTTACTAGCTATGCTAATCTAACAGGCCTCTCAGTCGGCTTGATGTTTGTTTTTTGTTAAGATAACATGTATGCATGCATACTTTACTTAGTTTAAAAGGCACAGGTGAGCCCTGTCCTAGCCTTAAACACTCTAAATTATCAACATTGTATGCTCTTTTACAGTGGTCCTCAGAACACAGTTTGAATACCACCAATAACTGTGTTTGAAAGACCACGTAGCTGAACGTTGTTTCATAAAAGAGTGCCAAACATGGAGGCTTTTTGGAGGAAAAATAAATAAACATTCTTTAATTAATGTACTGTATATAAGCCAACATTGTTGGCCATTTTAACCTAAAACTCTCTAAATGATGCAGAGAAACTGTACTCATTTGTAGTGCTAGACAGTCTAGCTTCCTCACCTTCCCTGCTCCTAGCGTGCTCTCACATCTCTGGAGGACAATGCCATTGGCTCTATGCATGAATTGCTTCTGCATTTGGCATTAGGTGGCTCCCAAACTTCTGGTCTGGAGACTGAGCGCGGAAGAAGTGGTGAAAGAGGCAGATTTGTTGTGGTTTACTGGCTGTTTGCATGAGTTACCCAGGCTGCCTGTCAATAACGAGTTAAATTTAGCTGAAGATGTACACGCAGTTATGCCCAGAAGTGCTATTAACCTGTTTTTTGGAACAAAATTTTAGCATGTCTGGATGCCAACTAACCTGACATGTTAGATGGATGTGTGAAACACATCCACCCGGAAAACCTTCAATAATACAACGTTTGGGAAAGGGCAGAGCCTTTGAAAAAAAACTTGGAGGGTGATTGGATGAACGTTCTGTCTGTTGAATATTGGGCCAATCAGAGCAACAAAACATGTGACATAGCCGCTACCGAGGTGCATGTGCGCAGCTACTGAGGAATAAACTCCATATAGAACCTCATAACACAGACCATGGCCACTGTCGACATGTCAGTACTCGACTTTTGTCATTTTTGAAAAGAAAACAACTCACTGCTGTTCTTTGTTCTTCTTTTAATGAAGAAATGTCATCAAGTTCTGATAAAACTGGCGCTTTATCATTAGCAGCATCTGCGCTAATGTCTTCCGCCATAACGGCACCGGCCTCTTGTTGCTGCTTGCTTACATCATGACTCCGCAGCACCTGAAAGTACTGCCCCTTGTCGCTGGTTGGTCCTGTCGCTTTCTAACCGGGCCCAAACAGTTCAGACCTGAGCTTTGCGAGATGGATTCGCCAGTGAGAAACATGGAAACGGGTGGATCCATCTGCTTTGTAAGGTTAGATGCCATCATAATAAAGAGTAAACAAAAACAAACAACCGAAACAAACAAAAAAAAACTGACGAATAAATGCAGTTCGTTTCTGTCTTGGCTTAGCACGCATTGTTGGACGAAAGTTTTAAAGCAGCGTTATTTTCCACAGGAAATACATTGCACCCTGCTGGCATAGAGCCTTTTACTACTGCCTACTAAGCACAACCTAACTTCAAAAACACCAAAGAGTCCTAGCTATAGCTAACATTACATAGCTGGTAACATTAGTATAATTTAATGTTGACATTGCTATCCTGTAACGTCAATGCTGGTTTAGTAGGGCCAGTAGTAATGTCAATGTTTAGTAATGTCAAACACATCTCTTTTACCTCTTTTTCGATATCAAGCATTTGATGTGCAGCAAGAAAAGCTAACATTAGCCGACATCACAAACATCAGACATCATAAAAAGTTAAAACATTTCAAGATTTTATAGCCTAGTATTTAACCCAGAGGTACTTTATGATCATTACCACTGACTTAAAGTCCCTGTAAAGCAAAACCCAACAGAATATTGTGTTTTGTTAAATGTGGGGTGAATTTGCCCTATTTTTTTTCATTGATTTACAGAGACTTTCATGTTTGACTACTAAACTGTTTAGAGACTACTGTGTTACTTGTTGTATTTTTGTGTACTGTGCTCTGCTTGTTATTTGTTTTATGTCTGGGTCTCCTCCAGAAGCTTTTCAAAGGGAATCTGGGGTGTTGTTTTGATGAGTCTTTGTCTAACTGTTGTTGGTCTGTTGAACAGTTGGATTTGTTTTTTTACTGTTTGATTCAAATTAAACCAGATCATAGTATCAGCATGGAGCATGTAGTTGTCTCTCAGAAAAACTAGAATATCATTTAAAAGTTCTTTTTTTTCCCATGATTTACTTCCAGAGGTTAAACTTTTATTAATTCTAGATTCATCTCATACAAAGCAAACATTTTTTAAGACTTACATTCAAATACTGTTGAAAAGTCCAATTTGCCAAGCCTTTATGCCCTCACTCTGGTTCAGTACACACAACTCCATCATGAGGAAATTTTCTGACTTGACAGATGTCCAGAGGACAATCACTGACACCCTCCACAAGGAGGGTAAGCTACAGGCGGTCACTCCTGAAGGGCAGGCCATTCTCAGACGATGTATCAAAGCATTGACTTAAAGAATAAAGTGTAGTAAGAAAAAGAGCACAAGCAACAGGGATGAGCTCAGTCTTTAGAGGATTGTCAGACAAAGCAGATTCAAGAACTTAGAGGAGCTTCACAAGGAGTGGAGTGAAGCTGGAGTCAGTGAACAAGAGCCACCACACAGGGTCAAGGAGATGGACTACAAGTGTGGTGCTCTTAGTGCCAAGCCACTCCTGAAGCATAGACTAGTTATAAGTTTCTCACGTGAGCTATAAGGAGAAAATAATCTGGACCATTGTTCAGTGGTCCAAAGTCCTGTTTTCAGATGAAAAGTAAATTTGGCATTTCATTTGGAAATCAAGGTTCCAGAGTCTCGAGGAAGACCAGAGAGGCCAAGAATCCAAGGTGGAGTCCAGTGTTTTCAGTTTCCACAGTCAGTGATGGTTTGGGGTGCCATGTCATCTGCTTCTGTTGGTCCACTGTGCTTTAACAAGTCCAGAGTCAGCGCTGTCAGCCATCTACCAGGGGATTTTAGAGCACCTCATACCTCCAACTGCTGAGAATATTAGATGTGTAGAATAAGAATATGTAGATACTGATTTCTTTTCCAGCGGGACTTGGCACCTGCCCACAGTGAAGCCAGAACTATCCGAAGCTGGTTCTCTGATCATGGAATTACTGTGTGTGATTAGCCAGCCAGCTGGCCAGACCTGAACCCCATAGAGGATCTCTGGAGTACTGTCAAGGTTGCTATCAGAGCAACCTGGGCCTCATAACACTCGAACAGTGCAATGGACTGATTGGCTCCAACCAATTACTGAGTGCATACATGAGCATCATTTTCCAGAAAGTCATCATTTCTGTTTTATAAATCCTTTTTTGAACTGGTGTTTGAACTGATGATGCTGACATTCATATATTTTGAGATAGCAGATTTTTGTGAGCTGTCAGCTGAAATCATCAAGATTAAAACAAAAAAATGTTTTGAAATATTGTATCTAGAATATATGAAAGTTTCATTTTTTGAATAAATCACAAAAAATGATGAGATTAACTTTCAGTTAATTATTTGAGATGCATCTGTAGGAATGTAGATCCAAATAGTTGCCATGGTTTTCTCTTTTTTTTTTCTGTTGGGCAAACTTGCAAACCAACTATGTGCAAACTGCCTCCTACTGTATCAGACTGTGTATATAAAAGTGTGCTTGGGCATGGATCAATGTTGCTAATGTGAAAGAAGACCAGCATGAGAGGGGAGCAGAACAGTCTTGCCTAATGTGAATATTCGATAAGCTCAAACTTGCCATGGCAAAGCAGTACATTTAACAGCAAAGCACCTATGTTGCTGCACAGGTTTTTGGAGCTGATCAGTGCAGTGAATGAGAGAGTCACCTCTGAGCCAGTCCTCATAAAGATCTCAAAAAGTGCATGCTCAAACTCCAGCCCAACGGTGACTTGAAGAAAGAGCAAGAGCAAAATAAAAAGTCTGAACTCAGAAAAAAAGCATCAATATACCTAACAGCCAAAGACACAAGCTGTAGATTCATCCAGCCTTCATCATCCAGGCCAGAAATTAAAGATTTTAGAAGTTAAAAACGTCCCAAAATGTTGAGCTGCTCCAAGTGTTGTTTCTCCCAGTATCAGACTCAGTAAGTGGGTGAAACTTTCAATGAAAATAAACTGTTCTGACAAGTGTGAACATTTCCTGGCAGGAGTTTTAATAAGTGAAGCATCTCTTGGCAGGCACATGGAGGATAAAGTTCATTTCAGATTCAGAGCACGGGCCTGCAGAGTGGTTGTTTTTTTTGACCCTCGTTAAGGGTGTAGAAATTTAAACTGACCACACACCGTTCACGCCGTCTCCGCTTACTTGTTTTAATCTGATTCAGATGGTTGTTCAACTGGCAGCACATTCACATGGATGATAGACCCATTGACCCAGATCTCTGAGATCAGGTGGTGTTTACATACAGAGGCTGTGCATTATGGTCGTATGATCATGTGCTTAGAGAAACATATGGTAAATGGTGCTTTCTTGGTGGATTAATGTTAGGAATGCATGCTAGTGGATTTTGCAGATATCCTGTATTAGCAATTTATTATTGCAGGCATTAACGTATACAAATTTCTGCTTCAAACTTCCTGCTTCACCCTCACCTAGGATAAAGCATTACTGTACATGTGCTGATTCTGCCTAATGACATGTAAACATTTCCAAGTGAATCATTATTTATAAAGGGAACATTGCTTATAGATGTGCATTGTTTTTTAAACCTGAATTATATTTCTGGGGTTCTTGGCAAATGCCCACAGTTAGCATGAATTCTACAAACTCCTAAAGAGAAATTTCCGTAAAGGGACTTAAATGCATATTGCATCTTATTGTTTTATTCTGTATCATGCCATTTTATATAGCGTAGTGTAATTTCATTTTGTATAGCACTTACGGCGACATTCATACAAAAGCGAGCCAATAACAGCCCAGCTTTTCATTGGTCTTTTTAAAAATTGATGTGGTGTAAACACAAAAATTGCTATTGTACAAATATTTGTGATGATGAATGATGAGGTGGGATTGTTGTTGCTCCATGGGACCCACAACTTTTTCCAAACTACTTCAGAAACAAGTGGGGATTCCCTCTTTGGCTCCATTCATTTGGATATACGTATGTAAACAGGACAAATGAACTCTGTTTGGAATAAAACAGCTTGGCCAAAATGGTGGTAGTTTTATCTCACTTTCATTTGCAACCTGTAGTTCACTTGCAGTGAGATGGCATCAAGTTAGCTACTGGCTGACTCAGCACACTCCAGTAGCTAGTAGTGTTAGCAGAAGTAGTGGTGGTAATTGTAGGATGGATACCATTAACCTTGCAAAGCAGATGGATCCACCCGTTTCCATGTTTCTCACTGGCGAATCCATCTTGCAAAGCTCAGGTCTGAACTGTTTGGGCCCAGTTAGAAAGTGACAGGACCAATCAGCGACAAGGGGCAGTACCTTCTGGAGCAGTGGAGTCATGACGTAAGCAAGCAGCAACAAGAGGCCAGTGCAGTTATTGTGGAAGAGAAAACCCTTCTTGTTCAGGTGCTGGGTTTGTTGACTTGGATATTTTTGTAGAAAAAGATGGCTGTGGTAAAGGTGTAAGAACAGCTGACTTTGATGTATGCTTTGGCTTGTTGAACAATATTTCAGTATGAACACAAAACAACCACAGGAAAAATATAAAAATGAATCATACCATCATTCAAATCAGAACAAAGCTATAGGTGTGAAAGCAGCTGAAATTTCAAGAAAATGTCAACTGGAACCCAAGAGTCTACTGTTTCAAGTTTACATATCGATGAAAACTTTCCATTTTCAGCCACCAAAAATGTCTTTTTTTGCCACAAAGATCAAAGATTTCAGCTGAAATCTTTGTTTATGTGGCCTAGTACTGAAGTATAAAGAAAACTAGACTAACATTTTCTTTTTTATCCTCACCTCATGCAAGATCTCACTCTATAGTCAACCTAAAGTGTGACATGTAGCAGAAAGTAAAGGGTTTCTGTTATAACATGAGGCCTGAACACCTACCTGATGATTTGATTTGTTCCTGAGCAGCAGCGGCGGTGTTAAACATTACATTACATGTTTGCAGGTAAGTAATGGCTTCTTTAATCATCTCATAGATGATAATTACACACAGCACTGTGATTAATGATGAAAAAGTCATTAAAAATGAGCTCTAAATGTGGATATGAGGTCTTTTTTTACAGTATGTTAAAAATAACTCATAGAGATGTTACATTTTGATATTAATGTCAGCTATATAAAATAAAAGAGAACCATAACAAGCAGTTTAACAGCATTTACACCTTCCTCCACAATGGGAAAGCATTAAGGATGGGATTGAATGACCAGCAAAGGATCATGGGAATCAAAGGGCATCAATAATTGAGCCTGCAGTGTCTCTTACTGTAGCACTATAGGTCCGCTGGGATGCACATCACTTCCCACAATCCCCAGGAGGAATTATGTCAGAGTCACAAAGAGAAAAGTCATTACTGCTGGTCTGTGCGGCGGTGTGTGCTGCAGCTATTAGCGCGCTCTATCAAAAGGCAGCAGAGACGTTCAAACGTTGTGTAAATCAAATTAACACAACACACACCTCTGATGAAATTACATCACTTTATATTTGCATTGATCCGTCACTGTTTGAAGCAGAAGTCATTAACACAATTTGTTTTGTGACACTTTGTGGCTGGATGTAATCAATTTTATCACAGAGAGGACATCCTCCAGCGCTCTTGTCCTACAAACTGTCTCATCCTGTTCATTAAAAATCTCATTTAGAAGAAATTGCACTCAATTTACAGGAGGTCTGCATGGCTGTTCTTTAAGTGAGAGTCATTCATATTATCTGTGCATGTGCTTTTGCATGCCTTACACAAACATGATGTGGCCCCACACCCAAAAATCATACAATGCTTTTAAAACTATAGGGGTCATTTATGACACCAAATGACTTAACTTGGACATTTTCACATTAGGCATGATGGTTTCATACTGTGCCAGACATGATTTTTCCCCTGCTTCCACATTAGTAGCATTGTTCTGTGGCCAAACAAAAATGCATATGCTTCTATTGACATTTTTATTGCCTTTAAAATGGCAACAACACCTACACAACAACCTCTTCAGTTGGACCATTGCATGGTGCCAAAGTCTGGTATGTTGGTGTTCACACTGACCAAATGAGCTGGACCTTAGGGTCAAGTAGAGTGCCTTGGTCCCGAATGTGAAGTACCATTGTGCCTTTTCAGACTGAGAGTGTGTTTTGCTGTGCGCAGCTGCCACATGTGTCCTTTCTGGCTAGCCCCGTCAAGACTTTCACATCAGATGCATGTGTGCTGCCTGTTGCTTCATAAGTTTTATCTCATTAAATCTTCCTACAAGTGGCCTGATTCATTGTTAGGTAAACCTGAGCTGAAAAAATAGAATAAAAGCATTTTATACAAATGAGGAGAGTGTATTCACAGATATACTAAACCTGGCTTAATTTTGAAAAGCACACACCAGAAGTGTGACCCTACTGCATTTAGCTTCCATGAGAATGTGGAAAAAGAAAACTTCACCAATAGTTGAAATTTAGAGAAAAGCTTTATCAGACTGACAAATTTCGGCTTCCATCAGGATCATCAAGAAACAGAGTGCAAACATATTCTATGCATGTGGACATACGTGTCTGCTAAACAGATCCGGGATATGTGGCTCTATTTCTGTCTATTTTAGCCGAAAGATGCACACAGCTCATTGAAAAAATAGGCAAGCCTTCTACTGTCTAGATCAGTGGTTCTCATATGGTGTGGCAAGGCACACTGGTGTGTCATGGGAGTTTGCACATCCATCTGTTATTAATACAACAATGCAACAACTAAAGGAACTGGAACAGGTGTTAAAGAGGCCATTTTTGTTTGGATATGAGTATGGTGTGTCTTGAGATTTTGGCTTCATCTTAGGTGTGCCTTGGACAAAGTGTGAAAACCACTGGTCTAGATCATCCCTGCGTGAGATGTAGCTCTCACACAGGCAGGCCAAGACACGCACCTCTCATGTGCTGTCTGAACAGACTTCAGCCTGTGCATTCATACTCTACAGTCACGACATTTCAGTTGTGAAAAACATCATGTTTAAAAAATTAAGCTTCAAAATCATGGGAGTGTCGGTTGAGTGAGCTGAAGCTAAACCCCCTCACAAGAAATACAATCCTTTCAAATTTAAAAAGAATGCAGAGCAGAGAGACAGAAAGGGATTACATTTACTGTTTTCTGGCACAAATCTCTCTGTTATGATGCTTTCAATGACCTGTTGGTCACTGTGGCTGATAGAATTGGGAAATTTACCCCACAGTGAACAAAAACACAGCATGTAGCTGGCTATTAACTTTCAGTGAAGGCCGTGACATCAGCTTACAACAGACTGTACTGAGATGAACTGCTTGGTGATCTGACTTTGTTGTAGCGTAAGGGGGGCGGGGTTATTCCCCATCAAGACTGGTGATGTCATGGGCTCCTGTATTTGCCCTGCTCAAATTAAACCAAGCCAGGAAAGAGGTGAACAACTCTATTTGTCTAAATCAAAAATTCAGTCACACATAAATCTCAGTGTTTTCACAAGTTTACAGAAACCTTATTCCAACATATCTAGAGTGTTAAGACACAAAGTTTGGATTTCACTTTACAGGGACTTTAACAGCTTTTCTCCCTATTGCTGCCATAAACATATTTTTAGAGCAGTAGTCTTTAACTGGTTGAGCCTCAGGACCCACTGTCAACTCCCAAAAAGGAAAAAATTGCAACCCAAACTCAGATTTATCTCATAAAAAGAGTACAGCCTGTACAGTATCAAAGATTAACTGAACAAAGAACCAGGAGACAACAAGCATTTTTTCACAAGAGTTGCATGAACACTTCTGCACAGTTTTTCCTCAGTGCACATTTGTGACCCTTTGAAAAGGGCTACGTGACCCACTTTTGTGTCAGGATCCACCATTTTAGAACCACTGTTTAGTAAACAAATCTTTAGAGGTGGTTAAACTGATATCTTTGCATCTTTGCAAGTCATGCATCTTTGGCAAATGAGCCGGTTCTACAAGCTGCTTCTTTTTATGTGAACCACAGGAGCTGAATCCCATTTAAGAGAGAGTTCTTGCTTCATTTGTTGATGATTTATAGACATACCAAAAAGCAAAAATGATACCGAATAAAGAACCTTTTGGGAACCAAAATAATTGCTCATATTATTCTACTGAGACAAATCTTGATCCTAAAAAAAGCAACATTCCTGACTTCAAGTGCAGCTGCATGGACAATAATGCAGCAGAATACAGCAGATCATCAGTTGACTTGCAGTTTTTAATTCAACCTTTAATTAACCTGGGGGAAAACACAGAGAAAATCACAGTGAAGTTACAAAGTTAAAGACAATGAGCTGCCAAACAAACAAAATACAAAATTCATGATTCTAGGCACATTCAACATGTGCATTTCAGTGCATGTTGCATCCACACAGCCAATCCAGATAAAGATATCCCGGCTCACCTCTGTATGCAGTCTGAGATATAGGAATTTGCAAACCTACTACATGCATACTGCCACCTTCTGTTTGGACTTTGTACATACGCTTGAGTGCCTGGGCACTGCAGGATGTTACCTATGTGAATGCAGAAAAGGGAACACATTTCTATCTTTGAAGGATTTTATTTTAGATATTAGCTGCTACAGGATAAACTCATCTATTGGAGACATTTCAAACTTTTTTATTCCAACTCATCATTAAGGTCTTATGATTTCATTTCCCTTACTTTTACATTATAACTTCTTATTCTCTGTGCTGGGATGATGGAGGGTGCCGTGTCCCCACTACTGTCTGTGAAGGTGAATAAATATCTGCTGTCAGCATTTTTCGTCTCCCTCAGTGTGCAGCAGAGACAACACTCGGAGAAACTGCTGATTTTCTCGAACACTCCCTCTAACACAATCACAGCCCTCTCCTTTCCTGATCAATGGAAATTACAAGGGCCACAATTTAGACATTAGAGCCAATCAGGAGCCAATCAGAGCTCTTCAACAGAAACACTTCAATATGATAAAAAGGGTCATTCAATCAGCGGCAAGAAGGTCAAACAGAACACAGTGTTCTCTGAATGCATGTCCTCTGTGGTCAAACAGTGTGAATTATTGAGTTTATTGGTAATTGTTCTATCATATGCTGCTCCATATTTTGAGTGATCAAAAGTGATTCTTTTAAGCTCTTATGTGGGGCTTTTCTGATTTTTGCTGTTTTATCGAACATTATATGATCCTTTATGTTTTCAGTCTTCTGCATGTGAAAAGTAGAAATAAACACTATGACTACACAGTTGGGTTTGTTGGCTGCTCTGTAAGTGTTGTGTTTATTTTGGGTTGTCTCAGAATCAGAACTTTTGGAAAGCTTAACTCTTAAAGACAGTCTTTGCCAGTGTTCAGTACACTTACCAAAACAAGCACTATTTTTCCTATATGTACTGTATCATTTATTAATTAATTAATTAACAACAATAAAAACAGGTAGAATGAGATTAACCCCAAAAATTATACACGTATATTTTATGGAATATGTTGTTTTTACAAATTAAATTCAGCATGTCGTTATTATCCTTAAATTTTCATCATTATTTGGATTTTTTTTACCAATCACAGTCACTCCTTTGACCTGCCCATGATCAAAGAAACACATTTGTTAGCAGTTATTTACATTTTAAACACCTGCTCCCTCTGTAGAAAACTATGTGGTTGTCTATTTGAAACACCTCTAAAAATTACATTATTTGTTCAGATCACGTTTGCACGTATATCATGTTTTGTGAATATTCTCTTATATTTATGTTTACAGAAGATGAAACTATTACCCAAGTGCTGTTGACAGAGCAAGCAATTTTTAACACGGCATTTCCAAACATCACACCTTTTTTTGGATACTAACATTATTTTACTTTGTCCACAGAAGCAAAATTACTTTACAAAAACCAAAAACTACCAGGATCAAATAATTAGCCCCCTTTAGTCTACAAGTTTCTACATTAATAAAGCTTAACAGGACTGTTTAATTCATTTTTCACACTTTTTTCCCCCTTCTCCCTGAATGAGAAAATGCTCACCTCTGGAGAGGGGTCTGACCGCAGACCACATCTCTCAGATGCCCCTCTTGCAGACCACTACTGTGAGATGGACCACCAACGTCAGGACAGAAATGATAATGCTGGAACAATGTCTTACTCATCTCTTGCTGTAGCTACCTAACTAGCTTTGTCACTTAAGGTAACGTAGCTACGCTGCCTACATAGTTAATGTTACTATAAGCTAACATCGCTACATGAGCTTTAATAAAAGTAGCATCTGCTAATGTAGCTTCATTAGCCTTCGCTTTTTTTAAGTGGCTAGTGGAATAAAATGTGGCAAAAAAGGGCTAAAAGCAGCAACAATGGATTAAAAGTGACAAAAGGAAGTAGAAAAATTGATAGAAAGAAGCATGAATAAATAATTCCAACATAAGAACCCAATATTAGCTTGACACACTCTTTAGGTCTGAAATGAGGTAACTGTTAGCTAGGATGCTAGCACCAATGCTACTGGTCCTGCACACATGCATTGGTATCATCAGTAAATCGCATGAGGGAAGGCCCATTCTCTGGGGTTTTCAGGGTTGGCCTAGCCAATTCTGTGGGCAGGCCTGTCCCTCCACCTACTGGGATGGAGAAGAGATAGCCTCTTCGCTCAGAGAACCATGTTCACACCGTAACCCCTCATTATGAAGCCCAGTGATGGCAATCCTTAGCTATAAAATATAGACTCAAAATAATTTTAGATTGGCTAACAACAGTCAAAGAGATGGAGCTGAGACAGGGCTCAAGACTATTAGCAAACAGCAACAACATGGCCACCAGTTGGTCAACTCAGCCATGCCCGTTCAGCCTGGATTAGACCTTTGCGTTGAATCTACACTATAGCTACATTGTAATGGCCTACTTCACCATGAACATTTCAATCCTTTGCACTGGTGTGTCTGCCTTTCTCTGCAATTCTACACCAAAAATCTAGTCAACAGTATGATCAGTTTCCTGTGCAGCCATGTTTTTTCTGCTTGTACAGGAAACCATAATGACTGAAACTGAGTGTATCATGTTAGAGCTGGAGGTGACAAATATTGATTATCAGTTGGTTATCCTGCAGTGCAACTCAAAGCTACTTTCCAAATCCTCAAAGTCTTTCTCAGTTGCCTAATCAGTGCAGACAGTTCCGATGCATTTGCAATGACCGCTGTATAATTGACTGATGATCAATATTTATCAGCTCAAGCTCCAACAGAAAATGCTTTATAGTGACCATGGTTTCCTGTAGACAAAGTAATGAGAGTACTATAAAAGTGCAAGTCCATTTGTAAACATTTTTGTCTGTTTTTAATTTATATCTTCATTTCTCTTTTTCAAATTGTTAAAATATGTTTCAATCTCGAATGGTTAGAAGTAACTGATGGATTTGGCATCATCTCACAGTAGTTTTGGAGACTTTCATTCTTTATTTCGGTCTCAGTTCATGTAAGGACACTCTCATGTTCTCTGTGCTAGCTGGTTTCCAGTTTGTGCCCAGTTACCCTGTCATAGTTTTTAATTCTCTGCAGTCTAAAGCTGTCACGTTTCATCGAGGTGTTGGTGACAGGGCTCTCTCCTCTCATCAAATCAAACCCGAGGTCGGGACCGACCATAAAGACAGGAGTGGCTGAAGAGCATCTGTCACCGCCAGAGTCGTCGCCACTCTGCCTGTTTTCATCCCCACACACTTCAGCGCTGCGTTTCTTTATTCTGTGTGACGGAGATTAATTGCTGCTGCTGTTTTGTGCCTCAGTTCACCAAAAAGCCTACGGGTCTGCTTCACTGTACCAACACTTCTTATAATACAGCTAAATGTGACCTCTGTGTGCTATCCTCTGTGGTGTTTCAGGGAATGGGGAGAATTTTAAAGACCCAAAGAGGCATTTTTATAATAAATTAGCTTTTCATCTACCGCTGAAATAAGAGTAGTAACAGGAAGCAGGGCTTAAAGATCTTCATGTTGATGATTCAAAGCTTTTTATACATTTGTTCTGAACACTGTTGAGGTCCTGAATAATGCTACATTGAGTTTTCGGACTTGGAAGCACTGTTTTAGCACTGTAAGTCAAAAGAAGACCAGCTATAGGTGATTTTAGACCATTTCTGAAGCACCCCCTCATTTTATTCTCAGCGTTCTCAAAAATATAAAAGGTATTGCCCAACCAGATTTTTAAAATCCAAAATCTTCAAAAGACAGGACTCATATAACTTACATAGGAGTAGTTGTAACCTTTACAAGTGACAGGCATCACAAGTCTTGAGACAATGCCATGTGCTTTCAAAAATAGGGGGAAAAAAAAGAATTTGATATATAAACCCTCTAAAGATAATAATAAATGAACTTGTTACAATGTCTATATACTGTAACTGTTTCTCTTGGTAAATAAAACCACTACTAAACCAAACCATACATCAGTGTACGCCACAACGGTAAAAGTAAGGCTGTAACTTCTCAATTTTAATGTTGGTCAGCTTTGTTTGATGAAATTAAATACAGTTGGTTGTGTTATATTAACATACTCATAGGATTAAACAATTACAGTATAAAAAAAGCTGTAAATACACTCATATTTAACACTAAAGGCAGTAGAAAGTGTTGCAGCATGCTGCCATGTGCTGCAGAGATGATGAATTCATCAACATATGGTGGAAATATTCGCATATGGTCAGTGTCTTTGTGATCTTCATTCATGCAAATAAAATTTTTTTTTTTTTAAATCTCAGTTTTGATGTTGATGGCGGAGAGCAATGCCACACACATATACTACACCTTTACATTAGCATGGTTTGGATACATATATCAGCATCTAAAAGCTATTCATTTTGTACTTACTGCGATATTACTTTTTCTTCATTTCAACCAGTATTATCTATTTAGTTTCTATGCCTCTGTGCTGGTAATCCTTAAATTCCACATACTCCATCTGCCCAGTTTTCCATGAACAAGCATTCTCTGGAGCAAATCACATGGCCAATCTTTGCAACTCCATTACACTGTGCTTCAGAAACAGGCCAAGATGGTGTGGCACACATGTAGCAACCTAAAAACATTCTCTCACTCAAGAATGAGCTCATAGCTGTCTGAGGTCAAAGGTCAAGGCCATTGGGCCTCATTCTTTTGCTTATAGTTGTGATATCTCAATGCACTTCAAGGGATTTCTTCAATCTTTGCACAAAGGAAAGAAATTCCCTCCAGGTGTATGGACAACTCAAAAACATCTGTTTCTGGTCTTGGTTTTCACCAGCACAGAAGGATATTAACAAAACAAAACTTCGCCACAACTGGAGAAACAAGTAAGCAGCAACATGAGTCGCACAGCATCATTATATTTTAACTCTTTTATAGATGTGACTTAAATTAATCAATAGTACAATAAAGGTGTAAAAGTAAAACAACTCTCTTTTCCTCTAAAGGTTCAAGTAAAAACAGAAAGGTAAAGCAATGTGAGTTGTAAATATTTTGTCCCCTCCTTGTTTCTCATTCTGATCCTTCTCATGATGCTTTCAGGCGTGTTTATTTCCTGTACGAACTGACAGCGCTGATGCCACATTTCAGGTTTTAGTGCGTTTTATCACTTTTGCTTCTGATCCTGTTCTGTGTACACATGACGCTGCGTCCTCGTTCTTTCACAACATTATGTACTTATATGATCAGTTTTTTAAAAAAGACAAGCAGCGTGTAAGGCAGAGTGGCAGTGATGTCACTGTTGGGATGGACCAATCAGTGATCACTGAGTCAAAAGAAGCTGCTGTCATGAAACATTCAGGGCTGATTTTATATCTTTGATTGACAATGTTATTTAGAGGGGGAATTTTTATTTCAGTGTGTTCTTTAGTCTAATATCGCTACTTATTCATTCATTTTGGTTCACTTTTAAAAAAGAAGAGTTGGAAGTTAATTTTTGATCTAGTTTCTTCAATATTTATGTAATATTTCAACATGATTAGATAGGGTATTTACTTATAATAAATTTTTGTACTTCAGACATAATTCATAGGAATTAAAAGGTAAAATAAGGGGCCTGGTACAACATGACCTTTGGTAATAAGGTGAAAACCATAGACATAATATACAGTACATAGACAGCTCATTGACCCACCGGCTGTACGTCTACATCACCACCATTTTGGCGAGTCAGCCATGTAAGGCAATACAAGTAGACAAGGAGTATGTGAATTGTCGGAATAAAAAACACAAACGCTCACATTAATTGATTTAAATGAATAGTTCAGTGATCTATATTCATGAAAATACTGATAAAAAAAAGAAAAACAAATGGACAAGATTTTACGAGTAAAACATAGAGGCCCCCTTGGTTTTAATGATAGTTTGATGGTTTCCAACTGCACCTTCTTTGCTAAAAATAAGAAAAATTTCACAGCTTTTTGCAAACAACTGACATGTTTTTTTTGCAGGGACAACTTTTCAAGTCTAGAGCTGCTGCTACAGGTTTAGTCTCTTCTCAATGACATTGGCCATACACCAACATTAATCAAGTTTCAATTTCATTAACAATTTTAGCGTTGCACAGTCATGAAAAACAGACATCAGTGTTGAAGTCCTAGGTGAGAGCATTAATGAGAGCCCATGCATGGCCAACTTGGTTTGTACACAAAATGTTTAAAATCTACAAAGAGGATGCAAACTACCCCTTATTGTGTGATTTTCCTCAGGCACTCTCACACTCATAGCTGTGCCTTAACATGATTTACTATTCAGTCATTTTGGAGATACAATGCATAACTCAATGTTAATGAGGTTATCTGTGTTAACTCTAAATTAAGGTCTGACCATATGGATTTCTGGGGGCTTATACTGATATGAAGGAACAAAAAATATTGAGTTTCTGATGTTTTGCCAACCCCATTCACATGCATCAGAGGGTCAAAATATTAGGAACACCTCTTTCAACAAAGGGAAACTCACTAATCTCAGTAAAGAATGAATCATCTCTGACAGTGTCAACAACATTTTTAAAGTCCAACATATATTGAAAGAGAATTCATGGTAGTGATGTTATTGGTGGGGCGCGCAGGTGGCCTAGCGGTCTGGGTCGCTGCCCATGTGTGCAGGTTCAGGTGTGGCCCGTGGCCCTTTACCATGTCTCTCCCGACTCTCTCTCCCAGTTCCAACTATGTCCACTGTCCTCCTCTATGTAATGAAGGTATAAAAAGTGCCCCCCCTCCCAAAAAAAAAATCTTTAAAAGATGTTATTTGTGTATTTGTGTATTATTTGTGTGCATTGCATGACGTAGATGTGTCTAATGAAGTGGTCAGTGTGTGAATTTATAAATGGTGAATTATTGTTATCTGTAGGTAATTGACAAGTAAGTCCACTATCTTTCTGAACCATGAAGTCATTTTGCATCAGTTCTGACCAGAAACGCCCCCAGTATGCTGCTGGGTTGTATATTTTCTGGCAGATCCATTTCCTGGTTGAAACCAAACTCAAAACTTTGCAGAAACAGAACAGAACAGAACAGGAACAGAAAAGTGAGCCCCCCCCCCTTGGTCACAAAACATAAAAAAAACATTATAAGAAAGGAGACCAATTTGTGTTGCTGTTTTTGTGCCCAAAATGAAACGAGAAAACGGCTCATTTTTCAGATTTTTCTGTTTTTTCCATTTTTGGAGGTCCAAAGGTCCTAAAATACAGAAATGTATTTATTTGCATGCTGAAAATCTGCCCAATCACACACAAAAACAAAATTAAAAATCTGCATAACTTTGTTTGTGGAAAATGAACATCCATTATTGGAAAAGTAAAAAGCAATTTTGTTACTGTATTTTAATTTTCGAAACAGACCTTTCATTGAATTTTGATCACTTTACACTTCCATACTGTCTTGCATCTGTGTAGCCTAAACAGTTTTTATGTAGTATACCCACTTATATTTTTTGTTACCATAGAGTATACCAACTTCAAAATGAACAATATACCCACTTCTAATTCATTAGGAGTATACCCACTTCTACTGCCACTAATATCTACTTAACTGCAATATGTAACATCTAGGGCTGTCTGCATTAATGCACTAATCATGATACAATTAATGTTTATAATCTGTGCATTCATTTATTTAAAACTGCATTTATCATGCATACATGGTCCAACACAAGTGTTTTGTTTTTTTTTTTTTGTTTTTTTTAGTCAGAAAATCTGAAGTTCCCTTGTATACCTGCCTCCGGCAATTTGGCGGACACATTAACGATTTACAGCAGCGGTCAAACACAGCCAACGAGGAGTCCTCGTATATTGTGTCTATGGTGAAAACTACCAGATGTTTGAATGGAGCTGCTTTAATAACATCATAAAAACTGGACAAACACTGACATCAAGTGGCCATAACATGAAACTACAGTGTAGAGCTGGGATGACAGCTGAAGATTGCATATTAAAGGACACCATCCATCCATTTTCTTTACCGCTTATCCCGTTGGGGGTCGCATGATAACATAAAAATAATATTAAATAATATTAATGTTTAATTTTGGAAAAAAAAAAAATCTTTAAAGGTTTTTTTTGTTTTAGCAAGATTAATTTTACCTCCTTGAAATCAGACAAAAAAATCGTAATCATATAAAATTACTGTTATAGTCAGACATCAAGACTAAAACAGAAAAATCAATAATCCACTTAATGAGTCATGTGCTATATGTAACCATATTATGAAATTATGAGATTAGTTCATGTTCAGCAGGGTAATGACGAACAGTTCATATGATAAATAGGACACTTGCAGGAAAATATCTTGAAGGTCATAGGTGGAACGATGGGGTGGTTTACAGGGCTTTGGCTCCATCTGTTTTCTCAAAAGCCCTGAATCTTTCAGGTAGTTATAAAGGATAACTTCTGAGTGTAATGGTTGATAAGTGAAAAAAGAAATAGCTAGTCTCAGAGTCTCTAAAAATAGCCTGTAAAGCAGAGCCCTCAGGTTTAAAGCCTGGCACATATTAAACAATAATCATGCCAGTTCTTGACCTGATTCCCTCCTTCACACCAAAGTCAGCAAAGCCTCAGTTTTCTGATGGGTGTAAATATTATCTTTCCTGTGATGTGAGGTGTGTCAAGAAGGATTTTACAATCAAAGACAGTCCAACTTGATACTGCGTATCAAATATGTTCCATATTTACGACCAGATGTCCTGTTGTTTGTGTGTGTATGTGTGTGTGTGTGTGTGTGGGTGGGGGTGGTGCTGAGGAGCAGACATGAGATTTATATGTGGAATGGAGTGATAGCTAGTCTGAAAGCAAGCTGACCAAAGGTGGAGGCAAAACAAGCACAGCCATGGTGACAATGGTAATAGAGAAGCATGAAGTTAGATTGATGTCAGAAATGGATGAATTGTGGTAACAACATGAGTGTTATTCAGTTATATTTATTTCAATGTATTTTACCGGGAAAACCTAACTGAAATCAATAATATCATTTACAAGAGTTTTCTTTCTTAGTCACAGAATGAAGACTTCAGCTTCCAGCACTTTTCACATGAATAGAATCATACAAGTATGACGGAAGCAGATTTGGCATATCCTTATAAATAAGGATATTTTTAATTATTTTGTCTATGAGTGGCCAATGTAGGCCAACCAACTTGATCATACAGAGTACAATGATGAGTTAAGGCCTTAAGATTGGTTATTAACCTCATGGCCCCATGATGTAGAATATTTACTGATTTAAGGCATTAAGTGGATGCATGCATATATAAAACATCACCATAATCAGTCAGAGGCATGTAAGGGACAGAAACTAGCCTTTTATTTGTCTAAGGTTGTGTTTGCATTAAGGGCTTTTACAAAATGTAAACAAGGCAATGTTGTCAACTTTAAATCAATTCATTTTTTAGGCTAATGTTGTGCTTTATACTCTACATTTTAACACATTATTCTCAGACTTTGACTATGAATACTCTGTTATTTATCTAAATCCATTATTTAAGTGAGTCTTGCATTTGATTATTGGCATCACATCAGGAATTAATGCCGGTTATTTCATGTGAGTTGGCAGATCAAAGGTCAAGGTCCAAATGAACAATTTGTATTGCATAAAAAGTGACGTAAATTGAAATATTTGAATAATGTTTTAAATATTTTAATAGCAGTCACCAGCTGCCATTACATCTAACAAGGAACAAAAGCTTGTATAGTTAAAAATGCCCATAGTAATAGTGTCCGTATGTTAAAGCGGCCACTTTTCCCATAGCTCGTGTTATATCTAGCGGTATGTAAACTCAGCTGAGAAGAGTGTCTTTCTTTCCCATAGCCTTGAACGCCTCATTTCCGCGCATGTCTGTTTCTATGTGGATAAACACATCTGAGCCTCTAGCATCAACCGTTATTTGGAGAATTAAGAGTCACATCCAGGTAATTCTTTCTGACCTTATTTCACTCAAACTATTTCTTGTTTCTGTATTTCTCTTATTAACTGCTGGGGAATAGACTGTTTGATGCTAAGGTGGCTAGGTAAGTTAGCTACGGGAATGTTACTGGTGGCGTATGTTCATTTTTGACAGTTTGTTAGCTATTAGTTAGCTGTTTGCTATTAGCTTCTTGGCTAGCTGTCAGTGTGATGGGGCTCCATTGAGGGGTCTGTAAACAACTATAGGCCTATCTCCAACCTGTATGTCCCGCAAAGTTCCTTGAATTCCTTGTTAGTGATCAGCTTAAGGAGTTTTTTTTTTTTTAAACAATAATAATGTTTTATCTGATTTTCAGCATGGTTTCAGAAAAGGCATATTGCAACATCAGCAGCTTTGCAATGTTTTAAATGATTATATTGATTTTCTTGACAAGAAACAACATTGTGCCGCACTTCTTTTAAAGGTATTTGATAAAGTGGACTGTGCGCTGCTCAAGCAAAGTTAGAGCAGGTCTGTCTCAAAAAACGTTTCTTGGTTTGACAGTTACCTTACAGACATAATGCAGTGTGTGTGCTGTTAGACGACACACCTTTTACTCTCTAAAAGTAACTAAAGGTGCCTGAATGGCTAGTCCTGGGGCCTCTCCTTTATTCCTTAAAGTAACAACACTGATTGTAATGTTTTTAATGCAAAGTTTCATTTTCATGTCGATGACTCTGCTTTTTACAGCTCAGCACCAAAGATAAAGCTGTCTCTCAGGTTTTGATTCTTTGTAACAAATTTCTTATTATTGAAAACGTGTTTTAGGCACAGACAAAACTACACTCATGATGTTCTCAAATGCTCAGGCTAAGCCACAGAAACTGCTGAAACTGCTACTTTTCAGGGTACACAGACTGAATCTCTCTCTTTTACTCCTCACATTAAGCAGCAGGTAAAAAGGTTGAAACTAAAACTGAGTCTCCATTTCAGGGTTTAATCGTGCCTTTGTTTTGAGTGTATAAAAAGTGTTGCTTTGAAGTCCAGTGTTGGACTGTTACTTAGCCTAATTGATTCTCTTTTCTAAAGAAAAAGTGCTTTAATCATGAAGTTTTCCTGCTAATTCAATCACTATCAGCTGGAAAAAAAGGCCATCTCAGGAAGAGGATTTCTCAATATTAGCAGCATCTTGTGATGTTTAATAATATAATTAGATAAAATGATGTTGATCTGTTGAATACTGACGTGTTCCTGACCATTTTAGAAGTGCTTTTCTTTTTCACCACAGTGTCTCTTCTTTATGTTTTATTGTTCTCCAGGTGTGACTATGGGGGATTCTCTCTCCCTCCTCTCAAAGCAGACAGGACACGATGAGGGTCAAGACATCCTGACGTCTCCTCTGGAGGATTCCCAGTCTGAGGATGGGAAGAGTGGAGATGTCTCCCAGTTTCCTTATGTGGAGTTCACAGGACGGGACAGCGTGACGTGTCCGACATGTCAGGGCACTGGGAGAATCCCCAGAGGTATCAAACCTGTTTTCACAGCGAGTCATAGCTGTTTGTCTTTCATAACCATGGGATTGTGTAACATCCATTATGAACAATGTCAGATAGTCTTTACTTGCACCACAGACTCAGTGAACAGCTGATAATGACTTCTAATTAAATGTTATTGCTTTTTCTCAGGACAGGAAAACCAACTTGTGGCGTTGATTCCATACAGTGACCAAAGGCTGCGGCCAAGGCGGACGTAAGAACTTTAATCCTTTTTTGACCTTTTTATGAGTTTTGGGGTCCAATGACTAATAGGCACAAGAAGTTACTTCAGTAGATTTGAAGTGTTGCAACAAAATTCTTCGGAGGAAATCAGTCTGATCAAAGTCCCTCAAGTCTCAAAATTGTTTTTGTCACTGACAGGCTCTGATTGTTATTCTTAATGATTGACAGCAAGGTAGTTAGGTTATTAATGCAATTGAATCATATAATGTTGGATCAGGACTTACTGATCACAGTTTTTCTTTACAATGAACGTCCTTAGGGTGTAACACAGGGACGGAGAGTTCCCCCCCTCTGTGCAGGGGTTAGAGGAAGTAACAGCCACTGTTGAGGTTTCTTCTTAGAAAATTTGTTGCAAGACTAATGTCATTTAAAGTAATTTCTTATGCTTAAACTTCACAAACTGATAAAGGTAACCATCACCATTCTCTAGCTGTGCTTATTGCCCATGATGTGTAACTGTGCAGCCATAGTGTTGCAAACATCAAATTAAGAATGTGTGTATATTTCCAAAAATCTGTAAGATTCATCAGTTTAAACATTAAATATCTGAAGTCTGTTTTAAATCCTATTAGAATCCTTCACTGCAGGATGCTTTGATGCAGTACACGACAGTAATGTCAGCAGGATAATGTCCCAAATCATGCAGCACTGTTTTGCACTTTACCAAATCAAAATTGTCAAAAACAGTTGTTGACAAAAATTTTTACAAATGGATTTAATTGTCCGTGATTAATTTATTACATCACTGTATATGTGATTCTCATGCTGTATGGCACATGGCATGGGAGCGGAGATTGATGAGGAGTGAGCCATTGCACATCCTTACTATTTTTGTTGTAAGCTGTGTGTAAACCAGCGTCCGTGACGCAACACAGAAACCACGCATAACATAATGGTGGCAGCCGATGGAATACCATTTCTTCCACTCTTACAGAAAACCACAGAGCAAACTTGTATCATATTAATATTTAACTTCTACGCAGCTTTATTTATCTGAAGATATTGATACACAGAAATAAAAATCATCCAATCTACATTATCACTGGTTATGTTAATACCCAAGACAGAAATAATGATTGAATTTAGATATGTTTAATGGCACATTACCTCCATAAGAGCTATAATAGTTCATTACATTGAGTCTTTTCTATCAAAGGGTACGGTCTTGACTATTTATAAAATGCCTTGAAGTTTTCTCCAGACACTCTACAAAGAGGGTAATCTGGACTGTACTCTTTGATAAATTGTTCAATATTTTGTAAAAAATCTATTTGCAATACAGCAATACAAACACATTCAAATGTGAAAATGGTTAATGAAACAATAGTAAATATAACAGGTAATGTAGAAATGTTAGAAGCTTGTATTAACTATAAAATGTAAGCGTATATTTTTTTTCTAAATTACAGATTTGGCAATGTGACCTGCAAATTACTGTGATAGGTTTTAATATATGTTTTTTTTAATTACCAGTAAGTGTATAGGACATTTTTCTGAGCAATTCTTACTGAAAGATTTGTTTGCCAAAAATGAACCTATGTTATGTTTTATTAACTTCTTCCTGGTATTTAACAAAAGAACAACCTTCTACTCCATAGTATGATTATAAGTTTTCCTCTCAGTGGCAAAACAATACTTTACAGCAGCAATGTTACCCAGTATTTAATCTGTCTCTAATTTGAAGAATTATAGAGACTTCATTTGATTGTGAAATAAATCCACTTTTTTGTTAACCTCCTGGTCAAAGATTCAAACATTTTTACTTAGAAATCATTTGGGGCAGACAGCTTATGTTTGAGGTAAATAAGTTAAATCTGGTTTAACATTTGCTTCAGTATAAAGATACCTCGCAAGACTCAGGGTTGGCTAATTTAACACACTAAAGAGTACATTCCTCTAAAACAGCTGTTTCTATAAACAGGGTAGTTAGATAATTGGCCGTAGTTAGATGAAGAACAAAATTTCGCATAAAGCAAAAAATGTTTTTATAAAGCAGTGTGGTCAAATCAAAACTTGGACATTATGGATTTTATCGTTCACTTTGTGATTAACAGAGTTGTGTTGTTTCCTCTCATCCTCTGCAGGAAGTTGTACGTCACAGCATCCGTGGTTCTTTGCCTCTTACTTTCCAGTCTCGCCGTCTTCTTCCTCTTCCCTCGCTCCATCGATGTTTCCTACGCCGGGGTGAAGACGGTTTTCGTGAGCTATGACCAGGAAAAACGCAGTGTCTATCTCAACATCACAGTAAGATTTATTTAGTTTTTTCAGCCTAAAACTTAACTGCAGTTTATTTTCTTTTAACAGTAGGGTTGTCATGATATAAGAATTAAACTTTGATATGATTCTTGTAGAAATCAAGTAGTATTTAAACCTTTATGGATGCCACTGTGACTTAAAGGCATCTAATGTTGGGCTATTTCTTGTTTGAATCACCCAATAAGTGCAGGAAAACCCTGCATGCTGTATGAATTAAGCAATTAGGATTTTGCAATTAAGGCAAGCTGTTCTTTCCTCCCATGACAGCTTTGGTTAAAAATATCAACATGTTTCAGAAAAAAAAAACTGAATATGTTTTGCTGCTTAAGCAAATGTTTATCATTGGTGTTAGGTATAAAATAAAGCCCACAAGTGTCTACTATGTATGTGTCAAAGCATTTCACATCAGAGTTTTTTTCTTTATAACATAAACTTTAAACTCTGTTGATGAGCTGTTGCCAGTTTTTCACCAAATCAGAGAGAACTGGTAAAAAGCTAAATGTCTTTGCTGCCCCCTTGTGGACAAAACAGTACTTATCCAGAGCTCTTTGGAAGGGAAACTCTTCCAAAAGGGAGAAAAATCAAAGAACTTCTCCGTGCAAAGAATTTGAATATCAAATAGATAAACTCAAATTCAAATTCTTTGCACAGAAAAGTTCTTTGGTGGCGTAAGTTTGATATGTTCAAGATAAATCTGCTACCATTTAAACAAACAATAATAATAGTGATAATAAAATGCTTTAAAGAATGCAGATAGAAAAAACATACAATCCAGGTAACTTCAGTTAATTTTGATCGCTTTGACTTTGCCTCAAAGTGGACAGAAGCCTCAACATGGGAACTCACTGACACTGGAGTCCATGTGTCAAGTGCAGTTTTACTGAAAAGATTCCTCAATTAAAGACATGAAGCGAGCAGTGAAGCACCAGAAAATGATTTGGATTTGTACAGTGGGTCCACACTACCAGAAGTTGTTTAAAAGAATAAAAGAATAATCAACTCAAACTCTGAAATCAAGGGTATTATCTAGTTATGCTGTTCTGTCTGATAGGATGATTCAACCTGTTTGATTATGCTTAAAAACTAAACTATCTCCTCGATGTCCTCCATTAATGATCTGTAGGACATCACTGCAGATTTGCACAGATGACCCTGCTCCTGTTTAGGAGGTTCTTTTAAAGTTCATACTATAATGGAAAACATAGTTTCACATACCAAATCCAAGAGCCAAGCTGAGCTAAGCTGGTACCACGTATAGAAATGGACCGTTCACTCCTTAACTTTCTGCTGTTTTTCCTCCAGAACACTCTGAACATCACCAACAACAACTATTATTCTGTGGAGGTGGCCAACATCACTGCACAGGTTCAGTTTGCAAAGACAGTGATTGGAAAATCTCGCATCACAAACACCACAGCCATCAGTCCTCTAGATATGAAACAGGTACACATCAGCGCCTCAGCATGTTTATCAGTTTAAATTCTTCTCTGAATAACCATGTATTTAGCAATCAAACATTTCCTAATGAGGGTAAAACTTTGGATCTAAAATGTTATCCTTGTTCTGTTTGCAGATTGATTATATGGTCCCCACAGTCATCGCAGATGAGATGAGCTACATGTAGTAAGTTCTGTGTTTACTGCGGACTGTACAGATAATGATATACGTCGATAGATCCTCCTATACATGTCTGTTAATGGTTTGATCATTTCAAGCTGTTTTCATTCATTTCTCTTTAAACAGAAGAGGAACTCAGGGAGGCCTGAAAACAATCTCAGTGACGGATTGTTTATTAAATAATACAGTTTTGATATTTCCAGCACATAGTCCTAAATGTTCTATAAATTAGAGTAAAATTAAGTAGCTTTAAGTTTCCATTGCTGCTTGTAGAATGAGGGACATGCATCTTTCTGATTTAGAGTTAACAGTTCTGATGTTTCCTCCTTTTTTTCAACTCCACTGGTTCTCCACATCAGCCCACGTTAGGTTAGCCTGTAAATTAGGCAGAAACTGTATCAGAACAATGAGGTCATGAGTCCAATCCTGAATCGTAGCCCGGTCTTACTTTTAAAGCTCCTGAGGTGAGCAGAGTGTTGCCAAATCTTTCTTATGAAGTTATTTAGTATGAGTAGTTTTCCTGAGAATTTGGCCTTATGCAAGGTTTATCTTTGAAACCAGGGCAGTTTTTAGGACATGAGGTCAGAAGGTGAAGCAAACTACATCTCTGAGATTATGGCTTATGATCAAATGCTGTTTATATTATGTTCTCCATACCCGATGAAGTTCGAAAGACTCCAGTTTTCTCTTGCCTTTGGCAAAAAAAACAAACAAACAGAAGAATAAATTGAATGTTTCTAAGGCTTGCTGCACACAAGCTTGGCTGATTTTAAGGCTTTGCACACCAGACCTGCTCTATTCACACAAAAATAATGTTTTCAAGCCTGTAGAACTAATGTAGGGATATTTAGCATATCATCAACGTTGAAGATGCATGAAGATGAAGAAAGTTGTTCTCTAAACTGCAAGTGTTACTGGAGCTTTCTGTTTCCTTTTCGACCCATTAGCAAGTCAAGATAAACTTTCAAACCAGCAATGGAATTTTGTCAAGCAAAATTGCAGTTTTATTTTTTCAGACCATTGGTGGTTTTTTCAAAGTTTTGCTTCCAACAAGCACACATATGACTAATCAAAAAACATTTGTTGCCTTCAGTTAAAGTGTTGAAGTAGTTTTGAATAAAGTTTTCTTTGTCATGTAATGATTTTCTGAATCCAGTGCCGAGTTATATTAGTCTTTAATCTGATATTATCTGATATGTAGCTGTGTCAAAGATGGAGATGGGCAGCAGGCAGCCCAGCATGTCGAATAATATGAGTGAACCAAAGGTGGAGCTGTTTTCAACCAAACAGGACTAACTCTAATGATACATTTAACAACAATTTCACAGCACAGTCATTTTTCATGTAATACCCCTGAGTGATTCAGCTTTATATTTATATTACAGTATTTTTTTGCCCTTTGTGGTAACAGTATTATATTGTGGTATTACAAACTTAAATGAGATAATGCATTTAATGCATATTCAAGTGGTACACCTCCTTTCTCCCCCTTAAACAAACCTGTGATGTCTGAGTAGTAGTTCACCAGCTACTGGTAAATCTAGAGCAAAATATACTGATGACTGGACTCAGACTGAGTGCACATAAACAGAATGCATGCATTTAATTTTGGTGACTGTGTCGAAAAACCCATTTAGTGGCAGAAATTTTACCAGTAACGGTATTGACACCTGTTTACTTACCACCACTAGAATGTACACAAGGTAGTCAGGAAATTATGTTGCTCTCTTGAAGAGTGTTAGTTTGCAAAGGCTTTAAGGTTGATGGGTTCTTTTTTGTTGTTGTTGTTGTTTTTTGTTTTTTGTTTTTTTTTTTTTCAAAGTTGGATGAATATCAGCTAAATAGATCAGGGCCAAAGCATACTGAACCAAACTAGCCTGCTTTTTGGTGACAGACCATTATGTCTATTTTAGACTGGGTGTGTATTGACTTTAATCTCAGTATCACTGACATGATTCATCTTGTAACTGAGCAGGGTAAAAACTCAAAATAAAAACATTCTGTACAGACAAGGGGAGTTACTCCACAGAAAAGCTAAACCAGGCTTTTACTTTGAAAAGCATAAACTGGAAGTATACTGGTACTGTATTTATCTGGCCTGTGACATATTTTACTGCTGGACAAACATATCTGCTAGAACAAGGTAAATACGGCTTTATCTATCTATCACTTTCCTGTCAGTTTAGGCTTAGAAATGCACATGGCTAGCTGTAAAAATAGGCAAGACTGCTATCGCCTGGATTCTGTGAAATTCAGGCAGTCTGAAAGTCCTTTCTTGCCAACGTGCATGCCAAAATGAAAATCAAGGCATAATGCAGCCGTAACGTGGCTGCCTTTACCCAGTGTGAAACAGCAGTTAGATACCCCAAAATTCAGGCTCTCACTGTCGTATCACTGCTCTCCTCACACTATAGAAACAGAACTGCTCTGTCTATTTTTACTTGTGCTGATGTGTAGCATCTGTGACAGTTTCAACGTCTGTGGCAAAATAAAAACAGAAACTAGTTTTAGTGCTGTCCAGGAGTCAATAATTTATTTTCATCTCATTTCCCAGTGACTACTGCACGCTCCAAACCATCAAGGTCCACAACATCGTGGTCATGATGCAGTAAGTCTGTCTGTTTATCCCTACCTTAGTTCAGACATTAGTCTTGTGTATTTGTGTTTTGCTTCCTCACCATGTCCCTCTTCGTCCTCTGCAGAGTGACCGTCACCACCACGTACTTTGGCCACGCCGAGCAGGTTTCTCAGGAGATGTATCAGTATGTGGACTGTGGAGGAAACACCACCTCTGTCAGAGCCATGATCTCCTGCTGAGTACACCTCCACTTCCTTCTGATGACTAAGCTTTGATGTAACACTGTTCCTCTTCTGCTGCATCTGACTAACAATTTTTACATCAATGTCAGCAAAAAATTAACCCAAAAATAACATTTAAAACATGTTTTTAGTAGAAAAATGTCACATTCAACTTAGAAATTAAAAAAAAAACTTTTAGTACTCAAGCAAAACATTCCCTTATTTTTGCAAACAAATGGTAACTTTAAATAAAATTGAGTGGTTTATTTCTCTAACATCTAAAGAATGTAAAAACATGCCATAATTTAAAAGCTAAGCTAATTTAAAAGCTTCTAAGCCTTTTTGGCTTACGCTCAGCTAGAAACAGATCACAAGATATTTATTTTCCCAGTTTTTATTCTGAGCATTCTAAATTTGTTGAAATCAGGGTTGTGAATTTAAAAAAGGCTGATTTATATTTTGATTAAGAGAAAAAAATATTTAATAAATCTCCATAAGCTTCTATTGATGTTCATTATCTTTCTACTTGAGGTTTATATTAAAAAATAAACATGAGATCTTGTATGAAGCACACAAACTGGAGAAACTTACTTAAAAAGACTTAACACAACTGTCTCCTTAAATTAAAAAGAAACTTTAATGTAACTAATTATTTAACAAGGTGTATCTTGATTTAATTTATTGTGGCAAAACCTCATATTTAATGGTTACAGTATTATAATTATTCATTTTGATGTATGATCTATGAATTCTGATTGTTGCTCCTCTGCAGGAGAATGAAGTATGGTGGAGAATTAGGGCCATGTCTAAGGAGGAAATAACTTCAGAGTTATGTTGTGTTTTTAGATAAAAGTAAATAGATAACAAGGTTAAAGACATTAATTTACAAAAATAAAGTTGTAAGAGACGAAAGTCATCATTTTATGAGATGGGAGCTGTAAATTTATGATAGAATATTTGTAACTTGCACAAAAAGTCAGAATTTGACAATTTAAATGTTTGTAATTTACAACTCTAAACTTGAGAAAATGTTAGATTAACACCTGGTACATGACTCAGTCTCTTTGTTCTGATACATCTATTGTTCCATCTCAAAACTGCCCCTTTTTCATGAAAAAAATTATCATGATTGAAAAATACAAAAAAGGTAGGTTGTGATTTGTCATTAAGGAGGTGGTGGGTCCTTAGACGGTTGAGAATCACTGATCCACTGCATTTAGTATAGAAGTACTGTGATTTTTTTTCCCGTAATTTCAGGACTTAATTTTTCTGAATTTACAGTTATCCTTGTAAATGCTTGACTTTCAGATAAAAAGTTATGACTTTACTCATAAAAATCTCAGATTTATTTTTGTTTTAAGTTGCCCTAAAATTCTGCTGTAGTGTTTAAACCGTTAAGTAATGTGTCTGACTACCTACCAAACCAAAATGCACTTTAAAATGGATATAAACGCACATAGATCATCAGTCTTCACTGAAGATATGTCCTTTATCACTGCATTTTTAACTTTATGAAGGGTCTACAGGATGTGGTACTTAGTTTTAGTACTGTTCAGATAATTTCAGATAAGCTGAAGTTAAATTTGAGAGTGTTTTTTTTTTGTTGTTAAACCTGCTGATTTATCCACTTAAGGGTTTCGTTTGGACCATATCAATAATGTAACAGCTGATTTAGGTTTTTTTGTTCTAACACTGTAAATGGGAAAAAAAAAATCTGTTGCATTATTCTGAATACAGAGACAGGATTAGGTTGTTTCATTTTGTATTTTACACTTGAGTTGTAATGGCTCTCATTTATATTTCTTTAAATAATCAGATGGGATATCTATCTTATTTGCTATGTAGAGTTTTAAGTTTTTCCAGTATCTTTACAACAAAGCCCCATTTTGAACATATTTCTTGGTCTTAAAAACTGTATGGTGGAAAGAAAAAATCACTGAAAAAAAGGAATTTATCCTCAAAGACTAGAAAGCTGCTGTTTTAGAGACTGAAAAACATTTTGTTTGTTGTGGAAGATTAGACCAAGAAATATGTGAAAGATAAAGCTGGAAATCCCTGAAATGTTACATCATTCTGACATTTAAAAATAAAAACATTTAATGTGGAATTGATTTATTTTCTGAAATATTATATAATCTAAAATAGACCCTATAATCTGCAAATCTATCTTGGATGAATGTTCACATTTGCTTTTCACTGCCAAATAATACACCCGTCTTCATAAGGCTGATCTTAAAAGGTATTTCAATAAAATATCTCTAACCCCTGTAAAAGCTGCTCTGTAATATAAGAAATGTTAATAGACAATTTTATAAAGAAAGTTGTTTAATTAGGGCCTTTGTCCACAGCTTTAGCGCCTGCAGCCCTCACCTCGTTTTCAGAGCGCCTCTCCCCGGCGTTTATTGTTGCGAGTTAGATAGTTGCTTGACGTCGGTTTTCCTCACTAGTATCTGTGACATTGTTTTTAAAAACCTTTGTCTGCTTAATATGTTCAGTTCTCAAGAAATATCACCAAGAAAACATGAAAATAATGTAAGTGCAGCACTATTCCAAAGGTTGAGCTGTTTTCAAGTGAAAATTTTTTTTTTCCAATCAGGATGATGTATTAAAAACCGACTGTGAACAAAGGCCCTTATCCACCTTACAGCAACAACATTAGCATGTTTTGAGTTGAAAATGTTTGCCTAAGCCTGTTGACAAAATTAATAAAATGCTTTTCTCAGACAGGCATTGGTGTGGAGGAAACTGTAGCTAATGCTTTTGTGAGAAAGTTTACCAAATTCTCATCTGCTGCTGCAGTTAAAACCCTTATCACTTTTTCTAGGTGCATTTTGTCTTCCTGGTACATTTAAAAAAAAAAAAATCTGAAATACAATTAAATAACAAACCAGTTGATCAAAAGGTGGGGGCAGTAACAACTCAACTGTAACGTTTGAAAACATTTTCCATTTAATGTGCTTTTTTTTCCTTCTAACATCATAAAGCTGTAAAACGGTCCATGTCAAAGATCATTATTGATTATTTATCATAAAGGAAACACTAAAGAAAAACTGCAGACATGTGAACTAATGACTATCATACCACTGAATCCTTCATGTCAATTAAACATGACAGGATTTATTTATATTGGTTTTTGTTTTATCTAATTTAAATATCAGAAATAGTAGCTGTTATACTTTTTTGCTTTCTTGCAAACAAAATTCCATTTTCTGAACATTGCCTGATTTGTTTCTGCTTTTTTTGTCCTGCTGACAAAATTATCTGATGGTATTTGTGTGAATTAATGACTGTGTTGTCCTAACATGCTGCTTTGCACTTAATGCACACTAACCACTCCCACTTTCTTATTCATGCATTAACAATATTAACATTTGCTCATTACGATAAAATAACAAGACTGAATTTTCTTGAAAATTCCAGGTTATTTTGTTAAAAAACTTTCAAAAGAACAAACTATTTTTCATCTATAACCATAAATCAAACGTATTTTTCAATTTGATCCTTTTTATCACAGATTTTGTATGATTTGTGTCATCACCATGTAAATATTTAAAATATCTTCATACTAATTTTGATAACTGCAGTGCTAACGTTTGTATTGAGATGTAAAAAACATGTTTAATTAATGGTTTTATTTCTAATTTGCCTCATTGTTTCTGTTAATAATCCACAGAGTTTTAGAGCTAATTTAGTCTCCTAACCCTGTTGTCAGTTAAGCTTTTGTTTGGTTTTATTGGTAAATATTTGTCACAGAAACATGAATAAAGTTTTAAACAGTGGTTTTCTGTAGTGTGATTTTGCTTTTAGATAGATTGAATTAGTGGATATACTTTCATAAACAACTTGTGCCAGTTTTTGTCACAAATTATTTATATTCCACAGAACTGAAGGCAAAAAAGTTCTTCCCATAAGTGAAGGAAATAAATTAGTTTTGAGATTAGATATTTAAAATAACTTAGGGATCTGTAACTCCTTTGGTCTGATGTGACCAAAATACTGCTTTTTGACCATCAGACAAGACACCAAACACACAGTCCCCACTGTGAAGCATGATGGTGGCAGCATCATGCCATGGGGATACTTCTCAGCCTGGAAGGCTTGTAAAGGTACAGGGTAAAATGAAACTATAGGAAAATCCTGCAGGACAATCTTACCTAGTCTACAAGAGAACTACAGCTTGGGAGAATTTTTTCCAGCAAGGCAGCGACCTGAAGCATACAGCGAAAGCTAGAAGTGAATACTTTTTACAGGCACTGTATGTAAGAGTTCAGAACTTCAAAAGGATAGCAACAATTGCTACATGCATGGCGCTCATTTGCTCCTTTATCTGCTACGACTTAAGGTCTGATTTACAAGTCATATCAATCTTATGTTTTTTCTTCTGTTTTGTGTCTGAATGAGGAGATGAGCCGTCAGCATCTCCCGTCTCTGCTGCACAGAGGGTCATCCTTATCCTGACCAGGGGCGGAGCTAGTGGTAGCCAGGGCAGACGTGTGTCTGTATCAGTGATTGGCTGTACAATATCAACTTGTATAGCACCAGTGCTTTGGCCAAAAAAAAAAGTTAATGTAAAGGCCTGTTTTTTTTAATATTTGATGTTGACAGGCAGACCAGTGAAAGACAAGAAAATAATATTCATTTAATTCAGAAAGTACTTAGATCCTGTTTTTGTCACCTTATTCTGTAGAAGCCTGCAATAACTTAAATTCATTTCCCCTTAAATCCACTCCTAAACCTCAAAATGTCAAAGTGAAACCATCTCAGACGACTGCAGTATTACTCATAGGAAGTCTGCGTGTCTTTTTCACCATCGTGGTTCTTCATGAACTTCTATCAGTGTGAAACATCTCCTGTTTACAGTATTAGGAAATGTACTCAGACATGGTCACATGAAGGCATCGTGAACATCACGTCAAATCAAATATAGTTAGATTCTGTTGTAACTCTGCATGACTGTCTATGAGAAGCTTGAATAACATCACTCCTACTCTTTATATCAACCTAATCATCCCATGTGATTTAAGTTTAGTCCAAATCTTGAGGTGAACTTCCTGTTTCATGATGATTTTTATATAAAAGAGAGATTAAGTATGCCTTCTTCCAAATGGATTTTTATTCTATTATCTAACAACACATTAATTCAATTTTTATTTAAATAGCACGTCAGAAACCTAGCAACATAATGTGCTTCACATTCAGTCTTTATTTGCATAGCAACAATTCATAACAAATGTTGTCTAAAGAAACTTTACAAACCAAACCATACTCTGTGGTGTTATTTACAAAGAGCAAATATTAGTTCATCAGGAATGCACAGTATCATCGGCATAATATATGAATCAGGAGATAATAGCTAGAAAAGTTAATTGGCTGCTATATCAGCTGTGCTCATCAGCAGAACACAAATGTGTCATTGTACTCCAAGATTGTGGAGATTTAAGCAGAACCATGTTACAGTATGTTTCAGCAAGATTGGTTTGGAAATACAAGCATGTCATATATCTGAAAAATCCAATATTCTGTATTCCAAACAATATCCCACCATGAGAACAGCACTATGTAACATCTGGCATAGTGACAGTGGTGAGGAACAACTTCCTTTTACATTGAGTCAGGACTGCTTTTTTTTATTTTATCTCAGCAACAATCCAGATAAATGGGAGGAAACTGAGCTAGATTCTAAGTGTTTTTGCAAAGGGTGTTAATACTTATGTCAATGTGATATTGCAGTTTTTATTTTTGATTAATGGGCAAAACTTTAAAAAAATGTTTTTATAACATAACAAAACTGAAAAAAGTGAAGGGGGTCTGAATACTTCTGAATGCACTGTATTTCACAACCATCTGGGCAACCGGTGATTCAGCGACGTTCCTTCAGTCACATTTATTGTTGTCCAATTCAGTGGTAATATTGACAGCTATTTTCAATTTTAGTCTTTGTCTTTTTATCATGTTTTTTAGTTTTAGTCTTTAGTTTTTTCTACCCTATTTAGTTTTAGTATAGTTTTAGTCAACAAAAACTCAAAAACATTTTAGTCTTAACTTTTAGTCCAAGCATTTATTTTCTTGCCTAAATCTGGTACCAGATCATGGTAGTGTGTTCTATGCACTCTGCCTAACCTGGGCAGAAGAGCTTCAGATACTTTGTTTTTGACAAATTTACCCACAGTGGAGAAATATCATGGATTTTGGTTATTTGACAAAACTTAATTCGATTTTAGTCTAGTTTTAGTCATCTTGACGAAAACTAAACCTACTTTTAGTCGGTTTTGGTCATCACAGATCTATCTTTGGCTAGTCTTAGTCTAATTTTGTCATGGAAAAAAAGGCTGTCGACATCATTTTTAGTCAAAGTTTTTGTCGATAAAATTAACACAGTCCAGTTAGAGCAGGGAGACATAATGACAAATGAGCATGTGCAGCTACAGTAAGTAAGCTACATAATGTGACACATAATGTAACTTTGACAGGCAGTTGGGGAATAAAACTCATACCGAAGCTGGCCAGGGGAGGAACAAAAGCATATTTTTGCCAAGAAAAGCTTTGATTCCAGTTCTTTGCTCTTTTTTGCTAAGGATATGTTGTCCAGTTCAGATAAAAACTGCTGCTGTAGCTACAGCCATACTAATCCCTTCACCAGTAAGAGTCATTGTTTACCAGCTGGTGGTACAACTAAATGCAACCTGTAGCTACTGCCTTGTTCTCCTTAAACGACACTGACTGGTCTGGCAATTTCTAGACTTGACACGGATGGAATCTGGACAATCTATCAGAACTTCAGTGCAAAATTGTTTATGTATATATTTCAATAAGGAGAGACTTTATACGTGTTTAACAATTACGTATTTTACATGTTTTGAAATGTTTGAAATCGTGGAATGTCTTTGGCAAAAAGACCTTATTACGATGTGTTTTATGAACAGGAAGGAATAGTGAGGCCAACAGCAGGTTAGGATACCCCCCTATGGCATCTAACCACAGGTGACAGTGATGGAAGGGTAGGGACTTCTGAGGACCTTGACCCAAAAACAAATGGTGGATTCACAGATGAGATGGACCTGTACATCAATGAGATGTAATAGAGGTGGCTGAGGTGGAGGAGGGTTGCAGTTGTAGCACTGAAACAACTGACTGGGGAAGAGAAGAGAACAGATTGAAAATATATGATTGGATCGAGAGAGGTCGTGGCAGAAAGGGACTGGCTCAGAATTTAAGTGAGTAGACGCCTGTACCAGCAGATTACCAGAGCAGGAAAGGGAGACACTCACTGCTTGAACTTACACTAGGCTTCACTGTTTTTCAAATAAAGTTACAGCTTCTCACATCGTCAGTGTGGTCGTCTACAGGGCCATATCCAACTAAAGCATGTTTCATAATAAACTTTATGTTACGGGTCCCAGGAATGGTTCCACAGTAACAAAGTAGTTATACGTACTCACCGAGTACTGACCTGTAACAGACAGGCAAAGTGCAGCAACAGCAATGAAGACATGGCACTTGTTTCATCAGTCAGGTTGCATCTTATTCACTCAAATTCAAATAGTTTTACAACATCAATGTGTTTGTACATCCACCTCCCATATGGAGTCCTCAAAAGTGCAACATTGTACATTCCACAGATTCAACAGAGGAAAACTACATTCACTCAAGTCTCAGTTAAGTGTACCTGAAAATAACTCACTGCTTCTCAGTCACAGTAACATTAAAGTACACATTCATCTTTTAAAGGATGATTCAAGTTACTATTTTTGACAGTAATATGTTACAGCACTTCTCAACTGTATCTACAGCATGCTACAGCTACAGCTGATTGATCCTACTGTGGACAATAGCACTTCTGGGGTATAAATCTAAGTACACAACACATATTGGCTATACAACTTCACATATAACATATTAATCTAGAACCCAAAACATCTCATTTTGTATAAACCTTGACAAAATACATTTATTTTTACACAGTGTAGCTTTTAACGTTTTTCCTTAAGCTCATTAAATGTGGAGGAGCAAGATAAATCATTGTTAAACAGTAAACAAATCTAGCGACACGCCTGCAAGACAACATCCAGGGTTTCAATTCACTGCGAGGCAACAGACGACAGGCTGCAGAGCGCAGCTCAGCCGCGGGAAAACTCTGCTGGTGTTAGCGTCTTTTAACTTAAATAAAAGTACATAAATTCATACCGCAAACATAAAAATAATATTTTAGATACGCCCTGGCATCCCAAAGGTAAGTTTTTAACAGTCCCAACCACATACTACAGACAGGCAAAGTGCAGCAACAGCAATGAAGACAAGACACTTGTTTCATCAGTCAGGTTGCATCTGAGGGTGTGGGCGGAAGCGTCCACCTGAAACAGCCCCAGCACAACTGTCCTCATGCTGAAGGTTCCGTATAGGGTTCTGCTGGGTTCTTTTCCCGTCCTTTTACTTAATTTTTCTCTCTGTCCTTAATAAAATCCTTATGTCGCTAGGAAATAATACTTTACACATGAAATCAAAAAAATAAACACAAAAGTGGTCACACAATTTTTGGGTGTGCCACAGATTAGGATAAAGGAATAAATACTTCCAGGTTTTGATGTCAATGTCTTTAGTTGCTGTCAAGCCTTTTAACCATAATGAAGAAACCAAATTAAGGGACCCAATTTCACTGCCATGCACTGGACCTGGCCCAGGTAGAACTTTGTCCAGCCCAGCAGTAGTTACTTTAAGTGTGGGCTGTCTGATTGGTGGATCAGAGGACCATTTACAGCTTTGTTTTGCTGAATTCTAAACTTTCTGCATGGTTTACAAGTTTCATTATTCATCTGTTTATTTCTCTTATCACAAAGATGTTTAGTGATTCTCCTGATCTCGGGGGTGTGGTTCTAATGATTAACAATAATTTCTAAGTGTTGCCAACCATATGCAGATAACATACAACTGCTGGTAAAGTACCAGCATTCGTCAATGATTAAAATGCACTGGTAAAACCTTATGGGTGTTTCTCTTGGACCTACAGATCAGGCCTTACACTCTTAGGCAACAACAAAGCAACACTACATCCTAAATGACCTCTTCAAGTCAGCATGAAAACTTAAAAATATATGTACCACACAGAAAGGCAGACAGGTGGGATCTTTCAAGGCCAAGGAAATTATGTGGGTCCATTCTGGAGGTCAGGAAAAGAAGAAGAGAGGCAGAGCTGCTCTGAAAGCCAGGTAGATGGGTTTACATCTCTATTAAAGGCCAAGCAAACCAATGGAAATGCTGTGGAAGCCTGGATTGATCAGACCCTAGAGTAGATGAACTGAGCCCTTTCTGTTGACAACAAACAGTCAGAGCCTATGAAGAGGGATTTGGACCACGCAGGAACCAAACAGGTTTGCAGGATTTCTCTGAAGGCTTGCTGATTGGTGGGATTGCTCTAAAAGCCAGGATACCCTTAAGGCCAAGAAGATCAGACAAATGCTTAAAAAACTGTTCATTGGTATCAACTGGAAGCCAGCTAACTTAGACCCCATCTATACCATTTTGGGCAATCAGATACAGAGTACTAATCCTTAATGTTTTGTGTAGCCTCAACTCAGTGAGTACTGAAAACAGTTTGATATCTGATAACTAAGACTGCATACAGAGGTTGTCTAGGATGTCTTCACCTGGACTGGAATAATCAAGTGAGTGCAACACATACTAGCACGTATTAAGACCGCCCCGTCTACTGACATGATCTCCAATAGTATGCTAAAGCATGGGCTTGTAATGTCCATCCTTTCTCACAGTGATGGGAATTGCAACTCTTTTAGATATCTAGATCATTCTTCTCAGCGCATTAATAAAAGCTGGTTTTGGCTCCTAAACAGCTCTTCATTTGGCACCATTTTGACTTTTAATATCTATGAAACAACAACAAAAATGGAGGAAGCCAGCTCCTGTTACTGACTAAAAAACAGAGACAGCCTTTAGGGCATATTTTCATGAGGCATGATTGTTTTTTTACCATGCTGAAACACAACTGTTCCCTCTCCCCCTGCTGGTTTACTTCCCCATTTGTAACATTGTTCTGTGCCAGTGCACAGAGTCTGATATAGTAGATGGTATGCAGACAGTTGGTTTCGATTTCCGCCAAGAAGTATGAAGACAAAGAAACCATTTGTAACCACTTGAGTTGACATTTGTTTATACTCTGTGCAGACGTCAGCATCCATCCTGCTACTATAGGTGCTTCTCAATAAATTAGAATATCATCAGTAATTCAATTCAAAAAGTGAAATTCATATACTATGTAGATTTATTACACATAGTATGATATATTTCAAATATTTATTTCTTTTAATTTTGATGTTTATGGCACACAGCTAATGAAAACCTAAGACTCAGTATCCCCAAAAATTAGAATAATATTTAAAACCAATAAAAAGCGACTTTTAACACAGAAATGTTAGACTACTGAAATGAATGAGCATGTACAGCACTCAAGACTCAGCTGGGGCTCTGTTTGCATGAATTACTGTAGCAATGCAGCGTGGCATGGAGGCGATCAGTCTGTGGCACTGCTGAGGTGTTCCTGAAGCCCAGGTTGCTCTATAAGTGGCCTCCAGCTCTTCTGCGTTGTTGTGTCTGGTGTCTTGTATCTCCACAATACTCTATAGATTCTCTACAGGCTTTAGGTCAGGTGAGATTGCTGGCCAATCAGGCACAGGTATACCATAGTCCTTAAACCAGGTATTGTACTTTTGGCAGTGTGGGCAGATGCCAAGTCCTGCTGGAAAATAAAATAAGCATCTCCATAAAGCTGGTCAGCAGAGGGAAGCATGAAGTGCTCTAAAACTTCCTGGTAGACGGCTGCACTGACCTTGGACCTGATAAAACACAGTGGACCAACACCAGCAGATGACATCGCTCCCCAAACCGTCACTGACTGTGAAACTTCACACTGGGCCTCAAGCAACTTGGATACTGTGTCTCTCCTCTCTTCCTCCAGATTCTGGGACCTTGATTCCCAAGCGAAGACCACCTCCTTAAGCTAAATTGGGCATATGGTGCACTGGAGTTCACTCTGATCAAATTAACTGGACTGTGGGGGCCGGGGTCACGAACTTGAAACCATCCTAGAACTGACTGGTCTGTAAACTTGTCTTGTATTGAATTGAGTTGTCATTTCAATTTGACAGTCCCTACAAGGTTAATTTGCTAAACAGTGGATCACTGTTTCCTTCAAAGGCATGTTTATGACAGCATGAAGGAGAAAAAAAGATTATATGCTGCCATTTACAGTGTAATCAAAAACTTCAGTCATCCCAGCTAATAGGCTCCGGTGCTGCTTTATCCTGCATGATGAAGCTTTCAAGCTCATCTTGCCAACTTTTTCTGCTTTCCTTAGAGGATTACTCTCAGGGTTGCCAAAGGCCAAAAGAGCACTAAAAAGAAAGTCAATATTTGACTAACATTCAGGAGGTCCAAGTGAAAGTTTATGCCTCTCTTTGTCTCCCGGATGAGCAAATAGAGGACTGTATGCTGAGGTGTTAGCCCTGTCTGTTTGACAGAGGATTATTATTAGACTGTTGTCAATGTAACTGACCCCCTGTTACATAAAAGTGCATTGATGCAGCTTTAATCAATACTGGCCTGTCTGATAATCCTGCAGCTAGATGTTTGTGCATCATTTTTAGTTGCATATTCTTTCATTTTCTTCTTGCATGTCTTTTAAAATCAGAGGTTAGTGTTGTTGAAAAGGTGCTGAAAGGCTTCGTTCATGCAGTGTTTGAGGATGATGGTGTTTGTGTGTGTTGGCAGCATTTGGACACACCCACTGTGAGCGTGTGTTAAAGCAGAAGTGGAAAAGCAGCGGCAGACAAGCTCGGTCAGTCAGTCAGTGAGGAACAGAGCTACAGTGTGTTTCTGCTCTCAGCTGTCACATCTTCCACTCATTATCATCGTCATCTTTGTCACTTTGAGTCCTTCAGCAGCAGAATAAACCATGGCCCTTCATCACAAAGAGTTCACCACAGCGGGGCAGAGAGCTGGTCTGCAAATCTGGAGGATTGAGAATCTGGAGCTAGTTCCTGTTCCTGAGAGTTTACACGGGAACTTTTACACAGGAGATGCTTATGTGATCCTGAGCACAGTCAAACAGAGGGACAGCTTCTTCTATCATCTCCACTACTGGCTGGGTAAGAGAGAAAGCTTATTCTGCATTTGCACTGAGCAGTCTGGTTTGGTTCCGTAAATTTGGCAGTTTGATACGGTAAACCCTGATGTTGTGTTTCTACAGCCAGTCGTACCCTTACTTGCTGAGCCAGAAGTGAGTTCATCTCCACTATTTAGGGTTTGATAGGTACACTTTGTACTCCAACAGAAGGGTGCCAAAAAGCCTGGCAATAAAGTCTGGCTACTTCGGTACTTTTCCTGACTCTCAGTGGAAACATGAACACTGCATGCCACTTAGAGCAAAACTGACCCACACCACTTGGTGGAAACACACCAGACTTTTTCTTTCTTGTTGCCTCCTATAAATAAAATAAAGATTACTGATACAATAACCTTCAAAATAATCAGATGATCAGGACAGGAAACCAGTACAGATCACTGCTCACATCATATTCTAAGAAACACTTGACTAACATTAGATGATTTTTTAAAACCTTAAATCCTTTTTTAAAGATAGATAAAAGGACCATTTCAAAAGATTTTTAACATTAAATTCCTCTGAAAGCATATGTTAGACAATTCAACCATATCATGACCACACACACTGGTCTGTTAACCTTGCATAGCAGATGGATACGCTCATTTCCGTGTTTCTCACTGGTGAATCTATCTTGCAAAGCTCCCGTCTGAACCATTTGGGCCCGGTTAGAAAGTAACAGGACCAATCAGCGACGAGGGGCAGTATTTTCGGGCACGGTGGAGCCGTGACGTAAGCAAGCAACAACAAGAAGCTGGTGTAGATGTGGCAGAAGACATTAGCGTGGATGCTGCTAAAACATCAGTCTTTATCAGAACCTGACGACATTTCTTCGTCAAAATTAGAACAAAGAACAGCAGTGAGTTGTTTTCTTTTCACTAACGACAAAAGTCATGTACTGGCATGTCAACAGTTGACATGGTTAAAGTTATGCAGTTCTGTATGGAGTTTACTCCTCGATAGCGGCTGATTGAGCGGCTGAGTTTTTTCAAAGCCTCTGCCCTTTCCCAAACGCTGTGTATGAGAGGTATAAGATGGATGTGTGAAACAAGGTTACTGGTCTGTAGTTATGATTACACAATAAAGATTCAGCAGACATGAGATCTCACAGAAACTCATGGGATCAAACAGGACTTCATAAGAAAAACAAACCTGGAGGATGGTCAAAATCCTCAGCTGGCTGTCCCGGTGTGTGTTTTAGTTGAAGAAGAGGAAAACACCAAGGAAAAGAATATTGGTGAAAACCTAGCTAATAGTCTATGCCTACTGAGTCTGTTATTTTCAGATGTTTTTTTCCTCAGATCCCTAATCTGAAAAAAATGTCACACACTTGAACCTTGCACAACTGAGTCTGTTGCGTTTTATTTGTTTTTGCTGCAAAATTTGTAGAATGTGGCAAATTGTGGCTCAGCCTCTCCTTAAAAACACACTGGATCCATCCATCCTGACAGAGATCTTCATAAGGCACCAGTTTATACGTCACAGCTGTGCCAAGTTGGAGAGATGGAGAGCAACCTTTTAATTTAGTCTTTGTTAGGTGACTGTGAGAACAAACTTGTATGGCTGATATCCACATAATACACGGGCAAACCACGGTGTTTAGGGGGAGGGTTCTGTGCAAGAGAGGGAGAGAGAAAGAGAGAGGGGTGAGCGAGCAAGAGAAAAGGAAGCAGCTGCTGTTCTGAATCATCAGTCACCATCTAAATGATGTGGACTGATACCATACTTAATGTTGAAAGGTTTTTTTTGTTTTTGTTTTTGTTTTTTGTTTTTTTTAATTGAACAGGAGAAAAGACACCTTGAGATTAAAAAATATCCTTTTCTAGAGTGTCCTGGCTAAGATAGGCAGCAGCACAGTTACATTACAAAGTTACAGACAACCACCAACCATACAATAAAGAGTCCAGAACAATGAATATACTGTAGGAAAAGAAATAACAAGAGAAGCAGCAAGTATTTGTTAAGATCAACTACAATCAAGTTAATTTATTCAAAACATCTGCAGCTAGATGTCTCTGCCTCCAATTCAGCCAACTTTCTATTTAAAACATCCAATGAGACCAGCTCACAAAGTTTAAGGTCTTTCTGTAAATTTAGTTTTTCTTAACTTTCTGTTAAGTTTTTTTTTTTTTTTTTTTTAATTTTAGTTCTGACCCTTAGGGCACACAGTAAGAAAATATCCTGTGATCAGATATAAGTTCAAGGGTTCTTCAGACTGATGTAGGCCAGGAGGTAAGAAGTGTACTTAAATCTGAAATCACTTTTTTAAGGTGAAAAAAAAAACGGCATATTGTTGCTTTTAATTTGGTATTGTAACTTTGTTCTTGGATGCAAAATAGAGAAAATGATTTCCCATTTTCATTTCCTTTTGTCTGTCTGGCTCTAACACGTTTGTGTTAAATAACTGATATTTTGATGAAAATTAAGCAGAGGTGGTGCCAGGAAGTAAAAAGAGGAAAGTGATGACGGTTACATTCTGCTAAATCACAGATGTTATCAGATTCAAAGAAACCGACTGAGGCTTCTTCAGCAGCATGCTTATAAAAGCAGGGGAGTGATGAATTTAATATAGGAGACCCAGGGCCAAGATCCAAGTACAAGTGACCCCAAAGTCCAGTTCTATTTGATCAGTTAGAACACAAGTGTACTCAAGTATAACGAAACATGGACCACTTCCTCCTCTGAACTGCATGGTAGATATGAGAGTAGGAAGAGGGTGATGGTTGGCATTTTGAAGATACTAAAACCATTCACAGTAGCAGGATGGACTCTGTGGAGCATTAACAAAGTCAGTCAGTGTGGCTGCCATGGTTGTTTCTTCTGTCTTTTTCTTGGCAGTTTAGGAGCCATATGAAAATATTTCCGCCTTCAATAACAGTTTTGCCTGATTTGAAAACACCCTGATATACCCTGTAGTCATGCTCATCTGCAGTTTTATGGTTGAGATTGTGATTATACAAAAAGTGGAGGACGCTTGGCCCCAACAGCAAGGTCCAAGCCCCTCAAAAAGCCCCAAAATATTCTCTGATCAAGCGAACAATAGTTAAGTTGATTTCTGTGTAGTAAAATGGCACCTATAAATCAAAATGTCTGATTAGTGTCAGAAGAACAGATATGTCAGCAATAGTCATTTCTTATTTTTCTTGCATATTTTTCTAAGTTCCTCCTGGCCTAGAGACATGTTCAAGGATGTGCTGAGTTTGAGTTCTGATGCTTTTCTGAGAGCTGATGAAGCACTGTTGATTATCTGGAGATTTAAAATTACCACTTGGTCATGTCCTGTAGTTCTTTGGCTTTGGTAGCTGAAAAGAAATGATTAGAAGTATTTTGTTCATTCACTGATTGATTTTAGCTAAATGGGAAAGAGCCTCATATTTGTCTTAGTCTGGGACCTCCACCTACTAAAACAGCCCCTGCGTCTAAGTATAGATTTTTATCATGAACAAAGATTTTTAAAGCCCTGCATGGTTTCTTTCCCCATATGATTTTCAGGATCGTTTTGTGTTGACTTTTCCGGTTTGTCGACTCCTTCAGCAAGTGATTCTCGGCATGCTTCAGTCAGTGACATGACAACGCACTGACACATTATCCTACGAGCTGTTTTAACAGCATGTTCAGTGGAAATATTAACACAACAACTGACTGACCACGTGCTGATTCGTGTCTCTTCTGTTCAACCACAAGTGCACACAAGCTGCAGTGTCACTGTCACAGCTAGAAAAACAAGCGTGTCAAAGCAAAAAGGGTAAGTTACATAGAAATACATAGAGAGTCTACTTTGAAAAAGTTATGGGACATTAGAGGCTTTTCTGACTGAGTAAGAAGAACAAGTAGCTCCTGGCATAAATTGCTGTTGATTAAAACCTTAAAGGCCTGAGTACCCAAAAGAAATTGAATCAAGTGTTTGAACCATTTGGAGTACAATCACATACAAGGTGTCTTTAGAAAGGTAAGTCTCTGAAGTTTCTTCCTAAACTCTCAGACTCACTGTAGCTGCTCCTGGTATTGAGTGATGAATTTTTAAAGTCATAAAGATGCCTGTAGATGACAGCAGCTGGGAGGTATTAGCTAGAAAGTGAACAGGGCCAAAGCATGAAGCCTTAGCTAGTTCAGCTTCAAAGGTGATAACAGAACAGAAAATGGAGCTTTTACACCAGTTTTTATGAGGAAAAGTCTAGATGTTTTCAAACTGGAGACTCCCAAAAGGTCATATACCTAAATAAAAAGGCTGCTACTCCTGAATGCTTCAACATACTGTACAGGCATCATATTGATCTCAATGGAAAGGTGGCGGTCAGAGGTATCCCATCCATAGTCTAAAACCACTATCAGTATTACTGGAACAGAAATAGAGGAATGATTAAAATGTAGTGCAGTAGTATTCAACTTCTTTCAAGCCAGGCCCTCACAGACTGTTGTAAACTCTAGACAGAGTAAGGAAGGTCCTAACTGGTCAAATCAGGGTCAATCTAAAGGTCAGAGGTTGGCAGACATTTCTCTCTATGGCAACACTAATAAATACATTATTACAGCAAATACAGTGGACTACTGAGAATATCAACAATAAATTTAAGATAATACACCAGTTAATGGGTTTTTTTTTCTTTTTTTTAACATTTATTTTTGGGCTTTTTCATGCCTTTATTAGAGAGAGGACAGTGGAGTTGGAAAACAGGGAAGAGAGTGGGGAGGGACATGCAGGAAATTGTGCCACGGGCTGGATTTGAACCCTGGTTGCCTGCGTACATGGCGTGCGCCTTAACCACTCAACCATCAGTGCACCTTTTTAAGGATGTATGTACTAACTGTTTGACCTGATTTAGGTTGTACGGACTCTTTCTGATACATCAGGACTGTTTTTATGTAATATTATGATCAGGAGAGTATTAACTTAACCAGTCTTAAGGCAGTTGAGTTTCTGTCTTTTAGCGTAAGTTTGAGAGTGAAGGCAGTCTCCTCTTTGGCATTATATGTGATGGTGTGTCCATTTACCCTCGGAACTCGGAAATTCCAAGACAACAGTTGGATATGTTGTCAAAAATGCACCCTGTTATGCACCCGTATTTCCAAGTCAGAAAGTTGGACCAACCCCCAGTACCCCCAGTTAAGAACTCCTAGTAAGTGGAAGGTGTTCAACTCTGGTGTGATGTCATTTCCAGCTCTGACATCCAACATCTGAGGCTAATGGAACACATTATAAGTGTATGTGTCATACAGGGAAAGTGATATTATGGGGGACAGGCACTGAGACGGGAGCAAACTGAAGCGAAATGCATAACAATTTGGGATTTTATTGAAAATCTGCAGATTTTTATGATTTTTGTATGGCTCCAGTTTTGGACCAGTATACCCAAGAAGTCTTCTGAGAGGTTTCAAAGAAAATTGAAGCATCTGTGTGGCATGCAAATCATCACAGACAAACAGACACTCTACCAATTAGTATAAAAGATGTCTACGGCATACCATAACAGAGCCCTCTCTCTTTTTTATGTATGTACTTTTCTGCTCTGTTGATTATAATCAAGGCATGTTCCCATCACTTGCACAATGAGTAAAAACCAGAGCTTAAAACCCCCAATTATCTGCATTACTGCAAACCACATGCTGACTATGGGAGTTTCTATCATCTTACTTCCTCGATCGTTCTTTTTCTTACGTGTCAAATACTGTGTCAAACTGCTTTTGTTGGGTCCATTAATGGAGAAACCAAAGTCACAAAACCGACAGAAGAAAGAAGCACAACAATATTCTACTCAGTTAAAGGCAACAAGTAATTAATTCAACATTTATTCAAAGTACTGAAGCTAGTTTTGATACCTGATGTTGAAGTCAGACTCTAGAATCTTCACGATAATACCTGTGTCCAATTAGACATGATGGACTACGCAGAGGTTTCTAACTTATCATCACAGCCTATGTGATGACATTGGAAGAAAGATGGGTAGGGCTAGGTAGCACCAAGAAAAGACTGTAAATAAACATGTATTTACTGTATTTGTCCATCCAAATGTTATAATGAATGATACGCTAGCTTGATGTTAGAAGCAGCAAAGCTTGAATCACAAATATAACCTGTAGGCCTCTAACCTGACATGCCAGATGGAGTTTTTTCCATCTGGAAAACCTATCGTAAAGCCTATAGCGTTTGGGAAAGGGCAGATCCTTTGGAAAAAAAAAAAAAAAACTCGGAGGGTGATTGGATGAACGTTCTGTCACATCTTTATGGGCCAATCAGAGCAACAAAACATGTGACGTAAACGCTGCCGAGCTCCACCCCTACCGAAGGAGTAAACTCCACTGAGACAGAACTGCATAACGCAAACCATGGTGACTGCAGACATGTCAGTACAAGACTTTTGTCGTTTTTGAAAAGGAAACAACTCAATGCTGTTCTTTGTTCTTTTTTTTAACAAAGAAGTGTCGTCAGGTTCTGATAAAACAGGCGCTTTAGCAGCATCGACACTAATCTCTTCTGCCATTACTCCACTGGCCTCTTGTTGCTGTTTACTTACATCACGACTCCGCTGCGCCCGAAAGTACTGCCCCGCTTATTGGTCCTGTCACTTTCCAACCAGGCCCAAACAGTTCAGACGGGAGCTTTGCAAGATGGATTTACCAGTGAGAAACACAGACACGAGCGTATCCATCTGCTTTGCAAGGTTAGTAGGCCTCTACATAACCCTGAACCTTATGCAGAGTCCTCTGCACGAAGCTGACAGTGCAGACCACAAGCCCTGTGATTGGTTCGCCAGATATCACTGGTTGACTGCGATTCTTTGAATAATGTCTGCTGGCATATTGTGCACTATACTTTCAATCTCTTTGCAAAAACTGTAACCTTGCAAAGCAGATGGATACGCCCATTTCCATGTTTCTCACTGGCGAATCCATCTTGCAAAGCTCCCATCTGAACCGTTTGGGCCCGGTTAGAAAGTGACAGGACCAATCAGCGACAAGGGGCAGTAATTTCAGGTGCGGCAGAGTCGTGACATAACAAGCACAGTCTAGTTACAGTGCATTAGAGATATAGATCTGTGTTTAGTAAAGGTTCTCCTTAAACACAGAATCAGTCAAAGTCAAAGTTTAAAGTCCTTAAAGCACATGAATGAATTTTCATTCCTTGCCGACAGCTTCAGATGTTTTCAAACCTTTAAATATCTCAAAGAAGGCTGCCGTCATTAAATACATAGATCCTTCCTCCAGCATGTTTCAGACTCCTCTTTCTCTCTCTCTCTCTCTCTCTCTCTCGGAATGCTGTCCATGTTCGATCCATTTACAAACCCTGAACAGGAAGTACTCATTAATTTTACATGCATGCTGTAATCTTTGTGGCGTACCTTCAGAGAAGATGAGGAGAGAAATCATTATTATTAGACAGGAAATGAGCTGTGATTGGATAGAAAGAAAGACCACTAACAAGGCTCTTTGGGATGATAACAGAGAAATTATTTTTGTGTTTAGATATTTCTAAGAATAATAAAACCCCATTAATGCTTTTTAAACCACCACAAGTGCTGCTTAATGTTTTATGAAGTAGAAAGTGATGACAACTTGAGAAAATGAACTCCCATTTATGTTTATGACATCATGTTGTTTCACTTTGTTGCATCTGGATGTTCTCAGAATGAAAAGCAATTTGGGAGCGAAAGGCTGCCTTTTATTACTGAGTTTAGCCAAATAATCCAGATCTCTAAAAAGAGATGGATTTGCCATCACAATTAGTGAAGCTGGATGGACATCAGCTGTGGAAACACAGGCAAGATCAGGGTTTACGGTGACAAACTGGACTTAACCAAATAGAACCACATTGTGGAAACAGACCATATTGGGCATTGTCTGACCCCATCCCTCCAGACTTTAGAGGGAGGCTTTTAATCCATGTGTGCCGTTGATTCTCTATAAGCTTTTTAAACTTTTTTGCTTCAATGTACCACTTTTGGGACTCAAAAGTAATTCATGATTTATGCTCTTGTTTTTTTTTTTTTTTCTCGTTCGTTTGTTGGTTTTATCAAACATTCATTGTTAAGAAGTCCACTAAGCAACATATATTGTTGTCAAAATAAGATAATTCAGAGAGCCTACAAGCAAGAATATAGAGCTGAATTTAACTGAGAGCTGATGGAAAATCAATCAGCTTGATGCTGACATATAACCTAAAACCACTAAAAAGGCTTGACTTTAGAAACCATCTGTTTTCCTTGACCATAGTAACCAAAATACATAATTCAATTGATCATTTCTACTGAACAGTATACTAGATTTCCCTTGCAGGAATAGCCTCTATGTTTCTTGTCATGCATTAATTAAATCTCTTAAAGGAAGGACTAAAAGAAGACATTGGCATGCTGAATGTTGATGAAATGATGTTGACAGCTGGAGGGGAACAGCAGCATCAGCAGAAAACTCGTCAAACTGCCCATTGAGTGTTTTCTCATGTGGTCACTTACTGAATGGCAGAGACGTCCATTTATATGTTTGATGTTTAATGATTCATAAAGATAGACTCACTCAAAGAACATCTTCATATTTACTCTGTGGGGAATGGAAAGTTTCAGAGCTGCAGGGAGGAAGTACTCTCTCTGATCAAACCCTCCTTATTCTTATCTCATACAGCACATTTGACCAATTTATACACGCATGGGTCATGAAAGGGACACCATTACTGTTAAAGATGGAGGGATCGTCTCACTTCTGCTTTTGTATTTTGTGTATTCATTACTTTAAACGTTATCTTACAACTGTCAGCTGCAGGAAAAAAAGAGAAGTTGTGAAATATGATTAAATGTGAATTATAATGTGTCAAACTCCTGGCTTCTTATGCTACATCTGAGGTTATAGGAGTCTTATTTGTGGGTTTTTAGCTGCAGAAAGAGAGAAAGACTGAACCTGGAGGGCAGAGAAATACTTAAAAATGCTTCTTCTGCTTTTTTCTTTGGAGCGGCTATAATCAGACCCACAAATGAGTGTCTTTTAATCACAAAATACCCGTGGCAAGGGTTTGTTCACCCTGCAATTAGGCTCCCAGGCTTATCAGGCCTACTTTTGTCCAACCAGCCTTGCTGATATATTGTTGTCTTTTCAACCAAACCATCAATACATCTGTGTTATTTACTTATCAGTACTGCACAGCTGTGTCATTAACACCCATTTTTGTTCTACTGCTTGTCTGACACCGGGTCACGGTTGCATTGTTAACAACAGCAGGCTGGGAAATATTTCAGCTTTGTCAAAAGCTTGTCTGTGTTGATTTGGAAGATCTTGTGAAAGCCAATAAGAAGGCAGCTGCATCTGCCTGCAGAGTTTAGATATCCCACTTGTTTCTGACCACATATGATTACAGAGGTGAGTCGACCAGATATCCACTCCATCTCTATGGGGATTTCTGTGATATCTGACGTGCCTGTGAAACTCCTTTGCTTGGTAACATTTTTGTCCAGAGTGCCAAAAATATTTTTGAACTTTCGTGCCTTTTTCCCTTGTGCACAAAGATTTTGCCAGGTTCTTTGAATCGTCTAATCACTGGTTCCCAACTTAGGGTCTGGGACCCCCAGTGGTCTACTCTGAGGCTGCCAAAATTAGATTTGCAAATATTGACAAATACCATGATAAAGCAGTTTTTGGGTAGTTTATAAAAAGGTCTTTTGATAAGAAAACATACATATGCTATTTTAGGGTTTTATCAGTGAAACAAATAAAATCTATGTTGATTTTTGATGGCAGTGTGCCACTTTCTCGCCTCTCTTGGGTCCTGGGGGTGGGTGCCGCGTTTCTTAGGTAATTGTAGGGGGGGGGCTCCAAGGAAAATAGTTGGGAAACACCGGTCTAATGATATTCAGTCAATGAGATTTTACATTAATAAAGGTTTTTCTGAATTTGCTCCAAAATTGTTAGACAGTTTTGCACAGATTGGTGAACCTTTGCACATCTTTACTTCTGAGACTCTGCCTCTCTGAAATGCTCCTTTTATACCCAGAAATACTTTTGATCTGTTGCAAATTAACCTAACTAGTTGCAAAATGCTCCACCAGCTGTTTTTCATTAGAACCACTTACTTTTCCAGCTTTTTGTTGCCCCGTCCCAACTTTTTTAAAAAAGTGTTGCTGCTATCAAATTCAAAATTAGCAAATATTTTTCATGAAATAGTAAAATGTCATTTTGGCTCTTTTATGAATTAAATATGGGTTTTTGAGGTTTGCAAATCATTGCACTGCTTATATTTGTTTTACATGGCATCCCAGCTTTTTTGGCATTGGGATTGTATAGCAGCCTGTGTGGCTCTATGGGGGCAATAAAGACTTTCCAAACTAAATGGATCCAAGCTAATGAACAGCAGTTTTCCTCCAACAATACCCATTTACTTTAAAAAGCTATTTTCCTTGAAATGCATCTCTATAGATGTGCCAATTTTAACTCCTTTTGTTCAGAAATCATCAAAATGTTGTTGTTTTAAGTTAAACACAGAAAAAGAAAACTTTTAATCTGTTCAACAGCAATGATTGCATGTTAAAACATTAAAATAATGATTCAGTCTTCAATACTAGGGAGCAATTTTGGATTCAGAGTGACACTGGAAAGAAAACATATTTTTCCTTTGTGTCTAAAATTTACAACAGCCCAGTGTTCAGCTGTGGGAAAAACAAGAGTCATTGAGGCATATTTATGTCTGTTTAACTTTCCTTTGGTCAGACTTCAGTTCTGTTGACATATTTTTGGATCTAGCTATGACTAATGTCTTTTTCCCCTCATCTCTGCCACATTTAAACTTTTCCTGGACTTAATTCATCCAAAGACGCTCCCTCTTAGTATCCGCTCTGACACATAAATGGATGTTTTGATTGGTCCCACTATATGAAGCCTTGACAAGAGCAAAACAGATGAAAACATCTGCTGTTTCCCCAGTCTGAGCCTGTGCTTGATCTTTAAAGGAAAGGAGTGCAGCCAGGATGAGAGCACGGCGGCAGCCATCTTTACCGTGCAGCTGGACGACTACCTGGGAGGGAAACCAGTCCAGTACAGGGAGCTGCAGGGGGTCGAGTCTACGGCCTTCACCAGTTACTTCAAAGGAGGAATCACCTACAAGGTAGGGGTCAAGACTGTCACTGGGTATGACAATGGAGAACAGAGACAAAGCTAAACCTTGAACAATAATACAAACGACACTACTTAAAAGTTAAATTCAAATTAAGTATCACAGGTTTGTTTTTAAGCTTTCAGAACATTTTTTCATGTTTGTAGCCACTGTTTATTTTTCCCAAGGATCACACCTGACCACAGGCAGCAGTGACTCATGGGACAGAAAAGTTTAAAGTAAACCAACAGATGAATAAAGGTGCTTTAACGCTGTTTTCCTCTAATTAGACAGGGGGCGTAGCCTCAGGTTTCCATCATGTGATCACCAATGACCTCTCAGCTGAGAGACTCCTTCACATTAAAGGGCGGCGGGTCGTTAGGGCTACACAGGTGCCTCTCTGCTGGTCCAGCTTCAACAGCGGTGACTGCTTCATTGTTGACCTCGGAGATGTGAGGACAGTTTGATGTTTACAGACTGAGGATAGATTATCTATAGATGTGTTAACATATGTATACTAACACACTCTGTGTTCACTGCAGAGGATCTATCAGTGGTGTGGATCCAAGTCAAACAAGTTTGAGCGACTGAAGGCTGCACAGGTGGCCCGAGGCATCAGAGACAACGAGAGGAACGCCAGAGCAGAGCTGGTGGTCGTAGAGGAAGGAAGTGAACCCTCACAGTTAACTAAGGTGGGATGGCTTACACAAACATGTTATTCTCTTAACATATATCAGAGTCCCAATAGAGATAAACTGTTTCAGTCAAATAGACTGAATGTCTCCACCTTTCTTGGCTCTTGCTGATATTCTTGTTGGATGATTTTCCGAACAATTACCGTCACCACAAATGTTTATAATGCAGCTTTGGGTTTACCTCAATGCACTCATTATATCTGCAAATGGAAATTGATTCTGTTCACTTTTCTCTATGTAACTGTGGTTCACCTGTTTGTCTAAGAGCTTGTGTCATTACTTATCCTATCAGGTCCTCGGCGTGAAGCCGAAGCTTTCAGAGGGCGATGATGATGACACAAAGGCAGACGTGTCCAACAGGAAAATGGCCAAACTTTACATGGTACAACATTAACACATATACTTAAAATACCACTGAGTCCATGTAGATTTGTCTTCCTTATACATAGAGTATATGAATTTGACCACCAGGGAGCTCTCAATCAAAAAAGTAACACAAGAAGACGAGTTAAGATGTGCTGCTTAGCTCCAGCCACCTCCACTGCTTCTGCACACAAGTAGTATGAATGACGTTCACACTCTGCATAAACAATACATTTGCAGTGATGACCTAATATTAGAACCCACTTTCCCACCTCTTAAACCGAGCCCTAACAGCATGAATCACACACAGTTGCACGCTCGCTCTCAACACTAGATCCAATAATAAAAAAAAAAAAAAACGTACTCTAAGCCCTGTAAATATCAGTTATCAAATAGAACTGTGGAGCTTTATTGGTTTTTTTCTCTTTGCAAAGTTACTCCATTCTTCTTTGCAAAACTGCTCAAGCTCTGTCAGGTTGCACAGGGATCTGGTGTGAACAGCCCTTTTCGAGTTCAGCCACAAATTCTCTGTTAGATTGAGGTCTGGGCTTTGACTCAGCAATTCCAGAACATGCACCTTGTTGACTTAAAATAATTTCTGCGTAGCTTTCGCTTTAGGCTCCAGCTCATTGTCCTGCAGGAAACAAATCTTCTGCCGAACCATAGTTCTCTTGCAGACTGGATAAGATTGTCCTCCAGGATTTACCTTATTTTGGCACATTGATTTTACCCTCTACTTTTAAAAGCTTACCAGGGCCAGCTGCTGAGAAGCATCCCCACAGCATGACGCTGCCACCAACTTGCTTCACAGTCAAAGGAGCGACTGGGGGAAACGTTGTGCTACATCTTACTTGCATGCTCACCAGTTAGGATGTTACCTACAGTCCATACATTATTTATGTGGCTCTGTTACTGTGACTTGGTGTCCTCATATTCCCCATATCTTCAACTCTGCTAAAATTTAAAAACTCTTTGGCTGTCGGTCTGTGACTTAACTGGATGTATTTGCACTTGCAGGCTTCTAACAGTACAAATGCAGAGTTTAGTCTGCAGGTGGTAAACCACCACTTTCAGGGAACTCACTCTTTATTGGTGGGGATGCATTTGACTAAATGACCATGTATACATTTTGCATTTCCATGATGCATTTTGGGTATATGGATATCACTTGACCACACTTTAGTCTGTGTGTCTACACTAAGCTTTAACAATCTGTCATCAGCGACAGCCTGATATCAGAACTCTCCACCCCTCCTCTTGTTTAAACAACAGCCCATCCAGTATTTCTGTGGCTCTCTTATTGTGGGTTGTTATCCCTCCATGCTGTGTGCAGTGAAGCTGCTACTGATAAGAATGAATGGGGACCAGTAAACCACAAGCTAATACCTACTCTGCAAACAAGAAGCAACAAGTTGTTTTGAAAGACACGTCTTAATTTCCATCCAAACATGTGTCAGATGTTTGTTTTAGGCCAGTTATATTCATGGCCTCTATGTTAAAACCAACAGCTGATTATCGGTGGTGATATTTTCCAGGTTTCTGATGCTTCAGGATCCATGAAGCTGAGCGTGGTGAAGGAGGAGAATCCTTTCCTCCAGAGCGACCTGATCTCTGACGAATGCTTCATCCTGGACCACGGCAAAAACAGGATGATATTTGTTTGGAAAGGTAATTAAACAGAAGTGTCTGCTTTCACTGGTTTATTGTGTTTGTCCCTGTGCAGCAGGTTATTGGTTTTATGTCAACATGACTCTTCTTGTATTTATGACCATCAGGACGCAACGCCAACCCGTGCGAGAGAAAAGAGGCAATGAAAACAGCCGAGGGCTTCATCAAACAGATGGGCTACCCAGCTAACACACAGGTTTACTTTCACTCACTTTATTTCTTTATATTTCAATGTTCGGAGATTATTGTTGGTCGAAAAATCATGATCTTAAATCATTTTCTTAAATTAATTTTGAGCAAAACAAAATGAAAATGGCTTTCACTGGTTCTTGTTTCGTTCCCTTTGTTCCTGCAGATCCAGGTGATGCCAGAAGGGGGGGAGACCCCTATGTTTAAACAGTTCTTCGTGTGCTGGAAGGACAAAGACCAGAGTGTTGGTTTCGGGAAGGTATTTGTCACCGAGAGGATTGCCAGGATACAGCAAGTGGGGTTTGACACCTCAAAGCTCCACGAATGCCATCAAATGGCAGCTCAGTACAACATGGTGGACGACGGCAGCGGGGAAACAAAGGTGAGTAAAAAAAAGTACAACTACACAAGTGATCTGGTCTTATATATTTGATAACCTATGAAGAGCTGCTATTAAGAGCCCAGTGTACTAAACAAAAACAACCAAGAAAACTTTAAGTCAACTGATCAAGGAACAGGATAACACAAATATATATGAATGCAAAATATATAAAAATGTTAAAGACTCACACTTACTATAGAGCTGAGCAATATTTCAAATTTTTACATTTATTAGTTTATTTTCAATGGGGTAGGACAGAGTTGCTATATCAATATGTTCACCAGTTCCACCCACTTTTTTAAATATTGCCAACATATTTGATCATTCTAGATGGTTCTCTCTCCGTTTTGGTAACAAATACGACTGAAGTTCATACAGATTTTGTACTTTCTGATACTACAATAAAATAAAATAATAAAATATTCATGATTTTGAAACAATCACGGTGTTTCCACAGTGCATTTCAGTGCTGTAGTGGTTTGATTCTGTAACAGCATGACATTTGGTGTTCCCATTGGTTAATTCATTGTGTTGTGCAGTCGCAGAAGCATGAGTGAACACAACACAGTAAGAGTTCCAGGGTCTGTGTCTACAGCGCCAATGTTTTCAGGTTACAAAATATGACTGCTTTTTCTCTGTATCATGAGGTCTGTTTTAAAGAGCTCCAGATGCTCATTTTTTCTTTTGTTTAATGAAAAATAATTTAGAAAACATGAAAAATGTCAAATAATTCTATCCTGGCATTAGCAGCACTTAACCTGGGGACTTAACTTGGAAAGACTAGTCAGATCCATATATATTATATCAAAAGTCCTGCCACTTCTTTATTTTAGTTGGCAAGTGAAGTGGCATTGATGAACACTTTGTTTTCACAGTTTTCAACTGAGAGCAATTGAGTATGAAGACAAAAAAGGGTTAATGCTGAGGGCAATAAAATGCGAAACTAGACTGGTTTTGATTTGAATATGAGCACTGCAAACACAAAAAACAACAGCTGTGGACCCAGGCCCTTGGGCATGCACCTACAGAGACAGTACTTTGCTCCAGTTCTGTTCTCGCCTCTTTTCCCCCGTCCACACGGAGATGAATTCAGGAGTATACGCAAATGTTTTTTGTCGTATTGGCGTTTCATCCACACAGAAATGGCGTTTTGGGAGGCCGTAAACGCTACTTTTTGAAACCAAGTCCCAGAGTAAACAAATCTGTAAACGCTTATCAATTGTCTCCATGTGGACAGCCAGCTGCATCTTTTTTGAAACGATTATGTCATACATTGTGTAGCCCACAGGTCAAGCCAAAAAAAACTTTGGTGGATTGTGTTCATCCTGCAAAAGCTACTGAGCTTATTATGGCTTTTACAGCAAAATCTGATGCTCCTTTACAACCTCCGTAAACATGGAGATGTTTTGCTTTCTTCAAAATGTTTTATTCGACGTGATTATCTTGTGATAATTAAAACAAATTTTAAGCCTAATGAGGAGACAGATAATGCTTCCAGGAGCACATCCTTCTGTCTTCCTCCTCGTATAATTTATATGTGTCTGTCCACCAGATCTGGAGGGTGGAGAGCAGCGGCAGAGTTCCCATCGACCAAAAGATGCACGGTCAGTTCTACGGCGGCGACTGTTACATCATCCTGTACACGTACGGGAAAAGACAGATCATCTACACCTGGTACGACCACGACCAGATACTGAGACAGTTTGAGAAAAGAATTAAAAACTCTGGATTTACCTGTGATACCCTCTGATAATCAGCTCCAAACTTTAGCTTCTCTATATCCAATCATTCATATTTTATTTCAGTTTTTAAACTGAATTTCAAATTATTTAACAGACATATTCTCATAGATTTCACTTAAATGCAACAAAGATAACGCTGTTGATGAAATAATCAGGTGCAATGTGTAAGATGTAATCCCAGTTAGCTTAAATCACCTTTTAGTTTTTTTACTTTTTTTAGCAGCACATTTATGATTGAATGCAGCTTTGAAAGCAGTATTTGTGTTCGGGGCAGCAGGACAAACAGTAAACAAAAAAGCAACATATTGATTTAAAAAGTCAGCATATTGCTGTTTAGTCATGAAATAGTTGTCTTTAAACTAACATGGCAGACAAGAGCAACATTAAGAATCGTTTTCAAGCCCGTCTGATAAATATTTCTCTATTTTTCTCTCTCTTTTAGCTCTGTTTTGGTCTCCACCAGCTCTGATTTTATTTTTGTCACTGAATCTTTGAATTTTAGTCTTTAACTCTTTCTGCTGTTTGGTGCACTCTTGTGGATTATGTTAAGAAAATGAAACATTACAATAATAAAAACATATTTATATATTATAATCTTGAAACAAAGCTCTAATATTTGTTGCATGTCTCTTTGCTGACTTGCAGGCAGGGATCAAGCTCCTCTCTCGATGAGCTGACAGCCTCGGCTTTCCTCACCGTGGAGCTCGATCGATCTCTGGGAGGAAACGCTGTTCAGGTAAAACCAGTGTGAAGAGAAAATGAACAGAATGTGCCTAACAATGCCTTAAAGGGATCTTTCAGCCAGATAGAACAATGAAACATATGAAACACAATCTCACAAACTCAGACACAAAGAACAACTGCCAGCAGTGGTGGTTTTGGATGAGACTCTATTCAGGTTGATGGGATAACTTTTAAAAAATGGTCACTGCAGAGGAACAGTGAGGAAATGTTCAAATCCAAGAAATCATTGATGTCTGTGAATAAGCTCTTTCACCCACACAGTGAAGGACAGACTCCTGCTGACATAAGGGGAACTTTTATGGCACACGACAAGGCGTTTTTGTGTTTTAGTGTGGACGAAGACATATTTGAGAACATAATGTGCATGGACAGGATTTTTTTATTTTAAGAACAGTGGAGAAAAACAAAAACACCCACCGACAAAGAACAAGGCCCTAGTATCTACTGCTCTGTGAGGTTCACTAGACCGATGCTTGACTTTCTTTCTCTCCCAGCAGCTTTTGGTTCAAATATGACTGAAGATCTGGGATTTTGTTTAAGCTTTGGCGCTATTTTATAACATAAATGATTCAAAAATGGAGATTATTTTAAAATGTTCTATGCACGCATGGTGTTTGAAATAAAGGACTTAGGGTATTTTTACACCTTTTTTTAATGTAGTCTGAATCATGGACCAGTTTGTTCCTTTGTTGCATACAGGCTTTGGCCTGTGTTCCCTTGGGACATTTACTACTGACCTAAAAGCATGATGTGTTCGGAAAATGCTCTCTAATTGGTCTGAATTTACTTTTTATGAATACGTGTACAAGGTATCCATGTATGCATCTCTAATACCTTAAGCTGACACAAAGACAGATCCTATAGCCCACCTCGGGTTGATGTCTGTTAGTAGGAGACACTGGATGTTCTTTATCTTTATACCATTTCTAATATAGACAGCAGCCTGATAACAGGAAGAAATGAAGACATTTGTATTTGCCTGTAGTTTAAAGCATGTTTGACTGACTACAGTGGCTAGTTTAATCCAAAAAAGCTCAGAGCTTCCTGCATTTATGTTGGCTCAATGTTGACGAACCTCACCAGATTCTGTGGACAGTTACCAACCTTTTCAAGGAGTCTTAGTCGGGCTTTCACATCAGCACAAATAAACCACACCTACTCTGCAAACGGACTTAAGTTTGTTTCAACCAAACCAAACCGGTTAGGTGTGAAACAGCACTGTCTAGTGATAAATTCAATTGAAATCACTTTAATAACTAATGTTTCATTGTCAGGAGCAAAAGGTTGTGATATTTAAAAGCATAAACAATCATAAGTGGGTGAATTTTAAGAATTCGAAGGATAAGAAAGTAATAATGCAAAATGAGCATTTCTAATTTGTAATAGTCTCTCCATTCATTTAAAAAGAGATATTTCCTAAATGATATTCTTGTCAGATAATTTTTTTCCTCCCTACACTGTCCGTGTGAAAACCTATTTGCCTCTTCCATTGTGTTTGTCCTCAGGTCCGAGTGTGCCAGGGTAAAGAGCCTCCCCATCTTCTCAGTCTCTTTAAATCTAAACCCCTCATCGTTTATAAAAACGGTACGTCCCGTCATTGTGCTCAGGCTCCCACTCCTCAAACCCAGCTGTTCCAGGTCCGAAGAAACCTGGGCACCATCACCAGGATCGCTGAGGTCAGGGTTTATCCATACTCACCACATGAAGAGAAGAACTCTATTTCATTATGAGGTGGTTAACTTTGTATGTGTTTCAGGTGGATGCTGCTGCAAGAAGTCTGAACTCTAATGACGCCTTCCTTCTGAAGATGAAATCTGGACAGGGTTACCTGTGGATGGGTAAAGGAGCGAGCGATGAGGAGTTAAAGGGAGCAGAGTACATGAGCAAAGAGCTGAACTGCAGCAGCACACGCATCACGGAGGGAAATGAAACAGGTCACTGCCTACATTATATTATATTTCATAGCCTGCTGAAGACCCAAATTATATACCAACCTTGTTTAAGAAAAACATGATTAATTTATAATCTCAAGGGGAAAAAAACAAGGATTTGGCTCACAAAGCTTTGACAAAGAGGCTATATATGTTAGCTGAACCTGTTATAAGACCCAAAATATTTTTAAAAACTCAGCCAAGATTGTTTTTTTAAATAAATGCAGGAATTCTCCTTTAAAACTTTCATGTCAACATAAGTAACAGCCATGACTTTGAGCTGGAAAAACAGGTGCTTAAATAAATGCTAGCCTGGACTAGTGTTGGTTCTGCATGGCTTCAATGTAATGAAAGCCTCCTATAATACATAAACAAATAATGTATGACTGACACCTGGACCGGTCCTGCATGGTCTGAGCAGTTGAGTATTTAAACAAACATGAAAACATCAGCTGGATGATCTTTTAAAGTCCTCACTCACATTTTTATTTTGCAGCTGATTTCTGGGCGGCATTAGGAGGAAAAGCAGCATATCAGACCTCAGAAAGGCTGGAGAGTCAAACCCTGACTCATCCTCCTCGACTGTTCGGATGCTCCAACAAGACCGGCAGGTTCATCGTAAGTATCCAGCCCATGCTATTAAAACTCACCCATGTCCATGTGGTGGTTATTGAAAACCTGAACTCATGAGTCAGCTGATTGAAATCTCTTTCTGTTAATTATCAGGTTAAAAAGTAATAATTGAAAAGACTTCGTCATTCTATAATCAAATGAACCCTGGTGTGATCTAACAGAAGCTCTGCGGCATGTTCATTGGTTTGCTGTAGAGCGGTTTTATAATCATTGTGTTCTCATGGCGTGCAGATTGAGGAGGTTCCGGGAGAGTTCACGCAGGACGACTTGGCTGAAGACGACGTGATGCTGCTGGATGCTTGGGACCAGGTAAACCCCATCTGTATCACCTCAGTGATCGCCTCCACCTTAAACATTCGCTCACACGTCTGATTTCTGCTGCAGGTGTTTATTTGGATCGGAAAGGATGCCAACGAGGTGGAGAGGACTGAATCCATCAAATGTGGTGAGATTTCCAGTTTGACTCATCAGCAGAGCTGTTGTAGCGAAGAGGATTAAAGACAGATTATGGTTATGTGTTGTTGCTCCATAATGTTGACTTTGACGGTGATACAAAGTTTATTATGAGAATACGCAATACTGTTTCAGTTCTTGATTTGATGCCTGAGAGATCAGCAGCAGAGAGTGTAGAAAATACAATAAATTACCTCCTTTACCCCAGGGCATTAGGACAAATGTAAACAAAACAGTCACATTCAGTGTCATTCATGGCAGCCGCTTCCAGACCAGCGCTGTTTAAGAACTCGACATGACTTTAGATGAAGCTTAGTTTGAAAATATTCTGATTCAGGATGGATTTTATGTTCTACTAACATCTACAGCATTGGTGTTCAAACTAGCCAACAACTACAACCAGCATCTGGTCCACTTTTAATTGTCTCTCAGCTGGTCAAGCATCAGGAGCTACAGAGGAGGATTAGGGCAACTGAAGAAAACAAAAGAGTAGAAGATTAGAATTGAGGTGCACCTTTTTTCAAAAGTCAATACTCAATTCTGAGTATAAAGTTGTAATACTGGGATTAAAGTCACAATTCTTTTTTTCTCAGAGTTCTGAATTTATTCTTCGAAGTGTGACTTTAACCTCAGAGTTGAAAAACATTGGATCCCAGTTTTTCCATTGGCCCTCATTCTCTTCCATAAAGATGCACCTCCCTGATAACCAAACACAATCCAAATTTCTTGACTTTTTCCTATCATGACTAAGTGGTTTAATTAAAAATTACGCATTTTGGACTTGAGATGTAACAGATGCGATGGAACAAGGAGATTGAGACTTATCCTGATAACAAAAGCACATCATTTGATACATGCAGTGTTTTCTCATGCACACATCAGTGACCAAATGAATAGAGCTTTCCAACCCACTTTTGGGTCCCGTCCCACCAGTTTAGAACCAAGGCTATAGGCTAAAAGCCAAGATGCTATGTGGAGTTGAGCCCTCTTCCTCTGTAGTATTTGTCATTTTTTAATGAGTGGCACTACCTGCTGCTCAACCCGTTGATTCTAATCCTCACATAACAGTAGTAGAAAACATCTTTCCAAACACAAAAACATTTTGTGGGAAGAAAACAAAAACAAACTGCATTACCTAAAAACATTTATGAAAAAAGATTTTGCAAAATTTTACTAAATGTTCTTTGCTCACATTTTTTTTGCATCAATGCAAAACATTTTGTGGACAAAAAACATTTAATCTCATTTAAAAAATGTCAAATGCAACAAAAAACGGCAAACAATACGATAAACAATTTGACACAAGCAAAATAATATGGAATATGGAAATATGCACAAATTGGCATTTTCTTTCTGCTGAAGTTCTAAAAACATTTTAATATTTGTGATATTATTAAATAGAAACTACAGTTATCTTTGGGTGATGTTTTCACCACTAAACATCACCATGAATATTTCTTACTGGCTCTAGATGCTCTATTTATTATCTTATTGTGGTTTAATGTGAAGGTATATCCAGAAGACAGAACTTAACACGGCTGCAGTAAACAGGATGCTGGTCTTTTGAGACATCTGGGGTCCTTTATATCAATAAACAATAGCGTTTTTAACCCTATCTGTTCTTCTTTATGCCTTTTCTCTCCTCAGAGTAAATCAGTAGGCTATAAATGTTCTCTGCCTTTAATTTCACTTGTAATACCTCTCACTGCCACAGGGGGGCACTATGAATACATCTAAAAGCAGGTGTATATGTGTAGTACCACAATGTTAATATTTTCCCACCCCTCTCTTCTGCAGCCAAACAATATGTGGAGTCTGACCCCAGTGGACGGGACAAGCAGACCCCTCTGGTGGTGATGAAACAAGGCCATGAGCCCCCCACCTTCACAGGCTGGTTCCTGGCCTGGGACCCTGCCCACTGGGACACCATGAGCCGGAGCATGCAGGCCATGCGTCTGTAGACTCACATCACAGAGAAACATCTAATAATAATACTTTTATATGAAATCAGTGTGATGAAAGAAACAAAGTCAGTGTCTTTATAAATGCTTTTTATGTGCTTTTATGTTTTTAACCACACTGTTGCACTTGACTTTTTTTTTATTAGTTTTGTACCCGAAATACTTTTTAAGAAATGTTAATGAGTCTTGAGAGTCTTGGATTTTATTTCCTAAATATTGTATCTGGTATGAAATTGTTCGTGAAAGTATGTTAAAAGTCAGCTGTTTGCATGTATGAATAAATAAAGACTAATGTTAAACATTTCTTCTCTTTGTTTGAACACAGATGAATAGTTTTATATGACAGTCGTTTAAGGAGAAACCTTAAGTTCATGTTTTTGTGGTTTCTTAGTTGAACTTTGATGAGTTTTTCAGTCTGTTTAAGAGCTGGTGGGAATAAATGTTTTTTGAACAATGATTTTTTCACATTGATATTTGTAAAAGCTTAAAATACAGTTTGCATATGCACAACTTAAAACCAGATGAGCACAGACAGGTTCATTCAGATAAAGGCATATTTAAGGAAAGTTTCTTAGGGCAAATTCATAATATTAAGAGAGCAGCTGTGAAAAATCCACTGATGAGTAGCAACCAGGTAATTGAAGCTTCTGGTGTCTCTGGAGTCCCAAGAACCTCTCAATGCAGGATCCTCCAGAGGCTTGCTGATGTGCATAAAGCTGTATTTCAGCCACCCTTAACCAATGCCCACAAGGAGAAAGGATTTCAGAGGGCTTAGGAATACATGAAGACTAATTTTCAAACAGTTGTATTCACTGATGAATGCCGTGCTACACTAGATGGTCCAGCTGGATGGAGTTCTGGAGGGTTGATGGATGGCTATCATGTCCCAACAAGGCTGCAACATCAGCAAGGAGGTGGTGGAGTGATGATTTGGGCTGGAATCATGGGAAGTGAGTTGGTAGGGGTGTCAAAATGACCTCAGCAAAATATGTGGAGTTCTTAACTGCCCATTTCCTGCCATGGCATAGGATGGTGCCAAGACACACACCACCCCAGGCTGCAAAATACCTCTGAGGCCTTGGCTGCTGTGGGCATAAAGGGAGAAGAAATCATGGTGTGGCTCCATCACCTCCTAACCTCAACCCTATTGAGCATCTTTAAAAGTAAGCTCCATGAGGGTGGAGTTTACCTCAAAGAAGCAGCTCTGGGAGGCAATTCAGGCATCCTCAAAGGAAATACAGGCAGAAACCATACATGGACTTACAAGTTCAATGTATGAGAGAGTTATTAAGGTGATATCAAAGAAGGGCTCCTATGTTAATATGTAACTTGATCTGCAAAGATGTTTTTGATTGAAATAGCTTTGATTTGAGGAAAATACCTCCTAATGCAAAAAAGTACAACAGATTTATGTTTTTAATCCTTTAGAGACTATTGAGTGCTTTGAAACTCTGTTTTGCATATTAATTTGGAACACTGCATTTTAAGTTATTTTGCAAAAAATGTCATGTCATGTTGGTAATTTTGCGGATTAAAATCCAGATTAAAATATAATTGTTGAAGAATGAAAAAATCTTATTGACTACCAATTAAATATACTATTTAGGAAAAAATGAATAAAAAAGTATATGCATAGAATGCAAAATTGTCCTAAAAAGAGTAAATAAATATTACACAGTTTCTTTATACTTCAATAAATCAAACAATTTTTATCAGTTGGCCCAAAGGATTAAGGATTTACCCAAAATGGTCAAATATTCAACGATTCATTTGGGAAATGAGCCTCATTCAACAGCTAACTTCATAGTAGAACACCTGCTTTTTAACAGGGATCCTTCCCAGCTACATGGAATGGGTGTCTGTTCTTACATCAAGTTGTCTTATATCTTCAGATAGTTCCTGACTCGTAGCTTATTAAAACCTATCAATGAATTCCTAAGCTCAAACCTTTAATCAATTGTTTTTGCAATGTAAGAGATAAATCGGAAAATTAAACAAAATCATTGAAGTCATATGTTTCTCTGCAGTTATTTTTTGTCATGCCTCTATGCAGGTGATAGCCAAGGGTGAAGAGTTTTTTTTTTTTTTTTTTTTTTTTCAGGTTGACGTTCTGTCCACACATCCATCCTTCCACTGGGCCATTCTTGTGAATGTGATATGTCAAGAACTCTTTGCTAAAATGTTCACTCTGAGTCAATGAACTGATGATATTTTAGAAGTCAAAGGTAAAGGTCATTAGGCTTTATGGGCGTCCATCTCTGCCTACATTTGTACCACAGACAACTGGTTGGTAGTTCTAGTTATTTGTAAGTGGTTAGATTGTCATATAATACAAAATGTGTTTTTTTCCTTTGCTGTGCATTGCACAGCAAAGGAAAAGTTCTTTTTCATGTTGAAGAATAGGACATTCCAGCTGTGTATTGACATGAATTATGTTTGAATGCAAATAAATTATCATGTTAATTATGATGCAAAAAAATCAGAACAAAAACACGTCTCAGAATGATGCTGAAAAACGTGTGCATGTATATCTTACCTCTAGGCTGGATTATTCTAATTCTCTTATATCAGGCTGTCCAGGTAAGTCTCAATTTCTTGCATGCATCTTTTTTTATATATATATTTCTGAGATGTCTTTTCTTCCCTTAATAAATGAAATCAACATTTTAAAAGTGTATTTTGTTTTCACTCAGGTTGTGTTTGTCTGATATTAAAAGTAGTTTGATGATCTGACAGATTGACGTGTGACAAATAATCAAAAAATAAAGATAAATTAAGGGATCAGGAATGGGGCAAATTCTTTTTTATATTACTGTATGCTTACAATCAGTTCCTGGGACGGTGAAGGCCTCGCACTGGCTCAAATTGGCTAGTACTTGATACTGCCTTTGTTGTTAGGTTTGGTAAAGCTGGATGTACACTGTGATTTCTGAAAGTGGAATTTTAGCTCACACTGTGCAACTAATTGTAATGCACAACCATCACAAAATTCTAGAAAGCATGAAGTCGGTTCAAATTGCGACAAATGTCAATAGAGTTTTTTTTAAATAGTCTCACACACTGAGGTTAAAGGCAAATCTACTGTCTCTTATTTACTTTTAAAAGCTACAAACAGCGCTAAAACTGCTCTCGCCATCTCTCTCACACACATAAACAGCATTGCCAACAAACACAACTAGCAGTTGAATAATAAATATTCATACACAGAAAGGCATTCATAATGCTTGTATAATTTTTTCAATGCTGTCTGACAGTTTACAAAGGAAAAAAAGGCCCAAAGTTGGAGATTCTGCTCATTGGTCTGTCCATCCATCTAACCAGTCAGGAGCAACTGGTTCGGCTGTGTTCGGACCTTGATTGTCTAGTTTTCTCTGTACACAACATGAAAAACAACGCACAATAAAGCTTAAAGTTGGTGCAACTTCCAGTCATGGGAATTATCTGAAAAAAAAAAAAAAATAGGGTGTAAGTCAAGACCAACTTCTCTAGGCACCTCTGCACAACTGCCTTTAGGGCCACCATACTGATTATGTCTGCTTTATAAAACCACCAATATAAGCTCAGTGTCAGTAAAGAAAAGTATATACATACTTAACTTAATGAACAATTTTTATGCATTTTTTAAAAAGGTGTTTTTTCATTCTCATCCACAAAACAAAAACAAACCAGACTCTAACTATAAACCAAAGTGAAGAAATTAAATATTAAAAATAATAATAATAATAATAATAAAACCTCTTAGATGACATAGAAATGTTTTGAAATAGAGAAATGAGACATTGAAGGGAAAATCTTCGCCATGAAGTTTCATTTTCAGCCTCTCTGTCTCTCTCTAGGTTTCTTCTTTGACTGACAGAAACAGGTGAGGTGCGTGAGCGCGCGTGGTGCGCGTGACAGCAACAGGCGTTGTTCCCTGCCAATCGGAGCATGAGATAGAGGAGAGAGAGTCAAGCACACTAACGTTTAGGCTGAAGATAGACTCGAACAGGAAACGTACCTACAATAGGCTTCTTCAAAATAAAGTCTAAAAAAACCACCAATATCCTTGATTCAAACCTTATTTGTATTTTTTATTGTCTGTAGTCTTATCAGTCTTTAGTTATTTTTGTTTTAGTATAGTATTTTCCTCTTAATGTTTATACAGCTTCCCTTTGTTGTTGTGTCCACATAATAAATAATAACATACCCAGCCAAATGAAGTCTGAAGCAAACCTGAAATATATTTGACAGTCATTCACCATAGTTGTTAAAGTTGAGCAAATGTGGTGCCATCACCTAAGAGGCAGTGTTTATTTTGACAGTGATCAAACCTTCATTTATCAACCACATTATGACTCAAAAGGTTTGTGCTTTGGAGCTTATCTACTTCCTTAAATCAATGAAATCAATGTTTACAGATAAAACTATGTTGTGTCATATATAACACAGAAACAGCAGCTCTGTGTCACCATGACATCAGAAAGAAACAATACTTACTCAGTAACAACATCACAGATAATCACCATAGCAAAACAACAACAACCAGTAAGGTTAGCATAAGGAATGACAAAGGAGAACTAATCTCAGGTCTCTTGACAAAATAATGTTGCTTAAGATAGGTGTGAAAAGTATGTATTTAAGTATCATCTTGTGTTTATTTCCAATATTTTGTTCATAATTTATCAAAAATTAAAGTTGTTTTTTTTTATTTGTTTAAAAATTGGATTAATCTGTGTAATCTGATTTTAAACCAGTGAATGAGTTGTTCGATAACTTGTGTTTGCATTCCTGATTCTGCTTAGCATTGTTATACGCTGAGGGCTTTAGTCCTACATTTATTTTACACATTGTTTCATTTCTAACGCTTGTGTTACATTGTTTTGTTTCATTAAAATGTTTCTTTGCCGTGATTGTTTTGTTTCTTAAATATATTTTGGTACAATATACTTCTTAAAAGCTGTGGGCATTTTGTAAATTGTGGGTTTTTCTCTTTTTTCTTTTTTTTTTTCTTTAAACATTGTTTGTTTTATATATCCTTCATCACATTGTACTTTTAGTATGTTGTTATTGGTTTGTTAAGACTTTTTAAGTTCATAAACATTGTAACTTTTCATACACTTTGCACTTATGATACATTTTTTAATTTTGTAAAAAAAAAAAAAGTTGCACTTCACTTACATTGTTTTGATTGGTTCAGACATTGCATTTTTGGTACTTTATTTTCATAAAAAAATTTGCACTTTTGGTACATTGCTCTAAATGGTAATTCTTTTTTTTGTTAAAACCCCTTCTTTTGTACATTGTTTGATTTCATGAGTTCTGTACACTTTGGATTTATTATTACATGTTTATTCAACCGTTTTAAACTCTTTCAGCGTTTTTTGAACACCTTATTTATTGATTCATTCATTCATTTATGTGTGTATCTATTTATTTTCCAAGTTAAATTCATTATTTATGGGAATGGATGGAAATTATTTGAACATTTGTTCGAATCAGCTTTATTTTGAAACACTTCAGCGGAAGTCGCCTCTGTTTACTGGGATGGACTTGTCGCTGCTGAGGAGAGTAAAGAGGGAAACCTTTCAGCTGAATGTCTCAATGTGAGCGAGGATATGAACATAACATGAAGGCACTATAACCTGTATGGACTAACAACACTTTTTAATGGACCAAGATTGTCTGTGAAGGTACGTTTTAGCTGGCGGCAATGATAGTAATGGTTTTCAGTGAGGAAAACATCGCGATAACTGCTGACATCTCTTTTTAGGTTTTATGCAGTTGCAAATAGGTTACTCCCTCAATAAACGGTTTCTACGTGTTGTCATGTAATTTCACAAAACGTTGCTGTTAAAATGAGGGCCGAATATTGAAACTCACTGGGACCATTAGACCAGTTTAACTTTTAGCATTTTTAACACTTGTTGGCATCGTAGCCTTGAGTCTAGCCCGGTTAATTCTAGCTTAGAACCGAGCGAACAACACGCCAGACTCCGTTAAAAAAATATTGCAATTTAACGGTAATTGGGTTCTGCACGTATGTGAACATAACTCTGCCGATTGTAGTTAATATGGGTGAAAAATTTGTGTAAAGCTTTACAATTCGGCTTCAATTTAAAACACTAGGAAAAAAAGAATTCCTGATTAATGTCCATTTGGTGCCAATTCACCTGTTAACTACAACGCTTACCTTGTTATTAGTGCGCAGTGGGCAGGGCGGGAGCGGTCGCGCAAACCACTAAAAGTGTGGTGATTTTATTAGGATTTGTTGCTTTAATTTGGATCATATTTAAGCCGAATTAATCAGAAGAACTTTTTAGCTCTAACAGATATTAGATTTATGTGCTCTTGGAGTAACCTATTATGTAATGAGCGAGGTAATGTTAATCTATAGATTTTTAAACGGAATTCTGAATGTAAGGTTAAAGATTCAGTGCCCACCCCAATAGTAACGCGATTTTGTTGCGTTTTGATGTTTGAATGTTTACAAATTTTATGCCGAATTAATCAAAATGACGTAACAGGTTTAATTACTGTTAGATTTATGTGCTTTTAAGTGTATTTGTTGGTCTGGGGGCAGGGATTTGTTCGTTTTAAGGCTGTTTTATATGATATTCTGAAGTCAAGGTAATAGAGAAGTCAGCCCATGTTGCTGAGCAACACCTTTTTCTGAAGAAGAATTGAAACCATGTCAGTGTGCTCCCTGAGTCCCTGAAAACAGCTTAGTAGATGGTTAAATCATGATTTTCTGTTAAATGTAAAAGCCTTTAAATCCTTGTTTACTGTTTCATCCTCTCAAAAGAAATTAGCGTATGAAGTCCCCATTGGCGCTACATGTGCAAATGTGCTGCTCCCTCCCTGCTGTTTTATTTCTCATTCATCCCTCAGAGGCAGCATAATGAGAGGATGTGTAGTCTGCGGGGAGATGGGGGAATATTCACTTGTTCTGTGTTTGGTCTTTTGTAAATCAATGGCTGTTTGTGTGCTTTTACCCATTATGCATTACACTGTGTTTACCCCCTCCCTTCTTCTCTCTCCTGTTGCAGCCCTGTGGAATAAAAGCGGCCTGCAGGTCAATATTTGGCAGCGTCTTTTCCTGATTTGGTTACCAACATGGGGAACGGATTATCAGACCATCACTTCCTCTGCCTGCCATCCTTCCAGGCACTCCACATCGTCATTCTGGGTCTGGATTGTGCGGGGAAGACCACTGTGTTATACCGCCTGCGCTTTAATGAGTTTGTGAACACTGTCCCCACGAAAGGTTTTAACACAGAGAAGATCAAAGTGTCACTGGGAGGCAGCAGGCGGACCGCTTCCTTCCACTTCTGGGACGTGGGTGGTCAGGAGAAGCTGCGGCCTCTGTGGCGCTCTTACACCCGCTGTGCTGATGGCATCGTGTTTGTGGTGGACTCTGTGGACGCAGAACGCATTGAGGAGGCCAAAACCGAGCTACATAAGATCACACGTCTGGCTGAGAACCAGGGCGTGCCGGTGCTGGTAGTGGCAAACAAACAGGACTTAAGGAACTCGCTAAGCCTGGCAGAGATGGAGAGCATGCTGGCTCTGGGTGAGCTAAGCACGGCGACACCCTGGCACCTTCAGCCGGCATGTGCCATTATCGGCGAGGGTCTGCAGGAGGGTCTGGAGAAGCTGCACGCCATGATCATGAAGAGGAGGAAGATGCTGCGGCAGCAGAAGAAGAAGAGATGATGTGGGAGCTAAAGAACACGTGAGGTGGATCTACAGAACTAATCATTTGGCCTCTGATTGGCTGAGTTTGATCCCTCCGGTGGGATCAGGTCAGAGGAGGGCAGCAGGATTGATTTTGCCCCTAGGTCCCTGAAAGTCAACAGCAACAAGTCAATCTGAACAAAGTCCAGAGCTGTGCTGCTCAGCAGCAAGCTATGAAGTTTACTGAACTCTTAAAATGAGCTCTGACTCATCTGTTTTAAGTCATTTTGTAAAAATATGTGCTGCTTCTACATTCAGAAACAATCTTTATATTTTTATTCTACCAAAGCTTGTATAGAGATGGCAGACGTGACAGTATTAGAACAAAGAGATGAGAGTATTCTCCATCCATGTTGCACAAAAAAAGGAGATTGGTCCAGAAGTTTACATGCAGAGGAATGGCTGAAAACAGGAAGCAAAATGAGGCCAAGAAACATGTAAACACAAATCAAAGATGGCTGCTAATGATGGAAACTATGAGTGAGATGACTGGTAGAGGACTTTCCTTCCTGTGGGAAGATAATAAGCTATGACGGGCTAAGATAAGAGCACAGTCACACTAATCATTCTTATATGGCATCTATCCTTCTGAGTTAGTCAGAAGCAGAAAGACGGGGATGTCCCAATGACAGAAAGATCATTCAGACAAATTCTGATTTCAATAAGTGTCCTAACAGCATGCAAGCACCAGTTATCCCATTGAATCTTGCAGTAAATTTTAATTTTTAGCTGGTCAGATATGACATCTATCACTTTTATTCAACAGCATTTAGAGGTGGTGAGGCATAAACTCTGTGTTGAAACAAGTTAGAGCACAACATATGCGCATGCATATTAAGTAACCACTGTTTCCTCTCTGATAAACAACTGTTGAGGTGTGTGAGAAAAGTGATGGGAAATCAAGAAAATATTCCTGTGAAACACCCTTGATTCCTTGTCATCTTCCCTGTTCCTTGTTCTTTGGTCATGCCAACACAAACAACAAGAGAGGAAAATAAGAACAGCATGATGGGTCCAAAACTGCGTGTCATGTTGCATTCTTTGTAGGCTGCCAGGACACTACAATAGAAATTGAGTTGACTTTGTTGATGCTGCTGCTGTTAGAACAATCCGTAATGTTTGGCATGTTTGAGCCTTTTGTTGAAGTAATGAATGCATTACTCAAAGTGTAGAAAAATCATGAAATATTTATGTTAAAACTTAACGACAATGGCTGATTGTGTTCTTTAAGATAACTTAATCCTCATAAATCATTTATTAATCAATCATAGAGGTAAAAACTGCTTTGCCTTATATGAAGATGTTCTTTGTACACCTGGGGAGGTAATTTACTATCTCACAAATGCTAGAAGAAGAAATGTTAGCTTCTTCTGCTGCCAAGACAATCATTTATGAATCTTACAAAACCCTATAAAAGGCAACTTTTAGAATAAGATTTTAAAAATCCTTTTTAAAACCATTAACTTCTTAACACAGAGCCTGAAAAGCTTTTCAGTTATCAAACTTAAATAAGGACTGAGTAACTAAGATGAATAATTGGCCCAGGTATTTATTCCTAGAATGTCCATTAACAGCTTTGTTTGCTCTGGCAGTACTAGTCAGCATAAAAGCCCAGATACTGCGTCTAAGAGCCTCACTTTAGTGCAAATGTTAGCAACATCCATCATTCTTTTAAATATCCAGGTAAAGGTCAGATATTGCCCTCTGAAAAGAAAAAAAAACAGAAGAAACAGTTGTGGACTCATCCCTATTAAGGCTGGGCAGTTAATCGAAATTCAGATTAAATCATGTTCTACTGCAATTTTAAAATCACAAAAGGTGCAATATTTCTTTAACCCAAAATGTGTCAAAATATCTGCTCATTTTTTGCAGCAGAGATGTAAACGTTCATTTGTCAGTTTTTCTGTAACAGTTTGCCACATATCCTACTTTCCTCATTTGTGTCTGTTTTTCTTAGTAAAAAAGAGAATGACAAAAATGATCATTCCTTCAACACAACAGTTTATATTGAATTAGCAATGTGAGTTAAAGAAAAACACAATTAGATGTTTTTAAATGACTCAGCCTTAGTTTAATCTATCTAATATTGTGTTGGCTATAATATAGAATGATTTATTACTTGTACATCATTAATGGTATATTAAATCCAATCACAATACTGAAAAAATGCAATTAAAGTCCACTAGTCAAGAGGAGCACAATATGGACTGACTATCCTTCAGATGGAACGACAGCTATGAAAGTGAGAACATGGCAAAAAGTTATCCTAATTAGGTTTGCTTAATGATTGTGATTATTATTAGCTGAGTGTGTATTTATATGTTATCCACAAAAGTGCCCAAGCCTCGGGGTTTATAAAACACCATTGATACTGTAGCAGTGTTCCAGCAAATCAGTTAATTTCAAGCCAAGTTTCATTTTCCAAAAAAAGTACATCCCTTAAGTCGTAATAAGGTAGACAGTAAAATAGAAAATGAACCTTGTTCTCAGTTAGGTGCGCTAGCTTTGTTCAGTGAAAACAGACCCCCCCACACACACCTCAATACCAGAATTTTAATTTTGATGTGATTCTAGTAAAAGTCAGACCCTGTTTTGATATTGGCATCAAAATTGGATCTTGGCATCTATATCAGGCTGTGTCTTGTTTTAAATGACACTTTGAATCACTAAAATAACACATTAAACCAGCACATGGGCTCAAAAAGACATCAGATTTTATTAACAACCCCACCAACTTCTAGATAAACATCGTCTTTATGTAATGCAGTATAACTGTGATAAAAGGCTCTGTTATAATCCGATTGGGACAAATTAAGAAGAAAGTGATTCACCAGATCAGAAATTTAACACCATGCCCTGCCCTATCTGTCATCTCCTTGTGTCTGTTGAAGTTGAGACTCTTTTGCTGTGACCTGCAAAGATTGACGGGTCCCGTCGGCTCAGCAGGACTGTCCCTTGGCTGCCCGTCGAGAAAGCTTCGTGTGAGCTGGATGAGCGTTCACATGACCAGCAGAGATGCCGTCTGAATGCACTTTAATGACAAATGGACTTTGAAAGGACGCTGACAGAATTGTGAATGATTCTGAACCTAAACGAGGTGAAATATTGCTTCAGAAGAAGCGTTTCTATATAAAATATGTTGATGGTGTTGTCACTCTTCAGCTCTGTTTGCAGGGTGTTCATATTTATGTGTTTGATCACTTTGTTCACTCAGAATTAAAAGAACAGTGACGGAGCCTGGTGTTGGTGTTTCTTTATCTTACCAGTGAAGCTCATAATGGCTTCCGGCTGCAGGTTTAATTGTTTTTATGTAACTTCCTAACAGTTTAAAGATCAAACTCTGAGTCAGAGGAGGCGTGGTGACCTCTGCAGGCATTACAGCTCATATGAAGTCATATTCTACTTTGTGTCCCAGTTTAACCTCGCAGTATGCCAAACTTCAGCTTGTTGCATCATAATGAATATTCAAATAAAAAACACTTCATGCATTTATATTAGCTGCTAATCCACTGGGGACAAAGCACAACGTTGGTTAAAATCCAAATGTTCTGCAGCATTCCCTTCATGTCTGAATCGTCTTTATGCTTCAAAGATGGAGACATGTTTGAAAGCCTGAAGAAAATTTTTCTATCTGAAGAGGTTAAAGGTAAAGTTGAAAATGAGTGAACACAAGAAGAAGCATACTATTGTAATATTATTTCAGTCAGGAGCACTCTCATCCTTCATTTAACCATATTATTGTATAATGGATACGGTTTCACCTGGCAGAGAAGGCTCTGCTCAAAAGATGATCCCTGTGTATTGAATGCAATAAAATTATTTCCAAAGCAATTAATACATAGCATGAATCTGAATATGAGGGTGCACAAAGCTTTATGCTATAAAGGAAGAGGCTGGGGTGGAGGAGGTTGAGCTTTGCCAGAACCAGCAGGAGTTGGGTGTTGCATCTGCATTAATGCTAGCAGGGATTAGTGAGAAGAATCTCATATTCAAACAAACAACAGTGTTGAGAGCAAGAGGTGTGATTGGCTGTGAGAGCTGGGAGGCAATAATTAGGATCAGCTGGCCATCAGCTGATCAACGCTGGGCGTATGACTACTGTGTTCTGCATGACCTAAAGCTAGGCTTCATTACGCAGGTAAGAAGAAGAAGACTTGTGAGGACCTAGATCTAATGCTGATGAGCTGAAATGGAGTTGGCTGGGTGGAGGAGGGTCACTGAAGCAATGGAGAGGGGAACAGATTTTTAAGTATGACAGCAGCAGGATGATTGGATGGAGAGAGGTCATAATAGAATGGGATTTGTTTAGAACGTAAGAGACGCCCAGCTGATTACAGAGCAGGACAAATGAAGGAAAAATATTCCTGCTTGAACTTGCGCTAAGCGTCATTTATTGAAAGCAACAACAGCAGTAGCAGGCTACCAGGCAAGTTTGATAACAACAGTTAATAAAATAATTGTAATCCAAGTGAGCAGGTTAACCACCTGACTGGCATTTGGATGTAAAGCGCAGCAAATAGGTAGTGCACTGCATTTGTTTAGCTAAGCACAGTGGGGAAAGCAGGCTATAACATAATGAGGAAAGGACATCCTGTCATTGCTGTGAGCTTTGGACTACTTTACAATATTTCGATGTGAACATAAATCAACCAAGAATAAATACACAACAATGCATCATCTTTATTGCAAACAATGCAAAACAGTCCATCCATTGCATCCTCTTTGCTGAAGTTTCATCTGCCTTTCAGTGTTCTGCTAGTTTTGTTATCTTTGTTTTAGGAGGAGTGAGTGCTCAGTGGCGGTGGGTGGGGGGTCCTGGCTCTCCGTGAGAACAATATGAGCACAAACACATGAAGGGAGGAGATTAAAGCTAGGAGGAAGGGCGAGGTGAGAGAAACACATGAGCAGTCCTGGTCTCATTACTTCACTCTCTGTTTGGGGTTTCTGGAGAGTCTGCAGGATGGATCATGAGGAACTAACTCTCTTTAACACACCCTTTCTCTTGGTCAACAAGTTAGGAAAAATGGAAGTGAAACTGACACATTTGGTCTATGTTTGTGTGATAAACAGATTTTCTATCACTGTATTCTCTCCATGAATCACGAAAATAGTGATGGTAAACTAGAAATCCTTATCACGGATTGTTGGTTGATGTCCTTCCTGCATCTTCAGTAACATGGTCCATTTGCCTGCCCACTGGCTCTGAACATTTTCCATTACATGACCATCTCACGGGGCGGGTGGCGTGCCAGGTTAAGCCGCTCCCTCTTCCCATGGCCCTGCAGGGCTGACCGATACACTGCAGCGCGGTGACAGAGGGGATTTTAGGGGTCACACATTCCCAAACATCCATATCAGCTGAGTTCACTTTGATCCTGGACTCATTAAGACTGGATTAAAGAGGGAGGAGAGGGGGGAGTGGGACCACCAGAGACATAGGGCGAGGTTTTAACAACATCTGCAGGTCATGTCATAAACATGGATCTGAGACTCTTATCAACACTAAATTTTAATTTCCTCTTTAGGTAGAAGTGAAGGTCATCCTCGAGTCTCAGTATCTATAATCACAGTGCAATTTCTCTGATGCCCACTAGGGGGTTTCTGTAGGACCAGCAAAAGTCCCATCTACCCCCATATTAAAATGCCGATTTCTACAGCAGGAATAAACATGTTTACAGCCTGGTTCATAATTTTTCTTTTTGTCTGAATAATTATTGTTTTCATGGGGGGTCACTGATGGCCTCATGTGACTGCGCCCTTACTCTCTATGATGTTGAGGACATTGGTTCTCAACTTTGGAGCTGCTTTCTGTGGGTCGCAAATGTTTGCCTGGCTGGCAAAAAGTGGAACCCTAAACTGATATTCATTTGCATATTTTATGTTATTTCATCTAACTTTTGTAATGACTAACTTTTTTTTGTTTTCTCAAGATCTCGCCATGTTTATCTTGTTATTTTTGTACAACAACGCTGGTTTTCCCATGATGATGTACTTATTTCTCATGATCTACAGAAGGCAACAGAAATTTGCATGCTTCCACAGAAACAAAATTAAGTACAGTATACGTGTTCATATCCTACCAGGGTTGCTATAATAATAAGCTTTTTAACATTTTCATTTTTGGACTCTTTGTTCAATCCCATGTTTTGTTCCATCAAAGGTGCCTGAATGTCTTGACAAAATTAAAATGTATGGATGTGTTTCTACATAGACAGCTCTTGACCCCCTTTTGGGTCCCGACCCACTGATTGATAAACTCACATGTTGAAGAAACAAGCAAGTATGTTATCAACCTTGTTTAAAGAAATTTTGTTTTTTTCACAGACTCAGTCAAAAGCACTTCATTACCCACAATCCTAATTGTTTGCTAATTTCAGCCGTGGTCTGCTGCTAGTGAAGTTAATGGTTGTGGTAAAAGTGGGCGGTAACTGTTGAGCTCTGTAGTGACTACAGATGGCACCGCATACGTCATAGAGCGCTAAATCAGACAGAAATTTTTGAGAAAAACTCAATTGCAGTAAACATTTTTTAAACATTTATTTTGGGATTTTTGTGCCTTAATTGATAGAGGACGACAGTGGATAGAGTCAGAAACAAGGACGAGAGAGTGAGGAGAGACATGCAGGAAAGGGTCAAAAGCTGGATTCAAACCTGGGCCGCCCTCGTTTATGGGACGCACCTTAAACCTCTAGGCCATCTACTGCCCGGAGTATACAATTTTAACCAGGAGAGGGCAATTGCCATGTATATTTAGAAAAGAAGTGGAATTTAACTCTTTGAGAACAACATTGTCAAAAAGAGACAGGATATTTAAAGTTAAACAACTTCGAACAATAAATCACAGCCACTTACTTTTATTCCCTCTGAAGCTAGCCGTTGTCTGCTCTAATGATGCTATCCATGCCTTTGTAGCTCTTATGGAGGCTTTTACAGTGAGTCTGGAACATGGGTGACTTTCCAGGGCAGTTATAGATCAATTCCACACTAGCAACGTCAATATTCAACACTTTTTAATCCATTTTTATTCTATTTTCGATCGTTTCTGCTGCTAGCTTAGCATTGGCCACCATATTGTTCATTCACAATGCATTGGGGAAAGGCTGTTTCAGCCAAAGGTAGGCATGTCTTAGCAGTGGAGACGGCCACAACATCTGATAATAGAGAGAAAGAGACACAGAGGGCCCGTGATGTTGCCCTCTGTGTCACTATAGACAGGAACTGCTTTGAATAATGACTCAAAAACTGCCTATACAAAAAAGTGCAGGGACTATTTAATACATTTGATTGGGTTTTTTGTTTTCACTGTTTTTCGATTTGGTTTGTCATAGTTGTATGACTTTAAAAATTTGTAATTTTCATGTTTATAAAGTAATATTTAGGACTACTTAAACTTGAAAAGTTCAAATATTTTCTTTCCCACAGCTTTACAACTTTATGATACTTAAATTTGTATGTTTTCTTCTTAAAAATAAATGTCTCTTCTTTATCTTTTTCAACTTTTTAAAGTGGCCCTCATAAACTACTGCACTCTTTATTTGAGTGGGTGAAAATTTGGGGAAATTTGGGTAATTTGGGCATTGATACTGCAGCATTTATAGTTTTTTGTTCAGGGTCCGTGAGTACAGATCATCAAAACTTTAACAGCTGGCAAGAAACTTTTAGAAAAGAAAATGATTCCACTTTCATGGTAAACTTTTTGTTGTTGGATTCACCCCAAATTCTCTTTCTCTCACCAATTGGAGAATCAAACTTTCTTCCTCTTGTCTGTGTTGAACTAAACCGTCTACTCTGGACAAACTGTCCAACTGCCTCTCCTCTCAGTGGGTCTGAGTTTTGGGTGGGGGTGCCAGTGTTGGGGTGGGGTTTTGGTGGCAGACAGCCAGGCTCTTCTCAGGAAACTGAAGCAGGCGGGGAGCGGTTCCTCTTCCTTATCGCCTTGTCCTTTCCTCTGCTGTGACGACTGCACTTTTTACTCTGTTCACACCCTTTCAGAGACACACTGACCAGATTAACATTCACACAATCAGCATGAACAACACCCACGACGCTCACACACCCACAACCTGCTGAATACACACATGTCAGTTGGATGGTCAAACTTTCAAAGTCTATTTCCAATACAGTGAGAGAGCGGGGGATCAAAGAGTGGACGACTGAAATACACAAAACACCAGTAAACATGACAGCAGGGAGGGAAACAGCTAGATCCTGTTGTTTCTAAATTTACATGTTTTTGACTGAATGTTGTGTCTGGAGGAGAACACGGAGAAGATCGTAGTATTTATAACTCATGCTTTAGTTTATTCTGCACATGCTTCGATGTTGGAGTTCAAACAGAGGACTGACATCCATTTGGACCCTATTTTTCAGTGTTACATAAGGACTGAACCAGCTCTTAAAGTTATGGATTTAAGTACCTGACAGTTTATGCTTCCCGTTGCACAATGTTGGATGTATTTTTTACATTTGAATGCTTAAGACCCAATATTTTGATGGCATTTATTGAAATATAAACTACTGAGGCTGAATACATGCGAGTTCGAAAATCTGAACTTCCAGTGCTTTGATTACAACTTGTATGAATCAAAGGGTGAGATTCACAAAGCAGGGATTGACACAACATTGGGATGTTGTCAGGGTTTGTGGCAAAAAAGCAAAAACACAAGAAGGACCCAAATTAAGAAAACTTAAAAGAATTTAATGAAACAAACTAAATCCAACACAGTGAAAAACCAACTTAGGAGGATCTCAGGGAAAATCTACTAAACAAAACTTACTTAAAACAAAATCCATCAAAAGCAAAATCCACAGGAAGGCAAAAAACACTGGAGAATCACAAGGAAAAACAGACTATGTTTACATGCAGCCAATAACCCTTTCATTACCAGAATATTAGCAATAACCTGGTTGCACACGGCCATGTAAACACCAATAACCCTTTTGAAAAACCGGAATATGCTCATATTCTGTTTTTTAAAAGCCCAAATATGAACCCTGGGCTACTCCTTTTCTAACCCAAATATTTGGTCATTATACGCCTATCGGGATATCCCCATCGAAAGGAACATTAATTTGTGTATTGCACATGTTCTATTTGCAAGGATTCTTGGTCTTTTGAGTACAGGAAGTTCTTGTTGTAAACATGGCGAAACACAACACAACACCACACTTTTGGTGTTGTCCAGGGGGCTCTGGTGGAAACGGGTAGCATGGATACGGAGAGCACAGCTCTGGCACCATTTCCTATTTCTTCACGTTCTTGCCTTCCATTAATGAAGAAAGTGAGACAGAATAGTATCAAGCAGTGTTTCCACTAGACTTTTTTGTCCCCAGTCAAAATGACCGGCAGTCCTCAAGAATTCCGGCCATTTAGAACAACTACCGGACATTTGCTTTAACATTATTTGCTGCATTAACAGCAGCAAAACGCATAAATCTCTCTCTTATTTTTTTTGTGTAAGTGGTTTAAAGTATCAAAATGAAAGCTGCGCTTTTCCTTACACACGCAGTCAGTTACACAATATATGCCACTGTTAAACTCATCAACAACAACAGTTAGCTTCACATCAGCACCGTTAGCCTGTTAGCTCATTGGCCGCTATCATAACTTTGCAGCTTACAACAGCCAAATACCATCCTCCACCAACAACAACGGCGCATCCAAACACATAACAAAAGTGCTCTCTTAACTGGACACTGCGTTAGAACTCTACATTTCAAATGAAAAATGAGTCTTACTGTCAGCTGCTAATATCAGTCCTCATGATGATATATAACTAACCTCTTTGAAGAGAGACAGAGCCTTCATTATAAGCTCCAAGCGGTTCATGCCGTTCTGCACGATGTGATTCTGTGTTTACTTCAATCCAACTTTATCTGAGGATTGGACATAGGTAGTTTATCGAAGTCCACTACAACTCTGCTCGGCGTAGGCCTCTCTCTCTCTGCTGCTGCATCGGTGTTTATGACACTCACCCCTTTGTTTCAGTCTCTTCATTACTCGAAGCCGATGACACAAAATCCCTCCATACCACTGATGATAGTAAGCCTTTGGTTAACCAGGAAAACCTCACTTAGATTAAAATTCTGCTTTACGAGAAAGCTCTGGTCAAACTTTCCCACTTTCCCTGCATAGTCCCCAGCAATACTGAGCCTTTGCAGAGCTTTGATGTCATTGTGCATACATAATTAGCCATGTGCTAGCCATCTGAGGAGATAAACAACTCCAGCACCACAGGGCAGTAGACGTAGTAAGTTTAGGCAACGTTTAGTCTATATTAATGTATTCTCGCAACATATCTTCAAGGTTACACAAAATATAATATGAAAGTATTCAGTATTTACTTATCTGGTCATTTGTATGTTTTCTGCCGGACATTTTTATATTTTTATCTCCTGGACTTCCACCCTTTTTACTGGCCAATGACTGGCAAATGCCGGCTAACGGAAACTCAGGTGTCAAGTACTGGTGGTGGGTCAGTACCAGCACCAAAGCGCAAACGAAGGCGACTGCTACCGGCCCCGGACTGTTCATTATCTGCCATGCAGCTGTTGTTGTTGTTGTTGTTGTTGTTTTTGGATACATGAAGAAGAAGCGGAAATGCCGTTATCCATGCGTTGAGACGTTGTCCATGCATCGCGGTTTTGATCGGGATATCCCAATTGATTACAATTACCATGTATACAGGAGTAAGCCTGTTTGCTCACACATGTAAACGGGTTATTCCGCATGTTTCAGAAACCGGAATATTGACCTTAACCCGAATATTGACTGCATATAAACATAGTCACAGAGGAAGACGTGACTATCTGACAAAGGACAGGGAGAAACACAGAACCTAAATACACAGGGAGTGATTGCACAAGGAGAGACAGGTGTGGTTAATGAGACCCAGGTGAAACTATTGAGGGTAATCACAGTGGAGGGAAACTGATGCAGGAAGAAAAACTGGAAACACACTAAAGGGAAGGCAACGACAAAATAAAACAGGAAACATGGAACACTTCACAAGACAGTACCAGGAAATGCACAAGGACTGAAAGACAACAAAATAGTACACTAGAAACAACAAATAAGGAAACACTGGAAACATAGGAGAATATAAAGGCAACAAACTAACAACCAAACTGAAAACAAAGAACACAACACAAGGAGGGAAACACAGGGAGGAAAAAAAAATGATTTACAAAACACACTAGAACTATACAAGAAATAATGAAACACAAAAGGTAATCAACTAAACACTAGAAACATGAAATACACAGAATAAACAAAAGTAAAAGTGTGAATAAAGTGGCAAAAAAGTGGCAAAAATGGGTTAAAGGACAAAAATGGGATAGTGGCAAAAATTAGCTATAAGAGAAAAGGGGCAAAAAAGGGTAAACAGGGGCAATATGGGTTACAGAGGCAGAAAAATGCAAAAAGCTGCCAAAAGGGTTAAAAGCGGAAAAAATGGGTAGAATAAAGGGCTGAAAAGAGGTTACAAAGTGGCAAAATGTGATAACTGCAGCAAAATGGGCTTAGAAATGCAAAAGGGGCCACAAAATGGTAAAAAAAAACAGTGAAAAAATGATTGTGAAGTGGCAAAAATGGGTCAAGAGTAAAAACAAGAGCTAGGTGCAACGATGGGCTAAGAAAGGTAAAAACAGGCAAACATCAATAGGAATAACAGTGAAAAGTGGATAAAAAGTGCCAAAAAAGGGTTAAAAGTGGCAAATATAAAATATAAAAAAATGGGACTAAGAGTGGTATGAATAAGTAAGTTGAATATCAGAATGCAATGATAGCTTGACACACAAGGTTAAAATGAAGTAACTGTTAGTCACCAATGCAACTGACCCAACACACACGCATTGACATCACTAATACATGTCAACCGGGGAGAGACATTTTGCTGTCAGGTTATTAAAATATTCAGGCCTTACCTGCTCTGAGGATGCCAAAATTAAATTTGCATATATTAACTAAAATGATCATCAAACACTTTTTAAATAGTTCATACAAGACTCTTTTAGTAAGAAAACATGTTTAGAATTTTTTTTAGGTTTTTATCAACAAAAGTATTTAAACCTATGATGAATTTTGGCAGCAGTGTATCATCAAAGTTACATGTTATCATGTGTTTGCACAAGATCTTTTTGGTATTACCTGCCAAGGGACTGCGGATGCAAATTATCAGTTTTGCTAACGCATGTTTACATGTATGTTGTACTTATGCTCATCAGTGTGCTCTGTCACTTAAAAACATTTCAAATAAACCAGTTTGTGACTAGTCTGCATCAGAATTTAGTTGCAGTTCAAACAAGAAAGTTCACAGTTTTAGGAGCTTAGGGCTCATATTTTTGTTGCCATGGTATCAGAGGTATTGTTGATATTTTATTTTTATGAGTATCTATGGGTATGTTTTAGATTCTGGTGTTCTAAGAACCTGAATGACTGGCGAAAGCACCCAGATTCTCCACTTCTTCTTTATATTTTAAGTAAGTTATGTAAAGAATTGCAAAATTTGCACAATGTGTCATCTTGTGGGGTCCTTGGTAACACTCAGCCTTATTTATGAGGATGGAAAATTAAGCAATGTGGACAGATACAAACATGCTACTAGGTTACAAAATGCCAACTCCCTTCCTTAAAAAAGTGAATTCAAACTACTTTCTATGTCAGTTCCTTCTTAGCGGTACTGTTCTGTCTAATCTGTACCGTCCTCTGTGTTACTGTGCATGTGTCTGATATCACATGACTAACCGTGTGTCCGTTCACAGCTCCATGTGCTAAGCAGCTGTGTAGTGATGGGACTCCAAACATCCTGAGCGCTGAAAGGGAGAAAACAGGCTGTACTAAAAGCCGTTACATAATGTGACCTTTGAGCTGCTGCTCTCTTTTATCTCTGGTTAAACAGAAGCAGCCGTCAGCCCTGGTTAAAGCCAACCAAAGGTGCTTTGAAGCTTTTACCAACCTCTCACTGCCCACCGCCTTTATCCTACCTGATTCAGAGCTCAAATCTGAACTCATCTGTTTCTCATGAAGGACTGTGTCGGAGGTTTATGATTATTCGTGTCAAGAGTTTGGAGCTGTGACACTGCCTGAAGACAACAACAACACCCTCTCCTCCTTATGGGAAAGGCTGCATGCTATCCACGTGTCTCCATGTTTACCAAATTAATGTTTTTGCTGCCTGAATCTCCACTACAAAGAAATTTGATTCATTATTAAACACTATTAAAGTCCATCTCTTTTGGCCTTCAAATGATCAAAGTAGCTATCTGGAAATCAGCTGCAGAATAGAATGTAAAAGGTTATAAAGGTTTTGTAAAAGGATTTTCTGTCAGAGCCTTAGACATTTTTTTTGCATCCATCCCCTGACTAATACTTTTCAATAACCTTTTCTCTGAGTTTCTTGGAGTATTCTTTTGTCTTCATGGTGTGATGGTAGCCAGTAATACTGATTAACCAGTGACTGGACCTTCCAGACACAAATGCCTTTACACTACAATCACTTGACAAGTAATTAATGAATCTGGATATGATTTCAGTTTGCAGTGCATGAATAGAGTAGATCATGTAGACAGTTTTAGTGCATAAGTGTGTTTTCAGTATCTTGGCACCAAGAAAGAAAATAAAAACAGACAGCAGAAAACACCAGAGAGATATCTGGCAGAAGATTTATTTTTTTCCTCAGAAAACCTTTCTGTCTCTGGGTGAAAAACTTTATTTTGGATAAGTTACCCCGCACAGTCCGAGCTGCAGAGCGTCTTCATGTGCTGGATTAAATCATCCAAACACATGCTTTAAATCCCTCTGCACATTTTGTTTTTACTCTCTCAGCCCTGGCGTTTTTTTTTCTTCAACTTTGCGCTCACTGAGGTGGAGACTAACTAGAAAAACACCATTAAAAATCCAGCTGTCATTTCTACACCCATTCCTCCAAAGTGTTACATAATGTGGGCCTGATGCTCCAAACATGCTGGATCTGGTCCCCCGTCTTTGTTCCTCCTCCTGTATCTTCAGCGATCCTTACATCGGTTTATTTATGTCTCCTACGCCTAAATATTTCAGCAGAAAACGACATGCTGAAGAAGATACTCATCTTTGAGTGCTAGTTAATGTTCCATTTCCCTCCTAAAGCGAGCTAAAGTCTGCCCGGCAACAGATGTGCTTTTTATTTCAGCCTGCAGCTGACACACTTTTGTACTCAGGCCTGTCACACATGCTGAAATTATTCATATACTGTATAAAGGATAGCTAGGAAGCTGTAAATGGTTGTTAAGAGGGGGAGACACTAGTGGGGAGTTCCCATGATGCTTCATTTACAGCTCTGAGCGGCCTGCTGAGGGGACCAGGAGATAAAATCCTCCCTTTTCGGCTTGTGTTTGAACAGCCTGATGAGTCGGCCAGCCACTCTTTAAAGGAGGTGACAAATAAAACACACCTGGAGCATCCACACACCAACAGTTGTGTTTGTTTGATGTGGCTGTTTCTGACCTGTGCTGCTTGAAAACAAAGCAGACCGTTTGTTAAGGTTTAAAGGTGAAAGATAACCTAAGATCAGGGTTAATCTTCATGGTGGGGATGCTAAAGCTAACAAATATTCAAGATACATCAATGCAAAATCTCGAATCTGAAGTGTTTTTGTCCAGTGTATAGCTCAAAATATCTCTTTACAGTTATTTAAATGCACACTTATCTTCAGTCAGGATTAACATCTTATCTCAATTTTTAAAAAAACATAAAAAAGTAAATTAACTGATGATACAGGCTTACATTTACAGTCAATAAGACTGATATTTACTGGCAGTATAGATCAGTAATTACTGTCAATTCAGGCCTATATTTACAGCTGACATAGGCCATTTTTGGCAGACGACATGAGTCCATATTATGATGGATATAGGCTGATATTTACAGCCAGTATAGGTAAATATTGACTGCCATTGTAAGTCCATATTTACAGCAGACATAGGTCGATTTTATACAGCTGTTACAGGTTGATATTAACAGTCGATAGAGGCAGATGTTTACAGCTGAATTAGGGCAATATCTATATTACAGCCAATAAAGGTCCATATTTAACATTTGCAATAGGCCGATAATTACAACTAATGTAGGGTGATATTTACGGCTGATATAGGCCAATAAATACACTCTGCAAAGGCCAATATTTACAGCTTATAGGCCAATATAGTGTCAGTATTCACCGCTGATACAGGCCAATTTTAACAGCTGATAAAGGGATATAACATGTCAATATAGGCCGACATTTACAGCTGATATAAAGCAATATTTACAGCTGATATAGGGAGATATTTACAGTCGTTAAAGGCCAATTTACTATACAGCTGATAAAGGCTGATTTCAACAGCTGACATAGTCCCATAATTACTGTCAATACAGGCCAATATATACAGCCAATTTAGTCCAATAATTACACCAGATATAGGCTAATATTTATAGCCAATAAAGGACGATATTTTCAATGGATATAAGCTGATATTTTTAACTGGTATCAGATGATAATAACAGACGACAGAGGCCAAAATGATTTGTAATAAGTAAAGATGTGCTTCTACAGCAAGCAAAATATAGGCTACTTATTAAATATCTTGAAACAAGATGTTTTGAATTCTGAATATTTTAACTCCGCCACCCATAGACTGTAGAAAGAATTGGACTGTGATGTCAGCCGTCTGTTTACAATAGGCAGACCCAAACAGCTTTTGTGGCCAATCCACGGCAGCTTCCATATTGAAATCGCTGTCTCAGCTGAGCTTTGGATTAACCTAACGGCCAGCCCACTAAATGTGACTTCCTGTCAGCTTCTGCCTGTCGAGCTATCTGTCATTCAAATGAGACCCGCCAATCAGTCTGCAGTGAGGTTTTTCCTAAGTATTATCTGAAAAAACACTTCTACAAAAAAATTCACCCCCGTACAGTGAGAGCACATGAAGAAATTAGCTAATGAGACACTTCTGGTTTTTCTGAACCAGGCTGTAAAACAGTTTATTTCTAGTGTAAAAAACGGCTGTTTAACAGGTGTTCAGACGGGACATCCCGTGTTCCTGCAGCCAGCCTCAAGTGGACACTTGCTGTATTGCAGGTTTTTGCACTTCCACATTGGCTTGATTTTTCAGGACTGGAGGTTGCTGCTTGCTGCCACCAGGGGGCCCTTAATCAAAACAATAACATGTTCATGTTTTCAAGTTCATTATTTGGACTTTTTTTTGTCTTCATTTGAAGTGGACAGGACAGTAACCAGGGTGAAAGGTAATTAATTACATCTACTTTAGTTACTGTATTTGAGTAGCTTTTTAGTTTGCTTGTACTTTTTTAGGTACTTTTTAAAATCAGTACTTTTACTTTTACTTAAGTATATTTTGAGCGAAGTATTGTACTTGGTTATATTTCAAATTGCATAAAGTAGGCTACTGAGTAAAAAATAAACACTAAAAGCCAAAATGTAGAGGTCTAAGCTATCTGCCAACAACAATAAAATGGGTACAAGTTTGACTTCTACAACACATGGCATTCAGTAGCAAATAGTGTGAGAATGATCCCACATTTTATCCTGTTGCATTATACTTTAGGTTAAGTAACCCCTTATGATTAAAAAACCTTGTTTGGAGATCCATATTCTCTTGTTTATATTGCATATTAAAGAAATACCATATTTCACCTCCAGACCACAGTAGTTACTATGTGCTCAGTACTCTGAGTAAACTTTAAATGACTTATTTTTTTACTTTTTCTTGAGTAGATCTATAGAGCAGTATTCTTACTTCTACTTGAGTATAATTTAACCAAATTAACTGTTCTTTTACTTGAGTACAACTGTATGCTACTTTTTCCATCTCTGACAGTTACTACCTCCAAAGCTGGCACAGAGGAGGGATTATCTCGCCCCTGCTTTGTAACTCAGGTAGATTGAGGTAGAGGAGTAAATATCACAGATTTAAACACTGCTGTGAATTGGCCTAATGATTTAGTTTGTTAAGGATGACGCGAAAGCTGTAAATCTACCTGGCATACAAAGAACATTAAAAATACACCCAGTTCTTTTAGGTTTTTTAGTGGGAAGGTGAGGCATATATTGAACTCTAGCAGAACTTAAACTTCCTGATCAGATGAACACACAGCCAGTACAATGGTGAAATTAAATGCTGGGTATTTCCTGTTCTATATTTCACTAGCAGCTCTCTACAAACATGATGATAAAATATTATTCCTGTCTGATTTCAGATCCTGCAGCTGATGTGTGATCTGTCAGAAAAACACAGACACTCACAGCTGCCTCCTGTTGGAGCTGCTTCAACCATTCACACCACCATCAAACACACAATCACACACTTTTTTCTGCACGCTGCACACACCTCCAGTTCTCACACTGACCATGAGTTATTATGATCTGAGGGTTTGTCTGGTTCTTCTTTGTCTTTAGTTTGGCTGAAAATCAAGAAACAGTCCATAACAATCACCTTGATGTTGGCATTTGATTATATTTTTATTCTAAAGAGCTAGTTACCCCTTCATAAGAGGATCATGAGTTTTTGATTTAACACATATTAATGCTGCAAGCTGTTCATCTGTGGTATAAATGTGTTAATTATTGCAACATCATTTTAATCACTGTGGGCACAAAAAAAAATGCAATTTGCATTCACACCTGCAGCTCATCTAAAAAAATGCAGTTTTGTGCATGTTGTGAATCCAGGGCTAGTAAGAGAGATGAGTGACAACATAGTCCATAATTAGGGGCAGCTCTCTTCACCCTAAAGTCCAGTGTGAACAATAGTGTCATATTCTCAAGCATCCACCCAAGTCCACTTATAGAGGCTGTCTTGAGAGAGATTTATGCATATTCAAGGATGATGTGTCATTAAAAGGATTTCAATACTAACTCAAACTAATGTTAACCTCGCAAAACAGATAGACTAGCCATACTCGTATACACATAAATTCCTGGAGGGAAAAAAGTGTGGACTTGTTTATTATCGCTGGTAAATGATCTGTCATGATCCCCTTGGTCTCTTCACACAGGAAAATCAGGATAATCCATAAAGAATGAAATCCCTAATAAATGTTATATCAGTAGTAATCAGCAGTGGGTAAAAACTGTAATTCTGGGGTATAGTAGTCCCATTAAAGTCACATAAATTGATGTTTGCCTTGTCAGTTAATCCTTTAAACCCCTCACAGTGGGTTTGAATGTTCCTCACTGTAAATATTTACGGGTTGAATTATGTTAAACTCTTAAATCCCTGCAGAGGAAGCTCCTGTCCCCCACTGTCAGGGTCTCCTCCTACCCTGAAGGAGCTCCTCGCCAATGTTCACGACCTGTGGGTGAGGAGAACAATGGAGAGAGGGGGTAGGAGGGGGAGTTTCCTTTGGAAAAGTAGAGGAGGACATGAGGAGGAACGCTTAAAGTCCAGAACCATTTCTTTAAAGTGAAAAAGGATTCAACCTTGACATATAATCTCACACAATGTGGGGTCAAAGGTCAAGGTTTGTTTTTCCTTTTGGTGTTTTGTGTCTCCTGACCTCGGCTTTAGCTCCTCTGGGAGTGGCAACAGCCTCTCCTTATCTGACAAAATGTGGACCTTAGCTCTGTCTCTGCAGTATGTTTACAAGAAAAGAATCAAGTTTTTACAATTCAGTGAAGGTTACTGATTTCGTATAGATGCTGCTGAAGGACAAACAGTTATAGTCCCAGTCACCTGATCATTTAGTAAGTATACATATCATGGCTTGTGTTGCAGAATATAGATTCATGAAATTAAACATCTATTTGAAGTATTAAAAGATCAAATTTGCACATTTTAGCTGTCTAAATGTTTTCCATTAGACTTCAAACATTCATATCAGTGTTTTTCTCTTTCTCTGATGTTGTCTAATCTCTCGTCTGTTTACTGAATATTTCTCTGATAAACGGCTCTGCTGTCTCTTCTTTTCACCTTGGGAATTCCTCCTCAGATTTTGATCATTAAAGCTCTGATCTGCTCTTCATCATGAGAGCGGAGTTACATAACTTCTTAATTAGACACTGCATACCTCTGCTGCTGATGATCCCTGTGGTGGATTAGACGTGATCTGGTTCGTTGGAATACAAACAGATGTAATATGAATATACGTAATGGTGTGAGGAACTATGTAAACAAATACTGCAAATCTAGTTATTATAAATAGAATGAAAACAACCGATTCTTAGAGTAACACCAAAGTTTCATCTGAGGTGAATCTCCCTTAATGTCATGACCACTTAAGGTAGACTTAGTACAAGCTACTGAGGGAGAAATTATGATATATGTTCATGTAGAGGACATCATATCTAATGTAATCAACCTCATTTTAAGAAGATCATGATTTATTAACAATCTCAGCCAAAAGTACCACATTACCCACAAATCTATTGTGTCACAAAGATGTCCCTGATTGGCTGAACCCACCTTTCTGCATTTGCCAATAGAAGTGAATTCCACGGTCACTTTTAGCAAAAGACAGTTTGAGCTGGTTAAGCTGCATCAGCTACACAGATAACATAGCTATGTAGCTAACATAGCTAAATCTGGTCTCACAGAGCAGCTACATAAGCTACATAAGCTACATATCGATGTTATCTATGTACTTAAAGGTACAATGTGTGGAATTTGGCATTTTAGCGACATCTAGCGTTCAGATTTTAGAATGAGCCAATCTGTTACTGAAATGTCATCTCACTAGGCGACGTGAGCCCGTGAAGACCAAAAAGGATCGTGAGCCGGACATCAATTACAGCGACGAGGTGAGGGTTTATTCATTCATTTTTGTAGCCATTATTTTTATAGATTATAGGTCAGTCTTCTCGTGTTTCGCTCTTTCTGTCCCCAAAACGTTGCCGTAGACAACATGGTGGTTCGTTATGTCAGTCTCCCTGAGGGCGACCCGCAGTAATGTAAATTTAAAAAGCTTTTTTCTAATTTTATGAAAAGAAAACAAAAGGTTAAAGGGGATGATTGTGCACTTATTTTAACATACTTCACAGAGATATATAAACATTATATCCCACGTACACCGTTTCTGTTTGGTGAAATGCAGCCAAATTTTACACATTGTACCTTTAAGTGAGCTTAAGGTACGGTTGCTAAAGTTCACATTGCTAAAGCTCACTTAGCTATAGATAACCAGTCTACGTTACCAACATAACTAAGCTTAGCAATGTTAGCTTAGCAATGCTAAGCATAGCAATGTTAGCTTTAGCCACATTGCTATCTCTGCAATGTTAGCTTTAGCTACATTGCTATAGCTAACAATGCTAATGCTAACTTAGCTACATTGGCTTACGTAGTAGGGTTATCATTATACAACTTGATAAAGATTTTTTACTTCTTCCTCCTAGAAAAAGTAGAAACCATCATATTTTTGTTATTCTTTAAGTTACCTATGGTAGACAGGGCTGGTTTTTTATCTACTTTTGGCTGCAAAAATGAATGAATTTCCATGTTGTGATTAGCAGGTTCAGTTCATTTTTTAATTATCTATTTTGTTTTGCACTTATTGACCCTAACACTCAGCAACTATGAGCCAACCTGAAAGATTCAGGGGTTTTGAGAAAATATTTGGAGGCTAAAGACCTTCAAGCTAATTCTTTGCTCTGCCTGTGTTGTTGGATCAGGCATGTCTACATGTTGGTGTGTTTGTAAGTCATGTGTGTTGGCAGCCCACGAGAGTCCAAAACTTAAGAGAACCATCACTTAGAAGTGATCTCATCTCCCCTATAGCACCTGCAAAACATGAACCAGCATTAGATTAAAGGGGTGCTTTTGGTGCTGTCAACTGCCCCTGCAGCAACCCCCTATACATTTTTGATGAGGTAAGCTGCAGTGTGTTTCACCAAGGTACAAAATTTGAAAAGCATCATGTCCAACACTAAAACAGGTCCCTGTGCCTGAACTCTAAACTCAGAAGAAATCAACTATCGTAAGCTAAAAGTTCAAATTTAGGTGTATTTCTGCTCATTTCTAGTGATCCCTGGCATGACTCAAATCCTTTAACCTTAAGGCTTAAGTCATGTTATTACAGAGAGTCGGCAATAACCCCACCTCTTCAAATAAATGAAAGTGGTCTTTGTGTGTACATAACCTAGAAGCGGTGTTATATAATCCTGTCCAAGTCATGAGAAAGTCTCTGAGAGGTCGAGTTCAGCAAAAAGAAAAGAACACAGACTTCAGAGGAACAAGCTCTTATCAGCGCTCACAGTGTTTGGTTATCTGTTTCCTGATGAATAAACTTTGCATGGACGGATGAGTTAAACCCAGACAGAAGTTAGAGCTCTGTAGATCAAAGAGAGAGGAGGACATCTGTTAAATCGATGACCAGTTAAAACATGACATCTGGTTTGGTCTCAAACAGCATCCATGGGTTATTATCCTCAACAAGGATCTCCTTTACCATTAAACACAGTGATTTTTTTTTTATTTTATTTAAATACAACATGATTAAACAATTTTGAGCATTTTTATTCTTCAAATGCAGACACTAGACCAGTGATGCCCAAGCTATGGCCTGTGGACCAAATGTGGCCCATGGTCTGTTTTTTATTGGACCAGAGCCAGTTGTAAAAATTAAGTGAAATACAGCCTGCATTAGAACATGGCTTGTACTTGACTGTATTGTATTTCTTAATTTCGACACCAGGTGTTGCTGTTGAGTTAATTCTGTAAACAAACATTTTTGCATGCTTTAGAAGGACTAAATTGAGACAACAGTGTAAATGCTAAACACATTAAAGACTGAAAAATATGGGCGAAATTCCAGCTTAGAAGATAATATGGGCTGACTGTGATGTCCAGTCACGGTCAAGAACTCCAGACAGGGGTAAGAGGGGATTTCAGCATAGAGAGGCACTATCAAAATGCCAAAGTTTGTGATGTTTACAACTCTGCAACTGTCTAAGTTATGAAAAAACAACCTTGAGCTACTTACAAGCAGTGTTGGGCGTAATGTGTTACTAAGAAATGTGCTACAGTAGCTCTGTTTAAGGTTAGAGTAAAATCCTTTTCACGCCGCCTCAGCAACTCACCACCTCCAGTCATTTTAATGAGGGAAGGGCGGCAGATGGGAAGTGGTTTTAACTGTGGCGGCAGGACTCAGAAGCAGTTGACCCCCATGTGAATGCGCACTGATTTTGCCCTGCTGCTCAGAGTTAAGCGTGTTGAACTTCCTGGCAGCAGCTGCCTGGCAGCAGCCAATCACATCGAAGGAGGGAGAGAACCCGGAAATAGCAGGCATCGCGTGTCAAAGCAAACAACGGAGGAGCTCAAAATGTTGGTGTCAGAATATCCTGAGCTCTGCAACATGACTCTAATGTTGTACAAAGACAACCAGAAGAAAAACTGTGGAACCAACCATTGAAACGTATTTTCTAGGGGGAATTATTTTTATGATGAAACTGTATTTTTCCCTCTGTTTTATAGTACATTATACATGTTAGTATACAGAGATTGCAAGGTACTCTACATGTTTTTGGGGAGGGGCGGTTGTGATGGACTTGTGGGCGGGTTCTGCTATGACGTTCACCAAAGCACTTTGTACCTCACACTGCGGCGGCAGCAGCCGCTTTAAAAACCGCTCGGCATTTCGGGGGACTCCTCTGGCAGGGAGGCGGTTTTCAGGGTAGTTACCGTGCGGCGGTGTGTAACCGGCTTAAAGGTTAAGGTATCGGTTAGGATATTGTGTTTATCCATGAAATGTTACTCAGTCTGCAATGTTTGCAATGTGGCTATTTCATGAATGTAAGCACCACACGTTTTTAATGAATAAAGTTCGTTAAAAAAAAAAATCTAAAAGTGGAAATACATTGTACCAACAAATTACAGTGCTTCCATTCAGAAATAGGTGGCGTCTCGGATGAATGGTCTGTGTGAGTGGCTATCGGGCATGTACAGTGAGTTGTCAGTCCCCGCTTCAGAAGGAATTAAACTGGCACTCAAATAGGAGCTAGCTCCTGACATTACATAAAACAGTGGACTCATTCATAAACAATGTATCATTACTCGATCTCTTACCCAAGCACAGGGTTATTATTGTAATAGCTGATCAGCGTCTACTAAAAAATGTTTATGAAAAAACGAGGGAAAAAGCTGTTAAAGAGGCTAAGCTAGCCTCTAAGCTCAGTACATAACTCCTTTAGACTCTTGCCTTGTCTCATCTGTCTAGATGTATACAAGGAGGTCTGCAGGACAAAGGACCAATCAAATTTCTACCCCTTTAGCCCTTATCTTAGTTCTTTCCCTTGGTTTTGCGTGTTCACGTCAAGTAAAAGGGTATCCCAGTTCTCTTTTAAATAAAGGGCTAGGGCTAAGGGTCAAGGTCTACATAGCCGAGGGGTATGATAAATTTCCCACCATGCACTGTTTAATTTGTGAGATGCCGCAAAAGGCTAGGAGGTGCATAAATGTAAGTATTTTCTGCATTTAAAATTGATTGAAGAAAATATGACAGTTGTGTTTTCTCATATATTTATTATCTAGCTACGAGAGACAGGAGTTTAGAAGAGTTAGAGAAGAGACTTTTAACAGACTTTGCCCCATTAACATTGATTCATAACCACTATTTTTCATTTCCAGCAAACAACCTCTAGATGTGGATATTTTTGCTGCAGTGTTTGTGAGTATGCAACATCTGGGTGACCCTACTTGGTCTGCTCATTCTCACTGGTTATTGCAGATGTTCAGCAAAATCTGAATATCAAACACTTTTTATATTTAGTGGCAGGGAAATAATAGCTGGGAATTGAACCCACAACCTTCTGGTTGAGAAATGACGGACACCATAAACTGGGTCGGTTTAGAGAGGGGGCAAAATTCGGCTTTAATCGTTTTGTGTGTGGTCAGCCTTACTGCCTGTTTACACATGTTCTAAATAGCAGGAAAGCTTATGTGTTTTTGATCCATTAAAAGCTATAAATATGCCTGAATGTTTTCACTGTAGTAAGCTAGAATCCCAGTAAAATATTTAACAGCTGCGTAATCATATTGACAGCATGAGTATGATAATGCAGGAATGATACTTTAGCTCAGGGGGATCTGTGCTAGAGAGCTGGGATCACCTGAAGATGTTAAAAATAACTCACTGTCTCACCCTAGACCGTTTAATGACATAATGACCTCAGCAGTGAAAGTCTTCCTGTTGATCTGATGTGATGAACATTTTGTCCCGGCGTTCTGATTTCTCCGAGGTAAAAACATTCCTCTGTACAGCCGGAGATTACGGCCTCATTTACATAAACACAGGTGTGTTTACTCGGATTTAAACACGAGCAGAGAAAATCCTCTTACACAAGATATTCAAAGAAAGAACACAAAAATAATCTGCTCAACATTCTGCCCCAAACACATGTTCACAGATGCAAAAACAAGAGCTATTTTTACCCCAGACCCCCATGGCTCCGTCCTCTCTGAGTTTGTGTAAATCCAGCTGAAATCAGTGGCAGGAGGACAGCTTAACCCTCCGGCCCTGGACAAAAATCTCTTCAGGTCTTTTTGAATAACTTGTCTCTCCTCTTCTCCCCCCTTAAGGCCATGTTTACACCAGGAATTTGACATTCTGTACAGGTGATATGACAGCTCTAATTACAGGTGTGAATTCACCCAAAATGCAGCAAGGACATGTTGAGATCAGATTGCTTTGACTGCAAGTCTACATTTTTATTATGTAATGGGATTTTATACGATTTTCACTGAGATAAGTATTTTTGCTGCTTTTCAAGTCTCTCTCTCCTTACATGCCTGAAAATGTTTATTACATGACTGTTCCTTCATGTGAGTGATCCTTGGGCCACATCCAGCTCCCCCCAGCATCCCATCCGGTCCCCAGGAGATTATTTAACTCAGTGTTATGTAGATAAAGAACATATTGTGCTACCTTTGTCTTTAAATCTCCACATCTGTTAAAGAAACCCTTTAAACAATTAAGATAGAAAGTGTTTTATCAGTATTAACCTAAAGTTTGATGAGTTTTAAAGAAAGCTACTTGTGATTGATACCTGATATTAGTGAATACACACCACAAATAAGAGCTGCTGCTCTCAATAAAGCTTTGCTTTTTTTCAATGCTAGAGGCCAAGGACTGGTGGAACTGACACAAATCCTCTTCTGTTAGGAGTGAAATTTTGCATGCTCCTTATCCTGTCCATGTTTAAGAGTGAGGACAAACTGTTGGTTCTCTGTTTACATTTTGCTTCATTGTTATGTACGCTTTTTTATCGAATGAGGCTTTTACACATACCATTGTTTAACATTTGTTTTTCTTACTCTCATCCCTCATTTCCTTACAAGTAAGCAAAGAAGTGCATTACTTTACAGATGGATGGAAACCTGCTAGAAACTGCCTGCATCCATGGAGAATGGTTTGGAATATGTGTATTATTATGTTTTCAAGCTGAGGCAATCACGCTTCTTGAGGAAGCCTGGGAGTTTGCTCATCCAGTCTACATGTGTTTTGTGGACAGCTTACAATCATGTCCCCCCAGTCGTGGGGGTTACTGCAGGAATATGGGGTCCTGGGGCAATTGCAATAAGTCATCTGGTCCCTGTATGACCAAAGTGGGAGTTGCACTTTCTCAGCACAAAGTCAGTCACATTCCCGGTGCATGTCGGCCTCTGCCAGGGCTGCCTCTTATCACCGATTCTCTTTGTGACATTCATTGTTAGGATCTTGAGGCACAGTCTGATTTGGTGACCTCAAAATTTCATCTTTGCTTTTTGCAGATGATGTGGTTCTGTTGGCATCCTCAGCTGGGGACCTCCAGCAGGCATTGAGGAGGTTTGCCATGGTTCTCCGCTAGAAAACGGTCGATTGCTCCCTCTGGGTGGAGTATGAATCTCTGCCTCATGTGAAGGTATCTAAGGGTCTTGTTCCTGAGTAAGGGTTAAAGGGAAGGTGTGATTGATAGGTGGACTGGTGTAGCAGCAGCAGTAGGGCGGGCGGTGTGCTGGTCTGTTGTGGAGGAGGGAACAGAGCTGGAAGGCCAAGCTTTCAACTTACCGGTCGATCTTCCTCCCAGCCATCACCTATGGTCATGAACTATTGGTAATGACCAAAGGTATGAGATGACGGATACAAGTGGCCGACATGAGTTTTCTCTAGAGGGCAGCTGGCTCAGCCTTAGAAGTTTACAGACAGACATTCAGAGAGAACTGAGAGTAGAGCTGCTGCTCCTTGGCATCAAAAGGAGGCATTTGAGGTGGTTCAAGCATCTGATCAGGATGGCTCCTGCTTGCCTCCGTTTTGAAGGTCTTCTGGGTACGTCCAGCTGGAAGGAAACCATGGAGATGACCCAGAATGGGCTGGAGGGATTATATATCCTGTCTGGTATGGGAACACCTTGGGATCCCCAAGAAGGATTTGGAAAGTGTCACTGGGAAAAGGGATGTCTTGGTTGACTTGCTTAGTCTGCTACCACTGCAACCCGGCCCCAGGTAATCAGAAGAGGATGGATGGATGGATGGATGGATGGCAGTCACACCCTAAAAATTGTGCCTAAAAGACAAAAAAAAAGTCCCTTTTACTGTTCATGTGTGTTGGTCTTCTATTCTCCAACATCCACAATCAAAATTAGGATTAATAACAACTGTCTCTGTTTAACTTCATAAAGCTGGTCAACATGATGTGGAGAAGCTAAGACTAAAGGCTCCTCAGCAGTGAGAGTCTTATTTATGGGTCAAAGTCCAGTCCAGTCTGCGAGGAGCTGAAATAGAAACTGGACATGTGTCTGATTATGTGAGCCGGAGCTTCTTGTGTTTCCTGCTGGTATTTTTAGATGAGCTGTTTTGAGTTCTGCTGAGTCTTTTCTGTATTTTCAGTCTCCTTATCAGGAAGCTAAACCCATAACAATATTTTATTTAGCCTAAAGAAAAGCAAGGAAGTCACTCTGATTGGCTTTTCCGCTAAGTGAATAATCACACAAGAACAACAAACTATCAGTAGTTAATAACTTGAGCCATTTGTAGCTTTTAATGAAAAAAAAAGACATGGATGGAAGCTATAGCTTTAAGCACATCACCAAAATCTGAAGTTCCTTTAGTGTTCGGCTGTGAGTCAATCCTTATAGTACTCCGTGTTAAAATGTCTTACAACTTAACATGATGTAACAACATCTGTCCTGCCAAATCTCATGCTAGACTGTCAAAGGGGCACCTTACTGCCTGGATACCAGTGCTAAATTAATGCTCTTGTCCATAAATTCCCATGGTAATCTGTAGTCTACATATTCAACCATAGTGCTGTGCAGATGGCAGAAGTAATAGGCAATATAGTCTTCTATCATACTCAAAAGTAAGATCAAAATGAATCTGTCAAAGCTCTAGGTGGACGTGCACGCTGCAGTTGTCACCAAAAAAGAGAGAGGGAGAAAGGGAGCAGTTCATGGTGGAGAGTTATCGCCAAGTCCAAGTCAAGTCTCAAGTCTTTGGCCACGAGTCCAAGTCCAGTCTCAAGTCTCCGATGGTTGTAATGAGCATTCTATGATCTGCCTCTGACGTCCAGTCTGCTTAGACCACTGCTTTTTCTATCTGAGGAATCTAAATCCTGTACTGTGTTATCACCATCAGTAGGGTGGGTTATTGTCTGTGGCCGGCTCACTGTGGTGTGGGCCTGTGTACACTTACATATAAACAGGGCTTGACATTAACTTTTTTTCACACCAGCCAATGTGACTAATGACTGCTAGCCACTCAGTGTTTCACTAGCCACAGTTCTGTTGTTAGGAATGTATGTGCTATATATCATATGTACCTCTGCTATAAGATCCCTCATCAACATGATTAATATCAGCCCTCCTCTTAATAAAGCTCCTCTCTGTGTACATATGAAACACTACACATGCATGAGTCAGACTTCACTGATAGAGACAGACACTGAGACACTGGAGATTAAATGTTCTTGTTATTTGTCAGATATATTTCTTTAATGGTAGTAATTTTATACTAACACAAAAATACTAACTGTTAATGAACTGTTTAATCTGAAATAAAATAAAAACTCAATGATCATGGCTAATTCTCTCTCAGACAGATCTTCTACAGAGTGTGCTGAGTAGAGCCCTGCACTGGAGCCCTAGGCCCGAGGGGCCCGAGGGGCCCGACAGCCTGAGGGCCGGGCCTCGGGCCAATGATCATATCATTACCTCAGACACGGGCCGGGCTCGGGCTCTTTTGTTTTAAACCTGCCAATTAGAGCAATGTGTCGTATTTGTGTTTGACCAATTTAAATGGCAACACTTGAACGCAGCAGCCGCTCTGTCCCCTCCCTTTCCGCTCTACGTGCCCCAGCCAGCAGTAGCAGCAGCGAGTGTGCTTTCAGTGCCGCTGGAAGAGTGACGGAAGAAAGGAGGACTGGACTTGCCCCTGAAACTATTCTTTTTCTGCATGATGCCAAGTAAACAGACTGTTCTTCTTGTGGTGTTTAAAGAACAGAGTTTGCCATGTTAAGCAGCTCACTGTTGTTGAATTGGACGTCGCCATATTCAGAATTGACTAATAGTTCTACTATAGAATAGAATAGAATAGAAGTGTTTATTTGTTAATAGGACTACAATTGCTGCAATATGCAGGTCAGCTTTTGCTGTGCGCTGCTGCATTGCGCGCAAAAAAAACAAAGTCGGGCTTCATACGGGTTCGGGCCTGATAATTCTGAAAACCTGTCGGGCCGGGCCAGGCTGGGGCTCCACCCCCTCAGGCCAGGGCCAGACTCAGGCCCAGATAATAGGCCTGTGCAGGGCACTAGTGCTGAGTATTTCTCCCTCCATTCTCCTTAATAAACTTCCGTCATCATTTATAGTATAAATTTCTTTATATGGGTAAAATCAAGCTAAATTTATTTTATTCAGCTGAAATCCCCTGGACTCCTTAGTTACTCATTTATCTGTTACAGCCTCGTATCTATCTGTCTCTGTTTCTCGCTGCCTCCATGAACGGTATTTAAAGTTTTAATGTTCCTATCATCTCTTATATCCATTCATTATCAAGAAGCGACAATGCAGAGGTTCTAGCATTATTTTGTTCCCCATTAACATATGATATTAAGGATATATTAACCAAATAATATTTTAACATTGTGCACACCCATGACTCACGTGGGCAACACAGACACACACAGCTGGAGCGCACACATACAAACTGACGCTGATCCTCTGTGGTCAGAGGGGAGCTTTAATGCAGAAGAAAAAAAGTTTAGGTATTCTGAAACTTTTGCCCTCAGCAGACTGAAGTCGGAAGTCTGCAATCTATCAACATGTTAGCGTTCGTTTCAGAGTAGGTGTGCGCGTGAGCATCGGGGTTGTGTGTCATATGCAGCATGAACAAAGATGAGTAAGAGAGGAGAGTGGCTGATGGTGCCGAAGATTGTGCACGAGTCCCAAATCACGAGTCTGAGTCGAGTTTCGAGTCACTGATGTGTGCGACTTCAGTGCTACTTGAGTCCAAGTCGCTGACTCGAGTGCCCATCTCTGGTTATCGCTCACAGCATATAATCTGGAGCCTGATCAGAGTTTCAAGCACTTCAGCTGAATGAAACTTCAACTTTTAAACTCGTATGAGCCCCTGCAGTCATTCTTCTGCATATCTGTGTACTATCTGAATCCCCCTGGCATTCCTTTATGCGGCATGAACTGTGCATCTCTCTGCGTATATTTGGATGCCTGTCAGTGCTGCACCAGTCAAGCTCTCCTTTCACAGGACAGCCTTTGTCCAGAGCAGGAATGAAAGTTTAGTTTAAAGATTTTTTTTTAACTGTGACGAGAGCAATATGAGCCATCTAACGAGAGTTGGAAGTGAAAATGCCACAGGGTTAATAAACGATATTCCGTTCAAATGTCAGCGATCAAGATTGATGGCCCGAAATGGAAGGTAATTTAATTCAGTGGATGATAATATAGCATTATAATTTTATAATAAGGGAGGTTAAATCAGCTGTGTGATGATTTGGCAGACTCTTCTTTACGCACGAAGGATGAAAGGTGTTTGTTATCCTGTGAGCTGCTGTTTGTGGCTCAGTCAAGGGAAGAAGCTTTATTTCACAAACCAAAAAAACCTCTCATAGTCGTTAAAGTCTTACTTTGCTAGAAACTGGTTGGAAACATGGACTGGACTGGGATCCATTAAAATAAGGTCGTATTGAGTTGTGCAAGGTTCAATTCTTCAGCTCTGATAAAATCGTTGTATACATAGATCTCTATCTTTATAGAAAAAAAATCCTGCTGTCTCTTGCAAGCAGCTGCTGCCTGATGTGCTCTCTGCTCTCTTGTACTTCATGTTAAGTCACATTCCCGCGCTTGTGCTCCTTCATTTGCATCCGTGCCGTGTCTAGGCCCACCTTGTCCCTCCGTGCTGGGCCGTAAAGCGTGCCGTGCCGAAGCACGGAACGATTGCACTCACACTGGCCAAACGTACCGGATTTTGGGCTGAAACGGGTCCAGGCACGGTACGGATGGCCTAGTGTGAGTACACCCTAATGAGCTCAGAGGCGAGTTGAGTCTTTCTAACAGCTTTTCTCCCTGGTTTTGTCATAACCATGCTGTTAATTGAATATTATTACCCCTTGTGGGGTAAGAGACAAAGTAATGATGTTTCAGCCATAAGTGCGTCCTTACAGACTTTAGATGGAGGCTTTAAATCCTCATCTGCTGTGTTAGTTTTTGAGCTTTTACTACCTTTGGGACTCATATTTAACTCAAGACAGTTTTTTCACAATTGGAAAGCGTGGCACGGTTGTAAACAGGAAAAAACTTCAACATTTTGGAAGAACTTCTTAGAACAGAAATCACTTCCTGCTGTGATAAGGCATCATCTGCAAACAACCTTTTGCTGTAATGCTCACATCTGCAAATGCATTTGGCTGAAAGTCACCAGTTAACATGGTTAAACTTTAAACTTCTTTAAAACGAAACACAAGTGTTGTCGTGTTTGTTGTTTACATCTTACACATTAGGTAGATGTTTATCACCTGAGCCATCAGCCCTCTAGTGGTATCTTTTAGTAGCCTACATTGGATATAGCCATATATTTTTACGATTAGGCTTATGATACAGCTGCATCCTGAGCGAAAGGTAGTATATCTGTCTTTAGCTGGCCTTAGCTGCAGTCTTTGCGGTCAGTTCTTTTGCATTTGACCTGGCCTCATCTTAAGTCTACTGAGTTCCTTCTTTAGATATTGTCAGTGCTCCAAAAGTGTCATGAAGACAATTTTATCAGAGATCAAATTTAAGAAGTTTAGCCTCACTTCTGTGAAATCCTGCAGACTGATACAAACAGGAAACCCTCCCTTTGACCTCATCCAATAACATCTTCTGCCAGCGTCAAAGAGCTTGTCTTTTCAAGATGTTTTCAGACTAACTTTCTGTCTGCAGATTCTTATAAAATATTAATCCGTTAAGGTAAAAACATGTAGAAAGTTTGATGTTTACCAAGAACGTCCACAGCTGCTCTGAGGGGATCAGACCGGACTGGCGCTGGAACATTTCAGTCTGGCTGTTCAGCAAAAATAAAAAAGTTTGAATGAAAGGAAAGAGGCTGTCGGAGAAACAGGAAACCTGGCAGCCTGCAGGGAACTCAAGGCAGTGGTAGAGTCCAGGTTTTTACATAAAACCTGCATGATAACACCACTTTGGGTTTCATCTTAAAGCACGCTGACACTGCTGCCGAGTTGCAGACATTTAATGTATTTTTAATCCTAAACTAGTTGGTCAAGGCTTATCCATACTGAGTCAGTGGTCCCATGCTAAGAAGCTTGAAGCTAATACGGTGTGCGACAGGGCCCTCTGTGTCCTTCTAGTGCCAGTTTTCTCTGCCGTTTCTTGCAGCTTGTGATTTAACTTTCGAGCAGTAGAAAGATTTTTTTTTTTGACCATCTTGACAGTAAAAATAATGTGTATTCTGAGCATTAATAATTCATCAGCAGCTGCCTTCCTGTTCAGCCAGGACTACACCGAGACACAACACAAGTCGACATGATCTCCAGGGGACTTTGTTATACAACCAAACAGAGCCAGGGCCAACTACCACTGCCTGGGGCCGACTGGGGAGAGAGAGAAAGAGAGAGGGAAAGGGAGAGGAAATGAGAGATTGGGACTGTCAGCAGGAGCGTGCCAGCGAGCATGCTGCTGCAGCGTGAGGTGAGGAGAGGTGAGGAGAAACTCTGCAGAATCTAAAATCCTTCGCTGTCATAACACATCGATGTTTTGTGCTGCTGTCGGCAGACGCCCGCCGTCTCTAAGGGGCCCTCCCAGTCTGAGATGGCGGCGAGGAGGCAGGACTTGATCTGCCCGTGCTGAAGGTCAGGTAGAAGACAGCACCAGGGTATAAATCAGGTCAAAGCCTCCGGTCGAAGCCTGCAGGAGAGTGTGGTTAGAGGAAGCTGCAGGAGAGATGATTGGTGTTTCTCTGAGTAAAAACAAGCTTGAACATAAACCTGCAGCTTCTTGAACCATCCATGAGGCCAATGTGGCCTTAAAACCATATATTTATAGCTCTGACTATGTTAACATGCACTACGATAAAGTCCAATTATTATGTCACTCTCATTAAAACTGGATTTTGCAAACATGTGAGCATGACTGAAATCAGATTTCAGCTCCATCCCAGGTCAGGATGAGAATGACAATCCCTGCCACAAAGAAGGGAGACGCTGACAGCTCACCTTTGAGTGCACATTACCCCAAGTTTGGTTCTTTTGATTCAGTGTGAAAACAAGCCAGAGCTGGAGGAGGTGTGAAAGCAGCTGTGCCTGAGACCATACATTTGAAGGTACATTTTAGATTTGCTTTTTTAATTCAACTTTAATCAACAGAGTCTGGCAGTTACGGTCATGAAATAAACAAATTGTAAACTTTTCAGACTAAACAAAATTTCGTGAATAAAACAGAGAAAACAGTAGGGTCTAATCTGAGAATACATTATGTAAAGACCTGTTTTAGAAGTGGTTAGGCAAATGGTGGCTTACTTTAGCTTTGTTAGCTTTAGCTAGTTGTGTTATTAAAGTGCCTACATAAGCCAATAAAGCTAAATTAGCTTTAGCAACATTAGGTTTTGCAAATGTAACTAAGGCTAATGCAAATACATGTAAGCTAGCAAACATAGGAGCTAAGTCCAAAAAGCAGCAAATGTAGCCACTGTTAGCTTAGCTTGAGCTGCGTATGCTACGTTATCTACATAGCATACGCAACTAATGCAGCTATGTGAGCTATGCTTTCTGGGGTAGAATATTTTCATGGAGGACGAGCTTTTTCCTGTAAGCAGACTGTTAACTCAGTTTTATTTGTAATTAGGGTTTGCAGGTTTTTAACTTTTGGCATCCTAACCTTTACCCTTATCTTCATCCTAACCCTGTACAGAAGTTTAATCAGATATTGTTTCGAACATTTTAGTGAGTATTTCTGTTCTGATTGAGTACTGATGAGTACTGGGAACTTGTCAGTGTGCAGAGTTGTAAAACCAACTCTTAACATCTCCTGTTTCTTCAAAACCTGTTGTATCTGAACATCATGGGCGTATGTTACTCTCAGCTGCAGGGTAGATGTGGAAGTAGGAAGCAACCATCTTTTAAATGATTAAAAATGCATTCATCGTGGCAGGATAGCTTTCATTGCCAGGATGAAACATAAACAATTGTCACTCAGTTGCTGCCGTGAGTTGTTGACATGGTTGCTTCATCTTTCTTCTCCTTGGCTGATTTTCTCACTAACTAGAAAATGTTTCCAATTTGAAAGCAGACCAGCTTTTACGTGGATTCACATTAGGGACACAGGCCCAGATACACGCACACTTTACCTCAAGGTTTGGTTTATTTGATTTGTACGCCCATAAGTGGTCCATTCTAGGGCACTGTGTCAAAGTCCTCTTGAAGAGTTGGTCTCAGGTATGATTCATACTATATTTACTCATTTATTGGGCATGGTACAGCGGAGATGCAATCATGCCTGAGTATGGGCACTTGTCAGTGAGTTGTGAAGCTTCAAAACGTTATCTGTCTCTTTGAAAAATGTCGTAATCAGGCAGCACAGCACCATTTCATCCAATATCCTCACTTTGTTGTTACAGCTGGGGTTGGCACAGAGAGGCAGACAGATGCAGTCTACACCAGTGGTTCCCAGCCTTTCTTCCTAAGGGCCACCCTACTCATGTCTAAGAAAGGCTACAGTAAGTACACATCAGTTTGAATTGTTTTCATTGACAAAATACCAACATAGTAGGCCAAAATACACTTGTCCTTTACAAAAGATCTTTGTTTAAACTATTATGGCATTACTTTAAAAAAAGAGCATTATTTTTCAAGAAAGGACTCAAATTCTCAAGTATTAAAAGTTGTTAAATTACGATAAAAGAATTTGAATTTTTTTCTCCCTTTAAAGGTCTTCAACGTACGTGAACCAAAACTTTGAATTTTTGAGATTATAAAGCCCAAAAGTTAAAAGACCAGTTTGATTTCTATTAGACTTTTGACATTGCACTGTTGTAAATTTACTATTTTAAAAACGTTACATTTTTAAGATTCTGATGTCAAATATTAGGACTTTTAAACCAAGAAATTTTGATTTTTTTTTCTCTCAAAAATTTCTGACTTTTTAACCTCTGTTTATGAGTTTTCTTGTAAATATGCAACTTTACAATCCCAAAGATTGTGGGCAATTTTAGACCCTTGTCAGGAGTAACCTAACACATTTTTCTTGGCATCCATTTATTTATTTATTTATTAAGTTTATTTGATAGGGACAATGCAAATTATATAGTGCAACTTCAGCCTGTTACAAACAAGCTAAATGTAATTGATGTTTCACATAGAGAGATTATAGCTTTTGCTAGTTTCCATCTCCTGTCCCTAGTTAGGCTTTTAGAAAATGAAAGAAGGTAAAAGAAGAGATATCAAGTTTGCATAGAAATTGCATAAAGACAGTTACAATTGATTAAAAAAGCAAAATAGCAAAATAGTAAAATTTTGTATCAAAGTTACATAAAATTACAGCAAAACATGGAGTAGTTAAAAGTGCTCACATCTCTGATTTTGTTTGAGCCACTCTTTAACATTTTTGTTAAGTCTTTGTGTCTTGTGTTAATTTCATATCAGTTGGTAGTGCATTCCACATTTGGGAGGCTTGTATAGAAAATGCTGACTGCCCCAGGGAGGGCTTACAATGGGCAATTTTACAATTACCACTGGCTGTGCCCCTGGTGGTTCTACCATCAGTTTTCCTTTTTTAAAAAGTTTGCATAACATTTCTGGTGCTAAATTTTGTAAATATTTAAAAAACACTTTCAGACAGGAGAGTTTTATAAAATTATCAAAGCTGAGCAAATTATACTGCTTTAGTATGTGACAGTGGTGCCACCTCCTGGGTTTTTTATCCATTATTTTTAATGTTTGGTTATACAAGGATGAAACAGGCTTAATCACAGTCAAGGAGGCTTGACTCCACACTGTGACACAATAAGACGTGTGAAAAAATCATTGCATGCATATACAGCTGTGCTGCTTTTATTGGTATGTGGTTCCTAATTAATTTGAAGCAGTTGAGATTTCTGTTTACTGTCTTTGTGACCTGTTTGACATGTTTATCAGATTTAAGTCTGGGATCTAGAACTACATCTAGAAACTTAAATTCATTAACCATCTCAATTTCTTCTCCCTGTACTGTTACTCTGGGTTTTGCTAATTGTATTGGTTTTCTGATAGAAAAACACATGGAGACTGTCTTTTTTGTGTTTAAAGTGAGCTTATTTTGATTAAGCCACTTACATACCCTGTTCATATAAGAAGATAGTCCCTCAATTGTCTTATTTGGTGTCTTTGCTGAAGTGTAAATGACTGTATCATCAGCATATAGCTGACAGCCAGCCCCTGGACAGCTTTCAGGCAGATCATTAATAAAAAGGCTAAAAATCAATGGGCCTAATATTGAGCCTTGGGGTATACCCATCTTGTTCTGACGGAGAGCAGACTTTTTTGAGTCAGTTTGTACACATTTCTCTCTTGTCTGTAAATAAGAAGCCCAAAAATTAAATGCTTGCTTTGAGAAATTAAATTTAGACAACTTTGATAGGAGGATGTGGTGGTCAACAGAGTCAAATGCCTTGTTCAGGAACACTGCCCCCACAACATCCCCGCTGTCCATGAAACACTTCACATTTTCTACAAAAAAACAAGTTGCTGTTTCTGTGAAGTGTTTATGTTGAAATCCAAACTGTTAAGGGTGTAAGAACTGATTTGACTGTAAATGATCAACCAGCTATTCTGTTACCACTTTTTCCAAAACCTTAGACAGTACAGGAAGAATAGAAATTGGGCGATAGTTACATACCTGCTCTTTGTCTCTTGACTTGAAAATGGGTATGACTACAGCTTTTTTCCATTATCTGGAAATTGACTAGATTTAATGGAGAGGTTAACTAAGTGTGTCAATGGTTTTATGATTGAAGCACTGTACTTCTTAATGAAGGCTGTGTCTAAGTTAAACATGTCTTTAGTCTTTGAGTTTGACAGCTTCCCTAATATTTCTCTGACTTTAGCTTCATCAACTTCTCTAATGAAACAAAAGGAAACATTTGACAGACGCATTGTAGTTACTTACATTTGACTATTATCCTAATACTTTATATAATAAAATGTAGAAGTCTCAGTAAGTAGTCGTAATATGTAGGTCTCAAAATTTGGGCTTGGGTCAGGATCCTTGTGCACTTGACCCTAAAGTCTGGTTCCTATAATCAGTGTGAACACAGGCGTTCTGTACACGAGCATCGTGTCTCAGTCTGCTTGAAGGAATGCTACTGGGCCAGATTCATGTGGACTCTGCACAGTTTGCAGGAAATGTGAGCATAACCATGCATGAGTATGAGCTTGATCAGCAAGGATAGTTGTAGAGTCACTGCCAAGCATCTCCTAACTCAGGGGTCCTCAATTAGTTTTTTTCTGGGGCCACCATTTTTCAAGGACAGAAAGCCGAGGGCCAGACATGATTTCTTGGATGTTGTATGTATACAGTGCTTAACAAATTTATTAGACCACCACCCAAAGGAAGGTTTATGCTACAGCTGCCCTAAATTAACAGCATTGGTAATTACCAAAATCATTTTTTATGTTTCTGCAATGGTTAATACACCAATGTGTAGAAGCTCTTTAACAGAATGTTATTTTTAATGCTAAAATATAATTATTATTGTTATCCATGAATTTTGAAATTTACTGATTTACAAAAAAACGAAAAAATATAGTAAAGCACATTATAGTTTCTTGAGTAATATGTCAAATTATAGTTATTTACTTGCATTCCTGAAGAGAAAAATGAGTTTTAGTGGTTGAATGTTATGCTTGATTAATTTCTGACTTCTCAGAGAACCCCAATGAGCCGGGCCAATTTGGGTCTAAAAAGGTGAATTCAGTTTGAAATTCCTCATTCCTGTTCAAAAATGGTAAAACATGGAGAGCTCACTGAAAATGAAAGAGTCCGCATTAAAGCACTTCATGGTGCTGGACAGTCTCTGAGACACCCTCACATAGAGTATGGCCTAATTAGCTACACTAGACAGAGGATTTATTTGCAAGTAATTTAAACAGGTCTGTCATGCTGTCCTTGTATCAGGTGGCATTTCTTTTCACATTTTTTACGTTTTTAAGACCCACTCATGCTAAATTTACAAGACTGGAATACTCATTAGAAACATTCAGCATGACTGTTTATGGCTTTAAAATGGCAACCTGTTGTCCACAATATCTGATCAGACCCTCAGATTATTTCACCCAACCTAGGATGAGTGTAGAGTCCAGAAAGAGAGTCCTCACCTCACCTACTGAGTGAAGCACGTCTGAGCCACAACAGACGTTCTTATGCATGTCCGTTCTCTCTGAGTCCCCCTGACTTCCTTGTGCGCGTCATGAAGTTGCGCATCTCCATGCGTAATTATGTCTGTGAGCGCTGCACTAAGACTAAAAATGCTGATCTCTCATGTCATAGGACAGCCTGTGTCCAGGTTAAGAATTCAGTTATAAACAATTTGTTTTATTATTATGAGAGGAATTTTTACCATTTTTTGACGAGAACTGGAGTCGAATACACGTAGGATTTATAAACTATGTCCCGTTTAAACGTTAATGATCACATGATTCCTTTATGTAAATAAATGTAGTTGATATTAGTTTGGCATTACACATTCTTTATAATGAGGGATTAAATCAGGCTGACATTGAACTGAACCACCAAAGCAAGATATGATGTCTGCATTTGGACAATTATGCAGGGAAAGTGTTTGCTATCCTGAGAGCAGCTGTTTAAATCCCCCACAGGGATAGAAGTTTGGTTTTACAAGGCAAAAACCTCTGACATTTGTCAAGGCCTATCAGAGGTGCGGGAAGGGCTGGACTCAATGAGAGTCTGTGCAGCTGCGCACGGTGGTCAAATTCTTTGTCTTTAACAAAATAATCAATATTAGATTAGAAAATAAATACTTCTCCTTCAGTCTTAAAAATCATGCAGTCTGTATCAGCCTCTTTTTGGGCAGCATGTTTGCAGAGTTGAGGTGATGAAGCAGTCTGCCGTGTGTCTTTTTACGATGCTCCTCCCTGCTCTAAAGAGAGTTCAATGTACCATATCTAACTCATTTACTGCATAGTAGTACGACCTTTCCTTGCTATAACTATAGAAAGATCATGATAAATGAGTGAAAATCTGTATTTTAAACACCTAAGAGGGTAAAAATTAAAAATTAATATATTTTTTAAAATTTCAATCTTTTTTCCCAAATGTCTCACAGGCCAGATAACACCTGCTGGCGGGCCAGAAGTGGCTCGCAGGCCGCCATTTGAGGACCCCTGTCCTAACTCCTTAAAAGCCACTGTTTCTGCACAGCACAGGCTCATTTCATCCTCTGAGCTGCATGTTAGATGTAGATATCAGACTGTTGAGTTGTTTTTTTGTCCAGCCTCGGTCACACTGAAGTGCCTGATAAATCCCATGAAGTACTGCACGCCGTCCTTCTGAGATAAAAGTGGCGAACAGCAGCTGTCATCCACCAAAGCTGCTCCTACAAACTGATAAACTCCATATGAACTTTATTCTCGTGCTTGGCAGGCCAATAATAATGCTGCTTTATTTACAGTGTTGAGTGTTTAAGAACCAGCTGATAAAGTTATATGTGTGTCAGACATGTAGAATAATGTGTGTATTTTTAGCTTATGTCCCGTGTGTTTAAACATGCACGCTACAGTAAATAAAGGAGAGTGTAGCAGAGATAAAACCAGCAGATTGTTGATGGGGCACATGCAGCAGAACTCTTTTAACAGTAGCAGTGAGGCTCTGCCAACAAACACTTGTGTTATTAATAGCAATGACAGCACTCATTCGGCCACTAGAGCCAAACACAGAGAGCGTGAGGTGTTTGTCACGTGGATCTAATGACGACCGCTCTCGAAGTTTGTCTATTTAAAAAAAGAGGCCACCCTGTTTCTAAACTGTGCCATTAACTAATGTTATAGCTGGGTCTGAAATCTTACCACTCAGAATATATGGGACAAAACCTTTAAACCTAAAAGTGACACAAATTAAAACAAAAGTTTTTATTTTTTTAGTGAAAAGGAAGTTGTACCGAAAAAGTAAAATTCTACTTTTTGCAAATAAAACTTGATGTCTCTGGATTAGCCGGCTTGAGCCTGTTACATACTCCTCAAGATCAGAGAAAGTTGTTTGTTTTCTTGAGGTGAAGAACAAGAACAAAGTTAGTTCTGGCCAGAACATTTCATACTTCAAGAAGTGCAGAGCTCCTGGAAAGGCCTCATTTTATTTGCCATTTGCATTTCTCTATATACAGTACCTTACAAGTTGTTACATAGATTTTTGCACTGGCCTTTAATCTATAGCCAGGCTTACTCTGTGCTTTTTCAAGCCTAGTCTCACCTGATGATTTTTGGGCCTTGCAACTGATTTGAGGTACTTAGTTTGTGGGGACACATCAGTTGACCTCGGCTTAATAAGCTACTCCTGCCATGGATGAGTTTCTGACTTAAACACTCGCACAGCAGGAGCAGAGCCACAAGCAAATTCCAAAATGCCAGGGCATTTTCCCTGTGTAAACTTTTTTCAGTTCAGCAGTAGATGATCTGAAACTGACAGAGAGAGAGATGCAGGTGAAGGAGAGAGACTCAACAGATAAAAGTCAGAAAATGTCTCAAGGTTTCCCCCGGCAATTCGCATCCTGCTCAGAACTATCCATTGCTGTCTGATTGCTGTACAACCTCCTGAAGTACCGAACGCCCACTTCAAATTTCTGACCAATCACACAATAGTTGTGTACAACTCTAGTGTCGTGCTCAAGACTGCACTATCCAAGACCAAGACTTGCCCAAAACCAGAGTGCACCAAGACCAAGACATGACCATGACTTTTGGGGGTTGATACCAAGACAAGACCAAGACCAAAAAATCAATTTACAAAAAAAAAAAAGAAAAAAAAAAAACATGACAAAGTTGAACAGTTAAAGAACTTTTGTTCTTTAATTTGAGTTTTCTTTTTAATAATTCTGACAGATAAAAACAAGGTGTATGCAACTCCTACAAAGCACAACATCCAAAAATCTCAAACCTTTACAAATTTGTTCAACTTACTTCTTGAAAAAAATCAATCCTTGCATGTTATTTTAAAACAACTAAGTCTGTAATTATTTTAAATAACTATCTAGATTTTTCAGGTGCATGAGGCCTAAAGTAAGTGTTCAGAGGTATTTCTGACTAGAAATAAGATGGACTGATGTCTGAGTTTTTGCAGGTGTAGCTATTTGATGTTTAACCAAGTGCTTCTCATAATTATTATGTTGATGAAGTCAAAGAATAGCAGATCAGTGCTGGTCTCGACCAGTCTTGATGGAAAATCCTGAGTCTGGCCAGTCTGAATCCATCTCAAGGGGCTATCCCATCAATAAATAAATTTACTAAAATGTGTCAGTTTCTGAGTACTACAACACTATTAGACACCACACAAGAAAAAAGTTGCCCAGATGATGTGTCGAGAACAAGCCTCGAAAACTCCCAAACCAGGCTGCGAGAAAAGAGCGATGTTTTTTTCTGGGAGAGAGAACAAATCTTCAGCGGACCTACAATATTCACAGTTGTCAATACTGACATCAATACCTGTATGAAAGTCATTCAGACCTTAAATTTGAGTCCTTAAAAGACACTTTAGAGTTGAAGGAATGAGGATGAACAAAGAAAAAGACACCAGCTGACACTGGTCTGTTGGTCTTGCCTAAAATCCCAATGACTTTCCCACACAAACGGCCAAAATCTACAGTCCAAGTAGGGTGATATTTATAGTTGAAATTTAAAGCTGATATTTAAGTTGATATAAGTCGATACCTACAGCCTGTGAAGGCAAATATTAACACCAGATATAGGCCGATATTTACATATTATTTCATGGAAAATCAGCCGACTGGGTAGAAAACTGCCAAATCTGGCATCAAGTGAGGGATTTCTTGTTTGGTAAATTATCCTTGTGTCTCTTCCTTGCATCAATTCTTCACTTGGAGGAGCAAAGACAAGAGGAAATAAAACCAACAGAAAGACCCAGGACCATTTAAGCTCCCTGGAAACATGATCGCCTTTTGTCCTCTGACACTAGCGTTGCTCATGTTTGGCGATCTTCTCTTGAAAAATTGTTCTCTGTCCAAAAAGAAGTGAAAGATTCTGTTATCTGGTGTTGTTGGGTTGTATTTTGTGCAGATCTGGGCTGAGATATTCCTCACTCTGAGGCAGAGACAGATGGGTCGGGGGTCTCTGTAGGGGGGGAGAGCTCAACGTGCAGCAGGAGTGTTTGTTTCCAACTGTGAGCTCCTCCACTGACTATCATTAGATTCATCTCCCTTCAGCTGTTCTCACCAGGTGAAGAAGAGGAAGCTTTACACTGCTGCTTAACCCGCCCTCCTCAACCCTAACACCCACAAACATCCCCTCTGAGACAGACACAACAAGTAGGTCAGATCTGTGTACATGTTGGCTTGTGATTTACTCAGCATATTAACATTTTGTTGTTTATTTTTTAGTGTTTATGGAGTATGTTCACAGAGTAACCCTGTTTGCATGATAAATACTTTTATCCTGCCTTCTGATTATTGCCTCTTCATTGTGCAGGCATCCATCATTCTTATTTATTACAACACAAACCACACTAATTTTGTCTTGGCACTTTTAAATGACAGCATGGCATTGCAGCTTCTTTTATTTTGATGCTTTAACTGTCAACCAAATAAACCTTGTGGGGTAAGCTACCGAGTAATGATGTGCAGTTCACAAATGATCCTGTTCTACGAAACGGCTCTTTTATGTTAGCCGCGGTAGCTGAGTGCCAGTTTCCTGTTCTCCAACTTTGTGGTTTCTTCAATCCACATTTAAAAAAAAATAAACTGTTAAAAAATGAGGAGCCATTTGGGAGCCAAACAACCAGCTCTACTGAGCTGAGCCAAATGATCTGGATCTCTAAAACAGATGAATTTCCCATCACAAAGAGCAAGGCTGGACAGACACCAGCTAAGCAAGTTCAGGATTTAATGTACAGAACCATGCCAAAACTGAACCAAACCACTTTGTAAAAACAGACCATGCATGAGCAGTGAGCAACACCGATCATCAAGGCTTTAGTTGGAGGCTTTTTTAAATTCCTGCCTGCTGCCGTTTCTCTGTGAGTTTTTTCTGTTTTTTTTTTTTTCCTTTTTTGGCCTGAATGCACCACTACTCTTGGGACACAGAAGAAGCTTAATAATGTTTTACTTTTTAGCACTTTGAACATCTGACATAGTTGTTAACAGTGCAATACATGGCCTTTTTGCAGAAATCACTTCTTGCACACCATCAGGAGTTCTCTGCTGCTGCGTGACATCATCTGCAAAGAACCTATTGAAGGTTTTAAAGGACGACATCATCTTCGAAGGCAGAGGATGGAATGTTCACGAAGCTGGGGATGTTGGGGTCTTTTCCCTGCCATTTTTGCCAAACAGAAATGTATTGGCATGAAAACAGCTGTAGTTTACTCCTTAGTGGTGGTGCATGTCTACTACATCATGTTTTGTTGCTCCAATTAGCCTGGATTGAATATGATAGACACAACCCTGCAAGTGGGCTGCACGGTGGCACAGGGGGTAGAACTGGAACCCTGCAAGTTCCTTTTTTTGATGGCACAAAACCCAATCTTTTGTAAATGGTGAGACAAAACACAACAAAAGATGACCATTTTCAGCTAAAATTATCCTGTAAGCATAGCCTTAGCTGATCTGACTACGTGATTATTGATGTTTTGAATTAACATTTAAATAACCTCCTTGAGTGCTACCATGTTTGTAGTTTACATCCCACACATCAGGTAGTCAGATCACATGAAATAAGCCAAAATCAAGCAGTGACTTCTGCATCCTGGAAGTAAAGTAACAGTATTTGTCAATCTAATGTCTGTTTCTGGTTGTAAATAAGAGGTTTTTACTTCCAAAGCATCTCATTTGTTTATTAATTTCAACTATTTTACATTTTATGAAGCTTCTGACCCAGATCTTTGTGGCCGCAGGGTGCAGCATGTGTACTGCATCTCGGCAAACACTTCCTGTTATGTTAAGTTCTGATAGTAAAAATCAAGCTGACACTTTCTGGGTCGCCCTCCTTTCCTCACTTGACTTATTTCACTTCGATTTGAAGAGTTGCCTCCTCACTGAGCTTCACTCCTCATCTCTGAGAAAGCGCGATCTCTTTGAAGACGTGGGGTTGCCTGTGGGAAGCCAAGGAGTGAGGGCAGATCAGGATCGGATAGAGAGAGGCATCACGAGGAGAGAGAGAGAAAGGTTTACATCTCTGGATGAGTGACAGAAGCTCTGAGCTGATGTTTCTGCAGCAAAAAGAAATTAAAAAAAAGTTCATAAAAACCTGCTCATGAAATTCTGCTTTTGAGGTCTGAAATAATTTCTAAACCAGAGTTTCCTTTTATTTTTCACCTTTGGATTCAGAAGCGCTGCCTTTGTGTCTGATTAGTTCTCCGTTTTCTCGTTTTAACATGTAGGAGCGTTTAAGGCAAGATGCTTTTAGTTTGATTTAGTTCACATATTTTACACAGTGTTTATTCAAAATGTTTTTATATGTTTCCTACTTTGGGAGCAGCCTTGTGATGGGAGAATTTCCACATTGGGCCAAAAAAACTTGTTTCCTTTTTTGGGGTAATTTAGAATTTTTGGGGGGCATTTTCATGGAAATTCGGGTAATGCATTTGTAATATTTGAGAATATATTTTAAATTTTGCTGGGGAATTTGCTTTGAAATTTTTAGGCATTTACAGTGCATGTAAAAAGTTTTCACTCCCTGTATGTTTTAAAGGTCAATATAATTAGCTTTTTGTTTTTTACAAAAAAAAAGGAATTGAAAACTCTTTAATGTCAATGTGAAAACAGATTCCTATAAAACAATTTCAATTAAATGAAAATATGTAATGTGAAATAAGTGACTACATACATTTTTACCCCCTGACCTATTTCAAGGTCCAATTAGTGCTATTAGTCTCACAACTGGTGAAATGGGGATCACCTGTTTTCAGTGAATGTGTCTCACATGATTGTAGTATAAAGACACCTCTGTCTGGAAGGTCCATCACTGGTGAATCTGCATTCCTGGCTACAATTACACCATGATGACAAAAGAACACTCCACTGAATCCTGAGTTCAGTTAAATCCATCATCAAGAAATGGAAGGAATATGGCACATGTGTAAATCTGCCTAGATCAGGCCGTCCTCACAATCTGAGTGACCGTGCAAGGACACTAGTGAGAGAGGCCACCAATAATAATAATAATAATAATAATATCTTGAATTTATATAGCGCCTTTCAAGAAACCCAAGGACCAAGACAACTATGACTGCTCTAAAGGAGTTACAAGCTTCAGCAGCTGAGATTGGAGATACTCTGCATACAACTGTTGCCCGAGTTCTTCACCAGTCAAACCTTTATGGGAAAGTTGAAAAGAGAAAGCCACTGTTTAAGAAAACTCAGATAAAATCTCTACTAGATGTCGTCATATAGCATGTTGGAGACTCCATGGTCAAGTGAGACAAAGTTCTTTGGTCTGATGAGATCAAAATGGTGCTTTTTGGGCTAGACACTATGGTTGGCAGACACCAAACACTGCACATCACCACAAACACACCATCCCCACTGTGAAGCACAGTGAAGACAGCATCATGATATGGAGTTGCTTCTTGGCAGCCGTCCCTGGAATGCAGCAACATCTATGAAAATCCTGGAAGACAATCTTTTTCAGTCAGAAAGAAAAATACAGCTTGGGAGATGATTTATTTTAAAAAGTAAATAAATTGATGATTGATTTATAAAATTGAAGCAACTGAATAAGGCAAAAGAAGAAAATTGTTAAAGGAGGGCTGTGAAAGTCTGAGCACCTGCTAGCAGTGTTTAGGGTTTGAGATCCATGTTGGTACAGTGGTGTGAATGTGCAGGACTTGGAGGTGAAGTAGTTCATCCAAGGGGGCTTTAGTTGCAACATTCTTGCCACATATCCTTGAATAACCTCCTGGAATAACCTGGGATAACACAACAAATATTAGAGATTTCACAACAAAAGGCACACCAAAAATTACTGCCTTCTCTGCTTTAGTGCAGATGGGACAAAACTTAAAAAGTTCAACAAAATTTCCAAATATGGTTTATGCAAAAGGATGCATCATCTTGTATAAAAAGTCTTGACAGAAGCTGAAAATTATTTAAGAAATGAAACAGTATGTTCAGAAAGTGATGCTGAATATGTAAACGTTTCTTCACTACCACAAACTGATTATAATGGTACATTGGAGACATAAATCTCAGTAAAATAACCCAAAATATCTGAAAAGTAGCACTTGCAGATAAAATTCTTCATGCACATTAAGAGCCACAATTGTCAGAGCCAAGTGGATTCATTTCTGTGGTTTTTCAGACGTCTAAACTCCATCAGTTTTAACTTCCTGTGGTCTAAAATGATCTTCAGTATCATTCTAGTTTTACACAGTGAACTATTTCAACTGCTGACAGATGGGTTCATGGCTCTAAATGGGGTTGTTCTCTGACTATTATCACAGTTGGCTGCAGTCGACCTGCTGGGACCGCGGTGGGGTCAGAGGTCGGGATGTGGGTCTGAGGTCTCTGTGAAAATGTTTGGCATCAGTGTTATATGAAAAATATTCAGTAAATAAACAAGATTCTGAAGGTTTTCATTCTGCAGAGCTTCCTGTGTCAGCTGTTGCTCTTTAGAAATTTAAATATGACAGCTGAAATAATCCAAATGTCCTCCTGTGTGAGCGTCTTTAGTCGAGGAGTTACAAGAAGTTTGGGATACAAGAAGAAGAAAGGTGTGTGTGTTTGTCTTTAGTTAGCTGAGGGAAGGAACGTCTGACTATTTAGAAAAATATATTTTTTATACTTTTGAGGTAGGGGTGCGCAACAGTACAATCTTAGATTGTGAAGAAATAGTGTATTTAGGATCAGTCATAGCTGAGAAATTGGGAGAATCACTTTCTACTTGACTAGATCTATGTTCACCTCCTCCCCTTCTAGTTTGATGGAGCAGGAATTCATGGCTGAAAATTAAACTGAAATTTAAGATAACATCCTTAAAAAGAACTCTAACAGGTCCACTGCTTTGGGTTTTTGTAAAGCTTCAGGCTGCAAGGAACAGTTATTTGCTCAATCAGCACAAAGATTGTAGACTTTTTTTTTTCAAAGATTTCTTTTCTGGCTTTTTGTGCCTTTATTAGATAGAGGAGGACAGTGGACAGACCTAGTAACAGGGAAGAGAGCGAGGAGAGACATGCAGGAAATGGTGCCACAGGCCGGGTTCGAACCCAGGCCGCCCATGTACATGGTCCCCAACCACTTGACTAACAGCCAGCCCCCTAGTTTGTAGACTTTCGACGATGACGATCTCAAGAGACAACATCCTAAGAGTCCAACAGGTGAGAGGAGGAGAGACACACCTCTGTTGTCACCACAATCTTCATTTCATGACCATGTATAACAAAGAGTGTGAGAACAGCCAGAAATCTGAGATTGAACTCTGACTTCTGGGTTTACAGTCAGAAGTCTGAGACTAAATCAGAATTCTGAAAGTCAAAATTCTTTACATATATATATATATATATATATATATATATATATATATATATATATATATATATATACACACACACAAATACACACCCACACACACACACACACACACACTATATTGCCAAAAATATTCACTCACCTGCCTGCCTTGATTCACATATGAACTTAATTGACATCCCATTCCTAATCCATGGGGTTTAATATCACATCAGTCCACCCTTTGCAGCTGTAACAGCTTCAACTCTTCTGGGAGGGCTTTCCACAAGGTTTAGGAGTGTGTTTAAAGGGAATTTTGTGACCATTCTTCCAGAAGCGCATTTGTGAGGTCACACACTGATGTTGGATGAGAAGGCCTGGCTCTCAGTCTCCACTCTAATTCATCCCAAAGGTGTTCTATCAGGTTGAGGTCAGGACTCTGTGCAGGCCAGTCAAGTTCATCCACACCAAAATCTCTCATCCATGTCTTTATGGGCCTTGCTTTGTGCACTGATGTACAGTCATGTTGGAACATGAAAGGGCCATCCCCAAAATGTTCCCACAAAGTTGGGAGCATGGAGTTGTCCAAAATCTCTTGGTATGCTGAAGCATTCAGAGTTCCTTTTACTGGAACTAAGGGGCCAAGCCCAGCTCCTAAAAAAACAACACTACATCATAATCCCCCCTCCACCAAACTTTACACTTGGCACAATGCAGTCAGACAAGTACCGTTTTCCTGGCAACCGACAAATCCAGACTCATCCATCAGATTGCCAGATGGAGAAGCACAATTCGTCACTCCAGAGAACACGTCTCCACTGCTCTAGAGTCCAGTGGTGGCGTGCTTTACACCACTGCATCCGATGCTTTGCATTGCACTTGGTGATGTATGGCTTGGATGCAGCTCTCTACATACTGTTCTTGAGCTAATCTGAAGGCCACATGAAGTTTGGAGGTCTGTAGTGATTGACTCTGCAGAAAGTTGGTGACCTCTGTGCACTCTGCGCCTCAGCATCTGCTGACCCCGCTCCATCATTGTACGTGCCCTACTGTCGTTCCCAATTGCTTCCACTTTTTTATAATACCACTGACAGTTGACTGTGGAATATTTAGGGGCGAGGAAATTTCATGACTGGACTTGTTGCATAGGTGGCATCCTATCACAGAACCACGCTGGAATTCACTGAGCTTCTGAGAGCAACCCATTCTTTCACAAATGTTTGTAGAAACAGTCTGCATGCCTAGGTGCTTGATTTCATACACCTGTGGCCATGGAAGTGATTGGAACACCTGTTTTCAATTATTTGGATGGGTGAGTGAATACTTTTGGCAATATAGTGTATATAATTGTGTTATACTTCCTTTTTTCAGTATTATTAGTCAAGTGTCACTTTGTTGCTTTTCTATCACATGTTTGAATTTTCATTTTCTCATTAATTACAGCAAAATCATTTAAAGTAAAATACATTCATGCATGTTCGATTGAGGCTTCCATATCTCATAGCCTCTGTGCTACAATACCTTGTTCATGACCCCCTTAAAGCAGCACCCCAAGACTCTTTAGGGTCCAGACCTGCCAGTCAAGAAACATGCTGGATAGATGAGAAAAATGCAGAAACTCCAACCTATTGTGAGTAGAATAATGACAGATGAAAGACTGGGCATCATTGTTCAAACATGATTTATACAGCATAAGCTTGTGTTTCTTCTTAAACAGACGGTAATCATTGGGACAGGCACAAAAAGAAAAGATGGAGTTATTGTTCGTTACAAAATATGTTTATTTCCTGTATCACTTGAAGTCTTTCTTGTGATTCTGATTTTACTGTTCTTCATTTTTACCACTACATAGCTGGAGATGGGTTCTGTTTTGGCATCGCCGCAGAATATTTAGACATTCCAGTCCATCTTATTTTTTCACCTCTTCGTTAAGTGTAATGTATCTCCTGCTTGGCTCTGCTACAGGATTGAGAAACTGAGATTGTGTGAATTATTCTTTATCCGAGCTGTGGTGAGATGTGTGTGGGCTGAAGGAAGCGACTGGTTCAGGGACGGAGTGTCACACTTTGTGTAAATGTGTCATCTATTTACTGAGAATATTCTAGATTCATCTTTCAGCTCAGTCAGTATAATTGTAAAGATTGCGACAAAAAAAATGAAGATGATGCATGTTACTTCTCACCAAAACTTGGATTGCACGCTGAGGCTTCTTCACTAACCTAAACCAGTCAAACCACAGAGTGATTGAGGGAGATAAAGCTATAAAACTTCATCATTTACTGAAAGCATGAACACATTCTGTTCTCAACAAGGAGCCACAGAAAAACACACATGATTCCCCTACTCCACATTCCTCTGCAGCACATGCTGGCGTTTTCAGGGCCAAACACATGGTCGACACACGGCGGCTCAGAGCAACACACATCTACAACAAATGTGATGATTTACAGTAAAGATGAACTCATGAAGCCTGCAGGATGAGTCTCTCAAGAATGTGTTTGTCTCACATTAACCACACTATCAGAAAACCTCTGCATTCAGACACATGAGAAATTTTGTGGTGTCATTAGAGTTTTTGGAGAGATTTTTTGGGGATATTTGAACCTGTGCCCTATTTTTACATAACTGGTTATAAACAAAGAAAAAATCTTCAGCAGATGTGGGTCACTTGGTTCTGCCTAAAATGCTATTCTTTTTCTTGTTATAAAGAAATGCTGTCCAGTTCTGATCACCTGCTGCTATAGCTGCATCCCCACAAGTCTCTTCACCAGCCACCTTGCTTACGGGCTTGGAGTCGCTTCAACTAAACCACACCCGCAGCTACCACCTCCTCAAATCACACTGATTGATCTGGTCATTCTTTCACCAGGAACAAACATGACAGCTTGAAGGTTTGAAAGATGAATCTGCCCGATAACAGAAAAGGAAGCTGTACAATCCATTTCCTTTGCATGGTTAATTTTTACATAACCAGGAGTCCACGTTGCTGAAGTTTATGGAATCAGTCTTTTACAACGCTTCAGTCAGTAGCAGTGAAATGAATTGTTATGGCTGCAACGCAAAGCGCAGGGGGAAATGGGCTCTACCAAAGAGCGTCCAACAACAAAGGCAGCCTCCTGAGTTCTGTTTAAATTTGTATGTTTGTCATTTTTGTAGAAGGAAGAGAAGGGCATGTAAGTGTTTCCTTACAAAGTCACACAGCCAACTACTGGCCAGACATGAGTACTGCAGAATTTGTAGATGTTCTGTGTGCATTAAAACATGTCTGAATGTGCACGGCTGCACATAAGGGGGATAAAGAGAAAGGCTTTCTGGTGCCCAGCAAAATTGTGGGCTCATGGAGGTTAGGAAAATCATTGTCAAATATAAAGTTCAGCTGTGATCATCATATTCTATTTTTTAACAGAAAAAAAAACACTCTTATCAAAGTAACACGTTTGTTTTTATTATTTATGATGTAGTTTATAGCCTTCAAAATCTAACCCCATTTTCTTTTAACAGAATTAGTAGCAAAAATGTCTGAAAGTGGCAAAAGCTGGCAGTAAAGGCGGTGAAATTAGTTTGAAAAAAGGAAAAATTGGGCTAGAAGAAGCAAAGAGGGTTCAACAGTGGAAAAAAGTTGGCAGAGTGGCACAAACTGGTTACACGTGGCAAAAACAGACAGAAAGGGTTTAATAGTGTCAAAAAATATAGGTTACAGGTTACAGAGGCAACAATTTGCAAATCGTGGGAAAAAGTCTTCAAACTGAAAAATTTGTCAATATAGTCCAAAAATTTGTTGAAGTTGGTGAAAAATTATTTAAACATGAAAATGGGTCAATGGTGACAAAAATGGTTAACAGAGGTAACAATTAGCAGATAGTGAAAAAAAATGGGTTCAAACAGGTGAAAATGGGCCCAAAAGGGCTGAAAATGAGTTAAGATGACAAAAATGTATTTTAAGTGGAAAAAAAGGCCAGAAAGGGTGGTGAAATATGATTAAAAAGTGGCAAAAAATAGTTCCAAAATTTGTCAGTTGAGAGAGGCAAAAATAGGCAGAAAGGGATTTAAAAAAAAAAAACGGGCAGGAAAAAAGTGCACAAAATTGATGAAAGTGGCACCAAGACTAGCATCAGTCCTTCTGGTCCACATGCACTGATATCAATAAATCTCAGCTGGGGAAGGCCCATTCTCTGGGTTTACTGGGGGCCCAGTGAAATCTGTGGGCAGGCCTGTGAACATGTGTAGAAGTAGGTGCATGTAATTAAAAACAAAAGTTTTATTATGGGTCTAAAGCGAGCAGAGTCAAGTTCAGGCTTTTTTGGGTGCAGAGACTGGCTCTTTGAGGTCCAACAAGTAAAAACAGTAATCAAGGTTGATTCTGTGTCTGCTACCTCCGGGCTCAGACTGTCTGCTCGGCTCAGCGCTTACATAACAGCCACACACAGTCGGAGGGATTCCTTCTCCCTAAAAGGCGATGATGAGAGCTCGGTGACAGATTACAAATAACAGGCCTGGAGGTGCTGTCAGTGTCGCTCTCCGTTCTCAGGTCGTGGATAATTTGAGTCCATCCACTTCTTATTAATCAGCTAAATCAGATACTGTATGTACAGGCAAAACAGTTCTGTTAATTCAAATCTAATTCAGTTGTGCTGTCTTTGCTGTAGACAGTGAACAACATGCTGATTTAAACTGCAGGCATCAATATTTAAACCAGCACCATATACTTGTGCGTTGTTGTGTCCACATCACTTTGCAACACTCAGCCTCAACACTAGTCACTACTTCCTGGTCCTGTTGCTACATTTCCTGCCTGTTTGTGTCCAGGTAACCATGGCAAATGAAAGCAAGCATATTAGGTTGAAGTTGGAGCAGACAAATTTAACAGTTCATCAGCAGTGATTTTACTGTAGTTTCAGCAAAGAAGAAAAAAGTCTGCTGATGCAAAGGACCGAGGAATGTTTTGTACTCATTCGGCCTCTGAGATCTAAATCAGTCAAGGGTTGGGTAGGTAGGTTCATATCAACTACAGGTGCAGGGCTTTGTTTATAGTTAAGGGCCATATGAGGTTGGCCTATGCTAAGTTGTAGATTTGATGCAGATGTATAAATCAGGGTTAAAGAGGCTTAAAACCATTGCAACGTTGTGGCGCTGTAGCTTAGCTGGTCAAAGCGCCTGTCTCGTAAACAGGAGATCCTGGGTTCAAATCCCAGCAGTGCCTTCTTCCTGAACCTCTTTGAGATGCACAAGCCTCGGGCTGTTTTCGAATTCACTGACTATACTAGCAGTGTGTACTGATTTGACCACAATGTAGTACGCAGTTTGCCAAAAATAGGAATAAGGTGTCCTGATTCTTGTTGTATGGAGGGTTAGGATGTTGGATAGCCCCTAAAACAGAGAGTCTGATGGGAAATCTCCCAGAATGCCTTGCAAATCAACAATCAGGTATCCTAAGTTAGTGCTGTTTGGTGCATGTCTTCCCCTGCTCTCTCCCCCATATTTCTGTCTCCCTTTGAATCCCCTACCAAAATATAGGCAAAAAACCCAATATCTCTAAATATTATCTTGAAAAAAAAAAGAAAAAAGAAATGGGAGCCAAACAGTAATGTGTCTAATGCTAATGAGCATGAGCAAAAGTAAACTCTTTCATGTGAACAATGAGAGGAAGCTCTTTTCCCTCTCAGTTTTTTATTTAATACACCACAGATTAAATGGATGATCTTCACTCCTAATTTCTTGGTAGCAGCCTACCTACTGCTAGGTGGAAGGCCATAATGTTAATATTTGATAGCAAACATCATGTGTTTTTCACAGAATTATATACAGTTTAGCTTAATTATAATGAACAATCCGTCAGACTCCGTACTGGATAGGCCACGTAATGATGGGTGGATGGGTAATGAATAGTTTGAGTCAAATAAATGCACACATATCAAGCCTAGAGCATTGCTTGATTTTGCTGATTTATGATGAACAAGCCAAGCCAAATGATCAGGATGCTGAAGAAAATTGATTTCTTATCACTGGAAGGAAAAAAATAAATGTTGGTGAGAAATAGTTTCCTGTCCTCTTCCTGGGTGCCATCTAGCCTCATCCCTCTTTCTTCCAGTATCATCACATCAGTTGCGACACTTGGTCTGGAACTGTTGTGTTGTCTTTCAAGTAACGGCACATAGCGATCGTCATTGTTCGCTCTGCATTTATAACTTTCTCAGACTTGTGCCACTTTTGTGGCTGTATTAACAGTTTTGTGAATAATTTTGAGACAAAAGTAGCTCCATAGCTGTGCCCCATTCCCCCCCTCTACTGTAAATCTCCAGTTCTGTTTGTTTTCCAGAGCTGCAGCAGATGAACGGTGGCGTGACATGAGCATGCTGGTCTTTAATGCTCATATCTCCTCTCTCCGTGGATGTTTCAGAGCTGGCACTCAACCCCGATCCTGGTCGAGCCTCGAGGGGACGACTGACAATCAGAGCTGGCACACAGTCCAACATGTGACCACAACAACCTACGACCAGATCCCCATACTCAGTGATTCATTTCCCGTTTGGCAGAGCTGCATCTCTGTTGGCAGCCAATCACAGACTCACATGGACTCACCACCTCTTCATATCTCTGAATAACAAGGAGAAACTAAGACCTCTGACCCCAGGAAGGACACCCGCCACAGACCTCAGAGCGGAATACAGAAACAACAGGCCTGAGGACGGTTGTTACTTAGAACCAGGATGTCACGATACCAGAGTCTAAAAGTTTAATATAAGTCTAGTAAATAGCTGATTGATTCTACTGTACTACCTCGTGTGTTTTGTACCGAAGTACACATGAATGGTAATTGAGACTGCCTCTTAAAGCCTATCCCAGCACGGTGCCCAAGGACAGTAAACTTGTGTGATCAGCTGAACCTGACCTTTTGGGTGAGGGTCTCTTCTGTGAAACCATCCATAGAGGACAGTCTTTGATAGACTCCATCTGCCCCTGTCATCAGGCAGATCCACCTCTCAAAGCTTCAAGCTGAAACATTTGTTTCCAGTCGGAGAATGACTGGACCAATCAGCATCATTTGAGGAGAAAGAGGCGGTAGCTACAGGTGTGCTTATGTTGAGGTGACTTTTGTTGACATTCCTGAGCAAACTTTCCTCTAATACATTACAGCATGTTTTTTTTTGTTTCTGTGTGTATGGTGGTTTTTAACAAACATTTAATCAATCAACTGGACAATGATTTTGAAATGGGTCTGCAGACCAACTCAGTCACGAAGCCAGCTTCTTCCATCTTTGGCTTTATCTAAGATTCAGTCCTTTTATCACTGATTGATTTTGAGAAGGTTGCACATCTTGTGATGACCTTTATTTTGATGCCAGCCACGCCTCTTGCCATTATTTACGGCTTGTTCAGAATGCTGCAGCTCATCTGTTAGACGAAAAAACATAAATACAAGCAAATTTGCCCAACTGCTGCTGTGCTGTTTTCTACCACGGACTCACTGATCCACCAGTCAGTCACTTCTGATCATCCCCAGGTCTAAGTTGAAGCTCAGCGAACAGTCTGGCTCTACATGTTGGACAGTCCCCCTCACAGCCAGTCTTTAAAATCAAACTTAGAACGTACACTTTACAACTGAACAGTAGAAGGTTGGTGGAAGTTCAAAAATACAACATACCAACTTCAGCTCTACTTTTCTGAGTTAATTAATCACATTTTTAGTTTTATGTTAACAGTATAAAATCATTCTAAGTTTTTTGTCATTGTACTCACATTATTTGATAATCATCCCTTCATCTGAGTAGGTTTCCCAGAATGCCTATGAGCATTAGACACTTTGGCACCATATCAACTCAGACAAAACAAAGAGCTGCATTAATTTAAGAATCCATTAGTTATTTCAGCTCTATTTTTCTGAGATAATAGCATGCACTAAAAGTACTTAGACATGTTTTTTTGAGTAGGATTTAAAACAATTGTTACGTGTAGGAAAGTTTCCACAGTGCAGTTTAATTTAAAACATAAACCCAAAATAAATTTACAAGTAAAATTTGATTCACATAACTCAAAATGGCTTAGTACCTGCTACTCAAAATATACCATTTTTTTCTGTTACTTAAAATTTTACGTAATCAGTTGTTGCTAATATTTTGAGTTATATTAAGTTATCTGGGATTTAAGTTTAAACTAGAAAAGCACTCAGAGAGTGCAGACCTCCGCCATTAGCCCTATCTCCCAATAGTAGAGAATCCTTTCAAAAATTCCTGGATCCAGACGGTGATCCGGATCACTCCCAAAATCTAATCAGTTCTTCCTCATGCCATTTCTGGCATTTCCTGAAAATTTCATCAAAATCCATCCTCAACTTTTTGAGTTATGTTGCTAACAAATAAACTTACAAACTAACTAACAAGCCCTGCCAATCACATAACCTCCTTGGTGGAGGTAACGATAGATTTTTACTTGAATCAACTCAAAAAAATGTATTAACACAACTTAAAAACTTTGATGTAATCAGTTTAAACAAATATCTTTGAGTATTTTCAACTGGTTTGGTTTTACAGTGTACTTTTATTCCCTGGTTTTTGACTTGACATGAGAAATGAAGCTTAGTGTAAATTTAGGCAGGAAGATAGTTTCTTTCATTCATTAATAATCACTCCCTTCCCCCGCTCCATTTACTGCTCAGGTTATCAGCTGGTATGGCGTCTATTCACTTAAGCAATCCCCATCAGCCACGACCTCTCTCAGTCCCATCATCCTGCAGCTGTCTTTTTTAAAAATCTGTCTCCACTCCTCTGCAGTCAACTGTTTCAGTGCGACCGCTGCAACCCTCCTCCACCCAAGCTACCTCCATTTTATCTCATTGATGTCTGGTTCAAGCTCCTCTGTGAATCCTGCATCCCGTCATGGCTACTTTCAAGTCATCTCATCAGTGTACTGGTCATGCTCCTTGGAACTTTGCTCCTCAGAAGTCTCTTACTCAACTTATCCTACTCAGGTACCTGCCCTACCTACCTGCCCTTGGTGCTCTCATGAGTTTGCTCTTTGAAACCCGCTCTTGAAGTCACTGTTACTTTTCTGAATCTATGGCACCAACCCCCCTCTCCATCTCAAACTCCTGTTAACTATCTCCTAGACTTTTATTGCAGTCATTATAGTCTGTTTCAAATAACAGTCTCCAGGATCAATACTCCATCATATTTAAAAACCAGGCCCAGGCTTGAACACTAAAGCACATACCTCTCCTCTGACTGTTACTGTCACAATTATAGATGAGCTCGAACTCAGAGGTCTGATTTTAGCAGCCATGGCTGATTACCCCCTCACTGTAGCTCTATGAAAGCTGCCAAGCTGCTCTGCCTTGAAGGCAGCAAGCTAAAAAAAAAAAAGTTCAGCTGCTTTAAAAGAGACGCACATGTTGAGCTGAAATATGTGAGGTTAAAGTCTGACATGCTTCAGGTTAAAACATCATGTTTCTACTCGTAGGATTTAATGTTTGCTTACAGACTATTTAAATATTTTTAATAACAACAGAACTCTACTTTTCTATTTGTAATCAATCAGTGTAAAAGTTGCAAAAGAACTGAATAATTCTTGCAAAAAACTGACAGTATTTACTTTATTCTAAAAAAATTGTACGTCTTTGTCCTATCTATTTTTTATGATGGCAAAATGTCACCTTAAAGCAACAATTGGCAACTTTTTCACCTGATAATCTGTATTTCAAAGTTGATTTAGTACTGAAATAACTTTTAATATGGAGTGCTCCAGTTGGCTGCTTTCAGCACGATGTAACTGGTGAAAAGCTTTGTTTTTTCAAATGCATACCACTTTATAGCATGCATTAACTTTCAATCATGCTCGGGCATGGCACGAAAATGCCATAAAAACTGTGATTAGATCCACTAAAACATCGTTTGCAGCAATTCCAAAAAGCTCCAACTGTTTTATTTGTTCATTCCAACACTTTCCTTCACCTTTAGTTGTCTTTTCTAAGCATCACAGCCTCGAGGTCTTTATGGAGCATTACGCTTTAATGCACATTAACATACTTGAGCTTGATATTTAGCTGCAGTGAACTATGTATGAACAGTGACATATAAAACCAGACAGACAAAGATTAAGCAAAGATTACTGAAGCAGAAAACACGAAACAAGGCCTCACTGACTCTCCTGTTTCTCTAATTATCCCACAGTGATTGCATTTTTGTTTTGTTGACTTTTAATTTATTTACTGCTTTAGGCATTTTCCCTTTTTGTTTACAGTTACATAACAGAAACAAGGACAAACAGGACACACCATCACAACATCACATGTTGTCTAAAAACAACATATTATTTCCTTCCCTCTGCATGTCTGCTCAAAGTTTATTAATAGAGTGAATTAAAACTACCTCAGATGAACAAAGTGCTGCAAGGCAGGCTTAAAGATCCAATATTAAAGAATAAATAAGACGTATAAATGTATAATAACACAATGATAAGAGTATAACAAAATGTCCAAGCTCAAGATGTAGGATTTGAAGGTGACATCTTCTTTCCTGTACATGTGCGTATTTTTGGTTTTAGACATTTTGAAGTATGTACAGTATATATGGAACAAGGTAAAAATGTCTGAGGGGGACTGTGAAGCCTTGTAGGAAGTCACAGGAGGTTTGCAGGTTTGGAGTAGATAAGAAAAGCACAGTGAAGAAGGAAACCCCAGAGCTGATCAGAGGAGAGGAGAAACAGTCTCCTGCTTCCACTCAGCCCCCCTCGGCTCTGTGGATCTGTTCTCTTCGAGGCTGTTTGACACTTTTTGGTGTCACTGTACTCGTTCTGCTATTTTTAACAGGATGGGAAAAGCAAAGTGAAATCAAACAACTTCAAACAGTGCAAGAGGAAGGTGTTGGAGTTTACTGTTACATGTTAAAGCATACAGACATGTTTGGAAGAAACTTCGAGAAATACTTATGTGAGACATAATCAGCAACCTAATTGAAAACTGGGGATAAACGTGGTTTGTTTGTGTTTAGTTTGAAAGATGAAGTAAATTCTGCAAGGCATGCGTATTTTGGGGACGTTTCTTTTAGTTTGGATGGTAGAATGCCCATGCATTCACTGCTATAAAGCTCCCATAGAAAGTGGGACATGGAAGTTTCTGAAGGCACTGCTGGGATTTGAACCCAGGATCTCCTGTTTACGAGACAGACGCTTTGACCAGCTAAGCTACAGCGCCCGTTAAAATAGAAATAAAAAGTGTCTCTTGCAGGCATAAAAGTTTATGGTTGCTAATTCAGCCAAAGAACACCTCTTGCAATAAGAAATAAACCAGACAACTGAAAAACTCACCTGAAACAGTTGGCAGGTTACTTAAAGTCAAGTTTACACAAGCTGTCTCTGCCAAACAGGTAACCTTTTATTGCATTCTAGCTGTTTGTGCACATGACCAAAACAAAGAAAAATGTCAAATGATATTCAAGGGTTTATAGTAGAATCATAAGACATATTTCAAACAAGATTACAGAACTTAAAAAAAAAATCAGTTCATTCATCATGTGTCCGTTGCACAAAACATCTTCCATGATGGTTTTAGTGGAACTGAGAGAGTCAGCAGGGTTACCCTCCAATTTCTAATGAGTACAAAATGAAAGGGGTATGTGTGTGTGTGGACTTTTTTGTTTCCATGGTCTCAAACATGAATCAATATGATTGGACATTTACTAGAATCATTCTAGACCATAGGATTTTCAGTCAAGTTAAGCTGATCTGTGTGCATAACCTGACATGCCAGATGGATGTGTTTCACACATCCATCCAGAAAAGGCAGAGGCTTTGAAAAAAACTCAGAGTATGATAGGGTGAACGTTCTGTCTGTCACATCTTTACGTAGCTGCTATCAAGCTGCGCGTGCACAGCTAGTGAGGAATAACGTGAAACATGGCGACCATAGATATGTAAGTACTCAAAGTTTGTCGTTTTTGAAAAGAAAACAACTCACTGCTGTTCTTTGTTCTTCTTTTAACAAAGAAATGGCGTCAAGTTTTGATAAAACTGATGCTTCAGCAGCATCCACGCTAATCTCTTCCTCCATAACTGCACCAGCTCTTGCTGCTGCTTGCTTATGTCATGACTCTGCTGCACCAGGTTACTGTGTGCATGGATTTGTTTTCAGTAGATAGCTGACATCTAAACATCCCCTTTGTCACAAAGTCACAAGTTGCAAATTGTGCACGCTCTACTGCATAGATCGGCAACAGATCTCAGCATATCTGTGCTCATGATATAATCAACTGCTACAGATACATCACCAATTTCAGATTCCATAAGGCACTGCTGGGATTTGAACCCAGGATCTCCTGTTTACAAGACAGACGCTTTCACCAGCTAAGCTACAGCGCCCTCTGTTTAGAGATGATTGTCTTGTGACAACTCATGACATCAGCGATTAATCAGTCCCAGTCCTTTTGGTACTCTTTGTAAAGGCTGGCTCAGGCTACTTGATGTTTTTTGGTCGTTCACAACAGCACCATGTCAGACTATGCAACAAAAATCTTGTCCCATCTTGGCTGACAACATGGCCACACTACAAGAGTGATCCTGACTGCTCACCGTATGCTGACGTCACCACTGTCTTCGTGACTGAGTGCGAGTTCACAGGTTGACGGGGGGGCGTGTCAAGAATGTCAGTCACTCTACAACAAAGCGCTTATTGATTCTAGTGGTCTTTGCTCGTTAAAAAGGAAAATAAGACACAATTATGGATTGGATTATGGATAACACTTATGGATGTATCAAGAGGAGGACAATATGGACTGGCTCTCCTTCAGATAGAACTTAAGGTATGCATATAATAAATAAAATTAAATTTACACATAAGTTTTAGGGAATAAAAGGGGATCAAAAGTGATAAATCTTGTAAATGATGATGTAAAGATAAGGAGCAAATGCTCTCCTCTTGGTAGATGTCAGAATTCATGTCGTTGATGTCAGGTCAGGGTTTCAAACTAGACGACGATGTGAGAAAAATTCTGACACGCTAGTCTTGTTGAATCGTGGTCATGGGATGTCTTGGATGCATCGTTAATTATGTCACACGACAAGACCGTTGGTCATTCCTGACTCTCTAAATCGGGCCTGAGTTTTGACGATGAGCTGCGACGTTGCAATCGGGCTTAAATCTGGCTGAATTCCTGTAGTCTGAGTCAGCCTTTAGTCTTTAACCCTCTTTGGACTTTAAAATAGTGATGGGAATTTTGGCTCTTTGCAGTGATGCAGAGCTTTTGGCTCTTCATTTGCATACAGCCCAGCAGTACCTTAGCTCATCCATTGGATGAATGTACTAGAACCAACTGCAGTAGCCTGACAGCAAACTAGTAACCAAGGGCTGTTTTGTCCAGACCATGGGACATGAAACCAACAAACAGGCTGAAATCTTTTGAACAAATTAAACAAGGACTGCTCTCTCAGGAGGAACCTGCAGTACTGTTGGTCCTGGTATCTGATTCCCATTACCACCACACATGTCTGGTGGACACCTGGATTAAAAAGTCGTAATAGCTAAAATCTTCATGGCACTGTAGCTTAGTTGGTCAAAGCATCTGTCTCGTAAACAGGAGATCCTGGGTTCAAATCCCAGCAGTGCCTTCTTCATAGCTTGTGTCTCAAAGCTATGAAGATCCAAAACAAGATGTTTGCACCCTACAAAGAGGGCAAGTCTAGACTATACTCTCTGGTATATAGACCCAACATTAATGCACCATGACTTTAGCAATAAGAAACATTTAGCAAAGTTACAGTGGAGAGGAAAGATTGGAAAGATCCAAGCTAATGGCTACTGCGGCAGCAGGCCATGGATAGACCAGACGAGACCACCGTAATGATCGCAAACCCATGCTGAAGCAGACCGGGGATAGAGCAAAAACATCTTTTCTGTCATGGAAAGCTTTCAGTGTTGCTCTATGGTCTTTTTTCACAAAGACACTCTGTCCACTTCAGACAAAACCACCTCTGCTTAGTCCAAGTTAATCACTCCACTAGCAGGCCTTGTGTACAGCCACTCGCAGCAACTAACTCTTTCCCCATAACTGTCACAAAGTCATGCTGAATCAGGTTGGCGGAGGAGGGAAAACACCTTTTCTGTTACAGATAGTTTTAAGTGTGGCTCTCTGCACTTGTTTTATTAAAGAAATGTTGTCCTATTCTGACAAAAGTGCCGCTGTGGCTAATTCCAAGTTAATCAATCCACTAGCAGGCATTGTATACAAGCATTCACACAAGTAACCCTCTCCCCCATCACATACTCATGCTGAAGCAGGTTGGCAGAAGAGCAAAAACATCTTTCCCAATATGAAAAGCTTTTAGGGTTGTTTTTATTCTTGATTTCATACAGAAACGTGATCCAGTTGTAGTAAAATAGTAAACAATGGTAAAACAATGCTAAAGCTATATATGAGGTCTTTACAGCAGTAGAGGCAGCCATTACCCACGACTTTCAGTACAATTAAACCCCATAGTGCAACTCTGTATGGATCTGTACTGACCGCAGTTAACATGACTAAGATGTAGGGTTTTTTTTTTTTTTTTTAATCACTTTCAGCTGAAATAAAGCTTTTAATGCTTATTCCCTCCTGATATCTGTCACTCATCCTTCCTACAACTCAGCGGCTGGACTGGCAGACTCGCGCTGCATGTGATTTCACATTCATGCCTTTACAGCCCGCCCACTAAGTGAAGGTATGGGTACAAAAGATGGGGACAAAAAATGTAGAAAAAGAAAAAAAGTTAGATGCCAGATTTAATTGGTTTTAATGTTCACTGACTAAGTAAGTGAATCATGTTTGGACAACTACAGTAGACTTTATCCTTCTCTATTACTGGGTGTTAAAACTACTGCAGTAAGTGTTAATTTTTACTAGCTGTGATAAAATATCCTCATTGTTTTAGTTTGATATTTTTAGACTTGTTTTATCTCTGTTAGGACTATTGTTTACAGTGTTTCTATGCAAGTTTGCAGATAAAGTTGATGTTATCAGGATTATTATGTCTATCAGAGCCTAAGTCCAGCCCCACTACATGCTGGGAGATCTGGTTCCTCTGTGGCTCCTACACTCCCAGCTGTTCTGTTTTTTCAAACATCTCTCCTAATGGGGCCTCAGTTTCAACTGAAGCTTCGCCCCCTTTGATAACAGATCACATGACCCGCATGGATTCATGGCACATGTGCAGAATTCGACACGGCTGACATCAAAGATGGAGGCAGCATTTGCACAGAGGAGACAAAGGGCGTGATGAACGTATGGAAATCCCTCCTGCTTCTGCTCTCTCTTCAGAGATGCTTACGATGCAGATCACATCACCTTTCCTTTCAAACATTCTCACCTGAACTCCTGAATAACAATCCTCAGTAACCTTGAGGAGCTCAGGGAGCAGAGCGCTCGTCTGTAGAGAAACTCAGCGGTGAATTACATCAGGCTCAGGGGCCTGGAGGAGGATGGGGGCCCTTTAAGGTCTCAGTCTCTTTTAACCTACAAGTTTAGACCATTTTTCTCCAAGAACTAGGAAAGATAAAACTATTTTAAGCTCCTTTGGATGTTTTAAGAACTTAGAGAAAAAGAGACTCAGGATTCTTTGTCTTTATCGTCTCGATCATGTAATGGCAACAATTTTAAGTAATTTCTCATCAAAAATAATCATGTTGTTTCTCAAAGATAAAAGCTCAAGCGTTGTTGTGTCTTTTTTACTCCTAAGACTTTAGGCTCAGATGGAAACACAGACGACAGATGGACTACAAGAACCAAGAAGAAGTTACTAGAATTAAATGTTCTTGGTACTTCTGGTTTAAAATCACCTTCTATCAATAAAAATGATCTCTTCTCTGCTGTGACAGAACTTGACTACAAGTAAAAGACATTCAATAAAGGTACTCAAGTATTGATAGTGCATTAGTTTGACTGTTAATTTTAAAAGGTGGCTTGTTGAGTTAAAAAGAGAAAATGTTTGACAAAACTGTAAGGACTTTAGTTAACAAAGACTGACCAAACTTGGATTAGCCTAAATCTTTCAAAGTTTAAAATGACTAGAATGTGACTACGACTAATAACGATCTAAAAAAAAGACAACCTAATATGATGCTTATATGTTATCAATATAGGAAGATTATCTTTATGAACAAAACGTGTATGCTTTATAAACTTTATTGGACCTGGATCTTATTTTCAGAAATGATCCAAAAGCCCAATGAAAAATCCCACAGGGTTGCTGCTGAGGGAACCCATGCTATGCTAACGTCAATGGCACAATTTTTATGATGTCAACCTATCAAAATCGTGTCCGGTAACTGCATCAACAGGAGGCACATTGTTATGGTAAGTGAGGAAGACCAATACAAAGTAATCAGCATAAGTTTTAATGTTTACCATTGATAATTTAAAAGCTAGCATCCTAACTCACTTACGCCAGAGAGAGTTAGCCTGAATGCTAATCGCGCTATGCAAATGAATGGAGAATGCTGATGCTAACTGTAACCACAACACTGATCGTTGACTAAAGCATGACTAGCTTGAAACTGATGCCTAGCTAAACACTAGACATAGGTCAGGCTGAGTGTACTATTTTTGCTTTTTTTTTTCCTAAACAAAATTATGAATTGAAACTTTTTGACTGAAAAGAATCTAATGTCCTCATTTTAAATAAGCTTAAATTATACTGCTATTGTAAATATCTATTTGCTATACAAGGTAAAAGCATGTTATTGGCTGAGCAAGGATGACCTTTTTGCTCCTTTTATCAGGTTATGTAGCCACTTGTAAGAAGTCTTATTACACTACTAAGCAAAAGAACTGACCAATGCTAAACCAGCCCATATCGGAACATAAACTGTTACAGGTGTTAGTTTTACTCTATAGTCGGTGTTGCCAGCTGAAAAAATGAAATATAGAGTGAATTTATGTTGGGAGTTACATTTGACATATCAGTGTTGCAGGTGTTTGAAGCTCTAAAATGTTTTAAATATGATTTATTAAGAGAAAAAAATCTGGACTTTACTCATTTCTGAATTCTGGCTACGGCCCTAACCTGTGTTTACACTGGCCAAATGGAGCCCTACTTCAGGGTAGGTGTCCTCCTCCTCCTCCTGTATGATTCTTTAGTCTCAGCCCTCATCCACCTCTGTGTCTCTCAGACTTCCTGGTCATCACTTATATCCTGTGGTGATATTTCACACGTGTTCTCCATCAGTCAGACGAACTCCTGTTTAAACGTGAGTCTTCATGAGGAGCCGGTCCAGGTATGAAGGAGACACTAAAGAACAGATAATCATTCCCACATGGAGGCTGGCACAGAGTTCGCTGATTCTCTGCCAGGAAACACCGACAGAGAGTTTGACGTCTGCTGGAAAAACAGTGGTCGCTTTCAGTAAGTGAGGTTCAAAGTTTACAGCTGGGGCGTGAAGAGAGCATGTGCTTACAGGAAATGACATAAATGAGGCAAGGATGTGTCCTGGGAGGACATCATCATGTTGGAAATTAAACTAGAGGAAATATCTCTTGCCAAAATCCTGATTCTGAGTAAGAGGTCACGTTGATGATAGTTTTTACTTTTAAAATCCTTACAAAAATCATACAAGCACATGAGATGGTCTCAGAAATCCACCTAAAGTTTCATTTATGCTCCCTTTATGTTTAAAAACCTGTTTTTAAATCCTTGATCTCAATCTTAACATGTGTTACCCTTACTAATAGAGTATCTTTACCTGACTGATCACATAAAGTCCAATTTTAAAAGAATAAACTGATTTTCCTCCCTCTGTAGCACATCTTTATGCCATGTCAAACCTTGAACCTGAGACTGATGCTCCTGGTATGAGCCATGGGTTTTCTTTTCATTTTCAAAGTGGATTTAAGCGGTCATACACCATAAGAATCCAGTCCTAAGCCGTGTTTCTCTCCTGGTCAGCGTAGCCTGAAGTCATGTGTGATTCTCTCAGACCTCTGCAGACATTTTCGCTCCTCTGTACTCGCCTCACCTGGGGTGAAAGATGCAGACAGCAGGATGAAGAGGGATGATCTCTGCACTAAGGAAGCTCCTTTTATTTCCTGCTGATGAAAAAGCCAAACATAATGTCCTCTTTTCTTTGGAGACATAAAAGAGGAACAGAGTGGACTGAACCTGAGGCTGCAGAGGGGGATCGTCTTTGTGTAGCGTACAGGGTGAAAGTTATTGGGTTAGAAATGAGCGCTGGAGACGAGGATTAGAGTGGCCGCAGGGCTAACTTTCATTCCCTCTGCTGAACAACAACAAAGATCTTTATTATAAAGCTTTTAAAAGAGACGGATGGAGAGGAGAAAGAACAGGAAGCGCTCACAGTGGATGGTGTCATAAAGAGAGAAGTGGAGCAAAGGTTTATGTTAAATATCATCTCCAGGGCCTGGTTATTCAAATATGTCAGGTAATCCAGCTCACTTTTTCCCTGTTTGTAGAAGTAGAACTGGATTATATCAACATGAACAGGGACAGACTTTTAAAATGACCAAATCCAAAGTGGGCTTCAGGCTACCTAATCTGTTCACAGGACCCACCAAAATCTACCAAACTGTGGAGCAGATCCACTGAAGAATAGTGCAGCTTTTTGCTAGTTTTTAGCTGTGCAAATGGCAAAGGAGAGATCATCTGATCCAAAGAGCACTAAGAGAAAATCCACCTAAACTGCACAAAAAATGCATACAAATGGCTCAGCCGGGCAAACAGCACCCTGTGCCATAGACACCAATGAGGAGTAGGGATATTTACAAATTAGGTGCAAAATTTCTTATCTCATATTCAAACAAGCCTCATTACAAAGAGCAACTAATCCACAGTCTTGTGCTAACTGCAGCAGGCAATACAAGGGGTGCAATTTAACATCAAATGAAACCAGGTATTAAATAAGCCCCTCATCTTAATATGGTATGAGGTACGAGCTTGGAGTCAAACCGCCGCTCCTTTGCCCTGAAATGAGCCAGTTGAGGTGGTTCAGGCATCTGATTGATATGCCTCGCTGTGGAGGTCTTCCAAGCCATCCAACTGGAAGGAGAACTTAGAGTAGACCCAGGACTCACTGGAGGGATTATACAGTATATCCAATGTATTAGCCAATGTGGAGGAACAGACAGATGGATGGATGGATGGATTTATTTTCTGTCAGTCTGTTCCAAAACTGATTGAAACCGGATCCCGCAGGCGAAAGTAAACCACTGGGCTAGCACTAATACTACCGATCAATGTACATGTGTTGATATTATTTAAAAGTAAGGGAAGGGCCCATTGATTGAGACTTTGAGGGACCCATCCATTTTTGTGGGTAGGCCTGCACTTCTGCAAAGTTTCTAGATGCCGGGTGCATCTTTGTGTTGTGTTTAGATGTTGCCTGATGTACAGTGATCCCTGCTGGGGTTCCTTTGTACCATGAGGGAAGTTTTCCTCTTTTTTTTTTTTACCACAGAAAAGGGCAAACATAATATATTTTATTAATAATAATCCTGTAAATTTTTGTTCAAAGACTTGACATTTTATCATTGATGGTCTGGAGAAAGCCAAGTGTTGTCTTTGGTTGTTCTTAAGTCTTTACTGGCATCTGGTGGTGAAAGATAGAACTGCATGCAGATCATTTCTAAATGTAATGAATCCATTATGTTTTCATTAATGGTTAATGTTAAAAATAAACAAATGCTGGTGCCAAATGGGGAAGATTTATGCCTGGTTCACAAGAAGATGACATCGGTGTATAGTATGCTGGATAATGAGAAGCTGAAGGGAGCGAATCTCCACAGTTTGTTCAAGCAATACGAGTTAAAAGATTTATATCACAAGAGTCCCAAATATGAAATATTTAATCCCGAGTTTCAATGTTTATGGTCTCTCCTGGAGAATTTGTGAGGGGATCATGCCACAAAATGAGCTCAGAGATCAACTTCATGCTTACATTAGAAATTGGCAAAAAAAAATCACATTTAAACAGTTGGCAGTAAATTCAGAAAAACTTTCATATCAGATATAAAAAACAATGCAGCAGCATACATATACAATGTTAATTCCCCATAAGCTCAACACTAAGCAGCATTTAGTGGAGTTACAGTGGTGAGGAGCAACTTCCTGTTTCCTGGCAGAAACCTGGATTATGGTGGATTATGTTTACTGGTGTATTTGATGAAGTTGTCAGATGATATCCAACACACAGGAGGACTTCAATGGGGTGAAAGTTGGCAAAATGGCTTGTTACAATGAGACAGACTTGACATTAAGTCCCAAAACAACTGATAAAGTTGAATAAATTCACACGTGGAAGCAAATTGTTTCAACCTTTATTAAACATAGCTTGCAAGAGATAAATATTACAAAGTTATTTCCTCCAAAATTAGCTTATTTTTTCAATCAATGCATAATTGTCAATCAACTGGCAGTATTCAAACAGCATTATTTTCTTTTGACTTTTTTGAAGACCGTTAAATATCAAGTTATGTGCAAAAGGTCAGGATTGATGTCAGCAAAACAAAAAGGACTTCAATTCGCTCGATTTAATTGTTGTTTCTGCCTCCCCACCACATTTGTTTCACTTTGTCTACAAAAAGAAAGAAATTCTTCTACAGGTTTATTTATAAAAACAGATTTTAGAGTCAAACGTGTGTCCCTGTGTGAGCAACAACTGAGAGAGAAAGCCCAACGAAGAGGAGCGACACATCTGCAGAAAGTCAGCACTGATTCACAGTCTGCTGGAAAGGTTTGATAATGTCACAAGCAAGTTCTGACATAGATGTTTCTTTTTTGTAGAAAATGTGCAGATTACAACCAAAATGTTTGCCTTTATAAAGGTTTTTTTTTTGTGATGAGACGGTTGTTTTCTTGAGATCTCAACTTATCTTTACAACGTCGGTTTTCTAGTGATGGCAACTCAAAAGGGGAAACAAAGTAAATTATGATCTATGAATGTCAGATTTGGGTTTCCCAAACATAGGAGGGGAATAAATCCATTAACCATTGCAGGAAATCTCTTGCACATTGTTTGAACTGTACATAAACACATAGGCAATGTTTCTACCTGTTTTTGTACACTTTAGACAGCATGCAGGAATTTGCCTGCAATTTTTGATAGACATCATAAACAAGGAGATATCTAGGCTAACTGTTTTTGTTGTAATGGCATCAAAAATTCATTATTGATGCTAACTCAATTCATTTTGAGTTGTAACTCAGTTTTCTTGTGATAAATAGTAAATTTGGTCGTATAATCAAGATCTTGAGATATTTCAGGATTGCACTACTTGTTATCCTGTGATGAAAGCTTTTTTTTTTTACTTTGTTGTGTCCATATATGCCAGTGATGTGCCTTCACTAATACAGAAGAAATTAAGTTATCAAAGCAAAATGCAGTAAAATTAAATGTAGGGATATCTGCTTTGGACTTCCAAATACAGAAGGGGAAGAGAACCAATTGGCTAAATTTAACCAACAACACTGCCAATGTTTTCCTTAAGACAACAAGCAGCTGTTTCCCTGCAATTTTGATAATAAAGAACAAGTTAACGCCCAGTTACAAAGGTCTAGGACTATTATTTTGCAATGAAAAATGTGTAATACTACTAAATATTTACTGTTTACAAAGTTTTCCTATGAAAACTTAGTATTCCATGAATGTGTAAATTTTGTTTTCTTAATTTATCGGGTTATCACATGAAAAACCGGTGTTATAATTTTAAGACAAGACATTAAGTCTTATGGCAAAACAAACAAAATATTTCATACTGTGTTCAACTGTGGCTTCCAAACATAGAAGGGGTACAAATCCTCTAAAAAATATGTTGTCTAAAATAAAAAACAAGACAATGTCCAAATCAGGTGTCTAGGACTTCTATTTTCCCTTCCATGGCGTTGAAAATGTTTGATTTGCAAAGGAAGTGTAAAATGCTTGAGCATAGAATGAACTGCTGAGTTCTGCCTTAAATATTTTGGGTAAGCTTTGCTGGTTTTACACCACTGAAGACTTGAGAAACTGATTCCCATTACAGGAAGAGAGTTAATTTAATAGTATGGATGTTTGTCTGCTTAGGACCTCTGTATGTTGGGAAGGAATGATTCAATCTAATATTGTAGAGACTTTCTAGACTTCAAAGAAACACTGATAATATTTACACAGGGAAACACGATCCATGTATATTAAAAAACAAATAATGCCCAATTTTGATGGCTACAACTTCATTTTTTTTTGTTGCTGTGGTATCAAAAACGAATGCTAGTTCTTATAAAAAGGAAATTCTGGTTGTGTTTGGTTGTCAAGATTACAGTTACTAATCTTGTGATTTAAAACATGTTTTCCTGCGACAACAACGCAAAAAATTATATATAGAATAAATAGAGACGTTTGTCTGCTTTGGGCTTCAATACAGGAGAGGAATAAATCTGTAAAATATTAAGACAACTCCCAGACATGGTCTAAATGTACAAAACCACAGGCAATATTTCCATGTGGAAACATCAGTGTTTTGTGTAATTTTGATTTCTTACAGGAAATTTTAAAACTAGAATGGTCAAGTATTTGCTGTCCAGGGATTGTGTTTTTATAGCTATGGTGTTAAAAATAATTAAAAATAGTTTAGATTCTGTTATTCTGATAATCCCATCAGGATAAGAAGGTCAAACATGGTTTAAAAAGAGATTTTTTTGGAACCCAACAGCGCCACATTCAACATGCTTTAATAAAAAGTGAAATAAAGACATTTTTCTGATATTTAAAGCCTTAAAGCTAAAAGAAAAATCTAAGACATGGACAAAACAGCAGTTGGTGATATTTCTGAATCAGTTAGAACTTTCTGCAGACTTTCAGTCATCATCCTAAACGAAGCGAAGAATCGAGGGTAGCGTTCAAGAAGCCGAGGAGGAGGAGGGAGAAAAAAAAAGAATCCCAAACATTTTGCACATTTGTTACACAATAATACACAGTGATCACAAAACGAAATGACAAGCTTCACAATATTCATGGCTTTTTGTTTGCTTTTCTACACAATATACAACCATTTAATTTCTTTTTTCAGTACAAGGGAGGAAAAAATGCTTATGTACAATAAGTCATTATTACTTCAAACCTAGCAAATATCGTGTCATTTATTTCATTATCAATACATTTGCTTATTTTTTTTTTTAACTGCAATAAAAAGAAAACAATCGAGGAGAAAAGAATGATTTTTCAAATCTAAAAATTGAAATTTGAAAAGACTCTGCGGTCCGAATACAAAGGTGTGTGGATGCATCTGCAGAGAGACAGGAGCGCTTTGTTTCAAGATTCATGAGAAAAAAGAAAAAGAGAAAAATGGCTGAAATCAAATGTGAGGGCAGGAAGATTTAGGCCAGATGTTAAAAAGATGTGAAAATATATTTATACATCAAATTTGAAACAAGGGATAAAAATGATGTTTTTACCATCTGTGATTTCAATCCTAGGTAGTTTAAAGTCTGTTTTCCAGGCTGGTCATTCTCATGAGGCGACGGCTGGTCTGGATTTTATTTGGACTGTGATGAAGTAAACCAGACAGGCATCAGACAGACACATACAGAGAAAATGTAACATAATGCAGAAATAAACACAGATTCCGAGGGGATCTGAAAACACTGGAAAATGGAACAAGTTTGAGCTCCAAAATGAGACATAAAAATGAAACAAGAGCAAACATTTAAGCACAGAAGTGGCATTATTCTCATGTCCAGCAGGGGGTGACATGACTAACTGGACTCTGATTAAATAGTCCTACTTACCAACTGATATACTGAGTTTCAAGTCACAGCATGATGTTGATTTAGTAAATTATGAGCCCAGTTAGAGTTAAAGATACCAGGAAGAAGAGGAGGAGTTAGGGCAGACTTATTGCTACAACTCCAGATGAAAAGTTTTTGGTACTTTTACATCATTTGTTTGAAAATGAAACTTACTTTAAAGATCAATATTACTAAAATCCATGCCTTTTTCTTGAGACAGGAGCATGAGGGATGAATAAATCCTTTAAACTGCAGGACAACTCCTGCAAGTGACTTTTCTTCTGCACCAAACTTTATTTTTTTGACACCTCTCTAGAGATTGGAAAATTACAGTAGACTGTACTGCACTTTCAGCTAAATAGTGATTAACTGTTAAGCTTTAAACTAAAATTCTTCCTCCATTTGGACAAGTCAGTGCCCGCCTTTCGCACCAGCTAGCTTTATTAGCAAAATCTCCCCACATATTATTGTCTCTGTGCTTTAATCAGATCCTGTAACTGTTGATTCTTGTCCTGTTTACCTAATGGACAGGATAAAATAATGCCACATTAGAAAAAAACATCGCGATACAAACAAGTGCTGTGAAATAGAGGAAGTGCTGCTTTGCTAATTAGCCTAGCTCATTAGCTTACGGGCTAATTAACAGTCTTATTAGAAGTGCATTAGTTTCATTGTAAGAAAGAAGCTTGAACTTATTCCACATGTTAGCATTTGCTAACTTATAAAATAAAGAGAAGAGTACTAAAGCTGATGGATGAGCTCTATCTGCAGAGATTTTTGGTCATAAATTTGCCCAACAATGGTAAAAAAGTAAAACTGTACGAGTAACTGAAACGTAACGAGATGTGTGAAGCAGAAACTGAGGATGAAATAAACACTGAACAAATCCAACATGGCTGCTAGAAGGTACAGTATGTTGGAACACCTGAAACACTCTGCAGCAGTGTTGGTCTCATGTTCATGAGTACATTTGAACCATAAAATCAAGATTATTTTTGTTAAAAATTCTTCCAAATACCCAAATTTCAACTTTCCGGGGTAAATTCTATGCTTAGTTTCATATATTTATGGTTTCGATGATGTTGTTGCTCATATCAGCACTATCAGGAGGTCTGCCACAGAGTAAAATCATTTATGAGAGGAAACATATCCTACATTTGTGACTGTCAGGGTCTGACAGAATCAGTCATGTTCAGAAAAGATTTAGGCCTGGTCACTAGTTTAAGGTTTAAGTCTCAACTGGGGGGTCTAGAATCACAAATGGATGACAGAGCTGTTTTTAGTAGATCACAGACATGTTGCTGGGACACAAATGGAGTCAAAAAAGTCTTATTAAGTGCTTTAAAACATGTCTGACACCTACTTTTATTTAGTACATCAGACTGATTAGAAAACTTGAGATATTTGGGTCCCTAGTTCTCACTGAGGAGCTGTTGGTGGGTCCTGATGCTAAACAAGTTAAGAACTGCTGTTTTAACTAACTTTGAAAATGTGAATCATTGCAGATCTCAGCCCCAATACAGGATTTATACAGAAGATCTGACATTAAATTTAATACTTTTTAAGACCTTTTCAAGACCCTCTTTATACATTTAAGACTACTGCATCTTTAGTTTATAACCTAAACCAAATTAGGCAATCATGGAGAATTCTGAGATTAGTCAATGAGGAAAACAAAACTGATGCCATAAAGTAGCTGCACAGAAGGTCTCATTTTCACTTAAGCAGCCTAAAGTAATTATGCCACATTTTAGGAAAACCTATTTCCAAGTATTGCACTGCAAAACAGAACAGCATACATTTAGGTTTGAAGAAAAAAACAAAACAAAACAAAGTATAAATGCCCATTTCAGGAAAATTATAATAATCATTATTTCTGATTTTGAAGCATGTTAAAGCCTGCAACCATTTTATAAATATTATAAAATAAAAAAAAATAAAATATAAAAAAACAATTTCAGACCTTACAGTCCTCCATGTAAGATTTTTTCAACACTTTTTAAAAGCCTTAATTTTGGCTTAAGTGATTTATCAACTTTAAGTATTTTTATAGACCCCAAAGACACCCCGACATGATGGCTCTTTTATCCCTTGTGTTGTTTAAAGGCCAAAAAAGACACTTCCCATTCTTCATGTAATTCATGTTATAGTTTTTTTTATCAATTGTTTTAATCCCATCTTATCTTAACAGTGAGGCAGGATGGACACTGGCTGACAAAACAGAAGAAGTATGACAGTAACAAACCGTAGTGAACCAAACTGGTCTGCTTGGTGGAAACGGACTCTGACTCTCCAGATCTAAGAAGGAGGTTTTGACTCCATGTCTGCTGCCTTTTTACAATGAGCCTTTAAACCTCATTCCTCATTCTGTCTCTACTTTAAGGGATTTTTAAATTTGAATAGTTCAAACAACTTTGGTATTTCAATAGCTCTTCTCTGAGCAGAAACTAATGCCTGACCCCCGTCCTTGCTGTGACGTGATCAGGTCTGAGGACAGTGATCTTTAACCCAGCACTTCGGGTCCAACATGATCAGAGACCAACACCGGCAGAGTAAATATGGAAGAAACTTTCTCATCATCAAACATTCAAGACCTTGCCATTATCCAGACCCGAGCCGCTCTCTTCTGTAACATTCTTTCCTTTAAAAAAAAAAAGTTTTTTTCCAATTAGAAATAACCAAAGTGCTCCTCTGGAGTGAGGCGACGCGTGTGCAGAGCGTGCACACAATGATTGATCCGTGTCTCTCCCATAAAAGATAAAATCCACATCCTTTTTTTCCTCTGAAGCTAGGTACCTATACATAATCCATACAGATATTTGATAGTTTCTGTTTTTAGCTATGTTGATTATTATCGTCTCCGGGGGCTGATACCTCTCAGGTACGCCCCCAATTCATCAGGAGACGCCGCAAAAAAAACACAAAGAAATGAACAAATCAAAAAATAAAAGAAAGAAAGGAGGGAGGAGGAGGGGGACGATCAGAAAACAATCTAAAATAGAACAAGAAAAGGAACCTGGACTCTCCAGGTGTTTAGGTACATGATCCACAGTCAGGACGCACTAAATGTGCCCCCGCCTGTGGACTGAAGTTCTTCCACCTTCTCAAAGATCGTGTGATGCCAAGGAGCCAAAATGGTTCAGTCTGTGCATACTGGAGAACTGAAGGGAGAGAGGGAGGGCAGGGGAGTCATGGGGGAGGAGGTGAGATGAGATGGAGGGAGAATTAACTTGTTTCTTCCCTGGTGAATACTGGAGCGTCCTCCGGCCCGAGCGAGCCTGAGCGTGCAGTCGGGACGTTTCTGTCAGTCCTGATTATCACAGAGCGTCCCGCGTACATCCACCACATTGCTGGGTAACAGCTTCTACCAGGCGAGGCTGAAACGAAGAAACCGATGAAGAAGGCCGTTGACCACACAGGATTCTTCGGTCAGTTTGTTCCAGTTGATCCGTCTGATGGTGGTGCGGTCTCCTCTTGTTTTTTTAGCCTTCTGACGAGATGAAACAAGTGCGTGTGCCCCCGATGAACGACTCTTCATCCTCTTTTCAAGAGCGAGCAGAGCCGTCTATTTCTGCCGTCCGTATTCTCCACTTTGTCTCTTCAAGTTAGCGAGCTAACACTTTTTACAAAGCTTCAAACTTGTTAAACTTTATGTTGCATAGCAACCAGAATGCACCCTGTTGATCTTCTGTTACTAGCAATCTTCGCCGTGTTTAGTTTAGGAGAAATAAATCCTTTATGGTTGAAGCCTAAAGGCTCTACGATGATCCACCGTCGCTCCGTGAACAGACGGCAGAAGAACAAAAAAAACCCAAAACAAACAAAAAAAAAAACAAACACAAAAAAGTCAAAAAATTCAAATAGAACTGAAGCAGAAATGGTACTTTCAGGAATAATAATAATAATAATAATAATAATAATAATAATAATAATAATAGTGCTACCAACAGCGATAATAATGGGAATTATAATCGTTAAAGGACGCTGACCAAGAATAAGAACGTCTGAGATGCACTGACAGTTTAGTGTCTTTGTCCGACTCGGTGGGTCTCGTGGGTTCAGGTAGGCACACGGACAGGCACTGCATGCGATGGGGTTGATCTGGGAGTGCTTCAGTTTGGGGGTAGGTAGGTCAGGATGGGGGAAAATGGGGCTTCAGGAGGGGCAGGGTGGTGGGCGGGGCTCATTTCTGTCCGGTGATGGACTGCGATATGGATCGAGGTGGGATCATGTCCAACAGGTACTCTCTCTGCCGGTCCGCTAAGCTGGAGCTCTTATGGGCCCCGACCGCCGCCGGGTTCAGGTAGGCGATATTTAACCCTGGAGAGAGTGAGAGTGTGTGAGAGAGAGAGAGAGAGAGAGAGCGAGCGAGAGAGAGAGAAGCAGGGAAACGGATTCATGAAATCACAGAAAAGGTTTTTGTGCCTTCCTGCAAAGATTATTTCAGAAAAGAAACAAAGCAGCTGTCTCTGAGTTTAGCTGCTAGCTCAAATTTCCTGCACTCATACTCAAGCCATTCTCCTCTCATTCAGGTTGATTCTGTTTGTTAGTCAAACTGACAGTCTTTGAGACACTGACAGATTTTTCTCTGTGTCTGAACATGAAACTTTCTCTGCATCCTTGACATGTGTTTCTTTGGTCAATCCTATTCCTGTTCATCAAAAAGTCAATCATGTTTCCTAGGCCTGTTTTGCTATGCTGTTCACACATCTTAAAAGTCTGATCATTGCCAAAAATGGACAGTGATAATAAAAAATTGGTAACAGATCACAAGACAGTAAATCTTACAGAGAAAAGTGAGGTCCGTAGGAGGAACAGTCCTCAAGTCCGTGGTTTCCATTGTTTAAAAAATGTTTAAGATTGACGTGGCCAGCCTAAAGTTTGATCAGTTTGATGAATGCATCAAATTCTAACTTAATAAAATAAGCAGCAAAGTATCACATTTAGTTATTTCAGATTTCGTATAAATTAACTTGTTTTTCTGATCTGTCTGTTAGTTACCTGGGATGTTGTAGATCTGGCGACGGCTGTCGTGCTGCAGTCTGTTGCTGCTGCCGCTTCCTCCGCTGCCACAGTGCTTAGCGCTGGTCATCCCCATCAGGCTGCTCGCCACCGACAACTGGGAGGCTTGAGCGAAGTTTGACAGGACGCCCCGCGCAGAGTTAGACAGACTGCGCTGCAGGGATGCCTGAGGCTGGGCCTGGGAATGAGACAAAGACACCCTGTTAGCTTTAGCATTGTTAATGCACGGCATACACAGATGGGATGTTAGCGCTTACCATGAAGGCAGCTCCTGCTTTTTTCAATATTAGAGGTTCTTTTAAGCTATCAAAATATTCACCATTAAGGATCAGTTAGGGGTGTAATGGTATTTGTATTTGTGTTCGTCATGTATTCCTTCATATGGTCTGAATGGAAAAAAAAGGGCAATCATAGACAACACTATCTACCTGAAAAGCTAGGTGGCAGCAATGCCTGTAACTGTCTGCTAACTGCTTACAAACAACAAACAAAGAAGAGGAAGACACAAGCATAACAAAACACATGAAGAAGAAAAGTTAAATATGGGTGCAGTGGCAGAGGACTGATGAGATTACAAACTTCACCAACTTCTCTGCTGTTTCTTTAAAAAGTTTTTGATGTAAAAGCAGAGTTGAGGACTTTAGCAATGCTAATACATTTTAAAAGGCCATACCCAGATATACAGAAGTAGACAATAGTGGCTACAAGTGTGTATTTAGGTGCTCTGCTCGGACTCCGCTGCAACATCCCATCTGGTGTTTTCATGAGCTATCCTCTGGTCTTTCACTGACAAACATGAGTCATGATTTTGCACGAGTATACACTATGTGATGGCGTCACACATTACGTTAAACATAAAAATGACACCTTAAAAAGGTTGTAAAATACACAGATTTTATTTTCAGCATTATATTTTATTAATTTTACCCTTCTCAGGAGATATCAGACTTTTTATTTCTGTGCTGCTTTTAATTTTGCTTCCTTTTTAAAATCTGTTTTTCCTCTTTCATTACATTTAATGCAACACAGGCTGAAGCAACTATCACCCTAAATTCTCAATATTACGAGAGGGATCAAACTGTTAACTATACTACCGTCAGCTTTAATGTAATAAATTCAGGTAACCTAGAATAAGTCGTATCAATTGGGACTTTATCTCTCTTCTTTATCAATGAACCAAACCTGTATTGCACTGTCCCCAAAACCGAGTTCACTACCAACTGAGCTGGGACAGTAAAATTGTCAATGTAAGCCATAATAGAGCAGAGACTCCACGTTTACATGGTTGTTGATATCAGATGTTGACGAGGTGAGCATACCTGGCGGAGGGCATGATGTCGGATCATGGAGTCGGTCTTGGAGGCGTTGGGGCCGGTAGCAGCCGAGCTCGGGGAGAGTGCCGCCTGCTGCTGGAGCCTCTGCTCGATCTCCTGAAGGTTACAGAAACATTTATAAAATGAGAATTTAGATCATGCGTGGTGGCTTTAAAGCACACGTTATAATCAGAGCGATATGATACAGATTTTTTCAATAAAGAAAACATCCAATTCGGCATCACGTTTTTTGCACCATGGAGCCTTAGTTGCTTAACAAGCTCTTACAGTACAGTATGACCATAGCACTTAACTGAGCCTTCTACAGACATCCAGTTCACATTGTCACTTCATCTTTTCAGGGCCTGTGTGCAAAGCTTTTTTATGTTTTTAATGGTAGTGCCCACAATTTTAGTTTCAGGGCACTTCTCAGCAGTGATGCTAGATTGCAAAAGTTGACTTCTGTTTCCTTCTGTAACATTGTTCCTATTTAAAATTATCTTTAAATAGCTCTGTGTGCTTACCATTTACCTTTATTTAAAGAAGTATCACCAACGAATCATGAAGCTACTGTAAATGAATAATGTCCTGGCACTAGCAGCAGCTCTAGACCTGGAAATTTTAGTACTTATTTGCAGTGTTGAGGGTAAATACTCTTAGTGTTTAGAGGTGTTGCATCAGCCGTCGCCATTATACAATACTTTGTCACTGTGTTGTGTAACAGGCACTGATTTGCACATGCAACTCTCAGCAAAGATAGTAAAGATATGAGATGGCTCACTCTTGATCAAGCTCTGCTCCAGAAAGCAATGTCATCTTTGCATACAACATTAAAAACAGTTCAGCAATTAAATCTGCTGGAGACTAGTTTTGTCACCAACTTTTGCTTAGATGATTTATTTTAATGACTTTAATTATTATGTGCTGTCCTTTATGGTCGTCTCTCTCTTTGCAATTAATGTTTTTAGTTTTAAAGCTCCCGGTGGAAGACCTTCAGGCCAATAAAGGTAACATTTATTCAAATGAGACAGAATAAAACAAAGTATTTTAAATATTTATATCCCTTCTCTCTGACCTGCTCCTGTTGCAGAGCCTTGACGAAGGCGTTCTTCAGCCGGTTGGTGTGCTCTGCCTTCAGTGCCTTCTTCTGGTTGGACGTCATGCACTGCTCACAGAGGATCCGCCCGCTCTTCTCCTGCTTCCAGTGAGGGGTGAAGTCGGTTCTGCACTGAGCGCAGAAGAACGGCTCCATACGGGGCAGCGATCCTCTCAGTTTACCTGAAGGAGAATTATTGATATAATTAGTGTTTCCATTTCTTATTAAATTTTTAATATTTTCTACAAATGTCAAATTAGGTTCATATGCAACTCTAGAGAAAAAATAAAATGCTGTTTTTCCTACGTTAAGTGTTACTTCGATGTATTTATCCTGGCAATCCTTCATAGTTATATTCAAGGGTTCAAATGACTCTAACAGGCTAATATTGTTTTTCTAAGGCTATGTTTCCACCAAGCAGCCTGGAATAAAAATTTTTGTTTCCACTGTCATAAGGTGGGGATGGAAACCAGAATGACCGATCTGAACCGTTCTACTTTTTGGCACATTTTTTGGGTTCCCATCTGACCCAAACAGATGGTGCTTGACTCATTTCAGTCCTCTGACTGGTTGAAAGAAATGTCACATTTCATAAAACAGCCATAGTAATGGATAATCACAATACAGACCATGTTTCGTACAAAGCTAAGAGGCCAGCGGTGCCATCTTCACAGCCTTTCCCCATCATGGTTTCAAAAAAAGCTTTTAAAGGACACTCTGATATACTATTTAGACAATAAGTCTTGTGGGGTATTGGTTAGACTGAAACAACAACTGGAGGCCTAGACTGGCCTGCATGCAAAAGAAAAAGGAGTAATGTTATCCCTACAAAAGGCAGTTAAAGTAGACATGATTTTCAAAGGCAGAGGATAAATTGTTGATGAAGCTGGGGATGTTGGGGAGTTTTCCCTCAATTTTTTTCCAAATAGTAGGTCATAGTTGGCAATTTTTGGAAAAGTGGGTAGAGTTGATGAGAAACGAAGGAAAGCCTTGCTTCTTCGGTCAAGATAAGTGGCTAGCGGTGCCTCTTTAACAGCTTTTCACCCTCATGCTGTCACAAACATGCTTTTGCAGGACAGTCTGATCAACTATTTAGCAAACAAATCTTACTGGTTGGATTGAAATGACAACTCAATTCAAGGCGATAAGTTACAAAGGGGTTGTGATGTGACACTGGCAGACAAGCTAGTTTTAAGAGCTTGTTTCAAGTTGGAAAATGGTTCATTCTTTTTCATTTTGTTATTTTGAGGACATAAAAAACCAAACTGGTACCAAATGAAGAGCTGTTTGGGAGCCAAAAGACTCTTATTAGTGAGCTGAGTCAAATAGGCCAGATCTTTAAAAAAGAGGAACCCCCACTGCAATGAGCAAGTCTGGACAGACATCAAACAGACATCAAGATAGATAGATTTTAGATAATGCTGTAAAAAATTTTGATGCAGACTTTTCTCACCCTGACTGTCGAGCACGCTCTGCACCACCTCCTCCAGCCCCACCATGTAGATGAACTCGCTGTTGGCGGCAGAGGGCAGGAAGTGGAGCAGTGGGGCGGGGGGTTTGGGTGGAGGGATCTCCAACAAGGTCTTCTCCAGCTGCTTCCTTAGGGCCAGCTTGGCAGCCGCCTGGCTGCTCGCCTGGTCGGCCATTGAGCTTACGCCGCCACTGGCTGATCCCGACATGGTGGACGGGCTGACGGCTGAGGCTCCGCCCAGTCCGCCGCCGACACCTCCAGCTCCCGCTGCTGCTGCCGCCTGCATATGGGCCAGGTTCATGTACATGGCACTGGAGCCTGAGCGCTGGGAGGCCGCCACCTGCTGGGAGGCCTTCAGAAACAAACAAACAAACAAACACAGAGGGTCAAAGGCCACAGTGTAAAAGCTTTGAACAATCTCTCACCTCTTTTAATGCTCTGTTTGAATGTGTGGAAGACTCTGGAGCTGGTATGATCCATACCTGCTGGTAGCTAACAGTGTTGGCCATGCTGCCGGGGCGGGACATCCCGGGTTTGGAGGAGACTCTCTGACCCTGCAGCTGGGCGGGGTTTGGGGCGATCACTCGCTGTGACATCAGCATGGGCGGCAGGTTGGCGTTGGCTGCTGACCTGATGACTGTGTGACCCTGAAGAGAGTAGGAAAAGATTATTGAAGCAGACTGGAGTTTGATTTTTATTCCTAAAAAACACAAGTAAAACTGAATATCTCTTTATGTTAGGGGTGCACAGTTGCATCAGTTCAATTAGTAAATATTGGGGTATTGGATCACAGCATCTAAAGATGATCAAAAATTCCTATTTTTATATGGTTTCGATCCCAGTTTTAAAACAATACAATTTCAATCAAGTATCTGATTTCCATGTAGATGTTATGCTTGCTTAAAACCTAGGCCCCTTGCTCAGAGCTCGTCCACGTAGCCTAAGGTGAATTAGAAAAGGTGAATTGTTGCGCGCCCCACAAAGCCTCATGCATATACTTCCACCAGGTAGGTGCATGTGCTCCAGACATGTTCCCTGCACTCTGCAAACAGGTCAGTGTATTTCAGCCTTTTCTTTCCATGTGCTGCCTTCACCCCTGTTCCCATGGCAATCAGGAATGCTGATATTTTTAATGTATTGGAAAACTCAAACTTCACAGAAAGGTATGTAGGGGAGAAATTAAATCAGCAGAAATTGCATAAAAAAATCCTACACACCATTTAAACTACACATAAAATTACATAAATAGTGCCAAAATTGTATAAAATCTTGGTTCTCAAGCACTCTTGTCCTCCCTCCCCAGTCCCCGGCTGGCCTGCATTCACATTGTCCCAAGCCTAACTGGGCCTGAGCGCAGACACATCCCTGGATTTCCTGGTGTAAACTGTTTTAGAGAACAATGAGTATACACCAAAAGCAAAATTACCACAAAGTGTCTAAACTGACAACTGAACATGTATTATCAGCAATTATGCGTAGCAGCAGAGTTTCGTATGTATTTTCTTCTGTCAGATCAGATTAGCCTCAGTCCATATTTTAATTTAGTACAAACATCAAACTGAGGACAACAAGGCAAAGTTCAAGAAGAAGAATCAAACATTCAAGACTTTTTGGAGGATTTTTTCTTTTTGTATGATTCCTCTCTCTGCTGGTGTCTGTCATTGACTAAAGACTGTTTGGTGAAAAAACATAAACTCTGCCTAGTAACAGCATTCCTCAGTGGTGAGTGGACTTCTGCAGACCAACAACACAAATGTGAGTCATCTGTCAGCCTGCAGCTCTCTGATCAGAGAAACTCTGGCTCCTTAGTTTGTTGAGTTTTATCTCAGATCTCTGTAAGACTGTCAAAATTTACACTACTTTCATACCTCTTCTAACCATGTGACTTAAAACAACACAACTGAAAAGTAAACTTTACTAAACTTCTTCTACTTCATTTGAATGTAATCTGACATGCCAGCCTGTTTGACATTCATGGGCAGTATTTCACACCCACCTGGGCAACACCCCATAGACAGTGGTGTTCTGTCTGTAACATTTATGACAGGCCAGTCAGAGTTATAAAACATATGTTGTAGGAGGCGTGCATCGCCACTACAGAAGACAAGCTCAACAGGCAGCCGCTGTCATGCAAACCAACCATTCTTCACTATCAGTGAAGGCAGTTGGTGAATTAAAGTCTTTAATGTTGCAGTCATGTCAATTAAACCACACTTGTAGCTACCACCTCTTTCTCCTCTAGAGGTGATGATTGGTCTGATTATTCTCCGACCGGCTTGAAGCTTTGCAAGATGGATCTGCCTGATGACAGACATGGAATCTGGACAAACCTTCAGCTTTGTATGGTTATGTGAAAGGTGCACAGGAGAGGAATGAATCATTTAAAATGTTGTTTGCATTGCGCAAAGATATGAGTTGTTTTCCACAGTGCATTTCAACAACAGCACTTTAATGATGCACAAGCACAGTGGACAAAACAAAACATTTGATGTCTCAGACTTCTTTGTTTGTTGCTGTTGTTCACAGGCACACTTGCATTTTCTTGCACAATTCTGGTATTGTGACAGCCCTAGTTTGCCCTACATTTAAAATTTGTCAGTAAGATCAATAAAAACACTTCAGAAGAAAGATGATTAATCAAGATCACAATTAAAATACAATTTAATGTGCGAGTGTCTCTTAATGATTTCATTTAGAGCTTAATGATGATTGGCTGAATGATAAAGATGTCCCTTACATCAAGCTATAGCTCATAATCACAGAATCTAATTATTTTCAAACATAAAAGGTATTTGCATTGCAATGTTTTGGCTGAAAAAAAGGCCCAATATTTTAAAATTATGTTCACAAATGAAGTCAGACAGATGTATATGTTATTAATGTAATGCACAATATGTCCATTAGGGGGCAGCAGGTCATCAAAGAGAGAAGGGAAAACAAACCAGGCAGAACATCTCCATCCATAGAAAACAAGCTGATAACAGAGAGAGAAAGAGAGAAAGAGAGAGAGAGAGAGAGAGAGAGAGAGAGAGAGAGAGAGAGAAAGACGCTGATCTGCTGAATATTTAATAGCAGCTCAACATGTAATGGAGGAGCAGAGCGACGTCACGTAGGAACAAAGAGGCTGCTTCACAATCACACATACCATAAAACATCTTTTTATTAACAAACCAGGTATTAACCTCTGAACATTGATCATAAATCAGCCTGTATATAGATCCTGATCATACATACACTCACACAGAGTCAAAGAAATCTTTTAAAGACCGACTGGAGGCTAAAAATTGATCATGTTCACCTCTGGGCTTTGTGTTCAGTCGTGAGTCGATTGCATGGATTTCTGTGTCGTAGTAAAAACCACCAAAGTCAGGTCCAAAACCACGACCAAGTACAGTCTGGTATCAATTAAGCGGTCAATGAACAGGCAAGAATAATGTATGAATGAGGTGTTTGTCCTGTTAAAGGAATACTTCAAAAATGAGTTTAAATCACAGTTTGTAAAGAGATGTCACAGGAGGGGATATACAGCAGTAGTGTTTCTTCAAGTTTCAACTAGTTTAATTCAAGACTTTTTAACATCTATGTGAATGTTGTGTCAGACTTTTTCATGTTCATACTGGCAAAGTTAAATCAGGGGCCCAGTTTAGCGTTACTCTGATGGTAAGTAAATTCAAAACAATCGTTTTGGTCAAAAGGTGCATACATTTAAAAATAACACACAACGAACTAAGAAAAACAAACCCAACAAGGGTTAGCGCATCACTTTCTGCCCCATGGTTGAGGTCGCCCAATTGTAGAGGTCCGCAACAGATGAGCCCAAAAAGCCCTATCATAGAGGTCTGTAGCCAACGCCAGATTAAACAAACTGGAGCTGTCATTACTGACAGTTCAAAATAATCAAGATGCCAAATATGCAGCCAAGACTCTGTGACATTGAAAATTATTAAACAAGTATAAACGTGATTGATGAGTGTGATTTTGCAATTTCTGCACAACCATAGACAAATTAATCTCCCATCTGTGTATAAAATGTGCACCAGAACATCTCTGCTGCAAAATATCTAAATGAAAATGGTCCTTGAAATGGATCTTTGACCAATATTTCATCCTTTAGAGACACTGAGCCTCCTACGATTTGAAATTTCAGGTCAGTTCCAATAACATGTGGATGCACTGTTTAGCCCTACCAAAACCAGAGGTAGAAATTGCACTGTGATGTCTGTGAACTGTTACATTACTACCTTCTGTTACCTTCAACATTCATGCAAATGATGCCCTCTTCAAGAGCCAGATCTTACTCAATTTAATAGCCACATTCAATCAGTTACAGAAACAACTAAGAAAAAAGTCATTCTTTGTCAAGGATGACACACTACTTAAGTAAAAATTCAGTACAACAAAAAACACCTTTGGGTCACAGTTAGCTTTAATTTTTGGGGCCTAGTTTGTAGTTTTGTCACAGTGGTAAATAAGAATGGTCTAACGCTGTCCCAGTAGGCAATATCTGTCTGCTCCAGACTGAAAAAGCTACATCTGGTATCTATGACAATGGGGCAATACAGCTCAGTTCTCTTCTGTGTTTACAGCAAGCATGAGCATGTGCCACATCCACTCTTGTTACATCAACAACTTCCACAACTAAAGTAATTTATGCAGTGCTCATGTTTGGATGGGTGATGGTGTAACAGGAAGTTTAAACAAATAAAGGTGGCAGACAAAAGGAAACAAAGCAAAGCAGTTAACTTTGTCAGCTGGGTTGCAAAGATGAGACAACATCCTGTGATGGTCTAAAAGCAACGAAACACTTTTAACCTTGAATTTCCCAGTTTAGTTCATGACCTGCCCTCCCTCCTGATCCTACAATTCCCTTCTACGGTTGAAACATCATCTTTTACTTGGATGTTCCCTGTCACGTGAACTTATATCAACTTCATCATCCCCAAGAGCAGCATTAACCGTGTTTAGAGAGCAGAAGGGGACTGATAATGTACCTGAAGAGTCAAACTTATGTAATGTGGAGACACTCCAGTTCATCTCTGTTCAAACAGCCTTAACAGAGTTTCAGCACACTGACAGTCTCATGTTGCATCAGGGAGGTTCTTTAAAGGATGGAAATGTCTATTTAAACAGATATTTGACTATTTTGAAACACATATTACTGGGAATATGAGGTTATTTCAAGTTGTGCTGCATGTTGGGCTGCAGTCTGCAGGGCTGCTGCATATTTTCAGACAGAGAATACACCAGGGCAGGACTGCCACCATTTTTAGCCAACTATGTTTGCATTCTTTCATTCACATATGATCACTAAGAAATTTTAAAACCTGATCTGTCCTTGCTCTCCGCCCATGGCTGCAGTTGTGTAAGTGGTGTGTCTCACACTACAACTATAATCAAACTATAAGCTGCGAAGCAGGACAGCATCTTTCTTTCCTACCGCCCCTTTCTTCTCGTTAATAGGCTGCTTTGTGCCCATAAAAAATAAAATTCTGTCCTGACCCCTTCATTTATCAAACTCAAGATTACAGCAAAATGAAAATACCATGAATCTTTGACTGCATCATCATGTGTCACACATGGAGCCCGACCGAAATGGGATTTTTGAGGGCTGATGCTGATACCGATATTGGGGGCTAAAAAAGCCGATATGCCATTGGAATATGTTTACAGTGTGTTTCTTGATAACCCTGAGGAAGGCCACAAGCTTAAATGTGCCTGTTTTATAAAGTTGTTCTCTAAAGATCTACTGTTAGTGAAACTTTCTGTCTCCACACTCGTAGAATATGTCACAGGAAAGATAAACACCGTATGAATGCTTTTCTGGTTTGTGCTTTTCAAAGTAAAAGCCCGGTTTAGCATTTCTATAGAGAAACTCCGTTCACTTGTACAGAATGCTTTATTTTGAATAGTTCCCGACACACTTCCTCTGTACACTAAATGAAGTTGCTTTGAGAGCAGGGGGATGCGGCTGACACGCGGAAAACTCGCTCCCTGTGTGAAAGCCACACCAGCAGGAACCAGAGCTGACACGCGCGGCACACGCAAGCAACAAAACACAATCCCAGTCTGAAACGAGTGTTAGTCCTCTACTCTTCTGCAGTCGAACTGCGCGAGGACGGGGCTGCCTGTGAGTGCTTAGGTCCCATGGCAGCAGCGCTGCTCAGTGAGAAAAGCAACAACGATAAGTGCTTTCACGTCAAAGTCTCCAAAACTCTCCAGTAACATCAGAAAAAGTCGCTAGATTTGTCGCTAGTTGCTTTTTTGAAAAAGAGTGGCCAGAGGGGTCTGAAAACTCGCTAAATATAGCAACAAAGTCGCTAAGTTGGCAACACTGAGTGAGGGAGAACTGCTGCTGCACTTTGCTTCTGAGGGGGAGGGGACAGGCACTCGGGCTGAGTCCAGCATGGAGACACAACACAGAGCACACAAAACACAAAACTACACATAAACTGGGGCATGGATGGCCTAGGTGTCAGATCACACCCCATGCTTAAGGGCGGCCTGATTCTAGTCCAGCCTGTGGCTCCTTTCCCACGTGTCTCCCCTACTCTCTCATCACTGTTTCCATCTCTATCGATTCTACTCCCATATAAATAAAGGCAAAACAGCCCTATAATTAATCTCAATTAAATTTTTTTAAAACATTTGCAACAGCAAGTGAAAACACAGATACCTTTCAAAATAAAATTGTCAAAACTGCTTTTGTCCTGTAACTGTGTGAAACTGGTGCATAATATCATTCGGTAGAATCACAGGCTCCTGAACTGAATAAAAATCTTATGTGATAATTGAAAGCATCACATTTTCCAAAGAATCAATGTCATATCAAGGTAAAACTGGTGATTTACACCCATACCATATAAGCCATTCAACCACTATTTTCTTTTAGTTCAAATGGAAGGTAGTACATAATGGTATCTAGTAAACCAAAGGTATGCCTTCAAAGATGGACCCCCTGCAGCACTGCATGGTATCATCTCCACATTCTTCTCAGAAAAGCACCAGAAATATTTAGAACTGTAAAACAAGCGCGCACCTGTGCAGTGCGGAGGTTCTGGGGCTCTGGGTTGTGCAGGCCCGGCCTCACAGGAAGTTTCCCCAGACCAGCAGAGCTGTGCAGGGGTGGGGGCTGCACAGAGGACGCCGCGTTCTGGACCACCGGAACCTGCATAAGGTGTTCAGAAAAAAGAAAAGAAAAAAAAAAACAATGTTATACAGGGAAAACATTCCTGTGATACAATCACACAGTTCACATTTCTAGGGCTGAGACCTTCTGGTCTGTTGGTTGGTTGATTGATAAGCTAGGTAGAAAGGCATTCAAAGAGAAGCAGCACCTTTTATTTTCTATTGTTTCACACCAGTTATGCTGTAAATTATTTGATCATGTAGATTCAATATGTTTGTATTCAAGTGGCACTGAGAGGGTCCCTGCTTTGCCCTACGTCAAAGCATCAACTCCCTTGGCCTGTTTAACTCACTGGTCAGCAAATATATGTATTAAGTCCCTTTATCATCTCAATAAAATAAATGTCAGCGTCTGTTACAGACAGAGCAGAAGAGAGAAAAGCCCCAACCAGATGACTTTTTTCACTTTATCTCAGTAAATTAATGCTGCATACCGTCTGCTACCAGTAGATAGGTTGGTGTGTGGGTGTCACTTCAGTTGACCAAATTTTTTTTTTTTTTTTTGGTTGACTACAGGCTTTATAAGGTCATAGCACCAATCTACAGTAAGTCTGAAAGAGCAAAAACATAATTTATGAATTAATGTCATGTAGCAGGAACACATTTTTCTTTTAAACATTGTCTATATTTGTCAAAAGGCATCAAAGTGTTCTGATGTTTTCTATCAGTTCTTCTAGTTTCAACATGCAGACACATGCAGGGAACAGTCTGCAGAATATTTATTGCTACATCAACGTCAGAGGAATGAGAATCAGAAATTCATGAAGTGACTCAGTCAACCATCATTTATGACCAGTGCTAGGGGGAATGCATTACAAAGAAATTCACTACAGCCTTGGCTCTCAACTGGTCAGGACCCAGAAGTGGGGCATTGATGCCATTCTCACAGGTTGCAGATGTGCACCTGCAAAAATATATGTGAAAAAGTGAAGTGCTTTTATATTGAAGGACATGTCTCCATATCTTTGCTCTTTCACATATTGATGTTCCATCTTAAGTCTAAACTGCCCCATTATTCAGTAAAAACATAGGGGAATGACAGAAAAATGTAAGAAATTTAAGTTGTGATTTGTTGCTAAGGAGGTTTTGATGGGGCCTGACACAAGATCAATTCAGAAAGACTGCTTTTTTACAACATTTTTGTTGTTTGCAAGTAACATAATGTGCTTGATTAGCAATTCAAGTATTGCTTTAAAAGTTACTTTTCATAAGATAATCCATGAACTGCCCCAGTTTCCTATTTTTACAGTGAGTGTGTGGTGCTTCTGGCAGTTGCTGGAGACGGATTACAGTGTGGTGCTGTGGAATTGCAAAGACAAACTAGAAAGGGAGGGATTTGTTCTGGAGTGTACAGATCACTGCGTAAATGGAGTATGTGGAATTTGAGGGTTGTTGGCTGACAATTAGTTGCACAAAAACTTTGGCAACATTTAAGTGAAGAAACATTGCCAATGAAGGAGTTGGTCTGCAATTTTTGACAACATTCCTCTCCAGTGCATCCATCTGATGTAACAGCTGTAATATGATGCTGTTGATTATTAAAAAGATGAGCAAGTACCATTTTAAAGCAATTGGTACAAAAAAGTAGAATCAATCAGAAGTATCAAAATTTTAACAACCCTACTACCAACGGACCAAAAAGCATTTAGTTTTATGCAAGAAGGAAGAAAAATATTCTGATCAAAGATGTATGAATCAAATAGTCAATTCTGTAAATATTGTAGGAAAAAACAATCATATTAATTTATTCACTTCTTTAATGTTGTATATATTTTGGTATGATATGCAGCTGTCAGTGAAGAGACTGTCAAACTTTTCCTCCTGAAACTGCTCAGTTTAAGTATGAAGCAGATGAAAATAGAAACACTTAAGTTGTTGAAACATTTTAACACTTAAAACTGAACATGAGTACAGCACTGGAGTAAATTTTGTATTAAGAGCATTACATAAGTACACATGCCCCTTTAATTTTACAGTTTTACATACTGGTAGTCAAACAGATGTTGGATGACAGAGTTAACCAAGGATTCGTCATTTTAGTGTCACAGAAAATCACTCCGTTTTATATTATGGTCGAAATATTTTTGGGGATAATGTGTAATACTCCAGCCTTTCAAAATTAAAATTATGCACTTTTTATGCTGGTTCTTTAACTATCCAAAAATCCATTTCAATTTCAAACTGATCATGAAAAAATATGGAAGCAAGCAGGTGGGGTAAATAATCATGCAGGGGCTGTCATTTTTTTCATCACTAGAAATGCTACGATTTGCAGCAGTGTTAGAAAAGTCATCAAATTAGCAGCATCGTCTAATTATCATTTTGACCGACCTTCTGCACCACGTTCTCCTTCTGCATCTGACTCTGTCGCAGCTTCTTGAGGAGAACCAGACGAGCCTCCTCCAGACGAAGCTCCTCTCTCAGAGCTTTAATCATTTGCTGCCGCTCCTCACCCGTCTTACCCTAGACACACAAAAATACAAAACTGTTGGGTACAGTTGGCAAATTTAAGTTGCTCTGAGTTCAGCAGCCTCACACAACACAGTTATTAACTTAACACAGTTAAATTAGTTTCATGTATTACGACACAGAATTTCCAGAGTGAAAATTTGGAGCTGCCTTATTATCTTTGTCCTTTTTGCGGCACCTTTTAACAGCTTTTCTCCCACAATGTATCATACATTTAAAGAAAACAAAGATATAGTTTATAGGAATCTGTGCCATGGATCTGCACCTTTAGAAGTTGTTCTGAAGTAATCACAAGACCAAAACAATAAAAAATATCTGGGATAAAATACAATAGCAAGAATTCACCCCTTGGATGTTTTACCTTTTCATTGATTTTATAAATCAAGGTCAATATAATTTTGCTTTTTCACAAAAAAACTCCTTAATGTCAAAGTTTGAACAGATTCCTACAAAGTAATGTCAATTAAAAACATGAAAGGTAAAATAAAGGACTGCTTAAATCTTCACCCTCTTTAAAGGGACTGATCTAATTCAACAGAGGTCCAGCCAATTAGTGCTAGTAGCCTCACAATTAGTGAAATCAGGATCACCTGAGTGCAGTGAATGTGTCTCAAGTGATTGTAGTGTAAAGACTGGTAGGTCAGGTCACTGGTTAATCAGTATTCCTGGCTACCATTACACGTTGAAGACAAAAGATAACGCCAATCAACTCAGAGAAAAGGTTATTAAAGAAAGTACAAATCAGGGAATGGATACAAACAAATTCCAAGGCACTAAAAATCCCCAAGAGTTGAGTTAAATCAAACATCAAAAAAGAAAGGAATATGGCACATGTTTAAATCTGCCTAGATCAGGCTGTTCTCACAAACTAAATGACCGTGCAAGAAGGAGACTAGTGAGAGATGCCGCTAAGACACCTATGACTACTTTGAAGGAGTCACAAGCTTCAGCAGCTGAGATGGGAGAGACTCTTTTTGTGTTTATCTTCCACTTCTTTTAGTAAGGTATCATCTTCCTATAATTTAAAACGCCTATATCCTCTCTGAAAAACACAATTTCTATGTGATTGACAGCTGATAAATACATAAATCTCACTTCTCTGTTAGACAAAAATACAAGGGGATTGAAAGAAAAAAATCTTGGAAAATTACCAACGACCACCAACAATTTTGCTAAACCCAAGACAGTAGAAGCAGATTTTATTAACGCCATCCAGCTGTAGCTCAGCTGTGAGGCACATTCAGAGGTACAGAGAGTGCTCGTTGTACCTTGAACATGTCCAGGTTGGCCTGGTGGAGGCGCTCCTCAGGCCGGGGTGTTGTTCTGGGACTGGATGCCTCATTGTCTGAGAGGATGATGACGTCCGGAGATGGAGTCCGTCTGTCATGGTCTTTGTCACTGTGTGGAAAACAAGGGACAATGACATCATACAGTATATAATAGTATATAAGAATATACACTGACATTCTTAAATGTGAAATAAACCTTCACTCTCAAACTGACTTTTACTAGAAGTCCATGGTTCTAAACTTTTCAAAAGTTGGTCCCAGAGCCTTTTTCAATGGGTCAGAGATGCATAATGGAAATAAGTTGGGCCAAGAAGTTTTTGTTTCACAGTTGTTTTTTAGGAGATAATAGGGAGGTGGTAGGGCAGATAGAGCTAGTAGCTGTCTGCCATTGAAGACAAAAGAATGAGACCAGTTAAGTTTGATTTAGCGCTGTCAGTTTATAAAGTGATGTAAATATGACACAAACTACATGAAACAAGAGTTCTTTTTAAGATGAATCAGACAGGGGTGACCTGTGAAGCCATCAAGGAGACATACAGTGATGTTTGACACTATCTTTTGTTTTTTCATTTGGATCACAATTTGTCATCATAAAGGTAGAGGTGAAGCTTTAAGTTACTGTTAAAGAACTTCGAGATAAACAGAGGCATTGCTTCCCGTATCTGGGATCAACAATTTCATCTTAAAAAATACATGTGCAAAAAGATGTTTTACTTTTAAAGAATATGTCAGAAATATTACATTTGAGGTATTTTAGTGTAGCAAAATGAGGACGATTACAAACTGACCATGATTTGGGGGGTTTATCTTATTTACATATTCGGTGGAGCAGAACTTTTATATACATAGGATCAATCCACAATTTGTTTTAATGCCCAATTTCTTATGTGAGACGAACACACAAACTGGTCCCTTTCTGCTAACTGGAAATTTTTGGGAAAACATATTTCCTTAGGAATACAACACAAATGAATACTGTATACCACACTCCTTATGTATTGATGTTTAAGTAGGGAACAAAACAGAAAAGTTTCAGATTAACCATATACAAAGTCTTTGAGTATTAAGAAATGCTTAATATTAGATTTTTACAGATATCTGAAATGCTGATATTTCCATACTCATTTAAGCCAATACAGAAACCAATACTGATACTATACAGGTACACTGTATAAACACCTTTATTTTTCATTGTAAGAAACACCAAGTGTCTCCTGTACTGGAACTGACCTATCACTCTTATTTTGAAGGTCTATTTGATTGGGAAACAGACATACAACATGACAATTATCATTTGATTCCACAAAGAACGATAGACAGGGTTCATATGAGCAAGTATGAACCAGTTTTTGGCCAACATCACTGTAGTTATCCAGCAGATAGAGATATTAACAACCAAGATATCGAGTTGGAAAGAATGCCAATTGCCCAATAAATAATTAATGAATGATTACATATAATATTTACTGTGTTACCTAAAGATGGTGAGTGGTAAACTGGTAATAATACTATTACCAATAAATTTTCTGCCATGGAATGGATTTTAACAACATCGTCATCACCAGTTTAAACACGTGTTGTTGTGTTTTGCACACAGGAGAAATAAACGATGTCGATGTTAGCATAGCAGATTGATATGTGACAGCCAACATCTCAGTCTGAGCCCAATCATCAGGATGCTTCACACTAACACTACAGAAAGAGATTAAAACTGTGTTCCCTCCTCTCCATTTCGATGTCTGTAATAAAAGCAACATACAGCAATTGTGCTCGCTTTGCATCATCTCTGCAGGACTGTTCAGAGCTTTAATACATGCTGTGAGCTGCAGTGCATCAACTTGGTTTGTCTTTAGTCCAGCGCTACAGCGATTCATCATATAAAACAAACTTTAAACAACTGTTTAAAGGAGTGTTTTACCTCATGACTCACTTGTTGTAAGTCCACGATGATTCAAAGAAATGGGCTGTGGCCTTAAAAAAGGTTGTAAGAGATAAGATATTCCTTTATTAGTCTCGCAAGGGGAAATTCCCCAAAAAAAAGTAAAAGCAGCTGTAAACAGTAGCCAACGCCTCTGCTTAAACTAAATTAAACTTATGATAAGCATGCTTTTTTGGACAAGTTCTTCACAATAAAAGTCATAGCTGCAATTCTGTTGCAAATGCTTTAATTGTGAAGTCCCCTGTCAGGAAATGTGGTGTTGTCAGTTGCAGCTTGACACACCTTAGCAGGAGAGAAATTAAACTTAAAAGTAGAGATACAGTTACAAAGAAGGGAACAAAGAGAGAGACTTTTGCTGTGTGGTTATGCTCAGACATGAGTCTAGTGTGCCATTATGGGCTTGTTTTAGGAGAAGGAGGGTTGTAGCACCTGAATATGCATTTAAATGCGTTATCTCTTAATTATGTAACGCTGTGATATAATACCATTACTGTAAAGGGCCAAAAAATACCGTGAGACAAATTTTAGGCCATATTGCCTTGGCATAAGAGAGCTTCAATCTAAACTCAGTTATTCTATGGACTAACTTTCTTTATGTAGCTCAGCTACTTCCTCTTTAGTGCTGAGGTCATCTATGTGATGCAGTGCACGGCTAGGCAGTGAATTTTCATGGAACCACGATGGACCTATCTATGGCCAATTCTTAGAGAAAGTGGAACTGTAGCAACTCAAAATTTATGTCTTGCTGAACAACATGGATCTTTTGATATCCTGCTGATAATAAACTTTATTAGTTCTTATCTGTCGATGCTGTTACTGAAATAGTGCTTATAATCTTATGCATATTAAAATTTAAAATAAGAGAAAAATAAGAGTTCAGTGACCATGAAGAGATACATCTACAGAGCTCTTTTCATAGCCACAACAGCACCATAATGACATACAGTCAATGTTATGAAGGGAGGACTTTCAAAGGCTCGTTGAATGTCACAAGGATTCCCAGAAAAATGAATGAACTTCCTGTTGGCTTGCCCCGTAAACATTTGTAAGTCAAAATGAGAGTTTACACATGCACACACGCAGCACTACGCTACCCTGCTGGCTCCGCTGATCCGTTCTCATCTCTTTAAGGTAACTGACTCAGAGGAAGACACACAGAGGGGATTACTTCTGTCCTCCTTTACGCCTCTGTGGTGCTCATACTCAAGGACAGTGATAAATATCATACCTTGAAAAAAGGGAGGCTCCATATTATCTGTATAATATCGGAACTGGCAGCTATGAAAAGCTCTGTCGGTGTATTTGTCTGATCTAACATCCATAAATAACAGCAGGATGTACAAATGTTCATGCTCTGAGGTGAATCATAAACTTTGTGCAGTTTTCAGTGGAATCAATAGCTGTACTTTTGTTAATATGTTTTTCATTTTTCAGTTTCGTCCCATAGACTTTCAAGTGTGCTGAATGGTTTAAAGTGTTATAGCTAGTTTAATTCTTTTACACTTTAGAAGAACAATATGTTTTTTGTGTTGGTTCCAGCTCTTTGTCAGGATTGTCTCAATGAACCAACCTACTGTTAGACCTGCTGCTTAATCAGCAGAATTCATTTCTAAAGTTAAGTAAAAGATGAATAAAAAGACTCACATTTTATTTAGTGCTCTAAAATGCTCACTGTCTATCAGCAGGTTGTCACAGTATTGTTTGGAACTTTCGGAAAGGCAAAAAGTGAAGATAGATGACATAGGATTTACACAGAAATCTGATATATCTGATATTTCCACACCCTTTATATTATATAGAACACCAGATGTCTCCTGTGTAAAGAGAGGCTAGGCCAATCAGAGCTGAGAGAGAAGCAGGGAAGTAGACAGCCTGGTTGTTGTTTTATGTTTAGGGCTTCATTCAAAATGTTCAGGGCAAACAGGGGCCTCCTTGGGGACGTAGACAACCACCTATACCTGATGGCACAGTTTTATACTTTACCAACATAAAAGGCTGATATTTGATTTATACTGCTGATATGTATGGCTAATATATCAGCTGAAAATATTTTAAGAAATTTAAATATCTGTAGTATCAAAATTTAACATTTAAAGCTAATACAGGATAAAAACAGAAAATCTGACATTAAATTTAATACTTTATAAGACACTTTACAAGACCCTCTCAATATATTTCAAGTTGCAATTGCATCTTCACTTTCTAACCAGTTATATTGGTGACAAAGTCATGTGCAAATTTTTTGGTGCAAACTGTATGAAAAAAAATGTGACAACACAGTTAAGACTATGCAGATACACTGCCTGGCCAAAAAAAAAGTCGCCACCAAAAAAAGGTCACACACTCTAATATTTCGTTGGACCGCCTTTAGCTTTGATTACAGCACACATTCACTGTGGCATTGTTTCGATAAGCTTCTGCGATGTCACAAGATTTATTTCCATCCAGTGTTGCATTAATTTTTCACCAAGAGCTTGTATTGATGATGGGAGAGTCTGACCACTGCGCAAAGCCTTCTCCAGCACATCCCAAAGATTCTCAATGGAGTTAAGGTCTGGACTCTGTGGTGGCCAATCCATGTGTGAAAATGATGTCTCATGCTCCCTGAACCACTCTTTCACAATTTGAGCCTGATGAATCCTGGCATTGTCATCTTGAAATATGCCCGTGCCATTAGGGAAGAAAAAATCCATTGATGGAATAACCTGGTCATTCAGTATATTCAGGTAGTCAGCTGGCCTCATTCTTAGGGCACATAATGTTGCTGAGCCTAGACCTGACCAACTGCAGCAACCCCAGATCATAGCACTGCCTCCACAGGCTTGTACAGTAGGCACTAGGCATGATGGGTGCATCACTTCACCTGCCTCAGTCTTACCCTGATGCGCCCATCACTCTGGAACAGGGTAAATCTGGACTCATCAGACCACATGGCCTTCTTCCATTCCTCCAGAGTCCAATCTTTATGCTCCCTAGCAAACTGAAGCCTTTTTTGCATGCCAATGATTTGACCCTTCTTAAACAGACTAACATCTTTTCCACGACCACAGGATGTGTCTTTCGACACGGTTGTTTAAGAAATGAGAAGTTACTCATTGCATCAGCTGGGGTTAAATAACTTGTTGCCAGCTGAAAGATAATCGCCCATGCAGTAATTATCCAATAGGAGGCTCGTACCTATTTACTTAGTTAAATCCAAGTGGCGACTTTTTTTTTGGCCAGGCAGTGTAGCATTTGTTAGGGATGCATATAGTTTTATACATAAAGTTAGCTGGCGCAAGATTTTCTAGTCTATTAAATTAATTACCAATCATTTTTTAGAAACACTGGCTGAAATGTTGGTCAAATCCTTTTTTTAAAACTTATATGAAGACTCCCACCACTAGTAGCTGCTGTACCATCAGTTATAGGTCACATTATGCAAAATACACCTTTTCAGGCTGTTCTAGCAAAATTATGTGTCCCTGGCCTGTCCACAACCCCCCTTCTCCACCTTTCATAAAATGTGTGCTAAAAAAAGCAGTTCTCATATTAGCACCGCCCCCAGGTGCTGTTGGCCCTCCCTGCTTGGAAGAAAGTTCCGCCTTCCCACCACATCCAACAAGCCACATTAATTTCTTGAGAGGGGTGTAGTCAGGGGCTCATTAACATTTAAAGCTCATTAACATTTAAAGTCACAGACACAGAAACAGCTCGTTCTGAGCAGGGCTGAAACTGGGGGGTTTTTAGACATACAAAAATCCAATACTGGAGTGTTTTTTCAGCAACAAACTTCACAGGCATGTTTTGGGGACCTCTGAGAACAATATAAACATGTCTTAAAGGGGTAAAATATGTGACCTTTAATGGCCACTGCCAAAGCCTCCCCCCAGCAGTCCGGCGGAAGTATATATGAATAGCGTAGCAGATAGCATGGCATGGTAACAACGTGGTATGACAGTTGTTAAACTGCATAATGGAAATAAAGTGGTATGTAGGCTGCTGAGGGTTTGCAGTGTTGCAAAAATCCATTCCATGGCAGGAAATGAACCAGTGACAGTATAATGACCCACTCCTATTTGGCAGGAGTACAGAAGCTAGTCTTCCAGGATGGCAACACAGGTTCAAGTCTGGCCCATAGCCTCTTTCCTGCGTGTCATCTGTGCTCTGATCTCCCACTCTCTCCACTGCCTGTGAATAAAGTCCCTAAAATAAACCTTTAGTATCTGAGTATAGACCAGTGTTCCCAGTTCTCCGTGGTTCTGGCGTGTATTTCCTCCTCACCATCTCCTTCCGGCGCTCATGTCCACCGGCTCGTCCATCATGTTCTCCTTCCCGTTCTTACTGGGTCCAACATGGCCGCCGTGGCCCCCCAGTCTCAGACTCCCATTTAACTTCTCCTCATAGGCAGCAGCTCCCATGAGACTCTGGTGGTGGAGGGAGCTGGCTCCGGGGCCCTTCCCGTCCCCTAGGGGCCCTGCAACATCCAGAGCCGCCAAGTCGGCGAGGTCTTTACGTTTGAGCAGAGCCAGCATCTTAAGGCGTTCCATGGCCTCGTGTCCCTCCATCTTTAAGCGTTTGGCGAGTGCCTCCTCTCTCTCGCTGGGAGACTCCAGACCCCGCTTCAGCAGGTTGAGCCTCAGCGCCTCCTCAGACATCCGCTCCATCCTGTAGGAGACCAGAGGAAGACACATTTAATATCAGGATCTCACACAGAAAAAAATACATTTCACATGGTTTCAATACTTTTGATATGGTCTGTTGTAAAATGAAAAGCCTGTTATTTTATTGCACAACAGCAACAAAAAAAAACAAAACTTTAACTTTTCAGCCAAACTTTGAACCACAGGTCGTTTTGGTCATTCAGATCGTGGGGTACTGATTGTCATCCATTAAGGCTTTAGAGGACATCATCTTCAAAGGCAGAGGACTGAATGTTTGTGAAGCTGGAGACATTGGAGCTTTCCCTTTCCTTTTGGAAAACTTGGTGGAACTGGGGAGGAGCAAGGTTTTGCCAACAAAGGACAGTAAACATGAGAGGGTTACAGTGCCTCTTTAACAGCTTTTTTCCCTCATGTTGTCATAAACATGCTTTTTAAGAACATGCTGATATATTTTTTTAATTCAGCAAATACATTTTGTGGTGTACTAGATAGACTGAAATGACAATTCAATTTAAGATCACAAGTTACAAAGGAGTTGTGAGGTAAAGCTGAATGACAGCTGGCTCCTGTTTGACAGTTTCTCTTTCATTTTTTTGGTTGTTTTTAGAAAATGGTGATGTCGGTATTTGTATTCGTACTTGGTCTGGAAAAATATGATATTGTGCATCCCTAATAAAAAACACAAAATGGTACCAAAGTAAGAACCTTTATTCAGCTAAAAGATTAGCTTTTTTACCAAGCTGAGACAAATAATCCAGATCTCTAAAAGGAGAGCGAAGCTGGATAGACATACTGTAAATAAAACCATGCTCCCTGTTTACTAGAAAAAAAACAGCAGATCACGTCAGTTGTCTTGTAGAGAGTTGGTTGAGTCTAGACAATCAATCCAATCAGTTGAACACATCTCAGCCCATCTTCAAGACCTGTATGCAGTCTGAGCTATCAGACATTGAACTGTTTTCAGTACACATAGATGCATTGAAACAAAGCATTAAGGATTACCGCTTGGTATCTGAAAGCAAAAATGGATATAACTCCCTGTCTATACATCATCTAAATTGGGTTTATGGTCATCTGTCTATTGCAGGATGCATCATTTCCTCCCACTCAAAGTGCTTTTCCTAAATGTCAACCTAACTTCAAACATATTCTATTCGCAGGGTTCCAACAAACTTTAATACTTCTAAGACCTTTTAAATGACTGAGTATCTATTTATACCTGAAAACCACTTTTTGCAATGCAAATGGTCAAAATCTTAACAATATCACTATTATCCTTTAAACTTGACTTCTACTTTTAATGGAATGCATTACCATAATTCTGTAACATTGCTACTACTTTTTAATGCTATACAAGTCTTTCAGTATAAGTCATGTTCACAACAATTCAGTAACCGTAGCAATCATGACAATAACAGTAAACACCTAATTCAGTAAAGAAAACTCTTCTGATGCATGTGTTTTACTGAAAAATGAGTTCAGTGCAGTACTTCTGCACTGTGAAGGGGGACAAACCCAGAAATGAGCCATGATTGTGATTACTGTTAGTTTTTTTCTTCATGCAAAAAAGATTTGGGGTTTAAAATATTTAAGCTGCTTTATTTTAGGAGTTTAGTGAAGGCGGGTCATTTTTCAACCTTAGGACAACAGGAGTACACACATTGTTAGGACTACACAGGGGTTGATGTGTGCAGAAAAATATGTTAGTCATGTTATCAGAAAAAAGAGAAAGATTTAGGGGATTAATGAAGAACAAAGCTAAAAGTAAAAGCATCAGCTGTAAATCGCAATATTTACATTAACAAATGTATTAACTAGGAACAACAGAAACCAGAAAAAAATCTGTGAAGTTGGTGCATCAGTGAAGATTTCTTTGATCCTGAGGTTCTGCTCTATGTCAGAGAGTCAATAAAAATCCATGAGATCAATTCTTTACAGTAAATAAAATCTAAAATCTAAATTTTACTTCTGGACAGACAGACCCTCCACCATTGTGTTCCTCTGCTAACACGACAAAGGACAACCCGCCATGTGAAATGAGGCAGAGACTAACCAGAATGACCTGGCTGACCCGAGATCAGTGCAGTGACACGTTAGCATGCATTGGGGATAAATAAATGATCAGCTGATGGTTAACTCGCTCAGATGGAAGTGGGTTAAACACTAAGAATAGCCTGAATCTGTACTTCACTGTGACCAACACACTACAGCGGCGTGTTGTCATGTGATTCATACCAGTAAGGAAGATTTCTGTATGTACGACAACAATCCCAGTCTTATGAGCTCATTAGCCGAGTCATGTGACTGAGCAGCACACCAATCAGCAGAGATAGAGCCTGATGATGACATGACAGCAGAGCACGTCTTCATCCTGCAAGGCAGCGTTTAAAAGCATCACTAGGATTAACTTTGACTGCAGATTTTTGATGTATTTGTTACCCTGCTGTGACATAGGATCGTCAAAATGTTCAATATTTTAGTCATTTTCAACACCATTTGTTTTAAAATAATAAATCACTGTCAGCTTGATTATGTATAACAGGGACATTTAAAAAAACTGCATCTGTTATTCAAGACAGGTGCATAGGAAAGGTAAAAATACATCAAAAGTTGCAGGCAAACCCCTAAACACTTGATAAATTTTACAATAGGTTGTAAAATATTTATGAATATTAGACAATGTGCAACAGTCATAGATATGCGGTACTTCAGTTCAACTTTTGCTATGTTCAGCTTTAGACACAGAAGAAATGTAACAGTATTGGGTGCCTGGTTGGCTAAGTGGACAGAGCAGGTTCTTTACAGAGGCTAGAGTTCTAAACTGTGGTTGTGGGATTGATTCCCTGTCCTGTTTAGCATGTATAGCCCCAAAAATATCTTTAAAAAAGACTGTAACAAAAGAAAAATTTTATATAATTATCATGACCTAAAATATTAGTTATGATCTTCATAACTTATGTAAAAAAAAAAAAAAAACAGCGAAAGTAAATCAGAAGCACAGAACAATATACACTTTTTCACTTTTTGTTTGTATAAACATCAAGATACTGACCTCTAGAACTAATATGAAAAACCTTATCAAATGTGCATAACACAATATTAGCTATGTTGAAAGGATGTAACACAATGATACTCAACCTGCAGCTCTTGAGCCACATATGGCTCTTATCTGACCAGCTGCGGCTCTTTTAAAGCTTTATTGAAAAAAAAAAATGCTCCTTAAAACTTTTAAAAAGGTAAACACTGACATAGTAAAGATTCATTGCTAGTCACATCAATAAATCCATTTCCCAGAACAAGGAAGACAGCCTTTATTTTCCAAATTCATATGAAAACTGTCTTGTGTTTAAGCTTCTTATGCCCTCATTATGACAACTTTCCTGAGTCACTTCCTGCGGAGGCTCTCCCACACTCGTATTTATCTCAACATGTGAGCCTAACACATGGATCACATGTTGAGATAACGTAATATTAGGTGAAATTGCGGTGTTTTATCTGATCTTTAATGATCTTTTGATAATTAATACTATCAAAAGAGCAGAAACAAAAACCCAAAGCTACAATGTGATGCAGGGCAGAATGATGTGTCTGGGACAGCTGCAGGTGTAAGGCAGGGCCGGTCTTATTTTTTGGAGGACCAGGGCTTAAATCAATATGATATTTCTCCCCCTTTAGCTAAAAGCAATAATAATGAGTGGAACAAAACAGAAAACATCTCTTTTAAGTAAACAGAGCCAGAGAACTACAGTAAATGTCCAAATGTGAGATATAAATACTGAAATACTCAACGATAATGAAAAGCATCTCATAGCTGATACTCAGCACAGTCTGATCTTTTAAAAAGTCTTTAGGCGACGTGGAACTAACATAGATAAAAAATTAATTAATTAAAATTAATTAATAATACAGATATTTAATTGTAGTCTATAGCATCCCATTTAACCACACAATAATCCAACTCCCTCTTAAAATAAGGTTGAGTACCACTGATGTAGAAGCACCAAAGTTACCCATGAAAAAACATGTACGAGTCATATTTTCAACTCAAAGCTTCTTATCAATACCACTATTGATATTTTTCTATTAGTGGTAAGATAAACGACAACAAATTTGAAGAGAAATTGTATAATCTGGCTAGAGCTTGAATTAGAAGATTGAAAGGTCATTATTTCATCTGATTTATCCATTTTCTATTTTTCAATAAACAGCCAAAGTTGTTTCTCCTCAAAACCCATTTTTCCTTTTCCTGATGTTACATTTGAACACATACTTTCATTATAATCATCAGTTGTCTGCGCTAACTCTGAACACATCATAATACAAACATCTTTAAGCTCACATTTTTTGGCCTTTCTGGTAGATAAACTTGAGCCAAAACTTTGGGGTTTAGTTATTCTTTAAGTCTTCTAAACTCTGGTGCTTTCAGAAAGGACACAACACCAACAAGCTCCACCAACCCTGCTCCTAAAAATGATTTAGTATTTGATGTTCAGTCATTGTTTAGAGACTTGTGACCACACGCAGCACATTGTTTCTGCATGAGTCAGAGCAGCAACGGCTTCAGGATGTGGCCTTAACAGATCAACCCAACAAGTGACTGCATCCAGAAAATACTAGAGCACCGAACTATCATCCACTTTAATCACCTAAATGTTGGTTAGGACATGTCTACACGCTGATGTGACCCTACAAATCATTTTCAAGAACTTCACAGCAGCATAATTTAAGAGAGCAAGAAACTAACCCATCCACCTTAGTGTTTGATCACCAGTACTGAACTGAAACTAGGGTCTGAAACTCCCACTGCAGCCACTGAACTTCATACAAACTCTCTGATCAGAGGTCCAATACAATCCATGCATGACGCTGAAAAACTTTATAGGAATGTTGGTGTTTGAAGATGACTAGAGTGATATGCTTTGTCAATTGAACCTTGTATCCCAGCATATAGCGAAGCTGCTTTATGCCGCTGTATCCTCTTGCCTTCATTAATCAGGACATCGAGAATCAGGTTCGTTTTGCTTGCCATTTACCAGATCATCTCAACTTAGTGATGAAAAGCTAGAGATGTTCCAGTACCATTTTTGATATACCAGAGCGTTGGGCATTGACTTAGACTGATCCGATACCGATGTAAAGTTTCTAGACAGACTGTGCTGTGGGAAACTGGTTAATTATCGCCTCCCAGCTCCCATAGCCAATCACAGCTCTTTCTCTCTAGACAGTGGTGTATTTACATATGACTTTCACTTTCATATACCTCTCCTTGAGGATATTTACGTTGGTAAAACCAGTCAAATGTAGGTTAAGATATTCTTAGTGACTGGGCCTGCCAAAAGGATTAATGGCTGAAAGGAAAAAGCCAGCCATTGTAAGGATTTTTAGTTGTGGCCAATCAGATTTTAGGGGGCTATAGTTAGCCCTGGCTACCACTGGCTTGACGCCTGGAATGGCACTGGTATTGCTATTTAGTGTCATGATCCATTAGGGCATAATAAATCAAGATATTGTTAATAATGATTTTGCAAATATGTTGAGCTTTTATAGTGTTGTCTCAATTTAGTCTCAATTTATGAAAAAACATGAATAAATTCTTGTCAAGAAGAAGAAGAAGAAGAATACAGCCAAGAACAAGTGTAATGCTCTAATGTTGGTCATATTTCATTTAATTTAAATACCGTAAAACACCAAATAATTGCCGGGTCCCAATTAATCGCCGAGTGTGGCAGTACATTTTGACAAATAAACGCCTGTTCCAAATAAATGCCGGGTGTAATTTATTTACAGCTCTGATATGTGACTGAGATGAGATGGAACCGTATAGAATCAACTCACAACTCCCCCTCCCTTCCTGTTCTTCTCCCTGTTTGAGCTCCGTAGCTCCGCCCCTCTCTTTACCTGCCTCCCTTCTACAGTCTATGGTGCCTCCTCGCGGGTGAAAATGTCCGCTGACAAAGCGCTCGTGGAGTGATTTTGCTCTGCTTTTCCACTGAAATCAATGGCCGAACCACAGGCAAGAAAACACTTCATCTCATCATGAACAAATTCTACAGAGGACCGAACACCGCCGTAATTCCGCCATTGAATCAACTTCTCACTGAGCTGAGATACGGAAGCTACAGCGGCCAATAGGAACGCTCCCTCTGACCTGAGCCTGATTGGCTGCGAGTACTAGCCTCCTCTAGGACACCCCCATCCCTTGCTTGTTTTCTCAAGTGAGACAGCAGCACCATGCCCCGGTGCAGCCAAAAAATAAAAAGTATGACATTAACTTTAAACTGTCTGTTGTCAACTTTGTGTTTGTTTAGTTCCTTACCAGTATTTAAAGTGTTTAGAGAGTGCTGAGTTTACAGAAGAAGACAAAAGTATAACTATGGTACTGTAATCCTGTCTTAAAAATGTAAAAGTGATATTCATACTGGTGTAAATAAATAGTTTGATTAAATTTACCATATTTTTCCAGTTTTTGCTAAGCAAGATTTTTGTGAGAAAGAAATTAAACGCCTGCTCCAAATAGCCGCCTGGTCCCTAATAAACGCCTGGTCTGCTCAGGGATTGAGACAAATAAATGCCCGGGCTATTATTTGGTGTTTTACAGTAAGCTTATATTTACTTCAGGTGAATATGTTTGTCTCATGTTAACTTTGGTGTATGAACCATTCCTGAAATAGCCTACATCACTTTAGCTTAGCACACTTAGCATACACATTGGGTTAGACTTCTTCTTTCCCGAGGATTGCAGAATCCACAATGAGTCTGAACTAAGTAACTCCCCATAAAGAATGTGCCATACTTATGCTAACAGCATGGCTCTTGCTGTATCTTTGCGCTGGTGTAGAACAGACACCAGCAGCAGTTTGCATGCAGGATGCATAAATTCAAAAATGTTAAATTTTGGAAATTGTCTAGTTGATCCAGAATTGTATCAATTAATATTTTGTGATTCTAATGTGAATCTATTTTTTCCTGCACCTCTAATAGAAACGTACTAAAGTGCAGTCAATTTGTATCAGAATGCTCAAAAAGCATTTTTAATCAAAATGAAAACAGAGTCTAATTGAGCATTAAATTGATTTGATATTCGGATATTTATTTTTTTGTCCACAACCCAAATTTTTCCAGATTACTGTAAAAGAAAGAAACTGACAAATTTAAGTTGTAATTCACTGCAATCATATGACTCAAAATAACTTGTTTAATAAGAATAAAGTGGTCAATTAATCAATGCATAATAAACATGGTTTTGGTTATAATAAAACAGAAGGAATATGCAAGAGCGATTTTTATGATGATTACTGCTCATTACAAACAATGAAAGTCAAGCGGACTAGTGTGCAAATCACACATTTTTCACATTTTGTGAAATCCACCACAAACAGGACAATGAAACTACTGATATTTAACTTTAAAAGTAATTAAAGCAAAAACAATTTTGTTTGATTTCTGATCATTTCTGATGATTCCTGATTCTGCGGCGTCTCCACGGCTGTGACAGACACCCCATCATGTGTGACCAGACAACATGCAAATGGACGCGCTGATCTGCAGCTCTGCATGGCTGCATTAACATCACCTGAGTGTGCTCGGTGTTCTACATAAATGTCATGTACTCAGCGGTGTCAGGGACTGTAATTCAGACAGATTTAATTGGCTTGTTATCACTTAATCAGCTTCCTATTAGCAAATTATTCCTGCTGGTGTGGTGCTATCGTCTGCGCTCATCTATTGTATCATGGAGCTCTAATCTGCTCGCTCTGTCCTCCTCTAACGTCTCTGTTATCCTGCTCTCATCTTCAGGGAGGAGCCTTAATGATCGGCCCTCCCCAGCACCTCTTCTTCTTCTTCTTCTCTAATTAATTTGTGACGCAGCTGCCGAGCCGAGCCGTCGCCTCCATTTGCTGAGAGAGAAACACGAGCAACCTCTCGGCCGAGCCTCCACCTTTAATGAGCCGAGGAGCACCGCTGAGAACGCAGCTGATGAGCCAATCAGGGTTGGCCTTGAGCTGCACGTCAGTAACTGGCACCCCACACCCTTCTCCTCCCCCGTCCTCCCCCCACTCCTCCTCCTCCCGGCCACCGCCGCCGCCGCCGACTGCCTTTACATAATATAATGACTGTTTCAGTCAGCTGCTACACAAGCCGCCACACACTCTCTTTCTCCTCAACCAAACCAGCCCCCCTCCCATCCCCTCCTCTCCATAATCCCTCCCACCTCCTCCCACCCCACCCCTTCAGCTTTGGGCACCGTGCCAGGCCAGAGCAATAAAGGAAAAAGAAAAGACATGGCGAGCAAGGGAGAGGTAGAACGAGACAGAGAAAGTCGCTCCACCTGGAGACAGAACTCTACTTCTTCTTCTCTGAAACGTAACACCTGGACTAGAGGTGACCCCTAACAGACGAATATTTGAAGATTTGCAGGAAATAGTCTCATTTGACAGCCTGTCTCAGAGTCAAACACCGACTTATGAAACAAGGATCGTTCCATTCCAGGGATACGGGGGTGCACAGTGTCTAATTTTACAAAGATTAGCCCTTTTTCTCCAAATAAATCATGACTCACAGCCTGTCCTGGTCTAAATTAGGGCTGGGTGATACGGACAAAAATCATAGCCAAGCTCTTAAGCTGAATGATGATGCACTGCATATCCGTATATTTTTCTGTTAGTAGAATTAAAAACCATACTGAAATCTGTTTTCAGCAAAAACAAGTCCATCACTCCTTATTTTGGGCAGTTTTTCATTTTTATTAATCAAAAATTGCAGCCAAAACAAACATTTTCATACACTAAGAAATGCCTTTACTCTTGAATAAGATGTGCTTTAAAATGATCAAATCCCCATCATTTGGATGATGGGTTATCAAAAATAACCGAAACATCTTGATTTTAAATTGTGCTTATAACCAAGAGAGAAAGAGCACTCCTTGATTGCAAAAATATGTTGGCAATATGTAATAGTGGGTAGAACAAAGACTGATCTGACCAATCAGTTTCAACTTCGTGAATTTTAGATGGGGAAAACCCCAGACACAGACAATAGTTTTGAAAGTCGAACAATGAAAAGTCAATCCCATGCTATTTTTTATCAGATGAAACTTAAAAATAATTTTCTTTTTGTCTGATTGATTTTCATCTCACTATCAGAACGTCAGAGCTGCCAAAGAAAAGCGACATGAGCAAAGGAGACAATCTCTCCATCCATCCAATTCATTCATTCATTCTTTATCCATTAAATCCATACATTCATTAGTTATCCAATTCATCCATCCATCCATTTTGATTATCCAATCATGATCCCATAAATTCATCCACTATATCAATCCATTCATCATTCATCAAGTCAATCCAACCGTCCAGTTCATCCATTCATTATCGAATATATCAATCCATCCTTCATTCCATCATCCAACTCATCCATTCATTATCCAATAAATCAATCGGTCCATCCATACACACATACACAAAATTCATCCATTCATCATCTAATAAATCCAGCAATCCATAGATTAAATCCATCCATCCATCCATTCATGCATCCAAACATGAAATTCTTCATCCAATAAATCCATCCATCCATCAAATTCATCCATTCATCCATTCAGGTTATCCAACCATGATCCAATAAATCTATTAATCTACCCACCCAATCCAATAAATCAATCAGTCAATACATCCATCCTGGACTGAGAGGTAGAGATAAACAAGCAGTTACCAATTCATCATTAAATAAATTAATCCATCCATAAATTATCCAATTTATCCAATTCATCCATCCATCTTTCTATCATCCAATTTATCTATCCATTCAGGTTTATCCAATCATGATACAATAAATCCATCCATCCAAGGTACATTATTAAATAGATCCATCCATCCATACACCCTGTCATCATCCAATTAACCAATCACTCAATCCATCTATCATCCATTTCATCCATTCATCACACAGAAGCATAACATGTAGTTACACTACATGTGATTCAGAATCACAATCAGTCTAATGGTCAAGTCTTTGCTCTCTGGGAGGAAGCTGGAGTACCTGGAAAGAACCCACCCAGAGAGGCCCTGTCTGACAGGATTTCAAACCAAGAACCTCCTTGCTGTGAGGCAACAGCTGATCCTTCTTTTTTACAAAGCCTTAGTCTTCCAGGTTCTCACAACTGTTTCTAATTAGTCAGAGACTTTTACATCATGAACAGGGGTTCATTATTGTACTTTTGCAGATATCTGATACGCCAAACTCATTTCAGCCGATACCGATACTTTGCTCTGGGTCTGTAAAGAACACCAGGTGTCTCTTGTGTAAAGAGAGGCTGAGTCCATCAGAGCAAAGTGAGGAGTGGGGAAATAGACAATCTGGTAGTTGTTTTTTGTTTAGGTCTTCATTCAAAATGTTGAGGGCTCACTGTGGTCCTCCTTGAGTGTATGGGGCCCTAGACAACCACAAATACCTGATGGTGAAGTTGTATATTTTACTGATATTCATGGCTGATACAAAATTCATACTGCCAGTATTTACTACAGCCCAACCGATACAGGATTTTTGGGGCCGATGCCGATACTGATATTGGGGGCTAAAAAAGCCGATATCTGATACATTGGCAGATAACCGATATTTTGGCCGATATATGAAATACGAACATTGATATACACAGGATATATACCGTACATGAACACAAATGTGGACATGTGAATAACCAGTTGCATTTATCTTTATTTATTTCACAAAGATACAACTTAGACGACATTAAAACACTGTATAATAGTCTTATACTGTGGCTGTGGACCATATTAGACAGGAAAATGATACATTGAGAGCCATATGTACATCCGTGTGGCAAATATGCACAAAGAATATGTTAACAATGTATTTCTTGATAACCCTGAGGAAGGCCACAAGCTTAAATGTGCCTGTTTTATAAAGTTGTTCTCTAAAGATCTACTGTTAGTGAAACTTTCTGTCTCTACACTGGTAGAATATGTCACAGGAAAGATAAACACCGTATAAATGCTTTTATGGTTTGTGCTTTTCAAAAAGCCCGGTTTAGCATTTCTATAGAGAAACTCCGTTCACTTGCACAGAATGCTTTATTTTGAATAGTTCCAGACACACTTCCTCTATACACTGAATCAAGTCACTTTGAAGACGGGGCTTTGAGAGCAGGGAGATACGGCTGACACGCAGAAAACTCGCGCCCTGTGTGAAAGCCGCACCGGTGGGAACCGGAGCTGACACGCGCGGCACACTCAAGCAGCAAAACACGATCCCAGTCTGAAACGAGCGTTAGTCCTCTACTCTGCTGCAGTCAAACTGCGCGAGGACGGGGCTGCCTGTGAGTGCTTAGGGACGGGGAGAGGCCCAAGGCTGAACCCACTGCTCAGTGAGAAGAGTGACAACGATACATGCTTTCACGTCAGAGTCTCCAAAACTCTCCAGTAACACCAGAAAAAGTTGCTAGATTTGTCGCTAGTCGCTTTCTTGAAAAAGATGTCGCTAGAGGGGTCTGAAATATAGTGACAAAGTCGCTAAGTTGGCAACATTGAGTGAGAGAGAGCTGCTGCTGCACTCTGCGTCTGATAGGGAGGGGCCAGGCACTTGGCTGAGTTCAGCATGGAGATACACAGAGCAACAGGAGCAGAGACAATCCCCACGCAGCAAAAAAGTTCAAATATTGGCTACATATTGGCCGATGTTGATTAATCTGTGAAACGCTATAATCGGCCTGATAAATCGGTCGGGCTCTTGTATTTACAGCTCATATATCAGTTGTTAGTATCAGCAGAAATGTTCATATCTTCGATAAAAATATTTAACTTTTTAAAATAAGGCTGATAGCATGCCAATAATATCATACATCCCTAGCCTGCACAAACAATTTAATTTTAATTATGAACACAATTTTGTGAAAACCAAAATTAATTCATTCATCAAATCTGAAACATAAATCCAATAAGACCCCCAAAAAGGCAGATCTTCCCCGCTCTAAATGTGGGCAGGTAGATGTCTTCATCAAACACCTGGAAAAGTGTCTCCCAGAGAAGTCGCCCCCATCACCGTTTTAAACCAGCAACCACACAGAGCCCAGACCAGACATTGTTCGCGTCCAGCATTCCTACAGAAGGCAGGATTTTGTTCCCCTGTCTCCTCCTCCAGCTGTACTGTACCACAAAGAAAAAAAAGCCCTCCCTCCTCCTCCTCCCCCCGCCTCTTTTACCCTCCCCCAATTCCTGAAAACCCTCCGTCTTTCTTTTCCTCGCCCTCGCTCACTGTAAAAATAAACACATGCTTACTTTCAGGGGGCCCCCTTAAACGCAGCCTGAGCTCAGACGGCTTCATTTGTTCACATTACAGCAGCCAATCAGGAGCAGGCGCGTGTACGACTGTAGGTATGCGTGCACGTTTGTGTGTGCGTGAGCACGGGGGGGGGCAATAAAGGAGTGACACAGCCAAGATCCACGCAGAGACGGCGAGTTTTTCTGCAGCGCTCGCCATCCTCGCACAAGTCTTTGTGTGTAGGCTGTGTGTGTTTATATGTGTGCAGAATATGTGTATATGTGTTTGTGCAGAACAAGTGAGTGTTTATGAGTGCAGGGCGATGAAGGAGGCAGAGATGGCAGCTCTCTCCTGACATAATGCCAACTCTTAATTCCCTCCTCCCATCCCCCATCACACACTCATACACAAGCACACACCCACAAACACACACTCACCATGTTCTTTATGCACAGAGCTGTCGATCAGATGGCTGCTGCTAAAATGTCGTCCTCAGAATTAAACCAGACGACTTTTTCGCTATCCACGCCCGCCACTCAGTCTGTCCCGCTCCAGTGTGGCCCAGTAAATCCCACTTTGTCCCATTATAGGATTTTACAGGATGTCTCACAAAATCTTGAAAAAAGTAAGACTTATAAAAATGTAAGCATTGCTGCCTACTTGCATGCATTTTCATCAATTTGCTGTCGATTTTTTATGTCATGTCACTTCTTAAGAAATAATGCTTTGGTTTGAGTCAAAGCAAATCTATCCCAGTCCAGTTCATCTTGGTTTTTTACCCAGTTTATCTCCCTTACTCCAGTCTTAGATTATTACCCGCCCACACATACAAGCATTAGGGATGCACTATACTGGATTTTTGCTGAAATCCAATCTGCTAATATTTACAGTATAATTTCAGCCGACACTGATATATTAATGTGGCTAGTTTAGACCTGAAACTTCAGTCCTTAAAACACACTTTCAAGTATAAAGGTGAAACGGTTGAATTCGTAAATTCGTTAGCCAACACAAGATTTACAGATCAGTTAAACTAATGACCTCAAATTTTTTATAAACAAAGTCTTATAATACCTATGTATTGATCTTTAAATTGTGATGAACATCCCACCACTAGAAGCAGCTGTAGCTTCAGTTAATGTTGGCTGCTTTACTGTCTGAGTTTTCCCCAAGCACTTCACTGGACGTAAATATGCAAAGCTTAGCAGTTAGCGTGTAGAAGGAACGGCACTGTGTGACAGTTTTTTAAGTAATAAATGGAAATAAAGTGATGTGAATGCTGTGCAGGGTTGAACTCATGTATAACTGTTCAATCGTAGTGAAAAGAGGCCACATGCCAAAGCATAATATTAATCTGTAAAGAGGAACGAAGGCTGTCAGAGCTAGCTGCTAATGTTAGCCACATTGCACAGAGTATATCAAGCTCACATCACACCCGCTAACAGACCCTGTGATGAATTTGAATATTTTTGAAGTATTTCCATCTCTTTAGACTAGTCAGTTAAACGCAATTTAACTTGCCGTTAAGTTGATGCCTAGGATCATCCCTAGTAAGGAATGATGATGGATAAAGAAAAAGATTTAAGCTGAAGTAGGACTGATACAGGCAGATTTGTATAGCCAAAATATCAGGTGAAAATACTGGCAGAAATGTTCATATCAGCCAAAACAGATATCATACCGATAATCCTACTCTCTATCCCTAACCACTCTGTCACAGTTTTTATCCAGGAAATCCCAGTTTGTCCCATTTAAGGATTCTATAAGATGTCTCAAAAAATCTTGAAAAAGCAAATTCTGCCTACTCACATACCTTTTCATCCTTTTGATGCACTTTTTCATGTGCATTATCGCATTCAGGAAAAAAAAAAAAAAAACATTTACGCTGGGTCTCATCAAGTTTAATCAAGACATTTTGTCCAAGATTGTCCTGGTGTTTGATTTAATTGTGTGGCAAAATCGTGCAAAAGGATGATCAATAGGTCTTTTCCTAATGTTTAATTGTTTAGAAAAACCTTGTAAAAAGAAGAAAAAGTCTTTGCTGCTGATAAGCATTGTAACAAGCCACACACCGCTCTGTCATTCAACCCCCTTTTCCTAATTGGTGAACAGAGTCCGCTCCCATGAACAGGGACGCACAAGAAAGACGTCATGCTCGTCATAGAGAGAAGCGCCTGTCTGACGGTCTGCTGTGGAAGCCGGTCGCGTATAACCGCACCTTGTGGCAAAATTCAAAAAGTTGGGGTAGCTTAGGCCCTCGTTTAACAAGAATTCGCCTCCGGAAAAAAAACAATTCAACTCAACTTAAAGCTGCTCAACTGCTCAACTACTTAACTCAAGTCTACTCAAACTCCGGAAAAGGTGCAGATGGGAGGAGACTGACACAGATGCTGCCATGCAGCTGACTGACTGACAGCTGACTATGAGTTAGATGAAAGAGGCTGCGACTTTCTGTGAGTAACGAGAATTTTTTTTTTTTTTTTTTTTTTTTTGCATGGCATGCATGAATTTGAATCTGAATCTGAACTGAGTTTTCTGGCGTTGAAACTGAACTGAATGACTTTTATTGCTGAACTGAACTGGGTTGTTTTGCGTTTGGGACTGAACTGAATTGCGTTTGAAACTGAACTGAATTAAAGAAGGGAAGGAGATCTAAAGAACTGCAATCAATGAACTGAAAATAAATAAGAGCCAGTAAAGGTATTTTTGAGTTGTTGTTGTTGTTGGGGGGGGGGGCTTGTTAAGAGTCTTTGTTTCATTATTATTGTTTTTTGTGTGTGGGTTTTTTTTCTTTCAATTTAATACAAACTTGATTCTTCAACTAATAAAGTTGGTACAGGTTTCCATTTCTTAAAAATTTTGGGTTGCTGAGTTTAATACTTTTACATCCTTTATGTTGGTGATTTAAATCAAGTGGTGACAAAGACCAAACCAACTTTTGCCAGGTTTACCCTTGGCTGGCACCCAAGAAATAAAAAAAAACAAAGAAAGTCAAACCACTGAAAGCTGTCACAGCATGCATTGTATCATTTTGTTGCAGAAGAAATGTTATTTTGTTCTGGATCTAATCAAATTGACCCCATTCTATCTCTATCCATTTCGTCCCAGTTTCTTTTCTAAATCATCCCAGTTAGGATCTTAAAGGATGACTCACAGAATCTTGCAAAAACAAGACTTATAAATCTGTACGCCTTGCTGCCTCCTAGTATTCAATTTCATCCTTTCTTTGTAGATTTTTATGCGTATTATCAATTTTGACTTCAATAATTTCTATCCCAGTCCCAGTTTTCATACTAGCATATCCAAGTTTTCCCTGTCATGGATTTAATTATCCAGCAAGATCTTGCAAAATAAAGACAAAGAAAAGCCAAGTCTTTGCTGCTGACCCGCATGCATTTTTTAAATTTTGTTGCAGATTTATGTTCATTATCCTTTTTAAAAGATGTTTTATTTTGTTCTGGGTGTAAGCAGGTCTATCCTGGTCTGGTTTGCCCTAGTTTTGATCCTATGATGCCTTGCAAAACCCTGCAAACAGAGGACCTATAAACATTAGTCTTGTTGGTTTCTTGCTTATCATTTTTATCAGTTCACTTCAGATTAAAGAAAAAGTTCTACGCTGATCTAGGTCCAAGCAAGTCTATCCTGGTTAATCCCAACCACTTTCACCCAGTTTGTTTAGTTAGTTTAAATTCTTTTGTATCCCAGTCTGTCCTTGTTTAAGATTATCTATGATGAGCCTATAAAACACAAGCCTTTTTGCTTATATACATGTAATTTTACATTTGCAGCAGCTGTCACTTCATTTAGGAAACTTCCTCTTGGTCTCAGTAAGACCAAGTCTATCTCAGTCTAGTTTATCCCACTTTTTATCCCAGTACATCCCAATTTGTCCAGGTGATATATTCAAAAGGATTTCTATAAAAATCATGTTGAAGAGCTACATATAAAAACACTGGCTTTCTTGCTTATTTGCATGTTTTTTTATAACTTTGTTCAACATTTATTTGCACTGTCCCTTTAAAGAAACTGCACTCTCATCTTTGTAATATATGTATTTTTGTCTATTTGCTGCAGATTTCTGTGCATTTTTGCTTTCAAAGAAAACTTTGTTTTGGTCATGGTCTAATCCTGCAAGTGCTGGTCGAGTTCATCCCAGCTTTTATGCCAGTATATCCCAGTTCATCTGGGTCTGAGACTATCTACCAAAACACTGCAGAAGGAAAATTTTAGCCTTGTTACCTCTTTTGTAGAAAACATTACACTGAAGTCTGTGTCATATCGAGTCCATCCCAGTCTGCCCCAGTCAAGCTTGACCCAGTTTATTACCAGATTGTCCCGTTTCAGGATTATATATGTTGCCTTCAAAAGTCTTGGCCAAGGAATAGATATAAAAATAAAAGCCTTGTAGCTTCTTTGTGTGCAGTTTGCTGCAGATTATTGAGCTTCGTTTCATTTAAAAGAAACATCATTTTGTTCTGGATCTAATCAAGTCTATCCCGGTCCAGTTCATCCTGGTCCGCTCTGGTTGGGCACACTCTGTTTGCAGGCTCGATGTCAGCTGACTGGCTGTAATGGTAATAAGGCCATTTGCAAACAGCACTGAGGAATCTGCTGCTCATTTCACGCATGATCTGCATCATGACAATTCATTTGGCTGATGCAACTCCACTCCTCCCAGTCCGCCTTCTGTCTCTGCACCACCACCTCCACCTTCTTTAGTTTTTACACACACGAGCGGGAAAGCAGGGGGGAGCATTTGTGCGTGTGTGTTTCATTTCTCAACAGTTTGATTCATCGGTGGATGTCGGGCTTATCGCTGAGGAGCAGCAGACAGATGTGTCAGCCCTCACTTCCCATCTAAGACAAAAAAATGTGCAACTACTGATCCGGTGCTGCAAATCAACAACCCGCCTCCGTCTGTGGCATTAATCCCTCCGTCAAAATGGTGGTGATGGGTGCAAAATGGCGGCTGTGGCACAAAACTGGCAGGACCCTGAACCCAAATCAATATCGAATACGTTAACACAGAAAAGCTGCGGATTTAATGAGGAGCTTAACATTTAAATGTGTTTTTTAAGAGCAGAAAACTACCAGATACGGCCAAACCGTGATGAATCAGATCACTAGAAGAAATACTACTGATATCTGTCCAAGTTTGATTTTAAAAAATGTGTTAAAAATATCTCAGGATGCTAATTCCAGTTCAAAATCAGCCCTCAGCCATGTACGCCAATGTGCACACAGCACCCACTGAGTTTGACTTTAGTATGCATCCTGAAGTTTACACGAATCCGAAGGTTTGACGTCTTATGTCACTGACAATTAGGCACACAAGTCCACTCATGCTGCAATTTCAATCTCAATCACAATTTTAGCTTCCCACTATCATGAAAAGAAGACAATCAGAATAAAAGGATTACTGTGCTGCCTTGTTTTGTCCTTATGGGTTTGACTTGTGGAAAAAATGAAGCCCCCTCTCACTTCCTGCCTTCTACCCCCCCCAAAACAGCTCTCACTTAAATTTAAGTGAGCAGCAGAGGGTAATTTCCAAAGAAAGAGAGCTAAAGATGATGGCAGAAAGGCAGCCACTGCTTAAAGAGGCTGAATCATACAAATCTGTCTCTCCTACAACTTCAATCAAAGTTTCCCAATCATATAGCTCTTGGTGAGTCTACCTTGGACGGCTATGGTATGATAAAATCCACTATGGTCAAATCAATGGGACTTTTAAATAGCAAACCACACTGATGAACTCTATTTATAAATGAAATGCCCCCTAGAGGACAGGTTAGGCTTCCTAGGGCTGTAACTATAAAGAAGCTGATGACATTGGCTGCTATCTATGTGATTTTAACAATTTATTTTTTTCAATAAAAATAGTTGTTTTTTAACTGGATGTACTAATTGATGAGAAGATAAGCCCAGGTTATACGTCTAGATAACGCCATCAGAGAAAAAAAAAACAGAGGAGCAGAAAGACCAGTGGTTCTCAACCTTTTTTCCTTAGCAAACACCCCCAGTTTAAAAAGTTTAATTACAGATTAAGGTTTAATTTTTGGGGAAAAAAGTTTTGACTTTAAATATCAGAAATATGCAAGAACAAAAACTCCAAACTCAAACAACTGTTCTGTTTGGTCTCTTTATACATTTTTCCCATTACACTGCTGCCATTAATTTAAATTTTACAAATGTGAAATTTTTAAGTTTCTTGGGTCAAAATTTCAGCCTTTTTAAACTTGGAAATTTCAATTTGTTTCATGCTAATTTCAAATTTTTTACTCAATGAAATTCTGCATTTGTTTTCTTGTAAATAGATGACTTCTTAATCTCAAAAACATTCACTTATTACTGTGTTTTTCATTTAAAAAAAAAAAGATATTTTTCCTCAAAAACTAAGATTCCCTTCATTTTTTTATCTTTTAGGTTGGCCCTTACACGTAACGTTTGTAATCATGGTTTTAAAAAATATATATGTACATCCAATTTTAACAATATCAGAGCAGACACAGTCTAGCACCCTTCCTGAGACCTTTGGCGCCCCACCTACAGCAGCAGTGAACAGACTTCTCCTAACCCTGCCATCAAATACTGTTCTTGGTCTATCAAAATATGCCAGTCTTTCACTAACATTACAGCAGCAGAACACTGACTGGCAGCTGACAGTGATCTTCTGATTATAGTAGAGATTTATGTGCTGCAGTTGTACTTCATCACTTTTCTCCAAAACCAACAGACAGACACAGACATTTGTAAAGTTATCCCTCCTTCATCTTAAGACCACACAAGTTGATTTCTGAGGTGGAGAACTGTAATACACGTCAGCAATGCTTTAATATAACCAAGCCAGGAAAGAGGTGAACAACCTTCTGAGGGTCTAAAGCAAAACTTCGGTCACACATAGATCACATAGATCAGTGTTTTCACATGTTTACAGAAACCCTATTCCTGCATATCTAGTGTGTCAAGACACCAAGCTGGATTTCCTGTTATAGGGACTCTGCTTTTTGTGGTTGTCAGGTGATGTAAACTTTGAAGAGATGATGCCAGATGCTGCAGCTCCACGTAGTGGTCAGTGGTAGCTGCTACTGTCCTGAGCTCTTTTTGTTCTCCAGGCTTGAAAGCTATGCACAGCAGACTGACACCGTGTCCTTACAGCAATGGAGGGCTGGGCAATTAATCGGAAATTAGAATAAATTGCAATATGGCCTGTTGCAATTTTCAAATCCCAAAAGGTGCAATATTTCTTTGACCTGAAATTTGTGATAAAATACAGGTTTATCAACTTTTTTTTTACAGCAGAGATGTTATGCATGACATATCATGTGATCATTCAAGTGCCATTTTTATAGAAGTCAACAAACCTTCTTAATTTTTGCACTTTTTTCATATTAAATATGAGACTGACAAAACCCCTTTGATGCAACGATTCACATCCAATTGGCAAGACGAGTCAAAATCATCAGAATGCAAATTTTTTAAGGAATTGTCCAGCCCTAGTTTAGGAATAAAAGAAAGTTAAGGAATAATCACATATCAAATCGCAATATTGGGGGAAAAAAATTGCTATTCGATTATTTTCCAAAATTGTTCAGCCCTTAATGGGCAGCAACTGTTAACTCAAATTACCATCATTGAGCAACTTTTTGTGTACTTGTACTTCTTTGAGCACTTTTTAAACACATTAATCTTATTCTTATGGAAGTATATTTCTGAGGAAGTATTGCTTTTCACTACTGTTTATAAAGCAGAAAATACTACGTTTAAAAAAAACAAAGTCAAAATCAGGAGGCTCTAGCTTTCTGTCAATGTCATAAACTGGACTGAGGTTTTGATTTTATCACACAACAGTCAGCAGCATGTTGAGAATGATTTCACATTATACTGAAAACAGTTATTGTATTGCACTTTATTACAAAGGTGGGACTTAAACTAAACACTGTTGGAGATTCATTTTTTCTTGCTGCTGTTGTCAGGGGAAGATCACCACAAGTAGCTAATCAGTTCTTTTAGTGAACATTAAATGAGTTACTTTCTACTTTTACACGAGTAAATTTCAAGATAACCAGAGTAACTACTTTTACTTGAGTACTTTATACACCTCTGCCTCCCAGCATACAAGTGTCTGATATTCACACAGCATCAAACTCTTTCACGTATTTCACTCTCTGCCCTGTAAAGTTTGACTTTTTCCTCTTGTAAAAAATACGACATGTAGGGTTTTTCTTTTTAACAGCGGAGAAACAGAAGTATGGTAGGTTTGACAGTTGTGAGATGAGTAATTTTGCCTCCGTGCTGACCCATGTCAGAGCAAAACATGTGAATCACAGTTATGGATATCATTAATGCACCACTCTTTCCCCTTTGAAACCAAACCAACACACTCTTTTAGTAGTGGGGTGGGAGAAAAAAATCGATACAGCATAGTATCGTGATATTTTGTCTGGTGATATTTCATATGGTTTCATCCACCAAGTATCGATTTTTTCACATTAATTGCTAACATGAAGAAGTCTATGATAATTGAAAAATAAAATCAATTGTTTGGACAACTGTTTGTCTAGTGAGGCTGGCAGAGGTGACGGTCAAAGAGCAGAAGAAAGTTAGTACAACAAACACGGCAGCACCAAGGGAAGGACATTAGGAATGCAAGCTGGGCATGAAAGAGATGGACATGACACAAGGTTTGCAAGAAGTGCAACATGAAAATAAAATACTGCGAAAATATTACAAACATGAGGGCAGGACTAATGCTAAATCAGCTAAACAGTTGAAAAAATGGTATTGATCGCAATACATCGCAATATATGGTATCGCAATACTCACTGTATTGCGAAATGTTTAAAATCGCAATAATATCGAACCGTGACCCAAGTATTGTGATAATATCGTATCGTGGGACCAGTAGTGATTCCCACCCCTATCTTTTAGTGAGAAGAATGAAGGAAAATTTTCCTGTAGGACACTCACAGAATCTGTATGTCAATGCTAGCAACAGAGAGGAGAACAGAAGACGCTGTAGATTACCCAAGATCAAGACATATCAGGATACAAAACAGGAATACTTTACACAAGGACTGATCTAATTAGACCCAGACCAAGAAACACCACATCTCTTTGCGCTTAATTGCTTGTGGTCTGTTATGACACTGCAATAGGAATCATTGTGATGAAGATGATTCTGTTTTTTGGATAAATGCACATGTGAAACCCTCAGTGACACAAACTCTACATTTATTAACTGAAAAAACACGTCCACCTACATTTAAACCTCTGGAAACTTCTTCACCTAATGAACCTATGGTGCAGCTCCATCCCTGACTTATTCAGTTACTTAAGGTTTCCCTGCGGGCCCACCAACAACAGCCTGGCCTATTAAGATGTATTTATTTAGGTAAAAAATAGCATGTGCATATATTTCTATATGCAACATGAAGTCGCTGCTCCTCTTAAAAACTACAGCTTCAAAAGAACGAAGGAGAAAAGCTGTCTCAGAGAACATAATGAGCAGTCTTCACCTTTGTTCTGTCTCACTGCTTCAGTCACAACCACACACTCACACAGAGCAGATTTAAAGTTTGCATGTGAGATGGGAACAAAATGGCTGCCGTGGACGATCCCTGAAAGATCCCCTAAGATGCATGACGCCTGCAGTGCACATTAAGAGCCAGCAGCAGCAGCGTATAGAGGAGCACGCTCACTGCTGGCATATAGGTCATGTTAACTGTGGCAGTGCTGAGCTGTAGGCTGTGTGGGGGGGTGGTGGTGGGGGTGGGGGGTATGTTCGCAGGGTCATACAGGGTGAGCAGCAGGACGCTCTGTACTCAGTCACATCACAGAGGACGTACTCAGCATCCGACTGCACTGCAGCATCATCAGACACATTTATCATGGAGTTTACAACCACGCTGTTTTATAGCAGCAGCTCCATTAAAGGAGTAGTCCGCTGTTTTAATCCAAGGCCTGTAGCAGATTTCAGACTTTATGACTGAAAGGTGGTGATGAAACAGGCCGCAATGGCTGAAATGTAATCCTTAGAGTCAAAACTTCCAATACTTCTCAAAACCATGTGTTTTTAAATGAAACAACCTGATTTATTCAGATGATCAATACCAACAAAAAGTACCAAAACTGATCATTTAACTAAACTTAACTCCTATTAACAGATTTCTGGGTAATATGCTACCACTATAAGTTGAGCTGATGATATTATTGAGCAGGGCTAGAATAATAACTTTTTATGAATGGGATATAGAGGACTGTGGGGTATAACAATGTTGTGGAAGTCACGTGTGAAGCTGGGACAGCTTTATTTAGTTTGTTTTATGGATGGCTGCATTTTACTTGTTGTCTTATCATTTAATATTGCGTTTACTTTCCTTTTCTCATTTTTCCTAAATGTATTTTAAAAATGTCAGACTGTATGGATTCAGTTATGAAGATGCAATAAAACAATCTCTTAATAAAAAGTACCAGAACCCTTAAAAATGTTTTATTTCATAAAACAGACATTTTTGAACCATATGTTCTCAGGAACCGACATAGGATAGGTGCTTTTTAAACTTAAATGAAAAAAAAACTGCATGGATAAATTGAAATTAGGGCTGATAGCACTTATACACTGCAGGTCACACCTACCCATTCACTCCACATTCGTACATTGATGGCAGACTTTGCTGTAGAGAATTGGCCACCAGTATTGCCTAATCCCATTCAAATGTATCCATTCACATTTACACACCACTGACACAGCAGTGGGAGCAAATTGGGGTTAAGTCTCTTGCTCAAGGACACATTGACATGTGAATGCAGGAGCTCGGGGCAATGTACAAATGTACACTGTGAAATTGTTACTACAAACAACATGTATGGACTCCCAGTCTGACTGAATTATCTAGTGGGTATGTTCAGGGGATTAAAATGTACAAATCAGTGGAATCTATCTGTATGTCTGTGGCCTGTAATGTTTTTTAAATTCAGTCAAGATTTGAAAATCATCCGGTGTGGCCAGCCTAAGAGAAGTTTTCACTGAGAAAAAACAAAGATCAACTGTTTCTTTAAATGCTTTTGTACTTTATGATAGAGGTGTAAATCACCTGTTTCATCACGATACAATACAATAACGATTCTCAGAACAACGATTCGATATTTGCCGATATCACAAAGTCTGCCACGATTCGATTTCGATTCAATTCGGTTTAGAGGCCTGTGATCGATATCAGACGATATTGTGAACCCATTTACCACAATCTGTTACTTTTCACATAAAGGAAAAAACACAATATTGATACTTTCTCGGCTGCTAGCCATTACCTGCTATCCGCGCCTAGCGGTGTTGTGACCCGTGGACAGGCGGAAACGGTCATAACCAAGCACGTGGGGGGACTTTCAAAATAAAAGCGTAAGGTAGAAACGGCGATTAATACTGATGTTTATACTTTCAATTGATTTGACTGAATCATTGCTCAATCGATATATCGATCCAGATCGATGAATCATTACACCCCTACTATATGATTCGATTATTTGTATTGAAATGTATCAAAAATGTTGGCAATCATAACTGCACCTATGAACCCTTTAAGGTTCAATTTAAACAAAATGTACAACTGCACCATCAGGTATAGGTGACTGTCTAGGGCCACATACACTCAAGGAGGCCCACCATGAGCCCTGAACATTTTGAAAGAAGCCCCAAACTTAAAAGGACTACCAGACTGCCTAACTCCCTGCTCCTCTCTCTGCTCTCATTGACTAAACCTTTCTTTAATGGAGACATTTGGTGATCATAACATTAAAAAAGGTGTGTTTGTATCAAAACAGCTTGAATGAGTTTGGAAATATCAGCATATCACACATAAGCAGAAATCATATATTATGTATCCCTAGCACAGTGTGGAGCCATTCATGCCACACACAGGCAGTTTGTAATTATTACTACCACTTAGCCTAGCCACACTTTTACCTGATGCTAGGGAGGAGCAGATAGAGGATTAATGCTGTTAGATGCTCCACCGTTCCTTTAGGGCAGTGGTTCCCAACTCTTCTCCATAGAGACCCCCTAATTTGTGTCTAATAAAAGTTAAGCCTCACCAAGAGCCCACACAAAAAACAACTCACACATTTCTGTCAAAAACTCATAGAAATGCAAGATTTTGTTGAGGATTCCCCAACAGAAATATATATATATATATATATATATATATATATATATATATATACACACACACACACACACACACACACACCCCCACACCTACATATAATGTATTGGCCAACAGGATGGTGCAAAAGAAATACAGAAAAATCAGAGAAAAGCTTGTTTTCTCTGGTCACTAACTTGCAAATTTGTCTTAGAAATTTAATGAAAAAATCGTGATAAAATCAAGATCGTCATCTGGCCATAAAAAAATAATGATATGATTTTTTTTTTTTCCATATCGCTTACCCCTACCAGAGAGTGTGATACTCTCATTTCGGAAAGGCTTAAATATATCTGTACATATTTGACAATCTCAGAGCAAACAAAGCCTCACACCCCCACCGAGATCTTTGACACCCCTGACACTAGGTTGTGAAACAGTGCTTTAGAATAATGTAGTAGCACCAAACAGACTTCTCCTAATCCTGACATCAAATACTGTGTTTACTTGATCAAAACATGACTGTCTTTAACATCTCAGCACCAGAACACTGCCTGACACCTGGCAGTGATCCTCAGAATATCTGATGTCAACTAGCTAATTAGGACCCAACTAAGCTCAAATGGTGAAGAATTTCTGTCCCTTCACCTCCCAAACAATAGCATTAACACACGGTAAACGCATTTAATGGCGACGATGGTAGGAGGAAGGATTCTCCTCTACTGACATCACTGAAGTTCTGGCTGGGACGTCTCTGATTTCAGGGATGTAAATGGTGTCCCTATTTAAATAGTCATCCTGTGCCATAAATATGGGTCGTTAAGAGGAGACCAAGAATAAAATGTTCAATGCTGCAGCTCTATGTAGTGGTCAATGGATGTTGGGACTGTCCTTAGCTCTTGTTGCCCTCCAGGCCCCTACACCAGTCAGGTCTATCAATGCCTCCATCCGAGCAGGCTTTCACCTGTTTTCCCCTATATTCCTTCTGAAGTCCTGTTTGATCCTGTGACTTCCTATCTCACATCTCTACTGTTAAATTTTTTCTACAAACAGCAGAAGAGAGGTTTTAAGGTTTGGCTGAATCATCTCATATGTGCATTCGGAGGATTTTTTTTGTTTAAAATCAACTGAATCTGTTATGATATCTGTGGTTTACTGTTTTTTTTATAAATCTGTTCAGATTTGAAAACTGTCTCATGTGTTGCCAGACTTTAAAAGTACTCTCTTTTCCCTTCTTTTTTGATGACTTCTCATTAAAAATGGTCAGTTTCTTTAAAAGCATTGGTACTTACTGAGTCTAATGATGAAAATTCCCCAAAATTTCCCCAACTACAGCTGGAACTGTCGGCCTTTTAAGGTCAAGTCTGTAGCGTTTGTGTCTTTTTCCTCATACCAACAGTCCTGCTGGAAACTACAACAAGAGGCAGCTCCTCTCGCCTCCTTCAGCCAGAGATAGAGAGATGTCCGGGAACAACAGACCCCTCCCCGAGCCCACACCCACACACCGACACACGGCGCCTGGCTGTAAAGGATGCTGATGATGACGGGGCTGTTGGGAATATGACCAGGATTTGCATATGGCCAGTTTTTGACACTAATGAGGCCAATCAGGACGGCGCCCATAGCAACAGCGATGTAATTGGTTGCGTGGAGCGGCTCAGGAGTCGATGGGTGTCGGGACGCAGCCTCAGAGCCAATGGGAGTGCAGCGGAGGATGCTGGTGGTGTTTTTGTTGTCGGTTCAATTGATCGGTACAGAAGTCACATCCAGTGAGCCGCAGTGTGAGCACACTCACAACCACACACACCTTCCACCTCAGACACAACGCCAACAACGCTGCTCTTTATTAAACGAGACAACAGCTCATTGTGGGCGTTGCTATGACAACCAGTCGTCTATTTTTAAGCCGTGCCACTAATCAATTCCTGTTCTGCTGTCGCCTGAGGGGAGGGGGCCTGTATGTGAGGGTACTGTTGGGGGGGCAATAGTAGGGGGCAAAGGGGAGGAGGGGAGGAAGAGGAAGAGGAGGAGGAGGGGTGAGAGTGGAGACAAAGAGCATCCCTAAAGAAGAGAAAGAAATGAGGATTCATCTCATACCGACACACAAACACTGAAGTCTAAATCACAACACATCTGAGTGTCTCTGCTCTGATCGCTGCTCCAATCATCACTGTAGTTATCAATCAGGTTCAGTTCTCCTGATCATTCTGATTATTGATAAGCTACCCTTGAGCACTAAACAGCCAGTGTTTACAGATACAGCTTTTACATGTTGACTCCTTTAAAAGTGTCTGTTAGAAAAAAAGACTCCACTTTAAACACTTTAAGTTGATTTGAAGTATTTTGAAATAATACAAGGGTTAACTATCTCCAGTCAATCGCATCACCAGTCCTGGATCTGTTTAAAGCTAATAGTGCTTTCCCACTCTGTGGTACCAGCTTAATTCATCTCGACTATACTGATTTTTTGTTGCCATTTTTGTTTGTGATCGTACCTGGTACCTGATTTGTTTTTTTGTTTAGTCTTAATTTTGTCAAGGTTCCAAGTGAGCTGAGAAGGAACTAAAATACTCAGGATGAGGGATGCACATTGTTATCAGCTTGTTGTCAACATCAGCAGATATAACAATGATACTTCACTCATAGCATCCCACAGCCTGAAATTTGCAGCTTAACCTATCAGAGACAGCACTGTGTGACATTGTGGGTAATGTAGTGCTCTTGACAGAAACCTCAAACAGACTATGTTTTTCTTATAACAAGGTCAAAAACATAAGAGCATGCATCTTCTCTGTGACCATAATCATGGTTTCTCTCTCAGATAGCACGTGGCAAGTCTCACTTGGATGGTTATGACATTATGGCTAATAATCAAATCTAACAGGCAAGATAGACTGATGATGTGGCTGATAAGGGACAGTAGGAAGGAGGGAGTGGGCATGTCTTATTCTCTACCCCATCCAAGGGTAGATGGACCACAGCTGAAACTCCGGGCTTTAACTCTCTCTCTCCAAGTTTGTAAATATCAGCATATTAGATATCAGCAAAAACAAATAAAGTGTGTCTCTAGAAAATGAGAGGTCAGGACACTGCTGACCCCTGATTAGTCAGAAAGTATAGTTACTGGGAGTGTTGCCAGTATATTATCACTGGTGCAAAAACATTCGTCAGTTCTTGTAAGGAGGCAGGACTGTCGACTTAAAGAAACAAAAGTACTTTGAACAAGTCTACACTGTAATGGAAAAAGAATTGTCTTGTACCAAAACTGAGTAAAGGTGCTATCAGCTCAGACTGGCTCATTCTAAACCCTAAAAGTCACAGCTGCACAGCATCAGGCCTCTGGAGCCGTAAAGGCACAGAATTCATAAGAAAAATTCAACCAAAAACAAATGAACAAATTTGAGCTTTTTTTGTACCACACTTATATATACCAGGCTACAGTGCAGGAATAATCACAACCCTGCCTTGAATAGGATGTCTTATAATTGTGTTTAAAATCTTTGTCTTTGAAGACATTCATGTGTCATTCCAGCAAAATAAAGCTCTCTTTCTCTTCATTCTGGTCTTTATCCACCCACACAGTTTCTGGCTTCAAGTGCACATTAGCATATGGATCTAAATGTAAACACTGGCCCCCATGTTTGTTTCTATTTGACAGCGAGCTGAGTATGATGCCTTTGTTATTATTAGTTTGCACATGTAGGTTGTTCAGGACCAAGTCTGATAGCAGTTACATTTATAAAATAATGAAAAGTAGGATGCAATTTCAAACAAAAACAGACCTAATGAGAAGACTATTTCACTATATGCAGACATGATTCACCAAAATACTGACAGCTCTGCAACCCTGACCAAAACCATTGAGAAATAGCATGCCAATGGATTCAGTGACAGAAATCTTCATCTGGTTTCCCATCCAACCTCAGCATGAGGACATGCCAGTGGATCTCAAAGGGACCTGCCTCAAGAACCACCCTGACCTTTATCATGGCCAATCATGACACACATTTTTTAAATTGCTCAAATCTAGACAATGAACAATGACACATTTGAGACCTGGGACAGAACAAAACATCACAGTCTGTCTTCTTGATGCTTCTTCACACTTTGCGTTAGTGCTGTTTGTCCTACAAGAAACAGAAAGAATGACCCATATTCTATGTCTTCTGTAACATATTTGAATCATGCCATGCCGAACTGACAGCATAAAATCAAACTTCACTCTTCAGGTTCTTTTGTCTTTCATACTGACTGTCAATCAGCATTAGCTACCCTACTACTGTCCTGTAACTCCTTCAGCGTATACTTTTCAAACCCCAACTTTTTTCATTCCCAACAAACATCTCTGACCTACTGGTAAGGCTTGTCCTCTTCAACCTGCTTCTGGGTCTCCTGCCAGTTAAAAACCATGGATATAAGTGTCACTGTTTGGGAAATTTATGCCAGTAACAAGATTAAAGGTGTAATACAATAGGTAGTTCTAAATCCAACTTCAAAATCATGTTTATTTGGGGAATTTCTCATCATTTGTTGTTCATTCTGGCCAAAGTGCAGAGTTCATATAATGACAGAAATGGAGAACGAGGAAAGACTTTGAGTTTAATTGATTTTGTTTGTGTTGGAAATGCAGACGTCCCAGCCAGACATCTTAAGGTTTTCTCAACATGAGGCTAGAACAAACTCTGGGGATCATGAAATATTGCACCACACAACAAAAGGGGACAACAAAAGTCCACAACAAAACCTTCAAAGATTTCTAGAGAGCAAGATAAAGCTGACCAGAACGCAGTGTCTCCCACACATAGACTAAACTTGGATAGACCACCCAGGTAGATTTACCTAACATTTTTTCCTTGATGTTGTTCTTTTTGCTTTCAGAATTCCCACATAAATATCATCACTGTGCTCAAGAGGTATCCAATCCTAGATCCCTCCTTTCAATGCCCTGACCGAAGAGTGACAATTCATTAAAAATGGTCTTTTTAACATTTTTCAGTTCTTTGCAACCTCAAACCTTCTTCCAACCTTTTTTAAATATTGAAAATATTGTCTTTTCTGCCTTTATTTTGATAGGATAGCTGAAGAGGAGCAGGAAACGAAGAGAGAACGGGGGGAAGACATACATCAAACAGTGCTGGAACCAGATATCAGTCAGCGACCAGTGTGTTGAGGACTAAGGCCTCTGTATATGGGCACCTACTCTACCCACTGAGCTAAACCAGTGCCACAACCTTCATCCAACTTTGGTGGTTGTGATTAGGGATGGGCATTTGGAAGAAACCTGCCAACTCAAGCATCTATAATGTTAACGATCAATTAATTGATTAATCATTAAGTATGTATAGAAACATACATACATGGGCATATGTATAACACAGTGTTTCCGCTAGACTTTTTTGTCCTCGGTCAAAATGACCGGCAGTCCTCAAGAATTCCGGCCATCTAAAACAACGACCGGACATAAAATTGGTACCGGACACAGACTTTCTCTTATTATTCTTTGTGTAAGTGGTTTAAAGTATCAAAATGAAAGCTGCAAGCTTTTCCTTACACACACAGTCAGTCACACAATATATGCCCATGTTAAACTCATAAACAACAACAGTTAGCTTTACATTAGCACCATTAGCCTGTTAGCACATTAGCTGCTACCATAACTTTGGAGCTTTCAACAGCCAAATACCATCCTCAAGCGACAATAATGAAGCATCCAAACATAACTCACAAGTTCTCTGTACAACATGTTAAAACTCTACATTTCAAATGAAAAATGAGTCTTACCATCAGTTGCTAATATCAGTTCTCATGATGATATAACTGTAGCCTCTGCTAAAGCTGTAAATCCAACCATCCTGGTTTATTTGGACTAGTCCCGAAAAGACAAAAGCTCCACAGCAGATAGTCCGGTCCAGTCCTCCTCTCATTGATGGCTTATCCAAGACTATTTCTGCTAATTAGCCAGCGCCGACATCCCGAGCCTTAACAGCCAGCTAGTATGAGGAGGAGAGACAGAGCCGTCGTTATCAGCTCCAGCGGTCTCTGTCATTCTGCACGATGTGATTCTGTGTTAACTACAATCCAACTTTATCTGAGGATTGGTCATAGGTAGTTTATCGAAGTCCACTACAACTCGACTCAGCATAGGCCTCTCTATCTCTGCTGCTGCATCGGTGTTTAAGGCGGTCAGCTATATAATTCCCTTTGTTTCAGCCTCTTCATTATTCACAGTGACGACTAACTCAAAATCCCTCCATACTGCTAATGATATTAAGCCTTTGGTTAACCAGGAAAACCTCACTTAGATTAAAATTCTGCTTTCCGAGAATGTTCTGGTCAAACTTTTCCAGCATAGTCCTCAGCAGTACTGCACATGCTCAGAGAGATAGATTTGCTTTGACATCATCTTGCATACATAATTAGCCACGTGCTTGCCGTCTGAGGATATAAACAACCCCAGCACCGCAGGATAGTAGATGTAGTAAGATCAGGCTACTTTTAGTTTATATTAACACATTCTTGCAACATATCTTGTAGGTTACACAAAATATAATCTGAAAGCATTCAGTATTTACTTATCTGGTCAGTGGCATGTTTTCTGCCAGACATTTTGACCGGTTATATTTTTATCTGCTGGACTTCCGGCCTTTTTACCAGCTAATGCCGGCTGACGGACACTCGTGTGTGTGTGTGTATATATATATAACATTTCCCTACATAACAAAAACTGGTAACTAATGAGTGTGTTTCTCAATGGTTCTCTGAACTGAAATAGTCCCACAGCACACTTCGCTTCGCTCTCTTCATTTTGCGTTTCAGCAAACTGAGATAATGCATAATGCGCCGCTCAAGTACTTCTTTGCCCTCTCCCTCTCTCTTTAAGTTAAATCGCCCCCTGATGGGTAAGATGTCTCACTGCCTTTGTTAAAACCCACTCACAATGTCATGACGGTAGATATTGTTGTGCAGTGCAGAGTAAGATGTGTTTAGTCGCTTTATTAAATGCCAACATCAGATCGACTAAATTCCCGGTGATCGACCAAATTCTTAACGACAAATTAATCGATCATTGATTAATTGTTCCCATCCCTAGTTGTGATACACTACCTCATTAACAATAAGTCTCCATGTAAGCAGCATGATTAAGGAATACTGAGTGAAACCTTTTAAAACACAAATGATGTTATTTTATGTGTATTTATGTAGAAAACTGCTGATGAATACTGTTAAAAGAGCAGACACGCTAACAATTAGACATAAAAACTGACGCTGGGAAGGATGGCCATCCAGAGTACAGTCACTCTGTGGGAAACACTGGAATGACAGAGTAGCATCCAAACAATGGCAGATTAAAATGAAAAAGAATCATCTCTATACTGGCTTTTGCAAACACTTCCCTAAGTCTTTTCCTGCACTTCAAAGATGCCATAGCCCCCCAGATTTAAATCAAAGCCTCAAAAATCAGACATTCACTCAGGAACTGGATGATATCCAGTTATTAATGCCAATAAACGTAACACAGATTGTCTCAGGGTGACATTACCGCCATATGTTTAAAAACCACATCATACAAGAGACAGCTCTGACCAAGTACTAGGGATATCAATTATTCCAAAAACAATACTGAATGAATTTCAAACATGACAGCATAATGTCTGAAAATATTTGAATAAGGGCTGCAGTAATAGATTCTTTTAAGTAGTCGAGTACTCCATCAATTCTGATGATTCTGATGATTAATTGTGTATTCTAATAAGAAATATTGCATTTTTTTTAATCAGTCATGTTTGCTTTATTCAGGAGAAGTACTAGACAAATAAGAGTAGAAGACTGGTCCCTTAAGTGAATTACTTCTATATTAAAATTGGTACTAACAGGTTCTCTAAAGAAAATATATTTTACAAAGTGCAATGAAGTTCTGACGACAATTTACATTTCCTAAAGTAACAAGGAAAGGAAGTTAAATAATTATATAAGATTATGCCATATTTGGGGTTTTAGGGATCCTCTCCCAGGACATTTTTGGTGCCAACATTTTATTTCTTCCATTGTAGTTTATATTTATTTTCTAATTTGCCATTAAAGTAAAGGGACACTTAATTATTTTAATATCCTCTACTTTATGCATGAATGTAATATTTTACATTCTACCAAGAATAAAGCTCCATCATGCACACAGCGGTCCAATGATGTCTGAAAGGTGAACCTTTAGATTGCAGGAATATGGTTCATTATTCAAAGGGTATTTACTTTTATTTTCTGAAAATTTTTGTTTGAGTTCACTCACCATAGAAATATGGCATTTTAAGACCATCCACTGACATGGAGAACACATTTTAAGGGATAACACTGCTTCTATGACCTGTTGAATCCTGACTGTATGATTATGAACTTTGACCTATTTAGTCTCAGTCACTGTCTATGGCAATAAGGTGTTTCTATTTAATTGGTGTCAATTCATTGTCAATATAAATCGTATCAAATTGTTCGGAATGCTAAAACATTTTTAAAAATACGCTGTAATCAAGACATCAGTGTGCTGAATTTTAGATGGTTTATAATTAAATGTATAACATACGCATGTGGAAGAGAGAGAGAGAGAGAGAGAGAGACGGAAAGCACCAAAGCAGGACTTGAATTGTGAAGCCTGACGGTGTTCTGCGAAACCGTCGGGTCAATCAGAGAAGTTCATGAAATTCCCTGAAGTCTGCAGACACAAACTGAGCGCTATTTCACACCAGCAAATCATGCAGGTAGCGCGTAAAATCAGAGATCTGGGTAGGTTCACCGGTACAGGCATAGTGCCATATCTGCCATGAAGCCACGGCCAGTTGATGCATAAAAACGCAGGACACATGCCTGTCAACGCCACTGCATCAACTTCTCTTCCCTCGTGATTTTCACGCCTCACATCATGCATGTTACATTAGAGTAACAGCAAAAATAAGTACACTGTGCCACACAAATAGCCGTCCATGCGAAACACAGCACGCCATGCAGCACACGGCGCGATGTCCAAGCTGACAGCATGGGAGTATATGGATACATAACTGATTCAAGCGAAGCCTCGAGGAGGAATTTTTTGAATCGAATCACTCTAATAATTCAAGGAATCGTTTCAGCCCTAATTTGAATCTAGTTCATCCTGTGTCTCTCTCCACCACAGCCCTCTACTCTGCATTTTTCAAATTGGTTTTGCACATTAACTAAAATCAGAAATGAGACAGTTAATACTAGGGTTGACCTGATCAGCACTTTTGGCCTCCAATCCCAATCCGATTTTTTAATATTGAATATCTGCCGATATTGAGTCCTGGTCCGATATTCATAATTGCTTTTTAAAGTTTAGATTAGAGATTAGAGTTCTGATTTTTTCTGTTTACAAAAATAACTTAAGTAAACTACTAGATGTCTCAAACTTACCAGGGTTTGACGTTAAGGTTTTTTCCTACTTGCCCTTTAGGGCAAGTGCTTCCCAAATCTACTTGCCCCATCTAAATTCCTACTTGCCCCATCCAGGAGGTACTTTTTCTGGCTGTCAAGTGCATACATTTTACTCACAACATACTTAAAACTAAAATCCATTGCCTGTCGACTGTGGAAAACAATACACAACACTTCTTTCTTAAGAAAACTGTATTTATTAACTTTGTGTTAGCCCACTGAAAATTATATTTAACTTTGTACAGATCAGTGCAATGTGAAAGCTGCACCAGGTTGTTTTCTGAAGAAATTAAAACTAAGGAATTTCATATTTACAATAATAATAAGGTAATATTCCAAACTCAGAAATACTTTTTCGTAACTGATGAAATCAGCTATTCTCAGATGAAAATAAGGTCAGCAAAACACTGACACTAGAGAGGTGGCGGGGTCTGCTACATATGCACCAAGTATAAAATGGTGCTTTTCATCTGTTTTTATTTGGTTTATTCATCATGAAACCAAAGAAATGTCGCCGACACGTGAAAATCAACCCATTAAGATTTTTCTGGTTTGATTACAAATGTCTTCCCCAAAACTACACAGTGCCCCTTTAAAGTGCTATTTCACAGTTCCACCCTGTAACTATAACAGTTAGACCAGTGGTACTCAACCTTATCCTACCAAAGAGCCACACTGTCTAAAAAATACTTTAGCGAGAGCCACAATACAAACCGGGAATTAAGGTAGATAATAGATCAGTTAATCTGTAGTTGAAATGAAATAAAACAGTGGATTGATGGATAATTATGAGGTTAAATGGGATACAAATGTCTGTATAGAGTCAGAAGAACCAATATGTCACTGATAATGAGCATATATTTATTTTATTTATCTCTGACATCAGGCTAAAACCTTGTATCTCAATTTTCATGATTTTAATTTGTTTTTAAAAAATCATATTTATACCATTTTTATAAATTATAAACTTTTAATTCCCTGAAAAGTGATCATTTTGGAGATACCAGTCTTTGGCCCAACACCAGTGTTATGAAAGTTCCACCTGGCCTAAAGTGTTTTTTTAAGATATTAGAATGTGCTGAGTTTGGGCTATGAGATACTTTTCAAAGAAAATGATGAATGATGATTGGCTATTTGGGTATTTATATCTCACATTGGGGCATTTACTGGAGTTCTGTGGCTTTATGAACATAAAAGAGATGCTTTCTAATTTTTTTCCACTCATTATTAATCCTTTAGTAAAAGGGGGAGGGTCCTCATATTGAGTCTTTGCCCTGGGCCTCCAAATGACTAAAACCAGCCCTTCCTCACACCTGCAGCTCTCCAGACACATCGTTTCACCCTGCCTCATTTTTGGTTTTATATTTCTACTCTTTTGACAATATTTATGATCATTAGTGCATTAAAGATCAAATACAACACCCACATTTGGATAAATTTCACTAGATATGACGTTATCTCCACGTGTGATCTGTGTGTGTTATGCTCATTGATGACGCGCATTGGCATAATTGTCAAAAGATATGGGTGTGAGAGAGCATCGGCAGAAAGTGGCTGGGGACAAAATTAAAATGAGGAAATGGGAAGCTTCAGATTAAGCACACCTCAATGACTGAGCAAACTAAAGAGACGCAACTCCTGTGGACTTACTTGGGGACTCCATAGTAACAGAAACAAGAGAAGAAAATAAAATTAATGAATAGAAAAGCTCAGAGTCGTGCTTGCCCAATCGGGCAAATCCTTACAAGTTTTGCTTGCCCGTCGGCTTTTTGAATTTGCCCCAGGCATTCGGGCAACCGTTAATGCAGGACCCTGCTTATTCCATTTAACTTATCACAGCCAACATTGTTGTAAAACCAAAATCACATTTCTACTCATAATGGTGTATTAGCTCTGTTTCACTTAAAAAATCCATCAATAAATAAATAAAGTTACATTTCAACTTGACTGTATTAGTCACAACAAAAACTGAAGTCAAAAAAGTTTAACTTGAATAGGATCAAAAACATATGAATCATACAGATTCAAAACAATTCCTATTTAAATGTAGCAACTCAATCTGAGACATAAACCAAAACACTAGCATTGCAATAAAACCCGAATATCAAATACAAGGCACTCTTATTATTACAGTGCAATTTCTAAAGTGCAACTGGAGCTGCTACATCACGTTTTCCTCCCTCACTTTTATTTCTCTACCCACTTTTACTTTAAAATGAAGTGTAGCTTCTTGTTTAGTAACATTCTCAATGGCCTTCTTTACATGCTCTGCTGTGTAAGACCCACGAAACTGGCGTGCATGTATACTGCGCACTTTAACTCAAAGGTGGAGGACTGTTCAGTGAGACTCAGCAGTGACATGGGGTAAACATCAGAGCTCTAAATGTCTGTAGTGAAGCTAATGACAGTAAAGTTGCTTTTAAATTCTCTAGTATGCTGTCACATACTTTGTTGTACAGCTCCGGTAAGCAGTGTCAGTAATGTAATGTCGAGACAGCAGCGCATAGCGTGGGTCTAAAAGCTCAAGAAGATGACAAAAACCCAAATTCTCCACCACGGAGATGGGGTGGTTGTCCAAAGCGAAGAATTCACCATTTTTTCTGTTATCTTTTTTGACTTATCGCTCTCTTGAGGGTACTCGTCTCTTCTCTTAAAGTCCAGAGGTTGTTGCTTTGGTGAAGCTGCCTATTGCTATAGTGAAGTCAACCTATTCCGCTGTATGTTTAGTTTAGAGAAGATGGATCAAATTTGTAGTGTTAACTGCTGCTACCACCTCTTGAAACGGTCGTGTTACAGATGCTGCAAGTGGCAACTGGACTGTTTTCACTCTCACGGTTGAAGTTTTTCCCACACCGCTGACATTTTTAACAGAAAAGCTAATGTTGCTACAGCTACTGATGTGTTTATGGCCTGTTGTAAATTGAGCCTGTCTACAACAGCTGACGTAAATGATTGGCTGGGCTAATCAGATCAAATTGCCGATCTCCGATCAATTAAAATGCTTATATCAGCCCTGAACTGATACACACGATCAGGAATGGGACATCCCTGGTTAAAACTTTTTATCCTTGGCAATAAGATTAGAGTGTAGACTATTTTGCTGTGATTTTATCAATAAATCAACAAAGATTGGTGTTAAATTTGAAAAAAATGCGTTCCTTTATTGTCTACATCCCGGCTCTTCTCAGCCTGTCTTTGGAAAGAAGACACTTGGTGTTTTTATAATAAAAAGGTGTGAAAATACCTGTATCAGTTCAAATTAGTTTGGAAATACTGGCATATCAAATGTCAGCAAAAATCCAATAACATGCATCCTTGCTGATTTCATTCATAGCCACAAATATAGAAGTCCTATGTACCCGGTGTTGGGCAACATCTTGTTATCAATGCTTAAAACTTGCAAACAAACTCCATCACCAGCCTAAATTTTGTTTGTATTAAAAATGATTAATGCCATCTTAAAGACCTGTGGGGTTTAAATCAGGCTCATACACACAGAGTTAATGGGACAGACCGGGCCGGGCATGGAGAGAACATACATGGGTTCTAGCTCGATGTTTCTGGCCTAATTTAAGTTCCATAAATTGCAAAACAAGGTTGTACCTTTAAGTCATTTACAACATAAAACACAGCCAAGGCTGGAAGATACTAAAAGTAGTCATAGAGTAAGACATCTGTTGAGCATTCCTCAGTTCTAAAAATGTCATTAAAAAACTGAAAATATAAATGTTTAGCCTTTTCTCCTCAGGGTGAAACCAAGGGAAAATGTCAGCGATTGCTCCTTGTTGTCAGACACTGAGGTGTGTGTTTCTTCATACCGTGCAGCTCCAGCTACAAATGAGCCTCCTGTTCCTTTAAAAAAGGAAAAGACGTAATTTTCTCTCAGTGTTTTTTTTTTAATTTATTTATTTTCACCCAGGGAACAGAGGAGGACAGTGAAAACGCACTGAGCCAGTCTGAGCCGGTTTGTAACCTCAGGGTATGGAATTATCTCTTAATGTGTAGCCGTTAGCGGTCAGGACGGCGAGCAGCAAGACAGGCAGAGAGAGAGACAGTGAAGAGGAGAAGGAGGAGGAGGAGGCCCGGTGTTTTCAGAGCAGAAACAGGAAAATCTCTTCCTTTAAGAGCTGGCACTTTGACAAGAAAAGAGTGAGAGCAGAACTTCAGACCACAGGGTGGGGCAGACGCTGTTTCAGCAGCCCAACGAGAGGAAAAGAAAGAAAGGAAGAAGAAAAAAAGCAGCGGGAACACGAGACGTTTAGTCAGAGCGAGGCACGACGAGGTAGACATCTTAAAATGGGGCCGAACGTGGCAGCCAGGAGGAGTATCAATACGCACACATCATCATCGGCGGAGACATATTAGCTCCACTAATCCTCTGAATCACGCAAAGCAACCCCACTTCTGCACACGGAATTCTGGGTATTGTCAGAGCGTACGTATGCATCCATGGATGCTGGTGTTTGTTTACATCTGGAGGAAATGTTGCAGAAGCTATTTTTAGGTACATTACACCAAAACACAGCAGACCTGAGACTGGAAACTACGAACCAGGCTGTCACAATACAGGAATTTAAGACTACAGTATGATTCCAAACAAAAATCAAACAATATTGATACATGATTCCATTCACAGCCACAAATATGAAAGTCAATGACAACCAATATAGGGTCATTTCTTGTTTTCAGTGATCAAAAATTGCAAGCAAATGTCTAAACTGCACAAATATGTTGGCAGCCCTCAAATTTAGACAATGACCTGGAGATTTCTTACAATTTCAAATGGATTCAGTCCTCTTCTGCACACCTGCCCAACAGAACTGATGCCAGTTTCATACATTTTCTGTACTTTTGGATGCTGTTGATCATTAAAATAACAGATTTTATTGTTTTAAATCATGTTGTTGAAAAGACAGGAGACGTTCAGAGTTGACTCTGAGCTCCACTAGCTGGCAAACCCCCAGTACTCGGGTCTTATTGCATTCACATCTCATACATACAAATCTGGGCTTGGGTCCCTTATCTTTGTTGTTAAACCACCCTGCAACTCTCTCCTCTGATATGATACAATAGTTAAACCTGTGATTTTAGGACTGAAAAACCTAGTCACTGATAAAGCTAAAGACAGTTGAGAAGAGGTGAATTATAAGAAAACAAAAAAACATGATCCATATGTTTCATGAACCTCTTCAGGTAAAAGTAAAGGAGTGAACACCTGGTGCTGAGTGGTGTGGCAATGAAAGACTACTGGAGTTTAGAATCTAACTTTAATATCCCAATCAGTCCCTGCTGACACTAAAGTACGTTCACTAATTTGCGAGCATAAATTCATTTATTCTGACAGCATGAATGAACTCATTAGTCTGCAGAAGTGATTAATTAAGGAGCAGAAACCGAGAATTTGTCTGCAAAAGTTTGATTTCTTTCTCCCGGTGACAATTGCCCATTTATATCAGTCTCAATAGGTCTTAACACCGCTAACACGTCGCATTGAGGCTGCCAGGAATTATTTCTGCACATGTATGCAGCATGTAAGTGCTGGATAAAGATGGGGGGTGACGGGCACTTCCATATGGTTGTGTTCCGGACAGTGAAAATTTTCAGCTTCTCTGTGTCATAAGTCTCAATGATAAGAGGAATTAGAGAGCTTTCATAGAAATACAACCATGTTACTTTAGGGTTGTGTTTGATCTGTGCAGAAGAGACCTGGCCCCTGGCTGCACCCCTCAGTGAATGTGAGGACGTTTTTGCATCTACACAGGTTGACTGCGGTGACCTTGTGCAGCACCTGGCTAAATGCAGCACAGCAATGCAGCAACGATGTGAAAACACACTGCTGCTTATTCACCGGCTGGATTAGTCACAGCTGCATTACCTCTGACTGCTGGAGAGCTCTCTGCACCCGGAGACTAAAGATACTGCTGCTCACACGCCTCCTCTTTCACTACTACAGGCCTTAATGGAGCACATACATCGTTTGAAATCATGCAGATCAATCAGCATTGAGATATTATCCACACCCACTGCAGAGGGAATCTTTACCATGAAGTGTTGATTATGCAGATTTCTAAGATACAAACTGATGCCTTTATTCTAAAATCTTTGCAAGAAAATCTGCCATATCTTTAATAGATACAGTCAAACAAATCATAAGGTCAACTTATGTCACACAATCCAAAATAGCCCTGTTTATCAAAATAATAGCTTTAACCCTACATCTTTAACCTTAAACTTTACCTAAGAGTTTTGGCACACATCCTGAACATAGTCTTTTAATCCACCTCCAAGTTGGATCTATCAGTCAAATAACAGCAGGATAAATATGATGTTGATTATTTATGCAGTATGATAAAGTAACAGTTGTAGCTCGAGGTAACAAAGTCATAGATCGGTTGGCTTACATGCACCATTTAAACGCTGCTATTGTGCCAAGTTTAGCATCTGGGTGAAAGTACTTCTAGGATTGATGTGGAGGAAGTATATATTTTTGTTGTATAACATTGATAGTTTTACATAAAGTTACAAATAAAAGGCAACGCACTGTGAGTCTATTCAAATGAGTCGCAGAGACATTTTTTGCTTCTAATGTCCTATATGACGCAATTATTTCGGTTTTACATTCATAACTGTAAAACTGAAGAGGTGGGCGCTAGTTCTGTGCTCAAAAAACAGCAATATATAATCAGATAAACAAATGTTAAAGAAGATATATGGCTGTAGATGCTGTTGCCCAATTTTTAAATATATATCCCACATGGTGCAGTTAACAAAAAAGCCAGCAGATGGGAGCAGCTGTAAATCTGCATGATGCATGATCAACCAAAACGCGTTTGTAATCAGACCACTCACATGGATCATAGTGTTTATCTACAGCTGGCGGGATCAAGGCAAAGTTACCGGATTATATGAGGTAACTTTAGGTAAAACAAGGTAAAACACTGCAGCAACAACAATCCTCATTGCTACACAAAACCAGGCTAATGAGCGGTTCACAACAACAGCTAGGCTCACTGGGCCAATCTGTGTCATCACAACCAGCACTGAAGGATGCTGTAAACTTTAAGTTTCCCTAAATTCCTGATCAGGACATTATAAGCCAAACTTCATACTTTATCTGTAAAAACACAAGTCAAAAAGTGGTGCTGATAACAACAACTTCAGGACGCTCCTTAATGTGTATGAGGCTGTTTAATCCCCAATTGTCCATTCATTACAGAAAAGCGGTGATGGTATATGCAAAAGTAAGGCAAAAAGTTGTTCTTACAAATTTAAGTGGACTTACAGTGAAGTGAAACCAGAATATTCTTTGAAAAGTATGAAAAAGACTATTTTAATTTACTTGAATCTCTAGGGATTAACTGAATTAATTGTTTTAAAGTAGAGCTGGGCAATATGGCCTTAAAAGTGATATCCATATACATTTTTGCTATATGCAGATACATTGTATATATCAAAACACTTTAAAATGTCCTCTAAGTGTCTGTATAATGTTTAGGTCAGCTTCAAATGACACTAGTTTGGTGATAGACTGTTCTATTGGATTTTTAATTAAACTGTATGCAGAAAGAGCAAAAATCAATATAAAGTCAAATTTAAAACACTGTTTTATTTTGAAAAGGACTTCATTCAAACCTTTACTAATAAATCAAACATACATAAATCGTGAAATACTCTGTCTTTTATAGTGTATGGACAGTCCTGAAATGTTTTCTGTGTTATGTTTACTATTGCTAATTATAAAATGATTATTGTCCTCATCAAGGGTGAAGCAAACCTTCACAAAACTCACCAATCCTGCATGGGACAGGGACTGTGGACCTATATTGGCCTATTAAGGCTGTTAATATTGGCCAATTTCAGCTGTAAATATCAGCCCAGATCAGCTGTAAATTTGGCCAATAATTTGTGAAAAAATTAGCCTTTATCAGCTGTGTACATCAGATGATATTAGTAAATGTTGCCTTAGTCTGCTGTTAATATCGACCTACATCAACTGTAAATTATGACCTACACCCGCCCATATTGGCTGTAAATATTGGGCTAAAAGTCTTTTTCTTTGTTCACCCTCATCTCTTACATTTCAAAGGTGTGTTTTAGGGACCAAAGTTTTGTCAGTTCTCTACATCTATATATTCCATCAGCCAAAATTAATTTGTAAATATCAGCATATCAGACATCGGCTTAATCCAATAAAGTGCATCCCTTGTTATTTTTTTCTTTTTTGCATCTTCTCATGAGCCACCTTGTAATATGCGTTGTCAACACACACCAAATGTTTTTCATGTTGAAGCTACATTTCCTTGTATGAAAGTTTGACAGTCTGCGCCCCAGCCGTCAGTTTTTCTTCTACATTATCATGATTATTTACCAAACTACTGTGTTTTAGTATAACACCATACATTGCTAGAAACTTCTGTTCCTTGAGATTCTGAGAACTTCAAGAAAAAACAAACACATCCATCAGACCAACATCAAACAGTGTTTTGCAGAGTCAATGGATTCTCCATTAGAGGCTCTACTGTACTCCCCTGAACAGAATATTTCAACAAAAATGGTCCCGCTGCATCAGAAAGGATTGCCACAATCTAACTAGATTTATTCCAAATATATTACATCCATAAGATGCCTTGACTGATTCACATCTACAAAAAAATTTTAGTCACTCTACCAAAGCTAAGGAAGTACTGAACTTCATATACAGTAGGTGAAGCAGCATCTCATGCATGCACATGCGCAGTGGCTCTGCTCTGTTTGCAACCATGCAATTTAAATAGACCGCCGCTAGTAGAAGAAATACAGGACAGGAGGGCTTTGTGAAATTTATAGTATTGGCAACAAAGGCTGTGCTCCTTTGTGGGGGGCATGAACAGGTCTAGAAAAATAAATTCTTGCATTTATTGCAAATTAGTATATGAAAGAGGAACTCCAGCTCAAGTCTATGATCTTAAATAATATATCATTCAGCCCTGGAGATATTATTGTTTTGAAACACGAAAAGAATCAAAAAGGTTGACAGCCTTAGATCAGACAGACGCTGCAGCAGCACTTTAAACACTATTATTCTGCACTGTCATTAAGTCTCCCTTTAATTAACTCAAATTGGTGACAGCTGATTTGATCTGCTGCTGGAGATGTTTGTCAGCTTAAACCAAACACACCTGGAAAAACTTCAAAAAAATCTATGTCGAGAGACAATCATAGTGATTTCATGGTTAAAGCGACGATTTACATAAAGCTTAACAAACCAGTACTTATATAAAAAGATGATGAAATCACTGCTTCATCATGGATCATGTCACTTCAGGGATGAATCACCAAACTTGAAAGATGAGTAAAGTTTTCTAAAATCAGCCCCAAACACTTAACCTGCTGTGCATTAAACTAGAGGAATGCACAGTCAGCACCTCTGTGGAGAACATATGGAGCTGTTAAAGAGAGCCGAGTGACGCCATCATTAACGTTATTACTAACACCTGTAACTCTCCTGCTGTGAGAAGTCAAAATGGCTGCTGTGAAAAGGACGAGAGAAGACACACTGAACCAGTAGAGGCTTAAACATGGTGCATCTTTGGTTAAAACAGCCACAACTTCCTCAGTGAGAGAGCAGTTTGGGTTTAAAAAGAGGAGGATGAAGAAGTAAAGACTGGACGTGGATGTCTGACAGATTTCCCCACAACACAGAGCCTCAAACCTGAATCAAACATAAACAATAAACCATAAAAGATGACATCAACGGACATTTGAGGTGAATAAAAGATGCCTTTTCCCTACCGAAAGGACAAGAGCTCAGTGAAGAAATCTCTAAAGCAAGTTATCTTCCTAATATTGGCCCCCACAAGTAAACTGTGAGCATCGATGGGCAGAAAAAGCCAGATTAAGTGGTAACCCCCCGTCCCTTGCATTTTGTCCTGTTAATCCCCCCACACCTCAGAGAGACCGGACAGTGAGCTTCAGTATCTATGCTAGCTTTCACTGCCAACCATACCAATACAAAGACAGCTCAAACAGCACTACCACCTTCAGCACACCCAGGCTACGTGCATGCAAGCTCCAGGTAGTGACAGTGCTAATACTACTATCACATGGCCCCTAACTCCTTTAACCTCCCCCAAGCCCTGGTGCCAACATTGCACATGCAACGTGAACAAAAGAACAGAAAGACAGAAAAGTCTGAAGAGAGAGCTTAGAAAGAGAACGAGGGAACAGAGACAGAGTGAGGTGTCAAGATCAGTATTAACCCTGGGCTGCTGCTCTACATCCCTGTACTCCCTAATTTTCAATAATAAACATACAATGGTTTAAATGCATGCGCTGTGTTGTAGTGCACACAGGAGGCATAACTAATGCCGCCGTTAGCATAGCAGAGTGATATGTGACAGTCTGAGTCCATTTATCAGCATGTTTCACTACGATACTAAAAAAGCAGCCAGGGAATAAGACAAATGCTACCTGTATGTGTAGTGTTATTAACATGAAGCACAGCAATGAGGTAAAAAGTGTGTTCCCTTCGATCAACGTTTGATGTGTATAATAACAGCAACATGCAGTGAGTGTCCTCACTTTGCAAAGTCTCTGTCAGACTGTCTGGGGCTTTAACACAATGGTCGAGTGGTTTAATGCATGCACCATGTACACGAGCGGCCTGGGTTCAAATCCAGCCTGTGGCCCTTTACCGCATGTCTCTCCCCACTCGCTTACCTGTTCCCGAGTCTATCCACTGTCCTTCTCTATCTAAAAAAGGCACGAAAAGGCCCAAAAATAAAATCTTAAAAAATAAATAAATAAAAGGCACAAAAAGCCCAAAATAAATCTTTAAAAAAATATTAATCACTTATCATTTTTTATAAACAAGGTCTTGAAATCCCAGTCTATAAGGCTACATTCACACTGCAGTTAGAATCTATTTTTTTTGCTTAAATGTGACTCATATCTGATTTTTTTCTGACAGTGTGAACAGCGCAAGTCACATTGAATCCGACTGTTTCGAATCAGATTTAGGCCCCTTTCGTATGTGGTTCTTAATCAGATACATATCTGATCTTTTGGAAGTTGAATGCAGTGTGAACAGGCAAACAAAAAAATCAGATCTGAGAAAAGATCAGAATTGAGCATTAAGGCCTGCAATGTGACTGTAGCCTAATGCTCTTTTAAACTGTAATGAACCTTTCACCACTAGAGGCTGCTGTAATTTCAGTTGATGGCAGCTGCCTTCCCGTATGAGCTTTCCCCCAGCACTTCACCGGAGGTAAATATGAGAAACTTAATGGTAGCCTAGTGGTTAGCATGTAGGAGCAGCGTGGCATCACAGTTTTTTAGGTAGAAAATGGGAATAAAGTGATATGTAGGCTTTAAGAGTTTGAACTCACTATTCAACTTAAGTGAAAAGAGGCCACATCAAAGCCAACACAATGACCCTGTGAGGAATCTGACTGTTTTCTAAGTATTTTCTGAATGAGGAAATAGATCGCTAGGGCCAGCCTTACTGTAAACAATGCAGCTCCAGACCATTGTAAGCACCGCCACTAGGGCTAAGTTAAATTTATAATAAACGCGCCATTTCCAACTGGTTCTTCACAATAAAAGTCTGCTGTTATTCTGTTTGAGTGCTTTTATTGTGAACACCCACATCAGGAAAAATGGTATGGTCAGCAACTTTACAAACCTTATCAGGAGAGAAATGAAACTTAAAACTACAGATTAAGACACAAAAACTGAACACAGAGACACTATAAAGTCATTTTCCTGTGATTTTATGCTCAGAAATGACTTCAGTTTGCCATCACAGGGGGCTTGTAGCCCCCTGAATTTAATCGTGTATTTATTTTAATTAAGCAATACAGGGATACATAAAACAGTTACCTTAAAGGCCATATTTTAGGCCATATCGCTCAGCCCTGCTGCCCAAGTGCAGTATCCAAAGGGAAATGCTAATACCAGTACTGTGGCAGCGTGATATTATGTGTTCCCATTGAATCACTGTGTATATTGGCATTGTGGAACATCCAGAGAGCATGGCACAGCAGCAGGTCCACGCTGGCTCCGCTTTTGCCTCTTATGTCTGTTATCTCATCTGAAGCGATAACAGAGGGGGATCATGTCACCCCGTTTTACGCCCCTGTGACATGCACGAAACATCAGACAGTATCAAAATATTGTGCATTTTTCTTACACTGCAGACCTAAAGCATGATCATTCAGCTTTATGCACAATGAGATGGGTTTTTTTATGTTATAGGCCTTAACACAGTTCACTGAAATTTGGGATGACAAGTTCAAAGCTTCCTGAAGCAGCATGAGTGATGGTGAAAATGATGATATATGATTGGGCTAAAGATTATTGAAAACAGCTCCAGAGGTCCACCAGCATTCTGAACAAAGAGGAGACATTTTGGAAGTGATGAGGAGTCGATAAGAGATTCTGGCTTTCAATATTAAGACAAAAAAAAACAGACTCAACATAAAAGAAGTCCAAATCAGAGATCCTGACATGTTTGGGACTCAGTCTGAATATAAATCACACCACAAAACACCACTAGGTTCATTAAAACAAAATCATTGTGATGATCTTTTATAACCATATAGATAGTATTTAGAGCTCATTTGATTTCCATAGATGTTGTTTATGTAACTTTTCCATGATTTAAGACTCAAACAGTCATTTAAACCAAACACTGACATCTTTGTTGTATGAACAGGATCCTCCTCTGATTGGAAAGATGTGGGTTTTTGTGCTTTCTGAGCATCTTTGTCTTTTTCTTTGATATTTCTAGTTACACAACATGATTTGTCCTTGAAATGTCTAAAACTTTTCTATACTTTCACACAGTCAGATGCTGTCTGCCGTCAGAGCCTCCTCCATGCTGCTTTCAACTAGCACCTCATTGATCTCTCTCCAACGTCTGCAGCGTCTGAACGTCTTTGCCGTCTCAATATCACCAATCTAGCAAATTTAGGTTGTCAAAATTTTAAAACTTTCAATCTCATACCAAACTGTACAGTGTCTGATACATAAATGATCATTAGTTTTGTAAATTACTGGAGTGTTGGAAAAGCAGATCTGTTTCATGACACAGGTCAAAGGAGAGGAATAAACCAAACAAAAATATCATATAAATCTCTTCACTAAATGGCACAAAAACATTGGCAACCCATCCAAAACTGAAATCTGTACATCTTAGGGTAAATTTCAGATCATTCACAATGAGAAATTGTCATGGTAGTGAGTTCTGTGTAGCCATATTTTGAGGGATTTAGACAATAGGGCTGGGATGACATGCCTTTGTTGCAATATGATTCTTGGATGCAGATTTGTTTTCACTATGATTCTGAAGAATCTATGACTATCACGTTTAAATAGTATTGATTATTGGGATTTCTCTTACTTCAAATCATACAACAGGAGCGATAATATCAAGAAATATTTCCAAAATCAAAGCACATCAAATTCTGATTTAATACTTTCATAATTTCTGATACTATGAGGTAAAAATGATTTGATCACTGTTATTTTAGACATGGATTGTATCATTAAAGACCAAAGCTTTAAAAAAACTACATCTATTTTATTACACTGGTACACAGGAGAGGAATTAATCAATCATAAAACTGCAGGAAAACTCCCTCAATGAATGGGAAAACTTCATAGGAAATTCCTAAATACTGAAATTCAAACATATTGTGTTTAATTTAGGGTAATTATAAAGAAGAAAAAGATTTTGGTACTACAAAATGGCAAATACCATCAGCTCAAATGTATTGCAATTTAAGCATTCTTTACCAGTTTGCCTCTAATATTTTACAGAATGATTCCTCTTAGATCAATTTATAGATGTATTTTTTTAAAATTCACTACTTTTTGATTGTACATGTCAGGATAAGAACAATGATTGGATGTTTTTAAAACACAATGAATTGGATACATATCGCAATATTACATTTGGATCACCTGAATTGTGCAATCATCAGTTATTGTAGTTGTCAATGTTAGTTTTTGATAATACTCTAAAGCATTGAGGTTGCAAACCAGAGAAGATCAGTAAAGTCAAGGTCAAACAACACGTTATACCTATGGTTTTTGGGATCCCCGATCACCATGATATGCATAGGCAGATATGCCGTTACAAAGGTGATCACTTGTTTAGGTAGTTGTAAATATAAGTACATTGGATATCGACAGAAATCCAGTATCATGCATCCACCATGTCAGTGATGTTGACCAATGTGAGTACTGTGCACGCCAGTGTGGTTGTTCAAACGAGTTATCTCTGATTAGTGATCCACTATAGTCATTCAGATGCTAAGTAACTCTACATTAACGCTTCATTATCAAAAAGTCTTCAGTGACTTCCCAATTGTCTTTTGGCTGTCATGTCAACAGTCAACAGATGATTTTCAAATATGAAACAATTCTATCAACATAGCAGACCACAGACATAAAGACAGTTTTTAACCTTTTTCATCTTATAATCCTCTAAGCACACACTAGACCGCTCACCCAGACCATAAGAACACTGGATGCCACACACCTGCTCACCTGCCAACAACCTCACAGTGACCCCACTCGTGTGATCTCAAAAGAATCTTGCGTGATCAAAGATGATTTCAGAAGAAAAATAAAACGTATGATATCATTGATATTATCAGCTGGCTTGCCTTCCATAATAAATCATAAAACAAGGAAAAAGAATCAGGATGAAATCCTGGCTGAGATGAAGGTACAGATGTATTTACATTTGTGAGTGGTGAAAGTACGTAATATCCATTTGGGGCTACCCAGTCTGCTCGTTTACATCAGTTGCTATGGGTCTTGCATCCAAACCATCAAACAATATTTTTCGACTCGAGGTCGGGGATGCTCAGACCAAGACGTCAAGATGACTAAAACTAAACTAAAATGTAATTTAGTTTTCAGTGGACATTCAAAAACCATGAAATATCTCCACTGTGGGTAAATCTGTCAAAATACAGTGCATCTGAAGCTATTCTGCCCCTCAGCTGTAGAAAGCAGGGACCCCAGGTTAGACAGGTGTGCAGAACTCACTACCATGATTTGGTACTAGACCGAGGTAAGAGAATGAATGCTGGCACTAAAAGTCAAGACTAAAATGTGAGGACCTTTCATGGACTAAAAAGAGACTAAATTGTTTTTGAGTTTTTGTCGACTAAAACTAGACCAAAAATGTTAGAGCATAGAAATGATGAAAATGTGACAAAAACTAAAAGTCATTTCATTTAAAGACTAAGCCTGAGACTAAAAGTGAAAAAAGCTGTAAACAAATAACACTGGTTGACACCACACACTTGGAGATCCAGAAGATCATTCATGACGAGCCTCGTCTCAGGATACGCCCCTACGATTGTTTGGGGAGGCAAACATCATCGTCATCAGTTGTCAGGTCATGATGATTGGATGGCTACCACCATGCTGTCAGTCATGTCTGTCTTGGCATGGACTTAAGGCTCTGTGATTGCTGATCTGACCTGATAGTTCTTGGCAATTAACTGAGTTTTAATTACAACCATTACTTTGTCTGCAACAAAGCAACGACAATGGGAATAAAACAATTACTGTGGCATGCTGTGTTACACTCATTTTGTTAGTGGGTTTTATCATGGTAATTATTTACATGTTTGTTGTTATATTTTGGTCAAAGCAGCATTATTTTATTGATATTGGTCATTATTAGGGGTGTGACAAGACTCTTATCTCACGGGACGAGATTTGGGCCCACATACATGAGATGAGACTTAGCACTTTTTTCTTTTTTTTTTTAAATTTTGGAAAAAATACATGACTGGAAAATACGTCCTTTATACGGCTGTAATAAGGAATAAATAAAAACATCCATATTTAAAACACTCAAAAGAAATATTTCTGTCAGTAACACATTTCTTTGTTTTTTACAGTAATTTAGATAAATAGCTTATTTTATCGTTTTGCGGTCTTTTTTCCTCAGATGGGCTTTGACAGTGTTGGACATGACACACAGATGATCATGTGTGAGCGTTTGGTGAGTGAGTGTGTGTTTCTGCTCTGCCTGCTGTCAGACAACAAACAGGGCACGTCTAACTGGGGCTAGAACTTCACCTTTTGGACCTAACAATGGACTCTATGGTGCTCAAGCAGAGTTTGTTTTGCTAAGTTTACCGCTGCAGTATACAATGGCCCATTGCCCTACACACGTTAAGCTTCTGACTGATGATACGCACAACCAACAGCTGATGGGTGTGTGACTGACAGATGATGAGATGAGAAGGAGACATGACTAAGCAGCGACTGAATCAAAGTTACAAAGTCACAGATAACAGCCAATGAGCAAGTCTGCGCGCGTGCACGACCTTGCAGAGACTGCACAGGTTTCCAGCAGCAGCATTCGTTATTTCAGACTGTTATGATAAACTTATTATGCATTGGTGGATCAAGTAGCGCACACGGAGGAGGGGTTGGGGGGGTGATATTAATGGGTCACGGATCAGTTCTGTTTCCTCATTAGCTGGCAAAACAACTATTCTTAAGTGCCCAGGACATCTTTGTGATCCTTTATCATTTCCAGTTAGGTATTGTTTTCTGTCAGGAGAGCTGCTGCTCCTGATGTCTGGGCAATATTGATCTTGCGAGATGATTTTTACCTCAACGACATAGAGCACAAAAACATCAAAACATCACAACATATCTTGTGATGTTTTGATCTCACAAGATCTCATCACACCCCCTAGTCATTATATATCATTATTTTTATTATTTTCATTTTTCTATTTTCTTTTTTTTTTTTTAATTTGTGAAGACTTCAATACATGCAGTTAGCAATCGTGGTCTATAATTGTAATCTTTACGTCCACAAAGTAATCCTGATTATGGTTTTTGCTATAATTCATTAGCCTTAGACCATCCTAACAGACAAACAGATCATATAGTCCAACCTCAGCTTACATATGGTTTAAATAAGACAAATCATTCATTATGCAGCTGACAATAAAATGTCCATAACCATCATTTCTGGCACATTTATGCACCAGATGCTTTTGTTCTGTGTTTTTCAATAAGACGCATCTAAATGCAGCAGATGTAGCAAAATGATGCCACTGCAGTCACTGCACTGATTGTTTTTTTTTTATCAAAAACTACACTCAAGTGTAGTCAGAGTACTGTAAAACAGTGTCCTAACAATACGCAGTCTTCATCTGTATGCTAGCAGGGCTGCTGGGGGACCCTGAGCCTGAAATAGGAAGAGGAAGGACTCCATCATTGAGAATACTACAGTTCATTCACGCTCTTCAACAGCAGCAGGGACCGTTCATTCATACAGACAGACCCACTATCATCACTGCCAGAGTGGAGGGCTGAGTGTATCAAGGTCTGCCAACTTTTTATCTCACAAACCAGAAGGCTGTGCACATACTTTACCTCCGCACGCTCAGGTGGAGTGAGCTGCACGAGGAGACACAAACAGCTGCTCTAGAGTGAGATGTGATGGCAGATCCTGCTGCTGTCAACACAAACAAACGGGACCTTTTAACTTTGAAAACTAGGGATGTGCCTATCTGATCCTGGAGGTGGATATCAGTCCAATCATGAGTCAGATAGCTAGATCTGGTGACTAGGGACTGATCCTTGAATCTGATTAATACAGATCACTTCTGTGCTATTATTCTGTGTTAAAAGCAAGCATGTGTGCGTCCTACATTACTGTCATCAGCTAATTAGTAGGCCTGTGTATGGCATGGCAGAGGCTAACAACAGAGGCTAACTAGATTGGAATTCTAGTTTGTTTTCACACTGGGCTGGTTATTAGGACAAGAATCATAATCACAAATATTTGATTGTTACTGAGATTATCAAACATGATTAATCACTTATATTAGAACATCTGTACCACATGCATTCATAAATTGTTAAATAGCTAAATAGTTAGCATAATTATTATTGAGTCTTGATTAATCCTGATTAAATTGTGGGAAGCCAAAATCATAGTTGAGATTGAAACTTGATGATTTCCCAACAATCCTTTCAGCCTTGTCATGCCGACAACTCTCACAACTAAAAGCAATTTCTACACGGCTCATGTTTCTTGACTCCTTGACCAGTATTGTTTCTTCAGGGCTGATACTGATTATTCTCAATTCATGAGACGAATAACCAATATCTGACACCGATATGTATTTATATCATGATAAATATGCAGGATCAAAAATAGGAAGGAAAATCAACAAGTTAGCCCTAGTTCTATCAGCACGGGAAACGGCACAAAGCAACACAATTGCTGCCGGAAAACAGGAAGTCATTCCTTACACTCACTGAATCAGTGGCACCCAGGCTTGAGTGTTGATTGGCTAGTAGTCTTGTGTTAATCAGCATATTAATGAACATGAAGGGGATGAGCTTCACTACAGATACCTGAAGCTGTGGCATGACTGCACACTGCTACAGGCTAAAAACTTCATACACCAGCAGCTCAATCGTAACTACCATCAAGGACATTTTTCGTTAGTTTACTTAACCTCAAGACATTTTAAAAGGCAGAGCTAGCAAGGAAGTCATGCACTCTCATCTTTGGCTGCTTTGCACATGCAGTGCAGCTAAACGATATATATTGTGACACCAGAGGGTGAGTGATGGTGTTCAAGTGGTAACCAAACCATGGTTGACCGCTGTTCCCAGCTCTGAAAGAAATAAAAGCGATGATAATGTAACTTAAGGTTGTTAACCGTGTCAATATAAGGAAGCAACAATACAGAGTTCCAAAGTATGAACCAGACAGTCCAGACTTTATTGAAACATCGCCATCAACTCCATCACATACCAAAACACGCTGCTCTGAGAGAAACTAGCTGACAGTTAAATCTGTCTCCATGGAGAGGTCTATCCATCGGTCTGTACTACCAGTCACTTTATCAACATGCTGCACCTTCCTCTGACATCTATTCCACTCCCATAGCTGTTGTTTAGCTGTTGCCGCTAAACTTTATGTGAGCATATATCCAGAGTTGGGAAAACCTGAGACTGCTTTACATATGAATGATTCCCAGTCTGATTGCCGCAGCGAGGAATAACCTGTAGCTTGTTCATAAACACTGGCATTGGACACCGACAGCCCAAGCATCGGGTGGTATCGGAGTTCTAAAAGTTACATCAGCACATCACTACTGTAAATTCATTTTAACTGGCTCTTTTGCTTTTAATGTGTATAATATTTCTATAATGGAGGTTTGCAATATTAAAATAATCTGACTTGTCATTCTCTAATCTAATAGGGACTACACGCTTACTCACAGGCCATGCAGCAGTCATGCATCTGCATGTGACTCATGTAAATCTTGCAGCAGCAGCAGAGCAGACACCAGCGCAGGCCAACAGGCACGACATGACTGCAGAATAATAGGCTGCACACATTAAATATTGATCCTCGCTCGGTCTCTAACGTCATCTGGACATGTTCCTACGTTAATCTGCAGCTCGGCCTGGATCAACCGAGCCCAGCGGTACTCAACCTTACCCTGATCAGAGCCACATTGACAAAAATATTTTAGCAAGAGTCACAATCCAAAAAGTGGCAATGTATCCCTTGACAACAATAGGAAAAACTGTCAGGCCTTAACTTTATAAGGAATGACCAGCATGATTGATGTATAGAGTAACTATGGAGAGGAATCATTAATTCTTATTGATAGCGGTACCCTTATCAATACTCATTCATGATCATGACGAGTATTGACTCAAGCCTTTATTGATGCCTATCTACCTATCAGATTATATATTTAACATAGCTGGAATAAGATGATTCAAACCTGTGTTTGGAAATTAAAGTATATTTCTCATCCTCATAACTGAATTTGTTCAGGTCTCTCACCAAAAACTTTTTTTCGTTTTCTGGACATTACATTTTAAAAATGCAAAGGGGTACAAGGGCCACTGGGAAATATTTTTAAAGAAGAGGGTCTGTAAAATTTTGGGGAAAAATTAAAATTTCAAGTTTCAAATTTTACATTTGAAAATTTATAAATTTAGTAAGATAAAAACGTACATGTTTCAAGTTAAAAAATCAAATTAACAAGGAGAGAAATGTGACCTCAAAATGCAGTAAATTTACAAGAGAAAAAAGCCAAAAAAATATATGTTTATAAGGTGGAATCTAAGAAAAAAAAAACTCGAAATGTTCCATTTAAAATATTTTAAATTTATGAGGAAAAAAACTAAATTGATTTTTAAAAAAGTAATAAAGAAAAAAGTTGACTTTAATTTTTTAAATTTACAAGAAAGTTTTATATTTCTAAAAAAAAAGGTCTAAAATTACAAATTTAGTAAAAATAAAAAGTACATTTTTCAAGTTCAAAAAATCTAATAAACAAAGAAAAAATGAGTTCAAAAAGCTGTAAATTTAAGAGAGCAAAAAAACTAAAAAAAATGGATTTAAAAGGTTGAAATTTATGAGAAAGAAAAACTCAAATTTCTCAAATTTAAATTGTAAATTTATGAAAATAAATACACTGAGTTTAAAAACTTATAAATTAACAAAAAAAACTTCAAAAAGACCTTATTTACAAGGGAGAAAAAAAAATTAAAAACACTCAACACTTTCAAATTTAATAAGTAAATTTATGAGAAAATGCTCCCTTTAAAAAAATTAAGTTTAAAAAGGTGACATTCACGAGAACCAAAACTCTGACTTTGAGATTATGAAGTGGAAAACAGATGATTGCATGGAAGAAGATCAAACCAGGTGCAGCTGTTTCCCTTGTACGCGTCCTGAAGATGACAAGTTTATACTTTTTACTTGGTCTAATAAACAAGTTTTTGTGATGTTATCCCAGACTCATCAAATTCACATCCCCTCTGGACTTTGAATAGACATTTCTTTATACTGAGGGCTTTCAAACCTCTGTTTTCTTTTTCTTTTGTTAGCTCTAATATTTTGGTAAATTTATGACTTTATAAACTCAGGAATTGTGAGTTTGGCTGTTGTAAGTTTCCGACTTTATAATCTCAAAATGTTTTAACTTACAGGACTTGATGCAATGTTTGGGAGCATTTACCAAGGCTGATTTTGATGAGGAGGATAACTGCTACTCACAGCCACAGCTGGATTTGTTGAGGTTGTTTATGTGAAAAAAATGAAGCCAATAGGAAGGAACAGCATATTTCTTTAATTTGACGCACAGTGCTGATGTGCTAAGAGATGTGTTGCCCTGTTGAGAGCAGTTACATGTGTATGCACCAGATTTTCAGGGTTTCAAATACAGGAATCAGAAAACTTCATCAGATATGGGGTGAACTGTGACCAGTATGTTAATAAACCTAGGACACTGATGTGTCTTACAATTAATCATTTCATCCTGTAATTTTCCTTTTTAAAATATTTTCAAGGGATTTTTGTTCAAGTAGGACTTTAAAAAGCTTTGCAGCCAAGGGTTTAGAATGGAGTTAAGGGTCACAGTTAGAGATGCCTCGTTTGGAAAATTAGGGCCAATCTTGTTATTAGTGTCTAAAATAACAATTTAGCCAAGGGCTGACACTGCTGATGAATTTTCCATTACCTTTTTGGTGTATCGCTCCTGCAACGCCAATATATTCTCTCGTGTTTGAGCATGAAAACAGACCAGAGTTTGACCAACTGGTCACATACCCAATAACGGATCCCTTCTTTAATTTAGTGATTGGATTTGATGTATGCCAGCCTAAATTGTTACAAAAGAACAGATAAACATCTGGAAGCAATATTAGTTCATACCGACATTACATGCAGATGACTGATGTTTCTCAAAACGGCAAATATTGGTCAGTATGGATGATGATCAGCTGCGTCTGTGCATCCCTATATACAGTAGAAACCACTTACAGTAACATGCTTATTGAGCATAAGGCAATCCATTGTTTATGTTTGGATGAATTCATCATAATGATACCCATTTGACAATAAACATTAAAGTCCTAAACATTCAATACTGGGGAATTTGTTGTATTAAATAATCAAAAATGGCAAGCAAACTCCTTTACTCAGTCTAAGTTGCACCTACATTGCTAGAGTGAGGGCTCCCTGCCAGTTCCATCTATCTTCCCAAGTGTTGCCAACATATTTGTGCAATTTGTCAATGTTCTCTCTGTTGTTTAAAATATGGCTAAAGCTCAAACTTTTTGTGCTTTTAAATACCATCAGTCATTAGGATGTTTCATTGTGATGACACCCATTGTAACTTAAAGTATTGGACATCTGCCAATTTTAATAGTTTTTCTACAATTTAGGAACTGTGAAGGAGTTTCCTTGCAATTTTGGTAAGTCAAAAAATACAAGCAATGTTTGGTGTTGAGAACTTCTATTTTTGAAGCAAACAGGTTACTAAATGGTTTGGTTTTGCAAAAATGTTTTTAAGGATAGTACAAAAGCAATCATTTGTGACTTCCTTAGAGAAGAATATCTATGTATATCGTGGATCGCCAAGTAAAAAAAATAACCGAGATATGGGTTTTGGTCCATATCGGCTGGCTGTAATCCGGACGTGGTTCTCCGTTAATCCCCGGTTTGGATCCCACTGAGCCCTGACGGTGAAATGCTGCTTGTGCTGTCAGGCGCCAGGCAGCCATTTAGGTGCATATGGAGCCAGTTGAGTCTAAATGGCTGATGCATTTCGAATTTTTCTTCCTAATTGCTGCGAGGCATCAAGCCCCCCTCTGGCCTCCTCTTAGCGCCTTTTAATCCGCCTCTTCACGCAGATTCGCCTCAATATAACTCGAGAAAACCGTTTTAACGTGTAATCTGCTGCTCGGTGCTCCTAAAATAAACGTTAACGAGTATTTAGAGGAGTCTGACTGAACCCCTAGAGACTCTGGATCAAACAATGAAATGGATTGGAGGCTCTTTCCATCACAATGAAATCACAACATCCCCGCTAACAGCTCCGTTACCATTAACAAAAAATGCCGTTAATAATGCAAAGATAGTTGTTGATGATTTGGCTGTTGTTAAAATAAAAAAATAACAGTTGTCCAAGATGTCAGCTCGCATCAATAAACAGCGAACACAGCCGCTCGCCTCTTTTGTCTGTCACCGGCAGAAACACGACACAACAGCCCGCGCGCCGTGCGGCTCTAACGGTTACCCGCACGAACCAGGCCCCGCGCAAATCCCCGGGCTCACCTGGGTCTCCTTTCGGCTCGGTGTGTACCGTCTCCCGGGTTCACGGTCCGGTCCTGACGCGCTGCAGCGGGCTCCTCACCACCAGTCCCCGGCACCGGCAGGCAGCACTGAGCCGCTGATTGGGCCTCGGCAGACGGTCGCCCCCTCGGTGCAGCCAGACAGAGCGCTGATTGGTCGTGCTGTGACTCCGTGAAGTGTAGACTAGCAGCTAATTGGTTGATGGTTTCCCCTGAAGACCCAGACAGATGTGTGATTAGTCGTCTCTAAAAACCCTCTTAAAGCTGATTGGTGGGTCATTTCCGCGGCGGAGACAGAGAGCGCGCTGATTGGCTGGTAGTATGTTGTTGTCTGTGTCTGGACGGAGAGCCATGTTAACTCCAGTGGGGCTAAAGAAACAATGTGTGCGGCTACATACAGTAAAATTATCTGGCTTTTTGGCGCTGTCTACGCAAAACATTTAATACAGAGTCAGCGGCTTTCCTTCCTGGAGCTGCCATGTACGAACATGCCGCCTACTGACACATTTTTAAGAAAAATTTGTTTCATACCGGGTGTCTTAAAGCTATATAAACACACATGTGCATGACAAAGAGCTGAGACAGGGCAAACAGTGACAGCAGTGCGGATGGAGAATAGGGCTGGACGATATGGGCCAAAAATCATTGAGAAATATATTTAGCTGAATGACGATACACGATCTTTACCTCAATATTTTAATCGAAATGAGGATACATGACACGTATCCCAATATATTTAAGCTATTTTAGCTAAATTTACGATATCATAAAGTAGCTTGTCTTGATCTTTATTTTTCTGAATGGCAACATGATGTATATCTCAATATTTTCAGGAAGAACATTATAGCAATCTATATTTTTCAATTGCATTGTAATAAATTATATATCAGGATATTTTTCTGTAAAGAAACCACAAATGGTTGACATGATATCAGCGGTATGAACTCCTAACTGATTCTAGTAAAAAATCAAACAATAAAGACACTTGTTTGCAAGACAAATAGAAGTCCTAGACACCCCATATTGGGAAATATATTTTTTAACTATCAAAAAATTGCATACACACTTCTTAACACTGTCTATATTGTACAATAAACACTGATAACATTGCTGTATTACATAGTAGGCAATATTTCCTATACTTTAAGTATGCTAATTCTGCTGGTCTCTCAGTCAAAACAATTACCAAAGGTGATGTTCAGGGTTTCAGAGAATCCATCCATCATCTACAAACCTTATCCCATTCAGGGACAGGAGAGTCACAAATTAACCTAACCAGAGTTTTTCATCTGTGGAAGGAAGACAGTAGCTGGACAGAGCCCACACATGTACAGGGGGAACATGCTAACTCCATACAGTAAGGCCCCGTCAGACTGGGATTTGAACCAGGAACCTTGCTGCGAGGCAACAGCCCCAACCCCTGGGCCACCATGCAGCCCAAGCAGAGAATCATGGGAATGATTCAGAGCCGCACCTGTCTTCCCTCAATGAAAACAAACTTGGATCATGGTCAAGATGAATGAAAGAAGCTTGGACGACAGAAGGTGCAGCTAATGTCATAGAGTAATCGTGGTCCACCAGACGTAAGCAGTACAACACATGAATAAGATACAGTAACAGAAGAGCAGCTTCCTGCAGCAGTTCATGCCCCATTATGTAACAATGTTACATGCAGTATCTGGGGGCTGTTTCAAGAAAGAGGTTTAACAATCCAAATATAACCCGGAGTTCCTACACTGATAAAAAAATATTCAGCCCAATCTACTTAGAAAAGCCTTGGCAACTTTTTGCATTTTTTTTTTTTTTTTTTTTTTTTGTAGATTAGCCAGATTAATCTTTGTAAAAACTACTTCTCTGTTTTAGTTCAAGAACAAAAAAATTGAGCTGAAATTTACTTACATTTTCAAGTACATTCAACAAGACTAATCTTTGTTTAACTTAATGTTTTCTTTGGAATACATGTATTTTCAATTATTCTCAGCTTATAAAAATGACTCATGCTTTCAATGCAGTCTAACACTATTATATGAATAGAATAGTTTGATTCCCTCTCACTAGTGGTATGCCTTAGAAACACCTGTAACTACACTTGTAATGGAAGTATCTGCATTTGTTTCCACATCTTCTTGATTTCCCCTCATTAATGAAATTCACAGAGAATGGTAACACTTCACCCTTTCCTCAGGCAGTCAAACTCATTTTCAGAAAGTCCTCTTTTCACTCATGTTGCAAAAGTGTTGTCCACCAAAATTAACAATAATCCATCAGAAAGATGAACAAAGGAATCCTAGCAGTGATCTCTGGACAGCATTCAACATCGAAACTCACCTGATCACATTTAAATATATCTAAACATATATAGACACTCTGCCCCAGGGCATCATGGGAAAATTCTGCCAACATATCCCGACTATGTCTTCAGTTAGCAGTTCATCTATTCTTGGTTGTTAGAAAAGCCATTTAACACTAATTTGAAATACCCACAATGCATCACATGGGGCATTTATTCATGGATAATGTGGTTTTTTTTAAGTTTTGAAACACAGAATGAAACTGAGTAAAGGTAACTAAGACAGGCTTAGTTATGTGGATAAACTTTTTTTCTAAATTATTCTTGTTTAGGAAAAAAAAACACAATATCTTGTATTTTTAACAAAAGAATCTGACTACAAAATTAGGTGTATTTATGTAAAGCTAGAAACTTGGATTTTTATTGTTGATATTGAAGATTGAGTTAAGTTAAATTTACTTTTGCCCATATTATTTTCTCAGTGTAGTGGATCTAGTCCCAAATGAGAAACTCTGAGTTTGAGAACAGCTGATGTGAGTTGGTTCTAACTGTTCTGGGTAGGCTCACTGGGAGTTCAACGTGTAAAAAGCTGTCATTACTACAGCTCTGATACAATGCCAGGGCAGCTTGTAGCTGAGTGTGAAGTGGTCAGGATGAGGGTCAGCACCTCCAAGTCTGAGGCCATGGTTTTCTGCCAGAAAACAGTGGATTGCTCCCTCTAGGTGGGGAGGGTGTCTTTGGCCCAAGTGAAGGAGTTCAAATGTCTCGGGTCTTGTTCACGAGTTAGGGTAGACTGGTGTGCGAGATTGGCATGCAGATTGGTGCAGTATCGGCAGTACTGCAGACGTTGCATCCTACCATCGTGGTGAAGAGGGAGCTGATCCGGAAGGCAAAACTCTCAATTTACTTGTCAGTCTTTGTTCCAATCACTGAAAGAATAAGATTGTGGGTCCAAATGAGATTTCTCAGGGGGGTGTCTATGGGCTCAGCCTTAGAAACAGGGTGAGGAGCTTGGACATCCTGAAGGAGCTCAAGCTACTGCTCCTATGCCTCTAAGGAGCCAGTTGAGGTGGCTCGGGATGCCTGATCATGATGCCTCCTGGTCACCCCCCTGTGGAGGTCTTCCAGCCATGTCCAACTGGAAGGAGGTAGATACAGGGCCCACTGGTGGGATAATATAACTGATCTGGCCTGGGAACTCTTAGGAATCCTCCAGGAAGAGTTGGAAAATGTTGCTGGGGAGAGAGATGTCTGGGTGGGTTTGCTTGGCCAGCTGCCACTGTGACCCAGCCCTGGATCAGCAGAAGAACACAGATGGATGGACATCTTTTCACTTCAGCAACAGGTGACAACAAAATGTCAACTTACTTTACAATTTTACACTACAAACTGGCACAAAAATAGATGGTGTATTGACATATTTTTTGAAAAAAATTGCACTGCTGCAGCAGCAATGGAGACAATGAGTGCTTGGACCACAGAAATGTTAAAAAGCCTGGTTTAAAGATTTAGTAAGAATTTGGGTGAATAAAGTGTTCAGTTTCTAATACTGAAGTCATAAATTTACAAGATTCAAGTGAAAAATTATGATGATAAACTTGTTATCATAGCTTAAGGTTAGATGTATTGTTTTATATAGTGTGTCTATACCAATAAAAACATGGAGTTCTGTTCAAAATAAAAGTGAATGATGTACCTGATATCGACTAAATTAATTGAAGCATATAGAAATGAGACTACATTTCAAATTCTGTCTCCCTGCTCCTGACCAAGTAAGCTTCACAGATTCATTTACCTTCAGCTTCAATTACCTCTCTTTCTGGAATCGGCTTGATTTTGCACTAATTTTTTGGGTTTGAGTTACCTCACTTTCTGAAAGGGCAATCTCAGAATTTCCCTCATTTCAGGGTTAACAGACTCAGGTCAGCTAAACTGCTCTTTCATACAGGTGTTTCCACTGTATCAATAATCATAACAAGTCTGTCATGGTGGGTGGACAAGATACATCCAATTTCAATCAGGAAAGGCTTAATACAAGTTTAAAAATCATTTATTTTGCAATTTTTAATGAAAGAGAAAATTGCAGTCTTTGTCAATTAGACTCCATCATGATGACTTGTACTTGAAGGGGTAGAGAGGCAAGCAGCAGAAAAAGTATACCTCCCGGTCCAGACATGGGCAGTGGTGTTGATGAGGGATGCAGGATCGGATGAGGAGTACCTCCGAGAAGCTGGACCAGGAAACCAATGAGGTGGCTTGGAGGAGGAGACTGAGGTATGCAGGACGAGATGAGCAGAAGACCCGTGAGGATCTGGACTAGATGTTGGTTAACTGAATGGAGGTGGCTGGGGTGGAGGAGAGTTGCAAGACACTGTGAGTGGGGTCACGGGAGGCCTTTCAAAAAACTAAGAACATGTTTAAATGACTCCAAATTGTAACATTAGTTGGATTTGAACGAAAAATCAAAGTAATGTTAAAAATTAGTCTGCACATTGCTGTTTTAAAATATGATTGTGCAACTATGCTTTAACCATCTCCAGATAGAGGTGGGGTCCCCAGCCTCTGGCACCATAATTTGGGGTCATAGGCTCAAAAGTTTGTAAACCCCTGTTATAATTCTTGGTTATTTCTGAAAATACTATTTTTACTGAGCATTACCCCTCATTCTAGTTACGCAAGGCAAGTTGGTCAGAAGTCCATTTATTCCTATTAGAATCTCTGTGATATCCAATGTGCTGAAATTCCTCCCCTATCAAATATTTTAGAGTAAAAAAAAAGTTACTTTTTTTTACATGCAATCTTAGTCCAGTTGTTGTCTGTGTAATTCCCAAAACTCATATTTCACACTACTACATGGTGAAAAACATCCAGTTAAAAAAAAAAATTAAAAATAAAAAAAATCAGCCGTAGTGGTTGATTTCAACCTGTAGAGGGCAGTCACTATGCACATTTTTAACACAAAACAGAATTTAAATACTTTGTGCTAAATGTTAAAATTTGGACCCTAAAAGATCAACAGTATTACTAAATACTCATATTCATAGTTATATACAGTGCTTAACAAATTTATTAAACCACCACCCAAAGTAAGGTTTACGCCACAGCTGCCTTAAATTAACAGCATTGGTAATTACCAAAAGCATTATTCATGTTTCTGCAATGATTAATACACCAATATGTAGAAGCTCTTTAACAGAATGATATTTTAATGCTAAAATATAACTATTATTGTTACCCATGAATTTTCAAATTTACTGATTGACCAAAAAAAAACTGAAAAAACAGTAAAGCACATTATTTTTTCTTGATTAATATGTCAAATTATAGTTATTTACTTGCATTCCTAAACAGAACAATGAGTTTGAGTGGTTGAATGTTATGCTTGATTAATTTCTGACTTCTCAGAGAAGCCCAGTGAGCCGGCTCAAATTTGGGTCTAAAAAGGTGAATTCAGTTTGAAATTCCTCATTCCTGTTCAAAATGGTAAAACGTGGAGAGCTCACTGAAAATGAAAGAGTCCACATTAAAGCATTTCATGATGCTGGATGGTCTCTGAGACAAATAGGGAAAGACATAAAGTGTTGTCACAGTGTGGTCAAGTATGCTTTGGAGTCAATTGCCGAGACTGGTACTTACAAAATGCGCCAAGGAAGAGGCAGGAAACCAAAGTTAACTGAAGCAGATGTCAGACACCTTAAGATTTTAAGTACTAGAGACAGAAGGAAGACCACTGCTGATCTTCAGGCAGAGATGAATGCTTCTAGATCAGAGTCTGAGAAAGTCTCCAGAATGACCATAAGCAGACGACTGACGGAACAAGGCTTAAAGGGAAGAATAGCTGCTAAGAAGCCATTATTGAGGCCTGCAAACATCCAGCAATTCCTCAGATTGGCCAGGGAGCACAAACACTGAACTGATGATGACTGGAAGAAGGTACTCTGGATGGACGAGTCCAAGTTTGAACTCTTCAGTCAGCATCGTCATGTTTATGTCCTCAGAAAAGCTGGAGAATGTTTTGATGCCAGATGCACCCACAATGAAACACGGTGGAGATTCCATAATGGTATGGGGTTCCATTTGTGGATACGGCATGGGCAAATTAGTGAAAATGGATGGTATCATGAACGTCTACCACAACATCTTAGTGCATCATGGAATCCCTTCTGGACTGAATCTGATTGGTCATGGGTTCATATGCCAACAAGACAATGACCCCAACCATACTCAAACCTGTGCAGAGACTACTTGACCAAGAAAAAGGAATCTGGAGTACTGGTACTGATGGACTGGCCAAGTCAAAGTCCGGATTTAAATCCTATTGAACAAATGTGGGATTTAGTAGATCCAAATATTATAATATATAATATAACAAAAGTTTCATCTAAAGCAAGTCTGTGGGAACAGTTTGAAACTATTTGGAACTCAATAACAAAAGAGACTGTGGAAAAGTACATAAAAACAATGGCAGCAAGAAAGCAAGCTGTTATCAAGGCCAAAGGTGGCCATACAAAATATTAAGTGTTGTGGTTATTATGTGTGAAAAAGGACTATTTAGTTGTTTCAGTTTGTTATTTGCCAAATAAATAACAATAACATTTTTAGTTTTAAACAAGTTTTTGAAAGATTTTTAAAATATTTATGTTTTCTCGTTTTTATGACAGGTGGTCTAATAAATTTGTTAAGCACTGTATGTAAAAATAAAAATGGTCTGAGGGTTTAGTTACTCTTTTAAAACTGGATAAACTGCCCAGCCCTATGGAGATCATAGTGATCGTCATGCCCTTCCATTGTAAGCTGTGTTTGCACCCCCTGCAGCGTCATGCTCCGTACAGGTGTCACTGCTTAGAAATACAGTATGTCACATAGACATAGACACGTTAGGAATGTGACGAGTGAACACCTGTACACAGCTGCAGCTGCCTCAGTAACCCGGTTATTTCAGCACAACTTGTCCTGATGGTTTATACACATACAGACCGTGTAAATGATGCAAACAGGATACAACAAATCACCCTACACATGGGTTAGATGACTCCATCATGAAGCCTTTTGAACATACAGAGAGGATTAACTTCTTCCTGAGGTGTTTAAACGTTAAAAACTGAATCTTAAATTCATTTTTTGAAACACCTTTGGATACAGAATCGATCCCGAACACTAATCGGCTGCTGCTGGACTTGCTGACCTACTTTGCATGTTGATAAATTAAATTATTTATCATCTGCTTAACAGAAGATTTCACTAATTTCAATACTGTTTGGAGCAACCTCTCCTCTTTTCTATCTTCAGCCCAGTCACTTATCACATCACCAATACTACAGTATTTTAATATTTCTAAACACATCACATACTTCATGTTAGGTTTTATATATACAAGGCTTGGATTCATTTACAGTATCATTTTGCATCGGATTGCAGGCATTTAATTCCTCTTCTTTGCTGAAAGAACATTATGTGACCTGCAGGCAGGACGGAGTCATCTGGAGGCTGTGCAACAATGCACATCACAGCAGTCATGCTTACAGGCTGCAGACAATGAACCAAGTTAGATTCATCTGCTGTCCATGGTCACTAGTGTGCAGACTGAGCCCTCTGGTGGCTGCACAGGATTTTTCGACAGAAATTTAAGACCATGCTGCTATTTTTTAACAAATGTCATTGTTACAAGCAAGCTAAAGGAATTATGCATCCCCCATTCTTATTAGGGGTCACAAATATGCTTTAATTTGGCAACTCTCTCTGTAATGTTGTCCACATTTTGATGGTTTTTGGCACGGCGACAGGTTCTGTGTCCCAGAGATGAATGTGCTTCATTGGCAAATGTGCGTACCAACCCTAGACCAAAAGCAAAAGATCTTGTGAAGATGCTGGGTGAAGCTGGTAAGAGAGTATCATTGTACATAGTGAAACAAGTCCCGTACTGACATCAGCTGAATGGACACTCAGGAAGGAGTTAGTACTCCAAAAGCAACATAAAAAAAAGCCAGAGAGTGCCTGTGTTTCTTGAAGTTTGCAGGGGGCTGCAACGTAGCAATCAAGCCAACATCTGGCTAAAACCAAGATCAGACTTCATGTTCTCAGCATGATTATAGCCCAGTCTGACAGCTGTAGGGTTTTGGACCTGTGGGCCTTCAAATCTGTCGTTTTGTGTAGTTTGCCATAGTGAACGACAATCAAGGACACATCTAAGACACCTCACAACCTCCTGGCAAAAAGTCTAACATGTCTGTTTTCTCATTTATGGTTTATTTAGTGACATCAATGACGTTGACCAATCAGAGCACAGAGCACTCTATGGCCCAGCAGTTACAAATGTAGACAAACCAAATGGCAAAGGCAAAGAAGAGTGATGAAGCTGGTGCTGTGAGATGAACCGTAAGACAGAGGAAATGTTTGTTGAGCTCCGACAACATTCAACAAGAAATTGCAATCAGTAACTGCTTTCATTCTAGCATTAGTATCAAGTTAGCACATCATTTATCATGACTTTTAGATAGACAAAGACAATATAGAACAACAAATACATTATGTTTATGTTGCAGTCCTGTTTACAGGTATAGTCTAGCCCTGCCACTCTTTCTTCCAGCATCATCACACTGGTCGCAGTCAGGGGCGGAGCCACAACTGTTTAATACCAGTACCCTGTCCCAGACTTGAGTGGGTCCAGGAGCAAGCTTATCAGGCATCTATACACAATATTTTCAGCAATTTAGATTTAAAATGTCAACAAATTTGGGCAAAAATGATTCAGTGACACCTTAAAAAAATGGATGTGCCTCACCTCGGCACTGTAAGCCACTGCTCTATTCCTAGCGGCACAGTTCATGGCTGGCAGAGTGTTTCCCAGAGAGAATAGCTGTTTTGTCCACCTCAACTGCTGAAGTAGCAGCTCTTTTTGAAAGCACAGAAAAAGAAATTTAGCACCATCTTTTGTTACAAGTGTAAAATAAACAGGCCTCAACTGCTGACATAACACCACTGAGACCCTATTGTTTCTTCACTTACCCAGTGAGGCAAGGAGGCAATCCCCAGGCAGGCTTCAGGCTCTTGTAGTAAGCGCCAAGCCCTGCAGTGGCTGTTTGATTGTGGTGTGTGTTTGGGGCGGCAATTGAGTCAGGTCAAATGGCGTTGGTGTGTTTAAGGTTAAAGAGTCATCATTGAGAAATCAAATTAAAACATGTTGAAGATCAATAACTGTCACAACTGACTTCTTGAAAAGAGTAGAAACTCTCTGACTTTTAGCTAAATGGGACTTTGGATTAAAGTTTACAATAGGAACCATCCATTAAGATTTCAAACAAAATTGGATTCCAAATATAGATTTATGTATGAAACTGCAGAAAATGTTGATATTTAACATGATATTTAATGTATTTTATGTTATAAAAATAACATTTAATATTTTTTTTGTGGTTTGCCTACAAGAATAAAACTTCCATGTTGTGATCAGTAAGTTCCATTTACATTTACATTTATCAAACATGGCACTCAGTACCTACACACTTTTTAAAAAATCAATTTAAAAAATGGAATAAACATAAAGATATGAATTCTTTAGGACAAAAGGACGCAGCACTCTTGCATATGCTGCTTCTTTGACAACTGAATTCACCTGAAAGAGGACTAAAACCACAGTTTTGATAAAATTTTCACTTTAGACTTAATAATAAGGAAAGTAACATATCCACAGTGTAATGGCAGACTTAAGTTAGTTATTGTGAGAGTGGATGGATGCTTTATGGATCGCTGCTCCTTTTCTCGCCACATCACCTCACAGCATGTCACATCATCCGTCACCATCAGACAGAGATTTATGGCATTCTCCTGCAAAGAGGCGCTTTATGTCGTCTGACATGTGTCGCTGTCTGATACCTCGTCTTCCTCTCCTTTCTCTCTCAGCCTTCATCTTTGCAGACTCTCGTAAAAAGTACCAACCTACGCTGGTTTCCTTTGGTGTAGTTAAGACATAAACTCATTGGTATTCAATTGAAGTGAAAGGATTTAGTGAGCGTGTGGGTTGATGTAATGCTAGTTTCGCATTTTGAATACAAGTTTTATATTATTCCAATGACATCAAAATCTTTCAAAAACATCTGTGATATAAAAAAACATATATGTTTACTTCTGTTTACCTTGTTTAAAGCAACTCTATGCAACTTTTTTCATCATTAAATAGTTTTTTCAAAGTTAATCTAAGATTGCAATAACTTCCATCAGGAGGAATGGTGTCCATCCTGTTTTCACAAACCACCTCAGTTGCCTCTTTCAGTGCCAGAGGAAATGTGTACAGCTTTAAGGCACTAGTTCACACACCAATCTTTAGCTATAAAGAAGCCAGTGAGCCCATCTCAGTATGATTTAATATAATGGCTGAGGCTGAGAAACCAAAGAGGATGGTGAAAGATAAAGATTAAAAGAATTAAAGAGAGTAAATGAACGGAAACTAGACAGTGTCATGGTTGTCTTATGTATAGCAGCTGTACTGGGTTCACACAATCATCTATGGACTCATTTATGCTCCCTTTAATGTGAAAATAGATTCATGTGTTTTAAATAATATACAACTGTCATCCCATCGGCTCCTAAGTGCTCTATACATTGGAGTGGACAATAACAACATCACCCATTAAGGTGCAGTCTCCCACAGACCCCAACCTCTTTTTTTCTAGTGTACACGTGATATTCAGTTCCCGTCTGATCTACAGCCCTGCTTTTCTGTTGTCTGTCCCTGTTCCTTGGTGAGTCAGATGTACTTTCTAATTAACTCACACAATCTTTACACAAAAGTTCACATATTTAAAAAGCATTCTTCTTCATTGTGTTTGTGACCTGACTCGAACCTACCTACTGGCTACATTGCTCAACACTGCCCCCATGAGTCGTGGTATTGCAATGTTTGGTCTGTATTGGTAAGTTTACCAGGAGCACTGTTAATTTTCTGAAAGCCCCCAAAACAAAATTTAAAAAAATCAAACAGAAAGAGGAAGGATTAAACAGAAACCAAGCAAATTGATTGTAACACCTGCTTCCCACAAGCATGATACAAATCTGCAGCTTTTAATGTAATAATCTTGCAAACGTAATACATTTTCCACAAGTGTGATAGCTCTTGCGGCAGCAAACTTTAGAACTATTTCATTTGTAGGGATCTGTTATGTTTGTAATGTTAACATTAAAAAGGAAATTGTGGTTGTTGTTTGTTGAAGCCTTTTTACAAGTGCCAGTAGGTTCCAGTCTGCTTAAGCTCAAGTTAAGGATCAAGGATTGACTTGGATTTGATATTCCAAAGTAAATTTGTGAATTTACTTTTAACTTTTTTTTTTTTTAATTACATGCATTATATATGTTTTCAAACAAAACATGTGATTGTTCTGTGTTTATAGATTCGTCTTATTATAGGCAGTGGAAAGTAATAACATTTAATCAGATTTCTGTAATTAAGTACAGTTTATGGGTACATGTACTTTTTGAGTGCATTTTGAAATCAGTACTTTTACCTTTACTTAAGTAAACTGTAACCAAAGTAACCGTACATTTTATTGAGCACAATAGTCATGTACTTTTTTCACCTCTCCTCATTGTAGTAGAGCCATGAAAATAACAAGACTATCCTGGGAGAAATAAAAAACAAGATGTTGGTGGGAGGTGGCTCAAAAATACGGCCATAACCCGGGAAAAATAGGAGTGTTGGCAGGTATGGCCAAAGGTAAGTGCATGCATATACATAGTCTCATAGTCTTATACAAAAAATATGTTCCAAAACTAATGATAAAATTAATTTTAAAGATCACTGAAACATAATTAATTTTAAGGGATTCCAAAAAATAAATTTTAGGAAAACCCAGAGGAGGTTCACTGATAAAAGTATGTTTTAAAGGTGTTCTAAAGGTCATTGGCCCTATCTTCCCCCTTCTTTTTACGTCCCTGTCTGAGTTCATCTGCAGAATCAAACCGGATCGTGTCCTTTTCTCCTTCTCTCAAAGAGCCCCCCATACTGTTCATACTGGAAAATGTCTGCTGTCATCACAAAGGTACAGTCTACCGCTGCAACACCCCGCACGTCACCCGCATTAATTAACCAATCAGCATCGATCCCGGAGCCGTTCGCGGAGCAGATCTCCACTGTGGAGGGCAGAGACGGGGGGAGATGGAAACGATAACAAGGATCAGCGTGATCGGCTTAAATCGATGGTTTATGGGTGATAAAAAGTGAAAGTGGGGGTGAAAGCACCGGAGGGAGAAGTGATGCTTCAGCAGGTCGGACAGCTCCACACAGAGACCAGGATCCTGCCGGTTTGAGAGCAGACCATCTCCAGGTAACCCCAGCCTTCTTCCTCTATAGTTTAACTCCATTTAAAGTGAGCTTTTAGGTGTTTTAAAGGTAAATGTGTGCAGCTCAGTTGGAGATGAGGGCGCGTCTCCTTACATGTAGAAGTGATGCAGTGAGGATGAGGAGGCGATGGGGAGCAGAAAGTGACAGAAAGAGGAGAATAAATCCTCTCACAGCGTCTCTATAAAGAGAGTAGAGGATTCATCGGGCGGCTTTTTGGTTTTTATCGCGCTGAAAATGAATCATCATGTTGCTGACAGGATCTTTGGTGCAACAACGTACGGAGAGGTGCAGGATTGGGCCGACAGAGGGCGCTGCTGCACCACTTTACACCTGAATAACACGATGGTTCTCTGCAGGAGGACAAAGATTCCTGCAGAAATTCATGCATGATTTATTTCATATTTCTTATCGAGTCAGTAGTTTCTGAACCTTGTGATAGATCGTATAGGCAGGGACTGATAAAGTAGTTTGGAGGCCCCGGTTAAAGACCAAAATCAGGCACTTCTTCCTTTAGCTCAAAACAATCATAGCAAAAGTGAACAAACGATTTAGAGTAATCCTCTTTTCAGGTGAAAAAGCAGGACATATATGCTCACTATTGTTTTTCTGACACTATTTAACATGTATGATTTATCAGCCTAACTAACATTTGCTTGATATGAAGTCATTTGGGGGTCTTTTGAGAGGCTTGGACCTTGATGTTGGGGTCCTCCACAGTGACTTTTTGGATAATCAGAATCTGCTGTGATGCCTTATGTTCACTCTCTTATTTACACTGAGAAAACACATTTGAAAGTAGGTTTAGATGTATGCGTCTTAAATTCTGCGCACATCCGAATACTGTATCTTGACACCCCCTCAAGGTGATTGCTTACCTTTGTTTAATCCACCTATGAGGGCGGGCTCTAACTCAGAGTGGAGTGGGCAAAAGCAGACACATTAAAATGAGCTATAAATGTTAATGCTGTTAGGAGATATTGCAACAGTGCTTCTGCAGCACAATTCTGCACAAACCTACCTTTTATACACTAAAGGCAAATGTTGGTATATGTATTTTATAGTGTAATGTCCCTTTATAATTGTATTTTACCTCTGATATTAATATATTTGTTCATGAAGCATCAGTCTTTGAGCCAACAGAGAGTAATCTACAATATTTAAGGTGTATGAAAAAATGCCAGAACAAAAAAATCATTCATGGGCCCCTATCATCTTTGGTTGAATTGCAAAGAGAAAGGAAACAAAATGCACTTTTAAGCTGAATCTAATGAAAAAAAAAGACAAACGAGGGCTCACTGCAGATTCATTGGAAATCCATATTAATGAAGATCCATGAAAAAGGTGCGAACTCAGGTAGAGTCTCTGGGGAAACATCCATGCACAGAGCAAGAGATAGGACATCTAAAAGAGCATATTAAAAGGTGTGGAAAAGAAAAAAGAATTGCACAATGAATCCAAATTAAGTTTAGACAAAGATGAAAGCTGCTCCTAAAAACCAGTACTCAGAGATTATGTATACAGGTGTATCTCAAAAAATTAGAATTTCATGAAAAAGTTTTTTTCCCCCTGAGATTTAATTGAAGAAGTGAAATGTCCATTTATTCTAAATACAGCTCATACAAAATAAAATATTTAAAGACTTTTTTGTTTTAATGTTGATGATTATGGCTTACAGCTCACAAAAAAAACACCACCTCAAAATATTTAAATATCACAAAACAATAGTACTAAAAGAAATGTTGATTCTTGGAAAAAGGTGCTCATTCATGCACTTAGTAATTGGTTTGAGCTCCTTTTGCATAAATGACTGCATCTATGCAACGTGGCATGAAGCCAAGCAGTCTGTGGCACTGCTGGGGTGTTATAAAGCCCAGGTTGCGATAGCAGCTTTCAGCTTGTCTGGATTGTTGAGTGTGGTGCCTTTCATCTTTCTCTTGACATTTCTCCAGAGATCCTCAATGGTGATCAGGTCGGGTGAGTTGGCTGGCAAATCAAACACAGTATCATGGTCAGCAAATCAGTTTCTGGTATTTTTTGCCTCAGCGTGGGCAGGGGCCAAGTCCTGTTGGGAAAGGAAATCAGTATCTCCATATAGCTTCCCAGAGATGAAAGCATGAGGTGCTCTAAAACCTCCTGGTAGATGGCTGACAGCATTGACTCTGGACTCGATAAAGCACAGTGGACCAACAGCAGCAGATGACATGGCACCTCAATCATCACTGACTGTGGAAACTGAAAACACTGGACGTCAAGCACCTTGGATTTTGTGCCTCTCAGATCTTCCTCTGGACTCTGGAAAGTTGATTTACAAATGAAATTCAAAATTTATGGGCACCTGCCCCTGTCTTGAAAGCAGGACTTTGGACCACCATACAACAGTCCAATCTTTTCTCCTTAGTCAAGGTGAGATGTTTACGATATCTGTGGTTTAGGACTGGCTCAACACTAAGAACACAATACTTTGTAGCCCATCTCCTGGACCTGTCTGTGTGTGGTGGCTCTTGATCTACTGACTTCAGCCTTAGTCCACTCCTTGGGAAGCTCACCTAAAATTCTTGAATCTGCTTTGTGTGACAGTCCTCTAAAGGCTGAGCTCATCCCTGTTAATCGTGCTCCTTTTCTCACCACACTTTTCCTTTCAGTCAACTTTCCATGAATCTGCTTTGATACAGCTTCTGAGAACAGCCTGCGCTTTCAGCAGTGACCCTGTGTGGCTTACCCTACTTGTGAAGGGTGTCAGTGATGATCTTCTGGACAGGAGTCAAGTCAGCAGTCTTTCCCATGAGTGTAGTTGTGTGAACTGAACCAGAGTGAGAGAATCAAGGCTCAGGAAACCTTTGCAAATTGGACTTTTCTACAACATGCTCATATTTTGAGATAGTGGAGATTTGATTTTTGTGAGCTTTAAGCTGTAATTATCAAGATTAGAAAAAAAAGCTTGAAGAAGGCTTGTTTTACTCTCTATGAGATAAATCTAGAATACATGGCAATGTGACTTTCCTATGTAAATGGGGGGGGGGGGTGTTAGGAAAATGTAATAAAACATGTGAAAATTGCAAAAAAAAAAAAAGCATTGGTAATGCGATGGAGTCACCTTTAGACCTAACAAAAAGTTTAATTCCATTCCCAGTGGAATAAAATTAACCAGACAATGACAGGTGATTGATTCTTAGATTGCCTTTCATGTACTTTTAGTTGCTTCGTTTTGGCCAATCAGGGAAGAGTTTTGTGATTAATGTCACCTTAACTTGAAGGTTTAGGTTGTTTGCAGATGATGTCAGGTCATAGTGAAGAACTCCAGATGAGAGGTTGCAATATGTCGTTTATGACTTTGCAGACTGTTCAAAATGAAATCTTGACCTACTTAAGCTGAAAGTAGTGACATGTTAAGACTGAATGTTCCATTAAAAGCCTCCATCTAAATCTAGAGGGGTGAAGTCAGGTAATTCTCACAAGCGGTCCAGTTTTTAACAGTAAACCTTGAAACCTTTCTTTTGTTTTCACAGCTGATGTCCATCCAGTCTTGCTCGTAGTGACAGGAAATCCATCTCTTTCTAGAGTTCTGGATCATTGGGCTCAGCTCAGTAAGAAGAGCTGATCTTTTGGCTCCCAAACAGCTCTTTCTTTGGATCCAGTATGGCTTTTTTAAATATGGATTAAATAACAAACATAGGAAACTGGCTCTCAAACAGGAGCCAGCTCCTGTCGTTCATATAAAAGAGCTGGCTTGTGGATGAGACATCACTGATTGGTCTCTCACCCCACAAGATTATCACAAATATCATAATAGTATATTTGTTGTGGGAGATCTATAGGACTAAGTCAGTTGTGATATCGATCATCCTCACACCAGGTAAATCAGTTAACCTGTGGGAACAATCACTTTTTTGTAAAGTGTAGGGATCATAGCAAATATAAGTAGAAATGGACTGATGATAACTTTCCTCCATTCACACTGATTCCTAACTGCTGTTATTCACTTCCTGCCCCCATCTGGCTTCAGGATCACATGACTGCAAACAACCCATTATCAATCTACCCTCCCCTGCAAGGAGAGATGCAATCTCTCCTTTAAACACACATTTTCCTACAGTTATGTGATATCTTCATATTGTTTTTACGTTTATTAGTTTCTAAATGTTTTTACTATTTACACCTAGCTTAGAAAGTCTCATTTTTGGTTAGAAATAAATGTTCCATCACAAGTCCATGTGACTTTCTGTCTTCTCCTCTTCCTCTTCACCTCCCTGAAAGCATCCATTAACCCAAAATATCCAGAAACCAAAAATAATGGCATGAAATATGGATAACTTCAGACCACTGTCTTCTCAGCAACTCAGATAGTCTCATGCAAACCCATGACTGAGCACAAAGAAACCGGCAGCATAGCATTTAAAGAAATAGGATCACATTCTTCATCTATCTTTAAAAGCTATGCGGCATTATTACTTGCTGGGTAAATGTATGTTAGACATCATGGTGGATATGTAAACCTTTATTAGCTGCATCAAGAAATGATTTGCCTTTCCACATTTCCACCTGTGATTTGTTCCCTCTGCAGTATCACTCACACTCCAGTGTTTAAATTTATGTATGAAGAGACTTGCCTTTAATCATCAACCACTCTTAAGGAGAGCTTGTTCTTAAAACAAATAAAACATGTAGGTTTCCATTAAATCATGATGTCACCATAATGCCACCTTCTCAATATTATCCCTCTTTTTTGTCTTCCAGGATGTCTGTGAATGTCTCGCTGTGGATCTCTCCTCCCAACGATCAGGTCAACGTCTCCGTCTTCTCCCTCATGAACTCCTCCTCTCCCCCCTCTCCTCCCCCCTGGCGAGCGCCCTCCTTCACTGTGGCGGCTCAGTGTCGCGTCATCGCCACTGTGGTTCTGTTCGTGTTCGCCGCCTGTAGTAACCTGTCCGTCTTGATCAGCGTGTGCTGGGGGCGGGGCTACCGTCTGGCCGCTCACCTGCGCCCACTTATCGCCAGTCTAGCATCGGCCGACCTGGTGATGACATTCGTGGTGATGCCACTGGATGCTGTGTGGAACATCACGGTGCAGTGGTACGCCGGGGACGTCATGTGTAAGCTACTGTGTTTTTTGAAGCTGTTCGCCATGCACTCAGTGGCGTTCATCCTGGTGGTGGTGAGTCTGGACCGGTACCGTGCCATCCTCCACCCACTGGACTCCCTGGATGCTGGACTCAGGAACAGACGGATGCTGCTGGTGGCGTGGACGCTCAGCCTGCTGCTTGCCTCCCCACAGGTAGATAGTAGTTGAATATGTGGGTCCAAGCTCGCCTTGACCCAACTGTTGTTAGATCAGGGACCTGATTTTTTTGTTTTGAGGTCTAAACGACTTAAAGGAACTAAAAGTTTGTGGAGTTTATCCATTTGGTTTATTCATCCTTCAGTACTAAAATAGGCTGTAAACACTGCTGACCTCAGATTGCTATTCTATGAGGTTTGGTCCAGATTTAGTTTGGTTTGGCATGGTGCATGATTGTGTTTTTTTCACTGTCAAAAATTGGGAAAAGATTAAAATAACCAATCAACAATGTCCAACTTTTTGGCACCCTATGGTTGAGTAGCAGAGGGTGCTTGTCAGACCCTAAAGGGCGGAGGTAGACTCACTGCACTCCGTTGATTGGTCGAAAAAAATCGTCCAGTCCCACTTTCACATAGCTGAAACATTTCACATATGCATGCCATGGGAAATATTTCACATCCATCTTGAAAACACCCCACAGATAGTGCTTTGGAAGGGCAGGCCCATTCAAGGTACATCCCATAATTCCGTCCCCTTAGCTGTTCTTTCCAATAAAGGTGAAAAAGCCCAAAAAGTAATCTGACAGGCAGCTATTGTCATGTCAATTCTTCATTAGTGGGGCCAGTTTGTAAATTAAACTCTTGCTGAAACTGAAGAAGCACAAAAACATCTTTTCCTCCAAGAGAGCTTTCAGCTAGGGATGCATGATACTGGATTTTTGCAGATATCCGATATGCTGATATTTTAAAACTTATTTTGCCCGATACTGATATTTAATTACATTTTTTTCCACTGTAAAAACACCAATTCCATGCTGTAATACAAATATTTTATTCTACATATTGGTAGTCTATCTTTTAAGAAACAGATTAAACATTTGATCTTTGAGGGCAATTAAAAGCAGCAAAATAACCTACTGGCACTGAGCTCCACAGTGCAAAAAAAAAAAAAATCTTATAAATTTAGATTGATTCTCCTTATTACTCAGCCAGTATGCAGGATGGCTCCTTGAGATACTCCTCACAAAGTGCTTTAAATAACAACAACAACAAGACAGATTCTTAAATGCAAAAAATCTACTGATAGTTCAGAGCTTAGATGTGCTTTTAAATTTTTAAGGCTCAAGATGAATAAAACTTCAACTGAAGTAGTTCTCCTGATTCTGCTTTAAACAATGCATCCACATCTCCAATAATGGAGAAAGGACATCTGCAGAGTGTGTGCCATGCATGGGAGACTTGGCACACAGAAGTCCGTCATTGCTTTTGCAATGTTTTGCGCACTGTCATGTAGGACGACATGCACGTTCTTTTTCTCTGTTTTCCATCTCTGAAACATGTTATCAAAAGCAATTGCGGCTGCTGAGTGAGCACTCCTCCTCATCTATCCACTGAGGCAGTAAGGCTCAACGTGCTAATAGGACGAACACTTGACATCCATATATCCGTGGTGAAGCTAATATGTTTAGCTTTAACGAGGAGCTTCTCTACGTGACAGGAAACAAAGTTTTACAGTTCAGGTAAGGCCACAAGCGCCTACTAGGTATAACGTAGTGGGGCTTTAAATGCATCACTAGCCCACGGAAGCCCGTATATTCTGCCACGCTGAAAGGCTGATTATCAAGAGCTATACATTCAATAATTTTCCTGTTCAGCTCCTTACCTTTGGGTGGTAACTGCTGTATTTTTTAGCTTTGTCAAATGACTTAAGTACAGGCTGCTGATGAGTTTTCCCTGGCATGAAGTTTTGTCATTCTTTATCTTAAGAAAGACCTTGTTGGCAGCAAGAAAGATACACTCTCAAGTTATATCTTGGACTTACAGTGTTTTTCACTTCATGATGCTGGATGGTCTTTGAGACAAATATGACAGGTGGTCTAATAAATTTGTTGAGCACTGCATGTTGAAAGAAGATGGATGGTCCAGGATACCTTTGAGAGAAAGAACAGGAAATTTCCACCAAGAAAAATCCAAAAAAGATGAAAAGGCGACCTCAGTCTCAACTACAACTCCTAGCTAGCTTAAAAGCTAACAACAACTGCCAGTAACTGCCACAGAACACTGCCTGATCAACAGGAGATTACTGAACGCTACCTATTGAGGTAGCATGGGTCAGGGCGTACGAAAGCAGTGGCCCGGGCTGGGCTGCAGGCTAGGCTAAGAGCAACCCCACACAAACCTGCCCCACCAAGCATCTTTCTCCCAGATGCCCACTCCCTCATCAGCAGGATGGATGATGTGAGGCTGCAGATTTCTAACCACCGCTTGGACCACTGTATTTGCTGCTACAGAGGAGACTGCCAAACATAATTTCGTTGCATTTTTACAATGCAATGACAATAAATGCCTGTCTATCTTGTAGTCATCAGGGTGACAGTTTTTTAGGTGCAAAATAAATGTGTGTTGTCGTGCTCCTCCTTGCATCACATGTACTTTACAAGCAATGCAAACAGCTACCTTGCTGTCTTGTTCCCACACCCCAAACTTCTCACACACAGCAGGCATGTTGAGTTTGGCGTCATCGCGTGCGCTTAATGATGACGTCACATTATTAGCCATACAGATCAGCGTAAATTTTGTTATCAGCTGATACCGATAATTAACTTTTTAAGCTCTTATCGGCCGATACTGATGTACTGCCGATAATATCGTGCATCCCTACTTTCAGTGTGGTTCTTTGCTCTTCTTTTAATGAAGAAATGTCCAGTTTTGATCAAACTGACTGAGATTAGGATGAGAAACCAGAAGATCAACTAAGAACTAGGACTTTGCAGGAATAACACTTACATTCAGAGGTTGGTTTGCTGTTCACTTGAATATTATTCTGATTTCTTTTCTCCTATGTCATGGGTGACTACATAAGGAAGTTCAAAGGGTTCTGTTTTCTACAAAGAATCTGTGGTGTCAAATGAACTTTAGTGGTTTTCCTTATCCAAGATTAACTTCTCTTCATCTATGACGTTGTGTTACCTCTGTGACCCTCTGAGCAGCTGATGACCTGTGGCATGTACCAGCAGTGATGAGATCTACAAGCAGGAGTTGATGCATTGCATTGTGTTGTATTTTAAAACCGACCAGGTGCTCTGTGCGTTTTCATTCCTGTTTGGGCCAGTCTGCTGCAGATTAGCAAATTTTGGCAGTGGCTTGTGCTGAAAATCGACTCCATATGTATCTCAAGCAGAGCAGAGTTAAAGTGGCATTTCTGGCATGTGCAAGAGACCAACCAGTGCACATCCTGTGGATTTAGAATACTGACTAGAAATGGAGCAGTTTGCCCTGATGTGAGCTTTCCATGCAGATAGCTGTGTAAACAGAGTATGTGGAATTTGAAGGGTACACTGCCTATCAAGTAAGTCTATGGTTGGTTGTTGAAATGCAAGCAAGAGCAATATTTATCATACCAAACTGTTCTGAACCAAACTAGACTGCATGGTGGAAATGGCACCATGTTATAGAAAAAAATCGAGAAAAAAAATGGAAAGTTTTTGGTGCCTGGTGGAATATCTCTTCTTTAAATACAGAAATATGGATGCATCCATGATTCACCAATGATCATGTAGCAGACGTTACAGCCTGTTTACATGCTGCAGGATAAATCAATCTATGGACATATTCCTTAAACTTTATTGCTCCAATTCATTTTTAACAGAAAGAACCAGCTTAAAACTCTTAAACATGGTCAGAAAGCTCCTCTTGTACAGATTAAAGGCACCTTTAGATGTTTTCTAGTTTCATCAAGTGGGTCAAAAACTGCTTCTTACGTCCTGGGATCTTTTCTTTGAGATGGAAGGATCCAGAAATAAAAGCGTGCTGCAGAGTACCTTGAATCTGATCTGTCAGTGATAAACCTGCAGGGTGAGCAGCTGCTAACCTGTACATCAGATAACTGCCATGACTGTGGGCAGATTACCTGCCCATCTTCTTCTACGCCATTCTGTGTTATTGTTCAGTTTTTCTGCTGTCAGGGTTGTTTCCCAGCGTGCATCAGGTGAGGGCAAAGCTGTTTTACAACATGAAAAGGCCAAGCTTGACAAGCAATCCTAATTCAGTGTGGATCACTGGCAAGAGAGCAGAAAGCAGCTGCAGAGAAGAGCAAACAGCAGTTTAAAGGGAGTAAAATCAATGTTCAGTATTAGTGTTCACTTAACAGAACCTCATCAGTTGAATTGATTGAAAACAGAAACACAACCACATTCATTCTCCCAGCAGCATTTTTGTTATCTTGCTTTTGCAGCACTAGACTTTCCTTTGTTATTGTAACATTTAATGTTTGTTGTAAATGAATCTATCTTTTGTTTTCAAGTAACTCTGTGTTCTCCTGTTATTTGTCATCGGCTTAGAGCCCACTGTGACACACTGCAAAAAGTTGCATTTTCTTTCTATCGATATGGACATTTCTACAAGCGTAGAATTTACTTTTTCTATTCTAAAAAAAAAAAAAACCAACAATATTTCAAGTTTTGTTTTCTTTTTTTTTTCAAACTTAAAGGATTTCCAGTTAGATCTCTTTATGGTCCAAACATCAATGTATATCAAAACTTGATGACAACCCTACTGTGATGTCTGAATGACGATTTTAAATCTAAAAGAACCTTATTTTCCCTGCCATTAATAAATATTTAATTCTTCATAGTTCAGTTCAGATAAAGCACAACCAAATACCTGACAATTTACCCACCATCCTTATTTACCGTGCAGCTGGATGCTGCTGAAAAGATCTCGTATCTAACAGCGTCATCATCTCTAATCAAGTGTGTTGATGTTTGTGTTGTGCATTAAAATGGCTTTAATACACAACATGGAGACAAAGAACGTCTAGAACTGGAGCTTCTTTGTCCCAACTTTTAATTTAAAGTTTGTTTTATGGAAAAACAAACTTCAGCGCTGTTTTTCTGTGACTTCATGAAACTCATCCATCATCTCTCCTCGCTCTCTCCATTCTCAGCTCTTCATTTTCCGGGCCATTAAAGCAGATGGAGTGGACTTCACTCAGTGCGTGACCCATGGAAGTTTCCAGTATCGGTGGCAGGAGACGGCATACAACATGTTTCACTTTGTGACGCTGTATGTCTTCCCGCTGCTTGTCATGACTTTCTGCTACACTCGCATCCTCACCAAGATCAATGGGCAGATGCACAAGAGCAAAGGTGTGTGACTCTACAGAAGACTAGGAGGGACATTTTTACACCCAGTACCACACAGCAGCTGCTGAGTTACAGTATTACTCATCACATACAAGGTCTTACTAACTTTTATGGTATCATTAATGCTTGATGAATTTATATTAAAAGAGACTAAATAGAGACCAAAAAAAGCAAGTATAGTCTGTATACCAGCGCATCGCTGCACTACACCACAGTAGGGTATTGGTTAGATTTAAATGGCCAATCCAGTCAAGCGACCAATCACAAGGAAGTTTTGATCAACCAATTAATTAATCAATCATTCGGTCAAACTATGTACAACACCAATTTATAACCAAGAGGGCTCAAAGAGGTTAGATCTAGACCAGTCCCTGTGTGTGAAGATGCCTTAAAAGTGATGGCAGAACTGCTGTTAACACTTTCACTTCCACACTAAGAAATCCATTAGCAAAAAATTATTTGTTGGTAAAATTGTGTTCCTGCCGCTTCCTTTAACAACATTTGAGGTTTTTATTTTTCAGATTACCCAATCAGGATGCAGATATGGTTGACTTGCCCGTTTAGGGTTATTCTGGACATGTATGGATTTCTTTCATTTCTGCTACAAAATGTTGTTTTGTTTCCACATAAAATCATCCCAGTGAGTAGAATTTGTTTAAAAAACCTTTAATTTATTTAACTAATATATTTCTTGACTTATCTGTAAATATTTTCAAACAGCAATGTAATTTAATAGAAATCAAATACAGCCCACAATGCTAAGTTATTCACTGTAACAGAAATTCATTGAACATTTATGAACAGTGATGTAAACAGGCATCATATTTCCACATCACACTTGTCTAACTTTCTCACTAGACCACAGAGTGTGACACTATGACATTATCAAACACCTGCATTCACTTTGAGTGGTATGCCACACAGCACTGCTTTTTGTTGACCATTATGCCTAAGAGATACTAAGAAGCAAACATCATGGTTTCTATCATTACTGCAGTAAATACAACAATAATACATCTCTTTAGAAATGTTCCAAGTACAAAATTTGCTTTCACTAACTGGCAACTCAACTGAGTGATTGACCCAGGTTTCTGAGGAATCCTAGCTATATATTTTATTATCAAATATATTTCCTTAAACAAAAAAATGATTGTTACAGGGTCTAGAAATGATATGTGGAAAGATTTTTTTCTTTCCTGGATGTTTGCTCTTACTCTGTGAGATTTCTGAGTAGCTGTGCAGAACCGAGACACATCCGTTTTTTTCCAATTTTCAGACAATGATATTTATGCACAGCAGTGCCACCCAGTGGATATAGTAGGTGTTGCATACACTATTCAGTGAGATAAATGGAGATAAATAGTCTAAGATAGGTTTTCAGAGTTTTAAATATGGTTGTGAAAAAAGGGCTTCATATGATTAATGGACAGGGATACTTAGTGGATTAAAAGTGTGCTTATTCATACATTAAGGGCTTCATGTACACATCAGGATACTCTGTGGAGACAGGGAATAAGAAAAGATGAGACGTGTCTCTAGTCAACCTACTCGGAAGACTCTATTGGGTTTTATAGGCACATGTAGAGCTTTCAAATTTCAGCCTTTGTTTTCATGATTTTTAAAGAAAATATTGTAGTTTGTCTAAGCATAGAGCTGGTTTTGTCCGTGATTTCTTTACTCAGAGTTTTCTTTGTTGTTCCAGCAGAGGGTGAGCACTGCCTCAGACGAAGTGGAACCGACATGATCCCCAAAGCCCGAATGAAGACTCTGAAGATGACCATTGTCATCGTCAGCTCCTTCGTGATCTGCTGGACGCCCTACTACCTCCTTGGGATCTGGTACTGGTTCCAGCCAGCCATGATCAAGCACACGCCAGAGTACGTGAACCACATACTGTTTATCTTTGGGAACCTGAACTCATGCTGTGACCCGGTCATCTACGGCTTCTTCACCCCGTCCTTCAGAGCCGACCTTGCTGATGTGTTGGTGTGCTGTCGTCGAGGTCGTCAAGCTAACAACGCCTCACCTCGATCCGTGGACCGTCTGTCCGGGCGATGTCACGGAGCCGGCGTGGAGATGGAGTCTGACCTGAGCTCAAACCCGCACAGTGGGAACCCTGGATAAACAGACGCTGCTGTGACAAAATAAAGATTTTAAAATGACGATGTCAGCGGTTTCAAGCTCAGAGAAATCCATCAGGACGTTTGCATGGTTTCGTTGCTCTGTGGAGCGTTTCTTTGAGCTGTGATGAAGATCCTCGAGGTCTGCACAAACCCTTGCTTATTGCAGTTTCTCACGGTAACGCCCTTTCTTGTTCTCCATGGATTCTTGATATCACGATGAGAACAAATGTGCTGCAAGACCCATGAGTGCCAAAACTCACAAAATCAATATATCCTCTAATAAAAAGGGAAGGTTTTACCTCCATAAACAGATATCAGCATAATAATATATGCAATGAGATGTTTGGGGTATGTAGTGCTTGTTTCTTTTTGTAGTCATTCCCAGTAGATGCTTCAGGAAAATTTAGTAATCAGAGTACATGTGAAGAGCAGAAAAAGGAGGAACATACTGGCCAAAAGCAACCCAAACTGAGAGATATCCAGACTTACTTTGCATTTGAGTGCAAAAGTGTATACAACAAGATTTTTGCGTTTGTTGCACTCTGGTTTTAATTTACAGGCTGAGTAAAACTGAGTAATGATGTTTCAGGAAAAGTGTGGTTGTGCAACAGCTGTAAATTTCTGTAGTTCATCGTGGTTAATCTCCCCGTTTTTAAGCATTTTCAAAATTCCACAACTTTGCATTTTGTAGGACCTCCTGCAGATCTGGCTTTGTTTTGGAAGAAAATAAGTTACTTTAGATAAAATGAAGATTATGACATGAGCTTAACTGTGAAAAAGGAATTTGTTATTGATCAGAAAAGAAATAAGGGAACAGTAAAAGGTAAAATCTTTGATAACACAAGGCTCAGATGACTTGACTTGTCCACTGAGCTGGCTGTGAGTTTTTTAAAGTGAAATGAGACATTAAGTGGTGGATACATTTTACGTCACTGTGGCTGCAGGGAAATGCTGAGATGAATCATGGTTTAAAAAATTGAATGTACAGATGATGGATCTTAATTGATCAGGATTAATGCGTTAATGCTGATGGGCATTTGTGGATGCCTTGGATGCTGCCATTGTATCTGTGGCTGTGAATGGTGAGAGCAGGGAAGTTGTAGAACAGTGCACCTACCTTGGCAGCGTAATCCATCAATCTGCTGACTGCAAGGCTGAGATCAACAGCAGACTTGGCCTTGCACATGGGGTGGTATCTGAGCATGCAGACAAAAGTCAGAGTCTTTTGGTCCTTAGTCCTTGATCTTACTATACTCTGGTGAGGCCTGGATGTTGACTGATGGCTAGAGGCACTGGCTGAACTCCTTTGTAGCAACCTCTCTTCTGCAAATCTGTAGGTATCGTTGGCAAGATCATGTGTCTAGAGAGCAGGAGAGCAGAGATGGGAAGGGTCAGCTGCCTGATACAGGCGCATGTTGTCCTTTCTGGGGCCTAATCCAGCATATACTGGGTGGCCAGGACCCAGTGGGCTGGTCCAGACACCGGGGGCAACCATGTGCATCATGGAGGGGTTAGCTGGGAGGACACCTGGAGAGATGGAGCATGGGCCTGGTGCATGCCTGGAGGATGGCCATCAGGAGGCTGGAGAAGTATAAGACTAAGGTTGATGCAGCAGTGCCAACCCAACATATGTATCCATACCAGACCTGACCTGACGACAGACTTGGATCATACACATGAAAACAGCCCCTTAACCCCAAACACACTATACAACGCACGTCCAAACACCTGTCCCATTGTTTTCGTTGAGCAATCCCACTTTGGCAGTGGCTGGACGTGCTGTGGCATTAATGTAATTTCCAGAGAGGTAGCTGGTGAAGTTTTTACTTGTCTTAATAGTGGTTTTGTATATCTTGCCTGCCATAGTATTAGCTCTGTTTGAGAGCAGAGAAGAAGAAATTTTGGTTAAAATACACACATTAGATAAGTAATGCTGGTTTATGGCATAGTGGGTGACAAGATGGGACTTTCCAGTGTGATGGTCTGAACAAACCTATAATTGTGTTTATTTCATAATGCAAGTCCTTATTCAGAAATCTCAAAATGTTTATGCACAACTCACTAGCTGTTAGATTTGGGCTCCTGGTAACTGTTAAACTGTACATTTTCCGTATTTTAAGCTTTAAAATCGTAGATCACTAAATATTTCCCATTTACGCCCATTCATTTGGATGGAATGCTTTCAACAAGCATCATTTTGACAAAGTACCTTGATGGATTGCTCCTCCTAAAAGTCGCAAGTCTTAACTCTCTCTCTTCTTCCTAGTCTCTTTGACTCTAAATGGCTCCATCCTGAATGAAAATCAGGCTGCATTAAAGAAGACTTAACTAGAGACACTGACCACAACTTTGTTAGCATAATCTGCTGGGAAGTAGGAAAGCTTTATCGGAAACTCGTATACAATCAGGCTGCTTTTACAACCAGCTCAGTCGCCCCCTGGTGGCCATACCTTGGCATCACTTTTGAAAATTCAGTGGCTAAGGCCATGTTTACTTGACAGTGATTTCAGGCGAACCTTTTAACTTCATTTTGTCAGTTTGTTTAAATGACTGCAGCTTTGTGCACCTGAAAATGACATGTTTTGGACACTGATGTGTTCGCCATTATTGTAAATTTACACCTCCATACTCTGTAGAAGGAACAGGAAGTGAGCATGCGCGTGTTGTTTCATCACAGTTACACTGCCATCCACAGGCCTGGCATTGATACTACAGTGTTTTTAGTTTTTGCTTAGTTATGTCTCCATTTTCAGAGGCTCAATGCCATGTAAACATGGCCTAAGTCCACCTCTTTAAGGCACAATCTATAATGTTTTTTAACTCTTCTTGTATTTTTTTTTCTTGCAATACTCGTGAGCAACAAACAAGTCCAAATATGTACGTGTCTCATTCTCACATGAACTCACTGTAAACTCCACTGGAGCCTGATTAAACTCAGTTCTTCCAAAGTGAAGCACATCAAACCGTCTGCATCGACACTACCTCTGCAACCCGCCAATGGGATAATCAGCAAGTCCTGCATGATTGTAAAAACAATGACCAACAGAAGTTTATACCGTAGCCTATAGAGAGATTTTATCAAAATATAAAGGATGTCATTATTTACCAAAATATTTGTAATAGCAAGAAAGTACTTGTGACATATGCAACACTATAAGATCGACAGATGTGCAATTTATGGTATTTATATGTAACTATGTATTGAATGTGAGTGCACCATTATTATATTCTTTAAAGTGCACGAAGATGTAAAGAACCTATGCTCAATAAAGTCTATCATCAATATCAGTGGATATCATTGTGTTTTACTGCAGAGATCAGTAATGCGGGTGTGGTTGGATCATTTAGGTACTTTGAGTAAGATTTCTCATATGGGAATATCCCAAAGCAGAAGTGGGCACACGGATGTTAACCTGATGTATCGGCCTGGTCATTCTAAGAACAAGTGTCACCTTGAAGCTTTGACAGATGGATTAGCCTGATGACAGACACGGGATCTGGAACAATCTGTCAGCTATGTAAGATTAGGAGCATGCCTGAATCAAACAGAAAAAAAAAAAGGTGCGGCACAGCACACCAGACATTAAGTTTCATTCACTTGGCAACAGAAAACAAACAAACACAAACAATTTTAAACAAAATCTTTATTTGGTTTTAGGCATGTTGGGACGTGTTCAATAAGGAGAAAAAGTCGGACATTAAGATCTGCAGACAAACAGAGACCAGGCTGTTATAGCTTTTAAATAATGATCATAATTAATGATCTAATTTTGCTCTAAAATGGTGTTTGTTTTGTGTCAATTAGACATTTATTTAAAAAGTTTTTTAGTCTTTGTGCAGCTTTAAACGAAGATGAAATATGGCTTCAAATACAAGTAGCTTATAGTCTGGTATCATCAGGATACTTCACTGAAAATTAAATGCAATTTACATTGAGTATGTCCAATTAGTGCCACCTTTTCTATGGCAAAGTGCTGGTGTTGTTTTAATCTAAATAAATAAATAAATAGCATTGAAGGAGTCAGTTTTGGCAAATCACAAAAATACGTAGATGTTATGTCGTTACAGCTTAGGTAAGAAGTGCATTTACGCTGAGGTTTGGATTCTTTAGAATAAACCAATTGTGTTTTGCTTAACTTGGTTGCCACATGTTGTAATTTTGGGTTAAATGCAGGAACTTTTCCTGGTACCAGGAACCTTTTGGGGGTACTTAAACAGTCTGGAAATCTAAAGTAAGTTTCAGGGATTTTATTTCAACCCTCCCTAACTTGGAGAGAACATGGTGTAAACTTGTGGAGAATGCTGGCTCCTTTAAAAGAAGTTTTGGGGACTGAAATTTGGGTGAAACGGTGTTGGAAGAGGGGTCCTAGGGCTGTACAAGCTGAACTTATTCAATAACTAATCACATTGTTGCCATGTGGTCTTTTACTGTAAAATTCTGCTTCACCTACAGGAAGCACACAACTTCCTATAGGTGAATTTCCAAGGGAAGTTGGAAATTCTAAGTTCAGAACTGGAAGGACTTGGCCTGTTTACATGAAAAGGCCACGGAAACGTATAAGTTCCACCAAGTGGAGCCACAGCAGGTATTTTTGGTACAACTTCATCAACCTTACCTGCGATTTTTTTGTCATTTGCATGAACTGACACCATTAGAAATACTTTTTTGTAAATGTTTGACATTAACATGTAAAATAAAGTCCTTATTGGTCTCTGGATGTCTGCTTCTCACCAGGAGTCCGTCTTTTGCCTCCAAACTTTGTAATTTTGGCCAAAGACCGAGGAAGAACCTCAGTTATGACAGGTTAAAGCTTTAAGTTTTCAGTCCTGTGGAAAGCTTAGAGATCAGAGAGGCATTAAAATTATTAAAGCATTGTTTCTCCTTGGTACTAGCAACCAGTTTCTACTTTCCTACATTTTTTTCTAGTTTTTGTCTTTCTTTATCATCTAGTCGCTGGCTCTTCTGGGCAGAATGTGAGTTAAATTTATCGTCTCTGGAAACACTCACATCACCTGCTGAAAAACAAAAACCATCTCAAAGAAATCCTAATCATCTCATCCGTACACACATCAAATGAAAAAGGAAACAAATCATCATAATTAATGTTATCAGAGCTAAAAATAATTATAATAACAATTTTAAACTTTCCAACAAAAGCGAACATTTGTTTTGGCACCGTCTCCTGAGCACAGCAGGAAGAACAAAAAGACTCGAATGAAAAGAGGCAGAAATGAATCAAACAGAAGCAACAGATGCTTTCCATTTCAAAAACTAGTTCGACATCTACACACTTCACGCTACGAAAACACATAGACTTTTTGGGTCTTTGTTTCAAATACACTTTTTGGTATCGCATTGGTTCAGCTGGTTTTAGAATGTTAGAGGTTAGATGTTGGAATAGCCCTTTTTGTTTCATATTGCTCTTTCTTTGAATCATCTTTAACACTCATAAAGGGGAACGGTGAACCTTGAGGACCTTTAAAGCTTGAGGAAATGCACAATTCAGATCTAAATTAGTTAAACCTGGTTCATTTTTATCTGAGAAACTATTTTAAAGTCCATCTGAAATCACAGTCAGCCATTTTTGACACATTTTGATTTAAGTAAATGTTTAAATGATAGCGCTCAATTAAAGTTCCTGTTAATTGTTTGGTAAGGAAGTCTGTATCTGTCTTCAAGGATTTGCTTTTAATGTCTAAAATGAAAAAAGCAGACAATTTCATGCTACCCAGAAAAGAGAAAGGAAGGAAACATTGCTAAAGGAAACTTCAAAACTGACCTAATCAAGTATTAGAAGGAAGGAAATGTACCTAAAACAGACTAATCACTTCAGAATGCAACAAAAAAAAAGATCTTTAAACAAATGCTCAGGGTACCTTAAAACAGACATGAAAGATTCCTACAACAGTACGGTCTGCATAAAGAATAACTGAAATGAAAGAATGTACCACAAAACAATGCTTATGCTGACCCACCAATGTAGGGTGCCTTGAAACAGCCTCTAACAGATACCTAAAACAGACCAGACTACATGTTGTGTTAAAAAAAAACAAAAAAAAAACAAAAAAAAAAACAGAACACAGATGCTAATAGGTACCATCAAACACTAATTAGAAGGAAAAAAAGATTTAGAGAAAGAGAACGTCAAAAAAGGCAACTAAAGGTACCTAGAAACAGTGTCTTGGTGGTACGATAAAATAGACTCTACCACATGTACGACTTAAGAAAACCTACCTTACCCCTAGTGCTAACAGGACCTCAAAATAATCTTGATTCATGTGAAAGATAATGGACTGTATAAAAGAAGCTAACTGAACATAAAAGCAGATATTAAAGGGTGCCATGAAGCAGCATGTAAAATGGACTTCGAAATGCACCAACCCAAATTTTAGAATGGATTCTAAACGGGTCTTTTCACTGATTTAAAGGCGATCATAAAACAAGTCAATCTATACATAGGAATGGAAGAAACTTTCTGAGAAATTCTTAAGGGTATTCAAAAGCAGATCAAACTTGATTTGGAGAAGAAAAAAGAGAGAAAACGGGTGCGTCCCTCAAACCACCTTAATGGAAGGTTATATCTCAAAAAAGAGGGGTAAAACAAAAGATTAAAAAAAACATTGTTATGAATGATGTAGGTCAGCTCCAAAATGGTTGGAGAAAAATATAAGGCCATGCTGACAAGAAAGGCCTCAAGGTACCTTAAAACAGATAACATTTTTGGTTTAGAAAGTAATGATACCCTAAATGAAATGCTATGGGTACTCTGAAACACCAACTAAAGGCTATGTCGAAACAAACAGTATGACGTGTCAGAAAGGTTGAAAATAGATTTCTGTTAAGTTGCTACAGGTACCTTCAAACATATGCTGAATTTGACCGGCAAAAATAAAACAACAATTTCATAGGTTTGATGAAAAGAAAATGGCACCTAATTGCCACGAAACTAAAAAATATTAAGTTTGAATTTTTCATTTTGAAAGTTTATATTGCTTAATTTGATTTCAGGTAAACTTTAAATAAATGTATGTATAACCATATAACATTTCTAATCTAAATTTGTGGTTCCATCATAAAGCTGCAGCCCTCAAGGTTCATCTTTTGTTATTTCAATATAACATGTATTCCATTATGCTCTCAAGCATGTGTCTGTGCTTTGGCTATGAGGAAGTGTAAAGGTAGAGAATGAATGTTAAAAACGTAGAAGTATTTGGTTACATATTTCTTTACGATATCTAAATATTTGGCAAGAATCCTACTACTTTAGTAAAAGGAAGAATTTATAGTATTGACATTTAAAGTCTTTCAAAATATCCATCATCTTCATTTGGTCGCTTTTTAGAATACAATGTTAGAATCAACAAAATAGAGCTCCATGTTGAAGGGGTCAACCTGCAATGACTAAAGGACAAGAAAAATATTATTTAAAAGAATGGAAATTAAATCATGAGCAAAACGTTTTTTGGCTTGGTTTCAGTTAAAGCACTTCACACGCTGGCGACCCCTTCAATTAGGAACAAGTCTCTTTTAAAATAATTGGTTGAAGAAAAGGAAAGAAAACCATGAAATGTTTACATCTTTGGGGATCTTTCAGCTTGGTTTTCATAGATCGTTTTTGGATATGCTGACACGGTGAAACACAAGCGTCGTCGTCCGTGCATGCAGGCAAGTTTCACCTTCTTTAGCCGCCAACGCAGAGTCGTCGAGGTCCCAGGGTGACCAATTTGGCATCTGGAGAGCTAACTTGGCAGCATTAGCCTTGGTCATTTTTGGCTTTTCTTCAGTATGCCATCAAGTTTGTGAGGCAAGACTTCATAGAAAAAATTGAATGCTGGCTCAAAAAGGCTCGCCAAGCACTCTTTGGTCCATCTTTTCTACGAGCGACATCCGCACGGTTATGTCTTTGGAGATGGACACCTGGGATATTTGGAAGCCATGGATAACAAGACAGGAAGTTGAAGATTTCCACCAAAATATGATGGAAGCAGAAGGCGACTGAGACATTGTTAAGGCTCCTTTCGATCTCTGGTACGGTAAGGCTTGGGTTGTGTCAGTGGGAGTCAGGCTCTGCCATGGTCACACCCTCCATGGTGGTCGTCCTGGTGAGCACTCTTTGGACTGGCCTGGTTGGCGGCTGGCACGGTACACTGGCACTGGTTAAGGAAGTATTCACTGAACGGAAAGCTTTATAGGGTTTTTTTGGTCGAGGTAGTCGAGCAAAAAGCAGCATCATCAGGCTAACATCGGCCTCATCTATGGCTCAAATATCCTTGTCAGACTGAGGTAGCTTTCTTTGGAGGTGTGAAGAAGACTTAAGTGAAGAACAAGTTCTTCAAAATGGCATTTATGGCTATAGACAATCATTTCTAATCCGCCTCTCACCTCCGTAAGGCTTTCGCGAAAGGCCGCTACGTTTCTTCCCTTTATTATTGCAGAGAAACGGAAGGCAAAGTCAAGAGTTTTGTCATGGCAGACTAAAACAGGTGACAATATTTGGCTTCATTTTGGTTTTTAAGGATCGCTGTGCAAATCTCATGTGTCTACTCACCAGAGGAGATCTGAGGAATAAAATATTTTGGTTATGGATCAGACTCCTACTGGAAAAGTTGTACAAAAGAACTTGACAGGACCTTTTCTGAAGAGGCAATGCTTGTTGAAGACTTTCCACATGCACATGTGCACGTGCACAGGCAATAAAGGCATTAAGCTTTGGTTTGAGGTAGGCATGGAGGATCAGGGAGATGGGGAGGCATTAAAGCATTCTGTTATAGGGTTTTTGGAGGCTACTCTTGGGTGGTTAGCAGCAGGCTTTAGGGGAAACAGAAACTACGACAGACTGCCATCAAAAAGTGCAGAAGATGCTCATTGATAGCAGTCAGGGGGTTTCTAAGTGAGGCTGTTGGAGGGTTGGGGGAAGGGATGTTGGGTGTTGTTAGCCAGTGTTAGCCAGTGACCGTGCCAGGCAAACCAGACATGTGTTGCTCAATGACGACTTGGCACTGTGAAGTACAGACCTGGAAAACAAGAAATATGATGTTAAGGCTCCATGTGGCTGGAGAGATCCACCAGAATTGCCAATATCTATTTCTGCTTTATATTTCTCTAAGAAATCAGTCTCTACTTATCTACAAACAAGACTGGTGAACCTCTGCCCATCTTTACTTCTGACAGACTCTGACTCTCTGAAATGCTCCTTTTATACCCAGTCACGTTACTGTCATGTTGCCAATCACTCTAATTAGTCACAGAAAACAGCTCCAGCTGCTTTCAATAGTACCTCTTACTTTTCCAGCCTTTTGTTGTCCTGTCCCTAGGTTTTTGTTACATGTTGCTGCCAGCAATTTCAAGATGAGCAAATTGTTTTTATGAAATGGTAAAATTTCTCAGTTTCAAAATCTGATGATCTGATTTATGTTCTACTGAGGATAAATTTGGGGTTTACGAGATTTGCAAATCATTACATTCTGTTTTTACATTTTACATAACAACCCAACTTTTTTGGATTTGGGGTTGTATATGATGCAGTGCAAATGCATGTAGCTATGTTTGTAACCCAGTCATGGTCTCTCCTGTCTTATAATTTAAAATTGCAGTAAACATCAAGGTTCCCTATAGAGTTATATTTATAATAACATATGATAAGTAATGGCTGTAATTTTACAATAAAACTAAATAATCATAATAATAAACATGTCTGAAAGAAGCTGAAGTTATTCGGAGTGACTACCTGAGGCACTGACTCCATCCTGGTCCGGTTCGCTCCGTCTTTAGGTACCCCGTTATGTCCCGTGTTTTCTCTAGGTACAGTCCAGTTATCCTGAGTCCCTTTGCTGCAAAACAGACTAAAAATGTGCCAGCTTTTAGTAAAGATGTTATACAATGAAACAAAAACACAGCCAGGGAACAAGCCTAACTCAATGTTATTCCCACATTATTCTTTAGACTTCATTTTAACCAGAATGACTGATAGTATTTATATTTTTGTGATATTTAGGTGTACATTTGTGACCACCAACCTTCGTCTATATCCAAACATAAGGAAGAGCACACAGAAGATGATGCAGGCCGTGCCAATGTGGATGCCGATGACGATGCTGCCCAGCGAGGCTTCTCCTTCTCTGCACTGACACAAACTGTTTCCTCCTGCAAAAATACCACACAGGCACAAACAAGGTCATGCTCGCTGTACGATTTATCTCACTGAGAGATGCAGGGTGGAGGTCCTTGTCTGGAGGTTTGTCTGCAGGCATAACCCTTTAGTGCTTTATTTATGGTAACAAAAATAATAATAAAAGAGGTAGAGTTTGTCTGGTTTTGATCAGGAGTATTACCACAAAACAGCATCTATCTAATATTTCAAATGTCTTTATAATGCAACTTTTAGCAAACCATCTTCACTAATTACTCAAGTCCTAAAAGGGCATGCGTAATGTTTTTATTTTACTCCATTTCATGCTATGACAGGGCAATTTTGGTCATTCTCTTGTGATCTTGACTAAGAATAGTAGAGTTTTTTTTTCTTGATCTTATGCTTCCAAAATCAAATCATTTTATCCATGAGTCAGGGTGTACATTTGTGCAAAGTTTGAGGAAAATCCCTCACAGCGTTCTTGAGCAAGGGATGAACATGAACAGTGATGTTGACCTTTGACCAAGAGTTTCCAAAATTTGATTAATTCGACCTTAAGTCAGAGTGGATATTTCTGCAAAGTTTGAAGGAAATCCCTACAAGTGGTATTCAGATATTGCAGATATTTACAAATGGACAGAAACTGGCACGAGACAGAAAATCTGTTTTCTGATGATAAGAAGTATATTTTGACAAGGCCATGAAAAATTTAATTATTAGCATGGGTAAGACAAGCTTTATTCCTTGAAGTAATTAGATAAAAATGTAAAGATGTCAAGAAAACAACCAAAATGTACTGTTTCGATTAGCTCATGGGGGCTCGTCCGGGATTCATCTGTTAAAGGATTACCCCATTTATGCTGTACGGACTAAATTAAAATATACAGATTTTCACTTTGCCCTTCTGTAATTTGTGTCACCTGAAGTAATGATTATATTCATAGCTTTGATAAGAAGATTGAGAAGTCGGATTTAATATCATAATACTTGATTTCTCTCCTTTCTTTCTTTATATATGCTGCAGACTTTTAAATTATGTCTGTAGAATTGATTCTGTAAAAAAAAACCTCTTATAAAGCATTTGCATCCATGATGCATCATATTTAAATAAGTTCCCACTTTGTAATTTGATATAATCAGTTTTTCACAAGTTTTTAATACTCATCAGCTTATTAACTAGAATAAAATTGCAGGTCATTGAAAACCTGGTTGTATTTTCTCCTGTCTTGAGCATCAAGGACTAAAAGGTCCAAAGCTTCTGGGATTTTTCTGGAAGATTACTGCAGCTGAGTCCTGCCCTTATGACTACAAAGTAATCCTTGGGGGGGGGCACCTGATGGTTGCACTGAGTGTTTGACAACATAAGAGAAACAATCCCAACAGAGGCAGATTATTTTTTCTAACCTAAAACTGCTGTTACATGACTCTCCATAAAGCATCAGGCTACACTATAAGAGAAGGGGTTTTTCCTTTTAAATACACAGGAGATGCTGTTCTACTTTTGCCATGATCAGTGATTTTGGTGTTTAGCATGCTCAGATCTACAATGATGTTTGTTTAACACCTTGCCCCAACATCACATGAGCTTCAAATATTGCTTTGCAACACTGTGCATTGGACTCCACTTGTGCTTTTATTCCAACCTGGAGAAACAGAAGTGTGTCGCTTTGTATTGAGGAGACTTTGATGGCTGTGAGCTGGATAGTTTTGCTCCTGTGCTGACATAAGTCAGAAAACAACAATCATAATCAAATAAATCCACTTTAATGGGTCTTGAGCATGTTTGTAACCTTGAATAAAATGTTTTTTTATTCTGTAAAAACATGCTTGCATTTTTTTTTCTGCATTGCACTTGGAGAACTTGCTAAACTCCACTGCAGTATTTAGTATGAGCTTACCAGCAGCCGGGTCGCTCACGCCTTCCTCAGCCAGTGACACCAGTCTCTTTGAACAGTCGCTCTCCCCGTTTCCATTATAAGCCACCAGTTTGACTTCATACACGGCACCAGAGTCTGTAACAGAGAGCAACAAAGGGTTAAAACGTCTAGACTTCTCATCTGCTTTAGATTTGATGAATCAGTGGTTGAAAGTTCACACCAGAAACATTAGAAGGAAAACTGGATTAACTTTGAAGAAGAAAATGATCAAATCGTCTAACATTTGTAATTTCACAGCTCATAAAGAGGCACAGCTGTATTGTGTCCCAATAATATCATATGATATCTTTGTTACAATTCTGTAGGTTAAAGCTTCTTTCTGCACTAATAACTTATTTTACAGTTTCCTATGAAACCAGATATCTTCATGATTGTATTTCAGGCTGTCTGTTTGACTCGATCAATACGTGGAGCCAACATGTTTTGCAAAAACGGATGTTTTCTTTTAAGTCTATTTGCTGCTTGTGTCTCCGACTTTAAAGAAAGATGAACTGACGAGGTGATTGTCATGCCACAGGCCACTGCATCAGACATGATTATTATTGATCGGATCAATATGTGTTCAGAGCATCATCCATGCAGTGACAGCAGCTGTTAGAGACACTTTAAACAGCAGAAGTCGACTGATAATATAGGCCCAGTCATTCCCGGCTCATTTATCGGTCGATAACCAGCCGCTGTTATTTACGCCATGGCCTAACAAGGAGGAACATTTTCCCAGAAAGGAGAAGACGTTGTCCTTGAGGCATGTTTCATGCATCTCCTCATTGCAATGGAGTGAAACAGCACAGAGTCAGTTCATTCAGCTGGTGTATTTTTTTGTTCTGTAGGTGATCTGGATAAATGGGTCGTCATGGTAACAGGTATGAAACCTGGAGGGGTTGCTATGTAAACAAAGATGGAGGAGAAAGAGATAAGTCTATTTAGGATTACAGACAAAGAGTGGGTGACGTCTGGGTGGGAGTATTGACACTTCAGATCAATTGTTTCCATCAGGAGCTCCACTGCTCCTTTGTGCGGTTAAATACGGGAGGAGACATCTTCAATAAGTCTCTTAAACGCACAGTCTCACTGATAACAAAAACAAAAGATGGGTGATAGAATTGCAGCTGAATAATCGGGGTCCATCATGAATAAACAGCACAAAATATGACTGATACAGCAACAGAACAGCCGCTTCCTTGTGAAGCAGACTTTGACCCAACATCCAGGGTTTCTACAGCAAGGATAAACATGCCAGGTCAAGACAAGTCCCACCACAACTCTAAAGATCTGAGGGACTTTCAGAGCATTTTCAGGGCATGTAAAAACTCTATGGAAAAATGTTCCAAGATGTCACAGTTTTATGTCCACAGATTTAGTCACATCTCATAAATGTTTTAGTACCAGTACCAACCAGAGACACAAACAAAGGGAAGATTTAACAGACGTAGTCAGGCTCACCCAGCTTTGTGATGGTGTGGGCATTAATGTGACAAGGCAGCTGGATAGGCCCCTGAAAGTCAGCATGGGGGACCCTGCGGTATGACAGCCTGAATCCTTCAGCCTTGCCGGCCTTGCTTGGGAGCTCCCAGAGGACCTGAACGGCGCTGGTGTTCACCACCTTAGTGAAGAAGGTGGGAGCAGTCGGCACTGCACAGAGAGATCATGATGAAAGCATTAGACAAAAAGGTATTGTCAAAGGAAGGAGATGAAGGAAGGTTTTTAAATATAAAATAAGCACAAAAAGACAACAGAATTAATGAAAATGGACATAAAGGTTAATACACTTTTAGTCTGCATCTCCTATAAAAAGCTATTAAACAGTGGTATTTGTCCCAAAGCAATTTACTTTTGACTCTGACTCAGGTAGATGATGTGCTTTGGTTTTTTTTATTCTATTGCAACAACTGCATTCCTCGCTTATGCCTGAGCTGCATTTGTGTGATGTGCCACCAAAAAATCTGATTATATCCATTATCAAATCCTTTTCAATATTTTGAATTTAAATCCTTATTATTATTAAAATAACCACCAGATATTGAAGGAAAGATGTAGCAGCATTGATCCCCCCTGAGCGTTTAGTGTTCTTACCGCCTCCTAGTGTTGTGGCGACCACAGTGCTAGACTGCTGGCTGGCTCCTAAAGGTGAGTACGCCTTCAGGTAGAGCGAGTAGGTGGTTGCTGGCTCAAGGTTAGACACGCTGTGCTGGAAGGTTCCTTTACTGATCGCCTCCTGTAGCTCCAGACTGTCCGGCTCTGAATCAAACACAAAAATTAAGGTCATTTTTTATTTTAAGCAAACATTTATCTGAGTACTGAAATGTTGCTTATGAGATTTTTTTCTGCAATTTAGAGAGAGTAAAGGAAATTGACAAGAAAAACAGTGAGGAATTCAAAATGTTCTGTACTCTTAAACACAATGTGCTCCAAAATCATCAAATCTCCTTTATTTTAAAGATCAGTGATTTCAGGAAGTACAGAAACTTTATGATCTTCAGTCAGACTTGAACTAAAACAGACATGTATAGAGGGAGAGCACTGTCTGAATTGCTTAAATATGTTGGCAACATTTGAAAACATGGGGGTAACTCGTGAGAAAACTATTGCTTCTTTCCTGTTCCACTCTCCCAAATGTTTGAGTGATTTAGACCGTGAACATGAGTTTTACTTCGATTTTGATCATTAAAATCAATAAACTGCCTAGTATATGATATCTAGTTTTTATTTTGTTATTGCTGAAGCATCAAACAGGTGTCAATATTTTTAGTGATCATTAGGCATCACGACATTTTTTTCAAAATCAGTTCATTGGACATTTCACTCTTCAGTGACTAAATAAAGCATTGACAAATATATAATTATATTTTACCTCACTAGATTGACATAAATGATACTGTCTTAGCCCATATCTGGTTTAAAATCTATCAGTATATCTTAAAAATACCACCACCCCAGAAATATACCAAAGTTTTAAATGCTGTCATTATGACAGCCCTATCTGTGACCCTCACCTCCAATCTTCCGGATATGCAGCACATATCCAATGATGCTCTCTGTGACGTTGGCGAGCGATTCGCTCCAGCTGATCTGCAGGGCTGTGGTGGACAGGGCGCTGGCTGTGAGGCCCTCAGGGGCCGCCGGCAGGTCTTTAGCCTGGGCCACAGCCAGGCGGGCGCTGGCCTGGTTGGTGCCGGCGCTGTTCTCTGCGATGCACTGGTAGATGGCCTCGTCGTCAGAGCTGATCCGGGTCAGAGCCAGGGTGCTGCATAGATACAGACAAATTAATCAGATAGATACTCCAAAAGTTGATCGGTTAATGCAGATACACTGAACTGCTGAGAATTTATGGGTTGAGATAAAGTGGTGTCTTAATCAAGGACAAAAAGGCACCTTAAATCAATGCAACAAATTAAAAGTGTGAGCTTAAAGTGAAGGAGAAAAATATGATTAAAAACTAAATTTCCTTATTGTTGAACATCTCTGATCATTTCTCCCCCCCAGCCTCTGCAGCTCCACTCTCTCTCTCTCTCTCTCTCTGTCTGTGCTGTGCAGTGCTGCCATCATGTGGCCAAACTTTGACTTGCATGGCTCAAAAAGGCTCAAAATACAAATGGCAACTACAAAAAACAGGGACTTTTACAGGGCATCAAAACCTGCTGCTGCTTCTGCTTATTTGATGAAATTTTACCATATTTGGAATCTCAAATCTTTAATCGGCTTACATAAAATGTTACTATGCCCATATAACACTGATTAAAGGCTACAAGATGGAGATATGCAAAGGTAAGGACAGAATATGCACAATTAGTTCATATAATGAAAAGTATAAAAAGTGTTAAAAAATGTTAAATGTATGAAAAGTGTTACATTTAAACAGAAACAGGAGGATGAGCTCTGCAATCAAAGGACAAAGTCACAAATAAGTCTGAGCACTTTGGTTTAAAGTCTTTAAGTCCTGAACTTTGCATTTCAAGTCTTAAACAAGTCATAGACCTTTTCTTTAATCAAATGAGGCACCATTCCATTCCCCATAACTCTTCCCTCAACTTCAGTGTCTTATTTTTCAGCCTCACTGATTAAACTAACAAGCATTCACTTAAGCTGGCTGTTAGGTTAATACTATTTAAAGCTTTAACTTGTACAAATGTCAGCCCTCACATGCTGTTCTGTATGCAAAATCACATAAAAAAAAATCACATCCACTTTCAAGTCAAAAGGCCCAAATCTCAGAGTAGTCACCTGGTTTTTATAAGCACAAAAAATTAAACATAAAAACAGCCACAAATGTGTGTTACCTTTTGTCAAACCTGGCAGAGATCCAGATTTTTTTATGCACCAAGTCTCCTTTAGTCATGAATAGTAATTCATTCTACTTCTGTCCTGGATTTGAAACCTTTAATATGTACTGTCCTTTTTAATATTTGATACAATTGCAGCTATTTTATACTTTCAGTGACAGCATCATGACATATTCAAAGCATAAAGAGCTCTTTACAAGCCTGCGTGCTGGGAGATTCTTCTTCAGCTGACTTTATTCACCACGCTTTACTCAACTTAAGATGCATCTTTTGCATGTTTGTAATGTTATTCTTAGGGCCATATTCACTACATTTTCTTCTTGTAAGACTAATTTCATGAGGTAAAATATTATTTTCAACACATGGTGCTTAAAAAGCAACTTACCAATAATGAATTCAGCCTTTATGAAAGCTCTTAGATATTTTCCAAAGCATAGTGGATTAAAGTAAGAGAGACATCCTATGTGGCCGATTCTATTTACCATTTTTTCCTCTTTTTTTGGAGGAAGAAATTTGGTGTAATCACTTTCAACAAAACATGCAGTTTCAACTTGTTTGGTTTTACATTGTGACATAATTTGACTTTTTAATGAAATATAAAATGCATGTTTATATTCCCATATTTCCTACTGCTATATTGTGTATTGAATCAATTCCCTCTTAGAGATTTCTTTTCCAGTCATGCGGTCCTCTCTGTGGCTGCAGGAATCTCTCACCTGTTATTATTGGTCAGTTTGACGTTGTGTCCCGGCGTCAGCACCTTCCCATTCTTCAGCCAGATCAGGTGAGGCTCTGGGACACCCTGAGCCACGCAGGTGAACACGGCGCTGCCCCCTGCTGGTTTGGAGACGGACTGCGGCCACTGCAGGAACTCAGGAGGAGCTGGAGGAGGAGTAGAGAGGAGGAAGGTGAGAGGAGGTTAATTTTCATCTTTAACATCAGAGTTTACAGCGATGAAATGATTTCAGATGTCTTCTTGTCCCTTCAAACATAAAGTAGTGGTAAAATCTTCCCCTTTGAGACAGGACGGCCCTTCAAGATCCAGCAGTTTCGACTGAAACTAGATAAAACTGGACATTTCTGCTACAAGTGTAAACATTTTAAAACATTTATTTGAAATGTAGACCTTGTTTTGCCAGTCCTGACCTGCTAGTCAATGGATCTGTACTCCTAATAATAATTAAACTCCAAAATTTTCAAATCTTAAGCTTTTAAATAACTTAAGACTGTGTCTTTCCATTAGCTGCCATTCTTTTAGATGAACTGTATTCAGCTAGAAAGATCTGGGCCAGTAAGGACAGTAGTCCATAAAGATCAAGCTATAACTGTAGCTGCTTTAGGATAGCTCATAGTTAAAAGGATCCTGATGATATTCAGACTTTATGATACTAAAAACTGACAAATTTGTACAGCTTCCTTTTTTTTGCAAACATGCTGAAAAACATAAAATGTGTGATAATTGAAAAATAAAGTCTGATCTTGAACTTCAAACATCCATGGTGTCGCTTCACACCCCACTCAAACACACAGAGCCCGCTGACCCCCACCTGTCCATGTTCCAGGGTTCACTGCCCCCTCCTCACCCCTGGTTCAATATCACCACAACAATAACCGCATGCATATATACGGCGGGACATTGACAGCGGAGGTCTTTAAGCAGGAACACCCCCCTCTACACACTTCAGCCCACGCTCGACATCTCATTGATCTATTGACCTAAACACCCGCTGTGACCCCCCCAACCCTCCCCCCATACACCCCCATCCAACCACCTATGAGCCCAGGAGGAGGAAAAGGAGGGTGTCGACACAAAATGACCATCTCAATAAGAACGCATTCATCACTTCAGCAGCTGCTGGTCAACAAAGACTGTTTTTTATTTGATTAAATTGCATAACAAGGGAAAGGTGGGCTCGTACCTTCTTAAAATAACTGGGGTCCAATTCTAATTAATTGGTGGGTTTTTACCGATGTTTAAAAAACAAAAACAGCAGACAGTCAGCTCTCTTTTGAGCCATCAGACCTCACTTAAAAAGAAAAAGGAAGAACACTTAGCATTCTAATCCTCTGGATGTGCCAGTGATTCTCAACTGGTCAGACATCAGGGCGAGAATTGCAGCTTAAGTTTAAAAAAATTAATCTGCTCAAATCTGAGTAATAAAAACAGTTGCAATTTGGACCAAAGATGGAAAAAAAAAACACTGAATAGAGACAGGATTCAGCAAACATGTTTAAAACGCACATCTTTAATGAACGGCATGTTTGTGTTTCATTTCTTGTGGAATAATCTAGCTATCCTGAAAAAAAAAGCTTAATTAATAAAAAAAGTAGACCGTTAAGTTGAAATATTGAGTAAACAGCCAAAATTTGCTTGTTTTTGCAGGAAAACCAAGTACAATGTATGTCCATTGAAGGCTTCCATACATCATGGATTTCTGTAACATTTTTTTCCAGAGAAAATTTCAGAACAGCTCCGCTTTTGGGTCCTAACCCACCAGTTAGGAGCCACTGCACTAGACCATTCAAACTGGTTTACACCTGTGGCTGGATTTGAAAGCACAAATAACCAGGAAGAGCACCATTTGCAAACAACAGCGCTTTAAACGAGACCACAAGACAGCTGTGCAAAACAAACATGGATGTAAAAGCAAAGCAGCAGAGGAAGAGATGAGCTGTCTCCTGGCTGTGTAAGCATCTGATGACATACAAAGAAAGTTGGAGCGCTAAAGTCGCTAGGAAGAGTGAGATGCACCGTGATGTTTACAGCAGCATAAAGACGCATCTCTTTGGCCATATCTCTTCTTTCTCGCCTTGTTTCCTACACTAGCCACTGACTTGTCTTCTTCAAATAAAGGCAAGCTCCAAAATTAATCTAAAAAACACATAAAGTGGTATAATAAAATTGGCACATTAGCAGGATAGACTTTGAGAATTGTTTGGACTAATATTTGGTTGCATCAAGCCATGATTCAGGCCACACCTCACAACCTTAGTGGGGAAAATCAGGTACAAAATCAAGCCTAATATCATCTAGTGTGTAGCCAGTCTAATGAGTAAACTTTGACAGAAGGGACCACCTTCCAAAAATCTGATTGGTTAACAGTTTATTTATGGCTGAAATGTGTCAGTGAGCACAGAACCAGATCATGAACCAGTTTAAGACTGACCAAGCGAGTATTTCATTTGAGGCAGCCCGTGTTAGAATATCAAACATGTTTAATATTTAGGTTTTAGCTCTTAGAAGCTTTGACTTTATTAGAAGTGGTTAAATAATCATATTTACACCTCATACATGAGGATTATATGGACACTCCTGAGGCATGGACCAACATGTTAATCAAAAAACTTTTAGTAGATAAACTTTGATGAAAATGCCATAAAAGCCTAAAACTACTCTTTCAAATTTGCTCAAAATACCATAAAATCTAATTCAGCATAATACTCAGATTGTTATTATTGATACAATAGACATCAGCTTCTCTCTCTCTCTCTCTCTCTCTCTCTCTCTCTCTCTCTCTCTCTTTGTGCAGTGTGAGAGTGTGTGTGGTCATTATCCGTCAGTATCCCCTCCCTGTCAGCCGTCCTCAGCTGATCCATACTCTGTATTGATCACTGATTCTGTTGACCTTGGGCTTCACCTCATCTTATTACATCTGAGCTTCTTTTGTTTGGCGCCTGAGTGTGTGTGAGTGTGTATTGGATTTGTTAAAATCTACATCTCTATATGCCTGTTTTTGCCTTATGAGCTTTACATTATTACATTAGTATCATGAACAATTGCTGCCCATGCTGGGTTTCGTCTGAGCGTGTTTAAAGTTGTTTTTGGTGTTTGTGCAGAATATCTCAATCAGCATGTAATAAACTGCAAATTAGTAATGTCTCTAATTTCTGATAAAAGAATCAAATAACTTATTAGGCTCTGATGTTGGAATTAATTTCTATGCTACTTTTCACCACTTTTTTATCCACCCATGTTGCTATGTCTTTTTGTCACTTTACACCATTTTTGCTGTTTTGGTAGTCCTTTTTCTAATTTTGCTAATTTTTGCCTCTTTTAACCAATCTGTGCTACTTTAAAGCCCTTTTCACCACATTTGTCCAACATTTTGGCTGCTTCTTTTTGGCACTATTATACCTTTTTTGCCACTTTTTGCCCCTTTTAACCAATGTGTGCTACTTTTGAACCCCTTTTCACTACTTTTCAACCATTTTGCAACTTCTTCTTAGCACTTTTATCCCATTTTTGCTATTTTTTGCCCATTTTTGTCACTATTTTTTGCCACTTTTAACTAGTTGTTTGTTTTATTTTATTGCCTTCTAAAGAGAGATTCACACCCCCAATAAACTTGTTTTTAAGTTAAGAGTTAAATCTTCAGGTTTAGTTTTTAAAATAAATGCTGCTAAAGAAACACACCAGGGAGGTAGAGGTCGTCGTATCTAACGCACCCTCCTCCAATGTAGCTGTCCATCCTTTGTGCCTCCCCCTGCGAGGTGACACCTGGTTTGCCCTCACCCCTCCGCCGGGATTCTATCCATCATCCAGCCCTCCCTAATTAACCCAAAGACCACACCCCCTTTCTCCTCCTCACACCTCTCTGTGTGTCCATCCTGACTCGAGCCCCCCTTTCCTCTCTCTCTTTTTGACCGTTTCTGAATCCTTCTGTTGGGGTCAAGGTCAGGGGTTAAGGGTGAAGGCCTTCCTCCCCCCGTCCTGTCCCATCCCTTACTGTTCTGCACCTTGCACCCCTTCTGTCCTTGTCTTTTGTCCCTCCTCTTTGTCTCTCGGTCCTGAACGTGACCGTGGACTCTCAGACGGACTGTGTGAAAGTTCCGACCTTCGCCAACCTCCACGCCAAAATAAAAGCACTGTTTCACAATGAACTTGACTTTACATGAACAATAAAATCAGCCATCTTTGAGCGAAACAAAGTCTCTGCACACTTGAACCTCAAGCATCTCTAGCTGTTGTTTTGGTCATGATTGATGAAGACAAAGTGAGCATTTTTTTCTCACAATTGTTGTCTTATTTTTAAAGTTCTGGCACCATTTTGCTACATTTATCTCCACAAATTAAAAAATAAAAGCAATCAGCTTTACCTCACTTCCTGCAGCGTGTAAATTTAAGATGCCAGACTGAATCTTAGTCAGATGTTTTAGAGAAAAGGTCACTTTTTAGAGAATGAAACTATAGAAACCCAACATTTACCCATTATATTTGCTCCAATTTCCTGCAGTAGAAAGTAATTTAATGATGTTGGCACAGCTTCTTCATTTGCCTGTAGTGACAAATAACCTCAAAGCAAGAATTGTAAGGTTTATGAATAATATCATGAGTAAAAAGATACAAAAGAACTAAATGTATGGTAAAAATAGTAAACAAAAGTAGTTGGCAATCATACATAGAGCAAAAGTGAGTCTTAACTTTTAGGGATCAGTAGTACTTTTCCTCCAAAAAGTGGCTTTTCTATTGTTATCAAGTTATAACATGAGCTTGTAGTTCATAAATTCAATATTTTTCTTATAATACTGCAAAGCTTTAGTCCTAGCACAAAGAGCAGAGGTTTATTTCACTGATTATCAAACATCTATGTTTCAGTCTTTTCTTCACCTTTTCTCTTCCTGTTAAGTCCGCCTGTTTGAGCGGATCAATCAATACTCTCGTTCTGTCACTCTCTCTGTGATTGGCAGAGCCTCCAGTGAAGGCGGGGGGGCTGATCTTTAATATATTCATTAATTTATTGATCAGTTTTCTCGATTTGGTGTTGAGAGAACAAAGAGCTTCAATCTGACAACATGAAGCCACATAAAGCAGAATTAATAGATTTAAAAAGGCAGAAAGTGAAATATATTCATGTATATCCTGCATCAGATACACAGCTGAGGAGAGTTTCTGGTTAAAACTAGATGAAATTAATCTTAATTTTGGTGTTATTTTATCCCCTATTCTATATGCTGTCTTTTCTTGTCTTCAGATTAGAAGATGAGACAAAAGTCCAGAATTAGTCATTTAAAGTCCTGATATTTTAATCTTTATTTTTAGATACCTTTATCACTAATTCTTAACAACCCCAGTCTTTATCAATAACACATCAATTCTTTTCCATTGTTTGGTGGAATGCAGTGGTAAGTCATCAATTTTTAATCTTATCCTTAGTCTTTAGGTTAAAGTGCTAGTCAAATTTTAGTCATTTTCACTTTCAAAAGTTTTACTTTTGCTTTAGTTTTAGTTGACAAAAACTCAAAAAAAATTTGTGTAGTTTTAGTCTGTACTCATGATGTAAATAACCCTACATCAGACGGGAATGGGACAGCATTCCTCTCCCAGCTGCTCTGCTCCCTTCCCAGATGTTTACAGTTGTTAAAGGAAGAGGGGATGCTACACTTTGGTAAACACAGCCCTGTCCCTACTTTTTTGAGATGTACCATCAAATTCAAAATGAGCTATATATACATATATACATTGAATATTTTTCATGAAATGGTAAAATTTCTCAGTTTCAGCATCTGCTATGTTGTTTATGTTCTATTATGAAGAAATAAGGATTTATAAGATTTGACAATCAGTGACTTCTGTTTTTATTTACATTTTACACAGCGTCCAAACTTTTTTGGAATTGGGGTTGTATTTGAGTGTGTTTGTACAAGTACTGGTGATGAATATCCTCCAGAAACCCAGGTCTCTAAACCCTGTGTTTTTGTTTAGTTTTCCTTTCCCAGTTTAATACATCATCATGACCTTCATCATCCTCGCCTGGATGCCGTTTTACTGTGCCATTCTTGAACTCATCAGAATATGTGACGTCGTTTAATTTGCTAACTAACATGCTTGTTTCAACACAGATTTCATTATTTATTAATTAATATGTATTAATATTTTTGATAACGGGACTTGCAATAAAGTTTGGGAGGTAGGAGCTAATGCTTTGTGTCTGCATGCTACTGGCAGCTGAAGCCAAAGGAAGGCCGCCTACATCTCTGTTTAGTTTGATACAAATACCAGCCTACTACTGGAATATACACAAGAGGTTAAACCTAACTAACACCTAACCTCATGGATTCTGAATGTCCAACAATCCAACATTAACATTTTAGTCTCAGGTTGTCTTCACAATGAAAACTAGGATCTATTTGTAGTTCGCTGTCGCCTCATCCTCCTCATGGAGGAAGCTCATTATTCAACATTTTTGGGTCTTATTTTTGCAAATGAAATTACCTCTGGTCAAGTTAAGTCTCATAATAAAGTTTTCATGACTGTTGTAGAATAGAAAGTAAAATTCAGTGTCTGAATATGTTTAAAAATCACATTTTTTCTGGATGCTTTTGTCCAGTTAACGAGCTTTTGCTACAAAACCATCAATATACTGTATCATAGGCAGAAGTCCAGGTCATTAAAAGAGGACACATTTTCACACTTCCTGGCTCTTCCTGTGGGCCTGTGTCTATGTCTTTAGGAAGGGATGCTAATTGATCCAGCCTCAGGATGGCCAATTAAAACGCAGCTAATGACAGAGAGAAATATCAGCTGAGTGTGCGTGTGGGGACGTCTGCAGGGTGATGATGGATGAGACAACGTCATACAGACCCCCCATCCCCCTCTATGGGTGTCAGCGTTGAAGAGGAAGTGGACAGAGCAGAGCGGTGTGCATATGGAGGTAGAGGGGTGGGGGCTCACAGCAGTGTGTGTCACCCACCATACAGCCCCCACACCCCCCACCTGACTCCATCGAACAGCGAAGGGCAAAGGTGAGAAGAAAGGGTGGATCGCCTGATATTGACCCCGTCCTCCACCTCTCCTCCCCCTCCTCCTCTCAGTAAGGCTTGTTTCAGAGTCATTAAACGAAGGACGTAACAAAGGCTGCTGCAGGTCGCTAAGATGTTCAACAATATTATGGATAAAACAATTACATGATGTTTTCTTAATGCTTTTTCCATTTTAAATGCATTTTACATTTTAACATCTTTTAATATTTACTAGTCGATCCTCTCTGCTCTTATGCATTTTCTTTTATTAAAAGAACAGTGCAGTTTTTTTGGAATAATGCTTCCTTTACTTTCTGTGTCCATACATTTTAAAAAGCTGGGGTATTCTTAGCTTAGCTTCCATGAAGACTGCCACCATAATTCAACACTGAGGCTAAATTACAGTGGCCATGAAGGGCAGATAATCTGCATAAAATTTGGGAAAAAACGCTGCAAATTCATTTCTAATTGCGTACTGTTTACTGTAAACTAAAAAAAAACTTTATATTCTTCCTGGATAAAAGGGGAAGAGCACTTCTACAGAGTTTAGTACATCATCCTTGCTATGCTGAAGTTGGCCCCCACAGGTGGAATATAAGTGACTTAGTTGGTAACTTCACTCAGGGTGCAAAAGTGTCTAATGCCATCCAATGACGTTTTGGGAAAGCAACATTATAGGAATATTTTGGTATTTTTGAAGCTGGGTCATATGAGGTACTGGAAATACTGGCAATAGTAGTAGCATTAGCCTCCAGTGATTTCAGTGAGCACTGCCCCTGTGAGAAGACCATACAGTGATGCAGAAGGGTATAGTTTCTACATGTAATTCAGCATTGTAAGCTCGACGTATCATGTTTTAAACCCTTAATTTTTGTTCTCTGCCAATTAGACATTAGTGTTAACTGGAGACAAATGTAGTTTAAGCCAACCTAGCTACAAACCATTAACTATCAGCAAGCTGATCCAAGTGAGCTAAGAAGGCAGGGTTTAGCTTAGTTAGTTGTACTGTACTTGTAAGTAAATCCTCCTTTATGTCCTTACCTTGTACTACGAGTCGTCCGAGTGCCGTTCGTCTCATCCTGGTGCCAGGTCGGTTTGCGGCACACACATAAACACCTGAGTGCTGAAGAGAGACGTCTGAGATCATCAAGTTCCCCGTCCCCAGAACTTGGATCCCTTCCACGCCAATGGAGCGCCCGTCTGGATGACACAAAGACATACAGACACAGTAAAAACCAAAACAGCATACAGCATCTACCAGTCAAACCATGGAGAAGTTAGCCAGGTGTACCGAGCCTGCTCCAGGAAACGATGGGGCGGGGGTTTCCTGTGGCGATGCACTCCAAGATGGCCGTCTGGTGGACCGTGATGGTCAGATTCTGAGGACCGGACAGGATCACTGGCTCCTTGTACGTCCTGGGAGCTCCACCTAGAAGAACAAAAACAGATATGGAGTGAATATGGATGAAATAGACCAAGTCACGATGGAAAATATGACCATTAAACCAGCTATATAATTAATATTATGCTGTAAGTATTAATACATCCACTGAGTCTTCCTTTAAGCTTAAATGTGCCCAAAATAATCTTGATGTCTCTTATCAGTGCAAGCCTTTCTTATAATATCTATAATTATCAAATAAAACGTTCACTAGAAAGTGGCTGGATGTTAGCGTTAGCTTTGATCTGATGGTACCTGACAGGTAATCAAAGGTGTTTTTTTTTAAAGAAATGTGGTCCTATCTCTCTGGATTTTCAAGATCCGTTTTTGGGGTTACTTTTCAGTTGTGAAAAGATAAAATACAAATAGCTTCCATAATTCAGGTTGTACATCACCTAAACACCAAGAATATCACAGAACATCACAATATCATCACGTGAGTTTTCCACCCAGAGCATGATGTTTCATAATCATGGCTGCCGGCGAAATATAGCCTATAAAGACAAAAAAGGCCTGTAATCCTGCTTTATCAAATTTTTAATGACTCTAGGATAATCACAAGAAATTACCTTGTAGAATAAATAAACTACAGGAAAAGCAGGGCCAAAGTTCATATAAGGTGTATTTATACTGCTGTAGGTGATAAACTCCTTGTGCAGGATCAGTTTGATGTTCTGCATGTAAACTCTAATGAACTGCACGTTCTCTTTCGCTTCAGATCAGTCTAAACGTACCTGTGATGTTGAGCATGGCCTCGTGGCTGTATCGAGTGTTGGCAATGTTTGTGGCCATGCAGCGGAAAACTCCAGCATCCACCTGCCTCACGCCGGTCACCTGGAGGATCCCCATCGGCAGGAGAGTGTACCTGAAGAGAGACATGAGTTAGGATACATTTTAGTGAAATGAGCAAAATTGTAATATTTCATTTCCAGAAAGTGAAGTAGAACTTTTCGCACTGCACAAGGCAACATTTTTCTACTTATTTTTATGCTTTTTATATATTGTGTAATGCATTAACAGGGATTAACATCTGATTTGGGCATCAAGATGCAAAGTGGTAGTGCTGGAAAATAATGTAGTTTCAATTTCAGTTAAGATTTTAGTTTCAAGCAATTATAAGAGAGATAATTAAGATTACACGATTATTTTGGTGAACACTGTTCTGCCAAAAGAGCAGAAAAGGATGAAAGAAAAGTAGTCTAAAGAAGTGTTATGACCTCTGACATTTGGTTTGGGAGAGTCAGTCCTGAAACAACTCAAAATAAATTGCAGAATTTTTCTGATTGCCCCTAAATGCAGTAAGACAAAACAATTTAATCATTTGAAACTCAGACACAGATGTTGTAAAAGCAGAGAGTAAATGTCTTTACTCAATCAGCATTATAATTTTGGCCATAATCAAGCAGCCTCACCAAGTAGAAATCTTTGATACCTTGAATGGACACCTGTGTACTGGAAGGTTTGATATCTGATGCTCAGACAGCATACAGATGTGGTCTAGGATGTCTTCATCCAGACTGGGTTGGTTATGTAGACACATCATGAACTAGTTCATATTAAAGACAGCTCCCAAATGGGTCTTCATCTGGTACCAGTTTGGCTTTTAATTCCTTTGAAAGACCAACAAAAACGAAAAAAAATGAAAATGGCTCTCAGATGGGAGCTAACTCCTGTCACTCCCAAAAGGAGCCAGCTCTTAGAACCAGTTTGTCCCCACTAGCCTCTAGTGTTGACTGTCCTTAGTTGGCAACTTATGGAAAAGTGGATTGAACTGACCTTGCCAGTTTAATTTTCCAAAAGTTGCCAACTACAGCAAAAAATTTGACAAAAATGGAGGAAAAGTCCTCAAAAAAGTAGTAAACAATTAAACTTTATTTTCAGCTGTAAACTGAAATACCTTACTGTACTTTGATGAAACTAAATTCTGCATTTCATGACTTAAAATGAGGGACATCGGCTTTGTAAAATTGTTTCTGAAAAGGTGTGACCTCTGTGATGTTGCCTGCTGATGGTAGCTTTCTACATCACAAATTTATATAAAAGCTAGAATGTTATGAATGAATCACAAGTTCCATTTAATCTTGGAACTCAGAAATTCCGGGTTTACATTGTTGAAAATGTGCCCTGAACTCAGCAATATGCTTCCTCCTCTCAGTACCAGACTGCCCACTATTTGTGCTTTCAGTTGCTGAGTTGAGGTTTAAAGTACCAGCCTCATGAATCTTCCCCCTCTGCCTCTGAAGATGATGTCGTCCCTTTATGTTTTTTAAAGGGATGACACCACCCAAAAAAAGTGCAAAAATACCCTACAACACCAGTACCCTATTTACTAAACAGTATGTCATTATGATGATATGAAAAAGCTGCTGAAGAGGCCTTCACTGTATTTCCTGTCCAGCACACAGACTTGTACTGCAGTACATATGGTTATGTGTTACCTGTTGTCAGAGGTGTTGAGGGGCACTTTGTCTTTCTCCCAGGTGATGTTGGCCTCAGGTACTCCGTTGATCTGACACTGGAAGCGAGCGACACCACCTTCATCCACGGACATAGATGTGGGGTGCGTGTGGAACTTTGGAAGAGCTGTTGATCAAAGAAAATGAATAAACATGTGAGTTAGGAGGTTTTATAAACAGTGTGATATGGCAGGTAGCAGTAGTTGATTAAAAATCCACCAAGAAGAAGAAAGAAGAAGAAACAGTCATGGCAACCACTCTGGTTGTCCTGACTGCTACTTTGGATGTTTTTTCATTTTAAGACACCAACAGTGATTTTCTTCCACATCTCTTCCTACGTCTACATCTACCGTTCAGCTCAGAGGATGAAATGAGCCCATGCTGCATGGGTCTGATAGTTTTTGATGACTGAGGATAGACTTTACAGCACTACTCACTGAAATGGACCCTGTACTCTGGTATGGTTACGTATAAAATATGGACAGTCATTTCAAAGAAGATTCTGTAAGACAGCACTGGATTATGAGTGAAATAAGTATGCATTACGCACCATTGATTTTTCAGACTTTTCAGCACCTTTACACCCAAAAATCTCATAGTTTTGCAGTCCTCAACAAGCAGATTATCTCTTGAATCATAACCCTCCATTTCGCCTTGGTAACACATAATAATTAAAGCTTGCTGGAGGGGATTCTTCTTACTTTTTCTCTTCTAATCTGTTCCTCATATTTGAAACTTTTCAGAAAGGACAAACATGGAGGGAGATTTTCCTTTAGCCGTTTGTATTTTGACACCATCTGTCGTTTCCTTGACTCATTCTGAATCTAAACCTCGCCAAAATGTCTCTGGGAAACATTTTTATTGTCTGTTAGAAAGAGAGAAAAACACCAATCAATGCACTAATCCTTGTGTACATTCAGCAGTCTGTGCAGTCTGATGTGCACAGGAATATTTTTGTTTGCATTTCCAGAGAAGCTCAGTGCATCACAGGCTTTAAGACGCAACATAAATGGGATGGAAATCAAAATGATTATTATTAAGAGCTCAGTGTTTTCTATCACAGGATGCAGAGATTTAGGTTGGATTTCAGCATGCAAATGATCTAATTTGGATTTTTTTCTTACTGTAACTTAAAAATATCCATTATGTGCACATTTTTGCCTGTTATTTCCCGTCCTTATTCCTAAAGCTTTGGCGAAACATAAAATAGCATGTGCTGGACTTCCACACATGCAGGCTTCTCAATAACCAGGTAGCAATAATCAATAGGGGTGTACACTGAATAGGAGGGGTCTGCAAATGAGACTACATCACCATGGCAACTCATAGCAATGAAGTAAGGCCACCTTTGGATGGCCATAATTCTCCTGGATTACCCATAAAGCCTTGGTGTTATTTGTTTGAGTAGAGTGTTGGGGGTGAAGGAAGGTTGTACTCCACTAAGTGGAGCAGGTACATGTGGGTGCAGCCATGTACAGTAATGTACATGCAGAGTGATTTATGGCTGCTTCATAATGAGGAGCCGGCATGTTTTGGTGAGGATCAAAGTGTCTGAGGGGGACTCTGGTTGCTGAGTTTGATGCTGAGGTGTTCACCGTGAGGAGCGTCATTTATAACAGGAACTATGGGATGTTTTGACAGTGAGAAGGAGGCATGCAGAGACGACTGGTGGGAGCTCTGTGCAGCTTTATGACCTGTAGGATTATGTCGGGGCTGATGGGGGCTGGACGGCTTGCTGAAGTCATGCCTAAATATGTTTGATAAAGAGACATATCTATTTGGTTTAAGCTGTTTTTGCGTTCTCATAACAATGGAAGACGATAAGGGCCACTAAAAGAAAGTTGCATTCCTGAGATTAAAGTCAGTGGCCCTAATCCTCTTCCGTAGATAACACAATGGCAAGTGTCTGTTATTATCCAATCAGCATTGAAGTACAGAGGCATGTAAAATAATTTTCAAGAAGTTCATTTTGTCCCAGAGGTTTATTCAGAAAGTAAAACCTTCATATATTCTTCATTTATTTCATATAAAGTTCATTATTTCAAGCATTCTTTTTTAAATCATGATGATTGCGGCCTACAGATCAAGAAATGAAAAAATCCACAATTTTAAAATACTAGACTATTACAAAAAATATGGAGAGTGGCTAGTAGTCACAGCACATTTTACAATAGCACACTATAAAAATGATTTTTGTGGGTAGTACATCATCCAATTAAACTGTTTGAATTATACTAAAAGAAATTAAGTATAACTTTATTGTAGTGGCTACATTTGATCTGTTTTACATAATTGATGGAAAATACGACCTCCTGTTTTTGTTGTGTTGTTTTTATGCTTTTTACTCTAAATGCTGATGTTTAAGATGTAGTGAAATACATTATTTCCAGAGAAGTAGTTAAGTAACATTTCTGATTTTAAAAACGACTCAGAATCGTGATTAGGTACATTGTACTTACATGCCAAGAGAACTTTGGCCTTCCGGCTGACCAGCATGCCGTAGCGGTTTTGTGCAGCACAGTCGTACTCGCCCATGTCTGCGTCATTCCCATCTCTGCGTTTCTGGAAGCTCTGGATAAACAGTGTCCCGTTAGCCAGCACCCGAACCCGCGGGCTGGTAGGTAAAGGAATGCCGTTCTTACGCCATGTCACCATGATGGGTTCGTCGCCTTGAACCCGACAGTGCAACATGAGCGGACGATCCCTGACAGCGATCACGTCGCTGGGCTCCTGCAGGAAGGAGAGCTCGGAGGCCGAACAGCAGCCTGGAGACAGGAGGAGAAACACAACGGTAATCAGAGACAGAAATCTGAGAAATTCAGACATGAAACCAAGCTGGTATTCCTTTTAACAAGGTCACAAACAAGGTCACACAAACAAGGTAACAAGGTCACAAACTTTTTCTTATAGGCCTCCCTTTGACAGATGGAAATGCTTGAATGCACTTCCCAAATTTTTAGAATGTACGTTTGGCTAGATTTAAATTCAGTTTAAAAATGTTTAAAAATGGTGCAACTTCCCTTTAATAAAACAAACCTGTGGACATGTTGTATAAAACCATCTAAATCTCTTGTGCCAACATGCAGTATGTGGGAAAGCAGCCTTGCACTGCGGGATGTTTTGAATACATACATGGTAAATTTATGGCGGATCACATAAATTCAGCCTATTTTTCATCACAAAATCACACATCCCATGGATCAGAGACAATAACCCGGAGGGGGGCTTCTCTGCAGACACCCAGCCTCAGGAAACCCGACCCAAATTCTAAAAACCCCTCAGTCAACACCAAAAACCAGCTGACTTGATTGATGGTGCATTTGGTTTTTAGAGAAGACGAGCCACAATAATAGGCTGAATGCCAGCGAGCCATCGAGCCAGAGAGGGCAACAACAATACACAAGAACACAGGCCGGGGTCTGCAGGGTCAAATTAGGAGCTCTCTATTGTAGCATGGTGACAATGGTGTTGTGACTATGCTTATTTGCACCCAACACCAAAGTTTAAAAAAATCCCCCCGGCCACCCTGCACCCAAGGGCACCATCTGCCCTTCTTATGCATGCCCCCTCCCCTCCCGTCTCCTCCGGTCCTTTCAGACCATCTCTGAGGTGACTTTCCCATGCCACCAGAGCTCTCCTCTCCACTCTCGTCCCCTCTCCGCCGTGACCTTGGTGACACTCCCTGTCTCCTGCATCTTTTTGGGTGTTAATGTCCTCGTATGCAAAGAAAGAACCTTGAACTCTGCGATGGCTGCTCTCCTTCCCAGCTGTGAGGAAAGAACAATCGCAGCTGCACTTGAACCTGCACCATGACTTATCAACGTCACCACAGAGTCTGGCATCTGTTTGGTCAAATTTAGTCTTCCCATCAACTACTGCCACAGTTTATTGTCATCCAGCCGTCACATCCCACACACAACAGCCTGCAGATGAACTTGACTTTCGAGATTCTAAAGCCATTTTGTGCTTTACTGTTCAAGTTCATTCTCAAACAGAAGGCTAGCTGGGGCTTATTGCCACGTTTCTGAACATTAAAATCAGTATACATGTATATCTCTCATGATTTTTGTCTCTTATTAAGGCAGAACTAACCTGATTGGCCAAGTCTACTTTGTCTGCAAAGATGAAGCCAACAAAGAGGCCACCATCCTTTTAACTAACAGGTAACAAGGAACACAAACATCACAAATGAGTTCATTTGCATCTTTAAGTTCCATCCAGATGCAATGACTGTGCAATGCTTTGTGCTGCTTCCAGCATTGAAATACTGGATAAAACATCAGAAGCAGTATCTAGGATGTGGAAATACTTTCTTGAGTGTTAAAAAACAAGACTTGTGCCAATTTATATTGATCAAAAGTGTCAAAAAGTACCAAAACTTTACAAAACTACACCTATTCATTAAACAGTCATGTAGGAGAAAAGCTGCCGGAAAAGTCCTGCAGGACCACAACCTAGGCACTACATATGAGGGAAGTCCTGCTCAGTCTGAACTGCATGAAATTGTGAAATGTTTGTGTTCTATAGCTGCAACGTTTAAGTCCTAGGCACCAAACATTGGTTAATTTCTTGCTTTAAATGATGAATAACTGCACACAAACTGCTGCATACTGTCTTGATTGCACACAATTCGTGCTCACTGTCCACATTACATAAATATTAGCAATGTTTTGGAGTTTTTCAAATAAATCTGAAGTCCTAGGCACTATGTTTAACTTTAAATGACCAAAAAAATGCACACAAACTGCTGCATTCTATCTTAATTACACAAGACCCATGCTCACTATCTGCATTGTGTAAATATGAGCAGCATTTTGGTCCAACTGCAACAAATTTGAAGTCCTTTAAACTATTTATGATGTAATTTCTCAATTCCAATGATCAAAAATTGCAGGCAAACTTTGAATACTTCCGTTATTACACAAAAGTCATACTCATCATTGAAATGACAAATATTAACATCATTTTGGTACTACTGCAACAAATTTGTAGTCCTCAGCACCAAATATTGGTTAATTTCTCACTTTAAATGATCAAAAGTTGCACACTAACTGCCACGCACTGTCTTAAGTGCACAAAAGTCATGCTGACTCTAAATTACAAAAATAGTTCCAGCGTTTTGGTACTATTATGACAAATTTCTAGGCACCAAATATTGGTTAAAGTCTTGCTTTAAATCATCAGCATCTGCAGGGGAATGTCAGCATACTGTCTTAAATACACAACATGTCATGCTTACCTCCTAAACTACGCAACATCTTGGAACTATTGCACCAACCTTGAGGTCTGAGGCACCGATATTGGATAATTTCTTGTTTGCACTTTTTTCAAATTGCAGGTAAACTTCAAAATAGTGTCTTATTGCCACAAAATAATCCCGCAGACTGAAAAATTGCAAAGGTTATGGTGCAATTTAGAAAGTTTGAAGGACTTCATTGCAATATAAACTTAAAATTTTAGAATGATGCATGAGTCAAGAGCCGACAATAATGCACAGATTTTTCTTTATATACTAGTGCATCTCAAAAAATTAGAATATTGTGATAAAGTTCAATATTTTTTGTCACTTGTTTCTGAAAGTGAAAGCCATATATTATATAGACTCATTACACACGGAGTGAAGTATTTCAAGCCTTTATTTCTTGAAATGTTGATGATTATGGCTTACAGATAAGAAAACCCAAAATTCAGTGTCTCAAAAAATTAGAATATTCCATAAGATCAATTAAAAAAAAATGTTTTAAACAGAAATGTCAGGCTTCTGAAAAGTATGTTCATTTCTCTGCCTTCAATACTTGGTTGGGCCTCCTTTTGCAATTACTGCATCAATGCGGCATGGCATGGAGGCGATCAGTCTGTGGCACTGCTCAGGTGTAACTGAAGCCAAGGTTGCTTTGATAGGGGCCTTCAGGTCATCTACATTGTTGGGTCTGGTGTCTCTCATCTTCCTCTTGACAATACCCCATAGATTCTCTATAGGGTTCAGGTCAGGCCAGTTTGCTGGCCAATCAAGCACAGTAACACCATGGTCATCGAACTAGCTTTTGGTACCTTTGGCAGTGTGGGCAGGTGCCAAGTCCTGCTGGAAGTTGCTTGAAGTCCAGTGTGAAGTTTCCACAGTCAGTGATGATTTGGGCTGCCATGGCATCCGCTGGTGTTGGTCCACTGTGTTTTCTGAAGTCCACAGTCAATGCAGCCATCTACCAGGACATTTTAGAGCACTTCATGCTTCCTTCTGCTGACAAGCTTTATGGAAATGCTGATTTCATTTTCCAGCAGGACTTGGCACCTGCCCACACTGCCAAAGGTACCAAAAGCTGGTTCAATGACCATGGTGTTACTGTGCTTGATTGGCCAGCAAACTGGCCTGACCTGAACGCCATAGAGAATCTATGGACCTGAAGGGTCCATGAAGGGACCTGAAGATGACCTGAAGGCTGCTATCAAAGCAACCTGGGCTTCCATTACACCTGAGCAGTGCCACAGGCTGATCGCCTTCATGCCACACCGCATTGATGCAGTAATTCATGCAAAAGGAGGCCCAACCAAGTATTGAAGGCATAGAAATGAACATACTTTTCAGAAGCCTGGCATCTCTGTTGAAAACATTTTTTTTAATTGATCTTATGAAATATTCTAATTTTTTGAGACTGAATTTTGGGTTTTCTTATCTGTAAGCCATAATCATCAACATTTCAAGAAATAAAGGCTTGAAATACTTCACTCTGTGTGTAATGAGTCTATATAATATATGGGTTTCACTTTCAGAAACAAGTGACAAAAAATATTGAACTTTTTCATGATATTCTAATTTTTTGAGGTGCACTAGTATGTTAGGATATTATTGTCAGAAACAATGCTATTAGTTGATTGTATTTAACCATCTTCCCACCTTTTCTCTCCACAACCCCTCTACCATTGCTTACCTACACTTTGAAAAACATTGCCTTATGTAACATGTAGAAATAGCTAATGGGATCTAGGATTGCTTTTTGGCTATTTCCTTCTGTGTCGTGTACCTTTATATGACCCAAACATGCTCACAATTGTTTTACACAATAAAATAGAACACCTCCAACATAAAGTCAGCAGTAGCCCAATCATTCTACTTTAAATGTGCAGCTTTTGCTTTATAGATACTGCATTTAGCATTGATTTTTTGTGTGAAGTAAGATGTTAATACATATACACACAGTCATTTGACATTTTAGTGTCTATTTTTACACCTCTGGTTGGGCAGGTTGATTCCTCCTTGGTGTGAGGTGATAAAATGGTCCAAAGGTTTTATAAGAGCCCATCAGATCATAGCTCATCACTTATGAAACACATTCAGAGATCTAGCCCACAGCTTGAAAGTAGGTTTGAGCTTCCCCCTCCTCTTCATGTCTGCCATTGGCTTCACTGATGTGTCACATCAAGAAATGAGCATCTGCCCTTGGCCTAATGAGAGATCTCCCACCCAGCAGATGCAGCCAGCGGAGAGGTCCACTGGTCAGCTGTGTCTGGACGGCCTGATAGAGCTGGGAACCCATCCCCTCCCTCAGGCCCGGTAATGACATTCGGCTCTCCCATGGGTGTGTATGTCAGGGGGGGGGGTCTCTCTGCGTTGTGTGGCGTTGTGTTATTGAACACATGGTGTGGCAATCCGTGAGGCCTTAAGGGCGGGAGAGCATTGATGTGAGGGAGGAGAAGCAGAGCTTCAATGATAGTGAATCAAATCTACTCAAACTGCAAAAACCAAAACCTTATCACGCATATTTGTCTGATTTATGTTTAAATTACCTCATTACTCTAAATATAAGTCACATTCAGGGTATCTTATTAGAAGATAAATAAAAAGCTCACACTGTCACAGGCATTGCTTGTAATGGGCAAAATTACTCTAAAAATCTACCACTCTACACATCGAGGAAGGTGTCATGTCTAGTTCACTGTTTTCTACAGCAAACTCTGGGATTTAAAGTATGTTTGAAATGTGGGAAGATGCAGCCAAGAGGAAGCTCATTATGTTTTGTTTGATTCATTTTATTTTGTATCACATCCTATCATATAATTTAGGATTTTTACAAGATGATTTAATGAACAATACCAATGATTTTGAATATATTTTATCAAAGTTAAAAAAAAAAAACTACATCTGCTGATAAGACAGATGCTAGGAGGGCAATGAATCCATCCAAAATTGTAGGGGCGCTTCTATGCAATGTCTAAATTTCTCCAAAACAAAACATTGTTTGTTGTATCTGAGCAATCTAGACACTTTGAGGTAGTTTGTTCAAAGTTCCTGTTCTATAAACAAGAAATAACCCAATATTGAGCGCCTGGGACTTTATTTGTGTTGTTGTGGTATCAAATCAGGTGTCAATATCCTTTAGTTCCTATCAATATCATAATGAAAATTTGTAACAATGGGGCTCTATCCCATTTCTGCTTCTTTAAATCATCAAAATCACAATGTTTGATTGCTGTTGTCATTTTGATTTACAAGGCATTCTGAGAGATTTTCCAGAGTCAACACACCCTATCCTAGACATGAACACGTAAAACAGGATTGAGCCTAGGCCAATGTACACATAAGCAAAGCAGTATTGCATTTATTTCAGTCTTTCTGAAGATTTATGTGTTATTTTTTGTCTGAAATTGAACCAAAGACCTTAAAGATCAACTATCTTTTGGTATAATGTGTTCCACATATAACATCATCCCAAAATTGAGCATGAAGAACGATCATAAACTCAACTGGACAGACAAAATTATCTTCAATAAGTAAAAATTGAAACATTCTTCTGTTTAATTAATGACTTACTCGCAGGTTTTAGTGTAGTTTCTTTGATATTTTAGCATTGAGTGGGATCAATCCCTTCATGTTTCAGGAGCAACACCTTAAACCAAGTGAAAGTCTCTGTATCAGGATAATCGAAGGACAAAAACAGCTTTGGGACTAAAGGATGAGATAAAACTACTTTAAAGAGCAGCTCCTGACTGCTGAGGAGTTCAACGCCCTCTGCTCACTAAGCCTGCATGCGGTTTGATTAAGTGCATAGCATTCCAGATTGGACCGTTTTCAATATAGGGATCGGACCGTAATGAGATTTTTTGAAGGGGGTGGGTTGTCCAGCAACCCCCCACCATCACCCCGAGCCCCTCGGGGTCATGAGAGAGTCGGAGGTAAGGAGGATGGATGGTGTGGGGGTTGCTTGTGTCCAGCCGGAGCTACTCTCACAGACCCTCTCTGCTATTGTTTGCTGGCCCTGAACTTCACACTTTCCTGCCCACCCCCTATAAAAAACAGAGAAAGGGGGTCTGATCACCATATACAAATCCTTTCGTCAATTTATTTCCTTTATTCTCCCTCGCTCCTGTTTCAGACATCTGCGTGTGAACGGATTGAGGAGAGTGAAGCTTGAATTTACAAGTAGAATAAAATGAGAACATTTCTTATGTCTGATCCTTTGCAGGATAGGAGGTTTTGGTTCAGGAAAAGTCTGATGTCTTAAGGTTTTACATGAAATATCCATTATTTTAATGATGCATGGTATCTAAAAGTACCAATGCTTTTAAAAGCTGCAGATCTTCAGTCATATTTTTAGCCAAAAGCTGCAGAGCCAGTACTGTCTCAGATGCACAAATGCATGGGCAGAGTTTTATAATCAATGTATGACAATGTATCTGTGCAAATGATCTAATACTGGGGTATAAGACTTTTTTTATTATTTCCATGGCACTGAAACAAGTATTGATATTGTTTGATTTTAATTCTTAATGCTTACTATTATTGGACCTTTTACCAATAAAAGACCGCATTCAAAGGGAGAAAGCCTTTTAGATAGAAAAATAGATGGGCAAAGTTTGGATACACAAATGTCGTCAATGTATCTGTGCAATTTGGTTTATGTGCAGGGCTTTGCCTGCCACTGTGAGGAATTACGCACAAGAGATAAACCAATATGCACTGTCTAGGACTTCTGTCTTTATTGCTACTGAACTGAATTGTAAAGATAAATATCAATAGATGTTTAAGAGAGTCATGTCAAAGCAAACTGCTTTAAAGTTAAGCATGACATTTCTGTTTAAATACATATGCTTTTAATTGTCTATGCATGAGCATCCATTGACTACTCAGAGAGAGAGAGCTGTATAAATAGTACAAATACATTGACAATGATGTTTTTTTGCAGTTGCAAAAAGTGCAGGACATTCTCACATTTTCTGGTTTTAAAGGACAAGAAATGATCAGATATTGGGTGTCTAGTCATCTGTTTTCTTAGCGATTGTATTTAAAAACAAAAACACTGGATATCATATTTAGGTTTAATGCTTTTGATTTTCCTCCTTAATAAGTATGTTTTTTGGTATATTCTGGTTTTGGATTTAAAAACAAGTTAGAGTTAATTTTTGTTTCATATTCGTTCAAATAATCAACAGACAATGTATTTAGATCAAATTTAAAACTTGAGGTGATAATAATCCAAACTTTTAACCACTTTGACCATTAAACCACCACTTTTGAAATCTTTTACCTGCAATTCTTTTACAGCATATTTAAACACAAGAAATAACCTTAGGACCTCTACTTTTGTTGGTATGGGATGTGTAAGTTTGCGTTTTTTTTACTCAAAACCCTATATTTAGCATTTTATTGTTATTTCTGCGGACAAAGTCAAAAGTAAGGAGCAGAATTTTAACATTGTAGAATCACAGCATGTCATGAGCAGTAAAATGTGCACTCATGTCTGTCCTGATGTCTTTCCGTCTCCCTCTATAGTCCATGTGTTACAAGAGGGATCATTTTAAGCAGTGATTGTGCAGTCAAAGATGAAAACGGCAGTGTGGGCATTAAACCCATCGCCCCAGGGCTTCCTCTTTTGTTTCCTAATGGGAGTAAAACTCCTCTCACAGAGGGGGCTATGTAACACAAACATGCTGTTAAAGGGGGAGGGGGGGTCTACAGGGGTCTTTTGTTTAAGCTAAGTGATGGTCAATTTTTAGGAATCAAGTTCAATGTCTTAACTGATGATTTCAGCTCCTTTAAGCTTGTTTCACTGACTCTGAGGGCAATTTAAACATGTTGCTAAACTGGTGAAAAATGAAGTTATTTTCAATTTTAATGAAGCTTCATTGAATCAAAATGATCTTCTTACATAAGAGTTTTAGAGTATTTCTGACTGTGCTGGTTTGGGTAATAATACCTTAACCTTATTTAGGCTGCTTAACTCTGGAAAAATTATCTACCATATTTCTATAAAACATTGCATAAAGTGAATTCAAAGTAAGATCTACTAACATATTTTTTGTCAACTCATCTTTGTTTAAACCAGGAAGTGAAACCTACAAAACAAAACACTGCCAAGATCGAAAGATTAATTTTCTGACAGCATTAAGGTTGAATTTATGGAGGGATCAGGTTGGGCCTGTTTGTCTCCTGACCTATTGATAACATGCTTACCCATGCACAAACTGATATTGGACCCAGGGGCCCTGGGCCCCAGGATGTCCCATCTGCATGTGGAGGAAGATCTCTAATGGTCAGTGCAGATTTAAAAACGGTCCCTCTAACTAACCAGCCCGATGGATCAATAAGCAATAAGGTGAAATGTGATGGAGAGAAGGTGTCTTTGTTTGTCCTGCAGCTTCGATCAGAGTGGCTGCAGAGACGCTGATTAAAGAGAAGTCGTTAAAAACAACGACAAAAAAACTGACTAGACAGATTCACAAATCACAGCACAAAGAAGAGAGAGAGAGCCACCAGGTGAGCTGTGAATCTGACAGGTAAGAGACTCATCTCTACCAGAGGTCATACTGCACCATCAGTGAATGAGACACTGCTGTAAAGGGGCAGCAGCAGTAGTAAAGAAGGGGACTCTAAGATCCAACTCTAAGTTGCCTATTTCTCATTGCTTGAATCATGCAGTCACACTTGCAATCATGTTGAACCGACCAGTTTAACAGCTTAAATTTACAGCGTGGTTACTGCCTTAATAAAGGGAAGCAAATTTTACCGGATAATTTAAAAAAAAAAAAAGATAACCATAAAGGTTAGGGGTTACCTAACCCTAACCCTAACCCTTTGCTGTTCTTATCCTAGTGTTGGGACAGGCCTGATAGCAAGCGTGTGCAGCTGTGGAAAACATTATATGCTGTCACCACTTCCAGGGATGGCAGAGTCCCTGGTCTGAAACACTGTTATTTTGGAGTTTATGGGTTGAAAGTTTGGTAAATCCCTGCAATAAGATACGGTAAGACGAGATAAGATGGAACATTGCGATATATTATGATATAGTATGATCTGAGACAATAAAATAAACTAACAAGATATGATGCAGTACAATACAATTCCACACGATATGATACAATATGATACAGTGCTTTATGATTTGTTACTATATAATTTAACACAATAAAAATGTGATATGAAACAATCGATTCGATTTATAACATTACGATATGATACGTGCAATATGATAAGATACAATGTAATACAGTTCTATGCGATACATTATAATGACAGTGAAAGATGTATGTTGTGATATTACACAGTGCAATTCAATATAATACATCATGATACGATATGATACGATACTGTGCAATATAATGTGTTGTATGATTTGAAGTGATACGTTATAAAACAATACTATAATATATGATACAATGTGATGTTACATAATACAATATGATGTGAAGTGATGTGATGCTATAGGATACACTACGCTACGATATGCTACGGTACAAAGTGATAAGATATGATACAATATGATACAATGAGATATAATGCAATATGATTCAATACGATATGCAATGATATGATAATACTGTATTAGTCCTTATGATGAGACTAGACTCAATGTAATAAAGCCATATTCACTTTACTGTTTGAATCCGTAATATTTGCACTCCTTCACTCACTTTCATTTACTTTGAAAGTTAGAGAGGCATAAAGTGGGGACGAAGCAATACCCCCTTTAGGCTGAGAAGGTAGTAACAGAGGCGAGACCTGAATAAATGTTGCTGGCAGGGGAGCGTAGCGCCGCCTGTGTGCTTATCTGACTGAGCATATATACTGTATGTATGTGGAGTTTTGACTGCTGTACTCTCTTAGTAAAAATTGACAGACAGTGACCTTGAGATACAACTTCCCATGATGCAGTACAATACGCTATGATGTGATGGGACTCACAGTAAGCCAGTATGATGAAGTACCATATGGTACGATACACCAGGATATAATACAAAATGATATTATATGGTACAGTGGGATACAACAGAATAAGATGTAGCTGGATATGATGGGATACAATATTATAAAATAGGTTCAATACAATATTACAAACTTCATCATCCTGTCTATCATATTGTGTTTTGGTTTTGGGCGTGAATGTTGCACACACTGCCATCACCATTATCTCAATACTGATCCAATTTCATTTCAAGATTTTACTTGGATTTTAAAAAACAACCGTTAGGCACTCAAAAAAACTACTAAAGAGGTTACATTCTCCTCATATTAAAGTTCAGAGACCAACATATGCTTCTTTACGCCTCATAACCCCGGCTCATGATTGGATGAAGGCCTTCAGCCTGGTAATCGCACCTTTACACGCTGAAATCCTGTTAGCATTAGCCTAAACTCTGCTAGGATTGAGTTGTTAGCCTCTTTTTCATCAGGCTGCAAGAAACCAGGACCACCGCTGGCCGCTTTGTGTCCAGCTGTGGGCTAAGCCAAGGGGTGTTTCTGCTTAGAGAGTGGGTGAGAATCCATGACGTGAAGGGGGGAGGACACGGTCACGGGCAGCTGCGGGGGGGATTAGCTCTACACTCATATCTTTAATAAGGTCTCAATCTCAACGCAGACGGGGGCAGTGTTATGGAGATGAGGCTGTGAGGGTCAGGTCACCGAAGGCTCGGGGTGAGGGGGGGGTCTATTGTGTTTCTGCATCACCCTCCACAGACTGCTGCACTGACCACAGCCCTCCCCCTCCTGGAGGTCAGAGGTCGGTGACATTCACCCCGCTGTATGGTCGGAGGGAAAGACAGAGCCGCCTATGCCGTCTGCTCTGACCCCCCCACCATGCAAAAGCCCTTATTTCATACTTTCATTAACTACATTTAATACAACAAATCTGTCTTATTTTGAAAATTTATAGTGATAATAATGCAGCTCAAAAAGTTCTGATAACTTCTTAGTTGGGCTTTTTATTTTCTTTTTGGAAACTTTCCATTGTTGAATGAGTGCAAATATTTTGATAAATTAGGCAGAGAACAAATGTGAATTTTGGAGATGGTGAATGTGTGTGTGGGTCCCCCCCAAAAAACAAATAAACCAAAAATAATCCCTGATTGTAACAGAAACACAAAGTCCAAATTAAGACCAGTTGACTAAAGATCGATTTTGAATTGGTAAAAAAATTAAATATTTATTTAAAACTGGTCAAAACAGATTAGACTGATACCAGAGCAACAAAAATAAAAGTCTTTTGCATGCAGTATTTGGTGAATGCATGTTTCATGTTTCAAAAATTTTCAGTTCACTTCCTAAACTGCACAAATGTAAGGCTCTGCATTGGTACCAAAGTATTGCTAATGCTTTTGTGCTACTTAGACAATGTTCTCTACTCTGCTCATGTCAACTTTTGGTTAAAAATGACCAGTGTTGAAAAGTTTTTGTACTTTCTGATACTATAAAACATTGAATTACTGGAGTTTGCACAGTTTTAAATCATATTTTATAGAACAAGATCAAAATATTGAAAGATTGCACTTCTGAGGCACCCTCAGGTAATAGCATTAGCTTTCTTTTTGTATTTCCAATTTTAAAATCTTCACATTAAAGCCAACAATTCATCATTGTATTATGTTTCAGTCATTTATTCACTAAAAGTGCTGTTTTTCCATTAAATAATGATGTTATTTTTATTTTTATTTATTTTTTTGCTGATAACTCCAGTCTTAAGGCCCCGATTTTTAATCTTATAGTGTTTATCCAGGATAGAGATTTTAAATTATTATTTTTGTGTGCTATTTTTTTCATATTTTTTAGGCATTATTTTAAGGAGACCCCCTGCTCTCCATCCCCCACATTATTCCCTACATAAATCACCACTCCTTGGCCTCCTGCTTTCTCTTTTTGGTGGGAACAAAGTGACACAATGGCTTTGCAATTTGCATAATTTTAAAACACTTTCTTTCTCGATTTCCCAAATAAAACTTAAGGAAGACTAACAGGAATGTTCCCACTCAAAATTGTCAGGTTAATCTTCGGCATTAAAATGTAATGCTAAAGTTTTATGAGAAGTTTGACTTTGTGTTTCTGGAACTTAATAAAGGCCGCAATGTAGAGCTTTAAGTATAGGCCTATCTTTTTGCCCCATTTCACATCAACTTCATCAGATTCAAGGTTTATTGGACAATATGCTTGGTTCAAGCTCAAATCAAGATATCTACAGTCACTTTGAGTTTGCACATTGTGTATATTTTTGCAGGGGATCAGGCAATTTGAATGCATGGAGAAACTAGAAGAAGCCCCCACTCACTTCTTGTTGGATATGATTGGATCTGTGAATGAGAACAGCACAGAAGCCTTAATCTCCAGCTCACAACCAGTCAACTACATTATAATTCACTGAGAGGGCCTTGCTTTGGAAGATCTTCTACCAGAAGGATGAAAAGTGATAGTTGCAGGATGAGAAGTTCTTAAAAATGTCCATAAATCAGATTTAGATGGTTTTATTCTTGCATCCAAGCAACCATGAAGGTTGATTCCTAATCTGAGAAATGACTGTTCGGTGCTTTAACTTTACCCTGAAGCTTTGTTAAGGGAGGCCAAGAGCTATGGCTTGAAGGGTTGTTAAGGGTTTTGGTCAATTTTGGCATTAAAGTGATCAAATCCAGTGTTTTAGATGGACTTTAAATGTTGATGTTTTCATTCCACATGCATGCAAAGTATTGAAAAAGACTTCTAGTTATCATCCTTGTCTTATTGGATGCACCTGGATTTGTGGATTGCAGAGAAGCCTGTTTTTTCCTATTCAGAACGGTCCATCTAAATGTAGAAATTACTCAGAAGGTCTTGTTTGGTCAGGCAACAACATTCTTAATCCTGGATGCTGCTGCAGGATGCTAAATATGTTCTCTCCATGGAGTTTTGCAGCTGTCTTGCAGGTAATGATGAAAGTGTTAGACTTTTTGCTAACTTTGGCATAACATTGATTAAATCCAGCATTTTAGTGGAACTTGAAGCTTACATTTAGATATTAACAGCCCCTTTGACTTTGCATATTGCCTTTTTTTTGACAGGGAATCAGTGGAAGTCAATTCGCATGCATGCAGATATCATAGTAACATCCAACCTTTGCTGATACCTCAGTAAAAAATCAGCAACAAGGCTGATTCTCAAACAAAAATTGAGTAATCTCCCAGACAATTCACCTGTGTTTCAGTTTTTTAAGCATATCAAGAGGGATTTTTGGGGTGAAACTGGATCTTGAACCAAAAGGAAAGAGGGTGATGGTCAAGGGTTATGATGTGTGAGTCCTAAAAAGTCTAAATAGATTGGGTTTAGATTAACATTGAGGTATTATTTCAGTTTTATACCACCACAATGGAAGATCAGTTTTGTTCTTTGCAAACTTTTGATGCTCATTCATATCCACTTGGGTAGTAGTTTCAGAAGGGCCAAAACTTTTGCTTGTTGTCAGCATCTGCATTAGGTTTGTCCAAACAAATGCTCTTTGTAAACAAAGTTTAGATTCAGATATTTAGCCCCTTTTACCTATTGTGCATGTTTGTGGGGAATCAGGGGAAATCAGTTCACATGCATGCAAGATATTGACAAAAGCCTCTAGCAATCATTCAGTCTTTGCTGGTTGTACCTGAAAAAGTTAAAAAAAGGCAAAGCACAGGCAAGGTTTGGCATAGCTATATTATCCATGTCACATAACATAAAGTGGTGAAAGAATAAATCAGAACTGCAGGAAAAAAAAAATTGCCAAGCTATTGAAAAGTTAAAAAGAGGGTGATTACATTGTTAATGTAGCTGCTTTTCATTGATGAATAAGGAGGATTTAATCATGCAAACCTGCAAAATCTGATGTAAAACATTAAACTCTATAATCATTTTCAAGTGAAGTTCAAAGCTGTAGCAGGATCAGCAGGATTTGCAGGAGCATCATCAGCTCTTTTGAGTTTAAAAAGTCACGCTTGTCTTCATTCCATATTCTAAAATCAAAATTAACCCACTTGATTTAAATGTATACTTACTCAAACAGAGGAGAGCTGCCAGGCAGGTGAGCAGGATCCTTGGTTTCATTTTGGTTTCTTTACTCCAGCCTCCTCCACGTCAAAGCTTAGTACCTTCACAATTCGCAAAAATAAAATCAAAAAGTAATCCCAAGAAATAAGGTCTTCTTCTGTATCCTCCCTCTTTGTTTCTTCTTTGGTGATAAAGCTAAATCTAGTGTTTTTGTTGAATTAAATCATTTCTGTATCATTCCTCCTTGGTCCAGCGTTGAACCACAGAAGGCTGCTGGTCATGTCCAAAGCCACTTGGAGAATAATGTGAGGACGCCTCAGCGGCCTGGACAGGGCTCATTAGTGATTCAAGCTCATTGTTGTCAGAGGACGGACACTGATGAAGCAGCTTTCACCGGCCGCTGCAGGTTGGTCTCCTCTGGACCAATCACAGCCCAGGGGTGATGGGGGGTGGCGGCTCGGCCTGATTGATATTCATTTAAACAGAGGGCTGCTGGCCGGCCGCTCAACCCCGCCCCCATTCAACCCTTCACCCTGGCCTGATGGGCCAGCTGTGGCCTGAGCCGGACACTCTGCACACAGCCTGGCTGAATCTAACCTTTGTCTCATATGCATCCTAAAATAATATCCTGGAATTATCAAACAGACTGACCCTGAATTTTCACCAGTTTCATGTCCACATGTGCACCTCACAGCGAGAAGTTTCAGATCAGGAGGGACAGTGGTCTTTGAGACACCACATGACAACATAGAAATGGCAGACAAGTGTTTCACACATAATATTATTTTACCTTTTTATAACTGGGTTTACATGAACTTCACTATCCCATTTCATCCAGTTTTTTGCCATTTTGGTGATGAAGTGTTTACATGCACACAGAGACACCTTATTACTAGCCCCCATGATTCATTGCATGAATTCTGATTATTACCTCAGTACCTGCTGCCACTGAATGAGGAACCACATGAGATGCTAGTTTAGCTGGCTATTGGGTCATTACTGACAAAGCAGTAAGGTCTGTAGTGTTTGATTAAAAGAGGTAAGAGATGACCATGTTTACTGTAAAGGTACCATCTGTAGAATCTTTGCACTGAAATGATTACATTTATTTTAAAAAATGACCGATACATACTGTATTAGTTGTGCTGTTAGCTCAGATATTTACAACTGTTTCTAAATACACAGAAATCCCTGAGATTTTTTCGTAACTACACAGGTGACAACAGAGCCACCATGACAGACATGACTGCTACACAAGGAAGCATGAACTGTGTCTGAAAGCTGCCGGTCTATTGCTGTATCTCATTCATGATTTTCTAATGCTTAATTGTGATGGACCACGATAACTCTCTGATATCGCCATACTGTGAGTTCAACTTCACAAATCTGCTCATGATGCAGAACCCCACTACATACATACACTGTGTACAATACCGTGGCCCCACCAGGCATTTCCAGGTTGAGCTGAGACGTGCTGCTCAGTGTGCTTACCTCCACAGCTTACTTCCTGTTTTCAATTTAGGACTTTTTTCAATAAGAACTAAAATCCATAAGGTGTGTTTACTAAACACTAAACAATTGAAAAGTTTGTGTTTATGGAGGGGAAAAAGTCATTAAAAAAGCCCTAACTGTCTTACACTGGCCCTCATTTATCAAACATGCGTACGCCAGAAAACTGGCTGTACACTCATTTCCACGCATAGATCAGCACTTATCAATCAGAGCATGTGTACGGTACTCTCAAATTCAGGAAATTAGCAGTTGAAACCATAGACTGTAGAAAGAACTGGACAAACCCTGAGTGACGTCTGTCATCTGCTCACAATAGGTGGACTCAAACAGCTTTTAAAGCCAATCCGCAGAGGCTTCCATAATAAAATCACTGTCTCAACCAAATTTTGGAGCAACCTAACGGCCCGCTCACTAAGCTCAACTCCCTGTCAGCTAGCTAGCTAGCATTCTGGTCCACCGAAACGTAGCTTCTACCATTCAAGCTATCTGTCAATCAAATGAGACATGCTAATCAGTCCACAGTGAGGTTTTTCCTAAATATAAATGATTGCGGTACAAAAAAGTACATTGAGAGTACATGAAGACATTAGCTAATGAGACATGTTTGTTTTTTTTAACCAGGCTGTAAATCAGTTTCTTTCTAGTGTAAAAACGGCTTTTTAACGTGTTGTGTACAGGACTACCGGTGTTCCTGAAGCCAGCCTCAAGTGGACACTCACCATATTGCAATTTTTTTTGCACTTCCGCATTGGCTTCATTTTTCAAGACCAGAGGTTGCAGCTTGGTCAAAATAGATAATTGAAACCAAAACCCCTTCTACATGTTCGTCCATATTAAAAAATAAAAAACCCATTAAGATCTTTAATTAACCAACATTATCAGTGTTAATAGCAGGAGAAGCCATATGTTCTCAGCAACATCTGCAATATTTATTCGACAAAAAAACATGTAAGGCATAAGGAATATACAGTATGCAAGACTTTTGACAAACATGGAGTTTAATATTTTTGGCTAGAATTACTCCATTTGAACACCACATCCTTGAGACTACAGATTTTACCATTTGAATATTTATATATACTGTCACAATTTGAGATATTGGGAAAGCAGCTACAAAAGAGCAGTTTCATATCTCAATGTTTCAATTTATTAAGACAATTTTAAAATATATATATGACTCCCTGCATACAAATGTCAAGAAATATTTTTACTTAAGTTACTTAAAGTGCATCCTTCAAAAATAACAATAACAAAATACCAAATGTCTTTAAGAGAATAAGGTGCTTGAGTAACTACTGCCACTATCACTAACTATAAGGGTTAAAGCTGAGAGTGCAGTGATGATGGGGTTATCAAGAGGAAGCTTTTTCAGAAGGAATTCTGCTGCATTTATATATCTTTCTCTGAGAGAGCTGTACAAATTGTCAAAAAATGCCTAAAAAACAGTTTTCACTTTGTCATTATGGACTATTTTGTGTAGAATTTTGTGACAAAAATGACCTCAATCTATTGTAGTTTAAGTCTGTAATGTAACAAAATGTGGAAAAAGTGAAGGGGTGTGAAAACATTCTGGAAGCACTGTATCATTAGCCTCCTTGTAATATACCTCTGAACAAGTCGATCAAGGCTGTCAACCTAGCAAACCCTGAGAAAAGCACAGAGATCCGTGCCTTCCGGTTCTGATTCTCTGCCGTTCCCACAGGGGATGCTGCTTGTTCTTGCTGAAGAACGTCACTCTGGCCCTTTCCTCAAATGCTAGCACATGCCTGTCAAACACTTCGTTAAGAAGCCATCTGAAGGGCGCACACACACACCCACACAAACACAGACACACACAACTGAGGATCTTATTTCATTGTTGATTACATATTAAAACATACTAAACCTCTCACATAAACCGTCAATGCCAGTGGCCTTGGATAGGCTATATTTCAAAACCTGGCAAATAGGCCTAAACTGAAAGATTATTCTCCAGTAAAGAAAATGCAACTATTGTCATGTTCAGGGGCTTACATACTAAGTAAACAAATTCATGAATTTTACATTTAATTTTTAGCAAATATTATCTTCACCACTACAGGGTCTACAGTCTACAGGCCTAGAATCTACAGTCACCACACAATAAATTACAGATTAACAGGAGCAACACATTACAAATAATTCAGTGTTCAATGATCAGTATCATAATTTGCATTACCTGTATTTATGCACTTCATTTGGATCCAACTCATGGTTGAAGTGCAGCACCATTGCATCCATAAGCTCATGCAACCTGTTACACACCTATGAATGGTGGAAGTAGCACACATTAATTGATATAAAAATCATTATTTTTATTAATACATTTTTGTTGCTCACCCCTCATTATACACACCTCCAGGATCTGAAGAAACTGGTTTCTGATGGGCCTTATCAAACTCTTGACTGGTAGATGAAGAAGAGAATGGAACTCTGCAAAGATTGCCTTCTGTTTTGGTGACTTTTATATATCATAATAGATGTCACTGCAGAATCCTTCCACCTCTGAGGAAAACGGGCTCATCAGGGCCTTGGCGGCATTGTTCACCATGTGAACGGTATCTCCACATATGTCTAGCAGGTTGGGGTTCTCCTTTCCTTGCTTGTGTCTCCAGTCTAGTCTTCTTTCCTCTCATCACTGCACAGTTGTCGAGTAGAATGCTGATGAATAGTGACCAGTCAAGACCATTAGACTCCAGGATATCTTTGAGCTCCTGCATTAAGGCTGATGAGCTGGCAATGTTTACTTTCCTGCTGGCTAGGTGTTGTGTTGCGACTTTGGCCAGCTCATCATCAAAAAAATGGACAAGGGCATTGACTGTTTTGTCCATGTTGACATTAGTAGCTTCGTCGATATTCATTGAGAACGCTGCTTTTTGAAGCTTTTCAGATAGCCGTTTCTTAAAATTCCGGTGCAAGGCCATGTGTGTTTAAATAGCTGGCATGCTGGTTGGAAATGCACTGCTTTGTCAGAGCATTTTTGTCTTCAGATAGCTTCTTGCACAGATTGACGAGTGGCTTAGCCATTGTAAAAGACAGGTCATGTTCAACTATGAACGCACACGCACAGATTTTTTGCTCACAAACACAGTCGGTCATTGAGAATACAGTGGTACCTGTGGTAGCTGTCGCTCCCAGCAAGGTAGTTGTATGAGAAAGCACTCGAACTGAAACTTGCTGAGAGGATTCTGAGGCATGTCGCGCTATAACTTTCTTCCCACTGCTGCCGTAAAGTAGCTTCTTTGAACATGGCGTACAGAAACAAGGACCCGGCTCCCTCAGTTGGTGGCACCATGTCCTAAAAGGCTTTCCGTCTTCACATCTTTCCTCTATCCATACCCAGCGCCATTTATTCTTTACCTCTCACTCAATAATGGCTGTATCTTCTTCAGGTTTAAGAAGCCTGGCAAACATAGTAAACTCCTCTCCAGCTAGCGGGCTAGCAGGCTACTAAAAACTAATGTATCGTGGCCTGCACTCTAACTACACCCAATCAAACTTCTTAAGGCCGGCCCTACAACTCTACCTCTGATTGGCTAGAACTCGTTGGTTAGCTTGTGCAATGTGCTATACCATTGGTAGGTGGAACTATCCCTTTGCTTTGCTAAATTCATATGTTGAAGTATGATGTAAATAAAGACCATGTGGGATTTTTTTCTCTCAATTTATTCAAGAGAAAAAACTCCCTCGAGCCGAAAATCCGGCACCACGCCGGAGAACTTTAAGCCCTGAATTTTAGGGGTGAAGAAAGGAGACACAAAGCTTTCACTTCATGACTGCAAAGATGACAGTGACAGAAGGACAAAATATTTCCAGTTGTTTTTGAGTGATGTTTCCTAATGTGATCTCATATCTACTAACCTTGCAAAGCAGATGGATACGCCCACTTCCTTGTTTTTTACTGGCGAATCCATCTTGTTAAGCTCCCATCTGAACCGTTTGGGCTCGGTTAGAAAGTGAAAGGACCAATCAGCAACGAGGGGCAGTACTGTCAGGCACGGCAGAGGCGTGACGTAAACTAGCAGCAGTAAGAAGCTGGTGCAATTATGGCGGAAGAGCTTAGTGTGGATGCTGCTAAAGCGTACGTTTTATCAGGACTTAACAATTCTTCGTTAAAAGAAGAACAAAGAACAGCAGTGAGTTGTTTCCTTTTCAAAAATGACAAAAGTGAGTACTTACATGTCTATAGTCGCCATGTTTCACGTTATTCCTCGGTAGCTGCGCACGCGCAGCTCGATAGCGGCTACGTCACGTGTTTTGTTGCTCTTATTGGCCCGTAGAGATGTGACAAAACGTTCATCCGATCACACTCCGAGTTTTTTTCAAAGCCTCTGCTTTTTCTCAGATGTTTCCTATTGAAGCTTTCCCAGATGGATGTGTGAAACACATCCATCTGGCGTGTCAGGTTTATATCTTCAGGTCTTTTTGCAATCAAAGCTACGTTAAAACTACATGTAATCATTAAAAACATTGCTGATACTATACAATTTACTGAACATTTATAAAAATATATTTGCAGATGTTTCTGCTTTGTGTTGACTAAATCCAGCTGTTAAATTACTGAAACTGTAGAATAATGTTAGATTAAACAACACATTAGCTCAAACATATGGAGAGCAGTTGACTTATTTCCCCCTTCATTTTTTAAAATAGATCCACCTAGAGATGGTTGGATTCAAATTGTTAGCCACTGGTAAAACTACCAAAATCAAATGATTTTTAACTTCAGTCAGATTTATCAAATTACAACACTTTTAATCCAACCAGCTCTGCTGCTGTCACAGTCAGCAGGCAACAGGGGGACACCGCAGTAATGGCAAACAGAAAAGATGGCTGCACCCATATAAAGGCTGCAGAATTTACACTGCAGTTATTAACTACACAGGACTATTGTCCAATACCAGCAATTTCCAAGAAAGAAATATTAATCTTACCAGAAGACTAGAGGTTCTCCAGTTGTCAATTATAATTTAGATCATACTGTCTATATAACAAATATTCTACAACTTTGACACAAAAATGGAAATCAAAGATTAACCCTTAGCCATTATTAATTAATGCCATCGCATTTATCCCTAAGGACAAAAATGTCAGCTTCCAAAAAACTGCTGTAAATACATAAGTATTTGTTTCCACTTTAAACATAAAGGAATGCATTAGTTTATGTTAAGATAAATTTTAGATCAAATATTGGATTTTCAATGGTTTTAAATGGGACTTTTTGGGTCATTTTTTTGTCATTAACAAATGTGTTGTTTTTTTCTGTAGCTCAGTCATTTTAGGCTAATTTAAGAAACTAAGACAATTCCAAGGTCCCTAGGATCTCTTAAGGGTCAAAAAAGAAACCAAAGTTAAATTAAGGAAATGCCATTATGAAACTGTGACAAGGAAACAAGGCAGAGAAAAGGCATACGCTGAAAGTGTATCTAGTCCTGCCCCAAACCTTACAATATGAAATCATGTTATTACATCAGCACCAAATGTATGATCATCTATGTAGCAAACCATAAGCTTCACTAATGGCTGGTTGTACAACAACTTATTAGAGGCACACAAGTATGCATTTATACGTATACACATATACAAATAACTGCATTCATATATACACATACACACATACATATTTTTTATCCTCCACCTACGTGTCAGATTCTTGTTCTTTGAACTGATCTATTGAGACTTGTTTGTAACAAGATTTGAATTTCATGATATTGTCAAACATTTAAAGGATCAACTGCTGTGCAGTCTTTTTCCTCTCTGTAGAAAATTTTATTTAAACGTTTGATTACAACACCACACCACTGCCACAAAGTCATGGCCAGTGGATATACAAAAACAACTGGACGAGTGTCTATCAACATGACTGCTTCTTTGTTATTCTCCCTTATGATTTTTATGCCACGCATCATTTTACTGCATTTTACATTATAATAACAGAGAAAATAAATGCAAAGCGCTGCAAAAATAACAGTCCGTGCAAAACTTAGCATGCCATGTGACACAGCGAGATGTCCAAATTAAACCATGGACATGTATGGAAACACGGCTGATTTAAGAGAAGCCTCGAGGCAGGTAATTTGCCTCAAGGAATTTTTTTAATTGAATCCCTTAAATTTTTTGAGGAATTGTTTCCACCCTTAATGAGACCATGCATGGCTAACTTGTGGTTGGTTTGTACACAAGATGTGTAAAATTTTCACCAAAGAGGGTAAAAACTGCCCCTTATAATGTGACTCTGTACTTTGCAGTTCAATCTAGGGCTGCAACCACAGATTTCTAATTGATAACATAGTGCTGGCTATAAAGTTGATTATTAATTTGTTGTGTCACGCAGTTATGTCTTCACTCCCTGAGCTGTGAAGCCTTTTATGTCACAAGCAGACAGCTGAGCAGAATGTTGAATAACACTTTGTCACCTTAAAGCTGTGCACAAACTTTTATTTGGACAGCGGTATCAATTTAATGATCAATGAAAAATTTCTGGAAAAATAAAGATAAAAAGTTGTGAGGTAAAGAAAAAAGATCAGAATAGAAGGAAACAGAATCAAAGTTTTGTCCTCAGGTCTGAGATAGAATAAAAATGTTACTGAAATAATGTCAGACATTTCAAATGTATATTTCTCTCCAATGTTCATCAAATTACAAGCAGGAAAAAGAAAAAAAATGTTTTGGCACACATCAAGTAAGTCAGGTGTGTCCAAACTTTTTTCCACTGAGGGCCACATACAGAAAATTTGAAGGATGTTGGGGCCACTTTCATATGCCTCACCTTCATAATATCAAAGTTATTCAGTCCAATCCAATTAAGGGAAAATATGGCTGGCAAGTCAAATAGCCAGTCATTTCAAGGATTTTAAGGAGGCCAGTCCCATTTCATGGGAGCCCTTGTTAGCCCCGGCTACCACTGACTCCAGGCCGATCAGAAAGAGAATCACGCTCCATACCAGAGAATTAACGGGGTTACTGTTTAAATCACGGGAAAATGCACATCGATGAAATGTCCCATCCAAATCTTTGTTTAAAGAATTAGCATGTTAGCATTGCCTACTGCTGAAATGAAAATTAACACTAATCTAAATACATTCATGCCGTCTTCACAAACTATAATTTTTTCAGTATTTTCTTATTGATAGACAAGTATAGTTTTGTGTTTCCTTCCCAGACAAACACCCAAGGTAATACAAAAATATTCTCATCTGTCAATAAGAAAACAAAGATAAAAATTACACTACAGTCAAGAATGAGTATTCTATTCTAATGTGGGTCATTTTCCTTTATGTTTTGGAATTTGCTGTGGGCCAATTAAAAATGGGCCGCATTTGGCCCCCAGGCTATAGTTTGGGCACCCACGAAGTAAGTCGTATATTGAGTGTGGACTGAGGTAAAGCAGATTTCTTTTACACGTGTTGCATACTTGTTTGTGTTGTTGTCCATTGTCTAGTCTAAAATAATGGCAGGCTTTGCAAAAAAATAAAAATTATAGCAGCAGGATGTGCTTGAATCTCTGATTTTAAATCAAAGGATGGAAAATGGGGATTTATAAATAGAAAGCAGGATTCCTACATGTTTTTAAAAATCAAATTTAGGACATTTTAAAGACCTGAACTGAGAAAAATTAAAACCACCTTTTGCACGGAAAACACTAAGAAATGAGAGGCATATCAGATTTATCAGCGCACCAGACTAGGAAAGAATTTTCTGATTTAATCACCTGTTGAGAAGTTAAATGCATATACCAGTGGTACAGGGCTAAATACAAAATGGTAATAAACACCCAAATTTGATGATTTCTGGCCCATTAACTACCTCAATTAAAAAAAAATATGCCATATACTCATATTTCAGTATCAGCATCACATCTGCTGTTATTAAGCAGGCATGCTGAGCAAATTTAAAACAATTTAACTTCTAAAAACCAGAATAACGCTTTTTCTAGGGGAAACCTGTTTAAATAAGGTGTTTATTTTAAGGATTTTTAAGTGGATTTTTAAGTAGCCAAGATGTTAGAGAACTGTCCTAGTGTTCAGCAACAGTACAGAGTAAATGTGATCACAGTGATCCAGATCAAACAAGGAGGGGACTGAGGGTCCTCCCCCAGAAAATCTACATCCATCACTGAGTCCCTGAGTTCTGGAGATTTATGCAACATTTTGTAGAGGCTGATGTAAAAAATCACATCAGATTGGCTGGAAAACAAAGATTGGATGGGAACATGTCTTAGTCAAAGTGCCTTATAAAGTTCAAGACCTCTCACTAGTAAAATTAAAACTTTTTGAGGCCTAAAATTTCAAATGCCATTCAAGACTTTTAGACTTTTCAGGGATCTGCGGAACCCTGAGAAAGGGGACCTTAATAGGTTATCAAAATAGTTGTTACTTGAAGTTCAATCTGCAGGTCATATTCTGCTGTGGCTGCAACACTTCGAATCAGTGGTCTAACCACAGGTCTAACCTCAGAGCCTAATAGGGTAAACTTTAACCATTAACTGCCAAACTCATTTTCATGAGTAATGAATCATGAAAAAAACCTTAAAACTGCTGATAAATGATTTTGCAATCAAATAATGTTTTTAAAGGCAAATATATGAGGCAGAAAATCCAATTTACTTCACCGTCTTGGATTCCTCTATGTTACTGATAGCTGTTTGTCTCCCCCTAGTGGCTGAAATCACCGACTCCTTATATTTGGTTCATAGGACTTGGGTGGGTGATGTGACATGGCCTGTTTTTTGGTTTCAAGTGTCAAACTTAAACAAATACAAATCCAACTCAGCAACAGTGTTGGGGGGTTACACAGGACCAGGTAGGCTTGGCTTCTTTCCCTAAAGCTGACTTTTGTATTTACTCAAGTTGTTTTTGTCTAAAATTGAAATTAGTTTGATGATCTAAATCAGTTCAAGTACAAGACACATTTTCTTTTTATAGTCAAAAAGTGAAAGTATAAATGTAACAATTCTTCTTTGCAGTTTTACATACAACAATCATCTTATTTAAACATCAAATTAAGTTAATAGCGCTTTTAAAATTCAGGATATGTATCATTAAGGGAAGATTCAGTGAGAGACATGCAGCATGTAAGTCAACATGTGGAGCAGTTACCAGTAATGCCATATAAATGGATAGTAGTATGTATCAGAGAGCTTTGAGATGCAGAGATCCTGTCCTCCAGTTAATTTCTTATTTAGAAACGTTTGTCCTCTCTCAAAGTCACAATCTGCTCCTGTTATGTGGCTTAATCAGGAATATATTCCATCAAAACACCTGAATCTGTGGGTTATAGAATAAACTAGACACATGAACAACACCAATTTCTGTTACAAAATTATTTAAAAATGTATCTTAAAAATAAATATAACTTCCAGTTAGTTAAAGCTGCTTTGAACAGATTAGTCTGGGGAAAAGTACTGACTAGAATTATTATGGTGAGAGACCCTGCATGTATTTCTGTCAGCTGATTTGTGGTTGGATTCCTTCAACTTTATGAGAGGCAAAACTCTCATTAACTCCCTTATTTAGGTCAGAATTGTTGGTTTGTAGAGGGATCCTTCCTCCTTTTAGAGAGAGAAACCTCTCTCTGACTTTAATACTAAACTGAGAAATGTCTTAAGAATCTTTTCCATGAAGAACAGAGTCCGTGCATTTCGATAACTCTGTGTCTCTCAGGAAGGTCTCCACTTTTTCCAGAGTAGAGACCAACTCTCAGATTCAACTGTTTTCATCAATATTGTGATTAGAAAGACTAACAGTTAACTAACAGACAGGTTACTGTCCACAGAAGAAGAGTCCAGCTCAAAGTTTGCCATCGTGGCATTGGAGTGCACTACCACAGGAGTTTTAGATGCTGCAGCATCCATGGTATGAAAAGGAGCCTTTCTCCCTCCAGCAGAGGTGTGCTGATGAGGGGATGTGTGAAACTTCCAACACATAACCGTACTCTTAATAGTAGGCTAATGAACTGATAACATGTTTACTTGGAATGGAACTTGAACTTCAGAAGACATCAGCTTGTGGATGTTTTCATGTAATCTCATTTTCAATGAGCAGCTTGAAGCAGTTTCGGTGTGGCACAAAGCACAGGTGGATGTTTCACTTGTCACAAAAGACGTGTGTTTTTCCTGAACAGTATGGCATCTTGCATCTGGTAGCCTCTTTCTTTTCATCATAATTTGGCATGTGGTCAATCATGTCATGCTGCACTTCAGGTAGAGGCCTAACATCCTGAACTGGTCTGTGAACTGGTCTGTGGGGGAAAAGCTGTGGTTCTGGAGACATACTGGGTCTTCCACGTTTTGCTGCCTTTGCTATATGGACTCTCACCAGACACTGGGCCACATTCATCTTGAAATGGAGGAGATCCTGGATGTCTTTGGTCTGGACATTGGCCCTCTTGGCATCCAGCCTGTACTCCAACCAACTGTTAACCACAGCCATGTCAAAAGCATGTGTGATCATTCTCAGGTCCACTTTTTTGACTGAATTTCTGTACGGTACAGACTGACAAGTTGATCAAGCAGGTCAACGGCGCCCATTGCTTCATTGTTCAGCTTAACCACCTCTGGACGCGACACCATCAAAAAATGGGCCTTAATTTTTTTCCCACTGCTGCACTTCATTCATTCTGCCAACACCAATGAAGTTGGAGGCCATGACAACTAGTCTGTTGTCATAACATTTGACCATTGCCACCTTACCATCATGGCTTACAACTTCATCACAGCTTCCTTTTAGCTTTTGGACTTCTCTTTGTCAGACTGTAGAGGAGGCCTGGCAAAGCGAGAGACCCTTGCTGCCACTTGCCAGCGGCATGAATTTTCCTCTCAGCCAGCAGCTCCAGAGGATTGTACATTGTGAAATAATTGTCAAAATACAACTTGTGGTTGGCCTCGGTGATTTGCTGGCTAAAATGGTACACCACTCCAGCTCCAAGTCCCAGCTGCTTCCTGTGCTGTTGTGATAACTCCATTGTAGTGCCTTGGTGCAGCAGGAAGTCGTAGGCCACGCCACTGTGGCTTGCTTAGATGTACTGCTTGTTGGACAGAGTTTCGCAAAATGGCATCATTTGTTCATCCTGTAGTGGAAGCTCCAGGCATCTACTGCGTATGACATCATAGAGAGGACGTACCTTGAAAAACACATCATTGTTCCCAGCCAGCTTCTCCAAATTGTTGACCAAATGCTAATGTGACTGGAGCCGGAAGAATCTGTCACAGGGCATGGTGTTTTGAAAAATACCAATGTTCATCCCAGCTTCCCAGTACATGGAGACTCTTGTCATCTAAATCATTCCCATAGCAAGGCAGAGACCGATTAGGGTTCTGTTGAAACTTAGTGTTCCACTTTGCATGGCATAAACGTTTGTGTTGTCAGCTATCAAATTGAAGATCTCATCTGGTATATACTGTTTGAAGTATTCACAGGGTCTCATGGGATGTTTTTCATCAATTGGAGGATTCTCAAAGGTGTCCATGGTTGTAGTGAATGGCCTGTGACGCCACTTGATTACTTCCTTCCTGGTTACTGTCATCTCCTCTTGTCCTCCTCTGTCCTCTGTCACTACACTGTCTCCTCTACCTCAGTCTCATCCGCCAAATCTCGTTCTTCTGACATGCATGTTACCTCTCCACCACTGCCCCTCTCTGAATCTAATAACAAAACAATCACATTTGAACTCATTTTATGTATTCTCACTCTTGAACTCTTTTGCATTCCATTTAGATCTTAAATAGAAGACATTAAATTGATGAAAACCACATACTAAGAATCATAAACACTCTTAATTTCTAAACTTACCACCTATCTCACTATCCTCACCATCCTCCTCATTTCCTGAACCCAAGGAGTCAAGTTTGGATAACGCTCCATTTACGAGACGTTCAAGGAAGTCTTTGATTTTATACTCTACAAGAACATTATATTAAAAAAAAACATGTTTAAAATTTTATAATCATGAATAAATAAAATTTGACACCATACTTTACTTTCGAAAAGCCTAAAGGTATTTTGTTTCTTTATAAACTGACAGTAAGTACAGTGCTTGACAAATTTATTAGACCACCACCCAAAGTAAGGTTTATGCCACAGCTGTCCTAAATAAACAGCATTGGTAATTACCAAAATCATTTTCAATGTTTCTGCAATGGTTAATATACCAATATGTAGAAGCTCTTTAACCCAGATGATATTTTTAATGCTAAAATATAATTATTATTGTTATCCATGAATTTTCAAATGTACTGATTTACAAAAAAACTGAAAAAATCGTAAAGCACATTATTATTTCTTGATTAATATGTCAAATTATAGTTATTTACTTGCATTCCTGAAGAGAAAAATGAGTTTTAGTGGTTGAATGTTATGCTTGATTCATTTCTGACTTCTCAGAGAAGCCCAGTGAGCCGGCTCAAATTTCGGTCTAAAAAGGTGAATTCAGTTTGAAATTCCTCATTCCTGTTCAAAATGGTAAAACGTGGAGAGCTCACTGAAAATGAAAGAGTCCGCATTAAAGCACTTCATGATGCTGGATGGTCTCTGAGACAAATATGACAGGTGGTCTAATACATTTGTTAAGCACTGTATGTAAGTATAAGCTAAACTTGCCCGACTCCTGATGTCCATTGAAATGGACATCAGACTTTGAAAAAATCCTTTAAATTAATGATATCATAAATGTTTGAAATAACTTCAAATATTATCACTTATAACAGTTAAAATTATACTGAGAACAAATTTGTTTGGCCAGCATGAACATAAATTTATATTTTTGATTGAAAATGGGCACTTACTCTTCCCTGTCTTGAGTCGCTCTGCCATACTCGTCTTGTCCGAAGTCTGTCACTCACTCAGAGCGTGCTCAAAGTCATGAAATGATTGTGATAGGATAATCACGATCCAGTCAACCAGCATTGCTGACATCATTCAATTACAGAGTGTTTATTGGTTTAGAGACAGAAATATTTCATATCCATTCCAATGGACATAGGGTCTGAAAGTCAGGAATCAAACCTTCTACTGTTACGATTTATCATAGATTCAATCAGAATGTGATAAAGAGAAAATAAGTGATAAAACTGTTCATGATATTTTTGTCAAGGGCTACATGAATATAAACACCCACTTTATCTGAGCACAGGTGATCTAAAATTTGTGTGTTGCTCCATTTCCAGGCACAGTGTCAACAGCCATCCCAGCAGGAGAGGGATGAAGTGCTTCAGATATTGACAACCTGGATTATTCTCAATGCCATGGACAACCTGCCTGTGACAGCAAGATTAACTGTACCCAAACATGTCCAACCTGCATGGTGCACCTTCTCTGACTACAGAGACATGCTAACTGATCTTGAAAACCAGCTCTGACAACATGATTCATTCAATTAAAAAACATATCAGCACAACAAGAACAAAGTCTCCACAGTCAATAATGCCACTGTGAATATTTATTTATTCTACATGTCACATGTTGATAATTACAACGGAGTATTAGGGCCACACGAAGAGAATAAAAAAATAAAAGAATAATTTGATTTTATTTATTTATTTTTTTTACATCACGAGAAGTCATAATATTACGAGAATAAGGTCGTAATATTACGAGAAAAAAAACTGTAATGTTACAAGAATAAAGTCATAATATTACGAGAAAAAAAGTCATAATGTTATGAGAATAAAGTCATAGTATTACAAGAATAAAATATTACAAGAAAGACAGTCTGCCGTGGCACCGCGGATCTACCACGGAGTATTGTCCTGATTCTGATAATAATTTTATGCTGATGTGGCAAAAGATGGAGTATTTCCTTATTTGTGGAACCGATCCTAAAGTATAGCTTAACAAGATTCTCGTAATATTACAACTTTTTTCTCGTAATATTATGACTTTATTCTCATAATGTAAAAAACAAAACAAAAAAATCTTTTATTTTTTTTTCTCTTCATGTGGCCCGAATACTCCGTCATAGATAATGTTCATAATCTGTCTGTTTTTTTTACATAACTTCAGCTGAACGATGTTGGGCATGGCTGGGAGACTCCTAAGACTGAGCTCAAAACTGAGCCCTGGTTCCTGCACTGCTTCCAGGAGTTGTATCCCCACCAGTCGAAAGTCAAACGTAAATTATTCTCAAATATAAACTATAAACTTTCAGAAGTGTAACTACACTTACTTCCTGTTAACATGATGCAGGTAAATCATCTACCAACTCATGTTAGCCTTCTGTGTGTGGCAGCAGACGGCCAGCTCATCTGTGCTCGTAAGAGCACGCACGTTGAGAGCGAGCGAAAGTAAAATGGTGAAGTTCACCTAACAGCCACACCGCTTCGGTGTCGCTGGTGAGCAGAATTTTAGAAACTTACATAGAGCCCCTTTAAACTCTTCCTCCCTTTCCTCTAAACAGTGAACATAAATCTCAGTGTTTACCTCTGATTCTGTCCACTCTGTCATGCACTGTTACGGCTTTCATACCAGGCATGAGTGTCACAGCTCTACCTCAGTAAACCTCCCTACAGGTGATTGAATCCAGTGTTTAGTGGAAGAATTCAAATTAAAAGCAGCATTATGGACATGTGACAGTTTCAAACGAAAGGTCTTCGAGGGCAGTGAGTGTAGTTTTTCAGTAGAGCAGAGCAAAGGGAGGTGGGAACTACAGTTACCATCAGTCCTTGCATATCCATCCTTTGCAATCTGATTGCTGGCTTGATCTAACAGCACGAAACAAAGATGGATGCTACAAGTGGCATAAAACCAAGTGAGATTTTGGAGGCTCCAGTGACTTCTAAATGTCGAAGTGTTTTGGTTTTCCTGTGTCAAGGAAAAGAAGACGGAGGAAAGGTGACTGACAAAAAAAAAGGTAGACGCTGCTAGACTGTGGTGACACACTTGATGGGGAATACAAGTGTTTCAAAGAGCCTCTTAGCAAATCACCACCCCCAAAAGGTTCGAACAGACATGAGGAGAAGAATCCGACCAGGCCTAAAGGCTCTTAAGGAACCGTTCACAATCCCACTTTCCCACAACAGTGTGAGGGTTCAACAGATAACAAGGTGTATCAGTGAATATGTCACCAAAGACCTACAGCTGTTTTCAGTGGTGCAACACAAAGGTTATAGAAGGTCAATAAACACTGGAGCCAAAGTTTATGCCCAATGCACACCTACAGCACTATTTACACAAATATTGTAATATTCAAAGTTCCTCCAGATTCCAGAGGCGGTTTGTAGCTTTTCCTATCCAGATATATTCCTTGATGTCAAAGAAAGGGAGAAAAGTCTTGGTCTTCAATAGGGCTGTTGCTGACTGTGGTAAACTTGCAACACAGTGGAGGGCAGCTTTTTTTTAGTCTTGGACCCCCTGAAGCTTCTCCTCAGCTCCTCTCCTATCAGACAGGATGATGTGTCATCTCTTTAGGTGCTGCAACCACAAACTAAAAAAAACCCAAAGAGAGGGTTAGGGTCAAGCACCTGAACCCTAAAGGTAGGGTTAGGCTAAGAGGCACCACAAACTAAGGAGAAACCCAAGGAGGATTGGTAAGTCACTTCCTGCCCTACGATTGAGGTCGCCCCAGTGTAGAGGTCTGTGTCAGATGAGCCTAAGATGCCCTACCATAAAGGTTTGCAGCCAGATGCCTCTCAAAACACACACAGCGTACTGATACATCACCACTTAGAGAACATGATATTATTACAAACTAATCAAAAACCTGGTCTTTATTTCTAAAAAAACAAAAAAATCTTGGTGAATTACCAAATTCGAACAAACATAAAAATAAAAATCAGTGAGCAAAAAAAATCGATACTGAAATGGCTTTAGATTAAAATCAAGTGATCAGAAATTAGATAGATGACAGTAAACAATCTTTAAATTCTGTGTTTTCCAGATGTTGATGATTGTACAGTGAGTGTTTAAATATTTACAGAATAAAATGCAGAACAAATGAGATAATTGCTTTTAATTCAGCCCACAAAAATCTGATTAAAAGGTCTTTAACTGACACTATTTCATTCATTTGCTCTTAAAATATAAAGGCTGTCTGCTGGGCTATTTCAGTTCTGATGTAAAAATGCTGTTGCTGGTTTTATTCTGTAATTGTAGGTTTGGTTTTTGTAACACCGCTCTATAAAGTAAACACAACCAGTTTAAAGGAAGTGAACATTCAGAGGGCAAAATTAAAAATAACCCTTCAGTCCTGTCTGATTGAATCTTTTCACTGTAAAGTGAAGTCATTAGTTAAAAACTTCCTCTGCTTGGAGATGCTCGATTAACGTCAGGGTTTATGGAGCCTCAGGCTCCAGAAAGAAAAACGTCTGCTTTTAAACCACTTTAAACCATCCAAACATGAACCCAAACCCTGGAGGATCGGTTAGCCCTGCTGCTAATGATGTTAATTGTTGGATAAACTCAAACAGGACCAGATGATGTGGTTCATTCTGGATCCACAGCTGAGGTTTTTACAGTGGTTTGGTACAGAAATATCACCCAGAATTCATCTCATTTTATCCTTTTTTGATCCATTTCAGTAATATCTGCAAGTGGACGAGTGCTGCAGATTCAAGCTGACACAGTTCTTCGTTTCTGCAAGCCTCCCATTGAAAGTCATGGTGAGCCATCTGAATGAAGGAAATCCACAATATGTGAGCAGATCCTGCAACCAGTGATTGACCAGTTTGATCTGTGTGCACATCATGGAGTTCCATTTAAATCCCCATAGACAAAATCCTTATTACAACACCTTTAATGCATGATGCAAGCTAACTAGCTACCTGAATTCTCATGACTGTTAAACATTTGATTCTGAGGAAAAAAACGATGCATGAAGATGGAGAAAGAAGCAAAGGATGAAAGAACTACGTATCCCACAATACATTATGGCTTTTCATTCATTGTTAGGGATAGCTTTTCAAGCTTTCAAACCATGTGTGTACCTTTATTCTACTCTTCAATGCAATAATCTTTATTGTACTGTTGCAATTTTACAACTCCAATTTTCAAAAAAAAAATTTGGTTGCCATGTAAAAAGTTAAAACTGAGACCTTTTAACATTTCATGAAAAATATCAGCTCATTTTGTTCTTTGAACAACAGTCTGTAAACGCTGGAAAGTGGGGAGACAAGTTGTAGGAGTTTTGGGAGAGGAATGTTGTCCCATTCTTGTCTGATATAGGATCCTAGCTGCTCAACAGTCCTGGGTCTCTTCTGCTGGATTTTTCCTTCTATGATGCTCCAAATGTTTACTGTTGGTGAAAGGTCTGGACTGCAGGAAGGTCAGTTCAGCACCTGGACTCTTCTACTGTGAAGCCATGCTGTTGTGATGGATGAGGTATGTGGTTCAGCATTGTCTTGCTGGAATATTTAAGGGCTTTGCTGGGAGAGAAGTTGTCTGGATGGGAGCATGTGTGGCTCTTAAACCTCTATATACTTTAACAATTCAGTAACATGACTGGGTATAAATGGAGCATTTTAGAGAAGCAGGGTCTCTCACAAGTGAAGATGAGTAGAGGTCCCCCATGCAAAAAACAGCATCTAAAAACTGTAGAACAATTTAAGAAAAAATGTTCACCAATGTAAAATTGAGAAAAGTTCATCTACAGTACATAATATCAGATCTTGGGGCCCTCAGGTGGCACTGCATTAAAAACAGGCATGATTCTGTACTGAAAATCTCTGCATGGGCTCAGGAAAACTTCCAGAAATCACTGTCTGTCAACAGAGATTGATGTACCATCCACAAATGCAGGTTAAAGTTGTGTCATGCAAAGAAGAAGCCATATGTGAACATGATCCAGAAATGCCACTGTCTTCTCTGAGCCAAAACTCATTTAAAATAGTCTGAGACAAAATGGAAAACTGTTCTGTGGTCAGATTAACAAACATTTAAAATTCTTTTTGAAAACCACAGACGCTGTGTCCTGTGGGCTAAAGAGAAGAGAGGCCATCTAGCTTGTTAACCTTGCACAGTTCAAAAGCCTGCATCTCTGGTATGGGTTACTTTAGTGCCTATGGCATGGGCAGATTACACATCTGGAAAGGCACTATCAATGCTGAAAAGTATACAGAGGTTCTAGAGCAACATATGCTCCCATCCAGACGACATCTCTTTCAGGGAAGGCCTTGCAGATTCAGCAAGACAATGCTAAAGCAGACAAGAATGGGACAACATTCTTCTCCCAAAACTTCAGCAACTGGTCTCCTCACTTTCCAGATGTTCAACACCTGATACGTTGTTTATTCTCTATTGTGAATAAAATCTTGGTTTAGAAGATTTCTAAATCATGCCTGCTATCAGGCAATGCTTAAGTATGTGTCAAGTCCAAGTTTAAGTCAGTATCTCTGCCTTTCCAACGTTCATGTTTGTGCAAACCATGTCATCATGGATGTTTTCATAGTTCAAATATTTAAATCACTATGACTGTGCTTGCATGAGTTTCACCAAGCTCAGTGATTTCAGTGTAAATTGTTCGCCTCTGTAAGCTTGGGTCCAAACATCCACGGAGAGGGAGACCACATATCCCGAGCATTCGTCCCCACATCCCAGCTGATGCAGATGTTTCCTAGAAAAGCTCCGGCAGGGTCAAAAATCTCCGCTCTAAAATAAATTCTCCTCTTTTTCCTGAGCAGAATTGCAGAACGCTGCATTTCATGGCGCAGTGGACGATCACATGTGTGGTCGGGGACCCTGCCCACCTCTCAGGTTACAGCCTGCACATATATAGCACCCACCCCACCCGTCTCCCTCAGCCTCCTCCCCTGCCGTCCCCCTAAAGCACCTCTTCTCTGGGAGCTCCGTCTCCCTTCACACTGGTCCTCCTCCTCCTCCGTCCCCCACTCTACCCTCCGCCTTCAGGAGCACCAGGGGCCTCTTCTTCAACGCTGACATCTCTGACTTCCTTTCTTTAGGATCTGAAGGGGATTTTTGGGGAAAACTGGGGGGGAACAAAGAGGGGCCGCAGATGAGATCCAGAATCCAGGCAGCTCCTATCTCTGACTTCATCTCCTCTTCTTCTCCGTGTCTTTTTTGGAGTTTTGGTTTGGGGGTTTTGGAGGACTCCCCTTACCATGGATCACTCTCTGTTTGGATGCCTCCGCAGCCCCCACGCCCCCCCTCAGGGTCTGCACGCCACCATCAGCCCCTCACCTTTGACCTTGCATGGTCGGAGTGACCACATCTCCTACCTGGACCTGCCCAGCTCTTCACCACCCTGCAGCTTCTCTACTGGAGATGATAACAGCGTTTTCAGCACTCAGGCACATCGGGGTCACTTGTCCCAACAGCCACCAAGCAGCTGGCCCCTCCCACTGCAGGTGACCTCCCCTAATAGCCGGCATGGCGTCTGTCTGCCACCGCTCGAGGCCTCAGCCCCTGAACTGTGCACAGGGGGGTCTAACACGTGCAGCACGAACCCGAGTTTGGACAGTGGAGACCAAACAGGTTTATCAGTGGAGTATGGAGAGCAGTGTGTTTCCTCTGAGGACACAGAAAGGCTGAGGAGTAAAGGCAAGAACGAAATCACAGGTGAGATGATAAAGATGTACTGTGGACATGAAGGTCAACTGCAAAACAGTTCACTAAACACAAACAAATTAAAAATAATGAATGAAAAAGAAAACAACATATTTGAAGAAACAAAAAACATTTTGTAAAAATCAACATCTTGTGAAACACAAAAACATTTCACTAAAAGAATAAAATATATATTTCAATGGCAGCAAAATAAATAAATAAAAGTGATATTTAAGAAAAAAACATTTTATGAAACTTCACATTTAATAAACATCCAGATATTTTTAAAACACAACATCACATAAGTTGAAAAATGTTTTTGTGGAGCCCAAAAACATTTCATAAAAGAGCAAAACATTTTATAAAATAGAAACAAGTAGTGAAACACAAACCGTTTCATTTAAGTAAAAAAGGTAAAATCAAAAAATTAAAAATTGTGAAAAGAAAAAAAATCAATTATTTTTCTTTTTGCGGGGGTAGAAAAAATATTAGATGAGTTAATACCTTTTATTATCATAATAAAAAATTTAATGTTGTGAAAAAACATTGTGGGCTCTTAGAACTGAATTTTATAATAAATATAAAAAAAAAACTGCTCAATGCAAAACAATTTGACATGCAACGGCTATTTCCAAAAGCAAAAACATTTTGTGAAATTAAAATCTATTTTAAACAATAAAATCTTACAAAAACATTTCAGTCACTGCAAAATTAAAACAAAAGAAACACTTTTAGTCTAAAATTCTGTCATAAAATTATTTTTGTACTTCATTAATGTTTTATGAAATATGTTTCATGAATTTTTTTTCATTAAATAAATGTGTTTTAAGTAAAAAAAATTTTTGCAGTTCACTTTTAGGGCCACCATACATCTCATTAAGTTGGTAAAAAAATTATTTTGATTTTAGGAAAAAATCCTAAGAGGGTGTGTTTTCCTATTTTATTGGGTTTTTTCCTTGTCTGTAGGCGGTGGTGATGGTAAAAGCCGCTCTTCTTTGTCTATTTATTTCCCAACCATCTTGACTTCCAAAAGCATATGAAGTTAAGTGACAGCGTACAAATAGTAAAGATCCATTTTGGGATGATCTAAACATGCAAAATGGTCTGACCTGTCTCTCTTAAAACCACAGTAAGTTTATACTCTGCAGGATAGGCACTTCCTACTGTCGTGTATATTTGTTGCCATATAGAGATATTTTTCTTCAAAGCTCCTCTGACGTTAATGCTCATGGAAATATCATTCTCACATTTCAAAAACATTAAATCCACGATTATTTAATGTTTCTTTAGAAATATTTTATTATGGAAGGATGGTAGAAACCTGGGAAATTAGTTCATTAAAAAATCTCAAAATAATTATAAGACATACATCTTTGTGCAGTGAAAGAATAAATAAATCACAGAAAAGATCAAAGTGTAGGAAGTTATATCACACATTTAATTCAGGAAACTCAAGTTCAATTACGACTTTTAGAAACCTTTTAAGGGCGAAATTTTAACACGCTTATGTAGTATTTTAGTTAACTATTTTTACATACATTAACGTTTTCTAACAGTTGTGCATGTGAATATATATATTTTTTTACTTTAACTCCAGATCATATTGTCCTTTGACAAATATTATTTCATCTTTAAAACAAAAAGAACCAAACGAACTAGTTTTTCTTTTTGGAATAAATGATGTTTCTGACGTTTTACTTGTGGAACTTTCACTTTCGTATTTAAAGCTGATTATCCTCATAACTTTGGGACTTTTTTCTGATATATAGAAGGAAATATTACATAACAGTGATTGATTCAAATAATTGATATAATTATTATCTTAACTCAAAGATTATTTGTGCATCAAAACAAAAATTTGTGCAGCAAGAGAAAAGCTAAACGTACATTTAAGATCAAAGTTTAAAAGTTTGGATTTTGTTTTAATATAAACAGAAAGAGGTTTTTGTTGCCTCTTAATATTAAATTAAGTGTGTGTATAGTGCAGAAAAGGACTTTTTCTGACATTATTTCTCATGGAAAAATCATCTTTTTCTCTAAAGTTTAATTTTAAAATCCTCATGACAGTTTTTTTTTTTTTTCAACAAGGACTATGGATAGTAGAGAATAAAATTATATAGAAATGCAGAGTAAAATCAAATCTTTATAAACATTATCCATCCTGAAAGAAAAAAAGAAAAAAAAATTAAAGAAACAAAGACCTCACATTTTGAGCGAAACAATAAAGTGACATTACTTCATCCTGGAGGATAAAAGATAAAATTTTGCTATTGCGAATCCATCTTAGGTAAAAATTATTTCAAGTTTAAAAATCAACCAATGTCACATTTAAAGAATTAAATGTGTAAAACTAGAATGAAATCAAACCTAGTTTAGGGTCATTTATTGTTTTAAATGATCAAGAATTGCTAGAAAAGTCCTGCAGAGCCTAAACTAGACAAATGTGAAATATCAACGATTCAGTAATGCGGTAGTTTCTGAGGTTTTTATACAATTTAAACAAACCTATCTCTCCTTGAAGCATCGCAAAAATGAAGGCAGATCTGCAGTTTCTTTGAAGCTTAAGTGCTTTTTTTCTACAGTTAGCAATTAAATTAACAGATTGTTGGATTTAAAGCTTATACTGAGTGTGCCAACATTTTGCATACTCCTGGATGCCACAAAGAACAAACAGGATTAGACTGAATATGTCCCCCATTCATTTTACTTTATTAACAAAAAAAATTACATTACAAGTTTTAAACTCCTCTTTATGAATGCTTTCCAGATCATATTCTTCATTTGGTGTCTACAGGTGGAGGTGAGAGAGAATTTATATCTCTATGTTTGTGTCTCTGGTCACTCTGCTCATAGAGGTTTGTAGTTTGGATGTGTTGGTCCCTTTGATGATCCATAGTGTGCACAAACTAGTGCTATGTTTCTATTCAAGACTTTAGAGCGACCCCGGTGTGTGCAGAGGGATAAATCAGCTTTCTACCCACAGAGATTCAGTTTAGATCAAAACTAAAGTTAATTTAATAACAATTCATGAGACTGACAGACGCTGTGAAGCTTCTGTTTAGCATTGCAAAGACTTTTCTAAGAGCTGGCTCCTTTTATGAATGACAGACTCCAACTCATATGTAGGCTTTCTATAAATACTTGTCTCCTTTGGCCTTCAGTAGCTGGATCAGTAAGTTTCACTTTTATTTGCCAAGCACCCATAACTGTGACTGTAGCTCTACTGGCATCCAGTGGCTGCTAGAGCCGTGTTTTTGTTTTATGATGGTGGAGAAGGTGAGCGTTCTGGGAAGGAGCTCCCACACATGTGTACTGCAGACATAAATGTCCCATCAAAAAAAGTAATAAAGTAACTTCTAGTCAGCCTTGAAGTTGGGTGACTTCCCGAGGTCTTTAAAGATCAAATCCACACCAATAACTCGCATTTTGAATGTCCTTTTAGCCATTTTATAATGCATTATTTAATAGTTCCTGCAGCCAGCGGCTGCTACTGTCACCATATGGTCCGTTTGTTTCCCTCAATGCATTGTTTCTGGGCTGTGACAACCAGTGACAGGCTGTTCTGTTGTCACGTCATGCTTTGTCAAACAGCACATGTCCCTAGCCTCATAAACTGGAGAGAAGAGCCTGAATGACTCATAATGGAGAGAAAGAGACACAGAGAGGCTGTGATGTGCTCCTCTGTGTCACTGCAGACAGGTACTGCTTGGAATAATGACTCAAATTCCCAAAAGTGCACAAACTTTTTTTGTAAAAATGTAGATATTTTGAAGACATTTGTCTTTTTTCACAAAATGATTATTTTGGGATGGGAGAATAAGTTTGTGAACAAAAAAACCAAACAAACAAACAAAAAAAAAAAAAACAAAAAACAAAAAAAGAACCTGTTATGATTGTTTATTGTGTGTAATCAGAGCCCAGAAAGCCCAGTGAATGGACCCTCCCCAGTTTGGATTCACTGATGATATTGATGCATTTCTATTGGTGCTAGCATCCTGGCTAATGGTTACTTCATTTTTGAGCAGAAAAGAGTGTCAAACAATTATTAGGTTCTGAAGTTCAAAATATTTATTAATGTCACTTTTAACACCTTTTCATCACCGTTTCTGCACAGTTTTGCCAAATTTGTTTCCCCACTAAATTAAGTTTTACCTCTTTAAACCAATGTTTGCAACTTTTCAACTGCTTTTCACTACTTTAGCCACCCACTTTTATCCCATTTTTGCCACTGTTAGTCAATTCACACCACTTTTTAACCAATTTTCACAATTTACACCCATTTTTGACCATTTGTTGCCTTTTGAAAACCACATTTGTCACTTCAATCCCACTTTTTGCCCATTTTTCAAACCGATTTTTGCCACTCTTTAACCACTTGTAACCAATTATTCCTGCCAATTATTGCCACTCTTAACCCACTTTGCCAATTTCCATCCTGTTTTGGAACAATTAATTATTTTCCCCTGATGCTTGTTTCCATTTTATTCTACTTTAGTCCCTGGTATACTGATGTTTGTGCAGATCATGGTTTAGCTGGCAGGTCTGACATTACTTTCCATATGGTTTAGTCATTATGCCCATCCACATTATAAACATTGCAAATATAAAGGGAATTTTGTTTGCCAATTTTTCCCCTAAAAACCCACTTTGCCTTATTTAATCAATTTTCCCAAATTTTGCCAATTTTAACCCATTTATACCCCGTTTAATTGTTTTTCACCATTTTACGCCCATTTTTGCTTTTTTTTTTTTTTTTTGCCCAATTTTAAGAAAAGGGTTTCATTTGATAAGCTATGTTGTACTCTAACATAAATAAATAAATGATAAATAAATAAATAACTAGATTTTTTTTTTTTGCTCTGATAAGAGTCTTTCATAAAAAAATCATAAAATATCATCGTCACAGATTAACTTTGTGATGGACTGTGACTTTGTTGAAATCCATGAGCCCCATAAAGCTCTCCCCTTTATGCTCTCTTATGGGCAGCCTTGTGTGTAATAAAAATCTAGCGTTTTAATCTCTGCTTAGTTTTTTCCTTTTGTCTTTATAGTCCCAAAACTTCTTTAAAAATTCTAAAGACATTACAGCAGCGCAGATATTCTTAAAGTTCAGATTGTCCTGAAAAAAAAGTATGTTTTGAGTTTGATTGTGCACCACAGGGTTGATGTTTTGCAAGCTTTTAAAATCCAAGCAAGACATAACAGTTACAAAAATAGCACAGATCTCAGAGGGTTAACAATATAAATAAAAGGAAAATGGCACCAAATGAAGAGCTGTTGGAGAGCTGAAAGACCAGATCTCTAAAAAGAGTCGCAATTCCCATCACTCTGATTGAGACTGGACCGACATAAATAAAGCCATGCTTTGTGTTTACAAGCAGAATATAGCAGATCATGTTAGTTCGGGTGGCCTTTATTATATGCCAGTACACATTGTGTCTGCATAACCAATCTAGTCTGGGTGAAAACCTTCCAGATCCCCTCTGTATGCAGTCTCAGCTATCAGATATAAACTATTTTCATGGACACAGTGCATTATGGATTACCACTTATCTGATTGCCTGTTAATGGGATGTATGCTGGGCTATGATGTTGAAGATCAGCTGAAAACACAGGCTAACCTCCTGGCTTAAATTTAAACTTGAATACTTCCCGTGGCAGACATGACAGAGCACATCGTCTCTGCCATTATCCTCAAAACCATGACCCTTCCCTTGATGATTTAACGTTCTGATGAGCAACCTGAGCGTGAGCCAGCTCCAGAACTTTCCGTTTCTTCCCTCCAGTTGACATACCGGCCTGCAGAGATCTGATCTTTGACGGACAGACTGAACCATCGAGATGCCAGAGACCAAAGCTCCAATCCCATTTCCTGACACTGACTTTACTGGCATTCGACAAAGCCACAGCACATTTTAAGCTTAAGAAAGAGTTGAGTTATGAAATACACAAAAATTATTGACCTATATTCCTAAAATAGAAGTTTTACAAGACCGTAGAGCTAAAAAATGATGCGTTAAATTTTAGAAAATGCTAATATTTAAAGTAATAGCCTTCAAAGGTGTATAATAAGTACTTTCACTAACTAAAATACCATAGAATAATATAACAGAAACACCCACGCTGGATGTGTTTGTGTGGAGTAATGTGTATGTGTAGTGTCACATTACCGCTCAGATGGCGTGTTTTCCTGGCACGCCACAGTTTGTCAGCACGTCGCTCTTTAACACAACTAATGAAACGACAGCTGATTTATGCAGCGAGCTCTGCACACGTTATTATTCACCATGAAAGATTAGTTTCAAAACAACACGTCTGTTTCCACCGTCCGCTGACCACAAACACTGAAAATGTTTGAAATATGATTTTCATGAAGGACAATATGAGAGGAAAGTATGATTTCACCGTTAGAGCATGAAACAATGGAGGAAAGGTTTGGTGGTGATGTGGAAGAAGAGCGGTCACAGGAAGTTAAGAAGTGTCTCTTTAAGTTTATGTGGATCTAAAGTTTCTGAATCATAGTAAACATGCCACTTTACAGACATCTAAGTTACAGTTTCACAGAGGGATAATATTTGATCATTAAATTAGCAGGTACAATTTCAAGTACTTTCATCAGAAACAAAAGTGTTCATATTGAATTAAATCTTAAAGACTTCTTAGAGCTGAAGACACCTTTTAGAGGAGTGTCCTCAACAAGTCCAGTTCATTACGTTGTTCTCAGTGATATATGAATGTGGTTTCCCTTGCCAAATCCTGCAAATTGACTCTTTTCTGCATGGTGCATAAAAATCCCAACAGCATTTGGTCACTATATTTAATCAGAATAGTGTTGCATAACACATGGGGGGGAATAAGATTGCTTTCACATCTGTAACAGTGCTCTGTGCCCGAGCATGGAGACCTGTGTATGTATAGTCTGATACAGTAGGTGGTGGTATGCACATCCTTGGTTTGCAATCTGCCAAGAAGAAGAAAGAAGAAGACACAACCATGGCAAGCACTTTTGTTTCTCCTCCTTCTGGACAATGGAATCCATCCTGCTACTACGGATGGATGACGCCTAAAACAACCCTCTTTCTGCTTCCACAACTAGTGTTAACCTCAGAGGATGAACAGATATGATGGATTCTGAAGAGACAGGAGACGTTTGGGTTTTACTTTTCTGCCCCTCTGATGAGTACCCTGTATGGGCCAGCTGGTGTTCACATTTCCCATGTACCATGCTCAAGTACACATGAATCATGCCTGAGACCACATCTTTAATCAGATTAAGGCCTGATTTATGGCCATTCACAGGCCGTGAACTCCATTTTTCCCTTACTGTCTGGAAAGAATCACAGGGCAAACTCATACAGCGTGTGAGTGGTGCTGATTAGCATCCATGTTAATTTCCATTTTGCTCTGATATGGGTAAAATGACCAGCAATGATGTGGCCCAAATTCAGAAGTTAATGAAGGCCCTGATTTGCTGTCATAATACTAAGGAACGATCTAGTCTTTGACTCGAGAGCATTTTTGCTCTGTCTTATCTCAGCCTCGATTTCAACTCAGGTTTCAAAACAATAAGTAGCTTCTTCTTTACTCATGGTGCTGGGCTCACATTTTTGAGTATTTTGTTGGGCGTATGATGCCATTTTTCAGTTGAACTGCTCCTGATTCATTCATGTTGTAATTTGACTTGAAACAACTACTGTTAACTCACTGATTGTTCTGCCTCCTTTGAAATCTATTCAAGTGTCTTATGTGTCAGGCACCTGCAAAAACGCAGCTATCAACAAACCAGTCCATCTTATTTCTAGTCAGAAATACCTCTTAACACCTATTATAGGCCTAATATACCTGACAATTCAGAAAGATATCTAATTTTCAGATATTTAAAACAATTCTGGACTTGACAGTGACTTTTCAATACATAAAATTATTTATTTTTGACAAGAAGTTAGTTGAATAAATTTTCTAAAATTTGAGGATTTAGCATTGTGGTGCTTTGAAAACAGATTCACAGACATGTTTTGGCTGCAAAAATTTATCATAAAGCAATCTGAAATTAAAGAGAGAGTGCACTTTTACTGTTCAACCTTGTGAGGATTTTAAAAATGGATTTACATGGTCTTGGTTTGTGTTGGTCTCTACCCCCAGAAGTCTTAGTCTTGTCTTGGTCTTGGTGCGCTCTGGTCTAAGGAATGTCTTGTGTGGCCATAACTACAACACTACCCAAATCCAGTCCATGTGAATATCAAAGCCAAACCTCTACCAAGATTACAGTATACCAATTATTATCTTGTCCGAGTGGTTTCAAATTCGGGGCCCAGGCCCGGATTGTAGCAAACTCAAGCCCAAAGTCTGGTTTCATTTGGTCAGTGTTCATGCAAACATAACACACTTAGGCAGTTCTGCTCAGAGAGGGGGTCTCGGACATGAATTAAGAGGACTCTTAATACAACAGCTACACAATATGGGACAGAGAGTTGCATCAGCTATATGACGCCATCATAAATTTAAAACTTGTTCCCCCAGTGCAGCGGTTCGTTTGTCATTTTTCTAATTGTTCAGTGGAAATCATCTGAATCTAGCCAACAACTGGTCTGTAATGACTCGCTTTACAGATAGACGCAAGTTGTAGTCAGAGAGTTGAGATGCAAAGGAAACTTCCATCTCCTGTCTTTTGAGAAACTCTCTAATCTGTGCAGTTAACCCTTTTTATCCTTCAAGCTTCATGGTAGATGTGTAAACACAAAGAGGGTCACTGTTGGAGTCTCAAAACTATTTTAAAAGATACATAGAAGCAGGATGGACTCTCCAGGTATAAAAGACAGTCATCACTCAGGTCATGACCTGAGTCTTTGCCATGGTAGCTTCTTCTTCTTTCTTCTCCATGGTGGATTTGCAAACCAGCTACATGCGTACTGCCACCTACTGTAACAGACTAGGTACAAACCAGGGTTGGAATTTAATGTTTTCATCTACCCGCCACATTGGCTAGTGGATTCAAAAATATCCCAGCCACAACAATTTCACCAGCCATTGTATTTTACCAAGCAGAATTAAATAATGAGGGACAATCCTAAATTTGAGGCTTATGGTGTTAAAGTTAAAGGCTATTGAATAAGAGGAAGTTATTGCAAAAAAAAAAAAAAAGAAAAAAGAAAAATTGAACTGTCGCTACCTTGTTTTTTTTTTTACCACTTTGTCCTGTATTCAACAATTCAAACATTTGCTGTGCTTCCTACTCTAAATTAATAGGCATTTTCCTTCTGTAAAAGTTTTAGACTTGCAAGATTTTTGGTCAGTGAGAGTGTAGGTCCACTTGGCTTAACCCATAAAGTCAGTAGAAACAAGCAAATAAAAAGAAAGGAGGTTTGATTTATGCCGTATACCGTAACAAAACCACCCTTTTAGGTTAGGCTGCTTTTATTTACCTGTCCCAGTGGCCCATTAGTTGAGCAAATTCACCTGACACTCCTAAAAAATACCTGCATTTGGCTGGTGCTAACTTCCCACCCTGGTACAAACGCAATTGGGCTTGGGCACAGAAGATCCTGAGGTAAAATAAGGTGAAGTTATGGCACAATGCATGTGGTCATTCATAGGCCCTCTTACAGTTTGCCAATTGCATACCACACATAGCCCAGGAGTCACTACTATTCTCTTGGCCAAGTGCTTTAATTACAGAAGTCTCCCAGGGGGTAAATTCCCTCCAATTTTGAAGGCATGGAAGAGCATATGTGGTTATGATGTGGCCCTAGTATGGTTTCCCGTGCCATACAAATGCCAAAGGGGCCCAAAGGTTGATGCTGTCAGGGATCTGGATAGCCTGTATACCCTTTTCCACTATAATGTTCCGACACTGAATAAAATCACAGACCAAATAACTTTACAAATCTGTCCCTATTGATCAGCACTATACCACTGAGCTCACTTGTGTTTACTCCTTCTTTATGCGCAGACAAATATATATTTTTAGAATGAATGTCATGGGGCAAGAGACAGAGTTACATCCTTGACATCCCTTACAATCAGATAATAAGTGAGCAAAGTGTCCATTTAAAAACTGCAGCACAGTTTACAGATAAATTCCTGTATCTAGTTTCACTATTGCTGAAGTTTGTTGCTTAGATTTTTTGTCCAACAACAGATTTAGATTAAATAATGTGGTCAAAAGACACCAAAGGCCAAGTGGCTTGATTGTGTTCTCCATTTACACTGGGCCTGTACATGGGGAATACACATTTACAGAGACTGCTTGCTTCCACAAAAACAGTTAAAAAACAGTTCAAATCCAGCCCTCAGCTCCTTTCCAGCATGTCATTCCCCACTCTTTCCACTTTTTGTCTCCACCGTCCTATCCTGCCTGCTAAAGGTGGAAAAGCCAATGAATAAATCCTTATAAACAACAATAATTATCTGGTTCATTGATTACCTTCACTGACTGCATGGATTTCTTGTAATTTCTTCTTTTGTTGTTTTACAGCCCGTAAAGATATCAGTGGTATTAAATTCTCACATCTTACAGGCTTATACCAACAAAAGGGTATCTTTTTAAAAATGCAAATGTTCTAACAGTGTCATATCTGTTTAAAAGAAAGGAAAAACAAAAATGGTTTTTTTTCTGCCTATTATCTATCAGATGAGGGTGTTTAAGGGTAAACTTTGGTTGGATAGCAGTGTCCAAACTTCAGCTATAAACTCTGATTGGCACCTTAATCGTTTGCTCTCATATTATTTGTGTTTCAGAGGCCCGGCAGTTTATCAAACGCCCCTCATTTCTTCTTCTTTTTTTTTCTTCTCGAGCCTCGGCTGCGGCTGGAAAAAGTTCTGTTTTTCATTTCAGAGTCCCCGGACGGCAGCTATAAGTCAGACATGAGCAGCAAGCCGAGGAAGGAGCGCACGGCCTTCACCAAAGAGCAGATCCGAGAGCTGGAGTCTGAGTTCGCTCACCACAACTATCTGACCCGACTGAGACGCTACGAGATTGCTGTCAACCTCGACCTCACCGAAAGACAAGTACGGTAACACGCTGACTCACAAACTCTGATTAATACAGACTTTAAGTCATAAAGGACAGTTAGATGAGGAATGACTTTTATGAATATATTTTAGCAACAATCACAGCCTGACTGCACAGATTTAAAAACACTGGATAGAGGTTGTCGGTCATTACTGTTCCACTGATGATGTTCTTTATATTTAGACCAAGATTTATACACTTTTAGCCTTTATAGATAAAGAAAATCTGTGGCTTCATAGAGATAGAACAGAAGAAATTCAAAGAGATAAACATTTATCTGTAGCTCTGAAAACTTGAATTTGTCCAGTCTGAAAAAAATATTTTAAAAATTTTGGCTTTGAATCCCAAATTAGAGGGAAAGAATCCCAAAGTCTTGGAAAACTGCAGCTTTACCCAGGTTTAGACTGAATAATTGGGACCACTTTATCTCTGTGTGCTCAGTGCAGACAAAGAGAAAAGGGAAAACCATCCTCTACACACTAACATTTTTGTCACCATCCCTGAAACATCATGAAAAATGTTTCCTGGAGTGAATCCATTGTCCCCTCAAAAAACACAGTAGTACCAGTGCCAAACCAACACTGACAACCATTAAAACATCTTTGGTGTTATGGTACCAGCCCAGTAATGATTATTACGATGAAAGAAAGTGGCCATTTTTCTGATCTATCTCCATCTCTGGCTGAATTTTAGTCAACAAATTTTACAGTTTATCGTCATTCAACCTTTAAAGTTAATATCTACAAAGCTCTAGATCAATTTCTCTCTCTAATCAAGTTTGAATACGCTATCTTTGAAACAAGGTTTAATCTGTCCCTACAGCACAGCTTTATAACTTGAAGTTCTTTGCAAAGCTGCCTTCATTAGCAGACTGTTAAGTTTCATGTCACCCATGTTTGCTTCAATTAATTTAGTGCCATTTCCAGCTTGTATTCATCGTTTGTGTTTGCTAGTTAATATGACGTTGTATGTTGCTGTGGCAGGTATTGAAACTGAGACTTTACTAAAGCTATCCAAGTAAAACTTCCAGTACAACTTAACCCCAACCATAGCTGCCGCTTCCTTTTCCTCAAATGATACTGATTGGTCAAGTCCGTTCTCAGAACTGGCACTGTCGTTTCCAATTGGAGCTTTGCAAGATGGATCTGGAGCTGCATGGCGGTGCAGGGGTTAGCGCTGTTGCCTCACAGCAAGAAAGTTCCTGGTTTGCTTCCCAGTCAGGGCTTTTCTGTGCAGTTACATGTTCTCCCTGTGCAAGCATGGGTACTCTGGCTTCCTCCCACCGCCAAAGGCCTGCATTAGGTTAATTGGTGACTGGAAAATTGGCTGCAGGTGCGAATGTGAGTGTGCCTGGTTGTCTGTCTCTACATGCCAGCCCTGTGATTGACTGGCGACCAGTTTAGGGTGTGCCCCACCTCTCGCCTAATGACAGCTGGGATAGGCTCTAACCCCCCTGCAACCCCCAAAGGGAGAGGTGATATAGAAAATGGATGGATGGATGACGGATTTGCCTGATGACAGACATGGAATCTGGACAACCCATTTGCATCTTAATGTTAAAAAGTGGTTGTAGAAAGTGGCGGACACTCCATTAGCACTTCTGTATCATTACGTAAAGTTTGACCCCAAAATTCCACATACTGTGCAGCAATCGACTGACGCGAACCGTCAGTTGGCAGGCAGAGTATGCGGGTGCTTGATTGATTCTTAACCATCAAATTTGCGCTGTAGGTTCACGAAGACTTAGACCCATTCAGAAGCCTACGTACTTAAGGTCTTCGCTAAGAGTCTGTTTTGTCCAAAATTAAAAGAAATTAAATGAAAAGAAAATGATCCTACGTGTCATGTTTGTATAATGACACCAAAATCCTTTTTGTAACTGGAAAAGTTTGTTTTTCCATTCAATTAGGTTACAGTTTTTACAACAGAAATTGATGACTTGTTTAAAAAATTCAGCAGTACTGCTGTCATAAAGAGAGGAATTAGCTCTAGAGAACGAGCTGTTTTCCTACCAGACTGTAAAGATGTTAATTTCTGCTTTAAAGTTGGACATTTTAATATTGAAGTCTATGGAGATTAACTCAGAGCAGGTGACAGCCTCTAGTGGACACTAAAGGAACTACAGTTTTTGGCTTTTTCACTTTTGCCTCCGTTTTCAGCCCCTTGCTTCCAGTCTTTATGCTAAGTTATACTAAATAAAGTTCTAGCTAACACAAAGACATTTGATTGACATTGAATTGACCACCTCCCTCTGAGAAATAAAGCTGAATATCTTTTTCTCTGGTAATAATAGTCTTATTAACGTCTGTAAGCTCTTAAAGACTCTAAGTGACAGTATGAGTCAGAGGATGAATTCAGCTGAAGTTTGGTTTTCATTATAAAAATGTTCACAGCAGAAAAAAGCATCTGTGTTTTGACATTAGTAAACGGTTGGACATGTCATGCTAATGCTCCAAGGCTAATCGATTCCAAACCACAGAGACTCTGAAACGCCACACTCCAGATGGTTTCCTTAAAGCTCTCACACAAACATTTGTATGAAGTTAGCATGCTGTCTGTGTGCTGCTGTCCACTGTGGGTGTGAAAAGTTTGGAAACGGCTGTGCTGTGAAAATGAAGGATGATGCTTCTGTCTGTATGTTATAAGAAGAGAGAATATAAGGATAAAGAAATGAGGAAAAGAAAATGACAGGAACATCACATCAGCAGGTGACAGCTTGGGCCTTTTAGGAGTTAGATTTCACAATGCATGTGTTGCATAGTCTTGGAAAATGTGAATACAACTTTGCTCAAATATAGAAGTGGGTTGTTTTATGATGTCTCCTGTCTCTTCTGTGCATCACAGGCCCATTTCATCCTCTGAGCTGCATGTAGATGTCAAGGTAGGAAGAGGGTCAAAGTAGCAGGATGGACTACATTGAGTCAAATGTCATTATTTGCACACTTACTGTCAACCAAACTTGAGTGCTTGCCATGGTTGCACTTGCAGAATTTAAACCAACTACTATATGTGTATATCACCACCTACTGTGTCAGACTGTACACGCACAGGTGTGCTTGGCTAGGGGATGAAAAGGAGGGGTGGGCAATCATGCTGGGGCATGGTACAAAACTGTTGTGTCTTACGTGAAAACACTCTTGAAGTAATGCCAGAGCTCAGTTAGCCCAGAGTGAGCTAACTGAGCTAAGGCCGTATAAATTTGGTGCAATGTGAGACAGACCAGCAAGGGGGGAGGGGGGCCCGTCGCGAAGACCTTCCCTAAAACAGCCACTTTCCAATCCTGCGTTAGCAACCTTAACCATGCATGGGAGGCCTGTTAAACTTTCAGTGCACGCCGGTATGCCAATGCAGGGGGCTTACGGGACCTGGAAATCTGACAGCCATTACTCCAAATGTTTAGAGTGCATTTTTCACTTTCCAAAGCCAAGAGGTAACCCACTGAGCTATCCAGCCTTTCAGCTGGTAGCTGAGAGGAAGATCAGGAGAGGAGGGCGGAACTTTCAACCAAACCTGGGAGGCGGGTGCTTACTCCCCATGTGAGGTCACTAGGATAAAATCTGAGAATGGCTTGTTTCAGCACACATTTTCTGAAAGGTGGAGAAAGAGAGTTTGGGAGGGAATGGATTTTTCTGGTACTTGAGGGGATTGAGGACAGGCCAGAGGCACATACTTTTGTTAGAAAAGCCTGAAAATGTGATTTTTATATAATATGTCCGCTTTAAGATATTTTAGATATTTTAGGACACTTTAATTCTAGAAATTTTAAATTATTTCCTTCAGAGTACAAAAGTTTGACAGGCATAGTGACAGCAACTGAGAGGAGCGGGGCTTAACAAAGGGTACATAGGCGGAAACTTGGTTAACTAGGAGTCCTACATGACACCCACACCGGACCAGTGTTGAAAGAGAGAGGAAAAGACTGTTTAGGACATCCAGCACCAATCTGATACATTCAGAAAAAGTTTTTTTATTAATCAATATTTTATATTTAAAGTTTGTGGTGCCAAAGTGTTGCCTTTTTATGGCTACAGCAAAGTTTAAGAGGCCAAGGGAAATTTCTCTCCATGTTGGACAATAAAGTTGACTTTGAGCAACTGCCAACACTGGAAAATCCCACAGAAGTTTAGAGGTGCCACAGCAGACTCTCGCTTACACTTGGCATTGTGAAGACATGCGGGAAAGGAGTCACAGGTTGGACTTGAACCCAGGCCGCCCACATATATCAGACACAACTTAACCACCAAGCCATCTGCAACCCTGTTTGTCTTTTAAATGTGACTAAGGGTGCACTCACACTAGGCCATTCGCACAGTGCCTGGGCATGTTTCAGCCTAAAGTCCGGTACATTTGGCCAGTGTGAGTGCAATCGTTCCGTGCTTCAGGGCGGCCCGCTTCGCAGCCCTGGCACGAGAGGATGAGGTGGGTCTAGGCACGGCACAGATGCAAATGAAGGAGCACAAGCGCGGGAATGTGACGTAGCCTGAAGTAACAACAAAAGGAAACCGCTTGAGAGCGCAGAGAGCACACTCAGTCGCATGCTAGAGACAGCAGGATCCCTGGCCAGTCCACATTTCTATCCAGTTTCTGGCAAAGTCAGGCTTTAATGACTGTGAGAGGCTTTTTAGTTTGTGAAATAAAACTTCTTCCCTTGACTGAGTCACAAACAGCAGCTCACGGGATAACACACACCTTTCATCCTCTGTGCGTAAAGGAGAGTGCCAAATACGTGAACAAGTGTGTGCCGGGGTTAATCTCACAGCTGATTTTACCTCTCTTATTTTGAAATTATAATATAATGCCAAACTATCATCCACTGAATTAACTTACCTCTAATTCTGTATCATGTCACCAAGAAGTGAAATTGTGATCTTGATCGCTGACATTTGAACGGAATATCGTTTATTAATCCTTAGGTGTTTGCACCTCCAGCTCTCATCAGAGGGTTAAAATTGCTTTCGTCACGGTAGAAAAAAACTTTTAACTGAACATTTTAATCCTGCTCTGGACACAGGCTGTCCTGTGACATGAGGGCTTGTTTGGTGCAGCAGGCATCCAGAATTACGCATAGAAATAGTACAGTTCATGACGCATAAAGGAATGCCAGGGGATTCAGATAGTACACGGACACACAGAGGAATGACTGTAGGGGCTCATACGAGTTAAAAAGTCAGGGTTTTATTCAGCAGAAGTGCCTGGAACTCTGATTAGGTTCCAGATTTTATGCCGTGAGCGATAATTGTCCACTATGAACCGCTTTTTCTCTCCTCACTGGGCTCTGTATAGTTAATGTTGCTACTGATCCCAGATCAGCTGAAATAACTCCGCTGTCAGATCAGATATTGTACAAATCTGTTGCTATTTTACAGCCTAAAAACAATACTTATGTATACTGAGTCATCAACATGTACAAATTCATCAGTGGTGGATGCTTCATGTGATGACGTCGGAGCGTGACGTATCCGTGCCCAGGTCTGGATGCGTTGAGCAGTGTGAGTGCAGGTCAAAGGGGGGACAAGGGAGGGGTCAAATGGGCTTCAGCACGGTTAGAATACGGCACGGTATGGATGGCCTTGTGTGAGTGCGCCCTTACATAATGACAAAAACAGAAGTCAGCAAACTGGCTCTCAAACAGGAGCCAGCTACATTGGTTCATAAAGACTATTAAATAATGAGAATGTGCTTATGAGAAGAAAATAATGTGGTTCACAGTCACACAGAGAGTTTATATTAAAGGTTGGGAATTCACGCATAACTAATGTATGTTTCCAACAAGTGGCATCTTAAGTTCACTGGTAGCCACTGATTGAAGTGTTTTTGCTAAGGTTACAGAAAACTATTAGCTCAAAAGTTAAGTAACATATTTTAAAAAAACAGCTGAATCTTTTGGTACGTTAATTGGGGTACATGGGGACCACTGCATGTCATGTGCACATGTGTTTGAATGGCACAAAAAATTTAGTGAAAGCAGAGAGGATGTCCAAGACCATGAATGCATGTGAGCCCATGCACATAAAAAAATTCTGAAAACATTCAACAAATTAAACAAATCGCTCAGAATGATGGATGACTTAGGGTATGAATGAGAGCAGAAATGGTCTCCATTGATGAAGAGACAGTTCAGCAAATTTTGCATGATAATTTAAATGTGACAAAAGTGTGTGCCAAGATGTCCCAAAACTTATGACTCCTTTTCAAGAGGAAAAACTAAAGCAAATAAGTGGAGGCATTTTAGAGCAAACTGAAGGAAACCCAAGTTTTTTAGAAGGAGTGATAACACATGATAAAACTTGGATCTTCCAATACAATCCTGAGACAAAACGGCAGTCAGTGCATGAAAAACACCATCATCACCAAGGATGAAGAAATCATGACAGTCTAATGTTGATGGACTACAAAATGCGGCTCTTACTTTTTGCATTCTCCATGTTGTTTAGTGCAGTGAAAACCACATTGATAAATGTGAGCTCATCAAGGTCTCATCAGGATGAGGCCCTGTGACTATGAACATCTAGAAGAGCTGAAAGGTTGAATATCTCTTAATTTGAACGTCCTTCATGGTCAAGCAGGTAGATGAATGATTTTTGAGTTCTTATATTTTGCAACGATGTTTATGAAATCGCAGTATTTATGGTATCGATCACCTTTAAGCCAGGTAAATCAGGCCTGTGGTAAAAAATGTCTTTTTATAAAGTGTAGGGATGCTAGGAAAACACAAGAAACATCACTTAAACTATGTGAGATTTCCTAAATGGCATTTATGTCAGTTATCTTTTCTGGATTTGTGCAGCCATATTGCCTCTTCAGTGACCTAATTTACTAAATTTATTCACTTCCTGTTCATGGAGAGAATAAAGATCAAGAGATGAAAGATTGTGGTGTTGGTATAAATCTTTAAAGCTCTTTACGTCTCCAGTAAATGTCTTAGTATGACTTTAAAGACGTCCAGCTCTTCAGTCCAAAAACAACCCCAGCGCTCTACTGGCTCTAGTCTTCGACGTTTGGCTCCAGCAGCAGAGAAGACGACTCACCCAGGATTCACTTCTTCCTGTCTGGACTCAGGTCGATCATCACTCCCCCTCACATCAGCTGCTTCCAAATGTCCTCAACAAAGGTCCAATAAATCTGTTTACTGGACGGTTTATTCTGGATCCTCCATGTTTTTACTGTCGTCTTAAGGCTTACCCTCCATGAGTTGTACATATTTAGGAGTTAAGTGTAAAATAAGGATATTCAGGTCAACATCGCTCCTTTTCGTGTGATATTTATGTTATATAAGTCCTTCAGGATACAGTCCTTAAGTAATGAAATTATCTAGTGTTAAAAGATGTGTATATATGAGCGTGGGTTTGAAATGTACCGCTGCTGGGGCATAAATATGAGGGTAGATGGGGGGGGTTACAGTGAGAGATTTAGAGGACGGTAGGCGTCCTAACGTCTGTGTATCATTAGTGCAGATCTCATGTCCTGGTCTGAGGCAGCAGATTATTAAAAACTCTGAGATACAAACACAATACAAGACCAGAACAAGCCAACCAGCTGCATCAGCACATTTCTGTTTATGATGAAATACAGTACTTACTGTCACATCACTCATCTACATATCACAGCCAGAGGGATAGATGAAATTAAGATTCCAACACACCTCTACAAGCCTCTGATATGAAGATAAAAATGTTTCTGCACAGAAATCTCTGCAATTAGATGGCACAGCACATCTCAAAAAAGTAGGGACAGGGCCTTGTTTACCATTGTGTTGCATCCCCTCTTCTTTTAACAACACTGTAAATGTCTGGGAAGTGAGGAGACCATTTTCTGGAGTTTTGGGAGAGGAATGTTGTCCCATTGCTGGATTTCTCTTTTGATGATGCTCCAAATGTTTTCTGTTGGTAAAAGGTCTGGACAGCAGGAAGGCCAGTTCAGCACCTGGACTCTTCTACTGTGAAGCCATGCCGTTGTGATGGGTGTGGTGTGTGGTTTAGCATTGTCCCGCTGAAATAGGCAAGGCCTTCCCTGAAAGAGACATTGTCTGGATGGGAGGATATGATGCTCTAAAACCTCTACATACTTTTCAGCAGTGCCTTTCCAGATGTGTAAGCTACACTTGCCATAGGCACCAATCTCATACCATCAGAGATGCAGGCTTCTGAACTGGTCCCTCTCCTATTGAGTCCACAGGGCATAGCATGGTTTCCAAAAAGAATTTCAAATTTGATACATCTAACCACATAACAGTTTTCCATTTTTCCTCAGTCCAATTTAGATGAGCTTTGGCCTAGAGAAGACAGCAGAGTCTCTGGATCATGTTTACATATATCCTCTTCTTTGCATGGTGCAGCTTTAATTTGCATTTGTGGATGGCACTGCAAACTGTGTTGACAGAGTTCTTTATGTGTTCCTGAGCTCAGCAGTGATTTTCATTTCAGAATCATGCCCGTTTTTAATGCAGTGCCATCTGAGAGACCGAAGATCATCATGAACCACTACTGACCTTTAGTCGTGTCCCTTCTGCTCTGAGATTTCTCCAGATTTTCTGAATATTAGATGATATTATGTTCTGTAGATAGTAGAATATTCTAATTTTACATTTAGGAAAAATTGTTCTGCCAATTTTCCACAATTTTTAGTCACAGTTTTTCTTGTGAATCAAATGTGGGATAATTAGTTTTGGAAATCACTGACTTCTGTTTTAATTCACAATTTACACTCAAGTTTAGTCCTGCTGGTGGTATTTCATCCTTGTCCCTTTGTGTCTCCTCTCAGGTAAAGGTGTGGTTCCAGAATCGTAGGATGAAGTGGAAGCGAGTGAAGGGAGGCCAGCAGGGGGCAGCAGCGAGGGAGAAAGAACTGGTCAATGTAAAAAAAGGGACGTTACTGCCGTCTGAGTATTCAGGGATCATAGGACTGCAGCGATCACCGAGCCCGCCGAGGACGGCCACCGAGGACAACAGCAGGGACAGTGACCAGAGCTCCCAGCAGCCCCAGCTATGACCTGGAGAGGAGCTAAACCACAGACACATTGATTAGACGATAAAAAATAAGATCAGAGATTCCTTAGAGGAAAGACTGAGACTCAGAGAACATTCCAGAGAAGATTCACTTCAAACAAGGTCTAGGATTTTGCACTGTCGAGGGTTTGTATAAGTCAGTATCAACTAAAATGTCCAAATGTTTTTAACAATGAACTGAACTGACTGCACTCACTTTTGAAATTTAATAATTTATCAAAGACTTTAACCTCCATCAATCCAACCTCTGTGTTCAGTATTAAATAATCTAACTGGAGGTTTTGTTTTGTTTTTTTTTTTCTTTCTTTGTCTTAAAGTTTACAGACCTGTTACCTGCAAAAAAAAAAACCCTTTGAATAAATCAGAAACTTTTAAATATTGGCATGGTGGGATTTTCTATATGTACATGCTTATATGCATAAAAGTGTGACTGTTTGAACTAATATTACAATTTGGATAAATCCATTAATCCAAAAGAATGGTAATGAAGTATTGGCAGTTAACTCAAACTGTACAGACAGCAGCAATATGTACCCAAAATATTTTTTTTTTATTTTATTTTTATTTAACCTTTATTTAACCAGGAAGTCCCACTGAGATTAGAAATCTCTTTTACAAGAGAGACCTGGCCAAGGTAGCAGCCATACAAAGTCAAAAGTGATATAAAACAGGTACAGATACATGATACATAAATGATCAATAAAACAGTAAAGCAATTAAACATTTAAACAATAAAACAGAGTAACAGCTATTCAGAGAAAGTGGCCTCTCAAGAAAAACAGTGACATTCCTCCTTTACTGCATTCTGCATTTTTTGAAGGGTTATCTTGGTTTGTTTAAGCCTGTGGTTCTCAAATGGTGTGGCAAGGCCCACTGGTGTGCCTTAAGGCAAGTCTTGGTGTACTATGTACAATCCCACAACCTTAATTACTGAAGCATGCTTTAAAGAGGCTTTTTTGTAAAGATATTGATGTGCTGTGCCATGAGATTTTTTGCTCTTGCATTTCAAAATAGTGACAAAAACACAGAGAATATCTGGGTTAAAAAAAATGCTTCAAAAGTTTTTGAAAGTGCGTACGTTTGAGCCAACATTGTTTTGTGGCCCATTTTTTCACAAAATTATGAGGTGAAAGTGCACCCATCTCTTACGCTGTATAGCCCTCTTCCTAGCCGGTAGAACCAGCAAGTCCTTCTTAAAGGACCAATGCTCTCTGAAATCACTGGAGGCTAATGCCACTAGTACTGTTACGTACCTCATACGACTCAACTTCAAAAACACTGCAATATTCATTTAAGGGGAGCATGCTGGGAGCATGCTAGGCTAGACAGCACTACAGATAGGTACAGCTGGTCTGTGTAATTTAGCAAGTTTTTGTCAAATCTTTGTCAAAGCTTGCAGACCCAAACAGCTGATCAGAGATGGGAATATTCTGAGGTGGAAGAACACGTATCTAAAAGCTGCTTCACAAAATTGTTGCAAACAGATGCTGTCTATTTCAAAATAGTCGGATGTCCAAGAATGGTAAATTGACATGACAACAGCAGTCTGTAAAGCTCACGTTATGTAGTTTACTCCTCAGCAGCTGCACTAGCCTACTTTGTCATATGTTTTGTTGCTCCGATTGGCTGGTAATGATTGTGACAGACAGGATTGTGACAATCATCCTCTGAGTTTTATAATGGAAGGTCCTGTCCTTCCTAAACACAGTCTATGGGTGTGTCTGGTATGGTGGATCATGTCTGTATGCTTGACTTTTTTGAGAGAAAACCAAAAAACAGTACCTTTTACTAATGGATGTTGTCGTAATCTTTTAGACTCTTTGGTATGTGAAAAAGTTCAGATTAGATTGTGACAATTAGATCTTCCATCATTTTAATCATAAAGGCTGCAAAAAAAAGTTTGCCTGAGATCATCCAGAAATCCTTGAATCACTAAACCATCTCCTGGATCCCCTCTCCTGAGATGTTTCCCTGACTGATGTGTGTGAGCGTGCATCATAATCCACACTGTGATGTCTGGCTCATGAAATCTGTCGGAGCAGCTGCAAATTCACTCAGTGGATTCAGCTCTGGCCTTTAGTCACTCTGTGGCTTTCTCATCCCTCAGAGCTGCCTCGTGGTCGCCCGTCGTACCCGCCGTTTTCTCTCCGTATGTGTATTTCATCAGTTTGTGTCACCATTTGATCAAGGCAGCACGTGACACAGCGGCTCCCTGCATGGAAAACAGAAGGAATGAATAAGAGATATTCATTCATGAGGTTTTTCTCATCTGAAGGTTATTATAAACTGTCCAAGACTGGAATAATACAGAGCCAACTCACAATCATATCTTTAAACTCGTACAGCTAGTGCTCACCAAAGCACTGATGAATGTGTCCCCAAAGATGTCTATCACTACCAGACGATATGGGACCGTGGCCATAGACAGCACTTTTTGTTCTGGCAGCTAAACTTCTGGGTCAAAGCCAAGAAGGAAACTGAGCATGCTCAGAATTCCTTGACCTGTTTGGGTCTGACTTAGACATACTGTACCCATACAAAACAAAATAAACCCCCCAGACCACATTATCTAAGGTTTGTTAGGCCAACTTTATGAAGCTCAATGATTTCAGTCAAATGGTAATGTCTATTTTAAAGTCCAGTATTAGTTGCATTAACACTAGGGATGCAACGAATGACGATTTTGATAGTTGACTGATAGTTGTCAGCGACTGTTGGGATGGTTAGTCAGGTGGATTTTCCCACACTTTCTTGATAGCTGTTACTGAAGCAGTGTACCATGAAGGATCTAAATACAGGCAATACTATATTTGTCCTGGCTTCAAATATTTCGAGTGATAATTTAGGTTGGATAATTTTTGTTATGTGTACTCTGACAATGTAATTAATATCTTCATAAAGTTACACAAGTTAGATACCAATATGATAAGAGCTCGCTCTACCTTTAACTGAAAGAGTAGAAGAAGAAAAAGATGTAGCGTTTTAGATAACAGGATTTTGCCACCAACTTTGTTCCCAACAGCAAGAATTGTTGCATCCCAATCGCAATAAACACAATAAATCAACTTTTCCTAATTCCGTGCAAACTTAATGAATTAAAGTTTTGTTTGATATGTATACAGATTTGGACAAAGCTCTCTTTCAGCATAATGAATGAATGCAGTGTTCATGGATCTCTCAAAGCTTATAGATAAGGAGCAAACACTGCAATACCAACAGAGAAAGTGGGGGCAGTGTTGAGCAGTGCAGCTAACAGTCTAGGCCAGACCAGTACCAGACCAGCAGCAGTGTGAAGTGCTCTAAAATCTCCTGGTAGATGGCTGACAGCGCTGACTCTGGATTTGATAAAGCACAGTGGACCAACAGCAGCTGATGACATGGTACCTCAGACCATCACTGACTGTGGAAACGCTTCTGGCTTTGTCTGGTTTGGGAGTGGCTTGGCACTGAGAACACAAAACTTATAGCCCATTTCCTGGACCAGTCTGTGTGGTGGCTCTTGATCAACTGACTCCAGTCTCAGTCCACTCCTTGTGAAGCTCCCTTAAGTTCTTGAATCTGCTTTGTTTGACAATCCTCTGAAGGCTGAGATCATCCCTGTTGCTTGTGCTCCCTTTCTTACCACACTTTTCCCTTCCAGTCAACTTTCCATGAATATGCTTTGACACAGCACTCGGAGAACAGCCCACCCTTTCAGCAATGACCTTCTGTGGCTTACCTTCCTCATGGAGGGTGTCAATGATTGTCCTCAAGACAAAAGTCAAGTCGGCAGTCTTCCCTATGATTGTAGTTGTGTGTACTGAACCAGAGTCAGAGAATCAAGGCTCAGGAAACCTTTGGACTTTTCCACAGTATGCTAATATTTTGAGAGTGGATTTTTTTTATTTTTGTGAGCTGTAATCATCAAGATTAAAACAAATTTGGTATAATTTTTTCATATGATATAATCTATGAAAGTTTAACTTTCTGAGGTAAATCAAGAGGAAAAAATGAACTTTTACATGATATTCTAATTCTTTTGAATGCACCTGTATATGGGAATGATGAGGATTAGACCCTAATTAAGTGTTTTTTGCTTCCTAATGAAGTTAAGTTAGAATTAAATTAAAATCTGAAAAGTATTAAATGGAAAGGGGAAGTAGAGCCTAGGTGAGGCACCCTGGGTTGGGCTCGTGCTCTTCCTCATCCTACTCCCTAAATTTTATGGGAGGAAGGAAGAGAGGAAAGAAGAAATATCCTTCCACTGCTAGTGTGAAGATTTCAGGCCATCCTTTTAGTGAGAAAATTGTTTTGATCCTGTTGCTTAAGGCTTTTTTTCATACCTAAAGTCCTGTATGTATCTGGTCATCGTCAGGCCTGATCCCGGGTAAAGCTCGGACCTCGGCCGCCAAGAGAGCCGCCTCCTACCCTGGGAAGAGGTTGTGTTGTCATCACTGTCCACCAAGCCAAGATCAACAGAGCCAGTCGACGACTTTCCCTCCGTCCACCGTCAGCCTGTCCGCTCTCCAGCTCGATGATTTAGTAAGATTTAACACTTTGCCAGGGTGTTGATGGGTGCTGCACGCTAGCTTTGTGAAAGTTTTAACAATCCCTGAGTTCTTTCATCAGGCAGAGTCTCACTTTTTCCTCTGAGAGCAAGGATGTTGGTGTGCTGGATTCCTCTCCAATTTTACAGACACTTTGGGATCCTTCCATAAAGTTCATCTGGGAAATATTAAAAACGACCATCTGTGAAAAATCCACAACTGCTGCATGTTTATTCAAATAATTAGCATCACTGAGAGGTTGTGGATCTCTTCATGGGATAGAGAATGGATCTTGAACTTAAAAATATCTTCCACATGTGTGTTTTTCAGTCCTAGTGGGTGTAATAATGTGATGCTAACCTTTGAGCGTCTGATACCACGCTGTGACAGTGGAAAGAGCGATCCACGGCCAAAGAATTTCATCCTGCTCAGGAAGTTGTTCAGATTCTGCAGATTATGGCCCAATGAGACGAATGACGAAACTCAGGAAACCACAAACCCTCCAATAAACTGGCAGAGACCCTGACTGACAGCTGCTTTACCCATTTAGAGCTGCGGTCTTTGGACTCGGAACCCATGCAGATTCATGAGGACTAGAAGAACCAGCTGCATGGACGCACCTGGACATCTCAAATACTGACGGCCTGGTAAATTTAAAGCAACAGTTTGTAGATTTTTTAGCACTGAAACAACTTAATGTATCATTTCACTTGAATACTTACATTACCTCTAATATTTTCAAAGCCAGAGACATCCTTTGTTTTTAAGGTTGTAACGGGATGTGTTTGCCATGGTGGACGCCAGCGTGAACTGCTACTGGAAGCTGTGGTCATGTTGCCTTAAGTCACTCATGTTTTTTGCTGCTTATTCCCCATCCATCCAGTTATCCATCCATCCATTTTCTTCCACTTACCTGGGGCCAGGTCAAAGCAAGTCAACCCGGATAACCCTCATTGTGTTACAAAATTGTCCAGCTCCTCCTGAAAGATTCCAATGTGTTCCTAGGCCACGTTAACCTTACAAAGCAGATGGATATGCCCATTTCCTTGTTTCTCACTGGCAAATCCATCTTGTTAACCTCCCATTTGAACCATTTGGGCCTGGTTGGAAAGTGACAGGACCAATCAGCGATGAGGGGCAGTACTTTCAGGCGCAGCAGAGTCATAACGTAAACAAGCAGCAGCAAGAGGTTGGTGCAATTATGGCGGAAGAGATTAGCGTGGATGCTGCTAAAGCATAAGTTTTATCAGAACTTGACATTTCTTCGTTTAAGGAAGAACAAAGAACAGCAGTGAGTTGTTTTCTTTTCAAAAATGACAAAAGTCGAGTACTTACATGTCTATAGTCGCCATGTTTCGCGTTATTCCTGCGCACGCACAGCTCGATAGCTGCTGCGTCACGTGTTTTGTTTCTCTGATTGGCCCGTAGAGATGTGACAGACAGAACGTTCATCCAATCATACTCCGAGTTTTTTTTCAAAGCCTCTGCCTTTTCTCAAACGTTTCCTATTGAAGCTTAACCAGATTGATGTGTGAAACAAACCATCTGGCGTGTCAGGTTAGGGCCACGTAGGATAGATGATCTCTACATCAACGTCTGGGTCAGCCCTTGGGTCTCTTTTCAATTAGACAAGCCTGGAAAATCTCCAAAAGGGGCAAGCAGGAAGCATCCTGTTGAGATACCTGAACCACCTCAACCAGCTCCCTTATGTGATGGAGCAGTGGCTGTACTCTAAGCTCCCTCTACTGCCAACAGGAAGTGGCACAATCAGCGGCACAATCAGCCAGCCTCAGTTGTTTCAAAGTATCTGTCCATACCACTGACATGTTTCATTAAATGACACCTCGGTGGTTATGACGTCCTTTTCGATATCTCGCCATTTGACAGGAAGTTGGTGTAACTCATGAAATTTCTAAATTAAATCAAATGCTACATGTATGATCAAAGTCTGCCCCATTACACATTTATATATTAATTACATAGTTTTGCTGTAGCACTACCTGCTGCAAGAAGCCAGTAACAGCTCTATCATAAAATGTCACATCTTATGATAGATCTTATGATCTTCACAAAGTGTAGTGTGCTCATTATTCTATGTCTGATGATAGTTCTGGTTGCTACACACCCTGACATGCCCCAGGGTAAGAGGGCCTTTTATCACTGCTTGCGGCTATAATTCTCATTGCACTGCTAAGACTGGACTTGTGTATGAGAAATAGCTTTGTATTTTTTTTTTTTTTTTTTGTCTTAGAACTGAACTGTTGGGTTCTTTTGCATTATTGATCTGTGTTGAAACTAACAGCTTAAAGCCTTTTAGTAGAGATAGACTGACCCACTTTTTCACAGTTTCTATCCAGTTCCAGTATATCAGTACCAATACCCGATTTAAATTACAATATTTGAAAAATCATTACTAATAATCTTATTGTTTTTGGTGGCAATAGTTTTATGGTTACACAAAGCACTAGTAAACTTGAAACAGTATTTCTTGTTCAAAGACAGCAAGTCTAAAATGCATTAAACCTGATATCAGTGAATTTATTTAAACTTTACAGTGGCTTCATGCAAAACAGGTAGAAGCAACAAATGTCATGTTTTGAAATTAAATATCTGAAACTGCAGATCAGTGTAAAAATAGCAGCAACTACTTTCAACAACTAACAACTCTATAGGGCTACTGCAGAAACCTGAATATTTAAAAGTACATTTGTGCATAAAATGTAAAAATGCATAAGTAAATTTCTATTTAAAAAAAAGGTTCAAACACTACAAATAAGTGGAAAAAGAATTATTAAACTAAATAGGATACATCTGGGGACTATTGCAGCAGGAGGCCCTAAATGTGAAAATTTTAAACTAAAAATTGCCATAAGTGCGAGTTGTTTCTGAAAACACTTCATTTCCTGATATGGATATTCACAAAAACGCTCTCAAAGAAGATAACCATAGACTTTTATTGTGAAGGATCTGTTTAAAGTTGTTTGTCATTGATTTAAGTTAGCTTTAGCAGCAGCCACTGTTTACCATCAGCCTTGATGTCAGTCTTTATGGCTGTTTCTCCAACCTTGTTGAACACCATAGCTAGCTTTTCTGAATCATCATGAACTTAAAACGATCAAGTTATGACTTAAAACAGCTTTAAACAGTCTAAGCCATTGTAATACAAGTTGCTACAGCTCTTATCAAAGACACAGCAAGGACCACAGAGTACGCTCATCAACACACCTTTTACCTCATTTCGGTGCTTCACATTAATCTCACTGACACAAACAGGTGACGTTTGAGTGTTATATCTGACTGCTGAGTAGTGTCGGAGTGAAATATGATGAGTGGACTCAGTATGAGCTGCTTTTTGTTCATATAGCTCACTGCTAAGCTTGCTGCATTGTTTACAAATGGCAGCCTCCGGTCCTGAAAAATAAAGCCAATGCGGAAGTGCAAAAAATTGCAATACCCCGAGTGTCCACTTGAGGCTGGCTGCAGGAACACCAGAAGTCCCGTCTGGACACCTGTTAAACAGACAGTTTTTATACCAGAAATAAACTGGTTTACAGCCTGGTTTGAAAAACCAAATGTGTTTCTAGCTAGTGTCTTACTGTGCTCTCACTGTACGGGGGGTGAATCTTTTTGTACCACAATTGTTTGGATTATATTTAAGATAAACCTCACTTCACGCTGATTGGCACATCTCATTTGATTGACAGATAGCTGTACAGCTACTTTTTTGTCAACCAGTATGCTAGCTACCTAGCTGACAGAAAGTCGTGGTTGGTGGGCCGTTAGGTTGATCCAAAGTTCAGTAGAGACTGCGATTTCAACATGGAAGAGTCTGCGGATTGGCTTCAAGAGCTGTTTGAGTCCGCCTATTGTAAGCAGACAGCTGATGTCACACAGGGTTTGTCCAATTCTTTCTACAGTCTATGACTGTTTACAACACATGCATCAGCACCATCGGTGCAATATTTTAAAAAAAGCCTAAATATCAGACCCAATTTTGATATGGGTCAGATCTGGCCCTTTTCTACCTGTTACCTAACTTGTACTGACAGTTAGCATGCTAGCTTACATAACATAAATATGATGGGTTTGAATTTGAAAGAAACACAAGATACTTGTGCCCTATAAAGAGGATCAGCGCTCAGTGAAGAAATCCCTAATCCATTACTATTTGCCTCCGCAAGTCAACCATGCAGACCCATGGGTAGTAAAAAATCTGCACTTCGCAGGGATTGTCAAGTGGGAACGCTCCTTAATCAGTGTTTTGTCCAGTTAGTCCCACGACCTCCAGAGGGCTGAACAGTGATCTCCAGCATCCCAGAGCCACCCCCCTCCATGCCGGCTCTCACCACCCACCATACCAACACGCAGACATCATCTTACCTATCTTACCACATGGCCCACACAGCCTCAACAGCATGCCACCTTCAACAGACCCAGGCTCCGTACATGCAAGCTCCAGGTAGTGACAATACTGATACTACCTTCCTTCACACCACTCATGATTACACTGCAACAATTAATACCAATAACTAAGAGAAAAAAAGAGGGGAAAATGAGACAGATTAGGGAGGGTGAGACAGAGAGAGAGAGAGAGAGAGAGAGAGCAAGCTTTGCAATAAGGTGGGGGAGGCAGAGCTAAGGGTAAATTGAGGTAAATTAGAGAAAGGCAAAGTCATATAATATGTGCAAATATAACTTTAACAAAAAGAAATTTGGTTTTGGGTAAGAAACTTTAATAAATACAACAGTTAGGAGGTAATTTTTTACAGTAATTATTTGTGAAATGCAGCTTAGTAAGTGTTCTAAGACTAATTGTCTTTAATGTATTATAATTTTAGTTGTGCCTAGCCTGTTATCAATAATGTTATCAGTCTGTTAAGTCTCCATAAATTCTCACAAATGTGTAGTTCAGTCACCCTTATGATGCTTGTTTCATTGCTCCTTAGGAGGCTTTTGTTCTGCTCTTAGGAACAAAGAAGGTCAATCATGTTGTTGACTAAATTAGGATGACTTTCTTTGTTCCTATATCAGATTACGCTGCTCCCTGGTTCAAATACATTACAAAGCTAAGTAGACTGACCAACTGCAAACCAGCTGATAAATCAAAACATAATAATATGATTTGCTATTTAATCAGCTCATTTCACTCATAGGTGATCAGTTGCAGAAAAAAACCTGCCTGGAGCACCTTGCTGAAATTCCAAATGTTTCCATCCCTTTGGTTTGAAAACTTCAGAAACTGTACATTTTTATTAACTAAAACAAAAAGCAGCAGCAGTCTGGTGTAATAAGTGATTTCAATGAACTGTGACATTCCTAAAGACAACTGTGGGCCACATTTTCCTGCAGATGCTCTCTGCTGGTTTTTTGTTTTTCCGGGGATTTCCAGGGTCTTCCCTCTTCCATGGATTGTATTCCTCATCCATCCTTTATTCAGCTCGGCTCATTTTTCCAGGGTTTTGTTTTCCATTCATCAGGACGTTTTACCACAGCTGATCCCGTCTCCTTGCTGCCACACTGCCACATGCTGTCATTGCCCGGCTGGCTTTTTCCGACCGCTGGCTCCTGACGCCGCAGCAGTCCTTCATTAAAGCTCCGCTCCGACGTTCCTCACGACCACAAATAAGCCAACTGCTCGGAAGACGACATTTCCTCCATTTCCCCCTTCTTCTGATGGTGAAGGTGAATGGCACCTAATTAATAGAGCTGATCTCAGTTAAACGTTCAGGGGGAAAAAAAGGATAAAGTAAGCTGATCTGCAGACAGACGGATGGACAGGGAGTTAAAATAAAAGGCTGTCGGTGGAGTGGAGTCTTGTGGTGAGGAGCTGGCTGCTCATTAGGGTCTAAATAAAGCTGGAGGAGGAAGAGGAGGGAGGTGAGAGAGAGCAGGTTGATGACAGACGAACCCTCATCTGACCATCAGCATCCTGGGGAGTCAGATAAGATCTACAAATGTCTCTCTGCAGTTTACTGATCTGAGCTCTGATAGGAGCCATTTAGTATCTATTTTTTTACTTCAAAAAATCTATGAACTCTGCCAAAACAGCCATCGACCAGGAGATTTTAGAGCAATTTATGCTTCAGTCTGCTGACAAGCTTTAGGCCAGCCGTACATCGTGCAATTTCAGGTTGATTCAATAAGTCATGGTGGAATTTCAGCTGATGGCTAATTTACAACGCACAACCAATATTCATGATTTATGAGATTATGCTGTCAAAGTAGAATTGAAATGCAACATTGCCATATACCGATAAAACACAAGGAGCAGCTAGATCATTAAAAAATATTCTCTGTCAGCTGTCGGTCTGCAGGTACTTCCTTGTTCATATGTTGCACCTGTTTCAGACAGGTGCATGTTTGCAGCGTGTCACAGCTTTCGTATGAGGATTGTGTGCTGTATGTTGCTTGTGTCTCCTTGCTTTCACAGTCCTGCCTTTCTTCATCAGTCTTACCTCAAAAAGTCTTCCCACAAGTGACTTTATTCAGTGCAGAGCTGGAAAAATTCAGAATAAAAGCATTCTGTGGAGAGTTTATCCACTGAAATGCCAAATCAGGCTTTTATTTTAAAAAGCACATACCAAACATGTAGCTGTGCTGTGCTTACCTTCCCTGTTACATATTCACCCAATGCTGACATACATACCTACTTAAACGGTCTATGGTGGAGGAGAGATGCCCATGACTTGGAGTAAAGAAAAAAAAAAAAGGCAAGCCTTCTGTTCTCTAGATTCTTAGCATGTGAGACATATCAGCTACATGAGACTCCCCTAAATTCCACCAGATGCATGTTCAGTCTGTCTCCACTCGTCACTGCTAAAGAGACAATATGTTTCAGTTTTAGCCAATGGGAGTGCTTTCACCAGCTCTGCTGCATTGCCTCTGCTCCATCACTGCCCAGGCAGTCTGGAGCCTTCCACAGCAGATACGTAGGTTGTTTTTGTGGTTGCCAGACTGCTGCATATCAATTTAGCGCCGAGGAGATTGAGCAAGGAGGGAAATTTCACTGGTACAAAACTGAAATATCCAGTGAAATATCGGAATAAAACCTTCTGTGTTGATGCCATACAGATGCCAGATCATATTTTACTTTATACTTTATTGCATCAACAAAACCATTGAAATTTGGCCTAGCTGAGCCCGGAGTCAACAAGTCAGAGGGACAATTGGAATAGGTAAAGTTTATCTATATTGTATTTCTCAAACTATTAAGCATGTTCATTTATGGATAGGTTACGTACCCATAGTAGAGGCTGAGCTTTCGCTAGCCAACATTTGAGTTTTTGGTCACTTTTACAGGTGGATAAAAATCTATTCAGCCAAAATGCCGGGCTGAAAAATATGCCAATTACCAGATAGGTTAAAAGTGAATAATTGAATATTATATTTTGTGCTACCAAGAAGATACATTGCAAGAATCCTTTAATATTAACTCAAAGTCATTTTAAAACGGCACACTTTCCTTGCAGTACTGGGGTTGTTTATCTACTCAGGGAGCACATGGCTTATTTAGGTGTGCAAATAGTCGTGAGATCAACGTGGATCACGTCAAACAAAGTTTTTCTAAGGGGGCTTTAGAACTACTGAGAACTATGCAGGGAATTTTGGCCAGGACAATCTTTAAAAAGGAGTTTTTAATGTCAATGAGGTTTTCCTGGTTAAATAAAGGTTAGATAAAATCAGCAGTTTGGAAGGATTGAGTTTTTTTTATTCCTGCAGGTAATAAAAACAAAGGGAATGGCAGATGGCTGTGTAGTATAAACACTGATGAGGCAGTTGGGATGACAAAGGCCAGCACGGAGCAGAGTTGTCACAGACTTTGATAAGTGGGTAAATCTACCTATGACCAATTCTCAGATAAAGTTGGAGTGTATTTAACGCAGAATCCTGTCGTGCAGAACGGCAGACATCCTGACTATTTAGTAGCAGTGTAGGAAGAGCCATCGATGAGAGGAGGACTAGAGTGGACTATCCACATGCTTTTGTCTTTATTCTGGACTACTATGATTGGATTTACTGGCAGGAGTTACAGTTACACGAGGACTAATACTGGACAAGTGACCATAAGACTCAATTTTCATTTGGAAAGTGTAGTTTAAAGGTGGTGTCTGTTTAATGGAGCACTGGTTAGTTACTTAATTAGATGATTTGTTGGTGTTTTCAGTGGAAGATGGTACATGGCTGTTGTCAGCTGATAAGTTATGGTAGCAGTTAATGTGCTAACTGGGAGCTAACAGTGCTAATGTGAAGCTAAGTGTTGTTGTTGATTATGTGTTAACCATAGGCATATATATGTTGTGCAACTGGCTGCATTTGTGCAAGGAACAGCTCATAGCTTTAATTTGTTTGTTTCAACAACTTACACAAAGACAAGTAAAAGAAAGTCTTTATGCAGTAATTTCAAACGTCTGGTCATGTGTATGTGTCTAACAGGCTGGGCTGGCAGGGTAATAATTACTCGTTTTATGCATACTTGAAGCAGAGTTTCAATTATGTGTGTTGCTGCTTTTAAATGCGGGTTATTGGTCACACATGGATGCCAAAAGCAAATGGCCAGTAGTTGTTCTGAATGGCCGAAACTCTTGATGACTAACAATCATTTTGGACGGAGACATTAAAGTCTAGCGAAAGCCCTGGGTAGAAGCACAAACATCCAAATGAAAGGACAAAATAATAGAGAAATCCTAGCATGTCCACCCTTCTCAAATTCCTGCTGCCCTCAACAATAGCTCCAAGTGTGTTTCTAATATTTTAATGACACTTTAGTAGTGTCTTCTCTCACAACATGTGTTGGGCAGTCTGGAGCTGCTTCTCCTTGTTGCACACTGAAAACACAGGTAAAAGGCAGCGCAGCCGTGACGGATCAGAGTTTGACCCTGTGAAAGTCCCCTGTCAGGACTGATGTGGGAAGTCAGAAAGACTGACTTGTTAACTTGCACTACAAAATGAAAATCAATCTGTGACACAGCCGTTTTGTAGTCACCCTGCACCCAGTCTGAAATGGCTGTTACACCCCAACAGTGCCACAGGCTGATCGCCTCCATGCTACACCACATTGATACAGAAACACATGCAAATGGATCATTGGTGAAGTGCTGCATGCATGACAGAACATAACTTATGTGATATGATGCACTTTTTTTTTGCTCAGTGTTGCTCTCAGGATGCAGGAACACCAGTGGTAGACCTTAACAAATACAGAGCCGTGAAATATGTGAGGGAAGGTAAGGTTAATGACTCAGATTTGGCATTTTCAGACATAGGCTGACCAAGACCAAAGGACCAGGCTGTCTAAGTTTGAATTTTGAGGGTCTATAGATACTCTGGTTACCCATACCTGTTGGTGCAAAGATACTGAAAAAGTAACTTTTTAATTAGATATCCCTTTTAAGGCTTGATATTTCAATCCACATACAAATGGAACTGTTAAATACACATGCTCGTGTTCAACACCACCAAAAAATCTTCTGCTCTGCTTCCAGACCTCCAGACTGCTCTCTCCACGTGCAATACAAGTCTAAACATCTTCAAACATCTTTCTTTAAAGCCTTTAAACAAAAGATCACAGATGTCATCTTTCTAATCTCCATTTTGAAACAGCTAGCGTTGCACGTCTGCGTTTATCTTTCAGAGCTGCCCTCAAATATCTCCCAGAAGTCCTAAACAAATCTTACCACATGTTAACATCACAGCACTTGTTTCCCGCACGCCGGTCCTCCACCACCAAGAGCCACAGCTGACAGTAAAATAAACCGAGAGCACTCCTCTCAAATTTTAATATTAAGAAAACAAACAGAGAAGAGATCTATATGCAAGAAGCACATGTGCCAACAGCTGTCTCCTGAACATGTTTAAACCCGTCTGTCATCGCTGCGTTTCAGACAAGGTATGGCATGAGAAGGAGAAGACGATCGATTGTACGGTGATAAAGAAAGAGCGGAAAGACAAAATGGGAGGGAGTGAAGACAAACCTTAAAGAAAATGTAAAACAAATTTAAATCTAAAGTCATGGACAAGAAGAGATAAAGAATAAGGAGTCTCTTACCAGTATATTCTTAAAATTTTGAAAAAAAACCCAGGTCCATGTAGTTCATCTGCACTGTATGCAAGAAAAAAATCCTCTTATTTGAGTCAATCTTTGCATTTCAACTTCAAACAATGCAATCCATTTTCAGCACGTGCTAGGAGTGCCACTTCACTCGAGATTTTTTGTGGTGTGTTTTGAAATCAACCCAAACAGGAACAAGAACGCACAGAGCATCTGCTCAATTTCAGAATACAGCACCATGAATAGACTCCTGATTGTAAATCTCAGTTGTGTGGGGCAGTTGTGTTTTGAATATGAAGGTGCATCTCGAAAAATGAGGATGTCCAAAGAGGATCTGGCTGCAGCCCTCTACAATGGGGCAACCTCGACTGTGGGGCAGGAAGTGGCATACATTACCTAAGCCGGAACCAGCATGACGTTCTGAATGACATATTTTCTGCTTGCTGTTAAAGGTTATGGGAAGTGGCTATTTTTGACAACAGCAGAATTTCATGAATAAAATCAAACATTTACTGAGGGGGATACATTTAAAAATGGCACACCACAAAGTAAGGAAAAGCAAAAGAGCGTTAAGGTTAGGTAACTTAGCCCTAAAAGTTGGGTTAGGGTAAGAGGGAGGGGGATAAATTCAAAAATGACACACAACAAACCAAGTATGTTACTTCCTGCCCCACGGTTGAGGTCGCCCATAGTAAGAGGTCAGCAACAGATGAGCCCAAAACGTGAAGGGCTATGTCTTTTTTTTTTTTTTTTTGGGACCAATATTGATTTTTAGTTAAAAAAAATATTAATTTTGAATCCTATGTTCATTTGTAGCAAACAATAAAAAAGTAGTCAGGTCTATGTATGTACATTTCAAGGTAGGTCTGGATTTATGAAAAGAACACTGCCAACTAATCTGAATTAATTTTGGCATATGCCAGTTTTGGATTGAGACAATTAAACATTTGTCATTAAGATGTGTAACACCTATTGAACACCTTAATAAAAAGTACATTCACCAACATCTGATACCCATCACTGCACTGGAAATGTAACATAGTTAATGCTAATGATGCTAATGCTGTAAACAAAGATGCATGCTGCTGCTGTCCACAATTTTGACCTGGGACTGGTTGACACTTGTGGAACATACAGAAGAGATCGTGCTCCAAATCAGTACAACATCCAGGTATTTGGCAACTTTGTAACTGTTGCTCACATACAGCATTCTGGCCCAATCAGCAGGTATTGATGGTGGAGTAGACGGTTTCCAACACAGCTGTTGTTGACTGTAAGCTGGCATTCAGTTTAAGCTTAATGTGCACATAAAACCCTCAGCTCCTCCTCAGAAGACCAGTATCTGCACTCTCTTGATGTTATTCTTTAAAGAACAAGCCCTTCACTCACTGCAGATGAGGTTTACCTCCACTGAGAGCACTTCATAAATCTTCTGTGTGGCGTTAAGTTCCTGTCCGCTCAGGTTGGAGGGCGGACAAAAGCACCAAAATGCTCCGGAAACTTCACTACAGCTACACCCGAGGGGGCGAGAAATAACTTCAGCACCGTCCAAGGAGGAGGACGGGGTCAAGAGAGGGTGATATGGATGAGACGGTGAGAAAATAAAATGTGATGCAGCCGTAATGTTTTCAGGTTGCGTGACTGTGCAATCACTAAGGACTATTCTTGTAAACAAATCTCAGGAACACCCTTCTTTCATTTCCACCAGGACTTAAGGATGAACCAAGTACCTCTTTAGGGTTTTTTTAGCCATTCAGAGGTGGACTTGTTGGTGTGTTTGGGATCATTGTCCTGCTACATAACCCAAGAGCACTTGAGCTTGAGGTCATAAACTGATGGCCAGGCAGGATTTTCTTCAGGTTTCTTCTTTTTCTTTTTTTTAGAGATCAGAATTCATGATTCCATCAATTATGGCAAGTTGCCCAGATCAAAGCAGCCTCAGACCATCACACTATCACCACCATGTTTGACAGTTGGTATGATGGTCAGTAATGGTTTTGGCCTTGTAACTCTCCCACGGATGCTATTTTTGCTCAGTCTTTTATTGTTGAATCATGAACACTGACCTTAACTGAGGCAAGTGAGGCCTGCAGGTCTTAAGATGTTGTTCTGGGTTCTTTCATGACCTCCTAGATGAGTCGTCAATGCGCTCTTGGAGTCCTGGGAAGGTGCACCACCGCTCCAAGTTTTCCCCATTTGTGGTTAATGGCTCTCACCATGGTTTTTTTGCATGGGGCCAGGTAGGGTTGGATTTTTTTTCCCTTAATGAATCATAAAAAAAACTGCATTTTGTATTTACTCTGAGTATTTTTGTCTAATTTTAGAATTTGTTTGATGATCTGAAGGGGCCTCAGAGCAAGGACCCTAGAAAAATTAGAATTCTAATCATTAAGCTTATTTTTTTGTGTTTTAGGCCTTTAACTGCTTGTTTTAATATTGACATTTAAGCAACATTACGAAGATGATCCAAGCTGGATATTGCATGGATTCTGAGTGAATTTCTGCATCTTCAGGTTGCTGAAGGATCCAACATGAAGGATTAAGACCACCCATCCATCCCTCTGCAGCAGCCCTGCACATTCTAACACACACAGATCTATCTCGTCACACACCACAGCCCTAGCTCTGTTTAAAGTCCTGAGTGATGCCAGCGTACGTTATAATCAAAATAAAAGCTGAGAAAGTGCAGGATTGATGTGCATGTTGTAATTACTTCACTGCTCTGACAGCGTGTTTCAGTATACGAAGGCGTTTTCCTGCCAAGTGAAATACACAGAGGAGATCCTGCCAGCCAAACTCAGCGGCTGCATGTGAGAGTAGGAGTGAAAAATGTTTGCCGAGTGTGTGTTCATTGGCTGTGTAGAGTGTTTTAGGAGGCAGGAAGAGGTTCAAACCTGCAGGGAGAGCATTGTGATTAGCGGTTTATCATTCCTGTTACTGACGGGGTAATGATATCTTTCCTACATCAGATCCTGAACGGATTTACCACCAAACAGCTCTGCCAAACTCCATTCACGTTTTTCCAAGTTTGATGTTTTTGAATCCCTTTTTGAAATCACAAATAATTGTCCAATCAGTCATTAGAGAAAATACTTCTGCTATTGAAACTATAAACCCATGAGAACACAGAGGTTTAAAATGTCTTTGGATATTTTGATAATTTCTCATTAGTGATAATCCCTACAAAGAGGATTGTATCATTTAAAGTCATTACACCTGAACATCTGAACATTTGAGAACAAAGTATTTAAATGAGCATTTTGCATTAGAAAACTGCCCTCTACTGGTTAAAACCAAATATTGCCACTGAATTATTCTATTGGCTGATCTGGTGCCAAGCACCATATGTGGTGCCAGCTTTCATCAGCACAGAGCTTAACAGTTGCCACCCACTTCTTCTAATACAGTGATGACGATAATACATACAAATGTAGTACACATACAGTGCATTTAGACCCCTTCACTTTTTAAATTTTCTTATGTTGCAGCCTGATGCTATGGTTGAAAAACATTCATTTTTTTATCCCCATTAATCTACACTCAGTACCCCATCATGACAAAGTGAAAACAGAATTTTTAAAATTTTTGTAAATGAATTAAAAATTAAAAAACTGAAATATCACATTGCCGTAAGTCCTCACTAGAAATGTAACCCAGGTTCCTCCCCTTTCCCTGAATCTTTGCTGAGATGTTTCTCCGCCTTGATTGGAGTCCACCTGTCAAACCACGAGTTTAAAAGAGCAGCCTGCAGAGCTCAGAGACAGTATTATTGCAAGGCACAGATCTGGGGAGAGTTACAAAAAACATCTCCACTGAAGGTTCCCAAGAGGACAGTGGCCTCCATAATTCTCCAATGGAAGAGGATTGACTCTTGTAAGAGCTGGTCACCTAGCCAAACTGAGTGTTTAAGGGAGAAGGGTCTTAGTAAGAGAGGTGGCCAAGAACCTGATGGTCACTCTGAGTGAGCTTCAGGGATCCTGTGTAGAGATGGAACAAAGTTCCAGAAGGACAACCATCATTGTAGCCCTCCGTCAATATAAGCGTATGTCAGAGTGGCTAAATGGAAGCCTCTCCCTAGTGCAAAATGCATGAAAGCCCACTTTGAGTTTGCAGCAAACTCCATGAAGTCAAGTGGGCTTTCATGCATTTTGAACTGAGGAGAGGCTTCAGTCTAGCTACCCTACCATAAAGCCCAGGTGGAGGCTGCAGTGATATCCTATTCATGTGTGTTCTTCTTTGAACAAAAGGAAAATTGAGGGTTGTGGTTACAGTACCGCGAAAAATTAAAACCACTTTTACCCCATACGCAAACTATCACATATTATTGCATTATCATTTAAATTATAAACACTACAGTAGAGTAGGAAAAAAAAGTCTTTGTACAGTTTCAAAGTTGAAAAAAAGGAATGTACATTATCTTTTCCCTTTGCCTTTTTCTCTGTACTTCACTCTGTTTTTGTGCAAAATCAGTGTTATACAAGAATGTGTCTTTTACAGGAGCAAAAACCATTGTTTCTCACTCAGGTAGCTCGTTGTTAGTCTACCTAGAATTGCTGTAACTAATTTAAATCTATAAAGCAGCATAGACCTTTTAAAGTCGTGGCTGATAAGGGACAGTAGGAGGGAGGGAGTGGGCGTGTCTTATCATGTCTTTGATGCTCTAAAGAAATCTTTTTAAATTCCAGTGTAGATGAACCTCAGCTGAAATGCTGGGCTTTCGTTTCTCCTGATCTTTGCCATAATATCATCCCTGGATGTGACCCTTCTGCCACCACACGTGGTTTTCAATGAGGCGTTGATTTAGGGTCAACACACTAACTGGAATCTCTGTCCGTCATGTCATCACTGAGGTGTGAGAGGTTTTTGTATTTGGCATGTTGTCGTTTCTCAAGACGCCAAGTCAAACAGGAGCTAAAAGTCCTGGGACAGAGGACAAACTGTCTCTGTCATCACAATACTCAACGCCCGCTCATTTTAATATTCCAGATCAATGATGGTATGATGTAAGAAAGGAGGAGTCAAGCTTTTTCCAAATCACTGCTGAAGGTATTTTAAGATGATTACAACAAATTGGTCCGACAAGTTTTTTAGTGGTTTAATGATAAGGAAATACAAATTATTGAGTGCAGCTTTTATTGTACTTTATTATTTTACTTTTACTGAAGTGAATTTTGGGGGAAGTATTGTATTTCACTACAACTGGTCAGTTGTTTGGTTTTCAAAATACATGATGTTCAGTAGCACAGAGAGAGAGAATGAGCCCACATTGCATCCAAAAACACCCATTGTATTTTACTTTATTATGAAGGTGTGACTTTACCTGAACAACCGCACTGTCATGTTCTTAATGCCAAGAAGAAAGGTTCATATTTTACTGCAAAACACCTCAGAACGTGAAGTACACTTTGAATGATCTACTTTTTACTTTAACTTGAGTAGATATATAAAGCAGTAGTTCTACTTCTATTTAAATTAATGTAAGCAAAGTTAATGCACTCTAACTTGAGTACAGTGGTTTTGTCTTTTTCCATTTTTGCCTGTACTCGAGCATGGTTGCAATCTTGCATGGACCATTCTCGAGATGAGCTCTGCAAGCAGACTCTGGAGAAGAGCTTGTGTTTACACTCATCGAATCAACTGGACTTTGGGGTCAAGTGCTCTTCAGGACCAGGTATTGCAGTATGAAAGCACTCTAAAGCCCAACACCCACCAGCACCACAGAATCACAGTTGAGAATCACTTATATAAATAATGGAGGAAATTGTTTGGATGTGCGTAGGATGGCAGTGGTATAATTTAGGCTTAATATACCAGCGGTGTGCAGGTGCATTGCACTCTATTTCATCCAGACAAACTTATATATAAAGCTCACATTAAATTAGACAAGAGTTCTTATTGTAATAGTAATTTATACAATGCTCCAATACAGCAAGAATCACATTATTCATCTTAAAGGATTGGACATCCATTAAAAGGATACGACTGCAGGTAGTAAAATAGTTTATTGGTATTCTGAAATTCCCCCACAGTCCCAAGCTCTCTCAGTAAATCTCTGTATGAATAATTTCCTTTAATAATCTCCCTTCATTAATCTTTACATTGATGCAGCTGCTCCTTCTGTCTTTTCCTTTGTGGACAGTTTTGATGCAGAGTTTAGAAACATGACCCCTCCTTAGTGAGCTCAAACAGTCTGATATTTTGCACACAAAGAGACGTTTTGTTGCAGTCAGAGATGGAGTATAATATTCCCTTTAAGTGGGTGTTTGTGTCTGCTTTTTTACTTTGTCTCTCAGCTCAGGGAGCAGCTTCATATTCCCCGCCTGAACTTTAACATTCTCATACTATTGATCATTCCTGTGGTCGTTTGAGAAGTTTTGGTGGTTAAAGTGGGTGCTTTCTGTCTCTTCAGAACTAACTAGATGTAATATGATTATTATTAAATACTTAAATAGCTGTTATGAATCCTGCGTTATTATTATTAGTATTATTAGTATCCCAGCTGAACAGTGGAGGATGGAAAAACTATTAGAAATGAGACTGTCTTTGTATCTGCCACTGAGCTGCACCTGTCCTCAGTATTATAGAAATTATATCAATTATGAATCTCTGTAGACTTCATCATCCACCTATTGTTCAGGACTGCTGGCTGGAGAAATTCTCTGAAATAACCCCAAGCCTCTCTCATTAATCTGTCCATATCTTCACAGGGATTTTGTTCAAGCTTTGCACAGATTTTTAAAGGATGAAGTGATTTGATTTTGGAGGTACAAGGCCAAGGTTGGAAACCACTGTGCCAAAGTTAGAACATTGAATGCATCTGATGCATTTCCAGCTGATTATAGAGGCAGTACAGACTGAGGGGGAAAAGTACTGCTGCTCATTATAGAGCCTAAATGTATGGTAAGGTGATTTGACTCAATGCTTTTATGCTTTATGTTTATGTCTGCCTCATGTACATTAACATGGTGTGTCTAACATAAACCACAGAACGGTCTGCTGCAGGAAACATGTGGTAAGAAACGTCTAAACTGTGACAGACGGCCAGTTTAGGAGTGCTGGAACGTGCAAACTTGAACACTTTAACATGTCTCTTTAATGTGTTTAAATGAATACGTGTTGGTCCAACAGCAGGTCAAGGTATGAGACCGGCATTGAGGCCGTGGTTTGGCTCATTTCGGTCTACAGTGATGTAACAACCAGCCAGGCTTAGGACGTCTCATGGGCATGAACGCATCCTGTTGTATAGTCAGTGAAGCTGGATCCACCAGTGATGTCATCACCACCATGAGGAGCTGAGCCAATTAAAAGCAAACTTCCTGCTCTAAATCTATCACCTTGCCACCTCACATTTCATGTTTTATCATGTCAGCTACAAATAATCCCATCTTCAATCACAGAAGTTTTTAACTCCTATTTCTAGGCTCATCATGGGGAAATCTGTTGATGAAATTTTAAAACAGGATGTCAAAAGTTGTACTACACATAGAGTGCCTATAAAAATATTCATTCTCTTTGATGTTTTGCCTTTTTATTGATTTTATAAATCAATCATAGTCAATATGACTATGCCTTCTTAGTTTTTTTTTTTTTTTTTTTTACAAAAAAAACGTCTCTTTAATGTTAAAGTGATGTTTCCTCAAATTAATGTCAGTAAAATACAAATATGTGAGGTAAAATAAGTGACTGCATAAAAATTCATCCCTTCAAGTCAGTATTTAGTAAGTGCACCTTTGGCTTTAATCACAGCACTGAGTCTTTGTGGATAGGTCTCAGTTGGGCTTGCACGTCTGGAAACTGCAATTTTAATTTTGATCAGATCAATTTTGATCTCCATTTCTCTAACTGTGAGACTACAACTACTCATCGGTTGTTTTTTTTTACAAAGACCACAGCTCATGTGAGGGCCAAAGGCAGTGTCTTTGTGGTCACCATAAAAGTCTGGCTGTAAACAAATCCAAAGTTTGATGAGTGTATGTCAGGATGTAGAAATCTTTAACTACATGTTGCCTTTTTATTCTGTTATTAAAATTTGTATCTGGTTTTTACACTGCAAACTCCTGACAGTTATAAATCTTATGCAGCTTAAGTAGCTTTGCTTTCTTTCCTCTTCATGTTTAACTGAAAATACAGTTAGCTGATATCCACTCTACTCCCTAAGAGAGTGTTACAGCTTAAAGACTATAGAGTGTTACAGCTGATTAATTTCCAAAGAGAAGGGATTTTTCTGCTGTCCTCTTAAACCAAGATACTTTACTCGAGCTGTAAACCAGACCCTCAGGAAAGTCTCAACTCATCTATATGCAAAAGTGCATCACCAGACCAAAAGAAATGATGCATTTTGAGGACCTTATAGCATTCAGTCATGTTACCTGCAAGCCTGGAGGGCAAAAAGAGTGTAGGACAGTGACATCTACCATCAACCACTACGTGGAGTTACAGCACAGGCTTCTTAATTCTCCATCTCTTTAAAATGATCAAGTCTGGAGCAGGAGGATTCTTTGCTCCAATTTGCCCCCCAAACTTCCTCCTTCTCTCTTAAATATCTTTGTCCATCCATTATATTTTAAAAGGTAGAATGGACTGTCTTGTTTTGTTCTCCAGTTAAGGTCACAGCAGTGTTAAGAGGAGGCTCTCCTGCTGGGAGGAGTCATTAATCTGAGAGGATGTGGTCTCAGAGAGTCGAGTTTGTATGTGATAATTTATTTCTCTCTAGAGGTGCAGGGCCAGCTCGAGGTGTTATGGCGAAGGCTTCCTGCTCGTTTCCACAGTAACTTCCGGTCACAACGGAGCTCAGCTTCAGTAAAAAAAAGAAAGACCCTCACACCCATATGGACTTTATGAGAAATGTGTGGAGCCCCGGCTGGATCTATTTTTATTTACTTTCACCCCTACCTTGTTCCTAAATGGTAATCCTGCAGAAAATGATGCCTGGACAGACACTTAAGAAGTGACCAGCTCTTTAGAAGTATCCAGAATCTTATTCCTGTATTTCTGAGTGTGTGTGTGTGGGGTGTGTGTGGGTGTGTGTGTGGGTGGGTGTGTGTGTGTGTGTGTTGATGTGTTTTCTGAGGGTCTGGGCTCCAGATGTGCAGCAGTGAGGGTCTCTCTCCGTAGGCGGTGGGTGTTAGTGAACGTGTCTGCAGCCGTATGGACACGAGGGTTTGGAAACATCCCGTTACAAATCGTACATCAGAGGCCTGACAGGCTTCGATATTTTTATTTCACTCACGAGTGCAGAAACTCTGAACTTGTGTAGTTTAACCCTTTATTGACCATGCATTCAAGGGATAAGGTTTACATGCTTTGACCCTCACATTAAGAACCCTGCAGAGTAATCAGATGCCAAGTTGACGGCACTTTAGTATGTGCATTCACTCTTTGCATTAATGATACAGATCTAGTGACCACCTGGGATCAGCACTGGCTTGCCCACCTCGTAAAACAGCCCTGATATACTTTGGTCATAATTATACAACATGGTGATGGTACCGTTGCTTTCAGGCCCCTTAGTGCCCCTGCAATGTCCTTCTTTTACCTAATGGTAAAACCACCCAGACCAGTTTATGATCTCAATCCTTTAAAAAAAGGTTTGAATTTGAAGAGAAAAAGTCAGACTTCAAAGATTAAAGCCAGATTTATGACTGAATTATTTTTTTTAATGAATAAAGAATTAAGTGAAGAAAATAGTTTAATTTAGAGTACTAAGTTCAAAGTCAGAATTCTGAGTGTAAAGTTAAAATTCAAAATTTAAGTCAGAATCATGAGACTAAATTTAGAATTCTGAGTTCAAAGTCAGAATTCTAAGATTAAACTTGGATTTCTGCAATTTAAGTCAAATTTCTGAGATGTCAGGATTCTTATTTTGAATTTAGAATTCTGAATTGAAAGTTAGAATTCTGAGGTCAAAGTCAGAATTTTGAGATTAATTTCAGAATTCTGAGATCATGTAAGAATTGTGCAATTTAAATCGGAATTACGAGATTAGATTCAGAATTCTGCAATTAAATATCAAATTCTGAGATTAAAGCCAGATTTCTGGAATAAAAAATCTGGCTTAATCTCAGAATTCTAAGCGTGTCTCTTTGAAAACAGGAAATACAGAAGTTCAACCTAAAAGAAAATTCTAGTGGTCCTAACTGTCTTCTGTTCAAGTCTTCTTTGATACAGCATAGCTCACATTGTTAAATCATAAATACAGCTCATGTTGGTAGTTACATTATCTTTTCCCCACATGTTTCAAGGAGGATCTGTTTGAATCCAACCACTCCAGTCAGTTTATTTTCTGTAGACTGACGATTCAACGTCCACATGAAGCATCGTTATGAATGATAATGTGAGTGGAGAGATCCGTCCTCCTAAAGAGGGAGTTTATTATGGTCTTAGAATATGGTGATTCAACGACTCTCTCATCTCCATAATGCACCTGAAGCCCACACAGCTCGATCTCTGAGGACGAGTTTCTCAACTTCATTCACAAACCGATATAACTAGTAAAGCACTCAGAGACCGCAGACCTCCACCATTAGCCCTGTCTCCAATAGTAACAAATCCTGTATTAAATTCATAGACCCGTTCCCATGTGCCCCCCTACCATAGCAATCACTGATTACTCCCTCCCCATGGGGTGGACATGCAGTGAAGCAAAGTATATGCTCCACTGTGGGTGGGCTGTCGCAGCAGAAGCATTGCCTGCCGGTGCCAACAGATGCACTGACTGTCTCACCCATGGTCTCACTTGACGACTGGAAGTCATGGCAGATGATGAATATTCCTCTATTCCTCCCAGCATTGTGAGTATTCTCGCTACAATACGCTGTCTTTCACTCTGTTACGCTCTGACTCGTCTCCTCGACTGAGCGTGCATCTTTCAAACTCTATACTCTCCAAATCTTTGAAGAGAAACACCCGAAAACTGCTGCTGGGATTGAAGTTACTCATGTATGCCATCTCCTGGTGTAAAGTGGTAACACCGCAGACCTCCACCATTAACCCTATCTCCCAATATTACAGAATTGTTTAAAAAAATTCCTGGATCCAGACGGTGAAACGGATCAATCCCAAAATCTAATCAGTTCTTCCTTATGCCATTTCTGACATTTCCTGAAAATTTCATCAAAATCCGTCCATAACTTTTTGAGTTATGTTGCTAACAAACAAACTAACAAACAAACCCACCCGATCACATAACCTCCATGGCGGAGGTAATAATAACTTAAGATATGTTTGTCAGGGTCATGGTTGAGATGACGGCATATAAGACTATCAGAAAGTCTTTACTGATTTAAAACATTAGACTCCGCAGACATGAGGACAGTTTGAGCTAATATTTGATTTCATAATCTTCTGGATGCAACCACTAGACCAGTGGTTCCCAGACCTGTGAACTGATGGCAATTATATAAAAGATGTGTCTTGATGTTTTCTTATTTATATCAAAAAGCATTATTCTTGTTCTTCACTTCATCCAGTATTGCTTTGTAAAGAGTTTTATTGGTTTATATTCCAATAATAACAATGTGTGTTTTATTGGTTAGCATAAAAATAAAGAATTTTATCATGCAGTGATAAATAACAAATAAAAATGTATATTAAAAGGAATTGAATTAAAAGAATATTTTTATTTCTATTACATTTTCCCACTCTCTTCCTCCCAAGTGTTTGCAAGTTTGCACAGCTTGGCAGCAAATATTTCTCAAAGATTTATTTTGGGGCTTTGTCACCTTTGTTGTGTCGCACATCTAATTTTTAGGCCATGCTGAATTTTTGCTTCATCATGTGACATTTGTCGTGTTATTTAAGAGGGGGCATAACCAACGATCATGACCTGCTACGTCAGATCAATTTTAAACTTATCCACCAAAGTTTCATGCAATAGCTGACCTTTGAAAATGATCAACTAAATTATAATTCCTCCTTAATGGATAGTCACCCAGCAGAAAGTCCTTGATGTGTAGAGGTGATCATCAAACAAACAAAAATAAAACAGCTACTGTGTTTTATTTTGAAGGATTTGTCTGACAATCTTCATCTCCATGGGCGCTACTCTTCCTCCTGAAAAAAATGCTCATATGACTTCCAAAATGTCACACACATAAAATCACACTCTTGTCTCTCTATGGCGTGATCCTGGCGGTGTCTCAGTGACAAACAGCAGGACGGACTGCTGCTCTTCATCACACCAGAGAAACCTCAACTCAGTGACGTTCAGATATTCCTTTTCCTATTCAGGTTTTCCTCTGCTTCACTTCTCTCAAACTTTTTGTTTTTCTTGGCGGGATAACTGACAGCAGACAAATGAACTCTGGGTTTAAAAAAAAACAAGAGATTTGAACGTTGGTGAGAAAATAAACGTGAGTTCTGCCTGAATGAAGCCACTCAGTGCCAGATACATTTTTAAGAAACTATAAGGTGAAGTTTTGAAGATTGATGGAAAAATATCAAATATGGCTATGCAATAAGGTATGATATAATGTAATATACGATGATAAGTTACAGGACACAAAAAACAATACAATGTGATAGAAATTACATTCCAAAATTATAAAAAACGTTAATGGTTCGAAGGAATACAATTCATCAATTCAAGCTATGATACAATATTATTTAAAAAAAATGTAATAGGATGTGAAATAATAAAATAAATGCCAGGGGACTGACATTGGGATATGATATAAAAGGATGTGATATAACATGATTTAATATGATACAATGTGGTACAGTATGCTGTGATATTTTTCAATACTGTAAGATACAATACAATATGAAATGACAGGATATATGGCAAGGCAAGTTTATTTGTATATCACATTTCAGCAACAAGGCCATTCAGAGTGCTTCACACGGGACATTAAAATACAATGACAAAGGGAAAAAGAAACACAATGGAAACATTTTAAATGAAACATGTAAAAGGTGATTAGAAACAGCAAATAAGACTCACAAAAGATAAAAACCTGGGCTCCTCTCTGTTCCTTTGAGGTTTTTTTGTTTGTTTGTTTGTTTTTTGTATGTCAGAAACAACCGTGGTCCATAGACTGGTTTCTGTCCCAGACAGTTTCACATTACTGACCTATCCCGGATGCCAGAAACAACCTTGGTCCAGAGACCAGATTCTGTCTCAGACATTTTCATGTTTCTGACCAATCCCTCTATGTATATATGCCAGAAACTACCTTGGTCAAAGACTGGATTCTGTCCCAGACAGTTTCACGTTATGATACAATACAAAATATATAACATGATACAGTATGACAAGGTAACATACAATGGGGTACGATGACATACAGTACAAAATACAATATGAAACAATGTTATTTGGTATGGTGTGATATGGTATGTTACAATATAATATGATGCAATATGATAAGATGTGCTACGGTACAATTTTATATTATACAATGTGATATGATATGATGTCATACATTACACAGTGATATGATGATGATGTGATACAAAATGTTGTGATACTATGTGATACAATAGAATAAACAATATAATAGGATACAATACAATAAGATATGATACGATATGGCATGATAGAATATGATACAATACTATGATAAATGATACGATGTGTTACAAGTCGATATGACATATATGATATGATATGATATGAAATAATACGATACGCTATGACACAATAGCATATGATACAATAAATAATCAATATAAAAATAAATAATCAAAATGCCACGATGTTAGGGCACCCTGATGTGATGACATACGATTTGAAGCAACATAATCAGACACAGTGCCATACAATACAATGCAACTTGATTCGATACAGAATGATATGATGCAATAGAATCCAACATGTAATACATATTTTCCTTTTTATTGTTGGACTCTAAGTGCTTCCAACATTCGGCTTCCTCCTTTGTACAATGTCAAACTTATATCACACTAAATATCAATATGTGGTCTATTTTTGTATCAGATATTATTCCCATCTTGTTTTCCATAGTACAACTGTTTGAACCTTGAGTAATAAATCATGCGCTCAAAATGTTCATAAGTGATAAAAGTGAAAGTGCATAAAAAGAAAGAAGCATTGAGATGAATCCCACCTCTGACAGATAAAGGTTTCACCCAGATTTAATGTTAAATATTGTTTCATTTATTATATTTAAAGGATGTTTCTAGTGATTGAATGTGACAGTACTCATCTTTTTTTTTTTTTGAAAAAAAAAAGGAAATAAAGGGTAAACATTAAATTCACATGATGTTGAAGCTCTAGTCTGCTTGTCATATTTAATATAAACAAACAGCACCACCTGCTGGAGAAAAAAGATACATCTTTACATCAAGTTTATTATTATGAAAGAAGAACTAGATTACTATAAATAAAAAAAAAAACAAAAAAATAAGACTGGATTCTCACCTTTATGACAAACTGTTTCATGGTTTGCAGAATGTTCAAACTCTTATATTAAGCATTGATTGTTTGATATTTCTAATCATGTTTGATATTAAGGGAAGATGTTGCAGTATGCTGACAGTTTAAAGTGTGTATTCTTGTTTCTTTTTAAAATAGCAACTGAATCACAATTGCATACAACTTATTTGTATTTACATGAATATTTACTAGATGAAGAACAGCTGAAATTTTCTCAAATCTGACATTTCAAAGTATTTTGACCAACTCTAGAAACCAACATCTCTTCACAAACCATAAAAAATCTAAAATAAAAAACAAAGGTATTTATTACAAGAGGTTATAAAAATGGCCCTAAGAGAGAACAAAATCATCAAAATAAGAAAATAAATGAAATACATACACAAAAATATAAAGAAGCACAAAAAATTTCATAAAAAGTAAAAGAAAAAAACATTAAATGCCCTCCCAAAAATTTGAAGGAAACACAAAAGTAATTTTGAAAAATGCAAAGCAAAAAAAATCAAATTTTCATCCATTCACATCACATCAAATCAAATCTTTAATAAGAAATGTTTTGCTTTTTTGTAAATTAACATATAATCCAGTGTTTGGATTCAATTGTTTTGTGGTTGTAAAATGTTGGTGCAATTGACCTTAATGACCACCGTAGTTTTTAAGGCACATAGACCTATAAATTCTCAGTAAACAGCTTCAGATGTCATACTTAAAGTTAGTTTTGTCATCACTGATTGATTTAATCTCTATATAGAGAGATTATATCATTATCCAAATAATCCTGTACACCCTGTAGGGTGTTTGCGTCCCACACCAACCACTAGGTGGCAGCATCATGCAGTGAAACATTATATCAAAGCCTGTGTCCCTTTTATAAATGAGTTTGGGAATGTGACCGCTCAAGAAAAAGAGATTACATGAACTCATGAAGATTCAGCACAAGGAAGAACATATTCTTAATTTTAATGGCAACAAGAAGTCATTGAGAAAAATCCAAACATCTAAAATACAAAGATAAAAGAGCTTTGAATATCACATACTTTGATGTTTTCTGTGTAACATCTCCTTACAGCAGTTTATGTTTACATCCATAATACAGTTCATATTTCCATGACTTGTTTTTATACTTTTGAGAGGTATGGTTCATGTTTGGAGCACAAACAGGACAGAAACACAGTCATGCTTTGTATAAACATACTGGAAGTTAAGGTGAATGAGTGTGTGAACTTTACTGCCCCAGGCTAAAGCTATTAACCTTGCAAAGCTGCTGGATCGTCCAGATTCCATGTCTGTCACCAGCAAGTTTAAGGTTAACCCAAATAACTAGACAGGTCAATATGTGACGACAAAAACAATGGCTGCAATGTCAAGATTTAAAAATCATCAACAGTAACAATCTGTTTTCCACCTAGAAAAGCTTTCAGTGTGTTTCTTTGCTCTTCTTTTGATGAAGAAAAGTTGTCCAGTTCTTTTAAAATTGCTGTAATAGCTGCATCCACACTAAGCTCTACACAGCGGCAGCTACTGTTTACAGTTTCGCACTACAACTTTACCATACCTGCATCTAAGGATGCTGATTGTCCAGGTAATTTTCTTAAACCTTGTACAGTCATTGCAGCTTCAATCTTTGCAAGAAGGGTCATCCTGATGACTGACATGGAATCTGGACTGTTCATCAGCTTCTTAAGGTTACTTTAAAGCAGTGGTTCCTAACGCATGGCCCATGGCTCTCGGGGAGAGGTTGATGAAGGTTCAACAGAGGGGCGGAGGAAGGCCAAGCAAAGTCAATGCACAACCAAAAGCATAGCACATTTTGTGAGAGGTCTTTCTTAGATAATATAGGGCTAAGAACAATGTACACCAGTATTCCTAAACCAACAACTAGAAGATGTAATGAGTTATATTTTGTCTTCCTCTACGCCTGTACAATGATGGGTTATAAGGAGAGCCAGATGCTTTCAGACAGGTCAGTTCTTATCTACACCACTGTGGCCCTGAGAACCAAACTAAATATTTGGTCCAGTTATTTGGGACTGATAAAGATAGCAACCCTAGTTGTTCAATCCAACTTATGAAAAATAGACCAAGCGGAAGCTCAGAGGGGACCGTGCGTTTGCTGTTGCGGCTCCAAAACTATGGAACGATCTATCCCACAGTAGTTGTCGACTTTATTTATTTATTTGATATCTTTTACGCGTGCCTTTTCATTTTACCTATGTTTTATGTCTTTTAAATTTATTCTGTATTTTATATGTGGTGTTCTTTTATCTCATGTGAGCTGCTATGTATTTTTATGTATTTTTTATCTATTCTCCTGTACAGCACTTTGGTCAACTGTGGTTGTTTTAAAGTGCTTAACAAATAAAGTTGGATTGGATTGGAAAACTTCGGAGGCTTGGTAGCAGAATTCTGGGTAAAGTTGGGCTGTTTGCATTCACAGAAGCTGCTCATTCTGAATATTTCAGGAAATGTATTTCATTTTTTTGTGCCTTATTTCATGACCTTTAAGGATTCATGAATGAGCTTTATTCTGCAGAATCCAAATGTTCCTGGAGGCTTTAAAGAGCGCTCATTTCCAATAAAAAGCATCTGTGTGCCTGTAAAGACGGCCCATGGTTATGAAGAGTTGACACAACAGAGACCCTTGAGACTAAACATCTCCTTATTCTCTGATCAGCTGATTGTCAGGATGTAATCAGTTTGATTTTTTAAAAACTAATGAAAACAGTGAAAACTCTGTGCAAGGACAGTCTTATGTTACCACAGTGTCAGATCAGCTTCCTTTCAGAGGCCCTGTCTGAACCCTCAGACCCCATTTACACCCTTGATTAAAGGTCCTTTATTTTAGTATACATGTACAAAGTGACAGTTTTTAGTCTGCACATCCATACTCCTTTTTTACAGTCTTTGTTCAGTGATGTCCAGATATCAGAATCACTGCCCCCTGCTATATTCATACAACAGCCCATACATAATTTCTGTAGCTCTCTTATCGTAGCTTGGTATATGCTGTGTGCAGCAAGCTGTGCCTCTTTAACAGCACACAGATATACTCATTAGTAAAAAGATCTTGTGGGGTACCGGTTAGATTGAATGACAGCTGGCAGCCTAGACTGCATGCAGTCACGTGATCCTGCATGCTCCCTGGAGGGCAGGAAGTAGGGAATAGACATTAGGAATGATTGAGCATGGAGGAAAGTTAGTACCCTACAGCACGGGTTCCCAAACTTTTCAGCCCTTGACCCCCCCAAAAAAACAGTGCAAGAGATCAGGGATCCCCATCTTCCCTTGAGGGGAATAAAGAGCACTATATGCACAAGGCATTGTGGACAACATTTGCATTTTAGGTAGTTTTTTTTAGCTTTTACTTGCTTTAAAGGACTGATATCACTTAATAAGTATGTTTTGATTTTGATTTGAACCCATTTTAACAATTCTTTTTACATTAATAGATAAAATGTATAAATCATATGAAATTCCTTTGTGTTATATGGAAAGCATCATAAAAACATTTAATTCTCCACCCTAGATTTTCACTTATTAAAAATGTCATCAGGCCTTTTATTTTTGAGAGACTTTGGTTCAAATCATATGAAAACAAGAAGTAAGAGTCAACATTTTGCCTCTCCTTTAAAAGCCTATGTCGTATTAAATCCAAGCATATGAAAATCATAATTATCCAAAGTATATACAGCAGATCAAACTTTGTTATACATGCATTAAGTTCAAGGACATCTCCAGGATTTACAGGTGACTTGAACCCTTTGACATCATTATTCCTACCCCATGTCTATACTTTTGTTGCCATCATGTTGAATGTTCTCTTCATGTGTTTTCACTCAAACATGTTGATGATGTTCTGCAAGAACACAAACATCTGCAGCTCCGTCTCTGCAGGATGAAAACACATTAAACAACACAAAGACTGCTGTCATATGACACAGGAGATGAAGCCTAAACACTTCAGCTCAGGTGTGTCTATGTTAAAAAAAAAAGTGGGCGGGTTTTCCCTTAATAGAGCAATGAACGAGAGGCACATGAAGTCCTGAGATTGTTCATATCATAGATGTGCATATCCTCATCTCTGACGCTGAAACATTCATAGATTAAATTTGATGCTGCAGAGCCAGGCCACAGGATGGTGGATTTTAAAACCTTTGAGACCCAAACACAAGATAGAAATGTGTCTGTGTGTTTGTTATATAACTGTCAGTGACCTTCAAGAAGCATTCCCAGAAAGACGACTTCCCTGAAACTTTACACAACGACCTGAGCAGCTGCTGTCACCACTGACCTTGGCTGTGTAAGAACAGACGAGAAGAAAGAATTCAAGAAATTCACTGAAGCTACAGAGCTAAAACAATGCCACTGTAATATTATTACATATTACATCTATAATAATAAAAAGTCATGCTTCAAAGAAATGAGGATCACATCCTCAAGTAAAAGTTCTCAGTCCAGATGAATTCACAGTGGAGACCAGAGGTTTACATACGTAGATGATTTTAGGCCTGCTTTTGTGGCTGAGGCTTGTTGCAATGATTATATGATCAAGATTCTGTTACTGTTCTTGATCAAGTCAGACCCACCTAATATAAAATTATAAATATCAGCTGTATATTCCAGATGGAGCTGCCTCCCACAAAATACCTGTAACAACCAGGTTTAGTCCACACAAAGGCAGGGGTTCCTTCTTCAGACTAAAAAAAAGACGATTTACAAAAAAAAAAAAAGAAGTTCAGCATTCTTCATATCTCTATCATTATTGGAACACATACTATATACCAATGGTCTTATTCTTAGGTAGACTGTCCTTTGTTGACAACGTTTGGAAAAGTGTTGGCTCCTTTACCCTTTAAGATGATGTCATCCTTTAAAGCCTATAAGACATTTAATCCATGCCTTTAAAGATGTTGTCCTATAAAGCCTATAAAACATTACATCCTCTGTCTTTGAAGATGATGCCATCCTTCAAATCTTATTAAACATTCCATCCTTGTCTTTGAGGATGATTACATCTTTTGAAGCCTATAGACATTCCATGTTTGCTTTTGTAGGTGATGTCATCCTTTAAAGCCTATAAAACCTTTAATCCATGCCTTTAAAGACATTGTCTTATAAAACCTATAAAACATTCCATGCTTGCTTTTCTAGATGATGTCATCCTTTAAAGTTTATAAAACATTACATCCTTGCAGCCTTGCCTTTGAAGATTATGTCCTCCTTCAAAGCTTATAAAACATTCCATCCTTGTATTTATATATAACATCTTTTGAAGCCTGTAAGACATTCCATGCTTGCTTTTGTAGATGATGTCATCCTTTAAAGCCTATAAAACCTTTAATCCATGCCTTTAAAGACATTGTCTTATAAAACCTATAAAACATTCCATGCTTGCTTTTCTAGATGATGTCATCCTTTAAAGTTTATAAAACATTACATCCTTGCAGCCTTGCCTTTGAAGATTATGTCCTCCTTCAAAGCTTATAAAACATTCCATCCTTGTATTTATATATAACATCTTTTGAAGCCTGTAAGACATTCCATGCTTGCTTTTGTAGATGATGTCATCCTTCAAAGCCTATAAAACCTTTAATCCATGCCTTTAACGACTTTGTCTTATAAAACCTTTAAAACATTCCATCCATGTCTTTGGGGATAATGTCATCCTTGAATCATTGTGTTTATATATTTCATCTTTGGAAGCCTATAAAACATTCCATGCTTGCTTTTCTAGATGATGTCATCCTTTAAAGCTTATAAAACAATACATTCTTGCAGCCTTGCCTTTGAAGATTTTGTCCTCCTTCAAAGCTTATAAAACATTATATCCTTGTATTTATATATAACATCTTTTGAAGCCTGTAAGACATTTCATGCTTGCTTTTGTGGATGATGTCATCCTTTATAGCTTGTGAGACATTACATACTTGTCTTTAAAGATGTCATCTTTTGAAGTCTACCAAACAAACCACCTGACTTTGAAGAAGGTGTTGTCCTTTAAGACTTATAAAATATTCCATCCTTGTTTTTGAAGATGATGTCATCCTTTAACTCTTATAAAACACTACATCTTTGTCATTAAAGATGATTTCATCTTTTAAAACCTAGAAAACATTCCACCCTTGCATTGAAGATGATGTCATTCTCTAAATCTTGTAAAGCATTCCATCCTTGACTTCTAAGATATCATCTTTGCAACCCAGTAAAACATTTCATTCTTGTCTTTGCTGATGATGTCAACCTTTAAAGCTTAAACAACATTCAATCCTTGCCTTTGAAGGTAATGTAATAGGTCACATTCAACACTCCCACACTAATCAGATATTTGGATTCATTGATGCCATTTTACCACACAGTAAACCATCAATCATGGTTTCAGTAAGTCTATACACACCCCTTAAGCCTTTATCTAGAGGCCTCTTGGAAGGCAAAATCCAAGGCAATATTGCTTGCCTTAAACGTAGTTTTAAAATTGCCTGTGTATTCTCTTTCTGCAGCCTGCTTATTTACAGTGGCTTGCACTGCAGAGAAAATATCCACCCTAGCATTACCAAAATACTAATGAGTCTAATTAAAGATCTAGTGAGTCCAATTAAATTGTAATGCGCTGGTTTTAAGGAGGAGTGCTGAGGTCAGACCTTGTGGTGAAACATGTTTTTCTGTTGAGTTTGCTAAAGGAACATTCAGACATTCCTCACTTCCTCTGTTTACACACCACATCACGTTCTCACAGGCCTGAGCACACATGCAACACACGTATGCAAACGTACATGTACAAGCAATCTACACAACCCTGATTCCCCACTAGGTTTATCCTTCTCTGATCTGAGAGCATTGTTGCAGAGCAAGACGCCTGTGCTGCATGTTCATTCGTGTAGATTTGGCTTTAGAGAAGGTGTGCGATCAAGGTTGTTTTTATAATTCTGAGCATGCTCAGTGTGTCTTCTGGAGCAGGCAAAGCAGAGTGTTGATTTTTTTGACTCTTGAAGAGAAAACAGCCCAGGGCTACGAATAACAATTGCTGAATACACTTTCTCTCTTACATAACACAGACATAAACCGAGCTGCTCTCAGATGATTACAATCACAAAACAGTCTGTCTTTACTTTTGTCTTCAATTAAAGTGGAGGATCTCTCATAAAGTGTTGATTTTTGTTGATGTTTTAGAGATTTTTTTTTTTTGCATTATTTGTTGATTCTGTGGGGTTTCTTTTCTTTGCATTAGGCTGGCTGCACTCTTAACAGTTTTTGTCCTGATTTTTGGACCCATTTGCCCCTAAATGATCCAAGTGCTGTGTCCAATTTCAAGACTTGTCAAAACTTTAGCATCAAGTTCAAATAAGGGATGCTTACCAGAGCAGTACCACACTTCAACCATGACTCCTCCTTTCCACACATTCAAACTTTAACATTTTTCCCCATTTGCTCTCACCTTTTGCACCTCTAACCTTTTTTTCTCCATCTCTGTCCTTCTTCCTCTACATAGGGTCCTAAGGGGCTTCTTCGCTTCAGCAGATCCCTTAAGCTTCCTCAAACTGATGTCAACAAGCCCTTAAAACATTACTCTGCCCAATGTTATTAATAGATAATGGTCAGATTGTATCCTGTTGATGATGTAGTCCTTGCTGGTGAAAGCCAAATGTTGTGTCCTTCTACATCAGTGAACATAAACACAACTGAGCACAACTGAGCTCTGAGCTGAGAGGAATACAGAAACAGCCAGGGGCTATGGATAATAGCACACTTAAAGAACTGATCTTTATCTCTTTCACAAAAGGAGAAACACAGCCGCTCTTGGTGGTTTACATTCAGAAAGATAACCTTTCTTTACTGTTTCTCGTTCAGTAGAATAGAGAATCATTCATAAAAAGTCAGCATTATGCCTCTGAAAGTCATGCTGCATAAGTTGTTTTCCACCACGATGCTGATTTTCTGTGCATTTCTCAGAAACTCTGCAGAGAAATGTTCATGCATTGCAAACATTGATTTGACTTGACATTGATCCTGTAGAGCGCCTTGACACTGCAGCTTGAGTTTGATATCAATCTGGTTTTAAAAGGACTGACTTTATAATAAATATAGCTTTATTAGGGACTGAGCACCGACCAGGGTCGAGGGGGATCCTGTTGTATCAATGCATCGTTCCTCTGTTAGAAGAATCACTAATTTAAGGGCTTTAACATGCTCAAAAACTCACCAGACTTTACTGAAAATTGTCCCCCAGTGGAAATTTTGGGATTTCGATGGAATTGCACAAGTCCATTAAGCAGGGGCCCCACAGGGATAAGATAGGGGTCTGGGTAAGAGCTACTTGCATGAAAGTTGGTACACAAATGTTTCATGATTAGATGAGAAAAAATATCTCGTGGGGCCATCATCTAAAATTTAGAGGAAGCACACTACAAACAGCTAAAGGTCAAATTTTGCATTTTTGGGTGATTCACAAGCTTTTCCCCCTAGGGTGGGGCCGTGACTGGAGCCCAAACTTTAAGTAATTGTTTGTAAAGTTTTTTTTTTGTTGTTGTTGTTGTTTTCAGTAAAAATACACCAATTATGCCTTATAACAGTGATTTTCAGAGTGTGAGGCGGGCCTCCCCTGGGGGGTGCCACAGAATTTCAGAGGAGACGCGGAACCATAAACCAGAAAAAAAGATGATTTTGTTTGCTAACTTCTGCTGTGCATGGAGCAAAAATGGATAGACTTATAGTTACTATAGGGACTATGCTTTAGAGTCAACTATTCAAGTTAGGATTTTCCTGCATTGGTCCCAATGATGCTCAAGTCACAATGTTTAATTTACAAAGTTGTACAAGCATAATGTAACGACAGCATAAGGCTGTGTAAACCTTAAGGTCATCATAAGACTGAGCAAAAAGTCTAGTGACCAACACCAGGGGAATTTTTAACAGGGCATGAAAGGAGTTTCGGTCACTGATCAGTGCACCTGCACTGATCAAAAGCAAGGAAGGTCTGCTATTATGCAATCCTGCATCAACTGTACAAATGAAACGTATAATTCCCACTAAATAAAAGGGAAAGGCAGATGTTGAAGGACATTTGCAGACCAAAATATCAAAAATATATTATTTTTAAAAATGTTTAAAGATTAGGCATAAATGTTTGAAATTGTGGTTGTTTAATTTTTTTTTTTTTTCAATCTTTATCTTTATGTGGGTGTGGATCCACCAAAAGAATAATTTCTTCTGTGGGGAGGCTCACTTTCTGACACTTTGAAACCCCCTGCCTTATAACATTTTATTTCTAATGTCAGTCATCACCAAACGCCACCCCACACCCCACCCCCTCACCCCCTTTTGGCAATTAAACATTTCTGCCTCTGGTTTTTAATTTCTATTTCAAATATTCAGCCCTTGCTCACCATTCAGCCTAGACTCATGATTTTTGGCAAATGCCCAAATCCCAACAGGAAGTCCACTAACTTCATCACTATTTCAAAATAAGGCATTTTTTGATGGTGCCAAATTAATTTAACCTATCATAACTTTGGTATACAATATTCTGTGATCTTCTGCTCTTTCTTGCAAGACAACTGTATCACACTAAACACTCCCCTCTCATCATACTTCCTCTTATTGTGCTTATCCTATTGAGCTCTGAGTTTGACAGAAGGCCTCAAAAGCTGACCACAGCACAGATACGGTTCGTTGATGTATGTCTCACCGGCGACAGCGAGCATTTCAATATCTTGTCAATTTGACAGGAGGAGTGCACAATTCTCATACCAAACATCTCATTGCCTTCTTGTTTGCCTATCTGCATATTCAAAGGTTAATTTCATTGTTTTGATGTGGCACCCCTACTGGCAACAAGTGGACCATTTCTTTATTAATGAGTAATTTTTTTAATCTTGGCATTTCACAGGAAGTCTCTTACATGAAACTTCTGATTTTCATCAAATCTCACATGATTATGGTCTGCCCCTCTACGTATTTAAATGTGTGTTACATGTTTTTTCAAATGTGCCACCTACTGTAAGAAAGAAAATGCATCTCTAACATATAATGACTTGGTTCTCATTTTACATGATAAATAACAGGCTTAGAAGGATTGACATGCTTTCTGTGCTCTGCTGCAGCACAAAGCACTGGTTGCTTATTCCCACATACCCATGGTTGCGACACACCCCAACATGTGCCAGGGTGCAAGGGTGCCTCAGTGCTGTTTGCAGCCCTAGTTTGCATTGCACTTTCACAAACAAAAGTCAAAACAAAGTTCTTTGAAAACTTGCTGGCTGTGAGACAATTCCTTTAACATTTGTGTAGACACAAGATAGAACAAAAAAACATAAACAAAATGACAAGGCTAAGGGGCAGTCCTGGCAGAGGCAGCACCATGTCTAACTAAAGCTCTCAGACAGAGGCTTCTGAGCGCCCCCACACCCATCCAGCACCTCTCACCCTTGGCAACCCCGGAGTAAAAGATCGTCCAGCCTCTCTCCAAGAGTTTGGCTCCAGAGCCTCTGTTGTGTGTGGAGGAAAGCCAAACTATGTCTAGTATGTAATGCTCCACCTCACACTCCAGCGGCTGCTCCTTCCCCGCCAGAGGGGTGACATTCCACGTCCCAAAAACGTCCCTGCACTACCAGAGGTCAATATAACTTGGTTATTAACCTTGCCTGCCACCCAGTATACATTGCACTTGGCCCCCATGCTTACCCTGCAGTGGTAGTGGTGGGCCCACAGGGTGGAGGCTCCATGTTGTCCGATTGGGCCCCATAGAGAGAAGCCTGTCCAAACATAACTGAAATCAGATTAGTGATGTCAGATTTGAATGCATACTTTTTTTATTTTGTGTTTTTAAATGTTTCCACCTTGTACTCTCCTGATCAAATCCTTAGACATCTTGCAGCTCACCAGCTGATAACTGACCCTACTGTTACTGTTTGACCATTGCTTATTAATGATGGTGATTGATGACCACTGCTGATGGTTCTTATGTTGTTTGAGTTACAGGGAGCAGCCTGAAACATACAGTACTGAGGACATTCACTCCGTTAGAGCAAACATTACTGCAGAGGCTGTTCTGCAAAGTAAAAACTTCCATCTTCAGTCTGAAATTTTGTTTAATGTTTGGTGTTTTTCAAAAATCACAGGAGCTTTTAAAGTAAAAGTATGCAATTGAAAAAGTCCCCAATGTCTGCAGCCAGCTCAGCCCTGTATGAAAAAAGGCATGTCTGCTCTTAGTCTGCATGCTCCGAGCATGAACAAGGCCCTTAACCAATCACAGAGCTCGTGGCAGCAGCCAGCAGCCAATCAAAGTGCTGGAGAGTCATGAAGAGGAGTCTGTTTATGTGAGCGGGGAGAGAGACGCGGGTAAACCTGAAAAACTCCTCAGATTGTTTACACAGAAAAGGAGAACATCATGTTTCCCACAGACAATTTCTAAGAAATCACCTCATCAGTTGTTTTCATTCAGGCAGGTGGTTCTCTCAAGAGCCACTGTGGAGCAGTAGTGAGTCACATTTATGTACCAAAACCCCCAATCTCCTCTGATGCTCCCTGACCTTTGACCTCCAAAATACAATCAGTTCATTTTCCAGGCAGAGGGGATGCTTTGGCAGAGTTTGAGTAAAATCACTCAAGTTCACGCCAAGTCCTGCTGGAAAAGGATGCAGGATCTCCATAAAGCTTCTCAGCAAATGAAAGCATGAAGTGCTCTAAAATCCCATCAGTGTTGACTCTGGACTTGATAAAGCACAGTGGACCAACAGCACCAGATGACATGGCAAAAAAAATTATTTGAAGTGCCTTGGATTCTGTACCTCTCCAATCTTCCTCCAGACTCTGGAACCTTGATTTCCAAATGAAATGCTAAATTTAGTTTCATCTGAAAACAACAACGGTCCAGTTCTGTTTCTCCCTAGCTTAGGTGAGATACTGCATTGTCTGTGGACCAGGATTGGCTCCACACTAAGAACACAACACTTGTAGCCAATTTCCTGGACCAGTCTGTGATGGCTCTTGATCCACTGACTCCAGCCTCAGTCCACTCCTTGTAGAGCTCCCTGAAGTTCTTGAATCTGCTTTATTTGAAGGCTGAGCTCATCCCTGTTGCTTGTGCTTCTTTTCTTCCCTCTTTCCCTTGGAGGATGACAATGATTATCTTCTGGGAAAGTGTGAAGTCAGCAGTCTTCCCCATGACCTTGGTTGTGTGTACTGAACCTGAGTGCGAAAAGGAAGGCTCAGGAAACCTTTAGACTTTCCACAATATTCTAATATTTTGAGAAAGTGGATTTATGATTTTTATGATTAAAACCAAAAAAGTATTTTCTCTATTTCACTTTGTGGAATAGTGTTTAATCACAGTGCTACCACTGTTTCTAACCCAGCCATCCTCAGACTTTTTTTTCTTTCAAGGCACCCTTGAAAACTTAGAAAAATCTTAAGACACCCCTGTCAATTCTTGAACACCTGCATTTAAAAAACATCATGACCTCTTCACTGATGTTATTCCTGGTTCATATGAGACCATTTTGGTCATTTGTGGAGGGATAGCAAATAATGTGGAAATTCTTGGTTACATATAAAGCATTTAGAAGGCACCCCTGATAATGCCACAGCACCCCTGTTTAGAAAGACTGTTCTTATCTTCTACCATATTGTCTGAACCTTAATGAGCACGTGTGAAAGGTCTCTGTTTTCAGAGGAACTCTGTTTTACCAGTTTGCACAATGATGGAGATAGTTCCCTTTTTAAAAAAGTTTTCAATCTTGAACTCACGTTCAAAACTTTCTGTTTTTCAGGCCCAATCGTGTCTCCATGTAAATAGCCAACAAGCAAAAGAAAAAGGTTATCTGAAATCCTTGTGTAAATGTGGACTTGTAGTTGCTGAAACAATCACCAAAAGTAATCCCAAAAGTTTTTTGTGCTCTTTTTATTTTGTAATTTGAACTAAGAAATGTGTAAAACATAGATTCAAAGCTTCTACCAAAATTACCCTTTAACATGATAACAGTGTCTTGTTTGTGGAGTTTAAGATTCACATAGGCTGCTTGAATAAAGGCCTTATTCACGCTCTAGTTTCTGTTCCTTTATCCAGCACATAAGGAGGCTACAGTGCTACTTAAATCTAATAATAACATGTATTTGTGCCTCTGCTTGTTGTCTTTGGCATTCTTTCATGTTTCAGCTCATGACCTGACCTGCAGAGTTAGCAGAGTGAATCACAGAAGAACAAACCTAGGACGGATGAGGAAACGCAGCCAGGAGGAGGAAGCCAGCTCACAGCCTCTGTGAACATGTTGTTCTTCACTGCTAACCCTCGTGGACAGCTGCTGCCGCCAAAGAGGAAGCGAGTGCTGCAAGGCCTCAGCCAATCACAGGCTGCATGAGAGGGCAGGGCCAGCGTGCTAGAATAATGACATGATGGTTACTGAGGATGATGACAAATGATGAAACTAGGGAGCGTGTTGTATCAGGTTTATTTAAAAACTCATCATGATACCTGGATATAAATGTCTGTGAGGGTTTGACTTGTCTAACGATGATAAGGCGTGTCACTGCTGTGCCGCGACAACAACATGTGTTACACAACAACTTTGGATTCAACTCCGAGGACGACCACACTCGCAATTCAACCCATCAACAACCACAACCAATACTTACATATGCTGGAAGGGAAGAACAAATATTTAAGTCTTGACAGTATCGGACGTTTCAACCATAACCATGGTCCAAACTTGGTTTTGGTTGCAATTGGGGGGGTCAGACATTTCATTTTACCTGCAATGTTGTAAAAAAAAAAAACTGCAGCTGCAAGCTCACTGTCTTTCATTGTTCTTACAGATTTATTTTACCCTGCTTTTTTATGTCTTCACCATTTTCCACTGTACTTCCAGACTTTTCTTCATTGTTTTGCACCACACTTCAAAACTATTTTTCAGTCATACTACAAGCCTGATTTCTGCATTTCACACAACACTATAAAGACTACTTTTTATGTTGCTTCAAAACTATTTCTCACTTTGCTTTGAGATAATTTTTCACCATTATCCAAGAATACACCTCATGATTTTTTTCATTATGCTCAAGGCAGATATTCAGCATTTTTCACTCTGCTTCAAGACTTCACAATGCGTGAAGAATATTTTTCTCCATGTTTCAATACTGCTTTTATTAGATTTTTCACATCACTTCAGACTATTTTTCACTGGACTTGAAGATAGTTTTTCAGCATGCCTCAAGTCAGTTTTCACCATGCTTCAAGACTATTTTTCCAGCATTTTTTTTACCAGGTTTTGAGAAATTTTCAACCTGCTACAGGTTAGATTTTCACCATGTTTCAAAACTGTTTTTCATCAGGCTTCAAGTCAGTTTTCAGCATTTCATCATGCTTTGAGGCTAGTTTTCACCATGTTTCAAGACTAATTTTTAAATTCTACTCACTTACTTTTCACCATGCTTTAAAATTATTTTTCACCATACTTCAAGACTGTCTTTTACCATGCTTCAAGACTATTTTCTGCCATGCTTTGAGACAGTTTTTCACCTTTAAAATATTAAAAATATTTTTACCATGCTTTGAGGCTAGTTTTCGCCATGTTTCTAGACTTCTTTTTAAAATTCTCTTCAATACTATTTACACCAAACTTCAAGACAGTTTTTAACCTGCGTCAAGACTATTTTTCGCTATGCTGTGTTGTAAGGCACTGAAATACAGTTGCTTTTTTTTGACCCAATTTGCACCATTTTCCTTTAGGCTTCTAAACTAAAACTTTTTGGTCAAAATGCACCTCTATTAAAAGTAACCAAGGAGGTTGGGGCCCAACAGGGGTCAGTTTACTAAATGAACACCATTGCTATCTTTATTTTTAGAACCAGAAGTTTGGACACGAGCGTGGTTGTGGAGAGGAGAAAAGGAAACATCAACATGTAAATAAACACACCATGCTGTGTCAGTTATATAAAGTTGTTTTGATGCACGTTCAAAACAACAATGAATCATGGGAGGTGGAAACTGGTGTAACGGAGAGAGGAATGTGTTCGGTTACATGTTGGTGTTTCTTAGAAAGCGGACGGACAGCAGACGTGTGCAGAATTTTCCAGGCTCATGTCATACAAGTGCCAGCCGTTCCATTCCTCGACCTTTGGCCTTGTTCTGGCTGCAGCGTCTGGACGTTGGCGAGATATTTCAGCTCTACATGGATGCTGAAACTCTACACGGTTTCTAAAAGTGTCTTTGAAATCAAGGATGTGATCCCTCACCACCTTCAAACACTGCTTTGTATAAAGTTACACAATAAGGCCATGTGCTACAATAAATGTGAGTTCTTAACTTATACAACACATTACTGTGTGTTTGATCAAATGTAAAGATAAGGAGAAGTCTTTAGTTAAGGGAAAAGGAGGAAGTAGGGAGAAAATAAATCAAAAGAACAACACTCCTTTCTCAAATTCTTTCACTGTGTCATGAGCCTGAAAAACCACCAGATAACGAATAAAGTTGTCAGCACTCCAACTTAACATGTCATATTTGACTTTCTTCAGCATTTCTGTGATATCTGTGGTTTTGACCGCTACTTGATATCAACCAGTAATCTGTTAGTGATTCAGAGCTTATATAACTCCTCAACAAACATTCTGCTGATTGAGCAAAGTGGTGGTCAGAAAATACAAGCTCTGCAAAAATCACAAGGAGAAAATATCATATCCTGCAACAATCAGGGCTGCTCACTGGGTCAGTGGTTAGTGCTGTCGCCTGGCAGGAAGAAGATGATTTGGATTCCCTGAGAAAGGCTTGTATGGAGTTTGCATGTTCTCCCAGTGCATGTGTGGCTTCTCTTTAGATACTCCAGTTTCCTCCCACAGACCAAGGACATGCTTGTCAGATTAGCTGGTGACTCTTAATGGTCTGTAAGTGGCCTTATTGATCTCTTTATGCCAGCCTTGTGTTGGGCTGGTGACCAATCCAAGGTAGAGATGCACAAGTTAATAATTGAACACCCAGTCCTGTGGTGGTTGGAACTAGGATTAATACCCAGTTCTTGATATTTTTGATTATTTAAATCCAGCACTTCTAATAAAATGCTCTGTCTAAGTTGGAGTTGCTTTAAGTAGGAGCCTACAGGTGGATGCTAGGATGGAGATGGTTGAAAGACAGAGTACAGTGTTGATTCAAGGTAGAGCTGGCAATGCCAAAGCAGAGAGAGACTAGAAATTTTGCAGATTAAATGGGTGCCAAATTGAGAGGATTTTTGTAAGATAATTGGACAATGATGCATGTCAAGTGTAAAATCAGGATGCTCAAGTTATCCATCTCAACTCACTCACAGGTGTCGCTCCATTAATTTTAGATGTATAACTCATATTTGATGCATATCTGTAAAACCCACAACTTGTCGACCTAGAAGCATGTTGCCCTTGGCAATTGCCTTCCTTTGCCTTCTGGTAAATCTGTTTTAAATCAGCTGTTTTAAATAAAAAGCTCTAAATACATTTTTGAAAACGAGAGGACAAAGGTGCAGGCTGTGTGTCTGCACCCCGACCATCTTGGATTAATGCAGGTTATTAGGGATTGCATCACCTAGTCCTAAAGTTGAACTTAATTGGTGCAAAAGATTTGAAGTTTAAGATTTCATCTTGTTAAAGGAATCTCTATACCTTTTGCAGCAGGGCATTGCAGCTTAATGAGTCATTTAAAGTTTATTTTGTTACAGTGTGCTCAACAATTAAAAGGATAATGAATAACCTCATGAACTTCTTTTGTGTTTATTAAAATGGCATGCAGACCACAGACTTGCAGATAGACAAGCTGCAGCCCTCCTTGTAGAAATGCTCTGATAACCAGTTTCCTTATCAGTGTCCCTCAGCGGCTCTCTGACATCAGCAACTCAGAGGAAAAGATGGAAAACAGTCCTGCAGAAAACTCTGCCTTCCTCCATGCCCACAGCACAGGCTCTGCTAGATTTGACTCACTAAATATTCCACAGCATGCCCAACATCTGCAGATAGCTTGGTGTTTGCAGAACAACAATTCAGTGTAATCACTTCAGTGCTTTTGTATCCTCTCTGAGGGCCTCCAGTATGGTAGCCCAGAATGGAGACATGCACATATTTAATTACTGTAAAAAAAAAAAAAAATCACCAAACACATTTTAATTTTAATAGCAATTTTTTTAAAATGCAAATGCATAAAAATACTCCTCTGAAATACTTTCACAGTAGGTCAAACACTTTCTGCAGGAGTTGAAATATTTTTGCAGTTTTATTGAAATACTATTGCTTTTTGTCAAACATTATTGGTGTCTAAGGAAACATTTTTGCAATACTCAAATCTTTTTCCAGTTTACCTTTAGGGCCACCATTATCCAAGCTTCAAAATAGATTTTAATTTACATGGCAAATCTTTTTTTAACCTTCATTTGCACCATAAGGCACAGTTATGTGGTACCCTTAAATATTTGCATGTCTCTGCAAATATTTAAGGCAGATTTAAGCTAAGAAAAGATAGGAGTTATTTTGAAATTATGAAGGAAGCAAAAAAATATTACAACCTTATATTTTTTTTTCCTCTGGTGAGTTTGTCATGATACCAGAATTTTAAATGTTGTTGTCATGCTGGTGAAAAATTAAAATATAACATTAACTTTGTATGCAACTACAAGAAAAATAGTAGTCAGAAACATTCACTATTTGATAAATTGTTAATAATGACCAAAACATGTGTCAACCTTTGCAAGTCTTTCTTTTTTCACCTTTATTTATGCATTATAAAGCACATTATCGCACTATGATAACACGTCTCTCTGCACGTATTTAACATTAACCACACATTGAGATTAGACGAGTGTAAGATCTTTCTGGATTTTGTACGAGAAACATAACCTCATTGACTGGTTTATTCATCTTTAATCCAAAAACTGTATAAACAGTACTTTAATGTGCTCTACCCATGAGTAAACACTTCTTCTATCTGACTCCTCAGAGCACAGTAAGTATGTAGCTATCAGCTTTGGGCATTGATGAAATGTGAGTAAAAGTTGATAGTGAAACCTGTATCTGAAGACGTTCTTTCCTGGAAATGTACAAAATCATTGCTCCATAATCAGCTAATGAGCCAGCCTTATTGAACAGGTGTGTGCACACATAATAGGAATAAGCCTCTGGTCTGACTTTGCTATCCAAACATTAAATGTTAAAGATTAACTACAAATAAAAAAGGCTTGCTGAGGCAACGGTAAGGAGGGCAAAGAAAGATTGAATAATTATGATAAATATGCTGTACTGTAGGTTATTGTGTGATCTCGAGGTTAATTTCCACAAGGTTAAGTATTCTTCCAGGATTTAAAGTTCTGAAAGTGTGCTTTGAGTCATTTTAGGGCTAACAGAACTCAGGACAGTATAATAAACATGTTATGAGGAGATACAATATGACGCAGTCCTAAATGGGACTGTACATTACAGTACCACACCATTCTATCCATTACAATACAAGATGACTCTAAATGCTATGTGCAGAACAATATGATATAAAAAAAAAGTTTTATACATTACAACATAATACACAATATATTTCTACATGGTTATACTTCATGTTAACATTATGTTGAATTATGATACCATGTAATATGATATGATACTATGCAAAAATACAATACGACATAATATGGTATGATATGGTTCAATACCATGCCATATATACAGTACAAAAACCATACAATACAGTTGCAACATGATGCACAACATGGTACAGTACAGTATCATCACAGTAAAACAGAGCCTGCTTAAAGCAAGCCAGAACAAGCGACAAAAACGATTAAAAACTCCTGTCTTTTCATAAACATGTCTCTGCAGTAGCCTACTAGCCCATTTCCTTCTGTAAGCTACATAAGAGAAGTACATGGGGTTCTTGTTGTTAAAATGTTTGTCTCTTCTTCCTTCTTGGCTGATTTGCAAACCATGTGCTCATCACTAACAACTGTATTTGACTGTAAACATAAACAAGTGTGCCCTGGCATGGAACAATGCTACTTATGTGAAAGCAGACAATCAGAAGGGGACAGGGGGAGCAATCACGCTCGGGTGTGATCTTGTAAAATCATGCCTATTGTAAGAAAGCCTGGCAGCAGACTTGCATACTAATGTCTTTCTACATTAAATGACAAAGTTAGCCAATACATTATCAGAAAGATGAATTTATCACTTTCTGCTGGATGATTGCATGGCGTGGTGCATGCATGGCAGCAGTGGTGCCACTATATTTGGCTACATCGATGTTGTTTTATTAAAAATTTTTTTGAAAAGTGGGTCAGGACTGGGCACTACCGGTTCTGCAGTCTATATGCATATATTACGTGTCTCATATTCTGTTTCCCATCACCCTGGACCAACAAAGACAGCATGCAGAATCATAAATCATGACTTACAGCTAGCCTCTGACCCACAAGTTCACATAAAGACCATGAACTGTAATGTTCAGTCTGCACCAGTTCAGTCTGTGACCTCTTCACATAACTATTCTGTCATTTCTCTTCAGTCAAATATCAAATAACAATGTCAATATGTTGAAAGGTGTGTCATATACGGGTTGGAATTACTGAGGTGTGTTGTAAGTAGAAATGAAGCCATTTTACACTACGAACCAAATCTATATTTTTAAAAATATATTTAATTTTGAACTTCTGTATTCCAGTTTAAACCGGTTAATGTTATGACGATGCGTTTTAGGAATCACCGTTTGGCAACGACCGAGATGTACCTGGGTGACTCATGGATAGCTGATAGCATTCAGACAGTCCTCTGCCTGGTTTCTGTCTGTTTACTACAAATGTACTTTTTCTCTCCATCCACCCTCCGCTTCCTGCTTCACATCTGCTGCTCATGCTCTACATTCTCAGAGCCATGCGGTGTCCACGCGTCGTTTCTGGCCGCTGATTGGCTAGAGCCGACACAAACAGAGCTTCTCCACCAATGGGAGCGCTGTGCACGCGCTGAGCCATGCTGTTCACCCAGGCTGCTCATGTACCGCGGAGGCTGGACATATAAAACCAGCGGAGCTGCCTTTGTTTACAGCAGTGAGTGAAAAGAAAGTAACGGGAACTCCACGCAACTGAAAAAGTCGATCGTTTTTGGATATTCCACACCAAAAACAATGGTGGCAATGGCAAAACGACTCAAGACTTTCCAGATTGTCTTTACGGACCCCAGTAAGACATTTTACTGCGGAGGGGACAGGCTGTCGGGCCGGGTGGAGGTGGAAGTGAACGAGGTGACCAGAGTATCTGCAGTGAAGCTTCTGGGTCTTGGCTGCGCCAAAGTGGGGTACTCTAAAGGCAAGCAGCGATGTCGACAGGAGGCTGAATACCTCCGACATGAGGAGACGTTAAAGCTGGATGGACAACCGACTGGTACGTACTTACCTGGTTCACACATTAGCCATGGAAAGATAACATGCCTTTGAAAGTGTATTGATCAATGTCATCGATATTGTGATAACGATCTATGATGCTGACGTGTTATTGACCTACCATGTCTAGCTTTCAGAGGTAATTAGTAAATTATGATATGATTTTAAAGTAACGGGAACTGCTCGGACTCATGATGTGCTAATGTCTTGTCTTTAAAATTATAGATTTTCTAGATGGCAAAAACCAAAATAATAACTGATATTTTGATTGAATTTCATTTAATGTATATATCTGATGGCATATATTCATTGAATGTAATATCTACTTAGCATTTAAACGTACTTAACACTGGGGAACGCAAATAGTGCATGATGATAAGTAAAACATGCAAGTCACTGCCCAAAAGTTGGCAAGGATGTTTTTTTGTTTGTCCTTTAATCACAGTTATCAGTTAATATGATCACGGTAAGCCAGAAATCATAATTGAAACTTGGTAACATACCCAGCAAAGGCAAATTCGACCAAATTGCCAAAATGGGACACTAAAGTGAAAATATATTCACAGTAAAAGACTATATTGTAAGCAGTTATCCATAATATACATACATGAGTAAAAATAATAAAATGAGACTTTAAAGGGGATATATTTAGGATGAGATGTCCTGTAATGATTTACTGGCAATAAACACTATCTGAAACTTGAACTTCCCTGATGCCCCCTCCTTAGTAGAGAATAGGGAGTCTCCCAGACAGGAATTATGGGTAATAACTCCACTGGTGTTTCCCATGATGAATCACATGGCCATTGGTTTCAGTTAGTCTCACAGGAGAGGCTTTAACTAGGGCATAAAGTCACAGTGAACAGGAGGATAACAGAGTTGTAAAACTGATTCATTTTCTGTCTACAGACTCTGATGGATCAGTCGTCTTGAGGCCTGGAAACAAATACGAGTACACATTTGAATTTGAGCTCCCTCAGAACGGGTAAGACAGTGTTTTCAATAAAGCATGACTTAATTGTTAAATAATGAGTCCTGTTTCTAGAATGGTTTTACTTATTTTCCCTATGCATGGTCTTACAGGCAGCTGGTGTCGTCATACAAAGGAAAGTTCGGTTATGTCCACTACTATGTGAAGGCTGTGATGGAGAGGCCACAGCAGCCCTGCCTGGAGTGCAAGAAACCCTTCGAGGTGGAGGAGCCTTTGGATGTGAACACCCCCGACCTGCTGGTAAGTGCACTGACACTGTAAAAGAGCTGGAAATCTGAGCTCTGTCATGTTATGTAACACAGGTCTCATGTTGCTTGATTTAATGTCTTCTTGTTTCTTCAGTCTCCCGCAGGCGGCATGAAGGAGAAGAAAGTCACCTGCATGTTCATCCCAGACGGCCAGGTGTCGCTCAACGCAAAAATTGACCGCCGTGGTTTCTGCGAGGGTGAGGATATCTGCATCAATGCAAAGTTTGAGAACACCTGCTCCCGTATCGTGGTCCCGAAAGCCGCCATCATTGCCAAACACACATACCAGGCCAACGGGCGGACCAAAGTGTTTCGTCAGAAGTTGTCAGCAGTGCGAGGTAACCACATCATTTCTGGGATGTGCGATGCCTGGCAGGGGAAGACAATCAGGGTGCCCAAGATCAAACCATCCATGCTTGGCTGCAACATCATCCGGGTGGAGTACGCCCTCATGGTGAGTCCCACACAAGTCGCCATGTAGATTTCTTGAACATTTATAAAGTTCAAGTTAATTAATGGGTTTAAATTCTTCTCCAGATCTACGTCCACATCCCAGGCAGCGAGAAGCTGATCCTGGAGCTGCCCTTGGTCATTGGGACTGCTGGCCTCGGCAGCCGCAGCAACAGCGTGAGCAGCCAGGAGGGTTCGATCAGCAATGCCTCACAGAGCTGGGTGTCCCTTAGGATGCCCTCCGAGCCTCCAAGCTACTGTGACATCACCCGGGACTGCCGCCTGGACCAGCCACTCACGCCGCTGCTCGATGACGTGGACGGAGATGACAGTCCGATCTTCATGAACGACCCATCCTTCGTGTTTCCCCCACCTCCAGCCTACACAGAGGTAAGAATCCAAACCAAGTCAGAGTTATATGATATACAGTATTCTTTTCTTTAATAAGAAATTAATGAGTGTTTGTTTTCTTTCTCCAGGCAGAGGAGGAGTTTAACGGAAATGCCCGCATGCTGCCAGTCTGCTGAAGTCGGCAGGGACTCCTAAACTGGTCCAGCTCTCAGGGACCGATCATTTAAACGCACTTGAAAAGGAGCATGAGGTCCAAACTCCCGAGTGTTTGATGGAGGAGTGGAGCCAGGTCTGAGGAGATGGACTGATCCTGTGCTCGCCTGTCGCTTCGTAACTTTTGCCCTTCATCGCCTGAGTCTTCCTCCTGGCGTTCATCAGGTCCTGGACCTAGAGGCCGAGTCTCCGAGCCTGTGCAGTGCTACATTTCTGAATAAGCTGTCCTTTTGAAAGACCCTCAGACACTTTATGACTTTAAAAATCAGGGCTGAGCAGTAAATGAGTTGCCCCCCGTCTGCTGTGCTTTATTAGGGTTTCTCTCTCCCTCACCATTCCAGTCAAACTCCAGAGGAACACTCCATCCTGTTGACAAGCGTGTTGCTGTCAGGAATATTACCGAGCATGCTAAGAAGACCCCATGGCGCCTTTATTCTGTCTGTCTGAAGCCATTTTTATTCCTGTATGTATTTGCACTTTTTGGTTGATGATGCAGTTTGCTCTACTACTGCCTAAAGAGTTTCTGTTTGTTTTGTTTGAACAATATTTGTGTAGTGGAGTGATTTATATTTTAACCTCGCGTCATGTTTCCATATAAGGGCTTAGCTTAGCTTAGTGCCAACATGTTCCACCAACACGCTCCAGTCTGATGGGACGCACTTTGTGTGAGGATAATCATTTTTCTGTCGTTGTCCAAGACAACATTTCATTCCACTGTGGTGGTTTCATAACTTCTGTTCTATCAGGGCGCAAAGAAAATCACTGTTAAAGACTGATTTGTGACAAAGCATGTTTGCAATGCATCCTTGATATACTTTAAACAAGTATTTTTGTATGAAACCCTATGGGTTATTTTTTTATAATAAAGAAATATTCAAAATATGCAACATGTCTGCCCTTTTATTTAAAGATCTGGATGGTTTCAGATCTGATCTAATTTTCTTAAAACACAGCTAATGATTCTGCATGCTGTCTTTGTTGTTCCAAGACGATAAATGTTCCTGCAGTGTTAAGCCTCAGTGGAGGCCTCATATTTTCACAGTTTTTGGCTCAACAGACCAAATCTGTTTCATTTTTAGAACTAGTTACCAACCTTAAGAGCTTAGTATACATCATCACACCAGCAGGTTACTAAGGCTGTTTTTTTGTTGTTTTTTCCCCCAGAACATTGCATAACAGTAGGCAAGTATCCCATTAGTCTGGTATTGAAACAGGTCAGAGCTGGGTGTTGGATGGTGGCCCTGAAAGACAAAAAATATTAAACTGAATGGGGGGGGGGGGGGGGGGGCACTGTATTTAATGAACTTAAAAAATAATTTCCCACTTTAAAACCATTTCACTAAAAACTGAAATATGTGAAATTAAAAATTCAAGGTACATGACTAAACACAAAACATGTATGACACAAAACACTGAACAAATGCAAACATTCACGACGTAGCAAAGATACATAGTAAAGAACAAAATATTGAAATGCAATTGTAACTGAAAATTTCCCAAAAGAAAGAAAAATGTATTTGATTTATTTGACTTTATTTAACCAGGAAAAAAACTAATTGAGATTAAAAAAGGTCATTTACAAGATTGCCTGGAAATTTAGCATATAGTGTAACTTTTTTTTTGAGATTCTCTTTTAAGCAAATGCTTTTGGTGAAGAGTTTCAATCTCTGTAGTGTCACAAGCAAGATTATCAAAATTATCATCACTACAATGTACATACATTTTTTTTAACAATAGCATGTGTTTCAAAGTGATAGTGAAAGTGAGAGTCCTTATTGTCCTCTATGGATAATAACAAATCATACTGAAAAAATATCTAAGTAACGCTGTTACCCTGAGATATTGAGATAAATCAGTCGAGAGCTCAGGAATAGAAACAAAATGTTAATCATCACAGAAAGCAGCAAAGTCAATGCAGGTATAATAATAATAATAATAATCTTTATTGTAATAAGGAGAGGGGTTAATACTACTCCCCTCTTTTGACTTCCATATCTTACACCCATAAAGTCTGATTTTCCCCCTGTATATTAAAAAACAGATACCATTTTAAATTCATCGATAACCTGCACTTTTAAAGTGTAAGTTAGTAAGTTCTACTTCTACTTGTGGGATTATTTTCAAGTCTGTTTTTAGTGAAGTATCATTGAAAGCACCTTCTGTTAAAGTTTCTCACTGCTTTGTCCTTTGGAATTGCTTGTTTGATGATTTTTAGCATTGAAAATACTGAAATTTCAAAGAACTGAACCTATTTCATGACAGATGCAGAAGGGGAATGCTTCCATTACACTTCACAATCAGAATCAATTGCACAGAAACATTGATAACAGCGTGGTACCTGAGCATTACCAATGTTCTTGCACACTCTCAACAGTGTGCAGGAGATTCATTAAAAAAAAATTTGTGTATGTTTATCATTGTTTGTGTAAGAACACGTGTCAGATGCCTGACTTTAACAAGTTTTGGTCTGTAAATATCTATCAGTCAATCACAGTGTCATTAGTCAATCATTAATCATTGCTGCTCTGTCTGGAAGAACCTGTCAGTATGCTAACGGTTAGCTGTCACAATTGAGTGTTTTCTGAAGGACTGGGGTTAAAAGGTGTGCTAAGTTGGCATATTAGAGCTGAAATAATTAACCCACATAAGTCATGGAAACACATCTAGGCTATACTGAAGGGTCTCTGATTGATGGTTGGTAAATCATCACTTTTAATAATCAAATATGTTAGAATTGATGGTTCCAAGAGTCTTTTTCTGCTGTCATTTTTCAGGTAAATCTCAAAATCAACACTACCAAATCCTCAATTTTTTTTCTGCTCGGGTCAGTAGGTCAAATCATGTTATGAAAATGCATCTGAAAATAATATTGAAAGGATGGTTTAAATTTATAACAACATATTAATAATTACCCGTAGAGAGAAAAGGGATGCCATGGTTTAATGGTTAAAAAAAAAAATGGAAAGATTAAAAGTTTGAAAACTACAGAAGCCTTTAGAGGACACGCCCATACATTTGATCCCTGTATTCCCACATAAGCAAATTTCAAATGTTTTCTCAAAATCTTTATAAATATCACGGATGACATACTAGCCTATACACAAAAGGTAACATTTCTAAAATCCACACTGTGATTCATAACTTTAATCCACCATCATGGAAAAAAACAAGACTGGCATGGGAACAAGACTAAAACATTGAATTCTCAGAGAAGATGTGGCAACTATGCTTAGACTGCATTCCCACTTCCTCTCTTTGTACTAAACAGTGCCTGAGTCAATTTAAAGTGTAGCATCGCCTACACTATTCAAATGACAGGCTTGCAAAAATAAATATGAATGTAGTGCAGCCTGTTTAAGATGTCATCAGAGTCCACTACTGTAGGTCATATGTTTCAGCATTACCAGTCTTTGAATAGTTTATGTAAAATAAATTTTATGTTCTTTCACGTATGTGTTGGAAAACAATAAAACCTTCTCCATACAGTTCCATTTTCGGGGTCCTCTGTCCAGAGATTAATGTTTCTAAATCACAAGCAAAGGCTACAGTTTTTGCCTTGTTAATGGCCTAAAGACTGATTATTTGAAATTAAACACACCTCCATCTTTAACAGTTGAATTAAGGAAATGCTTTCCATGCTACAGCTTTAATACTAAGATACAACAGAGGCAGCTGTCATGAGAAATTCAGAGTGACCTGGTCTCCTTCTATTGAATCTGAGTACAAATTAATATTTTGTATTTTCCTTCAATGTGACAATGTGAAGAACTATGTGTAACTGGAAAAATCTATGTTAACAAAGGAGGTTGTTTTTCTTTTTTGTTTAATTTATGTATGTATCTTATTTATGACTGCCTTATTGAGTTTACTGATTTACTTGTCAAGGTGTTATTTAATTTTATGTACTTGGTTCCTTATTCTTGTCCATTTGTACTTTCATTATTCTTATTTGTAAACTGTGGGTGGGTGGGTTAAGGGAATTAATGTTCTTGGTTGCTACTGAAAATATATAAATAAAGTATTGAAAAAATCTTTAAAAATGAATGCATAGTTACAGCTTTGATATCATGAGGTCATAGGATAGATAAGACCAGATCTCAATTAAAAATCCAAATAAATTTTGTATAATGGGGAAACAACAGTTAAATAAACAAATGGATGTATGCCAGCCTATGGCTTTGGTGGACAAATAAAAATCTGAGGATTTAACTGACCATGTCATGATGACTGAGTAGGTTCTCATCCACCCAAGTCATGGTTATCCAAAACTTGGTCCAAAGGAGGGCAACTGTGTTTGATTGAGGTTGCTGAAGACATAATGTTTCTGTGTTGTGTAACTTTTAATTTAGTAATATTTAATTTATATACTTATATTTTTCAATAAGATTATTGCTATCAAAGAAGTTGTAAAAAAAACCTGTAAAATAATTGGATTAAATACAGAGGGAAAAAAACACCAGAGGATTCTGCTGTGTTAATTAAAATGACAACCCTAATTAAGGTTTTTATGGATGAGAGGATGGATGGATTAATGGATGGATGGATGAATAGTTGGATTAATGGATGGATTAATGGATAGATGGATTTATGGATGTATGGATGGATGGATGGATTTATGGATGGATTAATGGATGGATTTATGGATTTATGGATGGATGGATATATGGATGGATGGATGGATTTATGGATTTTTGGACGAATGGATAGATAGTTGGATGGATTTATGAATGGATGGATGCATTTATGGATGGATGAATGCATTTAAGGATGGATGGATTTATGAATAGATGGATGGATTTATGGATGGATTTATGGATGATTGATGCATTTATGGATTTATGGATGGATGCATATATGGATTGATTGATGGATGGATTTATGGATGCATTTATGGATGGATGAATGCATTTAAGGATGGATGGATGGATGGATGGATGGATAGATTAATGGATAGATGGATTTATGTATGTATGTATATGGATTTATGGATGGATGCATATATGGATGGATTAATGGATGGATGGATGGATGGATGGATTTTATGGTGGGTGGATGGATTTATGGATGGATGGATATATGGATGGATGGATGGATGGATGGATGGATGGATTTATGGATGGATGGATGGATGGATGGATGGATGGACGGATGGATTTATGGATGGATGGATGGATTTATGGGTGGGTGGATGGATTTTTGGATGGATGGATGGATGGATGGATGGGTTTATGGATGGATGGATGGATGGATGGATGGACAGAAAACTGTATGAAAGGATGGATGGATAACTGCATAGATGGATGGAATGATGTTTAGATGAATGGATAGATAGCTGGATGGATCATCTGAGCCACCATCTGTTTCTTTTCTGATAAATTGACTAAAGTAACAGATTTTCTTAGTGACAGAACTAATTTACAGTACGATGCTTTTTACATTTGAAAAAGTAATCTGATTACTCTAATGGATTACTTCATGACACGTTACCCCAACACTGATCCTCCAACCCTATGACACCAACAACAATGGCACCATAAGTAAATCCCCCTTTCTTTTCTGTTCATTGCTGGATTTGACCTTCTGCTCATTGTTTTCAGCACCTCTACATACTGGAATGGACAGGTTTCTGTGTGAGTGGCTGATTGGATATTGCTGTTAATGAGCAGTTGAACAGCTATCTCTAATAAAGTGGTCGCGAGTGTAAAGTAAGAATGGATGTTTAGGTTCATAGGCAGGTTTTACACGTGTTTGTCTGTAAAGTTAAAGTAAGAGCTGCACTGCATGGTGTTGGTGTTTAGCATAAAGACGTCAGTTTCCCTTAAATCATCCGTCCTCTGCCAATGTGAAGTCGGAGACTGCAGCAAACTATTTTTAGCCCAACAACCACAGGATGAACATGGTGAAGTTTTCAGCATTTCATCACAAGAACTCTTGCTGTGCTGAATTTGTGTAACGCCGAGGTCATGTACTTTCCTCTTTCTCAACTGTTTCCTGTGTAAGCAGATCATATGACTCCAAACACAGCCATGTGTGTGTCTGCCTGTTTGTGTGGCTGATCAGAGCTCGCCACTTCTCAAACTCACAGCTGTTTTGGATCTGATGAGTTCGCATTGTTCCCTCCGATGAACCTTCACCCAGTTTTTTTCTTTTTTTTAAGGCCGCTGGTGTACCATTCAGATTTTCCATCATAAAAATAGACGAGGATGAGAGGATGACAGAGAAAGACCAAAGATATGCAAAACTTCCAGAGGGACACAGAGAGGACGGACAGGGGAACAAAACAACAACAAGGGCAAACAAAATTACGTAACAGACTCAAACCCTGCACAGAACAACAAAAAGCACCAAAAAGGCCAAAAATTGACTGTAATAAAGACAAAAAGTGCAAAGGGGCACAAAGTACCTGCATCAAGCTGTTTATGTTAGTAAAAAATCTTATAGCAGCTGCAAAAAAGGCATAAAATAGCAAAAACAAAGTCAGCAAACATCTGGAAAATGACTTTTCAATACCGAAGAGAAACAAAACAACAGCAAAAAGACCTTCAGAGACTGCAAAAATACATAGAGACACAAATGAACATCCAAAGGACCACAAAACGGTCATAAATAAACACGGAAGACCACAAAGACACACAAAATGACAATATAGATACACAACTAGCACAACAAAACAGAAGTAACCACAAAGGCACAGAAGAATTGTAGAAATATACTAGTGCTGTCAAACGATTAAAATTTCTAATCAGATTTATCACGGGTTGCTGTGGATTAATTTCAATTAATCATGATTAATTAATTAATTAATTTTTTTTTTTTTGGTACTCAAATTTCCCACTGAGAGGGCCAACGTGCTGTCTAGCGTTTTCCATATCGAGTTGGTTGGTCACCACCGAATCAACAGCCCATTGCGTGGCAGCATACTCGACGTTAACCCTACTTGGACAAACTGCCCGAAATGCGTTGCCAGAGATGTTTCAGGGATTTTGAGTCACTCTGCGCTGTAGATGGGTTAATTGCATCAAAATTTTTTATCAGATTAATCATGATGATGGATTAATCTGCATTAACTTGTTAATTTTGACAGCCCTTAAATATACATATTTTTTGTTAAGACAGTGTTTCCCAACCATTTTTCCTTGCCCTATGCACCTAAGAAAAGCGGAGCCCTCCCAGGACCCACAGGAGAAGAAAAAGTGACACACTGCCACCAAAAATCAACATAGATTTAATTCTTTCACTGATAAACCCTAAGAAACGCGTATGCATGCTATTTATATCAAAACACCTTTGCAAACAACTTAACAAATGCTTTATCTTGGTTTTAGTCAGTATTTTAAAAATCTAATTTTGGCAGCCTCAGAGCAGAAAAAGCCTCCCCCTTAGATCTTGTCATTTCATCATATTTGTATTATTTTTTAATCAATTACTACTTTATCTATCTCTATAGATCTGCATGTTAGTCCTTTTATTTGATTTTTGTGACTGTATTTTTCACATTTTTACCTTTTCTTCTTGTTTGACTTTGAGACCTCCTCAGTTTATCTTGATCTTCTTATTCCAGAGTTTCTTCCTTTATTATGTGTTAAAGCATTTTGTAAACATCTGCTTTTGAAGGTACTTCTAGTGCATCCAAAAAAGTAGAATATCAAGAAAAAGTTCTTTTTTTTCCTGTGATTTGATTCAAAAAGAGAAACTCTTATAAATTCTGGATTCATATCATACAAACTGGAATATCCCAAGGATTTTGGTTTTGTTTAATCTTGATGATTACAGCTTACAGCTCACAAAAATAAAATATCCACTATCTCAACTTTTCAATATTGTGGAAAATTCCAAATGGCAAAGGCTCCTCAAGCCTTCATTCTCTCATCCTGGTTTAGTACCCACAAGCACAATCATGGGGAAGACTGCTGACTTGACAAATGTCCAGAAGACAATCAGACACCCTCCACAAAGACAATAAGCCACAGAAAGCTGACAGTAAGAAAAAAGAGCGGTAAGACAAGGAGCACAGAAAACAGGAATGACTGTCAAACAAAGCAGATTCAATAACTTAGGGGAACTTCACAAGGAGTGGACTGAGGCTGGAGTCTGTGGATCAAGAGCCACTACACACAGACAGGTCCAGGAGGTGGACTACAAGTGTGGTGTTCCTAGTGTCAAGCCAATCCTAAACCACAGACATCATCAGCGTCTCACCTGGGCTAAGGAGGAAAAGATCTGGACCATTGCTCAGTGGTCCAAAGCCTTGTTTTCACATCAAATTTAATTTGGCATTTCATTTGTCAATCAAGGTCCCAGAGTCTGGAGGGAGATCGGAGAGGCCCAGAATCCAAAACACTTGGAGTCCAGTGTTTTCAGTTTCCACATTCAGTGATGGTTTGAGGTGCCATGTCATCTGCTGCTGTTGGTCCACTGTGCTTTATCAAGTCCAGCGTCAACACTGTCAGCCATCTACCAGGTGAGAATCTTTGGGAAAATGCAAAGAGGAAGATGACAGACACCAGACCCAACAGTACAGACGAGCTGAAGGCAACCGGGGCTCCACCTGGGCTGCATAAATGAAGATAATTTTACACAAGGCCAACACTGATGTATCAAATATCTTTCAGTCTTTGATATTCTAATATCTTGAGCTGTAAGCTGTTATCATCAAGATTAAATGAAAGTTGTGACATATTTCTCTTTTAATACATAAATCTTGATAAATGGAATTTTAACTTTTTGAGTTAAATCAGGAGGAAAAAATATTGCATGATATTCTACGTTTTGAGATGCTCTAGTATCTCAATAAAGTTACTATTATTATTTGTATAAAATTTGTCCTGGTGATGCCAAACATGTGCTTCATTATTCTGCTGAACCCTCCATTCAGAGGAGCCTCTCCTCTCGAACATCTCCATTAAAGGACAAAAAGCAGCAGGAGCAGTAGGGCTGTTCTGCTGGAGTATAAACATATACTGCGCCCTGGTGGAGGAAACATGCTACTACAGCTGAATTAGTAGTGGAAAACAAACTCCCAGGTTTAGAGATACTTTACTTTTTTTGCTCTTCTGCCAAATTGTTTGAGCAAGTGTTTGTGATAGTTAAAGGTGGAAAGAGTTACTTGTTGCGCTTGTACACAATGGCTGCTAGCCAAATGTTTGTTTGGCCTTAGCCAGACCAACACATTTCTTCATCACAGCGCTGAGAGCAACACGGAAAGCTTTCTGCGACAGAAAACAATCTTGTCATTCTTCTGCCACCCTGCTTTGGCATGATTTTATGATAGTTACAGGGAAAAGGTTAGTTGTTGTATACAGCCAATGAGTTGTTGTGTCCCAGCTAATGACTCTAGCAGGCCTGTCATTAGCTGAGACTCAGCCGCAGTGGTGTGACAGAAAAAATGTTCTTGCTCAACTCCTGGTCTGTTACGGCATGGCTTTCTGATCATGCCTGTGAGCTTGTACAGTATTGTCCACCATTAGCTTTTAGCTTGGATGGTGTAGTAAGACCGCTGCAGTTTACTCCAAACTGGACTGCTGCTCCTGTACTTGATTCGGACTAGTGATTTAAAACTCATGCACAATCTCCATTTTTTAATTTTTCCATCATGATCTCCTGTCCCCCTGTCACTCTTTCTCTTTGACTGTTCATGCGTCATTTATGCAGCATCAGCTGCTCTCCTCTCATTCTTGTCTTCTTTCATGCTGCATAGCAATGACACACACAAACGCGACGCTCATGCACACACCTACACTGAAACGCATGCCAACATGTCGGTAGTGTAGACTCAAGGCTTCAATCTGTTGAAGGAAAAAGTTTCAGAATACTGGAGTATAAACACCTGAACTTTATCCTCCTAAAACTCCAGCTGTGTGTCTGTGAGCCAGAGGTGTGCGCTATGTTAAAAAATATTTGGTAAATATTCCCTTGACACTAAATGTTTATGGGGAACAAATAAATGTTTAAATCTCTTCATTTACGTTGATAAGAGAACGCTACTTAAATGTTTGGCGGATCTTTATTTGCAGGAATATGATAAACGTATTTATAGATAATTGACGGATATAAAAAAAAACAATAGGAACACTAAAGTAGAAATTCAGTTTAATTTTACACATATATAGACCCTTACACGTCTGATAATTAGAAATGTTCATGAAACCTGCTTTTATTTTATTTTAGAATAACCAGTTCATTAACTATTAGTGTTTTATTGTTAGTATAAACTTTCTATCATTAAAGAGTTATGTCTGCCAGTGCCAAAAAAACAAACAAACAAAAAAACCCCCAAAACATTTAAGCTCCAGTGACGCTGTCTCTGTCAGTGAAGTATGACACATGTATCTGTAGTGTTTCATATGTATACAGAGAGGAGCGGTAATAACAGGAGAAACAGAGAGAGAACATGTAACTATACATTTAAGTTGGCACAATGAATTTGGCTTACAAAAAATAACAATGACAAAATCACCCTGCCAGTCAGGCATTTCTACAGGCATCCCAGATAGTTGCGGTCAGCCATATACTAGGTTTTAACCTAGTCTTGTTTAAAAATAATTTTCAATAACTCAGCTTTTTTTGTTTTCATATACCAGCTCTGGATCAGTTTTTATTTTGCTTTACAAAAACAAAAGCAGTAAAATGTAGTGCCGGGTCATAAATGATAAACTTAATGAAAAATGAAGAGGAACCCGGGGCTTTTTCTTTCTGCTTGTTTCCACTTTATTGGAAAAATTTTATTTTACACAGTAAGATCATTTGGACTGAACAATATCTCACACATTCATCCACAACCATACAACTCTAAGACAACACCTTCAAGTATATTTCAAAATTATGAGAGCTCTTCCTTTTTCTTCTGCTTGTGTTTATTTTTTAACCCAAGTGTATTTCCTTATATACTTGGAAAAAAAACTAAGGAAATGTGTAATTATTTCTTCTTGGCAATAAATCTTGTACCTTTAGAAAGCCTGCTAATTACCCTTTTAAATTGTGCCACATTTGTGAACATCATGTATTTGTTGAATGGGCAGCAGAGCAGAACATGTGGTTTCCCTCATGAAAAATCTGCTTTATCTTCTGCCTGATTATTTTGCTGTTTCTATTGCCTCATGTTTTTGCTGACAATCAGGTGCTTGATTGGCACTGACTGTCAGCACCTGTGAGCATTGGCCCTGCTACAGTGGTCAGTAGGTGTCTGCTCCAACAGTTGGCATGGCATGCCATGTTTGACTGATCTGGATAGGACCTGTGTTATCAAACATCAAGCTGATGTACCGCAAAAATAAACTGTGGCATTGTTTGGAGTGAACTCTAGTACCATCTTCAAACTGAAAGCCAATTTCCATGTAACAGGGGATATCAGAGAGGAGCCAAAAGTGGGTGTAGCAAAAGGATTTTTTCCTCCCCGTCAGCACTGAAACCATAGGCCATCTTCCACAGATTTCCTAACACCCCACACTGAGGCTCCTGATTGTTAAAAGAACAAACTGTTGAATTGCCTGTCTTGTTCCTTCAGATTTCAACCATCCAATCCAACAAACCAGAGTCAATGTCAGAATAACCTGTTTGGCATGAGCAGATCTGCTGCTCATCCCACAAATGCATGTTCCTTGCAAATGTTGCACCATCTTAATGTAGAGCCCTTTGAGCCCTCAAGAAAAACCTCTATTTTCTTATAATTGGATACAAAAGAAAACAGATTCATAAAATGTCAGAACTAGCCACTTTGATAACTGACAGACCAAAACAAGGGGAAAGTTTACTTTTGAATCTTTTTATTCACATTGGAGCATTCCCAACCTAAAAAACGTGCAAGATTACATTCAAGTATTTCACAACCTTTAATGCAATGCGTCAAATCTGTAAGGTACACAAATTATTTAAATCCCAAGTTTGTGAGTGCAGCTTAAAGGCTGGTATCCAGGTCATCTGTTCACTGATGGACCTGCACAACACCAATCCTATGGAAACAAAACCAAAGTTCAAACTGGATTATTATTTAACACAGATTTGTGACAACACCTTTGTTTACAAGGACACAAAACTGAAACAAAAGCCCCATCAGAATAAAATGAGCCATGTAAACACAGTAATAAGAAGACTCTGATTCATAAAAGGCTATTGAGGGGGTTGGTTTAAGCAGATTGTAATTCCTATCGTCATCCATGTCATCGCCGCTCAGACTTTTCAATGTGTTAAACATTTTAAAAGTTTCTTCACCCTTTTCCATTAGTCAAACAGCAATACTTGTTTTACAATTCCTTATGAAACAAAGGGTCATGTTCCCCGTAGGTCTCCTTCAGCTCAGAGCTGCAGAAGCCCACTGGGATGGATTTAATTTCTGGTCATGTCCACAGCAAATCAGGAAGAGACAGTCCTGAAAGCCTTGGTATATGACCAAATGGGGAATCGACAGAGTAAGGACACTTTACTTACTGAGAGGCTGCAGAGATCAAATGTCTACAGGACAGCAACAGCTCTAAAATAGAGATGACAAAATTATTTTACATTTTATTTGTCATTGTTAACCGTCTACTCCTTTTCAAAAGCTCATGTCTCTCCTGGTGTTCTGCAGTGATATCCCAGCATGCCCATGGTGGTGAACATGTGGGTAAAGCAAGACTACAGATTTACTCTTTGAGGCATTTCCAATGACATGATCCTACAGAGCAAGGTCAGTCAGGACAGACCTCAACATCAGTAAGAACAGGATTCTTTGGAAACTCACCATTTATTCTTAGTGTCTGCTGAAGCTTGAGCTGAGTCAATCTTTACGTCAGTAGAGATCTGGAGAAATAATCACAATAGTACCTTTAAAACATTTGATCATCAAAATGTAAAACAACTACACCCATGTAGATGTGATGTAGAGGAATGACTCCAACAAAATTTGGTGAGCGCTGCAAGTAGTTATGGGTAATTTAGACAGTGTACAGGAGTTTACCTGTTATCAACAGACCTTTGGCTCAATTATACACAACTCTAACTCAAATATCTAAAAATTAAGGCCTGGATTCACAAATTTGAGTCAAGTTTTCCGAAAGTATGGGCTTATAGCTGCCCTGATGAAGTTAAGTCAATTTTGGATGCCAATATAGCAAAAAACAAGATTTAATAGCTTTGATATTAATATGCATCAGTATTGGGTATTGAAATGTGTCTCAGTAGTAAAGCAGTTTGGAAATAAAAAACAATCCTTCCTGAAATTACAGATTATGAACACTTTAGTTTGAATGTGCTGTCAGCAAAAGCACAAAATGTTTTCTAGAAGTGAGTTGGCTTGAGAGATTTTATTCAGACAACGACTCAAAAAAGCATGAATAAGAATGAACAGAGTGTGTTTCAACAAAAATACCAGGACTGAGAGCACATTGAGCTCACAGACCAACGATGCCAGATGTTGACTTCATCTTGCACTGACTTTTGAACAAACCAGCTGACGAACCAGCAGGCTGCAGATACCACACAGTGCTCAGAATAACAACCACTTTAAAGACAGATACTCACCAATCTGAACACCCGTCTGTTTCATCCATCACAGTCGCTGAGACCTAAAGACAAAGATAACCATCAGTAAACGATCAAACCCTGGCTGATATGAGTCAAAAGAAGACTTATTTGTTCTGCAGTGATATCCCAGCATGCCCATTGTGGTGAACACGTGGGTAAAGCGAGACAACAGATTTACTCTTTGAGGCATTTCCAACGACTCAGACCTACAGAGAAAGGTCTGTCGGGACAGGCCTCAACATTCAGGGTGAACAAGACAGACTATTAACTCACCTTCAGTGTGGATCAGGCCATGAAGCCTGGGATCAAGAACAGATCAGTCACCGCAGCAAAGACCTAGAGAAATAAAACAGGACTTGATAAGTTTGCTAATTAACTTCAATTCTGCTGATTCCACCATGGGTTTCTGGATTACTACTTTAAACAAACAGGAATTGCTACAAAGTTTTGGAGCACTTTTCAGAATTTATCTGAGCAGTTGAAGAAAACTGTCCTGAAGCAGCTAAAGAGAGGGATATGAGAGTATGTTAATCCCAGCGCAGGCGGGATTCTCGCAGACAGCGTCTTTTTTCCTCAAGCCGACAGCTGAAGATACATTCTGGTGATGCACAATATGGATGTGCTTTTAGTTTATGTTCCCCTTGAAAGAACTGTTGTATGTTTTTACAACAGTTGTATCTTAAAATGATGTTACGTCAGAGCCTGTGAGACTCAATAGCAGTATTGATAAGCTAAAACGTTATTGATTTTCAGGTATTTTAAATTACAGAACCGGGTTCTTATGGACCTGGGTTTCGATCCCCATCTGTAATCATATCACTGATCAAAAGGAAGAAAGACAGACTGAAAATCACCCAATAAAGATCTGAAAGCATGTATTAAGTAGATTTCTCCCACATGGGCCTGAACTTTGACAAAGGATTGTGGGAATCATGCACAAAATATTAAATACCTAAAAGTCTCACTCCTGTGTGGGAAAATCTTGTATAAATTTGTGAATCAGGATTCATACATTTTTTAACAGACGTTTGCTGTAATGTTAGACAGCAAATGAGTTAATAGGTTGCAGCAGAATGAACAACAAGTCTGGATCAAAAGAGCACCAGTTTGCCTTCTCTACCTCGCTTCACACATAGGAGTCACTCTGATGACCAGTCAGGTCATAACTTTGTCCTTTTCTGCACTACATCATTTTCATCCAGTACATTTCATATTCTTTTTTTTTTTCTTTTAACTGTAATTGTGCAGCTTGGTCAATATCTAAATGTTTTTGTGAATATCTTAGACCTACATTTAAGATGGTCTGTATTTTTTATTTTGCAATTGCAATTTTTTGTTCTTTGCTTTTGTAATGGTGCTGCTCCAAGTACCTTGAAGTGTTATTTCTCATTTTTAATCTTGGCTTGACAAACTTTCATTAAATTGTTTAACTAATCAAAAGTGAGCAATGTGCAAAAGGCTTCAAAATGCAACTGTTTCAACAAAAATACCAGGACTGAGAGCACGTTGAGCTCACAGACCAACGATGCCAGATGTTGACTTCATCTTGCACTGACTTTTGAACAAACCAGCTGATGAACCAGCAGGCTGCAGATACCACACAGTGCTCGTATTTACTATGAATGACAGGAAAAATGTTGATGCTCACATCATGCTGTAACATTGGTGCTTCAACTATCAGGATGGAGAGGAAACCCTGCTGGAGGAAGAGACAGGATCAATGTCAGATTGCGGTATTTCAAAACCACTGAATCGATCAACAGGTTGAGGATGAAGTTCAGAGAGGCAGTTGTCAATCACACTTCAGAGCAGTTGAACATATAAAAGCCAATCATCATTACATCAACATGATGGATTAAATATATAAAACTATACTCACTGAGCTGGTCCCAGGTCAGAACTGGAACAGAAACAACATTTTAAACTCAAACATGAACTTTTAAGAATACATACTGTAAAGTGTCAGTTCTCATCAGTAACACTGCTGCAGAGCATACACAGCAGTGGGTTGCAAGAGAAATAATTGCTCTGTGCACTGTGTGAGATCTGTGATCCACCAACAGGAGCAAAGATCGTACTGTGCACACAAACAAAAACTTCCTACAGAATATTGAATAAAGAAGCATTTTAGTGACACGAAATAAGAGTTGACCCTCCTGCATCCCTAAAAAAAAAAAAGTGCAAAAAGCATGTCCCTAAGGCTAAAAAATACCCTCCAATAAAGAGTGCCATAAAAAAATATGTATCAATGTATCACTGATCATCGAAATTTTGACCTCTTAAATGGCAGTTTGTGTGATGAGAACTTGATCATTTTTCAACCCTCCTGTGTCCCTATGGTTATTTTTCTTTGGGGTAAAAAATAGCCTTAGGGACACAGGAGGGTTAAGTAAAATAAATCTATTCACATGATCAGAAAATACTGACCTCATGTACCGAAGGGGCGGTACAATCTAAGGGTCCACATCTTCATGCCTCTTTCAGCATCAAATTCACGCCCTGCAGAGAGAGAGAGATGCCATTTAAGTTATTTGAATAACTTTTTATGTGCATTTTAAGTCCATTTTCTTCACCCAATTGTATGTTTCAGGCCTCATTGTCACCATTCAGCAACAGGCAGTGCAGAGGTGAAAGCAAAACCTGAAGTACTGTAGCCACGGCTGTTCTGGGATCAGCCCACTGAGCAGGACAGACCCACTGAGAGTCTGCTAGGTGGCACAGATGTGTAAACAAAGTCAGGAAAAGAACTTTGTAACTCTGACATGCTAATTGGCATGTTGTACTCAATTAAAAGTTTTAAAAGGTTAATTTATTTCAAGCCAAAATGATTTCATACTATGTATTAGTTATCGCTGTGAACAGGTGGTATAGTAGACTCCTCTTCTGACATGAACTCTCTTTGTCTTGTACAACGATGCAGCTAACGCCAACAGGCGTTACGGTGCGACGAGTGCCCGTGTAGTTTAACGACTTTTCAAACAACGACGAAATAACAGGCGCCCAAACTAATCCCCTCACTGAACCGGTTTTACCAAGACAGCTACAAATCAGTAAACGTGAACAAGCAGTACTTTCAATAGATTTAGGAGTTACCATAAAGTAAATCATTCAAGAATTAACAACTGTTTGGGAAAACTGGCCTTCTTAGCATCCAACTCGTTAGCAGCTAGGATGGCCAGCACGCTTTAGAAGGACAACGTGGTGTCTAAAAGGTGGACGACATGTTTATAACGTCGATAAACTTCAAATTATAGCATAAGCCATTGATATCGTGAGTTTATTTACATACTGCGACTACTATAAAGCATACAAATGAGTATACTTGCAAAACGCACCCATTGTGCGTCCTGGTCCCACGATCTTCATGCGATAAGGGGAGTCCAGAAAGCGCCGCTGAAGTATTTATAGGGAGCTTTACGTCAGTTGAGAGCGCGTTGCGGCAACCAGTGCCGCATTCCGGCAACTTTGTCAATCGGATAATCGTGGGTTTTGTCTCTGAACAGAATCAAATCACTTTAGCACTGTGTTAATTTCAGCAGCTGTTTTGGTCGTGGTGTTCGTCTTTGAATTGCAACATTCCTTTAGTTTAGTCTCATTTCAACCATCGTTAACCGTTATTGCTTTAGTCCAGTTTTAGTCATTAGAGTGCTTAAAATTTAGTCTTTAATTTTTGTCACATTTATTCTCTTTGAACTTATCAGCTTATTGTAAACTTGAAATAAATGTAAAATACTCATATTGATGCACAATCAACACTTTCGATTTAAAATATACTGATGAAAACAATGATATATCACATCTAGTACAGTTGTTATAGTCTCCTTGATGAAAACTCAACTTGTCATTAGCTTTTATCACCAAAGCTTTATTTGGGAAAACAATAGTCTTACTCTTGTCTTCCTTATGGAAAAAAAAGTAATAGATGAACATTTTTAGTCATAGTTTTAATCAACAAGCATTTCACTGCTGTATTGGATAAACTAAACCAAGTCTTTGCTTAATCATTAACTTTATCAATTCTACAGTTTCTTCACTTTTAGGTTATAAGAAAAACATTCCTTGAAAAAAAAGTAAAATGTTAATATAATTTTTTTTGTTTATTTAGAGCAATTTGGTGTCATTAAGGAGGCCCTTTGAAAACCAGGGCAGAAAATAGTTCAAGCTGAAAACTCACCTCAAGCAGGCCAGAAAAAATCCTGAAAGCATAGGAACTTTCTTGCTGTTATCTTCAAGGCTGGCAGTTGCTTGGCTATTCTGCTTCAAAGCATGAGCGTAATGAGAATTTGTATGGTTACTGAACAGTTCAACTGCAAAAGACTTAACTAAATACATATCAAAAAATGTAACATCAAAAACATTTCTGAAAAAAAAAACAAATATATACATAAAGAAAAACATATATATATCAAAGTACTCAAACCGACTGAAGACAGTCTGAATTCTGAGGTTAGAATTCTGACCAAATTTCTTGGGGCTTTTTTTTTTTGAGAATTTTTTCAAACTATAAGAAAAAAAATTCAAAAATTGGTGGAACTATCAAGGAGTGTTCACCCTCTTTGAAAAGTTGCTAAATATGGCCTTTTTGGCATAAATATAAGAAAGAATCCCAACATCCCCAGCTTCACCAACAGTTTGTCTTCTACCTTTAAAGACATCATCCCTAAAAGGCTTTAAAAAGATGTCCCTTTAAGATCAGAAAATGTTCTATCTGCCCTGTGGAGGAAAGGATGTGAATGAATGGTGGTTTCATTACAAAGACACACCGCCACCTATTGGCACGGCATGGATACCACATTATTTTTCAAAACTATAACAAATCAGTGCACATTGTGGTTGAAAACCAACTGTATTTTCAGTTCATTGTTTTTGTTTAAACATGGATTGAAGCAGTGGGGGGAGGGGACAAATATGAGATCTTTTCATGATGCTCTGAAATCCAGGAGCAGCTCCTACTTCTTGTTTGACCTCTTCAATCCAACAAATCCCTCTCATATAAACGTTTCCATGTTTAACCCATTTTATGTGGTAAACTCACAAAATAAACTGACACAGTTTGGGAAATCCTTGTTTCCATTTTAATTAAAACCTATTCCACTTGCTTCAGGTAATTTTATACAAACGCTCTTGGGTACAAGGTAAGAGCGGCAGCACTCCACCAGAGAGCACTGACAGGATGGAGATATAGGGGAAAAGAACAGAGTACATTTTTTTAAATACAAAAAAGACATGGGTTCCTGGCTTTTCCTACATTCTTTTCTTAACATGAATTTAGAAAAATTCCATTGTAAATGTTTTCAAGATAAACCAACAAATGACTCCACAAACGCTAAGATCTATTAAAAATAAAAAAATTAAAATTAATTCAAATTCAGTGAACAGAACATCTTCTGGGTCATTTATAAGCCATTGCAGATTTCTGTTTAAAGTTTTACAACTCGAGTACAAAAGAATAGAACAAAAAGAGGATGTTTTTAGAGACGGCAGGGTTATATTTGATTAAAACATCCGTTAACGAAGGTTTAAAAGACTTTTCAGGAGCAGGTTGATGCAGACAGTCATGGTCGATCTTAATCTCAACTCCCTGCTGGGTTTTCTTCTCTGCCGTCTAAAATATGAACACAATCACGTCTCAGAACATCTCTTCTTGTGTATTTCACACTTCCTTTTGTGTGTTTTGAGTTCAGTTGTGCAGTTTTATTTGTGCGCTTCTATGTCACTCCATGCTGTCAGGGTCCGCCTGAGCCATGTAGGCGTCTAGCTCGGCATCCAGGTGACCTTTGGTCTTTGACATGTAGGCATCCAGCTGGTTGTCCAGTTGTTCACGGGTAACAGTAGGTCGGTTAAGACCTCGGCCTCGTCCACGGCCGCGACCACCTCGACCAGCAAAGCCACCACGACCACGCAGCCCGCCACGACCTAAAAACCAAAAACACATGATTGATGTAGCTTATGTCTCTGTCCCACTTCTCTATGTGTTGCAGTGCAAGGACAAAATGTTCAAAATCCAGCTATTTCTTGGTATTTTTTCTTTCTTAAAAATACAATCTGGATCATGTGTGTGGGTGGCCTGGGTTTAAGTCTGACCTGTGGCTACTTTCCCACATCATTTCCCACTCTCCCAATAAAATGATAAAAAGCCTAATCATAAATCTTGCAGAAAAAAAGATACAATGTAATATTTCAAAAGTGATGCATGTAGATTTGTTGGAGCGTCAGCATTTTTTGATGCCAAGGTAGGAGAAGAATGAATCCATTCAAATTTACAAGCACAGTACCTTAACATTAAATTGTTAATGTCTCAGAACAGAAACAATGCTGTACTTGACTTTTTTATTTTACGTGGACAGAATCGTAGTTTAAATATCTGGTATTATACATAAAATAAAATCCAGAAAGAGTAATTTTTTTTTTTTTTGCATAAACTAAGAAACTGAGTTGTGAACCCACACTTGATGATTTTAGGTCTGACTTTGAACCCAATTTGCTTTCTCTAATGAAGAGCTGCCACTTTCTATTGAATAGAGGAAAAAAGGCACCATCTCCTCACCTCTAGCAACTCCTCCTCGTGCCCCCCCTCTCGACAGAGCTCCTCCTCTGCCTGCCGGGCCTCCACGGTTGCGACCTCCTCTACGCATCTGTAGACGACCAGCAGAGCCACGGCCTCGCATTGGACCCCCCATGTTCATACGCTTTCCTGGCAGGCACAAAAAAACAAGACTGTCAATCAAGAAAAAAGGTAAGAAAAAGTATGAAACAAATCATGTTCAGCGTTTTTAAAAGGTATAATTTGTAGAAATTTCTTTTAAAAAGTGCAATGGTTTCAAGTTTTAACATATGAACAAAATATGACAAAACTTTCAAAATAAACAAAATGTTGATTCCCTCTGCTCCTCATTGACTCAAGTAATGCTTGTCAAGTCCAGGCATTTTTTAACTTCAGTGATTTTAAAGATAGCAGGGAAGATGTTGAGAGTGAAAACACCAACCTCTCAGAGATAGAGCTCCTCTCATGGCTCCTCCTCTCGCTCGTCCTCGGAGGCCTCCTCTTGGCATCCCTCTCATTCCTCCTCGTCCTCCTGGCGCTCCTCCTCTCATCAGGGCTCCGATTGGTCGGCCCAGCCTCGCCTGGATATTGCTTTTCCCCAGCCGCTGCTTCAAGCTCTGATAGACGTTATTCATGGATTAAATTATAATGAAATAAAATTAAACATACATGGACAGGTCAGCCTACAGTTGGGGATAAGCCTGTTTATATTTCTGTGTTGAATCTAGTGACCTACGGCGTTGTTAGCACTACATTCTTATGGGTTAGTGGGCCCATGTCGCTCTGCACTAGTCCACCCAAATGCTACTCAGCAGTGTATTATTAGTGGTATGTGCTGATCCTGCCACCACACTTTCTACTGTCAGTATACAGGAAACCATGGGGACTAAAACTGAGTGTATTGTGTTAGGGTTTAAGCTGCTGCTAAGAATGAACGGGGTGAATTAGCCACGAGCTAAGAGGCCTGTGGTACCTCTTCAACAGCTCTTTTCCTTCATGTTGTCATAAAAATGCTTTTAAAAGGACACACTGATATACTATTACAACAATAAATCTTGTGGTATTGAAATGATATCTCAATTCAAGACATGTTTCAAGGGTGCCGTGATGCATTTTTATGGCTGAGTCATTTCAAAGCGTCTGTTCCCATTTGAGAGACTGTTTCCTGTTTTCTCCCATTTTTATTGTTGCTTTAAAGAAATAAAAGACCCAAAACATTACCCAGTGAAGAGTCCCCTGCGAGCAGTGTTGGCAGGTATTTTAAATTTTGTCAAAGTCTTTGTATTTGAGTTTTAGTCACATTTTAGTCTAACCTCTATAGTTTTAGTCAAGTTTTACTGGAACAAAAAATTTCAGTCCAGTTAGCCAAATACTTTCTTCGAGCTAACTCATTCAGCCTTATTGTAAAATGAATGTGAATGTAAGACACCTCTGACAGTTACTTCTAAACGAAGTGCCTTACTTCTTCAATTATAACATTTAAGTCTACTTTTAGTCTCTGAGACAAAAATGAAACTTAGTTTTTGTCAATATTTAATCACCAATGATCTATTTTTAGCTAATGTCAGTTCATTTTTCTCATGAAAAAAGGTAGTAACAAAAAATTTGTAGTCATAAATTTAGTCAATAAAATCAATACTGCTTCGGGGCCAAAAGACCAGTCCTTATTACTGAGCTGAGACAAATAAGCCTGATCTCTGAGAAGAGCTGCAGTACCCATCACTCCGACTCTGAGTGGGGCTGGATCTTGTCAGTTAACAGGGTGGTCTTAAGTCCAGTACGCATTGCCTCTATACACGCAATTTAATCTAGATGAAGACATCCCAGACCACCTCTGTCTGCAGTCTGAGCTATCAGATATGAAACCATTCTAATACACATTGAGGTTTGTCCTCAGAAAGCATTAACGATTACCACTTGGTATCTGAATGCCTGAATTGATATAAATCCCAGTTAATGCAGTGTGTAAGCAGCGTGTACACATGTAATATAAAAACTTTCGTCTAAATTCAGAAACAATTCTTGTCTATAACTTCACTAATTTGATGTAATCCAAACAAAGAACAGTCAGAGAAAGTAGCAGTTAAAATTCCTGACGATTCAGACGTTACTTTAAGGTTTTTTTTCTTTGAAGCCTCCTCCATCACATGGAAGTCGTTTAGTTCTGTCTCCTCAAGACTGAACAAATCAATGTCTGCAGTCAGGTTTGTTTAGATCAAGTCTGTACTATAACTGCAAAACTGTAAACTCCTCAGATTTTTACCCACTTGCCATGTCTAAAGATCATATACACGAGCTCTCATACCTTCAACACCTCTAAATAAATTCAGGGCCTGATTCACCAAAGGATCATGAGGCTTGGGAACCTACTAAACCTCACAAATCATTAAAAAACACCGTGTAAGAGATAACGGCTGACAGAAAGTTAGTTTACGGTCAGTACCAAACAGATGCCTTCTCCAATCCTTTACATCTTTAGTCAGCAGAAGATAAGGTGTCTTACAGAGACAAGATAACAGTGATAGTCTGAGGTACGCTCAGTGGGTCAAACACCTAACTACACAGTCAGAGTTACCTTGGTTTGACATCTTTGTAGAACTTATGAAGAAACCGAGAGTCTATACTAAAGAAAAGCTCAAGCTATACAAATTTCTGTACATACATACATATTAGTGCTTTGTGCTTATATTCATAACAGTAAGATTTACTGAGGTTAGTTACATGTTTTTATATCATCATCATAATCATTTTTAATATCACCTTAAGACAACACAGATTGTTGGACTTTTAGCAACTGTGATTCATCCTTGGTGAATCAAGCCAGCTCGTATCATTTCTAAAAAGATCTGGTGACACTGACCCCGCCTGACCTTTGACCTCACCTGCTTGTGGTTCAGAGCGGCCTGCACTGACGGCCGGTTCTCCATCTGCTGGGCCAGCCGACGGTTACGGGCACTGGCCAGGTGCTGCTGCTGCATGGTGGCTCGAATGCTTACCGCGGTGGGTTGCTTGTTCTTCAGCATGTTAGTGAAGCTTTAGAGGTGGGAGGGGGGAGAGAGAGGGAGAGGGGACATACAGAGGAGGAGGAGGAGGAGGAAGCAGGTTCCACATCAAGTCATTTCTCATATTATGGCTGCGGCCACGCTTGTCATTTCAGACCTACTGGTTGGCACTCATTTTCTCTCTCAATCATATCACAGTTGATTCAAACTTGAATTAAGAGTGTGATTTCAAACAAGCACAAGAAGAAAATAAAGAAAATAAAGAGTGGAGAGAGAGAGAGAGCTTATCCCGAGGTCAGACTACACGCAATGAGCATGATTACAGCAAGATCCAGCAAATGTAGGGTTTCAAAATCATACAGCAGGGGTGTACCTACTGTAAATTTTCTTTTGGCTGAAACTGATGCTTTTTTTGCTTGCTTGCTTCTTTTAGTGCAACACTACCACAATGCAAACATTTCCTCATGTTTGACCAAAAAGAGAAAAGATCAAAGTTTGTCCAACAGGTCTCTTCACTGAATCTGCAGTCAGTAATTTTAAACACCAGCATAAAACTGGCACAACACAACATATTTACACAAGCAAATAGGTGTTAATGCCAACATTATTTGCTGATGGCTTATGTAGGTCAAACAGGCCAATATTGACTGCTGATGTTAAACAGATTAATCTGTGCAACTCTACCAAGTAGTAGTAGTAGCCATAAATGGAGCTTCTAGCTACAAACTTTCATGCACATTGTCAATTTTCACTAAGGAAAACCTAAAAATAAAAAAATGAAATACTGCAAAACAATTTTTCTACTGTGAGGAGGTGGAAACATATTGATGAAAAGAAAGTGCCAATTGAGCAGTGCAAACACATTTAGCAAACAAAAGTTGACATCTCTGGATTACCATGCACATGTAAACATCCAAGGATGTTACTAGAACTCTTCCAAGAGCACACAGGTTTAGAGGAAGTTGTTTTAAACTCTCTAATCTACTAATAAATTTTACCTTCTGAAGAGATACCTCACTACTTTCACAGTCAGCAGTGGATAAATTGTAGCGGACGTGGTTGTCAACGAAGTTATCCTTCAGCTCCATTATCAGACCAGAAACTGGCCAAGCCAGCTATATAGCGTAAAATAAGGTCTGAGTTTTTGGTGTTTTAAAAAAAACACAAAATAATCTAGCATCTTTGCTTTTGGTCTTGCTAGCAGCAGATAGACTTTGCCATTCATGTTTATTTTGACTTCAAGTGCGTGCTGCATCATGCCACTTAGCTGCCACCTGTTGGCTGTTTTGTTAAGTACAACGTAGGAGATGTGCACTTAAAGACCCTGTAAAGTGAAATCCAAAGTTTTTGTCTTAACACTCTAGAAATGTTGGAATATGGTTTCTGTAAACATGTGAAAACTCTGAGATCTACATGAGACTGAATTCTAGATTTAGGCCATTTCATCTCTTTCCTGGCTTGGTTTCATGTGGGTGGGGCCAATATGTGGGCTCACGATGTCATGAGCCCACAGTACAGAATGACCCTGTCCCTCTAACACTACAATACTATGGAAGGAAGCAGTCACCTGGAGCAGGGACTTCTGGTTCATTTTGTGCAAAGGAATTCAGTCTTGTACTCTTGTACCGTTCTATAATGTTCATGTTTCATTGCAAAGTTATAGTTATGCATGTTTTGTTTATTGGTTCATGTTCTTAGGGAAAATATTTTTCCAAGTATGACACCACGAGTGAGGGTGTTAATGCTGCAGACTACCCGTGTCCTGAATGGGCGTGGTTGCAGCTCATTCAACAGACAGGCCCACACCATCGTGGAGCAGATTTTACTGCCTCATTTAACCTGGGGGTTCATAACACAGTGATGTATCATACAACAAACCTAAATACAGATTTATTTTTACTTTACAGGGTCTTTAAAAACCGATTCTATGGCACTTGCGGCCATATCAATTCTGTAATATCAACACCGATGTAAATTTCTGCAAGGATTATCTTTCCAAGCGTCATCTAGCTCTACCCATTCTGTCCCACATCATCACGTTGGTTATGATGACATTCCAGATGCTACAGCATAGCCTGTCATATCTGTCGGTCATATAAAGGTACAAATGTATGGCTCTTTCATCACCTAATCTGACACAGCAACCATGGTGACATAAAAAAAAGATTGGTGAAGTCTGACCTCGGCATTAGGAGAGAATGAGAGGGAGAAAGTGCCAGAAGAGGAGCACAGTTTGCCACTTACAGGCCTCCAGCTGCTTGGCCAGGTGTCGTCACGCTGCAGCAGCAGAGGCCTCGGACATGAGGAGTGTTGGCCACTCAGCCTCTTACAGCATGGACCGTGACATGTGGTTTAACCACTGAGTAAAGGGGAGATGAGAGGGGGGAGGGGAGATCGTTGTCACGTCCAAACTAGGACTGAGTACCTTTGAGCAGAGAGAGAGAGAAAGAAGAAGAGGAAGAAAAAGGAGCATGTGCTTCACTTCCATTGGTTTGAGAGAGAAAAGCAAAGAGGCACAAAGAAGCCTCATCTCCCTGGTTTATTTTTTCCTCTCTCCTGCAAAGGTGAACAATGGATGTCATAACAGGGAGTAAGAGTGCCAGGCCTTTATAGGACAGTGGTCTGGTCCAGTATAGGCTTACCAAAGCTTACCAAGTGTGACCACTACCCTCTCCCCTTGTCTACATGTGTGCACTGCTCATACAAGACACCCAACACAGGAAAACATCCTCCATACAACTTTAAAACGATATTTAACCACAGACAGTTGGTGAGAATGGGCGTTGTTGAGTGAGCAGTGCACACACTGAGCACAGCATCCATGTCAGGTCCGGTCCCCAACAGAAGCCTTCCGTAGGGAGCACCTGAACCTTCACAAGCCAAGGCTGGCCCTTTCATCATCATCTGGTGTCTAACTGCTGACAGCGTGCGTGGCGCCTCACCGCTCATTCAGGGACACCTTGGTGGTGCTTTTCAGGACAACTTTTTGGGAGGAGGCTGCACTCATTTTGACAGACTTCGTTTGCCGGCTCCTGGAATGAGATGGGACAGAAAATAAAGCAAGAATATTTTTAAAAGTGAGCAAAACCAAGCATAAAGAAAATACAAATGTTGTCAGAGTGGTTGTTTATGGTAAATACAAGCAATTCTTTTATTCTATTTCAGACAAGTTCTTCCCATCTTATGCACAGACATAATTTGAGTATGCCAACACAGGATTGCTAAATAGAATTATGAATTCTTTACTGCATCACCATGTGAACCCAATTTAATCCCATTAAAATATTATGTCATTTAAAGTAAACAAAACATATATGCCCCATTATTACAGAAGGTATGTTGGCTGAAACAGAGCAGAAACAACTATTCAAGTCCAAAATAGGGGGAAAAGGACAAGATTGAATAATGATTATGAAACAGTCCAGAAAAGGTAGCCTACACAATGGTAACAATAGAGTAGCCCTTAACACTGTGCCTTGGCTTGCTTTTTTGAAGGACAGTAACAGTTTGATTTTTTTCAATTATGAATTTTTGGATTAACCCCCTCCCCATACAACCACCCATACATATAGGTGCTCTGGTCTGATCAGAAAACAGGATAAAAAAGAATACAAATGTTTAGTACTTTAAATGTTTGCGGTTTTAAAGTCAACATGTTTTAACACAATTGTCCATAGTTAAGTTCCTAATTTCAAAGTAGTCAGGGGCCTTAATTTTAAGTAATTACAAACAACATTTGCAACACTTAGAGGACAATGTACACCAGCACTGCACAATTAATCTCAGTAGTGACACCAGGCTGTGCAATAAGGTTATTACAGAGGGCTGCAATTATTTTTGTATTAAGTTGTACATAAAATGTTTACCAAAGTGTCTTTAGAAAGGCATGTAAGTTTACAATAGTGCCACTATTGCACTTAATAGAAGTACCTTTATTTTCAAAAATAGGAAAAAAACATCTTTTGGGGGGAAATATAAAGTTAATTTGAAAGCAGTACCAAAAGCTTCAGATTTTGTATTTTATTAGGCTACTTAATATTAGTATGTTTTGAGATGAGAAACAAACACTTCAAATCTATCTTTGTTCTCTGAATTTTCCTTGATAACTGAAGACACAAGTAGTAGTAATCATAACCGTCAATATTGTCTTTGCTTCAACTGTGTGACTTTGGTCCATAATACCCCCAACAGTGATTGTAGGCTCTTGTATCTAATCAAAATCATACTGTGTCTGTCAGAAGTAGAAAAAAATATGACTTTACAAACAGTTTACCCAAAGTACTGAGTAGCTACTTATATATCAAAGGGGATTTCACAGTGAACTGTGACTTATTTCTGTGCAATAACTACAAGAGAATATAGATCTTTAACCAGACTGTTTATTAAATGGTGTTATCCAACTTAAGTATATGGCAACGGCTGTTTTGGGAGGAAATAGGGGATTATTGTCCCACTGTGTGCCATGTGTTGTGAAAGCCAAATGACAATTTGTTGTTGGGAGAACACTAGGCCTTACTTGTTTTGTCTTCAGTGGTTACTTTATTTACCCAGTACTTGATGCTTTGAAAATGTAATGAAGTACAATACTTCCCCAAAAATATTTTTCAGTGAACGGCCCACTCTAGTATCTTCTGTGTGGGTGCATCTGACAGTGATTCTAGTGTTTAGGGTTTCAGGTAACATATCATGTACATAAAGTGTGTGTATATATGTGCATGTGTGTATATATATATATATATATAAAATTCATATAAAGTACAAATTGTCTTTGAGTCATTCATGGACCAAACAAACCAACAAATGAAGTGGAATTAATCACCGGATGGTGGCACAGGTGGCAGCTGTGTGGTCATATATCATTAGTGTCAGTATCTGTGATTATTTCTGCCGTTAAAGAAGCAGATTTACATTTTAAACTTGTCCCTCCATCAACAACATAATATGAAATAAATCTTTATTGTCTGGGGTGGAGATCGACACTATTTACTTGTTAACATGCCTGTTTTTAAGGCCAGTATTCTGGTTTTAACCGGTTAAACCTAAACGACAGAAACTAGTTAGCCCACCATAGCTGAGCAGAGGTAGCCGAATAATCACTAGGCCGATTATCCGTGTCGAATGTGTTGAAACAAAATTAATTTGTTGCTACTGATTGAAATAAACTTCGAAAACCATGAGACGTTTAACACGACTATTTTCTTTTACTCACAGTAACTGTTGTGTCGGTCAGAAACGCCTCGCAGCCAAGATTAGCCTTCAGAGCTAGCGCTTCTTAGCACGGTGTCGGCTGTCCGTTTCTTCTTCTTTTCAGGAAAAACGTGTTGTATACAAAGCTTACTTCTTGATAAAGCACTGGTTAAATTAAAATTCTATTGTAATTGCTATTTTTCAGGAAAAAAATGAATGTCTTCAGCAGCAGAGACAGGGGTATCGTCTCTCCAAAATGGTGCTACTGCTGAACAGAATTCCTCCCGAGAAGAAAATGGAGAGGTTCTCATGACGCTGGGCGTCACTGAGATATCTCTCATGACGCTGTACGTCAACGCATCGACGTCACATCCTGTTTCGGCTGTGTTTATGCTCTGGTAAGATGGCGTCAGCGGCGTTAGTGGAGTCTTCTGCAGGTAAAGATGCTATCGCCGAGGGGCTGCTCGACCTTCTGAAACCAGCAATACAACAGCTCGACCTGCATGTACACTCCGTCAGGTAAATATGGGTGATGTTAGTTATTTATTGATCTTTTGTGTCATATTTTACTGTCAACCGAGCTAACAGGCTAACTTTGCTAACTGCTTGACAGTCCCGTGACTCCTTCATTGAAGTCATGAGCTGTCATTGTTCCTCTAAATGTCTCAAGATAGAATGAATTCATTTGTTTGCATTATATGACTGTTATGTCATTGTTGATTTCATTATAAATTTTACTAGTTTTGTGTTGACAGATGTCTTTTTTGTTTATTGTTGAAATGTAAACACTCAATTTGTCCTGCTTCTGAACATGCTTCAGTTCTTTCTAATGATGATATTTTTAATGTTTTTTTTAGAGAAAGCCAGGTAGAATTAAGAGAACACATAGACAATCTTGCAACAGGTAAAATTCCTTGGCTTTATTTACTTACATTGCCCCCCACCCTTTTCTTTTTCGTTCTTTTTTAATAATGATGTGAAATGTCTTTGTTAACTGGTTTGGTCGTGTTTTTCTGGCATTCTTGATTCTCTGCAGAATTATGCAGGATAAATGAGCACCAGAAGGTGGCTTTAGATTTGGACCCATATGTAAAGAAGCTGCTGAATGCCAGACGGAGAGTGGTACTGGTCAACAACATACTGCAGAATGCACAGGTCAGTGATAAGGAAGAGCTTATAAAGCTGCTCCAGTTGATATGATTAAAAATACCTAGAAAAGTACATTCAGTAAGTGCAGCTTTGACTTATACTAAACCTGCAGTCATCCTCAATTGTAAGGCCTTTTGGTAATTTTTTGTTTTCGTAGCTTTCAAACTAGGAATGCACTGATGCATCAGCTAAATATTGGCATTGACTGATACTGTCCCTTTGGCAAACACAGGTTATCTGCAAATAATTTGGGCATTAGTGATGAGTACCAAATTCTGCAGAAAGATCTTAGGGGGGCTCATGGCTTTGTCTGCTCTGAGCCTGCCAAAATTAGATTTGCAAATATTGACTTAAACCATGATAAAGCAGTTATTAAGAAGTTTTACACAAAGGTCTTTTGATAAGAAAATCATGCAAAGGCCTTTTTAGGGTTTTATCAGTGACACATTTAAAATCTATGTTGTTTGTTGACAGTTTGTGTTGTCACTTTTTTTGTCTCTTGGGTCCTGTGGGGGCTCTGCTTTTCTTGGGTACATGTAGGGGCTCCAAAGAAAATGGTTGGGAATACTGCTCTAGTGGCATATTTTAAAGATATTTCTGTGAATTATTTAGGCCTACATTACCAAGATGACTTTTATTTACACACCATCTTTAATTTTTTAATTGACACACTTGAGTTTGCTACAGCATCAGAGTGCAAAAATAATTGATGGGGCTGATCTTTTTATTCTGTTTGTGAAAATTCTCTCTTTTTGATGATCTGGATAATCTGGTTTATAAACAAGGCAGACAAGGCAGGAACTTTAAGCACATCCTCCTGTCTTTTCTGTTCGTTTCTTGAATTAATCAGTCTCCTTATGAAACATTTTTGAATATGTAAGAGCAGACAGAGCTATCTCAGGAGCAGCAGCATTGTCTCTGTGGATTGATGAATTAGAAGGAAAACTGTTTTTTCTTTTAACTTTTTTTTTTAACTTTAACCTGGTAGAGAATTTAGTCCCTCTTCTTTTAGATGTTGTTAATGTTACCGTCTCTATCCCATCAACAGACAACAGACATCAATCTGTCCTGCAGCTGGTTGTTAAATAGCATTCATAATGTGTTTAATTAGTTTAATTGCAGGGCTGTATCTTTTTGGTTGAGGGGGCCAGACCCTGATTTGTGCCGGTGGAAAATGAAGTTTGTGTGCACACAACATATCATAAGAATTTTTAAGGGTGCACCACCAAACCAAAGTGTTATAAAATGAGTAGTCTATTACAGTACACATTCTAATACATTGACTTATATACACACTCAGTGAGATGGTATTTTCATCCAAAAACAAGCTTGCACAGACACCAAAGACAGGCTTTATTTGATCAGTTTTTTTCATCAACTTCTCCCACAGCACACAAGTGTGCTGCAGCTCAGTGGTTAAAAATCCTGAATGTAAGAATATAACTACGCATGGAAAAGAACAACCCAGATTTCAAGCCCTGTGATTGTTCTGGATTATGTCAGTAACAATCAACTGCTGATCAGTATTTATTAACTCCACCTCCATTATAATATGCACAGATTCAGTAGCCATGGTTTTGTTTACACAAGCAGTAAAACAAGGAGGTTGGACTAAGAACTTGCATAAAATTTGCACTGCAGAGTAGTGACACACCGCCACACAAATCAGTGAAGATCACTACGGTATAGCTACAGTGCAGACTTGATGCAGAAATATAAACCATGCTTTAGCAGTCCCTGCTAATCTTTTCCAGCAACTCTCTCAAATACCAAAAGTATTTTTGTACTTAAATTTAACAGATTGGCATAAATATTGCAAGTAGGTATTAGTTTAATAGAAAACTTTGTTTTGTATAACTTAATGGAAATGAAATGAAAAGAGTGGTTCATGCACCTGAATTCTCCATAAATTCAACTATTTGCTTCAATCATATATTTGCCCTATCCAAGTGTGATGAAGCTTTTATTCACTGGGGGGAAAAGGAACTGAGACAATCGAACACTTGTATATAAATAATCATTTTGCATCCTTTGTGGAGCTGAAGGAAATGTACTCCCTTCCACAAGCCCATTTTTTTCAGTACTTTCCACTTAGACATTTTGTTAAGGGTAGTGTAAATGATTTTGAAAGCTTACCTAACAAACATTTTTTTATGAATTAATGAAGTTACCAGCTGATTCAAAACATCTCATGTCAAAATTTGTTTTAATGTTCTCTAAAGCAAACCGAGGTTCATCTGGTCATATCAAAGCCGCCTGGGAGGCTGAGCTCAGAGTGGAGTTTTCTGTGGATGTTTGGAGGGAGGGGATGGAAAAATCCATTAAGGCTCAATCAATGCAAGGTTGCAACTGATAAAGAAAAGATGGGCAAAATGTATCCTAATATTTCTGGCATTTGTGATAGATGGAACTTTGGGAAGGATACCATGAGTCATACTTTCTGGTCATGCTCAAAGATCGTCGCTTTTTGGCAGGACATCTTCAATTGGTATTGCAAATTACAATATAATGATTAAAACAGATGCACTGATTGCCTTGTTTGGTTGTCTTATGTGTTATTTTGTTTTTTTTTGTGGGGATACTGTGTCTGTTAGTATTTTAATGTTTAATTGTCTTGTATTGAGTTTGTGCAAAAAATTGCAAGTAGTCTCGCTCAGTTCAGTAAGGTACACTATTTTTTTTCATTAGCACTATCAAAAATAAGGTAAAGAATCCAAATAATTTATATGACCTACTTTTTTGGCACCCTTCTGTTAGGTTACGAAGCAGACTTATCTGAAAATAAAGGGTGGAGCTGGACTTAGTGCAGTCTATTTATTGATCAAATGAGTCCTTTGCAACTGTGACAGTAATGGATCAATAGAAATGCATATTTAAACAGATGTAACATCTTGTGGATTTTGATTGTGATTTCAATTCTATTTTAGTTTTTTGCAAATAATACCAGCCCATATCACTGCCACTCTGTCATGTTCATGGTGGAAGAAAGCATCACAGGGGCTTCAATGGACTATTACAACCAGAGCCACTCACCCTTATGTTTCTGAAACTATTACACTTATTACTACAATAAAAACTCAGCAAGTTTTCCGTAACGTAAGTATTTGTCTCTCCAGGAACGTCTGAGAAGACTAAACCACAATGTAGCAAAGGAGACAGCACGGAGGAAGACCATGCTGGAGGCATCTGGAGTGTTCACCACCCGCTCCCCGAGTAAACCCTGATCCTCCTCTTTCTCGCTGTCATCCTCCTCCAGCTCCATGCAGCATTAACCGTGAACTGTCCTGACCTGTAGGGACTCATCAGTACAGGAAACTGAAACACAATGAGGAGGATAAATCTTCCTCTAACATTCATCTGTCAATTTTTCAAATTGAACGCTGACACCCTGCACCGCTTTGTCAAAATAAAAAGTCTGTTTGCTGCTGAGCACCATGCAGCTGCACAAGTCTAACCCTGCAGAAAAATACGACATGGGACATTCATGAAAAATTTGATTACAACAATTTAAATACATTGCTTCTAGAAATAGGATCAATAATTGTAACCATGCGTAAAATGTTCATCATTTATCATCAGTCAGTTGGCAGAATCAATGGCAGCACTTGCAGTGAGTAATCACATTGATAAGAGTAATTGATCAATGTTTGCACCTTAATCTGTTGTTTTCTTTTGTTAATGGCTGTTCATAAATATGATCTGAATATTTCTTTAAGAAATGAAACTCAAAATGGCTGTTTCTCTATGTCACTAAGCATTAGACTGACATTAGACTAGACTGTTCACTCTCACACCAAAAACAACTACAGTGTTATTCAGCACACTCAAAGGAAGATTAAGATTAGTTAAGGCGATGCATCCACCTAGAGTCTAAAAGTCTAATATGTAACAGTTTACAGAATATGTTTGTAATATATGTGTTACTACACTGATGCAGGTGTTGTAATCAGCCATTTAGGGTTGTCTCAATATCAGAATTTCACATTTTAATAGGATTTTTGTAAAAATCAAAAAATATCAATACCTATTAGAGGCCATGGCAACAAAAATAAAAGGCATCCATTGTTGGTTAATTTTTGTTTCTTATAACAGTTTCCATAATAAAACTTAATTCTTATTTTTTGTTCCACTTCCCATGTTTCAGGCCATGTTTATGGGTGTAGCTGTAAAACTCTGCTATTATAAATGAGTTGTGGCAAAATCAACACAAAGTAAAATGTATAGAAAAGTAGTCTCCATAATTATGTATCAGAAAACTGCCTGCATAATAAGTGTGATGTCAGTTTTTATATGATATGTATTCATATTGTTCCCCTGTGACCTCTTGTATTATATTCTGTTCACTTATATTTATTGATTTATTATAGTTTCTGCTGTTCCACACAGCCTGCCAATTTAGCATGTTGTCCTGTTGATATTCCTACGCCCTTCACACAGTACACATTTCTCCTTTACATACTTTTGTATGCATTTTCATTTGTGAAAAAATACTGGCTCATTTTGAATTTGATGGCAACAACATATCTTGAAAAAGTAGGGAGTATGGATGGGGTGACAAAAGGTTGAAAAAGTTAGGGGCATTAATAAAAAACAGCTGGAGGAGCATTTTAAAACTAATTTGAATAGTTGGAAACAGATCAGTAACATGACTGAGTATGAAAGGAGTATTTTAGAGAGACAGAGTCTGAGAAATAAAAATGGGCAGAGGTTCACCAGTCTGCGCAAACTGCGTCTAAAATTTGTAGTACAATTTCAGAAAAATGTTTCTCAGTGTAAAATGCACAGACTTTGAATATCCTTGAATACCCCATGACTGTTGGTTGTACCATCCACAAATGTACGTTAAAGTTGTATCATGCAAAGAAGAAGCCATGTGTGAATACGATCAAAAACATTGCTGTCTTCTCTGGGCCAAACCTTATTTAAAATGGACTGAGGCAAAATGGAAAACTGTTCTGTGATCAGATGAATCACATCTTTAAATTCTTTTTGGAAACCATGCAGACTGTGTCCTGTGGACTAAAGAGGACAGAGACCATCCAATTTGTTATCGGCACACAGTTTGAAAGCCCGTATCTCTGGTGGTATGGGGTTGCATAAATGCCTATGGTGTGGGCAGATAACACATCTGGAAAGAAGCTATAATTGCTAAGGCGTTGCCACACAATGGTAAACATGGCCCTGTCCCTACTTTATCAAACGTGTGGCCTCCATCAAATTCATAATGAGCTACTATTTTTTGTGAAATGTTTAAATGTCTCAGTTTCAATATGTTTATGAGATTTGAAAATCATTGAATTGTTTTCATTCACATTTTTACACAGCGCCCCAACTTTTGGGTTGGACTTCATGTAATTTGAATTCAATTCTAAAAAAATAAAAATAAATAAACAATTTTAGGTATCACCTAAAATTTTCCAGAAGATCTGTTTGAAAAAACCTCAAACATTTCGTTCGTTTATAACTTACGAATAATACAATTAATCATACCATTTACTTTTAATTGGAAATGAGGATTCGGAGTCAAGAAAAGGTCTAGAAAAAACCCACGGAGCTAAAAGTGTTAAAAGTGTGGAGTGTATCTCAAATAACAGTTGCAGCTCGTGCCTCTGTGGAGGTGGCGGGAGGAGGGGGGGGGGGGTTAATCTCAGCGGCGCCACCTTAAAAAAACAGTCTCGCGGACCTGTCAATCTAGACGAACCAGACAGACCCTGGCTGGCGGCCTTGCTATGAGAGCCGCTCGCTGAATGGCTGAGAGCGACACACACTATAAAACCCCTCTCCTGATTGGCTGTAGCCTGGCGAGACAGCGACGCGCACGACGTCTCCCCTCTATTGTTATTGTGGCGTGCGCGAGACGAGCGGACAGGATGCACGAGGAGACAGTGAGGCTGATAAAACGATAAAACAGAGAAACCTTAACGCTAAATGAACGTTAGCTCGTAACATTAGCTGGATTTAAGCTAACGTTAGCGCTGCTGTGAACACTGATGTGATATTTTAGCGCTAAAAACATAAATATTAGCTCCTCTTTCACCATTAAACGATCAGTCTTCAACACTTGAGACGATCTTTCTGTCCAAGTTCTCCTCTCCTCATCGGCTGATGTGTAAGTACGAACTGTTTATCTCTTCCAACCAAACAGACAGACTAAATAACGACAATAAGACGAGGATATACACCAGTACCCCTCTGCTGTGTCCCTATTTCATTTTTACTCCTCATATTTCACCGTGTAGACTTGTTTGCCGTACATTTATCCTCTTTTCCTGTTTATATTTGTTAATTGTCCGGATAAAATAGTCCCTCCGCGTCTAAGTGAATCTTGTGTTTTATGAGGTGGTCCTTGAGCACAGCAGACTTGGTGACGCATGTGAATGTATGGGTTGTTTAAGGTAACAGTCCAATTTAGCTCTTATTTTTCTCCTGCTAAATCACGTTAAAGGAGGTTTAATTAAAAATGTACTGCCCTGAGGGAGTGTATTTAGTTGTAGACATTCAGGCCTGAAGGTAGGATAATGATGAACAGTGTGTTTATATAGAGGCATACATAGGTGTGGTGAGTGATTTTGATTGGATGCAAGTAGCAACAGTTACCTGGGAGTGACACTATAAATAATGCTTATTATACATAATGTATGAGTTATTATACTAAAATGAATAATAATAATGCTCCATAACGCCTGCGTTGCGCTTCAAGGAAGCCTTAAATGTCACTGTGCTGATTTTTTGGTTTTAATTTCAATACTGAAAGTTGGGCTGGGTAACACATTGAGTTTGTAAGGTACATACATATATGTTCTAATGAGATAAAGGGTAAGAAAGTGTCATTTATATGGATATGTTGATGTCAATAATGACGGATAAAAAGATGTCGGGCCTAAAGCTCTGTTAAATGATTGACTACAGTAAGAACCATTAACATTGACATGCTCATTGACCACAAGATCATTTATTCAAATGCTTAGTTAAAATGGGGAATTAACACTTAGATAAAATGAACCTTTATTTAGCCTTGATTGGGGTCAATTTGGTTATTACAGCGGCTCACAGAAGAGGGCAGAGTAATCACTCATATAAAAAATAAAGAAATTGTACCTGCAGCACTTAAAAACAAGCTGAAAAATAGCAGTAATGATGGTAGTATTATTTACACGTATACGTCAGTACACCTCTGTTTATGGAAGGACCAAGACCAGATAAGAAAAAACACAGTGTGTATGGAATTTATATAATATACTTTATTTATACACTAATTTAGAAGTATTTTTTAGTTGTAGTAAAAATTAACCTGTTAAGCCCTAGTCTCTTTTATTAGGGTACTGCATGAAATTTCCAGGCCATCTTTTAATGAGTATAACCCTGTAACTACAAGTTCTATTTGAATAATCAATAATGAAGAGGGTACTTGTGAAATTTGTTCAGAAGTGTAAATATGTGTATATATATTACTGGGTCAGAGTGAATCAAGTTGGCACACATTATAAATGAAAAATTTCATTATCGCCTAATTTTTTTTTTTTGCAATTTCAGCATATATATCCCATAGAAATAATGCAGTTGAAGTCCCAAAATCATCAGTAGGCCAAAGCACCACATTTTGACATTACCTGTTTCAACTTTTATGCCCCAAGAGGTTTATTAGGACAAAATAAGAAGATAAAAGAAGAAGATAAAATATCCAGGCGAAATGTTAGCACTATCTCTGCCATTTGAAAAATCTCAGGTATCAAACATTTTATTTACTCAGATGCCATTAAGGTGGTCACTGCTTCAAGGAATTCTTTTTCCCCCCTCAAATCACCCAGACCTCCATATAGTTACATTTCGAAGAACGTCTTTAATCAGAGTATTGCAACACAAATTCTGATGAATCGATTTAAATACCCCTTTGTTGGTATCACTTTCAGGATATATCCTCACATCCCTACTTTCCAGTAAGGGAATCGGGATTAATAAAAATTAACATTCCCATCCCCAGCTGTAGTATTAAAACATTCATCAAGGAGAGATGTAACATTACTTAAGTTTCATATCAAGATTATAGTGAACTGTAATAATAATAACAATACTAATACTACTACTAATAATAATAATAATAACAATAATAATGATGATAATAATAATAATTTTATGTGTATAGCACCTTTCGAAACAGTTACTTTACATCATAAAATAATAAATACAATGCACAATGATTAAAACAATGTTAAAAATTATTAAAAGAAACATTGACCTAAAGGGCTGCGCTTTAAAAGAGTAAGATAAAAACAGTCAGGTTATACAGACAAAAATCAAAATTTAACAGAGAGAACTTTATATTGGTGACAAGGTCTAACTAGATAATAAAACAACAGAACAATGTGCATAACACACAGAGGTTAGTAAAACCTTTAAAATAGATTGATTATAAAAAATGTTGTGTACAAGTAGGTTTTAAGGAGTGATTTAACAGAAGGCACAGACCTGAATAATATCACAGTTACCAGCACCGTTTGTTACTGTATTCTGAAAATGTTAAATAAGAACCTAAAAGTCATGTTAAACACTATTTGGTACTTGTTTTTCCTCTTGAAGCTAGCCGTTTTGCCTTCCCATTGATGCTATTGATGCCTCTGAATCCCTTGCGGCAGCATTTTCTGTGAGCCTGGAACTTGTGGGACTTTTGGGGACTTTAACGATTAAATCCACACCAGTAAACCTGATATTTGACGTCTTTTTATCCATTTTAATCGAAATTACGATCATTTATTACCACTAGCTTGGATAGCCTGTATTATTTTTATTTTATTATTTAGCAGTAAAACTCAATAATCAGCAGAAAAAAAAACTTTAGGGTCACAGAGATGCTGTATGTTATGGTTGTATTTGTTGGTCCATGTTCACAACGGTTCACACCGGTATTGGATCAGTACTCGGTATTGGCCGATACCCAACACCTTGGTATCGGAATCATATCGGTCCCAGGGACCTTTATTTTGGGGTCGCAGGCTTGGGTTTTTGCAATTTGTTTTTCACAACAGTGACCCACTAAAACAGCACAGCAACCTACTTTTGGGTCCCGATCCACCAGTTGAGAACCACTGGTCTAGCAAAATGAGTAAAGAAGATGGGCCTCTTAAATGAACTACAACTTATGTAAAATGGCCATTATTTCATATGACAGATGTTTTGAAAAAATATTTAAAAAATGTGTTTAAGTCCTCATGAAAAAAAATTATTTGAAATTAAAATTGACAGAACATTGAACAGTTAAATAATATATTGCCATAACTTTGTTTGGGAATCCTCTTCCTGGGAATTGTGAGTGATCACACTTTATTTCTTATAAGTAGTTATTTTTATGCTCCAATTTGTCATCATTATCCTCTTTTTTGTTAAAGGCACTTATTTAATGAAAATCATTTTAACATCTGGTACTTTGTGCATGAGTGTATTATTTCACATTCTAGCAAGAAATAAAGCTCTATCATTCACACAGTGGTCTAGTGATGCCCCAAAGCTGTTCTCATGCAAAAAAGGAATATTATAGTTGATTGATCAAAGTTGAATGTTTCATCATCAAATCAGATACACCCAGTTGTAACTTTCATGTTCTGAGCATGTTAGATGAATAATCTATTGTAAATACTGGTGTTTTTTAGGGATGCACAATATTGGATTTTTGCCAGTATCCGATATGCTGATATTTACAGATTCGTTTGAGCCAACACGATATCGTTATATTTAAATATGTTTTACATAGCTAAAAATTCAGTCCTTTAAACACAATTTTAGGTTTGAGGATGAAAAAAAATTTTTTTTTCCTAAAACACACTTTAACCCTTATAGCTCACAGCAATTTTTTTTCTTACCATGATGTCTCGTCTCGACTTTTTTTCTTAAAAAGCTTGTAAAACATTAACGCTGGGGTGCACAGTCAATCTCTATACATCCCCTTTTTCAGGACAACCTAGGCTATAAGAATAAAGAAGAAGAATACTACAGTAATTTCACTTGAATTTTGAAAAAGTTATAGGACTCTAAAGATAAAGGAAAAAAACAAATCAGAATTTGAAATTCAAAGATCATTATTGATAACACAGTAAACAATAGTGACTAAGCATTTTCTTTGCACAGACTTGTTCTTCCATCTCTTGGGGACAAAACAGTGAAAAAATAAACATTCTGTGAATAAAGGTTTTCAGAATATCTACATATATAGATAGATATATATATATATATATATATATATATATATATATATATATACATATATAAAGTACATGCACTTTTTTGCTGTTAGATTCAACTGTTGGTCCAGCCTAAAACTCAGCTAATTTATAATATATGTCGCCAAATTTTATAGTTGAGATCTGCTGAGATGCACAGCCAAAATATCGGATGTAAATATTGGCAAAAAAAATTTTTATCTGCCGATACCGATATCCGGCTGATAATATCGTGCATCCCTAGTGTTTTTATATGGAATGATTACAGTCTGCTGTATGTGATGATGAGAAATAATATTGAAAAATGTCTACATGAATTAGTTGAAATATATATTTTTGTGTTATTTCATCTATAAGATTTCCCAGCACAATTAATGTCATCCTGTTTGTATAGGGTAGCTGTCACCAGAATTAACCATTTGTAATCTAGCAGTCAAACTGACTTCTCCCTGTCTCTCTTGTAGGTTTAGAACTCTGGCCTTTCTACCGTTTAACATTTAACTAAGTTTAATACAAAAAATACAATAAGGTTTGAGTTTGATTAAATGCTACCAGCTGATCCTCCTCTCTCTATCTTGACAGGGACGGATTCAGAGCTGGGCCATCATGATGCCAGTGAGCTTTCTGGGCACTCAATGGCTGACCAACTCAACACCAGGTGAGCTGCACACTGCTAACATTCATGGCAGAAAGACTCGATGGGCTGAAAAAGTGTCCTGTTAAAAATTTCAGTCGATATGACTGATCTGTTAATTACACAGGTAAAGGCAGATTTCTTTTAGAATAAAAATGAGTTGGGGTCTCCCACAGGAAATATTTATCGCTTTATTTCTTATTTTTTGGTATATTCTTATGCTTCAGTTTGTCACAAAATTATATTTTCTTGTCAAATATGAACTTGTTTCATTCAAATAATAAATATCTGGTACTTTGTGATTGAATAAAAAAGTAATTATAGCACAAAATAAAGCTCCATCATTCACATGTTGGTCTAGTGATGCCTATGAAAGCTGTACTCTTACATCATTGGATTATAATCCAGATTGTTCAAAAGGCCTTCATTTTTAAAATATTTGCAAACCCATTTTTGTTTCTGAGTTCTTCCACTATCTAATAACCTGTTTTGCTTGCTTCTTTGCACAGACACACCAAAAATTAATAATAACATGTTTTTTATACATATTTCATGTGTCCTTTTACCATCCAGTTCACTGAACAAAGGCATAAACTCAACATTTGTTTGCTGTTTGAATTTCACTGAGCTTTGTTGTCTCATAGAAACTGACATTCTTTTTAAAGGTCAGAAGCACAGAACAAACAACCTCCACATGGAATAAATCAGAGTTATTTTAGGCTGTATTGTCCTCCATTTATATAGGTTTTCATACATGTTTTGTTGGAGAATATTTGTCACATGAAACTTTAACAAGGAGGTCTTTTAATGTACAGACTCACAGCTGGCATTGTTGTTTGTATGAGTTTTGGATTTGTCTCTCTCCCTGATGTGCGTTGATGGAAACAGAGGGCGATTAAAGCTGAGGATTTAAGGCTCGATTTTTTGCCCCCCCCCCCCAAAAAAAAAAAAAAAATGGAGAGACTGTCACAGACGGTAATAGGTCCAAATGGTCGGCAAGTGTGTGGCTTCAGTATAATTACTTTACTACTCCTGCAGAGTCGGACCCTCCCTGACCTGGAACCAGAAATATCAAATGTGTTTGATGGATATGATCCAGATAGCACTGTCTGACAGAATACCCTCAACAGCCAATGAGAGCATGCATACGTTACCTACTGAAGTTAATATCAATAATTCATTAAAACATTCACTTTTACTTTGCAGTGAGTATTGTCAGAACATTAGTGGCACATGCTGTAGGTTCACCTGACCCTAAACCTTCGCAGAGGCCTGCACATGTAGCAAATACGCACCTCCTTAAAGATGTAATTATGCAGTCTGCAAGCGCTGTGATTGGTCAGCTGGCTAGCACTGGGGGACTGCCAGTCTCTGAGTAATTTCTACAGGCATAATGTGTGTACTCTGCTGTGAGATAAATACCTGCAGACAAAACTGCATACTTGCCTACCAAACTTGTCAAAACGTTTGATGCTTTTTTGATACCACGTTTTAAAAGATAGAATGTCTATTATTTTGTTTTAAATCATACCAACGCTTTTAAGAAAAAACAGATTTACATTCATATTTCAACCCATAGATGCCATGAGTGACAAGAGAGAGTGCGCAATAAGTGTTGGTGTCCTGTTGGTAAAACTGAGAAGTGATAACACAGAGAGAAGATGTTATTTCCTGTTTGTTTCACAGCAGTTAACGTAGTTAGAAACACACCAACAGCTCTGCACCGACACAAAGGAAGACTCAGAATTTAGTTGGACTGATGTAGACGTGCCTCTCTGCTCCGCCCTCCATCACAGCCGCTGTCTTCTTTTCCGTATGCACACATTAACATCAGTGTCTGTTATGGACACATAGAGGGCAGAGGAGACACTGATGTCTCCTGGTCAATGAAAGTTTTCCTTTACATCCAAACATGCAGACTGATGACAGCCTGACAACCCTGCACAAACACTGACACCCTTTAATAACCTTAATGTGAAAAAAAAGAAATACCGAATCACTGCAGACACTTCTTCTGGTTTATTTAGGATCATTTAGAGGAAAGATTTGATTTTAGGTTTGGTTACCCCACACATTATTTTAGGAAAATCTGTTTTATTATGTCCCAAAATCAGTATTTCACATTTTGGTGTGTGTTTATTGTTAGTAATCATTTCTCATTTGTAGGAGGGAAATAAAGAAAAACTGAACTAGGTTGACACTAGGGTGTCCAACAAGTATTGTATTGTATTGTAGAGCTACATGGACAGACTAATACACACGTATGTTCTGGTTGTTTGCATGATGCCATTGATGTTTTCCCACCAGAAGGTGTGATTTACATGTTAAATTTCTTTGTTTAATTTCTGTCCCTTATTTTTAAAAAGCTGAAGATGATTTTTGTTTCCAAACTGTCCTTCCTCTGTCGTGTGCAGCATCATGTCGGTAAATCCTCCCAGCAGTAACGACGCCTGCCTCAGCATCGTCCACAGCCTCATGTGTCACCGGCAGGGCGGGGAGAATGAAGGCTTCGCCAAGCGGGCGATCGAGAGCCTGGTGAAGAAGCTGAAGGAGAAGAAGGACGAGCTGGACTCGCTCATCACTGCCATCACCACCAATGGCGTCCATCCCAGCAAGTGTGTGACCATTCAGAGGACGCTGGACGGACGCCTGCAGGTCAGTTTATGCTCGCCATTCATCAAACATAAGGACTACACTCAGGTTTCATTATCATTATGTTTAATTTCTACTGCATGTGCGTGGTGCAGAACACTTCTGTAAATATTTTACTTCAGTGTTCAGTTTCAGATACTTTTATATTTGCCTTGCAAAATGTGCTGGCTCTCAAAGCAATTTGGACTTTTTCCCATCTTTTCTCCCTTGTTAGGTCATAATCCTGCATTTAAAGGAAACGGTGGAATACTGGTCAATAATTAAGTCTATGGATCAAGCTTGTTTCTTTATATGGATCAATTTCAGACATGATTTTCTTTGTTCCTGTATTGTTTTTGTGCTTTAACCAGGGTTTTTTACTCCAGACCCTTGGGAGGTTGGTGGCCCAGTTGAGCGAGAATAATATTTTTATTCAGTGCCGTCTGCCTTCTGACTCAAACACAGAAGCGCTCACTCCCTTTACACTGTGTTACATCATACTAACACAGAATTGCGCTGCTGTAAGGCTAGTCAAAGTGATCTGAAGAATCTAAAAATGGTAATTTTTATGCTAAGAAGCAGCTCTGGGTTCCTTTAGTCAGTATGAAAAATAAATATATATATATATATATTTTAAGATTTATTTTTGGGCTTTGTATGCCTTTATTGACAGAGGAGTACAGTGGACAGAATTGGAAACAGGGATGAGAGACGGGGGAAAGTGCCACAGGCCGGACTCGAACCCAGGCCGACCTCATACATGGCACACGCCTTAAACCACTAGGCAATCTGCGCCCCAAAAGAATTAATATATTTGAAGCTTTTCTGGTAAATATTTGTTTTGAATAAGCAGGACACTCATATTGGCTCTTTAAATCAAATGTACAAAAGTATGTGGATAGTTTTTGATGCTTTTTATAAAATATATAAAAACAACAACAACCCAAGTGATGTGAGCAGCAGTTAGCTGAGGAAGAAGGCAACAGTCCGATTAAGATTTGGTTACTCATGTGTTATGATTACTAGCTGTTCACTCTGTTTTTGTCTCATTAATGCTCTGTTTTTTTCTAGAGCTGTTATTGGTTATGACTGGGATAGTTTGAGTTCTGTGGATTTTTTGGATGAGTTATTCTGATGCCGTTCTCTCTCCTCAGGTGGCAGGCAGAAAAGGTTTCCCTCATGTGATTTACGCTCGTCTGTGGCGTTGGCCTGACCTCCACAAAAATGAACTCAAGCATGTGAAGTTCTGCCAGTACGCCTTTGACCTGAAGTACGACAACGTGTGCGTGAACCCATACCACTATGAGAGGGTGGTGTCTCCAGGCATCGGTATGTCCTGATTGTAACAGCTGTTTACTGACACTTTTCCGCCTAAGTTTTAATTTGATGCTCTTTGTGTTTCCTCTGACAGTCGGTCTCAGCCTTCAGAACACTGGTGAGTTCTCTACTACAGCAACACATCATTTAAAGGAGAGGGTATATCTTTTATTTCTTGGTTCCTTTCCATACTATTATGAGGTAAACGCATTTAAAACAAAGCATATTGGATATCAGCAAAAATCCCATACTGGCGTCCCTTCCAAAACTCAGTGTCTGTCACGGTTTGTCAATACTGTAAATATGTTGAACCAAGCGTAGCATTGGTTTAAAGGCAAATTTTCTCTTGATAGCATCACAGTAGAGTCTGTTGCTTTGTCTGCCGCCCTGCAATGTTCTTTTAACATCATGTCTTGCCTCCTGAGATCCCCCTTCTTCCAGCTGTGAGTTGTAGATTTAAACAAGCAAAATGTCTTCACTTACTTTTTCCTCTCTTTGCTTTGGTCTTTATCATGTTACTCTGTATGTTCTCTATGCAGATGTAATAGTCTGTACTGATGTGTCCTCCTCCTCCAGCACCTCCAGGTGGGCTGATCAAAGAGGAGTACATCCATGACTGCATACAGATGGACCTTCCGCCCGGCATGCCTCTGTCTGAACACCAAAATGCCATGAAGCTGCCCCCACCAGACCACTATGGCCAGCCACTGCCCCCTCCACAGCTGCCCTCCGAGCCCCATGGACCCCCACCCGTCAGCCGATACACCAACCTGCCCGTCTCACCCAAAGGTCAGTCCAGAGATATCTTTAATTTGACTTTTAAAAACAAGTCAGAGGTTTCAAGTTTGATGTGTCCCCCCTCGGCTCCTTAGTGTCCAGCTCTGGACCCATGATGCCTCTGCAGGGAGGTCACGGTGATGGCCGCCTCCAAACCGCGTCCCCACAGACTCCAGTCATGACTCCGACACCTAGATCTCCAACTCCAACCCAGCCTCCCCCTCATCAACAGGCACCTCAGCAGCAGACACAGCCCCCCCACCAACAACAGCCCCCCCACCCCCCTCCTCACCCCCATGGGCAGAACGGATACAGCAGCAATAAACACGCCCAGAGCCAGGCCGCCTTCCACAGTGAGTAGTATACACAAGCAGATAGAAGTACATATATATTTGCCAAAAAAGCTTTCAAGTGCATTGAAATGTTTAAGAGTTTTATAATCGCGTATGACAAAAAATCCATAATGATGTTCTTTTATCTGTGTAGCTTTATTGAATCCTGGAAGTGATGTAGAAAGAATAAAAATCTATTTTAATGATTTCCCTGTCATGCAAATTTAAAGTGAATAAATGCACAACAAAGGTCAAACACACCATGATGGTGTTAAGTATTAAAGTTAAGTAAAAAGGTAGGTTATATATAGAAAGAGTGTTGAACAAAACAGAAGCTTTTCTAAAAACGTAGGTGTAGAGAAATGTTTGAATAATAGTTAACTTTCTGTCTAGTGGCGAGACATCAAAATTTGACTTACCATCACAGCCGTGCCCTTTGAGTTTTGTGCATGAACTGAAGAAATGTCTACGAGGTCTTTTTTGACTCTACGTAAAAATAATAGTGGATTGGTTTCATGTTGTAGGGGAAATTAATCCAAGAAGGATGCATGAAAATGTCAAGCATTTGACAATGTCAGTGAAAATCAGAATTATATAAAGTGCAATGCAAGGCAGATTGGTACAACGTGAACATACTTACATTTATGTATGTGCTGATGATCAGTGACAGCAGGTTTGATTTTGTTTTATGTGGTGTGTTGTTCCAGATGTTTTTGCCCTTAATTGACAGCACAGACTTTCCAAAGGTGGTGTGTCTGAATGGCACCTCACAGTCCCTTCTGGCATTGGTCCTGGTGGTTTTGCCACTGTTGGCTTTCAGCTTATTTTGCTCGCCAGTAGTAATTTTTCTGCAAAGTTTTACAGTTGTGTAACTATTTTAAACCCCTAAAATACTACTTCCAGCTTCATGGCGAACATAAAAATTGCTATGGCCGCTGTGCTGGATGAAAAGTCATGGCTTTCATAGTTATGCATAGCAAAGGTCTTTGGATGTTTCTCAGCAAATTTGAGTAGGATTTGATCAGCCATGAACGAGTCGTAGTAAATAATAAAGGAGCAGGAACTTTATTTTGCCAGTAGGTGGCATTGTGGCTATTTCAGATATTTCAAATTTAGATGCATTCAGGATGGGAGCCAGGTACGGCTTTTGGTACACATCAGGACTGAAGGCTTGCACATTTTACAAAGCAAATAAGTAGGACCTGACCTTTGTCGTTCACATAAAGTTTGGGTCAGATCAGGCAATGTACAGCGGAGAAGAAGATAACCCCCCCACCCACCCACACACACACTTTTTAAGTTTTGCACACAAGCAATTTTCATCATTTAGATTTCTTTCAGCTGTCTACTAAAATTCATGTTGATTTGATGAACACACTAAGAGGAGTTGATTCTAGAAAGATGCCTGGAAAATGTCCAAAAATTTTTTGTTTTTTGCAAATTTTCCAAAATGGTGGACATCCTGTGGGGCATTCGACATGATGACAATAACTTTTTTTTTTTTAAAGTCATGATGACTGATATTCCTACAAAATCTCATCTTCCTAAGTGAAACTCACTTTGGGGGCTGCCACTTTGAAAGCTGCTGTGGGGGTCTATTGAGCCAATTTTACCCACCTCGATTAGAGAAATATCATACTTTCCCCAGGCCTGATGTGCCTTCCAAGTTTGGTGAGTTTTTGAGCTTGTTTAGGTGCTGAAAATTGAAGAAATACAAAAAAGGAAAGAATCCTTAGGATTTCAAAAGGGCCCTCACATCATTGGTACTAGGGCCCTAAATATTGTTTACCTCTGCATCTTCTAGCAGTGTGGACAGGCAGCAGCACGGCCTCCTACACTCCCATTGGACCTCAACAGAATGGACGTGGTCACCAACAGCCCCCCCTCCACCACCCGAACCACCACTGTAAGAAATCCTTCACTACCACAGGTTTCCAAACCAGATATAAACCAGATTAATTAAAACCAAAGCATAATTTCCTTCAGAGTAATCTGCTCATTCATCTTCATTCAGGGTCTCAGCACCATGGCTCTGCCTCCTTCCCTCCTTCGGTGTCCAACCATCCAGGTAATACACACCTGATCTTGACTGTCCTCTGCATGTCAGCAACGTCGTTGCCTCTGGTTGTTGAAAGATAACGTATCTCTACAATACCTGAGTGGTGTATGTGCTCACTGATGCCTGTCTTTATGTAAATGTTTATAACTATATAAAATATGTATTTATATCATCTATTCTCTTTACTGGATGGAGGAGAGACTGCTTCACTCCTATATGATGAGGCCTTTCCATGTTAATGACATCAAAAATTTCAGAGATTGTATTGAATATTTGGGCTGTTTTAAAAAAATGCAGTTATACATTTTGTTTGTTTCACATGTTTCTTTGTGTGTGTTTTATATTTACCTCCACCAAGGAGGTTATGTGATCGGCAGGGTTTGTTTGTTTGTTAGTTTGTTAGTTTAAAGTTATGGACGAATTTTGATGAAATTTTTAGGAAATGTCAGAAATGGCATAAGGAAGAACTGAATAGGTTTTGGGAGTGATCTGGATCACCATCTGGATCCAGGGATTTTTTAAAGGAGTCTTTATTATTGGGAAATAGGGCTAATGGCTGAGGTCTGCGCTCTCTGAGTGTTTTTCTAGTTATTTATGTTTTAAATCTTATTGCATGAGATTTGCCAGTTGTTTATCTTTATTTATGTGTATGAAAAGAAATCTTAACTGTAAGGTGTTTAACTAACTGCTGGCTTCGCAAGTATATGCAAAGTTTCCTCCGTTTCCAGATGCACAAAGCATCCATCAGAAAATAACAGAGACTGAGTGATTGTTTGAACCATAATCAGACTTTTGTGGGTTTCTACACGTTTTCTGTCCTGGTTGTTAAGCCTCCTTTATTCCTGTACTACAACTCCAATCATTTTGGAATTAAATATAATCAGCAGAACCCTAAATTATGCTGATTTTTACCTCTGCCAAGGAGGTTATGTGATCGGCAGGGTTTGTTAGTTTGTTAGCAACATAACTCAAAAAGTTATGGACGGATTTTGATGAAATTTTCAGGAAATGTCAGAAATGGCATAAGGAAGAACTGATTAGATTTTGGGTGATCCGGATCACCATCTGGATCCAGGAATTTTTTAAAGGATTCTTTACTACTGGGCTTAATACAATTGTTGAACTTTTTCCTTTTATGCATGTTCAATTTTAAAGAGAAAGTTACCTACAATATTTAAAAAACAAAATAAAACCTTGGAAATCTAAACTGTCTTTCCATCTCACAGTTTCCAGTGGTGTCTCCTTTGCAGGTCCAGAGTTCTGGTGCTCCATCTCCTACTTTGAGATGGATGTTCAGGTTGGCGAGATGTTTAAGGTTCCCTCCAGCTGTCCTGTGGTCACTGTAGACGGATACGTCGACCCATCAGGAGGGGACCGCTTCTGCCTCGGCCAGCTGAGCAATGTCCACCGCACAGATGCCAGTGAGAGAGCCAGGTGTGAGGAAGAACACCTCATTTAAGCCATTCATGCATTTATTTATCCACAAAGCTTGTTCACATGATGTTGTTGCTCATTTTTGGTTTTATCAGAGAAACTGCACATCTTCTGTAATGTGCATTTTAATGACTAAACCTAAACAAACTCAATTAAATTTCACGGCCATCTTTTATCCTTGTGGTGTCCTGATGTTTCCTTCGTTGTATTCCAGGTTGCACATTGGTAAAGGTGTTCAGCTGGAGTGTCGTGGTGAGGGTGATGTATGGATGCGCTGTATGAGTGATCACGCCGTATTTGTTCAAAGTTACTACCTCGATCGAGAGGCGGGTCGAGCACCAGGCGACGCCGTTCACAAGATCTACCCCGGGGCCTACATCAAGGTCTGGATATGGATCTTAAATTACACTAACCATGTTTATATTCTCTGTTTTAACATAATATTCCTTCTTGTTTTTTTAGAACACAACCTTCTCCAGCTGTGGTGTCACTCAGCTGTCTTATTCCTGTTCATTTTGTGTTTCCAGGTGTTTGACCTGCGGCAGTGTCACCGGCAGATGCAGCAGCAGGCGGCAACGGCTCAGGCTGCAGCAGCGGCTCAGGCAGCCGCTGTGGCAGGAAACATCCCTGGTCCAGGCAGTGTCGGAGGGATCGCACCTGCAGTCAGTGAGTGGCATTCAGACTTTGTTCATTTAACGTTAACAATAGAAATTTAATTTTATTTTATTTATTTGATTTTATGTAAGAAGGAAAACCTCATGGAGATTAAAAATCTAATTTACAGGATTATCCTGACAAATAGCAAAAGTAAATTTTGTAACTGAATCACAGAGCGAAGACTGTAAGTTCCAGTACTTTTCACATGGGTAAAATCATACAAGTATGGTGGAAGAAGATTTAATAAAGCCTTATAAATAAGGATCTGCCAGTGATTTAGCCAAAGAGTGGTCAAAGAAGGCCAACCAACTTGATAAATGTAGAAATGAGGTAAGTGTCCAGCATTTTCAGTGCTTAGTGCCCTGAGCACAAAAACACCCTCAGCTCAGCTGTTTTTTTTTTTTTTTTTTATCACAGTCAGTAAATAGACAAGAAGTCCTAGTTGTTAATGCTTAATTTTACTCAGAGGTACCTGTTAACAGTGACCTGAAGGCATTACGGTAAACTTCCTAGCCAAAACATGGGGAGGTGGGCTGATGATGTTCTTGCCTTCCTTTTGCCTGAATCTCCTGGTGGCTACTCAGACCTCGAGTGAGCTATTGATATGTTTTTGAATGTATTAAATGAGCTTTCACACCACTTAAAACAAACAAGACTATCCAGGCGACTGGACCAGGTTGCGTTTAAAGTGAACCAGACTGGCATGGAGTAAAAGCAACCAAAGACTAGCTCAACACAGATCAGTGTCAATAAAAAGTAAGACTAGTTTTCATCAAGGAGCCTTAAGTGAGACTAAATGTTGGTGCTGGTTTAGCTCAGTTGGTAGAGCAGGCGTATTGAATTAAAACAAAGAAAATGACGTTTTTTTTTTTTTTAATTAAAAGTAAAGACTTAGGTTTAAGAAGGTTTTTTTGGCTAAAACTGGACTAAAGTGTGTTTTAATAGGTTTTGTCAGCTAAAAAAAGGTAAAAAATGATTTAAAGAACATTTTAATCATAAACGTTAAATGTAAAACAGCTGCCAAAATTGTTGTGTATTTGACAGTAAATTTGGGATAGGTTTAACTGCCTTGCCCAGGCTGTCATGCATGAGGTATGGCTATTAGATGATGAGACTGCACTTGAAGGTCGGGTATTAACACAAAACAGCTGTAAGTTTCCAATAAGTGACATCTGTAGTTCACTGCTAACTACCGATTGAAAGGCACGTGTTTTTGCTAAGGCGCTGGAAAATGAGTAGGTTAAAAGTTGAGCAACGCTTTAACTCAAAGTTTTTGGTAAAATGAACAATTGATCACCCTCCCAATTAGGGGGGGAGTATTGACAAGAATCTGGTGAAATGATACATATCGCAATACAAGGGTGCCCATATCAATAAAAATATATTGCAATATTCTTGTAATTTAACATTATATATATATATATATATATATATATATATATATATATATATATATATATATATATACATATGTTTATTTCTAGAAATAAATAACTATGTAATTTTAAGCTAATATGTAATATAACAGAACAGAATTAAGCTATTAATAAAAATGCATTAACATTATATGTATAGTATACAATAGGGGTATAAAGGTATGTGTATTCGTACCGTACCGATTCGGTATGGGCCTCTTGGTTTGGTACAGGCGTGTACTGAACGGATACAGGCGTGTACGAAGCTCACATACAGACAGAAAACCAGAGCGCAACTCACTGTCCCACTGTCCTGACACCATACAACAGCACAGCAAGTGACAGCAAACAGCCTGAATATTCACAGATAAAAGTGTCCTGTGTAGGAACACTTTGTTTCCCAGTAAAATACAACAGTGGACAAAGACAACAACAGTAGCGCTGACTTTATTCAGCAGCTGTGTCGCTGACAGCACCTTGTCTTGCTGATCAATCAAAGGATTTTAAAAAGCACCACTCAAACAAGAACTTCACTGTAACAAGGAGGAACAACAAAGTCTCACCAGCCAGTTATGAATGTCCTATTATTCAAGATCTTTTTTATTGTAACACTGGTACTCTGGCTCTTTGGATCAAATTAATTTTACCTTCAGCTGTCAGCCTCGGGGTAGGGGGAGAGGAGACTCCTTCATGTCTTCAGCTGCGTCATAGATGAAGTTTTCCTCAGAATTCACACAACTCTAACAGCTTTTTCCGCCAAGATGGGCTGTGAAAAGTTCTCCTGAACTTTGTAGTAGGTCACATTAGTTAAAAAAGTAATCTAGTGCTGAAGTCCGTGTTGAAATCGGCAGGATAGACACCAATTAGCATACCTAACAAGCTAACGCATGGTTGTATGATGATGCGTTCAAGTTGGTTTGGCAATTTTAGTGTTTATAGAATGGGTATAAATATGTCATCATATCGATTAAAATAACCTAGTAATTCAAAAATGTATTTATTTATAAATATTTAAATTTAAATGTAATTTATTCAGCCTATTTATTTTAATACAATTCCATTTTTAAAAATTAAAAATTGAATTTTATTTATTTGCTTCAATTACCGTACCAAAAATGTACCGAACCGTGACTTCAAAACCGAGGTACGTACCGAACCGACATTTTTTTGTACCTTACACCCCTAGTATACAAATAAAAAATATATGGTGTATTATAAAATATATGGTCCTGCATCATCTAGATGAGGATTTTTCCCATTTGTTGTCATGAATAAAAATGCTTTCAGGATTTCTTAAAGAGAAGTGGAAAAATAAGTCAATATAGAGTAAATGTACTAAAATCTTTAATATTTCATGGCACATCAGCTTTTATGCTCAATGTAATGACAAGGTGCTTGTGGAGGAAGACTGATCCTCATGTCCAGCTGTAAGGACTGATGGACTGTGTTGTGAGGAGGGTATGAAGTGATGGGCCAGGGTTTTTTTTTTAAGTTGTATTATGGAAGCCATCATTCTTAACGACACCACGATAGCACAGGTCCTTACAAAAAAAAAAAAAGTATTGACTGGGTAATGATTGTGGCAAGAGTAAAAATTAGCAGTAGCTTCGGCAGGCTTCTTTCATTTTAGCTGTTAGCTGCTTAACTATTGCTATGATGTCTCGTGCTCAGGTTCGTTGTGTTGTCCAAGTATTTCTCTTTGGCATGGCATATCTTAAAAATGGCTTGAATCCTGTAGAAGTCTGTGCTTTCTTTAATGTTTTGGAAGCCAAAACAAACACAAGTCCACATATCTGCTGCAAATGCAGCAGAAGCTGCACTGCTGGGTAGGCACGAGCAACTTGCTTGCTCAGACAGGAAGTCTTGCATGATCTCGTTGTCTAAGCAGAAGAGAAGAGGGAAGAGTCAACTGCTTGCTGCCAGCTGGTGGTGCCTGCCGCCAACTAGCGGTCAGGGGGTGAAATTACACCACAATCGCCCCAACAAAGTAAATTATTACTATTAAAAATATAGATACAGTATTGTGCTGCGAAATATCGCGATATATCAGTGGATATTTTCTTCCACCCCTACTCCCTATTCACCTGATCTAGCATCGTGTAACTTTTTCCTAAGATCAAATCTGTGCTCAAAGGAACCTGTTTTGCGTCTGTGTCAGAAGTTAAGGAAAGAACAACAGGGGTTCTGAGACAACTGTCTGAAGAAGACTTACTGTACTGCTTTGATCAGTGGAAGACCTGAATGCAGCAATGTGCTGATACAGAAGGAGAGAGTGTTGAAGGAGAAAGACATTGAATAATTTATGCTCAATAAAATTGTATAACAGCATTAGTCTTGCTTTTTAATAGCCATATCTCATATATTCATTCTAGGTTTATCTGCAGCAGCAGGGATCGGCGTGGACGACCTGAGGCGGCTCTGCATCCTGCGGCTCAGTTTTGTGAAAGGCTGGGGGCCCGACTACCCCCGTCAGAGCATCAAACACACCCCCTGCTGGGTGGAAGTCCACCTGCACCGCGCTCTGCAGCTTCTGGATGAGGTGCTGCACACGATGCCTTTGGCCGACCCGGGGCCTGCTAACTGAGGACCACGACCACGTTTAAGTCCCTGATGTGGATCCTCTGAATGTGCACACAGACACACACTTTAGCTTCAGGCCAAAAAGAGAAAAAAAAATCAAAGAAAATCAATCAGAAACAGAGATCATGCTCGTAACAATCAATGCACCCACCCACATACACTGTAACCAAAATGAGTGCTGATGTCTTTGGGATCTCCCTCTAAAGTCTGGAGTTCTGACCAATCGCTCTCCTAAAGATGTTCATATGCACTGTAGAAATCCAGGGATTTGTTTCAGAAATCCAGTTCCCTCGTATGCAATCTGGATTTCCTCTAATAGTTCTGCACATTCACTCATAAAAAAAACACACACATGTAAAAATCACTCACAATGAAAACACTCCTGACAGATACGTGCTTACCTCCGAATCATGCTGATGTAGACGTTTGGATTATTAAGGAAAGCGGTGTAACGTCATCTCTGTGCTCGTACTGTGCTCTTCACTGTTAGCATTAATAGCTGGTTAGCCCTCCTACAGTATAACGCCCAGCTCAAGCTGTATTATTTTTGTACCAAAAAGACTAAAAAGCCAAAAACAGTTAGCTTTAAAGTGGTGTTGTTGTTCTCTGTGATGAAGCAGTGCTACCCCGTGTGTAACCAAATGGTTGGTGTGAATCACCGGAACCAGAATACCTCATAACTGCAGTGCAAAGTCACCGTTTAGTTTTTATCGCCTGAAGCGCACACATACATCATCGCTGACGGAGCATGAAAACCTTATGATAGCATCCTGACTCTAACACAAAATTATCTCTATGCTTTTTATCTGATTTAGCTTTAAAATGCACCATCAGGTAGTTCAGAAAGGAACCTCAAATACTCATGTCTTTAACCCAGATTCTTTTTTTTTACTTAATTAAGGCCCAAAAATAAAAGAAAGATTTCTTCATCTGCGAAGTCTGCAACATAATCCTGATTAATCCAAGATTGTCCACTAAAGGTTTTGTTTTAGTCACAAATAGGTCGTTTCCACCAAGCGGTCCGGCTCAGTTCGGTGCGGAACGGCACACATATTTTGCGTTTCCATAGAGCAAAAGTTGGAAAGGGTCCCAAAAAATGGCCCATACCGTCCCACTTTCCAGCACCCTTCCGTTGGGGTACCAATCTTACCTATCTGTCCCAAAAAGGTGGAGCTACACACACAACAATCGGAGGCCACACTGACGTCACATCAGAGCGCAACATAGCAGCTCGGCTCCGTGCAGCAAAAAACGGGAGAGCAACGGACTAATATCTGCTTAAATTGAGGATATTTGGACTCGACAGAGATCCAAACTGTTTCCTAGTCTGTGGATATTGATATATGGCCACAAATCAAGTTTCCTGATGTTTATCTTGTCCTGATTTTAAGAACACAAAGCAGAACCTGAAGGAACACATCAGCCTGGTCTATCCTTAATGGATGTGAAACTTTAGAAGCCTTAGATCAGTTCATTCTCTGTACTGTAACTAGTTATTCATCTAAGTAGCTGGACCAGCAGACTCGTGCTGTCTGTGACTTCACATGCATAGCTTTTACAGCCCGCCCACCAAGTGAGAGCATGGGTGTCTGTGGAAACGCAAACTTATTTTGGGGTTGAGCGTACCAAACCGTACTGAATCAAACCGGACCCTTTGATGGAAACCAGGCTTAACAGGCTGATACTGCTGTTCCAGGTGTCTGGCAGTGTGTCCCAACAACACAAGCAAACTTCAGCAATCAAATCAGCTAAATCCAGTTATTCTCTGTTGGTGTGTCCCAACAGCCCACGAGCAAAGCAGTGCAATGCAATGTTTTGTTTTTACTCCATCTTTCTATTTTCCCTTCAATCACTCGCTTAGACGTGGACGGGGATTGAGAAATGAGGGAGACTGACAAGGCGCTGGGAGTGTCCTCTGGGAAAAGGCTCTTGAATTTTTTCACTTCTCTCTCAAAGCTTGTGAGGTTTTGCACTTTAGCCCAAAACACGCCAGTGCTGTCTGGCGTACGTCCGAACAATCGCCCACATTATTTTCTAAGTATAAACCCACACTAGTGGGCAGATAAACCTGGACACAACGCACCAAGACACTTTTATACAGAATATTATCCTGGGAGAAGAGCTGTTTTGTACATCTCAGCCACCATAGTAGCAGCTCTGTTTGAGAGCACAGAAGCAGATTTAGCGCCATCTTCCATTTAAGGTGTAGAAAACGTGGGAGGCCTTGGTTGCTGGTTAAATACCACTGTTCTTATTGTTTTTTTCACTCACATTATAATATGAACTAAAGTGAAAATTTATCCCATATTACATGATGAAAAGTTACTACCCTCTGATGTTTCTCAGCCAGCTCTTTCCAAGGAGACAGCTAAATTGACACTAATGAAGTGGTTGTGGTTAAAGGTTTACTCTAGCATTAATTTCATCCATGCTTTGCTCCATCTCCAGCGGCAGCTGGTAATAAATAGACTCAAAGACTATTTTGAGTAAATATTTGTCACTCTGGAAAAATTACTCCCCAGAGATTGATCGTTGACACATTGCGGCTGGATTGTGCTACACAGTAAAATATTTAGTTTTAATTTAACTCCATAGTATTAAATTGAACACTTTTTTGTGTTGATATAATTCTCACCAGTTAAGTTAAAATCGAACACTTTGGAAAGTTTTAATATTTAAACTGTCTCATAGTGTCAATTTTTAACACTTACAGTGCTGGTTTTTTACACATTAAAGTGTACTTTTAACACAATATAGGGTTTTTTCCTTTTACTTTATATGTAAGTTTAAGCTTTCAAGTGTTGCCACCTTGCATTTAATAATTTGCTGCTATCAGGCCAAACCCTCATCTCTCCAAAATCACCACTTTCCAGTGTAGGAAAAAACAGTTTTATTTGTTGTTTGTTTGTTTGTTTGTTTGTTTGTTTTTTACAAAAGATTAAAAACTAACTGGTCATAGTCAGCATCTTTTATGACATTTATTATTGGTTAAATTTTTTTTAAAACAAAACAAGAAAAGACAGATGTCAAGGGTGAACAAAAGCACTGATAAATAAGATAATAAATAATGGAGATATGAGGTTTGGGCCTTACCCCAGCAAACTGTGGCTGAATCAGATATCTCTTGGCGCGGAGAAAAGAATCAAATGTAGAGCTAGGAAATGCACGCTGGTAAAGCAAAGCATTCCATCCTTTACTGAAAACCGTCCTTTGCCACAGGCAGAAAGTCACTAACTCAGTGGATGTCTTCACTCGTGGTGCAGAAGTGCCTAACATCAAAAACAACAACAATCTACCAGAAACATGAGCAAAGAAATCCCAACAGGGATCGTTGTACAAAAGGCAACATTTAAACACACCTGAACGTATAAAAATAGTGTTAAAGACATCTAAACACTCTGCTCAAGGGCATGATGGGAAAACTTCTAGATTTTAAGTTGCCATAGACGGAGCTTAGACCAGTTGACTCTTTAAGGAGTTGGACTTGCATGGATGGATCAATACTGTCAAAAACTCTGACACTGACGGCGGTTTCACTCAGAATTGAGTTAAAAAATACACTTTGAAAGTCAAAATCAACTCTGAAGTGAAATTGTAGCTGTTTAGGGGCAAAACTAAAGACACGTCATATGACGTGACTCCAGTGTGTTTTGGGCTTAGGAGTGCTACGTATAGAAAATGCTTGAAGCCTTTGGTGCTGAAATGATCCATGATATTTCCCCACTGTGAGTATAATCAGCAAAAACAAGCAGAGATTGGCTAGAGAGCTTTCAAGGCATGTCAGTTTTCTGCTTTAGGCTCAAACATTAACGAAAACTGTGGCTTGTGGGAGAGTTTCACCTATAAAAATAATGAAATCATGTTGGCAGTCAGTTGCCTGTTTAAATCCGTTGATTGATCAGGCGCCCACATACAGAGGCTAGAGTCCTTGACTACAGGATCACATCCTGGCGTTATTTGGTGCACGTCTTCCCCTGCTCTCCCTGTACTTCCTGTCTCTTTAGCTGTCCAGTCTGATAACCTCAGTTGTTGGAAAATTAAAGTGGAAATACAAAAAAACAAGCAAAGTTGTAGACAATCCTTGGCATTTAATCATTAAATTTAATAAGTTAGGGTTATATTGACATTTAAAAATTTTAATTTATGCACCCTATTTTAACTTTTTATGCATATAACGTAGCTGACTTTTTCCGTTTTATTTTTTAGTTTCTTATAAGAATCTGCTCTTCAGGGAAAAGCAATAAAAGGGAATAAAATAAATAAAATGAAATGAAATAAAAGGATATACAAAGATTGACCACAAATGCAATTATATGCATAAAATAAATGAAAAACAAATATATTAATAAATATAAATGAAGAAATATGTTAAACTAGCATGTTGTTGTTTTGTAAATCTATCATATATTTCGATATTTATTTATTCTTTTATTAACCTCTTAAATTTTCTAAGTAGTTCCTACGAGTACTAAATTGAGGTTTAACGTCAAAACGGGTTTGTGTGTCTGGAGTCAGGATGTCTTAGCCCAGCTCAGACCAAATGTTTTACAATGCAACAGGGATGCTGCAGGGGACTGTTGCAACCGTCGAAGCTCAATTTAGGCCGCTAACGGCGATGCCGACAGCTGGAACATAAGGTATGTCTTGTGTTTAGCCCAGAGAGGAAGTCAGCTGGTCACGCCACTTACAAAGTCACCATCAGGCGATCCCTCTGTGAAATCTTGTCTTGGTAGCATATGTTTGCTCTGGTTATCAGAGACAATAACCACTTCCAGGAGAAACTGGCAAAAGATGGGATTTCTATGGCCTCTAACACAGTATAAATTGGCACCAGCCTCCTGTGTATTCATTTTTTTCTGCTCCTCCTTTGCCAGGTGGCAGCAGCCAAATCAAGTCAGCTCAGACACCCCTCTTAGGGGATCCTAAGGCATTGCTACACCAAATGTGTGTATATGATACATCCAGGGGTTTCCACCTTGACCTTCAGAGGAAGGCATCAATATTAGAAGCCTGAACCACCTCAGCTGGCTCCTTTTGATGCAGCAGTCTAAGTTTCAGCTCACCACGTTGTAACTCTTGGTCTGAACCGGGCTCAGTATTTACTCTGTCAGTTAACATGCGGTCCAGCTGCTTTACAAAGATCATGAACATATGCATTTTAGTGATATTTGTGCCTTTTGTTGTCGACAGTAGATGCACACACACTGGATTGTGCAACGGACAGACAGACACGGCCTGTGTTTGTTCACCTGAAGATTCATGTCGTGATTGTTGATGGTTTTCTGTGTTTCTCCCTCAGGTATCCGTGCAGCTCATCGAAGATAATCACAAACTGGTTTATAGAGAATTATTAACAAACACTCACTGTATCTGAGTAGAATTATTTATTGCCTTAGTCTTTGTGAGTGTAAAATATGAACGCTTGGCACTATTTTAATCTTAGCATGGACGACACTAATCGATGTCATATTTATCTGTTTCCTCCGCCCGCATTCAGGGAAGTGTTCTGGTCATTTTATCACAATCAACAGCAGAGGATTGTCTAATTTCTCTACAATCACTTAAGCTGAGTTTCCACCAAGTGGTCCTGTTCTGGTACAGTATTAAATTATTTGTATTTCTACTCCCAAAAACTGTGAAAAATTAACTGATCTGTACCGTCCTACTTTTTCTTCTCTTTTAGTTGGGGTACCAGGTGTACATGTCCAACCCTTAAGAGGGGAGCTGGACTCACTTCAGTCCGTTTACTTGAAAAATCATCACTTTCTTTAAACACTGGTGAGGCACATAGACTCTTTGGGGTACTGAATTGTTCAGGGCAAGTGATGAGTGTAATGATGTGTTGTTCACAAACGAGCCAGTTCAAAAAGCTGACTCTTTTATTTGAATGAAGGGAGCCAGCTCCTGTTTAAGAAGTGTTTTTTTCCCATTTATGTTCTAAAAACATAATAAGCCAAAATTGTACCAATGAAGAGCGTTTTGGGAGCTGAAACATCGGATTTAATTACTGAGCTGAGTCAGATAATCCAGATCTCTAAAAAGAGACGAGGTCCCATCACAGCGAGTGAGGCTGAATGGATATCTGCCATGGAAACCATAGCAAGATTAGGGTTAATGTGCCAAAACATGCTAGACTTTCCTGAACCAAACCGGACTGTTTGTTGGAAATGCAGCAGGTCACACTAATGACGGCCTCTGTTTGCTACCACTGTCTGTTTTTGTGCATCACTATTCGTTTAAAATAAACAAAGAATCAAAACATCGAAGCAAAGAGTTCATTCCTGTTTTTAGCTTGAAGTTTTAACATCAGACATTTGATTGAATTTTTACCGTTTCAGTTTTTTTCAGAAGTGATTTAACAGCTTTGTGAAGGTAATTTCATACGAGAATATGGAGATGCAAGAGTGCCAAACAAATCTATGAAAGAATAAGAGCTTAAAGAGGGTTCAAAAAGGATTAAAAGTAAAATTTAGATTTGTGGCATTAAAACATAAAAGATTGATTAATTTGGGAAAAAAAAAACAAATTAAATATATATTATAAAAATGAGTAATGCTTTTAATTATTCTGACATTTACACTATATAAAGATAACCCTTTACTGACCCCTACAGTGAAAAATGTAATACATGTTATCATATCATATACATTTTAATTTTCTTATGTATTTCTTCAAAAGCCTCTCTTGTTCAAATGTTATTTTTTTCCGTCTGTGATTTTTGTCAAAGTTTTCTTTTTTAAAAATCTGTATTTTGTCTCAGTTTTGATGATTTTAAAAGGCAAAGATGTCCACAAATCTGATTTGAGCAAGCCTTTCTGCCTGAGCTTTGAGTGTCATGATATGAAAATGAGTTTAAAATAATTCTGATAATTAACACAAAAATATGACTTAGTCAATGGAAAATTAATAAATAATTGCATTCATGCTATATAGATAGCTGAGCATAAACATAAATATAACAACAAAATGTGAAGTCAGTTAAAAAGTTTCTACTTATTTATTTTCTTGTATTCTTTCATGTGTGTACTGCAATGTTATAACACATTTTTTTATTTTAAGGCACTCTTGTGACTCCATCGATCAATGCTCTAAACAGGCCGACTCCTTCTTTCCGTGGTTAAAAAGAAAAATTGGGTTTTATTTGGTACTAACTTGAGTGTAAAGCCTTTAAGTGAAGCTTTATTTTAACCTACATGCACATTGATTATTATTTAGCCAAAGCAGGATTCTTCTTCCACAAAAAATGTCACATCTTTCCATTTTTTTTACACAAAACGCCAGAGACAGAAAAGGCTGGATTATATGGGATATGAATTAAAATGTCTCTCTATGTGTTAGAAATCATTGAAAAATGCATATTTGTTGATAAAGCCTTTTTTTTATTTTGTTTGAGAGTTTATGACATTTAATGAAACTGCCAATCCTGTCCAAACAAAAGAAGCATTTCTGGATCCATCTTGAATCTCTGTTCTGTTGTTTGTTTCCACATTTTTGTTTTTTTTACATGATTGGTCATCAAGTCTGTGCTTTGACAGTAAGAAAACAGTAATCTATGTATCACTATGAGAACACTTTGTAATAAAAACACAATGAAATAATGGAAATGCTCTGACTGATCAATGCAATCCATTAAACCGGCTGGTGTTTAGAACAGCAACGAAGAAACGGGTCTGTGTTGTGTGAATGAGCTGCTTCATGGATGTTTAGACCCAAGGGAAGAAACTTCCCCTCTAACAGTAAAAGTTACTTTATATGAATGACAGCGGCCACCTATGGTAAAATATTATACATTAGTATAAATTTTAGTTATAGAATTATTAATTTCTGTGTTTTTTACTGTAGCATTAAGTTGTATTTGATCACAACTGGCATCCAAAGTTTTTTTTTTTTTTTTTTAATAAAAAAAATCATTATATAGATTCAATAAACAACCCCTCAGCAAATTTATTTATATACATATTCTTTTGTTTAATCTGGAAAAAGTCAAAGCCAAACTACTGGCCTCTTTCATATCACTGACAGAAAGCTTTGACCTCTTCATTTTGGCCTTCAGTGCTTTATTTTTACTCAGCACTTCATGCTTTTTCATAAAGTGAAGCGCAGATTTTCTTAAGAAAAAGTAAATTTATTAATTTTTAAATGGACTAAAAAAGTGCATTAAATAGCTACTCAATTACAGTAATTTGAGTAAATGTATAAAGTTACTTTCCACCCCTGTTTTGGGTATCATTTTGATTTGTTTGATTCCTGAAGAGTATTGGGTCCCTAAAGTGTCAAGAAGTAATCTTTTCTAAGGTAAGAAAATAAATATGGACATGTATGGGGATTATTAAAAAATTAGGCCCACAATGGAATTTCTTCATTAGAACAACTTTAAAAACATATAAAAAAATAAAGTTTATTTTCAAATTCAGATTTATTTAATATAAAAAAATATATAAGAATCCAAGAATCTGGAAAATTGAGCTCATTTATGCACTCAGTACTTGGTGCTTTATTTGCACAAATTACTGCATCTATGCAAAGTGGCATGGAGCAAATCAGTCTGTGGCACTGCTGGGGTTTTCTGATAGCAGGCTTCAGCTCATCTGTATTGTTGAGTCTGGTGTCTCATCTTCCTCTTGACATTTCCTCAGAGATTCTCTTTGGGGTTCAGGTAAGACCAGTTGGCTCAAACACAGTTACACCATGATCAGGACACCGGTTTCTGGTAGTTTTGGCTTCATTGTGGGCAGGGCCCAAGTCCTGCAGGAAAAGGAAATCGGTATTTCCATAAAGTCTCTCAGCAATTGGAAGCATGAAGTTTTCTAAAACCTCCTGGTAGATGGCTGACAGCGTTGACTCTGGACTTGATAAAGACCAGCAGATGATTTGACACCCCAAACCATCACTGACTGTGGAAACTGACCACACTGGACTTCAAGCACCTTGGATTCTTTGCCTCTCAGATCTTTCTCAAGACTCTGGGACCTTGATTTTCACATAAAGTTCAAAATCTACTTTCATCTGAAAACAGGACTTTGAACCACTGAGCAGTGGTGTGCGGGGGCAGTCGCCCATGCTAAAGTGCCCTCTTGGGAGCCAAAACACATGCTAAAGTGCCTTCAAGAGCCAAAATGCGTGCTAAAGTGCCCTCTTTAGAGCCAAGACACATGCTAAAGTGCCCTCTTGGGAGCCAAAACGTGTGCTAAAGTGCCCTCCTGGTTGGCAAAACACACTAAACTGCCCTCTTGGGTGGAAAAATACACTAAACTCCAGAAGACCATTAGGACCAAGAAATACTATGAAACATCACTGTTGCAATGACTTTTATGTTGGGCCCTTTCTTTATCTATATTGAGTTATGTTTAAGCTCATGTTATCATCTATTAACTTACAAAAACAGGTCTGTATCCAAACCCTCAGTTTAAGACTGTAGAAACATCCAAAATGACACAAAACAGTTTTGAATGCACAAGCATGGAGTAAAAATGTGATTTTTCAAAAATGCAATCAACTGAGATAATAATGGAAAGGTTAAATTAGTAACAATATTATTTCCATTTTGATTCATGTACATCTGTTTTAGTTCAATTATACATTAAATCACCAGAACTGCCTCTTGGAATTGATGCTCCATAGAGATTGTTTGCAACACCAGGGTGATGTTGAAAATAAAAGTGTTAAACGCAACTCATTTTTTTAACATTTCAAAAAAAGAAAACAGCAATACACCTCACTGTGGGTGTCGCACGTGGTACTACTCCTTCATACCTGTAGGCGGCGGTGTAAGTCAAAGGCGCTCTCCTTCCTGAACATGTCAAACACGAAGAAGAAACCGACGAAGAAGAAGAAGAGTATTATCCGTGTATGTGAGGACAGGGAGGTTGTAAACCGATGCCTGAGCTCCTTCGTTATTGTAACTCTAAAACCGAAGATTTTTAAAACATTTTACATCACTGTTAGCATATTAGCGCTAAGCTTCATGCAAACTGTGATTCAGCAGTGACTGACATCAGCAGTTAGCAGGTTTAAAGCTAGTTACTGCTAACTGAAACTACAGGCCGAGAAGAAGAGGATGGACTCCTGGGTTCGGTTTAACTCTCAGAGCCAGGCCAAGGAGAGAGTTATCAGGTTAGTTTAACTTCATTTGGTCATTTTAACATCGTAGATGTAAGTCTACGGGGTTATGCTGTCGCTCGGCTTCTTTAAGGTTGTCAGAATGATCGATACTTAATCGATACTCGCTGTTTAAATCAGTCTCTAAGATTTCAGTTATCGATAGTACTGAAAGTTATTGAAACTTCTAAAGTACAGTACATCTACTTAGTAAGTTGTTTTTGTTTTTGAGGAAAGAAAATTACAGGTAAACTTTTCCACATTGTCTAAGTTGAAGATAATGTTGGCAACGATTCAGGAGTTTTCACGCAATTTGGTTTATTAAGTTAAGAAAAAAGCCCAGGATTTGATGTCTAGGACTTTTATTTTTGTTCACACAGCCTTCAGGTTGGTTTTACTAGACTTTATCATGACTTTAGTTCTGCATAGGTTTACACAGTGCGGACCAAAACTAACATCTGTCTCTTTTCTTTTTTTTTTTTTTTTTTTTTTGCATAATTGAGGATATTAGTGTAGAAGGCAGTACATGGCATTTATGGGACCATACATCTGTGATGGAATAAAAATGATTAAAATCTAATACTAAGTGTTGTAATCGCTTAGGATTCTTAATAAGTTTTAATTTCTATGTAATCTTTGCTTTAAAAACTTCTGTTAAGTTTTAGTTAGTTTTTACTGTTGGTTTGTTAGTTTAGTTTTTATTTAGTTCATTTGTTTTTCTTTCTTACTTTTTTTTAATTTTATTCATTCAATTTTTATGTTTTTATAAAACTCAAGACCTTAAATAAACCACTGCATGACGTCTGCTTTGTCAGATTACTCTCTCCCAGCTTGGGTTAATGTCAGTCTGTTTCCTGTTAGGCTAAAACTAAGAATATTTTATTTTAATTTAGTTTAATCAGCACATATTTAAGTTAAGTAACTTTTTATTGAGTTTCAATTTACAAATAGTTGTTACCACTTTATTTCAGTTATTTAGTTTTAGTTAACTATAGTAACTTTGCTAATGCCAGAATCAGGAAGTCTGATAGGGCTGTGAGTTATATAAAATCTGTGATTTTTTTTCCACACCTAACTGGATTTATGACTTAAATAAAATTTCTTTACCACTGTTAGAAAACAAACAGTAGATATGAAAAGAAATTAATTTCTTTTGTTCCCAAAAATATATATCTAAAATAAAAATATATTGTCCAGTTTCAAGTAAGTATTTAACTTTAGGAATAATATCATATTGTATTGTGTTGTGCTATTTATCAATATAAATTAAAAAGTCTTGCATTGTTATTGATATAAATCCTTTCCCTGTACAAACAACAGAACCATTCAACAGATACAGTAGAACTGGCATGTCAGGTTAATTACTCTCTTTCTTACAGTTTAAAATAGGAGTAAACTTAGAAATTGTGAGATCTATGTGCACTGGTTGTATTTTAGCAGGGGATGGACATCATTTAATCATTTTGCTGTCCAGAGTAATGTCTCTACTCGTTTCCTATCAAGGACACACTGACTGAGACATTAATGTTACTGTTAGTCTCTGATGTCCTCCAGAATATGAATTTTGCTTGAGCCTCTTACATAAAGAATCTCACCAGGTTCCTTCACTCATCTTGGGTTCTACTTAGGGATGTTCCTAGGCGTCTATTTCCCCATTCAGCTAAATGCCAAGTTAAATTGTGTTTAACTGATGAGTCTAAAGACAAGGAAATGCTAAGAAAACAGTCAAACTCATCACAGAGTCATTGTGTTGTGTGATGTGTGCCTGACATACTCTGTTCAGTGTGGCGAACAATAGCAGCTAGCTCCGCCAGCCCCCGTTCTTCATTGCAGATTGATATCCTGCTTTGATGTGTGTCATCTTTTTACTTTGGTTGAGTAGTTAAAAGTTCAACCCTCGACAGCCTACATACCACTTTATTTCCATTTATTACTTAGAAACCGTCACAACGCACTGTTCCTACGGCATGCTTACTACTAAGCTTCTCATATTAACGTACGATGAAGTTCCAGGGGAAGCTCAGACATTAAGGCAGCGGACATTAACTGAAGCTACAGCGGCCTCTAGTGGTGGAAGTGTCATTACGGTTGAAACGCGTGTTATAGACCGGGATTTTATGCCCGTGTTTATGAAAAATCATAGGCATTAGTTTAATCGACTTGTCAATCTCGAGCCATCTAATTTGATGAACAGATTTAACCTTTTAACCACACAAATCCCAAAATATGACATGAAAATTTAGACATGTGGTGACATTTTGTTCGAATTTCTCACCATTTAATTTTGTCAAAATTGCACATACGCACCGGCAGTGCTTCTGTCATGAAATATTGCCCATTTATTTTTTTGGAATTTCCCTGCAATTTTTGATAAATAAACAATAAATTGCTCAATATTGGGTGTCTAGGACGTCTGTCGTTGCTTCCTTGGTATCACAAAGGCATCAGTATGATTTGATTTTTACTTATTAAACAAGTACTTATTATTATTTGTTACTATTAGTTATTATTAGTTACTTATTATTATAAAAGTACCTCTAAATTAAAATACATTGATAATTATTCATTTTATTGAAACATTTCAAATCCTGTGATCAGTAATCATATAACTGTCAAAACAGAATGTGACACATTTTAAGATTTCTTTGATAACATTATAAATATTGTCTTTCTTATTTTCTTGTTAGACACTACGGCAATGTATTTTAAATATTTGGTAAATGCCCTAGCCCGAGGCTAATCCTAACCACTCTGATTCAAATTAAATGTCCACTGTCCCATCAGACTTGGTCTCAGATGGTGTGATTATAAACCAGAGTCCGAGCTATCTCTCTTGCTGCTGAAAGTTTGGATGTTTTTTTGAGTCTGCAGCTTCGTTCATGTCTGTTTAATTGTTTCCCTCCTCACATTTAGTCCTGCTGTTTAATAAGAGCTGCTGACATCTGATCTATTTTCTATCCGTGTTTATGGTGAACTCATTATCAGGTTATTGAACTGAACTGACCCGGTCTGATCTCATCAGCCATGATCGTGTTTAACCCCGATTTATTCACCTCTGTTTGAAGAAAACTTACTATCAGCCAAATCAAACACTGATAGTGATTTTAACCCACAGTTTAAATTTACAGTTCTTAATTTCACTAATACTCAGAGGAATATGTTTAGTAGACTTTTAGTAGGGTTTTCAGAATGCCAGACTTACAAATTCGACCATCAGCCTGATCATATAGGCCTGATAATCAGATAAACATAAGGAGGCATAGGACAGTTACAAATACGTCATATATACGCCATATTATATTATATATTATATATTATAGTCAAAGAAATAATGTTGGTGTCATTATTATTATGAGTTTTTTTTTCTTTCAAAACAGCTGTGATAAAGGTTTATTGGTTTGGGGGAGTTGGAGGTTTGTTGGAGGGGGTTGGGTGGTGGAAGAAGCTGTTTTCTTTTTCTTCATCCACTCATCCACTGGACATCTGCTTGGATGCTGGCTCTGGAGGCATGTCCTCAGACGCTATGCCCCCGGTTCTTGCTGCGACGTGTCTGCAGAAGTTCCAGGAGTTTCTGCTGTGGCATTATTGGTGGTCATCTCTGTGGACGTCAGATTAGGGATGCACGATATTACTGGTCTGGTATCAGTATTGGCAGATATCAAAATTTCTGCCGATAATTACATCAGATATTTTGCCTGTGTATTTCAGCATATATCGACTGTAAATTTTGTCCATATATACTAATTCCTGGTCTTCCTGGTCTGCCCTCAGAGTCCTTATCAGCTGGTCATGGGACTCTATTTCTGCTTGAGCCCGACTTTGTTGTTCCACCTGGAGCAGAAGAAAGTCCACCGGGTGTTTGGTAGCGGCCATGTCTGCTTCATGTTGGGTCTGGAGCTTGTTGAATGAAACCCTCATGTTGTTTAGCTCTTCCTGGAGGGCCTTGTTTTTCTCCTCCTCTACCTTGAGCTCCTCGGTAGACTTCTCTGTGCTTATCAGGTGTGCCACCTACAGCTCCTCATAGCTGGCACATCTTTTTTTCTTGTTCTGCCTGTTGGTGTCATTCACCTTCTGGGTGATCTTACAGTGTTACAGTGTCATTTAGGAGACGCTTTTATCCAAATCAACTTCCAACTGGGACAGGTGTTCCTGGCATTAAGGACCTTGCCCAAGGGCCCACACTGGACACTTGTGCTCTAACTGGCATTTGAACCCCCCATCTCCCATACCACAGTCAACAATGTAAACCACTGAGCTATCCAGCCGTTCAGCGAATGCAGAGGGAGTTTCCTCCTTGCTGTATTTCTCCAGACTCTCCAGCTCTCTCTTGGTCTCTTTGCCCTGGTTGATGTGCATTTCTTTTAGTACTTTCTCCTTTTTTAGCTGCTGCAGTGGCTCCTCCAGCTCATGGTTGAGCTGGAATTTCTCATGCCTCTCTCTCTGCAGCAGTTCATTGAGCTGCCTCACTTCCTGATGGAGTCCTTCTACCTCCGTCTCTCTACCAGTACCCTGCTGATTGAAGGTGCCCTGTTATCTGTAGGACCTTTTGGTCCATCTGGGGTTGGTTGTTTGCTTTGTTTTTCTTTGCTCTTTGTCTTTGAGAAGAAATGACAGTTAGTAGATTGTCTCTGATAACGGAAATTTCTTCTCCTTCCACATGATCTTTTTGTCATCTGTCTTGTAATGCCACTAGTCTACAGGTTGGAAAAGTACCAGGAACTGTTACTGGTAGTTAAAAATACTGACTGTCTGGAGCTGCAGTCTTATTTAGAGACTTGATAATGTCATAAAGAATAGTCTATGTTCCATTTCTGCCACCTTCATTTTTCCCTTTTTGTTAACATTCATAAAGGGGGGATCCTAAATAACCTTAAGCGGCACCAATCTCTATCAGTTATCCTAAGCGTACTGTTTTATTCCTATAGCTGTCTTTTATATGACTTTTTTTTTTCGTCTGAGTAATGATGGCGTTTTTTCCTCTCGCAGAGCGGCCCAGTATGCGTGCACTCTACTGGGATACACGCTCCACAAAGGTGGAGTGGCGGCTGATCTCCATAAAACCATCAGGCAGCTGGAGGCTCACATGAGTCTGACCAGGAAGTGTGAGTAAAGTCGTAGATCATTTTTTGAATGTCTAAAATAGAAAGATCACTGCTTACGTGTTTGTCTCTTAGTACTGAGGCTGGGAAACTCTGTGGAGGCTCTGGAGTCGGCGAAGAGGGCGATCCACCTCTCAGACAGCGTGCTGAGACTCTGCCTGACCATCAGCCACCTCAACAGAGCCATGTACTTCGCCTGTGACAATGTGCTGTGGGCTGGGAAAACAGGGATCATCTCCAAACTGGACCAGAAGAAGTGGAGTCAGAGATCCTTCAGGTTAGTCAAAGTTTTTCGTCTGTACTACAAATAAGAAGGTTAATTTCTGGTGTCAGGACACGCCACCACAGTATAATGGTTGTGCTTCTGCACTATTTTCAGTGAATCAGATATCCTCAAGAGTAATTGATGCCAATGTATTTGGAGAAAAAATTGTTAAAAGCTTCCCTGTTGGTAAGTCAGGACTGGAGGCATTGGGTTATCAGTACATCCATACATCTGCTCGCCTGCTCCTTGGGCCATTCTTTTGAATGTAGTATTTCCCGAATGCTTTTAAAGCACCAACATGTCCACTCTAAACAGCTTTTCTCTCTCATTATGTGATATTCATCCATGAAACCAAAACATTGGTTTAATGTTTAGTAAATACACCTCAGTCTGGCCACACACTCCGTGATTTTAATCCTCACTTTAGGCCAGATTTTCCCCCTCTGAGGCTCTTCACAAAAGATTTTTCATCCAAATAATCCTTTTATGTGTGGTGTCCACACAATCATTTCACTGCTCTCTACCATGCCTGAGCATCTTCACCCTGGAATCATAAATATCAAACATACTATACATTAATGATTCCAGGTCGTTCCACCTGCTACAGAATGTCCACAATAACCAATGAGAGTGAGTATACAGAGAAGCATCACCACATGGATGCCACATACTTTCATGGCTCACAAACATAAACAGAACTATACTCTCATATCAGCCAGGATTTCTGCCGGATTTGATTCCTCATTTTTGTTTTGCTGCAACTATAATGCACACCAGAGGGGTAATCCATGAAAATGGATAAAGGGTTAAACCTGGCCAGTCAGTTACTCTGGCTTATTTTAGTCTCAGCTAAGTAACCATGTTTACTTAGACTTGAGCACTAGCCTGCTCCAGAGCAGGTTAACTGTCCAGCAAAGTCTACAAGTTGTGGTTCAAAAAAAAGTCCAACTGGTAAGCCACATAAGGTTCTGCCAAGCATGTTGTTGCCCTCGTTTACATTTATTTATTCAGGCTACAAATTCTGGCAATACATTTTTAGAATGCCATGACAGTGTGTTTTACATGGATCTCAAAAAACAGATTGTGTCCAGTTTCTCACAATAAAACTATGTCTTGCACATGTTTACTTTAGATTCAAGGACTAATTGAAAAAAATAGCTTTGGCATTGGGTCAGTATCACCATAAACTTTGAAACATTGTTATTTCTAAAAGAAGAAGCTAAGGTTTTACATGAAACTAAAAATTGATCTGGTGTGTGGCCAGGCCTATGGGGTGCTGTTTTGAATGAACAGAGTCCACAGAGTGGAGATTTGATTGTTTGCTCAGCTTTGAAATGTCTAGTGGGGCCACACTCTTACAGAGCAAGGGAGTGTAGATTGTGCAGTTGATGCTAGAGAATAATAGTAGTCTGTCAAAAGTAAGCAGCATAAAACATGAATGAAATACAGCACAAGAGTTAATGCAGTTCATGCTTTTTAATGTAACTGTAGCATCCGGTGTTTCCACAGCAATGATAAATGTATCGTGTCTGTCACAGCGCGTCTTTCATAGCAACTGGTGTAACAAGACACGGCCTGTTAGAGCTCTAAAGATGAAGGATTTCTCTGGCTTTGAAAATATTTAAGATAATGTCAGTACTTCTTTTATCGTTACTGGTATGATTAATCCATATTAATTTATCACAAAGCCTTTATTAAATCACAATTACTTGACTAGCAGCCCACAACCAAAACAATCAATCGACCTTAACTATGAAAAGGAATTCCCTAGGACCCTGTTTGGACCACTTCCAGTGTGGCATCAATGAATGAACCAGTGAGTCAGTGTAGTATGTCTAGGGTCTAACCCGTTCCAGCCACAAATCCTTCCTTCTTCTGTTATTCAACAGTGTTCATCAGACATCTTTAACATTCAGTTTAGCCAGTGTCTACCACTTGCACTGCATCACACACCGTTGCTGTTAAAAACAAGAATATAATATTCAAACAGATAAAATCAGTATAAACACTATGGTTGATTATTAAACAGCTATTGGAAGATCTAAAAATCATGACCAGCATCTACTAATATGTGCCTGCTGTTTCAGGTAAAGCATGCTGATCAGAAGTCTTTATTTGTTATTGATTAGCATCTCTCTCCTTGTTTCACCTGTGCAGGTATTACCTCTTCGCTCTCATCCTGAATCTGACCCGTGACCTGTACGAGCTCCGCCTCCTCATTGAGTGTGAGGAGCGTAACAGAGCCTCCAAACGCCCATCCTCTCCTCACCCCGGCGCTGCCTCCATGCCTGCTGATCAGCTCTCTTCCCCCTCTTCCTCACCCGTTGCTCTCACCGCTCCACCCCTCATGTTAGCGGGGCTACGCAGACAGCTCCACCTGCTGGTGACTGTGCTGTACAGCAACCCACCGCTGTTGCTCGACCTGCTGAAGAACAGCTGCGACATCTTCATCCCGCTGGATCGGCTTGGGATTTACCCCACGGGAAACGGCTTCGTGGGGCTCTGTGGACTCGCCTCGTCCATCCTTAGCATCCTGACCATTGTCCACCCGTGGCTCAAACTTAAACCATGAACAAAAGAATCATGACCCTGACTTTATCCATCAAAGTAGACATCATTCACCCTGACTTTAACCATACATAGATGTCGAACCCAAAATATGAACACAGACATCCATCCGGACTCAAACCACAAATACAAACATCATCCAACCCCTGCTTCAACACTCATCATGACCACGGACTCTGAAAAGCGAACCAGGAGTCTGATCAGAGTTTAACTCTGGTTGTTTGATGACGACAGCAGCTTCTGATGAACTCTGCTTTTATGTTTAAAGAGCTGCAGGACCCTGAAACAGACACTTTTTATCCATGAGGAGCAGTAAATGCCAAGGCCATCACCCTCCACAGGGGTGAACCACAAAGTGAGATCACAGCCTATTACGCCTATAAAGTCAGACGCCTTGTTTACATTTGCAATAACAATCCACTTTGGGCATTCTAATATCAAGGGGCATTGTTTCAGTCCATGCATCCATAGTCCTCCAGACTTAAAACACGTTAAAGTTAAAAAAATGAGAGACTTCAGTTAATGTAGGGCTTGCCAAAAATGTTGCCGAATTTTTTGTACACGTGTCTGATGTTTACTAAATTGGAATTTCCCCTTGTGGGACTAATAAAGGAATATCTTATCTTAAAGGCCAATATTTATAGCTGGTATAGACAGATTTTTACAGCTGATACTTACATTATTATACACCAATATTTAGAGCTCATATGGACAGGTATTTTCAGCTGATAGGCCGATATTTACAGCCCATAATTGGCCACCTTTTACGGCTGGCACAGATGGATATTTACAGCTGAAATAAGCCGATTAAGTAAAGCTGATGTTTTGGCTGTAAATACTGGCAGAAATATTCATATCTTTTGATACCGATAACTTTTAGAGCTTATATCTGCTGCTATAAATATGCTGATACCAATGTTCACTCCTAACCTGGCATGCCAGATGGATTTGTTTCACATGTCCATCTGGAAAACCACTCATACACAGCGTTTTGGAAAGGGCAAAGCCTTTGAAAAAGAGAAAACTCGGAGTGTGATTGGATGAACGTTCTGTCTGTCACATCTTTACGGGCCAATCAGAGCAACAAAACACAAGACATAGCCGCTGTCGAGCTGCACCCCTACTGAGGACTAAGCTCCATAGGGAACTGCATAGCATGAACCATGGCAACTGTAGACATGTCAGTACATGACGTTTTTTGTTTTTGAAAAGAAAACAACTCAATGCTGTTCTCTGTTCTTCTATTAATGAAGAAATTTCGTCAAGTTCTGATAAAACTGGTGCTTTAGCAGCATCCACGCTAATGTCTTCCGCCATAATTGCACCGTCTCTTGTTGCTGCTTGCTTACGTCATCTGCTATGCAAGCTTAGTTCATCCCTAATGCATTGATGTTACTAAATCAGATCCAAAGAGGGCTCTTCAAATCCATGTGGCCCAGTTATTTCTGTGGGCGGGTCTGACACCCACATAGCCTTACTGTATTCATCACATCACAGAGCCCAACCTCGGTTTTAACCTGTTTGTACTCATGATTAATTTCAGCAGATAGTCTCCACAATAAAAGGACAAGGATGAAATCTAATGTCCCTGCTGTTTTGATGTTTGGTCAAAATATCCATCTGTTTAACACAGCTGATAGTGATGGAAACTTATGTTGGAATTAGAGCAGATAAATAACAATTATTAAATGACTGTATTAGTTATTGCAAAGATGAAAGTAGAAGAGAGCCCACTGACTGATAAAAGGCTGGTTATGTTGATCTTTCTTCTTGGTTCACCCCTCTGGCTCATGTTCTGAAAGAGTTTTTGTTCTCAGCATTCTTCTTCTTATGTTCCTTTTTTAGCCCCCGAGTTACTGAATCGTCCTAAATGCATTGAGTAGAAACTCCTCAGTGAGCCACGAATGGACAAAACATCCCTGGACTTATTTGTCTGTAACATCTCAACTAACGCAGATTAACTAGAAATGTATTTTAATTTACAAGATTAAATAATTATGGGATTTATTTATAATCAGAGGAAACATTTTAATGACCTAGAACAGGAAATATCACTTTATTTTATTGTTCTAATTAGATTTAATTCTATCACGCAAGTCATTAAATAGTCATTTTCTGCATCATTCCTCTCACAGACACACAGCTAATCATCATTAAACATCTGCATTGTGCTGAGATGTTTATGTAAATCTGAATTATTCAGATTTTTAAGTTGGTGTGATTGTGTTTATGCTGCTTTCTGCTGTGAAATAAAGAGTGACTGTGTGGATATTTTTACTTTATAACAGAAACAACACTGACTCGGGTTAACTAAAAAAAACTTTTAATCAGGATGTCACTGTTACAAAGAAATAAAAATTAAAACAATAAAAACTGACAGAAATAATGAAGCCAGTCCTCTCTGTGAACAAGTCAGCGGACATTTCCTGCTGCTGGTTTACGACTCGGCTGCTTTAAAAAAATCACAAATATCTCTGTGGATGAAGAAGAGAAGACAAACATTGGTGTAGATTTCAACAGTTTATATGAAAACTAACATTTTCAATCAAAAAAGCAGAGAAGTGTGGTTGGTGTTGGTCATGTTTCTTTGGAGATATGAGCTATCTGAATCTCACCAACACTGGATATCTCAGGTAATATTTCTATTATGAGATTACAATCATCTTGACAGGAGATTCAGTTTTAAATGTACTCTAAATAAGTCATCATTAAGGGGTGCAATCATATATTGACATGTAATACAAGGTTTGTAGCCCAGATTTGGGGTCATGTTTTAGAGCATACCTCAATTATGGGGGTCAACATTTGGGTCGCACCTAGGTTTTGGATTCACATGTTCAACACCTGGGTTTTGGGGCCGTGGTTTGGTACATATAGAAATTTAAGGGTCACAGTTGGAAAGTACCACGATTCAGGGGTCACAGTTTGGTATGTAAGCCGGTTAAGTTTAAGTATGTACCTCTGTTTTGGAGTAACAGTTACACCCCAAAATGGTACATACAACGGATTTGGGTCATAGTTTGGTTTACAACTCAGTTTTGGGTATTGATTTATGTTTTGGGATCATGAATCAGTAAGTACCTTTGTTTTTGGGTCATAGCTTGGCTATACCTTGTTTTTAGGGTCATGGTTCAGTTTGTACCTCTGTTATGGGGTCATGTTTTGGCTTGCCCCTCTAGTTTGGTTTGTACCTTGGGCTGGGGTTCAAGGCCCTGTGTGGCTTCTGTTTCAGGGATATGAATCAGTAAGCACCTCAATTTGTGGAATGACAGTTTGGTAGCCACCTCATTTAACTGGAAATGGTTTGTACGTACATCAGTGTTGGATCAAGTTTTGGTTATTACCTCCATTTTGGGGCAACAGTTTGGCATGTACCTTGGTTTTGGGTACAAGGATTTGGTTTGGGGACTTGAATCGGAGTGTTGATTTGATCAGTTAACCCTTTTCTACCCACCAGTTCCAGGACTGTTTCAGAGCCAGTGCTTTATAAAGCATGAATTCTTTGTTTTTTGATTGCTAAAGAAATTTGGGACAGAAAAATCAGTTCCAGCGTGGTACAAACTCCTTGCTGGTCAAGGTGAAAGAAGTGGCTGATGCCAGGGCCTGCATGCTGACATGAATCGGATCATACGTCAATTGTGGGGTCAAGGCTTAGTGCATACCTGGATTTAAGGTTCAAGGTTTTGATGTACCTTGGTTCACAGATCAGTAGTGGTTTGGTTCAACAGGAAAAAAAATCCCCATAAATGGTGGAACTGTCAGATGTGAAAGTTGAAGTTTGTTTCATTGTGTGTTGTTCAACCTCCCTGTGATAGCTGGTAAAGCCTGTAGTGGATTGAACATTAAACAAAAAAAGGCTTTTCTCCAATTGCTACTCTGCATCTTCTTAGTTTGCTGTTTACTGTGGTTAGCAAACAGGAGCATTGGGATGTGGAGCCAGTGTATGATTGCCTTTCTCCTCCATTTACATGTACTTGTCACGTGACTGCATGCACCAAATCAAGACTTCTGAACTGTGATGGTCTGAGACATATACAAACACCGTTACACCCTTATTTAATAAGAATAAAATCATTTGGCCATGCACAGAGCTGTCCTGCCCATAGACAGTGTTTATGCAGATTTTCTCACCTAAAATCATCTTCGTCACTCCTGGGTCTCCATGCTCTCATCCTCTCCATCTCCTCCCTCCTCCAGAGCCTCGTCCTCCTCCTCCTTCCTCTCCGGAGGTTTCTCGTAGGCTTTCTCTGATGGTGTGACAATCACGCCGTCCCATGTGGACATCTCCGTCACCAGATCTGAAATGACACGACAGCAGTAATATTTAACACTGCAGACACTGCCTTAAGTGTTTAAAGGAAATCATTTCATTCAAAATATAAAACTGTAAGACCACAAACGTCCCACACAGTTTCATTTATATTGGAAGAAGTGTTAAGATTGTGGGATGATACTTTTTCAAATTTTCAATACTAATCAAAATACTGAATTACATCTAAATACATTTCTGTGTCTCGTTTTTATATTATTTGTTGCACCCAATCCCTTATTTAAAGACAAACAAAAGAGGAGAAGCTGCAGAATGAAGAAATGCTTTATTTGAGTTCATCATCTGAGTCCAAAGAGGGTTAGGAAATCTGAAAAAGTCCATCGACACAAGTTACATTTTCTTTGGATCTAAAAAAGCCTTGGATCTAAGAAGTTTGAAGGAACCCTTGTTCATGTAGAGCCATTGAAACATCCCCAACCCTGCTATAAATAATAAACCTATATATTATCATAATGTGTAAAAAGAAACATGATCTTACAGCTGGCATCTCCCTCCAGACCAAGGATCTTTCTGTAACCTCCATGAGAGAGAACCCTGACCAGAGTCTGAGCTGTGAAACAAACCATGTCCTGCAAAAAAAAAACAAATAAGGACAACAGAGCTCTTTTATCTCAGTTATCAAGGTTTCTACCATTTCATCATAATCAGTACTTTGGCTGGTTTCATATTAGCAATCCAGGCCTTGATCTGAGACACCAAAGTCTAGTTGATTTGATCAGTTAACCTTTTTCTACCCACCAGTTCCAGGACTGTTTCAGAGCCAGTGCTTTATAAAGCATGAATTCTTTGTTTTTTGATTGCTAAAGAAGTTTGGGACAGAAAAATCAGTTCCAGCGTGGTACAAACTCCTTGCTGGTCAAGGTGAAAGAAGTGGTTGATGCCAGGGCCTGCATGCTGACATCTGTGGCCGAAGGTGGGATTTGAATGAACAAATAACCAGGAAGAGCACTATTTGTAAACAACAGCGCTTCAAATTACAATGAGACAACAGGGCGAAACAAACACGGATATAAAAGCAAAGCAGCAGTGGTCTAAGGAGGAGGAGCTGCCTTCAGGCTGCGTAGGCCTCTGATGATGAAGGACAAAGAAAGCTGGGAGCTACAAACACTAGTGCTGCTGGGAAAGCAGAGACACACGTCTACGTCAACAGTGAGGAAATTGGCGTGGTGCTCAGGGACAGTACAACACAATCACGTCTGACGTGAAAACACCTTTTATCGTTCTTTTGATCACTCATCTTCCCAAACAAAGCTTCTTATAATCACCCATGCAACAAACAGGACCGTACACAGATTATATCATTCTACAGTAAAGGGAGGGGCGCAGTCAAGTGTACCTGCTGCTCCAGAGTCATGACTGTGTGAACCCTGAAGTTCCCACTCTCACACGGGTCTGTGATCCCCACAGAGCCAGGCAGGAAGAGACCAGCGGCAAGCATCTGCAGGCAGCGTCTGTACGCCACATTCAGAGACAGAGGCTGACGCGATGGGTTGTTCATCACTGCAAAATGACCCTGGAGGAGACAGTATCGATTAAAATCATTAATGCTTTGAAACACGCCATCATAAGCCTGGGTGAGAGGCTGCAGACTCACCAGCAGGTCAAGGATCCATGGTGTGAGGGGTTCAAACCCGGGGAAACGCAGTCTCAGGTCCTTCAGCAGGCGGATCAGCACTTTGACCCTGAACGTACAAAACACAGACACCTTTAAGTGAGCTTTTATAGTAGGATGAGCTCTGTATTGATAGAAAACATCTGATTAAGTCCTCCTTACGTTGACTGGGAGGCATTCTCCTCAAACCAGCGGGCGTGGCGGATGGCAGCGAGGGCGCTCTGCAGGACCTTAATGTCCACTGAGGAAACAACAAAAACAACCATTAAATGCAAAGAATGTAAACTCTGCTGCTAGGAGAATCAAAATAATAATAAAAGATGGCGCCCATCGTGACAGCTGCTGTATCAAGAAATCAGGATCCTGATACAACTAAAAACTTATGAATTACTCTAGTTTTGAAAATTAATGACAATATTTAGGGTAATGCAGGTACTCAACTAAAAGGGGCTGTCCAGATTAAGGGTGAATCCCATTTCTACCCCCTAGCCTTTATCTAAGCCCTTGGTTTTGTGTTTTGCGTTCGTGTCAAGTGAAGTGGTGTCCCTATACTCTTTGGAATCAAGGGGTAGGGCTAAGGGCCAAGGGCTACATAGCCCTTGAAACAAAGATTTTTCAGGACCACACTTGAAACCAAGGGGTATGATGAATTTCCCCTCCATGTACTGCGTTCAATTGCAAAATGGCACAACGGACAACTAAGGAGGTACATAAATAAAAAAATATTTTCGGCATAATGATTATAGAAATCACAACAGTTGTATTTTCTCATATATTCAATCTTTAGCCACTGAGGATTGAAGTTTATTGTATTTTTGGTATCTAAACGTAAAACCGAGGGTTATTAATTGCATAAGCAAATGAAGAAGATCAACTCAGTATGAACGAGATGGTCGAAGCTTTATAGTCACCTCTGATGACGCAGCTGTTTATCTGCAATGTGTGATCATGAACCGCACACTTTTTTAAAAATTGCTATTAATGTCATGATTTAATGTCCCCTTTAACACACTTTGGATTAGCCATGTCAGCATTTTCCTGCAGCCACAGACATGTAAAAGATGTCCACCAGTGCTCCTTAGAGTCTAATTTAACTCTTAAAAACTCACAGACTGCTCAGTGGACAAGTGAGAAGTCATCTAAACCTTGAATAATCAAACATGTAGCTTTTTTTCTGTCCATGCATTTCTGTTAAAATCCATGAGTTCCTTTTTCCCTGGTTAAGTTCATGTTACCATCTTCAATCAGCATGTCAGAATCCAAACAAGAAGACCGTTAGTCTAAGACAGTAGAAAAATCCGAAACGACACAAAAACAGTTCTGAAAGCAAAATATTGAAAATTTAAATGCAATAAAAAGATAGACAGCCCTAATAAAACCAATTAATGGTGGGAATTAACAATGAAAACTGTTCACTCAAAGAAGCCTAGGCTCTTACGGTGCAGCTCGGGGTCCAACTTGCGCAGGTTTGGGGGGACAGTTGTGATCAGGATCTTGACGGTAGCATCAGCTGAGCTGATCTCAAAGCCCGTCTCATTGGTCAGCATGGAGAGGACTGAAAACAGAACAGTCACATACAGGTTATGCAGGAGAAAAGTGCTATTTGGATCGGTTGTCAGTTTCAGTCAACATCTTCAGGAAATCAGGCTGAATACTTCCAACAAAACTATAAACCATCAAATCTGGAGTATTAGTTTCCACCGTATATATGCCACAGTCCGTTCCTTTTTGAATCTCTCAATGAGAAAAATGGTTCCAACCATCCAGTTATGATTTCCATTTAATTAAGTAAATTAAAAAATGTGCAGTTTTTGTGCAGTCATGTTGCTCTTTCAGTACAGCCTGTTTTCACCGTATGGAGTTTCCACAGTCTGGGAGCTATGCTGCACACCTTCTGACTATTTTCTGAGGAGTGAAGTAACACTTAAAGTCTATTTGCTTAAGAATGAACTGTTTTCCTTACATTCAGGATTACTACATAATAGGGTAGAGTGGTACAATGGTTTGAGAAATGGTCCCCTTTTTTGTCCATTTATGTTGTTTTAAAGCCATAGAGGTACCAAATAAAGCACTGTTTGGGACCTGAAGGACCAGCACTTACTACTAAGCTGAGACAAGTAATACAGAGAGGAGTCGTGATTCTTATAAATTCAAATATTAAACAAAAGGCATGGCTTCATATCAGAATACAGCAGATCACATCAGTCTACAAGGCAGTATTTAATGCGTGCCAGTACATGCTGCATCTATAAAACTGATCCAGTCCAGATGACGACATCACAGACCACCTCTGTATGCAATCTGAGCTACTGGGTGTCAAACTGGAGTTCAGTGGTATCTGATTTCAGCTGTTTTACATTGAGGTGTGTCCACACAAAGGATTAAGGATTACCATCTGGTATCTAAATGCCCCAAAATGGATATAAATCTATGTTAACGCATGAACAGGGTCTAATGTTTCTCTCTGGTTGTTACCTTCAGTTGGATCCTGTGTCCGAAGAGTCTCCACCACTTTGTTTCCCAGTGCGGCGACAGCCTCCACTGTAAGAAAACAACAAATATTATCCTTAAACATTTAACGGATAAAAGAACAGCAGGCTCTTAATAAATTTTATAATTTTTTATATTAAACTTTATTTATTACTTACATGTCGGAAGGATCTTGAGGATCACTACCAGATCAGCAACGTTGTGTCCCGTTGTCATCGTGCCCTTCTTGTAGGACCCCACCTGACGCACCTCTTCAATTTGCTGTGAAAAGATATAGGGTATAATTTTTTTTATAATCATTTCATTTTTAACATGAATGTACATTATTCACAGAAAGGTTCATGTTTAATGGTTGAAAAATTAATGGTGAAAATATTTACACAGAACATAGATTAAATCATTTAAAAAAGAAATTAACTTTTTGACAACCCAAGTGCAGAGAAAGAAAAAAGTCTCACCACTTCAAAGTTTCCTGGAGCAACGATCAGGTTGTCGATGACATTGTTGATCTTTGTGACCAGAGACAGGATGGATGACTAAAATCAGGGATTAACAAGCAGGGATCTGTCAGTAAACATTAACATAAGCTGATTTTTTTTTCAGTTGTTTAATTTCTGTGCTGACCTGCTCTGCTGGCGTGGGGCTTAGGTCCTGGTTTCTCTTCAGCAGACATTCACTGAATGCCGTCTCATCAGGCGCAGGCTTCACTCTGGGGAACGCCATCTCACACTGTGATAACAAACAGTGAGATTTATTATAATTCTGGGGTCTAGACGACCATACTTATTCAGAACAACTCTAGAAAATAGAGTTCATAATCCTTGGGTGCAAACACTTCCATCAGTGTGTTTTCATTTAAAAATCTGGATTTGAAAAGACTTTTCCTTTGCTTTGACCAGGGGCCGGTGAAGTTTACTTACCACGTAAAAGTCAAATGGGATGTGTGGGACAAATGGACGATACCTACAAAGGAATTTAAAAAAGAATGAAACGTTTACGTTTTTTCATACCTTAGATAGAGATTTACATTTTAGATCCTAACTAGTCATACAATAAGATAATTAACCAACATAGATGGTGACTGACACGCAGTTTCACCTCTAGGGTTAAACTTACCCCTGCACCAGTCCTCCTCGGGACCCAAAGCGGCCTCCCCGGCCCCTGCCGCGGTCCCCTCTGGATAGAAACACAAAAGCATGTCAGAAATGCTTGCAAGTATTGGGATGCACAATCTAATTTGTCATGCTATGGCAGAAATTAACTTATACCTTTATGATTGTATCAGCAGATGTGAAAATTTCAGCCAATGTTTCAACTGATATCAGCTGTAAAAATCTGTCTACACCAGCAGTAAATACCGACCAGTATCAGCTGTGAATATCAGTCTATATCAGCTGTAAATATCCGCCTATATCAGCTACAATTATCAGTCTTTTAGCTGTATATTCAGCCTTTCTCAGCCATATATCAATATCATCATCAATATATCAACCTATGGCAGCTGTAAATTTGGGCCTATATCATCAGTAAAGATATCGTCTGCAAATATCTTTCTGTTAGCTGTAAATACCCACTGTAAATATCAGCTGATATTGGCTGTTAATGTCAGCTGGTATTATCATCGGTAACTTACTGGTTAAAGTGAATTTGTAAGTATTGCCATATGAGATATCAGTACCTTGTTTCTGCATTGTTTTATACCTGACGTTATTACAACTACAAATGAGCTCTGCTTGCTCGCTACAAGGATTTAATGATTCTTCGCAAAATTAAAAATCAATACAAACATGATCTATCGAAATCAGTGACACAAAACACACGTTTATCCTCCTTTCTACAACCGTAGGGCGTACAGGGGGCAACTTCAGTTCATTTCATCAATATGTGTAATTCTTGTATTTATCTTGCTAAACACATTACAATTTAAGGGCTGATTCCCCTCAGATAAATAAAATAAATAATCATTCAATTTGACTTACGTAAATATTTTTAATCTCAAGTTGACTGTAAGCTAATTTGTTAATATAATAACATAAATCTTGACATAATCTTATGGTAAAATAAGTGAATAGTTTCATCTGTTCAGAGCCGTTTTCACCATACTCATCAATACTGTACACCCATTCATTCATCTCTACGGCTACTTATGCTAGCTGTCCTTAGTATCGAATACATTAACTAAACCACGTCAATTTAAACTAAAATCCCCCGCAGGTAAGATATTTTATACACTTACTATAATAAATACATGGATATTCAATTCATCAATCGCCTTACTGTCCCCTAGGATAGCCATTAACCAGCGTTCTAACAAAGCACACCATTAGCTTCGTGCTAACATTAGCTTCATGCTAATATAACCCGTTCTACCAGACATGCAGGGCTACATCATTAACACAGTGCTAACGGCTAAAATCCAAACATCTAATACGCAGAACGATAACATTTATAAACATTAAATGATGAATTTTTAGTTTTACAGTGTTACCTCATTGCGTACGACGTTTTGATGATTTAAAGTGAAAATTAAAGGAGAACTGAACACCCTCCACCGGCTCCCCTACGGCTACAGCTATGGCCGGTCAGTTCTTCTTCTTTGGTGTTTAATGGCAGATTAAAGCCTCCCTGTCTCACTACTGCCAACCTCTGGAGGAAACTGTAGCATACATTGTTCACTTTTTAAGATAGGTTAAAAGCTGTAACATTTCTTTGTATTTTTTTAAGTTGTTTTATGAATGCTGTATCTTGTGTTTCTCAACAGCATTTGGAAGCTGGCAGCCCAAGGGCCACATGGAGCCTGCCTTCACTCTATAAGTCTTCTACAATCAACAAATTGTCAACAAATTGAAAACATAAAAACATCAGCCAAAGATTAAATCAACCTACACCAGTTTGGATTATGATGTACAAATATTTCTTTTGGATTACTGGATGGTACATATTCTGTTCTTTGCAAGAAAGCAATAAAGAGAGTTGATTGTACTGTAATCTATTTTATGATTCATTCGGGAAAAGGGGAATGTATGTAAAAGATACCCCAGAAATGGTAAAACCTCTGTTCATTTCATTAAAAGAAGTATCTTAAACCCACTTTAATCCATGATCAAGCTCATGAAATTAAGCTTTTGTACTGCGTTGGAACTTAAAAATGTAAATGCTGGTAAAATTAATTTGATGGAAGCTACATGGTGAAAATAGATTTTATGTGGCCCTTTTGGCAACCAAAGTAGCTCATCTCTGTTTTACCAAATCAAATTTCATGGCATCTATCTTGTAACATTATATACTTGTTTTATCATTTCATATTGCACTGTATCATATTGTTTTGTAGATGATTTATTGTGTTGTGTTGTATTGCATTGTATAATGTATTGTTTCATGATGGTTTGCATCATGTTGTGTCACGAGAAATGGTCCTATTTTCTCACTCTTATCCAAAATTTCCACCTCTCCAGGTATAATTCTTGTTTCTACTAACTCTGTGTGGGTACCAGGTCCAGGTGACACGTGGCAGCTTCTTCTTCTTTTATTCTTTTACTCCCGCTTTAAGGTAATTTCCTGTCAAAAAGAAAAAAAACTGAGCGTCAGAGGTTAATGGCCCGGTCGGTGCACCAGCAGGTGTTTCAGTCATATGGAGAAGAAGACAGCAGCAGGACCAGATGGCATCAGTGGGCGGCTCCACAAACAATGTGCTGACCAGATAGTGTCATGCTGTACAAAGAAATCTAACCCCTCCTTTACTCAGTGTGTCAGAATAATGTGCTTCCAACTATTACTGTGCCAGAGAAAACAAGAGCAGCCTGACTAGGACCATCATAGACTTCCCTCAGCCACGCATCCACAAGAACTGGTACAACAGAACAAAGGCTTCTGGGATTAAAGGGGGAAAATATTAGTAAGTCAACCCAGTCAATTTAATACAGTGCCATTTTGATATCATGGTGTGAAGTTTAATATCCTTTAAACATCATATAGGTTTGTTTCAAACCTGACTGTATTGTAACATACACTTTATACTAAACTAACATATTTGGCCACAGCTGTTAATTATTGAATTCAGGTGTTTCAATCAGATCGATTACCACAGATGTGTAAAATCAAACATCCAGCCATGCAGCAGGAACAACAGCCACAAAGCAGAAGACCACATAAAATCCCAAAGTGGGGTGTTGTGGTGTTGCATCATGAGGCGAAGTGTGTTTTGTTCTAATACGTTTCATTAAATCCTATTATACTGAACCATCTTGTGCCGATGTTTTATTGCAACACATCATATTTCTGTGTATCATATTGAAGCAAGTCAAACTTCAGGTTGGCATTGTATAAGTTAAGACTGATTAATATAATTATAGGATTATCACTTGTTACTGTGAACTGTTATATTAAGACAAACAATGATCTCAGATCAGATTACTGCTGATACTTAAAAATTACTTTGAGACCGATAAAGTATGACTTCCTTCAGCAGCCACTAGATGGAGACAAAAAACCACATCTGTTTCCTTCTGCTCCAACTCATCCGCTTTATCCAGAATCTGAAAAAACACTAGAAAAAGATGACAAGGATGGGAGAGAGAAAAATAAGAGTAAGTGGATGGCGTTTTATAAAGGAGCAAAAAGGAGAGAGCTTTCAGGAGCCCAGCCACATGGAGGGGATGCCAAAACATAGCCCATTCTGAAGAGAAACTGTCATAGCCATGTTTTTATTTTCTGACCTAGTAGTACCAAATCTACTGATCTAAAACTAGTACATTAATATCAATAAATCACATCTAGGGAGTGCCTGTTGTACTCCTGGATCCCTCTCCATGGATAAAAATTGAGCTATCTGTCTGTACTTTGCATTAATTTTTCCATATTTCTGTACGTTCTCTCAAAGCTTACGGATACGGACCAAACTTATTCCACCAATAATCATGGGGCAGTGTTGATTGGTGTAGCCAGCAGTTTCAAACCAATGCAGCAACCAGAACAGAGATTAAGAGTTTGAAAAATGTGTAAACTTTTTAAGTAAGAACAATGAGTTTTTTTTAAACATAAATATGATGCTATGGACTTTGGGACAGGCAACTACACAGCTGGACGGAGGACAGACAGTAGCTAAGTGTCAGCTAGACAGCAGGGAAGAAGAGGAGCTCCGTATGAGGCCTTTCCAGTGCAGTGGTTCTCCGGGGGGTAATTCCCCACATCATGGGCTCAAAATTTGTCCTGCTGACATTAAAAAAATCAAGGAATGAGGTGAACAACTTTCTAATGGTCTGAATAAAAAAATCAGTCACACATACAGTGCTTAACAAATTTATTAGACCACCATCTAAAGTAAGGATTATGCCACAGCTGCCCTAAATTAACAGCATTGGTAAAAATTGGTAAAACCAAAATCATTTTTTAATGTTTCTGCAATGGTTAATACACCAATATGTAGAAGCTCTTTAACCTAAATGATATTTTTATTGCTAAAATATAATAATTATTGTTATCCATGAATTTTAAAATGGACTGATTTACAAAAAAAAAATAGTAATGTACATTTTTATTTCTTAATTAATATGTCAAATTATAGTTATTTACTTGCATTCCTGAACAGAAAAATGAGTTTTAGTGGTTGAATGTTATGCTTGATTCATTTCTGACTGCTCAGAGAAGCCCTGTGAGCCAGCTCAAATTTGGGTTTAAAAAGGTGAATTCAGTTTGAAATTCCTCATTCCTGTTCAAAATGGTAAAACGTGGAGAGCTCACTGAAAATGAAGATTCCACATTAAAGCACTTCATGATGCTGGATGGTCTCTGAGACAGCTGGTCTAATAAATTTGTTGAGCACTGTATATATATCAGTGTTTTCAAATGTCTACATAACCTTATTCCAACATATCTAGTGTGTTAAGACACAAAGTTTGTATTTCACTTTACAGGACTTAAAACATTTTCCCCCAAAATTCCATGTACATTCCTCAAAACTTCCCAAGGGAATTCCCCAAATTTCAAACAAATTCGCTCAAAACTTAAAAATAATTTCCCCAAAATTTCAATAAAATTATGGAAACATTCAAAGTCCATTTAAGTTCCATTTAAAAATTCAAAGCAAATTTCCCCTAAAAGCCCTTCAATTGAATGCCTCTGAAATATGTAAACATCCATAGTATAGTTTTTATTGTTCAGTAGAGGATCAAACTGCAGCTGCAAAATGTAGAATTTTTGTTTTGAAATGTCTATGATAATTTTAAAATATGACACCTCCTATATTAAAGCCAATTTTAGTTTAGTTGTTAAAAATCTCTGTCACACCAGTTAATCCAGAGAGCCTCAGTACAAGACCAAGCAATGAAGCGTTTAATTCTTGCAGTATATACCCAATGTTTTTGGGTAGAATTTACAATTTTTTTTGTGTTCTAACAGTTGCTGTTAAAAACAGGTATAAAAGCTATCATGCTAATTTAGTTTCTGTGAGTATAATTTAAATTATTTGATTGGATATTATTTACGACATACAAAAAACTTTTTTTTTATAGTGTAGGCTACGTCTTTTAAACTGCAGGCACCTAACACACGTTAGGTGATTATGATCAAAATTTAATGGCTATTATCACTCATCACTGAATTCACATCATTTATTAATTATTCTATCATTATTGGCTTCAACTAAACAAACTTATTTTGCCTTAAATGCCTTTTTCTTGATTGAAATTTGCTGCTGTTACTAATAACATGCTAGCTAGCTGGTGGATGCTAACGTTAGCTAGCATGACAACAATACAACGTCCACTACTTCACCAGTATGGCACTGAGGGTCCATCGGTGTCCATCTGTCCACGCTGAATTCTTGGATGTTTTTGAGTGTGGAAATAGTATACTGCATTTGAGAATACTTCTCGGTTAGAACACAGTATGTGCTCTTTTGTAGGCTACTCAAAATATGTAGTATTTAGTACACGTGATTTGGGACACACTGAAATTGTCCCTATTTGGAGGGTTAAAAATATGGTCACCCTATGCCAGTGGTTCTCATACGGTGTGGCGAGGCCCACTAGTGTGCCTTGAGAATTTGTACAACCCCACATTATCACTATACAACTGTACAACAATGGTACTGTGGCGTATTATACAGAGGCCATTCTGTATGGTTATCCACCTGTGCTTATGAATTTTGGTCTGCATATGGACCATCACAAGATCTATCAAAAAGCCTCTTGGACCCATGCCCAAATCTAGACAGGAAGACCATGAGGTTCATCTCAATTTCAAAATAAGGCATTTTTGTTGGAGCCAAATAACTTTAACGTACTATAATTATAGAAAACAATATTCTGTGATCTTATGGTCTTTCTTGCAACAGTGTCACGCTAAATACACCCACATGCAAACACCTCCTTACAGTGTCCCCTAGTGGCAACAGGAAGTGACACAAATGGGTCATATCTACATTCCTCTTATTGTGCTTAACCTATTCAGCTCTGATTTGAAAGAAAGGCATCAATAATTAAACACAACACACAGTGGCTCACTGACTGGCGATGGTAAGCATTTCAATATCTTGTCAATTCGACAGGAAGTATATGTGCAACTCTCATACCAATCATCTGACGGCCTTCAAATTTCACATGTAGGATCAAGGTCTTCCAATCTACATATTCAAAGATTAATTTCATCGTTTTGAGGTAGCATCCCTACTGGCGAAAGGAAGTAACACAACAGGTCTTTTTTTTTTTGCGCAAGCAATTAGTTATAATGCTGTTTTACAAGAAGTAACTGTAACTGTTATACAAAACTTTGATTTGCATGTATGGGTCTACCACACTTCATGAGTATTGCATGTTTTTGCTCATACACCATAACAGTCCTAGGAGGTTTGACATACTTTCTGTGCTCTGCTGCAGCAGACAGCATGGTTGCTCACACCCAGTTGGGCTGGGAGGGCCCAGAATTGCGCTGCTTGCAGCCCTAGTTTTTCATTTGTCTTCTTTGAGCAGTTATATCTGTGTCTCGAACTGTCTTACCACTATATATGATGAAAAATGATACTAAAATAGGTGATATTTTGCAGTATATAGGCGTGGCTAGTCATAAAATTTCCTGGAAAATCAACAGAAAACTTTTCTTGTTGACTTCTATACAGCTGGACTGCATTTGCAGCCGGCCCCCTGGTGGACAGTAAGAATAATGCAGCTAAAACATTTCTGCATTGACATCACTTTAGAAACCAAGAAGCAACATCCACTTCTTGTCTGTGATTTTTTCACTCTGGGTGATTCTGTCAGGGGTTACTCTGGTCCCCAGTCTCCCCTACTGTCATTCTGAATCACCCCGGCTGTTAAGAGGGTGGAGGGTCGGGTTGGGGGTGTTGTTTGCTCATTATTTGACCGTGCTGGTCCGTGAGAGAGGCCGCAGACTGACGGAGCGCAGCGGCGGGGCTGGACTCTGCTGCTCCGCACGAGGAGAGAGGAGAGGAGAGGAGGTGTCAGTGAGAGGAGCAGAGGAGAGCCAGAGGAGTTTCTGACAGCTGGATGGTGATGGAGACTCTTCATCCTGAATATTTTGGATGAGCTGCGTCCTCAAAGTGAGAACAAGGAGCAACAGGAGACGAGGAATTACAAGTTTACCGGAGATTAGACCTGGAGGATCCGCTCTCCCTGCTGAAAGGTCCAGGTCTCTTCCGCTCTCCCTCAGTCTATGGTTCGGGTCCAGCTCTCTGTCGCTCTTTCTTGGTCCATGGTTCGGGTCTGTCTCTCTGGTCTGGGTCAGTTCTGCAGCTGGATGAGGTGATTTAACCCGTTCTCCCGCTGCTGCTTCTCGGTAGTCTCGGCTGCGCACGGTGAGCTGCTGCTGCGCTGCCGTAGAGGAATGCAGCAGCTCGGTCTGTCAGACTCGGTGCTGTCTGTCTGGATCCTCCACACAGCACTCTCTGCTCCAGGGGAGATATCCCGGCACGGCTTGGCACGGATTTCCACCACTAAGGTAAATGTTTCATCCCTGTTGAATGCAGCAGTCTCTAATAACCTTGAATGGAGACGTTATCACGGAATTATCCTAAAAACACTGTCGGCTTATTATGATGCATTTTCATGACAGAGAATTGGATTTATTGTTTATATGCTTTAACCCCGCCCCTCTCACCGGGCTGTCAGGTAATCACAACATGCATCACATCATGAAACACAACTTGTGGCTTCCCAGTGATGAAGTGGCTGCAGCTAGGGCTGGGAAACTCTCACCAAAACATCATATCTCCATTTTATTTAGCTGAAAGGTGATGCCCAGACTTCATTTATCAGACATGATGGGCTTCACATTCAAAAAAATGCACCAATCAATCAGTCACTCAATCGATCTGTGTGTGAGGCTGACTCACTTCATGAGTGCAGGTCAAGATCATGGTTTGTTGCATGCAGAGGTGTATTATCAGCACAGAAGTGTAACAATAGTCCATGCAGACATGATGGCTGGACTGGGGCCCTTGGCCCAGAAACGTGGGCCCCTGATGTTCTTTTCAAGACGCTTTCCTTGGCAATTAATGACACCTAGCATATAAACCCTCAAACATGCCAAACTGTCTTGGTGCTGGTGACAAATTTATATGAGGCAATCTGAAACGTAAATAATAATGTGCATGCACTTTTCAACTTGTAAGCCCAAGGTCCCATCATAAAAGCCTGACATCACGACCTTATATGCCACTGCATCTGCAAACAAATGATCTCAGCAGATGTGAATATTTCTGCAGATGTTTACAGCTGATAGACTTTAGGAGAATCTATGATGCTTCATCTACTCCATGCATATGTTGATTTATAGCAGAATGGCGATGCATGCAAGGCTAAGGTTAAGGTTATATGAGGACACATCAGCAACATGATAGGCTTCATATTCAGTCAATTAGTCTTTTTATATAACGCCAAATTACAAGGCAAGACTATTTGTTAATTACAAAAACATATTAATTAATGAAGGATGCATGATATTATTGGTTTAATACAAGCAGATCAAAGCTTACTAAGTTAATTATCTGTGCTGGAAGAAATGGAAATATCTATAAGAATCTGCAGCCAGTCTATATCAGCTGTACCCATCAGCAGAATGTATGAATGCATCACAGTGCTTCGTCTACATCGTCATTTTCTGCCCAGGATCCCTGAAAAAACAGCGACAAATTTTAGGACCCCAGCTATCCTGATGTTTCAGCATTGTTACATGGACTCACTTGACCCCTCCCATTACATAAAAACAACGTAAAAGAGCACAGCAGCCGTAAAACAACCTTTTTTCACAATGATTTTATGTAAGAATGTCTGGAATTTTAGATTGTTTTTGTAATCTTTCTTGGTTGATCTACATGATACATATCTTGATATTATATAGGAAGCTCAGCCGCTTTAGAAAAAAATAATAAAAGAGTCATTTTCAAAATAAACTCTGGATTCTTACGTTTAAATAGACGTTAATTAACGGGAAAAAAATAGAATTGAGTGAACCAGAATGTTGAATTTTGGAGACTATAAAGTCAAGAATCCAACAACTTCAACTTGTTTTCTTCTTGATTCTTGACTTTACGTGTTTGTAAAATTGGGATTTGAAAAACTTGACATTTTTTAGTTTCTAGTGTCTTTTTAGTGACTATGAATTTGTAAATTTTATTTTTTTTTTCTTGTAAGTACTGAGCCTGACTTCTTGTATGCATATACATATGATAAAAAAAAACCCTCTCTCTCTCTCTCTCTCTCTCTCTCTATATATATATATATATAGTTAGTTCTTTGTATAGCATCAAATGACTTTATCAAAAGAGCAAGTCAAGGTCATTGTATTTTTTTATTATCTAAGAGCCAGTATTAAGCCCCCCAGTCCACCACCATACTCACCAACGTGTAAATATTTATCAGTATCCACACACAACCCTTTCTCACACAGGTGGGATGTTGCCAAAGGAGCATTGTTCTCTTCATTACCCACCTTTTCATAGATAAAGCTGGGGGCAAGATATAACCGGTCATGTTTTCTAATTTTAGTTTTTAGCAGTTATGCATCTGATGTAGATTCACAGTTAGACTTGACTGGAAGTTCTCACATAAAATTCCTTTGCAAGCAGAAATATCATGAATTATTTTATGTGGCCTTGTCAAACCTCCCATAAAACTGTCAGTATCTACAGGTTTAATACCTTGATGTTTTAGGAACAACCCTGTAGCATATACAGTGAATTCAGAGTATTCAGACCCCCTTCACTTTTAAAAATGTGGTCATGTTGCAGCCTGATGCTACAGTTTTTTATATTCATTTTTTATTCTCTGTAATATAAACTCAGTACTCCATCAAGAAAAAGTGAAAACTGAATTTTAGAAATGTTTTCAAATCAATTTAAAAAAACCCTTAAATATCACATTGACATGTGTATTCAGCCCCTTTGCAAAAACACGGTACATTTAGCTCAGGGTTCTCCCATTTCTCTTGATCTTTCCTGAGATGTATCTTTATGTTTGAGTCCACCTGTGGTAAACACACCTCACAGCTGACAATGCATATCAGAGAAAAATCCAAGCCATGAGGTCAAAGGAACAGCCTGCAGAGCTCAAAGACAGGATTGTTGCAAGGCACAGATCTGTGAAGGGCTACAAAAAAAATTCTGCACTGATTCCCAAAGCACAGTGGCCTCCATAATTCTCATATGAAAGAAGTTTGGCACAACCAGGACTCTTCCAAAAGCTGGTCCCTGTCCCTCGCTGGTCTTCTCTAACATTAGTAACATTGTTCTTTGATCACTTGGACCACATGTACACAGTCTGGTACTGTAGGTACAGGTATGAATGTAGTTGGTTTGCAAATCCACCAAGAAGAAGAAAGAAGAAGCTCAGTGCAGCCATACAGTAGAGTCCACCCTGCTGCTATATGGCTGATTATTATTTCTGAGGCACCAGCAACAACCCTAATCCTACTTCTATCTCTACCGTGCAGCTCAGAGGATGAAAGGTGTCCATGCTGCATGGCTATAATGGTTTTTGAGGGACAGGAAACATTTAAAATTGACTTTACAGCTCTCTTCACTGTATACCTCATACTCAAGCACGTCCCATGTACCTTGCTGGAGTTCACATGAATTGTGCCCAAGAGCATCTTTTTAAGTGGCTTTGTCTTGGGCACAGTGTTCACACTGATCAAATGAACTGGACTGTGGGGTGTGTACTCAGATCAGTGCCCTGGCCCTTGACGTGAGACTAAAATGAAACAATCTTCATTATTTCAATGACTGATGATGGACCATCACTTCTTAAAAGCTCTGTCCACTTCACCACATGTTGCCAACGTACAGTATTTATGCAATTTAGATGGTGTGCAGGGCTGTATTTGCAAATTTTAACTAATTAAAAACAAAACATTTAATGCTCATCTTAAAAACTTGTTGTATTGCCCATCCCTACCGCAGACCAGCTGCTTCATCTGCTGGCAGCGAGCAGGAGGAGAGCAGTATGAGGAGGAGGATGATGATGATGAAGGGTCTCTAACACTGACACTACATTCACGTCTTGATTCGTGCAGATTAAACTCAATTAAAGAAGAGTTGTCTTTATAATCCAAAGAGTCGTGCAGTCGGCTGCTGTCTCCTGCAGCCTGCAGTGGTGATCGGTTAACTCTTGTCTGGATGCAGGCGGTCTGCCATGAATCTCTCCACTCAACATGTTTGTGTTGCTGCAGTCGAAGCCAAAAGGAAAGGGAGCATATCTCTGACACACTGCTGTGTGAATAATGCAGCGTCTCTGCACAACTGTTACTGAGGAGAAGATTTACTGCAGATGGGAAACCACTAAGGGCTCTGATTTTCATAAGAAAAAAACAAACAATTATATGTGCCATTAAATCTGTGAACACTGAAGGCAATATTTTACTAATATTTGATGATAAATTTTGATAATTATTAAATATTAAGCAAATGACTAGCAATGTCTGATTGTGAACCCTCGTGGTCCACAAACTACACATTAGCAAAGTCAGATATTTCAGACAGGATAAACACTTGTTTATTGTTTATTTGGATCATTGTTAGCTTTGGTGCATGGCTGCAAATACTCTTCCTGAAGTCTCCAAGAACAGATTACACACAAATATGCATCCATCCATTATTTACTGCTTTATACTTTAATTTCAATTCATATGATCATCATTATTATTTTCACATGTTCAGTATTTACCTGCCAGTATAGTCACTTTATCACCTTAATATGACAAACACTGTTTTTTAATCTGGTCTCAGTCTTTCCACAAATGAAGAAACAAGATAACAGTATTTAGATAATATCATCGCTACCTGTGTCTTCTTGGATTTGATTACTGTATTAGAGTATTATTTTTCACTTTTACTTCATATTGCTGACACTTTACTGTGATCTGTTGTAATAACCACATTTTTTCGGACGGGGGATCAATAAAAATCCTGTATGGGGTTGCAGGGCAGGAGTTGGTCCCAGCATTGGGCAGGTAGGCAGGGTTACACCCTGGACTGGGCAGACATACAGAGACAGACAAACTGCTATGCTCACAGCTATGGGCAATTTAGAGTCGTCAGTGAAAGGGCATGTCTTTGGACAAAAGGCCATTGCTAAAGAAGCTGGTTGTTCACAGAGTGCTGTATCTAAGCATATTCATAGAAAGTTGAGTGGAAGGAAAACGTGTTGTAGGAAAAGGTGTACAGGGGATAACCGCAGCCTTGAGAGGATTGTCAAGCAAAATCCATTTAAGAATTTGGGGGAGCTTCACAAGGAGTGGACTGAGGCTGGAGTCAGCGCATCAAGAGCCACTACGCACAGACCAATCCTAGACATGGGCTGAAAATGTGGCATTCCTCGTGTCAAGCCACTCCTGAACCAGCGACAACGTCAGAAGCGTCTTACCTGGGCTGTGGAGAAAAAGAACTGGGCTGTTGCTCAGTGGTCCAAAGTCCTGTTTTCAGATGAAAGCACATTTTGCATGCCATTTGGAAATCAAGGTCCCAGAGTCTGGAGGAAGAGTGGAGAGGCACAGAATCCATGTTGCTTGAAGTCCAGTGTGAAGTTTCCACAGTCAGTGATGATTTGGGCTGCCATGGCATCTGCTGGTGTTGGTCCACTGTGTTTTCTGAAGTCCACAGTCAACACAGCCATCTACCAGGACATTTTAGAGCACTTCATGCTTCCTTCTGCTAACAAGCTTTATGGAGATGCTGATTTCATTTTCCAGCAGGACTTGGCACCTGCCCACACTGCCAAAGGTATCAAAAGCTGGTTCAATGACCATGGTGTTACTGTGCTTGATTGGCCAGCAAACTGGCCTGACCTGAACCCCATAGAGAATCTATGGGGTATAATCAAGATGAAGATGAGAGACACCATACCCAGCAATGCAGATGACCTGAAGGCTGCTATCAAAGCAACCTTGGCTTCCATTACACCTAAGCAGTGCCACAGGCTGATCGCCTCCACGCCACACCGTATTGATGCAGTAAATCATGCAAAAGGAAGCCTGACCACGTATTGAGTGCATAGAAATGAAGATACTTTTCAGAAGCCTGACATTTCTGTTTAAAATATCCTTTTTTAAAATTGATCTAATGTAATATTCTAATTTTCTGAGACACTGAATTTTGGTCTTTCATTATCTGTAAGCTATAATGATCAACATTTTAAGAAATAAAGGCTTGAAATATTTCACTCTATGTGTAATGAGTCTATATAATATATGGGTTCACTTTTTGACATGAGTGACAAAAAATATTGAACTTTTTTATGATATTCTTATTTTCAAGATGCATCTGTATATGAGACACGTGTTATTCAAAGTTGAATAAAGTAAATTGTAGGCTTACTTGATTAAGATTCCTAATGACGCTATCCACATATTCATCACTCTTACAGAATATTTTTTAGTGAACCTAAAACTTCCTTGACCTTCTGGGGTCTTTAAAGATGAAATCCACTCCAGTAACTCTGATATTGGGTGTCTTTTTATCCTTTTCTAATCCATTTTTTGATCGTTCCCGCAGTTAGCCAGTTAGCTCCCGTCATATTGTGTGTTTGTATCCCAGAATGCATTGTGACTGGGCTGTGTCAACCAATGGCAGGCTGTTCTGTTAACATGTCATGCTTTGCTGAACAGTGCATATGCAAACACAGAACCTGGAGAAGAGAGCCTGAATGACTCGTAATAGAGAGAAGGACACACAGAGAGACTGTAATTTGTCCCGCATAGTCACTGCAGTTAAAATGACTCAAAAGCACTAGAACTTTCGAGTAAAAATATGAATATTCTAGGGACTTTTTTTGTCACAAAATGATTATTTTTTTATTCTTTAGTACCAAAGAGATTGGAGTTTGTGAAAAAAAAAAAACTCCCTTAGTCATCAATGTTTACTGTGTTTAAGACATACAAATCTTTGGGTTTTAATTTCCAATTAGTTTTTTGTTTTGTCTTTGTAGTCCCATAACTTTAAAAAAATGCCATTGCTGCAGCAGACATATTCTTGGAGCTTGACTGTGCACCAGAGGGTTGATGTTTTACAACATTTTGAAGACGAAAAGTGCAGACTCAAAGGGTTAAAGGAGAACTTTTATGGACTAGTAGACATCTCTGTCTCTCTCCTCTGCTCTCTATCAGTCTGTAACAGACACTAACATTAACACATACATCTTTAAAAGATGCTAGACGGAAGAAATAAATTGTTTTTGCAGATGATGAATTAAACATCTGAGAGGAGAGAGGCTGGGAGGGAGGACGGAGCACAATGCTCCATCAGATTATGCTTTCAGTAGGGACCTACACTTATGCATCAGTCAAACTAAATCCTTAATCTTCCTTCATATTTGTGCAGAGGTGATGGTGTGTTTTAGCATCAGGACACCAACAATTTCTCTCATTTGATCACCCATCACTGCACGCTGTCTCTCTCTCTCCCCCTAGCTGCGCCTTTGGGCTGAACTACAACAATATGTTTTTTTTTGTAAGAAAATAAAAATATTCAAACAATAATATACTAGTAAGACAAAAATGTTTATTTTATTTATTTGAAAACCTGGTCCTCACAGCATCAGTCAACAAAGACACCTGCTCCACACAGACATGAGATCTCATGAGACATGAGGAGGAAAATCAAGGTCATCGGCTGGCTGTTGCCCTTACTGTGATCTTCATGAAACCTTATGTTATTGTCATGACTCAACAAGCTGCCCTTCTTTTTCAGTTTTCAACTCAGGGCACACCTGTGTTTATTTTCACTGTCATGTTTGTGAGCTGTAAAAGTATGCAGTGTCATGCTGGTGATGGTATCTGCACAGTCTCATGGGCTGTCAAGGACATTCTCTCAGAGGCAGTCTGGCCTCAGATCATAAATAGCAAACATGTTTGCAGTTTAGGATTCAAGAATGGGGAGGCTTGACTCAGAGGAGGCAAATCTGGCCCTAAATCAGGCCTATAGCCTTTACTAAGGTGTTACTTCTAACCATGCTGTAGTTTGTATTCAGTAATGCTTGATAATATGATATCTGAAGCATTTTGTTTAAGATGATGGTGGGATTATTTTACAGAGTTGAGAGGAGAAAAGTTTTAGAATATTTTATGTAACCCAAAGAAGCAGGGCTGTAGCTGAAGAGCTGCGGTATCCTTAATGTGGCGTACGTAAACCTTTACATAAGTCAGAGAGAGGAATGACTTCATGTGACCATCAAACATTAAACATGCTTTAAAAAGCCTTTAACCGTCATTCTTACAGCTCTCAGTGGTTACACCCTGAGTGTTTGAAGCACTTTTTCCATCTCATCTTTGTTTACAAGCGAGTGAGAGCTCTGTTAGAGCGGCACATGTGTGAGTGTTTCACCACTTTTGTTTGTACCTCGTTGGATTTACAAGCTCCCCCCAGACACGGAGCTTTGGAGCACATTCAGGGTGATTAACGCTGAAAAAGGAGTCTACATGCTAAACTAGCAGACTAATGGGGGACGGAGTGAGTTAAAGCAGCGCTAAATACGTCTGGAGTCCAGGCGTCCATGCGAAGAGTTACGCTCTGTCATCATGACAGATCAGATCCATTTCAGCAGGAAAGAACTCAGTTTTTACCTACAGCAGACTTGCAGCACTAAAAACATACATATTCATTTATATATAGATATATTTCCTTCGTCAACCAAACAATGTAAGTAAATACAAACACAAAACCTTGCAAAAAAGGGAGCCGTACGCAGAATATAGTCCTATACTCTGTCACCCTCTCATATAACTAAAAGAAGTGGAGCTTATGTCTGTCCTTTGGTGTGTTCCCTCTCCATCAGTGAAGTTAATACCCGGCTCCTGCCCCGGAGAAGAGAAGCCCATTATCCTCCTCTCATCAAATGAAGAGAGCTGGATGTAGATCATGGAGATCTGTAGCTTTTGTTTTGTTCAAAGAGGTCCTCTCAGGGCGCAGCAGAGGCAGTTAAAGGTTATTTTAAACTCTTCAAGAGCCTCCAAACCCGTTTTATCTCCTGTTTTTAATTAGAAACTCGATGTGAGATAGGAGAGCCTCTGTCCTTTCTTTAAAGGCACAAACTGGGATTAACTATCCAACAAAAACATGCCATTATTAATGCAGGATTCTTCTATTGTAGTACACAGATCTCTACTAATTATTCATCTAGTTAAAGGTTAATACCAAAAAAGCTTCCAGGTTATCTCATGAATGAAAAAAACAACCCTTTTCCACTTCTGTTAAATACGGGAAAACATCAGAAAATTTTAATTTTTGCAGGAAATATCATAATATGATGCCATAAGACATTATACAGTTTGTAAGTGGTCCAAAACAACTCAAATATAGTGATTTTGCAAAAATAATATGTATAGGATATACTGATACATCATAATATCTAATTTGCTGAAATCATTTATTGCATCCTTAAAGGGAAAGTTCATTGACTCTTTTCTTCTTTTTCCTGCTAAACTTCAGTTTTCCTCTTGACATTGTAAGTGCTGATGTGAAAGGTCCTGATGTGGAGAGTACAAGCAGGAGAATCTGCTTTCTGCAGCCTTTCCTTAACCAATATAGACCTAAGGCCACATAAGTATTTTTTGTAAACAGCTTCCAAAAACCACAATGTTTTCTGCAAAACCGCACAGAATTTAAGACACACAGACAGACAGATGGATAGATATAGATATAGAGTTGCATAGAGTTGACTGCATCCATAACAGCTTCCACTTTTCTAAGAAAGCTTTCCACAAGATTTAGCAGTGTTTCTGTGGGAATTTTTGTCCATTCATTCTGTAGAGCATTTATGAGGCACTGATGTTGGACAGGAAGGCCTGGCTCGCAATCTCTGCTCCAGTTCATTCCAAAGGTGCTCAATGGGGTTGAGGTCAGCACTCTGTGAGGGCCAGTCAAGTTTTTTCACACCAAACTCATCAATCCATGTCTTTATAGTGCTTGCTTTGTGCACTGGGGCACAGTCATGTTGGAATAGAAAAGGGTCTTCCCAAAACTGCTGCCAAAATGTCTTGGTATAAGCATTAAGATTGACACTCGGTGACAACAATGGACCCTCAGTGACACCCTCAGAGTGTAACTGATGCCCTCAGACCATCAGTGACATCTTCAGACCCTAAGTGACACCTTCAGAACCTTTAGTTACAACATCAGACCCTGCGTGAAACCCTCAGACCCTTAGTGACATCAAGAGACCCTCTGTGACACCTGCAGACCCTTAGTCCACATGAAGACAAAAACAATAGTCGTAAACCTAGGATCATTTCAAGGATTGCCCTTGTAAGCATGACACCTTTCAAAACACTGTAGTTTATATGCTAGCCATGTAGGTGGCGCTGTAATGCTAATACGTAAATGCAACAGAAACAGAGAAGAAAATTATGAAGCAATTGCAACTTAAACTTTCTCCTGGCTGCCCTTCTGGTTGCACTCTGCAGTGGATCAAGTAACATGTTGCATATGCTGTTCTCTATAGTAGAGGTGCAGAACATACAAATTCAATCCGGTAATTTGTCGTCATAGCAATTTCAGGCTTTCAAAAGCCACTTCCATGTGTAGGAAATGGCAATACGATAAGATACTTTTGCGGATACTCCTAAACTAGTCTCCGTCATGGGTCAGCCCCTACAGTGACACCCACGGACCCTCAGTAACACCTTTGAATTCCCCTTTACATCTTTAGACCCTCATTGACACTCTCAGTCCCTCAGTAACACTTGGACATCTTTAGGTTGCCTACTATCTTCACTGCCTGCTTGTGAATCAGTGTTGCTGATTTTTGTTTTGTTTTTTAACTGGAACATTGAAACAACTTTTATCAACATTTGAAACAACGTTTGTATTGATAGACTGAATTACTGAATGTAGCATGTACATTTTCATGTTAAAGCTATACTAACACTTGGTGTTTCCTCCCCTTTAGTCCTCTCACCAGCTGAAACCTTCAGATCTGGACTGACAGCATCATGAAGACCCAGAAGTCCCGGGGTGTGACATCTTCACCATCCTCCAAACGGAAACGTCGCTTCACGCTACGAGGCAGGAAGAAGAAGGACCGTGTGATCCGGGGAAAGCTCCGTATCCGCTCCATGCCCGGGGCCTTCCTGGTGCTGGGGGTCATCGTGGTGGTGGTGGGGACCGCTCTAGCAGTGGCGGGCTACTGGCCGTACCGCCTGTCCAGGTCGTCCTTCTTGGGTTCTGCAGATGGGGACAGTTTCTCTGAGTCGCAGAGTACGCGTTGGAGCATGGGAGCCAAGGGTCTCCTCTCTACGGCAAGCCTGATCCACAGCGAGAGGATGAAGCTGCTGGGCCCTGTCATAATGGGGGTGGGGCTCTTCATCCTCATCTGTGCTAACACTGTGCTGTATGAGAACCGTGACAGAGAGACTCAGATGTTGCTCGCTCAGATGCGGAGCGTGATCTGCTCAGTTTCAGCGGCGGTGCCATCAGCTGACCTGACAGAGATCGCAGCGGTGAATTCGATGACCAAACATTACCAGTGGGTGAGCAGCTTACCTGCCGCTCACCTCAACATCCTATGTCTGCAGCAGATGACCAGCTCAGAGCCGCTCCTGCAGACGCGGATGCCGGAGACAGAGGACGGCGTGGAGGGCATCTACCAGCAGGCTGTCCTCCACCACCAGGAATCTGATGCCCCGCCGTCGCTCCACTCTTCCCACTCTGACTCCTGTAACTCCAGTCAGACAGATTTAAACACGCGGGGAGGACCCAAGCAGAATGACAGTACCAGCTTCCACCCACTGCTGTCCGCCTTTGTCAAGGTCAACAACCACCTCCTGTCGGCGAGTTCCATGTCCACACTGGGGACGGAGGATGTTGACATTCCAGCTGCCCACCCGCGGCGCTGTCACAGCATGAGCTACAGGACTAAACCGTACATCCACCGCAGTAGTGTGCGTCCAATGGGAGGACGCCAAACACCACAGGGAGAGGAGGTGGACGAGGTATGTGGAGCAACAAGGCGAGACACGGGGTCAGAGGTGTGCGTAAACATCCCACCGCAGGTCATAGACGCCACAGAGGAGCAGACGCACCGGAGCTGGCCTCGGTTAGACCTAGGTGGCGGTAGGCGGTACCTGAAACTGGAGAACAAGGAGGACTCGGTGGACAAACTGCTGGACCAGTTAGAGCAGCAGAGCTCGCAGTGGGATAAAAGCTTTGGGTCGGGCCCATTCCAATGATGCCGAGGATACAAAAACAGAGAGTAACCATGTTTTCCCCTGGATACTGAGATTTACACATACTTATGTTCAGGACGGAAGGATACCGACTTTCTCCTGGATTAGTTTTTCTCACAAAGATCTTCCAAACCTTTCTGAATCTTGGCTGGAGTATTTCTACACAGATGTCCTGTTCCATCTTTGCTGGAAATGTTTTATAAAAATGAAGGAGTGAATATATATGCAGACCCTACACTGTCACAGACATGTAGAGCAGTCCACGACCCTGTTTACACCTCACATTAACACCCATGCTGGGTAATCAGATTCAAAGTGGTAATCTTCAGTGCTTTGAATAAATGCACTTTAATGTGTACTGAGAACAGTTTGATAACTGATAGCTCAGACTGCATACAAAGGTGGTCTGGGATGTCTTCATCTGGACTGGATTGGTTGTATAGATGTAACACGTACAGGCACATTAAAGACCTGCCCTGATAGCTGATGTGATCTGCTGTATTCTGCTAATAAACAAAAAGCATGGCTTTATTTGTGTCTGTCCAGCCTCATTCAGAGATGGGATCCATCTCTGTCTAAAGATTGGGATTATTTGTGTCAGCTCAGTAATAAGAGGCAGTTTTTGTATTTATGTCATTAAAAGCAACAACAACAAATATATTTAAAAAACTGTCTCTCAATTAGGAGTAAGCTGCCATCATTCACAAAAGGAGCCAGCTCTTAGAACTAGCTTATCCAGGAACAACACAAGACCGCCTTGTAATTAAATGATTTTTGATAGTTGTGATCTTTAAGGATAGGTATTGTTTTGGTTTTCTGATACTGGTGCTAAATCCATTCTTTTGATTCGGTGCCAGAGGAAAAAGTTTGTTGAAGTTTGTTCCATATTCATTTTCTTGCCTTTCATTTGGGATGGCGGGGTATTGGAATGACGTATCGAAATCTGTGTTGTAATTCTGTTCGATAGACATCAGATATGTTGGTACTGGTACCATGTCAGTACCGGATTTCGATACTCATCTCTAGTTATCCCGTATTGTTGTTTCAATCTATCCAGACAGTGAAGGTCAGAGGTGAGCTGCTCAATAAAAGGACCCCCCCCCCCCCACACACACACACACACACACACTTTTTTTTTCCTAAGGCAGAATTAACAAAAATAACACATTGTAAACATGAAAAGTGAAGGTCCATTTGCACACATTTTTACAACTCAACATTTTAAAATACATGTTTTATTTTCATGTATTTTTAATGCTCAAACTTTATTATTACCTGCATTTTTAAGTCCTATCTTTTTATCATCACATTTTGTTTTAACGTCACCCTTGAAAATCATCCTTTAACCACGAATTTCATAAAAATTCATCACACCATTTTTATATTCATATACATTTTATAACCTCTTGTTAAAAGTACCTTAGTGAAGTAAAAAAAAACCTCTACATTTTACAAAAGGCCATTTATACCTAAAACCACCATGTGGGTTAAATTTACCCCATAAAAAGCTGTCAATTTTCCCTCTGTTATACTTGACAACAGCAGATAAACAATACATGTTGCCATGAAGACACCTCTCTGTTGCTGCACTGCCTAATCTCAAGTCATAGATCAATGTTCAATGTGGATACTCAAGGCAAAAAACAAGATTCATTATTGTGAAATGTCAGTGCTTTGAGTGAAGAAGAATCTGATGTTGGGGAAGTCTAAGACTTGAGCAATTACTCCTAAGACAATTTTGGATTGATGGATCATCATTGGACAGTGATCAAGGTCTCTTTCTGTGGTTAATGAACTGTTTGTTGTCTCTCTGGTTACTAATCTTAATAAGTGCTATTAATGAAAATCAATGTACTCTAATAATAGGTAAATTCTACTGGCTGGCTGTTTTAGGTATTTAGAGATCCTAAGCGGTTTAAAAGCATGTGTATGACAACATGAGGGAGAAAACCTGTTAAAGAGTAAAGCTAACACCTTATGTTTAATGTGCTAATGAATGCCAGTTCTATCCACTTTTCCAAAAGTTGCCAACTATGGACTCTATTTTGCATAAATGGAGAGAAAAAACCTCCAACATCCCCAGCTTCACTTTCATAACATCCTTGCCTTTGAAGATGATGTCATCCTTTAATTCTTTAAAACATTCCATCCTTGCCTCTTGCATGCAGGCCTGTCTAGACCCCCACTTTCACTTCAATCTTACCACTACCCCACATGATTTATTAACCGTGTGTCCTTTAAAAGCATCTTTATGACACGAGGGAGAAAAGCTGTTCAAGAGGCGGCACTAAAATTAGTCTAAGACAACAAGTGACCAGTGAGGGTAGGCGGATGTAAATAAAGCAGAGAGATACGGTGATGATGGGCTGTTTGTTTGCTAAAGAGACGGGCACGAGAGTTCCAATATCAGGCCATGACTGAAGACATATTGTCAATGCAAAGTGTGAACAGGCGTACTAAAGTGCTGTTAAGTTGGCACTGATTACCCGACCAGCACAGGTGTTGATGAAAAATGTAAACAGGGTCTGATAGACTCTTCATGGTTGCAGCAATGTGAGAAATCAGCGAGTATGTGGATGCAAAAATGGGCTTTTAGTTCCCAGAACATGGTGTGAGCAGCCTATTGATGGAGGAACAGAGCGGTGCAGGAGGACGGGGGGACGTTTTCACTGTGCAATCATTTCTGAACCAAACTACCTGGACTCCAAACAAACAAAATGCAACTAAACATGGGTCTTTTTCCTAAGCAGAGGGACCCTACTCCAAATGCAATGCATGGCAGTGATGTACAGTGTGTTACATCCTAATACTTATGCAGAGTTATGTCATTGTTGGTTTTATGTGTACAAGAAGTGATGTCAAAAAGGGATCGTCTTTATAACTAAGGTTTTGTTATCCCACGTTTGGCCGTTTTTCTACTGCTTTAAATCCTCCTCACCAGTGCTGAGATCTGGGAACACGACGTCACGTCAGCTGTCTCTGAACTGGAAGGGAAAGGAGCGATGCCTGCAAGCTAGTTCAGACTTGAGCTGCAGTGAATCATACATGGCATGCGTCATGTTCACAGTCTCCTATCACACAAATCCTCCCAATTTTGTGGTCAATTTAAACACCAAATTTTTACCCCTGCACCAGTCCAGCACCCACCTGCAGGCCCTGACCAGGAGTTATATTTAGTCATCACTCCTCAGTTTCTGAGTTAAAACGGATAAGTGATGAAGTCAGAGCTTAGGTGCCAAAGTCAAACTTTGTACTGCTGCTGGAATAAATATTTTAAAACATTAAAAATGTAAGATTTCTTATTGAATTTTGAAATTAATAGAAAGTTGTAGTTATAATTAGGCATGATGCCTGATACTGCAGTCAGTAGTCTCTTTCACACATGCATGCAACAAGTAGGCAATCCAGATGTGAAATTATCCCTTTTTATTTCTACTATAGTTTACATCCTCACACCAAGCCTTGAGTCAAAATTTTAGAGTGGGCTTGCAGGAGTAAATAGCATTGATGCCATGTTTAAGTGAGGATTCTATCCAAGTAAGTTTACTTTTTAATGCATTTTGGCTGTATTTTAGTGCTTGAAAACTGATACACATGGACATTTAAAGTAGTCAGTCACTTATTTCACCTCATTATGATGCCCATGGCTCAAAAACACCATATGTTCACCTGTACTATTTAGTTTGGTTTATTTTGGCAATTTTAAAATTTTAAATGCACTGTTAGAATGTAAATACATACACATTAATCTAATGATTTTTTTGCAATAAAACCAAAAGATGGACTTGGTAAATGGGCTTGAGCTTCCATGCAAGATGACCAACTCTATAAATGAACCGCAGTTGCACCACAAGCAAGGCAGCCCATAAGGAGGGATAAAGGGACAGCTTTCTGGGGCCCAGTTAAATGGAGGGCAGAAACATTTTGTTTTCACCCTTTTTAATAACCACTCTTATCAAAGCCACAAAAAGGAATTGTATTTATTTATGCTGGAGTAAAATGTAGCCTTTTTCAAAGATATAAACTCCTTTTCTTAAATGAAAATTGCCTTTTTTAAGTAATGTTAAGAATGTGGATGGACAAATTGAACTAAACCATTTGGAAAGTAGTGTCAGACTTCAGGATGTCGGATAATAAAGTAGAAGACACTGAGACACTTTAGTGGGAAAATAATTTTAATTGCAAAAAAATGAAAAGTGGCAAGAAAATGGCAATAACGGGGTTAAAAAGGGCCCAGCCAATTCTGTGGGCAGGCCTGACCACAAGATACACAAAAAGCAAATCAGGACTGAAAAGGTGTAGGCTGAAGCCTTAGCTCATTCCACCTAATCAGGTTGGTTCCTCCAACCACATTTGACTTTTGTTTTACTCCTTTTTCTTCACTTTTAGCTTCCCAAAGAACATTTGCAATAATAAATGGATTAAACATTAGTGTGTGGCTAATTGTGGGAGAATGCAGAGACAAGATTCAAATCTGTTTTTTAGTCAGGGATACAACCACAAAGATCATAAGAAAGCAGCAAAACAAAAGAGGAGACAAGTCGTCCTCCCTAAACCAGTGGGCCGCTTGTTAGCGAGTGGTTATTGACGCTCGTGTTACTGTGAGAAAAACAGAAAACGGCATCATGGTACAGGGTCAGAGGAAACATTTCACAGTGTTTTGGTTGACTGGATATTCAGACATGTTTATACCAGTATTCGACTGACAAAATCCAGTAGAGCGAGGCAGAGGCTGCAAAGCATCCTGGGACATGTAGGCTCAGTGGGTATGGCTCAGTGAGCAACAGCTCTCTGTGTCAGTATGGCAGCACAGCAGACATTAGCAAGCCAGGTGAAAAGATGTAGGAAAATTCTGTGAATTCTTGTTTTTTTTAGATTTTTTAAAATGTATTTATCAGTTATCTAGATTAGTCACTTCCCAAGTAGCAATACTCTTCCTGCATGGGTCCACAGGAAAACATCAATCACAGTTGATTTTCTGAAGGATTTTTCAATATTTATCAATGCTTCCATTTAAAGTAAAAACATGTTTACTCCACCCATCAACCAGATACCCTATATGGACAAAAGTTTTTGGCCGCATGACCATTAAACCAACAGGGACAGTAATGACATTGTTGCAGTTATAACAGCCTCTACTCTTCTTGGAAGGCTTTCAACAAGATTTTGGTTTGTTTTTGTGCACATTCATTCCATAAAGCATTTATGAGATCAGGCACTGATATTGGACAAGAAGGCATGGCTCGCAATCTGCGTTCCAGTTCATCCCAAAGGTGCTTGATATGGTTCAGGTCAGGGCTCAGGACTCATCAAACCATATCTTTATAGTCACTGCTTTGTGCACTGGGGCACAGTCATGTTTGAAAGAGAAGGGCCTTCTCCAAACTGTTGCCACAAAGTTGGAAGCATAGCATTTTCCAAAATGTCTTGGTATGCTGAAGCATTAGGACCGGCCTTCATTGGAGATAAGGGGCCTAGCCTAAACCCTAAAAAACAGCCCCATACCATTACCCTTCCTGCACCAAACTTCACAGTTGACACAATGCCATCAGGCAGGTAACTTTCTCCTGGCATTCGCCAAACCCAGACTTGCCTATCTGACTGTCAAACAGAGGAACTGGATTCTGTGGATTCCACGGAACATGTTTCTGCTGCTCCACAGTCCAGTGTCAGTGTGTTTTACACCACTCCATGTGACGCTTGGCATTGGAGTTGGTGATGTGTGGCTTGCATACAGCTTTTCTTTTTGTGTTTTCACTGGTGCCAGTGGAAATTCAGGACCCTTCAGCAATGGAATAAGCAGGGCACTAGTGACTCTTACCCACCATGCAGCCATTGTTTACCCCCGTCTGATTTTACATGGCCCTTCACTTCATTGCTGTTATTCCTAAACGCTTCCACTTTCCAATAATATCACTTGCAGTTGACTGGAATTTCCAGCAGGGATGAAATTTTACAAACCGTCTTATTGCAAAGGTGGCATCCATCAAGGTATCACACTTACAGTCACTGAGCTCTTCTGAACAACCCATTTTATATCACAAATGTTTGCAAATGGAGACTGCATGGCTAGGTGCTTGATCTCACACACCTGTGGTAACGGCTCTAATAGAGATACCTGAATTCAATAATTAACAGGTGTGGCCAAATACTTTTGTCCCGATGATGTACTTCTTCTAAGGAGAAGGCGTACTTACTAAATGCCTCCAGTAAGCTATGAATCTCCTCTGGTGCCCCCTCTTAGTTGCACTTGCCTGGGAAACAGAGCCTGCTCAGAAAAGCAAGGGCTGATTGAGGTTTGAATACGCGAGAGTAATTTTAACCTGAACCCCTCTATCAAGGTGTCATAGGCCTCACACATCAGAGAAAACTGAGAAAAACTACATTTTCAACTACATTTTCATTTTATGATCCTCTGAAAGCACACACTAGACAACTCAGCCAGACCACACACCTGCGATTTAAAAACAAACATGGTGTAATAACGAAATCTGGGTGTCTTGGCATGCGTTACAGTTGCAGAAAAAATCCACATAATCAAAACAAGTGAAAGAATTAGGGTGATATTTATGGTTCCAGGTCGGGGAGGCTTTGACACAACTTGAAGCAGTTAAATAACGGTATTGACACCAGTCACCTAAGGATTATTTAGAGAAATAATCATTTGCAATGAGCCTTGATCACCTTGACCCCAGGTGAATCAATTTATCTGTGGTAAAAATCTCTTTTTTGTCAAGTGTATGGATCAATGCCAAAGGATGAAGAAAATTTCTGATGATAACTGCAGTATACAGCTCCACTGATTCATAGCTGTTTTTCACTTCCTGCACCATCATCAGGATCATGTGACTGGAAACAACCAACTGATAGTTACATGACGATAAAGACGGTGCTTTTCACACATGTGCATTCTGGATCCCATTTTCAGGCCCCCTAAATTCTGTTGTGTAAAAAAAAAAAAAAAAAAACAGCCAAAAGGTAATAAAAAGTTTCCGCTTTTAGCTGAGATCGTTGTCCTGCCAAAGTTGCCTAAGACTAAAACCAGCCAATGTGTGAAAATAAATCACCACTTACTCAACACATGAACAGTAAGCCAATCTACTGATGTATGCATGAACTAACTCATGTTTAAAGCAGACTCTGAAAGAGTTACAGACTCTGACTTCCTTTTAATGACACGTCGTGTTCCCAGGTCTCGACTGTAAACTCGGTGATTCGGGTTTTATTGGAATCCAAAGAATGAAGGCCAAACTGAAAATAAAACAGAGACTCTCTGGTCGTTTCCCTTCCTCTGGTTGATGCAGACGGCGCTCTGTTCAGTGTGAGCGCAGGACGCTGGCTCCTGCTGCTCTCCTGGTGATCGTTTCCTCACTATTTATATGGAGGGTCTCTCCACTCACCTCCCCCTCCCTGCCATCAGATTCAGAGAGCTGATGTGTGGTACTGCATGGGCAAGGATCTGAATGGGCCCCGTCCCTCTGCAGAGCTGGCCCCCTCCCTGTGTGAATCTCCTCTGGTTTTCTCTCTGTGCTGTCTGTTCTGTGTCACACTGTGTTTAAATGTATACCAAGCAATAGATGTGTCTGGCAGGACAATCACAGCTGTGCAGACCAACAAATCAAACATTTCAATGCCTGTGTTGCAAATATAAGGCCAAAAAAGCAGCTCCTCGCATGTTGTGTCATTATTTCTGCTGTTTGGGTTCATTTTGATGGTGGCCATGTTCCTGTGATGCCACGCTCAGGGTGGGAAGCGTCTGACCACTGGTTTTATTTTACCCAGTTGGAAAGCAACTACAACAAAAATGGAAATAGAAAATCTAGAGAGAAAAAGGTCACACTTCATGTTAAGAAATGTTTGATAAACCTTTAGCTACCTTGAGATTGAATCTAATGCCAACCTTCTGTCACTTCCTGGTTATCATTTAGGTTTGATAATCACAGATGTGAAAGCACAGTCTTGTATTGATTAATCCCTTTGTGGTCATAAGATCTTTGTACTCCTTTTTTCCTATGCTTCATGCTCTTCAGTACCTGTATGGGCTGGATAATGGGGCTGGCAACAGGGGCAGCAAACTGTGGAGTGTCAGTTGGCGATGTCCGGATCACTGATCTGGACTTTTGCTGATAATGCTGTAGGTGTCTTTGTGGGGTTTCTTAAACTTGCTTAGTGAGGAGGCCAAAGCATTGGGACTGCAGGTCTCCTGGGCCAAAACAAAAATCCAGGCATTCATGGACACCTTGAATGCTGCCAAGGTGTCTGTGCAAGCTTGGAAGTCGTAGAGAAGTTTACGTACCTTAGCAGCATAATCCATCGATTTGCTGACTGCAAGCCTGAGATCAACCCCAGACTTGGACTCGTGCATCGGGCGATGGGTTCCCCGAGCAAGACAGTGTTGCATTCCCTGTATCGTAGCATTCGGGTAAAAGTCTGGACTCCTTTGAGACAACTTCTCTTCGGTGCATCTTTGGGTATCATTGGCAAGAACGCTCAGGGGAGTGAGGATGGCATACTTTAGCTGCTTGGTACAGGAAAGGCAGCTGTGCCTTTACAGGTACCTGTGGTGATCCAGCTCACAGCATACTGGGTGTCCAGGATGTGGTTGGCTGGTCTAGATGCCAGGGGTGACTGCATGCGTCAAAGAGGGGGCAGCTGGGAGGTGACATCAGCCGTTTGATTACAATAGCCGGACCCAAACAGCTTTTGAAGTCAATCATGGCGGCTTCCATATTGAAATCGCTGTCACAAACGAACATTTGATCAACCTAATGGCAGACAAGAGCCCACCCACTGAGCTCAATTCCTTGTCAGCTAAGCTAGCACTAAAGCTAGCCTGTAGAAAAATACTTTTAGGGGCTGCCACACAGAGACAAATTTAGACATCGGCAAAAGTTTTTCTATTTTGTATCAGTATTATCCACATGGAACAGAAAATGCTACTTTTTAAAGGGGGTCCCAGGGAGAACAAACGCATGTGTATACAAGCAATGTACATCTTTTCTGAAACGATCATGTTACAGCCCCTTTATCCCGCATCAACCATAATGCCCGGTTGCAAGATTGTGTTCGAGCTGCAGAAGCTACTCTACTACCAACGTGAGTGACAAATGGTCATGGAGAACAGCATGCGCCACATACTCTTAGATCCACCACGGAGGGCAGCCAGAAGGGCAGACTGGAGAAAGTTTCTGGAATGGGAAAGGTTTTGGGTGTGCATGCTCCACAATTTTCTCTGTTTTTGGTGTATTTCTGTGGAAGCATTACAGCTCCACTAACATGCCTGGCATATATACCACAGCGTTTTAAGTGGTTTCGTGCTTAAGCAGACATTTCTTGAAATGGTGCCATGGTCACAGAAAAAGAAATGGATCATTTATGTCTCTGTGTGGACAAAGCCTTAGAGCAGGGGCCTCAGACGCAATCATGGCAGTCATCGTGGTTACTGTCAACCTCATTTTAACCAGTAAGAAAATAGGTGAAATATTAAGTTAAAAAAATCTGAGATAAAAATTCAAAATTATTAGTTCAAATGGTCAAAACACTAAATTAAGTCAAAGTAATGTTTTTAAAAGGTGAATATATGAGACAGAAAGAAAATTCATGAGTTTAAAAGGAGAAAAAAATAAGACAAATTTGAAATCTTGAGTTTTAAAGATCAAAATATGAGGTAAAATTTAATATAAAAAGTTTAAAGGGTCAAAATATGAGATCAAATATGAAAACATGAGGTTTTAAAGTCAAAATATGAAAAAAAAAACATCAAAATCATGATCAAAATTTGTGATAAAATTTTAAATCACAAGTTTTAATGGTCAAAATATGAGATATAACTCAAAGTCACATTTGTGAAATACAATTCGAAATCATGATTGTAAAATGTGAAAAAATAAAATAAACTTTTAAACTGTGTTTCTAAAAGGTCAGAATATGAATAAAAAGTCAAAATCATAAGTCCATGTTGTAATTGTAATTGTGATGCAAAATTAAATATACGAAATGAAAACACAAATCTATTTTCCTACATTCCTGACTTTTTTACCAGTTGTTGTTACACTTTTTTAGATTTAATGAGGAGTAAAACTAACCTGACACGCCAGATGGATTTGTTTCACACATCCATCTGGGAAAGCTTCAATGGGCTCTATGCATGAACTGCTTCCGCATTTGGCATTAGACCGCTCACACACTTCTAGTCGGGAGAAGAGAAAGGCGTATGATGGCAAATTCGTTTACTCACTGTTTGCATGAGTTACCTGAGCTGACTGTCAATGACAAGTTAAATTTAGCTGAAGATATACATTGCAGCACGCAGCAACGATGTCCAGAGCTGCTTTTAACTTGTTTTTGAAACATCATTTTAGCATGTTTGGATGCCAAGTGATGATGATAGGGTAAACACAAACAACAATCGAAACAAACAAACAAAAAAAAAACAACGAAAATTAAGGCAGTATATGTGAAGCGGCCTTATTTTCCACCAGAAATACGCCACTCCCTGCCATGCATAGAGCCCATTGAAAACGTTTGAGAGAAGACAGAGACTTTGAAAAAAACTCGGAGTGTGAGTGGATGAACATTCTGTTTGTCACATCTCTACGGGCCAATAAGAGCAACAAAACACGTGATGTAGCCGCTATTGAGCTGCGCATGCGCAGCTGCAGGGAATAACGCGAAACATGGCGACTATAGACATGTAAGTACTCGACTTTTGTCAGTTTTGAACAGAAAACAACTCACTGCTGTTCTTTGTTCTTCTTTAAATGAAGAGATGTTGTCAAGTTCTGATAAAACTTATGCTTTAGCAGCATCCATGCTAATCTCTTCCACCTTAATTGTATCCCCTCTTGCTGCTGCTTGTTTACGTCATGACTCTGCCGGGCCTAAAAGTACTGCCCCTCGTCGCCGATTGGTCCTATCACTTTCTAACTGGGCCCTAATGGTTCAGAGCTTTGCAAGATGGTAAATTGTCAGTGAAAGACAAGGAAATGGGCGTATCCATCTGCTTTGCAAGGTTAGAGTGAAACTATACCACGGGCCTAATTTCTTCCCAAGGCTGTGAGTTTGACACCTCTGCCTTAGAGAGAAAGTTTCGTATGCTCACACAGAGAAATTGAACTTGGCAGTTTTTATAAACTCAGAAGCAGCCTGAATGAGAGGAGAACGGTTTGAGCACAAGTGCAGGAAATTGTTGCACAAAAAGAAGAAATTCTAAACACAAGGAGGCAGTTTTGAGCAAAAGGCAGGTTTTAGTGGAAAGTTTGAAGAAAAATCAATCTCATGCTCTCAAAACATTAAAATGTGCTCTTGAGTTTTGCCCCGAAAATGACTCCATAATCTTACAACATAAGAAGTAAAGAAATAAATATTAACATCGGCCCTAATTTTTACAATCTATGCATCTCCAATATTAATGTTGACATGAAAAACCACCTTATTATACAAGAAAGTCTGACATGATTTAAACCTCCTACCATGAGAAAGACTTCACAGGAACATGGCCGCTGTGGGAAAATGGTGCATGGCACTGACTTATAAATATATGTATGCAGCAGAAAGGGTTAATGGCTCCTGGTTGTGTATGTATGCAGCATATAATCATCTGTGGCCGCCTGCTGCTGACGAGCCCATCCCTCACATCGACAGAGACCTCAAGTCTCATCCACATTTCTTAGGCTGAATCGCCCATCTGGGATCTGCAGATTTCACTTTATCATGTGATGAATGATGAGATTTCTTCCTCTCCTTTTTCTTCTCTGGTTTGAAATGTAAAAGTGGTCCCGAGCGAGCATTGGGCGGGGTGGCAGGGGGGAATTCCCTGGCTGCAATTATCCCTTGCAGAGCCTCCTGCATGCTCCACATTTTCCCTTCTTATTAGATTTTATGGTTTCTTCTGGGCAGGTATGCAGCCCCACGCCATCTCCTCTCATTTAATTGGCCATTTACAGGACGGCTTCTGGGTCTCTAGCAGCTCATAAAGCAGGCAGGCCGGACCTCTGGCCTCTGCAGCAAAAACAGGAAGATTGGATGGCTGCAGGAGGACAGGAAGGTGAAGAATCGAGGGCCATCTTTTCGTTTTGTTCTTTCATCGAATCAGAGCAAACCGGGGAAAGAGATGTTCCAGTAATGAAGGGCTCTATTGATTCAAGATGCAGCCAGGATCATTTCAACAGGCTCGTAATTGTTGTCGTCCATTAGCTAATACGCTGGATGCATTAAAGTCTGGCATTAGAGGAGCAGGGACGTCTGCAGAATGAGCTAAGAGATGTATAATTATGAGCGGAGCAGCCAAAGTTTGAATTTTCACCCGTTTTATAGCACATAAAAATCCATTTCAACAAATTAAAACAATATTGGTGATCATGATTCAACACGTGTACAACAAATTATGTTTACATTACACTGCTGACACATCTCTGAAGCGTATGGGGGTGTTTAACAGTCGGGGCAGCACCAACCATCTGGTGACCGGACGGTCTCCCGCTGAGCCGGCGCTCCTTTTGTCAAAACAAGTTGGTTTATATACAGAGCACATTTCAAAACAGCAGAGGAGAAATAAACAGAGAGAAACCAGAGAGGAAATAAAAGTCAGAACACAAAGAGCAAGGCTGAAAAATGATTAACATACAACAAATAAAACTGCCATGCAGACGATTCAACGGAAAAGATGCTAAAGGAGGATCGACTGTTTACAGTTTAGCCAGCAGAGAGCAATAATCCATGAACTTTTGTTTGATATTTAGTGAGACGGTGCTGATTGGTTCCCAGATCAGATGGTTACAGGATATTTGAAGAGGCCATTGGCAAACGTCAGGCCTGAATATGAGCAAATAATCACTCAGTGGATAATCGAGGATGTGAAACCACATTAAGACGAATTAAAGGCAGGCTTTGTCATGGGTCAAAGACTAGTGGCCTGTTGGCTGGTTAGATTCAACCCAAATGATAGAGCCATGAAATCTGTAAATCATTTACACTATAGAAGAAGAAGATGAAGCTACAGAGCTGAGCTGTTAACTTCTAATGATAAAGGCCCTTATTTGTCAAACATGCATACATCAGATATTCAGGCGTACGCTCATTTCCAAGCACAGACTGACATTTATCAATCGCTCAAATCCCATGCCAGGTCTGACCTCGTGCACGCAAGTTTTTAGTCAGCGTGGACTTGCTTTGCAGCTAAAGCCTGGCTGTGTTCGATCAGAAATGAGTTTTAAAAATGTGTTTGATATTAAACCAAAGCTTTGATGATCCATGTGAGTAATACTGCATGATGTTCAGCACGGCGAGCTTTCATCTGATTTCCTTGTTATACGTTATCTTTGATGAACAAGCGTCTCTTCAGGCTGTCGATTGGTTTCAAAAATAAAATAGACTTGCTGCCTTCAGTATTTATTAAAATTACACTGTAATATCACTTAGAACATATTGTGGGAGATTTAACCAGAACAAAACTGCAGTTATTTGAGGAGGAAAAAAAAGGTTATTTGAGAGGAAGCAAATTGGGTTAGAAATTGGGCATCTTTTAGGGAATATATTCAGACTGCTGTGACTGGGTTAAGACCATAAACAAACATAAAATAACTATACATTGGGTCATAATTGGGATATCTGGAGATGTAAAGAATCTAATACGCTACTGTGCATGTAAATTACACATTGGCGCACAGCTGGGATGAGACAGGAGCTTATCCAGCGCTGTAAAATGTAAGTGTTAGGACTAATATGTTTTGATGGAAAACCTAGAGATCAGAAATTCTTTACTTCTTCATTTGTTTTTTTTTTCTGCTAGACATTTCAGACTCTTTTTGGGTGTCATGAGCATTTAGAAGAGAGCAGTCTACCGGCATATCACTGACACTAGTAATTAGCCTAAATCAGTAATAGTAGCAGGAACTGAAGTAGTGTAGCCACTCTCTTCAGTCTGGAGCATTTTTAGTCTGACCTCCTTCTGTTTGCATACTGCTTTTTTAAAGAGTCAAAACACGCTTTTTTGATAATCCCCTAAGAACTGACCACGTCTGTTTAAACCTAGATGTAAAGCATATTGATTATACTATAATCTTAACATAAATAATTAGGATAATATCCACTAAAGTGAAAAATCACAGATGTATGAATTAAGTATTCTAATATCAGATGGATTTCTGTTGTCCAACAACGTTGTTAATCATAGCAGTGATTTTCTCCCACAAATGTTTCTGGTTCACTTTAATGTCACTTTTTAGGCTGAAAAACAACAACTGATCAATTTTCCCTTACTTCTCTGACATGGAGACCAGAGAGAGAAGGTAATTTCGTCTTATTACGTATCTCAGGGACAGGACCAGCTGAACTATGAATATATATAAGGACGTGTAATTTAGACGACGATTGTTTTCAGTTATAACTTACAGTTAAAACACCCATTCAGTCATATGCTGTGATTGGCAAGATATGCGTGTTTCTTAAATCACATGTGCACTTTGTCACAGTGGTTTCTATACCCAAATCTGCAGAGGTTTCTACACAAGATTGATAAATAACTTTCAGGTCAGGTTGTTACCCTACAAAAGAAGTTAAGTCCTCTGTCTGAGCCTGAGACTGGCCCATGTTGGCCTGGACCTTGATGGGAAAAGGTATCCCCATACCCTTGGACTACGTCAGGCTCAAGGGAAGTCAAAGATATTCTGCCAGACGTGATGGCATAACTACGTTTTACTTCGGACATTTGACGTTTTTTTTGGGGTCCGTTTTTCTATTTCAGAACAACTTTCCTCAATGCAAAACCCATGTGTCGCTTCCCAGAAACTATGGACAAAAAATTGTTTAGTTTGATCCAGCTATATGTCAGACTGAGGTCCCACTTGTGAAAGTGGTCCTGTGAAAAATGAAGCTGACACGCCAGATGGATGTGTATCACACATCCATCTGGAAAACCACTCATACACAGTGTTTGGAAAAGGGCAGAGCCTTTGAAAAAAAGCTCGGAGGGTGATTGGATGAATGTTCTGTCAGTCACTTCTTTATGGGCTTATCAGAGCAACATAACACGTGACATAGCCGCTATCAAGCTGGACTAAACTCCATACAGAACTACATAATACAAACCATGGTGGCTGTAGACATGTCAGTGCCAACTTTTGTCATTTTTGAAAAGAAAACAACTCAATGCTGTTCTTTGTGCTTCCGTTGACGAAGAAATGTCATCAAGTTCTGATAAAACTGGCGCTTTAGCAGCACCCACACTTAAGTCTTCCACCATAATTGCACCGGTCTCTTGTTGCTGCTTGCATACGTCATGACTCCGCCGCGCCAGAAAGTACTGCCCCTCATTGCTGATTGATCCTGTCACCTTCTAACCAGGCCCAAACGGTTCAGACAGGAGCCTTGCAAGATGGATCCGCCAGTGAGAAACACCAAAATGGGAGTATCCATCTGCTATGCAAGTTTACTTTTTTTTTTTTTTTTTTTTTTTTTTTGCATTTTAAACTGTTTTTGTGTCATTTTGGCTTTTTAAAAACTGTCTTAAATAATAGACTTCCTGTTTGGGGACAGACCTAGATCAAGGATTTAAACATGGACTTAACCACGGGAAAAAGGAACTCGCTATGGACTGAAAATGAAACAGAAAAGGTCATTTAAAACATGCAAATGGCATCTCACTTTTCCACGCTGTCTGTGAGTTTAAGTGACATACAAAGTAGCAGTGGTGGAGCTGACACATCTTAACCAAAGTGTGTTGAAAGGTACAATACAGCATGCGATTAATTGCAGTTAAAAAAATATGAGTGCACTTATTGTGGACCTTAGTTTATTGCAATTAACTTGATTAATCTAGACAGCCCTAGAAAAAGCAATTTTTCTTGTTTTTTTTTTTTTTTGGATGAACTTATGAAGACTTTCAGGGCTGTGATGGCAGAAAGAGCGCCTGTAATAAATGAAGTGAGTAGACACAATACGGGGGTCACCAAGAGGCAACTTTATCCCCCTTTGCACAATGTTCATAATGAAGATGAAACATGCTGGAGCCTTAAATGAAGTGGCACTGATAAGCTCATAGTGATGAAAGCAGAAGAGGTAATAGGTACAAGTGCAATGTACAGGGCTGGATCAGCAATCAGGAAATACACAAAATTTGACATAAGATTGTTTCATGTATTTATATTCCGAGTTCAATCACACCCAAATCAGGATCCTCCTTATGTGTGCTGCTTAAATTGTTTTGATTGACATTCAGTAAATTTGCTTATAAACTGCTTTTTCATGGGAATAACCAAATGTTTGGTTAGGGGTCTCTCCATCTCAAAGTCCCATCTGAAAGTGAATGTACCTTTTTTTTTTTTAGAAATAGAGCTGTTAGAGAGGTCTATGGCTAAACCAATGTAGAGATAATCTACAGAAGGTTCATGCATAACTATATCTTTAAGCTGGCTCATTAAATTTACATGTAGGTGATTTGCTGCAGCAGCGGTGTGACTGTGCTGTAATTTAACCCTTACTTTACGTCTCATTGACCGTGGTTCTTTAAACTGAACGTCACGCTTTCAGCTTTAATGGTTGTTGTTTTTTTTCTCTCCATGTCTAAGAAAGCTCTGTTTGTGGATGTATGCTTCTTTGCCTTCTCTCTGCAGCCTCCGTTTCTTTGCTCAGAGATTGTTCACACTTTTATGTCCTCTCTCCTCGCCTGCTGCAGTCGTCTCTGTGAAGGAATCAGTCACCCGGCCGTTTGTCGCCTGCAGCTGATTTGAAACACGGCAGAGAGAGAGAGAGTCCTCGATGGAAGCAAGGAAAGAGCCAAGATCTCCTTAGTAACAGCACGGAGGAGATGTTTAGATTCCTTTGTTTTTAGGGTCATAACTGTTTAGATATCAGGACTTTCCTTCGTGTACATATGGTAAGACCTGGGCACATTGTAGTTACGTGCATTTAGGATACATAGGGCAACCTACCATGCATTTTAGTCATTCAGATACCAAGTCCATATTCTGCTTTGACAATCTGTCTTCAGTGACAACCTGATATCAGCATTCCCTCCTCTTGGTTAATCTACTTCTTATTTGACATATACTACATCATGATTTAACATTTTTGTTAAGATTGCCTTCTACAGTCCCTGACAAAAGTCTTGTCCCATAAGGACATAGTAAGTTAAAATGGCATCTAACTTTATTTCTAATCAATTGGTTGTTACAATAAATGTTTCATTTTAATGTCAAAGGCTTTCACATTAATAACTGGGTGCCAAACAAAACTGTCAAAAAGTATCCTGATATCCACAGCTTGGTAAAGCCCATAACAACTGTTTTTGCAAGGACAAAAGTCTTGTCCTGTCTTTAAATGATTCAACCAATCACAGATTAGAGCTTCACCTGTGACAAATACTGTAATTAACACATTCCCAGGTGTGTATAAAAAGAACCCCAGCACACCAGTCCTTCATGTGAAGTGTAACCTGACCTCTGACAACATGCCAAAGATTCAACCACAGACCAAAGTGCTGATCATCAAGAACCTGAAGACCAGGTCTGCTGCTGAGGTGGCAGACATCTTTAATGTATCCAAACGTCAAGTGGAAAGGATAAGACAAAGATTTGAAGAAACTGGGGATGTTCATGACAAGCCCAGGTCAGGCAGACCCCGCAAGACAACTGTTTGAGGGGACCGTTTGTTGCTTCGACAGTCCAGGGCCAGCCCATTTTCAACTGCAGCCGAGCGACGTGAATTTCTCACCAGAAACCCCTGTATCTACAGAACAGTTTGTCGAATTCTCTCACGCAGTGGTCTCCATGGCTGAATTAGTGCTCAAAAACCAGCATTAGACAGAAGACAACAAAAAAAAAATCGTGTTGCATTTGCGAAGGCCCACAGCTTGCAGAAAGGATGGACGGTGGAAAAGTGGCAGAAGGTTGATTTTTCTGATGAATCATCCATTGAACTGCATCCCAATTGACGCAAATGCTGTAGAAGACCTGTTGGAACCCTCGTGGACCCAAGATTCACCCAGAAAACACTCAAGTTTGGTGGAGGAAAAATCATGGTTTGGGGTTACATCTAGTATGGGGGTGTGCGAGAGATCTGCAGGGTGGATGGCAAAATCAACAGCCTGAAGTATCAAGAAATTCTTGCTGCCCATTACATTCCAAACCACAGGAGGGAGCAAATTCTGCAGCAGGATGGCGCTCCTTCTCATACTTCAGCATCCACGTCGAAGTTCCTGAAAGCAAAGAAGGTCAAGGTGCTCCAGGATTGGCCAGCCCAGTCACCAGACATGAACATTATTGAGCATATCTGGGGTAAAATGAAGGAGGAGGCTTGGAAGATGAAACCGAAGAATCTTGATGAACTCTGGGAGTCCTGCAGGACAGCTTTCTTTGCCATTCCAGATGACTTCATCACTAAGTTATCTGAGTCATTGCCGAGCCGTATGGATACAGTCCTCCAAGCTCATGGGAGTCACACAAGATATTAATTGTTTTTTGCAAGGCATCATGACTATGTTCTGATATTATTGTATCATGTTTGTGTATTCAAAATAAAGTACATGTTTAATTTCTACATTACTTTTGTATGTGACAAGACTTTTGTCCAAGTGAAATCTGACCCTTCTTTCCTACTTAAATGATAAAATTCAATGAATGATACAAAACTTTATTTTGGTATAATAAGCATTATCTAGAGGGCTTTGCCTTTCATATAAGCCATTTCTGATTTCAATTGATCAACTACAAGTCAAGTTGTAATCTGTTGTTCCTACGACTTGGATAAGGGGCAAGACTTTTGTCAGGAACTGTACATGAATATCTGACTAATTGTTTGATTAATCGTATTCTCTCTGGTATTGCAGATAAATTTCTCTTCTTGACAACAAATCCTTTTTCACAAAAGGAAGACAAGCCTTATTATTGAACACTCTAGGCGGTGCATGTGCATTTAAAGATTCTGGCGTTTAGATGACAGATTACTGTTAAACCGTCTTAATAAATGTCATGTAATTTCCTGCTCGCTTAATCTAGCACACATTCATGAATTAATCTTCTTCTTTTGCCTGCAGAAACACAAATTAAAGCCTCAATGTTTGCTCTTGTTTAAGTGAATATTTTATATTAAACTGCATTTGTTCTTCTTTCCTGATTTTTATTAATGAGAACAGATCATGCAAAGTCAACCCCTGTGGATTATCTTTAACTGTCTGTAAGATCTTGGATTTGCAGATGATCCTGCTGTCCTATACGCTAATGATACTTACCTGAAAGAGACGACCGCTAGGACTGACAGATTTGGCAAACAGTTGGGTTTTAGCATTTATATCTCCATCACCAAAAAGTAATGTGCATGAACGCAACGCCACATGCACCATCAAGCACAACTCCCTCAGATGTGTTGAGCAGTTTACATGCAGTATGTTGGAAGGACAAAGCATGCAGCAAAGACCCATCATAAGGCTGGGGAGAGCATGTGCAAGTCAAAGTAAAAGCATGATCTGACTGATCACTGCATTCTGCAATCTACGTCTGCAGAAGATATGCTGAATTATTTGGTCTGTTTAAACTCCACAGGGGTGGTTAGGTCATCTCGAGGTTCAGGAGGATTCCTGGGAGGGCCCATTCCAGGCCAAACTGGCTGGTGGCTAGAATTTCTTTTCCCTGGCTTCACTCCTGCAATGACTGAAGGAATCGAGTTTTCAGGTTGTTTGTCCATCCATCCATCAGTGCCACTTTGGTTAACGCAATATTTCAGGAACTCATTGATGGATTGTCAGCAAACTTTGCACTAATGTTCATCCTGAACCAATGAAACACTAATTACATTTTGAGGGCCATAGTTCAAAGGTCAAGGCCACAAGGTCTCATGTTCATTCTGTGCTCTCCAGGCCATTCTTGTGAACACAATATCTTTAAAGGGCTTTGAGGGATTTTGTTTAAATCACAGGAAAGCTAAATCTTTAAGCATTTCCAGTTTAAACCTTTAAACACACTGCTTTTATTTTGAACACAACTGTGTGTACATTTTTGCAGTGATCTATGTGTAAAGTGCAAATAATTTCCTTTCAAGATGGTCTTTGCAATTCTACAGCACACACTCTGGTGTGCCTCTGGTGTGTGACAGAAGTGTCACTCTGCTCTGCTCCACTTGAGGTACATGCTGAGTCTTTATAAGCAGAGCCATCTGTCAGCACATGCCAATTCATGAATGCGTCTGATTACTGAATACAACACAATGCATGTACTCCTGATTGTAGATCTCATGACTATATCAACATGATCTAACAACTGGTGGTACAGGTCATCAGTGGCTAAGAGGGTCATGGAGGTAACACAAGCCATGGATGAGGAGAGTTAATCTTGCAGGTGGAAAACCACAGAATTTTATTTGACTCCACACATCCTTTGTAGAAAACAAACTTTTAAATTTACTGATGAACTCATACATGGCAGTAGTGTGGAGAAGGTGAAGGTTTGGATGACTTTTTCAAGGTCTGACTCCTAAACTTTTGGCAGTGGCTTTAATATTAGCTATGCTGAGTGTAGCTTGACTTTGTCAGACATCTGAAATAAAAGGTTTGTTTTATGGTGAAGTGTTGATATGCTTTTTAAAAACCTGGTGTAAAAACCACATTGACATCTTAATATTCCTATTTCCTGCTGTAATAGCGTAATGAAAGGTGACTGCTTCCTGACATGAACACGTTAGAGAATACAAAAGGTAACCAGTCTTGACTGATGGCACATTGTCTCTCTGCTCCTCTTCATTCATAATGTGAGCTTCAAGGAGCATTAAGTTCATCTGTGGAGTGAGAAAGGATGAGATGTCACCCAACTGAGCCATGCAGTTAATGTATGAGAGGCAATAAGAGGAGGATAAATGTAGCTCAGAGCTGGAGTGATAGTTTTTACTGCACTCGCTCCATCCGGCTCACAGACAGATTACACAGAGCTCCTTAACGTGTGACGGCAGATAACATTGTCCATCAAGTTCACACCACTGCCTGCTGGATTAACTTATCACACAGTGGTTTGACATCTCATATTTAGATCTAAAGGAAGTTTTAAGAGCTCCTAGACGTGCCAAATATCTGTTAAATAAACATCTCTGGAAAAGTAACTCTATAAATCTTCTGCTTGTTATTCTAAGAATTGAAATATCCAACCAGGGTCTTTCTAATGACTAGCAGTCTCCTACAGAAAGTTTGATAATAATATACAAGTCTATTAATGCATTTTGAAACAGACAACCCAGATTTTGCTTGCATTTCTACAGTCAGCCTTACTTGTTGTGATGGGAATTCCTGCTCATTTACAAAATCTGGATCATTTGAGCTTATCTTTTGACTCTAAAACAACTCTTCATTTGGTATTATTTTGCCTTTTCACGAGTCTCTCAAATGAGAGCAAGCTCCCGTCATTCACAACAGGATCCAGCTCTTATAGACAGCACATCTACAAACAACACACCATGATTCCATTGTAACTTGTCGTCTTGAATTGTCAATTCAATCTAACCAGTACCAGTCAAGATTTATTTACTAAACAGAAGATTAGCATGTCCTTTAAAGCATGTTTGTGACAACATGAGGGAGAAAAGCTGTTAAAGAGGCACTGCTACCCTCTTAGCTTGTGGCTTATTTTCCTCCATACTATTTAGCAAATCAATCTTGCAGGGTACTGGTTAGATTGAAATGACAACTCAGTTAAAAGTTGCAAGTCATAAGGAAGCAGTGATATGCATTTCACAGACAAGCTGGTTCTAAGAGCTGGCTCCTTTTGTGAATGATGAGAGCTGGCTCCAGTTTGAGAGCCAGTGCCCTTTTTTTTCCCATTTTTGTCTGAGCTATCGGATTTAAAACCATCTTCAGTACACATTGAGGTATGTTCACAAAAACACTTTGAGGTTTACCACTTGATAGCTGAATGCCCAAAACGAGATATAAAACCCTGTTAATGCTTTGTATAAAGCAGTGATTCTCAACTGGTTTAGAAACAAATTTCAACACAAATATCCTACATTTTCAGTCATAACCAAATGTTTTAAAGAAAATGTTTGGACCTGAGATGGAACAAAAGACGTAAGAGAACAAAGAGATGGAGATATTTCCTTTAAAATAAAAGCACAACACAGACTTTCTTTTAAGGCATACACCTGTGACCCACTTTTGGGTCCTGACCCCATAATTGGGAATGAGGGGTATAAAGGCGGCTTTTTATTCACATGTGCTGTTGTGTTTACAGTTGGCTGTCTGATGCTTATTTGGTGTGATACACCACCCGTCTTGGTGTTAAAAGCCAACAGACTGTTAGTGTAGCATTGTCTTCCTCCCTATCTCAAACTCCCACATTCACCTGAGCTACCAGCAAGAACATCTAACTCTGGCATCACATTCATGACAGCAGGCTCTCCATATTTACTTCTTCTTTGATGCAGAGAGTGCCTTTTGGTTGCAGAAATTGTTTGCATTTTTAAAATGTACTGTTTGCATCAGCCTAGACTAAAAGCATCTTAAGTTTAGAAACATTTCTGACTATATCAGACCAGTGAGACAAGAAAAACAGATCTATGACATATTTAAACTAAACCATCTCCATGACAGCAGAGATTTCCTCCTTCATTACTGTTTGGATTCATTCTGGCACTACAAAATTGTCTCTGACAGGGCAATTTGGTACAATCAATCCATCAATAAATGTGGGCGTGCGGCCTTCTCTAGTAGCATCAGGTTTAAATGCAGCCTGAGCAGCATCTTCCTCCTCTCATTGATGTTTTTCTTCTTATTTCTTTATATGAAAGTTTGACCTTCATGCTGCAGGATGATAAATGCATACTAAACAGCTGTTAACATTTTCCACTGAGTGTTTTTCCACTGAAAAGACTCAAAATAACATCATTTAAAAGTCAAACTTTTTCACATATTATTTGATGATTTATGAGCAGGACTGGAGATATGCTCCTCTCAAAGATTCAAAGCTCATTCACACACATATAAATGCACATTTTCAAGTCCCATCTCACTGCAGCTAAAATGTTTGAATGAGCAGTGAACCACATGATCTCAAAGGGTCACATTTAAACTGAATTTAAATGAAGAATATGTAATGTTTCAACAGTAATACAGAAATTCAAAAGCATCCAGTTTGCCTGGTTTCAACACAGTGTAACTTTGTTGGCAGGCTCCCACTCTTTAATGAGGTGTGTGTTTGTTACAGCACTAGTTCTGACACCATCCAGGAGGCGGGGTTACATCCTGGAATGGTCACCTGTCAATCACAGAGCTAATATATAGAGACGAACAAACATTCAGACTCACTCCTATGGGCAATTTAGAGTCACCAGTTAACCTAGCAAGTGTCTTTGGACTGTTGGAGGAAGCGTGAGTACCTAGAGAAAACAACATGCACAGGGAAAACATACAAACTCTGACTGGGACTGATTGATTTGAACCAAAAATATTTTTGTTGTGAACCACTTTTGCTAACCAAGGTTGTAATAGTGTGGGATTTTTCATTAGTTTTTATTTCTATTTTGTTTTTACTTTCTGTGTTCGATTTCAGTTTAGTTTTTATTTGTTTTGACTGCTGGTTTGTTAGTTTAGTTTAGTTTTTATTTTTTTAAAATGCTTCGTTTTAAGTTTAGTTTTTATTAGTTTTAGTTTTTGTGTTAATTTTATTTTTTTACGGATAGATGTCGGGGCTGAGTGAGCATCATACATTTTTAAAAACATATTTAAACAGGCTACTATTCACTTTATATCATATTTGATCATTTTATTTACTTAAAGATGATGTTTGAAAACAACTCCAGACATAAAACTACCACTGTGTGAAGTCTTAACCAATCAGATCAAGCAATTTTACACTCCCCAGACTTGTGTGTAGGTGCCAGTCAGTATGGTTGTGTCAAAGACTAAAACTAAGGATATTTTGTCTCTGTTTTTATTTTATTTTAGTTAGTTTTGTAAGCACACTTTACAGTTTTAGTTAGTTTTCTTTTTTTTTTTTTTTTTTGGTAAAGCATAGTTTTTATTTAGTTTTAATTAACTAAAATGATTTTTGAGTTTTAGTTTAGTTATTTAGTTAGTTTTAGTTAGCTATAACAACCTTGTTGCTAACCACTGATCCACTGTGCAGCCAGTGTTCACACACCAGCCTTCAGCTAAAAAGAAGCCAGTGAGCCCATCTCAGCACTGTAACATGACATCACCCACTCTGCCTCTCATTTGCCAGTCCCCTTGGGATGTCATCCTTTCTGACACCATTTTTCAAAGGCAGAGGATGAAATGTTCATGAAGCTGGGGGTGTTGGAGGCTTTTCCTTCCATTTTTCCTGAATAATAGGAAAGTTTTGGAAAAGTGGTTGAAGTGGTATCCACTTCCACCCACTTTTCCAGAACTTGCCAACAAAGGTCATCGTAAGGGGCTAGTGGTGTCTCTTTAACAGCTTTTCTCCCTCATGTTATCATTAAGAACTTGATGATTACTGACCAGATAGTTCATCTCACATCTACATGGCCCGAGAGACGGTGTTTGGGAAGGGCAGAGCCTTCCAAAAAATCCAAAATAAATGAATCAATCAGCTTTGAAAGAGGAAGCTCATTTCTGCATGCTCTCCCGCCATGACTTACTCTGTGTTTGCCCTCTCTTCTCTGAAACTATAAAAGCAGATAATGACAGCTACATAAAGGCCCTGTCTGTGAATCATAAACAAAGTGAGAGGTTATTTCACTGAAACAAAATGTTGTGGTTCCTCTCTGGAGTAAAATACTCATCCTGCTGATTCAGCAGCTCGGCGACAGTGACGATGCCATGATGAGTGCTGAGGAGGAGCTGGACCACAGAGGGTTTGTGGGAAAAGGTCACAAGCATCTATTTTCTCCTTCAGAGCAGCTTGTTGGTCAGCTGATAGCTTCATCACATTTCTAATAGTGGATTAAAGCGTTGTGTCTGTGATTATATAATGAACTTATTACACAAGCAAAGTGACTAATGACTGTAAGCTGATTATGAGACACTCCAAGTTTTCTGTCTCAGCATCAGGAAATAAAAAACAAAACTTTGAAAAGTTTGATGATGATTAAACTCCTCATGTCAGGGAGATGTTGAAAGCCTCCGTGTTTTCTCTGATCAGCCCACACGCTCTCTTTGAAATCATTAAACACAAAAGTATTTCTCTGTTATTCTGCAGGAGGAGAGCAGGAACAGTCAGTCAACTCATACAATAGACTAAAAAACACTTCAGTCTCAGTTTTATCAGCTCGACCTTGGGCAGGGTGTGAGCTCAAAGAGTCTGATTAAAGAGTCAAAATCTGTCAAATCATCAGAAATCAAATCAGGGTTTTAAGTTTATCTGGATTTAAGGGCCGCAGGGAAGCACAAAGCTGGGTAAAACACTTAAAGCGAGCTTTATTACAGACATAACAGCAGCATGAACCCACATGATCTGACCCCCCAGGCTGCATGCCATCCTGGCTGACACAATTCTTACTCCTCAGAAAAGATTAAACAAGCTTAAGAGAATAACAGGAAGAGGAAGATTCATATGTTAAATAATAGATTACATACATTTGACATAAACACAAGATACTTGAGCCCTAAAGCAGTGGTTCCCAACCTGGTGTCCAGGCACCCCAGGGGGGACTAAGATCTCATTGAATCCTGCCTGCTCAAATGTTAACAAGATTAGATGTACATTTATTTTTTAAAATCATGATTAGAAACATAATATATTAGGACAACCTGAATGATGAAGAAATCAAGAGTATCCATTATTTTTTTGTGCAAAATGGGTCCAAATTGTACGTCTTATATGTACAACAGGGATGTCCAAACTATGGTCCAGGGGCCAAATGCAGCTCTCGAGCCATTTCTGATTGGCCCGCGGCAAATTCTGAATGTTAGATGAAATATGGCCCACATTTGAACATGATGCTTGGTTTCAGCACAAGGCAGGGCTACCATGGTAATTCTGTAAACAAACATTTTGACAAGAAGAATTTATTGATTTGTATTTTTTGTGACTGAATAAAGACAGCACTGTATATGGAAAACTTACAGGCAACCAAAATAATACGCAAAATTTTGATTTATAATGTGCTGATGGATTACAAAGGCCAATAGCAGGACCAATGGTGTTTTAGGGGCAGAACCATAGACTGTATAAAGAATTGGACAAACTTCGTGTGACGTCAGTCGTCTGCTTACGATAGGCAGACTCAAACGGTTCTTGAAGCCAATCCGTGGAGGCTTCCATATTGAAATCGCGGTCTCAACCAAACTTTGGATCAACCTAACAGCCCGCCCACTAAGCGCGACTTGCTGTCAGCCTGCTAGATAGTGGTTGACAGAATTCAAAATTACACTATGGGATTCAAATCATCTCTAAAATGTTCTCTTCAGTTTTTGCTGTGTAAATCTGCATAACTTGTATCCTTCTTTAAACCAAAGCAGACAAGTTATGAATCCCTTCTGGGCGAAAGTACAAAGTAGGAATTCATCATTCACTGTGTTCCAAAGTTTGATTTTTAAACAAATACCATTTCATCAGACTTTTAAAACTTTTTAGGAGAGAAGTAGACAGCACGTCCTGCACGATTCATTAAATCTTTTTACACCACTCCCTCTAATTATAGTGCTGACGCTGATTCCCGATTATGTCAGGAATGTCTGTAAACTCTGCAGCGTGCTGAAGCAGCCAGAGTGTCTGCAGCGCTGCATCCAGACTGCAGCAGACTCACAAACATCCACCGTCTGTTTGTCCGTCTCCCTGATGAACCCAGCAGATTCCTCCCTCTGAATCATGAACCCAAACATCCAGAGACGACCCCCCCCCCCCAAGTGGGCCACACTGACTTCAGTAGATTGAACACATTTGAGAAGTTTAAGTGCAGCTGTTGGGCAGAGATAAGATTCACTTTCACAACACAATCTGCTCTCTGTTCGCTGCAAAGAGCAACTGCAGGAATCGTCCAAGCATCACAAATCATCAGTGTTTTAAAGCCCTGAGGATAACCACATGATGTTTAGACGTCGCAATTCTTGAAATGCATACCTGATTAATTCGTCAAGTCTTTGGATAAATGTCATAATAAGAAAGTTTTACTTCAGTTTCATGTTCATGTGCTGGTGGAAAAACAAATTTGAAACGCTCTCTTGCTGGGATAAAGAAATTAGGCTTATATGGCATGTTACTGCATCTTTATCACAGTTGTTTGGAAAATCTAAGGTTTAAAAATGTAAATTAAGGATAGATTCACATTAGGGGCCTCGGTCTGGACATCCTTGGTTATGATAAACTACAAAAGCGTTTGTCATTTCTGATGTTCATATTTGGGCCTGATGTTTGATAGCAGTCGGGGATTGGACAATTACCAGAATATGGTAAATCTGTGTAATCCGATCTGACCCTAACATGTTTACATGGACTTTTTAAAGTTTAGGTTTAGCTGAACTTATGGAAGACGATAAATGCCACTGAAATGACAACAACAACAACAACAACAACAACAAAATCATTCATAAAATGGTTTTCTTCTAAGTCATATTCTCAAAGTCAGAATTCCCAATTATATTCTAAAATCAAAGTGTGATTTCTAGATTAAAGTCAGGATCCTGAAATCATAGCCAGAATTCTGGAATCAAAGTCTGAATTGTGAAATCAAATGTCAGAATAATAAGAAAAAAATCAGGATCAAGAGATCAAAGTCGGGATCCTGATATTAAGTCAGAATTTTGCCTTTAGTCTCAGTATTTAGACATGCTGTCCAGAATGTGAAAACAACAGTTTGTTCTCGAACTTTTATTGTCAGGGGCTGTAATCTTAATTTTAGATGAATACAAAAAACTCTCAGAAGAAATCGGAAGTTTGAAATCAAAGGTGTGAATTCTGTTATTAGAGTTAGTTTTGGAATTAAAGTCGGATTTCTCAGAGAAAGTCCAAATCCCGAGATTCAGGTCAAAATCCAGAGATCAAGGTCAGAATTCTAAGATTAAAGTCAAATCTATGGGAAAAATATCATAAATCTGAGGTCAAAGCCAGAATTCTTAGATCAAAGTCAAAATTCTGAGATTAAAGTCTGAAAAAAGTTTGTTCTTCTATTCATTTTTTGTCAGTGGCCATAATCTTCATCTGTATGGACAAACACAAAAAACATCTGTTTTCCAACAATATTCTGTTTATTTTATAGATGTCACATCCCTTGAGATGAATCATCTTGTTTTTCAGGGGTCTAACATCAAGCATGTACTAAGAACAACACACATTCAACAATACAGAGGCTACATGTGAATTTACTGACTGAAAATAAGATTCAAAGGAAAACTTTGCAAAAAGTTTTCTATTTTTTGTTAACTCATCTCTAAAACTTCTCACATAATAAGTGAAGCTTTGCAGTCCAATGTTTCTAATAAATACTTTCCATTTTCTGAATTCCTCATTATCTTATCAGCAGTTTTTGGTTTCAGAGAGCAGATTTCTGTGGCTGCTATCACCAGCTGATAGAGAAGCCTGGGGCCGGCCGAGCTCTCTCAGCCTGCAGATAACAGTGGAAACACTGTCCTTGTTTCCACATTGTCTGGATCCACTCGGCTGCTCTCTTGCTGTGGATCTGGGCTGATGAAAAGCTTTTAATCTTCCCGATCAATAACGTGGAGTGCTCTCTGAGGAGCGGTTTGTTTCTTCTCGCTGAGATGACACTGTGTCCGTTATTTGAATAAGCTCTCTCTGAGGAGTGAGGCTGTCACAGATCTGCAGGAATCTCTCCGTCACAGCTCTCTCTGCACGATGATCCTGCTACAGTGTGTGAGGAAAAGTGTGAGTGCTGAAAGAACAGACAGTTTAATATTCATGCACTCAAAAAAGAAGGGAAATGTGTCAGATGTTGTTCACAGTAAAGCTGGATTCACTGAAACACTTCTGTCCATGTCGGCTCGGCTAATCCCTCACACCAGAGACGGATGGAGATCAAAAGTTAGCCCGACACTTTCAACAGACTCATCTTTTTTTTTAATCCAACAGAAACCCCGATGTAAACATCAGAAGCTCTTACTGCTTCAGACACTGACAAATGCCAGCAACAATTCAGCAAAGTGAGGGCCGCTTTGAAATGCCTTAACTCAACTTCAGGCTGGACTTTAAGCTCACATTGGGGCCCTAAAAATAAGCAACAGCTCCAACAACACTGAAGAAGTGCACAGCAGCAGATTTATAGCATGAACTGGAGACCTATGCTGCATCCACACCTGCTTAAGCTCTGATAATGAGGCAAAATAGGCATCCTCTCATTCATTTATCCCTTCTCCTGCAAACTTCACAGTTGGAACGATTCAGTCAGGCAGGTGATGTTTTTTAGGAATCCGCCAAAACCAGACTTGATCATCTTGCCAAACAGAGAAGCATGATTTGTCAATTTGTCTGCAAATATACACTAAGTCCTGTCTTGTATTATTACTCCTTGTGTTGACATCACTCATGAATCTTTACACCTTTTATTACATGAAATAGTTCCATTACATTATATTACACTAATGTGTGAATTTGCAAGGTTACATTACAGAGGCTCAAGGTGACAAGGAGTAATGCAACAATAACAAATAGTAGTGTAACTAGTTACTTTTAGATGAGAGTAATGTGACATATTACTTTTTAAAAATTTTTCTTTAAACCTTTATTTAACCAGGTCAGTCCCATTAAGCTCTACGATCTCTTTTTCCAAGGGAGACCTGGCCAAGAATGGCCAAAGTAACTAGTAATGTGTAATGGATTACTTTTGGTGTAACTAAACTTTTGCATGATGGTAAATATTGCTGGGTTAGTGGCCATTGGTTGTTCAATACTGGTCACAGTGCACTGTGGGATATAATGACTGCACTATATAGGGTATATAAAGGCCCGCCCACAGGACTGGCCCCTGAAAAACCTCGTGAATGGACCCTCCCCAGGGCCCTTCATTACTGGGTTCTGATGTTCTGATTACTTATTAGTTCCACTTTTTAACCTCTTTTCATCATTGTCTCCACACATTTTCCCACATTTTACAATTTTTTGCCAACTTCAAGGTGCTTTTTCGCTTTTACCACTTTTTAACGCCTTTCCACAACTCAAGCAGCCCATTTTTAAAGCAACCCATTATTGACACAATTAACTAATTTTTTGTCTTTTAACAGTTTTTCATCATTTTCTGCCCATTTTTGACCCTTTTCTTCCATTCTTAAGCCATTTTTGCCACTGTGTAACTGCTTTTTCACCACATCTTCCTGCCATTTTTTTTTTACCACTTTTAACCCATTCATACCACTTTTTAAATTTCTTTTTGCCTCTTTATGCTACTATTTTATCATTTTTTAAGTTCTGTCTATTTTATTCTCTATCACCCTGACATTTGCTTAACTATAAAGTCTGACATTACTTTTCAAGTGATTTAGTCAATATGCCCTTACACATCGTGAAAATTACTAAAAAAGGTAATTCTGTTTTAAGAGAAAAGGTTAACTTTTTAAAGAAAGGCTATATTTTACTACCAAATAAATACTTGATTTTATTTTGTTTCTTTGATAAGAATGGTTATTCAGGTTTAATATACAGTGCTTAACAAATTTATCAGACCATCGTAACCCTAACCAAAGTAAGGTTTATGCCACAGCTGCCCTAAATTAACAGCATTGGTAATTACCAAAATCTTTTTTTTTTGTCTCTGCAATGGTTAATACACCAATATGTAGAAGCTCTTTAACCCAAATGATATTTTTAATGCTAAAGTAGAATTATTATTGTTATCCATGAATTTTCAAATTTACTGATTTACAAAAAAACTGAAAAAATAGTAAAGCACATTATTATTTCTTGATTAATATATCAAATTATAGTTATTTACTTGCATTCCTGAAGAGAAAAATAAGTTTTAGTGGTTGAATGTTATGCTTGATTAATTTCTGACTTCTCAGAGAAGCCCAGTGAGCCTGCACAAATTTTGGTGAATTCAGTTTGAAATTCCTCATTCCTGTTCAAAATGGTAAAATGTGGAGAGCTCACTGAAAATGAAAGAGTCTGCATTAAAGCACTTCATGATGCTGGATGGTCTTTTAGAGAAATGTGACGGGTGGTCTAATAAATTTGTTAAGCACTGTAAATTAAAGGTTAACTTTGAAATGGGCAATGATGGGCCCCCCAATGAGCTGGGCCACAGAAAGCTCTATCCTTTATGAGCAGCCTTGCATATATGCTCACTCAGAATTTGGATAGTACTACATTATGATGTATTCACTACATAGTGCACTATAGAGTGAATGGGGAGTGATTTTGGACACCGTTTACACCTCTTCCATGGTCAGATATGTCAATAATTTTGTGTACTGACCCTTTAACACCCTGCAGTTCTGTGATAGTAACTGGTTATGTTCCTGTGTGGGCATGTTTTAAACACAGAGTCAGTGTGTCGGTCAGCTGAAGGAAGTCCCTGCTGATCTCGTCCTTCATTCATGTATTCATCCAGCAGCGCTGAGTGAGAGCGTGCAGGCCCACACGCTGCTGCAGAGTGAACACAGACATTTTCTTAATATGAAGATGATCTGCTCGCTCTGTTTATATGTGCAGCTGTGGACCTGGATTTGATGTTTACAGCCCAGCAGATCTGTCCATTTATAGTTACGCGTGTTGGCTCTGTTGTGTGTGTGGCCGGTGTTAAACTGCTGCAGCTCCTCTCTCGTGTTTACCGGCCGTCTCCAGGCTGCAGTCATGAATCTGCTGCACAGCTGCCAAGACAGGACCAAGGAGGGGGAGGAGGGGGGTCTTTCTGTGCTATTGAAACAGAATAATCAAGCTGGATTCCTCCATAGTTTGCCCTCCAAACCACACTTTCTCTCTGCACTCAGACACCTTATGTAAGGACATCAATTTTGGATGGATCAGAGAAAGATAGCTGAAGAATTCACCGGTGTCTATAAACAGTCTCAGATTCATTCCCTGGAAAATTAACCTCTGACTAAAAATACTTCTCAAAAATGGACTTACTTATAAAGCCTCATACTTTAACTCACAGCAGAAGCAAATATTTCTCTACTTTGCAAAAAGAAATGTATGGATTTTCATCAGTGTATTTGAAATTACATGAACTATCAATAGTGCATTGTTATGAGTGTGTTGCATTTATATTACAACCCCAGTTCAAAAAACATTGGGACACTATGTAAAATGAAAATTAAAGCTGAATGCAGTGATTTTCAAATCTCATAAACCCATATTTTTTCACAATAGAACATAAACAACAAATCAGAATTTGAAACAAAGACATTTTACCATTTCAAGAAAAATATTATCCCATTTTGAATGGATGGCAACAACACATCTCAAAAAAGTAGGGATATGACCATGTTTATGATTGTGTAGCACCCTCTCTTCTTTTAACAACAGTCTTGGAATGCCTGGGAAGTGGAGTTTTGGGAGAGGTATGTTGTCCCATTCCTGTCTGGTTTAAGACTCTCCTGTCCTGAAAAAGACATCGTCTTAAAGGGAGCATATCTTCCGCTAAAACCTCTACATATTGTTCAGCACTGATAGTGTCTTTCCAGATGTGTAAGCTGCCCATGCCATAGGCGCTAATGCAACCGCATACAATCATAATGCAGGGATTTGAACTGTGAACTGATCACGAGATGGATAGTCCCTCTCCTCTTTAGGCCCGGGACACGGCGTCTGTGGTTACCAAAAATAATTTCAGAGTTTGATTCATGTGACCACAGAACAGTTTTCCATTTTGTCTCAGTCCATTTCAAACGAGCTCTAGCTCAGAGCAGACAGTGACATCACTGGGTCATGATCACATTTGGCTTCTTTTGTGCATGAAACAAGTTTAACTTGCATTTTTGGACAGCACAGCCAACTGTGCAGACAGATGATGATATCTGGAAGTGCTCCTGAGCCCATGTCGTTATTTTCAGAATAGAATCGTGCCTGCTTTTAATTTAGTGCCCCCTGGGTGCCTGAAGATTATGAGCATCCAATATTGACCTTCAACGTTGTTGGTTGCACACAGAAGTTTCTCCAGATTCTCTGAATCTTTTTAGGATATTATCTACTTTAGATGGTGGAATATTCAAAGTCAATTTATGTTGAGGATCAACTTTTTGAAATTGTTCTACAATTTTTAGACTGAGTGTTTCTCAGACTGATGAACCTCTGCCTATCTCTCTTTATAAGAGACTGCCTTACTAAAATGCTCCTTTTATACCCAGTCATGCTATGGACTGTTTAACTTTATTAGTTGCCAAATCCATTTACTTTTCCAGGCTTTTGTTGCCCTGTCCCTGCTTTTTTGAGGTATGTGGCTGCCATCAAATTCAATTTTTTTTTCATAAAATAGTAAAATGTCTCAAGTTCAACATCTGATATGTTGTTTATGTTCTATTGCGAATAAAGTATGGGTTTATTAGATTTGCAAATCATTGCATTCTTTTCAATTTTTGCATTCCACAATGTTTTTGGTTAAATGGGTTGTAAATTTTAAAATTTGGCTGATTAAAATAAATACCTTGACTAAATGTTAATGCTAGATTGTAAAAAATTTTTTCACTAAAACTAAACCTAAAATGTGGAGGAAAAATATTAATTAAGCCATTACAATCTAAATACCAAGAATAAATTTACAATAGCTGCCAAAATAGACTGAAATATAATGCCTTTGACCCTGGCTAATGATTGCACAGGAGCATAGAAGCTAAAAATACATATTTATGATATGTTAAAAGGATGCACTATCAGGATTATTGATAATGCCGAGCATGACTACAAACCCAGAAGGCTCAATTAAAGCTGAGAAAATTCAAAGATGGAATAGTAGTGTATGTGGTGTATTATAATATGTATCTTTAGTGTTTGTCTCCATTACACTGGGGCTGTAAACATGCACACTTTAATCATGGTCCGGCTGCAGCAGAAACGGTCTCTTGGCGTCACTCTAGCCTCAGGACGACACTATCAGTAATCCCCACATGTCGCACTTTGTACTTCAGGCTATGTTCTGCTTCTCTCTGTAGCTTTAACTTAATCCCACAAACCCCCAACACATCGGCATTGTTGTTCTCATGGTTCAAGCTCTGCACTGCTCCAACTTTGAGAATCATATAACATGCAGTCTTAAATCCTCACAGGTTCTGCTCTGTCTGCATTGTTCTCTTCCCACTGCAGGGACTGGACTGAGATAATGGCTTCTTCAGGAGCTGATTCCAATCCAAGTTTAAAGGGTTTTTAAGGGCCGCCAGTTTTCTGCAGATCGTGACAAGTGGCGGTCATCAAATGTGATGCAAGAGCACGACGACAACGCCTTCAACAAACAACAAAACATTACCTTTAAACAGAGAGAAAAGAGAGAATCCCTGTTGGTGAAATAGGACTGTCAGAGGGAGCTGCAGTCAGCATTTAGAGACAAAATAAACCTTTAGTGTCTGGCAGAAAAAAGACTAAAACACAGTCAGGAGGAGTGAGGCAAAAATGGAAAAAGACAGAGCATTATTATAGAAGCAGTGTCACAATAGTTGTGCAAGCTAAAAAACTCAAAATAAACCCAGTTTTGTGCAATTTAGTTCAAAACCTTAGAATCAAAAATAAACATTATTAGTATCCAGGCATAATCCATTCAAGTTTATTACATTTTTTGAACCACTCAGAGTTCAAAAACTGATGGCCAGACATTATCCTTCAGGATTTTCTGTTAGAGAGCAGAATTCATGACTCCATCAATCATGGCAAGTGGTCCAGGTCCTGAAGCAGCAAAACAGCCCGAGACCATCACACTGCCACCATGTTTGACTGTTGGTATGATGTTCTTTTTTATGGTGGGAGCTGCAAAGACTCAAGAAAAAGACTTACACTGCATTTTAAATTATTATGTAAATTAAATTTTTTCTCTGATTTTCCTATAAGTGGATGCAAATAACACTCATCATTTTGAAGTCATCAGCCATTAGGGCATAATTCAAATGTTTTTTAACAAACTTCATAATGATAACAATTTTTTTTTTAAATAAAAACCTCAAAATGCACTGTTCCACATTATTATGCACAGCACAGTTTTAAAACATTTTATAGGTTGCAAAGAACTGAAAATGGTCATTTGTTGAATTTGCAACATTAGGAGGTCATATTTACTGAAATTAAAAGCTATTTCAATCAAAAACATCTTAACAGGCCAAGTTCCATGTTAACATAGGAGCCCTTCACAATTCTTGCATCCACTGAACTTGTGAGTTTTTGGAGAGTTTGAACTTCTTTGCAAGATGTCAGAATATCCTCCCAGAGCTGCTGTTTTGATGTGAACTGCCTCCCACCCTCATAGATCTTTAGCTCGAGGATGCTTCAAAGGTTCTCAACAGGGTTGAGGTCAGGGGAGGATGGGGGCCACACCATGAGTTTCTCTCCTTTTATGCCCATAGCAGCCAATGACACAGAGGGATTCTTTGCAGCATGAGATGGTGCATTGCCATGCATGAAGATAATTTTGCTAGGAAGACACAGTTCTTCTTTTTGTACCATGAGAAAATGGTCAGTCAGAAACTCTATATACTTATATACTGAGGTCATTTTCCCACCTTGGAGATCTCTTTCTCCATGATTCTGGCCCAAAACAAGACTCTGTCACCTCCTTGCTGACATTGCAGCCTTGTTGGGACATGGTGGCCATCCACCAACCATCCACTACTCCTCCATCTGGACCATCCAGGGTTGCATGGCACTCATCAGTCAACAAGACTGTTTGAAAATCAGTCTTCATGTACTTTTGGGCCCACCGCAACCGTTTCTGCTTGTGAGCATTGGTTAGGGGTGATCGAATAGTGGGTTTATGCACAACTGTAAGCCTCTGGAGGATCCTACACCTTGAGGATTGTGGGACTCCAGAGGCACCAGCAGCTTCAAATACCTGTTTGCTGCTTTGTAATGGCATTTTAACAGCTGCCCACTTAATCCGATGAATTTTTCTGGCAGAAACCTTCCTCATTATGCCTTTATCTTCACAAACCCGTCTGTACTCTAAATCAGCCACTAATTTCTTTACAGTACAATGATAACTCTTAAGTTTTCCTGAAATATCTAATGTTTTCATATCTCATGTGGTTAAATGAATGAAACTCTCAGGTCTTTCAAAATGGGGTTAGGACAAGTTTAAAAACAGTGATCAAAAGGACAGACAAGAAATCTGGTGCAACACAGTGATTTAATAACAATTATACATTTACTTTTGCAACAATAAAAGCCAGGGTAAACTGATTAAAATGTCTTTGAAAGAGCACTTAAACATCTGTTAAAATGGCTTGGTTGGAGGATCAAAAATCTTTTAAAGGGGAGTGAGGAGGGCTAAAAGTGAGAGAAAGGGTTTTCGGGCTAAAACAGTCATTCATTAAAATGGGGCACGCTGTCTCCAATTAGGGGCAAACTGGCCATTGGTCCTTGTGCCTCGCCACTGTGGTCCATTTCTCTGCTGATATCCTCACACTCTCAAAGCCTGTCACCTGTCGAACAGATAAAAAGAAAAGGCTGCCAGTATGGGGTACACATAATCCAAAACACACAGATGAGTCGTGCTCAAAATACCAGAGTGTTACTACCACCCAAAGGATGCTTAGACCACTGGCAGAGCTTCTCACTCTGTTGCGTGTATTCCGTGTCGTTACACTCTGGATTTTCCCCACTCCTGCTGGCTGGCGTTCGTGCCCGTCTGCTCCGAGGGGGTCCTTTGTCCCCAAGATGGCCAGTTGTCCCCAAACTTTTTACGATCCACTCCTCAGCGTGCCTCCAGTCTCTCTTCCTCCTCCCTGTCATCTCCTTAACTTCCTCATTCTGCTGTCGTAGGCCCTCCCTCCTGCCACCGATTGTCCACAGCAGCTCCACTGCTGCACCTCATTGGTGTGCTGACCTGTCCTTCTACAGGTGTAGTTCATCTAAAATAATTCTCAACAAGGCAGAATGGTTCTAAAAAACATGCAATAAAACCAAGGCAATTAAAACAAGGTAAACCAAAAATCACAATAAAATAAAGATCTGATCAAAAACCAAAGTATAAAAGCATGCCAAAAATACTATAAACAAACAATAAAACCATATTTCTGCCTTGTAACACTTGTCCAAGGCATTGTACTATTTGATGCTTTTCGGCAGCACAGACATCCTTCTTCTTTCCCATATTGCTTGTAACCTGCTGTTCTGCTTAATAATATGTAGCGTAATTTTTAAGTAGTTTTCTGTTAATTGGACTCACCTGGCATAGTAATTATCACAGGTGTCTGAGATTAATTTTAGTGATCCAAAGAGCCCTGATATACAACACCATCCATCAGTTTAATTGAGAAACAAAAAATTGAATGTTTATGACACTAAATTCCAATTTGCATAATAATTTGGAATGGTGTGTATGTGAGACTCATGGATGTGACTTATGAGGCATGGGATGCTCCTATTGTCTATGAATGAAGCCATTTTCTCATCTTTTTATGTGGCAGGTAGTAAATGTATGAGTAAATTCTCTTTAATCCTCTTTAAAGTGTTTCTTCTTTTCCTGCAAACCTTTACAGCAAACTGTTTGTGCTTCTCTCAGCAATGTGCCGGGAAGAAAATCGATATCACTCCAATTTCTTCTATTGTTTTCTGTCCAATAACTGCTTCCATACCTCACTTAAAAAGAAACAAAAAAGAGAGTTTTAAAGATAATAGTCAGGTCATTAATTCTTCATAAGTATTTATTTTACAGTTTCTGGTTTGTAAAATCTCGAATAATAATAGAAGAACCATGTACGAAAGCCTGAGTAAGGTAGTGAAAAGTTAAGGTCCTGGTTATGGATTTTTTTTAAAGGGTATTTCAGCAATTTGGAGCTGGCCTTCACAGAGTTTGAGATCACTTTGTTTTAATCAATAGGAGAGCATCTTTCTCACCTAGAAACAGGCCTGACCACAGACCTGGATGAGCCTTGAAAAACCCAGAGAGTGAGCCCTCCCCACTCATCAATGCATGCATGTTGGAGTGTAGTCAGTATATCAAGCTATTATAGGGTCTGATGTTCAGTTTACTTATTGCTGCCACTTTAAAATCACTTTTATCACTGTTTGCCACATTTTTCCCACACTAATTCCAAATTTGACCTACTTTGCCTCTTTTGACCACTTTTTAACCCCTTAAAGGGACAGTGTGTAATATTTAGCCTAGTAGCATTTAGCTAAACAAACTTGTTAAAATAAAGCAAAACATTTCTAAGATGGTCTATCTAAATGAGTGTTTACTCATCTAAATTCAAAAATAGCTATTTTGAAAAAAACAACTCAGAATAAACCTTTAATTCATACATAGGGAGGGTCCCCTCCATGGATGCCGCCATCTTGGATTTTTACATGTTTCCATGGTAACATAGAGGATAAAAGGAAAAAAGGATAAAAAAAGTTATTGTATTGTATTGTACTCACATTACAGATCCACATCAAATTCAACTGGTTGCCACAGTTTCCAGCAGAGAAGTGCAATCTAGAACCCACTTCTAGATGTTGATATTCAGTTTTACACACTGCACCTTTAACTACCCCCCTTATTGGTGGCCATGACTAGGAAATGATTTTATTCTGCATGCAGCCTGTTTGTATTGCAGTTTTTATGACTGATGTAAAAACAGAACTTTCTAACTTTTTGTATAAAATCTGTGAAATCTACGCCATATTTTAAATGATCATTCTTTCCCTCTGATGTCCTCCTGCTGCTCATCTGCACTCTTTTTGACTTGCTGGTGTTTTCTGCTGACTTTTGTGTGTCTAATGAAAGAGAAGAGGTAGATTTTTGAGTGCTGTCATATGGGATCAGACCTTAACCTGAATACAGATGGATAATGTTTAAATGAGGTCTCAGATTTGATTCAATGTCAGCGTTACAGCTCAGAGCTCCCCCTCTCTCACCTCTGACAATAACAAACTTGATTCTAAGGAATCTTTAAGGGCTCCTGCACCAGCAGCAAACTCTGCAGATGGAGCTAAAAATACACAAATAAAGTGCTGAAGAGGAGGGAATAGGAAGTCGACCTTTTCACTGACATCAATAAACGAAGAAGTGTGGATATTCAGCTTAAAGTCAACCAGGATTCACTGCAGAGTGTCTTTAAGACTCATTCATTACAAGAGGTGATGTTAGCACATCAGCAGGATACGTTTAAGCTCTTCTTTCAGGGGGAAAAGCAGCGCTGCATTTCTTCAGTCCTCCTAACGCACTGTGATGTGTAATGAGGTTCATGTATTGTCATCTCCTCACACTTAGTTTACTCAGGCCTTGACAATAATCCTTACACGCCTCATTGTGTCCAACTGAGCTTAACGAGGAGGCGTTCGATGGATTCTGACCTGCAGTCAGCCATGATGATGAGAAGAGAAAAAGAGAGCGATGCACGCTGGGAAAGTGTGAGTGAGCAGGCGTGGATTGATGTTGAGGGGACCAGGAGATTTCCAATAGTCCTCAGGGTCTATTAGACCTGCCATGAGCAGTCCACAAATGTGTTTGTGTTGTTAAAAAAGTCTTTTCTATAGACAATAATTACATTGACTATTCACATGGGACTACATTACCTGTGGACCTCTGATAATTTGTGAATTATCTTGATATAATAAGGGTGCTTCATGACTGCAGTATAAAAATACACATGATTTTTTATTTCTAAAATCCATACAAAAAATGTAATGTTGTACACATCTTTTTGTGCAGGTGGCGTTTCCTGCTTGTCCTCTGGTTATACATGCTGATAACCAAGGTTCCAAGAGACAGCATGCACTTAAAGGATTTTTGCCCCTCAGGCACTGATGATGCTGTGATCCTTGTAGGGACAGTAGATGTCCTTGTGGGGGTTCTTAAATTGCTGAGTGAGGAGACTGAAGCTTTGAGAATGCACATCTCCTGGGCCAAAACAAAGATGTAGGCATTTTGAGGCACCTTGGATGTTATCATTGAATTAGTGTCTGTGAATGGTGAGAGTGTGGATGTTGTGGAGCAGGTCACCTACATTGGCAATGTTATCCATTAATCTGCTGACTGCAGAGCGCTGAGATGAATCACAGACTTGGAATCCAGCTGGACACACAGGATCCATTGGGCTGGACCAGACACCAGGGGAGCTGAGTAGGTTGTGGAGGGGCCAGCTGGAAGGATAACCGGAGAGATGAGGCATGGGCATGGAGCAGGCCTGGACGCTGGCCACTAGGAGGCCGGAGCAGGACAGGATCAAAGTTGACGCGGCAAAGTGCCTGACCAGACCTGTTCTACCTATCATTACCTCCATATGAAGACTTTCCAGCACCTTCTGAAGGGCTTGGACGTTGCTGTTGGGGCAAGGAGTCCTCCACTGGGCCTTTTATGATCATTAAAATGTATTTTCATATTTTCTCAATTCACTCTTAGCATCTTTTTTACATTCAAACTACATGTGTTAACCATTGAAAGTAATTTTTGATAAATACGTTATGTTTGATGCATACCTTTGCCTATGTCTTGAGCTCTCTTGATGCATGAGGCCCAGAGTTGATTGTAGAACCGCCTGTCATTCCAGTCCATCCCTGTGTAAGTGTTTGTGTATCATTTTTGAGTAAAGTGAATCTCTCAGAGAGCCAAACACTCCATGGCAGAACAATCAGCAGTTGAACTTAAGAACAACACTTGAGATACGCTCTCTCTCTCTGACGTTACACAGACTCCAGGACTCCTGACAGTATTTTTAGCTCCTACAACACAGCATCGCTGCTACGCTACAAAAACAACAACTCTTCAGTAATACCTCCATTAATCTGTGCTGTGACACTCATAATCTCCGTCTGAAGTTGTCTTTATCTCGGTGACAGCGACCTGTTTACCGTCTGAGTGTCCTCTCTCTGAAAAACGGTCCCATGGATGAAAGAGTTGAGCTAAATCCTACAGACCCATCAGAGGAGACAGGCAGAAAGTCAAAGCTGATTGGATGGTTATATAAGTGACAGCCTTTAAATCATTTCTAATAAATAAAGAGAACTTCAAACAGAATTAACGTTACATAATTGAGAGGATTTTTTTAACAAGGATGCCTAAAAAAACCCTTGATGGCGCTTTGGGCTCCCAACAACATCCCTCCTCTGCTGCTCCGAGGAGGAATGAGCTCTGAGGTTTACAGAGAGAGGAGAGCGTCTTTTATAAATGATAACCATAAGACAGAGCTCATGATTGACATGTTGCTGAGGTGATGTGGTCTCTCCATTAGACTGTGAAAAATAAACTAAAAATGGAGGTATGAAAGAAGTCTTCAATTCACTCATGAGCTCAGATAATAATGAGAAGAATGAGATTTTCAATAAAGCTGGTGAAAGGAGCATCCTTCAGACTGTGAGCTCTGACCTGAAATAACATCCTAAGTTTGTGCCAACGCAGAACCAAACGTCATCTTGAAGCACGGACAGCTGACCTCAGCTCAGATATATTTTTAATATATTGTCATTTGTCACTGAGGGAGGCTTGCAGTGGATGTGGAGGGCCTCACACCTGTATTTTCACCCAGGGCCCCAACATTGCTAAATCCACCACTGTTTAGGCCTCCTCAGACCTTTCTCTGCATTTCTCTGACTTTCCAGCTGCTCTAAGATTTTTATGTGGTGCTGGATCTCCTTGTCTAAGCTTTTTTGGTTCTCAGTGTTGTTAGGAATCGGAGCTTTTTTGTTTGAGCTCATTTTCATTTGGTTTTGGTTTTGTCCTTCCAGTTAAATTTTCAGTGTTAATCCTTCTGGGGAGGCTTTGGGACACCCCGGTCTGAAGTTGCGTCCCACTCTCCCACTACTTGGCATAGTTCAATTGCCCTTACCATATTCTTACACGTATTTTATTTTGGCCAACTATTTTATAACTTATTCTTTTTCCCCCTAAAATGCTGTCGCCCTCAAAGCACCACTGCAGAGGAATCTGAGACGACAGAGATGGTTCTGGACTGTCTTCTAACACTATACCAGTCTGGACCTCTGTGGACTTTGTATTCTGATTTAAAGGTCATTTCTTTCTGCAGAGCTTTGAGTGAAGAAGAGGGCTAGGAAACATGAGTACAGCCTGTAGTTGTTGTTACTGCAGGGGGGGCGGATGGAGAAGACGGATGTGTTTAAAGTTTACACAGACAGGATTGTGTCGACTGGATGATATTGACTTCTTTTGTGTACAGGCAAGCAGCAGGGTCGCATCCATCAACAGAACTTAGTTTCACATGTAAGCGAGCGCTGCAGAGCTGCTGTGAGGCTGCAGGCCCGAGACTAACTGATCAAAGTAATTGAATGACTTTGTGGTGCTGCGAGCGGAGCTGCTTCCCAGCGGGGACGGATCAGAGGAAGCTCAGTCGAGGTTATTGTTCTAAAATCCCTCTGCTGCTCACAGCACGCCCTCCTTACATCCCAATTTCTCCCTCCAGCATCAATGCCGCTGCCGCTGACTGCAGAGATGAGTGCAGAGGAGTGTGAGTAAGCAGCACAACCTCTGCAAGGTCGCACTCTAACTCTCTGCTCTTAATCCCAAAACAAAATGAGAGTTAGAGGCAGGATTTTAGGCTGAGTTTCCTTGCCGTGAAAGCAGCAGCTCTGACAGTAAACCTGCTGCTGCTCGCACTCTTTCCCTCTCCTCACACATGCCAAAGTCTGCCGTCAGAAACTCTCCAGCAGTGTAATCCAGTGTCAGAGTAATGCTAAGCTAATGGTCTTTATCAGGTGGGGAGCAGCGAGCGTGCAGAGCGGCTCGTCTCTCGCATCGTGTGACAGGGAGAGGAGATGAGTCAGAGGAGGCGACAGACGCTGTCGACTCCTACTTATTCAACATCAAATCCTGACTTCAGTTTCACCCGCACAGAGTTCTCCTCGGAGACACAGCATGAGGCCAAAGAACGTTAGTGCAGCTACGTTAGCATGCACTGAAACGAGGGGGCAAAAATATGCAAGTCAATAACACACAATGATGGATTAAGATCTGCAGGATTTCACTGGATATTGATCCTGCTTGAAGATGTACGTTGAAACAGACAAATATCACATTAAAGTTCATCTTTGATTTGAATCTATGAGGATGCTTCATGCATGTTTGCCGGTCTTTTACATCCCAAAGATGTCAGTATCCAACCTCATCTTACAGATGGGGCTTCAGACTAGATCTACTGCCTGGTGGTTATATGCCTGTGTAAGCAGGTCTTTGCCTTGGCCTCCACTGAGTACTGTGGAAACCCCAGGCAAAGACCAACATGAGGCCCTCCCCCTAAAATCAACCATAGTGAAGTATTCAGAAGTTACTTTCAGCTCAGACTTTACTGTTTGGTCTGTAACTCAGTTTAAGGGTTGTTGTTTGGTTTGCACCTCGATTTTGGGGAAATTGTTCATATTGTACCTTGGTTTAGGGGTCATGGTTTGGTCTGTACCCTGGTTTTGGGGACATGGTGTGGTCTGTACTTTGGTTTAGGGTTAACCGATCAATTCATATCTCAGTTTTAGGATCATTGTTTAGTTCATTTGTTGGTTTATGGGATCATGGTTCAGTTTGCACTTCTGTTTGGGGTCACAATGAAGTTTTAAACTGGATTTTGATGGTCCCAGTTCTGTTTATACCTCAGTTTTGGGTTTTCTGCTAGGTTTGTACTTCTGTTTTGGGTAAATAGATTAATTTGAACCTCAGGTTTGGGATCATAATTCAGTTTGACCCCTTGTTTCAGGGTCACAGTTTGGTTTACTTTGCTTTTGGGACGACATTTTAGTTTGGATTCATACCTTGGTTTCAGGTCAATGTTTAGTTTTTAGCCAGATGTCGGGGGTTACAGTTCTAAATATACAGTACATCAGTTTGGGGTTAACTGTTTGGTTTGTATTTCAGTTATGGGGTCATAGTTTAGTTCTTGCCTTTGTTTTGAGATCACAGTTTGGTTCATACCTTGGTTCTGGGACCAAGCTTCATTCTTAATTTCTGGGTCTTGGCTTGACTCATTCTTATTTTTGGTTTACTCTTAGGTTCTTTTCTTGGGTTTTGGGCCACATTTCAGTTTGGACCATGCTTTTTTGAGCCATAGTTTGGTTTGTTTCTCAGTTTTGGGGTCAATGTTTAAATCTTTGGGTTTACTGTTAGGTTTGTACTTCATACCTTGGTTTTGGGGCCATAGATTGGTTCATTCCTCAGTTTGTGGTCACAATTAATTTTTTGCTGGATTTTTAGGGTCACAGTTCTATTTAAACATCAATTTTGGGTTCATTGTTTACTTTTTTCCCTCATTTATGGGGTCATAGTTGTGTTCATACCTTAGTTTTGGGATCATCGTTTGGTTCATACCTTGGTTCTGGGATGATATTTGGACTCACCCTCATCATTTGGTTTACTGTTATGTTTTTACTTTAGTCTTGGGGTCATATTTCAGTTTTGACCTTGTTTTTTTAGACCACAGTTCAGATCATTCTTCAGTTTTGGGGACACAGTTTGGTTCATACCTTGCTTTTGGGGTCATAGTTTGGATCTTAATCCGGTTTTGAGGTCATGGTTTAGTTCATACCTTTGTTTGGGGTACATGTTTAGTTTTCAGTTGGATTTTTTAGGGTCACAGTTCCATAAATACATCAGTTTTTGGTTCATTGTTTAGTTTGTACCTCAGTTATAGGGTCACAGTTCAGTTTGGAACTTGGTTTTAGGGTCATGCTTTAGTCTCTACCAAAGTTTTGGGTTTGTGGGTTGATCTGTAACTTGGTTTGGGGTTCATAATTTTATTCATGCCTCAGTTTCTGTGACATAGTTCAGCTCAACCTCACGTCTACTGTGAGGTTCATACCTTGGTATTGGGGCCACGTTTCAGTTCAGACTTTATTTGTGTGGTCAAGGTTCAGGTTCTACTCCAGTTTTGGGTCATAGTCTGATTCATACCTCAGTTTCAGGCTGATGGAGGATTTTGTGGTAGATTTTTTGTTGGGAGGTCTTGTAGCATCCCATAATGGTCTGTTTGTAATCCACTCTCACATTACAATAAATTAAACTATCAATTTTGGGGTTTTTAAGTGTTTATTGCTTTTAATTTTGAAGATTATGGCTTACAGCTTAAAACCTTACATTCAGTATCTCAGAAAATTAGAATATTACTACTTAAAACAAGTTAAAAAAAAAAAAAAAACAAGATTTCTAATACAGAAATGTTGGACAACTGAAAAGTATGAACATGTACGGCATTCAACACTTGGTCAGGGCTCCTTTTGCATGAATTACTGCAGCAATGCGGTGCGGCATGGAGGCGATCAGTCTGTGACACTGCTCAGGTGTTTTGGAAGCCCAGGTTGCTCTGATAGGGGCCTTCAGCTCCTCTGGGTTGTTGGGTCTGGTGTCTTGCATCTTCCTCTTCACAATCCCCCATAGATTCTCTAGGGGGTTAGGCCAGGCGAATTTGCTGGCCAATCAAGAACAGGGATACCGTGGTCCTTAAACCAGGTATTGGGACTTTTGCCAGTGTGGGCAGGTGCCAAGTCCTGCTGGAAAATGAAATTTTCAATTTTTTCCCCATTTTTAAAATGTATTGGAAAATGAAATCAGCATCTTGATAAAGCTGGCCAACAGAGAGAGGCATGAATCACTCTAAAACTTCCTGGTAGATGGCTACCCTGACCTTGAAGCTGATAAAACACAGTGGACCAACAGCAGCAGATGACATGGCTCCCCAAACCACCACTAACTGTGCCTCTCCTCTCTTCCTCCAGACTCTGGGACCCTGATTTCCAAATGAAATGCAAAATTAACTTTCATCTCATAATAGGACTTTGGATCACTGAACAACACTCCAGTCCTTTTTGTCCTTAGCCCAGATAGGACACCTGCAATGCTGTGTCTGGTTCAGGAGTGACTTGACACAAGGAATGCAACAGTTGTAGTCCATGTCCTGGATTCATCTGTGCATGGTGGCTCTTGAAGCACTGACTCCAGCTGCAGTCCACTCCTTGTGAAGTTCCCCCAAATTCTGGAATGGGCTTCATTTCACAATCCTCTCAAGGTTGTGGTTATCCCTGTTGCTCGTGCACCTTTCTTCCTTCCATTCAACTTTCCATTTATGTGCTTGCATACAGCACTCTGTGAACAGCAAGCTTCTTTAGCAACGGCCTTTTGTGCCTTACCCTCCCTGTGCAGGTTGTCAGGGATCATGTTCTGGACACCAGATAAACCCCATTGAGATCAGGATCTCATTTACAAGGGCGACCTGGCCAAGAGGTCAGCAGCACATGTCAAATATCAATACAAAATTAAAAAAGGTTTAGGCAATAAAATTACAACCAATAAATATATCAAAAGCAACAACTTGACAATGGAAGAGCAATAATTTTTGAGGAGTTAATTAGCTGATAACAGTGCGACACCATGATTCTCCAGTACTGAACTTTTTACAATACTCTAATTTTCTGAGAAACTGAATTTTGGGTTTTCATTAGCTATAAGCCATAATCATCAAAATTAAAAGAAAGAAACAATTGTAAGATATCAGTCTGTTTGTAATGAATCTATAATATATGAGTTTCACTTTTAGATTTGAATCACAGAAATAAATCAACTTTTTGATGATATTCTAAGTTTATTGAGATGGACCTGTAGTATGGGCCCATGTCCTTCTCTGTGAATATGCCCATAGTAATCTGGGGACTGTTTGAAGCTTTATGTATGAAAACTGGTCTCCATGCTGATCATTTAGTGAAAAACAGTAGTGCTAACAAAGTTAGTGTTGTTATTGTGAGTGTATTTGTGTATGCATGTTTTCCTCCTCTAATGAAGCTGATGTTGCAGCTTTCCCCCTCCTTGTTTGGTCGTGGTTTGTTACATAACCCTCAGCCTGACAATTAAACTGAACTTTAATCCAAACTTAAGTCATAACGGGGCTTTCTTAATAAATGCTGTCAGGTTTTAATTTAGGTCCAAAGTGAATACAAACAGAGATTATGGTAATGAGCACATTAGAGACCCTCCATTAAAGCTGTATCTATGGATATAAAAACTCCCATGGTGCTCATACATTTACAGAGAAACTCTGCACCAATACATGCAATCTATACTCATACTGCAGTGGATTATTAACACTTTAGCTAATCTTTCCTCTTTGCTTTCTAGACTGTCTTACTGAAATGAAACACATTGAAAATCTTAAATGTCTACTTTTCCATGAGATAGTATTGTTGTCCAGCACAGGAGGCATTTTTTTTCAGTCTGTCTGTCCAGCCATCCAGGTCATTTTTCTAATTCATCAGTTTCACCTTGTTAATTTTCTCAACATTATATATTCCTCTGGGGTCTGTAGTCTGAACTACAACCCTCTGCCCTTGTGGTTTGTCCTTAGCCAAGGATGGAGGCATTATGTAATCTGGGCTGTCCCATCTGGGCCATTCTTGAGAACGTGTTATCTCAAAAAGGTTTGCAGGGATTTTAGTCCAACTCGGCACGTATCCTCTATTCGGACTAAAGTATTTAGCCACCTGACCATTACACCAACAGGGACTGTAATGACACTGTATTCAAATACTGTACTTTAATATGAAGTTGGTCCCCCTTTTGCGGCTATAACAGCTTCCACATTTCTTGGTAGGATTTCCACAACATTTCTGAGTGTTCATGGTAATTTGTGCCCATTCATTCTGTAGAGCATTTATGAGGTCTGGCACTGATGTTGGATGAGCAGGCCTGGCCACACAATCTGCCATCCAGTTTATCCGAAATGTGCTCGGTTTAATTGTGGTCAGGGTTCTGTGTGTGCCAGTCAAGTTCTTCCACACCAAACTCTTTAGAACATGTCTTTTAAGTCCTAGCTTTATGCACAGTCATGTTAGAACAGAAAAAGACCTTTATCAAACTGTTGCCACACATTGGACGCTTAGCTATACCTCCACCAATGAGGTATCAAGAGGTTAGTTTGCTAATTTGTTAGCAACATAACTCAAAAAGTTATGGACGGATTTTGATGAAATTTTCAGGAAATGGCAGAAATGGAAAGAAGAACTGATTAGATTTTGGGAGTGATCCGGATCACTGTCTGAATCCAGAAATTTTTTAAAAGAAATCTTTACTATTGGGAGATAGGGCCAATGGCGTAGGTCTGCGCTCTCAGAGTGCTTTTCTGGTCTAAAAATGTCTTGATATGCTAAAGCATTAAGATTGGCTTTCACTGGAGATAAGGGGCCTAGCCTAAACCCTGAAAAACTAACCATACATTCTCCCTCCTCCACCAAGCTTCACAGTTGGTACAGTGCAACCTGGCAGGTAATGTACTCCCGGTATTCAACAAACCCAGACTAAACCATCTGACTGCCAAACAGAGGAACGTGATTCATCACTCCACATAACATGTTTCCTCTGCTCTACAGTCCAGGGTTAGTGTGCTTTATACCACTTTATCCAACACTCATTGGACTTGGTGATGTGAGGCTTGCATGCAGCTGCTCAGCCATAGAAACCCATTCCTTGAAGCTGCTGCCACACAGTTTTTGTGCTTACATTAACGCCAGTGGAAGTTCAGAACTTTTCAGCAGTGGAATCAGCAGAGTGTTGGTGACTTTTACTCACCATGCACTTTGGCAGTCAGTGACCCCGCTCTGGGATTTTACATGGTCTTGTGCTACCTGGTTGAGTTGCTGTTGTTCCTAAATGCTTCCACTTTCTAATACTATCACTTAAATTGACTGTGGACTTCCAGCGAGGATGAAATTTCATGAACTGTCATATTGGAAAGGTGGGATCCCTCACAGTACCACACTTGAAGTCACTGAGCTCTTCAGAACGATTTTATATCACAAATGTTTGCAAATGGAGACTGCATGGGTGCTTGATTACGCCTGTGCAACAGGTCTGGTTGAAACACTTGAATTTCTTCAACAGGTGATCAACAGGTGTGGCCAATTACTTTTGTCTATTTAGTGGACCTCAACTTTAAGTCAAGGATGAAGCGATTCAATTTTGGTGGTCTTAGGTTAAAGGTCAAGGTCACTGGGCCTCACATTCATCTCTTGCTTGTTATTACAATATCAAAACACTTTGAAGGATTTTTGTCAGACTTTCTCACCTTATGAATCTGATGGATTATCAGATTCATGTCTGCCATCAGGTGGAACTAATTTTCAAAGCTTCAGGCTGACCAATCAGCATCATTTGAGGAGAAAGGTGGTTACTACAGGCATGAGAACAAAGAGATTTTTCCCTCCCGAACACCATCAATGGGGTGTTATTGGGATGAAAGTAAAAATATATCTCATGCCATGGATGTCTAAAACAGTCTATCTGGCATGTCTGCTCTGATTGGCGCCTGGTTGGGGCAACAGTCACCGTCTGATCATCAAAAATACTTTCCCTGTATCAGTTTAGCTCTCTCTCACATCCTGCCAAAACTCTCCTCCCCGTACATCTTGAAATTGCAGCGGAGCGTTGATCCTAACCGTGTGTGACATGGGCAGCCATGGAGAACAAGGGATGCTGATTTATCGCCGCTCAGCGTCTCAGAGACGGAGAAGAGAGGCTGCTGATCCATGATGCTCTGCTGAGGACTCATGTAGGAGTCTGGTGGCTCTTTGACAGTCATTACAGTCACATTAATAATCCTCAGTGAGACTTTCTGAGAGGGATTCAGTGATAAACGAGCAGCTTGTCTTAAGGAGGATGTCCAACACATGCTGTAAAGGCAGTTCCTGTTTCAATCGTTCGTCTTAGTTCTTTTTAAGCACTGGATCCTGAACCCTAAGGACTCCTGTTCTGCCAGAGAGACTGAATGCACTCATAAAAATGCTTTAACTTGAGGCCCTTTGGAGCAAGGGGAGCCATCATACCATTACTTCATGGTAATTGCTGATAGGCTATGCTAGTTCAACAATATCCACCTTTAGGTAAATGAGTTAATTCTAACTTTATCCATCCAGTTTGACTCTAATTCCTTGCTGAGGCAGTCTGATTTCACTGTTATTACAAGCAGCTCTATAAACTGTTTTACAGCATGATGTTTGAAGCAGTACTTTTCGGAGCAGTGCACTGCTCACCTCCATTTCCTCCGGCGGTATATGAGTAATATTCCCTAGGCTGTGTCAGTGTCAGGATAAATCATGTCAGAGACACTGTCAGACATCAGAATGTGTTGTTTAAGCATTATGCCGGGTTATGATACAGCTGCTCAGACAGAGAGAAACTTAATCACTTAATGCACAACAAAGTTTGGGACGGGGTTTACGAGCGCAGCATTAATGTCCCTTTGGAAGATTAAATAACTTCAGCAATCTGCAGCCTTACTTCTGTAAGAATAATCTCATTATTGTGAGCAAACAGCTGCACGCAGGAATAACTTAAATCATCTCTGAGAGAGTTTAATCCTCCTCTCTGCTGCTTTATTCTTTCAGTCAGAAAGGTGCAAGCCAAAGAGAGAGAACAATCAGATTTTTAGGAGAATTATCGAGCTGTTTTGTGAGGAGCTTAGTTTGTCTGTGTTTCTCCGGGTGGTGTGTATTCAGCTCTGGAGGGAGATCAGGGTTTCTGCCGGGTCCTGGATCACTACGTGGACCGACTGCTGATCCATCATAGTCTGAATGAATGTTTCGGACTGTCAGAGCATGAAGAAGGCTCAAGTTTTAGATGGTTTTTCAAGCAAAAAGTCTTCCAAAGATATTGATTGAAATGCCTTATTCAAAAAAAAAAAAAAAGCTCCTGGTTCCAGTGACAGGGCCCCCCTGTGGCCACATGAGGGATAAATGTGTTATGACAGAAGAGGGATGACCTTGTAGTGACCCTGAAAACTTGAGAAGGACGTTCAATGCGAGTGTAGCTCCCAGGATCCTAGGAACTGATTCTGTAAAGCACTTTGGCAGTTTGACAAGATGATAGCACACAGAAGTTAAGGCAGAGAAGTTGATGTTTATCTTCTCTCTTGGGTCCTGGGGGGCTCCATAATGATTTTTTTTTTTCATTAAATGGTAAAATTCCTCAGTTTCAAATTCTGATATGTTCTTTATGTTCTATTGAAAATAAAATACGGGTTTATGCAGTTTGAAAATAATTTTATTATGTTTTTATTTACATTTTACACAGTGCCCAAATTTTTTTTTGGAATTTGGGGTTTTATTTAGACAATAAATCTTGTGGGGTACTGGTAAGACTGACAGCTGGGGACCTGGACTAGCCTGGATGCAAAAAACAAGGATGGAATGTCACCCTTAAAGATGATGTTATCCTTTAAAATGACATAAAGGATCATATCATTTTCAAAGGCAGGAGATTGAATATTCATGAAGCTGGGGTTGCTGGGGGCTTTCCCTCTTTTTTGATAAATAGGAGGTCATACTTGGCTACATTTGGAAATTGGGTGGAACCAGAAGGAGCAAGGGTTTTTTTTTTAAGTCAAGGCCAGAATGGTAATATTTTAGTAAACTAAATAAAGACACATAGATACATAATCCAGATCTCTAAATGGGCCAGCATTCCTATCACTTTGAAATGATAAAGCCATACTTTTTGTTTACTAGCAGAATACAGCAGATCATGTCAGCTGATGGGGTGGTCTTTAATACAGGCCAGTAAATGTGTCAGCACAACCAATCAGCTATCAAATATCAAATTTAAATGTCCAAAACGGATATAAATCCCTGTCAGTATCAATATTGATAGAAGCATCCATATTAGCTGGATGGACTCCATCATCCACATGGGAAACGAAAAAAAAAATTAAGATAAACTACCTGGTGTGCTACCACCTTCTGTATCAGACTGTTGCCAGTGCTCAGGTGTGCTCAGATGTGCACAGGTGTGCTCAGGCATGGAGTGATGTTACACATGTGAAAGCAGACCAGGAGGGGAGTAGATAGCAATCATGCTCGGGCAAGGTAGGAAATGATCGTGTCTGATGTGAAAACACCCTTAATTGTGCGGATAGTTGTAACATGTTGGTCTGCAATGATTGGTTCATACTTATTCCTCAAACATGGTTTTATTTCCGCCTAAAGCCCTGCTCTGTCTCATGCAGCGTTTTCACATTTATCCAGGGAGGCCTCTCTCCTCTTTGTGCTGTTCTGTTGTGCAGTAATTGTTTCTGTGTTGGTCTGAGTGTCTCTCGGTGATGTTGTGTAATGTGGTGGCAGTGCATCTTAGATCATCCGTGCAGCTCTGACACATAGATTGGTATGTTGTCTTGCCTTCCGGCTGTTTGCACTCCCAATTTTCTCCTGCGCTCTCACAGCTCGCTCTCTGGGCTCAGACAGGGTTTCTCGGCCAGAGAGGGGCTCTGCCAGGACGATGGCGTTATAAAGATCCAGTTTAGGGCTGAGATTATGAAAACGAGAAGCTAACGTCCCTCTGAGAAGGATTCCTGTGGTCGTGCTCTGCTTAGGAGGGTTCCTAGCATTACACAATCCTTCTGAGGATTAAACGCGCTCTCATCATAATCACTGCTGGTATTACAACCCCAGCAGAGAGCCATTTTGGGAGGAATTTTCCATGATGTTTGTGGGCTGTTTTAATAAGCAGATATTATCTTAATTAAACATTTATGAGAGATTATGACACAGCATCTGCAACTTTCTAGCAGCCAATTTAACAACAACAAACAGAGCTAAACAAGCACAGAGTGTTTTCAGCAAAACATGCCGTTACTTCTGTCATAATTTGATCAGAATATTTCTTAATACTGATTAACTCACCATACCATCACTGTGCATATTTACCTTATATTCCTGCAATATAACATGTCCTTGACCACAACACAACCTCAGAATACTCCCACTGCTGCATCAGCGGTGTGCCATTCATTAACCTTTAATGTGTCAAAGTGAAAACAGACCTCTACAATGTAAAATAAAAATATGTAATGTAAAATGAGTGACTGCATAATATTCACCCCCTTCAAGTCAATTGCTAGTAGATGCACCATTGGCTGCAATCACAGCACTGGGTCTGTGTGGATAAGTCTGAATCAGGCTGGCACATCTGGACACTGCAGTTTTACTTCATTCTCTTTCCAAAACTGATCAAGCTCTGTCAGATTACACAGGGATTGGGCGTGAACAACCCTTTCTTTGGAAATGTATACTTTCTAATAACCTTTTCTCTGAGTTTCTTGGAGTGTTCTTTTGTCTTCATGGTGCACTGGTAGCAAGGAATACCTATTAAACAGTGTCTTTACATTACATTTACTGCACTCAAGTGAGCCCTATTCTATCTCATAATTCTTACTTTTAATCTATTAATCTCAACTTTCTATCTCATAATCATGACTTTTACTAATAATAATAATTTTTACTTTTACTCTCATAATTTAGATTTTTTTAGTCATAATTTTGACTTTAGATTCCAATGTTTTTAAAATCATGATAATTTTTCTTTTCTAAGTGTAGAAAATGAGCTTCCTTTGCCATCACATATAGCATGTGATGCTGTTGGCTACAATGCCCCTAAGTCATTACTCTGGGTAGAAAATGTATTTCTGCATTATTCTAAATTGAAATGGAGTCAAATAACATGGAAAAATTGTAAAACTTTTGATAAAATATATTCCAATGTCCGTCTTTAACTTTTAGAGGCTGGATATAACCCAGACCTTCTTTATACCCTTATAAAAAGATCTGTGTGTCATCATATAATAGAGTTATTTGATCAGATTTGATAAGTAACCCTTTACAAAGGGGCTGATATTGCATTGCTGGTATAAAATGTTGCTCTGTGTCTCTCCAAGCATGAACAATGCATACAGACATTTCCTGCTACCATTAGTTTTGTCATGTTTAACATGTATTCAATCAGCGGCGGGACGCCTCCACTCTGTCATCGTACCTGAAATAAAGCGTCTATGCAACGTGGGAGAGATGTGCTGCTCTGTGGTGATAATAACTGACTTTAAGCTGATCTGCTCGCCATTTGTCACAGCCGTTAGTGTCGTTGCACTCTGATTTCCTCTGTGACTCATCCGTCTGACAGCAAACGGAGGCTGAACTCCACTTTAACACGCACACTGCATTGACTGGTGAAGAATTATATTTTGGAAGGTTTAAAAAGGTTTAAACTTCACATCAAATTATTTATACTCTTTAAAGTTAACACTAAGCTTGTCTGTTTAATTTTCATTTTATATCTATACTACAAAAGAACTTATTAGAAGCAAAACCAGCATAACAAGTACACCAATAAGCTGTTTTAAAATTGATTTATAAAAGTTTTTGTAAAATAAAAAAGAGTCTGATGCAAATCTTTAGAATAATCAGAACATATGTCTCCATTCATATCTATAAGCTGTTCCATTTGACAGAAACCAACCCCAGAAAATTGGTTTGAACTGGGGAGGAGTGAGGGTTTCACTCCCTTTCTGCTGCCCTGTTCAAATATCACCAATTTAATTGGACATTAGTCTGTCAAAACTGGAGGAACAGTTTTTCTGTTCCTCATTGTGCAGACAGCCATGAATCTAAATGTTTTGCTACTCAGCCTGACTGAGAAGTCGTATTGTGTGCTAAAAGTATACCCTCAATTGTTCTGGATCATTGTGGTGAAGAGGGAGCTTTGATTTACCAAGGATCTTTATTCCAACCTTTGGTCATGATCTTTGAGTAAAGACTGAAAGAATGAGATTGCTGATACAAGCAATCAAAATTAGCCTCCTATTAAGGGTGTCATGGCTCATCCTTGGAGACAGGATGAGGAGCGGTGTCAGATGAAGGGACCATGGAGTAAAGCCACTGCTCCTTCCTATCTAAAGGAACCAGTTGAGGTGGTTTGCACACCTGATCAGGTGGTCACCTCCCTGTGGATGTCTTCCAGGTCTTCCATAACCAACTAGAAGGAGACCCTGGGTAACCAAGAAAAGTCTGGAGGTATTAGATATTCCATTTGACCTGGGAATTCTGTAGAAGAAGCTAAAAAACTTCACTGGGACAATGGATGTCTGTGTCAACTTGATTGACCTGCTGAACCTGTAACCTGACTCGAAAAAGAGGATATATTTGGCAGATATCCACAATATAAGCAAATATCACAAAATTTAACCTGACAGGCCAGATGGACGTGTTTCACACATCCATTTTGGACCCCTAAAATACACAGCATTTAGGCAAGGGCAGAGGCTTTGAAAAAACTTGTGTGATTGAATGAATGTTCTGTCTGTCACATCTTTATGGGTCAATCAGAGCACGAAACACGTGACATAGCCGTGACCAAGGTGCGCGTACGCAGCTACCGAGGAATAACATGAACCATGGCAACTGTAGACATGTCAGTACACGACTTTTGTTCTTTGAAAAGAAAACAACTCACTGCTGTTCTTTGTTCTTCTTTTAACGAAGAAATGAGGTCAAGTTCTGATAAAACTGGCGCTTTAGCAGCGTCCACGCTAAGCTCTTCTCACATAATTGCACCGCCTTCTTGTTGCTGCTTGCTTACATCACGACTCCGTCATGCTCGAAATTACTGCCCCATGTCGCCGATTGGTCCTGTCACTTTCTAACCAGGTGCAAACTGTTCAGACAGGAGCTTTGCAAGGTGGATTTGCCAGCGAGAAACAAGGAAACGGGCATATATCTATCTGCTTTGCAAGGTTACACAGAATTTCTATGGATAATCAATGAAATATCAAGCCAAAAATTCAACCTTTATGATCATTTAATGTTTTTTTTCTTCTATGTGTGATTAATTTTCTCAGAAAAAGGATGCTGTCCTAAAGGGAGAACATTTAAATTGTGTTTTTAAATTTTAATTTATCAACTTGTGGTAAATTTGCATACAAATGAGAAAAGGAAGCAGACTCTGGATCTTACCACAGAGTGATTTAAGGTTAAATAGAGGCATTTTGAGCTCTCTCTCAGCTGAATTTGTTAATAAAATGCGTCTCAGTGTGTTGTATTAAAAGCCTGTAGCTGTTTCCTGATGGAGCACTGAGTCATTTTCATTATAAAGACATTAAAGTAGCCCTCAGGGGTCTATTAGACATCCAGAAGAGCAGAGGACGCGTCAGGGTGAGGCTCAAAAATAGAAAAGCCGTGGGGAACATTAATATATTTTTTTTATTTTTTAAATCGTGGACTGATGGAGAGTGACGAGTTTAAACCGAGGCCACGCTGACGGGCCGAAAACTGAGACTGCAGTTCAGACAGATGTGATGAAGTCCCTCCAGCTGTTGGTGAGGTTTCATGTTTATGAGAATAAGACAGATGGATTATGTGTCCACCAGTGAGGCTTACAAACATAAAAACAGTTTTTATGATGTGGAAATACAACAGAAGTAATGGCTCTTTATATTTTACAGCATGTGGACTCACATTAAGTTCAGTTTGGTGTTAGAGCAGTTCCATCAGAGCCATCGTGTACCCAGCCATTAGAGATCACCCCGAGACTTCACACAGCTTTGTTTGGAGGCACAAAAATCCATGAGTCAGCAAGTTTACAGGTACAGGTAAGCGGAGGTACAGTTATATCTGGATTATTTCATTCAACTGGACCTTATCTGAGAATTCAGACACAGAGGGAGAGTCATTTATTGACAGTAGGTGAGGGTGGCGGTACTCTGGACTTCTGGTTGGAGTGGTGCCATGTGAAGATGTAGGTTTTTGAGCTCCTTACCAGAGCCAAATATGTTGATATATATGCAACTTCTTTTTAAACATGGTGTTCCTTTTCTGATCCAACTCTTCTGAAAGAGTGGGGTTAATTGGGCTCATCAGCAAAACCTGAAATATATTTGAAAACACATTTAAATATGAAGAGGGGCACACCCTATTCACATGAGATTCAATGCAAGTCAGACATTTCATATAAATGTTACAGTGACTTACTAATTTTGGTTTTCTTGTCTAAAATGTTGAATGCTGGTTTATAAAATGATTCCATTGGTTTTAGGGCTGAGTACATATTTGACCAACATAATGGACATGAGTGACGTGAGACAGAAGCACTGAGGCCTTTGCACACTGAGTCTGTTTTTTTTCGTCCAAATTTTTTTCACACATTAAAAAAGAAATTGAGCTTATGTTGTAATAATCATGCTTGCACACTGACGCCAAAATTTTTGTCCGTCAGTGTTTTTTGTAAGAAAAGGTTTGATTTAATGCAAAATTTTACAGTCTAAGCCATTTAAACGAATGATTGATGATTCATATCAGCGCCTGCTGCTTCATTCCCTCTTTTTCACTCAACTCCGCCCAACTCCTCCCCGCTCTCTCTCTCCCTCTCCCACACCGACACGTCACTTTAGACACTGTTGTTTGCCAGTGTATCATGTGAACATCATGGGAATATTACAAATAAGGGCACACGTGTGAAGCCTGTGCTCACAGGTCCTAACAGAGACTGAATTACAAAGTTGCTCTCCGACTTGGCACAGCAAAATGACACATCAGCGGGTGATAGATTTGTAAGTTTTGTCTTGAGTTAACAATGCCCATAATTTGACCTTTAGTAAAAATATGAAAACTGTTTTTGACACATTCAACTGTAAATGCTTTTGATTAAACCATGAGATGGCCTTTAACATATCATTGGTTAGTTTGAGTGCACTTTTACCATGAATAAAATAAACAGAGTCATCAGCATACAGTAGAATATAACACTGTTCACAGTTGCCAGTAATCTGTCGATCCCTAATGCTGACACAATTGGGTGTCATGGTTGTCACTTCTTTCTTCTTCTTGCCAGTTTGCAAACCAACAACGTGCTTACCACCTCCTACTTCTGCACAGTTAATCTGCTGTTGCAATGTCAGGCTTTGCAATTGCATAACTGGATAAAAGGCTGCATATATTTTTGTATTCAGTAGTACTTGAAAGGTTTGCTAAAATGCCTGTAGAAAGTCCCGTAAAGTTACAACTGGGCCACTGCTGCACTTTGTAGAAGTACCTTTATTTGAAAGCATTATTTTTTATGCTACTTCATATTTGTATGTTTTGAGTTGAGAAACTATTATTAATCTCTGCCTTTTCTTAGATATCAAGAAAGTACTGGGCACTTATGATACCATTTATGGATGATATTGCAATCACAATCAGGAATTTTAAATATTGTCCCATGTAATCACAATTGCACACTAGTACCAAATTTTGCAGCAATGCCAACTACACTCATTTTTGTGGCTAATAAAATAAGTTAACAAGATACTATATATAGTGGGCACATTTTATCTACATTACCTAATCTTTAACAGTAACTGTCCTAAAACCAATAAACTCAATCAACTCTGCCCAGAAACACTGGATATGCTCTGTAAAGTAAGCATGCATCAATGCTTGTTCTTTTGCCTGTGACTGTTATTGGATTAATTAGTGGAACAGCAGGCGTGGTGTGCCTTTAAACTTGGATCCTCTCAATTTAGCGCTTTGGTGCTATCTTCAGGAACCAGAATTTTCCACTAAAAACTCTGATACATGCTGCTGAATAGTGGTACATTTTTCAAATAGTCTTGTGTTCATCATCCATCACCATCATCCCTATCATCCATGTTGAGCAAAGTGATGCCACCACATCTCTAGCCATGGACTACAGGTGGAGGGCTTTGAAGTCCTGTGTGACATAGGTGACAATGTCCCTGCATGTGCAGTGCTAACAGGTGCAGCATAAACTGAAAATACTCCTGAAGCTCTTACTTTTTTTTACTGGATTCCCACAGACATTCTTTTCAAAGAAAAACTTGGCGTTAGTTTTCCCAGCATGCCCTTGGGTATTGTGCTTGCAGATTAAAAGTCAGATGAAATTGTTTAAATGTGTTCTGATGTTGTCTGATATGTAGTAATAACTGTTAAGACTCTTGCACCCCGAGTGAAGTTAACCACTCAGCTAATCTCTGGCTGTGGAGGTGGATGTGACTGGCTGGTGAGCTGAAATTAACAGAGAAGTTTTTCCTAGTTCAGAGTTCCCTTGTCTGCCTTGTTCCTACTCTGAACTACTTTATATCACGGCTGTAGCTCACTGGAGTTTGAGAAGTGTCACATGAGAAATCACACAAGTTCAAATGAAGAGTAAATAATATTCTATATTATAAAGTAATAAGTTGTATAATCTATTGAAGTAAAAATTTACCCATTTTATTTTTGGAGTATTATAGCTGGTAAATTTAGACACTATGTTCTCAAAATGTCAATTTAAACAGTGAACTGAGTACAAATTGTTACCTCAACTTTATTGAGTAAATTAGGTTGGGTTTTTTTGTAGTGTACTGTGTACATAACTGTGCTTGGTCATTGAACAATGCTATTGATTAGTTTAGCTCATTGTTGTCTCATCTTTCTCATGGAAAATAGATCCTTAACAAACATTTTTCACCCTTTTTTCATTAATTAAATTAAAGACTTGTTTGAATATTCCAAAACCATTTTCTCCGATTTAAACACTGGAGGCTGCTTCTACAGAAAACCAGAAGAATATCTGCCTGCAGAGTAACTGCACGGTCTGAGTGTTTGAATGAATCAATTTGAGCTGAAGAATCAGGGTTCACTCTCTGTGCTCATCTATAACACGCTGACAGCTTGATGCTTTCATGTGTCGACACTCAGGAGAATAAATCAGCGAGCGGCTCGGTGAGAGAGCGCCAGAACTCTGAGTCATTTAAGCTTCAAACTTCAAAGTGTGATTGTGAGCTGTCTCACTGTTTAGTTTTTAAACGCAGCTCAGAGGAACAGACGGGGGACGGCGTGGAGCTGACTCCGTGTGATGAAAGCAGAAAGGAAAGTGATACATCTTCATAAATCTGAGTTATTACGAGGAGCTGATTGGACAGGGTGGACGATCCAGATGTTTGATTCATCACACTGAGGACTCCTTCAGGCACGCTGCAGGAAACATCTGTCCCAGAATGCACCTGGAGACCTGAGCCAATCACAAGGCTCAGATACATTACGCCACAAATGTGATTCAGCAGAAAGGCCGACGGGTTGATTTGAGGCCGTGCAGAGCGAATGAAGTCCAAACAGAGAGTGAAGGAGAGAGTTGAATCAGCAGAAAGCAGCAAGGACGACAAACCAGTGACTCCTACAGCCAGCAGAGAACAGTAATCCACTCAGATATAAAATATACCTGTGATTGATCACTGCGAAGTGAATAACTCAGAGTTAAATGACCTCTGTGTCCAATAAAGCCCCTACAGTCTGTTTCTCTCTGCAGAAACAAAATGATATGCTGCCCTTTGGATGCATTAAAAGTCTTTTTCATCAGTGATATTGATTCACAAAGCAGCAACAAGATGATGAAATAAAACCAGAGAACATATGGCTGCCAATAGTGTGAATTATTCTGGGTATATATCACGAATATGCATTTGCAGAGAACATATACAGTATAACACTGAGCGGAGGAGTGTGCAAATAAAAGAGCAGACTGCAGGATTTGAGACATCTCTGCAGTGAGCCAGTGAAATAAAACACAAAGACGAGCACTACATAAACTCACATCTTTAATGCAGAGGAGTTAACATTTTTAGAGGGTTTTCTTCATTGTTAACGTCATCCCAACACTGACTGGCCTGGTGAGGAGAGAAATGCCCCCTGAGACTGGTTGCTGTTTGCTGCGTCACAGCTGCTGCATGTGTCCACTGCACATTGAAACGCAGATGCAGATTTGTGCATCTTTTCTTATTACAATTTTCTCTTCCAGTGAACTCTCATTGAATATACTTTGATACAGCCTCTGAGAACAGCCTGCCCTTTCACTAATGGCCTTCTGTGGCTTACCCTCCTTGTGAAGTGTCAATGATTAGCCAAGTAAGCAGTCTTCCTCATGATTGCAGTTGTGTGATCTATACCAGAATGAGAGATTAAAGGCTCAGGAAACCTTTGCTGTCCAAGCCCTCAGACCTACATAGCTGATCAGGAGTTGACGATACACTAAGGTGTAAGAACATATCACCAAAGCACAGAAGCTTTTTGGGGTTAATATAAAAACTTTAAAAAATGTCAGTATTCCTGACATTTGAGACAACATTGTCTTTTGGCCCATTTTTTACCTAAAACTTGCTAAATTACTTGGAGCAATTGTACCCATCTGTAGCCTGTATAGCCTAGCTTCCTGGCTGGTTCTCACTGAAATCTGTGGGGTTAATACCATAACTATTGACAAGGGCCTTATACAGTCCAACTATGAAAATACTGAAATGTCCTGGAGCAGCAAGGAGGTCAAACATTTCTTTGACAGATTAGTGAATTTGTCAAAATCTTGACACTACTCACAAAAATACAGAGCTCAACAGAGTTGTTAATCGGATCTTGAACAAGATGGATGTTCAACACTCTGCAGGTGTTATGGTTTAACATGTTACCATGTTAGCAGCTGACAAACCTGAAAAATATACATATGGTGTATTTCTACCAACTCCTCCGGTTCAGTCAGGTTTATTATAGTACACAACTTTTTGCATGCCCACAGTGAAAAGTCTGGAAAAAAATAACTGACATCATCCTGCTTGTTTGGCACCCTCCTGTTGGGATATCAAGCAAACCTATCCAATGCTAAAGGGTGAGGCAAGACAAATGGTACAGTAAGCTGTCGAAGGCAAGATAGAAGATTTGCTGAAACAAACTGGATGGCTTGGTCGTGCCCACTGCTTTCTGTTCACACTGCACTTTTTCTTCAACAGACAGTTTTTGCTCTTGTCAACTTGGTCAGTTTCTGATGGGGAGCTCAGCTCAGCTTAACTCAGAGCAGATGGATCACTAGATAATAAGTTCACAAGGGAGTAAGGTGAAAAATGTGTTAAAACACTGTTAGTTTGAATCAGCTCTTCATTTCTTGCTCCTCAAAATTACATTACAGACCCTTTATTTTAAGTCATCTGTCTCCTGTTTTGTTGTGAGCTCCTCTGTCATTCCCCTCAGTTATCACAGCAGGTTTAGTAGATGAAAAAAGGCCCAATCTTTGTGAATTAGAGTCTGAACATAAACAAAGAAAATGCAGACAGAATGCTGCGTAAAAAGCATGAATATTAAGAGCATCATTAGACTAAAGAGGTGCTGTAAAATACAGTAAGGCACTCAGCAAACGATGCTGAAATTATCCAGTGGTATTGTTTCTCCAGAGTCGCTTTTGTCTTGACAATTAACTAATAACCTCTCAAAAGTCTGCGTCAATGTTGCTGGGAGGTCATTAAACAGGAGGCAGATTTATTACATCTTTGACTGCTTTGTTTAATTTCCCACAGGGCCGTGCAATCGCATTGCTTTTCATTTATTCATGTCAGGAGGGGAGCTCATAAGAAGGCTAAATACTGCAGATCCTTTTGTGCATTAAGAACAGCGTGCAGGCTTCAGAACTGTGCAGAACATCTGGGCTGCAGAAAATGAAAAATGTCAGCAGACGACTCAGCAAACTGACATATGGACTAAAAGCCTCTCTGGCAACTCTCTCATGGCTTTTCAAACTGTACAGTAACAAAATAGAAAAAATCATCCAAGACTTCTGCTCTGCCTAAACAAACAGCATGTAAATGTCCCCCCTGGAAGTTCCCGATCCAAATAATAACACAGGATGATAAGTGTCATGGTGTGACCCCACTACAGGGTATAAATGAGGTACACAGCTAATAAACATCATGCTTTCATAGAAAAGTTCTACATGATGAGGAAGAAAAGCTGTTAAAAAGGGGCAATGCCTCCTTGTAAGTGCTGCTGTCTACTCACAAAGCATTCTGGTGGGGCTTTTCCACTATGGCTTTTGGCCGCACCGAGCCAAACCAAGCTGTGCTGATATGCATTTCCATCACCAGTTTGGCCGTGCTGAGCCACGCTCAAATCAGGGCCAAAGCAGGCCAGCCCCACCTTCAAGCGCACTGCACTGGTGTCGAACCCTTTGCGAGGTCCAATTTGCTGGGGGGATTTACCCCCTCCGCTACTGATAACCCCTAACCAATAGTTAACCATTAACCATAGAAACTAACCAATAGTTAACCATTAACCATAGAAACTAACCAATAGTTAACCATTAACCATAATAACTAACCAATAGTTAACCATTAACCATAGTAACTAACCAATAGTTAACCATTAACCATAGTAACTAACCAATAGTTAACCATTAACCATAGTAACTAACCAATAGTTAACCATTAACCATAGTAACTAACCAATAGTTAACCATTAACAGGAGAAACTAACCAATAGTTAACCATTAACCGAAGAAACTGATAATAAGCAGGTCACAAATGTATAACTAACTACTAGTTAACAATTTACAGATGTTTAACTTATCACTAGTTGACCATTAACAAGTGAGCAAATAATCACTTGTTAACATTCGTTAACCACAAGTTAATTACTGATTCATGCCTACTAGCTATGCTACATTTGTGTACCTTATTGTAAAGCGTTACCGAACATCTCATAGGTTCTTTGCTTTGGTTCTTTTGTTTTGGTTTTGATGATGTGTGGGCTGTTATTATAAACTTTAAAATTTCTGTTGTAAAAAAATTATAATTTTTTTGCATTTTGCATTCTAAAATCCCACTACTTTGCTTTTTAAACATTTTTGTCTTTAGATTTCTGTACTGTCTTATACTGAGGGTAGTAGACTTTCTGTTTGGATGCAGACTAAGGCTAGGCAATTAAATGAACTTTGGATTATAAATATCCTACAACAATTTTCAATTTTCAAAATATTTCTTTAACCTGAAACATGTCAGAAAACCTTCTAAATGCTTTTTTTTTATGCAGCAGTGATGTTTCACTCAACAAATCATGCAAACATTCAAGTGTACATTTTTTCTAAAAGAGAAAGCAGAAAGTCCTACTTTCCTTATTTTTGTGTGTTTTCATTGTTTTAAATGAGTGACAAAGATGATCATTGCTTTCAAAGCATATTTCTATGGTTTTGAACTTGGGTTGTGTAAGGTACTTGGCAATAGCAGTGGCACTATTCTCCAGTAATTTCAGTGTGCACTGCTTGTTTAACCGCTGGTTATTCTGGCAAGGAAGTTGGACTATACAGTACTACAGATGGGTACAGTAGCACAGTGCCATTTAAAGAGTTTTTGGTCAAAATGGGCCAATTAACAATGTTAGCTAAAATGTACAATGTATATCAAAAAACTTTTGAAGTCTGTTACTGTCTTTCTTCAACTTTCTGAAGAAGAAATTAGAAAACAGGAAGGCTTCAAAAATGTTTGATGCTTACAATAGAGTCAACTTCTTTTTTTTAAGCCCATTTTTATCTTTACCTCACTAAATTACACAGAGATACTGTACCTGTAGCGCTATGTATCTCGCTTTCTTGTACCAGCAAGTCCTTCTTAAAGGGACAGTGCCACTTAAATCTCTGGAGGCTAATGCCACTACTATCACCAAGCACCATACACAACCCAACTTAAAAAATACAGAAATATCCCTTTAATGCACATCACTTTTGCAATGCGAGTTAAAATAATCACAAACAGATATTTTTCTTAAGCTCGTTCAGCCCTAAGACAGGCCCACTTTTATTTTGAAAGTTTTTAACACAAACTTCACCACACATAAAGGAACTTGCTCCTTAATCTTTTAAGCCGTGTTTCCATCAGGGGTCTGGTTTGATTCAGTTCGGTTTGGTATGGTTTGGTACGCTAAACCCCAAAATAGTTTGCGTTTCCACAGACATCCGTGCTCTCACTTGGGTGGGCGGGGCTGTAAAGGATGCATGATGTGTGAAGTCACAGACAGCGCGAGTCTGCTTGTCCAGCCGCAGAGTTATAGATGAGTGACAGAAATCAGTTGGGAATAAGCAGTAGACAGCTTTATTTCAGCTGAAAGTGCTTTTTAAAAAAATAACTACATTTTAATGATGTTAACCGCTGTCAGTACAGATCCTCAGCTGATGGAATATGTGTACAGAGACGATTTGAGTCGTAATGCTACGTTATTATGTGAATATATCTAGTTTAGAACAGTTTATATGACAAAATATGAAAGTTTAGAGCTGTACTGTGGGAATTCGCCGCATTAAAGATAAAGTTCAGGCTGCAGCCTGAACTTTATTTTTTATTTTTTACAAACACGTTCAACAACCACAGAGCAATGTTTTCACAGGTTATCTAACATAAGAAGTAGATTGATAACTAGTTACACAAGAGAATTAACTGTTCTAAGGCTTCGTATTCACAAAACTTAAGCATTAATTTAGTTTCTCATCCATCGCAGATGGATCAGGCTGATGTGAGCCTTTGGGCTCTGCTTTGTGTCCTTAAAATCAGGTCCGGATAAATGTCAGGAAGCTTTATTTGTTGCCAGATACCAATATCCATAGACTAGGAAACAGTTTGGACCTCCGTCGAGTCCAAATATTTCCCATTTAGGCAGATATTAGTCTGTTTTTCTCCCTTTTTCGCCCGCTTCTCACAGCGCAGACTTCCGTGTTTGAAGCCCGGAGGCGATCGGCTGAGTCGTGTGCTGACGTGACGCCAGTGCACAGCCCCTATTGTTGTGTGCAGCTCCACCTTTTTCATAAGGGTAGGTAAGATTGGCACCCCTAAAGAAGGGTGCCGAAAAGTGGGACGGTACAGGTCGGTTTTTTGGGACCCTTTCCAACTTTTGCTCTATAGAAACGCAAAAAAAATGTGTGCCGTACTGCACCGAACTGAGCCGGACCGCTTGGTGGAAACGACCTATTAGGAAAGGAAAACAATTGAAAGGTAAATGTTTGATGACTTCTGACCTCCCCAGTGAGCTATCTGAGAATTTTTTAAAGTCTACGTGAGGCATGCAACTCTGATCTATTTATTATAAACTTTTCAGTGTGAAATCCTAACATGTACCTGTAACAGCCATGAATATCAGTTCTATTTCTAGAGCTTGAATTGCGTCTTGTGCTCTTAGGATCTGAACATTTTTACCAGTGGACATCCAGCTGATGAAACTTTTATGATCCTGCGGTAGTATGTCAGGTTTCTAAAGCCTTCAGGGAGGCTATGTTCACACTATTAAAGATAAATTTAAGTAAAACGGGTAAAATGTTAAGCTTCTTAGAGAACCGTGACCACGTTTTCATTCTTCCAGCCCAGCATGTGTTCACAGGTTATTATACACCTCCACCTCTCACCATTTTATCTATAATTCAGGGCATGTTTTTGTCCAGAGCGTGCATTTTTCCTCTACGGGTGTCGTGTCAGGCTCTGCTTACATCATGAGATCTGCAGAGCCCCGGTCTGTTCTGTTGCTGATAAAAATACAAACTGCAAGAGCTGCATTATCAGAGCAGGACGCAAACCTGACAATCTGTTCCTCTGCACTGCCAATGGGCACAGAGGAGCCCAAACACCAGGCGGCACTCACTCACGGGCTGTGTATTCATGCTCTGTACATTCAGTGAAATGGGGAGCAGCACCGCAGGGGGCCGCAGCTCAAACTGTATCTGCACTTTGCAGATTTATGTAGCATTAAATGGGGCAAGACCAGACGCTTCGTATCTGCTGTGGCTCTATGAAGCAGAGAAGTGGAGGGTTTAACTCTGTGGACATTTGGATAAAAAGAAATTAAATGTAGCGTTCTCTTTTTTTAAGCCCTGTTTTTGTCTGCATGTTGGTAAAATGTGGCGTCACCCACTGAGCAGACAGGTGCAGAGAGCGTCCGAGCTGCCAGGAATAGACGGCGTTGTGTGTTCTGAGTATTTGCCGGCTCACCTAGAGATGGAGCGTGGAGGGATGGCAGCGAATCTGAGCTGTCAGCGTGTGTGCAGACATTTAAAGCAATGATAACCACATTAAGATCCGTCAGCGACTCGGCTGGCAACGACACAGCCTGGCGCCGGGCCAGCTGTGGGAGACAGAACAGAGGTGATAATGTGATGATTCAAGTTTTAGTTCTGCAATTATTGCTGAGATTCAGAGCCGCTCTGGATGCAGAATTAATCACATTTGTTCTGCTGAGCCTCGGCAGACAGAAAGAGAAAACTGATCTGCAGAAGGAAGCGAGATAATTGGACATTTCGGGATGGAAATTTTGAAGAAAGTTTGTCTAATTTAAAACCCAATTACAACTGTGTTTGCTCGACTTATTTAGTTTAACAAGCTGCCATGAATAGATGATTGCCTGGCAAAACTCGTGGTCTATTCATAACTATCAGGCATGTGACCTGCACAGAGGCCTAGAGGGCAAAAGGAGCTACCAATAAATTTAAGGCTGCTCTGAGGTAACTTCACAAAGCTGCTAGATCAACCAGATTACATGTCTGGTATCAGGTGGATCCAATCAGCATCATATAAGGAGAAAGAGGCGATAGCTACAGGCATGGTTTAGTTGAAATGACTGCAAGCTGTAAACAACTGCGGTCGGTGAAGAGCTTAGTGTTTCTGCAGCTTTAGCAGCAGTTTGATTTAACAAGAGTGTAATTTACCAACTGGCTCTGCTGATAGTGAAGAATCCTGGATTGAAATGACAACAGCTGACTATGGTATATTTTGGTTCTCTGAATGTCCTATTGTGAATGCACTGGGCCCATAACACCCTCTGAGATTTTCTGCTTTCCCAAACACCATCTACAGCAAGAGTGTCAAACTTCCAACCGGTGGAACCATGCATCACAAAAAAAGAGATCTCAGAAGACTTTCAATCAAGAATTGTTGAATTGCACAAGAATGTAAGGGGTTACAAAGTCATCTCAAAGACTTTAAATACTCATCAGTCCATCAGTCCACAGTTAGACAACCTGCTCACAAATGGAGACAATACATTACTGTGGCTGCTCTATCTAGAAGTGGGCACCCAGCCAGGTTGACTCTAAGAGCACAATGCAGAACGCTCTGAGAGGCAAAAAAGAACCCTAGAGTAACAGCTTAAAGCTCAAAGGAATCATTGGAACAAGTCAACATCTCTGTCATGACTTTACCATACTCCAGAAATTAAACAACCATGGCAGGACACCATGGAGGAAGCTGCTGCTTTCCAAAAGAGCATCACTGCATGCCTGAAGTTTGCCAAGGAGCACCTTGACACTCCACAACCCTACTGGGAAAATATTTTGTCGACTGATGAAACTAAGGTTGAATTGTTTGGGAAGAACACGCAGCACTATGTATGGCACAAAAAGGGTACTGCATACTAACATGAGAACATCATCCCCACAGTGAAGTACAATGGAGGCATTATATATTGATTTATATATAAGTATATATAGTATATAAAATCTGGCATGTGACATGGATATGTGGAAAAAGTCTGGCATATACTCAGCATGTCCTTTAAAAGCAGGTTTGTGACAACATGAGGGAGAAAAGCTGTTAAATAGGCACTTCTTATGTTAATTGTCTTTTGCTGACATCTTTTGGAAAAGTGGGTTGAATTGGCGTGAAGCGACGGAAACCTCGCTAGTAAAGAACTTCAGTGGCCAAGTATACGCAAGCAAAGACAAGACACTTAAACAATGAATACACTAAAACTCTGAAATCTGCATCTTTTCATGTTTTCTAGAACACATAAAAGGTCTGAGTGTAGGATTCATTAAGGGCGGACACCAACAGACCATTTATCAGAACTGAAAGTTTAAACATAAGTTAATATTACAGGGAAACACAGAGTATGAAGATATAGAGACGGATCTGAGTGACTTCCCAGTGTCAGAGTTTTGTTATAAAACTAAACAGACTCTGCTTTAAAAAGACCAGCTCCATCCTGATGAAGAGGACACTAATCAGTGACGTTAGCCTTCGTGGTGCTGACTGGTGTTCGTCATCGTCTGAGGACTGTCGGGGTGACTGCAGGACCGAGCAGTCAGCGGGTCAATCACTCAGACAACCAGCAACACTGCAGGAAAAAATGTCAATCCTAATCACAGCACAAGACAGCAGCAGCCAGCGGGGGGAGTGAGAGAGAGGGGAGTGGGAATAAAGAGGAGGAGGAGGAAGATAAGGGAAGAGCAAGAAGAGAGAGAGAGAGAAATGATGGCTGAAAAGCATCAGAACAGAGAGAAGTGACAGCGGAGGAAATAGGATATGTGGAGAGAATAAAGAGTTTAAAGACTCTGACTGAAGTCTAAAGGACATCCTGAGCTGGAGGCTGTTTTTAGGATTCAGAGAAAAATGGCCAACAGTTAAACTCAGCACGTACAGAAATATTATTCCAGGAACGGTTGCTGAGGGGAGAATGAGTTAGCACATTAACAGATTCATGATTAAAGGCCCAATCAGACAACACCATTTATTTTTGTCTTTATGATGGCTCCATGGCAGACTACTCAGGTCTGGGAGGTTGACGGTGAGGCAGGTCAAAGAGTGTCAACCACAGCTTCATCAGCTCTCCTTTTTAAAAAATACTTTTTTTTTTCTTATCCAAGTATCCATTGATTTTGTTTGTGCTGGAATTTGCTGGTAGAGCACTTTTAAGTGTTTTCATGTCATTTTTCATGTTGTTTAAGCAGTTTTAGCAGGAGATGGGGGCTCCTGTGGTCCATGGCCTATAGCTGGGTTAGCATCATCTTCTCTCTTTTGGTTCTGTTTGGCTGCTGCCTACAGCCCCTTTTGGTTCTTTAAGTTTGTTTTTCATCATCTGCCTTTTTGATTGAACATTTTTCATCAGTAAAGCTTGGGTTTTTAATTCAACCGATCCTTGTTTGGTGTCCTTATATGTTGCTGGTCTTCATGTTTCTAAGCCTTGGTTACTCAATTTTAGGAGGCCAAAACAATCCAAGTTACCGGTTATTAAAGACACAGAATCTGTGCCCTAAATAACATCAAGTGTGCCAAATTTTGGTAGAACCTACAATATTAACCAGGGGTGAAAGGTAGCTAATTACATTTACCAAAATTGCTGTAATTGAGAAGTGCTTTGAGATGCTTATACTTTTTTGAGTACACTTTGAAATCATTAGTTTTATTTAAGCCAGTTTTAACCAGAGTAACTGTACTTTTACTTGAGTACAATAGTCGTGTAGTTTAAATTCAACAGTGTTACACAGTTGTGTCACTTGTCCTTTGGGCTAGATTCTTTTGGCCAGTGACACAACTGTGTCTCTTACCTGGTATATTCAATTAAAGATCATTTCACATAAGAGACATGGGGCCTAATCTGAGCACACTGGACCCCATAGTTTTGTCTATTTGATCAGTGAGAGCACAAGTGTACCAGACCCAGGCAACATGCACAAGTCTGCACGAAGAGGCTTTCTAGGGCATGATCCATGCACTCAGCATGGTCTGTAGGAGCTGTGAAGCAACTGTGCTTAAGGATGGGGTTTGCATCATTTCTGCCATTTCTGTCTCTTTAAAAAAATGGACGTATCCATGCAGCACGGATCCATTTCATCCTCTGATCTGCATGTGGGAGTAGGAAGAGGGTCCTCGTTGGTGTCTCACAGATAACTACCTCCTGGCGGTTACATGCCTCTGTGAAGTATCCAACAAATAATCCAATGTTTCCAAAAGGTGTAGCTTCAGTCAGGTCCAGGTGCACTATAAGAATTTGCACAACCGTACATTTTTACTAGAACTATATAACAACAAAGGTGCTATAGCCCGCAAAATCCACATAGTTGCCTGTGCTGTATTTCAGCTGTGCAGCAGTTTGCTCCAACTATGAGTGAGTGATCTTGCATGCTGGAAGAATTCCTGATGCACAGCCCTGAGCAGCTGTAGACAAGAGGGCACAAGATCACAAGAGTTAATGCAGGAAGAACATTTTGTCTTTCTGAGGTTGATTTGTCATTCATTTTAATAATATTGAATGACTTTTTATTCTATTGTGGGTAAGTGCATATGATGTTAAAAGGTTTGTTTTCTTTAAAGGATGTGTGGTTTCATGTAAATCCTATGGTTTTCCACCTCAAAAACAAACTTTTTTTTTCAGTGATGCTGTGACCTGCTGGCCTGTCTATTGTGCTACAGAATGAGACATAATGTTGGTGAGGTTATGTTTACAATCAGGAGTCCATGGATTGTGTTGCAGTTTAAAGTTGACCAAATGCTTTGCATGTTTTTCCAGCTGCTTGGATGGATCTGCTCTACGGGGATTGACATGTTTTGCCAGAGCAGGAAGGTGCTTCTGGAACATACCAGCACCAGAGCATGTACAGTTGAATTGCAAAGACTGACCACAAAATGCAGTGCACTTGACAACCTCTGTGCATGTGGAGTATGTGGAAATTGGAGCTGTCATGTTTAAAGAACCTTTACATGACTATGGTGTGCCTTGAGATTTTGGTTTGCCAGGTTTGCTTTGGTAAAAAGTTTAAAAACACTGCAAGAACCAGACAATGAAAGTACGGTAGCAAGGGCTGACCATGAGACCTAATGACTTTGACTTTCAACCTGAAAACATAATCTTTCCAGGCTATCACTGGTGCAGAGGCATAATAGAAACATATATAGCAGCAGGACAGATCGAATTGTCTACACAGAGCATAAACAAGTGTTAATGCAAGTTGCTGCAATGGCTGACTCTTCTTCTTTCTTCTTCTTGATGGATTTTCAAACCAACTACATGCATAGTGCCAGCTGCTTCAAGAGAAAACTTGTGTGTGATACTGCAGTTCTTACTGACAAATGTCCCATAACATTGAGGGGGTGGGTTCTATCCTGTGCTTGTGATAAAAACTACATTTACCATGTGCCTTGTGATTTACCTACCATAAATGCTGAGAACATGGAGTTTCCTAAAGTTGTTTTAATAAGAAGCTATTTCCTTGTCACTATCAGACAGGTGTGTGCAGTACCCGCTGTGTGTTTTTATTTCACTCCTGTGACCGCAGTGATGAGTCCATGTGGGACTGAGAGCCTCTGGCTGAACCGTGAGTCCAACAACCTCCACAGAGATTACCGAGTCTGCTGCCTCGGGTCTGTGTCTAATAAACAGATGGAGGACTGCTTGAAGAAAATACTGCAAATACCAACAAAAACACAAACACTGGCAATTATACGGTGAAAAAATGATGTGTTGTGCATTTATTTATAAAGAATAAAACTCTGTATTTGCAAGATTTGTTTAGGGGGCCTAGACTGCTGTTAGACAAATGGAAGAAATGCTTCCAGCAATGTCTCTTGGCTCCTTCCCATTAGAAACAATTGAAAGTACTCTCTGATTTGACAAACTTTAATTGATACAATGCCTATAAAAAGTATTCACTCGCTTTGATGTTTTACCCTTTATTGGTTTTATAAACCAATCTTAGTCAATATAATTTCACTGTTTTGACAAAAGAATTGCAAAAACCAAAGTGTTTAATGTCAGAGTGAAAACAAATTTCTACAAAGTAATGTCAAACAAAAATATGTGAGGTAAAAGAACTGACTGTATAAATATTCTCCGACTTTAAAGTGACTGACCTAACAGTTGGTGAAATGGGGATCACCTGAGTGCAGAGAATGTGTCTCAAGTGACTGTAGTATGAAGACACTTGTGTCTGGAAGGTCCAGTCACTGGTTAATAAGTATTTCCAGCTACCATTACACCATGAAGACAAAAGAACACTCCAAGCAAGTCAGAGAAAAGGTTATTGAAAAGTCTAAGTCAAGGGGTGGAAACAAAGAGATTTCTAAGGCACTGAACATCCCCAGGAGTTCAGTTAAATCTATCATCAAGAAATGGAAGTAATTTAGCAAATGTGTAAATCTGCCTATATCAGGCCGTCCTCACAAACTGAGTAACCTTACAAGGAGAGAGGACACCACTCTGGAGGAGTTACATCTTCAGCAGCTGAGATGGGAGAGACTCTGCACACAACTGTTGCCCCAGTTCTTCACCAGTCAAATCTTTAAAGTAGCGTGGCATGTTGAAGAAAACTCATATCTGGACTAGTGTTCACTAAAAGGCATGTGGGAGGCTCCATGGTCAAGTGGAACAAAGTTCTTTGGTCTGATGAGACCAAAATGGCGCCATGTTTGGTGGAGACCAAACACTGCACAACACCACAAACACACCATTCCCACTGTGAAGCACGGTGGTGGCAGCATCATGCTGTGAGGATGCTCCTTGGCAGCCAGGCCTAAAAGGCTTGTAAAGGTAGAGAGTAAGATGGATGCAGAAAAATATAGGAAAATCCTGGAGGAAATTTTATTCAGTCTGTAAGAGAACTTGGGAGAAGATTTATTTTCCAACAAGACAATGATCTGAAGCATACAGTGAAAGCTACACAGAAATAGTTTAAAGACAACAAGGTAAACATTCTGGAGTGACCGGGTCAAAGCCCAGACCTCAATCCGATAGAGAAATTGTGGTTGGACTCAGAGCTGTGATTGCAGCCAAAGGTGCATCTACTAAATACTGACTTGAAGGGGGTAAATATTTATGGAGTTACTTACTTTACATTACATACTTTTAATTTGTTTTCACTTTGACATTGAAGTGTTTTTTTTTGTTTGTTTGTTTGTTTTGTAGAAAATGTGTCAAAAAGCCAAATTATATTGACCGTAATTGATTTCTAAAACCAATAAATGGGTCCATCCCACTTATCCCAAGGGGTCCATCCAAAGGGGTGAATACTTTTTATTTACCCTCTATCTAACTGATTAGAGTCTTTGATAAATGTATTCTCAGTGAAAAAATAAAGACACCAAAAATGTAAACATGCCAGCTCATAGCTCATTCATGTTGGCTTATGTTAGCAATTAGTAGTGTCCTTCTTAAAACCAAAGCAGACTAGTTATTAAAATAAACCAGAATTTGTATTTCATATCACTTTTAGAACACATATTAACCAACAACATCTCTTTTAGGTTGACACTTTTCCAGAAGTTGACAACTATGGCCTACTATTTGGCAAAGTTGGCCCCAATATCACCAGCTTCATGAACATTCTGTGTTCTGCGTTTGAAGATGATATCATGCTTTAAAGCTTTTGAAGCCTTCCACCCTTGCCTTGTAAGATGATGTCATCTTTTAAAGTTTATAAAATATTCAACCCCTGCCTTTGAATGACGTTATCCTTAAATCTTTTAATTGGCTTGACAAAGATGTTATTCTAAAAGTTAAAAAAAAAAAAAAAATCCATCTATACCTTTTGCATGCACCCCACCTCATCCCTACCTCATTGTCTGCTCACACAAATGCTGGTGTATTAGCGATTTTTGGTTGTTTTCATCTCGGTGCTCTGTCGAAGAAAGAGGATGTGAGCGTTCACGTGTTGTGCTTGCAGTAGATCATGTATGTGTTAACGTGGCTCAAGTGTATTTACTGTGTGGGTGAGCTTTAATCCAAGTACTTAATATATGGTTTTAATAAGAGGCTATTAAAGATCTGTAATTGTTGTGTATTCAGCCTGATGACTGATGATAAGACAAATTGAAGTCATCAAAGTCATCACTGCAATTTCACAGCTGTCATAAAATCTGAAGTTCATTTCTGGTGTCTCTACCATGTGTTGGTTGGAAATTAGAGCAAATCTTCATTTACTCAACATGATTCAGTGTTTGGAAAACATTTCTCCATTTTCTCCTCTGCTTGACAAATTCTTGGGATGGCTGCACAACTTGATTTTCATACCTTAATCTATATTAAAAAAATGGGAGACCACAGACATTAAGAAGTGTTTCAGCTGATCTTACACATTATAATCTTACGAACAGACCCACTACGCCAGTGATATTCAGTTTGCAGCTCTCCAGCTTCATGTCGTTCTCTTGTGATTTGTTTCAGCATAGAAATTGGGAAATTTCCAAAGTAATTTCTTGCTGTCTTGGGAAAACCTGCTGTGTTATCTAAAGAAAAATCGATACATGAGTAGAAAGCTTGAGACAAATACTGAAATTCACTCATCATATGAAAACCTCAAAAGAATACATGTATGGATTTACTGTATATCCACTTTGGGCTTCTGTACATTGAATTTTAGCCTCAATTTTTCCTTGCATACATTTGTAACCCACTAGATAGAACTTCGCAACCCACTTTATGTAACCACTCTCATGTTGCCCTATTTAAACTGCTTTTGCCTGGTTACACTCTGCAAGCTGATCTTGCAACCTACCTCCACCCCAGCTCCTCCTTCATTCTACTTCTGACTTAATCAGTGTGATTCTGTTGTCACTAATGCCTGCTCTGCTTTGGGTTTTTGCTGTTTCTCTCCCTGCCTTATGCTTTTCTTTTCGGCATAGGAAAAGCAGGATCATGTGCCATTCCTTCTCAAATGCTTTCCACGTAGGCTCGTGGAAGGGCAGGAGGATCCCAGAACAGCCACACCACCAAACATAAATAACAGCAATAAATGCTAATTAATAACTGCTAATAAAGAAATATTTATAGCCACAAAGTCTCAAAGTGGTCCTGGATTATGTTTTAAATGGCAGATAAAACATATTTGTTCTCAAAGTACAGCCATCACCATGTATACATAACTGTGAGAACAGCCACTTACAGTATGTGGTGCTTCGAATCTACAGTCATGGACAAAAGTATTGGCACCCTGAAATTTTTCCAAAAAATATCCCATGTCTCCAAGATATTGTTGCAATTACAAATTTTTTGCTATACACATGTTAATTTCATGTATGTGCATTGGAACAACACAAAAAAGCTGAAGAGGAAAGCCAAAATTGACATATTTTTACACAAAACTCAAAAAATTGTTGTCACCCTCAACTTAATATTTGGTTGCACACCCTTGGGAAAAAATAACTGAAACCAATCGCTTCCTATAACCATCAACAAGCTTCTCACACCTCTCAACTGGAATTTTGGACCACTCTTCTTTTTCTTTTGCAAACTGCTCTTTGTCTCTCAGATTTGAAGAGTGCCTTCTTGCAAAAGCAATTTTGACGTCTCTCTATAGGTGTTCAATGGGATTTAGATCCAGACTCATTGCTGGCCACTTCAGAACTCTCCAGCGCTTTGTCTCCAACCATTCCTTGGTGCTTTTTGAGGTATGTTTGGGGTCATTTTCCTGCTGGAACACCCATGACCTCTGACGCAGACCTAGCTTTCTGACACTAGGCCCTACATTGTGGCCCAAAATCTTTTGATAGTCTCCAGATTTCATGATTCCTTGCACACAGTCAAGGCACCCAGTGCCAGAGGCAGCAAAACAACCTCAAAACATCTTTGAACCTCCACCATGTTTGACTGTAGGTACTGTGTTCTTTTTTTATTTGTAGGCCTCATTGTCATGACCCAGGGTTTGGTTTATTATTGTTTCTGAGTTTTCCTGTGGTTTTCCTTTGTGTATTCTGTGATTTCTAGGTTGACTTTGTATTAGGTTTAGTTCTTAGATGTTATCTGTAGCCCTTGTGTTTCCTTTGTTCAGCTTTTAGTGTTTAGTTCAGTTCATTTCGTGTTTTATATAGTCTTTGTGTTTCTGTGTATTTTGGGCTTTTGTTATTTTCCATGTGTCTCATTTTTAATTGTATTTAGTGATTGCCTGTGTTCCATGTTTAGGTTTTCCCCTGTGTTTCATGTGTAGTACTCCATGTATTTCATGTCTAGTTTATTTCCCTGTCTCATGTTCAGTTTTTGCTCCTTGTGTTTTATGTTTAGTTGATTCCCTGTTTCATGTTAGGTTTCCCTGTGCTTCTTGTTTTGTTGTTTCATATTTTAGTTTTACTCCCTGTGTTTGAGTTTCCCTCCTTGGTTCTTTGTATCCTCCTGTGTTTTCAGTGTTTCTGTAGTTTAGCTTCTTGTGTCCAGTTTTCAGTCCTTGTGTGCTTCTTGTGTTAGGTCCCATGTTTCCTGTTTTATTTTGTAGTTGCCTTCCCTTGTGTGTGATTCCAGTTTTGCTTCCTGCCTGAGTTTCCCTCCACTTTGATTATCCTTCACCAGTCTCACCTGTGTCTGATTGTCCACACCTGTCTGCCACTGTTAATCACTCCCTGTGTATATAAGCTCTGTGTCTCCCTGTGTCTGTGTCGGTTAATTGTTGATGTCTTTGCCCATGCTACTCCTCATGATCTCTCCTCGTGCTTCTTTTGGATTTTGTTTAGTTGATTTTGATTCCTGATTTTTTGTTTTCAGTAAGTTGCTTTTTCCTGGACTTTAGTTTGTTTAATTAACCTTTCTATTTTATCTGCATTTGGGTCCTCCGTTTTGAGTTTTTCCCCGTAATCCGTGACACTCATTCCATTTTCTGTAAACAGTAGAAAGACATGCTTCTCCAAAAAGCTCTACCTCAGTCTCATCTATCCACTAAATGTTCTCCCAGAAGGATTGAGGCTTACTCAGGTACATTTTTGCAAACTCCAGTCTGGCTTTTTTATGTCTCTTTGTCAGCAGTGGGGTTCTCCTCGGTCTCCTGCCATAGAGCTTCATCTCATTCAGAGAGCTGGTCCGAGCTGACACTGAGCCTGCAGGACAGCCTGAATCTGTGTGGAAGTTGACGGAGGATGTTTATCCACCATTCCAACTATCCTACATTGCATTCTTTTGTCAATTTTTCCACACAGGCACACAACATAAAAGTTGAGTCATCTTTTATACATTCTAACTTCAGGTGTGGTTTCTAGATTGCCAGCACCTGTTACTTACCACAGGTGAGTTTAAATGAGCGTCACATGCTTGAAATTAAATGATTTACCCACAGTTTTAAAAGAGTGCCGATAATTTTGTCCGCCCCATTTTTTGAGTGTTGTGTAAAATTATGTCAATTTTGGCTTTGTTCTTCGGATTTTTGTGTTTTTCTGATGCACATAAATGAAATGAACATGTGTATATTAAATATTTGTAACTGCAACAATATCTGGGAGAAATGGTGTATTTTCTGGAAAAAAAAAAACAGGGTGCCAATTACTTTCGTCCATGACTGTATGTAAATGGTTGAAACAAGAGAAAGTTATTTTTTTGAAGTAAAATATTTCAGTAAAGGTGAGACAGAATAAAGGGTGTTTCTGTAGACTGACCCAAGGAGAAAAGCTATTAAAAATGGCCTTCCTGGATGTTTTTGTTCTGACTGAGAGCCCCCTGGTGGTGTAACTATGGTGTGTTCTATTCTATATTTCAATATATCAATATGTTTGCAGTTAATAAACGGTTCATTCTCCTGTTTGACAGTCTTCTTCATGTTGACCCTTTCCTACGTTTTATTATCTTTTTCAAAACACTTGATCAGTATTCCTTAGCATTGTCTGACTCTGAGTTTCCTTTTCCTAGGAGGAGATTTCCCACAGCGACCAAAGCAACATCCAAATTTAATTTTGCACCATTAGGGCGGATCAAAAAGAGGCTCAGTCAGAGGAGACGCAGCTCCACTTTGTACATCAGGCTAATGAGATGGTGCTTTTTTTTTTTTACAGTAAAATGTGCTCAGCTTAAAACAATCAACAGTGGAATAAAGAGCCAGGATAAAGGAGTGCTGCAGGCCGCAAACATAATTTGACTCATGTGATGATCCCTAATGAGGAAATGAAACACAATCTCTACATGAAAAACACTGCAGGGCAAACCAGTTCTCACACATCAATATTTTATGATCAATTTCATCCATCTGCCCGCCTCTTCCTGCGCCCTTTTAGTGGTTAAAACAAGATGCAGGATGAGTGCAGCATGTGGAATCTACAGCAACATTTAAAGTCCAACATGCTGTCTCTATAGGGGCTTTTCAACTCAGCGTGTATACGGGACACCTCCCTGGGGAGGCCACTCCTCCTCCACAGAGGCTTTTAAGACAACCAGAAGGAAATTCACATGAAACTTTTTCAAATAAACCTCAGCTGTTTACCCAATCAAGCACTCTAAACACGCACATTATATGACCACGATGCATTTTGTGTGGTCGTCTTACAGGAATCAGGATGATCCCTGATGGACAACATCAGCTAAAAGTGAGTTCATGAGCTTGGATCAAGTACACTAACCCCAAAGTCCTGGTCTTTTTATTTAAATACAAGCATAGTGAATTCCAAACCCTCTAGAACAGTGGTTCTCAACTGGTTCTCAAAATTTGGGCACAGATGGCCCAGCAGTAATGTCGTGCTTCATGTGCGTGGACAGCTCGGATTTAAGTCCAGTCCAGATGGGATGTTTAATCCCTCCAGTGAGTTCTGAGTCTGCCCCGGGGTCTCAGGAGGCATCCTGGTTAGATGCCTGAACCACCTAAACTGGTTCCTTTCAATGTGAAGGAGCACGGCTCTACTTCAAGATCCCTCCAGATGTCCTATCTCCTTACCCTATCTCTAAGGCTGAGCCCAGACTCCCTCCTGATGAATCTCATTCTTGACAGCTTGAACCCAGGAACATTGATGTAAAAAAATAAAAATAAGATTAAGATTCCCAGAGTTCATGACCACAGGTGAAAGTTGGAAAACAGCCCGACTGGTGAATCAAAAGTTTTGCCTTCTGGCCCAGCTCCCTCTTCACCTCAACAGTATGGTACATCACCTGCAAAACTGCTGATGCTGCACCAATCCGCCTATCAATCTCGCGCTCCAGTCGACCCTCTCTCATGAACAAGACCCCGAGATACTTGAACTGCTTCACTTGGGGCAATGACTCACTCCCCACTCAGAGGGAGCAATCTGTCGTTTTCTTGTAGAGGACCACAGCCTCACACCTGGAGGTGCTTTTTCTCATACCAGCCGCTTTGCACTCAGCCACAACCCATCACCCCAGGGCCTGCTAAAGGTCCCCAACCAAGGAAGCCAACAGAACCACATCATCTACAAACAGCAGAAATAAAATTCTGAACTCCCCAAACCGTAAACCTTCCGACCCTAACTGTGCCTCGAAATCCTGTCCATGAAATTCACAAACAGAATGGGAGAGAAGGGGCAGTCATGGTGGAGGCAAACACGTACTGGAAACATGACCGATTCCATTTCCAGCTGATCATATTAAATGTGGCCTACATTGACATTAAAGTGTTCAGGTGAGGATCATCTGAAGATCTGTGCTTCATTACCTGCAGGAGTTGGGGCTTTAATGTGGTCTGATGAGAAGATTGCAATGATGTTTGAAGCAGGATGCCAGCACAGGCAGACCACACCCATGATATCTGAAGACAGACGAGGCAGATGGAGAGAGAACATGTCGACACATTAACATGAAGAGTAAACTAACCACAGAGTTAACCTTAAACTCATGACACAGTGACGTAGCACTGAAGCAGAATAGAATTTATAACTCTTCAGCCAATGAAGATTTATAGTACAGGTGTATATGTGTTCGGTTTTCTCTGTCCCTGTTAGCACTCTGCCCATAGTGTTTTGGATTAGCTGGAGCTTTCCACAGGCCTTTTTAGGGAGTCTAACAAAGAATGTTTTGATATAAATGCATGAACCAGTTTTTCAGAGTCAGACTGTGACATGAAGTACCTCAGCTCAGAAATCTTTTTCAGGTGCTAGGATGTATTTTTTATATAAATCATTAGATAGTATACAAAAGGTTTTTTTTTTTTTAAGGAAATTGTTGATGATGTTATTCGACAGAGGTCTCACAAAATCTTGTATCAAATATGATATAGTCAGCTTTACAAGGTTAGAAAATATATATTTGCATCTAGAATTGGCAAAGTCAGAGCACCAAGGCCGCCCATAAAGTGGAGAGCTTTCTGGGGTCCAGTCAAATGGGGGGGCCCATGGAGGTCAGAAAAATCATGGCCCATTCTAAAGTTAAGCTGTGATATCATATTTGATTTTTATTTATTTATATGTTATATATTATTTATATTATCAAAGCTGAAAAAATGAATTTCATTTATTAATGATATTGTACAACAAAATGTAAACCCCTTTTCTTGAAATAGAATGATATTTTTATTACTGATTTAAACAATGTGGATGGGCAAATTAAACTTAGTAACGAGAAAAGCACTCGGAGAACGCAGACCTCCACCATTGGCCCTATTTCCCAAAAGTAAAGAATCCTTTCAAAATTTCCTGGATCCAGACGGTGATCCGGATCACTCCCAAAATCTAATCAGTTCTTCCTTACGCCATTTCTGACATTTCCTAAAAATGTCTTTAAAATCCGTCCATACCTTTTTGAGTTGTGTTGCTAACAAACTAACTAACCAACTAACTAACTAACCCTGCCGATCAATAACCTCCTTGTTGGAGGTAATTAGAAAAGCAATGTCAGACATCATGGCTAGGCCATAATGTGCATAATTTTTAGGATGCATAAAGTAGAAGAAATTGAGACAACTTTTTTTGAAAAAGAATATAATATAATTACATTTATGAATAATTTTAAAAGACACAAAATTGGTAAAAAAGTGGCAAAAATGGGTTAAAACAGTAGTAATAGTAATAGGACCATGGTTCGCTTCCCAGTCAGGGCCTTTCTGTGCAGAGTTTGCGTGTTCTCCCTGTGCATGCATGGGTTCTCTCCGGGTACTCCAGCTTCCTCCCACCAGCAAAAACATCCTCATCAGGTTAATTGGTGACTCTAAATTGGCCGTAGGTGTGAATGTGAACGTGCCTGGTTGTATGTCTCTATATGTCAGCCCTGCGATTGACTTGCAACCAGTCCTGGGTGTACCCCACCTTTCGCCCAATGACAGCTGGGATAGGCTCCAGCACCCCCGCGACCCCCAACAAGATAAAAGGTATAAAAGATGGATGGATGGATAGATGGATGGATGAATGGGTTAAATGTGGCAAAAGGGCAAAAGAATGGGCCAAAAAAGTGGCTAAAACAGGTGAGAAGTGGCAAAAATTGGGTAACTTGGCAAAAAGAAGTGGCAAAAATTGTCAATAAGATACAAGAAAACAATGCGAAAATGGGAAAAATAGTCTAAAATGGGCAAAAATGACATATATGAGCATAAAGTGCAAGACATGGGAGAAGGGTGGCAAAAAATGGGCAAAAACAGCAAAAAAGTGGCACATTTGGACAAAAAGGGACAAAAATGGGTAAAAATACCAAAGGCAACTAAATAAGCTCAAAGTTGCAATAAGATAACCCAGAAATTTGCAAAAAAGGGGGAAAAAATGAAACTATGACAAAAAGTGTCAAAGATAGGTAAAAGGGTCAAAATGGGATGAGTGCCTTAAAAGTGAAAAAAAAAAAAAAAAAAAAAAAAAAAAAAATAGGGCAAGAATGAGCCAAAAACTGCAAAAATGTGTTAAAAGTGTCAAAAAAATGTTGTAATCATGACTGGAAAAAGTGTTGAAATAAATAATACCATCAAATGTAACAATAGTTTCAGCTCCTACATGAGTTAGCTGTCAGTGATTACGCTAGCACAAATGCTACTGTTACAACACATGTGCATTGACATCATCAAGAAATCACAACTGGGGAGGGCCCATTCACTGGGTTTACCAGGGGACCAGCCAAATCTTTGGGTGGGCCTGCAGAGCAGGGTCCCACGCCCCCCATGAGATTTTTGCCCCTCCCAGGGATGCCCAGACCCCTGATGGCAGCCACCGCTGAAGGAGAAATGATGAAGAAATGGAGATGAAGTCTTGCCTCTGTTTTTGTTGGCCTTCTATCAAGATTTCTGTTTTGTCTTTGTTTATTTTGTTATTGTTTAGTTATGGGACTTCCATCTGCTAATTTCATCAATGCATCTTACTAGATTATGTGCTGAAAGAAGATCAATAGGAGAATGAAAGCATAAGGCAGAGTATCATCAGGTATGGTAAGAGACGTGTTTTTGTAAAATGAAACTCAGGGGTATCATGCAGAGACTGAATAGCAGTGGTCCAAGAACTGAGCCTTTTGGCACCTCACAATGAATGCTAAAATCATCAGATGTAAAACTGGAAAGTGATGCAGAGAATGTTCTTTCTTTCAGGTATGATGTGGACCACTGAAGGACAGATCCAGATAGGCCAAAGTAATATTCCTGTCAGTGTAGTAGGGTGTTGTGATCAACTGCATCAAATGCAGAACTTAAGTCTAGTATTACTAAGGGTGGCCACACACTACATGATTTTGAAATCTGAAAAAGATTTTAAAAACATGGGAGACCACAGACATGAGGACAATTTCAAAAGATTTTTCATCTTTATTCCTCTGAACACACCTCAGCCAGGATGTCAGATCACTGGCTGATGACATGACCTCAGAAAAATAAATAAATAAAAACAAACACGAATGTCTGTGATGCCCTCTTGCTGTCCTTCCTCAACAGGCTGCCCTGGCATGATTTACAGGTGCAGCAAAAATCATAAAACAAGGGAAAGCCTCAGGATGAAATCCTGGCTGGAATGAAGGTACAGTTGTGTTATGGTCGGGAGTGGTGAAAGTACCTATGATCCAGCTGGTGACGCTACCCTGTCTGCTCGCTTTCATTGGTTGTCGTAGGTGCTTTGTCGGAGGCACTACGACCTTTAATCTTAAATATCAAGCATGTTTGTTATCAAAGATTTGGGGACTGGGAGGCTACAAGAAGATTTGGAGCAATAAAACACCTGTGTTAACACCACACATGAGGATTATTCAGACAAACAGTCTTTGTGACAGCCACTCAGGATACACCCCTACGATTGTTGGGGGAGGCAAATCTTGCCTCAATTTGGGCTTGAAATCATGTAGTGTGTGGCTGACCTTGGGTAGTTTTGTTGGAATCGCTGTTGATTTTCAGGTCAGTGATTACTTTTACTGATGTAGTTTCAGTGCTGTGACTTGTTCTTAAACCTGATTGGGAAACATCATACAGAAGTACAAGTAAGCTAACTGTGTAATTGTTTGTAGATGATGGTGATTTTAGCAAGGGAGCAATGATGGCTATGATCTACTCATGCAGAAGATGCAGAAGATCACTTCTCGGGGCACGTCTAAGTAACTTTTTTTAGAATTCTTTAAGTTTTGCACCGCTGGATGTGGTGCTGCCCTGGTTCTCAAGACTTGACTTGGACTCCAACACTGACGACTTAAGGTGGTTTCACGTTCTGGATACTGAGCCCAGACCTGAGTACATTTGACCCCAAGTCCAGTTAATTTGATCAGTGAGAACACAAATGTACTCAGTGCCATAGCTCACTTGAAGAGGTGGTCACAGGCACTATTCATGTGGACTTCAGAATGGTCCATGGGACATTTGAACACAACTGTGCTTGAGTACAGGGCACTCATCAGCCATTAGAGAAGTAAAGCCAATTATAAACACTTCCTGTTACTTTAAAAATGTCCCTGAAATCAATTTGTGACCCCAAAGAATCAAGTCTTAAAATGCTGAGATTAGAGACTAAGTGAATATTTTCTATTTCACTTTAGAAACAGTTTGTGTAAACTGTTCTCTCAGCTGTGATCAGAAAACTTTGCCAACAAGGCAGCGAGGACAAGAAACATCAAAGGTGTGTTTGCCAATGTTTCATCGTGCCTTAATATGATCTAACCATATTGATAGCTTAATTAATGGTTCAAATTATCTTCATCATCATGTACTTTGGATCAATGACACATTGACAAATAGAGAGTGTTTCTTCAGAGAGAAGTCTGATTCTGTTGACGTCCTCAGTCTTTCATCCTTCCTCTTAACTACGCAAACAATGAATGAGAGAACATGCATCAGAGCATGATGTTTAAACACATGCACAAAACTCCAGAAAAAAACGCTCTTCTTCAGCTCAGCTCTACCCATATTTTAACAGCCCCAGCCCCCAAGAAAAATTTACAGACTCTTAGAAACATGAAGATCTTTGTGAAGAAGCTTCACCCTCCTTTCTAGTCGCTGGTATACTCTTTTCCACTCATATAGACGTGTACAAAGCATTGATAGAGAAGCAAAAAATTCATTTAAAATGTCAGACATGGTCAGCTCCTCTGAAAACAGATACTTTATGGGGATGAGGAGGCTGAAGTGTTGGGAAAGAGCCTCTCTTGGGCCAAAACAAAGATCTAGGTATTCAGGAATGCCTTGGATGCTGCCATCTGTGTCCGTGAATGGTGACAGCATTGAAGTTGTGGAGCAGTTCAACTCTTAGCGGCGTAATCCATTGATCCGGCAAGGCATTTGGCATTCATGGTACCTGAGCATGCAGATGAAAGTCAGAATCTTTGGGACCTTGGTCCTCCCAGTCTTACTATACTGCAATGAGGCCTGGACACTGATGGACAGAGTCCAGAGCTGGTCTCCTTTGTAACGACTTCTCTTTGGCCCATTTTTGGGTATGTTGGCCAGACCGTGTGTCTAATGATGACATGGTTAGGAAAGCAGGGATGGGAAGGGTCAGTTGCTGGATATGGGAGCAGCAGCTGTGCTTCTATGGGCACTTGTCATACTTTCCTGGGCGTGCTCCAGCTCACCTCATACTAGATTCCAAAGACCTGGTGGGTTCATGCATCGTAGATGGGTCAGCTGAGAAGATACTTGGAGAGATGGGGCATGGACCTGCTGTAGGCCTAAACTATGGCCATCAGGAGGACAAAGCAGCACAGGGCCATGGTTGACGAGACAAAGTGCCAAACTGGCATGATCCCATACCTGACCATGAACTACAACAATAATGGTGCCCTCCTGATTTCTGTTTGTCCTGCTCACTCTGGTGGGCACAAAATTTTTTATTTTTGTAATTTTTTTCCTTGACGAAGCTTCGATTTGCAGATTTAGGAGCAGATGCTGAACAGCGTTAGGGTTTGCCCTAGTAGACAAGGATCTGAGGGAGTTGTAGCAAGGTCAGCATGCCCCCATTACCTGTCCCAATTTCCAGTCAATACAGGTCCAATTGGGAAGAAGTCAGAGATGGAATCACCAGACTTTTCTGCACTCTCTGTTAACAGAATGTGTTCTAATCAATAAGACTTCTGGGAAATCAGCATTTTAATACTTTTCTATGGAGGTCTATCAGACAGATGTCCAAATGCCATTGTGGAGCTGAAAGAAATCTGATTGGCTCATACTATTCGAAGACATTTTTTCATTAATGTATTGCATATAGAGAATATGAAACTCTGAACAGGAGAGAGACATAAGGAAGATGAACAATGGCACTTTTGAGGAAAGTTTGAGAAAAAGTTGTAAGGCAGGATTTGCAAAAAAAATAAATAAAAAAATCTTCAAACATGAATCAATGACCATGATATTTGAAGGCACAGATGCAGAAAGGTGCAAAGACTTTTTTTTCTTTCTTTGGTCTTCAAATGTCTTCAAAAGTTAAAACAATGTTTTAGCTCTTTAGTGTATTAGGCTCGTCATCACAAAGACTCATTAGCTTTGTTTGCGGAGCATTAGTTTAACTCAAAGACAGACATGAAAATGCCAACAGTCTTGGAAGGCAGCGGCTGTTGACATGAGTGCAAAGTTAGAGATCGTGTAGGAAAAAATGAGGACACTACATGTACAAAGAAAGCACTTAAAAAGTGATGAAAACTTGTGTGTTTGGTGATGGATGATGGAGTGTTTGGCTGTCCTAATTGTTTCATATTTCTTATTTGAGTTCCCAAACTTTGCTAAGCCACAGACCTCATGCATCATTAACACAGATTAAATGCATTGTTTTAGCCAGTGTCAGAGCACTCCTCTCCCATGGTCATCCTTGTAGTGATGGAGAAGGTTTTAGCCTCTGTGGCACACAAAAACGTGTTAGGGGTTTCCTCTTCAAGCTGTAATTTTCAGTATCTCAGGGTGCATCTTTAATGCATTTTATGTCTAACCTGCATCACCTTCCTCTGCACTTTTCTTTTATCTCTTGTGTAATCTTATAGAAGAGGATCAAGACTAATGATTGTTTCTTTTGATCCAAATTTTTCTCCCAATTCTGAGAAAAAAAAAAGTGTTCTGAGCTTAAGATCAGAACTCTGACTTTAATTCTTTAATCTCAGAATTCTGACTTTAATCTCAGGGATACCTAAGTGCTGTGAATGTGTCTAAAGTGACTGTGTCTGGGAGGTCCAGTCACTGGTTAATCAGTATTCTTGGCTACCATTACACCATGAAGACGACAGAACACTCAAAGCATCTCAGAGATGGTTACTGAAAAATATAGCAAAGGGATGGATACAAAAACCATTTAAGGTACTGAACATCCCCCAGAGTTCAGTTAAATACATCATTAAGAAATGGGGGGATTATGTGACGTATAAATCTGCCTAGATCAGGCCGTCCTTGAAAACTGAGTGACCATGCAAGAAGCAGACACCTGTAACTACTCTGAAGGAGTTACAAGCTTCAGCGGCTTCAGTGGGAGAGACTCTGCATACAACTGTTGCCAGTCAAAGCTTTATGAGAGAGTAGCAAAAAGAAAGTCACTGTTGAAGAAAACTCATACTAATTAAATCTTGACTAGAGTTCGCCAAAAGACTTTTTCGAGACTCCATGGTTAAATGCAAGAAAGACCCAAGAAAGTTCTTGGGTCTGATGGTGCCAAAATTGTGCTATTTGACCATCTGACAAGATGCTATGTTTGGCAGACACCAAACTCTGCACAACACCACAAACACATCATCCTCTCTGTAAAGCATGGTGGTGGCAGCAACATGCTGTGGGGATGCTTCTCAGCAGCTGGCCCCTGGAAGACTTGCAAAGGTAGAGGGTAAAATGAATGTGGTAAAATATAGGAAAATTCTGGAGGACAATCTTATTCAGTCTGCAAGAGAACTACAGCTTGGGAGAAGATTTATTTTCCAGTAAGACAATGATCTGAAGCATACAGTGAAATTGTTTTAAGTAGGCCTGTTAATATTAACGCATTAACACTGGTGACTAATCTGAAAACCTCAACACGTAAAATAAATAAATAAATAAAATAACGCAATTAAATCATATGACTAAGCTTGACCACAACATTCTCCCATAGTCATCCTGCACGATGTTTACATCCCTGGGGTGAAAAAGTTAAAGGTGGGTCAACGCAGCCAGCAGTGATTGGTGGGGAGACAGACGCAGGTCTGCTTCAAGAAAAATTTCGATTTAAAAAAGCTGCCTAATGGAAGTCTGGATAAAACAAAATTTGTGTGTACATACTGCTATGATGAGCTGAAGCACGAGTCTGAAGTACCACCTCCGGACAAAACGCATCTAATGTTACTAATGTTAGCAAAGACACTAACAACAACACGGGATCAAGCCATGAGAGCTAATGTTACTAATGTTAGCAAAGATGCTAACAACAACAACACGGGATCAAGCCATAATAGCTAATGTTGCTAATGTTAGCAAAGACACTAACAACAACACGGGATCAAGCCATAATGTCAAGCTACACTGGCACAGTCCAGCAGACCTGGATTTGTCCCCATAATGACAACACCTAAGCTAACTAACGTGATCGATAATGGGTCGCCAGAGACTGCAGACCATCGATATTATTGAAGACAAGGGGCTTCAAGACATCATCAGGTTTGCCTCGGATGACCCGTACCACAGACCACCTACGAATACTACTGTCACAAGAATCCGTGAACCGTATGACAGCTAAAAAGGCAACTAAAGTGGAGCAGCTGGCACAAGCTACATTTATTTCATTGACAAGAGACCACTGGACATCAGTCAGCAACCTCAGCTACCTCGGTGTAACAACACACCTGATCATTCACTTTACAGCAGAAGTTATTTTGTACCTGATGTGTTTGTCTTCTGGGCTTGTTTGCAGTTTATAAATATTATTGCTCAGTGAATTAAGACACTCTGATTTACAAACCACAAGTAAGTTTAAAAACTGTAGTCTGTTTAATATTTTTTCATTTAAACACCATACTTGTACCAATTTATCTCAAACAAAAATGCAAGTAAATGGTAGTATTTTAAATGTTAATTTACATAAAATAATAATAATAACCACACATTTTTTTTTAGTAAAAAGTGCTTTCAAAGTGCTGTACATAAAGTTAAAATAATGAAAATAAACACTTGATAATAAGAAAGTTTAAAAATCTAAAAATTACTTAAACTAAGAAATGCTGTGATTAAATCACAGCATAGGGATGTGATTAACTTGATACATTTTTTCAATCGATTAACAGCACTAGTTTTAAGACAACAGGGCAAATATGAGTGTCTAAGTCAAAGCCCAGACATCAATCAAATAGAGAATTTGTGGCTGGACTCTAAGAGGGCTGCCTGATCTCTGTGCAACCTGACAGAGCTTGAAAAGGTTTGCAAAGAAGAGTAAAGAAGAATGGAGTGAAATTGCAGTTTCCAGATGTGCAAGCCTAACTGAGACCTATCCACACAGACTCAATGCTGTCATTGCAGCCAAAGGTGCATCAACTCAATACCGACTTGAAGAGGCTAAGTGTTTATACAGTCACTTATTTTACATTACATTTCTATCTAAGTGAAATTACTTTGCAGAAACACTGTATGTTTTCACTATGACATTAAAGGGGTTTTTACCTTTGCCAAGGAGATTATGTGATCGGCAGGGTTTGTTAGTTTGTTTGTTAGTTTGTTTGTTAGTTTTTTTAAAGGATTCTTTACTATTAGGAGATAGGGCTAATGATGGAGGTCTGTGCTCTCCGAGTGCTTTTGTAGTTTTATGATTTTTTATATGTTTTTGTCAAAAAAAAAATCCAAATTACTGTATAATGACCATGATTGATTTATAAAATCTAAAAAAGGGAAAAACATCCAAGAGGGTGAATACTTTTTGTAGGAACTGTAGCTCAACTGTCCTGGCTAATACAATAATTTGTCAACCCTGCACAGCATTTTGTTAGCTGTTGTTTCATTGATTTTGAGAAAGCTGCTGAATGAAGTAGTGACTTTATATCAACATGTAACTTTTTTTTTCTACAGTCCCTCTCTTTCCCCTGGGGACCCTAAGGGGATCACCATACTTTATACCACCACACTTTTTTGTATGGTGTTTGTGTTATGCCATACTGAAGTACATCATTGTGCTAAATATCCTGGGAAAAACCAGACATTTACTCAAGGCTGCTAGGTCAGAGTTAATTCAATATTGTCCTAAGATTACCTTATATGTAAACAAGTCAACCTCCCCCATCAGTAGAAGATATAAAAGAAGGGTTTACCTCTGAGACGATGGAAATCTGCTCCGTCTGAACTCGTCTGATCATCTCATCAAGGTAACATTTGGATTCTCCTTTAAATCAAATTATTTTTCTTGTATTTTATAATTTTTGATTTTGATTCTCTTCACATAATAACAACGGATTTATCTACAGAAAAATTCAAAAATTTGGGGGAAAAAACACAAAATCTCAACCACTATGGTTTGTATTCAAACATTTCATTTCAGAAAACCATCCCCACAGTGAAGAGAAAAATGAGGACAGCATCTTCAGAAACTTCTCTTTATTATTTGTTCAAATAATCCTGAAAAGACAGATAAACATGGCTGTTTTGAGGAAGAAATACAATTGAGTAATGTTATAATTTGCATATTTTTGATTTTCAAACAGATGGGGTTGACTCTTCAGCTTGTTGTCTTCCTCTGCCTGAGCAGTGGACTGTTTCTGGAAGCAAACGTAAGTTTAATGTGCCGCTCATGCTGTGTGCTGAAGCTGCTGACTAATGTAAATACAACGGCTGGTGTATTTAAGGTGTTTATTTAAGATCAGGGTTTACCTATGATAAAAAGTCATTTTGATTTATATCCTAATCCAGTACTGTGTCACTACTTTTACTTTTCATTGTGGTTATTGATTTTATTCTGCAATTTCAGTATCATTTGTGGTGTTAAAGAGTGACAATCTTCACATCATTACTCCCTTTTTGATTTAAAACACATTAAATAATTGTTGAAAGAGAAAAACATGATCAGTGAGTTTTTTTTTTTTTTTTTTTTTTTTTTTGGGCGATTTCTGCACAAATAAAGATAATATATTCTTGTGTATAAAAACCAGGAAATCTCTTCTGCATATTATTGAAATTTAATTTGAACTTGAAATGGATCTTTGACTTAAAGAGTCATTGCACCTCCTGAGTTTAAAGACTGCAGAAGTATCTCAAATCATATAATATTTCTAATAATTTTCATCCCTAATCTGCACCACGATATCAAACATTTACCTTTTTTGAACTTAATGTCATATATTAAGCTTTACTTTAACATCTGAAAGATATTTTTGTGCATAGTTAAGCTTACCTTCCTGTGGGAAACAGATTGCCTGGCCCTTGATCACGCCCCATGTACATGGGTTCAAGTTTGACCTATGGTTTACCTGCATGTCAAGTCCTGTTTCAGACCCTATTCACTGTCTTTCTTAATAAATAATGGCATAAAAGCCTGAAATACATCTTAAGAAAACAAACAAAGTTCCACTTCCTTTCAAAATATCTTTAGCCAGCATAAATTCCAAAGTAAAAGCGTAGCAAAGAACAGAAATCTCTTTGCTTTATTGTCCACCTGGACCATATTACACTGGCTACACACTAGTCCATTTGACAGCTCTTTTTTTTTAACAAACCTTTTACATATATAGAATCAGCAAACACGTATGTATATTTTTTCCATATAATCTGAATACTCAATATCATTCCTGAAGGGTCCAAAATTCCTGAAAAGTCTTTTTAATTGTTATTACAGTGCTCTTAAAAATAATTCATCCTCTTTGATGTTTTACCATTTTATTAATTTTATAAATTATTTATGGTCAATATTATTTGGCTTTTTTGACAACAAAAAAAACAACATAAAACCCCATTAATGTCAAAGTAAATGACTGTATGAATAACTTGCCCCTTCAAGCCAGTATTTAGAAGATGCACCTTTGGCTGCCATCACAGCACTGAGTCTGTGTCGATAGGTCTCAGTCAGGATTGCACATCAGGACACTGCAATTTCACTCCATTCTTCTTTGTGAAACTTCTCAAGCTCTGTCAGGTTGCACAGGGATTAGGCTTGAACAGCCCATTTCAAATCAAGTCGCAATTTTTCTACTGGATTGAGGTCTAGGCTGTAATTCCTATATTTTGCCACATTCATGTTAACCTCTACCTTTACACGCCTTCAGAGGCCAGCTGCTGAGAAGCATCATTGAATTAGGTCAATCCCTTTAAGGGGGTTAATATTTATGCAGTTACCTACTGCATATTTTTTTCACTTGACATTACTTTGTAGAAATTGGTTTTCACTTTGTCACTGAAGAGGGTTTTTTCTTTTTTTTTTTTTTTTTTTTTTTTTTTTTGTCAAAAAAGCCAAATTATAGGGTAAAACATCCAAGCCAGTGATTAGGTTTTTTTTAGGTAAACTGTATTTAAGATAATGACTTGAACATTATTTTCATCTTATGAGCATTCCTAAAATGTGTAATGATGTCTTCTTTTTATTCACAGGCAAAGTGTAGAAAAAAAGGTTGGTATTTCATTCTTTATTCTTATTCCATTATGGAGGCAAATGGTTGAAGTTGCAGCCAGTCTTAAGATGAATGCACCATATTCCCATGGTGGCCATGTTCCTCTGATGTCACTTTTTAATTCATGCACAGAGCCAGGCAGCTGATCTTGGATCAGCAGTAATTTTCAATATCTTAGAGGACTGTATTTGTTGTGAGTGGGCGTGGCTTCAGCTGGTTCAACCGACACACCCACAACATCCTTGAGCAGATATTACTGCCTCATTTTTCATAATTCTGAAGATTGATTTTATAAGCTTAGGGATGTTTTTCAGGACTGCAATTTGGCCCAGTGGTTCATAACACAGAGGCCTGCCATAGAACTTGATTGTATGGCAATCAGATTTTTTTTAAATCACTTTATAGAGACTTTAAAGAGTAGAGCCAGACAGACCTAGGTCAAACAGCACCTTCTTGTTCTATCTCTTTCTCTCTCTCTTTATCTCTCTCTCATATTTATATTAGATAGATAGATAGATAGATAGATAGATAGATAGATAGATAGATAGATAGATAGATAGATAGATAGATAGATAATGCCAGGGGACTCTTAGTTCTGTGTGTAGATCATGTAGCATCATCTGTTTATAACCAAAGGGTTACTGATAAAATCTGTCTAATGTGATGTTTGTGTTGTAGGGAAGTGCTGTGAGCGCTGCCCTGATGGCTGGGCTCGGTATGGAGAACGCTGTCTCAAGTTCCACAATACACCAAAGACCTGGTGTAAAGCTGAGGTATTCACACTCTGATATTTTCATGACAGCTTTAGACTTACAGTTTAACTTCATCCCTATTACCATGTGTGCCCTTGTTAGACCCAATGTGTGCATGAAAGAGGGAACCTCATGTCACTTCACAGTGCTGCTGATGTCAAAATTGTCAGAGACATAGTAGCAGCTGCAACTGGTATGAGGACTAAAGTTTGGCTCGGAGGCTACGACAAAGTTGAGGTGAGTGGATAAAGAAGCGTTGGATTGCTTTGTGTGTGGTACTCAATAGCTAAACTTGCTTTGCTCTTTTAGGAGGGTTGTTGGCATAACAGCGATGGCTCTCCTTTTGACTATGAGCCCTGGGGCAAAGGAGAGCCAAATAACTTAGGAGGAAGTGAAGGCTGCATGCAACTGCACAACGAAGGTACAAATCAGCTTGTTCTGTCTGTGATGTTTGAGAAATCACTCGATGAATGTGGCAAACTTTTTTTAAATTATCAGTAATGTGTGCACCTACATGAATTCTTTCTTGCAGTGGATATCATTTTGATTCACTTATAAAACAGCAGTGTTTCTTTAAAAAAAAAATGTTTGCTGTGCTTATCGTTAACAGTGGGTCAACCAGTCAACGACGCCCCCTGCAATGTCCATAGCGCCTTTATCTGTGCCATGGACATCGAGGAGATGGACGCTTAATGGAATAGTGATGCTGACTGTCACTTCACCATCATCCACATACATTTCTGATTTATTGGAAAATAATTCAATAAACAACTCTGAGCATTCAACCAGATGTCTTTTTCAGTTATCCAAAAAAAAAAGATCATATTGTCTACATTATGGTTCAACACAATTGGTGTGTCACTAGACTTATGCAGTGGTGCCTGGAGGAGTATCTTACTACCATAATTGGAGAGCTGCCTGCCCGTCTGTCTGTGTCTCAATTTTCAAAGCCCTCTGTTGCTCCATCGTCATTCATACCTGTCAGAGGACTTCATGGGTATACTGGGTCGAAACTGGAAGCATGACATCATTAATATGTATAGTTTTTGTATAAAGTACCAAATTTGCTGTTTCTGGCTTCAGTTTGCTCCCCCTCACATCCCCATCCACCAATGCAGCTAACGTGCTGACGTATATTGCGACCATATTTTGTTACTTCCTGTTTGTGTGGTTGCTCTGTTGTTGTTCTCTGTTCTCTTTGCATCAATCTAGCTAAAGTTAAATTTAAAATTTAATAAAAGGAAATCTGCCACAAAAAAATTTGGGTATTTTTGCCCATTTTGAGGGGCTTCCTTGCGAACTTGAGGGTTCATCTAATTCCCCGTAAATCTAGGTCACTTATTGTAGAGACTGTCATAGTAGAAAGTAGGTTGGCTGGTGTACTAAACTCAAAGGGCCTGGCCCTCAAATTTGCATTCTTTTTGTAAAGGAACAGGAAGTTGTTTGTGTCTCGGCTGTGCATGGTCCAATCTGATTGCATTTTTTCAAGTGTGTAGAGGGTCCAGACCTGAACACATTTGTGTGGTAATATTTTGGACAATACATAGCACCTCCTAGTGGTGACAGGAAATGCCATTGTTTACAAAACAAGCTGCTGTTTCAAGTCAATGCGAGATATTAATTTGATACAAGATACAAATTTATATCAATGAAGCTTAATAATGTTAAATCAACACTGAACAAAAAAATCTGTTTCCTTCAGAGGGTGTGACCTCAGTGGAGCAAAAAACAAAAACATGGCCCTTTAGTCTTTTTTTTTTTTTTTTTTTTTTTTGTCATTTCGATCTTTATCTTCAGTAATCAACATAAACACAAGACAAGACCATTATTATCCAAACATAACATTTAAAAAAGTGAGGGTTAGAGTTAGGGTTAGGGTTAGGGTTAGGGAAAATGAATAAACTAATAAAGGTAAAAAAAAAAAAAAAAAAAAAAAAACAAGACAAAGCCCCTTTTGAAAATAACTGAACTTTGCAGTAAGACATAAAAAATGACAAAAGCTTCTCAATAGTTTTTAGAGCATTATGAAACAACAAACAGTCTATCTTTGGTTAAGGCAATGCTCATGTATATTTTACCTAAAGAGTAAAACAAATCCTGCTTATGTTCCCAGCATTATCCCTTTACAATATTTGTAACACTTTAACATTGCCCAACAGTCGGGGGAAAGGTCCCCAAATTTCTTCATAACATTCATCTTTCCTTTTCAAAATATAAGTTAGTTTCTCCACAGAGTAACAGCCACTCATTTCCCTCAGCTGTGGTCTCTGAGTGTTCTTCCATCAAAGAGCTATCAAACGTTTTGCTTGACGCGACCACATATTTATAAGGATTTTTTTTTTTTAATTTCTTGGTATGACTAGGTTGGCTGGATACAACCCCAAAATAAACAGCTGAGGATGAAGAGGTAGCTTAATATGTATCATTTCTTCAATTATTTGTGAAATTTCACACCAGAAATCTGCAATTTCCTTACACTCCCATAGACAGTGGAAAAGTGTGCCTTTATATCATCCACATTTAAACAACTGCCTGGAATGTTGTTATTAAATTTATGTTACCTTGCTGGTGTGATGTATGATCGCATTAGCCAGTTGTGTTGTAACAGCCTCAGTCTTGTATTTGCAGTTTGATTTTGTGCCTCAATGCAAACTGCACTCCAGTCATACAAGGAAATATCCTCCTGAATGCCTATTTTCCAAGACTCCAGTTGATCAATACTGGATTCAGATGACTTAGAAAATGCTGAAATACCGCCTTTTTTCTCAGAAAAAAGTTGTTCCAATTCATTTAGAGGAGGAAGAGTCAGTAGCTGATACAAGAAGCAGCAGTAAAGCTTCTTACCTGTAAGTATTTGTAAAAGAGGCGGTTTGAAAGGTCATATTTTAGACGTAGCTGTTCAAATGACATTAAATTCTCACCAAGAAGTAGATCACCAATTTTATTTAGACCTTTATTTGACCAGAGATGAAAACCCTGGTCCTTTTTATCTGGTTCAAAATTGCCATTACCCCAGATTGGATTAAAGCAAGATATTGAGGAGCTGTCCCCTAATAGTTTTTTAATGCTATACCAAACATCAATCATATTTAACACAAATGGGTTGGATGTTTGTTCTTTCAGCTTTTTAATATTTGCAGAGTATAAATATGTGATGTTGTCCCCTATCACCCCTCTTATTCACCTTAGCCATTCAGCCTTTTGCAATGGCAGTTAGAACACATCAAAACATATCAGGTATCAGGTTGGGACAACTAGATCAACGTATAGCTTTATTTGCAGATGATATTATTTTGTTTCTCACAAACCTCTCAAACTCCATCCCAGCCTTATGAGAGGAAATTCAGACCTTTGGCCTGTTTTCTGGGTACAAAGTTAATAGCCCAAAATCCTCACTGTTGCTATGGAATGAAAAGGAAAGACGTAATCCTGCAACTTTTACTTCTAATTTCAATTTAACAGATAATTTCACTTACTTGGGTGCAAATATAATTCCTGATATGGAAGAAAATGTCCAAATTAATTAGGATCCTAATTTAGAAGCAATTGATAAATCAGTTGAAAGATGGTCTACCATGCCAATTTCTCTGATTGTAAGAATTAATATACTTAAAATGGTGGTCCTTCCTAAACTGCTGTACCTGTTCCAAAACTTACCTTTACCTCTGCCCACCTGTTACGTTGCTAAACTAAAGAAAGTGTGCTTAAACTTTATCTGGAACAATAGACGTCACAGGTTACGTCTTACATTGCTATACGCTATTACTATATGACAGAGGGAGGCTTAACCTCCCAGACTTCCAGTGGTAATACTGGGCAGCACAGCTGTGTTCTATAATGTATTACTTTTCCTCTGAACCTACCCCAGCATAACATGACCTGCCAGATGGATTTGTTTTACAAATCTTGCTTGTTTACATCACGACTCTGCTGTGCCTGAAAGTACTGCCCCTTGTCACTGATTGGTCCTGTCACTTTCTAACTGGGCCTAAACCGTTCAGATGGGAGCTTTGCAAGATGGATTTGCCAGTGAAAAACAAGGAAATGGGTGTATCCATCTGCTTTGCAAGGTTAACCCCAGGGTGAGATACCCTCACTTAGACCACAAATGCCTTACCATCAAAATTTGCACAGTTGTGTCTCCGCGGTTCTTCGTCTAATCGGAACAAGTCTACATGTGCCGAATAAGAGTATTAACCCAAAGACATGAGAATCTGAACATTTTAAAAATTCACAGAGCCAACTCGTGGCAAGACAAAGTAACTGCTGCTGGTTGACTGAATTGCACTTGAATATGACAAGGCATATCCTAAGAAATTAACCTTACTCCCCTTTAGAAGGTTTTACAAACACTACATGGAACGCGAATGCCATGACATATTTTTGTTCGCCATGAAACAGGAAGTAGTTTTTCCAGGTGCATGAAAATCTCATGGATCCATGAATCTTGGGTTTAAATTTTTTCCCATGAGAAATTGAGATGAATTATATGGATTTTGTTGGTGGGACATGGCTAAGTGACTCAGTGTCTCAGTGAACCCCCCCACCATATTTTAAAAATCCCTGATGAAGACTCATTGGAGTCGAAAAGCATAAACTTTTCTGAAAGATTTTTAATGACATCAGAGGATACCTTGTATCTTCACTTTCTGACTGCCATCTCTATCATTTACTCTTGTTGCCGGTTTATTTACCCACTAATAACCTGAAGTCATTCGTTCATTTTGTTACTGTGTTTATCCGTCCTGCTTTGATACATTTTTTTAGACATTTTTGACTCTAAGTTGCACTCATCCTCTTCTCTCTAGGAAGTATTTTTTCAGGTGCTATAAATTCTCATACAGCCATGACTCTTGGGATAAAATATTTTAAAAACTGCCTGTGAGAAACTGAGATGAATAATTAAATGATATGGAGTAGTTGGTGGACGTGGCTGATGTCTGTAGAAACAGTAACATACAGCGTGTGTACCCGGTGTGTCTTGAGCCCAGCGTTGCAGCGATTCATCTTATAAAGGCTTAAACAGCTCTCTAAAGTTGTGTTTAACTCATGGATTGCTTGTTTTAAGCCCATGATGAGTCAAAGAACAAGACTGTGGCTTTAATTAAGGTCAGATAAAGGGGGAAACACAAATGCTCTTCTTTTTTGGTTATACCTGCTAACCACAAAACAAAGTTACAGAAAGATGCTGCCATCTACTGACAAACGTTTATGAAACCCAATCTCATTTGTTTTATTTGTTTGATTTGAATTCATTCTAAAAAGTAAAATTCGATTGATTTGATTTATTTGCTAAAAATAAGGGTGATAAATGAGTTTGATGAGTTAAATCAGATACATTTGTTCTTGCAATTCTTCCGACAGTCAATAATCTTTTTTGAGTGTCCAGTCCATCGATATTTCACACAGATTAAATGAAATAGTCTTTGTAAATTAAACTGATACCTACTTGTTTGGGTGCTTCCATAGTTTGGGCTATTTATGTTGGTTTCATCTGCTTAAAATGGTGTTTTTCTGTTGTCATTTGTTAGATTATTTGTGTGTGGGTTTTTATGCTTTGCTTATTGCTCAGCATGTACATCAGAGCACTTTTAAAACCCCCTGTTTTTAAATGTACTACACAGATGAACTTCTCAATAGTAGTGTTACTACCTAGTAGTGGTATTAAACTAAGATGTCTGGTTGTATGTTGACGCACTAAGCTGATGCATTTTTGTATTTTCAGGTGAGCTAACGTGTTGCTGCAAGATCTATAATGAGTTTATAAGATGCAGACTTCTGTAAGTGCAAGTTAATCACGTTGTGTTAAAGTTTTTCAACTTAAGACAGTCTTTGAAGTGCCGTGTTTTTGCTTATCATTCTGATTATTCAATCAGCTCTAATATTTACAGTGTGAGCCTGCAGGATATTTTTCAGGATATATACAGTTAGAGTTTTAATTAGGGTGTATCATGACATTTACTGCTGCACGTATGAGCAAATGAGTGTTAGGTACACGTGACATTTAGAGAAGTGACATGGTTATTAATATGCTGCCAATGATGATGCTGTAAAGTTCATTACAAAAGCACACACGTCTGAAGTCCCTGTAAGCAAACACTGACATGAAATTTGACTTATTAAATAATTTTTGGGGTGTTTTGCCATTTTTAGAGACTAGACATGATTGGAAGTGTAAAATAGTCAAGGATGTGGGCAGAGTAACAGGAGGTAGATAAGATAATGATATGATAGTTGATCTGTAAAAGTATGCATATGAAGTAAGGTATTTTACCACGTAGAGCCTTCTTATAGTATTTTACAGTGAATAGATTAACTACTTACAGCATTTAAGTATGGTTAATAGATTAAATTATTACAAATATGAGGTGAGTCATTTAACTGCAGTGATTTAAGTTACAGTTAATAGATAAGAGTCCTGCACAGGACTCTTCTTAATCCCACTCCTGCCGGATTTCTGACCATCACCGCCCCCTCCTGCAGCACGTGCAATGCACTCCCACCTGAACCTGCAACAGGTGTGTCTAAACCCACCCACATCCTGCACAGATTCTGATAAACCATGTTAAATGTTCAGAATAACAGAGTGCTTTTAAGTAAAAGGAATGTTAATGTGTTCACTTAAGCACAACACTGATTAAGTTTTCCCTCTGAATGAAGGCAACCCAAAGAAATCAACCACATCCTTGTCATGCGTAACACTGCCACACATGGATAAAAAAAACAGCTGGGACTCTCATACTGATTTAGTAAAAGCAATATCAAAGTAATATTTACCAACCTCATTTTCACATCATTTATCATGTCATACAAAGATAAAACTGTTTCCTGACCTCTGGAAAGTTTTTGTGTCATAAAAACTGCCAGAACCTTCTGGTCTGTCACTTAATCTTAGTTTATAGCAAATAATCCATTCAACTTGGATTTGCTGTCATTCTTAGCTCTGATATCTCACTTCTGAGGTAAATTGAATGCAACTGAAAGATGACTTAGAGCAATATTTTGGGATTTTATAGAAAATCTGCACATATTAATGATTTTCTCATGGCCCCAGTTTTAAACCAGTGCCACCAAAAGGTCTTCCAGTTGGTATCAAGCAACAGTGTAGCATACAAATTGACACAGACAGACAGACAGTTGTAGTACAATTATTATAGTTATAGCAGTAAGATGGAACAGTAGATAGAGGTGGAAACTGGGGAGAGTGAGTGTGCAAAGGAGCCTGAGGCTGGAGTCAAACCCAGGTGTTCTATGTTGAAGACAGACTGCACATGTGGGACATGGACATAATGACCAGACTAATGGCAACCTGCTAAATTGCTTTTTAAACTGCTCTCCACAAAGTATTTTACTAAGCATTTATGTTTCATGGAGGAATTTTGCATGAGGGGGAGAAAAGCTGTTAAAAGTGACAACACCTTCTGGCATCCTTATGTAAATTCTGCCAAAATGCTTTAAATGTTGCCCATGTTTGCTGGTGAAGTCTGAAGATGTGACAATGGTGGTTTACTGATTAGTAAATACACATTAATGAGTTCAGTTCTTATTGAAAATACACAAGAAAGCAAGTGGGCTCTAGAGGTAAGTGAAGGGGTGGGTCTGACACTGCATGGTTTTTGAAGGATTCGGCAGCTTCTTACCACGAAATGAAGTAACTATGTAGATGGCAAAGAAATGAGAGCTCATGACACTTTTATGGTAGTTTTATACTTTGAGATTTTATCTTTAATCAGGATACTAAAGTCCTGATTATTGATTAAATATGGGTTTTGTCATAGGTGTCAAATGGTGTAACCAGTTCCCATTTGACATTTCACTCTAAAATCAAAAGGCATTATCATTGACACCTATGGAGGCTCATGGTCTTGGTAGAAAGATGTCAAAGAGTGCTTTTAATGTAAATAACATTTTTTTTATAAAGATCATGAAATATAAACATTTTTCTTGGGTAATACCATTTAACATAGTATAAGCATTCACATTCCTTACCATGCCCTAGAAATGTCCAATTATATCTGACTTTAATCTAAGATACCAGCCTTGAGATGTGCCAGTCATAATCATCAGATGCTCATCTTTGTGAAATCATTTCCTTTGAAAAGGTCTTTTTGAAAAATATTTACAAAATGGCCCCTCGAATGGTGGTTACACCACGTCAACATTTTAGGAAGTCAACTGGACTTGAAAGATTCCCCAAACTATCAAAAATACACATAACAATAATGCTTTAAGACATTTATCTCAGTACTTATGCAAAATTATACCAAACTATATAATAGAGTGTTTTGCTGGGATTTTCCCCATTTTTAAAGAAGTTGAATTTTTTGGTACCTTTTTGTTGTTGTTGTTGTTGTTGTTGTTGTTGTTGTTGTTGTTGTTTGTTTCACCACATTGACATTTTTGCCTAAATTGCCCCAGTATTTTCTCAAAAATGATTAAAAGTTGAAAATTTAGATTAGGGCAATAAAAGGGGCATAAGTGATTTGTAAGAATATTAATAATATCCACTCCTTTTAGATATCATTAAAACACTCAGAAACTTTAAAACTTGTGTCACGTCATTGACCTATAAATGCCACGAGTGTCTGCCTGTTCATGTTCTCCTTTCACCCGCGACTTCATTAAGATGAGGGTGAAAGATTGAAGACATGTCCAAAGAATCTGATGAACTGAACTCTACAGAAACACACTCTGTCACTCACTAAGTCTCTGATCTAAGGAACATAATAATGACGATGATAACATGGATTGTTTATTAGCCTATTAACAGATGTGGAGCTTCATATTAAGAGTCGATGAAAAGTCTGCAAACACAGCGGTGCATCACGTTGTTCCTCTTGAGGTCAGGGAGTACATTTTTGATAACACTGTCGCAAATGAAGTTACTGTAGTGTCTCTTTGATATTTAATCATTATTTTGTTTGATGTGCTTTTACCCACAAATCATGACGCAAGTTTACCAGGAGATGTACAGTACGAAGAAGCCAGATTAAACAGTCAGGACTGTTGTTACAGCGCTGTGAAAAAGTATTTTTCTCCTTATTGATTTTTTATGTTTTTGCATATTTGTGATACTTCCATGTTTCAGATCATCAAAGATAGTCTGAGTAAATACAAGATACTTTTTAAAATGTTTTCATTCATTAAGGGAAAAAGACATCTAAACGTATCTGGCCCTATGTGAAAAAGGCATAGCCTCCTTAAACCTAATATCTGGTTGTGCCACTCTTGGTGGCAACAACTGCAACCAAGTGTTTGAGATAACTGGCAATCAGTCTTTCACATTGTTTTGGAGGAATTTTACAACCTTGGAGGATTTCCCAGCCTGTTTAACATCAGGCCACAGCATCTCAATCAGATATGAGTTCAGACTCTGGGGATCGTTATCCGGCTGTATAACCCAAGTGTGACTGAGCTTGTGGTCAGTGGCCGGACAATCTCTTTAAGGACTTTCTGTTAAGTCGGGTATACACTGTGCGATTTCAAACCGACCATACGACAGTCGTGGCAGAATGTCAACTCATACTGTGTGACTTAATCGCTTACGACGCACAAGCAGAATTCATGGTTTCATCAGTTACAGCAGGTGGTCCAGGTCCTGAAGCAGTAAAGTAGCCCCCATCCATCACACTGCCACCATGTTAGCTGGTATGATGTTCTTGTTATGAAATGCTGTGTTAGTTTTACACCAGATGTTAAGTTCAACTTCTATCTCATCAGTCCACAGAATATTTTCCCAAAAGTCCTGGGGAACGTCAAGAAGTTTATAGTCAAATGTGAGACGAGCCTTTGTGCTATTTTTATTTTGGTAGACCGGCCACTCATGGGAAGGTTCACTACTGTTCAAAGTTTTCTCCATTTGTAGATAATGGCTCTCACCAAGGTTGGCTGGAGTCGCAAAGCCTTAGAAATGGCTTTGTTGCTCTTCCCAGACTGATAGATGTAAATGACTTTGTTTCTCATCTGTTCTTGAATCTCTTTAGATTGGCAGCATGACGTGTTGCTTTTAGACTTCCCTTTGTCAGGCAGGTTCTGTCTGAGGGATTTCTGGATTCAACAGGTCTGGCAATAATCAGCCCTGGGTGTGGATACACAGTGAATGTACCCCAGTAATTTTTCATCAAACTGAATAAAACTTTACTCAAAAAAATATAACAGTTGTTCCCAGTTTATTTGGAGTAAAATCTACTCTGCTTGTAGAGTAAAGTTTTTTCGGTTAAAGTGTTTTATAATTTACTGTAAATGATTATGTGAACTGAATGAAAACAACTCTAAAGCAGTTTTACTCAACACAGAATAATACAGCATTTATTCATTATAGAGCTGTTTTAACTCAGTACAGTGTTGTATTTAGTTCTGTCAGAGCTGTTTTTCATTCCTTAAAGAAATGATTCCTACTTATTATAGAACAATTTCTTCTCCATATAGAATTGGACAACACTTATGTAGAGCTGTATCTTACCCTAAATAGATTAATGTTCCTCTTTATAGAGCTATATTTTCCTTTTTATAGATAATTCTGCTTGCTTTCCACATATAAATTGTGTAAAAACCAAAGAGTTCATTTTTGCTTATATATCTCAGTATAGTGTTCTAAAAGGACCCAGTGGCAGAGCATGAGATGAGGCTGCAATGTTACAGAAGTTTATTTGACAACAATAGCTCAGACGATGGTGAGTGTACTGGATGGTGGTTGGCAGAAGTACTAGCAGAGAGACAGAGACAGTGCAAAAAAAGAGGATAAAATGGAGTTAGATAAGGCAAAAATCCCAGTGAAAAATCACCAGATTCAAAGGTTGAAGAGAAGCCAGGTTACCTGATTAGATGCTGTAGTACACTGGTGAAAGTTCAACACCAGGTGTGTAGATCTTGATTGCCAAGGATGAGCTGCAGCTGTGAAAGCCCATGAGTGATGGCAGCTTGAGTGGGTTTGGTCAAAATTTTACTCCAGCAGAATTTACTCATTCATTGAGGGAAAAAAGCAGAAAGTATTCATGTGGTTTATGCTGTAGTCATGCTGTTAATTTTATTTATTTTTTTACATTCAGTTTAAGACTTCTCTCTAACCATTAGCATTAGAATTATACATTAACATATTACAACACACGGCTTGGATCCATGCCGCAGGCACACCCTTGGTAAATTGCCATGGGAATACTTCAAAACTCCTTCTATGGGGTATATGTTTATAGGTCACATCTTCAGACTTTATAAAATGTACTTTTCATCGTCTTATGTGTTATTGAATGAAGTTAAGATTAATTTGATATCATATGCTTTTTTTTTTATCTCAGAAGACTCAGCTTATAGATCCACATGGCAGAGACACATGATGATATAATTATTGTAAATGTCATTTAAAGTAATAACTTTGTCATTGCATGCCTCATTAGTGTTGTTTGCAGGGCGTTGATTTAAGTCAAAGACAGACATGAACATGCCGCCAGCATCAGAAGGTGGTGGCTGTTGACTTAAGTGTTTGGTACACAATTGCAATTATCATTTGGAGCACATAAGGACACCAAAATGACATAAAAAGTACTGGATGATAAGGAGGAAACTTTTGTATAAGTTTAGAAATTTGTACTGGTGGAGTGTCTGTGGTTCAGAAATGTAAGGAAGATGTTGATTTTTGCCTTTATTATTTTTGATTTGTGTAGTAAAGCACATCATGGTGCTATAGTCTCACCTGTACTGGATGCTTCTTAATCAGCGTTAATTGCAGCATCAATATTTTCCTTAGATGACCTAATATGAAGATGAGAGAACCTTCCCCCATCACTTTAAGGTATAAAAAGAGGGGCCTCCCTCTGAGATGATGGAAATCTGCTTGCTTCGGGTCTCGACTCTTCTGTTCATCTCAACAAGGTAAGATGATGATTCTGCTTTGTTTAGAGCACTTTTCCACAATTCTATGCTGCATGTTTGGTTTGATATATTAGGACTGGTAGATTGATTTTACAGAAATAACAATTATGTAAAACAAGACTGTGATCAACTGTTGGAGATGATCAAATATTTACTAGCTCTTAACTGTTACAATCACAATCTGGGAACTTGAAATCTGTGTGAGTCACCACAGTATTTTTCTATATTATACTATATAGTATTTTATTTTTGATGCCGTCAGAAAAGGATCAGCATCTTTCAAGACATAAATGTAGCTTTCTTGTAATTACTGCAAATGGCACAATGGGTACAAAAACAACGATGGTTAGCCACTAAAAAAACATATTAATCCTACTTCTACTAAATAAAAAATAAAGTTCCCCCGCTAATCACACCAACAGCGGAGCCCCCATGGATAAGGGAGATTCACTTTTTATAAGACTTTCATCGTGCAATAATGCAACCTTTATTCCGAATAAAGTTGAGGCGCTGTGTAAAATGTAAATACTGCAGTGATTTCCAGTACAGATTGAGAGTCGTACCTGTTACTTTTCCAACCTTTTGTTGCCTTGTCCCTAAATCTTTGAGGCTACTGTCTTGTCTGATTAAGCTAATTCCGTGTATTTGCTCCTCACACAGATGGTGTTGACTCTTAAGCTCGTCGTGCTCCTCTGTCTGAGCGCTGGACTGTTTCTGGAAGCAGACGTAAGTTTAATCTGTAACTCTGCTGTTCATGCTGTGTGCTGAAGCTACTGACAAATGTAAATACACACCTCTGATAGCAGCTCAGATTGTTTATATAAGAGAAAGCATACACACCAGGCAACCTGCTTTAACACAACCATCCTGTTGAGATTCAGGTTTAAAATCAATAGTTTATTTTATTTTACTTTATTTTTTCAAAAACTTTTAAAATAAAAAAAAAAAAAAAATATATATATATATATATATATATATACACACACATATATACATATGTTATGCAAAATACACTTTTCAGGCTTTTCTAACAAAACTACGTGCCCCTGGCCTGCCCACAATCCCCTCAAGAATCAGAAGAATCCCCCAGCCCCACTCCACCTTTCAGAAAATGTGCGCTGAAACAAGCCATTCAACATTAAGTCACCTCCATTTCCTGTGAGGGGCGGAGTCAGACAGCACATTAACATTTAAACTACAGAAACAACCCGTTCTGAGCAGGGCTGAAACAGAGGGGCTTTTTTTAGGCATGCAAAAATCCAATACTGGAGTGTTTTTTCAGCAACAAACTTCACAGGCATGTTTTGGGGACCTTCTGAGGGTCAACACTATAAATGGTATCTAACTGAGTTTTTCCTGTTTACTAACACATGAGGAACAACACATTAAAATGTAAGTTTTCAAACTGTGCAGTTTAAACATGCAATCATCAGTCACTGACTGTTGAGATTTAGCTGTTAATTACAGATGAGTCTGTCTGTTATACATCCATTATACTTTATATCATCCGCATATTAAAGAGCCTGTAAAGTGAAATCCATAGTTTGTGTCTTAACACCCTAGATGTGTTGGAATATGGTTGCTGTAAACATGTGAATACACTGAGATCTACATGTGACTGAATTTTTGATTGAGACCATTAGAAAGCTGTTCACCTCTTTCCTGGCTTGGTTAATGTGGGCGGGGCTATTATGTGGGCCGGTGATGTCATGAGCCCACAGTGGGGAATGACCCCGCCCCTCTAACACTACATTAAAAAATCACAGAGCAGTTTGTCTCACTACTGTCAGTTATTATCTGATGTCACTGCCTTTATTGAAAGTTAACAGTCAGGTAAATGCTGTTTTTTCTGTTCATTGGGAAGTAAATTTGCCAAATCTATCAGCCACACTGATCTATGGATCATTTAAAGGATCATCTCTTCTTCTAAGGTCAGCAAAAGGTCAAGAAGCAGGCTAACGGCATGAGTGTTTCCTCAATTCAGATTGTACCATTTTTTTTAATTTGAGAGGTTCGTATTTCTCCAGTGTGGGCGTGGCTTCAGCTCATTCTACAGACACGCCCACACCATCCTGGAGCAGATTTTACTGCCTCTATTTTCATGATTTTTAAAACTTTATTTTATAAACTCAGAGATGTTTTATTTGACTGGAATTTGACCGGGGGGGGGGGGGGGGGGGGTGATAACACAGTGACCCGTCATACAACAAACCTAAATACAGATTTGTTTTCACTTTACAGGATTTTCAAATATCATTCTAAATAGCCCTAAGGGCTACTTTGTTATTGTTTGCATATAAGGTAAAACCTTGAAAATAGTTAGTTGTCTTTTGAAGGTTTGCTAAATGTCTAATAGTTTCTTCTATTTATTCACAGGCAAAATGCAGAAAGAAAGGTTGGTACCTTGTTTTTCTGTAATCATGGAGTTGGATGGTTAAAGGGGCATGTTGGTATTTTTTTTAAGTTGGTTTGTTAAATTACATGTTATTAGTTATTATATTGGCCATAAAAGATCTGAGTCAGTGTTGATCATCTAAGGAGAGAGCTCTTGAGTGAAGAAGGTGGGTTATAGACAGATGCAGTTGTTCCAAGTGATTTGGCCAACTTTGGGGACTAACTGTGCATGATCAACCAACTAACCAAGATTCAAACTACTGTACAGATGAGAGTACAGTATTCATAAAAAAAAAAGAATTGATAAATTCTGAAGTGATCTGATTAATTTGAAGTTGATCTGTTAAATTGTCATAATTTAATGAAGAATAGTGGCAAATGTTATCATTTTGATTTTTTTTTCATTCATCATTAACAGATCAATCATTTCATTTATTATTTAAAGAGAGACACCTAGTGGGTGGGAGACACAAAAAGGATGAGAATTAAGTTGATTTCTGAGGTGAGAAACTGATTTTGGTGATTGTTAATAGTCATAGTTTCATGATTTTGACGTCAAATTGGAAATGCGCTGTTTTGGAGTTAAGATGCTCCAGGCTTGATTTAACTTCAGATTCTTTGAAATATTCTACATGTATGGCGGGGGACTGCTGGTCTGCTTTTGTCAAGATATAGAGCATGACAACCAGTCAGCAGATCAGGGTGACCTGATTGCAGTGTTGTGTCTAAACGCATTCATATTTAGAGAAACAGTGAACTGAATAGTTTCATTTTTCAGCCATTAATGAACTGTGACTCCTTTCTTGCATGTCTCTCCCCCAACTCTCTCATCCCTATTTCAGCTCCTATCCACTGTCTTCCACTATCGATAAAGGCATAAAAAGTCAGAAAAAAATCTTAAAAAAGGGATTAAATGGATTGATTTTTGACAAGTTTAGGCAAAAAAAAAAAAAAAAAAAAAAAAAACGGATAAAGCAGTCCTGGGAAAAAAGGATTTCAGAAAAATGGCCACAGATAAAAATGGCTTCAGATGAAATGTCTTCAAATAAAAAAGCTCCAACAGACAAACAGTCAAAAACAGCTGCAGAAAAAAAGGGATTTCAGAAGGCACAGTTTTGCAGCTTATGACAAAATGGCTTTAGACAAAGCAGCCTTAGGAAAATTGGCTTCAGATGAAACAGCCTCAGAAAAATACAGCATCAATGAGTTAGATGGCTCTTAATTCTCTGTATGTTGGCTGCTGTAGACTGTAGTGTCCTGTGTGTTTAACCAAAGGGTTGCCGCTAATAAAGTCTAATGTGATGTTTGTGTTGTAGGGAATTGCTGTAAGCGCTGTCCTGATGGGTGGACTCGACATGGAGATCGTTGTCTCAAGTTCCACAATGAACCCAAGACCTGGTGTAAAGCTGAGGTACAACCTGCTTATCCAGTTTTCATTCGTGTTAAATCTACAGTATATTTAATCTTCCCTCCTCTGTGCCCCTGTTAGTCCCACTGTGTGGAGCAAGGAGGGAACCTGGTTGCTGTTCATAGCAAGGCAGATGCTGACATTATCAGAAAGATGGTGAAGAGAATAACTGGTGCGAGAACTAAAACTTGGCTTGGGGGCTACGACAGGGTTGAGGTGAGTGATGAATAAAGTGAGGAGCACTTTGAATTGTTTTGTGTATGGATGTTGATCAAATAAATATGACCTGACTTAAATGTTTAACAGGAGATAAAGATGAGCCCAAAGCTACAGAGTGAGAAGTAATTCTGCTGATGGTATCACAGCGGTCACTCAAGAGAATATCAGACAAAGCTTGACTGATGTCAGCCATTTGTTTATTAAAGATAACTTCAGTAGCCCTCTTTTAAAAATAAATGGATGAGTACAATCTACAGTGATAGCTGTATTTACATAAAACTAGAAACAGACAAAGACTGCACTTAAATGTTAAGTACTTAACCACAGTGTGCTAGTGTTGTCCCAAATCAGGCGTTGCTGTTTTGCACGTACAACTTATCCCACTCCATTTTTAACAGCAAGTTGCAAACAGGCGATAGATGATTAAAAGTTTATAACCCAGTCCATCATGCCTTCAAAGATGAGGTCCTCCTTTAAAGATTAAAACATCCTATATTTGCCTTTAAAGACAATGCAATCCTCAAAAGCTGATGGACAGTCAATGGTTGTCTTTAAAGATGTCATCCTTTAAGCTTACAGAACTTTCCATTCTTTCCTTTAAAGATGATGTCATCCTTTAAAGCTTATAAAATGTTCAATCCTTGCCTTTAAAGATGATGTCTCAAATGTGCTTTACTGGCATGGACAAAAGAAAAAAAAATACACTGCTAAAACAACAAGAAAATTTTTCAATAATAACTACAATAGTACAGATATTAAAATTAGAATAATAAAATATTATAGACATGAATTTTTTAAAGTATTAGTTATTTGAAATAAAATACAAATAAAAAGATATTTAATGTATTATATTGTCATTTAGATATGTTAGGAGAATAATAAAAAAATGAATAAATGTACATTATTTTATTTATTTATCTGTTTATTTGTCAGGGACGATACATAAGCAATGCTGCATTTAATTACAGTGCAACCAATGCAATGTATAAAAGACATCTAGCCATGGCTAGTTTGCAGTCCTTGTCCCTGGTTAGGCTTTTAAGAAATAACACATATGATACAACAGAATAAAATGGACATAAAAGACTAACAATGGCATGCATGTTATTACTTTTTATGTGAATTAGAGTCACATATTGAACAACATTAAATGTATATTTATATATTTTGCATTACAAATATCTTCAGAACACAGAAGTAATAATTATAGTCTTATATCAAATAGTAACACCTTGGATCTTACATGTTTATTCACCGGTTTCATTCTATTCCATCATTGCCTTAAAATATGATCCCCTCCTTTAAAGACACGGGAAATTTCATTCTTGCATTTAAAGACGGTTTCTACTTTAAAGTTTTAAAAACATTCCATCCTTGCTGTAATAAATCTGACACTACAAGAGGGTCAGTACTGCAAATTCACTGTTTTCATGTCATTTTGTCATCATGATCATGCCATTACAGCAAATGCGGGTGCACGAGAGTGATTGCTGTTCCTTGTCAGCATCATAGTGTGGCTGTGCATTTTCACAGTACATTTGGACACAAATGTTTTGCTAGATCAGTCTTGTTATCTGCTGAGAAAAAATTATTTTCCACCGACAGATTTAGCCTTTTCATTTAAGTCCTCATGGATTATCTCATACAGCGCCACACACCCTGTCTGAACGTGGCTTGAAAGAGGAGAGCATTTTTAAAACTATATAATTGATTTATCTCTTCCTTCGTTATTTGCCTCTTGGAAATGATTACATCAGTCCTCTTTCGTTTCTTTTTGCATAGAAACTTCACTCTTTCAGCTGTGCATTTTTATATCTTTGTTCTGAACTGGACTTTAAAGCTTATAAAGTATTCCATCCTTGCCTTTTGCATGCACACTGGCTTGTAGTCATATCAACCAGACTGTAAATGTATTAATTCTGCTGTAAAAATGGACATTAGAACATGATGGTACTCATGTTACTTCCAGGACAGTCTGACTGCACCCATAAATCTTTATAATAAAATGAGATACACTTCTAGTTCGGGACAGGGTTAAGCTCATTTATACTCCCTTTATGAACATCATTTATTGAAGTTTCCAACAGCTTACACAATATCCAGCAATATTTCCTCTAAAATGTAAATAAAGATTCTCCAATTCTCAAATAATTTTTTTTTTGTTGTGTTTTGCTGCTCTGGATTGAACTGTTGGCTACCTTGCTCAGCCCTGTCCCCATGATCACCAGTGGTATTGAAATGTTTGGTCAGTATCCGTATGATTGTCGAGAACAGACAAAAAAGATGAAATAAACACAGTTGAAAGCTCCATATGTTTCAAACACAGCTAACAACACTAGCTATTGTCCACAATACCACTTCTAAAACATTTAATATGTTGTATTATCATGTCATGCCCCCCCAACGATCAGGGGGAGAAAATCTTGTCTTCAGGTGCGCTAAATTTGTGTTGTATGGGGCCAGCTTACAGAACTAAAAATATGTCCACAGAACTTCTAGCTTAATGTACTAATTGACACTTTAAATAATCAACATTCATTTAGTCACTGTGGTGCTCGTAAACATGAGCGTTTCTCTTTCAGGAGGGTTGTTGGCATAACAGCGATGGCTCCAAGTTTGACTTTAAAGACTGGGGCAAAAATGAGCCAAACAACTACGGAGGAGATGAAGGCTGCCAGCAGATGCACAATGAAGGTGCCAACCCTTCTTTTTCTTTCTTAATGTGATGTTTAATTTTTATATAGAGAAGTCTTTTTAAGATGTATGTTTCTATGTCATTTTTAGCAGCAGATATTGTTTAGGTTAACTGTTAAAACCAGCTTTTAAAATCTTTGTGCTGTGTGTTATTACAGAGGGTCAACCAGTCAACGACGCCCCCTGCAATGTCATGAGTGCCTACATGTGCGCCATGGATGTTGATGACGAGGTGCAGACATAATTCAACAGTGATCTTGTGTCACTTCATTGTCATTCTCTGAAATTTCTGATTTATTGAAATAAAATTCAATAAACATTTTATCTGAGCATCCAAACAGACGTCTTTGTGAACTGTTGACCAACACAAATGATCTCAACAGTCCATGCACTGCATGGATGTCTAACATGTTTGATATTTGGGCTGTGATTCCAAAAGTGAGAGCAGAACCATGAGCAGAATCCTCAACTTTGGCATATTTTTCCTTTGTAAACTGTCAGGCTGCATCTTAGTAGATCATTGTGACAACAGCAAAAATGACTTTGTACTGGCTCTCTGCTATAATAATTGAGTCCAGCCAGACTGCAGAAAGAGAGAAAAGGAGGATCCAGAGAGAAAAAAGTGGAGATGCAGAAAAAGAGGAAAGGGAAAATGTCAAAGAGCAAAAAAGAAGATAAAAGAGAGTAACAGGATAGAAAAAGGAGGGAGAGAAGGAGGTACTGAAAGAGAAAAGTGTAAGAGGCAGAAATAGGTACAAGGGTGAAGCAGAGGGCATAAAAACAAAGATTCAGAAAGATTTAAGGCTTTCTGGGCCATAAATCCAAAATAAACTCTCTGTCTTAGATATAGCTATCATGTCAATAATGATGGTAACAATAGTTCAATCTGGAGAGACTTAAACAATTGTTTATTTTATAAATATTAATGAAAGAGAAGTGTACCATCTCTGTGGTTATCAGACTCCATCGTGATGATTTCATGTATTTGAAGGCAAAGTGAGGCTGATAGCAGGAATAGGATACCTCCTATGGAGTCCAAACACTGGTGATGGTGTTGATGAGGGATGTAGGATCAAATGAGTGGACTTCTGAGAAGCTGGACCTGGACACCAATCAGGCCGCTTGGAGGAGGAGACTAAGGTATGCATGATAAGATGATCCGTAGACCTATGAGGATAAGGACTAGATACTAATGAACTGAATGGAGATGGCCGGGGTGGAGGAGGGTTGCAGATTCCACACTGAAACGACAATCTGACTGCAGAAGACAGTACTAGAGATTCAGAATATGAAAGGTGCACAATGATTGGATAAACAAGGACTCAGGATGTTTAAAAGGGCAGAGGAAAACATAACAAAAACAGCACCTTCTGTATGTGGAGGGGCACCAGCATACAAGAAGTGATAGTTGAGATAAAGTTAACCTAATATTAACGTAATACTTAGGAAATTGTGGTTTCATGTTGCTTTTTTCCACTCTAAGACATAAGTGACACCAAAGAGGACACTTTCTCAGATTTTGTCCATTTAGAGGGCTGCAAGGAGAACACTTTGTCAAATTTGTCTATTAAAAGGACACCAGGGGGAAAAGATGACCTAGTGGTTAAATGCACATCCCATGTCCATGGCCCTGGTTCAAATCTGGCCTGTGGCCCTCTCCCCCATGTCTCTCCCCTACTATCTCGTCCCTGTTTCTGATTCTATCCACTGTCTTCCTCTATAATTAAAGGCACTAGAAGTCCAAAAATGAATCTCAAAACCAAGGGCACTTTGTTCAATTTTGTCCAATTACAGGGCACCAAAGAGGGCATTTGTACTGTTTATTGATTAAAAAGACATCAAGGGGGGCATTTTGTCAAATGTGTCCATTCAGAGATCTCAAATGAAGGCACTTTGTCCAATTTAGTCCACTTAGATGGCTCCAAGGAAGGCACTTTGTCAAATTTCATCCATTCAAAGGACACCAAGGAGGGCATTATGACCATTTTTTCATTTAAGACACCAAAGAGGTCACTTTGTCCAACTTTGTCCACTTTGAGGGCAACAAAAAATGCCGATATTTATGATAACGACCTCATCATGTTTGGGTTTTGCTTGAACAACCATGAAGACTGATTATTCCTGAGGCCATCATCCTTGTGTCGTATCTAAAGTGGTATTTATAAATGCATCCTCCTGTTTAATAGTAGCTGAGCACACAAAATGGTATTTATGGCAAGCAACTACAATAAAATGCCACAGTTAATGTTGCTTTTACTCACCTGGAATAATGAAAACCAGAAGTACAAATGTCAGACTGGATGGAAGGGGACAAAATTTACCTGGAGTTAAAATCCTCCTGAGCTTTGAAAGCAACAGTGTAGAGGATGCAAGCTGAGAGGACTAATGTTTAAATGATCACCTCCAGCCAATTATTTCATGGCTGGACGGACTCACATATGGAGCACCAGCTGCTTTAATAAATAATAATTTTCTTCACTGAATATGAATTTTAAGCCGTTTGCAGGCAGATGAAGAGAAGCTCTGCTCTGCACGCAGTCACAGCACCACGAGATGCTGCTGAACCGACCTGTGACGCCTTTGCAAGAAAATGTATTGAAAAATATCAATAAAAGTTCACCTTTCTGACCCTCACAGTGGGTTTGAATCAGAGCAGGTTTATACACTGTTCAGCCAGAGAGAAATAAACACACAGAGGTGAAATAAAACACCATAACTCACCTTGTTCGATGAATTCATAAAGCTGATTGGCTGTCACGGAGAGCCACAAGTTTGATTTATTAAGCGTGCTTCACTTTCCGCGGCGCTCCATAAATCCACTGTGCAGTATGGAGTTTCTCACTGAAGCCTTTCAGTTGACAGGTTAATGTGTGAAGAATCATAATAAGAAATTTTCTGACCAATCTCAAAGATTTATAGAGGGAGTATCAGTAAAATGGGACACCTGGTGAATTGGGACAGATAAGTTTTCTGATCAATAGATTTTCAAGGAATACGTATAATGATCCAAAACAAATGGTAAGGCACTTGTGAGGAAGACTTGAAAAGGGCATCATGCATCTCAAATTAAAAATAACACCTGTATGTGGAATGATCTGTCAGCATTTTAGTGTTGAGGTGTTAAGCTGTTAAAATCTAAAAAAAATACAAAAAAAATATGCAGTGATCGATTTTAGTTTATTTTGAAATATGTAACTATATCAAAACACACTAGTTGGCTGCCTATCATCTGAGTTTTTTCGCTGCTACCTGTCTTGGCCAGAACACTTGAAAAAGTTTTTAATCTCAAGATCAGCTGGTGGCTGCCAGCTGCAGACCCCTGTCAAACTGATAATCATGTTTTTGCCAGCTCATGAAAGTTAATAAACAGCAACAAGAAAAACAGTTTTTCAGTACAAAACTGATAACATGAGAAATGGGTGCCCTAGAGACCTCCTCCAACTGGGTGCGCGTTTGCTGTGTGCCGGCTGTGGTATGTGCTGTCATACCAGGTATGAGTGTGCTGCTTGTTGTCTGTGTCACAGCCCTGCCTTTCTTCAATTGGCCCAATAAATCTCCCTACAAATGACTCGATCATTGTAGAACAGAGTCAGGGAAATCAGAATAAAAGCATTTTGAACAAACAAGGGGATTTTCTCAGGACAAAGCTTTTACTTTGAAAATCACAGACCAGAACTGTGACTGTACTGTGTTAATCTCTCCTATAACCTGTTTACCAAGGTGGAAACAGAAAGCTTATCAGGGTTGGTAAGAAACAGACTACAAATATAGCACTGGCTAACATTTCTGCTAAAACAAGGCAAATTAACTAAAATTGGTGAGCCTTCTATTCTCTAGATTCTAAGCTTGTGAGACGTTGGGCTCACCCAAGCAGTCCAAAAGCCCTGACCTCTTAACATGCAAGCTGAAATGAAAATTGAGCTGTGATGCAGTTGAGTTGTAACAGCCATGCACCCAGTAGAAACAGCCCTTAGTGTGAGTCACGGAAGTAAAGGAAAAGTGGTCGATTTACCCGTGTAAAGGAAGCTGCTCCACCAACTTTACAGAACATTACAAATGGTAAAAGTCAATCAGTGACACAAGTGTAAAAATTGTGGAAAATGTGCGCTATATATTCCATACAGCATTGTTTTCTCCTTTGCATTTTAACCCTTAGGAGTCCACCATCACGCCAGTGTGATGTCATCATGCGCTATTTTTGTCACAAGATAGCATGAAAAAACAAAGCCGGATTTTGCATTGTATTCAATTAGTGTGGAAAGCCTGTTTTAGTCTCTTTCAGTTTTTGTTTGATGTCAATAGGCCAAGTAAAACAGGAATTATGAACATCTCAACCTGATATAAAAATCAATTGTACACATAGAGGACAGTGGACCATACTGTACAGCTGTGGTTCTCAAATGGTGTGCCGCGGCACACTGGTGTGCCTTGCGGTGAGTCTAGGTGTGCCATGAGGTTTTTTGCTACTATAAGTCATGTTTGCAACTATTCAGCAACACATGATTGATTTTTTTTAAATTTACATTATCAGTATTTTATGACCATTTCTTTCCATGTATGGCTGCAAATTCTATTCGCCTAATATAAAAATCCCAATAACACCTTAAAAGGAACACCGTCTTTGCAGTTTGTTAAATCAGCAGGTGGGGGGATTGTTAGAACGACACACATCAAAGGGCTTGATTGACAGTTTTGTGATGGAGGGAAATCGAGGGGAAATGGATCGTTTCCTTGAGCGTATTAAACCCCAAAGAGCTGTTAATGAGGAAGACCCACCAAAAAAAGGGGGGAAAAAACAGCCAGTAGACAATATCATGATAATTATTTGTCGTTTGGCTTATATTAGATATTAGATGACATCGTAATGAACAGATTAAGTCAATATTAGGAAATGATGTTTTTAACGCATGTTAGATAGGTTGTTTTGCATGGAAATAAATATGGTGTGCCTTGAAAACTTGGCTGGATGTTAGGTGTGCCTTGGGCAAAAAACGTTTGAGAACCACTGCTGTACAGGACTGGCTCTGGCATTTTTTTCATAATTTCAGTTTTGTCATTTCTTAAAAAAAAACTGAGAATATATTGTGTTAAACAACAATTTTGAAAAATCCTTTCTTCGGGGGAGTTAGTGTGTTTTGAAGGTCCTATATCTATTACAGCAAGTTAAACTTAAAAAAATAATTTCATAAAGCTGAGGTAGTGCAGAAAAAAGATACCAAACATAAGCATGGCACACATTTCCACACATATATATGTGTGCACACATTTTGCACGCATATATTGTCGAAAGAAGGTTTTTAACAAAATGGCAAAATAGCCTGTAGACCTCTCAGGGTTAAAGTGAAATGATTTAAGGCTTAAACTGTATCACTGTAGTATTTTGAGTTTGCAATGGGATATATTTAGTTTACAGTATGATGTTATTTGATTGTATATGAGTCACTGATGGTTTGCGTGGATCACTTGCTCAAACAGAATTTTCTTTTGTAATTGAATATCTCTAACCTGACATGCCAGATAGACGGTTACATATCTCTATTGTATATGGATATACTTACAGTTATCTGGGGAAACTGCTATACAAAGTGTTTGGGAAGGGCAGGACTTTTCAAAAAACTCTCAGAAGGTGATTGGACAAACGTTCTGTCACATTCATAACAGGCCAATGAGAGTGACAAGAAAAAATGAGGTCATGCGCAACACCAGTTCTAATCTAAGATCGAAAAACAGTTTAGGAATGTTGGAGCTTGTTGGTGAATAAAACTAATACCAGGAACAGTCGAGAGTAGAGCACAAAAGTCTTCTCTGCCAAAAGCAGCTTTCAGCATGGCCTTTTGCTCTTGTTTTCATAAATAAATGTGCTTTAGTTCTGATAAAACTGCTGCCATACTAAAGCTTAATCAGAGCTAATCAGGTCACCAGCAGCCATTGTACATACCAGCTTACAGTACAGCAAAACCCCGTTGGCATTGCAAACTCATGCCGAAACAAGGTGGGGACTGGGGGAGAGCAAAAACTGATTTTCCATCATGAAAAGCCTTCCTTTCTTTTTTCTTTGCTTTTTTATGAATGCCTAGATTTGTTTGGTGATTTTTCTTCACACTAACCTGGTCACAATTCACCCTGCTCGTTTAGGGAAACCTGGTGCACCTGAGTTTGCTGCTCCCAGCTGAGAGCTGTTGGTGATCAGCAGGGCTGAAGGGTTGTAAAGGGAGCAGGTTGCTGCTCAGTTCAGCTGGGTTGTGTATCTGTGTGAGGGTCAACACCATCAGTTGGCTCTCTCTTTGTATTTGAATTTTTTAAAAAACAACATTTGCTTGAGTGCATTGTGTGTATGAGTGGAAATAAATCAAAATATTATTTTACCTTCCCCTTACTTTGAATGACTCCTACCTGAAATGTCACTTTAAACACCATAGTTTTCTGAGTATTATGTGGATATCATCCATTGAAATAACGGATAAGGCATACATTTGTAGCCAAGGCTGAATTAGAAAGTTGTTCTCCATCTCTCTAACTTGGCTCAGCGCTATGACACATGGGTGGGTGTTGTATGAAGCTCTGTCAGGATGGATGGATCCAGCGGGATTTTAGAGGAGTGACAGAGCCACAGGCTTGCAATACGAACAATTTGCCACATTCTACGAATTTTCGCAGTAAAAGCAAATAAAAACATATCGGAATCAGTGTGCAAGGTCCGAGTGCGTGACTTTTTTTTTCTTTTGGATAAGGATCTGAAAAAGCATCAGAAAATAACAGACCCAGCGTTTTAAAACCTTAAGTCTTAGTCTTTTGATTAAGTCTTTTAGTTTTAGTCACATTTTAGTCGAAAAAACTCCTAGCCTAGTTTTAGTCCATATAAAGTCCTCACATTTTAGTCTTTACTTTTGGTCTGAGCATTTATTCTCTTGCCTAAATCTGGCACCAAGTCATGTTAGTGGGTTCTATGCACCCTGCAAAACCTGGGGTCCCTGCTTTCTACAGCTGAGAGGCAGAATAGCTATAGATGCATTGGTTTTTGACAGATTTATTCACTGTGGAGAAATATCATGGATTTTTAATGTTTGACGAAAATTAAATTACAATTTTGTCTAGTTTTAGTCATCTTGATGAAAACTAAACTTACTTTTTTATCAGTTTTAGTCATCATAGATCTATCTTTGGCTCGTCTGAGTCTAGTTTTCTCCATGGAAAAAAAGGCTGTCCACGAACATTTTTAGTCATAGTTTTAGTCGAAATTAACACGGGCAATGTCCAGTTCTGATAAAACTGCTGCTATACCATAGCTATATCTGAGCTGAACACTACACCAGCAGCAGCCATGGAGCTGAACAGTGGCTGCCCGATTTTCAGCAGCTCTGGTTCCAGAAGTAAAATTTGCCATTCAAATCCCCTGTAGACATTTTGGAAAATCTTTATATCAACACTTTTAAGGGAGGAAGGACTGCGTATCCCATAATCCAATGCAATATCTTTTATTTGTTAAGACAGTTTTTACTTCTACACCACTCTAATTTTGTGGGTATTGAAGTATTTGTTGGCAGAGATTGTGAATAAACTATGGTTTTTCCTTATCAAAAGGTTAATATCCTACAAACTTTTGTGTTCTACAGGTACTTATACCATCGTTTTACCCTCAGATAGCTCATGGTAAGTCTAACTTGGATATTTATAAAAAAGATATGTCTAATAATTAAATCTGTTAAAAAAAATTAGAATTTTCATTCTGGAACCACAGTGTTGAGCGCTATTGCTATCGGCTCCCACTACAACTAAACCCCACCTGTAGCTACCGCCTCGTTCTCCTCAAATGACACTGATTGGTCTGGTCGGTTTTCAGACCAAGCACAAACATTTCAGATTGGAGCTTTGATATGTTTGCCTGATGAAACATGGAATCTGGCCAATCCATCTGCTTTGCAAGGTTGAACTTTCTCCAAAATGGATGGAAGTTGTGAAATAGTTTACCTTAACTAACCACAGTGGCCATCAACCACAGACTTGGCCTCGCGCTGTCTTAGCATTCAGACTCAAGTCAGAGACTCTGGCTGGACTTCATAGAGACGACATTTCTTAAGGGTATTTTTTGGTATTGTCAATGAGACCAACGCTGACGTGCTCAGGAGGGTGGGGATAGAAAGGGTAGGCCGCACTTCCACAGACACTTTCCCAGGCCTCATGGGATCTGGTAGGTTGGACCAGGCATTAGGGGGTGGTCACATGTGTCGTTAAGGGGTCAGCTGGGAGGATAACTGGAGGGATGGGGCATGGGCCTGGTGAGGGGATTGGGGGTTTTTGTAAGTTCTTCTCAAAATTAGCTTAAACACATAAAGCAAACACTCGGTATAGTGTAGTCTCCTTACTCAAGTTTGAGGGGTGTGTTAATAACAGGGTCCAACCTCCAGCCAGTTCACTTCCAGTTAACAAGACCCACATACAGAACATCCTCCCTCCAGAAATATGAGACTTTACCTTTAAATTGAAGCTGAGCCTCTTTAGACATGTATACTGTGTTTCTGTGACGCTACATTCACTGGTGTTTATGTGGAGACTGTACATGCAGAGGAGTCTCTGCTGTGCTCTCCGCCGTCTCCTGATGATCCTGTAATGAGCCTCTAATGAAAGATGAAAAGATGATCTCCACCATCAGTCATGCATACTTAACTGTAGGATGCTCCCGTGTTTCCTCCCCTCTCCAGGCACTCTGCGATTATTTCTTTCATGTGTGTTTAATCCCAGCGAGGTGGGATGTTGGGAACGAAATGCAGTAAGAAAAAATAGATTAGTGATTTTGTTGACTTGAGATGGAGTCAGCTAAAATGGGCCAGTTAATGTTGGAGCATCAGGAAAATTTAACTGCCAATCAAGACGACCGATCTTAAAGTGCTGTCATAACCACCACTTGACTTTTTCTCTACCTGTACTATGTTCTCTTAAAATGACGCTGATTGGTTGGAACAGTTTTCTGTTTTGATCAAATGTTGTTGTTGGAGCTTTTCAAGGTAGATTCACCTGATGATAGACTGGCAAATCTATCTGCTTTGCAAGGTCAATATTTATGGCCAGTAAGAGTACACTTCCGGTTTGTGCTTTGCAAAGAAAAAGCCCAGTACAATTTCATCTTGAGTTTTATTCTGAAGGTTCCCCGACTATCTTTAATGACTCATGTCCAACTCTGAACTTTCTGGTGTTTGAAGAGACCAAAAATAATTCAGGGCCCTTTACTTTTTGTCTTGCTGGCAGAACACACTATGAAGATGTGCTTTTATGGCCATATTGAATCTGTAGCATTTGTATCAATACACAAATCATATTGACATATTGATTGGTTTTAAAGATGCCAAAGAGAGGATGAATGTGTTTTCTTTTCTTTTTTTTTTTAAGCATGATGCTTTGTAAAAGCCAAAGGCTGATTTACAAAATGATTGTGTGGCTTTCACACCCACTAAAACAGAGACAATAAGCAGATAAATAGAAATGTATGCTACAAACACTGGAGTGACATCAAATTAAGTAGAAATAAATGGAAGCATTAGTTGTCACTAACTTAGTGAAGAACGTATTTAGGAAAAAAAAGGCCTCTAAAATTTCACTCATCTCAATCCTCCTTGTTTTTGTTCATGTGAGACTGAGAGGAAGACTGGTGCCACTGAAATAAAGACAACAGACACACAGGAGATAAAATACAATGTCTACATTCGTGTTTATTCTGTGCATGGTGTTCTTTTATTACATGTCTCTCTGCGGTGGAAAAGTGAGGGTTCACGATAAAGAAAGAACATTTGCTTGTTTCCAAAGAGAAAAGGACGACAGCACAGTGAAAGAACTACAACATGTTGAACTGTACAGAAGATCGTGTTCTAAAAAAAGCTCCATGTTTGAAAATAGAAACTACATGAGTAAGACTAAACATGAGTCTAAGGGTGAGAGGCAGCGTGTACATCGCAGGAGGAAAACTTTGGCCACCTAAACTCATCTTTATATTGACACCGTCACAACAAAAGTGCAGTGATCATTTTGGTTTTTATGCTTCATTCATTAATAAACTTTATCAGTGCCCTGGAGAATAATCAACGTTTTTTGATTGTTTTTGATGTGATGAAAGCCTTTTATACTACTGTATGAATAAAAAGGATCTAAATTGTTGCAAGTTTTAAGATAAAAAAAGTCCATAAAAATCATTTTTGATTCACTTTACAGGGTTTTGGGTGGTTTTAAGTCTTTCTAAATGAGGTGTGGTGTCCCACAGGGCTCTATTCTGGGTCCGTGTTCACTCAAAATTTTGTACAATGGTTTGACTATTGGACATCAAACTATACAGTTCTTTGCAGATAATATCAGTGTCTTCCCATGAGAAATTCTGACAAATTAGAGAGTTTTTATCTCATGTATCACACATTGTGGTCCACCAGTAAATTTCCCTTTATGAATGCAGACCAAACTTGATGTAATTAAACAACAAAAGAACAATTTGAGTCCTGATTTAGACCAGAGCGATTGATTTAGAAGTATGAAAATGTTCATAGTCATTGGCAAGGCCGCCTATAAGGGGAAATAAAGGGGGAACTTTTTGGGCCCAGCCAGGTGGGGGACCCATGGAGATCAGTAAAATCATGGTCCATTGTAAAGTTAATCTATGATTATCATACTTTATATAGTGCACTAATGTAAGGATGCCATTAAAATTAAGACAAATTTAAAGGAAAGTAATTGTTAAATTGGCAAAGATGGGTTTTAAGTGTCACAAATGGGTTAAAAGTGTCAAAAATGGAGGAAAAAGTAGTGAAAAAGACATTAAAAGATGCAAAAATAGGAATGTGGTTAACTAGTGTCAAAAACTGATGAAAAGTGGGAAGATGAGACAAACTGGCATAAATGGGTTAAGACGACAAAAAATAGGCAAAAAAGTGTTGAAAAATATGTTAATAATAGCAAAAAGTTTGGGAAATTGGGGGAAAAAATGGGGTGAACGATGTGAAAACAGGTTAAATATGATAAATGGGCCAAAAATTTGGCATACATGGATTAAAGAGAAAAAAGTTGCCAAAATTGCCAGACAAAGTAATAAATGGGGGTTAAGAATAGGGAAAAAAAATAGCTAAAACTGGGGTGAAAAAAAAGTGCTGGGGGGGGGGGTTGAAAGAGGTTAGAATGGGCCCAGAATCAGCACAATTGGGCTAACAATGCAACATGGGCAAATTAAGTTACAGAACTGGGATAAAAGTAGCAAAAAGTTTCAAAATGTCCAGATAAAGGAGGTTAAAAATAGCCAAAAAATAAAATAAAATTAAAATTGGAAAAACTGGCAAAAAAAATTCAATGTGGCAAAATTGAGATGAAACCATGGTGAAAATGGGTTAAATGGTGGTTGAAAAGTGGCACGAATGAATAGTTTCAAAACCAGAACCCAATAATGGCTTGACATACTTTTCAGCTACAAATGAAGCCGCTAGTAGCCAGGATGCTAGCACTAATGCTATTGATCCAACACACAAGGTTTGTATCATCAATAAATCACAGTTGGGGAGGGTCCGTTCTCTGGGTTTTACAGGGGCCAAGCCACATCTGTGGGCAGGCCTGGTCATGGGTATTGGGTTTGGAGGGACTGATGATATTATTTTGACACTACGTGCGAGCTGTAAGTAGAGGCCAGAAATAGCCCATGGGACAGCAGTTTAAGACCTCTGTTTCTGATCATCAGGATAGCTCTGTGTATCTTACATGCTCTCTTGCATCTGTTGACTCATATGATTGAGGTCAAGTTACAATATATGCACACAAATGTAATCCCAACTGATTCAAATTCTGTGTGAGCCAAGTGGCACTGTATTTATTCTTGAAGCTTGCAGTGATGTGTTCTTCTTCGCTGTATGAAGATAACTGGGACTAATTCAGCAGATAACTTTCATTGCAGAGTTTTTAATTAGATGCTGATCAAATTAGAAGCTTGATTGTAAAAGGTTTGATTCAGTTTTTTAAACCAAATGAGGCAGAAGTCATCCTGAACTCCTCTACCTGTTGTTTGGCTATAGAGTTATAATTGTGTCCTCGTAAAACAGTGCATTTTAAAGTTTTCAGAACACGATGTACTGCTTTTGTGCTTAGACTTTCCTTCAAACTTTTATTTGTGCTCAAACCTCCTCCTTGTGCTCAGACCTGCTCTGTTTGTGCTCTAAATGTCTACTAGTGCTTGGTACTTTAGCTGTTTGCTCAAACATCCTGTGCTCATGATCAAACTGCTCTCCTCTTATTCTGGTAACTTCTGCTGATTCCGAAACAGACAATTTCTGATAGTTTTCTCTGCATGCTAAAGCTTTTTGCTCTTGAGTTTCTGATGAACCTACCAAAAGGAAACAGGTTGAGGGTTCACCAATCACATTTGCTCAATCAAATTAGCTAGTTTTGAATTTTATGTCAGCAACACATCTCAAAAAAGTAGGGATAGGACAACAACAGGCTGGAAAAGTAAGTGGTACTATTGAAAATGGAGGAGCTTTTGCAACTACTTAGGCTAATTGGCATTAGGTCAGTAGCACGACTGGGTATAAAATGAGCATTTTAGAGAGGTTCAATAATCTGTGAAAAACTGCATCTAGAAATTGTTGATTTCAACAGAATGTTTCTCAGCATTTTTGTACATAAAATCAAAAGGTTGAGATAATCTGGAAAAATCTCAAGGAACAAGGCAAAAAGTCACTGCATGGGCCCAGGTGCCTTTCTAGAAATCATTGTCTGTCAATGCCATCCACAAATGTTAAAGCTGTATCATGCAAAGAGGAAGCTATATGTGGACACAACCCAGAACTTCTTTGGAAGTGGGGTTGTATTTATTTAAAAAAGCTATGCCAAAATGATGAGTATATATTTAAAATGCAAATGACAGCAGAAATTAAGCACAAACAGAGCAGATGTAAGTGCAACGAGACAGTCTGAGTACAAAATCTATACGTCAAAACTTTTAATTAGCTCTTGAATAAAGCAAGAAAAAAAACTCCATATTCATCTGTTAAGATCTAGTTTCCTGTCTCTGCTTGAGTACACGCTGCCTATTGTGCAGAAATGTGAAACATATGCAGAAATACTGAAGATGTCATGCTTAGTGCCCTCAATATAAAACCCTGATGTTACAAAGAGCTGCGCTGATCTAAAACACACAAAAAGAAGAAGACAAAGGAGGGAAGAAATGAAGAGAAGATGGTTTTAGTAAATCCCTCGTCCTTGGAAAACCCCAGCACAAGTATGACAACAAAAACAACCAAAAGATGGAAAAATTACACAACAGAAAGTCTAACTTTGAGGAAAGTGAAAGGTTCAATAAAATCAATCTGTTTTATACATAAATTGAAAAAATATTTTTTCACATTGAGAGGGAAAATAAAATATTTACTGTACAAGAAATGACACCAAACTCACGCTAGAATTTGAGAGGGATCCTCCAGTCCCGATGCCATGAAAAATCACCCACAATCCCTTTGTCAATGCTGCTTGAAACACTTGCTTAAAAAGTTATCGATCACCAATTCTGATGGTAAGAAAAGCTGTAGAAAAATAAAGTACCAGTAATCTCAAGATTAAAAGACCAAATGCCCTTTGAAAATTTCTTTAAAATCTCCAGACAAAATGGAGAGGAATAAATCCTGCACTTTAATTTTTCTCTGTTATAAAATATTTTTTTCTGTCAGTCCAGCGTTGATCTTTTTGGCAGTTACTGGAACAAGAGGGGATTGTGGGTAGGGTCCGTCGTCTCCTTCTCCTGAGGGTTTGAGTTCATAGTTGAAGCCGGTTCCCTCTGAGCGAGCGATGTGGTCTGGTGGTTCAGGTAGAGGCAGTGAAGACGGGGTGATGGGTGGGGTGGGGGGGCGCTGCGGAAAAAATGGAGTGATGGAGATACAAGAAAGGAGGGAGAAGCGATGCTGGGAGGTCTGAGGAGGACAACGAAAAAAAGGAGGTGGAAAGAAAGAAAAAGAGAAGCTATCATTAGTGTGACTTCAGATTTAAACGGTTATATACAGAACAGAAAAACATTTGTAATGCAAATCCCATCGGGCTGTAATGTAGAATTCAGTAAGACCTGGGTGAATCTGGAACAAATGTACTATTCAGTAAACCTGGGCCAGTCTGGAACTAATGTAACATGGTTAAACCTGGGCCAATCAAGCAACAATGTAATGTACCGTAAAACCTGGGCCAGCAATGCTGTAATGTTACATCTAGGCCAATGGGGAACTAATGTGAAATTCAGTTGATTCTTGGTCAATCAGGCCATAATTTAGTATAGGACAAAAACTGGCCCTATCAGGCCATAATGTAATGTATGGTTAAACCTGGGTTAATTTGTCCCAGATGAAACATCTTGATAAAAACAAGGCAAATTGGGCCTTAATGCAGCATTCAGTAAAACCTGTGTTTAACACACCATAATGTAACACACATTAAGATCAGGCCTCAATGTTACAGCCAGGATACAGCCAAGGTACAACTAAGGTACAGCCTTAGCCAGTCTGGAACTAATACAATACTGGGTATAACTTGGGCCATCAGTAACCTTGCAAAGCAGATGGATATGCCCATTTCCGTGTTTCTCACTGGCGAATCCATCTTGCAAGGCTCCCGTCTGAACCGTTTGGGCCTGGTTAGAAAGTGACAGGACCAATCAGCAAAGAGGGGCAGTTGTGACGTAAGCAAGCAGCAATAAGAGGCTGGTGCCATTATGGCGGAAGACATTAGTGTGGATGCTGCTTAAGCGCCAGTTTTATCAGAACTTGACAACATTTCTTTGTTGAAAGAACAAAAAACAGCATTGAGTTGTTTTTTTTTCAAAAATGACAAAAGTCATATTCTGACATGTCTACAGTCACCATGTTTCACGTTATGCAGTTCTGTATGGAGTTTACTACATTCATTCACTCACCCTCCGAGGTTTTTTTTTTTTTTTAACACTCTGCCCTTCCCAAGTGCTGTCTATGAGAGGTTTTCCACATGGATGTGTGAAACAAATCCATCTGGGCCAATCAGGCTGTACTGTAACATATGGTAAAACCTGAACCAATCAGGCTTTTGATATTTTCTCAATACAACATACTTTGATTGAAAATTATTAAAGATTATAAAACATAGTTGGTAACTGATTGAACGTCTGCACATGATCCAAATGATTTAATATTTGTTGTGTAAAGAGGCAGCTACATCTGTGTATCAAATTCTGCAAGTTATTGTTCAACCAAGTTAACAGACTTACCCTTAAACAGAACCACATAAGCTTCTTTTACAGAAAAAATCGTTTTTTTTCTTGCATTATTCACTCACAGCTCATGAGTGAACAATGTTAGGGTCATTTTTGTATTAAACATTTCATTAGGAGTGGTCCATTGCAACAGTTGACAAAAGTGCATAATGTATGTGGTATAAAATAATTCAATGTCAGTTATCTTTTTATGATTGTAGGAAGCTGGAATGTTGCAATTGGAAATTGTTTAATCACCCAGCAATACCAAAAAGTAGTTGTAAAAAGTTCTGGAGAGACTCCCTCAAATGTTCCTCAGGCATTGTGTTCACAAAAATGGCTTGGAAAGCATGGGATGAATATGAACTCTGAACTTGACCCTTGACCTATGACATCCAAATTCTAAACAGTTCATCCTTGGGTCTGGATGAAAATCTGTGCAAAGTTTGATGAAGATTGATCAGAGTGTTCAAGACATTTTGTCTGTGAGAATGGCCTAGATAGGGCAGGAGGGAGCAACTGTGACCAGGCGCGGTACACGATCGTTGGTAATATGAAAACACCACTAGACGACAACCTTTTAAGCAGCTGGTTGATTGATGACAGTCTGGTACTGAAACATGGTTGCCAATAAGCATGTTTTGAGAGTTAAACAGGATGTTGGAGTTTTTTTTTATTTTGATGGACTTGAACATCATTCTGACTTTGGGCAGAACTGCAGTCTGAACTCTTTAAAGGACAGAAACGCTGAAATAAAACTGTGTTAAAAATAGATCAGTGTCTACTGCTTCAAAGCCACCAATAAAGCTGAATGAGTTTGGTCTGTTTAGAGAGAGGGAACAGTAAAACGTTTTTAACATCTCAAAGACTCGTTCAAGATTTCATCCTGACGTTTGTATATAGGACTCTAAAGTGAACGTTACTGATGTGGCTCCGGCTTCACTCCCATGTAAACATAATGAAGTTGAATGAACATGCTGGTTAAACATGGAGGACCCTGGGAATGCCTGAGCCCTCAGCATTGTCTCACAGGCTGAACAAACCTTGACTCGTTGGCTAATCTTCTCCCAGAAGACTCTTGTTGGTACAGCTGGATTTAGAAATAGAATTTCCATGTGTCCTTAAAAGTTTCTCAGCACATAAAGAAAGTTTTCCTGCTGATTTAATGTTCACAGACTGTTTTTTTGTGGGCATCAGTTGCTCATTAAACCCTTGGTGTGCTAATTTGTTCTGCTACAAAGCCATTTTAATGAATTCCACCAACCTGAGCTTAATTGAACTGTGACTTACTAACCTCCAACGCTAACAAGAAACATAACTGAGTCTGCATTTCCACACAAATATTTTCAACAAAGAGAGTGCAGTTCACTGTCCTGTTTGTGGGGCAGTCTGAACTTCAGACGAACCAACATGTTGGAGATTTAAACGCTGAATTAGAACCAAATTATATTTAAACAATTTTTAATATAACCCTGTGAAATGTGTTTTCCTCATGTCATCATCGAGGTAGTTTTTGGTGATGATCAGGCCAGCTCTTAGAAAAGCATGCTTAATAATGGATGGATTATCCCATCCAGCATCCTGCTGTATTTCATTTTTATTTTATGTTTATTCACAATGTGGGCGGAAGCAATAGTTAAAAAAGAGGGTAGAATTTGTGGTTGAATTTTAAAAAAATATGCAAATAACTGGTATTATATGTAAGGTTATACACTTTATGTTACACATTGCTATCTTGATTTCCATGTTGAGAGAAGGCTAGGGCGATATGGCCTTAAATTAATTTCTCTCCTGCTGAGGTGTGTCAAGATGCTACTACATTTCCTGTGGGTGTTAACAATAAAAGCACTCAAGGAAAACAACAACTACAAATTTTTATTGTGAAAGGTTTGTTGGAAGTGTCACTTTTACCATTGATTTAATTTAACTTTAGCTGTCAGCGATCATTTCACAGTGTTTGTGGATTTTTTAAAATGATAAGCCTTACTATATTCTGCATTGCACAGAGGAGGAATATGAGGCCTTGAGGCACAATGTCATCACCACAGATGTGGATTTTGAACAGAACAGCCTACAAATACAACTGCCACTAGTGACACCTGCCAGGTTTTGAGATTTTCCTTAGAGACACTGTGCTTAAGGTTCTTTTGACGATGCCTGAAATCAGTACAGAGCACTACCCCAACTGGTTTTGGTCAGTAAAACATCTTAGACATATGACAAATGTCCAGTGTACTGACACTGATGAACATTCATACTGAAATGGATAAGAAAGCTGATCTAAGTGTTTGACACACCGAGGAGACGATAAATTAACTTTTAGGAGAAATGCAGTTCAATTTTATCATTCCATTTTCTCATCTGGCTTATTATTCATAGTAGTGGATAAGTTTTGTCTAGTTGATGCTGTTTTCTTTCTTGCTTTATCATGTTGCCAAATTATTGCATCAGTTGCTTGCGTAGTAACAGCTGCTATTTCATGTTCTGCTGGAATAGCTTTGTAACAGGCCTGATGTATTGCTTTGAATATTTAGCAGCTGTCTCTCATTTTAAGGGTCTGTTTTCTACCAGTGTGGTTTGTACGAGTTTTGGTGGGTACATTCAGTGCTAGGCTGCATGTCCACAGTTGGCGTTTTTTTTTTTTTTTTTTTTGTGCTGGTAGCACTCAGGATCTCAATTCCAGAACGCTTCTTGCCAGGACTTATTGTTGCTATGTTACCAAAAAACAATCCCACCCTCCTGAATCCCGTAGAGTCAGCAACGCTGTTTTAAAATAGCCCTTTATACTTCATACAATATGTCCATATTTCAAGGAAATATCACACAAAAGACAGATTATGTAAATGAATCCTGTCCTGACACAGGCAGCAGCTGTCGACCTGAAAACTACCCTCGAAAAAGAGCAAGTGAAGTAGAAGTGATATTGCGCTGTTCCAAATGTTGAACAGTTTTCAACTGAGAGCGTCTTAGTGTGGCGGCAAAAACAGCTGACGCTGAGGGTGCTGAGCACTCACAATGCTGGACTACACTGGTTTTGGATTAAAAATTAGTGCTGCCAGTGCTAAAAAGGCAGGAATAGATACAAGCCCTTACTCTCTCTCTCATGTGCATGATCACGTTTAAAGCATTCATATTGTCCAAACTTTATTAAATCCAGAAGAATTACACAGACTGCTCCTTGGTTGTAATTTGGTTGATTTTGCACCACCCCAGCCTGTCAGACAGCACTGAGGGCTTAAACACACATCCAAATAGGCAGAGGGGTGGGGTCGGTGTGTTTACATACCACCCTGTCAGACGACTAAACAGCCCCAGACTCTGGCCGGGACCCACCAGCATCACGTAAACAGGGCACAATGAAAACCACATGGGCAGAGGTAATGAACACAGAGACATGGTTAAATACATGATTTATACATGAATGAACATATACACATACACATGCTCTCTGTAATAGACCCATGATGTGCAAGTGATACAGCAGAAAATATAAGCAACTACAACTCAGACTTCTCAGCATCTTTGGATATTACCATGTTTCTCTTACTTTGAATGACGTCTTCTATTATTAAAGGTTCATTCTGAAAAATAATCCTGGATGTTTAACCCTTCAGCTGTGTCTGAATATCACCTCTCACGATGATTTGAAACATAGAGAGTCAGACCTTCATGGACAGCAAGTTTGCAACCACCAAGTGAATGAGTTCAGTGTCTGACTTTGATTAAAAATAGAAAAAAAGTCTTTTCTTCAAACATCAAAACTGTCTGGCTGGTTTAGTCATTCAAATACTTTGGTGAAATGATTTGTTAACATGCAGAAGATCACTGTGATTTTGTTTGGAAAAGACAGAAAAGTAATTTCTCTGGGTTCTTGGGTGTTTGTAACAAGTTATTTTTCTAATGTGTTTTCACATTATGAATGACTGTTTCAATCCTTGAAAGTAGATGAAAATAGCTATGATCTGTGCTTGTCAAGCCTCCAGTATTAGCTTGTATCCTGTTCATGTCACAGACAGTGAAAGGAGGAATCTCTGAGACTCATACTGATGACAGAAAAGGAGAAAATGGGGCTTACACATCATTGTTTCATTCTAAGTTGGATCCCTTTCTAGTCTGCACCAGAATTACAAGTCAGTTAAACTAATTATCAACATTTTCTTTAACGTCTGAGGCCCACAATCCCTGTCAAAGGCTTTGTCTAAACTGTAACACAGCTGCCCACCACTAGTGGCCACTGTAGTTATTCCTAATGACTCAGGCATGACTCTGTACTTGTAATCACTGCATGGGCCCAGGAACACTTCCACAAATCATTGTCTGTCAACACAGTTGGCTGTAGCATCCACAAATGCAAGTTAAGCTGGATCATGCAAAGAAGAAGATATATGTGAACATGATCCAGGAACCCTGCTGTCTTCTCCAGGCTAAAGCTAATTAAAAATGGACTGAGGCAAAACGGACTGTTGATAACATGAGAGGGGATGCTACACAAACGCAAACATGGCCCTGTCATTACTTTTTTGAGATGTGTTGGTGCCATTAAATTCAAAATGAGCTATTTTCATTAAATAGTAAAATGTCTCATGTTGTTTATGCATTAATATGAATAAAATATGTGTTTAAGAGATTTGCAAATCCTTACATTCTGTTTTATTTACATTTTACATGACATCCCAACTTCTTTGGAATTTGGGTTGTTGATGAAGGCCAGAATTTGTGCTCACAGCCATGTAGAAAAGGAGCTGATAGGCTTTAGATTAAAGGTTTGTTGACTCAACTACAACTCTGGGAGAAACAATTTTAATGCTCATTTTCTAAAGAAGCAAATGAGGAATATTCACCAAAAACAGCATCTCAGAAACATTTTCATTATAGTTGAAACTTGAGATGCCTTAGAAGAGAAAAATGTTGATTTGGCATCAGTTGCAGGAAGATATTTTGTCGTTGATGTCAATCTACATCCTGCTGAATATAAACACACCTTTGATAACCTGTCTCCTCTTTATATTTGATGCAATAAGGAGAAATCTCTCTTCCTGAAGGAATGACGTTCACACTTTGACTCCATCCTGCAGCACTGGTTTGATAAATACCTCTTGTGGGTTTGGGGCAGAATGCGTGAAAAAATCTGGAGAATAGGATTAGTAAATGGGGCCCTGCAGAGCTTTGTTGCCTTGTCAAAGTCAGAAAGCTTCATGGAGCAGCAGATAAAGTCAGGATTTTAGAGTAAACATGGGAACCAGAGGGCGACACGCTGCTTTAAGTGTTTAAAGACGACCTGGAGAGACGCTACGACGTGATTTAAAGCCACACGCTGCAGGCTGTAAATCCACTCTGACCCTCAGCATGGACAGGATTAATTTAGGGTTATCAGAAGGCAGAGGTCATCGACCTGCAGGGTGTTCGATGAGGGAGACGACGGGATGTTTAAACACAGAATCACAGAGGACATTAGGGCTGTGGCGTGGACCTTATTTTTTAATCATTTTTATAAAACCGCAAACAAATCCTTTGATTTGATCAATACTGGCATCAAATGTACTGATTTAACTAGAATTACTTCCTGCTTCTTTTGGGCCTGAAGAGACACAGACCCTTTAGAAAACAACTCATCAAAGCAAACACACTAAATGTATTATATATAATCAGAATAATATCATATCATTATTCTAAATCCTGTTGGTTCTTTACTCTCCGTTCTGCTTGCTGATCCCAGCTCTCTTCTCTTTAGTTCTCTCACTCCAGTATTGTAACGTTACTTTATGTGCTCTTTCCTTTTTATCTGTAACCTATAACTGGGCGGAACAATTTAGATTTCCTTTAAAACTTATGTGCAATCACAGCAGCCACTGAGCAAGACATTTTCAAAGAGGGAAATATCGTAAACATTACAGCCCTGATGCTACAAAAGTGGCATTAAAGACAGGAAAAATTACTGGAGTGCTGGCATCATCATAAGTCTGGTTCTGCTCCAGGTTTCTGCCGGTTAAAGGAAGTTTTTTCCACTGTAACTTTGCTAAATGTGTCTTAGTGGTGAGCTCATGGTGGATTAAAATTCAGTCTTTATTCTAATAAATGAAAGAGTCCAGTCTAGACCTGTCATCTTTGTAAACGGTTTTGAGATAACTTTGGTAATGAATTGGTGCTATGAAAATATTTTGATGCATCTTTTATGTTCACTCTGACTCAAGGATGAACTAATAAGATTTTGGAGTTCATATGTTGAAAGGTCAGGGCTCTTACTTAGAGCATTTCCTTCAATCACACTACCCCAAAAAACCAGCCCTTCTTCTTGACCGACCATTGTACTTTAACCTTCGACAGTTTTACAGAGCCAAATCCTGGAGGACAATCTTACTCAGAAGAGAACTTGAGGTTGGGAGGAGATTTATTTTCCAGTAAGACAATGGCGCATACAGCAAAAGCTACACAGAAATGGAAAAATACAACAAGGTCAATGTTCTGGAGTGGCTAGGTCAAGCCCAGACCTTAATCCAATAAAGAATATGTGGCTGGACTTGAAAAGGGCTGTTCACACCTGATCCCCGTGAAACCTGGCAGAGGTTGAGCATTTTTGCAGAAAAAATTGCATTGCCCAGATGTGCAAGCCTGAATGCTTGACATTACTTTGTAGAAATCTGTTTACAACTTAACGTTATAGAGGTTTTTTTTTAAATTATTTTCTTGTCTTAAAAGCCAACTTTTATTTGACCACGATAGATCAATTTTTCTGTTGTGTTATGCTGCTCTATTACCAGTGGTATTGCAGCAATAAGTCTGTGTTCATAAGCTTTGAGAGAATGTGCAGAAATATGAATAAAATGACGGCATGGTACAGACAGAGAGCTCCATCTGTATTTCTTTCAAATGTAGAGTGTAATGAGCCTTTAGACGGGCTTAGGCTTCTTTCATGAACTTTCTCAATAATGCTATTTTTCCTAACAAGTTGTTGTGACCTTTTCATGTGATTCTTCCATAGTAGAATACTGTTGCTGTGTTATATACATGAACAGTTAATTATTCATTGTTGTGTATTGTTCAGCAGTGAATAAATGCTGATAAACATGGCGGGAGATGATCGCTCACCTTTAAAGGATCCGTCGTCCTACTCGGGGGAAATCTCCGTTTCCTGGTGCACCACCACTTTGGTAACAGACATGTCAGGGTGTTGCTCCTTCGCTTCTCTGATGGCCTGAGCCAGAGCCTGAAGACAAAAACACCGTCTGCTTTATCAGAACGTGATTAATGAGCTTCATTAAATTGACTTTCATGGAGAACAGATTCAATTCAATGAGGCTCCATGGAGCAAATTAAACATTAGGATAACTCCATCTTTACCTATCTGCTACATCTGTGGTGATATATGAGTACGAAAATGTTTAACTGCCTGTTCAGTGCAGAGCTTTGAGGAAAACAGCTTTTTCTTTAAGGATGGTTTCACATTAGAGACTGGGAATCTGAGCATACTTCACCTCAGAGTCTGGTTCTAAATGGTCAGTGAGACACAAGCGTACCATTCTCGGGCATGGTCTGAGGCATGATTCATATGTACTAGTAGTACGCTAGTGAACACGACCATGCCCAAGTACATGGTACTCACTAGGTAGATCCCTCATATCCCACTAAACATTGGATGTCTACAGGACGTGCAGATCCAATCTGCATGTCATTCTGACCTCCAAATCAAGTAATGGATCTGGACGTCAAAGTGCGACCTCTCCTGGACGTTGATATGCAGTTCAATATTTGAACACTTGTGTAGTCGTTTTTTTTCAACGTCTTGTGGACGTGAACGTCAGGTGCAGAATATTGACATAAATTAAAAAGCGCATGAAATAGACATTATTCAATATACTGCTCACACCAGCATTTTCTTCTTACACACATATAAATATATTTACTGAAATTAAAACAAACGTTTTCTCAGGCAACCACGCAACCTCAGCGACCAAGGTAACTGCTTACAAGTGGAGTGACAGAAGCTAATCTGCGCAAATGTGAAACCATCAGCAGGAAAAATGACGTATGTCTTTTGTTTAACTGGAAGCTCACGCTGCCTGCCAACGGCAGACACACAGACTTGGTCGGACCGTTAAAGAAATACAAGCTTAAGTCAAAGGTAAGTATATTTGACTGCAGGTTACCTTGTATGTTCTATAATGTCAATAACAGTCATTGTTGCAAACCAGTGTCCACCTTTTGTGCTTTTGTGGGGGTAAACAAAGATAGCGAACGCTAACAAGTACTATCCCAGCCCAGCTAGCCAAATTTTCAATAAACTCAAACGTTACTGGCAGATACTAAGTCATGAACCCGCGTGTCAAGAAATTTTCAACTAGGAGACACCGTTAACATTATTTTAGTCAGAAAGCAGATTTTATAATGTAGTATAACTAACACCACACTGGGAGACACAGTTAAGTGTTTTTATCAGCAGCTTTTTATGCTTTGATGTAACGTAGTTGCGGCATCTCCACACAAATTGGCGTGAGCGCGTGCCCGCAGTGAGGATACCGATCAAAATAAATGTCCTGCACTTTACCTAGAAAACAACATTGATGACGAAGAGCAAGGATGTGATGGCAGAGTCTTTGGAAGCTTTTAGAAGAAAGGCGATGCCGAGTGCGTCTGTGTAAAAGTTGCTGTCAGGGAGTTCGACTTCCCAACTCTTCGTCATACCCGCCCCGAGGGATCATGTGCCTTTCCCCAGCCAGTGAGAGCGACACGCCCTGCTAGACATAAGTGTATGTGCTTAGCTGTGAACTGGCATTGTCGTACACAACAACAAATAACAGTCATATAAAATGTCTTTTAATCCGAATGTTACTTCATCAATATCGTGGGATGTCTTTGCCGGGATTTATGAAATTTAATTCACGGACATAGATCCAATAGTAAACGCCCTTTCCCCATTTTTATGCAATATTAATCATATAGCCTATTGCAGCTAGCTCTAATGGGAACCACAATCGTAGATCCCAGAATGTTTTCCAGGTCATTTTGTCTACTAATGACAGACTTTGACATGTCCTGCAAAGCATTCTGAGATCTAAGATCTAACATTTTGACACTGAAATGAAAAAATACATGTTTAAGTCATACTTCCTGCACTGTGATCCTTAAGTTGTGTCAGTAAAATGTTTTTCTTTTCCTTTGTTTTTTTATTTGTTTTTTTTTCATTCTGTTCCCAACAGCTGCAGCAACTAGCTCATGTTGGACCATAAGGACAGAGTCCACAAAGTTATTCACTGGCTCTTCACAAGTTCTCCAATGGCCTGCAATACAAGATGCTGTACTGAATTTACTTGGAAGGAAAAGAAGATGTTGTCTGAACACATGCAGCCGAACATCTAAACGTGATTCAGCGAAAAGAGGGGATGGAGTCATGCAATTTGATAACACAGCAACTGACGACTTTATAAAGACAAACGCTTCAGAGCATTTAAAGCATGTGCCACAAAGAAGTGGAGGGGGGGAGGTTCACAGTCACTCAGGACTGATTTTTTCATTTTCATTAGGGCAATCTGGACCACATTTGGACTACAATTAGCTCCTATATGGAGGTGGACGTCATTAATGGATGTTCACTCGACGTCGGAAAAAAGATGTCGTCTTGAGTAACAGTCTGCCCTTTCAGGGGACCAAAATTAGATGTGCAAAAATGACGTTGAAAAGACGTTGTTTGAACGTGTCTTTGCGCAGTGGGATTAGACACTTTCTCCAATCATTTACCTTGTCGTGATCGATCTCAGTGTCTCCGGTGATGACGATTCTTTTCTCGATGCGAGTCTCAGAGATTCCTCCTTTCACCGTCTGCAACACAGACAAGTCAAAAGCTAAAACACAGGCTTTACATGCACATTGAAACCCTACTTTTTAGTATATTCGGCACAACTTTGGACGAGAAATGATAAGATATTTGGACCAAATGTGGATCAGAGTAATTCAGGAAAAAACTTCTAGGTGACATGCTTGGTCTTTCTGTGTTTAGCAATGTCTTATTTAAGAATTGGGTAGCAGCAACAAAATAACAACTAAAATAAACATAGGAAATTTCAGAATGCACAAATTCAAGATTCTTTTCATGTCACAGAGATAGATGGAAGGATGTTTCTATCAATGAAAGCATAAACCCCTGCCTTCTGATGACACATTCATAGAAAAAAACAAAGACCATGGGATTTAAAAGCAAATATCCCAGCTTTAAAGAACAAAATTTCATATTAAAGTACATAAAATAGTAGAGGTTGTTTCAATGAGAAGCAGTAGACGGTGGCGTTTAATCGCTCTCCTGCAGTATCTTAAAGAGCCTCCCACAGGTTCAATAACAACAGCACAAGTGATTGAAAGCATGGATCTATCACAGTGGGATAGTAATTTACTCTATTGATTAGTATTGACTGAGGGTTAGGGGGTCAGGGTGCTATGGGTGCAGTAAACAGACCTTGGTGAGCTGGATGGTGGTTGGTATAGGGGGCTGCTGGTGCAGTAAACGGACCTTGCTGATCAGGGTGGCGGCGGGTATGGGGGGCTGTGGGTGCAGTAATCAGACCTTGGTGATCCAGGTGGTGGTGGGTAAAGGGGGATGATGTTGCATTAAAAAAGACCTTCGTACCTTCGTGGTCTGAGTGGTTGTGGGTATGGGGAGCTTTGGGTGCAGTAAACTGACCTTGGTGATCTGGGTGGTGGTGGTGGTGCTGATGGTCTCTGAGGTGATGGTCTGGGCACTCAGCAGCACTCCTGAGTCCCTCTCTGCAGGCGTGTCCACGGGCTGTGGGAGAGAAACCTTTTAAATGTTAGATGAGAACCTCAGAGTCAAACATTTCAAGCAAAACATTTTTATTATAACAACGAACATGGCTGCTCAAAAATTACTCAAACACTATAAAGGTATTACCCCAGAATGTTTTAAGCATCAAACATTTATTTTCCTGCATTCTGGTCTATTTTCTGGGAGCAGTTTGTTCACTTTCTGCACCTCTTTAATATCATGATTAATGCCCTTTTGGTTTAAATTTATTCTAGTGTTCATCAGGCAGATTTTCGAACAGTGACATTTATTTCAAACATGAGGCCTATAACCAGAATTCCTACCACTCCGCCTTAATATAAATAGCTTCTGTTCATATATATATTTATGAGTGGTTTGCTTATAGACTGGTAAAAATGACAAAATGAGCAAATTTAAATACAACCCAGAATGGTATTAATTTCTGTGACACATAGTCCTATAGTAAAGCAGAACATCTATTATTAAATAATATCTATCATAACAACCGATGTATGTATACAATACAATACAATTCCTTATGTAATTTTTTCAAATGCAATTCCCAGAATTCCCCTCACCTGTGCTGACTCGTATGTGATGGTCTTGGTCTCAGTGTGGACTAAGGGGACATCTTTGTAGATGACGCTCTCTCTCAGCGAGTTGGTGACGTCTGAGATGGTGATTGTCTGAGTCTTTAGCACTGGAGACTGTAAGGATCAGAAAAATCTGTCAGCAACAAAATCTAACAAGAGTCACATCAAAAATAACACTCATACCAATCATGCATCTCTCACTCTTCAACTGTTTCTTTAGCCTCTATAGGTTGTTTGTAGTCACACAATTCCAACTATACGTGAGGGTCAGATGATCAGGAAGTGAAGAACAGTGGTTATGAATCAATGTGAAATTACTACATCCATTGGATATGATCCCTACATTTTACAAAAAGAGATTTTTACCACAAATTAACGGAGTTACCTGGCATGAAGGTGATCAATAGCACTAATGACTAAGTACTGCAGACCTCCAACTACAACTACACTTCTAGACCGATGAAGGGAGATCCGAGTCTAGAGGAGGCTTGTACTAAGCCAAGAAGCTAGCTGAGCATCTTTAACCGCTTTTTTATTTTTGTTTGGTCATAAAGATGCTTTCAATGGAAACACTGATATACTATGAAGACATTATACCTTCTGGGGTACTGGTTAGATTGAAATCACAACTGGGGGCCTAGACTAGCCTGCATGCAAAAGGCAAGGATAGAATATTCTGTAAACTTTAATGGCAAGGAGGAGGGTCAGATGTGATACAATACAACACAATGTAATAAGACACAATACGATAGGGTATATATGATGTGATACTATACCATATATGAAACAATGCAATACAACATGATAAGATACGATATGGTAAGATATTTGATACGATACGATGGATTTGATCAATGGAATATAGTATGATGTGATATGATACAATGCCATGGGATGGATAAAATATGATGTTGTGAATCCTATATAAACTGATACAACATGACATGATCTGATAAAATCTGATTTGATCCAGCATGATAAAATTTGATCTGATATAATAAAATGTGCAACACAGTGTTTTATATCGATATCAAAGCCATGATAGGATTTTGTATCCAGTCAATCCAGACTTAAGCCATGGGTGGATTCTGACGGAAACTGTTTTCTTATCCATAAACAATCTTACATCGTGACTGTACACCCAAATATTTTTTACTCAGCTTGAAGAGGAGTTGATATCTTACTTGTCCTCTTAGTCTCTGCTGCTAATTTTTAGCTAGGGCATTGAGGGGGAATTTAAAAATAAAGGTGCAGAATTATAATACCAATATTTATGCATATCAGCTCTAAAAAGACCTAAAACTGTCGATCACAAAACTACAACAGTAGCACCGAAATGTGTTTTTGACTCTGATAAAACCATAGCCAACAGTAGTTCATAAACTCATACTATGTTGATAACATACCCTCATGCTGTCACTGAATGACACGGAGCTTAAAGATTGCACAACATGAACAATTAAGTATTTAAATGTTTATCCCAAGTAGACTAAAAGATCATCATGAGCATGCAGGGAAAGAAAGGTCATATTTACTTCTGACTAGGACAAATAAGGTCAAATAAATCCATATGATCTGATGCATTTATTATTTTGATTACCAATAACACACCTTACTGAAGCGTTAAATCAACACTTTAAAAGTTAAATCATCCAAAGAAAGAAATCAGAGTCAGTCCATCAGTTAACATTGAAAAACAACATAGACGTTTCTGTAATATCACAGTGAAAAGTTCAGGCCGACAGAGTCAGAATTATACAAGAATCAATGACATTAAGTCATCAGCAGGACATACACATGCAGATCATTTTAGGGATGAATGCAGCTCAACAGCAGCATTGTAAAGTTTCAGGTCAGTCCCAGCAGAATATCACAGGGTAAACATTTTACTCTCCCAGAGTTCATAATACCCATAATACCCAGCTGTAATTTGGGATAGTTAGTGGACAGTATCTTAGAGATCATAGTGAAAGCTTAGAGCTTCATCTGCACCACCGGTTCCCAACCTCGAGTCCGGGCCAACTTTAGATTTGCATCTATTTTTCAAAATCATAATTAGACACATAGTGTATGATTTATACATGGCTCTGTCTGAAACGAGGGCCTTTTCTGTTGAGATTTAAACAACAAAAACATTAATTAATATTGATTAATATTCAATTTTTCCCCATGGGTCCTGGGGGGGCAGGGTCTCAGCTTTTTTTAGATACTGGGCTCTAAAGAGGAAGGATGGGAACCAGTGGTCTACACCACAGTTATGGTATTCATAAAGTGTCCACGGTGACAATGGTTGATCTGATTTGAAATGTAGTTTAAAAATTCAAATAATACACCTAAAAACAAGCAGAAAAGAAAAAGTGATAACAGAAAATTATGAAAGAGTCATCAAACTCTAAGTTAAATTTGATCTAACACAGTAGGGTCATACAGTTTTGGCCTGAAGGATTCTCAGAATTATTTTGATTACCACCAAAGTCACGATAATCAATCATGATTGTTTATGTATTTTAAAGACTTGTTTATTTGTTTGGCACTAACAGTGAGGGCCAAACATGACCCATTAATGATCAGTGTTAACATACATAAGTATAAAGCACAACAAAAAGGAGGTCATCTTCATCCAGACTGTCTTTAATAATCTGATCATTTAGCTTCATATGACAGCTCTAGGAACACATTTAAAACTTAAGTAATCACCATTGATTATTTTTCCTTGATTGTGAGAATGCCAAAATTTAGATAGTGATTAATATTCAATTAATTGTGCAGTGCTAACCCACAGTAGGGAAATCCAACCACCAGGGAGCTTTAAATCATAACAATGACATAAGATGACAGCTCAGCTTGGCCCACCTCTACTCCTCACTTGTTTGACCTGAGAATAAAAGCTGCTCTCCATATTTACTAAACAGTTGACAAATGTTTTGGTCTAATTGATGAATTTCACATAGCGTGGGAGAAAAGCTGTTAAAAGTGGACTTCCTGGTTTAAGCTGCAAGCAAAACATTATGGAATTGTTCTCAGCCCAAACCAGGATAGGCACCATTTTTTCTTTTCTATTGTCACATTATTTTGAGGGGTTTCACTTTTAACTGTCAGATAAACTGAATCAATGTTGTAGCAAAACTCAAAACCCCACTCAAACTTTTCTGATTTTTTCTTATATTTTTGCATTTAAACCAGCCTTTGTGCTCTGAATCATCTCCTTGTGCTTAGCTCTTCTCTATTCTCTACATCAGTGGAGTGGTTCGCAAACTTTTTTCCTTAGGACCCCCCTACTTATATCTAAGATAAGCTTAGTCCCCCCATAACACACACGAAAAAAAAAAAAAAAAAAAAAAAAAAATTTACTGTTTTTATTGACAAAATCCCAACATAACAGGCCTACCTGAACTTGTTCTTGACAAAAGATCTATCTATAAACTTATATGGCGGTCTATCAGGGCCACTCTAAACAAACAAGGGTCCATTCATTTAAATGAAAAAAATCTAAACTCTCAAGTTTAAATTATTCTTAATTCACAAGGGAAAAAAAAGACTTTAAAAGTTGTAAATGTACATGAACCAGTACGTCTTTTTGAATATCAAACCACTGTCTTCTGCTTGGTTTCTTGTAAAGTTTATACTTTACACAGTTTAAAATTTCTGATTTTAAAAACTTGATGTTTTTGAGTTTCTAGTGTCAAAATTTAAGACCTTTTTTCCAACTTGGAAATTTCATGTTAGTCTTATGAGTTTCCAACTTTTTAAACTCTGAAATACTGAGTTTGATTTCTTATTTATATATACAACTTTTTTCACTTTTGACAACATTAGAGCAGACAGTGACCTTCAGGTTTCACAGCAAAAGTTTGAAGTAAAATCTGAGCTCTAAATAAATAAATGTTATAATGAGCTCTTGAGTTTTGTGACAGTGTTGATGCCATACAAGACAGCTGAAGAGAAAGGACATGCACCAAATCAGGATCAGGATTGGATCTTGCCAGTGGGATGAAGACTGCAACTGTACACTCTACCAACAAGCCAAACCAGCGCCTGGGACGCCCTTTTTAACAGCTTTTCTCTTTCATTATGTGATGCTAAATCAGTTTGTTAGTGTTTGTTAAATACAACTTATTGAGAGACCCTTTCATTGAACAGAGTCCTTAAAATGGAAATATTTACCATTTTAAGACAAGTTTATATTGGTCTCAGAGGTCCCCAAAACATATCTGTGAAATTTGGTATATTGGATTTTTGCATGTCTAAAAACCCCTCTGTTTCAGCCCTTCTCAGAACAAGCCATTTTTGTGTCTGTGGCTTCAAATGTTAGTGAGCTCTCTGACTCCACCCCTGACAGGAAATACATGTGGCTCTCCTGATGCTACAGACACTTTGATCCCATGTTTAGGACCTGACTGGGATTCAAACCATCAATCTCCCAGACCATAGTCAGCAGGGTAACCCACTGAGCTATCCAGCATCTCAGCTGGTAGCTGGGGGAGGATCAGGAGAGGAGAGTGGAACTCTCCTCCAAGTGGGGAGGGCCAACCAGACCTGGGGGCGGGTGCTTACTCTCCATGTGAGGTCACTAGGGTTAAAATCTGAGAACAGCTTGTTTCAGCACATATTTTCTAAAAGGTGGAGAAAGAGAGGGTGGAAGGGAATGGATTTTTCTGGTACTTGAGGGGATTTTGGACAGGTCAGGGGGACATATTTTTGTTGCAAAAGCCTGAAAAAGTGATTTTTGCATAATATGCCCCCTTTAAATCAAAACATGAAAGTAGTGGAGGTTGGCGGAGCTGAGCAGTGGTCTACCTAAACTGGAAATGTCAAGTAAGGAAGCAACCTTGGAGTTTTGTTTTACAGGGATGAACTTTGGTGATTAAAAGCTCAGCTGATGTCAGAGAATAATCATGGTCCATAACAACTAAGCAGCACAAAACATGAATGAGGTACAGCAACAGAACAGTAGCTTCCTGCAGTACAGGCTTCATTATGTAGCAGCCTTATACATAACATCCAACATCTCCAAAGTAAAGATAATCAAGCTGTCAGTCATGGTTTAGAGAAATATTTAGTGCATTTCAGTGCAGAAATTCCACGTATTGGTCCTTTAACAGATCTGAAAAGGAGTGGGAACATGTTAAACCTTTACTCTATCAGCCACAAAAGCTATGACCTATAGGACTTAATCCTACCCCTACATTTCACATCTAGTGGTAGGATGTCCTGATTCTTGTTAGATGGAGAGGTAGGGTGAAATCTAGGGCCACATGGCTCTTTAAATGTATATTTTCTGGAGGAACACTCCAAACCCTTTGTTAAAGGAAATCTCCAAGAATGCCTTGTCATCCGCAAGATTTGTCCAGTCGCTGTCTCGTCTGTTAACATAAACGCAGTCTTGGTCTACTGATTGCGTGTCAAGAACTTGAAGGGTCGTCCCATTTAATGGACAAAGATTACACCACTACACCTCGTTACTCTGTTGAGGGTTAAGTGGAACTAGGAAATCAATGGGTAGGGGTAAAAGTTAGAGATGGGACTGAGCCAAAGAGTCCAGTTATTTAAAGTCATGTCTACTTAACATGCTGACTTCCTGTTTTTAACAAACGTGTTTTTTTTTATAGGGCTGTTCTTATTAAAGGTTAATGAAGAGTGGATGTTTAGACTGCTTCCAAAGCAGCCTCTTTCTTTGTTGAACTCTTTGTTCCCTCAAAGGTCAGCACTGTCTGTTCGACAGCACAGATTTGCATGCCAAGTATCTCCACAGTGCCTTCTGTTCAGATCTCTCTTCTTCTGTAACAGGATACGGGACAATTTCATTAAAAAGATCCGAACAGTCCGATACTCTGCTGTTTTAGGAGCAGCTGCAGGATGAGTCACAATCCTTTGGGCAGCATTTTAAAAAGCCCAGCCTGCATTTAGGAGAAAAGTTGCATAATGTAGCAGACAAGACAACAAACACTTTCAACAGTCATGCAACAAACCAGCAGTGAAGTCATGTAAACAAGTACACCGTGCTGTAAGAGTGCAACGGCTTTGGTTTAAGGCCTTAGAAGGACAGTACTGGGCTGATCCTACATGGTGTTACATATCAGTTTGTATTAAATACAATTATACCTAATCTGCACTGGGTACTGGATCTTAATTTCCGATAAGACAAAAAACATCTACAAATCACATTGTATTTGAATTGATGACTTTCTTTCATGTGTAGTAAAAATGTTAGTTTTTTTGGGAAAGCCTTTGAAAGTATCTAAACAACACCAATTTGATGTTGTCATGCTGCACACTGGAAACTGCCTTCCTTGTTTATCATAGACCGAAACAGATCACTCCTAGAAAGTGTCGGCAGTCTGAGAGCCTTGACTTCTTGGCATGCATGATGAAATGAAAATCAAGCCGCCATGCATACAGTCTAAAACAGCCATCAGAGTGTTCGCTCCACTGTAGCTTGTTTGCTTCACAAATGAAAAAAATATTCACTGCTGCATTATTCCTACTGACTGTGTTCACACTACAACACTGTAAAGAGCGCCAAAGCAGACACCAACAACAAGGAGCTCACCGTGGGTCTTTACATGGCCGCCTACTTTTACCACTGCATAGGTAAACTAATGCAATGCACTTTACATTGTAGGATGGCTCCAGCATGCTGCTTAGCTAATTAACATACACTCCTCTCCAAAAGTATTCGAACAGTAAGGCCAATTCCTTTATTTTTGCTGTAGACTGAAAACATTTGGGTTTGACATCAGAGAAGAAGAAAGAAACCACTGGTGTACTCAGTAACAGAAGTCAAACAAGTAGACCAAGGAAAACAGCAGCTGATGACAGAAACATTGTGAGAGCTGTAAAGAAAGACCCTAAAACAACTGTTAGTGACATCAGCAACAACCTCCAGAGGACAGGAATGAAGGTATCACCATCTTCTGTTCACAGAAGTGAAGATGCAAACCTCTGATTAGCAAGAAAAACAGGAGGAGGGCCAGGCTGGAAATTTGCCAAAAAGTTCAGAAATTAGCCTAAAAAACTCTGGGAAAAAAGTTTTATGGACTGATGACACAAAGATGATCCTTTACCAAACTGACAGAAAGGCTTAAGTTTGGAGAAAGAAAGGATCTGCTCATAATCCCAAACATACAAGCTCATCTGTGAAACACAGTGGAGGTACTGTCATGGCTTGGGCTTGCATTGCTTCTTCCGGGACGGGCTCATTAATCTACATTGATGATGTAACACATGATGGCAGCAAAATGAACTCGGAGGTCTACAGAAACATTTTGTCTGCCAGTTTAAAGAAAGATGCTACCAAACTGATTGGGGTATCATTCATAATAGCAAAATAATGACCCAAAACAACAATGGAGTTCATCAGGGGCAAGAAGAGGAAGGTTTTAGACTGGCCAGGTCAATCTCCAGACTTAAACCCTATAGAGCATGCAAAGTGTGGTGATGTCAGTGGATCACAGGCTTGATGCAATTACTGCAAACAAAGGATTTGCAACTAAATATTCAGTCTTATTCACTTTAAACTATTTTAAGTCTATCTGTTCCAATAACTTTGCTCACCTAAAAATTTGGTGTTCCGTTGCAAATAAAGCTATCTTCTAAGTTATGTATCAGATCCAGATGTAAATACCAGGAAATAAAAGCTCAAATGTTAATCTCTTGTCTCATACTCATCTGTTGATGTCCACCTCACATATTTTCAGTCAACAGCAAAAATAAAGGAATTGTTCTAAAACTTTTGGAGAGGAGTGAATCAACAGTATGACTTGTGGGCTGACTTGGAGCATCAGCATTTGGGCAAATGGTATCCTTGTAAACGGTATGACACCAATCACAAATATACAGCAGTTAACAAACTTGTATATCAGTCCATGCATTAGTGGGGCTTTTAATGCTCTGCTGTTGTTATGGTGTATCGTGTGACCGTGCTAATTGATGTTATTTGAGAACATTTCTCTAAGTTTTACAGACAAATTAGTTTTGAGATTCTGATGAAATAAACAAAGAGCTATTCATGAGTTCTCTCAGTGTTTTCTGTTGAAACTATGGTAATTATTTACTGAGGCAGCTAAAGGTCACCATTAAACATGGTCACATTTTAAATCCTAACACTGCTGCATAGGATCCAGCTGCAGACCCAGGGCCCCTGTCTCGACAAGAGCTCATATACTGCTGCATCTAAAAATATTAGAGTATCATGCAGAAGTTCATAATTACTTCAAAAAGTTAAACTTTTAAAATTCTAGATTCATCTCAATCAATATAAAACATTCCAGGATGGGTTTTTTTGTTTGTTTTGTTTTAATGTTGATGATTTCAGCTTACAGCTCCCAAAAATTGAAAATCCATCATCTCAAAATATTACAATATAGTGAAAAAGTCAAATTTGCAAAGGATTCCTGAGTCTTCATTCTCTCGTTCTGGTTCAGTTCATACAACCATAATCATGGGGAAGACTGCTGACTTGATAGTTGTCCAGAAGACAATTATGGCACCCTCCATGAGGAGGATAAGCCACAGAAGGTCACTGCTGAAAGTGCTGGCAGTCCTCGGAGGTTCTGTCGCAGCATTTTCATGGAAAGTTGATTAGAAGGGAAAACTGTGGCATAAGCAACAGAGCTGAGCTCAGCCTTCAGATGATTGCTAAACAAAGCAGATTCAAGAACTTAGAGGAGCTTAATTTTTAGATTGTGAATTTTGTCATGAGCTGTAAGGCATAGTCATCAAAATAATACCAAAAATGAAATATTTTACTTTTTAGGTGATGAATATGAAAGTTTTACCTCTTAAATAAACTCATATGAACTTTCTAATGATATTCTCATTTTTTCTAGAAGAAACATTCACTACCTTGACAGAGCTGTTGTTTAGCATTAGCATTCATCCAAATCGTGGGAATTTGTCAAACGGCTGTGTTAAAGGGTGACCTTTAGCTGCCTGTTAAACATTCAATAAAAAAGTAGTCAAATAATGTTAAGTGTAATAAAAAGTGATGTTATAATGTCACTTCTGTTGGTAATACGAGTTCAAGGCTTTATAAAAACAGACTATAGGCCATTGCCGTCACTATCAGGGCTCTATCTGGTCAGGGACTTGGGCTCTGGGTCTGCAGCTGGGTAGTACTGTGTGTTAGAGGCTCTGACAGCAGGATGTGAAAGTAGCTTGGTAAAAGTAGAGATCCTAGTGATGAGAAGGGTCAGCTGGGTCAAATTCTAAAAACTAAACCAGTTGAACCAGTTCACGCCAGAAAGCCCTGTGATGCTCTGCTGACCAGGCAATAAGGGACGTTATCCTGTAGGTATGTTCATGCCAATTAGGGTCTGAGCTCTAAAAGGGTGTGAACTCAACTTGAATTCAAACAGCTGGTTGTAATATAAATTGCCATGTAGCCTGCTGCATTAGGCAACTAGAGTGTGACGAGTTAACCAGTGATTTGGTGCACACACTGGTTGATTGTAATCTCTGCTAACGAAGCACTGCAGGGCTCGAATGAAAGCAAGCTGAGTCTTGGCAATAAAGGCATGCTTGATTGTGTCCCACATCAGAGTTGGACTGTCATGGTAACATCTGACCAACTAAAGTGCGCCAAGAATAAAAAACCTTTCTTTAATAGCCACTTTTCCAAACGATCCAGGTGTGAAAGCACCCGGGAGAAAAGGCATCATCTTGATCCAGAGCTCTACATTGTTGCAACACTGTTGTATTCCTCTCCATGCATCACATAAAGCCAAAGTTGACATTTTTTGCCCAATCACAGATGCATGCTTCAACGGTAAATGAGGTCAGAATCAGCGTCAGCTTCACTAAATATTGGTGTAAAGCTTATAAAATAGCCGTGATGCTTTCCTGAGTAACTTCCCGTTTCCACTGATGTATTGGTAACGTACGCTAGGCCTGATTGTCTCCTGATACTTGGTCCAACATTAACACTAGGCTAATGCCTGTCAGTCATCACAGCATGAAGATTTTTAGCAAGCTTTGGTCTACTGACTGACTGTACATGTTTGATAGGCTGTGCTGGCTGAATAATAGATATGTCCTTATTAAGTTCTTACTTAACTTGTTTTTCATGCAAGTTACTGCATTCATGAAGCACTGGTGCTGGGAATGTCATCAACAATGCTTTGGAAAATACCTAATGGACAATTCAGGAGTGAACTCAAAGTCAAAGCAAAGTATTTCTTTAAACAATGCAGTCAACACCTTTTTACAAAAAAAAAAAAAACAAGAATTCTCCAGCAGCTCTTGGCCGATTTACTTTGTTGCTGCTACCTGGTATGTTAATGTTGGCTACTGCTTGATAAAATTTGTCATTTGCGCTACTGCTCCTTTGTTCCTACGCCCTTCAAGTGGTTCATTAAATGGTTAATATGCTGCTTTTTTAACCTGGAGCTGTAGCATTACCCTAAGCTCGTTTAAACCTCATATATGGTTAGGTTACTCTTGGTAACAAAATGACTCCAGAGAAGAGGGTTTTCAACCAGCTCACGGAAAATTATTACATGACTTCATGATTGATCAACAACTGAAAACACAATGGATAGTGAAAGTTTTGAGGGGACATATTTAAGGCTACATAAATCACATTTGGTACTCATTTCTGCTTTCTTTACGAACAAAAAAGATCTGTGGGTTTCAAACATTTCAGCTCTCACAAGTCACATTCATTAGAGGTTGCTGTCTCTTACAGTCCTCCTCTCCTTGGTTGTAGTTGTCTGCCTCTGAGAGCTAACATCATAGATGATGTTAACGCCTGGACTTTTTGTCTTAAAAAGTTTGAAAAACATCAACCCTATGGTGCAAAGTCAAGCTCTAGACATCCTTTTTTCAGAAAAACCTGGGCTTTAAGAATATGCATGCTCCAGTAATGACACTAGAATTTTTTAAAAAGTTACAGGACAATAAGGACAGAAGAAAAAACTAAACAGAAATTAAAACAAAGCTTAATGTATGATGTACGGTAAACAATAATGACTTTTGTTTGTTTTTGCACAAACTTGCTCTCTCATCTTTTGGGGACCAAACAGTGAAAAAATAATCATTTGTCTTCAAAATATTCACATATTTACAAAAAAAAAAAAACCTCCTTTGAGAAATTTGACCAATCATTCAAAGCATTTCCTGTCTTCAGTGAATCGTAGGGACACATCACAGCCTCTCTGTGTCTATTTCTTTCCATTATGAGTCATTCAAGCTTTCTTCCCCGGTTTCTAAGTTTGTGCACTTGCGCTGTTCAGCAAAGCCTGACGTGTTGACGGAACAGCCTCTGTCTTGATTATCACCTTGACTGTCTTGGGTCACAGGATGAACCACTTAGGTAACCAGTGTAACAGTATTATTTCCAGTCAGATGGACATGGACAGCTACCTTGCTTGACCAAGCACATATAGAGAGAGAGAGTTTTTTGAGAGGAAATGCAACTCAAGCAATAAGTGATCCTGCCCATGCCCATCCTAGTGAATGCAGCTTGTTTATTGTCACTGTGCATCAGCCCTCCTGACCATCAGGAAGGCTGGTACTGTGTGGACAATCTAGAGAACTGGGAGAAATCCTTGTTCTCCAGATTAGCCATCCCAGCTAACTCATAAACTCACAGTGTCTCTCGCACTATGTTGAACAGACACTCCTGATTCAGCTATAGAGGTCACTGCTGCTTTATAAAACACTACTGAGACACGAAACTAGAAATCAACAAAGAAGGGGGCTGAGGCCTTGTGTGGACAAGGCCAAAAGCTAGCTATGCATCAGAGGATTACGGGCCCTTTCCTCTGCCCACTTGACCCACTTTGATCACAGGTAGGTGTCAAAAGGATTATTATATTGCTAAATGAGTCCGAGTGTGAGACTTTAAACCATAATTATAAAATGTGTTTTTTAAATATATATATATATATATGTATAGTCATGCCACCATGTCTTTTTTGCACAAGAATAAAAAGCAGAAGATAAAATGTTCAGCAGTTTTTAAAACATTCTTTTTCCCTTTCAAACCAAACACCCAGATAGAAGTCCCTCTTTGTTTCCACTATCTATCCTCTTTTCAATTGCTGATCAATCATCAGAATGTTTGTTATAAGTCAGATCTGTACGTTCATAGCATTCACAAACCAGGAAAACAACATAATAACATCATGACAGCATCTGTGCGTCCCACCCTGAGCATGACGTCTGTGGATAATGGCTGCCGTGTGAATATGGTTGATTATTGTAGCTTAAAGCTCTACAGATGTATACAAAGGTGAAGCAAAGCTTAGTGAGTGGCAGCTGGTTGGTAGCCACCGTGGCTGCTGTTTAAAAAGTTTCAAAGGCTCTTTAAAATGTCTTTGAGTCCTTTTAGGCTGGACTGAGGTGCTTTAAAAGAAGGGGGGAGCCAGAAACATCAAGTAAAAGGAACCAAACAGCGTTGGATGAGGAAGTCTTTAGACGGGCGACGGCACCTTCAGGGTTAAATGTTCATGTATCTACCCCTTTATCTGCCCTCTAAATGAAGGCCAGCCACAGCATGGTGAGTGCCATCACCAGCAGCCCCGACAGGAAAAACGACATCCGGGACGCCTTGATGCGGGCCGGGTTCAGCACACAGGGGTTAACCAAGCTCATCCCCTCGTCAGGGACGTTGATAGCCACCTTCAACATGTGACCATGAGCGAATTCTTCCTCGTCTTCCTCCTCCTCCTCCCCTTCATCTACCCATTCAACATCACTGTCCTCCTCCTCCTCCTCCTCATCTTCCTCCAGTAGGCAGTCCTGTCGGTAGAGCCGCCGTCCCCCAGGGGCTGGGGACAAACTACAAGCTCTTACCTTGTGTCCAAACAGCGTCTGCCTCCCTCGCTGTGCTCAGCAGCAGCAGACCAAGAGAGACAGATAACAATGAACACACAGACAGGCGGGATCACTGACAGAGAAGGGGGGGGGGGGGGCATGAAGGATGGCAGGGTTGGAGGAATGATGCAGCAGGGGATTTAGCAGGAGGGGTACGAGAGAAATTTTTAAATCAAGTTATGGTGCATGAAGACTACAGAAGGTTCTCATGAAGCAGTTCACTTGCAAAACACATCTCTGCTTAAGAGCTACTCGCAGGATGGGGACTGGAGTGTACTAATTTATTGGTAAACAACTTAGAATATTCAAAATCTGATTTAACTTCCTGAGACCAGATTGAGGTGTTTTTATGAGTCAAAGCATGTCCTACCAGTATGCAAGTGCCAGATATAGCTTTGCATCACACAGCATTGGCTGTTCACCATCAACTAAGGCCGAACAGTAAATTCAGATTTAATCGCAATACACTCTCCTGCCATTTTAACATGAGACGCAACATTACTATAAAATTGTTTGCAAAAAAATCCTACATTCCATGTTTTTGTATGTTTTTTCTAATTAAAATCAAAATGGCATAAAAATGATAATTTCCTTCAATTCAATAATGTGTGTTAAATTTGTAATATGAGTGAAGAATAATCACAATTAGATGTTTAGGCATATTATCTGCACTGCTTTTTCACTATTAATACACCTCCATGTTGCATAAAAGCAAAAAATTTGAATTGAGGGCATAGACTCACACTTTCCTTGTTTATCGTCCATGTCAATGAGAGTGATGAAAGAGGAAATAAAAGTGAAACGCCCTGTGCTGATTTGGCTGTTTCACAATAAAGGCATTTAAATCATAATACTAACTGGGGAGATTTCATCTGAAGCACTTTACTGAAACAGTCCGTCATCTGACTTAGGCCCCGTCCACATGGAGAAGAATTCAGGAGTATACGCAAAAGTTTTTGTTGTATCGGCGTTTCATCCACACGGAAACAGCGTTTTGAGAGGCCCTAAATGCTACTTTTTGGAACCGAGTCCCAGAGTGAACAAATCTGTAAACGCTTACTGTTTCGGCTCCATGTGGACAGCCAACCGCATCTTTATTGAAAAGATTGCATCACATATAGCATAGGCCACTTACCCTGCATGCGCATATAGAACCAAAACAACAATGGTGGATTACAGGGTTGTGTTTGTGCTGCAGAAGCTACTGAGCTTGTTATGGCTTTTACAGCAAAATCTGATGCTCCTTTACCACCACCGCGAAAAGCACACACCAGATGTTCTTAAATCCACCGTGGAGAACAACCAGGAGGAAAACTAGAAGAAAATTTGGGGCAGTTTTCTGTGTTCTTCTCTCTTTTGGTGCATTTCCGTGGAAGCCTCGTACAGGCTTGGCATATGTACTACAGCATTTCCAGTTGTTTTCAGAGGCTCCGTGGTTACACAAGAATTTCCTGAAACCGTCCCGTATTTACGGAAAACTTTTTCAAAACGAAATGGAAATATACTGTTTTCGTCTTAGTGTGGACAAAGCCTTAGCATTAGGCTGGCATGGCCCACTGTTACCAGTTATTTATCCAAATAATCCTAAAGTGTGCATGTTTGGTACACAGCTACTAAAAAAATGCACACCAAGACAGCTGGCTGATACTACATGAGTTAATCTTTCATTCTTTAAAAAAAAAAAAAAAAACAATTATAGTATAGACTGACTAGAACTTTGTTAGACATTTGCCCCCTTGTTAAAAATTAGCAAATAGTTACTCTTTCCTTCCCTAAAAGTGGTTAGTTATTTATTTGTTCCTTGTTAACTTGTAGTTAGTTGCTCATGGAAAGTAATTAATTACATTTACTCAAATTACTATAATTGAGTAGGGTTTTTCTAGGTACTTTTTTGACTATATTCTTAAATCAGTACTTTTATTTCTACTTAATTCAGTTTTAACCAGAGTAACTGTACTTTTACTTGAGGGATGCTCTTGTACTTTTTCCACCTTTGTTGACTACACAGTAGGACATAGAGAGAGAATCCACATCAGATCTCAAAACAGCAAAAACTGGAGTGTTGATATCTCAAGGTTTAACATTTTAGAGTGTAATATTGAAGGCCGGCTCAGACTACACGAATTCAGCCAGATTTTGGACCGACTGCAACATTGCAGCTCATCTTTAAAACACCGGCCCAATTTTGAGTGTCGGGAACAACAAATGGTCTTGTAGTGTGACATAATTTACGACACATCCAACGCCCCACAACCACGATCAAACAAGACTGGCATGTCAGGAATTTTCTTGCTTCACCTCTAGTTTGACACCCTGACCTGGCATCAACGATGTGAATCCTGACGCCTTCCAAGTTCTATCTAAAGGAGAGCCAGGACATATTGTTCTCCTCTTGATACATCCATAATTGTTATAATCCAATCCATAATTGTTTCTTGTTGTTTTCTCCTTTTTCAAGCAAAAGACAGCTACACTGTTGTAGAGTGACTGACACTCTTTGACCCTACCTGGCACTCTGTGAACTTGCACACAGTCATGGAGATAGTGGTGTCGTCAGCATACAATGAGCAGTTGGGATCACTCTTGTAGCACCAGGCTGACAGAAGATCTTAGTAATTTTAGAGTCGGCTTTTACTCCATTCTGAGCATTCTGATTTATTTGACAGTGCTGATCCACCAGTGTTAGTTCAACTCTGTAAAGAGTTAATTGATCTAAGCTCCAGCCACTGGATTTCAAACCTAGGGGTATGTGTGGGTCAAGTTTCCCATCATGCCCTTGGGCAGAGTTTTTAGATGTGCTTTATAAGTGTTGATGTTTGTTTGGATGTTTTTCACTGTTCCCTGCTAGGGTTCTTATTGCTTATGTTTCTGGTGGATTGCTGTTGTTTTGGATTTGAGACACATTTGCACCATGAGTGAAGTTATCCACTGAGTTAGAGTCCCCACCTGTGACTTTAGGTGTACCTAAAGGGCGCATAGTTCATATTCTTCATTGGCATGCACTGCTACAAAGTTGACTCTGCTGAGTTACTGCCACTCTGTTATATTGTAAAATAGTTAAACTATGTATTGTGGACCAATATAGACGGTGTCAGATTTAACTCTAAATGAGTTTAATAAACACGGTCATTTTTGCTGCGTATTTAACTTTATTATAGAGGTGTGACTTTACCTGAAAACCTGGTTGGAGATCTGTCCTCTTGTTGTTATTGCCGATAGAGAAAGTTTATTTTACTGTACTGTACAGTAGCTACTCAGAAAAGTTAACTTAAAATTAAATCGTTTTACTTTAGTAGGTTTATAGACCAGCACTTTTACACAGTAACCACAACATTTTAAGTGCAGGTTAAATAATACTTTAAAATGTAAATTTTACATTACTTTCTAGCAGGTAGCTACTCAATTATTACCAAGTAACTAGGCCTATTTAATGTTGGTCATCTAGCAGTTGGTTGCTCTATTGCGTCCTTGGGTTTCTTGAAAGGCGCTATATAAATTCAAGATATTATTATTATTAGTAGTATTATTGTTATCTCTTCACTAAGCTAATTTTGAGGCATCTTTAGTGTGAGTTAACTAGCAGCTAGTAATCCATTAATATTCCCTGTTTAACTTCCAGATACTTACACGTTTGTTCCCTTGTTTACTAGCAGTTTGTAACTCGTTCCATCCTATTTTTTAGCATGTAGTGTTTATACCAATTTTAATGTAAGTTCATTAGCAGTTACTTATTGATTTGTTATGTAGTAAAAATGCCATTTTATCTTAACCTTATGAAGCATTACTGATCTAATGTGATTTCCAGAGGGATGTATTTTATGTAAAACTATCTGCTTGTATAAAACAGCTTCAGCATTAAGGTGCTGCAGGTAAATCCAAAGCTGTGGATATTTAACAGTTAAACATTAATTTGTTTCTGCTGGGAGTAAGGACCAGCAGAGCTGTGAAGTGATATATTATTGGCACCAAATCAATGATATAAAATGTGCATTCAGTATTCAATAGAATTTTTATTGGAGCATGGCAATCAATGCTGACGCTATGGTTTTTGTAAAGACAGCAGGTAAGGACAGTGAGGTGGTCTAAAGAGAGAAAGGAACAAAGGGAGGGGGACTGCTATGAGGATTATTAAATCTTTGCTTCATGGTGGGGATAGGAAAGGCATTTTCTGGCAGCCAAAATGCTAGCTAGTGCAAACTATTTGGCAGTGCAAAGTGGTCTAAATGCCAACAGGAAGGAGAAAACGGCAGAAGATCTGGCAGAACCAGGCCGTGAAATCTGCACTGCCTTATAATTGTATTATTATAGTACAGGCATCTGAGATGATAGACGCTTTGTGGGCACCATGAAGCGTTTTTTAAGATATTTCGGCTCTGGATAAAGGTGATGAGGATGTTTTATTGCACAGTGGGCAGGATGTGTGTTTAAGAATACGCTCTGGGATCTGCAGGAAGGTGATGCAAGAGAGTCTATTTCTATTTTTTTCATCTTATGTGTCATCATGATTTTAGAGCAGTCAGCAATAATATGAAATTGCTAAAATTGTGCCTAAGGCTCTCAGCAAAAAAGTGACTGACTGGATTATAAAGAATAAAAAGTAAAATAAGGTTTCAGTGCAGGAGCTCATGTCTGAGAGAGAAACTGCGTCTTTAAGTTTAGGGTGGAGGGAAGTGGGGGCAGGTCGGAGGACTGAGAGCCTCTCTGACCTTCAACGTCATTGTCTGAACACGCAGGACTGGAGGGGGGAGGGAGAGGGGGAGACAGGGGAGGATAAGGGGGTGAGGATGGAGCAGTTTGGGAAACAAGCCCAGACTTTAGAGGGGAAAGGAACGGCGACGAAGACTGAAGAGAGACACAAGACAGAGAAAAAACACAAACAGACATCCAGACCGGGGGGACGGATACACGGGGGAAGGAGGGTGAGACAAATGAAGGAGGGGAAGGAGGGGGGGTCAGTCCTCTGGCTACCAATCATTAGCTTGTTTTCCTTTTTCAGTCTTAACTGATCAAACCAGGCACAAGAGTCATGCATCATCAGGAGTAACCCAGCCATGCAATTGATTGGCAAATCAAGCAGGATGTCAAAGCTGATGCAGCCAATCGTAACGTGGAGGCGGGGTTAAAGGGGTGGGGGAGCTCATAAAGGTGTCAGTATGCTTCAAATGAAATGATGGTAAAATCACTAAACAGGACTGTGACCCGGCTCCTACATGATGAATAATGGCCACATCTTTGACTGACTGGATCAACAAAAAGAGAGTAAGCAGAGGCTAAATCTTAAGACCACGTGAATCTGTGCAATTGTGAGTTTTATTTTACCAACAGACACCCTAAGGTCAGTGTACTTAATGGTTAACATTTTTTAATTAGAAATGAGAAAACAAGCTGTTTCACAATTACTGTTTAAAAATAAGAAAACAAAACAGGGAAGAGAACCTACTTTAGCCAAGTCAGTACATATGACACTGGGGATCAAAAATCAGAGAAAACAAAAACTGTATTGTTTTTTGTTTCCTGATTTCCAAAAAGAAATGAACCAATCAAAAACAGTTTGCTTTTCATCTTATCATGATTGTTTTCTTGATCAAAACAGGAAGCTCAGACAACAAAGCACTGGTGATGTAACATTCTTTTTCTCACAACACCTGCAGGGAGTCACACAAAAAGGAAAAGAATGTTACATCACCAGGGTTCCAATCTACGATCAGAACACAAAAACAAAACAATGTTTTTTTTTTCTGGGGAAAAGGAGAAACTGAATGTTGTGTTTCTTGTTTGAATGCCTACTTTGGCTTAGGGAGTTCATGTTAAATTAGGAGTCAAAAACAAAACATTTTGTAAAATTTTGTGTTTATGTTTTCTGTTTCCTTTTTTTGCTGTAAGAAACTAATTGACTAAACTAACAAAGATCAAAGAAAGGAACACTGAGGATGTAACAGTTCTTTTTACAGCAGGTGTTGTGGAAAAAAGAATGATATATCACCAACGTTCTGTTGTTTGATCTACCTTATTTTATTAGAACACAAAAATGATAAGGTGAAAGCATACTACCTTTGATTAATTGATTTATTTTTGGAAAACAAAAAATGAGAAACATAAAATGTTTTTTTTTAAGTTTTCTATTCATTAAACCTCAATTTTATATGAGCTGGCTTGGCCTAAGATGTTTTTTCCATGTTTTGTTTTCCTATTTCTAAACATTTTTTTCTTGTTTGGTCATTTCAAATCAAAACCCTGTTTACTGTAGTATTCACTGACCTTGGAGCGTCTGTCAGTAAAAAGAACCACACAACATCTGCTGTGAGTCACACATAAAGGAACAAAATTGTTATATTCCCAGTGTTCCCTTCTTCAATCTTATTATTTTGATTAAAACGTTTATCTTGTTTGTTAAAACTGTGTGTTTTCTGTGTACTGTCATGCAAATCGTGCTGTTATTTGAATATGTTTTTTGCTCTTTTTGCAATTACCTGCCTAGGACAACGGATGAAATTTAGCTATTTTGCTAATTGCGGCATATTTACATTGACGTTTTTTTGCAAAAATGTTGATTGAAGTGCACTGTCCTAATCAAATAAATAAATAAATAAATAAACAATGTCGTCGAAAACAAACAAAGAGACAAACAAAAAACAAAAAACAGGATTGAAAAACAAAGGTTTGGATTCTGAATGTAACATGAACTGCCTTGGCCAAAGTAGGTTTTTAAACAAAACAAAACATTCATTTTCATTTCTCTTTGTTTTCTTGTTTTACTTTTCTTTTTCCAAAAGAAACTCATTGTTTTTGTGTTCTGATCAAAAGAGAAAGATCAAAGAACAGAACACTGGTCATGTAACATTCTGAAAAGAAGATTTTTTGATACACAAAAACAATAAGATGAAGAACACACACATTTGATTGATTTATTTCTTTTGGGAGGGGGGCAAGAAACAGAAAAGTTTTTTTGTTTTGTTTTCCATATTTTGATTTCCAGTTTGATACGAACAGCTTGAAAGGGTCAAAGGTGGGTTTTGTCCTTGTTTTTACTTTGCACAGCTTATATTCAGAATTTTGCTTTCTCATTTTAAATTGAAACTACACCAACCCTTTAACAAGTCTGAGATCCACTCTCTACACCAGTCACATTCTCTGGTCAGCTTTCAGGACAAATAAAATCTTTCTGCAGGTGATGATGCCTGAACTACTTAGGCCACATTCACACAGAAATAATCCAATAAAACTGAGTTTGTTTTCATTTTCAAACAAGTTCCATTTGATGATTTATTTTTGTCTTTTGACTTCATTGTTTAATGGACAACTGAAGAGAGTGCTGCTCTACCAACTGAGATAAATGAGCACCCACCACAGCCCCACTGCTTGTCCCATCACTGTACTGTACTGTCCAGCATTTGGATACCTCACAGAGGCATAAAAGCGCTTGGCAGTAGTTGCAGTTATGTTTGAGATGTCAATAATGACCCTTTTCCTACTTCCACATCCACTGTGCAGCTCAGAGGATGAAATGAGTCTGTGCTCCACAGATATGATAGCTTTTAAAGAGACAGGAGACATTTAGGATTAACTTTACATCTCTAATTACTATCCCATGCAGCACAGCTCCCTTTTACTGTGCCCAAGTATATGCGAATCTTGTCCTCTACAAGTGGATTAGGTTACAGTGCTTGAATACTTTACTCTTTTAGATCAAATGATCCAGATTTCTGGGTCATGTATACTTGGATCCAGGCCCTGGACTTTAATGTGAAACCATATGAAGATGCATGAACATCTGAACCATTAGAAATGTTCTGTACTACATATGAATTATCAGGTTTGAAGCATACTGAACCCCTTCAGTAAGCACGGCCCGCTGTGAGCTGCCTGTTATTGTTCGGCCAAACGTGGTCATTGTTAAACTGCTGCAGCCTGCTGCTGTCACAGAGCTCCACAGAAGAACACCTTTACCTCAGAGACGCCACCGACTAGTTTGTATGCACAACAGTCGACCTCCTCCACACATACACACACATTTCTCCTCGCATGAGCAGACATGGAAAAACATCCTGAAGTGTCTGGCCGCTCGGTGACTGCAGGTACAGTCATGCTGAAGCAGTGAAATGAAATGGAGAAAGCCAACAGCACCACCCAGTGGACGATTATGGAACAGCAAAGAATCAGAGCAGATATAAATGCATGTTCTCCAATCATATGTATGTGGTTTGCCTATTAAATAGACACAGCTTTTTACATTAAAAAATAAAAGGAGGAACACCAAAAAACAAAAATGATCCCAGTCCAGGCACTCCAGATGGTTTGATTAATGAAAATTAACAAAACAAGCTTTTTTTTTACTGCATAATGAATTTCTTCAGCCTTATTTTGTTGTACCGAAATAGCAAAGAGCAAAACCTGTCTGCACCTGCCTCTATTCTTATGATTGTATATGATCACAGCACTAAAGCTATGTAGAGGTATACAAAATATCTTGGATCCTTTCTTGGTCTTATTTCCTAGCATTTCAAAGCAATTTAATGGACCCACTTGCCCCTCATAAGTTTGCTCCTATAAATTCACCGTTCAGCGGGCCTCGCCCCCAGAGTTTACGATACGGAGGAGTGTAATACGGCAACAAAGACTGGTCCCTTAGTTATGGTGTCAGTCTCTAGTGTTAAAGGGATATACTGTATTTTTGTAGTTTGGTTGTAGAAGGTACTTGTTAATAATAGTAGCATTATCCTATAGACATTTCATTATGTGTTTTCCCATTAAAGAGAGCATGCTGGGAACACCGGCCAGGAAGCTAGGCTATATAGCGCTACACATGGGAACAGTTCTCTGTGTAATTTGGTGAGTTTCAGGTCAAAATATCCCCAAAAAAAAATCAATGCTGGCCCAACTGTACACTATACCAAAAAATTTTGAAGTGTTTTATTTTTCAACCAGGGAGCATCTGTGTTTGGCACTATTTTGCAATGCAACTTTCAGCTACGTGATCTTCCACCTCAGTGCATCGTCATCTCCTGGTCAGTTCTTTGAGCATGCAGGCCTCAACAGAGACAACAACAAACTAAACTAAAACAAAACTACAAATTGACTTGAGTGACAATGTTGTGTAATTTACTGTGGATACTTTTATGAGCCGGAGTACACAAAGGAACAACCTCTTCAGATGAAGACTCAAAGAAAAGAAAGAGGGGGAGAGAAACAAAACACCCCAACCAGAAGAGCTGAATGGCATGGATGTCGACACAGCGGGTGAAACCAATGTGTCAGCTGTCGAAAACTGAGCTAAAATAACTAGTTTTAGTTTAGTTTCATTTGTTGCTGCTGACTCTGTTGATGCTCACAGACCAGAGCAGCTGATCAGTAGAGGAGCAAGCAGCTGAAAGTTGCATTGCAACAAAACACAGAGATGTTCAGGATAAATAAAATACTTCAAAATGTTTCAATAGCGTACAATTGAGCAAACATTGTTTTTTTTGGCCCATTTGTACCTAAAACTTGCAAAATTACACAGAGAAAGTGTACCTGCACTGTATAGCTTATCTTCGTCTCCAGTGCCCCCAACTCTCTTAAAGGTGCAATGATCACTGAAATCTCTGGAGGCTAATGCCATTACTATTGCCAAGTAGCTTATACAATCCAACTTCAAAAATACTGTAATATCCCTTTAAAGGGATACTTCAACATTTTGGCAAATTCGCCCACTGCCATAATCCCTGTAGTCTTAGGAGCAGGTTTGTTACCTTTAGCTGACGGTGCAAGCTATTTTTAGATCGGAGGGGCTGAGATGTGAGCTGCTTTGCCAACGCTATGGAGACATATGGTATTTTCGGCTTTCCCTCATCAAACTCATCAAATACAGAATCCAGCAACTCCAAAACACTCTCATAGACAAGTTGTGACCTGCATATTCACCACGCAATGAAATGATAATGTATAATTATGTAACATTAAGACACATGAAGCAAATACTCGGAACTACTTTCTTGAGTAAACCACTGGGCGAAGTGACACAGTGCGCGCCTCAGGCAGTGCCATAGTTACTTGATGGTTCTGGCTTTGCATTTGCCTTTAAAACAACTCTGTCTCGTAATGTTCCATGATTATTTCATAGCGTGGTGACTGTGCAGGAAGTATCCCTTCAACATAGCTATGTGTTTAAATGAGATCATAAAGGGATTTAGTAAATGTATTATCCGACTACTAAATAAAACAGGTAGAGGGGTCATGGGCTGTGACAGAGGTCATTCATAGTGCCATTTCAATACAAACAAAATCTGTTTCCTTTGCATTGCTGATGTTTCTATGATCTTTATAACAGTGGTTCTTTACTGGTCTAGCCTTAAGACCCGTCACTTTAAACAACAACTTGCAGCCTAAATTTCTTGAAATATTCAAGACCAATATTCTAAATTAAAAATGGGGCAGTTTGGTCTTTAACTGGAACAAAAGAGATGGAAACATAGGGATGGATATATGTCCTTCAAAATAAAAGCACATCATAGACTTTTCCAGGCACTTATTTGTGACCTACTGAGAATGGCTTTGCTACCCACTTTTGAGGGTCCCAACCCACCAGTTGAGAGCCAAGCCTTTAAAGCATAGCTGGTACAATGAGAAAATAAGCTCTTATTACTCTGAATCACTGCTTTGTCTCTTTACTACCTGGATGGCCGACCACTGCATACACACTTTCTTAATCCCTACACTTCTTCTCCCTCTGCAATGGTCTGATCAATGACATTTTGGTCGGATGAGAGCTCATCAACCAACTAACTGACCAACTGGCAATCAGACCAACATTCAGAATTACCCTATGTTTATCAGCTTGTGCTTTCTATATGGTGAAGTGGTGCCCACTTGAATGTGATCCCCCTAGACTTAAAAATCAATGAAGGTGAAATTGGTCTAAAGTTTTTTCCATCCTTACAGTAGCCTGACAGTGATGCTCTTTATTATCAGTTTGGTGCATCAGCATCCTTGGATTCTTTAAACTTCTAAATAAAATAATCTTGTTGTGACTGCTGGAAGGAATCAGGCAAGCAGAAACCATCACTTCCATTTCTGAGTGTCCCGCTCAGAGAAAGGAGAGGGATGCGTGTAGCTGAGCTTAGCACAAGCCTTGGAGCAGCCAGGGGGGAAGCTGCTAGCAAAGCTATATAGCATACAGAATAAAAAACTGTTTCTTAATGAATGATGACTCTGTGGGTGAGATCATGTCTTGTAAAATACCCATGGGTCCTCTTAGTGTTTGTTTGACTCACCGCGGGCTGCAGCTGCCCGTTGATGCTTGCCGTGCGGAAAGGCGAGTTGGTGGAGAGACGTTTGTCCCACTCACTGGGCCGAGGCTCGGGTACCGACTCCATGAAGCTCCTCTTCAACTCACTGATGCTTGTGTGGTGACGCATGATCTCCGTCTGGGTCTTATCCAGGTCCTTGAACAGGAAGGTAGCGTTCATAGCAGGAAGATAGATGGAAAGAGTGACAGTCAAAACCAGGATGGGAATAAAATAAATGTTTCTATAAAAAGGTTTGTTCTTGTATTCAGCCAGCCTGTTTCCACTCATGAATAATTCTGATCTCATCTCTTATCTCTGATCTGTGTTTCAGTGATTTTGATGATATTTTTAATCTCCCTCATGCACACTGATAAGTGAAATAAAGTAGCAGATGCACTGATGACGACTCCTGATAAACTGGTACAAAAAAGCACAAGTTCACGGGTTAGTGTTAAGCCGTAATGCTTTTATAGACTCAAGGAAATAAAGGTGAAAATGTGCATCCTAATTTGACTCCAGGTTCAGCATAAAGGCCGAATATTGAAAACAGGTGTCTGAACTTCACAAGGATTTCTAACTAAAAAAAGCACATATTTAATTATTTGCTGTTTCCAAGGCAGAAAAATCTGCATACATAATTTGAGTGCTAAGCTATTATTTCATCATGTTTACCCCTCGTTTCCACATATGCACATTTTAAATATGAAGGCAAATACACCAGAAGTCCATTCATTCCTTTGGGAATGGTTGTGATATCCGTCAAACCTGGAAACTTCTCCCATTAGTTTTAAGTTTTTTAATGAGTATATGAAGGCAGGGCAGCTTAGCAAAGAGGCTGACTATAGTCAGCTGATATTTCCTTGGATTCACTTACTGATATTGATATTTGAAGTGACTTTTTACTGTACTGATAAAATGGACTTGTTGATCTGGTTTTACCACATGAGAAATTTGTGTTGTTATTCTGCTTGAATGTGGTTCTACATCACATACAGTCATATACTTATCAGTCTGATATAAAACCTAATGTTAATCTGCCACATCATTACATATCTTAATGTTTTTGCATCCTTGCACTCTTTACAACTGAAGTACGCAACTATACACAGACTTTTATATGCTGAATGTCTAATTAAAGCTTGCACAAATTTTTATTTGAAATTGAAATTATCTTTCACAGTTTTATTGTTGTATTTAATATTCATTTCCTGTGTACTGACAGCAAAGCATAGATTTTTGCAGTGTTTAGTAGTTAATCACAGTCACAATGTCAGGCTGTACATAATGCATAAAAGCCTGCAATTATGTTTGAATTAAGTAGTACTTAAGAGGTTTATAGAAATGCCTGCAGAAAGACCTTTAAGTCTAAGAAATAAAGTCAGAATGATAAGATCAAAATCACAATTCTGAGAACAAAGTCAGAATTCAACAAACAAAGTTGGAATGCTGATATCAGTCAGAATGCTAAGATCAGAGTCACAATTCTGAAAAGTCAATGCTGAGATTAAAGTCACAATTCTTTAAGCAAAGTCAGAATTCTGGGAACAAAGCAAGAATGCTGACATGAAAGTCGGAGTGCAAAGATCAAAGTCACCGTTTTGCAAAGTCAGAATGCTGAGATCAGCATCAGAATGCTGAGATCAACGTGTGAATACTGATATAAAAGAAAAATTCTGAGATCAAAATCAGAATTCTAGGATCATAGTCAGCAGGCTGATATCAAATCTAGAATTCTGGGAACAGAGTCAGAATGCTGAGATCCAATTATGAATGCTGATATAAAAGGAGAATTCTGAGATCAAAGTCAAAATTTGCAAACAAAGTCAGAATTCTTAAAACAAAACCAGAATTCTGAGAACAAAGTCAAAATTTTGTGCTCAAAGTCAGAATACTGAGACAGAAATCAGGATTTTGAGATCAAAGTCGATATTTTTTTAGAATTAAAAAAGTGGAATCTCAAGAGCATCCTTTACGACTGATCCCATCCTCTTTGTACATTCTTATTATTTTCTGTAATCAAAGTTCATTACAAACACAAACGTAAACATTAAAGATAATCTATCAAAATAACACCTTCATTGTGACCCATCATTTTACTGTCATTGATTCTGTGTGGCTAACCAGTAGAACATGTATAAATGACTTGAGCTGTAAGGCAGGCTGAATACAAGGAATTTTGCTGAATAAGAGACAGAACAGTCAAGAGGAAGGGGACATGTCATGTTATTTGAGGTTTCGCCAAGAAATATTTCATGTTTGGCTGTTTAAAAACCACAGAAGAAAATTCATAGAGCTGTAAGGACTGCTGGATGTCCTCTGCCATTCTGGGGGATCATTTTACACAGAATATAAGCTCGTCTTTTTATTCAGTGGTAAAATATCAAAGCAGCTTTAGAGGAAAATTCAGTGGCGTATGAATAATAACAAAACATGTCCCCTCTTTGTCTGTGGAATGAGTTCAACTCAAACAGTCATACAGTCATGAAGGACAGACTCAAAAACATTAACAATACTGGAAGTGGCAACCATATGTTCAATTATTCAAAGAAAGGAAACAGGAAGTCTTCAGTGATCATGGAGTCCAATGAGAAACAACGCGTTCAAGACATGATGAGACAAACATGACAGGGAAAGACAGAAGGTCTGTACATGCATCCGTCTGTATATGAGCCTTTCTTCTTAATATGATATCTACAGAACACTTCCACAGATTTGTATCAAACTGCAGGAGATGAAATATGATCTGATTTGATTTTGAGGTCAAAGGTTAAGGTCATTGGGCTAATGTGCATCCTTTGCTTATGAACCAGGGAGGAAATGAAAGTGCCAAATATCAAGGGTTTATCCCAAATTTAGGAGGGTCTGCAGACATGCTCCCACATGAATGTTTTGCTTATGTTCACTATTTTCAAGCCATGTTAAAAAACAAATGTAGATTTAACAGGCCAATGAATCTAATCATCATTAGGACTGAGATAATAATCAAATCAGCTGAAAAGCTGTGTTTTAAAAAGCTTTCCCAGTCATATGACATGAAAAGGTATGACACAACAAGGACCATGTCAGATTTAGAGAAGCTACTTGCATGAGTGTCAGAGAGGAAAATAGTGCATGCCAAGCCTTTTGGATTGAGCTGAAAACGAGGCGAGAAATGAAGAGAAACAGAGACGTCAAAGCAAAAAAAAAAGTATGAAAAAGTTCATGCAGAGAGAAAAACGAGGAGACGGCGGACAGCCAGAACAGAAGAGTGAAGACGAGCACATACAAACCTCCAACATTAAATTGCTATGTCTGATATAAATCGTTTCCCCCTCAAGTTTCTTTGCTCTTTTCTGCAGAAAAAAGGGAAAGAATTCACTCAAACATTTTAATTTTCTGATTTGTAATGAAGTCCACCAGCAGCGCTGATTAAGATGGGTAAAAATAAATGAAAAGCTGCGGAACTGCAGGGCTGTGGAGCGTGGGGTCAAAGGTCACAGCATGTGTTGATGCCCTTGGTCTGTGTGAAGCAGGCAGACACAGTATGTGCAGAGAGCTGACGGCCATGCTGTTCATGCAGAAGCTGCAGAGACGTGTGCAGGACGAGCAAGTGTCTAAAAGCTGATTTTATAAATAATGATTTCCCTCATTGTGTTTTTTAACTTTTACTGTCCTGATGGTAAAGATGTTTTTAATTCATTTTTAATCAGTTTCATCTTATTTTTAATCAGGGATGGGAGACTTTGGTTTCTGAGAGGGCCACATCATTTTAATTCTCATTGCCAGATGGCCAGAACTTTACAAACTTTGGGCTACTCTTAATTTAACAATTTCAATTACTTTTAATATGATAAAAGGAACAACTATATCATATTCATCATGCAAATACATAGTAATGCTTAATTCAATCAGTCACACACAAATTTAAACCGATTTAAAGTGTTTTTATAATGCAATGGAATTAATAGTTGATGATTATCTAACACAAATTTATAAAAGATTTTCATGAAAACAATTAAAGCTCCTTTTATCTCTAATCATCATGTAAATTGTCCCAATCATGAGACACAAAGTCAAAATTCTGAGAAAAGAAAAGTAATTTTTCAGATATAAAGATGAAATCACATGATTTAAAAAATTAAAATGATAAGTTAGAATTTAAAATTATGAGATAAAAAGTCCTAATTATGTAATTATGAGATGAGCAATCAGGGTTATTGATAAAAAGGATAAAATATAAGATTAAAAGAAAAAAAGCCACAATGCTGAGATAAGAGAATAATTTTGAGAAAAAAAGTTGAAACGATAAGATTTCAAATCAAAATTATTATTATTATTAGTTTTATAGATTAGAAAGCAATTATATCTCAATTAATAATATTGCCCTTTTTTAATTTTTATGTTTTTTATTCTAGCATACTTTTTTCTATTTTTAATATGAATCATTCATTTCCCTTAGATGACTGATTCTCTCATTATTTTTGTCTTGTTCTGATGAAAAAAATATATTTTTAACTTGTTTATAACTTTGTATGCTTTATTTTAAATTAAGATATGTGTAATACTTTTATTCCATCATGTTTGTGCTTTGTTTGTTGTTTTTTTTTCTTTTGATCTGAATAATTTTTGACTTCATCCATAACATATGACATCTCATTTAAGAAAATAAATCTAACTGAACTGAAACAACGCTGGAACAGCTGACAGTGGAAAACTCAAGCCTAAGTGAGTGTCTGTCCTGATGCTGTAGAAGAAATCCCGTGAACATGTGCCAGTGAAAATGTCCTGTCTTTTGCTTAGGAAAAAAACAGAAACAAGTATGTGTTATTTCCTCTGCAGGAGGATAAATGAAGCCGGGAACAGCCAAACTTTGTGTCAAACATCTCCAGGGAATGACGATGACTGAGTAAAACCATCACGATGGATGGACTGATTTCTTCCTTCTGGAGTAGAAAGTCGACGTGCAGCTGACAGGATGTGTTCAAGCTCATCACAGATAAACAGACAGCCATAGATTATTGATCATTAAATGATCCATCAGATTGGATTATAATGTCAAAAATAAATCAGAGAATAAACCACTGGGCTGGATTATAGCGCCCTCTGTGTGTCTGTGATGGAAAATGTCAGAAATCAAAGTGTCGTCATGTGTTCGTGATGCAGCGATGAGGATGTGAGACGGGCGCAGAGCGTGCTAACCTTCCTCACTCGCATCACCTCCATCTTTGTTTTGTCCTGAGGAGAGTGCTGCCCCCCAGAGGAGAGAGACAGTTACTGCATGTTACAGTTCAGCCTAACACTGCACCAAACTGAGAAACAAACTCTTAAAAACATGCGTGAAAAACTCTGAGAGTGATGCAAGGGATAAACTGATATCTGGGCTAAATTAAACTAGCACTTAATTTCCTCAAACATGCTGAGAAGTTTGATTTTACCAATCCTGACTAAAGTTTTAAGTCATAACTACTCCAAAACAAGGAGCACTGATTAGCTCACTTATGTACCAGAATAAAGGTACATTTCACTTTTATTAAGCATTAATTATATAATAAAAATAAAAACAAACACTGGATTAAGTCACTCAAGACTCACATTCACTTTGAATTTTTCTGTCTTATGTTTAATCTTTAATTACTGATACTTGTTACTATCTGCTGATGATTTGCATCAACATTTTAACTGAAAGTAAAGTACATAATAATTAGGTTAAAACTAGTACATTTATGAGTTCATAAACCTCCCTTATGTAGTTTAAGTATCTAGATTTCCTTATTAACATGCTCACAAGCATCACAAACAAACCTGGCTCTTTTTCTCTCTCTCCCCGTTGGCCGTGGTCACGGAGGGCGAGTGCCTTCGCTCTCTCCTTGCCACGGTCTGATGACACAGACAAACTCACATGTCACCATTTAAACCAGAGCTAAAAATACCACTAAATATTCAGTTCTCATTAATAGAGCAAGTGAAAGGAATGGTTAAACTTTGGATGGATTGTTAAGTGACATTCAGTTCTGTCTGTACAGAAAAAAAACTGCTCATAAATCTTCATAAAAAACTGATAAGAAAAAGTCTAGTAAAAAAGTTAAAAACTTCATTCAACAATAAATGAAAATTTATGAAAATGGTGGCATATCCATTTAAAATTGTCCAGCAGATACAAGGGAGAATACAAACTGTTCTCGAGGTAGATAAAAACACGTATGTGCCCTGTTCTGTCTACTAAAGGTGTCTACATGGGTGTCATTTCAGACAGAGCAAGCCAAGGCCCAGGATGGATTTAAATTTAAAATAATGGGAGGGCTATCCAAGAAGGAAACATTTATAAGTCACTGAAATATAAATCAATTTCAAAGTCTTTTATCTTGTCAAAAATATTTAAGATGTAATAACAGCATGTAAAACATTTAATTCTGAATTTAAAGATCAAATGCAGAATTCTGAGAATAAATTTATAATACTGAGATTAAAGACAAATTTAGAGATTAAAGGCAGAATTCTAAGACTGGAGTCAAAATTCTGAGATTAAAGTCAAAATTCAAGATTAAAGTCAAAGTTTTAAATATCAAAGTCAAAATTCTGAGAATACAGTCAGAGATCTGAGATTAAAGATTAATTATTTTTCTTGAGGACATGTTTTTTTTTTTTTTTCAAATCCTGATTATAAAAAAGTAGGAATTGAAAAAGTTGAAACTATTTTGAATTGGCCCTAATCCTTCTGTATGTATATGTGATTAAGGATGTTGGATTTAATTAAAATGCAGGTTCCAAATTAAAATGAGACAGACATACATTTAATTCTGAGCCATAGCTACCCCTCTCCAAGATGGCACCCGCGTAGATTGCTCTCATTAAAAGCAGAGGACCAGGTGACATTTGGGTATACCTCTGGTTATGAATCTTTTGACAATCACATTTTCATATATTAACTCACATTCAGTACATTTTATATTTTTTATAGTTTGGTTTGGACAGACAGGTTTGGATAAATGATCAAAACTAGTATAAAATCTGAAAATATTTAAATAACAGGTTTGGTTTGAGCTTTTAACAAAAGAGTACATCATATGGACTGATGTAAACACATACCTTGATTTCTGGAGTGTTCTCCAGTCGTGGACTCTGGCTCTTGGCGTGCTCGGTCGACTGACTCTCCGCCCTCTTGGCCGACTTCCTGTCTGCACAGCGGTGTGCTTTGGGGGTGGAGCCATCGTGGTGGTCGGAGCGGCGCAGGGCGGGGAGCAGCGGGGATGGAGTTGCCTCCCCGGGTGACACTGGTGACATCACAGGAGCGCTGACTGGACGAGTGGACTTATTGTCAGGGGTGGATGCCATGGCTGAAGGAACGGGGAGGAGGACAATGGAGTAATTTATAAACAAGATAACAGAGATGTACAGAAACAGAAGAACAGTGGAAACTCCTGATATGTCTGCAGATTTAATGAGGACTTTGGTGGAACAAGATTAATGTAAATAAAGGGTTAAAAAGCAGGATCCAGGATCTGCTTACATATGGACCAGGCCCTAGTTTGAGGCAGTGTTTTCAGTATTGTGGCCACTGAGGGTCGGACTCAAAAGCTTCAGTAGCCAAGCCGCTTACATCACTAAAGCTTCTTTCAAAATTTTTACAATCTATGAAACAAACACTGAGGAGAAGGTTGCGCACCTCCATCCAGGCTGCGGGAGTTCCTCTTGCTGGATGTGCGTTGGAAAAGCGGCGCCGGTCTGTCAATCAGCGAGCTCGCCTGTCTAGTCTGAGCCTGAGTCCGGCCACTGTAGCGAAACTTTGAGCCCAATGCCAGGAACCTTCGCGGAGTGGTCGCCATTTCTGTTGATGTCAGTCTGCAAACAAGAAGAAACAAGCTGATTTAAACATCTGATCTGACAGAAAAAAACAAACATGGACAAACATGATCACACATCACCGTACCTGAAGAAGGTGTGATGTTCCACGCACACTTTCCACAGCTTCTTGGCCGCCTTGTAATTGGGCAGCTTAAAGCCAATGGCACTCTCATACTGTTCCACCTTTAAAAGAAGAAACACAAACATGCTGATAAAAACAAGACTCAAAAGTACAATCCAAACTGATTTCTTCATCCAAAAAGCTGCTGCTTCATAAAAAATATGACCCAAGTATTTCTTTCAAGCAACGTTTACATTTATGTCATTTATGAAGCAGTCTGGAGATTTCTCTCTCTGTAGCCGAAAATCAAAACTTCCTTGAAATCAGAGAGGGCTTTCCAATGATCTGAAACTAGCTTCACAATTTCCATTACAGTCTGGAGGAGTCAGATGTTCGTAGACATGAGTGAACATGTGCTTGTGTGAAGTGTTGTACCTCAGACGGTCTGATCTTGATGAAGAAGCTGCTCCGTTTGTAGGACACCTTCAGCACTTTGGGCCAGGGGAAACGGTTGATCCTCAGCTTGTCTTTGTAAACCATCAGACCGCTGGAGCAGACGCCCAGCATGATGTCCACGCCGTCCAGATCCTGGTGCACAGAGGAGAGCATGTAGGTAACAGATGGAGGATATGACCACAGTAAATTTCCTGTCTGCAGCAATCTGTGTGTGTTATCAGCACCTTACCATACCTGTGTCTTTTTACTTCATGTCAAAGTGTTGCACTTCTGTTGTTGCACATGAAATGTTGCAGAACTTCACTTGGATACAAAAGTATTTCACATCTTTGATTGCACAAGAAAGGTTTGCATATTCTTAATGGCATGATCAAATTTTCATGCCAACCTTTTGCAAATGTGCTTTTCCAGTTTTTGCACATCCATGAAACTGTTTCATATCCTTGATGGTAAGCCAAAGTTTTCACAACTCTTGTTACACATCCTCAGCAAGCCCATAGTCAGGGGGCATCTGTAGGTTTAAAGAGCCTCCCTCAAGGCCTAATGTCCAATATCTTAATGAGGTTTTCATAACAGACAAATGTCCTTCCCTTTTAAATGACAGTGTTCAATATTCTAACCAAATCCAACAAAATAAAACCTTTATCTTGTTAAAGAACCACGTCTGTGCATCTCTGTCCATTACTGACTGTGAAGAACTTGCACATGACAGCACATCTGCATGTCATTAAGTCTATAGAGCCCTGTGAAAGGCTGTTTTCTTAATCCCACTCCCTCCAGCTCCTGCTGCATCTCTGACCACTACAACCCACTCCACAATCCATGTCATGAACATGTATGTTTATCTGCTGTTGAGTCTCTGTCTCTGAGCCAATGTTGTTTGCACTGTAATGCTTTAAGTGGTGGATTTAACCATTTACAGCAGTTGTAGTTCATTCTGATTCTGACAGTTGAAACTTATGGTACCTTCCCTTAATACCAACAAATTCACAAATTTTGTGTGTTTTGTAAATCAGACAGCATCTTTTTGAGTATTTTCTGCAGTATTATTGATAAAATAAATCTTGCTCTAATAATAATTAAAAAATTAGTGTAGAAACTGCAAGAATGTCAGCTAGGATGGCTACAGTCCTGCGTATGGCATGTGAGAATTTTGCACTATTTACTGTGCCCTGGTTTTGTTTCACATGAAGATTTTACCTGATGTAGACTGCACATCTACAATGGAAACTTTGCAAAACTATTGTTGCAGTGAAAAGTTTGCATGTCTTTCATCTGACATAAACATTTGCAACTCTCTAGCTGCACATGAATTGTTCCATATCTTTGATTGCTGTAACTTTTATGAATATCTTTTTTATGATTTCTAAAAGTGTTTGTTGTCATAATACTTAGTGTGTCCATCAGAGGCTGACTGCCTTATTTTCTTCCCTATCCTCATTTTACAGCTCTCTTTTTCTTTTTAGTCCTTTGTGTATATTTTTGTGCTGTTTTCTCTTTTTGTTATTTATTGTAATTTTAATGTTACTGTTGTTATAAAGAGCTGATGTCATGCTGAAATTCATTTAAATAAAGTAATCAATGAGTGTTTATCACCTTCATCTTTCATTGTACTGCAGCCTGTTGTCCACAGGGGGGCAGTGTCAGTGTTTCAAGTTCTGTCTCTCTATATGAGATTAAATCTAGCTCTGATGCAAACAGATTGACCTGATTTTTTTCTGTAAAACCTGACAGTCACATGTCCTCCTGCTGCTGTGCTGCTCTAAAGACAACAGCTGTACACAGACAGCGTGTTTTTATTCACTTTTTACGTCACTGATGATTGTTTTTCTGCAGCACTAAGGTGTTGCATCACATTTAAACCCTCATTTCGTGTTGTAGTATTTTTTTATTTATTTTTTGTTATGATCCTGATGCAACCATGAAAACAATGCAGTACTGTGACTCCAATGCTCACCTTGGCCTGGTGCAGATCCACACCGTACATGGACAATTTCTTGGCATTTTCCAGGAACATCATGTCTGCCTGAGCTGGAGACATTGACCTGATGCAGAAACACACATAACACAATATTCATCAATACTCTGCTGGTTTTTCTCATTAAATAAAATCCAGCTACCCCAATTTAAATGACTAGTCAGAGCCTAGAAGATATGTTGTCAAGAATTCTTAAATATAAACTCAAAGTCATTTTACTACAACCTGCTTCCTGTTTGGTGCTGGGGTTGTTTATCTGTGTTGGCAGCACATGGCTATTTAGGCAGTGGATATTCAAGTGATCAACGTGGATGAATTTAAACAAAGTCTAACCCCAGGGGACTTTAGAGTAACTCCAAACTATGCAGAGAAATCAGGCGTATGGAAGGATTTTGAGTTTGTCATCGTTGCAGGTAATAAAAAGCTGAAACAAAGGGAACCGTAGAGAGCAGAGTGGTATAAACACAGATACAGCGGCTGGGCCAAGGATGCGCCTGGACTGTGCAGACAGTTTAAGTGGGCTTCGATGAGCGAGTAAATCTACCTGTGACAAATGCTGAGATAAAGTGGATTTGTATTATCACAGAATGATGTCATTTAGAAAGGTGTGTGTTCTTTTGGAGGGGAGTACTAGCAGTAACTTCAGCAGCAGCAGAAACTTCAGCTGCAGGGAGAGGCATCAATAAGAGAGGGACTGTACTGAACTATCCACAGTGGATGCTCTCATCATTCTTTGGGACAACTCCAAATAAACCACAATGGTTGGATTTTACTGTTTTAGTGGTGGTTACAGTTGAGATCATCGGATTATGAGGAAGATATTGGGACAACTGACTGAAAGACTGGATTCTCATTTCTAATGCAGAGGATAATATTTGGTTGCTAAGTTTTGGTAGCAGCAAATGTGCTAACAGGCTAACTTAAGGGATAATGGAGCTAACATGAAGCTCAGTGGTGCTGTCGTTAATCTTAGGAAAAACTCAGCTTTCATCATGTTTGTTTAGACACCTAACATACAGACAAATAAAAGACTGTCTTTCACAGACATTAAATGCAGGTTATTGGTCAAATATACTATCTAAAGCATGTGTCCAGCAGTTGTTCAATATGACTGGAAGTTTCAAGGACTGCTGGTCATTTTGACTGGAAACAAAAAACTCTAGCAGAAACTATAGTTGCTACCTTGGATTGTTTATATTAATTTAGAGATGGCAACAACGGCTCTTCCTATTTTCAGATCTACCATGCAGCTCAGAGGATGAAATGGGCAAGTGTTGCACAGATATGACTGCTTTTAAAGAGATAGGAGACATTTAGAGTTACTTACTTAAATACATAATCATTCCCCACTGGTTAATTACTTAATTTAGGTCCTATAGTATGGACTGGGGCATCATGGGTAGGTCTTTTCCTGTTTACTCACCTGTACGTTTGGTGCAGCTCCATCATCTTGTCCTCCAGCTCCTTGGTCTGACCCTGGACCATCTTCATCTCTTTAGCATACTCTGTGCCATGTACCTCAGGGTCATATTCCCCGATTTCTGACTGCAAGGCATAGGATCCTAGAAGGGCCAGAGTTACGAAGGAGCATGGAAGGCGACCTTGCAGGATGTCCTTCCTCAGCTGGAGACACAGATAGTACCTGCACAACACAAACACCAAGGACATGAAGAAAGTTGAGAGCTTAGCAAGAGGAGGAGGAAAGTAGAACCCATGACATGCCCTGACTGGGGCTTGCACTAAGTCCTGATGGGTCAGCCTGCTCTACCTCCCCCTGCTCCCTCATATATTATATAATGTCAAAAAACTGTCTCAAACTGCTGGGGCTGACCTTTGAACATATATGTTTTTTTATAAAATAAAATAAAGTTAAAAGGAATTATTTCAGTACCTTGTGATGTCCTCAGAGAGCTGGGCCGGGTCAGGAGGGTAAAACTTTACATTGAAGGTGAAATTATAGTTGGCACCTATGAGAAGGAAAAAACAAATTTTGCTTCAAAAAGTATTTTTGAAAAGACAAACAGACAGAGGATTTAAAGGTAAAGAGCCGCTCACCTTGTACCTGCCTACGGATCTCTTTGGTCAGATCCATCCATGTCTGAGGAAAAAAGAAGGACTTAAAATCATTTCTGATATCATCATTTAATCTTCAATATATCAAAATAACAGCATGTTTCAGACCAAAGATTCAGAACAAGACGAGATGAGCTCAAATTTGCAACTGGCTGTTCTCCAACGCTCTGAAGGGTTGTCAGATCAGACTGCTACAAGTGGAAGAGACAATGTATTACCAAGGATGCCTCCTGGTCTCCACCCTTTAGAAGTCTTCTGGGAAAATCCAACTAAGAGGAGACTCAGGCCTAGGACACCTCAGGATCCCCCAGAAGGAGTTTGATAATGTCACTGGGAGAGGGATGTCTAGGTCAGCTATCTCCACCGCAACCCAACTCCAAATAAGCAGATGAAAAATTGGTAAATGTATGAGAAATGAAAGGATCCTGACCTAAGATCAGCAATGGATGCTTCAACAGAATACCCACAGGGTAAACACTACTTTATACCGTGAGTCTGAGACAGGAGACATCCCATGTTTGGTATTTTACTCCAGATAATTCCCAAAGCAGTTGTGACATTTAGAGGAATGATGACTGAACTATCCACATGGACTCTTTTGTCTTTCTTTGGAACAACTACAAAGAAACCACGACACTGGGATTTTTTTATGAGGATGATTATGGGACGACTGATGGTAATACTAAATTCTCATATGTAATGCAGATTTTGAAAGTGTTGACAGTAGAGGATGGTATATGGCTGTTGTTGGCTGCTAAGTTATGGTAGCAGCCATTGTGCTAACAGGCTAACTTGGAGCTAATGGAGCTAATGTGAAGCTAAGTGCTGTGCTGTGTTTAACGTATGTGTATATTGTGCATGGGGCATAGGTCTTTTGTCTTTTTCTCCTGATTACTCCCAGAGCAGTTCTGACATTTAGAGAAATGGCTGACGATAACGCAGCACATGAGCTGAGGAGTTGGCACTCAGATATATCTTTTAAGGTTATTTTATTACTGAACTTGGCAGTGTACAGCAACACTGAACACATTTCAAAATGCTCTTCCTCAGTGTTTTGGAAAACAGCGTATGAACACCTTATGTACAGTAGGGACACTACGCAGTTCAGATACAACCTAGGCAACCTAGTTGTTCTTAATCACCACTGCATGCTGCCACAGCGGTCTTTTACTAGGTTGTTCTGTTTTCAATTTTTGATTCTTAATTTAATATGAACTGCCTGAAAGGGCAAAGACCAGGTGGATTCCATGTCCTGTTTACCAATTCCAAACAGGAAATGGGAAACAGCTTGCCTCTTGAATTTGGATTTATCATTTCAAATTAAAAACCCATTGGCCCTTAACTACACTGTCAGCCATGATTTGCACTGCAGCAGCTGCAGCTGTCCCCAGTAATGACCAAAAACAGTCTCGTTGTGTTGCAAATCTTTGGTCTAAACTGGACTTTAGGCAGAACTGACCTTCATGGTGGGTGTCTCCCAGATGGCGATGGCGTAGTAATCCTTCTCCAGCAGGTTGAGGTGGTCGCACACCCTCATGAAGAGCTCCTGGCCTTTGGCGTGTTTCTGAAACACAGACAGAGGGAGCGTTAAACCTTTGACCAGCTGGTGTTCTGTGAACATGCTGATTGGAGGAGCAGATGGAGAGTCTCAGAGGATGTTCCCTCAGGACGCTTAAACATCTGTCAGCATCGCACAGAATCACACACTCAGCACAACACAGTGTAATCACACGTTCTCTGGGCCCAAACACGGCTGATCAACCACATTTATCACCGGCTCCAAACAGAGGAATTCTTTGCTTTAAGCTCTGACAGTTAACATTCACCCTTTTTAAGATGTTTTGGTCCATCTGGAACCAAATCAATTCATCTAGGAGCTCTGCACATACTTAATTATTTCCTGTTAATCTATTAATCATTCTTTATCAGTGTTAAGGTTCTAATTCATATTTAATATGGATGTTTATTTGAAGTTGAAAGCCTTCAACTTCCATTAAACTGAGTTTCTCTTATCGTTATTTCCTAAGCAAGAGCCCACAATCTCCTATACTGAACAGGACAATAATATCTATACTCGTTTTGGGCATTCAGATACCAACTTTTGGAAAAGTTGCCAACTATGGTCTGCTATTTGAAAAAAAATGGAGGAAAAGGGCCCCCAACATCCCAAGCTTCACCAACCTTCCATCCTCTGCCTTTGAGGATGATGCCATCCTTGAAAGCCCTTTATGTTTTGTTTGTTTTTTTTTTAAATGGATGACATCATCCTCAAAGGATGACATTCCAGCCTTGCCTTTTTCATGCAGGCCACTCTTGGCCCTCAGTTATCCAAACAGTATAGTAGTGTGTCCTTTAAAAGCGGGGTGACAAGCTGTTTAAGAGGCATTGGTGTTGTGGCTTATTGGCTCCCATTCATTCTGATCAGCAGCAGCTTCACTGCACACGGCATTAAGGGTTAACAGGCCACAGTAAGAAAGCAACAGAAATGATCTTATAAGATGAAGTCACTCAGTGTCTGAATGACTGAAAAAGATCAATAATGCAAAATTTAAATAGGGCTTAAGAGAGTTTTGCAAATAACCAGCCAAAATGCCTATCTCTGGCCCAGGGGCTTTTATTGTGAAACGCTTCTTCACCTACAGAATGTTACGTCCTTCTCAGCTCTACTACAGGGAAAGTATTTAAGACAATAACAGAGAACTGAGCCTGTCTCTACAGTATGCCTTATGCCTCATATCAATAAATATGTGAAATTATACCTCATTACTGGATTTAACAACAAAGAGATTCTCTCTCTTAGCCACATAAACACACAGCGTCTATGATATTTAGTTTGTTTAATAAAGGGGCAAGGTAGAGACCTGCTCTATAGGAAAGGTATCCTTAAATGACTTCTGTTGTGAAGTGGCGCTATAAAGAAAATACAATTAAATAAAATTAACTTGGCGTTCAAGGGGGCAGAGGGTGCCGTTGGGGGGGGCGGGGCACCCCCCTAATAGCATAGTAGGGGGAACACTGCACCCCCATACATAAAAAAATCCCATCATTAAATCACTTATGTTTGACCAAAATATAACAAACATTTCAATACTCACATCAAGCTCACACTCAAAGAGCGCATCATCCAGCAGGGTCACTTTGATCTGCATCGTCTTGGGTCGGCGTGGAGCTCGGGGAGCTTTGGTCTCCTCCCCTGTAGCTTTCTCGTCCTTTTCTTCTTTACTGCCTCCTTCAGGATCCTCCTCCTCCTTCTTCTCCTCCTCCTCCTTCTCTTTGTCCTCCTTCTCCAGGGTGGCCTCCTCTCCTTTCTCCTTCTCTTTGTCTTTGTCTTTTCCCTCCTCTTCCTCCTCCTCCCCCGCCTCCTTCTTCTCTACCTGAACAGCCTGACACAGCAAACACAACAGTTAAAATACAGCTTTACATCTGACATTTTACTGACACAAAAACTGATATTTGGAACTGATATAAATTTATTATGACAAAATGTTCTTCATGTGGTAAAAATAAAATGGCATGATCAACAAAGTGATGGCATATTCTCACTGTATCAGTGGATGAATTACATTGGTTATCTGTAAATTAAATTGCTGATACAGATGCCTACAAGGCAAACGCCTAAGATCAGGCCTGATAATCTGCCAGGCTGATAATGTCCGACCCCTACTGGAAAGCGATGGTTTAATCCCTTTTAGAGTGTCAAGGTAAAAGACAGTTAAGGCCACATCTGGGACATCTCATGACTTCATGTTACAGTGATTTCGGCCAATGAGAGCACAGAGTGCTTGTGCTAAAGTCTTGAGAGTAAACAAACGGTATAGAGGAATAATGAAGTAGATTCTGTGAGATGGAACGATGAGACAGAGGGAGTTAGTCAAGCTCTGATAACAATACCTCTACCTTTATGATGTGTCGTCATGATGGGAAAAAAAAGATGCCACTGAAGACTACTGATAGCATAACAGGTTCTTGAAAAGTTATCCCGTTTTGTAGAGGAAGATTTCCTCACTACCCCTCATAGCTCTGTGTGTAGAGGCAAGGGATCACTGAAAAGGGGTAGTAGTTGCTCACTATACATAAACACATGCAATGACAACACCAGATATTTCAGCTGCAAGCAATTTTCTTAACCTCTTGTTTAAAATCAAAAAGACCATAACGCTTTGAAGAACTGTGATATTAGATTGCTATTGTGATTTTTAAGTCTTTAACCCCAAGGCATTTTGGGAGATTTCCAAAAACACTCAGCTTGGAGTGTTCCCCTAGAGAATCTCAGTAAGAAGGTCCATGCAGCCCTAGACTTCACCCTACCCCACCATTCAACAACAATCAGGACATCCAACCACTAGACGGGAAATAGAGGGCAAGGAGGGATGGGTAAAAAACAAGGTGACGTCTGTGGTTTCTACTCCCATATTCATCTGTCAGATCAAAAATACTTGCCCTTTCATCCTAGAACAGAAGGATTGGAAAAGTTATTTGTGTAATACCTCCAAATTTTCATTTAATCTCCAGGTGAGACAATAGGGATTAAAGTGGAGTCCCAAATTATCACCAGGTCATTTAGAGCTCATTCACTGATGAGGCGACACCATGAAATTAAACTAAAAGCTTTCATCCTGCCTGAGACTATCACTAAAGCTGATAGGATGGCCAAAAACACCAACCATTCGCCATTCTCTAGAAACATGAACAAGGCATTGACTTAAGGTGGCGCCTACTTAAAACAGCGTCTATTTATCATGGTGTCTACTTAACATGACGTCTACTTTTCATAGGGTCTACTCAACATGGCGTCTACTTATCATGGCCTATACTTAAGAGACTGTCCCCTTAGCATGGGGTCTACTCATTGTGCATCTACTTAACATGGTTTCTTTTTAATGTGGCATCTCCTTAATATGTTATCTACCAATTGTGTATATCTCCTTAACATGCTAGTAATGTCTATTTAACGTGGTGTCTACTTAATGTGATATCTACTTCACAACATCTACTTAGCATGACATCTACTTAACACGACGTCTACTCTTTATGGTGGTGTCTACTTGTGGTGGCGCCTACTGACTGTGATGTCTTCTTATGGTGATGTCTACTTTTCGTGGCATTACTCTTGTGGCATCTGCTTCACTGTGAAATCTACCTGGCATAGCATCTACATTTCAAGGCATCTACTTTGCGTGGTGTCTTCTTATGCTGGCCTCTACTAATCATGGCATCTACTTATGGTGACGTCTACTAATCGTGGTGACTATTGGGATGTCTACTTTTGGTGACATCTACTTTTCATGGGGGTACTCTTTTGGAGTCTCCTCGCAGTGGGATCTACTTTTTGTGGAATCTTCTTCTCTTGGTGTTTACTTTTCAACATGTCTCTTTTTTGTATGGTCTACTATTTATGCCGTCTACTTTTTGTGGCATCTAATTTTCATGGCATCTACTTAACATAAGGTCTACTTTTATGGCATCTACTTTTTTGTGTCTTTTTATCATGTTGTCTACTTTTCCTGTTGTCCACGTTTTGATGCATCTACTTTTGTGGCATCTACTTTCCGTGGCTTCATCTTATCATTGTGTCTACTTAACGGGACATCTGCTTTTCATGGTGTCCACTTATCATGACTTCTTCTAATCATGGCTTGTACTTATTGAAATGTCTGCTGAACATAGCATTTATTTAACAGGGCATACATATTTGGATGTCTACTTAATGTGGCTTCTATTTAACGCAAGGTCTACTAAAGGAGACATCTACTGAACATGGCGTCTACTTGCTGTGTTTCTAAACTTAAGTTTGACATTAGCCCACATTCTCCCGTCCTGACCTGAGCCTCAGCACTGCTCACGGAGTGCTGGTCCGGGGCCACCTCTCCCTCCGTCCTTAGCTCTGGTTCAGGGTCAGCAATGGGGGCTTTTGCTTCCTCCTCCCCCTCCTTGTCCTCCTTCTCTCCCCCCTCACTGTCGCACTGCGAGCGTCTCTTCAGGAAGGATGAGAAGAGCCGGGACAGTCCTCGACCCGCAGAGTTACGGTTTCGGGGCCGGAGCTGCTCACCCTCCTCCGGAGAGGGCGGCCGAGCGTCCTGACCGGCCTCCTCCTGCTGCTTCGGCTTTTTCTGGTGGCTCTCCGCCTCGTCTGTCGTCATGGCAACGGCTGTGGAGATGGAGCACAAGGTTAATCACTAGACAAAACTGAAGAGGGTGTGAATAAAATGAACATTTCTCCCATTTACTGAAATGAATATTGCCATCTAGTTATTTCATTTGCAGAAAATGATGACTGGCTAGGAAAAAAGATTCATAAACAGTTGAAACAGAGAAGATATGTTTTGGTGTCTGAAGGAGAAACAGTCTGTATGGAAAGCAAGAAACATTGCACAATGTTATCTTTACTGATGACACACCAGCTCCTATCAGAAGTAGTCTAACGATGATTTATTGATCCCAATCCATTATAAATCAAACATTAAGGGCCCGTATTTTGAGGTCTTAAATGTTTTGTCTAAAGCACTTACTGCAAGTGATTTGGGTCAAGCCCTTCCACACTATGCAATCCTGAAGACCATCAATTCAGGTATGAACCCAGGCAAAGGGCATAGAAATGGTAAGCAGAAAGGCACGATTATGTGTTTTTAGAGTAACATTGATCAGCCTATTTAGAACATCAGCTTTCATTCCCCCCAACAACCCAGTGTGCAAGTCGCCTGTTGTGATGTCTTGTCATTACTTTTTACTCTTTATTGATGGACTTTTTAAAATAGAACTATAGCAACAAATTGAAAAAAATAATAATATTATTTGTATATTATTTATATCATGCGTTCTCATCGAAAAAGGAGGATCAGGGAACAGAACACTGGTTATGTAACATTCTTTTCTCACAACACCTGCAATGGGTAAAGGTTTCGTTCTTTGATCTTCCTTTTTTGAGCAGAGCAAAAATGAAAAAAAAATCCTTTCTTTTGGAAAACAAATCAAGAGAAACAGGGAAAAAAACGAGAGAAAGAAAACAAGTAATGGTTTGTTTTTGGTTTCTGTCTTTTGATTCTTAATTTTATATGAACTCCCCTAAAAGAGACAAGAATGTTTTTTCCATGTTTTGTTTTCCTATTTTTACAAGTTTATGGGAAACAGCTTGATCTTCATTTGGTATTTCTTATCAAAACTCAAAATCCACTGGCTGTAAACTACACTGACCAGGATATATTTACTGACAGTAAAACCTAGATTCCAGTCAGTTTAAATTTCTGATTTGAAGTAAGCGTATCAAAAGTGGTGTGATAGTGCTTTAACAGTGGATTAGTGGTATTCAGTAGCCCATGTGTGTTGCCTAGTGGTGTTCCCCACTTCACTGACTTTCTTGGTTTTCGTGGGTGGGCTTCTAAAACTTTCGTGGGTGGGCTTTGTTTTGTGGGGAGTTAGTAAGACTGCAGTTCAGCCAGTCCAGCCAGATAGCTTGGGACAACCCACTGCCATCCACTTGAAGCATAGGATGGGCAATGCTGTGAGTATTTTGTATTGTTGTAGAGATGTTAGACATTATGTTTTATAAGATATTGTGGAAGTATGTTTGTATAATTTGTAGTTTTATTTCATATGCATGTGAGATGCCAGTCTTTTGTACCATAGTAGAGATTGGATGTTTTGTAACTTTTTTTTTTTTTTTTTTTTTCTTTTTTACCATTTTCACCAAATGTTAATGTGGACAAAGTTTAGTAAATGACAGAAACCTTACTACAACTCCATCTTCATTGCAATGGTTTTGCTTGGTGTTATATTAAGAGATGTTACGTACTGGACAAGAACACTACACCATGTGCAATTTGACAGTGAATGGTCAGTCAACCTATTTCGATTGTCAGCAGCCTCGAGGTTGGCTTTCACCATGCAGCAGGAAGCAGATCTGTGACCTAGGTTTAAATGTTTCATATTACATGGATTATTAGCGTCATTTTTATGCAAGTATCTGATGGTAGAGATCAATAAATCATAGTTAGATTACTACTGATAAGAGCAAGTGTGTTTAGTCACTTTGTCTTTGCTGTCCACATACACACTTCTAATACGTGATTGGTTTAACGCGGCCCAGAAACAAGAGCATGTTAAATACATGCTAAATATCCAGAACCCTCATGAACACACTTTGATCAATCATGATCAATGATCAACTCATAAAGACAATTAAAAACTTGTCCATTTTGTATCCCAAAATATGAACAAAAAATAAAACAATGCAGAAACCCAACCACTTCATCATGAATACAAAAAAATTAAAAGTGAAAAGTATGACATTAAAGGACAGAAACGTTTTAAGCTGATTACGCATGTTAAAATAACTTATAATTAAAACAGCAGATAAAAATAGACTCCTCTATCACTCCACAGTGCAATCAGAGGATCAGATCAATTCTTCACTTCATCACTGAACAACAGAATCACTTCTGTCTCTGTTTGAATCAGCAGTCTTATTTTATCTCAGCATTAACATCCCCAACCCTGAACTTCAGCTGAGCTCTTCAACCAGCATCACCTTGTCAGACTACATTTCCCATCATCCCTTGCTCCAGCAGCCCCAGATGGCTACAGGATGATTTATTTCTGCTGCTGACGCCTTCATGCACACATAGACATGAACGCTCCATCCCATCAGAGGAGGTGGGCGTCTTCACGAGCTGAAACTGAAACACAACAGTCGGATTGTTGTTTCCATGGAAACAACAAAGGAGTCCCACCAGGATTATGAAGAAGAGGAAAATTAGTGGAACAAGAGGCAGAGATGGATGAAGAAATGTGCAACAATGAGCTTATTCAAAAAACACTGATAAGAGAAGAATTTTTTTTTTAAGTTTAATTTCACCCTCTGCCTTTACAACTCTTCCAGGGCCGGCTGCCGAGAAGAATCCCCACAGCATGATGCTGCCACCACTGTGCTTCACAGTGGGATGGTAGTGCCCTAGAAAAGTACCCCCTTGGGGGCGAGCCGGTAGTCGAGTGGTCAAGGTGCGCACCATGTACGCAGGCAACCCGGGCTCGAATCCAGCCCATGGCACCATCCCCCGCATGTCTCTCCCCGCTCTCCTCCCTGTTTCCAACCCTATCCACTGTCTTCTCTCTCTAATAAAGGCACAAATAAGCCCAAAAATAAATCTTAAAAAAAAGTACCCCCCTTTCTGATTCCTGATTTTTACCTCCGCCAAGGGGGTTATGTGATCGGCAGGGTTTGTTTGTTTGTTTGTTAGTTTGTTTGTTAGCAACATAACTGAAAAAGTTATGGACGGATTTTGATGAAATTTTCAGGAAATGGCAGAAATGGCATAAGGAAGAACTGATTAGATTTTGGGAGTGATCCGGATCACCATCTGGATCCAGGAATTTTTTAAAGGATTCTGTACTATTGGGAGATAGGGCTTATGGTGGAGGTCTGCGCTGCCCGAGTGCTTTTCTAGTTTTGCATATTTATCACACTTAAATGTTTTGGATAATCAAACCAAATTTAATATCTCACAAAGACAACCTAAGCAAATACAAAATGCAGTTTCTAAATGATGATCTTATTTATTCAGGGAAAAAAAAATACAAACCTATCTGGGCCTGGGGTTGTTTATCTCCTCAGACGGCAAGCATGGCTAATTATATATGCACAATGACATCAAAGTAAATCTATCTCTCTGAGCATGCTCAGTACAGCTGGAGACTCTGCAGGCAAAGTTTGACCAGAGCTTTCTTGTAAAGCAGAATTTTAATCTAAGTGAGGTTTTCCTGGTTAACCAAAGGCTTAATATCATCAGCAGTATGGAGGAATTTTGAGTATGTCATCGCTGCAAGTAATGAAGAGACTGAAACGAAGGGAACTGCTAAGCGTCATAAACACCGATGCAGCAGCAGAGAGAGAGAGAGATCTATGCTGGCTAATTAGCAGAAGTAGTCTTGGATAAGCCGTTAACGAGAGGTGGACTGGACCGGACTATCTGCTGTGGAGCTTTTGTCTTTTCAGGACTAGTCCAAATAAACCAGGATAGTTGGATTTCCAGCTTACAGTTATATCATCATGAGGACCAATATTAGCAACTGACGGTAAGACTCATTATTCATTTGAAATGTAGAGTTCTAACGCAGCGTCCAGTTAACAGAGCACTGGGGAGTTATGTTTGGATGCTTCGTTGTTGTCGGCGGAGGATGGCATTGGCTGTTGTAAGCTGCAAAGTTATAGTAGCGGCCAATGTGCTAACAGGCTAAGGGTGCTAATGTGAAGCTAACGTTGTATATTGTGTAACTGACTGCGTGTGTAAGGAAAAGTGCGTAGCCTTTATTGTGAAACTTTAAACCACTTACACAAAGAAAAATAAGAGAAAGTCTTTGTGCAGTCGATTCTAGGGCCTATATGTACATGTCTACCAGTCTATTTCGATTGACATTTTGACCGGGGACAAAAAAGTCTAGCAGAAACGCTGGCGTATAGTAATCAAAACTAAAATGAAAAGTCTGATTTGAAAATTCAAAGGCAATAACAGAAATGTTTTATCATTTTCAAAATATGTGTGCATTTTATGACTCATAAATAAAATTAAATATAAGTTGTTGCATTTCATTTTAATTTTTATCTTCAAGCATGCAATTTTCCTAACATAATTCAATTGAAAAAGAAAAGGACATTTTCTTCTTAGTTTTCAGAAAAGAATCTGCTAAATAGCTCTCATAACTCAAATAGAAAATCCATTATTAGAAATGCCTTTATGTTTTTGTTATTTGCTTCCTGAAGGGTGAGGGTGGGGGTGGGGGCAGGGAACTTATGTCATGATCTTCATTTTGTCATATGTTTTGTATATGTTAAAATAACAATAAATAAAGTTATTAAAAAAAAAAAAAGAAATTCCTTTATGTTTTTACAATGTGTGAGCATTTTTTGACTAAAAAATGACAAGAATTTTCAATTATCCTATTTGTCAATTTATTTTCATATTCAATTTGCAAAATGTTTGACATTATTAAAATGAAATGGAAAAAGACATTAGATATTTGAATTTTCTGAAAATGCTGTTATTTAGCTCTCATTATTTAAATGAAAAGTCTGATTTGAAAATTAAAAGGCAAAAGCAGAAATGATTTTTCATTTTCAAAATGTGTGTGCATTTTTTGGCTCATAAGTTAAAGTAATATTCAATTATTCAATTTTCATTTTAGTTTTCATCTTCACTTTGCTCAGTGTTCGAGATTATTCAAATAAAAAGGAAAAAGACATTTACTTTTCAATTTTCTGAAAATATGATGCATAATTGCACTCATTATTCAAATGGTATTAGCTGTTTATCAAATTTATTTAACGGAATTTATTTGCTTTGGAATTTATTTATTTATTTATTTTTGCTTTGAAATTGAGTTTGTTTGTTTGATTTTTTGCTTGTTTTTGAAACTTTATTTTAATCACTTAAGCATTCAACTCTATATATTCCTTAAATTCAAAAATAAAAATTCAATTTCAGTTCATTCAATTTAAATTCAGTTTACAATTCAATTTCAGTTCAGCATGGCACACCGTTTAAGTCATCCACTTCCGTGAGGTAGAGTAATCGAGCACAGATAGTTATCAACTAAGCGGGACTGCCGAAAATAGCCTACAAGAAGAAGAAGAACTGAGCGGAGCTGGCGTCTTTCCGCAATGTCTCAAGACCAGGGACGCAATAATCAGGTTTGTATTAAACATAAAATTATTCATATTTTTCATTGTTTACAGGAAGAAAAACACAATGTAAGTCCTAACATTACTTTAGCTATTGGAGCTAGCTACTAATATGGTTCAGCATAGCTACAGTCAATATGACAGGGATAGCTGGCTTACAGCATTTTCCTCCAGTGCATGTAATGCCCAGCTAGAGTGAAGTAGCAAACAAAGCAAACAAATTCAATTTCAAAGCAAAAAAAAAAAAAAAGAGTTGCTTGAAGTGTTCTTTTCTCTTAATGGTGTAATAGTAGCTATTACGAGTTATTAACCAGTGACTGGACCTTCCAGACACAGGTGTCTTTATACTACAGAAACTTGAGACTCATTCACTGCATTCAGGTGATCCCTGTCTTGCTAATTGTGAGACCAATAGCACCAATTGGCTAGGCCTTTGTTGAGTTAACTCAGTCATTTTAAAGGGGGTGAAGAATTAGGCATTTACTTATTACATATATTTGTTTAATGGACAGTACTTTGTCGAAATCTGTTTTCACTCTGACATATATGTTTTTTCTTTTCTGTCAAAAAAAGCCAAATTATATTGACCATAACTGACTTTTAAAATCAATAGAAGGACAAAACAAACTTACATGTTACAGACACTTTATTTAGCTAATAAATATTGTGGGGCACTGGCAAGACTGAAATGACAACTGGGGGGCTAGCTTGGCCTGTATGCAAAAGGCAAGGATGGAATGTCATTCTCTGAAGATGCTGTCATCATTTAAAGCCTACAAAAAGCTTTAAGGGATAACATCATCTTCAAAGGCAGTGGCCAAAATGTTCATGAATTGTAGGCCATAGTTGGCAACTTTTACAAAAGTGGGAGGAACTGGTGAGGAGCAAGGGAAACCCTGCCTAGATTTAACGCTGAAAAGGATTATTTATCCCAATGATCCTCAAAATGTGTGAGATATTTACGATTCTGTGTACAATTTTGAAAATCAGTTTAGATTTTTAAATGGACTACTGCAGCCAACCTTGCAGAGAAACACATGTATCAAAGAGCAGTTAGGTATCAGCCCATTTAAATGTGCAAAATGAAGTATTGGATAAACTCTTTAAAACAGCATCTTTCCTTAACCTCAGTCTGAGTTCAAACCTTAAATTCAAAGCTGACAGTTTAATGAAGAGTTTCGGGAGGTTTGATTTACCCTCAGTGATGTGTCAAGAAAAAAGAAAATTTCATTTTAACAAATTAAAGTGGAGCTGTAAATCCACAGCCACTCTGACAGATCTGTAATAAAAAGTCATTTTTCTCTCCACAGGAAGTCGTTCAAACCTTGCCTCTCTCTTGCTGTTTGTACTAAACGGACTTATTAAACACTGAAGGAGTAAATTCAGAGGAGAGTAAAGTCATCATGTCTGTTGGTTCAATACATGGAATAAAATGATCAAGGTTAAATATACAACACAGGATAAATATTGTCAATATGCACAGAAGAAATCAAAAGCAGGGGATATTTGTCTGCCTATGTCTGACATATCATTATGAATATATAAATGATTATATAACTATATACATAAATTTCTCTGCAGTGTATACTGGGACAAGGGCAGTAGTTCAGGTCCATTTCTCAATCAAGCCGTCACAGAGCTCAACAACATGTACTGTAAACTTACTCAATGTCAAACAGACCAAGATCACAGCAGAGAGGACAATGACAGAGTCTGACTGGATAAAAGAAAACTACAATATTAAGACTCAGAAGTCCAAGTCCTTAGATGAAGACATGCAGAGATGTGCATCCAAACTCCAAAGAAGAAACCTCACTCTAGGAACCCAGCATGAGAACATTAAGAGCTGATTTATGTCTATGCTGCTGTGTGCTCAAAATGCAACTTATGCACAGGTTTAGGTACCTTATTAAACAGAAAGACAAATATCAGTGCACAAACACATGAATAGAAATTGAGTCAGGAACACTCCTTCTACATGGGTTAGTGGATAGATACATTTATGACAATGCATATTGAATACAATAAAATGAGTTTAAAAACAATTAGTCCATAGTAGCATGAATCTGAATATGAGGGTGCAGTAAGCTTTATGCTATAAAAGAGGAGGCTGGGGTGGGGGAGGTTAAGCTTTGTCAGCAGCAGTGTGGTGCATCAGCATTAATGTAAGCAGGGGTTAGTGAGAAGTACGTCATATTTAAATACACTGCAGGTGATAACTGGGAACAGCTAGCTGTCAGGTGATCACAGCTGGGCATATGACTTCCATGTCCTGCATGAACTAACGCTAAGCTGCATTTCTCAAAATCATCTAGTCAATGCAACAGACTCACATGAACACCAACGGGAGGCAAAATCAACAATCCCCAGGCATCGGCAGATATATATAGGTTGTTTGCAGTCACATGATCCTGATGATGCATGCAGGCAGGAAGTTAAGAACAGTGATTACGACTCATTGTGAATGTAGTTAGTCTGTTAAAGCTCTTGTTGGACAAGCACGCTGCAGTCTGCATTAGAAAATTTCTACATCCACTGACTAGGATACCTACACTTTCCAAAAAAAGAGATTTTTGCTGGGGAAGCTGGGCCTTTTTCCCTCCATTTTTGACAAACCAAAGGCCATAGTTGGCAACTTTGTAAAAGTGGGTGGAACTTGTCCAAAAGTTGCCAAAGAAAGGACAGTTAACATAAGGGAAAGATTGTTGGTAAAGATGTGTATGAGACTGAGTAATGATGTGTAGTTCATGAATGAGTCTGTTCTACAAGCTGGCTCTTTCATATGAACTACAGGAGCTGGCTCCTGTTTGAGAGCTAGTTTCCTTTCCTCCATTTTTAAAATTTAATCCACATGCAAAAAGTCAAACTGGTATCAAATGAAGAGCTGTATGAGAGCCAAAAGACCAGCTCTTATAACTGAGCTGAGCCAAATGATCCAGATCTCTAAAAACAGATGGATTTCCTGTCACAGCGAGCGAGGCTGGACAGACATCAGCTGTGGAAACATGAGAAGGATCAACGCTTTCACTGACAAAGTACTAAAGCAAACCAGACTACTTGGTATAATAGACCATGCACGAGTGTTGTGTGACACTACTCCTCCAGACTTTAGATGGAGGCTTTAAATTAGTGGTGGGACTCGATTAAAAAAATTAATCTAATTAGTTAGAGGCTTTGTAATTAATTAATCTCAACTAATCGCATATCAATATTTAACACAAGAAGCAATATTTTTCAATTGAAATGGATTTTGGTATATGACTGAATCAATGAATAGACACATAAATGAGCTTAAACAACAAAATCGTGTTGATATTCATCACTGTTAACATAAAGTGCAATATGAATAAGGAATATTATGATTGCATTGTTTGAAATTTTCTTTCTGCATGGCAGTTCATAATTTGGGTCAGACGACACTATCTGTAGCACCGCCTCTAGCCCATTATCTTCTACCAAAGAGAGTGGTCGACATTCAACTTCAATCCATTTTGCCAGTGAGTTTGTTAATTTGTCTGTCGTGGACTTACTCATTTTGGCTCTGAACCAGGAACGTTGTCTGTGCTAGCTGCAGCATGTTTGGCATTGAGGTGGCAGCGAAGGCTGGAAGAGCTCCGATGATAGGCAAATTCTTTCTTGCACAATTTGCACACAACTGTGCTTTTATCCAGGTGTCCATCCGGGAGTTTTTTAAAACTAAATTTCCCACCCACCAAACCCAGCAACAACTTCTCATCGGTTTCCATGGTGTTTCTCGTGTTGTGTCCTGTGCATCAGTATTACGGGTATACCGGGAACTCGTGCAATGAAAAACGTTCTGCGCTGTTTTGAGTGCAAAAATAAATGGCGATTAAATGCGTTATTTTTTATGTCATTTATTAATCTTAATTAACGCAATAAAGTCCCAGCCCTACTTTAAATCCATGTCTGCCGGCATTTATCTGTGAGCTTTTAAACATTTCCTTTATGTGCAGGACTGCCCTCAGAATTAGATGGAAAAAATGGGCCTATCCCAGTTGTGATTTATTGATGATATGTTTTGGATAAGTCACTTTGGTGCTGGCATCTTTTTTAAAAGTTTTAAAGCTGAAAAGTGTGTCAAACTGATGTTGGGTTCTTCTGATGCTCTAATGCTTCTAATCTAAGAAATGCACCATTACAGCTATGAGGGATTTCTGTGGCAATGCTAGAGGCAATGTAAGAACTTAACTGAAAAACAATAAAATGTGAAGCAGTCATCTTCTAATTTATGTAGAAATTTCAGTGCAAAAATCCAGTGTATTGTACAGTATCTGAAAAAGTGAGTAGCTTGTATGACTGCTTCAAAAACACTGAACTATCCCTTTGATTTAATTACAGCAGATACAATTAAGGGTATATAAATGCTGCTTCTTCACATGTTTGTGCACACATACTTCAGGCCACCCTCACATAAGCCACTGCCCTAGGTCTAAAAAAAGTCTAGACTCACCCCCGGATGTGTGACATGCCACATTCTTATTCAATAAACAATGACGGTCAGTGTTTGTCTTCTAGCTGTTGGGGTTTGCCAAGTCTCTAATAAAGCACCGCACCATCCTCCTGCAGAGAGCGCATGCCGGCACAGACGCACAAATGCTGACGGGGCAGAGAACAGAGGGCGTGTGATCTCAGCTCCAGGTGTACCGAGGAGGGCATGACAGGAACTACACACTGCACAAACACAGAAACTAGTCCACGATGTGATGAGTGTTCAGCCAGCGTGAGGTCGAAGCAACCAGAAAAACACAGGAGTCTGCAGCTTTTTGGACCACGTAAACACAGACACAACACATCGCCTTCTGTGGTAAAATGAAGTTTGGTTGTCTGTCTGCAGGAAGAAAACATTTGGAGATGAGTTCAGCTCTTTAGCTGCAGTAGAGCAGGTGTGCCAAGGTGAGAATCTCCAACAAGTACATAAGTGTCAAGTATCACACCTTCCTCCTAGGTTAGAATAAGACTAAGGAATGATAACAGTATGTTCACAGAGCTAAAGAGGTTATAATTTTATCTTACTTCAATAATATTCAATACCATGTTTTCAAGCAGTATAATTTCTGTAGTTTTGATGATTAGAGGAATCAAAAAGTAACCTTCAGAGCTTTAGTCATTGTTTTCATCAAAAGTGTTTATAAATGTACAAAAATGTTGGCAATTTTTAGGTTCTAAATGTTTCCAGTGTGTCTGTGCAAGTCATGGATATATTGATTTTCTTTTTCTTTTCTTTTTTAATTAAATCATGGGTGAGAGAAAAACTTCTATAAAAATTCATGTTAGGTTAAAATATTGTTGTACGGTCCCTCTGACTTCATTTGAATTAATTGTTTGAAAGCTTATCCAGGGCTGAGTCGAGGTGGCAACAGGCTGGGAAAGTTCATCCAACGTTCTCCCTCTCCCTCAACATTTTCCAGCTTTCACTCCCAGGCCACTCCCAAAAATCAAATTCCTCCAGCACACACTGAGTCTACCCTGAGGTTTTTTTTACCTCAGTTAAACACACCTGGAAGACCCCCAAAGAGAGGCCACCAGGAAGCCTTTAGAAACGGTTACATTTTTAAAACAAATTAGCTGGTGCAAAATATACAAGTCGGTAAACATTTGCCTTTAGTTTATCATGAACATGGGGTTGAAATTCCGTTCTATAATGCACTTTTAACTGTAATGAACTTTCCACCACTAGAAGCCGCTGTAGCTCCAGATAATGGCCGCTGCCTTCCTGTCTGAGCTTCCCCCTGGTGCTTCATCAGACGAAGTATGAGAAGCTTAGCAGTTAGTGTGTAATAGGAAGAGCATGGTATGACAGTTTTTTAAGTAATAAATGAAAATAAAGTGGTATGTAGGCTGAGGGTTGAACTTACATATAACTACCCAACTGAAGTGAAAGAGGCCACATATCAAAGCACAGTATTTGTAAAGAGGAACAAAGGCTGGCGGAGCTAGCTGCTAATGTTGACCACGCTGCACAGAGTGTGCCAGGCTCACATCACACCCGCTAACAGTGACCCTGATATGAATTTGATTTTTTTCTATTTTCTTCTCTTTAGAATAGTGGGTTAAACACAATTTTAGCGGGTGTTTAGCTGAAAGAAGAAATTGATGCCTAGGAGCATCCCTAGAAGCATCTCCATCTGATTCCTCAACCACCTCAACTGGCTTCTTTCAATGTGAGGGAGCAGCATCTCTATTCAAAGCTTCTCTCCCTCTCTCTAAGAGTATGAGAGGGGTCCAGTTGCAGACCATGTCTCTCTACCGGTATTTTGACGGTACAACGAAGTTCAGTTTTAGACATTTTTTTAAATTCAACTTTATCCACAAACAAAGTTTAGACCCATTTTAGAAGTAATTACACAAAAAATGGCTCGCTTTAGCTTAAATAACTTTAGGTAAAACTAGCATAAATACCCTAGCTACATAATAAATGTTAGAACATAAGCCAATGCAGCTAAGTGAGCCTTAGCAATGTGAGCTTTGGCAAACACGGCTCTAGCTAATATGGCTATGTAGATAACGGATCAATGTAGCTTACACAGCTGCTTTGTGAACTTAGATTTAGCTAAGTTAGCTTTATAGCTATGTTTGTTCATCTCTGCTATCTATAGCTGAGTTAGATTCAGCAATGAGTGCTTAAGCAAACGTCGCTAAAACTCAGCTTGCTATGTTAGCAATGTAGCTACATAGGGCAAGTGGCTTACACAGCTAATAGAGCTATGTAAGTTAAAAAATTTGAGTAAACCATGTTGCGTTAGATTGTTTTCATGGAGGACGAGCTTTATTCCAGCAAGAAGACTGTTTTCTTGGCTTTATTAAACATTTTGTAATCAGTTTTTGTAGGTCAGGTTATTAAAGTCCCTGAAAAGTGATTAAGGAAAATCTTTATTTTAGGTTCGTTGTATGACAGGCCACTGTGTTATGAACCACCAGGCCATATTTCAGTCCTGAAAACATCTCTAAGTTTATAAAATCAAGCTTCGAAATCATGAAAAATGAGGCAGCTGAACTGCTCTTGGATGGTGTTGGTGTGTCGTTGAACACGCTGAAGCCACACCTACTCACAAGAAATACACTGCTCACATTAATAGACTAGAAAAGCACTCGGAGAGTGAAGACCTCTGCCATTAGCCCTATCTCCCAATAGGGAAGAATCCTTTAAAAAAAAAAACCTGGATCCAGACGGAAAATATAATCAGTTCTTCCTTATGCCATTTCTGACATTTCCTGGAAATGTCATTTAAATCCGTCCAAACTTTTTGAATTATGTTGCTAATAAACTAACTAACTAACTAACTAACAAACAAACCTTCCCGATCACATAACCTCCTTGGCGAATGTAAATATGCCTCTGATCAGAGCGTAGCTGCCTGGCTCTGTGCAGGAGCAGAGAAACAGAAGTTGGGGATTTAATTTACTGTTTTCTGGTACATATCTCCCTGTTATGATACTGTTAATGACCCACACCGCCATGCTCTGCCAACCTGAGTTTCTGACTTATTTTTTCAAATTGAAAAGTCTTTTCAATAAAATCTCCTTGATAGAGTGAAATTGCTAATGAATAGACCACTGTTGTCATTTAATGCATTAACTTCCCACACTGAGGGAGTAAAGACATTGTAAAAGTGGTAACTCTTTAAGGCTGTAGATGTGAGCTAAACATAACCTATTTTGGAAGCATGCAGCAGCAGAGGCCAGAAGGCACTGTCACTTCTAAATACCTTTCATTATGTGAAATCTATCCATGAAACAGAAACAGTGGTTTACTATGAAGTAAATGCATCTCATGGAGTTAGGAGTCTTGGAGTTTTTTATCAAAAAAGACTCCTCTATTCAAACAAGAAAAGGAAGTGGCATTGAGGCCCGTCTTTGAGGCGTTCAGTGGAGCAGTAATTCTGAGCCCAGATACCCTCCTGAGGAATCTCATTCAGATCACTTCATTCTCTAGGTTACTACTTAAGCCGACAACCACAAGGAGGAAGATTCATTGGTAAACTGAAAGCTTTGCCCTGAAGCTCAGCTCCCTCTTCACAACAGCAGTACGGCATAGTGGTGGATGGTAAACCAGTATCAATACCATCATAGGTTAAATTCCTGCCACAGAATGAATTTTACATTTATTTTGTGGGCAAAATGAGGGCTGTAACACCTGAATGTGCATTTAAATATGTTATCTCTTTGAGTTTTGATAAACCATGATATAATACTGTTATCACAAAGGGGGAAATAAGTGAAATAAATTGTGGGCCATTATTGCCCCGCCCTGCTGCTGATGCTGCACCAATCCACCACTCAATCTCACACTCCATACTACCCCTGCTTGTAAAGAAAACCCTGAGATACTTGAACTCCATCACCTGAGTCAGGGACTCACTCCCCATGTGGAGAAACAATGCTGTTCTCTGTTCTTTCTTTAACAAAGAAATGTTGTCAAGTTCTTATAAAACTGGCACTGTAGCAGCATCCACGCTAATCTCTTCCTCCATAACTGCACCAGCTCTTGCTGCTGCTTGTTAACGTCACAACTCTGCTGCACCTGAAAATACTGCCCCTCGTCGCTGATTGGTCCTGTCACTTTCTAACCGGGCCCAAACGGTTCAGATGGGAGCTTTGCTAGATGGATTCGCCAGTGAAAAACAAGGAAATGGGTGTATCCATCTGCTTTGCAAGGTTAAGGCCTGACCTGTTGAATCAAGAAATCATTTCAATAGAACCTGCCAAACGAAGTGAAGTAGATTAAAAGATCTCAAAAACACATCACGCCACCATTTAAAGAAAATCAACAACAGATGAGAAACAAAATGATTGCCATCTATCAGTCTGAAAGGGTTACAAAGCCATTTCTAAGGCTTTGGGACTCTAGCCCACCATTATGAGAGCCATTATCCACACATGGAGAAAACTTGTAACAGCAGTGAACCTTCCCGGGAGTCGCTGGCCAAACAACTTTACTCTGAGAGTGCATCAATGACGTGTCCAGGAGATCACAAATGAAACCAGAAAAAAATCTTAAGAACTGAAGGCCTCCCTTGACTCAGTTAAGATCTGTATTCATGACTCAAAAATAAGAAAGAGACATTTCAAAACATTTCATAAAAAGAACACCTTACCAACAGTCAAACATGGTTGTAGTGTGATGTTCAGGTCCGAACCACTTACCACTATTGATGGAACCATGATTTCTGCTTTCTACAAGAAAATCTCAAAAAATTCTGACTGCAGACCATTCATTAGAGACACTATGTATTTCAGAATGGAAATACACACTAAATCATTCAAAATAAAATTGGGTTAAACTTCCGTTTACGGTCAGGGTAAGGGATACCAAAAGTTTAAAGGTAAAAAACTGACAGGCAAAACCTAATAACCAAATGTTTAATATAGTAAACATTCGGCTAACAGGAAGAAAGCTAGTCCTACATGAAAACATTTCAACAAAGCAAGCATAGCTCAGATAACTCCTTTAGCTGCATAAGCTACGCTGCTAACACAGCTACAAAGGTAATGTAGCTAAAGCTTAACTTATAATGCACTTACATAAGAAATGTATGTACATTATCTACAAAGCTAAGTTAGTTTTAGCTATGTTTGCAAAGCTCATGTTACTAAAGCTAACTTAGCTATAGGTAACAGACCTATGTGTCTAATGTATCTACATAGGTAAAGCTAAGCTTACCAAGCAGCTATGCAAGCGCCGTAGTCATGTTATTTACATAGCTGCACTGCTTTGTGGTAAAGCTCACGTTGCTAAAGCTAACGCAGTTGCATTGGCTTGTGTAGTAACATTAATTACGTAGCTAGTGTGACTATGTTAGTTTTAGCTAAAGCTTAGGAAGCTAAAGTGAGCCAACTGTTTGTGTTACTACTTAAAAAACAGGTCTGAATATTATACAATCCTGAATTATTTCATTATTGTAACTAACCTTTTTGTTAATAAAGTTGAATTAAAAAAACATCTAAAACTAAAATAAGTTGTGTGGCAAATTACGGCACTTCGGTTCTGAAATAGCATCTCAGATGAACAGTCTGTGAGAGTGGCCATCAGAGATGCACGGTCTGCAGCCAGTTTCCTCTTAAAAATCCTGAAGGAGCATGTAGGGCCCTATGATTTCTGTGTTAACAGAATCGCGGACGGAATCGTGCAATAAAAACGTAATTTTACAATTTAATGTGGAAATTGAATGAATTTGACTGAAATACTGTATTTTTTTTAGAAAGAGGAATGTACATCTGAGGAATATGTTCCCGGGGAACACTAAAATGGGGCACAACTTGTCCCTCACTCACAAACACTCACCCGCCCCCTCCTAAACAATAACAGCATGTCTGAGCCCCTTCACGTAACACCAGCAAACATCACATAGCCCCATACGGGGTCGTACAATGCAACATAATGTTGCACCTTCAAGGAAACTCATCCATGCTTTGTGTTATATTACCTCACAACACTACCTGAGCGGCTCAAAATCAAGTCATACAGACTCGAGATTTTATGAAGTCTAAATGATGTTAAATTCGATGTTAAATTCGGCTTAATAATTCATCCTGTAGATACTGTAGTTCCCTTTGGTTGCTTAATGAGCCAATACGTGTCTGGATTAATGTAGCCCTGATATATGGCAGACGAACAGACAGCGAGGATGGAGAGAGATGAGGAGAGAACCGTTACAGTCAGGAGTAGAACACAAACTGCATGCACTGTTACATGTTGAGAGAGTAAAGAAAAGTTTAGGTAACAGGTTTACTTTCAACCATTTAACTTTAATGTGACCTGCTTATTAAGTTACTAACATTCTGTGTTTGAGAGAAGAGAAGGATTTCTTCATTTACATTATAAACATGTGTCTTGAAATGTTGGAAATATCTGTTACACTGGTTATAATTATCTTCTATCAGGGTTATCCAAACAACGGCTCCTGGGCCAATTGTGGCCCTTTTTCAATAAATTTAAGGTTATTTCTATTTAATTAGTGAACATTTGATTCATTTACATAAACAAGGCACTCTTTTTTTCTGGTAAAATTAGTGGAAAGGTTAAAAAACGGAATTCCAAAAAATTCAAATGGAAAAAAATGGAATTTGGCAAAAAATAAAATGGATTTCAAAGGGCCCTAAGCATGTCCGTATCAGTCTGTGACCTTAAGCTCAAGTGCACTTGGGTTATGCACAAGATAATGATCCAAAACACGCCAGCAAGTCCACCTCTGAACAGCTTTAAAACAAAATAAAGGTTTTGGAGTCGCCTAGACAAAGTCTGGACTTAAATCTGATTGAGATGCTGTGAAATGACCTTTAACAGGCCATTCATGCTGGAAAACCGTCCAACGTGGCTGAATTTTAAAAACTTTGCAAAGAAGAGTGGGCTGAAATTCCTCCACAGTGCTAATTATCACAGTTGTTTAAGTGTAAAAAAATATGCAAAATATTAAGAAATCAGAAAAGAGGACAATACTTTTTTCACGGCACTGTACATTTTGTTCAAATCATCCAATCACTGTAGGCTGATTTAAGGCCGGCTCAGACTAAACGATATTTTTGATCGTTCACAACAGCACCATGTCAGTCTATGCAACAAAAATCTTGTACCGTCTTGGCCGACAACCTAGCCACACCACAAGAGTGATCTTGACCGCTCGCCGTATGCTGACATCACAACTATCTCCGCGACTGATTGCAAGTTCACAGGTTGTTGGGGGGTGGGTCAAAGAGTGTCAGTCATTCTACTACAGAAGCGCTCTATGTGATTGTAGCGGTCTTTTGTTCTTAAAAAAGGAATAAGAAACAATTATGGATTGGATTATGGATAACAGTTATGTATGTTTCAAGAGGAGGACAATATAGACTGGCTCTCATTCAGATAGGACTTAAGGTATGCATTTAATAGCGTAAATAAAATAAAATTTACACATTAGTTTTAGGGAATAGAAGGGGATAAAAAGTTGTAAATCTTGTAAATGATGATGCAAAGGAGCAAATGCTCTCCTGTTGGCAGACATCAGGATTCACGTTGTTAATGTCAGGGCAGGGTGTCAAACCAGACGACGATGTAAGAAAAATTCTGACATGCTAGTCTTGTAGAATAATGGTCGTGGGGCGTCTTGGATGCGTCATTAATTTTGTCACACTACAAGACCATTTGTCATTCCCAACACTCTAAATTGGGCCCGAGTTTTGTCGACGAGCTGCAACGTTGCAGTCGGGCTTAAATCTGGCTAAATTCTTGTAGTCTGAGCTGACCTTAAGTTTGCTTAATTCAGAATTCATTGATGAATCTACTGTCTGAAGTTCAGGATCAATCATGCAGCATGAAACCAAGGACCAAAGCAAGTCTTCTCCACTTGGTGTGTGTTGTTCATTTTTGAACCTAGAAATCAGACTCTAATATCAGATTATTCTCCTCATATTTGTACCTTGTAGAGTTTGGTGAAGTTTCAAAGCTTGTTAAGGATAAAAACATACTTAAGAACAGATCCGTGTGAGTGAGTGAAGCCGTGTGGCAGCGCTGAAAGTGAGCTTAACGTCTGAAAGCCGCTTTAAAATTAATCGTCCCCTGTGTGGGATTAAAGCTGCTGCTGCTGGACAGGAAGCTGGATGTCTATCCAACCGTTGGACGCCTCAACATCAGCCCCACCCTGACCCATCAGACCCCTCCCACACAGATACACAGAATACACAGAGGGCGGGTAGCTGGCACGAGCTCTGGAAACATCCCAGAAACAGCGAGCCGCTCTGACCCAGATGAGACGGAGGCAGCAGATATTTAAAGAAAGGAAGAAAAAAACACTACCAACACAGGAACATCTGGAGCATCACAGAGTAGCTGGGAGGGGCAGGGCCGACATGGGGTCACAGAAATAAACTACACCTCATCCATAATGAACATATTCAGTAATCAATAAAGACAACACTGCAGTTAGAAACATCTAGAGGGTCAGAATGAGGCCAACGTGATCACATGCTGATACAGCTACGGCTGTTTGATACCAGGCATAAGTGCTGTCACAGCCCTGGCCTTTTCCACAAGTTCTATCTCAATAAAGGCCATAGAGGATTAATTCTTTATTTTCTTAGCTGTTTAAATGTCAAACATTATAAACAGGAAAGGGTTTAAAGTCATGTATTCAGCAGTAAACAAGAAAGAAAAAAAGACTTTATTGCCATTGTTGTTGGTACAATGAAATTTTGTTTTGAACTCACAGTCCAGCAGCAGTAAAATTAGAATAAAATAGAATAAGGGTAATAAAGTAGAATAAAAATAGAATAAATACAATAAAATACAATAACAATAGCAATAACACAACAGTAAAAGAGAGAGTTGCAATAGTAAAAAGAGAGAATGAATCATATTGCACAGTGAAAAACTTCCCTGAGTGGAGTGTAAACATTATTACACTTGTAAACATTGAATAAAGTGTACATAGTGCAAGTTTTAAGTAGTGGAGTAGAGGTTCTTGCTGGCAAGTGAAGGTATTAAACAGTGGTTGCATTTGACGTTGGTGGCTACAGTCTCATTTACATAGTGCATCTGACATACTGGCAGTCAGTGGGGATGAGTCCATCTGAAAGTGAGTTAAGTGTAGTGTGTGTATGTGTGTGTGTGTGTGTGGGTGTGTGTGTGGGTGTGTGTGTGTGTGTGTTTCGGGGGGCATGGAGGGGCAGGGTGAGCAATGCAACAACTCTGGGGAAGAAGCTATTTCTCAGTCTGCTTGTGCGTGTTTTGATTGTCCTGTATCTCCTTCCAGATGGAGGGGGGATAAACAGTCCATGAGCTGGGTGTTTTGGGTCCTTGACAATGTTTTTAGCCCTCTTTTGTAGTCGGCTAGTGTCAACAGAGTTCAGTTCCAGGAGCCTGGTCCCCTCAATCCTCTGTGCCATCTTAACCACACAGGCCAAGTCCCTGCGGTTTTCTGCAGTGCAGCTGCTGTACCAGACTGTAACACAGTGGCAGAGGATGCTCTCTATTGTGCTCCTGTAAAAGTTCACCAGGAGCTGGGTGGGAAGTCTGGCTTTTTTCAGTTTCCATAAGAAGAAAAGCCTCTGTTGAGCTTTCTTCACAAGGTGGTTGGTGTTGAGTGTCCATGAAAGGTCGCTGGTGATGTGGATGCCCAGGAATTTGGTGTTGTTTACCCTCTCAGCCTCCTCCCCATTGATGTGGAGTGGGAGGTGAGAGACATTCCTGTTCTCCTGAAGTCTAGGATAACCTCCTTGGTTTTGGCAGTATTGAGGACCAGGTTGCTGGATGAGCACCATCTGTCCAGGTGTTGGACTTCCTCGCTATAGTGAGGTCTCATCATTGCCTGATATGAGACCCACTATGGTGGTATCATCTGCAAACTTTACCACGGTGTTGGAGGGGTGGATAGCTGTGCAGTCTTGTGTGAACAGAGTGAAAAGGGCTGGGCTGAGTACACAGCCCTGGGGTACCCCTGTGTTCAGGATGAGAGTAAATGATGTGAGGTTACCCACCCTGACGTTTTGTGGCCTGTTGATCAGGAAGTCCAGGATCCATGAGCAGATTGTGGTGGTTAGGCCCAAGGTGGTGAGCCTTTCAATCAGATCATGGGGGACCACTGTATTGAAGGCAGAGCTAAAATCCACAAACAGCATCCTAATGTACGTGTCTGGTAGCTCCAGGAGATAAATGTCTACACAGTGCACATTACTTTCCCACTGGGCCGAGTCCCAGCCAATCAGGTTACAGGGCTGGGTTCATCAGAAACAATCTTATTTACATTTGGAGTGGTGCTGTTTTTGAAGAAGATTTTTGAGAGCTCTCTGGGATGCATCTGTGCATCCTGGATTATTTCACATATTCATTTGTTACATATCTATTAACACTTAGTTCTTATTTTTCAAAGTGTTCAGCGTGGTTAAAGTGTGCTTGAGTTTGATGAATTTATGTGAAGCAGATGTTGGAAAATCAGTCAGTAATCATGTTTAAAAACTAACATCAATCACAGAAAATCAGCCATAACAAAACAGCCCTAATAACAGCAGCTGACCTCCCAAACCACTGCATGACTCCACAGAAACATGTCTGCTGTGGGAAAATGGTGTAATCCTTTACATCCCCTCTGTGCAAAAGGGGGCGGAGCCCTATCAGGTCATAAAGCAGCTGCAGAGGGATGGTGGGTAACCACAAATCAATCAGATCAATACACCATTTGACCTAAAGACTGCTGTTATTAGAGCCAATAAACTCACACATCAGCCACATAAACATTTTTATTTAGTCTTTCTATATAAAGTTTAATTCATAATAACAAATTCAATACATATTCAATAAAACACTTGTTTTATTGTTTTGTAGAGCTGTCAGGATACCAGAATTGTTAAGTTTGATATGATACTAGAGAAAAACAGACAATATTGATTCCTGTTTGATACCACAGCAACAAAAAAAGACCTCCTGGACACTAGAACTGGTTAATTTTGTAATGTTTGATTTAGTTTTGAATTCTGAATCTGCACATTAGAGTCACTGAGCATATACCAACTCAGTTTGGTTTATTTTTGTATTTAATCTACTAACTACCAGCATTAGATATAAAAACAAATAATTAAGAAGTGATTGTCCTGAAATAAACATTCACCTGTTGCAGTAAGTGCATGCAACAGTTTGAAACTGACTGATAGCGCCACCTTCACTTGCTTGATCTGTTTCTGAATCACAGCGCAGCAGAGACCAGAGATCAACAGATCACACCCCAACACATGAGTTCATGTGGGAACTGTAAAACCCTGATAGAGTATGTAAACAACATGCTACTTTACCTTAGCATTTGGTCTCTTCCTTATTGATTGTGAAACGATCAGAAAATTATGTCTTTTCTTACTGTATCATTGATTTGTGTGTAACTAGCTTCACTCTGTCCCTCTACCACATCAACCACTGCTGCTCTCTCCCAGGCCTGCCCACAGATTTGATGGGCCCCTGAAAAATCCAGAGAATGAGCTCTTTCCTTTTATGATTTATTGATATTAATGCATGTGTGCTGGTACTAACATCCCAACAATAACCTCACTTTGGAGCTGAAAAGTGTGTCAAGCTATTATTGGTTTCTGATGTTGATACTATTTCTGTGTCACTTTTTAGCCTTTAGACCTCTTTTTCCCGTCCATTTTGTCACTAATGTTTGCCACCCTTCATCAGTTTTTTGCACTTCAAAGCCTTTTTGCCTCTGTTTACCATTTTAAACCCCCATTTCTGCTACCCCTAAAATCCCATTCATTTCCTTTTCTGCCCATTTTTGCCACTTTTTAACCCTTTTTTGTCCCTATTTAAACCAGTTTCAGCAATTTTTCTGCCTGTTTTTGCATCTTATGACCCTTTTTGCCACTTTCTGCTAATTCTTTGCCACTTTTAACCCATGTTTGGTTAAAAGTTAAAAATTTTAACCAATTTTCTAACCACTTTTTATTCCTATTTGACCACATTTACAGCCGTTTTTGCCATTTTAAGCCATTTTCCACTGACTTTTTAAACCCTGTTTCCTGGTTTCTCACTGGCGTATCCATCTTGTAAAGCTCCTGTCTGAACCGTTTGGGCCCGGTTAGATAGGGACAGGACCAATCAGTGATGAGGGGCAGTACTTTCAGGTGCAAGATGGAAAATAAGAAGGATACACATTTCAGCTTAAGCGCCAATTTAATGTAGGAATGACTACTGAAAGATGTTTTGATGATAAGCAATTCACACTAGAGTAAAAAGTGTGACAGCCAACCCCGTTCCCTCCTACTCCTGACGCTGCAGCCATTAGACAAACTGTGAAAGGCAGCAGGGCAAAGCCCTTCGGACCTCCATTGCCAGATCAGGAGGACATCCTAGCACAGCAAACGCCGATCAGGTAGGCTGAATGCTGACTGATGGCCAGAGGTGCCGCCTGCTGGACTCCAGCTATGAAAGGTCAGCTGGCCCTCTTTCCTTGGCCTATTGGACCAGACATCAGGGCGGCAGCGTGTGTAGTGGAGGGGTCAACTGAGATAATGCATGGAGAGATGGGGCATTGGCCTGTAGCAAGACTGGACAGTGGCCATCAGACAAAGCAATACAGCAAGGTTGGCGTGGCGAAGTGCCATACTGGCATATGCTCCCATACCTGACCTGACCCATCCTACGTTCATGCAGTGGAAACACCAGACAATGATCCATGCCTGTAACACTTTCTCTGTATTTGTCTATATACATGTCAGACAATGTTGTCGTCCAAACTGTTGATGTAGAAAAACATCACTAACGTATGCATGTCAAAGCTCACACCTGATTTGTTCCTTCATGTGTCAATCAACCTTACTGTTCTTAACCTTGTGTTATCAAGTTCCATTTTTCTTCAAAACAGTTGTAAAAGTTAATCTTGGAGATGTTTTTCTAATCTGCTGAGGCATTTTCAGAGGCGTTCTCTGATGAAACATCACATTATACCGTGAGCTTATATATATATATATATATATATATATATATATATATATATATATATATATATATATATATATGTATATATATATATATGGGTTTGCAATTAAATTAAAATTTCCATATTTGGAGGGTTGAAATAAGGTCATCCTAATCCTGCATAATGGTATTTATCTGAGCCAAATGGGCTAATTTCTCTCTGTGCTCTCAAATTTGCAGATACAGGTCTATCTAAAGGATATCCAGTACATAGTCTCCTCTTCTCGATACAAAGGGACATTTCTTCTTTGTGTGTGTGTTTTTTTCCAGAGCAATTCTTCTGTAGCTATGATTGACACTCCTTGACCCGCTTCCTCATGGATCTATTGATAGAAACAATGAAACGTCACTTCCTCCTCTCCAGAGTGACCCAACCTTGTTTGATAGAAAACAAGCCCTACCTGAATGGTGGTAGATTGGAAAACAACAATAGTAATGTGATTAAACTCTATTGCTTTGTGTTTTGTGCATCAAATAGATAAAACGGCCATTATTCACCACATGATTTTTATCCCCAATTGACAAAGGAGTAATGAAGAGGAACTCTTTTGGGAGAGGAGTGTCCCTAACCCTGAAACTAGAGGAGTGGAGTGGTCAAATATCAGACTGTTAATGTGTTCCTGACTTTAAAGCAGCGAATGCTCTGTTACGGCAGGAGCTAGGGTTCAACAAACTCAGAGTCTAACCTTGTGCTCTGAGTTGATCTACCCTAAGATGAGAAACTCTGAGTTGTCTGTTTCAGAACAGCAAATTTAAGTTAAGTACATCATTTCTGAGTAGGTTAACTCAGAGTTCAGCGTGGGCAACATGGCGATTAAAAGCCATCATCAATGGAGCCCTGATACAACGATTCACCATGGCAACAGGTAACAACAAAAGAAGCTTTACCATCTCAGACTAGAAGTCCTCTGTGAACCCTAAATGTTAGAGCTAGGGTTCAACAAACTCAGAGTCTAACCTTGTGCTCTGAGTTGATCTACCCTAAGATGAGAAACTCTGAGTTGTCTGTTTCAGAACAGCAAATTTTAGTTAAGTACATCATTTCTGAGTAGGTTAACTCAGAGTTCAGCGTGGGCAACATGGCGATTAAAAGCCATCATCAATGGAGCCCTGATACAACGATTCACCATGGCAACAGGTAACAACAAAAGAAGCTTTACCATCTCAGACTAGAAGTCCTCTGTGAACCCTAAATGTTAGAGTTCAGATGAGGGGAATGAAATTAAAAATAACACACCACAAACTAAGGAAAAAGCCAACAAGGGTTAGTACATCACTTCCCACCCCATGGTCGAGGTCACCCCATTGTAGAGGTCTGCAACAGATAGGCCAAAAATGCGCCACCATTGTGGTCTGCTGCCAGATGTCTCTACAAACTATAGCTTATTAGGACCACAGAGAAGAAAAAGGTTGTGAGGTAAATTCAAAAGATGTGACGATCTATGTCATCAGTTTATGAGAAAAAAGTTTTAACTTCTGAGATTTAAGTTGTAAATTTACAAGATTCAAGTGGTAAAGAAATAAAGTTAGGCTATAACTTTAGTGGATGGTTAGATGTGGTATATTATAGTACAATAATCTGCATCTATATTAGGCCTGAAGAAGTAGTTTAAGCTGTGGGATGGTCATAAACAGAGTTGGACTTTCCTAAGGTAGGCAGCTACCTGAGGACCCTGGACTACAAGGTGCAAAGGTTACAAATGGGTTGAACCTACTCACACAGAAACAAAGACAGCATCGTCAGCATATAATAGCATATAATGATTGGTCGGGATAAAGGCTGAACAATTTGGGCAAAAAATCTAATTGAGATTTTTTTCCACCCAACATTGTGATTTAATATGCAATATCTTCCTCATGTTATGTTTTTTTCAACAAACAAAAGAAGTAAATTATTCTATTGTATAACCAACACAATATCAGATAGATTGACCTAGCGCTAAACAATTTTGAAAAAATAAATAACTGTGGTTTCTTGACACATACTGCAAATTTGATATGAATTTTTGCATTGAAAGGAATGATGATTTTGTCATTCTCATTTTGATTAAGAAAAAAATGTCAAATAAATAAGATTTTTGTTTGGGATGCACAATAATATTGACCTGACATCCATATCGGAAGATATCAAAGTTTCTGCTGATATTTACATCCAATATTTTGGCCATGAATATCGGCATTTATTGACCGTAAATTTTGGCCGTATATTAATAAATCAGAGGACTTTTAGGCTGGACCAACAGACCTATGTCTTTTTCTGTATTTATCCTCATTCGACTTAGGTTTGTTTCTTTGTTCATCCTCAAACCTCAAAGTGTGTTCAAAGGACTGAAGTTTTAGGTCTGAAAAATATATTTAAATGTCATTATCTATATCTGTATCAGCCAAAAGGAATCTGGAAATATTGGCATATCGGATATCAGCAAAAATCCAATGTCGTGAATCCTATGGCAAGCGGTTTTAACATTTAAAAGTTAAGTTTGACTATCCGGAATTAACACTGTAGATATCAACAACGTCTTTCTGGCTACTCATAATTACATTTTGAATAGTCAGAATTTTAATTCAAGATATCTGTAATTCAATTTTGCCTAGTCAAAAAGAACATTTCAGATATCCGCAAATACATTCTGCTTATCCACAATTGTCATTTCAGATATCTACAACATCATTTTGACTAGGCAAAATTTCGTCACTTTTGCCATTCATGTGTACGGGGTTTCCCATTACAGATATCTACAACATCATGCCGGATATCCACAATGTGAATTACAGATATCTGCAAATGAATTGTAGATGTCTGTAATTCCAATTCAAGATATCTACAATTCCATTTTGACCAGTCATAATTCCATTTACAGATATCTACAATTTAATTTTGCCAAGTCAGAACTAAGATATCCAAAAAGGGACACGTAGATATCTTGAATTGTACAGAATTGCGGTGAATTAAAGATATCTGTAATTCTAATTCTGCCTAGTCAAAATGTAATTAGAGATATCTTGAATTGGAATTACAGATATCTACAATTCATTTGCGAATATCTGTAATGAGAAACCCCATACACATGTATGGCAAAAGTGACATCATTTCACCTAGTCAAAATGACGTAGATATCTGTAACGACAGTTGTGGATAGGCAGAATGTATTTGTGAATATCTGAAATGTTCTTTTTGACTAGGTAAAATTGAATTACAGATATCTACAATGTTAATTCTGGATAGTCAAACTTAGCTTTAAAATGTTAAAACCGCTTGCCATAGGATCCCGAATTATTGTAAACTATTCTAAAAAAATGACTCTTGATTGTTAGCATGGTGTGTAGACAATAACACCTCTCCTGCTAAAATGGTATTAAACTGGTATTTTGACACATATCAGGTAAAAGAAGTACTGCATTATCTGCAATTTGTAAATTAAAAAAGGATATATTGTGATTTAACATAAATGTACATTAATTGCCCAGCCCTCTTCAGGATCACACTCTTAGCATTGCAGGTCTGCCGGTCAGGACGGGACAAGATTTCTGATGCACAGTCTGACATGGTGACCTCTTAAAGTCCTTTAAACTTATCTTTAAAAAATTATCATTTTAGGTTTGTTGTAGACAGGCCAGTATGTTATTAACCACCAGGCTAAATTTCGGTCATTAAAGACATCTCAGTTTGTTTGTGAAATTAAGCTGCAAAATCATTACCAGGTGGTACAATTAGATCACAATGAACAAAAACACAGCTAACATCAGCTAACAACAGCCTGTACTGAGATGAACTGCTCTGTGATTTTATAACGTCGTCGCGTTAGTGGGGCGAGGTAATTCCTCGTTAAGACTAGAGATGTGATGGGCTGAGATTATTTGTCCTGTTCAAATAAAACCAAACCAGGAAAGAGGTGAAAACATTCTTACGGTTTAAATCAAAAATTATCTCCAAGTACATCTCAGTGTTCTCACATGTTGACAGAAACCTTATTCAAACATATCTAGTGTGTTAAGAACAAAGTTTGAATTTCACTTTACACTTTACTTAAAAAAAAAAAAAAAGTGTTTTGCCCTCATGTGATGTCTACAAAGGAAATAATCCCCTGAAGATGAAGGCATTGTCATTTTCAAAAACACACATTAATGGCAGTGGTTCCAAACCTTTTTCCTCTAAGCCCCCTCTCCATTAGTATCCAAATCCTATTTTAACAGACACCAGGTTGGTAACAAGGCATTAAGGTGTTTAGCTAGGCTAACTGAGCTTTTTCACTAGTTTTCACTGCTATTAAGATTATTTATATAGATATTCAGTCCATTTTATCTTTCTCCTGATACAAGTCCACAATCATTTTTTCTGGATGTACTGATGAATAACACTTAAAAACAGGTTATGTTTCCCAGCCCTAGCCTGTACTTTAATTTTTGGATTTTTCTGACCTGAACAACAACTTAAAAAGCCCTTATAATGGATAAAAATGTAGGTCTGGTTATGTTTTAGTAGTTTGTAACATGCTAGGGAGGGTGTTTCTATTTATAGACATTTAACAGAGCATTTGAAGACATAATTCCTCACATTATGGTATGAATCACAAATTTAAAATGGATTAATATTCACTATAGGACAACATTCAGTCAATACTATGACCTAAAGGTGGATGCATGGTCTGTATGTGGATGTATTGAGGCTGATTTTCCTGTCAACAGTCTCCATGATGATTCTATAAGCTGCTGCTGATGCTCCATCTATGACTGTAGATCTACATTACAAAATAGGGATGATAGCAGGCAGCACGGTGAAATGATGGAGATGGAAATAATGAAAATAAAACCAAATAAAATCATTAAGAGCTGTAGATCGATCTGCAGGTTTGATCTGGTTCATTGTGGATCTGAGGAGCGTCGCTGTTTACATCAATCACTGATTCCGTTCATCTTCACAGCATCGTTTTATTATCAGATATTACAGCCTACTAAATTAAATAATACGTAATTAAGTCGATTTTATGCAGCCAGGTTTTCCATGCCCGGGTTTTTTCATAATAAAAGCCTCGCGTTACACGGTGGGAACAATAAAAGGGGCGGTAGGTGTACCTGTCTGCAAATGGCGCTGAATGTGAAATAATGTTGTCAACAAACCGAGTCGGCCGATTAATTTAAAGATGTAAAGATGGACTCACCGCAGCCTTCAGATCATCCAGCAGAACAGAAACAGATCCTTCAAAAATCCAGCTCAGGGATCATCAGAGAGCAGAGGAAAAAGCAGCAGCGCTTTAACAATGTGTCTGTTTAGGTACAGGAGCACAATGAGCGCTGTACCCTCGGCGTTGTCTGACAGGCATACGGCGGGCAGCACTGAGCAGGCTCTGTCCTCAGTTACACCCAGCTGGAGAAGGATTCCTCAGCTGGAGACGGACCAGGAGAGGAGAGGAGGAAGGATCGGCTTTTCGGGGGCTTCAGTTTTATTTTTGTGCCTTCGCTTGGCAGGAGTTTTCATTTTTTGGGCTGCATGTTCGTCTTGTGAACAACATATCTCAAGAAATTGTTGACAGATTTTTATCAAACTTTGCACAAATGTTCACTCTAGCCCATGGATGAAGTGAATGGACGTTGAAGGCCAAAGGTTACAGGGCTCATGCCCATCTTTTGCTTCTGAATGTAACAAATGTCGCCAATCTGACAAAAATTCTTTTGTGTATACTCCTGAATTCTTCTCCGTGTGGACAGGGCCATAGCATGTAACTGGCTGTTTACTTTCAATGAAGGCAGTTACTTAAACTAACAAAACACTACTGTGATTTTATATAGGCTAGTGCCAAGCCAGGACAGGGGTGAACAACTTTCTACAGTCCAAATTAAAAAATCAGTCAAACATAGATCTCAGTGTTTTACAGAAAACTTATTTCAACATATCTAGTGTGTTAAGACACAAAGTTTTGATTTTACTTTACAGGGACTTCAAGAGCCCTTTGGAGAATATTCTTTATAATTTGCACAAATGTTAACTACATTTTGGAGGTCAAGGTCATTAAGCCTCATAGTCAGCCTTTTCTTATCATGTTTTTACCACAGAAAATATTCCAACTTTTCTTATTACCCACCGCTCTTCATCAATTTGAAACTTTTGCAGATATATAACCACCACCTTTTCTGAGCGTCCTGGCCGAGACATGCAGCAACAAACAAGAAATAGCCTTGCAGAAATGCATTAAGAGATATAAAATCAGCCAACCAGCAAATACATGTCAAAACTGAGTCCCTACAGACAAAAAATATGAACAACTGTTGATTTAAAATCTGTAAAGGTGTGCATTGGTAAGAGGTCAATTCTCCAAAGGTTGTTTGCAATTTTGAGGATAAAATTCCTTTAAGTAATCCAGTAAATAATTTGCCTTTAATGCACCTAAGTAAAACAAATGAGTGACACTTTTACAAAAGTGCTGAGAAAATGACAACATAGGATACTGGTACCCTGATGAAATGGTAAGCACTCAATGAAGGGACCCCTTAACCTTATTGTGCCCTATTTCTGCCCCCACAAGTCAACTGCTGGACTACAAGAGCCACGATATCACCAGGGTTGTAAAGTCAGTCCCATGACACCTCTAGGAGGCTCAACAGTGTGCTCCTGCGTCCCAGAGCCACTCTCTGCCACAACAAAACAACTACTCCTGATGCCAGGATTACACGTGAGAGAGAATGGGAAAGAAGGCAGGAGAAAGACAGAGAAGTCTAAAGAAAGAGCTTAGAAAAGGGCAGGAAACACAAGATCCACTGACGCAGCAGTCAATTAGAGCTCCTGTCATCGAGTAACAAAGCCATCTTTTAACAGGTTTGATTATTTTTACTTTAAATGTTTACGAGACCTCTAAAGATTGATCAGATTAATCGCAGTTAATCAGTCCACCGTTGCATCTTGATGGTTCAAATATCTTTTAAAAACTCACAGACAGCTCAGTGGACAAGTCAAAAGTCATCAATCATTTATTTACCTTTTTACTGTTCCCTTATTTCCTTAAAGATCAAGAACAAGTTTCCGAGATCCAACTTCGAGGTAAATGGAACTCAGCAGAAGTCCCCGGAAAATGACTTAGTGCAACATTTTCTGGTGTTCTAGAAAATCTTAACATATTTATGGTATCAATTATGGTATCAAGACAATTGGAGCAACGGTGTGGCGTGCAAATCAAGACAGACACGTTTCTGATTATGGTTGTAAGATATGAGGAAATTTGGTTTCATGCTTTTTGGCAGCTACTGAAGTGTAACTGCACTGTTTCCTCCCCATAGGCAAAGTGCATTTGTTGACAACCAGAAGGCAGTAAAGCCAGGAAAGAGATGGGAAACCCTAGCACCATGTTGACTGTAATGGTACAGGATTTTGTACAATATTATTCTGCTAGCATCTTCAGCCTGTTGTTTAAGTGCTTTGCACTGTATCAAACTGAGACAGGCAATCTGGCTTCTTTCAGATGAAGGCTGGTATGTGAACTAGTGCCATTAAGCTGTAGAGACTTCTGCAGAGCTGCACTCAGCTTGAAAACGTTTGTTAGGTTTGCTACAGTGTATTTGTTTTTATTAAATCACAAGTCAGAAACCTTTCAATTGTTGAAAAAAAAATGTAAAGTTACGATGTTATTTAGTGAGTTGAGTTACACTGTGCTGAAAGCAGGAGACCAGGGTGTTCTGTGGAAGCTGGAGAAATGCCATTTTCCACGTTGGAAGTCTTTGAACCATTAGATTGACTTCAAAACAATTATCTTAAGGTGAAAAAGTTTCATATTGTTGCTTTAACAGAGTTAGACTGATCACTAAAAAGTCTGAAAAATTCAAAACCAGTCTTCAAAACATAAAAATGTTAGGTGTGTAGAGATTATCAAGGATCAGTCTCGGATCAATATAACCTTTGTTTTTGTTGTTTAAAAAGGATCTTTTAATGACCTTGTCTTAATTTCAATGTTAAAGGAATATTACGTAAAGATTTCTAATTTAAAGTTTGGATCTTGTACAGGTGAAATAAAAGAATACATTTTTTTTCACAGGAAAACGTTATATCATGGATACATTTAACATTTTAAAACATGTTTTCACATTCATGAAAAACAAATAAAACATCCTTCATGCGGCCACTTAGATTTTATCATATTTTCATCCCTTCTCTGCTTTTCTGATATTAAGCATGATTTTTTACTCCTCTCTACAAGCCTTCAATCTAAAATTGAAACCTCAGGTTTACATGTGTTTTATCTAAAGTAGAAAAGTTTCTAAAACTGCACATTGAGCCTGTAAGACTGCACTCTGGGCTCGCACACCCATTAGCTCCCTCTGTTTGGTACAGCAGGGAGGAGCTCTGTATGTAATAAGCATGTGGAATCAGCCAATAGGAGCACGGAGGCTGCAGCTTGGACCTATCAGAGCAGAGAGAGCGTCTGTTCAGAGAAGAGCTACAGCATCAGTAACCAAGCATCCAGCTCCATAACAGATCAATACATTTATTGATTGTACAGTGATCAGAAACAGGAGAGGAGAGGGGTTGGATCAGATCTCATTATTAGTGGAGACAGCTGTGAGTTTCAGTCTTACTTAAAGACAGCCCTGTGGAGGGTTTAAATCCCACATGTGTTCTGTTACATAACAGCGACGGCCTGGTACTGTGAACATGTCGAACACGCTCTGTGATTATTCTGGAGCTCTGAACAATGAAAAAAATAAAATCATTTATACAATGATCAGCAGTCAGAGGGTAGAGCTACAGTTACAAAAAAACCAACCACCACCAGAGCCTTCAGTGACTTTAGATTGATTGTTCAGTGCTTATCTGTGAAATATTTTTCATTAGTGATAAGAATAGCCTTTAAATATTCATTCAAAGCCAGCACATTACTGATTATTTATATTCTAACTATATTTAATCTCACAATACCGACACGTTTAAGTGCTGAATGAGACTTTTTTTAATACATTCAGCAAACAAAACTTCAGAGAAGCACCTTAATGTGTTACAAAGCTGTGCAGTGACAAAAACAGCATCCTGATTCTAAATAAATCACTTTTTTTCTGATATCCTAATAATTTTACATTCACATCTATGTTCAATACAGAACAGGATTAGAAGCATTGATTTTTTTTTTTTTTTTTAATAGAAAGACTAACGTCAGAATTCTGAGGGAGAAAAAAAATCTGGATTATATTTATTTAGCAGGGTTGTTAGGAAATAAAGCTGTTAAAGAGGCGCTGCTTGTGGCTTGGTATCCCTACATGCTGTGCACGGTGAATCTGACTCTGATAAGAATGAATGAGGGGGAAATAACCGCAAGCTAAGAGGTTAGTGGTGCCTCTTTAACAGCTTTTCTCCCAAATGGTGTCATAAATTTGCTTTTAAAGGACACCTCAATATACTATTTAGAGAACTGGGGGCATGGACTGGCCTGCATTCTAAGGGCAAGGATGAAATATCATCATTTGAAGATGACGTCAACTGTCAAAGCTTTAAAGGATGACATCATCTTCAAAGACTGAGGATGGAATGTTCATGAAGCTGGGGATGTTGGGGTCTTTCCTTCATTATTTTAGTCAGCAAAATTAACAAAATGATGAAAGTAGTTGATCAGTCATTTATTTTCCTATGTGGCATATGACATATTTGGCATATAAGCATTGTAACTGCATGGAAATCTAATAACAGGTAGTGGAGGGGGATGTAATTTAAACTCAAAACTGTAATGAAAGGTTGATTTCCTGTCCTTTAATGTAAACTATAGTTTCTTAAACTTTCACATTAATGATAACACAGCATAGATCTTCACAAAAAAGAGGAATTAGCACAAAGAAGCAAACAGACGAGCATGTTGAGTGCACAGCAGAGATATAGAGACGGCGTTGTTGTAATTGGCATATCTAAGCCTGTTTGGTGTTTTTGTCTGTTCATGTCATCACACCGTTCACTGTCTCTGTTCCTTCCCCCATCACACACAAAGGGCCCTCACCCTCTGCCCTCATCACAGGCTCCTTCCTCCTCCTCCTCTGTCACACCCCCTCCCCCACTGAGAGGAGCAGCTGCTAAGACGGCCGTCTGCCGAGGTGAAGAGACGGAGCTCAGCGGCTCCCCAGAGAGACAGAGAGGAGGACCACGATCCAACACCGACACCCCCAACACATTCACAACATCCCACCCTCATCTCCCCCAACAGTCACCCAGACGAGTTTAAGACAAAGCTTCTCCAGTATGAATGAAGCCTGCTCAGAGGGGCGATTATGAAGATTACAGCAACACAATAACACAAGCTGAGCTGACAAATTACACTCCTTACTGTGGGTGCAGTGGTTCACGGAGGTCACGGTTCGGTTTGTGCTTCTTTTTAAACAAGAAGAATGTATCAAAAAGTGGTGCTTGATTCTCAGCACTTCATTTGTAACACCTTAAGTCTAAACTGCCTCATGTGCCATTAAAAACATGTAGTTATGATTGAAAGTTTGAAGAATTGTTGGTTGAAATGGTGAAGGAGGTGGTGTCCTGACACTAGACGATGCTGGGCCCCAGCATGGTCAGACAGGACCTTTCAGTGTGGGGTTTGCATGTGCTCCCCGTCCCCCATGCTCGTTAGGTTAATTGATCACTCTAAAATGCCCTCAGACAGTCATCACTTATAAGCAAGTGTGCCTGGCTGGTTGTCTTTCTGTATGTCAGCTCTGTGATTGACTGGCAAGCAGTCCAGGGTATAACCTCTCACCCACTGACAGCGGGGATCCTCTACAGCCCCTTGTGATGGGATAAGTGGTGATAATGGATGGATGGACTGACATCACGAATCAGATACTCTGTACTATTACAGCATGCTACTTATTATGACTGAAGTACATTCAACATTACATCACTGTTTTCACAGACTCTTTCAGTGCTGCAGTGTATTTATATGGATCCTGAATCCACAGTGGACTAAAGGGGGTCCTGGAAATGTGCCCTATGATCTCAGTAAACACAATGTGATAAAATGCCCTGTAGGAAGCCCTTAAGCTGAGCAAAATGGGGTAAAGTGCTTTACAGGTGCATCTCAAAAATTCCAAATATCATGGAAAAATTCTCCTTTTGCGCAAATCACTGCCTCAACATGACATGGCATGGAGCCAATCAGTCCATGGCACTGCTGGGGTGTTATGAAGCCCAGGTTCCTCTGATTACAGCCTTCAGTTCATCTGTATTGTTGAGTCTGGTGTCTCTCATCTTCATCTTGACATTTCCCTGGAGATTCTCTACGGGGTTCAGGCCAGTTGGCTGGTAGAACCTTTTTTGTGTGTTTTATTATGGCAGAGAGGGTGAGTGTTACATGCTAGAGTCCTCCTCGTGGAAATAATGTGAACTGTAAATATCAATCTCAAGTTATAAAAAGTCACCTGTGACCTAACCATGGGTCCAGACACAGATAGGCCTATCTCTCTCAATATCAAGAAAGTTGGATTGCAGTTAAGTTCTTTGTTGTATAAATTTTCCTCCTATAGACACTTAATTGTCTCCTTTACTGGCCGCTTACTTTCACAGCATCATTGAACATTTAGGATTTGAAATAATACATGTAGGATTTCACCTCCTACTAAAAGAGAAACCTGTTATTATTGTATGTTTAATCTGTAAAATCAGCACCAGTGGGATGATGAGCACGCCTTCTACAGCATCTTTTTTCTGCATGTTAAATTTAATTTCCTGTCTCCTTCTCAGCTTGGATGCAGGTGGATTTCTCGCCCTGGCTATGATGTTAATCACTTTCTCTCCATTTGTTCCAGAGGCTTCCTTCCTTTCTCCTTCTCTCTCTCTCTCCTGTTGTCATCTGAGGTGTCCGGCTGAGCATGTGCTTTAATTACTGCCTTTCACTTCCACTCAATTAGCTCAGAGCAGCTCAACAAAAGCCCACGGCCCCACACAGCTAACGGTGCTAACAATGCTAACAGGCTGCTGGTGTTTCATTGGAGGGAATCAGAGCGGGGAAGGTCAACATTAGATCGCTGTTATTCTTTATTCAGTGACATTTAAAATCACCACTAAGTTTACTCCACGGTATTTCTGAGATTGCCAAACAGAGATGCATAGCAAACATCCAAAATGTTCTCTTTTTTCTACCCATATGAACAGAAAAGGATTTGTTTTTAAGTCATAACTCTCATAGTTAAAGGAAAAATGGATACATAAACATGGTTCTCTTTTTTCTTTTTTTTATGAGGAAAGAAAGCTTTTAAAAGTGAAGACGCCTTTCAAGTTTGTGCTGCAAACTTCTTCCAAGGCATACTGGGATCATTTGTTTCTTCTATGTGTTGTGTGCAGTAAAGCTGCCGGTTTTAAGAATGACTGGGGGCCAATAGGCCACAAGCTAAGAGGCTAGTGGTGCCTCTTTAACAGCTTTTCTCCCTCATGTTATCATAAACATGTTTTTAAAGGATGCACTGATATATTATGGAGAACTGGGAGCCCAGACAGGCCTGCATGCTAAGGGCAAGGATGGAATGTCATCCTTTGAAGATGATGTCATCTTTTTAAAAAACAAAAGGCTTTACGGCATGACATCATCTTCAAGGGATGGAACATCATCCTTTGAAGATGATGTTTTAAAAAAAGAAAAACAAAAGGCTTACGAGATGACATCATCTTCAAGGGATGGAAAGTCATCCTTTGAAGATGATGTTTTAAAAAAAAGAAAAACAAATGGCTTTACGAGATGACATCATCTTCAAGGGATGGAATGCCATCCTTTGAAGATGATGTCATCCTTTTAAAAAACAAAAGGCTTTACGGGATGACATCATCTTCACAGGATGGAACGTCGTACTTTGAAGATGATGTTTTAAAAAAAAGGAAAACATAAGGCTTTTCGGGATGACATCATCTTCAAAGGCAAGGGACAGTCAGATCTTTCAGTGCAGTGCTTCTTTAACAGCTTTTCTCCCTCATGTTGTCATAAACATGCATTTAAAGGATACACTGATACTATCTAGTCAACAGATGTTGTAGGGTGCTGGTTAGATTGAACTCTATGCATGAAATGTTTTCTATTTCTATTTTATCATTGTTTCAAAATTATTAAAAAGGCAAAACAACAGGCTTACCAAATAAAGAGCATAAAGAAAGCATTAATACATAAATAAAGCTGCTTTTGTTCACTGGCTTAATACCACAGGTCACATCAGATGATGGGGCAGTCTTTAATCGGTGCAAGTTCATATTGTGTCTACACAATCAGTTAGTCCAGATGAGGGCATCCTTGACCACTTCTGTGTGCTGTCTGTGCTACCAGGGTACAGAGAATTGCTGGAAATATTTGAGGTTATTTGAGTATTCAACTAAACAAAAAACATAGGTTTAGTCCATTTTTAGTTGAAGTAGACAAGTGTAAAAATCTGACATTTTGTACTTTTAACTTTTTCTAGAGTTTAAGTTAAACTTTGTGAGCCTAAGTAAAGGATCTGAATACTGAATATGTTATTTTAGATCCAAATAGTATTTCCAGTTTTGAGATTAAGGTCAGAATTCTAACTTTAATTCTAAGAATTTGGGTTTTAAAGTCACTGAAACATCATTTATGTAAGCCTGAGCATGTGCCCTCATGTTTCCCCATTTATCACATGGATTTTTCCATCCATGTTGACATATTCTGTTGTCTGAGCACCTTAAAAAAAATCTTCTTCTCTGCATCAGGATTTAAAATCATCAAATCAAACAAAACACACTTCATCAAAAAATCATCTCATCACACGTACAGGTAACAAGCAGCATGGTGATATATTCACAGTTTGTAGTCATGTGACCAGCGTGGAGGCCTAGAGGTCAGAGGGAGTTTAGGACAGTGGCGTGAATGTCGCTCTGCGGGCTAATGTAAACACTCTCTCTCCTCTCTGATGTACTGGATCAGCGTGCTGACATTTCATAATGACAATGATGATGATGATGACGATGATGATAATCCAGCCTGACTCACAGACCACCTGTTCATCAGATTTTCCTGCTCTGCTCTCTCCTGTCCCCTGCTGGACACCAGCACTAATACACAGGGCTCCTCCATGATTCAATTCAAGCTTTTTTTAAGGAACAGTATCAAGCTTTTCCAGCCCCCTTCAGCTGTGGTAAATTCATATAAACATCTATACGCTTAAAAATATGACTTCACTTCCTTCACTTGTCAAAAAATATTTTAACATTTCAAATGTTGCGTGTTTACTGGACACTTGCCAGATAGTGCGTGTGTGTTCATAGGTGTGTTTTTATGCACCATGACTGTACAAATGAACTCCCTTTTTGCACCGGGGGGATGATCTGGCACCGCCAATGCGCTACAACAACAACAACTCCAGCTATAAAAAAAAAAAAAAAAAATCGAAGTTCAGTGTTACTCACCATTCGATCACATGAAGATGTGCACCAGACAGCAGCAGTCATAAATCCAAGAGAGGAGAGAGATCAGAGCAGAAATATAAGAAACAAAAAGTTAGATCATCAACAATACAAACAGTCTTCACTCATTTATACAGCTAGTGTTAATCTTAATGTTTTAAATCTGTCATTCATGCTCAGCAGAACTAATGCTAGGCAGTGTAGCTTGCTCTGCTGCAGGGTTCAGTGTCCCAGCTTCACCTGTTGTCCTGTTATAACAAGGATAAATGATTTGTTTTCTCTGTATTTAGTTCTGAATGAACATGCTTTGTGCAGTGAAGCCACACTGTAGAAACCAACATAAATTTTACTCAGCACACTAATATGAACTAACTCAGTTTTTTGTAACCGTTGCAAACACTTTTTATAAACAAGTTCTGTGTGCTATAGAAGCTCAAGAACTCAATTTACTTATGTTTACTTGTTTTGAACAAATTATTTAGAACTTGTAACTTTTTTTCACTGCTCTGTCAGACCAAATAGTAAAAGGTGGTTGAAGATTTTTAAAGATGACGTCATCCTTTAAAAAAACATAAAAGGCTTTAAAGGATGACATCATCTTCAAAGGCAGAGGACGGAATGTTCATGGATCTGGGAATGTTTGGAGGCTTTTGGCATTTTCAAGGAGTTCATAGTTGCAAAGGAATCAACAAAAGAGCAAGCAGTGCCTCTTTAACAGCTTTTCTCCCTCATGTTGCCATTAACATGATTTTAAAGGACATGCTGATGTACTTTTTAGTAAATAAATCTAGTGGGATCCTGGTCTGATTCATATGACAACTCAGTTCAAGATGAGGAGTCGTGATATGATGTTCATGGACGAGCCAGCTTAAGAACTGGCTGTTTTGAGAAAGACAGAAGCTGGCTCCTGTTTGAGAAACAGTGTACTTTTTTCTATTTCTAATGTTGTTTTAAAGACAAAAAAGGCAAACTGGTATCCAACAAAGAGCCATTTTGGAGCTGAAAGACCGGCTCTTAAAAACTGAGCTGAGACACATAATCCAGATCTCTAATAAGAGCTGCAAATCCCATAAATCAGGCTGAGGCTGGCCAGGTATAAATAAACAGAGGTGGAAAAAGTACACAGCTACTGTGCTCAAGCAAAAGCATGAGTACTCTAGACAAAATTAACCTAAGTAAAAGTAAAATTACTGGTCTACAAATCTACTCGGGTAAAAGTCAAAGGTATCTAATTCAAAGTTTACTTTAAGTGCTGAGTAGTTACTGATGAGTTGTACAGTACATTTTTTCTTTATTTTTCCTTACTGGCAATAACAACAAGAGAATAGATCTCCAACCAGGTAAAATAAACAAGAACACTGACAGTGTTGAATAAAGTCATGCAGCGTTAAATTTAACACTTTAAAGGTTTCTACATTGGTCCACATTTAGTTAAACTACACTCTGGCAGAGCTGAAGAAAAACTTGAATATCTGTGGCACAAACCTGACAGTCAACCTAATAGCAAGACACCGTGTACTGATGAAGAATAGTCATTATGTATCCTTTAGAAGCATCAACAGCTAATCATGATCTATAGATCTGGCAACTCAGTGGGTAACTTCACTCATGGTGCAAATGTGTCTCGCACCAAAAACAACACTTCTGTTTGTGTTGTGTCTGACAGCTGTTTTGGGATGTGATGTGAAATCATTCTCCTGCTATTTGCCTCTGTGTAGTCAACAGAGGTAGGAAAAGTACAAGAATCAAGTACTCGAGTAAAAGTACGGCTACTCTGTTTAACATTTACTTAAGTAGAAGTAAAAGTACTGATATGGAAGTGTACTCAAAAAGTACAAGTACCCCAAGAAAACTGCTCAATAACAGTAGCTTGAGTAAATGTAGTTAGTTACTTTCACAACCAATCCAGTCCAGATGAAGACATCTCAGACCACCTCAGGACACAGTGTCAGGTCAGGAATGGGAGACTGTTTTCAGCACACACTGATGTGTGTCCACACACATGATTAAGGACCAAGCAATATCTGAATGAACACATTGGATACCAATCCCTGTTTGTGGTCAATAACAAGCTGCAGACCAAGACCAGGCACACTATCACCTCCATGTCCTCCACTGTCGGTGAATTTCACTTCATGGCAGTTTCATGCAGCTGTGCAATGACCCCTCCTACACTGAGGGTACTATCAAAGTATACTGGGATAGGGAATGAGGTGCCTTGTACTAAAACCAAGTCAAGTTAAGCCAAGTCAAGCCAGTACCACATATGTAAATGCACCATTATACAGACAGTATGCAGCTGGTTCATGCTGATGCAGCTTGTTAAAGTTATGCAAAACAGTTGGTTTTGATTTGGAAAAAAGAGGAACATAAGCTGACCTCTTGCTTTTATTTAGTCCAAAAAGAAATGGATATCCTATGTGAACTTTCTTTATAACAAAATCACACATATACTAAATAAAGATAAAGCTCCAGTTTTCCACGTCTGTAAGCTTTAAATAATTAATGGCGGTATCCTCACTGTGTCAGCTGTGTCTAAAGCATGCAGCGTCCTGCAGAGCAGCGAGCCAGTGAGTGTCTTTTCTGTCTGAAACAAATGAACACAATCCTCCTCAGTCTGCACTATCAGTGTATTTTTAGTTGTTTTTATCTTTTATTTATATCCTGCTGCTGCTCGGCACAAACACTCCGCTCTCCGTCTATATTTAGCTGCCTTGTTTTCAAATGTTTCACCAGCATGTTTTATTCATCTGTGCTAAATATGACACATCGTTTTGTGCTGATACTGACTTTATACAACACTTAAATCTGCAGGGGATAGAAAAAGCTATATAGTTAAATCTGCGAGCATCTGCGGATTTAAACCACTGCTGTACATGGATGAAATCATGACTGGAGGTTAGAAAATTAACAAATTGACTAAAAAAAAATCCTCTTGAGTTGTGTGTTTAAAACTAAAATAAAACTAGCTTGTTGTTATTTGTCCCCAGGAGGTGTAACTACAAGAACCAAACAGTGACCGAACAGTGTTTAGACACCAAAATATCTGCACTTTTAGGGCCTGCGAATAGGTTTGTGTTAATCATATTCAAATATCAACGCCCCCCTCTGATGGCATTCATGATATTGTAACTCAAAGTTTCCAGAGTTCACAAGTTGTGACGTGTCTAATGATGTTTCCAGAAATGGCACTGTCCATAGACTTCAGTTTTTAGCCGCATATGGGACCACAAGGAGTGAGTTCATCCAGACCATCACCTTTGACATCTTGTTTCTTCATCCTCTGTGTCTCGTTTAGACACAAATAAATAAAGTCATGTAGTGTTTACAGATAAAAAGCAGTCCCGGCAGTGCTACTGGAATAATTTTCTGAATGCCGCAGCAGGAGAACCTGCCTCCTTCATCCCTATATGTCGTCTCTTTCTTCTGCTTGACACAGACTGCAGACTTTTTCCATTTCTCAAGGCAAAAATAGAATCAATGGAAATGCATCATTAAATATTAATGCTAACATGTCAGCATGTATCAGTATTTATGCAGAATCATAAGTGGAAGGTTTGAGGAGAGGAATGAGCTTTCTGATGGAGCTGCAGTGATCAGAGGAGGAAACAGCTGATCTCACATCAGAACTCTTTGTCGCCACACGGTGGAGACAGGATGTAAAGCTTCTGATTCAGTCAGTAACTGATGATTCAATAAACTCACCTCAGTTAGAGGTTGTTAAGAGGACTGCTTTTTTTATAACTGCTATAAATTATAAATGCTGAAAATCTTCAACACAAACTAAGAAACATATTAAGTGTCCTAGTTTCCTATTGGTTCACCGTCTCCTGCACATAATCAGCCATTTAACCCTCTCAGACTGCATGTACATGTGATGATAGAACATCATGGCTCTCCTACAACGAAGTTAAATTTTAAAGTAAGAGTAATAATTTCTAGCTAGTGAAGCCATTGAAGTTTAAGTGATTTCCATGAAATCTTGGGGTAATTTGCTTAAAATTTTTCAGGAATTGTCATTTATTTTTGGGTGAACGTCATTGGAAAGTTTGGGTGAAAAGTCCTTTGAAATTTGGGTAAACACTTTTTTCAAATTTGTGTAATTGTTTTGTTTTTTGTTTTTTTTTTGTGAGAGGCGGGGTTCCTGAATTTTCCTGGAAATACAGCTGAATTTGTTTGGCTGTTTGGGGATGTTTTTATTTGTAATTTTTTGGGTTAACTTTATTGACTTCATTCAGCAATTTTTATGGACATATAAGGGTATTTGTTGAGCTGTTTGGAGAAATTTGTCAGGAAATTTTCTATGATTTATCATGGAATTTTGGCGGAATTTATTTGTAAATTAGGGGGAAAATACCCTTGTGGTTTTCCAGAAAATATAAGGGAATTTTCTTTAATTTTGCATTGAATTGAGGGGAAATATCATGATTGTTTTCCATAATGTGTCACACAGTTTTGGGGGTGAATTATTTGTGGATTTTTAACAATTTGACAGGAAATTTTGGGTTGAATTTGCTTCAGGATCTTTGGGGATTTATTAAGAGAATTTTTACATGGTTCCAGTCGAGATTACAAAGCTACTTGGTGTCAAAGTGATTAATTGGCATACATTTGGTAATCGCATTCTTTACCCCTGTGATTAATCAATCAAAGTGATTAGAAAATTGTGACTGTGTTAGTTAGAAAATAAAACTATACATTATGTTATATTATGTAATGTTGCGTAATGTTATGTATAATTTACATCATGTTACATTACATCATGCTATTTCATTCTGTTACATAACATGTAACACAACATAATGTTATGCTTTGTTACATAACATTTTGTTACATTACATAATGCTATATCTAAATTAAATTAAATTACATGACATCACCTTTTGTTACATTTTGGTATGTTACATTATGTTATCTTTAATTACATGATGTTTCATTAATTTATCTCTATATAACATTTTTTACATTATTTCATTATATGACATTATGCTACATTTCATATTATGTTTAAATTGCATTTTATTACATTCAGATGTGCTCTATCACGTCATGTTACATTAGGTTATGCTACATTTTGCTTTATTACATTAAATTATGTTACATTTTGTTATGTTTATTACATTATTTATATTTAACATAATGTAAGATTATGTTATATTTACATTACATTATGTTACATTACCTTGTGTTACATTTTGATTTGTTAGATTACATTATCTTTTGGGGGCTTAAATACTGCAGGTATAAATGAAAAACTAAAGGAACACTAACGACAGAACTAGTGTGCTTTACACTTAGGATGAGAAGTTTCAATCTGGTCTCCATGTCTTGAGAATTAAGAAGGGAAATGGAGCCTTCAAGTGGGACACTGTTAATCCAGATTACTAAGAAGTTTCTACTTGGTAGGATTGAATGTACTCTACGTCTGCCTCAGATCTGTATCCCTTTCTGCCATCATTTAACTCATATTTCCTTTCTGTGTGACTCAGAGGAGCCAGCTTTGGAGGCCTGCAGTGCTGACGTTAGCGCAAACAGAAGGATGGCTCCATCTCTATGCAGACGTTTGATGGCGAGGTGTGATGAAACATGGACACACGGAGACAAGAGACTCTGTCAGAACACATCAAAACATTCTGCTGCTTTTCAGCTCCATGTATAAACCAACGGTTTACAAACTATGAGTGGGAAATACATCCATCTTTGCTGATGCAAAACAATCAACATCAGAACTGATGCTGAGTGAAAAGGTTGTTCATGGTAAGAACCACATTATAGTCAATTTTAAATCATTTGACTAAATTGGGAATCTTAATTTAGTGGATTTTATTCCATATAAGAACAATTTAATCTATATATAAAGAACCATTCATCAAGGATGGGATCACTGCATTAGTTGATTAACAATTTGATCTAAGGAATGGGGTAAACATTACCATCCACACTCCTGTCCTAAATGTCTTCACTAAATGCTTCAATTATATGTGAGCATAATCTGACACAGCCTATGGACAACTTTGTCCCCCTTTTATAGATCAGAACAGTGCTGTTCCTTACACCCATTTTGCTGCTTGCGTGTGCTGCGCGTGTCTGCTCCGGCTCCTGCCGTTGCGGCTTTCACACAGGGCGCAAGTTTTCTGCATGTCAGCCGCATGTCCCTGCTCTCAAAGCCCTGTCCTTCTTATGAGTTTTACCTCAATAAACCCCACTAAAAGCAAATTGATTCGGCGTACAGTGGAAGTTTGTCTGGAACTATTCAAAATAAAAGCATTCTGCACAAGTGAACGGAGTTTCTCTATAGAAATGCTAAACCGGGCTTTTACTTTGAAAAGCACAAACCAGAAAAGCATTCATGCGGTGTTTATCTTTTCTGTGACATATTCAACAAGTGTGGAGACATAAAGCTTCACTAATAGAGGATCTTTAGAGAACAACTTTATCAAACAGGTGCATTTAAGCTTGTGGCCTTCCTCAGGGTTATCAAGTAACACATTGTAAACATATTCTATGTGCATATTTGCCACAACAATGTAAATATGGCTCCCCATTTATCATTTTCCTGTCTAATATGGTCCACGGCCACACGCAGTGTATATAGGCAAGACTTTGAATCTCTCAATTCTCCGCGCCTGAGCTGGGCGTATCAGCTGCGCAAGACGCGGTGCACGTGCAAGCAGTCTCAGAGCCCTGACTTGTTAACATGCAATCAAACTGAAAATCCACACGTGTCGCGGTCGAGACGCGCGCGTCACACTCCCAGTCTGAAACGGGTGTTAGACATACTGTAGATGCTATCAGCTCACTGTTGTTTACATCCAGTTAAAGAGTAGCATGGCTGTAGCCTTTAACTGGAGCTACAGTGGCTATTAGTGGTAGATGGCTGTCTCGTAGCTTAGGTTGAGCCGTAGTTCTCTTGGAAACTGAATAAAAGCCAGCTTAGATTACAAAAATTCAGACAGATATTGGCCCAACTGCACCGTCACAGCTTATTGTCAAACCCAGGGCCAAACTTTGAGCATCAGGTCAAATGGTCTTGTAGTATGAAATAATTAATGGTGCATCCAAAACGTACAAGGCTAACATGTCAAAAATTTCTTTTAATCATTGTCTAGTTTGACATCCTGACACAACATCAACCCCGTGATCTCTGACAACTACCAACAGGAGAACATTTTCTCTTGGTCTTTGCATCATCATTCACAAGAGTCCCTACCTTTTCTCCCTCAAGAAAACTAATGTGTACATTATATTTTATCACATGCATAGCTAAAGTTCTATCTTGTCCTCCTCTTCATACATCCATGATTGTTTCTTCTTAGTTCTTCTTTTACGTGCAGAGACAGCTACAGTCACACACACTGTTGTAGAGTGTTTTACACTCTTTGCGCCCCCAGCCAGTGAGCTCTCTCACAGTCACAGAGACAGTGGTGACGTCAGCGTACAACGAGCAGACCACTGTTGTCGTGTGGCCAGGCTGTCGGCCGAGACGAGACAAGCTTTCTGTTGCACGGTCTGACATGGTGCCGTCATGAACGACTAAAAATTGTGTAATCTGAGTTGGCCTTATGATTGTCCGTTATGATTTTCTCATATTTTACCTTCTATCTTTAAAAGCCCTCCAGGGCTGTCTACTTAGAAGCATCCCCACAGCATGATGTTGCCACAGTGCTTCACAGTGGGAATGATGTGTTTGTGGTGATGTGCAGTGTTTGGTGTCCCCCAAACACACTGTAGCTTCTTGTCTGATTGCTAAAGGCTCCATTTTAGTCTCATCAGACTAAAGAACTTTCTTCCACATAACCATGGAGTCTTCTCTTTTCCACGCTCCCATAAAGCTTTGACTGGTAAAGAACCCTGGCAGCAGTTGTTGTACGCAGGTGTCTTGGTGGCCTCTCTCACTAGTCTCCTTTTTGCACAGTCACTCACTCGTGTGGGCAGCGTCATTAAGGCAGATTTACACATGTGCCATATTCGTTCCATTTCATGCTGAGAAATTTAACTGATCTCGGGTGGATGTCCGGTGCCTTGGAAGTGTTTTTGCATCAATCCCCTGACTTATGCTTTTCAATAGCCTTGTCTCTGAGTTTCTTGGAGTGTTCTCTTGTCTTCAAGTTGCAGTGGTAGCCAGGAATAATTAGTAACCAGTGACTGGACCTTATAGACACATGTGTGTTTACTGCAACAATCACTTAAGACACATTCACTGATCCCCATTTCACTAATTGTTAAACTACTGGCAACAACTGACTGGACCTCTTTTGAATTAGGTCAGTCACTTTGAAGGGGGTAAATATAAGCAGTCCTTTATTTACCTAACCTATTTTTTATTTAACTGACATCACTTTGTATAAATCTGCGTTTACTTTGAAATTAAAGAGGGTTTTTTTGTCAAAAAGGCCAAATTATGATGACCATGATTGATTTATAAAATCAGTGAAAGGGTAAAAGATCCAGGGGATGAATATTTTTGATCGGCATATGCACTGTAATTTCAATCAAAACAACCCCTGCACACTGACTACAGCTAAGTTCATTGAATAATGCAAAAACATTTGTATGAAATACAAATATACATAAATCTTCACAAATAAATACCATAATAAACTCTATAAATATAATAAAGTTGATTTTGGGACACATTGCCCAGCCCTAAAGCAGAGCCTCTGTTTGGCACAACAATACTGTTTAGACCTGTTCTAATGTTAGAACAGAAGCTAAACATCCCATACTGCAGCAGTTTAAATGCTTTTCTGTCATTATGATTAAATTAAATTAAATTAGTTTTCTCCTTAAAGAGGATTTAGAGCCGCCCGGTGTTTGAGTATTAGCATGCAGCAGATTAATGAAATATGCATCACTGCATGAGTTTGCTTTTACTGTACTGCGTCTGTCAGAGAGCACAGCCCAGCTGACAGCTCCCCAAATCAGGCCAAACACATGCAACACAACACAAAAGATCCAGAATAATCTCCCTGCCTCCATTCAGCAGCCTTTAAACTCGTTCAGCAGCCGCATATTTACAGCAGAAGAAGAAAGATGAGCCTGTTACAGCACCTGCGAGCTCTCGGTGTCCGCAGACAGCTGCTCGGTCTCTTCCATCCGCTCTCAGCTGATCCTTCTGCAGCTGGTCTCACAGCAGTGGAGGAGTGTCCGCCCGGGGCTCTCTGCTGCGTCAGGCTGCTTCAGTCAGAGTGAAAAACACAGAGGAACGAAGGCAGGCAGGCTGCAAAATCCTCAATATGATCATACATTTTAAACAGCCGGTACACGAAGGCAGAGAGTGCTGAGGAGATGCAGAGGGATGTGGGAGGAGGCAGTGAGAACACAGTCAGCTGTCTTATTTCTGGGAAACAACACAAAATAATCACATTTAAAACTTCTGCAGCATTTAGAATAGAATAGAATAGAATAGAATAGAATGTGGTCATTCATATTATATGGGTATTAAAACAAAACTAAAAGTGCAACATCTAAACACAATGATGCTTTAAAAACAGTGGCACAATAAAAACATAAAAGCAACAAAATACTAATAAATAATAATTGAGGTATGGCACTAATTGAACTGACTGTTCCACCAACAGAGACTGTAATGACATTGTATTCAAATACATGTACTTTAATATGGAGTTTCCCCCCCTTTTGCAGCTATAATAGCGTTCACCCTTCTTAGAAGGCTTTCCGCAAAATTTTGGAGTGTTTCTGTGGGAATTGTGTGCCCATCCATTATATAGAGCATTTACGAGGTCAGGCACTGTTGTTGGACAAGAAGGCTTGGCTCACAATCGCCCTTACAGCTCATTCCAAAGGTGCTCTGTGGAGTTGGTCAGGGCTCTGTGCGGGCCAGTCAAGTTTTTCCACACCGAACTCATCAGACCATGTTTTTATAGTCCTTCCTTGTGCACTGGGGCACAGTCATGTCAGAACAGAGAAGGACCTTCCTCGAACTGTTGCCACAAAGTTGGAAGCATAGCATTGTCCAAAATGTTTTGATATGCTGAGGCATTAGTACTGGCCTTCACTGGAGATAAGGGGCCTAGCCTAAACCCTAAAAAAAAAGTGTCATACCATTATCCCTCCTCCAGCAAACTTCACAGATGACACAATGATGGTGATGTGAGGCTTGCATGCAGCTGCTCGGCCATGGAAACCCATTCATGAAGCTCCCGCTGCACAGTTTTTGCACTTACATTCAGAGGCAGATTTAGGGCGCATTCCCACCAGAGCTGTTTGGTCTGCTTTAAACGAACTCTGGTCCATTTTCCAAGCTAGTCCGGTTCATTTAGAGTGGTGTGAAAGAGTGGTGTGCAGACCAAACAAGCAGACTCTGCTCTGCTTGAAAACAGGGGGTCTCGGTTCATTTCAAAGCAAACCCTGGTGCGGGTTGTTTGAGGTGTGAAAGTAAAGTGGACCAACTTGTGAACCAAAGGCAGGAAGTGGCATAGAGCGTAATGATTAAGGGAATTACATGCGATTTAATACATTCAAATACATGTCGGTACCTTATTTGGTGTCTGTGTAGCCATAGCAACATGTCGTAGTCAGTACTGATTTATTCATTTCATGTAATGAATGACATGCTGGACAGCTCACCACCTCGCTGGCTGCTCGTAATGCCCCAATGCAAAAGCAGAAACCCCAAGACAGTGTAATTCTGTGTTTTTCCATTATATATATGGGAAAAAAAGACCAGCGGAAAGAGATGGATTTCCAATTTCGTTTTCTACGCCTTCTTTTCTTCTTGGTTGCTGTTTGTTTGTGACAACAGCGCCCCTAACGGGCAGAGGCTGTAGGTGTTCAGACGGTTTGGTCCGTTTGACCAAGAGCAACGTGAATGCGAACCAAACCAAAGGAAATTGCAACAATGTTGCTAACAGACCAAGTCCCTTGGACTATCAGGTGTGAAAACAACCTTAATCATTAGGCAATCACCTGGAGCCCCAGACTACAAGGGGCCCTGTGACCTGTCTCCAACAGGTCCTCAAAATAACAATCACAGTCAGCAGAGGCTTCATTTCATGTTCAGGGTTCATCATCAGACTCTCTGCTCACTCTGCCATGACCACATCCACCTGTATGTACAGTATATGTTTATTACTCTCTGGGCATTATGGGTAAACATGAGCGACCATATGGTGGTGTTATGACTGGACAGACTCAGTTGTGTCACAAGCACAGAGAGATGATATGGCCGCCTGCCAGACTGAACAGCTCAGGGCTAAAGAGGAATATCCCCGTCTGACCTGTGACACTCCTCTGACCCTTCATTTTCAGACTTTGAAGCATTTGAGTGTTTGTTGTTTGTCTCAGGTGAACACTCGCTGTATTGCAATTTTTTGCACTTCCACACTGGCTTCATTTTTCAGGGCCGGAGGTTGCCGCTTGGTCTGCATCCGTAAGCTTCCAGTGAATATGCAGAAATACAGACCAAATTAAGGAAATGCAGTATAAATGAAGAATTAAGAATTAGGACAAAACTCAGTTTCAGAGGATAAGTTATGTACTACTAAGAAAGGGGTGGGAATCATTAGTGGCCCCACGATACGATATTATCACGATACTTGGGTCACCATTTGATATTATTGCAATCTGTACCATTTTTTCAACTGTTTAGCTGATTTAGCATTAGTCTTGCCCTGTTTGTCATATTTCTGTAGTATTTTGTTTTCATGTAGCACTTTTTGCAAACCCCATGTGTCATGTTCATTGTGCCCTGCTTGCATTCCTAATGTCCTTCCCCTGGTGCTGCCAACTTTCTCCTGCTCTATGACCGTCACCTCTGCTGACTTCACTGGACAAACAATTGTCCAAACAACTGATTTTATTTTTCCATTATCATAGACTTCAGTTCAATTCAATAGCAGTTTATTTGGAAAAAAAATTGATACTTAGTGGATGAGACGATACGATATATCACCAGACAAAATATCATGATACTATGATGTATTGTTTTTTTCTCCCACCCCTACTACTAAATGGATTTAAATCCGGAATGAACAAGTTGATCAAACCAATAAACTGGGTAGTAATCCTGACTTCTCTCTTCTTTTGAGAGAAAACGGAGCAGAAATCAGAATCCTCCATGCAGTCTCAACTCCCCCTCCTCGTGTTCGTGTGCAGCCTGCTGGTCTCAGTTTGACTGCCTGCAGCTCTCACACACATTACTATTACATAACAAACACAGGAGCTCTCTGCTACCTCACTGTGAGATCTGCTGTTTTTAGAGATGTCCATTCAGCTCTAAGTCCTCTATTTCTACCTGCAGGACCAACAACACGCTGGGCGTTTCTATAAAAATAGACTTTATTATTTATTGTAGTGAAAAGTGCAACAGTCAGATGGTTAAAAATGATACAATAACAAGTACAACAATGTGTTACATAAATTAGAGTACAAAACCGTACACAGTACTCAGGACTAGTCCACACTTGGGCAGGTAGTTTTGAACATGGAGGTTTCTCTCATCAATTTACCTTTCAAACAAAAGCCAACAGCAATTAGGTTATTGGAAATTCACCCTTAGAACAGTGGTTCTCTACAGTTTTTGCTTAAACTTATTTCCTTCTTTACACCAAAAAAGACAAGTTATTTGAAATAACTAAGCATACGTCATATCTCTATCATTTTTAAAACACAGATGCACCAGCAATCTATTTGATTTGTGCCTGTTCTGTGTTGGCAACTTTTGGTAAAGTGGGTAGAACTCCTTGCCATTTCTACTCACTTTTCGAAAAGTTGCCCACTATGGCCTACTATTTGGTGAATAATCATGGGGGAAAGCCCCCAACATCCCCAGCTTCACCACATTCCACGCTCAACTTTTGAGGGTGATGTCATCCTTAAATTTCTATGAAACATTCCATCATGTACCTTTGAGGACAATGTCATCTTTAAAGTCTATTAAACATTCCTTCCTCTACCTTTGAGGATGAAGTCATCTTTTAATGTCTGAAAAACATTCTATTCTCTGCCTCTGAAGATGATGTCATTCTTTAATGTCTATAAAACATTCTGTCCTATGTCTTTGAGGTAATCATCCCCCAATGTCAAAAACATTTCATCCTCTACCATTGTAGAGGAAGATGATGTCATCGTTTAATGTCTTTAAAATATTCTATTCATGCCTCTAAAGATGATAATTACCACCACTGCCTTATTGAACATTCCCAAAACATAAACCCTGCCCTAATGACAGAGTGGTTTGGAAAGAGAACCTGTTCAGGTCGATGGGGGGACAAATTTCACTGCTTTGATTTACAGCAAAGGACGGACGACTGCTGGCATGGCTCTGTACAGCACATTTTCATGCGTACAAAGAAGTTTTTGAGAATGCAGAAGAAAAGCCTTGTTTTCAAAAATACTCGCCTCCATGTGGACTAGGCCTCTCAGTATTTACATAAGCACATTAAAAAAACGTACACACTTTTTTCTTTAAATATACAGTAAAAAAGAGAGAAGTTTGAGCACTTCTCCAGTCATGGTTTATGCTTTTCTTTCCTGCACTGATCTAAAGACCACTCTGTCAGAACAAAGAGCTACATTTAAAGCCTTCATATGACAAAAAGCACCATTTAGTGGTCCTCCTTCAGTCCCTGAAGAGGGAAACACTAAATACATGATGCTTCATTAGTACCCAATAAACTTAGGTTGTACTGGCGCTCAGACCGGGTGGCCCGTACTGTGCATAAAGCATAGCACAGTAAAAGGTTGGTTTGCTATGTTGTGCTATTATTACCAGGTACTGCTGGTTTGATTATAATATTTCTACATACAGCAGTTGATAGCTGCAAACCCACAACAACAGCACAGGTGTTTTCAGTAAGGAGGAAAAAGGCTGCAAATTCAGAAAGGATCAATCAGTTGATCAATCATTCATTGTTTGTATTGCGCCAATTCATATTTGAAGTTATCTCATGACACCTTACAAAGAGGGCAACCATGTGCATGTACAAAAGAAGTGCATGATCAAAAATATGTTTTAGATAAAAGAAATGTGATGCAAAAAGCCTAAATAAATGCCCTTAGATACCTAAAAATCCTCCAGACGTGTGAGGGCAGTCTTTAGATTTGCTTATGCATTTATTTAGTTTCAGCAGGTTTACTGTGAAATCATTTCTTTGTTTTGTACATTTTAAATTCACATATTTCTGAATTTGCAGTCTGTTTTCTCATGATAACAACTGTTTTGGGCCTTCTAAGCCACCATACGTTTCACCTTCAGCTGTGGTTTGCCATACTTTTAGTTCCTTTAAATCTAAGCATCCCATTGAGAGCTCAGGTCATTTTTTCTTTCTTTGAAGACGAAAATGTTTGTGACAGAAATGTCAAAGTCATGACATTAAAAATAAAATATTTCTAGATAGAATAGCTTCACGACTATTTAGGTCAGGTTTATGCCATTTATGTTACTCAACGACAACAAAAGTTCAAAAATGTTAAAAATGCTACACTTTTACAGCTGATAACTAAGCTGAGAGAGAATGAAAATAAAATCTACTCTAGACTTTTCTTCAAGGTCAGGTAGGTCAAAGCATCGTTTAATGTCAAATCCAGGTTACCAGGAAGGAAATTTTCAATAAAGTTTAAAATAAAGTTAGAATCTGATATGCATTTGTACATTTTGTTGTCTGTGCATCTCTTTATTAAACTATAAGAGCACACATAAAGGGAGACTGGTAGGGGAGTCTAGGCATGTTAGAGGTGGATTTTAACATCACTAAAGAAGCGTACCTCATGCTCTTTGTCATCACCAAACATGGCTGACGGTGCTGACTGCTTTGTCTTTTTCAAATATTGTGGCTCGGACCTAATGTGATGTCTTTGTTTGTTTGAAAAATTGATCTTATGTTATCGGATGATTTCCAAACCAACAACACAAACAACTTCTCGTCTTTTCAGCTTTCTTCAAAAGTAAAAACATAATCCAGACTCTTCTGTCTCTTTGTGCAGAAGTGATGAATCATTGACCCATTCTATTTATGGCTTAGTTAAATCCAAGCAAGACATGTGGTTGTGTTTAAAGGGTGTGCAGTTCTGTTCTGCACATTTGCATCACATGCCGTTGTCGTAGTCTCCAATCATCCTCCGAGTGTTCGACGCCATGAAGATGTCGTTGTCTGATGGACAGTCATGGTGGCAGGCGCAGGTCTTGATGAACATCATCTTCTTGACAAAGGCATCTCCTTCTGGACACTGGAACTCCACCTGTGCTGTGACGGTGCGGTGTGGCGTACAGCAGCGGTTGTCTACGCAGACGCCACAGAACTTTGGTCGGTAAAGTCTGGTACTGGAGCAACCTGACAGCTCGAAACGCATGAACCTCTGCGCCTTTGGTGTCCGGACACACTTCCTCCCCCTCTGCAGGACAAAGACAAGTAAAGGTCAGCATCATGGAGTCTTTATACTTAATCCTGATGTACTCATCGTAAAGACGCCCAAAGTATCAGACCTACTGTTCTAGAGGGTGTTGTGGAGGACCTCAAGGCTCTGTAGTTGGTCTAATTGGATTTTATACATACTTTTTTGCTGCAATAGAGACTTCAAATACATTTAGGACATTTTTACTCCATTGTTTTGCAGCATGCCCTGGTGCCATCATTCTAAAGCCTATTAGGGCTTCAAAGGATTACATTATCTTCAAAGGCAGATGATTGAATGCTTAGGAAGCTGCTCCGTTTTGGCCAAAAAATCGGCCATAGTTGGCAACTTTTGGAAAAGCGAGGAATTCCTCACTCTGCCAATTAAACTAACTTTTCTAAATGTTGCCAACAAAAGACGGTCAACATCAGGGAAAGACTGTTCTTATACACTTACTGGCCACTTTATTAGGTACATCTTGCTAGTACCGAGTTCAACCCCCTGCCTTAATTCTTCATGGCATAGTTTCAACAAGGGGTTGGGAACATTCCTCCGAGATTTTGGTCCAAACTGACATGATAGCATCACACAGTTGCTGCAGATTGGTCGGATACACATCCGTGATGCAAATCACCAATTCCACCACATCCAAAGGTGCTCTATTGGATTGAGATCTGGTGACTGTGGAGTCCATTGGAGTACAGTGAACCCACTAGCACATTCAAGAAACCAGTTTGAGATGATTTGAGCTTTGTGACAGTGCATTATCCTGCTGGAAGTAACCATCAGAAGATGGGTGCGCTGTGGTCATAAAGGGATGGACATGGTCAGCAACAGTACTCAGGTAGGCTGGGGCATTTAAACAATGCTTACTGGAATTAAGGGGCCCAAAGTGTGCAAAGGATGGATCAATGCTTTCATGTTGTTTATGCCAAATTCTGACTCTACCATCTGAATGGTGCAGCTGAAATCAAGACTCATCAGACCAGGCAATGCTTTTCCAATCTTCTATTGTGCAATTTTGATCAGCCTGTGTGAATGGCACCTGGTGTGGTCTTCTGCTGCTGTAGCCCATCCACTTCAAGATTCTGCATGTTGTGCGTTCGGAGATGGTATTTTGTATATCTTGGTTGTAAGGAGTTATTATTTGAGTTACTGTTGCCTTCTATCATGCCGAACCAGCCAGCCCATTCTCCTCTGACGTCAGTGAGGCATTTTCGTCCACATAACTGCAGCTCACTGGATATTTTACCTTTTTTAGACCATTCCCTGTTAACCCTAGAGATGGTTTTGCGTAAAAATCCCAGTAGATCAGCAGTTTCTGAAATACTCGGACCAGCCCATCTGGCACCAACAACCATGCCACGTTCAAAATCACTAAAATCCCCTTTCTTCCCCATTCTGATGCTCAGTTTGAACTTCAGCAAGTCGTCTTGAACATGTCTACTGGCCTTAATGCATTGAGTTGCTGCCATGTGATTGGCTGAGTAGCTATTTGTACAGGTGTACCTACGAATTGGCTAATCAGACACAAGCCAGGACCTAACCACCCCGGCTGGATTGCCTGGGCGAGGGTTTATGATGTTGAAAGACCCGAAACACCTGAAGGCCCCAAGAACATTACTGGGGATGTGTCTGAGTTGCACCAAGAGGTGTTCGCTAGAACTCCATCAACATTTTCCACTAAACATGTACAACCTGCATATTTACAAAAACCTCTAGATAATGTGCTGTAGCCCCTCTTACCTTGATCTCTCTCTCCTGCTGGCTGTTGCACGGTCGGATCATGCAGATCCTGGTTTGTCTCTCCAGCTGGCAGTGCTGGTTGTCATTGGTGATGCGAGAGGAAACGCCCATGCCACAGGTCGCCGAGCACTCGCTCCAATCTGTCGTCTGCACAATGCAGTTATCTCTGGGACTCTCTAGGGGCAGTCCATAGGGGGGCGCCGATCTGAATACTGAAAGCGGGTCTGAGGAGGGCAGGGGGTGAATCTGAGATGCTGCTGAGAGGGAAAGAGAGGAGGGAGAGTTTTATAGTCTACCATGGTGTTTAGTAAACTTAAAGAGAATCATGAAGTCATCTTTATCTGAGACTAACCGGCCATCACGGACTCATAGTTCTGGTCCGGGGGGATCTCGTCGCACACCCACTCCTCGCAGCACTTCCCGGGGATGCTGATGCGTCGTGGGTACGGGCAATCAGGAGAGGGCAGCCGGGCTTCACTGGCACAGGTTGGAACACAGCCAATCTCTCCATTCATACAGACGCAGTGATGTTTGCAGCTCGGCTGGAAAGACTCCCCACTACGGTAGATCACACCCCCCAGGTCACACGACTGACCCTCCTGAGCTGTGACAGAGACACAAACACCAAGATTATTTACATTTAAAGAAAAATCAAGATAAAGCTGCAGGCACACTGAAGTAGCTGTGATTGCAAAATAAAAATATTTTTAATTTTATTTAAGTTATGTAAGGTGGCACATGAGCAAATGTAAATTTACACTGGAGTGTTTAGACGGGCAGACTATTATCATGCATGTGAGATTTGAAGAAAATCAAATGTTTGAGATGAGAGTTGCATCAACTTCTTGTGTTATGGCAAGGCATCAGGCTGTTCATCATTGCCGCTGACATGTCCTTTAGTGTTCAGTGTCACGGTCAGAAAATGTAATGTTGTGCACTGACAACAAAATGAAACAGCATGATGCTTGAATGTATTTGTGTTCAATATGAGATCATCCCTGTGAAGTTGGGTAAGCACTGAAAGGGTATTAGTGCTAGTGGTACACTGCAAAAAACAAGAACATTTTTTCCAAATTTGGCACCTGGTCTCGGCCCTACCCTATTTGAGCTCCATATAATCTAGACTGACCTCTAAAAATCTGTGGTCAATCTGATGAAATACTCAGGGAGAGTTTGTAAAAATGGGAAACTTTATAATGTGCAAAAATACCAAAATTAGACCAAAAATTGTTAGTAGCATCCTGTACATTTTAGAGCAGTGGTTCTCAACTGATTGAGTCACGGGACCCACTATTATCTCCCTAAGGAGAGTTGCGACCCAAATTTTGGGGACTGCTCTCGACTTCTTTATGAAATACATCAGAATAGTAGAGCTTGGGCGTAAGACGGTACAAAAAGTATAACAAAAACAATGAAATAGGATAAAATATGCATGTTTTATAGAGTTTCATAGACAGTTGGGTGCAATTTTTTTCCCAGGCACACATACATGACCCACTGAAAAGGGCTTTGCGACCCACTTTTGGGTCCCGACCCACCAGTTGAGAACCACTGTTTTAGAGCATGTTCCCAAGAAACTTTTTTTTGTCTAGACATCATACAAATGTACACTGATTTTCATGCATGCAGCTCTATTTGGGGCCCCTGAGGGACAATTTTCTGTAAAAGTTGGTGAGTTTGGGGGCGTGTTAAGGTCCAGAAAAAGAGCAATGAAGGGCTAAAAAAATTAAAAAATAATAATAATAATTCCTTTTATTTCAATAGAGACTTTGCTCCAAGATCAGTGCTAGGACACTAAATGCCACATGATAAACTGTATAAGTCGGTTGTGGTTTATCTCATTTGACTTTTGTGAAAAAAAAAAAAAAAAAAAAAACTTAAAAAACGCTTTGCTGTTAAAGCAAAAACAGATTTCTACAAAATAATATAATGAGACGCATAAATATTCACCCCCTTTAAAGAGACTGACCTAATTCAACAGAGGCCCAGCCAACTGGTGCCAGTAGCCTCACAGTTTGTGAAATGGGGATCACCTGAGAGCAGTGAACGTGTCTCAAGTGATCACAAAAGAAGTGATTGTACAAGAAGGAGACTAGTGAGAAACTCTGCAGACAACAACTGTTGTTCAGGTTCTTCACCAGTCAGAGCTTTATGGGAGAGAGGCAAAGAGAGAACCACTGTAAGAGAAAACTCATCCAAAATCTCAACTAAACTTTGCCAAAAGAAATGTGGGAGACCCCATTTATCAAGTGGATCAAAGTTCTTTGGTCTGATGAGACTAAAATGGTGCTTGTTTGGCCATCAGACAAGATACTATGTTTGGAGGACACTGAACACTGCACATCACCACAAACACATCATCCCCACTGTGAAGTACAGTGGTGGCAGCATCATGCTGTGGGGGATGCTTCTAAGCAGCCAGGCCTTGAAAGCATGTAAAGGTAGAGGGTAAAATGAATGCAGCAAATATAGGACAGTCCTGGAGGATAATCTTCTTCAGGCTACAGGAGAACTATGGCTTGGGGAAAGATTTATTTTCCAGCAAAAAATGACCTGAAGCATACAGAAAAAGCTACACAGAAATGGAAAATTTACAAGGTGAATGTTCTTGAGTGGCCAAGTCAAAGCCCAGACCCTAATCCAATTGAGAACTTGTGGCTGGACTTAAAAATGGCTGTTGGCGCCTGATTCCCCTCTGGATCAGTAAGTTTAAGCACTCAGGATTCCAATATGTAATCTTATATTGATTAGGATCATTGATTACCCATGCAGATTCCAGTGTAGGTGTCACTCAGCAGGCCGTAGTCACAGTACAGTTCTTTGTGGTGGTCACATGGCTCCAGCAGAGAGCATGGCTCGCCCAGCTGCCTCGCACACACCTTACAGCATCCACAGCCGTCCAGCACCAGGCTCGTCCCCACGGGACAGGGAGGGGGTGCTGATGGACAGGAACACGGCTGGGCGCAGTCCTGGGCCGATGTCTGAAACACGAGAAAAAAGTACGAATCAATTAAACAAGAGACCTTTTACCAGAGTCTTTAAACGATAAATAATTGTGTATTTGTCAAACCATGCTTAGTAATAACATGTCAAACTTGGTTTTATATTTGCTGTTTTCCAACTGGTCAAACAAACCCAAACTGGGAGAAACTATCCATCTAATCATTATCTGTCTGGCTTGATTTCATAGTTCCGAGGTTTGGTGAACATTTTCAATCCAGTTAATTACCATTAACAAAAAATGCTGACAGCAGCTTTAAGTGGACAACGACACTAAAAACAGAAATATCAGCAAAAAACAAACAACTGTACCTATAAAACAACAATAGCAACAATAACTATACCAAAAATAAAAACAACATCAACACCAACAAATGAACAAGAACATCAACAAAAAAGCAACATGAACAACAATACCAGCTTTTATTAAAGTAGTGAGCATTGAATATTAAAACAGACACAATGAGAGAGCAGCTGTTCGACACAGAGAAGAACATAGAGTGGCACTAGTTTGCAGAACAGCATTAAAATACAGCATATATTACACACTCTCCACATGAATGCTGCTTACTTCCTGTGGCTTCATGTGCAAACAGGCAACAAGATGAACAAAATATGATTTTTTTTTTTTTTTACTCAAAGGTTTTGGAATATTTGGCGACATTTTGAAAAAATGTTCTTAAACTACTTTCTTAAAATGTTAAGAAAAGGGGTTTTTAAAATGTTTCACAGGGTTTCAGTTTTTAAAAAAGAGTTTCTTTACACTTAAAAGGTCAACTTTATAACTGCACCAGCAAAATTTTTGAAAAATAACTGCAGCAACAACAACCCCATCACTGAAGGACACGTCAAAGTGAAGTGTCGTTAAAAAGCACGATTATGACAATATCAGGTTGTTGTGGCACCGCTGGCCTCTTCTGTTGACTGTCCTTTGTGAGGGAGGAGTGAGGGTTTACTGTTTGTCAAAAAAGGGAGGTAAAAAGGCCCCAACATCCCCAGCTTCATGAACATTTAGTTCCCTGTCTTTGAAGGTGATGTCATCCTTTAAAGCCATTTGTAAGCTTTAAATGATGACTTCATCTTCAATGGATGACATCCCATCTACAGACATTCAAAGAAAAACAAATAATAGTAAATTAAATAATATATGTTTATCATAGCAAACCAGCTTTGTTATCCCAAGATAATGAGATATATAAGTAAATAACACAAGAAAACAACCAACCAACCAAAAACGTGGCAAAAGTGCATAAAATAAATAAAATACATGCATATATGATCAGGGACACTGTACATCAGAGTGAAAACTGCACTGTGACCCACTTTTGGGTCCCAACCCACCAGTTGAGAACCACTGTTCCAGGTTAATTAAATTTACTTTCATTTGTCACGTTTAACAAAGTAAAAGATGATCTAAATCTGCAGAAAGAACAGTCATCTAGGCTAAAGATTTTTAAAGCCACAAGAGGGAGCCAGTGCACCGTTAGGACACAGCCAGCAAATAGTTTCCATGATTGTTTCCCTCCAAAGTTCAACATCAGAGAGAGCGAGAGAGGAGCAAGCACGTTGATAGGAAAACATGACAGCAGAGGTGAACGGCTGCAGGAAAACAAGAATATTGAAAAAAAAAAAGCAGAAACGCAGCACATGCTCAGTAGTCAGACCAAATACAATGATGCTGATCTTCAGGACTTTTGAGTTCTTAATAAAATTGACTACACCCTGCTGAAGTGACTCACATGCTGACTGAAACACACATTTCCATGCTGCACCAAGTACCAGCAACTGCACTACAAAATATACACAAAGCATATTGTCCAATTTCTAGTCAACAATATCTCATAAACCTTTATAAGCTGCATTCAGCTGAACATGAGGATACATGTCTTGTTTTAAGATATAAAAAGGCATAATTTGCTTGTAATGACTCAAAACAACTGCACATGCAGCATGCATGTTTGAGTCATGTAGCTGTCTACATGCATTTAAGTTTTAAATTTGCTTTTTATTCCTTGGAATAAGATGTCTGTATAGAACTGTGTGGCTTATAGTGAGTCTAATGAGATATTCTGATGTGGAATTAAACAAATACACTGGGTAAGATTTGAATTTCTGGATTGAAAGAACATTTTAGTTTGATTAAAGCCAGCTTACCACAGAGATGAAGAGAAGAAGAAGATAAAGTGAAGTTTCCACAGACATGTTGGAGTCCAGGCTGCTGTCCTCTGTATGTATACTGTTGTCTTCTCTCCCTGTGTTATTCTCTGACTGTTGAAGCCCGGGAGGAGACACGGCTTAAATATCAGCTCAGTGGGTGTAGCCGGAGAAATCAGAGCCATGCTTGCACGCTCTGAGGTGAAAATGTTCCAAATCAAACGCCCCACTCACAGAGAAAGAGAGAGAGAGAGAGAGAGAGAGAAAGAGAGTGATGGCCTGCATGGTCAGGCCATCACATTATATATTTTCACAATACAGTACTATTCTCCTACATTATAATGAGTTATTTGTCAAGAAATAACTCAGGATAAAATGGTCATATGTCCAATGTAGACATCATTTTACAGCCCTAAATGGACGTATGTCCAAACTGGTTCCTTAATTTTCATGCTAAAATTGCAGTAATAGCTAGAAAGCCTACGCAAACAAAACCTATTATGACATTTAGCACCTCTATCCATTTGTGTAATGTGTGAGTTTCATAAACCTACCATGACTAGTTTTGATTTTAGGGCCGTTTGTTTAGGACCAAAAGAGACGTAAAACTGCATGTCAAAAGTTCTGGAGTAAACAGGAAGTTTGAGATGCTCTGGGCCAATGCTGATTGGTCAGATGCTGTGATGTCACTTTCTGTGATGCTGACTGATCTCCATTGATTGGCTGAGAAAAATCATACTGGTTCTACTGTGTGACAGAGAGTTGGGAGGAGGACATGAATGAGGTTGACCATATATGGTTCCTTGCCCCATAAAGGGATAAAGCATTTCTCACTTTGACAGCGTTTCAGAACCTGAATAAAAAACCTAAGTGAAACTTGACACTGTAGTTCATATTGTGTCCCAATCATTCCCCAAACACTGATTAATTAAACTACCACTCTTACCCCACAAATGCTAGCCATAGAAAACTGTCTCAATCTTTTCGCACAAAGCAAATTCATGCCAACTGAACATGTAAAATCCCATGGCATGGTAGGTAAATCTGTAGCTTAATGAATAAGAATGCATGGTAGAAATGGATTTTTTAATCCTGCTTTGGAGGAACAGATCTATCTTACTGAGCACTTTATTTAATTAAGTTAAAAAAATCCCAAATGTTTGTATATTTGCACAGATTAATTCAAAAAGGAAAACACAGCATGATATGACTTTTACAGCAAAAAATTCAGATTGAAACAGTGAGATGTTGAGCCAATACTTTGGGCCCTTTATTAAATAGCTTCTGTCATCTCAACATACTACCAGATGTCACTGTTTTCCCTGAGAATGAAACCCCAAAGCTTCAATATTTTCTCAGCACAAAAGGCAAGAAATCTTCAATCTCTCATGAAGCATCCCCCAACACTAGGTTCCAGTCAATAACTATGTGCTAGAAGGTGGATTCCAACAACAATGGCAGCCTCCTGAATTCTGTTACTGCTAATTGATCCCTGATCAAAAAAATTATAAGAAAAGAAAAGACCAACCTTTGGAATATTGAAGTAACACAAGTGCTGATCCTGCCGACAACGCCAACTGTTCTTCATATTTGTGTTTCTATAAAGTCCATTCACACTTAGTTTCACTGTAGTTTAGGCTCACTTGGAGTAACGATCCCATTTCATGTGTGAAAAAAGTATAAGTAAATATAAGATTTAAATATGTACAAACTCTTGTATTTTTCATATATATACAAGTCCGCATGCATTGATATTTTGTTGCAAGATGTGCAAAAGGTGCAATGATTCTGACTAGACATGATTAGTATAAGTATAAAACATGCATAGATGTGGACGGATTTACATGAGGTAAATAAGATCATTTAAGATGGATAATAAAGGCAAATGTGCATATGATGTCAGTCATTTTACCACAGAGAAGTGTCTTACAGTATCTGAATTATAGTGAATAAATTATTTACTAAAAGAATATGAGTGCAGTTAATAGATGACGGTAAAAACAAAAAGGCCAAAGAGATAAATGAGTGAAAATATGAATGTGAGGTGAGGCTTTTACCAGCCTAATCACAGTGACTCTGTGACTGTTGAGTGGTCATCAGAGAGACTCTGACTGTTGAGTTGTCATCAGAGTGACTGTGACTGCAAAGTGGTCATCAAAGTGACTGTGACTGTTGAGTGGTCATCAGAGAGACTGTGACTGCAAAGTGGTCATCAAAGTGACTGTGACTGTTGAGTGGTCATCAGAGAGACTGTGACTGCAAAGTGGTCATCAAAGTGACTGTGACTGTTGAGGGATCATCAGAGTGACTGTGCCTGCTGAGTGGTCATCAGAGTGACTGTGACTGTTGAGTGATCATCAGAGTGACCCCATGACTGTTGAGTTGTCATCAGAGTGACTGTGACTGTTGAGTGGTCATCAGAGTGACTGTGCCTGCTAAGTGGTCATCAGAGTGACTGTGACTGTTCAGGCGTCATCAGAGTGACTGTGACTTTTGAGTGGTCATAGGAGTGACTCAGTGACTGTTGAGTTGTTATCAGAGTGACTCTGACTGTTGAGTGGTCATCACAGTGACTGTGACTGTTGAGTTGTCATCAGAGTGACTCAGTGACTGTTGAGTGGTCATCAGAGTGACTGTGACTGTTGAGTGGTCATCAGAGTGACTGTGACTGTTGAGTGATCATCAGAGTGACTCTGTGACTGCTGAGTGGTCATCAGAGTGGCTCTGTGACTGTTGAGTTGTCATCAGAGTGACTGTGACTGTTGAGTGATCGTCAGAGTGACTGTGCCTGCTAAGTGGTCATCAGAGTAACTCTGTGGCTACTGAGTGGTCATCAGAGTGACTGTGACTGTTCAGTTCTCATCAGAGTGACTGTGACTTTTGAGTGGTCATAGGAGTGACTCAGTGACTGTTGAATTGTCATCAGAGTGACTGTGACTGTTGAGTGGTCATCAGAGTGGCTCTGTGACTGTTGAATTTTTATCAGAGTGACTGTGACTGCTGAGTGGTCATCTGAGTGACTGACTTTTAAGATGTCATCACAGTGACTGTGGCTGTTGAGTTGTCATCAGAGTGACTCAGTGACTGTTGAGTGATCATCAGAGTGACTCTGTGACTGCTGATTGGTCATCAGAGTCACTGTGACTGTTGAGTTGTCATCAGAGTGACTGTGACTGTTGAGTGGTCATCAGAGTGACTCTGTGACTTTTGAGTGGTCATAGGAGTGACTCAGTGACTGTTGAGTTGTCATCAGAGTGACTGTGACTGTTGAGTGGTCATCACACTGACTGTGACTGTTGAGTTGTTATCAGAGTGACTGTGACTGTTGAGTTGTCATCAGAGTGACTCTGTGACTTTTGAGTGGTCATAGGAGTGACTCAGTGACTCTTGAGTTGTCATCAGAGTGACTGTGACTGTTGAGTGGTCATCACAGTGACTGTGACTGTTGAGTTGTCATCAGAGTGACTCAGTGACGTTGAGTGATCATCAGAGTGACTCTGTGACTGCTGAGTGGTCATCAGAGTGACTGTGACTGTTGAGTTGTCATCAGAGTGACTGTGACTGTTGAGTGATCATCAGAGTGACTGTGCCTGCTAAGTGGTCATCAGAGTAACTCTGTGGCTGCTGAGTGGTCATCAGAGTGACTTTGACTGTTGAGTTGTCATCAGAGTGACTCTGTGACTGCTGAGTGTTCATCAGAGTGGCTCTGTGACTGTTGAGTGGTCATCAGAGTGACTCTGTGACTGTTGAGTTGTCATCAGCGTGGCTCTGTGACTGTTGAGTTGTTATCAGAGTGACTGTGACTGCTGAGTAGTCATCAGAGTAACTCTGTGACTGATGAGTGATCATCAGAGTGACTCAGTGACTGTTGAGTTGTAATCAGATTAACTCTGTGACTGCTGAGTTATCATCAGAGTGACTCAGTGACTGTTGAGTGGTCATCAAAGTGACTGTGACTGTTGAGTTGTTATCAGAGTGACTGTGACTGTTGAGTTGTCATCAGAGTGACTCTGTGACTTTTGAGTGGTCATAGGAGTGACTCAGTGACTGTTGAGTTGTCATCAGAGTGACTCTGACTTTTAAGTTGTCATCACAGTGACTGTGACTGTTGAGTTGTCATCAGAGTGACTCAGTGACGTTGAGTTCTCATCAGAGTGACTCTGTGACTGCTGAGTGGTCATCAGAGTGACTGTGACTGTTGAGTTGTCATCAGAGTGACTGTGACTGTTGAGTGATCATCAGAGTGACTGTGCCTGCTAAGTGGTCATCAGAGTAACTCTGTGGCTGCTGAGTGGTCATCAGAGTGACTTTGACTGTCGAGTTGTCATCAGAGTGACTCTGTGACTGCTGAGTGGTCATCAGAGTGGCTCAGTGACTGCTGAGTGGTCATCAGAGTGACTCTGTGACTGTTGAGTAGTCATCAGCGTGACTCTGTGACTGTTGAGTAGTCATCAAAGTTACTGTGTGACTGAATCGAGCCTGTATACTTTTTGTATACTTTTTTGGACTCACAGAAAACTCGCCTGAGCTAATAAAATGTATAAAAGTTTGAGATATTTTTCATAAGAATCAGGAGGAAATTGTTGGCTGTAGAGTGGTATGAAAACACTGAGTCCTTGTTTTTTCATTGGCAGACGGCAGAAACCACAGAGTGAAAAGTTTGATGTGTTCATCTCATAAACATTACATAACTCCTCTTTACCCTCTAATGGTTGCCATGCCTGGGCAGGTGTCACCATGTTTGTGACATCATGAAGCCGCCACAGCTCAGCTCGTATATCCTCCTCACCATGTCCGACCTGCGGAGTAAATCATGGTTATGTGTTGTTTTCTCACCCTGCCTTCACCCCTATTTTCATCTAACACTGACAGATGAAGCAGTTTCCATTAAAAAGGTTTTTGTTTTACACAGATGTTCATCTCTGGATGAAGAACGGGGTTCAGATTTCTTTTTTCAGGCTTAAACAGGCACATTAGACCCCTGGAACTAGACAAGTTATACAACAATCAGGTGGGTGCAAGCATAGCGAAGCTCTTGTCTCAGTTTCAATTATGAAAATTTTAGATAAGCCTTTTTAATATTCAATCTTTCAAGAGCAAACAAAATCAATCTCTGCACAGCACTTTTTTCCAGGGTATAAGGTCATGTTTTAAACCGGAGTCAGACAATGCTCACATTGGGTCTTTTTCTATTGTTACAGCTTGGTTCAGTTCAGTTTGTCGCAATAAACCCTGTTTTTTCTTGAGTTTCCACAGCTGATGTCCATCCAGCCTCACTCATTGTGACAGACAATCTGTATTTTTAAAGAGCTCTGGATCATTTGGCACAGCTTAGTGACAAGAGCTGGTCTTTTGACTCCCAAATAGCTCTTCCTTTGGTCCCAGTTTGGCTTTTTATATGTGGAATAAATAACGACAAAGGATGGAGGAAAGAAAACTGTCACTCAAACGAGAGCTAGCTACCACATTTTGAAGAGCTGTTTCGTAGCACAGGCTTGTTCGTGAACAGCACATCATCACTGGCCCACTTACCCCACGAGGTTTTTTTAGTTGATAGTACATCAATGTTTCAAGTTAAAGTTTTGTTTCTATTTTATTTTTGTTTGTTTGTTTGTTTTTAGGACAAAATGAGGGAGAAAAGCTGTTAAAGAGGTTCAGCTAGCTCAGTAAAGGACTCCTCTAGGCCCTTGTCTCCCTTCATCCATCTAGACGTGTGGGATGAGGTCTGCAGGACTAAAATCATTAGCGATATTGATCATCTACATGCCAACTAAGTCAGTTAACCTGTGGGAAAAATCCCTTTTTTGAAAAGTGTAGGGATGTTGAAATTTTCTGATGATAACTGTAGCTTGCAGGTTCACCTAACGGACAAACTTTCCTCCAATCCACCTGAGTCCTTATTAGCTCTCTAAATGCAGCATGAGTCGCCTCTTGTTCTTTTAATGACTTAAGCACACCTGCAGAGAATAAATCTATTATCTGTGTGAAGCTGCCTCAGACCAGAAAAATACTCCATCATGGGCTCATTGAGTGTTTAGTTGTGTAACTTCCTCTGTTCAGCAGCATTTCTTTGACCTCAGTACCTTTAACTCAGAGTGAAAACAAGCCGTCTGACTCCACGGCTTATTATTCACAGCAGGATCTGTGCCGTTAATTACATCCTGTGTTACGCTACAACAGCTGAGGTGACTGAAGCCGTTTGATGGGATTAGAGCGCCGTTTGGTGCTTTTGGCTGCTGATGGAGGCGGATGAGTCAGAGCAGCTGCATGGCAACTCTCACTGATGTTGACTTTATAATAGTTTACTGAAACTCATCTGCAGGTGAGAGTGACTCACACATTATTTATTTTTTCTACTTTTCCTGTGAAGTCTAATGCCTTGGGGAGTTTAGGCAAAGGTAAAGTTTATATTGTCACAATTAGGGGCAATACCTTTATGCACCATTTGGACGTTTATAGGTGGACCAAACTAATTCACTGAAGCATTAAATTTGGCATTTTGGCTCTTAATGCCCTTGCACACTGAGTCTGTGATTTTCATTTTATATTCACTGTCTCTGTTAGGTGGCTGTGAGTACACACTTGTGCCTTTTTCTATTACATTTCCATGGTTTGTACCACATAATACAAAGGCAAAAACAGTGTTTAAAGCAGGGGTCATCAACTACTATTGTATAAGGGCCAGCTTTTTCCTAAACAGGCACTTTGGATGCTGAACTTTTAAAATGTTGTAATTAACACAGTTGTGGTTACATTTTTATTTTCTTTTAAATGTACATACATTTTAGACTCTAACAGCCAGATCAGTCCCTATATCACAGCCAGCCTCAAGGCGCTGATTGACATATTTTGGTTGAAAATTTCTGTGGCTGTCAGGTTGTCGATTAATGGGTTTCATGCTAATATCTGTGTAGTGATAAGTGCAAAAATTCACACTCCCAAAAAACCCGAAGTCAAAAGTTGACACAGACAATGGCAGGGTTTTTTCATTTATTTAACCAAGTATGGACTATTAAATATGTATTAATATGCATTATATATGCTACTAATGGCTGACAGGGGATTTCTAAAAAAATGGATTAAACATAAAGTCAATTTTAATTGTTTAAGTAGTTGTTTAAAAGCTGTAGGGAGTTTATTTTAAAAAACAAAATACCACAACATACTTTTCCTCTGCACGTTCTGAATTTGATGATGGTTCTGATGGTTTTGATTAGGCCCCCCACACCTTCCCATCTGGCCCCCAGGCTGCCAGTTGATGATTACTGATTTAAAGTGAGGTGAGGTAAAGAGAATCCTGTTCTGAATCATAAATCTCCATTCAAATGACTTGGACTGGTATGAAAATTTGCATAAAATCAAACCCATTCTGAAAAAAAAATAATGGCATACAAAAGTTTCTGTGTCAGTGTGTAAACATAAAAAGCATAACATGAGCTCGATATTCTTTTATAACTTATGAAATAAACTGTACTCGGTGTGTAAAGGTCTTAAAAGTCTTGATTTTGTCAAAGGCATAAAATTTTGAGAAGGGTTGTTAAAAAGTGCATTTTCATTTGGATGATTTGTCAATCCTAGGTTGCTCTGTTGTAACTCACTTCTTCTTTCTGTATAGTTGATAATCACACAAGTGATCGCCAGTGAGTGTGTTTACATGATCACACTAATCTGATTACTGTGAATAATCAGGTAATGATCTTATATGACACATGTACATGAACTTCAATTATCCTTTTCTGTTCAAGCCTTTTTTACATGGTTCTGTCAGATTTATTTACACAAGTACATGAATAACATACAAATCAAGTCTGCATCACCTCATATGTGACGTAACATTTTAATCTGATATAAACCCGACTAGTTTCCTCTCCTGAATACCACCGCTATTTGCTCTCTTAGAAACTCTCCATCATTCTTTTTGTTTTTCTGTCAGACTTCATCACTCTCTGATACCCCCACCCCCCCATCCAGACAACGTGTGAGGGCCGAGCAGCTTATCAGCCACTTCCTGAACCTCTCGGTGAGCAGAGACTGGGTCTGGTTCTCAACCTGACATCACGCCTTTATCTCAGCTGACTCTGATTTCCTGCACCATGACCTCACCTGGTAACGCGCTGACGAGTGTTATTGGAGCGAGATTAGCCCCCGACCCTGCAGGGTGGAGCGGGCTGACGTGTCATTGAACCAGATGAACTGATTACTTTGGGAAAGTTTCTGCTGAAAACTCAAAAACCGAAGGCCAGTCCTTGACTCTTGCTTCCTTATAACACCCGTCACCCTCCGAAGAAATCTCTAAATATTTTACAACACACTCCAAACCAACGATCAGGATCAGAACCAACGGGTCTTCAGATAAATAAAGACCCTCTCTTAGTCAAAACTATTCTGATTATTCCAGCTGTTCAGTCTGCAGGATTTCAGCAAAACACCCATCCTACCCAATGAATCAGACAAGTAATTCTTCACACCAGGGACCATGGTGGCCATCACCAAACCACCTTTTATCAGTAAGATTAGGAAAAATCTCAGATCTAAGCCTACCTATGGTCTTCAAATGTCCTTGACCAGGCCTGGAGCAGATAATCTGGGGAACCAGGGTGGTTCCTAGTGGGCCTGGCTGGTTTTGGGGTAGCAAGGGTTGGTGCACAGTGACAGTATAGATCATACAGGCAGCACTCTCTATGAGTTCAATCATCAGACACAATTTATAATTTACAATTTAATTTTAACCTCACTATTTTGGTCATGCTAGAATGATCTAGCTCAGTGGCTTTCAAAACTCCAACAGCATCATATTTCAAAAGTTAGCTCACTTTTCAAGAATCTGACACTAAAGCTCTGATAACTTGAGCTCAGTCTCATTTCTTCACCCCTTGATTTTGAGTCCCCCCTTATAACAGAGTTACAGGTGTAATGGTGAAATCATTGAAATAGGACAACTCTTCAAATTTCTGATAGGTCATCAGCAGTCTGGTTTTATGGAACTAATACTGGAGATTTCAACTATGATGGACTTTAAAATGCTTGGTCAAAATCAAACCGACCATACTGTATTGAGATGACATTTATTAGCCTAATCTAATTAACACTTGGTTTGGATTGTGCCTCTGGAAAATCTCTGGGGCCATGTCCAAAGAGGCCATCCACAGTCAAAAAGGTGACATAACAGTACCCATGCCCATTCTCCATACAGTCCATGGTTCTATGGAGACCATGTGTATGCCCTCCTGGGTTAACGTCCTGCTGAGGTGGTGTAACCTCCTCCCTCTGTAGGACATGTCAATCGTGTAATCTTTGATTATATTGAGATTTCACAGCTAACTCCTCTGTCCTCCCCCTCTCCAGCTCTGTTTTCATCTCGTTCAGACATACATCAAAGCTCGTATCTGGGCCGAGGCTTTGCTGCTGTTATTGTAGAACATAAAGAAATAACGAATGGAGGCGGTGACTCAGAGCCGTTTCCTCACTGAGCTGATCCTCCTGATGGGAACGTTGGTGTGATGGTGCTGATGCAGCGTCTGTTCCCAGATTACACTAAAAACATCACTGTGCACATCTCCTCTTATTAAAGGTCATACCAGAATAAATGAAAGAATGTTTTATTTGCTAGATCTGAACATTTACAATGAATTATTCCTCATTAATCAGACATATTCACTGAAAATCTGTTAAATGTCCAGGATGTCATCCAGCCATCATCACAGTGCAGTAACAAAGTAAACATGAACCTCCCCTCATTATAAGACACAACCCCCCCCCCCCCCACCCCCCACACACACACACCCACACACACACACTGCTACAACACTTTTGGAGGGGAGTGTATATCATTTAGCCGTTTATTGGTTTTAGTCAGCGGTCTATCTTTCCAGGCCATTTTTATAAAGGTGATACTGCCCGAACACTTTTGAATGCCCACATGGATTTAAGGATGAAGTGATTAGATTTTGAAGGTCAAAGGTCAAGCTCATTGGACCACAGATCACACTGCACAAAAACACCACAGCCCTCCCTGTTGACCCACCACTGTACTTCATTGTCAAACATTTGGAAACCTCACAGAGTCAAACAACCAGGTGAGTCCTAGTCGTTCTACAGTGAAGTGGTAGCTCTGAGGCTTTGTCCACATGGAGATGAAGATGATCCATTTCTTTTTCATTTTTAAAATTTTCTTCTGTAAACATCATTTCAAGAAATGTCTGCTCATCGTCTGTGGACAGAACTGATCTCTGTCAGCATGTGAGCAACACTCCGTGCATGCAGATCGCTTCTCTCCACACTTACACTCAAAACAAGAGCAAACCTCATGTAGCACTATGACTTTATAGGCCTGTTAATGTCAAAATACCATCAGAGCAATATGCTTTGACCACTAGACTGAATAGATTTAGCAGATAGATGGAGCTCTGAGTTACATACCTAATATTCATCAGCTGAGGATAGGTTTCTTTACAGCAATATCTGAGGCCAGCCATTTGAACCGAGGTCCCACCTCACTTTAATGAGCTCGCTCATCAACGTCTGGTTTAAATGTTCGGTTTGGGAATGATGGGTGGATCACAGGATGAATGGATCACAGAGAAGGTTTCTGTTGCTGTGTTTGGGTGAGAAGGCAGGGAGTGTGGTTTGATTCTGTTGGAAAAGATTGGATTTATTTTCTGTTAATTCTCTGGATTTCAGTCAGATGTTCTGAAGCAGGATAAAAAAGAGAGAATGGTACGAGCTTAAACAAGGCTTGAAGAAAAACAGAACAAACGCTGGGTGGTAAAATGTCTCTGTGAGGTGATGGTAAAAGTACAGTGGTGAGTGAAGAAGGCCTGGGCTGGCTTCTGTGGTACTGATTGGTAGAAATCTTATTAGCAATGGATGAAGTTGAGGCCTAGAAATATTTACCTTTGACCCCCTAAATGTAGTCAGTTTATGCTGGAGTCAAAGTGAAAATATGGGTCATTTGCATGAGTATGTTTCATGACACTTTAGGAAAGTTGCTGCTGGAGCGTGCACCTCTTCTCAGTTTCTGTTCTGTGGCTACCAGTGAAAAATTCAGGCGTTCATCTACCATGTTCATTGGTTGTAATCCACCTACATGGGTAAATCACAATGTTTAATTAAGGTGACATTTCTGCTGCAACTACTCTGATGATTGAGGATACTAGGATAACTTTACTAGATTTGGAGCTCTAAGTGTGCATTAGTTATTGCGTTCACAGGCAAGGGATGATATCAGGTTAATCTTAGAGGGATGAGCATAAGGCCCAATGAGCTTGACCTTTGACCTCCAAAATTTAATCAGCGTTTTCTTGAGTCTGTGTGGACACCTGAGCTAAGTGTGATGAAAATCCCTCAAAGTGTTATTTCAAAATTGCATCCACAAGCAAGGGATGAGCATTAGACTCAATGACTTTAACCTTTAACCAGTTGTATCAAAGTAGAGCTTATGAGGCCCAATGACCTTGACCAATGACCTTCAAAATATAGTCATTGAGACCTTTGTGTGGACAAATGAAGACATTTGCACAGCTATATGGACAGAAAACCTGATTACAAAGTGTCCTCAGCCTCGGCTGTCGCCTGCGTGGAGGCATTAACCAAGAATTCAAGCCACCAAGAAAACTAATAGAAGTTAGTCCAGCTCTTCCCCTGGGATATTTTGATTTCATTCCAGCCCCATGTTGCATAATTTTGTGTCTGCAGAGATTAAAGCTGCAGAACTGGCACTGAAGTCTCAGCCCTGTTAGTCTGCCACAGCCAAGGCTATTTTCCCCAAAGATCCCAGTCCCTGGGGACACATGCTGGGGTTACACAAACACCTTGTCTTTAAAGAGCAGGCTAAAAATAGAGCCAGCTACAGGAGGGAACCACATCTCTACCTTCCTCATGTGTTCACTCAGGATGTTGTTGAAGTCGGGAACATTCCTCACACGCTCAGCCAGCCTGCATATTTGCCTCTTTCCTTCACTCCGTTTGGTTCCAGCTTCTCATGGCCCGGAGAACGGCGTGTACCAGATCTGAAGCACTGCCTGTTTACACATCTGTCACAATGTACGTAACCCCCCTACTACAACAGAGAGCTGCGATTTAAACGTGTACACTTGATCCACAAATCCTCCTATAAATCCTTCAAGGATGTGTCTCAGGTTAAGTTTTGTTCAGTTTTAGATGGATGTTAAAAAGACCATATGGGCCTTTCAGCTGATGGACTTTCTGAATGTTTAGAATTTATACCCACAATTTCCACATACTGTGTCTGCGCAGCATCCTGTATGTGGACTGCAGAGTAAATTACTCCCTCTTACTAGTGTTTGCATTCCCACTACATGTGCCATGGTCCCTCTCCAGCAGGTGCCAGAAGAGTCACTCCATTCTGCTTCACTCCAGATACACCGTCTGTTTTTAACTTGTTATCGATCATCATCACAATTTTTACTTTTCCTTTTGAAATGTGCAACCAATATGCCTCATATTAATGAAACCATTCCTTGTTTTATATCAAGTTTTGCTTATAGTTCAGCTTTATCTGTCATGAAGGATATTTACAGAGTGCTGAAGGGAACCATCCATGTTATTTTAGGCAGTTAGATTAAAGAAAAATACACTATTATGTGATTTTATTATTCAAGGATATTAAACTAAAAAAACAGGGGGAAAAAATGCATATAAATAATTCTTGTCCTGGTGTTAGAGGAAGCTGTCGACCTGAAAACTTTACACTTAAGACAAGTCAGATCTCTACTCCACCATTACTGTTGACAAAGCTGGAAAAAGTCCCACCCATTCTTCATTTTGATTGGCTGGTGATATTGATGGTTTCAGCGCACTGCAAACATATAACAAAACAAGCTTGTAGCGAATGCTTTCAACTCAGGTGTGACATCTTTCCCAGCTCCGACTTCTGAGGTAAATCGAAATCAGCAGAAGGCCCTGAACTATGACTCAGCACAATACTTTGGGATTTTATAGAAAATATACAATGTACATATTTATGATTTTCCATGTTTCCAGTTTCGAACCACTACACCAAAGAAATCTTCTGAGAAGTATAAAGGACAACTGGAGCAACAGTGTGGTGTGCAATCAAAATGGACACACAGACAGACTGACTGACATGCCACCAATTATGGTTGTAAGGTAGCTGACTCGACTCTGAGAACTTTTTTTTTTTTTCTTTTTTGCTTCAAACACTGAGCATTAAATACACTGGACAACTTGGACTGAAAGTAAACCACAAAAAAATAGAAACTGTGGACACAGTAAATCAACCACTGGACAGGTAAAGTGATCTGGTGTTTGCCTCTGAAGCTACAATTTCTGCACTGAAATGTCTATATTGATTTAAAAAATACTACTCCTGTGCACTTTGGCTTGAGTCTTTATATTACCTTAAATATTTTGTCAAACTTTCTATTCAAACCTGCCTTTGTGTTCTAAACTACCTCTTCATTCTTAGATTTTCTCTGCTTGTGCTCTAAATGTCTGCTTGCTCTCGAATGTTTCCATTTTAGAGCACAAATTTCCAGTCCTCGTGCTCAAACCATTCTCTTCTCATTCAGGTTAATTCTGCTTGCTTGTGAAACTGACACTGATTTTTTTTTGTCGGCAAACAAAACTTTCTCTGTGCTCTTAGGGATTTCCCACGGACAATGTAAAAGTTTGAGAGCTAATAATAATCATCAAACTTTAACATCAATCATGAAAATCTGTAAAATACAGCAAAAAAAGGGCTTGGAAGTGAACTGAAATGATGTGCGTATGTGATAGAATGTTGGGACTCTGAGTGATATCAAAGCAAATATCTCCTGGAGAACAGCATAGCAACAACAGGCAGAGCAAACATGATTGGTCCATCCTCTACCTGTTTCTTATTGGTTGGTTCATCAAAAGAGCAGAAATACGTTTCCAGCACTCAGTCAAAGTTCGGTTCGTTTGCACGAAAAAATCAGAGTTGCAGTTTCAAGAACAAGCAGGAAATTGTAGCAAGCAACTCAAGATTTGAGATACTTTGAGCACAGAGAAAATCTTAGTCTTTTTAAGACACTTTAATGTTTTATGTTTTGAATTTTAAATGGTACTTTGACTAAGTCAGCATAAGAATTTTGTATTATTCTTCTCTCTGGATTTGCTCGGCCATTTGATAATTTATTAACCTGACACGCCAGATGGATGTGTGAAACACATGTGGGAAACCTTCCATAGATGGTGTTTGGGAAAGGGCAGAGCCTTGAAAAAAAACTCAGAGGGTGATTGGATGAAAGTTCTGTCTGTCACATCTTTCAATCAGAGCAACAAAACATGTGACGTCATAGCCCCAAACCGAGTGCAGCGTTACCCATGAGTAGGCTAAACTCCGTAGAGAGCTGCATAACATGAACCATGGCAACTGTAGACATGTCAGTACATGACTTTTGTTGTTTTTGAAAACAAGGCAACTCAAAGCTGTCTTTTGCTCTTCTTTTAACGAAGAATTGTCGTCAAGTCCTGATAAAACTGGCACTTTAGCAGTATCCACGCTAATGCCTTCCACCACAATTTTTTTACTAAAAAAGCTTCAAAACTTAAATTTATTCTGCATAAAATCTAATCATAAAAAGTTCAGACCAAACGTCTTCCACCATTATTGCGCCAGCCTCCTCGCGCTGCTTGCAGCACAACTTGCTGCGCCCAAAAGACTTGGTATGAGAGAGCTTTTCCTAATAATGATCATCAGAAAACAACTGGGCCCTGGCCTGGCTCTGTTTAATTGTCTGGAGGAACACACAGAGGGGGAGGATTTTTCCTGTGGCACAGTCAAACACTGGCACTGACTCAAACACAGACGGTGGCTGCTAAAACTTCTTCTACTGCCAGGTGACTTTAGTCTTGGAGAGAGTAGTGGTGAGGATGGGAGGTCTGGGAGGCAGAACGACAGGAACCAGAGCCTGAGGTTGTTTTAGGCCATGAGAGGAATTTCAGGAGGTCAGCACGGTGCAGAAGTCTGCCCCGAGGAGCAGCTGCTACGCTGTGGTTTGAAGATTTGCACTGGAGGGAAAACTGTGAAAATTCATTCTCATTTACCCTAAAGAACCGTGATACTCCAGACATCTCTTTCTCTATTTTTAATGTGGTTACCAGGTTCACTCTCCTGCTGCAGCCAAACTGGATTACACCAATCCAGAACCTTCACAGTTTATCTCCTAGTGGGGCTGATACCAGACTTTTGGATTTTGATATGAGTCTAGTAAAAATTAATTGATTCTCGTACCCACGGCAATAAAAATAGAAGTTTTAGACATTCAATTGTGTTTATAATTCACAAAAAAAGCTGGACACTCTTCATTATGGACCTTTCATGTTTACCTTCTGTTAGCCTTTGAAATGAACTTTCAAAATCAATACCAGTGATGTCTCTTACAACAATTAACATAACGCCTGGAATACCTGGCTGGTAGTAAAGAGAAATGAAACAGTAAGTGAGAAAAAAATTAAAGAAAACAACAAAAGTTGTCTCATTAGGCAGATGATGTTATACTTTCCCAAATAAAAATCAGTAAATTACCATCCAAAAGTAGTGGTTTTAAAGTCAGTCCAACCATTCAATAACTTTCAACAGGAAGAAAAGCATCTTTTCCATCTCCACAGAGATCCCCACTCCGATCCCCGATCCTGCTTCCACCTTCTTAGGGGTTTTGGAGTTACTGGTGTTAACTTGGTTGGTTTTTGGCTCGCTTTTGGGGTCATGATTTGGTCCCTACCTCTGTTTTGGGGTCATGATTTGTAATACCTTTATTTTAGGGCTCATGGTTTAGCTCATACCTCTGTTTTGGGTCAAGTTAAGGTTCATAAATATGTTCAGGGGTCAAGAATAGGTTTATACCTTGAATTTGGGGTTTGATTCAGGTCGTACCTCAGTTTTGGGGTAACTGTTGACTCCTACCCCTGTTTTGGGGTCTTATTTTGGACATACCTTAGCTTCAGAGTCATGATTATGTACATACCTCTGTTTATGTCTCACAGTTAGGTTTGAAACTTGGATTTGGGTTCTGGTTCAGTCTGTACCTTGGTTTTGAGTTTACTTTTGGTTCGTACCTCTGTTTTTGGGAATGTTTTGGGTTATACTTTGGTTTTGGAGTCATGATTTGGATCATAAGTCAGTGTTGTAGTCTTAGTTCAGTTCATACCGTTGTTTTAGGGTTACAGTTTGGTTCATCTCTCAGGTTTTGGGATCATGATTTGGCTTAAACCTCTGTTTTGGGGTCAACTTTAGGGTCATAGATTAGTTTTGGGGTCATGATTTGGTTCATTCCTTGGTTTTGGCTGTCACACTTTGGTTTGTATTTGAGGTGACAGTTTGGTATGTCTCAATTTTGGTTGTCATGGTTCAGTTTGTACCTTGGATTTGGGATCACAGTTTTGTTTTTTACCTTGGTTTTGGTTGTCACAGTTTGGTTCTTGTAATGTTTAGTGATCAAATTTCTTTAAAGGTCCAGTTGCACAAAAAAAGCACCAAGAAGTGGTGGCTGCATGTTCCAGATTTGTTTTCTTGATTATTTTGAACTGTCAGTAGTGACAGCTCCATTTTGTTGTTGTTGTTGTTGTTGGATGAGTCAGACTTCCTGTGATGGCTGATATGGTCTGTAGTGGACTAAACATTAAACCAAAAAAAGAGCAAAAAAAAAAAAGCAAAATGAAAAGCTACACAGAAATGAGGAATAATATTCTCCTGTTATTATTTTAAACTTCATTATATTTTTTATCATGGTTTGGTTTAGTTGAAGTTTTCCATCTTTTACATTTTAATGATCTCTGTTGTGGTTTGGATTATTATAATTAGTGGTAAAGTCGTGTGCAGTATGTCCTGGTTTTGTCATCATTTCTTCCATCTTTCTTCTGTTTTTCTGCCTGGTAGAAATACTCGCATAGATCAGATCTCCATGTTAGTGGGTTTGGTGTAACGTTTCTGAATCACATAGTCTGATTAATGAGAGCTGGCAGCTGTTGGCATCAGAGCTTAGAGGAGTTCGAACAAGGCTTGTAAAGTTAGAACAGCTGGGTTTCATCTGCTGCTGCTGTTTTATTTTCTTTGGCTTGTTTTTATGAACAGACAAAGACGAGCTGCTAAAATTAGAAGCTGTTAACAAGGTGTCTAAAACACGCAGCAGCTGGGCACAAAACAAGGAATGACAACAAGATATATAGCGGTAAATTAACACGGGAATGCTTTGATTTCTGCTACTGAGACAGAGAGATTTCACAGGATTGTTTAAACAATGATGCACCATTTAGAAAGGACTATAAACCAACCAAAGCTGTTGCTTAAGAAGTGTTTAAGAAAAGTACACATCTGTGTAACAAGACACATTTTCTTTAGGACAGGGCTGTGTGCCCCCTTGTTCCTTCCCTGGATGGTAGACTCAATGTGCCAATTTAGGGGTTGCAGTCTTGGTGCATTTTAAGGTTGATTATGTCCCATCCTTGGTGTTAAAGGTGACTGGACAAACATCTTGTCTCTTCCTTAAGAGTAGCACAAAGCCCTCTTTTCCACCAAGAAAAGCTTTTAGTGTGGTTCTTTGCTCTTCTTTTAATAAAGAAATGTTGTCCAGTTCTGATCAAACTGCTGCTATCACTGCATCCACACTAATCTCTTCATCGGCCTCCATTGTTTATGGACTTGTAGTTGCTTCAACTCAACCACACCTGTAGCTACCGCCTCTTTCTTCTCAAATGCAATTGAATACTCGATTCTGATTGGCTCTTGAAATTCCATTGGTGTCCATTAACTTCTGGTATATGGACACCGTTCAAACTTCACAAGTAGTTCCAGTCAAAAACAAAATCATTGCACTGTTCCACGTTAATGCACAGCAGCCGTTAGCTGTTAGGAGTAACCATAGCAACCTGAGACAGTCATATTTTCTGAGCAGGGAGTACAGCGCTGCCAGCCTAAGGAGCCTGTGGACCACCATCAACCGTCACTTAACTGACATAAATAAAATGACAGACTCCAGGTTTAAGACCCGTAATGTGAGACGGTCTTATCTTCTATATCCGAAGAATGTCTTGTTTCCAGGCTCACCTTAACACTGAGAGGTGAGTGTCGCAAAAACTCACTTCCCTCCTGTTCTAACTGCTATAAACTATTGTCAGAAAATTCAAATAACATAAACAAAGGAAAAGAAGCCATTATTTCTTTGTAGAGCCAAAGGAAACGCTTCTGCTAATATCTGATAAATTGTTGACACTACAACTAAGTGTTAAATCGATGAATAAAGAGAAGACAGACACCAACAGCTCACTCTAACATTTATGTTATTAAAAGTTTGATGTTTAATATTAGAAGTGGGCGCTATTTTTAAAGACATGGTTTAGAAAAGGATAAAAAACTTTGACAACCTTAACCTGCATCCCCAAGTGGCACTAGACAGGTTGGATTGTGTGTATTTGACTTTTTCCTGCAGTGATTTAATGAAAGGTTTGTCTTAAACTCTACTTAAACAGCTGTCACTCATGGGCTAACTTCCCCACATGTCTCAGTACAAAACACTGCTTGTTAAAAAGCTGAAGAGGAGGAAGAGGAGATGGAGCAATGTTTCTTTACTGTAGCCAGTCGTGTTTCTGACAGGAAGTGCCAGTCAGACCACAGGAATGAAAAACTGTACAGCAGACACGCTTCACTTAGAGAGACCAGAGGAAGGGTCTGGGTCTGGGTTTGGGGGGGGGCAGCACAGTCTGTCAGATTTTAGGCCTGATTTAAGTCAGCACCTCCTCAGTCTGAATCATTAATATCTAACATGTTTGAAACAGAGCAATATAGCTCACAGTGATGAGTCTGACATATGACGCCTGGGATAAGACAAAGAGAAATGTGATTTACAGCATCCAACAGTTTCAAGATGAGAGGTGCATGTGTGCTGAGTGTTTCTGTAATCCAAAACATTTCAAAACATTTTTCTGTTTCTCATTGCTAAACAAGATATGCTCTTACAACGAAACCCTTTATGAGGTCTTATTTTTCAATGAAATTTATAATGTGATTCAAAAGAAAATCCTGATCTAGCCAGATATCGTAAATACTTCATGTAACACATTCATTGACTGTGCTGATGAAAAAGGACAAAGCTGGGGTTGATCTTTACTTTGAGAACACCTTTATTTGGCTTTTGGGAGTAATGTTTTTGGGCAGTTTCATGTAAAGAACCTGCAGCATGTGGCACCAGCTATGTTTAAGTTCTGTCCTCAGATATAGTCCTACAATGACACAGAGAGGTAAGGTTGATCTGAACAAGTAGAGCTTAACAACCAAACTAACCAAAATAAAGTCACAGATAGAACAATTTCACTTAAGTTGACCAATGATAAGAATTTTTCACCCAGAGTTTGTTATGTTGCTGTCTCTCATGAGTAAAAGATGTATCTAAAAATGATAATGTTTGAAATAATCACTGTTAACTGTGGCTAATCCTCAAACAGGGCTTACAGCAAATATAGGCTATCAGTCAATATAGGCCATTATTAACAGTCAATATAGGCCAGTATTAACAGTCAATATAGGCCAGTATTAACAGTCAATATAGGCCAGTATTAACAGGCAATATAGGCTAATATTGACAGTCAATATAGGCAAGTATTAACAGGCAATATAGGCTAATATTGACAGTCAATATAGGCAAGTATTAACAGGCAATATATACCGATGTTTATAGTTGATATAGGCTAACATCTACTGTCAATATAGGTCAGTATAAACAGTTGATATGGGCTGACATTTAAAGTTGGTATAGGCAGATATTAACAGTCAATAAAGTCAAGTTTTTACAGTCTATATAGACTGAAATAAACAGACAATATAGATCAATATTTACAGTCGATATAGGTCTGTTTGAACAGTCTATATTGACTGATATTTACTGTGATAAAGGCTTAAATTTGCTGACAATAAATGCGGGTACAACAGTCAATAAAGACCAATATTTAAAGTCAATAAAGGCAGCTATTTACATTCACCATACGCTGTTAATATAGTGCTACAATGGGTAATAACAAAAAGAAAGAACATTTTAATGCAGTAAATCTCACATACCTATTGATTAACTGCTGGGTAATCTGACTATGCTTCATGAATCAAAGATGTTATTTTTGCTCAGTTTTCAGGCAGGTGGTGAAGAGTCACAGCTGTTCTTACCAATTAAAAGCAGCAGCTAATAATCCCACTTTTCCACATATATATTAACCTACATGTTTAAGTTTCTGCAGAAAAAGGTTTTCATAGGGTTACTTTCCTAATTTGGACAAATCCAAGCCACGCTTTTCCTCCTGCTTCACTTTAAGTTAAATCGACCACATCCTGACTGCAGCATGGGGATAAAGGATGAAAAAGTTCACTCTGGTTGAACGTGTATTTGCGTGTGTTTCTACTGACAGGTTAGCGTGTCGCTGCAGCAGAAAGGATCCTTGTCCTGCACTCTGCAGCTTCAGGCTGTTTTGACTGCGGGAGCTGAAAGAGGAGAACGAGTCCCAGAAGATCTTAACCTGAGCATGTCTGGGCGGAAATACCTGAGGAGGAGAGTGAGGGCAGCACGCCTCACCTTTGACAGGCTGCAGGAGGAGGAACGTGAGGGCAGGAGGAGGCTGAAAGGCAGTGATTTCTTTTTAACTATGTAAGAGAGTTTTAAGAACATGTTTCTTCTTAAGAATGGTTGAGGAACGAGGCCCAGTGTTGTCAGACGCTGAAAGGAAAAAAGGAGAAAAAAGAGAGAGAAAACAAGGAGAAGGGAGAAAGAATGAGAAGTAGAAGAAAATGTAAAAAAGGAATAAAACAAGAGGAGGAAAGAGACGTGGGAAAGCTAAGAGAGAGAGAGGACCAAGGAGAAGAAGGAGCAGAGAGGACCGCAGAGGGGTTTTTCTGGAGGTGTCCCACAGGTCGTCTGTAGAGTCTCAGCTGGTGGATCATGTTGCCCTCGTACCCACCCACCCACGGGCTCTGAAGGCCGTCCAGCTTCAACATTCAGCCGTCTGGAAATAATTAAAGAAGGAAAAAGGTGGATGAGGTGGTGAGACCAATTTTCCCAGAGACCCGCCCTGACTCTACACTCACTTTTTTTTTTACCCACAATCCCCCTGTTACCACATTCCTGTTCTTACAGTTCCCTCCACTGTGTCACACCATTTCTCTGCTGTCACACTCCACACGGCTACCTTTCATAGCCTTATTTTCCTCCAGTATTCAGAGACCCTGAGTATCCTTGGACTTCGTTGAAGAAGCAACAATATAGGACTTCAGTCTGGTGAATTTTTGCAACTACTGAAGGCCTCTGAGTGTAACTACACTATTCCCTCTTCCTCAAAGGTCCTGTTTGCATTTTTCATCAACAATCCATTTTGGTCATTCGGTTACCAGGTTATGTTACTTTAATATACGTGTCCATACTAAGCCATGCAGTAGTTGGCAACTTTGGATAAGCGGGTGGTAATGGCGACCCTCATGACCTAACAAAGGACCACCAACAAAAGGGGCTTCAGTGCCTTTTTAACAGGTTTTCTCCCTCATGTTGACATAAACATGCTTTAAAGGACACACTGATATACTATATAGACAACTGGGGGACTGGACTGGCCTGCCTGGGAAGGGATAGAATAGAATGTCATCTTTTGAAAATGTTCAAAGGCAGAGAATGGCGTGTTCATGAAGCTGGGGATGTTGGGGTCTTTTCCCTCCTTTCTGCCAAATATTAGACCATAGTTGGCAACTTTTGGACATGTGGGTGGAACCACAGAGGACAGTCAACATTAGGGGCTAGCAGGGCCTCTTTTACACCTTTTCTCCCTCATGTTGTCATAAACATGCTTGTGTTGTGATGTGCCATTCACAGACGAACCAGTTCTAAGAGCTGGCTCCATTTGTTAGCGACTGAAAGCATCTCCCATTTGTGAGCTGGTTTCCTTCTTTCATTTTTAAGACCAAAAAAAGCTAATATGGTTCCAAATGAGGGCCGTTTGGGAGCTGAAAGACCAGCTCTTGAACTGAGACAAATAACCCAGATCTCTAGGCTGGGTGGACTTAAATAAAGTCATGCTTTCTGTTTAGTCGCTCACATAAATTCTTTATTGTACCATTTGGCCTTGCATCTACACAACTAATCCAGTCCAGATGAAGACATCCCAGACCACCTTTGTATGCAGTCTGAGCTATCAGATATCAAACTGTTTTCATTTAGGTGTGTCCACACAAAGCATTAAGGATTACCACTTTGTACCTGAAAGACCAAAACAGATATAAATCACTGTTAAGCATAAAAAGGTGTATTCTGAGGGACCGCTGAGGTCAGAAAAGTTTTCCATAATCCCTAAAAAAACCTTTACCACCTGTACCTACACGTAAACCAGTGGTCTTCTGGATTCTCCATCATTTGATCGGATCATTATTATTATTGGATCATTTACAACGTACATATAGATAACTTCATTATCAGATTCTTTACATCATGTATAGATGTAGGAAACATTTTGAACCTTTGGTGGAGTCTGGATCATGCAGCAGGAGGATGTCCCAACCTTGTCTTGTTCTCCATGCAGGATCAACAGAAATCCTCTTTAACATGATCCAGATGTAGAGATTCCCCGTCGAGGAAGCGTTTCTCTGAGCCGCCATGAAATCGTATCTGTCCTGACGTCGTGTGTAACGATGCCGTATGATGAGAAAGACCACGGTGAATGATCACAAGGGACGGCTTCAGACCCTCTGAGAGTTTTTGATTCTGATGGTCCATGTTTCCTCTGAGCTGTTCTGTGGATCATGTTATGTAACATCAGAATGACCTGTGACCGTAACCGTGCACCGATCTGTCCCATCTCTCACTGTCCTATGAAATAGACCCTTGTGTTTTAGAAATCAGATGGTTAAATCATGCTTTTCTGAAGGAGGTTTTGATTTTGTAAAGCTTATCCTATAAAAACCAAATGGTGCTATGGTTGCTACTGTAAACTGAATGTGGGCGAAACTACAGGTGCCAAAGCAGAAGTACTATACACAAAGTATGTTTGTTCCAGTGCAGCGGCTAATAGTAGCAGCTAATCACAAACATAGAGGTCGTTTCAGTAAGAATTCACCTTGACTTTGTAAATACTGATGAATTTTTGTTATAACATGTTCACACTGTTTGTATTGTCAGCTGTAGATAGATTATACTTCATAGTTACTGAAATGTCTTTGTTTAGTTCTGGTACTTCTTGTGCCATCCACAGTTGTACCAACAACCAGGCTAAGCTAAATCTGTGGTTTTAACAGCAATTTTTTTTAACATGCACCAAAGAAAAAAAAATAAGATTGTTTATGTGAGAAAAGGTAGGCTATAGTTTTCACCAATTATCTGAGGAAGCGGGATGAAGGGTGTGGCTGAAACACCTAAACCTAAAGTGTAGTGATGTGTCATCATCAGTGAGACCAGATGTATGTGCCGGCTCTTTAGTATGAACAATGGGAATATGGCACTGGGTGTTACATAGTTCCATATTTATAAAACATTAAGTAAAATTTAGTCATTCTTTGAGTTTTAAGGGTTTTTTTTGTCCCCATGCTCCATCCAGTGTGTGAAAAAAACTTCCAGCATTCAACATATTAAACAGTTATGAAACTGGTACTTTATTGGATATAGTTTTATATCAAGCATTATGTAAAAATTGTGTTAGTCTGAGAATTGAATGACTTAGTCTAATAATTTACAAAAAGTACATGCAGTCAAATCAATCATGGGTTGCAAAGATGCTTGATTCATCTGATTTATTGAACTGAGTCAATTGATCTGAGCCCTGATTCATTACTAAAGAGAAACCAAATAACTTGTTTGTTTGTTTCATTTCAACAAGAAGTCGACAGGAGAAGGCCACATCCTACACTGTGGCTCGGTTCCCACCAGCCACTGGAGAAGAGACGTCCTAAGAAGGAGTGACAGCAGTGCCTGGCGGACATCAGGTACCGTTACAAGTTTAGATGTGGGGAGGATAGAGCATCATTTTCACTGTTGTATAAAAATCCTGTGCTTGTGTCATGTGTCTATTTGTCTGGTCCTTGTGAATGGTAAATGAACTTGAGCTTGTATAGCACCTTTCACACCACATTCACACACTGATGGCGGAATTAACAGACAAACTAAAGAAAACCTAAAGAGAGTTAGGGTTAGGTACCTCAACCCTAAAGGTAGGGTAAGGGGGAGGGGAATAAAATTGAAAATAACACACCACAAACTAAGGAAAAACCCAACAAGGGTTACAACGCCACTTCACACCCCACGGTTGAGGTCTCTCCATTGTAGAGGTCTGCAGCCAAATGTCTCTTTAAATCACAACCCAAATTCATGTAATGAAAAACGTTGCAGTTTGCATCCTAAATGAAACGAAATGGGACCCGAGAAAGAGACAGGGTAAAACAACTGTGTTTGAAACTAGGACGTAATGGGGGGGGGGCATGTCCCCTGCACTTTTTAAAAAGGCAGTTTTGGTCCCCTGCAGTTTTTACCATCCAAAAACAATGTTACGCTATATTAAATGGAGACAGGTTGAGCACTAGGACCAAGCGGAAAACGGCTGCTCAAGCTGAAGCCCGTTTCCCTTTAGACCGCCCACTGGCCTACAAGCTCATCGATTGGCTCTGCCGTTTCTTGCTACCGTGTGATTGGCCGTCCACGCTGTCACTCCATCTGGTTGTAAACAGCGCCTGGACTATAGCACATGAGCACACCGGTGTTCAGCTAGTTGTCCATGAGTCCACGTTCATCTTCCACTGTAAGTTGTTAACATGTTGGGCATTTGTTCTGCCTGGGTCACGTCATCTAGACGGATTTTACTATCAGAGGTTTCGTTTACATTAACATTGAATGTGTGTCTGTGTGTGTGCGTGTGTATGTGTTTGGTAATTAGGCGCAGCCAGGTGGCAAGATGTCGAAAAAAAGAAAACTGGATATAAGAGACTTCTTTGGAAGTCAAAGTGTAAGTTACTCAGAGGAACACATTACACCACAAACTCCTTCCCCTCATTCATCAGAAACTCAGACTCTCTCCCCTCCTATTATTATTATTAGTAGTAGTAGTAGTAATAGTATTACTTGTATTTTTTTTTAATATTCTATTATTTAACTTTATGATAAACTTATGTACTGCAATTTATATGTTCATAGTATGTAATTGTTTTATTCTTGTAAAGTGTCTTTGAGTTTTATTGAAAGAGCTGACAAATAAAATATTATTATTATTATTATTATTATTACTGTAGAGCCTCAACAACACAGAGATTTTAAAAAAGCGTATATTTAAAGCCAAAGAGATACACTTTTGATTTTTTTTTTCATGTATTATTTGTGTTTTGAAAGGCAGCAACTGTTTAAAAACACTAACAATGAAAGTTTGTGGGAAAAATAAAATAAAACCTTGGATTACAAATGTGATTTTATACATCCATATTGTTTGTGAATAAATTAGACATAATAATTGAGAAACAGAGTTTTTTTCTTCAGACTATACCATCAAAATCGATTGTTGCATCCCAAATTGCCCCACTATTCATATGTCATCCATCAATATATTTTTGTCAGGTGACAGATAATAGAAATCCAGAAGAAGATTCAGGAGGAGGTAGAGCAAGAGAGGCTGGAGGAGGTAGAGGAGGAGAGACTGGAGGAGGTAGAGGAGGAGAGACAGGAGGAGGTAGAGGAGGAGAGGCTGGAGGCTCACAGGTGAGGTTGAAAGAATAAAGATATGTTAGTCATGAGATTGAGCATTGTGACAAATGTTAGGGTGATGATAATCTTATTTTTCTATCTTATTATAGCTTATTATAGTTTATTTTTACTCAAAAATTAGGTATAATTTTATGTAAATGAGGTCTATTGACCATACCCCCTCAAACCAGTTGTGTCCCCCCCACCTCTGAAATCAAAATTTCGTCCATGGTTTGAAAGCACATCACTACAGAAGGACATCCATGAACAATCTTATTACCTCCACCAAGGAGGTTATGTGATCAGGTGGGTTTGTTCGTTTGTTAGTTTGTTTGTTTGTTAAAAACATAACTCAAAAAGTCATGGACGGATTTCCATGAAATTTTCAGGAAATGTCAGAAATGGCATAAGGAAGAACTGATTCAATTTTGGGAGTGATCTAGATCACCGTCTGGACCCAGAAATTATTTAAAGGATTCTTTACTATTGGGAGATAAGGCTAATGACGGAGGTCTGCGCTGTTACCACTTCACAGCAGGAGATGGCGGACATGAGTAACTTCAATCCCAGCAGCAGTTTTTGATGTCTTTCTAGTCAAAGTTTTGGAGTTTATAGATTTTGAAAGACGCACGCTCGGTCGAGGAGTTGAGTCAGAGCTTAGCAGAGATAAAGACAGCGAATTGTAGCAAGAATACTCACAATTTCTGGGAGGAATAGAGGACTATTCACCCTCTGCCATGACTTTCAGTTGTCCGGTGAGACCAGGAGTGAGACTGTCTGTGCATCTGTTGGCTAGGCAATGCTTCCACCATGACTGGCTACATGTAGCGAAGCCAACACTTTGCTTCACCGTGACTCCATCCCACCGGGGAAGGAGTAATTGGCGTAATAGATTTTGGGAGTGATCCAGATTACTATCTGGATCCAGGAATGTTTTTAAAGGATTCTTCACTGTTGGGAGATAGGGCTAATGGCAAAGGTCTGCACTCTCATAGTGCTTTTCTAGTTATACTCTATTTTCAGAAGGCAGCGTGAAAACTTCGTAATGTCTCAAATTTTCCTCATTATCCTGGGACACCAGCTTTGTTCTGAAGTGAGATAGAGCATAACTAAGTTGAAACCTTGAGGAACAAGACAGCAATTTACCTGTTATCACAGGAAAACCTCATTAAAATTCATGGATGTACTGTATGTCCACTTAAGGCACAATAATGACTAGACCTGGTTCAGGTTGGTTTGAAAACGTTGAAAATGGTCATTGCAGAGGATTGGGGAGAAAATGTTCACATATCAACGATATCGTTGATGTTTGTAAATGAGCTACTTCACCTGAACAGTGAAGGGTTGACTACTGCTGACATGCCGGGAGTTTTACTGCATATAACAGTGTTTTTGTGTTTTTACGAAGATGAAGATGTTTTTGAGTACAGCGTGTGGACAGGATTATATCTATCAAAAAGATGCTCCTTAAATGGAACAAAAAATGACTATATGAAGATAGGGCATAACAAACGTGCTTAAAACTCACATAATTAAAAAAGCCTTGGGAGGACAAGCATGCAGACATTTTACTCTATTCCAGAGAAAGGTGGAATTTTTGGCAGTTAGAAGAGCTGCCACCTTAGCTTGAAAAAAACAGCTTTGTCATCCTGAATATTGGAGATAAATAAGTCAGAATCTTGAGAAAACAACCAAAATTTACTCATGTTATGTGAGCTCTTATCTTACTCATGAGATAAGAGCGTGTTCAGCATCATGTGACCCTGGCAGAGAACAGCACACGTTCTTGCATCGTGAAGCATGACCGACATCTGTAACCCATTGCATCGGTCCATGATGGGGGTGAAAAAGCTGCACAACAGACATGAATGTAAACAGCAGAGAGAGGAGCCCCCCTCATGTTCTTATCAGTCAGGATGCCTCATCATCAAATCTCATACAGGAAACAGCTCTCCCATTAAACCCAGTCTCATGACAGCAGTAGTTATTGGAACAGGCCGAGCATGAAGTTCAGGAAGGAGCGATAAAACATGAGTTTAAGATATGAGAACAAGAGGGGGTTTCCTTTTTCTCTGAAAAATGAAATGATTCAAATCTAAATGTGACTGAACCATAGGGGTTCAGCCTGCAGCTACGCTTTACTGTCCATCTCAGAATATCTTTTTCATTTGTACTTTTGGAAAAAAATTTTTTCTTTTTTTTGAGAAAATGTTTTAATCACGAGTATTCATGCATTAAAATTGTTGATGTATGGACTTTGTAACATTCGTATGGGGGTTTGAATAGTGAATTTTATCTGGAATCACAGCCTAATTTCAAATATGAACACATTTGTTGCTGGTTTTGTTGTAGAAGTAGATCATTTTTAAGTTTGCGTTAGGAAGTTTGAGCAGTTTTGACTTTTTTTATGACCTTATAAAAACAAGTTAAACAAGTTTTTCTCATTTCATAATAACACATCTTACGTGATGCCACATCTTGATAAGTAATGCTGTTTTTGTAACATGGTATATGGTATGATGAGAAATAAAACGTTTTATTTTCACTCATTAGATTAGAAAATAAGGCTCTTTTTGTTTTTCCCCATTCAGCCTTATGTCTAAATCAGCTTGAATTCATCAGTGTGAAAGTACGGAGTATCTTGTCTGCCTTTTACAGAAAAAAAGGTAAAATATCACTTTTCAAGAGCTCTTTGTGCTCTTTATGTTCTGGTTTAATATCCTGTATGGTCAGTTGTTCGTCATTTATCATCTTCATGCTCCTACAGATCCATATGTCTTCACCAGATTAAGGATCAGGTGAGAATACAGCGCTGAGAGCCAGAAAATGAAGTCTACTGTGCCAGAATGGATCCATCCAGAGCCTGTGCTGGGTTATTATTTTCTATGATTAGCCTCTCTGTGCTGTTATGCAACAGCAGAGCCAATCCTTCAGTGTTTAATGTTCCTAAAGTGGAATATAAGTTCCATCTGCTGCTATAAAAATGTTGAGGGAACCATTTTGAAATGAATTGCAGTAATGTACTGCAGACAGATCCTAACACTGAGCTCCTTGTTGCTGAAATGATGCTGCTATTTGATGCTTTGTGTTTTTCCCTGCATGTTACAGCTGGATTTGATTCCTGTCTTTACATTAATAGGAGGTATGTTGGGAGAAAACCCCTCGGTCCCTCTGCTCTGAGTCAAAGGTTCATATTTGTAAGTGGAGCAGACAGCGAGCAGGGAAATAAAGCAGAACTCCCAGGTTGTTGAGCTCTTTTTAGAGCAGCGGTCCTCCTTCTCACGCACCTTTGGGCTCCTAAACAGACGGACGATTGAACCTGACAGCGGCGATTAGGTGTGCTGTGTGTAGGACACAAAGATTAAAGACGGACTAATGTCAGGAACAGATCCTGCTGGTTTTCACTGCTCTCTGTCTTATATAAATACAGATAACAGTGCTGCAGAGAAGCAGCTTTAATATTGCATTCATTAAAAAAAGTGAAGTGCATGTTAAGGTTGAAAGAAATCATCAATACTTAAATACTTTTTTATGCCATGCATTTAATAGTGGTAGTCATTTTATTCTTAATAGCTGGAAGCATCAAAAGTACTGAATATTAAAAAATACCATGCCTGTTTGCCAGTATGTAAAATTCAGCCACCAGGGGGCTCCAAACCAAAACAATAACACAATATGACGAGTAAAGGAATTTGCACACGGAGTCCGTTTTAATGACCAGTTTTTTGCACATTAAAAAAAATCCAGCTCATGTTGTTCTAATCTTGTTTTCACTCTGAAGCTAAAGCTTTTGTCCCTTATTAGTTTTTGGAACAGGCTCAACTCTATTAAGCATTTTCGCATCCGTCATTTATAATCCTTGTATTATGTGGATACCAGCCATGCACACATAACAGATAAAGACATGAGTTTGTTCTCACAGCCACCTAATAGACTGAATTTGAAATTGCTCTCCATCTCTTTAGCTTGGCTCAGCTGTGGCGTACAACCTGGTGCTGTATGAAGATCTCTGTCAGGGTGAATGGATCAAGTGTGGTTTTTAAGGAGTGTCAGAACCACAGGCTCATCCTCTGCTAATTTTTCATTGACGTAAGGGGACGAAGCAATACAAATAAAATGCAACAAACTCAGTGCAAGGTTCAAGTGCGTGACGTTTTTTCAGATTATGGATCTGAAAAAAATGCATCTCAGCGTGAACTCAGCGTGCAAAGACCTTACAGCTCCACCCATCTCTACAGTTTTGAATCAAGGACTGCTCAATAAAAACAGCATCTTAAAGGTGTAGTTACTAAACAGAAAATCAGTGTTTTGTTTTCATTGATAGATTTATCATAATGAGGGAGAAATACATTTAACAGTGCACTTCTGCATTGACGCAACCGACCATGGGATCGATTCCTACCTTTGTTAGGTTTTTTTCTCTTCTTGGTCATTTTTGTCTAGATAGAGAAACCATCTTTATAAAAAAGGTCAGAGCAGACTCTATCTGCTCAGGAGGCTGAGGTCTTTTGGGGTGCAGGGGGCACTCCTGAAGACCTTCTGTGACTCTGTTGTGGCCTCTGCCATTTTCTACAGTGTGGTCTGCTGGGGGAACAGCATCACAGCAGCTGACAGGAAGAGACTGGACAAACTTATAAAGAAGGCCAGCTCTGTCCTGGGATGCCCTCTGGAACCTGTGGTGGAGAGAAGGATGACAGCCAAGCTGTCCTCCAAGATGGACAAAGACTCCTACCCCCTCCAACACACACTCACTGCACTAAGGAGCTCCATTAGTGACAGGATGCTTCACCCGATGTGTGTAAAGGAGAGGTGTCGCAGGTCTTTCCTACCTGCAGCTGTTAGGCTCCACAACAGAAACTGCTCAAAAATAATCTGTGCAATAACTAATATTGATATGTTTAATCTTTACACGTTTGTATATATATATATATATATATATATGTATGTATATATGTGTATATAGGTGTACATATAAATATCTCCACCACACCTAATCTGGAACATATCCAACTTGTTCATAACAGTTTGTAAATACTATTTAAATTTTGTATGTTGACATTTTATACTCCATGTATCTGTATTTATTCATGATCTTGAGCGCACTACTTTTATTTGTCCTCTATTTCTATTGTGTTATTGTCACCAATGGCCTGCTTTGTCTGTAATACTTTTTGCTGCTATAAATTGGAATTTCCCCTTGTGGGACTAATAAAGTAATATCTTATTTTATGTCAATTGCAAAGCAAAAACAGCAACTGAAAGTCGAAACGGGGAGGTTTAAGCTTTCTGTTAATGACATGAAACTGACCAGTAGTTTAGCTTTAACTACACAGTAGCACATTGAGAGAAGTATGACTCCACATCCGATCCAAAAACATCTGTTTCATTTAATTTCATTATATAGGTGTGACTTGAGCTGAGCAACCTTGTTGGAGATCTGTTTTCTCATTCTGTTAATGCCAATAACGAAAGATCATATTTTACTGTACAAATCCCAAGTAGTGACTCAGTAATTCATCCATCCATCCACTTTCTATACCGCTTATCTGTTTGGGGAATTCGGGTCAGTACTTAATTAAACTTTAAATTATTTGTTTACTTGAGCACATTTACTTATTGAGTAGTCTTGGAATTTTTCCACCTTCGATGCTGACAGCCCTGATAATAGTTACTATTTATATTACAACTTCTGCTTCTCACAACCTCAAAACCCCAATTACTCTATAAACATACTACTTTAATCTTGTTTTTTGGTATTTTCATGTAGGTTTACTCTCATTATGTTGAGCCGTTGATCCCTAAATTCCTGTTTTTCTTTTGTGGCCCTGTTACCTCTTCACATATTTTTTCTGTCATTTCATTCTTTATGAGTAAAGTTCCTTTTTAAAAAAAAACGCAGCATCACCGCGTGACCGCATACCATACGCCATTACGTCATTGCGGATCAGGAAGAGCACCAGTTTCTTGACGGAAGAACGTTACACCTCTGTGTATCTTTTAAACTGCTAAACAGGCGAGTATGACAGTTTTTAACTTCTGAATCTTGATTTGTGGTGACAGTATGCTGGTTTCTATGCATCTCTATTACTGATAAACACTATTAACGGTTTCAGGATGGGCAGTTTGAAATAAACAACAGAGAGCTGACAGGTTAGCATCAGTTAGCGTGGAGGCTAACAGCTGTGACAGCTGCCGCAACTTTAAACAGATGATCACAGAAAGCTACAGGAACTGTCTGGTCTAATATTAGGGGTTCAATATGTACTAAGACAATGTTAAACGTATCTTATCAGTATAACCTACAGACATAATTCGAGCTTATGTCATTGAACTTCATCTGTTTATATGATTCCTCGTTAGCAGGCTAACCTGTTAGCAGGCTAACTGTTGTTAACCTAGATTGGCTTAAAGCTCTGCTGTCAATAAAACAATAAAAACCTTACTGAACAATACTGGAAGCAAAATGTCAGACTCACAGCATGACTGTGTGACTTTATCTATCCTAATTTGAAAACGGGATGAAAAATATTATATAGATAAACGTTCTCATGTGACAGTGCGTTAACGTTTAATGTAAATAGACGATCTTTGTACAGGTGTCATTACTGTCTGATAGGGTTGGGAACATGAATCAGGAATAAGATCTCAATATTTGTAAGATTAGTGGCAATACACGATAATCATATGGATGATATTCTGTAGAGAAATAAGAAATAGACAAGAATTGTCAACTTTAGTATGATTTTAGTACAATCATAATTCCAAAAATGTAACTAAAAACAATGCAATGATTTTCAGATTTCAAAAACTAATATTTTATTTACAATAGAAAATATACAACATATCAGATGTTGAAACTGATCAATTTGAACATTTCATGAAAAATATTCGCTCACTTTGAATTTGATAACAGCAGCACATCTCAAAAAAGGAGTGACAGGGCAACAAAAGGCTGGAAAAGTAAATGGTACCAATGGTAAACAGCTGGAACACCATTTACTACTAGTTTAATTTGCAACAGCTCAGTAACATGACTAGGTATAAAAGGAGCATTTTAAAGAGGCAGAGTATCTCAGAAGTAAAGATGAGAAGAGGTTCACCAATCTGAGGAAAAACGTCTCAGAAACATGTTTCTCCATGTAAAATTGTGAAGACTTTAATTATGCCTTTATCTAGAGTAGGGGTGGGAATCACTAGTGGTCCCACGATACAATATTATCACTAATACTTGGGTCACAATTCAATATTATTGCGATTTTAAACATTTTGCAATACACTGAGTATTGCGATACCATGTATTACAATATACTGTGATCTGTACCATTTTTTTCAACTGTTAAGCTGATTTAGCGTTAGTCTTTCCTTCATGTTTGTCATATTTCTGCAGTATTTTATTTTCATGTAGCACTTCCTGCAGACCCCATGTGTCATGTTCTTTTGTGCCCTGCTTGTGTTCCTAATGTCCTTCCCCTGGTGCTGCCATGTTTGTTGTACTAACTTTCTCCTGCTCTATGACTGTCATCTCTGCTGACCTCACTGGACAAACAATTTTCCAAACAACTGATTTTATTTTTTCATTATCATGACTTCAGTTCAATTTAATAGCAATTTATTTAAAAAGAAAAAAAAATAACTTAGTGGACGAGACAATACGATATATCACCAGACAAAATATGGCAATACTATGATGTATCAATTTTTTCTCCCACCCCTAATCTGTAGTACATATTATCAAAGATTCAGAGAATCAGTTCAAAGGTCTGCATCTCTGATGGTATGAGGTCACTTGAGCACCTATGACTTGCACAGCTTACACACCTGTAAGGCACCATTAATGCTGAAAAGTGCGTGGGGGTTTTAGAACAACATATGCTCCATCCAGACAACGTGTCTTTCAGGGAAGGCCTTGATTATTTCAACAAGACAATGCTGAATTACATACTGCATGCATCACAACAGCATGACTTTGCAGTAGAAGAGTCTGGGAGCTGTATTGGCCTGAATACAGTCCAGACCTTTCACCAACAAAAATACATTTGGAGCATCATAAAAGGAAAAGTCCAGAAAAGAAGACTCAGGACTGCTTAACAGCTAGAATCCTACATCAGACAACATTCCTCTCCCAAAACTCCAGCAACTGGTCTCCTCACTTCCCAGACATTTACAAACTGTTGTTAAGAGAAAAGGGAATGCCACACAATGATAAACATGGCCCTGTCCCTTCCTATCTGAGATTCAAAATGAGCTAATGTTTTTGATGAAATAGTAGAATGTATCAGTTTCAGTATCTGATATATTGTTTACGTTCTATTGTGATGCAGTATGGGTTTATGGGATTTAAAAAATCACTGCATTCTGTTGTTGTTTACATTTTACACATAACCCCAACTTTTTGGAATTGGGTTGCTGAAGGTCAAACCGTATTGAGACCTGTTTGCAACAAAAATAGAAGCCCAAGACACCCAACTAACAATACATAAATAGATTCAAGCAATATTTTCTTATCTTATCCATTTGAAAATGAGTTTATTTCTATTAAAACTTCAGATTTAGACACTATTATTGACCCCAAAAGCATCTTAGCCATGTTCATAATAATTAAAATTTGACCATAACATGTCAACACTGACCAATCAACAAGTCAGTAAAGGACCACGGGGTACAAGATAGCAGAAAATTTAGAGTGTTAGTATTTCTCAGAGGTATCTGATACTGGCAACCTGAAGGCATTACCACAAACCCGTCCAAAGGAAGGTAGTAGCACTGAAGTATAAGCACCACTCTCTGAGCACAAGCCAATGGTAGTTTCTTTGTGTAGTAGAACAAGTCACATACTGTTCATATGTCTTTAAGGTCTTAATTAAATTGCAGTATTACCCAGCCCTACTTTTTTGTCATTTCATATCTTAAAACAAACATGGTGATGGTTCATACATCCCTCTCTGTCTCTGTTTACACCCACAGTTCATCCTAGCAGCACACTCCTCCAGCAGACATGTCGTATGGTAAAGCAGAGACGTACCGTCCCGTCCCCCGGGACTTCAACAGCCTCATACAGACCTGCAGCTCCAACATCCAGAAGATCACACAGAACAGTAAGTGCTCCCTGATTCACTGTGAGACAGGACTGTCATATTCTGAGAAAACAGGATACTGAATATTTTCTGACCAAGGTAATGATAGTTTTGTATTTTTCATTAGTTTTTATTTTTATTTCAATTTCACTTCCTGTGTTCCACTTCAGTTTAGTTTTTCTTAGGCTAGTTTTTACTACTGGTTTGTTAGTTTAGTTTAGTTTTTGTTTTGCAAAAATGCTTCGGTTAAGTTTAGTTTTTATTAGTTTTAGTGTTAGTTTTAGTTTTTTTCGGATACGTTAGGGCTGAGTGAACATCATACATTTTTAAAAACATATTCAAACAGGCTACTCTTCACTTATGACTTTATTTATTTAAAGGTGGTGTTTGAATACAACTCCAGACATAAAACTACCATTGTGCAAAGTCTTAACCAGTCAATTCAGGCCATTTTACACTCGCCAGACTTGGGTCTAAGTGCCACTCAGTATGGTTGTGTCAAAGACTAAAACTAAGGATATTTTGTCTCTATTTTTATTTTATTTTAGTTAGTTTTATAAGCACACTATACAGTTTTAGTTAGTTTTTCGTTTTTTTTTTTTGGAGAGCTTAATTTTAATTTAGTTTTAGTTAACTAAAATGATTTTGAAATTTTAGTTTTAGTTATTCAGTTAGTTTTAGTTAAGTATAATAACCTTGTTTCTGACAATGCTGGAATATTATAAACTCACTTTGTAAGATCAGTTGTGGCCTACTTTGAACACAAGTAACATGATGCTTTGACATTTAAGGTGTTTCACCAGCTGATAGAGACCCAACCTAGGCAGAAGTTACAACTTAAATATTTATGGTCAGGATCACTTCATAGACAAAAGTATTCAACCGGAAAAAAAAAACTATACCAATGAAGAATTTAATGACACTGTATTCAAATATATGTTTCGGGTCAGTGCTCTGTGTGGGCCAGTCAGGCACTTCCACACCAAACTCATCAAACCTTGTCTTCAAAGTCCTTGCTATGTGCACTGGGGCACAGTCATGTTGTAATAGAAAAGGGTCTTCCCCAAACTGTTGCCACAAAGTTGGAAGCATAGCATTGTCTAAAAATATCTTGGTAAGCTGAAGCATTAAGATTGTCCTTCACTGGAGATAAGGGGCCTAGCGCAAACCCTGAAAAACAGCCTCAAATCTTTATCCTTCCTCCAGTAAACTTCACAGTGGGCACAATACAGTCAGGCAATTAGCGTTCTCCAAGTAGCTGCCAAACTCAATCTCTGAACTCCACACTCCAAACTCCATCTGACTGCTGAACAGAGAAACATGATTTGTCACTCCATAGTCCAGTGTTGGCGTGCTTTACACCACTCCAACGCGTGGCACTGTACTTGGTGATGTTACGCTTGCATGCAGCCACTCAGCCGTAGAACCCCTTTCCATGAAGTTACCACTAGGGATGCACCAAAAATTCGGCCACCGAAAATTTTCGGCTGAAAATGCCCCAAAAGTGCATTTTCGGTTTTCGGCCAAAAGGCTTTTATCACCGAAACAAGGCCAAAACACGACATTGTGATGACGCAAGCAAAAACCGCCGCTAGCATGCGCTTGGATCAGTGGTAGGGGTACGCGTACGTGAAGGCAGATCTTAAAATACATGCCGGCTATTTAAGAAAAATAGCGCCTTTGTTTGCACGTCAGGAGCTACACGATTTTACAAGTATATGACGTACATTCTAAAATCACATTCGTGCTGCGAATGTCTGCGGTGTGTTTTCTCTGTCCTCTGATAAACAGTGATATTTTTTGAAGCGGAAGATAAAAAGGAGGTTTGTCCCTCTCTGTCCTTCACTCCGTGCATAACACGACACTTTTACGCACAGCCAGGCTGTCAGTGCCGTTTTTTTTTCACAGTTTCATTCACTGTTCCAGCGTAGTTTGCAGGAGGAGGGACTGACTTTTCATTCATTCTATGTCAAATATGATCAATAAGAGTAATAGGGAGCAGCTGAGGCTCGCGGTGAGAGGAGTTAACTCTCTCCAGAGCGCACAGACTGGCTCACCTGTTTGTGTTCAAGACTGTCCAGAGGAGTCATTTAGCTGGTTGATCCGGAGCTTTTATAAGTCGTATGTCTAAGGTCAGAGGAGACTGTGTTGGTAAATATTTCACTAAAGTCCCGTTAGCTTAAAAACAGCTCCAGCTGTGTGAGTTTCGCTCCAACGAGCGCACATGGTGGTGGTGGTGCCGATTTTTAAGGCAGACAGAGGAACAAAAACGTCCTCCTCTCCAACACCACCTGATGTTTGATATCTCCTCATATTTGTCTGTAGTCAGTGCTTGTGTTTTTACCTCTTTTTTTTTTTAGCCTGGTAGAGAGGGAGACAGGCAAAAGGCAGCCCGACATGTCCACATGAGCGCAAATGTGCTACTTAAATATCCGCAGCAATGTCGCGCTGCGAAATGATGTTGCAGGTGTGGAAGCTTGCTTTGACTCGCTACAGGTTCTAAATGTAAATATTTTGTGTAAATAATTTGCATGAAAAAATTGCGTATAGAGTGTAAGGACCTTAAGTTTATAAACTGGAGTTAATATTTTGTATGCTCTTAAATTTAATCACCCTTAAACCCCCTGAGTCTCCCCCATGGCAGGATGGTTTGACCCACACTGGCACATGCCTGTCAATCACTGTATTCACAACCTCTCCATTCATGAAAAGGTTTATGATTTATTTTTTGTGAAGAAATGCTGATCTATAACTAAGTTCATGATTTCAGTTTGAGAAAAGAGAAGTCTTTTTTATAACTTTTTTATTATTTACAGGTTTTTAGTTCTTTCTAGTTCTATGTTTTTATTTCAAAATTGTTCCAGAGAGACCACTGCAGCCGAGCAGAGTTTTGCACACTTCTGGGTTTAAAGCCTTTCCAGTCACTGTTTTCAACAGCTACATTAATTTGAATTGTAAATCAGTAAATTTGAAAATTCGTGGATAACAATAATAATTATATTTTAGTGTTAAAAATATCAGAGCTTCTACATATTGGTGTATTAACCATTGCAGAAACATGAAAAATGATTTTGGTAATTATCAATGCTGTTCATTTAGGGCAGCTGTGGCATAAACCTTACTTTGGGTGGTGGTCTAATAAATTTGTTAAGCACTGTATATGGTGTGCTGCTTTGTGGCGGAGTTGCTGTTGTTTCTAAACTCTTCCACTCTCTAATAATATCACTTATAGTTAACTGTGGAATATCCCGCAGGGCTGAAATTTCACAATGTCATCAGTTTCACAACCATCTTGTTGGTTAAGTGGCATCCATCACAGTACCAAACTTGAGCGTACTGAGCTCTTCAGAACGACCCATTTTGTATCACAAATGTTTGAAAATGGAGACTGCATGGCTAGGTGCTTGATTTTATACACCTGTGGCAACGGGTCTGATTGAAACACCTGAATTCAATTATTAACAAGTGGGGCCAAATACTTTTTCCATATCATGTATCTGTCAGTATCAATGACTTTTCAAGCCAGTATCTGCAGATACTGTAATCATGCTGATAACATCATGCATCCAGAGTCTTGACTCTACTAAGATTTTCCACTCTGGATATCTCTGAATCAAACAACTCTCGTGGTTGTCTTTGTCCTGCTACAAGACTTCCCAAACTCTCCTGTTCTTTAATTAGTATTTTGTCTCACTGCTACTAACCATCTCTGGAACCACATCCGTCTCCTTGCTATGATAAAAAACAGCCATAGACAGAGAACCAAGTTCGCTATTGTGTCCATGTTCTCCATTGCTACTGTTTTGGATGCTATGGCAGGTTCCTGCAGCTGTGCAGTGACCACCCTGCCTACTTTTAAGAGGAACTATTAAGTACTGTAATGGAAAATGAAGATCCTGGTACCAAAACCAGTAGAATCAGTGCCAGTAGTGATAATGTTTGAGGAGTGGGCTAACTAGATTACATCCCCCAAAAATACAAGTTCATCTTCGTAAAAGTCCCCAATTATCATATTGTTGATGCTTTTTATTTTGAAACATTTATACCAGGAAATGAAGTGATTTTAGGAGTCAGAAATGAACACAACTCAGGTGACTGAAAATCCAAACAAAAAACTTGGAATGTATCTTTATACCGGACAGATTGAGTTAGAAGCTCCTAAAAAATACTTCAAAAACTAGCCACTGCACCAATTGTTAAACTAACAACAGAAGGATGGACTTCCTGTGACACATGAAACCATATGACTGTACAGAAATCCTAAATATGATTCATTATTTTTAAAAGTGAGTGGTATGAACTGAATCATGACCTCTGTGAAGTGTCACACCCCTACAGGAGAGGGCTAGGGTCTTTATCCAGGCTATCAACCAGTACCAGAATAAAAAGCACTTATTGGCCCTTTAATGATGTTTGAAAAGAGAGCTATTTGCTACAACAGATTGTTATTATGTGTCCAGTAATCAGAACACTTCCCTGCTGGTTTTCTTTTCTGTTATATTTTAATGCAGATGTATTTCTCTATTATAATATTAAGGCTAACGTGTGATTGTTGACAGCTGCCCAGATAAAGAGCATGGTGAACCAGCTCGGGACCAGACAGGACACCAGTGAGCTCCAGGACCGTCTGTAAGTACCATCAACACAAACACACAGGATGTGAACTAGGGATAGTCAGTTTATTTGTCTAATTTATTATTATTTTACAGGGACAGTACATATTAGTCACTGTTTCTGTAAATATGCTAGAATTAGCCTAAAAGACTAGTTTCCATCTTCAGTCCCTGGCCAGATGTTAAAATAGGCTCCCTAGAAGAACAAAATAAAACAAGAAAGGGCAAGGAAAGAAAATAGATACAGTAATTAGGTTGCAAACAACACCTTGTGATTAAAAATAGCTAAAAACTGAAAATAGATATGACATGACAGTGTTGGAGTGGGCGGGTAGGTAACCATAAGCATAAAATACATAAAACATGCAGTACAAACATGAGGCAGCGTTTGGCTAACATTAAAAGAAAACAAGAAACAACATTAGGCAAATATTATTATAGGCATCCAGGCAGGACCTTCCAGAGCATATGCGACCAGGCCTGAAATTCTTTTTGTAACTGGGGGGAAACTCCAGGGGTTGTTGGAAACTTAAACACACTCTGATGTGTTGTTATCCACTTACTTTGCATTAAATGTTTGTATTTAATTGGCATCACTTTGTAGAAATCTGTATTCACTCTGACATTACAGACTTGTATTTATTTATTAGTCATTTTTTGGTTAAAAAAAAGAACTATATGTTGACCATGATTGATTTATAAAATCAGAAAAAAAGTGAAACTTCCAATACTTTTTAGGCATTGTACATAACAAAGTTCAGTTTAATAGAGCGTTTCTGAAATGAAGAGATCAGAGCATCTCTACACTATAGCTGTATCATATGACACAAATGCTTTCTTCTTCTTTGGTTATATAATGACAGTTAGAAAACAGTATATAGATGTGCCACTGCCTATTCAGGCAGCAGTACTGAACAACAACCAGGCTATGTAGAAAATAATGCAAAAGTTGTTTTGATATGTGATAAAAATCCTATGAAGTCTATGAATTTTTATCCATTAATGACTTTTCAAGTATTTCTAGATCTTGCCCAGTGTGCAGTGTTTCATTACATTTTATAAACTCTCCCAAATAAACAAGTCTCATGCATTATTTACAAACAGTGTCGACTGGACCAGATGGAAAACGGTGCATTTAAAAGAACTCAGCTGTGGAAGACATCAGTCTTAAAGGTTTTCTCTATCTTTTTGTGCAGGCAGCAGATGCAACACTACACCAACCAGCTGGCCAAAGAGACCAACAAACACCTGAAGGAGCTGGGCTCCATCTCTCTGCCAGCATCACCCTCTGAGCAGGTAGAGGCCAAACCATCACTCATATGTACCTCCTTTATTCACCATTGCTGTACCTTACACTTTTATCTGTACAGCAGAAGTGAATGTAGAGGGAAAAAGACCTTGCCCTAATTGTACAAAAGTAGGGATACATGAAACTATTGGTCAAATATGAGTTACAGCAAATTATACCTTGAAAAATTAGTCATCTATGGTTGTGAATATTTCTGCCAATATATAGTGGTGGGTGGCTGGGGTTTATGCCTCTATTAAAGATTTGTGTACCAGCCCTGGTGTTACGTTAAACTTTGAGTTCCTCACAAAATATCAGTTTGCATCAAACAAGTTCTGTGTAATCTTCTGATTGGTTCTGCTCGCTGTAAACAGAATGTTTATCTTAGTTATTAATAAGAGGATCATGTAATTTTTCTCTCAGATTTACATACTGTGTTCTCTATTTGATTAACAAGACGTAGAAAAATATTTTTTTATATTTTAAGAAAATATGTCCATGTTTGAAATGCTTTCCACACAAGTTTTTCAACTGTTTACTTTGCTTGTTTGGCACATTTTAATTCTGTGATGATGCCCATGTTGTGTCTTTCCCCACTCTCATCCTGTCGTCTTTCTTTCTGTGGGCTCATCCAGAGGCAGCAGAAGATCCAAAGAGATCGTTTGATGAATGATTTCTCAGCAGCTCTCAACAACTTCCAGGCCGTTCAGCGTCGGGCGGCAGAGAAAGAGAAAGAGTCCGTGGCCAGAGCACGAGCTGGATCACGTCTGTCGGTAAGAAGGAATCTGAGGAAGACTCACCTGATGATGTTAACATGGATTAAAGTTCCCCGTCGCCACGATGGATTTCCGTCTCAGCTTTCTGTCCTTGAAAAATTTTGGCCCCCAGGAAAAACTAATTGGGGAACCTTGCTATAGCTCATTCGGAAAGACAGAAAGAAACAGCTGTCACTTGAGGCATTTGGTTTCACAGCATTTGATATGGCTGTTCAAAGTAAAATAAATAACTTGCACTGAAAAGTTATGGAGATGGTTGAATATTTGTATGACTACATTATATCTGAGTTAAGCCTTGCAAAACTGTTTTATTGAATAGATTGAAAACAGTGAAATGACATTAAGGCAAACTAACAGAAAAGCTGTTCAAAATTGCCCTCTTCCTTTAAAATGCTATTGGTCTTGAGAATCTTAATAGTGTAGGTGAAAGTCTTTTTACAACTCAAATGCTTTATTAGAGAACATACTGTTCTGTGTGAATGCCCTTGGGCTAAGAGCATGTACACAGTATACTCCTTTTTACATGAAAACCTTTGGGAAGTGACTGATAGGCAGAAAAAAAGGCTCTTACATGTGTGGCATGGTGAGTTGATGGTCGGGTAATATGATTTGGTGTCAAAAAAAAAATTTCAGTCAAAAGATTTTTTTTTTTTTTGCTTTAACCCCTGTGTTAACGGGAGAAAAGAGATATAACTTGAGAATCATAACAGCTTTTCATAATGATATTGTTTTTTTCTCCTTCAGGCTGAAGACAGTTCTCGAGATGAAAAACTTGTTTCCTTCGATAAGTAAGTCATGTTTTTAACTCTGAGATTTATCTTCAAGTAATCTGTGAAATATCATAATGAAATCATCATAATGATCCAAAGAGTTTAAAATCTTTAAAGTCAGTATATTATTTCATGAAATAATGATAAATGCCAATAAGATGCATTAAATCCTCCTGTTCTTATAGTAGTGTCCTATGTGTAGTACACATGTAGATTAACCTTGCATAGCAGATGGATACGCCCATTTCAGTGTTTCTCACTGGTGAATTCATCTTGGTAAGCTCCCGTCTGAACAGTTTGTGCCCGGTTAGAAAGTGACACGACCAATCAGTGACGAGGGGCAGTACTTTCTGGCATGGCAGAGTCGTGACGTATGCAAGCAGCAACAAGAGGCCAGTGCAATTATGGCAGAAGACATAAGCGTGGATGCTAAAGCACCAGTTTTATCAGAACTTGACAACATTTCTTTTTTAAGAGAAGAACAAAGAACAGCAGTGAGTTGTTTTCTTTTCAAAAACGCCAAAGTCGTTGTCATGTAGACATGTCTACAGTTGCGTTATGCAGTACCCTATGGAGTTTAGTCCTCGGTAGGGGTACAGCTCCATAGTAGCTACGTCACGTGTTTATTTGCCCTGAATGGCCTGTAAAGATGTGTCAGACAGAACGCTCATCCAATCACCCTTCGAGTTTTTTTCAAAGGCTCTGCCCTTTCCCAAACGCTGTGTATGAGAGGTTTACCAGATGGATGTGTGAGGGCCAGGTTACATGTAGATGGGTACTTTCAAAAACTTTTTTTTTTTTTTCCTGTGGGTTTTAGCCGAGATAATGTGGTTGGATATCATTTTTCTCTTTAATGTATCAGTTGGACCCAGGCAGCAGTCTAAGCATGCTCCACAGTCGCCATGCTGGGCTTTGACCCAGAAGCTGAACAGCACAAATGTTTAGTGTAGCAGGAGCTGTGTTGTTGTCTGCCTTGGCTTTCACCTTAAGTAAGAGGTGGCGCTCATCTTATCTGAGCCAAAATTAAAGAGTAGCATATGTATGCAATGTGCGTTGCTGTGAAATTTGTCCATGTTTTTACTGTTATACAAGCAACATGTTAGCCACTTGCTGATTTTTTTGGAATATCGACAAAAGAGTCTATAATAGCTTGCCTAAAGAAGGCATATTATATATTGCCAAAGTACAGTGTACATTTTAGGACATCCTTAGGTCTCAGAGTCAGGTGTAAAATGTCAAAGGAAAAAGCAGCAGGTCTCAGGAAAACTTCTGTCATGTGTCAGACTTCAGATGAAAAGGTTTCAGGAAAAACCAATCAGGTCTCAGGAATAAAGACCCCGACAAAAGGAAAAAAGTTGAGCAAGCAAACGTCCTTTAAAGGTCACTGTAAATGCCCCTACTGTTAAACTTCTTCCAGAATGAAGATTTCTAGAAAACTCAGCTTACAACATTCATGTATAGATGAGAAAAGTGATTTCGGCTTCTCGCGTCACACTGTGCTGCAGTTTGTCCTCTGTTTTATGTCACTTGTGTGCAACGTTCACTTCTGTTTCCACAGCAACAGCAGACGTAGCTAAACATGATGACCAAAGTGTAGTCCTTACATAAAAAACATATATATACATATAGTATGGTCTGAATAAAGTTTTTCAGCCAATGATCTGTGTCTCCAAAGTCTAAATATGGAGCCAACAACTTAAAAAAGGCTATGGTTTGATAATTAAAAGCTTTTTGTCTGAATAAATTGGAAAATTCCCTGGAATCTGTTTATTAAACAGTAAAAACAAAGCTGTGCTTTACATCTGCAAAATCTCTGCTGCCCTCTGCTGGACATATTTGATAATGCAGCACATCTCTGCCTCTTGTTTCTGTTGTTTTAAATGTAACATGTTATCCACAAATAACGTCTTAAACATTTGATCATTCAATTATTTATGACACAATATTATAATAATAGTAACAATAAAAATCTGAAATAATGCCTGTTTATTTACTTTGTTTATTGGTCCTTCTTTATTTAGGCATTAAACTCTTCAGTATAGAGCCATTACTCTGATGTCTAAGGACTGTTGGTGTGTTGTGATAATTATGAGACATAAGCAGAACATTCAAACAGCACTGAGAAGGCAAAAAAGAAGATATCAGCCTAAAGTCACAGAAGTATGGAGGAGGATCAGCTGAAGTTTGTTGACATCATCTGTTGTGTTTTATTTGAAGCCAAGACGACTGGGGCCAGATGACAACTCAAACAGAGGAGGTAGCGATCACTGAGGAGGACCTGGAGCTCATCAAGGAGAGAGAGACCAACATCAGACAGCTGGAGGTCGGCCATCTTTATTCTTTATTACATTCATTCATAAACGTTCACTTACGACTTGATTCATTCACTATGACACACTATGTGGAATAAAATGGTCAGTTTTTGGGGTGGTTGGGTCCCTTTAACCCCCTGACTGCCAGATTGTGCTATAATTAGGCTTGTATCTTGTGGTCTGACCTCAAAGGTAAAGTCTTTGGACTTCCAGTTATTGTATTACTAGGTGAAACCCTGCAAGGGCAAGGTCTTCTTCTGTTGATATCTTTAAGAGAGGTTTGAAGGTTTATGTTCACATCTAGGCTAGAGACTGTTAAAATCTGACATTGTTCTCCATTTTCCAAGTTTCAAATGTTTTCATATTAGGTACAGTTGTTTTGTACCATGCCCAAGCATGATCACTCCCCCTCCCCTCTCCCCTGGTAGTCAGCTTTCACATCAGTAACATCGCTCTATACCTGAGCTCACTTGTGTATGAACACAGTCCTTTACAGTAGGTGGAGGTATGAACGTAGTTTGGTTTGCAAATCAACCAAGAAGAAGAAGGAAGAAGACACAACCTTGGCAACAACTACGGTCAACATTTGTCTATCCTCCGTGTGGACAGTGAAGTCCATCCTGCTACTATGGATGTGTTTTATGATTTTTAGAGATGGCAACAACAACCTTGTTCCTACTTCCTCTTCACCTACCGTGCAGCTCATAGGATGAATTGGGCCCATGCTGCATGGATATGATGGTTTTTGTAGAGAGAGGAGACGCTTAGAGTTTACTTTACAGCTCCATTTACTGATGATATTTGGGCACGGTTGCTTTCACATCACCTGTGGACTGTGCCTAGATACACATAAATCATGCCTTAGACCACCTCTTCAAGCCAACTTGGGCACAGAAACAGATTTTAGGGTGAAATGTACTTGGATCTGGACCCTGGGACCTAATGTGAAATCACATTAAGTCCCTGAATGAAAACCACTATGTAAAAACAGAAATAGGTGGGCCTAAAAATAGATTTATCCTTGTTATTTGGGAAAATGGCCCTTATTAATTTGAGAATGAATTGTTCATCGATCAAACAAGCCAATGTTGTTATGCTCATGTGTTTTAAATCCCTTAACATGACTAAAATCTTTCTTTATGTTGTCCTGCAGACCACATCAAGGCTAACATAGAGAACCAGGACAGACACTCATAGTGCTGGGTTTCACTTTCACTTTTGATTCCAGCTTCCAATGATCATGAAAAGAAGATAACTGAAATGAAACAGTGACTTTATTGTATACTGTGTTGCAATCATTGTGTCCATAGTCCACCTTTGTCTAAAGCACAGCATGTGCTCTGCCTACCACCAAAACAGCTCTGGCTTTAATTTAAGTGAGGAGCAGAGAGAGTCTAACCTTACACGCCAGATAAGAGTGTTTCTTATATCCATTGTATGGATATATTTCACATTCATCTGAGAAAGATCCCATAGAAAGCATCTGGGAAGGGCAAGACTTTTCAAAAAAAAAACTCTGAAGGTGATTGGAGGAACATTCTGTCTGTCGCATTCATGACAGGCCAATCGGAGTGACAAGACAAAAATGAGGTGTGCTACTGCTGCTGTTGACTGTTAATGGTGCAGCGTCTCTTGGAATAAAATTGATGCCAAGGCTGATCAAGAGAAGTGCAATTATGTTTTCTCTGCCAAGAGAAGCTCTCAGTGTGGCTCTTTACTCTTGTTTTAAACATGGGCCAGTTCCTATTAAACTTCCACTTTCCTATAACTACATCTGAACTAATAGCTACTGCAGTAGCAGCCATTGGATACACCGGCAAACCCCAGCAGTAATGATTGCCATGCCCATGCTGAAGCAGACCAGGAGAAGAACAAATCCATCTTTTCTGTCATTAAAGGTTTCAGTGTTGCTCTCTGCCTTCGTTTTAAAGAACAAATGTTGTCCAGTTCTGACAAAACTACCACTGTGGCTATGTCCGAGCTAATCACTCCACGAGCAGCCATTGTACACAACCACTCACCATACAACTAACCACTACCTCATAGGAATTGGCGATAATAGGTAATACCGTATACCAGGGTATTAAAAAAAAAAGCCATGGTATTGCTTCAATTACCGTCATCAAGACAGGGCCATGTAATGAGTGTATGTTTTAAAACAAATATTTTATTTTTATTTAAATTTGTCTTTGTACAATAGGGTAAAGATGTCATATAGCCAAGTTATTACGCACAGAGACACAGAGAGAGAGAAGAGGTAGAAAGGAGACAAGGGAGGATTTGATTCTGTAACTCTGCTTACCTGTAAGGTGTGAAAACAAAGGCTTCAACTTTAAGTCACTTCTAGCTAGGAATGAGTGGTAATACCATATGCTGAGGTATCAATAAATATTCATGTTATTGCTTTAATCACTGTCATGAAGACAGTACTGCGTAAAAAGCGCATGTTTAAAAATACCTTGAGAGCCTTGGTCCATTCCCACCAGCAGCACCACTGTGTGTGTGAAGATGCTTTAAAGTAGATGAAAAACGTCTGTTAATAATGTAGGGGCAATTTGGTAATCAACGAACGTGCGCATATATATCGGCGCATTGAAACTCATGCGCCATGGCCTGGCACAGTGCTGCATGCCATCACGGTATGGTCTTCTGTAAAGGCAACCCAGGAAACATTCGCTGCTGGCTGTACTATAATCCATGACGATGTGAGAACGTAAAAGTATTTTAATCCATCTTTCTGACTGTAGATCGATGATTATAAATTATGAAGTTTATTAATAACCACATGCAACCACATCCTGCAGTAGCAGGACCACTGGGCACAAAAAAAACATTGAATAGTTTAAAAGTGTTCAAAATTAGTTTTACTGCTTTTTCATGTTTCATAGATGAAGGTAATCAGTGCTCATGGGTTATTTTAGACATAGAAGTAGTCCCTAACGTTTTATAAGCTTCATATAAAGTGAACTCACAGCTGGACGGAGCTTGGCATTGTTGCACTATGAGGAAATAATATTAAAGGCCAATCTTTCATCTGTTTAAAAGCACACTGAACATTAACATTCATTAACATTACCTTACAGGTGGTAATACCATATACCCCGGTGAAATCTGGGGAGGATTGATGGTATTGAAAAATGGATACCGCCCAATCCTACTACCTCGTAACTCTCACACACTCATGCCAAAGCAGGTTAGCAAAAGAGCAAAATATCTTTCACATCTTGAAAAGCTTCTGTCTTGTTTTTATTCTTTATTTCATACAGAAATGTGTCCCAGTTCTAGTAAAACTGATGCTATGCTAAAGCAGCATCCAAGTTAATCACTGCACTGGAGGCAGCCATTGCAAACGGCTTCAAGTCCAACTAAACCCTGCCCATAGTTACTGCTTCATTGTCCTCAAATACTGCTGATTGGTCTGAGCAGTGTTCGGTTCGGCACAAACATTGTGGATTGGAGCTTTTCAAGATGGATTTGCTTGATGACAGAGATGGAGTCTGGCAAACCCATCTGCTTTGCAAAGTTAGAGGGGGCCATGGCACACTTCCCACTAGTTTGAAAAGTAAAGAGAGCTAAAGAAGAGGAAAAAAAGACAGCCATTGAAGGACACACAAGAAACTTATTTAACCATTTGAAATTTAATGCTCAGATGCATATGTTCTAAAATCAGTGAATTATTGTGTTTGATAATATCTTTATCATATTACGCCTTCCTCCAGGTCCTCTGATTGATTTTGACATTTTGATTTTTCAGTCTGACATCCTGGATGTGAATCAGATCTTTAAGGACCTCGCTGTGATGATCCACGACCAGGGAGAGATGATCGGTGAGTGATTCAAGGTTTGATCTTTCAAGGCTTGGAGAATCATTGTTTATTATAGCAGCTGTTTGAATGACATCTTAGTCTTTAAATGGCAATGGGTATCAGATTTAGTCTCATTTAGGTAATTCAGAAGGTTTTAGTCTAAATTTACACTGTAAAATTTAAAAATGTTTTTTGTAAAGTTTAAGCTGAATTATATAGTCCTTAAATTTTAGAACATCCTCTCCCAAGCTGCAGTACTATGCAGTCAAATATGAAACCTGAAAGTTTTCTGTTGCTGTCAAAATCCTCCAACAAACACATGTGAGTAATAGTATTTACCTCCATATTTTGATTTTGTAAACAGTGAATTCAATGTGAAATGCTTACTTTTCAGAGACATTCATGTTATTAGGAAAGCATTTGTGGAGTCATAAGACACAACCAGCCACCACTGTTTATTTTGTTTTGATCAGGTTTCTACAAAGTCACCAATATAGTCCTCTCTGATATTAATCTCTCTAAATTCTCTCTCTGAATTATTATTATTAACCTATGGGCTTACTACAAAGTTTGCAGGGTCTTTTCAGGGCTGATTTGAGTGGATTAGGATGAGAACTGACCCGCAGCAGCAGTAGATGAAGTTTTTTTTATATCTAAAACAGTGAAAGTTGCCACATTTTGATGAAAATCCGACCCCTGTTCATGCTCGTTGTCACTTGCACACACGTAAGCCCCTCCCACTCTCTCGACTCTGCTTATATTTTGATAGGCAGATCGTATGCATAGGGAAGAAATATCCCATATTTTGAATTTCTGTGAGCCAACCACAGACATTTTAGTCTTGTTTCATTAACAATATGGTTGACAGGGAAGGAAAAGGTCCAAACATGAACATTTTCCTCTTTAAATGGGACTCTTCTTTGTTTTCTGTCTGCAGACAGCATTGAGGCGAACGTAGAGAACGCCGAAGTTCATGTAGAGCGGGGAACGGAGCAGCTGCAGAGGGCCGCCTACTACCAGGTGAGTATGTGGCTCCATTCTCATACTTTTACCTGCTGTGATGTCACAGTGATGTAATTTCCTCTCTCTGTCTCTTTTTCTCAGCAAAAGTCCAGGAAGAAGATGTGCATCCTGGCCATGGTGTGCTCCATTGTGCTCGTCGTACTCGGCATCATCATCTGGCAGGCTACTAAATGAACTGACTCCACCCTACTCAAGTCACAGCTATATTTTCCTCCGCCCCCTCCCACCTGCAATACCTGCTCGGAATCACCAGAAGAAGAAGAGGAGGCCAATGAGCATGGATGAAACACTGATGTGATGGAGCCTGATTGTGTAAATTTAGATTCCTTATGATGAAGGACGGCGGCCTGAGGTGGAGGTGGGGAGCGAGCTGAGATATGACCTTCTTTAAATTGCTTTGTTCATTCTTCTTTACTGCACTAACACTAGCTGTCACTGTATTTCAGATGTTTATTTCAGTACGGGCTTCATGACAAAACACTACTTGTTGAAGTAGAAGAATCCGTGGTTTTTAGGGGCTGTAAATTATTTTTCTGTGGGGTCGTGGCTGCTGCTCGGACAGGAAGCAGAAGGTGTATTATACATGTTGTACAATGAAAGCATTATATCCATGTGTAAATATTCCACAGTGCTGCGATGTATTCTGCTGAGAACATTCTGGATGATAAATAATGACAGTATCTCTGAATGAAACATCAAACATTTTTATTGATTTCTATGACTCCTGATGAGAAGCGTAATAAATGTCTTAAACACCACTTGATCGTCAAAATGCCTCATCACTCTTCCAACAACAACGCAGCTGTTCAGACATATTCACTCCACCTGAAGCCCATAGAGAGTCTCTGAGGAAAGATCAAGAGGAAGTTGAGAGACTCCAGACTCGACAATACAGACAAGCTAAAGGCTGCTATCAGAGCAACCTGGGCTCCATAACACCCCAGCAGTGCCACAGACTGACTGACTCCATGCTATGTTGCAGATGCAGTTATTATTTTTCATTATAATTTTTTGAGATGCACTTGTGAATCCATGTTAATATCTTGTTCAAATGGGATTTTAAAAAAAGCATGGACCTTTAGAGATGGGGCCCAATTTTCGAATATCCAGACAGTCATTAATTTATGAAAACTTGAAGATTTCCCAAGACTTTTATCACATCTCAACCATATGTTCTTTACATTACTTTCTACATGTCCTGGTAGTCAGTTGGGTTCATTAAAAACAACCTCAGCTGACCAGAGAGCTGTATAGACTTAAACACAATTAAAAAAAAATAAAACCACAAAAAAAATAACAACACTAATGAAATACGATAATAAACTGTAGATATTATGTTAGAGCCAGTGCAAATAACCAGGTCTTAAGCAAGGATATCAAACTTTTCATGGATTGAACAGATTCAACATACCCAGGTTGCATTTGTTGCATTGATAAGATGGATGAGTATACACAGGATATATAAAAAAAAATTAGACACAGTTATCACAGCTTTATAATGGACTACACTTTTGCAGACCTTCATGGGCCTCTAGGTGGCTTGGCTCCAGATAGTTCTCCCTTCTTCCCCCCTTATGGACAGCTTTGACCATGTCATTGATCTGCAGATTAAAGTGGTCGTAGCGCCTCTCTGTGTTTATTCTGGTTCTTTCTACAGATCCAGAGACACCAGCACTACTAAACTCTCCTCCTCATGCTCTAAACCTGCGTTGCCATTGGTTACCACTTGGCTACAGAGATTGCACATCCTTAACTTTGTATGTGTGGTGTTTGCGGGCTCTTGTTTGTGTGGATTTCTCTGAAGGAGAGAGGAAGACTGAACCAGAATAGCAGGAAATGCTTCAACATCCTGCTATGCAATCGCAGCGTTCACACTCTCAGAGCGAGTATTAAATCGTCAGAACAAACAAAGTCATGAACAACAGAGTTGTCAGACTTCCTAAATGAATCTTTTAACATCTGTTAAGCTGTGCATGTTATTGACATGATATTTTAAGTTACTTTTATTTCTCGCCTCTTTAATGCTTGTGTTTTGCCATTCCTCACACTGAACGCAGCCATGTTTCAAAACATTTCACTACTTGGTCTAACAGGGGGGAAGTGATGTCAATGCATAACCCTTGATATAAGAACTGGACTAAACAACAGTGATGTCATCTTATATTTTTCAGATGGATGTTTTTCTTTCTTTGTTGTCTTTCGCAACCTCAAAAAGCCAATTTATCCACTTTACTCAACAACTCAACAAACTTGGCACACATATCAAAGTGAGCATTTTTCAAGGCCAGAGAAATCCTTTGTGTTAAAGTCAGAGCTAGGGATGCACTGATGCATCAGTTTAACATCGATGTGGCATAAACAAACACCTTTTTTCAGTATTTATATGTTGTTTCCCTTCAGCTGTATGTTGATATATGGCCCTCCAGCTACTTTTGTCCTTTTGTGGATAATGGCTCTGACTGTGGTTCACTGGAGTCCCAAAGCCTTGGAAATGGCTTTGTAATCTTTTCCAGACTGATAGATTTCAATCACTTTGTTTCTCATTTGTTCTTGAATTTCTTTGGATTGTGGCAAGACATGTTTCTTTTTGAGAACTTGTAGCCTACTTCACTTTGTCTGAACAGTCTCTATTTAAGTGATTTCTTGTTTCAACAAATCTGACAGTAATCAGGCCTGGGTGTGGCCAGTGAAATTGAACTCAGCTTTCCAAGAACTGTGATTAATCACAGTTAACTCATGATTTAACAAGGGGGCAATTACCTTTTCACAGAGGGCCAGACAGGTTTGGATTGTTTCCCCCCTTTAAAAATTTAGTTATCATTCAGACACTGCATTTTTTATTTACTTGGGTTGTCTTTGTGAAATATAAAATTGGTTTGATGATCCGAAACATTTAAGTGCAATAAACATGCAAAAAAACTCAGGAATCAGAAAGGGGAAAATACTTTTTCACAACATCGTATGTTTTCATCTCAGTTTAGATTGAATAAAGGTATGTCAGTGAATTCCTCTTTTCAAAATGTTTACAGAATTAACACATCAGCAACACCTAGTGTCCTTACTAAGAAGTACATTAAAGTCAAGAACAAGCTTCATGTTCGAATGCATGTGTAATTTAATTTTATTTGCATAATTTATCAAGGAGCCGGTTAAAATTGGATTATGGCCCACATTTGGCCCTTTAGCCATAGTTTGGGCATCCCTAGCATACTAGGACTACCTACACCAAGACAAAAGTGATGAATAAAAAATTGCTATTGGCAGTAATGCTATGTTATACATCAGTCTTGGTATCAATCCTAATTTTCACAGCTGCTGTATTACTGATTATAACAAACCTGACACACAAGATGGATTTGTTTCACACATCCATCTGGGAAAGCTTCAATAGGAAACGTCTGAGAAAAGGCAGAGGCTTTGAAAAAAACTCGGAGTGTGACTGAATGAATGTTCTGTCTTTCACATCTCTACGGGCCAATAAGAGCAACAAAACATGTGACGTAGCCGCTATTGAGCTGCGCATGCGCAGCTACTAAGGAATAACGCGAAACATGGCGACTATAGACATGTAAGTACTTGACTTTTGTCAATTTTGAAAAGAAAACAACTCACTGCTGTTCTTTGTTCTTCTTTTAACAAAGAAATGTTGTCAAGTTCTGATAAAACTGGCGCTTTAGCAGCATCCACGCTAATCTCTTCCTCCATAACTGCGCCAGCTCTTGCTGCTTCTTGTTTAAGTCACGACACTTCTGCACCTGAAAGTACTGCCCCTCGTCGCTTATTGGTCCTGTCACTTTCTAACAGGGCCCAAATGGTTCAGATGGGAGCTGAACCATTTGGTTCACCATCATTATGTTAAATTCATCCATGAAACCAAAATAGTGGTTTACTGTTTACTTAAAGTACCTTAAGTGGACGTTTTTATTGAGCAGAGCTCTAAATTCAAAATTAGAAATAAGCAGTGGATGTAAGCTGAGCAGTGTATCTCTACTTGTCATTTTCTGTTATTGTTTTGATTAAGAGCCCCCTGGTGGCTGGTTTACCTACTGTGAGTTCAAGGGTTCCCAATAAATTGAGTGACAAGCATTTCATCTCTAAATTATTTCAGGGGTGGCCCCCTGCTGGACATCAGATAGAATGCTGGTTTAAGACGCCTCTCCTGTCTTCATTAATGAACTTTACATGGATTCATAGACAGCAGCGTTTAAGCCTTTAACCCCTCAAATGCTGCTGCTTTATTTTAATAATCTAAAAGAAGTGTTCAGCTGGAGATGGAGCAGAAAGCAGCAACCGTCCACAGCAGACTACTGAGCAGTGTTAGTGCCTGTGTGAGGGGGCGGTGATGATTCAGAAGTCAGATTTCTCACAGGAACAGCCACTTCACTGGAAGCAGAAGCACGTTGCAGTTGGCCGGTGAGGACGGCTTTTTTACTTTCTCTGTCTCTTTGTGTGATTTCAGACCGATCCACGCAGAAGAATTCATTCTTTTACTGTGGATTTCTGACATTTGTGACTCTCTGATAGCCTTCAGAGTCTGCCACCATGTCCAGAGTCACCAACCTGTCCAAGCTGAGGCAGGAGAGGATGAGGGAGATCAACCTGAGGGTGAGTCGGCCTCCTCTTCAGCATTTTTATAGATATCACCATGTCTTCCTGAACCGTTGACCCAGTCCTGTTTAAAGTAGGGCTGATTAAAGTTTCCTGTGTCGTCTCCCTGAGTTACCGTGTGTCAGCGTGTTTCCTCTCTAGGAGCCCGGCCCCTGGCTCTGCGGCCCCTTGTCTCTTCATATGGAGATATCTGCTGTTTGTGGATGTAGGGGGCGAGCTGTTTCTATGTTTGTTGTACACAGTGTACTGGCTCACTGGATATTAACTATAGCAACTGTTGCCATAGAAAAGGCAGTGGGTGTGAGTGTGATATTACTGCTGAGGCCTCAAAATCACTCCATAAATGCTCTGTTCAAAAAAGTCAGGATTTTATCCCAGTAAACATAGACACGGATAGAGATTTTAACTCGTAAAAGAGGAGAAAATGTTAAATCATTATGCAGTTTGCTGGTTTCACAAGCATTCTGCAATTTGAAGCTCTAATGAACCAACAGCAGCAGCATCTCTGACCTTTCCACCATGCATAGAGTTATTTTTAGGTAAAGTCTGACAGAAAATGAGGCTTTATTACACAAAAACGAACCAAAAAAAACACTTAAAGTAGAAACTAAAACACGCGTTAGCCCAGTCAGAGCTAGAAGGGTCAAATAATTATCAATAAGCCCAAACCAGCTGGGTCCAGAGCCATGATCCCCACTGTTAGACAGTTAAATGCGCCATTTTCGGCAGTCCTATGAGAAAAAAAACTCTTTTCTTCTTATTTAGTCACATAGCTTTCAGGTGACGTCGCACATTAATGGAACCGCCCCCTAGCGAAACCGTCATCCTACTGCAGTATGGAGAGGGTGATGGTATCGGCTGCCACCTCTGTTGAAATCATCATTATGCAATTTGCTGGTTTCACCATCCATCTGCAGTGCTGAGACAAAGTATTTGCCCCTTCATGATTTCTTTTTGTTTTTTTGCTTTTTTTCCCCACACTTAAATGTTGCATATCATCAAACCCATTTTAATATCAGACAAAGTGAATACAAAATGCAGTTTTTAATGATTATTTCATTAATTAAGGCACAAAAGACATCCAAACTTGTCTGGCCCTGTGTGAAAAAGTCATTGCCACCTAAACCTAATAACTCCTTGTGCCACCCTTGGCGGCAGCAACTGCAAGCAAGTGTTTGAAATAATTGGCAATGAGTCTTTCACATCACTGTGGAGGAATTTCTCTTCTCTTTGCTGAATTGTTTTAATTCAGCCATATTGGAGGGTTTTCCAGCATGAACAGCCTTTTTAAGGCTAAAAGTGCCTAATAGCAGAATTGTTTTGATGATCTAAAACATTTAAGTGTGGCAAATAGCCAAATAAATAATAAATCAGGAAGAAAGAAATACTTGGTCACAGCATCGTCTTATCTAAGCCTTTCCTGTTAGGGGTTGCGGGGTCTGGAGCTAACCTTGAGAGGGGCAGAACCTTTCAAAATAAAACTTGGAAGTTGACTGGACAAAAGCTATGTCTGTCACATTCATTATGGGCCACTCAATGACAAGACACAGTGACGTAATGGGCATGTGCAGCTCAGATAAGTAACATGAGCTTGACATAAGCTGTCGTTCACTAACAGTGGAGCCAGTTGGAGACTAAAATCTTTCTAGAAGAGCTTCTGAGAAGAGCAAAAACATCTTTTCCACTCTTTAAAGCTTTCAGTGTGGTTCTCTGTCTACTTTTAAAAAAGAAATGTCTAGTTCTGATCAAACTGATGCTTCCTCTGGGGTAAACACTTTATTTGCAGCAGCCATTGTTTACAGGCTTGCAGTTCAACTAAGCTGCCCATAGCCACTACCTTGTTCTTCTACAACAAGCCTGAAAAGATGTTAACCCAATGTAATCCAGCCAACTAAGACCAGTTCTCCATCAGAATTGAGATGTTTGTTGATGAGTCTTAGATAGCTGTGTTTGAAGTCCTTGCTGCTGGCCCGGTGTGACGGTGCAAAAAGTGACTGTGTTAAATGGTGACTTTCAGCTGTTTGTCTCTGTGGTTGTAGTTACAACAGATGTTGAAGTTTGAAAGTGTGTTGATGAATGTCTCTTTGCTCTGATTTTCATTAAAAACATATCTGATGAGGGGTTTTTTATTTTTAAGAGAAAAATACACTTTATGTTTTAAACACCTGCTGTAATGAAGCACAGACATAATCTGCTCTCAGTTAATATGAGTAAAGTTACAATGTATATAAGGAAAATGTTGGTATTCAACATCCTGGACATGAGCATGGAGAAATTAACTGGATGTGTACTTAATACTGAATTTGTATGCCTTGAGTTTTTATAGTAGCGGCCAGGATTCTCTGTGAGGAATACCAAGATGACTGTCCATTGTAATTTTCTCTGTTTAGTTTAAGGTCCAAGGGTGGTTTTTATATCCCTTTGAAGGGCTATTTGATCATTTTGCTCTCTCCTACCATGTTTCAGAGATGTATCCACACTGGGAGTCATGTTGAAGAATAATCGTATGAGTGAGCTGTACAATCCTCCTACAACTTTATAAATAAACCATTTTTACATGAATCATTGAAAACTCTGAGTGAAGAGAAACATGTCAAACACATCATGGACATATCTGTAGTTTCTATCTGAACTGTTCACCCTTCACATAATATAAATACACTTATAATCTTTATGACAAAATCCAGCATTCCTCTTTCAGAACATCCATTTTTATTGGACGCTTCTCTTTCATTTCCCTCATGTGTGACTGTTTGCATTTGTTCTTGTCTTTAATTTCCTCTTTTGTCAGTATCATACTATCACACTAGTTTACTGTCATCACTAAATGTCGGCCAGGGAGGCTAAACTTAAATTACCCAGGGTGCTCTGCCATCCGGTAGGAATAAATCTGGGTTACTGAACCACTTCTGTCCCTTTGGACAGTCCTCAAAGTGGATCAGCTCTTATAACAGAGGACTAGAATGGAAATGCACTGTATGGACAAAAGTATTTGGCCATTCCTGTTAGTTATTGAATTCAAGTGTTTCAATCAGACCTGTTGCCTCAGGTGTGTAAAATCAGGTATCTAGTCTCCATTTGCAAACATTTGTGAAACAAAATGGGTCGTTCTGAAGAGTTCAGTGACTTCACATTTGCTATAATAATACAACAGTTCATAAAATATCATCCCTGCTGGATATTCCACGGTCAACTGTAAGGGATCTAATTTCAAAGTGGAAGCATTTAGGAACAACAGCAACCCAGTCGCAAAGCAGCAGACCATGTATAATCACAGAGCGGGGTCAACACTTGATAAGGTGCATGGTGTGTAAAAATCACCATCACTGTTGATTCCTTAGCTGAAGAGTTTTAAACTTCCACTGGCATTAACATAAGCACTAAAACTGTGCAGCTTCATGAATGTGTTTCCATGACCGAGCAGCTGCATGCAAGCCTCACATCACCATGTCCAATGCCAAGTACTGGATGGACCTGTGTGAAGCACACCAACAAGGGGCTGTGGAGTGACCAATCATGCTGCGGTCAGATGGGTGAGTCTGGGTTCAGTGGATGGCAGGAGAACGTTTCCTACTAACTGTGGTAGATAATGGTATAGGACAGTTTTTCAGAGTTTGGTAAATGGACGTGTGCTTGAATAGCGCTTTTCTAGTCATCTGACTACACAAAGTGCTTTTACACCACAGGTTGCGCCTACCTACCTTTTACTCCATTCACTCCACAATCATACTCTGTCAGCTGAGGTTGATATGGAGAATTGGCCATCAGTATAAGCGAATCCCATTCAGACGCATCCGTACCCCTTTAAACACCACTGACGAAGCAGTGGGAGCAAACTGGGGTTAAGTGTCTTGCCCATGACAAATTGTCATGTGACTGTAGGATCAGGGAATCAAATCCGCAACCCTCCGATTGCCTGACATCTGACTCTGCCTACTGAGCCACAGGCAGGACTAGGCCCTTATCTCCAGTGAGGGGCAATCTTAATGCTTCAGCATACCAAGACATTTTGGACAATGCTATGCTTCCAACTTTGAGGCAGCAGTATGGGGAAAGCCCCTTTCTATTCCATCATGGCTGTACCCACAGATGTGTAGACCAGGATAAACCTCTGAGAGTTCAGGCAGAGATTCTTTAAGAACAGAGGTGGAGTTAATGAAAGTTCCAGAGTATTCACATTTGGTCTTCTAGCCCCATAGATGCAGTCCCACTGCTGCAAGGCTGAAATGAGGTTTACTGGAACTAACAACTTGTTCAAATAATCCTCAAGTTTATGTCAATTCTGCTTCAATTTAAGAGCCTCCCTGGGCTGTTTTTTTTTCTTTGCAGTCAGTCTGAACAGTTGTTATTTTTCCAGCTAAGGCCGAAGACAGACTAGATGATCTAAGACCTAATTTGCAGATCTAAACTTTAACCAATGTCATCAATATGAGTAATAACACAAGACAACCAAAACATAAAGATGCAGAGTATTGCCTGTGATACATTCATTTGGACTTTCATCATTTCATTAAAGTCAGTGCATCTCTGAGTCTGGTTCAGATGTGTCAATGTTGCAATCAGTCTTTTCCCCTACTTCTGCTTTCATGACATGTGATCGTCATGGGAGCTTCTTCTTTCTGGTAAAAAAAAAAAAATGGCACAAAAACAGGACACAAATAAACACACAGGGAGTTACAGCATTTATATGCCCCTGATTTCATCACTGGGAGACCCAAGAGATCAAAACAAAAAGCTGAAACACTGAAAACATTTATGAAAGCTACTCGCCTCTTTCTGCAAAATCCTAGCTCTCATTAAAATGCACTTATTTCTACAAAATACTGTGGCCTCCATTACTCTGGTCAAATCCAGAATTTATTCATTTTCAAAAATCTGCTTGTGGAGCTTTAGTTACAGGATATTATCATGCAATTCATGGACATAAAAGAAATAAATCTTCCCCTCCATTAACCAGAGTCTACACGGATTATTATTGATGAAACACCAGACATAGAGATTAGTTTTTAATATGAGCTGTGACCACAGCTCTCCTTGAGAAATTCTCACTTTGTTTGAAATATTGCACAATAGATGAATGATGCACCTTCAAGGCTGTTAAATACTGAGCAGATAGAGCTGACTGTCCGAGTACTAAGCACAAAGTCAGACATATTTCTGGTGCATGTTGGCCTCCTAAGCTGTTCAGTGTCACTGATTCCTCTCAGCTGGCCACACACTAGACGATTTTCAAATCTGAAACCATTTTGAAATGTAGGAGACCAGATATGTTAGGACAGATTCACATGATGTTTCATCTTATAATCCTCTGAGCGCGCACACTTGATGATTCAGCCAGACCATGAGACAACACCTGCATTACAGTACATTAGTGAATACTGTTGAACAGTATTATAGATCTGTTAGATCAACCAGTCTGTTGGTTTGACAGTTATTTATCAAACAAAAGACAGTATTCTGATAAGAATGCAGCTGCCTGGCTCTGTGGCAGAGCAGAGAGAAGCTGGGGATTAAATTGACTGTTTTCCGGTTTTGTAATGATGCTTTATTGCCCTATAGATTTGGGAAATTTAAACTAACAATGCTCAAAAACACAACATGTAGCTGGCTGTTAACTTTAAATGAAGGCAGTGGCACAACAACAAACCACACTGAGATGAACTGCTCGGTGGTTTTATAACGTTGTAGCATTAGGGGGCGGGGAAATTCCCATCAAGACCAGTGATGTCATGGGTTCAGATATTTTTCCTGCTAAAATGAAACCAAGCCAGGAAGTAGGTGAATTTTCTAATGGTCTGAATAAAAAATTCAGGTACACATAGAGGACAGTGTTTTCACATGTTTACAGCAACCTTACTCCAACACTTCCAGTGTGTTAAGACACACAAAATACAAGGTATCTTGAAGTTAAAAGCGGTGTGCCTCTGGGCTCAGTCTCAGGACCGCTGTTATTTCCACTTTAAATCAACAGTTTTGCTCAAAATGTGCCCAACACAAATGTTCATTTATATGCGGATGCTTCTATCATTTATTGCTGAGCTTATTCACAGCATCAGGCTGTCTGTTGCTTACATGAAGAGCTCCCTTCAATAAACTACCACAAGAAAAGATCGTGACACATTGCTGTCAAAACCAACATTAATTCCAATTGTTTCATTGATAAACTACAAAAAGAAAAGGCCTTTGCATGTTTTTTTTCTTGCCAAAAGACTTTTGTTTAAACTACTTTATGACTGTTATGGTTTTAGTCAATATATGCTAATCTTATTTTGGCAGACTCAGAGCAGACAAAGCCCCGTGGGGGCTTGTGTGATTTACTCACATGTGAACTGCTCTCTCTGTCACTCAGTCACAAGACTTACTTCTTCTCTGTTCCCAAAGTCAATCTGAAAATGAGTAAAAGAGTTTCAGTTATGCTGCTCCTGCAGGAGATATCTGCTGCAGGAGACTTTGTGTCCTGAAGAGATGGTCTCTTTAAATCTTTGTCAAAGTAGATTGAGGGCACTGGAGGAAGATGCATCAGGTTGTAGATGTTTTTGACTGATGACTGTGACTCAGGATTGGTTAATGTGTGTTTGTATCTTCTATGTGTGTCATGTCTGCTGTTGATTGTGCTGCTGTATATTTCAAAATGAGATTCTTAATCTCAGTGAGGTTTTCCTGGCTCAATACATTCAAAGAAATTAATAATTTACACTTTATATTTTAAATTTAATGTTTATCTCATTATTGACTTTTAATCACAGAATTTCTCATTTTTACCTCCGACAAGGAGGCTATGTGATCAGGTGGGTTTGTTTGTTAGTTTGTTAGTTTGTTTGCTACATAACTCAAAAAGCCATGGACAGATTTTCATGAAATTTTCAGGAAATGTCAAAAATGGCATAAGGAAAAACTGATTAGATTTTGGGACTGATCCAGATCACCATCTGGATCCAGGAATTTTTCAAAGGATTCTGCACTACTGGGAGATAGGGCTGCCTTGATACCACTTTACACCAGGAGATGATGGACATGAGTAACTTATCCAAAGATTTGGAGTTTATAGAGTTTGAAAGACGCACCCCCAGGGGAGGAGACGGGTCGGAGTGTAACAGATAGAAAGACAGTGATTGTAGCGATAATACTCACAATGCTGGGAGGAATAGAGGAATATTCACCCGCTGCTATGACTTTCACATGTAGCGAAGCCAATGCTTTGCCTCACTGTGTCTCCACCCCACCGGGGAGGGAGTAATCAGCGAATTACATTTTGGAAGTGATCTGGATCACTGTCTGGATCCAGGAATGTTTTTAAAGGATTCTTCACTATTGGGAGATAGGGCTGATGGCGGTCTGCGCTCTCTGAGTGCTTTTCTTGTTATCTACTAATTTTGACTTTTTGTGTCATACTAATTTCTGGCTTTGTCTTTTTATGTCATAACTATGACATTTTGTTTTAAAGCTTTGAGTTTTTTGTCACAATTATAAATTCTTCTGGCATAGCCTTGACTTTTTATGTCATTATTATGATTCTTTATGTCAAAATTATGAACTTTTATCTCATAGCTTTGACTTTTTCTCGTAACAATGACTTTTTATCTAATAGCTTTGACTTTTTGACGTAATGATGATTTTTTTTGTGTCATAGCTTTAAATTTTTGGTAAAACAATGTGACTTTTTATCTCATAGCTTTGACCTTTTATGTTGTAATTATGACTTTTTATCTTATTGTTATGAGTTTTTGTGTCATAGTTATGATTCTTTATGTCATAATTCTGACTTTTTTTATCTCATAGTTATGACTTTTTGTGTCATAGTTATGATCCTTTTAAATTAAGTTAATTAGAGTCAATTTTAAAATCCTTTTATGACAGAGGAGGAAACTGAGCACATTTTCAGCTCTAATTCCAAATCCTAACAGGACGGTTAGATCTTTATTCCTCTTGTTAAAAAAAATTGATGAGTGAGAGTAAATAGGGGAAGCACAGAGAGTAACAGGTGATGAAACTGTTTGATGTGTAACATTGTTTATATACAGTGCTTAACAAATTTAGTAGATCACCACCCAGAGTAAGATTTATGCCACAGCTGCCCTAAATTAACAGCATTGGTAATTACCAAAATCATTTTTTTTGTGTGTCTGCAATGGTTAATACACCAATATGTAGAAGCTCTTTAACCCAAATGATATTTTTAATGCTAAAATATAATTATTATTGTTATCCATGAATTTTCAAATTTACTGATTTACAAAAAAAACCCTGAAAAAATAGTAAAGCACATTATTATATCTTTATTCATATATCAAATTATAGTTATTTACTTGCATTCTTGAAGAGAAAAATTGAGTTTTAGTGGTTGAATGTTATGCTTGATTCATTTCTGACTTCTCAGAGAAGCCCAGTCAGCCGGCTCAAATTTGGGTATAAAAAGGTGAATTCAGTTTGAAATTCCTCATTCCTGTTCAAAATGGTAAAACGTGGAGAGCTCACTGAAAATGAAAGAGTCCACATTAAAGCATTTCATGATGCTGGATGGTCTCTGAGACAAATAGGGAAAGACATAAAGTGTTCTCACAGTGTGGTCAAGTATGCTTTGGAGTCAAGCCTGGTACTTCAAGATTTGAAGTACTAGAGACAGAAGGAAGACCACTGCTGATCTTCAGGCAGAGATGAATGCTTCTAGATCAGAGTCTGAGAAAGTCTCCAGAATGACCATAAGCAGACGACTGACGGAACAAGGCTTAAAGGGAAGAATAGCTGCTAAGAAGCCATTATTGAGGCCTGCAAACATCCAGAAATTCCTCAGATTTGCCAGGAAGCACAAAAACTGAACTGATGATGACTGGAAGAAGGTACTCTGGACAGACGAGTCCAAGTTTGAACTCCTCGGTCAGCGTGGTCGTGTTTATGTCCGCAGAAAAGCTGGAGAATGTCTTGATGCCAGATGCACCCACAGTGAAACACGGTGGAGATTCCATAATGGTATGGGGTTCCATTTGTGGATACGGCGTGGGCAAATTAGTGAAAATCAAAGGTATCATGAACAAGAACGTCTACCACAACATCTTAGTGCATCATGGAATCCTTTCTGGACTGAATCTGATTGGTCGTGGGTTCATATACCGACAAGACAATGACCCCAAGCATACTCAAACCTGTGCAGAGACTATTAGACCAAGAAAAAGGAATCTGGAGCACTGGAACTGATGGACTGGCCAAGTCAAAGTCCGGATTTGAATCCTATTGAACAAATTTGGGATTTAGTAGATTCAAAGATTGATCGCACAAAAGTTTCATCTAAAGCAAGTCTGTGGGAACAGCTAGAAACTATTTGGAACTCAATAACAAAAGAGACTGTGGAAAAGTACATAAAAACAATGGCAGCAAGAAAGCAAGCTGTTATCAAGGCCAAGGAGGCCATACAAAATATGAAGTTTTTTGGTTATTATGTGTGAAAAAAGGACTATTTAGTAGTTTCAGTTTGTTATTTGCCAAATAAATAACAATAACATTTTTAGTTTTAAACAAGTTTTTGAAAGATTTCTAGAATATTTAAATTTTCTCATTTTTATGACGGGTGGTCTAATAAATTTGTTAAGCACTGTATGTTTTAGAAAAGTTAACCTATTAATTAAGAGAAAGGGGAAAAACCTTATTAAACCTTTAATTATTCTTGAAAATATTATGTGATCCACATATCTCTGCATTATTTTTGAGGTTAGGTTAATTATGAAAAGTTAGATGTAATAAACAAGGATATGAATATAAAGATCATGTCTTTTAACATTTTATTTTGGTTCAAATTCATCTTTTTTGACAACATTAAAGTCTGCAGAAACTGTAATGTTGAATGATGAGTCTCCATATCAGTTGTCTCTGCTGATCCCACATTCATGTCTTCGTATTTTTACACTGATGTGTTAAAACCATCAGTACAAGGATAACTCATAAAAAGCTGTTATAATAACAAGAGTGAAAGAGGAAGAGGAAGAGGAAGTCTTCTCGGGCGTGTCTCATGGGTGTGTTTGAGGTGAAAGTTCATTAATCAAAGATTTTGCTGGGGAACAGACTTGAAAACAACAGACAACACTTCTAGAAAAAAACCCAAAAGCAACCTTATGTTCAGATAAACAGGTGAAGGATACCAGCGAGAACACTGGTAGAGAGTAAAGAACATTGACAGGAAGATTTAAAGGCATATTAGCAGAGAGAACGGGGAAGATGAATGCAGCCAAACAGAATGTGTAAAGTCTACAGGAAGGGCTCAACCCTCAAGTAACCACAATAGATGCCAAAAGATGGCATGTTCTCCTCCTAGCTTTCTAAACAGAAATGCTAACATTACTTAATGGCTTTTTGTTAAAACACCACAGGGAGGAACAAGAAACAAGTGAACAAAGATGATGATCTATTCACTGTGATTAAAATATCTGTAACAGAAGGAAGATATAGTTTTAGATGTAAATGTTGAAGTCAACATTTGGTCAAATGAATACAACCTTATGACAGCGTAAAGACATTTCTACGAACCATGTATTAATAAAAAATGTTTCTATTCATATATTCAAACCCCTTACAGCTTTGTTGACTTGGGACAGGGAAGTTTTCATGGGTGTAAAGTTGTGCAATCCTTTTGTGAAGTCATCATGAAGTATATCATAAAAAGCAACCGCTATCTTCTCTCTTCCTACATTTACCCATCCCCCATTCTATGGAGTCATTATTGTCGCAAAACTCAAGGGTGCATGTTAAAATTTTAAGGGCATTTATACTTAAATTGTCTTTGTTTGTGCTCTAAATATCAGGTTCCTCACAAAAATTTAGTGTCTTGCTCAAATGACCTGCCCTCATGCTTAAACTATTCTCTTGTGAAACTGCCACTCTCTGATTCTTCTCAGTGCATGCGTACAAAACTTTCTCTCCACACTCAAAAGGAGCATCTTTCTTAATGAACAAACCAATATGGCTCAACAGTGTGGTTCCAGAATTAAAAATACCATTAATTTTCTCCATAGGGATATGATTACTAGCTTTACTATTAAAAGTATCCAAGTTAGACTTGCCACAAGTGTGAAATGATGATACATGCTTCTGAAGATGGCAAAAGTTCTTAGATAACCTAGTTTTAAGAAAAATATGAAGCAATGTGCAAACTATAATATATTACAACAATATCATTTTCTACAATAAAGAAAAAAAGGTACATTATGAAGGCTTGAAAAACTAGTAAACAGATATGTCTTAACTCTTGTTCTTGCCTTTTTCTCTGTTTTTGAACACCTTTTTAACCCTAACCCTACCCTAAATCAGGGCCAGAGTGAGACCCCTTTTTTTTTTTTTTTTGAGCTTATGCCAAATTTAGTTACCAATCTTTCACTGGAGATTTCTAATTGTGGTTGAATTATATTCTTTCTTGTAATTACCAAAAATCATTTTTATGTTTCTGCAATGGTTGATACACCAATATGTAGAAGCTCTTTAACCCAAATGATATTTTTAATGCTAAAATATAATTATTATTATTATCCATGAATTTTCAAATTTACTGATTTACAAAAAACTGAAAAAATAGTAAAGCACATTATTATTTCTTGATTAATATGTCAAATTATAGTTAGTTACTTGCATTCCTGAAGAGAAAAATGAGTTTTAGTGGTTGAATGTTATGCTTGATTCATTTCTGACTTCTCAGAGAAGCCCAGTGAGCCGGCTCAAATTTGGGTGAATTCAGTTTGAAATTCCTCATTCCTGCTCAAAATGGTAAAACGTTGAGAGCTCAGTGAAAATGAAAGAGTCCGCATTAAAGCACTTCATGATGCTGGATGGTCTTTTAGACAAATATGACAGGTGGACTAATAAATTTGCTAAGCACTGTATATATAACAGTTTTATCATGTGCAATTGTTCACTCACTATAGGACAACAGCTAGCCTGGGCCTTGTCTGTTAGTAGCTATGTTTACATGGACCACTTGTAATCAGAATAAAAATGCTTCTACACACTCCATTCTGAATAAAATCTTCCAATCTGATCCGGAGGGGTTGTTTATGCCGATCCTCATTCAGATCAGCATCCATGAAAGCAGTTCAGATCACAGATCAGATCACCTTTCCCTGTTTGGTCGGGGGGGGCGGGTTGTCTTACTGTGTAATGATGCCTCTCTGCTTCCTTATTCTCCCCCTGAATAAACTTAAATTAAAGCGATGTATTAAGCATTTTGCAAAATGTCTGTGGGGGATTTGAATGGCAAATTTCACTTCCGGAACCAGCGCTGCCAAAAAAAGTGGGTGGGCACTGCTGGGCTGTATAAGATTGACCTATCATGTTTGTTCTGCCCGCTGTTGCTGTCCCAACATTCTATCACATACACAAACATCATCTCGGTCGACTTCCAAGCCTTATAATTCAAATTCAGTCGCTCCTATAGGCTTCATTTTTGCTTTTACAGATTTTTAATAATTACCGTGAAAGTTTGATGATTTTTTTGCCCTCACACTTTTATAATATGTGTGAATGTGATAGAATGTTGGGACTCTGAGTGAGATCGAAGCAAATGTCTCCTGGAGAACAGCATAGCAACAACAGGCAGATCAAACATGATTGGTCAAACCTCTACCTGTTTCCTTTTGGTTGGTTCATCAAAAACTCCAGAAGCAGAAATACATGACCAGCAGCCAGAGAAAGTTTCGTATGTAGAGTGGAAGTTTAGGTGAAACCTAAATGTGAGGCGAGTGCTGGAAATTTGAGCGAGCAGCTGAAGATTTCTTGCATTTAGAGCACAGACAGGCATAAAGGCAGATTATAATGGAAAGTTTGAAGAAAAATCTGAGCCCAGAATCAATAAGTCATGCTCCAAAAACTTAAAATGAGCTCTTGAGTTTTGCAACAATAATAACTGGGTGGGGTATGGCTGGTATGGCAGATGGCTGTTAATTAAGAGTCGGGTTTATTCCAGTTTACTATCTAAAGCCCTTTCATTTGGTGACGAACAGGGAAGTAATGGAGCTATAAGGTTTTGTCTTACTCAGATTTTTTCCAAAGACCTGGGACACAGCTGATGATGGTCCGTGTATACGCAGCATTTTAGCTCCAAAACATGAGTTACAGGAAAAGAGTCAGGTACGTTGAGGTCGAAAGAGGAGAAAAGGTTTATGTTCATGTAGATCTTTGATGGAAAAATCCCCCTATCATGATGAGTCAAAGCAGACGTCAGCCTGAACACCCAAACCTCCCACGCTGCTGATCAATAATCTGAGTAACACCAACACTGAGGCTGCTGGGTGAACGTGGAGGTGATTGAACGTGTGTGACTGATGTTTGTGATGCACGTCAGCCAAAGACAGTTTTATATTTTCCCATATTTCCCTCTAAAAGTCTTGTCATGTTTGACCAGAGCTCTGCTTTCCCTAAACTAACCTCCTCTGCTGTGTTTCTGTGGTTTTCTCCTCCAGAATAAAGAGAGAGAGAGGATGAGGGAGCGAGAGAAGGCTGCGAGGGAGAGAGAGGCTCGTTACAGTAACGGACACCTCTTCACGTCTTTGACAGTTTCAGGAACAACACTCTGCTCGGCCTGCAACAAGAGCATCACGGCCAAGGAAGCGCTCAGCTGTCCTAGTCAGTAACAAATATTTACGTACACTATCTGTATCAGCAAAGACAAAACATACCGAGAGTAATAAACTCAAAGATCAGCCATGTTTACCTCATTCAAACACAGATGTCATCATAGAATAAGGCTTGGCGTAATAAGAATGAGCTTCTGCCTACCTGTTCGCAGGCATACTCGCAGAAATGGCTGGGCCCCTGACAAACCCAGCAAATGGGCCCTCCCATGTTGTGATTTATTGATGATATCAGTGCATGTGTCCTAGATCAGTGGTATTTGTATTAGCATCCTGGCTAACATTGACCACGTTTTCAGGCTGAGAAGGGTGTCAATCTATATTTGGGTACTGATATTTGAATTATTGTTCATGCCACTTCTAGACCCGTGTTCATTACTGTTACCATGTATTTTTTTCAATATTTGTTTTCAAACTTTTAACCTATTTTTGCCTCTTTAAATGAATTTTTGTCACTTTTAGCCTGTTTTTGCTACTTTTAACTCTTTCACACAAGAGTACCTTTTTCCACTTTTAACCCATTATGCCACTTTTTTGCATATTTTTACCCCTGTAACCCATTGTTGCCCCTTTTTTAACCGCTTTTCCCCATTTTTCTGCCTGTTTTGGCATGTCTTAGCTTTTTGCCACTTTGTAGCTACTTTCACCACTTTTTCTGCCAATTTTTGCCACGTTTTGTCAGCTTTCTTTATACGCCTGTTTTCGCAATTATAAATTAAATTTTCCCTTTAAAATATTTCAGTTCCTTCTACTTTATTCTCTGGCATCCTGACTTTTGTGCACATCAGCTTAGTCATGAAGTCTGACATAACATTCCTGATGGTTGCTATCAGCGTGCCCATCCACGATGTCAACAACAAGAAAAGACCATTTTTGTTTTTAAAAAAAGGGATTTATTTTTTTAAAAAGGCTTTACTAAACAATAGCATAAATAAACAGATAAATACAAGTCTTATTCTTATTCTTATTCTTCTTCTTATTATTATTATTTATTTTCATTTTTTGCTTTGATAAGAGTATTATTCAGGTTAGAAGTTATAGTTATAACAGATTAACTTTATAATGGACTGTGATTTTCCTGACCTCCATTGGCCCCCCATTTGGCTTGGCCCCAGAAAGCCCTACCCTTTGTCCCCCTTATGGGCAGCCTTGCCTGTTCAATTAGTTTAATTCCTCACTGTTTAATGTGTGATTAAGGTAAATCTTCTATTTATTTTGTTGGGGATGGAATTTCAAAGCTAATCAAAATAAACTGTAACCTTACTAGAATAATAACAACATAGAGGGAAACCAGCATATAAAAAAGGTTTATAAAATATTTTGATGGCTTTGGTGTGGATTAAAAGTTTAGCTGAAAACAGAGATGAATATGGAAATGTTCCCTAACATTATTGTGTTTCTCTGTTTTATTTTTTCAGCTTGCAATGTGACAATCCACAACCGCTGTCGAGACACTCTGCCAAACTGTGCCAAGATGAAACAGAGAGTAAGACAAGATTTTAACACAGAAATTTAAAGTTGTACAAATTTAAAGTTGTGCAGTTTTACTTCTTTGTCCCCTTATTTTCACCAAAGAAAGAGGAATATTGCAAGAGATTTGTGTAAAAACTCTCTTGGATTGATCTGCTCTACCTGCTTGACCTGCCAGTCTCTGCCAAATATAGACTTAGATTATATCTATTGAAGAGCGTCATGGCGCAGATGGAACCATCAGCTACAGATGGAGTATGTCGAATTTGGGGACGCCAGAATTTAATGGTAGCTGATGTCAGGGAATAGTCGTGTTCCATCTAAGTCAGCAGCACAAAAAATAAGATTTAGATTTAGATTTCATCTCATAATGAAGCAATCTTTCATGTAACGTCCATCCTTTCCATTGCAACCCCAGTACACAAAAGCATGCCTCAAGCCTCTGTCTTTGGACCGCTTCTTTTTCCATTTACATGCTCCTTCTTGGTCACAACATCCACAAACATGTTCTCAGCTTTCATTCTTATGTTGGTGACACACAGCTATATCTACACACACCATCTGCTCGGCTCCCCCTCCACTCACCAGTCAACTGTCTGCAAGAAATCAAAACCTGCATGTCAACCAACGAACAAAACAAAACAGAGCTCATGGTTTTAGCCTCAACAGCACTGCTTAGGAAGGTTTGAGATCTTGTGCTCAGTGTGGATGGTACAACTGCCCATCTTGCGAGTTCCGAAACTTGGGCATCATCCTGGACTCCACCCTGTCCTTCCAGTTCCATATCAAATCTGTGACCAAAACTGCCTTTTTCCACCTCAAAAACATCTCTAGACTCAGACCATCACTCTCAGACTCTGTGGCCGTTACCCTCATTCACAAGTTCATCACTTCTCCTCTGGATTACTGTAATGGAGTCCTGAGGGGATACCCAAGAAAGCCATGGACAGGGACCAGTACATCCAAAACTCAGCTACTAGGGTTCTCACTCGCACTAGGCCCTGGCAGCGCATCACCCCTACCCTCATCCATCTCTACTGGCTCCCGGTTAAGCTCTGTGTCAAACACAAATTCCTCCTTCTTACTTACAAATCTCTTCATGGACCTGTCCCTCAGTACCGCTCTGACCTTCTTCACCCACACCCTGACCCAGAGTCTCGGGTCCTCAAACACGCTTCCCAACACAACACTCCATATGTACAGAGACAGAGCCTGCAGGACTACAGCCCCAATTCTCTGGAACATCGTCCCTCAAAATATCTGCAATGTTTCCTCTTGGACATAATTTAAAAACTCCTCAATGACTACCTGTGCACCACAGCCTACAGTCTCCTAAATCTCACCCCACCTAAATCTTTGTCTTTTCTTCTGTACTTTCGTTAAGCAACCTAGCGTCCCATGAAAGGTGCTATATAGATCCAAGCTATGTATATATCTTTCAGGACACTGATCATGGTTATTGCATGGTGTGTTAGTTGGAGAGCTCTAGAAATTTTGGAAAATAGTTGCAGTGGTAAGGTCATCAAAATGCAAATATTTTATGTAAACCAAACCAACTTTTGTCTTTCTAACCACAGCAGCAGAAAACAGCCTTGCTGAGGAATAACTCAGCTCTGCAGACAGTCACACTGCGAACAAAAAGTAAGAACTATTTTTGTGTTTTGCTTTCCCATCCTTATTTCCATTGCACCCTCATCCTTGTTCTGACTCTCTACCCTGCCACTTTTGAAACATTTCTTATGAATCTTCAGCTCCAGGAATGCGAGAGCGTCCAACGTCAGCCATCTACCCCTCTGAGAGCTTCAGACAGACGCTGCTGGGATCACGCAGAGGACGCTCTGGCCTCTCGCTGTCCAAGAGTGTCTCCACCAATAACATCTCTGGGTGAGCATCAACATTCAGGAGATACTGAAGAATTGATGGAGCAAACTTAATTGTTTACTTTCATTTGTTTGTGGGAGAGAACCTGATGGATGTCAAAATATGAACTACAACATAAATCCCAATAAAGGCAGCCATAGTATGGGGGATGGTGAGGAGGGGCAGAGTTTAGCAAGGAGACAGCTGTGGGGAAAAAGCTGTTCCTAAACCTGGTGGTCTTAGTCCGTAGACTCCTGTAGCGCTTCCTAGAGGGCAGGGGGGCAAACAATCTGTGTGCTTGGTGGCAGGAGTCTGTCCTAATGTTTCTTGCTCTCCTGAGACAAAGCTTCCTGTAAATGTCTCCAATAGCTCTGGTGATGCGCAGGGCTTATGAATGTTCAGCAACCAAAAATGTCAAAAAGACACTAAACATTGCTCAAAAACGGAAGAATTTTGTAAGAAAGCTGCACAAGACATTTGATCCCAGTCAGTCAAATGCTGTAGCTCAAGTTAAAGAAATAGTGAACACTTTAACATTTTTTTTCAGCTGAACACTGAGGTATCTGACTGAAGATAAAACGCATTAATGCTGGTGTTATTTCTGACATTTGCACCAAACTGATAAAAATCTGCATTTTACGACTTTTAACTAGCTCAAACAGACATCTGCTTTGAAAAATCTTTTCTTAGAAGGCAAACACTATAAAAAGGGTAGAACGTAACCGCCCCTAACTGGCTTTACAATTCAGAGACACTCTTATCCTCTCCTGCCTGCACCTGCACTGCCTCGGCTCCGTGAGCTCTGGCTTTAGTAACGCCGGTGCTGGAGCCAACAGCCCAAAACAGGTAGTGCTTAGGACCACCACAGTACGCCACCACTCCACAGCCTGCTTCATGGGACTCTGGAGGGGAAAAATCCTCCACCTCAAAAGATCGTTCTGAGGCAGCAGCCCTGTGGGACTCTGTGGTACTTTCTGGCAAGGGAAGTCACTGTCACTTCTGCTTCATCTGGAAAACCCCATCCTTAGGGAAAAAAAACAAAAACGTCCCTTTCCCCTCCCTCCTCTCAGTACCAAACTGCTCACTTTCTGTGCATTTTTTAAAATCTTGAAGTGGGCGGAGTTAGCTCTGAGCTGGGGATTCACTTACACTTTAATGTATAAAAATAGTGTATTTTTTCATGGCAGCCCTTTCAAGTTAATGTATTTCACGTTCTCAATGTCAGTGTCTTTGTCATTGTTGCAGGACGCTGACTGATGACTCTCCTTTGGGTCTACGAAGAATCTTGTCTCAGTCGACAGACTCGCTAAGCTTCAGGAACAGAGCCATGTCTGTGGAATCTCTTAATGATGATGGTAACCTAACATCTGATTCCTATGTCACAAGAAAACTCACAAGGAAAGAACTATAAAAATGAGAAGTAAAAAAATATTTTTTTACAAAATACAATAGTATCTTGAATCAAAACTACCTCTTAGTGAAACAGACATGTAAAAATCTCCTTCACAGCATTTCTTTCTTGAAAAAAAAATCATATTATATGCCTTGTTTGTGCTGCCTGTCTACTCTTTTTAGGTGAGATCTACTACACCTCAGTCCTGGAGGAGATTGAGTATGAAGGCCAAGACTTTAAGGCAGACTCATGGAGCATGGCGGTGGACAGCAGCTACCTACAGACTCACCGCAAAAACGTAATAAAGCGGCAGGACGTCATCTACGGTGAGCAGAGCATCCTCCATCCTCAGTAGCAGTTTATTTACTGCCTTTCCTCCCTTTTCTAGTTTTAACCATCATTACTTGTGTCTGTGCCAGAGCTGATCCAGACCGAGCTACACCACATGCGAACGCTGCACATCATGGAGCGGGTGTTCAGGCAGGGCATGCTGGATGAGCTGCAGCTGGACCCGAGCACAGTGCACGCCATGTTTCCCTGCCTGGACCAGCTTATCCGGATACACTCCCATTTCCTGGCACAACTTCTACTGCGACGCAACCTCAGCCTCCACCCGGGCTCCAGCCGCAACTTCACCATCCACCAGCTGGGAGATATTCTGCTTGAGCAAGTAAGTGGCTTAGGAAGACATCCCAGTCTTTCTGGATCTAGTGGTTGTTAAAATCACTACAAGTAGATGTTAAAACCTTAGACTGTTTTTAAAGTGCAGAACTGCTCCCTAACACTAACAACAATGGTTAAATTGGTGCAGCTGTTTTTTTTTTTAAATACATTTTTTTTAGCACTGCTGCCTCTAAGTAAGAAGGTTCTTGGTTCAAATCCTGGTCAGACAAGGCCTTTCTTTTTGAAGCTGACTGTTCTTGTCATAGATGTGTGGTTTCTCCTGGTGTGCTACCTCCCACCGTCCAAAGATGGGATCATTAGAGTAACTGATGACTCTAAATTGCCCATAGATGTGAGTTTGTTTATATGCTTAGTAAAGTCGTGCCACGGTTGAAGCTCCACTAGGTTATTAACTAGACTGCTGGTCCCAGTACATACATGCACGGCAGGAGAAATGTAGTAGTATTGGAAACCGAGGTTTCCCTCCCTTGTTATCAAAAATAATCCCAACCACACACACACACACACACTATGGTCTCAAAAACATCTTTGTCCACATGAAACACAAAAACACTGTTAGGTGCTGTAAAGATGACGCCATGTCAGCAGTAGTTCATCCTTCACTGTCTTTGACGTGAGAACATATTCCCTCCATTCCTCTGTCATGACCATTTTACAAATTTGATCATTTTTAAAGTTGTCCCAACAACATAAACCTGGTCTTGTCCCAAATCGCCAATGTTGAAGGTGAATTTCTTTTGTGTTTGGAGTGATGTATGAAGCAGCAGTTACCTTTGGCATCGTCTTTAAAGGCAATGATGTTTATAAAATGTAAAGGATGGCATCATCTTTAAAGGCAGAGGACAGAATGTTCATGAAGCTGGGGATTTGGGGGCTTTTTCACACAATTTTTCCGTAATAATGGGTCAAAATCCCAAAACACACCAGCATCGAAGCATTGCATTGTGTCATATGACTCGCCTCGAGTGCTGCCTCTAGCACATACCAGTCAAACCCACTATCAACCACTGTTGGGCCAGGGGCAAGGGCCCATTCATGACCCTCCTCTGCATCACTGGGTAAGTTAAAAGAATATAAGAGCAGTGGTATTTAACCAGCAGCCGAGGCCTCTCACTTATTCTACACCTTGAACAGAACATGGCGCTAAATTCCTTCTCCTCTGCTCTTAGGCCGAGATGTAGAAAAAACAGCTGTGCTCTCAGAAAAACACTCCAAGAACCACAGCCAGCCACACTGTGAATAGAGCAGTGGTGTAAAGTGCCACAGTGCGTCTATGGCATCTAGTATGGATTTCTCCATAGAAAATAATGGTGGATTGTTTGGACGTATGTCACAAGTGCTGGTGTATTTTGGGCTGTGGTTCGCAAATTTTGGAATATCGGGTGGAAGCCTTGCTCCTCACTTCTCAGACACTGTATGTGGATGGTGAGCAAGAAGGAAGGTAGGAAGGTAGGTCAGTCGGTTGGTCAGTTGGTGCGTAGGTCAGTCAGTAGGTTGATAAGCCAGTAGGTGGGTTGGTCCGTAGGTCTGTACGTAAGTCAGTAGATAGGTTGGTCAGTCAGTAGGTAGGCTGATAGTAGGTTAGTTGGTTGGTAGGTCAGTAGGTAGGTAGATCGGTCAGTAGGTGGGTTGGTCGGTTGGTAGGTCTGTAAGTAGGTAGGCAGGTTGGTAGGTAGGTTTGTCAGTAGGTATGTTGATAGATTTGTAGGTAAGTTGGTCAGTCAGTCATCAGTAGGTTGTAATTACTTAATTAATCCCAGGGGAAATTCAAATTGTGTGTCTATGAAAGGCCAAAACGCACAGATAAACCTGGACTAAGCCTTTAACAATAGTAGCTATTACTACCTCAAAGCTGACTCAGAGAAGGACCACTCTGTCATCCTGTTACGCCTCTACGATGTTCATAGTGAAGGCAAAACATCACAGGGGCATTAATGTAATGGCTTAAACAAAACCATGAATTAGGCTAATCTTTGTGTTTGTCATTGTGTTTTCTTCTCTGTTTGTCCATCAGTTCTCAGGTCAGTGTGCAGATGACATGAGGAAGACATATGCCGAGTTCTGCAGTCGCCACCTGAAAGCAGTCAAACATTACAAAGAGCTCCTGGCCAGAGACAAGAGGTTCCAGTGCTTCATACGGGTCAGTGGCACACTATAAAACACACGATAATATAAACATGCAGTATACTACTGAGGAAACACTAAAATCAAGCTCCAGATAGGGACAAGCTTATCCTACCTTGCCTACTACATGGTCCCTAATGGCCCCCATTAGGGACCATGTTGGAACCATTCAACAAACAACACCTGTAAATTTTGAAGAGAGAGAGAGTTTTGAAGAAGGATGGGGGAAGTAAAGCTATGGAACATGCCCTGATTGGGGCTAGCCCTCAGTTTCACCAGGTTGGGCTGCTGCTCTACCTCCCCCTACTCCCTAGTTTCCATGACAGAAGAGAGGAAAGCATGGGAGAAATGTAGTTTTCCCCTACCCTTTTAATTTATTTATTTATTTTTGGGCTTTTGTGCCTTTATTGATAGAGGAGGACAGTGGATAGGAAACAGGGATGAGAGGGTGGGGAGAGACATGCAGGAAAGGGCCCCAACCAACATTAATCCTCCAAATCCACTGACTGGTCTGAGCTGCTTCCTTTGACATTTCCTTAACTGTCCTTAAAAAACTCTATCATAAACTCCCAGCTTTCCTAGTAGGCTACAGAAACTGCAGATCTTGCTATGAACCTTTCATCATTATTTTTCACAAGTCTGTCCTCAGAACCAACCACAGCCTCTATAATAAGACTTAGGACCCAAATTTCTAAAAAATATTCAACCACTAGAATGTATTTAATGAAATATGATGCAGTTTGGACTTTAGACAAGAAAAACAGCAGTGCAGAACTGCCTTTGGGGAGCAAGTAGTAATTTCTGCATAAATAAATGCTATCAAAAACATCATGTTTTGAGCTGTTTCGGACTATGCTGAGCATTCAAAACGCAAAAATATGAAAAATCTTTATTCTTGAGCTACTTTTGTGCCCCAAAAGTAGTGAAATACTCAGAAAAAAATGTAAAACTCAAAGTAAAAATGGCAGCAAACAGGAGTGGAAAAAAACCTCATTTTAAAGCCTGGATGAGCAATGTCACACCACACTCACGTATGGCTCATTTCCACAAAGCCATCCAATTTGGCTCTGTACAGTTTTTTCATGGTTTAGCACATTTGTTTGTTTTTTTGTTTGTTTGTTTTTTGTTTTTTTTTCTGCTCCCAAACTGCTTTTCATTTGGTTCAAGTTTGGCTTTTTAAAAATGAATTTAATAAAATAAATATAAAGAATGGAGGAAAGGAAACAGGCACTCAAGCTAGCTAATGCTAGTCGTTTTGTAGCACAGGCTCGATCATGAACGTCACATTATTACTCAGTCATTTACAAGGTCTGTTTGGTGGATAGTATATCACTGTTTCAATTGAAAGCATGCTTGTGACAAAATGACCTTTTTTATATGGAAAAGGGGTACAGCTAGCCTCTTAGCTCAGTACAAGACTCATCTTGACTCTTATCTCCCTTCATATGGCTGGATGAAGCTAGAAAGTCTGCAGGACTGTTTTGAGATACTGATCGCCTCCATGCCAGGTAAATCTGTCAAACTGTGGGGAAAAAACACTTTTTTGCAAAGTGTAGTGATCATTCTCAGTGTATGTATATATTTTCTGATGATGACTGCAGCATACAGGTCTAATTAGAGCTGTAAAGTACTAACTTTCCCCAATTCATTTCTAATGGCTGACCCCCACTTCCTGACCCTCAACAGGCATTGGGGATCACATGATTGTGAGCAACCATTTCTCCATATAAACCACTTTTTGTTGATAAAAGCATCGTAGACATTTTGTGGGCCAATCAGAGACATTGCTGTACCACTCTAGGATTGCAAGTAATATAGTGCTGTTGGCCGATATTGTGAATAAACCACGTTTTTCTTAAAATGATGTGGATTCCAAGAGAAATAGTGTCTTCTTCATGACCATATATCACAGTTTCTTACCCAGGTAGCTTGTGGTAAGTCTGTCTTGAATGATTGTGACATTATGGCTAATAATCAAATCTAAAAACCAACATAGACTAAATGATGTTGTGGCTGATAAGGGAAAGTAGGAAGGAGAATAAGGGCGTGTTTCATTCCCCCTTCCTCATAACTCCACAACCCAACTGTTGGGTCCCAATGCACCAGTTGAGAACCACTGCTCTAAATCCCACTTCTACCATATCAGCTCTAACTTTACATCCTGGTCACTCAGCTAGTTTTGTTTTTATTAGTTTTGCCGTAGTGTAATACTTTTAATTTTACAGACTACCATGGTAGTAGCTACTACAATAGGATGAATATCTCATGTTTCTTTCCCTTTACTTTACTTGCAGCGGGTGAGTCGGGGTCCGTTGCTGCGTTGCCATGGTGTTCAGGAGTGCATCTTATTGGTGACTCAGCGGATCTCAAAATATCCTGTTCTCATCCAAAGGATCCTGGACAACACTACAGGTGAGTCAGCACAAAACACAGCACAACTGGTCCTATTAGTCATCGGATAATCATTGCCTTTAGGAAAATAAAAGGAGCTAGTTATCACATCATGAAAAGGTCTTAGACATTAAAAAAGCATTGACATGCTTCATCCTGAGGGTCTTTATTCACATCTTTGTTCAATATAACAAACCCAATTTTACTTTTTTGCCCCAAAACATCTAGATGAGGGCCACGTATGTTTAAATCTTTCTGGCAATAAATCTGGAATAAATATTAATTAAATGAAATGTGATGTTGAAGTGATTTTTGCCAATGTTGTCTCTGCAGATGATGACGAGGAGGCGTCGTCTCTGGCTCAGGCTCTCTCATTGGTCAGAGAACTACTGAGCTCAATAGACCAACAGGTAAAAACAAGATTTTAATTCAGTTCAGTGCAGGTCAATTCAAAAAACTTTATTAGTCCCAAGGAGGGTAATTTAAGGCACATAGAGTTGCAGCATAACAAAAAGCAAGGAGCAGAAGCCTGAAAACTCACAACTGCAAATATAAACGATGTATGAATGAATGTAGAAAGAAATTAATTTCGGTTCATTTGTAACAAAACAATTTACTTGGAAAAGAGAAAATTTCAAAAGTTTATACAGTATGTATGTCTATTTACAAAAATGAACACTATAAATAGACAACATTAAATATAGGTCTCAAATATTGACAGTAAACACATTTAAATATTTGAAACAAGCTCCACGATTACAGTAAATAATGAAGGCAAAGAGTGGTTGTAAAGAGACAAAGATTTTCCATGGAAATAAATATATAAACAGGGTTATAGGAGTCAGACCAGTGCTGAGTAAACAAAATGGTTGTAGAACAATAACAAAATATAAATACAGTATATCCATGAAAATATAATCAGAGGTTTATGTAATAGACTGGGTCAAAAAGGTACTGTATATTAGTGTAAAGGAAGACAAAGTTACAGCGTTGTTTGTTGAGTGGTCATCAGAGTAACTCTAAATTGATGTAATAAACTGCGATGGATGTGATGTTTGTTCACACTTCCTGACCTTCAGATGGAGGATTTGGAGAAAACTCAGCGTCTGCAAGAGATCCAGGCCAAACTGGATCCACGAGCAGAGACCAGAGTCCGAGACGGATCACTCTTTAAACCAGCAGAGCTTTTTAGACGGAAACTGGTCCATGAGGGGACACTGTACTGGAAAACGCCTGGATCGAGGCTCAAAGGTATGAGATGCTATTGGTTATTGGTGGATGGTGCAACATCACAGCAAAAACTCCCCATGGAAGGCAAGATGGGATGTCTGCATAACAGAAAACAAAGTTGAGCTTTTTATGACTGTGCCAACAAAAATTAATCTCTGTCTCTGGCTATCTCCAGCATGGAGGCATAAAAAAAGAATCATTTCTTTTAATCCCTGTAGGATTAAAAGAGGTGTAGGGAGCTGTAGGGAAAAATTGGACTTTCGGTTTTAGAAATCTTCTTATGTATGTTAAAGTCAGGTAGATTGGAAAGGTGTGTTCACATTGATGACAATTATTACAGAGCTTTGGTGGGAGATGATATTTTCTGTTTTTGTGTTCATGCAGATATTCAGGTCCTCCTGATGACAGACATACTCGTTTTTCTGCAGGAGAAAGACCAGAGGTACATCTTCCCATGTCTGGTAAGACATTATTTACCTCCACCAAGAAGGTTATGTGATCGGTTGGGTTTGTTCGTTTGCTTGTTTGTTTGTTCATTTGTTCATTTGTTCGTTTGTTCGTTTTTTTGTTCGTTTGTTTGTTCGTTTATTAGCAACATAACTCGAAAAGTCATGGATGGATTTCGATAAAATTTTCAGGAAATGTCAGAAATAGCATAAGGAAGAACTGATTAGATTTTGGGACTGATCCAGATCACTGCCTGGATCCAGGAATTTTTTTAATGATTCTTCACTATTGGAAAAATGGGGCTAATGGCGGAGGTCTGTGCTGTTACCACTTTACACCAGGAAATGGCGGACATGAGTAACTTCAATTCCAGCAGCAGTTTTTGGGTGTGTTTCTATACAAAATTTTGGAGTTTATAGAGTTTAAAAGACGCACGCCTGGTCAAGGAGACGAGTCGGAGGGTAACAGAGAGAAAAACGAGAGGCATCTGGCTGCAGCCCTCAGGCAAACCTCTACGCTGGGGCGTTCGGTTGGAGACCTCTACGTTGGGGCAAAACCTCTCCACTGGGGCGAAACCTCTCCGCTGGGGCGTGAAGTATATTGCCCGAGCCGGCGGACCTCTATGCTGGGGCGTGATGTGTATTACCCGCGATAAAATTTCAGCTCTATCTGCTTGCTGACAGGCTGACCCTAAATCTAACCAGTCAGGTTTTAATGCCTAAATCTCACCAGTCGGATTTTAATGCCTAAACCGAACCAGTCGGGGTTTATTAGCCTAGACACATACGCTGGGGCGAAGTCCCAAGAGGGTCGTGGGGCGTGACGTCATTGCCCAAGCCTACGCTTGGGCGTGCAGTGTGTTAGCTGTTGTTAGCATGACCTAGCTGTTGTTAGCATGACTACAACACTGTGCTTATGACACATTGCCCCAGCGTATGGGTCAGCGTCTGCTACTGCACAGTCCAGCGTAGGGGTCGGGGTGTGTTGCTTCACGCCCAAATATAGCCCCATATGCTGGGGCTTTGCCCCAGCATACAGGGCTATGCTAATGTGTCATAAGCACAGCATTGTAGTCATGCTAACAACAGCTAGTTCATGCTAACAACAGCTAACACACTGCACGCCCAAGCGTAAGCTTGGGCAATGACGTCACGCCCCAGCGAAGAGGTTTCGCCCCACCGCAGAGGTCTCCAGCCGAACGCCCCAGCATAGAGGTTTGCTCAAGGGCTGCAGCCAGACCCTCTTGAGAAAAACAGAGGGTTGTAGTGAGAATACTCGCGATGCTGGGAGGAATAGAGGAATATTCACCCTCTGCCATGACTTCCAGTTGTCCAGTGAGACCATGGGTGAGACTGTCAGTGCATCTGTTGGCACCGGCAGGCAATGCTTCCGCCATTACAGTCCATCCGCAGCGAAGTTAATGCTTTGCCTCACCATGTTTCCACCCCACCGGGGAGGGAGTAGTCAGCGAAAGCTGTGGTGGGGGGCACATGGGGACGGATCCAGGAATTTTTTAAAGGATTCTTCACTATTGGGAGATAGGGCTAATGACAGAGGTCTGCGCTCTCTGAGTTCCTGATAGTTCCTGGTTTATTGATTAGATATCAAATCTTCTGTCTAACTTTCTGTTTCAGGACAAGCCCCCTGTCCTCTCCCTTCAGAACCTCATCGTTAGAGATATAGCCAATCAGGATCGAGGGATGTTCCTCATCAGCGACTCGTCTCCTCCTGAGATGTATGAGTTTCACGCCGCCACCAAAGAGGACAAGAACGTGTGGATCCGACACATCCAGCGCACTGTCAGCAAGTGGGTACACACAAAACACAAAACCAGATTATCTTTGATTTTAAGGAAGCATGATTTTCAAAGGATGAAATTAAAACACCATTGTGTAAAAGGGTCAATAAGACTGATCTTCTCTAGGGTCTTACTCTGGAAGTTTCAGGATCAAACAATGGTATTTTCCTTGTAAATTTTCACAAATAATAAATAGACTGTGTGTGGCTTATAGTTCATGAAGCACAAAATAGGAACAACAATAAGTGCAGAAAATGTAATGAAATTCTGTCACCTACTGAATTTATAGGGATTTACAATGCTTTTTTAACACAAACTGTAGTAATAAAAAGTTCTTTATGAACAGTTTAGTCACAAAAATGTCCATACTGGAAAAATTGCCCCAAAATTTATTTAGATTAATATTTTATTTCACTATTTTTTATTTTTTTTTGTATTCTTTTATAGCATTGTATTTAAAAAAAATTCCCACTTGTTATGTCAAGCTACAAAATGTTAAAAAAAAGAACTACCATTAAATTTATATTTATATATTTTTTTTCTACTTTAAAAAACAACTTTTCAAAACCTTCTCACCAGCTTTGATCCTGTCCATGAAAAACAGATATTCAATCCTTTTTTTCTTGTTCAGAATTTAACCCTTTAAATGCCAATCTTGGGGCCCTAATCCCCCATTATTTCTACACATCACTCCCCTCCAGAAGTATTAGAATAGTGAGGACAATTCCTTTATTTTTGCTGTAGACTGAAAACATTCAAGTTTGACACCAAAGGATGAGTATTAGACAAGATTGCACATTTGAGCTTTTATTTCCAGGTATTTACATCTGGATCTGATACACAACTTAGAAGATAGCTTTATTTGTAACGAAACACCAAATTTTTAGGTGAGCAAAAGTATTGGAACAGATAGACTTAAAATAGATTAAAGTGAATAAGACTTAAAATTTAGTTGCAAGTTCTTTGCTTGCAATTACTGCATCAAGCCTGTGACCCACTGACATCACCAAACTTTTTAAATCTTTTTTTAGTGATGCTTTCTCAGACTTTCACTGCAGCCTCTTTCAGTTGTTGTTTGTTTTGGGGGGTTACTTCCTTCAGTCTCCTCTTTAGCAGGTAAAAATGCATGCTCTATAGGGTTTAATTATTCCGAAATTCTTTGAAAAATAAGGAAAAAAAACATGTTTTAAAAATGAAATGAATAAAAACCATCCACAATCATCACATCTCTGAGAACATGATGTAAGTGTTCTGTTTTTATCATGTGTCCAGGTGTCCATCAAGGGAGGAGTTTCCTCTCATAGAGACAGAATACAAAGCTCACCTGAGGAGGCTCAAAGGTAAAAATCACAAACACATAAAACATGGGAAAAGATCCTGTTTTACTCAAATGTCTGTTTCTCTGAATGTTAAAGGACATTTTCACATAAGCATGATTGTTTCATAACATAACCGAGCACTCTTGCATGCCTTTGGTGATGATGTCATCAGTTAAATAGTGCACAGAACAGTACAATCATGCCTAATGTTAAAACGCTTTCAATCCCAAACGATCCTAGGTTTGAACTAGCAGAACAGCCCTTCACATCACGTCTAGCATATTAAATTTGACTTTATATGGTGTGATGCAGACAGCATTATGTGAGTGGGATGTTAGATGTTATAATGCATATTAAAAAACCCCCTCCCTCCTCTCAACCCTCCTACACAGCTGACCTGCAGCAGAAGGACCGTGAGATGTTGGAGCTGCTGCAGGAGCGAGTCATGTTGTTCTGCGAGCTGACAGAGGTGACCAGCGGTCAGGACGGGCTGCAGCCGCCCATCACACGATATTTATTCAGAGCGGATACGCCACAAGCCCCACGAGCTGAGAAACTGCTGATGGACGCCACAGCCGAGGGTACTCAATAATCTTTATGATCCCACACATAAAACAGAAATCACGAAAGAGTTGAATTCTGAAAAATAGTGATGTTTGTTTTAGTGGACAGACTGAGCGAGCTGCTCCTGGGCTCCAGCTTAGACATCCCTCTGCTGTATCATCACAACCACTTGGAGGCACTAGAGACCAGTGAGTCAATAAACCCTTTAATACAAGAGGAAAAGATATGACACTTTCTGAATATGGATTATAAAATAAAGATAAAAAGGCACAATAAGACTCATAATATCCAATAATGAGGTAGTGTTCATGAGAGAATGTTGCTCAAATTCGAGTTTAATCATGAAAATAACAGACTTACTTCATATTTTATTTTAATGTAATAAAATTGTGAAATATTCTCTGATAAGTCAACAAACAGTATAATGTATTCTTGCGTTAAATTCAGAGAAAAAACTTCTAATTTTGTTTCTGAAAATGAGATTAAAACTTTATGCTGGAATACTTTTTACTTTACAACTTTCTTGGGACTTTTTGACTCTGAAATGTCCAAAATTTGTAATTTTATTTCACATAATTGTTCAACTTTATAACCTCAGATTCTAGGTTTTGTAAAAAAAAAAAAAAAAAAAAAAAAAAAAGGTTTTACATTTTACTCTCTACTAGCCACTTTTATTTCTTGTTAATTTTCAGTTGGTTGAATTAAGAAATAGAGATTGTTTTTCTTGGTAATTTTAGTCCCTGAATGTCACTGATACACAGTCATACTCATGTGTCACATAACACTATGTTTATTCCTTTTTTTTTTTGTGTCTTCAGGTGATCAGGACCTGCTGATGAATGGAGTTCATGACTTCTTTGCAGCAAAGGTGAGCTGATTGGCTGATAGAGCTGCAGCAGGTGGTGTTGGTTGGGATGGTTCTGCCCTTTTATTATGATTCTAAACCTTTTGATGGAGAATTTGACAAAAGGAAAAAGACAAATCTTCATTTAGACCCTCTTTAAAATTCTAACATTTAAGCCATCAGTGGTAAAAATGTCCATTTCCAAGAACATGCTTTAAAAATGTTGATATACAGTAAAGATGCTAAATTTAACTATTTTTCTCCAAAATGAGACCATGAAATTACAGAATGCTGCATTATTTTCTGTTGTGGCTGTTTGATCAGAAAAAATCAGGTTATAATGGGAGAAAGAAGAGGAATCAAATGGTCTATTAAGGAAGTACATTTAAAACAAACGCTGCATAAAAAATCATACGGAATCACTATCAGTTCTGTTGTTAATCTTTAACATATCCAAGACCAAAAAACAGCCCTCCATCATTTACCATATGAAAACAACTCACTTTTTATATGTGGTTTTAACAAAAAACCCTGAGATTGTGTCTTCAAGCTGGCATATAGAGGGTTAAAATACTGAAAATATTTGAATTTTGGCAGTTTTATTCAGAACTGAAGTTTAATAAAAGACTTTAGCCCCCAAAATTGGGGAAAATTTTCTGTAATGATTTTACAGCAGTTTTTGGAAGCAGATGTTTTTGTCATTAATAGCCTTAAGGTTCAGTAAACTTCAAATCAGATGCTGTGCAAAACTGATTATGTATCAAAATCAGTTCTTATGTACATCTTTGACACATCCAAGACAGGTATTTGAAAAAAAAAACACACACCTTTCCATCAACTAACATATGGTAAGTCACTTTATGTGTGTTTTTAACTTATAAAAGTGACATTATGTATTCAGACTAGCATTTAACAGGTTAAATACTGAACAATTTTAAATATTTGGTAGTTTTGATCAGCTCTGAAGCTGATTGAAAGATTTAACCCAAGAAAGTCAGTTAAAATATTTTTACATAATATTTTTCTATGAATGATTAAGGAAGTGGTCATTTTTGGTCCTTGATAGTTTTGAAGGATGGTAAATTTGCATTCTGTATATTTTAGACCAGGGGTATCCAAACTATGGCTAGGGGCCAAATGCCGCCCACAGACCATTTTTTAATGTAGCATTAGCCTTGCACAAAAAGCGTGGGGAGGCTGTGAGCTAAAATGCAGAAGAAAACACTGCTGAAAATGTTAATAGCAGAAACAGTAGCAGAGGAAGAATGAATAGCAGAAGGCGAAGCAGAAATAGAAGCTGAAGTGGCACAAAAAGAAGCAGAGACAGTGGTAGAAAAAAAAGTAGTAGAAAATGGAGCAACAGAAACAGTAGCAGAAGTAGCATAAAAAGAAGCAGCTTTAGTAGTAGAAAAAGAAACCGTAGCAGAAGAATAAACAGTAATGTAAGGAGCAGCAGAAGCAGAAAAGTAGAAACAGAACCAGCAGGAACAGGTAAGGTTTCTGAAGTGGCCCCACCATCCTCATATATTTCTGTATGTGACCCTCAGTGGACAAAGTTTGGACACCCCTGTTATAGACCCATTAAAAATAAAAATCACAATTTCAAAATTTATGAAAACAGCCTTTTGACGAAAAAAAAAAAAAGTCATTTGCAGTGATCGAAAAATTACTGCAAAATAAAAAGTGAACAATGAGTCAAATGGACAAAAAAAATAATAATAATTTTAACAAAGGGTTAGGCTTAAGTCTTCAGAGGAAATCTATGATAAAATTTTAGATCTTTCTCTCTTCGATAAAGTATTATTTGTGTTATATTGTGTTCACTGTCAGCTTTTTGTAAATACAAACTTTAATGTAAAAAAGTGCTTTTTATGTAATTTAGCATACCAAGATGTGGCATCAGTTCTACTGAATGAATTAAAATGGTTCCTCCTCTTCTTCAGGATTGTATGAGGAGTCCTGACCAGCAGCAACCATCGGTGAGTGAGGAGGTTAAGATTTATAAAAGAGTGCGTTATACAGAGATGAGTACATAGTGAGAATAATCAGCTGTATAAATGAAAAGTATGTTTCTCTGCTTGTGGTTGTAGGAGATCTATCAGAGGCTGGTAAACCTCAGTGTCTACCTCCATGCCCTCCAGGTGAGAATCTCTTTAACATATCTGTTTTTGAAAAACACCATTGTGGAAACATGGTGGGGTAACATTCAGACATTCACCTGTAAACTAAGAGATAAATAGTACAACTTGTAGGGCCTGATTTATTCAAGGGTCGTCCTGTTTTGGAGGCCACTAAACCTGTGCTTATGAGTCAAAAAGACCACGTGCAGTCTACAACGCATGCACCAAGGAGAAACTGTATGACATAACTTTTTCCGTCCCCTCCTGCAGGCTGCGGTCATCAAACAGGACTCCATCTTAGAGCTTCTGCTTCAGCCTCAGGACGCAGTGTCTCCTGCAGGTGGAGGAGTGTGGCGCCCTCTGTGGCGGGACGGTGGGAATCGTGAGCAAAGCGTGGGGTCGACCATCGGGGAGCTGGCTCTCCTGCAGAGGCAGCACAGTCTGCTTCAAGAGGAGCTGCTGAGGCTGAGAGACGCTGAGAATCGATTCAAGGACAGTGAGAGAGCGCGCACCAAACTGGAGCGACAAGTCCGACACATGAAGGTCTGCAGCGGTGCCGCACCCAACGCCAATGCCCAGCAGCACGTAGAGATGGTGTCACAGGTGAAGATGTCCTATTTGTTAAAGAGAGAACATTTAAAAGTAAAATATGGGTGCTGGTTTAGACTCTCAGTTATCCAATGAAGGCAAAAGGCTAAAAAAAAAAGTCCAAAAAAAGAGGGGAGGTCCTTTTAGTTTATGGTGGCAAACAATTGGTAATGAAATGTACTTAGAAAAATGATGCAGCAGATTTAAAAGGACATGCAAAAGTCTAAACAAATGCATCATTAGAAAAGTGCTGCAGATGAAACAACAACGCTGCCAAAAGCTGAAACAACTGCGCTTACAGAAAGCACACTACAAATACAAAAATGATAAAGTTCAAAATTCAAAGTGCAACTCTTTTTCACTTACATGTAAGCATTAATCAGCAGGTTTTGGCAGCTTCACTCCCTTGTTTCTAAGTCTATTTTTAATCCTCTACTGTCTCAGCAGGTGTCTCACCAATCAGGTAGAGGAGCTGACATGCAGCGAGGTGGCCAGGAGCCTGTCAGCCAATCAGACGACCTGCAGGATGGCAGTGATTTGGAGGTGGACATGACATCAGACGATGACGATGGGACAGCGTCAGAAAGCTCCAAAGGTCAGACATCAAGATTCTGACTACTGTTTCTATTCTTTTGTTTCCTGATCGAAAAGTGATTACAGAGACAACAGATACTGAAAATCCAGAGAAAGATTGGACCACATGTCATGTTTTAAAACATGTTAAATTAATGAGACCCGGGTTTAAGTGGACTAAAAATGGCAGAGAACTATTTAAAGTTTCGGTAAGGTAAGGAAGAGGATTAGGGCCAATGAAAAAATACTGGGATTCAAATTTTCTGAAATTCTGTGATTAAAGGATTCTGACAAAACGGTACGAATGCTGAGCTAAATGTAAGAATTCTGAAATCAATGTCAGACTACAAAAAAAAACTGAGGAAAAAAATGGTCAGAATTGTAGGACTAAAGTCAGAAATCTGAGAGTAAAGGCAGAATTCTGAGGGAAAAAAGTCATAAATCTGGGACTGAAGTCAGAGTTCTAAGATTACAACTGAATTCTGAGATTTAAATCAGAATTCTGAGAGAAAAGTCAGAATCCTGAGATTAAATCCAGAAACCTGAGATTTAAGTTAGAATTCTGAGATTAATTTCAGAATTTTGAGATAAGAACTCTGACAATAAATAAATCAGAAATCTTATATTAAAGTTGTGAATCTGACATTAAAGAAAGAATTCTGGGAATAAAGGTCAGAATTCTGAGATTAAAGTTGATTCTGAGATTTAAATCAGAATCCTAAGATTAATGTCAGATTTTTTAGTTTTTCATCAGAATTTGGAGGTCAGAGTATTGACTGAAAAAAAGAGTCATAATTCTGGTTTTAATCTAAGAATTGAGAAAAAAAACCTTTCTTTGTTGTTTACTTATATCAATGTCTTTGTTTTTGTTTTTTAGATCTTCAAGATATCCCAGAAGAAATCTGATTGTCTGCATGCACCGCAGTGCTTTCAGTATCAGTATGCTATATAATGTGAACGCTGCACATGGTTGTGCTTTCTGGACAAAAAGAACAACAATGTGGAGATCTAATGTTGATTTAGCTGCTTTGCTTTTTCAGTAGTGAGCTTTGTGACAGTGAGATGTTTTATTTTCAGCTTTGGAAAGGATAGATTTCTGTTTTTACACCAGGAGAACAAAGGAAGGAAAACAGATAGATTTTAATAACATTGAATGTTTTCATCCTAGGATTTGACTTGGGTGGTAACGGCTACTTTTTCAGTGTGTCATGGGGAAAAAAATGGCACTTGATTAAAGAAAAACATCAGGGAATTTTTTTAGATGTTTTTAGATGGAGAAATAGAACAGGAGAGAGAAAGCTGCATGAAAATGAGCTTACAAATGTCATTTGCACTTTGTAGTTCTTACTTTGACTTCATCTAATTATATTTGATAAAAATGTAGTCTTAAACACACGTCAAAGGCAAATAATCAGCAAAAGGCTGAAATGATAAGCAATAGGACGAGTATGGAACAGATTCAGAAGCAATGCAAATTCAAAAACGTGCTAAAAAAATGCACTTCTGAAAAATGTGTTGGAAAAAGCAGAAAACTAGAAAAGCACTCGGAGAGTGCAGACCTCCGCCAATAGCCCAATCTCCCAATAGTGAAGAATCCTTTTAAAAATTCCTGGGTACAGACAGTGATCCGGATCACTCCCAAAATCTAACCAGATCTTCCTTATGTCATTTCTGATATTTCCTGAAAATTTCATCAAAATCTGTCCATAAGTTTAAGAGTTATGTTGCTGACAAACAAACTAACTAACTAACTAACTAACAAACCCTGGCGATCACATAACCTCCTTGGCGGAGGTAAAGATGCATTGATTACAGTCATTCTCCAACAACAATAATCCATCTACAGGGCGCCCCCTTCAGGCCTGGAGTGCCTCAGTTTCTTCTCCATTTGTTTCCTGAATCAGCGCGTTTTTGCAGCACTTAATTTAATGCGATTGATGGCGCTTTTGCAGCACTTTTTTCATCTGCAGCACATTTCATAGCTGCATTTAAATTTGACTTTTGCATGTTTCTGAATTCACTGCGCTAATGTTCGTGGTCTTTGCTGTTGTCGACCTTTGCCTTTATCGGCCACCAAATAAACAAGTAGGAGAGTGTTTTCATGCAACAAACGCCACAATAAGAAAGTTTACATCAGATTACTTTAATTCTAACCGTATAAGGTAAACGCACAAACAGAAACTGAAGTCTATATACTAGAAAATCAATAAAACCGTTGGGCAATAAATGCTGCTTTAACTGTGCCTAACATATTTAGACTCATATAGTATATATGAACATATAGAACAAGTGATCAAAGCCTTTACTGCATAGCGTCATTTATTCTTATACCCATTTTATCGACATTCTAAAAGGATTTATGATGGAAAATAATGTGTCAATATGGAGTTAGTTGTTTTTTGTTCCAAAACCCAGGAATTTGAGTTTATTATTTAAAATCAATCATTCACAATCACATGTCGCAAACTTTGCCTGATAAATGACGTAGGAAAGTTTCAGACTCCTTTTATGTGAATGAAACATTTATAAAGATTTTCCAGACTGCACTAAATAAAGACAAAAAGATTGTCATATCCTCCTAACCAAGCCAAACACAATGCTAAAGAGGATTTTCAGCATGTCCTGGTCTTCCATTTTCTGATCTGATGGCTCTTTTTTAACAGTCCTAAACCAGTTTACAGGTCAGTGCCTTCCAGAACCTTCAAACTGACTGTTAGAGGAAAAGAATCAAAGGTCTGTTTGTTTGTTAAATTACCTGTTTAAGGATGGGGAAATAACTGTAAAACATAGAGACCCTTTGTAGAGACCCGTAATGATTAGTGATGTTTAGGTAGAAGATGAAACAAACCTTATTCTCCCCTGCTGCTCTTCCATGTAACCTCCAACTTTCTTCTTTAAAAGGTTTAATAACAAAGGTTCATAGCCATACAGCTGTCATAGTTTACAGTGAAAAGGTCCAGTGCCCATAAAGACTGCAGCATGACGAGGTTACCAGAGCACACAGGTTACTTCACAAGGAAGTGAAATCACTCTTACAAACTCAACATAAGGCTGGCTACACACAAGATGATTTCTAAAAAGCATGGGAGACGTAAAGCAGAGGTTAGACCGCAGCCCACACTCTACAACTGAACAAGTTAAACATACTCAAAATATTTGTTGAAACTGATGATGTTGAAGTTTGTAAGTAGTGGAAATAATTCTTTTAGCATATAAGTAGTAGCATAGCATATAATTTACATTTCAATCCTTGATGAGTTAATAAAACTCAAACATAAGAGGCAACTGATTACAGCGCTCTAGACTTGCTTCCAGTGGGCGAGGTCGCTCACCTTTGGTCAGACCGAACCCACAGCGCTTCAGTGCGCAGCGCAGTCGTCCTATGTGGATTGTAGCAGTCTTTAGCTCATAAAAAGGAAAATAAGAAACAATGTGATAATGTAAATAGAATAAAATAAAATGTACACATTAGTCCTCTAAAGGGAGAAAAAGGGATTTTTGTAAATGATGATGCAAATGCTCTCCTGTTGGTAGACGTCAGGATTCACGTCATTGACGTCAGGTCAGGGGGTCAAACTAAACGACGAAAGAAAAATTCTGACATGTCAGTTTATTTGAATCGTGGTCGCATCAAATAGACTGGCATCGTTAATTATGTAATACTAAAAGACAGTTTGACGTTCCTGATGCTCTAAATCAGGCCCAAGTTTTGAGGATGAGCTGCGACATCGTAGTTGGGGTAAAATCTGACTGAATTTGTGTAGTTTGAACCGGCCTTTAGTATTTCCACAAACCTTTTCCTCATCAACCTCATACTATTCAGTCACACTGACACATGGAAGTGTACGGTTTAACTTAGAAAAGACCTTTCCACACTTTTACATTACTTATTCTTGTTAAGTTGTGGATGGTCCTCACAGTCAGGACTTCTCTCACTGAGTCAGTAACTTCACTCATGGTGCAAAAATATCTAATACCTAAAAGCATTCTGGGAAAATGATGCAGACTAAGGGATGATTGTCCAATCATTTGTGTACAGTGACAAAAAATGCTTAGAATGATCGAGAGCTGTTTACTTTAAACTTGAAAATGTGTACTTTCAACTCAGAAAAATAGAGTTGAAATAGCTATTTTGGATTTATAAGTTAACATAACTCAATTTTTTTAACAACCTTCCACCATTTGGTCTTACAGTGCATGTGTGGCCCATGACTGGGTTCATGTCCCGATGCTATTTCTCTTTCATTTGGCTCAATGCAGTCATGTTCATGTTCATTTTTGTGAGCTGTTGAAGTGCGCAACGTCTGGTAGGTGGCACTTCCTAGTTTGCTCGCTCTCATTGGCTGTTTCTGCTATTCTGTTGAAGAAAGTCCAATCTGGAAAGATTTCAGACTGAGGCAAAAATCAGGGGTGAAATCATCTAGTGTGTAGCCAGCCAAAATCATTCCTGGTGATTTCCAAGCTTTGCACCTTAAGGCCACCACAGCTAGACCTGTGCTTGATGCGTTAATTATTTTCATGAAACATTAAGAGAAAAATCTGCTTCTCTTTAAGTGTTGGTAACGTCAGTTAAATCCAAAAAGTTGGATGGATGGTGTGCATACTCTGACTCAATGAAAGAGATGATTTAGAAGATCACCAAACAGATTTTTAGAAGAACAAAAGATTGAAATTCATTTTTTATTTATGAAAAGTTTAATGTGGTGTGTGTTTGGCCTGAATGTTTTTGCATGTTTTTAAACCTGAATATGCCCTGCCTCCTTTTTTTCTAATGACTGCAATAGAAATCAACTTTAAGCTTTATAGTGTATTTAAGCTTGAAATCTATCTATCTATCTATCTATCTATCTATCTATCTATCTATCTATCTATCTATCTATCTATCAATCTATCTATCTATCATCCATCTATCTATATGCAGTGATCCATCCTCAGGATGAAGCTTTCTGTGTATTTTAATGTAAATAAAGTGGAGCGTGTTGTTTCTGTGGCTGCTAAATGAATGTGAACTTAATACACTCCTTCATATGAGAATGTTTCTGCTGTAAATTGACTTTAAGATGAATGTATGTCTGAAAAGTCGGGTTTTTATGAAGAAATATCGAAATGTATGAGATTCTTAAAGAAGAAAAGGGTTTAATAATTTTAAGATATTTGTGAAATGCTGAAACAAGGGCTGTACTTATGTTTGCACACATTTGTCATTAATGTGAATTCTGATATTACAAAATAAATGAAACATCTATTATTAAATGTGTTGTGTTGTTGAAGATTGAGAAAGAGTTCCTAACTTTGTCTTTATGGACATGAAATAGTCACACAATGCATAATCTTCAGAGTAAAATTAAAATACTGCCAAAAATGCCTTAAAAGACAAACAGCTACAACACACTGGCTTGTAATCATATCAGCTACAACCCCAATTACGCTTAACTTGTAATCAAACTGAAACAGACAATTTTTAAAATGACATGAGGACACAAAAGTACATAAATGTTATATTTTATTTAAATATATACATTTTATATTAATCATATATATATTCATATATTTTATATTTTAAGCTAAGCTGGAAAGATTTTGCACTGAAGTGTATGTGCTTAACCCCTTTCCTTAGAGAACTGTTCATTTGTGAGCAGAAATTGGATAAACACTCCCGTTTTGGTCATCTGTGACATCTCCAATACAAAAAAGAAATCTTGACTTTTTCTGTCACTTTGTGTCTCAGTAATTCAGATTTGTGGCAAAGATTTTTTTATCCATTAATGATCAGAGAGTGATTATTTTTCTAAAATCAGGACAAATCTTAGCAGGTTGTCAGAATCTCTCTCAGAATTGATTCTAACATCTTTATTTAGCCCCCATTGTATTACACTAATTTGTGACTAAAGCGGTCACCGTGTTGATGCATTATACAGCAATAAACAGTAAGTGTTTTTTGTTTTTTTGTTTTTTTTTTGTGGCTTGTAACAGTTTTGCTGCCATAAATATTGGTAGAAATTAGCGAAGTCAAATAATTAGAAGGACCATTTGGGATATGTAATATTCCTTTCATCCTGGCAGGGGAACCTAATTTTGAACCAGCCAGGGCTTTTAAACCGTAAAAAAAAAAAAAAAAAAAAAGGTTTGAAACTGAAAAAATTGGTTCCCTGCTGGAACCAATGTGTCATATTCTAGGTTAAGAAGACGAGCTGAAAAATTGAGGAAAAGTGGTCTGCTGAGGAGACACAATGTTTAGTTGCGATCTTGGCATTGACAGAATTTCAGGTGACGTTGGAGAGTAGAACAAGGAAGAGCAAGTTATATGCCAAATTTGCGAATGAGATGGCGAAGGCTGGGTTCCCCTGAACACTAGACCAAATAATGAATAAACTCAAGAAACTGAAGAAGGAATACCAGGACAGCAAGACAGACTGAACATGGTGATACATAACCATCATGTTGTCCTACTTTGGTTCCACTTAAAGTGGTGTAAACATTGGCAGGTTTGCCAGAACCGTGTCTATCTGAAAGCATTATAATGTGGTGTGGAAAGTGGTGCCCCGTATACAAATTCAGGCCCTGCAGCAGATTGCACTAAAAATTGTGCAATATGTCAGGAACCACCAAAAACTCTCTTTGACCAATTTTATACAAGCAACAGGAAGTTCACCATTTTCAGCTTTTTTTTTTTTTGGGGGGGGGGGGTCAAATTTTGCATTTTTAAGCTAAGATTGACTCCTTCTACTTCAAATGTTGTGTTGCACTGTAAAAGACTGTGTAACAAAGACATTTCTTCAGCTCATGTACAGAATTCAAGAACACCACTGTGGTTTGTCAGTGTCATGCCATTTAACAGGATGTGTGCTATTGCTCAAACATAAAGGGTACAAACTACCTTAAACTGTAAATACTTGATTACACACCTCTTCTGAACAATTGTAAATGCCTACATAAATTATATTCTAAAAGGCCTCCTATCTTCAAGGCTCATTAATATCTGCATCAGTTGTTTACGCTGTGTGCTCCCATTTTCATGTTGGCTGTTACAAACATGAGAGGTCAGACAATGTTGATTGGTCTGTGTCTGATAGAAGGCCCTCGTATTTTGGTTAAAGCTTGTGTTGGATAAGAGGCCCAGTCTGTGTTAGGAGCAGATTCTCCCTCTTGAAATATAACTGGTAATTATTTCTTTTTCCTCGTCCTGCAGCTGGCTTGCAAAGCAAGCTGTCTTTAAACGTAACTTGAGTCCCTGATGATGGATGTGGTGGCAGCGTTAATGAGGTTGTGAGGGATTGATGCTAACATGTTGGCAAAGTAAACTGGGATAATTCTTAGATCGCCTTTGCTCGCTTTGACCTCCAGGGTCAGATTTATGGACACCTATGTGGTCTGAAACACCCAGAGACATTCCTCTCCTGAATGGCTGGATCAATGTACTCACTGTTCACTATTAGGGTATGCTCAGTTTCGGAAATAGGGACTTGAGGTATTAATACAGGAGCATATATTGTCGTTTTATGCTCAGGTAGATCGTAGTAAGTCTACCTTGGATGGTTGAGACATCAATGCGAATAATCAAACCAGCAAAAGCAGCATGGACTGAAAAGGGAGTGAGTCAGACTTGTTCTCATTCCTACCTGCCGCACACTTTAGGCATTTTCTGAATTCCCAGGTTCAATGCACCTCAGCTGAAGCTTTGGTTATTCTTTAATAAAAATCGACCAACAATGATTGGTTCCTGATCAACTGGAGCATCCATAGCTGGAAGCGTTTACTTTCTTGCTTTTTAATATTATCATTTATGTCATTTATATCATTTCTAAAATGTTTCTACAGCAGATTTAACTTCCTAACAATAAATTCCTACATTTATATATAGCCCTCTCCCCCTTAATACCAGCCTGGAGCTCTGACACCATATATGAGTCCCATCAGGCCCACCGGTCAGCCAACACGAACCCTGTAACAGACCCCCCAGACCCCGTAATAGAAAAGGTCACATAGACGCAAGAATACACAGGATAAAGAGGGGAGCTAATATCAAACACGGTGGTTTATTCATAGTTTGAGGTTTCTTTTTAAAGATTATTTCAGTATTTAAATCCCCATCAGACCTAACTTCAGCTCTGATTCTGGACTTTTCCGCTGCATTCACTCTGATTACAGTGTGCCTGTGGGGTGGGGGGTATGTGAGATATTCCCCCCACAGGTTATTAATAACCATCTTTTGGCTGACATTGTCTCAGGGATTAGAATGAGAGACTGCAGTGTCTGCAGCTGTGAACTCTCTCTCTCTCTCTCCATGTATCCTCAGGGGAGCGACAGTTATAGATGTTAGAGGCCAGGTGATGGAGTCGAGTTACGGCTCACACATTCCTCTACACTGTTCATGTCCATTGTGTTGGCTCTCTCCGCTCACTGTAAATATCAAATGTTGCTGTAAAATAATCTTTAAAGCACAAAAACATCCTCACCTTTACTTTATTTGTTGTTCTGGTGAGGATATGTAGGGGTTCGGTTTTTATGTAAAGCATATTTTCAGCAGTAAAGACATTTTCATTCTTGTGAACGTCAAGCATCTCATCCATTCGAGGCGTTTACTTTCTGTCAGCGTGAAAAAGTGAAGAGGGATTCCTCACCATGTTAAATATATGATAAGTGCTACCTTAAAAACACTTTGTTGTCTTCAGGTTGTCCACATACTCGTTAAACCATCAGTTTTAGATCTCTAGTTAAATGTTGAGTTTCTTAAATTTCCTTTCATCACCCCCTTAAAAAGACTTTTAAAATCTGACATGTTTTTGTAAATGTCCTGATTTTATTCCCCAACTATTGATCAATTTGATGAAAGCATAGTAACTCCTGTGTCAAACTTCTGTGCCGTATATCCGGTCTGAAAAAGATTATGGTATTTTGAACTTTCAACCTTACCTTTCAACCAAATATAATATGACTGATGTGACTGAGTTCAAATTAAAATAGATATGTAGTAGATGTGGTTTATCAGAGATATAAAAGCTGGCAGGAAATAAAGACAAAAGTTCTAAAATAAACCACTTTTATCACAAAACTGAACTGGTGAGTTCAACCCACTTTTCCAAAAGTTGCTAACTATGGCCCAACATTTGGCAAAAATGAGGGGAGAAATCTCCCAGAATCCCCTGCTCCACAAACATTCTATTCCTGGTCTTTGGAGATGACATCATCCTTTAAATTTACTAAAACATCCCACCCTAGCCTTTGATGATGGCGTCATCCTTTCAAGCTTATAAAACATTTCATCCTTGCCTCTGTAGATGATCTCATTGTTTTACAAATGTCCTCATTTATAGCTTGTAAAATGTGCAATTCTTTCCTTTGAAGATGATGTAATGTTTTAACCTTATGAAACATTTCATCCTTGCCTTTGTAGATGATGTTATTGTTTTAACCTTATAAAACATTGCCTCTGAAGATGATGTCATCCTGTAAAGCTTATAAAACATTCTTTCCTTGCCTTTGTAGATTATCTCATAGTTTTATGCTTATGAATCATTTCAATCCTTGCCTCTGAAGGTGATGTCATCCTTCATAGCTCATAATACATTCCTTGCCTTTGTAGATGATGCCATCCATTTAAGATTATAAAACATTCAATCCTTGCCTTTGACAATATCATCCTTTACAGCCTATCAAACATTCAATCCTTGCCTTAAAAGATGATGCCATCCATTTAAGTTTATGAAACGTTCCATCCTTGCCTTTGAAGATAACATCATCCTTTAAAGATTATAAAACCTCCATTGTTGTCTTGGATCATTATGTCACCATTTTAAGCTTATGAATTATTGCATCCTTGGCTTTGAAGAAGGTGTCATCCTTTGAAGCCTATAAAACATTCCATCCTTGCCTTTAAAGATGGTACCATCCTTTAAATATATAAAACCTTTCTTTTGAAGAAGACTCTTTAAATCTTATAAACATTCCATCTTTGAACTTGACGTACTCGTTAATTAACTTGTATTCATACCAACCACACCCCAAATTATGTGTAACTGTTATTAGTCAATACTCAGCTTGCTTGGACCCTTTCCAGAGTTTATATCAAAAAGTAGCAGGTACTAGATACAAGTTGGGATACTAAAATCTAATGTCAAATCACTGCTGACCACTGATTGGTCAGAAAGTATTCCCACCAGAAACATCACCAGTGATATGTCCCACATCAAACCTGTTCTTGCTGTCGTCGTTCCGCAGTATGACTTCCCAGACCCCCCCTGGAATTTTCCATCGTATTTTTTTCCTTGCTTCCAGCCATCTCCTTGCTGTGACAAAATGCTGCAGACTGAGAACCAGGTAAACTTTCACTTCCATTTCCTGTGTTGCTGTGTTGGACGTCAGAACAGTTCTGAATAGCTGTGAGATGACAACCCTGCCTCACTGAGGAGAAACTATGAAAGTGTATAATGTAATGGCAAACAAAGATCCTGGTACAAAAACCAAGTACAGTTGAGCCAAGCCAGCAAATCTGGCCTAAAGTCAGGCTAAAAATCGTCTGGCCTGTGTGGCCAGTCTAACGTTCAAAAACCGAGAGCTGACACTGAACTTCCCCTTGAAGGATTGGTAATGAATATTTTTGTCTTTTTCATCTACTTCAGAAACCAGTGGGTGATGTCACTGAGGCCCTGCTAATGTTACATACAGACTATGGTTTGATTTAAAAACAGGCATTGAGAGGGACATCCAAACGTGTGGAATATATCACTTTTCTTACCTGTTAAAAAGTTTGTAAAAATTATTTAATTCAATCCCATATGGTCTGTATCATATACATTTATTATAAACCAAACTTGTAGAAAATGAGTTAAAAGTTCATCTCTGATAACTTTACTTGTTTAAAGGTTTTCTATCTCTCTGGACCTCTGTGCAGTTGGAGGTGGGACTACTTTTGGTCCAACACTGAAGACACAATGACATCCTCACACAGGGCTGCAATGACTGAAGTGTCCAGAACCTGTTTAGATCTCTGACACATCACTCACATTAGAGATCCAAAGTCCTGATATCACATCCTATCTGTCCGTTGTTCTAAAAAAAAACTTAGAAAAGTAATAGATTTAAAATGTTTATTTGCATAAAACTGTCATGAATTAAACTAAGACACAAAAGGACGAAGAATGGGGGTAGGGCTCAAGGAATGGAGGGGGATGAAGGTGAGGGTTGAGGGTCTAGGGATGAAGGGCTGAGGGTGGGGGCCATGGGATGAAGGGAGTTAGGTACAGGTGAAGGATGAAAGGGATGAAGTTAAGGGTTGAGGGAAAAGGTATGGGTCGGGTTGAGGGATGTAGTTAAGGGTAAAGGAATGAAAGGATGTAGGTAAGGATCAAGGGATGAAGGGATTTAGGTAAGGGTCAAGAATTAAGGTATGGGTTGAGGTTGAGGGATGAAGGGCTGAGGGTCAAGGGACTAAGGTATGAACCAAGGGGTGAAGGGTTGAGGATAGGGGTGAGGGATGTTGGTAATGGTTGAGGGATGAGTGGATGGATGTAGGTAAGGTTGAGGGATACGGAGTAGTGGTCAAGCCATGAAGGGCTGAGGGTAGGAGTTTAGGAAAGCAGGGATGTAGGTAAGGTTAGAGGGATGAAGGAATGGGTTGGGGGATAAAGGAAAAGAGGTATGGGTTGAGAAATGCAGGTATGGGACTAGTGATCAAGTGATGAAAGGTTGAGGGTAGGGGTCCAGGGATAAAGTGATGTAGGTAAGGTTAGAGGGGTGAAGGGATAGGAGTAGTAGTTCAGGGATGAAGGGTTGAGGGTAGGGGTCTAGAGATGAATGGATGCAGGTAAGGGTTGAAGGTAGAGCATTTCTTAGATTGGTTTGGCTGGTTTTGTTTGATTTAGTTTTTTTTGTTTGTTTGTTTGTTTTTGTTTTTGTTTTTTTTTTTGGCTTGGTCTTGTTTGGTTAAGCCTAGATTGGATTGGATTGGATTTGCTCACTGAGCAAATAACTAGTATTTATTGTTAACATAACTAGGATAACTAGTCCACACATTAATGTCAATGATTGTTCATTTTTTATGAAAGGACCTCATGAGGAGATTATTTTCTAATTTACACAACTGGTATCTTTCCCATTATTTCCCTTAGCTCCTAATAGAAGATGTTTTTCATATTTCTCACTCCCATTATCAGGCATCAACAGTTACTGTGCTGTAATCCATCATCAGCTCTGTTTCTGTAAACTGTAACGGTGTCAGATTGATGTCAGATCGTATCAGTGCTCAGCTCCTTTAATGGCAGCAGCAGCTGCTCTTTGACTCACGGTGGACACAACAATAAGGGACTTCAGACATGGAAAACTGTGTACAGAAGACTTTTAAAGTTTTTGTCAAAGGCTGATGGGGAGTTAACGTGAGGTCTTTAATGAAGCATTTGAAAAGATCAAATTTGAATTGGACTAAAACAACAGATCATTACTTTGATATTTCTTTTGTTGTCAGACCCCTCCGGTCTGTTATCTGAGCAGGCAGACATGAACGTTGCTTTCAACAGTGTCCTTTATCTTTAATTTTTTTTTTTTATATTGTGTCCCAAACAAAGGAAATTATTTTTAAACAAGATTTTGAGTCCCTAATTCAATTTTCCTGAGTGTTGACAGGGGGATGATGCAGGGTGGGGTGGAGGGAAGCTCTGAGGGCTTATCCACCTCTTTCTCCTCCTCTTCCTCCTCCTCCATGGTATAAATGTCCTCCCTCTCCGTTTCACCGTCTCCACCCATCCATCAGGCTCTCAGCTCGGCCGTCCTGCACCCGCTGGTTCCTTGTCTTCCGTTCTTCTCTGCTCTCTTCGTGTGCGGCTGCAGACGCCCAGTAACCCTCAGCCAAGATGGAGGCCATCAAGAAGAAGATGCTGATGCTGAAGCTGGACAAGGAGAACGCCTTGGACCAGGCAGAACAGGCAGAGGCTGACAAGAAGGCCGCAGAGGACAGGAGCAAACAGGTGGGTGGAAAACATGGAGAGTGATAACACATAAAACATGTTTTATTCAGTGGTGAGGCAACATGATTCAGTAAATTCATGCTTTTAACAGCAATGATTTCAATCTGTGTTCAGTTACTGATTTTAGTGTTAAGAGAAAATGCAAATGGATGTGCTTTTCAAATTACATCACATTGAGGCTTCTGATTATAAAGATCTGATCAGTCCAGCAGAGTTATGCACAGGACTTAACTGAGATCTAAATCCATGTGATTTCTGCTTCCTCAAGACCTGAAGTGACCCCAACTCCATCCAACAATTACCACCATCATCATATACGACCTGGCACAGGTTATTCTCAAGTCTTTAACTTAAGTTTCCCCATTAACCAGCTACATTTGTACTGGTTTATCAGAGTAAGAGTGGATAGGATCAGCCTGATCCAGATACAGACTTTTCAGGCTCAGTCCCATTTTAAACTTTTACCCCACCCCTTGATTTTGAGTGCATCCTTGCCACTAAACCTTTTAAAAAGCTTTAAATCTTATTACTCTGAACTCTGATTTTAACTTTATGATGTTGCGCTCCATCTTCCCTTGAAACAAACTATACTGGACTTTTGACACATAAACTAAATGGTCTGGCACAGTCAGAGAGGGATAAATGCATACAAATACCTCTGATCTTCAGATAAGTGAACCGCTTGATATTGATCCCCAAATGAAAGCCCATAGGCAAGATCTGGCCCACCAGTGCCAACCAGCTGGTCCACACAGACCTCTGTCATAATTATACAAAATGTAATTTCCTATAGTGATATACAACGGTCGAGATATCCCCCCAGGTGGACGTGCCCAGATAACCAAAGTGAGGAAACCAGAAGGCATCCTGATCAAAAGCCCCAACTACCTCAGCTGGCTCCTTTAGATATGATAGAGCTGCAGCTCGACATGGAGTCCCTTCTGAATTTCGCTGGAAGGATTTTATATCCCATCTGGATCTTCAGAAGAAGCTGAAAAATGTCACTAGGGAGAGGGATGCCTGACACCTTGATCCAATGATGATGAACAGAAGAAAATGGATGGATGGTCCAGACACATGCTCTCCGGGTGTCTCATTTATGAATACTGCGTATTCACAAACTGGGCCTGAAGTTGGCGTATGCCACTTTCTACGCAAAGTGATCTATAAAAAACAAACTTGACAATACAATTTGTGCTCCTGTAAGCAAACTCTGACCCATGCATACAAGCATTTTAGAGGCAGAGTGGTGACACATGGTGAGGTGGTGAATTAAAGCCAGTTTGTCTATCAATTCATCTGTGATTTTAGAAAAAACTTTATTGCACTATCCATGTCACCAGCAGATGCTTTCATTTTAAGCAAGGCTATTGAGCCTTGCTTAATATATTGGATCTTAATAAAACTGCTTTGTCATGTGCAGTATCATCCCATCAGTCAAATCTACCAAAAATTTGCCATAGAAGAAAAATTCCTCTGCAAGGCAAAATTATTGGCTTGTTTTACTGTCTCATGTCTGTAACTTGTATTATCAGATTAACAATTCTAATGTCCGTTGTCCTTTAAAGTTTCAGGTAAAACAGTTCTCTCTTCAAAAGATTTGTTCTTTTTTTTTTTTTTTTTTTTTTTTTTTTTTACAAAAAAATACCCCAAACAGGAAGAGACGATAAAATAAGAGTGTTGTCAGGAACGCTGATCTGAACGAGGATCAGCATTCACCACAGCTTCCAATCAGAATGAAATTTCTTCCCAACTGAGTCGGATCAGAGAATGTTATTCCGAAAGAAAGTATTCTTATTCAGATCAGGCATTTTCTCTGAGTACAAGCCTCTCACACAAAAGTAGACAGCCTAAACAAAAGTCTTTGTACATAGATATGACTTTAATAATGTCCTGTAGGAATCAATAATCAAAACGTTGTGTAATAATATTTTATATTTAGAGACAAATCTAAAATTACAGGTATAAATCAGTTGGGGGTCCCGTAAATGAAAACTGTAGTGAAACAAACTGCTGGTTTGTTTCTTTGGCCCTCACACAGATGGAAGAAGTGGACATAGTTGCTCATGCACACATAGGAGCATCAGTACGCAACTTGGAAGGACTTACTGAGTATCAATAAGGCTATTATTATGAATGACAATCTATGATTTCCACCCCTTGTGTCAATACGCACTAAATCAAACTTCTTCAAGCATGTTAGCAGTCTTAGAGAGGGTGCAGAAATGCAAGTTGATCAGAAGTTTGATGCGTTGTTTGTTTACTCAACTTGAGAGCTATGGAGCCATTGTTGTAACAAAGATATTTGCAAATGCTTACAATGATCTCCACTCATGTTAAAAACTGAGCTGAAAGTGTTTTTGCTCTATGGCTGAGAATGTAGACAAACTGTCATTTACCAAGGTGATCCGTTTACATACGTATGACTTTTGCAACTCTTCTGCTGTGACAGGTCCAGAAATGTGTAATAAGACACTTGTCGTTCTTAAATTGAGTTTCATTCAAATCTTACCAGTGCCTAACAAAATTTATAAGCTTTAAATAGCATATCATCATGTCCTTAAAAAGGCATCTTTATGAAAACATGAGGGAGTAAAGCTGTTAAAGAGCTAACGCTTGCCTCTTAGCTTGTGGCTATAGGTATCTTAGCATGCTATATGCAGTGAAGCTCAATGCAAAGTGTACGAATGAAAAAGGTGAAATCAGAAATTAGGTTGGCATTGCTCTTTGTGCATCCATCTGTGTACACAGTGTCAGGACTGTTTAAGCATTTGCAAATAGTTTTGCAACAATAGTAGTTCCATAGAAAGCTTTCAAAATTTAAATCATACAAAAGTGTTTTTTTTTTTCTTCACTTTATTTCATCTCCAGTCCCTGCCATGGAATCAAAAGTTGCTTCCTTCATGTTATTTTGTACAGAGAGGAATTATGAAAGCGTGTAAAAGCTGCTTTGAATGTAATAAATGAATGAATTTTGTCGTATTTCTGATTTTTTTTCTGTGTCTGATCTCATCCCTCAGCATGAAGATGAACTCCTGCAGATGCAGAAGAAGCTGAAGGGGACAGAAGACGAGCTCGATAAGTATTCAGAGGCTCTGAAGGACGCTCAGGAGAAGCTGGAGGTGGCCGACAAGAAGGCTGCTGATGTGAGGAGCTTTTTCACGACTTGTTCATTCACATTTTTCACAGAAAGAAGCCCTAACACAACATCAGTCCAAAAGTAAATGTCAGAGTGGGGATAAAATAGTTCCTGTTTTAATAACCTGTTGCCGGGCAGAATAAAAAGTAACCCTGGCTCACAGTAGACACCGAGAGCTCAGCTATTGATACTCAGCTGTGCCTGGCGTTGTTTCGCTGTGACCCAAGGCTCAGATAAAAGCTGTGATGATGCTCTCCCTGTAAACCAAGCTGTCTGATTCCATTCTCTACATGCTCGGTGTGGACCCTCACAGCTGTTGAGGGATTCATCGCCCTCTTTAACCATGATGTCAGCTGCTCAGACTGCACTGTGAGATTAACAATGGTCAGGGTCCATTTTAGGAGCATCACCAAGCCCTGCAGGTCACCATATTTAACCAAGAATATTCACTGAGGCACTCTCTTCAAGTAAATCACTTAGTTATAATCATTATTATTATCCCATTTATTGTATATGAATACTGTCTAAATGCAGCAAATACTTCCCTCTTTAACTTTTGTACACTGCATAGAATATGTAAAACTACAGTGCTTAACAAATTTATTAGACCACCTGTCATATTTGTCTCAGAGACCATCCAGCATCATGAAGTGCTTTAATGCGGACTCTTTCATTTTCACTGAGCTCTCCATGTTTTACCATTTTGAACAGGAATGAGGAGTTTCAAACTGAATTCACCTTTCTATACCCAGATTTGAGCCGGCTCACTGGGCTTCTCTGAGAAGTCAGAAATTAATCAAGCATAACATTGAACCACTAAAACTCATTTTTCTGTTCAGGAATGCAAGTAAATAACTATAATTTGACATATTAATCAAGAAATAATAATGTGCTTTACTATTTTTTCAGGTTTTTTGTAAATCAGTAAATTTGAAAATTCATGGATAACAATAATAATTATATTTTAGCATTAAAAATATCATTTCGGTGGGAGCGCAGATGGTCAAGTGGTCCAAAGCCCTACCCATGTACGCGGGCGGCCCAGGTTCGAATCCGGCCTGTGGCCCTTTACCAAATGTCTCTCCCCACTCTCCTCCCTGTTTCCGAGTCTATCCACTGTCCTTACTCCATCAAATAAAGGCATGAAAAGGCCCAAAAATAAATATCATTTTGGTTAAAGAGCTTCTACATATTGATGTATTAACCATTGCAGAAACATAAAAAATGATTTTTGTAATTACCAACGCTGTTAATTTATAATAAACCTTACTTTGGGTGGTGGTCTAATAAATTTAAGCACTGTACATGGGTGACTTTTTTTCCATGTTACCACCAGAGAGAGTAAAACATATCTGCCTCCTCTTATTCTCAAACACTGAATTAATCCCAAATCACTGCTGAAAAAAAACATTCCCTAAAAAATATACCATGAAACTAACACCAAAGTAAAGACAAGTATTTACAAATTTTCATAAACAAAACAAAATTCCTCTAAATATGAGGTGTGGAGTCATATTTAATGTTTTTTGGTAGTGTGTAGGATTGATGGGTAAACTAAAGCCAGGATTTTAAACCAGGCAGCTAGTGATTGAAACTGTTGTAAAGCTTAAAGTTTGCACCCTAGCAACTTTAGAGAGGATTCCATTTCTGAGAACCAGGTGAGGAACAGTGAGGAAATCTCACTGTTAAAAATGAAGACCATGAAAATGAATCCTGTCCTGATATAGACAGCAGGTCCAGAGCTGACAACTTTATTCTGAAAAGATAAGTCAGATAAGTTTCTCTGCTGCCATTGTTGTTGACAAAGCTGGTATATTAAGTCCTGCTCTTTCTTGATTTTGATTGGTCAGTGAGGGAAAAGGGACATTCACAAATGCAGTGTTGTTCCAAAACTTCAAATGGGAGCACTGTGACGAAAAACAGCGGACACTGCGTTTTTGTACTCAGGACGGTAAGCACTGAAAATGCTGGATTGCAGTTGTTTTATATTGAAAATGAGCAAAACCAGCACAAAAGATACTGGCTGTGGACACAGGCCCAAGCTGTCCATTAGTGATTACATTACACCTTCATGGAGCCATTTCTCTGTTATACATATTTAATGTATATGTAAAAAATGATGTTTTTCATACATATATTTGTAGATTGTTTCACAGTTTTCAAACCCATTTCCTTTTATTCAAGATTCAGAATATAAAAGTGATCACAGGTGATAAAAGAAAAGTTTAATTTCACATCTGACTGAGTCTTTTCTTTGTCCCTATGTGGTCAGGCTGAGGCCGAGGTGGCATCTCTGAACAGACGCATCCAGCTGGTGGAGGAGGAGTTGGACCGAGCCCAGGAGAGGCTGGCAACGGCACTGCAGAAACTAGAGGAGGCGGAGAAAGCTGCAGATGAGAGCGAGAGGTGAGGAGGGATGGCACACATGGGGGTTATACCCAGTGGTGGGTAGAGTAAACAGTTACAGTACTCAAGTAAAAGTACTGTTACTTGACAATAATAATTACTCAAGTAGAAGTAAAAGTACTCATAAAAATAATTACTTGAGTAAGAGCAAAACAGTACCTTATTACAAGACTACTCAAATAGTGAGTACTTCATTTTGTGCAGTTTATTGAAACATATTTCATTACAACATACATTCAGGGGTAGTAATGTAAACTGCACACCGTCAAAAATAAAGTAGCATAACTTGCCAAAAGTAAAATAAATAAAATACTTAATACATAAAGCAGCGGTCTATTATGTTAGTTAATCACAATTATGGAATGAAAAATTCAATATAATGAGAAAAAACAGACTCTTTCTCTCATTATAGTTATCTTATTTCTACATAATGATTTTATTCTCTCTTGGAGTTCTTACTTTTTAATCACATTATATTTATTTTATCATTGTGTTAATGATTTTTGGCTCACATTTATGAAATCAATCTTATTAACTGTCCCTCATTTCTGACTTTTTGCCATTTTTTATTCAATTTTTACTTTTTAGCCCCAGTTTATGAATTTTTATCCTGATTATCACTCAACAAATTTGGCAAGCCAAACTGAAACTTATTCAAGCAGACAACTCTTGCCCACTAGCCCCACGCTATAACCATGTCAGGTATAATCACTGATGTAAGAGCTATGCCACAACCCTAACCCATGATAATAGTATCACCTACGACGTAATGTAGCAGAGTTTCAGAGGTGGTTGAACAGTTGTGTTTTTGCAGTCTGCATGTTAAAACAGAGATTTGAACTCATACGTTTAGCTAACTAGCAGTACAGTCATTAGCTTGTTTAGCTTACTTACCATAACGTGCTTTCTTAGCTCTGACGGGCTATTTTTCAAGCTTGAGATTTCCACGGTTTTAGGTAGACACAGTAGGCAGCGCATTATGTGGCTGTTGTTCCTTTTCATTTGAAAGGCAGTCTTGATGTTGGACCAGGGATGAACATGCTCCTATGAAGGAGAATCAGGTATTACATCTTCAGCCTTTATCTTTAACTGTTGATAGTTAAGGGGAGGGGTCACTCCTCCATTTACTCTGTGGTGCTGAGGATTTTACCTCCTTAAAGAAAATAACTTATAGACAAGTAAAACTAGCGACCAGTGTATTGCCCAATGTAACAGAATAAAAGTACAGTTTTTTAATCACAAATGTAACGGAGTGGGAGTAAAAAGTACCCTGCTCAATAACTACTCTCAGAAGTAGGATTTTTGAAAAAAACTAGTCAAGTACATGTAACGTCTCAATGTAATGCATTAGTACCCACCTCTGGTTATACCTTTAGCAACACCCACTAGTGATGTCATAGGGTCCTGGAGTACGCCTGCTCATCAATGTAACATGTTTAACTCACAGTATATGAATTCTTCCACCAGGCAGCTCTCAATCAAAACAACAATAAAAGATGATGTCCCATTAATCATAGGAGTGACTCCCATGAAATAAAAAGAGCTGAGGCAGACATATATGACTGCAGATGTTCTGCCTGATTCATTTACAATTAAAGGATATTATTTATTATTTCTGATTACAAGTTTTTTGTGTCTCTTAATTTTGTATGTAGTAATATGTTAGTATGGCTGATAAGGGTGACCACACAACCACAGCAAACGACAGCAACAGCCTGAATATTCACAGATAAAAGTGTCCTGTTTAGGAACACTTTGTTTCCAGGTAAAATACAACAGTGGACAAGGACAACAACAGTAGCGCTGACATTATTCAGCAGGTGTGTCGCTGACAGCACGTCGTCCAGCGGATAAATCAAAGTATTTGAAAACGCACCACTCAAACAAGAATGTCACTTTAATGAGGAGAAACAACAAAAAGTCTTACCAGCCAGTTATGAATTTCCTATGATTTAAGCTCTTTTTATCATAACCATGGTGCTCTGGTTTCTTGAATCAAATTAATTCTACCTTAAACTGTCAGCCTTGGAGGAGGGGAGAGAAGACTCCATCATGTCTCCAACTGCGTCATAGGTAAAGTTAGCCTCAGATTTCACACAGCTGTAACCTCTTTATCTGCCAAGATGGGCTGTGAAAAGTTCTCCCAAACTTTGGAGTAGGTCCCATTGGTTAAAGAAGTAATCAGGTGCTGAAGTTCGTGTTAAAATCGGCAGGATATGTGCTAATTAGCACACTTAACAAGCTAACTTACGGTTGTATGATGATGTGTTCAAGTTGGCTGGGAAATTTTAGTGTGTAAAGAATGGGTGTAAATACATCAATATATCAATTAAAAAATTTTCTGTACCATTACACCCCTAATGGCTGAATGTTATTTTATCGTAACTTTATTTTCACTGCTGGGTGGTAATTTACCTTGTATTTTTAGCTGATGATATATAAACTTCAGGTTTGTGTGTCGGTGTGCAGAGGAATGAAGGTGATTGAGAATCGGGCTCTGAAGGATGAGGAGAAGATGGAGCTTCAGGAGATCCAGCTGAAAGAAGCCAAACACATCGCAGAGGAGGCCGACCGCAAGTATGAGGAGGTCAGATCATTTCTACAACCTCCAACCACACTGATGCTGAATATTTGCTATGAAGCAGCCTTAAAGCCAGTGTCATACAACTTCTGATAACATGAAATGTTTGCGCAGGTGGCTCGTAAGCTGGTGATCGTAGAAGGAGAGCTGGAAAGAACGGAGGAGAGGGCGGAGCTGGCTGAGGCGTGAGTTTGGACATCATACAGGAGCTTTTATCTTTTATATTTTTAGATCAGGATTTCAACATATAACCAGTTTTCACACTATTTCTTCTCCAACATGAGCCGATTTCCCTCTCTATGATTCCTGCCCCCCTTTCTGAAATCAAACAGAAAATGTGCAGAGCTGGAGGAAGAGCTGAAGAACGTCACTAACAACCTGAAGTCCTTGGAGGCTCAGGCTGAGAAGGTACTGGAAAGATTAACACACCCACCCATCATTCAAACATGAAGGTAACATTTATATTGCATATTTATATAGCATATTTAAAGTAGAGATCAACTGGTGAAGTTGTAGTACTGATCAACAGTGCTTAACCCTGTTTTTCCTACAGTAACAACTCCATACATTTTCTCCATTGTGGATCTGGTTGTCTGCAATAATGTCATAACCATCAGAGTTAGACTTATGACGATCTGCCTGAGTGAAAGGATGGCCTCCTGACAAAGAGCTGCAACATGCTGGTGTAGTCATATCAGCCACAACTCTTATTATGTATAAGTCGTATCCTTCTTCAGATCAAAACAGACGAGTCATAAAAAATCAGCATGCTTCATCTCTCTATCATTATTAGCACATGTAACACATACGTATAAGAACAATCTTTCCCTTATATTGACTTTCCTTTGTTGGCAGCTTTTGGAAATCTTGTTGGAACTGGAGAGGAGCAGGCTTCCTTTCCAGTCAGTGTTAATTTTGGCAGCCATTTTTAATTTCAGTCTTAGTTTTAGTTTTTGAATGAAATGCATTTTAGTTTTTATACACATTTTAGTCATTTCCATCCTTTTTAGTTTTAGTCTAGTTTTAGTCAACATAAACTCAAAACATTTTAGTCTAGTTATAGTCCATAAAAAGTCCTCACATTTTAGTCTTTACTTTTAGTCCAAGCATTTATTTTCTTTCCTAAATCTGGTACCAAATCATGGTAGTGTGTTCTGTACACCCTACCAAACCTGGGGTCCCTGCTCTCTACAGCTGAGAGGCAGAATAGCTACAGCTGCATTGTTTTTTGACAGATTTACCCACAGTGGAGAAATATCACGGATTCTGAATGTCTGACAAAAACTACATTACATTTTAGTCGAGTTTTAGTCATCTTGATGAAAACTAAACTTAGTTTTTGTCCATTTTAGTCATCACAGATCTATTTTTGTTAGTCTTAGTCTAGTTTTGTCATAGTTTTAGTCGACGACATTAACACTGTTTCCAGTACTATGGCCTGCTATTGGGCAAAAATGGAGAGAGAATGGCCCAACATCCCCAGCTTCATCAACATTCCATCCTTGCCTTTAAATGTAAAGTCATTATTTAAAATCTATAAAACATTCAGTTCTTGCCTTTAAATATGTTGTCATCTGTTAAAGCTTTTAAAACATTCCATATTTGCCTTTAAAGATTATATAATCTTTTCAAGTCAATTAAACATTCCATCCTTACCTGTAAAGATGATGCCATCTAAAAAACCTATAAAAATTCCATTTTTTCTTTTAAAAAGATTTAACCATTAGTTAAGGCTAATCAAACATTCATCCTTACCTTTTAAGAGGAAGTCATCCTTTAAAGCCTATGAAACATTCCATCCTTGCTTTACAGATTCTGTCACCTTTAAGGCCTGTAAAAGACTTAGTCCTTGTTTTTACAGACAATGTCTTCTGTTAAAGCCTATAAAACATTCAGTCCTGGCCTTTAAATATAATATCATTCATTAAAGCTAACAAAACATTCCATCCTTTACTTTAAAGATGATGTCATCCTTTAAAGCATTCCATCCTTGCCTTTAAAGATAATGTCACCCTTTAAATGCTATGAAATCTTCCATCCATTGCTTTTGAATACATGCTGGTTTTTGTACATACCCTGACGGTCAGGGTACCAAAGTATAATTTATTTTGAAAGGGCATTTGACCGTAAGAAAATCAAGAAAACAGCCAGAAAAATCAATCTATCACTACTCTGTTACTCAGACTTTCATTTTGAGAAATTTACATTACTTTCGGGTCATGTGACCATCACTTTTTGCTCCTGTACTGCCTTATTTTAAAACAACAAAAGGTGAAGACATTAAAAAATTTTTAACTATTTTTATGGAGTTTTTTCCTCATTTTATCATTTTAATTTAAAAAAACAAACAAACAAAGGAAAATGGTGGCCATTATTGTTTTTTTGGTTTCTGTCCAGAAACAAAAAACAGGTGAAGCTGGCTGTTTTCTTGATTTCCATACTGACCACTGGCAAAGACTAGCTACGTTTGCTTATTTATTTCTCTCATACAGACTTGTTCTATAAAATACATGTGTTTCTTTTAAGCCTCAGAGCATTTTTGATTCTATTTATGTATAAATATTCTTTTATTTCAGCAGATATTTTTTGAAAACAAGGTTTGACCTAGTTCCTTTTATATATTTAACCCATTCAATTATTTTATGGGACCAAACTTTGTGTCTTTTTTAGTTAATTTTTTTTTTTAGTTGCCTTTAGGCTGATCTGTGTTTCTATAGACACACATCTCGAATATATCGAATATTTTTCTGTTCACAGTATTCTCAAAAAGAAGACAAATATGAGGAGGAGATCAAGATTCTCACCGACAAACTCAAAGAGGTAAGCAAAATATTTAACAAATAAACCTCTCTTTATTTTTGGATTTAGAGTAAAACTTTGAGTCACAAAAAAGGTCCAAAGACATTGAGATTCTTATTAATGTTGATGTATTTTCTGATAAGAAGCTAACTTTTTGTCTTTTTGTCTCAGGCTGAGACTCGAGCTGAGTTTGCAGAGAGATCTGTGGCCAAACTGGAGAAGACCATCGATGATCTGGAAGGTATGACGAAAACGTTTCTGGGCTTTTTCTTTACTTCATTTTTTTGGAAATCAAACTTTATATGATGTTTATACGTTTCTGCTTGTGCATGTATGTTTGTTCTGCAAAAAAATGCAATATAATAATATAAATACAAGGAAAAACATTCAAACAAGTCAGCACCTTGAAAACATTAAGACACCTAAAAGACATCCATACAATAAAAACAGGCAAAAGACAACTTGGAACTACTTATAAAATTGAACATGATTATCATTCATTTCATATTTTTTACATAATGTCTCCCTTTGCTCTTTTTCTTCCTCTTCATATCTCGTCAACCAATCAGATGAGCTTTACGCACAGAAACTGAAGTACAAAGCGATCAGCGAGGAGCTGGACCACGCCCTCAACGACATGACCTCCATGTAAGTACTCCTGTGATTGAATAGGGGATATATATAGAGAGAGAGGATTTATAATCCCTTCAACGCATTCTGGGTTTAACTGGTTTCCTCCTATTTGAATGTGACAAGAGGACCTCCAAAGGGAGGTCACAAGGAGGCATCCTGATCAGATGCCTGAACCACCTCATACTTGAACACCTTCACTCGAGGCAAAGACTCACTCCCTGACCAGAGGGAGCAATCTACCGTTTCCCAGCAGAGAACCATGACCTCATACTTGGAGGTGCTGACCCTCATCCCAACCGCTTTGCACCTAGTGCCTGCTGGCAGTCCCCAGCTGAAGAGGGCCAGAACCACATTATTTGCTAAAAGCAGTAATAAAATTCTGAGGTCCCTCAACAAGAAACCCTCCTCCCCCTTGCTGTGCTTCGAGATCCTGTCCATGAAAATCCAAAACAGAACCTGTGATAAGGGGCGGCCCTGCTGGAGGTCAGCATGCACCGGGAACATGTCTGACTTTGTGTCTAGAATGCAGGCACAACTCTCACTTTGGTTGTACAGGATATAAATCCCAACTCATAAATCCCAAGGGACACAGCCTTCTCCAATTCCCCCATGCTCCCCCAAGAGCTGGTCCACTGTCCCACAGCCAGGATGGAATCTCCATTGTTCCTCTTGGCCTTGTTAACAGGCACACCAAATGCAATTAAAGCTGCTTCAAAGCCAGTCTGAAATGGCTGTAAGCAGCAGAGGTGGCCGGAACTGGGAAGTGTTTCTCCAGGAAATGTCTAGTAGGGCCACATCTGTAAGGGATCAGGGGTGGGGTTACTCATTACAAGAAGACTTTGAGTGACAGAACGATCAGTTGATGTCGAAGAAAAATAAAAGTTAGCCGCACAAAACATGAATGAGAGCGCATCTTCCTGTAGATGTTCATGCTTCATTATGTTCCAGAATAATAGAACAACGGTCACAACTAACAAAATTAAGGACTTTACTGGCTTTGAAAACTTTTGGAAAGGTAATTTGGGAACTAAAAATGAATATTTATAACTGGTTTAGTTTCTTTTTAATCAACATGGACATTTAAGTAAGAAATTTTGCAACTCATAACTTTAACCACGGACTCAACCTCTCTGATTTTTGTGTTTTCCAGCTAAACTTCCAGAAGCTCCTCATACTATCAGGAAAGTGGATGAAGACCATCAGAATTTTTCTCCTCCCCCTCCCCTCTACACACCCTACTGTCTCCTCTACACGTCTCCTTTTCTCGCACTTTGTCAATACATCTCATAAACGTGCTTATTTATCAGTCCATGTTGTTTTTTGTCTGATTTCTCTTTTCTTTGTTCTGTAACACTCAGCTCTGTTTACATGTTAAAAGAAAGAAACGATTACATGCATCCATGTCTTTGTTTTGTCTTTATTTTTGTGTGAATTCCACTTTTAAATATTTAAAGTTTATCATCCTTACAAGATCAAGCTTTTAGTGAGTATATCAGGTCCATTGGCTTTAATGGCCTAAACCCTATAAGTTAAATAGCTTAAAAAATAGGTAAAGGCCAAAATATTCTCTCGAAGGGAGAAAGTCTCCGGCCCCCACTGGCATAGGATAAGCCCCTAATGTTTGCAATGTCTAGCTCCACCCCTGATCAGAAGAATTTTAATTTTTCAAAAGGAATTATTATTGTATGGATTCTAAAGTATTACTGAACGGATGTTTATCTTCAGACATTTGCACCAACACTTTGGCTTTTACATGTCAGCCAAACAAGGAGCTCTACAGCTGGTTATTTCTGATAAGTGCTGCCTTTGGGCCTCTTTTTTTACCTATACAAGAAAGAATGGGTTAAATACAACAGAGTTAAAGTTAAAAGTTAAAGTTGAAAAAAGTAAAATGTAATTCCAAATACATTAGAATAACTTCAAACTGGGCATTTAGAAATAAAAACAATTTAAGTTACTATTTCCCCAAAAATGCAAATCAGGATTTTGCTGGATGCAATGACCAAACTACTGAAAATTGACATGGGATTTATATTTATTAATATTCTGGTGACACTTGAATTCAGGGTCAATAGATCCCTGGTGGGCTCAAAATGGCCTCTCTTAGTGCCCTGGTGTTCATAAAGAGCTGCAAATTAAACTTTTAGATGCCTCAGTGGTAAAGTGGAGTGCCCCCTCAGTGGACAAAATATATTTAAGTTTCCTTTATTGGGCCCTTCTATTGGACAAAATGTAGATGTCTTCTAGAGGACAGTGCTGTGTATTTGAATTTGTTTTTAACACTGATTAGAGATAGCATCTTTTTGACAATTTTTATTGCTTTAAAAAGTGAAAATCCCACTGCCAGATGTAAAGGGTGACCAAAAAAACTGAGTTGCAATAAATTAGTGGATGGCACTAGCTTGATTGGTTTATTAGTAGTCATCTGTTTTTATTAGAAAGGTGTAGTAGCTACAATCAAAAAGATATGACTTTAATCTCAGAATTTAGACTTTTATCCCAGGTTTCTGACTTTTTTTTCCACTGAATTCTGAATTTTTTCTCAGATTTCTGATTTTTTTTTTTTTTCTCAGAATTGGGAGAAAAAAGTTCGATCTCATTTTTTTCAGTGGCCTTAATACTTTTCCTGCCTGTATTACTATACATGTTTTGTAAAATTTATTTGTTTTAAATGATGTTGAAAAGCTGCACTGAAACATGAACTTCAAAACAAAAAAACAAATCTACAGAACACTTCTATTCAGGAATCACTCCACTTGGTGGCAGTGCTGCGCCTTCAAGCGTTTTTGCCTGAAATAAACACCATAGAAGAAGAAAGATACGAAGACGAAGAAGGAAGAAGGAGAATGAAGAAAAGGTCAGCCATCTTCGTGAGGTCGAAATCTTAACAACAGTGGTAGTATTTTAATATATATTCTTTGATTAATCGTTATTTAGTCCCGTTTCGTTTCACGGGTTTGTATTTTAACCTACTGTTTAGGTTATGACGTGTCTTTGGCGTTAGCAGGGATTTAGCTCCTCGTACGCTTCTGTTAGCATGTTTAATGATCCAAAATATCAAGACCGTAAATGAAAAACTCAGCTGCTGTTTGGAGACCTAAAGTGTCACAGTTTAAATTTGTAGAATACCTGTTTAAAGTCTTTTTTAAAAGACAGAGTGCTGGTGGTCAAAATCTATTTTAACGGTTTAAACTCGGTGTTTTCCGCTGTTAACAGCAGACACAGCTGTCTGCTCTAATATCGGTGTAACAGAGTCTGAATATAAAGGTATCAGTGTCTTAATTTCTGTTCTAGCGTCTCTAATCTGTCCTGTCAGCTCCGCTAACTGTTTACATTAACAAGACCAAAGACATGTCCAGGTTTTTTTCCTCACAGTGAAAACTTTATTGACAAAGTCAGGAGGGAATTATGAAGAACTAACAGCGCCCTCAAGCGATAAAACTAAAAAGACTGATGCAGCGAGAGGCTGAAAGATTGTGGGGGAAAACTGCAACACATTATCTTTCATTTCTGCCTTATATACTGTGGTATGAAAACTATTTACTATTAATTTAAGTTAATTTCAATGATTGAGAATTTCAGATTGCTATGTTCAAAGGTCCACTGCCCACATAGTATGAGAAAAATGTGATGTACAATAACAATGTTTAATATTGGAGAAATTATATAAAGTATGAAAATAAACTAAACATAAAATAATCAAAGTGACCTTCGTATTAGAATTCTTGCTTTAATCTCAGACCTCTTACTTTTTTTTCTCTGAGTTGATAAAAAAATATTTTCTGTCAAAATTATCTTTAATCTCAGATTTCTGACATTATTCTTAGAATTCTAATTTAAATCTGAATTCTGACTGTAATCTCAGAATTCTGACTTTAACCTCAGGATTGGAAGTTGGATCTCAAAGAACATTTTTTCAGTGGCCCTTGTCTTCGTTTGTTCATTTGCAACATGTCTCAGCTACATTTTATATTAATCCAACCTCCCTGTTTTTCACCACAAATTTGCACCCATTTGAGAAATAATACTTGTTTTTCCCTCTCCCCTGTGTCCCTCTCTTATTCCTCTTCAGATGCCCAGACACTGCTCAGCTGGAGGCTGTAAATCTCGGGACAACCGTGAGAGTCGAAATGCTGGAATCACCTTCCACAAGTGAGCATGAAACATACTTAATTCATATCAAGGATCACATTTATCCATATTTTAAAGAGGTGGCTGTGTCTCTTGTTGAATCAGTCACTTTAATATGTTTGATAGTGGTGTTGTCTGCAGTGTTTTGGGTCTTTAGCCCCTGTATTTTAGTTCAAATAAAGGTTTGAAGATGGCATCCTGTCACAGATAAGAAGGGGTCAACCATTTTAGCTACTTTTGAGTCCCAAAAGTATTGACAAATTAAGGCAAAAAGTCTAAAAAGCTCATAGAGAAACAGTGGCAAACATGGATTAAAAGGCCCCGTCTAAAGTCTGGAGGGCAGAATCAGACAACAGTCACACATGATTGTCACAGTAAACCGTGTTATTTCTTGTGTTTCCACAGTCAATGTCCATCCAGCCTCGCTCGTTGCGATGGGAAATCCATCTCTTTTTAGAGATCTGGATTTTTTGGCTTAGCTCAGTAATAACAGCCGGTCTTTTGGCCCCAAAATGGCTCTTCATCTGGTACCATTTTGGCTAAATGTAGAATAAATAATGACAGAAATGGAAGGAAGGAAACGGGTCTCAAATAAAAGCAAGCTCCTATGGTTCATATTAAAGAGCCTGTTTGTTTGTGAACAACACATTATTACTCAGCCTCATACACGTACACTGACTGTCCTTTGTTGGCAACTTTTGGAAAGTTGGTGGAACCTTCTCACCAGTTCCAACCACTTCTCCAAAAGTTGCTAACTATGGCCTGCAATTTGGCATTAATGGAGGGAAAAAGCCCCCAACATCCCCAGCTTCACCAACATTCTGTCTTCTGCCTTCAAAGATGATGCCATCCAAACATTCCTTCCTTGACTTTTGCATGCAGGCTAGTCTGGCCCCACAGTTGTCATTTCAATCTAACCAGTACCCTTCTTGTTTTTGGGGAAATAAATCAATAGATTCTGCATTATTTGGTGTATAGGTCTTCTAAATTTGTAGCTGTGGTATCAAACAGTCATCAACTTTTTTTTTATTTTGACTGTAATCATATCAAAGTTCTGGTATAGTGGCATCCTACTTGAGACAAGAGTTGCATCCTTGTTTGGTGTTGATGACAAAGATGCATGTGACTGTTTTCTGTTGAGATCCTCAGCAAATCACACATTTTCTTCTCTATGCCCTACTGAATCATGTGAACCGAATATATGCGATGATTTTTACCTTAAATGGACCAAATGTTGTCACTTGTATTAATTATGGTTTGTTGTGTAATCATCAGATTGCCAAAAGGAGCAACAAGGAGGAACCTTTGGATCTCCAACTCCCGTCGTGCAGACTCCTGGGACCCTCAGAGCGACTTTGTCTACTTTTGTTCTCAACATTTCACCCCTGAGAGCTTTGAACTGACTGGATATAGGTCATGTCCTAAACACATAATCCATTACAGTCTTTAACTTCTCTCTTATTAACTAACCTAATGTGCTTAGAATGATCCTACAGCTGCTGATGATTATATATGAGTGTTAAACATGACCTTTATTTCCCTCACAGTGGGATCAGGAGACTGAGAGAGGATGCTTTTCCTACAGTGTTTAATTCTTCAACAACGGCCAAACCGAAGAGAGCAGGGAGGCTGCAGAAACGAGTACATGCTCCCATGCGGTAAACACTACTGATCCACTGTTCATACCCTCTCTGTGGGCTGACACAGCAATAACTAGATTAGAAAGATATGATATTAAACATAGAAATTATTTGTTCTTGTAGCCTTAGAAATATTAATAGGCATTTATTTATTGAGAGATGCTCAGATCCTCCGGTAGGCTTCCGCACATACAGTTGCTCACATGCACATGCATGCTTTAAACTGACCATCTTTATCTTTAATTTTGCAGGAAGAACCTGTACTCAGGTGAGAAGGAGAACACAGAACAGGAAAAGGATGATGTTCGACCATTAGAAGAACCTGCCACTGAGAGCTCCACCGCAGCGCCTAAAGAGACTCCTGATAAGGAGCCAGAACATCCGCCAGAGGTGTCAGCATCTGAGCGCCTCTCTCAGGATGAAGAGAGCCCTGCAGAACCAGAGCCTCGCCCCGTCTCCCCATCTCGCTACATGAGACGCCTTCCTCCTCCTCCTGGCTTCTACCTGTCCAAGGAGCACAGCTACGCTCAGCTCTGCCCCCTGCTGTGGCGGAAGCGCTATGACCAGGCCATCGACTGTCTGGAGAAGGCTCTGCGACAGCTGCATGCCGCCCGGCGCAGGGAGAACCGTCTGAGGAGCACCGTGATTCGTTTGAGAGATAAACGGCTCAAACAGGCTCTGCTGGTGTCAAAAGACGTTAGCAAAGACCGCCGGAGACGAGGAGGGAACCTGGAGGGAGAAGGTGAGGATAAATGTGAGGATACAGGCATGTTTGAGGACAGAGTAGGGGAGCAGATGGAGTTAGGAGGACGTTTTCTTCAGGATACGAGCGGCTGGGGTGATGAAGAGAGAGGGCGGTGTTTTTACTGTGGGCGGGGACAGAGACCAAGTGGAGACGTGGACGATGACACCTACAGAAATGATGAAACTGCTCCTTTGAGTACAGCTGAAAAAGTCAAAGACAGAAACCTAGAGAGTTCTTCAGATTCTACCCTCATTCTCCAAGCTCAAACTCCACCTGGGCTGCCCCTGCCTGATGTTCACGACCCATTATCAAGCTCTCAGCAGAAGCTTGTGCTCTCTGATGGCGACGCCGAGGCTCAGCAGCTGTTTTGGATCCAGGACTGTGCTGAGGGTCCCTTTGTTCTGGTCCCCGTCCCTGCTGAAGATGGACTGCAGAGCGTCGGTGTCACAGACAGGTCACAGACTGTTCCCCTGGCAGAGTTTGGTCACCTGGCAGAGAGCGCTGAAGGCGCATGTGGCGACAAAGAGCTTGTTGATCAATCTATGATCAGCATGAGGGAGGATGTGAGGGAGAAACTCAAAGAACACCTGGAGGGATTTCACCTGCAGCTCAGCTCAGAGTTTCTCACATGAATGCCACATGGACATCTCTTCAGTTCTAGTTAAAAGAATCATTTAAGATATGGACTTATGCTTGTTTTATTGAAGAGTAGTTAAAGTGGTGTGGCACGATTCCAGTAAAAATGAAATGATGTCAACACCTGTTGAATACCATGTCAACAAATACAAAAGTCTGAGCAGAGGTGGTAAAATCAATCAAAGATTGAGATAATCAGTTCTTGAATGTTAACATTGGCATTAAGACCTTTTAGAAATCTAATGTAAAAATATTACTGAAGATTGGACCTTTAAGCTTTGGTACATTTTTGATACAAATGATGTTTTAAAACATGGTTTGAAAAAGTTTTGTGGTATTTAATTTTTTGTCAACCTTTAATGGTTGTAAACAAACAAAGAATATCTGAACTATCCTGTTTTTTAGAGCTTGATGTCTTTTATTCTCTCATAAAGATTAATCATTGTTCAAAAAAGTAAATATCCACTCTGGAATGATTCACTCTTTGTTATTGGTGTTTTTCTGAATCATTGATGTTTAAAACACTGCTAAGTCATGCTATTCAAGACAGACAAATGTGAAAAAATTACAGATTTTTTTTTTTTTTTTTTTTGTGCAATGTTAGGAGAGTTTGAGGCAAATTTGTGGCTTTTAAAGCTTGGCTTTTCTTTCTAATTTTGGGTCCAAATGAACTCAATTTTGAATTTTGAAAAATAAGTTTAGGAACTGCTTGGGTTGCCCTCAGCAATGAAACTGAGCTTCAGCTCTATGCCCAAGCACAATCGTCCCCCTCCCATCACCCTCCTGGTCTGCTTTCACTTTAGTAACAGAATTTAATGCCCATGAAGAAAGAACAATCTACCATTGCAACCACTCAGGTCAACAATTGTTCGTGTCCATGTGAACATGAAGCATTTAGTTGAAGGATTGAATGAAACACCTGTAAAGGCCCGCACGCTGTTACTGCTCTTGCATTTGCAAGCTGGCAAGTGTTTGTCTAATGTGGTTTTTAAATTCCTAGTGTTAATGGCGTATTCCACAGGAAATTTTGGGGGGGAAGGTTTGACAGTATACAGGCCTTTTATACTTGGTATTTAAGTATGGTGCGGTTGCATTTACACTAATCAATCAGAACTAGACTTCTGGGTCAAGTATGTTCAAATCAGGGCCCAGGGTCACTCTGTGAAACCATCTTTAAGCCTCCTGACAAACGGCTACAACACGCTGGCCTGTAGCCACATCAACCATGCCCATGATAAGTTAGCCAGATGAGTTATAAAATAATTCTGCATACCTAATCTCTATCATTATTAGAATATATCTATACCCTGTCCACTCTCTCCATTTTGATGGCAACTTTTGGAAAAGTGGGTGGAACTGGTGAGGAGTGAGGCCTACTATTAGCAAAAATGGAGGGAAAAAGCCCCCAGCATTCCCGGTTTCACCAACATTTTGTCCTTTTCCTTTGAAGCTTTTTCTTCAACCAGGCTGTAAGCATGTTTATTTCTGCTGTAAGCGTGTTCATTTCTGCTGTAAGCATGTTTATTTCTGCTGTAAGCATGTTCATTTCTGCTGTAAGCATGTTTATTTCTGCTGTGAACATTGGTTGTGAATGGGACTACTGCTGACGGCCTCTAGTGGACATGACAGGAACTGCAGCTTTCTAACACTTCAGCATTGGCTTCATTTCTCAACGCTGCTTTTTATTAATGGTCTGCGGTAGCAAAAGATTTTGTAGCTGTAAAAGGGATTATGGGAAATGTAGGATACAGTGGTTTTGGAGTTCAAGTCCAACTATTTGAGCCTCTCATGCAGGGTTGCCAGGTCTGTGTGATAAAACTAGCCCAAAACAAGCCCAATGCTGAAATTCAAAATAATACAGTTAAAACCTCTGCCATACAGCATATATTGCTCGAGTGCCCACAGACATTCTGTTTTTCTGTGGGTGGCGTGTATGTCTGTGTGCCATGTTCCATGTTTTCCTGCCTCGCTGCAGGTTGTTTTAGTTCTACTTGAGTGTAAATAGAGTAGTTTTTCTACAACAGATATTAAATACTCATACACAAGACATAAAAAAATGGGTCTGCTCAACCCGCGGACAACAAAATCTACCCGCGGCAGTACGTTAAAAGTAGCCCAATTCCGCGGGAAAACCGCAGACCTGGCAACCCTGCTCTCCTGCCTGGGTTTCGGTGATTACACTTTCAGTCTGTCTCTTGTAAGCCCCGCCCACCCCAAACCACAGACTTTATGGATGCTGAAATTGTCCTTTAATTTGACGTAAATGTTTTAAATTTAGATATTTGAACTAAGAAAGTAGCGTATATTATATAGCGTATATTTTTAAATCCTCCTTAAATGTTGTTACTAATGATGTTTCTGTCCATTTTTCAGTTGTTGCTGGAGCTGTGTCAGAAGATGGGAATGTTTGCAGTTAGCAGAACATTTGAGACATGTGGGATGTTTTTTGTGCGTTTGTGTGTTCATGTTTGTGTGTTTGCTTTAATGCAAAGCATCTGCTCTCCACTCAGCTCTGAATCACTGAGGATGAATCAGGGCAGCTCCATGTCCTCATACTGAAACAATCCTTTGTGGCGTCTCAGATCGGGTGTGGCATCAGACTCAAGACCTGAAGGAGCAGAGTGGTGGTGGTGGGGGGGGGTAGTTCATGTAAATCATTGAAATCATATATTCTGCCACGCCCTCGCTGCTCTCTACAGTATCTCTTCCCGCCTGGAAACACTCCTCTGGAGCTCCTCCAGGAGCTGCCTTCCATTCTTGTGCTCTTTTTCTGAGTTAGATTTTTGTGGTTAAGCGTTCCCCTCTCTCCTGCTCCCACCCACCGACTGTCTGAAGTCATAAAACCGGATAGAAGGAATGTGGTTGTGCCTGTTTCCTACCACACTCTCTCTCTCTCTCTCTCTCTCTCTCTCTCTCTCTCTCATTTTTTTATTTAAAAACTTTTTTCCAACTAAACGACTGTAGGCCATTTCCAACAGTTAAAACGTCTCACTTCAGAAAGTCTGGACTGATTTGCATATAAAACCTGCAGAGGGGAAACAATGCCATGTATCATGCTGTCACAGTAAAGGGCCAATTGAATGTTTTTTAACTTGGTCTTGGTTTTAAAGACCAACAGTTTTTTTTTTTTTTTTCTAGAACTGCCAGGGCCGGTTTTAGTGATTAAGAGGCCCTGGGCAGAGACCAGAAGCCTTTCTATATTTTGTTGAAATCAATCATTACAAGTGAACCAGATATTCTAAAGCAGTGATACTCAATGTGTGCCTCTCGAGCCACATGTGACTCTTTTGTGGTGAATTTTGGCTCTTTTATGTCTCAATTTGAAATATTATTCCCCCAGAAAACCTTAAATAAAGGGAAACTTTGACCTCAGAAATTATCCATTGCAAGTCACATTAATCAGTTTGTTGTTATGCTTATACAGTTGGCATGGATTGTCTAATTTTAAATTTGTCTGTATATTTCCATTGACCTTAAAAGCAATTTTTTGCCACTTTTGATCAATTTTTACTGCTGTAAGCCAACTTTTGTCTCTTCTTTTTTCCACTTTTTGCCCAGTTTTTATTCTTTTATCCTGCCTTTTACTAATTGCAATTTTTTCCCCATGTTTGCCACTTTTCACCCATTTAAACTGCCTTTTACCATTAAATGCCACTTTTCTTACCCCAAATTTTTGCCACTCTTCTGATTTTTGCCCATTCTCCCACCTGATGCTGCCTTTTGTCCATTTTAGTCACTTTCCACTCATTTTCTTGTCATGTTTTTACCACTTTTTGAAAAGTTTTGCCACCTGTAACTTATTTTTATTGCTTCCCACCCAAATTTTGCTACTCTCTGCCATTTTTTGTTACTTTTCTTCCCCATCTATGTCAGTTTTCACCCAGTATACTTTTACCCAGTATTTGGCATTTATGCGGATTTTGTCCCTTTTCACATTTTTTGCTGCTTTTTGACCATTTGCCCCTTTTAACTTATTTTTATTACCACTTTAACCCATTTTTGTTACTTTTCACCACTTAGATTGTCGCTCTCGCAAAGGTATTTCTCAACAATTTGGCTCTTTGCTTGAGCAGGGTTGAGTAACACTGTTCTAAAGCATCTCTTTGCTACCAAAGCCAGAAAACTACAAGACATTCTGTATCTAAATGGTGAATCTGAATCCCCAATAGCCAACAGCATTTCATCAGCTCTTAGTTTAAGGAAGATTATCGGTTAGACAGAATTAGAGGTGCTGCTGATATGTATACAAGCAAGCACGTCTTTAAATCGCAAGGACGGAATGTTTATAATCTTAAAGGGATGACATCATCTATGAAGGAAAGGATGGAATGTTTAAAACCATTAAAGGATGGCATCATCTTTGAAGGCAAGAATGGAATGTTTATAATCTTAAAAAGATGGCATCATCTTTGAAGGCAAAAATGGAAAGTTTGTCATCTTTAAATGATGACATCATCTTTGAATGCAAGCATGGAATGTTTATAATCTTTTAAGGATGACATCATCTTCAAAGGCAAATGTTAAATGTTTTTTGGCTTCAAGGGATGACATCATCTTCAACAGCAAGAATGGAATTGTTTATTTGGCTTTAAATGATGACATTATCTTTGTAGGTAAGAATAGAATGTTTTATTTGGCTTTAACAATGACATCTTTAAAGGCAAGAATGGAGTGTTTATAAGCTTCAAAGGATGACATTTTTAATGGCAAAAAGGGAATGTGTATAACCTTTGAAGAATGGATTAAGTCTTAAAGGTAATAATGGAATTTTCGTAACCTGTAAAAAGTGACATAATCTTTTAAGGCAAGAATGTAATGTTTATACATTTTAAAAGATGAACTCAGAAGCCCACTTTTAGTATCCGAATGGCTGTAATCATTCAGGCTTTGTCCAGTAATTTCTACAGCTGTAGTTCACCCTCTGGTTTAAGCAGGGGCATGGTGCAGGGTCTACATGCAGAGCATGCAGAGTATAGCCACTCATTTTCTTGTCTTGATAGAGTATACCCACTTCTAAATAAAGAGTACACCTATGAAAAGAGTATGTTCATTTAGATTATACCCACCTCAGCATGGACCAATACACCACTGGGTCTAAGTGAAAGTTTGTGCCACATTTGACAATATCTTGAGGTCCCTTGTAGCACAAAGTCCCAGACCATTGCTTATTTTTCTAATAGATGATTTGATCCTGTAACAGTGAAACAGTTTGTAATGTATTTAGCATAATCTTTGCTGGATCGAAGTGTGTCTACTAAAGTAGTTTTTTTGTCACAGGCTTGTTACTGATCCCTTTGTATATATTTTTGAATTTTAAATGATACAACCATGCCTTTCCATATACTCCAATACATATGCTTTACATTAGGGTGGACATTAAAAGCGCAATACTGCCACCATGATTGCTGTTGGTATTGCAATCTTTGGCCCATATCCATAAGCTTTGAGAGAACCTGCAGAACTATGTGCAGAGTCCGGACAGGAAGCTCCATTTGTATATGTGTTGAATGTAGAGCATAAACAAGGCCGAAGAGTTATATATTACTGACTAATCTAACTATCTAATTGTAAAGTTTTATAATGTGATGACTTTGTTGAGAGCAGTGAAACGTCTTCTAATTTCATTCAGGCTCATTCTTTTCCTGAAGGAGTTTCTGTAAAAGTTAGAGCTGTTAATCATTCTCACACCTCTGCGTGTACCATTGAGAGGAAAAAGGTCAAACCAGGTTAAAAACTACTGTACTTGTCCTTTATGTGTGAGGTGATGAAGAGGTTAACACTGTGACAGTGAAAAGGAGAAAACCAGCCTGGACATGCGCACAGCTGATTTGCAAGAAACACAGCGCTCCAAGTTTCCCTGAAAGTTTCCAGATGTGGAGCAGAGAGGCAGCGAGAGCAGCCGCTGTGAGTGAAACGTTTCAACTCAGACCATCTGAATTATTCACAAAGAATATGTTTAAAGAAAAATAGTGCGGCAAAGACATATAAGTGTGAGGGAAGGGAAGGCTGGGGGTGATAGGTTTTGCCTTCCTGTTGGCACTCAGCCCCTTCTACGGAGGCCCTGAGAATCAACTACAAAAAAATATTTCAATAAATGCTAAAAACATTTCGCTTCACTTTTAAACATACATGACATGCAAAAACATTCAGACGTGTTTTATTCACAAAATGTTTATGCATTTCATGAAAATTTTTCAAAATTTACAAAATGTTTTTGTGATTCACTCAATTTTGTTGCATTTCATTAACTGTTTTACATTTCACAGAATGATTTTGCATTGAATTGGATGTTTGTGGATGAATTGGATGTTTCCATCCAGCCATTACCTACACCAATTCAAAGCAGGATTTTGGGTTTAAATTAGATTAGTTTTCTGTTTTATTTAATGGGCTTCTCTTCTTTTCATGAAATGTTTTTGTATTCCCTAAAAAAATTGTATATGTTACTTAATGGTTTAGGGTTTCATGAAATGTTTTTTGGCTCATTAAATTGTTTTGTATCTACTAAAAGGTTTTAAATTTTCGTAACTGTTTTGTGTTTAACTGTTTTCCAATTTAAACTATGTTTTTGTGTTTCAAAAAATCTTTAAATATTTAATAGAATGATTTTGGGTGGCATTTTGGCTTCAGAAAAAGGTTTAGCATTTTTTTCAGTTTCATTAATTTTTTTGTTTCACTATATATTTTGGCTTTTCATAAAATATTGTTTCATTTCAATGAAGTATTTTATCTTCAAAATATCTTTGCTGTTAAAAATTGTTATTGTGTTTCAGTAAATACTTTAGTGTCTCAAGATTTCTTTTTTTTTTTTTCAAATTTCACCCCATGTTTTAATATTTCATTGAATTATTTTCAGTTACATGAAATGTTACTATATTTCGATTCTTTTTTCATTTAGTCTGTTTTCACTTTTTTGCATTTTACAAAGAGGTTTCATTTTTCATTTTCTGTGTTTCATTAAAAAATATATATTTCTTTCCGTGTTTTTACTTTTCATATAACATTTTGGTCACATTTTTTTAATCTTGTTCCACATTTTACATAAAATACATCTTATGGAAGGTTTTGTGTCTCCGGATTTTGTTTTAAATTTTTTGAGTTTCATGCAAGGGTTTTATGTTTTGTTGAAAACTTTTCTGTTTTTGAAACATGTTTTGCACTTTGTTAAATATTTTGGGGGTTTGTGTTCCTTGATATTTTTGTTTTAGTTGTTTTGCGTTCAATGGATTTTGTTTATTTATTTATTTTTCATTCATTTATTTCATTAAGGGGCTTAACTTTGGTTTCAGTGAAATTTTAGTGAAATTATTTTCTTTCTTTTAGACATATGTTTTTCCAGTCTCTGCTTAGGGCCGCCGTAGGCCCGGCTGAGGGAGGATTCGGGCCGGCTGCCAGCTGGTGACAGGGGCGATGATCCACTGACACAGACTGAAACCCACACAGACACAGACACTCAGCAGAGAGACACGCACCGTGAAAGGACAGAAACTCCCCACAGACATTATGGCCCAGGTAGGATTCAAACTCTGGATTTATCCCGATTTATTCTGATGTTTGGGAGGGAGAGACGTGGAGGGCAGTTTCCAGAAGTTTGGGAACTTTTAAAACTTAAGGCAAACTTTAGCGTGACTAATCTGAAAGACTGGGGTATCCTGTTGACTTCTGATACCTTTAATAATCCCGTAGTTGGAGATTATACATATTTTATCTCCATTTTGTGGCATGTGGGAGCGTTCTTGGTGATCCCAGGACAGTTTCCTGCCGAAGACGCGCCATCTCACGCAGGCGGAAAAAACGCGTCTTTGACCAAATACGAAAAGTTTAACTGTTTCATTTCAACTCCATGATCACCAAAGATTATCTGTTTCAACGATATTTGATCCGACAGAGCAGATAAATTCATATTTCTGAGGTTAATTCTTCTTTAACGGAGAAGCTACAGCCAGCTGCCATCGGCCCCTCCCTGAAGAAACGGCCCTCTGACACCTTTAAGCTCACTTTATCTAAACCTCTTTATAAATGTATGATGGATATTTGCGGATATTACTTTCATTTTTATTAAAGTAGACCCGTGAAAGAAGGCTTTAGTGGAGTTATTATGTTACTAAGACAGGCAGTGAATCAGGGGCGTGTCCCGGTTTGAATGTAGGGCCAGGTGAACTCACCTGGAGAGAGATTGTGCAACACTGCTGCACAGCTTCCTCTTTGTTAGACAACTTCAACTGCTACACTATACAGTAAGGGACACACATGCTGGCACAGTTAACTAACCGCTAGTTAACTAGGGAACAGATCAGTAAGTTATTCCACATGTTAATGACTAGTTAACAAGTAGTTAGTTACTTGGGCCAGTTTTAGTTTAATCTTATTGTACAGTGCTACACTTTTTCTTTTATGTTAAAAAAAATTAGTCATGATACAGAGAGATTATCCTGCCAGTCACACAAGCTTTATCTGTGGTTGAAATATCTAAAAAAAAAAAAAAAAAAATCTCACAGAAAATAACAAAACAAGGCAAACCAGCAACATGTCCATACTGTCCTTGTGTTGTTTGGTGGAAAAGAGCAACAAAACAGCTGTTTATGGTTCCAAACAATCATCTCAGATTTCACTGAGACAGTCAGATCACTGCAGGGACCCTCTCTGTGATTTTATCAGCTTTGTCACTCCTTTATGGTGGCCCTAATGGCCAAATGCAAAAAAAAAAACCAAAACAAAACAAAAAAAAAACATTTAATGACTTTTTCATAAAAAGCCAAAAATATTTAGTGAACAGTGAAAAACATTTTCTTAAACACAAAATAGGTTTGTGAAATAAAAATGGTTGGTGAAACACAAGAGTGTTTCATTAAACACAACACATTTTGTAAACAGAAAAAACATTTTGCGAAACACCAAAATGTTGGTAAAACAAAAAAACATTTCATGGAACACCAAAAAAACTTGTAAAACATTAAATGTTTAAAGACACAGAAAACTGTTGAACACTTAAAAGTTTATTGAACAAAAAAAAACATTTTTACGAAACATACAAAATTATTTCATTCAAAGCAGAAATATTGAGTGAAAAAAGATGAACATAAAAAACATATTGGAAACACTAAAAAAGCGAAGTGAAATAGAAAAAACTATTTTAAGAAACACTAAAAAGTTTAGTGGGAGAAAAAGTTTTGTGAAACACTTAAAAGTTTATTGAAACATGAAAACAGTTCATTAAACACATTTATTTGTGAAAAGCACAAAACATTGAATGAAATGTTAAAAAAAATTCATAATGCATTTGAAAAAAAATCATTAAAAAAATAAGAATTAACATCTCAGCTGAAAAAAAATGTTTTCAATTGCTATTTTGACAGATTTAAGGTTAAAGTAATATTATATCTGTTATTTGAAAAATGTAGTTCGACATGTTGAGATTTAATAATCTAAATTCTAAATAATCGAAATCATAATAAAATAAATTTAAATTTCCTGAAATTCGAAAAGTCTCTTGAAATTAAAACGTATCATGAACCATTAAAAGGTTTCATTTTTTCAATAGAAACACACATGTGAGACACATTGTTTTAATGTCTCACAAAAACTTTTTTTGCAGTTGTCCTTCAGGGCCACCGTACAGACAGGCTCATGGTGTGTTTAGGCATGCAGCTCACCTTTAAAACCTACAGATATTCAGACCAAGCTGTAGGCATGAACATTTGTTTGAAACTTTCTGCTAAGTCTGAGTGAGCGGATGTGAGAACTCAGCATCTCAACTACATAAATCACTACTAACATAACAGTGCCATTTAGGCAAAACACTGTATTTCCTGTGTTTTTGGCAAAGTATTGTTCAGTTCAGATGATCTGTTGTCATTGAATATGATGATTCAGTGTTATGACCAAAATATGTGAACACTGAATCACCATATTTGCACAAAAAAACTTTCAACATGTCATCTAAATTGCAAATAGAATCGGTACCTTATACATTCAAATGTCTAAATTGCACAAATTCCTTTGAAATGTTTGTCTAAATTGCACTAATACCTTATGATAGTGTCAAATAATGGACTGTTGCTATGCCTGCCACTTCTGCTGCAATTTTTAATCAAGTCCCACCCATACTGTCGTAGGGATAGTCAGAAAAAGGATTCCAGGTGGAGTTTGCCTAAAATTATCAGGAGTGCATGCATTAAAAAGGCTTCAGATTGTAATTCTAAATTACAGAATGGATCCCTGTAGAGATTGTGTTTTCTGATGAAGAAGGTGATATTTTTAACAAACACATGGCCAGGAATAGTCATATTGAGGCTGTTATATATAAACACTTATCATCTAGACATCTAAATGTGTAAATATAGGGTTAAGGTTTAAATTCACAGAATTCCCCTCTAAATTCCATTCCAGTCGGTCCCATCCTGACGCTTGCAATAAATGATTAAAAACAGCTGACAGCAGACATTTCAGGAGAACAAACAACAGCATGTGGAGAGGCAAAGAGCTGCAGAACTCACTCACAGTGAGAGATTCATTGATTATAAAGCCGCCCAAACAGGATTCACCCAAACCAACCCCCCAACTCGGTGTGGACGTTTAAAAGTGTGTTGAGTTTCAGATCAGCAGTTTGGGCGTGGTGGTGGGCATGCTCAGAAAAAAGAGAAATGCTCCTTAACTGAATCACAATGACTCAACTCTACAAACATCAGGGGTACTTCTGATAATCTGACATTCACACTAGGGCTGTATGTCAGTATGTCTTAAGATATATCCAAACATTTTAAAACAAGGTTACAAGGTTAGACAATATTGTTTTATATCGGTATTTTGATGTTGATTTAAAAAATTGATGTCAGGCTTAATGTTCTATTTAAGATTGTCTACAGTGAGAAGACATTATTGATTTGAAATGTTCAGTCTATTATACTTTAGTCGTGATGGTTTTGTGCCATGGCCGGGCATGATTGCCGCTTCCATTCTCTGCTGGTCTGCTTTCACATCTGTAACGGCCTTCAGTGCTCAAGCACACTGTGTATGTACACTGTGTGATACAGTCAGGGGACGTATGAACGTAGCTGGTTTAAAGGATGGATGTTTTACAAGCTCTAAAAGATGACATCATAATGGAATGTTGGTGAAGCTGGGGATGTTGGGGTCTTTTTCCCCCCTCCATTTTTGCCAACTATTAGGCCATATTTAGCAACTTTTGGAAAAGTGGGTAGAACTGGTGAGGAACCCTTGCTCCTCGCCAGCTCGACACACTTTTCCAAGAGTTGCCACCAAAGAACAGTCAACATAAGGCAAAGATTGTTGGCATATATGTGTTCTTGTAATGATAGAGAGATTAAGCACTGTAGTTGGTTAGTAAATCCACCAAGAGAAGAAAGCAGAGACAACCATGGTAACCACTACGTTGACATCTGTTTATGCTCTGAGTGGACAATAGAGTGCTTCCTGAATGTTCTTTAGAGATGCCAACAATGACCCTCTTCTACTTCCACATGCACTCGGAGGATGAAATGGACCCATAATTCCAGGACACGGCTGTTTCTCCTCGACTCCTACGTACTGTGCCTGAGTACACGTGTATCGTGCTCGAGACCACCTATTTAAGCAGACTTGGGCACGTTGCCAAAATATGTTGCATTTCTGTTCACACTGCTCTTAGTACTTGGATCTAGGCCCTGATGTGAAACCAGCCTTATTTATCTTATTTCACGAGCATTTATATTATAAGAAAAATCATTTGATATCAAAACACCCCTTGATACCATGTAAACAAAAATAGTCCTACACACTAAGTATAGTTAAGCTGAGAACTCGAGCTGTTTTCTCATGTGCTGGCTCTTTTGGATTGTCTCCATTGAGGGTTAAGGTTAAGGTAATAGTTAAGTTTAGGTCTAAGGTTAGGGTTAGGGTACTATAGTAGTTAAGCAGTGAAGCTCAGCTGTTTCTCATCTGACGGCTCTCTCCATGTAAGCTTTTCAGTTGAGGGTCACAGTGAGGCTGGGGTTAGGGTTTTGAGTTGTCATGCAATAGTGATCTCTAGCTATTTATCATGTGTTGGCTCTCTCCATTGGGGGTAAAAGTTAAGTTTAGGGTTAAGGTCAGGTTGTTGGAGTATCATGTGGTAGTGAATACTCTCCATTTCTCTTGTGCTGGCACTCTCCATTGAGTTTTAAGGTTAGGGTACTATAGCGTGGCTTCAATGTGAATTGAGCCGTTTTTCATGTGTTGGCTCTCTCCGTGGGATCAGATCTGTCGGCGTGTGGAGGGCTTGCAGCAGCTTGTACTCCATCAGTCACAAAGGGTGTGGTTAAGGCAGAGCTGTCGGCCCACACGCACAGAATAACTGTAACCAATAACTGTTCACTGTAGGCGAGGAGACGGCCATCTTTGAGAGTTAGGATCAAATTAAAGAGACACTGAAGTTTAAGGAATGAGGATGAACAAGGACAAACACTTAAGCGTGTTTAGGTCTGTTGGTCCTGATTAAATCTCAGTTAATTTATCTGTACATCCATCCAATATTTTCAGCCGTTGTAGGCTGGTAAAGCAGATATATCAGTTGTAAATATCGGCAGAAATTTTTTAATTTCCAGATACCCATTATGAACTTTTTGAGCCAATATCTGCAGATACCTATATCATGCCAATAATATTGCAAATGTTGTGAAACCTAAAACGTCAGGCCTTGAAATCCAAAAATTTAAGGAATGGGGATGAACAAAGAAAATGTCTTCAGCTGAAGTAGGTTTGTTAGTCCCAACTAAAACTTCACAAATGTGTTCATACATACGGTCAATGTTTACAGTCATTAAAGGATAGGAAAGGATATTTGCAGTTGATGCACGAAGATATTTACAACTGATATGGGTCAATACTTATAGACAATGTAGGCAGATATAAATAAATGATATAGACTGATATTTACAGACTTTATATGCCAATATTTGTTGCTGATACAGTCAGATATTTTCAACTGACAAAGGCAGATACTTACAGCCAATATAGAGTGATATGAACAGACAATTTACTCATTTGCACAACTGATTTATCAGATGTCAATTTAGGCAGGTATCTGCCAATACTGATGTTATGCTGCATCATTATTTTTATTACTATTCACGCAGTTATTCTTCCTCCTTTTTATTTGGTCATGGTCTTGTTTTATGCATTTCTTTTATGGTTATTTTCTTTTAATTATGAGATTTTACCATGTATGTTCTCTACTTTTGTTCATAAATCACATTGATTTCATACTCTCCATGTGAAATGTGCTTTATGAATAAAAGTTACTTGAGGAACCTTAATCAAGTCCTGCTGCACTTTTGGATGTGAAGCTCTGTTTAAGCTAATATAAGAACCATGTTGTAGGTTGTCTTTCCAACCAAACTGTACCATAGATGGACTTTTTATTTTTACTGGCTTCATGCCACAGAACTGAACTCCTGCAGAACTGGCTGCAGAGATAACAGCTTGCTTGATGATGTTTGGATTTATCTAAGATAGAGACTGAGCAGCAGGAGAATAACCAACATGACCTAAAAGTTGTAAAAAAAAGTTTACTGATATAAGTCATTTGAGGATAATCAGAGAAACAACTCAATAATCAGCTGAAATGCCAGCACAGAAAGAAGTTGTAGAGTTATCTGCAGCTTCTCACGTAAACCAAATAAAGGTGAAGAAATGCTGCTCACATTGTTGGCCTTATTCAAACAGAGCTTTCCTGCTGTTTGTTTAAGAGCTCTGGCACTGTTTAAGCTTCCAAACATGACGAGTGTGAGAGAAGGGATAGAAAATGCCTAAAATCCCTCCATCAGTCTTTAAAGAACATCAGTAAACTTTGTGAAATTATATAAAAGGATCTATGTAGTGCATGTTTCCTTCTCTGCGACCTCTGACCCTGCAGGAGATGATTCAGCCCACAGGAATCAATGATGGCCTGAAACATCTTCCGTCTGTTTTTCCTCTGGTTCATTTTGAGGCATAAAAAATTTAAGTTCTTTTTGTTTTTAATGGAAAAACTTTGACACATCCGGGCTTGAGCTGCAGCTTCAGCCAATCATTCTTTCATCACGTTTATAATGAGGCTTTGTTTCACTTCATCCCGTTATCCACATTAGGGATGTCACAATATAAGAAGTTTAAACTTTGATATGATTCTAGTTATCAAAGTTTAGATTCGGATTTTTGCTGATATCTGATATACTGCTATTTCCAAATGCTTATATATACACACCTTTTTATAGTAAGGAACACCAAGCATCTCCTGTCAAAGAGAGGCTGAGTCAATCAGACCTGAGAGAAGAGCGGGGAAGTAGACTCTGGTAGTTGTTTAATGTTTGAGGCTTCATTCAAAATGTCTGTGTAGATTCTCAGTCATCCAGGTCTAAATCTTGGTCAAGGAGACAACTGGTTAAGGTCAATCAATCAAGGACCTCTATCCAGTCCAGCTGCCCCCTTGACCAAGATTTGGACTTTATTCAAAATATTTAGGGCTCACAGTGGACTTGCGTGAATGTAAAGGGGCCCTAGACAACAACCTACACCTGATGGTACATTTGTTTATTTTGCCAATGTTTCAAGGCAGTGGTTGATTTATACTGCTAATATTTATTGGCAGAAATAGTCGTATCTGCCGCTACCGATAAGCTGATCCCTACTTTAACAAGTACCAGAAGTCAATAATTGACTAATTTTACACCTGTGGTCATTGCTAACACACAAGCAAATTAAGGGCCTGCCCCCTTCTATAGGCCAGGGTAGTATCAAGGGTTAACATGCAGATTTTCACACAGCGCAGCAACATGCTTTTCAACTGGTGTCTGTTTTAAACAGCACAGCTTTTCTTGACTGAACAGCATCATGTATGAGATTTTCATACATGATGCTCCTTACCAATCAAATCCAGACCAGACTAATGTGTGAAGAGGAGCGTGCAAGTGGGCAGCACAAGTATGAATCTAAGTTGTGGTTCCTTTCCCATGTCATCCCCTGATCTCGCTCCCGGCCTACAAAAAAAGATATGTGTCTAGATAAAAATACATGAATGTACTTTCCATGCTGTATGGAGCATGCCATGTCAACAGTAGTGGTTTTCTGCAAGGATTTATTACCTCCGCCAAGGAGGTTATGTGATCGGCAGGATTTGTTAGTTAGTTTGTTAGTTTGTTAGTTTGTTTGTTTGTTATGGATGGATTTTGATGAAATTTTCAGGAAATGTCAGAAATGGCATAAGGTAGAACTAATTAGATTTTGGGAGTGATCCGGATCACCATCTGGATCCAGGAATTTTTTAAAGGATTCTTTACTATTGGGAGAAAGGGCTATTGGCGGAGGTCTGCACTCTCCGAGTGCTTTTCTAGTTTGTTTCTGTAAACAGTCCAGCTCATTCACAGATGCCAGTGATCTCCTCATCATAGAAAATTTCCTCCTTTTTCTGCAATAACTGTTTCATTTTTAAAGTTGCCCCACAAACCTGAACTGGTCTCATCCTCTGTTGCTGGGGGTAGGTTTTGTGTCATGAAGCCGCAGTGACCTCTTAAATCATCTTTAAAGACTAAGATGGAATGTTTTATTACCTTTAAGGTATGACATCATCTTCAAAGGCAAGGATACAATTTTTTATAAGCTTTAAAGTATGAAATCATCTTTAAAGGCTTAGAATGAAATTTTTTAAAAGCTTGAAAGAATGACGTCATCTTCAAAGGCAAGGAAATAATGTTGTTAACGCTTTAAAGGATGACATCATCTTTAACGGCAGAGGGTGGAATGTTTTAAAGGCTTTAAAGAATGACCGCGTCTGTAAAGGCAGAGGATGGAATGTTGGTGAAGCTGGGGATGTTGGGGGCTTTTCCCCCTCCATTTTTACCAATAAATAGGCCATAGTTGGCAACTTTTTGAAAAGGACAGTCAACATAAAGGAAAGATTGTTGGTATAAACTGTTTTTATTCTAATAATGACAGAGAAATGAAGTTTTTATTTTTTTTTTTTTCAATTCATCTGTTTTGGTTTGAAGAAGGACACTAGTTATATAATAACAGGGGCATCGCTGATTTGACTTCAAGCCAGCGTGTTTATCAGGAGGCTTAAGCCCTACTTCAGCTCGGCCTCTTTGTCTGTTTCCAGGTTTGTGTCTCTGAAGTGTTGTATGAAGCAGCAGTGACCTCTGTCTTAACAAAGGGAAGTTTACAGTGACCTGAAGTCATTTGGATGTGAACAGAAGGTCAAAATGCGCAGGAAAAACATCAGTTTTCAGTTTACACGCCAAAAGGTGGACAACTTTAGGACCAATGTTTTTGTTGACATAGTAACAAGCAGGAATTCCTATCCTTTGATATTTAATACGATCATATTTAAGTTTAGAATTCTGGAAGTTTGACAACCCTACTGCAAAGACAATATCAACGTCTTGTTGTGTATTAAAACATGTGTATTCTATGCTTGTGTGTTGTTTGCATAATGTGTGTATTTTGTGTTTGTGTAACCTGTTATCATATGTTTGTAACCTCAGTTTTCAGACCTGGAGAAGGCCATCAACACGCTGGTCAGTGGATTCCACTCAGCTTCAGGAAGCAACAGCCCAACGCTAAAACCCGATGAGTTCAAGAACCTTCTGTCCAGCCAGATGCCCGTCCTGGGGAAGGTAAAAACTCTGCCAGCCTCCATGTTTGTGTTTTTCTGCAGCCGGGCGTGGCAGCAAATTACTAACCGCTCACAGACAGTTAGAAACATGCTCAGCACAAACACTGAAGACACAGATGAAGAAGCGAACTGAGCTGACTGAAAATCCATGAATGAAGCCGTGATTCACCATACCATCAGCTGAGGCGTTTGTGTTTTAAAGGAGCATGCCACAGGAATTCATTCTGTCGCAATAGCCTTTTTATAACTTTTCTACTATTCTAGTAAAAATCAAACAATATTTGGCTTGTTCATGGTGCTATTTAAAGATATCAGGATCGGTTGATATTGGTATTTCAGGGCTGATACTGAGACAGATTATTAGAAACTTCTGTGACTGATAACACCATATTGGTTATGATTCAGGATCAGTGAAGTGTTGTGTAGTGATTACAGAGAAGTAAAGTCAAAATACAAGACACGGAGCGTCCTGCTGGAGACAAACCCGTTTGGTTAAGCATACAGGACATCCCCACTAATACATGAGGTTTTTTACTGTGATGTCTTGGTCATATTTCTGTTTGAGCAAACAGACTGAAAGATTTAAGCTTGTGTGCTCTTTGACTTTAGAAGCTGTTGTTTGTTTCAGGTTAGCATTGACTCTTTGTGAACTTTTGTGCGCTCTTTTTAAGCTGACTGCACACAAGAGACACACTGATTTGGGACCCCTCCCCAGTAATCATGGGGGTGTAACTCATTTGGCTCGTCAACCAAATATCTGTCCAAATAATCTGTAACTGTGAGGTGTTATTGTGATTATTTTACCGCTCCTGGTCAAGTTAAAGCCTCCTCAGTCAGATCCAGCTGCCTTGGAGATAATTTTCAGTGAGAGTGATGAGACCTGAAATGGTCACCAACCTATTGAGTCATTATTGCTACAAAACTTAAAGCACATTTCAATGACCTATAAACAAATTTTTTTCAAACCTTCCATTAAAAACTGCTAAACTGCCTCCATGTGCTTAGATTGTCTTTGTTTGTGCTCTGCTTGCTCTCAGATCTGTAGCTTACTCCAATTGTGCACTGATGCTCAATCCCCTCTCCTCTCATTCAGATTGGTTCTGCTTGTTTGTGTACTGACACTTTTTGATTAAACAACCAATAGGAAATGATAGAGAATGGTCCAATCATGTTTGCTCTGCCCGTTGTTGCTGTGCTGCTTCTTTAATCTCACTAAAGCCCAGTTCAGATCAAAGATTTGCGACGAAACGAGTTGAAACTCGCAACTGCTTGTAATGGGCTGCTCAGCAACGATCTAAACACCTGCCAGTTCACAATAATGCAACTTCAGGAGACGTCGCATCATTTTGGCTTTAATGACTCTCACAGTCACTCAGTTTAAAGTGATTTATTCCTGAAGTTACTGTGCAATAGCCTTTTCACTTCAAGAGGGACAGTATTTTGCATTTCTGTGTAAGTTGTGTGAGCCAGGCTACATGGGGCAATTGCCATTATATGAAAAATGAAGACAGGGCCTCCAGATGCTAATTTTCCATGTTAAAATTGAAAAAAATTATAAAACACACAGAATATACAGTATGTAGACTGACCTCACTTCCATGTTTTAAGCGTGGCCACAGTCATGCCTCGAACAAGCCTTTCAGACTCCTTTCCTTTCCTTTTGACTTGGGGGACTTGAAAAACGAGCGTTTGAGGTTTCTGTCTTGATATTCCACAAAATGGTAGTTGTGTTGGATCACCATATTTTTGCAGAAACAGCTGTCTAATCAATATCCATCAAGCAAAGTAAACAAGGGGCTCTGTTTGTTTGCACCTCCAGCAAATGACTACGCCCCGAAATACTTGTACATGTGTCTGAAAGAATATAGCGCTGCACGTTCTGCCTACAAGTGCAGCTGGACAAAGGCGAGCCTATTGCAAAACAAGATTTCTATTTACCTTTTGCATATTTATCTGCTTCTTTGAAATGATTGTATCTGTCTTTCTTAAGTTTTCCCAATAAACTTTTATTTTATTTTATTTATGCTTTATCAGTTTTATAAATTAACAACCCCATCCAAATAGGGACATTTATTTCAAAGGATTAACAAAGACAGCAGTAAAAAAAAAGCAAATAAAACATTGAAAAGGTAAAGTAGATAAAATAAAGCAACAATAAACAAAGAATCAGCACAGACTGTCAGCACAACTTTATACATACAAGTTAAAATTTTAGGTGTTTTTTGACAGAATAAGAATGGTTTCCACATGTTGTCAAAGGTTACAGAGTTCAGACATACTATACAGTTGAAACCAGAAGTTTACATACACTATATAAAAAGGCACATAAACTTTTTTTCTCACCATCTAACATTAAATCAGATTAAACTTTTCCTGTTATTGGTCAATTAGGATTACCAAAATTATTTCTATTTGCTAAATGCCAGAATAATGAGAGAGGTCATTTTTTAGACAATTTTTTATTATTTTCTTGAGAGTCAGAAGTTTACATACATTTCATTAGTATTTGGTAGCATTGCCTTTAAACTGTATGACTTGGGTCAAACATTTTGGATATGCTTCCACAAGCTTCTCACAACAGTTCGCCAGAATTTTGGCACATTCCTCCTGGCAAAACTGGTGTAAGTGAGCCAAGTTTGTAGGCCGCCTTGCTCGCACATGCCTTTTCAGCTCTGCCCATAAATTTTCAGTGGGATTGAGATCAGGGCTTTGTGATGGCCACTCCAAAACATTGACTTTGTTATCCTTAAGCCACTTTGTAACCAGTTTGGCAGTATGCTTGGGGTCATTGTCCATTTGGAAAACCCATTTGCACCCAAACTTTAACTTCCTGGCTGATGTCTTGACATGTTGCTTCAGTATTTCCACATAATGTTCTTTCCTCATGATGCCATCTATTTTGTGAAGTGCACCAGTCCCTCCTGCAGCTAAACAACCCCACAACATGATGCTGCCACCCCCATGTTTCACAGTTGGGATGGTGTTCTCAGGCTTGCAAGCTTCCCCCTTTTTTCTCCAAATGTAACGATGGTCATTATGGCCAAAAAGTTCAATTTTAGTTTCGTCAGACCACAGAACATGTCTCCAAAAATTAAGTTCTTTGTCCCTGTGTGCATTTGCAAACTGTAACCTGGCTTTTTTGTGTTTCTTTTGGAGTAATGGCTTCTTCCTGGGAGAGTGGCCTTGTCAGTACAGGACTCGTTTGACTGTTGATAATGACACACTCTTACCAGCTTCAGCCAGCATCTTCATAAGGTCTTTTGCTTTTGTTCTTGGGTTGAGATGCACTTTTCGGACCAAAGCACGTTCATCTCTGGGATACAGAACCCGTCTCCTTCCTGAGCAGTATGATGGCTGGACATTCCAGTGGTGTTTATACTTGCGTATAATTGTTTGAACAGATGAACGTGGCACCCTCAGGCATCTGGAAATTGCACCCAAGGATGAACCAGACTTGTGCAAGTCCACAATTCTCTTCCTGATATCTTGGCTGATTTCTTTTGATTTTCCCATGATGTTACACAAAGAAGCAGTGTGTTTCAGGTGTGCCTTAAAATACATCCACAGGTGTGCCTCTAACTAACTCAAATGTTGTCAATAAACCTATCAGAGGCTTCCAAAGACATGACATCATCATCTAGGCTTTCCCAAATTGTTTAAAGGCATAGTAATCTTAGTGTATGTAAACTTCTGACTTTCAAGAAAGTAATAAAAATTGTCTAAATAAATCCTTTTCTCATTATTTTGGCATTTAGCAAATAGAAATAATTTTGGTAATCCTAATTGACCAAAAACAGGAAAAGTTTAATCTGATTTAATGTTAGACGGTGAGGAAAAAAAAGTTTATGTGCCTTTTTATATAGTGTATGTAAACTTCTGGTTTCAACTGTATCTGACTCTTTCAGTATCTAACAGATTGATCATTTCCTGTAACCACGTTTGACAAAAGGGTACCTTCTCAGATTTCCAGAGAGCCAAGATATTTCTTTATGCCCTCAATCATGCTATATTGTATCGTCGTATTTGGTATATGCACAGGCTTAAATCTGGCTAAATTTGTGTAGTCTGAGTCGGCCTTAAGTTGACTTCCAAGCCCTATAACTCCAACTCCAAGTCCTCCTACAGACTTCATTTTTGCTTTAAGAAGTAGAAAAACTAATCAGCTAATTATTCTGGATTCACTTTTTTAAAATTACTGTTAAAGTTTGATGATGATTTTTGGCTCTCAGGACTCTCTCAGTGAGATTCAAATGTCTCCTGGAGAACAGCACAGCAACAATGGGCAGAGCAAACATGATTGGTCCATCCTCTAACTGTTTCCTACTGGATGGTTCATCAAAGAATCCAAGAACAGAAATACGTTTAGACTGCAAAGAGAAAATTCTCAGTGTCCATTTCACAAATTAGCGAATCAACCTGAAGTTGAAGTTAGTTAGTCTGAGAATTATTTATCTTTTTATGTGGACATTAAAACATCAGATTAATCAGACTACAGAAGGTCTGATTAGCTGCTGACCATTCTCATCCAGTCTCATCCAACAAGAAAATATGAAGCAACAAAGATTAATCAACCTCTTTGTTTTTGTACGTGTGGGCAGATTTCACCATCACTTAAAAATGTGACCTTTGCTCTGACCCTCTGACTGCACATGAACTTTTTTGTTAAGGCTGGAAGTTTTGTTCCAGGAAATCTGCAGGATGTGTTTGAGCGATGGGACTCTGAGGAGTCTTTCTCTCTTTTCTTCAGTGACAAACAGCAGCTGATGTTAGCTTAGCCTGGTTTATACTTCTACTTGTGCAATGGTGTGTCCATGTCACTTTTCAGTACTTCCCCCAGATGCTACACAGTAGACTGATTTTTCTGCCAGTTCCTGGTCTCGTCACCACATTTTCCCGCTCGTTTGTGTCCAGGAAACCATGGCCACTGAAAGTGAGCATATTCTGTTGGAGTTGGAGCTGATGAATGGTCACTATCATTTGATTACACTGCAGTTAGTGTTAAGAAAAGAGAGGGGACATCAGAGGAGATGGAAAGCACGTCAGCTACCTGGACAAAATCCTGGCTGAAATGAAAGTGCAGTTATGTTCATGTTTGCTTAGTTTTTGGGGTTTCCACTCGTTTGGTAGTATATATCAACAGCACGTGGGAATAAGACGCTCAAATGACATCACTCACTTCTAGAAATGCCATGTTTTTGAGCTGTTAAAGTACACAACATCAGGCTGGTGATGCTCCCTGGAGTAGTCACTCCCATTGGTTGTTGTAGGTGTCCCGTGTGTTGTTCAATCTGGAATCATAAATATCGAACATGTTTAATATTTATGACTCCATATCAGGGGAGGCTCTGACTCGATTAGGATCAGTGAAATAGTTGTCCTGATTCCACTTCCACTTGAGGATTATTTGAACAAATAACTGCAACCACAGCCCTTCAGGGGTAGTTACGGTCCAAAAATGGTGTGTATCCAGCACCTATTGAAGGAGTTCAGCACGATAACTGACTGATAGCTTTACTTTCACATTCTGTTTTCTCTGGATATCAAAACCATACCTTCCATGTGTTTCCACAGAACTTCCTCTCAGAGCAGGGCCTGAGTGACATCCTGAAGAAGATGGGCGTTAACGATGGTGAGGGAATCTCCTTCAAGCATTTCTGGAACTTAATCCAGACAGTAGCCACGAGTCAGCACGGCCTCCTGTCAAGCCAGAGGGGCTGCACCTGCATCCTGCTGTGAAAAACGGCGCTCAGAGTGATGCTTCAGCCGCCCAGAGTCTACACACAGTAACACAACGTCCATTGGCCTCCTGAAAAAAACGCCTTCAGAACGCTCCTTTACATATTTAGGACCAAAACACTAATACTACTACATGTCCCAGCATCCTTTGCACCAGTTAAAGGTCACAATTAGGCACTAAAAACATCACCTTGTCCAAGACTACATATTCCCAAAAAAGCAGCTCAAAATAAAATAAAATAGTCTCGTAGTACGATGCAAGAATCATTGATTGTGGCTGTTTGGAGATTCTGACGTGTTTTCAACATGCCACCATTTTATTTCTTCTAGAACTATGATAAGGGGTGGGAAAAAATAAATTCTGAAATATATCAGCGTACCAGCTCGTTTCATAAAATCATCCAATGTCTGGTGTAAAATGTCAAACTTTAACTTTAAAAAAATGAGCGTCACTGCTTCTTTAGGTTCATGGTGGCGCCTGTGGCATAAACAAGTGTAAAGTTAATAGCAGGTGATTGGGTAAAGAAGTTGACAGCAAGGAAGAAGAAGCAGGATAATGTCAGACAGACAGATAGGTGCACAGGGAAGGAATTAATCCATCAGTAAGTGTGGGAAAACTCCTGCACACTGTCTAAATTACACAAAAGCAATAGCAACATTTCCCTACAGAGCCACAGAACCACTGCATAGAGTTTGAATTTACCTGGTGCAAAAGCAGAGGATAAACCCAGAAGAAGTCCCGCATATCATCACTTTGTCCCATATTCACTCCAATATTTCCATTTGTTTATTTCCTGTATATGAATGTGATTCACAGAGCCTTTAATCAGGTTGTTTACTTCATAATAAGCCCAGTGTTGTATTCATGGCTTCATAAATATATTTTATAATAGCTCAAAAATTTACATTAGCACAGCCTCATTTATGGTATTAAAAAGGGAACACGATTGAGGTCAGATGTGTCCATTTTTGCCACTTTTCTCGCTGCAGTCATCTCATTTGTTTACTGCTAGATTGCTAAGTTTATTGTTTATATTCAGTGATGTTTTATTGTCAAAAATACCAACTCATATCATGGGAGTGATTCATTTAAAGGTTTATTCTTTCAATAAAGATTTAAACTGCATCTTAATACTTACAGTCATCTCATTCTTCATCATATGTGTCGGTATCAAAACTCTGGATTATCTCTAAATGTCAGCTTTGCAATCATTAAAAGAAACATCTCATAAAGCGTGCTTTATTATTGGTAATGCTTTGTCATCTGTGATCCAGCATTTTCTTTGTATTTATGTTTTTTTATTCCCTGTGCTCTGACCTGTGTGACACCTTGAAAAGGATGTATTAAAAGAAATCACCACTACAGCATTTGCTTTTCTTGCATCTTTTATTGGTCAAGAAATAAATGTCACATTATAAAGCTCAATGGTGACCGCCAACTTTTCAGTGGCATTGTGGTTTAAGAGGTAAGTTTCCCCAAAGACATTTCAGGAATTCCTGTAATCATAAATGATCTCACTGAGAGTCCCATCATTCTATCACATATATACATGCATCATCTCATTGGATTTCCAGGCCCTATAACTCCAAATCAGTTCCTCCTACAGACGTCATCTTGGCTGTAAAAAGCCAAATTATTCGGCTGTTTATGCTGGATACCCTTTTCTGCTATCTTTTACAATTTTTTAATAATAAAAAGTCTGATGATGATTTTTGGCTCTCAGACCTTTACCATGTTTGTGTATGTGATAAAATGTTGGGACTCTCTTAGTTAGATCAAAGCAAATATGATTTGTCCATCCCCTTTCTGTTTCCTGTTGGTTTATCAATTTATCATTTGTAAGCTCACAGAGGAGAATCAAAACAAGCAGAGGTAACCTGAGCAGGATTTAAGTTTAGATGGACCAATCATATTTGCTCTGCCTGTTGTTGCTATGCTGTTCTCCAGGAGACATTTGCTATGATCTCGAATAGGTAGTCCCAACATTCTGTCACCTACTCAGATCATTTCAGATGACTTCCAAGCCTGATGACTCCAACTGAGTTCCTCCTACAGATGTTTGGCTTTAAAAACTAGACATATTATTCATCTATTTATGCTGGATATACTTTTTTGCTGTCTTGTATGATATTTTGATAATCATGGTTCAAGTTTGATGATGATTTTTGGCTCTCAGACTTTTACAATGTGTGTATGTGATAGAATGTTGGGACTCTCTCAGTGAGATCTCCTGGAGAACAGCGCAGCAACAATGGGCAGATCAAACATGATTGTTCCATCCTCTATCTGTTTCCTATTGAAAAATCCTGAGCAGAAATATTTTTTGTATGCGAACAGAGAAAGTTTTATATGCACAAAATGGAAAGTAATGGAATGTTTGAAAAATTCTGAGCCTTAAATCAGTAAGTCATGCGTTCTAAATGTTAAAATGCTCTTGCCTTTGCAACATTAGTGACTATAACAAAAAGCTAGGCCTGGAAAAATATAAACGATTTAGTCATGATGGGGAGATGACAGGTTTTAAAGCATGGTAGATTGGTTGACTAACCATTAGTTCAGCATGCAGTGTATATTTTTAACAAAGTTATGCAGATAAATAAACCAGCATCATTACACTTTGTAGCAGTGTTATGGTTTATAATTGTCACTGAAAGATGGAGCACATCCTCTCTTGAGTTTCTTCCCCTCAGGCGTTCCTCTGAAGTACTCAAGGTATGACGAGAACACGTACTTATTCATGACCTTCACCTTCCCAAAGATGTCCAGCTCTGTTTGCTCATCGTGGTCGACGGCATTCATCATCTGCTTCGACTTTGTGTACAGATCGTTCTCCTTCGCCACTATCTCATCCAGCCAAATCTGACTCTCCTGAGGGGCCATCCCGTAGTTGTCCACCGTGCAGCCGTAGAAGCCTCTACGCAGATGTTCAGGCCGTGGTTTGTCTGTCTCCATGGGATGATCAGATCCAACAAATGCCGTGCACAGAGAGCTGTCAGTGCCTCTAGATCGGCCGACCTCACAGCCAATGACGCTCATGAGGAACAGAGAGAAGGTCCTGAAGTTCATCACGGATGATGAAAACACGGCGGCCATGAAGTATCGCCCCCACCGCTCACAGTTGTAGTTGCACTGCTGGTACTGGAAGGTTTGGCGGCAGAAGTCATTGAATTTGGACGCTTTGAGACCCTGTCGGAGCTCCTGCAGGGTCAACTCCCTCTGTGGGTAACTGAAGCTTTGGAGGAAGTTTTCGATTTCTGCTTTGCTGTCAGTGCCGATGAACTTCCCCACCAGGGTGACGCTGAGGTTCTTCCCATGGACTTTGTAGATGCACTCGTTAAGAACGTAGTAAAGATCCGATGAAATCTCCTCTCTGGCATTGTATCGTATCTCAACAAGCAGGTCCTGAATGTTATTAATGTGTTTGATGGTGATGTGCTCCTCTGGTCCTGGCTCCATTAGCCAAACTGCTTCCTTCTGATCACCATTTTGGATGTAATCTGGAGCTCGCCGTCTTTCATTCTCAAAGAACAAACTCCAAGTCAGTCCCTCCAAACAGTCGATGGATGGGTATTTCTTACGAAGCTCTCTTGGAACAAACATCTGCGGGTGTCTAGGCCAATCCAACATCTGAAGAAACAAAACATTTCCTCGATAACCAGGAAACGCCGGACCGGCACAGCCGAGTTCTCCCCTCATCATCAGCTCTCCTTTTTGGTTAAGCTCAGCGATGAGTCTTCTTCTGTGGTCATGAGTCCTCCAGATGCCATCCTTTCTGGTCAGGACGTGTCCGTCAGAGCTCACAGACAAGAACGCGTTGTAAAGATGCAGCTTTGTTTCCACGCCAAGAGACTTAAGGAATCTTAGCAGCTGTGATGTGAAGGTTGGGTCGTTCCCAGTTTTGCAGCTGATGAGGCTGATGGCGTCAAGGCAACCAGGGATGAGCTTTGATTTTAGCATCGCCACTAATCTGGCAACTTTCTCTGGACAATAACCAGACAGGACTGATCCAGTGGTACCAGAGCTGCCATGACCAACCAGTACAAGCTCATGGTGACCATTAGACACTAAACACCCTCCATGCAGAATCTGCAGTGCCCCCTTATGGTAGCTCAACAGTGTTGATCCAGTTGGATCCCTCTCAAACAGGGAAATAGCCGACTCAATCACAGCAGGGTCCTCCTCCATTATAACGATCGTTTGATACTTGTTGGTGGTATCGACTTCCATACATTTCATAAACTCCATGTCTGTCTCGTTTCTGTCTTTCTGAAAGAAACTTAACCAATCACAGCTCTTAAACTGAGACATTAGAGGCCCTGATACACTTGTTGTGGTCACTCCTGTGGGTTCAGACTTTGTTTGTCTGCAAGGATCAGTCGGCCATGTTCCAGTGTCTCCATGATCACAAAATTTAGGGTCAAACCTCAGTGGAGTCATCTCTTGATCAGCCCTGGAAAAAGATAAATTGGGTGATTATTGCTCTCATTGTCATCATTCAAATTAGTCTGTGTCAAACCCTGCCATGGACCGAATGGTTGTTTCAGACTGGGTGTGTGGTGGCAGTGTTACTGCTGTGTCATGGCTTGATTTTTATTTTGGTGTGCACATTCATGAGTCAGGGTTTTCTGATATGTTTGAATGCTCAATCAAAATAGACAGGAAGTGCTAGATAGTGAGCCATTATTACCTTGTTTTAGAGGATATGCTTGTCTAATTGGGTAGAATATGTCACAGGGAAGCTAACCAGCAAAGTTACCAGGCATGCCTGAACGCACCATTCATGCCACGTAATACCCCCACTGCTGTAGGTGGGAAAATATCCAGAATTATATGATCCACCCCAATCCTGTGATTACAAAGATAATGGATTTTTATCAATTGCTTCTTCATCTTCCTATTCTGCTGTTCAACCCATAACTCCTCAGTAAGAAGAGTAGCTATTGGCTAAATGGCATCATCAACACGTCTGCGAGGTAAATAAACCAAGATGGTGACAGCACTCATTGTAAAGTGAGTCAAAGCCACAGACTGAAGAGAATATTGGACAAAGCTTGAGTGACATCAGCCATTTTGATACTGAACGGGGGTTTTTAGAAACATATCTGTGCGATCCCATATTAAAAATGCCCCTTTGTTTGGGAACAGCATCTACAAGATAAAAAAAACAGCAGTTTTGGACAAAGGCAATCAAAATATTTGTATAGCACTAATTTATAACCATGAAACTTGGGCAGGTCATAAAGCAGCACACAAACGTTAGTATCATCATCATGTGTCTCACCTGTTTCTCAGATCAGAGCCAAAATTAGTCCTAAGAGTGTCCTGGGCTGTTAAGACAGAAAATAATTATTTGTTTAACTCATCGAGGGGTATAACACTACATTTATTCATACATTATCATAACAAGGTCAAAATTTGGGAAAAGGCAGCCCCGTCAGAAAGCCACATGTAAGAAAAAAACACTAGAATAAAAGACACTTTGTGTATTAGCTTTAGTATAAAAAGTGTAATAATCCTACCTCCATTGTTTCCTGCTGCTAAAAACAGCCAGACAGTGATGAAAATATAAAACACAGGGAGTTTCATCATGGTGTGGAGTTTCTCTGCAGTTGTAAAGGTGTCTGAGTCCAGCAGGAAGAGAAGTGATCATTTTTATCTCCATACATTTGGTTAGATAAAGATGAAAATGAGAATATAATGTTCACGACTCAAACAGTTCCTCTGTGAAACTTTATTAAACCTGCAGGCTGGTGGCACTGTTTTGATGAGGTTCTTCTCTGCATTTTCTTTTTTGTGCTTTAAAAGTAAAGTCCCTAACCAGCTGAGTGAGTCTTCATGAATTTCTGCTTGAAAGTTTTCTCTCTTTCTGTATTAAACATGGTCAAGAATCTGACTGGTGGATTCAGGGGGAGGAAGGTGGGCAATCGCCCCCCTGCTGCCCTACTGTCTGAAAAATTGCCAGGAAAGTGCCATCAAGGATGCCCCTACAGGTACACTGTAGACGAAGCAGTGAAAGGTTGTTGAATAAATGAGTTGAGTTGAGAACAAACTTTTATTTTTATGTAACCAGTACTCAATCAATAAGTATTTTTTGTAATTGTACTCAAATTAGTTCATCATCCCTTAACCTGCATAGTTTTCCTGGAATGCCTTTGGGTATTTGAAACTTTTGCCACATGACTGAAGTTACTGACTCAGAAAAGTCCTGCATGTGAGGACCAACTTCAGCAGAGCAAAGACGATGTGCTGAGTGCTGTGGACAACCCTTGCATGGGTCAGAGTACATCTCTCTGTCTTTTTGTCCTGTAGTTAATCAAATTAGCTGTCTGATGTTGACATCATTGTCCAAATTAAAATAAATGAAATACATAAGGGAAAATTGCAGTGGTTGAGAAACCTGTTAGGTTCCCTCCAAGTGGACAACACTTTAAAAGTGCTTTTTTAGTAGAAAAATTATGGCAAATTGTCTCCTCAAGTTCCCTTTTAGTCTACGAAATTTGATCAGGTTTACTCTGTGCTGCTCTGAATTTGAATTCTAAATGTTTGAATTCAGAAAGCTGTAAAATTGATTTTTTTTAATCCCTTAAATTTGTAAGTCTAAGAGGTCAACTTTTTAAACTCAGAACAATTTCTAGTTTGTTCTCACAAATGTCACACTTTTACCTGGAAAAAGTTAAGTTTGGTTCCAAACATTTCAAATTATTACTCAGAAATAAACAGATCCTTTTCATTTTATTGTTTTAGCATGACCCAAAAGCATCTTCATAGATTTCTATTTGGGAAAGAAGTGGTAAATGTGGAGATAATGTTGATTAAAAATGCGCAAAATAAAAACAAACGTCGCCCCCTGCTGGCCTGGAGCACTCCTCTTCTGATGAGTTGAGTTAGCATGACTGTTGCAATTGTTAGCTGGGGTTATGTTTTTGACTTTGCAACATTGGCGATTTCTGCAGTGTTGTTTCTTCTTTTTTCTGTTGTGTTTCGGTCATTGTATTTTTGTACTTTCAAATATTCATCACCTCTAAATTTGCCGCATGTTTCTCTCAATGGAAATTGCTTGGGTCATTGGTCGCCTTTATCTGCCGCTGCAGTAAACCTCCTTGAGTGTACATTTAAGGTGATTACAAGTGTGTTAAGAGTTTGTGAACGAATTAAATTTAATCTGGACTAAAAACTACCGCAAAAGACGTTAACCAACTGATAGCATGAAAATAAAGTTCATTTTGATTCTCCTTCATGGCAAAGTTAAAAATTCAATTCTCCTTTGAAGAGAAACAAAGAAAAGAGCTTAAGAACTTCAAGAGTGACCAAAAAAGTTGATAATAGGGAATTTTTGTTGAATTTCTTCCGTTGATCCCGCTGACGGTCTTCTCAGCTGCATGTAGCCACTGACCAGCAGGAGCACACCTGCTGCTGTCATGATGGTCACACCTTTCTCCTGCTGTCATGCCAGCCTGTCGTCATGCACCGGTGAGGCAGCAGCTTTGTGTTTGATGCTGAAAGGCGTTCAGCCTGTTACCACACGGCTCTTTCCAGGTCACTGCTAATCCACTCCAATCTTCTTTTCTCCTCATTAGCCATCTTACCCACTCCTTTCCCCGCTGCGCTCACAACCAAGCCGGTCTACTCTAAATCTCCACCAGTCTAATTTTACACGCCATACTTTGCTGCTGAACTTTCTGCTGGATTCTAGCAGTAAATGCTACGAGATGACGGAGCAAAACAGACCTTCACTTCAACAAACGGACACCGAAAAGGAGCAGAATGGAGAGTAGAAACAGGCAGCTTTGAGGATGGATCATCTGCAGGAGATAAATCCAACCTGTGCATGAAGGACCGGTGCATAAAGTAGGAGTGTTTGGACCTTTTCTGCAGCAGGAGTTGGTCTGTATGAGGAGGAGACGGAGCAGAGGAGGAGACCAGGTGGAGCCGAACGTCAGGAGATCCTCCATCTGGATGTAAAGATGGAGATCGAGCAAAATAAGACATCAGAGAGGTACAAGCACACACCTTCAGCACCATGCACAGCAGGCCTTTATGTGTTTTTTAAGACGAGAAACACTGAAAAAGAATTTAGTGAAGTGCAAAAGGAGAGTTTATGTTTTCTGAGCAGAGATATTTCCAAGAAGAGACGAAGATGGTTGTTTCAGATTATGCTTAAATGGAAATAATCCACTAAAATTGCTTTTGTTCTTCAAAGTTTGACAACAACTTTATGAGAATAAACACAATGCAGACAGACCGACAGAAACGCTGTGGTATACATGCCAGGCCAGTAGTTGGCGAAGTGACTTTGAATGAAACAACACGTGCATGTTTACAACCGCTTTCTTCTTTTAAAAAAGGTGCATTTCAGGTTCCTAAAATGCTGTTTGAGTGTGTGTAAGAAAGACCAAAACAAGAAGATATACCTCGGATTCAAAAATACCAGCCAGAACAGAATTCAGGAGGCCTTTATTGTTGGTGTTTTATGGAGTAATTATTGTTGCAAAGAGAGCATGACATTGATTTTGTCCTCAGGTTTAGCTCAGAATTTCCATTAAAACCTGCCTTTGTGCTCGAGACCACAGTCTAGTGTCAGGACCCAGGACAAACCAAGGCCCAAATTTCTTATGTTTTGCAATCATAACTGAATGTTTCTGATGAAAAATGAAGCCGTTTGGACTTGAGATGAAACAAAAGATATAATAGAACAAAGTGAGGGAGACATATGCTTCAAAAGAACATGTTTTTTTGCCACCGTTCTTGCTCTGTTTGTTGATGCTGTGCTGTTCTCCAGGAGACATTTGCTTTGATCTCACTCGGAGAGTCGAATTATTTAGCTATTGATGTAGCTATTGAGCTATTCATGTTTTTGAGTCTTTCACAGATTTTTAATAATTACTGTTAAAGTTTGATGGTTTTTGGCCCACAGCCTTTCACAATGTGAATGTGATAGGATGTTGGGATTGTCTCAGTGAGATCAAAGCCAATGTCTCCTGGAGGACAGCACAACAACAGACAGACCAAATATGATTTATCCATCCTGGACCTGTTTCCTATAGAACTCAGCAGTGCTTGCCCACTTTTCTGGCGGTGCTGGTTTCATTAGCAAAACATTTTGTAAAATCCTTATCGCAATGCTTTGCAAAAAGGCGAGCAATGACTTGCCTGTTAACTTGTCAATAAAAGTCCTTAGTATAGATGGCAGTCAGAACTGAGAATCCCAGGCACTCTGATGTAATAAAAATCCTGTATTAAACAGGGATATGTACACATTTCGACTTCAAAGAGTCTTCATCAGGACATAATGAGCAGATAAAAAAATGTGTGTTTAAGTACAAAAAAGGTATCATGTGACATAATCACATGACAAAAGGTCACCACGACATATTAAAAAAACATACAAACATCATACAGCACAGAACTCTTACTGGAATATCGATATAAATAGTTCATAATGATATACAGCATTAAAGGACTTCACAGGTTTTAGAGAGAAAAGTCAACACAAAAGGGATTCCCCACAAAGCTGGTCAAAATTACATCAAACATGGACTCAGTTAAGTGACAGCGAGGTTACTAGAGGGCTAGAGTTGAGCATAGTATTACTTGTTACAAAAGGTCAAAAAACACATCTTATTACAGCGATTTTAATGCACGAACCAAGCTACAAAGCTACCCATGACTGTAAAACATTTGATTTGGTGCAAAAACGGCGTTTTTGAAAACGGAGAAAAAGGCAAAGGTACAAGATGTCTTTGAAAGGAGGAATAAACTAGGGACAACAATTCATTGCGATTAATTTTATTTGTAATTATTGACGGCTTTTCAAGCTTTCAAACCATATAATACATTTTTTCTTCAGTTAGCTTTATTGTAGTGATTATATTTGAAAATATAGAGTAATATATCATCATTTGAGCATTTATCGCTTTATACTGTGGTGGCATGTATTGTCATCATCAACAGGCGATAGACTTTGTTCACGGGCTTGATAGACATTTCCATGGAAGTCAGAGACCCCACCATCAGAGGCATCGCTGTGACACTCAAGGTTTGTGGGTTTTGTGGTATTTTTGGCTGAGATTGTGAATAAATTGGCTTTTTTGTAAAACAAGGTTGATATCTTTGTCTTCTACAGAAGTATATACCAATGTTTCACCCTCAGGTAGCTCATGTTAAATCTAACTTGGATATTCCAATAATATGGCTTTGCCAAGAATAGAAATACATTTTGAGCTTTCAGGAGAAGTTTCGTATGTGCACAGAGAAAAATAAGAGTTTCAGTTCACATTTGAGCAGAAGCAACCAGAGCAAGCCACTAAAGATTTAGGGGCAAGCACACATTTAGAGCATGAGCAGAGAAAGTCTAAGCACAAGGAGGCAGTTTAGAACACAAATGCAGGTTTAAATAGAAAGTTTGAAGAAAAATCTGGGCCCAAAACAATTAGTTATGCTCTAAAATATTAAAATAGGTTCTTGAGTTTTGCAACAATAATGCCTTCATATTATCGTCGTCCACCTACTCTCACATGGATACTTACTGGAACCTCAGTGAGCATGTCTAACAGGTCTGTATTTCCAAAGGTGGCGTTTTCAAAGTTTGTGCTCTGGAACATTCGTGTTTCCAGGTACCAAAATGTCATTAATGTGTAAAAGACCAACCAAAACACAAAAATAGATGTCAGTTTTCAGCTGAAATTGTCTTCACGTAAACATTGCCTAAATCTTATTCTCCAGGTATGGGTTGCAGCAGGTCTGTGTAAGTTCAAACAGCCTACTTTGAAAGCAAGTTTTTACTTACGTACATTTAAGGTGCTTCACCAGCTGAGATGGCTTAGAAGTTCACATAATGGGGGAGAAAAGCAGTTAAAGTGGCCTTCATGGTAAATGCTGTGGGCTACCTACATACTCTGCCTGTGGCATGTTTTAAGCTTGCAGTGGTTTACTCTGGCAGCACACACACCCTCGTCCACTGGAGTGCAACGCAGCTGGAGACTCGAGATCACAAGATCATGAAGAACTATGTGTTCAGTAGCTTGTACCACAGTGTGACATAATGTTAATATAGTCATGAGATTTACTTTCAGGGGTTCATGCATTGTGTTGTATTTTGAAGCTGATCAGATGCTTTGCATGTTCCTCCTTCTGTTTGGATTGATGTGCTCTACAAGGGTGAAAATTTTCCATCTAAATGAATGGGGATAAATGGGAAAGATTAGGTCTTTGGGTGATACAAGAGCTATGCAGTTTAACAGTTATAAGGAGCCCAAATCCAGTGACCAGGGAGTAAAACATTACATACATACTGTGTGTAACCTAAACTAAAATTGGAATAACTAGGTAATAAATTAGTAACTAATTTCTTTTAACTAAAAAGCAGGATAAAATAAGGGGTTATCTGGCAGTTAGCTCATTCTTTACCTAGTAACTGAGTCAGTGTTAGAAGTGGTTAACCAGCAGGTAATTACTTTTTTCATTACCAGGTAACTCAGTCGATTTTTTAAAAACCTTATTGTCAAGTGTTACACTTCAGTCACAAATTTTTAGTACATTAGTAAAATAATCCACCTTATTTAATTTGCTTAGACAGCCTGGATTAATAGTTGTAAAAATGTGAATTTACATCTTAAATTTAGGCAACATGGTTAAATAACCTGTAAATACAATTACAAGTAGATCTTCTAAATAATCAAACAATGTTAGCTCTGCATGGCTGTGTCAGCAAGAGCTGAAACTCTTTTAAACAGAACAAAATATAATTTATTTATATATTTGATACATTTCAGAGCATTGAAAATATTAAAGGCCCTGATGGACAAAGGGTAATTTGAGCAGTGTTTTAGTGGGTTTTGGTTTATCTGCTCTATCATTGCAAACATCACTCCTGTGGGTTAGTGTTGGACTTTAATAAAGTAGATAATCCTGAATAAAAACATGTGACAGAGCTGCCATCATGTCCTGATTTAAGTCTCTTGTATGGGTCAAGCTCTAAAAACACAGGCTGATTTTAATTATGCTAATTTGGACTTCCTGGTGTCCTCTCTTCTCCTTTGACCCAATCATTACCCTCCTCCATCATTACTCTCGTTCCAATGCGGAAACATTAGTCCTCTAAAGCACATCTGGAAGAGACGAGGAAAGAGGAGAGAGGAGATGAGGAAAGGCCTCTGAAGGAGCCGAGAGGAAGGAGATGTTGGAGACTAATCAATTATTAGTAACCATTTACTTTTGGTCTTTTTCAAAACTACAGTACACTGCTACTCAGAATCCTGAAAATCTTCCGAAACCCTCCTACAAACACAAGCTGAGAATAACAGTGTTAACTTCAGATTTTGATTTCCTAAACAGAGAAATTCAAAGAGAATGCTTGGTTTTGAAGACACTAGCATTATTCAGAGAGTGTGTGTGGATTCACAAAGTACAGTCAGTGAACCACTGCCATAATATTTTGACCAGACAGCTGCCAAGTCACTTAAATGTTCTTTTCTAATATTTTTCCCTGTAAACTTATTTTCTGGCCCAGCAGACTCTGTCCTGGTAGCAACAATGTCACCAAAGGCACTGATAAATTCTTAACATCAGGAAGCAATGTAGCATAGAACAATCTTTAATGAGGTGTCATCAGTTTATCCAACACCAGATAAACCATGACACCGCATCATAAATGCATATAGCAGATGAAATTAATGACAAAGAGGTGACAGAAGATCAAACTTCAGACTGGGTTTTTGATATTCTGAGACATATAAATTATATGTAATCAAGTATCTTATTTATTTATTTATTTATTTATCTATTTATTAGTGTTTATTTGTTTCTTTTATTCTTTGTTTCTTTATTTGTTCATTTCTTTTATTGTTTGTTTTTTTCATTTATTTTTTTCTTTGTTTTTAATTCTTTGTTTCTTCATGTGTTTCTTACTTTCTTACTTCGTTTATTTGTTACTTTGTTTGTTTCTTTCTTTCTTTGTTTCTGCATTTGTTTGTCTCTTACTTTATTTGTTTGTTTCTTTGTTTATTAAATGGTTTATTTTTTCATACTTATTTGTTATTGATATTTTAGTTTATTTAGTTCTTTCTTTTCCTCTTTATTTCTTTCTTAGTTTTTGTCTTTGTTGCTGCATGTTTTTCCTTTGTTCCTATATGTCCTTATTTGTTTGTTTATTTCTTTGTTTCTATTTCTGTTTCTTTTTTCTTTCTTAAATTCCCTCTTTCTTTCGTTGTGTCTTTATTTCCTTGTTTGTTCCTTTATTTGTTTTTAATTGTTTGTTTCATTGTTAATTTCTTTGCTTCCTTTTGATCCATTTTTTTTATTTGGTTGTTCTTTGTTTGTTTCTTTATCTGTTTTTTTCTGTGGTTGACTTTTTTTCTGTTTCTTTGTTTGTTTGATTTCTATGGTTTTTAGTCATTGTGAATTACCTTGCATGGCCCCCCTGTAGTACCTCAGGGTCCCACCAGGGGGTCTGGCCCACACTTTGGGAATCATTGCTTCAGAGTCAACAAATCATCAGGGTTACCTATCGTACAGGCAAAGTAAGTTCGTACACAGAACAAAGTGCTTTACAGTGTTTAAAAACAGAACATTTATAACATTAAACACATTCAAAAGACATTGAAATAGAATAAAATCTGATGAAAGAAAAGATAAGATTTAAACAAGATGACATACAGCAAAAATAAAGTTCAAACATTGTAAGTTGCAATTAAAAGATAAATATCAAATGAATGAGGTGATTTAGAGGAAGCTAAGAGAAGTTTATGATAATTATGATAATGTAGCAGTAAATAAAAATGCTTTAGCTAACAGATGAAGAACACCTCAGGTTCTCTGGTAGTGAGTAGAGCACATGTATTATTCATATCTTATACATAAATTCATCATTCAGTTATTTGATTTCTTACATTATTTAATTCAGCTCAAGTGTTTGAATCATCATTAGTCATGAGTTGCTGATGATGTTGATATCGTCTTCAGAGCTAAATTTGCATAACCATGTCCTCATCATGTTTATAGACCCTTAAATAAAGCAGAGCATTAAGTAGTCTTTTAGTTGTTTACATTTCCTTAATCTGATTACCCGTAGATTAATGGAAAATTATACTGATTGAGGATTTCTAAATGCACTGATCTGATTATGACGTGTGTATTTATTCATCAAACATTTAATCCAATAACATTTTTTTAGATTAGAATTTTTTTGATGAAGCAACCAATAGGAAACAGGCAGAGAGAGGATGGACCAATCATGCTCTCTTTACCCATTGTTGCTGTGCTGTTTTTGCATTAATCTCATTAAGAGAGTCCTTTCACAAAGAGACAGTTAAGAGCACAAAAGCAGGTTTTAATGGAACACTTGGAGAAAAATCTAAGCTCAAAATCAATAAGTCTCAACATGTTAAATTAAGCTCTTGAGTTTTCAATAATAAAAACTCCATACATTTTCCCTTCATTGTGTTAAACAAGCTGAATAAAAGCATTTTTAATCGCTTGCGACAACTTATCTTTTTTTTTTTTTTTTTTTTTTTTGACCTACTAAAAAAAGACTCAGTTACCCATTTCTGGTTCTCAATCCAACAGTTGAGAATCATAGTTTCAGATCATTCATGCACAGCATCATATGGAAGAGAACTAGGGCCACTGAAAAAAATGAGGTTCAACTTTTACTATAAATTCTCAAAAAATTCTGACATCAAAGTCACAACTCTGAGATTAAGAAAAATAGATTTAAGACTTTTCTTATAATTCTGACTTTAATCTCAGAACTCTGACTTTAAAGTCCTTGTAAAGTGAAAATAAATCTGTGTTTAGGTTGGTTGTATGACAGGCAACTGTGTTATGAGCCTCCTGGTCAAATTTCAGTGAAATAAAAGATCTCTAATTTTATATATAACATTAGGCATCAAAATCATGAAAAATAATTTAGAAATGCTACAACTGACTGGAGGAATCATCCGTCTGCTCTGCTGGACCTGTCAGCTCTCTGTGTCAGCCATCAGAGAAACAATCATATTTCTATCTATAAAAGCTAAAAACTCTCAGTTTCACTTTCTCATGCTGTATTTAACTCTTCAAGTTTTCCTTGTATCTTATTTTTGGAGTTATGTGAAACTAAGTTTCTCTCCTGTTTATGAGATATCTTTGTTGTTAATTTAAAAACATTCTCTCTTCAAAATAAAAGTCTTCAATGATGATTAGCAATGGAGGCTTTTATAGTGACAGACTTGGCAGGAATAGACCGTGTTTATCATTGGATGCTTTACTAAACTCAACGCTAACAGACATGAGGGATAATACTGTTTCTGTGTGGAGAGACAGCCTCAGTCTGCTCCTTTTAATCATCCAGGACTAAAGACAAATGAAATATGGATTAAAACTTCTACAGCAGGTAAGATGTTTGGTCCTGCTGCATTTGGTTCAACTGAAAAATAGAGGAGCACTCACACTATTAGCCTGTCCCCTGACCTTAGGTTGACCTCATGATCAGAACACAGCTACCTGGCTCTGTGCCAGAGAAGATAAAGAGTCTGTTGTGTGGCTCAAATCTCTGTGTAATGATGCTTTAAATGATCCACAGGTGGCTGATAGATTTGGAAACTTTACCTCACAATGAACAAAAAACAGCATTTAACTGGCTGTTAACTTTCAAGGAAGGCAGTGGCATCAAGAGGGACCCAACTGCAGTCAAGATGGCCGACATGGGCGTTGCTATACATCCAATCCATGCCGGAAGTCCCAAGCGGAAGTTTCTTCTTCGTGTTGGACCCAGCTGCCAGTGTTTGTCAGTCTAATTCGTGCCTAGGCCTAACCCCTTGGTGCTGGATCTCAAATATATCACCTTCCCCACTGCCTAACCCTGCTCCTAACCACTCGGGTTTTAATACCTAAGCCTAACCTTAGACGTACGGACTTCTGGTTGAGACTTTGGTGTGGATTGGATGTATGTCGGCCATCTTGTCTGCAGCAAGGTACTCTTGGTGGCATCTGCTACTAATCTCAGAACTCTGTCTTTAATCTCAGAACTCCAACTTTAATCTCAGAACTCTGTCTTTAATCCCAGAACTCCAACTTAAATCTCAGAACTCCAACTTTAATCTCAGAACTCCAACTTTAATCTCAGAACTCCAACTTTAATCTCAGAACTCTGTCTTTAATCCCAGAACTCCAACTTAAATCTCAGAACTCCAACTTTAATCTCAGAACTCCAACTTTAATCTCAGAACTCCAACTTTAATCTCAGAACTCTGTCTTTAATCTCAGAACTCTGTCTTTAATCTCAGAACTCCAACTTTAATCGCAGAAATCCAACTTTAATCTCAGAACTCTGTATTTAATCTCAGAACCCTAACTTTAATCTCAGAACTCCAATTTAAATCTCAGAATTCTGTCTTTAATCTCAGAACTCCAACTTTAATCTCAGAACTCTGTCTTTAATCTCAAAACTCCAACTTTAATCTCAGAACTCTGTCTTTAATCTCAGAACCCTAACTTTAATCTCAGAACTCCAACTTTAATCTCAGAATTCTGTCTTTAATATCAGAACCCTAACTTTAATCTCAGAACTCTGTCTTTAATCTCAGAACCCTAACTTTAATCTCAGAAATCCAACTTTAATCTCAGAGCTCCAACTTTAATCGCAGAAATTCAACTTTAATCTCAGAACTCCAACTTTAAACTCAGAACTCTTTCTTTAATCTCAGAACCCTAACTTTAATCTCAGAACTCCAACTTTAATCTCAGAGCTCCAACTTTAATCGCAGAAATCCAACTTTAATCTCAGAACTCCAACTTTAATCTCAGAACTCCAACTTTAATCTCAGAGCTCCAACTTTAATCTCAGAACTCCAACTTTAATCGCAGAAATCCAACTTTAATCTCAGAACTCCAACTTTAATCTCAGAAGTCTGACTTTTATCTCAGATTTCTGGAGGATGATAATGGAAGATCCATCTCAAAAAAACGATCCTTTTCACCTTCCGTAAATTCATAGAGGGTTTAAAAGAGACGCTTGACTCCGAGCATCTTCATCCCAGTGAGTTTATGTTAACGCCTGAGTGAGCAGGCTGTAATGACTCTGCCTGTCTGTAGGGGGAGCCAGCAGCCTGCAGCACCTCCTGATGGGAGGAGGAGGAGGAGGAGGAGCTGTGAGGCTTTGTTGTGATAGTAAAGACTGAACCTCAGTCAGCGTTTCTCCCCTCGCAGTCACGTTTTTACCGCTGATTTTACCGAGAACAGAGAAAACAAACACATAGAGGATTTACTTCAACAAAGGCGTCAAAACGCAAGAAAAGTAAGAGTATTTAAATCTTTGTAAGGTTTCACGGAGCTGCTGAGTCTGCTGTTTGTCATGGAAATGTTCAGGTTTCCTCCTGTTGCTCGATCAGAAAATGTCTCCTCCTTAAACATCACTGGTGTGTGATAAAGTGTGTGTTTCTATGTGTGTTTATGTGTGCATGGAGCAGCTTTTTACCGTGTTATATCACTACTGGTAGACCGTGTTATTTCAGGGCTCCATGCAGGGTGGGAGCTGAACTTTGGACTCCATGTGTTTCACCAGAGATGACTTTTCAAACAGAACAAACGGAGCGGATCGTGTTCTACTGCGCATGTCTGTTTGAACGTGCACAGCTACAACCTGCAACTACAGACACAAAGAGCACCTGATAAAGAGATCGTGCATGTTGTTCTGAGACGATTTAAAGAAAATGTATATGGATGAAATTCTCTGATGCATGAAAGAATTATGCAGAAAACATAGACATGGGGTAAAAGTTGTATGCTTACAATCAGAGGCGTTGCATGTACAGGTTGCATGTGATGATCTGATGTGTTTCAAGAGGAGCTGCATGGTCATCTGCAGCAGATAAGAGTAAATAATTCAGGATGTGGATGTTTGCTGCAGACAGCAATATGATAAAAGATCGTTTCTCTGTTTTGCATTTAACAACACATTTCTAAACTTTTGTTTATGCACATCTTTGGGGAAACAAAATACTTCAGCTCAGTTACATTTCTAACTTTTACCACAACCCATTGATTTCCAGTGGCCCCTTGCTCCATGAAACAGTCAAGAGGTAGTGGAGACATCTTCATGTTCCTTCCACATCATCAGTAGTCATCAACAGTATGTGGGATTTTTAAAATGCTTGTTCACAATCCAAAGGACTAAAATGTATTGAAACAACATTACATTCTGATATTAGAATGTTGTTGCAATTTTCAAATCTTGCAGATAACTCATAAGACATCGAGGAGATTTCCCATTACACTCAGTTTGGTGTGTTCCTCTGTAAAATCTCTGAAGGCCTGGCACTTCACCCTACCCCTCCATTCAACAAGAATCAGGATACATCAAATAGATTAAAACTCCAACTTCACACTACTGTTTATAACTTTAATAGGCCTCCTGAAAAATTATGGGAGCACCACTTAACGCTAAATGCCACCAGATCACCTAAATCCGGCTTCAGTCGCCCTTAAAAATAGCTTTTGACCGCGTAAGATGGACACATTATCTTCCTACCTAAGAGGGGTAGTAGTACGAAGTCTAAGAATGACATGTGATGGACCGAGCATTTCCTTTGTTCCTCTATGTCAACTGCAGAGGCATCGGCCGAGGTGGGGAGGACCATAGATGGAGTTTCTCATCCTACCCCTCCATTCACAGGAATCAGGACACCCTACCACTAGATAGACAGGGGGATTGGGACTGAGCCCAAGCCCTCACTGTGCTGTGGTATGATTTCTGAGTAGGGATGCACAGATGCATTGTTTCAACATCAGCACTGGACCGTATTGTCACTTTTGACAGATATCAGTCATTAGCAAATAAAGAGGGCATGAAACAATTTCAGTAGTAGATAATTGTCTAATGAGATGAATCAATTTGTGGTCAATCATGAGAGAAAAAGATGATGATTGTTTAACTCAGTTTACCAGTGAAGAATAAAAACAACTAAAATCACTTCAAGCCTGTAACAAACGCTAAGTGTGCTTTCACACCAGGGGCCTGGTCCCGGATTCAAGTCCAAACGAGGTTCTTTGCCAAATCACGTTAGGGCACCATTTGGAGAGGTGGTCACAGGTGACATTCAAGTGGACTCTGGCACGTTACTCAGGTGATGAGTTTGCGCCCTGATTTGGGACAGACAGCTGTGTCAGTTAGATGTTATCATCAAAGTACCAAGCATTCTTTATTGGCATGACAGTTTGACCACATTTTACTAACCTTCCAAAACAGATAAATTGTCCAGATTCCATGTCTGTCATCAGCTAGTCTGAAACGATTCTGCCAGGTCTGAAGACCGTAGCAATGGCTGCCACTGGTGTAGCGATTAGCTCGGATGTACCTAAAGTATAGCACCAGTTTTATCAGAACTGCATCACGTTTCTCTATTAAAAGAACAGCAAATATCATAATAAAAGTCTTTCGTGATGAAAAAGATATTTCGCACTCTTCTCCCCAACCTGCGTCGCCATGAGTCTGCAATAGTTGGATTTAGTAGAACTGTAAGCCAGTATATACAATGGCTGCTGGTGTACCGTTTAGCTCAGATGTAGCTACAGCAGTAGATTGATCAGATCTTGACTAGTTTCTTTATTGAAACAAATGCACATAACTTCTCTTGGTTGACAAGATGGTTTGCACTTCTACCGACCAGCCTGGGCTTGAGTTTTATCCACCAACTAGCTCCACTGTTCATAAACTACGGCAGCACCTCACTGCTTAGCTTAGGTTACTACCAGACCTGTGCATGCCTCACTACCTAATTTTGTCTTTTCGCTTCATTTGGGCTGTAATGAATGTGATAGAACATTCATCCAATCATCTTCTGAGTTTTTTTTTAAAAGTCCTGCCTTCCCAAACTCTTTGTATGCAACGTTCCCCAGATTAATGTAATATATGCAATGGAGGCATAAAACAGTCTATCTGATGTGCCAGGTTACATTTTTTTCCATGCACAAAGGAAATCATCAGAAACTAGTCAACAGATGGTCTGTTATGAGTCACCTTTTTGGATGACTGCAAGTTGTTGTCATTGACCAGAGTTGCCGAGCCAGTAAACATTCCCTGTCTCTTCAAAAAATATTGTATGCTTTGAGCTGATGTGGAAGTAGGAAGAGGGTCTTAGTTGCATCTTAAAAAATGATTTGAAGGCCTCTGTTTTTGCAGAATAGACTCATTTGTCTCTCAGGTCATGACCTGTATTTACCATGGTTGTCTCCTCTTCTTTCTTTTTCTTGGTGGTTTTACAAACCAGCTATGTGCATACCGCCACCCATTATCTACTCTTATTGACTACTGATAACTTGTGACGTAAAAATAAGAAATGGGACTGTGCTAATGTTTTCAGTAACAACTTGCTCATCTTAAACTCCATCCTTTTATCCTAATCTGTTTTCTGCTGCCTACAATATCTAGTGATTCCCACGCATAGACCATACGTGAGTGGGCCACCCAGGTATATTTACAGCCACCAAAATAATTTTTTACCAATGTTTTAAAAATGTGTGTATTCACTATCTGTGTGTGGAAGAGAGGTAGGTTCTCATTCATCCAGGTCATTGTAATTGAAAACTTTGTCCAAAGGGGGCAACTGAAGCTGACGAGGCCTTCCAGAGGAGAGGTTTAACATTTTCAAGAACCTCAGCAAGTCATAGTCCAGTTTCCCCCTTTGGACCAAGTTTTATATATTCGCTTGTACATCCCTCTTGTAAAGACACCGGTTGATGTGCCCCCTTACGCTTAAATCAAGTGTTGTTTGCTGTCATCAGCTTCTCAATGTCAATATTTTCCTGTACTCCTGCACTCAAGAATGGTGGCTATGATACTCTATCATTAATCAGACTTCACACATGCAGCTTAGCTGCTATGATTATGGACCACTGAGTGAAGCATTTCAAAGGTGAGTGATGTTATTGAGGCATCTTTATAAAACGCACTGCTGAGGAATGCTGTCAAACTAGCAGAAACACAAAATAGTAGACAGAAAGAAAGTTTCAGGTCATCCCTACTGGCCAAGTACAATGCCATTCAGTGGGAAACGCTGATCGCCATCTTTGCTGTATATTTGTATTTCCTAACCTTGAAATATTTCACATTTTTCACATACCAGTGTGAAAAGCAGAAAACATCTTTGGAATAACACACTTGGAAATAGCTTGACCCTTTGGCTTTAACACAGCCTGCAGGTTGTTGCTTACTATTATTATCATCCTGTTGGCTCTTTTAGATGTTGTGTTCCTTGTAAAAGTGTGTCATTTTTCCACCTAAAGCTCTTTGTAAGCTTCATTACTTTTACTTGCTTCTACTTTTCTAGTGTGTGTGGTCATATTTGACATGCTTTCTCCTAAATATGACCATAAACCACCCAGTTTCATCTCAAACAGTAGGCCCTGGGCCACATTCTTTTTTTGTGGAGAAGTCGCATTTCTCTGTCCCTAGGTTGGAGCGTGTCCAGGCAGTAATAATCTCCTTTGGCTCCGGATATCTGTTCGTTATTTTATCATCATCCTGTAGAAAAACAGACAAACAAACAGGAAACAATAGAGCTGGAGAGATCAGCATGGCTGGCTTCACAAATGAAACTAAGAAAAAAGAAGTAAAGAGAAACTCGAATCACTGATATTAGCATGATGGCCTGTTTTTCCTCTAAATGTCAAAGCATTTTAGGCATTTTATGTGAAGTTTTGCGATGCTGTTTGACACTTACCTTGAGATGATTAGACTTTTATTCTCACTGTGAGACATATGTATAAATTCACCTCGGGCCTCAAACTTTAGTGCTTGTAATACACTTTTGAGTTGTGAAAAAAAAACAAAGAAAAGACTTCAGGTGACACCGTTCTTTTGAATGCAGAGGCCCCTGTACACAAAATCTTGGAGGGCCCCACCACCACCACCACTGCCCCCTTACACATGAATGCAATCAAGGTTTGAATTAGACTGCTAATTGTTGCCACCTGCAGCTTATACACGATTTATACGGACATGCTACAGATCATCAACACCGGTAGATATTCTCCACCATAGGAACTTTGCCATAAGATCTATTTGTTAAACAAAGCTAAATGTGTGGTTACAGATGCATATTTATTTATGAAAATGTATAAATATTAATATTATAGTATTTACTTAAACTACAGTATGTGTATAAGCTTTTAGAAGTAAAAAATAAAGGTCTGATTTTTTTCAGTTTGGCTACAAGAATGAAACCTCCATGTTGTGATAAGCAAGGTGCATTTGTTCTTTGTTCATCACAATCCAGGCTATTTCTTTTTGTATTTATCGATCAAAACACTCCAAAATAACATCACCAAGAAAAATATTCAGGGTTTTTGAGAAAATATTAAGGTCATAAGCCCACCAACCACTCTATGGCTCTGCCTTTGACCTATAGGTATCATCCATCATTCTAAATTTATACATAATAATGCCAAAGCAACATAAGAAACATAGTTACAGACAAATAAGATATGATTGGTTCCAGACATTTTTAAAAGCCTTATTTATTAATTTATCCAAGAGGCCGTAATATATATGGAGGCTCGCCAAAAATGTGTTTTTCACATTTTTGCAAAGATTTTGTAAGCTTTGTTAATGCACTTAAGTACTAATAATTTCAAACTCTGAATAGAAGCATTTCTCTTAAAATTTGAGAGGATCATATTTCTCATGAGTGGGTGTGGCTTCAGCCCATTAAACCCTCATGCCCACACCATCCTTTAGCAGGTTTTACTGCCTCATTTTTCATGATTTTGAAGCTTAATTTTATTTGCTTAGAAATGTTCGGGCGCGCCGGTAGTCGAGTGGTTAAGGTGCGCACCATGTACGCGGGCAGCCTGGGTTCGAATCCGGCCTGAGGCCCTTTGCCGCATGTCTCTCCCCCACTCTCGTCCCTGTTTCTGAGTCTATCCACTGTCCTCCTCTATCTAATAAAGGCACGAAAAGGCCCAAAAACAAACCTTTAGAAAAGAAGATAAATGTTTTTCGTGGCTGAATTTTGACCTTGCTGTTCATAACACAGTAACCTGTCATATAGCTAACCTAAAATCAGTTTTTTTACTCACTAAACAGGGACTTTAATGGTCCCATATAGTGCTGCAGGCCTATGAATGTCTCTGATGGTGCCCCTCGATGATGCAGAGGCACCGGCATGAAGACGCTGAGCCATTACACTGTTATTTGGGGGAAAACAACTTCTTTCCATTAAAGTTGTCCTCTTTTCATAAAGTGTTCAATTTACAGACGAGGATAGTAACAAGAAGGGTCAAACAGAATAAAAACCTACTGTGAGAGTTGACAGTGGTGGGCTGCAGTTTTTGAAAACATGTAAACAAAGTCTGTAGATATGACTCTGGCATTTCTATTATTATTTTAACCAGGGGTTAAATTAGTCCAGGCTGTTGCTGCCATAGCCTAAATGTTTCATGCATGTTTGTAACCCTGGGCCTGTGCCCATAATGCCTATTTAATAATGGTCCAGGGCCTGGTCCCGAAGCCAAGTACACTTGAGCCCAAAGTCCGGTTCGTTTTGGTCATTGTGGTTGCAGATGGACTGTGCCCAGGCCAACTTGGGGAGGTGGTCTTGGGCACGATTCAAGTGGACTTTGGCACAGTTTGAATGAGATTTAAATTGCAATCACACCCCGATACGAGACAGAGAGTGATAAGTGATCAATCTTCGTTTTCTGTGTCCAGATTTAGTGATGGTCAGCTGTAGGAAACAGATCATGTGGCTCCAGCTACGATCCCCCTCAACCCCGCTCGTCTCTGTGGTTGAACATCGACCTCAGTGACCCCGTCCTCTGACTGTGATGGGGATCCTCTGCCTGCTGTCTCTCTCTGTCGTCCTGCTGAGTGGACTGAGCTTGTGCAAGAGCGGACCAACCCCCAGAATCTCCTTCAGCCTGGGTGAGTGCACATCCCAGATTGTCTCTATCCTTGTTTTGGATTTAAAATGAGTGTTTCTCAACAGATCTAGCATCAGGACACACCCCGACATTCTTAACAACAAGTCATGGCCCACATTTCTTAAAATGTTCAATTGTAAGTAAATGTTAAAGATGAGAAATGTGGCAGTTTGCACTTGAGATGGAAGAAAAAGTTTTGTCAGAACAAAGAAAAAGAGGCATTTCTTTCAAAATAAAAGTGCAGCATAGACTTTATACCACATCCACGACCCACTTTTGGGTCCCGACCCACAAGTTGAGAACCAGGGTTGTGAATAATTAAAGTCAACAGAAGTTAAAGACTAAGAGAAAATGGTGCACACGGTGCTCAGTCTGATTGTAATTGTTTTTAAAACTCCTTATGCTCTCACAGGGAGTCCTGGGAGACTTCTCTCTGGCTTCAGCAGCCCTGACGTCAGTAACACCACCACCCTGCTGCTCAGCCATGAAGGAGACGTGCTCTACGTGGGCGCCAGGGACGCCGTGTTAGCGCTGGATGTTAGCAACGAGGACGCTATCACGTTAAGGAGCAGGGTGATTACATACAGGATATTTCAGGAACTGAAATGAGAAAATTAGAACTTTGGGATCTGTTTGTCCACAAACTTTATTTCTTCACTTCTGAAATAATGATCAGGATCTGCAGAAACTTAATGATATAAAATGAAGTTTCTAATTGGATGTTTATGTGTTTGTTTCAGCTTGACTGGAGTCCATCAGAGAAAGATCTGGAACAATGCTCCATGAAAGGAAAGAAGATGGTGAGTAGATCACCTGTACAGCTGTGTTGATGCTGGCAAGATTAAACTTAGGATACCAACCAAACAAAATCATGATGTTAGTAATGTAGAGTTTTGACTTATAGTCCCTTTAAGACACTCAAGGTAACCTGTACTGAGCCTTCGCACGTCTGACCCCCAGAATATAGTGGCTTTCACTTGTTTGGATGCGCCCTTGGCCCTAGCAAGAATGGATGAGGTCACCTTTGGCATGATGCAATTGCTAGAGCACATGCAGGACCACGGGTGCACAGCATGGACATGACATAATCAATACAACCATTCCTCGAGACAATCAATAAAAACAATGATGAAGTTTCAGGAAGCTGTTTCTTAGCAAAATGACTCAAAATAAGCCAAAAGTACAGTTTAGGGATGTTTGTCTGATGATTGTTAAGTTTGATGCACATTGATACCCTTAGAAGTACGCCCTATCACTCTGAGTCCTTATTAGTACTACTGTTGAGCGTTTTCTGTTGCTTTGTGGAAAAACAAAAGGATTATTTACACTAGTGGTCTAAATTTAATAATTCATGCATTACAGGTCCATCTTAAAAAAAAGAGTATCATGTAAAAGATAATTTTTTTCTTGTGATTTACAGCAAAAAGTGAAACTCTATAAATTCTAGAGTCATCTCATACAAAGTGAAATATTTCAGTACTTTTTTTGTTTTAACCTTGATGAACACAGCTATAGCTCAGGTTTCCTGAGCCTTTATTCCCTCACTCTGGTTCATTATACACAACTGCAATCATAGGGAAGACTGCTGACTTGACTTTTGTCTGGAAGACAGTCCTTGACACCCTTCACAAGGAGGGTAAGCCACAGAAGGTCACTGCTGAAAGGGCAGGCTGTTCTCAGAGGCTGTAACAAAGCATACTCATAGAAAGAAGAAAGCTGACTGGAAGGGAAAAGTGTGGTAAGAAAAGGAGCACAAGTAACAGGGCTCTGCCTTCAGAGCATTGTCAAACAAAGCAGATTCAAGAACTTAGGGAGCTTCACATAGAAGAAGAATGAAAATATTTAGAGGCTATTAAAATATTGAGAGGCTAGGTATTCAAATAGATTATTATTGAAAAGACAGTAGCAAAAATGATTATGATTATAACCTTACACATTTGAACCCCAATTTAAACACAGATGTCAACATTGGATTCATATCTTTAACCAGAAGGACTTAACAGAAAGTTTGGGAGCACATTTCAGTGCCAGCCTGAACAGATGAGGAGGAAAACTGTCCTGCAACAGATAAAGCCAGACAACAGCTATAGAGCTTAATCTGAGTGCATCCTGACAAGCTAATACAATCATACAGAATCAGTCAAAACACCAGTGTTAATCAAACTCACTATTCAAACTAACTAATTTTTTTTTTTTGCATATTAAGGAGCTCTTGGTTTCCCTATATGTGGGAGTTTTTACAGGAATATGACTCATGAATATTCAATTCTGAAGGACCTAATACAGATCCCTGAGGTACACCATGTTGGATTATAGTGTAGTTCTTTTTGACTGATGACCATTAAAACCAATGTGTTGTCCTGATGGTTTACACTCATCTTGGTGCTGTTATTAAAACAGGGCAATGAGGCCAGCTGTGACTAAAATGAAGACTAACTTGTAACGTTTAATGAGTACAGAGGAGCATTATTTTTCCTTTAATGATTTGTGTGAATTACTTTTTTCTCTCTGACAGCAGATCTCAATTTTCCTACATTGTGTTCGTTGTGTAAATATTTAAGCTGAATCCAAAGGTCTGCTGCTGTCTCCCATTTCCTGAATGTTTGATTTGTCTGTACGTTACATAACTTATTTATTTTTCTTTTTTAAGTCCGACTGTCCAAACTTCATCCGGGTTCTTCAGTTCTTGAACAGCAGCCACATCTACGCCTGTGGGACATTCGCCTTCAGCCCACGCTGCACCTACATCGTACGTTTGTTCATTCACATGAACAAGGATATAAAACATCATGTCTTTTCATGTTACAGTACAAGAAATTCAATAACAGTATTATTCTAGTAAAAACTTAATTATATGGTTACTTGTTTGATTCTACAGCAACAAAAACAGATGACCCAGACACCCAATAATGGGCAATTTATATATTTTAATTAACAAAAGTTGAGGCAAACTGATACACACTGTATTTCACAAATACTGTATGTTGGCAATGTTTCAGTGATATTCAGACATTGTGCAGGAGCTTTGGTTGAAAATGTGACTAAACATCAAGTGTTTTTAAGTCTTTATTACTTTTTGATTCTTACAATTAAATCAATAACAGAGACTACATAGTAAGGAACATGTGATATCAAAAAAATACTTAAATTTGCGCATTTTCAGCTCATTTCTACATAATCTGAAACAGATTTCTTTGTTACATATTACAATATCACATAATATTTCTTTCTTTTTGTCCCTGCAGAACTCAGAGACGCTAACAATGAGCCTGAAACCAGATGAAGGTCGAGGTCGCTGTCCTTACGATCCCTACCAACGCAACACCGCCATTATTGTAGGTAAGACAACGAGACTGAAACAAAGACATCAAAAAAAATGTTGGTTTTTACTCACTGTATCTCAAGGTAGGGATGCACAATTAATCAAATATATATACTTATGCATTCAGGGTTTTGGTTTTCCTATGATTAAAAAAAAATGATTTTCTTGCAACTCCACTTTTAAATGTATGCTTCAACTGCAAAAAACAAAATCTGTATATCAGATCAAGCTCTCTTTTTATAAGCACAGGCCAAATGTCTCACTTGTGACTTAATAACAACCAGCATCTTTTTTTCCATTGGTAGTTTTAATGAATGCTTGTGACTAAAAAGTTGCGCCCTGCGCTCCTGTACATTTTTAGACGCACTCGTCTCTATTTGCTATCCTCATAAAAGTCTGAGCAGGGTTGCTTTGCTGAGATATTCATAAAAAACTGAAGATAAGAAAGAGAGTTTGATTTTACTGCACAAAGAGATGGAATATCGTCATAATAGGCTTCTCCAGAAATTACCAGAGACAGCGAGGTAGCATCTTGGCGCCTGTACTACTGTTAGCTTTGGAAAGGTTTCCTGGTCCAAACATTCATGGATGAATTAACATAGTCCTGCACGGATTATGATTTTTTCTCCTAATTTTTTTGGCTCTCCGGTCCAGCATTGACAGTGTTTCTGTCCCCCAGATGGTGAACTGTACACAGGGACAGTTGCAGACTACAGAGGAAACAGACCGGTCATCTCCAGACATCTGAGTGAGGGCCACCGAGTCGACCTGAAGCTGGATGACACGTTGGGATGGCTTGAGGGTCAGTCTGTAGTCTTTAATATCATGTATAAATCAAGAATGGATTCTGTTTGAGGATCACATGATTTTGTGGTGCTTCATGATGCAACATGCTAAAAATCATACATATTTTTATCCAACTAGAGATGCATGATATTATCTGGATAAAATATGTAAAAATCTCTGCATATATTTACAGCCGATATGTCGGTTGTATGCATTTAAAGTAAACTACAATTTCATACTAAAGTTGGGGCGCTGTGAAAATGCAGTAATTTTCAAATCTCATAAACCCACATTTTATTCACAACAGAACAGAAACAACATATCAGATGTTGAAACCGAGACATTTTACCATTTCATGAAAAATATTAGCTCATTTTGAATTTGATGGCAGCAACACATCTCAAAAAAGTAAGGACAGGGCAACAAAAGGCTGGAAAAGTAAGTGATTCTAATGGAAAGCAGGAAGAGCATTTTTAGGTAATTAGGTTAACTGGTAACAGGTCAGTAACTGGTAACAGTAACATGACTGGGTATTAAAGGAGCATTTAAGAGAGGCAGAGTCTTTCAGAAGTAAAGTTGGGTAAAAGTTCACCAATCTTTGATAAACGGTGCCTAAAAATTGTGAAACAAATTCAGAAAAATGTTCCTCAGCATGAAATTGTGAAGACTTTGAATATCCCACCATCTAGAGTATGTAATATAATCAAAAGATTCAGAGAATCTTGAGAACTCTCTGTGAGCAAGAGGTGAGGCTGGGTGTCAGTACTGAATGCTGGTGATCTTGGGGCCCTCAGGCATTTAAAACAGGACTGAGCTGTACTGGAAATCCCTGCATGGGTTCAGGAACAATTCCAGAAATCATTGTCCATCTACACAGTTGGCCGTGCCATCCACAAATGCAAGTTAAAGCGGTGTCAAGCAAAGAAGCCATAATTTGAACATGATCCAGCAACGCCGCTGTCTTTTCTGGGCCAAAGCTCATTAAAGTGGACTTAGCAAAATGGAAAACTGTTCTGTGGTCAGATGAATCAAAAGCCTGGTTCTCTGATGATATGAGGTTGCAGAGTGCCTATGGCGTGGGCAGCTTTCACATCCGGAAAGGTACCATCAATGCTGAAAAGTAGAAAAGGGTTTTTAGAACAGCATATGCTCCCATCTAGACATCATCTCTGTCAGGGAAGGCCTGAATTATTTCAGCAAGACAATGCTAAACCACATACCACATCCATCACAACAACATGGCTTTCCAGTAGAAGAGTCTGGGTTATATGTTTATGTTCTACTGTAAATGAAATATGGGTTTGTGAGATTTGACAATCATTAAATTCTGTTTTTTATTTACATTTTACACAGCGCTCCAACTTTTTAGAGAGAAGTTAGGCAAAAATGAGTTCTTAAATATCGAATATCAACAAAACCCTCTGACTTTTGTTTTAGATCCAACCTTCATCAGCTCTACCTTCATCCCCGATGAGGAGAAGATTTATTTCTTCTTCAGCGAGGTGGGCAGAGAATACGACTTCATCGACAAGTTCATCGTCTCCCGAGTCTCTCAGATCTGCATGGTGAGAAAAAAAAAACAGTGAATAAAACATCAATAGGTTAGGGTAGGTTTAGCCTACCCTAACCCTTATCCTGGCCAATAGTTGATGCTCTGGAGATCATTTCTGGACTTTTCTGGACTTTAAGGGAGATTTTACACTTGGATCATTTAAAGAAACTGCACTAAAACAAAGGGGAATTTTTCCTCCATTTGCCAGTTTTGTTACGATATATCTTAACACAGCCATGACACTCTGATGAGGAACACAAATAATGTGCAAAGCTTGTAAAAAATTCACAAAACCTTTGTGGAAATTGAAGAAGCTTGGATTATTCACAAGACAAGATCAAATGTCCATGCATTTAAAATATCCAGATTTCAATACAATATTGCTTAGAGGAACATGCCAAAACAAGAGATGACATGTCAAAATAATTAATCCTGCAGATCTTTGAAGTCACAGTTAGAGATGCACAGCTGTAAAAAATTAGGGTAGATACTGATGTTTAAAATGACAATTTGGCTGATTACTGATATGGATGCTGATGTTTTTATCTATAATATTCTGTATAATAAACAGTGATAATCAACCAGTCAGAGCATCTACAGGCGGCCTTACACCTAACGACTTTTCCTGGGCTTTCAAAGTTGCAGACAAAATTCCAAAGTCGGAGTAAAATCATGGGAGTCTTGCTTAAGTTGCAGCTCGCTCCTGTTGTCTCAGTCGTTAGGTGTAAGGTGGTCATAAGACTCGACTTGAGGCGTTTTAAGGCAGTCTGTCTTCAGTCTTTGCGTAAGTCCTAAGTCTGGTTGTATGTAAATTAGTATTCTCAGTGACGCGACTGTCCTCCACGACCACCGGAGCTGGTGTGCATAAGACAAGTGGTCTTTAGATGTGAGAGGGTCTCAGATGTCAGTATTTTTAGAGTCTTTTAAGAGTTTTAGTAAAGTCCGTAAGGACTGTAAGGCCGGCATCATAATCCATACCATGCAGACCTTTATTAACAAGTAGTATTTTTTATAAATTTGAGGATGCCGTGTTGGTTGGGTGTATTTTTAAAGCGTGCTTTAAACTTCACAGACGGTTTATAAAAAGGTTAGTAGGCTCTAAAGGACAGACTAATCCTCTTGACGTGTCTGACTCTGATGGAAAACTTCCAGGAAAGTTCCCTGAGAGCGGAAACCCAAAGACTCACAGACGTCTGCGGCTCTGGGACAACGAATCTGAATCAGCTGGAGACAAAAATGAAACATCAGGATGAAGAAAGAAGAACCTGAAGTTCACTAAGAATAGATTACAGCAGATGACAGCTCAAAAACACTCATTATGTACATCCTCTCTCTTCTGCACAGTTTGATCCATAAAGTGCAGCGCTCTGATGATATTCAGACATAAACAGACCCATAACGTCGTGGTGCTGTGTGTAGTTTGCTTTTTTTGTGTCTGAATGAAGAGGGAAGTTGTTTCCAGCTTAAGCGCTAACATGATTAGTCCACTTGTTTCCTATTGGTTGGTTCATTAAAAAAATCAAAGAGCAGAAGTACGTTTTGAGTGCACAGAACAAGTTTTGTACGCACACAGAGAAAAATCCAAGAGCATCCTGGGACATTTCTCAAAGTAGAATAAAGATTTTTTTTCTGAAACTTATGTAAAAATTCAGGCCTTATTTTTGCTTCTTCTATCTTGAAATAATATGGTTATTTGGAATTGCAGCTAAACATTGCTCATTAATAATATGACTAGAAATTACTCACCAATGGCCACATGACTGATTATGAGGCTGGGCTTGAAATATTGAAAAGCGCACTAAAATGAAGTCATGGGAAAAAAAAGAGATCATTACCAGAATAAATGTTGAGCTCACAGGTGTCAGCAAGCTGAGGTGATAATTCTGCCCCAGGTGTGAAGATGCGTAGATGGTGAGTGTGGGTGTTGCCGACAGTAGCAGTGATTGTGTATTGCTTTGGGTTGTTGTTTGGTTGTATGTAGCACCTTCCTTTCCTCTCGTTAATCAGAGCGACGTGGGCGGCCAGCGGACCCTGCAGAGACGGTGGACCACATTTGCTAAAGCTCAGCTGCTGTGTCAGGCGGACAACGAGCTGCCTTACAACGTCATCCAGGATATCGATACGCTCCCACCAGTAGAGGGTGCTTCTGCAGATGACGCGCTCTTCTACGGCATCTTCACCTCCCAGTGGTTAGTAACGTCATTTTATCCTGGGCTGTATGTAGCTGTATTATGGGTTCCCAATCAGGACTCGTCGTTTAAATTTTAATTATGTTTTTTTCATCTCACCATCATTAAAACAAGATAATCCTGATTAAACAATCACTTAAAACTAAATGTTGATCAAAGATGGATAATTTTACCAGAAGTTACCATATTTTGGTCCAAGTAAGAAAGAGGGGATTTTTTTTTTCTGAAATTGCACCAAAAATATAAAGCACTAAAATCACTGTAGTGGGTTATCTTCAACCCATGTAACACTGGCAAAAAAAAAGTTTCTTCTAAGTGTAAGAATTCTTGAACTTTGGGCAATCTGCATTGTTTGATCTTTCCAACATTCCTTCTATGTTTTTAGGTCCAAGTACTCAGGATGCTCAGTATTGTTTGATCTTTTTAGCATTTCTTCTACATATTTAGGTCCTTGAATTCAGTATGCTCAGTGTTGTTTCTTCTCTCTTTACAGGTCTGTAAACTCAGGACGCTCTGCAGTGTGCTCATTCCGTCTCAGCGACATCAAATCAGTGTTTTCTGGTAACTACAAAGTCCTGAACCGGGACACACTGCAGTGGAGCACACGGGTTCAGGAGAAGGTCGCCAACCCCGGAGAGGTAATGATCAACTGCTGATATGAGGAAAGCATGGAACAGGGAGAGACAGATCATTTAGGTCTGCAGAGGATGATAATAAGGAGCTTTAACTAGTTGAGCTCATACTCCTGTTAGTTTAAAGACTTTTTATTTTAACGTCATTACCCAGTCTATCAAAACTCAGGCTCTGTTTTCAGTGTATTTTCTTTTTTCATATTATGTTCATTAATTTTCCTCTTTTTGATCCTGTCCAGTCCCATCCCAGAATAACATTTCTTTATCTCCTTCTATGCGTGCAGTGCGGCCTTCACAACGCCTCAGATAACGCTCTACGTTTTGTCAAAGAGAACTTCCTGGCGGACGAAAGTGTGCGTCCTGTAGGACGGAGTCTGACGATGGTTTCTGCGGAGCACACCTACAGTCACCTGAGCGTGCAGAGAGTTCGGGCCATGAACCAGCGAGACTACACCATCCTCTTCCTGCTCACGGGTGCGTCAGTGCCACACAACACACCGCATTTTTTCACCTGGCACAGTCTCGCTCTGTCCTTCTTTCTCCCAGTATAACTGAGCTGTTTCCTTCTCTGTCTGTTTCAGAGTCTGGCTATCTTCACAAAGCCGTGCTGCTTCAGGGCGGGGCTCATATCATTGAGGAGGTCCAGGTGTTTGAGCAGCCACAGCCCGTCAAGAGTCTCAAGCTTGCCGTTGCACAGGTACGCTCCCTGTTTCTGATTTTTCTAATTTATATCCAAGCGGTAGTGGTGAAATCTTCTCCCTATGGAACAGCTGTTATCGATGTCCTGCAGCAGCCTTTAACCCAGAGTGACAGCAGAGGATTAAAGTTTAATGAAAATAAATAATTTTAAACTAAGCAGCATAGACTAACTTGAACTCAAACTAGCTCATTTTTTCTTACGGTTACACTTCATTTTTCTGCTAGTCTGTGTTGTTTCCTCCTAACTGTTGCCAACAGAAAATTTGTATAGTTGTTCTCACTTCCCTCTAACTTATGTTTTTCTTTAAAACAGAGAAGCATGAATGTTAGACAGAGGAAGTTAGTCTCTTCTCCTTCCTGCTAAACTGAAGTCATTATATCCTCATTATCTGTCGTAACTCTGACTCTGTGAACTTTAACAGATGTACAGAAGCTATTTTAGCTTTACATATGTTACATAAAACATTAAACATACTCCTGCACAGTGTTTATTATATTTTCAAGCGTTTAAGCATTTATGTCGGCTCCACACATACAAATACAGTTTTTTGTTTTGTTTAGTTTATGGTTTTGGGTAAGCTTGCAAAGCAGATAGATACGCCCATATACACCCAGCAGTGAGTTGTTTTCTTTTCAAAAACAACAACAGTTGAGTACTTACATGTCTATAGTTGCCATGTTTTGCGTTATTCCCCCAGCTCGATAGCTGCTATGGCACGTGTTTTGTTGCTCTGATTGGCCCGTAGAGATGTGACAGACAGAGCATTCATCCAATCACACTCCGAGTTCTTTTTCAAAGCCTCTGCCTTTTCTCAAACGTTTCCTATTGAAGCTTTCCCAGATGGATGTGTGAGATTTCTGCCTTTTGAAAATTTTTTAGTTTTTGTGAGATTGAGATTGTGTCTAGGATGTCTATGTGTTACAGATTAATGTAGGGGTATTGTGACAACCCTATTTTTGTCTTATTACAACCTTCAGGGGTCTGAAGCCAGCATAAAAATTAAATGTTTTAACCATAAAAATCCAAATCTCCACATAGAATCAATGTTTTCCCGATCATCTTTTATTTCTTAATGGTAGGCTGTAGAAAGTAGTGGATTTAAATTGTTTAGAATAGTCAAACAGAAGTTTCTCTGTCCCTCTAACCTTTCTTGAACTAGATATTTTAGACAAGCCTGTCTGGAGAGTTTGGAGAGGAAGTTTTTTTTGGGTTTGATTTTGTGATTTTTTTCTTGAAATGAATTTAACAAAATATAGTAAACCTTAATGCCGTTAATGGGCACCATGACATTACCTAGTCAGACTCCACAGTGTTCAGGTGTCTCCAGTTTTACTCGTCAGTCTTTGACACATCAGTATTTTTGATTTTAATCAGAGAGACTTTTAAAAAGCTATCTCATTTCTCTGATTTTACTCCAGCAGAAGACAAAGTATGTATAAGACATGACTATGTTTACATTAATGATCCTCCGTGTCCCCATCTGCAGGCAGTGATCTACGTGGGGACGTCGGAGGGCGTGGTCCGGGTTCCTACAGCGAACTGTTCAGTGTACTGGACGTGTCCTCAGTGTGTATTAGCCAGAGACCCGTTCTGTGGCTGGGATTCCAACATCAAAGCATGTGTGGACGTTTCCAATGCCAAAACCCCGCTGTAAGTACCCACTATCAACAATGTCTCATAAAGGGTCAATCAGCTTAGATTACAGCCACAAAGACCTGGACCCAGATGAGCAGAAGAAGATAGATTGATGGAACATAACTGTGCAGACACTAGGGATGTTTTTTTGCAGCAGATATTGATCATTTATGATTAAGATCAGCTGACACAGTACTGCTAGTTTTTAGTGTTTCATTCTTGCAACAGGTTTAGTCGTTGGGCAGTTTTCTGTGCTGTTTTTTTCCTATAATGGCATTGTAAACTTTATGATTAAGATTGAAACAAGATTTAAAGGTTTATGGATTAATCCCGAAAGGGTTGATAATGAAAATAATCCCAACTTGCAGTCGTGTCTCCAGCACATCATTTGATGGTCAAGTGATGATGAGTAAATCAGTGGAAGTTTTTCTCTGTCCGTTGTTTAGTTTTATTTATCATCTTCAGAGTTCAAGATGTGGACCGAGGGAACGTGGAGGAGGCGTGCAGCAGTGTGTCTCTAACACACAGAGCAAGATTCAGCCCCAGCAAACTGTCTGCAAGTAAGTTTGCAAATAACTTTGCACCTTTTTTAATTCCTAAAGTTTCAAGTTTTTTTTCTTGTGAATTAATAACTTTAAAATCAGAAATCTCATATATTTATGACTTTATAATCACAGAAAATACACTTTTTTTCCCAAAATGAATATACTTTTTATCATTAAATAACCCTAATGCACTGTCTACTTATCAGATGTCTTTACAGTGAAAACTAAAAAGGAATGAAAGAACGCTTGTGAACATCAATTAGCATGGTCACAAATTAGACCATAACACCAGCAGAGTGTTGAAAGCCCCTCTCATTCATGCAATGAGTTTGGTAGCTTCTGTTTCTGTCAGTGTGTCCATTTAAACAAAAACGCCCTTTTTCGCAAATGCAAATGCTGCAAGTCCACATGGCTCACTGTGTTTGTAGGTTAACTAGCTAAGTAGAGTCTTGGAGCAGTCCCACAATGCAAGGTGAGGCTTGTAGGCTAAGCATGGCACTGCTGACCTGCGCAGTGATGAAGCAGGCTGTTATGAGTACGGCCTGTCAGCAAAGCCAGTGATTCACAGGTGTGACAGCACACAGAGGAGTCTGGTATCATGACCACTCTAGTCAGGGGTTTCTGTGGTTCAGGGGTTCTCTTGTTGATGATTTAATCGTTCATGATAATGTGATCTTCTTTTATGGTGTAATATTGATGTCATCTGTCTTGTCAGCCTCATGTCCTGCCGGCGAACTCGTCTCCGTCTCCCTGAATGAGGTGGTGCGTCTCCAGTGTCCCCCATCCTCCCGTCTGTCCCGGCAGCAGTGGGAGCGTCCCAACAGCCGTCTGTCCCCTGACCTGTACCTTCACCTGGAGGATGGCAGCCTGAGCTTTGTGGCCACGCCCACCACACTTGGCCACTACCTGTGCCTGTCAGAGGAGAACGGCTTCCAGCAAACCGTGGCTATCTACCACGTCAAACAGAAGAGCAGCAACACACCACCGGCTCCACCAAGCTCCCACCCCGTCACTCAGACCGGGGCTGGGATGAGGCCAAGAGCGGGGCCCATACTGCAGGTGTCTGAGGGGCCGCAGAGGACAGAGCCAGGAACAGAAACTGAGCCCACGGCGCCCAGCACGGATGCCCCCAGCACGCAGACGGACTCAGACCTGCCGCCGTGGACACAGGAATCTGGACTTAGAGGGACTAAGCTGTGGGGAGAGGGACCTCTGATGGGATCCCGGAGCCCCTGTTACCTGAAGGAGCTGGTGGTGGTGTCAGTGTTGCTGCTGCTGAGCCTCAGCCTACTGCTCACCATGCTGCTCTACACTTTCAGACAGCGCTGCCGCAGCCGCACCAGCCCCCACTCAGCCACGCCCCCCAGAGATCGCAGGAGCTCCGTGGAGCACGAGGCTCTCCGGGGTCCCAGTAAACGCAACGGGAAGGCTCCACACAGCGGACAGGCGGGGGGGCTGGTCTGTAATGGGGCTTTAACGGGGTCAAACGGACACTTACCCAACACACCAATTTGACATTGGACTAACCAACAACTGCATCAACCACGGATGTAGCGAAACGCTGCATTTACAGGAAATGATCCACTTTTCATTTTCTTTAAAGCTCCACGTTTAGTTGACAACTTTTAGTGTCGACAAGGGCACACAGATCCACAAAGGAGTATGCATGCCAGGCCGGAGGTTGTCTGTTTGAGTTTCTCACTGTGTCCTAATGGCGTGCAACACAAACACAACGTCTTCTCTTAGGATGTCCTACTGGCCAGTCAGAGCTGCAGTCTGTCACCCTGTTATTGTTTTACTTCTCTGTCGCTAAGGGCACACAAGCGTCAGAAATTGCTGCACAATGGGCAGCATCTGACACTCATCGTCTACACTTCATCAGTTAAATATTTATGGCTCTGCTCTGTAAATTTCACTCCCCCCTTGTAAAATAAGACATCTAGTGCTTTTATTCTGAAGGGGGAGAAAAGGATGTCTGGTACTTTGTATTAACGACTGCTTAACAGCGGTGAGCTGAGTAGTCTTTTTTGTCATTATCATGAGTCCAAGTAACATTTCAACACCAACATGAATTTGATAAATGCTGCTTTATCTCTACTTTATGAAAAAAGCTTTCATGCACTGTGAGGGAGACAAGGAATAGAAAATCAAGACAATGTTCCTGTAAAACTTCTGGTAGCACACCCTAGATCAACATCCATGTCTTGTATGATGGCCCTGAAGGTAAAATGCTAAATTATGTTCCCCAAACATGTAAATATTAAATGAAGGAAGGGGGATTTTGTGAAATATAAAAACAATTTGTGACACAGGCAAAATTCATCAAGCAGTTGGTTTTATTAATTTAAGAAAAGTACTATTTGGACCTCATACAGTGCAAACATGACAACTTAAAGTGGCAGAGCAAAACTAGTTTTTAGTGTTTCATTGACTTATGGGAGCAATTTTATTTTCAGGAAAACACTGGCTACCCAGTGAAAAGAGCTCTGCTGCCCACTTTTGGGTCCCAACCCACTAGTTGAGAAACACTGCATTAATCATCAAAACATTTAGTGAAACACATTTTTTTTTGTGCCAAACAAGCAAAAACTCCTTCATGAAGGAAAAAAAAATTGTGACACACCAACCAGGAAATAATTTTTGAAACATTTCCTTTGACTTGAAAACATTTTATCAAACAGAAAACCATTTTATAAATACAAAAGTATTTTATGAAATGTTAAAAATATTTTGACACACAAGCAAATGTTTCCCAAAATACCAAACATATTGTAAAATTAAAATTTTATGAAACCAAAAAAAAAAACATTCACTGACACACAAACAAGAATTTTAAGGAACAAACATTTTGATGTGCAAAAAGATTTAATTCAAACATAATTTTAGTGACACACAAGCAGAAATCGTCAATAAACAGCAACATTTTTAGGGCATAAAAGTATTTGATAAATGCAAGAATATTTCCTGAAAGAAAAACATCATCAAGCAAACATTCCATATGGTAAAGAAAACTATTTTATGAATGGCAAAACATACAAAAACATTTTTTGATTCAGTGTTTTTGTTGCTTTTTTTTTAACCAATCAGCCAATCTGTTGTATTTTGTATAGCACCAGTTCAAAACAATGCAATCTAAGGGCAGTTTACCTTCAGGGCCACCACACTATGATTGACAGAAAGGGAAAGCAGCAATTGCACCCTGCTACTTCCTTCTGCATGGCTCACAGGTTTAGGTCACAGCAGTAGGAACAGTGCGTTTATCACCATCACTCATTTATGTCACACTCTGTTTGGACTCATAGCTTGTCTTCATACAAGTTAAGAAAATATCAATCCCCCACAGTGTGTGCAAGAGCGAAATGAGCCACAGAGACCAAAATCATTTTTATACTTGTCTTTAAACATGTTTTATTTTCTGCTGTGAAGTTTGACGTTTTAACATGGAGCTATATGGGGAGTGACTCACTGCAGGAGATGGCCTCTAGTGGACTAAAGAGGAACTGCAGCTTTTGTACACACGGCTGCGTTGACTTCATTTTGGAGGATTCTGATTAAATTTGTTACACTCACAGGGTTACACAAGAGAGGTGGGAGGAGCCTGTTACTGTTACCATGGTGACTGAAGGGGGGTTGTTGAAACAGCCAAAGACTTGGTACGCCTATGAAGATGTTAATAATGTTTATTTTAAAAGTGTTGTACAATCCTTTGGACCTAAAACACGATGATTGTTGTGATAGTACGTTGTGTCTTTTCACACACTCACTGATGGTTTTGTGCTTTTATCCAATGACACAAAAGGTACAAACTCACCACTTTCTAAACATTTTTATAGGAGAATCAGTGTTTGATATGACACCACAGACAGCCCACTAATAATCAGCTTTTATGAGATGAACAAGGTCAAACATGAACAAAAACTTTCTCTGTGAAAAGAAGAGCCAGCGTTTATTCTTGTTAAAGGTCTCCAAAATGTGACAAATTAAAAATATAATCTCTGCTCTTTGCCAATGAAAAGATGTGGTCAGCCGCAAAGTTTCCATGTGGATGTAGGAATGAGGAGCTGATCAATGAAAGGATCCATCAGTTCAAACATTAACAGAGCTGTTACCTGATCATGGAAAGTAAATTAAGCAGATTTCTCTGTAGGTTTTGAATTATGCCGCCAATGTTTTTAGATTTCAGAGAATTTGTTCTCAAGCACAACGGCATAAAGGATTGTTTTTTATGTATTAAAAGATCTTTAAATGACAGAACCAACTGTTTCTTAAAAACCCTTTCAGGGTTGAACCACTATTCTTCATTAATCTTGAACCACTCATCTTCATTTATCTCTTTGTGTTGTCTTGGGTGGTGAAAGCAATCATTGAGATATAAAAATTTTTATATGAAGGTCTGACTGATCGTCCATGTGCTGCTCTTCACTGATTGGTACGATTGATATTATAATATGATTAAAACATTGAACTTCTGTCCAAACTCTGTGGTGAAAACTGGAATAAAAATATGAAGATGTCATTGTGTCTTTGTCATTTATTCCAACAAAATGTGATGACAGTGAGTACACTGAAGTACTGATTCAATATGAGAAAAAAATCTCACGAAAATCAAGTTCAAATCAACTCAGAGTGTCAAATCTAATCTAAGCTATAACAAATGTTATTTTATGGCCTAAATATTGAACTCATTCCTCAGATGTGTGTTTATGTATATATGTATGAACATACATATGAGGAACAACCATCAGTATTCAGGACATACTGATGGTTGTTCCAGCTGCGTCTTTCTGACCTGAACTGGGATAATTAACTTTTTTTTCTGTGACAACATGAAGTGGAACACAGCTGAGACAACAACACGCTGACAGAAGAGTGGGATTGTAGGGTAAAAGTAAAAAATGTTGAATTAAAATTTAAGAGCTCTTAAAAACAGGAACATTTGCTTTCAAATTAAAAATAATGACTGAATTGTCATCCTAGATTTTGTTTTAAAAGGCCTTGAAATTAAAAGCTATATTTAAAGGATTATCCTTTTCTGACATTGAAAAAACCCACAGAGCTAAATGTTAAAAATCCAGTGGCATGATGAGGTTAATTTAAAAAGGATGCAACAACAGATGAACCAGTGAATAAAAGTATAACAGGGTAATTTATTGGCGTAAAAACTATTGTGGCAACTGTGTCTGAGTGATCACATCTGCAACAGAAAACAGGCTCTGTGAGGTGTAAATGACTTGGATGATTTAATGTGCTGGACTAAGTCATCAATACAACAATACAGCTTAGATTTGATGGGTGGATGAGTTTTTAAATAACAAACATGAAACTCTAATATACTGACGTGTTCCGTTCATAAAAGGGCAATCTTCCGTCACGTTCCTTCAGAAACCTGTTTGTCTTTTGGCGCCATCACGTGGCCAAAATATGTAAATACAAAAAATATTGACAGCTCAACAAAGTCCCATAGTGACCTAAGTAATTCCGTCAACAAACTCTATGAACAGTATCTTTGAAATTAATGCAAAGGGTACTTTTTTTTCAAAATGTTGAAAAAACACAGCCTGAATGTTAAATGTTTGGTTTTATTGATCATTTATGTATCATGTATCTGTACCTGTTTTATATCACTTTTGACTTTGTATGGCTGCTACCTTGGCCAGGTCTCTCTTGTATAAGAGATTTCTAATCTCAATGGGACTTCCTGGTTAAATAAAGGCTATAAAAAAATAAATAAATAAACCTACATGTCACCTATTTATCATTTATTTTGTTTGATGTAGAGAGCTGGTGCAAGGTTTAACTGGAAATAAGACTGCTGTTTTTTTACACTGTTAGAAGTTCCCTCCTTGGTTGACTTCTGATCCAGTCACAACAATTCCTCCGCTACCACATATGTCAAAGCTACCAATCATGAGTGAGCTCATCCATTGGGCATTAATGATGTTGATAAGATACCATTTCATTTTAACATGTAACAAACATCTTGGAGAAAAACAATTCCATTTGTGTAGCGTTTGGCAGAGCCACAGTCTTCAACAGTTTTACAAAATGTTTCCCAGAATCTAATTCAAAGGTTGGCTGTGTGTCTCTTCTGAACTCATTTTGCATATATATTTATTTTCCCAATATTGTAAATTGTTCAATTTTCATTTTTTATTTGATTTTTTCTGTATTTTACTAAGGCAGCTAGCAACCTCCTGGCGGTCCCAACCTCCACTGGTTATCCCTGTATTAAGGAGGATTTTACTCTGTTACTATTGCACCCGGTCTCCCCTTCATCAATTTTCGACTTTTTATACGTATGCAACGTTGTGACGTCACGAGCTCCGCGTGCAGTCCGCAGTGTGAGAGCTGCAGACAGAAAGTAGTCCGGTTCTGAAAATACTGCAGTGAGGGCGGGAACACACCCAGCAGCATCTGCACCGAGCGGAGACACAGCCGCAGGTAAGTCCATCTGGCCATCCGGTCTGCACCGCTGTTCGTCCTGGGACGTTAACTTAACCCGGGATAGGGCGGGCTGACATTGAGGCGTCCCTGCTGAGGAGTTCGGTGTTTTACTGTCTGGGACGATGGTTCGGTGAGGTCCCGTCCCTCCTGAGAATGACGAAGGGCCTTAACATGAAGGCTGCATTAGCCTGGCTCGGCTCAGCTTGGCCTGTCTTTGCTTTGGTGTTGAGTCAGGACTCTGCTCCATCAGCGCCTCTCTGCTGCAGTCTTCAGGGACCACTTGACTAATTTTAGTCATTTCATTTATGTAATTCAGCTGTAAATATCTGCCTGGGTATGACTAACTCAGCAAAAGTTTGTGTTTATACTGTATGGAAGCCCTGAAGGTCAACTGTAAAATGTTTTCTTTGACACAAAAAATCTGACAGAACGAAAGAATATATATTTCAATGCAAAAAAAATGTAGACATTATTATTTTACGAAACGTAGGACTTTTAATGTTGTGCAGTTGAATGTTTTGTTTTTTGCATGGTGCTAAATAAATATTTGTCACATTTTGCTTCCCATCAAATATTTTTGCTTTTAATACATATTTTTACATTTCATTAATTTTTTTGTATTTTATGAAATATTTTTTCATGTTTTAAAATATTTTGGTGTTACATTTTTTCATATAATTCTTGTTTTTTGTTTATGTATTTGTTTGTTTGTTTGTTTTTTGCATTGTAAGAAAGACTTCAGCTTTTACTGCTTTTTGGGGATAATTTTGGATTTAGATAATTAATTTTATGTATCATATTACATTTTTGTTTGAATACTTTTTTGTCTTTTTAATTGCACTTTGTGAATTTTTTTTTTTTTTTGCATTTACACCTTTATTAACTTCTAGTAACATAAATATCTGTTATTGCATATATATATATATGTTTAATTTTTTATTTAAAGTTTTTTTTTTTTTATGTTTTGTGAATTTATTGAAGTCTTCATTGAATGTTTTCATTGCATATATTTGCATTTTGTGAAATATTTTATATATTTTTAATGCTTCGTAAAATATTTTGAATATAATGGTTACTTAATTTTTCATGAAATATTCTTGTGGGCTTTCCAAAATTTATTTAATGTTTTTTTTTTTTTTTTTTTTTCATTTTGTGAACCACTTTGTGCTTCGTTAATAAATGTTTTGTGTTTTGAAAATTTTTTTGTCATGAGATTTTTTTAACATGAAAAAAGTTTTTGAATATGAGAATTTTTCAAAATATTTTTTCACATATTGATTTAGTCAGTGAAAGGTTTTTGCATCCCTGAAAATATTTTTGCACTTGACCTTCAGGGCCACCATATATTTGCCTGCAGGCTGACATCATAATGTCCCCGTCTGAATCTGGAATATTCATTGAGTCAGGACATGAATATTTAACTTGCCTCAGTGTGATGTTTTTGTTCTATAAGGAGGCAGAAATATTGAATTTTGCTGAGTCATTCCAGCAGGTTCGGGTTTAACGGGATCGTCCTTCAGTGCCGACATGTTGGCTGTGCTCAGCAGCTTCTGATGCAGTCTGTGTGAGTGAATGATGCTGCAGTTAAAACGGCCTGCTGCTCTTGCCTTTTTACTCCAAACATGATGATACTCTGCTGTACAGGTTACCAAACTTTGGTTCATGGAGAAGGAGAGTGTTACAGCTAAATCACCCAAATGATTTTGACAAAGACTCTTCCTTTACTGGTATTGAACCTGGTGATAAACAGCTCCATTTCCCTGACTTTTAGTAGATCAATTCAAATTGGCTTTACTCTATGTTTTTAACCATTCCTGGAAAAGGATGTCTGTGTGTCTCTGTGTGCTTGCACATTAATACACAGTATTACATATATATATTGCTGAATGTGTAATTTCCTGTGTGATATAGATATGTGCCTACAAGAAAATGGGGGCCAATTAGCCACACGCTAAGGGGCCTCTTTAACAACTTTTTACCCCCATGGCGGCATAAATATGCTTTTAAAGGACACACTGATACACTATTTAGCTAATAAATCTTGCAGTGTACTGGTTAGATTGGAATGACCACTGGGGGCCTAGACTGGCCTGCATGCAAAAGGCAATGATGGAATGTCATCATTTGAAGATGATGTCATCCTTTAAGCTTACCAAAGGCTGTTAAGCCTGACATCATCATCAAAGACAGAGGATGGAATGTTCATGAAGCTGGGGATGTTGGGGGCTTTTCCCCACAAATTTAGCCAAATAGTAGGCCATAGCTGGCAAATTGTGAAAAAAATGGGTGGAACTTGGGAGCAGCGAGGGTTTCCCTCACCAGTTCCAAAAGTTGACAACAAAGCAGATTAGAGGCTAGCAGTGCTTTTTTAACAGCTTTCCTCCCTCATGTTGTCATGCTGCCAAACCTCATGGGAGTGTTGGTGCTCGAAGATGATTAGAGAGATATGAGTTAGAAATCAGACCTTGAGATGGAGCTGAAAGAGGAAACAGATGCTGCTATTTGCTGCTGTAATACTTTAATCTTATTTATTAGGGCATTATGAATCCAGATATCATTGTTATTTTAGTGGTAATTATGTTTACTATTTATGTTGATGTCCCAATTTAGTAATCTAAAAAAAACACAACAATGAAATCCTCTAGTCAAAATGTTTGTTTCATAGCATTAACAAAACAGCACCACCTAGAGTCCAAACAAAGAAGTCTAACCCAGTCAAGCATGCCTTTATTGTTGTAATAACACAGGTACATGTTCAGTTCCTCTTCTTCTACCTTCTTTCATGTCTTTGAGCAGCAAAATGTCTCAGAATGATAAAGATCCGGTGCCAGCGCCGGTGGGGAATCTCTCCCCGGGACAGCTACAGAGTCTGCTGAAGATGGAGCCAAAGACCCTGGGAGTATGTCTGTAAAACCATTCATACTGCGTGAAAAATGGATCCAGACTCATATACCTCCTGTTTAACCTTCTCTCTTTTCCCACCATCAGGCCATCCAGGTGGTCATTGGTGGTCTGATTCTGTGTCTAAGTGCATCGGTGCTGCAGGTCCACGAGGTCCACTTCACCGGGGATGTGGCGCTCTTCCTCATAGTGGTCGTAGAGGTACATTTCCTATATTTTTTTTTCAGACATAACTCGACCTAAATTCTATCCTGTAAATACAAAATACCAGAAAACACTGAGCCTTTTACCCTCCAGGTGACATTGTCTGGGTCCGTGTTGATCCACAGCGCCAGAAGGCCGACCCTCCTCTGGGTGAGTCTGATCACATCAGAACTTGGTTTCACTATGACGACCATTCATTATAATAAAAAGAACTGTTCATTCACAACACACAGACCTTATCCATTTACTGTTAACACTTGGTTCCTGACATGGAAGGGCAATCATTTCTGAATATTCAAAGTGACATTTACTGACTAAAAATGTGAGATTTCATGACATTATTATCTAAATTTAAAACTTTAATTTTCCATATTTTTACCAGGGTCTGTTGTATGGTACCACCAGCAAACAGAAAGAAACTCAGGAGGATTTCATGAGCAGATTAATTTAAAAATCAAACTTGAGTTGTAACTCTGAGAACATGCCATGTACAGTAAAGATTATCTACGCACCACCATTGTCGCTGCCTTCAAATACTACTCTAAGTTTGAGGGGCTAGCATGCATTACATTTCCACCACAAAAACCTTTAAGTATGCACAAAATGTCTAAAGTCTTTCATGTTTTCACCATTTCTTAACAGGGGCATGGATGTACAGTGCTTTGAAAAAGTAGTCACCCTTGCTGATTATGCAGATTTGTCACATTTAAATGTTTCAGATCATCAAACTAATTTAATATGAGACAATGATAACCAGTGTAGATACAAAAGGCAGATTTTAAATATGATTTATTAAGGTAAAAACTCTTCTTTGTAGAGCTGGTTTACTTCATCCATATAGGAGGGTTTTTTCCAGCATGTTTAAAGTCATGCCACGGCATCTCAATCAGATTTAAGCCCAGACTTTGGCTAGGCCACTCCAAAACCTTAATTTCTTCAGTCATTGAAAGGTGGATTTGCTGGGGTGTTTCAGATTACAGTCTTGCTGCTTAACTCGGTAGAAAAAGAAACACATGCTCTGCTGGTGTGATTTTTGCTGCAATGACTCTTTAATACTGTAGCCTTTTATCGTCTTTTCAGGTCAAAGTTGTCCTGATCCTTCATCTCATCAGCGCTGCATTCGCCACAGCTGCTCTAGGTCTGATGTCCAAACACCTCCCCTACCGCCAGGACTCGTACCACTGTGAACACTGCCGCAGGCTCGAGCTGCACGCTGTGGTAATGTCTTCATGATATGGTCATCACTTTGATTATTAGACTTCATTAATCACCTTGAAGGAATTCCTAAAAAGGGCCAAATCAGAGAAGATAGAGAAAGAGGTTTTTAGGATGTTATAGCCACATCAGATTACTGAATTACATCTTTACAAACCAACCCGGATAGTTAGTGAAACTTAAGCTCACTGGATAAAATAATCATCAAATTAATCAAACTGTTTTCATAAGAGACTACAGGTGCACTTCCACTAAGCTGTCCAGTTCTGTTTGGTAAATTCTGATCTTATTTAAGTTTTTCTCCTTTGTGGTCAGACAGGTACACTTGCACCCTCAACAAAAGGATTCTAGGAAATAGGAAGGTGCAGATCAGTTAATTTGGTACCTTTCACAACTTTTGAAAATGTAAATGATAGTGTACTGTACCAAACCAAACCTGGTGGAGGTGCACCATAAGAGTCTTGTCTGGTGCAAGACTGAAACAATGTTTGCAGGAGCAAAAAAGAGTTCCTATGTTTTTCAAATAATCATTCTGTATGTGGTTAGCTGCAGTGTTTAAATATTTTACCACATATTACAAGAAAATAATATCCTAGGGTTTTTGAGATCATTTCACATCTCAGTGGAGTTACTGCAGGAAACTGCCATTTTACTAAACACCAGAATTTCTAAAGAGTAGGTTAACCGTTTGTGTACATTTTGGCCTGTTGATTATGGTTCTACAACAAATCCTAAAAAATGAAAGCAATTTGGTTAATGTGTAAAAAGTATGATGGGATAAAAGGAGGCTTTCTTATTCCTGGTTGAAAATGTATGAGCAGAAGTTTAAAAAATGGTCACTAATAAAGGAAAATTCAACATTAGAAGGATAAAAATGATACAGAAAAGCAATACAGATTCACAATCCAAATGTCCAAATTAACAGTTTTCATTTACCCCTAAACCAGTCAACTTTTTTGGTGTTTTGGTTGTTGTTGTTTTTTGTTTTTTTGTTTTTTTTTTTCCATTAAAATTGCATTTGGGCAGCTGAAAATACCAAGTCTTGAAAGCGGGTTCAAACCCTACACAAAAAAGAGAATAAATTTAGAGAAAGTGTTGGCTTGGAGCAAGCAGCACAAACAGAACTCAGAAGGCTGCCACTGTTTTTGTAGTCCACCTACTAGCAATCTAAAGAGCAGAAAGCCTCCATTCTCAAAGGGTTCTGTTTATTGATTGAATGGAGGCATTGCTGTTTTCAGAAGTTCTCAATTTGGACACCTTCTTAAAACGTCCTGTTGTCAGGCACCAGGAGCACCATCATTGAGTAAAGAAATGGTCAAAACTCCACAAAAGGTTACAGTTTTAGGAAGAAATTGTTAGGTCACACAGCCTTGGACAAAATAGTTGTTGATGAGCTTTCTCCCTCAAAGAACTTAACGAAGATCAGTCTGGAGTCCTTATTTGTTAAGTGACCGCAGGGGTTGGTGTCCCTTGCCTCAGGACCCTTTGGCCCCAGGGTTTGTACCCCATGCCCTTAAACTATATCACATGTAGACACCTACAAATAAAAGACTCGTGTAGGAGAGTACTTCTGACATTGCAGCTGTTAGACAAGCGTTATGTATTATGAAGGCATCAAGGAAAAGGCCCTTAGGACTCTCTGCGCCGGACTAGGAGGAAATCCCTGTGCAGCAAACATCACTGGGGATACTGAGTTGTTGACAACTGGTTCTCAACTGTTTCGCCTCAACCTGAGGCAGTTGGTCTGAGCTGGCACCTGGAGAAACGGTACATGGAACTGGAGCAGGCCTGGACAATGGCCATTAGGAGGACCTAGCAGTCCAGGGCCAAGGTTGACGTGGTGAAGAGCTGAATTGGTATATGACTGCCCCTAAGGCCTGCTCCAACCCACCAGGTCCTGGGTGCCCAGTATGTGTAAAGTGCTCAAGGTGACCACAAAAGCACAGCTGGTGCTGCTGTATCAAGAAGCTGACCCTTCCCATCCTCGCTATCCTGAGGACATCAGCAGTATCCACACAGTCCAACAACGATACCCAGAAATGCACAGAAGGGAAGTCTTGACTAAAGAGTCAAGCTGGCGCCTTTGGTCATCAGGCAGCGTCCAGGCCTCACATGTATAATAAAACTGGAATGACCAAGGACTGAAAGACTCTGGCCACACCGCCTTGAACCCATGGCCCCATGAGTGAGTCCAAGTCTGCAGTTGGTTTCAGCCTTGCAGTTATGGGATTGATGGATTACGTTGCCTAGGTAGGTGAACTGCTCTACAACCTTCACGCTATCACCGGTCACATCCAAGGTGTCCCTGAATGCCGGGATCTTTGTTTTGACCCAGAAGACGTGCATTCCCACAGTTTCAGCCTCCTCAGTCAGCAAGTTAAGAACCCACGAGAGGACATCTACAGTCTCTGCAAGGATCACAGCATCATCAGGGTCTAAGTAGCTTCTCCCATATAGTCATTTAGCCTCGGACTACAGACATCATGGTATCAGCTAAATACACATACTAACAGATAGCAAAAAACGAGCTGACGCTAGCAGAGTCATGTTTATACAAAGTCCAGTTATATGGGGTGTCAATAGTATAGGTTTTATGTCTGCACACTCCATGAACTGAGGCTGTCATCCTGGAAGCAGGCTGCGTTGGTTCAAATCCAACCTACAGTTCCTTTCCTGCATGTCAGTCCCCTCTCTCTCTGTGTCTCCGGGTCCAATACAGTCCTATCCTCTCTATAAAGGCAAAAAAAAAAATTTCCAAAAATAGATTTAAGAAAATAAAAAAATCCAGTCATATTACTGTACTCTGTCATAGGACATGGTTCTGTGGCTTCTTATCACCCTCTGATTGCCAACAAATGCACATTGTCTTTGTGGGAGAGGGAACAGCTCTAAAGTGTTGTTACAACTACAGACCTGTAGTGGGTGCCAAAGAGAGCCAGTCCAAATTCCTACATATTTTTGCTTAAAGGTAAAAGCTTGGACATGTTTGCCCAAGGATGACAGAAACAATTTCATCTGATAATGTTGGTGTGTTTCATTTTGATCAATCAACTAATCACTGCAGCTATAATCGGGGCACATTATTGATTTTTCCTTTCTGTTATGAGGAAACAGACTCCATGTTTTTTTGTCTGTTCACTGCAGCAACATTGTTTCAGGAAATGCACCGGGCTGATCGAGCAAAAGTGTAAAGTAAGTGACATAAACTTTGCTCTGATAGGCTATTTCTACAGTGTTTGATCATCATTTAGTAGGCCACATCATCAGACCGTGGATCCTCCATCCTCATTGTGTTTTTTTCTCACTGATTTCTCCTCCAGCTGCTCATCGATGGGATCCTCTGCACGCTGGTCATCTTCCTAGTCCTGGAGCTGCTGATCTGTATCACCGCCATGCTTTTTGGACTCAGCGTCCTCGCTGCAGGAGGGACAAGGGTGAGCTCTGATACCCAATACGTTTCATATTTCACCTCTAGAGGGAAGTACAGCACACAGACTTTGGTTTAGTCACATTTCTGACACTGACCCCAACCCCTAGATTTACAGTGGCCTGATAAAACAGAGTTACAGTTGTGGTGTTGAAATCTTCCCCTTTGAAATGTGAAGACATCATCCATAGTTCTTGGCAGCATGTATAGAAACAGACAAGACGATAATACAAATTTGTCATTTCTACTGCGAGTGTTTCTCAAAACTCTTGTTGTCATTTAAAGTACAGATATTATGGAAAATAAAGATCTAAGATGGTTGTAATTTTCAGTCTTTATTTTGAAAAATTGAATAACATATTACCAATATTTGGCACATTTTTTCCCTCTGTGCTATGCTTTGCTCGAATAAACCTATGTCTAATCAGACACTGTAAGTATCTCTGTTTCCTTTAGACTCCAAGCCAGAGACCAACCTATCCACAGAGCCGTCCTCCACATGTCACACCAGTACCCACTCCTCAGGCCGCTCAGCCTGCCCCAGTGGTACAGGCCATTCCAGCTGTTCATGTAGCTCCAGCTGCAGCTGAACCGTCCCAAGTATGATGTCTCCTCTGGTACTTTGTTTTGTTGTATATCCCACTCCTGCTGAATTTCTGACCATTACCACCACTCTGTCTGCACCTGTACAGGTTCTCACTATTCAATAGATGGATGGATGGATGGATGGATGAGGGAAGGATGGATGGTTGCAGGGATAGATGTCTGAATCAGTGTTAATTTTGACAGCACTTTACAATTTAGTTATAGTTATAGTCTTTTGCCAAAAATATCTTTTAGTTTTAGTCATAATTTTGTCATCTAAATTGTTTTAGTTTTAGTCTAGTTTTAGTTGACGAAACTTCCCAACATTTTAGTCGATGAAATTTACAGTAAATTTAGTCGACTGATTGGATCTCTTCCCAACTTACCCCGCCACCACGCAGCAAAAGCAGCTGTGATTGGATCTCCCCTGTATCTCATCCCACCTTTCCACACAGCCAAAGTAGCTGTGATTGGATATATGCCTAACTTGCCCCTACTTTCTACATGACGAAATTAGGTCTGATTGGATAAAGTCTCTGTCAAACATTTTCATCTAGTTTTTATTTGTTGACTAAAATGTCAGTTAATTTAGTTTTAGTTTTTGTCCATGTGCACTTGTTTTTATTAGTTACTGTCTCATTTTCGTCAGGGGAAAAAGGCTATTAACGAAAACTATAAAGAAAATAATTAGTCAACAAAATTGACACTGGTCTGAATTAATGGATGAATGGATGGATGGATGAGTTTATGGACGCATGGATGGACGGGGTGGGAGAAAAACTCAATACAGCATAGTATCATGATATTTTGTCTGGTGATATATTGTATCATCTCTTCCACCAAGTATCGATTTTTTCAATTAATTGCTAATATGAAATGACGTCTGGGATAATGGAAAAATAAAATAAATAGTTTGGACAATTGTTTGTCCAGGGAGGTCGGCAGAGGTGACAGTCATTGAGCAGGAGAAAGTTAGTACAACAAACATGGCAGCATGTTTCGTGATAATATCGTATCGTGGGGCCACTAGTGATTCCCACCCCTAATGGATGGATGGTTGGATGGATGAGGAAAGGATGAATGATTACAGGGATAGATGTCTGAATTCATGGATGACAGACAGATGGATGAGTTTATGGATAGATGGCTGGATGGATGGATGGATGGATGGATGGATGGATGGATGGATAATGAAGGATGTATCATACCAGGTCGAGATGAATTAATTAATGGATAGATGGATGCATGGACAATGGATGGATGGACGGACGGCTGGATGGATGTAAGCATCAATTTTTCTAGCTCTGTTTCCTTCTAGCCAAAGGCTTAAATAACTATTGATGTCCACTTCCTACTGTCATCCATGGAATCAGAATATTCAGAAATCTTTGATTTTTGTTTCGTAAACGTGGCCATTATACTCTTTTGTTTAATGTGACCCTTTTATTATGCCCCCTTTGTTGAGCAAATTCAATATGAGTGAAGATAAAATATTTCCTCTTCTCTGTCAGCAGGTTGAGGTTGTTGTGACTGAACCAGACTCTGACCAGGTGGAGGACATCTCGACTCCACCCACTGAGCCCCAGGTGGAGCCAATCGAGGCAGTCCCATAATGCAAAAACACAGGCTGCTGTGGTGTCATGTCAGGATGTAAAAACAGATGTCAGGTTACCATATTTATTCAGCCGCCATTTTTCTGTGATAACAAACATGGAGGATGCCGTTCTACTGGTTTGAAATAATAGAAATGTGTGAAAAACGTTTATCTTAAAGGCTGATGAGAGACACAGCCCCGTGTACCACTTCGGACAGTATAATGTAGGAGAACCTTAGCCGCGGCTCTCTGCTGGGCCCAAACAGTGTTTCTTAACTGGACTAGCCAAAGGACACAACACTACCTTAAGGGGAAATCAGGACCCAAATTTATGAAATTCTTCAACCACTTAGATCAACAACTATCAAAGATCTACATGAACACGGTCTGCCTGTTCTTTTTACTCCTTACATGACACGACTACAGTGTCCAATGTTCAGATCAGTATAAATATATTATGGTATGGGATGGATCAGTGTTAGTAGAAATGTTTATTTATTCTTCCACTATAAATATGAATAGAAAATAAAGTAGCTGAGAGAAATTTTTATGAGACAACCACAGGCAGCAAGAAAGTCTTTGTCAGTCTGTGTACTTCAAGGCCAACAGATCTTTAATTTCAGATGAGAAATACAAAATCAAGAAACAAGCTGTTTCCTAGTTTCTGTTCAAATAAAGAAAACCAAACTGCCCATGGCTTTTCAAGCCGTTCAGTTTAAGGTGAGAATAAAAAAGAAAACAAAATGAAATTGGGTTTTTTGTTTTCCAAACAGAAAGAAATCATTTTTTTATGATCAAAAAAGAAAATCAAAGAATAAATCACAGGGGCTTTAACATTCTTTTTTTCCCTATTTGTATGACCTGGTGCAGGTGCTGTGAGAAAAGGATGTTATTTCACCAGTGTTTTGTTCTTTGATCCCCTTTTTTTTATTGGAACATAAAAACACTAAGATGAAAAACATTTCAATTTGTTCATTTCTTAATAAAAAAAAATTGCCAGTGTTTTGTTTTCTGTTTTTTTTTTCATTCTTATTTTGAAATGAGCACTGTGGGCAGTTTTAATGTTTGTGTTTCATAATATTAAATAGTCATTGTGAAACATTTTGTTTCTTCATCTTGGTTTTCTCATTTCTGATTAAAAATCCATTAGCGGTAAATACACTGGCATTTGTATGTGTGTATGGAATATTCACTTTACTTGTATGGCGTGCTCACTTTGTCTTCTTTAGATTTCAAATGTAACCTGGTGCTCAAACATCTGAATCCTCAATTCCCTGAAACACGTCTGACTGTTGTAACTGTCTTTTTTGGGTTAAGAACCAACCTTTACGGAGTTTATTTTATTTAAACTTGTCTTAAAGCCATCCTATAGTATTACAGCCACTAAGCCAGTCCAACCTGCAGTTTTTCAAATATGACCAGATCGCAGCATGCCAGGGTTTTGCTCCAACCGATGGCACACAGTTTCGCCCACTAACGCTATTGCGTGCCAAGGAACGCTGACCTCCGGAGTTATGTATATTTATCAGACCCTGAACCCATGTGGGGTTGCCTGTCAGGTTATCCCGGCCACTTTGGTGACCCTATGTAACCTTGAGCTGATTGTTCGCCCCCATGGTGTTGATGTCTCATTCGAATGTCTGTCCTGTCAACTTTTGATGGCGCCTTTTGTGCCTACCATGGTGACCAGGGTAGCACTTCTAGTACGCCCTGGAGACAGATAGTGATGTGCTGTGGAAATATAAAGACGGACTAAAATTGGGCGATTTATTGTGCAGTGTGCAGCAAGGAAGGCATGCTGCACAGATGAAAATATGTGGAAATTGCACAGTTAAGTTCCCATTAAATCATTTAAACCTTTTTTTGCCTCGTAATTTTTGTACCTAATGAAATGCTTTATTCAGTCTTCATGTCCTGCCCCCGTTGTTTACAAAAGTCTCACTGCAGTCCTCAGTGTTTGTTCTCAATTTTAGCACTGTTGGCTACTAAAACACCAAATATCCCTATTTAACCCTCCTGAGGTTTCTCTTTTTAAAATTATGATTTTTTTAAAATCTGCATTATCAAACACTTTGTTCAGTCATGGGGACTACACTCCATGGGGTTGGTATTTGAATAATGGAAGCAAAACATTGTCTGATATTTGTCTTGAATCCTACCTTTCTCATTATGAACTCTGTCATAAATTCTCTGCCTTATATGATCACGATAAAATATTAATGAATAATAGCAGAGACAACAGGATAACTATTGAATGTTTGGATTTAAAAATGTGATAAGAAATCAATTGTTTTTTTCAGAAACAGGCCAGTAAAGATGCAATCGTGTACATCTATGATGGAGTGAAAAAGCTAAGCTAACGTGTAAACAAGGTTTATAATTGGACGTTTTTCCTTCAGAGGAGTGTTAACACCGTTCTGTGCTGGTTTTATCGTTTGTAGAAAACACAGGATGGCATGATTCACTGTAAATGAATGTATTTGAATCACTATTAATAAAGATAATGAACAAAAAATTATTCAGTGGAAATGTGTGTGTCACCTACTTTTGTACTGCTTTGAAAAACAGAAGTAGAACGGCTGGTGGTTTAACTTTTCCACCAGGTGTACAGTTATCAGACAGTGAGAGTACACTGATGGATTAAGACTGGTTTTAGACCCTTACCCTCCAAAATATGTTCAATTGATCCTTTAGGGAATGTGCCAGATGCAATGATTGGACTAAATTGAAAGGCCATTTAGGAGTTGTATGAAATGTGTTTTTATAGTTGCAATAAAGCATGAATACAATTTTAAAAAGTACTTTTATGGTAAAAGTCTAACAGTTTTTTTTTACTCAATTTCTGCTGTCTTTCGTCACAAAAAGGACAAAGTCATAGTAGTAACAACAGCCAAAAATGAACAACATAATTTCTAGATTGCCCCTCTGAAATGTTTGATATAATTATTGGCAAGATTCAACCAAAAACAAAGCAAACTGGAATGTTATTTATCCCTTAACAGGGAATGTGAAGTTGCAGAATACTTAAGCACTGTGACTGATGCATGGCTGAGGAAATGTTTGACCATGCACAGACTCAGTGAACAAAACCTCACCATCAAGAGAGGATGAAGCTGGATCCCCAAAGACGACAGACTGTGCACCCACTGCAGCCAACAGGAGGTGGAAACAGAGCTGTGCTTTCTAACCACCTGTCCTTTATACAAGGTCATCAGATACAAGTTCTTTCCACTTTTCACCAGCAAACAGGATGTACTAATTCGCATGACTAACAGAAACTTCCACATCTGCAGGTTAAAGAGAAACAGTGTGGTAATGTTGCAGCACATTACATGAGCTGTTGTTACCAAAGAAGAACCTCAATCACCAAACCACCATGGACTGCCTGCATATTGACAAAAAAAAATGAATTTCTACATTTTAACCATAATTTAAAGTTAAACCAAGATTTTCATTCCAATTACAATACTTTTTCTGCTGTTACTAGGGCAATGAAATTGATGTTTTCCATGTCAATTGAATTGAACTGAATCTAATAGCTGCGTCTGAAGTTATTTCATCAGTCCTTGATCTTTCGGTTCAACCAAAGTAGTTTCTGCATCTTAAAGACCATCCCAAAGCTCTTAAGGCTCATTTGTTCTCTATTTTTGAACCACATACGGACACGGGCAGACCTTTCTGTCTGTACTCGTGTTCATTTCGTCTGTTTTTCATCTTTTCTCTTGAATCTTGTGGATACAGACCAAATGTAATAATACTGCCGCCAATCATAGGGCAGGGTTGAGAAACGCAGCCAACAGTTTAACCCAGAGTAGCAAAACACAATAAAGAAAAAAAATATTTGAGTGAGTTGTTAGAAAAATACAAGCATCAGTGATGTTAGTGCACCCGTGCTGCTGCGTGCAATCAGTGAGGGTTATCCAACAAGGTGTCTCGTCTTTCTGTAAAATAGTTCAGGGAAACCTGCTCTCATGTATCTCCACTCATCAGTTCTCAGATCTCAGTCCTCGATCCTTCAACCAGTTTAAAGGCCTTGGAACGATTTTTACAATGGCAGGTAAGAAACTTCTTCCAGTTGGACTGAGGGCCGAGGAATGAGGGTGCTTCTCATTTCATTACTTTGCACATCTTTCTTTCAGCTTTAAATTTACCACCAATCTTAGTTCCAGTCCTCTCCTACGGTCATGAAACCAAAATGAAATTCCTTTAGAGGGTAGAGAAAGAACAGGCTGGAGGGATCATGTATCCCACCTGGCCTGTCTTCCCCTCTTGGGTGTCAGCTCATGTCTTGCCCACAACATTCTCTTTTGGCTAGATTTCACATGAGTAACCACAGAAAGCGTAAGACATCCCTTCCTCTTTGATCAGAAAATTTTACTTTGTCACATTTAATACATTTTGTTTTTCATAATAAATACATATTGACTCCAAATATCAGTTAATGGATAACTACTTAACATCATCCCAACAAAAATAATATCTGTCATTCCCTGATAATAATACTTAGATGATTCTACTGAATTTAAATCAGTTTGATAACAGCAACAAAAATAAAAATCCTTGACAGCAATTATTTGATCATTTCTTGTTTTTTATTACCAAAATTACAGGGAATCACTTGAGCACTGCTGAAATTGCAGAAATACATCTGAAACACTGAGACTTTGCTGACATATATGTGGAATTAAGTCAGCACTTTCTCTTGTGGTTAAAAAATCAGACTGCAGATCCACCTTTTTTAAAGCTTCTGTCCATATCCAAACTAAATCAGAGATGGTTTCATTAAAAGGTGTAGGTGCTGAAAAGTGTTGAGAAATCAAACATCCTTGAATAAACCATAAATACTATTTGATGTTTCAGCAGGGTTAAATCCATCGCTGTAACGTTCTTCGTGAGCGTCCTTACAAAAATAATCCATCCAGCAAACACTGCCGTCAGCTGATCATCTGTCTGTGATTTCAAAGTCTGATAACCTCGTCCTCAGCAAACGATGGCCTCAGGCAAACTGGAGGCTAGAAAGTCCTGCTCTGCTGAAAACTCAGGTGGCTGCCAGTGACAGTCAATGAGGGCGTCATACAGCTCCTCACTGTGCTCCATGAACTGCCTGTTTGCCTCCAGGACATCCAGCTCTGGGCTAGGATCTAAACAGAAAGAGAGAAGGGCCGCAGAAAACAAAAAGTTTAAATCTATAAAAGCGACTAACTGATACAAATATTTGAGAATGTTTAAAGAGGAAATAGCAGATTAAATATATTTATGCAACTAAACCTTGAAAATATTAACTGCTGATTTTTTTAAATACTTTCGTTTCTTGTTTTAGAGCAAAAACACGTTTTGAGGAAAATGTGTCAGTTTTCAGTGGAACCAGTAAGAACTGTCTTTTTCAACATCAACTTTTATAATTCGCCACATACTGTGATTTTTTGTCATGCATAGAAGAACAAACTCATTAAAATCCATGTGCAAGGTTGTTGTTTTTTTTATTATATTAGGGAACCAAATATTGCATGCAGAACTCAGTGTGCAAAGATTTTTGCACTTTATTTTACCAGTGTGATGCTTAACAGGTGTATAAATGAAAGCCCATGGTCCACCATAGGTATATAAATACATTTTTTCCTGCACATTGTTTATCCCAGCATTTAGAACCATTTTTATGGGTGTTAAATAAGACCAACACCAGCAGTTCTACCTTTGTTAAAGCCACATCTGGTTAAGCCAAATCTGGTCGTCTGTTTTTAATGGTGAAGTCAAAGCAAATGCACAAAAAATGACTCCAGGAGTTACAATTATGTACAAAGGTTCATGGGAAGTATTTCCAAATGATTTTTCTACAACCTTATTCACCTGGGTGTCCAACCTGCAAGTTGCTCTTTAAGATCATTTTAACATTAGACACAACTTTTCCCTTCCCTATCCCTCTCTGGTCTGCTTTCACATTAGTTACATCGTTCTGTTAGAGCACACTTGTGTGTGTACACTGTCTGATGGAGTAGGTGGAGGTTTGAATGTAGTTGGTTCTGAAGGTAGGAATGTTTTATAAGCTTTCAAGGAGGACATCATCAAAGACAGAGGACAGAATGTTGATGAAGCTGGGGATGTTGGAACTTGCTGTTTCCATCCACTTTTCCAAAAGTTGCAAACAAAGGACAATCAACATAAGGGAAAGATTAGAGATTAAAGTACTGTTGTTGGTTTGTTAATCTACCAAGAAGAAGAAAGAAGAAGAGACAACCACTCAGGTCAACAACAGTTTATTCTCCATGGTCAATGGAGTCTATCCTGCTACTATGATGTTTTTATTATTTCAGAGATGCCAACAATGACCCTCCTCCTACTTCCACATCCACCGTGCAGCTCAGACAATGAAATGGGCCAGTGCAGCACAGATATGGTTTTTGAGACAGGAGACGTTTAGAGTTGATTTCAAAGCTCTACCCTATGACCAGTAGGTTGCGTCCACATTGCCTGAGTATTGTGCTTGAGTACACATGAACTTGAAACCGCCTATACAGGCAGACTTGTATGCTTGCGTCCAGACTGATCAAGTGGAACTGGACTATAGGGTCAAGAGCACTTGGACTGGGGCAAGGTCCATGCTGTGAAACCATCCTTAGCATTCTTAAACCTGGGACCTTTTTAGCACATTTTGGACTCTAATCAACAAATAGGAAAAAAAAGTTTCTCAGTGTCTTTAGTAAAGAAGTGAAATTCTTCCTCTCCTACTACAGCTTATTATTAAAAGATTTGGTACAAAGAGAAACCTGATCACTGACCTTCAAGTCCGTCATCCTGCACAGCTTCAGCTTCAGCTTCAGTTTCAGTTTCCTAAAAACAAAGGACAGAGTTCAGGTATTCTGTTATCAGGTACTTTCTAACACAAGCTTGTCAGGTTTATGATACATTGGTTTTGTATTGATACCACATGGATTAAAAACAAAAGTTTAACAGCAGAAAAAAATGAGCAGATTTCAAAGAACAACAAAAAAGAGTTAAAAGAAAATGCCTGACTGGCTGACAGCTTGTAAACTTGAGTAGTTGCATCCAGATTTTCTCTTGTAAATAGTTAGTGCAAAAAATGTGCTCAGTTTTGCATTTTATATTTTCATTGTGCCAATCTCTTCAAAATGGTTGTTTTGTGAAAGTCTGATGAAGGTTTCTTGCTGAATCCTGTTTGCTTCTGCTCTAACCAGAAGAAAAGATGTTATCATTTATATTATTTTGTGCACTGACTCTTCCATTTTCCTTAAAACTAAACAACTACACAACCCAAACCTTAACCTTTTTATACAAGTCATCCAACGTGCAGGAGTTGGCCAGTAAATTTTGACTATGAAATCAAGAAATCACTCAGTACAGGGTATCTAGAGCTCATTTTTTGTTGTGGTGGTATCAATCAGGTTTCAATTTTATTAGAATTGCATGAAAATATCCTTTTCTACCATTGTGACATCCCTAGTCTGACAGGTGTTAACATAGAGGGTCTTACCGTTGGTGGCGGATACTGTGTATAATCGTACTGTGGGTAGTTGTAGCCGTAGCCGTTCTGGTCATATCCCCAGGAGCTGTAGTATCCGGGGTAGGCCTGTTGGTATTGGCTGTACTGGTTATATTGGTTGTACTGGTTGTACTGGTCATAGTTGTATGAAGAGCTGGACGACCACGATTTGTTTTCTGACTGCTGCTGGCGGTTCCTTAAACTCAGAAGAAGAGGAGACAACGCTCAGATACACTGTGCTCTTAGCCAACAACAACAATCACTTTTTTGCTTTTATGTTCCTCAAATTGACAACAATGTTTTAAGAACAACCGCCATGGAAACAGATTAAAAAATACAACTACAAATGCTGAAGCAATCATGCCAGGACAGCAGGTGGCAGTGTGGGCTAACACACCAACATCCGTGTGGACAGACAATGAGGTGGGATTTAAACAAAAGGCAAGGATGGAATGATTTATACCTGTTAAAGGATGACATTAACTTTAAAAGCAAGGATGGATTGTTTTTAATAAGTGTTAAAGGATGACATCATCCTCAAAGGTAAGTATGGAGTGTTTTATAAGCTTTAATGTTGAAAACATCTTCAAAGGAATGGATAGATTGTTTTATAAGCTTCTTCAAAGGATGACATCATCTTCAAAGGCATAAGAAGGAATGTTTGTAAAGCTGGGGATGTTTGGGATCTTTTCCCTCCATTTTTGCCAAATAGTAGCATAGTTGGCAACTTTTGGAAAAGAGTAGAACTGGCGAGGAGTGCTTTTCCAAAAGTTGCCTGCAAAGGACAGTCCACAGAAGGGAATGATTGTTGGTATATATGTGGTCTAATAACGATAGAGAGATGAGGTATGCTGATATTCTTTTGTTATAACTCATCAGTTTTGGTTTGAAGAAGGATATTAGCGGCACTAAGCAAATAAATACTCTGTAGCATTCATTCCAGGGCTGTAGGTGTTGCTTTGACTTTGAAATGAAACAACAAGCGCATGCTTACATCCTCTTCCTTCTACAGATAGTGACATGTAGACATACAAAATGGTTAACACACCAGCATTTGTGTGGAAAGATGATGAGTTGGACTTGTTACTCCAAGTGAGTCTAAACTACAAGGAGAATACATTTAGAGAAAATGTGGCTAAACAGAACACAGGAGGCAACCATTGTTGTAGGCTGACAACTCAAACATGGATATTGACTCGAACTGTAATGAGCATGTCTCTGTTTTCAGAGACACCATGTGATGTTTCATACTGGGTTTTTGGTGGAGTACAACATCAGATATTTCAAAACACATTAAAGCCAAAAATTCTACATCTTTTTTTATGTGAAATCAGTTCTTCTAATTACACAGAATGTATGCATGGCAGTTCCCTAACGCAATCATATAAAGGCATGAAATTAAACAAAAACCCAATTTTCTTGAGTAAAAAAAAAAAATCTAATTTGCAGTAGTTTAGAGGTAAAACTCCAGTCTTAAGAGCCCACTTGGGAAATGAAATAATCAGCTGAGGTAGGTCCACTGGTTCCGCTTGGAACTGCCAGCTGTAAATATCAGTGTAACTGTAATATCTGCTGATACTGTCATCTTGCCAATAGTATCACTATTCAAAACTCTGTGTTCTCCAGCGCCAAAACACTGTTGTTGTGTAAACAAAAACCCAAAAGATGACCATTTCCAGCTGAAGTCATTGTGTAAACATGACTTTAACTTCAGGGATAAAATAACATTACAGAGGGCACTGATGTACTTAAATGGTTAAATTGCACACCCTATGACATAATCATTTATTAATATTACATCAGCAGTGTGAAAGAGTTTATCAGACTCACTTGTTGGCAGCAAGACTGAGCCTCAGAGGTTTCCCTCCCAGACCTGTTGCACCCTGACACTCCTCCAACGCTCGCTTCTGCAGCCGCTCGTCAGGGAACTGAACGAATCCACAACCCCTGCAGACACACGGGGACAGAAATCATGGCAGATTAATGCAAAATATCAAACCAGCAGGATCAAATTTAGCTGCTACTTCATTAATAGAATCACTTCAATTTTCCCCTCACAATCCATTTAGGATTTCTCAGTTTCAAGATTATTGCTGTCTGTTACAGCTTTTTCTGTTTGTCAGAATTTTTGTTAGTATGAAGCAGGCTTTCAGTATGGAACAGTACCCAGAACTTTGTAAAACTAAAAGTGTGTGCAGAAGTTCGTCACAATTTTTGGTGATTAAAAAAACACAATAATGGGGCCTAGGACTTTTTATTTTTGGCAGAGGTTGGGCAGCAGATAGTGAAATCATTTGAGTTTTAACAGTCGTTTTCAACAGCTGAGTTGGGACCAAAACTTGCACTAGACTTTTTTGCTGTAAGTCATTGTGATTTTCACTCTTCTTGTCAATCCTTGACAACCCTTGTCCTCAAACAAGCAAATATGAACTGTGCCATTTAAGATATAATTTACTGTTTTAAGAACATATTCAATATCCGGATGTTGTAGTTTGAAGACATACCAGATTCACAAGTTGTGAAAAAGGCTGTAGAGCCCTGCATGTTGTTGCCTGCTCTGCAGAATTTCGGACCATCAAAGCACACTTGTGTGATGTGTGAGAAAAGGATGTCCACACTTGCACAACTTTTGTCCATTCTACTCGTCTAACGTTCAGGCTGAAACACTGCATTCAATTTAATGAATTATAATAACGAAACAAGAAATGACAACTTGAGGCAGCAAGCAGATCCTCCTCACCATGAACAACTGTCTCCACACATGGATAAGCTGACACCCTCCAACTGATTTAACTGGTATGTTGATAAAAGTAATGAATAAGTAAAAAACGAGCATTTTAAGTTAATTATCATTTAATAAGTCATACCTCTGATCTGGAAAGTTTGCAGAGTATTCCAGCCTCCTTACACTATATGGTGATGATGTACTGATACTCACTTGGAGTTGCCCATGCTGTCCAGCACCACTTTGCCTCCTCGACAGGATGGGTAGCGGTTGTAGAAGAACTCATAGAGCATCCCATCATCCACCTCTGTAGTAAGATCTCCCACAAACAGAGAGTACATCTGACTGTATGGGGAAGAGCCAAACAGTCACATGACATCTATTTTAACCATTAATATCATGTTTATGTGTGATTTTTCCAACACTCACCCGCTGTCTTGTTTCCCAAATGTGGCTCGGTTTAACTTGAACCTTGTTGGCTGAAAGAGCGAGACTTTGGTAAAAAACAAAACAAAACAAAACATATTCAATCACTTCTGATGTAAATAATGACCATATTCTTACCGGATTGGCCCCTGGTAAAGCTTTCCCATTGATTTTTCGTAGACACCTCTCTGCTGTGGCCTCATCTGTCATCTCCACGAAGCAGTACCCCAGAGCCCCCCTGGGTGACGGCACACTGTTTAATGTCAGAATGAGTATCTGGCACACTAACACACCTGCAGAGTTAACACTTACCCTGTCATCTTGTGACGTATGATCCGCACGCTGACCACCTGCTCACCCATGGTAGAGAATGCTCTGATGACAAACTTCTCATCCATGTACGTCTCCAGCTGCTCAGAGACATAAATTTACCAATTCATTAATACATGGAATGATCAATACAAGGCTGAGGCTTGATTTCTCTTTTAATGACAAATTAATAAGGGAAAAGATTGGGAAAGCACATTGTAGTCATCAATTATTTAACCAAAGTGTTATGCTTTAATTACATCCTAAGTTTTAAAGTGATACAATTTTCATTTCTTAATGACTGATTATTGAATAAATACTGAAGCTCTAAAAAACGTTAAATCTTTTTTTTAACCTACAAAAGAAACTGCACTGTAAATTAAACTTAACATGCAGCAGAAATGTTCATATTGATAATTACAATTTAAATAAAATGTTACCAGCATATTTCAGCAATTTGGGCATGTAGATGAAATGCTGTAAATGTATTTTGGCTATTCAGATGAAATGTTGCCAACATTTGAGCTATGCAGACAAAATGTTATTAACATTTTGGGGCTATTTAGATTAAAATGTTACCAATTTATTATGGCTATCTAGATTACATCTTGCAGAAAGCTAATATTTCAATCAAATCGTGCCATGGTATTTCTATATTTTAGATGAAATGTTGCCCAATTCTGGTGCTTTGATCAACACCAACCGCAGACGTATGTTATAAAAACAAACAAACAAAAAACAGCATGAGGCTTGAACTTTGATTTGATCCTAATGAAAATCAGACAACACTAGTATATAATAGAGTCAAAAGAAGAATTAATCATTTAAAATGCAAAAAATTACAGCCGAACACATTCGAGCTGTCTAAAGTCAGCAATTAACACGGTAACTTTTAAAACCGGAACACCTGTTAACAGCACTGCATCGATGAGACTTTGGCTTCATTTGAAACAACTATAGCCTCTTAATGCGTCACTGTTAAATGATAAATAATAACTAGAATTTGTGAGTTTAATGAGACATGAAACTGTAACTTTGTATGTGAAATTTTAAGTTTCAATCCTTTCAAATTGCGCATCTACGCTACTGCTGAGCTAGCTGGATTAGCTCTGTAGTAGCACTTCACTGATTTATGGCTTTAAGAAAGTCAAAATAAACTCACGTTGCCCATCCATAGAGTGCTCATGATGCCGCTGAATATGAAACTATCGCCAAAATATGAGTAAACACGGTCTGTACTTCTGAATTAGGCTGAACCTTCATACATGCACAGGCTAACCTATGGGGCTAGCTTGCACGCTGCTGGAGGAAGAACACTAACATTGCGTCTTACGTCACTCAAAGGCGTTACGCCATTGCGTCACAGTTTGGGTGCAGTAGGGTAATGGGTACAATGGTAGTTTTCCTACTGTCAACACATAATTTAGCAATTTTGAGTAAAGGTCTTCGTACTATATAGAAAATCAAAACACTGCATTTTAAACAAACTGTCGCCAACTGTCTCTGTTGCTGAAATGGGGCGGCGATGTTTGGTTTCAATTGCACAAATGCAGTGCTTTGTCCAAGGTCCCCAATGTTACGCAGTTTGTCGTTTTTGAATACCTTAAACAATTGGTAAACTCTTGCACGCTCTCTAAATTGCACAAATACTTTTATAACTTTTGATGTTAATTGCACAAATCACTACTGAAATGCATGGAAAATGTAGACTGAGTTAAATGCTGTGCTGTTAGGATGAAAGAGGGTTTACTGAAGAATAATTTGGATGATCAATGGAGCTTCCAGACAGCCTTTCTTCTCTTAACACCATATGTATAGGTATCTTCACAATAATCGTAATTTAGAGATTCTTGGCAGCAGACATTACTGGTTCTAGAAGAGTCTCAACACATACAGCTGTCTTTTGAGGAGTACATCTCTCCATTTGTTGTAACTAATATTTCAATTTACAGTAAAGTAATGCATTCCAATAGTTCCTACAGGGTTGAAAGCAAAAAGATGCAAATACATCAGTGTGTTCACTGGAGTTTATTGGTAATCACAGAAAGATTTCATCTGACAGCTGCTGAGGAGAAACATATTTAAAAATCAGTAACACGTTAACGTTGTTTAAAGCATTGAATGAACACATTTCAAGCTTTATTATTCTTCCTAAGGAGTGACAGAAATTAGAATCTACACATAAAAACAAAACCATCAGCTGTTCAGACATCATCCACAAACCAGACACAAACGCAGAACCCAAACATTTGTCCGCATTATTAATGTCTGAAAACAAAGACTCAACGTTCTAGTCCTAAGGTTTGAATTTCACATAGTGTTTGATTTGAATATGATTTATTATTCTTTTTAATTTACACATTGATACAATATGTGTTGTAGTTCAGTTCAGTTTGTCATGCGCTGCCTTCAAATGGAACTCCAATAGATTTATAATGCCATATTAATGTTTCCATTTATACATGGAAACCAAAGCGTGACATTATTTGTTTAAACGCCAAGCAGAGAAACAAGAGACAAGACGATAAAGCTGACGATCGAGATGAACACTGCCCAAAACTCCTTTGGAGTAGGGGGAGGTAGAGCAGCAAACTGGTGCCATTTGAAGGCCCATATATACCGCCTTCAAAATTGTAAAGCCAAGAAGTTGTGTACAGGATAGGCTTAGCCATCAGGTGGTAATCTTACAGGGAAAGGGATTTCTAGAAAATATGGATGCCAAAGGATGGCTAGTTGTCTTATGTGGTCTCTGCAAATGCTAAAATTTCATTCTTTGTTTTGAAACACCACATAGAGGAACAAGAGTCAAGATGACAAAAACCACCAATGAACACCTCCCATAACTCTTTTGGTCCTGTATGCGGCTAAAAGACTAAAGTCCATATTTTGCCATTTCATCGTCAAACATGTCACAAGTTACACACTTTCAGAAAAATAACGATGTTGGGAATGCGAAGTGCGTTCATATGGTCTCTTCTTATGAATATGGTAAATACGACCCCATTTGAAGGCACCATTACTGCACTTGCCCCTCAGACGCCACTGTGCTGTTTATCACCAAATAATGAAACAAAACAAGGAGGAGATAAAATGATGGCATCCACGTTCAAAGTGCAAAATCAATTAGACACACTGGAATAAAGTCAGCGCAGTAGGAAGACATGTTGTTTACCCCAGTTACACACGACTCAGATATTTATACTCTGTAAGGCTTTTACATTCAGACCCTAGCTGTAAGAGATCCATCATTAATGTGTTAATATGTACATTTTTTTTTACTGTGATGGTCTGATATGAAAAAATCCTGTTTGTGATGAACATGATCACAGCTTAAAAACTGTGCCATGATTCCCATTATTAAGAAAGTAATAGCAATATGGAATTTATTGTTAGTTTTGTAGTGAGAGTGCTTTTGTTGTCATGACTTTCCAATGTAAAAATTCCATCAGTGTTGCAATAGAGGTTGTCACAAAACCTGAACTTTAAACTCTGATCTTATTCTAGTCAAAATAAAACAATATTGATCCCACTGCAACAAAAATGAAGTCCTAGAGTCCCCATTAATAGGAAATTCTTCATTTTTAAATACTTTTAAGGAGACATATTTTACCCTTTTAAGACAAGTTTATATTGGTCTCAGAGGTCCCCAGAACATGCCTGTGAAGTTTATTTCTGACAAAACACTCCAGTATTGGATTTTTGCATGTCTAAAAACCCCTCTATTTCAGCCCTTCACAGAACGAGCCATTTCTGTGTCTGTGGCTTTAAATATTAATTAGCTGTCTGACTCCACCTGTGACCACACCCCTCTCAGGAAATGGATGCAGCACTCCTGATGTTACAGACACTTTTATCCAAAGGTTAGGACCTGACTGGAATTTGAACCATCAATCTCCCAAACAAAAGTCAGCAGGGCAACCCACTGAGCTATCCAGCATCTCAGCTGGCAGCTGAGAGGAGGATCAAGAGAGGAAAGTAGAATTTTCTTCCAAATGGGGAAGGCCAACCAAACCTGGGGGCAGGCTAACTCCCCACATGACATCACAGCTGGTAGCTGAGAGGATCAGTAGAGGAGGGCGGAACTTTCTTTCAAGTGTGGCAACCAAACATGGGGGTGGGTGCTTAGGCCCCTGGTGAGGTCACTAGATGTAAAATCTGAGAACGGCTTGTTTCATCACACATTTTCTGAAAGGTGGAGAAAGAGAGGGGGAGAGGGAATGGATTTTTCTGGTATTTGGGGGGATTGTGGACAGGCCAGGGACACATATTTGTGTTACAAAGCCTGAAAAAGTGATTTTTGCATAAAATGCCCCCTTTAAACAGCTGGTTCATTCCTGCACACTGTCTAAATTGCAAATATACTTCAGCAACATTTTATCAAAATTGCACCAATACTGTATGTTAGCAACCTTTAATCGAAATAGCACAAATTATAACTGAAACATATGGACTATTTAGATAACAATGAAATGTGCAGTTAGGATGAAGCATTTCCAACTATGTAAACAGAACATATCAGAAAAACTAATCTAAATTGCACACATACAGCATGTTGGCAACATTTCTTCTGGAATGCAGACAACATCTTTGCAAAATTCTGTTTGAGTTGCACAAATACTGGCAACACATGATTTTGCAATTTTGAGTAAATATATATGTGCAAGATAGAAAAAACTACACATTGCACCATTTAATCAAAGTGTTGCCAGCTGTCTTAATGGTTAAATAAGTTGGCAATATTTAGTGTACGTTGAACAAATGTGTTGCTTTTATGAATTTTTCTGCAATTTTGATCAAATGTTTCATTTGTGCACTATTGATTCATTTTAGTGTATTTGCCAACTTCACCGAGAACTTTGGTCTAAGTTGCACAAATACATCAGCAACATTTCACCACAGAAGTGTTGAAGATGCATTTTTTGCAATTTAGAAGAAACAAAACGAATCACTCTGCAATTTAGATGATATGCTGCTTCCTGTACTGTACAAATAGGCCTGCAACTTTCTTCTTAAATGCAAATGTACGAATGAATGTAATTTGAACTGCCTGAATACTATGACAACTTTTTTTGGATCGAAAAAAAGCCACGCACAAATTAACACCAACGTGTTCATGCAATGTAGACAAAATTACACAGATTTAACAAACTGCTGAAATATTTTAGCAATGTTACGGTAAAAAAACATTTCCCAAAATTTCAAGATTTTATGATCAAATGACATTTTTGGACATTTAAGAAAAAACAAGGCATTATGCATCTGTATAAATCACACAAACATGTTGGCAACACTTCGATCATAATGCACAAATACATTGGCAACCTTTCTGTGACTACATCAGTACAATTTAGACAGTGCTCTTTCTGTTTTGGTCCAAAGTATGATGAAGTTGTTGTTTTTTTATAACTTAACCTGATTTATTTTTTAATTTTGTTATCATTGATACTATTGATCATTTAAACAAGAGAGATTTTACCATTTGAAATACACTATATCCAAAGTACTGAAAACTCTGACATCCAACAGACATACGGTTTGGTCCAATCATCCCGCAGAACCTTGAATTTGAATGTTTGTGATAAAGAAGAATAGAAAAGTGCGTTTTCTAACATTGATACGGATTGAAATTGTCAATAATAATGGTAAACAATAGAAAAAGAGCAGTAGTGTTGACCTAAGAGATGTTAAGATCCCAAAAAACACTGAAGAGACAAATGAAGGATTTAAAATGTTAAGGAGCGAGAGCAGAACAGCAGACGATTCCGTAGAAAATGACAAATCCTGGATGGTTGAATCGGTCCAACGAGTCCAGACGTGAGGAAGAAGACAACGATGGAGAGGTATATGATCCTCGCACACACTGAGAAACACTCTTCATCAGTCCATCTTCTCCTTGTGAACCAGTTTGGGTGCGTCCACAAAGTCCTGCCCATTGAAAAGGATGATGGTCGCCGTGATTGCACTCGCTGCTCCCCAGAACATCACATATGCCAGCGTCTCTGTCAGCGTGTCACCTACAATACCAAACAAGCCAGACATGAGGTTAGGTAATATGTTGCTGTGTTGTAATTTTTGTCATGTATTTATTTAACAAGGAGTGACTTTCGGCTCACATTTGCTCAAAGCTTGATGCACATATGGATTTAGACGAAGCTTTCTGTCCATTTATATTGTCCCTATTTCTGCTAGTTCTTTTGAAACTTCCAGAAATAGAACAAACATCACAATACCAATGGTAACCATGGGGGCAACATTGAGCAATATAGCCAACAATTCAAGCCAGAGCAGCAAAACACAACAACTAAGAACAATGAAGGTACCGTTTAAATCATGAAGATTGGTTTTCATTTAGAAAGAAAGCATTTTGTCTAATTAACGTACATCCCATCCTCCAAATATTTACACTACAAAAATTCAGTCAAAATCAAAATACACTGCCAAAGTTTCAAAGTTTTTCAAAAGGTTGCCAATGTATTTCTGCAAATTAGAAAATTGAAACCTTCTAAATTATAGACAAAAAGATGCCAGCAGTCTACTATGCACAAATATGTTAACAATGTTTGTCTAAATTCAAAGGTTGCCATCTATTAGTGCAGTTTAGACAAATGATTGCTGTATGTCCAAATTACTGAACATCATCCATTAACTTTTGTATACACTGCACAAATATTCTGGCAATATTTGTCTCAACTGCACAAGTATGTTGAAACGGTTTAGTATTAAAACAGTGCCAATATATTTGTGCAATGAAGATTTAACTGTTTTGTGCATTTAGACAAACATTGCCAGGTGCCTAAACTTCAAAATTACATTTGCATCTGCTGTCTAAATTGCATATAGCTTGCAAAACATTTGTCTCTATTGCATAAAGTCGTCCACATTGTCTCAGTGTAAAAACGTGGTGAACATATTTGTGTAGTTGCAATTAAAACAATATTTGCAAATTCTGTGAAAAATTACAAACTTTCATCTTTGTACATATTTGTTGACAAGTGCATTTAAAATTGCAATAATAAGTCAGCAACATTTTGTCTAAATTGTATGAATACATTAGCAATGTGCCAGCATGAAAATACTGCCAATATATTTCTGTAGGTTAGACAAAATAACACCTTGAAAAAAGTTTGACATAAAGTCTCAGGCTGTCAAAACTGACAACTATGTTGACAATTTCTGTCTAAATTGCACAGATTTAAAGGCTGTCAATCTATTTATGCAGTTTAGAGAAATGATTGCTACATGAACTCATAATTTCTGTTTGCATTGCTCAAATACTTTTTGCCTCAACTGCACAAATATATTGGCAACGATTTGTTATCAGAACATTGACAACATATTGCGCAATTTGGACAAAATAAACTAGCAAATTTAATGCAACTTTACTTACAGTCATGTTTGCACAAAAATGTTGGCACGTCAATTTAACACTGTACATGCATGTTTGCAGCATTTGTCTATACTGCACAAAAACACTGGCAATGTTGTTGCACTGAAATATTGCACATAAATTTGTGCAATTAGATAATCATTACGCTTGTTAGACAAGTTACAAAAAACAGAAATTGTGCATATTAAATGAAATGCTGAAAGCTGTCTAAATTGCCAAAAAATTCTGGCAATGTTTGTGCAAATTTGATTGCTGCCAGCTTATATGAGCTATTTGGATGAAAAATTGCCTACTGTCTAACTTTAACAAATGTTGCACAATGTATTTGTGTACTTCGGACATTTTATCTGTGATCTTTAGACATAGTGAAATGTGTAATTTAGATGATACCTTTCCACCTGTCTTCATAATTCAGCCTCATTATATGACATACAACTTATCTAAATGTGCTGGTAAAACTGACAACAACAATCCAGTCCTTTTTAATCAGAAGTGTGGTCATCTCTAAATGATGTCTTTATACGAAAACAAAAGCAGAAGAACATACCAGCCATGAGAAGACAGACGATGCACATGGAGAAGGCGACCAGCATAATAATGGGCAGCTGCAGAGAAATCATAATGAAATTAACATTTTAATTAAAAATCATATGTAGTACATTTTTTACTGCTGCTGAAAAGAGTTAAACAAGAATCCTACTGACCGTCAGGAACTTCCAGTCTTTCTGCACTCGAAGAGGAGTGGGACCGTCAGACTCGTCTACGGCAAAGTTACCCAGAAACAAGTCGATGGAGTCCTGAAATCAACGGAAGAACATGAAATAATACCTGGACTCGAATGATTGGTTAGGATAAACAAGTCATGTCTGTCACAGTGGCTCTGTCCAGGAAAACAACATCCTATTAAAAAATCGTGATTGTTCTTGCTTTGAGAACTTTAGGAAATATCTGAGATAATGTAATAATTCAACAAAAAATACACAGTAAAGTCAGGATTACAAATTGCCCCGGTATATAAGCCATGGTCTGTCTATGATGATTATCATTTCATTTAGTAAAGTCCACAATGGTCAGTTTCTGTACAGCTGTGTTGCTCTTTTAATACCAACGGTTTCCACTATGTAGAGTTTACACATCTACTAGCTATAATACAGTAGTTCAGCTCATCTACTAGCTATAATAAGGTAGTTGAGCTCATCTGCCTGCAGTGATGAGACAGACTCACATCTCTCTACCCTCCTCCTGTCACCTATTGTCCTTCCTGAGAAGTGTTCTCAGTCGAGCCAGCACTCCAGACGATTTATTTACTTAAAGGTTAACTTCCTGTTTTCTTTAAATGGACAGTTATGACCTAACGAGTGGAGAAAGCAGTTTAAAAGAGACACCAACCCCTGCCAATGAATGGGGATAAATTTTCATTTAGAAATCCTGCCAACATATTTGTACAGTTGAGATGAAACAAAACAAGCATATTAATTGAAACTTCTTCTTTGTATAAGTATGTTTGCAAGTTATATCACAATTTCGAAAATATGTAGGCAAAACTCTGATAAAACTGCACGAATACATTGGCACTGTTTTAGCATCAAAATGTATTTCTGCAAATTAGACAAAATGACACCTTGAAATTTTTTTGACGAAGTTAGGAGCTGTCTGAAACAGCACAAATACATTATGCCAACAATGTCTGTCTAAACTGCAATACTTTAAAGGTTGCCAACTTATTTGTGCAGTTCAGACAAATGATTGCTTTCTGTCCAAATTGCACAATATCATTCATCAACTTTTATCTGCATTAAGTGAATACCTTGGCAATATTTGCGTCAACTGCAAAAACATGTTGGCAAAAGTTCGGTATCCAAACATCGCCAATATTTTTTTTGCTTTTTAGATGAAATTTGTTTGTGCAATTTAGACAAAACACTACCAGGTACCTAAATTGCACAAATTCATTTGAACCTTTTTTTGGATTGCATACATAGCTTGTTAAATATTAGTCTCTAATTGCAGACATTAAAGTGTTGAAATGTTGCCAACGTTTTTGGAAAGTTGAGATTAAACAAAAATGCAGATCAAACAAAGCTTAATGGACTGTCTAATTTGCACAAATGTGTGTACTTTTCTTTAAAATTGCATTAAAACAGCAACATTTTGTCTAGATTGCACAAATACAGTAGCAATGCTTTTACATTCAAGTATTGCGAGTGTATTCGTGCTATTCAAATATGATGAAACCTTGCATATTTTTGACAAAAGGTTGGCGGCTGTTTAAATTTCACAAATGCTTTGGCAATGATTGTGTATACTGCAAAAATTCAAACTTGTGCAGTTTAGATAAATGATTGCTGTCTTTCCAAATCGCTCAAATTAGTTCAGCAACTTTTATCTGCATGAAGTGTTAGTTACTAAAACATTGCCAACATATTTGTTCAGCGATAAAACAAAGTACTCATAAATAACATGTTGTCAAAATGGTATTAACAGTGCAGCTCATACACCAGATTTTATAGTAAATATCATGGTTATTTTCTAATTGATGTATACACTTCAACTGAAAAAATTGCATATTGTAGCTTTGAAATAACAGATTGCATCCTTTAAATACATCCAGTATCAAAGTCTGTACCAGTCTTAGTCCGTACCTGCCTGAATCCATCAGAGAAGTTGTTCTTGTAATATCTGATCATCGAGTTCCAGCCGTCCATCAACAGCCCCCACTGCGTCCTCTTCCCTGTCCTGACCCAAGATCAGAAACATATTTAATAACTTAGTCTAACCAACCAATCAGGTGGCCTTTCTACAGGTGCGTGTGGTGATGCCACTGTACCTGGTGAAGTCTGTTTTCAGAGCGCCCGTTCCAGCGTACTGCACAGCACATGCGTTGGCGTTATCAGCCCATGCTGTTAGAGATCACACGCACACAAACACAGAGGTTAAATGTGTTAATAACACAGCGCCATGCTGACAGATCAACACAGAAAGGTCTTTACCATTCTTGTAGATCTTTTCAAACTCGGCCTGCTCCTCGATCCGCTGACCAACGTTCAGGACCCCCATCCTCTGAGGACAAACAACCCCATAATCCAATTATTAAAGGGCATTTATCAATGAAAATCCACTTCTTAAGGATTTACACACATCCAGAAATTCACTGAATAAATGAATCCAGAACTACTGATGATGTATCAGGAACTTGAGGAGTCGCCCCATTATTTTAAGTGAAGAATCAAGGATTAAGGGGCACTGGAATTTGATCAACTTTTACAGGAGTAAAAGTTAGAAATGGGAATGGGCTTATGTCTGAAAACAAAAAACCTTATGATAATTGCTGGCTGGTATTCTCAGCAAATCAGACAAAAGCTCAGATTTCTATTTTGTTATGTATTATAGTAACCCAGAGTGATGGGGAATAAACGAAGACTTATTCTGTTATAGTTTAGCAGTATTTAAACTAAACTTACCTGAAGTTGGGACTGCAGCGAGCGTCTGGCGAGTAGGCTCTGGATGACATTGGTACGGTCCAAACAGTCCATACAGTTACTGCGAAACACACCTCTCTGCTGAGCCACCGTCTTCCCGTCTGAGTTCACCATGAAGTAACTTTAAACACACAGACCAGAGTGAAAAATTATAATGATAGTTATAACAGTAAAAATAATAGTCACAGTAATAAGGTGAGGCTGAATTCTATGTCACATTACTTGAATAGACAACATCTTTTCCCTATGGTTCTCTACCTAGAAAGTCAAGGTCAGACTCTACAAAACTACGATTATAGCTCACTGTGGTGTATGTCGTAGGGTTTTACTTTTATTTGCACATATATGTCAACAACTTTCCATTAGTTGGAAAATTTGTAAGAAGCATTTTGTCTGAATTGCACAGATGCATTAGCAATCTTTCAGCACTAAAAGGCCAATATATTTGTGCTACTGAGATGAAATGTGCTTGTGCGATTTAGACGAAACACAGCCAGGTGTGTAAATTGCACAAATTAATTTGCATATTTTGTCAAAATTGCACACACAGCCCGCAAATTATTGTCTCAATTTCAACAAAGTTTCAGAGTTAAAATGTTGACAACATATTTTTGCATTTGAGATCAAACAAAACTTGAAAATTTAATGAAATCTTAACCAGCTATCTTCACTGTGTAAATATAAGGTTTTTCAAAATCACAAAATACATGAGCACCATTTTGTCTACATTCTACATATACAGTAGCAGTATTTATGCAAGTAAGACACGAGGAAATCTTGTGAAATTTGGACAAAAAGAGTCAGCTGTCTAACTGCACAAATACTGTATTTTGGCAACTTTGTCTAAATTGCACAACTCAAAGGTTGCCAGCTTATTTGTGTTGTTAATACAAATGACAGTTGTGTCCAAATTCACAATTTCACTCAACTTTTGTCTGCATTGCACAAAAAACCTTCATGATCATCTAAGTTTCTTTAAATACACAAAAATAAGGGGGCGACATTTTGTCGAATTTGCACGAATACAACAGCAACATTTCAGCAGCGAAACATTGCGGATGTTCTTGTGCAACTGAATGAAACATTGTGTTTGAGCAAGTTAGACAAAAATGAAACATTGTGTAATATAGACAGAGCGGGCGATTTAGCTGGTATTTGCCCAAACAGGGCAGCAATGGTGAAATAGAAGGTGTATTTCAGTATTCTGGTAACTAGCTGCTGTTGGCATTCATAGCAACCATAACATCTGAAGAGACAAATAGAGTAGTATATAGAATGTTTTGCTTCCAGCTGTCATGTAGCCCTGCCCTCTTCCTTCCAGCATCTTCACATCTGTCCTGATGATTGGTCTGACAGTCGAGTCACAGCATGAATTTGCATCTCTGTGATTGTCTAATCTGACACAGTGACCATATCAGACAGAAATATTGTGCCGTCTGATGATGTCTTGAATTATCCTGGAGCAGCAGAGTGCCATTACCTGTACTCGTCCTGTGTCTCAGCAACTGAATCCACTAAGATCTGCAGACGGTCCCACCTCATCTTACTGCACTCTTTGTGGAAGTCAAAGGCGATGTAGCTGAGGACAAAAGGGGTGGCATGTGATGAACTGCAGTCATGTTTAAGACAGATTACTATCGTGAGCAGAATTTATAATTACATCCCTGACAGTGAAGAAATCAGTCGGTTGTCACTTACTTGAGCATACCGTTGTTCATACTGGACACCATCTTAGCAAAAGCTTGTTCTAGAGGTTTCTCTGAGCCTTTTTGATTCACCTAAAAACACAGAAATGAACAAGTTATCCTCTCTTAAGTGACCAATAAAGATAATAAAGGCTTCATTTAAAGGATCCTCACCAGGTTCAGAATAGTTTGTTTTCCGTATATGAGCAGCTGAGAGTCAAAATGTCTCTGGAAACCATCCAACTGTTTGAACACTCAGAGGTTAAAATCATGTTTTTAAAACAATTTTAATGGTTTTTAAAAGCACACAGTAACACACTGATATCTGCTCTTACGTGGTTGGTGTTTTTGCTGATAATAGGTTTAGGTTTGTATTTCAGGTTTGGTCTCTGACTCCAGTAGAACGGCATTGAGCCTCGCGTCTGCAGAAAGAAAACAAACGTGTTCAGAAGTCAAAGTTTGAACAAATGTAGAATGAGAATTCATGCAGAGGAAGAAAAACATGTGCAGCACTTAAAGTTCTGGAGTGTGCTGCTTCATACTGCAACACATTGTCCCATTGATTCTATCATACAGTAGTATAAAGAGTTGAAGGTTGCAGAAATTGAGATTAAAGGAACATCTTTATTTTACCTGCACAAACGAAGCCTTGGCCCCCTCATACAAAACGATCTGCTCTGTCTCCACAAAGTTTGCAGCGTGGCCCTCAGAATCAATGCCTTATTAATAAATCAGAAAAAGAGTCAGCCAGTGAACGGAGGATGTTAACATCAGTTGTCTGTGTAGGTTCTCATTCATCCAGGTCATGGTTATCAAAATCTTTGTCATGGTTCAGTTATAAAGAAGCCTTTTGGATGAGAGGTGGAACATCTTCAAGAACCTCAATCAAATCCAGTTGACAAAGATTTGGATACCATCAGTTGGTTAACGTGAGAGTATTTTTGAGGATAAGAGCACCTTTAAAACTACAATGCATGCTGCAGCTCATAATTGTCTTTTATTTGCTTATTTGTTTATTTACCTCTGACATAGTATCTGACTCCGGCCCTAAAGCAACTCCTCCTGGAGATCAGGATCCATTCAAAGATTTTTCCGTTGATACGACACGGCTTCATGACGATGACTGAACACAAACGGTCAGGGAATTTATCTGAAACTTTGTCATCTATGAGAGATTATTAGAGATGATGTGGAAAAGTACATAAAAATAAGAGAGGTAGAATAGAGAGAGAAACCTGTGCTTTTAAGATTACAGATTGACATTTATGAGAGTAAAACTAAAACTGAGTCTTGTTCATGTCTTTGAATCCTCAAGAATCACTAGTTTCCATTTTTGCCCAACTTATGTTGCTGCATTGTTTTTTTTCTTCTCTTTGAATGTTTGCTGTTTCTAGATTTGCAGCATATTTTTCTGGTGTAATACTGTTTGGGCTGATGGCTTGTTGTACTTTAGTAAAGAAACTAATAAATGGTTTAAGTGAGTGTCATTTCAGCATTCAGCAGATTAAAAGAAAAGATCCGTTGTAAAATAAAAATGAAACATGAAGACAAAGGATACAGCCGTGGATGACAGGGAGAGCAAACTTATGAAGCTGCAGAGAAAAACAAAGAGGAAGTTATTTTAACAAGATAAACAAACATGCAAATCAATGTGCGTACGCATACATATGTGTGTTACCTCTGGTTGTGCAGCGAGCTCTCGAAGAAGATTTCCATTCCAAACAAACCTCTGATCTGCCTGGAAACAACAGCAACAAAAAGATTTACTTGATTAATTTCTCACAGATCTTATGTCCTCATGAAAAAATAATTTTCCTCTAATTTTGGTTATTTAAAACTATCTGAAACTGCTTCCTGATCATTTACAAAAAATCAAAAAATCTTCACACCTGTGAATAAAGTCTGATATGGTAGGTGAAGGTTTGAACATAGTTGGTTTGAAGGATGGATGTTTTAAAGACATTAAAGGATGACGTCATCAAAGGCAAAGGGCAGAATGTTGGTGAAGCTGGGGATGTTGTCATTTATTATCTGTCTTTCTATTACACCTATCTAAAAATAAATAAATAAAACATGAAAAATAATCTGTTCATAGAACCAGTGCCAAAACAGGGGTGACTGCACCCCTGTTTGGGTGGAAACAAGCCCTGTGTTGGAATAGGAGTAGATTGGAGATAGCAGACGGTTGCAAAGCATTTAAACGCTATTGCATTTCATTTTGAGCACCAAACAATTAATTTGATGCTCAAATTTACCACGATTTTTTAATTCTTGCTTGATGAGGGACAGTAAAAGAAGAGCTCTGTTTCTTTGAGCCAATAGGATTATAGTGAATGAATGCCAGACTGTTAATGTGTTTCTACTGACTTTAAGCTAGCGATTGCTCTGTAACAACAGGAGCTTGAATCGTATCGTATCGTATCGTATCGTACCCTGATAGATCGGAGCTATCAATAGAGCGTGGGAACCTGATGTCACAACCAGGACTGGCAGGGTGATTTGCGGGGTGAGTGGCCATCATGTGTAGCCAGGCCTACCCACAGACTTGGCTGGGCCCCTGACAAACCCAGGCAATGGGCCCTGCCCACTTGTGATTTCTTGATGATATCAATGCATGTGTGTTGGATCAGTAGCATTGGTGCTAGCATCCTGGATAACTGACACAATGTTGGAGCTGAATAGTGTGTCAAGCTATTATTGGGTTCTAATGTTGGAGTAATTTATTTGTGCTACTTTTTAGCCCGTTTCATCACTTTTTTCCCATCTATGGTTGCCACATCTTTGCCCCTTTTCACCCATTTTACCCACCTTCTGTAATTTTTTGCCGATCCTGACACTGTTTGCCGCTTTTCACCCATTTTTTGACCACGAAATGACAATTTTTACCCATTGATGTCACTTTTATGCCACTTTTGCCCATGTTTGGCCTTTAAAACCATTTTTTGGGCAGTTTTTGCCTATTTTTGCTACTTCTTTTTGCTTCCTTACCCCATTTTTGCCACTTTTTTGATTTCTTGTCAGTTTTTTTTTTCACCTATTTCTACCACTTTAAGCCAATTTTTGCAGACTAATGCCACATTTAGCAACTTTAATGCCCATTTTTGGGTCATTTCTTTGCTATTTTCAAACATTTTTTTTCTTTTGACAATCAATCAATAAATTCTTCTCCTAAAATGTCATCTCAGTTTCTTCTACTTCACTCATTTTGACATTTCTGCACATTATGGCCTAGCTATGAAGTCTGACATTAGTTTCCTAATAATTAAGTTCACTGTATTTTTTCACATTGTTTATGTCACTTATTAAAAAAATCATTTAGAAAAAGGACTTATTATTAACAGCATAAGTAAAAGACATTCATTTTTGTTGCTTTGATGGGAGTGGTCACGATTAAGTTTTAAAATAAATAACATTGCTATCACAGCCTAACTTTACAGTGGATCATGATTTTGCTGACCTCCATGGGCCCCCATTTTGGTTTCCAGGGGTGCCTGGAAAAACTCCAAACAGGCTTTCCTGTGTTTTGCACTATGGTGAAGCTTCTATCTAGCCACTCTGCTATAAACCCCAGACTGGTGGAGGGCTGCAGTTATGGTTATTTTACCACACACATACTCCATTTGAGGTGTAGAAACATCTTAGCAAAGATCCAGAGAAACGGGAGGCACCTGAACTAAGTTTCAGGTGTGTTTGCAAAATGTCTGAATAATTATGTTCATGTAATATAGTTATAGTTACAGGTTTTTATTTTAAATAAATGTGCATTAATGTCTAAATTTCTGTTTTCACATCACCACTGCAGCACTCTTTAGTACAACATCTGCAGCTGCTCAAAGCAATATCCCTAAAATCATGAACAAACGTTAACGTGATTCTGATGACTTCTATTTTGAGGTCTGGTTCACAAAACCATCCCAACCATGGCTGTTTATGAGGTTTTCAAAATGAGTGAATCAAGGTGTGTGGTATTTCCCCCATCAATCTCACCCTCTCGAGCAGGCTCATCTCTTGGAAGTCAGGGCTGGTGTTGGCGAGTCTCTGCAGCGTGTGCGTGAGGTCAAAGTCGGTGCAGAAGTAGAAACCGTCCGTGGTCAGCACGTTGTTGATCATCGCCAGGAATGTCTTATTCTCCTGAGACTGGAGAAGAAACAAAAAAAAAACACTTATAGTCTGATGATGGACTTCACTAAGAAAATAAAGACTCACACGTTTATTCTAAAGATATCAACATTTTTGATAATTAGTACTTCCACATGTTTTTTAAAAGGATAAAATCAAGAGTATTGAAAGTACCACAGCTTTCAGTCCTGTTCATCCAAAAATGGTCAAAGGACAAGAGAGAGCATTGTCTAAATTAGTGGTACTGGTAGTCAGCATGTCTGTCCTCAGATCCCAACACCTCCTTAATGAGAAATCATGAACTAAAGTTCAAAAATGTTCATCCAGTCCAACAAGGAAATCTGTTGCAGTATAAATCATGTTTAACAAGCACATCATGGTGGAGTGATGGTCTAATGGTTAGATCAAACCCATTTTACGTGGGCTGCCCAGGTTCAAGTTCTGTTTGAGGCTCCTTCCCCATGTCATTCCCTGCTCTCTTATTCCTGTTTATGACTCTATCTACTGTCCTATCCTTCATAAAGAAGGGACAAAAATCCCCCAAATATATCTTTGAAGCACATCATTAAAGAAGACCTGGAAGGACATTCTACAGATATTTTATCTCTCTTCATTTTCAGTGACATGTACATTTTGGTTGTTTTTGCACTTGCAGTGATCTTGAGATATTGGTGCATTATCACACGAAAAGCAGCTTTGTTAGGCAAAGATAACAATATAAGAACCTCATAATCTAGAGAAAATAACTAAAATTTTCTCATTATTGTAGCAAACAAAGTAAAATAAAGTATATGGATGCATGTCCACTTACATCATAGACTTTGCACATTTATGACCCACTGAAACTGCTCCGCTCTACACTTTTGGGTCCAAACCCTCCAGTTGAGAACCACTGGTCTAGACAACACAAATATGTTGGCAACATTTAGAAAAGAGGGTAAAGGTGGAGAAAAGTGAGTGAAGTCTGAAAGTTTCTGAATTTCTAGTGATGCTTTAATGCTTTGTAAATTATGAGTATTGGTAAATGTCATCTATTCAGTTCTCATTTTAATTATTTAACGTCTGATTTTTAATAATGTGCTGTAGGTAAAGATCAAGTCTTCCACCTCTTCAGTCAGGAAAGACCCTGTTTACATGTTGCTTTAATGATGGGGTCTGTTCATTCAGATAACAAGAGAATGAACAATCTGTCTGACATCAGAACTCACTGTCCCTCCTCATATTCGACATCATTTCTGCAGCTCTCTTACTGTGGCTTGGTACCCCTACATGCTGGTAAGAATTAATGGGGGCCACCAGCTAAGAGGCTAGCTGTGCCTCTTTTAACAGCTTTTCTACCTCATGTTGTCATAAACATGCTGATATACTATTTAGCTAATAAACCCTGTGGGTCTTGACTGGCCTGCAAGTAAAAGGCAAGGATGGAATGTTTCATGAGTTTTAAAAGGTTAATATCTTTCAAGGCAAGGCTGGAATGTTTCATGAGTTTTAAAAAGTAAATATCTTTAAAGGCAAAGATGGAATGCCATGCCATGCTGCTTCAAAGGCAGATGACAGAATGTTGCTGGGGATGCTGAGAGCTTTTTCCCCTCATTTTTGCCAAAAAGGTAGGTCATAGTTGGCAACCTTTGAAAAAATGGAGAAGTGGGAGGAACTGGAGATCCTCACTGTTAAAGAGGCACCACTAGCCTCTTAGATGATGCACTATTGAGAAAATATACCTTGTAGGGTACTGGACTGGCCTGCATGTAAAAGGCAAGGATGGGATGTTTTATACGCTTTAAAGGGTGACATCATCTTTAAAGCTAAGGATGGGTTGTCATTCTTTGAAGATGATGTCACCCTTTAAAGGCTTTAAAGGATGACATCATCAAAAGGCAGAATAGAATGTTGGTGAAGCTGGGGGTGTCGGGGTCTTTTTCTCTTTATTTTGGCCAAAAGTAGGTCATAGTTTGACAGTTCCACCCACTTTTACCAAAAGTTGCGAACAAATAACAATCAACGTAAGGGGCTAGTGATCGGAAACTTTACATATCAGAGAAATATAACCATTAGGAGGTAATTCAGGTCAGTGATGACCTGTAGGTGAAGATCAGTGTGGCCCATCTCTTTATTCAGGAATCAAACAGCATGTCTGTGCGTGTGTTTCATGGTTTTTGAGCTCCTTATAGGATCAGGATACTAATCCAGTTAGCACACTGAGTGAAGCTTCATCCTTATCCCTGTGCACAGATTCCTCACGCTACTCTCATTACAAAAAGAGATCAATAATTTTGATTACTTGTTTCATAAAAGCCTAAGTTCCCTTTTTCTGTTTCGAAGCTGCGGCAAGAGTTTGTTCATAAATAAGCCTCATGTTTTAAAGCTAACAGTTCTCATTCAGTGCCAGGAAAAGAAGGAGAAGCTGCAGCTGATTAATAATGAATGACTCGTTTCACTGAAATCAGATCCTGAACGAAACATGAGACATCTCACTGTTAAAAGAGAATACAAACCTCTGAGACGGTCTGCTGCATAATCAAATAGTGACAACAATTACTCTGAGGGCATACTAACACAAAGCAATCCATGCCATTCCTGTGCATGTGCATATTTGACCCAAAAGTTCAGTTAGTCTAGTGGGACACTCCGTGTCATGTCCAAAGACCTTTCACTTCTTTGGCCCTCATACAGGTAGAGGAGGAGATGGGCTTTGGAACAGTACAGTTACTCAAAAGGGGTGTAACGGTACAGAAAAAATTTGGTTCGGTACATACCTTGGTTTTGAAGTCACGGTTCAGTATGTTTTCGGTACGGTGATTGAAGCAGATAAATAATAAAAATAATAAAATAAAAATAATAAAATTTCATTTTAATTTTTCCAATTAAATTGTATTAAAATAAATAGGCTAAATACATTTAAATTAAAAATAATGCTGCAACCTCCCTCCAAAAGTTCTTCAATGATTAAAAGTCTTAATAAAACAATACATTTTTGAATAAGTAGGTTATTTTCATTGATATATTTACATATTTATACCAATTCTTTAAACACTAAAATTTCCCAGCTAACTTGAATGCATCATCACACAACCGCAAGTTAGCCTGTGAAGTATGCAAATTAGCGTATTTTTTGCCAATTTCAACATGGACTTCAGTACTGAACTACTTTGTTAACCAATGGGACCTACTACAAAGTTTGGAAGAACTTTTCACAGCCCATCTTGGAGGATAAAGAGGTTAAAGCCATGTGAAATCTGAAGATAACTTTACCTATGACACAGCTGCAGAGTCCCTCTCTCACTCCTCCAAGGCTGATAGCTGAAGGTAAAGTTAATATGATTCATAGAGCCAGAGCACCATTGCTATACGGGTGATTTAAATGAAGCCGGTGGCTCTTCTAACTCTTCTAACTGTGACGGCCGTACCGTGACAGTACGGGATGAATACAAATACTGTTACACCCCTATTACTCACAGAGTGTTGCATCTGGCCATGCTGATGAAATACATAAATAAATAAACAAAACCAAAAAAAGCACAAAAATCAAAAGGCTGTAGCCATGAATGTGTGTCAGCATGATATATACACTGGCAGAAAATAGCTCAAATAGTTAATTATCTGAATCAGCTGATATGAAAAACTAGAGCCAGCATATCAGCTGTAATTATCAGCCTATATCAGCTGTAAATATCTGCCTATATCAGCTGTAAATATCTGCCTATATCAGCTGTAAATATATGCCTATATCAGCTGTAAATATCAGCCTATATCAGCGGTAAATATCTGCCTACATCAGCTGTAAATATCAGCCTATACAGGTAAGTAAGAAATTATTAGCCCCCATTTGCTTTTTTTGGTAATGCTCGAAGCCTGTAAAATCAAGTTAAAACCGAGAGTTATCTTCCAATTTACACCATGTAAAAACTTCAGTAAGGGTTTGAGCTGTCACCTAAATAAAACATCATGGCAAAAACAAAAGAAAGACTTGAGAACTTGAGACAAAGCAGGAGGAGGATAGACAAAGGTTTTACAGTATTTCCAAGTGCCAGGAACTGAAGTGAGAAGTATTATCGAGAAAAACTAATGGGAGATACGTCAAAAGACCCCAGAACAACTGCCAAGACACTAGTGAATGATTTAACCAAGTCAGGAACTGTGGTCTCAAAGAAGACGATCACTCGGGCCCTGTAAAGCAATGGACTGAGAGTTTACAGACCTAGAAAAACTCCACTTCTGCAGAAGAGATACCTTCAAGCCAGACTGAATTATGCTAAGGACAACTTAGATAAAGATTCTGCACACTTGAAGCATGTCCTTTGGTCAGATGAGACCAAACTAGAAATCCTTGGCCACAGAGATGGTGCTTATGTTTGGAGAAAGAAGGGAGAGTTGTATAACCCAAAGAGCACCATCCATACAATGAAACATGGCAGTGGGAGTATAACACAGATGCTTCAGGGTGTCTAGAACTGGGAATCTCGTAAGGTGGAAAGAAATATGAAGAAAGAGGTATATGCGAAGATTTTGAAAGACTTTTTCCAAGTCCCTTTTGATTCTGTGAGTTTCTGTGAGATCTCATGTCTGTGGAATCTCCACTTTGAAACCGTTTCTACAGACAGGAGCCGTGTGGTCTCATTGTCTGTCTGAATTGTCTAGTGTGCGCATTCAGAGATCTACCATGTTTTTAAACACACCTGTAGCTCAGAGAGGTGCAGCACCGTCTTCTTATAGGAGATGATGTCGAAGTCTACGGCCTTCCACACAGCATGACCCAGCAGACTGCCCACGTTCCTCTTCCTGGTGATGACTATCAGGTACATACCTGCATGGTGATGAGCTGATTAGTCACGCCTTGAAGATTAAACACCCTCCATAGATAACTGTACCACTACGATACCTACCTGCTACCAGACGAATAGTTCCCATGATGCCACATATCGGCTTGGTGACGGCTGAAGGAGGAACATCTTTTTTACCTGGAAAATAGCGAAGGATGTGAGACAGAAGGCAGAGGGATACTTGTCTTTAAAATCGGCATCCCAAATATCCTAATGTTTATCTACATCAAGGTTTAAGGTCAAACTTTTTGAATTAGTATCTACTACTAATATTTTATTGATCGTTTTTTGTACAATAGGCCAGACTGTTTACCTGTCAGGGTCATCTCATTTGAGACCCTGTCAATGGCGAGCACGGCATCAGCGCCTTCATCACACGCCTCAATGAAGAACTTCTCTGGGGTTGTGTGCCTGGACAAAAAAAAATAAAAAATACAAAAAAAAAGCCATAAATGTTAAAGAAGTAAATTTAAAGTTTGCAAATGATCTGTTCATTTCCCCAAGCAACAAAATTGACTACAGACAAAATTTTGGATGTTCCCTTTCAAAATAAAAGTTCATTGCGACACTTTTACTTAAAATGGAGAGTTTTTTTTTGGTCAAACGTGCCTCTAATGCAGAAAGAGCTCAGTCCTAATCAACTCTCCTCATCATGCCCATGATATTATTTCAGCATGTTTGAGTTGGTGTACAAATCAACAGAAAACACCAGAAGGAGAATACAGAGTTTAAGAAAATAAACAGGCCGAGAACTCAAACTGAATGTGGTGAAACTCAGAAATATAAAATTCATTATGATTCCAGTCTAATTCAAACAATAATGACACAACATCAATGAAAACCTCAACAACTAGTATCATTGGGAAATTATTGGTTATAATAATCAATTATTGAGGGCAAACTCCACATGGTTGAAGCTACAAGTACAGTTGCAAGAAAAAGCATGTGAACACTTTGGGATTTCTTGGATTTCTGCATAAAATGTGTTCTGATCGTCATCTAAGTCTAAGTTCATGTCTTTATTGAACAAAACATGTAAACATTCACAGTGCAGGTTGGAAAAAGTATGTAAACCTTTGGATTTAATAACTGGTTTACCCTCCTTTGGCAGCAATAACCTCAACCAAACGTTTCCTGGCATGACCTCAAGAGAGCGATTCACACCAGACATCCCAAGAATATTGCTGAACTGAAACAGTTCCGTAAAGAGGAATGGTCCAAAATTCCTCCTGACTGTTGTGCTGGTCTGATCTGCAACTACAGGAAACGTTTGGTTGAGGTTATTGCTGCCAAAGGAGGGTCAACCAGTTAATAAATCCAAAGGTTCACATACTTTCCACCCTGTGTTTGTCTATTGTTGTGACTTAGATGAAGATCAGAACACATTTTATGACTAATTTATGCAAGAGAGTTTATCCAAGAAATCCCAAAGGGTTTACATACTTTTTCTTGCAACTGTATGTTAGCAAAGTTTGTTATATTGCACCAACACACTGCTGGCAGAATTTTTATAATTATGCATTAACGTTGAAAAAGTTAGGTAACAAATCCACTGAGCAATTTGGGAATCTGTTAAATAAACAACAAAAATAGAAACTCCAAAATACTATTGACCAACATTATTCACATTGTACAGCCACTTGGGAAAGATTTAAGATGACCTTTGATGACTGAAATGTCCATAAAAAATCCTGAAATATTCTGGAGCAATGAAATATTTTGGATGATGATGACAGGATGGAATGGTTGTTTACTTTTAATATTTATAAGTTGGCCTCTTTTGTTGCAAAAGCCTGGAAGAAGTGGCAGGATGGTTTGTTTAACTAGTCTACTATATTATTGAGTGTCTACTTTTGGTTTCTGGTCTTTCTGTAGAGATAATGGTGTCTTGGAAGCCCATTTGGGTTTGGCATATTGTTTATGCGTGACACAATAATAAAATTTAATCTAATCTAAAAATCTAATCCTACACATATATTGGGATATTCCGTGTTTTAACGGCCAGAAGTTGCAGAGGGTTGTTTTTAATAGACACATTTAATGATTTGATGATTTTCTTCTTGCTTCAGTGATACTAAAGTAAAAGTTGGAACATGTTTTGATGTTTCCTCACAAACTCTAGATGTAAAGCTTTTATCGTGACCTTTGTCCTTGCCGTATAAATGACCATTTTCTTTGTGGTTATGGTTACATAACACACCCAACCAATCGTCATCACCACAGAGGAACATTTAACCACGTTTTAACAGGCACACCTTCTCTGCAGAGATCCCAGCAGCTGTTTGAGTAACACACAGAGCTTTAATGAAAACATGACCTCGTGTTGAGCTGCAGTGACGTCTGCAGCTCGCCTGATACACATTGCACAAAACCACACTCATTAACACACACCAGCACATAAACACACATTAATACACACAAGCACACAACCACCCTATTGTTCCCAACGATAATCCAGAGCAACTACACATTCCTGAACAACACCATTTTAGAACTGAGGAGACGTTAACAACACTCACTCAAGACTACAGCAACTTTTCTTAAAGATTTAACCCCTTTGATACAAACCAGAAGTAGCTGTTCTCAAAATAAGGTTGTCAATCTGTTATTTCAATGATAAATAGAAAAGATGATCAACAAAGGCAAAAATCATACACATAATTATTGTGATTGATATCAAAATCACAACAATCAACATGACTGCTTATTGATTTTAAAACATCTGCATCACATGAATTAAATAAACTAAATTTCACAAAGCATTGGCAACATTTGGACAAGACAATAACGCTGGAGAGGAGTGAGGGAAACCCCTTGTTCTGGTACCAAAACCAATATTTACAACACTGGTAAAATTTCGTGTTTTATCATAGCTTGTAAGAAAATTTCCAAACAAGATCTAACTTGCCAAATATTTTGACAAAGACGATAGGCTTTTCATTTTCAAATTCTTCTTGATTACTTTTCCATTGCAGTTTTTTTAACCACACAGTTTGACCTTACGCTTGATAAAAACTTGGAATCCTCAATCACATTTTTAACAGATAGCGAAAGAGAGCATTAAATAAATTGCAAGTTGGAAACCTAAAGTGTGAGGGCAGAGCTGGAGAAGAGCAAAGGCAAATCCTTGTTTAGCAACCAAATACAATATTGACTATAATAGGATTTTACTAAGTTACCTTAGCTTGAAGGTAAACTCCTGCAAATCTAAACTGAACAAATATGTTGGCAATGATGATAAGTATGTTAGTTTTCCATTCTTGATTACTTTAAATTATATTTTGGTATTTGAACGGTTGCATGGGAAAAGCTTTACAAAAACAACAAATTCTCAGTCATATTTAACAGAAAAGAATGATGAACCACTGTCTCCATTACACAAAAACATTGGCAACAATTGGACAAGAGGATGAAGCTGGAGAGGAGCAAGAAAAAACGCTTTTTTCTGACCGGAATCAATATTGCCAACACTGGGTAATTTATCATTTTAAATTATTGCAGGGAAACTCCTGCACACCATCTCAATTGCACAAACATGTTAATGATGGATCAGTTTGTCATTTTTTTCATAATTTACCACTTTTTGTTACCACATTTCTTTAAGAACCTGATCGTAGGTATTGAAAATGAAAAGTACCAAAGCTTTACCAAAACTAAAGATCTTCACCCATATCTTTGAACAAAGGGGGAGCGATGTCTAAATTGCACAAAACCTTGGAAATGTTTTTGCACTGTTTAGAAAATGTGCAGGATTTTGCCTGCATAAACAGGGATTAACAAACAACAATAAATTACACAATACTGAGGGCGTAATGACGACAAACAGGCATCAATATGGTTTGATTTTTACTAGATTCACATTTCAAACGCTGACATGGCCCTATTTTTGCAGATTTTTTTGCAGAACACAACACACACTGTTTGACAACAGATGAGACATTTACTCTGTTTTTGAACACATTTTTATTATCAGATATTTATGAGTCATTTTAATCCCCTAGCTCATTGTCTTTGAAAAGCTTTATCTAACTGCACCATGCAGAAATTAAGTGTGAGAAAACTACAGTATGATCCTTTAAAGTTTCCGTTAAAACCTAACCCAGACAGCGATGGGTCCTCTGACTCAGTATTGACAGGTAGGACAAACAGGTATGACTAGGTGGGTGAGCTGCTTTAACGAAAGGTGTGTCAGTGAGAGTACACAGAGATCTGTCAACTTTAGGAGGAGTTAAACAAAGGAAGAGCTAACGCCAACAGGGTTCACACCAACAGTGAATTTAAGAATAAAACTTAATAAATACCACCACAATTTAACCATCTCAGCTGCAGTTAACAACTGTATGGTGTAAAAAATGGCTTAAATATCCAATAGGACTGTTAAAATATTCAATACTTTTATATCTTTAGATCACCATTATATTAATGATCAACAATATTGAAAAGTACTGATGCTTTGTAAAGAAACATCAGAACTTTAGATCTAATTTTAACCAGCAGCTGCTGTAAGATAAATGAAGACAGCATTATCAGAAATGGACAAAAACAGCCAAGGTTCCAGGACTGAGAAATTGCTAACATGTTTGAGCAATTTATAAAATGTGCATGCAATTTCTGTTATGAAAATCAAACTAAAATGTGATGCCTATGACTTTTATTTTTGGTTATTGAGATAATATCAATAACAGTTTTTGGCTTCCTTACCAAATTTTGCCAGTTTATTTATGCAATTTAGACAAACATCACCAACATATTTGCACAACCAAGACAGCTGGCAACATTTTGTCTAAATTGAACAAAGTTTCTTTTGTCTCAGCTGCACAAATACATGTATTTTACATTGCAACAGTATTATAAAAACAAGGCCAAGTGATTCTTGCAAGTTGGGGAAAAAGTTGAGTGAGGGTTTGCCTGCAATTTTAGTCGATTAAAGTCAACACAATATGACATCTTGGGCGTCTTTTTGTTGCTATGGAATCAAAACAGATATTTATGTTGTTGAATTTGTAATATAATCATATACAAGTTGGGTTGCGCAATGCCAGATTTTCAAAAGTTGGTAATAAAATATTGTCAATGTATTGCTGCAATTTGGCAAACGTTTCCAAAGTAATTGTGCAATTTCAACACCATTGTCAACATGAAGCATATGTGAAATTTCGATCATGTAGAGGAGTTGTCTTGTGGTATTTGTTAATCATAGTCAATAAACCTGGTATAAGTTGCCCTGGGCTTGTATTTTTTTTTTTATCTCCGTGATAAATCGTATTGAAGTTTAAAATTGTGGAATGGTGACAGCCCTTCCTCCTGCATCCTAGCAGAAGATCAACCCCTCTCTTTAAAACCGTTTAAACCCAGCACTAAAAGCTCTATCAGCTCAGTATATCGATGCCTTCATGTATATTTAATTACGTTTATTTTATAATGAATGAATGTTGAGAGAAACTTGGCTCCTTCCTGCTCCGACAGCTCAGCCAGTCAGCGAACTTCAGCCGCTGTGTCATCCGAACACCGAGCGAACGTCGCGGGTTCTCTCTGACGACAGCGCCGCTGAAAACCACGGTCGTCAGCGGTGTCTCTCGTCCTAACGTTAACACGATCACATGCAACATAAGTCTCAATAAAATGTTTATTTCAGGATTTGTACTTACAAATTGTATCTCTCGTAGGCGGTCGCCATCTTCGCTCCGTCTACCTGACCTCAGTGACGTCAGCAGAGAGAGTTCCGGGTGTGTTGCAGCCAGGGGCGGCGGAGAGGCGGGCAACAAGGGGGCTGAAACCCTGAGAATAGTTCATTTATTGTGGCTTGTGCTTCCGAATAGTAGATGGAATATTATCATATAACATTTTTTATTATTTTATAGCTGTTTAGATTTGTTTTTTAGCCAAAATGTCACAACCATTTAAAGTGAACTGGCCACGAGCTACCTGAGCAAGAAACCATTACATGTAGGAGAAGTCACATTTCTCATGTAATCAACCTCATTTTATAATAAAACACTTTATTTACAGTCTCATTCAGCAGCAGAAGAGCTCAACAGTGTGGCTACGGAAGTGAAAATCCAATTCATTTTATCATTACTGATATGAATATTAGCCATATTATCCGATAAGTCAGACTTACCATGAGCTACCTGTGTAACACATGGTATATGCTACTGTACAGTCAAAAGTTTGTAAGATAACAATCTATTTTTAAGGAAAGCAGTTCATCTGCAATCTCTGATTGGCGGAGTCTCTGGTAACTGTCAAAATACGATGAATAGCTACTCAAACTATAATATATTAAGATAGTATCAAATAAAATGTAAAGTCTTCAATAAAAATAAGCATTGGTGAAAGGTACACATACTGTTTTAAAGCTTGAAAAACTGTCCTGAACAACAAACAAAATAAATCATAATGGATTATAGGACATGTAGTTCCTGCAGCTTCGTAAAAGGAATGTGTACACAGTCTTGTACCTTTTCCCTTTTCTCTGCTTTCGAAATCCGTTTTTGCACTGAGTCGTATGTTTTATAGTCATGATGAGTATACAGGTAGCTGGTTAGCTTAGTTCATACACTCAAAGCATTGTAATGATAATTTTGTTTCTGGAACCAGAGCTGCGAAAAAGTCCACGGGCCATGTTGAGCTATTCGATACCCTATATGAGGAGCGAGGAGATGGCTTATAGAGCTCAAGCCCCAAATCTTTCAGGTTGGTTAAAAGTATTTACTTATGTATGCTATGATAGATAAAAATGAAAACAAAAGTATTAAACATTTGGGCCTTGCTGATCACAACATGGAAGTTTTATTCTTAAAACCAAGCATGATAAAAAAAAAAAAAGTTTGCATATTGGTAAATGAGTATTCATAATCATTGTCGCATCCCTGCCTGTTACTCATTTCAGGGGTAATTGTATGTAGTGTGGTCACACTGATAGGGCCTCTAAAGGAGCTTCAAATCACAAGAAGTTCAAACAAGTAGAAAGCTTTTTACATTTCACGGTGTTGTTCTCATTAGTGGGTGGTGCACATGTGACGCTCCCTCTGACTTCCTGTTTAGTATTCTAAACTTTAATGTCTATAGCCTCCACTTTGAAATGCAGTCCCGCTGTTTTGACCGCCTGTTGCTGTTTTGTCCACAAGAGGTCAGTATAATGTTTATTAATAATAATGATCATCATCGTCATAAACATCTCAGGGAAATTGTTCACTATTTGCTCTTTTTCAAACTCACGTGAATGAACAAAAAATAAAGACTTGAACCCAAGCCAGTATGAAATTCACTGACTCTAGCATAATCATATTAAATGAATTAATAGCATAAATGGGGGCTCATAATTCTTACTTTAATCTCAGAAATCTGATATTAATGGCAGAATTCCGAGATTGAAGTAAGACTTCTATCTTGAAAAGAATTAAGACAAATTTTAGAAGAATTCTGATTTAAATGTTAAAATTCTGATATTAAGGCCAGGTTTCAGAGATTAAAATCAGAATTCTTGGATCAAATTTAAATTCTGAGATTAAAGTCAGAAATTAGAGATCAAAATCGCAATTCTGAGATTAGGGTCAAAAATCTGGGGGAGAAAAAGTCAGAATTCAGAGATCATAGCTAGAATTCAAATGAATTAAAATGGAAATTCAGAGATTAAGTTCAAAATCGTAAATTAAAGTCAGAATTCAGAGATTGCAGTAAGAATTCGGAGATTGTCATCAGAATTGTGGTGTGACTGTCTTCAATTTCCGAATTCCAACTACAGTAAGTAACTTTAAAAACGCACATTGTAAAATTTGCTAGAATTGTCATGAGATGTACTCAGATGCTTCAAACAACTTATCAGACACACCATATACCTTTGTTCTGCATGACTGATTGTGCCTTTTCTCAACCACAGACCAATTCATGAGAGCTGTACTCACAAGTGTATAAACTGGGTAGGTGAGTGAAATACTGGCATGGGATAAATTGTTGACTACAAACGTGTAGACGCGTACAGCTCTTCAGGAGGAATGGCAGGCGATCCCACAGAGACAGATGAATGGCCTCATAACATCTATGCCTCGGAGAGTGGCCGATTTGGTGCGAGCAAATGGAGGTCATACCAGATATTGAAATTTGGACTTGTAAGAATGGGTGGTACTGTCAACTTTTTATATTGCGTGATTGAATAAACTGTTTCCTTGATTCCTGATTTTTGTGTGTATGTCTCCCACAAGATGTGTGCAATAAGAACAATACCTATAATTGGAAATACAGTTCATGAATTACAAGTAATATATTCATGAATTTCAATGTGCGTATTTAAAGTGACTTAGTGTATTTTCCTCGGAGTTAAAAACACACACACACACAAAAAAATGGATCTCGGAAAAAAAATAGTGGCCCTTAGCCTCATACGTGATTTTTTATCTTTTATTTTTTTTAAACATATTACAAAGCAATCATTTCCGTCTATTGCAATGTCCAGTTTTGAAAATTTCAGTGAATATTATTATTTCTTTAGAAAATTTATTTTAGACACAACAATCATCATAACAGGAGTGAATATTATAAACAGGCAGTATAAAGGGCACCTTAGTGACGTCATGCTGTGAAGGACCCGCCTATATAAACAATTGACTCGCTCTGATCTTTCTCTTCTCACTGACTTCTCTCTTGGAAGTTGACCGAGAGTATACTTGACAGTCAGTATTGTCAAAACGTATTCTGTTTAAGTATCGAATCGTGCTTATTAATTAAATTGAGTCTACTTTTAAAGAGATAATCGGCCTATTTTGTCGAAAGTCTACTCGACGGTAAGATGGTGCCATCAGCAGCGCGTGCTCTGATTCCGCCATGCCCTGCACGTGGCGTGGCGGGGATCTCGCAATGGAGGAATAGAGACATGATTACTTAACTTACTTATACGGTGTTTTAATAATGTTAACTCGATTTAACCCATGAGACCTTGTGGATTTCATGGTGGACCGTGAGCGCTGATCTAACAGCGGTGAGTTCTTTATCAGTAATTTATCTTGGTTATTTTTATGCCGTTAAAATACTTTCACTAAGTTTTTTTATAATACAGATTTTTAATATCAGTGCCACTTTTGGTAAAGGAGAATAATTTCAAAGTGGGGAAGTTCGAAGTAATGTTGTGTATAATATAGTTTTGCAAGAATACATTTATTTTTGTTATGCTGTTTTAGGGCTCTTGGAATTGCTTGCTCTCGTGCCTAAAATAAAATTCTTTTGTTTATCAGGATGCAGCAGAGGTTCCTCCCCGTGTAGACATCTGCAGGCCTTCGTTCAGTCTGCAGCCATGAGCTGATGGTGAGCATCTTATCTGTGATCCACTGGAGATATAATGCTGAAACAATGCTACTATGATGATTCACAAGACTAGAGTCTCTGATGAAACCATGAAGCTCTTTCACAGTGCACTGAGCATGCTCATTACTGATTTGATACAAGCTAAAGAGAGCAGGCATCGTTTTAATGCAATTCTTTTCTTATCAGATTTCACATTGGAGTAGCTGGTGTCTCTTCTTGGTAAGTGTAAGATTTAAAGCCTTTTCCTAGTTTCTGATTGTGGGATGATGATTTATTAGACTAGAGTCTCTGATGAAATAGTGAAGTTGTTTTCACAGTGCACTGACCACAAACCCACACCAGTGATTGGATGTTTTAAAATCAATGTGCTGCTCATCATGGAGCTCATCACTGCAGTGCTTTTAAAGCATTCTTAATTTCATGTGAGACAGATCATCTTGAAATATTTTCTTTCTGGATCTCTGCATATCAACATTTCAATTTGGCAAAGGCGTAGTATATTGATGAATCCTTAAGGTTCTGGCTCTCATATATTCAGAGCTTTAGATGTAGATACTTTTAATGTCACTCCCCTTGTTCAGGTTATCAGCCACTGTTTTATGCCTCTACTCGTTGTAAATGATGGAAGCCCTTTTTGTCAATCATCTTTTCATATGGGGGCTACAAACAACCTTGTTTCTCCCGTCTGCCATCCTTGCATGGTTTACCAAATCAAAAACTTGCATTGAAAACATGCCAAACGTTTAATTGTGGTATTTGTTTTAACATCAAGTGCTTGTTGAAGAGATTTAGTTCTGTTGAAGAGAAACTAAGCAGTAAATGAGTTGAAACATCCAAACACATTCTTAATGACCCTCAACTTTTTCCTTTTTTTTCATGTATTGGATGTTAATTTACTTTTTCTTTTGCAGGAAGTTCACACAGAGTCAAAGAAAAGTGCAGTGGACGGACCTCAGCTGTGAGTATAAATGCCTCTTAAAGTAAAGCCTCATTAAGGTTTGGTCTTACACCGTTAATAACCTCACTTTCAAGTCATGAAAGTGGTCTAATGGTGATCGTCCACATGTAGTATAGACTATTTTCCATCAGGGTTTGTACTGTGTATTGTAAAGCTTGTATGATGAGGCTTTTTTCATTCTGCTCTGATGTCTGAGTTTGTTGATGATGATTCAGGTTTTCGGTTCTACTGATCTAAAGTGAAGTTTTACTCGCAGCGCACTGAGACTCTCAGACTGTCAGACACTCTGCTAGAATAGATTTAAGAGTTAGACATGCATGAGGACTAACTAATGTTCATCTGTTTCAGGTTAACTGTGGCAGCTCATGCACATAGAGATGGAAACATAAAGGTTTGTGTTTGAGTCTGACTGGCTACATGCCACAGCATTTTCAAATCTGACTGTTTAAAATTGTGGTTGATCAGACAAAGAACAGATTCAGATTTTTATTTTCACACTTAAAATGAGTGACATAATTCCCTTTAGTACAGTTCATATCACATTTGCAAAATGATGGCAATTTGATTTTTTTTTTCTTCAAAGGATTTCGTCCTAGAGCAGTGGTTCTCAGCTGGTCTAGCATAATGACCATCACCTCAACAATGCACAACAAAGGTATTTCTGAAATCATAACCAGTTGTTCTGAAGTGTTTTAATGCTGAGTTTTGCTGACATTAACCTAGAGATTTTCTTTCTTTGTAGATGGTGCAAGTTTGGACCAAAACGCCAAGAGATCAGAATGACCGAAGGAGTTGAGGGTCATTGATTTCATTTGTTTTTAAGTCTTAACTGTTTTTCTTGAAACAGCCTTTATTTTTGAAAATTTTAAATAAATTGTCCATGTATTTTCTTTGTTTGAAATCAATAAAAAATTGAGCCTTTTTGGTTTGTAATGTTCCTTTTTTGTGTATATAGTATGTTATTTAATTGCCGTAGAAAGTCTTGAGGGTAATTTTTAAACCCTGCATTAAAATGATTTGACATGCTTAATTGTTCCCTGGGGAGAAATTTGTTGACTTAAAGTGGTGCTTACATTTGACTGATTTGAGAAACTTTCATGCAAATTATGAACCACAAATATGGACAACATAAAATGTATTCTCAGCTTTACAGTGGGATAGGGTTGAGATTAACATAAGCTATGTTGCTTCAACTAAGCTCAGTTTAAGGCATTATGCAGTTTGATTGTAATCATGTTAACCAATCTGTTTAGAGCTTGCTTTATAATGGTTGAAGTTGAAGAGTTATTCTTTTGACGCTTTGTATGCTGAAGGTAAAGACTTTGACTTTCATGAAAGAGTTTAGGAAGAAAATGTGATGGAAATTGTTAGGATGTACTGTGAAAGAAATTCAAAGGAAGTTTCCAAAGACCTTAACGTTAAGATTTTGCTTGAATGTGGATTTGTTAAGGTTTCCAAGAAACTGGAATAAGAGCTTTCAGAATATTTCTTACATTTGAGTGATTTATTCGAGTGTACGGGTGCAATCAGTGTGAAATTGAAACTGTTTTGAATGTCGGAAAGACAAATTCCTTTCTCAGAGCTCACCACAATAAAAACATTCTTTTGTCAGCAACTTGGATCAATGAAACAATGGTATATTTTTTTAACATGTTTCATGAGTTCTCACCCATTGTTTAGTAATTTAGAGTCCCCAATATGAGACCCCTCTCCAACTGAAATCAGTCAGTGAGTGAACAGAATATTTTGAAGTATCTTTGTTCAGGTATCAAATTCAGAGAGCAACAGGACATAACCAAATAGCCAACAGTACTTCATCAGAACGAAATGCCCCATTTTATGCATAATGTATGCTTCTAACTAAAACGGCCAAATTATACAAAAATATATATATATCATTCGTTATCCCTCTACCATTTTTAGAACACGTATACCAACAGTCTTTCCCTTAGTTGACTTTCTTTTGTTGGGAATTTTTGGCAAAGTGGGTTGAACTGGCAAGTAACGCCTCACACCTCGCCAGTTCCTCCCACTTCCTGAGGCCTACAAGTAAGCCAAACTAAGCACATCCTAATATTTATCATGTCTCTAGGCCAGGTTGACCTTGGAAAAACAAAGAAAACAGATGCTCACTATTACTGACATCTGTTCTGACAGTAATCAGATAACTGGATTTATTGAAACTATTTTACCACAGTAACCCACCAATTCATTGTTTCAGTGTATCTATGGGAAACTACCTAATTAACATTAGACTGATATGAAGACACCTGGGGGCTTTATTTAAAGGAATTTAGACCTTCCTGTTGGGACCGGGAATCCTCCTCATTAACCTTTAGATAAATCTTTTTTTTATGCTGTTTCATTCATTCTTGGTACGTTATTTCCATCAAAATACATGTCCAAAATAAAGTTATCCACAGGTTGCATTATTCGAAAGTAAAGCTGAGTGAAATATTTGATTCAATCTCCCCCCTGTGCGACAAGTGTGGCACTGCAGAAGGTTCACTAGTGCATCTGTTCTGGCAGTGTCCAGTGCTCAGTAAATTCTGGTCTGACATATTTAACTTGTTCTCCCAACAGTATCAAATGACTATTCAGCCAGACTGTCTTTTTGCAATATTTGGTTGCTCTGACAGGACAAAATCCCTTCCATCCCATCAAAAACAAGCCCTAAGCACCGGCATGGTGGTTGCAAAAAATTAATATTGTTAAATTGGAAGTCTCCAACACCCCCATGTCTCAAAAAGTGGCTTAATGAGATGCTTTCTGCTGCTAAGATGGAACAGATCCGTGCTAGCTGTTGAAACTCCCACAGCTATTTCTTAAAGATGTGGAAACCTTTTCTGATGTTGCTAGACAAGACTTAACCATAAGAATTATAGTGTTTGCTGCTACCTTGTATCTGCACTCTGTACATGTTCCTCCTTGATGGAATACTGTGTGATGTAAATAGCAGAACCCCACCAAATGTGTTGTTTTGTTCTTGTTTCTTGTTTTATTTTATTCTCTGTGTGTCTGTCATCCTTGTTTGTATTTTGTTTCCACCCAGGATGGTACGATAGTGGGGCTGTTTTCTTTTAATTTTTGCTGACACCTGTCAGTTCTGAACTACATGCGACATCTCACTTCTGCCCCTATAGACTGTTTTTCTTTAGCCTATATATTCTTGTGATACCATTGGGTTCTTTTGTCCTTGTGTCTGCCTGTTTGGTTATACTGAAAAACTCTAAATAAAATAAAAAAAGAAACAAACATGTCCAAATCAGTGAAATCATTGAAAGCCATTTTAACTCATATTTGATGTACACCTGCATACTTCTTATGGCCCTAGGCGCATGCCAACCTTTACCTAGTGGTTAAACTGCTAGTGGGGCCTCAAAAATCACTACCACTGCTTGGAGATTAGACAAAATTATAGAAGGCTTACTCTAGAGGAAGTTTTTAAAGCCAAAGCTGAAAAGGGAATCAGATAAGTCAATATTCTTATGAAGCCTTTTTTTTTTAGTGTGAAAGGCATTAGTGTAGTTGAGGGTATATGCGGGTATATGGAGTATACCCACTTATTTTTTAGTCTCCATACAGTGGGCCCACTTCTTAATATAGAGTATATCTGATTAAGAATATGCAAATTAAGAATATACCCACTTCTGCATGCACCACAACACCACTTGTGAAAAGGTAAAGAACCCATTTCTGCCACTTAAAAAAAGAGAAAAATTGTGAAAGTTAGGTAATTATTTCTTTTAAATCTTAAATCGTTAGTAGTATTTGTAGTATTGTAAGTTATTATCGTGGGAAAAAAGTCTAAATTTTTCGGGTAAAAAGACATTGTGAGATTTAAAGTTAAAAATAAGTGTCATAATTGTGATAGAAAGTAAAAATTATCGGAATCAAAAAATCATAAGCTTAAAGTAAACATTACGAAATAAAAAAGTAAAAATTATGAGATTAAATAGTCAAAATAAGATAAAAAGAAAAAAGAGATAAACAGTCAACATCATGAAATTGAAATAGTCACAATTGTGAGATTAAAAAGTCAAAATGAGATTTAAAAAAAAAACCTTATGAGATAAAATGTCAAAATAATGGGATAAAATATGAAAATAAAAATTAAGGACAATTAAAAAGACAATATTATGATCTAAGTTATAATCATGAGATAAAAGACTGAAATAAGGAGAAAGCAATTCAAATATAAGATAGTAAGTATACATTTAGATGAAAGTTGAAAACTAGATGGGATGTCATAATTGTGACATAAAAAGTTTTCATTTTGACTTTTCTCATTATTATGACTAGTATCTCATAATTTTGACTATTTTTTTCTTTTTTCTTTTTAACTTTTTTTTCTTTATTTTCTAATAATTAGTTTTTGTCTTATAATTATAACTTTGTATGTTACCGTTATAACATTTAACCTTATAATTTGGACTTTATATCTCATGGTTGGATTTAAGGTTTAAGTTCTTTAAAAATCAGTGATCTAACTTTAATATTTTGTTCTTTTTTAAGTAGCAGAATGGGCTTTCATTGAAGTGTGCTTCAAAAGAAAGGAGCTCTGTTTTGAAGTTAAAAACTCCTTAACACGTGTCCAGCCGCAGTCACTTGATTATATGTTTCAAAAGGCTAAATTATATTTTACTGTTGTAGACCACGCCCTAAACAACACCCATGCTGAAATATGTACTTTATATGCCTTATACTTCATGTTATAACTGTTACGAGACAATGGATGTAAATCAGAGTACTAAAAGACACTAATTCAGGAATTAAAAAGGCAAAATTGTTCTTCTTTGATCTTTTTGAAAATTCAAGGAGGCTTGGAGACTTTTATTGTGAAAGGTGTAGAACGGACTTCTTCTTCTGGACTTCTTTGTTAAATTGGGTGAACCGAGCCGAGCCAAGTGGAAGACCTGGACGATACGGTGTTTTCAGCAGGCCGGTACATGACATTTTTAACTCTGAATTTATCCTACAAACAAAGAGGGATACCCAGGAAACACGTGAGATTCCCCTTGTGTTGTTTTTACAACAATAAGTGTCAAAAGTTTAAGTCTGTAACGAATTCTGTGAAGCTAACAGGAGGCTAACCTAGCTGTACTCTGAAGCTAACGCTGATGAAGGTGAGTGTTTATCATCGATTATTAGATTAACTAGCCGATTTAAACTCTTAAAATGATTCTCAGGAGCTAACTGAGAGCGGGGAACACGTTTACTTATCTTTCTTTGTAGTGAAAACAGATAGGTAAGCAGGGAATCAATGCGCATGTTAGCTTATAAAAACATTTACAGGTTAGCGAAGTTACCGGAGAACCGTAGGTCAGCTAAAGGTATCTAAATGCACAGGTGTGCTCATTTAAAACCTACAGGTAGGTTAAGTCTCGGTTAGGTGAGGTTGATTAAAGTGGTAAATATAAGCAGTGAAATTCAATGAGGTTGTCAACTGAAGTTGTTGATGGACAGTAATGTCGTCACTGTTACCACACTATCTGTATCAAAAATGTTGTCCCTGCAATTTTAAATAAAGCTCTAACAAAATATAAAAAAATCAACCGATTAATGTCTTAGGAATGTCTTTTTGTAGAGTTGCACGGTATTGCTTACATTGTATCGTCATCAGCTGATGTGAAATAATGCAACAGTGTTTACAATAGTTATATCTGCTGTTATTAGTTAATACTGGCCTATATTAACTGTTTATATAGCTATATACAGGCTGTTAATATTGGCTTATATCGGTTGTAAATAATGGCCAGTATCAGCTGTAAATATTGGCCTATATGAGCTGTACATATCAATCGATATTACCTGTAAATATTTGCCAGTGTCAGCTGTATTTATTGGCCTGTATCAGCTATAAATATTGGCCTGTATGAGCTGCAAATACTGGCCTATATTAGCTGTTAATATCAGCCTATATAAGCTGTACATATCAATTGATATCACATGTAAATATTGTCCTATATCAGCTGTAGAAATTTGCCCTATATAGCAGGGGTGGGAATCACTAGTGGCCCCACGATACGATAACAACACTTGGGTAACGATTTGATAATTGATAGTAATGCAGTTTTAAACATTTTGTGATACAGGTAGTATTGCGATTCCATATATTGTGATCTGTACCATTTTTTCAACCATTTAGCTGATGTAGCATTATTCCTGCCCTCATGTTTGTTGTATTTCTGTAGTATTTTATTATCATGTAGCACTTCTTGCAAACCTCATGTGACATGTCCATCTCATTCGTGCCTGCTTGGATTCCTAATGTCCTTCCTCTGGTGCTGCCATGTTTGCTGTACTAAGTTTTTCCTGCTCTATGACCATCACCTCTTCAACCTCACTGGATAAACAATTGTCCAAACAATTTATTTTATTTTTCCATTATCATTAGACTTCAGTTTATATTAGCGATTAATTTGAAAACATCAATACATGGTGGATGAGATGATGTGATATATCACCAGACAAAATATCACTATACTATGCTGTATCGATTTTTTTTCTCCCACTCCTACTATATAGCTGCTATTACTGGCCAGTATCAGCTATAGATATAGGCTTTCATCAGCTGTTAATATCAGCCTATATCAGCTGTAAATATTGCCCCATATTAGCTGTTAATAAAGCCTGTATGATCTGTAAATATTGGCCTCCATCAGCTGTAATTATCAGCCTATACTGGCTCTAAATATGAGCTGTAATATCAGAATTTATCTGTTATAAATATCAGCCTATATTGGCTGTAAATATTGGCCTTTATAAGCTATAAATATCAGCATTTATCAGCTGTAAATATCAGCATATATTGACTGTAAATATCAGCCTATGTCTGTTATAAATATTGGCTGTAAATATCCTCCTATATCATCTTCCTATATCAGCTGTAAACATCAGCCTTTTATCCAAAGTGATGTGCATCTGAGACATAGACAGGTGTTCATGGCATTAAGAACATTGCCCAAGGGTCCACATTGGATGCTGATTGAGCCCAGGCTGGGATCTGAACCCCTGATATCCTGCATCAAAACCATGTTTTTCATATCATTGGTCCTTAAAATAGCTGAGATTGCTTTGTCTAAGAACAGTTATTAAAAATTTGACAACTTTGTACTGCAGTTGAAGAAGGGGAGGATTTTAAAAGATTTGTTCTGTCGTTGCAGGTTTGACAAGTGAAGCAGTTAATTCCTGGTTGCTGAAAAACAAGTTTCATCCAAATTGACAGCATTGACCTGAAGCCTATTTAACTTAGACCTGGTGTTAACCTCCACAGCAAACATACGTGACGGCAGTCTGGACACTTCAGCAGGTCAAACCAAAGACATGTAGACGAGAAGCTTGACTCCTAAATGCTCCCTTCGTCTTGGAAAATTACCTGCTCAAACACACCCCCAGGTGTTTCTATGGCACATACCTCTGCCCAGGCCCCGTGAGCAAGTGCTTCGAGGTTAACGGCTGAGCTGGCAGAGCGTGCATGCTTTCCCAGTGAGCTCACATAGCTGCTGGGCCAACTCAAGCAAGAGGAGCTTAAATCATACAGAGAGGACTCATTTTAATTTGGCTCCAGGCGGCTCACTGAGCCAGGATGACAGCTGTGGTGGGTCGGGCATGGGGGTGGGTTCGCTCCTGGGGTGGTGGCGGCAGTAAAGCGACGTCTGAGAACCCCCATGAAGTAACAGCTGAGGCACAGAAGCCAGTCAGCCAGAAGGGTGGTGGCGGGTGGACGTCCTGGATCTGGGGAGGATGGAGGCGTCAGCGTGTGGTAATGACACTTTGCTCATTTATTTCTGCAGATTTTTAAAAATGTTGCACTGCTATTTATGCAATTTAGAAAAATGTCAGCATTTTTGTGTTATGTAGATAGTTGGCAATTTAGTTTAAACTGCACTTAGTACATTTTTTGTCTAAATTGCAAAACTACATTGATATTGTTTAGGACTGAAAGTTTGCCAATACATTTGTGCAGTTCTTGAAAATATTCCCCTGGTACAGTGTGTTTATGACTTGAAGAAATATTGTCAAAGTATTTTTGTGCTGTAAATAGTTGTTAACATTTCATCAAAATTGCACAAAGTTTGGTTTTATTTAAATTGCACAAACATGTTGGTGCCAATTATTTTTTTCAGATATTTGTGCAAATGAGACAGATGTTGTCAAAGTATGTGTGCAGTTAAGATAATGCTTCATTTAAATAGCACAAATACATTGACAGCAGTGCTACTGAAATGCTTGTGTGTTTGAGAAATTTAAACAAATGTCAAAGGAACTGTGTTATTGAGACAATTTGCAAAATTGTCATAATTGTGCTAACACATTTGCGTTGTCTGGTATTAAAATTCTGCTGATGTATTTGTACAGTTTCTAAAAAAGTTCCTGAGATATTTTTGCAGTTTAGACAAATGTCAGTGTTGTTTTTTTTAGCATTTCCCAGAATGCATTTTTTAAAAATGTCCTATTAATTGAAGCTATAATGACTCCTGGTTTGATGTTGTGGCAGCAAAAATCAATGTTTGAGATGTCCACCATCGGCTAATTTATTGCTTATTTGATTTTTTTCATCGTCAGATTGATCTTGGCAGCCCAGCTGAGGAGTTCTGGGAGGCACAGGAAAAGTTGCAGCCAATGGAAATTGAAGTTGTTGGTGCAGGGAAACAGGAGACAGAAACCAGCCAACAGCAGGTTTCCAGATGGTGGAGTAAATATGTTCCCACCTCTTACCTGTCCTGGCCAAGAAAAATTGAAGCAAGCGGAGTGAGGCGGAAAAGACGTGATGGTCGGAGTAGAGATGATGTTGACGGGGACTTTTCAGACTACGGGACGCCACCTCCATCTCCAACTCCTCCTGTAACATCTCCTTTCAGACTCTTTGTCGACGGCTTTAAGATAGAAATCCTCCCAGAGCACCACGAGATCTGTTTCAACTTCCTGCGACACCTTTTTGATCTGTTTGTGGTTGGCTTCTTGTGGACCGTGTCCCCACCAACAAAGCTCATCCTGGAGGTGCTGGGGGTGCAGGGCGCTCTGAGGCTATGGCTCCACGGCATGGCAATGTTCTTTGTGTCCACAGTGGGGATGGCGGGCTTACTCTGGCTTGTTCAGGAGTACCTTCCTCAGTTCGCTCTGATCTACGGGATCATCCAGGCGCTTGTGATATCTGTCAGCGTACGGCAGAGTGTCATCCTCGGCATGGAGGAGGATGGCGGAGGAAAAGAAGAGGACGACAAAGAGATAGATGACACTAAGGACAGCAGGGAACAAAAAGAGACGCTCACATCTGTGAAGGACAAGTTGAAGACAAGTTAGACTTTAGGTGAGTCTGATTGGCCTTTAGTAGACGCTTTAGTATTATTGATACTATTGATCATTAAAACAACCAAGATTGTGCCATCTGGCACCACATGTTGAAAGGACAGACTTCTCTGTGCGTTGCCTCATAAAAATACTAAGAGAGTAGCATCATGATGAAAACCTGCTGTTCAACAGGAGCTGACGAGTGACAAACACTAGAGGCAGTAGTATTAATATACTGTAGCTCCTGTCTGTTCAGCCTCAACTCAATTTTAAAGACCATTAATCCAGCAGCTTCCTGTGTTTTTAAGTTTTTTAGAGCGTAACCTCTGTGAAACACTCTGGAAATAACATCTTATTTCTCTCCTTTAATGTCATAATTGCCTCTCTGTCAATTTCTCCCTACTTGGTCACCCACTGCTTCATACTCCACTCTCTCTTTTCAGTTTTTTGCCCAAATTTAATTTTGGATGGACAACCATTCATAGACCAGTGAATTCACCAACAGACTGGAGGGTGGGAATAGATTGTTTGCAGATGATGTTAAAATATCAACATTTAGTTCTGTTTAGGGCTGTTTAAACCACTCAAATTAAAAAAAAAAAAAAAAACACTACAGCATTTTCAGTCGTATTCAGTGGTTCCGTGCAGACGTTACCTGAAACGATCCTGTGTTAACGGAAAACTTTATCTAAACCAAACAGAAATACATTGTTTTTGTCTCTGTGTGAACAAGGCCTCAGTCTTGTGCACTTTTATACCAACAATCTTTCTCTTATGTTGACTGTCTTTTGTTAGCAGCTTTAAAAAAGTGGGTGGAACTGGCAAGAAGTGAGGGAAACCCTTGCTCCTCGCCATTTCCACCCACATTTTGTGAAAATGCCCAAATAAGTAGACAGACGCTGAGCAATGGTTTGGTCATGAACAGAGCTGAGTAAGTTGTATTTCCCTGTGAGACAAGTGAGGGGGGATTGAGCTGTGACTTCTTGCAGAGAACCGGTTTATAGAGTAGTTCTTAATGGAAACAGTGAAGGTGGATGTGACGTCAGTGGAAGGATCAGAGTGTATTTTCATGTTTGTATTACATCTTCAATCATGTTGGGAGACTAGAGTTTGTTTAACGTTGGATTATTGAGCTTTTATTTGTTAAAGGACTCTGCTGAGAGGACTTACTGGTCTAGAACAGAAGATTCATGTTTGTCTATTTAAGTCATTCTAAATAAACCTCACACAGTGAGGCCATGTTGAATCTATTTCGATCCTGTTACCATAGCAAACTCAGTATGACTTTGTCTGATTGGTGTGAAACCTTCGACAGAGAGCAGCTCACATCCTGTGGGAGATTTACTTAATTCAGTTTATCAGCCTGAGGCGTCTCATCAGCTGCTGCATGGTTTTAAAATCAGCTCTGTATAAAGACTCCTTTATATTTGAATAACCATTAGATAGAGAAAGATGGGATAAGTTTTATAAGCATCTCTTTACAGTCCTTTTTGGTCAAATAACCATCAGATAGAAGGATACTACATTTTTCTAATCATCCTTTTATACAAAAGGCCTTCATGTTCAAATAATAGCCCACAAGGAAGTGATAGATACTGAAGTACATTTGGTTAATAATATACAATTTTACTATACATTTACAGCTTTGGAAGTGGAAATATATAGGATTATGAATATACTGGTGTTTAGTTTAATACTTGATCATTATCAATACCACAGGTTTTAACTGATATAATCTGTTATTTTAATAGTCATTTGTATCAAAGAGAACACGATTATCTGGTTAAGATAATCAGCACCAGATTAACTTCTCAGTTAATGTAAGTCTTGGTATTTTTAATTATTTCAGGCCTACAACCCTAGTCACATGCACTGTCTAAACTGCAACACATCTGTCCACCACTAGTAGCCACTGATGCTCCAGTTAATAGCTACTTCCATGATGTTAAAATGCTCTCGTAAACAACTGTGAACTGATAGCACCGATAGCGAAGCGTAGGAACGGCATGGTTAGCACAGTTTTAATCTTTAAAATGGGGATAAAGTTATCTGTAGGTTGTATTAGGTCAGCATGAAGCACAGGTGTGTGGGCGTTACCTTACAAAGAGGATCAAAGGATAACAGTACAGTACAACCTAACATTGTTTATCCACAGTCTTAGAGCAGTTTTGACTGTTTCCTGGGGGGTTTCTTGACATTAAGTCGGCTAAACACTGTTATGATTAATGTTTGATTGGATTTAAAATGAAATGATTAGCCTAGGACTATTACCAATGATAACCTGGATGGAGAAAACGAAAACCAGCGATGCTAGCACTGCTAACTACATTCGTGACAATACCAGAATTTAGAATTTCAATATGATACTAGCTTAAATCAAACAAACTGATGTCTGTTTTGAAACCACACCAACAAATATGGGTACCTTCATTTCTTCCCAAAATCAAATATATTCTGTATATCCTGACATCTGCCTGCAGGCTGTAAAGGAAAACTCTGATGGACCAGGAGACATCTCTGTCCTCTGCTCTATCTGTAGCACACACTTATGTTAAAGGAAAACTTTTATGACCAGGAGATATCGAACTTGTTTCTAAGGGCCTTTGTATTGGCCTCTGATTCAAGACAGAAAATAAACTTAAAGAAATAGTAACAAAAAGAGGAACTGTTGTATCTAAACTTATAACAAGAAGGGGAGCGGGATCTGGGTAAAAACTGACCACTTGAACAACAGGATATCGTAATACATAATACGAACTACCATCAAATGTGTACGATACAAACTCATACAGGTAAGGATTTTACACCTGGCTTATGTAACTCCACACAAAATTAACTCTAGGGTGGCGTATTTGTGCTGGCATGGGTGTGGACATATGTTGTGGCACTGCCCAGAAGTAAAAATATTTAGGAGAGTCTAAAACATGTTGAGTCTAATATTAAATGTATACTAGTATTTCCAGAAGTGTGTCGGTTGGGAGTTAAAGTGGATGGTGTAAAGTCTGTAGAAACGCAACATCTGTTAACATTGGCTTTCCTGTCTGTGAAAAGAATTATTTTAACTAATTTGGAAGTTGGTAGATTGTTTTTGTTGGAATAACTGGTGGAAGGACTTTGCAGAACTAATAATGACACGTGCAGCCTCAACCCTGCAGAGGCTTCATAGCAAATGCTTAGATGGAGCGTGGACTCTAATCGGGGAATATACAAACAAAAGGCATTTAAACTAGTTTACGAAATTTTTTATTATTATTTGTTGAATGCTCAATTGAATTTTCCAGTTAAAAGGCAGAAACCCCCCTGTATGCAGCAGTGATCATGATTTCCTACGCAAGCTATTCCATTGAAACTAAACTGTAGTCTCTGGTGAAATGTTTTTGTAAAGTATATTTGTATTGATTTGTACTGTGTTGTGCTTGAACTTTGTGTTTGTCTTTGAAATGTAATTGAATTGCCACAAAAAATCTTCATGTCTGTGCAGAGTCGTTGGTGTGCTTCTAACTTTTTAATTCTCGACAGTATGAAGAGTATGAAACATTTTGACAACTGCTGACATTATCCACACTCAGCTAACCCATTTCACATTGTGTTTTCTTTACTTATGACCAGAAAACTAAACAATTAGACAGAAACTGACTTTAATACTCACTGTTTTTCCCAGACTAATATGTTTTCTTTGTGGATAACAGAATTTTGTTCTTTTCTACAGATGCCGAGACCTCTGTCTGATCAGGAGTTCACCTTTATCTCACCTGTACCAAAATGCAGGTGTGTGATATCACACAGAGACATTTTACCTGGAGCTGGACTCACATTGTGTTGCACATTTCTAGACGTCGTACTCGTGTCACTTTATGTTAAACACTGACGACCTGCAGTTAATCATCACGTCATATTTGATATTGAGTTAGAAAACCACGATCAGAAGAGGGTTCATGAATGTCAGAGATGGACGAGGTCATGCAGTATTTAAGGGATCACATGTTGGATTTTATCTGGTTTACTCTTTATTTCCTGTTCTGTTTGACTTTATTTGTTCTGATTCTCTAACAGAAGCCAACTGTGTGCCTTTGGTGCAATCTGAGGGAGCAAAATTTAGCAATTCAGCATAAAACGATACAAAATGGCAACAAGGATGAGCAAAAACTTGTAGAAGCACTACCAAGAGGAGAAAAATGTGAAATTTGAAAAAAATCAGAGCAGTCTGGATGAAATGTTGATGTTCTACCATAACAGATACTTAGGAAAAGTTTTGTCTGATTCACATGAGTGCATTTGGCTGAAACGTTTCCAAATTATTACTAAATAAATTAAACATACTTTATAATTTAGAAAAAATGAAATGTGAAATCCAGATGAAAAACTGAAAGTGGGCAAGGTGTTACAATTTCCCAGAATTTGGGTCAAACTCCTGCATACGTTCTTAATTGCAAGAATATTTTGACAACAGGACATCTAAATAACGCATGTATGTTTGCAATGTTTTTTCTAAATTGCACAATCTGCGACAATGCGACTGTAAAACACTATAAAAAGTTGCCAACATTTGTCTAAACTACACACTTTATTCTGTTTTGGATATTTTTTTAAAAATAAATTGCATCCATACATTGGCAACATATTTGTGCAAATTTGTGAAAAATGAAATGTTCAATTGAGATCAAATGTTGTCAACTGTCCAAATTGTACAATTATCTTGGCAGCATTAAAAAATGCATTGATACAATGGCAATATGTGCAATTTAGAATTAATGAAATTTCCTAAAGTGCAAAAAAAAAAAAAAGGATGATAACCTTTAATTAGATTTGCACAGTAAAGTTGCCAGTAATTATGGGGAAAAAAAAGTTTTTTTGCAGTTCAGACCAAATGTTGCTCCTACATTTCACAAATTCTTTTGAAATGTTTTGTCTAAATTGTACAATTATATTTGGCTGGAAGGCTAAAATCTTTGCACAATTAATTCAAATGAAACCCTATACGATGTAGATTGATTCCAATCTTCTAAAGAAGCACAAAAATAATGATAACCTCCTTCATGAATTCACTGCCATTGAATATGTGCAATTTTAGACAAAATAAACTTTTGTACAATTTAGCCAAAATTTAGCTTAAATGTCGTGTCTGAATTTCACATACTGTATACATTAGCATGAAATGTTGCCATCTTGATTAAGTGATTTAATCAAATGAAACCTAGTTCATCTTAAACAGAATAAAGTTTGGTGCAGTTCTGCTGAAATATTTCTGATGCTCTAGATTCAGTAATTAGTACTAATTACCCTCTACTTGTTTTTTTCAAAATTGCAAAAATACATTTGGGTGTAAAGTTGTCAACATTTATGTGCAATTTAAACAAGACAATTCATAAAAAAGAGAAAATTAAATGTACTATTTAAATGAAACACTATCAGCTTTCTAAGTACACAGATGTTTCGAGGACCTTTAATCTAGATTTCTTAGATAGGTTGCCATTTTACTGGGGCAGTTTTGATGTATTAAAACGTGACTGTTTCATGGTTTAAGGCGTTCAGTGGGAATATCCTCAAAAGGCACCTAAGTACAGACAATCTTCTTGCACCGTGCTCATGTTTAAAAAGATGAAAATACTTCCTGAACATCAACACCTAGGTGAAATGTTCACAGACAGATCAAGCTGTTAAAAAGCAGCTCCCAGTGTCTGATTGATTAGTGATCATTACATTTATAAAAGTCCATGTTTGGTGGTTTCTGAACTCCTGTAGGTTTGCAGCTTTATACTCAGCCTGTTGTTTTTGTTCTGAGCAAGAAATTTCAGCTTGACTCCCTTTAAAATATTCACCTGAGTGGATCACACAACCAGTCATAATTTTCATATTCAGTCATACTTTGCATGCTTTACACATGCAGTGACCCTGCCACCATCATCATCGAGCTCTCTATGGACTAAGGCTCAGTCTCATTTACCCTTGATTTCCAGTGTCCCCTTCAGAGTTGCAAGGACATCTTCCCTGTGAAATGAGACAACCCTCCAAGTTACTGATACGCCATCAGTAGTCATCGACAGTTTTTATGGAAACTGACAAGATGGCAATCCTGGACATTTCTAGTAAGATGCTTGTTCTTAATCAAAAGGACCATAATACATTGAAAAAACATTGTTGGGTTCAACGGTGCGTTTCCTGCAGTAAAATTCACATTTCTCCATCATGGATTTGATTAGTCGCCATAATGTCATAACCACCCAAGTTAGACTTCAACATCACTTGAAGAACAACATGGTTTATTCACAACCTCAGGGAAAACAACTACACTACCCATGATCCTAGAGAGCCACAGCAATGTCTCTGATTGATGAAGACTGCTGTTACCATGGAAATGTTTGATCTACAAGTACATCAACATTATGATTAAAAGTATTAACACTACAAAAAGATAAATGTTGAAAGACTAAAAAGCTATCATTGGCTGAAATGTCACACATCTGTGGTGCAATTTAGACAAAAAGAAACCGTTTAATTGTCTCAGTTGCAAAAATACAATATTAACGTATTTGTCCAAATGTTGCCAATACATATGTGCAATTTAAATGAAACACATTTTACAAGTTAGACAAAGTTAAATGTGAAGTCCAAATGAAACACTGGCAACTGTTGTAAAGTGCACAAAAATGATGGTGATGTTTCATCTTAATTAGAAGAAGATGTTGCTATTGTATTGTTCAATTTGAATGTAAATGTTTTGCAATCCAGACATCCAATACTAGACAATTTATTCTTTTAATTCTGAACATTTTGAGTCCTTGTGCACTGTCTAAATTATACAAATACACTTGCAGTGTTTCCTCAAATTTGTATTATATATTGGCAATGTTAATAATGATTGCACAAATGCCATCTTAAGGTCTTTGTGCAATGTAGATGAGATTTATTTGTTTATTACCATGTAGTACACTTTAAACAGTTGGCAACATTTTGTCTACTACACATTTTTCGGATAAATTCCAATTTCAACATGTTTTTGTAATTGGTTAAAAATGAAATATTCTGCAGTTTAAAACTAATTCTGCCAGCTGTCCCATTTGCACAATTACTTTGGCAGCATGTTGTCTTAATTGCTAAAATACATTGGCAATATTTTGTCTAAATTGCCCAAATACCTTTTCAGTGTATCTGTGCAATCTGGATGAGATGGATTTGTTGAAAAAACAACACTTTGCAGTTAAGATGACATGTTGCCATCTTTCCAAAGTGCACTTTTTTTGGAAATTGCATCAATACAATGACCAAAAGTTTCCAGCTCTGTTAACTGAACTTATACTTTGGCAGTATTTGATCTTAACTACACAAATACCTTTGGCTGAAATTTTGGCAACATATTTGTACAATTTAATCCAACTAAATCCTAAACAGTTGTTGCCAATTTACTAACAGTATATTAAAATGTCCAAACATAACATTTTAATCTTAATTACATGAATGCATTGTCATTGAGGATATCCAGTTTAAACACGGAGGAAATATGTTGGTGGTGGTGTAGAAAAAATATACCTGATGATAAAAAAAATCACAATTCTGACCTTTTTTCATGATTTTAAGACAATCTTGTTAAATGTTTTGCGGCATGCTATGTTTATTTTCCTTTCATCCAAACTGAGGAATGTTTCGTTTTTCTCACTAAGCCTGCGTTTGAAATGATAAAGGTTATTTCACCGCTGTTTTAGGACTAAAACCTCTGCATGGCTTTGCTGTCCTGTCGTGCTGTCAGAGATTAACTGACAGATCGTGCCTTTTTGTCTGAAAGAAGGACGAGCTACCAACACTGCAGACATATAGGTTATAAATAAAAGTTCAACGTTAAAGCCATGAGAGATGTTAAATCGAACATGGACTTTTTGCAAAGATTGTGGAAGTGAAATTTGTGTTTGGAGACAAGTGGAATGGAGTTGAATGTTTGGTTTTAACAAGCATCAGTCAGCCTCACCAGTGTCCTGTTCTTTGGTTTATTCTCAGTAACATGTTCTTTTAACGTTCAGGATTCCTGCTGGTTAATCTCCTTTATTTTAATGTTTCCACAAAGAGACTGTGAGCCATGGAAAAGACTTTTTCTCCCACTATGGGACACAGATCACTCAAAAAATGGACACGGTATCATGGATGTTTGAGATTGAACCACCAGCAGCACACCTTCATGTTTCTGTGCCACCATGTTGCTCGTTTAAATCTTCATGGGGAATGTAAATGAAGCTAAGACGTGTTTGTACCAGTTTATACTTCCTTGTTATGCTTCAGTTGAAGGCACAAAATAAATAAAACAAATGTGCTCTTTAGTTTCACTTCATCAGAATATTAGATTTGATGTGATTAGAGATTCAATATTAATGTCAGAAACAGAAATCAGACATACCAACTTATGAATAAATTCCAGTGGTATTTGTGCACTTCAGACAGAATGAGATGATGCCAACTGTCTGAACGGCACAATTACTTTGGTAATGTTTCATCAAAATTGCAAAAAAAAATTTGGCAAAAAAATGCCCCAAAATTATATGGATTTTAAATGAAAACGTATAAATTGCACAAAATACATTGGCAATGTTTTGTCTAAAATGGATAAAGCCATAGTTGCAGAGCCATATCAACTTATTTTTGCAGTTTTTCCCACAATTATGCAATTCAGAAAAAATGAAACATTATTTTCTAAATTACACAAATTGGCAATTTTTCATCTCAAAATGGACAAAAAAAACAAAATGTGGCAGACATATTTGTGTTATATAGACAAAAAATTATCAACTAAATCCTGACTCTCTTCATAATTGCACAAATACTGTTACTTTGGCGATTTTTGTCTGAATTAGACACATATTTGAGAAATGTGTCATTATTTGTGAAATTTTAATAAAATTGTTTTTGTGCATTTTAGACAGAACGAAACTTTGTGCAATATAGTTGAAACAATATTAAATGGCTTAGTTGCACAAATACAATAGTAACAGAATTCCTAAGATTTTGGATGAGATGGTTGAGTGTTGAACTTGTCTTTTCACATCAGGAGAATAAATACTTTTTCTGTGACAGTGAGTTGACTTTTTGGAGATCATAAGAAAACAACTAAAATGTCTTTATTATCACAAAAACTGGGTGAAATAAAATGTATGAAGCATGTCTTCCTAGGGCTTTAATTGTCTTCAGTGCCAATGTGGATATTGTGCTGATAAGGTTTTAAGGATTGTCTTTTTTAATATTTCACTAAATATGATTATTAAACATTAAATATTCACCTTAAAGCAGCTATGAGGATTTTAGTGTGTGGTTTTTGGTACCCCCATGTGGACAAAGTAAGTAGTGTTAAGACTCCTTGAACTCCGGTTTTCTGGATGTATAATCCTGGATCAGATCGATAGAAAACACAGGCAACAAAGCACTGGAGCACTTTTGTCCAGAGTAAACATTTGACATTCAAGAACTTATTCAACCTTTTGTTGTCATCAAGACTCCATCCATCGATTCCTCTTCTACTCCAGGGCCAGGTCCCAGTGTCCACTATATAGTATTTAGATGATCTTTATTATACCTAACCACCAATGACCATCAGGGCACAATCAGCAAAAATAAATGGAAATAAAAAACTTAAATAAATAAACCACGAGTTCAAGTCAGATTAATCACAGTCGAAAACTTTATTTCACATTAAATCGTCTCTCATTATGCTTTAACATTATATACAGAAAGGTGCATTACAAGAACGATGTACATATTTAACAATGTGTGTCGATAAGAGGACGAATAGCGAGCCGAGCAAACGCCACACCTCGCTGTCAGAATGAAGACAGGTGTGCCGATAAGAGGACGAATAACGAGCCGAGTGAGCGTTAGATGTCATCCGCTGTTGGAGTGAAGACTACGATGGAGGCTTGGGCAGGTGAGTCGCTGCACACATGCACCTTTACCTTCAGCCCACCTGCCGTCACGCTTTTAACAGTGGTCTGACCAGGGCCGTCACGATGACCAATGTTTAACTTCAATATCCTTTGAGTAAAAGTGTAATATTGTCAATTCCACTATTCAACAGAAATAGGCAACCAAAACTGGCAAATTTATGGTTCTAATAAAAACTCCACGCAAACTCCTGCACACTGTCTGAAATTGCACAAACGTGTTCGGACAACCTGGCACCAAAACGCTGACATATTTTTGTTTCATTTATATTGCACAAATCTGTTGACTTGATTAGTACTGAGGATTTGAAAATGGATGTGTGGGATTTATAAAAAGCATGCCAAGATATTTGCACTATTTAGAAGAATGTTGACAAAGTATTTGAACAATTAAGACAGATGGCAATGATAGGTCTAAATTGCCCAATTTCATGTTTCATTTAAATTGTACAAATATGATGACAACGCTTGATGGGGAACTTTGACAACATACTGTATCTGCACAATTAAGACAAATCTTTTGGTAAATCTTGTCAAAGTATTTGATCAGTTTTGTTTGTTGGCAGTTATGTAACCTTTGTTTTGCCTACACTTCCCAATGTTTGTCATTTATTTTGCATAAGTAGGTTGACAATCTGTGGTCCTAAGGGTCTGCCAACATGTTTATACAATTTAATCATTTCCAATGTATTTGAGCAATTAAGACAGTTCTCAATATTTTGTCTTAAATTAATATTTAAGTTGCACAACTGGCTTGTTTATATAACAGATATGTTGACAATGTGCTGAAACTTTGACAACAGATAAGTTCAATATCAAAAATGTTGTCATTAAAGTAGGGCTGCCAAAATTAACGAGTTAATGCGGATTAATCCATCATCATGATAATCTGATTAAAAATTTTAATGCAATTAACCCATCTACAGTGCAGAATGACTCAAAATCCCTGAAATGTCTTCGGCAACGCATTTCAGGCAGTTTGTCCAAGTAAGTTTACCGTCGAGCATGCCGCTGCGCACGGCAAATGGACCGTTGATCTGGTAGTGACCAACCAACTCGATATGGGAGATGCTAAACTGCACTTTGGCCCTCTCGGTGGGAGATTTGAGTACAAAAAAACAAATGGAACAAAAATTTGGCCCAGTTGAAATTGTAATTCAATAGCCCTGGCATATATATTCCCTTCTTTCTTGAGTCTGTTTGCTTATGCAAAATGAAACGTGATTAATATAGAATAAAAATGAATGATATCTATTCATGATTAATCAAAATTAATCGATAGCAACCCTGTGATTAATCCGATTAAAAATTTTAATCGTTTGACAGCACTACATTAAAGTATTTCTGTTTCTTCTGACATAAAGATATTTGTCAGATTTTAGTTATGTCAACTGGATGTTTCATTTCCTCTAAATTGCACAAGTAGGTCAGATAAATATTGATGAGATATTTGTGCAATATTGATGAAATATTTCGAACGTAATAACCAAGTGAAACTGCCTTTTTGATACCAGGGAAACTAAAGCAGAAGTCCTACATACCCAATATTGTGTATTTTAATGATGAAACAGCTAATTTTGGCTAATTTGTTGTTTAAACATCAACAACCAGTTTTGTTCTTTGTGAAGTTTAAACAGTGCACAGGAGCTTTTGGTAGAAAAATACGATTTAAGATCTGCTTCTTAACTTTTGGATGCTGTGGATCAATAATTCAGTGACTGGATTGTTTATTAAAACCTTAATTGTTTTTCATACCATGTTGTTAATGTTGACAACTTTTTATCAAAATATTGAATAACCAAAACAGTAAAATTAAACTTTACCTCATCCTCAATTAAAGTTGACCCTCCTTATGTGGTCACTCAGTAAAAATGTGAAGAAATAAATATTAAATGTGTCCTATAAATCAATATTTGCCAGATTGTCCCGGTGGGAAATTAGTGCAGAAAAAAAATCAATCAAAAGCAAATCAACTTCCTTCAATTAATCACTGAAAAATGTGAAATAAAAACAGATCAAATCAAAGCAGCCAAGAGCCATATCAATCTGATTATTTACAACAAAAACAGAACAATGTTTGACTGATGAATAAAGGTGAGTCTCACTATCAGCCTGTGATCACAAATACTGCAAAAACTCAAATCTTTCAAATCCCTCACTCCTCAACAGCTCTTCTGTCATCCAAAGTTTGCCAACATTTTGTGCAAGTTTTGTGACAGTTTTCTTTGTTTCTCTCGTGGCGCATGTGCCAAAATTTGGGTATTGAGGAGTTACAAACATATTTATATGATTAAGACAATGTGGACGAGCTTTTTGGTTAAAATATGAATGAAGAACTGATCGTTAAAATAAGAGAGAGACTTGTCCAAAAGCTGCCAACATATTTGAGTGATTTATAAGTTGCCCTCTGTTACTTTCACTTGTTGCAGCTTTAAAGACTTTTAAAAAAATCTTTAGCACTTCTAAATACTATTGATGATTAAAGTAACTGAGAATGAGTCATACAAATTGTAAAATAGGGGAATTTTCTACTTTATGTTGAATTTATAAATCTGAGTAAATTGTTCCACGTATGAAGAAGGCAGGAGGGTGAAACTCTAGAATAGTCAAACATCTTTATAAACCTGGATTATGTGATTTTAGTCTAACAGTGATAAAAATTCTCTTCTATTAGTGGCGTTATCACGCAGGCCATGGTCGGCTGCTCGTCAAGTATCAGAAGAGTTAAGTCCAGAAATAAATAAAATCATAAATACATTGCGAGCTGCACTCTCTTTGTGCTGCAGTAAGAAAGTCCATCAACAAAAACACAGCTCTTCATAAACAACATCATATTAACACAGGAATAATTTGGGGGGGCTAAAGACGGAGATTTTAACTCATTATTGATGAATCAAGTTACATTTCTGCAGATCCTTTTCTTAAACGCTTCGCAGTGTTCTAAAAACAAAAAAGGGGGTGATTGATTTTTTGACTAAAACCAATCAGTTAGTGAAGCTATTATTTCAAGTTTAATTAAAAGTTATCAAGCATTTTCATTTAGTAAAGCAAACGATTTAGCTTGAGAAACATGGGTAAGGTTCTGAACCTATGAAATATGAAGAATAAAGGGCGTTAAAGACAAAACAGAATAATCCATTATAACGTATCGATTAACGTTTGTTACACGGCAATAAGAGCAGAAGTCATAAACCTCTAATGAAGGGCAGGGTTTTTTTTCAATGTAACAAAAAATGCAAACAAAATGGCAACATTCTGTCTGCATTGCGCAAATATGTATGAAACATACTGTCTAAATTGCAGATATACATTGGTAATGTTTTTGTGCAATTCAGAAGAAATAATATAAGAAATTTAAGCAGAACAAAATCTGCCCTTTTATTGACAAAATGTTGCCAAATTTCTGAATTGAAATTGTAATAGTAGTTTTTTCATTTATTTTTCACATATACTTTACCAACACTTTAATGCAATCATTAAAAAAGAAATGGTTTATAATTTAGAAAATATGTTGCCCATTGTCTAACTTGGAAATTTGCATTGCAAAAATAAGTTGATTTTGGGGAGATAAATGTCATCAACATATTTGTGCATAGTCAACCGAACAAAATATTGAGAAACTTAAACAAATTGCTGTCATTTTTGTATAACATTTGTTGCCAAAATATGAGTTAAATTTGAAATGATTGAAATGAGCAGTTTTGATGAGATGTTGCCAACTGTCTTGAAAACCTTTTATTAAAAATGTACGTCTTCCTTTTCAAAATTGCACAAAGATGCTTTAATTTTTTTGTCGAAATCACACAGCGTTTCATTTGATTGAAATGTTGCCAACATGTTTGTGCAATGTACACAAGGGATGCCCTCAGTCCTCTGTGTTCTCTTTCTTTGTCTTGTTATGAATTTGGGTTAATTTGGTGTTGCCAACATTTCTGTGCCAGTTTAAACCGTATTCTCTCTCTCTCTCTCGTAGTAATAAAACATTTCCGAAATATTTATGCATTAAAAACAGTGTGGAGTTTTTTTAAATAATGAATGAGTAGTTGTAATTTTTTTTAAATCAATCAATGCTATTGATCACTGAAATATCAGAGATTGTGTCATTTGAAACATGTGGTACCAAAAGAAGTTTTGAAAATGTTTGAACAACTCGAGTGAATAAAGTTTTGTACCAATGTGCCTATGCAACACCAACACAACATATTAAGTTAACACATTAGCGTCAAATCTGGAATATAAACTGAAGTCACTTTTTTAGAGTCTCTCAAAGGAAAAACTGTCCAGTACCATCTCTTTCACTGGATGGAGTTTGCACTTCTACTACCAATGATGTGGTAGTTGAGCTCATCCACTAACTATAATACGGTAGTTGAGTTCTCAGCCTGCAGTGATTAGACAGACTCACAGCTCTCTGCCCTCCTCCATCTGTCACTTGTTGTCTTTAATCTAGGAGTGTTTTCAGTCAAGCTCGCACTTTAGAAGCTTTATTTACTGAACACTTACCTCCTCTTTATTTTTACATGCAGGATTATGACCTGACAGGACAACGATGGTAAAAAGTGGCGCCTAACCCTCATGGGTGTGGTTTGCATTGCTGTATATCTCAGCAGGTTGTGAGCTATGAAGCAACCACTTGAAATAATGGGAGCAAGTTTTCAACCACATCAGATCACATACAGTGGATGATTGTAACACTAGTGGTATTGATTTTAGAGGATGAAGACAAATTTTAGATGAAGTGGTAAAGGTTTGGCCTGTACACTGGATTTTATGGCAAGTTGAATTATGACTTTATAAATCAAAACTAAAGATTCTTACCAACTTATCACTAAAATACTGGTAAATGGATCACTGATGGTTCAAATTTTAATTTGGGAGAATGTGCCAGTATGTTTGAAACTGAGCACATGAATGCGAAATGGAAATCTCCAGTCTTTGAAACAAAATTTTCCAATGGATTTATTCACAATAAATAAAATCACAAACCTGCGCGCATACATGGATTTTTTTTAATCTCAGCTCATCTTCTTTGGTCACGTCACATCTACACACTGGACGATTTTAGGCCTGATTCGACCCCCAATGATCAGGGGGCGTGGCCTGATTTATGGATTGAAGTCAATTATTAATCCAATAATCTTCATCTGTTTTTTCTGACGTCATGTTTGATCACGTGACTTCTGTGAGATGTGCTTCGCCTTTAAATCAGTAAAATTTGAAAACCATCTCGTGTGCAGCTAGCCTTTAAGACTTTTACAAGTGGGCGTGTCCTCATCAGTCCATGTTTATGTGATTGGCTGGCAGGTTACTGAGCATGCTCTGTGCTGTTTGAAGCAGATAAATGGATGATTCATGGATGTTTCTCAGCAGGACTTTCTGACCGTCGGCATCCTCTCTGCGATGGAGCTAAACTAAAGACAGTGCAGTTTATATGACGTGTGAGAACCCCACCCTTCCCTTAACACCCCCCCTCATTTAGCCTCATTAGTGTGCCCCTCCAGTGTTTGGGGGCCCTGGGGCCCCCCGACCCCCCCTCTGTCCGTGGTCTCTCCTGCCGTGGCCTAGGATGCAGTGAGCGCTGCCACAGCCTTCATCATCATCCTCACCCTCGCTCTCAGAGGACGACTCTCCAAACTGTCGGGGCTTCTCATAGATACAGCAGCCTACAAGACAACAACCAGGGTAACAAAAATAAATACATAATAGAATTACTCATATAATATGAGCTGATATACCAACAGTCTACAAGACAACACCCAGAGTTTAGACAATTTAAACTTAATGTTTTAATATGAGTGATTGTTACACACCGGCACCAAGGCTTAGAGAGAGCGGATGACAAGGACAGGGACTCAACTCTAACCCCAGTAATAGTCAGACCATCTCCTGTGGACATATGACCATCTTTCCTTCACTGATGAGTACCATGCACCACTCCAATAAATGTTAGCCCATTGCAAATTGATCCTCCTTCCACAATAATAATGAATAATCTAGATCATCTAGATCATTAAACTGAGATTTTCTTTGGCAGAATAAAATCAGTGTTTTAAAAATGGATGTGTTAGTCTACTGCGTCCCAAAGTTTAGGCCAAAGTCCCCTCATGGTCTCCAAGGGTATTGCAAGTGTGCTGGGAGAAGTCATTTAAAATAAATAAAAACCATCAACAGCAGGTTAAAAATCAGGTTTTAAATGATCATAAAATACTTGTTACATGTTTATATACATACAGTGTCACGGTTTAACTAGATTAGGTGGTAGTTCTGATTTTTCTTCAAACTTCCACTAAACTCTGCTTTCTGCTCCAAACTGTTGCTTCTGCTTGTTTGTAAAACTGATTTTTCTCTGCGCACTTGAAACTTATCTCTGCTTCTGGATTTTCTGATGAACCAATCAATAGGAAACAGGTAGAGGATGGACCAATCATGATTGCTCCGCCCGTTGTTGCTGTTTTCTAGGAGACACTTGGATTTCCCAACATTCTATCACACACACAGGGTAAAAGTATTTGAGCCAAAATCATCATGAAACTTTCACAGTTATTATCAAACATCTGTCAGACATGAAAAAAGTGAATCCAGCATAAACAGCTGAATAATTTGTCTACTTTTAAAAGCCAAAATGAAGTCTTCAGGAACTGAGTTGGAGTCGTAGGGCTTGGAAGTCGCTTTAAATAATGTGTGTATTTAGAGCATGCAGAGAAAGTTTTGTACGTGTACAGAGAAAAGCAGAATCAAGCTGAACGAAATGAGAATGGTTTGAGTAGAGTTCAGGAAATTTAAGCAAAATTTGAGAACATCAGACATTTCAAGCACAGAGAAAGTCTAAGCGCAAAGGGCAGTTTAGAGCACAAAAGCAGGTTTGAGTGTAAAGTTGAAGAAAAATCTGAGACCAACATCATTAAGTCATGACCTCAAAATGATAAAATATGCTCTGATATATATATATATATATATATATCAGTTATGAGTTTTTCAACAAAATGAAGTTCACACTTGTCAGTGTCTTTGGCAACATTAATGTGACTTTGCAGAAACCTGATCAAATAAATACATACAGTGGTAGCTCCTTGATTGTACTTTTCTTCCCCAAAATTGCTTTCTCTCTAACAATGTGGGTTTTGAAACAACTGTAATTTGTGCATCATATCCAAATAATACAGGAAAAATGTCAGTCAGTATGACTGACAAAAACACAACCTGGGTAGGAACATGTGAGCAGAGCAGAAACATTGTTCAGGACAGCTGGAAATGCAGATGCTAACTCTTTGTTGCAATAAAATTAGTAAATTATGAACATTAAATTCTGTATTTTGTGCCTTTAATTTGCAGCAGCAGTCATGTTCATTTGAAAGATAGGGGGAGCACTGCACAGGAAGTTCTTGTAGAATCCAAACACTGACGGACGCCATCTGAAGGCGTTTGTGTTGTCAGGAATAGAAACTAAAGTGAGCTAAAAATAACCTCAGCAGCTCAGTCTGATCAAACAGAGTCGTGCATCACACAGGGGTTTAGATTTTAAGTAGTCCTACATCAGTGTGCATGAGTACAGAACATGGTGGATGCCAAAGTTAAAAACAACATGTTATTTAAATTCTGTAAAATTTAAAGACATCCAGCAGAACACCTCCCAAAAATCTGATCTGCACCTTTTTATATTTTACTTTATTTTTCTTCAATTTTCACTCATTATGCATGCAAAGAAGAAGGCCCATCTGGCTGATCGGCTGCAGGTTGTCATTACTATGTGCGGTCTTTACATAAATGCTTTTTGATTTGTTACAGTGCTGTGAAAAGTATTTGCTCCTTACTGATTTTGTTCTCTTTCTAAATTTAAATTGTATTTATTAGGGAAAAAACCGCTCCACACCTACCTGGCCCTATGTGCATAGGCAAAGCCCCCTTCAGTGAAATCATGAACTAACTGTGATTAACCATAGTTTTTTGGAAAGCAGAGTTCAATTTCATTAACCATACCCAGACCTGACTGCTGCCAGACCTGCTGAATCAAGAAATCCCTTAAACAGAACCCGTCTGACAAAGTGAAGTCGGCTACAAGATGTCAAAAGGCAACACATCATGGTGCCTTCTAAAGGCATCCAAAAACAGATGAGAAACAAAGTTATTGATCTATCAGTCTGGAAAGGTTACAACACTATTTCTAAGGCTTTGGGGCTCCAGCCAACCATGGTGAGAGCCATCATCCAAAAATGCAGAAAACTTGGAACAGTGGTGAACCTTCCCAGGAGTGATCTGTGTGTGTTATGCTCATTGAGGATGTGCATCGTTAAAATGAGGAAATGGGAAGCTTTAGATTAAACACGACAGCACACCTCAATGAATAAGCAAACTGAAGAGACGCACCTCCTGTGGACTTCCTCTGCTCTCTTCTCTTACACACGCTCCTCCGTCGAGCACATCCAACGGTAATAAAATACGGATTTAAAATAATAAACGTTTAAATTTGGAAGTTAAAGCCTGTCTTCTTTATGTGGGTAACAGATTAATTGATGTGACCTACCATGAATCTTTACTGATGACTGTGTTTACCTTCGTAAAGGTTTTTAGTTAAAGTTTGTGCAGCTGTCTGCTGACATGCAGACACGCTCAGCCAAAGGAGGCAGCGACACACTGCATCTGGCTACTCGGGGGCTCCGTAGTAACAGAAACAAGAGAGGAAAATAAGAAAATTAATGAATAGAAAAGCTCAGTTGTGCTTGCCCGATCGGGCAAATCCTTACAAGTTTTGCTTGCCTGTCGGCTTTTTGAAGTTGCCCTGGGCATTTGGGCAACCGTTATTAATGTCGGACCCTGAAAAACAACATCAAACCAACAAACAAACAAACGTGGTGGTGGTAGTGTGATGCTCTGGGGCTGCCTTGCTGCTTCAGAACCTGGACCACTTGATGGAACCATGAATTCCAATCTCCAGAAATAAATCCTGAAGGAGAATGCCCAGCCATCAGCTAGTGACCTCAAGCTCAATCTCACTTGGGTGATATAGCAAGACAATGATCTGAAACACAACCGCAAGTCCATCACTGAATGTCTTAAAAAAATGAAAACGTTTTTGAGTGGCCTAGTCAAAGTCTGGATCTGACTGAGATGCTTTGATATGATATTAAACATGCTGGAAAACCTTCCAATGTTGCTGCAAAGAAGTTTTTTTTTCAGTTAGCAGGCCTGCAGCAGCATTCAGATCAAGCTGGAGACGCTGAAGGCTAGCTGCTCCAAACATACAGAGGCTTACAGTAATCCAGCCTGGACATGACGGAGGCATGAATGACTCTCTCAGAGTTAATTTGACAGGGATAAGGTTTTAACTTTGGCTGATAAGAGCTGGAAAAAGGGAGTCTGAACTTCTGAGACTAACTAGCTTCCAACTAGCTAACCATGTATGTTCCCAAAAACCAACACTGGATTGATTCCAAACCGAGGTAAACACCTCAGCATGAGGTTTATTAAGCATGAACTTTGTCAGCTGATTCCTGAACATTTTTCTGCAGGACAGAGTTGTGTGGAGTCTGAAAGATTTATCAATTATTAAACATATTCTGGTGTTTTCCTTGTACTTGGATGTGGATTGCTGCTGCAGGATGGAGGCTGTAAAGCCTTCACAGCTCTTTAGAGACACAGTAAGCCTCAAAATGTTGACTCTGGAGTGACCGCCCATCATACTGTGATATGTCAGGGCTCGCTGGAGTGGGGATTTATTTGATCAAATCCCTCTACTTTCAAAATTTTCCAAACAACATGTAAAGCAGCAGAGAAACATCTCCCCTGCAGTGCCATTAAATACATTTCAGTGTGGTATCAGGACAAGGATAGACTCACACTTCGAGGATCTCCTCCCCAGGTGCTCATTGTCAACAGTGTCACTGGACCACTCCACCTTCTTCTCTGTCTTCCTCTTCCTCAGTTTGATGGTCAGACTGCGTCCCTCCTGTCAGACACAAGACAAAGACACTGCCGTGAGGATCAGATGGATACAACACCCCTCTTAAAGGCAGTGTTAGTGCTGTTTGTGATCAAATAAGAAACTCCTGAGTGCTGCTGTATGGTTGATAAATATTTATGTTTACTACAGCTTGAAGATTTCCCTCACTAAGATCGTCATCACGCCAGAGTTTTAAACTTTATGATACTAGCAAATATCAGACAATATTGTTTGACATTTGATAGCACAGCAATAAAAACAGACTTCCTAGACAACCAGAATTGGATAATTTGTTGTTTTGAAATATCAAAAATTGCTGGCAAACTCCTGCACATGGTCCAAACCACCTAAATAGATCAGCTAAGTTTGGACAAAAGTGAAGCTGAAGAGGAGCATCTTTTTATAATAACATTAAAAAGGTTGTCAAAATCTTTGATAATTTCATTCCTATGTTTTTAAAATGATATAGTCTGTGTTGTTTTAATGATCGAAAGTGAAAAAAAAATCAAAACTCAAAAAAAAAAAAAAAAAAAAATCAAAAGCAGTTGCAAGTGAAAGAGGAAGCACCCTCTAGTTGGCAACGCTTCGTCTATATTGCACAATGTGTCAAATCTGTATTAGTATTGTATTGAGATAAAAGGCTGACAAAGCATTTGCTTAGACACTTTGCACTGCTTCATCTAAATTCCACAATGTATTATTTAGACAAAATTGCAATTTTTTTATATTGCAAATGTATCTGTGCATTTCAAACAGTTGTCAACATCACTTCTAAACTGCAAAAAAAATTAATTCTGTCTATACTTCACAAATACATTGGCAACAGTTTGATACCAAAAAAGCAATTTGTGCAATTTCAACAAAAGGTTGCAACTTATTTGTGCAATAAAAACAGTTGACATTTTATCTAACCTGCATATCATTATAGTTGATATTGCACAAATATAGAAATCCATTATTGTCGTCATACAATACTAAAAGGAAATTAGAAAACATGTCCCCAAAAGGTTGTCAACCCATTTATGCAATTAAGACCAATGCATTTTTGAAAATGTAGTAAGTGCGCAACATTCAACAGTTTATTCTAAATCACACAACATTTTGTTTGTAGTATGCGATGCAATTTAGACAGCTGGCAATCTTTTCTTCAAATTACACAACATTTTGTTTTATTGAAAATAGGGATGCACAATTGTATTGGCACAGTATCACTATCAGCAGCAATAAAAGACATTTCTGCTTATATTTACAACCGGTATTTTGACTATAAAACTCTGCCTCTATCAGCTATAAATAAAGGCTGTATGAACAAATAAGCTAATGAGGACCGACAGACCTACATCAGCTCAAGCCCTTATTAATCAACACTCCTTAAACTTTAATTTCTGTTAAGAACTAAAGGTTTAGGTCTGAACTACTTTTAAATATTGGTATCAATACCAGTATCAGCTCAAATTAATTTGTGAATATCAGCATATTGGATATCAGCAAAAATCATCATTCAACTCTAGAAAACATTTATTATCATTATACAGAAATACAAAGGAATATCCAACTATGTTGATAAAGTTTAGAAAATGTAGTCAAATGGAAACATTAGATAGCATTTTGTTTAAGTTGCACAACATTTTATCTGAAATTTGTTAAGAAATTTAGACATTGGCAATGTTTTGTCTAAGTGACAGAGCATTTTGATTTGTTGAAATTGCACTAACATGCAGTGCATCAGACACACAGTTTCCATCATGTGCATGCAGTCAAGATAGTTGGCAACATTTTGTTTTGTCACAGTTTCCCGCATTATTTCATCTGAGTTGCACAACGATTGTACATTGCGGCAGTATTTGAAAACTTAGAAGCAATGTTGCCACTTAGCACATTTTAACCAACGTTATCAACAAATGTATGCAATGTAGATGATGTGCATGTGTTTACCTGCTATTGTATTTGGCTGAACAGGAAAACTGACCCTATACTGGGTGTCTATGACATCTGTTTTTGTTTATATGGTTTCATTTCACTCAGAATCCTGTCAGTTATTCATTCTGGCGTTGACAACCATTTGTTATAGTGACCTGGTTTATATCGTATATGTAGATGTGATTATTATTGGTCGGTGTTGTCCAGCCCTACCTAGTACCGATTGTTGGCGTATATTGACCAGATCAGGCCTGTTGTAGCTTCATAAACAGATCAAACACTGTTGGGTTGATAACATGAACACTGTGTTCCAGCAAACAGGCCTATTAATTACTAATATCTTTGCCATTATGAATTAACGTTAATACTGCCTATCAGACCTTTAATATCCTTCATCACCATCAACATCACGGTTACCTGCTGGGGCGGCGGCGGGGTGCTGGTCTGAACCGTCTCCGTTATCGTCTCACTGGATGTCCCGGGAACCTCCGCCATACCTGCTGCTGTGCTAACGCTGCCGTTAGCTTTGAGCTAGCTCTAAGATGGAAAAGACCCGTAGTCCGTAAATAAAGGGTGCCTGGGATCTAATGTGCTGTTAGTTGCAGCAACTGAAGTTTGTTCCTCAAATTAGTAGAGATAAAATAGATAAATGTTGACGGTAAGCCTGAGGCTGGTAGTCACTTTAAAGGGATGTGGCTAATACTCAGACAAGATGTACAATCACGCTGCATTCACGTGCAGTGGAAATACTAGAAAAAGTGAGACTCATCCTGGAAAATCACTAAGTCACCAAAGTCAACTTGGCTTTAGCCATTTTTTTAAATCCGAACAAAAAGAGTAGCCTGTTAATTAAAGGCTACATACGGCATTTGATTACTTGTCTTGTCTATTTTGTTTTGATCGTATTATTAAGAGAGAACAATAAAAGGAATACTCCAACCGTTTACGCGGAAGAATCCGAGGAGTACTTAAATCCAACACAAACAAGACGGACTAAAACAGGAAGATAAATATTTTCACATTAAAACCACTGTTGCACGCTGCTGTAACAGCAAAATACCTCTTTTGTAATTAAATCATTCTATTTTTAAATGAGTTAACATTTTTATGTTTTCCTGCTTATATAAAATATATTTAGGAATATGTTAGAAAAAATAATTAGTTATTTTGATTAGATTTTTTTTCATCTATTTATTTAGTTTTATTTATCATTTACTTAAACACAATATTTTCACAAATGTATATTATTATTAATATGATTATGATTATTAATAATATCAATGTATTATGTCAGCAGTCCTCAACAGATCTAGCCTCAAGACTCACCATCAACTACTCAATGAGAAATCAAGACCGAAATTCCTCCAGATTTTCCAACACCTAATTTTAGTCAGAGTAAATGTTGAAATTTTCACCTTATGGAACAGATCGTGACTAAAAAAAAAAAAACAAGGGACAAAACAAGTAGGTTTAAAAGAGCAACATAAGAGCAAATGCATAAATATTTTTTATTATAACACATTTTGCCATTAAACATGCGAACTGTAGTTATTTTCTTGAAATCTTGGGAAACTAATGTGTTAATCATGGGGCTATTTTCCAGAGAAGACAATTCAATTCAATTCAGTTCAATTCAATTCAAAACTTTATTACAGATTCTAGGTCCAGAAAATAAAAAAAAAATAAAAACAATACAACATTAATTATATATATATATATATATATATATATATATATATATATATATAGATAGATAGATAGATAGATAGATAGATATAGATATAGATACAGTGCTTTATTTATTTATTAAACCACCTGTCACATTTGTCTCAGAGACCATCCAGCATCATGAAGTGCTTTAATGCGGACTCTTTCATTTTCAGTCAGCTCTCCACGTTTTACCATTTTGAACAGGAATGAGGGATTTCAAACTGAATTCACCCAAATTAAAGCCAGCTCACTGGGCTTCTCTGAGAAGTCAGAAATTCATCAAGCATAACATTCAACCAATAATATTCATTTTTCTGTTCAGGAATGCAAGTAAATAACTATAATTTGACATATTAATCAAGAAATAATAATGTGCTTTACTATTTTTTCAGTTTTTTTTGTAAATCAGTCAATTTAAAAATTCATGGATAACAATAATAATTATATTTTAGCATTAAAAATATCATTTGGGTTAAAGAGCTTCTACATATTGGTGTATTAACCATTGCAGAAACATAAAAAAAATGATTTTGGTAATTATCAATACTAATTTAGGGCAGCTGTGGCATAAACCTTATTTTGGTTAGGGTTAGGGTGGTCTAATACATTTGTTAAGCACTGTATATATATATATATGTATGTATGTTTATGTATGTATATATATATATATATATATATATATATATATATATTACACATACAAGGACAGAATAATACAAAAATGTTTTCATAAAGGCACAATAAAAGTTAATAAACTAAATTCAGTATGAAAGAACATAATACAAGATAACACTTAAAGGAGACATCTGTTCCGATGTTTCCATAGTGGTGACATGTATCTAACAGTACTATGTTTGATGTCAGTCAGGGCCAAAATGATTTTGTTCCCAGTGGAATCAAGTCGGCATATAAACTTTTACATCAGATTTCTTAATACAGCATGAAAAATATTAACTCTTGCAGTTACAAACATCTCACACTTGCACTGCATCATCTTGGTATTTTCAGTAATAATCTCAGTGCATCATTATAGGCTACTTGTAGCCTCTGCATACTTGATTTCTTGTAGTTCATCCACAAGTGTGCAGCATACAGAGGTGTACAATATGCCTCAGACAAAGACATCTTAACAGTATCTGAACAAAAACTGAACCTGCAAGCAAGAATGTTTGCTTGTGCATAAATCTTGCAGTCCTTTCTGTAGATTTCAATCACCCATCATTTTTTCTGTGATAAAATGATCAAGATATCTAACTTTACTACAGACCTCAAGAGCACCGTTAGACAGTATGAAACAGGAAAGTTCAACAACTGATCCTCTTTTGTGTGGAATATCACAATTGAGCTCTTCTTAGAAGTATATTTAATATCATGCTCGACACCATATACAGAGCAAATAGACAGCAACTGCTGAAGACCAGCACTACTGAGTCTAAAAACAACAAGGTCATCAGCACACATAAAAGAGAAGTTAGTCAGGATTTTGAGAAAACAACTAAAACCAACGTACTGTCATAGGAAAACCGCACAAAATATAGATTCAGCTTCCACACATAAAAGACTCATGACATCCAGGCACACTGACTCACTGGAAAGCTCCATGACCCAGTTTTGGTCCCGATTCAGCGGCTGGGAACCACTTAAAACAAAGTCAGAATTGCTTGAAAAAAGACAGATTTTTTTTTTCGTGGCTCTGATCCTGTTGCGTTCACAATCATTTTAGTTAAGCCCCCTCTTATTTTGAAATATTTATATAGGATGATTTCTCGATTAGCTTTACAGCGGAAGTGCGTTGGGGAAGATAATAGTAGACGGACAGCTTTGTCGGCAAAGTTTAGGTCCGTCGGGAAACCTCGTCCTCATGCTGAAACCTCAAAATATGATCAAAAAGTTACTTCAAATGTCACAATGACAGCACATAGACACGATTATTCAGCATCACTGCTAAATTAATAACTCGATACAAATTAACTTTCTCTGCCCTCCGTTTCCGGAGTAGCTGTTAAGTTGTTGCAGAGGTCGATAGAGGCATGCTAGGTAAGTCAAATCAGAAGTGGGAAATATTGAATATTATTCAATTAATTTATAATCTCACTGATTTGGATTAATCATGGACTTTTTACACTTCTCTCTCTTTCTGTGGTGTTATCACTGTGTTACTGAGGATGTGGAGGGCAGGTCGAGTCCTATGTTTGAGGTTCACAGAGGGAGGAGGGACCAGACTTTGCTCCAGAAAACTCCTAGAACCTTCCACCTCCTTTTCATCATCATATTCATCATCTTCATCATCACCATCATCATCGTCATCGTCGTCTCTCTCCTTTCCGCGGCCCCAGGCGGAGAAACAGAGGAGGAGGAGGCAAAAGGATGAGGCCATTCTGACATCAAAACACAGTGTAAGTATCAAATAAACTTCAGGAGGAAAAAATGCTTCAAATAAAAACATAAAATAGATTATTTTGATTGATTTGTTTGTAGACTATTGAAGAAAACACAATGAGATGGAGTGAAAAAGAGAAGATCGAGTACACTGGGTCAACTCCTCCCGGAGCAAAGAAAGGTATCAGACCACTATGGCTGGGCGACATCAACAAAAAGTTGTGTCTGTTTTCCCCCCAGTAATTTAAGAAAAAAAAGTTGAATCCACGTAAGGCTGGCCATACACTACACAACTATAGGTCCAGTTGTTGGTCAGGTTCCCCTTATTTTTCGTGGGTGTCTTTCCCATATGGAGGCTTGTTGCCAACGATTATTTGTCCAAATAATCCTCAACATGATTACTTTACTCAACTATGATTGAACTAGAGCCTCCCTGACCTCAAATCCTAAGTATTGAACATGTTTGATATTTATGATTCCAGGTTGTGGTGGCCCTGCCCTACTTACTGCCTGTCAGAGAGGGCGGAAGAATTTTGAATACTAATATTTTTCTATACTGCATTTTTATGATTATACAATCACTGTTATGTCATTGATCAATGGTAACAAAAGAATAAAAACATGATAAACAAAAACTTTTCAAACACTGAAAAATCTGCTAGTAGAGAATGGGGGACCACTGCCTAGTCTGCAACATTTAATCTACATTGCACAATGTTTTGTCTTTTCTAAACTGCACTAACACATTGGCAACATTTCAATCAGAAACACAACTTTGTTGCAATTTAGTCAAAAGGTTCCTGAGCATCTTTGTGCAATCTAGAATGTTGACAATGTTTCATCTAAACTGCAGAGTGTATGTTGTCAACATTTTCAAACTGAAATAAAACATTTTAGATGAAAGGTTGCTTTTCTATTAGTGCAATTGGGACAGCTTGTAACGCTGCATTTTAGCCAAAATTTCCAAACATGTTTTGTTGCAATATTGCCAACTTATTGTGCAATTGAGATAGTATTCTGTTGACTTGCAAATATATTTTGCTAACATTTTAGTGCCAAAATATTAACTGTGAAGTTCCAAGGAAAGGTTGGCAACTAATTTGTGCAACAATGACAGTTGATGATGTTTGTTGAAATCGCACAACATTCTGTGTTTTTATTTTTTATAAATATATTGATAACATTTATGAAATTGAAACTCATCAGAACATTTGTGCAGTTCAGATAAAATATTGACCATGTTTTTTTGTTTTGGGGGGGTTTGCAGTTTTGACAGTCGGTAACATTTAGTATAATTTGCAAATCTTTTTTTTTTTGTCCAGATAGCAATGATAAGTTGACAGACTATTTATGCAATATAGAGGAACCTTTGCATTTATGCAATTCAGACAGTTGACAACATTTTTTTTCTAAATTATGTAACATTATGTTCAGTTCAAATCTCAAAATTTTCATTTAAATTGCATAAATACATTGCTATTATAATGGTGCAACTTTGACATGTTGTATTTTTGCAATTTAGACAGTTGGCAACATTTTGCCTAAATTTTATAAGGTTTTTTTTTTTTTTGGTCCACATTTCCAACATTTTTTCATCTGAATTGCCCAAATAGGTTTCCATTAGATAAGAACAGTTTAAACAAAATATTGCCAACATATATGTGCACTTCAAACAAAGCGTTGCTGATGAATTAGGGCAATTTTGTCAAAAATGTTCTGCTATTTATTTATTTATTCATTTATTTTTTTTTTTTTTGGTGAAATTGAGAAAGTACAATAAATTACCCAATACTGGGTGTGTAGGACAGCCTGTTTTTGTTTTCATGTTATCAAACTAGTTTTGATATATGATTTGATTTTTAATAGTCAAATCAAAGTTTAAAATTCTGAGATCATGACATCCTTGATAGCCTTGTATATTTCATGGCAGACTTATTAAAGAGTGTTTGTCTCTGAAGACAGTCGCGTGCCATTCCCATCGGCCTACAGTCCGGATTTCGTGGAGTCTAGCTGGTATCAGTGGTGGGAGACAGAAGGATTCTTCAGACCTGAGCAACATGTAAGGATTTAAAATCAGCTTCTTGAAATTCATATTTCAGTGTTTGGATATAAAATGATTCTAAAATCACTTAGCAGTGGGATCTCCAGTATTTCTGTCCTTTGCAAAAACATCCATACATGTCTGTATATCTAAGTTGAGCTGATAATATCTGTGTTTTGGCTGTCATGGCATCTGTAACGTCTCTCATCTTCTCTAAACATTCATGTTGTTATCATTTCTCCAGGAGAGTCTACCTCAAGCCATGGACCGGACCTTCTCACTCTGTATTCCTCCTCCAAACGTGACAGGGACTCTGCACCTTGGTCATGCTCTCACTGTGGCTGTGGAGGACGCGCTGGTCCGATGGTACCTGGAAACATCACAATATTAACCAATGGCTTTCAAATAATTCTTACCCAAGGCACAACATATTATTATCCATGTGAAATAGCCTCTTTAACATGTGTTACAGTATCTCTAGATTTTTTTAGTTGGACTAATAATGGATGGTTTTAAGAATTCCCATGGCAAACCTAGATTTGCTTCGTAGAGCACCATTTGGGAACCACTTCTGTAGGCAGCATGCTGTGTCCATTCATGTTTAATATGTTTAATATGTTTTATCTTTGGATGGAGACGTAACATGTGCTTTTGTCTCCATTAGGAGGAGGATGCAGGGATATAGAGTCCTCTGGGTCCCTGGATGTGACCATGCAGGAATCGCTACCCAGGTATGACAACTTCCTCTCTACTTTATGAAGTTATGTTTTGTTCTGTTTGATGCTTGTGAAGAAAACTCATGATGAGGTAACTCAATAAAGTGGGTCAGATATTTATGACCTCGGTGGTCATATTTAGTGGAAAACAAAGGAATTATTGATGCTCTCTCACTTTTATAAATCCTTTAATTAGTCACTGCCATGTTGTTCACAATTTCTACATACTTAATCTCTGTGGATCATATTTGGGTCTTAAATGTTAAAAACCTGCGCAGAGTGTGGTGGAGAGGAAGCTGCAGAGGGAGTGGGGGCGAAGCAGGAATGATTACAGCAGAGACGACTTCTTAAACGAGATCTGGAAATGGAAGAATGAGTGAGTCTGCACTATAAGATCTTAATCTGATGTTTATCACACAGGGTACAAGTGTTAATGTGTGTCTTTTATGTGTGTGTTGATGTCAGGAAAGGAGATGAGATTTACGAGCAGCTGAGGAAACTGGGGGCATCTTTGGACTGGAGCAGAGCCTGTTTCACTCTGGATCCTGTAAGAATCTTTAAGAACTGTTTTTTAAAACTTCATGGACGTGTTGAAAATGATTCATATGGAAGGCTCAACTCTTCCGCCCTCCCACTGACGTTATGATATGATACTACAGCATACACTCCCAAGCGCTTCACACCTCAGGCTGTCAAATAGCAACATATGAGTGACACCTTAGAACAAAAGACAACAACTTAGCCCTACTCCTGCATTTGCACGTTTATGTTATTCTTGTTAGAAGTGCTAGGGCTACACGGTCCTTCAGAAAGAAATGTTCAAAAGGCACACTTGATCTGTGGATCTGGGGCATCTGATCAGGATCTTCCTGGTCTCCTTCTTGTGGAGAACGTGGCTCATCCAACTGGAAGGAGACCCCGGGGTAAACCCAGGACTGACTGGAGAGATTATATATATCTCCACTGGCCTGGGAACACCTCAGGATCCTGGTTAACAGGAACATACATGTATGAATGGATGGTTGGATGAGTAAATTAATGGATAGATGGATGGATCAATCAATGATGGACTTATGGTTGGATGGATGGATGATGGCGATTTGAATGGATTGCTGAATGGATAGACAGATGATTAAGTGGATTAATTGATGGATGGGTTGATGAATGATGGATGGATGAAGGGATGGGTGGTTGAATGGGTTGATAGATGGATAAATTGATGGATGAATGAAGATATGATTGGGATAGAGAACAGAGCAGGTATTTTAGTTTACGGTGATAAAAAAAAATCCAAATATAGATGCATTTCAATTTCATCATCACAAATAACTATCATTTTATCATGTTCCATTTTGCCCTTGTTGCTCCAAGTTTCCATGACCCCACAGCGCCCCCTGGTGACATTTCCAGTGGGTCATGACCCCAGTTGGGGCCATCAAGTATCACTACCATAAATGTAATAATGAACAGTCTCAGCTGATGTATTGGGCTTCTGTTGTTTTTCATCTGTTTTTAGAGTTTTAGCAGAGCAGTGACTGAAGCATTTGTCCGTCTCTCAGACCGCGGTCTCATCTATCGCTCTGAAGCATTGGTTAACTGGAGCTGTGCTCTGGAGTCCGCTATCTCTGACATCGAGGTAAGTCACATTAACAAAATGTTAAAATACAGTGATACCTTCTCATACTTTCTGATTTAAAATGTTGAATCTGTGTTATTATAATGACTGATCAAATCATAAACTGTATAAACCCTTAAAGAAAAACCTAACACCCTATGTCACATTTTAACCACAGGCAGCCACCAGAGACTGCTGTGATGTTGGCTGTTTTTCTCTGTAGGCATATCTTAACCTCTCCTAGATTGGTTTGACTAACTTTATTACTCTAAAACTGAAAGGGATATCAGAGGGACTTCACCAGCCTGATATTTTTCTGTTTGTGACTCTAAGTAGAAAGGTGTGATCACCCACAGTTGTTTATTATGGTTTTAGGTGGACTCTGTGGAGCTGGTTGGACAGACCATGTTGTCAGTTCCTGGTTATGAACACAAAGTTGAGTTTGGGACGATGGTTACATTTGCTTATCCTCTGGACGGACATGGTGAGACTTTAGTCATCTGAAAACGTCAAACATGCTTATTTTTTATTTGATATAAATATTTATATTTTATTGCCCCCTGTCAGACGGAGAAGTTTGTGTGTCTACCACGCGTCCTGAGACAATGCTAGGAGACGTAGCAGTAGCCGTTCACCCCGATGACCCTCGATATCAGGTGAGTATTTAGGCCTGTCTACCAAAAAGTCCAGGCTCCTGAACAACCAGGTGAAGTGGCCCTCTACAGGTGTGATTTCTTTATACTAAGGCATTTAACAGATCAGTAGTGTTGGCGCTAACCTTCTGACTAACATCTGTCTCCTTTGAGGTTATGAAAATGTTGTAGTTAATTTTTCTTTCAAATAAAGCTTCATTAACATGTTAGTATCATTTTTTTCCACGTATGTATCAGGGCGTTCATGGTAAACAGCTCCGTCACCCGTTCACTGACGGACGTCTACCAATCATCACAGACCGTGCCGTCGACATGACGCTGGGGACAGGTGAGAGGCACAGTCCTGTGTCATCAGAAACCGCTCCTGCACATGCTCAGTGAGTGTCTTTCTCTCATATGACCTGTCTCTCCGTGTGTTTTCGATGTTTAGGTGCGGTAAAAGTGACCCCAGCTCACGACCACGCTGACTTCCAGCTCTCTCAGAGGCACTCACTGCCTCGCCTCACAGTGATTTCAGGAGACGGCACCATGATGCCACCTAGTGGACACTGGCTGCAGGTACACCATCTTTAAACTATCGTTGAATGAAGGCTGTAGTTGTTTTTTGATGTTTGGTGTTGATTTTGTGTTTTTTAAGGGAGTGAAGCGTTTTGATGCTAGACAGCAGGTGGTGGACGCTCTGATGGAAAAGAAACTGTTCAGAGAAAAGAAGAGTCATGCCATGACCTTACCGGTCTGCAGGTATTTAATTACCTCCGGCAAGGAGGTTATGTGATCTTGTGGGTTTGTTCAATTGTCAGTTAGTTTGTTTGTTAGTTTGTTTATTAGCAACATAACTCAAATAATTGTGGTCGGAATTTGATGAAATTTTCAGGGAATCTCAGAAATGGCATAAGGAAGAACTGATTAGATTTTGGGAGCGATCCGGATCATCTTCTGGAACCGGGATTTTTTTTAAAGGGTTCTGTACTATTGGGAGATAGGGCTAATGGCAGAGGTCTGCGCTCTCCAAGTGCTTTTCTAGTTTAATTCTGTTTTAAAAGGACAGTTATTTACTTTAACTGAGTGGACAAGCTTAATGCTGCACAGAGACGTATTACCTTTACTAGTTTCCGGGGTGATCTGCTGGGGGCCTATCTCTGAAGAACAAGGGCTAACCATTTGGCCTAATACATTTTGACCTAAAGGTCTCATCAGTTCATCCTTAAGGGATAGTAAACACTTGTGCGGATTTTGAAGAAAATCTGTAAAAATTCTTGAGATATCCCCTTTCACAGTGGCCGTGACAGACAGAAGAACAGAAAACCTGAAAACATAATGCCACCAGCCTTGGCTATCGCTTGCGCTGAGGCATGAAAAAAAGTTGAATAAATAATTAAGGTCTGCAATTAAAGGTCTTAAATACCAAAATGAGCTGTATGATGAAGCTGGGAAAAGGGAGAAAAATATCAGTGATCACATGTTCAATCTCATTTGTTTTATCTTCTGTGATGGTAAATTAAATATCTTCAAACCAGCAGGAAATTAACTCTATCTCTGTTTCTGTTTCAAGCATTTAGGCTAAACTCAATCTTGACTGCACTGTGGAAGCCGATACATCCCAATTTTTTGGCAAACTTTCACAAAATGTCATAAATTACCGAGCAAATTGATTTCCTGCAGTGGTTATTCCTTATCCTGAAACATTTTAATAGAGTCTTTGCTGTCCTGACTTCTAAATATTTACTCAACTGTGTTTTATTTCTAGTCCAACTCTTCACTGTAACTTTTACTTTAATATCTTTGTGTATATCTTTTGTGGGTTTTATTTTCTTTTTCATCCCTTTTTACATTTTTCTTTTAAAATGTTTCTATTTTGTTTCTTTTTCCCTTTGTCATTGTATTGCCATTGAAGCCTGAAAACACAAAATATAGCCAGAAAATTCTAATTTTTGGAACTGAAATGTTTATTTCACTTTCTACTGAAATCCAAAGCATCCAAATTTCCATAGAATTAAACATATTTTTTATATCTCTTTTGAAACAGCAGTTGTATTCAGTAGTTTTTTTTATTAATTTATGATCATATTGGTTAGATAGGGGTATCATAAAAGTATGCATCAAATATGATACAACAGGCTATAAGGGGTTAATGTCCTGTGTGAAGCACTTTGAATTGCCTTGTTGCTGAAATGTGCTATACGAATAAACTTGCATTGCCTTGCCTTACTTGTCAGCCGCTCAGGAGACATCATTGAACCTCTGCTGAAGAAGCAGTGGTTTGTCCGCTGTGAGGAAATGGCTAAAAAAGCTGTACAGGTGAGCAGAACTTCATTTTTACTTTAATTTTTATGTTTAAAAGTTCAGATAAGAGAGTAATGACATTTGTTTGTGTGTCAGGTGGTGGAGGAAGGAGAGCTGGAACTCATCCCGAACGTCTACACCAAGACATGGAAGAGCTGGCTGTCTAACATCAGGTACGCTCCTCATCACAGGCTGGCACCAAATAGATGACATTCAGATCTTAGCTGATGTTTTAAACATGGTAAATGTAGGCTTAAGGACAGCTATATAATCCTCCAGTGAGACCAGACAGCTGCTGTTTGTAGTGGAGATTGCACAGACATGAGGGGGTATGGCCAAAATTAAGAACTGAAATTGACAATTTGGGGGAGAGGTGTCTAAGATGAGGCCCAAAATCAGGCCCCAAATGTGGCCAAAGATTAAACCTAAAACTGCGCTCTGCCTCCTTGATAGTGGGGGTTGTGGGTGGGAGGGGAGGTCCAGAGTGAGGACAAAAGAATCGAGCCCAAAGTCAGGCCAATCATAAACTGTTGGCAGCTGGGAGATAGGGCAAATCCATCCCAAAATCAGGCCTATGTCATGCCATGCCCTCCAGGTTTTGGGAAGTGGAGGGAACCTTGGCCCACAATCCAGGAACCAGGCATTAAAACTGGAACTTTGTACCAAAAGTTGGGCCTTTAAATTGAGAATAAAAACAGATCATGTTTTTTAGCACAAATAGAGGACGGGTCAGGTCCAAAATATGGCCTTAAATTAAGATTTAAACCAGGCCATGACGTGACAATCATAATATCAGGCCAGGCCCCCAGATTGTTAGAGGAAGCAGCAGGAGACTGGGCCCAAAGTCTGACTCGGACTTGATGGTTATGGGGCTGGGGTGAGAACTTTGGGCCTAAATTTGGGGCTTGAACCAGCTTAAAATGAGATTTTTTCCCCTTCAGATGTCAGGGGTGGGTTACAGTAAATCAGGCCTAAATTGAGCTTTAACCCAGGTGAGTGCCCCAGATTTTAGCAGGAAGAGAAGGTGCTGGTCAGGTTCAGAATCAGGCCTGAAAATCAAAGCTTGAATCAGGCCAAGACCCTGCAACCGTTAGGGGGTTGGTGGTAGGGAAAATCAGGCACAGAATTGCACCTGTGAGGTTTTTAAGATCGTTTTAACACATATAGACTCTGATATATTCAGCTACTCAACTTTCATAAATCAAACTCATTGCAGAAAATCATCACTGTCAGACTTTTTCTTAACCAAACGCCCTGCTCTTCCCCCTCTGTTCAGTTTTTAAATTCCAGGTGTTTGTCAACACGTGCTGCTCACTTGGATAAATCCAGACATTTCCAGGATGTAGAGTTTGGTATTAAAGGATCTTTAGTCAGACCAGTGTTGTAATGATAAACAATGCCTCATTGTGTCTTTACTGTCCTGACATGTGAGTGAAATGACCACAGCCTGATGATGAATGACCTCCTGTCTTATCAAACAATGTCTGTGTGTTTCCTGTGCAGTGATTGGTGCGTTTCCCGACAGCTCTGGTGGGGTCATCAGATCCCTGCATACAGAGTACAGCTTCCTGAGCCCACTGACTCTCAGCAGGTTAGAATCATGGATGTAAATATACAGTGCTGTTTCCCAAAAAGTTGGGACAGTGTGAAAAATGGCCATAAAAACAGAATGTGATAATTTCGAAAAATTTAAAGCAACAAATTTAATCTAAATAAAAAAAAAACACAAGACATCACATCAACCGTGAAGATGACAAATGTTCCGAAAAATTGTTTGTGCTTTTTGAAACTGTTGTCACCAACATGTTCCTACGGTGGCCTGGAGGTGTTAGAAATCCATCTCCAAAACACTTTGCATTAACAGATAGGAGAGAGATGCAATTAGCTACTTACATTCATGTCGCAGATTCTTGCAGTCTTTTTTTCTGTTCATTCAAAGCATTTTGTATATGCAATTGTCTGACACCTCCAGGCCACTGTACTTTCCACCTGTTGAAAGAAAAGAAAGCATAGATCAGTTACAGCATAGAAATGTGTATTTTACAGAAAATAAAGTTTCACATTTGAACATAAAATAAACCTCATCTTTGAATTTTTAAGTTAAAAATGTCACAGAAAATTGATGTTTTATTTTATTTTGATATTTTTCTTGTGCCAAATTTTCATGTTTCAGGTTTAAATTCATATGATTCATATGTATAGTCTCTTTTAATCCTGTTTGATAAATTAAATAACACTCAAAGGTTTGTGTGGTTAGACTTGGGTTTGAGCATTGGAATAATTTTCTGATTCATTACATTATTTTACTCTGTAACTGCATCATTGTATGTTCCAGGAGGAGCTGTGGGTATGTGGCCGCAGCGAAGACGAGGCTCGGCATCGAGCAGCAGATAAATATGGAGTCAAACAGGGAGACATCATTTTGACTCAAGGTGACCGGACCTTAGCAAAGCTCAGGGCCAGTATTCACCCACTCACAGTGTGAACCTCAAAGTACAGGAATGTTGACAACATATTAGTGCAACATAGGAGGTAAAAACAATGAAATCCCCAGTATTGGATGTCTAGGACATCTATTGTTGTTTCTGTGAGTTCATTTTTATTAGAATTATATCAAAGTTTATCATTCTGGTATTGCACCAACCCTCATGCCCATTAACTCTCTGAGACTGGCATTGGCATATTCGACAAAAAGAGACACAAATTGAATAATGTTTGAACCATAAATCATAGCCACTCCCTTTTTCCTCTGAAAGCCCTCTGTTGTGCTGTTCTAATAACGCTATCCATGCCTTCAGTAGATCTTAAAGAACGTTTTCTAGTGAGCCTGGAACTTAGCGGACTTTTCGGGTATTTGTGGAATTTAGACAGTAAAGCCTATATTGCACACCATTCTAGGTTTTCTTTTAAGATTTATTTTTGGGCTGATGAGAAAGCTGGTGAGGGACATGCAGGAAAGTGCCACAGGATGGATTCAAACCTGGGCCAACCACATATATGGGACTCATCTTAAACGACTAGGCCACCTGTGGCCCCATGTTGCTATTGTTTTGATGCAGTTTCCAAAATTTGCCCTCTGAACAGCATTTTGTCTAAACTGCAAAATTTTTATTTTGTCTACAAATGCATGTTTTGTTTTTTCTTACTTCAACTGCCAGTATTACTACTACTACCACTACTAATAATAATCATAACTAGAAAAGCACTTGGAGAGCGCAGACCTCTGCCATTAGCCCTATCTCCCAATAGTACAGAATCCTTTAAAAAATTCCTGGATCCAGATGGTGATCTGGATAACTCCCAAAATCTAATCAGTTCTTCCTTATGCCATTTCTGACATTTCCTGAAAATTCATCAAATTCCTTCCACAACTTTTTGAGTTATGTTGCTAACAAACAAACTAACAAACCCTGCCGATCACATAACCTCCTTGCCGGAGATAATAACAAAAATTGATAATAATATTAAAATTCACTGTTCTCAGTCATGTCTAGGTGCTAGTTTAGCTCAGTTAGAGGAGGCGTTCATATGCAGAGGCTACAGTCCTTAACGCACTGTAGCAGGATTGATTCCTAATCCTGACTCTGTTTGATGCATGCCCCCTTGATCTCTCCCTGTATATACTTTCTCTCTTCAGCTGTCCTGTCAAAATAAGATCAAAAGCCTCCCAAAAACCTCCAAAATAACCTGTGATGTCTCATTTTTCTACTCTATAGGTTTTAAATAAACATGCATTTCTTTAAAACCTTTGCTCGCTCTCTGTATCTCAGACCCGGACGTCCTGGACACCTGGTTCTCTTCAGGGTTGTTTCCCTTTGCCATGTTGGGCTGGCCTAACCAGGTAGGTCTCCTCTTTCCCATTGAAACATCACACAGCCCCTTCTGTGTCTGTTATAACACCCAAACCACCCCCACAGACCCCCGACCTGCAGCGCTTCTACCCCAACTCCATCCTGGAGACAGGAAGTGACCTCATCTTCTTCTGGGTGGCGAGGATGGTGATGCTGGGCATGGAACTGACGGGACAGCTGCCTTTTAAACAGGCAGGTACACCAGTTAAAGCCAAGACAGTTTGAACTGTACCCTCAGCAGTGTTAATTTTGTCAACTAAAACTCTGACTCAAAATGTTTCTTTACTACCTTTTTTCATGAGGAAGACGTGGTAAGATCATCTAAAAATAGATCTTTGATGACAAAACTGTGACAAAAAGTAGGTATAGTTTTCATAAAGGAGACTAAAACAAGACTAAATGTGTTTAGTTTTCATCAGACATTCAAAATCCATGATATTTCTCCACTGTGTGTAAATTCATCAAAACTCAACATATCTATATTTAAAGGGAAAAAATGTCAGACTCAGTCTCTTCATATGCCATCTTTAATTCCTACAACGCCTTTATTACATCATGTTTACCCTTCATGAAGTTGGAATGATTGTGGGGATGACTGTCCGATATTTTTTTTTAATTTCAAGAGATAATTTTTAAAAACAGCAATGTTATTCCGTCTCCAATCTTCCCATGATGTATTAGGTTCTCTTCCACTCCATGGTGAGAGACAAACACGGCAGGAAGATGAGCAAATCTCTGGGAAATGTCATCGACCCATTGGACGTCATTCATGGAGTCTCTCTGGAGGTGAGGAGCATCTCTCTATCTCTCTGTTCATTCATAACTACAGCAAAATCTGTGTATTGGTCACACTTCTAATACCTGTATAATTATCTAAAGAGTTGGCTGCATTTTATAGACTAGTGTTACCAGTATAAAACACTGAGACACACACTGTTGTAACCACAAATGAAGCCGCTGTGCTCTTTTTCTTAAATTCTGATTCACAACTTGTTTTAAAGAATTTTCATTTAGTCATTTTTTTGCTTGTTGGTTTGTACATAACATCACAATAATATTTTCTATCAAACATAGAATCTGACTCTTTCTTCTCTTCTTCTGTCTCTTTCTTTATCCTCTTCTTCATTCAGAGACTTGAAGAGAAGGTAAACGAGGGGAACTTGGATCCCAGGGAGCGGCTGGTTGCCATAGAGGCTCAGGTGAGCTCCTGTCTCTCTGATTTCTTTTTTCTGTATCTTCTTCAGACTGAGCGCACTCACTACTTTGTCTCTCTTCTCTATCTCTCTACAGAGACGAGATTTCCCTGGAGGGATTCCTCAGTGTGGGACGGATGCTCTGAGATTTGCTCTGTGCTCTCACAGGATCCAAGGTGAGTTTACCTGCAGAGGAAGAAAGAAAATAGGAAGACGAGCTTCATTATGACTTTCATAAAGAGAGCAACAGCAAAGAAACACCATTGTAGCTGCTGTCTTCATACCAGAATGATAAACCATATTGAAACCTGTTTGATACCACAACAGCAGCAATATAAGTCATTGTCGCCCAGTGCTGGACAGTTTTCTTGTATTTATTTATTTTTTAATTGCGTGCAAACTCCTGCACCCTGTCTAAATTCTCCAAAACATTAGTGAAATTTCCATTAAGATTAAACTGATTTGTACCATTTAAAAAGTAAAATTTGCAATTTATACAAAAGGTTACCAACTCTCTAAATTGCACAAAAATGACAGTAACCTTTCATCTAAAATGCACTAATATCTAACAAAAAAGCTAACTCTCAATTGCACAAAAACATTGACAACTTTTCATTAGATAAACTATCAGCATATTTGTATAAAACATTAAGTTAAAGCATTGTGCACTTTAGACGAAACATTGCCAAAATTTGAACTTTAAGAAATACTTCGGTAATTTTTCCTCTAAATTGCATAAAGCATATTTGCTGAAATGTTGCCACCATATTTTCATGGTTAACACAAAATATATTTATGCAATTTTGACAAACATAATCTTGTTCTATTTAGATGAAATGTTGCAAACAGTCTAAGCTGCACTAATATTTTGGCAACATTTCGTCTGAATTGCAAAAATATGTATTTGCTCAAACTTTGCATATGCATTTGTGCAGTATCAACAAAATGAAATATTGCCAGCTGTTCAAACGGAAAAATATGACTGCATCCTTCCAGCTAAATTGCAAAAATACAGTACATTGCTGGTATATTTGTGTAGCTTTGACAAAATACTGCCAACTGCCAAATTGCACAAATACACTGGCAACTTTTCAGTACATAAACTATTCCTGTATTTTTTTAAGACCAAATGTTTACAAATATTAAGCTTTGCTGAATATTTTGGCATTTTTTGTCTAAATTGCAGAAAACAAAATTGCTGAAATGTTTCCACCATTTTTTATGACTAATGTGCAATGCATATGTGAAATGTTAGACAATGTTGTGCAATCTTGATGAAACTTTACCAACTGCTCAATTGCACAAATATTTTGGCAATATTTTGTCAAAATTGCACAAATATGTGTTAATTTGTCCCACTTAATGGAGTGTATATGTGGTATATCCGTAAAATTGCCAGCACTTTAAAATTCATAAAAATGATCGTATCCTTCCAGCTAAATACTGTGCTGGTGTATTTGCATAATTTTGGCAAAATATTGGCAACAGCCAAATTGCGCATATACATTGGCAACTTTTCTGTATATAAACTATCATTGTATTTTGCAATGCATACAAAAGACATATTGTGCAATATTGGCATCACTGCCAAATTTCTAACTTTACCTAATACTTTGGCAATATTTTGTCTAAACTGCAAAAATCATAATTGCTGAAATGTTGCCAACATGTTTTTACAATTGAAACAAAATGTATTTGTGCAACTTAGATAAACAAAATGTTATGCCAAAATAGATGGAATGTTGCCAGCTGTGTGAGTTGCATGCACACAGTGGCAACTTTTCAGTACATCAACTTTGTAAACGTGGTTGTGCAACACAAACAGAGCAGAATGTAGTGGCATTTAGAAAAAAACATTGCCAACTTTCAAATTTGCAGTTTCTGCCATTTTGTATCTAGATTGCACGAATGCATATTTGCTGAAATATTGTACCAGTTTTTGTACAATTAAAAAATGTATTTGTCCAATTTTAACAAAAGTAAATGTTTTGCTGCTCCAAAGAAACATTAGCAACTGTCTTAATTGCTCAAATATGATGGTAACTTTTTAACAGGACTTTTGGATTAGTGGGTGGGCAAGACAGCTCCACTCTCTTGTCCGAAAGTTGCCAATGTTTTTGTCACAGGCTAAAATATCTCTAAAGAACTTAAGATTTTTAAATCTTATCATTTTTTGGCATTTATAGTTTTTTACTGGATCAATTTCTCTCCTTCACAGCCATCTGATTAAATAGACAGGGTTATATTTAGGTTCTTTATGTTACCATTGGTCATCAGAGGTTGTCTCTGGAAACAAGAGATATTGATAAAATATTGAATATTGAAGGTTTGACACATATGTCCCTCTTTGTCCACATCCCTGTCCTGCTCAGGGGACACCATCAGCCTGTCGGTGTCTCAGGTCCTGAGTTGCCGACATTTTTGTAATAAGATGTGGCAGACGCTGCGGTTCACCCTGGGAATACTGGAGAATAACAGCACCACAGCAGTGGCAACGCTAAAGGAGGTACGACACAGAAACATGCTCAACTGCATGTTTGGTGTTTGGTTTATGTTGATCTTTTTGAAAGAGTGCTGCTTTTGTTTAACAGGCATCATGTTTTTATTCTATAGGTTTTCAGGAGAAATCAAAGACAGAAGATTAAACTTATAAGGTGAAAGATCAGAAGGTTTCTTGGATGTCTCCTGTGAACAGAATGTTTTTTAGCTGAAAACAACATTAACATTTACCAGTCTTTTTAATCCTTTGTTCCTTGTTTCTCCTCAGACATTTTTCATGAGCAGTGTGGATCTGCAGCATTAAAACCTGCATGTTTTATGTTTTTATTTTATTTTTTATTTTTCTTATGTCTGCTCTTCTTCATATTGAACCAGTAGCTTTAAACCGTAATATTTTTTCCTGCCTTTTTTAACCTTTTGTTTCATCTTTTCTCATCAGATGTCTTTGCTGAACAGGGTGGACCTAAAACTTTTAAACCTGGATGTTTTCCTTCCAATTATTGTTTGTTTTCTTCTTTTCACTTCAGAGGTTTCCCGCTAGGACCATGCACATAAAGCTTTTAAAAAAAACTTTGATATTTATCTTTCTTTTTATTATTTTGATTTCTCCTTTTTGTTTCCTCAGATGTCTTCAGTGAGCAGCATGGACCTGTAGATTAAATAAAATATTCTAATATTCCCATCCTTTAAAATTTTTTGTTTCTTTTTGTCTCTGCAGACTTCTCCGGTCAGCACCTATAAAAAGCTTTAAATTTACTTGTTTCATATTTTGTTTTCTTATTGTCTTCTTAGACATTTCCCATGAGCAGCATGGACCGGTGGATCTGCTCGCGACTCTACAGCACGGTGTTTCAGGTGGAGAAGGCATTCGAAGCATACGAGTTGCACGTCGTCACATCTGCGTTGCACTCGTTCTGGCTGCAGAGCCTGTGTGACGTCTACCTGGTGAGGATGAGGAGCAGATCGCTACAGAGCATCATGGGAGCTCTTTAACGTCTCTTTAACCCATCTGTCCTATCGTCTTTGTCCTTCAGGAGTGCATAAAACCTTTGTTGACTCAGCATGGTGGGCGGAGTCACAGGGAGGACACGATGAAGGCAAGACAGGCGGTGGTCAGCGTTCTGTATCACTGCGTGTCCTTGTCTCTTGCTCTGCTGTCCCCCTTCATGCCATTCATCACCGAGGAGCTGTGGCAGAGGCTGCAGCCGTTTGGGGTCGGGGCTTCAGCGCCGAGCAGCCTCTGTCTGCAGACGTACCCACGATCAGAGCAACTGGTAACAACATACACGCCACAGCACATTACACACACCAGAACTCCTTATTTTATTTTCCATTTTTTCCTGATTTTACTAATCTAACAACATTATGTCCTACTCTACCTTACTATTGGTCACCACCACTTTAAAAGAACCTACAGCTTTAATGCTTGAGTTTTTTCTTTTTTCTTTTAAACTACAGTTACTCTGGTTAAAACTGAATTAAGTAAAGGTAAAAGTTTACTTTGAGTAAATATAATTAGTTACTTTCCACCCCTGGTTTTTACCAATACTCTTTTAATTATGTAGACTGTCCGGTGAAAGTGGTGAGAGGCATGAGAAACTCCAACCACTTTTCCAAAAGTTGTCATCTATATTACAAAATAATGAATCTAAAAATTATGGGTTTCACTTTTGGAATTGAACCACTGAGGTTAATTAACATTTCCATGATATTCTAATTTATTGAGATGCACCTGAATACCTCCAAAAAACTGCTGGTGTAGATGTGATACATCTCTTCATGAATCAGACGATGAAGTGTTTTTACTCTGCTTGTTTCCTCCCTTAAACCAAAGCCAGCTGGTGTTTTGAATCTTAAAGAGATGTGTTATTTTCCTATTTTAGCTGACATGTTTTGACCTCTTGTTCCGTCAGGCTCACTGGTTTTTCCCTGAAGAGGAGAGAGATTTCATGCTGGCACAGGACGTGATCGCAAAGGCTCGATCACTGCGAACTCAGTGTAGACTGACCAAACAGAAACCAGACAGTGAGTCTGTAACACGAGTCAACAAATATTCACAAATACGCAATACACAGTAAAACACAAATATATACAAATAAAACTAACAACCAATGAATACACAAAAATGACTGAAGAGAAACCAGAAGTATGGAACAAACACAACACAAATTCAGACAAATTCATACCAGCCAACTAAAGTGAACATAAATACACAGTTTAAACAGCTCACAGCCAGGTATAATACAGCTCTGGTTTATTACTGAATGAATAATTTAACATGTTTGTTTCCATGCTGGGTTTGTGTGTCTTTGTGATGTTATGTTTCAGTGTGGGTGGTGTGTTCTCCCGCTCAGGCTGACATCCTCCTACGCTTTGAATCAGCTGTTCAGACTTTGAGTCAACTCTCCAGCCTCCATATTTACTGTCCTGATAGCGCAGAAGGCCCACTCACTGTAAGCTCCACCCCTCCACCTGCAGGCAGCCTGGTCAGTGTGGTCGACCACACCTGTCAGATACACCTGCACGTCCAGGTAAGGATCAGTACTTAAAACGACTCTGACCCGAATTAAAAAATGTACTAACATGGATTTTTATCCATTTAGGCTATTCAGACCAAGTAGTAATCCTTAATATATGTGTAGACCACCTATTTATGACAACAGGAGGGAGAAAAACTGTTGAAGAGGCACTGCTATCCTATTGTGTTGACTGTCCTTTGTTGCAAACTATGGCCTACTATATGACAAAAGTGGAGGGAAAACGCCCCCACATCCCCAGCTTCATGAACACTCTGTCTTCTCCCTTTGATGGTGATGTCATCTTTTAAAGACTTTATGAAGGCTTAAGGATAACATGACTGTCATTATTTCCCAGCGCTATCATTGTCATCTTTAGTTGTTAATTTGTCTTAGAGCTCGCATGAAGTCTGAAATTACATACAAAGCACTTCCCTCACAGGGAAGTGAGGCCAAACCTCCTCCTGGCATGCAGCTGTAACACATCCCTAATCATGCAGATTGATACATAATGCTTACCTCTAATGTGATCAGTTGAGATGTAACAGTCAACCACAGTTTTCACAAATAAGGAGAAGAGCTTTAGAAGAGCAGGGCAAAATGCAAGTACATTTGACGCCAAAGCCTCCTGTGTCATGGCTGTTGGTGTCTCAGTAATGATAAAAACCTCCATAGTAGCAGGATTTATGCACAGAACATAAACATACAGTCATGGACGAAAATATTGGCACCCCTGGAATTTTTCCAGAAAATACACCATTTCTCCCAGAAATTGTTGCAATTACAAATGTTTTTGGTATACATGTGTTTATTCCCTTTATGTGCATTGGAACAACACAAAAAATCCGAAGAAAAAAAGACAAAATTGACATAATTTTACACAAAACTCAAAAAATGAGCCGGACAAAATTGTTGGCATCCTCAACTTAGTATTTGGTTGCACACCCTTGGAAAAAAATAACTGAAACCAATCGCTTCCTATAACCATCAACAAGCTTCTTACACCTCTAAACTGGAATTTTGAACCACTCTTCTTTTGCAAACTGCTCCAGGTCTCTCAGATTTGAAGAGTGCTTCTTGCAACAGCAGTTTTGAGATCTCTTCATAGGTGTTCAATGGGATTTAGATCCAGACTCATTGCTGGCCACTTCAGAACTCTCCAGCGCTTTGTCTCCAACCATTTCTTGGTACTTTTTGAGGTATGTTTGGGGTCATTGTCCTGCTGGAACACCCATGACCTCTGATACAGACCCAGCTTTCTGACACTAGGCCCTACATTGCTGCCCAAAATTTTTTGATAGTCTCCAGATTTCATGATTCCTTGTACACAGTCAAGGCACCCAGTGCCAGTGGCAGCAAAAATAACCCCAAAACATCCTTGAACCTCCACCATGTTTGACTGTAGGTACTGTGTTCTTTTCTTTGTAGGCCTCATTCAGTTTTCTGTAAACAGTAGAATGACATGCTTTTCCAAAAAGCTCTAGTCTCATCTGTTCTCAAAATGTTCTGAATTTTTGTGGAAGTTAACTGAGGATGTTTATCCACCATTCCAACTATCCTGCGTTGCATTCTTTTGTGAATTTTTCTCTTCGATCCTCGTCCAGGGAGATTAGCCACAGTTCCATGGGTTATAAACTTCTTGATTATATTACGCACAGTGGACAAAGGAATTTCAAGATCTCTGGAGATGGTCTTGTAACCTTGAGATTCTTCATATTTTTCTACAATTTTGCTTCTTAAGTCCTCAGACAATTCTGGGCTCTCCTCTCTCTTCTCCATGCTTGGTGTGACACACACAGGCACACAACACAAAGGTTGAGTCAACTTTCATACATTCTAACTGGCTTCAGGTATGATTTTTGTATTCCCAGCACCTGTTACTGCCACAGGTGAGTTTAAATGAGCATCACATGCTTGAAATAAAATGATTTACCCGCAGTTTTAAAAGGGTGCAAATCATTTTGTCCAGCCCATTTTTTGAGTTTTGTGTAAAATTATGTCAATTTTGTCTTTTTTTTCTTCGGATTTTTGTGTGTTGTTCCAATGCACATAAAGGCAATAAACATGTGTATACCAAAAACATTTGTAATTGCAACAATTTCTGGGAGAAATTGTGTATTTTCTGGAAAATTCCAGGGGTGCCAATACTTTCGTCCATGACTGTATGTTGACTTGGGTGGTTTCTGTAGTTGCCATGAATTCACTCATTGACACCAACATGTTTTTTTTTTTTGTTTTTTGTTTTCACGAGGCTGTAAACATGTTTGTTGTTGCTGTAAAGTTGGATGTTTTAACATGGGCCTCTATGGGGATTGACTCACTGCCTGAAGACATTCTCTAATGGACACTAGAGGAACTGCAGTATTTGACTTTTCTGCACTGTGCTGTTTCCTGTCTAAATCTCGGTATTTTCTTGTTTTTGTCTCTCAGAGTGGAGGAAATGTGGATAAACAGATGCAGCAGCTCTCTCTGCGCAGAGACAAACTCGTTCTAAAGCTGGAGACAATGCTGAAGAGAGTCCAATCTGATGACTATCAGACCAAAGTTCCTGCCCACGTCAGGCAGTCAATGGATGCAAAGGTGGGCACAGGATGATGCTTTGGTTTGATCTGAAGGTTTGATGATAAAATTATGCAGTGGAAGGATGAATATGGAATTAAAGGTCACACATCTTACCCCTTTAAGACAAGTTGAGAGGCAAGTATTGGTCTCAGAGGTCCCCAAAACATGCCTGTGAAGTTTGTTGCTGAAAAAATACTCCAGTATTGGATTTTTGCATGGCTAAAAAACCCCTGACTACACCCCTTTCAGGAAATGGATGTGGCCCTCCTGATCCTCCTCTCAGCTGGCAGTTGAGAGGAGAATCAGGAGAGGAGGAGGGCGTAACTTTCTTCCCAGTGGGGAGGGGTGGTGATAACTCCCCACATGACATCATGTGGGGAAAATCTGTGAATGGCTTGTTTCAGCACAAATTTCTTGAGAGGTGGAGAAAGAGGGGGGTTGTGGATTTTTTTTTTCTTCTTGGGGGGTTTATGGACAGGCTAGAGACACATTTTTTTGCTAGAAATGCCTGAATAAGTGTATTTTGCATAATATGTGACCTTTAAAGGTGTATTCACAACCATACTTTTACAGTCAAGCCTGAAATTTTTGTCTGTAATTGGGGTTTTTACAATACCAAATTTAAGATTTAATGTGATTGTACCAAAATTGAAACATCATTATGCTTCTTGATGTTTACGGTGGCCCTGAAGGCCAACAGGATTAATATTTCAAAAGTGTGAAATAAATTTCACAAAACACAAATACATTTCACAGAGCACAAAATATATTTCAGGAAAACGGAACGGGTAGGACCCTGGTACTTGTCTCTGATTGGACAAAATCCAAGCCATTTCTTGTTTCCAGTGAATACCACAATGGCCGATCTAGCTAAATATAAATTGTATACCAGGATTTAAAGTGTATACCAGGATAGAAAAGGACATTGAGCTGATAAGGCAATACTTTAACAAGGGACAAACATATAGTGTGATTCTTGAAATGCTCTCTAAATATTTACACATGATTGTGTCACTCTCGAATGTAATCTCCAGTATGTCAGGTCCCAGCAGCTCTGATAGTAGGCTATTTTCCTCTTATCGATATTTAATGAAGAATATCGGCTTCTTCTCCCAGTCTGAGGTCCTTTACGTTAGATTTAAGGGTTCCAAATAGGACTGGATGGTATCTGTTTCTTGATACTGTCATTCTGTCTCTGAATTTCACTGGGGTATACAGTGTTACCGCCAAGTTTTTACATTATAATCAAACTATACACTTTTTAAGATTTATTTATGTATTTATTTATTTATTTGTAAAGGGACCATGTGCAATGAAAAAACATAAATGTTTCCATTTGATGCATTGTACCAGAGTTAGCTTAAAGCTAATTTACATCTGCAGTCCCTTGACAGGTCACAATTAAAACATCAGTTATAAAATATCACAAAGAAAATAGAAACACAGTTGTCGGGTGGACATGCAAGCACAGCAAGCAGAGCATGCCTGCCCCAGGGTTTCATTAAATCCTTCATCAAAACGCCTCAAGTCTAAAAAAATATGTTTGTAAGGCAAGGTTTGCAAAAGCACTGGAGGGATTTGTAGTTGAGAAATTGTTCTTTATAATATCTAACTTTATAGAAAATAAGCTACGTTCCCTCTATTCCTCACTGTTTTCTTGCACGTACATGTGCTCTTTTCATTCCTCTTCCCTTGTCCCTTGTCCCTGATTTAATATGAGAGATGATAACCACTATCATAAAATATCTGGGGATGTGATTTTTTTTTTCCATGTGCTTTTAGACAGATAAAGACAGGCCTTTATTTATTTCCGTGTTGTGCGTAAATGGAGATCTCTGTCTAGCCACAGTTTCACTTCACAGCAAGCTTATAAAATATGAGAGACTTCAGTGCCTAAAAAAACCCACCAAGCACCAATCAACGATATCTATTTCACTAAAAGAGTGGTGAATATAATTTCAAACTTTTTAAAAACCTTAGATGGTTTTAAATGTTTCTGACTTTGCTGCAGGTCACAGCATCTATTTTTTATTAATAAACTTAAACATTCCTCATCATCAATCTACACACAGAAGAATAAATGTGTTTTTAAACTCACTCATGGATCAAGCTACAGCCACTGGTGCGAAATTAGCCCTGCATCATTAACATGAGTTCTTTAATCATTTGTAGTTCTAATTGATATACAGTGCTTAACAAATTTATTACACCACCTGTCATATTTGTCTCAAAGACCATCCAGCATCATGAAGTGCTTTAATTTGGATTCTTTCATTTTCAGTGAGCTCTCTACATTTTACCATTTTGAACAGGAATGAGGAATTTCAAACTGAATTCACTCAAATTTGAGCCGGCTCACTGGGCTTCTCTGAGAAGTCAGAAATTCATCAAGCATAACATTCAACCACTACAACTCATTTTTCTGTTCAGGAATGCAAGTAAATAACTATAATTTGACATATTTATCAAGAAATAATAATGTGCTTTACTATTTTTTCAGTTTTTTGTAAATCAGTAAATTTGAAAATTCATGGATAACAATAATAATTATATTTTAGCATTAAAAATATCATTTGGGTTAAAGAGCTTCTACATATTGGTGTATTAACCATTGCATGAAACATAAAAAATGATTTTGGTAATTACCAGTGCTGTTAATTTAGGGCACCTGTGGCATAAACATTAAACATTACTTTTATGTATGTATTTCTGTATGTATCTCATGATACGTAGAGAGCATTTTAAGAATTAAACAATATGTTTCTCCCTTGTTAGAGTATTGCCTTATCAGCTCAATGTCCTCTTCCATCCTGGTACACACTTTAAATTTCACACTAGATCGGCTATTCTGGTATCCACTGGAAGCAAGGAATGACTTGGGTTTCGTCCAATCGGAGACAAGTACCAGGGTCCTACCCTTCCTGGTTGCCTTAAATATATTTAGTGCTCTGTGAAATCAATGTCATTCATTGTCCTGCTGCCTAACCCAAGTGCACTTGAGCTTTAGGTCAGGAACTGATGGCTGGACATTCTCCTTCAGGATTTACTGGTAGAGAGCAGAAATCATGAGTCCTTCAAGTTCAGGTCTTGAAGCAGCAAAGCAGCCCCAGACCATCACACTACAACCGCCATGTTTGACTGTTGGTGTGATGTTCTTTTTATGGAATGCTGAGTTAGTTTTATGCCATGTGTAACTGGATGTAAAGTTCAACCTTTGTCTCATCAATCTACAAAATATTTCCCAAAAGACATGGGAATCATCAAGATTTTTTTTGTCAAATGTGAGACGAGCCTATATTTTCCTTTTGGACAACAGTGGTTTTGCGTTTGAACTCTCACATGGATGCTGTTTTTGCCCAGTCTCTTTCTTATGGTTGAATCATGAACATAAACCTTAACTGAGTCAAGTGAGGCCTGCAAGTCTTTAGATGTTGTTCTTGGTTCTTTAGTGACCTCCTGGATGAGTAATCGATGCGGTCTTGAAACCATTTTGGTTGGCCAGCCACTCTTGGGAAGGTTCAGCACTGTTCCAAGTTTTCTCCATTTGTGTATAATGGCTCTCACCATGGTTTGCTGGAATCCCAAATGTTTAGAAATGGCTTTGTTACTCTTTCCAGACTGATACATGTCAATGGCTGTTTCTCATCTGTTCCTGAAATTCTTTTTTAAATCTCTATAAGAGAATGTTTGTAACCCTTGTTGGTGTGTTGTGTTCAGGTGTCAGCATTGCAGCAGGAGTTGAAGACATTGGATGAGCAGATCATCGTCCTGCAGGATACTCAGAGAAATAACAACACCAGCTGATGGACGTCTCCATCTCTGTGAGGACATCGCAGGAAGTATTTAAGTCTGTAAGCTTAAAAGCTTCATGCTGCAGAGACATTATAGATTATTATCATTATCCAGTTCATAAAATACTGTTTAATGCTTCAAACAGTCAGACCACATCACTCACCTGCTGCAGGTATCAAGAGGACAACATACGGCATGATGGGAGCTTTGGTCCTAAACAGAGAGGATCTAAGTGTACACGGCTGCTCTGAATGTGATCTGCTCTGTTTACTGTCCTTCATATCAGTGATTGTTTTAGAAAATAAATGTTTTTTATTTATAAATGTATTTCTTTGGTGGGGAAACAGAATCAGTGCCCTGCATATCTGTCTGAAGAAATTGTAAATAAAATCTTGGTTTTGTGGAGTCTAGTCCTGTTGTAAATATGACAATTTACAAGCAGACAGTAAACATGGAAGCAAATCAGTCATTTACTAATATCTAAGGAAATTTAAGGAATGACACCACTGAGTCACATTCAGCAGGAAAACAAATCATTTCTAACAGACAAATATGTTTTAATCCTGAGACCCTGCATAAGAGGACATTACATTTGGGCTTTCCTACAACATAGAGATAAACTCTGTTATTGGAATTTTGAGATAATTTTCCCTAATTTCCATAGAAGTTTCAGTAATTTGCTTAGGATGTTTGGGGAATTTACTTTGAAATTTTGGAGAATATGTTTGTATATTTAGCTTTTATGTTTGTATATTGAGTTTTATTTGAACTTTTGGTGTGTGGATGACATTTTAGGTACTTTCATGGGAATTTGGGAAACTGACTGGAATTTTAGGGGGAAAGTTCCCTTGAAACTTTCTTCAGTATTCTAGGAGTTTGTTTGGATATTTTACATAATTGCCCAATGAATTTTGGTGGAATGTATTGGTAAATTGTTGTGAAATTTTGGGGAATTTCCTTTCAAATATTCAGGAACTTTCATGGGATTGTTGGAAAAAGTTTGATTTTTGGACTTTTTCCTGAAATTTTTACTTACATGTTTGGGGGGATATTTGAGGATAATTTGTGTTTTTATGTTTTAATTAAATGTTTAAGAATTTTCACAGAATTTTTTTAATAATGTCTTGGAAATTCTAGGGAATTTAGGGGGATTTTTTTTTTGGTTATTTCTAATATTTTTTAAAGGAAGTTTTCAAGAATTCCAGAACTTTAAGTGGAAATTTAGTTCATACTTGGCCTTAACAAGTTATTTTGGTCCATCAGAGTAATGACACCATACTTCTCTTAATGACTGACACCATCTCTTACCAACTGGCCCACACAGCCAAAACATATAATCAAGAATCTACTCAGCAAAGTGCTGATTCAGCAGAAAAAGGGCATTCTGGAGATGTGTTGTGCTGTTTAGTGTTGCTTTTTAGGTTTTACACTGATCAGGACCAACTTATCCAAAATAAGTGGGGGAAACTAAAAATGCATTACAAACAAAAGCTTTGGTCTCAGGAGATTAAACCTACAAAAACACAAATGAGTCAGATTCAAGAACAAGAGAATAACAATAGACAAATTTATGATCAAAAACTAGTATGAGGAAAAACATACAAAAAAGTTGCTTCACGTGTAAATGTCACACTTAAAAAAATAGAATATAATAAAAAAAGCTTTTTTTTTTAAACCAGAATTGAATTCAGCACTTTAAACTTCCATATATTGTGGATTTATCTCACAAAGTGAAATATTTAAAATGTTTTTTTTTTTTATTGTTATACAGCTCACTAAAATTAAAAGAGAATCCTGTTAATGAGAAGGTTTATGGAGACTGATTTCCTTTTCACCTGCACACTACCAGAAGCCAAACTACCAGAAACTGGTTTGCTGACCATGGTGATACTAAGTTTAATTGTGACCTGAAGACAATCTATAGATTCATAGAGAATCTCTGGGCTATTGTCACGAGAAGGATGAGTGACTCCGGGTTCAACAATACAGATGAGCTGAAGGTTATCAGAGCAACCTGGGCATCATAACACCCCAGCAGTGCTGCAGACTGATTGACCCCATGCTATGTTGGATAGATGTAGTAATTCATGCAAAAGGAGCCCCAACAAAGTACTGAGTGATAAAAAAAAAAAAAAAAGAAGAAGAAACAGAAATTTATGCAAGTTCGGCTATTTTGTATCATAAATCATTTTTGATTGGTGTTTAGTAATATTTGGATATTAAGATACGGTATATTTGGGATTTTCAGGAGTTGTAAGCTGTAATCATCAAGTCTTGAAATATTTAATTCTGTGAGTGATGAATCTAGAATATATGGTAGTTTTACTTCTTGAATTAAATTGTAGAAAATAAATTGACTATTTTGATGGCAGCAACACATCAGGGGAATGTGCAATATATTTTCAAATTGTTTACCGCAGTGAAGCCAGTGCAATATTACAGGGCAGGAGCAATATAAAATTCTACCTGTAACTCTCTCTTATTCTGGTCAATGTGGACCAGTCAGTCTCTGTGTATTGCCTGTTTGTTTTTTGTTTTTTTCTTCTTGATGAATGTATTGATTGTGAGCAGCACTGCACTTAATGTCCATGACAAATTTACCCCCGGGGATAATAAAGTTGATCTTATCTCAAAAAAGTCAGTCCAGGGCCATGATTACTGTTGTGCAGCAGCTCCTCTTTTAACAACAGTCTGTAAACATCTGGAAAGTGACGAGATCAGTTGCTGGAGTTTAGTGAGAGGAATGTTGTCTCATTTTTGTCTGATGTGGGATTCTAACTGCTTAAACAGTCCTGGGTCTTCTTTGCTGGATTTTTCTTTTATGATGATCCAAATGTTTTTGGTTTTATAATTTGTATTTGTATCAGTAACCAATCAATTTGAAAATGTTACATGTTACACATATTGCAGAAACTATTTCTCTATGAGTATGTACATTTACATATTTACATTGTTTTTTTGTTTTTTTTTGTTTTTGTTTTTGTTTTTTGGTTTCATATAAAGTTTCTGGCAGATTTGTGAAATATTTAGGGTCAGCTGGGTCATAACAACCGATGAATTAATCCGGAAGTGTATGAGTGTGGTGTTCGAAATCATTTCGTCATCCTGAGCAGAGAGGGCACCCTCAGGTTCAGCCAGCCGGACTGAGGAGAGCAGGAGCCGGCGGGAGGAGAGCGCCGAGCACCGTTAGTCCGTGGAGCTTAGCCCCGCCATCGTTAGCTGCTCCTGGGGCAGTTACCGAGCAGACCCCGGGGGGTGATGGGGACCAGAGGAGGGAGATCAGCCCGTGGAGGAGCTGCTGAGCACGGACACAGGAATGTACTGTGAATGTGACTCTGATGGAGCTAACGTTAGCCTGGTAGCTAGCTGCAGCCTGATGTCAGCCTCCTTGTGAAGATGAAGCCGCTCGGAGACGCTCAGGGGCCGCTGTGAGAGGTGAGGCAGAGCCGCTGGAGCTGCTTTATCTTCGGGCACAAACATGAATGAAACACCCTTACTGATGGTTAGTTAGCAGGGGAGCTAGCAGCCCGTCAACTGTTAGCTTAGCCTGCTATTTACATGGATTTAAAGCTATGAAATCTCCAGCAGAACACTGACTTTGTTTAAGGTTTAACGCGATACCAGAATGATAAAGTTCGGTACGATACTAAACAAACCATATCAATACCTGTGTGATACCACAGCAACAAACATAAAAGCCACAGACACCCTCTATTGGCTAATTAATTGTAAATGCAGAAAAAGTCCTGCACTGTCTGAACTGCACAAAAAGATAATGTTTTGACAAGAGGATGAAACTGAAGGAGAGGAGGATCTCCCTCCAGCTTTTCATTCAGATCATTAACTCTACAATAAATTCAAAATACAATTGTCATTTTATGTCAACTACATTTAAACACACAATGATGACATTTTATTCATTTTGGAGAAATATGCTTTTCACTAAGTCAACCTTAAACACATTGTAACGTCTTTGATTTAAACATTGGATTAATTATTCAACCCCCAGGACTTGTGTGGAGGATCTTAACCACTTTTGCTTTGATTTAAGGAAGATGACTGACCAGCAGCAGACAAGGTGATAGCGTTTTTATCAAGCAGACAGTTTAAGACACTGCATTTTAATTGACTGGTGGGTTCATTAGCCTATATTATGACATCAGCATTCAAACAGTGCTTCTCTCAGCTGAAGACATCAGAATAATTATAACACAGGTTAAGCAGGAAAGGAGACTCAAATTTGAAACTTGGACTTGTGTCATGCAGAGATGTGACTTGAGACTTCACAAGGGCTCAAGGCTTGAGAGTCCTGCCCAGTCATTTTTAATTATGTATTTCTGGTATAGGAGTTAAATGTCATTTTTTACATCATGTGTAACTCTCTGCATCTGGTGCGTTAGTGGTCAATTGGGCATATCACCTGCAGCTGCTATAGACAGGCCCGCTTAAGGCATATATGATTGTGGCCACGAGATAATTACCCCTCTTCCACAACTTCTAATCTAGTGGCCAGGACTTAATATTTTGTTCCCATATCTTGTTTTTGTTGTGGCCACACCTTATTTCTTTTTTTCCAGATGTCACCAGGGTGGGCTCCATGAGTTCCTGATTAATCATGACATCTCTCAAAAACAAACATAGACCCTTTTATACAACACATTAACAGGTGTTATGTCTGTTTTTGACACTCAGATACCAAGTGATAATCCTTAATGCTTTGTGTGGACACACCTCATTGTGTACTAAAAACAGTTTGACACCTGATGGCTTGGACTGCATACAGTGGTGGTCTGGGATGTCTCCATCTGGACTGGATTGGTTGTGTAGATCCAATGAGTACTGGCACCAATTAAACAGCATCCCATCAGCTGACTAATCAGCTGTGTTCTGCTACTAAACCAAAAGCATGGCTTATTTACATCCGTCCGGCCTTGCTCAGCGTGATGAGAACTGTGGCTCTTTTTAAAGATCTTAGATTATTTGGCTCAGCTCAGTAATTAGCCAGTCTTTCAGCATCCAAACGGCTCTTCATTTGGTTCCAGTTTGGCTCTTTTATGTGTTTTTAACAACAGCAAAAATGCAAAAAAAGAAAGCTGTCTCTCAAACAGGAGCCAGCTCTCATCTTTCACAAAAGGAGTCTACTCTTAGAACTTCGGTGAACAACACATCGCAACTTCCTCCTAACTTTTTATGACAACATGACGACATTAAAACACATATTTACTGACTATCTGTCCTTTATGTTAACTCTCCATTGTTGCCAACTATAGCCGAGTATTTGGCCCCCAACATCCTAGCTTCACCAACATTCTGTCCTCTAAATTTGAAGATGACATCATCCTTTAAAGCTTTTTATGTCTTTTTAAAGGATGACATCATCCTCAAAGGATGACATTCCATCCTTGCCTTTTGCATGCAGGCAAGTCTAGGACCCCAGTTGTCATTTTCAGTCTAACCAGTACCCCACAAGATTTATTAGCTTAATAGTATATCAGAGTATCCTGTAGGGATACCAAGCCACAGTAAGAGAGCCACAGAAATGATGGATGGGCTTTTACTTGAATTGGAGGAGGGGCAGGGAATACAAATACCCCAAACTAATCACTTATCAGTAATGCATCTTCTAACTGACCCCAGCGACCATACTGGCTGGTAAATCCCTTGTTTGTTGTGATTTTAGCCCAGTTACAGCACGGGTAATCCAGGTTTAGTAATCCTTAAAAGTTTGTCTTCCATTAAAGATAATCCAGTGTTGCTTTGAAAAACGTGTTAGTCAAAATGATCAGCCAATCTGGGATTGTAGAAATTGTGAGTGTTAAACCTGGATAATTTCAGTCTGGATTAAATGTTTTTTTGTTGCCCCTTACTATATGTCCTGTTGAACCAACTCTGAGTAACACCAGCCATTTGATTAACAAAGGGGACTTTGGAAGTCAATCTTTGGCAGTTGCTACATTGAAAACGCTGTCTTGGATCTAGCAAGTTTACTTTTAGTAAGAAATAATTGAACTATTGTGTCATTTTGACTCAAACGGGATTTTTCAAAGCCATTTTAACATGTAAGACTGCCTGAAATCATACTATATTAAATCTCTGAAAGTCAGACTAACACAGCTTAGTCAGGTTTAAACTCAACGAGGCATTCTGAGCAGGCTTCACAGTCAGTGATGGGAAGTTTGTCTCTTTATATAGATTCTGATCATTTGGCTTCATCACTAATACGATAAGAGCAGGTCTTTTGGTCTCCAAGCGCCTCTTCATTTGGTACCATTTTGCCTTTTTTCATGTCTTTAACATTCAACCCAACCAACAAGCGTTCCATCCTCAGCCTTTTAAGATGGTATCATCCTTTAAAGCAGTGTTTCTTAACTGGTGGGTCGGGACCCAAAAGTGGGTTGCAAAGCCCTTTTTAGTGGGTCGCAGATGTGTGCTTGGGAAAAAAATTGCACGATATTGTCTGTGAGACTCTGTAAAACATGCACATTTTGTCTTATTTCATTGTTTTTGTTACACCTTTTGTACTGTCTTAGGCCCAAGCTCTACTATTTATACATCTGATTGACCAAAAAATTCCCCCAAATTTGGGTCACAATTCTCCTTCAATAGTTGATAGTGGGTCCCGTGACGCATCCAGTTGAGAACCACTGCTTTAAAGGGTATAAAACGTTCCGTCCCCTGCCTTTAAAGATGTCATCCTTTAAGGTGTCTAAACACATTCCCTCCTTTCCTTTGAAGATCATGTCATACTTTAAAGCTTATAAAACATTCCATCTGCCTTTGAAAATGATGCCATACTTTAAAGCCTTTAAAACATTCTGCATGCAGGCCAGTCTAGGCCCCGCCCTCTTTCACCGTGAGTCCATGCTGTTGTGAGTCTGACTTGTCATTGTCTTGCTGAAGTTAAACAAACAACAAATCACAAATCAGCATTCTTATCTGTGGAATGTTCGATGTTTCTGAGCATTCCACAACTTTCCCAGCCTTTTCTTACCCCTGCCCTAACTTTTTTTGGAACATATTGCAGATGCTGATTCAACATAGGCTTCACTTTTATAAGGCCAGAGGTTACTGCTTGGTCTGAGGTGTAACAGCGGAGTTTGATCTCATCCCAGCTGCTCCGCTGCTGTTAGCGTTAGCCTCACTTAGCGTTTGTGATGTTAGCTCTTTGCGCTAACGCTCTGAGCCTCCTCAAAGTTCAGTCATGTGTTAGCGGGATGGTATACCGTCTGATGCCTGTGATGAATGATCTTACCAGCCGACTCCACGTGTCTGACAGCAGGGAGGGATAGAGGGAGGGAGGGAAGTTCCCCCCTTCCTCCTCCTCCTCTGTCCCTCTGATCGTCTCTCTGCGCTCCGATTAACTCCTCACAGAGCGGAGAGAGAGGACAGGTCTTTAGGCAGCTCTCAGCACAGGTAACAACTACTTCATGTACACAGTTCTGACCGTGTCTTTCCTTCATAGTCAGACTTTATTTCTGCTTTTATTCGTCTGTTTCATAAAGGTTTCTGTATGATAGTGCTGCTGATTGAACTTTCTGATCGCTAAGAAGTCTGCAGTTTATGTTGTTGCTTTTTTTGGTAGAGAATTTTTACATCAGTTGGCAAGACTAGTCCTCATTTAAACCAGAGCCAGTCTGCCTTCTTTAAGATACAGTCAAATGAAATGTTGATTTCAGACATTTTTAAAGAAAATCAAACTGAAAAAACAGCCATGGACTGAGCATACAAAACAAACAACAGAAAGAGAGAAAAGCATAATAACCATAATACTAACAATAAGATCAGAAGATCTGATTTTTTTTTCTTTTTTTGATGGCACTAATAATTAGACTTAGCACTGATAATCCTGTCCTGTCTCAGCCGACAGACTAATACTAAAATCCTGACCAATCATGTACGCTGTCTGTTCAGTAATTGGGGCAAATAAATAAAGTTAATTAATAAATCATTGATAATGTTGACTCATTGTAGGTTTTAATGGATAAACTCCATCAGATTAATCTCCAGTTGTTTTAATAATTTGGGACTTTTGCTGATTCATTTTTGAGTTAAAGAGTGTTTTAGTGAGGCTGCTAAATTATAGCAAGACTCATCAAAATCATAATCATAACTAATTCAGTTGGTATTAAGATCATAATTATTAAACACAATTACACATTAATTTTACTGCATCTTCATTATATGTATTTACTGAACTTAAAAACTCTACATTTTGCTTGTTTTCAAAGCAGAAAAGAAAAATAAATGAGTTGAAAAAACAAAAGACTGTAAAAATAATTATGTATAACAATGAAGTAGCAAAAAGAATGGCTTTTATGGACAAAATATTAGGAATGCATTGTAGTATCATTATATTGGTATCAGCAGATATTGGCTCAAAAAGCTGGTTATAAGTATTGGTGAATAAGAAAATTCACTTGAGCCCAAAAGACCCAAACTAGAAAAAATAAGATCCGTACAGTTCAGTTCAGACGACTTTATTAATCCCTGAAGGGCAATTCAGTTTATAGATCAGGACTTATTTTAATTGTTTCATTGACAGAACCCTAAGAACACACTTTCTCTCTCTCTCTCTTTTTTTTTTTTTTTTTTTTACAAAAGACCTCTGCATAAACCATTTGGTCCAGGTTTTGTTGAGATTAGCAAATCCAATTCAAAAACCTCAGAGCAGACAAAGCCTCATAACCCCCTTGAGGGTCCCAGACTCCAGGTTGGAAACCAGTAAATGAAAAAAATCCATTATCTTAGTGTTGTCAAGTAAATAGTTTCTTAAGTTAAAATGAACACCAGCAATGGTAAATCTGATAACTTCTAACTTCCTGGAGACTCTGGTGAGACATGGGGTTGTGAAAGTTTTTCAATACTTTTTGAATGTTGCCAGTATTTTTGTGTGATTCAAACAACATGCAGGATTCAGCCTGTGTTGTTAATTTAAAAAAGGAAGTAACGTTTTATTCATTATCCTGGACTTTTATTATTGTGACTATTGAAAAGAAAAGGTTTGTTTATGTAGGTTAACAGGTGTAATGGACTAATTTGTTGTAGGTGTGAGGTTTTCCTCTCCTGCAGATTACCGCTGATCTCTCCGTTTGCTCGACTCCTAGTCTCTAAAGGATTATTCTGCTCTATATTTATCGGCACTAATGGGTTTAAGTTGTCTAATGCTGAGGAGCTCCTCAGGAGGAGGAGGAGGAACAAGCTTCATCGTCTGAACTTGAGACAGAAAGTGAACACGGTGTACATGCTGACGTTTCAGCTTTATCTGATCTGTGTTTGTTGGCATTTCATTGTTTGCTCTGCAGCCTGTTTGTCCTGATGAGATGAACTTTGTTAACAGACACCAAATACAGGAGTCTCTAAACATTCACTACTGTAGTGTAGTGACACCGACCTCCTGTGGTTTAACCCAATGTGACAGAGAGATGTTTAACATTTCCATGGTGTGTGCGATATCTAACACGTTGTTTGGACACGTTGTTAGCAAGTGCTTACAGTAGGGCTGTCACATTAGAATTTTTAAATCATGTCAGTACCTGTTTAATACCAAAGCAACAACAGCAAAGACCTAAACACTCAATATTGAGAGCTTTATTAACAGGTGTATCAGGTAATACTCATATAGGGCAGACATTTACAGCCGATATATATGCCAAGATTTACATCAGCTGAAGTTTGATAATATCAGCCCATATAGACTGATAATTATAGCCAATATAGACTGATATTTACAGCCTATAGAGGTCAATAATTATAGCCTATAGAGACTGATACTAACAGGCAACATACATTCATATTATAGGTCTAAATAGGCTGATATTTACAGCCAGTGTAGGCCAATGAGAATAGCTCATGTAGGCATATATTTTCAACTGATATTGGTTGATATTTACAGCTTACATAGGCTGATTTTTAGAGTCAATCTTAATAATTACAGTCAATATAAGTCAATATCTACAGCCTGTATAGGCCGATAATTACAGCTGATGTTCGCTGATATTTACAGCCTTTAAAGGCAAATTATTACAGGTGATGATGGCCGACATTTTTAGACAATAAAGGCAAATATTTTCGGCAGATAAAGGCAGATATTTGCAGCTGATATATGCCAATATTTACGGCCAAAGACAGGTCGATGCAGCCCAAAAATTTTGGCTGATAATTAGAGCTGATGTGTGCAGATATTTACAGCTTATGTATTGGTTTCAACTATTAGCAGACACTTTCATATTAACTCATATTGGTATCATGCCTATGGTATCTTTAATTTATTTTCCAGGCCATTCTTATGAACTTTATGTCTCAAGAACATTTTGTGCACATTTATGTGCATATTTCCACTGGTACACATTTTCCACCAATCAAGTTCTTGGGTAAGTTAAGAGCCAGGGCTTTATCCAGCACCAGTTCTTTGTTTTCATAGCCAAAAACAGGTTTTGTGACAGAGGAACTGGTTCCAGCATGCAGGTTTGCCCACTTACTGACTGTGCCTCTGAAAGATACAGTAATTTAAATCTATCTAAATCAGATTTTTCCCTATGACTACGGGAGTCCCATTCATTTCTCTTTTTAGACATATCAATTTGCATTTTTATGCATTTTATATCTATGGTTAACAAGGCTGTATCCAACTTTCATGGGCCCCCTTTTTCGCCATGGCCCAGAAAGATTTCCCCTTTTAACCCCCTTATGTGCAGCCCTGCCAGCATGGCACTAACTCCTTGCTGGTCTAGGTTTATGTTTAGGCCTGTTTACCAGTATGCCTTTGGCTTGGGATGGTATGGCAATGTACAAATAACCAGGAAGAGCGTTGCTTGCCACCAGCAAAGCTTTAATCAAGACAGCAGGACAATGGTGCAAACATTGATGTAAAGGTGAGGAAGTAGTAGTTGAGGAGAGGGGCTGTCTCTGGGGGCCAAGGATAAAGAATAAAGAAAGAAAGTGCTGGGAAAACAACCCTAACCCAACTGTGAACCAGCTCCAGCTCTAGACCAGCACTTTACATATAGATGATTAATTATTTTAAAACAGCTTGCATTGAAAATCCATAGAAGTATCAAAAACTTCAAAACCTTAATCTTTTCTGATAGAAACCCGAATCATTGTTTGTGAAGTTGAAGCTTCTTCAAAGTTCCTCCGTCTTTTACAAGTTCGTCTTTGTGTCCTAATTTGGTCATGTGGGTTGTTGCTGAGTAATCTCACATATTTACTGAGTTATCGCCGTGCTCTCAGGGAACAATGCCCCCATCAGTAAATAACGTCAGTGATTAAATCCACTGTCTCCATCCTGGAGCTGCTCAGCAGGAAAAGAGGCAGAGTTTAAACAGCAGATGTGAGTCATATCCACAGAGCTTGGTAATGTTCTTCACTAATAAAAAGCTTCTGTTTATGATCTCTCTAACTCACTGTCTTAACATCATTCAGAGATAAAGAGTCCCTGCAGATGTCTGATCCTGAGTCTCTCACCGTTTATCCCTCATTCTCTAAAAGCTTTAACCCTCCTGAGTCAATCTGAGGACGTAATGAGCATCTACATTTCTGGATTTAACTTAAATGATAAAAATTTAGATCTATTTAAACCAGCTGCTTTTACACAGAGAGCTCTAGACTAAGGCTAACTGACAATGGAAAAAGTCATGATCACAATTATTTAGATTGATATTGAGATCATGATTATTAAACATGATCACTTTTTGATTTTACAGCATGTGCTTCTGTTGTTTTATATACAAGACAATCTCTGTTATTTTAATGATTGATAATTAAGTAGTATAGCTTTTGGTACCAAAACCTTGCAAATGTTTTGGGGAATTTAGACAGTTTGAAGGAATTTGTTGCATTTTTTGTTAACTGAAAACAAGTATTTGCTGTCTGTGACTTCTGTTTTTGTTACTGTGGTATCATGGTTATCTATATTTTTTGATTCCTACTAAGAGGATATCATTTTTTTTTTATTCTGGTATCATTATCAGGGTCTGTTGAATATCATTATGTGTAAGGGTGTTGTTGTGTTTAATGTACCATATGTAATGATATATTGTTCTAACATATGGTATAAGGTCATTTAACTGTTCACATTTGAATATTTGGTATCTGCTGCTAATATTTATTCCTAAGAAACCCTCTGCAGTAATTCGGAATAACTTTCTGTATCTTTCATATAGGGATGCATGCTATTGGATATTGTTGATATCTATATTTAAAATCAATATTTAAAGAACAAACAAATTTGATACTGATATATAGATGTAAACCCTGTTTAGACTTCAGCTGACGGTGATCTGCTGTTCCTTACTAAATCTCCACAAACTTCATTGAACATGCTGTTGATATTTACGGCTAAAATAGGATGATATTGACAGCTGATACAGGCCAATATTTAAAGCTAATTTATGCAGATATTTACAGCTAAGATATACCGATATTTACAGCCAATATATGCTGATATTTACAGACATTATAGGCAATATTTACAGTGGTTATAGGCCAATATTTACAGTTGTTATAGGCCGATATTTACAACTGATATATGCAGATATTTGTAGACAATACCGGCCAATATTAAAAGCTGATACATGCTGATATTTACAGTCGTTATGGGGCGATATTAACAGCTGATATATGCTGATATTTACCGCCGTAAGAGGCCAATATTAACAGTAGGGGTGAGTAAAAATATCGATTAATCAATGCATCGCAATATTTCCCCCCTCAATTCAATATCGATTCAGCAAATCCTCTGAATCGATTCACCTCCTCACTGTGTGTGTGATTTGCATTGTATGGATGGAGGCTGCACTCAACCAAACAACAACCAACCATAACCATGTTATGTGAGGTTTATCACAATTTCCAAAAGGAAAGAAATATTATTAAAGTTTCTATGCACTTTACTTTTTCAGTGTTTATACAGAACTGGCATGTTTTTTACTTTTGTACTCCTTATGCACAAATAAGTTATTATTGTGCACATATTTATTTTCAGATGTTTTATTGCTAAAAAAATGTGAGGTGACCTACCACATATGTTCACATGGGCATGAAAATTATTAAAAATTGTCAACAGGTCATTTGTGTATTTCTACTTCTTACTGAATCAACATCAAAGCATTTAAATCAATATCAAATCAATATCGAATTGAATCGCAACCTAAAGAATCGAAATTGAATTGAATTGTGTGGTTCTTAGCAATACCCAGCCCTAATTAACAGCCAGTATTCACCGATATTTACAGTCATAAGAGGCCAGTATTAAAAGCTGATATATGCTGATATTTACAGTCGTTATGGGCGATATTTACAGTTGATATATGCTGATATCAAAAGAGGCCAATATTAACAGCCAATATATGCTGATATTTACAGTCGTTACAGGCCGAGATTTACGGCTAATATATGCTGATATTTTCCGCCCATATGTACTGATATTTTCAGCCAACATCAGCCCATATTGACAGCAAATGTGCTTTTATAAACAGCTGATATAAGCTATTTACACCCTATAAAGGCCATGTTTACAGCTGATATCTACAGGTGATATGCGCTGATATTTACAGCCAATATAGGCCATTAATTAAGCTAATGTATGCCAAAATTGACAGTTGATGTAGGCAGATGATTAAGTTGATTTAGGCCAATGATTGCCACAATTAACAGCTGGTATTTACAGTCAATACAGGTCAATAATTGTCAACAATATAGGTTGATATTAACAGCAAATATAGGCCTATATTTACAGCTGATATACACTGATATTTAAGGGTGATATAGACCAATGTTTACCGTTGATAAAGGCCAATATTTACAGATGATATATGTTGCCATTTACAGCCTACATAGGCTGATATATACTACACATTTATACTGTTGGTCAGAGCTCCTACAGGCTAATAAATAGGCTGATACTTATAGAAAATATTAGCCAGTATTGCAAGCTGATATATGCCTGTATTTACAGCCAATGTATTGATTTTAAATACTTGCCAAAAAATGTGTATACTTATAGCATGCAGATAATTTCAAACATCCCTAGGCCAGTTAGAAAATGACAGGACAAATCAGCGTCAAGGGGCAGTACTGTCTGGCGGAATCGTGATGTATACAAGCAGCAACAAGAGACCAGTGCAATTATGGTGGAAGACATTAGTGTGGATGCTGCTAGAGTGTAAGTTTTATCAGAACTTGACAACATTTCTTTGTTAAAAGAAGACAAAGCATTGTGTTGTTTTCTTTCTTTTTGGGTTATAAGATACTCCAAACACACATGAATGAGCCAGAATACTGAAATAGTGGGTTTTTATCAATATGTCTTCATCTCTCAGCTGTCAAAGACTGGTCTAGACTTCCTGTGTCTCTGAATTGAAAGTAAAAGCACAAGATGTCATACTGTTGAAGAGGAAACTGACATTTACAGAGCAGAGAATTAAATAACTGATTCAGTTTTGACAGCAAGAGTCTGATGCTGCTGTGAACTGATATTTGATGCTCACTGTTGGGACAAGATGTGATGTTCACCTGTCTCTTCTTCATCCTCTTGATGTTGTTGTTTTGTTCTGTTTTCAGGATCATGTCTGAAGGATACCATCAAAAGAGGAACATCTAGGCCCAATGTAACCCAAGCTTTCTTCTTCTCTGACTATTATCTGACCATCCTCTTCCTACTGGCTGTCAGCTCACCATTGGTTCATGGACTGTGTGTGTTCTTCATTAGGATCATGTAAATTCATCATTGATGGGATCATTTTCCTGCTGATGGCCTCCTCACCACAGATGCCATGACCCTGTGTTTGACACCATGACCATGTGACCAAGTCTCAGCGTGTCTGTAGGATCCTCACTCTGCTTCCTTTACTCATTCCCTACCTGGCGGCCTTTCCTCCCCCCTCCCTCTTCTCCCATCGTGGGCCATGGTTCGTAAGAAAGGCTCTCTGATACTCTGCGGCGGTTTCCTCTTCGTTGCCTGGAACGCACTTCTTCTACTCTATCTGTGGGGCCGCCCCCTTAGCGGCCGGCTCGGGGAGGGGGGCGGAGCTGAACCGGGAGGGAAGGAGGAGTGGGGGGTGGGCCGGGGGAGAGGAGGGAACCTGGCGGGGGAGGTCATCCGGCTAGCAGAGGAGGTCGAAGTCCAACTGGAGACGCAGAAGAAGCTGCTGAAGCAGATCGAGGGTCACCGGGCAGTGTGGGCACGGCAGAGGGACGTTGGGAAGAGAGACACAGCAGCGGAGAAGAAGGATGCCAACGAGGAGGCGGTGCAGCGGGAGCAGAAAGCTCCTCCCCTTCCAATAGTCAAAGACAGCGAGGACGTCAGGGAGCAAACAGATGTGAAACAGACTCAGAAACCAGCTGCTACAGAAGCTGTGGGCTCTAAACCTGAGCAGCAGCACGCCACAGAGGTCAAACAGGAGAGCCAGTCAGTCAAATCATCAACACCCACCCCAGATGTCATCATCCCCATCCTGGTCATTGCTTGTGACAGAGTCACCGTCAAACGCAGCCTGGACAAACTCATCCAGTACCGCCCTTCCCCGCAACTCTACCCAATCATCGTCAGCCAGGACTGTGGCCATGCTGAGACAGCTCGCGTGATTGGCTCGTATGGAGATCAGCTGACACTCATCAGCCAGCCGGACCTGTCGGACATTAGAGTCCGGCCAGAGCACAGGAAGTTCCAGGGGTACTACAAGATTGCTCGCCATTATCGCTGGGCACTCAACCAGGTGTTCAACGTGTTTTTACACTCGACCGTGGTCATCGTGGAGGACGACCTGGAGGTAAGTGCTGTCCTTGAATTGATCATTCTGCTTCATGAGTTCTAAATGAATTCACTTTAATGAAGAGCTATTGTCATCATGGTATTAGTACTATATAATTTGATTTATTCTAGTAAACATTTAAAGTTATTAAAACCCTGACTGATACTATGGCAACAAAAACAGAAATCCTGACACCTATTGATGGGTAATGTTAAGTTTTTTTTGTCCTGGTTCATTCCTCCACCTACTGTATCAGACTGTGTACACACACAAGTGTGGCATGGTATGACATAATGATTCCTAATAGGGGTGTAAAGGTACACTTAATCTTACTTCACTGATTAAAATAAATAAACTGTGTTGCAGTTTTTTTTGTTACTGCAAACCTGCAGTATCTGGCCAGGTAGCATTTTCTTATGTCCAGCTTGGCCTTTGGTCATGTGTCAATGACCTTGTTTATCAACCCTCTAGTCGGTTCCATTAACCAGGTTTTTTCATGTCATGCAAATCCACAGTGTCTCTGTTTACAGCCTCCATTTCTTATGCAAACTAGAGTGCTTTTTCAAAAGTCAGTCCATCCTCCGACAGCAACCTCTGCTGTATCCTGTCTTCATTTACGCCATGGATCAAATGATCTCTCAACCTCATTGTCAATGAATAACCAAAGTCACAGTCCTGCGCCAGCCCTCTTACTTCTGCCACATAATCATCCACACTTTGCATATTACTCTGTGCCCTTTGTTGCGCTACGAAGCAGTAATATTCCACAGTCACTTCATAACACATAACAAATAATGTCATATTAGAATTTTATTGAAAATCTGTACATTTCTGATATCTTTATGGCACCACTTTTGAAGCGGTACACCCAAGAAGTCTTCTGAGAGGTGTCAAGGACAGTTGGAGCAATGGTGTGGCATGCAAATTGACACAGACAGACAGCCAAACAGACATTCTGCCTATTATAATTGCCTGTTAAATTGAATTATAACTAATTTTATTTATTTTGTGTATTTTATTTTTAATTTTTTAATTTTTTTTATCAATGTAAACAAGTTAAGTCAGCCTAAGAGCCTAAACAGTCGATGCTGTATTTCAGATAAGGGAAATTTTAAGTTCTCAACTAAGAAAAAGCAATCTTGTGTTGCATTTACTTCATCTACTCTACCAAAAACATACCAAACCATGACTTCAAAAATGAGGTACGCACCAAACCAAAATTTTTGCATACCCGGTCTGGTCATGCAACTGTTTTTTTAGGTTAAAAATTAGAAGAAAAAGCAGTATAAGTACTCTTTCTGAAACAGGGTGCAGGTCTTTAGGTAAGAAACCTAACCATATGAAATGTTTTGTGGTGTAAAGCCACACCTTAATTTAACAGAAATGGTACAACACTAACCCTAAAATCCCCCTCATTAGCTCTAAAATTCCTATAAAACAGAGTTTAGTGTTCCATAGTTCCACTGGGATATTGCATATTCCATGTTCTTAGGGCTGATTCATTCACTCTATCCAATGGAAATGGCTATTTTCCCATTTATTCCTTTGTTAACACGGGACTCTGACGTGCTCAGTAACCCTGCGGAGGATTTGGACCAATAAAGTCAAAGTCTGGACGTTTAAACTGTCTCATTTTGATGCTCCTGCTGTAGGTCTGTCTCGTCTGAGAGGCATCGACAGCCTCTCCGTGGTTAGAGTATAATTACACGTGGCCCACATTCAGAAGTGAGTTAATGATGGCTGGAGCTGTTCTCTCTGCTTCCCCATTCGTCTTAAATAATCTTCACTAAAGATCAGTTTCCTGTGAAGGAGCAGCAGACGCCCAGGCAGAAAATGTAGTTCTGTCAAAGTTTTCTAATATGAGAGCAGAAACACAGCTGTGGTTGTCACAATACCAGAATGTCTTTAAGATTTGATATCAGCGTAGTAAGAGTCAAACCATTATGATACCTGTGATGCCAGGGCATCAAAAATAGAGGACCTAGATGCTCAGTGTTTGGCTTTTTAATAGGGGTGTAACGGTTCATAGAGTTCACGGTTCAGTGCATTGATGTTAAAAAAAAAAAAAGTCCCAGATGTATAATTCTAAATATCCCTCACTTATTATTTGTCTCTCTTTTATCATCGTTAGTGCCCCTTTTACTATCATTAAAAAAAAAACATGTTAGAAATATGCATTTGAATCAATCAGTCAGTTAATACTTTGAGCCATCCATTAAAAACTATCATTGATAGTTGGTACAAACTTTAATATATTAAACATAAGACAAAAAAAGAGAAAAAAATAAGCAAAATGAAAAACAAAACATAAAAAAAGACTTTATAGATATAGACTAATAATTACATTTAATAATGGCTGGTATTTACAGCGTAAATAGGTGAATAATTTTGGCTGCTTTAACCTGATATTCACAGCTGATCAAGGTTGATATTTACAGCTGATAAAGGCTAATCATTACAGATGATATAAGCCAATATTTACAGCCTATAAAGGCCGATATTTACAAAATGTTTTTTAAATAATAATTCTTTTCAAATCAATTCAGCAGCCAAATCTAACAACAGCACTCAAGGCTGACAAGCACAACCGGATGTAATCACAGCAACCTCTTTTACCCACAGAAACCCTATTAAGGAATGCCAACCAATCAGACAGCAATAAAGCCAAATCATAGCAATGAAATCATGGATAGCTAAAGAAATGTTTGCTGTTTTAATTTGTCATTTTGATTCTTTAAATGTTTTACACACTGAAAGACATGGCTCTTAAAATTTACTTGATTAAATCCCCATAAAAATTTACACACACTCTAAGTAAATGTTACTGCTCTCTTATCATGTACAACTTACTTACGAGAATCAAGTAAAATATACTTACTGACAAACCTGAAGTAACAGCATAAATTAAGTAAATAGTACAAAACCAAATTTAACTTATAATTTTATCTATTTGAACTTACTAAGTCAATTTAACTTTTTCAGAAAAAGGGAACATTAGTTTTACCAAAATATTACATAAATGTAATGTATCTTTTATACTTACCATTATGGAATTCTTTAGTATTTTTTAATTATTCTTTCACTGTTTGACGTTGTTAATTACTTAGTTATATGAGGTAAAATAACCCTGCATAATCATGCATGTTGCTAATTTACTTTTGTTAAAGTTACATGATTTATAAAAAACATTTAACAGAATTTTGGTACAAACTAAACTTCTGCAAAAGTACAGTAAACCATGTTTATTTTTTTAACTCAAACTCCACGAATGGCACACAATATCACACTGTTAAGTTAGGAGACAGCTAAGTAACACAGCATTAACTATCACATTTGCACAACAAACCCCAAAAAATTTCACAACCATTAACTAGGAATGTTGGGTGGCTCTCTGCTGACAAAGATTAGACATTTTTTAATCATAAAACATAAACACTTTGTAAAAAAAGGCTTTGTGCCTGGGCAGTCAGTGGGGGCCCTCAGCAGAGTATGTGTTAGCTGCAAGCCATGTCTCTTCATTTTTACATGTCAGCTTGAATTTCACTTTGAATTTAATCTAAAATAAATATGAAACTGCTTAGTGGAGTTTGGTTTATAATTTTGTCTATGACTGGATCTACATATGTAGAGGCTGAAAATGTATTATGTCTATGTTAGAAAAGGCATCAATGCAATTTTTAAAACAGGTGAAAGACAAGATTAAAGTAGATAAATGAGCCTTCAGAGCTTTATCTATACAATAGTCTAAAGAATACATAGTTCATCTATTTGTCTTACACCTCTGCATAATTTTCTGCACAGACTGAGTGTGAAATGATCTTTAGATAGTCACCTTGACACTGCTGGCTGTTTTACTCTTTTTATTACATAAGCTATATCTGTACAATATGTTATAGACATGAGAACCAATTCTTTTTTTTTCCCAAAAATTAGTCACATAATTTTGTCTAAACTTAAGAATCTTTGTATACATGGCATGAAACATTCAGTTACCAGTATGTCTCCAGCCACACTGGTCTCACCATCTATATTAGTGTAAATACTTTAATTAGGCTGGCAACTAGCCTATGCCTTTAATGACGAAAGTTAACTCATATAAGAAGCATTTTTAATTTATTCTAATTTTATTCCATCAAATGACAAAATGGTATTTTTGAACCATTTAGTCATTTTATGGGAAAAATATACAGACCTTACACCATGCTTTAACTTTTTTCTTTGTTTTACACTGTCTAACTTCAACGACTGGTGCATTTACTCTAGCCTGTTTCAGACTACTGTTTCTCCTTTCAGAAAATTCAATGGTTTACTCATAAGTGTTGAAGAGGTGGAATTAATAACGTTAGAGCATATGTCTGCATACTTGGATGTGATAGTTATAAAAGCTTGTTAAAAAAATGGCTTAACTGCATTCTGAATCATATCGCATTTTGCTACGGACTTTATGGTCTGATACGCTACTACAATGGTATTTACATAGAGAAGCAAGCAATATTAGAATCAGATCAGTAGTATAAAGCTCAAAATCAAACTGCACACTTACCTTAATTTCTAAAATAAAAACAAAAAAAAATCAGAACTTACTGTGAAACTGAAAGTAGTCCAGTACTGATACTGCTGCTCTGTTGAGAAGTGAGGAAAGTTGTCTCCATCCAGCAAAACTGCGCACTGCGTCTGATTCAACTGAGCATGTGCAGATTCAAACAGTATAACTTTATTTGATTAACATTCACTTGTTTTTTTAAGTTTATGAGTTACTAGCACTAAACATTTACAAAGACTGAGAAAAATGGAAGTAAGATTTTCTTTTTGCACACAGTTAATCGATTATGATTATGATTTAAAAGTGTATATTTACTTGAAAATTCTAGTTTTCATCAAATGTTAATTTTACATAGTACGCATTATGACAGTAACCTTAGTAAATAATACAAGTGCCAAAAGTTTGTCTTTTTCAGTGTAGTTACAGTCATATTGGCAATGTTTCCATACCAAAATTCTGCCAAGTTTTTGTGCAATTTAGACAAGTGCATGGGTTTCTCTCTGATTTTCAGAAGTAGAAATACAGAAATACCAACTACTGGGTGTTTGACTTCTTTTTTTATTGTTGTGGTATCAGATTGAAATGGTTTGATGTTAGCACCATACTGAAGTTTTAACCCTTTGCTTGCCAGTGAACGGTGAGGATGTGAATGAAGTGTTAAAGCTTGAGAAAGCATTCGGCAGTAAAAAGTGCCTCAGCAGCAGGAAACAAGAAGCAGGAAGTTCAGAGTAATTTGTGTTTTTAGCAGCAGCTGGAGGAAGAGCGTGTTCCCTGTAAATCAGCTAATATTTCAGCTGTGAGGAAAAATCTGGATTTACTTAAGCAACTCCTCACGTCTTCCTCTTTTTCTTCACTGCAGGCAACACAAAGAACTTGATGGTTAAATGAAGACACATTAAATAAAGTTCTTGCATTGACTTATATTTTATTTCCATGCATTTGTGAAGGGATCAGTTGACTGAGTAAGGTGAAAGAGAGATGGGCCAAATGTTCAGCGCTGTTCTTCAGCCAGTGATGTTGCAGTGACAGTCGATGTTTTAAACTCTCTCCCTTACGATATATCCATGAAAAGGGTTTTAAACAGCTGTTTGGTGGATTTTTCTCTTCTCTGAGTAAAAGATCTGAAGGTCAAGGTTGATCAAGGTTGTGGTGATGTTCCTTGGAACCTGAATTTTGCTGGAAATGAGGAGGATAATTTCACATTTGATTTTTTGCAAATTCTGCTTGTGTTTTGTCGACCAAAGTCAAGGAAACACCAAAGAAAAAGATCAATTTGAGCTCTATTTCTTAAGACAGGATTTTCTGTCCACCTTCCTGAGCTGAAAGTCATTACTCAATGCTTCTATTATATGCTAATATTACTTGATACAGCCTACGGACAACTTTATCCCCATTTCCTAGATCAAAATAGAGCTAAAACGTACTTACTCTATGAGATGCTATCAGTGCTATCAGTTTTCTTGTTGTTTACATTGGGTTAAAGGGCATTATGGCAGCATGACATTGGCCATTAAGTGGAGCTACTTCTTTTGTTTTTTTTATCCTGACATGCTCAGGAGAGTGGGGATGGGAAATGTCAGTTGCTGGATATGCGAGCGACACTTCTGCAAGCTTTCCCAGGCCTGACTCACATCACCATATACTGGTGCCTGGGGCCTGGTGGGCTGGACCAGACCTCCTGGGGAGGCTGTGTGTTTCAGAGGGTTCAGCTGGGAGGGAACCTGGATAGATGGGGCATGGGCCTGGAGCACGACTTGATGATGGCCATCAGGAGACCAGAGCAGTACATGGCCAAGGTTGGCACAGCAAAGTGCAAACCCGGCATATACTCCTGTAGATGACCTGATCTTATTTTTATAGCAGTCAGTGTTAGCTTTCTACTTGATGCTTCAATTCTTTTAACTTTTACCACTGAATGACATAATTTAGGCAAAGAATTGAGTGATGCTGTCTAGGGGTGCCGGTATAAATGATATAAATTTGGCCTATGGTAGAGATTTGGACTCTGCCGACCAATCGCGATAACGCTTGTTAATGAAGTCACCATACCTGCCGTAGTGTGAGTCTCAAAGTCTGACGGTTGTACCGCAACAAAGTTAGTGTGCTGTCCCTGTCAGCCTGCCTGGGGTTTTAACACAAGCTAAATGCTGCTTTGGCTTGTCTCAGAGCCCAGCGCTGCAGCTCTTCCTCTTACAACCGTTTAAAAGTCTATTTTAACTTATGAATTTCCTTTCTAAGTCCACTGTGTCGAAGATCCAGGCTGCGATGTTAAATGAGGTCACAAAAGCTGCTGTAAACTAGCCGTATTCTCCGGTACGGCAGCCAAAGCTAAGCTAACTCAATGCTAAACACAGTACTTCCATCAAGCTTTTCAAAATAAAAGTCCACGGCTGTTTAATTTTCTGAAACGTTTTTATTGTGAACGCCTTCATTAGGAAACGTGTTCACGTCATTAGTAGCTTAACACACCTCATCAGATTAGAGATGAAATACGAAATTTGGAGTGCAGTTAAACAGAAGTAAACTTAGAGAGACTTAAAAAAAAAAACATGTTTTCTGTGTTTCTGTACTTAGAGATAACTTGACTATGCCATCAAAGGCTTGTTTTAAGGGGAAAAGGGGGTTAATAACACTTGAATTTGGATTAAAAAGCATTATCTCTTTTTAATTTTGTAATACCGTGATATAATACCGTTATCGTCAAAGGCAAGAAAAATACCATGATATGATTTTTAGGCCATATCCCCCAGGCCTAATGCGGGCAAGCAAAGATGAAACTTCTGGAGGGGTGGTAAGGATGGTTCAAGGACAGTGATAAAAATGATCAGTATAGATCTAAGTCCTTGTTTCACTGGTTTGGCTCACAATCCTGAATCTGTTTTGCTGCATGCCACACCCCCACTCTCTCAGTCCAGATTTTCCATCAAAACTAAAACTACCCTTACACCTGCCTTTGTATCTGCAAAGTATCCGATGACCAGACAGTGGAAGTACAGCAGTCGGTTAAGAAGGACTGAGGGGTTTTCTAGAATACAGATGTTATAAGCAAGTGATGACCAAGAGTTCTAATGGCACCAACCCTTGAACTTTGACCCTTCAAAACGCAATCAGGTCATCCTGGGGCCAGGATAAACATTTTCGCAAAGTTTGATGAAAACCTGTCAAAAGCATTCCAAATATATCATGTTCACCAGAATTGAAAAGCATTCCTTGAAAGCAAGGAATGATCATGAGTCCCAATGACCTTGAACGTTGACATATGAACTCCAAACTCTGAACAATTCATCCCTGAGTGAGGATGAACACTGGTGCTAAGTTTGATGAAAATCTGTCAGTTTTGTTGAGATATGGCCTTCTCAAGTCCCATAAACATAACACCACAGGGCTTGGCTATCACCTGTGCAGAGGCATTAAAATGCCGACAAAGATTTTATCTTTGCATTAACATAACAATATATCTTGCAAAGGTAATCTTATTTATTCTAAATAAACTGGTATTCTTAGTGAAAGAGGGCTAGATCTGGTAACAACAGCTCTAGAAGTCATACTTCTTTTAAGACTTCTTTAATCCTGTTTAGAGTTTGTCCCATTTTGACCTGAAGTCTCTCTTAAAGTCTCACCCCTGTCTGTCTCTGTCCTCCAGGTGGCACCAGACTTCTTCGAGTATTTCCGAGCCTTGTACCCAATCCTGCGCTCTGACCCATCCCTGTGGTGTGTTTCTGCATGGAACGATAACGGCAGGGATGCTTTGGTGGACTCATCAAAAGCTGGTCTCCTCCACAGGACAGACTTCTTCCCCGGGCTCGGCTGGATGCTGCTGAAGGAGATGTGGGACGAACTGGAGCCAAAATGGCCTTCGGCCTTCTGGGATGACTGGATGCGCCAGCCGGAGCAGCGTAAGGAGCGCTCGTGTATCCGTCCGGAGATCTCTCGGACAATCACGTTCGGCCGTAAAGGCGTCAGTCTGGGTCAGTTCTTCGATCAGTACCTGCGTTACATAAAACTCAACACGGAGTTTGTGCCTTTCACCAAAATGGACCTGTCCTATCTACTCAAAGACAAGTACGAGGTCAAGTTCATCCTCGAGGTTTACTCTGCCCACCTCGTGAAGATAGAGGATCTGCAGCAAGGGGCAGCCTTAAAGGGGCCCGGACCGTTCAGGGTCCAGTACTCCAGCCGAGACTCTTTTAAAGTGTTTGCTCGAAATCTGGGCGTCATGGACGACCTTAAGTCTGGTGTCCCTCGTACTGGTTACAGGGGCGTGGTCAGCTTCCTGCACCGTGGGCGGAGAGTGTTTTTAGCTCCACCTGAAGGCTGGACTCAGTATGACGTCAGCTGGAGCTGAGAGACCTGGATCAGTTGCGTGGACGGTGTCACAAAGGAAGAGAGGAGCATCCTCTCAGACCCCGTTCATACAATGCATTAACATCTGTTTATGGTATTTGGATACTAAACGGTAATCCTGAAGGCTCAATGTGAAAACAGTTTGATATCTGATACACTGCATACAGAGGTGGTCAGGGATGACTTCATCTGGACTGGACTGATTGGGTAGATGGAACACCTACTGGCATGCAGTAAGACCACCCTGTCTTATGTGATCTTCTGCAGTCCGCCAAACAAAAAAAGATGGTTTTATTTATGTCTGTCCAGTCTTGTAGGTCACTTGTCTTGAATCAAGTTGTCATTCCAATCCAACCAGTACCCCACAAGATTTGTTAGCTTAGTATATCAGTGTGGCCTTTAAATGCATGTTTATGACAGCATGAGGGAGAAAAGCTGTTAAGGAGGCTCCACTGGCCTCTTAAATACAAAAATCGGATGACGCCTGAGTGGCATCAGTCATGTGGTTACTAAAGAGGTCCTTCTTTAACCCAAACAGACAAGGGTTAAAAAATTCAGCATACTTCTCCTCTCTGTCATCATAAGAACACATATCTGCAATTTTTTCCCCTATATTGATTGTCCTTTGTTGGCAACTTCTGGAAAAGTGATAGAGCTCCTCACTAGTTCCAATCACTTTTCCAAAAGTTGCCAGCTATGGCCTACTATTTTGCAAAAAATGGAGGGAAAAAGCCCCCAACATCCCAAGCTTCACCAACATTCTGTCATCTGTCTTTGATGATGATGTCTTCCTTTACAACTTATACAATGTTCCATCTTCGCCTTTTGCATGCAGGCAAAACTAGGCCCCATCCTCTTTCACTGTGAAGCCATGCTGTTGTAGCTTGTGCAGTATGTGGCTCTATATTGTCTTTCTGATATAAGAACCAGTCACCAATTTACCTTTGTTTTGGTTTTTTTTTTTTTTTTTTTTTTTTTACCTGTGGAGCTTAGAGGCTAGTGGGGCCTCTTTAGCAGCTTTATCCCCCTCATGTCATAAACAAGCTTTCAAAGGACATGCTGATATACTGTTTAGTTTATTTTAGTAAATAAATCTTGTAGGGTACTTGTTAGATTGCACAATTTATGTGTCCAACAATGCTGGATGGACGTACACAAGCCACAACAAGAGAGTCACAGAAGTTATGCATGGACTGTTATTTGTGTGAGAGGCAGGACAGAGAGTCCTGATATCATGTTGCACTGAAGATTTATTATTACTGCAAAGTGTGAGCTTGGTCTCTTTCACCCAGCATGGATGTTAATGCACAGTGTAAACGGGGTCTCAGACCAAAGATCAGATCTGACACATGAAGGCGTCAGCAGCGTAGAGGAACAGAGGCTTCTAGAAATGTTGGTTGTTCAGTATGAACAGACTTTTAGGATGAACATCTATCGGCACCGTGCCTTGCTTTCTGGGTCCGTCTTTGTTCAGTTTATTTTCTATTCCTGTGAATTCACCGGCACATGCAGAAGTTTGAAGTGAAGTTTGGTAGCAGAAAACTTGGAACGATTGTCACCATGAAGGAAAATGTTTCATCCCAACCGCCTGGGAGACAGACAGTGTTATGGTAAAAATATTTAGAGGAGGAGAGGGGTGCATTTCGTAACATTTCTCAAAGAATCTATTGTTATTGACCCAAGCTTTCCGAACGGATGTTTCTGTTTAAATCTACTGAACTAATCAGAAGCAGAGCAGCGTGTGAATGAGGGGAAATGAAAGCAGTATTTAGCAGTAAACAGCAGCTAAGCAGAATCATTACATGAAGCCCCGATGGTTCATATTAAACACCATCTCCCACAGCGAAAGATGCTGACTTTGTGACCAACAGTAGTCCTGATCTGGACAAACAAACAGCCCATCACTACTGAACACTTCTGTCACCAAGCTGATCATTAAAGCTATCAAAATTATTCAATTACATCCTCAAAATCAACCAGGAATTTGAGATATAAGGTAGGCTGCCCACTCCCCTGGGGCCTTTGCATACTCCTTGTACAACCCTAACATGAGTCTCAAAGTACTGACTTATTTTTCTTAACATATACAGAGAGTTTCAACATGAAGGCTTGTTTTTTAGAGGCATATGGTTACTAGGAAAGCATTGGAAGATCAGTTTTAAAAATGATGCTTACTGTTTTTATTTCATGTAAATGACCTCTTGCAGCCCACACTTTGGGAAGCACTCTGCTTTGGTGACTTTCTTGTCCTGTAGATGATCAGGGGCTGATTTTATATTTGATCTATTCCTTTGATAGACTCTTCCTTCATCCTCTTGGTGACTGAAGTGTTCCTGTTCTTGGAGATAGGCGAATATAGTGATGTTTGGTTGGATGGTTCTAAAACTGAGCCTGAAGGAGTGCTGCTGATGTGTTTTAAATGGGACCATGTTTCTGTGGAAAACTTTAGTTAGGTAGACGTTGAGCTTTCCGGAAAGTGAAGACACTAAAAACTTGACAATACTCAGTAACAAAAAGTCATTTTTGTAAATGAAGAGTAGCATTTTGTTTAATGGTGTTTAAGGATGATTTAATCGATCAGCAGAGCTGTTCCTGAATCAGTTAGTGAACTCGGCCTTTAAAACATAATGACATTAAAACAAAGCAGAGATGATCTCAGTGTTAAACACTCAGGATGGTTCCGATAAACACCCTCAGATCACATTAAAACATTTTGAGAAGAGAAGTATCTCTGAATGAGGAAAGGGGTTTCAATTTTAAATTGGAGTGATCAGATTTACTAATATATAAGAGGAGGTGGGTTATTTTAGTGTTTTAAGAGAGTTAATTCACCTGTAGTTTCCACATTGTCTGCTTCTCTCCATTGTGCATTCAGAATCATGTTGATTTTATTTTTGACATCTAACTTTGTTCCAAACATCTTAACTGGACTTCAACATATCAAATTTATTTGCATCATTACATATCTTTCTGGATTTTTTACTCTGTGATCTATATACTTATCTTGACTATACTGTCAATGTTTCATTTCTATGCTGGGCATTTTGACTTTATACAAACTTTCCGTCTTAATTATCAACATTTCCAAAACTGCAAACCTCTGACGAATTTCTTTTATAAAATAAGAAAAATAAGAGTTTTTCTCTCAATTTTTCCTTTTCATTTGCTTTAACACTCTCCTGTCGAATCATCTCGGTAAAAGAAGATAAAAAATTTAGTCATCATGAATCCCAGAGCAGAATTAGTTACTTGAATGTTCTCCTCAGTCCCTCATGATTTAAACTGTGCTTAAAATAGGGCAAAATACAAAAAAGTTTCTGTTGAAGAAATTCTACCAGATCTGATGGGCTTTTATTTTGAAACATCCTGAAGGTTTTAATGTTTGATCTGCTGCTCAAGCTGGACTTGTAAGGCCTGAAATGATTTATTTAGATTTTAATTTTGTGTCTTAATTTCTTAATTTAAAATCTTTAATGTGATACTGATGGAACCCGGTCAGACCGCCACACATCCTTGGAGAAACGCCAAGGTCAGACGGCACGATCTAAGCTTGACTGATATGACAGTGGAACCTGACTAGTCATGATGATGTTAGAAAGGAGGGGGGTGGGGCTAGACAACACCTGAAAGAAGACCGTAAACAAATGTACGGGCTGTATTCACATGGTCTAGTGGTTCTTGCAGGACATACTAAAGTGGTCAAAATGCAGTGTGGGAACAAAAGCGAGATGTGCAGTTGATCAGTGTAGTTTACAGCTGAGGGATTTTTAAAAAAAAAACAGAAAACAGACAATTTTTTCCAAAAGAAATGAGTTGATGAGAAACAGTTTGTTTTTCATATTTTGTTTTTTTTTTCTGATCAAAAAAAGGAAGATCAAAGAACAGAACACTAAGGCTGGAACCTTCTTTTTGCACAACAGCAGGTCAGACATAATGGAATAACAGAATGTTACATCACCAGTGCTCTGTTCTTTGAGCTTCCTTTTTTAAACAGAACAAAAAAAGATGAAAAATGAACAGTTTTGCTTTTCTTTTATTTACACATAAAAATGAGGTAGAAAATGGACAAGTTTGTTTTTTTGTTTTCCAGTTTCTGATTCCCAGTTGGTGATAGCATTAACTTGAAGTGACTGAAGATAGAAGATGTTTGACATATTTATATAAATTAAACAGCTTTTTGAACAGTACATGTTCACAGAAGATCAAACCACACAAAGATACCGTCGATGAAGCTTAATAAAGAGGCATCTCATTTTATTCAAGCAGGATAACAAAGATAACAAAACATGGCCAAAGCAAAATGAATGCTTATAGATTAAAGTTAGAATTCAGGGAAAAAAAAGTCAAAATTCTGAGATCAAAGTGAGAATTCTGACTTTAAAGACTAATTTAGAAGAAAAATTGATCTCAAATTAAAAGAAAACATTATTGGCCATAATCTTCTTTCATATGACTTTAAACATGCAACAAAGAAAACAGCTCCAGTCTCGTTATGTGATTTATGCAGTTACAAAACTCCAAATGAATCACTTCTAGGATGTTTTCATACGAGATGTGGCTACTACACCTTAGTGATGCTAGTGGTTAGCTGTACTATTGTTGAATTCTCTCAAAAACCCAGCTCAGTCCCAGGCGTCCCAGATGTGGCCTTGACTGTTCTTCTCTATGACACACTGCGCAGCATAAAACCATCCATTTTCAGGGCCAACGAGTCCTGAAACCCTACGAGTGCTGAGTTGGGTTTAGTCATGGTAATGGTGTGTCGTCTGACCTGGGCATACAGAGAGAATTTGTTCATATGAAGGATTAAACTTTGATGATGTTTTCAGATGATTTAACGTTGCGAACTTGAAGTTCTAATATTTTTTAGCTGCAGATGAGATTGAAAAAAAAAACTTATTCTGACATTAAACTGACGATTTTCTGATGTAACATCCAAACGTGTGTTTGGTTGGCTTCGGTTTGTTCAAAAACCGCTGATTGTTTGATGACAGAGGATGGCAGACAAACGTTTATCACTGTACTGTAATCAGCTCGGGGAGGTTATCGGACACTGAGCAATCCCTGTCTGTATGGTGAAGTGTTCAAACACTGCCTGATGTGTTTATAACTTTAATACAGGATCAATAAAATCAACTATTTTGATATTTGTCCACAGGCTCATCGAGTCTTTCATTCACCAAGTTCATATGAATGTTTGTGTTTGCTCTTTTGTTGATTCAAGTGATGGACAAGGCCAACTGCTGCTGCTGCTGCAAAAAAAAAAACAAAAACATAAAAACCTCTAGTGTGGTGTTCAAATTAGGGCTGGGCAATTAATCACAAATTAGATTAAATCGCCATTTGGCCTGCTGCAATTTACAATCGCAAAAATTGCATTATTCCTGTAACTTGAAATGTGTCAAAATACCATTTTAATAAATCAATTTTTGCAGAGATTTTCTCCACATTATGCAAACTTTTAAGTGTCATTTTTTAATAATGGTTTACAAAAATCCTCCTTTTCGTGTTTTTATGTGTTTTTCTTTATCAAAATAAGTGGCATAAGAAGGACAATGTCCTCAAAGCAAATGACATCACATTTGCAATATGAGCAAAAATAGTAAGCTTATTCTAAATAAAACTGTTGAAGCTTAGCGTTATTTCATCAAAGTCAATGCTCAGCTGGTAGCCAGCTTCACCTCCCCCACCCCAGCTGCCTCCTTTATAGCTTAAAGCTTGTTGCACCCCCATATTCAGATTCATTCTACTGTGTATTAATTGCCTTTGAAATAATTTCACTGTTTTCAATGCACATGGTCTTATTTATGTAATTATTTATTGCTCAAATTTGCTGAAAAATACATAAGCTTGACTTAAGAATAATTGCATATTAAATCGCAATTTTTGGGTAAAAAAATCACAATTAGATAATTTTTTTGCAAATCATTCAGCCCTAGTTCAAATCACTTGGAGAAAAGTCAATTTATGTTTCTTTTTTTAATTTATCTTTTATTTTGTATTTATTTATTTATGTATTTAGTAATTTACCAAAGTATTCCCATATGGATACTAAAGTTTCTTTTCAAGACAGAACCTTTGAGACATAACTGTTTTGTTTTTTGTTTTTGTTTTTTTTCAATTTCTTAGAAATGAAAGTCTAAAACCTGAGAAAGAGTCAGAATTTTGAGGATTTGGAAGTCAAAATCTTTACATAAAAGTCAAAATTCTGATATTAAAGTCAGAAGTCTGTTGAAAAAAAAAACAGTTCAAATTCTGTGATTCAAGTATAGATTCTGTGAAAAAAAAATTCTGTTGGAAAAGTACAAATCTATAGATTGAAGCAGGAATTATGCAAAAAGAAGTTGAATCCTAAAATAAAATTCAAAAAACTGTGAAGTATGAATTCTGAGATTGATGTTAGAATTCTGATGATTAAAAGTTTAAATCTTGAGATTAAAGTCAGAATTTGGCAGAAAAAAGTATGAATTCTGAGATGAAAGTTTGAATTCCTCTTAAAAAAGCAGGATATTTTAAGATTAAAATCAGAATTCTAAAGAAACACTTTAAATTCTGAGAATAAATTCAGAATTCTGAGGTTTAAAAAACAAAATCCAGAGATTCGAGTCTGTATTCTAAGATTTAAGGAAGAATTCTTAGATAAAAGTTAGAATTCAGAAAAAAAAAGTCAGAATTCTGAGATTAAAGTTAGAAATCTGACTTTAAAGACTATTTAAGAAGAAAAATTGATCTCAAATTAATATAAAAAGGTAGTGGCCATAATCGTCTTTCACATGTCAGCACAAGAAACTTTACACATGCAACGAAAAAAAATGACTTCAGAAGTTGGTGACTTTTTTTGTAATATTCATTAAATTTAAAAAAATTATTGTTAAGACACATTTTACCAAAAATGATTTTGAGAGTCAAATGTAAAGGTCACTAGGTTTCATGAAGGCATATAACCACCAAGGAGGTACTACAACAAACAAGTCACTTAAGACAGTGAACTCTCAGACTTTCCTTCAAACAAATGAAACCTGCATCCTTTCCTTCCCTTGTGTTCTAGTTAGTTACAGCTGCTGCAGGAAACGTTGTTCAGAAATATTTCAGTTTATGCTGATGGTTAACGATCTCTCATGAGGCTGTGAGTGGAGATAAGAACAAACTGTTCACAAAGATAAACCCAAAAAACACTGACATATTCAGAAAGTGAGCTGACATCGGCGGTTTGTTCAGTTTCCTGACTTCCTGTTGAAGCCCTGATCTGTTTCCTGTTTCACAAACATGTCAGATACACACGGTGGGAAAGGACCCGTCTAACCCTGAAGCACAGTAAAAAAAAAAAAAAAAAAGTCACACAGTATTTATGTGCTCGATGGATGGCCACTCATTGGACTTGTATTATGAGCTTTCTTTCCTGATGTTGAGTCTAATCGTGTTTTCACATAAGAATGATTGTTTTGTCCCATGCCCAGGACAGCTGCTCTCCCCTCATCATCCTCATATGTTCTCTGACCACAAGAAAATTGAATTGAAATGTTTAATGTATAATATTTAAGTCACACTTGTTTCTCAACTTTACAGCTGTACTCTTTGGTGAGTACTCCATACTTGAGCACGTTGCATTCACATCTCCTGCATACCTTGCCTGAGTCCACTTCTTCAAGCAGAATTGGTCATGGTGCCTGAGTAAGATACGCTGGTGTTCTCACTGATCAAATGAACCGGCTTTGGTGTCTCTAATATGAATCCAACGTAAATACCAATCAGTCAGACTTTGTGTAGTGGTTGTTGCTGTTGTGTCATTAAGTAAGTATAAATCTCCACTTTTGGTACCAGCGTCGTTTATTTAGAGAACAACAGAGGCACAATATATACAGTCTGTCGCAGCCATTCTTATAGTAATAAGTTTCAAATATGCTGAAAGTTAACTATTTAGCTAACTGTTTGGTTAACAGCCTACACAATCAAGAACAAAAGTGCAGCTACAATTTTAGCCAGCAAAACTCAGGTCAAGTATGAGAGCATGTGCCAGTTAAGCACTTCCCCTCAACAATCTTGGCCCTGTACTGCTCCGTCCTCCTGGTGGCCATCGTCCAGGCCTGCTCCAGCCACATGCACCATCACTCCAGTTAACCTCCCAGGCCCTGACCTAAACTGACTGCCCCAGGGGTTCCTAAGACACAGAGAGAAGGTTGACCATTATTTCAAACTGTATATACACATACACTATATTGCCAAAAGTATTCACTCACCCATCCAAATAATTAAAATCAGGTGTTCCAATCACTTCCATGGACACCGGTGTATGAAATCAAACACCTAGGCATGCAGACTGTTTCTACAAACATTTGTGAAAGAATGGGTCGCTCATAGGAGCTCAGTGAATTCCAGCGTGGTACTGTAATAGGATGCCACCTGTGCAACAAGTCCAGTGGTGAAATTTCCTCACTCCTAAATATTCCACAGTCAACTATCGGTGGTATCATAACAAAGTGGAAGTGATTGGGAATGACAGCAACTCAGCCATGAAGTGGTAGGCCATGTACAATGACAGAGCAGGGTCAGCGGAGGCGCATAGTGCACAGAGGTCGCCAATTTTCTGCAGAGTCAAGTGCTACAGACCTCCAAACTTCATGTGGCCTTCAGATTAGCTCAAGAACAGTGCATAGAGAGCTCCATGGAATGGGTTTCCATGGCAAAGCAACTGCATCCAAGTCATACATCACCAAGTGCAATGCAAAGCATCGGATGCAGTGGTATAAAGCACGCTGCCACTGGACTCTAGAGCAGTGGAGACACATTCTCTGGAGTGATGAATCGCGCTTCTCCATCTAGCAATCTGATGGATGAGGCTGGGTTTGGCTGTACTTGTCTGGCTGCATTGTGCCAAGTGTAAAGTTTGGTGGAGGGGGGATTATGGTGTGGGGTTGTTTTTCAGAAGCTGGGCTTGGCCCCTTAGTTCCAGTGAAAGGATCTCTGAATGCTTCAGCATACCAAGAGATTTTGGAGAGTAAGAGTGTAAGGGTCAGGCAGGAGGACAAGGCAAAAAGAATGGAGGAGAATTGAAGTCAATGAACTAAAAAAAAGGCAGAATGTTCAAATCACAACTGAAAAAAAAACAACCACTCTTTTCTCAACATTTTAACTATTTTCTTGGCATTTCAACTTATATTTCCTGATATATAAACATTTTGTTGAGACATTTTTAACATCTTTACTTAAATGGTCAACTTTTTTACCTAATATTTTAACCTTTTTCTTAATGTTTGAGTTTTTTTCTCTACATTGTGACATTTCTTAATTTTCTAAGCTTTTTTTCTGGGACCTTTTGACTCCCATTAAAACCAGTTGTATCATATTTGATGCACACTCTGATACCTCTATCTAATCAACATAAACAATAACCTTTTGAATACAATCTGATTAATGACAAAAAGGCCCTCAGGGGATTATCATTTGAAAGATATAAGTAATGCTGCAAATGTGACACAAAAAAGTGAATTTTTATGGCAATTTTTCTTTTTTTGGATTTCAGTAGAAGGTAAAAAAAAAACTCTCAATTCCAAAAAAATGAGAACTTTCTGGCAATTATTTGAGGTGTCAGGATTTTAAGGGTTGATGTGTGATTTTCCCTTTGACATTTTGACTTTTTTCTGGCATTTAAACTTTTAAAATATATATTTTAACTTTCGTATCAGAAGTTGTCAATTTTATCTCAACATTTCTACTTTTTGACAATGTTTCTTCTGTATTCTTCACCAATACACCTTGGTTTCTCCTCATGTCGCATGTCCCTGTCTTTCTTAAGAAAGGATAAAACTGAATAAAGCTTCAGGACCTGATCAGATGCTGAAAGTCTGCTGCAGTCAGTTGTCTGGTGTTTTCTGCTCTCTCTTTTACCAGTCCCTGGCTGAATGTTTAACCCTAACATTTAAAGTTCCATATCATCCACCTGTGCTGAATTAAATTGATTGGTCATGGCTCGGTTTTTGCTCTGATATCATTGTCAGCTGTGAGGCCTTCTCTAGAGAGTTGTGTGCCACTCCAAAACATGTCCAATCAATTAATTTACCACAGGTGGACTCCAGTCAAGGTGTAGAAACATCTCAGCTACATTTCAAGTTTTGCAAAGGGTCTGAAACTCATTTCAGCTGCCTGTATCCGTGATCTCGTTCTTTCGGTCACAACCCACAGCTCGTGACCATAGGTGAGGGTAGGAACGTAGATCAACTGGTAAATTGAGAGCTTCGCCTTTCAACTCAGCTCTCTGTTCACCACAACAGATCGATGCAGAGACCACATCACTGCCAACGCCACACTGATCCACCTGTCGATCTCCCGCTCCATTCTTCCCTCACTCATGAACAAGACCCTGAGATACTTGAACTCCTCCACTTGGGGCCGTATCTCATTCCCAACCTGGAGGGGGCATTCCACTCTTTTCCGACTGAGGACCATGGCCTCAGATTTGGAGGTGCTGATTCTCATCCCAGTCACTTCACACTCAGTCACAAACCGTTCCAGTGAGAGCTTGAGGTCATGGCCTAATGAAGCCAACAGACCCACATCAGCCGCAAAAAGCAGAGACCTAATCCTTAGGCCACCAAACCAGACGCCTTCAAAACCCTACTTGCACCTAGAAATTCTGTCCATGAAAGTTATGAACAGAACCAGTGATAAAGAGCAGCTCTGGCGGAGTCCAACACGCACCGGAAACGAGTCTGACTTCCTTCCTGCAATGTGGACCAAGCTCTGACACCAGTCATACAGGGACCGAACAGCCCTTATCAGGGGATCCGGTACCCCATACTCCCAGAGCACCCTCTACAGGATTCCCCGCGGGACACAGTCGAATGCCCTCTCCAGGTCTTGGAGAAACACATGTAGACTGATGGGCAAACTCCCATGCACCCTCCAGGACCCTACAGAGAGTGTAGAGCTGGTCCACTGTTCCACGACCAGGACAAAAACCACATTGCTCCTCCTGAATCTGAGGATCAACTATCTGACGGACCCTCCTCTCCAGGACCCCCAAATAGACCTTACCGGGGAGGCTGAGAAGTGTGATCCCCTATAATTGGAACACACCCTCCGGTCCCCGTTCTTAAAGAGGAAAACCACCACCCCACTCTGCCAGTCCAGGGGCACTGTCCCTGATGTCCATGCGATGTCGCAAAGGCGTGTCAGCCAAGACAGCCCTACAACATCCAGAGCCTTGAGGAACACAGGGTGGATCTCATCCACCCCAGGGGCCCTGCCACCGAGGAGCTTTTTGACCACCTCTGCAACCTCAGCCCCATAGATAGAAGAGCCCACACCCGAGCCCCCAGACTCTGCTTCCTCATCGGAAGGCATGTCAATGGGATTGAGGAGGTCTTCAAAGTATTCCTTCCACTGACCCACAGCATCCTGAGTCGAGGTCAACAGCGCGCCATCTCCACAAGGTGTTGACAGCACACTGCTTCCCCCTCCTGAGACGGCGGATGCAGAATCTTCTTGAAGCTGTACGAAAGTCGTTCTCCATGGCCTGTCCGAACTCCTCCCACGTCCGAGCTTTGCCTTAGCAACCTCTGAAGCCACAAACCGCTTGGCCTGCTGGTACCTGTCAGCTGCATCTGGAGTCCCACAGGTCATAAAGGCCCAGTAAGACTCCTTCTTCACGTGGTTGAAGCTCTGTCGGAGGTGAGAGTTGAAGCGCCTTCTGACAGTGGACTCCACCAGACATTCCCAGCAGACCCTCACAATACGTTTAGGCCTGCCATGTCTGACGGGCATCCTCCCCCACCAGCGGAGCCAAATCACCACCAGTTGATGATCGGTTGACAGCTCCGCCCCTCTCTTTACCCCAGTGTCCAGGACATGTGGCCGCAAGTCCGATGATATGACTGCAAAGTCGATCATTGAACTGTGACCTAGGGTGTCCTGGTGCCAAGTGCACATGTGGACACCCTTATGCCTGAACATGGTGTTCATTATAGACATTCCATGATGAGCACAAAAGTCCAGCAACAGAACACCACTCAGGTTCAGATCAGGGGGGCTGTTTCCTCCAGTCACCCCCTTCCAGGTCTCAATGTCATTGCCCACGTGAGCATTGAAGTCTCCCAGCAGGACGAGGGAGTCCCAAGAAGGAGCACCCTCCAGCACCCCCTCCAGTGGCACCAAAAAGGGTGGGTATTCTGTGCTGCTGTTCAGTGCATACGCACAAACAACAGTCAGGACCAGTCTCCCCAACCGAAGGTGGAGGGAGGCAACCCTCCCGTCCACTGGGGTAAACCCCAATGTACAGGCTGCCAGCCCGGGGGCAATCAGTATGGCCACACAACACCACACCTAACCCTAACCCTAACTCTAACCCTAACCATGGGCAACTCCAGAGTGGAAGAGAGTCCAACCCCTCTCAAGAGGACTGGTTCCAGAGCCCAAACTGTGCTTTGAGGTGAGACCAACTGTATCTAGCTGGCACTGCTCAACCTCACGCATAAGCTCAGGCTCCTTCCCCACCAGAGAGGTGATGTTCCACATCTCCAGAGCCAGCTTCTGCAGCCGAGGATTGGACCGCCAAGGTCCCCACCTTCGGCCGCCGCCCAGCTCACATCTCACCTGACCTCTATGGCCCCTCCTACGGGTGGTGAGTCTATGGGAGGGGTGACCCACGTTGCCTCTTAGGGCTGTGCCCGGCCAGGCCCCATGGGTGCAGGCCAAGCCACCAGGCACTCGCCATTGAGCTCCACTCCCAGGCCTGGCTCCAGGAGGGGGCCCCGGTGACCCACATCCGGGCAAGGGAGATCGGATTCCGTCCTGCCGTTCTGCCATATGAGGTTTTTGAGCCGCGCTTCGTCTGGTCCCTCACCTAGGACCAGTTTGCCTTGGGAGACGCTACCAGGGGCATGAACCCCCGACAACACAGCTCCTAGGATCATTGAGACACGCAAACCCCTCCACCACGTTAAGGTGGCAGCTCAGGGAGGGGATTTTAATTAAATTTTAATTTCAATTTTAATTTTAGCAGCTCATGGAGGGGATTTTAATTTAATTTGAATTTAATTTTTATTTTTGGGGAACCGAAGCACTCAGAAAAAACCCACACCACACAGAAGTCCATGCAAGAGTTCACATGTAACTCCTATGTGGCCTTGTAGGGGCCCGAAGTCTGTCTTCATATCCTGGTTATACTCTTTGTGCTAAAAGGCAAAAGAATATCCTGGACATGAGGTCTGACAACAGGCCCAGAAGACCCTCCTCACAGCTGACACTCTGTGAGCCAAGAGCCAAAAGATGCCTTGCTACACAAAATGACGGCTATAAGAAAGGTCTGTCCCACCCACCCACCCTGAGCCTGTCGCAGATTTTTATCTTCCTGTGATGAAGTTGATGAACTTCCTGAAGCAGCTGATTTCTTTGGGTGCCAGGTGCTTTTTCAGAGTCTCCACCACAAACTCATTGACTGATGGAGACTGTATCAGCATCTTCCTCCAAAGTATCCCACCGTATTTGTTTCTCAGGTCCTTGATCACCTTTTTGCATGTCTTAATAATACTCTTGTGTCTTAAATCAATTTCAGTGCCTGATGCTTTTACCCATTCAAAAAGCATGTCTTTTAAATTGTTTTCAGTGACTTTGATAGCAGAATGGGACTGATCAATGCAAACGTCTTTCATGACTGTGACCACTAGCTCATGAACAATTATTTCACAAGATATTTCATCCAACATCACCACTGCTGAGGCTTCATTGCAACACTCAGGATTATCAACTTCTTGACAATCAGTTGCAGTCATAGGTGACCCATCATCATGATCAACAATATCAGCATCACCCTCATCATCCCTGTCAACACAGCCATCATTATTTTTCCCATCATCTGGTTTGATGGCTCTAAATGGCACCACATCAACAGTTTCAGCAGTTTCCTGAGTTTCCTCAATTTCATCATAGGTGGTTGAAGTAAAATCCCAACTGCTGATTTCGCAACAAGCATTTTTTTCTTCAGTCTCTACTACAAACTTGTTTGCTTCTGACTCTTGGAAGCCTGCGTCCAAGGTGACTGGAAGAGAGGCTACAACTTCTTCAACCTCCCTCATCACTTTGCTAACATTGTCCTTCCTTTTAAAATATCGCTGTGCCTCCTTTTTCAGCCAGGTCCTCATCCGCTTCATAAAAGAGTCCACTTCAGGCTCGACCTCTGCCCTTATGCAGATATGAGTGAACTCATCAGCTTCTTCTGCAGATGATTTCAGGTGATTGTACACAATATCACTCAGCTCCTTGGCAACACCACTGTGCTGGTCGCTGGAAATGTTGCTGGCAATCTTCTCATACAGGCAGACTAATGGCTCTGAACACTCTGTAGTAATCCCTGCGTCCTGGTCTTCGTCACCCTTGGGGATCATCTTTTGCACCAGGTCATCAACGCTATCAATGAGACTAAGGGTCAAAGATTTCTCTTTCTTTGTTCTGCAACACTTAAACTTGCTCTTTAATTTTGACACCATGTTCAAGACTGACTCCCGAACATAATGGCAAACAAAGAATGCTTTAGTTTTTCTTTCAAACCTCTCCTTGAGTGATGATTTGATTGATCTATTAGATTCTGTTGCCAATCTGATCTCCCCTTCAGGTATGTAGTCCAAATCCTCTTGGAGGTCATTGAATACAGCCTCAGCAAACTCTGATGCCAACTTCTCTGACTCCTTTGAGGATCTCTGAATGTGCATGTCATATTCCTTCACAGACATGTGAGAGGTGTGATCATAATAATCATTAACGTTGGTAGCGTTTTCCTCCAGGATTGACTTGACTACTTCCTCCAATGTTCCTAAATCCACAGACTGACTTTTAACTTCCATCTCATCTTGATGAAGACTTAAAGAGGTCTGTGCCTCTTCACTAACCTCCTCCAGATCAGTCAATGTTATTTCAACATCGGATTCTTGCTCTGATGTGGGCACTGCCTCATCCTGCCGAGATTTCCTCTTCACAGACCTGGATGATACCTTTGCCGCACATGTTGTGAGAATTTTCCCAATGTGTTTGGCCAAATTCTTAATTTTTTTTGTAAACACCACACATCCTTTGTTCTCTGCGCAGCCATCACTACTTCCCTCGCTTTCAGCCAGCTCTGACAGCTTTTCACATACCTCTTCCAACATAAGCTCCGTCACCTGCTCAGTGTTGGGGATAAAGATTTCACCTTGGACTCCCATCACCTCAGCCAAAGTCTCAGCAACTGCAGCACCCATGTCACCGAAACGCTGCTGCATCTGTTCTGCTGACACAGTTGTGCCTGTCTCTGGTTCTGCAGATCCTGAAGAACCTCTGTCCTGTTCATGTTTTTCATGTTGTGCTTGATAAAACGTAATCATATGTCTGACAAAAATGTCAACAATGTCAACGCACATGTTCATTAAGTTGTTTTTTGTTTGCCGATCAAAGGTTCCCATCTGCAGATTACTCCACTGAACGGCCGTCAGCTGCTCAAGAAAGTCACTGATTATCGTGCGCAGCATTTCTTTATCAACTCCTGCCACTGTCTCCTCCATGTCCTCAAAATCAATTGTAGTTGACATTTTACTGTTTGGCTTTTCCAAAAGGGATAAAAGTAAAATGTACTTGAATAAAATGTTTAACACCTAATGCCACACTTAAATGTCCTCAATAAAGAACTCTAGACTGAGGACTCTACTGAAGTTAAAAGACTATTATAAAATGTTGGTCTTTGAGTCATTGATGTGTGACGTCACAACATTCCAGTCCCTGTGTTTGTAAACAGGGATGACGTATGTATGGATGCGTGCGCATCTTGGCAACGGCGGTATGCTCAGTAGCGTGTCAAGCTAAGTGAGAGGATTACCTACAAAAGATGGCATTTTCTTACACTGACTGATGGAAAACTGCTTCCATATTCGTACAACATCAGTGAGTGGACAGAGGAAGTGGTCAAAATAGACAATGGTCGGATATACAAACGGATTTGATCAAGAAACCGAGCTTACAAATCACTTCATGCATACGCGTCCGTTATCTGTGGTCATGTAGAAAATACTAAGTACCATGATGTAGACCATGAATTTTGTGTTTTGAAGTCAGAAGTCCTTCTAAACCAGAGACACGATGAATACGGCTTGGGTGATACCAAACAAGACTGAGTACTACGTCCTGGCAGCGAACTGCATCTGCATGGTAGGGTGAGTATTATGCGTGATTGGTTTTCTAGCTAGCAACTATTTTTTTTGATTATATACTTCTTACATGGACACGAAAGCTCCAAAAAGCATCTTATTACTGTACCGCTTATCCATGTGAAGTCGGTATTATCTTGCCCTTGTAATGCAGTCCCAAGCCGGCATTGAGACTAACTTTTCGGTAATCACACACAGTCCAAGGGGTTTAAAAACTTCGGATGTATTTTTGCTGTCATAAGCTGACAGAGCTGAGGTTTTGTATGTTGGAGCGTCATGCCCATTAAAACTGGTGGGGATGTCTGATTTTTGAGACATCAGTTTTTAATATCTTATATAACAATGATGAGTAACAATTGAATTTGATTGCCATAATTCTACTTTAAACACAAGCCGTCCCCTCCCTGTATTTGGTTTGATCCAAAAGTTTGCTGCACGAGCTCAGCTGGTCATTCAGAGATGCTGACAACAGGTACCCTGTGTGAGTGAAGTTATAAAGGAGACTGTAGAGTATCAAGTTTTGTTTTTAAAGGTGTAAATGTGAAATTTAATGAGTTATACATCATTATGCACTGGTCAGATACATTTATTAACCATTAATTCAATTGGTTTATTCCCCTGCCTTGATAGTTAAAGAGGGAGTGAGCACTTGAACATTTTTTTCATCTGTACACTGAGGTATCTGACTGAACTATGATGAAACACATCAATGTTGGTTTTATGGCTGAAATTTGCACCAAACTGAAAAAAAATCTGGGTTTTACTGCTTTTAATTAGCTCAAACGGACATCTGCCTTGAAAAATCTTTTCTGAAAAGGTGTGCTGCTTATGTGACGTAGAATCCTGCCATCCGTAGAATTCTACATCACAAATTCTATAATAAAAGGTAGAGCGTTAACGCCTCTAACTGACTTTACCATTCAGAGACCACTCCCATGCTCTCCTGCCTGCACCTGCACTGCTTCAGCTCTGAGAGCTCCGGCTATAGTAACGCCACTGCTGGAGCAAAGGGACCGAGCAGGTAGTGCTCAGAACCACCACGGTCCGCCACCACTCCACAGCCTGCTTCAAGGGACTCTGGAGGGAAAAACTCCTCCACCTCAAAAGATCACTATGAGGCAGCATTACTGTGGGACTCTGTCTGTGTCTCTCTCTGACAAGGGGACGTCACTATCACTCCTGCCTCATCTGGAAAACCCTGTCCTTTTTCTTACATAAGGTCTTATAACCTTGATTCCAAAACCTGAAAAAGATGTGCTTCTTCTTGATAATTGGAGACCTATTTGTTTACTCAACAATGACTACAAAATTATTGCTCTGATATTTGCCAAAATAATTAAAGAGGTCTTTGACACAATGATAGACGAGACTCAGGCAGGTTTTATGAGAAATAGGCATCGAACAATATTAGACTCGTCCTGGACATTCTCAACTATTCGGACTTAATTTCTGAAGAAAGTTTCATTCTCTTCCTCAATTTCTATAAGGCCTTCGATACGATCGAACACCAATTCATCTTTCACTGTTTAAAGAAATTAGGCTTTGGTGACTTTTTCTGTACGGCTATTAAGACTCTGTGTGCCAACGGCATTAGCTCCATTAAGATGAAAAATGGCATGAACCCAAGATTTAATTTGAAATGAGGAATCTGTCAGGGATGCCCCATTTCGCCTTATATCTTCTTACTCTGTACTCAAATTCTTAAAAACCATATTACTAACTTTGCTGTGCAAGGAATCTCCATAGCTGGTAAAGATGTAACTATTAGCCAACTTGCTGATGATGCAACTCTCCTCCTAAAAAATGCTATCCAAGTTCCTGTTGCTCTCCATGTAATTAATGATTTCTCTAAGGCTGCTGGCCTGTGCCTTAACTTGCATAAATGTGAAAAACCAGTAATGTAAAATTCCATATGTAATATTCCTGTCAAAGAATAAGTCACCTATTTAGGTCTCCTGATCTCTAAAGATCAAAACTTGAGATGTAATTTAAATTTTGACCCAATCAGTAAAAAAAAAAAAAAAGTAAATTAAATCAGTGGTTACAGAGGGACTTGTCCCTAAAAGGCAGAGTTGTTATTACCAAAGCTGAAGGAATATCACGGCTCACATATGCAGCTCTCTCCATAAATCTTGACAATAAAACTATCAAAAATATCGACCGTTACTTTTTGATTTTATTTGGAAAAATCGTGTACATTATATTAAGAAAGGAGTTGTCATGAATGACTATGAGCACGGGGGGCTTAATTTTCTAGTTTTTGCCACTCTTAATAATACCTTTAAAATTAACTGGGCTCTGCACTTCCTTAAAAATCAAGTCTCAGTTTGGAATTTCATACCTCATTACATCTTTTCTGGTTTTGGTGGTTTAAATTTTATTTTGAGTTGTAATTATGATGTAGATAAACTTCCTGTAAAACTATCAGCTTTCCATAGGCACGTTCTTTTATCTTGGTCACTAATTTGCAAACATAATTTCTCACCTCACAGGTACCTTATTTGGTGTAACAGAGATGTTATATTTAAGAATAAGTCATTTTTTCTCACCCCCAAGGAATTTGCCATGGTGTTTGATGCTATCCCTTCAGGCACTTTAATGCTCTTTAGAAATCTGTCTAATCTTCCACTCCCTTCGGTCTCTTTACCTGACCCAACTGACTCACCTATTGGAAAGATCTGTTTTTCACCACTTTCTCGTAATAATAACAGACTTTTACATGCTTTGTTTCAGAAAGATGTTTCTGTTTCACATGTAATATCATATTGGAATTGTTTTGTGAACGACATTGACTGGAACAAGGTTTGGATGATCCTGCTAATCACTACATGGTAAAATTCAAGAGAGACATAAATACGAACTGCGCTTTCTGTGCGGACCACCCAGAGACAGTGTTGCATCAATTTTGGCATTGTCCACATACCAAAAAAACTATGGAAGGATTTCAGCAGATTTATTATTGATTATGTTTTCAAGGACTTTGCTTTGTCGTGGGAAAATGTTGTATTCTGTTTTTACAAAAGGGTCAAAGAAAGAAGAAACGTTTTTTTTTTTCTTATAAATTTATTAATTATTTTGGCCAAAATTTTCAGCCACAAATGCAAATATAGTAACAAAAAACCCAACTTTATCTTCTTTCTCAAAGATGTTGAACAATACATACAGCTAATAGATAAATCTGACAACAAAAACACAATCAAAACCATGAATATATGCTCCTATTTGAATGTTTTTGTTTTAATGTAACCCCTGGCTATGTTATGTTTTCTGTGTGTCTTTGTATACTGTTATTGTATATTTGTTTGGTTGCTAAAGATGTTTAAAAAAAACCTGTCCTTTCCCCCTCCCTCCTCTCAGTACCAAACGACCAAACTGCACACTTTCTTTGCATTTTTTAAATTTCAGAGGTGGGCAGAGTTAGCTCTGAGCAGGGGGTTCACTTACAAGTTTCTGAAGACGTTTACCAGAGATAAATCACAGGAGAGCAAGAACCTCAAACTACCACATTTTTTCATAAAATAAGGAATGAATAACAGGGAAATCACTGGGGGGTCAACAGTTTTATCAAATCAATTTTGAATGTACTATTTATAGTCTGAAAATCCCAAACAATATGACCACCTTCAGTTTACGTCTAATAATTGTTTTTTTTTTCTCTTAATTCAAGAATCAGGGGCTGCACAGGAATTCTTGTCAACATGTGAGGATAAAGATGGACAGGCCATTTATGATCAAACTTCTGCCTTTAATTAATAAACCTTTAATGATAACGAAAAAAATTAACTACAGTGTCTGATCTAGGTAAAACTACAACTATGGCGCGCACTAATGACGTCAGAGCGGGCGACTGTGAGTACCAGAAGGACCCAGTGCATGGTGTCCATGCATGCTTCTTTCTACAGAAACAACAACAGAAACGGATCGGATTAACACTGAAATCTACGGATTATTCCCGTTTAGTAACGTTATTGAGATCTGAGATACGGTAAGTGATTTATCAGTTAACCAAAGATTGAACAAGAAACTATGAAAATGACAGTAAAGAACTGTTTTAATGAAGGTCCTTTAGCGATTTGTGGAGCTTGAAATTCTTGAGTGGTTTTAAACCCCACATCAGTGGCTGTTTTATTAATCGTGTATTATTAAATCGTAACGTCACTTCTGAAACCGTTATTTAAACCGCTGGAGCAGCCAGTGTCAACAAAACTAAACCACTCTTATCAAACTAGGAATGGGCGTTACATCGAGGTTTTTGTTGTGTTTTTAATAATTTATTGATATATTTTCATAGTATAAAGCAATATTTCTTAAACTGATATGCTAACTTGAGTTGGAAAACATGCCGGTCCTAAAGTACATTTAAAAAAAGATCAAATTACAGTTTAGCTGTTCCTTACAATGGCATAATTTTTGGCAAAAATGGAGATGAACAACCCTCAACATCCCCAGCTTCACCAACATTCCATTTTCTACCTTTGATTATGTCATCATCTTAAATTATTAATAGGCTTTAGAAAGATGATGTCATCCTTTAAAGTGTATAAAACATTCCATCCCTGCCTAATATTTTTCCAAAAAATAGTTTTTTTCCTGCTGCCAAAATAAAGGTATGTCTACAAAGTGCAATGGTGACACTAATAATATACAGATATAATATACAGAATAAAATTACATGTTGAGAACCTCATCGTTCACCAGTTGTTAAAGGCACCTGCTGTATTGTGAGAGACATTTTTTGTTTCATACCTACTTTATTTTGAATAAACAGCGCAGCTTGACAGATGAATATTAGATTAAAAGTGTATTGGATTTCTGTTGATATTTTCAAACTCATTGTAGTTGATACTGATGTAACACCTTTTTTTATAGTAACGTACACCAAAGGTCTCCTGTCAAAGAGAGAGGAGCGGGGATTAGACAGTCTGGCAGTTGTTTTATGTTTATGTTATACTTCATGGTGCAGTAGACTATTTTACAGATATTTAAGGCCAACATATGATTATACAGATGATGACACATGAAAGTAATAAATTCCTGTTTACAGTGTACACAATAATGAACATAAACATCTGTAAACTTCCATCCGTTTTCCCTTCAGTTTGCTAACGTACTGATGCTCCCTTTTTCTCAGAGAGATGTCGTGTTTTTCTGCTGATCCAAACTTCTGTCCAGAGTGTGGGAGTGTCCTTCCTCTGCCTGGAGTTCAGGATGTTGTGCGCTGCCCCCGCTGCTCCTTCTCCATCCCTGTAGCAGGTGCCAACAACAACATCTATTTCTTTTTTTAGTACTGTTAAATACTGTGATTTATTCTGAATAATAAATTACATAAAAATTTATTAAAGAATACATGTAGATTAATTGCACTCTGACATTCACATCTTTGTAAACTTCATGAAAATACACGCCGTGAATTCAGTTTGCTCATAATTTTATTATTATTTTATCCGTCTCATAGATCAACATCATCTGATATCAGTTAATTAATACACAGCCTGTCCTGCACGTGTGCCTCTAGTGCAATACAAATGTGCTCACACAGAGAGGTGCAGAGATTCATGTAAACTCCATCCACATCATTCATGTTCTTATGTGCAGTCTTTTCTTTTTAATGCAAATCTACACATCCTGTTCAGGAGCACGCTCTGTTTGATTGTTTCATTAGTGTTATCATTGAATCTACCTGTAACTGTATCATCAATATATATGTGATTAATTGGTAGTGATTGATTACAAATTATTTAGATCAACATCTTCAAGCGATTGAGAGCACTACTTTTTTTTATTTTTATTTTTTTTATTTGTTAAGGCATCTCACACACAGGCAAATTCTCACAGGCACGCTTCTCAGGACTCTCATCAAACACATTAAAGTATACAGATAAATCAGCTGGTTAGACTTTAGAGGTCAAAGGTGACCTTACAGATTGTGAGGCTACTGTAACCTTGTACAATATTGTAGCTCCTGAGGTGAAATCCTTCTTTATGAATGACAAAAACAAATAGAGATAACAGAACACCAACAATCGTTAGTGAGCTCATGAAGGTGAATCTTGCTGTAGTTCTAGTTTATTGATTTTGGCTCTTAAGATCTGCGCTCTAACTTTTCTGTGTTTTACTGTGCAGAGTTCTCTGGTCAGGAAATCCGATCCACAGTCGTTTTTAACTCTGTTGAGCAGTCGACTCTTTCTCTGGACAGCGAGGACTCAGAGCTAAAAGGACCCGTGGTAAGGATGTCAAAATATAGGTTTCTTTTTGGCACCATGTGTTTTAAGACAGCATAATCCTTGTCATTTTAGTAATCAATAGAGTCAAATGTTCCAAAGCTAAAAAAACCTTCAGATTTAAACCAAGAACTCACACATTAATTGCACATTTCCTTCAATCTGGACTAAACATACAGAATGGAAATCTATTTGTGCAATTTAGATGAAGGGTTACAGCCATTTGTGTGCATTTTAGCAGTTGACAACATTAAATCTAATTAGCACCTCTCACCTGTCTATATTGTACAAACCTGTTTCATTTAAATTGCACTAGAAAGTTGGCACTGTTTAAGCCAAACGGTTTATATTTGTGCAATTTAGACATCACATTGCCAAACTGTTTTGACAGAATAGACAGCTGGTGAGCTCTTGTCTAAATTGTTAAATATTTAGTTGAGTCCAAATTGCACAAATACAGTGGCGACATATTTGTGATGAAAGGTATGGGTCATTTTTGTGTTCTTTAGACTGTTGGCAAGGCTTTTTGTCCTAATATGTTTGGTTGAAATTGCACAAAAACATTGGCAGCATTTTAACCAAATGGATCAGAGCAATTCAAGAAAAACTTTGCCAGAGTTTTTCTGCAGCTTCGACATTTGGAGATGGTTTGTCCAAACTGTTCAAAATTAACTTCCTATGTGTCAACGAAAAATTATTAGTATATTTTTTGAATTCTAAAAAAATGTTCATCAAGTATTCATGCAATTTAGACAGCTGGCAACATTTTGTCTAAATTGTAAACACAGTGTCAACCTATTTATAATGACAGGTTCTTTTTAAAGGTGATTTTGTGTACTTTTTCACCATTGGCAATGCTTCCTCCAAATAACGTTTCATTTTTGTTTGGTTTAAATTGCACAAATATGTTTGCTGATTTTGACCAATGTATCCATGGAATATTTTTGCAACTTTGGCAGTTGGAGATGGTTTGTCCAAACTGCACCATCTCGTTTCCTTTGTATTGCACAAATCCAATTATAAAGATAATATAATGAAAGGTTGACAGTTTATCTGGCAACATTTAGGCTAAATGGGGGTGTCATGGGGTGCCATCATTTGTATATTTTAAGTCTTAATTGCTTGGTATTGTGTGAGGATGTATTTGTTGTTGTTCTCTGTATTAATGGGTCAGTGTGCTTCCTGTAGATCGACCGGCGCTGCTCTCGCTGTAACAAAGAGGGGATGATTTATCACACCAGGCAGATGAGGTCAGCTGATGAAGGACAGACGGTCTTCTTCACCTGTATACACTGCAGGTAAACTACATGAACTCACCATGAGACCTGTCTCAGCTGCTGTGGGGTTGTCTTATGATTATTTTCATGTTTTCATTTCAGATACCAGGAGAAGGAAGACTCATGAAGAGATCTTTCAATCATCGTCTTCGTTTTTTTTTTTTCATGCTGCTGATCATTTTTTTGTTCCAACATATTTAACGATGTCTTTCTTCATTGTATCTTTAAAATAAATTTAACTTCAAAAGCTCTGCAACATTGACCCCTATCAGACGATGATTTGTTCTTACTTTGTGAGAGATAGATAGATAGATAGATAGATAGATAGATAGATGGATAGATGGATGGATGGATAGATGGATGGATAGATGGATGGATAGATGGATGGATAGATGGATGGATAGATAGATAGATAGATAGATAGATAGATAGATAGATAGATAGATAGATGGATGGCTAGATGGATGGATAGATGGATGGATAGATGGATGGATAGATAGATAGATAGATAGATAGATAGATAGATAGATAGATAGATAGATGGATAGATGGATGGATGGATAGATGGATAGATAGATGGATAGATAGATGGATATAGTTAGATGGATAGATAGATCGATAGATAGATGGATAGATAGACAGACGGATAGATAGATAGACAGATAGATGGATAGATAGATGATAGATGGATAGATAGATTGATAGATGGATATAGTTAGATGGATAGATAGATCGATAGATAGATGGATAGATAGACGGATAGATAGATAGATAGATAGATAGATAGATAGATAGATAGATAGATAGATAGATAGATGGATAGATAGTCACAGAACAAAGTCATGAAAAAAAAGCCCCAGATTGCAATGATAAACCCAAATCTTATGGTTTCCAGTTCCTGTAATGGATGTGGTTTAAGTGAATGTTAACTCTTTAGAATTCTGAATAACTGATGAACATACATTGTGTTTAGTATGGTGTGTTTGCTGTAGTCTTTTGAAGGGAAATTATTCCTTTTAGTTTGACCATCACACAGGGACTACTTTTCTCTTCCTCTAAACCTCACATCCAGTTGTTTAATAATCAGATACCTGGAGCTCAGACACCATTTATCTCAGATTTCATTAACAGTTCAGTAGTTCATATTGGAAACGGCAGATACTGCTTATCTCTGAGGCTTCCAATAATAAGATGAGGTTTTACTTTGAAAATTCTAATTTATTTACAAAATATGAAATTTACATTTCAAAGTAGAACAGAGCAGTTTGGTTCACCATTGTGTTAAGATCAACACTGATAAAACAGGAGCTGTGATTGGCTGTGAGTGCTGAGATTAATAATATATCACACAATGATATATATTGAAAATAAATCTTCTCTTGGTGTCAAACTTTAGTTCCTTTATAAAGCTTTATTTGAAAGGGAACTGTATGGGGGTCTGAGTGATTGAAGGGGGAAAAAAGAATTCTGTGATGCAGTGACCACCTATAATAGCATATGAGTAAAAAAAAATTGATAGCTGAGATTTTTGGGCCAAATTGGGCCTCTCGTGGCATAAAAGTTGAAACAGGTAATATCAAAATGTGGTGCTTTGGCCTACTGGAGATTTTTGGCCTTCAACTGCATTATTTCTATGGGATATATATGCTAAAATTGCAAGAAACTAGGCAAAATGAAATTTCATTTATAATGTGTGTGCCATCTTGAGTCACTCTAAGTAACATATACATATTTACACTTTTGAATAAATCTCACAAGTGTCCTCTTCATCATTGTACCTTGATCATTCACATAGAACTTGTAGTTACAGAGTTATACACATTCAAAGATGGGCTGGTAATTTCGAGCAGTACCCTTATAAAGGAGGCTAGGGCTTAACAGATTAAAGCACTTGGTAATACATTTGAACATTTAATAGTAGCACATGATAAAACATTAATTAAACCTTAAACAATGACGAAAAACACCCAATGACAGACGCTTGTCATTCAGATGTAGTTTTAATTTGTATCCAGCAGGCGGCGAGACCGCATGTAATTTGTTTTATGATCGCCTGAGGACAAAATTGAAGAAGACAAGGACCAATGGGAGCGTACTTTTCATGTGACGTCACGTAGAAACATGGCGTCTCAGTGACAGAAGCGCTGGATAACAACAATGCCGATGTTTAAATGATAAAGAGGAGTAAAACATCAGGAGTTCATTTTAAAGGTCATATCGATCCTCACGGTAAATATCATGTTTAATACGGAAGCGTTTGAGATTATTTTTAACCTTCTGCGCTGAGAGGGATGTTATAGAAACTGATGTGCAATCTAGGTTGACAACATTAACCATACTGTTAGAAATGAAATGCTATGATACGTTACAGTCTCATAATTTCAATCATCGTTAGTGAAAAAGTGTTAAAGCTTAAGCAAATTACAGACCTAAACATTTTTACAAAAGCCTCGAAAAGCGGGCCAAGTTGTGCTAAACATCCCCAACTTTTCCATACAGAAACGTTAAACAAAGTATGCCAATGTTAGATGTCTAGGACTTCAATTACTGATATTTTTTGTTTGTGTTCTATTGTAGTTGTGGTTTGTGCTGTGGTTTAGGGATGTATACTCTTGATTCAAGAGATCAATAGACATTATCCGGATCTGCTGTTCATGATGTGATTTATCTCAACTTTGAATCATTTTATGATTATATTATTGACGTCATTCTGTGTAAAGTTTATGATTCTTTCTTTTCTATTCCCTGACCATGGAAATTGATAATATCTAGAACTGTTAGCTTGAATGCATTTATCCCAGTGGAGTAATGGTAACTTCGGTTGTGGGAATACTCTGAATTTATCCCCCATCCACTGATCTATATAATTGATATAATTGATTAATATAATTAATTGTCCAGGTCTGTGCCAGGCCCATGCCCCACCTCACCAGGTATCCTCGAGAAAAGCATCTGATGTCCCAAGCATGGCCATAAGCCCAGCCTCATATGCCTATGCAACATCTGGCTCCTCAAGGCAAGAGACAATCTATTTTGACCAGAGTCAGCCTTCGTGTGGAACCTCAGCTGCAATTTCAGAGTTGTGACCAGAAGCTGCTTGTCGCAAGTAAAGAGCTGGGCACTCCCCTGCAATCCTAGAGCATTCCTCCAGTATTTGCCCATAAGTACATAGTCAATCTCCTTCTTTTTAATGCCATCATTGGTATAGCAAGTCAAGGGCCATGAATCAGGTTTCTGGAACCAAGATTCAGCAATCCTCAAGCTTCGACTGCTGGCAAAGTCAAGGAGCATTTAGGAGCTTTCATCTCGTCCAGAGCCGTGTGGACCCAACACATGCCTTGTCTTTGCCAGTAGTAGCATTGAAGTCACAAAGGATGACCAAGATATGCCCTCTATGGTCTGAACCTACCACTTAGTTGAGCTGGGTGTAAAATGCTTAGTAAACGCTCACTGACAGGCCTTACTTCTGATATCAAGGGGGCCAGTCAGCTTGCCAGCGCCATCTCCTCAGTGTGGCGTCCATTAGTGTGGCCAGACCAGTAATGGGTGTACCCACCCACACTAGTCTTGCCAGTGCCAGGGCGCCTCAGATCAGACAAGGCAAAAACAGCAGTCCCAAGCCGAGCCGGCTCCATCAACATCCATCAACATCGCAGGCATGCGGGAGCCCTCCTAGAGAGATGTCACGTTGCAGGACCCATCCTCAGGTTTAGAAGAACCGGTCAATGACACCTCAGCACCACCAATATTCATTGTAACTAACTGATATTTGCTGCACAGGGATTTCCTCCTTATCTGGCAACAAGGGTTCCAAGGGTTTTGCCACACTGCTTTTGTGTATCGTTCAGCTCATCTAATGGCTGTGGCATCAGGAGTACTTTCCCTTTGCAGATCTTTCATTTGTTGTAGTTTAAGGGCAGGAGAATTCAAACCCTGTGCCCCGAGGTCTTGGAGACAAGGGACGCCAACCACCTTTAAGCTACATAGCAAGTGCCTTGACCACGTGACCATTGCAAAACAGACTTTTTGCAGATTGAACTGTTGTTGATAACTATATCAAACACCTACTAGGTATTGCTACACCTATTATCAATATCTTTTATTTTAAACCGGAAATATATCCAAGTAAAAAAAACAAAATGGTATTGTGACCGTCCTTTAAAAGCAAATGCACATGTCAACACCTGAATTTAACAACCAAATATTGGTTGTTATCATCATTAAACAGAGTACAGTGTAAAATAATGATTTGACACTGTCCTTATAGGGCCTCGAGTTGAAGGAAATTTGATATGATCCCTGGTGGTATGTTCACTGACCACACTCTGTCCTGCTGCAGACGATGAAGCTTCGTGTTCAGCTGCAGTGTAAAAACCTTCATGAATATCTGAGAGAGCTGAGTCCAGACGTCCTCGACCGGCTGTACAACCATCCCGCCACATGTCTTGCCGTCTACAGGTACATTGTAAAGACAGACCATTTTTTATATGACGACTATGTCCTTTAATGCTATTATGCTTATGTGCAGACAACTGTGTGGTATAACGTTATCGTGTGTATATGCAGATGACTGTGTGGTTCACCATCATTGTGTTTATATGTAGAGGACTTTATGGTCAAGTAATTATCTTTATATGCAGACACTGTGTGATATAAAGTTATGTTTATATGCAGAGGATTGTCTGGTTTAACATTATATTCATTTTCAGATGATTTTGTGGTTAAAAGTTATAATCTTCATATGCAGACGACTGTGTTTTAAAGTTAGGTTTATATGCAGATGATTATGTGGTTTAATGTTATTATGTTTATGTGCAGATGTTTGGTTTAACATTTTTGTTTATAGGCAGAAGACTGGTTTAATGCTATGTTTTCTGTAGACGACTGTCTGATTTAATGTTACTGTGTTTATGCAGATGACTGTTTGTTTAAATGTTTTTTTTTTTTTTTATATGCAGACGACTGTGTGGTTTAACATTATTGTGTTAATATGGAATGACTTTGTTGTGTAATATTGTATTTATTACGATTGATGTCCCAAAGGGAGCTCCCGTCCTTAGCGAAGAACTATGTGATGAGGATGCTGTTCCTGGATCAGCCGCTCCCTCAGGCTGCTGTCGCCCTGTGGGTGAAGAAGGACAGCCAGAAGTGAGTTATGTCTTCATAACCTTATGCCATTCATCATTCAGTACATACACAAAGTTCATCCACAGTTATAGCTCAGTTAGGGCTGGACTCAACTGGACTGCTGTCCTTGTTCCAGTTTACAAGCAGTGGGGAAAAATCGATTTATTGTTGGGAGCATGCCTCACTCCGCTACACTAATGGAGCACAGATTTGAAGGCTGACATTCCATCCCATTCACAAAGTCTTTCAGGGAAAGTTGCTGTTTATACATCTGCAATTTATTTAATATATATTGTGTCTGTGTATGTGTTTGTGTTTGTGTTTGTATGCAGGGATCATGATGATTGTGTCTCAGTGTTAGCAGGACTACGTCTGTGGCACAGCCAGCAGCTGCAGGGCGGTCTGCAGGGATACATCCTGAACCCTGTGTTTAAAGAAAACCTGAGGATTGCTCTGCTTGGAGGGTACAGAAAACAGCTAAACACAAACTCACACAAACTGTATATACTTTTTGTGGCAGTGGTATCAAACAGGTTTTAGTAATGTTTTTTCTGCTAGTTATTTTCTACTAGAATCCCATCAGTTTATTGTTCTGGTATTGTGACAACAATTAAAGAGATTAAAGATGAAAAATTAGATTCTAAATATAATATTTGTAAAAACACTAAAATAAATTGCTAAATGGAAACATTCTTAGATGATGCAAAATGTAATAAATGCAAAAAAAAAGTTCATAAAAATGCCAAAACATTCAAACAAATAAAAAGATATAAAGAAAACACTTTAAATGTTTTACTAACTTAACAAAAAAAAATAGAAATTCAAAACTTTCTTTTAAATTCAAGAAAGATCTCATAAAACACATCTTTTCACTCTTTGATTGATTTCCATTTTTTAAATTTTAAGATATTTAACACTTTCTATAGTTTGAAGTCAAAATTTCCTCCTCCGTTTTTTAAAAAAGGGGCAAAGCGTGGGCAGACGAGGGTGCCACTCTGGGCCCAGATCGCCATGCTCGGGACATTGAGAGTCTGGACCGCTATGCCATGGAGCGCTGGGAGGTCATCTTGCACTTCATGGTGGGTTCGCCGTCCGCTGCCGTCAGTCAGGACCTTGCTCAGCTGCTCGTTCAGGCAGGACTCATGAAAAGGTACGTCACAGGTACAGGTGATGGTTTGAATCGCCTGGAGTAGACCTATGGGTAGAGCATGCAGAGTTAAGCATCAATAATAGTTACCTAATGCTGCATTGCCCATTAATCTTTCCTTTTTTCACTTGAAGCTGTCTTTTCTTCTTCTCTGGTTTTCAGCGAGGCAGGAGAGTCTCCGTACATCACTTCTGCTGGTTTCCAGTTCCTCTTACTGGATACAGCCTCTCAGCTCTGGTATTTCACCCTGCAGTACCTCAAAACTGCACAGGTAACTATTAAACAGACCTTCCAAAGCCGATATATTGCCCAGTTTCATGTCTGTCATGAGGTCCGTCCATCCTGGTCAGAGAATGATCTGACCAATCAGCATTTGAGCAGAAAGAGGCAGTAGCTACAGATGTGGTTTAGATAAAATTACTGCAAGCCTGTAAACGAGGGCAGCCGGTGAAGAGATTAGCGAGATGCAGCTGTAGCAGAGATTTAATCAGATCTGGACAACATTTCTTTATTAAAAGAAGAGAAAAAAAACGCTGAAAGATTTTTCTGGGTCGTAAAGATGCTTTTGCTCTTCCCCTAACAGGCTTCAGCAAGAGCTTAATTGTCTACCTGGTTCCACTGATAGTGAAGAATCCTGGATTGACATAAAATGGCTGCTCTGATTGCCCATAATGAATGTGACAGACTGAACATTCATCCAATCAGCTTCTGACATTTATTTTGAAAGGTTTTGTCCTTCCCAAACACTGTCTATGGGTCTGTTAGCCCTGATGAAGACCTACTTAGTGGAAACACTGGCTTTAAAAAAAAAAAAAAAAAAAGTTGATTATAATAAAGGCTTTTAAAGTATTTCCTTCTTCATTTTTTACATTATCATATTTGGAGTTCCTGGTTTCCTCCATCAATGGGAAATGTGAAACAGTCTATCTGTTGTGTCAGGCTAAGGCTCCATTCACATTGATGATGCCCTATATCCATACCATGTACCAGTTCTTGCACTCAGGTAGAATGTTACTGTGTCTAACTGTGACAGAATCAAGGATGTGCACAAAGAACTCATATTAACCAAACCACAATGGACTTTTGGAGTCAAAAAAGCTTATAAGCTTCATCCAAAATCCAAACACTTGTTTTTATGTTCCCCTTCTCTCTTTTCCAGTCCAGAGGGATGGACCTGGTGGAGATTTTGTCTTTCTTGTTCCAGCTCAGCTTCTCCACTCTCGGCAGGGTCAGTTTCCCTCGCTTTGATTTTGTTTGTGATCATATCAAAACAACACTGTCAGTTCGCTTTGAGTCTCTGTGTATTGATCATTTCCTGCTTGTGTTTCAGGATTACTCTGTGGAGGGGATGAGCGAGTCTTTACTCACCTTTCTGCAGCACCTTCGAGAGTTTGGACTCGTCTTTCAGAGAAAGGTGAGACACAGATGAGAAAAGGGAGGATAAAACCTTGATATACTGTCAGCATCTGGGTGATTTCACCTTAAAATGATGAGAAACTGAAACAGGAGAAACACGGCTGCAAAACACACAAGTAGCTGATGAAATAAAGGAACTTGGATGGTAGAAAAACAGCAAAATGTACAGGTGAGTGATCGGGTCAGGCATTAAAATATAAGAGGACGTTTTTTCATTCCCCTCTTCAAAAAGTCAAAATGTTCAAATTCAGATAACTTTATCTGCTAGGAACTTTGCGTAAAAGCATCAGTGCATATACACTCAACATACAGTGACAGCACAGAGCCTTAAACTTCATAATCTCTCATCACTGATCTACACACAGAAATAAGATTTTTTTTTTAAACTCAGGTATGCGTGGATCACATTACAGCCAGTGGTACACGTTCAGTAGTTGGCTTTAGAGAAGACCAGAGAATGATGCAAGGATATCTGTGCTGGCAAAGCTATATGTATGTTTTTTGTTTTTTGCCAGATTGGCCTGAAATCATTTCAAGATTTCATTTATCATGTTTAAAGCATCTTCACACACAGGCAGTGGTGCTACTGGAGGAGAAACACATTAAAAAACATGCGCTCATTACATGACACCATCTTCAAGACTGTAATCAAAGCAATATTATCACTATTTTTTTGATACCCGGGATACATTATTATCGATTATCGCCCATTTCTAATCTATAGAAAAATGAAGTAATATGAGTCTGAATATCCATGGACATATCCATGGACAACAGCTCATCACATAACATGCAGGTGAGCTTCATATACAAAAACATGCATGATTGTATATTGTGATGATGTATTTGGTTGTAACACTCATCATTTCACTCATTAATATTTTTATGTATTTATTTATTTTTTATTTATTTAACCTTTATTTAACCAGGAGAACAACCTCATTGAGATTAAACATTTCTTTTTCAAGAGTGTCGTGGCCAAGACAGCAGCAGCACAATCAAAGTTAAAGACAAAAAAAACGAGTAAACATACAAGTAAAATGTCAAACAACAGCACACTGAAAGAGAAAGCAGCAAGTAATAGTTTAAACCAGCTACGATCAAACATATCATTCAAAACATTTGCAGACAGATCTGAGTGCCTCCAAGTCAACCAACCTCCTCTTAAAAGCTTCCAGTGAGACCAGTTCACTAAGTTTTAGGTCTTTCTGTAAGTCATTCCAGGCAAAGGGAGCAGCAAATTTAAAGGCCTTTTTACCCAGTTCATATTTGGGTTGACCACTAGTTGATTCATACCTGTTTGATGGACAGAAATCATAGTTACGCTTCAAAGGCCTCCCTTGTCTCTTGCTGCCTTCACAGAAAACTTTGTATACATGAAGAACGATGAACAGACTATCGCCACCTTGTTCTCCATTGTTTTGATTTTTACTGTGCTCGCTTCTACAAGGAGGCTCCATGAGATGACATCGGTACGTGACGTATCCATGCTCAGATGTTTAGAGCAGTGTGAGTGCAGGCCAAAAGGGGCACTGGGCCGGGGGTTAATGTGCTTTAGCACGATATGAGTACAGGTTGCCTATTGTGAGTGTGCCCTTAGATGAGCTGAGGTGACTGTTGACTCAAACTGTTTGGCATCTCACTGGCCATGAAAGAAGACCCAGAGGATCAGGTGTGGGTTTGTGTACAGCTGCAGCAGTTTATCACCTTTCAGGTGGGGTTAAACAGCAGTAGATGCACTAGAAAAGTCCTCAAAGACCAGTGTGATTAAGGACTATTCAAATGTGTGAAAGTTTCATGCAGCAAGTTGAGAACAGCATAATCCACACTCCTGTGCAGTTTGTAGGCAAACTGAAGGGGACACGCCAGGATACTGACAACCTCCTGAGGCTGGAAAAGAACCAGCGATAGAATGCCACAGGTCGATAATCATTAATATAGGTTGGATTGGTCTTCTAGGCTTCTGGACAGACAACAGCAGATTTCCAGAGTGATCAGACAGAGTGTTCAGCCAGGGAGCAGTAAAAGAAAGAGCAGAAAACACCAGACAACTGACTGCAGCAGACTTTCAGCGTCTGATCAGGTCCTGGAGATTTATTTGGTTTTATACTTTGTTGAGAAATACAGTGACATGCTGAGAAAAAAACGACGTGACCAAGGTGTATTTGTGAAGAATAAAGAAGAAACATTGTCTAAAGGTAGAAATGTTGAGATAAAATTGACAACTTCTGATAGAAAAGTTGAAATTTTTTTTTTTTCAAAGTTTAAATTTCAGAAAAAAGTCAAAATGTCAATCAGGTTGTATTCAAAAAGGTTTTGAATAATTTATTGTTCATGTTGATTAGATAGAGGTCTCGGAGTGTGTATCAAATATGATACAACTGGCTTTAATGGGAGTCAAAAGGTCCCAGAAAAAAGCTAAGATATGAAGAAATGTCAAAATGTAGAGAAAAAAGTCAAATATTAAGAAAAAGGTTAAAATATTAAGTAAAACAGTTGATCATTTAAGTAAAGATGTTGAAAATGTCTCAACAAAATGTTTATTTATCAGGAAATATAAGTTGAAATGCCAAGAAAATAGTTAAAATGTTGAGAAAAGAGTGTTTTTTTTTTCAGTTGTGATTTGAACATTCTGCCTTTTTTTTTTTTTTTTTTAAGTTAATTGACTTTTTCTTGGAGTGCATTGTGAAAATCAATTCTCCTCCGTTCTTTTGGCCTTGTCCTCCTGCCTGACCCTTACACTCTAGGGTTAAAAAGGTTTAAATGGGGGCGCTGATTTGGCTCGTTGGTGGAGCAGGCACCCATGCTAAGGTTGCAGTTCTCAATGCACTGGTCTTGGTGCTGTTTGTTACATATCTTCCCCCATTTTCTCTCCCCATATTTCCTGTCTCTCTTCAGCTGTCCCATCAGATTAAAGACAAAAGCCCCCCCCCCCCAAAAACAACAAAAAATCTCAAAAAAAGGTTTGAATGCTCGTGGTTCTAAAATGTTTTCTGTGTTTCTGTCATCAGAGGAAGTCAAGGCGGTACTATCCCACCAGGCTGGCCATCACACTGGCAGCAGGGGTCACCAACTCCTCCTCCTCTTTGTCCTCCTCGTCCTCCTCATCATTGGCCTCCTCTCCTGGTACAGGAGATGCAGGCTTCATTGTGGTGGAGACAAATTATCGAATCTATGCCTATACCAGTACGTCTGAACAGTTGAAGCTCTGCGGGTTGCATGTAGATAAACAAATGTATATACCACAAACCTCATGTTAATTTCTCCCTGTTTATGCTCATGCCTCCCCTCTCTTCTCCAGACTCGGAGCTCCAGATCGCTCTCGTGGCTCTGTTCAGTGAGATGTTGTACCGTTTTCCTAACGTGGTTGTGGCTCAAGTCACAAGGGAGTCGGTGCAGCAGGCCATCGCCAACGGCATCACAGCTCAGCAGGTACTCAGACTCAAAATACTGCAAAAAATAAAAACTCTCCTGTCAGTCACCAAATCCTGTTTAACAGACCAGTGTTTCATGGCTTAAACAGCACTGTGCAGACATGCCTGTTTTACTTCCTTTTGTCTTTACACTTGCACACATAACTAATCAAAGGCAAATAACTCAATATTTGCAACAGTCTTCTCTCTGCTAAGAATTTAAATGTGGAAATGGTTGGATATCAAGTCCTGTTTACTGGTTTTAGAATTTATTAGTTCTTAAATATATATGTGTGAGGATGCTGATTGTAATGATGAGAACTCTGTACTGTAAAATCTGAATTATACTCTAAATCTTATCATTATACAGCAGGACAAAATATATAATATGGAGGTAGTTTATACAGCAAAAAAACGCCCCCTACTATGGTTCAGTCTCCAGGTCACAGAAGCAACAAAAATAAGATATTTAATATTTTCATTTTGAAAAGTAGAATTTATACATCTGTGATATCTAACTTTAATATGATATTGTCACAGTGCTTTACATTCAGGTTATTATATAATCAGTGTTCTTTACAATGAGCTTTTAAGATAACAAGTGTGTTTTGCCTCTTATAAGAAGCAGCATGTAAACAGGAGAAGGCCAGCCTAAAACTGTCTCAGATTGAGAAGAGAGTGGCTGTGATAGCTCGGTTATTATTATTAATGTAGGGAGGTAGACAATGATAAGCCAGTTTACGGTGGATAAACTGTTCTAGAGAGATAAACCGCTCTCTTCTGACTGTTCATGAGACTTGAAAAGATATTTGGGACTGAACTGTCCAATAGGCTATAAAACAAATAAAACATTTATTATGTTTGTTTCTAATCTGAATAGCTCTCATGGCAATCATAGTAGTTTTAATTCTTACATTTTAAATCACTGGATAAGCTCTTGTCTCTGTCTAATAGCCTCCAGCCATTTGTCCACACAAAAGTACACATAGCCAATTAGAAAAATTATTTATGTCTCCAGACATGCTTATGATCAAAAGCAAAATTATTTTTTTGTGTTCATTTATGGTCGGCTTTTAAACACCTTCCAGGTTAATACAGTTGAATATTTTGGAGTAAAACACTCCTCCTCTGTCTCCTATTTAAGGAGCTAAACGTTTGATTTGATTCCTCTCAGAGTTTCATTCTTTTCCTCTGAGAAACTACACTTTTTTTGCTTTAATCTCCCAAGATGTTTTCCAAGTGACCATATAGTGTACACTAGAACTTTGATAATTACTGTCGGTCTATTGTATTGTTAAAATGAATTGATAAAGAAACTGTCGTTCATCAAAGATAACAAATAATGATAAAATCAGCTGAGGGCGTGTGCTGATCATTATCATGTAAAAAGAAATATTGCTCACATGGATTGTCAGAGGTTTGGTGTAATGTGAAATACATTTTAAATGTAATATCAAATCTAACACCACCAGCTGTACAGCAAATCTATACTGAGTTGAAAATATTCACATACTGAGCATATCCACTGCCCATGTTCAGATTGATAAATGCAGATCTGGGCATGGAAATTCATCTACACCCCAGATTTCTGCAGTACACACATTTGAGAAATGAGGGCCATGACTCTAGCCTCTGCAATCGCTGGCACAGCATCATTAAAAAGTGCCAGCAGCCGTCCCAGAAGCCACTTGCAAAACGCGATTAATGGGGGGTGAATTTTTCACCATTTCAGGTCTTGTGTAAAGTGTGATGGTAGCGGCTGCATTTTTAGCTGTGATGGCACGTCTCAGCATTTTCCACTGGCATCCTGATCACATGGGTATAAGGGATCCAGCCAAGTTTTAAACTGTTTTTAGTTGTCATTTACTTGTTCAAAATAAAGACATCAGTCAATCAAAGTGCACCTTATACAATGGATTTTCATTAATAGAGCATCTAGATTCAGACGACTTCTTGTAAATCAAAATATATCCCCATCTATTAACAGTTTCTTACTTGTTAGTGTCGTGGCTTCTAAGCCTTTATTCCATTGAGCCACCCTCCCCAAAACCCCCAGGATAAAGGGGATTATTGCTGACAAAAATCAACACCAATTTTGACTGTTTCAATGATAAACCCTCAGAAAATTGATCCATGTGTTATTCTCACCAAGACCTTTGGATACTGTCTAAAAAGTGTTTTGTTGTAATTTTAGTTGATATGTGCAAATAATTTTGACAATCTCAGACAAAGCCTTAGGGGGTCCTGGACCCCAGGTTGGTTACCAGTGTGTTATTAGATATTTATTTAAGTACATTCAATTAAGCTTGATTTAAGATATGTTAGATCTTGTGTATATTTTAAGCTGGTTAAAATATGGGTACAGAGAAACTATGTTTTACACATTTTTAATCTTCTAGATTATCCACTTCCTGAGGACCAGAGCTCACCCAGTCATGCTCAAACAGGTACGTTACCTCCGTCTGATCCTCCAACAGTTCGATATGGTGATTATGAATGGCTTTAACATCTTTATTGAACATAATGACATGAGATTGTTATGATTGTCTTTCACAATTTAACACATCTGCCCGTTGTCTTCTCTGCATGTTTCAGACTCCGGTCCTTCCTCCAACCATCACAGATCAGATCAGACTGTGGGAGCTGGAGAGAGACAGACTGCAGTTCACTGAGGGTCAGACTCATTTATTTATTTTTAGAATTACCTTCATACAGTGCTGTGTATTAAGTAAGAGGTTTAAAAAAGGCTTAGAAATGTGTTTTATCTGAAACATACGCATTTATGAAATGAAAAATCAAACAATATTGACTCCTGTTTGATACCACGGCAAGTAAAATAGAAGTCCTACACATCCTTTTTTGGATACTCTTTATTTGTGAGTTTTTACATTTATAAAGCAAAGGTGTTACACCAACGCACATCAACAGAGATGAAGAGAACATTCAGGGTGGCCTGCATGAGTTGAAATAATAATCACACAGTCAGGACATTTGTTGTTTTAATAAAAATAGAATATGCAGACTGTCTGCAAAGTTATTACACTGTACAAATAACTTTGCAGTGTTTCAGTACCGGTATGTTAGCAACAAATTTGTGCAAAGTAGAGGGTATCCTCTGTAGTGATACAGCCCTTTAAGCTCTGATACCAATCGGATATCTAGACTTTGGGTATCTGCTGATACTGATCTAACGTCAGTGCTCAGTTAATGACTGTTATTACTCCGCATAGATTTGCCTCAGATATCAGCCCCATAAATACTGGCACATTATTGCCAATGCCTGATCTAGCTAATTCAGTCTGGATCAGACGGATGTCTAAGACAAGGATCAGCTCAGCCTGTCTCTAGATCTCTCTCTTCTTCTCTTGCAGAACCTTTTGGTTGCAATAGGGGTGATTGTATGGTTTAAAAATAAGGTATCAAAAAGTGCTGACAACTTAAAGTCCTTCCAGACTTTTCTGACAGGAAGACATTGGTTTTGTTGACATCAGTCATCAGAGGAGCTCAGTCGTTTTACCAAAGAAGTGCTGACCTTCACCTCTCTTATGTGTTGTGTTTTCTTTCCTTCAGGTGTGCTGTATAATCAGTTCCTGTCCCAGGCAGACTTTGAGGTGCTCAGAGACCGAGCTCAGGTTTGATTTTTTTTCCACTTTTTTCCACTGGATTTACATGGACTTAGGAATCTTAATGAGCTTTATCTTGTTTGATCATATATGGTAAGGTGTTTTCAGATGATATCTATGGTGTCTATTTTAGGACATCCTTATCTCAGAATCACCTGTCAGATCTCGGATTAAAAATCATCAGGTCTCAGGAAAAAAAGGCATCAGGTCTTAGTAAAGAAAGCGTTAGTTAACAGTGAAAAAAGGGACAGATACTTGTGCTGAAGGGGTCAAGTTTTATGAAACAAGGAAGAAAAACATATTTATTGACATGTTTATTGATCATAAATGTGTCAGACATGGAATATTATATATCATATAGGATTTTATATCATTTAGGATTTATAAATACATTAGCTATAGTTCAGTGAAAAATATTCATCAAGCCAGATGAAAATCATTCTGATCAAAGATTAACTCCGACCTTTCAATCTTTACACATTATATTAAAGTTCTGTTTAATGACTCTACGGCAGTAAAGCTCTCGTTCCTGCTGCTGCACTTCAATGTTTTTGTTCTTGTTGTTAATGTTTTAGTTGTTGAGGTTTTTATTGTCATTGTGTTTCAGGGTCTGGGCTGTCTGGTATGGCAGGATGTTGCCCACAGGGTGATGGTGGTGACGCCTCAGGGACACAGCGAGGTGAAAAGGTTCTGGAAACGACAAAAGACTCACACGTAACACGAAGATCAGATGCTAAGACTCACTTTAAACACAAGAACTACAACTGTACTCTCACATCACACAAAGACGTGAGACGACTTATGTAGTACGAGGGGGGCAGCAGACAGTAACAGTAATGATCACTGTTAGGATGAGGAGAGGATTCAGTTCTTTTGTATATTTCTGATGATGATTCCATGTGTTTTGGATTAAATGTTGAGAAGATGAACACAAACTTCTCTGCTTGTTCGTCATCTTTAAGTATACAGTATGTAGCTGTGTTTCTGTTGTAGGACCACAATGATCAATGATATCCTTCCAATGATAGTTTTAGACTGGTATTTCAGAATCTTTGACATATTTTGAGAACTGAAGGATGCATTGGTTTAAAATTGTTTGAATGTCTGCTGTAGACAAATTAACCCTGCTGCAGGTTATTTGGCTGTAATGTCTTGCAGCATAATCCTTGATTGATCATTTTTTTAACATGTTGTCATATTGCATTTCTTAAAGCAAAAGTTGATCAACTTTTTATGCAAGTTGCAACAGATATACAGCTTTCAGTGCACAAAAATATCTATTGTATTTAATTCTGGGCAATATTTTGTAAAATTAAGAGCAACTAGTTAAAAAAAGTTTGAATGTCTCCGATATGCAAGCTTCCTTAACATAAAAAAATCACATAAGGTGTGAGAAATATCTCATTTTTGATGTCCAGTCAACCCGTCTCCATAGTGAACTTTAATTCCCTTACAGCTGCTGGCTATTTATGACTATTAGAGCCACTCTAAGAAAAGAGAAAATTGAACAGAATCTGTTAATTTTTAAGGAATTTAAAAATGATTCAAGTTTAAAAAGCATAAATCTACAAGAACGAAAACTTTGAATTTTTGAGAATACAAAGTTGAAAATAGCCAATTGTGGGCAATAAAGTCTTACCAGTCAGAAGTGTTTGCCTTACACTGTTCCTGCAGTTGAGAGCCTGATGAAATTATACTTTAACTAGGACTGATCATTATGGAAACTGTGGTTTTAGCCTGAGTCATCACATTATCATCAGCATCTGGACTTAAGAGACATTTCTGTAATTTAGGGCTCTCCAACTACTGTTTTCACAAATCCCCTGACTTTTCTCACAAAAAACTTTGATTTTCTTGAAAATGAAAATGAATAGCTAATGACTCCTTTGCAGCATCTCCATTTTTAAGTAGCAGCAGCAACTTGGTCTGTGAGGACTTTTGAACTGGAGAGTTGCTGGTTCAAGTCCCAGTCAGACCAAGTCAGGAAATGTGATCTGGTAGCTGGAGAAGTGCCAGCTCATTTTCTAAGTACTGCTGTGGTGCCTCATGGGAGGACTCTGAACCTCCAACAGCCTGGATGCTTCTTTATTTTCTGCAGCTCCTGTGATGCCTTCACCAGTGTGTCTGTATGATCCTGTTTGTGCATATATTTCAGCTATGTGTAGGGCATTCAGCCTTTTTCCTAAAATTGTATTTGTTTTTACCAATGAAAAACAACACTGCTTATTCATTCCCTTGTTCACTAAATAGCCTCAAACTTAAAATTCAGAAGCAAAGCAGGCATCTGCTCTGGGGCCCTAGACCACTAGGGGGCCCCAGAGAACTGTGAAATTTCCATCTACAGCAGTGGCTAAATGTGCAAAGTTTGCAGTGACAGTAGGAAACCCCCCTAAAAGGGCCCCATAAGTCTTTCATTGTGCTGCTGAGCATCACATGGATTATTCCCATGAAAACTGAAGTATTCTGATGAAAGTAACCAGAGACAGAATAAAGAGGAATCAATATCCACTTTGTCCACCGAGGAGTGAATAAAGAGAGGGCAAAGAAGATAGCTAGTTAAACAGAATTTAATCTTTATTATTAGTTCTTTTGACTTTAATTATATATTTTGAAATTTTGTTTTAAAAATCTTTTTCAAGTTTTGAAAATACATTTTTGCCTACACCCCCAACAATATTCATTTTGGCAACTATATTAGATTTAGTCTTAGTCTTTATCTTAGTCTAATATTTATTTGGTTTTTGTCACATTTGAGTCATTTTTAACCTTTTTAATTTTAGTGAAGTTTTTGTCAAATTTTAGTCATTTTGAGCCTGTTATGGTTTTTTGTCACATTTGAGTCATTTTGAACCCTTTGTAGTTTTTGTCACATTTTAGTCATTTTGAGCCCTTTATAGTTTTAGTGTAGTTTTTGTCACATTTTAGTCATTTTGAGCCTGTTATAGTTTTTGTCACATTTTAGTCATTTTTAACCTTTATAGTTTTAGTGTAGTTTTTGTCACATTTTAGTCATTTTGAGCCTGTTATAGTTTTTGTCACATTTTAGTCATTTTGAGCCCGTTATAGTTTTTGTCACATTTTAGTCATTTTTAACCTTTATAGTTTTAGTGTAGTTTTTGTCACATTTTAGTCATTTTGAGCCTGTTATAGTTTTTGTCACATTTTAGTCATTTTTAACCTTTATAGTTTTAGTGTAGTTTTTGTCACATTTTAGTCATTTTGAGCCCTTTATAGTTTTAGTCTAGTTTTTGTCACATTTTAGTCATTTTGAGCCCTTTATAGTTTTTGTCACATTTTAGTCATTTTGAGCCCTTTATAGTTTTAGTGTAGTTTTTGTCACATTTTAGTCATTTTGAGCCCGTTAAAGTTTTTGTCACATTTTAGTCATTTTTAACCTTTATAGTTTTAGTGTAGTTTTTGTCACATTTTAGTCATTTTGAGCCCTTTATAGTTTTAGTCTAGTTTTTGTCACATTTTAGTCATTTTGAGCCTGTTATAGTTTTTGTCACATTTTAGTCATTTTGAGCCTGTTATAGTTTTTGTCACATTTTAGTCATTTTTAACCTTTATAGTTTTAGTGTAGTTTTTGTCACATTTTAGTCATTTTGAGCCCTTTATAGTTTTAGTCTAGTTTTTGTCACATTTTAGTCATTTTGAGCCCTTTATAGTTTTTGTCACATTTTAGTCATTTTGAGCCCGTTATAGTTTTTGTCACATTTTAGTCATTTTGAGCCCTTTATAGTTTTAGTGTAGTTTTTGTCACATTTTAGTCATTTTGAGCCCGTTATAGTTTTTGTCACATTTTAGTCATTTTTAACCTTTATAGTTTTAGTGTAGTTTTTTGTCACATTTGAGTCATTTTGAGCCCTTTATAGTTTTAGTCACATTTGAGTCATTTTTAACCTTTTTAGGTTTAGTCACATTTTAGTCATTTTTAACTTTTATAGTTTTCTTCCATTTTTAGTCCGTAAAATGTTAGTGTTTACTTTGAGTAAAGGCATTTATTTTCTTTGAAGTTTTTGTGGCCAAACTGTAACATTACTATAGATTTAAAACAGTCATATTAATACACAATCAATACTTTAACTGATTCAAAATGTACTGATAAAAATATTGACAAAGCTGAAATTCACACTGAAGAAATAGAATTGATTTTGAACTTTCAACAGTCCACCTCTGACATTTAAGTCTCCTTGATGAAAAAACTCTTACTTTTTGTCAGAGTTTTTATCAGCAAAACTTTTTGGAGGATTAAGGCCTATGGAAAAAGAAACATTTACTTGAGATGCAAAGCTTTTTCCCCAATTTTGAGAAGAAATGTAGAATGCTGAGATTAAAGTCAGAATTTTTACTTTTATATCAAAATATGGAAAAATAGCATCTCAATTTTTTCCACTGAATTTTTTTGGCATGTCTTGGTCGCTTCTACATGGAAGAAAGTTGGTCAAATAACATTTTAGTTTTAGTTGACAAAATTACCACTTAGCCCCAACAAACTCTGGGAACATCACTGACAAAACTCAGAATTCAACAAACTTGAATGAAAAGTTTTGGAAAAAAAAGGTTAATAATTTTTCTCTTTTATTTTCTATTTAGTTGTGATGGAAATCAAACTAATTATTTTCATTACTATGAAGAAACTAATCGTTTCAGCACCAACCAATACAAACACAAATATTTCTCCATTTAATGAATAATAAAAACAAATTTATACGAAGATAAACGGATGGACAGGTGGATAAAATGAGCCCGGTGGGGTAGAGTAGAGCAGAGGAGCTTCCCTCCTGTCATCAAGAGCAGAGAGTGAGTGTGGCAACAAGGCTACGAGCTGGCTAAGGCTAGCATTAGCATTAGCCACATAATGTTATTTAAACAGCGGCATAGTCGGACATGCTAACACTTCATTAACAGCGCTTAAGCCCGTTTGTCCTGCAGTATCAACACGGACCCGGAACCGCACTAACCTGGGAGATAAACGCCTCAAAACCGACGGCGAGACCTCAGGCCGGAGATGGAGCCGGGGACCTCACGTGAAACCACGACCACCGCGGGGATCACTAGCCCGGCCGGCCTGCGAGAGGAGACCCCGGGGGAAGAGGCGAGAGGTGGAGCAGGGAGCACGGGGATGCTGAGGCGGAGAGGGAGTGAAGGAGACACCGAGGAGGAGGTGAAGGAACAGGAGGAGGCTGAAGGAGATGCTGGGAGTCAGAATAAAGCCAGAGAGGAGGAAGAGGAGGCTGGGAAACATGAGGAGGAGCTGGACCCCAGAATACAGGTTATTATATTGACTTATACCGAATAATCAAAGTACAGGTTATGGTTTAGAAATATGGACTGGAATATGTAGCAACAAATTCAGGCATGTTTTATAACTATACAGGCATTCATTAAGAAATATACTTAAATATGCACATATTTAATCAGGACACAGGCATGTTATGGTTTTACTGAAGTATGAGTGACTTTTTTGCGTCTTTTGAACACATTTAATCTTGACTGTGTTGATTCATTCTTACAGCTGTAGCTAATATGTAGCCCACATGATGATACTGGTGCTGCTGGTACAGACTGGTACCCAGCATCAGCTGCCTCTCCCTGCATCACTGAGCTGCTGATGACCGCCCACTCAGCTCTGAATCTTTGCTTTACTTCTAGTCTTTCTGTTATCACCCGTCTTTTAAAGCTGAATTTATTTTCTTCTCGTTTTCAGGAGGAGCTGGAGCATCTCAACCAGGCGAGCGATGAAATCAACAAGCTGGAGCTGCAGCTTGATGTGAGACGACTGACTTCTTACTGCCTCAGCATGTTTCTGTCATTTTAGGGTTCACTGAATGTGATGGGGCATGTTTTGCCCTGAGTAGGGTTGTCAATATGTTCAATACCTCAGTTCTTTTCTGTACTGGATGTTTCAAACAATATGATCAGTTTTTTTAACTATCCATGGTATCAAAAACAATCAAAACTTTAGATAAACTTCATCTCTTTAGCCATTTTTGTAAACAAAAGCTGCTGCAAGGGGAGGAGACCACTGTTTTGTCCACATAGCAAAAATTCACAAGTAACTTTTCAGTAGGACAAGTGTTACAAAATTGACATGCAATTTGCCAGTATTTTGGTGCAATTAAGCCAGCAACATTTAAATTGCTGAGAGTCCTGTTAATTGCACAAAATTTGTGTCAAAGTTGCTTGACCAAAATGACACATTGTACAGTTTGTATGAAAGGCTGGCAGAATATTGTGCACTTAAAGAATCAGGTAAAATTTAATCTGAATTGCACACTGTTTCGTTTAGTCATAATTTGGATGGACACCAAACATTGAGCAATTTGCAAAGGTTGTGTCTTTGTGCAGTTAAGTCTGTAAGTCTTTGTTTTATTGAAATTCAACAAATATCTTAACATTTTTTCAAGCATTTGTACAACTTAGATGAAATGTTTGGAATATATTTGTGCAATTTAGATTAAATGTAGCCAACCAATCATGCAGTTTAGATAAAATTTCAATAAATTTGCCCAACTTTGATGGATTGTTGCTTTAATATTTGTAATATTGACATTTAATGTTGCCAGCCAGTTGTACATTTTACATGAACTTTTGCCAATATATTTGCACAGTTTAGAAGAAATGTTGTCAGTATATTTGTGCAATTAAGAAGAAATGTTGCAATAAATGTACATAATTTAGATGAAATGTTGCTAGTCTATCTGTGCAATTTAGACCCAATGTTCAACCAATCAACCTTCATTTGTATAACACCAATTCATAACCAAAGTTATCTCAAGGCAATTCAAAAATATACCGTCTCAGATTAAATGTTGCCAACATATTTTTGCAATATACACATAACGTTGCTAGTATATTTGAGCAATTAAGATGGAGTGGATTATTTTTTCAGTTTTTGATAATAAAACCAATAAATGGCACTGGTTTGAGCACCTAGAACTTTGTTTGTCTTGCTGTGGTACAGATATGTATTAATATCATTGTTTTGTTTTTTTTTAACCAGAATTATAGAAACATTTCTGATAAGGTGACGATCTCTGTTTACTGCCTAAAGGATGCTCGCTCCAGCTATAGGAGGATTCTGACCGACTCTGCCAGGAAACTGAATGGTCAGGGCTCACAGCTTGGTGCCTGCATTGAGAAAGCGAGGCCGTACTACGAAGCTCGAAGGCTGGCCAAAGAGGTGAGTGTTTCACCTGGACATGAGGCATCAGCATGGATGTGAGTGGATCCATGGCATATATTTATACAACTGTCTTTCATATTATATTGGTACTTATTGCATACTTATTGTATTAATTCTTTTATTTTATTTATTCTTAAAATCTTTTATGCTCTTGTGCACTTTTTGTTCCGCTATATTTTTAGGCCATGTATTTATAGTTTTTAGACTTGTTGTACAGTACTTCTTTAGGAAACTTAAATAACCTGGAAATAAGGTGCTTACATGAACGCTGGGACTGTATCACTGTTGTGTTATCTTTACGTCAGGAACCTATCATTCAGTAAGAACTTAAAACCTGCCAATTGATCATGAAGATGTTTGTTCACAAAAATGTGTCTCAGTTGCTGTCCAAGGTGCTGATCTGAGATCTCTGAGATGTTGGAGATCATCTGTCATTTGCACTGAAAGGATTTACAGCATTTTCATTATAGTTTATTTACACAAACTAACCCTAACCCTGCTGTAAAGCTTTAGGGATGTAAAATATTTAGAAGTACACTCAAAATGCCACCACAAAAGCAAAAATAGAATTTCATTCACCAGTCGAACATGTCTGTTTTATAGAGGTATTAAAACGTAATGTTACCTCTGCCAAGGAGGTTATGCGATCGGCAGGGTTAGTTAGTTTGTTAGCAACATAACTCAAAAAGTCATGGGCGGATTTTGATGAAATTTTCAGGAAATGTCTTAAATGGCATAAGGAAGAACTGATGAGATTTTGGGAGTGATCCGGATCATCGTCTGGATCCAGGAATTTTTTAAACGACTCGTCACTACTAGGAGATAGGGCTAACGGCGGAGGTCTGCGCTCTCCGAGTGCTTTTCTAGTTCTATTAGGCATCACACTGCACAAATGGATAATTATGCATCTATGCACTGGCAGAGATATCATCATAAAACCAAGTGTCTAACCAAGTGGGCTGTGTTTAAAACGATGTGACCGATATACCAGTATAAAGTGCTGAGACATGCATTACTGTAATTGAATGCAAATACCACTGTCACACACTGCATGGTTGACAATTCATCCCCATTCATTCAATCATCTGCTTCTTTATCTTGTTTCTTTTTTTCAGACAAATAAATATAGGAGATGTTTTTTATCTTGACATATTTCAACTATCGAGCATCTGCTTCATTACTCAGATTGTGCTGGAATACAAAACAACAAAGATGAAATTGGTGGGGGTTGGCACTACTTTTTAAACACTTTTCTCCCTTGGTAGGTCATAATCCCCTATTTAAAGAAAACAGGAAGTATACAGAAAAGTTAATAAAGCATGTGGAGCACTGGTTTGACTAAAACACTCCTCAGTTAGAGGTAACAAGTGATGGAAGGCGGAGGGCAGAGAGCTTTGAGACTGTCTCATCACTGCAGACTGAGTGCTCAACTACCATATTATAGCTAATAGATGAGCTCAACTACTGTATCATAGCCAATAGAGGAGCTCAACTACTGTATCATAGCTAATAGATGAGCTCAATTACTGTATCATAGCTAATAGATGAGCTCAACTACTGTATCATAGCTAATAGATGAGCTCAACTACTGTATCATAGGTAATAGATGAGCTCAATTACTGTATCGTAGCTAGTAGGTGAGCGCAACTACTGTATCATAGCCAATAGCTGAGCTCAACTACTGTATCGTAGCTAGTAGGTGAGCGCAACTACTGTATCATAGCCAATAGATGAGCTCAACTACTGTATCATAGCTAGTAGATTAGTGCAACTACCATTTTATAGCTAGTAGATGAGCTCAACCACCGATTTATAGCTAGTGGATGAGCCTATCTACCATATAATAGCTAGTGGTTTAGCTCAAGTACAGTATTATAGCAAGTAAATTAGCTCTACTACAGTATTTTGGCTTGTAAATTAGCTCCATAGTATTGTAGCTAGTAGATAAGCTCAACTCCCATATTAAAGATAGTGGTTGAGCTACCATATTATTTCTTAGTGGATGAGCTTAGCTACCGTACTGTATGTATTAGATGAGCTCATCTAACATATTTCAGCTAGTAGATGAGTTTAACTACCATATTAGTTCGTAGTTAGTAGCTAGTAGCTAGCAGAGGAGATTAGGCTCCATAACCAGATGGTACCTAAAGAGTGACACAGCTGCACGGAGCTGGCTCTCAGCAGAATGAAATGAAATCATCTTGCAGAAGGACTGTAAACCTTTTTCCTTTTAGGGGACTCCAATAAACTGCGGCCTCTATCAGGATGACATTCTCATCTCATGTCGCCCTGCCCATTTGATTCACTGCAACTGTCTTTTGAATACTGCTTGATTTTTTGTTGACAAAGTCACATAGAGTAATATCTGAATAATATACAGTGATTGACTTTTGCATACTGATATTTCATGTCCTTTCCAGCTGTGGCTGCACTGAAGAAGTTTATTTATCTTGCTTTATAATCAAAATACATTTATGCTGACACTGATTTTTTAAAAGCACTTTATAAATAATTAAAAAGGAATTTGAATTAAGTACCAACTTGGCATGTGTTCCTGACACACCTCTAACTGTGCTGTTGGACCGGTGACTATAGTAACTGATATCAAAAGCTTTCCTTTGGAAATCAAATAACTGTCAGAATAATAATGATAAAACCAAATCAAATCCTGAGACCAGTAAGCTACACAGACCTTTAAGAGTTAATGTGAGCAGGGATATCTCAGACTGAAAGATATTTGTCTGTAATCAAACTAACAAATGGATCAAACTTTGACTCTTTGCAGCGGTGGGTTAGCCGTGTCAGCCATGTTTAATCATCACAGAGAGGATTCATTCTAAGATTAATTAAAGTGAAACAGAAACAGAGCAGAGGTCTAATGGTTTCAATAAAGCCAATCATGGATTATTAATCTGTTAACGATGTCGTCTGCTCATATAAAAATGCTAATGATGGAGCGATGGTGATTTCCAACATGAACAGAATCCATGTGTTTAACATCTCTTTTATAAAGTTCTAAGTCATTAATCTGTCAGAGCAACCTCGTCTCCTCGTCTCCATCCAGCCAAGCGTCCGACTGCTCCCCTGTGCAGAGAAAGAAACACGTCTGACTGATGATCACAGTAACCTTCACTTTTAATTAATTTATTTCAATTTATCTTTTTACTTTTTGTGTTGATTTAATGAAAATATTTGACACTATTTGCTGTATGATTTTGTTTTTTTTCTTCTATTGAAAACCAATAAAAACATTGTTCAAAAAAACCCTTCACTTCAAGAACTTTCTCCTGAACTAATAGAGACAACTAGCTCGCTAAGCTGCGATAATGTTGGCTATAAACATGACATTTTTGGGACTGGTTTTGCTCTGTATTTGCCTCGAAGACCACTCTGAGGATCTTTAGAGCTTGTGTTCCATGTAGTTGTTCTTTTTGTCAGCAGGATAACTGAAATATCAGCCAGAGGTTAATGAAAATCAGCAGGAGGAGAAGGACAGTGTCAGAAAAACATCATCACATGTAAGGCCGACCTCTGTTTTCCTTTATGGGTACAGTTTTTCACAAGTACTGCTTTTATTTTTAAAATTAAAGTGTGTCAGTCCAAGTCCTTTTTACTCTTGTACATAAGTACATCGTCTTTTACCTTTTTTTTTTTTACTTCCTGCAAATGTGTGAGGTAGGCTGGCTGCAGAGTAGACAATACAGGGCCTGTTACATGGCCCATTTCAAGGCTTATTGCTCCTGACTTTTCCTCCAAATAATCCTAAAATGTGGCTGGTTGGTACATAGGACATAACAATTTAGCTGATTGCCCATTCTGTATGTTAGTATTAAATTGATTTGACAAGTCATAAACCTGAGCTACAGACACTGGTACCTACAGCGTTATTTTCTGATGGGTAGTGATTGTCAACAGGGCTTATATTGGCCAAAACCGCTGTTAAACCCATACATTCTTACTTTAACTTTGTTTAAGAATTATGTAATTTGGTGGATAGGGCTCGACCTAAAATGAAAGCCCTACTCCTCTAAGAAAGACTACGCTGCTGCTATGGCCATTTTTTTATGGAACAGGAAGTTGTTTCTCAAATGCGTACAGCCATGAGAGTCGGCAGAAAAATGCAGATTGAGAAACTAAGATGAATGACATGGATTTTGTTGGTCGGTTAGGCCAAGTGACTCTGTGATGCCCCCTGTAATATTTCAGAAAATCAGCCAGTGCAGCACATTGAACATAAAAAACGTTGAATTTGGTGAGCGTATTTGCATTTTTTTCCAAAAATTCACAGTGCCACCTTGTTACAAGAAAAAGTAACTGCCGCCGATTAATCACTTTTATATCCACTTATAGAATGCGACTTAGATTTGATGAGGATTATTACATAAGCCTTGTTCCTCTAAGAAAGACAATGCAGGTCCTGGAATATGAATCATGCCAGGACCTACAAAAAAGCCTCCTGGACCTTTTTGCCATATTTACAGGAAGTCTGCCATTTTCAATTTTTGGTGAAAATATTGGTAAAGGTAGTTTTTCCAAGGAAATCTGCTATGCTGCCAGAGGGAAAAGGTATTAAGCTTGTGTAAGAAACTCAAAGGGCATGGCTGTGATCCTCCTCTCAGCTGGATCAGGAGAAGGGGCGGAACTTTCTTCCAAGCAGGGAGGGCTAACCGAACCTGTGGGCGGTGCTGACTCCCGACATGACATCATGAGGGGGGAAATCTGAGAACTGCTTGTTTCAGCACACATTTTCTGAAAGGTTGGAGAGAGACAAGGGAGAGGGAATGGATTTTTCTGATTCTTGGGTGGATTGTGGACAGGCATGTCCACATATTTATGCTAGAAAAGCCTGAGAAGTATATTTTGCATAATATGTGACCTTGAACTCTGTGTACTCTCACTTACTGTTTAAAACATGTAACAGTTTAGAGCTTGATAGCCCAATGTGCATCAGTGTGTGTGAAGTTGTGAAGGCCCTTATAGCCCTAGTTAATCTTTTTATTGGTTGTGTTTTTGGCCCATCAGGCACAGCAGGAGACCCAGAAAGCAGCTCTGAGGTACGAGCGAGCAGTGTCAATGCACACCGCAGCCAGAGAGATGGTGTATGTAGCTGAGCAGGGTCTGTTAGCAGACAGAAACACTATGGACCCAACATGGCAAGAGATGCTCAACCACGCCACCGCCAAGGTATATGAATCTGAATCAGCTTATTGGTTATGTTTGCAAAATTTGTAAAGTTGTCAGAATCTAAATTGTCCAAATATGTTGGCAATATTTGGACAAGAAGGTGAAGCTGGCCTGCTAATAACACTACATTACTACAGTCTGGGTGTCTTTGACGTCTGTTTTTGTTCCTGGGATAACAAACGTTTAGATATTGTTTGGTTTTTTATAATCATCGGGTTAATTAGGATGTTTTCGAACTGTTTGTAGGCCATAAAAGTCTTCGTAGGATGATAATTATGGATGTTATATTTCTGGCCTGTCATATTCAGGTGAATGAGGCGGAGGAGGAGCGTCTCCGCAGCGAGCGGGAGCACCAGCGGGTCACTCAGCTGTGTCAGGACGCAGAAGCTCGTGTTCAGACTCTGCAGAAATCCCTGAAGAAGGTCATCCTCAAATCTAAACCGTATTTTGAGCTCAAGGCACAGTTCAACCACATCCTGGAGGTGAGACCAAGCAGAAATTAGGTTTATATGGATGAATATACCACATGAGCAAGAGATGTTAGATCTTGAAAAAATAGAATACATCAATGATCAACTAAAGCTGAGAAACTTTTGTATAACATTTTAGTTTTACATATCTATGTTCACTCACTCCTCCCCTTCTGCTTCAGCAGACAGTGATTTATGCCAGAAAATGAAACTGAAACTTAAGATAAAGTCCTGAAAAAAAACTCAACTGAGCTGCCTCATGTTCTCTAAACTGTTAGGGTGCAAGGAACAGTTATTTGAACAATTTGCACAAAGTGCAGCAATCTCAAAAGGCCACATCCTGGGAGTCAAACAGGTGGAGATGAGAGAGTCAGGCATTTCTACAACTTTTTTGACTGCTTTTTTGTGGAAGGAGGCAGTGATGTACATGTGATCTGGACCTTGGTTGGTATTTAAAAATGTTTATATACATACAAGTACATAATATCAGAGGGACTGATCATCCCAGGATCCTTTACAGCACCTAGTTGTCCTCTCTGATAGGAGACCTAAGGAGACTCTGCAGGGGCTCCATATAATAAAAAGTTCAGTGACCTTTCCTCAGTGGCCATTCTACAACCATTCAAGCAGTAGACCATCTTTCTTCCACTGTTGCTTGTGCTCCCCAGCTTCACCGAAAAGTTCGGCACAGTTAGCAACCGGCCTGGCAAGTCTGAAGAGTTTTCTTTCCTCCTTAAACGTCGTCCAGACAAGACTGCTGTAGAAAGCTTACTGGTATGGAAGAAAGACGTCTAACTCTTCTCCCACTTCCCAAAGGACAATACGAGCTTTCCACTCATCCTAAAGCTGATTCTTGATGCCACAAGACTTTTTACTTGCTTTTTACCAACTGTGGACTGAGCTCTGCTAACTCCTTGACCCAGGTGGACATCAGACTCTAATCACACACAGTAATCACAAAAAAGAGGATTCATCTGGGCAGATATAGTTGTAGGAAGAATTTCATTTGCATTAGTTGAAAGCTGCATTTGTCGTCTCTGCTGTTAAAAACCATTAAAACATTACCTTGTTCGCGTTTTGTTAATATGTCTACCTTTCATCTCTGTTTCCTTCCTATCTGTTTCAGGAGCAGAAGGCTAAGGTCGTCCAGCTAGAGGAGCAGGTGGCAAAGGTGAAGACTCGCTACTCAGTGGCTCTGAGGAACCTAGAGCAGATTAGTGAGCAGATTCACGCTCAGAGGGGACGGGTCACAGCCAGCAGGGGGCGTGCTGCCATCTGCGGGGGGCGGAGTTCTCCAGTTGGAGCTGAGGCCGAGGTCAGAGCAGCAAGCGGGATGCAGGTCAGCAGCTCTGCGGGTGGGGTTGGGGGGATCGAGAACGACTGGGTGGATGGAGAGAAAACCCGCCTATGGGTGGAGCGTCACAGGGAGAGCGGATGGGGCCAGAGGGAGCGTCTGGAGGCGGAGGCGGGGTCGGACTGCCTGTCCGTCATCAGCCTCCAGACCATTGCCTCTGACCTGGAGAAGTGCGACTCTGTAGAGCACCTGGGTGAGCTGAGTGACGCTGGGAGCTTACTGGGGGATGAGTGGGAGAGAGAGAGGAAGCGGGGTGACAGGCCAGTCAGTATGATGGTGAGGGCGGGGCCTGAGAAGGCAGACACACCCCCACAGCAACAGGAGGAGCAGGAGGAGGGTGGAGCCAGAGTCAGCAAGGAGAAACAGGAGAGCTTCACCAAACAGCACCATCGCAGCGTGAGTCTATGAGAGCCATGATGCAGAAGGTTATGAAACACAGTCAACCACAGACATTGGGACAGGATCAGCTGATTTTAATCATCATAATCCTTTGATCCTACACAGTAAATGATCTAGATGGTTAGACCACACAGCGACTGTTTGTAGTAACGTTATCACAGTGGCGATTCCACAGACTTGAGATCTCACAGAAACTCACAGGATCAAGTATTACTTCAGAAGAAATACAAACATGGAGGATGACTGAAATCCTTAGCTGGCTTTTCTGGTGAACGCTATAATCACAGTGAAAACAACGTGGAAAGAATCTTTTCCTTGTTGAATCCTTATTGAGTTGGCGGTATCATTTGTTTACATTCACTGAAACGTTTTGGATCTGTACAAATACAAAACATTCAGTTGGTTACACTATTGGTCTGCTCACTGTATATATAACTGGATGTTTTGTATTTACAGTGCCATGAAAAAGTTATTCCCCCTTTGATTCCTGATTTTTTTTGCATATTTAACACATTTAAATGTTTTGGACCATGAAACCAATATTAATATCTCGGTTTCTAAATGAGGATTTAATTTAATAAGGGAAAAAAATTCTAACCTATCTGACCCAATGTGAAAAAGTAATTACCCCCTGAACCTAATAACTGGTTGTGCCATCCTTGGCAGCAATAACTAAAAACAAGCGTTCGCCTTCAGGATTTTCTGGTAGAAAGCAGAATTCATTGTTCCATCAATCACACCAAGTTGTCCCAGTCCTGAAGCAGCAAAGCAGCCCCAGACCATCACACTCCCACAGTCATGTTTGACTGTTGGCATGATGTTCATTTTATCAAATGCTGTGTTATTTTTATGCCAGATGTAATGGGCCACACCTTCAAAAAAGTTTATCTTTTGTCTAGTCATTCCACATGATATTTCTCCAAAAGTCTTGGGGATCATCAAAATGTGTCTTGACAAATGTGAGACGAGCCTTTCAGCAGTGGTTTTTGTCAGCCCCTGGTTTCTTATTGTGGCTCTTGCAAAAGTATTTTTCTGACAGTTTGGCTCTTGGATACAGAAAAAGGTTGAGTACCTCTACTCTTATGGATAATTATTTGGTCAATAATTGTTTTTTACAAGCCTTGAGTTGAGGCCCACCCCCTCATCATTGGGTGTTTATGTCATCAGTCTATGTTTAACATAACAATTTAAAGTGATGTACTGTACATATGTACACAGAAAACAGGCTTGCTCTGATACCAACATTGAAGCTACTTAACACAAATGTACTCAAATAAAACAGCATCCATAAAAGAGGAACAGATGTCAGATCTTAAATGTGATGGCATGTTGCTCAGGCCGCTCTTCTCCATGTGTGAGTTCTCATCAAAGTCAGGCTTCCTCAGCGTGGTATTCAAACACAAAGACACACACATAAGACATTACTATTAATACAGAAAGCCAGAAGGAGAATATGCATCTTTTGGCATCCATGTTGCACTTTTGTACAAAATTTCATGACTTTCCAAGCTCTATTTGAAGGCTGCACAAGTGACAAACAGTTCTCATCTGTTGCCAAATGCCAAATTTTCATTGCCTTATATGAAGGGATTATTGAAGGGAGTGTATAATATGTAAATATGTATGAAAAAGATTATTTACATGCAGTGTGATGGAGGTGTTATAAGCAGGAATTTTGACAGACCGCACTATCTGTTACATGTGGTCAGTTTTTTGGCCTTAAAATGTTGAAAAGCGGCTATATTTTTTCTGGTTTATCAAATCAAGGCTGTGTCCTAGACCTTCACCCTATCAGGGTGTCCTGATTCCTTCAAGAATCAGGACACCCTACCACTAGACAGGAACATGGAAAATGTAGGAGTAGTGCTAAGTGGAGGGGCAAAGGGGGATTGGGATTGTGCCCAATCTGTTTCAGTACTTCACCTAACTGAAGATATAACTCTTAATTCATTAATATGGAGCTTAATGTAAGATCTTATGAAGACTCTTTAAACCAGAGCCCTTAGTTTTCCTATACCCTGACTCTCATTCCAGTTTAACAGGATTTTATTGTTTGATATCAGCTCAACACCATGACATGAACGTCTGTAGAAATATATGTAGCTGCAGAAGCTGAAAGCAACATCAGAAAGGGGGATGATAGTCTCAACACTGACTATGGCTGACAAACTGAGTGAGGGGAATGACTACTGCAGTATTTTATATTGACTACAACAACAGCTATCCAGCTGAGAATAGCAGATTTTAGGTAATGTTAAAACTCTGTGCAGTTTTTGAGAAAACTCTCAGGTTTTTCACAGTTGTTTTCAAGCAAATCTGGGTTTTACAGGATGCAAGGGGGGCTTAAGGTTTTTTTAAATGGGTTAAAGGATAATTATCTCCTTTTTCAAGTTTGTATCAAGTTAAATGTCCAGAGAAGAGAAGATAATGTAGGTGAAACCCTGTCTGTAACGTTACCAGATCTGCTTGCTTTCATTGACCACACATGAGGATTATTAAGACAAATAATTGTTTGTATCAAGCCTCTAGTCAGGACAGCTCCTCAATTGTTGATGAGGTAAATCAAGCCCAATATCACAGCCATACTTAATTTCTTCTAGAGCTTTCTCAATTACGTGATCTGCTGGGAAAAAATAGATACAATTGAAAAAGAAACAAATTAAAGGGAATTATTTTTGTTAGGAACGTATCTCTATACTAATAATATAATTAGATTGTAAATTAAGAAAATAAATCTTTCCCAGCCATGAACTTTGAGGCCTGTTTGTTTGATCGGACACGGCCAGCCATAAACCAATTAATGCCTAAAATGACATAATAAATAAATTATTTATTTTCTTTAAAGTGCCTGGGGGATCTGATCGAGTTCACCTCGCCACAAAATGATCCTCATATTAATAAGTTAAGAATGTACTTTATTTAACATAAATTTAAGTGTAAACATTGTAAATAAATGAATGTTTAACTACTGAGTGCTAACATCTGTTTAAAATTATTTATACTTTAATTTATTCATGTTAAAGGGACATTAAATGACTGAAAGGAAATGTTTCTGATGGGTATTTTGTATGAATAATGTATGATACTGTTTGAGTGTTATATTAAGGAGTTTTATTTTGTTTGTGTTAGAAAAGTCCATGTTTCAGATGTAAAATTACTCCTGCTAAAACTATGAGCTGTTTTGATTGATGTGTTTGAATTAAACAGTCAATTTATGTGTATCTTTTTTCTGGATTAAGCCATTTTACTCTTATTGTTTTAAGTCTTTATAATAACCATGCCCTAAATTTAAGAAACTACAGATCAAGGGTAATTTTAACAAACAGACGCCACTTAGAAAAGAAAAGGGTTTGGAGTTTTAACTGGCATATAGCTGACATAAATTGATCAGGGATGAAGGTAAGGGTTAAGGAATGAAGGGATAAGGGAGGTAGGTAAGGGTTAAGGAATGAAGGGATAAGGGAGGTAGGTAATTGTTAAGATCAAGAGATGAGTAATGTAGGTAAGGGTCAAGGAATGAAGGGTCAAAGGCTATTAGATGAAGGTAAAGGGGGGTGTACAATTAGGGATTTTCATACGATTCAGGCATGAGTCTTGGGTTACAAGATGGCCAACCATTGCCCCACCAGCTGCTCCTGACTGATCAGATTGATTTCTGACATGTATGATATTTTGGTCATAGGACTGAAAACACTCCCACATTAAAAGCAGAACCATTAGCAGAATCACCAACTTTGCAGTTGTTTTCTTAGTAAATGGTTAAATAGCATCTTAAATCAGCACAACAGTGGGAATGTCTACTGTGCCTTTCTTATGATAAAGGAAATAAGAAAGAAACAGGTTGAGGTGCAGACCTCTTGTTTAATATTTGTTATTATTTAGCTGGTAGTTGTGTTTGCTGGTTAATATGCTTATGAATTAGAGAGAGGGAGATGATGAGATCAGTTTTTTGCTGTTTGAAGTGTGAAAATAAGACAACAGAAGCTGACTTCAACCTCCCTGTGTGAGACTTTTAAAGTAAGATCCACTGAGATGTATTACTGTCTATACTGACTTCACCTATGTGAGCACAAATGTTATGGCCAGGCATTGGACTGTACAGTGTGAACACATAAATCATGAGAGATGGTTGTACATTGTCAACAATTAGTTAAAAAATGTGCGCTGACACTTCAACATGGCTGTTACAGTTTTGTTTTCTAGCTGTACAGTGTACGCCTGGCTTAAGAATCAAAGGGTGAAGAGATGTAGGTGAGGTTTGAGGAGATGAAGGGATGTAAGTTAAGTTCAAGGAATATAGGGATGTAGGTAAAGTTTAAGGAACAACGGGCTGAAGGGATGAAGGACTGTAGGAGAGGTTCAAGTGGATAACGGAATAGAGGTAAGGTTCAAGGGGATGAAGGGATGTAGTAGGTAAAGATCAAGAAAAAGGGTCAAGGGATGTAGTTATGTTCATGGGTTTTAAAGGGAAGCAAGTAAGGGTCAAGAAATAAATGAATGTATTGTGGGTGAAGATCCATGGATGAAAGCAGGGTTCAAGGGATGTAGGGATCCAGGTGAGTTTTGAAGGATAATATACTGTTTGTAAGGTTTGAGTGCTGAAGAGATGAAGTCGGGTCTAGGGATGAGGGTATGATGAGGTTCAAGAAATGAAGGGAAGTAGTTAAAATTCAAGGGATGAAGCGATGTAGGTAAGATTCAAGAGGTGAAAGGATTTTGGTTGGATGGATAAAGGAATGTAGGTAAGACACCAAGAATGAGGGGATGTAGGTAAAACTCCAGGAATCAAGGATGTAGGTATGATGAGGTTCAAAAGGATAAAGGGATATAGATAAGGGTCAAGGGGATGAAAGAATAAAGGGATGTAGATGTTGTTCATTGGGATGAGATCTAGGTAAGGTTTGATGGATGAAGGACTGTAGGTTAAGGGCAAGGGGATGAAGGGATATAGATAAGGGTCAAGGGGATGAAAGGATAAAGGGATGTAGATGTTCACTGGGATGGATGAAGGACTGTAGGTAAGGATCAAGGGAATGAAGGGGTGTGGTTAAGATTCAAGGGATGAAGGGATTTTGAAAAGTTTTAAGAGATGAAGGGATGTAGGTGACATTAAAGGTATAATGTTATTAGGTACAGTTTAATGGATGAAGGGATGTAGGTAAGATTGGAGGGATGAAGGGTTTTTGGTAAGGTTTAAGAGATAAAGGCATCTAGGTAAGGGCCAAGTGGTTATTGTGTATGAAAAGAAAGGAGAGAGAAGCAGTAAAAATCAGAGGAGAAGGAGAACATGGGTTCTGGTCAGGGAGAAACATGAGAGCAGTATCAAAATGAGTTTAATAAGTCCTATCAAAGCCTATACTGTGATGGGAAAGAAAGTTCCTGGTACAAACACTGAGTAGAGTCTGAGCTGAATCAAGCTGGTACCCTGTATAGAAATGCACCAACAGATTAAGATCTTGTTGGTTCCCCCTGTGGACAAAGTATGGGTTGCTTATTCAGCAGGTCAACAGGCTAGATGTTTGCAACAAAATTGTGACTGGATGAAAGTTTTCCTCTAAAAGTTGTGTTTGGGAGAAGAATGAATCCTTTAAAATTGTGTTCCTTTGATAATGCAGTGTGTTGAAGATTGTAGGGAGTGCAATCCTCTCTCTTTGTTGATGTTCGTGTGTGATGTTATCTGAGTAAAAATCTCCTCCTGCTGTCTTTCTCAAATGTATCACAGTGTGAATCTTTGCAGTGAAAATGTAAACAAAGTCTGTTTGTAGGGCATGATGTTAATCTCTTTGACGCCTACGCCTCAGCAGAGATTATCAGCATTAACAGGATTATCTAGAGATTATTAATCGTGTCACCAGGCACTTTTGTTTGCTTTTTTAAGATCATTAAGAGGCATCAGAATGCATTTATTTCTGTCTCATATAAACATGACATCATGATAAAGCCTGAGGTGCAGAGCTTCTGCATAACTGAGCAGTGAAGGCATAAAAGTGATAATTGATGGTGATAAAAAGGAGTGAGGATGCAGACGGAGCATGCTGTGGTGGTGGATAATTCAAGGTCTGCAGTGGGTGAAGGTGACACCCAGAGGAGGAGGAGGAGGCCATCACTATGACAGTGATGAGAGATGCTGACAGCAGAGAGGATGAAGAGGACGCCCTCTGACAGCGGCGCCGCCCCCCTGTAAGAACGTTTGTGTGATAACGAACAGAGCCTTTATAATCCTGTTATAATCACAGCATGAAAAACAGAAAAACAGCAGACACTGCTGAAGCAGAGCAGCAGAGCATCACACAGGGAAATGAGACCTTATTTTTGTATTTCAGACTTTAAAACTTTAGCTACATACTTGTGGTTAAACAAGGTATGTAGTGCCATGAAAAAGTATTGGTCCTGATTTTCTTTCTTTCTTTTTTTTCTTTTCTTTTCTTTTTTTTTTTTTTTTGCAATTCGGCACACTTCAGTGTTTCAGATCATCAAACAAATTGAGTAAATACAAAATGCAGTTTTTAAATGATGTTTTTTTTTTGTATTAAAGGGAAAAAAAGCCATCCAAATTGATCTGGCCCTATGTGAAAGTAATTCCCCTGTCTTTTTGGGCAAAAATGGAGATGATGATGCTGCTGCTGCTGGTTACGGGATGGGGATGATGGTGATGGTGATGATGATGATTATGATAATGATGATGATGGTGATGATGATGATGATGATTATGATAATGATGATGATGGTGATGATGATGATTATGATGATGATGATGATGATGGTGGTGATGATGATGATAATGATGTTGGTGATGATGATGATGGTCATGATGTTGATGTTGGTGATGATGATGATGGTGATGATGTTGATGTTGGTGATGATGATGATGGTGATGATGTTGATGTTGGTGATGATGATGATGGTGATGATATTTGTGATGATGATGATGATGATGATGATGTAGATGATGATGATGTTGATGGTAATGATGTTGGTGATGATGATGGTGTTGATGGTGATGATGTTGGTGATGATGATGATGATGATGATGTTGATGGTGATTATGTTGGTGATAATGATGATGATGATGATGGTGATAATGATGATAAGTGTGAGGATGATTATGATGGTGATGATTGTGGTGATGACGATCGTTGTGATGATACAGGTGATGATTATGTTGTTACATGTGATGATTATGTTGATGTTGATATGGATGATTGAAGTGATGATGATGATGTCATGATAATTATGATGGTATTGTGGTAATGATGGTATTGATTATAATGGTGACATTGATGGTTGTGATGGTGGTGGTGACAATATTTTTGATCATGATGATGATAATGGAATGATGGGATTATGGTGATGATTATGATGGGGATAATGATAATGAATTTATAATGATTATGGTAATGATGATGAAGGTGCCAGTCTCTGACCCTTTCACAGTCTCAGTCCATCCCATCAGTTCATGTCTGACTGCTTGGCTCAGGGAGGTCTCTCTCATTTATCTAAGGGGGGAGTTGGGTGGGGGTTTGTCCATCAACCAATCAGAAGCTTTGTTTCTCCTTGCTTCACACACTGCAGAGAGAGAAAGAGACCAATCTGCTGCCTGCAAGAGTGTGGGAAATCCCACACTCAGAGAGAAACCAACACATCATTATATTTCAGTTAATCAGATTTAGTCACAAAATCAATAAAAATGCAAATAAAATCAATCACGATTATTCATTAAAAACTAATTTGTGAAATAGGACTCCCCATCATTATACTATTTAGTATAATGATATATAATCCTGGTGTTAATCCAAGATACTAAAGTCCTACATTACTCTAAGGATCCTGAATTATGACAACTACAGTACATGTATACAGTGGCTCTTGGAAAATAGCAATAAAAATTAATCAGTGGATGTTTTTGTAATTGAAAGCTATTCAATCGAACCATGATGGTCTCTGCTCTAGTCAGGATGAAGATGCTCCATGTAGCAGAGAGGGAAGGGGGGTTCTTGAAGATGATTAGAGTGATATGATTTGGAAATCAGACCTTGAGACGGAGCAGATAGGTGAGGAAATGATGGTGATATTGGCCAGTCCATTGTAATCCTTTAGTCTCCATTCATCAGGGTGTTATGATTCCAGATATCATTTTGGTAATTAAGATTTTTACCGTTTATGTTTTCATCTTTTTTAGGACCCCACCCGTAGCCATGAAAGAACATGAGTGCAAAATATTTGTTTGCAGAATTAGCACAGCAGCAACATCTAGAGTTGAAACAAAGAAGTAAGATATAATAGAGCTCAACCTTCATATCAATATGTAGAACATCATTTGTAGAATTTGCTGCAGAAAAATTAAAAATGAAAGCCCGTGGACCCTAGTTTGAACACCCCTGCCCTGATGAATCTCATTTCCTACAGCAAGTGAACGTAGCATCTTTCAGTGACGTCGCCAGAGAGAGGGAGGGAGGGAGAGTGCTCCAGCCTCAGTGAGTGTGTGAATCATATGAAGCATGTGTGTGTTAGAGAGTACACAGAGCACCGTGCAGCAGCTCTGCTCCATCAATGAATGAGGATTAACTGATCCGGACTGAGCGTGTGCGTATGCTGCAGCCTGTGGAGCTTCTGCATCATCTGCAACATCATCATAATCATCAACAGCAACAGCAGCAGCAGCAGCAACAGCAGCAACATCAGCAGCAGCAACCTGGGAGCGTGGAGCTGCAGACACAGCAGCTTGGTCTGAGTGAGTAACAGACACGCTGAGCTTCATGTTGAACTTTGATGTTGAAGCTGCAGGTTTACTGTTCACACAATCAGCCTGTCACTGATCCCAGCTAATTCTAGGGCTGGGGAATCTATCCTGATTTTTAGAACAGTGATAAATTTTCAAATAAAATATATTTATGGGCTTTTTATGGCTTTATGTATGAAGGATGCTTGTAAATTGAGTCAGGGACAGGGATGAGCAAGAGGGGACTGACATGTGGGAAAGGAGCCACAGGCTGGACTTGAACCTAGGTGACCTGCATACAAGGGGCACAACCTAAATGCTGGGCTATGTGCACCCTGGCATTTTAGTCATTTTAACAATGAAAATTGCAAGCAAACATCTTCACAGTATCTAAATGGCACAAAACATTGGCAACATCTGAAAAATTACAACCCCTATTCCTAAAAAGTTGGAGCGCTGTGTAAAATTTAAATAAAAACCATAAGCCATATTTTATTCACAACAGAACATAAACAGCATATCAGATGTTGAAAATGAGACATTTTGCTGTTTAATAAAAAGATATTAGCTCATTTTGAATTTGGTGGCAGTAAAACAGCTTTAAAAAGTAGGGGCAGCACCATGTTTACCAGTATGTAGCAACTCCTCTTCTTTTAACAATAGTTTGTAAACATTTGGGAAGTGTGGTGACCAGTTCTTAGTGTTTTGGGAGAGAAATGTTGTCCCATTTTTGTCTGATGTAAGATTCTAGCTACTCGACAGTATTGGGACTTCCTTGCTGGACTTTTTCTTTTATGATGCTCCAAATGTTTTCTGTTGGTGAAAGATCTGGACTGTAGGTAGGCCAGTTAAGCACCCGGACTCCTCTGCAAAGCCATGCTTTTATGATGGATGTGGTTAAGTATTGTCTTGCTGAAATAGTCAAGGCCTTCCCTGAAAGAGATGTTGTCAGGATGGGGGCATATGTACTGTACTTCTATATACTTTTCAGCATTGATAGCTTCTTTTCAGATGTGTAAGCTGCCCATGCCATAAGCACAAATCCAACCCCATACCATCAGAGGTGCAGGCTTTTGAACTGTGCACTGATAACAAGCTGGAAGTTGCCTCTCCTCTTTAGTCCACAGGACACAGCATCCATGGTTCGAAAAAGAGCTTTAATTTTTGATTAATTTGACCATAGAACAGTTTTCCATTTTCCCTCTGTCCATTTTAAATGAGCTTTGGCTTAGAGAAGACAGCTGCATTTCTGGATTGTGTTCACTTATGGCTTCTTCTTTGCATGACGCAGCTTTAACATGCATTTGTTGATGGTACAGCCAAGTGTGTTGACAGACAATCATTCCCTGAAGAGTTACTGAGCCCATGCAGGGATTTCCAGTACTCAGTCATACCGCCCGATGGCCCCAAAGATCACCAGCATCTAATACTGACCTTCAACCTTGTCCCTTGCACACAGAAATATCCCCAGATTCTCTGAATCTTTTGATTATATTATGTATGTAGATGGTGAGGACATTGAGGAACATTTTTCTAAAATAGTTCCACAATTTTTAGACAGTATTTTGCAGATTGGTGAACCCCTGCCTGTCTTTACTTCTGAGAGACTCTGCTGCTCTAAAATGCTCCTTTTATACCCAGTCATGTTACTGACCTGTTGACAATTAACCTAGTTAGTTGCAAAATGCTCATCTAGCTATTTTTCAGCCTTTTGTTGCCATGTTCCTGCTTTTTTTTAGATGTAATGCATGTGATATTTTTCATGAAATTATAATATTTGTCAGTTATTAACAGCTGATATTTTATCATGTTCTATGGTGAATAAAATGTGGGTTTATGAGGTTTGAAAGTCATTGGCTTCTATTTTTATTTATACACAGCACCCCAACTTTTTTGGAATTGTGGTTGTAGCTAGAACTGGCAGGATACCTCTTAAATGCTTAAAAGAATCTAAATTTAAATGTTTAGTTACAACCTGTAAAAATACAAAGCTAAATGATCATACAACTGCAGACAGACATGAACAAATACCAACATAAAAGTAAAGCAGAGAAACAAAAGCAATTATAAAATAGTTCATATATCCAGAAAGGAATGAGAAGAAGTAAAATTTTGCCAGTAGCACTGTTGCAAATATATTTTTTTGCAACTTAGACAATCCTCTCTCTCTTTGTTTTAAATCTGAGCAAAGATCATGAAGTTTCTGTCCTTTATGAACCCATCAATCACTAATATAATACAGATTTGACCCTTTTGAGACACATGATTATTAAGAGGAGAGAACATTTTGATCACCTTAAGATATGGAAATGTTGCAAGGGTAGCTTCATATAAGGGATCAGTGCCCAGATACTTGACCCTGGAGTCAGTCAGTATATATAGTCTTTGACCAGTGTTGGGTGTAATGCAGTATAAAGTAACGTGTTACTGTCATAGTAAAGACCCCCAGAGCCTGCGTGAAGCTCAAGATAACTGCATGATGCCGACACCTACCAAACAACCAAGGCTCAATTTTCAGCAACAGCTACACGTAATCACAAAAGCTGAGATAAATATATCAGGGTTCCCGTAGATCCTTAAAAATTCTTACATAGCCCTATGTTGCAAACTAGCAATTTAAGGCCATAAAGACGTCTTAAATTTTAGTAAGCACTTTGAGTAATACATGTCCTAATACAATCTTTGTTTTTCTAGCCAACCTGAGATGATTTTAATTATCTTCCCCCACCACTTGCTGCATAAATATTCTCCATAATTCAGGAAAATCAGTGCAGGATGTTCCACATTTCCAGGAAGAGGACCCTAGACCCCTCTCAGATTTTTTTTTTTTTTAGATTTATTTTTGGGCCTTTTCATGCCTTTATTTGATAGAGGAAGGACAGTGAATAGACTCAGAAACAGGGAAGGGAATGGGGAGAGACATGCAGTAAAGGGCCACAGGCCAGATTCAAACCCGGGCCACCCGCGTACATGGGTAGCACCTTAAACCACTCAACCATCTGCACCCTCTCTGATTTTGTCCAACTCACTGTGATTTAATAAACTCCGTACTGTTACACTAGTCCAGTTTTCTAACATTTGGGCAACCACGTTATCCACTTAAAGATTTTTGAGGCCCAGCCCTATGTTAACAGGTCTTCCCTGACAAAAAAAAGTTTTATTCTGCTTTTTAATAGTTAAACTGGTAAGAATCAGCTCAGCACACCTGCTCGGCACCAAAAATGTGTTATGATGAATATAAATATACTGCATATTCATTGAAAAGAGTCATTAAATGTGCCATTAATAATCAGATTTGGACATTTATGATCCAATAAAATTATTTTGCCATGTACCATTTGACATTTTGTAAACAGTTCATCGATCATCAATTAGAAAATTCAGTCCTGGTCAGGTGTAACAAGAAATCGCATGCCTTTCTGTTTGACACTTTGCCATGCAAAAAGTGGTATTAATTGTTCTCAGTTAAAGTCTTAAAGAGGTCTTTAATCTGATTTTTTGTTTTTTTTTTAGTGTGTAGGAACCCTGATATAAGGAGGAGAAAATGCTCCCTTGTCCCTACCATGGTCTTGTTCTTGACATTTGACTATAAGGAGCTGGTTTGGTCTGATTTTCACAGTTGTCACCTTTTTTGTAGTAAACAGCTGAAAGATCTTGTGTAAGTCCTGAGGGGTGGGTTTCAGTAGCCCGTTTGTACACTTAGTCCTGTCTTATAACATGACTTCTTGTGTTGACATCACTCATGTATCCTTACGCCTTTTACTGCATGAAATAGTACCGTTACATTATGTTAAACTAATGTGGGAATATGGGAGATTTAGTATTGCATTTTCCATCTGCAATTAAGTAACAGAAGTTCTTAGGTGACGAGTAATGAAAAAATAATGTAACTTGTAGTGTAACTAGTTACTTTTTGTTGTGAGTAAAGGCCTTTGCACACTGAGTCTGTTTTTTTTGTCCAAATTTTGCGCATGTTTAAAAAGGAAATTGATCTAATGTTGTTCCTACTTTGTTTGAACACTGACACCAACATTTTTTCATCATTATTTTTATAACAGGTTTGATTTTATGCGAATTTTTGCATCAGTCCAAGTCATTTAGATGGCTGATTGATGATTGAGATCAGCGCCAACTGCTTCCTTTCGTTGTTACTCACTCACCCTCTCCGACCCCTCCACTCTCTCTCTCCCTGTCTCTCTCCCTCTCTCACACCAAAACTTTGCTTTAAACACTGTAGTTTGCCTGTGTTTTTATGTGGATATTTACAGTGGAAAAACAACAGATAAGGCATAAGTTTGTAGCCTACTCAAAAGTCATAACAGAGGCCTGATAAAGAAAACTTGTTTTCCATCTCTCCAACTTGGCTCAGCATGATGATGCATGAGCAGGTACTGTATGAAGCTCTCTGTCAGGATGGATGGATCCAGTGGGATTTTAAATGAGAGACAGAGCCACAGGCTCACAATACAAAACACTGACACATTCTTCTTTTGCATTGAAGGAAAATAAAAACACACTGGACTCAGTCTGCAAGGTTTGAGTGCGTGACATCTTTTGGATTAGTGTTCTGAACCCCCCCCCTCCCCCCAAAAAAAACACATTTGAAAATATCAGACCCAGTGTGTAAAGACCTTCACTAAGTAATATAACACATTACTTTTTTCTAGAAAGTAACAAGTAATTTGTAATGGATTACTTTTTCAGTAACTACCCCAACACAGGCAACCATGGATACAGTACCTTATAATCCTGATTAAAAGTTTCTTGGAAGACATCACTTGGTCTAAACAAGCCTCATCAGATTGGCTGACAGCTGTCTTTCTAAGAGTAATTCTCTACAATTAAATGTAGAAACCAGGTAGGTGAGGTTGGAATGTTCATAGGCTTTGAAGGATGACTTCATCTTCAAAGGCAAGGATGAAATGTTTCATAGGTTTTGAAGGAGGACTTTGTCCTCAAAGGCAGGGCTGGAATGTTTCATAGTTTGAAAGATGACTTTGTCTTCAAAACCAAGGATGGAATGTTCATAGGCTTTGAGGGATGACCTTGTCTTTACAGGCAAGGATGGAATGTTTAATCGACTTGTCCTCAAGGGCAAGGCTGGAATGTTTAATAGTTTGAAGAATGACTTTATCTTGAAAACCAAGGCTGGAATCTTCATAGGCATTGAAGGATGACTTCATCTTTAAAGGCAAAAATGGAACAGTCATAGTTTAAGGGATGACTGGCAAGGATGGAATGTTTTTAAAGGCTCTGAACGATGACCTCATCTTCAATGGTAATGATAAAATGTTTCATAGGCTTTAAAGGATAACATTATTTGCAAAGGCAAGGATGGAATGTTTGTAAACTTCAAAATGTCATCATCTTTACAGTCAGAGGACTGAATGTTGGTGAAGCTGGAGTTGCTTGGGTCTTTTATTAACCTCCATTTTTGCCAAATAGTAGGCCATGGAAAAGTTGCCAACAAAGGACAGTCAACAACTTACGTGTGGACAGGGCCTCTTTCATATGTCATATGGAGATCAGTCTTTGAATATACTATTACTTTGACCAAAAAAAGTGTTTGTATTTTCTAAATATCTCTCCTTTAAAATGATGGGCTCATGTATAAAGTGCTGACATTCTCCTTCAGTCAAAGTTAAAGTTGATCTCGTATCTTTATAAATGTTCTGCAGCCTCACCACGTCTGTCTGTGATGCTGAAGCTCGTCTCTGATGTCAGCTGTTATGGAGATGGAGCGTTGCTCTCCAATGAGACATTTTTAGTTTGCATATATTTGCTCCTCACTTCTCTGTCTGTCTGTCTGTGGTGTCTTTTACAAGACTCAGCCTTTAAACAGAAGAGTTGTGAGGCTGTAGTGGGGCTGGATAATACCTACCAAACACCACCTCTCCATATTTTTTAGCTGAATAGTGAAACATATCACCATTAACCATATCTGGAGGTTTTATCTGTATATAAATAACTACAGGCTGTCACAGATATGATTCCAGTAAAAGTCAAACCAGATTGAAACCTGGTTGGTACCACAGCAACAAAATAGTCCTAGACAAATGATGTGGAGTAATTTTTGAGAATTAAAAAAAATCTGAAGACCAGCTCCAATACACCATCTAGATTGTTCAAAACCATTGGCAACAGGGTGGCATCAAAAAGGAGAAAGTTCATGATCTTCAGTCAGGTTTTCATCTAACAGGGTGAGAGTACTGTCAATTGCACTTTTCCTCACTCCTATCAAATTAGATCAAATCATTGATTGTTCTCATTTCTTTGCTTTACTTGTGACTTAGCCACACAGTTTGGGTTGATAGCTAGTTTGAGATGGGGATTTTCATGAACACAAACCCCTGCATGGTTAAATCCCCTAGCTCCTCCTATCCTAGTGCTGTTGTTTCTTTTTGTGATGTAGGGGTACATCACATAAAGGTAATCGGGCTGTTTTTGTCCTAATTTTCCCCCTTCCCGACCAAGGACAGCAAACGCCCGATCATCTTATGTCTTATAAGATTATCCTATAAGATTATCCTGTGGTCTGAGGTGTGTTAAGAGTGAATTTGTCCCAATAATTGGCTCTGAAAACAGTCAGGACTGACAATCATAAATGTTAAACTTGATCAACATTTATGACCAAAAATCTTGATGTGTGTGGGGCAAGCAGACGACTCCCGAGTCATGACTCCGTGAATTGTGACGTGGAACGGAATGTAGCCAATCAAGAAGCGAGCTGACTGACAACAACCATAGACATTACATACGTATATACAGAGGTGTCAAAAGTATTCACATTCATTACTCAAGTAGAAGTGTAGATACTAGGATTTAAAAAGACTTCTGTAGAAGCTGAAGTATCAATTCAAGCTTTTTACACAGGTAAAAGTGTAAATGTACTGGTTTTTAAAACTATTTAAAGTATAAAAGTAATATGAGGAGGAAAAAAATGCCATTAAGGACAAAAGCTTAGGCCCTGTCACAGGTGCCTATAGTGCACTACTCCACCTCCCCAAAAAACATTTTTTCTAAAGCCCATAATGACTTTAACGTTATATTAAAATGTTAATGTTAAAAAATTTGGGATGCACCTGTTTCAGCCGCGTTTATGCCCATTGAAAATGAACACATTTTAGTACTATACAAATACATTCAAGAACCACATATGTGCACTACTGAGCATTAACATGTGTTTCATGGAGCAGAAGATATGATGACTAGTTGCCTATAAGTATTGGTCTTCCTGTCTACCAACCTCCTTGCTGGTGCTTGGTTGGGACATTTCGCTTGAGTTCTCTTGAGTCTCTGCCACGGACATCTTCGTACTAGGCTACATAAGTCTGCTATTTCCTTGCAGGAGTGTGACGTGATTTGTGTCATGCGCAGGTGCGATGGATTGCCTACAAACCAATAGGGTGTCGGAATGGTATTATGTTTATACTACTCATCCAACCACAATCAAACTCACTCTATCCGGATGGCGTGATTTATCTGGATAGGTGAAATGAAATAGGAGTAGACGAGTAAAGAAGAGTAGAGTAACAAGGCTATTTTTAAAATGTAAGGAGTAGAAGTAAAAAGTAGGCTGAAAAATAATTACTCCAGTAAAGTATAGATACTCAAAATTTCTACTTAAGTAAGGTAAGGAAGTATTTGTACTTAGTTACTTGACACCACTGCGTATATAATGTCTATGACAACAACTCACCTCTAGCTTGCCCAGTAGACTGTAAAGTCCGTGTTTGCGCTGTCTCCAGGATTTTCTCCACAGTCTTCTCTTTTTTTCTTAGTTTGTGATTTTTCTGTTAAAAATAGTCCCAAGAACACGATCATTCCCTCTTCTTGTATGTCCTCTTCCATGTTGCGTGCTGTGTTTTCCGGTTGTTGCTATCATTGTTGACATGTTTCTTTTTCGTAGTTTTTGTTAGATCACGTGTGATCACGTGAGATTTCTGGCTTGGAGGACGAGATTCTAGATCGGTGGTGGGACAGAATCATGATGTGTGTGGTGTGCTGTGTTGAGATTATCGGAGCACACCACACACAGTACGATCAAAGCTGTTCAATGCCTGATTTTTAATCTTCATGTGCGGGGTCTCTAACAGATAAAAATCTCTTAAGATTTAGACAATCATTATGTGTGTACCTCGCTTTAGTTGCAGTTTGCCTGGTCAGGTGACTGGCTGCAGCCAGGTTGATTCAGGTGTGCAGTGGGGGTGGGGCTGGAAGAGAACAAAGGGAAAAGGTGCTGGTGAAAAAACACCGCAAGGGCTCTGCCTCCTTGAGGGAGATGGCAGAAGATTGCACCCTTGTTATGGTGATGCCTTCTCCATGCAAGACTTGAAGGACTCTTTTGGATATTTGAGGGCTTCTGCAACTCCGACGAACTGCAGCCGGTCAGTCAGGATGTAGCTACATGTGCAGCAGCTTGTCCCTCAGGAGGCAGGGCTGGATGGTGTAAAAGAAGTCAAGTCAAAGAACGTGACCCTCACAGCGCAGCGCTACTTCTCCAGGTGTGATAGGGCCTTGTGGGTGAGTAAGATAATGTTATCCTCCACACCAATGTGCTGCTGATATGCAAATGGCAGGGGATCCAGTAAAAACACCTTATTTAGTATTTAGCCCATATATTTTTGTATCCAGACTATCTACTGACCCACAAAATGTGAAATAAGCTAACCCAGTTCTGTCCCAGCAGTCAGAAAACAGGCTAAGACATATAAACAAAACAGTATCCCGTTGCTCTGAGTAAGGGTGCTCCAACATATCTAAAAATCATTAAAAGAGATAATATCCTAGTTTTTTAAACCAAAATTTAATGTTTACATGCCCTAACACAAAACAGGATACATTAACAGACCTGTAGGTTCTGTTTTATAAAAATGAATCCAGATTAAGACATCAAAGCTGGTTCCTGGTCTGCTCACTGCTCGTTGTGTCTCAGCTGCTCTCTTCTTATTAGGATAATCAGAGTGCATGCTGGGATACACTCCAGCCTCCATCAGCCCTCTCGGAGATGGCTCATCACGCAGTATTGTTTCACCCTGTTTGTGATTTCAGCCTTTCGTCAGGTCGGTTGGTTACAGCTCATCTGATAGCGAGTTACCTGTAAACATGGATACCTACAGGCTCAGCTGTGGCTGGGTTAAAGGCCTAATGAATCTCAATAAAACCATGTCTTTATAAACAAGTCCAGGTCTGCTCTATCTGGTTTGGCTGTGCAGCATTACAGCTGAGGGTTTGGCTTTCAAATGTCAGAATCAGCTCGATGATGTTCTCTTAAAAAAAAAAAAAAAAAAAGTATATTTGGAGATAAAGAATTGACCAGAATGAGCAACCAAATATTCAAAATGTATTCAGCTGGAGACCAAGGTCATTGTTAGTGGCCCTTGAAGTAAACTTATGCTTAAAGATGATCAACACATTTTTTTTTTTCTTGTTTTAAATGTTAGTTTATCACTGAGTGTCAACCTAGGCGACAATACAAGAAAAGTTCGGACATTCTAGTCTTGTCAAACCGTGGTCATATAGCATCTTGGATGTGCCAGTTAGATGTCTGATGGCTGTAGAATCAATTTAGATTGAACAGGGACTGACTCATGTGTTACACTGAAAAGTAAAGTCAAATCTGACCCTTGTAGAATAATTAAGGACAATCTGGCAAAGTTCAGACACATTAGAGGCTGTCTTTAAGTGAAAGCTGCGAAGACATTTATGCACACTATGATCTTTTTTCATACCCAAACTGTATCACATGCTGGGGAAACAGTCATTGAACCACAGGAATCTCTGTATGAACAGAACACCCCTACATCTGTGTCAAAGCAAAGGGTGTAAAGCATGCAGTACCTAGTGGGGGTCAGACATGCTCAGGCATAGTACTGATCACTTAATGTGAGCATCATAAACATTTTTATACCACACAGATTATTTTCAGCAGTAATCAAAAGACCCACAGGTGTTCTGTCAAGCAAACGTGATACTAACGTTTTGGATAGCCAATAGAAATACATCCTGCAGAGCTCTATAAGTCAGTTTGTTCTGGTGACATAAATCATCTCCGCTGCAGCTGTGTGGACATGCATCCTGGCAAATCCTTGAATCAGAGTAGAAACGGACGGAGGAGGAGGGCAAAGGGGAGGGCCAAAGGTTATCTCCACCAACACTCACAGGCGTGAAGAGAAAACCCAGAGAGATAACGTCTGGGTTCAGCGTCTGTTTCACACATAATCCCAAAACATCAAATTAACCCTCTAGCACCATCCAATCAGAGCTCAGCAGGGAGCAGTTCTCATTCAGAAAGGTTCCCGCTGAGAGAAAGATTTCTGCAGAATTATCAGCACAGCAGCGACACTCATTCACAAAAACATGAAACATCCACATCATTAAAAACAGCGGAGGAAGCTTTCTATGAGGGGTAGAAAGATCAAAGAGAAGAAATATCAGGAGAGTACGCTGTTTTTACAGGCAGGGACGTAGACGAGAGAGGAGGAGGATGGAGGGGAAACAGAGAGAGAGAAAGAGAGGAGGATGGAGGGGAAACAGAGAGAGAAAGAGAGAGGAGGATGGAGGGAAACAGAGAGGGAAAAAGAGAGAGGACGATGGAGGGGAAACAGAGAGGGAAAGAGAGGAGGATGGAGGGGAAACGCAGAGAGGGAAAGAGAGGGGAGGGAAACAGAGAGGGAAAGAGAAAGAGAGGAGGATGGAGGGAAACAGAGGGAAAGAGAGAGGAGGATGGAGGGAAACAGAGAGGGAAAGAGAGAGGAGGATGGAGGGGAAACAGATGGAAAGAGAGAGGAGGATGGAGGGGAAACAGATGGAAAGATATAGGAGGATGGAGGGAAACAGAGAGACAGAAAGAGGAGGATTGAGGGGAAACAGAGAGAGAAAGAGAGAGAGTTTCAGATTTTAATCTCGGAATCCAGACATTATTCTTAGATTTTGACTTTTTCCCTTTATTTCTTAAATAAATCTCATAAATCATCTCAAAATTCGGAATATTTTTCAGAATGCCAACATTTATTGTGGCATTCTGCCTTTATTCTGAGAAAGCAAAAACACGTATACTAAATCTTTTTTTTGTGTGTGTGTGTCAATTTTTTCCCAGTAACTCTAATCCTCTTCCATAGATATCACTTTGTGTGGTTGTTAGTCCATTTTGAGTTGGGAAGTGTCTTTGGAGCATCTACACCAACCTTAGGTTGGGGATAGTTTCCACATCTGTCATCAGTGAATCCGTCTACAAAAGCTTTAAGCTGGTACGTTTGCTCCCAGTCAGAGCATGACCTGACCAATCAACATCATTTCAGGAGAAAGAGGTGGAAGCTACAGGTGTGGTATTTATTTATCTTTATTTAAACTCGAAAATCATTGAGGGCGAGCCCTCATTTACAATGACGTCGAGCATAAAAATAATGAAAATACATTTCAAACATATTCAAAGGAAATAAAGTACATTAGCAAGTTAAAAATACTGTACACCATATCAATCAGAAAAGGTACATTAAAGTCAGGTCACAAATGTTCAATCAGAGCACAAGATATTCAGCAATAATGATTTGAAATGCCCCACAGTAACCAGTTCTTTGATTTTTAAAGTGTTCTGCAGTGAGTTTCAAGCAGATGGTGCAAAGAAACTCAAGGCAGATCTGCCAAGCTCAGAATGAACTTTTGGAACCTGGAGAGTTAGCCAGTCACTAGAACGGGTTTTATGCGTTCCTGAGGACCAGGCTAACATGGAGGAGATGTAAGGAGGATGCATCCCAAGAAGAGCCTTGTAAATAAACATGTACGTATGCAGGTTGCGTCTCTCTGAGAGCGATGTCCACCCCATCTTACTGTATAGGATGCAGTGGTGAGTGTTATAGGCATCACCAGTAATGAACTTAAGTGCAGAGTGGAAAACTGCATCCAGGGGTTTTAGAGTTGCAGCCGAGGCATGCCTTTAAAAAATATCACCATAGTCCAACACTGATAAAAAAGTTGCCTCAACCAGAGTTTTCCTACAATGCAGAGGAGAATACGATTTAAATATGGCATAGTTGAAGAAACACCAAGCGTGTAAATGGTGGTCGGTGAAAAGATTGGCAAAGATTCAGACCCATGCTTGTTGCCGGTTGCACCTTCTTTTTCAGAAGTTGCCAACCATGGTCTACTATTTGGTAAAAACAAGGGGAGAAGACCCCAACATCCCCAGCTTCACCAACATTCCATCCTCTGTCTTTGATGAAAAAAATGATCCTTTAAATTTTAAACATTCCATCCTTCAAACCAACAACACTCATACCTCAACCTACTGTATCAGACTGTGTACATACACCAGTGTGCTCTAACAGAAGGATGCAACTAATCTGAAAACAGACCAGAAGGGGGAATCATGCCTGGGTACAGTGAAAAATAATCATGCCTAATATAAAAATGCCCTTAGCCTGTATAATAACAATACAGGGCACAGCTCGTGTCTTTTAGCTGCAGTAGAAAATCTCAATAAGACGTCCCTGAGTGATGGCTGGATCCAAAATGAAGAAGAAGCAATCCTTGATATTTTTGTGTATTAAATAGTTTCATGGTGTTATTTAAACTTTGTTAGTTAAATTTCCCTTTTTTGGTAACTGGAAACCAAAGGATCAACCACAGGTGGTTGGTTTGGGTGATTGGTGACTAGAAGCATTTATTGTGATCCACTGATCATTCAGTTTCAATTTGGCAAAGAATGATTAGTTTCAGGTTAATCTGGGTATCTTTATTTTCCATCATTCTTTTCTTCTGTTTACTCATCTTGTTTTTGGTGATTATTAAAGTTTATGTCCAAAGCGTTAGAGCGGTCTCACCTCCACCAAACATCAGTCCTCATTTCTCTACCTCTGCAGAAGAACCATCTCTCATTTATTCTCTGTGTGCCTCAGAGTTATTACAACATCACCTTACATCTTCATCACCTCCACTCTCTCTTTTCCCCCTCTCTCTCTCTAGCTGATTTGCATACGCCGTTGCAGGAGGTTTCTTTCATCTCGTCTCTATCAGATTGAAGCAGAGAAAATTTCATTAGCTCTCCTGTGGAGTTACAAAGCGCGTGGTGTGCAGGTTCAGCAGATCAGGACGCTGCTTGTCTCGGTGACAGGATTTGAAAATGTAAAAGTGTTCAAAGGAAAATAGTGAGTGGTAGAGAGGACAGAGGTCAGGAGAATGAGCGTATTCTCATAATGAGCTGAAGCAGAGTGGTGCATGAGGTATGGAGTCATTTTTGTTGCAAAACTCAGAATGCATTGTAAGGTTTTATCAAAATCATGACATTGATTCTGACACTGCCTCCTTGTGCTTAGATAGTTTCTTGCTCAAATTTCAGGTTGCCACTCTCTTATTTATTCTGTGTTCGTACGAAACTTTCTCTGAGCTAATATCAACAGTGCACACACACTTTTCCTGCAGTGCTGGTTCCAGAAGCAATTTTCGCCATTCAAATCCCCCTTAGATGTTTTGTAAAATCAATGCTTTTAATGCATGAACCAAGCTAACCAGCTTCCTGAATATTCATGACTAAAAAAATTCAATTTGGTGCAAAACGGCGTTCAAATAGAGAGAAAAGGTAAAGGCACAAAACTGTGTACATATTCCTCTAAAAGCTGACAGAACTACATTTCCCACAATCTATTTCGATTCATTTTGTTCGTTGTTCATGACAATTTTTTAAGCCTAAAGGAGTAGTGAACACTTTAACATTTTTTTAAGCTGTACACTGAAGTATCTGACTGAACTATGATAAAACACATCAATGCTGGTGTAATTTCTGACATTTGCGCCAAACTGATATAAATCTGCGTATTTCATTTGCTCAAATGGACATCTGCCTCGAAAAATCTTTTCTGAAAAGGCGGGCTTATGTGACATAGAAACCCACCATCTGTAGGAATCTACCAAGTGGAAATCTCTGGTTCTGAAAAATGAGGCCAATATGGAAATGCAAAAAATTGCAATACAGTGAGTGTCCACTTGAGCCTGGCTGCAGGAACACCAGAAGTCCTGTCTGAACAGCTGTTAACTCACTGAGTGCCGGCCCTTTTATAAAATGGGGAGTGGCTTGTGCCAGCATTTTTTGCCATTTTGAGTCATCTTTCAATACCCACAGAATATTTTGTACCATGACTCTGAAAACACTCAATAGCTCAAATGAAAGAAGAATCTCTCTATTTCATCATGGGGAAAAAATGTTCCGTTCTTGATTTATCTTAAGTTGAATAGAGGCTAGTTTCACCAAAAAGACCACTTTTTTTCTAGAAAGCTGAGAAAAATGCATTTTTGTGAAAGAGAGTCTGTCAAGCAGAACACTGATATGAATGTTAAAATTTTGCCTTCAATAACATAAAAGACATCTGAAAATTGTATAACAAATGTTATTTTATTGTAAAATAAATGAAATAAATAAAGATAAATACAAAATACAGCACAGTACAACTGGACGGCCGCCACGGGACCCCAGATACGCCCACGTCCTCTCCTTGTGTGTCCCCTGGCACTACCTGCAAATTATAGAATATAATATAAGTTGTGTTATATATATTATATATAATATAGATTTTTTTTTGTTCTTACCTCTTTTTCTGCCAACAGACGGTGTTGCAGAATTGCATGGGGCTTGCTCTTCTCTCAAGTCTGCTTCTGAAATCACAGAGCAGGAACGCATGAGTGATGGTTTCTTTTGATAAATTTGTCTGAATAATCAGTGGGTTTCTAACGTTAACTTACCTCTATCGCTCTGGGATGGAGAACAAGATCCGCTCCCCTCACTTGGCAGCCATTCTTCAGAGTCTGGGTTGGAAAAGTCCATCTCTGAAGTGTCATCGCTGTATGCGTCCAGCTGGCCAGTGGATGCCGACGCACGGGGGGAGACCTGGCGGCATTCTTTAGCCTCTTGGCCGGCCAAATCAAAGCGCTGATGATGGACTCGGTGTCTGTTTCAGTGAATTACAGATTTCTCACGCAAAAGTTTAAAGTTTCTTCTAGCGTCCGCTGGCAAAACTGACCACTTGATCCCCCAGTTTTTTGGGGGGCATTTTGTGCCGATACTTAATATTTTAAAATTTTTAGCTTACCCCAGTCCCCTGAGTGACAGACATCTATATTACCGCTGAACTACCTGATAAGCTGATGATGTAGACGTTAAGTACAAAGCAAAGACGACACCTGAATTGGCTGGAATGTGTACGAAACAACACAACATCTACTACTGCACTGACAAATAAACCTGTTTAATCAATAGTTGGATTTAATAAAGAATCAATAATTCGGTCAAACAGATTCAAAAACAAGAGTCCGCTGGTTTCCTTAAATTTCCCAAACGTGAGCTGAACAACTTCCGGAGCATCTGGAGTGACTGAGCCATCACTCAAAAACTCGCTGGCCAATAGCGATACACTCCAGAGCCCGCCCACACGTGACATTTGTGTCAGAACTGAGACCAAAAGCTCAATAAACAAAAACAAAGGATGAGGCAGCGCAAACACAAAACTGAGAAGCAAGAGCAAAAGTCTGATCACCAAGAGAGAAAAATAGGAACTGTAGACAAAAAGATAGATGTTCAAAATTCAAAGACTAATAATTTGGTTGCTATTTTAAATTTGTTCTCTTGATGTGAACATTTTTTTGCTTGATCACATTTTTTTTGTTCTCAAATGCTAATTTTTGTTTGATACTGAAAAAGTTTTGTCTGAATCTTTTTGCACAAATCTCATTCCATAAGCACAGCAACAACGGGCAGAGCAAACATGATTGGTCCAATCTCTCCCTTTTTCCTTCTGGTTTGTTCATCAAAAAATTAAGTGCAGGAACACATTTAGAGTGCAGAGAAAGTTTTGTATGTACACAGAGAAAAATCAGAGATTGTAAGTTTCATAAACCAAGCAGAATCGACCTGAATGAGAAAATGGTTTGAGCATGAGCACAGGAAATTTGAGTAAGTAACTGAAAATCTGCAGACAAAGCTGACATTTGGAGCACAACTAGAGAAAAGCTAAGCCCAAGGAGGCAGTTTAGAGCACAAAAGCAGGCTTTAATGAAAAGTTTGGTGACAAATCTGAAGCCAAAATCGATAAGTCATGCTCTCAAAACGTGTACTCTTGAGTTTTGCAACAATAATGACTCCGTAATGAAGCAGCGCATTCTGAGCGCAGATAACCCTAATGCTTTGTCCTGAATGACTCGTGTTTTTCATTTATTCAGTGAATCCAGAATTGTATCATAAGACAAGACTGTTTGAACGAGCTGCAGATAAAAGTTAGGAGATAAAGACAAAGCCGAGTTGTTTCTGTCTCTGAATATTTGAACACTGACCATTTTCTAGATGCCCATCAGTCTGAGAAGAGACGACACAATGCCAGCGTGTTGTGCTGGTTCATCTTTAAAGTGATGGTAACATAACGACACTGCAGGTTGGAGGGCCCATAAATGTTTAATTAAAGCATCAATTATTCTCAACTTTGATAAGCATTTAAAAAAGAAAGAAGATTTTAAACACAGGGATTGCATATATAAACATCCTGTAGTTCTTCGGCACCTAAGAAGAGATGCCGATTTAAGCTGAATGGAGAAGGGACCTCATTTTGGTCCCTAACTAGGGCGTCCACATCACTAGAAGGGCCCTGATTACACTCTTGTTGACTTTGTGTAAAAAACAAAAGCATAATAGTGACTAAACTTTTTAACCATGCTGTTGTTAAATAGCAAGAGAGATCTCTGGTAAATGTAACACAGACTTTCTGATAACGAAAAATGGACTGAAATTCTGAGGTATTTAGTACTGACAATGTAACACTTTGAGTTCTTAGATTCCTGAGACCTGGGCTTTTCTTTAGAAAGCATTTTTAGTCTCTCCCACTTATTTGGGATCAGTGGGACCTGACAAATTTAAAACCTAAGCCTGGTCTTTGAACAGGAAGTAGTTTTCACCAAAAATGATGTCTGTGTATGAGGACAACACACACACACACACACAAAAAAGATTTTTAATGTTTTTTTTTAATTCTATATATATATTTTTTGAATTGGTATGGGCCATTCAGTCAGTAAGAAATGGTCTCAGTCATTAAGAGATGTATGTATGTTGTGGTCATTTTTCTGAGGATGGACCACAAATTTAGGCCAGGTATGAACCAAATTTCCACTAAAAGTTGCTTTAACTAATTAGAGATCCACAAAATTTAAAAAGTACCCCTGAATTCCCCAAAATTCCCAAGACATTATCAAAAATTTCTGTGAAAATTAAAAAATCCCTTTAAAAATGGCCCAGAATGTTCTCCAATATTCCACAAATGTTGTCGCAAATGTGTGAAAAAGCCTATAGATGTAACTAAAATTTTCACCAAAAATACCTTGAAAATTTTCAAGCAAATTCTTCAAAATTTAGAATCAATTTTCTCCAAAAATTTCTAATCAAACAACCCCAAATTTACAGGTACATTCTTTCAAATTTCCATGGAAAAATATGGAAAATTCCCAAACAAGTTCCCCCCCCAAATCCAAACAAATTCCCTAAAAAAATCCAGGAAACTTCAAAGGAAATTTTCCACATTTCCAAACAAGGAACCAAAGCCCCCACCACCACCACACCACCCTCCACCCCTTTAAATACAAACAAAATAAATACAGCATGAGCAATTTCTCCAGACAGACAAAGGAAATTACTTAAAATTCTGGACAATTATCTTAAAATTCCTATGGAAATTTTACTATACTGTAGGAAAGAACAGTATGACCATATACGTAAATGCATGATCAGGAGGCTAAAGTAAAGTAAAAAAGAAAAGGAAACAGCAGCAGAGATGATCCTAAAATCATCAATTCATTCATCTGCTTAGAACTCAATTTAGGTTGAATTGATTACAAATTAATATCTCTCTGCGCAAACATCCTCTACAAGTGACCGATGACACATGGAGCAGAAGGTGGACTCTCTCTCTCTCCCCCTCTCTCTCCTCACTGAGGATGAAGCTGGATGCGGGCTAATTCTGTTGCCTAGCACCCATTCACACACTGTGCGGTGTGGACAGTCGTTTATGTTACAGTGATGGTTGCTCCATCACAGCTCAGAACATCACATCTTCCTCCTCCTGGTCGTCCCTATCCATTGAGCTCCATTTAATTTAATAGAGATATATTAGGATGAAGTTTGAAACAATAACTACCATCCCTTTTCTCAAATTATTTTCAGGATCAAGAGGATGTTTTGGATTGTGGCTCCTTAGAGATGTTAATCATCAGGGTGGCTCCTGGTAAAGACTGAGGTCAGAAACCACTGATCAGCTGTATAATTAGTTCATTTTAAAGTTTATGACTCACAGACTGACTAAAACACAGAGGCTGTTCTGGTTAAATCTCTGCAGGCTGTTAGTTTTCATGTGAGTTTCTTCTCTTGTAAAAAATTAAAACCATACCATTTATGTCAGCAATTATGTGTTTACAACCAATTTTAAAAAAATTATGTACGCCTGTTGTTGCTGCTTGCTTACGTCATGACTCTGCCCCTCGATGCTGATTGGTCCTGTAACTTTCTAAGCGGGCCTAAACTGAACCGTTTGGGCCTGCTTAGAAAGTTACAGGGAGCTTTGCAAGATGGATTCGCCTGTGAGAAACACGGAAATGGAATCCATCTGCTTTGCAAGGTTAAGTAGGTTTAATAGTAGTAGCTATAAAAATTATTGTAAAGAACAGGCTGCTGAATGGCATCAGAACTTTTAACAACCTTCTGAAACTGCAACATAAATTTGTGTAAGTCCTTCACAACCCTAATTCCCAAAAAGTTGGGGTGCTTCGTAAAGGTAATAAAAACAAAATAAAATGATTTTCAAATGTATTAAACTCATTTTTTTTCTCACAGTTAAATAAACAACAAATCATATGTTTAAACTTTAACATTTTACCATTTCATGAAAAATATTACATCATTTTGAGTGGGCAAAACATTTTAAAAAAGTAGGGACAGGGAAACAAAAGAAGAAACTTTGCTGTCTTCTCATTTGAAATGGACTGTGGCAAAATGGAAAACTGTTCTGTGATCAGATAAATAAAAGTTAATTTTTTTTTTTTTTTTTTTTTTGGAAACCATGGCTGCTGTGTCCTATGGACAAAGATGAAAGGGACTTTCCAGCTTGTGATCAGCAAACACTTCAAAAGCCTATATTTCTAATGGCATGAGGTTGCATTAGCACCTATACATGGGAAGCTTACACATCTATCACAATAGCATGTTGTAGAGTCACATGGAGTCCAGAAAGACTCAGAAGGTGATTAGACAAATGTTTTGTCTGTCACATTCATTATGGGCCAATCAGAGTGACAAGACAAAATTAAGTTGTGTGTGTGCACAGTTCAGGTGTTATGCTGATTTTTGCTACCTATTGAAATGTTCTACTTTGTGCTTCTGCACATGGGTAAAGGGTTAGGGTTATACTGTGTCCCGTTTACATCGTAAGTCGGATGATTAAACTGGGAGTGACATCACACCTGGTTCCATTTACTACGAGTCATAGCTGGGGGAAATGTGGATTGCTCCGGCTTACAAATTGGAATCATAAGTTCAGGGTGCATTTTTGATTACGTCAACTCAGAATTTCCAAACTGGGAGGACAAATGGAATGCACCATTAGGGTTAGGGCTAGAATATGCAGTTTTCAACAAAGCAGCAGAAATCATCAGAACACCAGTACAAACCTGAGCTCACAAGGCAAACGCTGCCATGGTTCACGAACGATGGAGCTTGATGTGAATAACAAGAGTGAAATGTTCTTGGCTAAGAGGAGCTTTTAGTGTGACTCTTTGACCTTGTTTTAATTAAGACATGTGACCTAACTCTGATAAACTGCCACTTTACTAAAGCTACAGCCAAGCTAATTGCTACACTGGTGGCTGCTATTGCTAACAACTTCCAGTACAATTCAGCCCTGCCCAGCAACCGCCTCGTTCTCCTCAAATCACAAACATTGTAGATTGGAGCTTTACACAATGGATGTACCTGATGACAGACATGTGGGGTCTGGCAAATTCATCTGCTTTGCAAGGTTAGAGACATTTTGGACTGACTTATATCTCTACTTGCTGATGAGTACCCGTACTTGAGCACGGTTGTTTTCACATCTCTCGCAGAGCGTGTCTTAAACCCCCTCTTAATGCAGACTCGGGCATGATGCTTGAGTGTGGCACACTTCTGTCCATACTGATCAAATAACCTCAACTGTGGGGTCAAGTGTACTCTGATTGGGGCAGGTGTTGTTGAATGCACCCAGCATGACAGCCTGTAGAGGGAGCTTGTGAGGTTTAAGGAATCATCGACATTTTGATAATTCTTCAGTCAGTGTTTAAAGGTTTGAATCTTTTTTTATTTGTGTTTTGTTGTCACCACAGCAGCCTTACTGTCCCAGCTTTCTCTCTGTCAGAGGATTTTTCTCAAAAACACAAAGCATCACTCTCTGACAGACATTTCTCTCCCTCCCCTCAGGCGGCAGCTACAAAGGCAGCTGTTGCACTCTGGTCACAGTCATTTAGTGGAGCTGTCAGAGCTGCATGTTGTGTTCCTGTGCTGCTGCATGAGCATGAACATAGCAGCTTACACTGCTGTTTTAGAGGAGAATAAATTGACATGTATGTTTCATTGTTTCAAGGCTGATTGAAGTAAAAATGGAGCAGTATAAATGAAGGCTGCAGTGTTTCTGCAGCAGAGCAGCAGTGATGCAGAGCATCTGGATCATTTACATGCAGGTTTTTGCAGCCTCATATCACAGCCATTCATCTGTCTCTGCTGCTGCTCTTTCTCCATTTTTGGTTTTCTCACATTTATATTAAAAAACAGTAATACCACTTGGTAGATACACGCCATTTTGAAGGGTACAGTCCAGGGATGTCAAAAAAGGGGGTCATGTACAGAAAAATACCAGGCTGATGGGGCCACTTTGATGTCCTTCCACTTCAGTGTATTTAAGTTAGCAAACCAGTCCAACGGAGGCAAAGGCAAAAAGCCAATGCAAGAGATGCCAAAGCTGAGATGCTGATGGCTCATCTCCACATTCAGACACAAAACAGGAGCAAACTGCCAAACTTTATAGGAGTGTTGGTGCTTGAAAATGATTAGAGCGATGTGATTTGTAAATCAGACAGAGCAGAAAGAGGAGAAAATGAGAACCATTCATGCTGCTGTAATCCTGATGAATCCAGATATCATTATTATTTAGGCTGGTCTGTAAACAACAATTTATATTGTCGTCTAAAAAAAAAGTACATAAGTGAATTCTACTTGTCAAAATGTTTATTTACAGAATTAATACAGCAGCACCACCTAGATTCCAAACTAATAAGTATAATACATCCAAGCACAAGCTTCATGTTCTAATGCAGGCTGATTACAAATGGAGCATGGGCTGCATTTGGCCCAAAGGCTGTATTTTGGACTGCCATGTTGTAGTTGAATAATACAAGTCAAGCAGCTTTTCAGAAAGAAGGGCTGGGCTGCTCTCTGTGCTACAAATGTAATAAGAAAGGCCTGACCATGAGGCCTAATGACCTTTGGCCTCCAAATCTAATCTGTTCATCCTTTAGTCAGGTCAAACAGAGCTCATCTCTGCTTTATTATCAGCTCTTTACAGTCAGTCAGTATAAATGGTCTTTTCTTTTCAAACAGGCAGCAATAAGTAATTACACCTCCTCATACACAGGACAGAATGAACCTTTAGGTCTCTGTGTGAGCTCGGCAGTCACGATGGATTTTCAGATAAACTGATGAACTGATTCAATCAGAGCACATACTGAGCTTTATATTCAATCTTTAATGTTTCAAACAAATATTTCATGCTTTCATAAGGCATAAATATATGGACTCATCATTGTTGTTGTTGAAGGAAAAAGCTAAGCCCAAAATCATTACATCATCAAATGTAAGAAATAACCCAACTGTTTAGTAATTTCATGTTCAGATGGAAATGTTTGGATTATGAACAGGCTTTTGTTTGGTGGTTGATACATGACATACGTGACATTTGGAAGATTTTAATCAGGTTCCAGAGAGCAAACTTTGGAAAACACAGCTTTAGTCATGTTTGAACTACCAGTATCCAGTTCATTTGTAAATGGAGACTTTAGACTTTGGTGTGTTAGCCATTTTTGGATGTTAACACCTGTTGAAAAAAGAGGATGCAAGCGTGCTCATGTTGTTTTACTTCGGTGTCACATCGCCACCTACTGGCCTAGTTTTAATTAAGTAAAAATTTCCATTGCACTTAAAACTTTGTTTGTTGACTGTAAAACACATCAAATCATGTTTAATCTTCTAGCTTGTCTTTTTTTTTACAAAGTAGCAATGGTAAATGCGGTATAATGACGCCCATTTCCAGGTTTGAATGGTTGACACAGAGATCAGAGTGTTAACTGGATGACATGCTGTGCAGCTTTTTGTTGCTGTATAACAAACAGTGAAACCTAATGGATATCAGGCTGATTATAAGATGATGTAAACAAACAGAGAGCGTGTAATTACACTGCGCCATGGTGGGTTATTGTGTTTGTGTTTTCATGCTGTGTCTCTGCAGCTCTCTCTCTCTGATGTTTCTCTCTCCGTTTGTTTTCTCAGGTGAAGGGATGGCATTCGCTTTCCTCATCCTCTTCCTCAACGTGCTGCTCTTCCTCAGTGTGTCGGCGTATAACACATCAGCTGGTAATGACTGTGTGCTGATAACTTTGTTTCTCTGTGTAATTGAATTATGTGCTCAATAAGGCTGTCAACATGTTCAATGCTCCATGATACCACATGTTTTAGAACATTAGAATTTCTCATTATTGTGTAAATCAGTAGCTTAAAAATCTGCCAAAGCTGTAAAAAAAGTCTCCAGAACTTCAGTCATAACCAAAAGCTCCTGCACAGTGGAGGGTTTCCATCCAAATGTATGGAAAGAAATTAAACATGCTGCTCGTAAAAAAACAAGTCTAGTGGTTCTCAACTGGCTGATAATCAGAAACCACCACCACCTCTTTTAGAAGGAAAATCATTAACATTAGCATGTTAGCAGCTAACAGCAGGAAACACTGGCAAATATGTTCACAGTAAGACCAAACTGCAAAAAGAAACTATCAGTAAAGTTTTATGAAAAGGTGCCTGTTTGATTGGAGCAGGATAATGAGGACAATGTTACCAAATTAAGCCAAGGGCAGCAAATTGGTGCTAGAAGTCTCACAAGTAGGGAAATGGGAATCACCTGAGTGCAGTGAATGTGTCTCAAGTGATTGTAATATAAAGACATCAGTGTCTGCAAGGTCCAGTCACTGGTTAATCGGTTTTCCTGGATACCATTACACCATGGAGACAAAAGAACACTCCTAAGTAACTTAAAGAAAAGGTTATTGAAAAGTAAGTCAGGGGATGAGTACAAAAAAATCCAAGGCACTGAACATCTCCCAGAGTTCAGTTAAATCCATCATCAAGAAATGCAAGGAATATGGCAGGTGTGAATTTGTCTGAGTGACCGTGCAAGAAGGAGACTAGAGAAAGAGGCCACCAAGACACCTCTGACTACTCTGAAGGAGGCATAAGCTTCAGTAGCTGAGATGGGAGAGACTCTGCATAAGAGTCAGGGATAAAAGTTCTTTAGTCTAATGAGACCAAAATGATGCTTTATGGCCATCAGACAAGACACTGTTTGGCGGACACCAAACACTGTGAAGCACGGTGGTGGTGGCAGCATCATGCCGTGGAGATGCTCCTCTGCAGCCGGCCCAGGATGGCTTGTAAAGTTAAGACGGTGAAAATAATGGAGTCAAAATATAGGAGAATCCTGGAGGACAGTCTCATTCAGTCTGCAAGACTGAACTATGGCTGGGAGAAGATTTATTTTCCAGCAAGACAATGACCTGCAGCAGACATCAAAAGCACAGAAAGAGTGACCACGATTGATTTATAAACCCAATAAAAGGGTAAAACATCTAAGGGGGTGAATACTTTTTAAAGGCACTGTATGTAGATGCATTTGAACAAAGCCTCAGAAAGATTTCCAGAAACTTTCAGGTGTGACTAAGGGTGGATCTCTGTGTTTTCTCCTCTGATGGCGAGCTCAGCTCTCAGACTAAAGCAAGGGTTAACAGCTCTGAGCTTTCATGAACATTCCTGGGAAGTAGACATGACAGTCACGCAGAGTTTATGCTGCGCTCCTGCTTTGACACAGATGCTCCCACACATGCCACATCTACCAAACACCTTACCCAGCTGAGGTTAGATGAGCATGGAGTCGTGGGGGGTCTGAAGGTGATTGTTAGTGCAGTCACGTCTGACGGTGTTTCCTGGACTCTGCTGTCTGTTTAGTAATGAGAGCTTTACACTGACCGTCAACCTGCAGCGTGGGGGGCGGAGATTATGGAGTGAGACTGTGCAGGTAATGAGAAACATGGCAGCACAGCTCAGATGTGAAATGAAGCTTTTATAATAAAGAGGAGCTGCAGGACTCAGTGAGTTCATGGTTTTAATAGACCAAAGAACTGACAGAGAGAGTGAAATGTTATAGGAACAGGGGGTGGGATGAATGGGTACAAGGGTGAAGTCCCCATACAGCAGAGGTTTAGACTTACTTATGCTTTTGTGTTGAATCTTCTGTAGCACATGGCTGGAGATGTACCTGTTGTTAACAATGTGAACACACAATTCAGGGCTCAGATCTCAGATTGATGTTATGGTTCAAAATGTGACCATGTAAACTGGTGACTGTTAGCAGAGTACATCCTGCTGGATGTGGATGTTTGTTTTAGTTTAGTTTTTGTATCTAGTTCAATGTATTTGATGTATTTGTAATTCTGGGGGGTATGATTGGAGTTTTGAGGGGAAATTGCTCTGAAATGTTTTAAAAAATTGCATGGAAACTTGGGAATTGTTTTGGTTTTTTTGTGGGGGGGGAGTCTTTGACATTTTCATGAATTTTTAGGTAAATTTTATGGAAAAACTATATTTTTGCATGTGTGTAGGAATTTTCAGTTAATCTATGTCACTATTATTATTATCACTGTAATCAAATCAGTCAAGTGACGGAAAATGATAACCCCCTTTGAGTCTGAATTTAAGTAGAGTCACTTTTTGCTGCAATCACAGCACTGAGTCTGTGTGGATAGGTCTCAGTCAGGCTTGCACATCTGGACACCTCAAATGTACTTCATTCTTCTTTGCAAAACTGCTCAAGCTCTGTCAGGTTGCACAGGGATCCAATGTGAACAGACCTTTTCAAGTGCAGCCACAATTTCTCTATTGGATTAAGGTTTGGGCTTGACTTGACCACTTGAGATCAACCAACTTATCTTTAGCCCTTACTGTGTAGCTTTTGATGTATGCTGTAGATCACTGTCTTGCTGGACAATTTTGACTATTCATTTCACCGTCTAACTTTACAAGCCATCCAGGGCCAGCTGCAGAGAAGCATCCCCACGGCATGATCCTGCCACCACTATGCCTTACAGTGTTTGGTGTCCGCCAAACATAGTGTTTTGTCTGATGGCCATAAAGCATCATTTTGGTCTCATCAGACTAAAGAACTTTTATCCCTGACTCTTATGCAGAGTCTCTCCCATCTCAGCTGCTGAAGCTTGTGCCTCCTTCAGAGTAGTCAGAGGTGTTTTGGTGGCCTCTTTCTCTAGTCTCCTTCTTGCACAGTCACTCAGTTTGTGTGGACGGCCTGATCGAGACAAATTCACACCTGCCATATTCCTTCCATTTCTTGATGATGGATTTAACTGAACTCCGGGGGATGTTCAGTGCCTTAGAATTTTTTGCATCCATCTCCTGAACTATACTTTTCAACAACCTTTTCTCCGAGTTGCTTGAAGTGTTCTTTTGGTTTAATGGTTGCAAGGAATACTGATTAATCAGTGACTGGACCTTCCAGACACTGGTGTCTTTATACCACACTCACTTGAGACACATTCACTGCACTCAGGTGATCCCCATTTCCCTAATTGTGAGACTTCTAGCACCAACTGGCTGGACCTCTGTTCAGTCCCTTTAAAGGGGGTAAATATTTACGTAGTCACTCTTTACATTGCATATTTTTGTTTAGTTGACATTACTTTCTGGAAATCTGTTTTCACTTTGACAATTAAGAGATTTTTATATTTTTATTTTTTTTATAAAAAAGCCAAACTCTATTGACTGATTGATTTGTAAAATTGAAAAAGGTTAAAACATTCAATAGGGGTATTCCATTTATAGGCACTGTATACACACACATACCAAGAAGAAGACATTGCATCAACGGAGATAAATGTAAAAGGAAGTAAAAGATCAATAAAATATAGAGCAAGAGCAGCACGTCATATATCAGTCACATTTAGAAATTTTTAAACTTTAAAGCTTTAGTCAAAAATTTAGTTCAGTTTTAGTCAATAAAAAGTGTCTACATTTTGATCAAAATTTTAAGTCAAACATTTATTCTCTTTTTCTCTTTATCCTGTGTGCTCTTTGCACCCTGATTAACCTGGATCCCTACTCTCTGCAGCTGAAAGGCTGCTGAGCTACAGATATGTTGTGCTTTGATGGATTTACCTGCAAAGGAGAATAATGTGGGTTTTGAATATTGATGAAAACTAAATAACATTTAGTCTTTTTGACAAAAAATGTAACTTTCTTTTCATCAGAGTTTTTATCTCTAAAGAATTTTTAGCAATAGTCTTATCAACACTGTTAGAGAATGGGTCTGATTTTATTCAATTAATATCTTCACTTCTATGATTAAGTTATGAACACCTTTTATTTAAAAACGGATGTTTAATATCTTGAAAAGTGTTCTGATGAAGCGATGGAGCAGTCCTTTTCTCTTTATAAGTTGGCCATTTTTGTTACAGAAGCCTGGAGGAAACATCAGGATGGATTATTGACTCAGAGTTATCATTGTGTCTGCTCTCTTTGTTTGCCTGCTTAGCCTCTTTGAGTTGACCTTTTTCTTTAAGTAGTGCACATTGATAAAATTATGTCAGTCAGAACTTAACCTTATGTTTTTTTATATTGTATTTCTTAATGTCTTTATCTTGTTGTGTTGAAGTTTCCTGTCAGTAAGAGTCTTTTGGTTTCATAGCATTTAACATCTTTATTCTACATTTATGTCTTAATGTTTTTGTACCAAAACACGAGGAGAAATTCCTGGTTTGTACCTAAAAAATTCTTTGATGGTGATGAATCATCTCTGCTTCTGGTGACAAACTGCAGTGAAAAGGTGATTTGAGGTCAGCTGCATGATTGATGAATTTGCCTCAGATCAGTGAAGATGATCTGATTTGACTGTCATTTGTCTCAGCTGGTGGAGCAGACATCCATGTACAGAGGCTGCAGTCTTCAGTGCACCGGTCATAGTACCAGTTCCTAATCCTTTGTGGTGAATGTCTCCCCCCATGTATCCTGTCTCTCTTCAGCTGTCCTATTTGATAAATACAAAAAAGCCCACAAAAATAAAATACAAATATTTAAAATTAAACAAATAAGTCGTGTCATCTTTTGGACAGAAATCAATGAGGCTGCATTTAATTTGGTTTAAAAATCATCTCTTCTGTCTGCAGTCTGACACTGATAAACACCAGATCAATCCACTACATACTAATGCTTTTTTCTCTTCATGTTAGGGTGTTTTCTTTAGTGGCTGCTTGGACTTGACTCGTTTTATTAAAGCTGTCGTCTGTCTGAAATGCCTGTCATCATGTCAAACACTCAGTCAGACGATAAATCAGGTCCTTTCACAGAGGCAGTCCTCAGTGTGAAGCAGTTTCAGGCTCACTGGTGCTGATAAAGGAGAGGACCTGCTGCAGGGCTGTGAACACAACAGACAGCACACCCTGGTGGTGGAAACCTGAAACAGCATGGTAGAAGGAGCTCCCTTTGACTCCTACAATGAGTGATTTTTTTTTCTCGAACATTTGAACTGGATTTTGATTTTCAGTTGTAACTACATAGAAAGTTGCAGCTGGCTCAGAGCCAATGATAAATAACATGAGGAAACATGGAGTAGAAATATAATGGATAAAGAACATCACAATTAAAACAGTCAATCTGTTTAATCTCTATTATCTGTTCCACTTGTTGTGTTTGGGGTCTGGAGCTGATCCCAGCTCCAGGGAGAACATGTAAACTCCACACTGGGACACACATGTTCTTACTGTGAGGTGACAGAGGTAACCACTGCATTACTGTTCAGCCTACATTGTAGCATAATTAAGCAGCATCTCACTGCCTTTGTGCCTGGATCAAGAACACAGGGCCAGGTGTTCCTGATCCATGATGACCCAAACACTCCTACTGACACCTGAAGAACCAATAAGCTCAAAATCATTCACAGTCTTACTCTTATTTTTGCTGTATGACTCCATAATGTCATCAGTCATCTACTGCAGCTTTCACTGTGTCCAACAGGAGGAATCAGGGCCACATGGGGACTACTTTTTTGTGGGGAAGGATCTACTTTAGTGCTAGTGTGAGTGTTTGTACATGCATCATGACCGAGAGCTCCCCTTTCATTCCTGTACAGGCATTACTAATCAATCACAAGCATCATCTCTAAAGCTCTCAACTCTCTTAAAAGAATCAACAGGTAAATCACAAACAACTCTGATCAGGAAAACATCCATAGATTACTACTAACCAATGAGAAACTGTTTTGAAGTGTTTTTCCTTTTCTTTTTAGAGGGATTCTTTTTTTTTAACGTTTCAGTCTTACATGAATTTTAACAATTGTTTTTATGGCTTTTTTACAATGAATTAGCATTCATATGTCCCTTTATGTCACTAATTAGCTCTTTAAAAGAATTTAAAATCTTTCATGTTCCAGGTTGTGCGATCATCCGTCCTCCCAGAGACGGAGGGATCAGGTACCGAGGACTGACTCAGGAACAGGTGAGGAACATGAGTACGTACATCAGCTTCACACTGAAGAAAGAACAATCAGGCTTCAATGTTAAAGTCAGAGTTGTGTCCATTCAAAATGTGGTTCTATTTTAATAGTTGGTTATCAACAGCAGATGTTGATCAGCCAGGGTCTGTGAGGAGAGACCGGCTGGAGAACACAGAGCCTCGGCAACACGCAGAGCCAGCCCTAGTCGCTTTTGGTGTCCCCATCCCACAGTTTATCACCTCATTGGAGAAAAGTTATATAATACTCAGTAATAATAGTGTAGCATTTCCTTTAGTAACAGAGTCTCACTTTTCACATGTCACAAACCTACGCCTGTTGGACCCAGCGACCTTAATAGGGTGTTTGTGTCATAAACACCTCTATTAATGGTAGTTTTTACGCTCTCTGAGTGCTACAGTAAAAGTCACTGAAAATTTGAAATGTGTACTTCAAATTTGCTTCACATCTTATTTCACTGAACATTTATTGTTAGAATTTAGAATTTCTGTTTATTTATGTCACCAGCTGACAATGTTTTATTCACATATAGAACCTCACAATACTCGTGTTACATAAATTTATTCTGTGCACGGAGTAATCCAACCTAACAGCAGCATACAATGCACTGAAAGATGGTGGCACACACTGATGCAGCGGCCTCTCTAGCTCCTGGTACTTTTCTTAATTCAACCGTCTTTAGCGAACTAAATCTTTTTAGATACAGTCCCTGTGAACTGTTTAGCATCAGTAACTCTTGAAAGCTCACACTTTTACTGTTGCAAATATTTGTGATAGAACATGTGTCTGAAGAGCTCAGTGACTTCAAGTGTGGTACTCTGATGGATGCCATGTTTGCAATAAGAAACTTAATCCCTGCTGGATATTCCACAGTCAGCTGTAAGTGCTATTATTAGAAAGTAAAAGTGCTTAGGAGCAACAGCAACTCAGTCATGAAGCATAAGGCCACGTAAATTCACAGAGCAGGTCAATGGCTGCTAAGGCGTATGGCAGAAACGTGGTCTGTGGAGTGACAAATCACATGTCTATGTTTGGCCATCTGGCTTCAGTGGAGGACATTACCTGCCCAACTCCACTGTGGCAACTGTAAAGACTTCTTAATGCTTGGCATACCAGGACATTTTGGACAATGCTATGCTTCCAATTTTGTGGCAACAGTTTGAGGAAGGCTCTTTTCTATTCCAACATGACTGTTCCCCAGTGCACAAAGCATTGACTAAAAAGACTTGGTTTGATGAGCTTGGCGTGGAAGACCTTCACTGGCCCACACAGAGTCCTGACCTCAACTCCATCAAGCATCTTTAGGATGAACTGGAATGGAAATTGTGAGCCAGGCCTTCTCATACAGGACACAGCTGTTTGATACAATTAGAGGACAGCTACTTAATATTTTGGGCCCCTGTGCCGTCTCTCCCCAGCTCTTGGTGACTATTGTGGGAACTGTGGCGTGAAGTGAGATGTTAAAGTTGGGGTTTTTTTTGTATGTATGTAGATCCGCAGCGTGCAGCTGCTCCCTGTGGACTATGAGATCGAGTACATCTGCAGAGGAAACAGGATGATTGTTGGGCCAAAGGTCAGGAAGTGTTTACCCAACGGGACATGGACTGACCTCAACGTACGCAGCCAATGCTGTGAGTGAGTTAATACACACTAACACACTGTTATATATGATGTTATATGGTCTCTACTCATTTACATGATGGAAATGACCACATTTGAAGGCACCGTTCAACCTGATACCCAAATAACATGTCTTTGAGACATGATTTTAACGTTTTTGTGTCCACTGTGTCGACAGCTATCTTAAAAAACCACGTTCTCTATATGACCTTTAGTGTTGGTGTGTCCTCGTATGTGGACGTCTCTGGAGAACGGTCGAGTGACTTCATGGCCCCTGGGGCCCCCTCTAGAGGGGACGGTGCTGTACTACAGCTGTCTGCCTGGTTTCATCCTGATGGGACGAAACTCGACGCAGTGCAACAAGATGGGGAAGTGGGACAGTCCTAAACCAGTCTGTCACTGTGAGTACTATCAATCAATCAATCAATCAGTTAATCAGAGTAGAAGGATTAACTGCAAAAAATCAAATGTTGAAAGTATTAACAGATTAATTCCATCAAGAATTTAATAAAAAATAATAAAAGATTAATCATTAGAATGACAAGAGATGATTATTAAATTTCGGACGGAGCCTCATGTGAACACATACAGCTGATTTTTTCTTAGTAAGCTATTTCATGAAGCAGAGGCATGCTGATTTGAGAACAAAGCAGGAATATTCAGGAAAATTCTAGTGATGTGTGGTTCATGAACGAGTTGGTTCAAAGATTTACATTTTTTGCGTAAACAATGATATCCAGAACAAGTTAACATCAAAATCTGACTGAATATGAGCTTTTTTATCTGATTATTTCTCTTTCTCTTTTTTCTTGTTTGCACAAAGACGATCGACACTACAGAGGTAAGATTACTTTTCATTTTTTAGCGATGCTGCTGAAATCTATTAAAATCAGTAAAACTATTCCATCAGATAACGGTTGTAGTGCTGATGTTCTGGAGGTTTCAGTCTCTCCTCGTTGTTTCAGTGAATGTTTGAGGTAAACTCTGCAGCAGAGAGTGACTGAAGTAAACTCTGATGGATGCTTTGGTTTGATTCTGCTTTTAAACAGAAAACAAAAACGCCATTTATGTCAGAAATAAGAATGAAAAACACAGACACATCACGTCCATCCAGTTATCTTCATTTGAATAACTTCATTTTGTGATATGAAATACTGAAAATGCTCTACATTTTCAATCAGTTTTATTGACAGAAATAACTGTGGGGAGTAATAGTATCGTATAAACTGAAGCCTTTATTAGAGGGTTTCTCCTCTTCTACATCCCAAACACCTTCACCAGCAACGCAGTACTCCTCTCTGACCTCATGGTGGCAGTAATGAATTGTTTTAACCAAGGATGGTGACTTTGCCTACTAAGAGGGCCACATTATTTCACTCTCATCACTGAAGGGCCAAAGCATTAAAAAAATGGGCTCTCTTTATGAGGAAGCCAAAATAACTTCTAAGTTAAATAAATAGATAGATAGATAGATAGATAGATAGATAGATAGATAGATAGATAGATAAATATCCAAAGATTTCAGTGTAATTCTTCACAAAACGGTGCTTTTCTACTTGCCTACCATCAAAACTCATCATCTCATCCTTCATGACAAATGGTGTCCCAAATTAATTTATTTTTTTCAATCACAGTAAAATGTTTTTAATGAAAAAAGGGCATTTAGAACTGAGATGGAACAAAAGATGTTAGAGACAAAGAGATGGAGACATTTCCTTCAAAATAAAGGCACATCATAGACTTTCTCCCCCATACATTTTTTTTCCCAGACACACATCCATGACCCACTGAAAATGGCCTTGAGACCCACTTTAGGGCCCACCAGTTAATCCCACCACCGATTAAGCTAAACAGACTATTAAAGCTTATTTAATGAAGTTAGCAGGATATTGACAAACTTTTGATTTCCATGGTTCTGTGGCAAATTTTAGTCAAGTTTTCCTTGTGCTTACTCTTTTTCTATATTTAAACTTGACTTGAAGACCACTGTAAGTGAGGAAGGGAACTGCATGGCTGCTTATTGTCCATCTCTGGTTTATACCAGGACTGATCCTTTCTGTCCTATAGATGTAGACAACATCAGTTTTCATGCCTGTGAACATCACACACATGATTTTAACTGATCAATCAAAGAGCTCTTGATGCTTCTTTTGACCACCTTCAGTCTTTTAATCACCTTTTATCACCTTCTGTCCTATCTAGACACTGTAGATGGCTTTCCCACTTTAGAGGATTTTTGTGCAGTATATTTACTTTATGGAATAAAAAAAAAATATGCACTCACACAATAACATGCACTTTACATTGTAAATGTACAGTATGTCGTTTGTTTTGCCCTTCCTTATTACCTCCACCAAGGAGGTTATGTGATGGGGATGGTTTGTTCATTTGTTAGTTAGTTTGTTTGTTAGTTTGTTAGCAACATAACTCAAAAAGTTGACTGATTTTGATGAAATTTTCAGGAAATGTCAGAAATGGCATAAGGAAGAACTGATTAGATTTTGGGAGTGATCCGGATCATCGTCTGGATCCAGGAATTTTTTAAAGGATTCTGTACTATTGGGAGATAGGGCTAATGGTGGAGGTCTGCGCTCTGAGTGCTTTTCTAGTTTTATCATGTTTTAGGAATAACAATTGATAATCCTTAAATCACATGACTTAATAAACATATCTTCTGAAAGTACATGGGCTAATATCAGTGTTACGAAATCTGTCTTAATTCTTTCTTTCAATTTTTGTTCTTGGCAACAGATTTTAGAAGAATCAGAGTCATATGAACAATATGGAGGCATGGAAGGAGAGAAGAGTTTAAAATAAGCTCTAGGTACCATTGAACAGTATTTGGAGCTGCAGCATGGGCTTGTTAAGTCTTTATCTCTACACAAAATCAAACATGACCATTGCAAAAACACCCTATGTTAGTGTGTCACATTCAACAAAAACTGTCTGCCATTTTAAAAAATAAAAATAAACCACTTTAAAACTAGAGTTTCCTGAACCTTGCAACACCTAGAACTAGGGCTAATTGATTTTGAAAAAATACATTGTTGTGGTTATTTTGAGACATATTGTAAATGCGATACTAATCTTTGTTTTAAAGGGATGACAATTTTGATGTCATGCTAATTTTGATTTAGAAAAACATAAAAATAAGGATTTTTTTTGTAAACTATTAGAAAAAAATTGCCATTTGAACGTTTTCATGATGTGTAGATCATAACATTTTACTGGTATTTTGACGCATTTCAGGTAAACTAAATACTGCACCTTCTGTGATTTGAAAACTGCAGTAGGACATAGTGCTATTTAATCCAAATTTTGAATGATTGATCAGGCTCATCAAGGACCCCCATAAAGCATCGGTCTCCATTAGAGAATCCTCTCTTACATTCACTGAACAAGATGATGGCTAGTATTAAAACAGTAAACATAATACTTCCTCAAATGTTTCTTTTATTGATGATTGATAATGTTTATTTATTAAATTAATGTCATTTTGTTAATAGCCGTGTCATTTCCATTGGAATTTACCTTTTTAGTATACTTCAATCTTAATAAGAACCTACTTTCCTTGTTTTTGTATGTTTTCTTATTAAAAATGAGAATGACTTTAAAATCATCATTGCCTTCAACACATCATATCAAATTAGCAATGAGCTGTAATGACCAGAATCAGAAGAATAAACTGTGTTATCATGAGCAGCAGTGTGTGTAGCCATCATACATAATAACATGCTGAAGTGACTCTTCTTCTCTCTGATAAAACGTCATTAAACCATCAAACACTAGGTGGCAGTATGGCTCCATCCTTAGTATGACATCTTGATATGATTATGATGTATGAGTGCAGCTTCAGCCAGCTGTGATTGCTCATATTAACATGTTGTAGATGTTTGAGCCTCTCTGAATGCTCATGCTGAGCCGTGATGGATTACCTGTCAGAAAACAGGAAGCAGGTCGTCTGAGAGCTGCAGGTACGCAGGTGGAGGAAGATGAAAGGGGGAGGCAGGAGGAGATGACGGGGGGGAGGAGGGGAGAGATTCGTGCGTGCTCCTGTTCTGAGAGAAAGGTTGATGTAGAGTGGAATGAATGAGACCAGAGACACTTAGTGATGTTTTATTAAAGTCTGACTGTCTGCAGAAACATGCCGTCCACCTGTCTGTTTACTTACTTACCTGATGTCTCTGTTTCAAGGCCACATTCACATTCAGATAACTGGTCACTGAAAGCAGAATTATTTAGGTTACGCTTCTTTGATAAAGTTAAAGGTTCAAATAATGTACGATAACCAAGTCACTCACAAGAATCCAACAAAAACAACTAAAACGCCATAGTATCCATGATGGACAATGATGTGGGGATGAGGAGCAGTGCATTGAAAAAGGCAAGGAGAGACTGTTTTATAAACTTTAAAGGGCAACATCTCAAAGGCAGAGGACGAAATATTCATGAAGTTGGGGATGTTGTAGGCTTTTTCCCTTCATTTTGCCAAATAGCAGATCATTGTTGGCAGCATTTCCAACAGTTGCCAATAAAAGACAGTCAACATAAGGGAAAATTTGAATTTTTCCAGAAAATACACAATTTCTCCCAGAAATTGTTGCAATTACAAATGTTTTTGGTATACTCATGTTTATTTCCTTTATGTGCATTGGAACAACACAAAAAATCAGAAGAAAAAAGACTAAATTGACATAATTCTACACAATACTCAAAAAATGGGCTGGACAAAATTATTGGCACCCTTTTAAAACTGCAGGTAAATCATTTTATTTCAAGCATGTGATGCTCATTTAAACTCACCTGTGGCAGTAACAGGTGCTGGCAATCTAGAAATCACACCTGAAGCCAGTTAGAATGTATAAAGTTGACTCAACCTTTGTGTTGTGTGTCTGTGTGTGTCACACCAAGCATGGAGAAGAGAAAGAAGAGCCCAGAATTGTCTGAGGACTTAAGAAGCAAAATTGTGGAAAAATATGAACAATCTCAAGGTTTCAAGACCATCTCCAGAGAACTTGAAATTCCTTTGTCCACTGTGTGTAATATAATCAAGAAGTTTATAACCCATGGAACTGTGGCTAATCTCCCTGGACGTGGATGGAAGAGAAAAATTGACAAATGAATGTAACACAGGATAGTTGGAATGGTGGATAAACATCCTCAGTTAACTTCCACACAAATTCAGGCTGTCCTGCAGACTCAGGGTGCTAAAGTGTCAGCCTGGACCATACGTCGTAATCTGAATGAGATGAAGCGCTATGGCAGGAGACCCAGGGGAACCCCACTGCTGACAAAGAGACATAAAAAAAGCCAGACTGGAGTTTGCAAAAATGTACCTGAGTAAGCCTCAATCCTTTTGGGAGAACATTTTGTGGACAGATGAGACTAAGGTAGAGCTTTTTTGAAAAGCATGTCATTCTACTGTTTACAGAAAACTGAATGAGGCCTACAAAGAAAAGAACACAGTACCTACAATCAAACATGGTGGAGGTTCAAGGATGTTTTGAGGTTGTTTTGCTGCCTCTGGCACTGGGTGCCTTGACTGTGTGCAAGGAATCATCAAATCTGGAGACTATCAAAAAAGTTTGGGCCGCAATGTAGGGCCTAGTGTCAGAAAGCTGGATCTGTGTCAGAGGTCATGGGTGTTCCAGCAGGACAATGACCCGAAACAAACCTCAAAAACACCAAGGAATGGTTGGAGACAAAGCACTGGAGAGTTCCGAAGTGGCCAGCAATGAGTCTGGATCTAAATCCCACTGAACACCTACAGAGAGATCTCAAAACTGCTGTTGCAAGAAACACTCTTCAAATCTGAGAGACCTGGAGCAGTTTGCAAGGGAAGAGTGGTCCAAAATTCCAGTTGAGAGGTGTAAGAAGCTTGTTGATGGTTATAGGAAGTGATTGGTTTCAGTTATTTTTTTCCGAGGTTGTGCAACCAAATATTAAGTTGAGGGTGCCATTAATTTTGTCCGGCCTATTTTTTGAGTTTTGGTAAAATTATGTCAATTTAGTCTTTTTTCTTCTGATTTTTTTTGTTGTTCCAATGCACATAAAGGCAATAAAAACATGTATACCAAAAACATTTGTTGATTGCAACAATTTCTGGGAGAAATGGTCTATTTTCTGGAAAAATTCCAGGGGTGACAATATTTTCGTCCATGACTGTATGTGTCTTAATAATGCTAGAGAGATGAAGTATGCAGAATTGTGTAAATAACTCATCTGTTTTGGATCGAGGATGGACACAAGTTGCACTGCAGCAAATAAAATCCCTTTAGTTACAATGCCAGGCCAGTAGTTGGCAGTGTGACTTTCTGATGAAACTATATGAGCATGCTCACAACATCGCATGGCTAACTCTAACATTTATGTGATGAGGGGGGTTGTTCCAAGTGAGCCTAAACTACAAAAAGAGTAATATTAGTGAGTTATGCCAAGATTCAGGTACACCTGACCCCAAAGGGATGGTCTAAATTTAATCCTCAACACCTCCTGTCCCATCAAGAAGTATTGTATCAGTACAGCACAGCCCTATTTTTCTTGCATTATAAGATAATTTAAATAAAGAACTCAGGAAAACAACCAAAAATTTAAGTTATTAGGGGTGTGAATCTCCTTCTCAAGACAATTCAATTCGAATCTTGAAACAAACTGATTATGGAATCAAAATAACTTTTTGCTTTAACAAAAATTAGAAAAAAGGGGGAAACAAGATATTTTCACATTAATTTAAGTTTATTTGAGCTTATTATTAAAAGAGACTAAATGCCAGGCCTCCTGTGTACAGGAGAACAAGGGGTTAAAATGATACTGAAAACAGTAGAATAAAAACAGCTTTCTAAAAATACAATTTTCTCTTCCTTTTTATCAACAATAATGTGAGTATTTAGTCTACATGTGCCAAATGGTTGATTGTTTTTTCTTGAATAATTCACAGGAGATCAATTGATCTGTAGCTCAGTGAAGTCCTCCGTGTTGAACATCAATCAGTAGGTTCAGGTGTATTGATTCTGTCACCAAATCAATTACTCTGATAAGCATGTTACGGTTGTGATAAAACTGATTGTTTTACGGTGATAACTGAGTACTCCCCCGAGTTTTAACTCAGAAGAGTGCTAATTTTGGGGTCTGTTTGTGCTACTTGGTGTTAGCATCTTAAGTAAACTTTAGCTCCGCCATCTCAACAGGTGAGATTTATGAGCTGCCGTAGTTCTTACCTGCTTTCCCTCCAAAGCGTACAGATGGGCAGACATTGCGAAAGTTATCCTTCCTTTACATTAAGTCCATGTGGCTTGATTTCTGAGGTGCCGATATTTAACTGAATGACGTTTCGGAGATGACCAGTAAAACACATCCAACTACCTAGCTAGAACCTATGGCGAACAGAACTCTCATTTAAAGACAAAAAGTCACTGCGGGTCATGCAAGATTACAGACACTGAGCCAAAGCATGGCGAAATGGCTGTGATAACAAGCTGCAGAGCCTCAGTGAACTGATCTCTAACGTTAAAACCAGTCCAAAGACCGATTCATTGCTCATTTTTACCGATCCAGGGCCTCACTGACCGATGCACTCTGACATTTGATGTTAAGATCAGTTAACCAATCTATATCAGATTATCTTTATACCTCTATTCATTATGTCATCCTTTAAAACCCTTAAGAGGCTTTTGAAAGATGATGTCAACAAAGCTTATGAAACACTCTGTCCTTGATTAGCATGCAGGCTAGTCTAGGCCCTACCTGGTTTTAGTAATGTGGAGGCCCGTGCAAAGAGGGCTTTTCCCATTTAGCTCATATCAATTATAGTGAGTGAACAAAATATTCTGAGTCATCCCTGTTTAGGTCCCAAAGCCAGAGGACTACAGGACCCAAATGGTACATCCCAAATAGCCAACAGTACTTCATCAGCTCTTAGAAGAGCATCAGAACTCAAACTCAGCATGTCCTGATATGTGAACATGCCTCTAGGCCAGGTGGAACTTCGACAAATAAAAAGAAATGCTCTCCACTGGTGACATATCCGTTCTTCTGACACTGATCAGACATTTGGATTTATTAAAACCATCTTACCACAGAGTAATCAACCTATTCATAGTTTCAGTATGCCTACAGGTCTAACTATCATAAGGTTCCTATGAGGACATTTAGGAGCTTTTCGAGGGGTTTGGACCTCGCTGTTCGGGCCATGTGTCTTTACAGGAATTTTTTGGAGAATCAAAATCTATTTTGATGCTATTGTATTCTCTCTTGGGCCCTTATTAACATTCAAAATACACATCTGAATTATTGAATGTCAAAATCATAGACCTCTACATCATATTTGAAGCTCATCTATAATGACTAAAGACTGGGGCCCCTTAAAGCATGAGGCTGCAGGTAATTGCCCACCTTTGCCTGAAGGTTAAACTGCCTATGCATTGATCAAGGTCATGTTGGAATAAGTCTGAAAGAAAAATCAAATATGACTTTCTGTTAAGAAGTCCTGAGCCATCTCAGATGTGGCTTTGATTGTTGTTTTCATTATGACACCTGCTCTGGATAAAATTGTTGATATTCAGGGGCTGGTGGGTCCTTCAAACCAAAGACTGGCATTGGCAAAGTCATGGTTGAAATGTGGAGTCTGATGTCAGCATTATTCGGTAAAACAAGAATGTTTTCTGCACATTAAAATTAAAATCAGGACTGTTTTTATTGTAGCACTTCAGGGCGAAATGGCAGGAAATTTAACTCCAACTGTGTAAACCAGAGATATCTAATGAAGTCTAAGTCATTAATATTGTCATCATTTCCTCTGGGTTTTACTGACCTATGTCTCCCTCAGCTCTGAAATCAATATTTGAATCCTCTCATGGTTTATTATTTCTGATTCCTTCTCTCACTGATGACATTTTACTGAATTCATCAGCAGGAGGGATGCTAGTCTGATGCATTAATCAGCATGAATTAACATTATTGGACCCAAACAAGATAGAACACCACCATCCAGGTGTCTTGGCAGATCCAGGTTTATTTTCTATCTCTACATAAAGACATTGAATTAGCAGATCAGTTTTCATGACATCAGCATGACCAAAACAAACCAAATGTAAATCAACTCTCTATTTAAAAATCACTGTAGGCGTTTTCTTGGATGTCTGAGGAGACGAGCTGGAGCACAGATACTGTCTCAGTGTGTATAACCAGAGATAGCGGTGCAGTGTGTATAACCAGGGGAAATAGAAGAGCCAGAAATAGCTGAACAGGTTGAGCTGTGTGCCCACCGACAGCCAGAGAGATTAGAGAGTGTTTTATGGACGAGCTGCACATCACATTAATGATATTACACCCAGAGGGGAGGGAGAGGGACGAGAGATGAGCTGGAGGTGAGAGATGGGGGAGGAGATGGAAACAGTGAGAGGATGAGACAGACCCAGGAGGGACAGGTAGAGCTGGAGCAGCAAAAAATGAAATGATTAGGTGTGAAAAAGACCATAATTATCAAGATGAACGTAAGACGGCCATGAAGAGAAAGAAGAATATCATGAGAAGGGGAAGGGTCATACTGGATCTGTTCTGATTGTAATCAACCAAAGCTGCAAAGGGGCAGGGACAGTCAATCATAAAGTGATCACTGATAACCAAAAATCTGGTCACAGAGGTGTTGACTTTGATTACAGCCAGTCTATTAAAGGCATTAGAATGTGACATCTTATTCAAAGGCAGAGAACAGAATGTTTTATACTTTAAAGGATGACATCATCTTCAAAGGCATAGGATGGAATGTTTCATTAAATTTTAAAGATGACATCATCTCTAAATGCAATGGACAGAATGTTTGATAATCTTTAAAGTATTAAGTCATCTTCAAAGGCAGAGGACGGAATGTTTCATTAAATTTTAAAGGATGACATCATCTTCAAAGGCAGAGGACGGCATGTTTATTAAACTTTAAATGATGACATCATCTTCAAAGATAGAGGACAGAATGTTTCATTAACTTTTAATGATTACATCATCTTCTTAGGTAGTGGACAGAATGTTTAATAATCAAAAAGGATGATATTATCCTAAAAGGCAGAGGAAGGAATGTTTTATACTTTAAAGGATGACATCATCTTCAAAGGAAGAGGACAGAATGTTTAATAAACTTCAGAGGATGACATCATCTTCGTAGGCAGTGGGCGGCAATGTCAAAGATAGAGGACAGAATTTTCATAAACTTTAAAAGATGATATAATTTCACAGGATAGAATGTTTTATTAACTTTCATTGATATATCATCTTCAAACCCAGAGGAAGGCATATATAATAAACTTTAAATGATGACATGATCTTTAAAGATAGGTTTAATAAACTTTAAAGGATAATTTCATCTTCATAGGCATAGGATGGAATGTTTCATTAACTTTTAAAGATGACATTATGCTCATTGGCAGAGGACAGAATATTTGATAATCTTCAAAGGATGGTATCATCCTTAAAGGCAAAAGGAGGAATGTTTTATACTTTAAAGAATGACATCATCTTTAAAGGCAATGGATGGAATGTTTCATTAACTTTTAAAGATGACATCATCTTCTAAGGCAGAGGACGGCATGTTTAATAAACTTTAAATGATGACATCATCTTCAAAGATAGAGGACAGAATGTTTCATTAACTTTAAAGGATGACATCATCTTTAAAGGCAGAGGACAGGAATGTCAAAGGCAGAGTGCAAAATGTTTAATAAACTTTAAAGGATGACTGAATTTCAAAGACAAAGGATGGAATGTTTTATTAACTTTTAATGATGATATCTCCAAAGCTAGGGGACAGAATGTTTTTGAAACTGGGGATGTTGGAGGCATAGTTCCTCCATTTTTGCAGATAGTAGGCCATATTTGGCAACATTTGGAAAAGTTGCTGGAACTGGTTCCAGGATGTGCATGTGTCACTTTCAGTTTGAACGTGGCAGTGCACTCTTCAGTGCATTTCCTCTCTCATTATGGTTTTTCATTAAGTAAAACATCTTATGAGGTGACGTTTTTACTGAACAGAGTACTCAATAAGCTAGAAGTAGTATTGGGAGGGCTGCCATGAAGATTGCAGAGATGAGCAGTGCAGGTCTTAACTTGCCAGAACTGCTGAGTGTAGGGGTTTCCATGATACAGAAGTAAGTTTGGACGATTGAACTGACTACCTATGGCTGCCTCAATGACAAGACATATCCTGCTACAATTATAAGGATTAATGATTTCTTTGTTTTTGTAAACTTAGGAAAATATTTTAGATACTGTAAGACCTAAAAAAAGATAGCAACCATACAATGGAATGGTCACTTCTTAAATTGATATATATTTCATTGTTAAAATTGATTGTAACTTTAACAGTAATTATTAAAGATTTGTAAAAGTAAAAAAAAGTGAATCCAGCATAATAAAAGCAGAAGAATTTCACTACTTTTTTGAAGTCTGTTGTAGAAAACTGAGATGGAATTTTAGGGCTTGGAAATCTTCCTGTCAGTAGGAAAAGCATTGCTTGGCCGATCAGCTGACATGTTGCAGTGAAGTATGTGAGTGTGAGGTGAAACATGTTAAAGGCTCGGTGCTGTCAGATGTTTGAAGTGAAGAGTGAAGAAGAAGAAAACATAAAGGGAATGCAGGGGCTGAGAAAAGGCTGAACTAAAGAAAAGTCTGGAAATCATTCGTTAGTGACAACAGTATGTCATGACTGGGGGTCTTTTAGTCACAGGTGGCAGTTATGCTTCCAAACAACCACCCAATCATGAGCAGTGGTTGTTAGTTATCTAGGAGCTGAAATAGGCCAACATTTACAACTTACATAGGCTGATATTTACAGCCGATATAGGCCAATATTCACACCTGATATAGGCGGCTATGGACTGCAGATATAGGCTGATATTTACAGCTGATATAGGCTGACATACACAGCTGATAGAGGCTGACAGTCCATTTAGGCTGATATTAGGAGGTGATATAGGCCGATATTCACAGCTCATAGAAGCCGTTCTTTACAAATGATAAATGCTGATATTATAGTTAATATAGGCCCATATTATAGCTAATATATGCCAATATTTACAGCCGATTTAGGCTAATAATACAGCTGATATAGGCCATTCTTTACAGTTGAGATATGCTGATATCATCAGCTAATATAGGCACATATTTACTTCCTATATAGGCCAATATTTACAGCCAATTTAGGCCAATATTTACAGCTCATATAGGCTTAATTTCACAGCTGATGTAAGTCAATATGTACAGCTAATATTGGCCAATACTTACAGTCGATTTAGGCTGACATCTACTGCTGATATAGGCCGATATTCACACCTGGTACAGGCAAATATTCACAGCAGATATAGGCCAGTACCGACAGCTGATATAGACTGATATCTACATTGATGAAGGCTGATATTTGCAGCTGATATGTTGATTGAAAATATTGGCAGAAATGTTTGTACTTAAGTAGCCAGACTTACTTAAGTATGTACTTAAGTAACTCAATATCATGCTACTACAAAGGCTTTTTAAACTGATAAAATTAAGAAAATATTGGCTTACCATAAGTGCTGCCCAAATATCTGTGTTTTCACTGATCATCTTCAGTGTGTAAAAATACCCTGCATTTTGTACATCCAGCTCTAACATTTTAGTTTCATCTTAGTCTCTTTGATGTAAACTAAACTTTGAAAAACATTTTACATTAACACTGCTACAAGAATGAGGGAGAATGATATGAAGATAAAGGATGATGATATAAAGATGTGGGAAGGAGGAGGTGAAGATGTGAGTGGAGACAAAGGCCCATGAGTATAAGACATGATGTGATGAACAGACGGTCCAGACAGCAGGAGCGTTAGAGAGCAGCCCAGATTGAATATTCTGAATGAATCCATCTCCGTCTGTGTCTGACTGTGTCTCAGCCTTTATTTTTCTCTATCATGTGTTCTGATCATCAGTGGGAGAGCTGCTCACCGCTGTGATGTGTTTAATGTCCTAAATACGAGGAATAATGTGGTTTGGATTCAGATTATTAGTTGTGATTGGAGTCATGGCTCTGTAGTGGACTGATGAAACCATTATTAATTTGATGAAATGAGAAGATTGGATGTGAAATGAAGAAGCTGATGTGGAGCAGTGACAAAAAACACAGAGCTTTCAAAAACTCAGCCCAGAATGTTTAAACCTTTTCTAAAACTACTCAAGTAAAAGTAAAAAGTAAAGTTTATTCTAAGTAGTGAGTAGCTACTGAAGCTACCTCTAGAATAAAGATCATGTAGTGAGTTAAATCACAGATTTTCCCTCATTCAGGGTAAACAGACTGAGTTTACATACTCAGAGTTCAAAGACTCGGGGTTAACAGACTAAGAGTTTACATACTCAGAGTTCAAAGACTCGGGGTTAACAGACTAAGAGTTTACAGACAAAGTTTACAGACTCAGTGTTAACAGACTCTGTTATCAGACTAAGAATTAAGAGACTCAGGGTTAACAGACTCAAGTTAACAGACTAAGACTCTAAGTTAACAGACTCAGAGATATCAGACTCAGAGTTAAAAGGCTCAGGGTTAAGAGACTCAGAGTGAACAGATTTAGAGTTAACTAACTCAGGGTGAAAAGACTCAGGGTTAGAAGACTTTGAGTTAACTGATCCAGGGTGAATAGACTCAGGGCTAACGGACTAAGACTCTGAGTTAAGAAAAATGGTGTCAACAGACTCAGAGTTATCAGAATCAGGTTTACAGACTCAGGGTTAACAGACTCAGAGTCAGGTTTACAGACTCAGGTTAAAAGGAGTTAACAGACCAAGACTCTGAAATAACAAACGTGGTCTTAACAGATTCAGAGTTATCAGAATCAGGGTTAAGAGACTCAGGGTTTTGCATTAAGCCTGCTTTATGACCTTGGCCTCAGCTATCTTAACATGTCTTTGTGCTGTTTCTGTTGTGATGTTGTTTTTGACTTCTGCTTGTTTTTGTCTTGTTGCTCCTGTTGTTGTCTAGCTGTTGCCTCTCTGGTTGGTGTTGTTGGTCAGAATTTGTCCTCACTGTGTTGGTGTGAGGTCATTTTTAGAGCAGCTCCCTTTACTTGTGTTCATGCCGTTCATGCTGTTATCTTGTTTTTGTCATGTTGTTCCTGTTGTTGTCTTGTTGTTCATGTTGTTATTGTCTTGTTGCTCCGGTTGTTGCTGTTTTTATTGCCCTTCCTGTTGCTCTTGTTGGTCAGAATCCGTCCTCACTGTGTTGCCACGAGCTGTGAGGTCATTTTTAGAGCAGCTCTCTCCGCCTGCAGAGATCTTGGCAGCCTGTTGAGCCAAATGTGTTGTCCTGCAGTGATGGAGGAACCAGCACTGCCAAACACGCCGCTCTTTGTGACCAATCAGAGCACAGGAAACATCGATCCGGGCCCCGGGTGAAGATTTGTTTTCCAGGACGCCTGTGGTCACATTGAAAGGAAGACAAAGAGCGATAAGAGCAGATCTGATCCTGTTTTCTCCTCGTATGATGAAGACGGTGTGAAATGTTAGAGAGACCTACAGAGCGCTGAGTGGGAAAAAAGGATTAAATTAAAGACTGTGAGACTTCCTGGTGGTGCCATCGTTTTAATTTAGATCAGGATTTTAATGCAGGATATTTTTATGACTGTAACATCTCTTAATAAAAGAAATCAGAGTGAGCACATCAGGGGGTCGCCTCCTGCTGGCAGCTCTTAATTAATGGAAACCAGCTCCATGGTCACATGACCTATGGGACTAAACGTGGAGACTGCCTGTTTCTCTCTTCATCTCTCAAAGCCTCTGATTTCTGCATGCTAATGCTAAGCAACTCAAACACAAGATGAATATCCCAGAGACCAAAGCTCAAAGAGTTATTTAAAGACAAAACAACAAACAATCAACACATTATCAAATCCACGCACATCCATTCACCAGCTGCCATTGTTTACAGGCTTGGAGTCACTTCTAAACCATGCCCATAGATACCACCTCTTTTTCCTCAATCAATGCTGATTGGTCCGGTCATTCTCTGAACGAGAACAAACGTATGAAACATCTTTTTACAGGACAGCAACATCTTTCGGGGATTAAAGTTTCACCTTTATCACCTGCCGTCCTCAAAGGAGGTGGTTACCCACCTATGGTTTACAAATATAATTTCAGGTGGCTTTTGGGCCCGAACCCACATCTGAGTGCACTTCAGCCTAAACTCTGGTTCACTCTGGTCGCGAACCGCACCGCGGCTGTGTGCTCAAACCTTTTTTGAATGAGTGAAATTAATTGTTAATTCTATTCAAAGGTCTAAAAATGTCTTCAATTCTTTTAAACTTTTTAAAATCTGCAAACGAAACTGTGTACCTGCAGTACCAGAAACTTTTGATTTCTGTTCTTCTGTCTGTGTTTCTGTCACCGCTCGGTGGGCTCTGCAGGACTGTGAATGTTAATGTGGCTCCGTGCAGCCAAGCATGACAGGCCGACAATCTGACAGACAGCAGGAGAGAGCGAAGGAGCAAGGAAGGTCCTTGGTGTGAGGAATACAAACAGGGACAGAAGAAGAAGGGGAAAGAAATTTAACTGTTAATACCAATCAAGATTTTAAGGCTTCTGTCTTTGTTGATACCAATGTTGATTTAAAATATGTGGTATCAGGAAGTACTGAAATATTTATGCCAGCAACATACTCCTAAAAATTAGACTGGGGTATGAATAGACAGGGAGAGTTTGGAATGCTAAAAAAAACCCCTAGAGCATTCCATGGGTAAAAGGGTTAGTTGGATATATTGTCTTGCTTATTTCATCAAAACTCATTCAGCCTACCCTACAACAGCTTGGCTTCACAGTGAAAGAGAGTGAGGCCTAGACTGGTCTTGGGCAAAATAGAGTTGTTTAAAGTCTTAAATGGATGATATCATCTTCAAAAGCAAAGATGGAATGTTTTAAGGACATTAAAGGATGACATCATCTTTAAAGACAGGAAATGGAATGTTTTATAGACATTAAAGGATGACATCAACTTCAACGGCAGAGGGTGGAATGTTTTATAGACTTTAAAGGATGACATCATCTTCAAGGCAGATGATGGAATGTTTTGTGGACATTAAAGGATAACATCTTCAAAGGCTGGGAAAATGTAACATTTATAGGCTTTAAAGGATGACTATCATAATAGGCAGATGATGGAATGCTTCATAGACTTAAAAGGATGACATCATCTTTAAAGGAGGGTAAAGAATGTTGTGAACATTTTTAAGAATGACTTCACCTTCAAAGGCAGGGGATGACATGTTTTATAGACTTTAAAGGATGACATCTTTAAAAGCAGGGGATGGAAGTTTTAAGGAATTTAAAAGTTTGACATCGTCAAGGCAGATGATGGAATGTTTTATAGACATTAAAGGATGGCATCATTTTCAAAGGCAGAGGATGGAATGTTGGTGAAGCTTGGGATTTTGAGGCCCTTTCCCCTCCTTTCCAAACAGGAGGCCGTAGTTGGCAACTTTTGGAAAAGTTGGTAAACTGGCAAAGAGTGAGGGATTGTTTTGTCAAATTTAAACCATATAAACGAGAGATCCTGTTTAATCATCAAATAGTTCAAACAAATACATAATGCTTTGAAGGATTTTAATCAAACTTTGCACAAGTGTTAATCCCAACCCATAAACTGGATAAACTGCTTACATTTTGAAGTTCATGGCTTTTTGATTTGATAATTAGCCATAATTTCATAGCCATTCAAAGTAGATTTACCATGAGCTATCTGAGTGAGAAACCGTGATATACAGCATAGGAACTGAAAAGACTATTTCTCTTGTAATCAACCCTGTTCAAAGACAAACATGGTTTATTCAAGATCTCAGCCAAAAGCACTACATCACCCAGAATCCTAGAGTGCGACGGCAATGTTTCTGCTGGAGCTGTGGGCTGCTACTAGTGAAGTTAACAGGCTGGTGATGGCAGATGGGGCCACATACAACACAAAGCACCACATCAGAGAAATGTATCCAAATAATTCAGTTGCATTAGATGTTTTCAACCTCTAGAGGGCAGTCACTATGCACATTTTTAACACAAAAGTATAATTTGAATACTTGGTGTTAAAATGTGGAGACTTGGACCCTAACTGATCAACAATACTATTAAATGCACAGACACAGAAGTTTACATCTGAAAAAGGGCTCTGAGGGTTTAGTTACAGTTTCACCCTCATGGTCTTCATCATAACATTTATTCTCAGAAACTTCCCTAACCCTTTTTCTTGACCCACCACTAAACTGTCTCCATCCATCGACTGGAAACTTTATGGAGGCATTTAATCTCCAGGAGATTGTTCTAGATTGTTCTAGTTTTGTTTTTGGCCCTAAGCTCTTCCTTCTGGTTCACCTGACCATGGCTGTCTGGTCCCAGTGATGATCTAGATTCTCTCTGAGCCTGGTTTTGACTCACGTGCCGTCGCCCTGCTCTGGTTTGGAGCTGAATGTGTGCGTTGAGTGTTCCCGTGTCTCAGCATGTTAGAGAACATGAAAAAGGAGAGCAGCTGCAGCCTGAATGTGGAGCACAGCAGCAGCGTGAGTAATACTAACATGTCGCATGTGATTCTGCTCTGAAGCCTCCCCACTGGGCTTTACTGAGCGGGCAAATACAGACGTGGAAAACAGAGAGAGAGAGAGGAAGACGAGGAACAAAGAGAGAGCAAAGATAAAGAAGATGAGTAATCTCACACTCTCAGTTTGATGTGTTTCTATTTTATAGAACTGGGACTCGGATAGATGGATTATTTATTTAAATAGAAAAATGGAGCAGGAAGATTTATGGATCTAATCAGTGGTAGTTTTTACTCATGAAGAGGTTCAGGGTCAGTGTGTTTCACAGCCAACTGTTTTTTTTTTTAAAATGGGAATCCAAAAACAAGAAACAAGCTGTCTCCCAGTTACCCTTTTATCATTTTTACCTTTTTCTATTCCCCCCATGAATTTTTAAAAAAGGGTTCATTTTTCATCTTATTGTATTTTGTGTTTTGATCAAAAAAGGGAGATCAAAGAAAGGAACACTGCTGATGTAACATCCTTTTTTCACAACACCTGCAGCGGGTCACACATGTTGGAAAAACAGAATGTTACATCACCAGTGTTCCATTCTTTCATCTTCCTTTTCTTTCTTAAGAAATGAACACAAAGTCAATGGGCTCTATGCATGGCAGTGTTGTGTGTCTTCCGCCCAACGATACGTGCTAAGCCAAACGGAATCTAAACCCCCCTATACTGCCTGGATTTGTCCATTTCATTGTTTTTTTTTTTGTTTTGTTTCGATTGTTGTTTGTGTTTACTCTATCATCATTGCTTGGCATCCAAACATGCTAAAATGATGTTTCAACAACAGGTTAAAAGCACCTCTGGACATCGTTGCTGCGTGCTGCAATGTACATCTTCAGCTAAATTTAACTCATCATTGACGGTCAGCTCAGGTAACTCATGCAAACAGCGAGTAAACCGCAACGAATTTGCCATCATATGCCTTTCTCTTCTCCCGACTGGAAGTGTGGGAGCGGTCTAATGCCAAATGCGGAAGCAGTTCATGCATAGGGCCTGTAAGATGAAAACAGTTTTGTTTTTGTTTTTTGTGCTGCTGGTCTCTACTCATACAGTCATTGCTTTGATAAGGAGCCCCCTAGTGGAGGAATTTTACACATTTTGCGTTTAACTAGGAAAGGTTATCAGTGTTTTTCCCGTGATGATTTCTGTGACTGTCAGACATAAATATGAACCAGGACGTGGCTGATGTCTATAGTAGCAAACATGTTATCAGAGGAATATTTAACTTGAAATGTGGTCTGACTCTGATCTCTCTCTAGAATTTCAGTATGGGACATCTTTCCCTCAGGAAATAACTAAAACCAGTCGTTAGAATCTCAACGTTTAAATGACAAATGACCTGGAACTAATTATAATTATGTATAACTATGTTTGAGCTCCACACTCCAAGTTTGACGTCACAGGAACATGGCCACCCTGGGAATATGGCGTATGGCCCCTCTTTACAAACATGATCATTCATTTTTCATGTGTTTCATGGTTTAAAGAACATATATGACTGTGACTCATAAATCACTGATGAACATGATAACGAGAGATGATGTATAAGAATATGTACAGTGTTCCATTGAATATTCTGATCATTCATGAAGTCAGACTCAGTAATCAGCTCTGAATGTGGACAGAAAGTTAAGCTCCTAACAGAAAATAACTCAGTGAAGTGGTGTGAGAAGCATATAATTATGGTGGTGACATGGAGCAAGCTCAAACAGTTTCTGATCTCTGTGTGAGCAGATCCTAATCCCAACAACAGAAACCGATACAGATCCACATCAACAGAGGACTCCTTTGTGACGACATTTCTTTAGTGTGTCTTTGGGTGCCGATGTTAGACCCTGTGTCTAACTCTGACTTGCTCAGGAGAGCGAAGATGGAAAGGGTCAGCAGCTGGATACAGAAGCGGCAGCTAAGCTTCTACAGACAACACGTTTTCCTGGGCCTAATCTGGCCCACCTTATAATTGGTGCCCAGGGAGGATACCTGCAGGCCGGGATGATGGCTGGAGCAAGACAGGCCCAAATTTGACAGAGGCAGATCTAAAGCCCCGTTAAAAACAGCTCCAAAAGTTGGATTAGAGTGATATCTGCCTTGCACTTAATCATATGTAACTTGTATTCTTCTTCAAACCAAAACAGATAATTTTTTTTTTTTTTAATTCAGCACACTCCATCTTTTTTTTATTATTAGAACACAAATATACCAACAGTCTTCTCTTATGTCGATTTTCCTTTGTTGGCAACTTTTGGAAAAGTGGATCTTGCCAGTTTCACTCACTTTTCAAAAAGTTGCAACTATGGCCGACTATTTGGCAAAAATTAAGGGAAAAATGCACCAACATTTCCAGCTTCACATTCCATCCTTGCTCCCGAAAACGTTGTCATCCATTAAAGCCTATAAAATGTTCCTTCCTTGCCTTAGAAGATGATGTAATCCTTGAAAGCCCATAAAACTTTCCATCCTTGAGTTTGAAGATGATGTCATCCTTTTATCCTTATAAAGCGTTTATATTTGTCTCCAAAGATGAATTCATCCAATAAAGCCTAAAAGCATTCTATCCTTGCCTTAGCAGATGATGTCCTCCTTTAATACCTAAAAGCATTCCATCCTTGTCTTTGAAGATGCTGACATCCTGAAAAGCCTTTAAAACATTTCATCTTTGCCTTTGAAAATATCATCCTTTAAAGCCTACAACACATTCCCTCCTTGCCTTTGAGCATGATGTCATCCTATAAAGTCATAAAAAGTTCCATTCTTGCCTTTGAAGATGATAAAATCCTTAGAAACGTAGTAAACATTCCATCCTTGCTTTTGAACATGTCATCATTTAAAGTCATAAAAAGTTCCACCTTGCCTTTGAAGATTATGTCATCTTCTAAAGCCAATAAAAAAAAACCTCCATCCTTGCCAATCTAACCAGATTGAAATGACAACTATAAATTTGTCTCTGTGTGTGTTAGATTAAAATGACTGAGCCCGAGAGCCTCAGAGATGATGTATGGGCTGTTGTTTAAAAGGTCTGATATCAGATCTTCACTGAAGACGTGTGGTTAGTGCAGAGTGTGGATGCATGTACTACAGTGCAGTAACTTGGTATCTGAGCACCCAGCACGGATGTTGAAGCGAGGTATAAACAATTCGAGAGAAAGGGAGAGAGAGAGAGGAGCCGAGTGAGATAATCAGAAACTCCACAGTAAAAAGAGGTGATAATGAGAAGGGTGGGTGTCAGCTCATCATGGCTGATACATTATTAAAGAAACACTATACCCAGACGGATGGATGGCGTGTAAGGCGTGAACAATGGACGTGTGAACACAGGAGGGCGAGGAGCAGAGAGAGAAAGAATTATTATGTCTTAATGACTTTCTGACTGTGATTCAAGATTAAACATTTCAGTTAGTTTTTAGGATGATTTATCTCAAACTATCACAAAAAAGGTAGAATAACACAAACTGCTGGTTTAGATTAATAAACATGTAAAACTCTGAGGATGTCTAAATATTTATTACTCCGATTCTTTCTAATACCACATGTTTAACAATCCTACATTTTCTCTTGTTTTAATGATTAAAAGTATAAAAAATATTCCAGTGCTTTAAAAAAGTAATTTTTTAAAACCAACAGGAAAAATTTGCCAACCTTTATTTGCAATTTAGACAATATGCAAGTGTTTGCTTCCATTTTTTAAATTAAAGACGAAAAAGAGAGAGGGAAAAAAAAACATTGGTTGTCTAGGATTTTCAATGGCATGGTGTTGAAACCAACATCATTATGATTTGGTTTTTACTAGATTCAAGTAGAAGTAGATGACTGCTGAATGAACCAGTTAAACATTGTATGTATAATCTGATGCTGCTGCAGGAGCCTCACTGGTTAGCACAGCTGTCACTAATGGACCTTTTTATAGCATTAAATAATTCATTCGAAGTAAACTATTCAGACACATAAACACGGTGGGCCCTTTTTTAATGGCACGTTTTAACTATCCAGACAGTGTAAGGCTTCTGAGGGCAAACAGGTTGGATTATGTGACTGCTGGTATTTTTCATGGTGGAATTTAATGCTTTCTTCTAAATATTAAACTGTGCCACAGACTTTAGACTAGGTGGGTCCAGACTACAGCCTGGGGCCAAATGCAGCTCAGTGAATGGGTCATTGACTGACCCAATGAGCAAATTCTGAAAAACAAAATGAAATATGACCTGGATTAAAACTTTCACTAGACAATAAGACAAGAGGAATAAGCTAACATAGTTTTTTCAAACTGAGGCGACAGGATAAATGGTAGAAATATTCTTGAGCGAAATACCTTGTTCATTATGCCCCGATTAATAAAAACAAAAGTATTACAGCAGCCAATAGCAGCCTCCTTTGCTCCTCAGTCTGCTCTGTCTCAAGGTCTGATTTTCATATCATACTCTAGCACCAACACTCCTAAAACGTTTGACAGCTCCCTGCACTTTGCTCTTGTTTTTGTCTTAATGTGGAGATGAGCTGTCTCCCCTCTCTGCTGCACTTCGTGGCTTAGCGGTTCTTATCCTGACAAGTGGTGGAGCCACTGGTAACCAGGGCTGACCAGGTTCCCCCTGAAATATGATCAGCTGGGCCAAAATGCTTGACAGCAATTAGATATTTTTATTTGTCAGATTTTTACTAACTGTCAGCCTTATATTCTTTTTGAATGTTGCCCTCAGTGAAAAAAGTACAGACACCCCTGCTTTAGACCTTAGATCAGATGTAAGGTGGTCTGAGACACAGCAATGTCTGTGTCCTCATGAAAGAAACATGCCAGCTTTGTGCCAGACTACTCCTCACATAAAGACAAACATCCATGGGAACTAACACAAGCACTATTTAATTATTAAAACAGTGTGACAGAAGGGTCAAAACATGGAGGAGGCGGAGCTTATGGACTTTACCACAATCAGCCAGCAGGGGGCAGCTCTAAAATAATTTCTGTTGCTAAAGCCTGCAGTTGTATTTAGAGCTGTAGTTATGTTTTTATCAGCACATCTGACCAGGTGTAGTTACTTTGGAAGGTTGTGTAACCATGTCAACAAACCCTGCTTTAACAAGTTTTCATGATATTAGTTATAAAACATGATCCAACTCTTAAGGATTGATTTAGTCTACTTGGTGATACATGAGGATAAAGAACCCTTACCATTGATCGCACACCTGGAAAAATCCTTTAACTCTTGGGTGATGGGACATGGGATAATTCTCGTCTATGTTTTGGCCTTAGAACATTACCCTGTTGAACGCTAAATGAGTGCAGGATTCAGAGAAGTGGGTTGATTGTGAATTAATCAAGCCACTACTTTAAATTTAAACAATCGCTGACCATTGCTTTCTTTTTTATTATCCTGCATATCCTGCATGGCATACCGTTTAGTGCTCAAATATTGTAAATGAATTTCAACTAGATTACACAAACTGTAAATATTGTTTTTGCACTTTTAGAGCACTGTATCATAATGATAAATAACAATCTGCAGTCACTTTTAATCTGTAAGACTTTGAACTGTAATAAAAAATCTTCTCTAATGTGGATGCTTGTAACTCTGGAGCTTTCTCCCTCGCTGCTCTGCACGCTCTAAAAAGATTCAGGGCAGAAATTATGAGAAAACTAACAACACAGCTCCCAGAGGAGCCGCCTGCAGAGATCTACATATCTACTCATCTGATCAGCTTCACACACCAGAACCATAGCACGCTCCCCCGGGTCGTTGCACGCACACGCCCAGTGTGAAGACTGCCACGAGTGATCCCTCAGATATCAGACAGACAGGCTGAGGATCCTTTCTGAAAGTTAAACAGAGAATTAACTGAATATTCATCAGACTGAGCAAAGCCTTAATGTATTTAATTTTTGAGCCAACAGGTTTATTTCAGCGTTCAAAATATTTGCAGCATTGCATATTAGGAGCTATTGTTTTGTATCGTGCAAAGATGTATTCATTTTTGTTGTCTTTATCACAACTTGCGGTAAATATATTAATTCGTGACCAAATGCATGTGAGGGGAGGTATTCTACTACAGTGAGCTTTCTCTGAGATATACTAAAGCAAGAAGAAACAGTGCATTATATTTTACATTAAGCAGGGCTAAGGTGCTAGTCAAATGAAAGTCCTGTTATCTGGTACTCTGTGACTGTTGAGTGGTCATCAGAGTGACTGTGACTGTTGAGTGGGCATCAGAGTGACTGTGACTGCTGAGTGGTCATCAGAGTGACTGTGACTGTTGAGTGGGCATCATAGTGACTGTGACTGCTGAGTGGTCATCAGAGTAACTCTGTGACTGTTGAGTGGTAATCAGAGTTACTCTGTGACTGTTGAGTGGTCATCAGAGTAACTCTGTGACTGTTAAATGGTCATCAGAGTAACTCTGTGACTGTTGAGTGGTCATCACAGTTACTCTGTGATTGTTGAGTGGTCATCAGAGTAATTCTGTGACTGTTGAGTGGTCATCAGAGTAACTCTGTGACTGTTGAGCGATCATCAGAGTTACTCTGTGACTGTTGAGTGATTATCAGAGTAACTCTGTGACTGTTGAGCGATCATCAGAGTTACTCTGTGACTGTTGAGTGGTCATCAGAGTGACTGTGACTGTTGAGTGGTCATCAGAGTGACTGTGACTGTTGAATGGTCATCAGAGTGACTCTGTGACTGTTGAGTGGTCATCAGAGTGACTGTGACTGCTGAGTGGTCATCAGAGTGACTGTGACTGTTGAGTGGTCATCAGAGTGACTGTGACTGCTGAGTGGTCATCAGAGTGACTGTGACTGTTGAGTGGTCATCAGAGTGACTCTGTGACTGTTGAATGGTCATCAGAGTGACTCTGTGACTGTTGAATGGTCATCAGAGTGACTGTGACTGCTGAGTGGTCATCAGAGTGACTCTGTGACTGTTGAGTGGTCATCAGAGTGACTGTGACTGTTGAGTGGTCATCAGAGTGACTCTGTGACTGTTAAATGGTCATCAGAGTAACTCTGTGACTGTTGAGTGGTCATGGCAGTAGCTCTGTAACTGTTCGGTGTCCATCAGAGTAAGTGAAAGTAGGGTGTATTAGACCAGAGTGGGCAACTTTTGGAAAAGTTGGTGGATCCAGTGGGGAGCACTCAAGAGTTCAAGCCACTTTTGAGCCTGGGCATTATGGCCTGCTAAGAAATTTTTTCCAAAAGTCACCATCCGAAGCCTACTATTTGGGAAAAATGGTGGGGAAAGGCTGCAACATCTCAAATTTCATAAAAAAAAACTTTTTTTCTTTGCCTTTGTAGATGATGTCATGCTTTGAACCCTTTTATAGGCTCTAAAGGATGACATCATCTTCAAAGAATGGCATCCCATCCCTTTCGCATACTGGTTCGTCTTCGCCCGCAGCTGCTTTTTTCAATCTAACCAGGACCCTACAAATTTCTTTATTTTTGCTGTTATTTCGTTATTACGTATGTTATTATTATTCATTTTGTTATTTATTAATTTGCACTATAATTAATGTTTTTTCATTTGGTATCTGAATGACTAAAATGCAGAATGTAAACAGCAAGTTAAAGCACATGGTTTAAATGATGATGACTCACACAATAATCAGTTCAGGAAAATTATCATTAAATAGTGAAGGTGAAAGGAGTAGAGAACAAATCGTGGTAACTTTGACGGATAATTAACATTTGTCTCTGTCTGATGGGGGAGGAAGGACTGATGGAGGGGGAGGAGGGGGATGGTTTGTTGTGGAGCGGGCGGAGCAAAGATAAATGAACGAGCTGTGTTAAGGGATCACAGATTCAGAGTGGTTTGTGAAACAGAGAGACTGAACTTCCCTCCTCCTCTCCCTCTCTCGGTCTCTCTCTCACTCGCCCTCGCTCTCTTGCTGCAGTCAGCCTTAGTCTCCGTCTCCCCTCCTGAGGGGCTTCACCGCATTCCAGCACCACGCAGCTCGACCTTGCTTTAAATGCAGCGCTCTGCTGTTTGACTCTATTGGATTATTGGGAACAGATGTTGGCCATTTGCTGCGGTGTTTCTCTGTGACATGTGGCGTTGTGTTTTGTCTGTAGGCGGGTAGAAGAAGAAGAGATAAAGAGGAGAGGATCGGAGCTTAACTGAGCTCTGTGTGTCTGCTGATGTGGATTTTTCTCTCTGTTTCACGTCCAGGCTTTGTTTTCTCTGAGGTTTGAAGCTGATCGTAGTTTCAGGAACACGGAGCTCCAATCCTGATTTAATTTGGACTTCATGTTGGAGTAGAGTCTCTGTGGCTGAAGGATCTGCTCGTCTCTCTGCTGCTGATTGATTTCTTTAAACCAGTTTCAAGAGGACAAGCTTAGGATGTATGAAGTTCTCTGAGTGTTCATTTAGCAGCAGAGCAGCAGACTGCTTCACGTTAGGTCTTGGATGACTTTACAGAACACATACGGACTAATTAAGTTGTCAACGTGAGGAACATCTGATGGGAGTCCAGATCTCCTGATGCTTGCTGGTTTTTGGGGATTAAAGCGACTCAATCTGCAGAGATGTCCCGGCTCCTCTTCGTCTCTCTGACCCTCCTCATCTGCTCCTGCCCCACTTTAGGAAAGAAGAAGCTCTACATCGGCGCTCTTTTCCCCATGAGTGGCGGCTGGCCGGGGGGACAGGCCTGCCTCCCTGCTGCTCAGATGGCCCTGGACCTGGTCAACAAGAGGACAGACATCCTGCCAGACTACCAGCTGGAGCTGATCTACTATGACAGCATGGTGAGAGAGAGAAGGACCACAACTGCTCACTCAACTTCATCAAAGTCATCATCTCCATCATCTACCAAATTTTCATCTCGCCTAACACCAGCCAGTCTCCATCATTTTTATTCAACCAGTCCCCACAAGGTTTTTAAGCTAAATAGTATATCAGCATTTCCCTTAAAAGCATGTTTATGCCCACATTAGAACACATCTATACCAAAAATCTTTCACTTGTTTTGACTGTCCTTTGTTGACAACTTTTGGAAAAGTGGGTGGAACTGGCAAGAGGTCAAGAGAACCCTCAGTCGTGTTATCTACTATTTTGCAAAAATTGGCTGAAAAGGCCCCCAACATCCCAATATTCACCAACATTTTGTCCCCTGCCTTTGAATATGATCTCAAACTTTAAAGCCTTTAATTTGCTTTAAAGGATGGCATCATTATCATCAACTCCAACCAGCTAACCTCCATCAAGGTCTAAGCTATCTTAATTAGTACCTTAAAAGACACATTTGTTGTCCAGATGTGGAGTTTAGCTGTTCTAAAGACAAAAACAACAAAAAACCATGAGACTACTCCACAGTTCAAGACACATACACAAAATACATAGAAAAAAATATGAGAAAAACATTGCTGATGAAATTGAATCATGATGAAGTATTTTCAAAGACACTTACTCTGAAGTTTAAATGCATCCTCCTGTACTATCTTTGTTCAGATCTGCAAAAGCTACAGGTTTATAACGTTAAATGGATAGCCAAGGTTGAAGCTGAAACTCAGAATTTACAGGATGAGAACGGTTAAAGACAACAGAGCTCACTGTAAGCTGCAGCTGTGAAGAACAAAGATCTGATTGGATAAGCTATGGCTCACCTATAAGATCACTTCAGGCCCACTTCATGACTTGGTTAGGAGCACATTTTTGTCTCACCATACTATACCATACCATACCATACCAAACCAAACCAAGCCATGCCATGCCATACCAAACCTTACCATAGTAACAATACCATATCATAGTAAACCATACTATACCATATTTTAACCATACCATACATTAGCAAAGTAATGGTATTATACTGTACTAAAAGATACTGTACCTTACCGTACTGTCTTGTACCAAACCGTACTGTTCCACACAATACCATAATGAACATACTCTACCATAACATTCAAAACCATATCATATCGTGCTGTACCTTACAATACTATGGCGAACCACATCGTATAATACAATATAAAGTCATAGTGTTTTGTACTTTACTGTAACTGTACTACACCATAATATAACATACAACACTGTACGATGCCGTACTGTTTTACAGCAGTTCTTAAACGCTTTAGCTCAGGACCCTCATAATAAAGGTGCCAGAGACCGGGGACCCCCACCTGAACCTGAAGGTGGTTGAAGCATAGTTGCATAGCATTGTTGAGCCATGCACATTCAAGAATAATTATTTGCAGACTTATATTTTAAGTATTTTTAAACATTACTTTGATTCCAGCATAAATGTCACCAAATGACCTTGTTTTTATTTTACATTTGCTGATATTATGCATATATTTTTATTTAAAAATATGCATATATATAGAGAGAGGTGAAAAATACAATTTCAAATCATTTGAGTTGTCTTTGTTTTTTGGAAGTCATCTGGTGACCTCCTTTCAGTGTCTCATGACCCCAGACCCCCACGTTGAGAACCATTGACATATCATACTGCACTGTACCATAACTTACCATATCATACCACACTATCCCATACCCATACCATAATGGGCTTAAGTACAATATTAAAGGATCTCATACACTTTGACCTTGCTTCTTAACTGACTGATTGGGACCTAAGAGTCGATCACAGTTATTTTTAGGTGGATCACGAATGTGTGCCTGGAAAAAATTATGTGGAAAAAAGTCTGTTCTTTTAGTTTGAAGTATACACTATATTGTCAAAAGTATTCACCCACCTGCTTTGACTTACAAATGAACTTAAGTGACATCCCATTCTGAATCCATAGGGTTTAACATGACATCGGTCCACCCTTTGCAGCTTTAACAGCTTCAACTCTTCTGGGAAGGCTTTCCACAAGGTTTAGGAGTGTGTTTATGGGAATTTTTGACCATTCTTCCAGAAGTGCATTTGTGAGGGCACACACTGATGTGGGACGGGAAGGCCTGGTTCTCAGTCTATGCTCTAATTCATCCCAAAGGTGTTCTGTCGGGTTTAGGTCAGGACTCTGTGCAGGCCAGTCAAGTTCATCCACACCAAACTCTCTCATCCGTGTCTTTATGGACCTTGCTTTGTGCACTGGTGCACAGTCATGTTGGAACAGGAAGGGGCCATCCCCAAACTGTTCCCACAAAAGTTAGGAGCATGGAATTGTCCAAAATCTCTTGGTATGCTTAAGCATTCAGAGTTTCTTTCACTGGAGCTAAGGGGCCAAGCCTAGCTCCTGAAAAACACCCCCACACCATAATCCCCCCTCCACCAAACTTTTCACTTGGCACAATGCAGTCAGACAAGTACCGTTCTCCTGGCAACTGCCAAACCCAGACTGGTCCATCAGATTGCCTGATTGGAGAAGCGTGATTCGTCACTCCAGAGAATGCGTCTCCACTGCTCTAGAGTCCAGTGGCGGCGCGCTTTACACCACTGCATCTGACGCTTTGCATTGTACTTGGTGATGTATGGCTTGGATGCAGCTGCTCGGCCATGGAAACCCATTCCATGTAGCTCTCTACGCACTGTTCTTGAGCTAATCTGAAGGCCACATGAAGTTTGGAGGTCTGTAGTGATTGACTCTGCAGAAAGTTGGTGACCTCTGCGCACTATGCACCTCAGCATCCGCTAACCCCGCTCCATTATTTTACATGGCCTACCACGTTGTGGCTGAGTTTCAAGTACAAATGGCCTCATTTCTAATTTAAAAGTTTTGAGTATAAATGCAAATGTAAGGAATTTTGGGTTTCAGTTTGCTGTTGAGGAGGTATTGGTGTTGGTGGGTCCGAATGCTAGATCAACTGAGAACACTACAATAAGATATGATACAATACAATAAGTTAAGAAACCATATGATACCACAATTTTATGATACTAGCCATAATTTCATATGTGTCAGTATAATGTGACTTTTTTGTCCCTTTGGGTAAATCTGTCGTCAGTGTGGTTCACCACAGAAATAAATAGGAACAACAGAAACAAACAACAATCCACGCGTACAGTGAAAGGCACATGCACATCAACTAGGAATAAATCCCTGACATTTGTGTACATTCCTCACATGCTCTGCCCTTTACTTTGGTATAAGTATGATGGGTTTTCATTATCCACCACTAAGGTGATATCCAAAGACACAGGACAGTGTGCTTTCTGCCAGGGCTAGTGTTGATGCTGTTTCATTTCCTGATTAATGTTTGTTGCAGAGGCGTTTAGAATACTCAGATCGCCTAAAAGTCTAATTTTTGTTGCACTAGCATGACAAATACACTTTGTAAATCATCCCATCGTGCTGTGCATGTCTCTACACCATGATCTACATCATGACACACACTGTGAGTTTGTCCGTCATCTTGGTAAGTGTGGGATCTGTGTGTGTTGTCGGGTAGCAAAAGAGGTCAGAGCCCTGGAGAAATGATCGCTGTACCTGCTAGAACAGCTGTTTGCATAAGAACAACAGAAACAGACTCCCATAATAGCTCTCTGTTGACCCACTCACCTCAGGACGTCACTGCTCGTCTCTTTCTGTTTTTAAAGCTTATGAAAGAGAGAAGAAAGCATTCAGCTATATTTAAATGATATAAAGAAAGATGTTAGGATCTATTTACATGTTCACACAACAGAGCTCGAGCAGGACATGGAGTCATTATTGCTGCAAAATTCAAGGGCACATTTTAACATTTTGAGAGCATGACTTTGATTTCCTGGATCAGGGTTTTCTTCAAACTTTACATTAAAACCTGCCTCCATTATTTTCCCCCTGTTTTGCCATGATATATCAAAGAAAGTCCAAACAAAAACAAAAGAACATATAAACAGATATAAAAACAAAATGCACTTAATTCTCCTTCATCTATCATGAATGGGTGCTGGATAGGACGATCTTAGATCATGAAGAAATAACATGTAATGATCTGCTAAAGCTGTTTTCTCATAGAATCAGCTCTCTATGTTAACTTACTCCCTCCTCGTGCAGAAAAATGCACAAATATGTACCATAAAATAAGTCAGAATGCAGAAAAACGGTATTTAGTGCTTAAATATTCTGTAGAAGACATCCAGACCCCACATATGGATGGTTGCAACAATGAAAATGGCAAATATTTCACTATTCTATGCCATCAGGTTATTGCAGATGAAAAAGGAAAAAAAAGGGGAGGATGTTGGCATGCCAACAGTAACCAAGACAACAGCAGTTCAAACACAAACAGAGATCTGGCTCCTGAAGACGGATGAGATGAGGCACACGGGCAGATGGACATCACAGACAGTCGGCGGGAGCTCACCGAGACAAACCATGGACCAATCGTTGATCACAGACCGGCTGCTCGTCACACTGAGTGCGCTCAGATGATCTCAGGCCAGCAGCTTCACACGCTAATGTGCTAATACTAACAAAGATGCTGCTTTATTCCAGAGAACAGAAAAGACCAAAAGAAAGATGATGTAGAGAGCTCACCGGAACAATTAAAAAGGACACTACTACAACTGCTTATAAAAACGTCAGTGGCAATGTTTGATTAAACATTCAGTGGGAGATCAATGATTAATAACAGTAGATTTAAATCTCAACCTCCAGCATGTCTTAACGGCATGTGAGTGTCAGGGATCACTTCACATCAGGACCTTTCTGTCCACACAACATCTGTTAAATATTTGATTCTCTACTTTGTGACCTCTTATGACATCCAGGAGCAGTTTTGATAATGTGGAGGCATCAAAGCTTCTAGAACATTCCATCCTGGCTGTTTGCATGCAGGTCAGTCTAGAAGAGCATCGTAAGGGTCTGTGTCGGTGATACTCCTATGCATTACTGATAATAAACACTGTCAAAAGAGCAGAAGCATAAAACAGAAGTTAGAACGAGGCAGGGTGGAGTGATGTGTCTGGGAGGGCTGCAGGTGTGAGGCAGGCAGGGTTTAGTCATTTGGAGGCCCAGGGCAAAGACCAAAATAAGACCCCTCCACCTTTAGTTTAACGTATTTATAATGAGTGGAAAAAATAGAGGGATCTATTTCAAGTTAACAGAGCCACAGAACTACAGTAGATGTTCAAACATGGGATATAAATAACCAGCCATAATTCACCAGCTCTTTGAAAAGCATCTTATAGCTCAGACTTGGCACATTCTAATATTCTAACAAGCCTTCAGACCAGATGGGACTTGTAGATAAATAAATAAAATATATAGATATATTTTCATTAACTGTGACATTTTCTTCCTTCTGACACGATACAGACATTTTTTGTTGCCTATTGCACCCCATTTAACCACACAAAAATCCACCAATTCATTGTTTCATTTCATTTCAACTATGGATCAGTTGATCTATGGAGCTACCTAGCTCTCAGCTGGTGGCGCTTGTTTTCAATTTGAAACCCCTTTTTTTCTGTGGTGCTTGAAGCACCTCTCTTTTGAAATTGGCTCAACTTTCTGAACAGTCGTCGCTCTTCATCAATGTCAGTTCTCACTCATGTACCAATCAAAGTTAAGAGGGGGCGGGACCTCTGGCACTGGTGGAAGGAAAAAAAATCTTACTGGTCTTTGCGAGGGCAAACTTTTTAGGTCTACAGCTGCTGCCTATGTCAGGACAAGTTCGTGTACATTGTCTTTTTTTTCTTTATGTTTCTTGTGTGATATTTCCTTTAATTTGGACATATGAATTACATGGCTTTAAACAATGTCACAGATTCTTCCGAGGAAAGCAGGCGTCTTTTTTGTAGTGCTCGATGAGCTCTGGATGAAAAGTCTGACTCTGTTTTTTTCATTGGTATTCATTTCTGTCCTATCAGACAAAGATAACGGATATTGTGTCTTTCAGAGGGGTATCATTTAGACTGATATCAAAGAATGATATAGACAAACTACCTTTGTTAAGGCACTTTTTATGAGGTTTTCATCTTTACTTTTAATATAATAATTTTCAGATGATTACACAAACCTTGTAGACTTCTCTGTCCTGGTTAGATTTATAGTGTTTTTGATATCAAACTTGATAAGAGGATTTTAAATGACGAAGAAGAGCTTTTTGACAATTTTCAAAAAATTCTAACAATAATTTGATGATATTGATAGTTGTGGTATGTCGGTCAGTCATAGGTCTTATTTTCACACCTCTACTGTCTGATATCACTGATACTGATAATAAACTTCAGCACTGGTGCATCCCTATCTATGAGAGGGAAAAGAGGAGAGAAAACTCAATAAAATCTTCCTGTAGGGCACTCCCAGCCTCTGGTAGATCTCCCACCTTCCTCCTCCATGTCAGTGGTATTGGCATTAGGGAGACAGAAATGTAAAAATGGGGTGTTGCATCACACTGCTCTGTGTACTATTGCTGTGAGGATCCTCCAATAGGAATCAGATAAATTAAGCTGATTTTAATGAAGAGAAGGAATCTGATCTGAGAGTTTAGTGATGTCCTCTGAGAGCTGTACTCAGTTAATCAATGTCCACAGACCCCCCCGCCCACCACCACCACCACAAACAGATATATGCGGTAAAAGAGGAGGATGATGCTCTCAGACACAGTGATGAAGATGAGGAGCAGCCTCCTCTCTCTCCTCAGCAGCTTTCTTCCCTTCACTGAGACAGGAGTCAGGATCCTGTTGCTAGGAAACCTGGTGGTCTAAGTTTACATCTTATCAGAGAAGATAACAGAGAAGATATCAGACAGATTTATCAGCAGGAAGTAAATCTGAATCTGTTTGACTCTGATTTTCTGCTGTGATCATCTTCAGCTCTAACCCTGCAGCCTCACAGATACAACTGAATCACAGCAGAGATGATATTCAGTCAAACATCTCCATGGTTGTAAATCACATTATGAAACGACAGTGACACAGAGACATGTTTCTTCTCTCCTGCCCCATTGTGATCCTACGAAAATAATCCTGTCCTGTCCCATGCCAGATAGCCTGTTCTACATATCTATGGGATATACAACCCTGATTTCAAAAAAGTTGGAGCCATGTTTAATTTTTAAATATAAACAGAATGCAATGACTTTCAAATTTTTATAAACTCATTTTATATAGAACATAAACAACATGGCAGATGTTGAAACTGAGACATTTTACCATTTCATGAAAAAATATTTGTTTATTTTGAATCTGTTATCTGCCATGTTGTGTATGTTCGATTGTAAATAAAATATGGGTTTATGAGACAGTTGCTATTTCCAAATTACACAGTGTCCCAACCTTTTTGAAATTTAAGTTGTATTCCCCATCCATCAGGGCAACACCCAATATACGATGTTTTGGAAGGACAGAATCTTTCTAGATAAAACCCATGGCTGATTGGATGAACATTCTCTCTATCACATTTGTTATGGGCCAATCAGAGCAACTAAACATGAAGTAGTACACCACCGTTTAGTAAAGTACATGACGGGATCTCTACAGGCAGCAGTTGTTATGTCAATCTGATAGAGCAATGCTTCCCAAACCCCTCTGGTGGGCATTGGAGGTACTGCAGGTAAACCATAAACACAATTTTTAAAACTGAAATCCTTTTCAAATATATTACCTTAAGATGAAATTGCTAGAACAGCTGCAACACAGCCAGAGGATTTAAATAGTTTTTAATCTGTAATTTCATCTAATTTGCAAGACTGGTGTCATAGTTTAACTGGTGTTGAATTAACTTATGACTAAACCATATGGCATCCACATTTAGTCAACTAAGGTGTCTTCCTAGAACCAAGCAGCAGTCAGACCCCATATCTGTTACTCATGTTATCCCTGTGAGGGTGCAGGCTCATTACTATGATTACCACTCCCACAGGCTCCCATTGATGTTTTTTTTTTCATTTGCCAGCCCAATCACATGATTAGTAGGCAAACCTATTCCTGTGCTGTGGGACCCCCTTGGGACTCCCAGTGCTCAGCTGTTAGTGATGGATGAATTTCACCGCTGTGTGGCCTGGTGTGTTTTAAATGTGATTACTTTCAGTGTCTTTTTAAATTTATTTATATCATGACAATGATAACCTAACCCTAACCCCTAACCCCTAACCCTAACCCTACAAAGATCCACAAAAGAACACAAGACACAATAGAAAAATCAGATGGAAAAAGACACATAAAACTGACAAAACACTATTTTGCAATGCAAGCTTTTGCTCTGCTCAAAAGATGCTTTGACTTTCCAGGTAGCACGTAGCTAGAACCCCCCCATATGGATAGATACATTCATGACGATGTGTATTGAATACAATAAAATTAGTTCAAAGCAATTAATCCATAGTCACATGAATCTGAATATGAGAGTGTAACAGTTTTATGCTATGAAGGAGGAGGCTGGGTTGGAGGAGGATCAGATACACAGCAATGTGCTGATGCGCCACACTGCTGCTGCAGTGTGGCGCATCAGCATTAATGCAAGCGGGGATTAGTCAGAAGTATGTCATATTTAAATACACCACTATGTTGAGAGAAAGAGCTGTGATTGGGAACATCTTACCGTCAGCTGATCCTGGCTGGGCGTATGACAACAGTGTCTTGCATGAAAATAAACAATTTTGACTCGAGTGATGATGACATGCCATTTGCTGTGGACACCAGTGGCTATATTTGTGAGTCATGGCACACAGAAGACAAACTGCTACAGATGGAGACTCAACGGAAAGAAAGAGGGAAAGAAGCTTTAGTGGAGACCTGTTAACCCACCTGGCGGTGTAGGTGTGGAAACTGTGAGCCCATGCCCACGAGATCAACTGTCATGAGTGTGATTTCACATCACTTCTTTTGGATGTTTTTGATCAAGAATAGCGGCTCACAGACACCTGCAGCCTGCATCACTCCCCATCCAGAGTTCCCTGCCATACTGAATGCCAATATTATAACTGACCTTCTTTGACTTTCTGAAGATAGATAGGAGAAACTTGATCCAGACCAGAAAAGCTGAATGGAAATTTGTCACCTAAGTAAGTTTATGACTGTTGCTTTGTTCATCTAATGGCTGATAATTAGACAAGCTTCAGACAGCACAATACAAAACACTGTGTCTGCTGTTGAAATGGATACTGAGCTTAAATATTTAGTTCAGGCCTAATTTGTTTTTTTTCCTCTGACGAAACCTGCAGACCCAAACAGCTGTTAGGGTATGCTGAACCAGAAGAACATACAGTCGGTCGCCGAAAGTTGCAATGCAAAATAGTGGTTTCACACACAGTGGCTTTCAAGGTGGAAGATTTGACACTTCAAAATTTGCAGTAAGGTGTGCAATAGAGCCAGGATTTCTTTTTGGCCTATTTTTTCCTTAAACTCACTAAATTATGCCAAGCAGCTATACCTGAATCAAACCAAAGTTTAGTTCGATTTTTATTTCTGGTTTGTTTTCCTCCTGTACCTCAGACGCTGTGATGGTGATCCTCTGTGGGGGAGGGGCCAAGATCGGTGGCTGTGACCACCGTATTTGAGACATGACGACACAATCGCAGTCACAGTCTGTCCTCCAACATGTCTGCTCCATGATTAAACCCCTGCCTCCACACACATGAACACATTATCATTTAGACAGTGTATTGATTTTTCATTAATGATCAGCATTAATAAAAGAGAGCAGCGTGTCTGTATCAGGATAAATTGGAGGGGCTGTTGGGTAAATGTTTTCCCTCTGATGAATGTATCTCTGCCTCTCGCACTCATAGCCAGGTGACCTTGGGACGTGCCTCACCTGCACCCCCCCACCCCCACTTCAACCCCTGGCTGTCTCTGTCTCCGCTCCGTGTCACCATGTATTTGTGTGGCTCATGTCTGTTTAAAGCAGATGTCTGTTGGTTCTGAAACCATCCATGTTTATCGTTAAGGTTTCTCATCTCTTTGTCTATGCTCAGGACTGTCCACTGCCTCCTTAATGAGAAATCCTAACCCAAATTTCTGTTAATGTTCAACCAATCAAACATATTCAAAGCTTGTTATTGCGGTTTGGACCTTCAATGGACTAAAACAAACCTGTTTGAAAAGTAGCCTTGTAGGGACATGCATCCAGACAGTTTGATTTTATTCAGTTTCTCTTCATAACATGATTTATGTTATTTTTTTATGAATATTTAAAATTTGCATTATCATGCCTTCTTGTCCAATCAAAACAAGATAGATAATTCCAGATTTGGAGAAAATTACCCAAACTAACCTGTTATTTCAGAAAATGAATTGTACGCATGCATACATAGAATTTTAGCCACATTTTTTACACTGGCAGATCCACCTGTTTGAAACCACTGGACAAAATGACTAAAAGTAGAAACCGATTTATTTCCAGACTGATTCTTTCTCATTGTGAGGATTTAACATTTTCTCAGTCTTCATTAAGAGACGCTCATTTGATCATTATTCATCAAATTGAAATGTTTCACATCATCAAACAAACGTTAGTATTAGAGAAAAAAATTCTTGAGTAATGAAAAAGTTCAGTTTTTAAATGATGATTTAATTTATTAAGTGACAAAAGCAATCCAGATTTAGCTTGGAAATAGTAACCCCTAGTAACCCCCTAACCCCTGAGTTCACTCAGATTTTTACATGCCATTCCCAGACGTGATTATTGCCAGACCTGTTGAATCAAGAAATCACTTGAATACAGTAGAACCAGTCTGACAAAGTGAGGTAGGCTAAAAGATCTCAGAAGCAACATATCATGCTGCTTTCTAAGGAAATTCAAGAACAGATGAGAAACAAAGTCATTGGTATCTATCAGTCTGGAAAGGGTTACAAAGCCATTTGAGACTCCAGCAAACCATGGTGAGAGCCATTATCCACGAATGGAGAAAACTTGGAACCGTGGTGCACCTTCACAGCAGTGGCCAGCCTACAAACTTTACTCCCAGGGTGCATCAACGACTCATCCAGGAGATGACAAAAGAACCCAGAACAACATCTAAGGACCTGCAGACCTTGCTTGACTCAGTTAATGTCAGTGTTCATGATTCAACACTCAGAAAGAGACTTGGTGAAAATTGGCATCCATGGTAGAGTTCCAAGACCAAAACCACTGCTGACCAAAAAGAACACAAAGGTTCATCTCACATTTGCCAAAAACATTTTGATGATCCTCAAGACTTTTGGGAAAATATTCTGTGGACTTATATCTGGCATAAAACTAACACATCAAAAGAATTGTACCAACAATTAAACATGTTTGTGTTTGTGGTAGTGTGTTTACCACTGAATGGCCTAAAAAAAACAAAATGAAGGTTCTGGAGTGGCCATGTCAATGTCTGGACTTAAATCTGATTGAGATGTTGTGGCATGATTTAAACAGGCCATGTTGGAAAACCCTCCAATGAGGCTGAATTTAAGCAATTCTGCAAAGAAGAGAGGGCCAAAATCCCTCCAGAGTGATGTGAAAGACTCATTAGCAGTTAGTGCAAATGCTGGCAGTTGCTGCCAACAAGGGTATGACATCCAGCTACTAGATGGGAATTACTCTTACACTCAGGTAGGTTTGGGTGACTTTTGATGAATTATATAATTATTTTAAAACTGCATTTTTTATTTACTCAGGTTATCTTTGACTAATATTGAAATTTTTCTGGTGATTTGAAACATTTAAGTGTGACAAATATGCGAAAAACTAAGAAATCAAAAAAGTATTTAAAACATAAACTCAAAGCCTCAAAAAAACAAAAATCAAAGCAAAAACAAAGCAGTACAAACTTTTGGATAAGAAATAATGATATCTTCTTTCTCTCACCATCCTCAGTGTGACCCCGGCGAGGCGACCAAGCTGCTGTATGACCTTCTGTACACAGAGCCCATAAAGATGGTGCTGATGCCGGGCTGCAGCTCAGTGTCCACACTGGTTGCTGAAGCTGCTCGGATGTGGAACCTGATTGTGGTAAGAAAAATCTACTCCAGTTTTTTTAAATTAAAAAGACTCCTTTTTTGTCATTAAAGTAATTTCTTAAATTTAGTATGTGTTTCTTCTTTCATGTTGAAAGATTAGCCACATTGAATTTAATCATTGATTATTTACATCTTTAAAGACATACAGTCATGGATGAAAATATTGTCACCCCTGGAATTTTTCAAGAAAATACACAATTTCTCCCAGGAATTGTTGCAATCAACAAATGTTTTTGGTATACACATGTTTATTGCCTTTATGTGCATTGGAACAACACAAAAAACCCAAAGAAAAAAGACAAAATTGACATAATTTTACACAAAACTCAAAAAATGGGCCGGACAAAATTATTGGCACCCTCAACTTAATATTTGGTTGCACAACCTCGGAAAAAATAACTGGAACCAATCACTTCCTATAACCATCAACAAGCTTCTTACACCTCTCAACTGGAATTTTGGACCACTCTTCCTTTGCAAACTGCTCCAGGTCTCACAGATTTGGAGGGTGCCTTCTTGCAACAGTAGTTTTGAGATCTCTTCATTGGTGTTCAATGGGATTTTGATCCGGACTCATTGCTGGCCACTTCAGAACTCTCCAGTGCTTTTTCTCCAACCATTTCTTGGTGCTTTTTGAGGTTTGTTTCGGGTCGTTGTCCTGCTGGAACACCCATGACCTCTGATGCACACCCAGCTTTCTGACACTAGGCCCTACATTGTGGCCCAAAATCTTTTGATAGTCTCCAGATTTGATGATTCCTTGCACACAGTCAAGGCACCCAGTGCCAGAGGCAGCAAAATAACCCCAAAACATCCTTGAACCTCCACCATGTTTGACTGTAGGTACTGTGTTCTTTTCTTTGTAGGCCTCATTCTGTTTTTTGTAAACAGCAGAATGATGTCCTTTTCCAAAAAGCTCTACCTTAGTCTCATCTGTCCACAAAATATTCTCCCAGAAGGATTGAGGCTAACTCAGGTACATTTTTGCAAACTCCAGTCTGGCTTTTGATTATATTATATTATATTATATTTGATTATATTATGCACAGTGGACAAAGGAATTTCAAGATCTCTGGAAATGGTCTTGAAAACTTGAGATTGTTCATATTTTTGTGGAAAAATTCCAGGGATGCCAATATTTTCGTCCATGACTGTAAATGCTAATGTCACAAATAATGTCAGTTGATTTTGATTTTTGAACAATTTTGGTCACTTTCTTCAATGATTCCATCATATTTATTTACTGATTTCTTCAATGGTTCATGTCTGTCAGCTTCATTTTACCCTCTCAGATGAAAGCTCAACCCCCTCAGGGAGCTGCAGCTCATCTTTACTTCATTAACTATCTGATACTTTGCAGTGTCCTGGAATGAAGCCTGGACAACTCTGGAAAGTTTAAGGCATGCCAAATTAAACTAATGTGCTGAAGCAGTGTTACTGAACAGAGGAAGTGGCTGATATTTCTGCTCTGGTAGTTTTATAAAGTCATAAATGATAGCTGTTAAAAATGGCTCAACAGTTTCATCTTTAAGTCAGTCAGAGATCTGCTGCTCCACAATCACTAATCTGGTTTACAATCCTTTAAGATCATCATAGAAACATGATCTGCAATAATAATAATACAAATAAATGCAGGTCTGAAAAGTATCAAAAGACTTAAAATACTGTATGTTAAAGATTCAACCATAAAGAACACATCTTTAGAAATGAAAAATGGCCTTCTTCCTTGTATTAAATCATCTTCAGTGGATCATAAAGTCACACAAAAAGTGAATCTACTGACAGCTGTAGAACAAGTTGCAGAAAATGTTCCTACAAAAGAAATGGGGATTTAAGTTTGCATCATCAAAATTTGGTTAAGGTTGACATGTCCAAAGATAATAAGGCTTCTGTTTTCAGTCTTTTTCTGATGTTTGATGGCAATTTGACAAATACCATGATATAGTGTCTGCCAAATACAAGGGTTGATAATGGTAAATAAAACTTTGCAATTCTTTGCATAATGCACAAAAGCATATACAGGTGCATCAAAAAAATATCATGAAAGTTTTTTTTTAACTGTGTTTTACTTCAGAAAGCTACATTTCCATTTATTCTAATTCTAGATTCATCTCATACAAGTGAAACATTTCAAGACTTTGTTTTAATCTTGATAATTATGGCCTACAGCTCACACAAATCAAAAATCTACTATCTCAAAATATTAGAGTCAAATTTACAAAGGTGTCCTGAGCGTTCATTCTTTCACTCTGGGTCAGCTCACACAACCACAATCATGGGGAAGACAGCTGACTTGACAAATGTCCTGAAAACAATCACTGACACCCTACACAAGGAGGGGACTGAGACTGGAGTCAATGGATCAAGAGCCACAGGTCCAGGAAGTGGATTACAAGTGTGGCGTTCTTAGTGACAAGCCAATTCTGTGTTGCCGATGACTGTTGAGCTCAGTGTTCCCTCACTTTAAATCTGATTATTCTTTCTTTTTCAGCTCTTATTTTAGCTCTCAGTCTTTCCAGCTCTGTGTACCTCAGCTGTGCATTATAATCAGATTCATTTTTATATTTCTGTTTTTTAGCTCTCGTACGGCTCCAGCTCTCCGGCTCTGTCCAACCGTCAGCGTTTTCCCACCTTCTTCAGAACCCACCCGTCGGCCACACTACACAACCCGACACGAGTCCAGCTGTTCCAGAAGTGGAAGTGGACAAAGATAGCTACAATTCAACAAACCACTGAAGTCTTTACATCTGTGAGTCTATTTCAGAATCAAACAGCTCTTATTACATTTCAGCATCTTAGATTGAAGTGCACGCTGCTCCACTTATCATTCAAATATAAACCATTGTAAATTATAACTGTTTTTCTCTCTTGTTTTTCTCAGACTCTGGATGACTTGGAGGAGCGAGTGAAGGAGGCAGGGATTGAGATCAGCGTTCGTCAGAGTTTCCTGACAGATCCTGCTGTTGCCGTTAAAAACCTGAAGGTACCCAACCTCCTTTAAAAATGCTCTTTCTTTTTTATTAACTATTCCAAAATCTCAAATCTGACCGCCTTATCATCCTCAGAAATTCAACAAAGATGGCAGAAGAGGTGAAAAGCTAGATATTTTTAATGGTGTTACAGAAGAGTTTTGCTAAACAGCTTCCATAGCACCCCCATAGAGGGTCCCCACAGAGGATCCTCATAGTGGGTCCCCATAGAGGCTTCCTTCAGTTTAACGTTGTAAATTTGGTAGATGTTGTTGGACTGAAGTTTTAAATTTTTCTTTAAAAAGTAGTGGTGATAAGTGTCTCTTCTGCACCAATCTAGCACGTTTAAATGAAATCATTGAGGAACTTCACATCCTGTCCTCTCCTCCCTCCTGCCTCTCCTATTGACCCGGCCTTCCGTGATGGCCCAGTTCTGACATTAAGAACTGATTGGCTATCCTGAAAGTTACCATGGTAACAGCCCTGGAGCACAGGGAGCATGTAGTTCTGTGTTCTCAGGGGGGGTTCTCTAAATGACTCTATGTCCTCTGTTCTCCTCTTAGCGCCAAGATGCCAGAATCATCGTGGGTCTGTTCTATGAGACTGAGGCCCGTAAGGTGTTCTGTGAGGTAATGAGACCGGGGTTGTCAGACGGAAATATTAAAGAGAAGGAAGGATATGGTCTGTTTGTTAAAATTAAGATCATAACTCTCATCTGTCTCTGCGTCTGCCTGCAGGTGTACAAGGAAAAACTCTATGGGAAGAAGTATGTCTGGTTCCTGATTGGCTGGTACGCTGATAACTGGTTTAAGATTAAAGACCCTGCCATTAACTGCACCGTGGAGCAGATGACGGAGGCTGTGGAGGGTCACGTGACCACCGAGATCGTCATGCTCAACCCTGAAACAGTGCGGGGGGCCTCCAACCTGGTGAGTCCACCACTATCACGTGACTTATTATTGAGTGTGATGTAATGGGGCATTTAAAGATGGCGTCACATCACAGCAAAGAGCGCCAGATGAAGGACAGGAAGGGAATTCTGCAAACAAGAGTGACCTCCAGGTCTTGAAAATAATGACACAATCAGGAAAAATGTTTAAAAAGCTCACAAAGAAACAACGGCAGACATGAGCTCTTCTTTGGTACCAGGTAGGCTTTTTTTTTTTTACATGTGGATTAAATAACAACAAAAATAGAAGAAAGAAAACTGTCCGTGAGTGCCTGTCGTTCACATCAATGAGCTAGCTCGTAGAACAGATTTATGCATGAATAACATCATTACCCAGTCTTAGCAGTATTAGACTAGTAGTTGTAGTAAAGTTTAGTGCCCCAAATGCTGTCTAACAGCCTTGTATCAATTAGCTGGTAAACAATAGTTGGTAGTTATTAGATATAGTTCGATAGCTGCACCTGAATTGACAGGGCGTGCCAGCGCGGGAGAGCCAAGCCAAGGGTAATGGGGCTCTACATGACTTGCTCATGTAGTTACCAGGATGGTGTACAGACCACACAGGACTTAAATGGTACTGGATGAATGATCCGGCTAGGTGAAGGACACCTGAACCTGGTTGTATCCCATATGGGTTTTTGGGGCTAGAGCACTTCTGGGTGGCATTTGGACAAGGTCAGAGCCTGTGTTGGATCAGTGTACATGACCTGCATTGCTATGTTGGCCAGGAGAAGGTCAAAGGCATGTTATTCTTTCATGCCTTCACAGGTTGTGACACTGTGTCAACCTTCTGCAACAAGGGCAAGAAAACTGCCTGGCAAACATGGGGCATTTGTCCAGAGGCCTCCCCTGTCTTCTCCAAGCTGAGCCAGTACCCTCTCACAGTGGAAGATGGTGACCTGGAGATACTGGAGAAGTTTGTCATACTGATGTATGACAGGTGCAGCACTGCTGCCACTGTGGACGAGGCCAGACTTGACATGTTTGCCAGAGGCCTTACGAGGCAATTCAACCAACCAGAGCAGCTCTGCTCCAGCACACCAGGCGTGCTGCCTACCAGGCTGGCTGTGTTTGTGCCCAGGCAACCAAATGTCAGCAAGAAGCAGAGAGTCCTGCTGACTTGGGATGGCAGAAGGTTGGTGAAGAATGGCAGGTCTTCTGGACAGCCAACTCCCCCATAGCCAAGAGTTGCCAACAGCTGACCAAATGCGGCTGCAAATCAGGCTGTTGTGGCAGGTGCAAGTGCTACAGGCGGGGTCTCACCTGTAGAGCTCTGTGCACTTGTAAATGTGAGGTGTGACTCTTTACCCCTCTGGCATTTTTTAAAAATGTCTTTATCATTATTTGTAATCATGGTGCTTATTTTTACTAACATGAATGTATATATACATGTGTGTTGTTTCCCATGCACCATTCCTATGCGCCATCAGTAAGATCTTTCACTTCGAGAAGTTTTAATATTCACAGTATGACCTTGGTGGGTTAGTGTGACATGAAAAAAATGTGTCAGTTCAATTCATTCTGTTCTTATTACTTGTTTATTTATTTATCTTTTTTTTAATGCCATGTTGTAATAGTTACTATTGTCAACGTACAAAAAGTACCTTTGAATTTTGACCCTGGTGGTTATTTATAATGGTGAAAACAAAAATAAAAATCATTATTATATGGCTGTGTTATTATATTTTCCTTGGCACCTGCACTATTCAATTCACATGAAAATTATTTAATCACCTTAAAGGGTTACATTAACCTATGAATCAGTGTAATGCAACATTCTTGACTATAAAGGTCATTGCTGGTTCTTACCGAAGCATTCTTGATTACTTTTGAGATACATGACAAGTAGGATGAAAAAATAAGAATTATTATAGGGCTCTGTTATATTTTTTTTTCTTGGGACCTATGCTATTTGTAAAGGGTTACATTAACCAATAAATCAATGCCACATTCTTGACTACAAAGATAGCTGCTGGTTCTGACTGAGACGTTCTTGATTACTTTGACATCCATAAGAAGTACAATGAAATGAACCATTGCCATTGCTATTTGCCTTCTTTTGGAGCTAACATGGCAGCTGACAAAATCTTTGAATGAATATACAACTTTAAGTTTTTTATAAAGTTTTCCTTTGAATCACCTAACCTTGAAAATATGGGTTTTAAGCCAGGATATGCATAGATTTGTGTATCTTTTTTTGTTGGATAAAAAAACCTTGGAAGGCAGGATCAAACAAAATAGGCAATATTTTTAAATAAAAATATATGTTTCATGGCAGACATCCTTAATGCCATTTTTGATGCAGCAGTTCAGGCAGCCTTTATGGTTACTGGAACAAGTCCATTAGATTCTCTGACCTGAAAAAGGTAGGATTAGACACAAAAATTATTTGTCTATCTCTACTAGTAACTGAAATATGGCAAAGTTTGTCTTTTGCAGCAGCCATCTTAGACATCTTAGACATCTTGGTTAAAGTCTAATATGCAACTGCCATGGACAAAATTACCTTCACTTGCCATTTTAGTGTCCAAAAACCTAGACTTGGACAATTGTTGTGTTTTTTTCTTCAGCTTTTAACCCATTACAATGGGGCTCAGTGTGACATGTTGGCCATCTTGGAAAATGGTCACCATCTTGGATTTTTGCATGGCCAGTGTTTTTTTTTTTTTTTGTTAAAGTAGGCTTTGAACGGTACATGTACCAAATTTCATGCTTGTATCACCATTTGAACAATTATTTCACTTACCTGCTCTGCTATGATACATTCTAGACCCATCAGTACATTCTAGAACTCTTAGTACTTTCCAAAGCCATTGATACATAGAACCACGGATAAATTCTAGAATCCTCAATACCTTCTGAAACCCCTGATACAATCTGGAACAAATGATAAATTCTAGAAACTTTGTTGTACTCCAGAACCCTCAATACCTTCTTTAATCCTCAATACATTCAAGAACATTGTATAATTCTGAAAACACACTAGGACCCTTGATACATTCTAGAGCGCTTAGTGAATTCTAGAACCATCAACACAATCTAGAAACCTCTATAACAGAAGCTTCTATACATTCTAGAACACTTAGTCATCTCTAGAACCATTGATGCATTCTAGCACTTGTTTCTGTTTTGTGTGTGCTTCGTTTGATGTAAAGCACTTTGTGACCTCTGTCTGTGAAAAGTGCTCTATAAATAAAGTTTACTGACTTACTTACTTACTTACTTACTTACTTACTAGAGCTTTAACAGACTACCTTTCCTCCATTCACATTCATTCATAACCCCTGTTCTTCACTTCCCCATAACCATCTGACCTTCATCAGGATAATGTGACTGAAAACAACCAATAGACATACTTTACAGCCTGCTCTTTGTCTGCAGCAGTAGTTCCTATGAGGGCTTCTAGTTTTAAGAGGGTTAGGTCTTAAAATTCAAGATGGAACTGAGCCTTTGTGTATTTCTTAGACAGTAATGTACTGATGTTTCTCAGGGTGATCAGAATCATTGAGATGCAGCAGACTGATTCTTATTGATCACAGAGAGATGAAAACTCTCGCTCTGAGTTATTCTTCAGTCAGCACAAATTTTAAATCAAACTCTGTCTGCTCTATGACAGAGCATTTGGAACTTGTCTGATTTCGTGTTTTATGTTGTCTCTGATACAGACGGTATTCAGGATTCAGACGCGTAATTGTATCATGGTATCAAAAGATAAACAGTTATACTGATGAATCTCAGCCTGTAGTGTCATTATGGTGCTTGTTATGTCACCAGTCTTCTCCATGATTTATCCAATATTTGTTGACAAAAAAAAACTTATGAAGGCCTTTACACACCTAGGGTGATATGAGTAACTTTTTTTAATGTAAACTTTTTATTATACCATCTCTCATTCTTTCTCGTCCTCTGTTAGACCTCTCAGGAGTTTCTGGCCCAGCTGATGTCCAAACTCGGCGGAAAGAACCCAGAAGAGACTGGGGGGTTCCAGGAGGCTCCTCTGGCCTATGATGCAGTGTGGGCTCTGGCACTGGCTCTCAACAAGACAGTAGGGCCCCTGAGGGTGAAGGGCCACCGTCTGGAAGATTTTAACTACAATAACCGAGCAATCACAGCTGAGATCTACAGAGCACTAAACACCAGCTCCTTCGAGGGGGTGTCGGTGAGTAGAGAGGAGTAGAGGGGAAGGAGGAGAAGATGATGATGATAATGATGCAATAAAAGTGGTGAAAATAATGATGAAGACAAAACAATGATGACATTAGATGGCTAAACTGATGATTGCAATGAGAAGACTGATAATGACAATGATGACCGTGCTGACATCAATGGCAACAGTCGCAATGATGACTATTTGATGACAATGGCAGTGATAATGATAATGACAATAATGACTCCAGTGACACCAATGGCAATGATGGCTACAATGACGATAATGACAATGGTGACTACAATGATTACAACTACAATGATAACAACAATGCTGTGTTAATTTTTTCCACTAAAACTATGACCAAAAATATTCGTCAACAGCTTTTTTTACCGATGAATTTAGACTAAGACTAGACAAAGATAGATCTGTCATGACTAAAACTGACAAAAAGTATGTTTAGTTTTCATCAAGTTGACTAAAACTAGACTAAAATGTAATTTAGTTTGTGTCAGACATTAAATATCCATGATATTACTCCACTGTGGGTAGATCTGTCAAAAAACACAATTCATCTGTATCTCTTTTGCCTCTTAGCAGTAGAAAGCAGGAACCCCAGGTTTGGTAGGGTGCATAGAACACACTACCATGATTTGGTACCAGATTAAGGCATGATAATAAATGCTCGGTCTAAAAGTAAAGACTAAAATGTGAGGACTTTTTATGGACTAAAGCTACACTAAAATGTTTTGGAATTTACATTTACTAAAACTAAAATACAACTAAAAGGGTAGAAATGACTAAAATGGGACCAAAACTAAAAGCCCTAATCTCCTAATATTGAAGAATCCTTGAAAAAATTCCTGGATCCGTCCCCATGTGCCCCCCACCACAGCATTTGCCAAGTACTCCCTTCCCGGTGGGGTGGAAACATGGTGAGGCAAAGCATTGGCTTTGCTACCAGTGGACTGTCAGGGTGGAAGCATTGCCTGCTGGTGCCAACAGATGCACTGACAGTCTCACCCATGGTCTCACTGGACAACTGGAAGTCATGGCAGAGGGTGAATATTCCTCTATTCCTCCTAGCATTGTGAGTATTCTCGCTAAAATTCACTGTCTTTCTCTCTGTTACGCTCCGTCGTCTTCTCGACCGGGCATGCGTCTTTCAAACTCTATAAACTCCAAGACTTTGAATAGAAACACATCCAAAAATCCATATCCGCCATCTCCTGGTGTAAAGTGGTAACAGCGCAGACCTCCACCATTAGCCCTATCTTCCAATAGTAAAGATTCCTTTAAAAAATTGCTGGATCCAGACAGTGATCCGGATCACTCCTAGAATCTAATCAGTTCTTTCTTATGCCATTTCTGACATTTCCTTAAAATTTCATCAAAATCCATCCATAACTTTTTGAGTTATGTTGCTAATAAACAAACAAACTAACAAACAAACAAACTAACAAACAAACCCTGCTGATGACATAACCTCCTTGGCGGAGGTAATAATAATAACCACAGTGATGACACTGGAAGTGGTTATGACCAAGACATTGATAATAACTGACAATGAAAATGACACTGGTGATGAGTACAATGACAAAAATGGCAATGATGGAAGCAATATCAATGATGACTTCTGTGACAACAATGGCAATGAAAACTATAATGAGGGCAATGACAATGATGACTTCAAATGCAGACAATGGCAGTGATAAATTCAATGATGACATAGGCATTGATAATGAAAATGACTACATGACAATAATGACTGACATGACCACAATAGCAGTGATGACAATGAAAACAACAATTATACGATGACTAAAAGGAAGACAATGATAACTAAGAACAATGGATAAGATGATGCCAATGATCAGTAGAATGAGAACAATGGCAATGGCAATGACAATGATCATTAAAATTAGAACAACGGCAATGATGATGGCAATGACAATGGTCAGTAGAATGAGAACAATGGCAATGATGATGGCAATGACAATGATCAGTAGAATGAGAACAATGGCAATGATGATGGCAATGACAATGATCAGTAGAATGAGAACAATGGCAATGATGATGGCAATGACAATGATCAGTAGAATGAGAACAATGGCAATGATTATGATGACGACAATGATCAGTAGAATGATGACAATGACATTGATGATGACAATGAAAATTATGACAGTGACAACGATGACAGTGATGATTGGAATAGCAACAATGACAATGTCAGCTACACTGACAATGACGGCGATAATAACCTTGGTTTTTAGATATTAAAAACAGTTCCTCTTGCTCCTCCAGGGTCATGTTGTGTTTGACGCTCAAGGCTCTCGGATGGCGTGGACTTTGATTGAACAGCTTCAAGGTATGACAGCTTGTTTATCTATCATGGAACTAGTGTCAATAGTCTTAATGTTTTCATATCTAATGAAATTTAAGATAAAGATTAAGTAATTGGTGAAAGGGTGTCAGTATAGTTTTTCCCAGACTAAAAAACAGAAGGACTCACACCAAACTCAGATCCTAAAAATGAGACATTGTAAAAGTTAATGTCATTATAGAAACATAGATGATAAAGAGCTGATGAATCCTGAGTTTGATTGAACTTTTGATAAGAAAGGTGGTGGTGGTTGACAGTTGTGAAAACCCTAATTGGATGACAGAGAGGATTCTGTTTAATTGTTGGATAACAGAGTGGATTCTGTTAAATGATTGGATGACAAAGAGGACTCTTCTTCATGATTGGATGACAGAGAGATTTCTGTTCAACGATTACTGTCGTCGTTGGATGTCTGTGGGCTTGGCCTGCATGCTGCTGCTCGTTGATATTAAACAGTTTAATGGCAGAAAGCCTCGGCAGTCGACTCTCTCTTTCACATGGATAGTTTTATTTTTGATTAAATCTGGCCTGCAGGGACGCCTGTGGCTGGATTTCATTAATGAAATGTCTCCTAAAGTGAAGTGGCGCTGGGAGCGAGAGGACTTCAGACTGTCAGGACGTCCCAGGAGACTAACAGAGACATGAATGTCAGAAAATGACATTTCTATGAAAACAAACCAAAGTTGAATGCTTATTAAAGGAGAGAGAGGCTGGGAGCTGTGTCCGTCTACCACAGGAGATGTTCTGTTTTATATGCTTTGTAAACATGGGGTACATTTTTATACCGACAGGGAGATTAGAACTTTAATGCCTGGACTTTATAACCTAAATTAAACTTATAACATCATCACTTTAATGAGCAACTGATGGAGAATATTTCTAGTATATTAGAAAGTTGATCATTTTAACAGAATAAGGCTGTGCAGTTGAGGATTTCATCATCAATGTAAAACTGCACATGAGCCATTGTCTTTACTGAAACAGATCCTGATTTATCTTTGTTTTTGTTAACACTGAAGATGTTGACTCTCAACATGAAAATAAAGGTCTAAAAATCAAATAACAGTATTTTCAAAAGATACTGTACATAGAAAAATATTTTCTCCTTTTAGCAAATCACCTTTACAGTCCTAGAGATACAAGACTAAATGATATTGTAGTACCCAGTGTGGTGACCCTCATTCCTTTTATTTGTCTCAGGAGGGAGCTATAAGAAGATCGGATACTATGACAGCACCAAAGGAAACCTGTCCTGGTATGGAAATGACAAGTGGATCGGTGAGTGACCTTCATCCTCAGGATATTTACGCCCACAGTAAAGTTGAACAATAGTTACAGCTCTGTTTGGATCAGTAACTACTTTCCTTCTCCCGGCGTGAAAATATAAATCTGGATGGGCCCGTACATAAAGTAAATGGGCCAGGCTGGGCTTAAAGAGAGCCTGAGTGGGCTCATGTAGGGTCTATTTAGATATTTTGGTCTTTTTTTTTTTTTTTTGGTCTTTAGTACACATAGTGAATTAAGGTTATCAACAGGAGCATACTCTTTTCCCCTACATTAGGTGTGGATTTCTCATTTCCCATTGAAAATCCATTGGTTGTCAACTAAACTGACCTCTCAACTGGAAACTATGGACCTTCTTCCTGTTGACGGGGCTAACAAGTTAGCAAGAAGCTAACTGTTTGTGTGTTTAACAGTAAAAATTCTTTGCTTTACTTTAGGTACAAGTACGATGTAAATATCCCTCAAGCCAAAGGAGCATTAGCTGTTATAGCATGCAGAGCTAATGGCTCACAGACAGCCTCCCTCCGTCTCTCTGACTTTGGTCAGGGTGGGTCAAAGAGAATGTTAGTGAAATGTTAAAGTAAAGGAAGTGGGGGCTGATGGGATGTGGTCTCTGCGTGTTGGGTGAAAATACGCAACAACCTTGACTTGACTCTGTGTGTGTTTTTGTGTGTTTTTTGTGTGAGTGTTGCTGTCTGTGCTGCTGATTGGATTTCCTGTTTGCTCAGGGCGACACTGATTGATTCAAGGTGGGGGGAGACAGGGGAGGGAGATGGGGGACTACATCAGTAAACAAGGTGACACAGTGACAGTGGAGAGGATTTTAAGAAATGATAAAAACACTCATCTTTACTGAGAGTAACTTCAAGTAAACATTGGAAAATTATTATCAAAGCATGCTCTGTTTGTATTTGTGCAATTTCATTTTTAAGATACAATATGATATGATCATTGCATTTCCCTGAGGATTAATGAAGTATCTATCTATCTATCTATCTATCTATCTATCTATCTATCTATCTATCTATCTATCTATCTATCTATCTATCTATCTATCTATCTATCTATCTATCTATCTATCTATCTATCTATCTATCTATCTATCTATCTATCTATCTATCTATCTATCTATCTATCTACGCTGTGCATCAGACGGTTGCCTCCGTGACGTCCAATAATCCCTTATAATTGGACACCTTGAAGGGCATTAACCCGCTTATACCATGGTCACGTGCCAACAAAAGTAATCAATGAAACTATTAATTTATAATTTCATATGTTTTATGATCAAAATAGAAAGTTTTACTAAAACAACAATTTCTTCCCCCTAGCAACCCCTGAAGACTTAACTAATAACTGGAATAGCCATTCCAAGCCCATAATGTTTTTAGGAATGTAGAAGTTATTCAGTACCCCAGTAGATAGGGCGGGCCATACATACGAAGTCACAACGGAACAAAAAAAAAGTCCGCTCAGCGCACTTTCTGAACAGATTTATCAATGAAAAGACATGAAGACAAGTGAGACTGAGAATCATCTGTGATCAGATTATAAACCTGTACGTTAACATGAACAGTCATCTGATAGAAAGCTTAGTTTTAGCAGACCAGCTGTTTGAATAAACAGAATAATTCCACCTTCTTCACTACAAGGTCACAGACGTGAAACGGAGCTGTCCACGCCCTGCAGGTGCAGATTGTCCGTCAGACACGTCAATATTTATCAGATATTATCATGCCGGTTTATCAGAAGCGTTTCCTTTGGCTCTACAAAGAAAAAATGGCTTCTTTTCTTTTGTTTGCGTTATTTGGATCTTCTGACAATAGTTTATAGCAGTTAGAACAGGAGGGAAGTGAGTTTTTGTGACACTCACCTCAGTGTTAAGGTGAGCCTGGAAACAAGATGTACATCAGATATAGGAGATAAGACCGTCTTAGGTTACTGGTCTTAACCTGGAGTCTGTCATTTTATTTATGTCAGTTAAGTGACGGTTGATGGTGGTCCGCAGGCTCCTTAGGCTGGCAGCTCTGTACTCCTTGCTCAGAAAATATGACTGTCTCAGGTTGCTATGGTTACTCCTAACAGAGTAACGGCTAATGGCTGCTGTGCATTAATTTGGAACTGTGTAATGTTTTTTGACCTGAACTACTTGTGAAGTTTGAACGGTGTCCATATATCAGAAGTTAATGGACACCAATGGAATTTCCAGAGCCAATCAGAATCGAGTATTCACCAAGACCATGGTATAATATATGATATATGATATGTTATGATATGATATGATATGATATGATATGATACAACATCATTAGATGTAAGCATAGGATAGGATACAGGATATGATGTCAAACAGGTGGTTACAATAAGATATGATACATCAGTCCTCCATACTCTTCCATGGTCATGTTGATCTTGTCAAACTGGTTTGTTTTGTTCCCCATCATGAAGAGTTGTCTGTGGTCGTTTTGACGTCACTCCATCTGTTGTCAGTGAACTCAGTGAGCTGAGACTTTGCCAGCTGTGACTCAAATGTCATTTTATAACACAAGGAGCACGCAGCAAGGTCAGCCAGACACCTTACACAGACAGACACTCCACCATGACAGCAGGGGCCGCAGGAAGTGCTGACCCCGTGTTTTTGGTATTTGACCCCGTGGTCATTTTGTCTCTCTGGACCAGCTGGGCTCCAGAAGTCAGCACAGAAGGTCAGACCGACGTTTACCAGGACAGAGAAAAAAAACTTTTCTTTAACTGAGAGATCACTCTGAAAGCATCATCATACCTTATTTATAAACTTTAATATGACTTTATTCACCATCGCTTTCTCCATTTATCATCAATGACCAACAGCAAGACACAAACTTATTCATCTTCTTAGCTTCATTCATGAAAATCTCAACATGAACACATAAATACATTTAGTCCTTTAATATCAGACAGTATGTCAGAGTTCGCTTACAAATCTTTGTGGACATGTTCCTCTCCTACACTACTGTCTCATAATATAGATACAAAACATTTTTATTAAAATCAAACATAAATAAATAAAGAAGGAAGGAAGGAGAGCTACATGCAACCAGTTTTGAATGGTTAATGGAGGGAAAATATAATCCAGCCTTTCAATGATGTCTTCTCACCACATGCCCCGGCTGGACTCATCGTCAGTACCCGCCTGCTGAACGCACTTACTACAGTATTTCAGGGAGTCTCACACTGCCAGAACCCCACCTGAGGCAGAAGAACTCAGCAACCGGAGCTCTGTGTGCATGTGGGTTTGGGGCATTCTGTGTCCCAGGTCTGGTTCATGTAAGCAGAACGCTTGTCTATCATTGACAAAAAGATGCAGTCAAACAGCAAACCTTTCAAACCAGCAAACCCTGGCCACCCTTCTGGACACGCCCCTGAATTTTATTTTTAGTGTTTATGTCCACAGCCACTGTTTTTGGCTAGCACCCACTACCTCAGAGTGTTTCACAGTAGTGTTTACAGTTGTTTGGTTAAGAAAGTGAACTTCAGTTCTCATCAGTAGTATCTGTATCATTGTCTTTAAATAGCTCCTTGCTCTAAATATTTACCTTTAAGTAAATCTCTCTGGTAAAACATGGGGCAGAGTTCATCTGTCATCAGCAGCTGTAGATCTGGAACCCCAAAGAAAAAGATCTGTTTCTCCTTCACCATTTCTGTCTGCAAAGCTTGCATCATAAGTGCCCGCTTATCTTAATTTTGATTGGCCGGTGAGGGAGAAGTGACATTGACAGCTGCTGTGTTGATCCAAAAGTTAGACTTTTTTCTACTGAGAGTGTGGCGGCATAGTCTGTCTGTGCATCTGTGCCATTCTTACTAGAAATGTAATATTTAAAAGACCTTTTAAGGCATTTTCTCCAAACTTGGTGCTTTTTCTTAAGGAGGAACTGATGAGATTTTGGATCTTAAAGGTCAAGGTCATTGGGCTTCCTTTCCCTTGCCTCTATGAGTTCTACTAATCAATAAACCAGTGAAACCCCAGCTGACCTTCTCAAACCTCCTGTATGTCCACTGTCTGGTTATCATTTAACTGGAGGAGGCGTGTGAGCACCAGGTGATATTTCTAGTTTTATTTAATCAATTATTGAAACATTTTTTGAACATTCATCTCCTACACGCATCTTATTGGAGAGATGCATTTGATCTGAGTTTTTGATATCATAGCTAATTGAAATAACAATCTGACTCAAATCACTGACAGCCTTAGTGAGGATGTTTCAGAGCTAGTCTGAACATTTTAGTCCAGGAAGCATCACAGTTCTGCTACTTTCTCACCACCGTGTGGACTTCTGCATCAGTGAAGTGTTGTTTTTCCCCCTCGGTCAGACCGTGTGAGAGTGACACAGTAAAAGAAGTCGCCCCCCCCCCCCCCCCCCCAGTCCTTCTGTCACAGCTGTTTTTAGGATGTCCCCCTCCCCTCACCGTTAATTCAGCAGTGTTCTCTGCGGCGGTGAAACCAGAAATATCCAGGATCAGGCTCTGACAGAATGAGGTCTGTGAAGGTGATGAGGACATTTTATTTACTGCAGTTTGTCCTGTCACTGCTCTGGGTTCACTAAAACGCCAGATTCTTCTTGTTCATTGGGTTTATGTTTAACACCAGATTTAAATCAAACTCATATCTTTTTATGTAGAGCACACAGGACTGAGGGTGGATTATTTCAACATGGACCAGTTAAAGTGAGATTTTTAACAGTCAAGGATCCCTTTTTCCAACATTATAATATTATTATTGCTAGGGATGTCCTGATCCTGCTTTTTAGGTTATTAATCATGATACTGATGATTTCTGAGTTAAATCAACTGATGCAGATGGCCATCGGAAACTGGGAAGAGAGAAAGAGCAGTAAATCTGAACCCAGGCTGCCCAATTTATGACAACATTGTCTGAGCGTTACCACAGCACTTCTATTCATTTATATGATGTGTATATTTATGGGGATGAGTATGAGTAAGACCCAAACTAACCCCAAAGCTGAAGTATGAACCAAACCCTGACCAAAAAATTGTGGTTTAAACTGTGACCCCAAAGCTAAGATAAAACTATACCATTACCCCAAAAATGAGGTGTTGACCAAACTATAATGCCAGAACTGAGGTATGAGGTAAACCTTGGGTTCCAAAACAAAAGTACAAACCAAGCTGTGACCCTAAAACCAAGGCAGAACTGGACTGTGACCTCAAAATTGATGTATGACCCAAACTGTGAGCCCAAAACTACTGCATAACCTGAACCAAACTGACCCCAAAACTACTGCATAACCTGAACCAAACTGTGACCCCAAAACTACTGCATAACCTGAACCAAACTGACCCCAAAACTACTGCATAATCTGAACCAAACTGTGAGCCCAAAACTACTGCATAACCTGAAGCAAACTGACCCCAAAACTACTGCATAACCTGAAGCAAACTGACCCCAAAACTACTGCATAACCTGAACCAAACTGTGACCCCAAAACTACTGCATAACCTGAACCAAACTGACCCCAAAACTACTGCATAACCTGAACGAAACTGACCCCAAAACTACTGCATAACCTGAACCAAACTGTGACCCCAAAACTACTGCATAATCTGAACCAAACTGACCCCAAAACTACTGCATAACCTGAACCAAACTGACCCCAAAACTACTGCATAACCTGAACCAAACTGACCCCAAAACTACTGCATAACCTGAACGAAACTGACCCCAAAACTACTGCATAACCTGAACCAAACTGTGACCCCAAAACTACTGCATAATCTGAACCAAACTGACCCCAAAACTACTGCATAACCTGAAGCAAACTGACCCCAAAACTACTGCATAACCTGAACCAAACTGTGACCCCAAAACTACTACATAACCTGAACCAAACTGACCCCAAAACTACTGCATAACCTGAACCAAACTGTGACCCCAAAACTACTGCATAACCTGAAGCAAACTGACCCCAAAACTACTGCATAACCTGAACCAAACTGACCCCAAAATTACTGCATAACCTGAACCAAACTGACCCCAAAACTACTGCATAATCTGAACCAAACTGACCCCAAAACTACTGCATAACCTGAACCAAACTGTGACCCTAAAACTACTGCATAACGTGAACCAAACTGACCCCAAAACTACTGCATAATCTGAACCAAACTGACCCCAAAACTACTGCATAACCTGAACCAAACTGTGACCCCAAAACTACTGCATATCCTGAACCAAACTGACCCCAAAACTACTGCATAACCTGAAGCAAATTGACCCCAAAATTACTGCATAACCTGAACCAAACTGACCCCAAAACTACTGCATAACCTGAACCAAACTGTGAGCCCAAAACTACTGCATATCCTGAACCAAACTGACCCCAAAACTACTGCATAACCTGAACCAAACTGTGACCCAAAACCAATGTATAGACCAAACTGTGACCCCAAAACAACTGCATACCATGAACCAAATTGTGACAACAAAAATAAGGTATAACTGAACAATGAGCTCAAAACTGAGATATGAATCAAACTGTTGCCCCAAAATAGAGGTATGAAAAATCATGGGCCCAAAACCAAAGTTTGTAAAAAACAAACAAACAAACTGTGACCTAAAAACCAAGGAATGAAGTAAACTCTGGTCCCAAAACTAAAGTAGAACCAGACTGTGACTCCAAAACCAAGACCTCTGAGAACCATGAGAGCCTGAAGTTTTTTTGAAGTTGACCCATAAAGTTGGAGTGGCAGGTTTCCTTTCTTTTGATAATCTCATTTTAACCCCTGAACATGACTGCAGGGCTGTTAAAGGCTGTCTGATTGGTATCAGTCTTGTTTTTGCTTCCTCTAGCATTTTGTCGTTGCTCTGTCACAGGGCGTTTTGTTGCTGTGACATAGGGCGTTTTGTTGCTCCTCCCACTGCTGTCTGTCTCAATAACAGAGCTTCAGTTGCTCCGATCTCACCTTGCTCTTCTTTCTTACCTTCACCTTCTCTCCTCCTACGTCTCCATGACAACCACTGCTGCATCACTGCTTCTCTTTCACACATACATTGCCGTGGTAACCATGATGGAGCCAGTCGCCATGGTAACACATTGTCCCGATTCCACCATCAAGGGCAGAGAGGTTTTAGTGCTGGAGAGCATTTCCCAGAGGAGACACTACCACACCTCCTCCCCCTCCTTCTTTGATGCTCTATGTGAGAGTGATGAAGGTGTATCTGTTTAACACGCTGCTTTATCAGAGCTGCTGCTGTAAACAAGGAAAGAGAGTAGGATGATTAGAGAAGTCCATCATCATCATCATCATCATCAGCTTCATCACAGCAGACTGACGAAATGTTGCCACATCATCTCTATAGGATGTGACTCTTTAAAGAGTACGTAACCCCTCATAAACCTTTATTCAGATGTAAACCTATGTATCTGTGTATTTAGTAGTACTGTAGATCAGTTAGGGGTCAGATTTTGACATTATGACACAAACTATTTAATCCTAATTTTGTGTTAAAATGTACATAATCACTGCCCTCTACAGGCTGAAACCATCTATGTCTTCACAGAGCTCAGCAGTTACCGCCCACTTTTTCTACAACCATTAACTTCACTAGTAGCAGCCCACAGCTGAAATTCACACACCACCAATCAAAGGTGTTGTTGTGGCACTCGAGGATTGTGGGTAATGTAGTTCTGTTGGCTGAAATTGAGAATAAACCACGTTTTTCTTAAAGTGAAGTTGATTCTATGAGAAATAGTGTCTTCTCCATGACCATATGCCATGGTTTCGCACCCAGATAGCTTGTGATAAGTCTATCCTTGAATGGCTAACAATCAAATCAGCACAAACTAGATGATGTTGTGGGACACTGGGAAGGAGGGTGTAGGCATTTTTTCAAATTTCAGGGTAGAAACACCTCTGCTGAAACTCTGGGCTTTAGTTACTTTGAAAGTACAGAAACACAGTGACCTAAAACCATGAACTGAACAATGTAGGCCACAGCCATTTGGACAGTGTTCCTCTGTTGTTGTTTTTTCAAAAGAAATGAAAAAAATGACAGTTTTCAATTTTTATGTTTGGATCAAAAAAGGAAGGTCAAAGAAAGGAACACTGGAGATGTAAAAATCATTTTTCCCAAATGTGTTTTAAAAAAAGAATATTACATAATTTTGATCCTTTTTTGATCCAAAAATAAAAGTGACAAGATGAATAAAACACTGTTCTTTATTTATTTTCTCCTTTTTGGAAAACAAAAACAAGGAAACAGAAAACAAAACAACAATTTGTCTTTGGTTTTCTGCTTTTTTCTTGTTTTTTCAAGATTTATTTTTGGGCCTTTTCATTCCTTTATTTGATAGAGGAAGGACAGTGGATAGATTTGGAAACAGGGAGGAGAGTGGGGAGAGACATGAAGTAAGAGCCACAGGCCGGATTTGAACCCGAGCCGCCCGCGTACATGGGCAGCGCCTAAAACCACTCGACCATCTGCACTCCGGTTTTCTGCTTTTTTTATAACTTAATTTTATATTTAACTGCTTCAAAGCATCCAGGTTACCTTTTTCGGGTTTTTTCATGTTTTTTTTCTCCTATTTTCAAATGGTGATTTACTTAGGATGTCTCATTTCAAATAAAAAAAATCTGCAAATACATTTAGTGTTAATGATCATTAACTTTATGATTAATGTGTCAGTTAACTTTTCAAAGAACAAGGAAATGTCCTGAAGTTACTGGACAGATGAATATATTGGACAATATCAGTGCCAGTGTTTAACTGATGCATCAGTGCATCCCTTATAGGAAAAACCTTTGAAAATCTAGTCCCATCTATTTAAGAGGGCTGCTACACAGAGCAATGACCATAACACAAAGTTTAAGAAGAGATGGTAGTCAGAAGAATTAAAATGTTTATTTTGAATGATTCAACATGTTTTGACATCAACATCTACCTTTTCTTATTCTGAAGTATTCATCATGTTCACACACTGCATCGTGACATCTGGACTGTGACAGTTCAGGGGGAATACAGATACCCTTATCAATCGTAGATCGTTTGTTTCTGCCTGTCTGTCTCATGTTGTGTTCTCCCAGTCTGATGTGAATAAAAATAGCTGCTATTACTCTGCCTGTGAAGAAAGATCCTCAAAGTCTTACTGAGCATCACAAACTGCTGCTGACTCCATGGTAACACGCTGCTGTTAGCATCCATTCAAACAGACATGTTGCTACTGTCACTGCTCAGACTTCAAACACAGTGGCGAGCAGAGTAGATGATGGAAACGACACTCAAATGAGCAAGGGCTGGCAGTGAAGACCAATTTCTTTGACCTTTGACCTCTAATGGAGCTTAGCTAACGTTCAAGCAGGAAGACTGTTTTTACTCATTCTTCAGTCACCACTCATTCACATCTCTCCCTTTTCTATTCTTTCTCTCTTCCTGCTCTGACGATCAGCTGATTATGGGCGTTCACTCTCCTAAGTACTCAGCCAGTCAGATTCTGCCACAACCTTGTTTGACCAATCATCATGCACCTGTCAGATTTTAAATCTATCATTCTCTCACAGTCAGCCAGTCATTCTGTGCAGACGCTGCAACGCTCCTCCACCCCAGCCACCTCCATTCAGTTATTCAACATCTTGTCCAGATCCTTACAGAGCTCCTGCTAATCTTATCCTGCATTTCTGGGTTCCTGGGCAGCTTCTCAGAAGTCTGCTCCTCATCTGATCCTGCATCTTTCAACACCACCACCAGTGTATGGACACCAAGGGGGGATCCTATTCCTGCCTTTCACTTCTCTACCCCTTCAAATATATATCGTCACAGTGGAGTCTAATCGCCAAGGACTTTGCACGGTTCTCTTTCATTCATTTGTAAAATAAATCATTGTCAAATTTGTATTAAGTCTCTCCTGATTGAAATAAGTTCATGCTGAAGTCAAAGTGGACATCTGTGCAAAGTTTGATGAAACCAATCAGAGTTTGAGACCTCTGTGATATGAGGCCATATCCTCAGAAAAAGGCTTTGGAGTGGCTGGTGTTGGTTTTTATGGCGGTTTATTATATCAGCCTGCATATGTAACAAAACAACAGGGTATTGAGTTGTGAATGTGACCTCAAAGGCAGTATGAGTCTCTGCCATTCCTGCCGCTGAGCGGCAGAAAGCATGAGCTGGAAACAGGAATCAGTGGGGAAGAAACAGTAAGTGGTGTTATTTCAGCTGCCGTTGCAGTTGCCTTGTAATTATTGAAATTTTGATGATGTTCACTGTGGTCAGTACAGATCCTCAGCTGATGAAAAATTTTTAGAGAAATGTTTGAAATCGTAACAGTACGTAAAAAAAAAATAAAAAAAACACAGGCCAGAAGCATTATGTCAGTGATGAATATAAGCTAAACCCCACTCCATTCTGCTGCCTCTTATCTTAAAAGAAAATTAAGACCTTCAATTTCAACAAATCAACCATACAGTTAAATAATATTCAAGGTAGGGGGAACTTAATGACAACAGATTATAATCTATAGCATTTACAGGTAGTCCCATGATGTCTAATTAGCATAATTGGTTTTATATGGGAGAGATTAAAAAAAGAAACAACAATAAAAACTGTCTCGTCCATCACCCCCGAATAAATTAACAAAATGTGTGTTTCGTTAAATTCTGAAGTTATTTCAATGAATGCTTCAGTAGGTGGACATATCCGACACTATAACAATTTATACAACGTAATACAAAAGTTGAGAGCTGCACTGTGTGAGTTTGTCACATGAAAAACAAAAAAAGGTTTAACTGGAGTTAAAATTGAACTAGACAGCCAGGGAACTTTGATCTTGTCTGAAAAACACTGAACTTTTGCAAACAAATTGAACAACGAGCAATCTCTACAGACAAGCTAAAGTAAGAAGAAGTTAACAAATCACTGAAATACGGAGAAACAGCTGATCTAGAACTTCATATTAACAAAGCTTTGACATTAATTCAGCTTCACATCTGTCACTGATGAACCAGGCTGATATGTGCTTTTAGCCTCTGCTTAGTGTTCTCAAAATCAGGTCCATATAAAGAAAAGTTGATTTTTTGGGGGGTGTGCCGGTAGTCGAGTGGTTAAGGCGCGCAGCACAGGTTTCGAAACCAACCTCATGCTCTTTGCCGCATGTTTCTCCCCCACTTATCCCTATTCCCGAGTCTATCCACTGTCCTCCTCTATCCAATAACGGCCCTAAAACAAATCTTTATCAAAAAAAATGAAAAGTTGATTTTTGACCACATATCTATGTCTACAGCCCACTGTGTTTTTAGGAAATGTTATGGGTCTCTATTGAGTCTAAATATCCCAAATATAAGTGGATATTACTTTGTTTCTTCTCCCATTGTCATCACTTTCTCATTGAGCATACAGCAGTGTTTCAGACCATTTTGCCACTCAGCCTGGCAGAACAGTTGTGATAGTCCACACCTAACCCACTAATAGCCAACACAGAGGATTTATTTCACTTTTGTAAGTAACCTGTATTTGTCTGTTTCAGGCTCTGCCCCCCCAGCAGATCAGACAGTGGTCATCGAGGAGTTTCGTTATCTCTCTCAGAAGCTCTTTGTGTCCGTGTCAGTGTTCGCCGGGTTTGGGATCATCTTAGGAATCATCTGCCTCACCTTCAATATTTACAACAGCAATGTTAGGTAGGTTGGCAACTTTGGCAACACAGCAACTTCAGCAACACACCTTTAACATTAACAACAGCAATGTTAGGTAGGTTGGCAACTCTAGCAACTTCAACACACTTTCAACATCTACAACAGCAATCTAGGGTAGGTTGGCCATTTCAGCAACTCAGTAACTTCAACAACACATCTTTAACATTAACAACAGGAACGTGGGGTAAGCAGCGATGTCAGGTACATCTGGATACACACTAAAGGATATCAGGCCCAATCCTGACCAAATTTCTTTCCCCCAGCGTTCAAGGGCCAAATCCTGATTCAAGGGTACACTGAATTTTTTGTCAAACTAACCCTCAAGTGTGTGTCAATACAATTATTTGAGTGTTGTAGCTTTTCTATCTTTGTATTTTAAAAGTTATATTATCCTGTTTATTTTTGTTCCGGCCGTGTTTTACATCCATGTTTTTTAATGAATTAGTCTACATGGTAACAACCGTATTATTTGATCTGTGCAGGTACATCCAGAACTCTCAGCCGTACCTGAACAACATGACAGCAGTGGGCTGTATGATGGCGTTAGCTGCTGTTTTTCCCCTGGGCATCGATGGCCTACACGTCCACAAACACCACTTCCCTGTTGTCTGCCAGGTATAACAAGAAGTACTGCTTCAAACAGAATGTATTTTTATATGTGGACATACGGTATTTATAGCTCATTTTAAAATTCTGTCAAATACTCTGTGCTTCTTTATTGGCCAGTTCCGACTCTGGTTACTCGGCCTGGGCTTCAGTCTGGCGTACGGCAGCATGTTCACCAAGATCTGGTGGGTCCACACCGTCTTCACCAAGAAGGAGGAAAAGAAGGACAGGAGAAAGGTAAGGACACAAGGAGACTGAAGCCCAGTTTAAATCAAACATCAGTGTTTGGTGTTAAAATAGACTGGCCTGCATGTAAAAGACAAGAATGGAATGTTTTATAGGCTTTGGTGGATAACATCATCATCAAAGGCAAGGATGGAATGTATTTAAAGCTATAATGAAGGATGTCATCCTTGAAGGCGAGGGTGGAATGTTTGATGGACTTTGAAAAATGGTATTTTCAAAGGCAAGGAAGGGAGGTTTTTTGACTTAAAAGAATGCCATCATATTCAAGAAGAAAGGATGGATTGATTTATAGGATTAAAAGGATGACCTTATCTTAAAAGGCAAGGACGGTGTCAGGCTGTGGTGAAAAACTCAAAAGGAGGACCCAAATGCAGATAAACACAAACTAAATTTAATTAAAAATCCAAGGAAAAAACTCAAACAAAACTTACTTCAATCCACAAAATTAACTAAGCAGGTAACAGAGGTCTCAAAAAAAAAAAAAAAAAAAAAAAACGAGGAGGAACTGGACAGGCAATGTAGACATCAAACAATGAACTGATAAAAGACAGGGAGAAACACAGAACCTAAATACACAGGGAATGATTGCAGACAGAGAGGCAGGTGTGACTAATGAGACACAGGTGAAACTAGTGAGGGTAGTCAATGTGTGGGGAAACTCAGGCAGGAAGAAAAGTAGAATCACACACAACTTTTTAAAAAGTTGCCAACAGTCAACATATGGAAACAATTGCTGGTATATATGTGTTGTAATAATTTTTGGGGGGGAAAAGTATGCTGACTTTTTTTAATAACTTTTCATCTTGGTTTAAAGAAGAATATGAGCATAATGAGGGGATTGGCTGATATGACTACAAGCCAGCAAGTTAGCTGTTTGTCAGTAGGCTTAAGACCTGTCTCAGCCCTCTGTCTGTTTCTAGGTTGATATAAAGTCAGCCATTATCAGTATGGTGCCCTGTGCGGATTGGCTTCAAAGGCCCCCTTCAATAACCAAATGGCAGATGTCACTCAGACTTTAGCCAGTATTTTCTACAGTCTATAGCAGTTTTAGGTCATTGCAGGAGACACTGTTGCTCACTGTTGCTCAGTGAACTGAGCCATTGCAGCTTGAATCAGGCCAGCTGTCAGTGTTGCCTGTGATCTGGTTGTCAAAGTTACCAACTGCTGGTTTTGAACCATACCGTGTGTTTCAACGGCCAATCAGAGCCTCAGAGCCTGGAGAGGAAGTCAGCTGCCATTGTACACAGGCTATAGTACATTTTCATCAGCGGTTATGGTGCACTTTGAGGCAAGTCTAGGTTTGCCTTGGGATATTTGCAAACATATGTTCGCATGCAGGGCTGTACGGCGGTGCAGGGGTTAGCGCTGTTGCCTCACAGCAAGAAGGTCCCTCGTTCGTATCCCAGTCAGGGCCTTTCTGTGCGGAGTTTGCATGTTCTCCCCGTGCACGTGTGGATTCTCTCCGGGTACTCCGGCTTCCTCCCACCACCAAAAACATGCTCATCAGGTTAATTGGTGACTCTAAATTGGCCGTAGGTGTGGATGTGAGCATGCCTGGTTGTCTGTCTCTATATGTCAGGCCTGCGATTGACTGGCAACCAGTCCCGGGTGTACCCCGCTTCTTGTCCTAATGACATCTGGGATAGGCTCCAGCCCCCCGGTGACCCCTAATGGGATAAGCGGTATAGAAAATGGATGGATGGATGGATGTTCACATGCTAAAGTAGCTATTTTGCTTGACATTGAACATGGTGTGCCTTATGTATTGGGGTTGATCTTAGGTGTGCCTTGGCTGGGCATACAGAGTTTAAAACCCACCAGATAACTCTATATGTGTTTATAGCAGTCATCACCAAGACACCAAGACCAGACTGCTCCTGGAATAACTAGCAGCCTCTAGATCAGTGCAGATCCAGTCTTTGGAGATGTCATGGCAGACAGCTCCAAAGACCGGATCCTCTTGTTTTTTTCTGTTTTTATACTCGAGTACAATGTCAACCATAGACTTCAACTCACTGCCATGGTCCTGGTTCACATCATACACTTCCAGTTACATGAAGCTAGAGATAGGCGTGATACTGAAGCACAGGGAGTCATTGCCATGGAAACGATACATTGTCTCCTCTAGTTACAGCAGTATGAACTGACAGGCTGTGAGAAAGTTGCTGAGCAGCCCATTGAAGCAGTTGTAGACTGGACTTGTCTGTGAATGTTTGGTCTGAAGCAGGCTGAAAATGTTCTGTAGTAGTCGTATTGGCCTATAACCAACCATGTCCCATGGCGTCCATGTTCCTGTTCCTTCCAGGATGTGAAGCTTAAATGTTGTCATCATGCTGTGCTGTATTTAACATTGCTTGTTCTCTAAACATTGAGATTCTGGTGATGGTTTTTATGTTATCATTTCCTAACTGAACTACAAAGATGATGGATATTGAAAATCCAGTGACTGAACCACGTTTCCTGTCAAAAACCATTTCTGATATCCCAATAGCTACCATCAGATAAGAGATAACGTTTGCATACAGCTACATCTGAGTTCACATTTTTACATTTGACTCCCTCTTCAGTTATCTTTCTCACAAAATTACACTGTTATTTATTTTCCCAGCAGCATTTGGAGCCATGGAAACTATACGCCACGGTGGGCGTCCTGCTTGGGATCGATATCCTCTCTCTGATGATCTGGCAGATCGTTGACCCTCTGCACATCACTGTGGAGGTAAGATATTTGAAAGGTTTTAGACCAACAAGAATGAAGCACATATTAATCAACCTGCACTGATTAATACCTGTCTTGTGTCCGGTTGTGTTTCAGCTGCCTTTAAGCATGCTGCTGTCCAACGGCTGTTAAAAAGCAGTAATTTTGACCCATCAGTGCTCTCCAACTTCAGGCCTATCTCTAAACTACTTTTCTTGTCTAAAGTATTGGAGAAAGTTGCCTTGGCTCAGTAACAGGATTTTCTAACTCACCAAAAATTAAATGAAAAGTTTTAGCCTGGGTTTAAGTCCTGTCAAAGCACTGAAACTGCTCTTTTAACAATTTTTAATGATATGATTTTGACTGTAGACTCAGGAGACACTGCTACTCTGGTACTGTTAAATTTAACTGCTTCTTTTGAGACTGATGACCACATGGCAATTCACACCCTGACTTCATCTACAAGATAGCCTCCAAGACCCATACCAAAATCCTAATCCAAAATCTATGATGATTTTCTGATTAGTTCTATGATTATCTAAATGATGATTGCTTTGATTATTTCTAGGAACATTTCTGTTTTTTCTGTAATGATTTCTATCATCTCCACGTGTCTGTGTTTGTTGAGCAGAAGTTCACCAGAGAAGCTCCTAAAGGCGATCTGGACGTCCTGATTCAGCCTCTGCTGGAACACTGCAGCTCTCAGAAGATGAACACCTGGCTGGGTGAGTCACATCTGCTCTGACATCACCTTCATCTTTCAGACCGCCTTCTATGTGTATACAGCAAAGTTAAAATGATGGCTTCCATCTTGTCTTCCTAGGCGTGGTTTATGGTTATAAAGGTTTACTGCTCCTGCTCGGCATCTTCCTCGCCTATGAGACTAAATCCATCTCTACTGAGAAGATCAACGACCACCGTGCTGTGGGCATGGCCATCTACAATGTGGCGGTGAGTCTCTGAGTCTTTGTTCACATTTGTGTTTAAAGTTAAACAAAGGTAGACACAAACACGCCAGACTGTTGTTGATACGACCACCAGGTTTCATTAATGAGAGCTGAAGGTTTTCCGTTCTGATGGACAAATTCTTTATGGTCATCAGCGTTTAATAACAGATATTTAACACCAAGGACAGGCACCATGATCTTTTTATGATGGTTACTGGGTCAGTGGTCACTGGTTCAGAATAGCTGATCACAGGGAAGAACATGACAGACCTATCCGTGGTTCTCAGTCAATCATCACAACTGATGTCAGGGTGGCGTAAGAAAGAGGGCTGGACTAGCCAACACCCTGAAAGAACCTACTGTATTTACTGCGCTATAGGTTGTTTTCAGTCACTTTTTCCCAGTGATGCGCTAAGAGCAGGTGGTGGTCAACAAGAGCTAAACAGTGGTTATGAATCAATGTGAATGGAGGAGCAGTTATCCTAAAATTTTAACAACCATTTGTTATGATCCCTACACTTTGCACTAAAAATATTTTTCCCACAGGTCAACCAATTACCTAGCGTGGAGGTGATCAATATCACTAATGGCTTAGTCCTGCTAGACCTCCTACAACACATCTAGACAGATGGGGGGTGACAAGAGTAAAGAGTAGTCTTGTACTGAGCTGAGAGGCTAGCTGAGCCGCTTAAATAGTTTTCCTGCTCATTTTTACAAAAACATGCTTTTAATCTAACTGCTGATGCCAGTTAAGAAGGTTGCAATGTTTTAAAGACATTAAAGGATGGTAGCATCTTCAAACACAAGGATTAAATATTTTAGAAACGTCAAAGGATGGTTTCATCTTCAAAGGCAAGGATGGAATGTTTGAAAGACATTTGAGGATTATGTCACCGTCAAAGGCAAGGATGGCATGTTGCAAAAACATTGAAGGATTAGATCATCTCCATGAGCAAGGATGGAAAGTTTTAAGACATTAAAGGATTACATTATCTTCAAAGGCAGGAACTAAATTGTTCATGAAGCTGGGATGTTTGGGATTTTCCCCTCAATTTTTGACACATAACAGGACATAATTGGCTACTTTCTGAAAAGTGGATGGAACTGGTGAGAAGTAGGGTTTCCTTCACTCCTTTCAAGTTACACCCGATTTTCCAAAAGTTGCCAACAAGGACAGTCAACACAAGAGAAAGATTGTTGGTTTATGGAACTTAGTAATAATGTATTGTTCATGAATGAGCCGGTTCCATGAGCCAGCTCTTTTATATGAACAACAGGAGCTGGCTCCTGTTTGACAGCCAGGTTCCTGTCATCCATTTTTGATGCTATGTAATCAATATTTAAAAAGCCAAACTGGTACCATATCAAGAGCTGTTTGGGAGCTAAAAGATTGGCTCTTATTGCTGGGCTGATCCCAATGATCCAGATTTAGAGGCGCATTTCTAATCACAATGAGCGAGGCTGGATGGACATCTGCTGATAAATCACAGGGTTTACTGTGATGAACTGGACAGATCCAAACCAGACCACTTGGTGGAAACAGATTTTATTTGAGCATTTGATCATCTGGAGTTCTCCACTGTGATGTGCCATCATGACTGTGTCTATTCATGTGTTATGATGAAGGGCTCTGCTCCTCCTCCCTGTCTTCCTCCTGTTTGTCCTTCCAACACCAGTCTTCATCCCCTCCTAGTGAGTCTCTCTCATTCTGTCAGGTTTCGTGTTATAATGAGGACACAGGTGGCGGTGACTCTGCAGACAGACTTGTATTCTAAATGATGACAGAAGGGCATGCTGCAGGATGCACTGAGCATGCTCAAACCACACACAGACACAGAAGCTCATCAGCAAGAATAAAGTCAGATGTCACAGATGTCAGTTCATTACAGAAACGAGTTAGATCACCTTTAGGCCTGTGTGACCTACGCTTTCATGACCTACACTGTGTGACCCACACTTAACAAATTCGACTTATGTGTTGGTGTGTCAGCATCTATCTCCAGTCCTCCACCTAATCCCTAATAGGTGGTGTGGTTTCTATGCTAGTCGTATGACCATTACCTGTTCCAAATCTTACATTTCCTGCTTGTTTGTGTACAGGAAACCATGGTGACTGAGAGGGAGCATATTCTTTTGTAGTTGTAGCTAAAAAATACTGATCTACTGTTGATTATACTTCAGTTATTGCTGAGAAGAAAACAGAGGAGACATCAGAGGAGATGGAATGTATAGTAGCTGAATCACCTGAGGCAACGGGATGGGGAAATGTTAGAGAAAGACATGGATGAGGAAATGACTGATATTCACACGTTATTCACATATTCACATGTCAGTGACTAGACTTGGTTAGTTGATATTTTCAGATGTCAGTGAGTAGATCTGACTAGTCGTATCTCTGCAGACCTTTATCTCAAAGCAGAGTACATTCAATATGTCTGTAGACATTTCTCAGACAGTAGCAGAGATGTGATGGTGATAGATTACTGACAAATGTGAGTGCAGGAATAAGATGCATGCCGCCCATTGACTGGTACACATGGTACAATTCTGAACATTCATAATGCCATTCCTCCTTCATGATGTGAACGTCTGTGCTCAGGCAGAGATGCTGAGTGTTGTGAGAGCATCACAAATGAAACCTATGTGTTGCTGTTTGATTTGTACTCATGTTTTTTTCTAAATCAGTATCATTGATGGTATTATTGATTCACATTAGGGCCCTGGTCCCAAATCTGAGTACACACTTGACCCCAAAGTCCAGTTCATTTGATCTGTAAGAACATAAATGTACTGGACTGAAGCACTGTGTTCAGTGGTCTCATTTATAACGTTGCATATGCACATAACGGGGTCCAGAGTTGGTGTACGCCACTTTCCACTCAGAGTATGTGATCTTAAAAACAGATCTGACAGTAAAATGTGTTGACATGTAAACATACTCGGACTCAGACGTACGAACATTTTAAAGGTGAAACAGACTGTGAGTTGGTGAAGTGAAGCCAGTTTTTCCATTAAGACATCTGCAATAATTTATTACACTAAATACTAAACTTAAGTCCACCATCTACGTTATCATAAACACACAGTTTCATATCTATGCATGCCTAGCAGCTGCGCTGTGTCCCTACCTTCACGTCTTTCATATCAAGCGTTTGCTGCTCTTTGTCTGTGTCTTACTACTGTCTTCTTCAGTTTGACTCCTGTAAATCTCCCTACAAGCGACCTTTTCAATAGTGGTACTGAGCTGGAAAATTTAAGAATAAAAGCATTCTTTGCAAAGGAGGGACTTTCTCCACAGAATGGCCAAACTGGGCTTTTACTTTGAAAATCATAAACCGAACATTCACTCATACTGGCCCTCATTTATCAAATGTGAGTATGCCAGAAACCTGGGTGTAAGGTCACCTCTGTATTTAGCAATCTGCTCAAATCCCACGCCAGCTCTCAACTCGTGTATATACGTTTTCAACTCAGTGTGGACTCACTGTGCAGTTTAAATCTACAGGTGTTAGACAGAATTAGATATGACATTAAAAATGTATTTACCATTCACCCAGCCTCCGACAATCCATGTGAGCAACGATGCTTTCTAACGATGTTAGAGAGGGGTCTGATTCTTTGGGGGATTGTGGACAGGCCAGGGGCACATATTTTTGTTAGAAAAGCCTGAAAAGGTCTATTTTGCACATTATGTGACCTTTAATGTCCCTTCTGTTAATGTAGGAAAATAGTGAGACCTCATGACATTTTAAGTGTTTCTGCATTTGATGCTGTTAATGTCTTTTTGCACTCTATTAATTTTGGGTCATGATGCACCATCAGAAGCCCTCCTTGCACAAATCAGCTTGTAGCCTAAACACTGAATGTTTAGTGACACATTTAAAAGAACTAGATCTTTTTTTCGTGAGATGGACAGCTAAAATATCCTGACATAAGATAAGGTAAAGGTAAAGAGAAGGTTTAGGAGGCACAGCTGGAGTGCTGTGCATATTAAAAGAGCAGTGGTGAACAAAGACTATAGAGTAGAATAAATAGTTGAATGACTTAAGTGAAATGAAGTAGTTTATGAACATAATCTAAAAAAAAACTGAGAGAAAAGCAGCATTAATAACTTTTATTCTACAGCAACCTCTATTCTTTTTCTTAGGAGAAAAGGGAGCAAAAAAACAAAAAAAAAAAACAAAAAGGACAATACAAAAAAAATCCCAAAACATAATAATAACCACCCTGAATTGCAGAGATGCAGATTCACACAGGATTAGTATTTACCAGCTGACCTCCCTGTGTGCTCAATGATGGTGACTTAACTTGAACATTTAACTTTGCACATTACAGAATAACACTATTTTCATGACATGTGACGGGGGCCTTAAAACAGACATTATTCCTCTGTGCAGGAGAATTTACCAGAGAAGGGAAGCTGTGCTGCTCACAGACAGTGACTTTTTAATCACTAACGTGCCCACTCAGCTGATTTTTGTCATTTTAATTCAGAGGATAATCCAACCAGTGTTTTCTCTCTAATATGATGAGTCTGACCCTAAAGCCTCTGTATGCTCACATCGTTAAATCTCTTTGTAGAATCTTCTTCATGTTTCTGATTTAAAAAAAAGCTCATGCTCACGTTTCAGCGGCACGCTTATACCATATGTTTCTAAATTCCTATTTGTAACACGATGATTTACACCAGGGTCATCAAACACATATGAACAAAGGCCAGCTTTTTCCTGTCAGATGCTATAGGGCACAGAATTTCAAATAAACTAAAATAAAATAAATGTTTTGGACTAATTAAATTTTTATTGTTTAAATATTATTTTTTAAGTTTTTGTGGAAAAAAAAGAGCACTACCATTTTGCCTCATTCAACATAAGGCCCAAGGGGTCGGTTTTGTTTTTATAGTCAATAGATTTTTAATTCATAATAAGAAATCTAAAACCATTAAACAAGCTGTTTCCCAATGACTGTTTAAAACAGGAATGAAAAACATGAAAAATCTGCCCTTTGCCCTTACAATCTCATAATTCATATTAAATTTGTAATAAAACAAGAAACTAAAAATGAACCATTTTTTATTTTCTCATTTTTCGTTTTCAATTTTCTTTTTACATTTTTAAAAGAAATGAAAAATGAAAAAAAAAAACATTTGTTTTTTGTTGTATTGTTTTTGTGTTTTGATCAAGAAAGGGAAGCTCAAAGAACGTAACTCTGGTGATGTAACATTCTTTTTCCCTTTGTGTGAACAGCTGCAGGTGTCATGAAAAAAAGAATGCCACTTCACCAGCACTCTTTTTATCTTCACGTTTTGATCAGAACACTAAAAAGTAAGATATAAAACATACTTTTTTAAATTTTTTTAATTAATTTTGGAAACGGTTTGTTTTTTTGTATTTTTGATTCTCAGTATTATATGAATTGTCTTAAAGGGTCTGGCATGGGCTTGTCCATGTTTTTCCCCTCTATTTATATAGTTATCAGGAAGGTGATTGGCTGTAAAATACACAAGCAACATTTCAGTCATGAAAGAGGAGGATTTTTTTCATTTTCACTGACTGTCTGCTACAGCTATTTAAATTAGTGCAACAAACAAAGCTTTATTTGAGAGCAGTAGCTCATACTCCTGGTTGAATATTCACTAATAATGGCTGACAGGTGATTTTTTTTTTTTTTATGTAAAACTCATTAAACTTGGAGGTCAATCCTGATTGAACTGTTTGACTCTTAATTGTTTTTGGCTCTGTATTCTAGTGAATCACACTGAAGTTTATCACTCTTGTCATAAAAACACAGAGTTTGTCCTGAAGGCACAGATGGTCTTAAGGTAGAAGTGTGCCAGCATTACATTCAGTCTAAATGGATTAAGAAAATTCTACATAATGTGCATTTAAGACATTCAGATCATTTGAGCTTGGTTTACAAGCGTCCTCTGCACAGTTGGTGGCCGAGTGTTGACATTCTTTAAGTAGCATTGACTTTCACATACTGGTCCTTTAAAGTTCACCACTGAGCTGTATGATCCAAAATAAAACAGGCCGTCTACAGGTCGATAACACTCGTCTCCTCACCACCCAAACATGTCTGCTCCAGAACCTTCATCGACAGTGAGATGAGGTTTTCACTCTGAGCTCTGGGATGATTGACAGCTGATCAATGTGGATCGATCGTCAGTCTGACATTCATCTGTCTCTTCATTTATCTCACCGCCTCATTGTGACTCTGATCATCTCCTCTCTCTGTCCGTCTGTCCCTGCTTATTTTTTTCTAGTTGTTTCTCTCCTACTCATCTCTTTGTGATTATAGAGATGAAACCAGAGCTGCTGCATTGCCCCTCTGTTAAAATGATGAAAATCAATAAAAACTAAACTGCATGAGTTTGATCTGAACATTTATCAGCAGCTCAGGCCCCAGTATGTCTAATTTGAGAAGGGTTAAAGTAGACATCAGGCAGATTAGAGGAAGGTGTCTGTCTGCTGGTTTTGACATCAACACTTTGGTAAAAATGACAAACATTACCCTTAAACATTTCATGTAAACATAAATACAGGCTCTGTTTGTCAAAAATGTAGAATATTAGTGCATTAAAAATAAGAGACACTAGAGGGCGATGCTGCCATTCAGCTGAGGCTGTAGCACTCTGATTTCTATGGAGGGCTGAGTCTAGTTTAATTTATATGTCTAATGTCTTTTAATGTGACATGCTGTTTAAATGTATAACCATGTATTTACATATTCATAAATGCAGGCAAAGACAAATTTCTGTGTTTATATGTTAATAGAAATCAAAGACTCTCCATTTTATTCTGTTAAAAATTCATTTTAGAGATAAAATTTTGCTGTATTAAAACCATCATTTCCCTAAGTTATAAAATATTAAGAAAATGATGTCTAATGAATAAAAATGTATTTTTTCAGACATCTGCCATGTAAACCTGCAATTTTTCTCTCTCTCTGTCTCTCTTGCAGGTCCTGTGTATGATCACGGCTCCTGTCACCATGATCCTCTCCTCTCAGCAGGACGCATCCTTTGCCTTTGCCTCCCTCGCCATCGTCTTCTCCGTCTACATCACGCTGGTTGTTCTGTTTGTCCCAAAGGTAAAAAAAGAGCACCATCATTGTCCTCCTAATCTTCATCATTACCATCATCAGATAAAAATGACTAAAAATGAACTGACAAATAAACAAAAGCAATAAAATAAATACAGTTTAACACCCTAAAATACAAAAATTAATAAGCTCAACTACTATATTATAGCCAGTAGATGAGCTCAACTATTGTAGCTAGTGGATGTGCTACCCTACTGTAATGTAGCTAGTAGATGAGCACAACTACAGCATTATCGCTAGGAAATTAGCTCAACTTCTTAATTACAGCTAGTAGATGAGCTCAACTACAGTAATATACCTATTAGATTAACTCAACTATCGCATTATAGCTAGTAGATTACGTAAACTACCACGTATAGCTAGTAGATGAGCTCAACTATGGTAATATACCTATTAGATGAGCTAAACAACCATATTATGGCTAGTAGATGAGCTCAACTATCATATTGTAGCCAGTGGATGTGCTTCCCTACCATAATATAGCTAGTAGAAGAGCTCAACTGCTGCATTATGGCTAAGAGATTAGCTCAACTACTATATTACAGCTTGCAGATGAGCTCAACTACAGTAATATACCTATTAGACGAGCTATCACACTAAAGCTAGTAGACTATGTAAACTATCATGTTTTAGCTAGTAGATGAGGTCATCTACCCTATTAAAGCTAGTAAATTACATCAACTACCATATTATCGCTAGTAGATTATGTCAACTACCATATTATAGCTAGTAGATGAGCTCAGCTACTGTATTATGGCTGGTAGATGTGCAGACTATCTATGATGAAAACAAGTGGTACTTAAAGAGCATCACAGCAGCACAGAAACTGACCATTGTGTACTGAATGAAATTTAAATCATCATGCAGAAGGGCGGTTTAAACCTTTTTCCTCTTCAGGAGATAAAAAAAAGACTGTGGCTTATATAACAGGACAATTTATATACCAGATTTTACGATAAATATGTTCAAAGTAGTGCTCAGCTCAAAAGACACTCAAACAGATAACCAATACTACTTGGAGGAACAATCCAAGGACATTTATTGGAGAATGGTAGTTGGTTTCACATTAGGGACCCAGGCTTGTACCTGAGTACATTGGACCCCTAGTCTGGTTCACTGGGTTAGTGTGAACACAAGCAGTCCCTACTCAGGCACCATGCCTTAGTCCACTTGAAGAGAAGGTAACAGGCATGGTTTATTTGTATGGTGTGCAGATTTGAACACAACCTTGCTCAAGTATACGGTACGCACCAGAGTTGTAACATCAATCCTTAAAGTCTCCTGTCTCCTCTTCCTGCCTCTGTCATGTCTAATGTGAAAATACCCTTAATAGCATGTCCTTGGGTCCAAAATGTTACTGAAGAATCAGTTTCATATGAGCTTATTTGATCATGTTCTAACACCAGATGTGTTTTGTCTGATCATTTGGATAATAGCTGCAAAATTACATGATATATGCTAACATATTCTAGTCAAATTAGTTTCTTACCTTTAGTTTCAGTTAGAGAGAACAATAAATGGACTCTTTCAGCGTGAGGACAAATCCTCAGCAGTGGAGCTCCTTTTTAAAGGATTTTATCTGTGAGGGGTTCAAACACAGAGCCCTCCCTCACAAAATGATGAACTTTAGGTTGTACAGACCTCATGTATTTGGTGTTTTTGTGCCATAGATGAGGCGTCTGATCACACGAGGGGAGTGGCAGTCTGACGCTCATGAGACGATGAAGACTGGCTCATCCACCAACAACAACGATGAAGAGAAGTCCAGACAGCTGGAGAGAGAGAACAAGGAGCTGCAGAAGATCATCCAGGAGGTCAAACTAATCTACTTTTTTCTTTAGCCTAAAGAAAAGACATGAGCACACTAGACCAAAAAAAGGGCTTTCAGCACCTACTGTTGGACCTTGATACAGAAAAGATCCCTTTGAAAATAATTAACCTCCTCTTTGCACCCGGCTGCAGTGGTGGATTTAGGACGTTTGAGGGCCAGGGGCTAAAATGATAAAAAAGGACACCTGCTGTATATGGTGGGGCACTAGCGCACACAAGGTTGTTATCCATTTAAAGTGAAAGTGCCCTCTGAGGTTTGGTTCACCAAGTGAGCACCCTAGAGGACACTTAAACACAATTCTTTTCTAAGGACATCCTGTAGGACACTTTTCACTCATTGTCCACATGCAGGGCCCAATAGAGGGATATTAGTCGTTTTGTCCCCTGTAAGGGAGCTATGGAAGGCAAGCTATCATATATTTTCCACTTTAAGGACACCGTAGGGGGCACTTTGTCAAACTTTGTTCACTGGAGAGGCTCTTGAAGGGGTACTTCATTAAAAATTTTGTCCACAATAGGGCACCAAAGAGGGCACTTGGTCAAATATTGTCCACTAGAGGGCACGTTACCTTGTTCACCTACCATAGGCACATCAGAGAGGGCACCTTGTCAAATTTTGTCCACCAGAGGGCCCTTTAGAGGGTGTTTTTCAAGCAGAGGGGTGTCCAAAAGGGCACTTTCATTGGGTTTAATCAATATTAGGGCACAAGGAGGAGGGATAGGCATCCACTGAGTCCAACAGTGCCCAGCTTGACCTTAAAAACAGACATTTAAGAATAAGAATATCAGCTGGAGGATTCTAGGAATGCTACCCACCACTGAAAGCCGCTGTAGCTCTGGTTGATGTCTCTCATAGGATCATCATAGCCCTGTTTGATTAAGAAACTTCAGACCATGTGACATTGACCCTCTCTTTTGACCAATCAGAAAGAAGAACGAGTGTCCGAGCTGAGGAACCAGCTGTCGGAGCGTCAGGCACTCAGATCCAGGAGACGAGCGTCCACAGTGTCCAATCAGAACCATAGCTCTCCACCCCTCACAGACCCCCGCTCCTTAGCCCCACCTCCAGGGTACCCTGCCCCCACCCTGGACCCCCACCCGGTCTCTGCATCCTACGCCAACTCGTCCAGCCTGTACCAGCCCGACAGCAAGATCAGCAGGAACAACTGTCACGCCAGCCACCTTCAGCTGCTCTACAAGTGACCGAGATGACCAGGAGGGAACGATGGGGAGGAGAGGACAAAGACAACAAGGACAAGGATGAAAGCAGATGGAGACAAAAACATTAAGTTTTTCTTACATGTTTATTGGAGATCAGAAAACAGAAATCAGAGGAACATTCATATCAAGTCTTTATTTGTTATGTTTCCTCTATTTCTGATCTGTCCATGCTGATCTGTGTATTATTTTCATTTCCTGTCAGAGACAGAAACATGTACATATCTTGTGAATAGTCATGAAGCCAAACTGAAGCATTTTATAGGTTTTGTGTGCCATGTAGAGTTTTAGCCCCATTAGCGACTGATGCTAACATGTCCAGTTTTCACCATTTGTTTTCATTGAGTCGTAAAAAGTGAATTCATTGAGTTTGATTGAGGTCAAACAACACGTCATAACCACAATTATAGCTCAGTCTGATGGCTGAGGGTTTTAGGACTCCGTCTTCCCTGAAGATTGATGGTTATATCCTGTTTAGTGTGTCATAGTGAACAATAATCAAGGACACATCTGAGATGCTTCAGAACCACCTGAGATAAAGTCTACCATGTCTGATTTTTCTTTCTGCCTTCAAGTAAAACTGTTAAAACCTTTGGGTCCTGAACAGGAGAAGCTTGGTCTTCAGGTGGGAACCATTTGAAAACAGTGCTGCTCGGTAACATGGACACCATAAGATGTCTTGTTCTCCTCCTTTCTCAGTGGAAATGCTGCCATTGTCAGGTTTTAGTAAAACTGTTAAAGAAGAAGGAGGACCCAACTGCAGAACACCCAAAAAATATTTTAACTAAGGCAAACACACAGATAATAGAACAACGAAAAGTCCAACAGATCTGAATCCAAAGGGGAAAAAAGTCCATGGAGCAGAAAAACAGTGGAGAAGAATGGGAAAAATCCACATGGAACAACAGAGGTTCTTATGGGGGCACTTCATCAAATATATTATAGAGCACCAAAGAGAAACTAAGACCTGGGAACCAATTATCAGAGCCACACAAAGGGAATAGGAACATAGGAGGTTAAAATGACAATAAGAAACACAAAAGCACAATAGGAACAATAAAAACAAATGGGTAAACTACAAAATAAAACAGGAAATGTGACAGGCTGAACTAAGAATATAAACAGCACAGGTTTGTACATCTTGTACAGAAACTCAAAAACTGAACAAGTCAAACTTAGGATCATTACAAACATTACAGGATTTATTGGTGTCTAAACACCAGTTGAGGAACAAGACAACCAGAGACGAAGACCAAGGTGAAGATCTAGCTCTGTGGCTCCCAAAGTGGGGGTCAGGACCCCCTACACCAATGGGGGGCTGGGGGGAGCAAGATGTGTTCCAAAAAACAATTCAACAACTCCACTACATGAACATATTTGAATATATTTCAAAGCTGCAGTTGTGCCTTATTTTCAAACTGTATGGTTTGCCTCCTGTGAAAACTGCTAATAATATTTTTTGAAAGTCATACTATACATTACATAACACTATGTTACATAGTAGGCCATAGTTGGCAACCATTAAAAAAGTGGGTGGAACTGATGAGGAGCGAGCTCCTATTTGGTAAATGGAGATTAAAAATAAATAAATAAATAAATAAACTACCCCATGCCTGGCTTCACCAACATTCCATCCAGCCTTTGATGATGATGTCACTTTAATAGGCTGTAGAGATGATGTCATCCTTTAAAGCTTATAAACGTTCCATCCTTCTAACCCACTACATTCATACCTCCACCTATTGTATCAGACTGTGTACATAAACAATGGTATTGGTGCATTCCTACACTACATGCTAACAGTATCAAACAGCAGGCAGTAGATGCTAGGGTTGTATCGGTCAGGGTCATTGTTCTTTTGGGTGGTGTTTACCATGGTGCAGAAGCACTTTAAGTCCTTTAGCGGGCGCTAAAGTGCACCATATAGAAATCAATCATGTCTCTTTGAAGGGGCCAGGTATCGATTTCTGTGGTACTCTGTGGTCAGGATGTTTTTCTCTACCATCAAAAGTGTTTCATGAAACCAAAACATGTCAGCCAGTTCTTTGCCTTTCTCACTGAAACTCCAAAAAACATAGTTTCTGGTTTTTATTTTCCTCAGCATAAAACCCAAAAGTCGCTGTCAGAGTTCCCTTCTCACTGTTTCTACCCTCATCTTCCCGCTTCTGCTTTTTGCCTTCATGACCAGAGAATCACTTCCTCTTTTACCGACAGAGAAAATATTTATCTTTAATAACAACATGTGGTTCACTTCTGCTTGACTGAAATAACTCAGAGAACAGAGAGAAGGGTTCACTGATTTCTGAGTTTCTCTGTGAGCTCCATCTTTGACCACAGATCATAGTTACAAGGTTATTTCAGTCATGAAGAAAGAGTCACCAACTATAAAAAAATTAGCACCTCAAATGCTGAGCACATTTTTAAAGTCAAGCTGCAGATTGTAAAGAATTAACACTGGTGTAGAGCTTGTTGTGATCAAGTATTTTAGCTCTTAACTGAAACTTTAGAACTGATTATTTGGTTTTTGAGATCTGGTTTCCCTTTTCTCCATTTTTGTTGTACTTTAGAAGACAGAAAAGTAAAATGACACCAAACGAAGAGCTGTAGGAGCCTACATTGATATGAATGCAAAAGGCAAGGCTGGAATGTCATCCTTTGAGATGATGTCATCCTTTAATGTCTATATAAGGATTTAAAGAATGACACCATTAAAGGCAACGGGCAGAATGTTGGTGAAGCTGGGGATGTTGGTTGAGTTTTCCCTCCATTTTTGCCAAATAGTAGGCCATACTTGGCAACTTTAGGAAAAGTAGGTGGAAGCCCGTCAATGGTAGAGGCTATCAGTGCCTTTTTAACAGCTTTTCTCGCTCATATTGTGATAAAAAAAAATGACAAATAATCCAGATCTCTAAAAAGAGCCAAAGTTCCCATCACACTAAGCGAGGCTGGACAGACATGAATTAAGCCACGGTTTTTGTTTACTGGAAGAATACAGAAGATCATGTCAGCTGATGGAGTCTTTAATAAATGCCAGTACGTCCACTTAACTAATCCCAGACCACTCCTGTGTCCACACAAAGCATTAAGGATTGCCACTGATGAAGGCCTAAAACAGATGTATATCCTGTTAATGTGTTGTCTAAATGGGTTGACATCTTCAGCAACTCTAGACCCTAAAAGATCAACTTAAAGTTTCCCCCCAGAGACAGCTGGAATTGGTTTAAGGTGCTCCTTTAGGAGGAGACATGAAACATGAGTAAGACCTTAAACTTAACCAAAGGAAGTTTGTCTGCAGGATCATACTCATGAAACTTTTTTTTAGATTATTTCGTTTTTTGTGTTTTTTTTTTTTCTCTATGCCTTTTTTTTTTTTTTTTTTTTTGATAGGCCAGGTGAAGAGAGACAGGGAGAAAGCATGCATGACTGATCCCATGACCAGTACATTGGGGACTCTAGCCTTTGTGTGGGTGCCTGCTCTACCAGCTGGGCTAAACCAGTGCTGACCAGTGATTATAAACGAATGGTTTGTGTCTGTTTAGTTTAGTACGCCCCCAATAATCCCACACATTTACAAATGTTGTACATACTGTATGTCCGTTTGTCTGTGTACTGATGTATCTGTTCCTGTGATGCTGATGTGAATATGGCTGTAAATAATGAGACTGTAAATAATCAACACAGTGACTGTATGTACAGGCTTATTTCATGTGTTACAGTATTAATATATATTTCTATATGCTGTTATATCAGAGTCATAATTAAACTTCATGTTTTTCTCAAACTGTCCCTTTTCTTCCTGCTTTATCGTGAAGGGACAAGGCTGTGGTTTGATTCCTGCAGCTTCAGCATTACGTAATGAGCAAATATTACAGTCCAAATATCAGCATCCTTTGCCCCATAGGTGGTTTGACCACTGGAACAAGATTGGCAGAAGCTAAAGATATATAATAATTAGAGGTGAGCATCAAATGTGAGGTAGACATCAAAAATGACTTTCAGTGATTAATGATGTCACTCTTAAAGTTTAAAAAAATTCCATCCATGCCTCTAAAGATAATGTCAGAGGTCACTGCTGAGTCATACAATACCCAAAAAGGCACAAACCTCAACTCCAATATTGGTGGTTTTGGACCACACCTGGCTCAGGTTAATTGGTGGGACAGCTTTGAAAATGAAATGGTCATCACAGAGGAACAGAGAGAATGTTCTCATGTCAAGGATCTGGTTGGTGTCTGTAAGTCATAGACATTATATACGTAGACACCTCATTGGCCAGTAGGCCATACGTCAATGCGCTGCCATCTTGCTAGAGGTATTCCACGTTATATACAAATATAATAACATACTCATAACGACCACTTAAATGTAAACTTGTGTGTTTTTAATCACAAAACCCTTCATCCCTCATTGACTTACATTGTTTATGGAACGGTCTTTCCTCTGGTAATATGGCTGACACATTGACGTATAGCAGCAGCAGGCAAATACAGTCAATGAGGCGTCTATGTATATAATGTTTATGTCTGTAAGTGTGCTGCTTCACCATCACAGTGAAGGACAGACTTCTGCTTACATGGCGTGATCTTTACAGCATGTTTCAGAGAAAATTTTGTGTTGCAAGTTGGTACAACAATCTCAGGGAAAGCTTTGTCTGCTCTTAGTCAAAATTAGGTTAGCAGGCATGATCTAAAATCAAGATAAAACCCTTTCATCAAAAGGTCACACAGTAGAACATTTTTGAACCTGTTTTCTCTGGGTTTTATTGATGAAACAATTCAAATTGGTGTTGATCAACAGCAGTATATCACTTTCACTTTAAAACATGGTTTCCATTCTAAAAGTGGCATTTATGGCTCACTTGATTGTAAATTAACTTTGTGGCCCTCCTGCAGTACCTCTGGGGCCTACCAGGAGGCCTCAGCCCACACTTTGTTGCACCGTGTCATATTCAGCCTTAAAGGTCTGAGCTAAAGTAAAACTCTGAAACAGACACAGAACAGTAAAATCCTCCTCTTGCATGCTGACAATAACAAGGCTTTTTGTGTGGTTTCTTTACTTCTTCTCCTGTGACATTTTCTCAACCAATGAAAAACGAAACTTTTCACCATGAGGTAACAAAAACACTAAGGAGAGTTTTTTCCTCTTACAACAGGAAGTGAAGCGATGAAGGAGAGCAAAAACCGAAAGTCTGGTTTATTCCCTGATTTTCCTCCGAGGGTTTGTTTATCCGTGGGAGGCTGAAGGAGGAACCAGGGGGAGTCCCAGATCACAGGGTGTTCCCCCCTCCCCCAATCTTACTCAGTTTCATCGAGTGTCTCTCAATGGAAACTTCCTGTGCTCTGTAAAACCATGAATGATCATAGTTGGTGGTGTACCAGCAGATCTAAAATTATCAGTGATGATGACACCTACGGCGTGCTGCTGTTTGGCAAAGATCCATTGCAATAACTCAAACAGATCATGCTCACCTCTAGCACAAATATTAGACATCAGCAAGAGTCATGTCTGATCAGTTTTGGAGGAAGAAACTCATCAGTGAACTCATCGATGAACACACCAATAAACTCATTGATAAACCAAGTTTAGGAGACTGTTAATAATACTAAAATAAATCTCCTTAATAAAAACAGGATGGTTTACTAAAGCTAGGGAATGGGAATTTTAAATATTTATCAGCATACTTATCTAGAGGTGTCCAAGGAAGCAACCGGAGGAGAGCCAAGAACAGGCTCCTTGTTTACTATAAACAAAGAGAATTAGGACTTCAGAATTTTTCACTTTTATTCCTTAAATTTTTAATCCTTGTTTTGTTTGGCTTTGTTTTGTTTTTAATGGGAAGTAACTTTTTCAAATTTTGAGAACAAACTCAAAATAATAAATAATGTGATATGATGTGATGTGGTATATGAGTTATATAAGATATGATATAATCAGAAAGACTTGATTTAGTATTTGACATCTGATTTGATATGATATTGTATCTAATGTGGTATGCTATTATATGATATGATGATATTCTATTTAATTTGATGGTTTTAGGGTTTTTGAAGTTTTTATATTATTATTGTGTCTTACATACAATCATATGCCCAGCTCACATGGGTTTACATGACACCAAGAATTCAGACAAAACCAGGATCAGAGTGCATAGTAGTTCCCTCATCATTAAATAACAGAAAAGGAAGCTGAAGACAAACTAAAAATAAGTTAATTAGTCAAAAAATATATATCTTATCTTCTTTTCCAGGCTTTTGAGACAAAATTAGCTATTTTAAAGACATCTACTTAAACAGCCATTTCAGGGTTTTTTTTCTCATCAGGCAACTGCAGGATTCAGGATTTTGACGAGTGATTTATGACATGGTATGTGATTTGACATGATATGACGTGGTATATAATGTGATATGATATCAAATATGATCTGATAAAATATGAAAGGATATTATATGATGCCTCACATTTAATATGATACAATATGGTGTAATGTGACATGATGATATAATTTGATTTGACATGATGGCGTGATGACATACATGTTGGATGTGAAACAATATGATTTGGTATAATGTAAGAATGCAAGAATTTGCATTTTGCTGTGTTGGATCTTAAGAAGCCTCAAAATGCAAAAAGAAAAAATGGGAGTGAGACAAAATAGGCAATTTATCAAAAACAACAATTATACTGAAATAGGCTGTTCATCAGCTGATCAAAACTTTAAGACCATAGCTCAAAAAAAAAAACGAAAACCCCTTTTAAAACAGAAATAAAAGTTTAAAAAAAAGGACTCAGTAACAAGTAGCTCAATTGTTCGTGTTGATCACCACAAAAATTCGTTTCGGCATGCTTGATGCAAGTGTATCCATGAGGCTGGTAGGAACGTTGCTCCAACAGTTGAAGATGGCTTCACGAAGGGCATCCACTGTCTAGAACTGATTTCCATTTTTGTAAAATCCCCTTGCCATCCATCCTCAAATGTTCTCAACTGGATTTAGCTCAGGGGAACATGCAGGATGGTCCAAAAGAGTGATGTTATTCTCCTGTAAGAAGTTCTTTGTCAGGCGGGTACATACAGTAGACTAGAAAGAATTGGACAAACCCTGTGTGATGTCAACCGTCTGCTAACAATAGACGGAACAGCTCTTGAAGCCAATCCACAGCAGCTCCCATATTGAAATTGCAGTCTCATCCGAACTTTGGATCAACCTAATGGTCCGCCCACTAAGCTCGACTTCCTGTCAACTAGCTAGCTAGCATTCTGGCTGACAGAAACGTAGCTTCTGCCTGTCGAGCGATCTGTCAATCAAATGAGATGTGCCAATCTGCAGTGAGGTTTTTCCTATATGTAATCTAAATCATTGTGGTAAAAATAAATTCATCCCCTGTACACTGAGAGCTCTTCTGTCAAACCGCTTCAGCATGAGTGTGTGATAGTTAAAGGGGGAAAGGGTTACTTTTTGTGCTTGTATACAATGGTTGCTAGCCGAACGTTAGCCCGGCCTTAGCCAGACCAACACATTTCTTCATCACAGCGCTGAGAGGAACACGGAAAGCTTTCTGCGACAGAAAACAATCTTGTCGCTCTTCTGTCGCCCCACTTTGGCATGATCATGTGATAGTTACAGGGAAAGGGTTAGTTGTTGTATACAGCTACTGAGTTGTTGTGTCCCAATTAATGACTCTAGCAGGCCTGTTTTTAGCTGGGACTGAGCTGCAGTGGAGCTTTTGTCTGAACCAGACAAATGGTTCAGACAAAATCTAAATCCAAACAAGCGCAGAGAGCAACACTGAAAGCTTTCTGTGACACAAAAAATGTTCTTGCTCTACTCCTGGTCTGTTTCGGCATGGCTTTATGATCAAGGCAGTGGGCTTGTCCCACATTGTCCGGCATTAGCTATTAGCTTGGATGTCGCTTTAGGACTGCTGTTGTTTACTCCAAACTGGACCACTGTTCTTGTACTTGATTTGCACTCATGATTTGAGACTCCTGCACAACCTTTGTTTTTTAAGTTTTCCATCATGATCTCCTGTCCCCTGTCACTCTCTCCTATCATCCCTTTATCTTTGACCCTTTGTGGTTCTTTTACACAGCAGCGTTGGCTGCTCTCCTCTCATCCACGTCTGCTTTCATGCTGCAGAGTGACACACCTAAACTGAAACGCACGCTAACATGTTGGTAGTGTAGACTTCAGGCTTCTTGAGGGCAGAAGTTTCAGAATACTGGAGGATAACACCTGAACTTTCTCCAGGCCAGGGGTGTGCACTATGTTAAAAATATATTTGGTAAATATTCCCTTAATACCTTATGTTTATTGGGACAAATAAATGTTAAAATCTCCACATTTGCGTTTTTAAGAGAATGCTACTTAAACGTTTAGCACGCCTTTATTTGCAGGGAATATGATAAATGTGCTGTTTTTTAATAATGGGTATAAAAAACAATAGGAACACTAAAGAAGAAATTCAGCTTCATTTTACACTTATAAAGACCCTTACACAGCTGTCTGTTGAGAATTACAAATGTTCATGAATCCTGCTGCAGTTTTTATTTTATTTTAGAACAAACTGTTCATTAACAGCTAGTGTTTTATTGTTAATATAAACTTACTACCATTAAAGACTTATATCTGCCACAAAAACATTTAATCTCCGGTGACTCACTGTCTGTCTCTATCAGTGAAGTATGACACATGTTTCTGTTGAGTTTCATATGTACACAGAGCAGAGCTTTACTACGAGGAGAGACAGAGAGTGAGAGGACAGCATGCAGCTATGTACATTTAAGTTGCCACAATAAATTTGGCTCACAAAAATAACAATAATGACAGAATCACTCTGCCAGTCAGGCATTTTAACAGGCATCCCAGATAGTTGTGGTAGTTAGGTTTTTACTTAGTCTTGTTTTGTTGAAGCTTAGTTTTTATTTAGTTTCAATTAACTAAAATGATTTTCACATTTTAGTTTTTGTTATTAGTTACCTTGGTTTGGACCAATGATAGTACAAGCCAGTTGGGGTCGGGTCAAGTAAGGGGAAATTTGGCAAAGCATGAAAGCAACCTCAGTGTTTGCGAGCATGCAGTAGTTTATGTTTATGTGGTTTGACTTGGTTTTAAGTTCTTTAAATCTACACTCAGAAATCATTTTGTTATGTAGAAAAAACTTTTTTTTTTTTAATTTCAACATCTTTACAGCTAACAAAACATCTCAACATCATCAATGGTTATCAATAAAAATACAAAAATCTGATCAATAATTTAATAAATAATGTATCAAACAGAACACAGTCATAAATAAATAAATACATCAATAAATAAGCAATAAATAAGAGCTGATAAATAAATAGATTGTCGATCATAGTGACATCATCAATACTGATCAGTTATCGATCATGGTAACAGTACACAGTACCTAACATTACAGACCTCCATGGATCTCCATGAGCTGCAGATAAAAATGATCAATACGGTCAATCAGTCCTGTTTTAGTGAAGATAACCTCCTGTGACATCATCAGGAGTAGACCAATCAGATGGCTCTCACAGAGCGAACACTCCGAAGAACGTCTTCCCTGCATCATCCTCCAGCTGCTGCAGCATCCTCTCCTCCATCACTGTCTTCAGACGGTCCCCACGTCTCAGGTTGAACACTGCCCCCATGTAGACGGCGGTGAACCACTTTCCATCCTGGTCGGGGTCGCTGCTGTTCATCTTCTGACATGCGGTGCGGACTGAGTGCAGGATGGTCTGGTACTCCCTCCTCCTGTTGTTCCCGTAGGAGCTGGACCAGCGCTTCACTGTGTGGCTCACATGCACCAGAGGATTATGAGCAGAGTCATCGTCCTGATCATTGCCACCGCTGCAGCTGACCCTGAAGGATGCCTGGCTGTAAACAAAGTAGAGTCCATTCTGGGGAATCACAATCTCGTTATCATCCAGGGTAAAGCCGCCCTGAGAGTGGTACTGGTCCACCTGAGCCTGCCACTCCACTGATGTCTTCATGCTTTCATTATGGTGACCTGATGGAGAACAATGGAGACAAATCATGAAACTACTTTTAAAGATTTCAGGAGGATTTATCAAAAAGATCTACTCTCTACAGCTCTCTGATGGAAACTCTCCAAATCATCCACAGAATTTGTAAAACATCATGAAGAGAAACTTTACTAAGTGCACAAAATGAGTCCACAGTAAACCACTTGACCTGGGCCTAAGCTCACTCTGATCCTGTAACTGACAAAAAGGCTCAAGAACCGATCCAAGGACACAAAGGATCCCCCCCATCGACTCCACTAAGAGTCTGTGAATCCCATCAGAACCCTAATACACCCCACAGAGTGAACTCCTCTAGATCCAGGTGGTTCATTTCCACAAGAGCATTCTTACAAACATCAGGCTGACATAAGTGATTGTAGACTGCACACCACTGGCCTTAAAACAAGTGTGGTCCAGCAGAGGGAAAGTATTATCCCCCAGTTAAATACTCGTTCAAGGAATTAATCCTAGGTGATGCTCTGGACACAACCATAAACTAAAAAAATCATCACAAAAAGACGAGTTAAAGAAATGCTCCAGGGACACGGTTCTATCAGCATCCTACTAAATCAATCTTCACATGTAGCTACAGTTCCTCAAACATGCTATATGAAGGCATAGAAGGCCATCCTTCTACTCGTCATTACCTTATTTATAAAGAACCAACATTAATCCACCATGACTCCTGGCCTGGCCTGGTAAAGGATGAGAAATCCACTTCAAAGAGCCTATCTAGCAGCTCAACAGTGATGATCATACAGTAAAAATCCTGTTCATTCTCTCCATAATGGATCTGTTTATTCCCCGTGATGCCATAACCATCCGACTTAGACTCCCCACAAGCTACCTAAGTGTAAAACAATGGTATATGCTCCTGTTGAGGACACATGTTTTTATGATGTCAAACTATTTTGTGGAAGAACCTAGTTTATTCACGATCCACAACTACACTACCCACAATCCTAGGATGCCAGCAGAATGTACACAGTCTGATACAGTAGGTGGCAGTATGCATGTAGTTAGTTTGAAGGATGGAATGTTCTGTAAGCTTTGATCTTTCTAAAGCTTATTAAAGACATCATCATCAAAGGATGTTGAGGTCTTTTTCCCTCAATTTTTGCCAAATAGTAGGCTATAGCTGGCAACTTTTGTCCACATCCGTGCAGCAATGATAAAAGGGAATCATAATGGATTGTGGGATGCGTAGTTCCTTCACCCCTGAAAATAATTCCATACAGTCTCGTCCTTTTGCCTGTGTCTCCATTTTCTAATCCTGTTTTTGTGCTGAATCAGATGTTTCTGGTAGCGTGGTTCAAGGATCACAAATATTGGAGATGATGAGATTATCAGTAATCATAGCTGAGCTCAACGACACCCATTCTGTACCAAGAACCTTAGGAACAACATCAGGAGGCCTTCAAAAGAAGATCTAAACCCCCTAAAACTTCCACAGGAAGCTGTCAAGCTTCACCACCAACCATGAGTCTTAAATCCTGACTGAAACCTCCAAACAGTCCATCAGAGAGGAGAGAAGTCAAAGGTCAGACTGCACCATGGTTCTGTCTGTTCCATGTATACTTTAATACATTGCATGTTTGAGTGTTTACCTTCTAGGTGAATGGCTGCTCTCACATTAGAAATCTGCCTCAGCGTGTGATGGAGATCTGCGGAAAAGAAGTGACGGATTATTACCTACAACTCTTAGTTATCACTGTGAGATTCATTAAAACACTGCTATCAGACTTTCAACAACAGATTTACCATTAGATTGATCTAATACCAGCCAATTAAATATTAAAATTGGTAGAAATGGGCTTAAATTTAGAATCTGTTTTACGATTTTCAGAGAGCAAAGATGAAATATCTCACCATATGTGTCTTCATCTTGTCCAGGTTTCTGTTTGAAGAGAAGCAGATTTAAAGTTAGTCAAACATGCTGACATTCAGGATGTTTAAATGTAAAGATGATCTATAGTTCTTTATCCATGAGGATCTTAGACTAGACTTCCGTCCTCATCCCATACTGTATGGTAGCTAGCTGCTAAACAGTTTTATGTCACAAACAGACATTTTACAGCCCATGCATTTCTGATAGACTACACCAGCCATTTATCAATGTCAGTATAGCAGCCCTGTCAGAAACCTGAGGATGATTTTAATAGATTTTATATCGTGCTTTGAATGAATGATTTTGTTTCATCAATAACATTTTACAAAAGTCACTAAATAGGGTTAGTCATGCTAACACTTTAACTGGACTCTTTATAACACCATGGACAGGCACTTACCTGTGTGTAATTGTTGAAGAGGAGAACGGCGGCAGCAGCAGTGGCGAGGCAGAGAGTGAAGACGAGCAGAGCCGATGTTACTTTACGGCTCAACGTCTGTTTCCTGTCTGAGTCTGTCTCCAGCTGAACTCTGCACTCAGAAGTTGACATGTTTGAGAGTTTTCGTGGCAAAGATCCTTCTGTCTGTGTTTCTGCCTGTGTGAGCGATGGCTGTCTGACTATCAGTCGCTCTGCGTCTCTTTTAAAAAGGCTCCATGTGGAGGGAAACTCCACTGATGTCACTCAGTGAGCGATGGGCCGACCACACTCACAGCCACACTCCCACACACATCACACTCTGAAAGTGTTTGAACTCTACTGTAAATACACAGTTATTACTGATTTTATCAAATACAAATGCTTAGAATCAATATCTGTTTGATCTTTATTTATCTTGAACTTCTTCAGACCAGAAGTGTTCTTTAATGACACGAGAAGTGCAACATACACTATACCTCATACTGTCAACATTAAAAGCAGCAGTGTTTGAGAAGGAGCAGAACAGAGCAGAAAGCTGATCTAATCCAGCCTCTTCATTATAAATAATGTTAAATCACTTCATGATCGATGTATAGGCATATTCATCAAAGTAGAAAACAATTCAGATTCACCAAAGTAGAAATATTTATTTGATTTACTTCAAAAAGTAAATAAAACATCTCATACAAAGTGAAATATTCCAAGGCTTTTTTTGTTTTTTATCTTGATGATTGCAAATCACAAAAAGCAAAAAATCCACTACCTCAAAATATTTGAATATTATGGAAAAATCTAATTTGCAAAGGTTTCCTGAGCTTTTATTTCACTCTGGTTCAGTTCACACAATCATGGGGAAGACTGTTCACTTGTATTTTGTCCAGTGGGCAATCATTGGCACCCTTCACAAGGAGAGTAAGCCACTTAAGGTCACCGCTGAACGGGCAGGCTGTTCTCAGTGGCTCTTTCAAAGCATACGTATTCATGGAAAGCTGACTGAAGGGAAAGTGTGGTAAGAAAAGGTGCGCAAGCAGCAGGGATGAGCTCAGCCCTCGGAGGATTATCAAACACGCAGATTCAAGAACTTAGGGGAGCTTCACAAGAAATGGACTGAGGCAGAAGTCAGCGTATCGAGAGCCACCACACTCAGATGGGTCCAGGAAATGGAGTGTCAGGTTCCTTGTGGTGAGTCACTCCTGAAATACAGTCAACTACATCAGCTTCTCACCTGAACTGAAAGGAAAAAGAACTGAACTGTTACTCAGTGGTCCAAAGTCCTTTTTTCAGATGAAAGCAAATTTTTAATTTGGAAATCCGCTGACCGTGGTATTACTGCATTTGATTGTCCAGCCAACTGGCCTGAACCCCATAGGCAATCTCTGGTGAAATGTCAAGAGGAAGCCGAGAGACACCAGACTCAACAATACAGACGAGCTGAAGGCTGCTATCAGGGCAACCTGGGCTTCATTAAAACCCAGCAGAACCACCGTCTGATTCACTCCCTGCCATGTTGCATAGATGCAGTAATTTGTGCAAAAACAGCTCAAACTGGTAACTGAGTGATGAATGAGCATAATTTACCAGAATGCCAACATTTCTTTATTGTAAATCATTTTTAGTACTGATGTTTTTTGATATTCTAATACTTAAAAATAGTGCCACAGCTGCCCTAAATTAACAGGTAATTACCAAAATCATTTTTTATGTTTCTGCAATGGTTAATACACCAATATGTAGAAGCTCCTTAACCCTGATGATATTTTTAATGCTAAAATATAATTATTATTGTTATCCATGAATTTTCAAATTTACTGATGTACAAAAAAAACTGAAAAATAGTAAAGCACATTAATATTTCTTGATTAATATGTCAAATTATAGTTATTTACTTGCATTCCTGAACAGAAAAATAAGTTTAAGTGGTTGAATGTTATGCTTGATTCATTTCTGACTTCTCAGAGAAGCCCAGTGAGCCGGCTTAAATTTGGGTCTAAAAAGGTGAATTCAGTTTGAAATTCTTCATACCAGTTCAAAATGGTAAAACATGGAGAGCTCACTGAAAATGAAAGAGTCCGCTTTAAAGCACTTCATGATGCTGGATGGTCTCTGAGACAAATCTGACAGGTAGTCTAAAAAATTTGTTAAGCACTGTATGTATATATATATATAATTTTCCTTTTTAACTGTATTTTTCTCTGCCCCTTTTTCTTTACTTCACCCATCAAGATCCTTGATTTTATACTTATACTGGTCTATTAAGAAGTGTTTTTAAGAAGATTTGAAACTAATAATATAATAATATAATTGAATTTGATAATATAATCTCACATTTTCAAGTTAAAATCAAACAAATACATCTTAACTACCCATAATAGCAAATATAGATGCTTAGTATAAAAATGTCATATGGATGGATGGATAAATGATGTATGAATGGATGGATGAATGATGGATGAATGGAAAAAAGGTTGATGGATGATGGATGGAGGGTGGGTTAAATCAGATTAAAGGGTAATGACCAGATCAGTTTCCCTTTTTGTTTAACTTCACTGTTTGTGCAAAAACAGAAACTCTGCCTTAGTTCTGATTTTATAAAAACACTGAGGGATTTTCTTCAGACTTGGTACAGATCTTCATCCTGACTAATCAGATTTTGGAGGTCAAAGGTCACAGTGACCTCAGGTCTTCGAGCACAATGTTACAAGAGTGCATTTTGGGAATTTTGTGTTTGGCGGCAAATTTTGTTTCGCCTTTTTGCCTATTTGCAAATTTGCAAATAAATTATGCACATTATAAAAAAACATTTGCGCTGTGAATGTTTACGGTGTGTCTTCTCTCAACCTCTGATAAACAGTGAGATAGCTGGAGCGGAAGATAAAATGAGGTCTCTCCTTCTCCTTAAGGTTTTACTCAGTGGTTCTCAAATGGCATCATGACACTTATCAGAGTCAGATGCAGAATAAAGGAGCAGCTGGGGTGGAGGAGAGCTGCAAAAGCAGCTTGCAGATGGAGCAACAAAGGGTAGCCAGGCAAAAGCAGATTAAATATGGCAGCATGAGTGCAATTTGCCAATAGCGTGCTTAGAATGAATCAGCTTGCCGTCAGCTGATGAGGGCTTGTGTGGGATCAGCTGATCTCAGTTATATGGCAGGGCTTGACTCCTCGGCCTGCCCGAACTAATGAACTAACTAAAACTATACACTTAATTTACTGTAACATGTAAGAGACTATTTCATATTGATTTGGTTTTGGTGTGCCTTGAAATTTTGGTTTGATCTTAGGTGTGCCTTGGGCTAAAAATGACTGAAAACCACTGGTTTAACTCATCTTGATTTTGGAGATTTTGGAGGTCAAAGGTCACAGTGACTTTGTACTATTGTAGCTTTTCAGGAGACTTCCCCTCTTTAAGATGCTGTCTCATGGAGTGGTGATACATCTGTCTTTTGACAAAATTAACATACTTTTGTTAACAATGTGAGTACAGAAGGCAATTTCAGCCTGGTTTCTGTTGTGTTGTCCTCATGCTGTGCTGTTGTGTTGTGTCCTGTTATGTTGTTGGGTTTTTGTCTCTATGTGGGTCAATCTGATGGATGAGGGTTAACGTGGGTTTAAATCCTTCCCTCATTCAATCCCTGTTGGATTGGATCTTGAGTTTGTGTTGAGTCATTGTTAATATTCACACCGAGTCACTTCTTCTTTAGTCAAAAATAGAGCCTGTAGCCCGGTCATAGACTTCTGCTTTTCATAATCGTGTGTAATTTTTCTCTGTGTAACGTGTTTATGTGTGATATCTGAGTGATGTGTAATATTTCTACAATGTGTAATATTTCTGTGATGTCTGTGCTAGGGTCATCATGGAAAATAGAAAAAAAGAAGAAAAAAGATTCCCAGGTTGAGGTCAAAATGATTTAGTACTGGGCAGGGCTGGTTGTGGACTGAATCAATGCTGCAGTACACAACTTATGAATGCACTGTACTGTAATTGTGTAACTGATTAGAACTGGGCATCATCAAAGAATTAAATTAACCTTGAAAAGCAGTCGAATGCTGTAGCCAATGTTGAAATAAGATGAAGTGATGCTTAGTTTGTAAATCCACAAAGAAAAGGAAAAAAGAAGAGAAACCATGGCAACCACTTGGGTAAACATTAGGACTGTATTCTGCAACTATGGATATATTTATTATTTTAAAGACACCAACAATGACCCTCTACTTCCATACCTACTTCCACCCTACTTCTACGGAGCAGCTCAGAGGATGAAATAGGCCACAGTTGTACACAAATGTGTTCACATCTCTTGCTGTGCCCAACACATGACTGAGAATTAAAAACTGGATATCAGTGGGAACATTCCTGCAAAATGACTCCATGTTGGACCTTTTTTGAAAAACATGCCAAAGTTCAGTATCAAGAAAAATCCTTGTCCCTAATATAAAGACGAATCTTTCTATCTTTATCAGCAGTGCTCATTTCTTTGTGTTTTAAATGTTTGAGTTAATATTCTTAGTTGGCTATATAATAATATAATCAAACACAGACATGGTCAGACTGACCCAAAGGTTTATAAAAACATGACAGTAAATATTTGGATCGATAACTAATGAACTCCCACTACAATGAATTAGCTGAAACTGATTTTTTTTCTACAGCTGTTCAGGCTTTCATGGTTACCATTGCAATGACACACAACAGCTATGCTATCAGTGAGAGGAAGGTTGAATAATGATGAGTGTTTTATTTTAGCACTGTTAGAGCAGGGAGTGTTAAGGGGTCGAGATTATGATCAAAGACTGACTCAGATTATTAGGATTATCAGGACTGGAGAATTGGCTTGATGGAGAAATATGTTTTCACTTGATTGACTAGGATCTTTACCTTTTTCTTATTTGTGCTTTTTTCAGAATGTGAACACAACCCAAAGACAATTTCAAAGCTGCTAATGGAGGATGAATAAAACAAAATCAAATAATGAATCAGAGAACAACAAGCATACTAAAGAGACTAGGGCTACTATGGAGTCCATACAATTGCAACAGCATATTTTAGGGATTTTAGAACATGATTTGATTTAAGGCTCAGATATTTTTTCAAACTTTCTATTTAACTTTCCTATGTGCTTTAAACTGCCTCCTTTTGCTTAGATATTCTCTTTGCTCTAAATGTCAGCTTGCTCTCAAATCTTTAGTGGCTAGCTGAAATTTCCTGCGCTTGAGCTCAAAACGTTCTCCTCTCATTCAGGATGATTCTAACCTGACACGCCAGCTGGAATTTGTTTCACACATCCATCTGGAAAACCTCCCATAGACTGTGTTTGGGAAAGGGCAGAGCCTTTGGAAAAAAAAAAAACTCAAAGGGTGATTGGATGAACTTTCTGTCTGTCACATCTTCACGGGCCAATCAGAGCACGAAACACATGACATCATAGCTGCTACTAGAGCTGGGCAATTAATCGAAAAGTAATCAATCTGCTGTGTCAATTATTTCACTTTTTTCCCTTGTAATTCTCTCTCTAATGTACCATCCCCTTAAAAACAAACAACTGGCTGTGTAGTCATGTGATAGTTAGCCAGGTGTTGCAAAGCAGGACGCCTGCTATTAACCCAAGAAAAGAAATACTAGTCATGCACTCATTCCCATCCAGTCCACTAACACTAGAACACAAAGCTGACTGTGCAATGTGAGCAGCAAGGTTATTTTAGTTTTTATACAACAGTATAAAAAAAATATTTTAGCCAGACATACAAGTTATTTTCTACTTTTCTTTGAAAATTTGACATTTTACAAAAAAATATCATTTCAGCTGATGTGTGTTTTGATTTGAATTGTTTCAATAAATAACCATAAATTGTTAATCTGTGCTTGTTTCTTTCAGTTATTGCTTTTAAAATTATACAAGTAATTTTAAGAACAAACAGAGTAGGACGTTGGGGGTGAAATAATTGTTCATTAATCATAACTGAGGTAAAAAAGTTGAATCGCCCAGTCCTAGGCGCTACCGTAAACTCCATAGAGAACTGCATAACGCAAACCATGGCGACTGTAGACTTTTGTCGTTTTTTAAAAGAAAACAACTCAATGCTGTTCTTTGTTCTTCTTTTAACGAAGAAATGTTGGAAATAATTCCTCTCTGCAGACCTTCAGCTCAAAGACAGACACAGACAGTGAAGATGTTTGTGGGGGGGATAGAGAGAGATAGTGGGAGAGGGAGAGAGGGTGAGAGAGATAGAGGGGAGAGAGAGAGAGAAAATGAATGAATGAATTCACCCTGAGCGTGTGAGTCTTTTTAAAAAGGAAACTCTGTGGGTTTCTGTCACAGTCCATCCTGATTTCAGTCACACAGTGTGAGTACACAGGTCATGCACGACCGTCGGATCGTTCAGTGAGAGCACACAACTCTAGCGCGATGGTCGTACATTCAGTCGTACAGTGTGAGATGACATTCTGCCACAACCGTTATACGGTTGGCTTGAAATCGCACAGTGTATACCCAGCTTTAGCTAATCTTACAAAGCAGATACGCCTGTTTCTGTGTTTCTCACTAGCGAATCCATCTTGCAAAGCTCCCATTTGAACCGTTTGGGCCTGGTTAGAAAGTGACAGGACCAATCAGTGACAAGGGGCAGTAATTTTCTCGACAAAGAGACTGGGTAAGGGAGAGCCCGCCTGCCCTGACGGAAAGTTTGCAGCCGGATACACGATGGACTCCTGGGAGGAGTGGTGGATCGTGTGCCTGTCGATCCTTTCCATTGAGGATGTTGAAGACGTGTACATAATTGGAATTATGATAACAGGTTTTCTGCTGTTTGGAGCTAGCAGCTTCCTGATCTATCGCAAAGCTCAGAGGATGTTGGCAGCACTTTTGGCAATTAAGAAGCTGCCCGTCATGACTGAGGGAATGTGCAGGGCTGTCAACACTCAGACTCAAGTGAAATGTGAGCTCAATCGCAAACAGAATGCAATTTTTGAACTCCTTTGCAAGATGGATGCCAACTGGAGAAGTTGTCAGCTCGGCTCAGCTGAAATGGGCCACCGAATTCGGACATATTCGAGGTAAAGCCACCGGGAGACTCAGAAAGACTCAAAGGCAGACGGAAAATTGCAGTGTCGGCCTGACCCAAAACAATTGTTATCCTCATTGGCTCCCTGAGATAACCAGCCTTCCCAAGGCCGGTTGTCTCTCCACTCTCCTGGCTGTTATGCGGACAAGATGCTTCCTACAGGAGCCTAGTTTGGGAGTTGCTTTTTTTCCCTCCTCCTTCCTCTTGTTCTCCTTTTTAGCGAAGAAGAGAGTAGTGGCGGCGCACTAAGTTTGCAGCGGCCTGATGCTCACTTATCAAACGCAATTTCGTTGAAATACTGTACCTGTACTTGTACTGTACTGTGTGTCAATGACAATAAAGGCCATCTATCTATCTATCTACTTTAGGGCACGGAGGATGCAATTATGGCCAAAGACATTAGTGTGGCTGCTGCTAAGGCATAACCTAGCATGCCAGATGGATTTGTTTCAAACATCCATCTGGGAAACTAGTCATAGACAGAGACTGGGAAAGGGCAGAGCGTTTGAAAAAAACTCGGACGGTGATTACATCAGACTATAAAGCCTGATGTAGGCTATAAATCGGTTCCTACACTTGCTATTTTCAATACTTTTGTAAAACAACATAGTTAATTTCACAGTACTGTTTGAAGCAGCGATTACAATCTGAAGTGTCCAGTTACTCTCATCACTAACCAGTTTACAAACCAATCTAACCAGATACATTTTTTTTTTCTAAGTGGATGCCTGAATAAAAAAGTTTAAATAAAACCTGTTAAAGCATTCTTGAGATATCAGGCTCACAAGGATGGCACAGACATATAGCAGATGAACAACCCAAAAACATAAAAACTCTGGCTCAGTTATCAGAGGCATAAGCAGAAGTGAGAAGGAATAAACAAAAAAAAGCCCTCAATTACATACATCATACATGCATCCAGAAACATCTGAACATTCTGGAAAAGTTATCTTTCTCCCACAACTGCAACATTTTTTGCTGAAAACCCCCATGACTTTCAAATCACGTTGAAGGTGTTTCTCTGAAATCTCTGACCAATCAGATCGTAGAAAATGTTAATATTATGAAATAAAAAATCTAAATGCCTGATGTTTTTTAGTGTTTTTCAGCTGAATGCGTCAGCCTCATTGGTTTTAATGAAATCCTCCCCAGGTCTCCTCAATAGGTGTAACTCAGGAATTTACCATCAGCTGTTTGATCAGCTGTTTGGTCAGCTCATGTGGTCACAGTGAGTCTGACGTCCACACCGATGGCATGTTTGGTTTAATACAATGAATCAGATAATTTCAATTTTCTCATCTTAGAGGGGATTTTTATTTTTCAATAGAAACATAGCTGCGTTTATCTGCTCCACATTCTGTCTGAGATAGACAAAGGTGTTAACGGTTAGCCACACACCACAGGACATTAGACATGATTTTAGGCCAGATCTTCCACCATGATAGGAGTGTGACAACATTTAAATCCTGTCACAAACAATCAGTTATTTAAATGATCTTCATGTGTGGTATCATTACAGTTATTCAGCCCCTGATAAAGTCAGAGCCTCCCAAATTCATTTCATAACTAGCACGTAAGTTATCCATAATTCTAGGTGAGACTATTTGTCATCATGTTGTGGTGTCATAAACACCAATGCATCAGACTTTATTTCAAGATGAAAAACTTCATCAGTCAAACAGAAACCTGTGGGGGCTGGAGAAGTAAAAACCACAAACACTGATCACATTACTCTAAAAAGTCACTTTATGAGAAGCTGCGCCAACTATCACTGCAATAGAAATCACCGCCTACACTCAACTGTCCAAAAGTATCTACTGTAAACTACAACTGTTATCTACACTATCTACTGTAAACTACACCTGTTGTCTACTGTATCTACTATAAACTACACCTGTTGTCTACTGTATCTACTGTTAACTACACCTGTTGTCTACTACAGAATCTACTGTAAACCAAGCCTGTTCTTTACAGCAGTGGTTCTCAAATAGTGTGCCGTGGCACACTGGTGTGCCTTGAGACAAGTATAGGTGTGCCTTGAAAATTCATCTAACTTTACAGAAGTACTACAACTATGCAACAACTGAAGAGACTATAACCAATGTCCCTACTGCGTGCAAGTGTTACACTTTGCTTTGCATCATATAGTATTGCATGCTCACTGTCCATATCTGTGAAATATGCAAATGTAAATATACATGTAAAAATATGACATCTCATGCTTTTACTTAGAAAATCGGAGGTATGGTGTCTCTTACAGCTGTGAGCCACATAGTTTTGTCTCCATTTTAGCACATGTCAGACCATAAAAATTCATAAATGGGTATGGAGAATATCCATGCAACACACTCCTCTTTGTAAAACAAAGTCGGAAAAAAAATTAAGAATATCCTCTGGGGGGACACTCCTGGTGTCTTGTCATCCTTTAAGCTACCTCTTCCTTTGTTACTTGTCCAACTTAATAGAAGTGACAGCGAGAAAATAGGAACAGGGTGACTGGGGATAAACCTGGGGAGCTGCAGTGCATCACTTGCAGAGTGTCAGGATGCTACAAAAGGAAACTCTGTAACCAAACTGATGTAGCTGGCACTTGCTCACATTGCATGCAGTTGGGACTGGGACATGATGCTACTTGCTACACATGCTAAAGAGGCTATTTTGCAAGGACATTGATATGGTGTGCCTTTAGACATCAGCTTGCTTTTTGGTGTGCCTTGGGTAAAAAAAGTTTGAAAAACATTGCTCTACAGTATCTACCGTAAACCACACCTGTTATCTACATTATCTACTATAAACTACTCTTGTCCTCTACAGTTTCTACAGTAAACTACACCTGTTCTATACAGCATCTACTGTTTACATCTGTTGTCTACTACAGTTGCAACTGTTAACTACATCTTGTGGGTTATTGGTAGTAGAGTATTTCTTCTCCTTCCCTTCAGGTAAAACTGAGGGCTGGATTTACTTCCTCATATTTTAAGGCTTTGTTTTGATAGTCATGGTGTCAGGTGTACAGTTTTTGGTTGCCCTGTATTTTTCCCGGAAGTCCTCTCACAAAATTTCCATGCTTTGCAGTACCCTATCTTGGGGCCATAGGCCCAACTTTGGGAACCACTGCACTAGATAATTTAAAGCCTTGTTTTAAGTCCAGACTCTAACCATAATCAAACATGTTTGATATTAATGATCCTAGATCAGACTTCCTCAGCATAGCCTCAAAAACCAATCTGAGCAAGGTGACTTGATAGCACCACAGGATGTTACTTCAACAGCTCACAAGCATCGACACTACTCTACCTTCATCTTAGACAGGATTTCATCCTGATTATTTCCGTTTTTGTTGTTTGTTTTGTTTTAATTGTTTTACAGAGTGCAGATCATGACATGATTCGAGATGTTAAAAATGTTGTAATGTCTGGAGGAAGCTAAATGCCATTTGATTCTCATCACATAGACAACAGCCTCTGTACATGGGGTGCACGGACGTAACCATCAGCGCCCAAAATTAGTTTCAAATTGATTCAGTGAAAACCTGCACTTTTTCAAGAAAATACACCCCCACCCCACCCACTACCTTGACTAGGCCTGATACTGCATGTAGGTCAGACCAGGAGGTCCTGTTCATGTTGGAGGACATTTGAATACTTAAAAACCTGAGAACAGGGCAGGAAGGAGGAACTGAAATCAGAGTTTTTTCCCCAACTGGCTTCATCAGCCCCCATTTGTTTAAAGATTTTCTGTTTTTATGTTAAAGGAAAAGTTGATTGAAGTTCCTGATGTGGTGAACGTAAGCATCTCTTTCCTCTCTTACTTAACAGAGTGGGTCAGGAACAGGAACTCTCAGAGGGGTTAAACCTCCGGATGTTTCCTCTCACAGTCACACCTCTGAGTTCCTCTTAGTTCTTCTGCGTTTCTTTGAGCTCTTCTTCTCAAGCCGCTGAGAGAAATGTCCAGAAGAAAGAAATTATCTCAGGATGCTTGAATGCACCTCTTCAATCCTGGTGATTTCTCCTTTAGTCCCTTCACTCCCCACTCCTTATATCTCTCCTCCTCTCTGTAGGGCCTAACTAAAATGCGAAACTGATTTTAGTTTACTGAAACTGAAATAAAACTAGGCTTTCAGCTAACTTTAATTTTGTTTATTTGTTTATTTGTTTAGGATCCCCATCAGCTGTACTCTAGAGCACAACTGGTCTTCCTGGTCCAATTAAATAAACATGTTTATAGGCGTATCAATTTAAAATTAATAAATATAATAAAACACCACAGTCTGTACAAACCATCAGCTTTTGGAGAGAGACATCTAAATCTACTTTACACAAATAATGAAGCTTTTAAGATATCCATTGAGCTTTAAACTTTATAATAACTTCTCACCACTCTTCAAAAATGGCAAGGCAGTGGAGGTCACCACCAGAGGTGGAAAAAGTGTAAGTCTATTGTCAAAAAATAAAAGTGCATGTAACTCTGGTTAAAATTTACTTTAAGTGGGGGTATTATGCCTTTTTTCAAGGCTTTACATCATCTTTCTGATACCCATGTAGTAGCTTTACATGGTTTACAGCTCAAAAAACTCTTCATGTTTCTCACACTGGTATCCTGAAAACCCCTTATTTTAACCTCCGTCCGAAACGATCATTTTCGCTGCTGTCTCTTTAGCAGCAACCCCCCCGCCCGGAGGCTGGCCGGTGGCAGGACTCAATGTTTTGTGCCCACCCCCTCTAATGTGGCTAATGTTGTTATGCTAGTAGTTGTAAACTTTGAATGAACCGGTCAGACTGAGTAAAATATGGCGAATTTTGATATACGTCCGTACGTGTTAGACCCGGAGTCTGACCCTGATGGTTTGGAGAGAGAGGGGGAAGAAAACCAGCAGCAGCGAAGAATAGAGCAGGACGTATCTGTTTGGTAAGTGTTTAATTACTGCGGTCTGTTCCGCTTTGCGGTAGCCTAGAGGAACCACCAACCAGTCAGGAGATAAAATTGCCGTGACCTCATCAGTTTGAGCAGGTGGATTCATCTCACTCCCCGCCCTCTACACACCCACATTTTACCATGAATGGTCAATGCAAAGTACCTCAGGAATGTTAATGCATATAAATAAGCCTGCTGATCGACGACATTTTACGCATGGCAGAGACGACAAGGAAAAGGAATTTCACGCAGACCGAAATAGAGGTGCTTGTGGGTGAGGTGGCGGCCAGAAAAACGATTTTATTTGGTGGTCACAGTAGTGGCATCACTGATAAAAGAAAAACAAGTGAGTGGCAGCATGTTCTCACCGCTGTAGCCTAAATAGCGTGAGTGCCACAGAGTGATCTGCAGTCTGTACCCTACGCTGCTTTGTGTCAGGATGAATGAGTCATGTGTTGACCCAGGCCACCGTGCCACTACATTTTTCAAGCCCCATTTTGTGCGTAAGCAAGCTTTATAAATGAGGCCCCTGGTCTGTAAAGTAAAAAGTATTTGATTAAAAGTTCACTTCACAAGTACTGGTTTCCGACTTGTATCCACTGTCCTCCTCTATGAATAAAGGCATAAAAAGCCCCCAAAAATATTTAGAATAAACACGTTGTTTTTAAGCTGTCACCTACATTTTCAAAATAAAGATATCAATCAAAAAACTAAAAGAAAAATCAGAGAAACATTTAACTTATTCAGGATCATTATTCCAAAATCATCAGTGAATATCAGTCTACATCCTGTCATGTCCTTTCTAGCAAAAACATTATCATATATTGCTGTGGTTCCTCTGTGTGCCGGAGAATGATGCATAAATACAAACAGAAAGTTGAAAATAAGATAAAGATGAGCTGTGCCGTTATCTTTGTAAATTAAACCACAGTGTCATAATTAACCTCGCATCTGCTGTCTTATCTGACAGTCTGGGTTTTGTCAACGATCATAGACTGATTGATTTAAACTGGGTCAGACTTTATGCATTTAGCATGTCTTTGGCCTAATATCATCGTCACAGTCGTTATGAATATCAGGCCGCAATAAGAACGTTAGGGAGGACAAAAACGACAGTTTTGCTCATATATTCCATCTTCATTGACAGCCTGACCTGGCATCTCTGTATTTTCATTTAGCTGGGAGACTTTAAATTATCCCCAAACCAAGGTTTTTATCTGTTCATCATCAGTTTGGATCTGCTCCAGTTTTCTGCCTGTTCATTACAGGTCCAGTTCTGCTTGTGGTTCTATCATCAGTCTGGTTTTGCCCCAGGTTTCTGCCTCTTAAAGGAAGTTCATCCCTCCAAACAATAAGGGCGCCCCACTTATCATTAGCAAAAATGACTGGCTATTTTCTATTCAAATGCCTGTAGGGGGTGCCACTTTAAGTCCGTTGGTAGAACAGGCATCCACAGAGGCTAAAATGCTTGATGATCCCAGGCCTGTGTTGTGCACCCCACACACACACACACACACACACACACACACACGCGGATCAATATGTTCCACAGTCATGATGAATGTCACTGCAGATTTAGCTCTGTGGAACAGAGATGGGCATCACTGACAAAATGACTCAACCACAGGAAGAGGGGACAACGTAGGTGACAACAGAGGTGATGATGGAGGTGACGATGGAGGTGATGATAATGATAATTTAGGTGATGAGGAGGAGGAAGGTTGTGGCTGCTGATTCAGAGAAATTCAAAAGTGTTTTGAGGACAGTAGAAGGGGAGAACCCCACCTCTCACATCCTCACCTCTCTGTCTCCACACATGTGGATGAAGTGTGGGTCTCAAGCCGATTAAAGACATGGTTATATTAATTGTCAGAGTCATATCTGAAGACCATATTTACATGTCATTTACAAACCCCAGTTCCAAAAATGGTGGGACATTCCGGAATCCTTGATGTAAACTGAGTCTGAGTCTGTTTAACGTTTAATAATAATGTTGGGCCTTGTTGTGCTCTGACCTGTTGATGGTGAGGCCTTTAAGTAACAGTTGTGATGTGATGTTGACAAAGTCATGAAATTTAAAATCATAAGTGGTGTTTTATTCTCAAATTTTGCATATGCTCTGTGTGTTTGACTTCCTGTTGGTGTGCACTACGTGTGCACTAAAGGATTATGGCGGTCAAAAGAAGCATGAAGGACGCTCATTTCCTCCTGTATCTGTTCCATCTCAAGGTCTGATTTCTAAATTATATCACTCTAATCATCTTCAAGCAGCAACACTCCTATAAAGTTTGGCATCTTCCTGCAGTTTGCTCTGAATGGAGAGATGAGCTGTCAGCGTCTCCCCTCTATGCAGCACAATGCGGCGCGCTCTTCCTGTGTGGAGCCCTAAGCCCAACCCTGGCCGCCCAAAAAATCTTTAACAATGACTGGCTGTAAAGCTGTAAAGCTGTGATGTAGGCTGTTTTTCCTCTTTAATCACTAGTCATACCCACTGGATTTGTTTGACTAACTGTAATACACTTAAGTTGAGGGACATCAAAGAGGCAACATCAACCTGATTTTTTTCTGTATGTGGCCCTCAGTTGAAAAAGTTTGTACACCCCTGGTCTAAGAGGTTTATGTTTCACTGGTTTATTTCTAATTCTGTTAAATTCAGAAGAATTTTCAGAGAGAGGAAGTGAAAAAAAACGCAGAAAAATCCAGAGAGAGTTTTGCCCTTTGTTTTCTACCATTAGTTTTTTTATAGTAATGAAAAGTCCCGGTGAAAGTAGAGTCAGAATTGTTGCCTCTGGTTAAAGCGTGGAGGGAAATGTGGGTCAGGCTGATTCTTGTTTCTGCAGAAGGATGGAAACACAAACACTGACAGTTTTAAAAAGGTTGTCAGGAAACCACCAGTTTCATACTGTTCCTCTACCTGGTATCACTGCCCTGCCCCCCCCCCCCCCCCCAATGCTGAAGGGCCGGTCTGAACAGGTAGAAAGGTGAGCAGCTCCCTTCTGTGTCATCACTCACTCTCTATTTCATAACTCTGGTGTTTCCTTTATTTGGACTAAACCATGTCACTCCCTCTCATAACCATGTCAGAACATGCAGGCTGCACTAAAATTGTTCCTAATCATTAGAAGTTTATCCCCATGGATTGAAGGAAGTGACCATATTTGGACAAGAGGGTGGGGCTTCCCTCGTTTTTCTCCAGCTCCAAAACATGACATCTAACATCTATCTTGTCAGAGCTTCTGTAGGGGCCTCAAAATGTTTAGAAAGTCATTTTCAGTCAGGGAATTTTTTAAGGATTTTGAGTTTGAAATGAGAAATCCAAACTTAAGAAACAAGCTGTTTCACAATTTCTGTTTAAAAATAGGAAAAGAAAACACAGAAAAACACAGAACTTTCCCTTGGCTCTCCAAAGCAGGCATTTCGAAGTGAGAAACTAAAAATTAACTGTTTTTGTTTTGATTGCTTTCTTTTTTTTTTTTTTCAAGAGTTGTTTTTATGTTCTGATTAAAAAAGGAAGATAAAAAATGGAACACTGGTGATGTAACACTCCTTTTATCACAACACCGGCACCATTGTCAAACATGTAAGAAAAAAACATTACATCTCCAGTGTTGTTCTTTTATCTTACTTTTTAAAATCAGTTGTTTCAAAACCTTGTTTTCATGTTCTGATTAAGAAAAAAAAAAGATATCACTGACCTTTATAGCCACAGACACAGAAACATCTCTTTTGGAGAAAGGCTGTTTTTTTGGGTTTCTTTTTTTTCTTTTACTATACTTATACTAAAGTGTTTTTTCAGCAACAAACTTCACAGGCATGTTCTGAGGACCTCTGAAAACAATATAAACTTGTCTTAAAAGGGTAAAATATGTCCCCTTTAGAAATACCTCCGGATGTGAAAACAGAGATAGTCAAAGATATTATACATTTTAAAGACAACAGACGGACTGGTAGAAGTAGAGAACACAGACTGAAAATGTGTATTTAAGCACTCAGACTGGTTGTACCCTGTGTTTACATGAGCTAGTCTGGGATCCTTCACTGACGCATGGGGCAGGATTTAGCACAAGGAAACACTGCACCAGCGGTTTTAAAATTAAAATCGGTTTTACAGTACTCTTCATTAATCATAAATATGAGGCATTGCTCTAAAAAAGCAAGTATTTTAATTTGCAAATCTATTTATTTTACTTTTGTTATCCAGGAGAATTTTGGCTGTTTTCTAGTTTGCTTTCCATTTTGCATATTTTTTGTTGTCCACTGTTTTGTCTCTTGTTTAATACCACAGGCTGTACCAACTATCACTGATAGTTCTTAATAACACTAGACGGAACAGTATTGATCCATTGATTCAAATTTATATTTCAAACATCTGAACAAAGTATTAGCTGCACTAACAGTAGTAAAAGAAAAATAATAATGATGATAAGTGAGGGAAATCTAGAATTATAAATCTGGGACTTTTTCTTTTTTATCGATGAACTGAACCTGAACCAACCATGACCCCAAAACAGAGGTACGAACCAAACAGTGACCTCTGTGAACCATTACACCCCTGATTATCAGTGTTTGATCGTCTATTTTTTTATTCTACTTTTTCAAAACTTTGTTTTCATGTTCTGATTAATAAAGGAATATCAAAGAATGGAAACTGGCGATGGACTATCCCTTTTTTTCACAACACCTGCACCAGGTCACACATATAGAAAAAAGACTGCTACATTTACAGTGTTCTGTTCTTTGATCTTCCTCTTTTCAATTCGTACATATTTTTTTCAAATGAACATGAAAAACAACAAAAAAGAAACTGAAAACAAAATAGGAGATTTTCAACTGATTAAAATGATTCTCAGTTTAATATCAAATGGCTGAAAGAGCCAAGAGCATTTTTCCCTGTTTTCCATTTTGAAACAGTAATTAGCAAATAGCTTGATTTGTAAATTTTGGATTGATCATTTTGCATCAAAAATGTGTTTGCCATGAAATAGACTGTCCATTTCCCATTCAGGCACAAACTTTTTTTATCCAAGGCACACCAAAAAGCAAGCTGACATCTCAAGGCACACCATATCAATGTCCTTGCAAAATAGTCTCTTTAGCATGTGTAGCAAGTAGCATCATGTTCCAGTCCCAACTGCATGCAATGTGAGCAAGTGCCAGCTACATCAGTTTGGTTACAGAGTTTCCTTTTGTAGCATCCTGACACTCTGCAAGTGATGCACTGCAGCTCCCCAGGTTTATCCCCAGTCACCCTGTTCCTATTTTTTCTCTGTCGCTCCTATTAAGATGGACAAGTAACAAGGGAAGCGGTAGCTTAAAGGATGAAAAGACACCAGGAGTATCCCACCAGAGGATATTCTTAATTTTTTTCCACTTTTCTCACACCTGAAACTTGTTAGCTTGTTTTACAAAGAGGAGTGTGTTGCATGGATATTCTCCATACCCATTTATAAATTTTTATTATCTGACTTGTGCTAACATGGAGACAAAACTATGTGGCTCACAGCTGTAAGAGACACCATACCTCCGATTTTCTAAGTAAAAGCATGAGATGTCATATTTTTACATGTATATTTACATTTGCATATTTAACAGACAACAGATGGACATTGAGCATGCAATGCTATATGCAATGCAACACGTAACGCTTACATGCAGTAAGGACATTGGTTATAGTCTCTTTGGTTGTTGCATAATTGTAATACTTATATAAAATTAGACAAATTTTCAAGGCACACCTAGACTTGTCTCAAGGCACACCTGTGTGCCACAGCACACCATTTGAGAACCACTGCTCTAGTCTATCCCAGGTAGTTATCTGGGTGGGTCTGCGTGGCTTTTCAATCATATATTTTGTCCATGTGGCCACAGAATAGGGTTAACAGAGTTTAGTAGCTCTGCTTTATAAAGTGTCATAGCAGAGGTGCTAGCACTGCTGATGGTTACCATAGCAGTTTGACTTCCTGTTCATCAACCACAGAGACAAACAGGAGAGGAAGAACCAGCATACAGTGAGCAAAGGTGTTATTTCATCCTTAACAGTCTCATTTGTTCCTGTCAGCTATGGTCCAATATTCCTTTGGGTTCTGGAACGTTCCTAACCGAAATAAAAAAAAAATACAATAGTATAGAGACCTCCCCTCTCCTGGTGTAAAGAACATGAAGGTTTTTCTTTTTAGTGAATTTAGTTTGAAGTCCTTTATTTTGTTTTTGACTTTGTCTTTTTAAAATTGCAGTGGGTCTTTGTGCAGCTGTTTCATGCTTTAAGGCTCATTATTTTCAGTATATTTTTTCCTCCTTTTTTTTTTTTTCTTTTTTTACTTTTTCTTAAACTGTTTATTTTTTAAATTTCAGTCAGCCCCTATACATATTAGCATAAAAACAACATAAAAAAACCAAACAATAAAATCAACAACATCAATAAAATTGATAACAACAATACTAAAACAACAACAGTAATAATAAAAGTAATTAAAATAATTCTCAAATAAGCTGATCCCTGCTGTCAAGGAATAAAAACTAAAATCATAAATCATTAATACAGATTGGAAAAATAGTAAAATGATAAAAAAAAGAATAAACTAACAAAATAGTAGATTAATATATTATGTAATATAAAAAAAAATCAGACATCAATAAACAAAATTAATGATCCAACCAAGTTATATTAGTTTTGAATTTTTCATCAGTTTTTATTTCAATCTTTTCTTCACATTTTGGTTTTGATTTCAGTTTAGTTTTCATTTTTGTTTCCTGTTGGTTTATTAGTTTATTTATTTATTCTAAATTTATATATTGCAAAAATGCTTTGTTTTAGTTTACTTTTATTAGTTTTTGTGTTAGTGTAATTCTTTCCATGTGAGGTACTTAAGACCCAAATAGGCCAGAAAAAGTAAGCATTTTGAAGAGCTGCTTAAATAAGCTACTCTTTCATTTTATCCATGCAAAATTGAATGCAATTGAAGACCTCATATTACTATAGTGTGAAACCTATGCCTATAACCTATAACCTATAACCAATCAGATCAGACTGTTTTACTCTTCCCAGACTTGGGTGGCCAGGGAAAAGGTTGGATGGCCCATTGTATTTACTTCAATACTATAGAGGTTACAGAAGATAGGATTGTTGAAGATTATGTAAATAACTGCTATTCATACAAACTGAATGCATCTCCTGCTTAAGTCCTTAAGTGTCCTGGGAGTCCCTAACTTCTGAAAAGTTAAATAATATTGTTTAAGGGGTTATTTCTAACTTCTACAATCAAGAAGATCATCCCAAATATAAATCACCATGCTAGAGACTAATCATAAAGGACATGCCATTCAGTATGCTGCTGTCAGAGACTAAAACTAAGGACATTTTGTCTCTAATTTCATTTATTTTAGTTGGCTTTGCAAGCACAGAATCTAGTTTTAGTTAGTTTTTCTAGCATAGCTTTGTTTTTATTTTAGTTACAGTTCAAATGATTTTTTAGTTTTAGTTTCTGTTATTTAGTTGGTTTTGATAAAATGTCATAACTTTACAGTAATACAATCATGTTTGTATATCCCCCACCTTTCCTTCAGTAAAATAAATGTGCCATTGCCTCCCCCTGGTGGTGACTTATTAAGCATACAGCTCTGAAAAAAGTACAACTAAGTAAAACATAAAAGTTATTAATTTCCTGACTTTTTTCCTGATGTTTTTAAACCCCAGTTTACTGGAGTACCCATTTAACATGGAATAAAGAACCCTCACCCTTCCTCCTTCATTAATTTTACCATAAACTTGTATTAAAGTTTTACTTTAATGCATTTTAAAACATGTTTGGTTCTATAGGCGGTTTTACCATTAGGCAAAGAAAGGGGCTGTGCACCGGGGGGTTTCAACATATGGTCATTATAGGTGAGCATCAAATATGAGGAAGACATCTACTTTCAATGACTGAGACATGTATTTTGAATGTAAATAAGAGGCCAAGAGTGAGTAAACAGCATCAAACAATTATCTAAAAAAAAGTTCCTGTGGCCCAAACATCAGGATCCCAGCCCCTTAAAATGCCTTCATAGAAAGCTAATGACAGTTAGGTTTAGGTAGATACCTAAAGAAACACTGTAACACTAAACTGGTGGATTAATGTGTGGTAAAATGGCATCAATAAATCCAAATGTCTGATTAGTGTCAAAAGTCACCAATAGTGAGCATCTATTTCTATTTTTCTAAGTACTAGTATAAGAATAAGCTTTGAGGACATCATCTTTAAAAGCAAGGATGGAATGTTTTATAAATCATTTTTCTTTCCATTTTTGCCAAATAGTAGGCCACAGTTTTGAAGTTTTGGAAAAGAAGGTGGAATTGGTGAGGAGGGAAGGTAACACTCCCTCATCGCCTGTTCCACCCACTTTTTTAAAAAAGTTGCCAACAAAAGGATAGTCAGCCAAGGGAAAGATTTTTGATGTTGATGCACATGATTTATGCAGATTTTTGTTTTTGTCTGGGTCCTCCTCATTACCAAAACTGGCCCCTGGATGTCATAGGTCCTCTGATTGAGGGAAAACTGAAAATCAGAGTAAGGAATCAAATATTACAGTGTGGAGACTTTCAGTTATGTTGTTAGTAAAATGTGAGTAAGTTCTGCATGCTAATAATCAGGTTAGTCTGTTGTAGTTTTGTAACTTGTAACTTTGTAAGAAAAGAGAAGCTTAAAAATATTTCTCTTCCCTAGTTATGACTGCTCTAAGCAAAATGGGAAAGGACCTTAGAATGCTATTTGTCCATATTACTAAAGCGCCCTATCAACCCGGCATTTCTAAGGAAATACATTAAATATTTATGATTAGTACACTTAGGGTTAATGTAGTTATTATTTGTTATATCTTTAGTCTTATAACAATGGTAGTAGTATTGACTGTAGTAGTTTTGTATTGGTATTATGGTCAGCAGCAGTGGTACTGATGGTACTGCTTTGTCATCAGATAGTAAAGCAGCCTTCATTCATTTACCGTAAAACCAGTTTAAAATGCTCCTAGCACAATTTCAGTTACATAAATGTAACAGTTCACGCTGACTTAAAATGTAATTATTGTCTAATATGTGGTAATCCCTTAACCTTTAAGAATAGTTGTTTTAAACATGTGGTTAACACCGCATCATGAGCTCTTTAGTATTGTAGTAGATCTGCGATTGCGTCATTTCTGGTTATTACGGTATGTGTTGCCTGGGAGTGACTCCTGCTCACAGACACAATGAAGCTAACAGTGACAGAATAAATAGTGACCTAGTGTCTTTGCTTAGCCTTAATATTTAACTTATTGATCATTATTGGTCCCTATCAATGTTATGGTGACGTCATACTGTCTGTGGGCTGCTAGCAGCATGCTAAGTTTTATTTTAGCGCCCAACAGCTCACTTCGGTACCTGTCTTTCTAACCATCGGAGGTATTAGCTAGCTCAGTTAGCCTAGCTTTGCACCTGCCGCTGTGTCTGCTTTGCAAGCTTCTTGTTGCAGAGTTCAGCTCACCTGTGGACAGGTGTGATGGAGTTTCCCTTTGATATTAACCAGCTGTTCTCTGAAAGAGTCTCCGTGTTGGATCAGAGCCTGGTGGCAGGTCGGAAATCTGCGGGACGGTGAGTTTGGTACCGGAATTGAGTTCCGATCAGAGGATCACCGTACCCGGTTTTGAAAACTGTTAACTAAACGTTTTTCAGTTACGTCATGAATGTTTATGTATTAACATTAGTAATGTTTTTTTGTTAACATTCAAGAGTACCTACCAGAGCACTGTACTTTTAAACAACTAATAATTTAATCATTGACAGTTAACATCTAAACGTATTGGGATGCAAGATATTGTCAACAAGATACCGAAGATAATACTTAAAAATGATATATTTTTTAAGATCAGTTGTAATGATAGACCTATATCGGCCTTTATCAGTTGTAAATATCGCCAATGTCAACTGCAAACTATCAGCTTACATCAGCTGTGACTATCTACCTTTATCAGCTGTAAACACTGGCCTATATCAGCTGTACATATATTCCTTTATCAGCTGTAAATGGTGGTCTATAACAGCTGTAAATATCTGCCTGTACCAGCTGTAGGTATTGGCCTTTTTCAGCTGTAAGTATCAACCTGTATTGTCTGATAAAATTGGCCTGTAATCTGCCTTTATAATATGGAAATATTGCCTCTTTAAACTGTAAATACTGACTTAAATCAGTTTTTAATATCTGCCTAAATCCACTGTAAATAATACTAACCTATATTGCCTGTAAATATTGGCTTATAACAGCTGTAAATATCTGCCTTTATCAGCTGTAGGTATTGACCTTTTTAATCTGTAAATATCGGCCTGTATTGGTTTTAAATATCCTATATTAGCTGTTAATATCAGCCTGTATCAGCTGTAAGTATTGATCTGTATTTTCTGATAAAATTGGCCTGTACTGGCTCTAAATATCCACTTATATCAGCTGGTAATCTGTAAATCAGTTGCAAAACTTTAGAGTGTGTTTTAAGGAGTTAAGTCTTAGGCCTGAAACATATTTTTAAGGGTAATATATATTTTATTTAAAGTATCTAAAATGAACCTTTGAATATTGGCATATTGGAAATAATGAGACTAAGCCTGAATTTTTAGTGTTCATTTATAATGAGAAGAGGATGCTGCACTTAACCCTAATATCTGAAAAGTTTAATTTAGCCTGTTTTTATTACGTCTCATTGATAAACAATTTAGATTTTAAGGTGTACTGAGTGCAGGACACTGTGCCAAAACCCATTAAAAACTTTACATCTATTATGTGATAATGATTAATATATGTTTTCAAAGCCTTAAAATGTGTGTACAAATTTATGTATTGTGTGTTTAGAACTTCTATTTCTGGTTTTGTATTATATGCTCATTAGTTGATTAATAACAAACTTTAAAGTGTTGTAATAAGGGAACTGGTTTGGATGAGTGGGTAGAGCAGACGCTCACATACAAAGACTATAGTCCTCAACGCACTGTTCGTGGGATGGATTCCTGGTCTCGGCGCATGTTTGGTGCATGTTCCTCCCTGATTCTCTCCCCATGTTTCATGTCTCTCTTCAGCTGTCCTATCAAATAAGGGCAAAATTCCCCCCAAAATAATCTAAAAAAAAAAGTTGTATTAAAAGAAGCCAACATGTGTTTGTGTTTGCAGTCCAGATCTTCAAGCTCACATCGCCACCGTTATTGATGAACTGGGGAGAGCTTCAGCTAAGGTGAGAACCAGTTAATCAGTGTTTACCTGAATGACTTTGGATGTTTTTATAATCTTTGCATGAGGCTGTTGTGATAAACCCACTTAATTAGTGTTTCGTGATTTGACAATAATGTGTGATTGTGATTATACTGGACAATATTGTGATTACAATATAATCAATGTAATTGATTTAATTAATCAATATAATCATGGTATCATCAGTCTGCATTACTGGTTATCTGTGAAAATGCAGAGAATAAAAAACGTACAAATATTAAATAAAAGAAACAAATACAAACCCTGGAGTTTTTACATTACTGCTTTTAAAATAACTTATGTACCTCTTTAGAGTATAATAGTGGCACTATTGTAAACTTAAAGGCCTTTCTGCAGGCCTTTTTTTGCAAACCTTTACAATACTACTGTGTACAAAAATAATTGTAGCCTTTAAAGGGGACATATTTTACCCTTTTAAGACAAGTTTATATTGTTTTCAGAGGTCCCCAAAATATGACTGTCAAGTTTGTTGCTGGAAAAACACTCCAGTATTGGATTTTTTCAGTGTCTAAAACCCCTTCTTTTTCAGCCCTTCTCAGAATGAGCCGTTTCTGTGTCTGTGGCTTTAAATATCAATGAATTGTCTGACTCTGCCCCTGACCACACCCCTCTCAGGAATTGGATGTGGCACTCCTGATGTTACAATATTACAGACACTTTTATCCAAAGTTAAGGACCCGACTAGAATTTGAACAACCAATATCCTAGACAGAAGTCAGCAGGGTAACCCACTGAGCTATCCAGCAGCTCAGCTGGCAGCCGAGAGGAAAATCAAGAAACAAGGGTGGAACTTTCTTTCAGGCAGGGAGGGCCAACCAAACCTGGGGGCAGGTGCTTACTCCCCACATGACATCATGAGGGGAAAATCTGAGAATGGCTTGTTTTAGCACACATTTTCTGAAAGGTGGAGAAAGCGAGGGTGGAAGGGAATGGATTTTTCTGGTATTTGAGGGGATTGTGGAAAGGCCAATGGCACATATTTTTGTTAGAAAAGCCTGAAATATTGATTTTTGCATAATATGTCCCCTTTTATGTGATAATGGAATAGCGCAAGGACTCTGAGGACTACAGGAGACTGCCTGTAGTGACCAGCAGAGGAACTGCAAGTTAATGACAGTGTTGTGTTTTCATGTTTTCAGGCTCAGCAGCTCACCGCTCCAATCACGAGTGCTTCAAAACTGCAGAGTCAGAGACATCAGCTGTACCTACTGAAGGACGGGGAGAGCAATGGGTACAGACAGACACACACTAACTGACACAGACACAGACATGGACACATAAACACAAATGCAGAAAGTTTCCAGTGAGTCAGTGTTGTGTTGTCAACATGCTGTGCATTTAAAGCTGACAGCAGCAGATCAGCTTACATCATTCAGTTCAAACTATAGAAACTCTGTTTCTTACTTTTAACCCCCCAGTGGTCGAGGAGTGGTAGTCGGTTTCCTTAAAGTGGGCTATAAGAAGTTGTTCCTGCTGGTGAGTCTCTTTCTATTCTAAGATGTTTTATATTTATTTCTTATCTATAACTTTGTCTTAAAGCTCGACCTGTCCAAACTCTTCTCTGGCTGTATTTCCTCTCAGGACAGACAGGGGGTGCACATAGAGGCCGAACCGCTCTGTGTGTTAGATTTCTACATCTCAGAGAACCTGCAGAGACACGGCTATGGCTTGGAGCTCTTTGACTTCATGCTGCAGGTAAACATTTAAAGAGTAGCTAAAGCCCGGAGTTTTATCTGAGGTTCAACTACCCTGGAATTAAGAAAAATGCCTTCCATAATCTTCCAAATTCAATCTAATACTGCCATTCAAAGTGAATTTTTATGTTTTAACCAAAAGAAGGTTCTAACTGGGGTTTGAACGTAGTTGGTTTGAATAATGCAATGTTCATAGACTTTGATGTTCTATTAAAGACTTTAATGGATCGCATCATCTTCAAAGGCAGAGGATCAAATGTTGGTGAAGCTGGGGATGTTGGGGCCTTTTCCCTCCATTTTTGCCAAATAGCAGGCCAGATCTGACAACTTTTGGAAAAGTAGACAAAGAACAGTCAACATAAGGGAAACATTGTTGGTATATATTTGTTCTAATAATGATACAGAGATGAAGTATTGCAGTTGGTTTGTAAAGAAAAGAAGAGGAGACAACCATGGTCATCAGTAGGATTAACATTCAGAGTCCATCCTGCTTCTATGGATGTTTTTATTATTTTAGAGACAACAATAACCCTCTAGCATGCATTTCAGAGGATGAAATGGACCCGTGCTGAAGGGATTCAACTGTTTTTGAAGAGACAGGAGACATATGGAGTTAACTTTACAGCTGTACTCTGACTACAGTGATCTATATCTATACATTCTGATGATATCCAAAAGTGCATCGAGTACACAGTACCCGAGTACTGCAAGTTTGTGTTCACACTGACCAAACAGAACCAGATTTTGGGCTTAAGTGGATCCAGAAACGAGCCCTAGCTCCTGATGTTGTGGTATTAAACAGGTATCAGTAATGTTTGATTTTCTATGGAATAGTGTCAAAAATGACATATTTGGTGTTGCGACAGCCCGAGTGGCTTAGTATCATCCTCCCTACAGTGGTAATTATATTTTTGTCTTTATTATAGCTTATATCCTTCCTGCTGGATAAGTTAGATTTTATCTCCTGTGGTGTAGTAAGGCCTTCCTGATGATGTGTTTATTACATTTTTGTATCCTCTGTAGATCATTAACATCCTACTGTCTCTTTTAGTAATATTTTTGTCTCACCTCCCTGATGACCTGTGTGTTATATCTCTGACTCTTCTGTAGCTCACTAACGTCCTCCCTGATGATGTGTTTCTGTCTCATTTGCAGCACAAAAATCTGGAGCCGGTCCTGATGGCGTATGATCGACCTTCCCCTAAACTCCTGTCGTTCCTGGCGAAAAATTACTGTCTGACTCAGAGCGTTCCTCAGGTAAAATGTGTAATCTTCATCCCACTATCTTTAATAATCACTGAACTATTCATAATAGTGATATTAATCCTCAGATGGAGCAGAGACAGCTGCTTTAGCATGACAGAGTCACCGTTTGATCTGATCATTGCTCTTCTGATGGTTATTTCTAGACTCTGTTGGCTGTTTATAACTCGTTATTTTGGGTTCAGCCTGTTTCTGCAGAGGATAAGATGATTTTAAAAAACAAACTTGGCAATCAGTGCTCCTACTCTTTAGGTTCATATTAGACAAGGATAAAGCATTTAAGAATGAAATACATTACAGATTAAAATGATGAACTGCTGTAAAATCTGGTGTATAAGACACACTTTTATTTCCTTTTTTATGGCTCCACACTGCCAATAGCCACAGACATAGGTTCAGACCCATCCACACTTGTCCCTCCCACTTACCCCTTCTAGTAGTAGGGTGTGCTGTTTCTAGTTGAATTGAGGGTTGGGCTGAAGGTCTAGGGCTGCACGGTTCTTCAAACAGAGATTTGACAGAGGAACACTCCAAACTGAAGGTTGTAGGAAATTTCCCAGAATGCATTGGGAATCATCAGCAAGATTTAAAAATTACAATAACAATCTAACATCATAACTTAAGGTTGTTTCAATATGTGTGATATTGATGTAGTGTGATATTTATGTAGCATCTTCCTGTGTTTGTGCAGGTGAATAACTTCGTGGTGTTTGAAGGCTTCTTCCTGAACAGATCAGGTAACGCTCCCTTTCTTATCTCTGGCTGTTTTCTCGATGCCTTGTTCCAGTGTTTCTTCATTGTGGTGGTATGAACGTGGGCTGTGTCTGGTATTCTCGGTATTTCTGCATCAACCCTGAATCTTTTGTTTTGGGGACTGGAGCGTTATAATCCTACACTCACTACATTCCTCTCTTTATCCATCAGCGTCAGAGCCAAACCAGAACAAACAATCATCTTGTTTTTGTTCATGACCCGCCCTCTGCTGATGTTAGATAGATGGACAGATGGTGTCAAAATGTTCAAACCTTTGGTACTTTACACACGGCATATTTCAGAATGGTACGAAGTTCTAAAGTGCACCCCCGCCGACTTTGGAATTTCCCCTTGTGGGACTAATAAAGGACTATCTTATCTTATCTCTCTAATCATTCCAAATGTGACGTTAGGTTGAGTATGTAGTATGTTTTGAATTCATGGTAAAATATTATAATTTAGTGACAGTTCCTCAAATGTTCACTAGATTGGTCAGAATATCTAAGTATGAAACAGGAGCACACTGGTTGAACTAAATCACCCCACAGTGCATGACTGTCCAACTGTCAAGCTCACTACTATGCCAACAAGAGGCGTGATAAAGGATCTTGGGATGCATGATATTATTGTCACAAGATCAATATCAGGAGACATTTCAGTGGTAAATATCAGCTTATATTGGCTGTAAACAATAGCCTACCTCAGCTATATATATCAGCCTTTATTGGCTGTTAATAGATTTCTATATAGGCTGTTAATATCAACCTACGTCAGCTGTAAATATTGGCCATTAATCTGGCCTATTTTGGCTCTAAGTATAAACCTATATCAATTGTAATATCGGCCTATATTGACTGTAAATGTCAACTATTTTCAGCTGTAAATATGCACTAGCACAGCTTTAAATGTCGGCTTATATCTGCTGTTAATTTTTGCCTATATCGACTATAAATATCAGCTTTTGTCAGTTATTTATTTTGGTTGTACATAACAATACATTTGTACAGTCTGGTCGGGACCAGCAGACCTTTATCAGCTTAAGTCTCTTTCTTTGTTCATTCTCATCCCTTTAATTTTAAAGTGTATTTGAATGAATTAAATTACAGGTCTAAATTACATATAAATTATCGGCTAAAATGCACCTCTAAATATCAGCAAATATCGAATGTTGTGCGTCCTTAAAAGTAACGACTACAATTTGTTCAATTCTATCCGGATGCATGAAGTTCCCAGTTCCCATCTAACACAGTCCAGAATAATTATGAGTGGCATAACAATGTTCGGTCCATATCTGTAAGCTTTCAGGAAACGTGCAGAAATACAGACTGATGTGTTTTTATTCCACCTTCATGCTCACACCCTCTCAGGCTCCGTCTGTGCTCCACTGACGGATCAGGGCATGTACGGATATTTGTAAGAACCGATTTTATTTTATAACCCCCCCCCCCAACCCTCCCATTATATACAGCATAAAGACAATAAACTCCCCTGATCCCTATGGAGTCATTGTTACAAAACGCAAGATCCCATTTTCACGGTTTGAGAGTATGACTTGTTGATTTTGGGCTTAGGTTTTTCTTCAAACTTTCTATTACAACCTGCTTTTGTGCTCTAAACAGCAGAGAAAACATGATTGGTCCTGCCTGCTTCCAATTGGTTGGTTTATAAAAATTCAAGAGCAGAAATACATTCAGAGTGCAGAGAAAGTTTCAAACTCACAGACAAGCAGAAACAACCTGCTTAAGAGGAAAATGGTTTGAGAATGAGCACAGGAAATTTAAACAAGCAGACATTTAGAGCAAAAACGGAGAGAATCTAAACACAAGGAGGCCGTTTAGAGCAAAAAAGCAGGCTGTAATGGAATGTTTGAACAAAAATCTGAGCCCAAAATAAAAGGCATGCTCTCAAAACATTAAAATGTGCTCTTGAGTAACGCAACAATAATGATTCCGTAAATCTTCCCTCTTTATTTCCGTATAGATAAGGTCATTTCCCCCACAGTTAGCTCCATGTAAGACTGTATGATACTATAATGTCTTTATCTTCATTTCTCCACCCTTATTACCTTCATTCATCTACCTGCACAGGTACGATACATGTCATGAATTATATCCTATATTGAGCTCTCTGACCTGGGATCACATCATCTGTGACTCTGTTACTCCTCATATTAACTTCAATCCTAAGTGATCTGAAATAAGCAGGCCGCACATAAGTTATAAGAACAAAAGGGACCAAGACAGGGTAAAGCATTGAAATGTTAAAGGAGAAATGACTTGATTTGCTGAAACACTACAATGGTAGCTCTGGCATCTTATATACCCATGTGGGATGGACACTTTACATGCAGCTTGTCCAGCCTCATTGCTGCCTCACCAGCACACCACACTGGTTAAACTGGACTAGACTGGACTCTGGGGGTCAAACGTGCTCTGGTGTGAGGGCACCCTTATCATGACCTATTCTCAGTCAGCGCTAAGGCTGTCTGCTGTTATCAGATCATCCAGGAGGGTGTTGATAGGAGGGGAGCACAGACTCAGATCCTTATACGCCCACAGCAGCCCCCCCACCTGACAGCAGAACACCTGCCTGCCTGTGACCCTACCCCCTTAGACTCTCTGAATGTGTATATATATATGTATTAAAATGACCATTGGTGTGTCACTTGCATGTTTGTGAATTCCAGGGGTGAAAAGCTATCATTTATTCAGCTTTCTTTGAACACCATCCAACAGGTCAGTTCATTTTACTGATGCCACATGGTGTTCAGAGAGAAAGGCTTAATCCCAGTTCAACACTAGCCCCTCACACTTAGCCTGAGCTCCTTCCTGTCTAGTGGTAGGGTGTCCTGATTCTTGTTGATTGGAGGGGTAGGGTGAGTGCTAAGATCAAAGATCTTAGTGGGGGCGCGAGGCTTTGTCTGCCTTGAGGCTGCCAAAATTAGACTTGCAAATATTGACTAGAACCACAATAAAGCAGTTATTAACTTTTTGATATGAATTTTTTTTTATATGAAAGGCATGCATAGGCCTTTATCTTTTGGTTTTATCAATGAAACAATTAAAATCTGTGGTGATTTTTGACGGCAATGTCTCACTTTTTCTTCTCTCTTGGGTCCTGAGGGGGCTCAACTTTTCTTAGGTACATGAAGGGGGGCTCCAAGGAAAAATGGTTGGGAAACACTGAAATATCTGTCAGCTCACAAGAACCTTTACACTGTTTAACTGTTTAAACTGTACGATTGATGATAATCTGTCACTGTTACAGATGTTATCCTTCTATTTCATGTTTATTCAGCATCCTTTCTCTCCTTAAAGACTATTTAGAGTTTCTGCACTGAAATATTCATTTCAATTAAAAAATTGGTCATTCCTGTGTTGTATAGTTTTATTTAGAGAGAGGGAGAGGGATATATATAAATATTTAATTCCTGTACATGGAGTGCAGAGCTAACTGAAGTCACATTCCTTGTTCCTGTGAGCGTTCTTGACCAGTAGAGTGATTCTGGTTCTAAATAATGTTTCAGTTTTAAAGAACAGCATGCTGCTGATTTTGTAGTCATGTTAAGCTTCCTATCTGCTCTGTAAATGTGTCCTCCTCCACAGCGGCCCAACTGAGAAAAGTTCCCCTCAGAAAGCCGGAAGGAGAGATCAAACCGTACTCTCTGATGGAGAGAGAAGGTAACATGCTCAGGCACAGTTCAGATAAAGTCACTAAACAGTCAAATGTGTTCTTCTCTGTGGTAGACCTGACTGTACAGAAATGTCTTTATATAGAACATTATTCCTCTCTGCAGTTAATCTGTTTTTGAAATTAAAGTCACTAAATAGAATTAGGTTATTCTCCTGCATTCTGTTTAATATTACACATATTGCCTTTAGTATATTATTCTCTCTTGTTCAGTATTAATGATATTATTGAATAAATAATGCTATTATTGAACTCAAAGTCAGGTATTGTTCTCCTGTTTAGTATAGATAATGATTTATATATATTTTTTAAATATTTCATATATTTTCCTCCCTTGTGCAGTGGTACGTCAGGAGCAGAGGGTTCCTCCATGGCCTTTTGCTTCACCCCACTCCCCCCAGCGATCGGTATCCTCCCGGTACTCCCCGCCCCTCAGCGTGGGCTCTTCCCCCAGCAGGGCTCCTCCTCGAGCCGCCCCGCTGTCTGCCCATCAGTCCCCGCTCCTCGAACGTTGCAGGGCAAGACGCACCAGGTGAGGCTGCCATGACTCTGCCCCCTCTCCACATGTGTAGATGTGGTGATCTGTATATGCTGTTAATGTGCCATAAACCCAGAATAACCACAGAGTTCATTCTCAGCAGTAATTCAAAAACCCATGGAGACAAATCCTGAAACTTTCTGTTGGTTGACTTTATGGTTGGAACTCTGCTGACTTCTGCTTTGGTCTCCAAAAATACACAATCACAGCAGCTCTCTGGTCTGATCTTCCCTCCTATTGGGCATGCTAAGGTGTCATCACTGTGTTGAGCCTGCGTCTGATTTATTTAAACCTCTGTGCAGCTTCCCCAGGGACCTTACATTTACTCTTGCATTGTGCATCACACTGATGATGAATTTATTGAGAGTGGCATGCAGTACCACATCCTGTCTGAGAGTCCCTTCAGAATAATTTGTAGTGAAAAGCTGTCCTCCCCTAACTGGTCAAACTTAAATTAAACAGACGTGTATATAAAAATAACCATTATATTTAACTGTCTCTCTCTCCTCATTTGTTTCTGTGTCCTCCATCCCTCCTCTTTAACATTTTCATCTCTCATCCCCTATGTGCTTGGTTACCTCCCCCCGTTCTGTCTTACTGTTTGGTTATAAATCAAAGTTCCCTTAACAGATCAGAGTTGGGTTTCCATTGACCAGCGTCAATCTCGTCTTGTTAAACCCCGCTCTTCTCCCCGTTAGATGATCTGCTGCTTGATTATCAGACTCTGTTTTAATCTGCTTCACAGAAACCTGACGGCTGTCTGATGATTTTGTAGAAACCATTAAACATGTTCCACTAGAATAACACTGGGAGTTTGTGTTTATTTGAAGTTATTTAAATATACAAGGGTTGTCAGCATTAATGTGTTAAAGAGATTATGGTCTAGAATTAATGAATTACATTTTTCAAATTGCATGGATTCATGTCCATTTAAAAAAAACGTAATTTAGCTAAAGTTTTATCTAACTAGGAAGTAAAATACCCTTTCCTTAAGAGAGTTCAAATTTCAAAGTAGAAAATCTCTCCTTAAGAGTCAACCTCATCATGGACTTGGAGAAAGCAGCCAAAGATGGCCTCCTCAACAGTGTAAATTCTGTCACATTATTCTGGATCATTGGATGTCACTCAGTCGTTTTGTACATGCACTCCTCAATATTTATTCATGTATAACCATATTAAAGAATTATCTCTGTAAAGCTTTCTGCTATCAAAGGCCCAGTTGTATTTAACATGTTAAATGTTTTTTTAAGATGTTTTTTAGCATCATTTGAAAAAGTTGTTGAAAAAGGCAAGTGTAGACTTTCTCTCTATTGACTCCATGAAGCTCTTTTCTACATTTTTTAGAGAATATTTAAAGGTTTGACAGCCCTAATCTGAACCAAACAGAGAGTTTTATCCATGTTGTGTTCCATCTATCAGTTCATTATCTTTTATTTATTTTTTATTTTATTTATTCATTTTCACTATTTGATATACTTTGTTGGCCATGTTGGTGTTTTTATCCTTAGTTATTCTTTTCAGTTTGTTTTTTTTAACGATTTTTATAATTTTTATGTTTTTCCTTTTGTTCTCTTTCTTTTATTATTCCTCTGTTTCCATCCTCCCCCATTTTTCGTCCATCCTCCCCTCTTCCTCATCCTCCTCCTCTATCCTCCTCCATCTTCTGCATCCTCTCCATTCTCCCCCATCCTCCTTATCCACTTCCATCCTCCTCATCCTCTTCCTTTCTCCATCATCCCCCATTTCTTCCATCCTCCTCCCTCCTTCTCTATTCTCCTCCAACCGCTTCCATCTCCCTCCGTCCTCTCCATCCTCTTCATCCTCTTCATCCTCTTCCTTCCCCCATCGTCCCCCAATTTCCTCCATACTCCTCCATCCTCCCCGATCCTCTCTTGCAGTGATCAGGGTCTAGTGGCGAAACGCAGTCTGTACAGTCGACACCTGGGCATCAGCACTTCAGGTAAGCAGAATTTATTGTCCATCATTATTGATCAGTAGAAAAAGGTCACCATTGTTGTATCCTGCTGGTCACGATGTTGTTTTTTTCACTTAAAGGTTGTAAAATGCCCTGTTTATTGATTTATTTGATTATTTACTCAACACATGATTCAAATGAAACATTTTAACAGAGAATCAGCAGAGCCAGCTGACGTCCTCTCTGGGCTCTGATTGGCTGTTGAAACATGTGACATGCTGTATGTCCTAAACCTAGTTAATGGTGATTTGACAAACTGAATCCCAGGAAACACCATCAGATGGTCTGATCCAGGCTGTAAGAGCTCTTAAAGGGTGTGGTTGTGTGAATCTTTGGTTTTAATTTTACTGTATAGTAGGGTATTCTCTCTCTCCTCCTGAATGAGCTCTTTGCTTGCCCTCAGGTGTGATAGCTGTGGAGGATCAGCCTCATATACCTGGACCCACAGACACACCTGGAGCCAGGTAGGACTACCCTGGCTAATTCTATTTTAGTACTGAGCTAAGAGGCAAGTTGAGCCCCTTCAACATATAGAAAATTCCTCATCTATCACAAACATGCTTTTAATTGAAATGGTGATATACTATCAACCAAATAGAGCACGTGGGGTAAGCAGCTGAGTTATGTGCCACTCTTGAACGAGCCTGTTCTATGACACAGCTTTTTAATATGAGCCACTGTAGCTAGCTTCAGTTTGACTGCCAATTTCCTTTCCTCCATCATTTGTTTCCATTTTATCCACATTTAAAAAGGCAAGCTGTTAAAAAAGGAAGAGCCATTTTGGAGCCAAACAACCAGCTCTAATGAGCTTAGCCAAATGATCTGGATCTCTTTTTAAAGAGATGGATTTGAAAACAGACCATACACAAGCATTGTTTGACACCGCTCTGCCAGGCTTCAGACAGAGGATTTTTTGTTACTTGCCTTTTTTAATTCTTGTTTTTAAACTTGTTTTGCCTGAATATTTTCCTCAGGACTCAAACGCAGCATAAAAAAAAATTATTTTCACACTTTAAATGGTTGGCATAGTGGTTAACGGCTGTTTGGTAGCATTTTCTTATACATCAAATCTTGCCCATCATCAGTAGTTCTTCACTCTTGTGTGATGTAAGAAAAGAACCTATTTAGAAAAATGTCTCTATGATGTTAGAAGTCTATATGATGTCCTAAAGGCTGGGTGTATGTGTGGGATAAGATGCACCCATTCCCTCCTCCTACTGTCCCTTATCAGCCACAACATCGTTGAGTCTATGCTGCTTTTTGATTTGAGTAGTGGCCATGATGTTATAACCGTTCAAGAAAGGCCTAACCTTGCAAAGCAGATGAATTCGCCCATTTCCATGTTTCTCACTGGCAAATCCATCTTGCAAAGCTCGGTGCAATTATGGCGGAAGACATTAGCGTGAATGCTGCTGAAGCACCAGTTTTATCAGAACTTGATGACATTTCTTTGTTAAAAGAAGAACAAAGAACAGCACTGAGTTGTTTGCAAAAATGACAAATGTCCTGTACTGACATGTCTGCAGTCGCCATGGTTCGCGTTATGTAGTCCTATATGGAGTTTATTCCTCGGTAGCTGCGCATACGCACCTCAGTAACGGCTATGACGTCACGTGTTTTGTTGCTCTGATTGGCCTGTAAAGATGTGACAGACAGAACGTTCATCCAGTCACCCTCCAAGTTTTTTTTTCAAAGGCTCTGCCCTTTCCCAAACCCTGTATATCTGAGGTTTTCCAGATGGATGTGTGAAATACATCAATCTGGCATGTCAGGGTAAGGTAGGCCATAAACTACCTGAGAAACCATGATATATGGTTATAGTGAAGACACTCTTTCTCATAGAATAACCTTGTTTAAAGAAAAAAAAAAGTTCATGGGCAACAGTTCTACATTACCTACAATCTTAGAGTTTCACAGTGACATCTCTGATTGGCTGATCCCACTTTAACGCACCAAACATCTACATTCTGTCTGTACTAACACCACTAGTGAATTTAATGGTTGCATTTCAACAAAAGATGGCTTAAATGGTGAAATGAAGATGCATGATTATAAAGAAGACACAAGTCTTTAATCAACCTCATTTTACGAAACCCTTACTGTCCCCCCTAATCAGATCTACTTTAAAATATGACAGAATAGGATATCATTTAAATTTGATAAAGTAGGGAATGCAAAGATGCATCAGTTTATTAGTTTTGGCTTATATCAGCCCTTTTGACAGACATCAGCCATTGGCTGATTGGCAGATAATGTGACCATGGATCTATGTCAGTAGGAGATATTCATTGGCCATTTTGTATCAGTTGAATGCTTGCATGTAGCACACCTAACTGCTGATTTAGAGAAGAGATTTGTCATTAGGCTGAAGATGTGGCCTGTTACACAAAGTCTGGTCTGTTTTCACAGTCCTACATAAGAGAAACTGTCTGTATGGTGGGCGTGTTGCACCAAAAACAGTGATGAAAAACCCCTCTGCATTGCTATTGGCCAACATTGTGTCGGCATCAGTCCTGATTTTTGAAATTGTAGCGTCTCTGTTATAAGGTAGATGTACTTTAAGAATAAAACAACGTAAATATAACTGACTGTGTTTTGTTTGATGTGTTCTATAATCTTTCTTTGCCATTTTTCATCACAGTGACTCTTTTTTTTTCCTTCATCAGGCCACGTCTCCCCTCTCCTCCTCTTCACCATTCTGCGCCCAACACGGAGGACGGTGAGGAGATTCCACCGGCTCCATCTAATCAAGAGGACGACACGGAAGCACCACTGGTTCTGTCTGCCCAGGACAAGGGAGGCATGAAGGACAGACATTGGCGTACAGCAGGACAAGGAAAAGGATCAGAAGGCTTACCGTTGTCCAATCAGAGACATCCATCAGCAGACAGCAGAGACAGCGGTTCGTGGACTGTAGGAGAAAACATTTTCAGTGCTCAGTGGGTCAAACAGAAACAACAGCTGAGGAGTACTCGACCATGGTGACCACAAAGAGAGAGAGACTCCGTTTACACCTCACATTAACATCTGATTTGGTCATTCAGATACCAACAGTTTGATACCTGAAAGCTCAGTGTGATACAGAAGTGGTCTGGGATGTCTTCATCTGGACTGGTTGTGTAGATCAGCATATACTGGTACACATTAAAGAGTCGGCTGATGTGATGTGCTGTGTTCTGCTAGTTAAGAAAAAGCATGGCTTTATTTATGTCTGTCCAGCCTTGCTCAGAGTAATGGGAATTGTGGCTCTTAGAGATTTTATTATTTATAATCAAATTTATATGGTATACAGTAAAGAGAGCTGGTCTTTCAGCTCCTAAACAGCTCTTCATTTGGTACTAGTTTGGATTATTTCTTGTCTTTAAAACAACAAAAATTGAAAAAAGGAAACTCGCTCACACAAAAGAGTCAGCTCTTAGAACCAGCTTGTGTCAGCATGTCCTGTAAATCAGTGGTTCCCAACCTTTTTTCCTATGAGCCCCCCTTGTATCGTAGAGGAGCGGAGGACCCCCAGGACCCCACAAACAAAAGGTGATTCATGGATATCAAAAATCAACATCAAATTTGAAATTTTTCATTATTCAAATCTATATAAAATAGCCTCACACAAAGATTTTCTTATCATTATCTTAACTTGCATGAGCTCTTCATAGATGTGTTATCACAATTTTTGTTAGTAAGAGTGAATCTAATTTTGGCAGCCTCAATGCAGACAGAGACTGGTGTCTCCCCTGAAATCTCTCACGCAACCCCAAGGGGGTCCCGGATCCCAGGTTGGGAACCAATGCTTTAAAGCATGTTTATGACAACGTGAGGGAGAAAAGCTGTTAAAGAGGCATCACTAGCCTCTTAGCTTGTGGCTAATTGATCCCCAATCATTCTTATCAGCAGCAGCCTTACTGCACACAGAATGTAGAAGAACCACAGAAATATATGAATAACAGAATATAGAAGTATAATACACAGAAATATGATATGAAATATAGTCTTATATGATATATAGAAACATAATATCATATGTTTGGGCTGTTGACTGAATAAGACATATTGTTAACGCAGAGTATAGAAGTACTAATGTCCATTTGTCTCTGAATGACCAAAACAGATGTTGATGTAAACAGGATGTGAGAGAGGCGATGATTGAAGTTAAACTTTATTTAATCCATGATTCAAACTTATGAGCTAAACCTCACTGTGACATGTTAAACTGTGTCTTACCACAAAGATATGTTCTTGCTCTTACATCACGGTACTCTACTTAAATTGAGCCTTTCCTTGGACACCTGATCATCGACCAATCAGCTGCAAAGATTCAGCCATGGACAGCCTTTTACTGCTGGGTCTGATGATTTTCAGCATGCTGCTCTGCACGTCTCACTTTAACCTCCACAGCCACAAATGGAGTGACACATGGAGTATTGTAGATCAACAACACTACACATAAACTCTGGAAATCAAACTGTGCAATATAATTTATAGTTGTCATGATAGCAGGATGATAAACTTTGCTATGATCCTAATATAAATCAAATTTTTTTATGAATGCATCACAGACACACCACATTATATTTTATTGTCTTTAGTTGCCAAACTGCAGGCTAAGGAACCATGCACTGTCTACATTGGCCAAAAATGTTGTGTAGCTACTAGATCCACCCACTTTTCCCAAACTTGCCAATGTTTTTGCACAATTCAAATATTGTTCTCTCTCTGGTAGTTAAAACAACTGAAAAGCTGCAGTTTTATATTTGCACTCTTGTTTTTGATACTATTGATTATTAAACTATCTGAGGTGGAATTATTTTTAATCTGTTGCCAAACCTGATAGTGTCTGATTTTTAACTAAGACAAGCTGTGAAACTAATGAGTGAATAAAAGATTAATCCTGCTGTGATTGTGGGTGTTTTTCTGTGGAAACAGAATACTGCTGACTATTATCAGATGGTTTAAAAGGACAGATGAATGTTTGACATTAACATTTCACTCGGTAATATGTGATGTCTGCTCGAGTTCCTCTTTTTCTGAAATCAGAAGCATGTGACACCTAAGTATTACCAGTGATCAGAGAGCATGCTTAAGAAGGGTCAGTGTACTTTAAACAGGTAAGTATTTTGAAAAAAGAAACTCCAAATCAAGTAATAATCTGTTCCTTAATCATGCTTGGTAGAAACTGTCTTTGGCTCTTTCAAGCAGCTGGATATAAAACTGAGAATTAAAAAAAAGGAACTATTTATGTGTTCTGTTTCTTTTTCCTCAAAAATAAACAGATAAATGAATGGTTTGCTTTTCAACTTAGCATCATAGAAAGGAACACTGGTGATGAACCTTTCTTTTTTTGTTCACACCACCTGCAGCAAGCCGCACGTAGAGGAAACCATAAAGGAAACAAAATATTGCAACATCACCAGTGTTGTTTTTTCATCTTCCTTTTTTTGACTCAAAACACAAAAGCAATAAGATAAAAAAAGAAAGTTTTTCATTTATTCATTTCTTTTTGTAAGAAAAAGGAGAAACAAAACAAAATAAGGTCCAGTTTTTCCATTTTCTTTTTTTTTTTTTTCTTTTTTTGTTTTCTGTTTAATCTGAACTGCCTTGAATGGACGAGGTTCTTTCCATATAATTCTACCTTGAATCCTCAATATCAGACATGCTTGTTTTAATGTTTTGTGGTCAGGGAGGCTCCCAATTGATAGTGAGCAGTAAAGTAATAGTATTCACACCACACATTTAAGGATTATTTGGACAAATGCAACAAGCCTCAAATTGTGGAGATGAGATCTGTCCTAAAGCCAGGCTAAAAATAATCTTTGTGGGTGTCCAACCTTTAAAAAAAAAAATAACTGAGCATGTTCAGGAATAATTGATTTTTCTTGTAATAACTCCAAACAGATTAAACTCTTTATTTCCATCATCAGTTTGAAAATAAGGGGGTTGGGATATAATGCAGCTAAATTGTCTCTTAGCTCTGCCCATATCAGGCTTTTCCTCCTTGGCAGACTCATGGACTTTGAGCCCTGTTCCTGGTAAGTGTGTTAGTGTTTAGTGCTGTCCCACTGTGAAACCATTAAGACTGAAGTATCTGGTTTGGACTTCTCAACAGACTTTCTGTTTGTCTTCATAACTGACCATCAGAAGTGAAGGGCATCCTTCCCTCTCACCCCCTCTCTGACTGAATAGATTTTATATATAGGTTTTATTGAAGCACTGTTCAACAATATCAAAAAGGAAAGTAAATGACAGTATAAACCTGATGGGAAGACATGAAGTTAAAGTGAAAGTGGACAATTCATTAGCTCAGAATTGGCTCAGAGCATCAAAAGGCTTCAGGAGGGAGACCCAGAAACAGACAGGAAGTTCCCTGAGCTCGGGTTTCCTGATCCTCCTCACGGTGAGCTTAGACCATATCGGATATAGAGTCATTGTTGAAAAACTCCAGAGCATATTTTAATGTTTTGAGCCCATGACTTGTTGATTGTCCAACTGCCTCGTGCTTAGATTTTCTGTTCTAAAAAGGATTCTCCTCTCTTTCAGGTTGCTTCTGCTTATGTTAAACTGACATTCTGATTTCTGTGTGTGCTCAAAACCTTCTCTGCTTTTTGAGTTTTTTGATGATCCAACCAATAGGGAGCCAAATAAATACTAAAATCAGCTAAATAGAGGATGGACTGATCATGTTTGCTCTGCCTGTTGTTGCTATGCTGTTCTCCAGGAGACATTTCCTTTGATCGCACTAACAGAGTCCCAACATTCTATCACGTACACACACTGTAAAAGTCTGAGAGCCAACAGTTATCATTAAACTTTAACAGTAATAATTAGAAATCTGTAAAAGCTAGCAAAAAAATGAATCAACCATATATATCTGAATAATTTGTCTACTTTAAGAGAAAAAATGGAGTCTGTAGGAGGAACTGAGTTGGAGGTATAGGGCTTGGAAGTTGACTGAGATAATGTTTGTATGTGATAGAACATTGGGACTCCCTTAATGAGATCTAAACAAATGCATCCTGAAAAACAGCATAGCAACAACAGGCAGAACAAACGTGATTGGTCCATCCTCTACTTGTTTCCTATTGGTTGGTAAAAATCAAAGAGCAGAAGGGTTTTTTTTGGGCACACAGAGAAAAATCTGAGTTAATTTGACAAAAAAAGCAGCATCAACCTGAATGAGAGGAGAATGGTTCAAGCACAAGCCCAGGAGGTTGGAGCAAGCAGCAAAAGATTTGAGAACAACGGAGATTTAGAGCACAAACAGAGAAAATCAAAGCACAGAGGGGCAGTTTAGAACACAATGACGAGTTTTAATGGAAAGTTTGAAGAAAAATCGGAGCTCAAAATCAGTAAGTCATGCTCTCAAAACTTTAAAACATGCTCTGGAGTTTTACAACAATAATGACTCCATGGGAGGAAGTCATTTTCTCTGATTCAGCAGAGACTTCAACGTGTTATAACTGAGAGGTTATATCTCCAGTTAATGAAGCGGTGAAGCTCAGAGGGAACACAGGCGCGAGTTTAATGGTTAACAGGAGAGCAGCAGAGTTTCACACGGGAAATGATCAGTGTTTAAGAAGTTTTCATGGTCAGATTTCTTCAGAGTTAAAGAAGACACACAAATAATTAAAGATGGAGGAAACAGTGAAGTTTAAATTGATTTAATGTGATTAAATATTCAGTGATCAGTCTTCTGTTCAATTAGAAACTGTTCAATTCATGATCAGCATCTTTTCAAGTCCATCCCACCATCACGACAAAGTTAGCTTAGCTTAGCTAAGCATAAAGACGTGGGAGATGAGGGTTTGATCTGATATCTAGGTACCTCACTCCAGAACCTGTCTGTCTTTTAGTCCTTTCATCCTGTGAGATCCAGCAGTCTCTCCAACCTGTCCCTGAACTGTCCTCAATCCTCAGGGTTCAGCAGGGACAGGTAGATCTTGGACTGGAGGAATCGTGGGTAACAGTCGGTGTCTAACAGGGAGTAGATCCTTTTCTGAGCGTGGGACAGAGACTTGTGAGATGGAGCCTGAAGCAGCTGGAGGGTCAGCTCGCGCGTCTTACTGTCCAGGTTCACCTACAACGGAGAAATTTTCATTATTGTCATTATTATCACTATTATTATCATCATTAATATTAATATTGTTAGACAGGAAAATAAACATTAGGGTAGGAGATGCCAGCTGCATGTAGGTGTAGTATAGGTGTGTTTATAGGTATTATTATAGGTGTAAAGGGGAGTTGCACCTCTTGTCACTGCATCAATGTGACATACAAAGCATTATGAAGCTCTGGTTGCTCTGATAGCAGCCTTCAGCTTGTCTGTATTGTTGAGTTTTGTGTCCCTCATTTTCCTCTTGACATTTTTCCAGAGATTCTCTACAGGATTCAGGTCACAATCAAGCACAGTAATAGCGTGGTCAGCAAAAAAGTTTCTGGTAGTTTTGTCTTCACTGTACACGGGTGAAAAGGAAATCAGTAACTCCATAAAGTTTCTCAGCAGATGGAGGCATGAAGGGCTCCAAATCTCCTGGCAGATGGCTGACAGCGTTGACTCTGGACTTGATAAAGCACAGTGGACCAACAGCAGCAGATGACATGGCATCCCAAACCATCACTGACTGTTCTTTTTCTCCTTAGCCCAGGTGAGACGCTTTGAACATCTGTGGTTCAGGAGTCCATTTCCTGGACAAGTCTCTGTATCTTGGTTCTTGAAAAGTGGACTCCAGCCTCAGTCATCTCCTTGTAAACCTCCCCTAAGTTCATGAATGTGCTGTATGACAATCTTCTGACGGTTGAGCTCATCCTTGTTGCTTGTGCTTCTTTTCTTACCACACTTTTCTCTACTGGTCAATTTTCCATGAATATGTTTTGACACAGCCTCTGAGAACAGCCTGTCATTTCACCCCTTCCCCAATGTGGAGGGTGTCAATGATTGTCTTCTGGACATCTGTCAATTAAGCAGTCTTCCCCATGGTTGTGGTTGTGTGTACTTAATAAGGGTGAGAGAATGAAGGCTCAGGAAACCTCTGCAGGTGTTTGGAGTTAATTAGCTGATTAGAGCTCTTTAAGGACTGAAATAACTGACAACAAACTGCACTTTAACTCAATATTGTCATATTTAGAAATAGTGGATTTTTCTATTTTTAGTGAGCCGTAAGCTGTAATCACAAAGATTAAAAAGAAAACTTTGAAATAGTTAACTTGTGTGTGATGAATCTAGAATACAATAAATTTTGGGGAAAATGAACTTTTTCATGATATTCTAATATTTTGAGAAGCAACCATATTTGTGTTTATTAGGTTTGTTTATTAGGTGTTCAGGTGTACTGTACCTCTCGCGGTGATCCTGGCTGGATGTAGGTGGTGGTAATGTCCCGTGCTCTCCTCTGCAGACTGAAGTTGTTCGATGATTGTTTGTACTGTTCACAGGCGAGATAAAACTGAAGATTCTCCTCACTAAACTCTGAGCGCAGGAATGCACCAAACACCTGAATTCCACCTGAGGATGAGGAGAAAGAAGATAGAAGATCACTTCATAGATTTAATTTAAAAGAACGCAGAGGGTATGATTGTGTCGAGGCCTGCTGGATCAGGTTTAAGGTCACAGCATCTGTGAGAGTAGAGGATCCTTTGCTACTGTTGTCTAAAATTCATTCTCTGTTCTTCACAGAAGAACAGCTGCACTGAGGGTCAATCATTATCATGACAGCTATGATTACTTTAAAGAATCTCCCCTTACCTGGCTGGTTTACCAGATCCTCTAGCATTTAAGTCTAGTTCGAGGCACACACCATAATGTAATTCGTCCCTTTTAGGTAAGAATGAATAAATAATACAGCCATAGTATATTGGTATACTCATCTAAATGTAGCCTGACTTCCAAGGTTTATCCCCATGACAGAACAGACAGAGACAGAGCAGCTAAGAGAAAGGAGATGGCGTCAACGTCACAGGCTTCATCTCCTACCTCAGACGGCGTAAGCGTCATCAGATGATGGTGAGTTTATTAGACCGTCTGTGTTTTTAATGTGACCAGTAAGAGCTAATGGTCTGGTGACACACAACAACAACACAACCACCAGACACAGAGGGATGGTCCTGCTGACAGAGGGGAAGATGATGGTGATGATGACGCTAACCGACACTGATCATAAATACACCATCACTGATACAGACAGACAGCACCATCAGAGACTGACCCACAGTCAAACAAAGACAGAAGTAATTTGGCTGCAATGACCTGCAGGTGAATTATGATGGCTTTAACTGAGATAAAGACCCCACAGCCTGATTTATAACTGTGTGAGCTCTTTATGGCTGAGCACACAGAGGCAGTGATGCAGCTCATTATCTCTGCAGGTAAAGGTGAGCTCAGATTAAAACACATCAGGTAAAGGTAGACCAATTACTCTAAACTAAACTGGTAAGGACTAGAGCTGTGATGATTCCGGAGTTTTGAATTTTGATTTGATACAAGCTAAAGTCAAACAATATTACTACAATACAAATTATCTCCATGATTTTTGTTATTTTCAAAATTTCCAAAACTGCACATAAGAAAGTTTTGCAAAACAGGAAACAAAAGCTGAGATGGTTACAGTAAATAAATCAAATTATTCTAAAATATATCTGTCCTACTTTAAATAAAATATATCCTCTGAATGATCATTAATAAACCAGCACAAGTGTTGGCCTTTATAAAGCAGCTCCTGTGCTGTGTTGATATTGTACTATAGATAAATACCTCATAGATCCAGACAGCAAAATTACACCACCATCACTCAAAGATGAGATGAGACTTTCAACAGATGTTCCCCTAAAAGCATGGCTGATGGTGAATGAAAAAAAACAGTTAGACTCACTTTGACTGGCCAGCAGGGCATCCAGAGACTTTGCCCACTCCTCTAGCTCCTCCCTGCTGATGTTCCTCTTCTTACCGTGTCCGACCTGAGACCACTGACGCATAAAGTGCAGCCGAGAGCGTCGCTCCACCACGCTGAGGACAAAAACAAGAAACATAGCAGCAATTTGAAACATTTGTTAATATGATGTTTATTCATTACAGATTGGGTTATTACATGTCTCTAAACAGCTATATTAGAGATCATGTATCATGCTGAGGCTCATTTATGCTCTTCTCTCTAACACATGGACCCTAATGTCTGTACGCTGCTGTTGTTTTGTCTGAATTTTTCTCAAAGTATGCTGATATGAACCAAACACTGCAATACCAGCAGTAACCAAGGGTGCAGCATTGAGCAGCTTAGCCAACAGTTCAAACCAAAGCAGCAAAAAAAACAAAGAAGAAAAATACAAACAGTGGTGACATTTTAGAGAAAAGGTTGTGCACACTGGTTAGGATCTACAATCATATCTATGATGTTAGCTCGCCTTGATTCAGAGACAGACGACTACAACTGAACACATGGGCAGATTCAGAGGAGGACTAAAGGTCAGCTGAACACCAAAGAAGAAAGGGAGCTCTGTGAGAGAAAGCGCCCGCTAGTGGATAGACTTAAGAACATTCACATTAATATAGAGGTCGTGTGGGGGTATTTAGGTAGTTATGGCTGTACTGTTTGGACGTAGCAATGGACAGATCTTAACCTTGCAAAGCAGATGGATTCGCCCGTTTCCATGTTTCTCACTGGCGAATCCATCTCGCCTCCCTCAACCTTGTTCATTATCAGAACTTATCAGAACTTGACGACATTTCTTCGTTAAAAGAAGAACAAAGAACAGCACTGAGTTGTTTTCCTTTCAAAAACACCAAAGTCGTGTACTGACATGTCTACAGTCGCCCTGGTTCATGTTATGCAGTTCCCTATGGAGTTTACTCCTTCGGTTGGGGCGCAGCTTGACAGCGCCTTCGTCACGTGTTTTGTTGCTCTGATTTGCCCGTAAAGCTGTGACAGTCAGAACATTCATCCAATCACCCTCTGAGTTTTTTTCAAAGGCTCTGCCCTTCCCCAATTGCTGTCTATGAGTGGTTTATCTGGCATGCCAGGTTAGACAGATCTATTTTCAGACAAAAATGAGCCTCTACCTGAGATTAACTTATCAGTGATGATCAGCTGGAGAAAAGGTTAGTCTCACCTGTCCTTCTGATCTGGGTTGAACAGGTTAGAGTTTGACGAGTGAGGACTCTGAAACACAGAACACAGATTTAACTAAACAGACATGATTTAAGGGAATAAATCAAGAAAAAACAGGAGTAACTATGTTTGTGATCATAACAATCCATCACCGTTTGGAGTATGCAGATGATGACTACGTCCAAATGGAAGAAAAAGGCCCTCCACACAGTATCCATACCTCAATCCAGGTTGCACTAATGCTCCTAATTGTTAATTAACCAGCAAACAGCAAATGAAGAAGAAGCAGACACAACAAAACACATGAAGAACAATAGTTACATGCAGTAGGAACTATCAAGAAGACAGGGAAGAGCTACCAGACCCACCGGCTTCGCTTTCCCTTTCCTCTCTGTTTTTAAAATCCTGATAGATGTGCAGTTTGGGTGTTTCAAACAATACAAGATGGAACAAACTGGAGTTGTCAGGACTGACAGTTTGCTAAAGTCAAGAAAAAAAAACTAGAAATGTGCAGACATGAAATTATTTACTTGGAGATTAACCTGTTTTCATCTTTCCTCCTGTCCAGGTGTGCAAGAGTTTTTTCCTTTTAAATATTTCTTTTGGGTTGATTTTTATGGTGGCGTATTGCATTCACTTGAAAATTTTAAAAAGTCCTCCTGTTTTTACAACGTAACTATCTCATAAAAACAGGATTTGCTATTTATTTTTGATTTTCCTGTTTTTATGAGATAGTAACTCATAACAACAGAATTGGATCAGACCTAGGGACAGAGAACTGTTACATGGAGCAGATACAGATATTCCTAAGACATGATTATGTTGATGAGTTTTTACACAGATGCTATTTGTATGGCTCAAGCAATCATAACCAATGCATAGAGAACTGGTGGGGATTTTTGAGGAAAAAATATGCACCGGATCAACATCTTTCAGGATTTGAAAGATTCTGACTACTTCTTAACCCCGCACCTCTAATTACTGGCTGATAAATGCAGCAACCAATCATGCAGGAGAGCGTCAGGGGAAATCAAAAATAAATGATTTCGTGTTATTACAAGAGTATTATGTCGTAAAAACAGGAAATTCAAAAATAGATAAATTCCTGTTTTTATGAGATAGTATGTCGTAAAAACAGGAGGATTTTTTTTTTTTATTTTCAAGTGAATGCAATACCCCACCGCAGATTTTTATAGCATTTTAACTAATTCTTCCCCTCCATTTTCTTCAATTTAACCAACTTTTTTCTCCCTGGAGCAATCAGTGGTACTATTTCCATTGTTACAGGAGGCTCCACCAATCAAAGATGTTACTGTGACACTCTGGGATTTGGGATAGGTTTGTTCTTTACCAAGCAGTCATGAATAAACCAGGTTTATCTTTAAACTAGGTCAAGATCCTAAAAACTTTGTCTTCTACAGGAGCATACATCAGCATTTCTAAATCAGGTAGGTCAAGATAAATCTACTTTGGATTTTTATGACATCTGGTGAATATAATCAGATCCACTCTGGAGCAAATTAACAGGATAATTACTGTAGGAACTCAGGAACTGAGACCATTGCTGAATGGATATAAAGCTTCAAAAAGGTAAGGTTTGTAGAGCTACACTGTGATGCTTTTGCAGATTATAATGTGAAGGTTAACATCTGTGGGGTCGTCTATGTGGAGGTCTATATGTGTTTGTGGGTGTGTCTCCATGTTTGTGGGTGTGTCTCCATCTCTGTGGATGTGTCTGATGGTGTGTCTGTGGGCATATCTCTATGGGTTTGTGTTCTTGTCTGTGGGCGTGTCTCTTCACGTGTCTCACCTGTCCAAAGAGACTCTTCAGGTGAAGTTTGGCAGCTGACAGTTTGGCTCGGTGATGGCCGTGTGTCCGTTTAAACGGGTTGGAGGAGGAGGAAAAGGATGGCGAAGGAGGAGGTGGCTGGTCCTGCCCCACGCTCTCCGTGCTGCCCTGGTTGTCGGGGGCGATCTGTCCATCGCTGTAGGCCCGGCAGCCCTCGCTCATCACCCGTAGTTGGTTGTGTTTACGCAGCTCGCTCAGTTCCTCCACGCTCAAGCTTTGCTCCCTCCTCAGCTCACCCCTCCCTGCCTCATCCTCACTCGGCTCCAGGATGGTGGGTGTCTCCCAGCCCTGCCTCTCTTCAGGCTCATTGTCCTCCAGGTGAGGCCTGTAGGTGCCCGAGTCCCGGCACCTTTCATTATCCTGGTGCTTCAGACCCACCCTCCGCCACGGGAAGAAGTCCAGGTCCAGGAGGGAACCTTCTGAGCTGAACCTCCTCATGGCCGCTGAGGGGGAGGAGCAAAAAGTGGCGTTAATGTCGCTGGCAGACAGGCAGAGAGCACAGGGGGAGGGGACACAGAGTAACACTGGACAAATATGTTGGCAATGTTTGTAAAGGTGGGTACTACAAGCAAAGAGGGAGAGAAACAGTAACAAACCCACACTGAAGCCTTTATCAGTATTATTTTAATGAATCACATCAGATAACGATTATTGAAGATGATTAATCACAGATTTTCTGTCTGAATCTCATTAAGTTTAGACAATCTGAAAACTTTGAAATACGAGATATACATGAATTAAATTAGGTTGATAAAGATGAGTCTTTTCTTTTCCACTAAATGTTCTGAAGCCCACAGGTACAAACTTTCAAACTAAAGCTTAGTCTTTAACCTGATTCATTCAAGAGCACATACACATAAAAATAAAGGTTAACTTATTAACAGAAGAGTCACATTCAGCTGTTCTGCCTCAGAAAGTTCCAGAACAATCTCAGCTCATTCTCATAGGTTCTTTAAGGAGGATGATGAAGGACAAACCCTTCCTATACTGATAGTATTGGATTTTTGCTGATGCTGATATTTCCACATTTATTTTAGCAATACTGATATTAATACAGTGTATAAATGTAGTTCTGACATATTCATTCAATCCTTAAAACACCTTTAAAGTTTAAAGAATGAAAAAAGGAATGAATAAAAAACTGGAATTCAGATGGTGTAGGTCTGTTGGTCCTGACTAAAATTCCCTTAATTTATTCATAAGTAAGGCCAATTTTTACAACTGATAAATGTTGATATTTTCAGCCAATATAAGCTAATATTTACAGGTGATACAGCATGATTTTTACAACTGATTAAGGCCAGTATTTACATCCTATATTATTGAAATTTTCAGTAGTTATAGGCAATATTTTATAGCTGATATAGGCTGATATTTACAACTGATAAAGACCAATATTTTTAGGTAATAAAAGCTGAAATTTTTACACAATAGGCTGACATTAACAACGGATGTAGGCCAATATTTATCCCTGCTTCATGAATATGGAAATTTTATGTTTACACTCTGTTTTTGACCATTCCTCAAACCTGTATGCTGAAATAGACATGCATGCACAAACAGGATATGTGGACATGCACTGATGGAGAAAAGTCAAGGTGAGACTGCTGCACATGAGGGAGGGTCTGAGCAAATGGGGATTGGGTGCTTTGCTAAAGGGTATCTCAACAGTACTCAGCCTTCAAAAATAAGTTTCATTGTGAACAAACTTTTCTCCTGGTTAAAAAAAGATTAAATTTAGAAAAATAAAAAACTCTAAAGTTGGATAAAAATCAATGGGTAGGGGGAACCAGTTCAGCTCGGTAGATAGAGCAGGCATCCATCTACAAAGGCTACGGTCCTAGACATGCTGGCCCCAGGTTTGAATCCTGATCCTCATGCTGTCTGGTCTTCCATCACTTTCTCTCCCCACATGGCCTATCTTTCTCTGCAGCTGTCCTATCACAATAGAGGTAAAATCTCCCCAAAAATTAGGGTTTTTTGTTGATATCTAATGTGCTGATTTTTCCAAACTCATCTTAGCTTGTACTGATATATTCACTCTTTTTTACTGTAGAGAACACAAAGTTTCTCCTGTTCAAAGAGAGGCTGAGCCAGTCAGAGATGAGATGATAACAACAGCAAACATTCAAGGATTATTTTGTTAGAATAGATTACACAAAATGTTTCTTTATTTATGTATATGTTTTTCTTTATCAAAATGAGTGGCATAATTCAACAGTTCTCATCAAATTTACCATATGAGTCAAAATAATTACAATTATATATGTTCTCCAAATTGTACAGCCCTAGTGTTCATAATTTAACTCAGTACCAGTGAGTACCTAAATATAAGTACATGTACTTGGTCTGAATAAAGTAGTATTAGTGCATCACTAATGTCTGATGATACAAAGGGTCGATTTATCAGCCAAATATATTGGCATGTCTACCAACATAGTGGATTCTTGATCCTTTTTAGGGCTGCTGAAACCATCTGACAAATCTCAGCACCCCTAATAAATTACAGGGGTGCTACCCAACCAGACCTTTAAAGTCTGACAGGTATGTTGTAGCAATTGTTTTATTCCCAAGCTATCACTGGAGGAAAAAAAAAAATTAAAAATATAAGTTATTAGCTTTAAGAAAAAAAACACAGATTAAAAATTATAAAACTCATAATGTGCATGCGTGTAGGCCAACAGTAGCATTCACAAAAAGCACCAGTGTTATGAGTGACACGAGTCCTGCTTTCAAAAATTAATAATAAAATAGTACAATAATATTAACAGTAAAATGTCCAAAAATAAGTTAATGTTTCTGTTATGCTGAATTACAAAATGATATCCTAATATTATTACAATATTATAAAATTATGAGGCTACACTGGAGAATATTAGATATTGGATACAGATAGTTGGATTCTAAAGTTATTATTCTAAAATTGCCCCTGTCTGCTGATATCAATGCTCTGCTGATAATATTCTGCATCCCTATTAAACTTTTTAGGAGCACTCTGTTAATGTTATTGTACTTTATTTACGTATATGTCTGTTTTTGTTCTATCAACATGTTTGTAAAATATCATCAATAATTTAATATTTCATCAAAGATCCACATCTTTGTTCTTGTGATCACAGAAATAATCTTACTGATTTTTCTCATTTTTAATCCTCTAGCTGGATTTTTTGTCTTGTATAAAGTCTGACTGACCAGTGGGTTGACAAGGAACCACCAACAAAAGCAGAATGGATTACAACTGTAAAGGAATTGTATATGGAGAAACTGAACTTTTCCTTCAGCCTTTGTCATGATAAATTCAGTTGCTACTGGTCACTATGGATAACATTTTTGAACATAATATAAATCATCATAAGTCTTATTACTTATGTATAATTTCTGTTTATCTCCCTAACTTTTCTGTGACTAACTCTGTTAGATAGCTTTAGTTAGTGTGTAAAATGCTAAGCAAAGGTCCTACACTGGATGAACACTTCATCAATAAATGAGATGGACTAGTGATGATAGTGACTGGACACTTGAGATAGGAACCACTACTTTAAACAGTACAATAAAATGAACTGTATTCTAGCACCTCTGATGACTGGTCTGTTCTGTTGGAGTTGTTAAAGCAAAGTAAAAAAAAAGCAAAACATAGAAATAAAGTATGAAAAATAATAGCCTGACAGACCATGAGCTCTGTGTTTTTTTCTCATTTAACTCTTACTAACACTACACTGTAAAAAACAACATGTATTTACCAGCTAATTTTTCTCTTATGATTTCACCCTCACTAACACCACACTGTGAAAAACTACATGTATTTGACAGTTCGCTGTTCTCTGAAGTTTCTTTCCATGTGAGCTTACCTGGTGCTGTTGCAGGTGTTAATGTCGCTCCATGTCAACTCGATCACTTCCTGCTGCTCAGGTGCCACACGTGCACGCGCTGAACTCTCAGGAATGCAACAGAGCAGATTTTATATCCACGAAGTGGAAAAGACAAAGAAAGCCGAACAGAAACGACCCTGCTGCGGTCAAACACCGAGAGAGAGTCCCGGAGAGAGCTTCTACTGAGATCAGGATAAAGAGACACCACCACAATGACTACCCAACAACTACACAACAGTCACACAACTACACAAGAACAACTTCACAGCTACACAAAAGACTACTACAACACAATTACACAGCTGTGAGTGCACTAACTCAGACCTACAAGTTTGTCCGATCACTGTAGTTATACTCTGAGTCACATGACCCTCAGACTGACTGAGTGCGGCTCTCTGCCACACCTTCACCTGTCTGAACATGTCTGTGTCACTCTCTCAAATGAGTCTGGTAAAGTCAGGACAGCCCGCAGCCTCAGACCACAGAGTTCACTATGTGACAGAACAGGGGATTTCAAAGATAAATATAAATGTGTTTAAATAACCAATATTGTATTAAAAAGTCTTCTGATAATAAAATAACAATAGTCAAACACTTTTCTGTTAGTTTGGTTTCCGGTTGTCTTCTAGTAAAACAGATATGGTAGTAATTGTTCAATTTTTGTCTTAACACTTGTTTCTTCATTAAAACAATTCTTTCAAATAAACTGACAGTTTTCAACAAACACAAAAGCGCTCAGGCATCAAACAGACGCCTCTAGTGACGTCATTGGGGTCCTTTGACGTCGCCGTGTTTGTTAAATGAAGCTATTTAGTCTGCCAAGTGATACACTCGATCATTTATCGATAGATTCTCTGTAGTTTAATCCAGCCGGGGCAAATGACATTTAAGTGGACTATAGAGGACCTCGAACTGGATCTACACTGGATACTGACACCGGTCTAACCCGGGATAGATCTGTTAATTAGCACGGTTAGCCTCCCGGTACCTGGGATTAGCTAACGGGCTAACAGGCTAATAACAGCAACAGAGCTGTCAGTAAGCAGGTCAGTTAGCTTCCAAATTTATCAGCTAAATGGAGGATAGTGATTAAAGTGCGATGACCTCACTGAGTCTCTCTTCTTTTCTCTATTTAGATATTATATCACTCTGAATATGGCGTATTTATTGTTAACACTGGTGTAACGGTGTAACTAGTAAGTGTGTTAACTGGTGACTCTCAGCCTGTGTCGGTGGCAGGATAAAGGTCCAGAGTAGCCCCTTAATCAATGTCTGTTGTTATAATGTCTAAATAACTCTGGTTATTTCCTAATGAACCAATCAATGAGACAAGCTGCCGTAACTATGACAACCACAGACGCAAGTCATTCATTAACACGGTGGCAGAAATGATAATGATGCGATGCTAAAAATATTCAGACAATATGTTACTTATTTAAAACATTGTGTCTCGTTGATCATTTTCAACATCAATGAAAATCAATTTGATCAGACTATTTTGTGCAAGTGCCACTCAAAAAATAGTAATTAAAGAAATGAAGAACTGTTTGTTGAAAGAAAGAAAACTCAAAATTTTGGAGTTTTAAAGTAATAAAATTACAGATCATGAAGTCGAAAAGAACTAATTGTGTGGACAAAATTCAGAGTAGATGAAGCCATTTTCTTTGAACAGGTACTGCAGTTTAGAGTCTCATTAAGTGATCCTTCCTTCTGGGAGCAATCAATAAGGAAATCCTTGATAATTTAGCCTAGAATCATCACATTATGATTAACATTTAGACTTTAAATAGACAGAGCCAAAAACGGCCTTTCCAACCACTGTTTTCAGTTTGGTTTCTCATGCATTTTTTGACCTTGTGAACTTATTTGATCATTTTTTTGTTTTATTTTTTAAGTCAAACTTTACCCTTTTAAACTTGCCAATTTTGAGTCGGTTCCCTTAGATTTGGTGTAATGATGTCCTCTCTGCCATTTCTGTAGTTTAATAAGCTAATGACATTCACATGCCAATATGGCTGTGTTTACCATCTGTTGTCACGCTGGAAGGAGAGAAACAGAAACAGTTCTAATTTATTTTTCCCCTTTTGTGACCACATGAAAAAAGTAAACAGGACAGAGATTTTTTTCAGGAATGAATTGTGTTTATGAAAAAGTTGACAAAAATTTTTGTTATTAATGTAACTGTAATGTAATGTTATTAAAATTTTAGGATAAACATGTCGGAGTCCAGCGGGCTGATTGAGGTCACTGTGAAGACTTTAGACTCTCAGAGCCGGACCTACAGGGTGTCTGGAGAGGTAACAGGCTCAATACTGCTTCATATAGACCCACCTGCCAGCTTGATGTGCATTCACATGCCATTTTTGTGTTTCCCTCCAGCTGACAGTGACACAGTTTAAAGAGCACATTGCAGCATCGGTGGAGATCAGTGTGGACAAACAGAGACTCATCTACCAAGGCAGAGTGCTGCAGGATGAACGCACGCTTACACAGTACAGTGAGTAACACAACAATACCCAAACATTGACAAAGGAGTGACCTTCATGGACGCAGCAGTCTCCTTCTCTGTCTAAATTATTACCTCTGCCAAGGAGGTTATGTGATCGGCAGCGTTTGTTTGTTTGTTAGCAACATAACTCAAAAAGTTATGGATGGATTTTCATGAAATTTTCAGGAAATGTCAGAAATGGTATATGGAAGAACTGATGAGATTTTGGGAGTGATCCGGATCACCATCTGGATCCAGGAATTTTTTAAAGGATTCTTTACTATTGGGAGATAGGCCTAATGGCGGAGGTCTGCGCTCTTCGAGTGCTTTTCTAGTTAATGCTGTGATAAATTTAAGTTTGTTTTTTGCTGCAAAAGATCATATTTCTATGATGATAAAAGGGTGATTTATTGTGCAGCTCTGGTGCACAGTCATTGAACATGAAGGGTGGAGCAGATAGACTCAAAGGTCCAGAGGATTAAAAACTCAGAGTAGCTTTAACTTGTCCCTGAAGTGAGAAACTACTGAACACTAATCTGTCAGAAATGCTGTCAGAGTAAACATCATGAAATCACTTTGAGATGTTGATAAAATCACTGTTTAAATAACTCTGGTCTGTCTTCTCTGTGTTCACTCTTAAACTACTACTTAAAGACAACCTCAGCCAGGTTTATTTAATATGCTAACAGTGAGGTTAGGAGACTGCTGATTAATTCTGCTGCAAAGTGATTATGATATTTACACAGTATTCAGCTGTGCTGCCATGTGATTATCATGTTTACATTGTGATTTTATTAATCTCTACAAGGGATGTACATAGTAAGCCAGCTAGATTGTTAAATTCGAATATCAAATTAGCTGGCGTGAGATTTATGAGACAGTAAGACTTATTATCTATAAATTGTTAGAAACACAGGCATGAAATCCCAGTCAAAAGCTCTTTTGAAACTGTAATGAAGCCTTCCACCACTAGTAGCTGCTGTAGCTTCAGTTTAGGACTGCAGCCTACCAGTCAGAGCTTTCCCAGGCACTCTGCCAGACGTAAACATGAGAAGCTTTTTTAAAAACTTTATAGGAAAAACATATGTGCAAACAGTGAACTGTGACATAAACATAAATTATGACAAACATGCTCTACCCTTCACTCCAGCAGTTAAGTGCTCATTCTATAATGAAATTCTCATGTTTACACTGTTATGATTTTATGACATGTTGACTGATCAGAGCTGTGAAGAGAAACCTGATCACTACATGATTGTCAGCCTTTCATCCATCCATCCATCCATCAGTATATCCATAAACATCCATACATACATACATACATACATCCTTTCATGAACATCCATCTGTCCATCCATTATATATTTAAAATAACATTGTGACAATAGGATAAATCCTGGTTAATCAAAAAACATACCTCTGTTAATAGTAAAAATATTCAAATGAAATCCCTGTTTTCATCCTTATTTGTGTCTCCTTCAGATGTAGATGGGAAGGTGATCCACCTGGTGGAGCGGGCGCCTCCTCAGGCTCCCATGAATGGCTCAGGGGGGGCGGGGGTTTCTACTGGGGGAGAGGAAGGTGCAGTCAGCAGCGGCAGACATGGCTCCACCTCCTCTCAGCATGCACCACACGACCGTAATGGCAACAGCTACGTGATGCTGGGGACGTTCAACCTGCCCGTCAATATCATGGACCCCCAGCAGATACAGGTGGGAGGGGCCTGGTAACAGCTGATTTAGACTTTAATTATAGTTTAGAAAAGTTAAGTGAAGATTTATTCAGCTAGGAGAACAAAGATAGAGAAATAATACTGGAAATGATTACCTGGTAACAGCTGATTTAGTTTTTACGGTGATTTTAAAAAGTTATGTTTAAATATATTCATTCAATGAAATAAAAACAGCTTCCTCTGACACTAAACCTCCTCCTTGATTCTAGCTGCAGGAGCTACCTCAAACCTGAAATGCTTTTTAACCCTTAACAGACAAGTCCTACAAAGATTTTTGTTTTTCAAAATAATTAAATAAAAAACGCTTTGTTTTTCATCTAAAGCCTAAAACACACCAGCGCTGTCTGACACGAGTCCAAACTGTCACCCCATTATTTTCTATGTACAAACCCACACCAGTTAACCTTGCATAGCAGATGGATACACCCATTTCCATGTTTCTCACTGGCTAATCCATCTTGCAACGCTCCCGTCTGAACCATTTGGGCCCTGTTAGAAAGTGACAGGACCAATCAACATGAGGGGCAGTACTGTCTGGTGTAGTGGAGTTGTGACGTAAGCAAGCAGCAATAAGAGGCCGGTGCAATAATGGCGGAAGACATTAACGTGGATGCTGCTAAAGCACCAGTTTTATCAGAGCTTGACAACATTTCTTCATTAAAAGAAGAACAAAGAACAGCAGTGAGTTGTTTTATTTTCAAAAACGACAGAAGTCACGTACTGACATGTCTGCAGTTGCCATGGTTCGCGTTATGCAGTTCCCTATGGAGTTTAGTCCTCTGTGGGGATGCAGCTTGATAGCGACAACGTCACGCGTTTGTTGCTCTGATTGGCCCGTAAAGATGTGACAGACAGAACGTTCATCCAATCACCCTCTGAGTTTTCTTTTCAAAGGCTCTGCTCTTCCCCAAACGCTGTGTATGAGTGGTTTTCCAGATGGACATGTGAAACAAATCCATCTGGCGTGCCAGTTTACACACCAGTGGTTGCCAGGCATGCCAGGACTGGCCATGCTGCAGCAGTTTACCCCACTTCTCCATCTCAGCATGGTGATCTGTGGCTGGTGAAGTGTTTTCCTGAGAGAACAGCTGTTTTGTCCATCTGGGCTGCCTTAGTAGTAGTAGCTCTGTTTGAGAGCAGAGAAGAAGAAATTTAGCAACATCTTTTGTTTTAGGTGTAGACTAGATGGGGGGCCTTGACTGCTGGTGAAATACCACTCTTCTTATTGCTTTTGGTACCTGGTGTGGTGAGGAGGCGAGCCCAGAGCGGGCTCTCACTCTGGTAGCAAGCGCCTGGCCCTGCAGTGGCTGATGGGAGTTTGACTGGTGACATGCTGCTGTCGGTGTGTGCTAGAGGAAAGACTTGAGACACATTGAATAAAAAGCCATGCCGCTGTGGCGCTGGTGTTTTGGGCTTTAGTTTTTTTTGGGTTATGATCAAAAGAATCAGAGAATGTAACTCTGATGATGTAAAATTCTTTTTTGTTTATGTCTGACCTGCTGCAGGTGGAAAAAGAGTGTTATACCAGTTTTCCATTCTTTGATCTTCCTTTTTATATCAGAATGCAAAAAGGATTTTTTTTTTTGAAAATGAAAAATGAGAAATCAGAAACATTTTATTTTATGTGTTTTGATTCTTAGTCTAATACGAACTCAATCAAATAGCCAAGGGCAGGGTTTTTTTTCAGTGTTTTGTTTTCCTTTTTTGAAACCATTATCAGGAAACAGCTTGTTTTTTAATTTTGGATTTCTCTTTTAAAATTAGAAATATATCGTCCATAAATACACTGATGGTTGTGGGTTCAGTTCCTGTCTCTTACAGTCACATGAAGATGTGTTTTGCTTCACACTTAACTCCAGTCTGCTGCCACTACTGCATCAGTGGTGTATACATATGTATTAATGGGATTAGTTAATACTGATGGGCACTCTCCACAACAGCCATCTGTGTATGAATGTGGAGTGAATGGATGTGAATGGGTAGGTGTGAGCTGTGGGGTAAAAGCTCTTTGAGTAGTCAGATGACTTGAAATTAAAAATACAAGCTCATGTCTATTTATAATGTATTGTAATGTTTTGTACCCTTGTTGTCCAATTTTTCTATGGTTGTACTTGCTGAAGAACACGTTTCCCCTAGGGGACTATGAAGTTAGGATGAAGCTGACAGCTTCACTGTGTTTTTATCTGTATATATGCATATTTATGTGTATTATTGTGTTTTTTATGTATTTATGTGTGTTGTGTTTAGATGTCAGTGCAGCAGATGATGTCTGGAGTTGGTGACTCCGGTAGAAACAGCAGAGTGAGCAGCAGCTCTGGGGTATAACACGTCACTAATGTCTCTACTTTAAAAACATCCAAACTGCTGCTAACCTGGTTTGTGTCTTTAGGGTAACAGCTCAGTGGACGTGCAGATCAATGTGGACACTGCGGTGCAGAGCGACTCCAGGATGAGGCTGCAGCTGGCTGAAAACCTGCTGAGAGACGCCTGCTGTCTGATCCACAGACTGGAGGTATGCAGACATGGACACAAGAGCCATGTGTGTTTATCAAACACAGAGCACAAATGAGCCTTTTGTAGCACTACATTTCCCATCATGCTTTGGCTGGTATTACTGGGCCTGTGTGCAGTTAGGGCCTGTGTCCACAGCCAATGTTTTTAGCCCTAGCCGCACTCATTTTCGATATAAAGTCAGTGTAGTCCATCGTTCTCAACACACCTGAGGAAAAAACACAGATGAGTGCTCTCAGTTGAAAACTGTTTTGAAACAGATTTGCATCCGTCATTGTCACTTCTCCTTCACTGGCCAATCAAAGTGGAGAAGAAGCAGGACTTCTGATAATCGCAGAAAGGAGACTAATCCGACTGGTCTTTTACAGAGTACGTTTTCAGGTCTACAGCTGCTAATGTCAGGAAAGCATTCATTTTTATTGTTTTTATGTTTTGAGTATAGAAATATGAAGCACACAGCTATTTTAAAACATTAGGGATTCTGCAGAGGAACGCAGGAGTCAGCTTTTGTAATCTAGCTAAAATTAACACTGGTGAGAAGAGCTCTGAAAAAATGTCGGCTGCAGACACAGACCCTGGTGCTGCAGTGGATGGCGTAAAGGGTTGAATATGATAATACTAACGATAAATTATAGATTCTGTTATAATGTCCGTTTTCTCTGTGGTGTTTTCATGTCTTGTAGGGAGTTTCCAGTGATTTACAGCCAGAGGCCCCTTCCTCTGATGGAGGAGCTGCAGCATCACACCTCATGGACTCCAGCCCTGCTCCATCCACGTCCACATCCACATCCACATCCACCCAGACAGAGGGAGCAGCAGGAAGCAGCAGCAGTGGGGGACTCAGGTCAGTCACTGGGTCTTTCCTAAAATCATGTTGTAATTTTAAAATTTTAGAACTGTGACAACCCTAGAATAGGGTGACTGTGAATCCTGACTTACCCGGGACCAACCCCTTTTCAGTCTCTGTGTCCCATGTCCCTACAAAAGTCTGTAAAATGCTAATATGACCCACTTTTCAACAACCGCCGTCCTGATTTTAGCCAATATAAACACCAAAACAATGCACTATGCCTACTACACTTTCTCTGAACTTGTCTGTCAATCAATGTTTTTGCTAGAGCAGTTAATATTTAGTCTTATGTACTGCACATCAATGCTCATTCTTGATTTGTCGGTACATGTGCCAATCAATCACGGTATGCTGACCAGGCCTGCTGCATAATGTCAGGTAGGCTAGCTGTAAAAGAAGTCGGTGTTCTTCTCTGAGCTCTAGGGGAGGAAACACTTTCCTTAAAAAGTAAGGGATAATAAATATGCTGCGTTTAAACACTTCAAGTGTCTATTAATTTCAGTATATTCATACAGACAATGTCATTTTAAAACAAGCAAGAAACAATGGGTGTAAGCTGGAAGTAGCCCTGTTAGACCTACCTTAGCGTGGGAAAAGCTTGTGATATCTAACTTAAAAAGACAGATCAGAAGGGGAAATTTTGTTGAGAATCACAAATTATACAGTAAGGACAGATTACAAGGTAGAAGGTTTAAAATTGTTGTTTTTTTCCTCTGTATTTTTTACCTGTTGCAGGTGTTGTGAAAAAAAGAATGTTACACCACCAGTGTAATGTTTTTTGACTTCTTTTTTTGAGTGAACACAAAACCAAGATGAAAAAAAATCTGTTTTTCATTAAATTGTTTCTCTTGGGAAACAAGAAACAGAAAACAAATAACTCTTCATATTTTGATTCCCAGTGTAATCTGACTTGCCTGAAAGGGCCAAGGGCAGGTTTTTCCATGTTTTGCTTTCCTGCTTTTCTACAGTAATTTTGAAACAGCTTGTTTCTTGATTTTGGATTTCTAATTTGGAATTAAAAATCCATTTGATGTACAATACACCAACCTTCCCTGATCATGTTTTCTATGCTTCACGAGGATTCTAAATGTTTAATATTTGTATGTCTTTATACTAAAATGATACAGTACAGCATGTTTTTAATGATTTGTTGTATCATTAAGAACCAAAGCAGAAACCTTTTAGTACCACAGTGTTGCCAACGTATTTGTCCAATTAAAAAATAACTACTATGTTTGTTGTCAGCCACCCAAGTCCTGCAGAGTTCGTGGAGGTGTTGTCTGAGGTGAGGAGGGTGGAGGAGAGGTTACGACCATTCATCGAGAGAACGCACACCATCCTTGGAGCAGCAACATCTGCCGACTACAACAACAATGTAAAAAAACACACAAACTCTGCGGTGCTTAACTACAATGGCAATAATGATAACAATTATGATGCTGTAAATCGGGGCCCTTGATTCAGTAAATATCACAACGCAGCAGGTCTTGTTCACACTCTCTCTCTGTTCATATGATCATATGAGTATCATGAGTTCATACTCTCTCTTCATGCGTTCATGTCTTCATATGTTTACATGTTCTCTCCGTGTTCCCGCTCAGACCCAGGAGAGGGAGGAGGATCAGCGTATTCTGAACCTGGTTGCAGATGCTCTTCGTTTACTTGGTAACACCTTAGTTGTCCTTGGCGACCTACGCTGTAACCTGGCAAGCTCTCCTCCTCGTCACCTCTATGTGGTCCGACCCATCACCCACTACCCTCCCCAGGTGCTACTCCAGACGGGACTGCCCCACGTCCCCCTCCCTGTATGTTTACAGCTGGATTTTGTTCAGATATTGGATTATATTTTATAAAGTTTTAAAGATGATTATGATCAGATATTAGATCATATTCAAAAACATTTTAATGATTTGACATTAAATTTATTGACCCAAACAGATGAAACAGTAAATAATCAACCTCATGATCCGTCTGTCTGTAGCAGATTAATTTAGGTACAACCGTCACCATGTCATCCAATGGGAGACAGGCAGCTGAAGCACTGCCCTCTCAGGCCTCAAGCCATCCAGATCAGCAGACTGCGGGCCTGGCCCCACCTCCACCCTCCAGTGGGACCAATCCTCAACCAGGAGCAGGAGGACCGCGAGTGATTCGGATCACCCACCAGACCATGGAGCCTGTGGTGATGATGCAGATGAACATTGACGGTACATCTTAGAATGCTTAACTTAGAATTAATCGATAAATGAGGCACCAACAGTACCTTTTTGAACACTTTATTCAGAATTAATCACTAAAGGAAGTAAAGGAGAGAAGGGACAGGAAGGAGGATCAGTGGAATGAGGCTCTGTTTATTTATTGTCTAAGGAGACAGAATCATCTGTGAGGAATTTATTTGTACAATGTGTCATGAGTTAAAGAACTTTGTATGAAGCATCACTGAATTTGGTATTTCTGTCTGTGTTTTTTGTCTACTAGGTGAGTCAGCTGCTTCATCTCAGGTTGCAGGTAACTCTCAGACAGGTGAGTCCTTTCCTACACACAGTAGCCTGTATCACAGCTCTGAAATGAAATTCAACTGTCTTTAACCTTCACACAATAGTACTGATTCTGCCACAGTGTGATATCTGCTTCCATGTCCATTAATGACTGTTGATTTAGGGAGCTGGAAGTATTCAGTCAAGCACATCATCAAGCAGCTCCCTCTGGTGTTGAAAAATGATGTCAGTACTGAGTTTAAAAAGCTGCAGTTCCTCTTGTGTCCACTTGAGGCTTTGTTTGAATAAGCAGAAGTCCCATACACCCCACTGTTCAAATGCTGATTTTTACAGGAGAGATAAACATGTTTACAGCCTGGTGATAACTTTTCTGTTTTAACTGGCTTGTAGTCATATCAGCCCTCCCTCCATTGGCTCTGCCCTTTTACAAGGTTCATAGAGGTGCTTGAAATCCTTCAAAAATGCTTTAACTTTTATTTTGTGTTTCAAAGATTTTGAAATGTACTTAGATTTTGGATATAGTGCTTGAAGTGTAATTGTGTCTCAAGTAAAGATAGTTAGACATCTGACTGAACAATTCTGAATATCAAACAATAACCCTAAGGTATTAGTTGTGTTTTCATAAATCATCATGTTCACAAATTCATTAAGAAGTTATTAAAATTTATTAGTTTTAGGTTAAATGTTTTCTGTCAACTCAGCTATGATTTTTTTGATTAGTTCATCCATCTCCATCCATCCATCTCTAGACTGCTCAAACCACACTTAAAGTTGCTTTTTTAACCTAAAATCTGTTAAATGTTTAATGTGTTTCAACCATAAATGACATACATAAGTGTGTTTGTATCAATGAATAATTAACCACAGCTGTCAGGTGCTGGAGACATGCCTTGAAAAGTCTTGTAAAGTGCTTGAATTTGAGCCTGAAAATGGTGTATGAACCCTGCCCAACCCATCCCCAAGGTCTACCCCCGGAGTTCATGCAGGCCATCGTTCACCAGATTTCCCAGCAGGCCGCTGTGATGGCTGCTGCAGCCTCGGGTGGGCCTGCCCCACAGGTCACATCTGGATCAGAACCTGGTTCTGAAGGGCCTGCCCCCCAACAGCCCCCACACCCCACTCAGGCAAGGGTGGTCATCACCAGACCCTCCTTCTCACCCCGTGTCCCCCCGCCCCCTGGATCAAGAGGAACCACCATCAACGTCAGAGCCACAGTGCCTCCTACTGGACAGGTAAATGTTATTATGAATGATCTGACAGTTTTATCATTGATCATTATTTAGTATAACATCTACGTCAGAGCCACACCGCCCCTACTGTCAGGTAACCAGAGACTGCCCTCCTGCCGTTAGAGACTAACATTCAAGATGCTGCCTGTTTATATCCTTATCACTGTTACCATGTTTGCCTGTAATTAAAGTAGTTTTGTTTTTTTATTGTTCATGATCAGGCTCCTCATCTTCCTCCAGCCTCGCTAACTCAGATGATCAGTGGTCTGGTTGGACAGCTGCTGACTCCAAGTCACACAGGTGAATGTTCACTCATGGATACAGTGAAGGCTCACTGATGCTCCCCTCATGAATAAAAATAGCTCCCTATGTCCATCAACAATTAATTATTTCTGCATACTGTCTAAATTGCACAAAACATCGGCAACGTTTGTGTATTAAAAAACTTAAATACAGTAGATAGATTCTCATATTTTCAACTAAAAGCTGTCCAAGTACAGAGAATTTATCAGTGAGTAGAGCTGTAAAGTTGACTCTAAACATCTGTCACTTAAAAAACTCATCATACCCATGAAGCTATAATATTTCATCTCTCTATCATTATTAAAACACATACAGTACATACCAACAATCTTTCCCTTATGTTTACTGTTGTTTGTTGGCCTTGCTCCTCACAAGTTCCACCCACTTTTCCAAAAGTTGCCAACTGCAGCCTAAGGTTTGGCAAAATTTAAGGGATAAAGCCAACTCAACATAAACCCAACTTCCCCAGTTTCATGAACATTCCACCATCTGCCTTTGATGATAGCCTTTGAAATAAGCTTTGTAAAGATGATATCAAAACTAATAAATATTCCATCCTTTAAAGATGATATCACCCTTTAAGGTCTTTAATGGGCTTTAGAAAGACAATGTCATCAAAGCATATGAATATTACATCTTCAAACCAACTACATTCACACCTCCACCTACTATATCAGACTGTATACATACAGAAGTGAGCTCCAATAGAACATTGTCACTGATGTGAAACCCCCCATACAGTTCCCTGTCCTTTTTCTCTGCTTCCTGCAGGAGATCACCTCTCCTCCTCTTCATCCTCTGACTCCTCCTCTTCATCCCCTCCCCCCACTACTAACGCCTCCTCCCTGCAGCCAGCAGAGGATGCTGCAGAGGGGAACCTGGCTCAGCTCCTGGGCTCTCTGCTGGGGGGACAAGGAGGGGGAGGGGGTGTCCCATCATCAGGACCGGCCCCCTCCATCACTATGACTCTGCCAGGAGGGATGGGCTACAGCCAGGTGAGTCCAGAGAGAAGGGGGCAGACTTGTGAAGGGTCAGCGTCAGGGTTAAGATGTTTAAATGTTGGGGACTTCTGATTCCATTGGTCTACAAATAAAGTTATCTGCTATTTTAATGATCAATAGTAATCAATAGTATCTATAAATACTTAATAGAGATAATAAAACACATAATGGTATATCCTGTAACAGCAGCAATCCCACCTAACAATTTTCCACATTTACATAAAAACCTGGAGTGTAGGAGAGCAACCCATCAAAAATAAAAAGGCCAAAAACTAAATTGCAAAAAGCTAGGACTGTCAAGATGAATCACCTTGACTGTGATTGATTGAGGTGCATAGTTACTAATGTTTAAAAAAAAAAGGGTGGTAGATTAGAGATCAGCGGTGGCAACACAATTAAACTCTATTGCGATGCATTTTGTTCTTCCAAAAAAAACAAACAAAAACATGTTGTTGCTTTCTTTTTATATTCTCAAGGACAACAAGGCATAAAAGAAGAGCTATGTATTTTTGAGCTAAAAAATAGAAAAGATTATAGTGGTAAAATGTTTAATATGTTTCTACTGACTTTAGTCCTACTAACTTTTATTGGATTGCGTTGTGACAGCAGGCGTTGTAGTCTGCCTGTTAACAGATGTCTCACTCATTTGCTAATGTTTTAACATGAAGGTTTAACAGATTTAAGAGACAATAGATTTTATATTTCTATAATCCTTCTTTCCTCCATTATTTCCTGTTAGCCGCCTGTCTCCACCCCTGTGGCCCCACCCTCTCAGCCTGTAGGTCCTGCCCCCCCTCAGCCAGTTAGTGGTGGAGAGTCTCTTAGCCCAGAGCTGTTCACAGGCATCGTTCAGGGTGTCCTGTCCACCATGATGAGCTCTCTGGGTGCTCAGCAGGGGGGAGGAGAAAGCATCGCCCAGTTTATCCAGAGACTGTCCCAGACCAGCAATCTGTTCAGCCCAGGCTCTGGGGACGCTGTGGGTGAGTCACGAAAATGGCATCTCGTAAATACACCTGGTACAGAAACACGGTACCTACCAACACATCTGAGTTTACTTCATAGCTACCACCTAAAACAGAATGCCTTCAACAAAGCTGTGGAAACTGTGTTTACTTTAGCCGGATGGCAGACTCACCCCCCCCTCACAACATACAATGTGCAACAATTACAAAAGGATGCTGTTACAACAGAGGATACACACCACTAAGCAGCTCATATGCCAAGATAAACAAAATGAAACCATGCAGATTATTTATGGTGCTGATTTTAAGTTAGTCCTGAGCTCTCTGGTATCCTCCATTGACATACAACACGTAGGGTTGTACATCAACAACGGTGCTAGCAACACTGCCAGCTGTACAGGTTAAACAAATATATTTGATGTACTGATGTTCTGCATGTCTATGTCTTGATCAGGGTTCTTCGGTGATCTGCTGTCCCTAGTGTGTCAGAGGTTCTCCATGGTGGACATGGTTCTGCTGCTGCATGGGAACGCTCAGCCACTGACCCGCATCCAACCGGACCTCCGAGAGTTCTTCACTGAGCACTACCTGCAGGGCAGAGCACCCACTGACACTAACATTGCTGTATGTATACAAAATAAACACAATAGAGACAGACTTTACTGTACGTATACACAATTGAGACCAACAACAGACCAACAAATGTTCTTGATCTCAGAAATGAACAATATCTAATACATCAGAGGTGTGAAGGAGAGGCATGAATCCTTCAAATTAATTAAAACTTCTGAACAGAAATGTTTCTGATGTTTTTGCTGACCTTTTATAAAAATGTTCAGGCAGCGGCTGAAGAGCTAATCAACGGACTGGAAGAGTACATCAGCGACAGCTTTGTAAGGGCACACAACATTACATCACCACATCAACAACATGTTCACAACAATACATCACCACATCAATAACATATTCACAACAGTACATCAACACATAAACAACATAACAATTACACAACAGGCTGATATTAACAGCGGATATCAGGCAATATTTACAGAACCTATAGACTGGTGTCTACTGTCCTTACACACCAATGTTTACAACTGGTATAGGGAAATATATGTAATATATATGCACCTATGCAGTTTTAGTTGTGTTTGTTTGGCACAGGCATCTGCTTTTAAAAGTGCAGTGTTTCTGGGAATGCATAGCATTTCTTTTAAAAAAGTATGTGATTTCATCTGTTGAGCATTTGTCCCTCTCAGCTACCATTTAATATGCAAAATAAAACACATGCTGTAAAAAAGTAAACATCAGTAAAAACAATGATGTAACACTGTCTGCTTTTCTCAACGTAATGCAGCCCTAATACGCTCACACTGTGTGTGTCTGTGTGTAGTCGTCGGTGACGGTCAGAGACGGCGTGGACATCGTTCAGACAAACTTGTCCTTCCTTCGGCTGAAGTTCACTCAGATGGCGGCTCACATCCTGCACTGCTCAGGTGAGATCATAAACGCAGGATCACCTGCTGATTTCAGCCTCTGTTTCGGACTTAATCAAAGTGTTCAATAAGGGTTTAAATATCTACTTTCAAAAAAGTTCTAAGGCATGCACAGCCCATAGAGTTGAGTACTGGGTGCTGAACCAAAAAAAATGAATCTTGCCTTAAATATCTACTTTACCTTCAGTCAACGCTGGTCAAAGGCTCAAGGATCATTTTGATCAAAATCAATGAGATTATGAGCATTTTTGCCCCTAACCTGTCAGGTTCAGTTTAAATGAACTGAAGTTTGTTTTATAAAGTTTGTCTGCACTGATGCTCACTGCTGTCAATCAACCCCTGAAGTGACAGCTGTCAATCAACTCCTTGTGTGACACTTGTCAGTCAACCCCTGGATTGACAGCTGTCAATCAGACCCTGGTGTGACAGCTGTCAATTAGTCCTGTTGTGACAATTGTCATTCAACTCCTGGTGTGACAGCTGTCAATCAGTCCTGTTGTGACAACTGTTAATCAACCCCTGGATTGACAGCTGTCAATCAGACCCTAGTGCTGTATTATAATTATTATACATAATAACAGAAGCTGTGATTGTTTTTTTCTTTGTGCAGATGAGACATTCGGGCCCCGCCTCCTGTTGCTGTGTACTCAGGGTCTGTTTGAGTGTTTGGCTCTGAACCTGTTCTGTCTGAGAGGAGAGCAGAGAGCTCTGACAGCCGTCATCAACCATCGAATTGTCAGTATACAACCATAGACCTCGTATTATATATAGTAAAACACAACAGTTCTTTCTTTTGGTAGGTTGGGTTAGCAGCTTGTCAACACAGTTCTCAGCCAATCACATGGCAGCTCTGACCTTTAGCACACTCTCTTCACCATGTCTACATGCATTGGCTTCTCTCATTTGATTGGCTGATGTTTGTGTTAATGAGCAGTTGATCAGGTGTACCTAATGAAGTGATCAGTTAGTGTATATGAATTATATATTCTCTTATATATGTATACTGCACATACAGACACATAAACAATCACATCTTCAGCATACAGCCAACATACAAACATAGAAATCTCAGTGATGAAATTAAAGCTAACCTAGCTTATTGTATTTACTACTTCAAAGTGTCTCTTTTAATGTGTTCTTAATGTGTGCATTAAAAGAGGAGGATGTCTGCTGAGGTGAACCCCAGTCTGGTGAACTGGCTCACCAGTATGATGTCCATGAGACTCCATGTGATTTTGGATCATAACCCGGTCACCGAAGAACACATCCAGCGCTACGTTATCTACACACAGGTGATTAACATCACCCTATTCAAGCACACCAACCAGGCTAAGCATTTAACGATAACACCAGGAAATTGGACCAAATAAGGAAATAACAGACCTTCTCTTTGTGTTTCAGGTGAACCAGAGGACAGAAGCCGAGGTTGACGCCGCCTCACACAGTCCCAATATGGAGGTGGGTCTATGGTCTTTCTAGGACTTTCTCTAAAGGATTATTCACATACATGATATTGGCACAACTGTGATATTTCATTTTCACTATGAACATAATTGACATGTAAAGAGGGGGCAAAGTGATCCCCTCACATCTGCTTCAGAGGTAGTAACAGAGGTGAGACAGAATCACGGTTAAGGCACTGTGCATGTCTGACTCAAACCTCTTTTTCACCAGCCTGTGTTTCAGAGCTGTTTCAGGGCCAGGGCTTATCATCTAGAAGTTCTTTGTTTTCTATCGCCACCCAAAAAAGGACAGAAAAGACGTGTCTAGCATGGTATCAACTTTTAACTGGTCCAGGAGAAAGACCCATGGGGCTTTTCCATTGCATGGCACAGCTTGGCTCTACTTGGTTTGACTCGGCGTGGCACCGCAACTGAGCTACCCATTTGAGGGTGCATCTAGAACTGATGATGCAGTGTTTTGAGCCCTCCTCAATCTCATCCACAGTCTGATCTACACACTGTCTGATCTGATTAACCTTACATTGTTTTAAAGCAACATCATACTGTAGACCACCAGCGCTGCACACCATTCATTTCCCATCCTCTGTCTCTCTCTCTCTCTCTCTCCTTCTGCAAACAATAAACAAACAATAATTCACCCTTATCACCAAAAAGAGAGAATTTTCCTGCATGTTAGTTAAAGAACAGTCTTCTGGTCATTGATTTATGGGTCACTAGATTGCAGAAAATGAACACATTTTACTTAGGAGCCTGTGTCCTTACTGAGGATGTGTTTATTATTTACCCTGTGACCACTTTAATAGACAGACAAAATGATGTTAAATATTTTACCCCCTACAGATGGAAGAGAGTGTGCCTGTAGCTGCCCCACCCACAGAGAATGGAGGAGACAGAGGAGTAGCTCCAGCAGATTGTCAGCATTCTGCAACAACCCAGGATGGGGAGGAAGATGGGGAGGGGAACACTGAGGTGGAGACATGGGCTGCTGCTGTCCCACCGGTTAGATGCTTCCACGTATATAAATACACTAATACACAATCATATACACACTTACACGCAATCATATTTTTAGTAACTTGTGTTTTTAATGTGTAATAACACTGTTATAAGTCATGTTTTATTGTGTAATACCATTCATTATTTATAGTAGTCCTGTGTTATAACTTGTGTTTTTATCTTTTTCAGGAGTGGGTTCCCATCATCAGACATGATATGCTATCTCAGAGGAAGATTAAAGCCCAGCCCCCGCTCTCTGACGCCTACCTGCATGGCATGCCGGCCAAGAGGAGGAAGGTGAGACCCATGAACACAATCACACTGTGACACCAAGTCCTGACTGCTGATTTGAACATTTAGTTGTTTTTAGTGGCCGCTTTCACATGAGGGCCAGGGGCCAATCTGTGTCAGTTGGCCCCAAAGTTTGATTAATTGCATCAGCATGATTTCAAATTTACTTTACTCTGGCATCGTGCCTGATTACCACATTCTCATCAGGAGGAATGATGTTCTTATCAGTGAGTATAGTTTGAAGTCAGCTCTAATCATCTCCTGATCTCCTGTCCTACTGGTGTATCTCTGTGGAATGGCCCGTTTCATTGGTTGTCTCTGTTTTTCTCCTCAGACGAGTCAAAGTGACGGTCCTCGGCTGTCTCTGTCTGACGCTGTAAGTCGAGCGGCTAGAGCTGCTGGGGTCCTTCCTGTCACCCCACCACATAGCCTGCAGGGGGAGCTGGAGACCCCTGAGCTGCAAGATGAGTATACCAGACAGGTACAGTACTCCAACAGCTGTCCTTCCCAGCCATCTATATATATATATATATATATATATATATAGGAGAGAGAGAGAGAGAGAGAGAGATAGAGGTCAGTGTACATAATGTCACATGAAGCAAGGGTCATTGACATGAAGCAAGGGTCATTGGATATCACTGGGTCATTTTGTACATGCACTCCTGCATAGTTTTTCCTCATGTCTAACAGTGTAAACCAGTCTGTCTGACAGAATCAGCTGTTTGAAGCTGTCTCCTAGCTTTACATTTACATCAGTGTTTCCGAGCACACTGAAAAAGTAGAGCAGCTCTTATTTAAACTATCAGTCTAAGCCAACATCATCAAATCTATATCTGAGACTTGATCTGATTCACTGATCAACACACGGGGAACTGTTCATCAGACATCATCCTAGTAATGGAACAGAAAGAGTCATGATGACAACATTTAATAATAAATCTTTCTCCTGTAGGTGAAAAGCGATATCAGCGAGAGAGTCAAAGATGATCCAGACTACAACTCCCAGAGGTTTCCAAACACACACCGCCTGTTCTCCGCGGACGACTCGTAGTCCTCCACAGAGCTAAAACATCCCATAATAACCCTGTGAGAGCAGCAGATGGCAGCGCTGACCATGATGGACTCAGAGGAGCGATCTGAAACGATCAAACATCTGCAGATTTAATCTGACCATCATGAATCCTCTGAGGATCTGCTCCACAAAGACCACCAAAATGCCACAAGGGGGCATTTACTCCTCACATTAACATCCAAGTCACTTTAGTCTGTGTCCACTCTAGCTAATAAATCTTGTGGGGTTGGGGTTAGACTGAAAAAAACTGGAGGCCTAGAATGGCCTGGATGCAAAAGGATGAGATCATGTCATCCTTTGAGGATTACATCCTTTAAAAGAAAAAGACTTTAATGGATGACATCTCCTTCAAAGGCAGAGGACAGAATGTTGGTTAAGCTGGGGAAGTTGGTGGTTTTCCCCCTCCATTTTTGCCACATAGTAGGCCAAACTTTATGGAAAAATTGCCAACAAAGGAGAGTCAACATAAGGGGCTAGCAGTGGCTCTTCAACAGCTTTTCTCCCTCATTAGCATTAAGCATTAAGGTCGGTATCTCATTACTTAACTCTAATATATGTTAATGGGAGGTGCTAACGACCCAAAGGGGTCAAAAGAGAGAATGAAGGATCCTCATAGAACAAAAAAAAACATAGTCCTTAAGTTGTATTAAATCAAATCAAATGTGGTGAAGAAAATTGGGAAACACAGTGGGAATAAAAGTGAATAGAAAGTGTTTTTGACACAATCAGCTTCTATTACATGCTGAAGTTGAATTGTAAAATATTTATTATATTTTATATTGTTAACGGTCAACAGTGATTGCTCCTTTTTTCTGCCACCTTGGTTCCTGAATCAAATTTCCCTGTCCAAGTCCTCCATTGACATTTCAGAAAATCATGAAATCAACATGTTTGATCCTAGAATCAAGCCAATCAGCTCTCTGATTACCCCTGACAATAAAACACTAGATTCAGAATAATAACAGAATTGGCAAAGGAAGAAAAAAAAACAAAGGGACAAAACTGTAGACATTGATTTTAGTGGAAGTGAAGGACCTACACATCCAACAACCCATTGTGATTCCCTTTATTCATAGCTAAACATAGCTTTACAAACTTAAAAAGTCAACCAGACCTTCTCTCTAGATTTACTGTAATGTTTTTATTGTTTATGATGTTGGCATATGTTGTCGTCTGTGTATATATTGTGTATGTATATTTTGTATATAATGTATATAGTCATAAACAGCGATAACTGAAGTACGTAAGTGTTTTAAACATTACCATGGTAACAGCAGGCTCCACCAATCGTAGACAACGCTGTGAAACTCTAAAGTAGTGTAATTCTTTTCCCTGAGGATGTGAATAGGTCGTGTTTTAACTTCTAAGTTAACTTAACTTTTAAGAATAGATGGATTGTCCAGATTCATGTCTGTCATCAGGTGGATCAATCTCCCAAAGCTTCAAGCTGACACGCTTGTTCCCAATCAGAGAATGACCGGACCAATCAGCATCATTTGAGGGGTAAAGGCGGTAACTATGGGCATGGTTTAGTTGAAGTGACTCCAAGCCTGTTAACAATGTCAACTGGTGAAGAAATTAGTATAAATGCAGCTATAGCAGCAGTTTGACCACATTTCTTTCATTACGGTGTACAGGTGACATGTACAGGTTCTTCATGCTCAACACCTATGCCGCACCCGCCAGTGCCCGCCAGGTCAACTGCAGGGCCACCATTCACTGATGATTCACCCCCTACTCAGTAAAGGGCTGTCCACACGGAGACAAGTTTTGGAGTATCAGTGTAAGTATTTTATCATATCCGTGTTTCATCCCCAAATCCACCTGATTTGGGGTCCAAAAACGCTTCTTTTTAAAACCGGATCCCAGAGTTAACAAATCTGTATATGCAGCCTGTTATATCTCTGTGTGCACAACCAGTGGACTATAATGCATCTTTTAGGAAAAATGCATTATAGCCCACTTAACCTGCATGCGTCAGCCCAGCCAAAAACAATAGTAATGGCAAATTACATGATGGTGTTTGTGCTGCAGAAGCTACTGAGCTCATTATGGCTCTGACAGCAAAATCCTCTGCTCCTCTAATACCACTGTGATCAACAAATGGTCATGGAGAACAACATACGCCGCATGTTCTTAGCTTCACCACAGAGTACAACCAGAAGTGCAGCCAGGAGAAAGTTTTAGGTAAGAGAAAAGTTTGTGCGCTTGCTCCATAATCTTCCTTTGTTTCAGGTGCATTGCTGTGGTAGCATTACAGGGCCAGACATATATACTATAGCGTTTTCAGTCATTTATAATTGTTTTGTGATTTTTAATAGTTTCCGTCTCCGTGTTGACAGGGCCTCAGTCTCTCTGTAGGGGGGCAGTGGCCCGATGGGGAAGTCTGTCACCCTCTCCACGCCATCTTTCTTTCCATCATGGCCATAACCAAAAGCTTGATTTCTCTGCCTCTTCTGCCAGCTCTTTGGTGACCCTCTGTAGCTTCCCCTCAGACATTCTCACCGTGAGCAGAAGTTGAATGGTCGATTTCTCAAGCAAACCCCTGTATCCAGCTTCCACTGGATGGACTCATGCTGACCAGTTGGGCCTCCTCAGTGGTGGTGCATGCCTGCTTCATCATGTTTTGAATGTGACAGAACATTCCTCCAATAACCCTCTGTGTTTTATTTTGAAAGGTACTGTCTTTCCGAAAACCACTTATAGGGTGTTTGTCAGATGTATGTGAAATTTATCCCATGATGCCATGTAGATGTGACCAAACTGGGTGGATAGCAGACAAACTCGTGTCGTCTACAGGAGCATGTACCTTGGGTTCACTCTCAGGTAGCACATGGTTAGTCTACCTTGGGTGGTTATGACATCATGGCAAATAATCAGATCCACTCTGGAGAATATGAACAGGAGTTTTACTATGGGACATCACTGCTGGGCTTGTTGATGTTATTGTTTTATGCAGATAAATGTTCAAATATTACAGTGAAAATAAAAGTGAAGGACAATAACATTGTAGCAATCTAAATCTTAGCAGAGTCTCAGTATTTTATATGAATGATAAATGACAATGTGATCTAATTTTTAGAAATAGTTTAAAGGTCCATAATATGGTCAGATATGTGAAAATGTTTATCTTACTTAATCATACTATCATACCAAGTTGACATGTTCAGAAAAAAGTCAGGTTAATCTGTAAAATGGAAATAAATAAATCATGAACATCAAACTTTGATCTTTTTCTAATTTTATCTTTGTTCTCATGTTTTTATGGTGGTTACATGAACAGCTGGTTTAGTTTAAAAAGGAAAAAAATGAAAAAGATAAATGTAAGATTATCACAGAAAAACAATAGTAACCTGTTCATTTTCTACAATTGGATTGTTTTTTTCAGTTTTCTAAAAGAAGTAATTTTATTCTTATAATAAAATGCCTTGTCACACACAAACTAGGAACTACTTTAAATTCTATGACAAACTTCTGCCATGATTCTTATGTATAGTTCACATTATCAACTCAAAAATAGTGATAAAATATGATTTATATTAATGTCTCATAAAATAGTATAGGTATGTTGTACCTTTTTGGTTAATATCTTCATTGAAATTGTACAGTCATAAATGCCCATGGCCTAATGCTATGCTACATTGATGCTGTTATTCATGCAGAAGGAGGCCTGACAAAGTACTGAGTTAATAAATTAACAGACTTTTCAGCTGGACATTTGTGTTTTATAAATCCTTGTTTTTTAAATTGGTCTCTTGGCTTTATATTTATTTTATCATACTTAATCAGATTTTTATCAGCTGTGAGCTGTTATCATAAGGGTTAAAAGAAAGAAAAGGCTGGATATATTTCACTGTATGTAAAATTAATCTATAATATATGTAAGTTAATTTTTCAATCATCCATCCATCTTCTGTTGATTTTGCCGGGTCAGGGTATCAGCAGTCTCAGGAAGTTATCCAAGCAGCTCAACTGTGTGTTTTCTGATCTCCATCTTCTACAGTCTTGATCAGTTTATGTCCATGGTTGTGCTCTAAATGGTCAGCTACCCACTCAATAATTATGTTACATCAATCCAGCAGTGGCTCAGATTTTTTAAGGCCAGTCTTTATTAAAGTATTTACCTCCTTTTATTTCATGATCAGATAATTTTAGTATGAATGCTAAGTTTTCATAAGACATTGTTACTAAGAAAGTGTATGAAAATAAAATCAATGAGCCATCATCTTAGATTTTTTTTCACTACTTTTTCTAATATTCATCTCTTTAAATGTTTAAACTTTGGGGCTCCACAAAATCTTTCCTATTTACATAAATATTATCAAAGGTACTGGTAAACTCGTGTAAGAAGCGTGGTAGAATGTTTACCAATGCCACCAAATAATCCAACACCAGTTAAAATGTGACACCGGTTCTGATAAAATTGTGATATCTTAGTCCATTTCTGCGTGCATTTTGTCACTTCTGGAAGTTTAAATCTTAAAAATTTGACTTTTGGTTGTTTATTGTAGTTGACCTTTTATGGTCCACCTGAAGGGACCCACCAGCAGGCCACAGCCCACACTTTGGGAAGCACCGTTTTTTTAAAGGTAGATTTGGTCAAAAGTGGCTCAATTATCCGTTAATAATCAATAATTCAGAGACAGGATGTTGTTAATCATAGCTTTATTGATTTATTCACACAGTGAGTAATTGCAGCTACACAAAGACACTGATTAGACAGGTATGATCACACACAGGTGTGTGCTGTGATGGTACAGCATGCTGCTTATTGCTGTTTAAAGGAGATCAACACATAAGGAAGCCTCAGTATGTACAGCTCATGTACAGGAAGTGCCACTGGCTGGAGTCTATGGATGTTTTAATTGGACTAAAGAGATGGAGGCACTCCTCTTCCACTTCACCCTCTTGTCCAAATGTCACCAACTTATTTGTGCACTTAAGACAGCGTGCAGTAAATTACCTGCATTTATTAGAACCCATCAATGACCCAGTATCAGTGTCTACGACTTCTGTTTTTAGTGGCACCACCTGCTTGGGAATTATTTGGACAAATAATCAGTTGTGCCTGTTTGAGTCTCAAATTAAGCTGCACCCCCCAAACACTGGAGGGGTAGTCACTAGATGATTTTTACAGGTGACTCTAGTGTGTATCCTGAAAGTAATAAATTTATCTTCAACTGTCACACATGAGAGCAGTAGTGAGCTAACAGAAGACTGTAAGGAGCGTTGTGGTTGGTTCATGATGTCTGACAGAAAGGAGAGCTGCTAACAGTGTTAGCATGTTCAAAACACAAAACCCACATCCTCCACCTGTGCTGCGTTCCAGGTGCAGAGCGATTTGCTCTGTTTGACAGTGCACTGGAAGTGTTTTAAAGGAGTGATGTGCTGCAGAGCCCTGAGCAGCTGAGCAGGCTGAACAGTCACTACATGCTGTATGCAGTAAACAATAAATGATGGTACTTAGAAGCCTATCAAAGGCTTAAAATGATAACATCATCTTCAAAGGGTGACATCAACTTCAAATGATGATATCATCTTCAAAGGATGACATTAACTTCGAATAATATCATCTTCAAAGGATGACATTAACTTCAAACAATATCATCTTCAAAGGATGACTTCAACTTCAAAAGATGATATCATCTTCAAAGGATGACATAAACGTCAGAGGAAGAGGACAGATTGTTAGTGAAGCTGGGGATGTTGGGGCCTTTTTACCCTTATTTTTGCCAAATAGAAGCCAACTTTTGTAAAAATTGGGTTGAACTGGTGAGGAAAACCCTTACTCCTCACCAGTTCCACCTACTTTGCCAAAAGTTCCTAACAAAGGACAATTATGGGGCTAAAGCATTTCAATGCATGTTGTGTCTACTAAACTGATCCAGTCCAGATGAAGACATCCAAGACCACCTCTGTATGCAGTCAGCACTATCAAACCGTTTTCAAAGTATTACTTGGTATCTCAATGGATGTTGATTCAGGTGTAAATGGTGTCTGATGGCTAGATCTAACCATCTGTCATGTCATTAATGATAATCTGCCTGTTTCTCCTATGACATGCATGCATTTTCTTCCTCATCAGTCCAGTCATCTCTGTGTTCTTTACATCACGTTTATGACCACAGACAGCAGCTCTGACAGGGGGCGGGGCTTTGCGGTTCATTATAGAGGGGACGTGATGACATGTTAGCACACATAGCTTCATGTTAACATCTTCTATGTGACCTCTGACCCCAGTGAATCAGTTCCTGCTGTGTCTGAGAGTGGACAGCAGGGGGGGCAGCAGGTTCAGAGCAGGGCGGTGCTCCTGTACACCCAGCGCCACCAACGCCCCCGCCAGCAGAGACCGCACCCTTGGGAGGATGGGGGGCCGAGCAGGCATCACCTGGAGAGACAGAGAGAGAGACTCAAACTACAGACTTGGTTTAGACTCAGAGAGCACAACTTTGCCATTGAGAGGACACCACAGACAAACTGGATCCAAAAGGGGAAAGACTGCGCACCCACTGCAGCCAACAGGAGGTGGAAACAGAGCTGTACTTTCTAACATCTGTCCTTTATACAAGGAGAGAGACAAGTTCTTTTCACCAGCATGCACAATGAACAGAAACTTTCATATTATGTGAGCTGTTATGAGCAAAGAAGAACATCAAACACCATACACCACCATGAACAGGACTGTCAGCACAGAGCCAGAGACAGAGAGAATGAATATAACATGAGCATCATCAGGATGAACAAAAATCTTCACATTTTTTATTTAAACAATGGATTCACTGATCTCTATATGTTGGATGAAAAACCGAAACAGCCCTCATGCCCATCTCTCTGGCTACACACTACATGAATTAGCCCTACCCACCAGCCACTCAGGGTCTCATTTTTTGTCTAATTTATACTCAGGAGTCGGGTGTTATTATGATTATTTTATTACTCCTCATCAAGTCTGAACCTCCCTGGATCTGGAATAATCAGTATCAAACATGCTACCTCATACCCACAACAGCCAATGAGCACAAGCAGACCAGGTGGTGTCAGCCTTAGATGTTGTATACAGCTCAGAATATTAAAAAGAAACCAAGGCTATAATACAAGTGCTGAACCAGGCAACAACATAAGCTATCCTCCATCTTTGTTATTCCTTTGAAATTTCTGTGAGATCTGGTTTCTGTGGAATCTCCCCTGTGAAATTGTTACTAGAAACAGCAAATGTTTGGTCTTACCATCTGAATCATCTAGTGCAGTGGTTCTCAACTAGGGGGCCATCACCACCTTCTTACTGAGAATTCATGGCGCAAACTTCAAAAACATAAACCGTGCAAATTTCTTCAAAGAAAAACATTTCAGTTTGGACCGTTAAAGGAACAAAACAGGATTAAACTAAGAGACAGGAGGAAAAACAACATGTTAAAAGGCACAAAGTTACAGAGGGGGTCAAATACATTTTATTGTGTTTCATTTTCCATTTTAAATATCCACCTGGGCATTAATATCGAGCCCAGGTAGATATCAACGCATGTTATTGGGAGATTTAGTCTTTTTTTCTTCAGGCCAATAGTTAAGGGAACCTCATTTTGGTTTAATTTGATGCGCAATGCTGATATGCTTTAGCTCATGTTCCCCTTGCAAGAACTGATGTACAGTGCTTAACAAATTTATTAGACCACCTGTCATATTTGTCTCAAAGACCATCCGGCATCATAAGGTGCTTTAATGTGGACTCTTTCATTTTCAGTGAGCTCCCCACGTTTTACTATTTTGAACAGGAATGAGGAATTTCAAACTGAGTTCACCCAAATTTGGGCCGGCTCACTGGGCCTCTCTGAGCAGTCAGAAATTAATCAAGCATAACATTCAACCGCTAAAACTCATTTTTCTCCTCAGGAATGCAAATAAATAATTTGATATATTAATCAAGAAATATTAATGTGCTTTACTATTTTTTCAGTTTTTTGTAAATCAGTAAATCTGAAAACTCGTGGATAACAATAATAATTATATTTTAGCATTAAAAATATCATTTGGGTTAAAGAGCTTCTACATATTGGTATATTAACCATTGCAGAAACATAAAAAATGATTTTGGTAATTACCAATGCTGTTAATTTAGGGCAGCTGTGGCATAAACCTTACTTTGGTTGGGGTTAGGGTGGTCTAATAAATTTGTTAAGCACTGTATGTATTTACACCAGTGATATCATAAAATTACATGCCTTCACAGAACCTGTCAGACTCAATAGCAGTATCAATAACATAGAAAGTTATTGATTTTTGGGTATTTGAAAAATAAAGAACCAGGTCTTTACAGGCCCCGGTTTTGATCCCTATCCCTCTTCACAACCCACTGGAAACAGCTCTGTGACCCACTTTTGAGTCCCATCCCACTGGTTGAGAACCACTTGGCTGACTTTGTCCTCATGTAAGTGATCTACCATGGTTTTAAATTAGTTAAGGTTTAAAAACCATCTTATGTGCAGCTTGCCCTAAAGAACTACAGCCTGCAGTTCCTTTATGGTCCACTAGAGGTTGGGCCCCAAAGTGATTCAATCCCAATCTCAAAAGTTGTATTAATAATTAGCCTACCGTAACATTAGCTTTGTATTGGCTGACATCTGGCTGCTTTCTTGCTCCAACCTCCTTCAGTTCACCTTCATTAAAACAAGTGGGAGGTGGCGCAGATGGCCTAGAGGTTAAGTCGTGCCCCATACGCACAGGAGGCTGTGGCCCTTTGTCTGTGTTTCATTTCTCACTCTCTCATCCCTGCTTCTACCTCTATTCACTGTCCTATCTCTACAATAAAGGCAAAAAAACTCGGCTGGGAGTAATGACAGCAAGAACTTTAAATAAATCTATCAAGAACAAAAATGGAAAAGACTCAGAACACCACTGTAGAAGAAATGGGGTCAACAGGTAAGGCCAGGTAATGTGTTCTCACCTTTTCTACTTGGTGACAGTGGATGAGCCCATCCTGTCCAATGTAAAACGTCGAGAACGCGTCGTATGACCTGGAACACATCACGCATGGTTAGGATATACTATTAATATTAATGGTTACCTGTACAAGTGGGTCCTCTAAGGCAGTGGTTCCCAACCTTTTTTTCTTTGAGCCCTCCCCATCTAAGAAAATTTGAACCCCCCTGGGACATATACACAAAGCAAAGTTATACTTTGTGGTCAAAAATTAACAATCATTTTTATTTTTATTGTTGAAATATAAACAAAATAGCCCTAAACACAAATGCTCTTACCCCAAGAACTTTTCATGAACTATTCATTAGCTAGTAAGTTTATCTTATGCTACTGCCTCACTAAATGTTACCTGTACAGGCGAGTCTTTCAAGAGACAGTACACTGCTGTTGATGTTACCTGAACAGGCGAGTCTTTAAAGGGATGATGTATGGTTGTCGGTGTTACCTGAACAGCTGAGACTTGTCTTTGCGATAGAAGCGCAACAGCAGAACGTGAAAGGGGAGGCCTCTGATTCTCCAGCGGGCCTTAATAGTGCCATCCTCCATGTGCTTTGTTAGCTTCAACACCTCCAGTTCAGCGTTGGCATAGTAGCACATACAAAGGGCACGCCATAGGGAGAGGGTCAGCTGGTACACTACCCGCCCCCTACAATACATTCAGAGATCATGATGTCATACAGGAAGTGACTCAGGGGTTAAAGGTTTGGGTAAACATGCTGAGGTGCAGACAGGGCTCACCTGGTCTTGGTGTTGAGCAGTCCGTTGATGAATTCCAGGTCTCTGGAGTAAAGGCTGTAGTCGTGGTTCTTTATGAAGAAACTCGGCAGCTGAAAACAGAGAAGACAGAAAGATGATAACAACAATCTGTTTTTGTCAGCCGTTCTCTGGTTAGAATAAAATACTGGTGAACCTCCCTCATTAGATGCTCCTTTATACCTTACAATAACCATCTAGTTTTGTCATTCAGATACCAAAGTGATGTCCAGTGACATGCTGATGTATAAGACAACAAATCTTGTGGGGTACTGGTTAGACTGGAATAATAATAGGAGGCCTAGACTGGCCTTCATGTAAAAGGCAAGGATGGAAATGTCATCCTTTGAAGATGATGTCATCCTTAAAGGTATATAGATCTTTTGAATGTGATTTCACACAGTTTGTTACACCTAGTCCTGCCTCCACCTGGATAGCAAAACAGACATTCTATGTATTGAAAGCTAGTGCTAAAAAAACACTTCTGTTCACAAATTCCCTACAAAAGACATGAACAACCAAATTTGTCTGTCTGGAAAACATGCCAACCATCTAATAAACAAATAGTGAATAATTACCTATAGGCTATATTGTGTTGACTTTAGATACATTTCTAGCAGTGCTTGATATCAACTCCAAGTCATGCTACATCCTCCTTTTTTATGTGGCTAGTGGTCTACTCCCTGTTCAGAGCTGAGGGTTGTTTATCTGTGTAACACAGTACATGGCTAATTTGAGAAATATGAATATTCATGCCATCAAGGTGTTGGATGTCAAGCAAACTTTGTAAGGGAAGTTTGAAACTACTCAAAACAACAGAAAACTTGATGGTGTGGAAGGATTTTGATACTCGCGAAGTAGGACAGCGGACGGCTAAGCAACAAACACTGATGCAGCAGCTGGGATGAGGAGGCTGGTTCTAACCACAATGGTTAGATTTTACAGCTGTAAGTGAACAGCAGCTACAAATTGAGTTTCTTAGCTTATGAGGAATACAGGGTAAGACAGTTTTAATTTGATGTCAAGAACAGACTATTGACTGGCTATCTGTTGGCGGTGTTTCTGTGTAGGATGTTACTTGGCTGTTGCAAGCTGTTGTATTATGGTAGTAGCGAATAAACTAACGGGCCAACAGAGTTAATGTGAAGCTAAGTGTCATTCATGTGTTAAACTCGGCGTATATGGCATTACTGACTGTATGTGTGTTAGAAACTGCTCATTTAACTTTCATCATCTTTGTTATAACATCTTACACAAAGATAAATGAAATAATGACTTTTCTCAGTCATCTTCAAGGTCTGGTCATGTGTATTCTATATAATCACAGGCTGCAATAATAGGGTACGGACAACTCAGGTTTACTGTCTAGCCAAGTTTTTACTGTTTTTAGAGGGAAATACGTGGTCTCAGTCCCGTCTTAGGGCAGACATGATGCTAGATCATACATTTTTGTGTGTTTCAGTTATATTAATGGAGGTTATTGTTCGTAAATATGTGATGTAGCTACCAAAATCAAAGTCAGTTAGTTTTTCTCCATTTAGATGTTACTAGTTTGGCAGTTACTAGTCATCTAGGTTTTTGTGTGCTTAGATCAATGCCTGTGTGCAGAGAAATGCCTTTTTCAGTCCACTCTTCAGAAGTTCCTGTGTTTGTAAGCACCCTCAAAGTAAATCAGTTAATCAGAGGCACTGACAATTGTGTTAAGTAGACTGATTTGTCTCTTTCTGTTGCTCCAAAACACACTTTCAACAATAATAATAATAATAATAATAATATCTTGAATTTATATAGCGCCTTTCAAGAAACCCAAGGACGCTTTACAGGAACACAACGTAATTATTGACCCAAAAAGCATTGTAGCCTAATGTTTCCACTGGAGTAACATTGCTACTTCTGCTGTCTACTAGAGTGAGTGATGTCATAGTGACACCATGCATGCAAAAGGTCTACAAAACCAACAGGGTCATAGTCCTTTTGAGACACTGCTGTGGTTAATAAAAAGTACAATGAACAGAGCGTGGTCTCACCTCTATCCTCAGACGTTCATACATCAGTGCCAGTTTCTCCTCCCTTTCACTGTCTCCAGACCCGTGCACCTCGCCCACCACTCCCTCTGCAGGGCTGCACAGGAAGGTAGGGGGCAGCAGAGGCAGCTCCACAGGTTTATAAAGTCCATTCTCCGGTTCAGAACCTGGCTCCGTACCCAGTTTAGTACTTGGCTCTGTACCCAGCTCCGTTCCCGGCTCCGTCCCCGGGCAGTGAAAACAATAAAAGTGTGATCCATACATGAATGGAGCGGGACACTTCTCTGCTTCAAACAGACTTCTGAAACATCCGTGTTCTGTCTTCAGAAAGTCAGCAGGGTTCCTCCTGAAGCTGTCCACACTGATGTCATCCTCTCGGCAGCCGTCCACCGTGGTCAGCGGGAAGCAGAACTCAGATGACCTGGGGTTCAGGAGATTTCCAGGGCTCCTATGACCAGGCAGATGGATCTCCAGGAGTGTGTGCAGGCCATCTGACTCGCCCTGACCAACCAGCACGCACACACTGAGAGGCTCCTCCCATCGCTCCTCCCAGTAACCCCCCCTCTGCGGCTGGCTGGCATGGTGGAACGGGTGGGACAGCAGCGGCTGCTTATTGTGCTGGTACCTCAGGCTGTTTGGGGGCAACAGGGCCCATGATGCACCGCTGAGGGGGCGGGCCGGATGGATACACGTAGAGCCTGTAAGCTGTGGGAAATACAAGAAGAACCCAGTCTAAAAATCAGTGTAGATTAATAATAAAGACTTCTCAAAATGACAGCAGTCTGACATTTAAGGGCTGTTACTCATGATCATGAATTCAGAAGACTGTCATTAGCTTAAAAGAGAAAATTTACAGATTTTCAAACAGCTGTGGATATAACTGCAGGGAAAACTTGTCCCTATCTTACAGAGATTTCTCCAGATTCTCTAAATCTTTTGATATTATGTACTTGTATGGTGGGATATTCCAATTTTTTTTGTTTTTTTAGACACAGTGTTTTTTTTTTTTTATAGATTTGGGAACTTCTACCCATCTTTACTTCTGAGAGACTCTGCCTCTCTAAAATGCTCCTTCTATACTCAGTCATTTCACTGACCTTTTGCCAATTAACCCTTATCAGTTGCAAAACGCTCCTCCAACTGTTTTCATTAGTACCACTTACTTTTTCCTTGTCTTTTGTTTCCCTGTCCCTACTTTTTTAGATGTGTTACTGCCATAACATTCAAAATGAGGTAATATTTTTCATGAAATGTTAAAATGTCTCAATTTTAACATCTGATATGTTGTTAATGCTGTATTGTGAATAAATTATGAGTTTATTAGAATTAAAAAATCATTGCATTCTGTTTTTAAATACATTTTCCACAGTCCAAAGCGCTGTACATCTGAGAGCACAACACAATCAGCAATCTGAATAGGAAGAAACACCAGTACATTACCTGGATGAGACTCCAGCCTCGCCTGCTGATAGGCTGCCTTCTGCCATGGCTGCGGACACACCCCACCCAGAAGGCAATGCCCCCTCTGCTCACAGCCATTCACCACAGGGGCGAAGCTAACCCCAGTCACCAGATGACCATCACCCAGGGCAACCACAGGAGGACACAGATGAACCACACAGGCTGTCTTTTCTGAGCGTATTACGCTGACTGATCCTTAGCTATGGGGGAAAGACCTAAACAAAGCTGGAACCACAGAGAAGGGGCGGAGCTTCAGTCAAAACAGAGAACACTGATTGGACCAGGACACTGAAGGTTTTCAGTCAGTAAATAAGCTTCCTGTAGGTATCCCCATCAGAAAACACTCACTAAATGTTCACATAATGCAGATGATACTCTGTTATACTAACACTGAGGATGGATGAAACCATGCTATGATTTTCAAACATAAACCTGCCTTAAAGAAGCCTCTTCACTATGAGTTTTACAGTCAAAAATATGTCATCTGAGTCAGAATTACTGCCCCCCCCCCCCATTCTGTACTGATGAAGACCAGCTTTTTAGAGAGTGGTTTGTAAACAGTCCCCTTTCTAGAAGCTCCCTGAGCTTCTTTGAGCTCTTTGTTGCTTTACATTCTACTTTATAAAATGAATTACTCTGATGTAAATTCAGATATAACAAACCATGTACACGAGGACAAATGTTTTAATGTTTATGTGTTTATATAAGCTGGAGTCATGAAGCAGTGAAGATGGTTTTGTGGCTCTTTCACTTCTTGAATAAAGAAAAGAAAAACTCTGGGTTCACCCATCCTGACAGAGCCTTATAGATATTTCAGTCATATATATGAGCTTGGGATCACAGTGCTGTACTTAAAACCCGTGAGAGATAGAAGGCCTCTTTATATTTCATTCTTTTTTATTTATGTGGCTGTGAATTCAGCAGTGTTCTTAATCTCCATTCTGTTGTTTATATCCACAGAATGGGAACAATGAGGTGTTTAAAGTGACATTTCAGAGTGATTGAGAGGGAGCAGCAGCCACTCGGAAAGTCAAACAACCCTCGAAACCATAAAGATAAGAAAAAAACATACAAATTAAACCTGTCCTTAACAAATAATGGCATACCTAACCCTAACTCTAACCCTAAGAGCCCATGTTCCTTGCAGCACTCTAACCTTAACCCTAAGGACTGGATCAATGTGCAACATGACTGACGCAATCATTTTTCTTTTAACTGTGCTGAAATTCTTCAATTTCCCTCTTGATTAATAACATTTTTATCCATATATTCAGACAGAAAAAGAGGGGCCTTAGATGCAACTGTAGCCCTTTAATCCCCAGTCAGCCGTCTCCATGATGGCTCTGATTATAAATGTGTGATTGGCTGCAGATCCTCCCTTATTATTAACATGTGGTCGTCTGAAGGTCATGTGCTGCTGGAGGAAAATCTCAGAGACAAATCACCAATGTTCAGCTTCATGCACACCAACCTTAAAATTCTCTTTATAGAAACAAAATATAATACTACAGTACCAACAGAGTGTTAATTAGTTTAGACTACAAAAACAGATAAATCCAAATGAAGGCTTTCTGGTTAGAAGTAGTGCAGTGCAGGAAGCAAACTGTACCATCTGAGATATCTGAAATGAGATGTACTAACTACTATATAAAAGTATGAAAGATCTGACTGAACTGACTTTGCTTTTGATATTCCTTCATAAAAACAAAATAATCCAGGTACATACTGTAAAGAGCTGCACAGAGGGGCAGTGGTTAACTCTGTTTTCTAACAGTCAGAAGATTCATGGTTTGAATTCCCAGTTAGACAGAGTCTTTCTATGGGGAGTTTACATGTTCTCCCTGCATTTGGGGGTTCTCCAGGTTCTCCAGCTTCCTCCCACAGTCCACAGACATGCTTGTTAGGTTAATTGGAGATTCTAAAATGCCTGTAAGTGTGAATGTGGCTTGCTGTTTGTCTCTACAGTATATGTCAGCCCTGTGACTGACAGGTGACCAGTCCAGTTATAACCCCGGCTCTCACTCAGTGACAGCTGCAATACCCCACCCACCACCCCCACCCATGAAAAGGACAAGTCCATGGATTGATCACGCAATAAAATTCAGCTAAAAAATATATACTTGTAATAAAAATACAAGTACACAAAAGAGCTCCTTGATTACAGTAATGTGAGTAATTATGATGGGTTACTTTCCACCCCTGATGATTTATTTTGATATGTTTTTTCCTTTACTTCACATTGACATCTAAAAAAAATAAATAAATAAGTCATCATGAAGACGGTTATAGGTGTGTAGTTCTTTAACTTTAAGTTTTACACTGATTGTGCCACCTGACATGCAGGGGTGGAAAGTTACTACATTTACTCACATTATTGTAATGGAGTAGCTTTTTGTGTATTACTTGTACTTTTAAAAGAAGTGTTTTAATTAGTAATTGTACTTTTACTTATGTATATTTTGGGGGAAGTATCATACTTCACTACATCTGAAAAAGCATCAATCACTGAGTAAAAAAATAAACACTAAAAGCCAAAATGAGGAGGTTCAAGCTAACTGTCAACAACATGAAACAGAGCAGTTGTTTGGCTTTGACTACATCTGACATTCAGTAGTAGAGAGAGAATGATTGCACATTGCATTCATAAACAGCTGTTTGATTTTACTTTAGTTCAGTCGCACCTTATAATAACCAGCCTGGTTTTAGACTTTTATCCTCTTGCTGTTATTTCACATTAAGTAAAGATCATATTTCACTGTACAGCCCACTCAGGTTAGGATATGACTTCCTCCAAGGCTGCTGTCATGGAAAGTGTTTGTACCTACCTCTGACTGAACATTAAGTGACCTTTATCATTACTTAAGAGATCTACAAACCATTTCATTGACTGTGAGGACCAGTTGGAGTTACATTAATGATAAATTATGGTGTAATCTATTTCTACCTCTTCAATTCTAAATAAAACTTCCATGAATATGGTTGTACACTGACACTTAAAAACTAAAACATTACAGGACAAAAGTTTTGTGATCATCTTAGCTTTAAAATAATGAATTTAATGTGTTTATTTAAAAGATGTCAACCATAAAATCAGCCCAAAGTATTCATGATTTTCTATTTCACAATTAAAATGTTTTGTATGTTGTCTGTAGTCTATTTATTATAGGGTCTGAGATGACAAAACATAAAATGACTCATATTAAAAAGGCATATTAATAAAATATACTGGAAATGTATTTATAAATACTATATATTGTAGAGCCAATAGATTAAATTCATGAAATGTTTTTTCCAACTGTAAATGATGAATTCTGACAATAAATGTGCATTTATTTAACCCTAATATAGAATAATTCTACCATAACAACTTGTTATGATTATGAACTGATAATTTTAATATTTATTCATTAACAAACATTAATTAACGTCCTCATTCAGACCATAACATTATTTATTACTCTTAAAATCAATACTTTTAGCTTTTTTCATTCAGTCTATTATTTATATAGTTATGTGATTGATAAAAATGAATATTTAATTAATAAAAAAACGTCAGTTAGAATCAAATGTATCGGTATATTCTTGATACGTTGGCATTAGTTGTAATGTGATCAATAATTATGAGTATTAATAATAATGACAGTTAGTTTAAAACACTTCTCAGTCTCCTATAAACGTTAATGGTAATAATTATTAGTTACCATTAGATCAATTATAATGAGTATTAGATTAATTATTATAACATCGTCATTTTAATCACAAATATCAGACCTATGGGGCTTCAGAGATCTCCTTAAAACGTTGACATTAGCCTATATGCTCTAACCTAGCTCTGGCTGTCATATGTTTTCAATGATAGCCGTTAGCATGCTTTGCTAACTAGCCGGCTTGTTAAATAACCGTTAACCGTTAAAGTTACCTGAAACAGGAGAAAGCGCTGAGTCGCCGGGGCTCTCCGTGTCTTCAGCTCATGATCTGTTCACCGATAACCAGTTGGTTAACCCCACCAACGAGCCGCTAACCATTCATCAGCTCAGTTAGACTAATGTCATTCCAGCCTGAGTGTCCTTGCCGGGCTAACTGAGCTAACTGCTAACACGCCTCAGTGCTAATGATGCCTTTGAGGAAGTGGGAAATCTTGAGACTGCCCCTGTAACACAAGAAGATAGATTAAAGTGAAGAAATACCAGGAAATATCCTTGGGTAATGTAAAATGAGTTCAGTTTATTTTACGACAACGTCCAGAGATTAATATTAGTCTATGTCATCGTTCAAATATCCATGGTAAAACTATCCATGATAGATTATTCTAGAAACCTACCTCTGATTTGATGAGGCTTTATCATATGATGGCTGTACAGAAGCCCTGAGAGGACATACAGGAGCGGTTTGTTAATTTTAAGGCCCCAGCAGAAACCATTATACGGAAGAGAGACAAAAGTGTATATATATTTTCAAAGGTGGGCAATATTCTGTAAATATAAGGCGTGCAATTGAGTTGTTTTATGTTACGTGTCTGTAGGTCACTGTGATCATTTTGTCTTTGTATTGTATTTTTGTGTATTGCAGCACATTTTATTTATTTATTTTCTTAAAGAATTATAAACACACACACACACACACACACATATATATATATATATATATATATATATATATATGTATGTATGTATGTATGTATGTATGTATAGATCAAGGTCAGACTTGTTAAAAATAATAAGAATTAAAAAAAAAGGTCAAAGTATGCGTAAAAAGTCAGAGATCTGAAGCTTAGGACAGAATTCTGAGATTGAAAGCAGAAGTCTGAAATCAAAGTCAAAATTCTGATATTGGAGACAGAATTCTGATATCAAAGTCAATATTTCAATATTAAAGTTATGATTTTGAGATTAAAGTCAGAATTCTGAGATTAAAATCAGTTCTGAGATTAAAATCAGAATACTGAAGTTAAAATTCTGAGATTAAAGAGGACATATGTTACACTCTTAAGACAAAGTTATATTGGTCTCAGAGGTCCCCAAACATAGTGGAAAATCACTCCATTATTGGAGTTTGCACGCCTAAAAACCCCTCTGTTTCAGCCCAGCTCAGAACGAGCTGTTTCTGTGTCTGTGGCTCTCAGCAAGAGGATCAGGAGAGGAGCAGGGAGGGCCAGCCAAACTCAGGGCAGTGCTAACTCCCAAAATGACATCATGAGGGGAAAATCTAAGAACAGCTTGTGTTAAAACACATTTTCTGACAGATGGTGAAAAGGTGTTTGTATGTGTGTATGTGTGTGTGTGTGTGTGTGTGTGTGTGTGGGTGGGGGGGGGGAGTTCTGGTACTTGTGGACAGGCCAGGGGCCCACATTTCTGTAGAAAAACCTGAAAAGTAATTTTTGTATAATAAGTCCCTTTTAAAGTCAGAAGTCTGAGATATTCTGAGATCTAAGTCATAAGTCTGAGTTGTTGTTTTTTTCGTGTTGCTGATTTTAGAGTGGCCCTTATAGGCCACCGTATCTCTATCAACAGGACTGGATTAATAAGTTCGTAGACATAATGTACAAATAAATTAACAAACTCTAACATGTAGGACTGAGTTAACTCCAGCAGGTGGCAACAGTACCACTGAGAACATTGAAGCTGCCGTCAATGTTTACGGAAGAAGAAGGACTGAAAGCTGATTGGCCATGAGCAGAATGTCATCATCATCTCTATCCGGTCTGTGGGCCTGTGTACATGTGAGGCAGTGACAAATCAGCCTGAATCACAGATTTAATCTTATTAATCTTCGTTAATTCCTGCTAAAGTTCAGCCATGCCGAAGAAGAGTAAAGAAGAAGCGGAGTGGATCGGAGACGAAGCGGCTCCCGTTACCGGTAAAAACCGTTAAAGTTTCAGGAAGAGCTAGCCGGCTCATTAGCATCTGAGCTCACCAGAATGTAGCACTGTGATGAACACCGTTTAAAAGAGACTGCATTTACCATAAACAGAACCTTGTACAACTAAATTAATAAGATTATAGACTAATGAATAGTTTTTATGTATGTTAAAAGCTATGATCTTAAATCGGTGCAGAGACAAGCAATAAAATACGGTCAGATTTTAGTTAAAATAACCTTTAATAACGTAAGTCATCATAACTCCTAACACGGGGCCTTTAGCGCTACTATCAGGTGTTGAAAGAGTAACAAAGAGTCAACACCAAAATAGATTAATAAATATAATGATCCGAAAACACAGTTATAAAGATTTTAAACAGGTTATAGTAAAATAACACTGGTGCTTATAATGTTTTGACCATTTTGTTAAACTACTGCGACAGATTCAATGTTCCCAGTTTAACATCATTGAATGTAATACGATTGATTATGAAAGTCAGAAACACACCAATACTACATCGGGTCATGTTGTAATTAAGCATATCTACTTATATGATACTAAAATGAGTTTTTAGAGCTCATCTGAACTACTGTTACCTATGACATGTTGGTCCATTCATAAAAAACTACGTCATAGCTTTATATGGGCTAAAACATTTGAGGTCACGAATAGACCATCAGACTGGCAGACATTCTAACTAGGTTAACCAAAGTAAACCTTTGTTCCACCTTTAACCCAACTAGATTAAAAACAGAGGTGAAAGGAACTAACATTTACTCAAATTATTGTATTTGAGTAGCTTTTCTTGTGTACTTGTACTTTTCAAAGTAGTGTTTAAAATCATGATTTTACTTTTACTCCAGTATACTTTGGGGTAAGTATTGTACTTTACTACATTTGAAAAGCATCATGCACTGAGTTAAAAAAAAACAAACACTAAAAGCCAAAATGAAAAGGTTCTACCTAACTGTCAACAACATTAAAACTACCAGTAGTTTGACTGACTACACATAACAGTCAGCAGTACAAGGAGAGAATGATTCAACATTACATCCATTACAGCTGTTGGATTTTACCTCAGCAGCCTGGTTTGAGATTGCTACAACAAGAAAAACAGCATATTTTAGTGTACAACTCATCAGTAGCTACTCATTAATTTAAAAAGCCTTTTAATGATATACTATTTAATTTCACTTGTGTAGATCTGATGAGCAGTACTTTTACTTTTTAAAGTGAATTTTAACCAAAGTAACGGTATTTTTACTTGAACACAATAGTCTTGTACTTTTTATCTGGTTAATGGGTAAATAAACCCCAGAGTTTTGTCAGCAACATTTTACTATTGAAATGTTCCCAATGTCTGTGCAATTGTGACAGTGTCTGTGCCACTATGTATGGCTCAATAATGATTGATCAAATCAATAATGTTGATTTTATCTTCCAGCAGAAAAAGCAGTGAAGAAGGGGAAAGGAGCAAAGAAAGGCAAAAAGAGCGTGAGTATCAGTCATGGGATCTATCTGTTTATAGCTCCTGAATCAAAGAACATATATTTTACTATCAGAAGAAGTGAGCGGTTAGATAAACTCTGATCAGTTTTCATAGTAATGTGAGAAAATGTAGACATACTTGTAAAGTAAAGATGTAAAGATGGTGTTGCTGTTTAAATGATAATGTTGATGTTGTGGATAATTTCGATGATATTGTTGATAATGCTGATGATATTGTTGCTTATATTGTTGTAATTCTTTTAGGTGTTGGCCACAGAAAGAAGAGATGCTGTTGGTGCTATAATGCTAATGTTAATGATGTTGCTGATATTGTTGTTATAGTTCTTTGAGGAGTTGGCCACAGAGAGTAAAGAGGAGAAGTTGGAGGAGGCTCCTGTGAAGGAAACTCACAGTAAACAGGTAACATTCACTTTTTTCCCATGTTCAACATGTTTTAAGTGTTTGTAAGTCAATGAAAGAAGAACATGGTGGACTTTGAGTACACCACTCACCAACTGTTTGAAAAAAAAAAAGAAAGAAAGAAAAAGGAAGAAAGATCCTGTGCATCTAGACAAATCTGATCAGTAACCTAGAGTCAGTGCCTCCTGCTTGATTGTATTCATGAACTAATACATAAACTTAACAAACTTTAGCAAAATAATTATTCATTTTAACTTCCCTATTTGAACTGAAGTGACACAAACCTATACAGTGTGCATTGGCCTGTGATCATCTGATTTCAGAGATCATGGATCAGTAACTACTGAGAATGATCAAAAATCTAATTTCAGATCTTTTCACTATAAAATCTATGAATCGTACTTCCATCAGCTGGTCAGTTTATTAAAATCCTCCTCCTGGATCAGATCTTTGGTGACATGTCTGATTTTTTTCAGCCCCAGAAGAAGAAGAAAGACCGTCGGAAAGGTAAAGGAGCAGGTGACGATGATGACGATGAAGAGGACATCATGTCAAAGCTGAAGAAGCTCTCAGTTCAGGCCAGTGATGAGGATGAGGATGAGCCAGGTAAGAGGCTCTCAGCTGTGTGGTTCCTACTGTAAAAAAAAAACAAAACAAAACAAAACAAAAAAAAACCCAATATTTTCCATACTGTATCTGGTTATTCACTGTGATGTCATAATTCATTGTGGAAGTGAACCAAGGACCTTCTTGCTGTGAGGCAACAGCGCTAACCCCTGCGCTGCCGTGCAGCCCTTCAAAATTTCTCTGTACATAGAAAATCAAAAATGCTTTTCTAGTCATGTTAAAATGTATGCATGTGCTAATAATTTATTTTCTGTGGTCAAAATTTGCTCCTGCAGCTTGACTTTCTCATGTATTATCTCATATAGAAGAACTTGTCTGTGCATTACTTGCACAGCTGGAAAAAGGAGAGTCTTTTCAAAACAATGTCTCTATTCCCCCACTTTCATCTGTCTCTTAGAAATGATTTCATTTATCTTTTTTAAGTTTTCACACAGAAACTTCAGCCCATTAACACTCCCATCTCCTCCAACAGCTGTACATTTAAGCATGTTGTGTAGCTGATAGATGAAACAGGAGCTTGACAGGCTCAACTTTCTTAGTGAAAACTTTGAGAAAAAAGATGAAAGTAATCATTCCCAAAATCATAGCATTACTTCAACTAATGAAATTAGAGTTTTAGACTTCCAAAACAAGATTAAAATTTCCCTTTTTCACATTAATTTGCTTGCAGCATCCTTAACCAGCTGTCTATGACTTGACAAGCTGAATCACAGTCAACTACATCAGATGATGATTCAAGCAGAACGGCTCAGTTCAGACAGAAGCGGCTGTTGCCAGGGATGTTCTACAACTGTCTCGTCGCATCCTGAATATTTTGTCTGAACTGGGCTTAACAGAACAATGTTAGTGATGTGAAAGCAGAACAGAGGGGGATAGGGGAGGGGGGGTTATCATGCACAGGCATGGTTTGAAACAATCATGCCTGTTGTCAATATGCTCCTTTTCACTGGGAAAATAAAGCATAGGACATTAAGAATCAGTGTTTATTAATGCTGATGTTATTTTCTGTCCACAGTGACGGTGCCAAGCAAAGGGAACAAGCAGAACAAGGTCTGATGACACAATTTACCACCACATATATGCCACAATAAACACACTGCTTTAAACTTAGGAAATCTCAGACTCCAGGCATGGTATAAGCATGTAAACATATAAAAAGATGTGTAATAAGCATGTAATAATTGTGTAATAAATCTGTTCCAGGGTGGCAACATCTTTGCTGCTCTGAGTCAGGGTCAGAGTGATGAAGAGGATGACGATGAAGAGGAGGAGAAACCCGTTAAAAAGGTCAGAGCAGTTCTTTCTTTAGATCTCTGCAGAGGATACACATTAATGAACATAAGTTTAAAAGATAATTAAACATGCCAGAATTAGCAAAACTGCATTGGCAGGTAACACCTGAAGAGACGAGACAACAACACAACAAAATTGTCAGCTTTGTTGAATAAAGTGCATGGTTTAAAGTGCCTGATATAGAGTGCTATTTCAAGGGCAAGGAGTAATTTTCCACACATGCCTAGTACCACAAGTTATTTAAAAGAAGGAAAATGCTACGTAAAAAGATGATAACTAAACACGTGTCTTACCCACACATGCATACAACAATAAAATTATACATGCAGACAAAACAAAGTCACAAATACACGTAACAGTTCTAATATACAGAGCAGACTGGTGCAATATGAGCATACAAAAGTATATCTAAGCATGAATTGAACAGAGACAGAATTATCTAATTAAAACATGCAGTGCAAGGCAGATTGGTACAGCACAAACATGTAAACGTATATGTACTTATGGTTGCAGCAGATCTGTCTAGCTGTGAGTGCAGTTTTGATTTTTTACTGAGCAAGTTTTTTCAGACGGGTTTTGAAGGCGACATATGTAGGACATTCCTGTAATACAGGGAGTGTGTTGTTCCAGATGTTACTGACTAACTGACAGCACAGACTGTCCAAAGGTGGTCTGTCTCTTCAGGTAGTGGTCTGGTGGTTGTGCCACTGTTAGCTTTAAGCTTAATGTTTTTGCTTAATGGGGGTGGAGAACACGATGTTCTTCAAAAGTTGAGACAAGTCAGCGGTGATCAAGACATCACAAAATTCAGTCCCAGTGTGGAGCTCTGCACTGTTTAGGAACACCTGATGGAGGGTTATATCTTTGAGTGGGCATCATCATTCTCACCATCTTTAAGGGCTCACCAGGAGGCAGACATCTCAGAGATAATGATACCTGCTTGTTGGGAGCATTTAGTCTGTGTAACAGTGTCAGCATCATAGGACAACACCAGGGTATGAACAATTTGACAGGAAATGGCTAGACCATTAATAACCAGAGAAAACAACAATGGTGTAAGGACAGACCCCTGTGAAACAGCAAGATAAGAAGGAGATAATGTTAGCAAATCACATTATTAGATCTGTTTCATGGACTTCTGCTTCATACCTGAGACCTGTGCTATAGATGTGTTCCTCATAGATGTTGATCTATGCTATGTAAATCTGTGCTATATACGTGTTCCTCATAGATCTATGCACCATAGATGTGTTCCTCATAGATGTAGATCTGTGTGCCATAGATGTGTTCCTCATAGATGTATCCCTGTGTCTCTGGTGTCCAGGAAGTAGAGAAAGGAAAGAAAAAGAATAAACCGAAGCTGAAGAAGGTGACAGTGAGTGTTTTCCTGCATGATACCCTCTCTCCAATTTCTCCCATCTATTACTAACTTTTATTATTATTTCATTCATTTATAAAAATGTTAATGATTGATCTGTCTGGGGCTGTTTCCTCCTTTCAGTCTCTCTGTCCTCACAGACAGATAATTGTTTCGTTACTGTCTCTTTAAATCTTCCTTTGGTTCGTGAGCTGTTGTGATTGGATCTCTGTAGACAGCATTACTCCATCTAACAGGCTGTGATAATGTTTCTTTGTTAGTCTGATGATGAGGAGGAGGAGAAGGAGGATGAGGGACAGGAGAAGAGTCTAAAGAAGAAGCCAGAGCAGAGATCTAAGGTTGGTATACACACTGATCACCCACAGAACATCCACAGCACAGTCTGTGGTTATAGATCCATCAGGATGTTTAACTGGTCCTATTACTCAACCACAGCAGAAGAAGCATTACTGACAGCAGTGTGTTCATCTCTGCTACACTAGGTGGTGCTATGTCACCTTTAAATTAGTTACACTGCTCTGAGTCTCCATCATGTGACACCCTTTAGCAGTTAACTTCCATCTCTCTTATGTTTTGGGATCTGTTATAATTCAGTGACAGGTTATTTTCTTTTTGGTTGCGACCAGGTGTGTCTGTGATAATCATATCTTACATTTGCTCATTATTGTTCAGGGAAAGTCTCCAAGGATGGCCATTCAGAGTATCACTGACAGACACTGTATTCCTGTTTGACTGGGATTGATTTACCATCTTTATTACCAGGGTGAAGAGCCATTTTTAGATAATTTTTGTTTATGATGTGACCTTGGAGATGTGTATGAAAACAGACTGATTGATGTACTTGATGTAAGTGATTCAATATTTAATATTTGAATATCTTAATCTATGTCAGCCTGCAGAAAAGGATGGTGAAGAGGAGAAGAAGAAAAACGTGAAGAAGGATCAGGTGAAGGTGAGATCCTTCTATCTGATTCGTATTAACGTGTTTAAAATGTTTCAAGTTCACAGCTAACAACTGTGCTAATGTGTTTGTAGAAAGGTAAACCTGCTGAGAAGGCTCAGAGCGAGGATGAAGAAGAGGAGGAGGACAGTGATGGAGGGGACATGATGATGGTACGTTTCTCTTCTTCTTGTCTGGTAGATGTGCTAATGCCTCTGTCTACTCACAGTATAAACTACACATGAGCTATAAGTACATACAGCATGATGTTATCTGTGATGGTACTGTGTCACAGTAATAGTTTAATAACTGTTCTCTTGTTTCCATGACTGTAGGAAGCCAGAATTGTGACAGAAATTGAAAATCAATTACTTGCCCAGCACTACTGTGTACTGCTTGTTGATAGTAGAGTGCTGTCAGCCTGTGGTTTCCAACCTTTTTCTTTGGAGCCCCCAACTACTCATGTCTTTAACAGCAGTGGCCCCTAATGACCCACATGAAATAAACAGCCCAGTAGACAACCTGGGAGCAACAAAGACTCAAACCTGCCCTAAAATCCTTGTTGATTTTGGTCTTCCCTCTCTCCATGTGGTGGTCAGAGCGCTGAGGACGCCATCGCTGAACAGTCAAAACAGCAGGACGACGACCCTTTCGCCAACCTCAGCAAGAAGGAGAAGAAGAAGAAGAAGAAACAGGTACACTAGGTGTTTGGAGTCTCAGTGAACACTATGTGATGCTGTCCTTTGTCTTACTGGTTCATATTTAAAGTATTTATACTCACAGAGCTGTGCCTATGAACAGATGAAGTATTCATTCTTTACTGCATGCATGTAATATAAGGTATATTGTGCAGGTGCAACTCAAAAAATTGTAGTATCATAAAAACAGCTTCATATTTCCCCCTGTCATTTATTTCAAAAAGTCAAACTTCACACACAAACGTGAAATATTTCAAAGGGTTTTTTGTTGTAATCCTGATGATTACAGCTTACAGGTTATAAAAGTAAAAAATCCACTAATATAATACTCTGTGTGTGTGAAGTACCTGTATGGACAGGGTAACAGGGGCAGTGAACTGTGGGGTGTCATTTGGTGATTGGTTTGCTGATGATGCTGCAATCCTTGTGGAGACTGTAGACGTCCTTGTGGGGCTCTTACCACGCCGAGTGAGGAAGGTGAAGTCTTGGGAATGAGCATCTCCAAAACAAAGAACCAGGCATTTGGGGTATGCTTTGGATGCTACATTGAATATGTATCTGCGAATGGTGAGAGTGTGGAAGTAGAGAATTTCACCTGCCTTGGCCATGTAATCCATTGATCTATGAGGCTGAGGTCAACCTTAGACTTGGTCTTGCACATGGAGCGATGGGGTGATGGGTTTGCTGGTGAAGGTTGATTGGCACTCCCAATATCTGAGCATCGAGGCCAAAGTCAGAGTCTTTCAGTCCTTGGCCCGCCTGGTCTTACTTGATTCTTGTAAGGCCTGGACGCTGAATGATGGCTGAATGAGAGGTCCCAGTGGGGCCACTTTGTGTCAACTTCTCTCAGGTGAATTTTTGGGTATCGTTGTTAGATTGTGTGTCTAATGCTGATGTGCTCAGGATGATGGGGATGGGAAGGGGCAGCTGAAGGGCCCTGGCATGCTTTCCCAGGCCTGATCCAGCTTACCGTATACATGGTGCCCAGGACCTGTTGGGTTGGACCAAACCTCGGAAAAGCGCATCATGCATTGTGAAGGGGTCAGCTGGCAGGCATGGACAATGGCTATCAGATGGCCAGAGCAGTATAAGACCAAGGTTGACACAGTGAAGTGCTGAACTGACACAATGCTCCCATACCTGACCTGACCTGTGTGAAATCTCTTTTTGGTGTTAATGTTAACAGATGGAGTATGAGCGACAGGTGGCGAGTGTTCGTGCTCAGAATGCTCTTGAAGGAGATTTCTCCGTGTCTCAGGCTGAGATGTCATCCAGACAGGCCATGCTGGAGAATGCCTCTGATATTAAGGTTCAGTTATTTATCTTTTATTATTATTATTACTATCATCGTCATTACTATTTATTAAAGTTCAGTCATCTATTATTTTACATATTAACATTTACATGTTTCACAATCTTTATTATCAGACATATAAAGGATAATATTGTCTATATTGTATATTTTTATTGATTGATTATGTATTTCTTTCTATAGTTGGAGAGGTTCAGTATCTCAGCTCATGGTAAAGAGCTGTTTGTGAACGCCGACCTTCTGATAGTGGCGGGAAGAAGATACGGTCTGGTTGGACCAAATGGGTAAAACATCTCATTTATATTCATAGTCATATTTATATTTTTATTTGTATTACATTACATCAAAAACTCCTCCTGCTGGTTGTTCTCAGATCATAATCAACTGATTGGTTACCATGGTGTTATTATTATATCAGTGATGAGCAGTGTGTAACCATGGTAATGTGTTTGTCGTTTCAGTAAAGGTAAAACAACGTTGTTGAAGCACATTGCCAACAGGGCTCTGAGCATTCCTCCAAACATCGACGTGCTGCTCTGTGAGCAAGGTGACACATCTATGATCTATATACTCTATATCTGTACTGCCATGTCTGTGCTCTGTACTATCTTTTTGTATTATATCAGTCTCTGGATCTACAGCTTGTTGTTCATGAATTCCAGTTGACTGTAAGCTGGAAGCACCTGCACATTTCTGCTAATTAACATAGAGAAACCTCCCTTTGTGGCCATAGAAGGGCATGAGGGTTCAGGGCAGTGTGCAAACACAGAAGGCACACAGTAGTGAGAGGAGAAGAAGCAAGATATCAGTGACATCCAAATTAAAGAAAGATAAAAAAAATCCCAACACTTTGAGATAATACAATATATATACTCCAAACACATTAACTGGTCATTTTTTCAGAGTGACTCTGATTTGATATAAATGTACATTTATTCTGACACCTGACTCTCCAGGATGATGAAACATCGTTTAAACACATATGTACCTGCTGATGATGAAGATGATGTATTGGATACGTGTCTAACGACAAAACACATTCACGTATATTCATAATTTAACATTTTATTGCTTACATCAAACACTACATGTTTAAATTAATACTGGACCATATTTTATATCAAGGTGTCAAATTGATTGAAATAGGATTAGAAAATCTGATTGATTCATTCTTAATCTGGCAATTTTGAGTGCTGCTGAATGCTAAATTAAACATTTGATCCTGTTGTATCAGCACCCAAATGTCGGCCAGAGTTCTCTAGAGTTTTCTTAGATTTTGTTCTTAGCTAAGAACCAATCACAGAGAATAAAACTTTGATGAATGTCTGAATCTTCTTAAAAACTAGATAAAGCAAATTTTGTCTGTTGAACAGTTAGTGATTGAGGTCCAGTCTCTTTATTTTAGTGTTCTCTGATTCTGTCTTTGAATGTGTCTTCATACTCTCCCGTCTCTCTGTCTTCCCACTGTTGTTTGCCCTGTGCAGAGGTGGTGGCTGATGACACTCCAGCGGTTCAGGCGGTGCTGAAGGCGGACACCCGTCGTCTGAAGCTACTGGAGGAGGAGAAACGTCTGCAGGCTCTGCTGGAGAAAGGCGAGGACAGTGTGTCAGAGAGGCTGGAGAAGGTTAGTGTCTATGACCAGCAGGGGGGCACTGGTTCCAACTTCATGTTCAGTCAAACAGAATACAGGATGCTTCTGGTTCCTGATAACATCATCAGAAGTCATCGACATTATGTATAGAAGTAGACAAGACGATAATATGTGACATTTTTACTAGAAGGTGTTTTAAAAATGTTTGAAATCAGTTAAGTCAGCTGACATAATTCACATCAGTTCACCAGTGTTAGTCAGTGGTCTCTGTTATCCATCTTTGGTTAGATAATGTGATCATGTGACCTGCCTCTCTTTGGCTCTGCCCCCTCAGGTGTATGAAGAGCTGAGGGTCATTGGGGCAGCGGCAGCTGAGGCTAAAGCTCGTAGGATCCTGGCTGGTCTGTCATTCACCCCAGAGATGCAGAACCGACCGACAAAGAGATTCTCAGGAGGCTGGAGGATGAGGGTGTCTCTGGCCAGGTGAGAACAACACGGACAGGTAAACAGGTGAGTCAGGATGAACCTGGTCTGATGTCATCCTCTGTCTGACCTTTAGAGCTCTGTTCATGGAACCGACCCTGCTGATGCTCGATGAACCCACCAACCACCTGGACCTGAACGCCGTCATCTGGCTCAACAAGTATGACACAGAATCATCATTATACCGTAATCACATTCACATATTTATATATTATACATTTTGAATTATGTTTAATAATCAGAGCAGATTTATTATTGCACTAGTAATCTCCATGGTTCTAACAACCATTACACCATGTCTAAAAGGTATCTTTATTAGGACTTAAAAGGTCAATTTTATGTGCACAGGAGTTTTGGCATTCCCAAGATGAAACAACAGATTTACAACAGCACTGATTCCCAACTCAGGACACATTAAAACTAAGTCATTATAAAGTGTTTTTTGAAAGCATCCATTACCAAAAACATTCCATTGAAGGAAATATTAAGCTCCAAGAAAAAAGAATCATTGCACCAGATGACAAACTCACCCACAATCAGTCTATGGCTGGACTTGCCATTGTGCAGTAAAATCACAGTGACTGAATCATCAACAACTTTTACAATAAACCTGTCACTTCATCAATTATTACCTGGTGACTGTGTTTGACATCCTTACTGCTGGCTTGGTGTAATGGTATAAAAGTGATCGCGTTGTCTGGTCCCAGTATTGGATGTCAATACTGCTGGCTTCGTGTTACGGTTTAAAACGTGACTGTCTTAACTAGTGACTTTGTTTGATGTGCCCTCTGATGGCTTGATGTTGTGGTTTAAAATGCTACTGTGTTTGATCCCTATACCGCTGGCAAACATTCTGCACCAGTCGGGCTCACAATAATTTGACATTTAATATTTAATATAATAAATCAAATGTGTTTGATTGTTTCAGCTATCTGCAGGGCTGGAAGAAAACTCTTCTCATCGTCTCTCACGATCAGAGTTTCCTTGATGACGTGTGCACAGACATTGTTCATTTAGACAACCAGAAACTCTACTACTACAGAGGAAACTATTGTGAGTCTGTTCTATTAATCACAGCATAAATGGTGCTTGTTGTCTCTTCTTTCTGTAAGGCTTTGTATGCTATTTCTTTCTTTAATCTTCAATCATGTCGTTGTGTGATTTTTATTTGACTTACTTTATTTTTTATCTTTTTGTGGCCCTTTGCTTGACTGTTTTAATAACTTTGTAAATGATTTTCTCCAATGTTTCTTTTCCTTTTAGTTGTGATGTGCCAGGTGTTGCTGAAATCTGCTGTAAAGTTGCATTGCTTTCTGTTTCAGTGACGTTTAAGAAGATGTACGTCCAAAAACAGAAGGAGCTGCAGAAACAGTATGACAAGCAAGAGAAAAAACTCAAAGAGCTGAAGGCTGGAGGAAAGTCCACCAAGCAGGCCGTGAGTCAATTGTCATACTATTAGGTACACCTCTGGGTGTTTTTAAAATTTAGACTATCTTTATTGGGATTTTAAAATGAAAATTATTACTGGGTGTCTTGAACTCTTACTTCAGTTGCAAAGGCATCAAACGGTTATCATGACCCCAGTAACATCTGATTATTAAGCTATGAAGGACCAAGCAGACTTCCATGAGGAACCCCTAAAGTAATATTATTAATTTAACCTCTTATTTCAGATGTTCATGTGTTACTTGAGTTAATCATTGATAAATTTTCCCTACTATTGCTGTCATCTTTTTTTGGGTGTTTAGGACATAGCGACACGACAGACTCTGATCTAGATTAGAAATGACGATCAAACCAAATTTTGTTTGGTGTAACACAGAGAAGAGTAACGGTCTATAATTCTGGGTCTCTAATGATTATTGGAATTAAATTAAATGGAATTTTATCAAATTAGATTACATTAAATTAAAATAAAGTGACTTAATGTTTATGAAATTAGAATAAATAGAATTTTAAATTAAAGCTAAATTTGTTAAATTAAATTTCATCTGATTAATCTAAATTTTATCAGATTAAGTCACATTTTATCTAATTAAATCAAATTAAATGTAATTAAATTAATCAGATAAAATTCAATTAAATTCAATGAACTTTTGTTAAACCCCCTCCTTTAGGAGAAGCAGACAAAGGAGGCTCTGACAAGGAAGCAGCAGAAGGGGAAGAAGAAAGGAGGTCAGGAGGAGGAAAGTCATGAGGCCCCCGAGCTGCTGAAGAGACCCAAAGAGTACACCGTCAAATTCACCTTCCCCGACCCGCCACCGCTTTCCCCGCCCATCCTGGGCCTGCACAGTAAGAACACCTGCACACAGCAGGGATCAAGCTGAATGGTTGAAGTCAGATCAGCAAGGTTATCAATTAATCAAGCAATTGATCTTTACTGGTCTGTTGAAGAAAAACATCATGTTTTGATGCCTTCAGACCCTCAACCTCGGTCCGACTGCCTTTGCACACTGATTAAATTTTGTCGTTCAAAACTTTCACGCCTTATAAAAAGAAAAACGATCTCATAATAATCTTGTTTACACACTGATGACAAAACTTTCGTCCATCATTGTTTTTTCAGAACAGGCTTAATTTATTATTATTATTGTTTTCCTTTTTTTGCATCAGTCCAAGTCATTTAAACGGGTGCTCGCTCACCCCCTCTCTCCTCTCTCTCACACTGAAAACTCACTTTAAACACTGTGAATTGCTCATGTATTATGTGGAAATCAACCATGAAATATAATTGATAGTGTGCCAAAGTTCTTCCTTACAGCCACATAGCCGTGACTCAATTAAAAAGTTTCTCTCCATCTCTCTAACTTGGCTTAGTGCTATGACGCACTAGCTCGTGCGATATGACCCTGTCCATCAGGATAGATGCACCCAGTGTGATTGTAGAGGACGAATCATCATCACTCTTTTTTTTTCTTCACAGCACAAAACAATTCGCTACATTCTATGAATATTTTGTGAATGCAAATAAAATGCATCAGACTCCTTGATGGTTTGAGTTTGGGGTGTTTCGTTCGCTTGTTTTAATTGCAGGCCAAAAAAGCGCTTACAAAATAAAAGACTCAGGGTGCAAAGACCTGAATGCTCTGTTTAAATTTAATGCAGCAGTGGCTGTTGTAGCTCCAGTTAATGACCCCTGCGATGCTGCTGTATTGCTCTTTAACCTGATATAAACCACAGTGAACAGAGCAGTGGTATCAGCGCACAGCAGGAGCACATTTGGTCTGTGTTCTGATCGGTAAAATGGAGATAAAAATGTACATCTGCAGCGTCACATTAAACACCTGTATAACCACTCCACTGGAGCGATCAGTCACCACGTTCAGCTCAGACATGCTGACTTTAACCTGCAAGGGTTTTCTTCATGATACACCAGTCAGCTAAACCCAATAGCCATTGAACCAAATTAGAAAAGGAATATCTCTAGAACACACTCTGAACACCTTTAAACCAGCTAATCAAGGAAAAAAATCCCATCAATAATGATGATCTAACATGGTGTCTTTGTAAATACAGTCTAACGTGGCATCTCTACCTGTGCTTAGGTGTGGACTTTTACTACGACCCTCAGAAGCCGCTCTTCAAAAATGTGGACTTTGGTATTGACATGGACTCCAGGAGTGAGTATCAGTGCTGAGTTTAGTGTTCATGTGTTAATCCCTGAGTTAGAGTGATTTAATTGAAAGGGTTTTTTACTGCAGGAACATCACTGATGAGCTCAATATCATTTTCAGCTCTTCTTTATAAACTGTACAGGATGTTTGAATAATACAACATATAGCCTTCTGTTGGTGTCAGTAGTAAGATAATAATAACAACATGCTCATCCTTGCTTCAGTCTGTATTGTGGGTCCTAATGGCGTAGGGAAGAGTACCCTGCTGCTGCTGCTCACGGGGAAACTAAACCCTGTGAGTGTGAACATTTTAATTCATTCATTCATCATAAACACGAATCATTATTCACTTAAATTCATTATTCAATCATTAAACACAGAGCATTATTCACTCTGACCTATGTTTGTGTTTCAGACTAAAGGAGAGATGAGGAAGAACCATCGTCTGGTGAGTCTCTGTTTTAAACTCCTTATTTATTTAGACACTAGACATGCTTATTGATTATTTCTGTTTTAAAGACAGTTTCCTTTTTTTCGATTCCCCTTGTTGTTTCAAAGACATAAAAAGCCAACCTGATGCCAAACAAACAGCTGTTTTTTTTTTTATATTTGTCACACTTTAACGTTCAGATCATCAAACAAATTTTAACATTAGACAAAGATAACCTGGGTAAAAACAAAATGCAGTTTTTAAATCAGTGGTTTTCAAACTTTTCGCCCACCTGAGATTGGGCCAAAATCTCAAGGCATACCATATTTGTGTCCATACAAAATAGCCTCTTTGACAAGTGCTATAGTAACTAAAGTTGTTGTGGAGTTGTAGTAGTAACATACAGTTGTAAAAATTCCCAAGGCACACCAATACTTGCCTCAAGGCACACCAGTGTGCCTTACCACACCTTTGTCACACCGTTTTAAATGACAATGCAATGCCATATATGCAAAAAACAGAAAAAGAAACCATGAAGGGATGATCATGATAATCGTACCCCATTATTTTAATGTGTGTTTGTGCAGAAAGTGGGCTTCTTTAACCAGCAGTATGCCGACCAGCTGAACATGGAGGAGGCGGCCACAGAGTACCTGATGAGGAACTTTAACCTGCCCTATCAGGACAGCAGGAAGTGCCTGGGTCGCTTTGGACTGGAGAGCCACGCCCACACCATCCAGATCTCCAAACTCTCAGGTAACAACATGACTGGAGGTAGAATATAGAACTTAAGCAGGCAAACATGTATTGGGAGCTTCACCCACCGCTGGTGTTCTCCAACAGGATCTTGTTTGCTGCCACCACTCCAAGTAGCCACTCCCATGGGGGATTTGATCTTTGACCAGTGGTGCCCTAGTACCAGTCACACTGAGTACGATGACGTTCTATAACTCCTAACACCGTGTTCTGTGTTCTCTGTGTTCCAGGAGGTCAGAAGGCTCGGGTTGTGTTTGCTGAACTTTCCTGTCGACAGCCTGACGTTCTCATTCTGGTGAGACTTTACAACCTCTTGATCAGTAATTAGATTTATTCTCGTATGATAAATGATGAAGCCATGATAAATGCTCAGTCAACGATAGATGATGATACTGATGATTATCAGTTACTAATCAGTGTTTTTTTCTGACAGGATGAACCCACCAATAATTTGGACATTGAGTCGATTGACGCACTGTCAGAGGCGATCAATGAATATAAAGGAGGTGAGAATGTTTATTCGCTTAAGTGATTTTTGCTTGCAAGGAGACACCAATGTAATTGGTTCATGCCATAAATAATTTATTGGTTATTGCATTCATTAATCAGCAGTGGGTAGTTAAAAACATTAAATAAACTTGAGGTCATGTTTGAGGTCAGTGATTGATGAAGATAAAACTTAAGTAACCTGATCACAGCACTCAGCCATCCTTTACACATTAAACATGTTTCTATTGATGATTTATTAAGATAATCTGTGTTATTATGTCAGAACATTTTAATGGATTTGACAATTCTGGTTTGATCTGTTTTTTAAGTATCCTGTTTTATGTTTGCAGATATAAACAGATTCTGGTTTCAGAAACTGATGTCAGCCCTTAAACTAATTTCGATCAACCGAATTTTTGTACCTGGAGAAATCTGAAAACAGGATACTATGATGCGTTAAAAGCCTTACCACAGTGTGTGACAGCTGCTGACTAATCTACTTGGGTTTCTTTTTTTCCGACAATTTATTGTAGATGTTTTTACCTTGACATGTTTCGACTGTCATCTGCAGTCTTCCTCAGAAGCCGCTGTGACGTGTCCTTATATGCTGAACAGCATATAAGGACACGTCACAGCGGCAGCTGACGCTTCTGAGGAAGACTGCAGATGACAGTCGAAACATGTCAAGGTAAAAACATCTCCTACAATAAATTGTCGGAAAAAAAGAAACCCAAGTAGATTATTCAGAATAAGAAGACAAAATGAACTTGCTGAAGCTGCTGACTACCTGTGCAGTTATGGCTTAATACAAGAGGTGAATCAGAAAAAAGCATGTTTGCAACAAGAGGCTCTAACCTCTGGAGGGACAGAGAAACTTAAGTTCTGTCTCAGGATGCTTAGGTCTATGTAAACACTGTCTTTATGTCATAATATTAAATTATGAGCTTATTTATGGACCAATATTCTGACTTTAACATAGACATTAAATAAGAAAACATCATTCTGCATGTGTGGAGGAGAGATCAGCAGGGATTCTTCCTCTAATTTTTGATTTAACCAGCTCAGAGGAGCTTTACCTCCCCCAAGTGGAGCTCAGGGAAAGAAGAAGATTTTGATCATGTCCATTTTTTCTTGTTAACTTAAAATTAACTTTACATTTTTAATTTTTAGCCTTAAATATTATGGACTTTTATCCTGTTTCATATTACCAGTTACCTTTCATTATTAATACCCTTTATCCTGTTTCTTTTTAACCAGTTAACTTTAGATATTTACCATCTTTCATTCATTTTCTTTTTACTAATAAACTTTAGACATATGAAATTATTAACCTTAAATATTAACTTCTTTGTGTTTCCTTTTTTCCCATTGCCTGTAGATATTGGCCTTTATCCTGTCTCATTTTTACTGAAACATTTTTGAAATTTTACTTTTTAACCTTCAATATTAATGACCTTTATTGTGCTTCATTTTTACCTATGAACTTTTGGTATTTATTTTGAACTTTAGATATTTTTACTAATCAACCTTTATCATGTTTCAATTGTATCGTTTTACTGTAGTTATTAACAATCTTAAACTTGCATCATTTTTTACCAATGAACTTATTTTTACTTAACTGTAAATATTAAAGACCTTTATCCCTTTTCATTTTTACTCATTAATGTTAGTTATGAAAGACCTTTTTTGTGCTTTATTTTTACCCATTAACTTTAGATATTTTTACTCATCACTGTTAAATATTAACAAACTTTATCATGTTGCATGTTTACCGGTTAACTTAAAATAAATCTACAGATAAACCTTAAATATTAATGGCCTTTATTGTCTGTCATTTTTACCGTTTTGCTTTAAAAGTGAAGGATCTTCTACATTTTTGTTCGTATTCTAGCGGTGATCATCGTCAGCCACGATGCTCGGCTCATCACAGAGACTCAGTGTCAGCTGTGGGTAGTGGAGGACCGCTCCATCAACCAGATCGATGGAGACTTTGACGATTACAAGAGGGAGGTGCTGGAGGCGCTGGGAGAGACCATGATCAACAAGGTCAACCCATGATGGTAGCCTGGTATCTGACCACGCCTGCTCTGTGCTGGGCGTGGTTATGTTCCTCCTGAGAACTGTCAGCATGTTTCTCTCTGATCAATAATCAAACATGGATCCATCAATGGACTCTCTGATGTGATGGACTCAATTTAACCTGAGGACATCTGTTAAGGATCAACTAATAAATCATCTATGACCATGTTACAGAGCTGATCGATTCATTTAATCATTTATTTATTTATATACAGACATGAACATCAGAGCGCACAGACACACAATGACGTCACAGTATCACGTCTCCTCACATTCAGATAATGTTGGAGCTTTGACCTTAAGATCTCCAGTCATAAGTTAAATCAAATGAAGAGAGAGCAGTGTCTCAATCAGTGGTTCTCATTGTGTCTTATTCTCAGGAGTCTCCACCACCTCCTCAATGAGAACTCGACACCCAAATATACGTAAAAGTTTAACCACACATGTATTGACAAGAATGTTCCCGTTTGGACGGAACGAGGACAAAAGAAATGTGTTCATAAACATCTTCATTATAGCAACCCTTGGAGGACATGCACACAGACATTTTATTTTACTGAATTTACTGTGATAAGGTGGAAACTTTGTTTTCTAGAGAGCACAAGGCATTGTGGTGGGAAAACCAGCTTTGTTATATAAAGGTAACAGAAAAATAAGTCGAGAGCTCAAAAAAAAAAAAAAAAACAACAAAATTTACTCATCCAAAAAACAAAAAACATATGCCTCCTAAAGCTTCCACACATTGAAGAATTTTTGCCCCCGTTTTTCCTCAGGCACAGATTTTTGACCGACTGAAAACAGCTCTGAGACCTTTAGCTCCCAACCCTCCAGTTGCGAACCACTGTAACCATAAACATGCCTGCTTTAAACATCTGGCTTTCATGATGGATGGGATCAAAAAGAAAACAGATCTTCAGTTAGATTTTAACCAAAAAATCCTGAATATTTGGGTTGCATTGTGCAAAAACATTGGCAGTGTTTCAGTTTTCAGTGTTTAACTTACAGATCACTGGACAAACATGCTGGCAATGTTTGAAAAAGAGGGTAAAGCTGCTTCAAGCTTTTGCCCAAATGTTGCTGTCTTGTGAAATTTGGAAAATGTCAAAGTAGGCCTGCAGGAGGAGGCAAAAAGAGGTGACACCTAATCATTTAAATAAATAGTTTGTAGCTTAAATGTCACATTCCTGACTAAAAAGACTTCTGTCCAATTTGTGCAAATACATTGGCAATGTTGAGATAGTAGTAAACCAAACACTGCTAACGTATCTTTACAATTTCAACACATTCAGGAGTTTTTCTGCAGTTTTAGTCAATAAAGAAATGTAGATGATTGCAAGGGACTGATTAAAACGCTACAATAAAGTAATGGCTGTGACATGACCTTTTTAACATTTGTGAACCAAAAAAAGAGTCTAAATTCACTCTGGTTAACGTCTCCCTGTATGAAGTAATGGAGGGGTCCCACAGGGAAGTGTCCTTGTTCCTCTGCTCTCTCATCCACCGATATTAAAATGTTTAATACTTCAGGTCTGTAGGTCTTTGTCTCTTCAGGTACACTCCGTCAGTCTTTATCTCTTCAGGTGTGCTCTGTAGGTCATGGTTGCTTCAGGTAGGCCTTGTAGGTCTTCTTCACTTTGTTCACCTCCATTTCATTGGGCTTGACCTCACCATACCAGCTGTACCAGCTGCCACTTGAGGTCAGGAATGGTGGAGAAGGAGTGGAGCCCACTGCATCATGGGAGTTGGAGTAATCTTCTCCTGCAAAGTCCACATATGCGATCTGAAAGGGAAGCAAACCTGTGGGGGAGGGATGAACACCTGGTTATTGTAAATACATCATATACTTCATATTTATATTTCATATATTGTTTTTATACATATTCAGATATTTTATTTATATTGATTCATCGATTGATTGAAGCAGCAGTAAGTTGAGTGTAATGTACCGTGGTCTCTGGCCGTGTTGATCGCCTCATTCAGCTTCTTCTGCTGCCTCACACACACACCTGAGCACACAAACATGAGCCATCAGTTTGATCACATGACCTGAATATCAACAGTGATGTGGGGCTTTTCTCAAACCCACTACCACACAGGGAATAAACTCCATGTGACACCACACAACTGTCTCAAGGGTTCATGTGGAGGGTTTAAATACAGCAGCGAGCTCTGGTATGAACTCCCCACACCTCCACGTGGGGGGAAACTCTGACGTCTTGACTGAAGTATGCTTGTCTGACGAGATGAGGTTTAGGAGTTCAGCTTCAGTTTAAGTAGATGATAAAGATCTTATTGATTAATCTGATATTTATAAGATGATTAAGTCTTTAAAACTCTTAAATATCAAACACTTTCTCAGATTCTGATTTTAATCTAAACATTCTCATTTTTTCATCTGGATGATCCTGATGCTTTTTAACGTGTGCTGATGTGTTAAAGTTTGTGACAACTGAACGCTAATGTACGCAGCGTCTCCATGATGACCACAGAAATCTTTATCACCTGTTTACTGACTCAGTGACTGTTTGATAAGCCACTCTCACGCTGCCCTGAGACTGGACATTAAATATACATTTAGATTAAATCTACATGTCCTCCTGTAGTTTTCAAATCACACAAAGTGTCATATTTATTCAACCTGAAATGCGTCCAAATATTAGTTTGATACAACCTTTTTAGCAGAGATGCTGTTCTCTACAAAACTATAAAAACAGTATGTTACCTTTCTAGAATAGTTAACATAAAACCCTACTTTTCCTATTTTTCTGATTAAAAGGAGAATTACATAAAAATGATAATTCCCTTCAACACTAATTGATCATTACTGATATTCTTATTTAATTGACAATATGAGTGAAAATAATCACAATTAGTTTAGATATTTTCTAAAATCATTCAGCTGTATGTCACACTGGGGTATTCAACTGTTTTGGCTGACCCTCCATCTAAGCATGTGCATACTGAGAGGAAGTGAGCAGGTACAGGCTAGAGAAAGGGGGTAGGAACTCACCTGTCCTGGTGGGATCAAACACCTGTCCAGTGTGAGGGCTGATGAACTGCTGCAGCAGCTTCACATTCTAAAACACATGTAGACACGTATGTTTAGCAGGAGTTAGCTCAGTAGGATGGTCTGAAAATGTAAAAGTTTCCTTCAGAATAAAAGTAATGTGTAACTCTGATAGTTTTGGTTCATGAATCGGGACTCTAAAACTCAGACATTCTCAAGCCTTCTTGTCTAAATATTAACGAATATCAACAATCTCGACGGTGTGACTGTCTGAGCTGTAGGCTCACCTGGATTTGTACCTAACTCTTAATCTAGAGTGATTATTGATACCTGATTTACCTGTCTAAGCTGTAAACTCACCTGGGGATGGATGATTACATTCGGATCCCGACATATTGGACAGGGGTTTCCACAAATCTTATCACCTCTCTGCAGAAAAAAAACATTTAAAAGTCACTTTAAATCATTGAGCTGACCACAAAGATTCAAAAACATGACATGTAATTATGATATTCTAACTTAAATATATATATAAAATGAAATGTATTAAAGTCAAGTCTTTACAATGCAGGTTTTGCGAGTCTTCTGGGGAGGGATTGCTCCTTTGTGATTCCTCCTGTATTCCGCCCACACCGTACCGGTTCCATACCTGTCTGCATACTCTGTGGGGGAGAGGGGGAGTCATGAGATTTAGTATGCTAACATATAAACAGGATTACACCACGGTAGTTGTGTTTCCTCACCTTCACTGTCCAGATATTCCCACGGTCTGTCTTTGTATCTGGACAGAGCCTCTGTAGCCTGAGCAGTTTCTCCATCCTGCAGAGATGCAGAGTTGCTGTAAAAGCGACCTGGAGGAACACCTGGACACGCTGGGACAGCTAACCTTACAGGTAACCTCTGTAGACAGAACTGAAGGGTAGTAAAGATCAGCTAAGTGACATGTCATCAGCATCCCCATCATCATCATCATCAACAACATTAATATCATCAGCTGGACAACATTGCGACTGTGATTATGACAATCTATAAATGGTATCTGTTTACTTTTAGTTTTGAAGTAAAGACTCAGTTCAGTGAAAGCGGCCCCTTATAAGGTGTGAAACTAGATGTTCATAAATTTCTCACAATGAGGGAGAATACCAGAATGCACGTGTACAGGAAGCGATACACATTCTGGGACGACCTACAGCGTGAACGCTTAAGTGCGCTCTTAACAGCTTTTCTCCCTCATGAGAAATGTTAAATACTACACACTAGTTTTCGGTTCAGTAAATATGTCCTATCAGTCTCCCTTTGTATTGAACAGAGTCATCAATTCAGTTATAAGAATGTACCCTCAAAATGACGAATTCAACAGTAAAATTGCAAAAACAAGCCCTACGCATTATCAATATGGTTGATTTTTATGATTACACAGATCTACTTTTTCTGAATTCCCAGGTTATGAAGTTTAATGAACTGTTTTTTTTTTTTTTTTTTCAAATTTAAAGCAAACAATCAGGGATGCATGATATTATCAGCATAATAGTGTATCAGCACATATTAGCTTAGAAAGCGAATTGTATCAGCAAATATGAACATTGCTGCTGGTATTTACAACCAATATTTTGGCACTAAAAATCTGCCTATATCAGCTGGTTGTATGAACAAATAACTGTGAAGTCAGGACCAAATGACCTACGTCAGAGGAAGTCTTTCTCTTTATTCATCATCATTCCTTCAACTTCTTCAAGTTTGTATCAAGAAGTTTTAGGTCTGAACTAAATTTAAATATCAGTATCAATTTAGGCTGAAATTAATCTGTAAATAATAAATATCAGCAAAAATCCAATATTGTGTACCTCACCAAATAATGTTCAGAGCAGAATCAAAGACACTCGCTGACCCTGACTGGAGCTCATTTTAATTCAGGAGGGTTGATATGATCTTAGAGGTGTTTGTAAATTGAAACTGAAACAGGTATGAACAGTAAATGTGTTTCTACTATTGGAGTTAAACTCTGCCGCATAAATTTAACATACAATACGCTTTTGGTTTTTTTAGGAACGTGGTTTTTAAATCAATTTCGAGACTTATGAGTGTGAATGTTTTGTGTTTGTTGTTTCTTTGCCCTTCTAGAGGCTGGTAGTTTAATTTGATGAGAAAGTACTGTAGTCTTATAACACAGTTTGTTTCTGCCTGTTCAGTCACTACTCAAAGGCATGACTTTAAACTTTGATTGAACTTTATACTTAGTAAAATCTTTGGACTTTTTGTGATGACTGAATAGAACTATGAGACATAACTATACTGTATAGTTACACTTATTTAATATAAATGCTGTCATTCCTTCTGTCAGACCACAGTTGAAATTATAGTATTCACTGTAAACATGACATAATATTAACCATAGGAAAAGCCATAATATAAACACAATAACCATATCTGTATAGACATTATATAAACATAGTTACCACGGAAATATAGACATTATATATGAAGTCTCTATTGTAGATGCTCCCATGCTAATATAAGCTCAGTTTTTTTAATTGATCGTTTATATGGTAATTGTTAATAACAGACATAAGGAGATGTAAAATGTACTGTACTGTTCCCTGACAACATTATTAGGATTTCAGGTGAAATCACTCTACCTGGTATTTAGCGCTAACGTTTTTGAGGGCCAAAGCGATCGCGATCTCGTTTTATTATCATAATAAACCGTATAAAAAGGGTTGCCCACAGAGACAAACGTCCAATAGGTAGATCGATGGTTCCGCCAAAATATATTACCTGATATCGTCGAACTGGAAGAGTAATTGATGGAGATAAACGACACAGCAGCTTTACAGCGGCGTGCATGGAGGCCGCCATGTTTACTGTCATTGAGAGAGAGGTCAGAGTTCAACATGTACTTAACCTCAAACACGATATTTTATTTCTTTATCATTAATTAAAAACCAGACTACAACTTTGTAAATCGTTATTATAATCAGAGCATCACTTAACATTACCCTTTATTCACTTTTTATGTCGCGTTTTTTTCATATTGATATAATTTAAGGTTGGAAAGCTGATCTTCGATCACGTGATCATTACGGCCTCACAGACAAACTGCCAGTCGCCATTTTGACCACTTATTTTATACTTACAATTTACATCAAACAACCACTAAAACCGAGTGAAGTCAACAAATTACGTTTGTGACTTTTACTTTTGCCCTATTTATGATGAAAAATGGCGGTTTCATGCGAATTTCATTGAGTTGTTTACAGTTAACGTTATCAAACTGTCAGCTGCGCCATTACGACTTTGACAGGAAAGTGAAGGTCGGCTTTCCTCCATCTTCCTTCGTCTGATAACGCTGCGTTTGACGTAAAAATCGTCACTCAGTATAAAAGCTAAGTCCCGCCCTTTCAAGCTCATTCCTGGATTTGGTCAGAGGTAAGTGAAGTCACAAAGACAGCGGGGATTTCTTTTTAGCATTTTGTTTGTTTTAACTGCGAAAATCAAACTGAAAAATCCTCAAAATTCGAGAAAGGACTGTGTTTTGGACGGAGGATGAAACAGAGGCTCAGTCGGGACTAAATCTGTTGTTTTTGTGTGTTTTTCAGGTTTGAATCTGCTTCGCCGAAGACTGAACCGTCGAGGACTTTGAACATCTCTGCTCTAATTCATATTTTTTCTTCAAGTAATGGACATTTTATGCCTATTTTTGCCTCCAGTTTGTTCCTGAAGGAAAGAAAGACTAGCCTTTAGCTCTCACAGCCCCACCCATAAGAAGTCTTTAAGTTGAAATTAAAACCATGAAGTTTATGATATAAAGTAGTTAAGTGAGAGAAATAAGTGCCCGAAAAGCACAGATCATTAAAGCCGAGACGCTGAGGACCTTTAGAAATCATAGTAAGTTGATTTTGAAGTTAATTCAATCGAGATGAATCAAATGAAAACAGCCGTAGGTAGACAATACGCTAGCGGTTAGCTGGCTAGCTTAGCTTTGCTCTTAGAATGAGCTCACACAGGAAAGTGGACGGAGAAATCTCACTCCGTTTCTTTGTGTGTGAGACTGAGTGGACGGACGTTGATAATAAACGAAATTATTAATCGGATAAATAACTATAAGCAATCTGCTGATAAAGATTGCCGCAGGCTTAGATGGAGTCGGATTATCTGCCTTCAGATGTGCTTTTAGGGGCTGCTCCACGGACCTAAACCCTCCGCAATCTGCACATAAAGATTGCGTTAGTTTGAGGACTGTGGACATATTTGATGAAGCACTGTGTGGTTTGATATGTCGATAATTATAGCACAGGGACTCCATGTTCGCGGCAATCTGCGGATAAAGATTGCAGGATGATACAACAGTCGGGACTGATAATCATGGCGGATCTGTGGTGGTGGTTTCCCACGCTGGGACGGCTCCGGTTCTCCTAGAAGTTTTATTTTGGACATTTTACTAGCCTTTACGAGTAGACTGCGATGAAATCGTGGCATTCTGTGAGAAGTGTCCGTGTTGTTTCAGGCTCGGTGCTGCGGGAGCCATTGTTGGCTGTTCAGGAAGAGAAACGGTTAACGGGGGGTGGGGCCTGCTTAGCTTCCAAGAGCCTTTTATAGCAGCTCCACCGCCCTTATATAACCGAGGGCGGATTTAAAGGCTGATTCAGACTTCCTCTTTGACCCAGAGCCAGAACAAATAACCTTTATTATGATAAAGATGACAGTACTTCCTGTCTAATGTACCGCTGTGGTTTACCTGTGTACCCTTCATCATGTATCTGTTCTCTATTCTGAACTATGTAATAACACACAGTATGTTTCCCCCACTGAAGCAGGACCAGCTCATGTCTAACACTGTTTATATTTAACCAATGTGACGTTTACAGGAGTGTTGTTATTTGCAGTGTTGAGGAGACTTTATAAAACTTCGTTACCCGGGTAAGATCTAACTGATTCTCACATCATCACATTAAGGTGTACGTCTGTACACGAGCAGACAGATTCATTATAAACACATAAACATGGACGTGCATGCTTCTCCCACTTATATGTGAATATTATGTAAATATGAGCCATGTGCAGGGTGCTTAAAGACCAATTATATACATGATAATACAGATACAGGGCAGGTTAATCAGTATACACCCGTAGTGTAATTTATTATTTATTATTAATTGACTTAATTTAAACATGTTGCTCAATAATATTGATGTGTAATTTATTCATTGTGTAACAGCACAATGTATGAGTATATAGTGGCCTGTAGGGGGCAGTAAACCACTGACATGTAGTTCAGTAAACACCATCACATACTGTATTTGTATGAGAGTAACAACGTACAAGCATTCATCCATCACAGCCTCCTCTGCATACATTGATGACTTTGTTTTTCTATTTTAATACTCTTCTAGGGCTGGGCAATTTATGGAGTGTTTTTGAGATGTAATGACAGATTGTTATGAGATAGAGGAAGATGGCATTGATTATGTTGATATATTAAAAGATAGTTAACAGTAGGAATCAGTAAGAATTGATCGCAATATAAAACTGATTAAATGTTTATGAATCTTCATTTCATTTAGGGTCATTTTATTATCAGTAAAAAAAATCAAATGATATTTACAATTGTTTTTATACAACAATATAAGTCCTGGAAAAAAAACAATTTAAGGAAACTTATTGTTAGAAGTATCTGCTAATGCTGAATGTTTGAATTTGATCAGATAAGTTTATATTTCTGTTTTTGATATTTCCATATTGCCCAGTCCTGTTTGTACCATCCATCTCTCCATCAGACTCCATTTTAATGTGACAACAGACTCAATGATGTCTCTGTTCTCCTGTTTGAATTTCACATATTAAATACTGATCAATCATTACAGAAATATTTCTGGTTAAATTTCTTTTTTTAGTTCTCAGCCTTTAACTAAACCAGGGTACACAGCTTCTTTCTGCCATGAATATGAGTGTAATCCATGTTTTACCTTATCAGTGACTTAATTAGATCACAGTGATTTAGTTCAGCAGATCGTAGTGATATTATTGGTATCATAGTTATCAATCATATATTATTCATTTAAGTAATTAGATCATTGTTATTTTTAGGACTGAATAATTATACATCTTAAAAGATGGAAAATGTATACATTTGTTATAATCATTTCCCTGAGCTCTTGTAAGCTTAAGTATTAGTGACTAATATCTGAATTTTAATGCACTTATGTTAAATCATACCTGTTTTATCTCAAGCCTCTATATATTACCACATGATATCATGAGACCAAGACTTATTAGGAGGACATAACCCATACTAGCGTTTGCTCTTGCTTTTCCCCCCCCCAAAATAAAACATCAAATTTTTTCACTTAACTGGCTTTGAGAGTAGCTGAAACCAACCTAAGTCAGATCTAACTTCATTAAGTATAAGTGAGTAGTTGTACTTCTTCATATGAGTGAGAAAGCTTTGCATTTTACCATTAAGTATATATATATATATTTAAATTTACTACTATAAATTCATTAAACTGTAATGTGTTAATTGCCAATGCTCATGTTCTGATAATGATAAAATTTATTGTGCAGCCTTAGTTATTAAATCACACTGACCATTATTTAACTAATGATGTCATAATTATTAGACTAACAGTAAAGTTTATGTCATCAGTGGATTCTAATGGAGACGCTGTCGGTGAGTCATCAACACTCAAAGAGTTCTGGTTCAGTCTTAGACCCTGGTCCTGAGTCAGACTGTTGTTGGATCTGCAGGAGGGTTAGGGTAGGACATAAAAAAGAAAGGAGACTTTTTAATTTTGAACTTTGAGAATAAAAAGTTTAAATGTGAGGAACAATGTTGGACTGAAATGTTATAAAATATTGTTAGAATTGACCTATAGATACTACATCAGTAAATATGTTTTCCTCTACCAGAGGCCTGGTATGGATGAACTAGCGAACCTACTTAAAAATCAGCTTTATTAACAAAACATTATCTTTTAGGTCATAAACAGCATTCAGTTATCAGTATCTGGACTTTAGAGAAGGGCTGAATACAGCGTTTATTCACTTCTAATTTTTGTTTTCATAAAAATTCAATCTTCTAACTTCTTAGCTTGAAATTCAATTTAATTTTTCTTTCCCATTTTTCCTCTACACGATAAGTTTTTGATCATTTTTTTCAGCTTTTTACCTCAACATTTTGACTAATATTGTCTAGAGTCTACTTTCTTTTGGAGGGTAAATTGGAGTTAATCATATTTCTCATCATTTAAACTTTGTTGTTTGAATAGTATTTCATCATTATTTTCTACATTTAACCTTTTTTTCTCAAAGTGTAAGATAAAGAATGCTGCTCCTTCCTGTTCATTATTTCTTCCTTGTGTCCTGATCCTCCTCCATACTGTCTGTCTGAATGTTGCTTGTACTTTCTAATTAGCCCCATGAGATATTACATGTACTGTTTAATTAGCCTCGTTGTAGCATCTGTACATCTTTTCTCACGGTTGTGTTTACTGTGAGTTTATTGTGTACTGGGTGTTGTCCCGCAATGACCCCATGGTCTGTTTGAGACCCATGGCAATGTTAGTGGTGTCTCTGATTGCGACGGGATTACCTGGCCTGCTGGTGTGTATCTAGGTGTGTCAGTCACATCCTTGTTCAGGTGTGAGGATGTCTTTGGTTCAGATGGGAACATGTTGCAGTTTGGGTGTGTCCTCAGTCCTCATTGGTTAATATCTGAGGGTGGAGCAGCTCTGACAGGTAGATGCTCTGTTGATTGAACAGGTTCCCTAAAGGGACAGTACGTACAATATTCTCTCTGAGATGTTGGCATTCATTAAAAATGATTAAATTTTATTGATATGTGATTTTTTTGTTGAGTTCCTAAATAAACCTCTGATGTGATGGCACTTTTCAAAGCCTGAGAAATCCTTCATCTTAGAGATGTAACATCACTTGTCCTGATGACAGACATGACCTGGTTATAGTTGCAGTCACATCCCCGTTTGTTTCAACTGCTGTCCACTGGAAGTGGTTGGGTCAAAAGAAATTCTACCCTGGATGCCATCAGTTGTTTTATATAAAGCCCCCCTGGTGAAAAATTCATACTGTGCATTAATTATTCATTATTGATTATTCTGTGTAGGCAGTGTTAACTATTTCAAGTGTGGGACAGATGAATTAAGTATCATGGGTTTTTGTTTCATGTGTAAATATGATTTTTATGTGTGTGTTTCTAATGTATTAATTATTCTAGTTGTCTGACATACATCGTAGATGTTTGTTTCAGATGCAGTTATTATTTCAGGTGTATTAAATAGCATAAGTGGATTTTTCAGGTGTATTGTTTCAGGTGTACTAATTATTGTAGGTGTGTCTTTCAGGTATGGCGGGGGGGCCTGTGGACCCCAGAGAGATCCTGACAGGGGTGGAGGCTCTGCTAGGGAAGGATGGCGAGCTGCGGAGCCTGGAGGGAGTCCCAAAGGTGTTCAGGTGAGTACCTTAGATCACATTATGATGTGTTGATGTTGAAGCTCTCTTCTGGATTCAACTGTACCTGACATGTGACACCTGTGTTCCTACAGTTTGATGAAAGCTTCCACTAAGATGGTAAGCAGGTGTATGTATCTAAACATCCTGCTGCAGACCAAGTCACATGACATCCTAAACAGGTAGGAACACCTGTCAGTGAGACATATGTGATAATGTATGGGTTTGTTTCAACGAGAAAAATGCCAATAATATCAACATGTTATAAACGGATTAATCTCAACTGACACTGAGCATGATGGTCATTTTACCATTTTATCTATTGTAAATCAACCATGATGGTCATTTCATGATTTTATCGACTGTTACTTGAGCATGGCAGTAATTTAATTGCGTTCTAACATGGTTACCTGTTTCAGGTTCATCAGGGTGGGTGGGTACCGACTGTTAAACGCGTGGCTCACCTACTCAAAGACGACCAACAACACGCCATTGCTGCAGCTCATCCTGCTCACACTGCAGAAACTTCCTCTCACTGTAGACCACCTCAAACTGGTGAGGCTGATGATACTCAACTCCCTCATCTTCATCCTGTTCTGACTCAGAAACATCCATGTTTATGTGTTCCCTCTGACAACTGTCTTACTAATTTTATTTTTAGAATAACACGGCAAAACTGGTGAAGCAGCTGAGTAAAAGTGCAGACACTGAAGGTTAGTTTACCATCTTCTCTCTATAAACTTTATTTGTAATGATTAGAAATAATCATTCTGAATATTCTATTCATTTTACTATTGATTATTATTAATATTCTGTTTATTTGACTGCTCTCTGTCATGTTGGGCTGAATGTTGTGTATTAAATCTTTTCAGATCTGAGAAAGTTGGCGTTGGTGCTGGTCGATGGCTGGATGGCGACCATTCGCTCACAGAGCGTGTCAAGCAGCGGCAGCTCTCCTGCTGGTAAGAGCAGAGAACTGTAGCCCACTCACTGCTGTTTTACAATATGGTGGCGCGTAACCCCTTAAATTTAACTGTGGTTGTGTTTATGCAGATAAGAAAAAGAAGAAGGAGGAGAGCCGGGCACCAGTGAGGGAGGTGAAAGAGAGGAGCTCAGAGGAGGAGAAGAAGAAGGAGAAACCCAAAGCTCACGCTCCCAGCCACGCCAAGATCCGCTCCATCGGTAACCATAACAACCACTCCTCAACAAACAGTAGACTGATGAAGTTCTGCGGTCAAACAGTCATGGTGATGTTTTTATGTTTATAGGATTGGAGATGGACACCCCTAACCCCGCCCCTCCCAAGAAGACACCCACTCCCCCTCAGCTGGGAGACAAGTACAACATCAAACCACCTGTGCTCAAGAGACCAAGGTAACTACACCTGAAGTCTAACACAGTAATAAACACTAATACACAAAAGATACACACTGATACACATTGTGTTTTGTACAATCTTACACCGAGCTCTTTCTGTCCATTACCATGATCACTGTGTCAGATCAGATGATCACAGCACCATATAAAACCATAATTATAATCATGGTTATAATCGTGCCCAGTGCTGCCCCCTTGTGGCTGCTGATGATATTGACATGCTCTGTCCCTCAGTTCGGGCCCCTCTGACGCCCCCCCTCTGGAGAAGAAGTACAAACCTCTGAACACGCCATCGAACTCAGCCAAAGAGATCAAAGTGAAGATCATCCCGGCTCAGCGTGAGTTTAACAACAGTTCAATCCTCCAAACTTAATTTAAACCCGTCAGCTTAGGTCCTAACTCCTCTCTATCACCACTTCCTCCACAGCCATGGAGTGCACTGGCTTCCTGGATGCTCTAAACTCTGCCCCTGTACCTGGGATAAAGATAAAGAAGAAGAAACCTGGACAAGGTCCTGCAACGGGGAGCAAGGTGGTCTCCCCAACCTCCAACAAGGTGAATATACACCTGCTTATACTTGATTGTATTTAGCATAAACTAATCATTAATACCCATTGACTTTTACTCTGAAATTATATACAGTTAAAATTTACCAAATTCCTGGGGGGGGGGGTTCTGAAATGATGTACCATTAAAATAATGTCTCAGCCTTTGTTATTATAAAAACATATTAAACTTAATTTATACTCTGAACTTTTATTCAGAAATTATTGATAATTTAAATTAATTAATATTCCATACTTTTATTCTGAAATTATTTAAATTTTAACATCATTTACATTTACATTTTCAGTCTTTTCTTTTTAACTTATTTATCATCAAACTACATTTGTTTCCAAGGCTTTAATCTGAAACTATAAAACTGTTAACCTGATTAATATCTCTGTCTGTTGTTCTGAAGGTATTCATCATTTTACTTAATTAATACAATGGGATTTTATTCTGAAGTTATTTACTGTTAAACTAATTTAGTATCACAGGCTTTTATTCTAAAATTGTGCACTGTTAAACTTCATTAATATCCCAGGCTTATCTCTGAGCTGGATGTTAATATTACTTCCTGTCTCACCACAGGGGAGTCCTTTTGACAGTAAACCGTCCTCGTATTCTTCTTCTACCAAACCGTCCTCACCTGAAGCCGCATCTTCCTCAGCTCCACCTGATGATAACCATGACATGGATCCGCCCGGGACCCCGGTCCCCTCTGAAGATCCTGAACCCTCAGACAGTGGTGAGTTTAACACCTACCTGTTTGTCTGTTTACCTTTATCTGTACCTGCCTGTGTTATGACTCACCTGTCTCATCTTCATCCAGGTGAGAAGCCCAATGCTCTGTCAGAGCCTAGAGGAGAAGAAGAACAGCTGACAAAGAAAGGGAAGAAGAAGAAAACGGTGCACTGGGCTGAGGAGGAGCAGCTCAAACATTACTTTTACTTTGACTTGGATGAGACTGAGAGAGGTGAGACATCTTCAGCCCGTCAAACTCCACAACATCATAACAGTGCTAATGATAAAAATAACATAATGCAACGTAACAATAATTATTAGTAATAATGATGATGATAATAAGTCTCATACTAATTCATGTTAATCCACAGTGAACGTGAACAAGATAAAAGACTTTGGCGAGGCCGCCAAGAGGGAGCTGATGATGGACAGACATACGTTTGAGATGGCCCGCCGTCTATCACATGACACCATGGAGGAGAGGGTTCCCTGGAGCCCCCCTCGGCCCCTCACGTTAACGGGTAGCCTTGTGACACCCGGCGCCAACAGCACAGAGAAACTAACCCAGAGAGACCGCGAGATGGGAATACTGCAGGAGATCTTCCTCAATAAGGAGAGGTGGGATATGATCATTCATAGGAACCCTGATACGATTATTAATAATAATTAATAATTAATGTAGGGATGTGATTGGTCAGTCCTGCTGGGAACCTGCTTTGTTTAATTAAAGTTGGACCACCAATTACAGAGATGAACCATAGTTTGTTGAAGAGGGAGAATAATTCTGATTGGCTAATGTATCATCTTTTAATGTTTATCCCTTTACATTCTGGTGCAGACTGAAATGAACATTTTAATTAAACCTTAATCATCCTCTTATTTATCAGTCAAATCAAACCTATGACTTTTACATTATTCTTCTAAAAACAATCCAGCCCTCTAACAGTTCCTCTCTGTTTAAACAGACTTTTTTTTGTGAAATGTCAGACCCCTGACTGTGTGCTAATGATGTCACTTCCTGTCTCTCAGTGTTCCTGACAGTCCTCATGAACCAGACCCAGAGCCATATGAACCCATGCCCCCCCGCTTGATCCCACTGGACGAGGTGAGGCTGCTTACAGTCCTCTCCACGTTACCCACATGTTTATATGTTGCAAACTTTGGTTTAGTTTAGACAATGGTCTCTCTTAACTAAAAGTTCTATCTGAAGATGTTTAGTATTTTGAAGCATGTGGTGTTAGTAAGTCTAAAAAAGCTGAAAACCTGAACTGCTTTGAGAGAACGCCTGTAATCTGAAGGTTAGAGTAGTGAACAGACAAGCAGCTGGGTCTAAATAGAGCAGTTTATAACATATAAAATACAGTTATATATCAGAAATAAACATCAGAATGGTGTGGTACTGGAGCAGATTTCTGAAGAAAAATGTTCATATCTGATAATTGATACAACTACTGAAATTATAAATATATTCCCACCCCTAGGACCTGTCGATGATGGATGATGGCTACGTGGAGCCGATGGACTCGTCCTCACATGGTGGCTCTAACCTGATGCAGACTGAGAGCTCCAAGCTGCCCCCTGTCCTCGCCAATCTCATGAACCTGAACAGCAACAGAAGTCCTCAGACCAACCCCTCCAGTACGACCAACAACACCTCAACGACGCCATCTGTCAATGTGCAGGAGCTGCTCTCATCCATTATGGTAATATTATTATTATTATTACTGTCATTTTATTTTTTCATTAATATGTAAAGTGCAGGAACTTCTCTTATCTATTATGGTGTAATATTAAAATATCGTTTTTACGGTAGATGTATATAACTGTGCAGCAGCGTCTCTCTATGTGATGTTTTAAGTCATTAAAAACAGTAATAAGCCATAAGAAATTATTAGATATTTATGCCATTTGATATTTGACCCACAGGGGGCGTCAGGCGCTCAGTCCACAGAGGATCTAATCAAACAGCCGGATTTCTCTGATAAAATAAAACAGCTGCTGGGCTCACTGCAGCAAAGCCAGAACCAGAACCAGGCTGGACCCCCACCAGGTAAGCACCTACCCCCTCATCCTAACGCAGGTAGGCACCACCCATTTAACCCAAGTAGACTCCTCTAACCTTAACCAAGGTAAACACAGCCCCTCTAACCCTTATCCTGCACTTTTACCACCTCTCCAATCCCCAGAAATAGGCCAGCCCCCATCACCACTACTCCATCATCATAAAGTTAATGTTCAGCGTCAGTGGAATAAACCACCACTGTATAATGTCACAATGATACCATAATGACGCCTTCTGTCTGTCTCCACAGTGAACTCTGGTCTTCTAGGTCATGGTCCCAACATGAACAACATGAACATGAACATGCATATGCAGATGCCCATGAACGGAGGCTACCCCCCCAACAACCCCCCTGGAGGACCCCGCTTCAATCATCCCCCACCCCCCCATGGACACGGGCCCCCCTTTAACGCTGGAGGGCCCCGTATGATGGGGCCACCACCAGGCCAGGGCCGCGGAGACAACGGAAACTATTGGGGTGATGAGTCCATGAGAGGAGGGCCACACAGAGGAGGGCACTTTCACAGAGGAGGGCGGGGCCGTGGAGGAGAGCCAGGCTTTAGGGGGCGGGGTAGGGGAGGGCCCCGAGGAGGACACAACAACATGAACGGTATGTTGGACACAACAAGGTGTAAAGTTTTTTTGATTGTTTTTATTTTAATATCTATAATATAAACTGCTTTTCAGTTGGGGTCTTTTTATTTTGAAAGAATCCCGATTGTAATCATTGATTTAGTGAAATAGGAATTAAAATTAGTCAAAAAAATGCGTTTGGAGAAAAGAGAAGCTTATTCATCAGAAAGCCCAAAACAAACCTTATTCAGAAAACTATGACTGCTGCTGTGGTTATTTATTAATTGTGTTAATTACAGTTTGGTATAGTGTGTATGTTAAAGTGTGTGTTTAAAGTGTGTATATTAAAGTAAAAATTTTGAAGCTTGTTTTCAAAGTATGTATTGTATGGTTTGTCTACAGACATGTCCAAGAGGCCGGTGTGTCGCCACTTCATGATGAAGGGAAGCTGCCGCTACGAGAGTAACTGTGCTTTTTATCACCCTGGAGTAAACGGACCCCCACTACCCCCCAACCATCCCGCACACAACCAGCATCCCCAGCATGGACACTAGAGGGTGCTGGAGGCTGATGATAGTAGGGGTTGCTGCAGCATGAGGACAGCAGCCAGCACTGTAGGCTTTGAGGATCCTCTGTGGCAGGGTTTCAGACTAACTTATGTACCATCATCCGAGTGCTTCAGAACAACAAAAAGCTTTGCTTAGATGAACGGATGTTTGTATTGATGTCTGGGTTTGATAATGGCACCACCACCAGCTGAATGAGGGTCAGGTGAATCTGTATAAGCTACCTGCAACAGCAGTAATATAGGAGCATTTAGTGTCAGAAAACAAAGAAAATTTAATCTCGGTCAAGTATTTGTTCTTTTCTGATTTTATAAACAGAGCCAAACAGCCATGCTCACTGACCAAAGAGCCCTACCTACTCTTTGTGTCAGAGCGATGTTAGTATTTACAGTGATAGGCGACATGCTGGAATAGATTGACTGGATGTCACTTTAGCCCAGATTAGCGTCTGTGTATCGAGGACTCTACCTGCTGACGGTGCGTTTAAACTGATATCTCACATGTCTTTAATCTGGATAATTAAAAGACATAGCGTGCTGTGGCTGTGCCTCGTGGTCAAAGTAGCCCCTGTGAGTACTAAAACTCCCCATGGTGTGACTGAAAGGGACGTTGATTGTAACCTCACTAAACCTTGAAGCGGCCATATCAGTTAACGAGGCATTACTGACCAACAAACTCAGACATCTCAAAAACAAACGGGGGGTGAAAAAGATGGTCTGGAGCCCTACTTTTAGGACTTTGATGTCACAGTGGTGTTACCCATCAGAGGAGCTGAATTTTTTTAAGCATTTGATGGTGATGAGCTTGAACAGGAAGTGGTCAGTGATGTCATGTGGTCATGATTCTTCACTTGCATCATAAGCACTTTATCCTGAGATCACGGAGAGCTCACCTGTCCAGGTGTTACAGCATTACACTGACTAATGAAGAGGAACTTCCTGTCTGTTAGGGACAGCAGCTAGAACCATTGAGCGTATGTGTGTGATTGATATGTCAGAACACTGGTTGTATGTAAGAAGTGGGCGTGGCCTCAGTGACATCCTTGTTTTCTTTTTTGTATAAGAGTCTCTCTTCTACTCTAAATGGAATATGATTTACTAGAACATCCTGGTGTTGCTGAAGAGGACTCAGAGGAGAATCTGAGACCTTAAACTCATTAGGAACGTTTACTGGGGAATAAATCAGCTGACATGTAGACTCCTGTGGAATCAGGCTGTGTTTACTGCCCCCTGCTGGACGCTAGAGAGGGAAGGTTTAAGGCTAAATCATGGAGGCTGTGCCCACATCTTTACAGTCTCTGATGACTGCCCTGAGTGTCCTGACAATTATGATCAGGTGTCTGACTGTATGTTTATTTGATGTAAAGGTGACTTTGTTTTCTGTGAAAACGTTGAGCTGCGTCTCTTTGGGACTTTAGTTACTGTCCTGTTTGACCTACATGTTTTTTTTTATTTGATTGTGGAGCATTCTGGGAGCGCCAGCCCTTTAAGATGCTCCTTAACCTGTCAATATGAACTGTTAAACACAGAAACATGTTTGTACATATTTCGTTTTTTTGTACACAGTGTCATGAATAAATGTCAAATCTAAGAAAAGAGCTCTTCTGCGTTTTTCATTCTTAATATAATACTTCTCAATCCATTTAGCTGTCCATCCATCCTCTTCCTCTTATCTTGGACCAGGCCATGGTGGCAGTGGGCGGTGTCAGCTCAGGTGTCCCTCTCCTCTGTGACGTTTTCCAGCTCCTCTTTGGAGATACTGAATCATTCCCAGATCTGATGGAATACAACCCCAAATCCAAAAAATTAGGGCATTGTGTGAAATGTACGCAAAAGCAGGATGCAATGATTTTCAAACCTCATAAAATCATATTTCCTTTACAATAGAACGTTCATTCATTATGTGTTTGATGGCAGCAACACATCTCAAAAAAGTAGAAACGGGGCAACAAAAGACTGGAAAAGTAAGTGGTATGAGTGAAAAACATCTGGAGGAGCATATTGCATCCAAGGTAAACTGACAACAGGTCAGTAACATGTCTGGGTATAAAAGCATTTTAGAGAGGCAGTCAAGATGAACAGAAGTTCACCAATCTGTGAGAAACCGTCTAGAACTGGAACAATTTAAGGTTCTTCAACGTGAAATTGTGACAATTTTGAATATCCCACCATCTAGAGTAAATTAAATCATTAAAAGATTTAGAGAATCTTGAAAAATGACTGTGAGCTTTGGGCCCTCAGATGGCGCTGCATTAAAACAGGAATGATTCTGCACTGGAAATCACTGCATTGCCTCATGAACACTTCCAGAAATCATTGTCTGGCAACACAGTTGACCATGCCATCCACAATTTCAAGTTAAAGCTGTCATGTGAGGAAGAATTCATATGTGAAAATAATCCAGAAAGAGAGAAATAGAGGAGATTCTGCACAATGGTAAACTAAATCAGCTAATATTTCTCTTAAAATGGTAAAATGCATCAGTTTCAACTTCTGATATGTTGTTTATGTTCTATTGTGAAAAATTGGGTTTATGAGATTTAAAAATAATTGCATTCTGTTTTTTATTAAACTCTACATAGTGACCCTTTTTTTTAAATTAGGGTGGTGTCCAATCCTTCCAGTGAGTTCTGGGTTTGCCCTGGGGTCTCTAAAGAGAGCACTGGAGCTATTTCTTTTTGTGAACCCCAACCGTTCTGATCGCGGCTTTGGTATTTCAGTTAGGAACCTACCAGAACAAAAAGGACTATTCAAATGATCCCAGAGCCTCATTCTGAAACAGGAAGTAGCATCCTCTTTGGGCCAATGTGTGTATCCGTGTAATCAGGGCGGTGCTCAGTGCAGCTGCTGAATGGGTAGGAATGTTTTTTAACCCGCCCTCCTCAGTAAATATTGATTCAGAACATGCAGAGCTGGTTCGTGATGAGTCTTTAAATACACAGAAGAGTAAAAGGGGGGTAAGGCCAGCTCAGCATTTAACAGACCCACATCCTTGTTACGTAGTCTTAAGAGTACTGAGTCATCCATCAGAACAAGCTAACACAGCTAACAAGTAGATTAAATGAACATTTACCTGTCTGGTACGTTATACTGATCAGTCCAATATCAGACATGGCTGTCAAATGTGTTAACTCCGTTGAAAGTGTCAAAGGTGTTACTAATTTCTTTGATGTAAACTTCTGAACTTTATCATGACAAGAAGAATTAAAACCTGTAATAATGGAGCCTTCAATACGGTCTTATCTCTAATTCAATTTCCTGAGTCTTGAAAGATTTGTGTAAAACATGAAAACTCCGTGGGTTCTCATGTGGGTTTCTTTTCTGGTTTTATTGTTTTGTTGTTGTTGTGCTTGTTCAGGGTTAGACCCAAAAGGGCCAGAAAAAGTAAACATCATACCATTTAAAAATATTTTCAAACAGACTACTCTTAACTCCTCATAAGTTCTTGTTATTTAGTAAGCTATAGTAATTCATTAATTATACTTATATAGTATTTATGGTTTTAATTTTAATCAGGAATGACTGTCTATATGTCAGTCACTCTGCAGCTGAGGCTGCTGTTAAGTACTTGAGTTCATTGGCACATTTGTAAAAGTACAGTCAGACAGCGAAAAGTGAGTAATTTTTTTCTAACACTCCATGAGTAAAAGATAAATCCTGATTTGTTTGTTCATGTGTCCATCTCTGAGTATGGCTGTTTCTTAACTAGGCTATCCACAGGACCTTCTGCTAATGCCAGCTAGGTTCTGGTCCAGGCTTTTGTTCATGATTCTGGCTCTGTTCCAGGTTTCTGTTCATGATTCTGGTTCTGAACCAGGTTTCGGTTCATGATTCTGGTTTTGTCTTCTTTTTTTTTTCTTTTTTTTTTTATCTTGTCACTAGGTTCACGGTTGGTTTTTAGCTCCTTGTGTGGATTTAAACATCCGTCTGCTCCATCTCTGTGTCAACATGTTGACTCTACAGGTAAATTTCACCTTTATGTCCTCAGCCAATCACAGAGAGACCAATCATCATCAACCCGCCCTCATCTTCTTCTTTCAGGTAAATGCTGACCTGTCCTTGGACCTGATCCAAACACCCTATCACCTGGACCTTATGATTAAAAAGATTATTTGTCATTATTTATTTATCACCAGGTCAATGCTGACCTGTCCTTGGACCTGATCCAAACACCCTGTCACCTGGACCTTATGATTAAAAAGATTATTTATCATGAAATCAGATTATTAATCAATTGTGGCAGCATCCACACTGTTAAAATAATCAATATAAAAGGAACAAATCATCAATATTTTTACTATATCTTATGCATGATAAATTATCAATATAACAAAAAAGATCAATATTTAATACTGAACAAATAGTACTTAATGTAATCAAAAAAGGGAAAAAGTCACTAATAACAAAAGGTATAACTTATGATTTTTATAAAAGAATAAATATATAATAATAAAGAATTCATACACATAAGAGGAATAAATCAGTCATAATAAAGGTACGATTCATGAATATAAATTGAATAAATCTCTCATTATAAATATTTCATGAATATGAGAAATAGGGCAATAAATCATAAAGGAATGATTTACTTATAATTCAGGAATAAATCACTAAAAATAAAGGAAAAACACTAATAATAAAGGAATATATCCTTAATAGAAGAGGAATAAATCACTAAAGCAAAGGACTATATAACTCCTTTAAGAGGAATAAGTCACTTGTTATAAAGGAAAAAATCCCTCCAATAAGAGTAATGAATCACTAATTATTAAAGAATTAATCCTAAATAACAAATGAATAAATCACCCAATAATAAATTGTAAATTATAAAAATAAATAAGTAGTTGGAGGAAAAAGCCCAGATTTTGATACACTGATGACTGGATGTCTCCAGAATATGAACACAGCCCTCGTTATTGGACTCATTTTAAAATTCTGATGATTTAACAGATTTCCTGTTATTGATGATTGATTAAATATGTTAGACTCTTTTCAAAGTTTGATCACACTGATCATACACATATCAGCCTTGAAATTAATCAATAAAATGTTATGAATCATTGGGTGCATATCTATAAATGAAGGAGATTATTGTTCCTGAACACAAGTTGAGATATATTTTCTCTTAAAGCTACTGGCCTTTAGAAATGAGTCTTTCTCTGATTGGTTAAATCATCAGTTTCCTTTCTGAGGTAGGTCGAGTCCCTGAGGCGTTCCTGCTCAGGGCGAAGGAGGGAGGGAGGTGGGCAGGGCTAAAGAGAGCAGGTATTTAAATAGGAACAGGTGAGAGTGCAGGTACAGCAGATTTCTGAGCTGCGGTCCACCTCTACTCTCATCTGAGCCAACAACAGGTAAGAACCAGGATCCAGGATGTGTCCTTAATAGGCCACCATGCTGCTTGCTTTTCAACTGAAACATTCCTTAAAATCGTTTCTTTTTAACAAGTAATCATTTGGAATGTTTGAATAACTGTATCTGTTTTAAAATGTGTTGTTTCTAAAACTGTATCGTAAAACGTATGTTACCTTCTCCTGTCTTCATCAGGGTCATCTCTGACAGGAATCCTTCATTGTTTCTCATATTATTTTTTTTACAGGAGCTTTGCTGTTTGCATGTTTAGATTGACTCTTGTTTGACTCACTGGTCACCCATTTTACCTGAATCTCTCACCTGCCACAGTTAGTCCACCATGATGATCAGAGCCGTGCTGTCCTTCCTCGTCCTCCTCGGGGCCGTCTCCTCCGTCTTTGCTGCTGGAAAGAAAGGAGAGAAGGAAAGGGAGGATAGAAAGTACATCCCTAAGACAGGAAAGAGGGTTCCCCAGATGATGCACAGAGGTGAGACACGCACACAGGTCTTTGAATAATATAATATAATATAATATAATATAACATAATATAATATAATATTGTGTGTTCGTGTGCAGGTTGGGGTGATCAGCTGATCTGGGCTCAGACGTATGAGGAGGCTCTGTACTGGGCTCGCAAAGCGTCAGTGTCACCTGATTTTGTCACCTGATGATTTCAAAGAATATCACATGTTCATGTACCTGAGGTTGTCTGATTGTTTCTGTTTTTTTTAGGGGCAAGCCTCTGATGGTCATCTTTCACCTAGACGAGTGTAAACACAGCCAAGGTGAGCCCTGACATGTTCGTTCAATCGCTCAATCAAAAAAAAAAAATCAATCAATTAATCAATTATCATTTGAATGGCTCCAATTCTTAAGAAAAGTTATCTCTGGACTCTTGCCAAAGAGGGCAGGTCTAGACTGTTCTCTCTGTTCTATTTCTGATAAAAACCCAACATTAATTTCCGTGAGGCAGAAACCTGGAGCAGAATCAGACTCACATTGATCCCCTCTCCTCTCTGTGTCATCCTACAGCCTTGAAGAAAGTCTTTGCCGACAACCAGAAAATTCAAAAGACCCTGGATGAAGACTTCATTGTCCTCAACCTAGTGGTGAGTTCATTATTATTATCATTATTGTTACTAGAAATAACACCAACAAAGGGTTGTACATATCTAAATCTTAATTGTGATAGTTTGCAAGTCTGTGTATTTTTGTATTTAATGTGTAATTCCTGTACATTGAGAGACAAGCAAACAAGAGTAAAATTCCTTGTTGTGTAAGCATAGTTGGCCACTGAAGCTGATTGTGATTTCAAGCCTGCTCTGGCCCCAGGACTACACCTCGCTATGCCTGCTGACTTCTGTAGTGTCAGTAACATAAATCAATGGAGAAATTCTTCATCTCATATGCATATCTACACCAATAACCTATTACCATACAAATGAGAAAGTTAATGTATGTACTGTAGTCAGTTAGTTTTGCACTAATCAACAGTGTGAAATGATCTTATCTCATGTAAAGCTGCCCACACCCTTTCATATTATATACTTCTGATCATGTCTAGTCAGCATTCTTGCACTCTTTATACATCTTGCAACCATACTGTCAAAACACACAGACCTGTATATGCTGAAAAACAGTAACAAAGTTGTTACACATTTGGTCCATATTCAAATCATATATTCTCTTTTAAACAGTGCTATGGAGCTGTAAGGTTTAGAATGGGTTTTGTTCTTGTACAGTTCAAAACAAATGTTTGCTTTATATTGTATATAGGCTCAATTGTGTTCATCTGCAAAGATTTGTAATTTTTTTGGTCTTTAATTGTATATTCAACTTTTGGTTATTTAATTTAGAATTAATTTTAGATAGTAATTTTAGATCTAAGTAAAATTTTCACTATGTTTAATCTTTTCGCTTCTGTGTAGAAGTTTGTGTAAATTATGTTTTGGTTGGGGGGGCTAAAATGTAAGAGACGTCTCATGTTGTGTTTGTGAGCTGCAGCTGGATACCTTGCGTTTCCCGATCTATCTAGCTATCTATCACTCTAATGGGGCTTTACCACTATGACTATGACACCCTAACCCCATCTGTCACCCATCCACTCACCCTGCAGAGAAGCAGAGCAGTCAAAGCTAAGCTAGGCTAAGTTGCGGTAAAAGCAGAAGGCTAAGAGAAAAGCAGCTAAACTGCAAGGCTGCTTGTTGCTAGCCCTATCTGTCACCCATCCACTCACCCCGCAGCCCTCCACTCCCCACACCCCTCAGGACCTGGGGGGGCTACGCTGGCACCGTCTATAGGGGGCTAGCTAGCAGGAGCCAGAGCTAAGAATAAAGGTTTGGATGTAGTGGCGTGGAAGGTATGCAAGACATACATACATTCATACATACATACAGGAAGACAGCTCTCTAGTTATAGTAGTAAGACTATGATGATGATGACGATGATGATGATTATTATTATTACCTCTGCCAAGGGGGTTATATGATCGGGTGGGTTTGTTTGTTGGTTAGTGTGTTTGTTAGTTTGTTAGCAACATAACTCAAAAAGTTGTGGACGGATTTTGATCAATCTTTTTGGGAAATGTCAGAAATGGCATAAGGAAGAACTGATTAGATTTTGGAAGTGATCCGGATCACCGTCTGGATCCAGGATTTTTTAAAGGATTCTGTACTATTGGGGCATAGGGCTAATGGTGAGGGTCTGCACTGCTACCACTTTACACCAGGAGACTTCAATCCCACCAGCAGTTTTTTGGGTGTGTTTCTATTCAAAGTTTTGGAGTTTATAGAGTTTGAAAGACGCACGTCCGGTCGAGGAGATGAGTCGGAGCATAACAGAGAGAAAGACAACGAATTGTAGTGAGAATACTCACAATGCTGGGAGGAATAGAGGAATATTCACCCTCTGCCATGACTTCCAGTCATCCGGTGGGACCATGGGTGCATCTGTTGGCACCTGTAGCGAAGCCAATGCTTTGCCTCACCATGTTCCCACCCCACCAGGGAGGGAGTAATTGGCGAATGCCGTGGTGGGGGCACATGGGGACGGATCCAGGAATTTTTAAAAGGATTCTTCACTATTAAGAGATAGAGCTAATGGCGGAGGTCTGCGCTCTCCGGGTGCATTTCTAGTTATTATATAAATGTATATATTTCTAACAGAGGATTGTTTGTGAGAGATCGTGGTCACTTCCTGTTAGCAGAGTAATGCAGGGTTCAGTTCCTCTTCTGGTGAATGATCCATTATGTATTTTTTTGTTTTATTTTTTTTATTATTATATTCTCATGTTTTGACAGTGCCACAGACATTTACTAGACTACAAATATGTGTCACCTTTGAATAAGTGGGAGAATAACTGATTAAATAAATGTCTGCTTTATGTTGAATTGGTTTTTCTCTGTTTTTAGTATGAAACTACAGACAAACATCTGAGTCCTGATGGCCAGTACGTTCCCAGAATCATCTTTGTGGGTAAGTCAACCATCTCTGCAGTATTAAAACTACTGCCTTTGTCCCCTCCTACTGTCCAATGTTGTATACAGTATGTCCTAAGAAAATATATCAATATTAATGATCTATGTCTCTGTGTGAAGACCCCTCCATGACAGTGAGGGCTGACATTGCTGGTCGGTATAGTAACCGCCTGTATGCCTACGAACCCCAGGATGAGAATCTCTGTGAGTACAGCTGTGTTGGTATGGTGATGTTGATGTCATGATAATGGAACTATGATGTCAAAATGATGATGTAATGGCTTCTTCCCCTCAGTGTTGGAGAACATGGACAAGGCTAAAAAGCTGCTGAAGGACGAGTTGTGATTAGATGGTTCGTTGGAGGAAAACATGCTGTCGGTTGGTTCCTGCAGCACAAAGCACTGGAACAATCTCCCCTTCATCATCTTGATCATTTCTTCTTTGTTTTTTTCTGTTTGCCCTCCATGTCTTTACAATAAAAGCAGGTCATATTACACCAACTCTAATGGTTTTTATTTTTTTGACATAGGGGTAATGCAGTCATGGGGTACAGACTATACAGAGTATATCCACTTATTCTTTAGTCTTTAATATGTATGACACACTTCAGTAATATTCAGCTACTGTTTTTAAATGTTTATGGCAGCAAGATAGCATCATCAGAGTATGGCATCTCAGATTTCCCTACAGATTGATTTTACCTGCAGAATTATAAAGAGGCATGATTATGTGGTATTAATGCCCCATCAGAGCCTACAGGTTAGGGTTTGGCACTGATCTGTTAGGGTTATGCTGATGAATTAGGGTTTGGCACTGATGGGTTAGGGTTTGGCACTGGTCTGTTGGGTCAGGCACTGATGAGTCAGGGTTTGTCACTGATTTGTTAGAGTTATGCTGATGAGTTAGGGTTTGGCATTGATCTGTTAGGGTTATGCTGATGAGTTAGGGTTACACTGATGGGTAAGGGTTTGTCACTGATCTGTTAGGGTTATGCTGATGAATTAGGGCTTGGCACTGATGGGTTAGGGTTTGGCACTGATGGGTTAGAGTTACACTGATGGGTTAGGGTTTGGCACTGATTTGTTAGGGTTATGCTTATGAGTTAGGGTTTGGCACTGATGGGTGGGTTTTGGCTCCTGGGGTTAGGGTATAGTATTTGGGCGAGGTACACATGGATTAGGGTCTGGGACTGATGAGTAAGGTTTAGGCACTGATGGGTTAGGGTGAGGTACTGATGGGTTGGTGTTTGGCACTGTTGGAATAGGGCAAGTTACTGATAAGTCAGGGTTGGGCACTGGTGTGTTAGGTACTGGTGGGTTACGGTTTAGCACTGATGGTTAAGGTTTAAGTCCTGACAGGTTCAGGTTTGGTGCTGGTGGATGAGGTTTAAGTACTGATGGGTAAGGGTTAGGTACTTATGGATTAGGATTATGAACTGATGGGTTAGGGTTTGGCTCTGATGGGTTAGTGTTATGTAAAGATGATTTATGTTTAAGCAGTAATGGGTATAGTGACGTGTGGGCGAAAGTGGCAGTGATTAAAGCTTTTTTCATCAGCCAAAGAGGTGCCTGGCAGAAAAAGAGTGGGAGCAGACAATCTTAGCACCAATTGTGCTAACATTAAGTCTGCTATTCAGTAATGTTATAGGTCCTTACTATGATGAGAGCATCATATAATTATCCACATAATCAACCACATAATTGGGTCTGCTCTGGGCCTGCCCCAAGGATGCCCAGGGTTTGCTCCAGGCTTGCTCCTGGTCTACTCCAGGCTTTCTCCAGGTCTGCTGCAAACCTGCCTTAGTTTGAGCTGAAAAAGTTGAGAACTGGTCATTGACACCTCAGCACCACCAGCATTCAGCTCACATTTGCTGTTCAGGAATTTCCCCCTAGTGTAGTGGTTAGAGTCCTGAGGGTTTGCCCTGTTTCCTTCATATTCCATGTCATCATTTAATATCTTCAGCAAACAGAGTAATCTTCTTTGTGCTTCTTTCAACCATAACTGTCTACCTGTGATGCAGTTTAAGGGTGTGGGGATGCAAACGCCCCATCTTGAGGCTCTGGAGCTCCAGCGATGCAGACCCCTTTGCAGCTTTTTAAAATAACTGTTCTAACTACATCCTACTTCACATATTATCGGTATTAAATGCTTTCTCTTCTCTGGTAACACAAACCCTTCAGCAAATGTCAGTGTTCTCTGTGATTGTTGATGTCTGAACTATCAGTGTGATTGAAGAAGCTGTTTTTAATGATTAACCTTCAGTCAAGGAAACAGGATGTAAACCTCTCCTGGATTTTGATGTGGATATCTAGAGTCCTGACACCCCAAACAAACCTTGAACTATGTTGAATAACTAAATCAAGATCACAGGCTCACCACCACACAGTGGAAAGACCTGGCCCTAGCCCTTAAAACCCTAAAAATAAACAGGAGCTGGCCTAGCAGTGGTTAAGAGGGAACTTTGTGATTTGTGGGTCAATTAGGATGATGTTTTGGTGACACCATGATGGCGTACAGTCATGTCATATTAGACCATTCTGAGAGACTTTGGAGCAGAGGAGCCAGTTGGGGCCACAAACACGGGGCCCAAAGTTTTCTCCCAGTCCACACTGGGCAGTAGTAACAATCAGATCATTGTTGGTGTGTTACTTGATCTGCTGCAGGGTGAACTCAGAGATAACACCAACAAAGCATCTGTTAGGGAGAGTGGGGGTCAGGGTATGTTTCTGTGGTAACCAGAGGCTCAGCTGCTTGGATTGACATCATCTCACAAAGAAATCCTGAGTCACATCACATCACAGAGGTTTTAATACTACTACTACTTATAATGATGTTACAAATATTAATGTAATAATTTTAATAGTCAGATACAATCTGATTCTGCAGTTCTGTGGGGAACAGCTTTAATCACAATAACTTTGATGCTGCAGAACACCACTTTTGAACAGTTTAATTAGAATTATTTCAATGCTGCTCAACATCACTTCCAAGTCCCCAGAACCAGTCTCTGATGCTGAGGGTCAGAGCACCATGGGTCCTTAACTTAATATTGCCTGGTGAACCCCAGTGGTTCACTGCTTGTGGATTGCTCCCTCCAGGTGGGGAGGGTGTCTTTGGCCCAAGTAAATGAGTTCAAGTACTGTATCTCAAAGTCTTGTTCACAAGTAAGGGTTAAATCGGCCACGAGATCAACAGGTGGAATGGTGGAGCATCGACAGTACTGCGGGTGTTATGCTGGACCGTTGCGGTGAAGAGGAAGCAGAGCCGAAAGGCAAAGCTTGCGATTTAACGGTCTATCTTCCTTCCAACCCTTACCTATGGTCTTGAACTCTGGATAACAACTAAAAGATTTCAGACACAAGCAGCCAAATCTCTGGAGGGTGGATGCACTCAGCCGTAGAGACAGGGTGAAGGGTTCAGAGATCCGGAAGGAACTAAGAGCAGAGTTGCTGCTCCTTCGCATTAAAAGGAGCCAGTTGAGGTGGTTCAGGCATCTGATCAGGATGTCTCCTGGGCACCTTCCTTTGGAGGTCTTCCAGGCATGTCCAGCTGGGAGGAGACCTCTGGGAAGACCCAAAAAGCACTCGAGGGACTATAAATCCTGTCTGGCCTGGGTACGCCTCGGGATCCCCCAGAAGGAGTTGGAAAGTGTTGCTGAGGAGAGGGATGTCTGGGTTGACTGTCTGAGTGTGATGCCACCATGGACAAGCCAGGATAAGCGGAAGATGGATGAAATTAAGCTCCCACAGCCTTGAATTTCTCATGTATTAGCTTATATAGTGCTACATGTCCTGCCTACAGCTGATGGAGGAGACAGGAGTGTTAAAGAAAGATAGGTGTAATCATATTCAAAATTTACAGCATGAAAATGAATCTTCTTTGATGAACAAATATTTGTTGGTGTTTATAGCCTTTCAAAATTAAGATTTCCATTTCCTTTTTCTCATTTACCTGCTTGCAGTGTCCTTACACCAGCTGTCAGACTGTCCGATGCTAGCTGTGACGGCTCAGTTCAGACAGCTGTGACCATCACTAGTGATTTTCTAAAACGGTTTCATCATGTTGTGAATATTTGGTCTGAACTGGGCTTAAGAGGACTAGTATCTAGTCACTTACGATGCTGCTCCTGTCTGTGTCAGTAGTAGGAGCAGGATAACCAATCAGCTTAGTCCAACTCCTGTAGGACAGCACATCTCTATGCATGGCAACTGGCTGACTGAAGAGCACTCACCCACCCCCATGTGGCAAAGTGGTTTGCTCCAAGCTGCTCACTGTCAGCTGTTCACCCTCTGAAGTCTGTCAGTGTGATTGGACCTTTAACTGGACCACCTCAGACTGCTCTAGACCTCTTTGAGCCTAGTTGGCCCTCATTGACTTTTTGACCCCATTAGACTCATTGGACCTATCGATCTTGTGGGACCAGTCACTGTTGGACGATGGCAGCCACTCAGAAAGGAAACTTGTCTGACTCAGAGCGAAGGATCCTGCAGCTCATCAGGGAAGGTGAGTGAGAACCAACCAGATTTCAGCTTTCTTCAAACAAATCAAAATAAGATATGTACATTTTTACATTTTTAATATGATATAAACTGGTTAAACTGGTCAAACTGGTCCAGCTAAACAGAATATCTTACTGTTTGAGTTCACTGACCTTGGAGGATAAGTATACATCTATTTTATCTTATTTTAAAACAAATCTCTCTCCTCGCTACAATGTTCAAATCTTCATCACTTTTTAAATTTTATGTTTTAGGAGACGTTGAGGAGGCAGCCAAGCTGCTTGCCAAAACCGACATAAGGATCAACTGTTTGGATGAGGTAAAACAAAATAAAGTTTGTTCATAGCGAATTAATATAATCAGTCTTTTTTTGGTCAGGGCAAAAAGAGAAATGTCAAATACATTTATAAAATAAGAATAATAAATTAATATTATAAAATTAGACTTCTGTCACTGCTGTTTAAGAAACTAAACTGTGGACTCTCCTGAGTTTCATAATGATTTATTCTCCAAAAAATAACATGACCATTTAAACCATGACACCAACTCCCTTCCATATAATGTACGTCTGCTGTCACAGTGATGGCTGGTCTCTTTGTGATGGAAGCATGTGGAGATGACACCAAGAGCTGGACGATAAAAGACACAAACACTTCATGTTTCTCACAGACGCTGACTGTCCCTGACAGCTGACAGACACCTGAAAACACCATGGCAATGTATCAGTTGACAGATGCCCAGACGTACCGCATAGTTATATTAGCTGATAGACACCTGAACGCACCAGATAGTTATATCAGCTGATAGGCACATGAATGAACCACAGAAACATATCAGCAAAACGACACCCGACTGCATCCAATCAGCATAAATGCACCTAAATACATCATACCAGCATTAAGGAACCCAAACACATCACATTAGCATAAAGACACCTGAACACACCCCAGGAACATGTCAGTAAAATGACACCTGAACACATCAGATCAGCATAAAGGCACCTTTATGCATCACATCAGAATAAAGGCACCTGAATGCATCACATCAGTTAAGCAGGGGGTAGCTCTTTGGCCCCTCCTAAGTGTCTCTCTGCAGCTTTGCCAGAAAAATTTAATAAAAGAAATGTTTATTAACATTAAAAATATTTTTTGCTGTACTGAGCTAGTTTTGCATTATAGCAGTAATACATGCAGCTTTTTTCCATTCAATTATAAATCTATTTATACAAATATTTCATCAACTTAAATGTGCATCACGGTTCAGCACATATGGGCGCATTCCTGTCTTGGAAACAAAGGTCAGGATGCAGTTCCCTAAAACAGAAGTTTCGTGCACATCATGCAATTAAGTTTTTAATATCTGCAATGTGGTTTAGCACAGCAAGAGGGATGAAGGAAATGTGAAAAAGACAATGATACATTTCATACTAAACAGGCGTGTCTGTCAGACCCTAAGAGGACTAGAGTAGTGCCAGCTGGGATTAGTGGTAATAATGTTAATAACAGCATGAAAAACTAAAACAAGTACACACTTAACAGCGTCAGTCCAGAGAAGAAAGCGAAAAGAAGGCCAAGGGATCAGTAGTGGGCTGTATTAGCCAAATAAACAGGTAAGCTCATGTTTTATTGTTATTCTCCACTCTGCTGCTGTGAAGGAGGGAGAAAGGCTATAAACAGCTCTTTCTACTCTCTTGTGGATATTTGGAGTGATTATAGTGATTGCACCAGTAAGTCTTTCGGATTGTATTTTTGATACAGTCTGTGACCCAGTGATCATAGTTGCTGTTGTTTACTGAACTGGCCAAAACACGTTCTTTCCTACCGCATTCCTGTATGTGACATAGACAGACAGACTGCAGTGTATGATAGAGAAAGATGAGATAAAGCAGAGAAAGTTTCATCTGGAGGTGAATAGTAGGCTACTACAATTTCCTTCATTAACTCCGACAGTAAGTCTAAAAAGTGTGAGAATAAATAAAGAAATAATGATTATATCAGTATCATTAAGGATAAAAATAAATAACAATCACTGGCTGATAATAACAGATAAAAATAATTAAACATGTGCACAGTTGTTTATGTAGTTCTAAATCTAAAATGAAAATGATGATTAAAATGCCAGGCAAAAGTAAAAAAACATGACTAGAGTCATAGAGAGTTATCAGTGTGATCAAACATAACATGGATGGCCATATACTTTTGCGCAGTCAGTTATGTTGATAGGCAAAGACTTGATTGATGGCTTCACCTTCATTATAAGGTTCTAATGTGTTTTTTTGGCTATTCAAAGATTTTCTGGAAGGGAGTATGGGCAATATGGTTCCTGAATGCATTATACCAGCATAAAGACACCTGAATGCATCACACCAGCCCATATATGTCTTTGTGTTGTTTGTGTGCCCGTGCTTGTTTGTGTTTGCCCAGAATGGGATGACTCCTCTGATGCACGCTGCGTACAAAGGGACAGCCGCCATGTGTCGTCTGCTTCTGCAGTATGGAGCAGATGTCAACTGTAACCAGCATGAGTACGGCTACACAGCGCTGATGTTTGCTGGCCTGTCAGGTACAATGAGAGTGATTTTTGATGAATTTGAAGGTAAATCTGATGCCTCTTTGGATTAAGCTTTTCCTCATCCAATGTGACGCAGGGAAAACGGACATTACTTCTATGATGCTGGACGCTGGAGCAGAGACCGACCTTGTCAACTCTGTGGGACGAACCGCCGCTCAGATGGCTGCTTTCGTAGGTCAGATATGGTTTCGTAGGTCAGACACACCTGGTTGGTATGCACACCTGCGAAGGGCTGCAGCAGTTTGAACATGACTGATAACAGGGTTTACACTCGAACATTTAAGGTCTTCCACCAACTGACCTCATATTATCTAAAATATCACTGCTCCATGTTACTGCTACTCTCTCACACTGACTAGAGATGAAGGCTGGAGGATTTAGTTATCTCTCAAACATAAAGCTCAGTCACCAGACTTTACAGACATTTCATTGTCTGCAGTCAGTTCACAGACATTATTTCAGCTGTTAGCCTCATTATAGACAAGAAACAAAAGGTAGTACAGTAAAAACGCTGAACTAAAAATTCAATGATTGGTGTAATGAAATAATAATTTCTAGCTCTGTGTTTGGGTTATATTTTGGCACTTGATGAGATGAAACTTGCGTCTTCATGGTTACTAGGCAATGAAACCACCTAAGTTAGGGTCAGTGGCGAGCTGAGGTTAACTGATTCTGAACATAACCCTGGTATTGCCCCTCTTCCTGCAGGTCAGCATGACTGTGTCACAGTGATCAACAACTTCTTCTCCCCAGCGAGGCTCGAGTACTACACTCGCCCACAGGGGCTGGAGAGAGAGCCCAAACTGCCCCCCCGCCTGGCCGGACCCCTGCACAAGATAATCATGACCACCAACCTCAACCCGGTGAAGGTAAGGCCGCCCAAACAGCTGTCAACCAGCCGCATGCTCACCTTTTCTTTATTCCATAGTTAAAACACAGAGGTTTTCAGCCTCTGTATCACTTTCACTCACTAATTCTCTAGCCGTGGTTGTTGGCTGGCCCTCTAGCAGATATGTTGTTTTTTCTGACCCTACCGATCGAATGTGGCGGCAGAAATCCAGACTCATCAGACCAGGTGACATGTTTCCAGTCCTCTATTGTCAAGTTTAAGTTAACCCCATGTGAACTTTAGCCTCTGTTGTTGGCTCTTAGCTGACAGGAGCAACACCACTGTGGTCCCTGCTGCTGTAGCCGTCTGATTTTAGTTAAGACGATCTTCTTCAACCCTTCGTTGTATTGAGTGGTTATCTGAGTTATCTTTTTCTCTGCCAGTTTCAAACAGTCTGCTTAACCCTAAAGATGATGGTGATGGCGAGAAAATCCCTGTAGATCAACAGAAATACTCAGACCAACAACCACTTTCAATTATCACCTTTCTTCCCGTTCTGATGCTTGCTTTGACCTTCAGCGCATGGTATTCTCCATGTCTACATGCCTACATGAATCAGCTGCTGCATGTGATTGGCTGCTTATATATATATAAATATATCAATATATATATATTTTATGAGAGCTGCACAGTGGCACAGTGGTTAGTGCTGTTGCCCCACAGCAAGAAGGTCCCTGGTTCGCTTCCCAGTCAGGGCCTCTCTGTGCATAAGAGTTTGCATGTTCTCCCCGTGCATGTGTGGGTTCTGTCCGGGTACTCCGGCTTTCTCCCACCACCAAAGAAAGGCTTGTTAGGCTAATTGGTGACTCTAATATTGACCGTAAATGTAAGTGTGCCTGGTTGTCTGCCTATATGTCAGCCCTGCGATTGACTGGTGACCAGTCCAAGGTGTACCCTGCCTCTCGCCCAATGACAGCTAGGATATGCTCCAGGGCCCCCCTGACCACAAACGGGATAAGCGGTATAGAAAACGGATGGATAAAGTCTATGAAATATGTTCTGTGCATAAAGATATTATTTATGAACAACATATTTTGTTCATAGATATAACTGACAAAAGTAAAACGCTTATGTCATGCTACACTGAACTACAACACAGCTGACGTATTCACTTCATCATCAGCTTGTCTCGTGTGAGTGCAGGCACAGGTGCTGCACTCAACATGATGCTGCCCATTAGCAATCGCCTTCATTAAGATGCTAAAAGATATTAATTAAAAAGTGGGGAACTTTACAAATATGTTTCATTTCTTAGAAAAAACATTTAAATCACTTGAGCTTGTGTTCACCACATACCCTTTTATCAGACATTTAACTGAAAACAAAGGTCCTAAAACACATTAAAAACACGTTTTTAGTTTACCAGTTACTCGTGTACTGATTTTTGCAAACAGCACTGATCAGGAGCTATAAATTAACCGCAGACATTGAACAGCTGATTAAGCATACTGAGAAAACAGAATCACTCATGGTGATCAATCATATCTAAAATTATCTCAAAACTGAGCAATCAGTCCTAAAACTTTCACACCACCAGATTCTTCTTCACTCAGAACAATGATGAAATGTTTAGATATTTATCAATAATGACTAAATCATTCAGTATGTAGAAACTCTTGACTAAACACCAAGTTAAACCAATGTCAATGAAGACGGTGTCATAGTAAGGCTTCTCTCACTTATTGAAAACTTGGTCCAGATTAACATAATGGTGAAAACTGCAAGTAAAGATATAAAACTGTCAGTGTTTGCTATGTTACAAAGAACTGCATCTTGTATATACATGAAACAAAACTATAATTACACAAGCATATTCTAACAATACCTTCTAAAATAAATTGTCAAAAATTTTGGTATAAAATACTCACAGCATTGCCTGTCTGATGCCTCTCAGTGGATGCCAATGGATTGTCCTCAGCTGTCCATCTGAACTAGCTGCAACTGTTCTCAAACAAATAAAGCCCACCCACGAAAGTTAGGAAAACAAACCCCTGAAAGTGGCGAACGCCACTAACACAATGAATATCTTTATTTTTTCAGTGGTGTCCCTGACCCTGACCCTTGACCTATGACTTCTAACAAGGCTTAGGATTTCCATATCACATCTGTTGTTTATCTACTGGAGTGAAATAAAAAAGAAAGTCAAGGCTCTCTTTTAGAGTACATTTTAGTAACATGGCTGTTCTGGTGTTAAATCAGATAGCAAAGATGTGGGTTTGGTCTGTGGTAGCGTTTGTCCCTCTACTCTGTCAGATAGTCCTGCTGGTGAAGGAGAACCCCGTCCTGGTAGACTCAGAGGCTCTGCAGAAGTGCTACCAGGTGATGGACTTGCTGTGCGAACAGTGTGTGAAGCAGCACGACATGAACGAGGTGCTCGCCATGAAGATGCACTACATCAGCTGTGTGCTGCAGAAATGTGTTTCCTTCCTGCAGAGACGGGACGACAAGCTTGACGCCCTGGTCAAGAGGTGAGTGAGGGGAAACCAGCAGCCGGGTCAGAGTGGTCCCACTGGAGCTTGGTCTGAAGATGTATGATTGCATTAGCATAGATAAACTAGTTAGCACACCACTATACATAAATGCCATCACATTTTTAGTTTTCTCTGCCCAGCTTGCTGCGGGGGAGGGACAGCGATGGATTCCCTCAGTACCAGGAAAAGTTTATCAGAGAGTGCATCCGGAAGTTTCCGTACTGTGAGGCCACGCTGCTGCAGCAGCTGGGGCGAAGCATTTCCCCGCTAGACATCGTAAGCGAAGAGGAGTAGCAGCCTACTGAGTGTTGCTAGCTGCTGGTAGTAGATGATACTGAATGACATAACTTCCTGTTTCCAGGGAAACTACCCCACAGCGTTCTCCGTGCTGAGTCAGGCTCTGACAGGGCAGATGGCGATGGTGGATGCTGATTACTGCGCCACGTGTGGGGAGAGGGGCGCCGAAAAGAGGTGCTCCCTCTGCAAGGCTGTGAGTAAAATTAGTAATCATGTAGAACATGTTGCCTGATAATATTTATCTTATTTAATTGATAGGGCTGTCAAGATTAATCAAATTGAGCGTGATTAATCAAGGTTCACAATTAGTGCACCCATTTTTTAAATCGCAATTAATTGCATCCTTTATTGTCCCTTTCAATACACTTTGGCTAAGGCACGCCAGTGTCTCTCTCTGTAGTCACAGTGATGCAAAATGAGTCCTCCATTGCTCCTTAGTGATTCTTATACTCAAAATTGTGAGTCAAAAATGATACATAAAATTGGTTTAAAGTTCATGTAATCTGATGATAATTATAATTTATTATATTATGGTTCTTATGTTAAAGACTGTGAGTTAACAAATACATACAAACAGTAAATAGTACGTGTAGCAACAGTAAATACTGTATGTAGTTTGACAGTGTCATTAATGGGTCTTATATTTAATATTTTCAGGTTCTGTACTGCAGTGCAACATGTCAGAAACTTCACTGGTTCACACATAAGAAGATGTGTGGCTCTCTGCAGGAGCAGGATGCTGACCCAGTTGAGGACACCCCCACCTTCAGCCAGCTTAAAGGTGAACATCACATCCCTCTAAAACTATGATTCAAGACATTAAACATTTGATAACCATATAATAACTTTTGATTAAAAAAATCTAAAAATATTTTATCAAAATATTTTAAAAAATGATGAAAATATAGAAACATTTAATAAAAATAGACTATAAAAAAGAAATACATTTCATCTACAAACATTTGAGTAAAATATTAAATAAAACAATTGATTAAAAAAATAAAATGTGATTAAAATCTCATAACATTTGATTAAGAAATAAAACATTTCATTAAAACCTAAAAATATTCAGTTGAAACAATAAACATTTGATTAAACTATCAAAACCTGATTAAAATATAAAGACATTTCATTATCTTGTTAAAAACAAGATTAAAATCTAAAAGCGTTTATCTTGGTCATAAGATGTTTGATACAAGTCTAAATATGATGATGTGAGTGCCCTGGAGATGCATTGCAACTTCCTGATTATTTTATATTTTTAAATATATTCATAGATGATGAGAGCGACCTGGTGATGGAGACAGCCAACTTCCTGCAGGAGCTGTGTCTGAGGGCAGAGTCAACGGTGGCTGCAGCAGGTGGATGTCCTGCAGAGTTCCTCACCCATCCATCCACCTCAGCACCGAGTCCCACCTGTGGAGAATGAGGGGTTGGAGGGGTAACTTGAGTTCCAGGGGAACAGAAGTCAGTCTGACCAGGTCACTGCGTCACAGCGGAGACATCCATCACTGTCAGAACATGTACATGGTTAGCATTAGCCTTAGCTTTACCTATGTGTAAGCTAACGTTCAAAATATAATCAAAATTCAAAATTTGAAAACCCTGTAAAAAGAGCAGCAAAGCAGAATGAAGAAGAATAACTAGTTGAGTTTGTGAACTTTTAAAGTAAAGATTGTGTGAATGTGGTTAGGAACTAAACATATTAATGATGTTAGCTCACTTTGATATAAATCTGTAAATATACATGGTATTCAGAAAGTATTTAGACCCCCTTCATTTTTTTTCAGTTTTGTTGAAATGAGCCTGATGCTACAGTTGAGATGATTTTTTTCTCTGATTAATGAACTCTCAGTATGCTGTACTGACAAAATGAAAACAGAATATTATACGATATTGAAATTTAACTGAAAATAAAAACAAAATAAATTTCACATTGACTAAGTAGTCCTTTTACTCAGTACTCAGTTGATGCCTTTTTTTCGCAGCAATTACAGCTTCAAGTCTTTTTAAATATGATTCAACAAGCATTGCAAACCTGTATTTGGGGATTTTCTGCCATTCATCCTTGCAAATCCTCTTAAGCTCACTCATGTTGGATGGGGATGGTTCGTGGACAGCCATTTTCAGGTCTCTCTAGAGATTTTTGATAGCATTCAAGTCAGGGCTCTGGCCAGGCCCTTCTAGGACATTCCCAGGATTGTTCCTGAGCCACTTCTGTGTTGTCCTGGCTGTGTGGGTAGTGTCATTTTCATATTGGAAGGTGAACCTTCAACCTAGTATAAGGTCCTGAGCACTGCTGAACAGGTTTTCATTGAGGATATCATTGTACTTTGCTCCATTCAGCTTTCCCTCAACCCAGACCATTCTTCCAGTCCCTGCTGCTGAAGAACACCCCCACAGCATGATGCTGCCACCACCGTGCTTTACTGTTGGGATGGTTTTGGGCAGGTGCTGAGCAGTACCTTTAGGTACTTTTTGCAAACTCCACAGGTCAGTGTTTTGCACTGAGGAAAAGCTCAATTCTGCCATAAGCCCAGATCGGTGCAGGGCTGTAATGATGTTTGTCCTTCTTTGCCCTATCTCAACACGGAATCTTGAAGCTTAGTCAGAGTGAGCACCAGGTTCTTGGTCACCTCTCTAAATAAAGCCCTTTTACCCTGATTGCTCAGTTTGGCTGAACTAGTGTCACAGTGATCAAAAAAATCAATTTGTCATGATGGGGTACTGATAGTAGATTAAGTTTCAGGTGGTAACATAACAGTTTAAAAAAGTTAGGGGAGTCTTGATATTTTCTGAATGCACTGTAAATGTATATAAATATATATATTTGTGTGTGTGTGTGTGTATATATATATTTATATACATTATATGTGTATGTATATTTATACATTTTATATATATATATATATATGTATATATATATATGTATGTTTAGATAAGTGGGGTATAGATATCAATGTATAGATGTATTGATTAAATGTATAGATATAAATGTAGGGACATAAATAAATGTAAAGATTAGTGTAAAGAGTTGTTTGTCTGTCTGATAAAATGTTTAATTCTAAAATAATCATTCGGACTGATAACACCTGGCTGTATCTCCTTGATGAAGTTTTTTCCTCACATAAGCACACATTTACATTATTTATTGATATAAGAAAAATACGTACAGCATTTTTGAATCTTGCATAATCACAAAGGTTGTATAACTACAGTTTGAACACTAGATGGTAGTGTTTTCTTTAATTTATCTGCAGACTGATCTGATCCCTGTATGGAGGGCTGCATGGTGGACTATGGTTGGTGCTGTCTCTTAACAGTGAGGTTTGAATCCCAATTAGATTGAGAATGAGTGCTGGTTTGTCTTTGTATGTCAGCTTTGTAATCGGCTGTCAATCACCTCACCACTCCTCCTACAACTGGGATTGATGACAGCACCCCATGACCCCAAACTGGAAAGTGTTGCGGATGATGGATGTATGTTAGTTAACTCCTGACATCAGCAGCTCTAAAGTGTTCATTTTTATTCCTGCATGTTTTCATATTTCTACACTTTTCATAGTTATTCTTGTTCTTTATATCCATAACAACCTTCATATTTAAGCATGTCACTGTCTGGCAGAACACAGTTCTTTTTTGACAGAACATAAAACTAAACATACAATATGGTAATATTTCTTCAACTCTTCTTTAAACCATTGAAGTCAATAACCATTAATCTTCCTGTGAGTGTCTTCATCTCATAGTTTTCTCTGGTTCATTGGCATGGACATAAACACACGTTTGTCCATCCCCAGGGCTCAATCTCATGTTTCTAGACTGTGAGATGTTAAAATCAGTGAAAGTTCTTTAGGATCAAATACCGTCTTCAGAGCCCCCAGGCTGCTTTTACCCCAGACCCCCCTCCTCCACATGATGTGACTAATGGGATAATTTAGACGGAAGGTAACAAAGATGGTCGAGGTGGAAGTTTCAGTTGTATCAAAGCAGAGTAGAGTGATGTCACCATCTGTAAGGAGACCCTGAGATGAAGGAAAGGATAAGGATGCCAGCTGATTGGATAGCAGATGTGCGCATCCACATACACTTACGTACATAATGACATGGGTGAGGAGGAGAAGAGTCTGTTTGTAATGGACATGCACATAAAGGAGAATGGAAGTGCACATTAACGTGCACATACAGGAAGCTGAGCTCATCACACAGCTCAGACGTGTCTCTGTTCTTTCCTTTAAGCACAGAAACACTGAAGAGAGCAACTTTTAAAATGTACAAGAAAATGTCAACTTATCAAACAAGATTACAATTATTAGACTGTCCCTGGTCAACAGTTTTTATTGACAACCAAACGCCTCACCAGGTTTCCCTTGAGTTGTCCAGTGAATCATTACAACCTGTTTCCTCAGTGCTCTGCCAGATTATGGTTGCCACTTCATGGCTGTCCATTAGTAACCAGATCAACAGTCAACAACTAGACCAACAGTCAACAAGCAGACCAACAGTCAACAACCAGACCATCAGTAAACAACCAGACCAACGTCTGCCAACAGACCAACAGTGAACAACCAGACCAACATCTGCAAACAGACCAACAGTGAGCAACCAGACCAACATCTGCAACCAAACCAACAGTCAACAACCAGACCATCAGTGAGAAACCAAACCAAAGTCTGCAAACAGACCAACAGTCAGCAACCAGACCAACAGTCAACAACTAGACCATCAGTGAGCAACCAGACCAGCGTCAGCAACCAGACCAACAGTCAACAACCAGACCATCAGTGAGCAACCAGACTAGCGTCAGCAACCAGACCAATAATCAGCTACCAGACCAATGTCTGCAAACAGTCCAACAGTCAGCAACCAGACCAACAGTGAGAAACCAGACCAGCGTCAGCAACAAGACCAATAATCAGCAACCAGACTAACCATCAGCAACCAGACCAGGTGTCAGCAACCAAACTTTCAGTCAACAACAGAACCAATACCCAAAATAAAACCAACAGACAGCAACCAGACCAACAGTCAGTAACCAGACCAGCAGTCAGAAACTAGACCAACAGTCATTAACCAGGATGACCATCCACAACCAGACCCACCATCAGCAACAAGGCCAACAGTCAGCAACCAGACCAACAGTCAAAAACCAGACCAACAATCAGCAGCCAGACCAACAGTCAGTGACTAGACCAAATATCACAAACCAGACCAGTGGTCAGCAACCAGACCAACAATCCCAACCATACCAAGTGTCAGCAACCAGACCAACAGCTAAAAAAGTCAAACAACAGCAACCAGAGTGACAGGTAAAAGAGTCAGCAACCAGACAGCAACAGGGCCAACAGTCACCAACAAGACCATCAGACAGATATCAGACCAACAGTCAGAAACCTAACCAAATATCAGCTACCAGACCAACCATCAGCAACCAGACCATCAGTCAGGAACCAAACCATTAATCCTCAGACAGACCCGGAATCATCAATTGGATCAACTGTCAGCAGCCAAATCAAGTATCAACAACCAGACCAGTAGTCAGCAACCATGAAAACCATTTTCAACCAGACCAACAGACAGCAACCTGACCAACACACAGAAACATGACCAACCATTAGCAACCAGACCAACATTCAACAATCCCATCTGCGGCGATCTTTGAGCTCTGCTCGTTCTGAATAAAAAGTCTTTGAATAGCAGTTTTTCCTAATGCTGATAAACTGCAAGAACTGTGCATTCTTACTCACCATATGGACTTGTGTAATTGCACTTTATTGTAAAGTTGTCATTCTGTGGTTGTATGGGCGCTCTGTGTCTCTGTCTATCTGTTGTTTTTCAAGAGCTGTCTGTGATCTCTTAGAGTTGTGTATCTGCTCTTGGGTGTAATTTCAGAGCGTGTTGCTGCTGACAGAGATTTCCAGAAGGTGAGATCATGCAAAGAAACAAAGCGATTGAGTGTAGCCGAAGCTTTCTGTCACTGAACACCATGTGAGGAACAAATAGAACAGCTTCTCTTCCTCCTGTCTGCAGGGCTGACCAGGACAAAAAGAAAATAACAATACAAGGCCTCGTGGACCGAGAAACCCGCTACCCTTCATGTTTTCACTAGACATGTTCTCTAATGGACCATCAGAGACCCTAACGGTAAACCTGGTAAAATAAGAAGATACAAATACAAACCCAGTATTTTTTCATATTTTCACCAAACATGCTCTCTAATGAACCACTAGAGAGTTTAGCCATAGCCCTACATCAGTTAGGGGTCTCTCATGGTCCATTTGAGAACATGTTTAGTGCACAAGAACTTGTATTGTTCCAGCATTAGGATCTCTGATGGTCCGCTAGAGAGGACATATTGGGAACATGATTGGGTTTCATTCAGTTGCTAATCATTAAACCAGAGGCTCACTCTGATAGAAATCATATCTTCTCATGTGTCTTAATGATAACACTTACTATAATTTACTTAATCATTACACCAGAGGTTCACATTGATTAAAATGATGTTTTTTACTCTTCTTTCTTTAGACGGGGGGATTGAAGGTGTGGGATCTTTGCCCGTCTTTGTCTACCTAGGTATTTTCCTCATCTAACATCCTGCCTAAAGAGAAGCCCAGGTGTGTCTGCAGCACAGAGATTAACCTCTCTTTGACTTCCTTTTCACTGCTCAGCTCACAAAAATAACTTTTCAATGCTAGGCTCACATAAATAACTTTTCACTACTCACATGAAGACAGACACGGAGCAGCACAAACCTTTGACAGCCTCAGGCCTCGGGACACTCCAATAAATAGACCTTTGTGTTTTCCTACTTTGCTCTTTAGGAGCGTGTTTGCTAAAGAGGAATTTGTGCAGCGTTTCATGTGGCTTCCAGGTTCTCTTTGAAGTGAACAATAAAAAATAATCTCTGCCTCTCATGATTCATAGAAGAGGAAAAGGAAGATTAACACATCAGGCTTTAAGCAGCAGTAACTAACAGAGACACAATAAGATGTCAGCGAGATTTACTGCTGATTGTTCTGCTCGCCATTGTTACACCTTCACTTCCTGAGCTGTCATGTTTCATCTTTAAACTTTCACTTCCTGATCATAAAGTATTTTAGCTTTTAAGGTCAACTTTGTGATGGTCATATTTTATAGTAGAATGTAAAGTTGAGAGCTGTCACTGAATGAATGAAATCCTTTTTACATTCGTGTGAACTTTCCTCCATGATCAGGATGTTTTTTTTTTTCTTTGAACATTAATTTCCTGATTAGGATGGTTCGTTTTTAAAACTTGAGGAGATGACACATACACATTGAATTGTTAGTCCTTTATGATTGTGATGTTTTATCTTTAAACCTTTAGAGACAGAGACGTTGGCCTGTTCACACATTTGTCTCTTTAAATGTGAGTCCAGTCAGACTTTGATTAACAAAGATTTATTGAAGCTTCAGAGATATTTAGAGATCCTGAAAACAGGCATTTCAAACTCAGACTAGGGGTTCCTGGGGCCACAGTCAGCCCCTTCAACTTCCAAGAATACTAAAAGAAAACACCCTTTTATATATAATTCCTGTTTCCATCTTAATTTTATCATTTTCACATTCACTCTTTGTAAATGTTTTGCTTTGAACTGCTGACACGCATATTTGTTCTTGCTTTATCTTTAAAAAACAAACAAACAAATAAACAAACAAACAAAAAAAAAAAAAACAAGAGATAAGGTTCACAAAATAAAAAAGGAATCTAGGAAAACTCAAGAGAATAAAAGCAGGGAAAAATACAAGAACAAAGGAAATGAAATCATAGATAAACATCCAAATCTGTAACCTTGCAAAGCAGATTGATATGCCCGTTTCCGTGTTTCTAACTGGCTAATCCATCTTGCAAAGCTCCCATCTGATCAGTTTGGGCCTGGTTAGAAAGTTACAGGATCAATCAGTGTTGAGGGACAGTACTTTCAGGCGCGACAGATTCGTGACGTGAGCAAGCAACAACAAGAGGCTGGTGCAATGATGGCGGAAGACATTAGCGTGGATGCTGCTAAAGCGTCAGTTTTATCAGAACTTGATGACATTTCTTCATTAAAAGAAGAACAAAGAACAGCAGTAAGTTGTTTTCTTTTCAAAAAAGACAAAAGTTGTGTACTGACATGTCTATAATTGCCATGGTTCACATTATGCAGTTCTGTCTCTATGGAGTTTACTTGGTAGGGGTGCAGCTCGGCAGCGGCTACGTCACGTGTTTTGTCACTCTGGTTGGCCTGTAAATATGTGACAGGTCATCCAATCACCTTTTTTCAAAGGCTCTGCCCTTTTCCAAATGCTGTCTATGGAAGGTTTACCAGATGGATGTGTGAAACAAATCCAGGTTACTAAATTTGCTCATCAGACATGGATTTAATGAAACTTCCCAAGGCAAGACATTCTCCAGAACTCTTCCTGTCATAGTCCGTGCTGTTGCTAAAGAAACATTACCATGGAGTATGCTATTTTCATAAATCATCTGTGCATTGTTATTAATTTGTTAAATTCATTTATCTATTTATAAAGCACTGCCATCCAGTCAGTAATGTCCTTTAGCTGTTAGTGAGGGCTGGGCCAGTCAGGACAGACAGTGAGACGTCATGCACAGAATGTCTGCAATTAAAGTGTATTTTTTAATGTATTTAAAGTTTTACAGGTTTTAATGTCATATTTCTGAGTTTTATTTGTGTTTTTGTCTTCCTATTATTAAACCTTTCCGAACATCAACTCACTATCCATTCTTACCTGTGCAGGTAACTTCCTGTAGTAGAGCAGGTGAACCTACTCACACCTGCTAGACTGACTCACTTGAGAGGAAACACGAGACAAAGGAGAGTGTTAATGTGTTACTGCACCTGGAAGACTGCCAGTCAACAGCAGGAAACAATCCCCTTCAAAATGAGATTTAAAAAAGGTTAAGGTTCCCCTTCACTGTAAGATTAAAAATAGTGAGTGCAAGTTCCCCTTCATAATAGGATCAATAAAAGAAAGTTAAGGTTCTCCTTTAAAATGGGATAATTAATAGAAAGTCAAGGTTTCCCTTCACAATAAGATAAATGATAGTGAGTCATGGTTTCCCTTTACAGTAAAATAGATGCATAGATATCTTAGAGTCATGGCTCCTTCACAATAAGATAAATAATAGTGAGTTACGGTTTTCTTTCACAATAAGATAATAGAGTAATAACAGAGTTTATGCTACCCTTTACTGTGAGATAAATAATACGGAGTTAAGGGTATTCTTCACAACAGGATAAATAATGCAGAGTTCAAAGTTTTTACAGCTTCTCTGTGTGTATTGTGTAATTCTGAGATTTAAGTAAGTATTTAGGAAAACAGATACTTATAGTGTTGAACTGCTTAAAATGTAGAAGTCAATACCTTTATATTAACTTTAATATTTCAGACTTCGAATTGTGATTTATTTATCTTCTTAGATTGTGGTTAAAGCCAAAAACCATTTTGCAATTTGATGTTCTGCAGATTTATGAAACAAAGCAAACTCATATATTATTGTCATTCAAACGTTTATTTATAAAAATGACAAATATTAACAAAACGTTTATTAATTAGGTAAATATACATATTTATATGCATATAATACATCTAAGAAGAAAACTGAACATCTCTATTCACACTACAGATGACCTTAAGAACACTCTGATATCAAAAGTTCACATTTATGAATCATTATTACTTTATATTTAATATTTTTTCATCCAAAGTCTATGAGGAAACACAAAGTTACAACACAAAGGTTAATGATTTAATTTTACATACAGATAGATAATAGTAAAACTTAACACACAGAGCAGCCTGTACAAAATTTGTTTTTCAATAAAAATGACCTGATAATTTAATTAGCAACTTTTCCATTAACTGTTTTGTAATGAACGTTTTCATTTGGTTATTTGAAAACTGGGGAAAAAATAGACAAATATCACAGAAATGTCTGAAACTTTTCAACCCTTTATTGAGGTGGAAAGCTTGTTATATGGATAAAATTAAAGTGTTTTATTTTTGCAGTGGAAGTACATTTAGTGAATAAGTGATGGTGTCTGTGGATGAACACTATAAAATAAGAACCAAAAGCAGCCAAGAACTCCTCCTTTAGCATTCAGTGGGTCAGAGAAAGATTCAGAGTCTGCATTTACTCTTATAAACCCACCTTCCTTCTCTTTAGGGCTTCATGCTTTAACTCATACAAATGTGATACATTTGGATGGATTAACACACCTTACGTTTGTACAGACATAAGCAGAATCAAGCTTGTTCTTTAAATAAAGGAGACTAAATAAACCAATCAAATCATAGATGCTGTCATAAACACTCCTCCGCTGCAGAAAATCTCTTTCAGTGGCAATTTCATTAAGTAATAGAAGAAGCTAACCAGCTAAATGGACTTCTTTTAAACATTTAAAGACAGAAAATTAAAATGTTGTATAACTTTAACATTTAACTGTCACAGAGAGAGAAGTGATAGTTGTCAAATATATACATTCAAATCAAAATTCATTCATGTATCGATGACATAACACTGATTATGTCAACACCACAACCTGATCCAAATACAGAATGGATGGATGGATGGACAGATGGATGGATGGATGGATGGATGGATGGATGGACAGATGGATGGATGGATGGATGGACGGATGGATGGATGGATGGATGGATGGACAGATGGATGGATGGATGGATGGATGGATGGACGGATGAACAGATGGATGGATGGATGGATGACCAGATGGATGGATGGATGGATGGATGGATGGATGAACAGATGGATGGATGGATGGATGGATGGATGAACAGATGGATGGATGGATGGATGGATGGATGGATGAACAGATGGATGGATGGATGGATGGATGGATGAACAGATGGATGGATGGATGGATGGATGGATGAACAGATGGATGGATGGATGGATGGACGGATGGATGAACAGATGGATGGATGGATGGATGGATGGATGAACAGATGGATGGATGGATGGATGGATGGATGAACAGATGGATGGATGGATGGATGGACGGATGGATGAACAGATGGATGGATGGATGGATGGATGGATGGACAGATGGATGGATGGATGGATGAACAGATGGATGGATGGATGGATGGACGGATGGATGGACGGATGGATGGGTGGATGGATGGATGTACTGGTTGGTCTGAGATATTGGACTGGTTTGGTGAAGATGTTGGACTGGTTTGGTCTTAAATGTTGAACAGGGTTGGACTGGTTTAATCTCATATTGGACTGGTGTGGTCTTAGATTTTGGATTGATTTTAATCTTAGACATGTGACTGGTTTGGTCTCAGATGCTGGACTTTTTTTGGGGGGGGGGGGTCGGTTTGGGCTTGTTTTTGTCTGGGAAAGCTTTTCATGCAAGACAGTTATAGGTTTGGGGCTCCAGGAGTGGTGATCTTCCTCTGGCTCTGCCTATTTTTGTGTCCTGACATGTCCTTGTGTCCTGAGTTGTTCTGGTCTCTGGAGTACCTCTTGCACTTGCAGGATGTTACCACAGTGATTTTGTAGGTTCGCGTGTAGCCATCCTGGCACTGCAGTCTGATCCGCTGGGTTCTGGTCCGGTCTATGACGCAGCGCCACTCCTGTGCATCGCGACGGCTCCAGTACCTGCCGTTATAAGTCGCGCTCCCAATCCAGTTAGGCAGCAGATGAGCTGGCAAACACTCCCCGGCACAGACAAGCTCTTTGATTGGACTGCTGCTGGTGCACTGACCATCAGAGATGTATTTGGTGGACCGAAGCTCCCTGCAGCCCACCTGGCTCTGGTCTGGACCTGAAGCACAGAGAGAGTATTCTGAACATACTGGAGTATTTATTTTAAGAAATGTCATTAATATTTATAGATTATCTATTTCTATTAAGTTTGGTCTATGTATATATTATTTTTCTGTTTTTAATATTTACTTTAATGTGATCTATGTTTCAAAACAATAAAGTTTCATCATTATATTATTGAACTATTTAACTAATTATAGTATTTGCTTTAAAAACAAAGTTTTCTTTGCTTTAACAAATATATAAATGGGATTTTTATGCTCCTTTATAAGGTTTTGTCTTTTTTATTTTGTAGAAAGTTTAACTTTGCTTTAATAAATATAAAGTTAAATCTTTGGACACATACAGTTTTTTTTAAAGATCTTTTAACAAGCATAGAATTTTCTTTTTTAATTTTGGTGATGATAGGGTACATCAGAGGAAAAACCAGAGGAATATTATTCTAATCTTTATTCACAGACCCATAATAGCAACAGCCTCTCAAGACCCTTCATGTGGTTCAAAATGCTGCAGCTTATGTACTGACTAGAACCAGGAAAAGAAATCATTATTCCTGTCTTAAGTCTGCCACACCAACAAAAAGTTTCATAATGGTGTGTGGTGAATAAACACAGTCAGAGGCCACAGTCTCTTGTGTGGTCATGTGACTTTAGAGTGAAGAGGCTGAGGCTTACATAGCTAACTGTTTGCTACATAGTAAGTCCATAGCAGTTGCAGTCCAGCTTCCTCCCTTGTCAGTCCAGCTGTAATGTTTTACAGTACATGTTGTAAAACTCTCGTTTTGTTGCCACAAATCAACAAGTTGCTCCTCCATTTCTGATGTCCGTCTAACTTTATGATTCATGTTTACAATCAATGCCATGGCTGTGTTTTTGTTTTACCTCCTCCTTCAGTCAGCCTGCTTCCTGGTTGGCTATTGCTTGGTTCGTAGTCATGCCTGCTTGGGTGTTCTCAGTGCTCACAACAGGGTTTCGGTCATAAATATTGAACATGTTTAGCATTTATGATCTTGAGTTGGAGCGCCTCTAATTAGGTTGGAGAGGGAAAAATTCACTCATAACACATCACACACCACAGGATAAACTGGCAAATTAATCTTAAAAACCATCTGACAACCAGGCCTTTGCTGACTTTGGTCACATGGGAGGATTCAGCCCAGCAATTAGCACAATTATTGTGTAGTATGTGGCCTGTTTTAGCTTCTCTACATTGGCTCCCTATAAAATTTAAAATAGAATTCAGAATTCTTCTCCCATTTACAAAGCTCTTGATAGTCAGGCACCAACCTATCTTAAAGAGCTCATAGTGTCATATTGTCCCTCTAGATCATCCAAAATACTGGACTGCTTGTGGTACCTTCACTCTCTAAAAGTAGTATCAGAGGTAGATTCTTCAGCTACCAGGGTCCTACTTTGGAATCATCTACCTGTTGGGGTTCCAGAGGCAGGCGGTCTCTACGTTTGAGAGTAGGCTCAAAACTTTCCCCTGTGATAAAGCTTATGTGGCCTGGCTCAGGCCTGGACAGGCTGTTAGTTATGCTGCTGTAGACTCTAAACTTTCCTCTTTGATAAGGTTTATAGTTAGGGCTGGCTCAGGCCTGGACCAGCTGTGAATTAATAGGCTATAGGCTTGAAACTTTCCTCTTTGATAAAGCTTGTAGTTAGGGCTTGCTAAGCCCTGCACTGTCGATAAGTGATGTTGCTCTCGGCTTTAAACATTCCTCTTTAATAAAACTTAAGTTAGGGCTTGCTCGGGCCTGGACCAGTCATTAGTTATGCTGCTATATGCTTAAAACTTTCCTCTTTTATAAAGCTTTTAGTAATCAAACTAACTTCTGTTTTTATTTGTTGTTTTAGCTGCTTCTCCTTTGTTTATTGAGTTGAGATTATTTTGGTATGAAATGTGCTTTACAAATAAAATTGAATTGAAATGAACATAACTGATTAATTACAGTTACAGATAATCATTATTTATAATTTAACTTATTTAACAAGTATTTTTAAACAGATTTATTGATTATAATTTAAGTGAATAAATAACTAAAGCCTGGACTCACCTGTACGTTCAGAGTCTTGTGATCGTCTCCCACCGTTCCTTGCCTGGTTTGAGTCTTCCTGAACTGGATCACCATGAATCTCCAGAATGGGATCAGAACCCACAGACTCGGTGGCATCATTATGAACAGCTGAGCTGCACATGCTCACAAGCTGTGAGAGCATGACCAGCAGGAGAACACCTGCAGTACGGAACATGATCCACACCTGTCTCACCAGAGTATCCCAGCTGAGATTTACCTGAGTGATGTCAGTAAGTGAGCACACCTGGTAAGTGAGTCACCTGCAGGTACTCCAGCTCTAAATAATCTTCACTGTAAAGAGCTGAATGAATGAAAGAGGGTGGGGACTCTGGAAAGACCAAGGGACAAGGGGCCAGGTACAAGGGAGATCGAGGGTGGGGAACCAGAGACAGAGGGCGGAGGTACCGATATATATATTTTCTCATTGATCTACACTCAGTGACTCATAATCATAAAGTGAAAACAGAATTTTAGAAAGTTTGCTGCTTGGCTTTCATGTGGAGTATTTTGCAAACTAAATGGGCTTTCATGTGTTTTGTACTGAGTAGATGCTTCCTTCTAGCCACTCTGCCATAACCCCAGATCAGTGAGGGCTGCAGTGGTGGTTTTTCTTCTGGAACTTTGTTCCATCTCCACACAGACTCTCTGGAGCTCAGTCAGAGTGACCAACTGGCCACCTCTCTTACTAAGCCCCCCACCCCCACCCCATTTCAGTTTAGCCAGGCAACCAGCGGATGGAGGAGTCCTGGTTGTGCCAGACTTCTTCCATTTGAGAATTATGGTGGCCACTTTGCTCTTGGGAACCTTTGGTGCAGCAGAAATGTTGTGTAGCCTTCCCCAGATCAGTGTCTTGCAAAAATCTTGTCTCTGAGCTCTCCTGGCATTTCCTTTGACTTCATGGCTTGGTTTTTGCTCTGGTATGCATGGTCAGCTGTGAAGCCTCCTAGAGTCATAACTGTGCCTTTCCAAATCAGGTGAAGGCACCTGAGTTAAATTTCAAGTGTTGTTTCAAAGGTCTGAATACTTCTGTCAATGTGATAGGTACGTTTTTTTTTTGTTTGTTTTTCGTTCAGAACTTTAGAATTCCGTTTTCATTTTTTCTTTGTGGGGTACTAATAGCAGATTCATGAAACAACAGTTCAAAGGGTGGACTGCAACATAACAGCATTAAAAAAGGTCAGGGGGATTAAATAGATTTTAAATGCACTAGATGCAATAGACAGATGTGTGTCCGTTAGCACAGGTTGGTGTTTGTCTCCACCTCGTGGATAAATTCGTTAAACGCACAATTTGTTCACAGAAAATGTGTTCACAGATTTTTCTGTTTTCTGTGTCCTTTAAATGTTGATTTTAAATCCCGATAATAAATTGGACAGTTGGAATTTTTAAAATCATATTTTACCATGTGCAGCGGAGGAACAACTTTTCAAATTTTCGAAAAACAAACAAACAAACGAACGAACGAAAACATAAAATAAATTGGAGCCGTTCCACTCCGGGACACCAGAGGGTGCTGTGACACCTGCATACTTCCGTAAGTACACGTCATGCAACAGCAGCTTTTTACCTTCTGAACATGCGCAGAACAACTCCTTCAAAGTAGCAGTGTGAAGAGAAGCAGCAGACGGTGAGTCTCTATCGGTTTTCAATGTTTTAACGGTAAAATCTGATTAAATACGACTTTTTTATATGTTAGAATTATTAAGAAAAACGTCTGAATATATGTGAATAATATTTAATTCATCTATTTGTCTCATTTTCGCTGTTTTAGAGTCTTTGTTAAAGATTAACCTCAAGTATCAGACAGACTTCAGTCCACGTAAGCGGCAGACAGAACGGGTCTGATCAATGAAATACGATTTAAAACAATATTACTGATTATCCTGATCATTTAGATAGCATTAAACTTTATTTATCATTTTCCTTTTTTATAGCTGTAAACTTATCAGTTTATTTACAGTCAAATGTAAATGAGATCTCTCATAGCTTGATTTACTGTCAGCCATATAAATGAAATGTTTTGTGTCGTTATCTGGTACACTTGAATACTAATATAGTTATATTTATGTGATATTATTTACATTGTATCACTGACAATAATTAGAACACGACCTCTCCTCAGTCAGAGTCAGATTTGGTGAAATGGAGGCCCCTGAGACCAGTATGAGGCCCTTCATTTATCTGAAATCAATCACAGTGATTGATCCAAATATCTAGATATTATCTTTCCAGAGCACTTCAGGACGTATTTTATTCCAGTGGATTTACTGATGCCATTTACCACAAGTAATCACCAATTTATGTTTCAGTATGTCTGAAGGGCTCTGCCTTACTATTATTAGGATGATATGAGACATTTGGGAGCTTTGTTAGGGGCTGGGGCCTTGCTGTTGGGGCCAGGGGTCCTCCACAGGGACTAAAAGAATCAAAATCTCTTTTTAATTACATAATACATAATACATATTACATAATTACATAAATCACGGAAAGTGATTTTAGACCTATGCCTCGGATTTAATGCTCACTTATGACTATATCTTGAGGCCTCTTGGAGCTGGGCCCCAGGGGATTGCTTATTCCTTAGATTTTTAAATTCTGTGATCAGATCAGTAAACTTGGTTATAAATCACTGTTAGATAAACTGTTTGTTTGTGTTCACTATAAATGATGGTGAAGCTCAGGAGAAGAAAGAGCTTGTCTGGTTGCTATTATTAACTTATTTTATTGTTTTTTTGTGTGTATGTGTGTATATGCTAGTTTAGTTTTAGTGAAGATGAAGACCGTGGTGTTTCTGGTCCTGGCTCTGCTTGCCGTGGGGTCAGGAGAGGAAGGAGCTCGTCTGCTTGCCTCAAAGTCTCTGCTGAACCGTTATGCTGTGGAGGGCCGAGACCTGACGCTGCAGTACAACATCTACAATGTTGGATCAAGGTAGATAGTCTGTCTGTGTGTCTGTCTGCCTATTTATAATTTTATTATTACAACATGATTTTGTATATTATATAGTATTATTATTTTTATATGTATTATTATATTATAATTGTATATACATAGAATTTATTAATGCAACATCTACAACTTCATACTAGGTAATGATTATGATAATAATAATACCATATTATATAATGTTTTTAGTGTCGCTGTCTGGTATTTAAATGTTTTTTTTTTTCTCCTAGTTTAGATGTTATCAGGGGTGGGGTAAGTCTCTGTCTCCTATTGTTGGAGCAGAGCTCTGTGATGGTACGAGCTGGGCTCTTCTATTTTAAGCTGTTTGTTAAATTTAAATTCCCTTTTTGTCATTGGATTCAAAAGTGAATTTGTCTAGTTCAGCTCTTTGTCTACAGTTTGGGCTTTTCTGTGAACCCTGAGAATTCTCTTAAAGATCTCTTTATTTATGATTTCTCAAGGCTGTTCGTTCAATTTGTAGATTAGAAAGAGGACCAACACTTGACTACTGTACAGTATTACTGGTTTGATTGATCTGCCAGATTAAAACTTCCTGTCTGTGATGTTCATCAATAAATGTATCAGGGGTGTAAGAAATTATCGATACACTGATATATCGCATTATTTTGTGGTGCAATACTGTATTGATATTTTAAAATGCAGTATCGATACTTCAAATGAATAATTTACCTTGGTGTGGTAGTTTGTGGTGTAATTTCACCCCCATGCCGCTACAGCAGTGCAGCTTCTGCTGCATTCATAGCGGATATGTGGACTTATTTTGGCTTCCAAAACATTAAAGACAGTACAAACGTAGACAGGAGTCAAGTCGTTTGTAAGATATACCATGCCAGAGTGAAATACTCAGATAACACGACGGACCAGACATCATAGCAATAGCTTAGCTGCTAACAGATAACATGAAAGAAGCCTGCTGAAGCTACTGCTGGTTTTTACTCATCCATCCATAAAAAGAGTCAATACTTTGTTTTTTTGTTTTGTTTTGTTTTGTTTTGTTTTTTTTTTTTTGTAAGAATCTGTGCCGTGTAGTGAACATTAGCAATGACGGCTTCCGTAACACGATCAAAACACTGGCCCATCACGTCATGTCCTAACGACACAGTCCATCAGTCCTTACAGCTGGACACGAGGCTCAGCTTGTGTCCCATAGTCTCCCTCTACAAGCACCTTGTCATTATGTAAAGACATCCAAGCTGGTGTACCGTGAAATATAAAAGATTTGAGTACATTTAATCTGTATTGATTTATTTTTCCAATTTTCTCATCAAAATCCATAAAGCATTTTAAGTCACCACAACAAATAGGAAAATGATCATCTTCAGATTGCATGCAGGACCATATATTTTAAAATACACTGTATACTTTTTATTTATATGCTATACATATAATTTTAGTAAATTTTTATTAATAGATTAATTCTGTTAAATTCCATATTTACTCAAAATTGTATTGTTGTTTCATATATATATATTGCAATATATCGCCCTGCTCATAGTATCGCAATATATCAATATCGGCACCCCTCTATCGGGATACGTAGGAAACGCCAGATTCTTGCCAATACACACCCCTAAAATGTATGTATTCCTCTGTCTTAGTCCAGATTAACTAGAGGGCCCCAGGTCTGAGTGGAGTACCCTGGCTTTTTTTTAATCCAGATTCATTTTGAGAGCCCTGGTCTGACTCTAGAAATCAGGATCTGTTTTAATCTGAATTTACAGTAATGACCCAGGTCTGACTAGAGTATCCTAGCTCTGGTTTAATCCAGAGGGTCCAGATCTGTGTGGAGTATCCTAACTCTGGTTTAATCCAGATTAACCATGGAGGCCCAGGTCTAAATGGTGTATCCTAGCTCTGGTTTGATCCAGACTAAGTGTGATGGCACAAATCTGAGGGGACTATCCTGGCTCTTGTTGATTCCAGATTAACTATTAGGACCCAGGTCTAAGTGGAGTACCCTGGCTCTGGTTTAATCCAGATTAACTATGAGGGCCTATGTCTGACTGAAGTATCCTAGCTCTAGTTAAATCAAGATTAGCTTTGAGGGCCAAGGTCTGAGTGAAGGTTTGCTGATAATGATAATTATGATTATAATAATAACTAAAATTAATTTTAAAATGAATTTTATTTAAAAGTGCTTTTCAGAAATACTCTGACACTTTCCATTGGTTAAAAAGTTCAAACTTAACAACATAAAAACATTTAATATATGTTAATAATCAGTATAATTTCACAACATTGTCAGACATTAAAAGCTGTTTGAAAGTGAGTCTGGAGCAGTGATTTGAACATGGGTGGGTCAGTGCAGTCCTGAATACGTGCTGGTAGTGAGATCCAGAGGAAGGGGGCTTTGGATAAGGCTCTGACCCCGAGGTGTGGTGCTTGGTCTTGATTGGTGGAAAAAGGAGGTAAGTGTTTTAAGAATGGATGCTAAAGGATCATGGCAGTGAAGGAGGTCAGTGAGGTAAGAGGGGCTTTGTGAGTAAGGAGCAGGATTTTCAATCAGTGGCAACAGAGGACAGGAAGCCAGTGGAGGTTTTGAAGGACAGGGATGATGTGGTAATGGGACTGGTTTTGGATGAGGAGGTGTGCAGCAGGGTTTTGGATGTATGGAAGTTTCCATCTCTCTCTCTCTCTCACAGTGCGGCGTTGGAGGTGGAGCTCTCCGATGACTCATTTCCTCCGGAGGATTTCGGGATCGTTTCTGGGATGCTCAATGTGAAGTGGGATAGAATTGCCCCGTATCCTTTAAAATAAAGCGCTTATGAAGTTGCTTAACCTTTCAGCATCAGTGGGTCTTTCAAAATAAGAGTCTTGATGAGCTCCAGCTTTGTTTGATGAGTTGCTGAAGGTATTTTGCCTCTCAGACAGGCCATCGACTCACCTGTACCTCAGATGACAAGCCCACAGGGATGTTAAGAGGACTTTGATTTTGTAAACACGGTGATGTAAGCATAGAATTTTTATTTGATTAGCAGAGGGATATAAACGTAGTACTTTTTATTTATTTTTAAACACATTAATGTAAACAGAGAGCTTTTATTTTGTAAACTTCCTTATGCTAATGAGCCTTAATTGGTGACATCAGAGCGAGTAATGTCTCCCACACCGTGGTGCTCCGCCCCTTAAAAGCCGGATACTTCAACTTCACCTCTGCCACAGTCAGCTATCTGGCCCAGGAGGGCGGCCAAGTCGTGGTAAAAACAAATTATTGATCAGATTACAAAGCGGATTATTAATCAGATTTTTAGGGTTATTAACTCAATTTAAACCACATTTTAACATTTATGGTGTGCTTGTCATGCAGGTCGGTTACACCAGCGCCCCTGGTCAGGGAGGGATCCTTGCCCAGCGAGAGTTTGACCGCCGCTTCTCACCTCACTATGTAAGATCTCAATCAATTCTCCGTTTCCACAGAATCCATGTCCACAGTGTTCATCAGCACCATGTTGATTCTTGTTACTTTTGTCTGAGGTCAGTCTGCTGGTTATATATCTCTTGTTTAACATTGATTTAGTCATGAGAGAAGTCTGTGCTTGAAAGGGCTTGAAAGGTGCTTTGTACTGTAGGCCGTCCACAGAGCGTCTGTGGAAGTCTCAAAACTGACTAGTAAGGGAGCTGTCTGATCCGGGGAGCGTGGCGCTGACAGACCACTGTGCTGACGGGATCATCTGATTCTGTGTTTGATGTGTTTATGAGGATTCAGACATTTTTAAACGTGTTTCTTGACTCTTGGTATTATAATAAGATACTTTCTTAGTCTTTGATGGTTATTTTTTTACAGGATTACTGTGTCACTGTTTTTCTCACTGAGCCTTTTGTGCTTTTGTCTTTTCTGTTTAGTTGGACTGGGCAGCATTTGGCGTCATGACTCTGCCGTCCATTGGCATCCCACTGCTCCTCTGGTACTCAAGCAAGAGGAAGTACGACTCCCCGAAGGCCAAGAAGAACTGAACACAGACGGGGGGATGGGGTGTTCAGAGAGGAAGGGAGGGTTCAGAATGGGTGGGGTCAGAGGGGTTGTGGGGTGTTGTGGGAGGAGGTTAATAACCCATATTGGGGTGAGAGATGAACTAAACGGAGACCAAAATAGATGATCTGATTTACATTCATAAACTCGGAGTCAGAACGTTAAACTTTTATTACAGTAACAAACTGGTTTAAACGTGTCACAGTAATACAAATATATTTAATATTAATGTGTTATTGTAATACAAGGTTTGAATTGTTCATAGTCAGACAGGAAGTCAGTGGCTGGTTGTTTCTCTTCAAAATAAAGAATAACCTGTTTTCTAAATCTGTCTTTGAGTTTCTTTTTAAAAACACATGTAGCACATGAAAACCTGAGATATGAATGAACTTTAGCCGTCAGTTTACAGACTGAAAGATGTTTTAAAGATAAACTAAACAGTACGGTTTACTTATCAGGGCTTTTATTACATTACTTTATACAATATCAGTATAAGTATACATAAGTATACACTAAAAACATCAGTATGTAATCAGTACATCACTTTATGTGTTTAAATAAACCTTTTAACTGAAGGGTGAAATATTAAAACTAGATGGTGTTTAACAAACTAACATGAGGCTCACTGAGCTGAAGGGTCCCATGATAAGAGATGTATGTTATTTATATTTATGTGAATATATTCAGAATTTAACACTATTGAGGATTATTTTATCATGAGAGTGTGAGGTGTCTTTAATGGTAACAGATGATCACGTGTCCCATCAAACAAGTTCCCAGTTCCCAGGTGAGACAGCACGGTGACTCGGACATGACGTCAGACTTCGTGTTTCCGCATTCCTCGGACACTCGGTAACCCACACAGAACAGTAAACCATATACACCACCTGCGTACGGACAGTTCGAGTCGCAGCCTCACCTCTCCTGCTCTGCCAGTGGGTTCATCAGCTGATCGTATCCGGATAAGAAGGCTCTTGAGCCGGGTGAGTTTCTGAAAACCGTCTGCTCCTTCCTCCAAATCCGCCGTCACTCTCCGGGTCCATATCCGCGTTTATGCAAATGTATGCCCAAACTAACCACCAGGTTTCATGGCCACGACAAAGGTGGCTTGATATCCGTGTTTCTTGGTTTATTTCACAGCGTTGTCTCCGTGTTTTCTTGGTTTAATACCCGTGTTTTCCTCATATGTTTTTGGTCTATTTTTCTCATTTTTCCTCTTTGTCTTAATGGTTTAATATCCGCGTTTTTTTTTTTTGTTTATTTTCACGTTTGTCTCAGTGTTTCTCTTACTTCCCGGTTAGTAACATCCCGTTTTTTTATTTTTCTATTTTTTATTTTTGCCTAAATGCACATTTGAAATAAAACAGCTCTGTAAAGAACCACATGTTCTGCACAGTCACAAATGATTCAAACTATAACATAAAATGTTTGAAATTGGCTCAATGGAGTATAGATTAAGGAGAAATAAAGCGGAAATGTTTTAGGAAAATTTGATATTTTAATAACTATTGAATTGAGATATTGCTGCAAATTTATAGATAATTTCTGTACATTATAAATATTCAAATGTGGCACTTTTTGTATTTAAAAATATGTTCACAAAAGCTTAAACATAAGAAAAGTTCAGGAGAAACAATATTTAGTCTTATTTAGTCACAGAACTGAAGAGAGTGTGTCTGTCTCTTTCAGTGATTGAATTAAAGGTTGGGAAACATTTTAGAAAAAAAATTTGGTCATTAAGAGAAAGATTTTTAGATGAAAAATGGAAATTAAACCAAAAGTTTATTTTCTTTTTAACAATCAAAACTGGATTGAAAAGTAAATAAATGCTTTCATTTTCATTTTCCATTAGGCTACAAAAAATACTAATAAAAAGGGTGATTTTTTTGACACAGTATGTTGAGAACAGAGCAGAGGCAGAAAAAAAAAAACGATTTCCTGGTCTGTGGTGAACAGAGACGGACATGACTCCATCCATCCCTTCCTTTATCTGTCCGTCCATCCATCTGTCAGTTCTTTCTTCCATTCACTCTTCTTCTTCCTCTTATCCTGGCACAGGCTAGCCCAGACCTCCTTTTCCCCAGTGACCCTTCAATCCCCCCTGCTCCCGGGGTGTCCTGGGGTGTACCCAAACATTCCCTGTCCCTCTTTCCTACCTGTTTGGCTGTACTTGGTCAGTCCAGCCTCTACCCCCTGACCCTCCCATCTGCTCCAACCCACCACCAGGTGTTGATCAGTTGACAGCTCTGCTCCTCAGATCTGATGAAACGAAAACTAAATTGATGATTGGTCTTGGCCTAGGATGTGCTGGTACTCTGCTGAACATCCCAGCTCAGACATGATGTTTGATGCAGCCAATCAGTGACGAGCACATTAGTCCAATGACAAAGTAATCAAATAACAACAATGACAACAAAACAACAACAAAGCATCACTCGGGTTTGAACAGGACAATCCCTCACAGTCACCCCTGCTGGTGTCTCCATCACTGCCCACATAAGTGCTGAAGTCCCCAGGTGGACTACTCCCAGAAACTCCAATAAGGCAGCACACCCTGAGCCTCTGACTGGCGCATAAACACACACAGCTAAAATCTTCTTTCTACCACTTACATTCACAGTGACGTGATTCCCTGGTGAATGAGAACTCCCACACAGAAGTGATCAGACAGGGGCTGTAGGGTATCCTAATACCCTCCCAATGCTTCCCACCTTGACCAACTCCAGAAAAGAGTCCAGTCCTTCTCCAGAACTAGATCTGGTGCCAGATCTAGACCTGTGCATGAATGTGAGTTCAATCATGCCTAGTAGGAAGCATTCTACTCTCTCCACCAGCTCTAGTTCCAGGGCGTTAATCCCCCACTGTCCCCTTACGTGGCCCTAAATTCTACTCAAAAATGTAACTATCAAACAGTGCAGATCCAAGCCTTGTGATTGGTCAGCTGGGTATCACTGTGTGACTGTCAGTCACTGAGTAATGTCTACAGACACATTAGTGTGCTATGCTGTGAGACAAGTGTCTGCACATGAATATACAACTAGTCAAATCTACTCCCTGACATCTGAAAATATTGGGCGCTCATTTCCTCATCCATGTTTCTCTTTTAAAATTCCCTCATCCTCTGTCTCACCTGATTCAGCAGCTATACTTTCCATCTCTTCTGATGTCCCCTCTTTTTTTCTTTTCATCAATAACTGCAGTATAATTAACTGATGAACAATATTTATCACCTACAGCTCCAACAGAATAAACTCACCTTCAGTCACCACAGTTTCCTGGACACAAACAAGCAGGAAGTGTGGAACCAGGAACTGGTATAAAAACCATATTTCCGAGTAGTGTTTGAGCAGAATATTGTAGAGCAATGATGATACACCGATAAGTAAAAGTATACTGGTATGATTGCAACATGATACTATGGTGTAGATTCAAAACAGAACTATAACCCTAACCCTGTCTAACACACACGCTGTCTCAGTAGTACTGATAGACAAACACCTTAACATTGTTACATCAAAACCAGTACAGTTATGCAAGTCTTTTTCTGTTAAAAACATCAAATATTTAATCTTTATGTTACATTCTGGACATTTACTCATGGAAAATAATCTCTGCTGTTGTCTGTGTCCTCTGTCTCTCAGGATAAAGAGCTCAAGTTTGAAGAAGATGGCAAGTCAAAGCTTCATAAAAGCGGAGCTTTAAAGCATCATGAAGACAAAGATTTAAAGTACCATGAAGACAAAGCGTTAATGCATCATAAAAGTGGAGAGCTAAGCTTCATAAAGATAAAGAGTTTAAGCTTTATAAAGACATAGAGTTAACGTTCTGAGATGAAGAGTGAAAGTTCGATGATGATGAATATGATGTCGACTTTGAAATAATCTGTCTGGACCCTTGAAGAGATCCAACATGGCCGTCTTCAAGCCTGAAAATGTTGAAGACTTTTATGAGATGGGAGAAGTCCTGGGGAGGTTAGAATATAATATAAAACATGTTTAATATTATTTGGTAATATATAATAATTTATAAAATGTTTGTAAAGTTCAGCTATGATTCCTGTTTTTTTTCTAATTAATGAATACCTGAAATATTTAACTCCTTTTAACACCCATTAATCACACTCTTTGGTCCCAATTACACCTCATATTAACATCTATTTAGGACATTCAGATAAGTGGTAGTCCTTAATGCTTTGTGTGGTTTGATATCTGATAGCTCAGACTGCATACAGAGGTGATCTGGTCTTCATCTGGACTGGATTGGCTGTGTAGACACAACATGTACTGGCATGCATTGAAGACCGCCTCATTAGTTGACGTGATCTGCTGTACTCTGCTATTAGATCAAATACATGATTTTATTTACGTCTGTTCAGCCTCGCTCAGAGTGATGGGAGTTGTAACCCTTTTTATTTGTCACAACTCAGTAATGAGAGCCGGCCTTTCAGCTCCCAAACTGCTGTTCATTTGGTACGATATTTACCTTTTTTACATCTTTAAACAACAAAAATGGAAAAACTGGAAACTCTCTCAGACAGGTGTTTTATCTGAACCATATCAACATATAAGCATGTCCTTTAAAAGCATGTTTATGACAACATGAGGGAGGACAGATGTGAAAGAAGCACTGCTAGCCTCTTAGTGCATTGCTAATTGGCCCCCATTCATTCTTATTGTCAGCAGCGGATAAGTCACAGGAAGCTTTGGAGCTACAAATATGATGTTGGGGCTGTTGCTTATGACACAGGCTGGTGGGTGAGATCTTATTGGTTGTTACTGTTAATGTTAACACTAAGTGTAGTCAGCTCAGTATGTGAATGTACAACACAAATGTTTAATGTGAGGTGAAATCAGCCCTTAAAGAATTTACTACTCTGTGGTCTAAATGTCTGAATGTACTCTCTCAAGTATTTTTTTATCTTTATCGATCAATCCAGCTACATTAAACTTTATTCAAACAGTCTGATCAGTAGATTTCCATCAATAATTAATCATCCTGCTGTGACCCAATCTAGTGGGCACTTCGGTCAGGTCCGACAGGTTCGGGAACGCTCCTCTGGGACTCTTTGGGCAGGAAAGTTCCTAAAGATCCGAAAGAATCCATGCAGTCTGCTGGGTCTAGATCGGAGCAGTGTGGAGCGCGAGGTTGAGATCCTGCACGCCATCCAGCATCCGAACATCGTGATACTCAGAGATGTGTTTGAGAGCAAAGCTGAGGTGGTGATGATCCTGGAGCTGTGAGTGTGTCTGTGGGTGTGTGTGGGGGTGTTTGTGTTTATGTGTGTCTGTGTGCATTTGTGTTTGTGCATGCAGTGCCTATAAAAAGTATTCATCCACTTGGATGTTTTACCTTTTATTGATTTTATAAATCAATCATGGTCAATTGATAATTTGGCTTTCAAAAAACAAAGCAAAAATCATGTTTTAATGTCAAATTGGAAACACATTTCTACAAGTAATGTCTAAAAAATAGAAATATGTGATTGCATACATATGTATCCCCTTCAAGTCAGTATTTGGTAGACGCACCTATTAGTCCTATTATGTGGATCAGGGTTCTACTTATCGTTCTTCTGCCATGTCCATGTTTTCAATGTCATATTATGTGGGGTAGTGTTCTACTCATTGCTTCTTTTTCTGTGTTCTGTCTTGAATTCCTTGGTCCAGAGCAGCAGTTTTTTCTGTCTCTGACCTGGTCGTTACATCCCTCCTACCCCTTGCTAAATTATTTTCACTAAGATGGTCTTTTTATAAACTGAGTATAAGGTATACAAGAATGACTCCTCTCTTTGATGAGAGACTGTTGCTAAATCACTTAATCCTATTATAAAAGAAAAAAATATCCAAACACCATATCATTACTTAATGCTTATTTTTTTATTTTAATATCTAAATATATTTTTGTCTTTTAATATTGCAGGGTGAGCGGAGGTGAGCTGTTTGACTTCATTGCAGAGAAAGAGAACCTTCTAGAAAGTGAAGCCATCGAGTTCCTCAAACAGATTCTGGAAGCTCTGAGGTTCATGCATGGCAAAAACATTGTCCACTTTGACCTCAAGGTAACCAAATATTTACTATTACATTATATTAGACGATGCACTCTGAGATTCATGCACGTCTCAAACCTTTTCTACTCCTATAATATAGAAAAATGTTTTATTTGTTTAAGTGTATAATCAGGGTTTTGATGCACCATACTGGTCTGAGACTTTTTTCTTTAAAACACAGCTGAATTAAGTTTGATCTTGTGATATTCAGGCTCTAAACTCTAGATGTAAATAAAGATTGCCAACAACAAACAGCGATTACTGTGCAAACTGAAGCCAGCCGTCAATCACAGTTGCAGTACCAGGGGCAGATATGAGGGGGCGACACTCACATAATAATGTTCTGTGTTTTCAGCCAGAGAATGTGATGCTCTCAGACAAATCAGCTCATCCGATCATCAAACTCATAGACTTCGGCCTGGCTCAGCGCCTCCTTCAGGGGGAAGAATTTAGGTGCACGAGTGGAACTCCACAGTACATCGGTGAGAATCAATCAGTCAGCCAGTTAGTCTATCCGTCTGTACCTTTGTCTGTAGGTAGGTAGCACCAATTCATAACCAGAGATACAAAGAGAGTAGATCTAGACCAGAGTCTGTATTTTATTGACAAAAACCTAAGAAATGTTTTTACTAAAAATACAGTGGAGAGGAAGAACTTCCTTTAACAGGCAGAAACAGGCTGATTGTGACTATTTATTTTTTTAATTGATTGCAGCTCTATACTGGCTTTGATAAATGATGATCAACCTTAAAAATTTAGAAATGAGAAACACGTTTCTTCATAAATTTAACATGGGACTGTTTTATTCACATTTTTTTCTAACTCATAGGTTTGGATCTGCTCGTCTTAAATCTGATCACCATTAATCTAATCATCACCAATGATCTGATCTGATCGTCTTAATTGATCTTTCACACAGAGCTGAATCTTTGCTTTCTATTAATCTCTTCAGCAGAGAAAGTTTTTTTCATTTTTACCTCAGGAGGGTGTCAAAGATTTATTTTTGATGCTCAAAGATGGAGAGGACTCTTAAACTAAGGATGTTGTGGTAACACTTCATTTGAAGGGGTATTCAAGGACTGAAATGACACTGTCATAATTATGACATGACACTGGTCGTTCACATGAAGGAGGTTTTATGAATGTTGTCATCAAGTGTCATTCGGTCATTTATGTAATTTTTGATGCAAAGTTGGCATTGTTTGATTCCTTTCTGCTTTTTGTACAGTAAAGGCTATAGCCAGCTGTCTTAGCCTAGCATGAAGACTGGAAACAATAGGGGAAAGTTGGGTTAGAACCGGTTTTTACTTATGTGGCTCTCCAGGAAAGGAAAAAAGCTGCAGGGCAAGCAGACAGAGTGCAAGGTACAATGATGGCCAGTGGTTTGTGTAGAAGTTGGTATACTCTTAATATATTGCATTAGAGCATTAAAGGCACTAAATGACAACATTCATAAATGTTCATAAAGCCTCATTGTCAAGAATGACAGGTGTCATGTCAGTCTCATGCATACCCATTCAAATAAAGTGTTACTGACATTTTTACTTTAAAAAACAATATTTACCCCCTATTTAAAGTGTCTGCAGACAACTTTGGTTATGAATTTGGCACTATACAAATAAAGACTGATTAAAACATTGACATGATAAAAATAAATACATAATTTTAAAGTGCTGAAGTTCAACACTGCCTTGTCTCTTTAACTCTGCCTCCACGTCTCATTCAGCCCCTGAGGTGATCAACAGTGAACCTCTGAGTGCAGCTGCAGATATGTGGTGAGTGAGAGAAAGGAGAGAAGAAAATTCTTTTGACGAGTTCAGACCAGTTCTGATCTAAAGTCAACGTTCACACGGAGATGATTCACTGAAATGTCACTGTGTTTGTGTGTCTGTGCTTTATATGTTGGTGTGTATATAGGTGTGTTAATATAGATGTGTTATTGTGTATTAAAAACCTCAGCCTGACTTCCTGTTTGCTGTTTGTTTGTCCTGCAGGAGTATCGGAGTCATCACCTACATACTGTGAGTACGAGTATTTGTGTCATTTAAAGATTTAATATCAAATATTAGACAGACAGGTGATGACAAGGAGGATCTGCTCCATGATGTCTTAGACCTCATGAAAATGTGAAGTTTTGCCTTCAAACATGCAAAATTGTAATTCAGCCACAAGGGGGAGTTCAATCAAAATTTTTACAGTTTTTCTCCATCGGTTTGGCTCATTTCTTGAAACAGAAATTGCATTCTCAAAACTCTAAGATCATTTGGCAAAACAGTCTTACCGTTCAGCACAACACCATAGCTCACTTGCAAAAGCTCATATCTCTCCCAAAACTGTTCACTCATGCTTTAAAGCTAAATTCCTGTCCCGTATAAATAGTGCCACCAAAAGTGCAAAGATCCTTCTCAATTGCTTTGGCTCATTTCTTAAAACAGACCGGATATTCTCAACACTCTTGGTGCTTTTGCCAAAATAACCTGGATTGTTCAGCACCACACCATGGTTCACCTCTGCAGAAACTCATGTCTCTCCCAAAACAGTTTACTCATTTGTCAAAACTAAATTCTATTCTCATATAAAGAGTCAATGCCCCCAAAGTGCATTGTCCCTTTGGCATTGTCTAAGCACTGCAGGTCAAATTGTTTTGATATTTTGTCACTATGGCAGATGGCCATTGAAATATCCCTCATGTCCACCTCTCAGTCTTAGCCCAGTCCTTCACTGACAGTGGTTACTGTGCTGTTGTTTTGTCTAGCTAACAGAAAACAATTGTGTATAAAACTGAAAAAAAGGGTTTCATGGTAAGAGTAGCCTCCAAGGTTTGACATCAGTCATGTGTGTGAACGATTATTTAAACTGACACACAGAGAGCAAAACCTCTTCTCAAGTCTCCAAAACTCTGAACGCATTTTCTGCTTTACACACATTTTGCAATTCAAAATGGAACTTTTTAAATGCTCTGAACATGGTTCTCTGCATAAGACACAACAATCTGACATAAAGTCACATGATTGGCATTTGGAAACACTGCCATTGAAAATAACACTACATGAGCTAATTGGCCAATATATGTGCCACCTGGCCAAACACCTCAATGGTTAATTGTTACCACCAAGTAAGCACTATAAAAAGACCACAGGTGACGACCTTTTTTATAACAACAATGGAAGACGCTGCAGAGAGAGGAAGAGGAAGAGGAAGAGGGAGGGTGAGAATGAGAGGAGGAGGAAGAGTGAGAGGTAGGGGTATAGCTGGTAGAGGAGTTCATGGCCAAAGAAGACAACAACTTTCAATCGAAATCAGAGCAACCTTAGTTGATCATGTCATCAACCAATCAAGTAATTACTTTTCTTGCATCTTTTTTTCTATATATTTTTTCATTTTTACTGCAATTTATTTTTCAGTTTACTGTTTTTTGTGAGCATATTTTTGTTCACTCCAATGTAAATATATCTGCTGCGCATATGTTGCACTGACTTGTTTTGTGAAAAATAGAAAAATAAATGTTTCAACAGCGCGTGTGTATCTGCAAATATTTCTGTGCATGTGAACAATCTGAAGAATTTTCTACCATTTGAACTATTTTAGTATTATGGCAAGGCATACTAAAGATGAGAGTGCTTTCATTATGCCCAACAGTGTGTAGTTGGTTAGACAAAAATCTGGTAATATGAATGTAGTGTGTGCCATTTGGTGCAAAAGTTTGATTTTGATAATGCTATATGTAGGTTTGGTTGCAGTGCTTCATTTTGCAGGATATATGAGGTATTTTGCAGTTTGGGTGTGTGGTTTTGTGAGTTGTGTTAAGTATTTTGATAAAACCAACCTAGTTTGCAAAACTGTGTTTTAGCAATTCGAAAAAAACTGCAAGAGATTCATGTATGGTATTCATGGTTTTACAGTATGTTCTTGACTAATTTTGACATTTGAACAGACTATTGTGCATGTGATGACTTATACAATGAAATGATGCTGACAGGTTTTGGAGAGAACAACCATTGGACTGAGAAGTCAATAATCAGTTTAGATCAACAAGATCTATTCACTTGGAAATTGTGCTAAATGCAGGCTATCTGTACTTAATCATTTTGCAAAGATGTACTGAGACATTGAAACATGTACTAAGACATCTGTAATTTGATGAAATGAAGGAGAAATTCCATTCTGTTGTGAACAATTGCCAAGTGGTTTGGAGGTTCGTCCATGTTATTTTGAGAATGGAAATTCTGTTTCAAGAAATGAGCCAAACCAATGGAGAAAAACTGTAATATAGATGAAGAGAAGAGACACACCGCCTAGCTCCGCCCCCTCTGCTGTTGTCTTCTTATTTTGAATAGAAGATTCTGTTCACCACTAACTGTCCTGAATCAGGATCAAAACAACCAGACAAACTTCCAGCCTTTGGTCTGAATCAGGATTTCTACCAACAACCTGTGAGGTCCCGCCAATGTTATTACAGACTGAGATACTACCACCTTTAACTTCAGGTGTAGCTGATAAGGATAGGATGAACGCTCTGTGTCTGTCTTCAGTATCAGCATCAACTTTGTGCCTTTGTTTTTTCTGTTGTGTTTAAGTGTTGTAAGAAAGTTATTTTTGTTGTTTACTCAGTCGTGTACTTCCTCTCTTTGTATCTTCAGTGGTAACATTTGTCTGTGTCTTAGTGGTGTAAGACATCTGTATCTTTGTGTCTTCAGTTGTGTATAACATCTGTCTCTTTATGTATTAAGTTGTATACAACATCTGTCTCTTTGTGTCTTCAGTCATGTGTAACATCTGTCGATTTGTGTCCTTAGCTGTGTATAACACCTGTCTCTTTATGTCTTCAGTCGTATATAACATCTCTTTGTGTACATAGTCATATATAACATGTGCCTCTTTGTGTCTTCAGGGATGTATACCATCTGTCTCTTTGTGTCTTCAGTCGTGTATAACATCTGTCTCTTTGTGTCTTCAGTGGTGTATAACATCTGTCTCTTTGTGTCTTCAGTGGTGTATAACATCTGTCTCTTTGTGTCTTCAGTTGTGTATAACATCTGTCTCTTTGTGTCTTCAGTGGTGTATAACATCTGTCTCTTTGTGTCTTCAGTGGTGTATAACATCTGTCTCTTTGTGTCTTCAGTTGTGTATAACATCTGTCTCTTTGTGTCTTCAGTGGTGTATAACATCTGTCTCTTTGTGTCTTCAGTTGTGTAAAACATCCGTCTCTTTGTGTCTTCAGTCGTGTATAACATCTGTCTCTTTGTGTCTTCAGTGGTGTATAACATCTGTCTCTTTGTGTCTTCAGTTGTGTATAACATCTTTCTCTTCTTGTCTTCAGTGGTGTATAACATCTGTCTCTTTGTGTCTTCAGTGGTGTATAACATCTGTCTCTTTGTGTCTTCAGTTGTGTATAACATCTGTCTCTTTGTGTCTTCAGTGGTGTATAACATCTGTCTCTTTGTGTCTTCAGTGGTGTATAACATCTGTCTCTTTGTGTCTTCAGTGGTGTATAACATCTGTCTCTTTGTGTCTTCAGTGGTGTATAACATCTGTCTCTTTGTGTCTTCAGTGGTGTATAACATCTGTCTCTTTGTGTCTTCAGTGGTGTATAACATCTGTCTCTTTGTGTCTTCAGTTGTGTATAACATCTGTCTCTTTGTGTCTTCAGTGGTGTATAACACCTGTCTCTTTGTGTCTTCAGTTGTGTAAAACATCCGTCTCTTTGTGTCTTCAGTCGTGTATAACATCTGTCTCTTTGTGTCTTCAGTGGTGTATAACATCTGTCTCTTTGTGTCTTCAGTTGTGTATAACATCTGTCTCTTTGTGTCTTCAGTGGTGTATAACATCTGTCTCTTTGTGTCTTCAGTGGTGTATAACATCTGTCTCTTTGTGTCTTCAGTTGTGTATAACATCTGTCTCTTTGTGTCTTCAGTGGTGTATAACATCTGTCTCTTTGTGTCTTCAGTGGTGTATAACATCTGTCTCTTTGTGTCTTCAGTGGTGTATAACATCTGTCTCTTTGTGTCTTCAGTTGTGTATAACATCTGTCTCTTTGTGTCTTCAGTGGTGTATAACATCTGTCTCTTTGTGTCTTCAGTGGTGTATAACATCTGTCTCTTTGTGTCTTCAGTGGTGTATAGCATCTGTCTCTTTGTGTCTTCAGTGGTGTATAGCATCTGTCTCTTTGTGTCTTCAGTGGTGTATAACATCTGTCTCTTTGTGTCTTCAGTTGTGTATAACATCTGTCTCTTTGTGTCTTCAGTGGTGTATAACATCTGTCTCTTTGTGTCTTCAGTTGTGTATAACATCTGTCTCTTTGTGTCTTCAGTGGTGTATAACATCTGTCTCTTTGTGTCTTCAGTGGTGTATAACATCTGTCTCTTTGTGTCTTCAGTTGTGTATAACATCTGTCTCTTTGTGTCTTCAGTGGTGTATAACATCTGTCTCTTTGTGTCTTCAGTTGTGTATAACATCTGTCTCTTTGTGTCTTCAGTGGTGTATAACATCTGTCTCTTTGTGTCTTCAGTGGTGTATAACATCTGTCTCTTTGTGTCTTCAGTTGTGTATAACATCTGTCTCTTTGTGTCTTCAGTGGTGTATAACATCTGTCTCTTTGTGTCTTCAGTGGTGTATAACATCTGTCTCTTTGTGTCTTCAGTGGTGTATAGCATCTGTCTCTTTGTGTCTTCAGTGGTGTATAACATCTGTCTCTTTGTGTCTTCAGTTGTGTATAACATCTGTCTCTTTGTGTCTTCAGTGGTGTATAACATCTGTCTCTTTTTGTACTCAGTCATGTATAACATCTTTCTCTTCTTGTCTTCAGTGGTGTATAACATCTGTCTCTTTGTGTCTTCAGTTGTGTATAACATCTGTCTCTTTGTGTCTTCAGTGGTGTATAACATCTGTCTCTTTGTGTCTTCAGTGGTGTATAACATCTGTCTCTTTGTGTCTTCAGTGGTGTATAGCATCTGTCTCTTTGTGTCTTCAGTGGTGTATAGCATCTGTCTCTTTGTGTCTTCAGTGGTGTATAACATCTGTCTCTTTGTGTCTTCAGTTGTGTATAACATCTGTCTCTTTGTGTCTTCAGTGGTGTATAACATCTGTCTCTTTGTGTCTTCAGTTGTGTATAACATCTGTCTCTTTGTGTCTTCAGTGGTGTATAACATCTGTCTCTTTGTGTCTTCAGTGGTGTATAACATCTGTCTCTTTGTGTCTTCAGTTGTGTATAACATCTGTCTCTTTGTGTCTTCAGTGGTGTATAACATCTGTCTCTTTGTGTCTTCAGTTGTGTATAACATCTGTCTCTTTGTGTCTTCAGTGGTGTATAACATCTGTCTCTTTGTGTCTTCAGTGGTGTATAACATCTGTCTCTTTGTGTCTTCAGTTGTGTATAACATCTGTCTCTTTGTGTCTTCAGTGGTGTATAACATCTGTCTCTTTGTGTCTTCAGTGGTGTATAACATCTGTCTCTTTGTGTCTTCAGTGGTGTATAGCATCTGTCTCTTTGTGTCTTCAGTGGTGTATAACATCTGTCTCTTTGTGTCTTCAGTTGTGTATAACATCTGTCTCTTTGTGTCTTCAGTGGTGTATAACATCTGTCTCTTTTTGTACTCAGTCATGTATAACATCTTTCTCTTCTTGTCTTCAGTCTCAGTGGTTTGTCTCCATTCCAAGGCTACACTGATCAAGAAACTTTGAGGAACATCTTGTCTTTAACGTACGAGTTCAATGACCATGTTTTCAGCACGACAAGCTCGATGGCCAAAGATTTCATCCAGAAGCTTTTGGTCAAAGATCCTAGGTGAGTTTTCACGCTGAGAGCTTTAAGATTATTTCATATCATATAGTATGATTTAAAAGAAGGATTTAATCATATCAGAATATCTTAATTATTTTATAAGAGAATGTTATATCTTTCATGTGATTGCATAATGTAATTTATTGACATGATGATTTCATAAAGTTTCGTTTTTATTTGTTTAATTTCTTTGTAATTCGTGCACTCTCTGTTGTGTTTGTTTAGTTTCTGTTGTATTTTTGTGTTTTCTGTTGTGTTTCAGGGAAAGAATGACAGCAGAGGAGAGTCTTCTTCATCCATGGATCAAGGTAACGACCACTTTTCTTTATTTTGTTTTGTTTTCCAATGCAAACCTTATTTTATAATAAAAGTTTTACTCTTTTTAAAATAAAATACTTTTCCCTCTACTTTTATCATTCAAAAGATGACTCTTAGTGTTGATTTTTATTTAATTAAACCAGTGTTTCTCTGTTTGGTGTATTTTAGCCAGTCACTCGCAGTCAGGCAGCCAAAAGGAATCGATCATCAATCAACATGAAAAACTTTAAAAAGTTCAACGCTAGAAGAAAATGGAAGGTTTGTCTTCATATTTATGCTCAAGCATCAATTCTCAAAGTCTGTCTATCTCCCTCGCTCTTTCCCTCTCTCTCTAAATATACATATATATGTATATACATATATGTGTATAGGGGTGGGGTGTCTGTGTCGAATTTAGTACGTTTACAGGTACCGACCAAGTTCCGGCAGTACTACCAAGTATTGATTCACCTAAATTCAAACGGTACCATATTTTGATACCTTAAAGCATCCTTGTGGCTGTAAGAGAGTTTACGAGTAGGTGATTTTCCATGCCAGACACTAAAGCAGCATTGCACACACAAGAGTGTAATGACAAAGCAAGTACAACTGATGGGAAGAGGTCAATGGTGTGGTTCCACTTTTCAAAATCCAATGCAGATCATGCTAAAATATTTGTCCTGAGAAGTGCAAGGCTAGTCACAGCAATACTTCTAATCTGAGGAAACAGTGTGATGATCAATGATTTAAAACCATGTTGCTGCTTCCTTCTGTTACTTGCCTCTCTCTCTCCCTCTCTCGCACCAAACCCTCCCTTTAAACAGCGTGATATGCCTATTTTTATGAAGACATCAACCATGGCAATATACCAGATAAAAGCACAAGTTTGTTCTCTCAGCCACCTAAGAGACAAAATTAAGCTCAAAGACGCCCAGGCACTGTATGGATTGCCCAGTGTGAGAGCATCCTAAAAGTTATCTCTCCAGTTTGGCACAGCTGGTGCAGTATGAGGCTCTCTGTCAGGATCGATGAGTGCCAGAGTCACAGACTCATCCTCACTGCTTATTTTCATTGCAGTACGAAACAATTTGCCACATTTTATGAATTTTCACAGTTAATACAAGTAGAATGCAACAGACTCAGTGTGCAAGATTCTGGTGCATGACTTTTTTTCAGATAGCTCGGTTATGCTTTCTGCGTGGACGGCCTTGTGATTGAGTGATGATTGTTGAGCAGGCTGGGTTTTAATTTAATATATTCAATATAAAGAAAAACCACCTGGTAGTTAAAGTAGTTTAATTTTTCAATGTTGGAGTAATTTGTAAAACACTTGTGATGTTACATTACAAACAGTGATTGATGTTGTTTTGAGATTTTTTAAATAAACTAAATAACATTTATTATTGCATATACTGTATACATGAACAAAAGTACCGAAAATGGGTACTGTTGCCTGTTAGTACTGATTTGCAGGTACTGGGCATCAGTATTGTACCGGTTCAAATGTGAAAGGTACCCATCCCTTTGTTTGTGTCGGTAGAATTTTTTTAAAGTATTAGTAATAATAATAATTTTAATAATATTAACAATCTTCTGTTTTTATCAGATGTCCTATAACATGGTGTGGGTGTGTAACCGGCTCGTTCGTCTCAGGCTGCTGTGTAAGAGCTCAGAACCTGATCCCGTCCAGGTAAGACCTCAGCAGGACATCAGGCCTCAGCTTGATCCCTCTCGTTAATTTTATCAGCCCGTTAATGAGGATTTTGTGATGAAATAGACCAATTTTAAATAACCTTAACTGGTTTTACACTAAAAGGATGTTTTCATGAAAACGTGATTGATGACCTACAGAACCCTAATCCCGCTGCAGTGATGATGTACAAGATTGTGACCCAAACCTACATTTCTTTAAATGATGTTTGTCATTCTCAGAGGGATTGTGAGAGCGATGCTGAGGATGCAGAAAGCAAACCAGCTTCACTGCTGCGACGAAGACTCAGCAGCAGCTCATAGAGATGAGGAGGAAGAGCTGAGAGATGGAGGATGAAGACCTAATTGTACTTCATAAAGACCAGGAGGAGGACGAGGAACAGAGAGAAGGAAGAGCTAAAGCGAGAAGGACGGAGAGATGGATGATGAACTGCAGCTGGGGGAAACCAGGAGGAGGACGAGGATGGAGACTTAGAAGTACTTCAAACAGGCCAGGAGGACGAAGAGGAGGATGAAGAGCAGAGATGAGTAAGGGTTCAGGAGAGGCAGACAGAGCTGAGAGGAGGAGGAGATGAAAACTCAGCAGCATCTCATAGAGACGAAGAGGAAGAGCAGAGATGAGGACGGTGATGAACTGAGGGAAGATCAGCGCAGATGCACCGACCTGTCTAATAAGGCTCTGATAAAGGAAAAAACACATTTTCTACAAAGGGTTGTATTTTTTTTTCAATTACTAATTGAAGATATTTTTGATTTGGATGGTGTTTGGTGATAAATGTCAGTGAATAACAGCCAAATATTTAAAGCTTCATGTTTTTTACTACCTCTGCCTTCTCTGCCTCTTGACTATGAAGTCTCTGTTACACGAACACATGTAGTCTTAGTTGTTTTTTTCTCTTTTGGTATGGAGAAATAGAAGTATTTAGTTTTTGGTTTGGGATGTTTGTTAACGTGATCTTTTTTATGTTTTATCATAACATATGACTGATGTACTCCAGTAAAAGTACAATGACATGGATTAACATTTACTGAAAAAGAAGTAAAGTTACTGCTCTATAAATCTGCTCAATAAAAAGAAAAAAGTATTTGATTTAAAAAATGTTTTAAGTGCTGAGAAGATGATGAGGGGTTTTGCATTAAAATATGCTTTTCCTTAATTGGCAATAACATGAGAATATGGATCTCCAACCTGGTTGTTTTGGCAAAGCAACACCTTTATAATAAAATTAAATCCAACAGCTGACTATGAGTGTGATGTGGAATAATTCTCTCTCTTTGTACAGTTTAAGATAGGTGATCAAACACTGCATTAAACAGAAATATTATGTTCCATTTTACCAAGTTTGCTCTGATGAATGCTACTAAATTAAAACTTTAAACTGTTTCCTTGAAGAGGAATTCTCTGTTTTCCTTTGACAGCTCCTTGGTTTTAGATACATTTGAACCTAAAAGATTATCATCACACCAGGAGATAAAACAGGAAAGGCTCTTCCATTGTCTTGTCCTGACCTTGAAGGAGGGACAGCAGAGATGTGTGATCAGGTAGCTGTCCACCTGATGCATCAATGTCCAAGATGAAGAGACGGGGAAAGGACGCCCCCTTGTGGCAAGATTGTGGATGTGGTTGGGGAGGTACTGTCAGCCTTCTTTTTAAAAACACACCATGTGTAGAAGGAGGCCAAGTCTTTTCAAAAGCTTATAAACTTCTAATCCTCACAATGATTTGAAACAGAGACTAACCAGCACATTCCACCCTGAAAGCCTTGTGTGTTAGCTTGAGTTAAGTTTAGTTGGTCCACATATCAGGGTGAAGTGGCCAGACTATGAGAGCTCCTCACAATAAAGCCTCTGCCAGGATTCACACCTAGATGAGGCATCAGTGCACACATTGTTTGGGTCTGTTTGAAAAGTAAAATAAAAATAAATTTCTTAGTCCTTTCCTATCCACCTTTCCTTGGCCTGGATGAAAGCCACACAAGGTCAAGGAAAAGTGTGACTAAGAGGACAGGAAAAAACAGCGATAAGGGAATCTGTTCTTACACTAAACAGGTGTTACCAATGTGACAGGGGTTTACTTCATAAAAGTACAGTTTACTGTTGATGGACTACAAAACACACACCTATGTCTGTTGGTTTAGATACTGCGAACGAAACATGTAAACTTCAATCATAAATATGACTTCATAAAGTTTTTACAGACATTTTTTCTTGCCTGACAGACAGTTGTTTGGATGTTGGGCTGAAAAAAGAGAATAAAAAAATTTTAATTTTCACCCTCCACTCCTCTCATATTTATCTTGATATGTCCGTTGTTCTTATTGTGCGGGTTTGGGCCCTCCTGGGTGTCAAGAGGCTCTGAAAAGAGGGTCGCCAGATGCCTTCCAATAATAATAATAATAATAATAATAATAAAAAATATTTCAAAATGATTTCAAATTGTATTAAAAACATGGCAATTTGGTGAGATTTAAGCTCAAATCAAAGTAATGTTTTTTTAAAACAATCTTTGTCTGCACATTGCTGTGTTCAACTATGCCTCCTCCACATTCAGATATAATGAGGGTCAGTGGTCTTGCAGAAAACGTGGAGAACCCCTGCTACAGGGCAAGGCAAGTTTATTTTTATAGCACATTTCAGCAACAAGGCAGTTCAAAGTGCTTCACACAGGACATTAAAATACAATGACAAAGGAAAAAAGAAACACAATAGAAACATTTTAAAAGCATAAATAAAAAGTGATAAAAACAGCAAATAAATAAATATAAATAAATGACGTTTGTTTAGATGACACATGGCTCCATACTAAAGGTTCCTTCCCATGTTTTGAACCCAGTGCCATCTTGTTGTAATCATCAGTGCTAACCAGGGTTATTATAGTTAACTAAAACTAACTCAATGACTAAAACTAAAATTCAAAAGCCATTTTAGTCAACTGAAACTAAATAAAAACGAAGCTTTACCAAAAAACTAAAACTAACTAAAACTGCATAGTGAGTGAAAAAAAAACTAACAAAAACAAAATAAAAATAGAGAAAAAATGTCCTTAGTTTTAGTCCTTGACACAAACATACCAACTGGCACCTACGCCTTAGTCTTGGGAGTGTAAAATAGCATGAATTGATTGGTTAAGACTTTACACAGTGGTAGTTTAATGTCTGGAGTTTTATTCAAACATAATCTTTAAATAAATGAAATGATAAGTTAAGAGTAGCCTGTTTGAATATGTCTTTAAAATTGTATAATGATCACCCAGCCTTGACATGCATCTGTAAAAAACGAAAACACTAAAACTACTAAAAACTAAACTAAAACGAATAATTTTTGCAAAAGAAAAAGTAAACTATAAACTAACAAACCAGCAATCAAAACTAATAAAACTAAACTGAAATTGAACACAGAAAGTGAAAATGAAATAACAATAAAAAATCCCAAACTATTATTACCTTGGTGCTAACCACTTAAATTGGCTAAATCAGGCCACCTTACAGAGCCTGCATGTGTTCATTCCTTTGACAGAATCCAGAACTGAACAGTTTGCCATGATAAGAAGAGATGCTTCACACTTCAGCAGGTTTTTAAGAGGTTGTCTGTGGATGACAGTTCATAAGTGACAGTCTGACTGCTGTTATAACATAAACCAGTATGTTAAGGTCACCTCTACTTCATGGAGCAGAGCCTTGTCTGCTGTGCCTCTTTTTAAAGGTTTGTATTAACTTTAAAATGTATCTTACTATAGCGTAACTGTAAAGTTGATGTGATGGATAATAACAGAAGTCAAACTGGTGATCTGACTGATGTTTTGGCACAGGTTGAAATCAAACTAGTGCGTGTAGGTGATGTCTTACTGTTTCAGCTGTAGAGCAGCCCATTCTCAGATGTCCAGATCCCCTGGTAATCTTAATTTATTCTTTAATGTTTCACTGCTTGGCTTTCTCAAATGCTAAATAATCATTACTCACGTTCTGTAATCACCAATCCTCCCTTTATTTTCTGTTCTGTTAGGGCTTTTTATGGTAGGTGAAATCAGCTGGATCGCTGCTCTCTATCCAAGTGCGAGAATACTGTATGCACAAGAGTGTACAGGGAATTATGCAGGCTATCAGACAGGTATTGAACAGGCCCATAAATAAGGATTTCAAAACATTAATGCATGTATGAGGTAAACCGAACAGCCTTAGGGTCATTCTTTAAAAGATTATCTGGTGCTGAATTCATTTACATCAAATTTATGCACTGCTTGAACCTGCTGGGTTATTCATAAACCTATCAGGTGGGCTGAGAACATTTATATTGATCCAAACAGTCCAAAATCATGAACACATCTTTTAATTGTGGCTCTTATTGCATTATGAAAAACAGATCCTTTATGTTGTGCAACTTGTCACATAAACTGATTGCTGACCCTTAATATAGTCAGAAAAAACCTTCATACAACAACAGGAATGATGTGATTGATGTATGCCAGGGGAGTCAAAACTACGACCCACAGATCTGCAGCTTCTGGTCTTGTTTTATTGAATCCAAAGAAAATTCTGAAAATGAAAGGAACTACGACCCATTTTAAAACATGAAGCTTGCATTTGACTGTGTTGTACTGCTTACTTTTGACACTAGATGGTGCTGATTTCATGACTAATTTGAGACAACATAAATAGTAAACATAAGTAGGAAAAAAATAATATATTTAGATTCACAGAGCCCTTATAAATAGGGTTTTTGGCAGTAAATTGTGGCACAAATTGTGCTTCTTTGCTCTGCCTTCATTTCTGTCAAAGTTTCTGTTTTTTCAAACCACATCGCACTAATTATTTTTTAAGAACTAGCACTTGTATAAAGTTTGGCAGCTTCGTGTAGTTTGATCAAACTGGTTTTGTTTTTGTTTGACTATGAAGAAGAGCATGCCCTTGTGTCACTCTCATCCTGACAAGGATCTAGCTAAGGTCGACCAGGGCCCTTTTTATATCTGATGATTGGCCATCTCAAAACCCTTAATAAGGAACCCGACATAATAAAACAAGTTCATCCTAATAGATAGATATTTGTATATCTTTTATGTACTGTATAGTGAGCAAAAAACATTTTGAGAAAATGTGAAATCATAAACTTACCAGGAGGCCACCATGTTTTCATCTGCTGGGTAGTGTGATGCACCGCTATTCAAACCTGGTCTGATAGTCATCATATCCCAGTGTCTCAGTGATCACCTGGTCTGATTAGAGCTGTGTCGGCGTCAACAGTCAGGACTGCTCACCCAGGTAGGCTCTCTCTCTCCCAGCAGGCACTGGCACAGACACAGTGAAATTTGCTCTAAATGACATCTTTTTGCCTCTATGACTACATTCACTTGATGATTCACACAGAGAGTAACGTCTTAATGATTTTCTCCTCACTAAAAGTGTAATAATGTTCATGATATGAAGATTTGATGGCTAATGAATAGAAATAGTATGGGCAGAGGACCACTGATGCTCTACAACATAACCCTACCCATAGTGCGGTGCGGATGAAAACATGGTGGCGCCCTGGTGATTTAATTTATATTTCTATGTAAAAATTTCTTAAAATGCAGATATCAAGGGGTTTTTTAGTTCAATATAAATATCAGAGACACAGATATCTATCCAAATGATTAATTTGTCTAATAATGCAGAGATCCTCTTAAGAATCATTATTTGCCTCACTAGTCATTAATGGAAAGCTGCATGTAGGCGGTTTTATGTAGGTTTAACTATCTTGAATACACTAAACATGAAACATATCAAAGTGGCCCAGTCATTCTTGCATTTTTTGGGGTATGTAGCCAAGTGCACAGAAAATGTGGAACATAGCTTTTCCCCTCCATCTAAAAGCACAGCTTTGGTCCCTACCACAGCAGCTCTAGGCTTGAAGCAAATATTGAATCATGCTGTGAAGGTCAGCCTGCTCCGTTTGATTCTAACAGACTCAAATTATCTAAAAATGTAGAAATATATACACGTATTCATTTCTAGCATAAATTGTGTTATCTGTTCTGTTTGTTCTGAAAATTTAAAAGTCACATATTATGCAAAATACACTTTTTCAGGCTTTTCTAGCAAAAATATGTGACCCTGGCCTGTCCACAATCCCCCTAGGAATAAGAAAAATCCACCCATCTTTCTGAAAATGTGTGTTGAAACAAGCGGTTCTCAGATTTTCCCCTCTTGATCTCATGTGGGTAGTTAGCCCCGCCCCCAGGTTTGGTTTGTCCTTCCTGCTTGGAAGAAAGTTCCACCCTCCTCTCCTGACCCTCCCCTCACCTGCCAGCTGAGAGGAGGGATGAATCTCAAACTCCTCCCTAAACCCTGAGCCCTTATTGACTTAACTGACTGCACCTGGAAAATGATTGAGTGCGTGAGGCTGCAAGGGCTTGAAGTGGTAGAAGCAGGAATGGGACAACCCTTTGTTTTGACAGTTGGCATCTTGCAGAGCTTAAAGCAAAGACAAAAACAAGCGTGTGCCCTCTAAAGACTTGTTTTCTCAGTGGATGAAGGCTGTTTTATATAATAGCCTATACATAGGCCCACAGGAAAAATACTTATTTTTTGCAATGTCCATCCCTTTTTGCACCTTCCATGTTTTTTGTTTATAATTTCCCTTTTTTCACTTCACTTTTGTAGCATTTACCAGTGGGCATCCCCTGAGAATCCCTGCCATATGTCACAATGTAATGAACTATGGATAATTCCGGAAAGGGCGCATGAAGGGCTCAAAAAGTCAGCGAGAGATCCCTCACACACTTCATGATTTGACAGTGGGACAGCCCTAAGCCCTCACGGACTTAGCGGGAGCGCACCTCAAAGTCAGTGAGTGTGTGAGTGTGGACATTAGGATTGGGCCGAGGGCTGAGTCACATCCATTTTCTGGGAGGGGCGGAGTCAGACAGCCCAGTAACATTTAAAGCCACAGACACAGCTCGTTCTAAACTGGGCAGAAAAAGAGGGAGTTTTAGACATGCAAAAATCCAATACTGGAGTGTTTTTTCAGCAACAAACTTCACAGGCATGTTTTGGGGACCTCTGAGAACAATATAAACTTGTCTTAAAAGGGTAAAATAAGTGACCTTTAATGCGTAGTGATACCTGCTTCTTCAACAGAACAGCAGTCAACCATTGACTGCTGTTCTGTTGAAGAAGCAGGTACTAAAATTTAGACTGAAACTCCAGAGAGACTTTTAGGGAGTTCATCACAAGGTGAGATTGCTGCACTTTTATCTAAGGGTAGATATATTATTTGGCACATTATGCCTGTGGTATTTCCTTAACAAGACCTCCCTGACTTTGCAGTCACATTGAGCCTAAAGCAGATTTCAAATTTCATATGAAAAAGGCTGAATATATACTTTAAAACTGTGATTATCACAGTATGTCACTGCAGCTTTTGTAAGCTCCATCCTGGCTTACAAAGGCAAAGATATCAGCTGACGGAACAAACAACAAAGGACGACACTTTTTTTTTTTTTTTTTACAAAAGCAATTAGCCTTTTTTAATCTTACATTGCATTGAAAATTTACATAATAGATTCATACATTTTACAAATAATTTCATCATAAAAATAAATTTCTGTACAAAACACTTTTTTATTCTATATTTCATCTTTTTTTTCAAATGGTGAATATTTCCAATGTCCCCAGGCAGGAACAGCTTTTAAGTCTTTCAAATCACACGGGTCTTATTGCGGTCAGTCAGTAGGAAAAGCTTGTGGCAAAATAGACTGAAGCTTAGAAAAAAAGGACTTCCGATGGAGGGGGAGGGAGGGTTGGAGCAAATGTGTTTGTTTGTTTGTGTGTGCATGTGTGTTGGCGACAGGGAGGGTCCCATGGTTTTTGGTAGGCACTGTGTCAGATCCATACCGAAAAACAAAACAAAAAAAAGAACACAAAAAACAGCAACAACAGCAGCAACAATCAATCCAAACTGTAATCAGAATCAATGTTACCTTAGCAATGCAGGGATGAGAGGGCAATGACAAAGAAGGAGGCTGTCGCTAACAATGCAGCTGAGGAGTTTTCACTGGTGCTTGTGGTCACAGCTGCAAGGGTTCTTCAAGCAAAGATGTTTTTTCTCTTACTGTGACTCATTAAAAAAACTCATCAAGTGAGGACCCACGTTGGATTCAAACCTTGTAATAAAAGTCCCAGAAACATAATTTCAAAAACAAATTCAGTGACTCATGCTCATCGATACATGTAGTCGTTTTAAGTGAGAACAGGTTATGCATGTAAAGTGGTATGTGATGCATTTTCAGACCCAACCCCTCAAATATGGCACTATTATAGAAATGTCAATATGGGCATGGTTTCTTATAAAAATCATCTTCTCTTCTTCCATCGTAAAGGCCGATAAAAATGTGCAACGACAGCCACCAGCGGTGATACCGTTCGATATTTTAACAGAAAAGCTGGGACAACAGATCTGAAAAGAGCTTCTAGTCAGGGAACATCAATCTGAGATTTTAAATACTTTTATGAAAAAGGGAAAAAGAATCTCAATGGCCTCTGGATATGTTTGAATTTACTAAATTGTCAGTTTGTAATCTTAATATTCTCTCCCAAATGAACAGAGCTTCACTGTCTAAAATAAATGTGCTGTTCACAGACTTTTTAAAGCAAATGCAAAAAACTTTGATTAAAAAAATGACTGGTTGATTCTTACTGCCAAAGATTTTTAAATCTTCTTTAAGACCTGTAATTGGAGGCTTGTAAACTGGGGGCTCAAATTTATTATTGATGCAGATTTCAGTAACAGGGAAGATTAATTTTTAAGAGGCACTCAAAAAACAGAATATGTGTATCCATTCAGTGCTGATTTTTGAGACCAGAACTTTTTACTTTGGTGGGAAATGACAAGAGATTCAAATCCTGGAGGTGAACTTGTAGCTGTGATCATTTAAAATTTAGTGACTTTGTGAGGGCATAGACAAGTTTAAAACATGTAGACTTTCGCTACTAAAGTCACACACTGAACTAAGGACACTCTTATAGCTACTTTTTAAAATGAATCAAAGCTTTGTACTTGAATTCCTAAGCAGGAACACAAAAATAGAAACAACAAACTTGAAACGACGGGAAAATGTACAACAGACATTTAACAAGTGGTCAAATATTTTGTATGTAGGGCATCGTTGTCAACAATCAGTTAATAAAATTACTATTTTTACTGTCTTTCATTTGGCTTTACCATAGCATTATCAGAGACATTAATTCTACCAGTGAGCAAGACTCTGGGTATGTATAATAAATAAAAAATGAGATTCATTTGAGATCTGGTATCTGTGGTATGGAGTTTGGCAACATCTGAGAACTGTAGCTTAAAAACAGCTTTAGTTAGGGGTAATGATGTGCAAATTTCTGTGACATCATATCACCAGTTAGGTTCTGAAAACAGTGACGATATTCAAGCAGATCATCAAAGCGATGCCTGTGTCACCATTGTACCATAATCCATGACTCACTGTATGTAAGAGCTCCAGCGAAGGGGCAAAGAAACAGCAGATAAAACATGAAATCCATCAATGAATAAATTCCAAATGTGCCGCCTGTGATGAATGTTTGACATATTAACTTTACACAGCATGATTGTTGCTGGAAAACCTTAAATCTCAACAATAATGACAACAACAACACCCATGATGCTCATGATTGCCTCGGTGGGAAAGACAGTGATGGTGAAAGGAACTTCACATCACATAAAGCAAAGGAAACAATCCCATTTAAAACAACAACTCAAATACTGTTTGTGACTTCTGTGAACAACACATAGTTGAAATATCTTTATTTTTTTTGAAAACTCTCAGATATAATCCATCTGTCCCCATCAGCCCCTCCCCGTGGTAAATATATAGCACAAAAATATAGGTGGTGAATGCTCCCGAATATATATGCAATAGATTTACAGATCAGAAGATTCTGCAGCAGTAACAAAGAAAGGAGATAAGCACTCACGGAGTGCAGAATTACTGTGGAGCTGTGTCCACAAATGAGGGCTACAACCCTGTTTGTCTTTCTTTTAGCTTGTCTATTACTTTGTGTGTCTGCTCATCTGGTTAATCTGTGTTTAAACTCGTCTGTCTGCAGAGTGGAGACGTACGGGGATGGTCTGCATCAGTCCTGAGACCCTGCTTGTCTCTGTTCAAGCTTTCTGTCTGCATGGGTCGGTCTCACTACCACCTGTCGACTCTGCCTCACATTTCTGTTAGTGAGTGTACCTGTCATCTCACCTGTCTGTCACTCATCCTGTCGGCTTCCCTCTAACCTCCCATCTATCTGTCCCTGTGTCAGTCCGTCTCTCCGTGGGTTGGACAGGTAGGGTTCCTGTTAAAATGTGCTTTAGTGCCAGAGAGCTTCCTCTGTTTCTCAAAGTCTTTTTTCTTTGAAAGTCCATCAGAGTCCTCTGTATCCGTTCGCTGTCTCTCTCATCAGAGTCCATTGAAATTCACAGGATCGGATTCCTCAGGGCCGTCTGATCTGATTCATTATGTGGAGGAAAGGCCGACCTCACTCAGCAGTTGATTTCAGGTTCGACAGGCTCTGATTGGCTGTGTTAGGATTTTTAAAGATCTCATCGTTTTCTCTTGATGACTCCCTCACCCTGCTTCCAGTTCAGTTAGGGGTTGGCTCGGTCTCCTCTCTCATCCATTGGATAGGAGGGAGCAGTTTATCCGTTTGATGAGTCCATCTCTTCTCATCTGTTCTCCTGGTGCTAGCTCACCCTTTAGACTCCTTTTAGTTTGGCTCTTGCTCTAATCCCAGTTCAGTTAGGATTATAGCTCCGTCTCCAGGGCCGCCCTTATCCTTTGCTTAGGAGTCAGGCGCTGTTCAAAGCAACTTTTTGCTACTGTCTGCTAGCATTAGCAATTTTAGATGCCTTTTTAATAGAAAAAGACAAGAGACTAGTAGCACCAGCCTTCTGTCTCTTTGCCTGGATTGTGTATTTCTTCGTCGTCTTAGAGTCCTGTTTAAAACAAGCCAGGCTGTTGTACTGCCTTATGACAGTGTTTTTTTCTGTCGTTTTTTGAGCCAAACTTTATTTTAAAAAATCTTTGCTTCACAGTGTCTTCTGTGACATCATCTTCATGTCACACTTTCCCATCTGTGTCTGTTCAGCCTCTCTTGCTCACAGAAAGGATTTGTTGAGAGGAGTAGCAGGAGAAGACATGGTACAAATAATATCAAAAATTTCTGTAGTGCAGTTTATCACCATGATGTATAACCATGGCCTGAGCACTGATAATGTGCTCCTCTTCCTCATGCTCTCTCTCTCTCTCTTTCTCTCTTCAGGCAGGGCTTTACTCATAGAGCAGAGAGTGGCTCCTTCTCTCCAAAGCTCTGTGTGAAATACAAAATTCGGCACTGGGTTACGGTGACATGGCACGAAATCCGACAAGCAGGTCATGGCGAAATCAGTGGGACTGGTATCAGAGAGAGTGATCGGGGTTAAATTAGAGGTTGGAGAATAATAACTCTCTGTGGTTTAGAATCAAATTATAATCTATCCATGACCATCTGAGTCTTGGGGTTAGAGACTGATTATAGCTGGATTAGTATTCAGCTGGGTTACATCTTTTCCATTCTCTCCATGTCGAATCTCAGTGTTGGTTTGGCCATTTTGTGGCCAGCGTTGATTATAAGGGGACACTCTTCTTTCCACTTGTTCTAATCAGGTGCTGTAGGTCTTCTGTAATCGATGTGTACCATGTTGCTGATGGTGTTGAGGTTTTAGTCGAAGCATACGGCTCCCACAGCCTCGTTCCAACTGTGGTCCCATTAGATATTTAAGTCATTAGGTTCAGGCGAGGATAATCAATCCTTAGACCATGGTGCAGACAGTATTCAGATTGGGATCGAATCTAACCGCCTTCCCCTCCACAGCCTTGGCGTTGGTGTTATACATGGGATTCTCGAAGGCGGCCTGGCCGTTGTTGTTTTCATGGACTGAGCAGCCTGTGTACTGTGTTTTTGGTGTGGTTCTGTGGGGAAAAAAAGTGAAAAAAATGTAAGTACACCATTAAAGAGATAAAATTGTTCTAATTGTCTATTAATATTAACTAGGTAGCCAGTGGACAATGGTGAAAGCAGTCTTGGGAGCAGAGGCAGAGTAAATAAGCTTAGAGAAGGATTAGACTGAGCACTGTGCTTTTGAGAAGCCAAGCGAGATTCCAATCAGCCCCTCCAAAACTAATTCCTTCAGCAAGTTTTTTTTTTTAAGTATTAAGAGCAGAACAGAAGTTATTTGCATCTGCTAACAATGTGAACACCAGTCACTTGTGCTTAAATCATATCTCTGAAAAATCTAATTTAACACCTTCTAAACAGAATTGTTTTGCAGCACAGTTTGAAACAGACAGTGTCTTGACTTCCTCTCAGCGCCTCAACAGTCAAACCGCTGAGGCAGCTACTGTTTTCCTCACTCAGACAGCTTCTTAAAACACCAACAAGGCCTTCTCTTTTTTCTCATGACAATAATGACAAACAGGGGTGAGGTAACAATGAAGTGACAGGTTAATATTATTTTTCATTGCTTGAGTTTAACAGAGATATGCTTCACTGAGAAAATTTCAGGTTTTTGTAAACACATACCTTTGTTTGTAGAGATAGAAACCAAAGCCGGTGAATATTAGAGCGAAGAAAGGCACCAGAATAGCGATAGCCACAGAACTGCTGTTGGTACCGAGCTGGGGGGGTGGAGAGTTCTGACTCTCTGACATATTCAGACCTGTGGCACACAGGAAAATAATTCATTGTTCACAAAATTTACTCAGATATGAATATACACAGCCATATTTCCCCAAAGGGAACGATAAAGTATATCATGCCATATCACATTGGAACGTACTGCATCGTACCATACAGTACCATCTCACTTTACAGTATCATATAATATAGCATTGTATAGTATTATTTTGTATTGTCATATTATAGCATACATTTTACTGTATTATATTCCATTGTATTGCATCATGTTGTATCGTATTAAATAGTGTTGTTTCATCACCTCCATGAATTGTTGTGGAGAGATTTGTGTGTCCCTGAGAACCTTGGAGCTGTGCTGTCAGGGGCACTAGCCCCTAGTAGAGTCTCTCAAGGCAAACTGTTCCCTGGGGAGGGTCCAGACTATGAGCAACTCAAAAACAAAATAAGTCACCACCCTACAGGCCCACCACCTGCACACAGGGCCTTGAGGTCAGATGCAAAGCAAGCTGAATGGCTTATAGGTGGCAACCTGGGTCTTCTGACTCCCAGCAGCACAGACTGCTCTATGGGATGTGGAATGTCTGAGCCTTAGAGATAGGGTGAGGAGCCTGGACATCCAGGGGAATCATGGAGTACTTGTTTGAAGCCATGCCCTTGTAGAGGTCTTCCAGGCATATCCAACTGACATGAGACCTCAGGGCAGACACAGAACTTGCTGGAGGGATTATAAAGGTACATCTAAAAAAAATTAAATATCATGTAAAAGTACATTTTTTTCCCTGTGATTTAAAGTGAAACATTCCATGACCTCTTTTGTTTTAATCTTGATAATTATGGCTTACAGCTCATGAAAATCCAAAATACACTATCTCAAAATATTAGAATATTATATAAAAGTCTAATCTGCAAAGGTCTCCTAAGCCTTTATTATCTCACTCTTGTTCAGTTCACACAACTACAATCTTTGGGAAGACTGCTGACTTTTATGTAGTCCAGAGGACAAGCTGACACCCTCCACGAGGAGGGTAAGCTACTGAAGGTCTCTGCTGAAAGGGTAGGCTGTTCTTAGAGACTGTATCAAAGAATTTTCATGGAAAGTTGACTGAAAAAGTGTGGTAAGGAATGGGGCACAAGCAACCGGGATGAGCTCAGCCTTCAGAGGACTGTCAAACAAAGTGGATTCAAGAACTTAGGAGAACGTCACAAGGAGTGGACTGAGGCTGGAGTCAGTGGATCAAGAGCCACCAGATGGGTCCAGGCAATGGGCTACAAGTGTTGTGTTCTTAGTGTTGAGCCACACCTTCACTTCAGACAATGTTGTGTCACCTAACTAAAGAAAAAAAGACCCAAAGCCTTCTTTTCAGATAAGAGTAAATTTTGAGTTTCATTTGGAAATCAAGGTCCCAGAATCTGGATGAAGATCTGAGAGGCAAAGAACCCAAGGTGCTTAAACAGGGTATATGCGGGAATCTTGAAGTTAATTTTAATACCTTTTAAAGACTTCTTTCAAGACCTTCCTAATATTTTTTAATACCTCACCGCCACTTCAAGCTGTAACCATTTACATCAGTGATATTTTTAACTTAACAGTTTTAGTTTATGATAAAGACTATAGACCACTATGATACAACAAAATTCAAATAGGCTGGGATAGTAAATCTTTGTGCTTCTGAATTTCTACCCTCCCCCCGCCCCTTCGCTCTGGCACTCTCAGAGACAATTTATGAACGCACCCACAATAGCCTAGTTTTTATGTACCTGTTCATCTTTGTTTTTTAATAAAAATGAATAAATTCACACACTTTTACGATGTTTTTGGGACTCAAACTCTTGGACAGCTAATTCAGAAAAAATACTTTCAAAATTGAAGACTTTATAAAGTCATGATAAGACTTTTCAATACTTTTTAAGGGTCTTAATTTTCCCAAAATTGATTTATCACCTTTTAATACTTTTCAAGACCCTGCAGATACCTTGTTAAAGTCCAGTGTTTTTTTAGTTTCCACAGTTGGTGATGGTTTAAGCTGCCATGTCATCTGCTGTGGTTGGTATACTGTGCTTTATCAACTCCAGAGTCAATACAGTCAGCTGTCTACCAGGAGACTTAAGCAGATGAAGCATGAAGTGCCAAAACTACCACAAACTGGTTTGCTGACCATGGTAATACTGTACTTGATTGGCCAGCCAACTGGTTATACTTAAACCCCGTAGAAAATCTCTAGGCTATTGTCAAGAAGAAGATGAGAGACACCAGACTCAAAAAAACAGACAAGCCGAAGGCTGCTATCAGAGCAAATGGGCTTCATAAAACCCCAGCAGTGCCATGGACTGACTGGCTCCATGCCATGTCGCAGTAATTTGTGCAAAAAGGAGTTCCAACCAAGTACTGAGTGCATAAATGAGCACAATTTTCCAGAAGGTCAACATTTCTGTATTATGAATATGTTTTTACGGTATGGAAGTTTCACTTCTTGAATTAAATCACAGGAAAAAAACAAACTTTTTCATGATATCCTGATTTTTTGAGATGCACTTGTATATCCCATCTGGCCCGGGAATGTTTTGGAATTTCCCAGGAACAACTAAAAAATGTCACTGGGGAGAGGAATGTCTGGGTTGATTGCTGCCATTGCAACCCAGTCCCAGATAAGTGGAAGAAAATGGATCAGTGTACGGTATCATACCACATCTTATCTGACTGCAACATAATGTACTGTGGTACATCATACAGAATCTTATGGTATGACACTTCATCACAGCACATCCCACTGCATCCTTAAAGCCTTTCTATAAAGCTTACACTTTTTACGATAGGTAATATGGGAAAAATTGTAGGACAGTCCACTATTTCGCTTGGTTTTTTTGGCACTACAACATGATTTAGAAGTAGGAACGGCTTCTTACTCTATCTGATGGATATTATAGTCTTATCTTTGGATGCAGGTTTAACGGGTTCAGCCTGTGTAAGTTGACTTTAATTCTTAAGAGCAGCTTTTGCTCTCGGTAAGAATGTATCCACTGCAGGGCTGACTCAGCGTGAGCAATAAGGTCACTGCTGCCAGCGAAGAGAAGCTCCCTGATCACTTTCTCCATTAGCGAGCTTCTTTCAAGCAGTTCAAAAGCCCTTTCAAGTTATCATTTATGGAACAAATGTAATTACACACTAAACCTAAGGAAGAATTACCCAGTCTTTGCAGTCCAAACTGTCCGTAGTCTTTTCCCTGAATGAAACCTTGGAACACATAACTTGAACCATCCGGCTCTGCTGATACCTAGAGATGAAAAGAGGATATAACAATAAAAAGAGGAGGAAAATATGGGAGGTTTGGTTTTAAAAATTTCTGTGTTAACACTGCAGCATGTGAACATTGAAGAAAAAACAATATTTATATTTATTGATATTTATGTTGTCTAAAAAATAGATATTGCTACATATATTTAGCATTTTAAGATTCCCTGGTAAATGACCACTGCACTATTGATTAATCATTTAGTGGCATTTTGTAAAGATTATTTAAGTAAAAGGTAGTTTGTTGTATGTCTCATATATTGATTTTTTACAATAACATCAATTTATATAAAAATGTTATTAAATCTTCTGAAGGACCTCAGTCTTATTTGGTGGGCTACTCTGTATCGACTTACAAATCCATCCATGGTCCACGAGTCTTCAATGATTTTGGCCGGAGTTATGGCTGAGTCCTTGAGCTGGTTACCCTGGTTCACATAGTTCACCTGATACATTAGCAGTAACAGCCTGGCCTCAGCAGCTTTATACACTCCTACAAAGACAGAAGAAAGAACTGGTTTACTAAATAACAGAGAGCAAAACATCAAAATGCAAAGGGATAGCATAACAAGATCCTAATTTCTAAATCCCACTCTTATCATGTTTGAATTCAACAAACAGGATATGGGATGAAAAAGTAAGATTCACCACATCTTGTCTACAGCTTGGTTCTTCACGCACAGACTAAAGATTTATGCTGCCTTCTCTGCAGGAAAAAGAAAACAAGCTTATCTCCCTCAAAAAATGCACTAAGGCAACTTGACATTTTAAGAAAGATCTTGAAATGAAGTCATTTAAAAATTATGCAACTGGGTGCTGACATTTTGGTGCCTGTGTGAGTGCTACTTTAGCTGTTATTGATCTAAAGCTGCTCCTCTGGGCCATGACATGCTGTAAGAAGTCTCATAGCTGTGTGGTATTGTGATATGGGGTTTGTGCTCTCTGCAACTCCAGGAGCCAATTCTAGCTTCAACAGGATTTGTGTTTTAATAAGGTCTTAACCCCCCACTGACGCTGTTGTAGGACCCTGGGAGGTCTGTGTGTGGATATGTGTATGTGTGAGTTTGAGGGGAAATACAGTAACAGCATTAAAATAAGCATAGCAGCTCTAGTAGAGGAGTGAAATACAGACAGTTGGAAAACAGCTCAGTGACTCAGAGAAGCGAAGATAATGTGCAGGAGGTAAGAGCTGCATACAAATCAGAAGGGCTCTTTATTTATCATTTTACAAACTGATCGACATTATGCTGTACAGTATGCAATGCAGTATAACCCTTCTATATGAAGTAACATCCACTAAATTGAATTGTAGCATCAAAGGTATAAACATAAGTGAACATGCCTGACAGGAGCAGGTCCATGTTGCCGTTGCTAAGGGAAACGTTGACTCTTCCTGTTGTGGAGTTGAAGCTGGTGATGCTCAGTGTCATAGGCTGCTTCCTCCCACGGTAATTATAGGAGCCTTTCCATATGTAGTTAGGAGCAAAGACATCATCTGGAACTAGAGAAGAACAAAACACAGGCAATGGTATAAAATGAACAGAACAGAAAATTATTTGGTGGATTACATTAATGCAACAGAATGCAGTTCAAAGAACAGAACACAGAAGAAACTCAAAGAGAAAAAAGCTGAACTGAATGAATGGAGAACAAAAAAGATCAGAATTCAGCATGAAAAAGACATCCAGGTAAAATCTTGATCATTTGTGTGCTTTCAAGCACTTGTGAGGAAGTTTTAGAGCGTGTCCACTTTGGAAGCTACTGTGGACAAAGCTGCACTTTTTTTATTTCTAAAACAAAAACATGGCTCGAGACAAATGAATCAATTGCTGATTAAAACCTTTGTCAGGTCTGTATTGAGGAGAATTTATTGGAGTTGTGTAACATGTAACATCAATTCAATATAATGTTTCTGTATGTGTTATTCTGTTTATGTCATGGTTTTATATGAAACACATGACAGAAATGACAGTAGAAAGACAGGGTCCTCATAACAGTCAGGATGTCTGTTATATATATATATATATATATATATATATATATATATATATATATATATATATATATATATATATATAGTGCTTAACAAATTTAGTAGATCACCACTCAAAGTAAGGTTTATGCCACAGCTGCCCTAAATGAACAGCATTGGTAATTACCAAAATAATTTTTTATGTTTCTGGAAAGGTTAATACACCAATATGTAGAAGCTCTTTAACAGAATGATATTTTAATGCTAAAATACAATTGTTATTTTTATCCATGAATTTTTAAATTAACTGATTTACAAAAAAACTGAAAAAATAGTAAAGCACATTAATATTTCTTGATTAATATGTCAAATTATAATTGTTTACTTGCATTCCTGAACAGAAAAATTAGTTTTAGTGGTTGAATGTTATGCTTGATTCATTTCTGACTTCTCAGAGAAGCCCAGTGAGCTGGCTCAAATTTGGGTGTAAAAAGGTGAATTCAGTTTGAAATTCCTCATTCCTGTTCAAAATGGTAAAACGTGGAGAGCTCACTGAAAATGAAAGAGTCCATATTAAAGCATTTCATGATGCTGGATGGTCTCTGAGACAAATACGGAAAGACATAAAGTGTTCTCACAGTGTGGTCAAGTATGTTTTGGAGTCAAGACTGGACCTATACAAAATGCGCCAAGGAAGAGGCAGGAAACCAAAGTTAACTGAAGCAGATGTCAGACACCTCAAGATTTGAAGTACTAGAGACAGAAAGAAGACCACTGCTGATCTTCAGGCAGAGATGAATGCTTCTAGATCAGAGTCTGAGAAAGTCTCCAGAATGACCATAAGCAGACGACTGATGGAACAAGGCTTAAAGGGAAGAATAGCTGCTAAGAAGCCATTATTGAGGCCTGCAAACATCCACAAACACCTTAGATTTGCCAGGGAGCATAAACACTGGACTGTTGATGACTGGAAGAAGGTACTCTGGACGGACGACTCCAAGTTTGAACTCTTCGGTCAGCATCATGGTGTTTATGTCCGCAGAAAAGCTGGAGAACGTTTTGATGCCAGATGCATTGCACCCACAGTGAAACATGGTGGAGATTCCATTATGGTATGGGGTTCCATTTGTGGATACGGCGTGGGCAAAGTAGTAAAAAATGGACGGTATCATGAACAAGAACCTCTACCACAACATCTTAGTGTTATTTGCCAAATAAATAACAATAATATTTTCATTTTTAAACAAGTTTTTGAAAGATTTCTAAAATACTTACGTTTTCTAGTTTTTATGACAGGTGGTCTAACACATTTGTTAAGCACTGTATACAGATATTTAGCCAATTATCATTGCTGATATATTCCTTTCCAGATAATCACTCTCAACAGTCTCACTTAATATACTGCCCTCAACTACCAGCTAACTAACATTGAGGTCTGGGTGGCACTGACATAGGGAGTGTATGGCATCTCTTGTTTCCTGCTGCTCTGTGCTTTCTTATATCAACAAAGCCAGTGCTAAATTGTTTATTTCCCTTATCTTTTTAACATGCAGCTTTACTTTAGGCATATTAAATACATTTTGTTTGTCACAAGAAATGCATGTTGGTTTTAGATGTGGTGTATTGGTCTCATGCGCAACTAAAGTCGATATCAGCTATTATCAGCCAACCTTTAGCATGCAGTCTCTGTCAAATTGACCAATAAAATGCGCTTTACATTTTCTCTTTTCTGATCTTGTCCTGTACATGTTGATAGTGCTTTTGGTGAAAAATCTTAATCAAACTTTAAACATCAACATTTTACTTACTGCATATTATACAGCAAGATAGTTAAAACTTGAAACTAGAACACATCATACACAATAACATAATATTAACATTAAAATCTATAGGAATAAAACTTTATTAAGTAAAAGCAATAGTAAAATCTGTTGGGATAAAACAACCTCACCTTTCCACAGGTTCAGAGCAGCTATACCAAAAGCCTGACTAGCCCTAGTTTTGAGCTTTGTTTTAGGCAAACCCAGGAGCAGGTTGGCAGAACTCAGTGCTCTGGCTGTAGCCTGAACACGGAGCAATTCGCTTAAACAAGGCGCTGCCAAACCATTAAGTGCTTTAAAAACTGATGACAAAATTTTAAATTCTATCCTGCAAAAACAGGCAGTTAGATGAGGGAGAAAAAGACAGGGGTTATGTGGCCCTTCTGTTTTTATTTTCCCTGGCAGGAGACAAGCCACGTTCTGCACTTAACTGCAGGCACTAGTCCAAAACCACATACAGTGATTACAGTAATCTAGTTGAGATGTTATAAATGCATGCATAACTCTATAGATCTATGAATTATAGAAAGAATCAGTCATGCTGCTGATGGTCCTATCTGCTTGAATGGTTCTCTAATGCTGCATTCACACTAAAAACTAAAGCGACCTTAACCTGATTTTTCTCTTCTTCTAAGATCAGATTTTTAAATTTCAGTTTTAATAGCAAAACTCAAAATAAAATCTGATCTTTTCAATCAATCAGACTCAGGGAAACTTTTGTATGTGAAGCGAGTGGAGAAGTCTGACACAGGCCATGCTTTAAAAAGTAAAGTGAACAGTCAAAAAAAAAAAAAAAAAAAATCAGATATGAGCAAAAAATGAGAACTGATTATTAAGGTTTGTGGTGTGAATAAAGCCAGTATACATTTCAATGTGCTTTATAACCAGTTAAAAACTCCCCCAAGAAGCTTTCATTAATGAAACTAACATTTAACTGCAAGGCTCTTTTAAAAACAGACTTTTTGCTTGTTCTCTTCAAAACTTAAGCACCAGTTAGATCACCAAGAACAAGCACAAGATCTTAAATATGCCGTTATAAAGGATCAAATTTGAACCCAAATAAAAATACTTTCTCTCCTGCTTAAAAGAAAACCTACAGAGTGAATCTCAAACACAAAAACAAAGCTTTTGCTTTTTTCTGTACAGCTCTGTTACCAGTTACATCCTGTTTCCTGTTTTGATAGGTACATAAATCTGCACCATTAGGAAACCATAAATGTGCTTTTATTAGAAGCCAAAAGATAGAAATGACAACAGAAAAGGACAGATCACATCAGGAATCTAAAAAACAGAGGGCTAAACAGAAGCGAAGCATAGAGTAAAGCAACAGTAACATCAAAGTATTTAATTCACCTTTCTATCTGCAGTGAGGAAAAATAAATTATTCACACCAGAGAGCAGTAAGGAACAATAAAATTGACAAAAACAAAAGAACAACACTGTGGAGCAAACACGGCCGAGTGGCAAGTAGCAGAGCAGAATTTATCAAAGCAAAAACAAAAACACTCAGAAAATATTAAAGAGATTAGGAGTAGAAAAGAAATAACAGGTCTGCCCTTGCTTGAAATGAAATAAAATGTAAGAGAACTGACCGTTGAGTTTGGGGCTGGGAGTTCCTGTTGCTGGTTTCACGGGTTTCTTCTTCTCTCCAGCTACACATACGAGAAAAAGAGAGCAAAAGTATTATTAAAATACATGAGCAGAGCTGCAGGGACTCAGTATAAAAAGATATTAAAATGTTTGCCTCTTGTTAAACCTACAGAGCCATCATCTCAAATCCCCAGGAACCAGCCTTATGCAGGGGAGAGGACTTTATATTACCAAATTAGAATGCAGTGTTGGTGACTTTTAATCACACATGTGAATAGTGAGTGACGAGTTAGTAGGAAAAGGTCACTTAGAATAAATCTCTCTAATAGTTATTTGTAGGCAGTGCAATGCAAATAGAGTTCCTGACCGATAATTGTAGAGCATATTAGATCCTTTTAAAGCAGCCTTGAGGCACTCTGAGTTTGACCATTCAGAGCAGCCTCTTATCATCACTTCAGCATGCAGCCATTGTTGCCAATAAGGAGAGGCAGGCAAAGACAAAGGGCTTTTTGTCCTAGAATCTCAAATTGGATCAGAGAGTGCTCCAATTTTAGAGGCCACCTCAGGGCGAGAGGGTGCCAGCCTTGGTGGAATCATCTTTAGGCTGTTGTTTTCTTTTCCTTGTACAAAGGTAGATACAAAACTGTATCATCTTTATTTCTTTTTGAGTAATGTACAAAACACATCCATGCTTCATCGTTTGCTAAGAACTGAGGAGAGTTTTGTGATAAAATCAAAGAGGCTGCAAAACAGCCACCAAATAGGCCTTTTGGTGAGATAGTTGTTTTCTTAAGTCAGAAAAAAACTTTTATCCCAACTTTTAAACAAACTTTGATAAGGAGTTATTTTAGTGCTCACAAAAGTGGAAGCTTGAACACCTGTAATCCAATGAAAGCTGGGAAAACCGTGTGTGAAACAATTTAAAGCTCTAAAACAGCCTCTAATAAACAGCATGGTGAAATGGTCGTGACGAAGCACTTTTTACTGGTGAGTGTTCCATGGGAATATGTATTAAATTATCAAAAGCATCAATATCTAACTTTTTTAGTGGAATGAGGCACTGGAATGGGGAAAAAACAACAAAATGGAGTAAAAAGCTTCAAAATTCACACTTTGTTAAAACTGTGAGAATATTTATGGAAATACCATTATGGAGCACCATTTGCTTAATGGCTGTGCCTGTGTGCCTCATGCACATAGGCTGTTGTTTGAACTCAGGCAGCCTGAGGCCCCATCTACACGGAGACAAATTCAGGAGTATACGCAAATGTTTTTGTCGTATTGCCGTTTCATCCACATGGAAAAACAGCCTTTTCGGAAGCTGTAAGCGCTACTATTCAAACCGGGTCCCAAAGTGTCCAAATCTGTATACGGCTATGGTGTCATCTCTGTGTGGACAGCCAACCGCATCTTTCTTGAAATGATTACATCATACATAAAATAGCCTACTTAAGCTGCATGTGTGAGTCCAGACAGAACAACAATGGTGGATTACAGGGTTGTGTTCGTATATATACGCATGCTCCATAATCTTCTTCTCTCTTTCTGGTGCATTTCTGTGGCAGAGTTACAGCGCCATTTACTGACTTGGCATATACTGTATATTACAGCGTTTTCAGTGGTTCCATATTTACACTGACATGTCCTGAAACAATCCCGTTTTTACAGAAAACATTTTCAAAACAAAACGGAAATATATCATTTTTGTCTCCTTGTGGACAAGGCCTGAGTTCAAACTCTAACTCTGAGGCTCCTTGACCACATGTTATTCCCCACCGTCTCTCCCCCCCAGTTTCTAACTTGATCCACCGTCCTTTCTTAATGAAGGCATAAAAGGCCAGAAAAAAGACAAAACTTCCTATTTAAGGATATTTACCCTTTTTCACATTCTGTGTACTAGAATAGGATGGTATTCATTGTGTAAGAAAGTCATGCCTTCCCCAATTTTACTAGGGTATATTAGGGGTGGGAGAAAAAATCGATACAGCACAGTATTGTGATATCTTGTCTGGTCATATATCGTACCGTCTCGTCCATCAAGTATTGATTTTTTTTCAAATTAATTGCTAATGTGAACTGAAGTCTATGATAATGGAAAAATAAAATAAATTGTTTGTCCAGTGAGGTTGACAGAGGTGACGGTCATAGAGCAGGAGAAAGTTAGTACAACAAACATGCCAGCACCAGGGGAAGGACATTAGAACGAAAGAAGGGCACAAATGAGATGGACATGACACATGAGGTTAGCAAGAAGTACTACATGAAAATAAAATACTGCAGAAATACAACAAACATGAGGGCAAGACTAATGCTAAATCAGCTAAACAGTTGAAAAAGTGCTATAGATCACGATATATCGCAATATATCATATCGCAATACTGTATTGCAAAATGTTTAAAATTGCAATTATATCAAATTGTGACTCAAGTATCGTGACAATATCGTATCGTGGGGCCACTAGTGATTCCCACCCCTTGGGTATATGGTGTTACCACAAAGTGTTTAAAAAAAAAAAAAAGACTTTATATGAGCACTTGTTTGAGTGTGTGCTCACATTTAAAAAGAAAAATAAGTTACATTAGGACAGAGGAGCAAATTAAGTTTCTCTCTTTTTTCTTTCCATCTATGGCACATACATGCTCTTTTTTCCTCCCTCTTCCCTCCCTTCCTCCTAGAAGAAATATGAGAAATAATAATCAACTATGATCATTTAGGATCTGGGAATGTGCTTTTTAACAGATAAAGATTGGACTTAAATATTAGGCTGTTTATATTGACATTGTGCTTGAGCTCACTTTATGAGAATCTTATAAAAAGTTACAGAATAATTCAGTACCCAAAATAACAAACAAGCCTGGATTTGCTTAATCAAAATTTCACATCTAAATGGGTAAAGATAAGTTTAAATGTTTTTAAAAACATTTGATGAATTTAATTGTACCTGGTGTGGCTGCTGCAGGACAATGGTGATGTCCTGTGGTTGTTTATACGCTTCATCATTTCTCATCAACAAAGATGAATTAAAGTTTTTAAACTCGCATAACAGTGGATCAGATTACAGTCAGTGGTGCACGTTTAAGAATTAAATTTTAAAGACTATACTGTGGTGCCAGAGCTGTGCAAGCGCTATGCCAAGCCATGGTGCATTAGTATTTATGTGCTGGCACATATGTGTGCGTTTGTCTTTTGCCAAATTAGCTTGAAACCATTAACAGGAATTCATCACCTTTAAAGCATCTTGACACACATGCAATGGTGCTGCTGGTGAAAGACAACAAACATTCTTAAGGAATTTATTATAAACAGGCGTGCATTACACAACATCGTCTTCATGACAGGAATCAAAGCACTACCGTGGCTATCTTTAATACTCCAGGAAACAGTCTTGCAGCCCATTCCTACTATGTACACATTTTTCCAACTTGTGGATCACCTCCTGTGAGCCAATATTTATGCCCTTAAATCCACTTTTTGCTGATTGCTTTAGTTGTAAGTTTGTAATATCTGACAGACACCTGTTAGGGTTCAACAGGTCGCAGTTTAAGCTCAATGCAATCATTCTGTCAGTGGGAGCAGCAATAAGATTGCAAGGGGATGAGAAATGGACCCATGAGATGTGATGAATTCATAACCTGGCCTGAAAGGATCTGACGGGCTTCATCTAATGAAGGATGAAACACCACCATGAGATACTGTGTTATCTTCTATATGGTGCTGCCACAAGACGAGCCAGTCCACAAGGAAATCTCCTCCTGTTCCACACTGCTGCAAGTAGCTTTACTGACATATCAAGCAAGATGTGCTAATGTCTCCTACCTCTGAACTATTTTTTTTAGCTAAAATACTCATTCAAATGCATAAGATATCACAAAAAGAAAAGGATAACATTCAAAAAATTATTTCTGTACCTCGACATATAGGCATTTTTCCAGTCCAAGTGCCATCACTCTTGCAGACTCTGTGCTCAGAACCCCCCGCCAGGAAGTAGCCATGCTGGCAGCTGTACACCAAGGTGTAGCCAAATCCAGGCAGATCCATCCCCACCACATCCACATGGAGTGGGCTCTCTGGCTGCTTACAGGCATGAGCTGGGGGTGGAGAGGAAATATATACACTGGAGTTAAAGTCTGACAGGATGAGCATTAATGGGTTTTATGTTTACGTAAAGGTAGGAGTTTTGTTTCTTACGTATGCACTCAGGTTGTGTTCCACTCCATGTAAGATCAGGCTGGCAGGTTCGAGAGGAAGAGCCCTGAATCAAATGTCCCGGCTGGCACTGAAATGACACCACGCTCCCCACCTGTAGAGAGTGACAGAGAGGGAGTGACAAAAACAACACACCAAAGCAAGTATAATTTCTGAACATTTTCTGCATACTCTCAGATACTGTCGCAGAAAAAGACTGCTACATACATATGCAAACATACTTTGCATAATACGTCTCTTGATTTACTATGAAAATTTGATGCTTTTGTCTTTGTGAAATACAGAGCAATGTACTGAAGATTACCAAACAGTGACTGAGAATGCTTTCAACACTTTTTATAAATAACACAACATTTGAAAACCCTGAAAACATTTTAAGCATGAAACTGAAAATGAGGATTAGAGGTTGAAGACAAAGATAATGGTTATCCAAATAAACACTTCTGATCATGTTTTCAAGTCTGCAGATACAGTTCTCATACGTGCTGCTCAGTTTCTTGAGAGAATTAAAGAGCAATTATTTGCTAGAATCGTCCCTCCTCTCCACACTGACCATGAAGAAATCCCTACGTAAGGCAGCTAAACAAAGAAAGGAGAATACAATACAAAGTCCTTGTTCTGTGCAAACATCAGCAGAGGCTAATGTAAGGCCAGCAATGTGGAAGCAGAATCAAAAGGTTATCCTCCATTACAGTCAATGTCCTTCCAGCCTGTCTGCCTTGTGAACAGTGTATTTATGCAGAGCCATACTCAAGTGTGTCTTGTATTTCCATTGGCCAAAGATGACATTTTGATCCCTTTACGTAAAATGGAAGGGAGCAGGGGAGTTATTATAGCAACCTTAATACCTATTGAAAGGTAAATGTCCTATGACCTAAAATATTTTATTACTTTTGTTATAAGGCAATTTGGATTTTTTCCACCTTGTTGGTTTACAATTGTAAAATAAAGGAAATAAGGTCACAACTTTTATGTTCTTTGTCAATAAATCTGTAGAATTAAGTTTTTCAGACAATTTAGCAAGCAATTTAGATATTATATTTTCTCAAAATGTTGGTATCCTTTCCTGTTTGTCCCTCTCATTTTCTTACTTTTGTTTACAAATAGGTTATCAAACTAAATTTTACCTATGACAGTGATCTCAATGGCAACATTTATGTTAGTAAGTTAGCCTTTTACTCTGAGAGAAAGTTGGATATAGTGCTAAGTTTGCTGGTGGAAATATTTACCTTAAAGCCGTAGGTCCGGTTTAAGGAGCCGTAGCGTGGCGTTCCCGGGTTATCACAGCTGGTTTTGGTCGGTTCTGAAACAAAGAAGAGAACATGCCTCTAAGTAATTACATAGAAAATCTAAAAGTAGAGATAAATTAGTGGCAGCATTATTTGTCCTCTCTCAAATCTCCTCTCCTTTCCACTGTTGTCATGGTAACAGCAGGGGTATGTATGTGGAGAGGGGACACCAGGGGGCAGTAGTGCTTTATCAGAAAACGAGGCAGCTTTGAGAGTGAGAGAGCAGTGTCTGTGTGTGTGTGGCAGGAACATCAGCATGTAGAGCACATCCTGACGCAGAGCTCGATTCAATACAGCTTCCGAAATGACAGATTCACTATCCTCTCTCTCCCCCCTTCTCTACCTCTCTAGCCCCCCCTCTATCTCCCTCTCTTTCTCTAACTGCTCCCTCTTCCTCTCTCTTCCTATCTTCCCATGTCACTGTATATCTCTCCTCCCACTGCTGTCTCCCCCTACCCTCCTTCCCTCCCTTGTCTGTCTTATTTAAAGAGCAGGCTGCTTCAGCTCAAAACTCATTCTGTTTCAGTCACACAGTAATACACATCACACGCTAACATACAGCTGCAATCACACACTAATAAATCACTTGAGCACACACACGCATACACATCGAGGCAGGATTACTTTCTTACTTCACTTCTATCATCGAGGAAAACAGAGCAGCACTTTTTTTGTATGCTTGTATATGTTTCACCGTCAGACTTAAACACTGGTGGGTTTCTACAGGTAGAATAATTATGTTTTTCCCTCTTTCTATAGTTTTATTCTCCAAGTTCTTTACATTTGTGAGATGATTATTAAGAATCATCTATTATTAGACCATCTATTGTGTACTGAGCACTGGACTTTACAGCCTCTTTAAAGTGACAAACTACAAGCCTGCTTTATCCATTGCTTCGGAGGTACAAACAGGCAAGTGTCTGTTCATGTTACGAAGGCTCTCATTTATTACAATTCATGACCACACTTCATGTTAAAGCACCTGCACAGAATCAGACATAAAGTGGTGCTGTAAACATCACATGTACTGCTGTATGGACCCAGTGGGACCATTTGTAATGTGCACTGAATATCCCTCCTTATTTTCTTCTTAATCCCCAGATAGCAGCAGCTTGTTTGAAGTTGGATGTGGATTCCTGTTCCTGACAGCCTTTAAGAAATACTAAGTTGCAGTGAGCAATGGTGCTGTCTTGCTTATGAGGAAGCACTTTCTCTGTTATTTATAAGCAGGACTTTCTACATAGGATCCCCTATTTTAAAGAACTAAGTTTAAGGCATTACTAATTGAGCGTAAAATGTAATGCAATTTTGAATTTTAGTTTAATCAATCAAAGAAAAATGACTCAGTATGACCTCCTTAGAGGCATGAGATTTCAATTCATCAAAAACATAAAAGTTTCTTCATTTAACAGTTCACTCATTTAAGAAGGCATTGCAATCATTATTTGAAATTTTGCAAAATACTTTTGGGTGCAGCTGTTGCTTTATGTTGGGATCAGCCTTTGGGAAACAAAGACTCTGCCTACATGTACAGTTGGAAGCCTGAGTACAGTTGTCCTGGAACAAAAGACCATAAACATCAGAGGTACTTAGCTTCCCAGTAGCCCTTGCAGCACTTTACACCAAGTGTGAAAAGAACACATTCTCCTTCCTCATTGGAGGAGACAGATGCAAAACCACAGGGGTTCTATGATGCGGCACAGGAAATACACAACCCTGTGACCATTTACCCCATGGCAATTCCACCACCATAGCAGGTGCCTCCCACTGTGTGCTTCATGCTCCCAGCTTTATCTAAAAGTTTGGCACAGTCAGCTACCGGCTGGCCAAGTACAAAGACTTTTTTGTTTCCTTCGACAGGGCAGAAGTGCTGCATAAAGCCCACCGGTATCTGGAGAAGGACAAGCAACTTCTTTCCTGCCACCAGAAGAACGATACAAGCTCTGCTCTCATCCTAAAGTTTATCCTGCTGCCTTTGCAGAACTTCCACTTTCTGGAGAGGCACCCAAACTGTGGAAAAAACATTAATGGACTCGCTTCTGCACAGTCCTGAATCTAGTTGGACATTAGACTCTACTCACACACCGTGATCACAAATGTGAGGTTTAGTTTGAGCAGAAATAGTTCTAGGAAATGTGTTATATGCACACTGGTTGAAACCTGAATTTGTTGTCTTCATGTCTTGTTGTCTCATGTCTCATGATTTTTTATTTATTTTGCTGTGCCTATTTATGTCCGGTGCAGTGCCTTCACCAACACAAGTGTGACTACTGTTGCATCAAAGTCACTGGGTTTCTGTGCGGTGAAGTGACCATACTGAGCTAGTTACTGCAAGCTAAAGTTTCTTTCTTTTTAACATGGTTCCACCTTAAAATCATACGTGATTTGGCTATGTTGTCTTTTTTCTCTCTCTCTCACACGCACACATATTTACCATACTTTGCTTTGCAAATATTTTGTGTGTTGCAGTTTTGTAATAGTTATTTGTTAAATTGAGTGTTATTGAAAACACTTGATGCTGCCTTGTTAAATAAATCCTATGATAAATTTAAAGAGAAGCTGTCTGTGAATATTGTGCATACACACTGTAATGACTGCTGGTTCAAGAGTCGGTCAGTGTTCACACCTTTTTTTTATTTACATACCAATGTTTATTTAACAACAATAACATTATAATTGAAATTTTAATTCAGAGACGGACTTTTTGCTCCTTTTTGGGGTTTTCCCGTTTTCAAAGCATGGTCCCATTGTTTAGGAAACTTGATTAATAGGTTTATTTATATTAATAATTTGGAAAATTATTAATAATATTGTAGAAATAATCAAAATCTAGCATTACAAATTCCACCGTGTATAACAAATTAACAACAAACCAAGAGATATTTGATAACCCAAGCCCATTTGCAGAACTTCCTATCACTTCTTATACTATACATGAGGATGGATGACACATCCAAACCCCCTCCTGTTAAGCAAAGATGAAGCCCATGACCTGCTCTGTTGCACATGTTGCAACATGTGCATGTTATATGTTGCACATTGGAACCAGGTTAAAATGGAGGAGGCTGGGTTTATGACATATACTGCAGCCATTCAGCTCTAAATCTTTAAGCTTCACTTGGGGTCAGGTGTTATACTGTCCACTCTTTATACAGTATGTGGTATTTACTGTACATATAAGAACTAAGTTGCTGATCCTCTGAAGTCAGTTAAACAGAGGATACAGTGTTCTTATTGGAGAATATCCAAATGATGCAATTTGTGTTTAAAAGACAATAATTTACAGTAATACAAAATATTGTTCTGTTCATATTACATCACAAATAGACATTGGAACGTTTTAAGAATATGTTTAAAAAAAAAGCTCAAAACATAATTATACAGGCCCAAGAAACAAAAAGAATAAACTCATCTAAGTCAAGTTTTACAGGTTTTTGATAATGTTACTCTGATATAAAATGATTTACATACAAGGTTGCACCAACACAATTTTTCAAATTTAAAATAATTGCCATTTGCAGCATGCAGGCCATCTAGTTGTTCTATCTAACAGGGCAATAGCAGTAACTGCCAGTTTGGAAACTTCAGTGCATCCTTTAAGGGCTGTCCCTAAGGCTCCCTGTTCATGTAAAAGATTGTCTTCGATACACTTCCAGTCAGTATTAATTATAATTTCAATATGTCTATGTAATTTCAACCTTTAAGAAACAGTAGCTGCTCTGCTCTGCACCCCATGAGTAAACTGCAATGTGCTGTGGACTCCATAACGACTGGTCATTAGTGGCAGTGATCATTAGGCGGGGGAGTATCAGACACCAGTGCTGGCTCCCGGCTGAGCTACAAACAAGTCATAATAAACTGGAAGACCAATTTCAACTGAATAATTTCTTTCAAAAGTTCAGAGCCCACAAGTTGAAGACAAACATGAATAATAAAAAAAATCTAAAGCAAACATTCTTGTTATACAACTTATTTTACCTTAACAGACATAACATTCAAAAGTCTGAGGGCTCTGGTGGGCTAACCGTCACTGCAGCTTAATTTTAACTCAGGCTTTGAAGTAGGTGAGATGTCTCTGCCTCAGGAATCCAGGATGTGCCAGCTCATGTGGGGATAAATGATTGAGGAAGCAGTCAGGAACTATTTAACAGTAATCAGTAAAATCTAAGATCCAGTTCTGGTACAGGTTTGACCTGAACAAGTTGGAGACATGATGGAACAACTAACTACTGTGAAACTTTTCTTAACCAGGGTTACTAAAAAAAAGTCTTTTAAAATATATATATATATGGAAATAATGCACTGGGAGCTGCAACTGGAAGCTTCCGCATTCATATTTTGTGCTGCAGTGCTTAATTATGATGGACCACAATTATTATCTGCCATCAGCTGCAAGTTCAATTACCCAAGTTCACCCCCCTAATGCTGAACCCAAACAATATTCTCCTTGTTTACAATGCATTTCCTGTTTTTTATGGTCTATAAATATAAATGAACTTACCAATACAGCGTGGTTGCGTGCCGCTCCAGGTCCCATCACTTTCACATTGTCTGGTTGCTGTGCCAACCAAAATGAAAGGTGTAGCACAACTGAAGGACACTTCCGATTGGTAGATAAAACTCCGTCCCTCTCTGAAACCACCGACTGGAGTACCAGGATCACCACAAAACTTGGCTGTATTCACACAAACACACAAATTCATACACAATCACATTTCAGTGTGAGCTGCTAACATTGCTGACAAGTGCTTTTTTGTGCATAGCTCAAGGACAAATGTAGATTTAGCTTTTAACTGTGACAGCTGGTACAGAGTAATAACAAGAAATGTACGTGCTTATGCCTGCTGCAGATGCAGTGTATGTGTATGTGAGTGTATGAGCTTACGTAAGCACTGTGGTAGCATGCCGTTCCAGGTGCCATTGGCCACACAGGTCAGAACAGCTGGAAATGAGAGCTCATATCCAGGTGAGCAGCTGAAGCTCACACTGCTGCCCCACTCAAAGTCACTGCCCTGCAGTACCCCATTGCTGATGGAAGGGGGCGCTGGGCAGGTCACTGCTACAAGCAAGACAGAGAGAGAGAGAAAGAGAAAGCTTGAGTGGGTGAGGTATCAGAGAGAGAAAAAAAACACTCCAGTGTTCAGCAGCTGCAGGTGGTTCTGCTGTGTCTGTCAAAAGCACTGTTATGTTAATTACGGTTTTTAAAAGCCATTAAAATTTAACAGTTTGATGAAGCTGGAGACACTTCAATCAGGTCTGTTAACAGAGTTTATACTAATCATGACAGCACAAGGATATTACATTTGACTCATACAATCAGATTTTTTTTTTTGTAATTTTTGATGTCCATCACTGATACAAGGACTGGAAAGCAAAATCTGTTTTACCAGTCTCCTCATATTTAGGGATATTATGAGATTTTATGTCGGCGGAAGAGTCCAGTTAAGACTACAGCAGTTGTACTGTTCTGTCTGTCTCTATAACAGTCACATCCTTTGAACAGAAGACTGTTAATGGTCATTTTAAAGTATAATACAAACAAATATTCTACCAATAAATTATAAAATGAATGAAATTGAGTTCTTTTTACAGTATGAGTAATGTGCCTTATATTTATTGTGACATTGGTTAAAATGTCTGCTATTATGTATGTTCAACCCTCTATGAAATAATTCCTGTTAAATTACATTAAAGATGTGTCTGTACATATGCTCTGTCAACAAGACATACTTAAAAGTTAGGGTTTACCTGTACATATAGGCATGTTCCCACTCCATGTCCCATTCTGGGTGCAGGTCCTCACCGGTGACCCGTCTTCCTCCATCCTGTATCCTGGCTGGCACTGGAAGGAAACATTCTGACCAATGGTGAAGTCCTCTCCGTAGCGTAGGCCATTAGCTGGAACACCTGGATCCCCGCAGTTTATCACTGTGGAGGTGGAAAAGAAAGGTAAGACTGAGACAGGCAACATGAAGACTGCAAACTTTTAGTAAAAGAGTGTTGAATTTGCTTGCTAGTGGAGAGAAAAGAAGATGGGGGAAAATTTAAAGTTATTTTTTCTGTTCTTTAATGTTTCCCTGGGCATTAAGCATTATTGAAAGTTAATGAAAGTTTTGAAAATAGCAGTGTATCATACTTGAAGAAAGATGTCTTACATAGAACTGCAGTGTCAGTTATTAATTTTACCTGTCTTCATACTTGATCAATCTGAGGCTGAAGATATCAAGCTGGTTGATGAATTTTTGTTCAGACTTTTCATGAATAAAATGATAGAATTTCTAAATTGAGTGAAGTCTTCCTAGAATTATTTTAGGAACTATTAAGTCCCATGACCAAAGCCCTGTCACTGTCGAATAGACAGCTGAAATGCTTCCAAACCCACCTAAGATGCTTCCCTGGCTGTTCATAAATGTGGTTTAATCTACTGTAAAAACTTTTTCCTTCAAGATAGGGGATTCTTTCTTTCTTTTCAGGAGCCCATACCAGAATAATGTTGCATCTCAGCATATTTATTTCTTTGTTCCTTACTGCTGGACACTTCAAATCTTATTTCTGCACATAGCGCATTCAAGACAGTGATGCCACTGAAAATTGGAAAACATTATAATGGTGCTGGAGGATACAGAGATAACAAAAGATGAATGGGAGCAGGTGGGCCATGAGGCACAGGTTCAAAATATTACAATGAGATTGAGATACCTATTGCACAAATAGATCATGGGTGGCTAAGTTATTCTTCCTCTTGACACTTTTTATCCCAAAAAGTCCAGATCAGAGGGTGAAATGCAATTTGTAATAGTGTTTATGGGATGCAAAGTTTATCTTGAATACTACCACAATTAATATATTTTAATTTAATATTTATAAACTTTGTGTACCAAAACCTTTTAATCACTTAATTGGTACTGCTGCAGTTACTTTATTGTTTGGTACCTTTTGTAAAGATTAAGATAAAGAAAAAAAAATGCAGCTTCAACTCTGCTCATACAGGGAAAATTAATGTTGTATCTGCACATATTTTGATAATAGTTTTCACAAAGTATTAATAATGCTGCATCTTTATTGTTAGAAGTAAATATGCCATCTGTAGCTGTTGCATTTATTTTAACATGCTGATTGTGTAGTCTAGGTAACATGCAGCACTGATTAACACTTGTTTAACCATGATTGGGGTCACATTTCATAATGTGTTAGAGCACAATGTTATGTTTTATGGTTATTTACTCTCTGTGATATCCCCATGGAGTCCAAAAAGCAAATTAGCTTAAGTAAACAACAATCAAGGTTATTCATGTTGCCCTATAAAGTCTGTAGCAGGAGCATGAAGATTTGAGGCTGACTGCATTACTCAGACCCCTATACTGTCGCAAAATAATTTAAAACCGGGCATAAAATAGGGTCGCAAAAGGCTGGAGAGAGAACCTTATAATCAGAGTTTGGGGATGTTTATGGGTTGCAGACTTGACGTCACTGCAAAGCAAGGATTTAATGCTTGGATTATATATAACTGGTAATACATAAAGCTGACAGTTTGCTCTTTGGCCTCAAAGTCACCTTAAATATGTGTTCACATTACTGATAATAACTTGAACTGTGTTTACTTGCAAGATGTAAGATACTCTTCAATTACCAATACCAATCTATAATCTGTAAATCTTAACCCCCCTCAGCAGCTTACTGGTACAGTTGGGCTGTGCTCCTGACCAGGTCCCATTGGCCTGACACTGCCTTGTGGTGGCGCCGTTGAGCAGGTATCCATCCATGCAGGAGTAGATGACAGAGTGAGAAAATGTTGTTCCATCTAAACGAAAAACTCTTCCATTACTGGGGGTGCCAGGGTTACCACACTGGACAGCTGGAGGAAATATAAGAGAATGAGAGAGAGAGTGAGAAGGCCTTGTGTATCTCAATGAGGTTCAAGTCTACGACTTTGGTTATTTAAGGAGACTCTGGAGCACATCTATAACTGGATAAGTGTAAAAGAGCTGGGCTGGGTTAGATCAAGTCAAAGTGTCCTCCTACGTTTACAGAAGGGCTGCGTGCCGGACCAGGTCCCATTAGGGAAACACATCCTCTCTACAGAACCGTTTAGATGGTGGCCCTCTGAGCAGCTGAAGTAAACCTTGGAGCGGATTCTGAAATCTGTTTGTTCTCTTGAACCGTGAGAAGGAATGCCAGGATCGCCACAGGATCCAGCTGTGTCACCTAAAGGGACAGAAACATAGCGTGAGTTATCCCAACATCAAAACCAGGAATCTGGAATCAACACAAACCAGCTGCATCCTGTACAAAGACGGAATCGATTTCAGACTTTGAAAATGACATTTAAAATTCAAACTAGAAAAGGGGAATCATAGCAATGCAAAAAAGTGATCTTCACAAACTGGTAATTATTCACTTACACAGTTGATGGTTCATTTAGACAGCATTGTAAACAGAGAAAGTCAAGGTAAAGTTTTCATTTACTGTAAATTTAGAAACATGTATATTCTTGTGGTTACTTGAGTGTGAAGCAGCTTCTAACAAATAGTAGTGGACTGCTTATAAATGATGGTGACAAGGGGCATATGTTTGCCTTAACAGTGTTTGTGTATATTCTTATGGGTGGATGGGTGGCAAGTGTGTGTGCTAGTGTGTGTACGAGATCCTCGCTCTGCCCTTGCAGAGCAGCCTGGTCAGCAAATTCTGCCTGTCAGACAGAGCACGCTCCTGGGAAAATGCACACACTATTACACACAACCACACAAGTTGTCTCTCACATCTACAAGCCCTGACAAATAACTTGTTTTTTTACAAAAAAATGTGTGGTCACCATTCTTATTCCTGCCTATGTTGTGAAATTACATTGGTTTATGTGTGCATATAATGACTGAATTCTTAAAATAACAGAACACAAATTGAGATAAGTTCAATCCATCCATTTTCTACACCACTTATCCCACTGGGGGTCGCGGGGGGCTGAAGCTGTCATTGGGCGAGAGGCGAGGTACACCCTGGACTGGTCGCCAGCCAACCGCAGTGCTGACATATAGAGACAATCAATGAGGTGCACTCATATTCACACCTACGGCCAATTTAGAGTGATCAATTAACCATGAGCGTGTTTTAGTTGGTGTTTGAATGAATAAATAGTAAATAAATAAACAAATAGTAAATTTTCTTCACAGGTCCTGATTTTCCACGACCCCAGGCTAAAGAGAGGAGGGAGGACAGCCAGAGTCAAGGCCGACATATTTGACATGTACGTGTGTCGCTCAGCAGCCAAGGTCGAGCTTAACAGCATTTCTTTAGTCCGGGCCTTTGCACCCCTGGTAATATGCCTAGCAACCACCAACAGTTTTCAGGTGCTTAGAACATACACACGACAACCAGCAGGAAGATGTGGCATCCCTCCTTCCTGCCCTAACAGTATGCTAGGCTATGTTTAAGCACTACATCTACCCATAACTCCACCCTAAAGCTGTTGTTTTTGTTTTGTTTTCATCAGATTATTTTCCCATGCCCTTGGTAATGTACAAAGACATCCAGAGCATGACCTGGGTTGTGTCAATCCTCCTTCCTGCCTGATGGGGCCCTCAGGTGGGTGTACTTGCCATTACATGCCTTACCTCAACCTCAAATTTTAGTCATGACTACATGCCTAAAACTTCTGCACAGTACTGTATGTTGATTATAAATCATATGAATACAGAGGCAGATGCACATAGGTAAATGCTGAGTATATACCTCAACAACCATTTGACTGATGCGTGTAATTTCAGTGGACCAATGTTTTCTTTGGTTGACGACAGGCCTGGTAGTTGAATTTTAGAAAAAAAGCTGCAGTTTTTTTTTTTTTTTTTAACACAAGCTAATTTAACATCAACTGTTTCAACTACTCTGTAAATATCCCAAGACTGGCAGCTAAATGAACTTATGCTCACACATCACACAAACATGACATATAATGACATAGCATCTTCTGAGATGCCTCAGGATTTTACACTCTGTTGCTCAAATGTGGTTAAAAAATGTAATAATTAAGCTCTGGATTAGGAAATATTTATAACATTATTTTTTAAATATAGGGAGCAGATTAAAAAAAATCAGTAAGAGCACAGACACACATGCACACAAGCCTTCAGGGACACCACACTACTATCAACACAGCTCCCATTGGGCCCTCTCACTCACACTCATACGCAGCTCCAAAGTCACCACGTAGCCTCAGGTGTATCTGGTCTCAACAGGGAGAACAACCAATCTACCTGATGTCACTGGTGCATGCTTGTGTGAGTGTGTGTGGCTGAATGTGTGCAAGCATGTGAGTAGGTTTGTGGGAGCGTGTTGTGAAAACTAATCTCAGTGGTTTCCCTCAGGTGACTTTGGAACAACCACTAATCGGTCACACACACGTTGGTCTGTGCACATCCAAACTTGCAAGCGCACACACACACACACACAATATCTATCTGATAGAAAGATTTGGCTGCACTCTGGCCTGGGTAAATTCATGGGTTACTGAGCTGTAGCTCCTCTGCTCAGGTTTGCAGAAGATCTCATAAAGCTGGAGCAGAAAATCTACTAGGTGTAACATTCTCACCGTCTGATTCAGAAACTTGCTGCATGCGGTGAAGCAGGGAAGGAACAGAGGACAAATAAGCCTGCTGTAGCTTCTTTTACTCTTCAGCTGGCAGTGACTTCGCCTGCTATAACCAGTGATTCAATGATTGTTTGACATTTTTAAAACTATATTTAGTAGCTAATTAGTTTCCATTAATTGTGAAAGAAACTAACTGCAGTATATTGTAGTGTAGCATGAAAGCTGAAAACAAAAGGAAAAAGCTGGGGGGACTCCATCCAAGGGTATCAACATCCACCTACTTGCACCTTGAAAGATCACTGATTAACGTGTTATATAAAGTTGTCAAATCTGTACAAAGCTGATGTATGAAAATGACAATGTGCAATTTCACTGAGGTCATAAGCCCGTGAAAGCTCTCCTAGTTGCCAGGCAATCTCATGTAGATGAGACTCGAAAATGTAAAAAAGGGTCTTGTTTTCTATGATATGGTTTTCATATGGCTTTAACAATCAGGAATTTGTTAATTGGTGGGTTTTAAAGATGCTTGAATTGACCTTGAGGCAACTTATTGTTGTTTTAAACCTGTTTCTAATACATGTGCAAACCAAACTAACTAAAGCTGAAGCTAATATCTATTGATATCATAGTGGGACAATCCTTTGCCTTTTACTCTGAGCAAGTTGCCAAACAAATCTTTCCAAGAATCTGAAATTATTTCTTTTGCCAAGACCAAAGTCTTCATCAAGAACCCGCAGGTGCTGCATTAAACAATGACGCAGAATTGGAACATTTTAATTTCAAAGCTTTGCAGCCAGTTTTCTTTAATCATGGTCAAAATCAAGGTTGTTCAGTTCATGAATTGCATGAATAAAATATTCCTGCCACGAGGCGGAGTGAGGCCAGCTATGACTTACTTGTTTATTATTCTGTCTTTGTTGAATATACCTCAAAAAAACATTAGTCCCTGCCCTTGATTTTTCTCCCTTTTAAATTTCTACTTTTAATGGAGTCTACTTTCAAGTAGGTCAGGCTCTCAGCACTCTGGTACAAGTCTAATCTCAAACTCTGTGTCTTGTAAAGCCTGACTCAAGTCAAAGTGTGGAAATTGCTGAAGACAGATACAGTGCCTATCAAAAGTATTCATCCACTTGGATGTTTTGCCCTGTTATTGATTTTATAAATCAATCAGGGTCAATATAATTTGCCTTTATTACAAAATAAAAAAAATCTTTAATGTCAAAGTGAAAACAGATTTCTACAAAGTAATATATATATAAAATTAAAACAAAAAGTGTAGAATGATTGACTACATAAATACTTACCCCTTTCAAGTCAGTATTTAAACAATGCCCCTTTAGCTACACAGCACTGAGTTTATGTGGATAGGTCTTAGTCAGGCTTGCACACCTGGACACTGCAATCTTGCTCCATTCTTCTTTGCAAACTTCTTAAGCTCTATCAGGTTGCATGGGGATCTGGCATGAACAGCCCACTTCAAGTCCTTCCACAGTTTCTTTACTGGATTGAGGTCTGGGCTTAGGCTTGGCCACTCCAGAACATTTGCCTTGTTGTTATTAAACCATTTCTGTGAAGCTCTTGCTGTATGCTTCTGGTCATTGTCTTGCTGGAAAATACATCTTTGCCTAAGCTGTAGTTCTCTTGCAGACTGTATAAGATAGTTCTCCAAGGATTATTTTGCTGCTTTCATTTTACCCTCTATCTTTTCAAGCCTTTCAAGGCCAGCTGCTGAGAAGCATCCCCACTGCATGATGCTGCCACTGCTGTGCTTCACAGTGGAGATGGTGTTTTTGTGGTGATGTGCAGTGCTTGGTGTCTGCCAAACACAGCACCTTGTCCAATGGTTAAAGAAATGTTGGTCTCATCAGACCAAAGTACTTTATTCCACTTGACCACAGAGACTCCCACATGCCTTTTGGCAATGTCTAATTTAGACTTAATATGCGTTTTCTTCAACAGTGTCTTTCTCTTTGCCTCTCTCCCATAAAGCTTCGACTGGTGAAGAAACAGGGCAACAATTGCTGTATGCAGAGTCTCCCATCTGAGCTGCTGAAACGTATTACTGCTTTAGAGTAGTCATATGTGTCTTGGTGTCCTCTCTCACTAGTCTCCTTCTCGCACTGTCACTTTGTTCATGAGGACGACCTGATCAAGGCAGATTTACACATGACCCATATTCCTTCCATTTCTTGAGAATGAATCTGAACTGAACTCCAGGGAATGGTTAGTGCCTAGGATTTTTTTGTATCCATCCCCTGGCTTGTACCTTTCAATAACATTCTCTCGGAGTTGCTTGGAGTGTCCTTTTGTCTTCATGGTTTAATAGTAGCCAGGGAAACTGATCGACAAGTAATTGGACCTTCCAGACACAGGTGTCTTTATAGTACAATCAGTCAAGATACATTTCACTAATTGTGAGACTACTAGCACAAATTGGCTGTGGGTCAGTCACTTTAAAGGGGATGCATTAAATGTTTTTGTTTGATTGACATTACTTTGTAGAAATCTGTTTTCACTTTGAGATTAAAGAGGGTTTTTTTGTATTTTTTTAGTCAACAAAGCCAAATTATGATACCATGATAGATTTTTAAAATCAATAAAAGGGTAAAACATACAAGAGGGTGAATACTTTTACAGGCACTGCACATGGACACAATTCCCAATAAGGTAAAAATGAGAGGAACTGGGTTTAAAGTTTGTAGTCTAGATACAATAATTGATGCACCTACGGGGTTAAACTGAATGTATATTATTCTGCCTGAAATGAAATGTGCAAATAACACTAATATAACATCAGAAATGCCATTTACTTATCAACAGTGGAGGAGCAGAATTGCAGACCTGGTACTTCTTTCCACAGGCTGAACTCTTATCTATACCAGGCTGTGGCACAGAACTGGCAGGTGAAAACCATGAATCACAGCTTCATAAACTATTACCCTCCCTCACCCTGCATCTCCCCTCTGGCAATCACTGTAAATAACAATGTATTCTTTGTCAACTCGTCTGGAATGTGTTTTCAGTCCGTCCGTTATATAAGCAGCCGCTGGGAACCTCTCAGTCTGCAGAGCCATAATCATGTCCCGACCCAGCCAACTGAGGACCATATAATGTAGACAGTTTGTTTATAAATGATGGAAGGTGACGAGCCTCTCTGTCTGGAGAGAGAATCTAGTCCAATAAGTGGGTAGCTATGCATATACAGTCAAACCAGCAGGGATTAATCATGTTTGTGTTAAGCAGTTTGCACAAGAGCAAGAGTGGGGTGTCTATGATACACAATATTGCCTTCAAGTCCACTCAGCACAGAACATATAAGGAACATACTTTAACTGCTTCATGTATATTATTATCTTCACTGAAAGACTTTGTAAAATAACACCTAAAAGCTGTATACAGATAGCTGAAATTAGAAAATCAAAAACTAATTGGACATGGCTCAGGAAACAGGGCTAAGGTGTATGTGAATGTAGGAGGAGGCTACAATCCATGGCCTTTTTAACAGACTGCTACTCAGATATTTTCTTTTCATGCTTTAACCCTACCATCTATCTGTCCATTAACCTGAAGACTGAGTGCAAGGGTTAAGAAAGAGAGCCTGCGGGATATAAAGGTATGAAGTGTTTGAATCTACATGTTCCAGACATCTCGCTTTTCATCTACAAGTCCTGTCTACCTATGTGTCTCTCTCTAACATCGAGGATTTGGAAGTCTGTATATTCAGTAGAGGTTTAAATGGTTACCAGAGCAGAAGGGCATGGGGGCACTCCACATCCCATTGAGCTGACAAGTCCTGGATGATTCTCCTTTCAGCTGTCTTCCGCCCAGACAGGAGTATCGAACCGTTGAACCGAATGTAAACTTATCTCCGCTCAGCACACCATTAGGGGGAGAGCCAGGATGACCGCAGTCTACAACTAGAAACCCAGAGAGACAGAGAGAGATGAAGGAGGATGGACAGTCTGTTTCGACTCAACAGAGCTGCAGGGACCTCTGAGAAGAACATGAGGCACAAGAACATGAGGTGTTCAGGTAAAAATAGATATGATATAAGTGAGAGAAGAATTTTACAGGACGTGGTGCTGGATTTGGGTTACACACTGTTACCATTTATAACCATCTTGCTTTCAACCTTCTTAGGTAGATGAGTTTTAATTCACAGAAAAAAACTTCTTTACTTACCTTGTAAGGTTTTGAGATTACTGACTATATATTTTGAAAAGCCTTGTTCATGACTTATACATTAAAGCTGAAATATTTCTACTTTATGATTAGAGGCAGCAGCTCATAATGTTAAATAGTAAATCAATTGTTTTACACATAATTTAACTCCTCATCTTAATTGCTTTCCCCTCTTGCATTTATCCAAGTAAAACATTCAAATATGCATGTAAACTGAGCTGCCAAATTGTGGAAAGAAAAAGCAACAAAATTATAGTTACATTTCATTATCATCCAAAGTTTTCAGCAAATAGTAATTTAGTGAATTTCTAAGACTCTTCTGAGAGGATTCCAGACAGAGTTTTACATTATTTAAGCTGCCAGCAAATCACAGCCTAATTAGCTTACTAACCACAGCTGATAAAACTGTTCACCGATGGAGGTCAGTTCTGCCATTAAAATCCATAATCATCAGTTTAAAGTCGTGATGACTGAAAATCTGCCAAAGGGCCCATCATTTGAGAAAAATAAACAAAAACATGCCATGCCATATTTAAATCTTTCGTTATTGTCATTGGGAGCTGCACTGGTTCCTTTTTAAAAGAAAAAGCATGATGGGAATAGCAGAAGTAGCTTAAATTACATCTAGGATTCAACAAACACTAAATTACATTTAAAACTGTTTCATACACTTTAGGTTGGAAAAGACAAGCAGACAAGACTCAATTTACCTATACATTCAGGCAGGGGTTTGTCCCACTGTCCAGTAGGTTGGCAGGTCAGAACAGGTGAGCCAAACAGGTAATATCCTGGGTTACAGTCGTAGAAAACCACTGTGCCAAAGGTAAAGTTCCCATGCTCTATTTTACTCTGTCTGATAGAGTTTGCCGGGATTCCTGGATCAGAGCAATTGACCACTATACACAGATAGACACAAAAAAGGACACGCACAAACACAAAAAACAAGAGACAGAAAAGCATGTGTTATTTGGCATAAACCAGAGAGGGTCATCTCTCTCCCCTCTCGTCCTGTTTCCAGTGATTAACACTGGGTTTGTGGCTCTTAAAATAAAACTGAACTTAATAAGGAGTAAAGACAGAAAACCTGATAAGAGCTGGTGTTCAAAAAGGATAAATTAAAATGATGAAAGCAGGTATAAGTCCTGGATCCAGCCCCCATGACATCTCAAGACTCACTATCAATACTTTTTTTACATAAATATTTTCAACAGATTGCAAATCACTGTGTAAATGAGTACAGTAACACATAGAAATCCCTGCAACCTATCTTTTCTTTCCCAAAGGCTGGAGCTAGGAGACCAAAAGAGGCATGTGAAGTTTTAAATCCACCTCAAAACTTCATTATGTTTAGGAAAGAACAGAAAAACATCTGTCTAGGAATAAACAAAATGATTTTTTTCCAATGGTTTATAAATAGAGGTGTAATGGAAAGGAGATGGATAAACAGAGATGGCTGAGTTACAAGTAAATAAAGAGAAGCATTGAGGTGGTATTAAAGTTTGGGGTATTAAATAAGGTTAGGGGTGATACACTTAACTTTTCTCCCCACCTTTACACGTTGGGGGCGGGTGGCTCCATTGGCGGTTGGCCTGACACTGAGCGCGTGAGGGCCCCTCCATTTCATAACCCCGGTTACAAACAAAGCTGACCACATCGTTAAGGTTGAAGCCGTTTCCCACTGTACGACCATATATGGGACTTCCTGGATGGCCACAGCTGACAGCTTTAAAAAAAAAAGGGAAAGACAGTATAAATAATGAATATTTGAACCCTTATAACAATTTCATATTAGACGTATGATGAGGCAACCAAAGATTATTCACAGTACATTAGAGTATTGTACTGATCCTCAGCAGAGACACAAACCATTGTTACATTAGCCAGATGAGAGTGAAATAGATAAAAGTCCTTATGTCCATATCTTATGATGTCAGCCAGTGTAAAAGTGTTACTCTCTGATGTGTATGTCAGTGTTTGGTAGCTGGTCACGTCCGTCTACTTGCAAACATGCACTGGAATATGCTGGAATATGCTATAGATTAAGATCTTGGGACAATGCTGTTAAGTAAAGCTGAACTTTTAAGGAGGATGAGAGTGGATACTAGGGCTACACAATTTGGAAAATGAATCTAATTTCATTTTTTCCCCAACATTGTGATTTAAAATGTGATTATTTTCTAAGTTCCTCATCTAATGTATTTTTTAAATAGAAAATCAATAAATTATTCTATACCACAACCAATATCAGATATATTAAACCAGGGCTGAACATTTCTAAAAAATGATCTATTTTTCATCATTTTTTCTCATATTACAAATTTAATATATATTCTGTAAAGAAGAGTGTGATTATTTCATGTTATTCTCATTTCAATAATGAAAAACATGCAAAATTAGGAAGGTAAGACTTTTTTTAAACTAAACTAAAAAATACAACTTTGCAACTAAAATTGGCTTTTGGATTGTATAATGTGTAGTAAATAACATCTCTGCTGCAAAAAACGGCAATAAACTGATATTGTGACACATTTCAGGTTAAAAAAATATTGCTCATTCTGCAATTTGAAAATTGCAGCAGGCCATATCCCAATTTAATCAAAATTTTGAATAATTGCCCAGCTCTAGTAGATAAAAGCAAGAGAAGAAAGTAATCTACTGTTGCAAGGCCTGGTTTTAATCTTTGTAAGGTTAAATGATAATATTAACCGTTGATTTAATCAGATAGTTATAAACACATGAGTATTTTGCTTTGGACTGCTCATTTAGGATTCTTTCTAAATGAATATCCCTGTAAGAAATATATTTGCCAATAAATCTACTTTTTTGGTAGCACAGAATCATGCTTTGACTCTCACAGGTATAAACTCTGAGTTATCTATGGACTCTTTGCATTTCAGCCTACTGTGGCAAATTGTAATGTTAATCATTTCAAACTTCAGTGGATAATGTTTTTAGAGTATGACAGGCAACAGCCTTGTCTTGTCAAAATGGTTTCATCTAGCTAATAATAATATGAGGATAGCATGTTTTGGGGCATTTTAAGCATTTATTTCATGAGTGAAGAACGGTGGATAGAGCTGGAAACAAGGACAGGAGAGAGGGGGAGAGACATGTGGGGACATGCAGGGTGGACTTGAACCGAGGCCATCCATGTTCATGGGGTGCAACCTTACTGCTAGGCCATCTGCACCCCAGGAAATCATAGTTTTAGGGCTGCACCGATATTAATACAAGCATCAGGTAGGGGTGCTGACACCAAGCACTCAAACTCACAACACTGCAGATACTGTACTCAGTATCATTATAGAACATGATGTTTGTCTCTCCTAATGAGAGTATGTAGTCAAAGTTGGAGCCATGTCTGCAGTTTCTGATATTCAAATCAGGATGAAAAAGTATGGGGGAATGAAAACTATGCACTGATAACTTGTAAAGACACATAATAGAACAAACAGACTTTTAAAATATCCAATTTTACTCAGTATCAATGAGAACCTAAATTTAAGTACTCGTACTCAGTCAGGAAAAATTTGGTATAGGTGCATAAACTATTGCCTTATACTCATCAAATGTCAAAAATACATAAAAGTGAGATTTTGACTTCATTTTAAAAACACAGGATTAATCCAGACATTACAAGAGAGGCCTATATAATCCAGAGTCAGGGACCCGGATGAGATGAGTTTGCCTCTCATACAGTCACTGATAAATATTTATGAGAACATCAGGCAGCTGAGAGGACTGAGGCGGTATCCTAATTTAGGGTCATTATTTAGGAGATATTAGGTCTCGCCATCTTCATTGTTAGTGATGAGTGTCCTCTGTTTGCCATTGTGTATCATAATTATGCATCCCGTTAACTTCTTTCACCGAGGCTACTTAGAAGTTTGTGTGTGTCCCTTGTCCTCATTGTTGCTGACGCCAGGCTTTTGATGTTTGTGTAAACAGGCAGTTTACAGTTCCTGCCAGCCTCTCTCATCTGCCTCTCAATCTCTGCCCTTTTAAATTTAATGCCTTACAGGGAGGAGAGGGGAAGACAGGGGAGGGGAGAAAAAAGAAACAAACTGGGTAGGTAGAAAACTGAACAGAGAAAAGGAGGCAACAAAGGAAAAAGATCAGAAGAGAGGGCAGGAGAGGAGAAGATGAAGAGAGGAGCAAAGGAGAGATGAACAAGACGAGCGCTGATTAGACAGAACGGGAAGAAGCCATATTTTTTTCACTCTATCAGGAACAATCAGAAGTTTGCTTGCTTAAAATATAAATATATCCGACATCATAAGCATCCCCTACAGCTACACACACACAATTCATACTCTCATCATCATTCTTTGTGCCTCTAAATAAGAGCCTCTCATCTCCATAATTACAGTATAATTTGGCTGTAAAATGATTTCCCTCAATTCCTCCTGCATGCAAACCCCAATAAAACAACACTGCCCAGAAAAAAACACAAATATCCACAATACTTTCACCACAAACACAAACTCATGCAGTACTGAAATGGAGAGACATAACTACAAACGTAAGCTCTCCTACATATTTTTGTTTTTCTGTAGAGGTTGAACTGAAAACAAAAAAAGAGGAAATTAAATCCCTTCCATGCTCTTTCAGACACTTCGCCGTCCCTGACATCTTTTAAACACAGTTCTAAATTAGGCACCAAACAGGCTGTCTCTTTTGGTAAATTGCCTCTCTGTTTTTGGCTTGAGATGGCACTTATCATCGCCACATTCCCCATGCCAGGCTGCTGCCTAAAACATTCAAGGCTATCACACTAGTAATTTTTAGAAGATTTTCACAGTGGCCTAAGCATGTTAGGAAAAATATCCTAGAGTGGTGATCACATCTTAAAATGCTTCCATTGAAATTGAACTACCACTTTGTTTCTCATCTGAATCTGTCTGCAGAATTTTGGAAGCTGCAAGAGCAAAATGCTTTTGCCTTAAGGCTGAAAATCTGATAAATTCTCTCAAATGATGCCATTTGAGTCTTTTGCTTGTGTCTAAAGACTACAGGCTGGATTACAAAATACAGTGGAGTTGGATTGTGGGTAATTTAAGTGCCATATTTAGATTGGGGATGCATGATATTACATGATGTATGCATTCAATAAACCTAATGCTTTGTCTTAAGAGATAGAGCATTTTGGTACATTCATACATTCAGCTGATACGTACGGTCAATATTGCAACCTCATTTGAATTGAATTGAATTGAGATGTGGTCAACTGGCAGTAAGGAAACAAGAGATCTACCACAGACATGTTGTGATCTGTGTTTTGATCTTTTGTGGGTTTGATTGGCTGTGTGAATCACTTCATTTTTTAAATGTTTTTTTTTTTTAAATGTTTCCATCTCTTTCAATATTGAGTCAGGCTGGGATATGCCAACACTATTAATATGTTGCACATCCCTAATTTTGGCAAAAAAGAAAGCCATTTGAGATAAGGACGATGATGTCTCTAGTTCCACAGCAATGATTTCACTACTGTTTAACTGCTAACACTATACTATATTGCAAATTCAATATAAAGTGAGATGTCCATAAAAAATGTAGCATTATTCTCCATCTTTGGTTGTTTATGTTTAAAAACTTGGTTTGGAGTTTAATTGGAGACCCCCCAGTCCTGCTTTCAAGGTTTAAGACTAACTGAAGTACACATCCAATATACATTTTTATAATTTCAGAACAGTTCTAAAGATGTCTCCCCCTCAGTGTCAAAAGCAATACTACCTTATAATGAATCCCTTTTAACTTTTCAGTAGTTTTACTGATGTACTTCAGGACTGTTGAGGATATTTTTCTTACGCCAAGGCCATTTTCCACTTTAACGCTGATTTATTTTTACTAAATCAGGTCTCAATCTTGTTGCCTCCAAATGCAAATTCTAATAAAACATCTTACAAAAATCATACCACATAGTAAATCTTAATCTGTCAGACATGAGGCCTTTTTCATTCGTGTGCCTCCAGAGTGATATGCAAGATGTATGATATTGATTCTTCCACTCCACAGGCCAATAAAATATCCAAACTTCAAATGCTAATAACCTAATGAAAACCTTAAGCTGGAATCACCTCTGTTGGAGAAGGCATACATTTCTGCAGGTGCTATGTTACAAACAGTAGGAACAGAGGTATTACAACGCTTTCAGAGTATCATTTCTATTCTTTCTCCTCCATTCAATCAACTCCATGCTTATTCACCCCTATGAAAACTAAAAGACAAGAGTTCATGTATTTTCTGTCCTTTCAGGATGAACAAGGTAGAAAATTAAATTTGGCATTTTTTGTCACAGACTCGCACACTGCCCATTTGACCATGTTTGAACTTTTCATTCAACTAATAAAGGCTGATCAGTAGAAAGAGACATGGTTTAGATGTTGTCAGTGGGTAGAGTATGCCTCCACACAGAATAAGTTGATTTTTAAGTTGATAGTGTGAGTCTATATAAAAAAGAAAAAGGACAGAAGAGAATCTGGGCTCTTTGTCATCTAATGTGAAACTTCAGTCCCTTTCAATAATTCCCACTAACTGCCCCTTAAGTTTGTAATTTATAGAGAAAAGGGCACTCAAACATGCTAAACTTTTCCTTGATTTCTGCAAAGAAAAACTGAAATGTATTATAATCATTAACCATCTAGCTGTAGATGTCTTTTTTAATGTTGATGTATGTTTTATTCTTATTTCTAATTCAGTTTTTATCTTATTGTTCTTAATTCTTGGTATTCTTTTGTTGCATTCTGAATCTGAAGCTGTGTAATTGTGCCTGTTTTTGGCCAAGGGCCCTCTTTAAAAAAAAAAAAAAAAAACCCAAACTATTTTTAATCTCAATGACACTTCACTGCAGGCTAGAAAACGGTTTCAGCAAATAAAAAAAGCCAAAGAGTGTGCTTTGTGAGTGCTTTGCTTACGTATACAAACAGGCAGCTGTCCAGACCACTGGTTGTCCTGAAGACAGATCCGAACAGATGAGCCTATTAGACGAAAGCCAGGCAGACACTGATACACGACCGTATCTCGGTACCCAAAGTTCTCCCCGATCACCTGGCCATTCACAATGCTTTCTGGGATGCCACAGTGACCCGCTGAAAGACACAAACAGAGATACAGCTGACTCAGAATATCCTGCTTTAAAGACACTACTAATATACTGACTTTATGCAGACATATCCTCCGTGACTACTTTTAGTATTCATACCTACTTTTCTTCAAACACAACTCCACCATTATTCCAGGGCTTTGTGTTCTTCTTTTTCTAACTCACAAACAAGCCCTTGGACTTAATCAAAATCTTCTATTAACCTTGCATTTGGAGTTTTCCTTGGGTTATTATCAGAGAACAAGGACATTATCAGCAGTGAGATTTTAATCAGATCTGGGAGTTTAAAAACAAACCCTTAAGATTGAACAGAGGCTGTGTTGCCTCTATTTGTCACATTAAAATGTTTAACATTTGCTGAAACCTTTAGCAGGGGTGGAGAAAAAGGCAACGGCAGCCTGAAATCAAGTTTATCCCACATATGAGAAACTCACTTTTTATCAAGCACAACCATGAAATATCAAAGTGAGAGCATGACAAGCTATCTTGAAGGAATATTGGGAGCTCCGTCATAAATTGGATCAGCCGTCATTTATGGTGAAGGCACAGGTGGTAAGACATTACCTGGTGGGTCAGTTTTTTTTTTTTTTGCGAGAGCTTTAAAAGCTCTTTTTTCACAAGTGCAGAGATGTCTATTCTCAATGAATATCCAGGAAATATGAAGTACCTTGTAACCAAACGTGCCTTCTGGGCCCTTTAACTCCCCGATCACATTCATCAGGTGTGATTAATACACAGTGTCTTTCTTAGAGCAATTGTTAAGTCAAGAAGAAATGGACTTTCTCTTTTAGTTTGGATTGAGTATTGATTTCACCCTTTACTGTAGATAAAACCTGCACTGTGGCCTTCATGTCAGCAATCGTTAACAATTATTAAAAGGCAGCCAGGGAGGTGTGAGAGAACGAGGACAGAAAAGGCTGCCTAACATCACCTTTGCCATTTCACATTGTCTTTAAGGCGTTGATTACCTCAAGTGTGTTACACTGTATTTCCTTTAATATGTTCAAGAAAGTTGTGTGTTGAGAAAATGACATTAGTTACCTAACCATCTTATAAAACAATTGGCTTGTTTCCAGCTAGGCATCACAGTTTAGATGTAATTTGAAAAAAGGCCCTATGATGAAAATGATTATTAGAACTTAAAAAAAGGTAAAACACAAAGGACTTTGCTTTATTTTGTTTGACCACTGCTGGTATGATATAAATGTCCAGGAAGTTTATGTTTTTGTGATGGTACACAAATCAAAATAGATCTTACATAGATGTCTTTGACGCTTAATTTGGGGAATGAAAATAAAAATTTGATTATGTTTGGTGTCCATAAGCTAACATTTATTAATAAATAAACTATATGTACAGGAAAATATAAGTTTAAGTTTGCATTTTAAGTATTCAGAAGCAAGTAATAATGAAGGACAACAAGGAAATTATTGGAAGCAAATTCTGGGTAGAACATAACTTCTCCTTTGTTTTTTGTCAAAATGATGCCTTCTCATCAGTCTAGGTTGAATCTTTTTTTTAGTGCATTTCCTATCTGCCTCAGCCTTTATTTTTTCTGGAAGTTTTCACTGAGGCTTCATGGAAATGTGACAGCACCATGTCATAACATCTGTTAGCTGAGGCTGGCAACAGACAGTAGAAAGGAGCTTTTTTTTTAACCGTGTATAGAAATACATAGATAAAAAGAGAACATTCAATCTGAAAGCAAAGCAGAAGCTTCCTTGTAGCAGTCTGGCTTGTGAGATAGAGGCCAAGGGGGGAGCAGCTGTGCAGCTGGATGAAGGGTTGAGGCGACTTACACTTTCTACCTTTGATACCTGTCCTCATTAGATTGACTCAAAAAGTCCTCCACAAGCTTCTCCAATGGACAACCTTTGCACGTATGAGTGACTGTGTGTGCTAACATGAAATATATATCCAAAGAGATATATTTAAGAGTCTACATATGCTGAAACACAGGCTGCATGCTTCAATGTATTACTAGTTCTAGTGTTAATATACCTAAACACCGTGTTTCCGTTCCACTCCACAGCCCAGATGACAGGCACTCCCTGACGGCTGACCCCACTAGCATGAAGCCGACATCACAGGTGAAGATGGCTGTTGCTCCAAATGTTGTCTGAGTACCAATCTTCTTCCCGTTGGGCGGGGACGGCAGCTCACCGCAGGAGATAACTGAAAGGCATAGGCAGACACAAGCAATTTAAAAGCACTTGTGCAACAATTTAGCACCAAGTTAATTTGAGGAGCTGGCAGAGCTCATTGCTTTCACTGAGGACAGTTACCAGCACTGTCAGGCTGTTTATCACACAAAGTTTGTGCCAATTCTTATTTCCTGCATTGATTGAAATGAGTGAGAATGACAGAGCATTTTTTTCAAAGGTCAAAAAAATTCTTGGAACCAAATTAATATCAAAATATCAAGTAGTTACAGGAAAAAAAACCCAAAACAAATGACAAAAAAAAAAAAAAAGAAAGACAGCCCCATCAGATTAGCACATGATCTTAAAGTTAGTTGTAATACATTTAGAAGACAAAAAGTCAATATAAAAAGTTTTAACAAACACTGAACACAAACAGGGCAACACAAATTGATGATATGAATTGACAAGCCTTAAAATCCATCATCTTTTATGAACTTTGGAAACCGTATGGTTCAATTAATTATTTTTTAAATGATCTGGTAAATCAGGTCCCTCAGCAATTTAGACAGTTTGCATAATGCCGTTATCAAGTTAGGTCAATCACAGCAGTTTAAACCTGATTTAATGTATTTTCAGTATTTCAGGGTTTAGTTAAAATAATTTCTGCTTACATTAGAAGTTCAGAATGATCAATAGAGTCAGTATTTAACAATTGGGCATGCTAATTAAGTTGTATATGAATGCTGTGTGCTACTTTCTAATGCCTTGCTTATCAAGGTGAACTAGTAGCTATTTAAGTGAGAAATTTGAATTTCTTACTGATTAGCTGTTGTAGAGCTAGCTACCATTTCATGATGTTAAAGATGACCAATTATGCTCATTTTCACCTTTCTTTGTTTCAGTCTGGGGCACCTAAAGTGAAGTTTTGCATGGTTTGCAGTTCAAAAACTCCTCATTTATGTTAGACTACCAAACCTTGCATTTTAGACTGTGCCTAAAATTTGAGATGTTCCAACACCATTTTTTCTTTCCTGATAACAATTCCAATTCAAGAGCATGGAATCAGGTGTAAACTTTCTGGACCGACTGTGCTATGGGAAACTAGCACATTATTTTATCCCTAGAGTGGACTCAGAACATGAATCAAATAGAATGGTAAAGTACAGCCTCTCTCTGACACTTGAAGTTGTTTTCCCTGCTTAGTATTGTGAGTTTAACTGCTAAATATTAACCTAAAAGAAACAAAGACGACCACATGACAGACTCTCTAGCTCTCTTTCTGTCTCTCCATAAAGTGCTATTCAGGCTGTCTCCATAATAATCTGCATGTTTAAGCATGCACAGTTTGACCCATTATGACGTGACAATAGAACAGCTTGCCATTAGCTGTCGGCCCTTCACAAAGCATTGTAGGATACTATTTGGTGGTTAGCATTCAAAGCTAGTGGAAGTAACAACTTAACATGGATTAAAAAATGGATAAAAAGATGTTCAGTATCAGATTTATTGGTGTGGACTTAATCTTTAATTACCCTCGAAAATCCCCCAACTTCCAGGCTCGCTAGAAACACTTCTGTAAGGAAATCTACAGCATGGATAGGGTCAATGGAACAACACAATCGCTAGCTTCAAGAGGATAGAAAGTTAAAAAAAAATTAACTGTCAATAACACGTGCCTCTTCTTGTCATTTATAACAATGCCAGTCCGGAGGGGTTTTTAACAAATACATACAGAGAATAATGAATTCCGTGCTGTCTCCAAACGTTGCTGCTGCAGTGGGTCCTTTATTTCTCCTGTGTTGGGCTCTTCTTCGCTGCTCATAAAACAGCAGTCTGTGTGTGCTGTGCTTTCGAGCAGCGAAGAAGAATTTATTTTGGGCTATAACGCTGACATATACGATGGCAAATTGAAGCAAAACAGAAAATTAAACAAAATGGTATTGAATTGGTACATTAACATGTGCTAATATCAATACCTACAGTACATGTTCGGCTGTATTGGACATATTTCTGATACTGGTATAAGAATCTGAACTACTCCGCCTAAAATACTTAGTTTCAAATTTTGACTATTTTCTTCTGCTTGGCCAGCTCTCTGGAAACCCTTCCATTGCAAGAAAGCCATTTTTTGTTTATACTGTGAACTTCACAGGTGAGGTGAAATTTGAAAGAGCTGCTGATTGGCTGATCTGGAACAACAAGGAACAGGGAGAACACTGAGTCAGGGAGGTAACAGTGGCTATGGCCCAGCCATATGTTTAGCTGGACTTACTCTCAGGACCAGCTTTTCAGAAAAGCAAGAAGACAAATCCAGGGTTTACGAAAATATACGAGTATCTCATGTTTTGATTCTTTGCTGAGGTTTAGTTTGGTCATCCAACATTTTAAGATTATAGGTACGTAGTTCAATAAGGATCAGCATGATGGGTATCCTTTAAAGATAAGTTTCTGTTAAAATGCAAGATACTACACTGTGTATGTCAATGTAAAGCTGTTTAATGGATAAAGTTTGTAAACGCACATCAAAAAGAAATTGACTATTTTGTCTTTCCTCACCTGCACTGGCTATCCTGACCGATAATATTGTGAAATCGATTACTGCATGGGGCTGCCTGGTACCCAGGACTGATTAGCTTATAAATTTGTAGACTTTATACAAATTACTGCTAAAGTGATCTATTAACCTGAAGTATCTATCTCAGATATTCATCATGATCTGAGTTGTGCAGTAGGATCTGAACCAAGAACATAAGTCTGAATTCCTTAACAGTTTGTTCCTCACCCTGGCAGTGTGGTCTCTCATTTCTCCAGCTCCACACACCATTAGACAAGCACTGAATGTGGGCAGGGCCTAATCTGTAGTATCCAGGATCACAGGTGAATACAATGCGGGTTCTGTATTCGTAGTGTGAGCCATTTACGATCCTCCAGCGGCCATGCTCCAGAGAAAATGACCCGATGCTTGGACACACCACCACTACAGGGAAAACAGAAAACAAATAGTCTACTTATAACTGAGAATCACGTATATTTTTAAACAGTGAGAGATGTAATATTTAAGATCATGATAATGACCCAATTTATGAAAAAATGTAAAAAAAAAAAAAAAAAAAAAAAACCTTACTCATGGATGTAATTACACAAAGCTCACAAACAAGTGCATCTATCTTAGTCGGTGGTGATTTTTTGTCTTGTTCACTTTAGAAATGACAGGATGGAAGTCTGCTTGGAGGCTTGTATTTACATTTGCAGTGTGTTTACATTTGTGGTCAAACGTGTCTAAATTAATCTGACATTTACTGAATGTGTTACTAACCAGAACATCGAGGGATCTTGTTATGGTTGCTCCATGTTCCATCAGGCTGACAGATGGCTGACGTCAGCTCCTTGCTGGACAGTCTGTACCCGTCGTTACAGAAATAGGAAACCCTTGTTCCGACAGAGTAGTCAGCTGTTAAAACGCCGCCGTTTATAGGAGCCTTGGGTGGCCCGCAAGAGACAGCTAGGGGAGGCCAGATACACAATGGTTAGGAAGACAACATGCAAAACAGACACACACAGAAGCCCTAATGCACGCCTGAGTCTGGCAGGCGGGCAGTGTTGATGTTTACTTTGTTTGAAATGTTTCTAGGGAGTCAAAGCCATGGAGTATATGGTATATGCAAAAAAGATTCTTTATTTCTTCTTCAATGAAGCTATCAAACTAAAACTTTACCATCAAGAGATACTTGGTCTCCAGTTAAAATCAGTTCTAACAAAGATCCTGCTGAACAGACTGCTCCACAGTGGGTTTTAAATAGAGAGGATTGTAGAGCACTGCACCATGTAATTACGCAGTGTCGACAATCTGCTTTACATCCTTCATTTGACTTTCTATCAATACCAGCTCTATATGCTGAGCTGTCTTACAGTCAAATAGAATTAAACACAAGTGTAATATTAAACTTTCATACAGTCACGGAGGAGTATATAGTAAAATGTTCTACAAACATACAAAAAAAGGAAAGAGAAATGTAAAAACAAAAGGCACTTGTGTAAAAAATTATAGTGATTTATCTACGACTTATTTCCTTCATCAAATTAATTTCCATTTTGTTTAGCATACAAGTAATTTTGGCATCTTCATATAAACAATTCTACAATTTTATCCTTTACATTGACTAAATTTGGGGTGGGTCTACTTTGTTATAGATAGAAAAAAATGGAGAGGAGTATAAATGTTGATAAGGTTTCAGAGAATAATGAATTTAGCTCCAGCTTAACATGGAACTCTACTTCTACTGTGACCCAAACTAGCTCTGGTTGAATCAGTGTTAGTCACACTGGCTATGTATTAAACACACCTTGACATGCAGGTACAGGAGAGTCCCATGAATGGTAGCCGAGTGGTGTACGGCGGCAAGTTGCTGTGGCGTTGCCTATGAGGCGGTAACCACGATCGCAGGCCCACCGCACCACACTGTTAACATGGCCGCCGCTCTGCGAGGATATAGAACCGTGGAGTGGGGAGTCTGGTGTTGAGCAGTACAGCGCTGGATAAGAGGAGACAAAAATATAAGAAACAAAGATGTGAAGTTTTGGCAGGTGGAAGCAGTTACACAACAAGCATACAGTGTGATTCTGCAACACTATAAAAACAGATGAGTCATGCAGGTGTGCAATATTTAGAGGTGGAAAATGTACAAGACTATTGGCTCAAGTAAAAGTACAGTTACTCTGGTTAAAATTTACTGAAGTAGAAGTAAAAGTGCTGGTTAATGAATTTACACATGTAAAGTTAAAAGTAAGTCATTTAAAGTTTACTCAAAGTACTGAGTACTGATGAATACTGAACTTCCCTCAATGTGCAGTGACAACAAGAGAGTATAAATCTCCAACCTGTTTTGGGATGAACTGTGAGATCACTTTCTCACTAAACAGTGCTACTGACCACCATGTGCTGTGAAAGTCAAACTACTGGTCATTTATTTATTATTTCATGCTAGAAAGCTTGGACCTCCTCATTTTAGCTTTTAGTTTTCATTTTTTACTCACTACTTGATGCTTTTTAAAATATAATGAAGTGCCGTACTTCCTCCAAAAGTCATAGGAGCTCTACCCTGTAAGCATAACGTTAACTATCAGTTGCACTCTTGGGTCATTTCATGTCAGCTACAGTAACTAAGTGTTATTAGAAATGGTTTACTTAGGAAAAAGTGGTGAGTTTATTTGAAGACTTGATGAAGAAACAAGTCGCTCCATCCACCTGCTCTGTCTCTACTCATCCTCATCCTCTGTCTGTGCGCCTGTGTGTCAAAGTCGCTGTCAGAGAGCTGCACAGTGTGATACTCAAAATTAAAAAAATGACATAAAGACCCAAAGAGGGAAAAATGTATATTTTTGGTTTTAATTTAATAAATGTACATAAAAGGCACTTAATTAACTTGTTTTTACTGCACATATTAATAAAAACAAAAACCTTGATATATATTGCAGAGAGACAAGCTATTGCAGTGTCCCTTTCATGGTCCAATATCATTCAGCCCTAGAACTAATACATTAAAATCACACAAATAAACTATGGAAGTTGTGCTGATACCTTATGACAATTCTGGCTTTGATAATGCATTAAAAATGAAATGAAAGGCTACACATGGAGATGCCAACACTGACACAATACAATAACTCATAATGCTTTTTTTATTTCACAAAAGAAGATTTGTAGGCATGATAATAAATGAGCACATCAGCAATCCCTCTCTGTCTTTGGGAATCTATCTGGCTAGCAAGAATAATGACAATTTGGATGAATAAATAGGGAGAGCTTTATGATGTAACAGAGTCGAGTTATGAGATATGTCAGACATAACTGGATATTATTATATAATGTTGGTTCATCAAAAACATTAATACATAACTCCAGACAACACTGGCAGATGCTTGAAAACAAGAGGCAATCCTGCTGTAAATGCCAACAACTTGGCAACAACTCCAATGCTTGTCAAAATGTGTTTATTATTCATTACTGGCTTGCTGTAGATTTGGTCTTTTGTAGCTGACACAAGTCCTTTCACAATAAATAAGTATATCATCTACCTCTGTATTTTATGGTCTCATTTGATAGCTTACTTGTAGTATCTTTATTTTCACATCAGTAATCGCATATAAAAAACTCAGGCCTGATTCCAGTTGGAAGTCAACTTGGGCAAGTTGCCTGGTCAGTAACTCTTTAATTTGACAAGAGCCCAAAAGTAAGTTCTTCACTGGCCTCATGCATTAGTTATAAGGCTGTTATATACGTCCCTGTGGTCTGCCACTGGCCCAGTATCATCTGTGTGGTGTTTTTGTCAGCTTAAGGGTAAATCAGGGAGTTAAGTTTCTTTTACTGTTTCCTTGCACAGCAAATACAGAAGCAATGCCAGGAATGTTTTTTAAAGTTTTTCAGCAAATTTTAATTAGAGCTGTCTGACGCAGCTACTAAAAGTTTAAAGCTGATGGTTAGAAAAGGGCACTGAACCAGCTTGTAGGCCAAACATTCAGATGAAAAGTCTTCATTGATTCAACCTTTCAGTATCTTTTTAATTGACTCAATAAAAGGTAAAGTTATATTATACATAGGATTCTTTTAAATGAGAAACCTGCACATTTTACTAAAGAGATAATGTTTATTAACTTAAACCAAAATGGTCTTAAAAAGGGGAAATAGGGAGGTAATAAGAAATAAGAGGATATTTCAGCTAAAAGTGGTGGCGGGATAACATTCCCATTTACTGGCCCGACTGTGCAAGCGAAAAAATCTTAATGAAGTTGAACCCTGATATTAGTAGGCTTACAACATATGTTTAACAATCCTTGCAAATGTTCACATTAATCACAGCTTACAGAGAAGGTTACTGAGTGTCAGAGTCCTGGGAGGCTTTTCCCTGTTATTATTCAACGTATAATTCATCATACAGAGCAGCAGTGTTTTAAAGGTTAAAGAAGCAGCCTCCTGACTCAACGGTGTGGAGGAAAATGGGAATCTAAACAGGTAAGACAATCCCCTCCTCCTTGACTGTCAAACAATGTCCTTGAATGAAGCGCTCAAGCCTCATTACACAAGTGAAGGTGCTTAATGCCCAACAGTCAAAAATTATTCTTGGCAGGCCCAGGTGTAAGATGGTCTAAATGTGAAGACTGATGTAAAACAGCATCTGCTCTCATCAAAATGTTCTTGAATAAAAAAGTCAAGACACTTCAGTAAACTGTTCAGGAGACAGACAGAAGTGACGTTAAATGTGTGCTAAAGTCATTAAAAACTACACATTTTGTTCAACCTTGTTGTATATTTCCTGGTTTCTCTTTATAAATTGAGAAACTTCATTTTCACTCAGTTCGTCCCTCTTTTCCTTCGGTCTGTCTCTGTCCACCTGTGATTCACATGCATTTTTCTTATGTAAAGTAGTAGTAAAATAAAGTTGGGATACATACTTTGGTACTCACCAACATAGCGAATCTTGAATCCCTTCTTGTTTGTGCCGTGGTCTGAGGACCAGCGCACCAGGAACTGATGACCGGAGGTTGTAAGGTTAAAAGGCGTTGGGAGGTCACCGCTCAGCGTTGCCAGAGTTGGACTGTTGGGTGTTGGACCTGTTTGAGACAGAACAGGGCAGCAAGGGCGGGAAAGGTTAAGAAGGCAAAGAAAAAGATAGTACTTTTGAACTTTGATTTTATTACATTTCTGTGTTTTTTCCTGTACTTTGGCTTTAACTGTGTTCAGTTTTCCCAATTGATCAAGTTAAGAGCCTTTTCAATTCATCCTACAATGTTTGTCAGAATGTTTTAAAGTTGTTTTTACCATCAAAAATCTCCAGCACGTCAAACTCCCTCTCTGTATGGAAACTTTCAAAAGTGATAGTGACATTGTAGCCTTTCTCCACAGTTATGCTCCATGAACACATCTGGAGGTTGGGGTAGCTCTCAGGCCAGCCGGGGCTCAGGATGACACCTGATGAGTCATATCTGACATCATGTGCAGGACATTGGACTGTGGAGGGGGATTCAAGCGAGGGAGATAGTTATGTTAAATGAGAAAACATTTTTTATTCAATGTTGTGAACATCAGCTAGTTTAAATGTGGGTAAAAATACTGTTTTAAGTGACATACACACCTTGGCATATTGGAGGTTGTGCGTCCATCTGTAGTCTCTCTCCAAGGCGACATGTAAGAATCTCACTGCCAACCAATGAGAATCCAGGATGGCATCTGTACCTGACAATGTCACCTGAACGCACAATGAGAGAAAACAATGTTGTCAGGTGCTCTTATTTGATACACAAAGTGTCAGAAAATAGGGAAATATATAATATAAGGTGTTTTTTGACACCAGGGACCAGGATCTAAATTTAGTTAAAGGGTTGAAAAGCTAAGTTTTATTCACCTAAGAAGTTGGATGTTGGAGCTGGGAATGACGTCACTGTCCAACTGTCCAAGTCAGGATTATGAGTTCAGAGTGCATTTTTGATTATAACAACTCAGAATTTCCAATTTCCGTGATTATATGGAATGCACCAAAAGTCTATCTCTTGCAGATCCCTAGTCAGGGAGTAGTACTCTTCAAAGACCCACGGTTTGTAGGGGTGGGGCAGCAGAGCTGAATGTTTCTGACTGGTAACTGCGTCAATGACTCTGCCAGTGAGCCTTTGGCCTTGTCCACATGGAGACAAAAACAATCTACTTCTTTCATTTGAAAAAAGTTTTCCGTAAACATGGCATAGTTTCAAGAAATATCTGCGTAATCACAAGATCGCTGAAAATGGCAGAAAACTCTGTAGTATATATGCCAGGCATATATTCATATATATATATATATATATATATAATTTCACTCAGAACTTTTCTCATACCCAAAACTTTCTTCTGGCTGTCCTTCTGGTTGCTCTCTGCAATGGATCTAAGAGCATGTGGTGTAAGCTGTTCTCCAGGACCACTGGTCGCTCACAGTGGTAGTAGAGAAGCACATTTTGCTGTAAGAGCCATTATAAGCTCAATAACTTCTGCTGCACAAACATAATCCTATAATCTCCCGGTATTGCTGTTGTTGGCTAGGTTAGCACATGAAGGTTAAGGGGGCTACAATGTGATCTTTCCAAAAAAGACTGGCTTGGTGTTACACAGTGACCCGCTTTCAAAAAGTAGCATTTTCGGGCTCCCAAAACGCCTGTTCCGTGTGGATGAAACACCGATATGATAAAAAACATTTGCAGATAGACTGAAACTCGTCTCCATGTGGACGGCCCCTACATCCAGAACATTAGCATTCAAATGGTTGAAAACATTTCTCTATGGGCCCAGTCAGCTAAAATATTTTAGAGAAGAGATGAATAATCTTCAAAATCTAGCTGCCTTGTTTGGATCAAGCTTTGGATAACCTGGATGACTGGAAACATGCACATTTGATCAGATTATATAGTTATTAGATCCTTAGGGTCCATAATCTATAAGTAGCCCTTTACAAGTTTTGCACCACAATTCCAGCTAAAAAGCTGAACAGCATACCTTTAGGTCTGAAGAAAAAAACAAGGTACAATTTCCCATTTCAGGATAAATATAATACATTTTTATTCTGATTTTTAGCTTTTTAAAGCCTCTCTACATTACTTTAAAAATAATAAACAACCTTATTTAAGGCCCTATAGTCTTAAATTTAAGATGTTTTAATACTTTTTAGAAGCCTTAATTTTGACTCAACTGATTCATCAACTTCCAATAGTTTTTAAGACCCTGTAGACAGCATGTGTGAATTACAAAACAGTAGATAAACCTACAGTGACAATTATGTAACAATACATTAGATTACAATATTTCAATTTTTATCACATACAATTGCCATTCATCACTTGATGCTTTAAAAAAAATTTGACAATATTGTTTTTTCTCTTTTAGATAAGTAACATTTCCATTTAAGTACATTTATTTTGCATGTTTTTTGTGTGGCATTGCCACTTTATTTCTGATAACAGGATCAAAATCACTTAATTCTAAGCATATAAGAATGAATTATTGTATATTAAACTTGTGGAATATTGTGAGTTTAGAGTAATCCTTGTTGGATTGTATCTGATGCTATCATAAAATGAGTGAGTTGAGTTAAATTTTAAGATGATTAATGAAGAGAATTATGCATGCTCTGATGTGAGAGCGTTTCTTGAGTTTGCCTCCGTCAAACTGACACATCTATTTTCACTGTAGGTAGACAGACATCTCACCTATCTCCAGCTCTCCGTCCTCCATCAGCATGTCAGCGTTGGGCACCTCTGGAGGAGGCTGGCAAACCCTTAATTGGTAGGCTAGAAGAACAGACACAACAGAGGTGAGGAGAAAAAGGACAAAGACAGGGGCATTATATAAGGATGTGTGAGAGGAAATGTGGTTGTCAGTAAATGACAGTATGCTCCTTTTTAAACGTATCAAGGTATTCTAACTTCACTGATGTATAATCTTCCACTTGACTGTGCCTGCTACAACTGCCCCTCAAGTTGTGGAGAGAAATGTTTAGACAACCAAATAGAGACACCATCTGATTTTATTTAGACTTGGTTGTTTCAGTTTAACTTCACTTTTTTTAAGTTCAGATGGTCAAGTCAGCAGAGTCGGTTACACAGATACAGCACTGCCTTGAATCATAAAAGGGAACTGACTTCAGAGCTACTGAGCTGAAGGCTGTAATCGATATTACTGCATGACCATAGATCACTCACTAACAGAGACTGAGAGAGAGGAGAGAGAGAGAGAGATGAGGAGGAATAAGGGGGAGAGAGGGAGGAAGAGCTGAGGGCTGTAAGTCAGGATGAAATTGACTATGAAAATGAGACCTGCCAATAGTATCTGCTGCTCTCATGCATATCAAAGCCCTGTGGTCTGTGTCTGTGTATATGTATGTGAGTGTGTATTTGAGTGTGTGCAGATGCAGCAGCTGTGTCTGTGCCTCTGTGCGTGAGAGGAGAGGTTCAGTGTGAGCGGCCATTGATCTCCCTAAGCTCCGAGACCATTTTTTATTGCTACTCTCACATTCATGTCACATCTGCTTTCTTAGTCTCACGTCCATGACAACATTATCCAACATACGGTCCGTATCTCTGCATGGGAGCGCTGGCATTTTTGACCCAGAGATAAACAAACAGAAGCAAAGTGACGTAAATCAACATCCCCAAACACTGGATTGATGCTGCCTTTGGGCTTTATTTGGCATTTACAGCCAAAGTGCACTTTAGCAGCTGTCTCAGATGCAAACTGTGACATTCTGATATCAGAAGAAGAAATGTCCAACCTTTTCTCTCATTGTGACAAGTTCCCTGTGAATCATATTCTCTGTATATCGTCTGCATACTGCCTGTTAAAACTTAAGTGGCAAAATAATGCTAACAACCAGTGCAGCACGTCATTCCTCTGATCCAGCTCCCCTTGTCACTCTCGGCTGTATCTCCATCAATAAAGCAGAAATTGAAAATAAACTTGAATCCATCAGATGGTACTGCTCCTGTGTGAGTATGACAGCTGACAGTTAAAACCTGCCAACAGAAATTCATTAGCAACGTGACATCTGTCTGAAAAAAAGAGAAGCTGGTTCCAAAAAACAACTTGACATGTTTTTGCTAAAGAGCACTGAACAGAAAGTTTAAAGAAGAAGCACATATAAGATTTGTGTGGGAGAAGGTGGTTGATATAAATGTGTTTATGCTTGTGTGTGAGGGCGAGATGGTGGTGGGTGGGGGGTTTTAGACAAGAAATGACAACTGTGTTTTGAAGGGTAAAAAGTACATATACTGAGACTCATTAGAAGCCATTCCGTCAAATTAAAACTTCACAGAAAAAAGAAACTTCAAGAACTTAATGCTGATGAGGATAAAGTGTATAAACTGTCTGTACTGTCTTGTGAGTAAATCTTGCATTGCAGAGAAAAAAGACCTCTTTGGTTTGATGCATTATGATGGGGTTATAAGCAAATGAGGTTTGATTTGAACTATTTTCTCTTTTCCCCTTAGTTAAAGTAAACATTATGGTATTAAAGGGACAATAAGTAGAATTTTCACACTGAATTGTTTACATTTATTAAAAAAAACTTCATGAGTAAGTTGAGTACTTACATTATTTCAGATATTTCATACAGTTTGAAAGCTAGAGAAATCCTTGCTCTATATAGTTGTAACAAGATGTGTGTTGTCATGATGGCACTGGCGTGGAAATGCTAGATGTTATGTTAAAGACTACTACATAAGGTAGCAAGACCTGCTACCGAACACTGCCTTTCTTTAGCTTTATCTTACAGCTTACTTAAAATGGACCATGGTTATTCTCTGTCATCTGTTGTGTGCTCTGTCTCCCAAACTCCCCCCTGTAACTTCAACCCTCTCACCCTGTTACGGTAAGGCCCTACTAGACATTTCTGAGATGAGTAGAGACATGCTTCTTAGCTGAATTAAGGACTCTATTAAACAAACATTGCACTCGTTTAGGTGCCTTTACTAAACTATTTTTGTTTCATGGAGCTACTCACATCACACATTCTGGGATCTAAAAAGCCACTTTTAACAGCTTTTCTCCCTCATATCTACCTGGATGAAATCCATCCATGAAACAGAAACACTGATGATTCACAGGTTTAAAAAATAATGCTTATGGAGTTAGCCTTGCAAAGCCAAATGGATTGGCCAGACACCACGTCTGTCATCGGGCAAACCCATCTTGAAAAGCTCCAGTCCACGTTTGCGCCAAACAAAACGTGTTTGGTCCAATCAGCCTCATTTGAGGAGAACAAGGCTGGAGCTCTGTGTGTGGTTTTGTTGTACTGTGAGCCGACTGCAATGGCTGCCGCTTTGTGTAGTAGTTAGCTTGGATGTAGTTTTAGTAAAAGAGGCAGTTTTATCACAACTGCACCACATTTCTTCATTAAAACAAGAGCAAAGAAAAGCACTGAAAGCTTCCATGGCAGAAACGGTGTTTTTCTGCTCCTCTGCGAACCTGATTTGGTATAAGTTTATGATGATTGCAAGGGGTTTAGTGCTACTATAAGCCTTGGCTTGGATCTAGCTGTAGATAATGGCAATTTAATCAGACCTTGACCACATTTCTTTATTTAAAAAAAAAAAAAAAATCTAAGAGCCACATGGTAAGCTTCTCTTGGCGGAGAAGACGTTTCTCGCCCTTCTCTCAGTCGGTCTTGGCGTGAGTTTTATCCAAACCATGCTCCGCTGTTCATTGATACAGTGGCGTTTGCTAGTCCAGTATTCCTAGAGCTGTACATGAGTACTACCATACTTGTCTTGTTGCTCTGATTGGTCTGTCATGACTGTGACAGACAGAACATTTGCATTTGTCCAATCACCTTCCGAGAAATTTTTTAAAAGTCCTACCCTTCCCAAATGTCTCTATGGGAGGTTTCCTTGATGATTGAGAAATATATCCATACCATGGATATTCAGAATGAAACACTCTATCTGGCATGCCAGGTAATAATGGAGTGCAGTTCTCCATTGAAAAAAGTCCTCAATTTAAATCAAGAAGTAATCAGTAGAGGTGGACCAAGCTGAATAGCACCTCTCTACACACCATCTTTTGCTATATAGTTTTGATTGAGAGCCTCAGGGCAGAAGAATTAAGGTACTGTACATCTGACTTAAAAAGGAAATAAAATGAGTCACAGATTTCAGTCAGCAGGCAATTACAGTGAGAACCAACTTTAAATTTGGTCTGAACATGCTCAATAAAAGGTACACATTTGTCACTGAGGTACATGAATTTATGTCCTGAAAACTCAAAACTATATTCAGCAGGTCACATATTTGCTACGAGGGGTTCTTGCAAGTGGGCACACTTAATATTTGTAGATGTTTTTGCTCCCAAAAAATGAACAAAGGATAATTTACTTTGAAGTTTTCTTCCAGGAAAACCGTTCGGCCGTCTTTTGAGCCATCATTTTAAATAATAAAGTTGAGGGTTAAACATTTATCTGACTATATGTGCTTTCTCACAAGAGAATAAGCTTGATGAGCTACAGATCCCTGTCACTAGTCATCAGTTAAAGATTTATTAAAATCCCTGTATTGCGCCGGCATGTGTAAACAAGGTCTGCCTATTTGTATACATCTTTTTCTTGTCTTTATTCAATTCAGCAAATAATCAGTTTTGATATACGTGTATTTTTACTGGTATATCCTGCCCTATTATTATATTTCTAAAACGGCTTTCATCCCATTCTGCACAGTGCTGACATAGGAGGTGCTTTGTTGTTCCATGTTTTGCACAAAGACAAAGACATGATTAATAATTCTTGAATCTGGATAGAGAAATAGCTCAAATTTCCAAATGAAAGAGGGAAGTAAAAATCCTGACAGGTGGAGTCAGAAGTTTTCTTTTACCTGACAGGAGAAAGATACTGACTAAAAATAAAACGTGTCTAATATCTATTGATTGCAACTAGGCAAGCAAAAGAATAAAAATGATTCAGCAGGGAAAAAAAACATGACACAGGAAAAATAAACAAATCAGAAGCAGCTCACAGAAGTGGATAAAGGAAGTTGGCAGTTTTGGTGATAGCAAAAGAAAAAAAAATTGCAAAGAGAAATTCATTTACACAAACCTTCACTTGTATTAACCATGGCTCTTTCATAATCTCTATCATAATAGCTGTTTTTGTTGATCCTCCCAAAAGTACACATCTCTTCATAATAAATTAGTTACATAAATATAAACCAATTCATACATTATTAATAAAAGTATTTGGAGGAACTAGTTAGTTATTCTTTATCAGACACATTCCTGGAGACCAAAGGAAAATACAAGTGGAGGTAAACAAAGCTGACAAGACATGGCTCATGTTCACATTGAGGTTGAGTTAAAAAATTAATGAACTGTTGGGTGAAAATGTTCTTTTTTTCTCTTTCCCAACAACCATGTGCAACTTTAAGAAATACTATATTCCTTCTCATAACAGGAACACAGTACAGACAACACAAGAAGGGTGGTTATATATATAAGTACTTATCCACTCACCAGCAACTTTACTTATTTACTGTGTATCCACAGGGAAGTGACTGAGAAATACACTCTTAGTCTAGAAGTGTTCAAGCCATATACATGAAGTCATCAGATAAACATTTCTCCATTGAAGAAAAGCAACAAAAACATAAAAATAGCAACATTCATTCACAATATTGCATCGATTACATGTTACTTGTCACCAGCCATCAGCGTACCTAATATTGGTATTAATTTCAAAATTTACTCCATCCATCCATCCATCCATTCATGACTGCCAATCATAGCAGTCATTGTGTTAACATTCAGAGACAAGGAGCAGATGCACTTGCACCCCATCTAAGGGCAATTTAGAGCCACCAGTTAATCTAATGAGAATGTCTTTGGTCTGTTGGAGGGAGCCAAGGTACCCGGTGAGTAAGAACAGTAAGAACATGCAAAACTGTATGGATTTGAACCAAAACCCTCCTGGTGAGAGCGCAGCCCTTTAGGATTTCCTGCAGTAAATAACTGACATATTCCTGACTAAGCCCTTGAAGCCAAAGTGGTAAACTTATTTAAATAACCAGGCAAGTCAGACCTGAAAAAAGTGGCTTGAATGCCATCTGAAGTGAGTCACACATCTTGGAGTTCGTGCAAGTCCTGAATGACTCATTCTTAAGTCATACAACTTAAATACAAGAGTAACTTAATAAGGATACAGCAGACTAAGAGTCATAAATAAATGCCTCTGTACAAAGATGAGGTCAAGAGGATAAAACCTGTAAAATGGTGACAAAAATTAGAGGTCAAAAAATCTGAAGAAGACTTTACTGCAGACAATAACAACTCAAGGGGTCATATGAAAACTATGAACAGCAGCAGTGTGACTAATGTATCATTACTGTGGAAAGCTGAGACAAAGAAAAGTTCAGCTTGAATCTTCATGAGTCAAAGGCAGCGGGTCTGAGTGGGACGTAATGAGGAAGAAGTTGAAAAGGGTCGAAGAAAACAAACAGATCGATGCCTTCACTGCAGCTACGACTAATGATAACATTATTGCTTTAACACTTCACTCAAGACGGCAAAGCCAACTGCAGAGCAAACAGTTAATGGGTTAATTTCTGTTCTATTAGAGCTGGCTTTGTTACAAAAATGACAATGCTGTTAATATCTTACCATGGTAGCTTAATACAAAAAATCCAGCGCCAGAAAAATCAGAGTGGAATTTGATGAGGATGATGTTGGAGGTTGAATAGACCGACTCTAATGCTGTGTTCCCACTAAACTGGCCGATCTGTGGAGATGATTGATCAGGACCATCCCTGCAGAAAAAAGGAGACATAAAGAAAGACTGTGTTACCAAAAAAGTCAAAGAACAGCCAACCTGAAACACAATTTGAATAGGTTATTGCAGACATTTCTGACAGCTGAATGACTATCTGTGACCAGGGAAAGGTTTCTCTGCGACTAGATACAAAGACTGAAGAGACTCGATGATATTTATGGAAAACAACGAGGAGCTGATTCATTTACTGTGAATAAAATCAGACATTTTGTGAATAAGCATACAGCGTGATTGTGCATGGCTATATGTTCATCCTCCTTCTCACAACAATCCAAAGTAGAATGTCACAAGGCTCATTTAGAGCGAAAACCTTCTCAAACTCACTTACAAAAGAGCGCTTCCTTTTCCTCTCTTGACAACAACATGTTTTAAAGCCCTGGCTCTCCTCTTCTTGCTTTGGGATGCCCAAGTTCATAAATATTGATCAAACTGTCGTCAGATCATAAGAATAACAAATGTGAATCCTGTTGTGGACTTGGCTTTAGCTTTGCCACTAATAGCAGCCTGGCATTCATGAAAAGTTAAACAATTTCCACTGAAGGCAGACAGGACGTTATCTGTCATCTGGCAGGTCAGCCTCTCTGCACAAAGTCACAAGCATATTTCATCTTTAATGCCAGAGCCACCAGCTGTCAGAGTGGGACCGACCAATAGCTGACTCATTATCAGTGATTAAAAAGAATCACCATGAAGTTAAATGGAATGATTATTTCCTGCTGTTAAGTGTTTTTGGATGAGGCCAATTATACCTGTCAGGTTATGTAAGGAATCATCCTCGTCTCTGATTCACATTGAGAGGTTCACATTCATCAGAGTCGATTCATTCACTGCTCCCTGCTGATTACTGCTGAGGCTAACAGTCACTAGCATTAATGAGTACATTACAGTAAAAAATGCTGTGTACTGAAGGCTTTAGTATACAGGAGAAGAAAATGTAACTTTCTTATAGTTCTTAGCAATTGGCTGTGAAGCAATTTGAGTAGCCAAGCGCAAATATAAAGCATTGCATATATAAAAAGTGGTATTTCTTAGTAAATTCTAAAGTTTTTAAGCACAGATGTAAAAGTATAGGGCCATCTTTGAGTGCTAAAAGATCAAATCAAGGTTCCTTCCAAGCATGGATCAATTTTAGTCATTTTGCTATGAACTAAATCTTTGCATGTGGTGCCTATAGAGCAGCAACCTCTTATGTTTAAAAAAGGCAACAATGTGGGAGTGCAAGAAAATGCAGTTCCTTGAGTACCCACTTGTGGTGTGGTTCAAAAGACCTCAAGTTCCATTAACACTGATAATAACAAGTTCATTTCAGAGCAGAATGAACATAAAGCAAATCTAAGTGTAAGTGAAAGGGTGGACACTCAGGAATATTGTCCCCTGAAATCCAGGGGGCCAAAAGTCCACCTCGGCTTTTGTTGCCTGTTTCTAGATTGACTAAATGTCTGTCTGTATGTGTATGTATATACGCTTCTTCAGTATGACTCAATAAACAGCCCATCCATCTATCCAATTTCTACACCACTTATCCTGTTGGTGATGGGGGGGTGCGGCTGGAGCCTATCCCAGCCTATTTTCAGCTGTCATTGGGCAAGAGGCGGGATACACCTCTGACTGGTCAACCAGTCAATCATAGGGGTGACATGTAGAGACAGACAACCAGGCACGCTCACACCTAAGGCCAATTCAGAGTCACCAGTTAACCTAATGAGCATGTTTTTACTGGTGGGAGGAAGCCGGAGTACCCGAAGAGAACCCACGCATGCATGGGGAGATCATGCAAACTTCGCACAGAAAGACCATGACTGACACTTTGTCCATGTTTGAGACGGTCAATGATGCTTACTATTAAGACTGAGCAAAACCAGAGCTCCAATCAATCTTTTTTATTCATGAGGGGATGAATTACAAGAAACGGTATCTCATTACACCTGAAATGTAGCAAGATTTCAGGAGAGAGACCCAACAGTAATTCAGGAATGAAGAAGTACTTTGCAAAAGTTGAGAGGGAAAAAATCCTCCAAACATGCAGAAACCTTAAGCAGCACAAGAACCATTGGTAGACAGCATCTGCTGTGGCTAGATGGGATTGTGAAAGTGGGAAAGAAAGAGTGACAATGAGAGACAGAAAGACTTATGGATAGATAGGCAGACAGACAGAGAATATAATGGCAATGCCAATAACCCTGGTAAAATATGACTAAAAAAAGCTGCAACAAGTGTTGAAGGCTTAGTTTATAAATAAAATCTTAGCATACTGTATTATATCAGTACATCTATATATGTACTGTAGTAGAGTACAATATCTTTATCTATTATATAAAAAAATATATATATTTATATAGTTTTCATTATAGTAGGTGGGAGGCAGACAGTAATCCAGGGAGAAAAGCTAAATTAGCAGAGCAGATCTGGAGGCTAGAGCCTCCTCCACACCACATGCCTCTGCTACATGTACAGGGTTGCACAACACAAGGTAACATCTGTGACATATATGATAATTCTTCGGCTGGAATCCGGCACTAAGCCTCTCCATATGAGACCAATTAGTGGACTAACTGACTGTCAGGTTGGCTGGATCTGGACTGAGGAGACTGCTGTGAAAATCACACCTCTGCCATTGACACTGTGCTCTCTACAGGAAACTAACTTTGCAGCTGTGCGACTCAGATTGCTTGTGAGGGTTTTTGTGTTTGTGTGTTGTTGCTGTATTTGCTTTGTGTGAGTTCAGCATTTTTATGCTCACTTTCCTATTGATGGCAGGGTCAGGGACATGCTGAGAGACCAATTTCATGGAATTCACAAACTGGTTGAAGGTGGACGACACTTAGCTCTACAAATTTTGCTGTTTTTTTTATGAAAGGCAAGCTGCATATCGCAGATGTTAGCTACATCTTCACACTCATCTATATGCTAAACAATTCATATACTGTATTACACTCTGAAATTAATAAATTGTTGATCTTGATAACTATAACAGCCAGGTGTGCAGCAACTTTAAAAAAATGCACATCTGATGATGAGGAAAAAAAAAAAATGATTGAAAAATAATCTGTAACAATCTTGATGGCTGACATTTTGGTTGGTTATTAACAAACTAAATAAAATAATCTTGTTTTGTGATCATTTTCATGCTATTTGTGTGTCAAAACCTTTTTCTGATCAATCGATGGACAAAACACACAATCTGAAGGCATCACTGGGGCCTTGAGAGGCTTATTTATTCATTTATATCATTTTTTGTGCTTTAAAAAAAAAAAAAATACTAATATAAATGCACACCAAGAGTTGAACATAACTATTCATTTAAAGCAAAGTCATAAAATTACTGATTTAAATAATAAATTTAAGAATGAAATCCTCTTTGATCTTGTTTTCTGTTCCAGCCTGAAACAGACTTTGTATTCACTCATACCTGAATATTTAAATCATTATTAGCTGCTAATGTCTTAAGACTCACTGAACTGGTTGAGACATCAAATGGTACTTTTGCCAGTGAACCCTTACACATTTATTAGCATCTAATTTGGTAACCTCTAGAGTAAAGTTTCCCAAAGGGAAGCTTAAATTGAGTTTTTAGGGAATAGAGTTGAAGTTATTGTGTCCAACCTCAGGTCACATGTTGGGATCATTTATTTCATCATTAATTTTGGTACAATATAAGGGCTGTACTGTTTTAGCATACAATGTTCTGTGTATCTGTGTTTCAATAAAAGGAGACTACCCAAGCAATTGCTTGATAGTGTTGGTGTTGTGCAGTGTTTTTGTCATTCGATCTCTTTTCTAAGAAAAGGGAATTGTATTGCAAGACTTTCAAATAGACAGCATGTTTTTTTAGTAAAATAACTTTCCTTAAGGGCTGTGGAAAGAGATGAGCCTTGAGATATGAAAGGTCTTTGATTCAAGGCGGTCTAGCAAAACTACGAGACTTTTGGTCTAAAAAAATACATGATTTACAGGGAAAATCTACCTTCTGCCTGCCATGTCTTACCCTATTGTTGTGTTCTCCCTTTCTCTCCATGACTGTGTGCCAGGTGATGTTTCAAACTGTTGATGCTGCATCCTAACATCTATTTATAGAAAACTGGCTTTAGCTATAAAGAATGGGCTGCCATAGAAAAGGAAACCGTACAGTCTATTTCTGAATCTGCTGCCAACTTGTACCTGCAGAAAAATATATAACACGGTGTCTAAGCGCCATCTGAACACCTGCATTGACAAAACATCTGCTGTTGCCAATGGCTGCTCTGTTGAAAAAAAATAGTGAAGAGTGAAGGCTAGGTAGTAGAAGCGAGAAAGATGGATTATATATTACACGGAGACTGTGGAAAAGAGAGAGGAGAGAGACTTATGGGTAAAGAGAGATGACTAAAACATGACAAGAAGGAAATTATGTCAGAGCAACTTTGTATTCAAGCAAAGACGTCTGTCGTCATAGTAACCCCAGCAGGAATTTCGCCAATTAGTGGCCAGCTCTGAATAGATGTTAGAGAGCATGACATCCTGTTTGGGAGGGGGACGTGTGTATGTGTGGCAAAAGTGGTGCTATTAGAAAGAACATTTCTTAGTAAAGAAGTCTTATAGAAGCAGGAAAATCATTGGTAATAAGTACAGCATGATGAGAATAAGGGAGCTAGTGTGTGTATATGACTGGCTAATGTTGGTACAATTGAAAGGACAGCATGGAAATCATTACTAATAATGCCAATGAACAATGTTAGCTGTAGAGAGTAAAAATGTGTAGAAAAATCTACAAGCACAAACACCTACCAGACAGTAATGTAGTCATAAATGGGCTCAGTGTTGAGCACAGTAAAATTGATGTAAATCCCGTGTCCTGGTGGTACTCTTACACTCCACACACAGTCCTGGAAGTTGGGGTACTCCTCAGGGTGACCAGGTGAGTAAATGGTCCCATTTAATGATGTGATGTTGCCACCGCAGAGAGCTGTGTAACAGGAGAGTAACAAAACACCCCTTTATTAATAACCAAATAATTTGAATTACCTTTGTGAAGCTTTAATAATTGTCTTTGTCACATTTCTATTGCTTGTGTAATAACCACTGGTTTACTCCTAAAGACCTTGAATAAATGATCATTACAGTTTTATTTAAGAACTTTAACACAGGCCTTCCTCAGGAGTGACCAAGCTCCGTTCATTCCTGGAAAACTGCTGTAGCTCAGCACTATAAAGCTGAGGATTTACACTCATTCTCTAAATTAGGGGTCCTTGAATGAGTGTTTGAGCAGGAAAGTCTAGGCTACAAACAGAAAGAAAAGAATAATTAGATTACTGTGCAGCTACTTGTCATAAAGTTGGAATTATATCATTTAATGATGATAATTTAACGGCTGGGAATGCACAATAACAACCTGCCTGATGCCTCGCTCCTCTTTCCTCCGGTTTTATTATACACTCCCTTTCCATTTTAATTATGGTTCTCCCATTTGTTTGATATACAGAGGAGTGTTTTTCTTTTTGTGTTGAGTCACCAGTTGCATACGCTCGTAATTGCTGTGTTTGTTTTTTTTCCACTGAGCTCTTAGTGCAACAGTTAATATCAACTGGTTATACTGAGTGAGAAATACCCAGAAAAATACTGTGCTTGCTTTGTGAAAGTAGTGTTGGCAGGAAGGAATAAAAATGCAAACATGAACTTGTTATATAACACAATTTCCAATATTAAAAGGACTACTTTAATCACAGTTGAGATGCTATTAAAAGCCTTTGACAGTGTGGGTGTTTTCTGTTTACCAGGGGAATACATGCACTCTAAAAAACCCATCTTTTGGTGGGAATAGCTGACCAGGATACATGTTTTTTATAATTAACACTGGGATCTGGGTACATAATAATCCCATGCTACATGTCCATAAACATAAGCAATGCTTGTCTAAGAATTTGCATGTACAACATTAGCAGTGTTAATAATCACACAGGGACCTACAGAGTATGTCTCTCCTTCACAATAAATCTCATGTGCATTTCATATGTAGACATATGAAAGCTCTCTGACCAAACAGAAAAACTGTTGACTCAAACAGGTCTTCTGAAATAGTTATATGTACAGTGACGACCATCTGTATTACCTTCACATCGAGGCAGCTGATGGTTCCAGTTCCTGCTGATTCCATGCAAACATGTGAGTGAAGCGTCTCCAATCAGAGAATAACCAGGCAGGCATTCAAACGACACAGTCATCCCAACGCTGAAATCTGTGCCAATCACAATGCCATTTCGAAAAGGCCGAGGGTCCGGACAACTCTGGAGTTGGTAGGCTGAAGAGACAATTACCAAGGTTATTCAAAGGAAATAAAAAAACGTAGTAACAACTAACTTAGAAACCATGAATATTAGTTGTTTGATTTATGCATCTTGTGTCACTTGTAGAAAAAAAAGCATAAAGAATGAATTTGAAAAGAAAGCTGTATGCATTTTTTTAATCTAATTGTCAAAATGCTTGTGAGAAACTGACAAAACACAAGTAAAAACTTCTAAAACATAAATGAGATTAAAAACTTTTGACAATGCTATTATGCAACAAAGAGGCTTGCACTTGTTCTTTTGTTTTAGCAAATATCAGTCTGAGTGTCTGCCACTTAAACCTTTTAGTCACAGTGAATTTCACAGGCAAAGTTAAAGGAGTCAAGGGTTTGCATGACTGAAGGAAGACAAACTTGCATAGCATTAATAATCCTGTTTTAAAACACTTTGGCAGTCATGAGAGAAATGCTATTATTCATCTGCTGCTGTAATTTGCACATTAATGGAATTAGCTGTAACAGGTTAGGGTTTCCCATAATAAGTGAACTGTTCAAGTGCTCTAAACATTGTTGGTGTTAGTGTTTTTAGAGACGTTCATTGAAAATTAAAGACTGGCATTTATTTTGCAAAAACCTTTACAGCAGCCCTTCCCAAATTTTAGCATCCTGCGGCCCAATTTGTGACCTGAAAATCTTCTGAGGATCACCATAAACAATGTGCAGCCATAACATGAGACTCAAATATTTACCTTCAATTATCATATTTTTGTATTGTAAAAAGAGAATTTAAATGTGAAAGCTTTGCTTTCAGGGACATTAACATTACTCACAAAGTGTTTTTAGGGCCCCAAAGTACAATTTATGAGCCACTAACATTTATTTGGTTTTAATCAGACATTAACAAAGACACTAACGTCTTTTTTAATATTCAACTCTCTAAATGCACCATGTGGCCCAGCAAACTCTTCCAAAGTAGCATTAATGTCTCTGAAGACACTGATAAATGCTTGAAATTTAGGAAGCAAGTGGCATAGTAGAATGTTTAAAGCAGTTAATTCAACACCAGTTACACCATAACAACGACAATATAAATCATAAAATGGTGACATAACCTCTGGATGTTTTGTTACTTCTGAGTTTTAATATATGAAGTTATCAAGTATTTTATGATAATCTCAAATATGATTTAATTCAATTTAAAATTTCGATAAATTTTAGTTCTTGTAAACGACCTCTTGTGGCCCACTTCCAGTGCCTCACACTTTGGGAAGCACTGCTTTAGAGGTTTTTTATTGTGTTCTGCATGTAGAATATTTTGATATGTACTATATATACAATCATTCACTAGTTTTAAGTCTACTAACCAAGTCCCCATCAGGTAAATGTTGCTGTGTTCAGGAAAAACACATCAGTTAAGCATTGGCTCTTTGTTCTCTATGCTTGATAAAGTTTCACACAATCTTGTAAAGAAACGCTTACCTTGATAGGTGATGTGAAAGCCTGGTTTGTTTTGTGAATAGTCACTGTGGAAGAAGAAGCTGGTCTGATGGGTGGTGCTGAAAAGAGGCTTGGGGATGACCGGGCCACTAAAGCGATCTATGACGGAGCCTGTCTCCAGCGTTCCACTGCGGATCTCCAAGTAATCGTGGATTGCTTCAGTGGAGAAGTTAAGGAACTGGAGATGAATACCTGAGAAAAATACATAGTTTATGACATTTACAGGAATCAGTAAAGCTCTACTAACAAGGGGGCTGGTAATAAAAGTCATATTCAGCCACCCATGAACAACACAGATAACTGCAGCCCATGCTGATTGAGAAAGGCAGTGAGGAAGAAAGCAGCTGAAAAATTAATCAATAAGAAACACAAATACATGAAGGTGAAGACAGCGGGTTAAGAATATAAGAAAAAGAAATGCACACACACTCTAACTCAAGTCTTAGTTTAAAGTTGACAGTGTGTCTCACCAAAGCCGACAGGTAAGTTGACTGTCCATGTGCAGTCCAATCCACTTGGGTAGTTGCCGGGGTAACCAGGACTGAGAATCACTCCGCTTACATCTGTCATGGACCCGCCGCACTGAGCTGGAGACACACACGCACATACAACAGGAAAAAAAGCAAAAAGAGACACAGGGGTTCAGCACTGAGAGCAGACACACAACTCCTCTCTTTTTTAAGACACCACTTCTAGCTGGACACTTGAGTATCTCCAACTTGACATTTTGCATCACATTGAATAAAACATTAATATTCTGAATCTTTAATAAATGCCCTTTTTGAATAAATCAACGTTGTGCATGTAGATGTGTGTCCAGGGCTTGTTTCTCTTTTAGTTTGCCTCAGTGCATGCTGATGATTTGGCAAAGCCTGCATGTTTATGACAGAGTCTGACGGAGCTTTGCATCAGAGTAAAAGCTTAATCATATTCTGCACAGCATACTAAATAATCAGCTCATCACAGAGAAGTAAATTGATCAAACGGCTTATTTTCCAGTGAGTTGGAGAAGGCAGTGCACGGGTTGCATCATTTCTGCAGCACTGAAATTTTGTGTGTATCTCAGTGTATTCAGGACGGACCGCCAATGTGTGTATGGGTGTGCGTACCTGTGTATGAGTGTATGCACTCCAGGAGAACACCTACCAAGACATAGAGGCACAGGGTAGTTCCATCTTCTAACAGGCCCAGGCATGCAGGTGATGTGAGCATTGCCCTAAAAACGCAAGAACAGACAAATATGACTTCATTTGGTTTGTGTTTTTAATGTTTTATGCACTCTACTACTAATAATATTGATGCTTTGCAGTTATAGCTGTAGGCATTTGCATTAATGCTGTAAATAATCAAAATCTATGTATTAAGCATGAAAAGCCAAAGGAGTTGTACACTACACAGAAATTGGATGGACTACATCAGAGAGATTAATAATGCATGAGTTTTGCAAACCACACTAGAGTAGTATGTTAAGTAAAAGTTAGGAAAACCACCCAGGAGCAGGGTTTCCTTCTAATTCACAGTTTAACAAGTTCCTATTTATGTAGCCAGTGGATAAAAATGGTGAATGGCAGCACATCGGGAAAGCTAAACAGCCTTTATTAATGTCACACCCACATCTGGTAGTGGGATTGCATTAAAAAAATGTAAATAGTAGAGTATTATTTGTGCAGTGCATCTAAAATCACTTTGACGTCCTGGCTAGTACGAGAAAGACATACAGGAGAAGGACAGTGAGTACTGACTTCTTACTCTTCCTATTTTATATTTTTTTACCTGAAGAGAGTATCCTTGTTCACATGAGAACTGTACAACATCTCCAACCATAAACCTGTCTCCTTGTCTTATTCCATAACTAGGAGTCTGAGGCTCCGGACATGACTCAAGGCCAATAGCTGAGAAGAGATGTAAAAATAACATTAACGTCATCATCCTGTTTAAAGCAGAATGCCAAAGGTAGATAGAAAAATATGTTACCGGTATATTCCAGGTGAAAACCAGCAGCAGAGACACTGATATCGGAGCTGAAGCTGAGATAGAGGTTGTTAGATGTACTATTCAGTAGAGGAGGGATGGTGGTGCCTGGATGCAAAGAGAGAGGAAGATAGCATCAGAGAGCACAATCAAATTTCTTTATATATTTTTTAACTCAGCCTTGACAGCAATGTTCTTAGTAATCTGACAGCAAAGGGAACAACAAAGGCCTCCACAACCTATAATTTTACTCTTTCTTTCAGTAATCTGTTCTCGAAGGAGGGGACTGGAAATTACTTTTATATGAGACATCTGTTTTATTTGTAGTCCCTTTTAAATGTTTGCTTGACCTACTTGGCTTTGAGAGGCAAAGTACAAGTAAAATATAAGATGTTGTGCTGTTGATGCAGAGCACAGCAAAGCACAACAGTGTTATCCTGTAAGAGCTCCTCACAGTAACATAAAAGAGGATTGTGAATAAAAATTATTCCACTTCATTTCCTTTACTATTGCAAATGCCATTGTCATCTCTTTTTTTGATGATGCAACAGTGGTAATGGTGTTTCCCAATTCCACAAAGGCATGTTTTGATTTATATGTTTTGTTTTTCTTGTTCAGTGGCAGTCAAAACTCCTCAAAGTTACAGAACAACCTCTGAATCAACAGTTAACTAGGCCAGCGGATGTTATTGGTTTCCTGTTGTGTGGGGGTATTAATTATCAGATTTCTTAACAGTCTGCCAACCCCCTGCCAGTCGCTTTCACATTCCTGAGAAAATCTCATTCATTATCATTGCGGAAAACAAGAAATGATTTTTCCTCAATAATACATTATGAATGATGATGAATTAGTAATAGCATAGATTTTACCATAACAATTTAGAATGTAAGACAGGATCAATTACTAGTTGTAATTAACCTGTAAAATTTTCCATCAGCACACTGCATGTATTTATTCATAGAGTCACTGTCATGACTATTTCATTTCAGACAATTTAATCTCTTATCCAGTTAGTCATAAAAATGTCAAGCCCTTTCATGAATAACACAGCATAATGAGAATATAATCAGGTGTTTCTGTTTCCCTAAAAGCAAAAGTGGTTTCCCACGTTAGACTCTCCCCTTTAAAAGCTTGTTGAAATACAACACTGGTATCCAGATTTATTCCTCACCTTAACTGAGCACTTGTTTGGCTGCTGGAGCATAAAGCAGAGACACTACAACTGTCTATATCTGCACCACTGAACTAAAGGTACACTAATATGTAAACATCCTCTTTGGGTATTATTTTTAATGTACATTTCAGATTTTTTTTTTTTTTTATCAGGAAATCATGGAATTAGAAATGTCATTTAGGCCACGTTCTCTACATGAATACAGGAACTGAGAATGCATTTAATACAGACTCTAGTTTGACATGAAAAAAAAAATCAAGATGATTGAAAAAATATTCTTAAATAATAACCATGCATTTTCTAAGCCTGAGGTGCCTAGAGCTTCACTGTTAAAGCTAAATAAAAAAAAGATGGAATACATATTGAAAAAACATGTGTGCTGCTGTGCGTGTAGTTGAAGTAAATTATCATAAAATCCAGAATATAAGACTCCAGTTTTTAGGATCCAGTCTGTTTTTTGCAATCTACTGAGAGGGAAAAGGTTTAAACTATCCTCCTGCATGACCATTTCTATTTTGTTTAGCAATGCCCATAATGTGCAATCTCTGTGCCGCTCTGTCACTCTTTAAGTACCATCCCTTTATGCCATATGGAGTCTGCACATCTTCTCGCTACAGTATGGTAGTCAAGCTCTTGGCCTCCAATGATTGTTGTGAGATGGGCTCACCCTGAGCCCGTGAGTTGCTCTGCCTTCCTCTGCCTGTCACTTCTTGTTCTTACTGAGGAGATTTCAGTCAAAATGGCACTCATGAGTAACACTAACAGTATACTTTCAGTTTCTTAAAATGCACAGTTATGAACTAACATGGAAGAAAAGTGGTCAGAAAGTTGGTCTGGGTCTGGTCTGTGTTGCTTTTTATTCCAGCATGTTCTGAGTGAAGCGGCCACTGACGGTACACAGTGAGCGTCAAGGACGGTTATACATACGTGGTAATGACATTATATGTCTTAGAACTTCATACTGGCATATTAGCCGCAGTCATTTTCGATGAAAAAATAGGTATTAATGGTTGGCTTATACAACAGTCTTAACAATACTCTAATCAGTAGTAAAAGATCAATGGCATCACAGTGATGTGGTCACTGAGACAGGGCAGAGGTGATCGGGGTATACATCAAATACACAATAATAACCATTACTTGCAATTTCTTGTTCTTTCTATTTTGGTAATGAAATTGTGAATAACATTTTGGAAACAATTAGAAAAGTGAATAATCATAATGTTTAGAAAATAGTGTGTCTGACACATCATCTCATGAGCTGCACAAGGAAAATCTATTCCGAGAAGATAATTCAAATTTAAAAAAAGATCAATTAGCTTTGCCACAGCTATTTCTTTCTAAGGCACTGCAGAAAAAAAAGCAAGCAGGTGTGTGTGCTTCTTCGCTCCTGCTGGGAAACTCAGAGGGGAGTCAGACTCACTCTAACTGCACTCTTAGCAGAGACTCACAGGGTCAGCCTCTTGTATGCCCCAATACACCATGACAGTATGCAATGTTTTTCTAACTTTATGCATTAAACTGTCAAGCTGTGTTTGCTGTGAATAAGTCAAGAAAACAACAGAGCTCTACTTTGTTTTACTATGTAGAGTATAAATGCTTGATTTCCCCCTAAATTCTTCAGACTCAGAATAAAACCACTGGCCTATGCAGATGTGACAGGTCTTAAATAATACAGATGCTGAATGTTTGTTCAAGTGTCCTATCGTTTACTTGGTCTCACTACAAAAGTTAGTTCTACCTCAATTCAAATGCAATAACCCACTGGCATGACAATTAGTCATATGTAAGATATTTTTTCAATAACATTTTGATTATGCTATGTCAGCCTTTCCAGAGAAAAAATACAAAAAAGCTTATTACCAGAGTAGCTGCCCAGTCTTGGGGCATGATTGTCCGCACCGTCGTAAAAATCCAAAGAGTCCCAGTTATGCTCAGTGGCAAAACTCACAACTTGTATCTGCAGAAAAGACAAAGAGAAGAAAAAAGAGGGTGTGTTCTTGTGAGCCATTGTTTCATTGTATGAAATAAAAGCCTCTAAACTTTCATTGTTTTTTATGCACAGGACTACACATTTGATAGTTCAGTAAATACAAGTGAACATAAAACAAAAACATGTCCTTTAATGACGAATTGTCAAACGGCATATAGAGAAAAGTAAAAGGACTATTTTATCCCTTCACAAAAATAATAAAAATATTGCGAGGTGTCATTTTAATATTATTACAGCTTCTATTTTGTGTCTAAGACATCTTTGCCTTTGTATTTGTCCGTGAGAGCGGTTAAGCTTACAATCAGGCATTATCTCTCATGATTAGATCCTATCTAGTTATCTCTGAATGGTCCATCTCTCACAAACCATCCAACCATTCACCCTTCTAATAATATCTTATCTTCCTTGACATCCTGCCTGCTCAGCTTTTAGGCCAATGATACGTAGGTCAGCCAGGGTGGCAGCATGTGACAAGTACTACCTGTATTCCAGCCCCTTCTGGCACAGAGACTTTCCACACACAATTCTGGTTGTTGTCGTAGGGCTCTGGATATCCTGGTGACAGGATGGTCCCACGACGAGAGGTCAGCACTCCTCCGCAGGGAACTGAGAGAGGAGACAGAGCAGAAAGGAAAGGAAATCTGGGGTTAAAACAACATTTTGAAAGTAATAGTGGAAGAGTAAGTCTGTTGGACCCTCAAGTCTGAGACTCAGCTAGTGTCAATTAAAATAAAGTGTACATCTGCAACTTTACTTGCAACTTCAATTTTAAAGAAAAGAGAATCAATCCACAGAATTAAAAACAATGCAAATTGTTATTCCTACCTATGCAGGTAGGAAGGGTGTCATTCCATTGTGCAAGGTTGTCTGGAACGCTCTCACACCGTATGGCAGTGGATCCATGTAGGACATAACCAGGGTTGCACTCAAACTGCACCAGGGAGCCAACTGCAAAGTCATTGCCGAGCCGTTTTCCAAAGCGTGGCTCAGGGACTGAACTGCACTGAGTGGAGCTGGTCCTTGGCACAGCTGCAGGAAGAAGAAAGAGTCCAAAAACAATCAGATAATGTTCCTAAAGGTATGCAAAATGTGCAATTATTGCTGTCTATACTGGTCATGACAACTTTAAAAAACACAATTGATATTATAGTGGTTCTACTGGATATATGAAGGTCCACTTGAAGAGAGAATGCAACTATTCTATGGGCTTTATCTTGTATAAAAAGTGCAAGATACAGTCCATAATAACCCACTGTCCAACAGAGCAAGGGATAATGGGAAGAAGCCAAGGACCAAATGTAAACCTTTAAACTGCTACTGCTACTAAATCAATGATAATGAGTTAAATAGTTATTGTGACTACTTGTGCTCTGCTGACCTTGGTAGACGAAGTGAAATCCTTTAGCAGTTTCTGGTCCAACTGTGGTAAACTTAACAGTGATCTGGTTTCCTGAACTCAGAGGGAGAGACTCACCTTGACAGAAGAAGGCAAGAGTTAATGAGAGGCAAGAGCAAAAAGAAAGAGATGCCAGTGGCTCTCAAGATAGTATGTCTATCCATCATTTTTTTCATTTATAAAGCCATTCATCCATCCCTTCTTACCAGAGTGGGACCCAGATAGGGAAGAGAGTAGTGTGTTTTGCTGTGTAGGTCCATCATAGATTTCCACCACATCATTAAGAGATGTCTGGAATAACACAAACTGACCAAAGAGCACTGGAGACAAAGGATGGGAGAGAAAGAGAAAGGAAAGAGTTGAATTAACTGAAAATGAATGGTGGTAACTTATTATTCCATGCCGTTGTCTGTGCCTGACCTTCCTTGAAAATTTTAACCTGTAACATCCAAGTTAAATTGTATTAAGGTTTGGTGTCAGCTCCTATTTGAAAGTAGCGACCGGCGCAAAATTAAATATCAAGAAAGTTAACAGTCAAAACACCTCCTAATCCTCTGTCTAACCCCCTGTGCAGTGAGTTTGTCTTCTTGCATCAGTGTTAGGTAGTGTGAGAAACTGCTGCTGATAAATCTGACTCACTTTTACCGACACAGGCCATTAAGACAGGATGTTTTTCTGTGTTTTCTTCATGGTGTTCCTAAGCAATGTGGTAAACAATCAAAACTTTGTCCTTAACTCTTTTCAGTATGTTTTGAGACAAAAAGTCTGCTGTTGTGTTCAGGAACTAAGCCCAAACCTTCCATAAAACAGCCAGAGATTCCTCTGCTAAGCCATGATTTTTACAGTGCAGCTGTAGTGGCAGGTAGCATTAACAGCCCCCCTGGAGGACTGGGGCGCTGATTTGCTCAAACAAGCACAATTCTCTCTGTCTTTGTTGATCACTGTTTCTTCAAATAAATCATAAGTTGCCTTAAGCTACAAATCTGTAGTTGTTTAAAGGGAAATTTGTTTTCAGCACATGGACAAAATGTCCTTTAGGATAAATTAAATTTATTTCAGCTTCAATGAAGCCAGCCCCCTGACTGCAAAAGCACACACATGCATTTATCAGCTCCACATCTCTCCCCACCTCTCTTTCTGGCCCAGAAGGCTGAGGTGTAAAGGATTAAATCAGAGCATTGCCAAGGATATTCAACTATAAGAAGGTCACTGGTCACTTTGTACAAGGCTGTCTCTCTCTGTGGAGTTCTTTTAAAGCATGACCTGAATTTTGCTAAAACATTACACTGACTGACAGAGACGTGTCTGCTTTAACTAAAACCTCACTCCACGTTAAAAAAAGAAGACAAACTTAGCAGGGCATAAGAGAAAATTGTTGAGTTTTGGTTCGGTCTTCAGGTGTGAAAGGGAATCAGACAGTAATACAGCATCATCAAGAAAGAGTTTAGCTCTGCAGGGTTGATGGCTCCAACCTCTTATACTTATAGCCGTGCCATCTTATACATGAGGATGTGTTTAAGGGCGTGCTGCTGAGCGGTCATAAAGAATCAGGAGTTTCTGCCTGTCAGCAGAAATACATAAAAGCTCCCACCATGTATGGATTTTAAGGAAATCAGAGTGATTACGGTTTCCATCATTCCTCGGCATGGTATCGACATACCACAGAGCAGGTGGTGGAGTTCACAGCTGACACTGCTTCAAGACAGCTCAGATTTCAGGCAGGGGAACACACATGCACCAACGTTAATGCCCGTATTCATTAACACATAATGGGAATGGCTCATACTCTCTTGGGCGTCGCAATGGATTTCAGTCATACAGAGACAACAAAGAACAACATAAACACATACGAGAATCACACAAACAGGCCAAACGCACGAAGACACACAGAGATAAATGAACAGAGAAGCAATGCCCCTTGCTGTGTTAACCACATGGCTTGTTGGTAGTGAAATCCCTCTGAGCTTTAGTCACATATGCCTGTTAGATCTGTTTACTTGTACACAGAAGAAACGAGCCTAGTAAAGTTTAAATCAGTCCATGGAGCCTCTGACGAAATGATTGAAATCTTTCACTGTTTATTTTGAAGGCTTTCTCAGCTCCTGACATTAGATGGAGAAAACCTGGGCACTGATTCCCTGCAGAGCTGCCATGCCTCCTGATGAGCAGACTGAGTGGGTGTCCTCAGCCATGTCCTCATGAAACAGGAGGTATGGAGTCTCAACAGAGGAAAACACCAAGTGTTTCCCCACCTGAGGTAAAGACTGAAGAGCCTTTTATAGGAATGAAGAAACGTCATCAGCCATTCAAAAGCCAGTCAAGTGGTTTGATTTCAACTTCTCTGATAATCCTAAAGTTTTGACACCCCAACCTTAAAGCTGCAATTTCCAAATGCAGAGAGAGTCTTATTCAGTAAGTAGGCCAGCTAAATGTTTGCTCTTCTCAGTCAAATTTCTACATTAAGCTGACACTCCAAAAGCCTCTATGCAAATATAATGAGCCTCAGGAAAAATCCCTATTTATTCATTATACCAGAGGGCATAATTGGACATCATATCCACCAATTACTAACTGATGTTAAAGCCAATAATTTAAATGTCAATAAATTATATGAGGACCGGAGAGAAGAAAGACTGATGTAAATTTGTACAATTAAGAGTGTGTCTCAATTTAAAGGCTACAGCCTGCAAAGGACTCAGCCATCATTGAGTCTATTGAGGCAACAAGGTCCAACTTAAATGAGACAGCTTTTTCTCTTCCCTTTTGCACCACCAGCTGGCCCTGACCTTACTACAATATAAAGCACCATCCATAACACAACCTCAACAGCTGCACTGTAACGAGCAACAATTAATCTGCAAATGCAGACCACTGTTCATAGTCGTCATGAATGAGGCAACAAACACTGAAACGTCTTCAAACTAAAAAAGTCTTTGTAATTTTCAAAGCTATGGGCTAAATCTTACAATTTGCGATTGGAATTTTCAGTACTGTGTGGTGTTTATTGTCACTTTTCATGATTTACTTTTGTGGACTTCCGGTTCCCGGCTTCCGGTGTCCGTGTTTAGTTGACACTGCTTTCTCCTGAGGCTGACCCATCCCCCACAGCACTGAGGAGAGTATCACACCTGCAGTGAGTTTGCTCATCAAGACCCCCTTCAAGAGGCTGCACCAAACTCTCCTTAGTGCCAGAGTTTTGCTGACTACTCACCAGTAGTAAACCTCCAGCGCTCGGCTCCTTCACACACGAGCAATTTTGTATATTTCCAGTGCTTACTTTTTGAAAACTGTTTCTAACGTGTCCTCCCTCCTTTTCAGTGCCTCCCTCACCGCTCACCTGCAGCTCGACTATAGCACTCTCTCCCACGGAGACTCTCACTCCCTGGACCTCTGGATTTTCCCTTTCCCTGCACAATAAAACTCTTAAAACTTCATCCACCTCTGCATTTGGGTTCAACCTTCCACCACACATCACATACGGATTGTTTTCATTTGATCAAATTTTCTCCCTCCACTTTGTTGTATTTTGTTTCTTTTACTTGCTCTTAATTTTGTGCTGCATGCCACTTTGGAATTGTAATATGATTTTAAATAGGGGTTTACAAAAGTAAGGAAAAAAGCTGTGCAGTGAATATCATATAAAATCAGAACCCCCCCCCCACCCTTCAGTGAATGTGTGCTAAAACAAGCCATTCTTAGATTTTCCCCTCATGATCTCGTCTGGGGCGTTAGCCCCATAGATATCTATAGTAATGGCTAGATGTCTTCCAGCGGAGTTTCTAACGTCATCACCGGCGGCCATCTTAACACAGGCATGCTCTCTGGCGGAATCTGTGGTACCTGAGGGAAGGTGAGTGATCTGCACAAACGTAAATACTCTTATCTCGCTGAAATCTTGACGGATTTACAAACGGTTTGGTTTCTTACAAACGTTATTAATGAGCTACAATTCTGGATATTTGAACATGTTAAAATTGCAGCTTTTCTCTTCAAAAAACGACTTAATCATGCAGCATAGTTGTGTAAGGCTGAGACCACCAGATTTAACTTGTTAAAAAAGTTTGTTAAAGACATCTCACATTATGATTCCTACAGGAAATTGCTGAGTGAAGATGCCAGACTTTTGTGCAACCTACGGATGCTCTAATCGCCGTGGTGTTGAAACCAGAGCATGTGGGATCACCTTTCACCTTTAAGATATTACAATACTATGACAATATTTAGGATAATTGTTAGTTACTTAGTGGAAGTATGTACAATACAGGTCCCGTTACAAAGGAACAGCGGGGCTGACATAAAAGTATTGCAAGATTGTTGTTGACACAAGGCATTTTAGAATATGTTTGTTTACACAATCACTGAATGTTTCTTTTGGACACCGTTTTATCACTATTTTAATGTGGTTATTCTTAAAGTACATACAAACATACATACAATTTCTCCAGAATTTTGATATCATTTATATATCATGTAATAAATATTATTTATTGTTATTGATTTCACTGTGTTTTTTGGGTCATTTCTTATCTCTGTCCTCCATGTGTATACCTCCACAGTAGTCTAGTTCTCTCTAGAGGGTGGGGATTTCGACATGCAGCATTTCTTGATGTATATTTGTAAAGGGAAATCTTGTACCTATTTTTTATTGCAAACAAATGTCACATTTATAAAATATTACTAATATAATACATTTTGAATTATTACGTGTTTAAACTAAACACGTAATAATTCAAATTATTTTATAATATTAGTAATATTCCTATTATAAAAGTATACATATATCTCATGTTGCCATTCTGTACGCTGAGTTTTAGTAGCTCATATATTGATTTGACATAAATACCTTGTGTGTGTGTATATTCATTGCGCCTATCTGAAGTCCAATAGGGAAATAAGTAGGTGATCCCAAACTTTTGACCAGAAGTGTAACACAATTATCCATAAGTGCAGTGTTATAACTACACCTCTGACATTTATAACAAACCAAACTGTTTGAAAATCGGTAGAAAATTGAGCAAGTTATGGTTATTCTAAAAGTACATGCACCACTACTACACAATGTTGTAGGTGAGCGAGCTGACTGTGGCAAGATGGCCGGCAGTGCGGACATGCGACTCCATTGGCCGGCAGTGCGGACAAGACATCTAGCCATTACTATAGATATCTATGGTTAGCCCCCCCAAGTTGGTCTTCCCTACTTGGAGGAAAGTTTCACCCTCCTCTCCTGATTAAGCCACATCCATTTTCTGAGAGGGGCAGAGTCAGACAGCTCATTAGCATTTAAAGCTCCAGACACAGAAACAGCTCATTCTGAGCAGGGCTGAACAGAGGGGCTTTTAGACATGCAAAAATCCAATACTGGAATGTTTTTTCAACAACAAGCTTCAAAGGTATGTTTAGGGGACCTCTGAGACTAATATGAACTTGTCTTAAAAGGGAAAATATGTGACCTTTAAATGTATATATAAACCATGCATTCAGTTATTTTCATCAACAACAGCAATATGCAACACTAAGAGAGAATGAAATGTCAATCAAACATCGAGCAACAGCAAGTCAATAGCTATTAGCTGAAAAAATTTTAATAACATGGTGACATTACTCGTTATTAAGCTGAGGCCATGATGCCTAAGGGAATCAAAGACAGTGAATCTTAGTCAATAGACATAGTCTACAAATCCGCCCGGATTAAAAAATTACGTCCATGTTTGTTTAAAAAAACATTAAAGTACGTTTCTCCCTAGTGGGGTGCCTTATAAAATAAGAGAGAAACTTAACAGCTTGTATGCACATCATTCACATTTGTTTATGCATCACAAATCTGTTGTAATTGTGATTTTCAACAGTGTTATTGTATGTTGCATATTTTCCTTATATTGTGCAGGCCTAGTTTGGATATGATTAATTTAATTTGGATAATGACTTGAGATGTGATAGTGTTGAAAACTCCAATCAAAGCGAGCAAGTTGACCTTAAGGCTTGTCAAACTCCAACACTGCAAAGCTAAAGAATGAGCTTGAACCACTTTTCTACATGATTTAAATTATCATATTTAATTAAACGGTAAAACTATTTATCTGTAAAACTGATTTGGGAGACATTAAATGGTAACGTAAGTATGTTACTTGAATTACATATTCCATCAGGTAATACAACAGACTACAGTCATTTATTTATAACATAATACTTCTTAAGCTTTCAAACCACAGATAAAGTGCTACTACATGTTCATAAGAAAGTATGAAAGGAGACTTAGGCTTCCTTTTATGTCCCTCAATTCCCTGCATAGCCTCATTTAATGTGGAGAATCCTTTAAAATATTCATTTTTTATGATATGTCATTTATGCCTGACTAAAGGACCGGATTAAATGTGAAAAGATAAAAACAGTCTCATCTTAAAATGCCACTTCAATAATGAAACCTTGACCTGGAATCAAATAAATGGCCAGAAAGCATCTTTGATCATCTGTAATATCTCTTACAGTTTTTTGGTCATTTATAACACCTAAGGGGTCCTTGAGGGAGCTTCTCAGCCAAAAATCATTTTTAATGTGACTTTTTTTCACTGAGCAGAAGAACAATGAAAGGATACATGTCGAAGAAATTCTTGATCATAGTTTCATTCATCACTGTTGTCTCTCACCCACACTATTATTATTCAATTGTATATAAAATCTTTTTATGTGTGAAGAATGAATTCTTTTGATACAAATATTATTAAGACTTCATCACATCAAATTGATTTGTACAGGCAAAGGATGTATTTCTGTTCAGTTTCTAGTATGGTAACCCTCCATTGAAGATCCTGTTAAAGGCAAGTTCACGTGTGCACTCAGTCTCTGTGAGAGTGTGGATTGACTTACCAAACTCTCTTGGCACAGATATAGAGTAGACACAGGTCTGTCCAGAGGTGTAGTTTCTGGGGAAGTTTGGAGATAAAACAGTTCCTTCTGAGCCTGTAGAACGACTTCCACATGGAGCTAAAGACAAAGGACACACAAGTAGAAAGGCATGTAATCTACAGAGAAAGTAGTTATTTGTTAAACTTGGTCTTAGCTTAATTTTCCTGGTAGTTTATTCCATTTTGTTTTATTTTATATTACCCTGACAACTAGGCAACGCTCGGTTCCATCCTGGTCTGCCATCATCTCCAATACTGCAGGTTAGGGTTGAGTAGCCCTGAAAGAGATGTTACCATGAGAAAAAGCCCAAAAGGTCAACAACCAAACCAATATTTCAAACAAATCAATCAAGTAAGCTTTCTGCTACCCAGATTATTGAACTAAGCCTCATCAATCCAATAATACAGAAGAAGGTCAACCAGTAAAACCAACCATACAACCAACTAATTATCCAGCAAATCAATCAACATCCCACCAACCATCAAACCAACCAAACACTCCTAAATCCAACCAACCAACCAACCAACCAACCAACCAACCAACCAACCCACCCACCCACCCACCACCCAACCAACCAAACACTCCTAAATCTAACCAACCAACCAACCAACCAACCAACCAACCAACCATACAAACCAACCAACCAACCACTCCTGAATCCAACACCAACAAAACAATGGACTGACAGACTGATCTACCTGACTGACCTACGGCCAGCCAACCAACACATAAGAAACTTCTCTACAGATGTTTCTCCATCCATCAAAACATGTCAACCACAAGACCAACAATTAACCAAACATCCATCAATACAGTAAAACAATGTACAAACCACTCATCGCACCAACAAATAAACAAAACAATTGCCATCTAATAAACAAAACATCTGAAAAATATTTCCCCAATCATCCCCCACACATCCCATCAAATCCCACCAACAAACCAACCATAAAGTCCAAGCAGTTAACCAGCAAGTCAATCATTCCTGCAGTCAATTAACCAGCAAATCGTCCATGCAACTATTCAAAAGGACAAACTCTAAAATGAAATGACCAATCCAGGAAATGAACACATGCAGCCATTCCACCAACACATCCTTTCATTTAATTATTTTTTACCTGCAATACATATCCGGCCTCACAGTAGAAGGTAACAGTCGAACCTAGCTTATAATCAGACCCCAACCTGGTCCCGTTCAAAACCACACCTGGGTCGAAGCAGGACTCCCTCAGCTTTGCTGGAGAAAAAGAGAGACAGAGAATGTGTGAATAAGTTAGAGAGAGGATCAGGAAAAGATAAAGCAACATGCACACATAAATAATTAGTCAAATTAATAATAACTAAGTCTCTCACTTTAATCAAATGAGGCAGGCATTACATCGGCCTTTTCAACAGTCTGTTTGACTTAGCCGTCTTTGCCAAAGATAGAGGAAGAACCAGAACTTCATCATCCAGCTTATGAATGGTACATGAACCTTGTAAATTACGGCTTTCGCCCCCCTCCTAAAAGATTAGGGGCCACCATGCATCAACTTTAAGGCTTAATTCCTGAGTCCACATGAAGCCTCTGTTGATTCTTTTGTTCAAGTGAATCAAACTCACCACTCTGACTATTTCAACAGACACTAATTCTACAGGGACTTTGTGGGGAGGGCAATCAGTCTTTTTCATCTTAAAATCAGCATGATGCACACTGTCAGCAGTGTGGGAGCCTAATTGCATTCATTTTGTTTTTGATGTTACAGAATAATTCAGGAGGCTTCTTTGTTCAACGTAAAAATTAAATACTACTGAACATACTGGGCACATCCTGTCATCTTGGGAGACCTTCAGAATAGTTTCAGACTAGTGTAAGTTTGAAAACTAAAAGAATACTTTCCCATTTTACCTTGCTTTTGAATAACAGATAAGACAGAGGAAATCCTCTGATGCTATTAAAAAAGCAAAGGAATATCAAGATTATTCTTCAACTGCTGAAGAAGGCAAAGTAGTTGCTGAAACAAAATAAAAGGGACTACAAAAAAAGTTTTCTGTCTCACAGAGTAAGAAATCAACACTAGTGCTGATGACGCCTTAGGCAATCTTGATACAAGAAAGTCTGAAACTATGTAGGCTAAAAACAGTACAATTTACAGTTTGAGAAGTTGCTCTTAATTCTGGCATATTATTTACCTTTGTATTCCAGGTGAAAGCCAGTGTAAGAAACAGACCCATCACTGCGAAATGCTAAATGCATCGTATTGGAACTGCTCTCAATTCGCTCTGGGAGTTTGCTGTCCTGGAAGCTGCCAATTAGCGGGCTGTTGCTGTCCGGACCATCGTAGATATACAAAAAGTCATAGTTTGGCTCGATATTAAAGCTGGAGATGGATAAAGAAAAACACAAAGAAACAGACAGGAACATCAGAGTTACAGCAGAATCAATAACAGATGTAATTTTACATCTTACTCCTAAAAGCATACATACAAAGATTATTAGAGTGATGTAAACCTATTTTGATTTTAAAAGCAACTGCAGATCTCTCAAATGTAGAAGATGAAAAAAGAAACAGGGAGTTTGATGTTCAAGCCCTTATGCTGTTTTAAAAAAATGCCAAACTTCCCTTGAAGAGCATGTTGTATGTTTTCAAGATCAGAATTAGAAAACAACTTTATTATTCCCCTGGGGGAAATTCTTCTTTGTTTTAAATTTTACCAAAAGAAGGCCCATTCAGCTGATGATGTGTTATTACCCACGCCAATGAAATCGGCAGGGGGTTATGTAAAGGGTTCCGTATCTTTGTTCGTTTGTTTGTTTGTTTGTTTGTATGTGTACAATATAACTCGAGAACGGAAAGTTGTATCTTCACCAAACTTTCAGGGAATATTGGGATAGTGGCAGGGAAAAATCGATTAGATTTTGGTGATGATCTGCGCACCCGTTCGGTTTTTCTTGGACTTCGAAATTTTGAACACTATAGTAATCAATGGGAGCATGAGTTCCTTGGTGGCGCTGCTTAGGTGTGGGTCTGCTGCCTCAGATGGTCATTCTTGTTATTTCTGTCATCAGCCCCCCAAAATCTGAGAAGGTACCACACAGACATTTAGTGTTGTCAAAGGATAAGTTCAAATGACTTCACCGATCATACTGATTTCTTTTCCCAATAGGTCTAAAACGCCTTAACATCTATTTGATTTGAGTCTAATATTTGTGAATGACAGGAGATTGGTGTGGCAACAACAAAAACTAGAATCCTGCATAATCCCAACATGCCTACTCCACATCAAATTTGGATTGACTAAAAATAAAGTGGGTTACCTGATGAAGGCCAAAGATAGGACGTAGTCAGAGTTAACAGCAATGAGCCAATCACAGTCCTTGGAATGAGGGTAGGGATGCGGGTAATTAGGCGACAGTATAAACCCACTAGAGCCGGTAAGGTTTCCTCCGCAGGGTGCTGAGAAGGGAAATCAAGCAAAATTTTATTTAAAATCATATAAAGTCTGACACTAGCACTAAACTGGAGTTTTTTTTCCAAGCTCAACCATGCAGGACAGAATAATAATTTCACTTAAACAATCATAATTTCAATCACTTAATTATTCATATAAGATCTTTTTGTAGCTTCAGAAGTTTTATGGTAGCTAGGTGTGATAATAAAATTATATCGCACTTCAATTGAACTCATCTCTTGTAGAAGTCAGCCATGTCTACAAGTTAGATACTGAGTCCCTATAAACAGCGGTTTTGTATGCACAGCATTTAAAGTTCTTCTGTATAAATATACAGACAATGGACTTTTCACCTATGCAGACAGGCGGGCTGGGCTGCCAGTAGTATCTGTTATCCACTTGTATACAGGTGATTTTGTCGTCTCCCTGGAGCTCGTATCCTGGGTCACACTGAAAGGACACTGAATCCCCCGGCTCACGGCCATCTCCACTACGGCTGCCATTCATCGGTACACCCGGGTCCCTGCAGGCTGTGGCTACTGAGCCTGGACAGAAAGAGACAAAAAAAGGACAAGACAGAAGAAAAGGGAACAGGAGAAACAGAGGAAAGCAGTTATAAAAATCTGAGTCACACTGGAGATCTATCGCTATCGAGCTTATGCATAAACTCAGCGCATTAAGTCATTACCAATTAAAAACGTTTACCATTTTGTTTTGTAAAGTAGCTGTTGAGATCATTTTTGGTTATTCAAATGCAGTTTTCAAATAGAGCAATTATGCTGATTAGATTCTCAATTATGTTAAATGCTAATATTCTGATTTTTTGTGAAGTGAATATCCACTAGGCAAAAGCAGCATGTCCTCTTTGACACCCTATGAACCCTGGAACAGTCTTGCACATAAAAAAAAAAAAATAAAAAATAATAATCCTCTAAGTATGCATTCTTGGCTTTACTTACTAGAGAACTGGATTGCAAATCCTGACTTGCTGATGTAAAAATCTGTCTCAAACTGAACAGTAACAGTGTTCAGCGTTGAGTGGATTCCCTCTGGAAGCAAAGACCCACTCAGCTCTGCCAAAGACATCTCATTCTCAGGTGGTCCGTCCCACACTTTCAGCATGTCGTGACTGGCTTCCGTGTCAAAGGATAGGAACTGGAGACTGTTCGATGGGAGAAAGAATACAGTTATCAACAGCTAACACAGAATACCTTTCTTTATTTATATTTAGTTAGGTTAATTAGTTTAACATTTAAAATTTATGATTAAATACATAGATGGACAGTTAAGAACAACATTTATGTTTGTTTTATTGTTGTCACCAAAAATCCTTTAATTGGTTTTTCATTTTTTGCTACAGAAAGATTTGTTAATTGCCTTCGTACCTCACAATGTTTCCTGAGTCTACCTCTATGGTCCATGTGCAGCGTAGATTATTGTCATAAGGAAACGGATATCCAGGGGAGAGAATCCTTCCTGAAGACTCCCCCTTAAAACGACCTCCACACTCAGCTACAGGAATCAAACACAAAGGTAAAAAGCCATTTAAGACCATCTATACATAACAGCATGTTAAGAAACAGATAAACCTTGACTTCATCTGTATTTGACTGATTAACAAGCTTCACAAATATTAAAAATACAAGCAATGCAGCCAAATAGTTGGGCAATGTAGTAGATGTATGACATGCCAAGCGGTTATCTAATGTTTATCAAGGCAATCAGATCCTCTTGGTGCACCTCAGCAGTCCCTAACAAGTGATTAAATGATCACCACAGAGACAAACGGATTAAGAAAGGAGTTAACTCTCAGTGTCCCTCTGTCTTTCTGGCTACTTTAGAGAAAGAAGAGAAACTGAGAAAGAAGAGACAAACTGCTGATCCTGCAGTCATCCCTAAAGAAACCTCCAAACATTATATAACAGAAAAATTACTCTCCCTTCTCTCTTTGTCTCTCTCAGTTATATATTTTCACAATCTCCATCCCCTCCTTCCCCATGCTCCTCCTCCCTCAGGCTCCACTCGCTTCATCACTGGAATATATTATCTGAAGTATTAGGAGCAATATTAAGAGTTGGGGAGGGGAAAAGAAGGAAAAGAGGCAAAAAGGAGAGAACTTAAGGGGTAAGAGAAGGAAACACTACAAGTAATAATAAGAAGTAATATAATATTAAGACTGGAGGTTAGCTGAGGTCACCATGTGTCACTGCTAAAATATAAAGTCAGAGAATATCAGCGGCCCATTTTATGAGGCTTTCATTATTGATACTGAGAAGGAGAGAAGCTTATTAAGCTGAATTCAAAATCAGAAAGTTCAGAGGCAGAACATCGGGAAGAAAAGGTCCTTAAACATTGGGCTTGCTGTTATGCTTATATCTTCCATCTGGGGCACAGCTGCAGCAGCCACTGTGTGCGTCACCCTGGCTGGGCTTTCATTTGTTTGGGTTTAATTAAAGAAAATCAGTCAAGCACATACCTACGGCGAGGGACTGTGCACGCCTCCAAATAATCCCCCAAAACTATTCAAATCAAGTATTTTGGATAAAACACATATGAATATGTAAGTGTGAGAGTGTTTGTATAAATGTGAGTTCAGGAGCTCTGATACTGCAAAGGCAGGGGAAGGAGATTATTGACTTGTTGACATCAATATTCAGAGCTGTGGTTTGCTTTTCCCCATCACTTTCAAGCCATGAAAAATGAATTAAGAAGGCAATGATGTTTTAATGGCATATTTAGAAATCGGTCAATACTCAAAAGGGAGTTGCTTCCCAGTAGGTTTTATTGTTTCCCTAAAATTGACCCTGATTTGATACAGTGGTCTGACAGAACTAAATCGATTAAAATGTGTTTATGAAACAATTCCTGCAAACAGGTTTGCCACTTAGGCCTTTTGTAGAGCGAGAATATAGCATAAATAGAGCTGGTTAAAACAATTCAAGAGACAAATATCATAAATGAGATGGGAACTGTGTATGTTTGCACATGTGAGGAAATGTCTGAGAACAAAGCAGTCTCAAAGTACAGAGTGCAAATCAGCCAGTGAAGAAGAGGAAATGGATCAATTAGGGAGAAGAAGTCCAGGTGGTAAACTCGCCTGGATAAATAGACTTTTTATTGAGATTTCAGAAGCAGCGCAGTGTGTGATCTCATGGAAATCAAAAAGGCGATTCCATGGGAAATTGGCCTCCAGCTGCTTTCTTTGCAGATTATTGAATGAATGTCCTGTAAGAAGAGTCTTTGCATACAGCAGCTAGGGACTATTTACCGTATTGTAGAGTGGGACCCAGTGCAGTAATGTGTGCTTCTTGTAAAAGGCAGAAGTGCAAACTGAGTTGTGGGTAAATTAGATAGACCTGCTTAAGAGAGGTGGTATGTGGAGAGAAGAAAAAGTCTAATTATGTTAATATTTATTCAGTGAATTTATCCTGCTCCTGACTCTAGCCTAGAGAGATATGAAGAGAAAAACAACTCTGTTTGAAAACGCTGCCAATACCTTTGACAGTTCTGGGTTAACTGTACAGCTATTCAATAAATACATTTATTAATGTCTGCAGAAGTGTTATTGACCCTGCATACCACTGCAGGAATACCAGAGAGTCAATGCAATGACTAACCCTCCAAACCTTTCCCTCTGATAATAACTAAAGAGCACTTTTCAAGGTCCTGCTGTTGGTACATGCCTTTTGTATGTATTTATGTGTGCTTATATGTTTGTGAATTAATGCTTTATGCAGCCAGAAACATACCGATACAAGACGGCAGGGGGTTATCCCAGGCTCTCCTTTCTCCTGTCATACACTTCAACGTAGAGGCACCATGCAGAGTGTATCCAGGTTCACATCTGTAAGTGATGCTGCTACCAGAGAAATGACCTTGGTCGTTGACCTTGAAGCCAAACTGAGGAACACCTGGGTCTTCACAATGAGACAACTCAAAACCTAGAGAGAGAAGTAGAAAGAGAATGACTTTCTTCTATGTGCACCTTTCTAAATACTTGTATAGGGAGAGGCAAAGATTTACTAGAGGGGGCAAAGTCAGTGTTGTTTGGATGCAAAGCAATACTCCAATCAGGCATTCTGTTTATGAGCTTGCTGAGATCACACATCTTTCTAAACTCTCACTGTATTCAATACAAACTCAGGAAAAGATACATGAGCCATCCTAATATTAGGAGAGATACCAGGGGATGTATACACCTTATCCAATTTAATTATTTCACCATTTGTAAGCTCGGTTTCCATGGTAATCTTCAGAATATTCTATTTATTCATGTGCACATTTTTGAGAGGAGGATATGGGAGGGTTATATAAATAGCTTATCCCTGTAAGACCTTAACCAGGATTTGATCAGTGGTATTACCTAAAAAATGAGGTGTGCACAGATTTGAGTTATCTCCTGAAACACTGCAGAAGGTGCGAATCTCAATCCCTAACAAATGGTCATTTGCAGAGCTGATGCTTTACCATCTGGTAATGTGATCATATCTACCATCCTCCAGCCGTCTGGTACAAGTGGTTGTTGTCTGATATTGTATCTCAGACATGTATAAATCCTCACTCATTATTCACTGAATCACACCTCTAGTTTTAATAGATTCCAGCCTTTATATCAAAGTCCTCTATAAACGTAGTATTCAGTAGTCTTTCATTCTGACACGAAGAAAACTCTTTTTGAATGTACAGCAAATTTCTATTTGCATCCGTATGAAAAGACTCAAGTGCAGAGGAGTAGGTAAGAAATTCTAAACCCACTTTCACCCAGCAGAGACAGTACATCTTGAAAGCGCTATGCAAATCACTGCATTACTCCATTTGCACTATTACATTTTCTAATTCCATCTCTGTATCTAAGAGGCGATGCCAAACGTGGGTGTGCGTTTGTGAACCACAGAAGCACCTTTAACATCTGATCCTACACTGATATCTGAGCTCTCTGAATGCTTTGTTAATCAAATGTGACGGGCCTCTTGTGGTGGTGTCTGTGGTGGAATTCACAATCAGCTCTGTAATGGTTTCTCAAATGAAACTTAGATTGATTAAGCAAGTGTGTTACACTTGTCAGGAATTAGTGCAGCTGTCATGTGGAGTTAAACTGCTGATCTGACGTGACTCCCATAATGACTAGTTTTAGCGCTCTCATTGCAGTCTATTTTTTGCCTTAGTTAACAATAACAGGTAATGTACGGCACATTTATAGCATGTCATAATATAAAACCTTCTGCAAGAATGTGTTGTGCTTTGTAATGTGAACGATCTGTGCTGTTGTTAAACAAATATGTTTAAAATCTAACAGTTACATACACAGCATGCTTATCTTGTATTCATACATGTGAAGAGGACATTTTATTATGTAACTAAACCTTTACTTGTTACAGAATCTATCCAAGAAAAAAAGGTCATGAAGAAACTGTTTCTCTAGGACTGTATGGTGGATTAGATTTCTTCTATACACTTTCAGGTTTTGTTTTGGTAAATTTGCAGACTTCTGAATACTTACTTGAGTAGACCAGTTTGAATCCTTCCCCTGTACCTTCCTCATCACTGTAAAATTCCAGCCAGAGGTGGTTTGAAGTGGAGATCAGCGTCAGGCCTAACATGGATGATCCCGTAAATGCTCCAAGGACATGCGCTGTGTTGTCTTTACCGTCATAAATCTGAAACCACAGCAGAATAACTCACTTGAGGTTCAAAAACATACCTATGACCAACTAACACCGATGGAGGCTAGTCTCTAGTGGGTCATAATTCTGTCCGCTTGGACAGCTTTTAAATGCAGATGTTAGGAAAGGGAAATGAGAAATGCATGTATGCTTACTTTGAGAATATCTCCTTGTGCAAGATGAAAGGTTCTAGCAGAGATGTTGATACCTTTTCCAGCCTGAACCTAGAGAAAACATGAAATCAGGGTTGCATTTATTCACTGAAAAACATGTGTCCATAAATGTTTGAAGATGGTAATCACCTTCACCTGGGAAATCATGATTTCTTATTGTTTGTTTGCATGTTTCGACAAGATTCCCTGCCTGAGGTCTGCAATCTTTATGTGGTGTTTATCATATTAAATAAGGTTGCTCATATTTTTACCTGGATGCTGTAGATGCACTCGTGATTGTTGTCGTAGTTCATTGGATAGTTTGGAGAGAGAAGGATGCCTTCATTGTTTATCACTGAAGACCCACACTCAGCTGAGGGCAAATGCAGAAAAAGACGATAAAAAACTGCTTTTACATTCAAATATTGTAACTCTAGTTTTCACCCCATCTAAAAACAGTTTTAAAGTTTAATCTGAAGTGATAAAATCATAGAAAACAAGTACAGTACTCTGAGAAGGCCTTTTCACCAAAGAAGATGATGCTTTCTTTATTCCTGTATAAAACCTGGAAAGTGCGCTTGTGTGCACATGAGTATGTGCACGTGTAATTTAATAGACCTCTTACACATCTGTGTGGTTGGCCGTCTACTTCTTTTAAGGGGAAAAAGCAGGTAGTAAAACTCAGGAACTAATTTACCTAAAGATAACCTCTCTGTACCTCTCACACATGCCTCCAATCTACAGTACCACCTCCCATTTCTCCCTATTTTGCCTCCTTCCCTTCCTCTCTTTCTGTGTCTCTACTGGTGTAATAGTCATATTACAGCTGTCATATCGTCAATAAATCAAGCTGCTACAGTTTCCATTTAGAAAATTACCTCGGCACCCTCTCTCACTTTAATCTTTAACTCTCTCGCTCTTGTTCACGCTCTTTCCCTCTGTGTCCCGCTCTATGAATAGAGCTTCCTTCACCCTACTCTACTTCAATCAACCTTCCTCTTCCGCTTCTTCCCTTCTCCTACAATACTGCCTTGTTTATATTTTGTGGCTCTTTTATTTCGTGCTTGTGCCTGCTTTTCGTAAGCTAATGTGTTAAATAAAAGCTTGTGTCCAGAAATAATAGCCAGAAAATCCTATTTATTTTGATCAGGGCACTGCTTTATGAAAACAGTATGCTTGACCTATTATGAAGGTAAAGAAAACCTAATTTGGAAGAACAAACGCAAACCCTCAAAGCAGTACTTTTATCCACTGAAATACACATAAAAGACATTGAAAAAATAAACAAAAACACAGCTTTGGCTTAGAGCATCTTTTATGATTATTTTACTCTATTCCAGTCAACGTGGGATGCTACAAGGTGGAACAAACAAGCAGAAGTTTGCATAGTAGCATAGCTGTTCTTACTGCTTTCCTCCTCTCTTCTTCACTTTATCTTTGCGATGTGCATCTTATCATGCCTCAATGCAACACAACCCAGGAACTAAATATAGCACAACACCTGCACAAAACCCCTACTCCCTCACTTTGCATTACCAGTCTTTGCACGCTGATGACAAAGAGCTAAAGACATAAACACCTGAGCTATAATCCCACAAAGCTAAAAATAAGATTGGAGTGTAAAATATTCTTTTCAGGTACCTAAAATTAATGAAAGTATGTTCTGGATGCTCTCTTTTAGGAGATCTGGATGATAATGTCTGTGTATCATGGCTCTGTGCATTTCTACGCTTCTTTTAGCATTGCTAAAAAAAAACGCTGTGAGGGAGAAACATTTAGTGTCTTCTCTTTTGTTCTTATTATTGTCCTCTATTGATTCTACATCAGAACCCCAATCAGCTCTCATCGTACACATATCTTGTTTACAGAAACCCTGAAGTTATGAGCGTACTGTATTGATCTTCTAGGTTAACTCCACTGGACTTTTTCTAACTATTTTAAAACAGCAGCCTTTCTGTGGTAGTCAGGGGGTGATTTTGAGATTCAGGATAATAACCGGAGAGCTGCTCGCTCAACTCAAACACAGGGAAAATAAAAAACGGCTCTGAGACAGAAACCTATGACTCATGGGTACCATTTTCTATGAGTTTTTAGACATTATAGCCTCTTATATTTTGATTTATTCAGACAAACTCAACCTTGTTTTTCTCAGTGTTGACCAAATGCCCACATATGTGTTTAAGGAGTATTGTTGCATGTACTCTATGTAAAGTCAATGTATTTGGAAGTAGGTCCTTTTCTTTGTATGAAGAACTCTCTTCAACTAGTGCTAGAGCTTTGGAATAAACATTCTCCATCCAGTATGCAACCCTTTATTTTCAATTTGTCCTTATGGTTAATGGAGCAGCTGCTCGCTCTCTGATTTGAGTGAAATTCTACTTCTGCTTCATGTTGTACTTTATGCATGTTTTGTTTGTTATTCACATAGACAAGGAGCTGTTTGAGTCATGGTTATGGATGAGAGTTTAATGTGGTACAAGACACTATGGAGGATCTTACTTTACAGTACATTGAAAACAAGTCCAGCCCTTTCACCATCAAAAGAACAAACTTAGCATAAATAGACTTTTCTTCTCCAGTTATTTAAGCAGACAGACAGAGAGAACATGGTATGAATATTACAAAATAAACCTTTCATAAGCAGCCATTTATCCCAGTTATTAGTTGTCTGTTGCTTATTGTTTTGACCGGGGATGCATAATTTAGTGAAAAGTTTTAACCAAGGCTGTTTGAGTACAGAGGATTTAAGAGTGGCAAATTTATTGAAAAAGTATTCAGTGCAACTTTGTTTTATCACAGCGACAGACTAGATCTCCTGTAAGATAATAAATATATTTAAAATTGTAGCTAAACATCTGACATGGAGAATATAAATGTCTGGTACACCCTGGTACTTCACTTTATTTAAAAATGGCCATTTAGAAAAAGCAATTTCTCAGATCTTTTGTAGAGAATATTTATATCTTTTTAATACTGTACTCTCTGTGGCATTGCCAAACCTTTGGGAGCACCCAAGAGCATGATAGATGGGTCATATTATTATAATGTCCTTGGTTGCACAGCCCAAATTAAAATTTATAACAAAAAATTATTTAAAAAGGTGTTACAGAATTGTGAGCAGGCCAATACCTTCTGCCCACTAGTGACTCACCTCCAAGAAATATCACTGACATTTATTGTTACTTCAGTAACTAAAATTTGGCTTGTACAAATGTGGCTTTTACACAGATTACTGTCTACAGAGCTCCTATTCAGTTTGGGAGCCAGTGTTTCTTCCTGATTTAATTCAGTGTTTTCACACAGCTCAAAAACAATCTGAGAGATAATCAAGGACAGAGAAGGATTAAACCTGAGATTTTTTTTCCAAGGGGAAAGCAGCAGCATAATACGACCTCCTTTTCTGTTTTCAACATCCAAAGATGCTTTTGCCTTCTATCATTCCATTTTTTTTGTGTTGTGCAAACACCTCTTCTTTAAGAGCGTGCAAACTTGGCCTTGTGAGTCTGAAATGAAGCTGTTGAGGTTTGAAAAAGGATAAATATTCATCACCTGTTTTTGTCAGTCTTTTAAATGTCACAATGTTGCAAATGTTTCTGTATTAAAAAGGACTTCAAGTCATTTGCAGCAAGGATGTTGGCATATTTTCTAGCAACCATAAACTACCGTGAAATGTTACATAAATCGAATCTTTTGAGCACAGTTTTGCACTACTTTAACAGGCACATGCTCTCAATAAAGGCAGAAGTATTACAACAGCATTACGTACCAACACATCTTGGTAAAGGTGCGCTCCACATTCTCCTCCCTCCACCCAGACAGATTAACTCAGGCGCCCCCTCTAGGCGGTACCCAATATTGCACGAAAAAGACAGCGTGTCTCCGACACCAAAACTGTAGCCATTTCTCCTACCAAACCGAGGCATTCCTGGGTCCTCACATGGCTCCAAAGTGTATTCTGCAAAAAATGCATTAAAAGTAAATTAATAAACAACCATAAATAAAGATTTAATAATAAAACAATGGAGAGTTGGGGAATCAGGGCCTTTATCCACAAACATCTCAGAATCCTTTCAGAGAGCTCCTGACTATAAAAACAAAAGGGACAAAAACTCTTACCTTAACTAGTATGACACAATTTTTCACAAGTTTTGTTTGGATGATTTAAACAAAAAAGAAAAAGTTAATTTAATCATAGAATATATTTAGAAATAGTGTAATCATGAACCATAATTTATAAAATGGACAACCATTTTGAATAAATTGTAAGCAAAACTTTTAAAGCACAAAACCTAAAAGTAAAAAAACATATGCCCACTTGTTTAAAAGCCTCTTCACAATACTTCTATCATCATGTGAAAAACCTTTCATCAGATGCAAATTCTGATTTTAACACTTTTAGAGGGACTGACAATGTAGCTTACTTTGCATTCAAGGAAGTCCAAAATGGACTGAAATGTTCGAATGCATATTTTTCTCTGTCCAGCCCACTATGATTCAACAAGAATAGTCTTCATTCAGTGTTTGGAAAACATTTCTACATTTTCACCTGTGGTTGAAAAACTCTAAAGCCTCTTAAGTCTTCCTTGCTACCCCTAACTATTTTGAACCTTAGCAGCTCTCTTAAAGGCTATGATGCTTCAATCTTTACAAGGATCTAAAGAGGAATATCAGAATTTGCTCAATTGTGACCATTTTTGTTAAATTTCAACACTAGGTCTAACTCTTTATACAAAGGAAGCTTTGTAAATTTGGATCCTGGACGTTTTTAATGCAAAGACTAACAAGCACTGATCATCTTTCTCACAGTTAAATCAGCAAAAGCGTGGTGAGCCATCTCATGACATGGAAATATTCTTTTTATAAAATATGTTAATTTTCTTTTTTTTTAAAGTAACTCTTAATTTTGCTGAGTGTTGCATATGTGGCATCAGAGTAAGTGAGAGGTGCTGAAATTAAATTAAAGTGCCCTCTACTAATGGTGTTAAATCAACAGATCAATACCCATCACTCTTAAAGTCTGGGAAAATCTACTCTTATACATATATTATATAAAAGACAGGACCATTAAAAGCAAACTGAATGATGCAAGCATCTTATGGCTCCAATATCCTTATTCATCTCATAAGAAACAACTCAATATTAACAGAACTAATAGTGATAAATGCTCAGCTGCAGTCCATTTTAATGCAATTATTATCTCTGTATTTGGTCTTACATAATTGTGGTAATTAGAACAAAAGTTGAATCAGATTTCCCTCCACTGTGTCCCAAAATGCACTTGTTGAATTTGTGCTCAGCTCAGCAGGATATTTATCATCCATGTGCTAAGACTGAGGATGTGATGTGTGTTTCAGAGTGTGCTGCCGGATGACACAGCCTGTTGAGCATGTTGAGATTGGCAAGTCACATCTCTGGTGACACCTCCCATGTGTTACATACTGAGTATCAGCTTATGCCATCTGGGACGCAATAAAACGTCCTTCAGTGGAGACTCAGATTGAAGTGCTGCTTTATTCCAGAGTCATTCAGAGAGCGCTGAAAGCATGGCAGAGAGTCTTGATTTATGAGGCACAGATGTATCCTTGGACTGTGTCATAATCCCAACCCTCAACCTTTCCTGCTCTTGGATGATGCTGCTGGTTAAGCAACATAATGTAACACACAGGAGCACATCTCTCTTTTTCTCGTGTTGTTTAATGGTGGATTACAGCCTGTTTAATGTTGTGTAACCTCACTCCTGTGTGAAGTTTTTTATTTCCTGAGGTATTTGCAAGGTTTATAGGTAGTCATAAACACCAGTAGTTTTAATATCTGTTAGATATACATTGAGCTTAGTTCTCACTTAACAGGGTTAACAAGTTTGTGCCATCATAGAGCACAAATTGAATAACAAAGTCCTAGTTATCAAACACGATAACACAGATCTCTACTGACATGGGGAAATTAAGACCAAATTATTAAATTTATAAACCAAGGCAACACCACTGATGAAAACTATGATAATCTAGACTACATGTAGCATGTAGCAAGGGAAGGATGTGACTTATCCCCTTCTCTTCACATCACTACCTCTTTCAGTTCCTCACAGGGAGGAGCTCAGACATGAAAAAACGATGAGAGTGAGGGATACAAGGGGACACAACAATGAACTGGAATAGGCTCACTGTGTGTCCCACCCTGCTTGTCTCCACTGTGTCGTTAGCCACATGTCTTGATTACCCCATGGTTAATTAAGTCACTGGCTATATCCCAAACTCCACGCTGAACTTGGAGGCCCATTTCTGGTGAGTATGTGACTGCTTTGTGCTGTCCCATACTTAAATCATCATGTGACTGGGCCCTGGTGTGGACTTCTTCAACAGCAAATTATGCAATTTGCTGCATACTTGCCTGTGGGACTTAACCCAGAGTTTATTACAAACTTTGTGATATGAAGGACATGGTCATCTTCTAACCTTTTCCATGTCTATGTGAACTCCTCTTGTGGCTTTTCTGTGCATTTTTCAATCAGACCTTGTTTGATTTGGAATTTTTTTGACTTTGAAATAAGAACCTTTTATGTTTTGCCTTACTGACTTTTACTTAACTAATAATTCTGGTTCTAAAAATGGTTCCTCTATATTTTCTTAAGTTGCAAAACTGTGACACCATCTACATATTTTTTAAAGCCAACAAAATGATGTCAAAGGCTCCACATACAGCAGGTTTGTAACTCAAACCATACGCCTTTCTAAGACTCTCAAGTTCAAATCAGGCCGAAGATTTGTGATGCGCCAAAACCGTTTAAAAACATCAGTTGCAATGATCGCAGACGTCTGAACCATGCTGTTGAGGCTTGAATCAAGCTGTCTGATGATGTTGCCTGTAGTTCAGCTAGTCAAGTCTCAGACAGCTGATTGCAGGACGTTGCAAGCAGTTTCAAGTAGAATATTTATGTTCATGCTGTGAATTTAGGAAATGATTACACCTGTTTAAAAAAAGACTTTTCACACTGAAACTTCAGCCAGTAAACACTCCTGTCTCCTCCATCAGCTGTTCATGTAAGCAGGATGTGCGGCACCATATGAGCTAATACATAGGTAAGCCAAGGCTGCAGGAGCTAAATTTGTCCCTGGAAAGTTCATTATTCTCAGCAGATATCTTCATTATAACAACACTGGGCTAGCTTTATGTGTTATAAGTTTTGTAAGATTGCTCTGCTATGTTACAAAGGTGAGGAAAAGGGGGATTAAGTGATAGATCACTCTCAGGCAGTCATATATAATATAAATGTTATGTGTTATCATGATGACAAAAACACAAGAAAAAACAGTGAATTTGCATTACTGTCCTTATTGTAGCGACATAATTATTGTGCAGCTACTTCAGTTATAAATCTCTTTAAATTAAGTGACTGTGAGGGTAGTTGCTATGGAAACGATGCATCATCTCTAGTTGCAGCAATGTAAAATGGTTGGGTTTAAGACGTCACAGAGAGTGCCTTCACAAGAAGCTGCAAGTTTCAACCCTTCTCGTCACAAATCTTTGGTCTGAACTGTATTTTTGGTGTTCCACAAGGCTGTGTTTTGGGTACTGCTTTGTTTTCTTTGTAAGACTGACCATATAATGTGTAAATATATACTTGCCAAATAATGACTTGGTTCATTTCAATAATTTAAAGGTAGATCATTACAAGGACCATGAAAATGTTCCTGTTGTTCCACACTTAGCGTTGTCTCTGAGGTGAAGAAAAAAATCCTTTCTTAAATGATCCATTTTCAAATCCTTTTGGGCATATCATTTTAAGCTCTACAAGGTCAGTCAGCCTCCTACATTTAAGAGCTGCATAAGCTTTATATTACAAGAAGGTCACTCAGAGCCTCTTATCAGGTCCTGTAGGCTGAACCTTACTGAACTTTTCACTAAAGAAGACTCCTGTTTTAGTGGCTGTTCCTGTTAGACCTTAAGTTTGTGGATTCTATGACAAGTACAAAAATAAATTTTTAGCTTATTTTCTAGAAATAACCTGGTATGGATTTTCTAAAACTTTCTTCCACAGCTTACAGCATTACTCAGTTTTTTTCCTTCAAATATGAGAAGGAAGAAAACAGAGACCTCATGAAGTGACAATGTAAAGTTAGGTAAACATCGTTAAAGGATAGCTGTACATGAAACTTGTAAAGTTAATTACCAGAAAAAGTTATGTTGAAGCCCTCGTATGAAATGGAAAAGTCAGAGATGAATCGTAGCTGGGCTTTGAAGTTGCCATAGAGACCAGCATTGATGTTGCTAGGCAACTCGTTGCCTGTCAGGCGAGCCAGTGGTTGCAGGAAACTCCCGTTCTCCGTAACTAAGAGGTAGTCATGTTGGTCCTCCAGATGAAAAGAATTAAATTGAAACTGGACTCCTAAGGACACGCAGAGAACATGATGAGAGGTCTGCTGTACCACTGCACCGTCAGCAACCACACCACTAATCAGCATTTATAATCTCACTTCATGACATTTTATAAAAGAAATTAAACATGTTAGGTTTCTTCAATTATCTTCATACATTCACTGAGTGGAATATATTAATACATTTCTATTTGTCTTATCACATATGTTACAAAGTACAAAATACTCTAGGAATCCAGTGAAGTGAAAGTCTGTGGTTGTGTTCGAGCAGCAGCTGCATTGCTGTGCGTGAGACTTGTCGCTTCCTATTAAGACGTGGGAATCTGCGTGTGTCTCTTGCCTTTCCCGTGACTGACTTCAACAGTCCAGGTACAGTTGAGAGATGAAGGGTAGCTGTCTGGATAGCCAGGACTAAGGATGGTACCCCAGGGACCTCTCACATCACCGCCACAGAGAGCTGGACAGATTGAGAGAGACAAGGTGGCGAAGAGAGGCAGAGAGAGACAGAGAGGGAGAGAGATGTACAGAGACAGGGGACAGAGCAGGGAGAGGTTAGCATCAGATTGCTGATGGTAAAACAGATAATGTTTCCCTGTGGACTTTTAATATTCTACAGTACACACACAAACACACACAGAAAAATGAAGCCAGAAGGAGACACACAGTCAAAGAGAAAGCAATCCTCAAAAAACTTCTGATGAATAAGGTTGAATACAAAATTCTTCATACTGCTGCAGACATAACTAAGGTAGTACTTCTGCTCTCTCATCTTATATTTTAGTGGTATCTCCTTGTTATTACAGTTTGCTACATATAACATGATTGCTTCTAACCATACTTACTATACTTTTGGTCAGAAAATGAGTAGTAATACAGTAAATGACCACAGTGACCCCTGCATGCACAAAGTGTGGCATGCTCAGCAGACAGAAACATCTCTCACATAATTAGGAGAGCACTCTGGGCTTCTACAGGCCTCCAACAGCACTTCCACATGTAGGATCAGACAGTAGCTGCTGACAGATGGTACATAAATACTTTTATGTATTCTGATTCTGCAGAATGAGCACCTCTTTCCAGTGGAATGAAGAGTAAACTTCAGCTTCTTCTTCTTTTCTAATTAGCTTGAGTTTCAAGATATATAATACCAATTACATCTTTTTAAATGGTGTAGTTAGGAATAACAACTTCCTGTGTTTATCTGCATTACTCAACATGACCAAGTGTTATTTGAAAGTCACTTTGTAAATATATAATTTGAATTTTGATTTGTGTAAAGTAAGTTTGTATTAGTTTAACTTTCATTGCTAGAACAAAGTTTAACTTAGTTGTAGCAATGAAAGGTTCTGCATAAAACAATCAGCTCAAAGCTGATAAATATATATATCCAGCCCAGAGTAACAGATGAATCAAAGGACAAAGGAGTTTAAAAATGGACTTATAAGAGTTTATTGTTATTATGCAAAGCTGTGAGTCATCAAATCGCTTATTTCACTAGCAACAATACATTTTTTTTACATAAGATTGGTTGGAGATTAGAATCCAAATGCAAGATGTTGTTGCTTTGGGATATGCAGTCTCTGAGCTTTGAACTGATTATAAAAAATTGAATACAACTTAAACAAGTTTTCTAGGACATTAACTCTGGGCAACTGCATTGTGTGCAAGTGCTCTAAAGTAGCTTTTTACCCAAAACAAAACTTTTCTTCTGTTGACTCAATCTGATTTTGAAAGATTCAAAGCAGTGACATTAACACCAGTGAGGCAGTGCAAACCTTTCGCACAGACTGCTTAAAACATTTCAACATTTCCCTGTACGGCCTCAGGATGACCTCTGCATACTCTGCTCACTGTTCAGCTGTGCACATTGTTATGCAGTAAAGGGCCAGGTCCGCAGAAAAGCTTGGCGAAATCTGTTGCTCATTCTATGCATACTAATGCATGCATATGTTGCAAGGTGCTTCATTTCTGCTCGCTCCAGTTGGTTCATCTTACAGTTGGCCGACTGGCCTGTCATTTCCTCTTACAATAAACCTATAAAATGCCATAACATTACCTCAAAAGTGCTATGGTGGCAGAGCTCCTGGGACAAGGTCAAAACTGGAAGTTCTGCTAAGGATTTCATGAGCAGGACAATTAAGCAACTTGAGCAGAACAACAGCATCTCCCTGACTACCATTAGCACAGGCGTCTTTAGTGTGGACCGCCACCACAACCACATTAAACGAGCGAGTCAGGCATTAACAATGTGCTCAGACCACAACAGAGCCTCAGTATCTACACTGTAAACCACGCTTACAATATCACCATCCCCCAAAACAAGGATGAGGACTGAAAACACTTCTGCAGCATACAAGTACATAGATAACAAGCAGACATGGGCACCCACACATATTGTAGACACACGGCTCACTCATGCACGAAGGCTCGCATGCTCACGCGCATCAAGTGCATCTATTAATTTTTAATTCTTCTCTACCAGGAAGCCCATAGTGTTGAATGCTGAGCTATGTGGGAAATTTAAAAACTGCATTATATCTTATTCCTTCTCTCTGTCTCATTCTTTTTCTCTCCATGTCTATCTTTCAAATCAGTCTCCTTTAATCTTTCCTTGTTCTCCACCTCTGTCTGTTGGCCGGTCTTATGATTTGTTCTTACTTTCATTTGAATGGAGTAAGATTGAGTCATTCCATCAAAAAGTCAATCTTAGGACTTCAAAAAAGGTGTGAAAAGTAATTTTAATCACACATTGATCCATTTTTCATTCATATAATTGCTTGAAAATATCATCCGCTGGGAAGAACTCTGGTTTATTTCAGCCCTTTTTTACACTGACAAAAAGGATTTTGGTTCAAAATACCTAAGTCTTTAAGAATGTCTATTAATCCAGGATTGATGTTTATCTTCTTCTGCATATTATGAAACGATTTCTACAGCATTTGCCAGGATTAAGTTGGCTGCTTCTGGCTCCATCTAACTTAAATTTACTCTCATTTTCAATCACTGAAACTTTTCTTATCAGCCTCAGCAACAATTAGTATCTATATCAGTATGGATACATAAAAAACAACTTGGTGGCATTCAGGCTGCAAATTCCAGGCTGATCCCTTAACGCTTTTATGCCTGAGTGTCCCCAGAGGAAATTGCTGCTAAGAAAAAGTGCATATCAAATGTGGTTAACAAGCGAATGAGCCAACAAGTCGACCAACAAAGCAACCACAAAACTGATGAATCTCTCTCTCTCCTCCTTCCCCTCTGACATCACAGGAATGAGAGACAGAAAGACCCCTCTACCCCCACCCCATCTCCCCACCATACTCTTGATTTGAAGGGAAAGAGAAAGGAGCAGACAGCCAACACGGTCTCCTTTAGCCCTTCCTGAAACCAGCCTGTGTTCACGGTTCACACAGGAGAGAAAGTGACAGGAGGCACATGGATAAAAGCAGCACACATCCACACACAAATAAAGGCACAAGCACATATATAAGTGCTGACATACAGTGCACACGCACACACAAATGCCCACGGATCTCTAATCTTCTCCTCATATCATCCCCTATCAGCCACAGCAGCCTTTGCAGCAAATTGCCCCAGCGTACACCCAGGTGTGTTCCTGTGTGTTTGTGTGTAGTTCAACCAGTGACTTTGTCACAGAACAACATGTTCCATATGACTCAGCTCCCTACACAGCTCCACTGCTAGTCTTTTAACAACAGCTTGGCCTTTGTTTTTCCAGATAAAGGTTAAAATTAACTGAAAACTCCTATCTAGTTAAAAGGAAAATCATATTGGACAAGTAGGAATTTAATTCTCAAGCAAAATGACCGTAAACTGGGGATGTCAGTGTGCTGTCATAAACAAGACTGCTGGCAGGTTGACCTTGTTCTATGTCATGGTGGCAATGGCGTGTTCTCCACATACAATGTGATCAATGCAGCAATGAAAGGGGAACCTTCAGCGATGATGAAGAGTGAGGGAAACCTCTAAAAACCCTGACATTCATTTTATTTATGAGGGGTAATCTTTTTCATGTTTACCGTCACATGTAGGTAAAGGGTGGCTCCACCAGTGGTTCTTCTCACATACGAGTGGCTCCTCATGGCTCAGCCTGTAGCCAGAATCACAACCAAACGATACAGTGGACCCAATGGAGAAATCCTGCCCATAGCGGATACCATTGACGGGGATGCCAGGGTCCAGGCAGGAGTAGCTGTCCACGGTAACACCTAAAAAAAGAAAAAAAACAAACAAACAAACAAAAAAAGTAGTTTTCTAACAGTGTGAATGCCTGTGAACACTTGAATACATTTGCTGGTAACAATGCAAAACTCAAAGATGCTAGGTGAGAACATGGACGTTTTCCATGTTTGTAGCAGGGTGGAGAAATTAGCATCTGCTACCAGCCAAATGCAGGTATTTTTAAGCAGTGCCAGGAAAATTTGCCCAAACACTAGGACAGGTAAATGAAAGTAAAATCACAGAAGGATTTTATGACAATATTTGGTGTAAAAATTCAGTCCTGGTTTTCTGCTTGTTCCTTCAGATCAGAAACAAGCAGACAAAAGAGCCTCATCTGGGATGGTTTGACTTATAATAATATAAGTAGTTCTGATGCCGGTGTCTTTAAACCAAGGTTTCGGTCAGCTTAAGTCCAAGACAGTTACACTTAATTCCAATATGAGGTTGAAGGAATTGTGCACAAAATATCTAGTTTTTGCACATTTTGACAAAATGCCCCAGAAGCAGTTTACTTAATTGAATAGTCTTGACCCTAACCTACTATGGGATTTAATTATGATATCATACCTCGTTGCATTTTATTGATTGTTAAAATAAAGTGGGTATTAAAAAAATAAGTGGCCGGTAGATTTTTGAATCCACCAGCCACAGTGGCAGGTAGGCAAAAAAGTTATTTTCCAACCCTAGTTTGTAGGTAGTGACTGCATTTCAGGCCACCTCAGAAACAGCTACTAATGTTCTGATGTTACACTTCCTCTTGTTTCTTTACTGATGCTGCAAGTGCAGCTTCAAAGACATTATTTAGCGTGGTATGTATGAATTTCTGTCAGCAAATGCATAAAAATAGTATGTCTGTTTCTTACTTACTTTCATACAGCAGTTTGAAGCCGACATTTGATCTGCTGTTGTCTGTGGTAAACAACAGGTAAAGAAAGTTGCTGCTGCTGAACAGGAATTGGGGCACTTGGGTGCCATTGAAGGAGCCTATCAGAGGAGACAGAAGGTTTGGACCATCATGGATCTCCAGGAAGTCATAACCCAGCTCCGTCTGGAACCTATAAGATAACATTATGGGAAAAACAGAATAGCTATGACCCTTTAAAAAGAATAAAAATTACAATTTCCAAACAATTGGGATGAAGTAAAGCAAAGCTTATGTCTCTGTGTATTGCTGGATCTGTAAGCAGCAACTGTGACCAAAGATTGAAATTAATCATTTAAGCTTATTGCAGTTAATGAATTGCTTTAATGGACCGTTCTCTGTAGAAGCTGCTGCTTTTTCACAGTGCAGATTATGTGTACTGATAACTTAACAGCCAAAAAAATGAAACACTTTTTATGTGTGAGGAGTTCAGTTTATTTTCATTGAGTTCATATGCTGCAGAGAGACAATGTTATAGCACACATTTTGTAAAAAAGGTACTTAACCTGATAGAAAACTACATTTACAAGGTCTTCTAAAGTCTTACTTCCTTCACTAATTCTCAGCTCAGATCACAGACTATATGAACCAGATTACTATCCAGTCTTCCTGATCAATATGCAGCTCCTACTATTGCTTTTGCAGATTTTGAAATGAAGTTTTTATTCTTGTTAAAATTCCACAAATTTAAGTCTTGTAAATCTTTGCTTTTTGGTTAGAAAAATCTGATAAATCTGCACAGTCCTGCCTGTTCAGAGCTGTTAAGAGTTTTACAGAGCACAGAATCAAAGATTTATGCCACCCACCTGTCAAATGTGATTTTGATGGAGCGCCCAGGTTCGGATTCAATCACCCACTCACAGCTCAGGGAGTCTTTGTAGTAACCAGGCCACCCAGGAGACAAAATCACCCCATTTGGGGCGGAGTAGTGGCCCCCACATGGAGCTGGAGAGGGAAAGTAGGCAGAAAGACATGGAGGATACAAAGGACAAAAAGGAATAAAGATGAGGGATGATTCATATCTAGATCATGTAGGCCTAGTCTGAGTCCAAACATGTAGCTTAGGATCCAGATTTACTTGCTTGAAGGAAACACATGCACCTTTTGTTTGATCAATTTTCTCTTTTGACAGCTAATTTGCTGTGACAGTAATCCGGCTAAAGAGGCGTTTTATTCAATATGCGTGATCAGAATTCACCATTAAACAATAGCAGGCCATGATTTTTCACACATACAGGGAAGCATGCCTACTTGACTTGGTTTATAAATTCAAGCCCCAATAAAATTTGGCAACTTGGATAGTGTAGCACAAATGGTCTTGTGTGGATAAAGTGACTGTATAAATGGACTACAAATCAGCAACAGTGTTGCTGGTTTGAACATTAAGCAAATATGTATCAACAGTTTTTACCAACTAAAGGTTGCATTTTTGACCACCATAATAATATTTTAAATCTAAACTCAGTATTTACTCTCCTTTAATTCAATTTTTGCACTCAACTCCTGAAGGAAAATGTTGACTCTTTAACTCTAAACAGTGAAAAAACAGTGAAATAAAATTAGGATGAAATAAGGGAAAAAAATGCTCCCCTATGTCTTTACTGGATACTTACCAATTCTAATAACACTGTCTAGCTGCCAATTATTTTGCATGCTGTGTGCAGAGGGTTAAACAGAGCCTTTCAGTGAAAAGAAGTTACTGCCGCTGGTAAGAATAAAATTGCATGATAATAATAAATAAATACTAATGAATGTACAAAATCTATCAAAAATACTGTTAACAGTAAAGTGAGTTTAAAGAAGGTAATAAAGAGCAGAGAGCTTTTCACAGGCATGTGTAGTTGTCAGCCATTGGGGAAACACATAAACCCTCCCAACATGAGCTTTACATGTGGTGTCACTACATGTTACTACTGTTGTTACTGAAAAAACTCTCCTAAGTAGGACATTATTTCTTGTTTGGTGAAGTAAAAAGTTCAGTGGGGGTACTAAACAGGTAAAAGGAACTCTTAATGTCACAATCTCTTTAGGAGCTGAGCTCCCCTAAAGATCTGATTGTGAGTCAATGACAGGAAAAAGTAGCTGGCTATAATTGCTGGCTGCTGGTACTTGCAGAAAGCCCTGGCTTATCACATATGTGATAGATTTTGGCTAGTTATGTCCTCCTACATGCTCTTTGTTATCTATCCAACACAATACCAAAATATGGATTGTGAAGCTTTAAATCACTGCATGGAAATCACTGGTATACTGACAACAGCTAGGTTAGACTGACCCTGATTAAAACATGTATTAATCTTTAGAACAATTTTGTGACAAATAAACTCATCATATTGGGCCAAGAAAAAATAGTACCTGGAATAATCAATCATCACTCAAACAAAATTGTGAGTTTTTAGCAGCATGTTGATGGTAATCACACAGTTAAATGAGCCTGAAGCTCTACTGTTTCAGTCTTCTTTTAAATCTGAGCCTGTTTGAAGTTAAACTTAGCGTCTGAACTCAATTTGTTCTGGTCCGTACCTGCTGCATTCAAGTGAGAGGATTTTGAAGTAGATATAGACAAACATAAGCTACAAAGGATCTGAAGATATTAAACTACCTGGAGCACAATTAGCGTGGCCTTTCTTTGTACCAAAAGCAGTTCTTACAATAGCAGCGGAGTCAAAAATATCTTAAGCTAATTACACCTGCCGTTGTTGGAGATATATCTTAAGCACTTATACGGTGTTAGATGTTCTGTTTCAGGAGGGATTAACAGGTCAAGTTCTGCTTTTTTTCTCTCTGCTTTTGTACAAGCTGTTAGGAAGACTTTGGACGTTTTGAAAACACAAAAAGAATTTATTCCCAAAGGGTTATATAATTAATGTGACTGTTAAAGGCTGATAAATGAACATTTTGTGGTTTAAATGGATAAAACAAATGTGCATAAACAAACTGTGATAAACAAATCTGATACAACTTTATAATTCAGGTTGTAGGTTATCTCCACTGACCTTTTCTCACATAAAGGCAACTAGAAAAGGTTTTGTTTGTATCCCTAATTAATGCTACAGTGAGTTTATTTTTAGTCTTTAGCTCTCTATATCAGACAGTATAAATAGTTGTCTCCCTGGGTATTTAAGCTAACTGGCCTCCTCTATATATATATTTCCTCTGACAAGCTGACAGCAGGTAATTTCTACCTCCTGGGTCTGTACGCTGAAGTAATGATGATATCTGGGATGACATATTGCTCCCAAGTTAATAGTTTAATCTGGACCATATTTACCTTCACATTTGGGAATGGGCCCACTCCACATGACTTTTCCTCTTTCTAACTGACAAGAGATGGTCTCAGTTCCCTGGGTTTTGATAAAACCGTCCTCACAGACCACAGAGATGGAGCTGCCAAGCTGAAAGCTGTCTCCAAAGCGGCGAGCATTGATGGGAATGCCAGGGTCTGGGCACTCGTTGTGGCCAAAAGCTAGGGGGAAAAGTTACAAGGAGACACGTTTGATGAGACTAGACGCTGCCACAAAAAGACACACACACACACAGGAAAAGTTATCAAGTTATATGAGACCTGCACTTAACAGGCACTTGCAGGCTACATTTTGATCTTCATTTTGATGAAAATCCACAGAACCAATCATATAGATCTATTGCTGCAACGTGACGTCTTTGAGTGTTCACTCCCTGCCAGGAAAGCGTCGATAAATTTCTCCTGTAATCTGTCTCCTATATTTTCAGCTCTGCCTTTCTATATCTTTGCTCATTTCTCATAATATATTTGCCCTGCTTAGGCTGGATCAAAGTGATGTTAACTTCCGATAAAACTCATGTAAGCATGTCTGCTGCAGGATATTATCTGGCTCATCAGATTAAAAGCCTGTAAAGTCCAACCTTAAATGTTGATGTGTGCCAGATGAAGCAATCCGGCTTGATCAGGTGATAAAGAGATTTAAAAATGCAGCATCCGGAAAGTTAAAAAAAAATGATGCACTGAGTCACACTGTGACCAAACACTTCAAGATCTTGGGAGATGTGTCTGTTTGCCATCAGACTCAGTTAGATGTGAGGATCAGTATCTGCTTCCATTTCTGCTCGCCTGGTATAGAGACGTGTTTAGCTTAAATTAGCTCAAACACAGCAGGCAGGGGGCAAACAGTTTGCCACCATCAAATGTGAACAGATATGCCCTCTATCAAATCCAAAACGGTCTGCTTTAGTGTACATGTTGTATCCTGTTGTCTCCAGAACATCTGAAAGTCACCTGAGCGTGGATCAATTCCAATAGTTTGACAACTTTACAATACAGACAAAACGTCTAAAATTAACCTGATCCGAAAACACTACCGTCTCTGTTTCTATTTCCACACAGGTTAAAGAAGTGATGTTTATAAAAGGAAAATTTGCAGGCTTTTTAAAGGATTATTATTTTGCTTTGACAGTATTAGTTTTAATCTTTGTGCTAAATGAAGTTAAACACTTCCTAGACCTCTGTCTGTGCTGGACCTACAGAGATGAAAAGGATATCAATCACATACGACTTTGCATACGACAACAAACAACACAAAGAGTACCTCAAAATGTTCTTGTAATATCTTCCATGCTTTATTATCCTTTTTGTTCTGGTAACCTGAACCTCTATTCCTCGCTGCTGCATGGACACCCCCCCCCCCCAAGACTGAGGTTTTTCTTTGTCTTGTTGACGCCTTCAACTGTGAATTTAAAGCTTGGTGAAAAATGTAACATTTAAACATCCAGTGTTTAAGGGGGGATATGTCTGCTGAATCAAAGTGACTCTTGTGTTGAATACTAAGAATATCATGAGTTATTGTTGATTTTTTTGCCACAGAATGTTTCAATAGAGACAGATGTGTTTCGGTAGAAGGATCCTTGCACTGTATACAATCTCAGGATGAAAACGCTGAAAGTGATGCATAAATTTAGTATTTATATACCTGAGAGACTCTTCTTTATAGCTTCAGGACACAACAATGCCTCAGTATCAGAAACTAATATTTTTTCCTGTAGAACAAAAAATACAACCCCAAATTATCAGCTTCTTTCCATTTCTCATGTTTAAATCCGATTCAGCCCTATGCAGTTTATTGCTTATAACCTAGTGCCACAGCACAGTGAATAAAACTGCTCATTTCAATGTATTTAAATATGAGTGCAAAATGCAGTAAAAGATAGATGACATACTGCTGTATGTGATATTAAATCCTCTTCCTGACATGGAGTGATCAGCCTGGAACTCCAGCCTCAGCGTGTTGGTGTTGGATGTCAAATGGGAGGGACTCTCAGCCCCTGAGAACCTCCCAATGACTATGGCGTCATTTGTCTCCCCATCTTTCACTGTTAGTGAATCATAAGGAGCTTCGAGGTCAAAGTCATTAAAAGCCAGGTGAATTCTGGACCCTGGATCAGATTGGATGAGCCAGATGCAGTTCATGTTGTTCCCGTAGCCTTCGGGGTAATCTGGAGAGAGGACTGTTCCTGAGGGAGCTGTGAAGTTGGACATGCAGGGGACTATGGAAAAAAGAGAGACATATGGATAGATAAAAACAGAAAGGTGGGCGAAAAAAAAATTAAGAAGGAAGAAGAAAGCAAAGCATAGAGAGAAATATTCATTGCCATAGCATCACCCTTCATCATTCGCTCCAAGCCATAATAAACTCTGCACCATCACCGTGGTCAATACAGAGGAATACTAAAGAGATGACAGCAGAGCACATGCCATATCTGTATCCAGCCCCTACAGATGACTTTGATACTCACATATGCATATGGGGATGTTTGCCGACCACTGGTTGTTGTCTTGGCAGGAGATGGTTTTCTCTCCAATCAGCTCGAAGCCAAACTGGCACTCAAACCTCAGGATGCCCCCATTAGAGAAGCTGTCCCCTTCTCTTATCCCATACAGAGGAGTCCCAGGGTCACCACAACTCTCTTTATCGATTTCTGTAAAGACACAGTTTATGAAGGAGACATGTGTGATTATTGCTCCCTCAACCAAGTTTAACTGCCCCCACAGGCTGACTCTTGACCTAGCATGATTAAGTAAATTAGAGATGTCAACAAATATATAGAAACAACTTACTGTGTTTGACAGGAATGCAAAACAATAATGCCTGGACAGAACAAAAACAAACTAAAGCAGCTAAATCTACTGGCATCAAGTTGTACTATACTTAAGGCTATAACATTATTATAATAGAATAGATTTCAAGTAGAAAACAGGAGAAAAGATTAATGAGAGTTATGCGGTCATAACAGTGCTTTGTAATTTCTGAGCATACCAGGCAGCGTTTATTTACCGAGGTGAAATGAAAAAAAACAAAACAAAACATTAAACACGAGCATATAGGGACTTCATACAACATATTTACTGATTGGTGAATGAAACAGGCAGCAGCAGGAATTGATACTGTGATGGAGGGCAGAGCAGGCAGTGATACACGCTGTGCCACTTCAGTACAGACATCCTACATCTTTGTATCGAGTTGAAGATTCCGATTCAGACAACTTTATTTATCCCAAAGGGCAATTCAGTCTTTGCAGTCCTCCCAGACCATAAATACATTCACAACAGTTAACAGCAAACAGGAAATGTCAGAGACAATTTTAAAAAGTCCATACATAGAATGAGATGCTCATTGACATGTCAACCTCCTCATGTGGCCCCTTTAGCCCACAAGGGGCCACCCTGGGTCATTTCTGAGGTATTTAGAGTCCAACTGCTGTGACACAATCAGAAAAGAATTACATTTTCAGTCACTGCTGTGGCCTCTCTACACAGATTGCCAAACGCTGTACAGACCTCCCTCTCTCCCTCATCATATAGATTCATTTATGTACTACTGCTTCTTACCACCTCCCTCTGCTGCATCTTAACTGTCCTACCAATGAGATTTTGGGCGGATGAGAGCTCATCAACCAACCAACCCACCAACCAACTGTAAGGTGTCAGCCCTGTTAAACTGTTAAAAAGCCAGTTGAAAGAAGAGCAAACGCTCAGTTTTCACCAAGAGAAGCTGTTAGTATAGTTCTTTCCTTTTTTTGTTCTAAAGAAATTGTGTCCACTTCTGATAAAACTGCCTCTATAGCTACATCCATGCCAATCTGTTCATTGGCAGCCACTGTTGACGGTCTTGCAGTAAAGCTAAACAATGCCAGTACCTACTGCCTCTACTCCACAAAAGATGCTGATTGGTGCAGTGATTTTCTGACTGGGAATAAATGTTTCGGATTGAGGCTTTGCAAGATGGATCTGCCTGAAAACAGAAATGGAATCTGGCCAGTCCACTAGCTTTGCAAGGTTAGACCACCGATGGATTGCATTTGTAAAGTGGCTTTAAGCTAACTCATTAAATGTCAACTTGCCTCTACATGGTCCCCTTTACAAATACAATGTTTCAAATTAAATTGACAACCTTTTTTCAATTCAATTTTTGCTTTAAATCCAACAACTACACAGACATTTGCCAAGCTTTTTATGTGATTAAATAACATTTGCAGAAATGATATAATGCTTGAATATATACCTCTTTTCTTTAACATGAGCTCTTCCTGTGAATATATCAGGCACCTGGCTTCTTCAGTGCCTGCATAGCTTTAACCAAGTGTGTGGCCACCATTGCAAATCACTGGCCTCACATGCCCAGCGGTCATGTGTCTCTGCTGGGTTCCACTATGTCTCACTACAAGGCCTCATCATCCATTTTAAACAGAAATATTCTGCCAGCTGAACAGAGTATTGCTAGAAGCTGATTGGCCCTTGTTTTGCTGTGTCAGGAGAATTTCCTGAATGCTTCGTTTTCTTTGTTCGTGTAGCCTGGAGCGAGTTTGTATCCGTCTCGTTCTGCATGCCTCCTTCCCCTGAGTTTGCAACTATTCATGACACCTCTTTTTTCACATGACCATAAGGTTAGACATATCCGTCTTTGATCCTATATAAAGGTGCCGCTGTGTCGCCATAATTCTCTTTAAAATTTCATGTGCTGTATTTCTGGAAATGTACCCTACATTTCCCCAGCCGTCCCCCTCCTCTACTCTCCTGCTCTCCTCTCCTATTTTCAGTTTTATTTACACGAGTGGCCCATGGCAGGAAGCAAAGGTGTATGTGCTTTGTGCGTGTGCGCCTTACAGTTAGTATATGCATGTGTATGATTGTGCGTGTGCTTGTGTGCGTGTTTGTGATGTATTGCATTAATTTCCATCATGACATCGTCTTTATGAGGCCCACAGACTCGACCAATCACATCCTGCCTAACACACACAAACTAGTGCACAAATGCACACTACACACACCTAGCAGAAGAATAGAGAACAAATTGCTCTGGAGTGAAGCAGGCATACTGTGGAGCATTCCTATAGTACTACTACTTCTCACCCACGTATCCACAGTGCCTGTCCCATAGCTTCATACAGGCATTTCACTCTCACAAACACACATCTGCACACACGAATAATCCTATTGTAGTCATAACAACAAGGCTGACAGATTCACAAAGGGGATTAGGCTCCTTCGAGTGCGAGTGTGCATATGTGGGTGCTTGTTTGTGTGCAACTTCGATATTCTGTTTGGGGTTGCACATTGAGCCCCATTCCATCATGTTAATACTCCATCATGCTCATACCATATTGTCCATGGGAATAGCGTATATGCACACAAACATGTAAACTCCACACAAGCATACACGTAAAGGAGAGTAAATGGGCTACCTTTAAAGATCTAAGAGAGAGTAGGGCAATAGATTTTGTGCAGATAATGAGATTGGAGAGGGGAAAAAAAGCTTATTGGCTATTTCTCTTTGGTGACCAACGTGAAATCGATTTTACAGCCAGGTTCTAATGGTAACTGAATGCTAAACTATACTTCTATGCAAACCTCCTCTCATAAAAAATTGTCTACAGCAAATTCTGTCTGTTTTTGTGCTTTATACCCCAAACATCCTTACTATCATCTCTAATCAAAAGAACAACACATGAAACACTGCTTTCATAGCTGCAAAAGAAAAGAAAGAATCAAGGGGAAGTGCTCATGTAGACTCAAAAGGGCCCACAGTAGGAGGAAAGCAATTAGAAATCCAGCCTGTCTAATTAGCTCCTGGTTGTGAGGATCTGCAACCTAAAGGGAGTGGCTTGAATTGACTCGTTCACACTGTAGACATCAGCGAGAGCCGTCTGTTGAATGAAAATGATCTCATTTATTATACTCAGAATACAGAGGGGTGTTTTTTTTCTCTATCAGGTTCCAAACCAGGCCACTGAGGAGCTTTTGAGGATTGATTTGATGGGAGATGTGTATGAGAGAGACATCAATTTTCTGCTCTCATTAAAAGTACACAAACTCTGTCTGCCCTTATTACATGAGCTGCACAAAATGCTTTTTTTATACTCTATGGTGTTACTCCCATATACCTACAACTCTCTGCAAAGTGGTCCTCAGGATCATAGATAATAATTGGGCTGTTTTCTTTGATCTGGATACATCTTGGGGCAGAAAGACATCACTCAGTCTGCAGTAAAAACTTCTCAACTACAGGTCCAGACTGTTTGATGACCCTGTAATAGGCTTGTTGTTGTTCCAGTATCATCAGTGAAACTCTGGATGAGCCTGCCCTCACAAACAAACTATGTACACTACAGGAAAAACAACAGGACAACCAAACCCCAGAGAATTTGATGCAATTTTTGTTCCACTTAGATGTTTCTGTCTCTTCCTCTCTCCTACTGAGAACACGCTCTAAATGTTAAATTTAATAACCAAACAAAAGTTACATCAGTCAACATCGCCTCGTTGGAGTACGCTGTGTTTTTCGAAACAAGGCAGTAAAACCAATAAAGTCTTCCAAGATGTTACTTAAGAGAGGTTAAAGCACCGGTTTCCAAATGTTTCTTTTGCATCAAGAGTCTAATGAGCTCCAGACCATCTGGATCTGCCTCTTGATGAGCCTTTCAGATGACTTTATGACCAATGAGGACCAAAACGACCTCTCCTGTATTCTGAGTAAGCATGACACTGTTCACTCTATTTTAGACAGGAAAGCTTAAAGTTTAAAATGGTGATCAGTCAAATCATGAGTTGATATATTTCGTCAAAAAAACTGCACTCTCTTGGTTCACAAATAGGATTCTTATTGTATGGAATATGTTGCTGAAGCTCAATTAGACCTAAGTGACATAAATCATGACACATTTTGAACCATACAGTTTTTCAATCTCAGTTACACCGTTATATAGGCAGTGAAAATTTCGAGTCAATAATTCATAGCTGGAAAATGACACACTAGGAAAAAAAGGATATTAAGGCTCATTAACCCAAAGCTACAATTATTGACTGTAAAATTGAACCACATTTCTGGTTATGTTGTGAATGAATATTTCATGAATTCTTTTTTTCATGGAGGTTCAGCAGCTTTTGAAAATCTGTTTAGTTCAATTTGATAAACACGATCCTGCTCGTGATGTTGACTACAGGAGCAGAACCACTTAGGACCAAGAACAAAACTAGCAAGTACAGGAAATATTTCAGCCAGGACCAGTTTATCAAGAAATACATAGGATTTGTGGTTACAAATATTTCTTTATAAACAGTTGATAATTAGCACTTATGCTGTTATTTATGTTTGGCAGTGTGGCTGTTCTGGGATCCCCCACAAGCCTACGTGTAAAGCATCAAACAGGAACAGCATATGCTGATAAGGAAAGCATAAGACAGGAAGAGAAGCAGAAAAAAACCTCAGAGCAGACATCAGTGACATCAGTGACAACAGAATGATTAATAATTAATAATTAAGTCAGAAGCAGAATGAAGGAGGAGCTGGGGTGGAGGAGGGCTGCAAGAGTAGCTGATATCAATTATGGTAGTAGCATGACTCCATGGTCTGCCTGAACTAATGCTATCTGCTTGATTTGTCATAGCTGTGTACAGAGCAGAGAATCAGCATTCTAAGACAGAATTTTATTTATAAATTTAATGAAAGGCTCTTGCCAGTCATCTTTATTATGTTTGCAAAAGTACTCCATTATGTACGTAACACTCGACTTTCTTATCCTATTCAGTGATTGTGAGTTCACACTTTGAGTGCACATTCAGGCACACACTCAGCTCTCTGAGCACACACAAACACTGATTCATTGAGCTAGGGGTCAAGCAGGCGATAAAAATCCACCTTGACATCTCTCCTTCCAATAAAATACATCCCATATTAAAAACTATAAAGAGCAGATGAAAAATCTGAAGTACAATCTAAAAAGTAAAAAGATGACATTATGACTCAGTGATGGGATCCATGCAAAGGAAGAGAGAAGAAAGAGGAGAAACAGTAGGGATGTATTAAAATTAAAGGAGGAGATTTTTTTCTTCTCCCTTAAAGAGTCTGTGGTATGATCTGTTTGATGTAGTGCTGGCCAATTAATCTAGTTTAAATTTCAATGACAATTTTGACCTCCCACAATCATGAAAACATGATAATTTTGATTAAACAATTACTGTGCCACATACCATGTTACACTCATTTTTTCATATTTGTTTAAATATTTTGGTCAATTAAGAAATTCTTTTGTGTCATTTTTAAATTTCACTGTTTTCATATATTTATGTTTTTTCACTCATTCATTTCCATTTATTGCTTGGTTTTCAAGGTGTTACGACAAGTTCAATAATACAGCTTTAAAATCATGATTATGATTTTGTCTTAATTAAGCATCCTCAGTTTAATGCAAAAGCTTTTGAAAAGAATGACTATATTGAGGCTAACCGCATGCTTTTAGTTAAATCTGATAAGATGTTGTAGCATGCATGAAGCATTCAAGACAAAAAAATGTTTGACACAAGATTGACACGTCTGTAAACTCGACCTGTTTTAAAACTGGCAGTGAAGTAGACGCTTGACGTTTATGCTTCAGTTTGTCGCCTCTGAGCGCTACGTTACATAACACAGGGTGATAGGAGAGAATGATGCACTAAAGAACATGAAGGAATGACTTATCACCCCAGTCATCATCCAAATGGTTCACAGAGAAATGAGATGGAGAACAGAGTGGCTAGGCAAATATTTAGCAGTCACTGTACTGTGTTTTGTATAATTTAAGACGTGCATATTTAAAGCAGGCAGCTTGAATACGGCATCAAACTATTAACTTGAAATTAGGACGGCAATATAAATAGTTTTTGATAAGCAATCCAGACTAAACACAGAAAACAAACCACTGTTCATTTAACAGTTTATTCAATTTGATGAGTAGGCATCTTTACTCGCCACATTCATGGTCAAAGCACGGCTTTAGTGAGCAGCAGCTGAGCGAAGGCAAAATGAGCACCTGTGTCTGTTTAAATTGGCAGGAATAAGCTGTGAGTCCTAAGTGGAACAGAAGGTTTACTCTGTGTGCAGTGCTGAATCCTCCATCAATCCAATTGGCAGCTGCTTCATTTGAATTATAGAAAGCGATGGTGGTGCTCTAAATTCCCACTCTGTGGCCGCTGTCAAAGTTAAAAAGAAAAGATGAGCTGGTGATGGGATACTGCTGAAGCCCCTAAGAGACCTCAGAAACAATCTGAGTAGACTTTGTAACAGAATCACTGATTACAAAGAAAACAAGAGGAGGGGAACTAAAACAGGTTCATTCTGTGTATCGCTGCTTGAACTACACACACATACAAACCTCATTTTTGGCTGAGAATATCTATGACAGTTAAAAACACTTCACTTTAGGGTATGAACTTCATTCAGAAGAATTTTAAGAGCAGGCCCCTATGCACCCACCTATAGAAGAAAATTGAGGACATAATCTTGTCTTTGTGGGTGATTTTTTGAATTGTTATTTAAAAAAAAACAGGATATGCCAACATATGTTCATATATTTTAATGATTTAGGAGGGGGAAAATACTTTATACAATAAGTGTTGTTCAAGTACAAAGGTGTATAAAAAAATAAAAAGGATCCATTTATCTTTCCAGAAAAAAACTCTACATCCTTGAGTTTAATAAGCTATAACTTTATGAGAGACCAAACTCACTAAAGTCCAACATTTCTGAGAAAATACTTAGAATTTATAGTTTAAAAAGGCAGAAATTTGGACCATATACACTGGAAAGTTGTCAAAGTCACTCTAGTAGCCGCCATGCCACTGCTAAAAACTGTTATAAGGGTCTTACTGCAGACAATGTTTTTATAAAGAGTTGCACTGTTTGCACACACAACTTTCCACATACATTAAGCAAAACAGTGACAGGAAACACGACTCTCTAAAAGATGTTTGTCTCACATTTTTTAAGCATAATTTGCAGAAAACATTTACACAACTCGGGTCTTTTACTACCACATTTGGATTTAATTATACAACAATTCAACCAATCCACAGCCTCTGCAGAAGTTAAACCAACAAAACAGCATTAATCCACTCCTAAACACTGACGACTATAACATAAACATTATTTTGTAAGTCTAATGTTTGACTTTCCATTGATAACAAATTAATTCAAAACCCATGATGGCTTATCGTCTGTGTTTCTGGCAGAGTTTAAACAGAGTTTAGTGAAAAAGGACTGTACTGAGAAGGATCCTACCCCACGATCAGCCTGTTTGATTTTTTAATGATTCAGGTAGCAATATCTTTAATCATAAAAAATAATGTCATAATAACATAGACGATCAAAGACACTGTGACCCACTGTTACGAGTAGCCCATCTAAAGGCTGTTAATCATTAGTCCAGATGCTAAATTCTGATCTGAAATCACAAGCAGGGTTCCTACATGCTTTTAAAAATCAAATGAAAGTATTTTTAAGACCTAAACTTAGAAACATGTGTACCACCCTTTGTACAGAAAACTGCCAAAAATGAGAGGCATAAGATTTCTGGGACTGAATCTTCTTATTTAATGAACTGTTTGTGAAATGTCAAATGGTATAGGGCAAAATAATTTTTGGGCCATAAATACCAAAATTAGCTAATTTCTTACCCTGTTAATGGCTCTATTCTATCACAATATAGTATATTAGTATTTATCATGATATATTTTGTGCTGAGCTGATTCTAGACAGCTGAGCTATTAAAAAGCAGAATAATATCTTTTTTTAAGGAAAGATCTGATAAAATAAGAGTAGGAATTTTGAAGTGGGCAAACTGGTAGCCCAGATGTTACAGCATTGGTGTTTCTCAACAGTATGGAGTTTATGTAATTACAGTAAGTCAGAAAAAAACATTCTCTGAATGATGGAGAAAAATAATGCAAAACATTTTTTGGGGGGCTGGATATGGACATGTCTTACTCAAAGTGTCAGATAGAATTTAAAACTCCTCAATGATAAAACTAGAAAAGCACTCAGAGTGCGCAGACCTCCACCATTAGCCCTATCTCCCAATAGTACAGAATCCTGTCCAAAAATTCCTGGATCCAGATGATGATCCAGATCACTCCCAAAATGTAATCAGTTCTTCCTTATGCCATTTCTGACATATCCTAAAAATTTCATTAAAATTTGTACATAACTTTTTGAGTTATGTTGCTAACAAGCTATCAAACTAACTAACTAACAAACTAACTAACAAACCCTGCCGATCCTTGGTGGAGGTAAAAACAGATGTTTTAAGACACTAGCCTTAAATTTCAAATGTGCAAATTATGACAATCAAAGACTTTTAAGGATCTGCAGGAACCCTGACAAGTTTTTCCTTGTTGCTCAGTCCAAGTCAAAGTATAATTTGATAAGGCTCTCAACTAAATTTTACTTATGCAAGGCAAACCGCTTCATCTCATTAGATTTTCATCCACATAATAGCATTATTTTCAATGTAATGATATCAAAGATTCAAAGTACTGATCCTCATAAACCTACAAGTTTTTAAACTCTACAAGTTTTGTATTTTATTAATAAAATTTAAAACTTGATAAACTCAAAAATCTGACTTGTTTTCCATAAATTTCTGAATTTATGATCTTTTTTTCTTGAAGATTTATAGATGCTCTTATAATATTATTATTATTATTATTATTCATTCATTCATATTTTCATGAAAAAAATCCATTATAAATATAACTGTAATCCCACTGAGTGAGAGTAGTTTATGCAACTCATTCATTTTTCAATACAAAACATTTTTCTTTTGTCAGATAATGCTCTGAATGTACACATAAAACCCCAACATGCATCCACATATCTATGCTCATAACATTTTTTTCCATATTGTGTAAAATTAAAAAACACTGAGGCACTGTTTTATTGGGTTGAACTCAAAGAATCAACCCAATTTAAGGCAAACATTATATTTGAAAGTGCTTGCACACCACAAACGCAAACCAATAAACACATAAACACGCAGAATAAAATGAGATTTTACGCTCACAATGACTCAACAGAGCCTCTTTATGGGCACATACATACATATATATGCTTATGATACTCATATCTATTCAAGAAAAAAAACAGAAACCCACTGAAATTTGGACTACATCATATCTCCAATGTTCTAGTGGCCTCTTAAATCTCTAGCTGTGACATGCAGTGATTCAGAGCAGACTGAAGGATTGTGTACACACAGTCTGGCCTCTATATATGGGTGTGTGTGTTTGTGTGTGATTTGTATGCAATGCAACAGGGAGGGGAGTCAAAGTGTTGCCAGGTTGTTGACCTTGGCTTTAATAATAGATGAATGGTGACAAGAAAAGAGAGGGACAGAGAGAGACAGAGAGGAGGGGAGAAATAGAGAAGGATTGGAGTGCAAAAGGGTGCAAAAGAGAAAGAGAGAAGTGGGACTGGTCAACTGGAAGAGAAGAGAAGAAAGGAGTAAAGAAGAGCGTGCATAAGAGAGCAAGTGAGGGGATGTGATTTTAGAGGGAAGGAAAAGAGCGAGCTAGCCAGCTAATGAGGAAAAATGAGCCAGACAGACAGAGAGAAGGAAAGAGAGGGAGAATGTGAAAGAGGTGAGTGACTTGTTGGTGGAGCTTCGTTGGCTCACTGATGGAGGACCTGTCGAACACATACACACACACAGTGTAGTGTATGGGTGACTTTGCAGCAAGGCTGCAGTAACTGATAATGTTTATATTTCAGCCAAGGTCTACGGGATCTTTAAGAACACATACATACAGTCTGTCTATCCCTGTCCGTTTCTGTTGTCTTAGAAACACACATAGATCTCATGCATGCGTTCACTAAAACCACAAACACCCACCTGTATAGTAAATCTTGTGGCTGATAGAGCCAGGGCTCACAGACAAGCACATGCATTTTGCACTGAGAATTGGCGGAGCTCTTCAGGGGATTTGATAGGGAGAAAGTCAAATCACAGGGAATCAAATCAGGCATTTTCTTCTACTTTTTGTTCCCGCTGCCCTTACATTTAGTTTTGTAGGAAGAAAAAAAACTACAATCATAATTTTTCATAGATGACTTTAATCCAAAACTGATAGGAAAATATTTTCAACATGCAGTTACACTCAGATGTAAGTGTCCACCGGAGCAATGTAATAACCTCCACCAAGGAGGTTATGTGATTGGCAGGGTTTGTTAGTTTGTTTGTTAGCAACATAACTCAAAAAGTTATGGACAGATTTTAATGAAATTTTCAGGAAATGTCAGGAATGGCATAAGGAAGAGCTGATTACATTTTGGGAGTGATCCGGATGATCATCAGGATCCAGGAATTTTTGAGAGGATTCTTTACCATTGGGAGATAGGGCTAATGGTGGAGGTCTGCGCTCTCCGAGTGCTTTTCAAGTTTGTTACATGCTATTCATGTTGTAGTTGAAGCTTAGTGCCCTGGGACCAGTATAAAACTCTTCAGCACGATATACAACATTTGCAGTTGTCAAGCTAATCTTGTCATAAGATTAACACTCTTAAACCAAATTTGATAAATAATCATTTTAAGATTTTTCAGTTAAAATAACAATTGTGACACCTTAAGAGTGAGCGGTATCACTATGGAAGAGGCTAACTAGTGTGTGTTTATATTAACTAAAGAAAATAAAGGAAAATTTCTGCTGACTCTAGCAAGCTGGTTTCTTGTTAATTAAAGAGTCCTGATTCTAAGCCAGTTATTTCCTGCCAAGGTAAAAACTTATTAATCCTAAGGTAAAAAAATAATCCTTTTTAGTAGTCATAAATAGAAATTATTTGCTTGCCTGGTCTGTTTCATCTATTCAACATTCATTGTTATCCATACTCATACTAGTTCTATCATTGGGATAAAACTGAAATGACTGAAGGCAATTGGTTTCCACAAAATCATCAAGCAATGTCAACTAATTCAGGTTAAGAAAAGCATGGCACTCATACAGACATGCTGTGTTTATAGGCAAAGACAGGTAGTTGATGTTTATACATTTTAAATCACCTGCCTCACTGTTTAAGTGAAAGATTGTTTATGTTTTGTGTTACTATTAAAAAAGGATGTTGCAATATTGATCTGATGGCAAGTGGATGTATTATAAGAAATACTGTACGTTGTGTTTTTATAAAAGATTTTATAAAAGCTTTTGCATCAGTCACTTCCTTGTTGTAATTTAAATGCCCAAGGCTGATATAACAGAATTGATCATTTAGGTAAACAAGTGAACACCTAAACACAATTCTCTGGAAATTTACTGAGATTTGATTATTTTTAAATAAAATTTCAGCTAATAAATACCAGAATATTTGCCCATCATGCTTTTTCATTGTAGTATTAAAAGCACAGATGCTTTTAAAGAGCAGCTCTTGCCGTTCACTTTTCTATTGATCCTGATGGGGAAATTACTCAGCAAAGATGAACGACAGTCAGAGAAGCAGATATGCACCACCTAACATTGTTAAAACTATTGAATGTGCGGTTCAAATCCTGTTTTTAAAGTTTCATGATTTAAAAGTCATAGTGCTTGGAAATTAATCAAATATAAAAAACTATAAGGTTAGAGTTCAGAAACATGTTTTTTTTTTACTTTCTGTGTAGGGGTAAATTATCACTTATTTGTTGTAGAATTTAAAAATACAAATGTAAACAGAAGTAAATACATAAAAAAGTGCTCAAGCCGTTTTTTATCCTTCACTTATTTCACTGTTAATTGAACTTCAAATTAAAACCAAAGGACTATAAAGGGCAGAGATATATCAAGACAGTGTGCCATTGTCCCACTATGCTCAAACTCAAATACTGATCTGTGACCTCTTTATGACAATAAATCCACCGCTGATGGCAGCCAAATGAGGCACACAAGCTTTATCTCTGCAGCAGAACTCATCTTACTTTGGTTTTAAAGACTATTATTTAATTCAACATTCATTTACCAGACACAGAACTTCATAAAGCTTATTTTCCGTATGGTTAGGCTGTAATGACAGAATAAAAATGCCTCTCTTTTCATTCTTAACTTGATATCACATGAAAAGTTCAGGTGTCCCCGTTTGAACATTTATTTAAGAGGTAAACTTTCCAGGAAATAAATCTTCCAGTTCAAGAACATGCACTAAAAAGTCTCTAAAAACTCTCTTTAAAAAAACCCAATTATTTTCTTAAGTGACGGACTCAGAGATAACACAGCATAACCTTGGTCTTTTGAAAGAGTTCAAACACAGTTAAAAGAATCCTTCTTCACCTCACATCCAGACTCATCACACACAAAAGACAAAGTAAAACATGCCTTTTAAACAACAATAATCAATTTAAGAGTCAGAGTGACAGCATCCATTGTGCAAAGCTCTTACACCTGTTGTTCCCAGTCAAACCCACTGAATCTATTTTAGTTTTAAATAGAGAAATGCAGTGGCATGTTGATTTTCTTTTCACTTCCTAAAAATATTTTTTTGTCTTGCAACAAATACACAGAGCAACAAATATTGCTCCCGATGTTTCTGTTTTGTTTAAAGATTAAACTACTACTACTAATAAATTTAATAGGAATATATTTATAAAGCACTTTCAAACAAAGTGTTGAACATAGATTTAAAAGAACAATAATTAAAACAAATTAACTCATTGAGTGCCATTGATGCATATATACTTCATTTAAAAACCAACGCTTGAATGCCATTGACATATATATACGTCAAAGTGTTTTTTCGGCGGCTAGCAGAAGGGGGCGTTTTCACATTCCCTGTGAGTAATTTTGGGGCTTCTGGGATATGTAGTCGGAACACGGAGGAGTCATTCACTGAAACAGACCGAAATCAGCGTGGCCATTCATCTGCCTCGGCCGGCCAAGAGGCCGCCAGGTCTCCCCCGTGCCAGCTTGATACACACAGCGATGACACTTCAGAGACGGACTTTTTTGACCCAGACTTTGATGAATGGCTGCCGAGCAAGCGGAGCGGATCTTGACTTCCGTCCCAGAGCGATGGGGATAAGTTAACGTTATATATTACATATATAATCCATATAACATATTTTATATTATATTACTTCTGTAATTTTCAGGCAGTGCCAGAGGACACGCAAGCAGGAGAGGACGTGGGTGTATCGGGGGTCCCGTGGAGGCCGTCCAGTTGCAGGCTGTTGTTTTTGTAATTTGTATTCATTTTACAATAAAATAACATGTGAAATACAATTTTCAGATGTCTTTTATGTCATTTAAGGCAAAATTATAACATTCAAATCACTGTTTTGCTTGACAGACTCTTTGACAAAAATGCATTTTTCTTAGCTTTCTAGAAAAAAGTGGTCTTTTTGGTGAAACTAGCCTCTATTCAACTTAAAGGTAGAATATCTGACATTTTACACTTAAATGTAATAAAAATCAAACATATGCTATGTAAATGTTTTTTTCTGAGTACAGTATCAACACACTGAATTAAAACTTCGGTACCCTGTAGTTTTGTGTTATATGGGATGTTTATAACTCTGTCCGGACCGGATTGGGGCGGTAACCTTCTCCTCTAGCACACGCCCCTCTCCTCCTAGATGCGCCCCCAGGGGCAGCAGTGCTGCTGCAGGTAAATGTTTCACCTAAACAGCTGAGAGGAGTGTAAATGGCAGACTCCAGTCCGAAGCGGCCGACCGAAGGCCTACCACCAGCTTCCCCTCCACCTAAAAAGCCTCGACATTTGTCTAGGAAACCCTCTGACAAAGTGAGAGAAAAAACTAGAGATAATTTCGGACTTGCTTTTCCTCGGTGAGGAGCCCTACGCTAAAAAGCTCTCGCATGATTCAGAACTGGCTTTGCTTCTCGTGGATGCATAAGTAGGCTACATCTTTTCATTCATTGTGCGCATTGTCTCAACATTTGTCCAGTGTTGATTTATTGACACAGCACTATTCTTATGGTTGGACATTTAAGCTGAGTGTAATAGCGCGGCTGAAATAAATGTGGGGTAAAAATGAATGGAAGCTAGGCGTGCTAATGTTAGCCTGCTGTTAATAAATGGAGGCTGCAGACGGAGGTAGCTCTACTCAAATCAGGTAGTGTCTCAAATTTAGTTTATCTCAAATCACCCAAGTCTTATTTGAAGCTGATGTTTTCATGTTTAATTGATGCTATAACATAACCGGCCAGGATAAGAAGAGCTTGTAAAAATGGTTTACTGCAGCTGAAAAAAGATAATAGCAGTAAAGGTTGCCTTGAACGTTACATATAAACTTGTATATGATCGGTGTTTAGGATCAACAGAAGCTAAAGTGGCTAAATGGGAGGCTTCAAAGTGGTGGAGGTGTGTCAAAAACTCCTCTTTGTTTACATTTTCAAGGCTTTGCTCTCCTACGACACCTAGTGGAAAAAAAATCGCATAGTCCACCTTTAAGATAAATCAAGAACGGAACAAGCTGCAAACAAACGGTTTTTCCATGATGAAATAGAGGGTTTGCTCTTTTCTGTGTTTTCAGAGTAATAGTACAAATATTCTGTGGGTCTTGAAAGATGACTCAAAATGGCCAAAAACGCTGGCACAAGGCACTTCCCATATTATAAAAGGACTGGCACTCAATGAGTCAATTAAAAAACACATTTAAAAATAAAAAAAAACATTTAAAAACACGCTTTAACTACAAAAGGGAAACAAAAAAAACATCTAAGACTCATAAGCAGCAGTAAAAAAGTGGTTGTAAGCTTTGCTTTAAATACATCAATGGAAGATGCTTGCTGACGTCTACAGGTGGACTGTTTCACAATGTAGGTGCACAAAAAGAGAAAGCCTGCTCTCCAACTGTCTTTCAACAAACTTTGGAGACACTTAATAGCCCAGTCTACTGGGACTGCAAAGCAAGCACAGGAAAGTATGAATTAACCAAAATAGACAGTCATGATAGTGCAACAGGTGCGGAAAAGGTAACCAGTAAAGACAGAGGCCAGTACTGGAGAAATGCGCTCATACTTACTCACTCTGGTCATTTTGAACTAACTGCAGCCCTTGAAGACACTTTTGTGGTAAACCTGACAGAAGAATTGATGTAATCTTGTCAATATTTCTGATGTGAAAAAAAGGCTACTCTTATCACCTCATTGACATCAAACGAAAGGGTCTGTGAGCACACCGAGAGTCTTAACTATGTCACTGCAATGAATTAAGCCTGTTTTATGCTTGACACATTAATGGAGTTGTAAGTGTCCGAGTGGCCAAACACACTTCTGAAATTGTTACAGACGCAGACACACTAGATGTCAGGATAGCTAATTTTAAAGAAATTTTAGTTATGGAGGTTTAGAAAACATAAACACCTATTTGATTCTTTGTTGTAGGATCACAGAGACATCCAGATGATAAAAAATTCCTGGCTTGAAATGTCAAACACAGTAGGAAAAGAACAAAAGTACACCTCATCATCTATCTTTCGCATTCTCCCTGTCTGGATTAAGCGGCCGTACGGACCATCTCCTCTCCCTTTATTGTTTTAATGACAAGAATAAACAAAGCACTTTCTCTTTCTGGTTCTCCATATTGTAAAAAAATGATTCCTCTACAACTTCCATTAAAACATGCTAAGGATGTGATTTTTGAAGACACTGCCCCCTTAGTTTTTGGAGAGTATCGGTTTGTGGTGAGGATGAAGCTGGCACTAGGTATAAATGCACCAGATGTTTTGGCATCATGATTCCATGTCAGATTGTGTTGGTGCTGTCGTCCACACAGAGAGCATAACCAAGCATTTACACAGTCACACAAAGAGTGAGTGAAATTATCAAACTTATGATTAAGTCTAGCTAGTCCAATAAGCATCAATTCTGTCTTAGCAAAGTTTAGAAACAGGATATTTGCTGATAACCAACTCCTAATAACATCCAGGCAGGCCTCAAGTATATTTGTGTCAGACCCACTCTAAAGGACTACTGGCATGTTCAACTGTAAATCATCTGTGTAACAGAGAAAAGCTATTCCAAATTTGTGGAGAATCTGACCCAAAGGTGCCAAATAGTGTGAGATCAACAAAGGACCCAGAACAGACCTCTGTGGCACCCAAGGAATCAGAAAATACATTGTTGTATAGACAAATTAGACCTAAAACCTTAACCACTGGCCTGAGATGCCAAAACACTAAAGAGCTTCTATATGCCATGCTTAACAATACAGACCAAAAAAATCATTTTACTTCACTGTCAGAGTTTAGTTTGTCCTTACAGCTGCAGCGATTTTGGCTAATGTTGTTAGTTGCAGCTGCATGTATGAAGAAATCAGCGCTAGAAGAGAAACACTTTAATGTTCAAATTGGTCTGTTAATATTTGGAGAGTGTATAGAGATGCTGTTCTATTAAATTTGTTTTTGCAATATAAAGGAATGATGGGGCCATCTTTGAACACAGTGTTTTTAAGTGTATTCTAATCCAGCATGGATATCTTACTGCTTAATACCTCATCTTCTCATTTATTTTACTAGCACACAACATTTCTGTATTTCTTCTTCTAAATGCCACAAGCACTAATCAGCCATAACTTTACTACTGACAGAAGTAGTGAATGATATCGTCTCTTCACAGTGTCAACTGTGAGTGGTGGGGATATGTCAGGCAGCAGGGGAACATTTTGTCCACAGAGTTGATGTGTTGCAAGAAGTGAACACGAAAAGCATAAGGAAGTGGTTGACTTGAAGACTGAATCTCCAGCTCTACAGCTTTTGTGGTTTGTCCCAAGTCTACAGTGGTCTGTTCAACCAAAAGTGGCAGCAGGGACATGGGCAGCTCACATATGTGTGTGGGGAGCATTTCATTGACCAGTGTGGTCTTATCCAACAGAATAGCTAAAGGAGCTCAAACTGGTGAAAAAGTTAATGTTGATAGGAAAGTATTAGAACACACAGTGCCTCAACAGGTTAGGGCTTTTTAGTAAGAAAACAAAATAAGGCTGAAGGTTTGAAAGTTTTAGCTGTGTTAGTTGATTCAATAAAACAGAGTGGATTACAAAACACAGGAGAGGCAAACAAGTCTGTGGAGTACAACAGAATGGCATACTGTCTGTGGGGAAAAAGGTATAAAATGTACTTTAAAAATCTTCAGAACTTGTTGTTTTAACATCTAGCTATTTTTTGGCTACATACACCTAAAGAGAACTTGTTCTCACATTCTTTCCTTTATTTCTCTCACACAAAAAAAGGTTAAATTCCTACCTTTGTAGTTGATCTTAAATCCTATCGATCCAACACTCTCATCTGACTGCAGGTGAAGCCACATCTGGTGGGTCATACTAACAATCAGGTCAGGAACAAAGCTCCCTGAAAGGCTGAAGCACAAAATACACTGCCATTAGATCAATGTTATCATAGTTATTATTATAAAGTCTAATTTTCATCACTGCAATCATAGCCATTTTCAAATTCTCAACAGCTTTGAGAGGGAACACAATGCTGGGGTATTTTATGATCAGTTTTGCTTAATGTTCTCGCAGAAACACAAATTGCTCAGAGAACATTTAAAGTATCCAGCGTTTTCCTCTTTTTTTATATTCAGAATGCCAGCGCCTCTTAGGCATGAAAGTTAACAGTGGCTGTCTCCAAAGTGAATTGAAATCACCCACTTTGTAAAAGCACTGCATCTGTTATCCTTTTGGGTACTGCAGAATGTTTTCAAAATTCAAGCATTGGTTCATCTTTTTAAGTGGAGCACACATAATGCAGACTTCTGTTCTATGATGGGACTAATTGCAAAAAAAGGAGATGAAAGATTTCAAGTCAGCTGGCTTAAATAATAAGAACCAGAATGAAAATTGACATGTACAAGAAGGAAAATTGGTAGTTGCACCTACTCTGGTGATTTAGCCTTTTGTGGGAAATGCTAGTTGTGTTGTGAGGTGTATTAAAAACTGAGAATAGCCCTGCTGCTTATGAGAGCAGCTGGCCAGAATGCAAACACTATGCCTGTTTCACATCTGCTTCATGGAGTCACTGAAAAAAAATGCAAAAAAAAAATGCAAAAAAAAAAAAAAAAAAAAAAAAAAAAAAGAGGTAGAAAATGTCAGGTATTTTTTTTTTTTTACTTTTATCTTTAGGAGATATTATCTCTCAAATTCACATCCTGCTCTGTATCTTATCATCGTAGCCCGGAGCCCTTGGGCAAAAAATATCTGTGAGTACGGATACAAGGCTAAATACTGCCTAGACAACTTAAATTCAGATTTATACATTTCTAACAAGAATGAATCTGGATACACTTTTGTTCTTGTGAGACAAAAATCTGATATGAAATTTTTCTTTCACAATTTTAAAAGCAGATACCCTACTCAGTGACACCAGCCATGAGTCATGTTGGAGTAGTAAGAGATATAATAGAGCATAGACTTTAATATCTGATTCATGGATGAATAATGTACTAAAGTCTAGTTTTGCTGAATATTAACAATGACTTAAATCAAGGATATTTCTCTGAGGGTTGATACAGTCTGTTCACATGAGACACATTTAGGATTTTTTTTTGCATAAATCTTTTCAAAAAAAGGTATTTATAAGGAAAGAAGGGCATGTCAAAGGACAATGTGGCACTTACACTTGTAGAATAGTGGTAGGATCTCCCACCTCCCCACCATCTCCTATGGTCAGAGTGTCATAGGCGATCTCTAGGTCAAACTCTTCAAAGTTGATCTGGATCACCTGAGGGTCACCCAAAAAAAAAAAAAAAACAGACAAACATATCAAAGAAAAAGAGTCTTTCATTTATAGAAAGTCAAAGTCAGTCCAGAAATAGAATTCATATGAAAGTTGACAAAATAAAACATCAAGCGGAAGTAGCAGATTATGTAAACAAACCAACATAAGAAACTTTGGAATCCAACAAATATGATATGTAAATTGATCCCTGTGAGTCACTGTCTGTGTCAAGGTTGTAAAGCCCAACCATAACTCTAGCTATGCCCCAATTCAGGGGCTGCAACCTTTGGAGGGCATATACTACATACTGCTGCTGTTTCTTTTGAAGAATGCAATCCCTAAATTAAGATCCCATATTTCTAAATCAGACTATACAGCCAATGTTGAAAAAGGGAACTTTTATCTGTCTACTCATGTTGTGTTAAAACTTTATTCTTATAATTTAATATATTTTCTAAAAATGTGTAATCTATTTCCTATTTTTCTTTCCTGTTGAGTGGTATGCTAATTTTCAATAAAACCTCTTATTTTTTACAGAATACTGTTCTTGATTTTGCTTTTAAAACATTGACACTTGCACTCAAAGTGCACAAAAAGCACAAGAATATGTTGGGCTGATAAAGTCAATGACATAGTAGAGTGTCTCTACGGAGAGAAAAAAGTTTGTAAATTAAATAAAAAATGAAAATATGTCTAAAAAACAAGTCAGGAATTTAAAAAAATAACATCAAATTTTGAACTTCCTCTTACCCCTGACTCCAGTCATAACCAGCATATGCCCCACAGCAGGTTTTGAGTTCAGACTTTCACCTCTGACCATATCAAAGACACATTTCCCCTGTCTTGGAATAATACTTGACCAAAGGTGAATCATTAAAATTCATTAATCCTTCACACAATGTAGTGCAAGCTCATTCAGTGTTGCAGAAAGAAGAACTAGGAAGAGAGTGACAGAAGAACACCTCCTCTGCTGTGCTGGAAGCTGAGCTCTCTGATCAGGAATTATTAAACCCACACTTTCTGTTTCATCTGAGAGCAGAGAAAACACATTTGGCAGCGATGAAGTCAGAAAAGATGATGGGTGAGGAAGAAAGTAAAGATGAGAGGGACAAAAAAGAGAGTAGATAAAGATAAGGGAGAGGATGGAAGGAAAAAGGAAAGAGAGGCCGGAGGAGGCAATGGAGGAAAGTGGGGGGTCATCAGGAGCCTGTCTTTGATGCTCGCAATATAGAGTGTAAGATTATTTTTAACTAGATTGTGGACTTAACCCTCAGGGAAGACTGCAAACTCACTCTGCCTATCCTTCCTCCACTCTCCTCAGGAGGAATTTTCAGATTTCCAGATTCAATATTCTGCAGCAGGACTTCAAAACCATCCAGGTCTCAGTCTCCTGTCTTTTGGCGCAGCAACAGCAAGCATATTTATGTGCAAATCCTTCTTGTATTATTTCTGAGCATCTCTTTTGTAGTCTGTATTCAGACATTCTGTTTGACTCAGACTTCATAAATGTAGTTGTTTCATTTTTCTTTCACTATCTGCAACCTGAAGACCTGGGGACATGATATCTCTGATGCACATATTGAAGTTTAAAGAGCTTATCCTTACCGTGACCTTAACCATTGAATCCGTTTATAAATAGGGATCAAATGAACACTGTGATAATAAAACAGCTGCCATACAGTTCAGCTCTCCAACTGTTTGACTGCTTATCTGTTGGCAGTGTCTATGGATTTGCCTTTTGCTCATGGGGTTAATGTCTTTCTTTTCCTGCCTATAAAGACATCACATACAACAACTGATGCAGCTATAACAAAATTACATTCCAGCCGACGACCACCTGATGTGGAGTTAAATGAGGGGGCAACAAAGATGAAGCAGCAATGTGCCCATTGCTTCTTATGCTGACTCAGTCCTATCTGCATATAAGGCGGCAGATTGGATTAAAGCATCACCTACACACCTGCTAAACTCTCTCTGGCAAGCACACACACGCACAGAGAAGCATAAGCACACAATACAGCAAGCACGAACTGGCGCACACACAAAAAACATAACACACTCACTTACACAGACAGGCATGGCTTTATGGAGATTAATGTGTCTATTTCTGTGATTACAGAGTCAACATTTTCACACTTATCATAATATTCCTATAAGCCAGAAGCAGAATCTCAATACAACAACAAATCTAACAATAAAATATCATACACCAGTAAATGGAGAGGACTGGTTTACATGTTTTATCCAGAGGTTAGACAAGATCCTAAATAAACTGATCAATCTGCTATCAAAGTGAGTATATTCATCGACTGTACTTTCTATGTTGGACATTCAGGGTTTTTTTGTTTTTGTTTTTATTTTTTATTTTTAACAGCAGACCTTCCAGGCTTTTGTTTTTAACTTTTACCTCAGACGTGATAAAGACAGCAGCTTGGTTGGATACCTTGACTAATTTGGTAAAGTTACTGAGGAGGCATTATGTACCTGGATAGAGTGGAAATGCTATCTCCACCTAACTTGTCAAATAATCAAGGAACAAAGCAGTAAAGACAGAGAGCTAGGGTGGGCATTCAACTCAATCAACTCTTCCACACCTGCACATCATATTTTTTTGCTGATATCTGATACGTCTATACACCCACCTGCTACTTTATAAGATACACCTTGCTAGCACCAGGTCAGACCCCCTTTTGCCTTCAGAACTGCCTTAATTCTTTGTGGCATAGTTTCAACAAGGTGTTGGAAACACATCCCAGAGATTTGGGTCCATACTGACATGATGGCATCACACGGTTGCTGCAGATTTGTTGGCTGCACATCTATGATGTGAATCTCCTTATCCAACATATCCCAAAGGTACTATATTAGATTGAGATCTGGTGACTGTGGAGGCCACTGGAATACAGTGAACTCATGGTGATGTTCAAGAAACCAGCCTGAGATTATTTCAGCTTTGTAGCATTGTGCAATATCCTGTTGGAAGTAACCATCAGAAGATGGGTACACAGTGGTCATAAAGGGATGGACATGGTCAGCAACAATACTCAGGTAGGCTGTGGCATTAAAAATTGCTCTGTTGGTACTAAGGGGCCCAAAGTGTACCAAGAAAATATCCCCCCACCATTACACCACAAGCCTTAACCGTTGATACAAGGCAGGATGGATCCATGCTTTCATGTTGTTCACGCCAGATTCTGATCCTACCATCTGAATGGCTAAGCTGAAATGAAGACTCATCAGACCAGGCAACTTTTTTCCTGTCATCTATTGTCTTTTAGTTTGGTGAGCCCCTGTGAACTGCAGCCTCAGTTTTCTGTCCTTAGCGGATGGGAGTGGCACCAGTGGCGTGGTCTTCTGCTGCTGTAGCTAATCTGTTTGACGCGATGTGCAGTCAGAGAAGCTATTCTGCATACTTTGGTCATAATGAGTGGTTATTTGAGTTGCCTTTATATCGTCTCGAACCAGTCTATCTATTCTCCTCTGACCTCTTACATCAACAAGGCATTTTCGTACACAGAACTGCCACTCACTGGATATTCTCCCTTTTTCGAACCGTTCTCTGTAAACCCTAGAGATGGTTCTGCTTGAAAATCCCAGTAGATCGACAGTTTCTGAAATACTCAGACCAGCCATCCTAGCACAAACAACCAAGTCACTTTCAAAGTACACTATATTGCCAAAAATATTTGCTCACCTGCCTTGACTCGCATATGAACTTAAGTGGCTTCCCATTCTTAATCCATAGAGCTTAGTATGACGTTGGTCCACCCTTTGCAGCTATAACAGCTACAACTCTTCTGGGAAGGCTTTCCACAAGGTTTAGGAGTGTGTTTATGGGAATTTTTGACCATTCTTCCAGAAGCGCATTTGTGAGGGCACACACTGATGTTGGACGGGAAGGCCTGGCTCTCAGTCTCCACTCTAATTCATCCCAGAGGTGTTCTATCGCATTCAGGTCAGGACTCTGTGCAGGCCAGTCAAGTTCATCCACACCAAACTCTCTCATCCATGTCTTTATGGACCTTGCTTTGTGCACTGATGTAAAGTCATGTTGGAACAAGAAGGGGCCATCCCCAAACTATTCCCACAAAGTTGGGAGCATGGAATTGTCCAAAATCTCTTGGTATGCTGAAGCATTCAGAGTTCCTTTCACTGGAACTAAGGGGCCAAGTGCCTAGCTCCTGAAAAAAAAAAAAAAAAAAAACCACACCATAATCCCCCCTCCACTAAACTTTACACTTGGCACAATGCAGTCATACAAGCACTGTTCACCTGGCAACTGCCAAACCCAGACTTGTCCATCAGATTGCCAGATGGAGAAGCGCGATTTTTGTCACTCCAGAGAACGCGTCTCCACTGCTCTAGAGTCCAGTGGTGGCGTGCTTCACTATGCGCCTCAGCATCCGCTGACCCCTCTCCGTCATTTTACGTGGCTTACGACTTCGTGGCTGAGTTGCTGTCATTCCCAATTGCTTCCACTTTGTTAAAGTACCACTAACAGTTGACTGTGGAATATTTAGATGGGAGGAAATTTCATGGCTGGACTTGTTACACAGGTGGCATCCTACCACAGTACCACGCTGGAATTCACTGAGCTCCTGAGAGTGACCCATTCTTTCACAAACGTTTGTAGAAACAGTCTGCATGCCTGGGTGCTTGATTTTATACACCTGTAGCCATGGAAGTGATTGGAACACCTGATTTCAATTATTTGGATGGGTGAGTGAATACTTCTGGCAATATAGTGTAACTTAAATCCCCCTTCTTCCCCATTCTGATACTTGCTTTAAACTTCAGCAAGTCATCTTGACCACGTCTACATGCCTAAATGCATTGAGTTGGTGCAATGTAATTGGATGAGTAGCTATTTGTGTTAAAAAATTAACAGGCGTATCTAATAAAGTGGCTGGTGAGTGCAGAGGGTTCCAGACTTATTTCAGTCTACACTGATATGGACACTGATATATATACTAATGTTTTTAATTGTAAAGAACACCAAGTGTGTCTTGTGCAAAAAGAGGCTGAGTCAAGCAGAGCTGAGAGAGAAGCAGGTAAGTAGACAGTCCAGGAATGGTTTTAAATTTGGATCATGTTCAGGGCTTGAGCATGTGGTGCCCTAGAGAACCACCTATTCTGGATGTCATAGTTGTATGTTTTGCTTATATTTAAAGACGATATATGATTTACACTGGTGATATGTACGGCTTATATACAGGCTGTGAATATCAACAGAAAATGTCCTACTGTATCTGCTGATACCAATATTTCACTTTTGAAGCTAATATCTACCGATACCTCATGTCGGTAATATCAGTCATTCCTGCTAGTTATGCAAAGTTACTCATAACATTTCCCCTGAAACAGTTCAAATGGATACACTAGAGAAAAATTAAAATATCATTTGTTTACTGTGTCATTGATTCACCAAAAGTTCTTGCTAGTGTTCCTGAAAGTTTCGTTTATTTTAAATTTAATAAACACTAATTCACATGCTAAATATTTTACTTTAGGGGGCTACAATACAATGAGACCATAATTGACCCCAAACATCAGACTTTTTAAAAACTTACTTCAAGGCATAACTTTCAAAGATATTTGTATCAGACTCCTGAGTTTATGGTAACATCCATCACCTTTGACCTCTGCTGCTCGTGGACTTGCATACTCTTTAGTGCAATCCCTATGGCACCATTCTTTGACACGTTTGATTGCTGACCGAGCTGGCCTACATGGAGAAGAGCGCTGTGAGGGCCATGCGGTGTATAAAGTCAGACGAGGCCCTGTGTGCTCTGATGTTGCACACTGGTCCATCCATCTCCTTGTATACGTCCTTTATAGAACCCCCTAATGCCACATCAGCACTGTTCACACAGCATTAAACACAGCTAGAATAGAACTACATTACACTGTAGCCATGTGTGTATTTGAGAACACACTGTACTGAAGTCAACTTCAATGGGAACCTCATTACTGGCAGTGTGTTTGTGTTTATGTTTGTGTCCGTATCTCTCTCGGTGTTTTGTGTATACGTGTGTGATGAATAATACTGAAAACTCTACATATTTCTCCTCTCCACTTAATAGGCTGGTGTTCATGGAAACATCCATCTTTCTCCCTCTCCTTCCATCTCCCCTGCCTCTCTCTCTATCTTCTACCCTCTCTTGCTGTCACCCTCTCTGTCTCTCTCTTTCTAATTGGCTGCTGCATTCCTTCTTTCCATCCATCTATGGCTTCTAGCCAATGAGGCGACAGAATTGGATTTCTGCTTGATAAAGCACTTCCCTTGGTTGTCGTGCAGACAATGAGGTGGGGGAGGCTCCTCCCTGCCCGTACTGTAATAAGATCAAGGGATACCTTGAAGATACAGTTGCGGGAGCAATATCTGAAACACCTGGCGAGTCAGTGATGTAAAGAAGGCACAGATAGAGTGTAGAATAATAGATTGTCTGTGACAGTAAACCCTCTGCCATCGGCTCCACTTGAACATGCTTCCTGCTAGATGGTATAAATTTTGCCATAGTGAGAAAAGCTGAGCTTTAGCTGATGAAGACTGATGGCCTAAGCCTGCTGCAACTTAGTGTTTTTCCTCTTACTTCAGTTACATTGAGCCAAAACACAAGTGATCTTCTTTATAGATATCAACTATTAAAAGAAAATCTGTAAGAAAGTTATGGTTGCTATGCAACTATAGCACCATAAAATGCATTGATAAGGAGCAGTCAAATGTCACTTCCTGCTCTCCAGAGTGACCACACTCCCAGTTGGGTGAAAACAAGCCCCGAGTGAATGGAGGTAGATAAGAAAGCAGCAGTAACAAGATTTAAAGCTATTGTGCTTGGGGTTTTTGTTTCAAATAATACGAAAGCCATAATTTCTTTAATAAAATTGTCTTGGATACAAGTGAGGGAGGCTAAGGAAAACAAGTGTGGGAATACCGCTCACCAATACAAATCACTTATGAGGAGATCCAAATGTTTCTCTTTTCTAACTCAACCAATTTAAAGTATCATGCTGTTTGGCCTTCTTATTCCATTCAAAAGCATGCCATTAAGCACTAGCTATGAAAACATGTCAGAGCAATAATACCTTTTCCTTTTTTGTGGCTTCATTGTGTTTGTCTGAATTCTGTAGATCAACAGAACATTATAAAATTCCAATATGAAAGACAAAGACAATCTACCCGAGAATCAGGATCCTCGCTCTAACTGAATGCTCTTATGATACTCTGCCTCTGTTTGTCATACTGGTGTAGCATGAAGGCACTGCAGTAGTTTTTCTGGTAATGTCTTCCTCTGTGCATGCAAATTAGTACTGAGTCATGCAAAGTTATTCTGTCCATTTACGTATAACGATGTGATCTAGCACTAGCATGTTACAGCTTTGCATGGAACTGCATCAGTGACCTTAAAATGACAGACAGTTGCCACAAGTTTTAACCTTTTTTCATGCTTCATAAACAGACGATCTGAACAAAAAAGTGCTGTGACAGGCTTATTTCACATGGAAAAGACAGGAGAAGAAGAAGTGAGGAAAAGAGAACAGGGAGAAGTGTAGTAATGGCCATACCGTCATGCCTTTCCCAAGGTTAAATGAGAACAGGAGGGAATGAATTGGCTCTAAAGGCTCATTCTGCCAAAACTAAATGAAGCAATAACATCAGAGAGCTATAGAAGCCCATTAACACTTAACCTGAGAGAGGATGAAGAGAGGTAGGCAGACATGGAGGGAGAGATGAAAAGAGAGAAAGGGGTTCAAAAGAAGATGGGGTTGAGCTATAGCATAAGAAGAAGACAGATGTAGAGTATGTATGGAAAGCTGCAGTGGAAATAAGATGGAGTAAAACAGTGAAAAACAGATTTTTCCCTCAAGTGCTCACACCATCCCTCTCTGTCTTCTCCTTCCCCTCTATAGTAATTTGATGGTTTCAGGCTGAGCTCTTTAATGAAGAATCTGGGTAATTCTGAGGACAGACCCTCTGGGAGTGAAGGGGGAGGAAAGAAGGGCAGTGTTAAAAAGAAAGAAAAGAAGGATAAGACAAGGGGAATGAGAAAAAGAGGGTAAAGGATGAAATAAGGGGAGACGTGTACAAGCAATAACACATGATTTTCTGTTGGTGAGAGATGCTCATTAGGGGCTATTTTCTTATATCATGACCCTATTTCCCTCCTCTTCAGCCCAGACTGTCTTTTCAGATTCCTGGTGTGTGTTTGTATATTTTTTTGCCTTCTCTCCTCAGGAGATCAACTCAACTTGTCTGCTAAGCGGCCCCTCATCCCCTCATCAGGCTCTAATTGAGGACAGTCCGCCACATCATCAGTGCTCTGCTCTTGCCTGTAACCTGATGTTTACCTGCCAATTCCCTGCTGTTTGTTTTTGCCTCAAACACCCGCACAGCACACGGCCGCATTTGAACTATCACATTTATCTTTAAATCCACGTGGATCTGCTATTTGCTGTTCCCGGCTAATAAGACCCAAAAACTTCTTCAGATTCTTTTGGATATGTAAAACATAGAAATGCTTCATAGGTACCTGTAAGCAAAGCTTCCCCTCAATGTGCAAAAATGCCTGTCACCAAGTCATATACAGTTAAAACCAGAAGTTAACATACACTGTATAAAAAGACATCTTTTTTTTTTCTCACAGTCTGAAATTAAATCCGACTAAACTTTTTCATTTTTGGTCAGTTAGGATTACCAAAATTATTTCTATCTGCTAAATGCAAGAATAATGACAAATATATGTTTTAGAGATTTTTTTGTCAGATTTTGTTGCTGTCGTTAAAGTCAGAAGTTTACATACATTTCCTTTGTTTTTGGTATGACTTGGGTAAAATGTTTTGGGTATCTTTCCACATGCTTCTCACAAGAGTTGCAGTAATTTTTGCCCATTCCTCTTGACAGAACTAGTGTAACTGTTCACTCGCACATGCCTCTTCAGCTCTGCCCACAAATTTTCTGTAAGACTGAGATCAGGGCTTTGTGATGGCCACTCCAACACACTGACTGTGTTATCCCTAAGCCACTTTGTAACTACTGTGGCGGTATGCTTTCAGTCATTGTCCATTTAGAAGACCCAGTTGTGCCCAAGCTTTAACTTTCTGTCGGATGTCTTGAGATGTTGTTTTGATATTTCTACACAATGTTCTTTCCTCAGGATGCCATCTATGTTATGAAGTGCACCAGTCCCTTCTGCAGCAAAACACCCCACGACATGATGCTGCCACCCCCGTACTTCACAGTTAGGATGGTGTTCCCAGGTTTGTAAGCTTCCCCCTTTCTTTCTTCAATTGTAACGATGGTCATTATGACAGAAAGGTTCAATTTTTGGTTCCATCAGGACATGTCTCCAAAAATAAGGTCTTTGTCCCTGTGTGCATTTAAAAACTGTAATCTGGCTTTTTTATGTTACTTTTGTAGTAATGGCTTCTTCCTTGCTTAGTGGCCTTTCAGCCCATTCTGGTGCAGGACTTGCTTCACTGTGGATAATCACACTCTTACCAGCTTCAGCCAGCATCTTCAGAACCAGTGTCCTTCCTGAGCCGTACAATGGCTGGACATTCTCATGGTGTTCATACTTGTGTATAATTGTTTGAATAGATGAATGTGGCACCTTCAGGCATCTGGAAATTGCACATAAGGACGAACCAGACTTCTGGAGGTCCACAGTTCTCTTCCTGATATCTTTGCTGATTTCTTTGGATTTTCCCATGATGTCACACAAAGAAGCAGTGTGTTTGAGGTGTGCCTTAAAATACATCCACAGGTGTGCCTCCAGTTAACGCAAATGTGGTCAGTTAAGCTATCAGAAGTTTCCAAAGCCATGACATCATTATCTCAGCTTTCCCAAACTGTTTAAAGGCAGAGTAATCTTAGTATATGCAAACTTCTGACTATGTATGAAGTAATAAATATTCTCTAAAAAATTCTCTCTTTATTATTCTGGCATTTAGCAAACAATAATAATTCAAATGCCTTTTTTTCCTAACCAGGCACACCAGATGGATTTGTTTCACACATCCATCTGGTAAACCACTTATAGACAGCGTTTGGGAAAAGGCAGAGCCTTTGAAAAAAACTCAGAGGGTGATTGGATGAACGTTCTGTCTGTTACATCTTTACAGGCCAATCAGCGCAATAAGACATGTAACGTAGCCTGGTAGCTGCTATTGAGCTGCGCCCCTACTAAAGGAGAAAACTCCATAGAGAACTGCATAACACCTTGAACCATGGCGACTGTAGACATGTCAGTACACAACTGTTGTTGTTTTTGAAAAGAAAACAACTCAATGCTGTCCTTTGTTCTTCTTTTAATGAAGAAATGTCGTCACGTTTTGATAAAACTGGCGCTTTAACAGCATCCACGCTACTCTCTTCCGCCATAATTGCACCGGCCTCTTGTTGCTGCTTGCTTACGTCACAACTCCACCACGTCCAAAAGTACTTCCCCGCTGATTGGGCCTGACACTTCTAACCGCGAGTGAGAAATGGGCGGATCCATCTGCTTTGCAAGGTTACTTTTTTCCCAGTTCAATTCTGACCCTTGGAACAGACAACAGTAAAACATCCTGAGAACAAAGAAGGTAGGATCCAAAGCTCCTCTGACTGGCGTAGGCCAATAGCCTTGTAGAAAGAACAGCCAATGTTTTAGTCTACGTGTAGACAAAGAAGACCATCTAACATGTTCATACAATAAACAGCGTGAGTGAAGTTAAAGTTAGTGATGAACCTCAGAGCTCCACTTCATCGTGTCAAGAGCATGTAAGCTCCAAGCTGAGGCATACATGTACAAAGCATCCCCATAGTCCAACTCTGACATAAAAGTTGCAGCAACCAGCCTTGTTTTGATGCAAAAGAAAGGCAGGAATTAATCCTGAAATAGAAACCCAGTTTTCGGTAAAAGCCTTTCAACCAGCTTCTGAATGTTGGGAGTGAAGATTCATCAATCAAAATACAGATAGCTGTAGCTTAATCAGTCTCATTCTGTGGACCTTGGACAGTGACAATTGAGGGAAGGTTCTGCAGCACTGCCTTTTCAACTGCATTTGAAAACATCACGACTTTTGTCTACATTTAAAATAAGTTCATAAAAGGCTCCTTTTAATATTCTACAATGGAAAACACTGCCATTTATCCGATGACTGAAAGACAAATATTAAAGTAACAAAGATGCCTGCTCATGATCTTAATAATGGATATTCTTTTTCCTGAGCCTCTTCCTATGTGTCTAATCACAATAAACCACATTTGCAAGGAAACAACGACTGACAAAGGATAGAACTGGGATTTGATCTAAAAGATTTGCTACCTCCTGCTTTTTTAGTTTGTCTTGCTGTATTATTGGTGTTAGTGTATTAATAACCCTCTACTTCTCTGTCCAGTTCATTTTCTGTTTGTGTAACTGCTTAATGTGACCATGTGAGCCCTGGGTTCAAATCCAAGCAGTCACATCTGTAATAAATAGTTTAAAAATAGAGGTCCTGGACATGGCCTGACCCCTGAACTCTAACCCTGACCTCTGTTCCAGGTCATGTCCACTTTAACTGCCCACAAAAGAAGACGGGAACATGAGCATAAATAACCTACCTACTAGACTGAGTCTTAATTAATAGAGAAACTAAATCTAATTTGCAAACTTTTAATAGAGCTGTTTTTGACTAGAAATGATCTACGATATATATTACGTTTGTCTTGTTCTTAATCCTTATTCTTAACTTCTCTGTAGTCCTTTAAATTTGTGTTTATATGCATGTATTTATACAGTATGCATTTCTATCAGATGGCAACATAAGATTCTTACTATCCTAGGAGATTTGATGAATGTGACTCATCTGTTTACCCACAGTTTTTAAAATAATTCTGTAATTTGAAAAAATAAAAGAGGAACTAAGATATCTTAAGATAAGCAGGAGTTTTGCTTTGTGAATGTCCCATTTTTTTAGGCTTTGAGGCTAATTTAGAGGTAGGGATGAAATAAGGTAAGACATGAGTTGAACCCGGGACATCATGTACTATGTCTCCCTCCCTTGGGCAGCCAGTGTATGTTTGCTCTAAATGGTTGTCTATCCTCTTCAGGTCAGTGATGTACAAATTTACACACCCCTGAAGGTCTCATGTTTGATATAGTGCTGTACAATTCTTGTACACTGTGTAACCCAACACAGTGTGACTAGAATAGTACACAAATGTGTTGTAAATATGGTGCTGTGTGATGAAAGAAAAACATGTGATGCCGCGTTATGTTTAACTTGTAAGACAGAGTGACATAACAAAAGCAACATAACAGAGAGGAGGGTGATACCAGTCAAAGGGCCCTATAAGACCTGCTGTAACCTCAGCTGATCTTGTCTTTATTTAGTGTAATGACCATAATTATACATAATACATACATATGCATCATCATCTCCTAACACAGATGCATGCATGCATGCATCACAGAAAGTGCAGAGCGGCATTAGTGCCACAGCCCTTAACAGTTTCATATGCATTGTAGCCTTCAGCTGGGAATGTATCGCTCTAGGCCATAAACCAGAGGCCTTGGGCAGCAACAGAGAGTGCTGTGTGAGAAAGTCAGGGGTGGAAAGGAGAGACAAAGGTTCTGAGCAGGAGCAAAGTGGATGCATGTATGTGAGAGTGTTTTTGTGTATATTGGAGCTGTATATGTTAAAGTGTGTTTGTGTGAGCGTGTGCATATATGTACGTGTGTCCCCATGCTCCTGACGCAGGTGTTGCCATTGACGACAGAGCGGTCACACAGTGACCCTGAGTAGAATAAAGATGTGCTCCCTGAATACCAATCAGATTTCTCCTGGGACATAAAGCAACCAATCGTAGCCATCCATCTAACCTCCAGCCTATCGCCTGCTCCTCTGCAGGATTAACCAATCACATGGAGTAAGACACTGATATGCTGTGACCAGCATATAATTTGCTGCACCTCCAGCATTAATTATTATCATCTTATTTTAATTAAATCCAAATTTGTCTTAACTAACTTGTAAACACTGCTCAATTATATCAATTAAAATGGTTTTGAATGCATAAAATTCAAGAGTAACAAAATCTGCGAGCTATTTCAGAACTTTAACTGAGACTCTCACAGCACAGACTCACTTCTCAGCACGCTTTTTTACAGCTGTCCAAATCTAAGACGACATGCACTGCACGCCCCTTAGTCCGCACACATTGCAATGCTTGTTTAATATCTCATAAGCGGTTCAGCTCATACCTCGTTTGGGGTCACGGTTCAGTTCAGGATTGGTTCATCGATAAAAAAGATAAAGTCCCACATTTACAGTATAATTCTAGATTTCCCTCACTTGTTATTATGTTTTCTTTTAATAATGTTAGTGCAGCTAATACTTTATTCAGATGATTGAAATATAAATTTGAATCAAATGATCAATACTGTGTTGCATCTAATGTTATTAAGAACTATCAGTGAAAGCTGGTACAGCCTGTGGTATTAAACATGAGACAAAAAAGGAAAATAAAAAAAGAAAAACTGAATTTCTGAATTAAAAAAAAAAGCTGGTGCAGTGATTCCTCATGCAAAATCCTGACTCCTGTGTCAGTGAAGGATCCCAGACAAACTCACGTAAACACAGGATACAACCAGTCTGAGCATACACATTTGCAGTCAGTGATCCCTACTTCTACCGTCCGTGTATAGTCTTTAAAATGTATTAGCAGTGGTATTATCTGCAACCCTCTACGCTTTCATACCAGGAGGTGAGGGAGAAATGGGAGTGGGTCTTGCTGCTCTGCCACTCTTGCAGGGGAAGCCGGGAGCGAACTTTTCTTCTTCCTGTGTTTTAATATGACAGCCTCGTCTTCATTGGTGGTGTAATCGTGATTAGCAACCACACCTACCATCATTACTGCCGCCAACATTGGCAGATAAATACTGTCACATTTGTTTTGTTTTATTTTTTCTAATGGTTTAGACATATTTGTTGTGGGACTACGTGCACGGAACCGTGACCCCTGATGAATACAAAAACCGTTACATCCCTACTAACTGCACTTCATCCATCATTGTAATAAAAGCACCTTTAAATTTTAATCAACAATACTAATGAACCCAATCCTACCTCCAGGCTGCTTAATTATTCCCTGTAGTACTGATCAGTTAGGGTCCAAATCTCGACATTTTAGCACAATTATCCAAATAAGGGCTGTCAAAAGATACAAATGCTTAATTGCTATTTATCTCAGAATTTCTGTAGTTTATCACAATTAATCACATCCTCCATCACATTTTAAAATCCCACTGTTTTGCATTGAAAACTATTTTTGTTTCATTTTGGATATTTCTTCCCTTTTAAACTAAGAGACAGACTGTTTGGATATAAACCTGCTATTATAGGTAGATCAAAGAGTTAAACATGAGCTAAACCACAGAAAAGGAACATGTTACAGATTATTAATGAAATGAGGGGACACAAGGTGCAGGTACTTACAACCTGCCCTGTAAGTTTTTAAGTGAAATGAGATATTATATAGCAGTGGTGGACTTATTTTACATGTGGCTGCAGGGAGTTGTGCGGTAACTTATACAAAGCGTGTTGAAACGGGCAAAAAAGCATGTGACTCATTTGAAAAAAATGTTTAGTGCACTAACTGTGAACTAATTAATCACAATAAATGCAATTAATCGTGCCAGCTGTAATTTAAATTGTACATTTTGTGTTAAACACGAAACCATCTACTGTTAGAAGAACTAAACAGAATGTGGAAGTTTGGCGTGTAAAGGCAGAGATCATGCTGTGTATTCCAGGAGTGTGGGTAATGTATTGCTGATGACCGAGATCTTTTTTTTTTTTTTTTTTTTTCAAATGAAGGACAATAAACAAACTTAAGTCTTCTACATGATCAAACATCTGTCTTGTGTTGAAAAGAATAAAAACAACCATTAAATTCCCTTTTAGCATTAGAACCAGGCAGAATGCAAAGTTTGGTGCATTAAGGCAGAACAAGCCAACCAGAGACATCGATGTTACGCTCAAGAATAGTGGGTAATGTAGTGCTGCTGACTGAAATCAGGATAAACTATGTTTTTCTTAAATGAGGTTCATAACTTTCAGAATTGTGTCTTCTGCATGACCATATATCATCCTTCACTCCGAGGATGCCCATGGTAAATCTTCCTTGAATAGTTATGACATGGTGGATCATGAAAGAATCTAAAAAGCAGCATTGACTGAATGATGTTGTGGCTGAAATTCCAGTGAAGATGCACCTCAGCTGTAAATCTGGGTTTAGTTATTCTTGAAAAATATCTGTTTTACAAATACAGTTATGATCGTTCAGCTTTCGATTGTTCTATTCTAGCACAAGGCTTTGATCTAACACAGTAAACAGATGTTCATACTCCATTTCTCTCCAAACAACATCTAGAAATGTGTGTTCATTACCAATAACAATATGAATTTGTGGGAAATACAGAGACACAGAGACAATGAGAAGGAGATTTACCTTATTAGGATTTGAAGCAGTAATTATCCACACACACTGTGCGTTGCTCTCATATTGAATTGGGAAGTTAGGAGATGTAAAGGTTCCTGACGGCCCTTGAAGATTACTGCCACATGTCTTCACTGTGAACAGAAGAAAAAACATAAGCTCATTGTTATTTTCAGCAACTACAGAAATATTGAAGGAATTAGAAACAGCTATTGTTCTCTGGTGAGTCACTGCACAACCAATGAAAAAACATGTTTTTATGATTAAAATATTCAGCTTTGCCAGAGATTCTCTGAAAACTCTGAGCACATTTTTGCTTGTGAAGGTCAAAGTATCATTGTATTTAGAATGATTTAATAAGACAATAGTACAGTATGCAGAGAGGAAACGATTTCAGTGCAAAGAAGGAGAGAAAGGGGAACAGAAGGTCAGAAAGATGTTATTGATACTGTCAGAGACTTCTCCCTGGAAAGTAGTGCTTAATTGGGAGCTATTGGCTGTGAAATACCACAGGATTAGCTAGCATTGACTGATAGAGGTGCTCACCAGCAATTTACTCTCAAGATCTATTGAAAGTTAACCACTTGTAACTTCTAGCAGGGTTATAATTAAATTTATTTCAACATTCACACAATGCCAGGGGACAAAAACAACTTTCATGATATAAAACAGGATGATAGCTTTCAAAATATGAAGAAGAAATGAAGCAGTCTTTGGTTAGCCGGTGGTATAAAAGCAATCGAGTCTGTTGTCTGAGTTAGAAAGAAATACAAATCCAGACAAGTGTAATATTGTGTCAGCACTTGTGCAGAAAGTCATACAACCTCATAAACCTCACTGTGACACTACACTCAGTGGGGTGTTGAGAATGACACATGCTAGCTGTTTGATAAAGCAACCGAGCCTTTATTAGGCAGCGTGCTTTGACTGGATGTGATAGTGAACCTGCTCGTCTGTCCTTGGGTCGTCCTGTTAGGAGTTAGGAGGTAATTTTCTGGTTGGTTTGAAGCAGTGTTTGTTCCTTAATTAGTTTGTTCAGCAATAGGCCGCGGTAACGTACAGTTAACAGACACATACGTACACATAAACACAAGCACACAAAGAATAAACAAAAGCACAAAAGTACGAATGCAGATATGAACATGCTTAAGAGGCACTGACATGCTACACATAGATGGAGGCACATTGAGGGAGTTTACAGCATTTTAGCAGACTTACAAGTTAAGATGCATAAAGTATTGGATAATTCATACATAATCACTATGCAAACACAAATCAAACTGTCAAGCATCCACATTAACACACTCTTAGCTGATATAATGACACAAAAAGCCTGCAAGGCACAAGAAAACACAGTAACACCACAGTATGTCTGGTGTTCATTTCTTGGTGGGTAATGGGCTATGTCTGTGAGGTGCTGTAAGAGAGTGTAAGAACAAGTACAAGCCCCCCTTGGAGACAATCCTATATCTTTCTTCTTTATCTCTTTTCTTCTGTCTGTGTGCTTTCCCATCTTCCTCTTCTTCTGGATCACCGCCTGGGTTCTCCCTAAATGAACTCAGTTGACGTTGTTTCTATAATTCTCGATGCATCTTCACTTGACCTTCTCTTGTGTTCAGCTTGCTACAATTTATGAACTGATAGATACAAAGAGATGAAATGTGTGTGTGTGGATCTGGGTGGGTGTATATGTGTGTGTCTGTGTTGCACATGAGAAGTGATTTATCTACATGTCCCAAAGAGTGTGTGCGTCATTGTAACAGTGTGTATGTGTGGGTGTTGACAGCTCAATCAGTGTGGCCAGAACGAATGGCCAGCCCATTGCTGTGCCAACAGCAGAATGGGCACAGTGTTGCTATAGCAATAATGCACAGAGAGTTATCACCAGAATTACCGGAGGAGCTAAGACGTCATAATTTAGATTAAATTCCATCCATATCTGTGGGTCTCCTTTTTCATCTTTTCCTGTGCTAATTATTCACTGTCTTTATCACTCAATCATCCATTCTAAGTTTGTCTATCCACTTCTTTTCTATACTTTTATTTCTGGACATTTCTGCTTAAATCTTCAAATTCAGACCCACTTCTTTAAAACATTCGATTTCTCAACATATACTACCTGTCAAACAAAGTTCCTGCCTGTCTTGCTGTTATACACAAAAATAGGTTGTGTTGTTATCGATTCAACTACCTATTAGTTTGAGAAGAATTTAAACTTAGCTCTTTACCCTGTAGCAACAATACAATGCTTATGTGCATCATCAATAATTTATCAATTATTTTTCTTTGTTGCACAATGCAAACTTTATACAGATTTTTTAAACTGCTATTTAACTTACACCTGCATTATTCCTGATCATTTGCATAATGGGCTCTTCTGGAGCAAACTGTAAGCACAACGCTTACAGCTCTTTTTATGGCCATAATGAAATTGTGCACATTACCATGAATGTCTGCAAACAACTGCCTATTTACACACTTAATCAGACCTTTGAAGTCCCTGTAAAGTAAAGTTCAACCTTTGTGGTTTAACATACTAGATATGTTGGAATAAGGTTACTGTAAACATATAAAAATACAGAGACTGAACTTTTTAATTAAATGGTTAGAAAGCTGTTCATCTCTTTCCTGGCTTGGTTAAATTTGGGCAGGGCAAAGATATGAGCCCATGACATCATTGGTCTCGATGGGAAATTACCCCTAATGCTACAGTGATATAAAATCCCCAAGCAGTTCATTTTTGTACAGTCTGTTGTTAGCTGATGTTACTGCCTTCATTGAACATCCCAACAGTCAGTTACATGCTTTGTTTTGTTCATTGTGAGGTGGCCTAACCTGACACACCAGATGGATTTGTTTCACACATCCATCTGTAAACCACTCATAGACAGCATTTGGGAAAAGGCAGAGCATTTGAAAAAAACCTCGGAGGGTGATTGGATGAATGTTCTGTCTGTCGTATCTTTATGGGCCAATCAGTGCAACAAGACACAAGGCGGAGCCGCTACAGAGGTGTGCCCCTACCGAGGAGAAAACTACATAGAGAACTACATAACGCCTTGAACCACGGTGACTGTAGACATGTCAGTACACGACTTTTGTCATTTTTGAAAAGCAAACAAGTCACTGCTGTACTTTGTTCTTTTTTTAAACAAAGAAATGTCAAGTTTTGATAAAACTGACGCTTTAGCATCATCCACACTACTCTCTTCTGCCATAATTGCACCAGCCTCTTGTTGCTGTTTGTATACGTCATGCCTGAAAGTACTGCCCCTCGACACTGATTGGTCCTGTCACTTTCTAACTAGGCCAAAACTGTTCAGACAGGAGCTGTGCAAGATGGATTCACCGGTGAGAAACGAGGAAATGGGCGTATTCATCTGCTTTGCAAGGTTAGAGGTGGCCTATGGGTCATTTAAAATATCATAACAGAGAGATGTGTACATTAATACAGTACATTTAACCTCCAACTCCTGTCTCTCTGCTCCGGCACAGAGCCAGGCTGCCATGTCCTGATCAGAAGCACTTTTTAAAAACTGAGAGCATCATATTTCCTGTGAGTGGGCGTGGCTTCAGCTTATTCAACTGACACGCCCACACCATCCTAGAACAGATTTAGCTGTCTCATTTTTATGATTTTGAATCTTAATTTCATAAACTTAGAGATGTTTTCATGACTGAAATTTTGTCATGGTGGTAGTTGCCTGTCATATAACAAAACTAGGGCTGTCAAAATTAACGCGTTATTATCGCGTTAACTCAAATTACTTTTAACCCCGCTAATTTTTTTTGTCGCACAATTAATGCTTGCGTGTTCTGTGTGATCCTCGACCCATCCCTTAGTTTGCCAGATCAGGAAGTGACGCCGTCGTGATGCAGTACAAGCGAGCTGAAATGGATACAGGACAGAGACTTTTGAATGACAGGTTCAGCTTTCAGATCATGCCAGATAAAGTTATTTTCTCCTACTGTCAACTTGAACTGAGTTACCAGGAGTTCGTAGAGTCTTAAATAGCCCGCATTAGCGGCTGAGCACACCGCTAATGCAGAGAGCCGCCCCCTCCATGCTGGATTTGTTTACAATGGAGACACTCAGACAACACTGCAAGCAGGGATGGACTCGCTATCTGGCATACTGGGCATTTCCCGGTGTGCCGACGCACTTTTGGGCCAGCATGATTTATTCATTTATTTAAATCTGCTATGAACCGGCACTAGAGCTGCGCTGACCCTTTATATTGACCATTGACTAGTCCGATCACGTCTCCTAAAGGTCCGTTTACCCCCCTCTCCCATCCCCACGCAGCTCCTGCTTGAAAGTGAAAGTATTCGGAAAAAACGAAACTTACTAAAATGATTGATTGAAACTGTAAATAAACGCCAAATTTAAAAACTGTCAATCCAGATGCTGCAAAAGTGTCAAAGACTCTGCAGTCCCTATAGTAGACTGTCTGACCCTGGTGAATGTACAGCTGCATCATGAGGAGGAGGAGGAGACAGAGCAGCAGAGGCTGGTGTGTGACAGGAGAGCAGAGGTGTTACAGGTGAGCCTGAGAGTGAATGAGCTCTGTAGAGTATCATAATATAAGAAGCATTATTAGACTATGGGTCTCCTTTATTTAGGAAGAAAAAAATGGTTTTAGATGAAAATTGTAGCTCTTCTATGATCTGAAGAATGAAAAGGTGGTTAAGTCCTCTTACTACACCTTAAAGGTTCTCAACTGAGACTTCTTTTACTTTGTGTGTTCATGAGTTTTGAAAAGCAGCTTCACATGTGTGTTTATTGACATCATTCCAGTAAATCTATTGGACTGATGACAGTAATTTCTTACTGTCAGCATTTATTTTACATTTGGGCAATTTTTAGTTTGAAAGTAAAAATATGATAAATAATAGCAGACATTTTTTGAGTAATTACTTGCTTTTTCTCTCGAGCAGGGCAGATATGTCCACCTTACTCACATCAGAACAGTGAAACACCATTAGATGTGTCTGTGCCTTATTGCTGAGCTCTCAGCAGAGACTTGACTTCTCCCAGTAATCTGTAGTGTAATTCTCTAACTGTATTTAGTCTCTCTTTTTTTGTATTATCCTGTTGTGAGTCCTCCTGGTGTAAAGGGATCTTTCTATGAACCTTTATTTCCCCCATATTAGGTTGAATTGCTCTGCTTAATGTGAAGGATCAGGAATGATCTTTGAGTGATTTACACTTAACTGACAATGCTCTTTATGTCCATGTGTGATGATGAGATCTGTTGTTCTGTGTTAAGCTGCTGAGAGCAGAGGAGTTAACTTCTAGAAGTCTAAAATTGGACACTATTTTGGTATTATTCAGTTATGTTACATTAAGGTCAGTATCTCCATCTGTTGTGGCTTGTTGGGCTTGAGTTTACCATGATATGCTCTCAGCAGATTTTTGGAGCATTCAGTATCTTTGAGCTTAGTCTAGAGAATTTTCTGGACATTATCTGTTGTTGTTTTGGGTTATTAACATGAACAAACATTTGCATAAAGAAAGAATTTTTGTCCACTTGTATTGATAAGGGTATTTAAATCTTGAGAAATAGTACTGAAAGGTACATTTAGAACAGACAAAAAAGTGTGATTAATTTTCGATTAATCTTGAGTTAACTATGAAAATTGTGAGATTAATCGTGATTTAAAAATTTTAATCTATTGACAGCCCAAAACAAAACCAAAACAAAGATTTGGTTTATAACTTTAATAATAATAATAATACATTTTATTTGAGAGCGCCTTTCCTAACACTCAAGGACACTTTACAAGTTAAAAAACACAATGAAATAACACAATAGTAAATAAAACCAACAAACAAATGAGCACAAATTTAAAATGAATCAGAGGGATTTACAGAGAGTATGCAATTTGAAAAAGATGAGTTTTGAGACGGGATTTAAAAAGGGGTAAAGAGTCCATGTTTCTGATGTCAGGAGGGAGTAAGATCCAGAGTTGGGGAGCAGAGCGACTGAAAGCTCTGCTCCCCATGGTGCTGAGACAGGCGGAGGGCACGGAGAGGTGGAGGGAGGAGGAAGACCTGAGGGAGTGAGAGGAGATGGCAATGTGGAGGAGATCAGAAAGATGGGGGGGGGGGGGGGGCAAGGTTGTGGATGGCTTTAAAAGTGTACAGTAGGATTTTGAATTGAATTCTGAATTTGACCGGGAGCCAATGGAGCTGCTGGAGGACGGGGGTGATGTGGTGAAAGGAGGGGGTTCTGGTGATGATGCGGGCAGCAGAGTTTTAGACCAGTTGAAGCTTGTGGAGGGATTTGTGAGGGGCACCGAAAAGGAGTGAATTACAGTAGTCTATGCAGGAGGTGACGAGGCTGTGGACCAGAATAGCAGTAGTGTGAGGGGTGAGAGAGGGGCGGAGACGATTGATATTACGTAAATGGAAATATGCAGACTGGGTTATGTTATTAATGTGAGAATAGAAAGAAAGTGAGCTGTCGAGGATGACACCCAGACTCTTAACCTGAGGGGAGGGGGACACTGTGGAGCTGTCTATGGTGAGGGAGAAACTGTCGGTTTTGGATAGAGTGGATTTGGTACCGACAAGGAGGAGTTCTGTTTTATCAATACTGAGTTTAAGAAAGTTAAAGGTGAACCAGGATTTGATTTCTGAGAAGCAGTGGGTGAGGGAGGAGGGCGTGAGAGTGGAGTTGGGTTTGCTGGAAAGGTAGAGCTTTACAGGGACTTTAAGTTATCTTCCTGTTGTAGACATGTCTAAAGAAACATCAAGGCATGGCTCTTAATAAGCTAACAATATTGATTGAAATTACCAGTATATCAGAGCCTCTGTGCTTATAAAAATCTGGCAATGCCACTGGAAAATATAAAGACACACTAGCATTGTAGAGTTATACGTAGGACTGAACTATCTGGGATCAACATTACAGTTGCAATTTAATATGTGACTATTTCTTAAGCTCTTCCGCTTAGGTATTTCCCAACGAACAAGCAATAAATCATTCTGTATTTAACTAAAAAAAACATTGGATGGACCAAACTAAGGCTGAACAATTAAAAAATCTATTTGTAATTATTTTGACTAATACTGAAAATTCAAATCAAATTATTGTATTGAAGGGAATGATCATTTTCATGTTCCTTTTTTGTTTAATAAAAAACAAACTAAAATCAGGAATGTTTTTTGTAAATTATTTAAAAAAAATGACACTAGACTGATTACATGATGTGTAAGGTGTAACATATATGCTGCAAAACGAGTTTTATACCGGTATTTTACTCACATTTCAGGTTAAAGAAATATTGCACCTTTTGCGATTTGAAGATTGTAGAAGGCTATATTGTGATTTAATCTAAATTGTTAATTAATTGCCCAGCTCTAATAGACAGATAAACTGATTTATTCATTTAACATTTATTTAAGTTCAGAAAATCCCTGAGGTTCTCCTCATTGAAATTGAGATTCAAAAATGCACAATTAAAACAAACAAACAAAGGATAACACTCAGTAAAAGCAATCACACGCTGTGCTGAAATGATTTGAGATCATCATCTTAAAACAAGATTGTCAATCTTTAGACTCTGTTGTAAATTATCCACATTTGCAGAGCACAAAAGCCAAAAGCAGATTTTCCAAAATCAGAGTAGGCCCTCTGGAATTAAAGAAAAAGTCAGTGGAGCAAGTTTGGTCAGATCCAGTTCAGTATAGACGTCATATAAGATGGTGTGCATCCAAGCAGTGATTTATAGGTTAAAAGATACAAGTGTTTATCACACATCTGTGCCAGGAAGACCAACCAACTTTGTTATACAGAATGCAGTGAGAGTGAGAGTTATAAGATCCCCCTGTTATTAATCTAAGAGCAGATCCTGAGTTCAGAGATTTAAGTGTAGAAGCACCAGCATGTCTATAAACAATATCATCAAAATTCAGCACTGACAGAAAAAAGCCTCAACTTTACTTTTCCTACAGTTGGAAGGAAAATTTGACTCATTTCTGCACAGAAAACAAAGTTTCTGCTGGATTGTGTCAGGGAATTTTTCAATATCGTCTTTAAAAGTAAACAATTCATCAAGCCAGTTTCCAAACAGATTAACCATACTGAGACCTTTCAATACTGCTACCAGTGAGTGTGAGAACTGAAGACCACTAAAGCAAGACTTTAGCTTTGGAGAAGATCAAAAATGTGTTTGTTTATGGCATTCACAGAGTTTTAGAAAAACATTTTCAGCATTTTTGACCTGTTAAAAACAAGTTGCTGAAAGCAAAACAAAATAATACTGTCCACATAAAGATGAAAATAAAAGTCTGTTAAGAAAAATAAACATTATTGATATAGACTGTAATAGAAGAGGGCCCAAGTGTGATCCTTGTGGGACACCCCTTATTGAAGAATAAAACTCAGAATTAATGATTCCAGCCTTTTTACATTGAAGATTATTAAAAAGGTAGTTATGGAACCAGTTACAAGTGTTTGAGTTAAACCAACATTGCCAAGAGAAAGGGAAGACCCTTATCAAAGTTGTCAGATGCTTTAGACAATTCAGTGAAAACAGCAGTGCAATGCCTCTTCTTATCCATGTAAGAAATAAAATTCATTCAATCAAGTTTTCTAGTATAACTGTGCAGCTTCAAGTAAGAATTTGGATGCAGAACTTTTAAGAAGAGTTTCCACATGGATGTCTAACTGAGTGACAGCCTCATGTCTCTCTGTCTTTCTCTCCCTCTCATCATTATTTAAACTGGCACCCAATAAAGAGAGCTTGAAGCCACACTATCATTGAAGTGATAATGAATTTTATATCAAATTAAACATTTTGATGAGTTTTATCTGGTACCGAGAGCATATTGTTGAAATCACAGGCAAGATGAACTGAATGATTCTGACAGGAGCTGCAATGAGACTGTGTGTGAGAGTGTGTTTGTTTGTGTATTATGTGTTAAACAACACGCCCTCTCTTGAGTTTATGTATTCAGATCAACAAGATTCCCCGAGGATTTCTGCTCTCTGACTCACTCTAATATACACACATAAACACTCACTCAACGTCGGGATGCAGACCAATATTAAATGATGTTTCAGGCGAGGATCACACTGCCAAAGTCTGCTCTGTAGCTCAAACGCCCTTGCTCACTCTTCTCCAATGTTCTGCTTTATGGCTTCAGAGCAGATCTGAGGCAGTCCATGAGCTCTGGGAAGGTTGCAGGGAGAAATGTTTTCTCAGTCTGAATTTTAACGCTGTTCAGCTTCAAATGTTTTGACTCGGTTGTCCATTCTAGCATGGAAGAATCTCATAACTGTTGCCTTCAGTTTGATCTCAGCCTCACACTCAAGGTCCATAACTCAGCTGCTTTCTCAGCACGATGGCCTCTTGCGGTTAGTGAGTCGTCCTCCCTGTGGAGGGCTCTGATTCAATCATCCATACAGCAGTACCTGCTGGAGCATACCAAGGACATTTAACCCCTACCTTTTCTAGATTATCTGCCTGACCCTGCATCCGAAACAAAGAGCGTGAAGAGACTTTTGGGGCAGGTAAATAAAAAACAAAACAGAATCGAATTATTGGATGAGTTCACAATAACAAACAAGTCAAGGTTTCTTCAGACTTGCATTCAGCTCAACCTGAGTGTCCTCTCAAGAACAAATACAATTTTTTGTGGCAAATGATATGCTGCTGAATTAAATATTGTTGTGGGTGTTTAATTACCTGCTATTTAGTGGATAAAACTCTAATAATAATAATAATAATAACAATAATGTTTATTTATATAGCACCTTTCAAGAACAGCAAGGTCACAAAGTGCTTTACAAAGAGATAAAAGAAACACAGGCAATTAATGCAAAGGTACAATAAGAGAATACACAGTACACAAAACAGATTAAGTAAAGGCCAGACCAAACAAGTAGGTCTTGAGTTGCTTTTTAAAGGAATCGACTGTTTCTACTGATCTTAAACCCAATGGAAGAGTGCTCCAACGAGTTGGAGCAATGACCTTAAATGCACAGTCACCTTCAGTTTTTAGTCTGGAGTGTGGAACAACCAGCAGACCCTGATCAGAGGACAGGAGAGTCCTACTAGGACTGTAAGGTTCAAGAGCTCCGTAATGTAGGCTGGTGCCTGACCATGCAGGGCTTCAAAAGTGAACATAAGAATCTTAAAATGGATTCTGAAATGTATGGGAAGCCAGTGGAGAGAATACAGAATTGGTGTGATGTGTGACCTTTTTGAAGACTTGGTGTCTGGCTGCAGCGTTTTGAACTAGATGTAGACGATTTGTAGATGTTTTACTGAGACAGGTGAAAGTGAGTTACAGCAGTCTAAACAGGAGGAAATTAATGTGTGAATCACCACCTCCATCTGAGCTGTAGAAACAATGTGTCTGAGTTGTGCGATATTTCTGAGTTGGAAAAAACAAGAACGGACCAGATTATTGACATGTTGATCTAGAGACAAGGGGCCTCATGTACAAAGACTTGCGTGGATTTCCTACTGAAACATGGCGTACACTCAAATCCAGAAAACGTTGTACACATAAAAATATCCAGATGTATGAATCTGAGCGCACGCATGAATTCAAGCACATTTTCTTTGTACATCCCAATCAACGTGGAATTGAGCGCACATGTTGGAGTAGAAAGCGAATTGGAGACGCTTCTCACTGAAGTGGTTGTGCACAAAAATGTCCTCTTTGGCAACGCAAGAGGAGTGAGCGGGGGAGTGTGTGTGAGGCCGTCAATGCTGTGGGATCAGAAAAGCGCACACATGCTGAATTGAAGAAGAAGTGGTCTAACATCAAGGTGGATGTGAAGCGGAGAACAGCAGCCCACCACCGAAGTGTAGCCAAAACAGGTGGGGGGACAGGAGAAGAGGGGCTCACCCCATTTGAACAGAGAGTCGCCGCAAAGCAGACAAAGTAAACTGGATTTACAGTTTCTATTTGTTAATTTTATACACTATTTACATGGATCCCACACTATTGTTGCAAATTAATGCAGAAGTGCGCAGGGGAAAAGGTGAGGCTGATTAAGACATTTCACACCTTACGCACGGTTTTCAAACTTTACGCACGGGGTTATTAACATGAGTATTTTGAACACAGAGACATGGGCTTGTTGGAAAGATCTGAAGCTGTACTTTAACCAGAGAAAAACAGCAAGTCACTAACTCTAACCACTGACTAATAATGATGCTGTGAAGGCAGGATAGTGTTTAGGGGCGCACATGCTCAATGCGCGTCACAGGGATTAATATTAGGACAATTAAACGAATAAATTTACCCTTTAAGAAGCCCCCCATCGTGCACAGTGCCACCTTGTAGTCTGTTCCTAACCATGCGATTACTCAGAAGGTATAAATAGTGCATTGAACCAGGCCACCTCGCCACAATGTTGGTTAATTGCATTTGTGCATCACATATGATCTGTACATTTATCGAATGAAAATTTTTCCTGTTGACATATACTTATTCATCAAGTGATGGCACTTTTATAGCAATGTGTGTGCAGTTGATAGCTCCGATTACATTAGGAAAACCGGCTCTCGCTGCAAATTGTGCTTTAATGTTGACCTGTTCAGCTACATTGTATGGGAATTTGATACACCTGGCGGACATGCAGATAATTCTGTCCCACACGACTGGCATGGCTGGGCTCAGGGTCAACTGGCACAGTCCCGATCGGTCGGCCAGGTCCCTCTGGAATGCCCCAGTTGCTAAGAACCCCAGTGTGGTCAGCACCTGTATGGATACAGGCAGCGCATGGCACATGTTGCGCCCCAAAGCCAGCCGCAGCTCTGCGCACAGTTCCAGGAGAATTGCCCCCAGGAACCTAAAGTGGCTGATGAGCCAGTTGTCATCATGCGCCAGTAAATCCTCTCTGTCTCTAAACACACGCTCTATTCGTATTGCATCATTTACAATGTCTTCTAATACTGCTAAAGCCATTGTTGTTAACAGTATTTATTTTCACCACTTAGCATATGCTTTTATATCCACTCGTGTAATTGCAGACACATGTGTGTTAATTGTTCATCAGGGTTAATTGTTCATGTGTCTCTGATGTGCACATCACATTTATTTATTATAACAGTTTCCCAGCATCACCTCTAAGTGTCCCCAAAGGATCCTCAGCTGTAGAAATGTGCGTACACCAGCCATGAAGTTGGCGTGAGGCACCGCACATTTCCACGGTCATTTTACTTTTGATACATCTGAACTTTGCCGTGAAAAAGAACGTACGCCACGTTTTTGTGAGTATGCACCCTTTGTACATGAGGCTCCAGGAGTGGCTAAATGAAACACCGATATTACGCAGAACAGGATTTACACAAGTGGACAGAGTACCAAGTTTCTTCAGAATACCAGGCACTAAGCCATCTGGGGCCGAGACAAGGACCTCTGTTTTGTCAGCGTTTAGCTGTAGAGAATTATCTGACATTCAGTCTTTAATGGCACTATAACAACAAAGTAGCACTGACACTTTAGTGTAATTTTGATGTGTAAAAGATATATGAAGCTGGATGTCATCTGCATAACAGTGAAAAGATATGTCTTTAAAACTGTTGATTATGTGGCTGAGTGGGAGCAAAGAATATACTGGGTCAAGGACCGAACCTTGGGGAACTCCACAAACCAGGGAGGAATTAGAAGAGGTGTGGCTGTTAACAGTGACAGAGAATATTCTCTCTGACAGGTAAGAGGAGAACCAGTCAATGGCTGAGCCAGAAATGCCCACCCACTGCCTTAGCCTATTAACTAAAATACCATGATCCATAGTGTCAAAGGCTGCACTGAGATCCAATAAAACCAACACAGAACATTTACCTTCATCACTGCTAAACAAGAGGTCATTGAAAACTCTAAGAAGTGCTGATTCTGTTGAATGGGACTGACGAAAACCAGATTGAAACTTATATTATGTCACATAGGTGGTCTTATTTTGGTCTTAAACACCCAACTTCTTCAGTATGTTTTTTTTCATCAAATAAACTGTGAAAGTTCACATATTATTTAAGGAACATCTCCCTAAAAGGAAATTTCCCATCAAGGGAACTTTGACAAGAATGATGTGTACCCAACAAGACAGGAGGACTCAAATGAAAATGTGAAATAATTATTTTGACACAAAGGGCCAGAAGGATGACTGCTATTTCTTCATTGATAACAAAAATACAAAAAAATCCTGTCAGGCTATCATTTTCTTGTTAACTACAGGTACCTTTGTCAAAATATGACAGTTGTTGGTCAAGCAATTATAAGTTTGTATTAATAGTGAAATTACTTCAGAATTTATTATGATTTTTAAGTGCATGTGTTCAAAATGAGCCTTAGATCCTAAGTTTGAATCAGATTAGAGATCAGAAGCTCCACAAGGATGGCTGAACATGTGGTTTAACAGGCTGTCTACATGAGCTGATAGACTGACCAATGGACACAGAGAATAATTGATGACATCATTAGGCTGGCATGCAGCATTCCACTGGCCCTCACTCTGGTTAGAGCTCTAATGGGTACAAACACACTTTCACACACACACACACACATCCACAAAGAGAGACAGTAGCTTTGTGCCGTGTTTTTACAGTGGCTGTGCACTTGAATTTCTTTGCTTTTTTCCTTCTTGTCTAACTGTTTTATTTTCCTGTTTGAAGACAACATATGTGGCTGTGTGGATTCACTTGACATGTAGCACCCTTCCTTGAGTCAGTGTATTAGGCAGATCAAGTGAACTCCCTGGAGTTTACACACATACACACACATACAGGGAGTTGGCTCTGTGGCCTTGCCATCTGTCCATTAATCAAGGTGCCACATGGTCTCTCTCTCTCTCTCTTTCTAGCTATCTCTCGCTCTCTCTCATAAATTATCATAAAAGTGGACAGAAGGACATTGCAATTTTATTGCTGTTTTTGTAGTTTATTTTAATTTAGCTTTAAAATGGTTTAATTGTTGCTAATAAAGAGATAAACACTCCATCCCTGCCTCTCTCGCTGTCTTTTTGTGATTTTCATCCATCTTTCTTTCTTTATTGGTTCAGTGTAATGACATAAAGGGCAAATTTCAAAATATGTCCTCTTTATTTCGTGTAATGTTTCAAAACCACACATTTGGCTGTTATAATGGTTGTGACAGAGCTGACCCTTTAATAATGGAGCTGGCTTGATGCTTTCTGACGGACTGAACCTGTTGCTCAATATTATTTATGAAATCCCACTTTTGCTACTGGCTGGGCTCAATGGAAAGGTCAAATCTTTTCTGCTAGCCTAGCCTTCCTCCTATTCCCTTTTTTTCTCCAATGGGATGAAACAAAGTAGGCTAAATAAGGGGACCACACTTTGAAGAGCATTGCGCTTTCACACTGAAATGTAATAAAAATCATGACTGCTGTGCTCTCTTCCTTACCTCTGGCGCTTATTCCAAAAATTCTAGTTATTTTCATGTGCCAGCACAGCCAGCGGAGGTGCAAACAGAGACACAGCAGCTCCTGTGTCTGTCTGGTAAATTTTTTGCTGAAAATCAACACGTCAGTTCCAAGGCGGATGCAGTGTTGCAGACCAGGTGCTGTTTATGCAGAGGCAACACAATATTTTTGGTTGGCCTGCAATTTTGGAAGGAAATAGCCCTGGCATTTCCACCAGCTCAGTCCTCCTCTTCAAACACTGTGGGTAACTTAATTATTTTTTCTATCAAAACAGGTACTCAACCTTTCCTACTTTCCACACACCAGTGAGCCACATAGGTATCATGTTTATACAGTAAAAATTGCTCAGAGTATTCCCTTAAGTAGACAGAAAATGTTCCACTGATGGTAATACTAGAAACAGGTTAAATAGACTTTCTTTTTTTTTTAAATGAAGAGGTACTTAACAAATATCAGTCTGTTTTATAAGCCCATGTTGATACTGTTACATTCTACCAACATCATATGCTGACTTCACTATGCTTACAATGGGCCCTCTCAAATAAAATTAGCACATATTAGTTAGGTGGTATGATACAGCTAGAGTCAAACTTTCTACTTTTTTAGCATGTGTCTATACAAAGGAACTATTCTGGATGCTGAATGGTCAAAGAAGGCAGCAGTCAAAAAAGGTAAAAAAAAAACAAAAAAAAAAACAAAACATAAAGCATGTCAAATTAAGGACCAGAGACCAACTCTAGACGATGGAGAAGTTGATTCTTTTTACAGTCCATTAGCTGTGAACTAGCCTGCCTCTCTTTCCTTCCTGCCTCTAAGGCATTCATATTTTCAGAATTTCAATATTGGGTTTTTGTCCCTAAGGGGAAATGGATTTTTGTGAATAGGTTTAAAAATAGAGTGAAGTCTCCCTTCTCAATGCTTTTCCAGCTAAGCCACCAACACCAAAGCACCCTATTTCAAGCATTAAATGTGTTTATAAAAAGTCTGTGGATGCATAGTATTGTGTTTACTTCTTTTGTTTTCTCTTTTCAGTGATCCTGGCATATAGTTCAAATAAAGCCTCAGTATTGTTTCTGAAATTATTCCAGTGTAACATGAATCTTGTCCTTCAAGCAACCTCGCTGTGTTTATCCTGGGATTTATGGGATTTTGAAGATGGATGTCTTTCTGTTTCACCAAAGTAGGGCAGAGATATGCTGCATAACAATGCCACAGTTGTAAACAGTTTCATTGTTTTCCTCTATTCCAAAGATACTTATCTAAAAATAAGACATTTGGATAGTTTAATAGTACTCATAGTTATGGGCAGGTTTGTCAGAGATCATGCCATGAAATATGAAGAATTAATATCACAAATAATGTTCCTGCTGTTTACCTTTTAACACAGGGCTGCACAAATTGAGATAATGTAGCTTGTATTGGGGTACCATGTTGGAGAAACAGTGCCCTCCATTGTGAGATGTTTTAAATAACAAAGATCAACCAGCACAGAATCACTTGTTACTTAGCAACACCCACAGAGAAGGACGGTGCACTTTGTCATGGCTTTGTCAAAAAAAAAAAGTTCCTCCCTGAGCAGTGGTTCGTGCTGGGAATACGAGTCTCTCTGTTTTAAATTCAACAGAGCTTTAAAAATGCACTCACCTGCTACTCAGAGGCTACAGTAGCTCTGTTAGAGGGTCTCTTCCTGCCCACATACTTTCCCTTCAAAGAGCCATGCTGACTGTCGACTGATGGCTCTGTTTCCCAGTGATAGAGGTCATTCTTTTAACGGCTACCTGCCTCAGGGGACGACATCACTGACTTTTTATGTCAATGCAAGTCTCCCTTTGGGGAGCTTAGCCCATCATCACATGCAAGTAAATGCAGGACTTGATTGGCTTAATGTTAGTGGCTTTATTAAACCTCTCATTACAGCTATTTAGTGATGATGAATCCCTAACAGGCATTAGCAATCTGAGAGAGCCAATCAAAGGGTATCAGCACTATAATATCTCTGATAATTGAGTTGGATAATAAGGTTGACTGGCAGGGACCGATCAGAGCCCGGGAGAAGGGTCGTATCCAAACTGTACAGGCCGAGCTTATTTCCTGTCTGCAATGAAGATCTGTGCTGTCATGGTGAGAATAAAGACTAATGAAGGTCAGTGCCCTTGTGTGTCTGGTTCAAGAGAGACGTAGGGTATCAGCCAAGCCTTGTGTCTAGACTGTGTCCTTTATCCACAGGGTAAGAGTGCAGGATCCAAGGCTGCTGAGCATCTGCCTACCCAGGTGTCCTGAGCCACATATTATTATCTCAGTGGATTTCCAGGGTGTTTCACCATAGCTTGCACTAACTCCAGAGATCATGAGATAATATTTTTATATACTTTTTCTGATTTAGGTATTGGCCTGTAGCAAGTGCCACTCTATTGCAAAAATGACACAAAATTTTGTAATTATGTGTGGAAAAACACTGAGATTTTACATTAAGCTATAGCTTCAACTGAGATTAAAAACCATCTAACTTGATGACAGTCTCACAATACGGATGTTCCCTGGCATTTATTTCCCCATTTGGTTAAATGCCAAGTTAAATTGCGTTTAACCAGCTAGTCTAAAGAGAAGAAAGTACTTACAAAAAGTCAAATTCATCACAGGGTCCCTGTGTTTGCAGGTGTTGTGAGCCTGATATACTCTGTTTAACGTGGCTAAAATTAGCAGTCTTCCGTCCTCTTTGCAGACTAATATCATGCTTTGATAAATGGCCTCTTTTAGCTTCGGTTGAGTAGTTCTATGAGTTCAACCCTTGAGAGCCTACATACTAGCAATGCGTGTGGTTAAAATAGACAATGAATTGAAATGATAAATAAGTTTATCAAATTTGCCTCCGCAAGTTTTACGAGTCGGTTAAAAAAATTACCTATAATTTTTATAAACAAAGGCTTAAAATCCTATATCCTAAAATCTATAATGCTCTCATAAACTGTAATGAACCTCCTGCCACTAGAAGCCACTGTAGCTTCAATTAATGTCTGCTAGTTTTACACAAGTTCAACACCTGACAGCCTACATACCACTCTATTTCTATTTACTAATTAAAACACTGTATGACTGCACTGTTCATACTGAAGCTACAGCGGCTTCATGTGGCGGGAGGTTCAGTACAGTTTAAAAGAGCATCAGAGCGGGATCTCAAGCCTGTGTCTATAAAAATAATGGGTCATTTTTTTTATTGCCTTTAACTAAACCTTTATTGGATTCCAATACTATACTGATTATCACAAAAGGAACAATACCAATAGCTCCAAGTGGAAAAGAAAAAAAAAAAAAGAGAAAGTTACGTGACAGCAAAAATGTATCAAAATAGTCCAAGTCTGGTAAGACTTTCTTTTCCTCTACAGGATCTTCCTGCAGTGAGATTAAAATGCCAAAGTTAAAATTCATCTATAAGTTATGTTCAGGAAACTTTAAATCTGTTTTCAAAACTGTTACATTTCTTGGCTACTTTTTAAGTGGTGTTCATATGCTAATGCCTCATGATGGATAGAGTGAATTTTACTTTCACAGAGGCTGTAATTTAAGCAGAGAGAGTAGGTGTGACATTTTTCTGCTTTCACCCTCCCTCCCCCCTGTCTTTCTTCTCTTTCCCTGATTTCACTTACTCTTACTTCAGGTTCTATATCTCCAGTGGTAATTAGTCAGATCTTAAAATACCTCTCTATGCTTCTCTCACTCCCTTTTACACACACTCTCTGACACGCACACACATCCGGCGAATATTGGTTTTTATGTTAAAGTATGTGTCTCTGGCCTCAGTCTGAAGTCTAGTGAAGGGAGACATGACAAACGACTTTGGCATTTAACACGACAGACGGCCTCTCTCTCTCAGTTTCCCTCCCTCTGTGTGTGCAGGGTTGTGCATATGTATGTGTGAGTTGCAAGTCTGAGACAGAAAACTGTGCCAGCTGTGAAACCGGAACAAGTCAGGGAGGCTGAAGAATGAATGTCTGAAGCGTGTTAATTATCAGAGCACTTAGAGAAATTATGAAAAACGCGCAACTGTCCCCATGTAAATACAGCAATAAAATATGCATGGAGCTTTCACTGCACTGAACGTATGAGCAGATTCTTAATCATGTTAAGAATAGGTTTTTTTTAACAGGTAGATTAAATAATAATGCAGAGGCTAGGTGGTTGTTACAGTAGTCTTTATATGGAGCTTATTGTGTTGGTGATGGAGTAATTTAAGAGCCTTGGAAAATCACTGTCAAACCTCTTCCCTCCTGAAAGCATAAAATGGCAGCATGTTAGCTAGCTGCTGCACTACAAACATTGGATTATGAAGTGCTTTGTTTTATGATTTTATAGCCAGGAGTTTTTTCCTCACATTGAACTCAGCCTTTATCAGGCCAAACACAGGCAGACACACAGGTAACATTTCACAGCAGTGGATATGTGGTCTTCTTACCTTTACATCTGCGATTAAAGCGTGGGTGAACATCTGGATTTGCGTTTGATATTATGGGGTCAGTCATTTGCGGAGCTTTTTCTTACCTTTACAGACTGGCCTGTGGTCACTCCAGGCTGCAAAGACTTCAGCCACTCTCTGGCAGCTGATGGTTTTGCTGCCCTGAAGAACATAGTCCTCTCCGCAGCTGAACTGCACCACACTGCCAATACTACACAAAAAACACAAACACAGAGAAATATTCACACTCCAAGGTTAGGCAGGAAGTGAAATATACAGAAAAAGGAGAATTAAAGGTTTGTATGTGCAGGCACGTATGTCCGTGCATGTTTGTGAATACAAAACTGTACCTGAAATCATTGCCGTGGCGTTTTCCATTCTCTGGCTCTCCGGGGTCAGGGCAGGAGTTAGATGCCTGTCTCACACCGCCTTCATTTACTACACAGAGAGGCAGAGAAATGAAGAGGTGCAGGCAGACAGGTTAGAGTGAGGCATACACAAGGCTTAGAGTAGAGGTAGACTTGGTCTAAGAGGCAAAATGTCCCTTTGAAAACAGCAAGTCATCTAAATTTATGTTTCAAGTGTTGGGAATAACCAACCACTACTACAAATGAGGATATGTGCAATTTTGGTGCAGCCATTGTACAAAATTGCTGCCAAATCAACGTCGCAGGGCAGCTTCAATGCACCCTGGCATAAATCTAAAACTGTCTGAGTCAGTCATTCTATTGATAGCATTAAGCACAAGACTTGTAAAGGTAATTTCCAGTCCTCCACTTTTAGATTGGATTTTGGAAGTCTGCCTGCCTCGTCACTTATTCACAACAGGCAGCAGGAAACAGGTGGAAGGTGGAAACAAGTTAGACAGATGGGGAAATAAAGAGAAGGAGGGCAGAGACATCAGGCTGGCAGACCGGGAGGACATCATGTGACAGATACAATCGTAATTTTCACATAAACACAAGAGCTCATCTTGACAGTAGCATACAAAACACAACAGAGACAAGAGCATAAACTGCACAAACACTTTGAGACGGTAACATCATCACGAGTGTGCGTCTGACATGATGCCTCCCGATGTTGTCTCTTTCTGTTGCTAATTTCTATCAGAGTTAATAGTAAATGTATGTGGTTCTACTTCCGCTCCATTTGTTTACTATTTTTTTGCTTTTCTTGCATGCTTGTTTGCCTTCCTAATCTTTCCTGTCACTCTGTCTCAGCTGCTTCCTTCTCCATATGAATAACCCTGCAGCTACATTTCATTGGCTTTCCTTTGCAGACACATTATAGAGTTTTAGCTTTCCATAAACATAATTTTCCTTTCTCTTAAAAATAAAAACAGCTGCTGAAGATGCAGGGGGAAAGTTTATGATTTGTGAAAGAACTTAAAAGCCATTCCTTCCATATATGTGACCAAAGCTGATAAAAACTCCTGCAAGTCATCAGAGGTCATTTTTGACTTTTTAATCTGAGCACATTTTACAAATATATGCTCATTTGAATGTTAACTTCTAGTTTCTGTTTTTTCTGTGAAAACCAGGCTCAAAGTTTCAGGACTTTTCCTACCTTCAGGCAGGCCAGGTAATGGGTGTGAACAATAGGGCCACATTTACATAAAGTCCACTGAAACCAAACTTCTAAATCGGACTGGTAACGCTCATCAAAATATTCCCATAGGAAACCTGCCTTCTTCAAACTTTCACTGTCGAGTGATCCTGAAGTTGTCCCAAGTCTGTTGATAATTCTTGCCAATTCTTCATCGTCTCTTCTTCTTTTCTTTGCTGCAGGGTGTATCTTGAGGCTTGTTAATAAAAGGTGATAACTAGAAACAGCTGTATTTACATGCCAGGGGAGGGGTGGCGTTTGAGCCATGCGGTTTTTGTTATTGTCCATCTCAATGGGCGAAACTGGGAACAATGCCAGGCTGAGCGGCCAATAATCACCCAACAGTTTCGCTGTCCCCTCCCCTCAATCTCCCTGTAACAACTCCGAAAACAGGGCATTTTAAAACACAAAATTAACGCTTTTAAATGTCACATTAGTGATACTTTTTTCATCGAATAAGTAGTTTAAATATCGGAATTGCATAAAATGAGAAAAAATGAAAAATAATCATTTTGAAGAAAACAACTTTGTATCCATTTTTCTCAACCACTGGAATGCCGACTTGTAGAAACTTTATCTGGTTTCGGTCACATATATTTCCTTTATGGATGACTTTGTACATAAAAGGTCATGCTCCCTTTGGGACTTTAACTTTCTAACACTGAAGAGGACAAGTCACGTGCCAGCAGATGTCTCTTTCAAGCCTGCATACAATAATAAGAGGTAACAGAGTATCTTAAAAGCCAGAGTCCATAAATGGCTCATTAAGACCCTGTTTTCTTCATGCTCTATGTTTTCCTCTATGCGACTAAACTGAGAGTGACTTGAATGTTCTTCAACTCATCTCTGATTCATACCAATGGATGTAAAATAGGTGGAAAATTAGGCCAATCCAATGATTTTTGTTTGTTTTCAGTTGTTCATCTTTTACCAATGTGTGATATGAGTAGAGTATTACCTGAGGGAAAGAATGTCTTGTTATGTTTATGTACTGCAGCTATAACAACAACAACAACAACATGCCCTGTGGTGTATTTTTATATTCAAATTCATGGTCTGATGTTCAGATTAGAGTGAAACACAACTTATCATGAATGAACTTTGGAGTAGAAAGAAACTCAGCTTATTTCTAAAGCTGCAGACTGTTGTTACATTTATTGACCACCTTTAGTAAATATTTATGTTCAATATATTTTATTCTAAAGCAACATAATTCTGTATATTTTATGTGATTAAAGGGTACATTATTTTTATTCTTTTGCTGACAGTTCTACATTGTCTCAGTTACACACCACAAGTTTGAACAGATCTTTGTCACCTTTTACTTTACTAAACTTTAGCATTGCAGTGCTAACAGACATAACTGATTGAACTGTGGCTGCTTTGAGAGAGACAAAGTCAAAGTCTGTTTCTTTTGATGATTTAAGGCTAAAGATAAGTGAAATATGGATTAAAACTCACCTTCAGCAGGTAAGATGTTTTTTTTTCTGCTACATCTGGCTCAAGTGAAAAACAGACAAGCACTCCAGCAATTAGCTTTCCCTCTAACCCTAAGGTGAACCATGGCAGGAGTGCAGCTGCCTGGCTTGCTGAGATGGGTGTTGTGGATAAAATGTACTGTTTTCTGGCACAAATCTCCCTGTTGTGATATTTTTAAGGGGGGGGGGGGGCGAATACACACACCGATCGCAGTGTTTTCACATGTTTAGAGCAACCTTATCCCAACATATCTAGTGTGCTTAGACTGAAATTTCAGATTTCACTTTACAAGGACTTTAAAACAATCATTTAGAAAGTGCAAAACTACTTTGCACTTACAGTGCAGGAAATTTAAATCCCAGTAACAATTTAAAAACACAAGCACTAATCCATGGTATTGCGTTGTTGATCATTTAAGGTAGAAAGAAAGGCTTCAAGTGAAATGATCTAAAAGTTTTAAATCATTCTAGAAAGTATTGCATGCAGAGGTACAAATCTTAAGCAAGGGGCTGTAGTTCAAAGATATTTTTGTCTTGGGCTGCTCTGGTAGTAGTTGCCAAATAAATGGTGTTAAAAACTGAGAACAGTGAAATTTGAACTGTTTTTAACAACAATGCAGACACTAGAGAATTCCAACAAGGCAACACTGCCCGTTTCTAATTCCTCACAATCACCCAGCCTGTTCAGACTATCAGACTAACATGCATGTACATGTTCAGTCCCTATCAACAAACCCAGCAGGTGGTTGGTGTGTGTGTTTGAGTAGATAGTTTGTTGCTTTGTTGGAGCGGCTAATTTGACCATCTGGACTATTAACACCATAACAGAGGGACTGGTAACAGTATCAGTATTGTGTGAACATACTCTTACACACACACACATAAACCGCCAAAAAAGAAACACACTTAGACAAACGTACAGACAAACAGACAGACACACATACAGAATATTATTCCTATATCCAAAATGTGAAGTTTTGCGCTTCATTGAAGAGGTAAAACAGTCAGAGCAGAACAAATTAAAATCTGAGCCAATCAGAGCCAGACTAATTAACAAACACATTCACATCTGTACATTCAAGCTTCAACCATGACTCCACAAACTGTCTGAGGAAAATGTGATGAGCTGTGCAGTGTTCACTGAGTTAATTCAGTATTTAAGAGAGTCACACTTGAAAGATACACAAGATACACAAGACAAAAAGGAAAAGATGCAAATAAAAAAGACAAAAGTGAAGCTTTAGCAAGCATGCAAATTAAACAACAACATGGACAAGCAAAATGTGTGTGAATTATTCTGTATGTATTAGTGTATGCCCTTGTTTTAATGCAAATGTATGTGTTAACATGAGTTCTTTAGTGCAAATATATTCACATACATGTTAAGTATTTATGCATCTAGGAACATCTAGATTCGTCTTTTAAGTGTTTTGTTTTAGTGTTATTAAAAAAGGTGAAGCACATTAAAGCGCATGAATGTTCTTCCTAGTGCAAGCATAATGAGCAGAAAGAGAGTCATAGGAATATAATAAAGAGGCAAAGAAATGAGACAGAGCTAGTTTTAGAATAACTCAAATATGTGAGGCTCATACCTAGCTTTAATAAGTGAAATTTCATAACAAAGGTGCAGCTCTTACTTTAGGAAATTTCCTCCTTTTGGAGGTCTTATTTTAATGTCAGAGTGTTCAAAAGATTGGAATTAAAATAAAAATCATGTGGAGCTTTTTGCTTGATAGTGCACTGAATGACTTATGCACCATTAGCGCCCTTAAACATAATTATTTTACTTTAGGGTTTCTAATTAGGGAGTTGGATTCTGGAGACACTTATTCTTAAAACTTGGGAAAGAAATAATGGTAGTACTAAAAGAAGAGCAGTAAATTAACAGGAGCTTTTTGTACTTGTGGGTCTCCCTTCCTCAATTCCACTTTTGTGCAAAAATTGGAGTAATAAAGACACTATAGCACTTTAATTTGCTGCTAACTGTGAGTAGTCAAAGAAAATTATTCTTCAGACCTTAATGTAATAATTGGGGGATACATTAGATTAATTTTTTGTTTTAGTTATCGACCTCTATGGCAGAGGGAGGCTGTTGAATGTCAATCTGATGTTAAAACTGATGTGTGGAAAAAAAAAAAAAGTTAAGTGCGTAAATTAGAGGAGAGGTGAAGAAAGAAATGAGCAAATAAGGATGACAAGGCAAGAAGGGGCGGTAAATAATACAACAGCAAACTCATATTCTCTAAACAAGGCCAAAGCATGATAAGCAAGCTTATCAGAGCAAGCCATGATTAAATATACCAAACAAACCAAGAAGATGCATGCATAAAACCAAGACACCATGACAAAAACACATAAAACAACAAACAACAAAATCAGAGCAGACATGCAGAATGCAAAAGCATGCTCCTGCAGAGGCTGTTGTGCTTTTCATGTATTTATGTATCACAAATGTCATGAAAGTCTTTGAGTTTTTGTAATATATTTTGGTCATTATTTTGAATGCTAACACAACTTTTTTTCTTTAAAACAGACACAAACATGCTCAAATAAAAAAGCATTTTAAAGACAAAATAAAAGATAACAAGGTGAAAATGTAAAAACAAACCAAATCCAAGCCATCACATGTTCATTAGCCAAAATGACATTAAGATGTGAACTCACATATTGAAAACTTGTTGCTGGAGTCTTTGCCAGGGAATAATTTAACGCCCCGTGATTTAAAATCTACTGATCGCTTCACTGCGGAGGAAGAACAAAACACAGAAAAGAAGAAAATCAGGAAACATATTGGATAAAGTTAACAAAAATGAGACCTAGCAAAGGCATTAAAAAAGGTAGATTCTTCTCCCTCACAAAGCTGAGAGAGAGAAGAGCACAGTGGAAAAAGTTATAAAGGCAAATTAAATTAAAAATGGTGGGAACAGATAGTGAGGGAGCCAGATAGACAAAAAAGAGAAAGACAGCAGCAGATAGAGGAAAGAAAGTAGATAGGGTTTCAACAATAGCATCTTTTAGCCTATTTGTTCATGAGAGGCTTAATTTTTCTCCTTCTTTGTCACTCAGACAAATACAGTACGTGGAGGGATTTTGCTAAAAGCCCCGAAATATTCCAAACAACAGGCTGGTAAAGAAGAAATTGCCGCTTTAATCAAAATGACAATGACGCAGCTCTGTAATCAAAGCATTCAGATAATGGCACGTTAGAAAATAAACGGTTACTTTAATCAGGGAAGATCCACAACAAGGGGAGAAAATGTGATGGAGGGATTCTAATCAGTATGAGCTCTGCTTTAACACCATTTCATCAGAGAGGGAGCTACTTTTTCCTGTAAAGTCCCTATCACTCAGAATGCATGGTCAGAAACAAACAGCATGAAAGATAAAGTTAAACATAAAAATAATACTCCTCTGGACATAGTTTTGCTTTAAAGATGAATGAACAGCACTGACATAAAAAACGAAACTATAAACATAACATAACATTGTCCTTAATGGCAGAAAGCTGTGATCACTCAAAAGAACATCTAATAAAATGGCTGACAGGCGTCATTCCTATAACGACCTGACTGATCCACTGAATGGTGACAAATGGCTGATGAGTTAATGTGCTACAATTATCCAGTGGCTACATACATACATGCTCATACATCAATAACATTATATCTGACATGGTTAAATTACATCATCTGCATTTTATGTTCCCTTAATGCTGCTTTACACATGCACATATGTTAGTGTTGCTCTACTTACCGTGCTTGCATTGAAACAAGTCGATTAATGTGCTAAAGATTAATCTTTTGTACAGTGGATGAACATTAACTCTACTCGTTCATTATTGTCTTACTCACCGACATGCTAATTGAGTGTGGGACAAACTGTATGTGTAAGTGTGGTTTGTGTGCGTGGTCCACGACAGTAAAAGACACCGACCCCCACCCTGTACTACTCAGTTTGAATGAAAAATGTGTCGTAGGTACTTTATTACTCTTGTAAAAAAAGCGTTGTTAATAAGACGCCTTAGATGAATACATTTTGCTGTGTATTCTGCAACCACTGCATTAGTGATAGACATCACTGTAAATCATTGTCTGTTTAACTCTAACACATCAGCATACTTTCACCACATGTTTCAGCACCATATATTTGACATAGCTTAAATATAATTCAACTTAAAAAATATTTTCATATTACACAAGAGCTGTTCAAAACCTGTAAGCAATAGAAGACAGGCTAAGTACATAAAACTTGGTTGCATTTTTCCTTGACAAAGAGACTGAAAATAATACTTAGAATTTATAATTCAAACACATGTAGAGGTGTTTGTTTAAAGATAACAAAAAGGACCTCATGCAATAAATGTAGAAAAACTATATCTTTTTTGACTGCAATAAGATACGTATTTCTTCTACTTTCTTTGTGGGCCTCAGCTTGCTTAGTTTCAGAGTCTCTCCCAGGATCTGTTTGTTAATGCCACTTCAAGTTACATTAAAGTGCATGTTAAACACTGCTCAGTAAAATAATTACAGGTTATGCCAGGTGTCCATCATCAGAAGAAAGAAAGTACACTGCTTTGACTCTGTTCTTTATTTTGTCATATTATTAAAACTCATTTTCATCATTGCATACTAAAACACTGCAGATCAGTTTTGGGGGTAACACATTACAAAGTAATCTGTTACAACACACAGATCACTTCTTGCTTTGAAGAGTACTTTAACATGCTAGTTTCTGAAGTCATGTAACCCATAATAAAGTATCTTTTTCATTAAAGTAATGTTACTGAAAAAAGCTCCCTTATACCTTTCTCATTTGTAGTTGCAGAATAAAGAAAGAAAGAAAAAAGAAGCTCCACAAAGCATTAGCACCTGTAAACCTGTAAAGATTTTTATAACTGTTGGTGATATAATCCGGTGTAGAGTAACAGATTAAGGGCCGTACACTAGACTGTAGATTGACAGGAGAGTTGACACATTAAGAGGCTGATGTACTGCAGGCTACATGTAGCGGTTTCAATAACCAAAATGTGAAAGGAGTAACAGGAAAGTCCTCTAACGTATTTCTTTTCCGAGTAGATAATGCAGTAATGTAACCCACTACTTTTCTGAGTATCTACAGTAATATGGTGATCTAACAAGTTAGTCGTAAAAGTAATGCTACCCAACACTGTTGCAGATACTGTTCTTAGTATCATTTTACCAGTGTTGGGGGTAACGTGTTACAAAGTAATCCGTTAGAGTACTCAGATTACTTTTTTTGGAGTAACGAGTAACGTAACGCGTTAGTTTTACAATTCAAGTAATCCTGTTATTAGTTACATTTTCATAAAAGCAATCCGTTACTGAAAGAAAAATCCCAAATTTCCCCTCTCTTCCTTGGCTTCAAAAAGAGAGAAAGAAAAAAGGACGCTCCTTGAAGCATCTGCTGTGTTTGTCCTTATCTCTTCCTGTCGTCACGGTGGCACGTGCCAGAGGAAGGTAAACATTCTGTGCCAGTACACGCGCATTGTTAGCTTGTTGAACCAGCGAGATGACAGAGAGGACAGCAGGCCACTGTGGAATTATCCCCATTATGATGGATTTTTGGATAAAAGGGACAAGAACAGCATCCTGGTGAAACGTAAGTTTAAAAGCTCTGTTTGCTTTCACTGAATCAGCTGTGCAGCTGTTCCTATTATGCACTGTTATTATGCACAGTGTTGGAGTGATTCTGTCTGCCTCTGCTCAGCTTGTTGTCAGACTGTGAACTTGTTAAAGAGCTGTAAATGTTTTCCTGTCTGTAGGTGGTTTTTTCAGGCTGCACAGACACAGATTATGGGCTGTAAATTAAGCTGTACATCGGCATTAGAGTCGGCAATTTCAAATGCAGAAGTGCGGTCGTTATCTGTCGTTTTTACAACCACTGAGTGGAACGAGTGGCTAAAGGGTTTCAATAGTTAGTAACGCAATAGTACTCTAACGCGTTAGTTTTAGAAGTAGGTAATGCAGTAACGTAACAAATCACTTTTCTCAGTATGTAACGCAGTAATCTAATGAGTTAGTTTCAAAAGTAACGCTACCCAACACTGCATTTTACAGCCTGATGTTAGCCTCTCATCATTATTATTATTTGTCTGTAGTTTTTGATATTTGAGCATAATGGATAAAAAAAGCAGAACAGAGCAAAAACTATACACTGTTAAGTTGTCAAGAGGAGGTGTGAGAAACATCTGAGGAAAATCAAACAAACTTTCAAAATGATCATATTGAATTTGTCTAATTAGGGGGAGTGCATTTCAACATTTTAGCTTATTAAGGTTGTAGTTTGAAATGATCTTTTACCAGAGGTTCATTTCTGAGTGTGCACATAGGGGTCAAGGTCAAACCCATCTTTCTTCTAGGAGAGAGCCAAAGAAAAATGAAACTCAGGGAGGAGAGAGTGTCAGAAATGCATCAGAGGGTCAAGGTCAGGTGAACCAGACACCCATGCATTGTGACTACTCCTCTGCACATAGGGCACTTGCTTATAATGAACCATATCAGCGCTCTGGACCAAATAATTTTGGACTTCTCAAGGATTTAACATCTTCTAATTTGAAGCTTTGGAAAATTCAAGTGAAAATAAGAAATGGTGTAAAAATGATACTTTCAAAAAATCTAGCTAGGGAAAGACAGGCATTTATTAATAAACCAACAGACCTGTAAATAAATGAGCTTTCCTAACATCTTAAAATGACTTTTCACAAATGTTCTATTAATGTGTCTGCAGAAATTTCTTTCTGGAAAGGAATCTCTCAAAGCATAGCAAATACAAATAAAAGGAAGAAATCCTTCAGCTAACGTCATAGCAATCACTTTCACAAAGAGGCAAATTTATAATCCTAAAACAAAGTTACAGCTATTTAAGTGATTTACACTTGATATTTGATACTGGAGCTGCTAATGTTACATAACTGCATCTAATGGAAAACATTAAGAGTAGAGATACGCAAAAGTATATGCAAAAGTTTTTTGTCATATCGGCATTTCATCCACATAGAAGTGGTGTTTTAGGAGGCAGTAAACTATACTTTTTGAAACCGAGTCCCAGAGTGAACAAATCTGTAAACACTTTTGTTTCATCTCCGTGTGGACAGCCAGCCCATCTTTCTTGAAATGATTCACACAGAGCGTAACTCACTTACCCCGCATGCACTGTCGAACCAAAACAACAATGGTGGATTATGGTGGTGTGTTCGTGCTGCAGAAGCTTCTCTCTTTTGGAGCATTTCCGTGGCAGTGATACAGCGCCACGTACAGGCTTTGCATATGTACTACAGTGTTTGTTTTCAGTCGTTTTCAGTGGTTCCATGCTTACATGGACATTTCCTGAAATGATCCCATATGTATGGAAAACTTTTTCAAAACGAAACGGAAATATAACGTTTTCCTCTCTGTGTCACACGGAGTGTTCAGGTCATTTCTCCAACTACTTAGAACAGACACAGCTAAAGATGGCTAACAACAATCTGTGACAAGAGAGGAATGAATTCATTTTCCATCGCATTGCACTACACACAGAAAACATTCAGTCCCTGAGACAATCTATGGTTTTGTTCTTATCTGTGTACATTAAAAAGTCATTGCAGAGATAACAGAACTGAACAAAAGCGGGTGAAAAACAGTATCTTACATAATTGCATCATTTCCTTCACATTAAAACTTGTTTTGGAAAATCTCCCAATTGTAAGAAATTGATAACACTCATCAAGACAATGGCTATTTTTGTCAACAGGGAGAATGTGTGATCTACATCAAAGTCTCACAGTTTGGTTTGAAATACTTCACCCCCTCACAGTAAGGCTGCCAAATCAGGGAATCAGGGCCAAAAAAGGTAAAAGTCAAATTTGTTTATGCCAGAGCAAATTCAATCCCAGTATAAAGCCCTGTTAATATGCATCATAAAACCTGTCCTGTGTGAGTATGCATCAAAGTTAAATATGCCCATGTTAGTATTCAGGCCTACAAGCACATCTTCTGCTGCTTATCTACTGCAAACAACAGATGGAAAGGCAGCTGCTTTAAAGTAAACCATATTAATGAACATAACCATTCCCTATTTAACAAAACTATACCTAACTAGCAGGAGAATGATGAAGAACTGTCCTAAAATTGAACTGTAGGACAATAGACAATAAGAGACCTAGTTAAATGAAAGAAATACACATTACACATTATGTAATCATCATATTGAGTCTAATGTAGGCTCTTTTTACATACTTTCAAGCAAAATCTACAGTATAATCTACTTCAAGTCTTATTATCGAGAGCTATGCATGTTTTGTTTTCCAGGCAGATTCTGGCTTCATGATTCAGTTATCTCAGTCATACTTGCTTGTTACCCATCTGGATTTCACTTTTTTGAAGAATTGTGTGAAACAGTGAAGCTTTCATGTAGGAGGTGATATGACTGATATGCCTAGTGTTTTCTTGGCTAGGTGCCTATAACTCATGCTTTAATACACTGACTATGAAAAACATGAACTGCTTTTTCAAAATATGCACCGCTTTTTGGTACAATTTGACAGAGACTACGAACAGGTTATCATGAAAAAGTTATGGAATAGAAAAGGGTTTATGAACAAACTAATTCATGTTTTAGATAAAATAGATCTCACAGAAATGCACCACCTTTAAAGATGAGTAGACATAGTGGTAATAGAATCAATACTCATATTTCTGATGTAGTAAAGAAATTTTACTGTGCCTGGGGGTTTAGATAGATACTTTATCAACCTGGGGGGAATTAAGAAGGATCATCGATAATAACATCTGCACAGGAATAAAATGTTTGACAAATGCTAAAAATATATAAAAATCTAGGGATAGCCAATATTGGAATTGTGCCGATATTCAGCATGTTAATATTTACAAATACATTTTAGACAACACTGATATAGACATTTAGCTCAGACCTAAAAACTCAGCCCTGAAAACAAACTTTAAAGTTTAAGAAAGAACAAACTTCAGTCCTTAGAAAATACTTGAAAGTTTAAGGAAAGTCTTTGTCTTCCCTTGTCTTTGTCACAAAGAAAAAAAAAGGTTGACATCTGCATGTCCTTACTAAAACTCCAAAAACTGAATCAAACATATGGTTGATATTCACGGCCAATAATTTCAACGATGTAGTTGTATATATCAGCAGACATTTTCTTATCTGCCAATACCAATATTTACACAAGTGGACAACATCATTGGTATGGTATATAAGGTCCGGACTGAGAGGATTAGCTTGTGTTTGTAGTCATGAAAGGAAAAAAAAAGAGGAAAAACCCACTAAAATAACTTGAAATGGACATAATTAAAAATGCTGAAAATTAACCAATGAAAATCAGACATTGCTTTTATATTATGGCTCAACAGAAACATTTAAAAAACAAACTAATGAAACTGACATGAACAAATTGATGGTACCCCTACAAAGGTTAAAAATAATTTTTACCATAGGAACATGTTAAACTAAGATGTGTCCTGTAATTAGCATCACAGGTGTCTTCAAACTTGTAATCAGTCAGTCTGCCTATTTAAAAGGTGAAAAGTGGTCACTGTGCTTTTTGGTACCATGGTGTGTATACCACACTGCACATGGACAACAGAAAGCTGAGGAGAGAGTTGTCCCATGAGATTAGAAAGCATGTACAGCTGTACATATTGTTCAGGAGTTTAAGGTACACAGGACTGTAGCCAACCCTCCTTGGCATACCCACAAGAGGAAAATTGATGACAAATTGAAGAGACGATAATACAAATGGTAACAAAAGAGCCCAGAGCAACAGGCAAAGAGGTTAGAGGTGAACTCCAAGGTCAAGGTACATCAGTGTCAGAACACACCATCCGTCACTGTTTGAGCCAAAGTTGACTTAATGGAAGACAGCCTAGAAAGACTCCACTGTTGAAAGCAAATCATTAAAAAAGAGACTGGAATTGTCCAAAATGCATTAGGCAAGCGACTAAGCTTCAGGGAGAATGTCCTTTGGACAGATGAGACAAAAACAGAGCTTTTTGGCAAGTCACATCGAACCTATGTTCACAGACGCAAAAATGAAGCATACAAAGAAAAGTACATTGTACGGATGGAGGAGGCTTGGTTAAATTCTGGGGCGTCTTTGCTGCATCTGGCACAGGGTGTCTTAAATCTGTGCAGGGTACAATGAACTACCAGGACTATCAAGGCATTCTGGAGTGAAATGTGCCGCCCAGTGTCAGAAATCTTGGTCTCAGTTGCAGGTCATGGGTCCTTCAATAGAATAATGACCCCAAAACACAAGACAGCTAAAAACAGCCAAGAATGGGTAAGAACAAAACATTGTACTATTCTGAAGTCTCTATGAGCCCTGATCTAAATCCTATTAAACATCTGAGGAAGGAGCTGAAACATGCAGTCTGGAGAAGGCATCCTTCAACCAGGTACAGAAGTCTCATTGAGATTTATGAAGTTGCTCGATTGCAGTCACTGCCTTAAAAGGTTGTGCAACAAAACATTAAGTTAAGGGTACCATCATTTTTGTCCAGACCAGTTTCATTAGATTATTTTTGTACAATTCTGGTGAACCACAATTCAAAAGCAATGTCTGATTTTCTGTCGTTAACTGAAGGGTACCAACAATTTTGTCAGTGCATGTGTTTTGCATCTCTATAAAATCATCATCAAAATTCAAACAATCAATGTATCTGGATATGACTATATTAAAGTGTGTTCTAAGCAGCTGCTTACACTTAAATGGTTCATGATTTGTTGAGAAAACTATATTTGCTGGTTTGTTTAATGAGAATCTGGCTATTGTATAAAAAGGTAAAGAAGTTAAGGTTAATGACAGCTATTTCATAATACATCTAGTAGTTTATACTGCTTTAGATGCCAATAAGCAGCTAATTTCTCTGAGAAGTTTCAGCTTTCTTATTTGATTATTAATGTACAAAATGAGACAGGCTAACTGTTTCATTGAGTCCTAATGCTTAGCAGTGCTAACTCGCAGCAGGCTCTAGCTAAAGGGTATGTACAACATTTTTCAATCTAACAGATGGATAAGAAATCAATTACTTTGTAATACAGTCTTTCCCACTCTGATATTATGGGCTGCAAATTGTCAACATAAAACAGGTGAAATAGAACCTGAAGATGTAATGATGGACTTGGTCATTAAAAATGTATCAAAATCTATATTAGGCATGTCTAAGATAATTGCCTCTAGGTGAAATGTATTGGAGATATTAATAAGTATAGGCTGTTATTTTCAGGAAGTATATATCCCTGCCTACGCTGAGTTAAACACAGTTTTAATATATACAATTAGTGTGTGCAATCAGTGGGTGAGAACAGTTGTCAGAGCTGTAGACATCCTCCACATTTGATGAGCTGCTTTGTAAGCACAGACCAGCAATCACACATCTCCAGATTGTGTCTATGCAAACTAGCTGCATTAATTCTACCAAGTTCATTCACTGCAACACTTACTGTAATAATCCCAGTGCTGACAGCCCTATTGATATACCCACAGCAGAATAAGGAGTAAACAATGAAAGCCAGAACCGGTGAAATGCAACCCCAAAATAATATAAAAGATGATAAAGGGCTAGTTCATAGATTTATGAGCTCATCTGAAGCCCCAGAGGCCTACAGTGTCTCTGTTCTCAGTTTGACTGATTGTCCTTAAACCACAGCTGAAAAGAAAAAGACTGCAGGATTTATTTACAAAAAACCCTAATAATATTCCTCAATAGCTAAATGCTCACGTCTCACATTTGCAGTAATTATCTGCAGCATTTCACGACGTGTGCACTTGATCACAAGCCGGTTTGAGACATTATGAAAGTCATATCAAAGGTACCATGCAGTCAACAATATCCAATATGTCAACCTCCCTGAGGGACAAACTGTCTCACTGCTCCGCTTGAATTATGTTTCCGTACCACTGGTTGACTGGTGTTTCTTTTGTACCGACTGACTTATTTTGTTGCCATAGCATTGGCTGACTGATAATGCCGTCAGTTGTTCATTAAGAGCCAATCACAGCCCTGCAGACACAGAAACTCATGAATACGTAATGAAGAGAGATGATGGAGGGGTGTGATTGGTAGGTTTTGCCGCAGGGAAGGAAACAGATTGTTCATACCTGACACACACGAGTAGACAGTGGGCTAACAGGAGCAAACACACACAAACAAACACACACATATTTCTTCACAAGGAAACAGCTGTGCATGCCAAAACAAATAAGCACATATACTGATAGATCCATCAACTTTAAGTAGATGCATACATACTGACACCATGACTTTTCATGTGCATATACAGAGAGGAGGAAACAATGATGGTGACCAAAGCTGGTTGAGACACACATACACATGTGTGGGCACACAACTCTGCAGACACACATGGTTACCTAACCCACAAACACAGATTCTCAGCCAGGTGTTGAGGGTGTGGGGTTGCATCACACAGGGCGGCATGTGGACAGAATATCTTATCAATGTGACCCCGAGTGTTCACTAACCTCATCCATGCTAAAGATTTGATATCCAAGTTATATTTGTAGAGAACCAGTGGAGAATAAACCCAACAGTTTCTATAGTATATAGCGTAGAAGACAAGACTAGTGTTTTCCTGATCTAGATGGATATATATAGCTGGTTTATTAGCCACACAACCAATACAGGTGGAATTTGTTTTCTGTTGAGTATAACAACTGACAATCCACATGCAATGGAGACAGAATGCAGGGCTACAAATTTCATACAATGACACAATGGTATTACCTGCTACTATATAGTTGTGTGATGGGTTTAGGTAGAACTAGAGAGGGAGGAACAGAGTCCTGATAGCTAAGGAGCACTTACTTTTGATCTTATCTTCCACTGATGAAATGAAAGGTTTCCAGTATGCGAGCAGCCTTTAAGTACGTGTCTGGCTGCAATGCACAGTAATTGTCACTGCAAGGAAAAAGTATTACTGATGCCTAAGTGCTGCATATGCCCAATGTAATGAGCGGAAGGAGTGTAACTCATTAATCTCAGCATCATTTGAAGTCACTGGTATGTCTCATATTAGCCGCATGGGGGCAGACAGGCTAATAGAAAGGGAAGTCTTTGCAGATCTTCTTTACATCCATACAATCGATTGAGAGGAAATGATCATTCAGATTCAGGAGGGAGGATGCTAAAATGCCTTGCATTGTTTGCAATTTTAGCAAATAGGTCACAGGTTAGGGTCAAGGTCAAGATCTCACTTACAGACTGCGATTGGAGTATAGGTGTGACATTTTTATTATGCTGATGGTGGAGAAAAAATGCTCTCTTAACATTTTACATTTTGGATGCTGAAAGGGTATTGATTCAGAGGTGCTTCCTAGAATTAAAGCAGGGTGATCACTGAAGGTCAGGAAGAGCACTTGATCCAACAGTTTATCTCACTCTGTCAAGGAAATAGTTCCATACTGTTTTATCTGCCTGTCTGGTAATACTGAGATGATTTAAGAATCTTCAACTACGCTGCAACCTTATTATTTCATGGAAATATGGAAAAAAATAACAACTGATTCGCTATAGAGCTAAACCTTTTGCACATCGTATTAAAGGTGGGTGTAGCAGAGTACAACTTATGATATAATATGGATACAATGACATTATTATAGATTATAGCCTATTCAGAGACAATGATATAAAGATACATGAACCACGTCAAGTTACTTGCAGAATGCAAAAAGGCCTTGAAAATGTAAAGTGCTGGGTTATTGCATTTCAATTTTTTTAACTGCTGTTTGACATTATCCTGCTACCCTCTTCTTCTTCCTTTAAATCCCCATCAGCTTCTTCCTGGGCCAATTAACTTCCATTCATTTTGCCCTTATCTATGTCACAAATCTAACCCTGAGCAGTCATGAGCTAATGATGTAGTATGAAAATTAAAGGCAAGGATATCTGCTCAGGCTGCTTCTATTTTGATTAAAATAAAGACATTTGCCACCAACAATATCATAATTATATCAGGTTAAACCAGTATGATAATACATACTGGGATAATTTCGTCCCAACCCTAGATTGTACTGTTGCAGCCCTTTTTCATTGTTTGGAATGTGCCACCAATAGATGTCTGATAGAGTGGAATATGCAGCAAGACTGCTGTTAAGAAATATCTGTAGATCATGTTTTTTTTTAAATCAAGTCTATCAGACAGAAGGATTTAAGCTGGTAATAACTGATTCTCTCTCATGAAGGGAGATAAAGCAGACTGCTTCGGCCAACAGGAGTTAAAAGTGTGATGCTTTCAGGGTGATGGGTGTGTATAACAAAATATGGCATTTGTTGAAATTGCTCTCAAAGCTTCAGTGGAGGCCTGCCATTTATTTGGCTGATTCAAACCTGCCACTGCTAAACCTTGAAAATGCCCCTGCTAGCACAGTGTGATACCTCTGGATTTATCCTCCATTTTAATGTGTGAAGAGACAAAATATGCTGTGAAATGTTCAGGAAGATCTTTCCAGAGCACCAGCATTGTTTTCAGCTGGTGCTAAGTCAGGAGAGGTGCAGACATGACAATCAACGAAACAGAAATATATTTCTGTGGACACTATACAAATATCAGTATGTGGTACACAGTGCACAGTTCATACCCGGGTGCCCCTGATTATGAATTTACATTTTACATTTTACATTTTTACATTTTGAACCTGACTGGTCAGATTTTGCCTGTAGTAATCACTCAATGTGTTTTCTCCACTGGTCCAAGTTCTCATTTGCAACACAAGAGATAAACCACATTATTAGATGATTTGTCCCCTAGACCTAAAACAACAATGCATTCTATGACAGCATTTGATCCATCCTTTTCATTCATCAGTCTGCAATTTGGCAACCTTAAAATGATATTCTACATAGTATTTACCATACAAAAGGCTAAAATGTAACAGAGAGCAAGGCAGCTCTAGGTATGAAATTTGTATTTATCTTCACCGCCACAGGGATAAAAATATCAGACCACACAAACCTAACAAGAGGCCACCATCTGTCCTACATCAAAGCTCTATACTACCATTGTGAAATATTGTTACCTCCACCAAGAAGGTTATGTGATTGGGTGGGTTTGTTTGTTTGTTATTTTGTTTGTTAGCAACATAACTCAAAAAGCTGTGGATGGATTTTCATGAAATTTTCATGAAATGACAGAAACGGCATAAGGAAGAACTGATTAGATTTTGGGATTGATCCGGATAAAGAGCACAGCAACATTTTGGATTAGATAAAAGAAACACACCAAATGACGCATAAACAACAAAATAATTACTCTAGAGACACATAATGAGTTAAGAGCTCAACAACCTGCTTTAGTTATGTGGTTTATCTCTTATATCCTGACATGCAGGATAGACTGTTTCATATATTCATTGTATGGGATAGTAGTTCATATTCATCTGGGCAAGCACCTATAGTCTTTGTTTGGGAAAAAAGAACCTTTGAAAAGATTCTCAAGGGTGATTGGACAGCTTCTGTCTGTCACATTCATTATGGTCCTACCAGAGAGACAAGACAGACCATATAGTAGCCATGCACAGCCCAGGTAAGAATACTACATAATGACATCTTTTCCACCTAGCACAGCTTTCACTGTGGTTCTTTGCTCTTCTTTTAATACAGAGTTGTTGTCACTTTCTGACAAAAGCTGTTGCTAAATATAACCTAATGGCCTCACCGGCAGCATTTGTTTACTGGCTTGTATCAAAACTAAGCCATACTTGTAGGTACTGCCTTGGTAAAGTTGACTGGTCTGTCCATTCTCAGACCTGTCACAACTGTTTCAGGCTGAAGCATTACAAGAGGGATCTGCCTGATGAAAGACGAGGACTTTTGCAAGGTTATATCTCTTATGTTGCAACGAAGATTTATTAATTCCTATAGCTATATAAATAAGTATTGATAACCTGGAATTCATAACAAAGTAGGAAATGAATCATAGCCTTTTTTTTGAGAAAACAGTTATATTTATGTAAAATTTGACATCAAGCATGTCTTTATTGCTGGGATGGAATAAGTCTTGTTTGTTAGGCAGAGGTTTATAATGAGTTTGGCAGCTGAATGAGGCTCCTTTGAAACAAACAACCGAGAATTCAAATATTTAGAGTCATGCCTAGTTCATATCTGAGAGGTCTCCTTTGATAATGTTAAATTCTCTGGCCTTCATCATCATGCACGATGGAACTGATAGAAGCCCTCTACCATACATGAACATAAGTAGCATCAGTGCTGTGCTACATTGGGTAGAAGTTACCCAATGTAGCACAGCAGCATTGCTTTAAACATTAAAAACATCAAACCAGCTATTTCTTATTTTTAATAATATGAAGTAAAATAGAGTTGTTCATGACATAACTTCAAATACCCTAAATTACAGAAGTGATCCGCAGAGTGTTCAAGAGTCAACATAATGATTACTATGCACTCAAAAAATCTCTGGATATGACTTTTTCAGTCTCTCTTTGCAGACTGACTCCCATTTTGGCTTCAATACCAAACCTCTTTGTGTTTATTACAAATATTTGACAAATTTAGACCTGGAAATTCCAAAAACGTTAAAGTTCATTCTGTACTTTAATGACTATTTGTCCCAGGTGTTGTAACAAATTTAATTTAAAGTAGGAGCCAGGGTCCCTCCATCCTTATTTTTTTTGCCACCTCTACTTTCTGTAATGTTAACGTTAATTAATAAGAGCCAGACATTATTTCTCAGGGTTCGACTTAAATTCACACAGAAAATGGAACCACTGGCAACCATTCAATTGACTAGATGGGTGGCTGACTGACCTGCTAACTGGCCAACAGCCAGAGCAAATAGATGACTGACTGGCTGACTGACTAGACACTCCAGGCTTTAGACTAACACTTTTCTCTGAGCTACTTACAGTAAGTGCAACAGTAGTCAAACTCAGATGGAGTAGTGGGTTGACTGGATGTGAGGATTTGTGGTGACAATTATAGTGTGGAATTGCAGTCAGTTTCTGGTGTGTGTTGGTGTGTTAAGCAATTTGTTTCAATAGGCTGAGGCTGAAAAACTGCAAAGCTGTCTGAGAGACAGAATGGATGTGTTTTTGTAATAACTGGAATTGAATATAATAAAAAGGAGCAAAAAAAAAAAAACCCCTCTCATACACAAGAATGTTAAACCAGCACAGTCTGAATAACAATCAATAGCTTTAGACACATTACAATCAGTGACTCCAGCATTAACAGTAATTACATGAGTCACTGTAAATCACATTTTTGGCCAGAGGCTTTCATGGATAAGTAGGTACGACATGTGAAGGTAAGGAATTTCATTTCTTTAGTTAGTTACCTCCACATTTTACTATGATTAATCCTTTTTTTAAAGTAACATCTGCTGTTGTTAGTCAGTAACCTAATGGAGCTAACATTTTCAACACAAAAGGGCTTGAAGTGCTTTTTTTGGTTAGACTTTCAAATTTGTCATATTTTCAAACTTTGTAAGATGGAACATTATAAAAGAGATGAATATGCTGTCTTAAAAGACTGAGGCTAGAGCTGCAAGTTCAAGGCACATCATATATGCATGACCAGTTGGCGATATAAGACATAAATAAAAAAATAAATAAACATATAAACAAATACATAAAAGTATTGCTCTTGTATTGCAGTGTGAGATGGCGTTGATATATTAAGTCTTACCTTTTAATAATATATGGTATTATGGGAAAATGTAACATAAGAATATTATCAATACTATTTTGAGATGCTATTTTAATGAGCACACATCTGAATGTCATGATGAAAACATGTGTAACATAGATGACTCACTGACCGGTGAAATATCCACAACTTTTACCTATTTATCCTCAATACTCATTCCAGAGAAAGGATACTTGAAGTTTTATGACTCTAAAAATGTTATAAGTCGGCGTATTTATAGGGAAATTGTAAATTATGTTCTCATATATTATTCTTGTATCCTCTGAGTTCATTCAGAAACATGAATAGCTGGTTTTAGCTGAAGGGGAGAGCTGTTCATGTTCTTCTTTTGAGAACTCATTCCCATTCACAGCTAAAGCCTGGGGCTGTGTTTGCTCGGGGTCAGAATATAGTGTAACATACAAAGCCACATCTGGAAGCTAACTTGTTTCATCCAGTCATGACATACTGCAATGTAACAGCTGGGTTTTTGCTCTTTTTGAAGGTCACTTTCAGTTTATCACTTATGTCAACAAAAAGCACACTATCTAAAGCCCAAAGTGATTTCACAGATATGTTTCAGACATGGATCAAACCAGTCTGAGAATCAGCTCTCATTCCCTCTGGGAGAAAGGTGCACCTGCAGGCTTTCACATTGGCATTTAAACTGTGTTGTTGCCATCAAATTCAAAATGAGATCATGCTTTTTCAGGAAATGGGTAAAATGTTTTAAACATCTCATATGTTGCTTATGATTTATTGTGAATAATTTATGGGTCTATGAGATTTACAAACCATTGCATCCTGTTTTCATGTACATTTTACACTGTGCCCCAACTTTTTTGGTATGTACGTTGTATCAGGAACATCCTGCGCCACAGACTTTAGAGTACAGACCAGGTTTTAGGTTGTGCTGTGTTCTCAACATAGAAATACCCCAGCTTGGAGCAAGACCACTCCTCAGTTTCAGAAAAACATCCCCCACGTCTGCTACCAATTTAAACAATGTTAGCTGGATGAAGAAAACGACAAAATATTGTCAAAATCTGAAATATAAAGTCTTATTCAGAACATAAAGTTAAACTTTAGCCATAAAGAATCGACTCTTATCTGTAGTTTTAATGTAAATCGCTTTAGGTCTCAAATTGTAATTAAGTAATGACACTTTAAGTAAGTGTTTAAGCAGGAAGACAATTATCCTTCTAATTGGATCAGTACATGAGGGATCCACCTCGGTCATTAGCTTATCCAGTGACTTGACTTAGAATTATTTACTGGCTTTCCTGTCAGGAAATGATCATCCTGGCTGAAGGACATTTCAACTTTCTTACCTGTTATGTCTCTCAAACTGTCATGGCTGTCTTTTTCACTCTGCTACCCCATCATTCGACCATCAGCAGTAACAATGCCCTCACATATAAGGCTTCTTCAGGGGATGTCAGATTGGCTGCTATTTGTTGAGGGTTTTACCTCATTTAAATGCATCTAATTGACAGGGTCAATGCAAAAGTCTTATGAATTATTAACAATAAGGCATCTACATTTTGTTTATATCCTATGACTTTGTGATAGAACACTTTCCAAGGACTAACAAGGACAGCAGTGCTGACAGTGTATGACTGCATTTATTTAAGCAAAGTCCAAAAAAAGACCATGAGAGCAGATATTATTAAATAAACGTGTTCATAAATTTGTGACTGATGTTTATTAGTAATAATTTTATTCTTGTTTCAAGGTGTGAGACGGCGTGATTTAATAAAACACTAAATTTGGGGAGACATTTACCAGATTTGTAGGTTAAGTGGGGAATTCACAGCCCTTTATTGAAATCTCACTCTGCAGCATTTCAACCTGCAGTCTACATGCAGACCAACAGTATAAAAGCTGATGTATCAGAAAGCTAACATTCAAAGTGTGATTGCACTCTTTCAAAGCTAAGACACAGTCACCAAACCATGTTACAAGGATGACTAAAGGATATTACAGCTGTTCCCAGGGTGAAAGAACCACTCTGAGTTCATATTGACCAGCTAAACTAATCCACAAAGACTCTGAGGCGTGTTTAAAAACATGTTCAAAAGCCAACCAAAGCTTTCTATATTAGGTTGAAGTTATTAGTGAAATACATCTTGATCCAAAGGCAACAACGCATTAACTCCTGCCCGGAAACACTGACCGTACTGAATAAATACTGAGCTATAATGAAACACACTAATGGACTCTTTATGTTTTTGCTTGTCTTGAACTGCTGTGGAGGAAATAGATAATGTATGAGGCTTTGGAGAAACAAGCTTAAATCCTGGAAAAAATATCAGATAGTATCAGTTCTCTCTGATAGATTCTACTCTGTACAGCTACTTAAATACTATCCTTACGTTTGATATAAGGTAGGGAATAACTAAAGTTTCATTGTAAATGTTTGATATTAACTATAAATATCACAAGGGCAGCTTTAGTGTTTGGCATAAAATGTCAACTATGTAAAGAGAAATGTCTCCCTAGAGGGAGAATGCTTTGAATTGAAAAGGTTAATTCCTTTAATTCAAGTCTATCAACACATGGCCTACGGTATGTTTTCAAACCTTGCAATTGTGAATCATTTTGCAGCATCAATTAAACATCCAAATGGACAATTAACTCAGTAAATTTTGTTTAGCCATGCAGAGGAGCTGCGGGCTCTTTGTTCTAAATACACCATTACACCAACAGGCTTCTCCTGAGTCCAAGAACCCAGGCAGCCATCCACACACATTCACTGTCTGCCCCTTTTAAACAGCCTTTTAGAACAGCGGGGCATTAAAATGCTTCATGTAAATACTTAAATATTCAGCCAAACTTCACTGCCAAATGACTTGTCCCCTCAAACCACCAATCTCTCTCTGGCTAGCTACTCCTCTTTTTTCTCTTGGTTTGCACATGTCCTTCTCTTTTTACCCCTTTACCAGATCTCCTAACAGTTTTACTGCCCCCTCCTCTCTTTTTCTCTCTTGTTCCTTTTTTTTGTTCTTTGTTTATTTCTGCCTCTCTGTCCCTGCCTCTCTGTAAACTTGGATATAAATCATGAGGAGATTATTACCAATTTAGGACTTCATAATTTGGCAGCAGCCAGAGAAGGAAGGCTTTTATGAGCTAAGAATCTGACCTATAATGCACATAGACAAACAGTCAGTCAGTCCAGCTGGCAGGCAGCATCTAGAGCCAAACGCCCCTCTCTGAGGTCTCATACAGTGTCTTATAAACTGAGCTAACCCTGCCAAGGCATATTTGTTCATTTAGTCTCTGGGAGACAAATTAAGGGCTGTTTGCATACAGTGTTTCCACTAAACTAAACTAACCCGGCCTGAGGGCTTTGCTGTTATTATTTATTCTCCTGAAGACAAGAAGAGCTGAATAACACATTGCTTGTAGGCTACAATAAGAGTCAAACTAGATCTTGAGCACAAAAGTTTCTTTGCAAAGTGGATTTGACGAGCATTTTAAGAAATCGAAGAAAAAAGAAAGTAAATCTAATGAGGGGCGGAGTATGAATGCAGAGGAACAGAGAATAATCCATAATGTAGGGGAAAACTTGCATTTTTTACACATACAGCACTTCCTGCTTGTAAGTAATAAAACTGATTCAGTGGTAGTAATTTGTTCCACTGGTTTGTTGAATGATATTTTCTGATGTGAGAAATTCAACTAAAGATTTTATTTAAGTGTATGCACATATTTTGAATTGTGATTGAGTTTCAGAAGATTCCCTCTGGTTTGTGTCTACACTTTTTCAAGAAACATTGCATAAATATTCAAATGAAAGAACCATAGTAGAAACTTTTGCACTCTCTGCTCATGTGAAAAACCCAGGAAGCAAATGGAGATGACTGACAGCTGGCACGAAGTAGCCAATCAATCACAAGCTTGTTAAGAACTCCACTAATTAATCAACTTACCCTATCTCACTGACACCCCTCATTAACATGTTGATTAACCTTTTAAACCAATTACGATCAATTATACCAATTAAAAGCAAAATCTCGAGGGGAACGGTCAAGTTGTCTGTCAATCAATCAAGGGGAATTTTTGAGGGTGCCAAAGCGGAAGATGGAGAGTGAATTAAGGACATGAGAAAAGAGACTGGAAAAGGAAGTAAGATAAGAGGCAGAAAACAGAAAGGCTGAATCAAAAAGTAGCAAACAAGGATGTGACAGAGAAAGATATAAAAAGAAGGTGGGGTTTAAAAATATCTTAAACTTTTGTTTCTATTCACTCCCCTTCCAAAGTATACAGTGTACATTTAGGATACTACACTGTAAATCTGAAATCACTCGTCAGAACTTTGTTTTGGTTTGATTTTTTTGGATTTCAACATAAAGCCCACAAAAAAACCAAACTGATGTCTTTCCATTGTTTAATGTCTTTTTGCCTTGAGGTGTAGTCTTTGGTCATATTCAAATTTAAGTTCTTATCAAACTCACGGATTAGAAATTTATGCCGTTAATTTAGGATCAATATTGAATCAAGCACAGTTTCAGTTACTTTATTAGCTTTACTGTCGACAGCCCTGAAAGTAGCACATAGGACAGGTACGTATTTAGAGCCATAAAAGAAACCATGCTCAGATTTACAGTTGAACTTAACGTCCATTTTCTCACTGAAAAACAATAATATACTGAGGAAAAGCCAAAGAATCTATACCTAAGTGTAACATGTTAACTTTGCACAATGCAGTGTACTGAATACTTAGGCTATTTCTTCATATTTTCACTTGTAATATTCTGGTTATGTGGGCTGCCAGATGATAATAGATTCTCCTTCCAGCTTCAAGATACTGACTTTGCTAATGTTCAAAGACATGCTTTCTTATCAGCAAATATGTACAAATTCTGCCACTAGGGGGCTCTCACGAGTCAAGACACGCTGCTCGGCTTTGCTTACCTATGCTGCTTATTTCTGGTTTGAACTGAGGACTATTTTACACAAAAATGGCACTCAATACAATATATTTACTGAGAAGTACACAGATGTTTTTGGTTTCATGGATGAATTTCACATAGTGAGGGTGAAAAGCTGTTAATAGTGGCCTTCATGGTTCATATTGTATGCTACTTGCACTTGCACTTGAACCCTTAAAGCAGGGCCACTTTTAACAGCTTTTCCCCCTTATCATGTCACATTCATTCACAAGATCAGAACAGGGGTTTATTTTTGGTAAATACACCTTATACACCTTATCATGCAGCTGTCTTTCATGTGACGTCCAGTGTTAACATGGAAATGATAAACAAGTTGTGTTTGTCACAGTGGCGCCATGATGGCAGCTAATTTAACATGACACATCCTGTTACCATCATGAAAATTAGGAATGTCTCTGGCTTTGAAAACTTCTGGGAATATCGTTGACATTTTTGAAACTGATATAAAGAAGTAGATAAATCTACATATTGTAGCTTTAGTAATATTATAAAATTCATTCAGGATTTAACTTATAAAGGGCTACTCAACTAACCAGAAGAATTTTAGTAAAAGGATTGAAGATGTTAGATTCCAAAAATTCAACAATATTTCCACACAAGACCTCAAGACCAAACTTGCTCTTGGCACTGATACAAACAGTACTGCTATTGTATTTGACAATCCATAAGCTGCTTACATAGATGATCGGGACGGTGAGAGGAGTACTGAAAATAAAATATGACAATAGATTTGTAAATTCTGACAGTGATAGCTGTCAGTAGCCCTGCTGAAATGAGTGAATGACCACCATCACTTTGGAACTGGATGACAGGGTTGCCAGACTCATTTACTATTGTGAGTTTACAAAAACAAAAATTAAGTTAAAAAGAAAAGCTGTAGAAAGAATGGAAGTTAAAAACAGTTCTGTTTTGCATCTGTCATTTCTGCAATATCTTTGAATGCACCCTGAAGTAAAGCATGACGTGTAAACAAAAAAGTTATAATTTAAAATTAAATACCAACACAAACAGGGCTCATTTTCTAAGAGAGCACATGTCATGGTCTTTGCTCCCATGAGGTGGCATTTTGAGTGGATGCACACCTTATTTTTGTTGCCAGAGTCTGCCTGATGTGTAGGTGACTTGCTGTGAACTTGAATGTGCTGAAGTGAGAGGCGAGGCACAGCGGGGAGCGTGTCAGTAATAATCAAGTGGCACTGTGCAATTTTGGTGTCAAACATGACCATGATTTATGCTGGTGTTGCCCGCCTACTCAGACCAGGTCACCAACACATTCGGGAAGGTACAGTGCACTATTTCCAGGACTTTAGCTCACACAGGTTTAACTTTGCAGACATAAACTGTAAATACAAAATGTATATGAAGATTAAAGTAACCGATTGATGCCAGAGAATAAAACCTCTGCTGACATTTTATTGCCATCACAATTTTTGCTACTCTGCTGCAGGAGTGCCACACACCTAGGGGCATAAAAATACGAAACACAGCCTCCATGCCCTGTGTACCTTATGAAGCTGAGCAGATTTTATGAACCATGCACTACTTACTCACAAAAAAGCAGCTGAAAGTGTTTATAAGGATTCTTTTCACAAGCAAAACAAGATGTAATCTGAGACTAAATAAAACCATGTAAAAGCTTGTTCCAGCCTGTCTATGCAGTTGTTCTACACGTTCAGCTCTCGTTATTGCTGTGTGGAAACATGGATGATGCCAAAAGTTTTTAAATGCTTTTTTTTAATACCAGTTAAGGGAATCGTCAAAGACATCTAACTAGACTCCTATGAGCAGTTACCCTGGAGGAAAAGAAAGACTATAAGAGACAGAATTGGACAGAGGGGAGTGATGTAGGGAGAGGGATGAGGGAAAACTGCATAGAAAATTGTAGTAGAGAAGAGACAGGAAGATTGGAGTCAACAAGTGTAATTAAAGGCAGTTGGAGGCAAGACGATGGAGAAAAAACTGTCAGCTGGAGACGAAAAAAGCACAAACAGAAAAATTAAAAAGGCAGACAAAGAAAAGGCAAAGAAGCAAACATAAAGACATCTATAAATACTTTTAAGTACAACAGAAAAGGCTGCATATCTTTACTGCCATGTCTGTCATATCATGTCTGTCAAGAAGCATGTCTCTCTGCATGTAATTTGTCTTACCTTGATAATGTGCGCTGAAACCACGGTAACGGTGGTTGCCATCAGTCACAAAATGCAGCCGGAGCCAGTTCTTGTTGCTAACGATGGGAGAGGGGACATTACTGCCTGACAACCTGAAAAAAACACACAAAAATATTTTTTTAAAAGCATGCACACATCCTGACACACAAACAAACACAATACCTTGGCCCTTATCTTCTTTTAAACCTAATCCTAAAATAGACCCTAAGGGATAAACCAGAGTGACCAGTGTTGCAACAAATGTCCTTGCTCTGAAGGTCTTAAACTTTAATTGGCTTATTTAAAGATAGAAGTGAAGACCCTGCTCACGCACACATGCATGCCTGAGTGTAGAAAAAAAACTCTAGAAAGACAGCAGTGAAAACACAGAAAACCAAGCTATGCTTCTGCTATGCTGCAGAGGAACAAGGCAGGAGTCTGTAAAAGCAAGGTTGTGAATGCGTCACATTACATGTGAGGAGTCTTGTCTGTGTAGTCCTGCATTAAAGATAATGTTTTGCTGTCTAAAATGAAGCTAACCACAAAGCGTTCGTCACTTGTAATACCACAGACTGAATTCCAAAGGGTTTTAGGACTTTTTCTAGCCTTTGAAAGTGTGTTTAAAGCAATCCTACCCAGGGTTACTACTGTTAATGAAGCAGCATATGATGTTTTTAATTCAGTGTTCCTGTCAGAATGATTGAATCTTGTCAGCTTGACCCCTGTGACTCTCTTAATGACTTTTTTTCGAAGATGTAGTGAGAGTATGTTGTGGCCCTGGATCATTGTTTTGATTATTTAAGTTCTTAACATTCTGGACCAGGGTTTTCCCTGCATATAAAACTGCCAGGCGCCAGCCTCAGGCACATTTTGTATCGTCTCCCAGCCACCATCAGAGTCTGAAGAGAGTTTTCATTCAGAACACCGTTTCTGAGGACAGCACTTGATAAATTCATCATTGCAAACTACAATCACAGCATTATACTGTAGTAGGGGTGTAATGGTGCTCAAAAATTTCGGTTCAGTAAGTACCTCGGTTTTGAAGTCACGGTTCAGTACGTTTTCAGTATGGTAATTAAAGTGAATAAATAACAGATCTTTTTTTTTTAAATTTGATTATATCAAAATAAATTACATTTAAATTATTAATAATGCTTCAACCTCCTTCCAAAAGATCTTCAATGAATAAAACTAATACATTTTTGAATTACTAGGTTATTTTAATTGATATATTGACATATTTACACCCATTCTTTAAACACTCTTATTTTCCAGCCAACTTGAACACATCATCATACAACCGTAAGTTAGCCTGTTGAGTATGCTCATCAACGTCTATCCTGCTGATTTTAACATGGACTTCAGCACTGGATAACTTTTACAACCAATGGGACCTACTACAAAGTTTTGGAGAACTTTTCACAGCCTACTGTATCTCTGTAAATAAAGAGGTTAGAGCCGTGGGAAAACTGAGGATAACTTTACCTACAACGCAGCTACAGACATGAAGGTGTCCCCTCTCCCCCTCTTCCGAGGCTGACAGTTGAAGGTTAGAATTAGTTTGATTCACAAAACCAGAGCATCATTGTTATAATAAAAAGATCTTAAATAATGGGAAATTCCTCCTTGTTACAGTGACATTCTTGTTTGAGTGGTGCCTTTTCAAATGCTTTGATTGATCCGCTAGATGAGGTGCCGTCAGTGACACTGCTGAATAATGTCAGTGCTACTGTTGTTGTCTATGTCAACTGTTATATTTTACTGGGAAACAAAGTGTCCCTAAACAGGACACTTTCATCTGGGAATATTCAGGCTGTTGCTGTCTGGTTTTCCGACTGTGTAGGAGCTTTGTTCAACATGTATCCGTTTGGTACATGTCTGTACCGTACCGAGAGGCCCGCACCAAATAGATAAGGTATGAATACACATACCTTTACACCCCTATACTGTAGTCAGTCTATAAACCAGAAGAGGCACAGCCAAAACTGCTCAAGAGAAGGAAAAGTGAAGGAGAGTTTGAAAGCTTTCATTGTAAGATGGAGCTTTAATACCACTGCCCAGTGACCTTGCAAAACAGATGTATATGCCCGTTTCTGTGTTTTTCACTGGCGAATCCATCTTGTTAAGCTCCCATCTGAACCATTTGGGCCCAGTTAGAAAGTGACAGGACCAATCAGCGACGAAGGGCAGTACTTTTGGGCGCAGCAGAGTCGTGACGTAAACAAGAAGCAGCAAGAGCTTGTGCAGTTCAGGAGGAAGAGATTAGCATGGATGCTGCTAAAGTACCAGTTTTATTAGAACTTGATGACACTTCTTTGTTAAAAGAAGAACAAAGAACAGCAGTGAGTTGTTTTCTTTTCACTTACATGTCTATAGTCACCATGTTTTGCGTTATTCCTCAGTAGCTGCGTATGCGCAGCTTGATAGCGGCTACGTCACATGTTTTGTTGCTCTGATTGGCCCGTAGAGATGTGACAGACAGAACGTTCACCCAGTCACACTCTGAGTTTTTTTCAAAGCCTCTGCCTTTTCTCAAACGTTTCCTACTAAAGCTTTCCCAGATGGATGTGTGAAACAAATCCCCCTGGCCTGTCAGGTTAACTGCCCAGAGCAACATTAGGAACATCACTGATATACAGCAACCAATTAATTCTCTCTGATAATGAATTGTCTGGAAATTAAAAAAATACTTAGTGGATCAATTAGCATAGGGATGGTTCATATAACGGCTGTCACTGTTTGTGGCTGCTAGTAGAGATTTTAGACTGCAGTAGAGCTCATACACTTTTGAATTGTTTAAGACGAGGAGTAGTTTGGTAAAGCCATGTGTCTGGTGAACCAGCTCACATAAATATATTCAGTTACAATCAAACTACAGAAACTGAATCCCCCTTGCTTTGGTTCTGGAAGTAAATTGCCCATACAAGTCCTTCATTCACGTTTTTAATCCAAGAACCAAGCCAACAAGTGACCTACTTAAAACATTGTGACTTTAAGGCCTACTTTAAGACAACGTTTTGGTTTGTTTTCCGTTTTCTTTTCCATAAAGTTACACGTTCAGACGGCAACATTTTCAAAAAGATTTCTGTTCACACGAGACTGCGGGAAACACCAAAAAGGATGTAGTATACATGCCAGGCCAGTAGATGGCGGTGTGATTTTGCAGTGAACCAAAACATGCGCACATACACTTCCTTCTTCTGAACATAAGTAGGAGTGCAGCGCTATCCCCTTACAGTATAAACATCCAAGATGGCGAGCAGGACTTTTGTTTGGACTGTCGACGAGGTGGAACTGCTGCTTCGAGTGATCCTAAACTACAAGGTGGACAAATATCAAGAAAATGTGGACTGGGAGTCATGCCAGTCCAAATACATGGACATTTTTTATGCCTATTTAGAGCATTACCCTGTAAATGGGGCAGCGGAAGGAAAAGATCTCCCCCACAACAAAGACTGCATCTCAAAGGGCCACATCATGTCTAAATTAAAAGCCATCCGCGGAAAGTACCGACAGGCCGTGGACTCTGGACAGCAGAGTGGCCACAGACAAGTTGTTCTTGTTTATTTCGTTTGAAACGGCACAACAACTGCATTTGAAAACAACAAAAAAAGGCAGAAGTACTGTGTAGGTATTTCCATCCATCCAGCAATCCATCCATCCTACTTATCCTATTCAGGGTTGCTGGGGGCTTGAACCAGGCTCACTCACACTCACATCTGGGGCCAATTTAGAGTGACCAATTAACCTGACTGCAGGAGATAGCTGGGAGAACATAGAAGCTCCACATAGAAAGGCCCGGGATCATTCTTGCTGTGAGGCAACAGCGTTAGCCCCTGCTACTAAAATGAAGTCAATAATGTATTTTACTATCATCAGACTACTACTATTCATGCAGTAACTTTAGTTTATTATTCTCCTGGAGTATGTTTTTTAGTTTTATGGCAAAGTGTTCAAATTTTAAAATGTTATGGAGGAGGGCCTGCAACATGTATCAAATGCTTGGTTAGGTCTGGTTAAAAATTAGTCAACATTATTTTCAGCCAGGAAAAACCCTGCTGACCAAGTAATATTACTTCTTTTACATATTTAAACAACGTTACATTTATTTCTACATAGTTATTGTTCATTCTTTTTAAAATTCCCTTCAGTATGTTAACATAGATACCTTTATTTATTTCTCTGTTTTTAAAACAGGTTTGTAACGTCAGATTTAATGCATTTGAAATAAGTCAACCTCCATTCTCATATATGATGGGTAAGACCACAAAATTGGCCTCAGGGACATATTCAGACCAAACAGACAAGTAAGGGAATATGGTGAATGTGATGAGTTTTTGAGGCAGGTTGTATTATTATACTTTTTCTCCAAGGTAACAGACTTACATATGCGCAAATACTTTGGTTACAAATGACTACCAACTCTCTAGTCTGCAATATAGTTTTTAGCAGTGTGGCTAGGCTTAGTGAGGCCTGCTCATGAATTGAAGCTTTGAAGTGGCACAGCAGCAGAAGATTGGAGCTTATTTGCAACACTTTTATCAAGAGCGAAGGATAAGATCCCTTAATTGGAGCTGAAAATGAACAAAGCTCTTGAGTTAGGCAAAGTGAAGAGTGTTCGGTGAAGTGAGTGCTTGCCATTCAACAACAAGATAGTAAAACCTCCCTTTTGCTGTGTTACCTCAAATACTGCTTGCTCATATACAATGTCTACTGGTAATAACACTCCACTCTACATCCATCCTTTGATCTATGGCGCTTTCATCATGTAGCGACAGACAACAGGTGCTGTTTCTCTCCTACTACATTTCCATTGAGCATTTTTGAGTTATATCACCTTGTTTGCTACCTCTTAGACAAAGTACTACACACACGTTAACATGAGTATAAAGCAGTATGCCCTCTCATGTTCTCCAGTCTCCTTCTATAAACCCCTGCTGTTAACCTTCGCAGTCCATTAATATCAACACAAAGACACACACAGAGGCACACAAATTCATGCTCACGTGTGCACATGGATGGTGTATACAGACCTAGCAGCAGTTTAAAGTGGAGCACAAGGATGCTGAGAAAGTGGTTTAGAAGGTGTGTTCTTATACGTGTGCATGGGTTTGTCTGTGTGGGTGAAACAGAGAGAGGGTCACCTTGTGCCCCATATTAAGGGGATTCGCTGATGTCTATTAGTCACACCTTTAGTTATTTTGTGGGTCCAGAAAAACACAAAAATCCTGATTTTTAATAGTAAACACAGTGCAAAATAAACAAGATGTCATGACTGTGAATCTGGGTAAAGACAATATGACAGAAGCATTCTCAGTTTGCACATGATCATTGTTTTAGAGACTCTTTGAATAGAGACAATGCAATAGCAGTGCACCACAAATGATGACTGTTTAGACATTTCTATTGAGTTTGTTAAAGTTTAGCACAGACCAGAAATATTTTCTTATTTCTACATTTATCTCTTTTTACCACTTCACGTGCGTTTTCTTTTTGGTGTGCTTTTGGGTCATGTTTAACCTCTTTCAACAGAGAGGAATAGAAATTTGATAACAAACAGGGAAGATATGTAAACCAAATTTGTGACCACATGCAAACTCTGCTTTCTAATTGCTTGGTCCTTGCAAAAGAATGATAACTTATAAATCTACTAGGGATGCAGAAATTAACAGGCTAAATGTTTACCCACTTGGTGCAAGAATTATGAGTGAAATAAAATAAAATAAAATAAACTCTTAAAAAAATCATTTCAAGCCTGCATTCCTGGTCAACTGCTTGATTTAAATTGTAACACAACCACCCACCACTCATAGCCACTGTAGTTGTTCTTAATGACTACTGCCTTGCTGCCACAATGGTCTTTAATAATGATAATGATAATGCATTTTATTTATAGGCACCTTTTAAAGCCCTAAAGGTCACCTTACAAGGAAAAGGACATATAAGTAAACAAAAATGCACAAGTTAGCAACTAATTCAAACACTGAATAAAGGTGTATGGATTGCTTTGAAGGGGAAGAGCAGGATCTTAAAGTCAGTGCGGTAGTTGACCAGGGGCCAGTGGAGCTGCTGAAGAACAGGAGTGATGTGATTACTGGATGGGTTTCTGGATACGACATGGGTGACAGAGTTTTGGACTAATTGAAGTTTGTGAAGGGGTTTCTGAGGGAGACCTTGCAAAGTCCACAGATTGGCCAAAGTCCATGTCTATCATCAGGCAAATCCATCTTGAAAAGCTTCACCCCACAAGGTTTGAGGAGAACGAGGCGATAGCTATATGTGGGGTTTAGTTGTACTGATCCAACTGTGATGGCTGCTGCTTAGTGTAGACATTAGCTTGGATGCAGCTTTAATTTGGTTGCAGTTTTATTAGAACTGGATTACATTTCAGTATAAAATAAAGAGGAAAACTACACACTGAAAGTTTACATGATGGAAAAAGTGTTTGCTCTTTGCCAACCTGCTTCGGCATGAGTTCACAGTTGAGTTGTACTGTAAGCCGGTAGCCATTAGCTTGGACGTAGCTTAAGTACGGCGGCATTTTTTATTACAACCAGGCCACATGTAAGTTTTATTAAATCAAGAGAAGATATTTCTGCAGGGCTCCTGAAAGACTTTGATATGATTTTTAGCCAACAGTTTGCTCCACCAAAAACAGGACTAGAAAAGGAAGGTTGGAAGTACATAAAAAACTGCTAGCTTACAGCACCAATAGGGGGATTATGTTGTCTAAAAGCTGTGCCAGGTTATACTCACATTTAATTGAAGCACTACATTCTGAAATGTCGACATGAATCTACAAATAGGCTTGAAGGCCAGAGGTGCTAGCACCGTTAACATCAGCCATATTCTGTAAACCAACCCAGCATCATTACAGTGAAGGGTTACTTTACCATTGCATCATGAAGTTAGTCTACAGAATCTATTTACATGACTTTAGAGTTTGCTGACCGGATTTATAATTGTGTTTAACTGGATGGGAAATTATTTGCCTATAACAACCCTAAAATCTTCTGCTGTAGATGAAACATGACAAATATGAACAAATATGTTTGCTGTTACTAAAATACATTAATTTCTCTAGGTTGCAGTACTGGGTTTGGCACTATGTTTTCTAATCATTAGAACTTTCATTTAAAAACTGTAATAGTGCTCAAACTGGTAAACTATGGCATCAATTACACAGCATGCTGGGAAGGAGATGGTGGAAAAAAAAATCTGGATGCTGTTTGGTGCATGCCTTCTCCCACTCTATCCACATATTTCCTGTCTCTCTTCAGCTGTCATCTCTAGTAAAACTAAAAAGTCCAAAAATTAATCTTCAAAAAAATGTGGGAGGAATTAATTGATGGGTTGGAAAATGAATGGAGATACTTTCGAATAAATAAATGACTAAATAGTCTCTTCAGTCACCCAAACCCAGTTTCTACTGATCCATAACCCATCAGAATAAATCACGTGGAGAAAGGTGCCTCAAAAAAGCAGAGATGTATTGTATATAGATTCAGTTTAAAAAACTGTATAGCGGTGTTGTACCTCTGTGTCTCAGCTTGGTAAATCATTAGATACTTGTCCTTTTCAGATGAGCAAAGACTGTAAAAGCTTATGATGCATACTTAATTAAAATCACAACAGCAAGCAGAGAAAGAAGATGAGTACAAACTCTCAAGGGAGCAACAAGTGCCAAAAATAGATTAACCTTTTCCAAAGAAAGAGCTCTGAACACCAGCCTCCGCTTACACAAAATACCGGGATAGAGACAACTTGTGCCACACGGATAAAAGTGAGCAAATAGCACAATCACAGATGATACATATGGTGATGTTAACATATGCTAACAGTTGTATCTTCAGGCAGATCTTACTTAACAGCTTTCCTTAAATTGTGTATTTTTTCTAACTCTTTTTCCCTTCTAGGTTTTGCTACAAGTTGCAGTTGTTTTTGCAGGACAGCTGTCCTGTTCCCATCTTTCTTCCTTCCTGCCTCACATTTCCTTATTTTGCTCCTCACTGTTTCTCTTCATATGTGTGCTCAAACACATATTATTCACTCTTACAGCTCTTAATTCACTCCCTGCTATGACATCATTACCCAAGAGCATCATTAAAGGTAGAGGGTGTGCATATTCAATCTGTTCCAATATTAAAACAAAAATTAAATCATAAATCTATTGAGAGAGACTGTGTGTGTGAAGTTAAATATTAAACTGCATGCTCAGGAAGCACTTAACAACTTGGAGCTGCAGAATGAAGGTTTAATAATAAAAAACTCGCCTGGTGCTGAAGGTAGAAGGTTTGAGAAACAAGCAAGAGACTAAAAAGGTCACCTATAGTGGAGGGGACAAATCCTCATACAGAGCTCTTTGTAATTATGAATATAAGGGAAGCTTATACTGAAAAAAACACAGAGGGCTTGGCAACTACTTACATCGATAATTAAAGCTTAAAATGATGCTTCAAGTAAAAAGCCTAATACTTCCAAATAACATCAGCCTCTGAACTGCTGTGAAACTGGTTGATTTCCCCCATGTGGACAATTTGTAATGCATTATTAAATCATTCATCTAAGCTGATGGCTTCTCTCCGTGACTAGTAAGTGTTTTCCCAAGATATCTGGTATAAAAGCACTTCAGAGCTACCCAGAGGTATTATAGATCATATTCAGATGGGCTCTGACATTTTTAATACTTCGGTCTGAGACAGGGTCCAACTTTGCGATTTGATGGCTACAACAACGCTGATTGGCGGAAGCCACACATGCTACTCAGGGCTATCAATACTTGAGACTTCTTAAGTTAAAATTAAGTGCACCATTAAGTTTCTAATGGACCCTCAAAAACCAAAAAAAAATCTATACAGATATATATATCTATATATTTATACGTATATAGATATCTAATAAGATACGATAATTGACATGGCTGGATGTTCTTGCACCATAGTTTGTACTTTTGGAAAGTGTTTCATGAAGGTTTAATTTTAGGCAGATTTGCAATGGTTATAAAACATGGGACCTACATGTAGCATACGATGGCAGCACGGTTGTTAACAGATCTATTAATGAAAAGGCATTAAGAAGAGAGACAGAGAGTCATCTACGATCGGACCATAGATGTGGAAATTGTAGCAGACAAGCTGTGTTTGAATAACAGAATAATATCTCCTGAATACTAAAAGACGTGGCCCGTACAAACATGGAGCTATTCACATCCTGTAGGTGCTGATTGTCTCTCAGAGTGTTAAATATTTTCTCACTCAGCACACCGTGTCACAATCATCAATTTATGGAAGACAATGGTTGAAATACTATTTAGTAAATAAACGTGAGTTTTCATTTTTAGTTAGATGACCCCATGACCTAAGACAACAGGGCAGGGCAGGCTAGAGGGGCGTTTTAATCCATGTGAGAGATACGTTAACGCTTATCAGGTAACAACATGTCGGTTTACAAGAAGTAATTTTTGTTGCTACCATGACTTCACTTCTTTTGGTTTGACTTTTCGTAATCTTCTGACAATAGTTTGATATAAGGTTAAAACTGGAGGGAAGTATGTTCCTCTGAAGCTCTCACCGCAGCGAACTTTCATGTGAATGCGCATGATAAAACGGTGTGCTCTTATTTCTACAACAAGTATGATCGCTGGTCAGACATTAGCCTTCCCTAATCCCAGCCCCACCCGCCGCCTATGCTGTGAGACATGGAGGGAGAGCAGGTGGGAAACAGAGCAGGAGGGAAGGAAAACATATAGAGTCTGACAGAGGTACACTGATTTATTTGTTAGCTTTTTAATTCATTTTAGCATTTAAGAGGAATGTAATAACAAATAAGAGAGCAGTGTGTGGTTTTTTATATCAATAAAAGAACTTTTAAATGCAAAAGGTTATTAACTGCAATGCTGAGCACATCATTTGTTAAGATTGGAACAGTTAACTAATACTCTGCAGCTTCAAATGTACATTTATGAGTGCATTCAAACTCTCTTCATTGTGCATATGAATAAACCAAAACACATTTTAGGATTCTGTGATTTCACAACAGACAACATTCTAAATAACAGTGAGGTCTGCAGAATATGTCTTTTATCCATTCTATATTTGATGAGCAGCTTTCAAACTTTCATGTTGAATCTTTAGTCTACAGTTTTACAATAACAAAAAGGCATGCAGCTATAATAAAGGGATCTTAACGGGACATGTGGAATATTTACAATGCAAAAAATCAAACATACCCAGTGTGAATTTATTGTGAAATAATTACTAAAAAGAGAGTGAAGTCAAACTCCCTCTTGATCTGTTGGTATCAGCGCTGTATTCACACTGACAGGATGGTGCTTCCTTCAGCTTGTTTATGTTTTGCTCAGAGGCACAAACATGACTCATGTTTATGATGTTGTTTTCAAGTGAACCCTCCCTCCCCACAATTAACCTAGTAGCCACATAAAGGAAGAGAGATGGTCTCACCCATTCAAAGATACCGGGTGTAGAGGCATAGGACTTGTGATAATGAGTACATTTCATTTTTGGTGGGTATTGAGGCTAGTCCAGCTTAGAGTCACTGGTATGACTCTTTACTAGGACTCTCTGTTTTCTAGAAAAACAACTTTGAACAAATTTCTAGCATGACAAAATAATGTTCAAAAATATTTAAACCCCGACTTCACCAACATTTAGATATCAAAATACTTAAAATCAACATCTTTAACCATAGGCACACGTTTTAGTTGAGGGCTCCTACTTTCTAGTCTTGCTGTATCTCATGTGTTTACAGACTGTCACAGCTGCTTACTGGAATCATAGCTGTATTCAGCCACAGTACCTAGCAAACAGGCTTTTTACTTTATTTAAAACATCAGTTTGGCCATTTCTTTTGTGTCATTCTTTAAAGTATAGCTCCCATGACTCTTTGTTTCTGCTCTGTCCATGACTTTACACAGCTGCATGAAAATGTTTTTAAAACCAAAGAATATATCACACAATTTATGTTACACTTGAGTGTAAAATGTAATCATAGCTATCTAGGTCTAACATTTCCAATCAATCTTACTCCTTTGAGAGTGCCTTTATTCTCCACCAGAAGAGTTTAATTTCATAAGTGGCATCTTGCAGAGAAAAAACAGATGGACATTCAACCCAGGCAATTTGACATCTGACTTGAGAGATCACACGTGTGAAGAGGTTAAGAGTTTCTCTCTGTTGTGTAATGAATGGCTCTGCACACCAAAGTACGATCGTTACATTAGTGGCAACATGGGTGAGAAAACTGCACAGGCCAACGCCAAGTCTGTGCATGTGTGGGGATAGTCGTAAGACAGTAGGGGGAATGCTGCTTAATCAGGCAATCTGTCTTAATAGCCTCCACTAATTAAGACAGGGGGGATCTGCCACACACCTACACCTGCAAACACACATGTATGAGTAAATTCTAGGTAGCACACATGCATCCACATGGGGAAGTGAGCGCGCACAGACACAGACACAGCTGGAGTGATGGGCTGAATGTGGTCTAGGTGGAGCCGTCATCAATCAGCATAGACAGACAGAGAAGTGTTCTCTGCGTGCGCGTCTGTGTCATCCGATACATTGTGTATGTAGGGGTATGAGTGTGTTGTTTGTGTGTTTTTTGTCTGTGTGCTTGTGTGTGTTGGTGCTTGTGAGAGCGGGCCTGCTGTGTCACTCTCCATCAATCTCAAGTGAGCAGAGAGTAATCAGTGTTCACAACAGGACCCTGCTCTTTCTCTCCCTCCCCTTCCTTTATCTCATCTAAATTTCTCTCCTCCTCCTCCTCCTCGTCTCCTCTCTGGGCAGCAAGGTGGTTTTAAAGAAGCTTGTTCACACATGAAACATGAATGGGAGACTGTGGAACAAAATGGGGAGATAGAACTTGATAATTTATAAACTGCCTGTAAACAAAAACCCTCATTAGAACATGGGTGCAGTTTTGCAGTGTCCACATACTTTTGGCCATCTCAAAAGCTTTCTGAAGAAACAAAAAAAATATGCTCTCCCAAAGCACAGATTGTAAGAATCTTTAAAACAAAATGAGCATACTGACATAAATTTAGCTCTGGCAGAACCACTTTAAATACTTGATAAAGATTTTACCGCTAAATGAATTAAACCTAAACGAAACAATGTAGTTTTTGAGGCTGAAACAGCTGAGCTTGGTTTATGATGGAGGAAAGTACCCAGTGTTAAACATTGTATCCCATCTGCTGGGTAATTTATGCATGAGATGGCAAAGCAGGCAGGTTACAAATCTAGCCAGCTTCTTATACTGATATGCTGGTAAACACAGCAAAGCACTGCATCACATCCAAAACAAATGTTAGGCGTTAGCTTTTTACACTGGAACAAAAACCTTATAATAATAGGAAGTATGATCGTAATCATCTCTGTGTGCTTGTCTGTCTCTATAGACCTCAGACAACGCCAAAAAGGCTCTTGACAAAAACATAGGCCCCATTAGCTAGGAATAAAGCCTGATTGTTAAAGATGAGTGATACAGAATCAGTCCTTTTGTAAACATAGGAGGGACTTGAACAGGTTGAGGAAGAACTTCTCTATTTGTAACCAGTAATGTGCAAGATAAGTATTAAAGCATTAAATGTTGACTCTCCTTAGTCAGCACAAGTATTATGAGGACTGAAGGCTGCTGGTGCTAGCACTGCAAACTAGAGTTAAATGATTTAGAAAATAATACTATTGAAATAGCCCAATATTGCAATTTGATATGTAATTATTTTTAAGGTCCTCATCGTATGTATTTTTCAAAAACACAAGAAATAAATAGTTCTTTCTCTTTTTCATTGAACAACAAAATCCTACATAGATTGAACTAGAACTTAATGATTAAAAAAAAATTATTCAATTACAGACTTTGAATAAATGCAAATTCAACATTGTATTAACAGGAAGGACTATTTTTTGTCATTCTCATTTTTGATTGGAAAAAAATACACAAAATAAAAGGAAAGCAGTTTTTCTGGAAACTATTTTTAAAAACTGACACTTAAATGTTTGCATAATGTGTACAGCATAACACCTCTGCTACAAGAAAACTATTAAACTGGTATTCTGACACGTTTTAAGTTAAATAAATATTAACTGTTTAGCTTTACTGTAACATATTGGGCAATATTGGTGGGCAATATATTGAATTTACTCGATACATTGCAGCTTTTGCCACATATAAATGACTATATTGCAACCACCAAGTATAAATAACACGGAAGTTTAAGCCGTCGCTGTGCAATTCTCTCATTAGTAGCACTTCTACAACGGTCTCTGAGCACCTTTCTTTTACAGCAGAGAGCATACTTCCTCACCCATCCAGAACACTCTCCTCCATACATGTGTACTTTTGTGTCAGCAGAGGAGGAAGGAGAGAGAAGAACAATACCCACCGGCTCACAAATGTGACCCAGCTTTGTTGCTGACGGTCAAACAAAGAGCTCCTTCCACAAGGTCTGAAAGATGCTCTCATGCTATGGAAACTTGTCAGAAACTCATCAAGTTGGCATCGACACAGGTAACAGGACAAATGTAATTAAGCTGTGAGCCTGAATGGATGAACAAGACTGCATTTATTTGGCCATCAGCTGCATGTTGTGATTGGTGAGGTTTTGTGCAGGTTTGCTTCACCCTTAATGAGGAAAATACTAATCCTTTTTATGATCAACAATAGTAAACATAACAGAAAAAACATTCATAACTTCCCATACACAATGAAGACTGAGAGAGTATTTAATGATTTATATATCTTTTGTTTTCATAGAAGGCCTGTCATTGCATGATTTTTATTTGTAAAAAACTTATGAGTGAAGACTTTTTCAATATAAAAAAATGTGCTAAATTGAACTTGATACTGATTTTACCCTTTCTGCATACAAATCAAAATAAGAAATCCTACTTTAATCATCACACTGGTGTCGTTTTATGCATCAAAGGGCTGAATTAAACATACGGTAATTTAAAGGGGGTTTAAAAATATTTTGATATATCTCGTGTAGTGCAATAAAGCCTAAAAATACTGCAATATTAGTTTTAGCCCATATCGCCCAGCTCTACTGGAAACCAGCTGTTTGGCTCCAGATGCTTTGATCCAGCCATGTCAAGTATTTTCTAACTCTCAGACTGGTGGAGTAATCTGAGCATTTTGTTTAACTGTCTTAGATGTTCAGTCATTCTAAAAATTGTAGCCCCCTTCTTTCTTTCCTTCTTTCTTTTTTTCTTTCTTTCTTTCTTTCTTTCTTTCTTTCTTTCAGGAATGACTAAAATAAGAAATGACTGGCTGATGAAGCTATGAATATCCTGCACCCCACTTACAAAACAATTACCTCTCTTTTCTCCGTTCCCTCTGCTCTCTAGCTTTCTTTCTCTGCATGTCTAAGCTTCCTCTCACTCCCTCTCTCCAGGGTTTACTCTCCTTCACTCTATCTGTTCACTCCTTTCTCTTAGCACAGCCATTGCAATGCTGGGCGGCTCCCTGTCTCTCCTCAAACCATCTTTCCCGTGCATGTGTGTGTGTGTGCAAGTCGGTGTGTGTAGCCTGCGGGACAGCAGCGTAATCAGAGCAGAGACAGAGAATGGGAGAGAAGGGGGACAGAGATGTGGGAGTGAGCTTGTGTTATTATTATTACATTACATTATATTATAATTTCAGCACCCTGGCTGCTGCTACCACCAGTGGCTCTCTGCTATTCAAATCAGTACAACGGAGCACATCCACACACCAGGGCATACTCAACAGCACAAGAAACCAAACAAAGACATTAATACATGCATATACACAAACACACAGTAGGTTTAGGGCTGAGAATGACAATGACAGCATATTTATGCTGCTAGAATTAATTTGCTGTGGCCTGGCCCAAATACATATTGTGCTCCAGTGGTGCTCAACCTCTGGCCTGATCTCTCGGGTTTGGCTGCACATGGAAAGGTTATTTGCTGAGGGAATGGTAAATATCAACCCAGTCAACAGAGTTATGCTCCATGATATAAAAGTAAGCTGTTATTCAGAAAAAAATGTGCTGCTGAGGTACAAACAAACAACAAAAGCAGCCTGTGCAGACTCCATTCAGGGCATATTTCAGTCTTTCAGCGCTTTATGAAAAGATAAAAGTCAGGAAGCAGTGAAAAGAACATTACTTATTGCATTTTTTTTTACCCTGTTGGATCCTCTAGGAGCCAGGGGCAACTGTTTGGATGAGAGTTGAAAAATACAAAGATCAAATGTGTAAGAAATAAATGAGACTTTGTCAAGAATCTGTCATGGTGCTCAGTGTAATTAAGTGCAAAAGTTGAAGATGCCTTAAAGCCCTTGAGTGGAAGTGACCTATTTTGTTATTTTTGTTGTAAGTCAATGTGTATAAAGTGACTTTGTTTGCATAAACACCACAATCTAATTATCATACACTAATCTAATTATAAACCTTACTTTGAATCCAATAGTAATTTGATTAAGCTGTTTACATGCAAAGCAGAAGATGATTTATCTTAATACATCCATCTTAATGCAATCATGCATACAGTTATTTTTGGATTAAATTTCTAGTCATTTGCCTTTTCCCTTAAAGGCAAAAACAGTAGTGAATTCAAAATCCCCCTCATGAAATGCAAATAATCTACCTGTCTCTTTGGTCACAGTGCTTACAGTTCTGCAGTATGTGTGGATTTCAGACCTTATATTATATTCAGCTCTGAAACAACAGAAACTCTGCATACTAGGCGAGCTGCACAGCTTGGGAGAAGTCAGATGGACTTGCTTAGTGGCCGTATGGTGTTTACATTGCTGAATAATCTCCCTATAATGCCTCTAATTTCACAGTTCTTCACACATTTTAATCCTACACCTAACACTTTATATGACCTGAATTAAAGGAACAGGGGATTAAGTTGTTTGTGTATTTCTTTAAACCAAGTCTAGTTTGGTCTTGGTCTGCACCCAAAATGGGAAAAATTCCAATCATGAGACGAGAAGATGCACTTTGTTAATATAAAGATATACATGATAGACAAAACAGATTTAAAACAGCATGACAAGCCATAAACTTCCCAGTGTTTACTGTCAGGATGTGAATGCTTGAGCAGATTAATAAATCTCTCTTGGTAAAAACATGGAAAGGTCAAAAACTAGAGCTGAAAAAAGCCTTCCAATTCTCTTACACTAACACAGGACATCTGTAGGGGCTGTGAGATTTCTTTCTTTCTCTCTTTCTTTCTTCTTTCTTTCTTTCTTTCTTAAATTCATTTTAAGGTAGAGTCCATCAGTTTTCACCTTCCTGAGGTTTTATATCCAGAGCAGGCTAACAGCCGAATCTCTTCCTCTCTAAAAACCAATCAGACCTGGTTATGAAATGGCTTAAACCCTGTTGAAGAAGTTTTACATCAAAAAAATGATGGAGCTTTAGGGTCTGTGAGCCGAGCTGCTGCTAATTTAGGTTTGTAGGCGAACAAATCCCTTCATCCGGTCAAACGCTTGAGTAAAAACTAACAGTGAACTCGCCTGAAACACTCAGAACCAAAGCCAAAGAAAATGTTTGGATGTTTGGCCAACAGCCTGGGTTTATGTGGCAGTTTTATGTTAATGATGGCTGGGAGAAAATGTCAGTGTGGTGCTGGCTTGGAAAAATGGAGATTTAGCCTTGTGTTTAGATAGACCATTAGATCAAGTGTCTTTGTGTCTGTCTCAGTCTGTCCTCTCTGCCATCTCAGTTCCTCTTATTTTGTCTAGTTTTCACCAAAATTCTCTCCTAACTCATGAGCCTCTTTGATGGCTTTCTCCTTCTCTCACCCCTCTTCTTCTTTTAACTTGTATTCTCCTGTCAACTCTCATCTTGCACCTCTCGACAGTCCCTAATTCTGCACCCCAGCTCTTGTCTCCCCCCTACCTCACCTCCTTACCTCAAATCTCCGCTTCGTCTCTTCTGGCAACTCTGATCACCCCAATTGCCCTTTTTGCTCCCTTCTTCTACCCATTTCTATTTTGTCTCCTGTCTTGTAGTCTTCTTCTGCATGACCTGACACTGTCTCACTTTAACACAATGACAACCCTATTGCTGTCCCCTCTCTCTGCCTTCCTCTCTCTGCTGTCCTCTCATGACTCCCGCAGAGACGCAGGCCGGCTCTCAAGTGATTTGAGTAATTTGTTTCAAAAGCTTTCAAAGGTGTGGGTTAATTTTGGGGTAAATTTGCTTAGACATGGCTAGACAATGGCCTAAATTATTCTCTGGGCCAGCAGAAATTGGTTTTTAAAAATTGATGCTCAGAAGGAACAGTATGAAGGTCATGGGTGTAACCTGTAAGACCCAACGATGCATACAAATCCACAGGAAACTGGTCTGCATCCTGAGACTTTCCTCAAGCTTTTTATGAGTGTTTGAATTTGTGTGGTTATGAATCCTCTTCCCTGAATCTTAAATATCTGCTTGCTGCAATTTGGAAAGACAAAAGAACAGACTAGAGGGAAAAATGCTCAGGTTTCTTAATAAAAGCCACAAATGAACTTAAAGAAATATAGCTTAATATAGAGGCTGTCAGTAGTTTTTACATTTTACTATAGGCATGTGTCTTCGTAACAAAGCTTCAATACTTGGGCTGGAAAGCAGCATTTCACCAATTCCTCTCATTGAAAGTTTCATAACTGTTTCACCTCCAAACTGTTGTTGAAGGTGCAACAGCTTGCAATCATGATGCCACCGTTTTCTTCCTGACAGTTCAACTACTCAGAGTCAGCTAAACAGAATTTTTAGAGAAAACTGGGTCAGAAACGGCAATTTGGGGGTATTTTATGACTCAAATTCCAGGTATACTGCTAGTGTACAGTTATGGTAAAAGAAATGTTTACAGAAAACACTGAGCAGTAAGTAGGCGTAGGTAAGCAGCTATCAGATACTAGCCCTTTTAGGTATCTGCAATGTCATCATTTTTTTAACTGAGTGAGCAAACCTACCAGTTATAGCTGATAAATTGCTGTTTTTGACAACATATTCCAGATATTAGTATGGATCTGTTGCTCCCAAACTTTTTCCAGTTGAAAAATATTTTCCAGCCTACCATCCCAATCCAGTAATTTACAGATCATTGCATAAAAATACAGTATACTGATATACACAAAAGAACTGATCTCACACAGGTGGGATGTGGCAAAAGGGGGGAGTGTGGCTCTCTCTTTAGCTGCTGTACAGGTGAACCCAAAGGCCAGATATGACTGATCATATTTTCCTGTCTTTGTTGTGATGTCTTGTGTATACTCATTGTTAGCCCTCCATTTACCTGGAAGTCCTCTCACAAAATTAGCCATGCTTTGCTAGCTAGCAGCACAAAACGGAGTGCCATATTTTTAGCCCTGCTAAGCAGTGCTGCACAATTAATCTAATTTCAATTGCAATGTCAGGCTGCCCAATTACATATATACATTGTATAAAAAGCTACAATTATTTTTGTGTTAATTAATACTTGAAAGGTTTACAAAAAGGCCTGCAGAAAGGTCTTTAAAGTTACAACTAGGAGTCAACTGATTAAGAGCCTGACCAATTATTGAGGTCGACATTTGGCCAGTTATTGGTTTAGGTTAATGAATCAAAAAGTGCAGTACTTTGGTCTGACTGGCTAGATGTCACATGAGTATATAGCCAATTAATACTAAATCCTGGGTACCACTGACAGTGAGCATATGGCATCACTGCCTGTTTTTCTGCTTCTGTTGCTCTATGCTGTCTCTCATGTTCATAGAGCTAGGGCTAAACTGTTTGTTTTCCATCATGTTTTTGATCTTCACTTTTGCCAAATGAAGTACTTTTTGTATGTCATATTAAATGCATATTGGTTTCAAATATCAGTTATCAGTCTCATGAACTACTAATAATAATATCTGTCCCCCCAAAAAAACAACATCAGTCAACCCCTATTTACAATACTGCCGCTATTGCACTTGTAGAAATATCTTTATTTTCAAAAAAGGAAAAACTTTTTTTTTTGAAAACATCAAGTTGTTTTGAATGCAGTGTTGTCAAAACTAGGGTTGTCCCGATCAGCACTTTTGGCCTCCGATCCTGATCCGATTTTTTAATATTGAATATCGGCTGAGACCGAGTCCTGATCTGATATTCATAATTACTAAGATTAGAGTTTCAACTGTTTTTGTTTACAAAAAAAATAAGTAAACAGAATAACTACTAAATGTCTCAAATTATTCCATTTAACTTAGTACAGCCAACATTGCTGAAAAAAACAGAATCACATCCCTATTCAAAATGATGTATTAGCTCTGTTTCACTTTGATAATCTGCCAACAAATAAATAAAATTAAATATTAATTTGACTGTATTAGTCACAACAAAACTGAAGTAAAAACAGTTTAATTATCCTATTTCTCTTTAAAATGATAAAAAGATATGAATCATACAGATTCAAAACAACAATCCCTATTAAAATGTAGCAGCTAAATTCTGAGACATAAGCCAAAACACTAGCAATGCAATAAAACCCAAATATCAAATACTAGGCACTCTTGTTATTACAGTGCAATTTCTAAAGTGCAACTGGAGTGGCCACATCATGTTTTCCTCCCTCACTTTTATTTCCACCAAGGATGCCAGCATTCACATATCAGCTGTAGGATCTGTCAAAGGTCTCAATCAAAAGCTGAAATTCTAAAGAACCCGAAGCCAAATTTTCCTGTCTTGAAAAAGAAATTGATAAAGATGTATACATTACCTTTTCTGTATGATATCTTGTGGTTTCATTCATAATAAGCCCTGATGTAAGGATTCAATGCACCTTTATCTTTCTCTCACTAACTCAGTATAATAGCTTCACTCACAGGTACATGGTGGCATTTTCTCCCACACAAAGAATCTGCTCACATTCACTTTTTATCATCAAAAAGCTTCATGAGTATCCTTGAGGCCCTAAATAATGTGCTGAATACATTTCCTTCCTTGTGAAACATTTGCAATGCCGACATCTTTGAAAAATGTGAAAACCTGCATTATTTACATCCATGTTTGTTAGCTTGCTGTCCCAGCATTTTGATGGCACATGGCTGCTTTTCTCGCCACATTACTGAAACCGTCAATCATTTGAATAGTGTGAAACAATGTGCAGGAATGAGTGCTGTGTCACCTGCTTGTGCCTGTACACGTGACTCCTCGTGCACACATGCAGGGGATGTGAACAAAACCTGGGCCCACTCATCCAAACAAAGCTCTTTGATGTTATTAATGGTCAAAACCTCCACTGAGGATCTGTTAAATCCTGCTTGGCAAAGCTGTTAATGCTGAGCCGTTTCTCTAATCAGGGTCACAGTGTAGGATGTAAAGGAACTGCTCGACAAAATCTGCGTGTGGACTTTGACTTAGGGGTCTGTAACCAAAAAGCCCACCACCCTGATTGTGTTTAATGAGCCTCTGTTTAATGGCATTTTTATGCTTGTTAAAACAATCTGATGTGTGTGTTTGTGTCTGGGTGTGTGATACAGAGAAAGAAGTGTGTGTGCTTGTGTTCAAGGTCACTGCTCCATTTCCTATTCGGGATGGTGTTGCTATCCCAGCATCCTCTCTGCCAGAAGCATTGATTAGTACTCGGTAAGCATAACATCCTGCACACACACACCCCAAACAAGCACACACACTTTGAAACTCTGTCATTTACAACCAGCTTCTTTTGCATCGCTAAAAGTTGAAGCAGATTTCTCATGCAGTCTTATATAAACCTATGATGGGTTATGTATAAGTTATGTTATTAATAAACATCACTTACAGACACAAGACTGCATAGATTGACAACCCCAAACTGTGGCAAAACTTCCTGCAACTTCTGTCTCAAACGGAAACTGGTGCTAAATGTGTGTATTTTAATGAGATGATAAAGGGACTTCATACAATCCATTGACCAACTGGTGAATTTTGCAGCCAGCAGGTGTAGACTGTGCAGAACAGTGACACTCACAGCACTACTTCAGTACAAACATCCTACACTGTATCTTTGTGATGGGTTGGAGATGTTTTGTTTCTAAAGCTGGCCTTCCACTTTCAAAAGACTTTGAAAGGACTAACATCTGACACCCTCTCACATCCAAAGATAATTTGTCAGTAAGTAGCAGAGTTTTTAGTCTCAGACTAAGATTTTGCTCAGACTGGGAATCTTGCAGGTTCACTAACTGCAAGACTAGAATAGGATACTTTTGAGATTATTTCCCCTCATGCACCTGGAGGAAACTTACAATAACAACTTTTGGGTTGTTTGTTGCACCTGTACAGAGTTGGTGTCAGTTATACAGGTTTTGGGAATTCAGCTTTTACATAAAAAAAGATCTATTTTACATCTAAAGTGGTTCTTAATAGCTATATAAACTGGAGCAAAACTTATGTTACATGAAAATAAATTGTAAAGAGGGAGGCAGGGATCATGGTGAGGTCAAATATGAGCTAATACTGTATCTCTCATAATATAATGTACCTGTCATGGCAGCCTGGAGTGAATTGAGGCCTGTCAATAAAATAAAACCTTGGTCTAAGGGAATTAGTCCCACAGACTGACCAATTGATCAGTTGTGCAGATAAAAAAACCCAAACAAAACAAAAACAGCCTAATCCCACTGGGTGGGACTGTTTGGCACAGTTCTTGATTGGTTTGCATCCTACTTAAAGGACAGGGATTATTTTGTGTCAACAGGTACCTTTAAATCTGAGCAGACCAAAATTACATGTGGAGTCCCTCAGAGCTCCATCCTGGGGCCTCTTCTGTTTGACATCTACATGCTTCCACTTGCTCAGATCGTAGAAAACAACAAAATAAATCACCATAACTATGCAGATGACACGCAGCTCTACATTTCAATGTCCCCAGGTGACCATGGCCCCATAAAAGCACTGGGTAAATGCATGGAACAAATTACTGAATGGATGCGCCATAATTTTCTCCAGTTAAACAGAGAAAAAACTGAGGTAGTTGTTTTTGGACCCAAGGAGGAATGTCTTAAAATCAGCATGAAGCTCCAGTTACTTCAGTTAAAAACCTCAGACCAGGCCAGAAATATGGGTGTTGTCATGGATTCAGACCTGAATTTTAAAAACCACATAAAAACAATTACAAAGTCAGCTTAAAATCACCTCAAGAATATTTCTAGGATTAAAGGACTAATGTCACAGCAGGACCTTGAAAAACTGGTCCATGCATTTATCTTTAGTCGAGTTGACTACTGTAACAGTGTCTTCACTGGTCTGCCTAAAAAGTCCATCAGACAGCTACAGCTGATCCAGAACGCTGCAGCTTGAGTCCTCACTAAGACTAAGAAAGTGGAGCATATCACTCCTGTTCTAAGGTCTCTACACTGGCTCCCTGTCTCTCAGAGAATAGACTTTAAGATATTCCTGTTAGCTTACAAAGCTCTGAATGGTTTAGGCCCAAAATACATCAGAGACCTTCTAGTCCAGTATGAACCATCCAGACTACTCATGTCGTCTGGTGCAGGTCTGCTCTGTGTCCCTAGAGTCAGAACTAAACATGGAGAATCAGCGTTCAGTTACTATGCTCCATATATCTGGAACAAACTCCCAGAAAACATCAGGTCTGCTCAGAGTTTGAGTTCTTTTAAATCAAGGTTGAAGACTCACCTGTTCTCTGCTGCCTTTGACTAAAAACTTTATAACTTTTCAAATGTTCTATTTTGCTCAAACTCTGCACTGTAACTTTTATATGTGTTTTTATCTTTTTGGGGTTTTATGTGCTGTTTTTATCACCTTTTACATTCTTCTTTTAAATTGTTTTAAGTTAAGAGCTTGGAGCTCAGATAAGGATCTGGTATTGGCCAGAAACGTGAAACTGTCTGGGACAGAATTCAGTCTCTAGACCAATGTTGAGAGGAACCCAGGTTTTTATCTTTTGTGGATCTTATTTGCTGTTTTTAATCACCTTTTACATTTTTTGTTTAAAATTTTTCCATTGTGTTGCTTTTTTCCCTTTGTCAATGTATTTTAATGTCCTGTGTGAAGCACTTTGAATTGCCTTGTTGCTGAAATGTGCTATACAAATAAACTTGCCTTGCCTAATCTGTACGAGCTCCTCAGTGCACCCTCTGGTAGTCTGAATGACCTTAAAAAGTAACATAACAAACTTTATGAGGCACTGTTAAATATTTTTATCCTCTTTCTGTTGTACTAAAAGCATCAACTGACTCAGAAACGATAAGCATGCACCTACCTTTAATCATACAAACCGACAAAACCCACAACATATCCTCAGACACATGCCTGTATTAAATCATAATGGGTGGGGGTTGGGGGGAATCCACCAACAGGAAACTTTTGTGCTGCACTCTTTGTTTCTTATAATGTAGTTTAATTCTATATAATTTACCATATCATTGTTTGTATTTTTGTAAAAGTGGACTAATTTAATTTCAATAAGAAATACATGGTATTTTGTGAATTAAAGTAAAATGTTATATCCTAGCAAGAAATAAAGTGCCATTATTCACATGATGGTTTACCAATGGCCAGAATAACTCTCTGGATTGTGCAAGGGAAGTCACTTTTTATTTCATTTTTTTTTTTTATTTACATTTTAACACCAACATCTGACCTGATAATACCTACCCTACACTGGGTCTACTGCATTCTTTTTATATTTTAATATGTAAGCCATAGGACATGAGCTTTTTATCATCTCTGAGTTGGCTGAGCCAAATAATTTGTCGATTCAAGTACATAGTCTCGTCAAGTATGTGTGTCTGGGAAGAGTTTAGTGTCTGCCAACCTCTGGGCTCCTCAGTGAAGGTACAGCAGGAAGTTGATGACACCCCAAACCGGACAAAATAGATTGGTCGTGTAGTTAAAAACATATCCTGTAAATGATATCCATGTATCCATGTAAATGACTGGTAAATGACAGACTTTGAATAGCCTGGTCCACTTTTACTGAGAATTTGGTGATGGCCTGTCAAGTGAGTGCACCTTAGAGCTCTAAACATAGCATCCTGTTTTCGGTTGTACTGTAGAAAGAGAGAGAGAGACGAAGGATGGATGGATGGATGGACGGGCAGATGGATGGTTGAATGGATAGGTGTAAAAGAAATGAAAGAGGCAGGGGAGAGAGGGACAAAGAATAAAAGACTGAGAGTGGGGTAGAAATTGTTCTATTTAAGATGCTCTACTCAGTTTCAAGGGCAACTGATTCTGAAACAACAAAATATAAAACCAGTGTGTGTTTGTGTGTGTGAATCTGTACGTAGTGTGTGTAGTGTTAGGCTAGGATTACAGGCACTTAGCTCACAGCGATATACTACTCTCATAGGCACAAGCACAGCTCTCTGCATACTGATTAGACACAACTGTCTGTGAGAAAGAAACTCTTTGAGTGTGTGTGCCTTTGAATGGGTGTGTGTGTGGAGGTAATGTGTGGCCTGTGTGGGTGTGAACACAGATGACGGACACATCTGCATGTTTTCTACTTGTTTGTGTGTGCGCATGCATGTGTGAGTGTGGAGCCGCTCTTGTCAGTCCTGCAGCCACTAATAAACACATAACAAATTCTTCCACACACTCACATATTAGCAAATCAGCCATTAGCTTTCTCTGCTAATTGCCATTGGAAATTAGCATTTTGGCTATTAGCTCCTTTTCACAAATTGCCAATGGAAATTAGGATATTAACACTCAGTGCTGTGTGGCAATCGCTAAGGAATGAGGCAGCATGGCCTAGTTTTTACAGAGACTATTCTGAAATGAAAAGGGTCAGTAGATTAAATCCTGCTGTGCACTAGAGGGACTATTTCAAATCATAATGACCTTCTGTGTTTTGTGTGTTTCTTTGTCGTTTTTTTACACCACATACTTTTGAAGGGCTCTTTCTGGTGCAAACGAGTTTCCTTCTTGTATTAATTTACAGTAAGGTTTGAGCGGTGCATATTCTTGAGACTAACAAGCAGGTTACTGGATGATGAAAAAGTAGAACAATCTCTCGTTTGGACTGCTTGAGACTTCTTTTGTGTTGGTTTTGTGTCACCCAAATAAATAAAGATCTTTACACACTTTCACATAGACTTAGGTGCTTCTAACAAATGAGTCATGGGACCTCTCAGGGAAACACTTCAGCAAAGTCGCTGATGTTGCATCCCTTAATTCACAGGTAATCTAAATATTTATATGTAGGGTCTTATTATTTCCACAATAATGGAATCATGGATGGAATGGTGAAGTTGGCTAATCAAAAAAAAGAAAAAAAGAAAAAAAAAAGAAAAAAAAAAAAGAAAACACTCCCTTGAAGGTAAAACTGGTGCAATGGTAAAAATGGAATTCCAAAACATCAAAATGGAAAACACAGAATTTGAGCAATAATAAACACAATTCATAGGGCCCTGTATCTGTTATCCATTTCTCCCTTTGGAATTGTCCGTTGGCTTTAGCATGTAGCAGTGATTATAAAGCACTGAACAAAATCCACTCAAAACAAGGGAAAAAATGAAGTCATTGGTATCAGTGTTGAGTAAACACTATAAAGAGCTACAGTTGAGGTTTCTATTGTCTCCTCTTTCATATCAATCACCTGGCAAGGATTTTCAATTTGCATGTGATATCTCAGACCTTGACAGGTACGATTATTTAACAGCTGGGCCTGATTCACCATCTGCTTAAGGCATTCACACCCGTGTCTGTCTGTCATCAAGGTCCATGATTAAGAATGTTGCTGAGGTTTCAGTGAGCTTCACATCCCTCTTAGATAGCAACAACTTCTTTAGTATTAAGGGCAGCAGTCACAACAGGTTTAATGGATCACACAACGATCTCTATTTGATGAAACTGCTGTTATCACGCTGTTTAATTCAAGTGTTTAGTATGCTACCTGATCAACTGTTTTAAAGTCATTTCAATGTGTCTCATCCTTCTATAATCATCGTTCTGATAAGGTGGATAAATAAAGTTTGTTTACAGAGAAGGGGAATGGAAACAATGTTGTTGACACAGGGGTTTGGTGTCAATATGAAGCTTCAGGAGGTTTCATGGTTACACAGAGGACAAATATCAGCTGATGCTACAGTATGTACATAGAAGAGAAAGGATATCGCTTGTGATGTGCTCAGACACCAAGGCCACTTAGTGGTATGCTACAATGATGCACATGCCTGAACACAAGCTATGATACTTGCTACCTGGAAACGTCAATACTTGGGAAATATGGACAGAGTTAACTTTACTGCTACAAAAAACACAAATCCTTACTGTAAATCACCAGAAATGAAGTGCTGTCCATTATCTCCAGAGCAGATATCCTTAACAGCTCTGTACATCAACTGGAAAGGTAAAGAGTGTGGCCCTTTATGGAAACATGTTTTACCAGGTTCTATTTTAGAAAAGTCTTGCACACCTCTTCAGCTCCAAACAACAATATCATCACCCCCTCACACCGCAACATCACTCTAAATATATTTGGACAATGAATTTCACGCTCCATCTGCTGAAGTTCACTCAATGTTTAGAAGAAAGAGGTGTGACTTTCCTGGTACAAACTGCTACTTCGTCTGCTGGGCAAAGAAAACTGTAAAAAGAGGCAAAAAGACAAAGCTGAAAATGTATTACTTTCAATAAACTAAAACCTGCAGCTACTTAAAAATTATCTGTCTTTCACAATTATTAAAACAGCAACTGATCATTTCATATTTTTATGAATTTTATCCTCTCAGTGGACTCTATATATGCCTTTCAGTGTCAAAATACAAACACAGACCATCCACTTACACCCAGCTAGCAGCATCCTTTCTGGTTCTACAACAGTCTGAATTCTTCAAGTCAAGGAATCAATGCACTTCCCTTGAGATCCGGGTCTAACTCAATACGCCAATAAGTCCCCACTGATTTTCCAGCACACATTCATGTGTACTACTGGCAAATTCTGCTACTTTATCCTCCAAACACCACTCAGCCTCATTTCAGCAGTCCTCTACCATGTTGAGATATGAGCATTATGAAGGTCACTTAAAGTGAGCTAACATCAATGTTGACTCCTAAGAGGAATGATGCGACTTGCTTTATTTGAAGTGTTTGACTGAATAAAGGTAAAATGCAGCCAAGAAGGGATGCAACAATGCCAAGATACACTCAGGTGTAGTGCAGCTGGGTTCATGTTTCAAGAAAACAGCCCTGAGGCGACTGCAGCAGGAACCTTACACTATTTGCAGGATGAAAGAGTCCCTGATATCAGGCTGTTTATACTGAATACTGACCCTGTCATCAGGGTGCCTCAAAAGAAACGGGATATTTTAGACTTGGGAGAATTTATCCTCTCCTCTGGGGTACAGTTTGGCTGAAATTATTTTGTTTCATGTCCATGTTTGACAGCGGTGGAACCATAGACTGACTTTAGCAATGTTGCACATCCACTGCAAGGCTTGAAAAGTTGTGCTTTCTGCAACGTCCCTCTGAGCATTGCATCAGCTTAAACAAGCTGTTTCATGACTTCTTCTGACATCTCTGAAGAACAAGACGCTCTTGCCCACAGGACGACTTTGTTTTCTCTTCCCCAGGTGTGTTGTGCATTCTGAAACTGACTTCCAGAAATGTGTGTGCCTTGCTGAATGTACAAGCTATTTGAGCCCTTTTAGTTCAACAATCAAGTAGATTTAAAATAACCATTTATGTCATTTTAGACATTTGTTCTAACCTGTGTTGTTTTTAACGATGGAAAATAATTTAGTTTAACAGGATATTTCTGCATTTATATGTTGTGAAGTACTGAACAGAGACCTTAAAATCCCAGTTCAGTGTCTCAAGTTAGGCGTTGCTCCAGGTGTGAACTTAGAATGTCACAGCTCCCTTCTCAGCACAAATACAACTACAATATCTCCCTGACTGTGGGAAAAGACCTGACCATGGCACGAGAAACATCAACATACTGACCTCAGAGTGCTGTACAAGATTCTAGGGTTCATTCAGCAAGTAAAAAACTACTCAGTCCCATATTACGGCCACCAACACATTATCCCCTAAAGGCTAACAATACAACTCTTAGCTACATATATAGGTCATAAATCTTCCTGTGAAGGGGATTTTTCACAGAATATAAGTCTGCCTTGTTTATAATCTGGATTAAATGAGCAGATGCAATTCAAAATATTTAAATTCTACATTTTGAGTTAATAAAGATGCACAGTGGCTGCCTTCTACAGGTCAAAACCATCTGCTGCAACTGAATTTTTGCTACTGGCTGATCTGCTGGCAGGTGATGTACTTGATGCATCTTTTGCACCAAAGAGCACAACAGTTACCACTTACTTTTTTCTTAAACATTTTATTAACTGACAGCTGACAGCTGAAACTCACGGGTCACTGTGGGCTCAACCAATCATAGACATCTCTGTATTACTTCAGGATTGTGGGTGGTGTAGTGCCTTTGCTAAATATTACAGATAAACCCTGTTATTCTTGTAACAAGTTTAATAGTATAGCAGAATTATACTTCATTGTTTTCCTGTTTAAACTGTCTTTTGTCAAAACTGACAATAAATTCACTAACAGCTGCAGAGCGGGGAAGTTTCACGAGTCACAGTGGTCTCAAACAACCAGAGACAATGCTGTGTGTTCCTCTAGGATTGTAGGTAATTCAGTTCCGTTGCCCTGAATTGCGTATTAATCATGTTGCTCTTAAAACAAGACTGTTAACATATTAGCTTGTGTCTTCTACATGAGCTCATCATTTACCCATTAAACTATTTTTTTTTATTGCTATAAATTCATTAGTGGCAGCAGAACACAGAAGTTTCATAGCTAAAGGCAAGCTCAACCAATCAGAGACATCACTGTGACACTCTAGTGTTGTGCTAAATGTAGTGTCGTTGCCAGAGAACATGAATAAACCTTGATTTTCTCAAAATGAAGTGGATAATTAAAAAAAACCTGTGCATTCTACATAAGCATAAACCATTATTTTACACCCAGGTAGCTTGTGATAGTTCTACCATAAGTGGTTATGACATTATGGTCATTAATCAAGCCTGAAAATGCAGCAAAGACTAAATGATGTTGTGGCTGACAGGGGCAGTAGGAAGAAGTGAGTGCGAATGTATTGTCCCCCCTCCCTCACCTAAGCTGAAACTTAGGGGTTTAGTTACTCTTTAATCATTTGAGACATTACTTAGTCCATTGTTTTGTTCCATGTTAAAAAAGAACCACCAATCAGTCAGTGGCTTTTCATTAAAGAGCTTTTGTAATGAGTTGCAGTAATTTAAGTAGCTTTAAATAATGAGTTTCAGAAATTAAATACAGTTAAAATATTTTTCAAAAGCTGACTCAGATTCAGTATGACACTGTTACTGGTTTTGTTGGATTTAGAGTTGAAGGATAACACCACTGGAAATCATCTTCATGTTGTCATAAGATGTGACCAGGCTGACAGGTGAAGTTACAATAAAGAGATATTAGTAAAAAGTTGAGTTATTACATAGCATTATTTCACTATTTTATCTCTAGTATTTGGTGCTTTATTTGCATGATAAGAACAACCGCAAAAATAACAGTTAATGAACTGGATGGTGTGCACCCATACAGACATTCAAACACTTTCCTGAGGGTCTATGCCGAATCAATGACACATGCACACACACACACTTATAGCCCCAACCATGATTAGAAACAAATTGGTTACAGCAACAGCAAAGCTTGATCAATACCCTAATTTACCAACAATCGATGAGCAGCCAGAGCAGTAAAATATTTCGATGAGTGAACAAACTGAAAACACAAGAGGAAATAAAAGAAAAATAAAAGTCTACCAAGACATTTGAACTTACTGTTAAACATGACACCCATGCAGAACAAGTGCACATGATCATACAGCCACACAAACACACTTGGGATTTATTTGTCTTTTCTTTTTCAATCGAAAGATTCCTTCAAGGACAAGAGATAAAAAGTGTATTTTATATCTCTAATAACGTTTTCATTTTATTACCTGTTCTTACTTGAGTCCTAACTTAGTTTTATCACGTCTTCTAACTTTTTATTACTGTACTCCAAGTGTGGTTAAATTGTTCCATAAACTCAGCAGTTATGTGACTTCACCGCCTGTGCAGAAATGCCAGGTCAAAAATGTCAACTGAATCCTGTACCTTGTTTTTCCTCACAGTATGGATTAGGACCTGGTCACAGCTACCACAGTACACTGCTGTTGTACATTGATTTCTCTATTAAATACATCAGTTTCATTCTTAAATGGCTGTAAGTTCGCCAAGATATGTGAAATTAAACTTACCTGCATTTTTGCTGATGAATAATAATTCAGGCCCCTGACCTAAACCTTTTTAATTTTGCACTTTAAAATATAAAAATGACCATTTTACCAAGCTGATTGTATGTCTTGTGCAAATCCACCTTAAGCTTTCTTTCCCAGATATGTTGTCCTTAGCATTACAGTAACCATGAAATGCACATACAATTACCTTAAAAACTCACACACATGCATTAAAAGATGAATAAAGAGACTCACCAAATAGTTGGCGGCTCAGACCCCTCCACTTCTAGGTAGTCGTATTTCTCCTCAGTCTGGAAGTCTGTAAAGATGACAGAGATGGTGTCTCCAGGTTCGGCCAAAAGGATCCAAGTACAGTCGGCCTGGTTACCATAGTTGCCGGGGTAACCGGGACTGGTCACCACCCCACTGCCGCCCCTCACAGTGCCCCCACATGTGTCCTCAGCTGTCAATCAAATCAGAGTGACAAATAGAAAACCTGGGTTAGGGAGAGGAGGAGGGACCGAGGGGCGGACTTTGTTTAAGTTATTATCTCTAACTGTTTGGATCAGTTATTTATGTCTAAATGTGAAGGGGTTGTCAATCAACCATCCTACCACTCAGTTTAGTTAGCCAATTTGTCAGCTCAGTAGAACTGACATTACTCTTTCAACCTCTCAGGTAGAGTAAAGGTAAGTCAGCCCAACTCCCCACCTCTCTCCCTTTTTCTCAGTTACATAATTTAAGTTGATTAAACAGACTCTCTGTGCTCTCAAGTCCTAATGTTATTTTGTGGCTTCAATGTTAGAAATGAATGACTTTTTCATGACACATTAACTGTCAAGTTACATTATAAAACCATATCATAAAAATATAGAGCTCTCACACGTCAAATGAGAGTAGATTTGAAAAATATCATAGTAATGATGATTAAATGGTCCTTTTCATGGGGACTCTCACTTCTTTTCCACTAATCAATCCTACTTACTCAAAGCCAGTTAATTCAAGAGTGGGATTTAAGGGTTAGGCTGCAGTTCCTGTCACACTCAGAGCTGCTGTCCTCTCCTCCAATTGCAAGTAACATTTTTTTTTTCCTCCAATCACAGAGCACCGCTCTCGTCTCCTCCAATCGCCACCAAGGAACTTTAAAGTCAGCTGTTTCCCAATTGGCTGCTTTAGTGTGAGTCAATCAGTTGATTCTTAGTTAGTTTTAAACATGTAGACCAGATGTGATGATAGATTTGCCTGAGTGTTTTTTTAATTATGGATCACATCTGATTGGTAGTATTTGATAGTAGTACTGATTACTGTATAACAGATAAAGACACATGGATTGCGCTGTGCACACGGCATAAATTATACACATATAATTTATACAGATACACTCACAGAGAAAAAACATACTACATTGGACCATTTCTCTCACTGGGACATTGGTTTGTGGCTTAAAGACGACTGTGCTCAATTTGCTTTCTCAAACTCCTACCTTAGAATTTAAGAATTTCAGCCTTTTTAACAAATCTTTCCTTAAAAAATATAAGGAATGCATATTGTTACTCTGATATGTATTCATTAAAGCAAATTGAGCCCAGCCAGATATCCAGTGCCCCAGTGAGATAAGGTACAATGTTGAACCTTTTTTTTCAGAGAGCGTAAACGTCCAACTGTAAACATGGTATAAATTATACCTGTATAATTTATAGATATACATAAAGAGGCAATACTGTATGTGACACACTCTTACAGCAGATGTGTTTTCCAACCCACCAGGGAGTGCAATTCAGGATGACATGTGATTTATTTTACTCTCCAACATGTCACATGTTGATATCATCAGTGTTTAGAGAACGGAGAAACACCAGATGTGTGTGTCATCCTCAAACTGCACTCACTGATAAGCTGAAAAGGCACGTCCTTTATAAGAATGTAGACAGGTGCTGTCAGGTACACATGCACGTCCTTTGGGCTCATCCAGGCGTTGATGCCTTTGGGTGGGGGGCGTGGGGGGTGCATGTACAGATGACAGAGATAAGGTAGCAGACCAAGCTAGTCTCCACCCACAGGAGAGGGAAAGAGAAAAACTGTGGTCTGAGACTAACACTGAGTAACAGACGATAACCAATAAAAATGAATAGAAACATCAGTAAAAAGATATTAAAAATTGGACGGAACAGAGTTCACTGAGTAGAGACAGGAAATACACAGAGGATAAAAGGGGAACATAAATAGATAGGAACAAACAGAGACAAACAGAAAACAAAAATATTGAAAAAGGGGATTGAAATAGAGTTGGTTCAAAGTGTATCAGAGAGGAAACAGGATGAAACAAAAGAAGTGGTTTGAAAAGAATCTGAAGATAAAGTGAGCCTTGTTCAATAGACCAGAGAGTGGAGTCGGAATCAATACATTTTTTTACTGTTCATTAGGAACGATCTCATGTCAAATTGAGTTGACCCAAGGCTGGTGACAAGAGGTGCATTGTTCCAAACTTCAGGTGCTGGTGTATTGAACAGTAGTGGACAGAAATGCATTGTTTTAAACATTTTTCAATGATTCACACAGGCCACAGAGTCAGTCAGACAGACAGACAGGCAGGCAGACAGGCGAGCACCGAGAGACAGACTACTCATTTCTCTTAACAGACATTCATTCTGCAACTAGACAGTTGAAGAGCTATGTGTAAATGACCCCACACTGCCTACCAAGACCTGCTGAGATCCTTTCACATAAGCGGGAGAGCAATGATGCGGAAGTGTGTGAGTGTCTGCGTGAGCCTCCACCAGGGGAGAGAGAGTGAGCTGCTTCCAGGATGACAGCTGTCACAGGTTTATCATGACAACAGGACGTCCACGCGCAAAGGTGGACACACACCAGCTCTGCGCACACATTGACACACACCAGCATTGCACACATACACAGTAACACATCCTCCTGCCTGCCATGCTATTGATGAGGCACTGACACTTGACTGACAAGGGGAAAAAGGCCTTGAGGTGCACTGATGTGTAGCTCTTATTAAAGAGCAGGAAATTAACTTGTAAAATAAAGAGATTACCAAACAAGTGAGCAGCTCTCATGTGCACTGGACCTTTGTTGAGTTTGACATTATGATGTTGTAGAATTAAATGCCTGCAGCCATACTATACTGGCTTGTCAGTCAAAATCCATTACTACACTTTATAGCTTCAAAAAAAATGTGTCACTACTTCAAACAAGCAAACTTGAGCACTGATGTAAATGTGGAGCAGTTTTGAAAGCAACATGAGGATCCCATGTGATAATTTCAGATGACACATGATGCAATTAGGCTCGTCTGTAATTCAGTTGTGTGTCGTTTTGTAACGGCAGGGCTGTGCAGAGGCTGCTTCAGGAGCAGCTGCTCTAATAAAAAGTGACATTTGTTAGATGTTCAGATGGGGAGGGCGAGGAGTCCACATACCTATGGCCAACACTGATTACCTTCTGTTAAATGCCTGTGCCTAAGACATGGAGGCAGTCAGCTCTGCATGTTGCACCTGCTAATTCTGGATTCAACTCAAACCTTCCTGGTCCATCAATCATGATGGGACATCTGTGTGACAGTGTTAAATATTACTGAGTCTCCCTTGAATCCTTTTTGAGGCCTTCCTTCCTTTCCTTCCTCACAGTTACATATTAATCAAATACACTAGTATTTAAGACAGTGTGCCAAAATTAAAATCAAAATGTCATAGTCAGTTACAGTATGCTCTGTACTGTTATTTCTTTTAATAATGACTTGTAGTGTTTTGATAAATTAGGTTTTCAATTGTGGAGCATCATACTATCTAAAGCCAAAAAATTGAAATTGAATAGATTAAAGATTATAGTAAGCTAAGTCTGATAAGCTTATGGCAAAAATCTTTAAATCCAATAAGCATTTAAATTAATCATGGGAGACAACGGAGGAGGCCTGAGGTCACCGCAGCCACATCTATGCATGAAGTTTGCTGTACATGAGACACAAAAGAGCAAAACTGACTTAAATTATTACAGATCAGAAGACTGAACGTGGTGAAAATCCTTTTCAGCCGTTTCAGTCAAGCTGTAATCTAAAATGCTCATTTGTAGCTACTGTGATATGGATGAGGGCTTTGGATATCTGCTGAGACCAAACTAAACCAATCTGATGCCAGTGTTAATTTAATTGACTAAATTCCTTACTGTGACCACGATTCATTGTGGCAAAGTCTGGCACACACTACAAAATTTTCGTCCTAATTCCCCCCTTTCGAAGGTCCAGTGATTGGATGGTTTCAAAGGGTATGTTGGCAGAATTTCTTGTTGTGTGTTAAGACTGATTTTTTCCCTCTCTGACCTGCTCAGTAGATGATCTGAGTCTCTCCAACTCAAGATTGTAAATATTATGCATGTTCTATCTTTAGAACTAGAAATACTGTTGTGTGGGGGAAACACCAAGGACAGAGCAATAGCCAATCAGGAAGCAAGATGACTGAAGGAGGAAGCACAACAAACACAGCCATAAAGTTAGATGGATTTCAGAGTCCTGTAAAACATACCAAGATCAAACTGACAAGGGAGAAAGCTGGGCCATAACTGACAGTGGATATAACAGGTAGCTAACAACTAGCTATATTTAGTTTGTTTACTCTGAAGCTGCGTTCCACCAAGCAAACTTTGGAGTTTTGAAAGTAGGCAGGTTTGTTGGTGTAAAAAATGTGTTGGTCATCTTGTTTCACGCCACAAACTGTAAGAGCAAAATGGTTAAATCTGTCAGTATTTGTTGCCATGTGTGGGGTCTTTCATATTAGGGCTGAACAATTTAGGAAAATAATCTAATTGCGATTTTTTCCCCAGTATTGCGACTGTGATTTGATATGCATTTATTTCTTAAGTTCTTCATTTTATGTATTTTCCAACAAATACAAGCATAAATCATTCTATAATACAACCAATACAATTTCAGATTAAACTAAGGCTGAACAAGTTTGAAAAAATATCACAATATGTAATTGTGATCATTTTGTCTCGTATTGCAAATCTGATATGAATTATTGTAAACAGTAAATCCTGACTGACTGAACAGCTGCACTGTATTTTAACTGTCTCTCAAAATGTCATTCACTTTAGAAATCTGATAAAACATTAACTTGATGGCAGCTGAAATTCAGTCACTGGTGTTTGCCTCATGGAAATCTTAGCCTGTAACACTACACAGCACGTTGACGTAATAGCTTTAGGTAACAGCAGTTTAGTTTGTAGATCATTCATTAATTCTGCTGATCAATGTTCTCATACGGTATTTTAGAGGTCAGGCAGACTGCCTTCAGAAATGATTTACGTGCTGACAAAATTTGCTGTTGTTTCTAAGTATTTTTTCCCTTTCAATCCATCACTGGGAACTTTCTACCGTATTTGTAATGCAGAAGACAAAGTTAACTGCCCCACTTCACTTCTTCTGATGCTTTGTTTAAACTCCTTGAAACATCAAACCTTGAGATGGAGTTTTGCATAAAACAGCTAGCAGCCCTAAAAGTTGTTGATGCAAGAAAGGTGAAATACATTCAAACTGCTTAGCGATTGTTGTTGGCTTCCTTCATGCTCTCCACAGGCCTACCAGAGAACTGAGGACAGTGATGTAGCATGAACACCAAAAACCCCATCTAGCTTTCCAGGTCAGGCTGGGACAAACACTGTATCTGATACCATGATCACATTGGTCATTCCTAATGCTTTTACTCTGTTTTCCTATCGGTTGAACCAATGAAAGTACGTTTTGGTAGTATGTAAGTCTGCAACTTATATTTTTTTCTTATCGGAGGATAATAATGTTGTTGCTGGGTTTTATTTTTTTTACAGTTCTAAATCATGAACTCTTGAGAATCTGAAATTAACTTAATGTTATTTTGAAACCTTTCTTGCATCCACCATTTTTAATTCTAAGACCTGTAAACAGCTGCCTGCTCCTGTGGGCGTGAGACCAGATTCAACATTATAGGGGAAAACAATGATACTGTGCTCAAAATTGTAAAAAAGGCTCCTAAGAAAAGGTAACAATGCCAGGTACAGATGCTTCAATTCTGAAAGTGGTATCAGATTTGGAAATACAGCAAACATTCCTAAGAATAGCTTTAACTGTCAATAAGAAAAAAATACTTAAAGGGGACATATTTTACCCTTTTAAGACAAGTTTATATTGTTCTCAGAGGTCTCCAAAACATGTCTGCGAAGTTTATTGCTGAAAAAACACGCCAGTATTGGATTTTTGCATGTCTAAAAACCCCTCTGTTTCAACCCTTCTCAGAACAAGCTGTTTTTGTGTCTGTGGCTTTGAATGGTAATTAGCTGTCTGACTCTGCCCCTGAACACACCCCTCTCAGGAAATGGACGCAGCACTCGTGATATTACAGACACTTTTTTTTTTTCAAAGTGTAGACTGGGATTCAAATCATCAATCTCCCAGACCGTAGTCAGCAGGGTAACCCACTGAGCTATCCAGCATCTCAGCTGGTAGCTGAAAGAATCAGTAGAGGAGGGCGGAACTTTCCTCCAAGTGGGGGAGGGCCAACAAAACCTGGGGGCGGGTGCTTAGGCCCCTGGTGATGTCACTCAATGTAAAATCTGAGAACGGCTTGTTTCAGCACACATTTTCTGAAAGGTGGAAAAAGAGAGGGGGAGGGGGAATGGATTTTTCTAATACTTGAGGAGATTGTGAACAGACCAGGGACATATATTTGTGTTAGAAAAGCCTGAAAAAGTGATTTTTGCATAATATATCCCCTTTAAAACTTAAAAAAAAAATCATGTATGTGAACATGTTGGAAATAAGGAAGATAAAGCAGCCTAAGGGGGCAAAAATCTTCTTCCATCGTGCATGCAAACTTGCCTTAATCTTTAGGTAAGTGAGGGCTTTTCTATCAGCCTGCACTGCTCTGCTCAGAGTTCTTCCCTGTTTTTCCTTCAGCAGGCAACCTGGGGAGTCTGAACTCATGTTCATGCCCCACTGACTGACCCACAGGAGGAGGGAAAGTGTGTGCGAGGATGGAGTTGGTGTGTGCTTGTGTGTGAAAGGAACAAAGAGGGAAAGAGAGCGCTAGTGTTAGCCATGTTGCCTTCATTTGTTATCACATCAGTGAGCTAGTGTTGCCCTTTTTATGCCTTCTGGTCCCTCTTACTCACTTTTTAGTTGTTGCACTACCCCCCACCCCCACCCCCGGTCTCTGCTTACTACAATCCTCCTCTTCTCTTTGCTCTTTGTGAATTATGATTTTTTTTTTAAATAGTAGCACATCCTCCCTTGCCCATCTCCATTCCTTCCTGACTCATCTTCCTCATCACCCGCCTGTCTAACTCCCCCTTTTTTACCCTTTCTCTCTCTCTCTCTCTCTCTCTCTGTCTCTCTTGGCCTGGGGTGCTTTGATCACTCCTTCTTAGCCTCCTTATCCAGCCTCTCTCTCTACCAGCCGTTCATCCCCTCTTCCCTACTATGCTGTCATCAATATCACAGTCATCTGAGGATTCCCTCTTTATCCTTCTCAGTCTCGCTGTGTCTTCTTTTAAGATCTTACTCTCACTGCGTTTCATTCTCCGTCCCTCTCTCCCTCCCTCTCTTTCTCTCTGCTGATTGATTTTCTGTTTAATGGCTTTTCTGGCCTCGTCTCTTCCTCTCCCCTATTTTCCACTCGCCGTTTCTTTCCCCCTCTTCCTTCCGTCCTTCCTTCCTTCCTTCTGTCCCATAACTCTGTTCCTTTCCTGCATCACTTTGATAGGCAGATCACTATCACTATCAGATGCGCACACACACACACAAATACACCCCCCCCACACACACACGTACACTTCAATCACAGAAGACTCAGTGTGCTGTCAGCCCCTAAGGATTATGGGCCATCTACATCATCCTCTCCTCTCCTCTGTCTTCAGGCTGTATCCATCCATCCCTTCTGCACCCTTATCTACATCCACCCACCCATCCATCAACCTCTTGCCCCCCATATGCTGTAATGCTGAATATATATAGCTATGAGTCTCTATCACTCATCACTCTCTGCGTACATTTAATACCTCAGTTTACTTGCCATGAATGACTGAACAGACAGGACGAAGCCTGTTCAACATGTGCACACAGATGATGCAGCATCAGTTTATTTTTGATAAACTTCCTCATAGTTAGAAGAGTTATCCAACTCTCATTGAATTTTGGCTGCAAATGTACAGTGAGTTTTTCTGCATAGAGGATGCAGTTTAACACCTGTTCTTAACGTCACCTCATCATGCCATTATACCAGAAAATTAAAATAAGTTGCAAAAAAATCAAAGACAAATCCTTCTGGTATTTGAAACTAGTGATAGATATAAGGGTTGTCAAAAGGAGGCCCAACCGAGTATTGAAGGCATAGAAGCCAGATGATCAACATTTCATGAAGTAAAGGCCTGAAATATTTCACTCTATGTGTAACAAGTCTATATAATATATGGGTTTCACTTTCAGAAAAGAGGGACAAAAAATATTGAACTTTTTTATGATTTTCTAATTTTTTGAGATGCACCTGTAAAGTATTGTGACTGGCTGTACCTTACTTTGATGACATGGTAGATGGCAAATGCCAGAAAGTTTACAGAAGTGTTTTTTTTTTTACAGCTGTGTTGGATAACCACTTCATTTTTCTCCTATTTAAGTTTTGCTATTGTATTTAGGGACGAAAAAATCATGGAAAGGGAAAAAGCTGGTTTGGCTGTCTGCAACAAATCACATGTTGTTTTTTATTACTCACTAAGACCTCTTTTCCTTTATCTACTTAGTCAGAGGAAGTGCCCCAAAATCTTTGGTCATGGTCACTGGTGTTCCTGCTCTAACTGTGTAATGGTCTGTTTTTATCTATTTAAATTAGTTTTTTGTGCATTCTGTATTTTCTTCCTCAAACACGAATTATTTCTTTCATTTATCTTTGATGATGCTACGTTCCTGCTCTGTGTGAAAACAGGAAATTAGATTTTTCTTCAAGAGTAGCTCTTTCATTGAAGTGCAAATAAGACAGAAGTCTAGGTTAAGACGAGTTTTCTAGTAGTGCACACAACATCCAGCTGAGCAGAAAAAGTAGCCAGCTGAGTACACAAGAGATTCAGAGATGGAATGTTTAGTACAAAAGGCTGTTACCTGAACTTGAATCATCTGCAAATGTCATCCCTATCTCAAAAACAAACAGACCCTGTTATTGACATAAACAATCAGATTTTTTTGCATTGAGTTTGGTTTTTCAGCACAAAGAGGTTAAAGCCTGTAACTCTAACAGACTTATTTTAAGTTTATTTTATATTTTGTGTAAAAGTGATACACTAACTAGTTTTCTGGCTGTATTTCTACCATGCATCAGACATGTGGGCTAAAAGCATCCTTTTATGTGGATAAGGAAAGAATCCCAATGAATAAGCTACACAACTCAGCTTTGTTCCAATTAAAGAGTATTATTGAGGCGAGTTTTGTAATGGTCATGATGAACAACTTTTTGAAAGTGTTCAAATAATCCTAATCTGAGTTTTGTGGTGACCTCTGGGATGAGGCTTTGTTAGGTTAAAATCTTTCCTGTTTCCATACTTCATCTTGTGACACCAGCCTGCTTATGAAAGATGCTCCCTCTGGCACTAAGTTATTGACTGTTACTGAAGCTCTGATGCCACATTTTGCTCATTTTTTAAAGCAAACAAAGAGCTTAATTTAATTTAGGGTGACTTATACAGTATAAATTGTTGCCATTGTAACTGAAGCACCTTTAATCCAGCCACTTTTTGGGTACCCATTGCTCTTCTCTTACTCATTTATTGCTATCATATTTCACTACCACTCCTTTAAACCTTGTTAGAAACATATTGGTTGGTGCCCTCTGCCTGCCAGCGTTGCATTTTAGATTATCAGTCACAGAGTTTAGGGCACACACACACCCACACACAACTAGTCACCATGCTGACCTTCAGCCCCTCCCACCATCTGTCCACAAATCAAAGAACAGATGCTGTCTGCCAGTCAACTAACAGCACAACATTTAGACCAATTAGGACAGAAGAGTGATTTAACAGTGAATCACCAGACGGAGACATTAAGAGAGGAGGCAGTGATTGATAGATAGATCGCTCTCATGATTATTATTCTTACAGTAGCTGTATGACCCTCTTTAACTTTAGATTACTGGTAACAGATAAAGTGAGATAAAATTTTATTCTCATTAGCCTGCATTAGTGCTTTCATTTGACCCTACTAATCTTGTTTAAGTGTAAGTATCTTAACAAATCAGCTTTTACAGCATAGATGTCATTATTTTAAGTACTGGCTACAGTATAAATGAAAACGTCTTTTGCTACACTGATATAAACTCACTTTAGAATTTCTAGTGAATAGCTTCCAAAAACTGCTCTTAAGTACGAAAACAAACAGACCTCCGCATAAACCAGCTCTCAGTGACGTAACATAGTGACATACAAGTATCCACAAAGAAAAGGGGGGGGGGGGGGGCAGGACCCCCCCAAAAATCTATCAATTTTAGTCATACACAGAATTTGACCCAATCATTCAAACCACCACTTCCCAGGAGGGTAGTTACAACAACAAGGTTTAAGGTCATTAAACTAAGACCACAGCTAAATATGAAATATCTACCTGAATGAACACTGTTGTGTAGGAGTGCAACAATATTTGTATTTGTCCTGAACCATCACAGTTTGGTTTGGTACACATAGGCACGCATCAAATATGTCCAAACCATTAAAAAAATCATTGATCTTGATTAAAAAAATAGAAGAAACGGAAACAAATGTGACACTATCTACCTGCCTGGTTTTTAAAGCCCTTTGCTCAGACTCCATGGCAACGTCCCTTCCTACATTTACATGAGCTTGTCTGTGATCCTTCACTGACATACACGAATCTGGATTTTGTATGAGTAGACACTGCACCAGCTTTTTATGTTAAATGGTGTTACAGCACACTTCATGAATCATAAACATGGTACATTGCTCTAAAATGTATTCTATTTACATCTTATGCTATATTTGTTTCTAATCTTTAAAACTTTTCTTTTTTGTCTCACGTTTAATAAATTACAGGCTGTACCAACTATCTCCAATAGAACCAACAGTTCTAAACAACACTAGATGGAACACAGTACTGATTGACTGGTTTGTGAACATCTAGATTAATAAATCTGGAACTTTTATCCACTTTCCATCCCTGGATTCTTGTTTCTGTCTTCCTATTGGAGTTTACTCCAATTTTGAGTGTGTGTGCATGTGTGTGTGAGGGTGGGGGTGGGGGGTGCGCGCAGTGTGTGTGAACAGAGACCTCGGGTGTCGGTGAATGTTAAATGTCAGCTCTGGCACCTTAAACAAATACCTGCAGACTCAAAATATTTCCAATCTTGTGTCTCCCACCTACGTAAATCCAGATACCCTGCTTTCATGCTTTTTACTTCCTGCTTTGATTGCATGTGTTCAACAATGGTACACACATGCTACTTTTCAAAACTTATTTGTACACCATCAATGAACTATGATAATGTATAGCAGGGAAAATATATATTTTCTACTGCACTAGTTTCAGTTTTCTAGGATCTTATGTTTTCAAAAAGCCATGCTACTTTAAATGCTGCAAAATAACTGTTCTTTTAATAGAGCAGCTGGTGAATTTTTTAATAATATGTACAATCTGGAGATTTATTGATAGATAGTAACCGGAGGACCCTTTTTATCTCTTAAGCTGTATATTGACGCACCCGTACCAGGTTAAACATGAAGGTGATCTGATAAATGTTCCTGCCAAAAGAGGAAGCTGATAATGCAAATGTGAGCTCCATTACAGACATACCAAGGACATAACTGTTCAATTCTCCCAAACATATAATGGTGCAGAATCACAGAAAACATGCATAAACATTAGGCTTAACAGTATAAAAACACCAATGTTTAAACCACACATCAGTACTTCAGATCCCTCTGGCTTTGAGAACATACACGAAGAGATGTTGAATAAAAATGCAACTGTTTAAAAGGAAATAAATCTATGGTGTTCTTTTAACCTTTGCTGAGTGTGAATAATAAAATAATGTAATATGATTGTTGTGTTAGAGAGGGCATGGACAGGGCAAGAGACACAAAATGATGAAATGAAATAAAGATGACACTTTGAAAGAAGGATCTGTCCCTCTAAAAAGAGAAATGTTAGATTACTGTCACCGAGTATAGTCGCAGTAATAAGGTACTGTCAGAAAGGATTGGATAGCAAAATGCCACACATCTCCAGTGATGTCTTTGAAAAATGCTCATGAAACAAAACTTCCAAATTGTTTCTGACAGGCCATCTGGAGTCTGTACAGCTTTGAGAGTGTCTCTACAATGGATTCTGACATAGTTCAAACACAACCATGAAGCAAGATCAGTGTGCCTACATGTTGTTAACATTTTGACCCTCATAATCAATTCATAGGCAGAAAGATGCTGATCAATAATAACAGGGTAAAGTTTGCAAGCTGATCACACAAACAACCTGCAAACCACATCACGCCTCCTCAGAGTATATACATGACCTTATTTATGCTTTCCATAATCAATACTTGGACATGTACATAGAAATCAATAATGGAAGAAAGAAGATATGCTGCAAGAGTTCAACACCACAAAGGTGACCTGCATTTAGAGAAAGTTTTTCCTTCAGTGCTTTGGACTGAAATACAAAGAACGAAATCCAAACAGACTATAATCAATCCTGACACCCTGCATTAAAGTTGCAAAAGGAGAAAATGTGTGAATAATGCATTTAACCTTTTTAGCATGTGCATTTAACTCTTGCCATTGAGATTAACTGTGATAATTTAGCATGGGCAAGGAAAAGGGGTATAAAGGTATATTTTACATAGAGATGCACTGATTCAACTTTTTAAGCTCTTATACTGATACAATATTTGGGCTTTGGGTATCTGCTGTTACTGATACTGAAATCCTAAAATTGTTATCACAATCAGTCCCACACCATGTGTAGTAGCATCACTCACCCTCTGCTGTCACAGGAGAGCTACACTGTATGTGCAAAGTAGCCCACACTCCTGTGTTGTCCATGGCATTTTCATGTTGTCTCCAGTATGTTGTCCATTACTGTCATAATCACACATTTACTTGTTGGCAGTTGAAATTGAGTTGCTGGTGTGTGATACAAGAAAAATAGTTCCCATTCCATTTGGCTGGAGCTGGCCAGAGAGCTATGCCATGTTTTCAATTCATGCTTGTTTTACAATGTTGTCTTGCTGTCTTCTTCAATGCTCTGTTGTTTCAAATGCTGCTCTTCCTGTTTTTTTTGTACATACTTACCATATTTTCCGGACTATAAGTCGCTGCGGAGTATAAGTTGCATCAGTCAAAAAATGCGTCATGAAGAGGAAAAAACATATATAAGTTGCACTGGACTACAAGTCGCATTTACTTAGAAATTGACACACCGTTGTCCGTGCTTTGATAGAGAGGCAGGTACGTTGCATGAAGCAGTAACACCAAGAAGGCCTGCCTGCAAAGTCATTTATATTCATCTCCTTCGCAACTACCAGGGTGTGGAGACATAACTGCACCGTTGACAAGCCTCTCCTGGCAGCACGTTGTTCAAGCAGCCATCTGTGGACTCGTTCCTCCAGCTCTGGCCATCTTGCTTTCAACCCACGATTAGCTTTCTTTGTTTTCTTCATTGCAGTAAGAGTAACCTCTGCTTTTCACCAGTCCCTCACAAGTTTCTCACTCACTCCAAACTTTCTTTCTGCTGCTCGATTACTGTTTTTGTTAACTTTTTCAGTGGTACAGGAGCAGCATATAGTTGTCATAAGCCTAGAGCGCCCTCTCGCGGCTGTAGACGGTAATGTTTACTCCTTGTGCATGTCAGTCAGTATGGATTAACATTTAAAAACATGTTAAATTACATATATTTTGATATATAAGTCGCAACTGACTATAAGTTGCAGGACCAGCCAAACTATGAAAGAAAAGTGCAACTTATACTACGGAAAATACGGTATTCTAACCTCTGCCTGTGACTGAAGTGCACAACCCTCAACATAAGCATGCAGGCCCTGACTTGAAACAGTTCTTTTTCCTAGCAAGGAGGTGGTCCTAAGTACTGGTGCCAGATTAAGCACTGGCTGCAGCCCTGTAACTGGCTTGGTGGAAAAGGGTGCTGTGTAGTAATAGCTCCAGGTATCTGTGGTAAAGTTTATAGCTTTCACACCCATTAATTCTGCTCATAACATCATACATTCTTGTAGAGGTCAGGCAGAGTTGCTTTACAAATTATTTAGGTGCTGACAAACTGGATCATGGTTCCACGGATTTTGTCACTTCCAATCCATCACTTGGAACTTATCCTTGTATTTGCTGTGCGGTCGACAAAGTTACTACTTTGTTTCTTTTTTTGTTTGTTTCACTTCTTTTCATTTCATCTTGTCTCATCTGCCATCTTTGTTTAAACTCAATTCAACCACCAACTCTTGAAACATGAGTTGTGCATAAAGCGCCTGTGGTCATTGAATTTGTGTAACAAGCATAAAGTACATTCAAACCATTCAGCCTTTGTTGTTAGTTTGCATGGTGTCTACAGGCCTACAGGAGAACTGAGGACAGTGATGTAGCACAAATACATGCTTGCTGTCACAGGACAGTGTAGAACTGAGCTGTATGGATTAGCCTAAAGAATCAGCTCACTGTCACCAATACTGGATCTAGTGTTTTGAGTCCGGATCAGACGAGTATCAGTTACCAGAGTTGGATCAGCACACCCCTAGTTTTACTTATTCAAAATATGCTGTTTTTTATGGAGGAACTGCCAGGCTATTAACACCTCCATTGTTTTAGCTGTCATTTATCCATGAATGTGTGAGCACTTCATGTCATATTTGGGAAACTGTCTAAATAACTGTGTCATTATTGATACATTATCATCAGGACACAGATAGGTACCATCTGACTAATAAAAAGACATTGTAAGATGCACATTTATGTTGGTAATGTTCAAAAACTATGCATGCAGTAAAGCCAGATATTGATGTTTGGTACATAAAAGAGAACAGGGAGAGGAGAAAAGGACAACAACTGATCAGAGAAGATAAAGAGAAACTGAGATAGAAAGGAATGACAAGGAGCAGAAAGAGGAGGGGGAAAGTGCAGCATCTCTGATGACTTTGAGACTCACATTCAATTAGTGTTTTATCGATTTAAATACAGAGTAACAGAATAAGAGCACCTAGAAAACAAAGAGATGTTAGTGATATGCCTGTTATTACTCTGTCTCAGCTTTTATCTGTACTTATGTTGCTTTTTAAAGCCTTATTATAAACATGTTTTAAAAGCGCTCCATGAATAAATATTATGTAACCTGACCTGTGGGAACAGAAAGGGGAAAATAACAGACATAAAATGATGTCTTCCTTTTTGATTTATGTCTACTTTGTAGTTTGGATATTCAAACCGATATTACCAGCTGTTTCATTACAAGTACTACGGTAAATGAGTGAGCTATTATAACAATTTATATTCCACTTCTGGACTGACTTCAGAGGAGTGAATCTGAAAATGAGATGTCTAAATAAAGACAATCTTAAAAGGCATACTAAACTGACTGTAATGAATGATGAATTTAGTAGTAACAATTTTCCAATCTATCCCCATCACTCAGCCCTGCTAACAGCAGCAACTTTAGAGCCATCTATAGCAATGAATTAAGTTATAATTTGAGTTAGAGCATCTTTTATCCAGCTGTCATAAAATTCCGATGACTACTGATAAAGACGTGGGAGAGAGAAGGTGGGCGAGAGAGAGACTCGAGGAGAGAGAACGTGAGACATGTTAGCTGAGGGAAAGACGGATGACAGACCAAACCCAGATGATGACAGATGATTTAATGAAGAACTGACTGGCTGGAAGCAAAGAAAACCAATTAGAAGACGAGACAGAGGCATGGAGGGAGAGGGGGAGAGAGAAAGAGAGGGAAAAAGAAGGAATGGGAGGGGAAGATGGATGAATATTGGATAGAGATGGATCAAGACAGCGATTGAGAGGATTAGGGAGCAGTGGTGAGATACGAAGAAGGATAGAGAAATATGAATACAGATAAAAACAACCCCAAAGACAGCAGGAGAGAGAGGGGGAGGTTAAGAAAAATGTGCTGCAGACAGAGATGCAGACAGAGACAAGGGAAGAAGAATTAAGATAGAAAGATAAAACAATTTAAAGACAAGATTTTAGTTAAAGAAAAAGATGATATGATAAACATTATATGTGTGTGTGAGGATGTTGGGAAGTGGCTCATTACAAGTGTAAAATGAGGAAATTTGTCTCAAGGATAAAAGGAACTAAAAAAACATTTCAAAAGGCAAACCAGTCTAATTCAGAATTGTTCATAGTTGTCAGAAACAGTATAATACAAAAAAAATGCTACAAAAGAGAAACAATATTCCATAAAAAAATAAATTAGCATGCACAGTGGGAAACTCAAGTATTCTGTGTGCGGTCTAGTGTGTCTTCTCTGCATATGTCTTTGAATGAGTGTATCCACCTCAGACCCAAACAGTTAGTGTTTTCAACTCCTCTTCACTTGTGGTTTTGTCTCATTCTTTCTCTCTTGAATGTTTAATGGCAGGAGGGAGAACAAAGTGCTGGAAACTTTCTTTCTGTTGCTCCCTGAAGCACCTTGCTTCCCTATTTTCCCTTTTTTTTCAAGGACTCTGTTTTCTTTTCTCCCACTTGTCACCTCCTTGGTTCTTATTCGGTGGGGTAACTTGCATGAATGTTGCATGCGACACAGCAAAGGATTGAACACAAGTAATCTCTCTCTGTTTTTGTCCGTCTGCTTTATATCCTCTTCTGTTCATCCCTTTGCTTTTTTTTAAACCAGTAAATCTTCACTCCACCAATCACTCCACCCTCTTCTAGGAAAAGTCCATTTCAGGCAGTTCTAAATACTCAGAGATCAATGCCTGAATGGACGAGTATCAAGACGTGTGTGCACACATATGCTTTAAGTGAGCATATGTACCCGTGCGTGTCTGTGGGAAGCGTGCATTTGTGTGTCTGTGAGTTAGTGTGTCTGAATTATTCATAAGGTTAAAGTGCTCCTCTGGGATGCGATGCAACACTCCTCTAATATCTTATTCACAACATGTCCATGTTTAAAACATGCATCGTCTGCTGGGATTTAAGTTCTCAAACCCTGAAACTGGACTTTGTGCAATCCATTCCAACATCTCAGCACAATCCTCACTGCCCATAATGCTGTTGTACAGCCTACTAAACAGTAAAACTACAGAATCAGACATGTTTTTCCATGGTTGTGATAGATGGGAAGGGAAATGTAGATTGAATTAATGCTTTGGAACACAGGTGTCAAACTCAAGGCCCAGGGGCAAAATCTGGCCCGTAGAACAGTTAAATCCGGTCCCCAAGATGATCTCATATTTCTGTTATATCTGGCCCATCAGTATGAGGTCTGCAGATTTCCTCAAGTATAAAAATGTGATTTATCCTTGATGATTTAAGATATCCTTGTTAAGTCACAAAATCTAAAAAAGTAAGGAGTAAAAATATTTAGATAAGAAGTCAGGAATGTGGGAAAAGAAATTAATTTGTGTTTTAATTTTATATTTTTAATTTAGCATCTCACAATTAGGATTCAAGCTTAGGGTTTGTCAGATTCTGACCTTTTTAACCAATTATTTTCTTTTTACCTCACATGTTCAACTCCAAACATTGACTCCAGAATCCCATAGTTGACCTTTACGAGTCACAATTTAAAATCTTAATTTCATGATTACAAATTTATTTCATATTTTGACCTTTTAAACTCATGATTTTGACTTTCTTTCAAATATATTTGCCTTTAAAAAACATTTTTCAATTTTAAATTCATGTTTTGACCTTTTTGAGCTAATAAATTTACTTTTCTCAGATTGTGAGCCTTTAAACTTATCTTTTTAACTTTTTACATGTCAAAATCATTTATAATCGGTGCTAAGTTTTTTTTTTTTCATATCTTATTACTGGTGAAATGAGGTTAAAGTTTCTGGTTATAAAGGTGGCCCTGTTAGGCTCTCAGGTTAGACCTGAATCCAGAATCTGGCCCCTGCTTTAATTGAGTTTGACACCCCTGCTTTAGAAATACCATATGAATGAGTGAAAGAGCCATCACGTGTTTCTTAATCCATGATTACATGGACAGTATGTATGAATTTTCCAAGGTTTGCAAATGATCTTGCTATGACAACCCTCCAAAGGAATACGTGCCATAGAATCTGGAGTATGAGGCACACTTTTAAACATTTTTTCATCTAAAAAGTTGGCTGCAGCTTATATACCAGGGCGACTTATACCAGTAAAAAGTGCTAAGACACTCAGTGTCATTACTGCAAGTTTGTGCAGCTGCCAAGAAACCTTGAGTGATGGAAAATTCACCCCATGTGATGAAACAGCCAATTTGCTGTTGAGCATGTGCTGGAATACAAATCACCAGAGACCAGGCCAGCAGAGTTGGGCACCACTTTTAAACGCTTCCTTTCCTCTTTAGGTTTTTATGGTGCATTTGAGGAAAACAGCAAGTATATCGTTAGTGTTACAGATACTGCTAACACCAGTGCTAGTTTGACTGGAAACACTCCTCAGTAGGTGCAATAACTGACAGGTAGAATGTCTTACAGGCTGTGAGTCTACCAGCATTCGACAAAGACCAAGACCTAAACTACTGTAGCTGTAGCTACTGTAGCTAATTGATGCCCAGACTCAATACACCGTAAACAGATGGTACTAAGGAGCAGCACATCTGCACAGAAATTAAACATTGTGGACTTTACTTACTGGAATAGAAATTCATTACAAAAGACCGGGCATATACTCGTGGGTGACCTTTATTCTGGATTTGACAGTAAATTAAAAGTATTAACAACGAAAAGAAATCATTTGTGGCCCCTTTTGAAATTATAGAGATTAAAACGATCCAAAAGCAACAAAAACTGCTATTACAAAACCAAAAAGGTAAAAGAAATGGAAACACATCTCCTTTTTAAGTTTCATTTAAATCATTATTTTAGAAAAGACTCAAACTTTAAAGCCTCAGTATAGAAGTTACTGCAGTGTTTGATTCACTGAATGTGAAAAATCTAAACCTTAGTTTTATTTATGGGGTTTTCAAACAAGTAGGTGCACTGTGTGAAATCTAAGAGAGCAGGAGGACACATAAGTAGTCACTAAAGCCTTTCTAATTAGCACACCTCTATGGATACATGACAACATATGGCATTGACTGTATCACTGAATTATTAATTGTCACTTTACTTAAAAGAGCTTTGCATGCATAAGCCATGCATGCTCTTGGTTACAGCTGGCGACTTAAGAGGAAATTAAACTTTCCGTGTCACGTTAGATTGCAGGTGGTGTACATGATGATGTCAATCCCTATCCATTAGAGCACAGTATAACAGAGGCATATATATAGTGGGTATGCTGCCTATCTCAACACAATGCAGTATAGACTGAATTTCTGTTATGAGGAAGACTTTCTAGCTCTCAGCCTAAGTTTGAGATAAATCTTGATGGTAAAAACATTACAAATATATATATAAAAAAAAAATAGAACCCATCCACTTCCTGTCTGATTATGTGCATTAACGCCTGGGTATTATATCTGTGTCCATGTGAGTAATGCATTGATACATTATGCTTTTCATTAACATAGACAATCATGTGAATCTGTGTGCATTAGTGTGCACTAAACAGTGGCATTTCTGAGACCCTGGGTGTAATTGTGATCATGTGTCATGTTTGCTTCATAAACACAGATAGCTGTATTTGTATGACAAATACTATTTGTGTGATAAAGGGTGTGTATCTCCCTGTCATGCTTAGGTGAACAGCCTGATTGCCTGCTACATTGTGAATGAGCCAGTCATGCATGTTGACTACTGATACACACACCAATACCCAATGGGAATTGTGTGGGTGTTTGTGTGTGCATCTATGTAGGTAAATTTCAGTGTCTGTTATGTGCAGCGGGAGAATCTGCATGTTTTTGAGAAAGGGAGTAAGCAAGTCTGTACACAAACATGCCTTATACTGTCTGTATGTGTAGTGGGTTTTAGAAAGTGACTGGATGCTGCTATGTCTGAGCATGTGTTCGTTTTTGAGTAGCATGTAAAGCGCAGACATGCTTAGTTAAACTAAATGGCTGTCCTGAACCCCCGCTAAACAAGCACATCATGTATGTGTAGTGGCATCTCCTCAGGGAAGGTGTCTGTGTAAATGTTTGTGCATTAGCCATGATATAGAGTATGCATGTTGTCACTGCATGAAAATGAATATGAATGACTAATTCATGTCAGTATGTTGTAGTGGCATTTCATCTATTTCCACTCAGTGCTAGATGGCTACAACAGTTTGTGTCTGGGCAACAGTTTAAGACAAACAAACATATCAATGTTTCAGAAGTTGTAGAGTAGACCAACAGATATGACCACATGATCCACTACTTTAAAAAGTTCTGGTTGACCAAGAAATACATTTAGGCAAACATGTATATGAACCTGACATGCCTAATAGACTGTTCCATATATACATTGCATGAAATATTTTTCACTATGGCCAGAGCACGTCCATAGTCTGTGTTAAGGAAGGGCACAACCTTTGAAAAAAATTCTCGATGGTGATTGGATGAATATTCTGTCTGTCACATTCATTACAGTGCAATCAGAACGACAAGAGATATTATGTAGTTGGCATGCAGCATTGGTGAGGAACTACAAAATGAGAGCTTGACAGAGAGCAGCTACTGAAAATGCTTGAACATTTACACATGCGAGTTGACTGACTGAACTTAACCTCATCCACTTGGAGATTACACACAAGTTTCTACTGCCTCCTCCTCAAAAGATAGAACTGGCCAGTCTATTCTCAGACCTGGTACAAACGTTTCAGACTGAAGCACTGCAAGATAGATCTGCCTGATGACAGACATGGTATGTGGTCAATCCATTGACTTGAAAGGTTAAATATGAGTATTAAAAAAGATTACATTTGTACATATTGAACGTGTGATAGAGCACAAGACAGTTGTGCAACTTGTACAGTGATCAAAACTGTAGCAACAGTGGGACAAAAACATAAATCCCAAATCCCACACTTTAAAAAATTCAAAAGAGGAAGAAAAAATGCTCTGTTTGTTACTGAGTCATAAAAGCTGAGCCCTGAGAACTGCTAGTAACTTTTCTTGGCAACTTCATTCCCACACATCTCATGTCTCTGAACCCACTGGGGGGTCGGATCGTTTCCTATGCTTGCATTGTACAAAAAGTAGAACTTGTGGATAACTCTGCAGATGAAGGTGTTATAAATTCAGCACTACAGGTGGAGGATAGTTAAAATTCTATAATTCCACAGTGCCGACCCTTTCATCTTTATCAGAGGACGTGCGCTGTTTTGAGCACTCAGCTGCCTGTCTCTTGGACCGTCTGCCTGTCTGTCATCACAATCTGCATGCAGCCTACATACTGGCCAACAAATATTAGGTAAGCTGTTAAAAACGGGCCTTTATGTTGTGTATAGGGCATGTATGTTACACAAGAAACATGTAGCAAAGTCAAAAATGAAAGTAGCTTCCTGTCCTTTTTGTGTCTCTCTTTCTCCATCTTTTTGTCAGTGACAGAATCTCTTTATGCTAAAACGACATTATGCATGCAGATAGAACGCCTAAACAGTGGTCTCCGTGGTTACCAAAAACACATCCATCATCATCACCATGACAACCAGGGATAGAGCTGTCAATCAGCGCTGTCCCAAGAGAACCTGGGATAAGCCCGTACACCCACATCTTCACCGACAAATTCTGGTGAAAACACAAGTGTAGGCACTACGCACACACACAAAATACACACACAAATGCAGAAAACATGTGGCCTGAGTATTTACCAAAAAACAAGATCCACTCTGAGACTACACACAAGTTTCTAAATGCACACTGTCATACACACTGACATTAAAGCTAGGCTAGCTGAATCCATCATAAGCTGTCATGCTGCAGGTTGGTGCACAGGGGCCCTGCACCACCAGGGGCCCCTGAACAGATGGCTGGAAAACATTGAAAAACACAGCAAACGTCTTCAGGTTATCTATGGGGAGTCTACTCAAACAGCAGCTACTTGAATTTAAGCCTGAAATTCTTATCAGTCCTTTAAGCTTCTTTTGGCTCAAACCCACATGTAACAGCACAGAGCTTAGTGCCCATATTGTTTATTAACTCAGATTTAGTTATTACCTCACTGGCACCTTTCCTGGGGCCTAAAAGAATAACGTGACAGCAGTACAACTTGTAGTAGGATGAGCTTACTCCACTCTGAGCCCTGTTGAACTGTTGTCTTTTGACGTACTCTCAGTAAAATGTCTATAAAGTTTTGCCCCAAATCTCAGCAACTCACTTCCTCTCACTCACCCTTTCTCTCTGGAACTGAAGAGTAATAAAGTTCTCCCCATCCTCTGCTTCCTCTCTGTTTCTCACAGACATGTCCTGGCTCTAACCTTTCCCCCCTTCTGTCTCTCTCCTGCTCACTCTACCTCTCTGAATCTTCCTCTCCCCACTGCTTTCTCACCATCCCTCCTTCTCTCTCAGATTAAACTGTCTATCCTGCTGTCCCCCTTGAAATCCCCTGTTACACACTACCTCAGGCTGTGTTAGTGCAAGTGTGTTTGTGTGTATAAGCCAGACATGCTAGCTGAGCATTAACCTGTCAAAGTATCGAGAGAGCTGGGGAGAAAGGAGAGCATAGAAGAAAAAAATAGAGGGGGAGGGGCGAGTGACAGGGAGAGAGAAAGGAAGGAGTTGGGTCAGGAGTTCTGTTACTCTACCTGTTTGAAGGTAGTGGAGGTGGTTCTGTTCCCATGGAAACATTTTTGCTACTAGATAGGGCTGGGTGATTATGGCAAAAATCAAAATCACCATTAATTGAATCTTCTTCCTTGACGTTTTCCTTCTAATCCACACCTGACTCCATTTGTGCTGTAAATATTTGTATAATTTAAAAACAAATGACTGAAATTTTGTATATTTTAAAGTTTAATGCATCAATCTTGTGTACTTTGAGAACAAAACTGTGTGACTAAATCTACTTAATGGTGTCGTCTTTAAACAGTTTAGTTGCCTTGTGGTAATTAAACCATAGTGGTACTGGTTCCAGTTTGATTGGCTAATTTAGAAAAAAAAATCCTGGTCTGACCTCCTGATAATGCTTTAAGATGATACAGATATTCTTTTCTTAAACAACTGTCATTGATATCACTTACTGACACTGACATTCAATGACGAGCAAAAAATTGACCCTTTTTTGTTGCTGTTTCTCTCATCCTTAATTTTGATGAGAGGGATGCAACAATTCATCAATGTTGTCGAATTGTTGATGATTTGTCTTATGTGTTTTTGTGCTGAATGTGCACATTGCACTGTTTTCCACAGAGATTGATGAGGAGTGACCCATCTCACCTCCTTACAATTTTTGCTCAGAGTTGAATGCAAATCAGCAACTGTGATAACCTTGCAAAGCAGATTGATATGCCTGTTTCGGTGTTTCTTACTTGTGAATCCATCTTGCAAAGCTCCTGTCTGAACCATTTTGGCCCGGTTAGAAAGTGACAGGACCAATCAGTGACGAGGGATAGTGCTTTCAGGCATGTTGGAGTCATGATGTAAGCAAGCAGCAACAAGAGGCGGGTGCAATTATGGCGGTAGAGATTAGCGAGGATGCTGCTAAAGTGTAAGTTTCATCAGAACTTGATGACATTTCTTTGTTAAAAGAAGAACAAAGAGCAACATTGAGTTGTTTTCAAAAACGACAAAAGTCATGTACTGACATGTCTACAGTTGCCATGGTTCTCATTATGCAGCTCTCTATGGAGTTTATTCCTTCGGTAGGGGTGCAGCTCGGCTAAGTCATGTGTTTTGTTGCTTTGATTGACCCGTAAAGATGTGACAGACAGAATGTTAATCCAATCACCCTCCGAGTGTTTCTTCAAAAGCTCTGCCCTTGTGTGAAACAAATCCATCTGGTGTGCCAGCTCACAACTGTGACACACCACGCAAAAAAACACGGCACGATGGTTGGGGACAACGCAACTATTGCAGTTTTCCACTGTCCCCTTTCCCTCTCTTACATAGTGAGGGTGTGTGTGTTTATGTATGTGTAACACACTTGCATTCAGCTGGCAACAATCAGAGCTCTGCTTCTCCTTTAACATAAAGATTATTTGTGATATTTGTAAAGTGGACCTTGTTTATCATGGAACAATATGCTTAAATGATAAAATATGTCGATACTGCTTAAAATACAGGTATTGGTATCGGCGAGTACACGAGTTTATGCACTGATCCGATACAGTTTGGTTTAGCTTTATATTTTTCTTCATTTAGCCATGCTAACTGTTGGCGCTATAAACCGGAAATCAATTCTTCTTCACTGCCACTGTATGTACGGGCTTCCGTTTTTAGCGCAGTGAAGAAGAACCAAGGGACCTGCTGCAGCTGCAAAGAATGTTGTCTGTGTGACAGTTTTTCTCAGAATGTGATTGTTAAAACACCTTTTAGACCGGCGCTGTCGTACAAGACAAGAAGTGACACAATTTATAAAAAGTTAAATAACTTTTGAACCATAAAACGTTGCCTCTCACTTGTTTTTCCTCTTAAAGCTAGCTGTTGTGTTTTCCCATTTATGCTATTGATGCCTTTGAACCCCGTGCGGCAGCATTTTCAGCGAGCCTGGAACTTGTGTGTCTTTTGGGGACTTAAATGATTTAATCCACACCAGTAAACCAGACATTGAATGTCTTTTTATCCATTTTAATTGAATTACGATGATTTATTACCGCTAGCTCAAATGCTAACCGCCATATTGTTTCCCTCTGAGTGTTCATCACCCAATAGCAGGCTGTTCCGTAATCACCTGATGCTGCATAAAATAGCAGAAAGGAGAGCTAGCGTTAAATGCACTTGATGATATATACAACTGTATACAATAAGTTCACATCTGTATACAACAGTTGTTGATATGCGAGTTGTAAGTTTTATATTGTATTTGGAAAAGTGCAATAAAGTTTGTATTAAAAAAAAAGAAAAAAAGAGAGAGAGAGCCTGTAATGCAGCCCCCTGTATAATTGTTATTTCAATATTTAGCAGCAAAACTCAATAATCAGCAGGAAAACAACTTTAGGGTCACAGAGACACTGTACATTTACAATTCTATTTGTTGAGCCATGTTTTGAGTCAAATGTAGGTCTAAAATAATTTGCTAGTCTGAACAGTCAGTTCAGAAAGTTCAGACTGGTATCAGATCAGTACTCGGTATCAGCCGATACCCAACACCTTGGTATCGGAATTGTACCAGGAAGGAAAAAATAGTTTCGGAACATCCCTAACTATTTATATGAAGATATTTATGACATTACCAGACTACACATAAAGATTTCCACATACATCATCACTTGTTATGCTTAAAAATAAGAAAAAAAGTATAACATGATTTTAGATCTTTATTGGCATATAACCTCAGTAACGGCTGTCATTGTTGACCCGTCGGTGATGGGTCAACAATGACATTTGTTTTTATTTGCATCCCTACTTTTGGGTAGTATGTGCTGCTGGCATAACTCTGATACTAACATAAACTTCATATTAAACAGATTTGACAAAAACTAAACTACTGATGATAGTTTTGCTCATCAGACCACTTCAATATTTCAGGATTGTGACAAGCCATTTCATGAAGCAATAACTCTAAGTCATCATCCACACCAATGAGGCAGCCCTGTGTCCACATGTTTATCTTAAATCTATTGTTACAGGTACCTGAAACACACTACTATTTGTGTTTTGCTTATTTCATTTCCAAAATATGCCATTTTTTGTTACATCAGTTGATCTTTGTCAAACTGAGTGGCTTTCTGACTTTTCTTCCTCAACATTTATGTCAATACAAAATGCATCTGAATACATTGTAGCCTATTCGTATTTTCATAGCAGAAATGATTGCAGTTCTTTTTCTGTTAAACATTATTTTGGTTGGATTATTGCTCTAATACTTGTAATTGTGACTCAGCTGCCATTACACATTGTAAATCCTTTGTTCCCTCCTCTATAACAAATATTTGCTACATATCCACAGGTAAAATGCTGACATACTTTCTCAAATGAAAACTAAAAACACATAATAAGAGCTTTTCTCAAGGGTCTATATGTGCTTCCATGCTAAATCATAAACACAAACAAATATCACACAGCTTCATATAAAACCATGCTTTCTGAGTCTCAAAGTGCACATTCATGACATTTGAATAATGACTTTCTGTGTATTTTCAACATTATAGCGCACAGAGCAGCTGCAGCAGTTGAGAAAATTATGGATGTGACCAACACTCCAGTGGTCAAGTGCAATATGAGGGGCTCATTGAAAAAAATGAGCTGTGCTGTATGAAAATGCAACGGCACTCTGACAATGCACAGCTGTGTATAGTAAACATGGTGCAATCATAGAGTCAACTTACTGACCACTCTCGCAGACAACAGAGATGATGGACTGTGGGGTGAGAGTTGGCTTAATAGACAAATTAGTCTCTTAAATAACTGCTCATGAAACCAAAGTGTGTTAAGGTGGCTTTTGTTCCCTCTTGCTGAGAAGAGTGTTGATGAGATACACCTCTTTTACTTAAGCAGTGCTATGCCACAGTAAACGAAGGTTAGGTATGAGGAGGAGAGGCATAATGAGTGAAATAGTAAATAGATTCAAGCTTAATAATTCTAAGATAATAGAAATGTAAGTGCTTCCTAAGAGATAGGGAAAATTGGTGAGGAGAAGGGAGTTGATACTATAAGAAAGGTAAACAGGTTGGGGGGGGGCATGCCACTCTTAGCCCTCGTGACATGCACAAATACACCCACACAGACATTATGAACATCCTGAACTGTTTCACAACTGAATGAGGCCCTGCTGAATACACTACTGCCATTACTGTATGCTACATGAGTGTGTATGTGTTAAAAGCACTAAATAAAGCTGTGTCAGCGTGTGTATGTACAGTTCGAGTATGTGTGTGGTATTGTATGAACCAAAATAGTGGTGTAGGTGCTTCTGACACACATAGCACTGTGTGCATGTGTGTGTTACTTTGTTGCTGTGTCAGCAGACTGATACAGAAAAAAGCCTTCATGGTGAACACATATTTTTAGTCAATCACATTCTTTTTTTTTTAAACTGAGCTACAGCTGACACAACCCTTCTACTGTCTGACAGAAACCTTCCCTGACAAAAATGTGTGCTGTGAATAATTTAGGAATTGGAGAAAAACAATATGAAAAATTGACTAAATATAAATGTCATTCAGTTGGAGCACACCTGTGACCTTGTGGTTGGCTTTTTACAGTGAAAAATTTTACTGAGGATAAACTTAGAGGAAATTAATTAGACTAGAACATACTTGTAAAATATTTAAATGTTGTTGTAAATAAAAAAACACTAGAGATGCTCTCAAACAGCTGCACACATGTGTTGCATTCACTGAGGCTTGTCTTTTATAATGGGACTGTCTTGTCACACATCTCGTAATTACTTGCCAAAATTTCAGTCAGTGGTGTGCACAGTGAATTCTGGCAGTGTCTGCTGTGTAGGATTTAATAGGAGGTTGAGGGCTGCACTGTCACCAGAGGGACAAGCTGTCACACAAACATAAACAAACACCAGGCAGGTATAGGAACAGTCTGACTCTCTGGATTTGGAATTTAATCAAAATCCTTTTTTGGCAGCTTCAGGGTATTAATATTCCAAAAAATTCACTGCAAAATTGGCACCAATCTGATGTTTTGAAAATCGATTGTCCTATAAATATGTACACTCTTCTCTCATTTTCCAACACACATCAACTGTAAATAAGAGCAGTTAATATCTTTAGACTTGACCTGAAAATATTATACAGCATTGACTTGTAAGATTCAATCTGAATTATTATGATTTAATTTGTAAAGGGACCATGCACAATGTAGAGCATACATGTTTACATTGGGTGCATTTTACCAGAGTTAGCCCAAAGCTAATTAGTATATTTTACAAACCAAAGGTGAGAACAAAATGTAAACCATATTGCTTGGTTTCCAAAGAGGAAATGCAAAGGCCTAGTTAATCATGCATATGGTAGATGACGTTTCTCTGATCTGACACCATAAAATTCCTTGCATGCAGCGTAAAATCACCTGCTTGTTCTCAAGAATCCAGACGGCTCCGCTACTCTGTACCTTCTGAAAAGAGTTTCCCTCAGGTGAATGCTTTTACAACCACACCACAGGTGTGCTTCTGCAGCACAAGCATCTGTGGTGACTTCTATTTAAATAAATAACCATAAATTGGCTATCACACAGCTTAGAGCTGATGCCGTATGAATTTACAGCACTCATGCTTACAAGAAGCAGTACTTGCACATTGATAAATAAATTAGAGGCTGAATTAATAAATGAATAGTGTCTTAGTGGAATGTTTTTGGCACCACTGGTTGTGTTAAAGCTGCAAATCATAACAGTGTGTCAGCCTGCTGATCCAATGCAGAGGCAGGTTAGTACTGTTCAGATGATTAGTAGTCGTAGTTTTACAGGTATGTCTGTTGCACCTCAACCTTTACTCCAACCCTTTCCATTTTGTCTGACATATTTTCTACAACTTCCACATTCAAAAAGTGTTCATTGCTTTAGTTTTAGGAAAAAAATTGCATCACTGTGAGTCTAATTCCTAACTTAAAGACTCATCAACATAACAGGTCATTTTCTGCTGTATTCATACATAAGGTGTTCAACAGACATAATGTCTTGTCTTAACTGTAATATGGGCATGAACACGCATAAAAGATAGAACAAGATGAACCACAAGAATCACTTGACAGAAGTGACAGTGTCTAATCAATGTTGTATGATGACTGACAGGAGAATCTGTAGCGGCAAGTACAACCACAGCAAACAAATAATGACTGAGATTTGTATAAACAAATATCAATACTTAGGATAACAGGGAAAATGGTGAACCACAGAGTCTATAGGTGCAAATGGAGCTCTAGACGGGAAAGATGTGTGACAGAAAAAGAGAAAGTGAGGCAGGAAATAAGAGAAAGAGTAATCATACCAGTCCTACTTTTAACTTCTTATCAGTGCAGAGTGCTTAAGATGCAACTGCATCCTCATATGTCTTTGTCAACAAAGTTTAGACAGCCTCCATCAAGAGCATCAACATTATGAGACAGTGGACAGAGAGGAGAGGAAAAGATGAGAAGAGGCACAGCGCGTGCTGTTTGAGGAGGAAGGGAGGACAAGACAGGAAGGGAAAAGAGGGGAGACAGAAGTGGAGAGAGGTAGCAGGAATTGAGCAGGTCTGCAGAGAAGAGATAAGAGTACTTCAAGTGTCACTACAAGACAGGTACATTGATCTAAGAGTGAGCAGGAGACGGAGAGGATTGGAGAGAGTGAGTTTCATTACTGTGAACTCAAGGTTTTGAATATATTCTGCACTACTATTATGTTATAAATAAAACAAACATGGCTAATACCTGCCACGTTTGCTTATAAGAACAGCATAATAAACTCGAGTCGCTTTTTGTGTCACAATAATTCGGTTCCCTGTGGTTTAACAAGTAGCTGTTGTCAGTGCTAAAATATGTCAAGACAGATTATTTTGTTTTGAAATATGTTAATAGATTCAGTGTTTATTAAATGTCAAAGCAGTTTGTTGAGTAAAAAACTTCAATGCAGAACCTCACACAGCGTCCACATTAAAACTAAATTAGTAACTGGCAAATGAATAAAAGATCCTACTTCAAACACTCTGCAGATTGAGAACGACATAAAAAGCCGCACTTCAATAATCAGATTCAGTCCATCTTTATTAAAATTAAAAACAATATTGTAATGGTGTCAGCCAAAAAGTGTTTGTAAGTACAGAAAACACCCAGTCTGCAATTGGACACTTTTATGATTCATTAGGGAAATATGCCTACAAAATGTAACTACTTCAAATTTGATTTTGTAGTCATGAATATCAAGATACCTTAACAAAAAGAAAAATAGAGGTATGTTTCCAGAGGGATTTGATAAATGGACAGAATGAATATGTGTCAAACAGTTGGACAGAGTCTGATATCCTTTAATGTGTCAATTGTTTTGCACCAGTGGGAATATATAGTCATGCATTATTTTACTCCCTACCTGGGAATGTAGGTTGTATTGTGTTTGAGAATGGGTGTGTGTTTGTCACACTTGCTCTGTCTGGTTGGTGGTGTGGGTGTGTGTTCGATATATGTGTGTATATGTCTCCAGCTGCTTGAATCAGCAGAGCATTACATCCACAGGGAACCATTAGGGAGATAATAACGAGACTATGAAGAAGCAGGAAGAAGTGCATATGTGTTTAAGAGAGAGAGAGAGAGAGAGAGTGGGGAGGGTGAGTACTAACTTGCTGAAAGACATAAAGATGATGAGAATCATCTTTGTCTGGTTTGTTTTACTCTAGTTCAAAGTCATAACAGTCTCAGATGACCCAGAAAAAAGATGCATTTTAAAGTTACTACAGTATTTCTATTGTTGCAATTGTTGCAATATCTAATACTAAATTGCAGGCTTGACAGCATTAAGGCATTAATCACAATTTACAAAGGTCCATAATTAGTGCATTATTATTATTTTCTAACAGCAATTATTAACATGCTGTATTGTCCCTCTCAGCACACTTGGTTAAGCCACTGCAGTGTCTCCCTGCAGCCACAATGATGTAAAATAAGTCCAACACTGCTCCTTAATGTCTCACTCTATTAAAAAAAATATATAAAAAATAACAGACAGCTCATTGGAAAAGACAAGTTAACTGCACCTACTGTTATCATTTATTTTACTAGGGATAGGAATGTTTACAACTTTATTGATATCAATGCCATTATCAATTCTGCTTATTGACTCAATTCTATATTAATTCCTTTATCAGTTTCTTCCTGTAAATTTTCCTCTTTTGAAAAAGTCAACAATAAAGGTGTATGCCACCTTCAGTGAGAGTCAATGACAAGCACACTTTAATTAATGGATATAATAAACAGTTTGATGACTACAAATGTTAAAGTTTTGGGGGAGAGAATGCTAAAATGTACAAAAATTTACATTTTTTGTTGTAAATGTCTCAGTTAAAACAAACTTCTCTCTGGACCTTGAATCTCTGAACTTGAATTAGAATACAGTACTACAGCACATTTTCTGTAAAAGATACAACCTTAGAATAAATATAAAACTAGTCTCTGCATCCTAGATGTCTGGATGCATGAACAAACATTGAAATCTTGTACAAAATTAACAGTTCTTATGCAAAATATCAATGCCTTGCTTGAAATCCCATTCAACAGACCTTGCACGTCATGCCGTTGACATCATTTTTTTGAGAAATGAAGCTAAACATTTGAACGCTTTGTTTTTGTGACCGTCCACCATGTTTTTTTTTCTCAACTTCTCTGTTCTTGTTCACCCTGACTGCCTCGCACAAGGGCGTATTTTTCAAGTCACATGGAAGTTGCAATTACTAGGACTCAAATTGTTTTTGTTCTGTATGTTTTCCTTTTTGGATCATCATTTCTTTTTAGCTAAATTGATCTATTCAAAATCTAAGGTAATTACATAGCATCATCATTTACATTTTATGATTTAGCAAGCTGTGGGTTGATCACTCTTTAAAGGGTTTGTTTCTCTACTTTAATTTGGTCTTGAAATGACTCTTTCTCAATTAGTAATCCTTCACAGTTTAAAACATGTTCAGTTGTATTTTCTCAACTTGCAAATTTAGAGTATGACAACACAGTCTCACAGTTTTTACTGATTTCAAACACAATATTCCAGGCTTTAACACTTACTGTCAAATAGCAGTGGTGAAAATAAACATCATAGGATCTAACAATGAAACTCTGGCTTAATTTTATGCAGGTCACAGAAAATGCCTTCTGTTTAGATTTAAATTTAGATTAAACTGCAATATGGCCTTCTGCAATTTCAAATAGCATAAAATGCAGAATCTCTTTAACGATTTAAACTTTTTTTTGCAGCAGAGGTGTTTTACTCTTCACATCATACAAACATTTAAATGTCAGTGTTTTAAGAGAAGTTTAGAAAAAATGTCCTTGTTTTTTTTCTTAATTAAAATGAAAATGACATGAAAATGATAATTCACTTCAATTTAAGAATTCGTATTGAATTTCTAATATGAATTCAAAATAATTGTATTAACATTGTTTTGTTTTGTTTTGTTTTTTCTTTTCAAAATTGTTCAGCCCTGGGTGAATCAGTCTAATATTGTGTTGGTTAGAGTGTAGAATGGTCTACTGCTTGTGTTAGTTGAAAATTACATAAGATGAGGAACTATCACATATTAGACTGCACAGCATCTGAAACTCCCGGAAGGAATCACAATTAGATTACTCTTTCATTATTTTATTATTCAGCCCTACAAATGAAATCTACTATTTTCAGTGTTCTGCTATAAATACTGTCTTTCTTGACTTGACAGTAGATCTTAAAGTAACAGAAAGGTGTTTAGAGTTAAAATAGGGTGTTAGCATGAGTTGTTTTGAGAGAAAAAAAAACACCTGTTTCATGACGTTTTTATCATACATGCAATTACAACAAAATGTTCCTGGCCCTTGTCTTTAAAGCATTTGCTTTTCACTTATGTCTTTAGATTGACAGTCCTGTTAGAAACACATTAGCTGAATGGAAGGAGAAGACTTATCACACATGAAGCAATTAAATGAGTACTCTTGTCAGTTATTTCTGTGGAGAAGTGTGAATGATAAACACTAATGCCTTTAACATGTAACCACTTTGACAAGTTGAATGACAAACTTTTCTTTACAACAGGAGCTCACAGAAACTTTGTCCCTTTCCTTTCCTGCATGCATTCATACATCCCTAACCCTAACCGGTGATGGTCACACACTGACCAGTTAAAAATGATTTCTAGTTATCATATGGGGTTGCTTATGTAGCTGTTGTTTATTCTCTCTTGCTCCAAAAGTATATTAAATCTCACACAGTCACAATTGTATACAAGCTCCAAATAATGCACTGTGCAGACATGCCAAAATATAGAACATGTGAATTAAAACGGTAAATGTTCCTGATAACTACAGAGGCACAGGTACTCGTGAAGTACCTAGCTCCAAAAACAGAGAAGTAACTTATTCTCATTAAACTAGCAAACCATAAAAAACATGGAGAGCCTACATGACAACACAAATCGGCAGCATCAAAGAAAGGTTTGATGTTTATCTTGGGAGATTCTCCCAAATTTCTCATAAAGAGAAACAGTTATTTTACCAAGAAAATTAAAATGATTTTCAAGTATTTTGGCAGGACTTATTACTATTCAACTAACCACAGGAGCAGCACTGCAGACTGGCAGCAGTAAACGGGCTGTACCACTTCAGACTGTAGGGGCCCCAGCAGAGGGTGCTCTTGTCACACCAAGCACCAATCTCAGTGGAAACTTATAAAATGGGTTATAAGCATATTTACAACATCAGACTGGTAAATAAGTTATGGAAAATGTTAGCAAGTAAAAGTAGGTGGACTCACACTGCTCCACTTGAAGAAAAAATCCTGAAATTTGCTAGAGAGAGGAGAAATCTACCGCTGATATGAAAAATAAACTGTGTTCACAGATGCCAAAAGCCATAAAACGAAAAAACATAAATACATGAACATACAGCCAGCCTGCCAGCATGTCTCTGCAACATGTTTGACTCAGTATGACAGCTTAGTTTGAACCTCCTGCACTGTGAGGGCTGTAAGTGTGGATGTGCCAGAGAGTGTGCCTTGGGTTGTCGAGAGCTACCTGCATAAACACTGTAATCTGTCCAAGCTCAGCTGGACTAGCTCACACAACTTCACGCATAAACTGAAACTTAAATGTAGAGTATGTCAAATTGGCTGCCTCCTGCCTCTTTCTGTCTTCTTTGTGTGGGTATTTGATGCATTACAAAGTCTAAAGCTGAGAAAATGCAGCACACAGAGAACATGAAGTGCCAGACTGTTCCCTTCATTCAACATATTCACACTGTTGCAAATGTAAGGAAGCTTTAATCTGTTATAATGCAGTATCATGGTTCTAACTCGTGACATGAAAAAGAAAGGACTGACAAAATGAATTCAATGTCCCTTTTTTGTCTAATCAACCTGCAAATTCAGATCAGAGATAGTGAAAATCTGTCAGCAATTCTGAACATTTAAGCACTTCCTAACTCAAAACACAGCTTGATAGTGTTATACGACATCTAAAAAATGTTCAAGTGTGTTTTTCTGTGAATGCTGAATAAAAAAAGCCAACAACATTAGAATTTCATATTCACACTCTGCTTTTAAAGGATGTCCTTCAATTTCTGCTGATACAATACAAAATGACACATTTTTAACAGAAGTTATAAAGCTAAGTAGCGCTTGAGATGAAAAAATGGTAATGATAGCATCTGTTATATTCATTCTATATTGATTTTAAAAATTCTAGGTCACAAAACTGCATTCATTCAAGTTTCTCATTTGGTCTCCATTAACACTCATTTAAACACAGAATGATATTTTATTTACATCTGCCTATCGCCATTTCACTGAGCTGACGTTTACCACATTGGAATGTTACCGCCTGTCTGTTAAGGCCAATAATTATTTTTTTATTCTGATGATTTCAACACAGATTTCAACATTGGATTAATACTTTTAACTTACAGGACTTGCTACAAACTTTAGAGCCCCTTATGGCCAATCTGAGCAGATGAGAGGAATAACCGTCTTGAAGTGCTATAGTGTTCCAAGTCATTTTGGTTTGCTTGATTTTTCCCAAATCTGACAGTCAAAGGTACCACGTTTGTTTTAACTTGATCAATAAGTAACAATAAGTAAAAATGTTTTTGATTGCTGGTTTTGGAAAATGCAGATCCAGGTCCTTGCAGAACCAGATTTCTACTTCCATCTCTCGTTCTAGAGGTGAAAGCCTAACATACGCTGTAAAACCAAACTCATTGAAACTGCTCAACATTTTTGTTGAAATTGATTACATCAAAGTTTTTTGTAGTGGAAATAATTTTTTGAGTAATCATTACTTGTACATTTATGTTGGGTTTATTTGACTTTTTTAAGCTAAACTACACAGTGGAAACTTTACTACACTTCCCACAACATGTTTAAGTTTTTTTTTTTTTTTTTGTAAAGCTACATGTTCTTCATCCACTGTGAAATTTCCTTTATTTCTATCACATTCCTTAATCTTGAACATTTATGACACTCAAGGCAAGCCAGGTCAGAGGGACTCCAAGGAATAACGAGTGAAAAGTTCACAGTGAACCAGGAAGTCCTCTTTCATCATATTCAGCGTACCATCCTTTGTGTATTAAAGTTGCTTTCCACAGGCGGGAGCTCTCTAACTGAGTCAGTAACTTCACTCATGGTGCAACAGTGTCCAATGCCCAATGGCATTCTGGAAAAACTTTGCATATTAAGGGATGACTGTCAAATAATTTGCATACAATGACAAAAAAAAATTGAATTAAGTGCTGTTTATTTAAAATTAAAAGTGTGTTCAGTCAACTCAGAAAAATAGAGGTGAAATAGCTATTTTGGATTTTTAAGTAATCACAACTTGTGTTTTTATCAACCTTCAACTGTTTGGTCTTACAGTGTGTGTTTAAAGGACCACAAAAGTCATTCTTGCTGAGTCAGCTTTTATCTACTTTGTTCAACAGAGCAGGCTTCCATGGGGCAATGCAACAGGCACCCTACAGACAATGACAACTGTATTCCAAAATGCAATGACTCATTAACAACCTGTGTTAATTAAAGTAAATGATGTAAAATGTCAGCACAAATATTACCAGACTTTTTGATGTAGCTACTTTTAAATTGAAATGAATTATCCTAATCAAGCAACAGATTTTCAAGGCAGTACTCTGAGATGATCATGATAGTGCATGAAATAGCACCTAAAAAACAGATTAATTAATTTTAAAAAATCTCCTCAAGCGTAAAATTAAATTATCTGTAGCTGAGACCAAAAATCTTAGTCCTCAGAATCCACTTAAAGTTAAAGTAATGAGGATGACATGAAAAAAAACCCCACTTCAGATAAAGTGGTCCTATGGTTGAGCTTACAACTTACAGCTCAATGCTTCACTTTATAGAGTGAAATATGGTAGATTCATATATGGTCTCGATATTTGGCTGTCAATACATTCAGAAAGTTTGATTTGTTATATTTTATATCTATATATACCTACAGTATATTTGACTGCCAATACAGATAGTATGCCAATAACATTGTGAATCCCTTTTCGTGTGGGTACATGCAGATATTTTGAATTCTTTCTTCTTCTTCTTTTTTAAAATGTCTCTTTAATACATGTCTCCATAAAACACTCAATACAAGGGCTTATTTATTTGTTTCCAAAGTTTGAAAAACATCTCTTTGTCTTCTTTGAGGAGATGTGTGTCTGAATAAATAAATAAATGATCTCTGCTCTTGAAACTCTTAAGCTCACAAGTCTCTTTGGTATTATACGATCAAAGTCAGTGAGAAATAGTGACATTCAGGACCAACGTAAGAGTTAAGACATGCCTTAGATGTACATGAGACAAAAGCTCATTTCCTTAGCAGGAAAAAATGTTTCTGTGTGTGCATGAGCCCCAGTTTTTCTTCTGTCTGACAACTAACACAAAAGAAAGCAAAGTGAGAAGAGATGACAAGAAGAAGTGAAGAGGTGAGCGAGGCTGAGTGAGAGGAAGAAAAGAACAAATGATGCCACCTGGAAACTTACACTGTCAGGATGTTAACAATGCCACAATGGCGATCCCGCCATTTACCAGACACTAAATGTAGTAAGCCTAGGGCAAAACACACACTCAGATTCACACCAAGACACAGTCATGAACACTATCAGCAGCAGTCACTCAAATTCAGACTAACACAAAGGCATGCACACAAACAGATGTAAAATGAATTGTGAAAGTCATAGAAAGTTTATGTAGAAGTCAACCAACCAACTTCAGCAGAGTTTAAAGTACTGACTCAGGCAGTGTTACTCAGCTCATGCTGAGGAGAGTACCTATTTACTATCATCTAATATTGACAGCTTGACAACTAGTATAGGTTTTTCACGCTTGTTTTCAATCAAAATGGGCATGTACAATGTGATACAGCATTCTGTAAAGACTATAGCTGGAATATACCAAACACAGAAACTATCTCTAGAGGAGTGGGCCAGACAGTTGATGTATGAAAGAAATATACATGCAAACTCAGATTTAAGGCCAACACCTGTTCAAGGCTGTGCCATAAGAAACATCTCTGCCATCAGCTGGGCTTTCTAGTGTCCAAAATCCTTCTAACCTTCCAGCCCTAAAACAAACTGTTTAATCAACTCATGTTTGAGCATATCACAGAAAAATGATTTGATAAATCACTGTCACTGTGTTCTAACTGCACCTGTAGTCCAGAGTTTCATTATTCTCCTGCAGAGGAAAAACACATTTCCTGATTTGTCTATTCACAATAAAAGCAACTGAACAAAATAATAACTACAGGGAGAATTTCAAAATAAAAGCGTTGCTTGGACCATCAATATAGATTGTTCTTTTGACTTTCTATCGACCTGATTGCTTTATTAATCAACCAATCAATGTATGGATATACACTGATGGATTGTTACACCCCTAACTGCTAGAATTAGGACCAGAGTGCTGATTCAGCAGGCATTTCAAAACTGCAGAAAGTTTGCCAAAGACACTCAAAAGGTAAAGCTATTAATGACAAAATCAGTCTCATAGATATGTCTCTACCTGTTTGACATATCCCTGCCTGCTCTGTTTGATGTGGCTTCATTTACAGTCTGACTGACAACTTCAGGAACAAAAGTTTAACCACAGACAATAGCATTCATTTGTGTTAACGGTGTACTTAAAATGTTTTACCTACCTTCTACAGGACTTATCTAAGTGCATATTGTGAATCTTTAAAACATCAGCTCTCTTTCAGTTCTGTTTGTGCAGTAAAAATAACCAAGCTGTCCACCAAACTCTCTATTTATCAATGATGACAGCCTGTTATCATTAGTGTTTTATCTGTAGAGTAATTTTCAGCAGGCTTTTAGTCCCTTCATTTTTGATTGAGGAATACATTCTATTTGTTTGAACATTTAACAGGGAAACATGTCTGGTTGGGCATATGTCAGCTGAATTTTTGTTTAGTTGATTGAGATGTCAGATTTGACAGTTTGTCTGGAGATTTAAATTAATTTAATGACAAGGGTGAAAAAGGCAAACTTTGCAAAACCATAGTATGTCTGTTGTTTATTTTGTACTTTGGTTCACATCTGTTCTAGTCAAAGTTTAAAAAGGATTAAATAACTGCTGTAAAGTCAGAACTCTACTTTGATTTTTATTGTAAACATGAGTGATGTCAGTTTGAACTGTTATAAATGTCTTTGCTCACTATATATCAACCTCTCTAACATCTAGATGTACATATACTTAAAATAAACTCATTTTTAAAAAGTACTATTGAAAAGAAAAATATTGGTTTGTATCGGTTATCACTCATCAGGAGTAGGAAATTATCGGTTAGTGGTATTGTTTCAAACAAATACTTATCTGCATCCCTAATCTAAACCAGTAATGAAAGTGTTGCAAAATCCATTTTGTTGCAGAAACAATACTAGTGAGTGTACTGATATTATCATCCCACCACTACTGTGTGTGCATGTGTTCATGTGTGCGCGCGTGTGCAGCGGTATTCTGTATTTTGGATTGGTCCCAAACTTCTAAAAAAAGTTTTGTAATTTGCTTAGTTTTTGTTTATTCTTTTCAAGGTTGTCTTGTACTGTTGGTTGTTTTTGCATAATAATAAAGTGGAGCCCTAAATCTTCAGAGTAACCTTGAAGAATCTTTTTGAAGAAGAAAGGTTTTGTGCCCTACAGATGTACTGTTGCTTGTATCTTTGGTTATCTGCATCCACATATACTTTTGCACTTGTAAATGTAACCCTTAAAATTGGCTTCATGAGGTCCCACAAGGGCTGTGTAAGGTCACAGACTGAAGCTTAACTCTGCCACAGAGTGGCCTCAGTTCAGGACAAATCATGATTGCAGTGCTCTTGCTCAGTACAGGGAGATTGCCTGATTAGACTGCAAAAGAATTAGTGCCATGAGCTCAACCAATAATGTACACACTCCGACGAGCACACAAAGCATGCACCCAAGGAGAAGCAGCCAAAGTCTTGTAATGCTGACTACCCACAAGCACACACCAACAAACAACACACAAACATTCATTTCATTTCCGTTGCTTGGCCGGTCTAATTTTGAGTTTTGTCAGAGCACATTATTACTTTTTCATTTCAACAATAACCCCTACTTTGCTCTCCTTGTAGCTCTTACACCTTCTCTCCTTTTTCCATGCTTGTTTTCTGTTGTGTTCCATCTTTGTCTCTCTCTCACCTTTTCTCCCTCTTATATTTAAATGATCATACTGTGATTTAAGATAAGGTACAGAAATCAATTTGAGCAAACAGTATAACATGTACTAGCTCACATCACATATTCTGGGTCAATTATAGTTTCCCCTTATTTCCACATATCTTGCTGAAATAGTCTTCCTCATATGATAGAAATGCACACTCTCTCTGACTCTTCTTTTTCACTCAGACCACCCCCATCACACACGCATACGCACATTCACCAGAAACCCTGAATATTCATAAGCTGATTCTGTGTTTATGATATCATGATGAAATTTTCTCAGGGCCAACTAGGCTTGTGTGTCAGAGTGAATGTTTGTGTGAGTATGGATGCCTTGAATGCTCAAGGATATTTCTATCTTGTAAATAATTCTGCAGAAAACTTGGTAGACGAACACATACTGACACTAGTACAATAAAAGCCCACACAGATGCACTCAGAGGTCCTTGCAGGAGATTTTTATGCATTTAGATGATTTTTCTACTGCATTAGTGTGTCATTCTGTATCCTTGCAGAAGGTTTTTTTCCATTATATTTTGCTCATGGTTCTGTACACCACAGACTGAGCAAAAAAAAAAGTGTGCTGAATCAGCGCCCATCCAATACTGGCCAAATTTCAAATGGTGTTTGTAAGATTGGTTCTGCTGTTGCTACACATGTCAAGTCAAGTGAATTTATATGCATACTTTAAATCACATACAGTCACTCAACAGATCTGCAGGCTCAAATCCAAAATGGTTCCAACTCACATCAATTTCTCCTGGATTACCACACAATCTGAAACTCTGTGGCCTCTAGAGTTGTTACTCTTGCAGTTTGGACAACTATACAGTGACATGTATTCACAAAACAATGGTTTCACATTATTTAAGGATGTGAAGGATGAAACGCAGATCCTCAAATGAAAAAAAGAAGGGAAAGCAATTACGAGCAAGGAGGATTAAACAATATTGTTCCTGCATCTCCAGATTATTTTATCTACCAATATGACTTAAATAAAAGCTAACTAACCACAATAACTAAGTCTGTTAGCCTTTGTCTGTTTAAAAGTATGATAATAAAAATAAAATACTGACTCATATTAGCATCTTGCTTGAAGAGGTGTAGCATGAGCCATGAAAGCACCCATGTAATATTAGATCCATCTCGAGTCTTTTACAAATAAATTATATAGAGAAAACAACAGTTTGGTATTTGATCTTAACAGCATTGGTAGCTTGGTTTAACAACTTGATACCCATTCTGTGCAAACAGATCAAAGCCGTATGTGTGTAGATGATGTTGTTTCCCTTGTTTCGCATGGAAGTGGTAATGTTTAGCTATAAAATTATTTTTAATAAAAGAATAAAATACTTACAATATCACCTTACAACAAAAGCAGCTCGCAGTTTAAGGTTGGATTAAATCAAAAGCACTGGTTACAGCCTGTTTTAGATTTAGGGCTAAAGCGGCAGAACAGCAAACAATTATACATTCACATTTAACCTGAAAGTGACTTCAATTACACAATCCCACTGGTCTGAGATACCTAAACAGAGGTGGCATTGTACAAAGAAGGACAGTGTGTTGAGCAATGACACCACAATTTTGCAGCTCTATTCTATTGCTCAATGTCAACACTAAATGTGCTCTATTGATTTCACCTAACATGGTTTGGTCATAAAAGTGAAAGATTAATATGGACAAAGTAGCAGCATTAAAACGTGCTGACTGGACGAGTTCTCCCTATTTTTAAGTCTTCTCATGTTAAATGCATCTGAAGTTAAGTGTTGGTAGGTGTTCCTGTTTACATTTATGTAATTAAATGACCAAAGGTTGAAGATTAGAAACAAACACATGGAAAAAAGAGAAAGCAAGAGTCAGGGAGAGGGAGCAAGAGAGTGAGAAAGACAGAGAGAATACATTTCTGGGGATATTATTAAAAGCACTGCATCTGAGGCCTTTGATTGCACAGCTGAATAATTGATAGAAAGCTATTACGGCTGGTATGAATGCCTCGAGGTGTCACCACGCACACATACGCACAAGCAGAGACACTGAGGGATACAACTCTGCATAAATATGAGAATGTTTTGTGCGGGTACATTTCTTTGCATGTTGTGCATGTGTGTAGGGGCTTGTGACTATTTGTGTATGTGTGTTTCTGAGTTGGTGTGAACGTATTAATAGCTTAGCTCCTCTTAGCCTCCCTGACAGAGTGACAGAGACATTACTAATCCAGCTGTGACAAGTTGCCACCCCTCCTTCTCCCTCTTCTCCCTCCTCTGCTCTCCTTCTTTCTTCACCCAAACAAAATTACAGTTCAGTGCACAGTGAGGTGTGTTGTGCTACAAATCAGAATATTGTTGCACACATTGGACTGGCTTTGTTTAGAGTTGATCTTTGCTAAAAGACATAGAAATAGAAAACACATGTATCTTATAATCATCTCTAAAGACTTGAATTTGAAGTAGGCTACGTGTCATTATTTATGTTGTCATACAGCCTTATGAAATCAATTTAAGCCAAATGACCGTGAAAAGCAGAAAGGACCTAGGTTAGGTGCTAAACACCTTTCTTTTCCTTATAATGAAAGCTTATCTCCATGTTTAGACAGCACTGCCTAAAGCACCATGCAGACCAGTAGTCCTCCATTTCTCGAGAGATGTGTTCATGCTAACACCTTTAAAGCATGCTCAAACTCCATATTACCACATTTTAATAACAGAATGATTTACTCAAAGAGCTATACTTCTTGTCGCTGCTGTGCACACAGAAGGTAGATTAAGTCTTAACTGCAGGGTATTGTTTTCTAAAATAACATACTGAGTTAGGTAAAGAGAAAAAATCTATGAAAGAGCATATACGAACCAGCAGCAAGCTACAGCTCCGTTTCAGTCTTATTGAACAGGTGGCCTATGTGGATGCTCATGCTGTCTTCATGATATCTAACTGAGTTAATCACAGTTTATCACATATCTACTGGGTTAATCCTATTGATCTAATTTTGTTCCATCTTTGAAGGGTTTATTTTCTCTCTGCTTTTCATTCTAGTTTGGTATAAATGGTACAGAAAAAACAGCAAGGGGCCTATGTCTTGTCTGGATTGCATTCTGTTTGATTAGTCACTTGTCCAAGCTTCAGCCCTATTTGCTCTTGTTAAAAATGAATCTGAGAATTAATGCTTCCTTTCTGTGCGTGACCTTAAATGCAGCGTACACTGTCACTTAAATTATTGCTGCCGACAGTCAGTATAGCTCCTACAGCAGCTTCCCAGAGGTCCATTCTGGAGATCTACGCCTTCTGTTTGTAAGCAATTCGTTTCCTTCTTTCTTTGTAGCAGTTGGTGTTATCTTTGCTGTTTATCACTTGTACTTGCATCACTAAGGAGGGCATAAACCCTGAACTGATAGTCCTCTAAGTCCAATAGCGTATCCGGGCCCCAGTCTCCTGGGAAGATGGTAATGTTCAGTGCCCTCTGAGGGGTATTAGAGGTTTCTCCTGTGCGTTAAAGAATGCTGCTCTACTGGATGACTGCTTTTGTGTTGCTTATCAGATCTACAACTGGGATGCATTCAGGTGGAGCAGCAAGGTTCAATATATTAACTAACTTACTGTGTCTGAGAGTTCAGATCATAGGAGAATAAAACAGGAGGAGTGAAGAGACTGTTGATACTAGAGTTGGGCATCGCCACAGATTGTCTGAATTGATTCGATCTCCATTCACAAGGTCAGACGTAGTCTGTCTCATGTTGGACATGTGTGCTATTGACAGACACGTGTGCTTGTCAATTAAATGACAGTGCTGATGAAAAAAGAAACGTGCATCATGTTATGTATGTTGCATTATGTTAACTTTATACACTACCCACATGGGATGTGGTCTGTAATAGCTGTGGCTCCATCAAGTTACCTGTATGGCTGCTTGTGCTGCAGATGTGGAGGTTTACATGGGAAAGCAAAATTCAGCTCTTATAATACACCATAAATACAAAATATGATTGGTCATAAGTTTCAAGCCTCAAATTAGAGTCTAACGCTTCATGAGGTGGGTACAGGTTAAGACACAAACAGCATAAGTGATGCAAATTTAATGCTGGTCGTACAAGGATGACACAGCTCTGACAATGGCCAGATCATACTTAACTTAAAACCTGGGGACTTTTGATTTACTTCATGCTTTCTTATATTTGCATGGCTGAATATATAACAATAATATAGCTTCTATAGCCACAACCTAGGATTCATTTTCTGCTGGTAGTAGTGAATTTAATATGCTCCCATCTTTAGAGGTCATGTTACTGATACCAAACCTTGCAAAGCAGATGGATATGCCCGTTTTCATGTTTCTCACTGGCGAATCCATCTTGCAAAGCTTCCATCTGAACCATTTGGGCCTGGTTAGAAAGTGACAGGACCAATCAGCGTCGAGGGGCAGTACTTTCAGGTGTGGCAGAGTCGTGACATAAGCAAGCAGCAACAAGAGGCTGGTGCAATTATGGCAGAAGACATTAGCGTGGATGCTGCTAAAGCGCCAGTTTTATCAGAACTTGACAACATTTCTTTGTTAAAAGAAGAACAAAGAACAGCAGTGAGTTGTTTTCTTTTCAAAAACGAAAAAAGTCGTGTACTGACATGTCTACAGTTGCTATGATTCTTGTTATGCAGCTCTCTACAGAGTTCAATTTGTCTCCTTCAGTAGGTAGTTTTTTTTCAAAGGCTCTGCCCTTTCCCAAACCCTGGCTGTGAGTGGTTTTCCAGATGCTTTTGTGGTTTTAAATGTAGTTAGAATGACTCAGCCAAAGGGTAGACAAGGGCGTTAATTGTAAGTCCAGTTTCTGGTCCAAACTATTCAAAAATCTCTCTGTGTCACTCAGGCTTGCTACGTAGATGTCCCACTTTCTTTAAAAGAAACCACACAATGTTTGGATCTCTGGATAAGTCAGTGCCTGTGTATTGGCAGCACATACTGTATATATTTTTTGATAACAGGGGCCAATAAGAGCTACAGAGACTCATCAATATGGACTGGCAAAGTGAAACAATGAGTGGTCAGCTACTGAGAGCAGCAAATGCAGATTATGGGGATTATTCTCCGTAGGATTGGCTGTACAAGCAACCCTGTCTACAAAAGTGAGTCATTCATAATAACAGTGATCATAAAAAATACAACTGGGCTTAAATAATTATTGACAGTGTTTTTAAAATCAGGATAAGAGAATCCACTCAAGATTTTAAAGCTACAATCTGTAAAATTTTTACACAAAAATTTTTACCTTCATCATTTAAAAATTACAACTCCTATGTATATTTTTTTCTAGATGAGTACTTACAGTACCTCAAATATTGATATTGCCAACAGTTATAAAATACTTAACTTTAATAGTTTTGATAGGATGTATCTTGTAGGCAGCCACCATGACAGAACTATGGTAAGGCTCAACATGTTGATTGTTGCTGTTACTATGATAATACTGATGATGCCAAAAACTGCTACATAAGGAAATGAGAACTGCAACTGTAAGCTGCCATTTCTTTGCTGTATCTCATTTATGTTCTGTGCTTCTTACTTGTGATGGACAACACCTATTCTATGTAGTCACTTTTGTGTTTCTTACACAGCTTCTTGAAAACTTTACCTCCATTTTCCAGATCAAAGTAGTGCTACAGTAGCTACTAGGTGGGGGCAGTTGCGTTACAGTTTACATGGAGCATTTGACTTTGATTGTGGGACGTGATTACAAAATATTAAGAGCTAAGAGTTTGACTCGTAACTCCGGTGACCAGCAAAGGATCTGTTTTTAATAGTTTAGCCGGCTAATCTCACACACCCCCAGTTTATTTACCATTTAATCACATTTTTTTCTGTAAAAGAATTCAAATGAGGGAAAAAGGCTGTTAACAGTGACATTACTATTTTACTTGACTTCTTTGTGAGTGGCTCACAGTGTGAACCAGGAAGGCTACTTTTAAAAGCTTTTCTTTCTTGTTTATAGTTTAGTAAAAACACTTAATGGAGGGCAGTTTTTTGTGACATAAGGTAATCATGGGTTGGATCGGTGGTTCTCAACTGGTGGGTCGGGACCCATAAGTGGGTCGCAAAGCTGTTTTCATTTGGTCCTGAATGTGTACCAGGACAAAAATGTTGCAAAAAGTATTAATACAGAAGCCTTATATTATATTTTATTTAAGCTTAATTTAACCAGGTTAGTCACATTGAGATCAAAGATCTCTTTTAAAGGGAGACCTTATGTAGACACACAGAACAGCAATGTATTTGGGAGTTTTTTCTCCTGTGATGACAAGGATATTTTGGTGTTTTCTCAATCTTTAAACATATTTCTTTCCTTTTTCTTGGGAAAACAAGCTGAATTCCTCAACATAAAAAAATAAATTCTTTAAGAATTCTTTACTCTGGTGGCAGATTTGTATTATTTAAAGACCCTACTCTGGCTGTTGTAATTTTTTCCTATTGTTTCAAAATTATTTTCCAAGAGAAATTATGCAATAATTGCACACAAGTTTCTGGGTTTGCATCCACCCACTCTGTTTGGGGGTGGATGGAGGTTTAAAAGCACAAATGTACAAAGTGCAATTCAGTTCTTCCTCAACAAACATTCGATGGTGCCTTGAAAAAGCACCATATACTGTACTAACAGTCTGCCTTCGCCAACCCAGAATCCAAAAATAGACAACAGCTTACAGTACGCTTCACAAATTTGCCTCACTCTCCCGCCACACACACAATGATAAAAACACACACACAGAACACTGATTATGAAGTAGAGCATCAAAGAAAGCACACACATTCCTCAAAATTCTGCTTCAAACTTTCTTACACACATTCAGTTACACATGGATAAAGTCTGTCTGTCTATCTGTCTCTCACACACATACACACATAAACATGCATTATATGATGGGGCTTCTTCCAAGACTCCGTACATTTTGAATATGGAAACATTAAATGAAGTTTAATTTAAAAATTCATCAAAGATGCAGATAATTACATGCAGGTCTTTTAATATCAGTTTCCATTGTCTGCCTTCAATTTTAAGTTGGACGGGGGACATTTAATGAATTGCCCCTGAGGAATGAAGCCCTTCATATTCAGTCATGCATAAACACATACAGGTTTAGTCCTCTATACCTCGACAAATTGGAGCAGGAAAGTCCCAGACGGCTGTGTTTCCAGCATTGGTGATGCAGGTGAGTGTGGCGTGGCCATCTAAGACGTAACCAGGAACACAGCTGTACCGCACACTGTCTCCCACAGCATAACGAGGGCCACCGCTCAGCACTGCTTTGGGTGGGACACCCGGGTTTCCACAGGATGAACTGTGGAGTTCTGCACAGGAAAGGAAAAGAGGGGGGGTAAATTGAGTAAATTGTGCTAAATGTTTAAGTACATATTTTCCACACAAACATCTGCCATTTGACCAGACAATAAAGCCAGCTACTACAGTGATGCATACAGGCAGCTCTGGAGCCCTTGCAGCTCAAGACCTCCAACTGAATTTACCATTTAACGCACAGTCACATGGACAGATGAGGAAGACACTCACATTGTGATTATGCAGTTTAAACAGCCACACGTTGTTTCAGCTTTTCTAAAATCATACCCTAAACACACATACATCTTGGTCATAAAGCCTGTGGTTCTTTACAGTACTGTATATCATGGCAGCTGTAAAAGAACTTTTTTGATGGTTTTCCAAGGCAAAGGAGACAAAAGTGTAGCCCCGGAGAAAAGGAGAGAGACAATAGCAGTGTGTTCTATAGTTAATCACATTATTCCCTCTAGATACACTTCTGTGCAGAAGACATATGCACACGTGTGGATATAAACATCTGCGCACACAAACACAAGCACAGCAGAGAGAGAGAGAGAGAGAGAGAGAGAGAGAGAGAGAGAGAGAGAGAGAGAGAGAGAGAGAGAGAGAGAGAGAGGAATAGAAAGGGGTATTACAAGCCATAAAGCAGGAAGTAGATGGGAGAACAGGGACCAACTCTGGTCTTATTGTTTGAACTTGATTGATACAACTATGAAACTGTTGAGACAGATAGGGGGTTGGGGAGGGAGGGAGACAGACAGGTTGTATGAGGGGGAGGTAAGAGCACAGTGAGACAAAAAGAGGGGGAGGCGGGGAAAAATGAGAGACAGATGATGCCCAACTTGATAGATAGAAGTATGAAGCTGCTCAGACAGAGGGGGGAGAGAGGAAAGAGGGGATGATTTAAAGAAAGGGAGAAAGATGAGGGAATGGGGTAAATCAGGAGTTGTAGTGAGAAAGATTATGCTCAGAGGGCTCCCAAATGAGTAGTGAAAATGGAGCTCCAATTTTTCTTAAAATTTCAAGAGAAACTATGAAAACCTTATAGCTTCTGCCTTACTCCTAAAGGGTGTGCAATAATTTCAGAATGAAAACTTAAAATACAGCTGTAGGGGATTTCTTACAAAGAAAAATAAAAAAAATAATCATTCAAAAAGCAGACAGTGGAGGGTAGGGATTCGGGCTGGGTATTTCCCGACGACACGGCATGTATCATGATACAGGGGCTACTCGTGGTGTAGCGGTACAGAAAAATTTCGGTTCGGTACGTACCTCAGTTTTGAAGTCACGGTTCGGTATGTTTTCAGTATGGTAATTTAAGCGAATAAATAAAATATAATTTTAATTTTTAAATTAAATTGTATGAAAATAAATAGGCTGAATAATTTACATTTATATTATTAATAATGCTGTAACCTCTTTCCAAAAGTTCTTCAATGATTACAATACACAATACTCAATACATTTTTGAGTTACTAGGTTATTTTCATTGATATATTGACATATTTATACCCATCCTTTAAAAAACAAAATTTCCCAGCCAACTTGAACGCATCATCACACCACCGTGCATTAGCTTGATACATTGACACCTTTATACCCATCCTTTAAAAAAAAAAATTCCCAGCCAACTTGAACGCATTATCATACCGTGCGTTAGCTTGTTAATTATGTTAATTAGCATCTTTCCTACCGATTTCAACACGGACTTCAGCACTGGATTACTTATTCAATCAATGGGACCTACTGCAAAGTTTGGGAGAACTTTTCACAGCCCATCTTGGCGGATAAAGAGGTTAGAGCTGTGTGAAATCTGAGGATATCTTTACCTAGGATGCAGCTGCAGAGTCCGTCTCTCCCTCCTTCAAGGCTGATGTATGAAGGTAAAATTAATTTGATTTACAGAGCCAGAGCACCATTGTTATAATAAAAAACAATCTGAAAGAATAAGAAATTTTAAAGAAATTTTTACTTAAGACTTTGCTGTTCCTCCTCTTTAGGGTGACATTCTTGTTTGAGTGGAGCGTTTTCAAAGGCTTTCATTGGTCCGCTGGACTATGTGCTTTTAGCGACTCAGCTGCTGAATAAAGTCAGCGCTATTGTTGTTGTCTTTGTCCACTGTTGTATTTTACTGGGAAACAAAGTGTTCCTAAACAGGACATTTTTATCTGGGAGTATTCAGGCTGCTGCTGTCCTTTGCTGTGGTTGTGTGGTTGTCAGGACAGTGTTGACAGTGAGTTGCTCTCTGGTAATCCTTCTGTGTTTGAGCTTGGCTCCACATGTATTGTTCAGTACACGTCTGTACCATACCAAGAGGCCCGTACTGAATTGGTTCAGTACGAACGCACGTACCATTACACCCCTAGAGACTACCATACTGTACAATATGATATCACAATACATGTTGATTTGGGATAAAAAACATAGCAAAAGGCATGTCCTGCACAGAGTTAGCCACATCTGCTGCTCTTTATTATAGCTAAAAACAGAAAAGGCTAGCTTCTAGGATCATACACGTAGGATCCCAAACACTCAAGTAAATTAAAATAGTCTATTTATAATCATTTAGCTATTAATAAATGCAAATATATTAATATTTAATCTTTTAACACATAAAATGGTCTTGTCGTCTCTGTTGTTTTTTTCAAACAATATTCTAGTTTCTCTTTACTCTAAGCCCACTTGCATTTCTAAGGATGATTTTTTTCTTTAAGATATTCCTTTATTAGTCCCACAAGAGGAAATTCAAACGCCTCTGTTATATCTGCATACAGAGGCATCATAGTTACTTTAATGAACCCATGAGTGGGGATTAACCAGTCTTCCTTACTCTCCTCCAGCAGTTGTCTGTTCAGCTCATGTCTTTACAAATAATGTATAATGTGCTGCTTATGATTTTTCTGATCCTGTTTAGAATATGAGGGAAAATTCGACTTTACAGTGTCATTAAGTATTGGTTAGGATGACACAGACTAGCCCAGTGAACATGGCTGTTGTTGCAAACTGCTAATTAGCCTGGTGTTGTGTTTCAATTAAAGATTGATGTTACCGCAGTGTTTTACCTTGTTTACTGCACAGCTTGCATGAATCCTATCCAACTCCTGACACCTTGGTGTTTAAAGAAAGAAACACGGAAAAACAGTAACTTTGCTTTTAGTCTTGCTGGCAGTGGACTATGATCATGTTACCAGAGTGAGTCCCAAATGTAACTTGTTTTGGACTAAGGTGTGTGCTCCATCATGCAGTTAAGCATCTGTTGCCCTCTATTTATGATGGATAGGATGTATTTTAAAACTGCTGTCACAGCATTTACTGCCATAGGGATTCTGTGGCATCCGTATCAATACATGTATCAGACAGAAGAACAGTTCAAAAGAACGTTCATTATTTTTTTCTGGTAGTGACTCAGTGATGAGAAATTATCTAAAGTTTACTGTTTTATGGGATATGTTGATGAATTTCATTGGTAGTTCTGGATTATTTTGGAAAATAAAATAGTCTTTAACTTTTTATAGGTTTCCTGCAGAGTGCAGTCAAAGGTTGCCATTGTTGTCCAACAGCAGATACATATTTAAAGCCTTTATTTATCTATTCAAAAGTTAATGAAACGTTACTTTACATCCCTTGATCCTGATAAGCGTTTTGGATTATTATGTCAAATATTTCCTCTGATCGAGGAAGGAAAAGAGAGCGCATATGCACCATTATGCACTGACGGGGAAAAAAAAAGAAAAAACTTGATTTGATATTCTAATGTAACTCAGTTTACACATGAAGTGTGCAAACATTGATGCAAATGTAATAAACATCATCTTTTTATAGACCTGAATCATTTTGCTTAAGGACTTATTGAAACACCTATGGAGACATAGACATTACTCTGTGTGCTTGCACAGGTACGCTGTGAAGTGGTTGGTCAGATTTATTCCTTGTATAATTGTTTTAAAACACCTGAGTTTAATACCCTATGTTGAAGGGAAAATTCGGGATAGGAAATAGATACCACTTAATACTAGTAGTTAGACAGGATTTGATGTCAGCAAACAAACCAACTGAGAGATTTTTTATTTGTTGGCTGAGTCATTTATACATTGACTACTTTTTCACATGCATCCTTTTCTCCTCTTGTGCCTCTAGTTCCACCACATTGCATGAAAATACTCTGAGGGTTAGGCTGATGTTTTGTATTTTGTGGTCACACACAAAAACCTCTTTCTTGATCCTTTCAAATAAAGCTCACTACTTTTGTTATTCTGAACACATGGTAATTGTAATGGGGTCCAGGCGCCAAAGTTAAGGGATCATTTAAAATTAGATACAACTATAACAAAAATAACTTAATAATGCAATAACTTCCAAGGCAGAAAAACAGATATACACACATTAATGCCTTCTGTAATTAGAGAGTAAAACAGTCAGTAGAGGATTATTACAAAATGTGTATTTAATCCTGCAGCTCAGGGAGGCTAGATGCAATAAAAGACAGAGGAAAATCGTTTTGCTAAAGACCCTGATAGACCCCATCACCTTCAGACTCCTCCTTATCTCCACACACACAAACGGCTGCAGAGAAATGTACACTGACAAGACACACTAGCACCTTAGCACGCAGCCACGCACCCGGGGTCATCCATCACTGTGGCGACCCCCTGTGCTGGGTTGTGATTGGGTGTCAGGTTGGCCTAGTGTTGCGACCTGTTGGCCTATTGATTTTGCTAGTGTGTGGTCCCACTCAGTGTCAGGATGTTTTTTGTTCGTTGTCTTATCAGACACACACACACACACACACCTACAAACCAGTGTGACATTTAATGGTGCTACTGGAAATGCACAAATACTTCTCTTCTTAGCCTAATATTTTTTTTTTTTCTAATTTTTTTCAAACATAAATATTTAAGTATACTTAGTCACATTTTCCTCTTTGTTCTGTAAGTTTCTATTTTCATAGATTGTTGTTGCTTTTTATTCCCTTATCTGTGTCTACTTCTTCCCCCATTTTCCCTTTGTAAATCCCCTGTTTTTAATCCCTCCTTTGCCTTCTCTTAACGTCTCTTCCTGTCAGAGTCCTCCCCTCCCTCCTTTCTGCTTCCTCCTCATCTAAAAACTTTGATGACATGCCAGGAGCTTCATGACTCCTCTTGCTTTCTCTCTTGTGCTCCAACTCTACCACTACATCACCCTTCTGTCCATCCCTCCTTCCCTTCTCCCCCTAGTTTATAGTGAGCATCACATAGTTTCATTACACTAGTTTATTCAGTAGCCGGCAGCTAGATCGCACTCCTCTTCATGGTTTATTGCTGCCTGCCCTCTTTCATTTATTCTCTCTTACCCTCACTCTTCCTCCTCTCTATTCTCTCTCTTTATCTTTCTTTGTCTGCTTTTCCTTCTCCATCTCTGTCTCTCCCTGGTTTACCATAACCATGATTCTAGTCTCAGTTGCTTCATTACAAGCTGCTGCTTTTATGGGCCATCTGTAGAACTATCTGCATTTGTCACACACACATGCATAGAGGCACACAAAGTTGTGCATGTAGAGCAGCCTCCTCTTCTGCCACACACACATATCCATTTACCTAGCTTTTATTTCTCCCTAGATAAGCAATTACAGTGGAGGCCAGGTACAGGGAGCACAAGAAGGAAGAATTGAGGTGGGAGAAAAGAGCTGATTGGTGGGTAAAAGACGAGAGCAAAGTGCTTAAAAAAGAGAAAAGAATGCTGTCATGCTTTCATAGGTTTTAGTGAGACAGATGACACTACAGGCTGAAGAACTGGCAGAGGGACAGCAAATACAGGGAGAGAAAGAAAAAGCAGAGGGGCAGAGCGATGATTCAACATGTTTGCAGGTGTTACACCTCCGTCAGCAGTAAGTCTGATATAGGATGAAGCAAGTTTTATTTATCAGAATATAGTAGATGCTGACAGGTATGGAATCTGTTACACAAAAACATGTACATGAATTTATATTAACTGTATCACAAAAAAAAATTAGTTTCATAAACTCTTTTGGAAATATTTTAAGTGAAAGCAGTGAGGTTTATAAGGTCTGTTACAGAACAGACGAACGACTCACAAACAGATATGTGTTCTGGGGCACTTAGATCTATAAAACGTTTCACTTGCTAACAACTTCCGAACAAGTGGCCTGTCAGTTTGATTTATCCAACACTAAGACCAAACCTTTTTATAGACTTGTGAAGAACTTGTGTCATAAAACATTTTGGTTCTGGAAGTGATTGAAAATTTAAAGCCCAAGTTTGACTTTTTTTAGCAAGGGGACTCCATCCCACAAATACTACATTCTGGTAACTTTGGTTTGTTTTTAACACAACATGACAACAATGATATTTCTTTTTAAGAGATCTCAGAGTTTTCATTAAGCCTTACCCATGTACCTCTTTCCTTCAGCTAACACTGTGTTCTTGATTGTAAGTAACCTATCAAAACTGACATTAAATTATCAATGACCGTTTCATGTTCACAATAGTACTGGGACAATAAATCAATTTAATCAATAAAAATTATGATTAAAGTGGTATCAACAAACCGTACTATTGCTAATCCAGTGGGATTACTACTCCTAATCCAGTAGGCGATATGTGGTGGTGAGGGGCTGTTTGTGTCACATGCAGACAGTTGAGCAGTGTGTTGTACAGCAGGCAGCTTAAGCTGCATTGAAAGCGCAGTATGAATGACAATTAACTTTCAATTATTACTATTAAAAATTCCAGTGATTAACATAAATATGATGACTAATTTCCCCTCAGAAAGATTTTTTCATGGCAAATTGAGACTTTGGATAGTAAAAAGTAGGTGGCACCAGTTTAGCTCAGTTGCTAGAGCAGTCCTCGATGCACTGGTTGCAGGATCGAATCTGATCTTGGTGATGTTTGGGCATGTCTTCCTCCACTCTCGCCCCATACTTCCTGTGTCTCTTCAGCTGTCCTATCAAAACGTGCAAAATGCCCAATGAATAATCTTTAATAGAGATGAATAAAAACTAAGATGACTGACTGCTGTTAAAGCTATCTGAGGTAGAAAACCATCATTAAAATAATGCTGTGGCTCTATCTCATTGATGGTGAATTGTCTTATTTAGTATATCATCAATGTGGACGTACAAATATAAATAGCTGCTTTTTCAGTATCTAACCTGTAGGATTCATGTGTTTTTAATCACACTGTTCCAGACTTCCTCACTTAAAAGGGAAATATTATGCAAAAATCCCCTTTTCAGGATTTTCTAACAAAAATATGTGCCCCTGGTCTGTCCACAATCCCCTCAAATGCCAGAAAAGTCCATTCCCTCCCAACCTCTTCTGTCTCTACCTTTCAGAGAATGGGTGCTGAAACAAGTCGTTCTTAGATTTAACCCTCATGACCTCACGTGGGGAGTAAGCACTGGCCCAAGGTTCCGTTGGCCCTCCCTGCTTGGAAGAAAGTTCCACCCTCCTCTCCTGATCCTCCTCTCAGCTGCCAGCTGAGATGCTGGAGAGCTCAGTGGGTTACTCAGCTGACTTTGATCTGGGAGATTGTTGGACTGAATCCCAGTCAGGTCCTTAACTTTGGATAAAAGTGTCTGTAACATTGTAACATCAGGAGTGCCACATCCATTTCCTTAGAGGGGTGTGGTCAGGGGTGGAGTCAGACAGTTTATTAACATTTAAAGCCACAGACACTGAAACTCCTTGTTCTGAGAAGGCCTGAAACAGAGGAGGTTGTAGACATGCAAAATTCCAACACTTGAGTGATTTTTCAGCAACAAACTTCACAGGCATGTTTTGAGGACCTCTGAGAACAATATAAACTTGTCTTAAAAGGGTCAAATATGTCCCCTTTGATAGAAAAAAAACATGACTCAGTTAAACAAGCTGAGCTGTTTAAGGTTCAGTTGGAGGTCACATGATGGAATATTGGAAATTTGAGTTATGGCATGGAGAAGAAAATAGCATTCATGTGGACATTTTCTCCAACTACAATACAACCCTTTAGTAGTAATGTTGTCCTTTTTGGCAACTGAATTCTCCTATTATTAGGAAGTTGCTGCAGAACTGTCAATCAACTGTCACTCTTACTAGGATTCAGGCCAATTTTCTACATATTTCTACATGGCCGTGTGCTTTAAATACAAAAAACATAGTGCCAAGATAGAATATGCCCATTTGAAAAATACGACAATAGTATTCCTTTCTCAGTAAAAGCCTTAACAGTATAAAATGTGAAATGGTACTGAAAAGTCCATGATTGAGCATCATGCTGAGGAAACTTAGATAAACATGTAAAAAGAAAGAATTACATAAAAATACCAAAAAAAGGGAATGCAAGTTCCTTTCAAATAATCTTCAGCTAGAACATATACATGTGTGATTAACTACTGCATGCCTCCTTAACACGGAGCAGGTGTTCATCGGTGTTCACTGTCTAAAAAGAGTAGATAGGGCAGAAAATCTCCCAATTCAATGATGATGAAAATGCTCTTATCTTGGCTTTGGAACAGACCATCACACAACAACATGGCAGATAAGCAAAAAAAGAAGTATAAGAAGTACCCAAAGCTCTTGCCTCCTTAGTAAGGCAACATTTAAAGTTCAATACGAGGAACAGCAAGGGAGAGAAGTACAGACTCCACTCCAGCACTACTCCAGACAAATGCCCTTGAGTCTCAAGTTGATTCCCTGTGGTGAAGCTTTTACTACTCATTTAACAGTTTCTTTTTCATCCATGGGCTGCTTTAAAGCAACTTTAAATAAATAATAAATGTAGGATATTGAATGTATGATAACATGCACAACCAAATGTGTGCTTTGAGGATGGATTCATCATACAGATATTAGCAGCTTAATACTCATTACCCTTCCAAAACCAACTCAAACAAACTAACACACACTAACCCACACTAACAAAGACTCACTTACACACACAAAAAAAATATTTTTCAAAAAGTATTCAAAGTTAAGTTAATGTCTGAAGCAATTCAAATAAAACTGGTAAAGTGTTGAAGACTAAGTAGATTTTACCACCACAGCACCCCTGCAGGAGGTTTACCAGTGCAGCTCAGGACTGTGCCTGACATAGATAAAGCAAACTGTGTGAGCCTTAATCCTGGGGAAGACGCTCTGGCATGGACTGTTTGATAGAATCTATTTCCATTTGGCGAGACCTGTAGGTGATTTAGTGTCAGTAATAAAGGTTAGACACTACAGTCAGGGACTTCAGGCTACTGACACTGTAAGGTGAACAGAGTAGATGCACTAATTTAAAATGTTTCATTATATTTAGTTTTATTGAGTCCTTACTTTTCCTTGATGTCATTTTTTGGAGATTTTTAATCCTATAATTCAGAGTTTGTTTGTTTTTTCCTTTGTCTTTTGATGCTCTCAATAATAAGCCATGAGTGACTGATGAGATTTATTCTTTATTGTAAACAACATTAGAGTGATGTGCCAAGTAACTGTGACGTTAATAAAGTTTAGACCTTTTCTGTATTGGTAATGGCTGATTTTAGACAGAAGTATCTGAAATTGACCCGCCCCTGCTGTATCTGTGTAAAGATAATAGCCTTATCCCACCTCTGCATATTACAGAAAGCAACGCATTTTAGGCTGGTTTATTCTGAGTTCCATTCCTGCACCAATCATCCACTTCATTTGTGATTATATGACCACTTTACACTCTATGTTCTAAAATGAAGCACCATAACTCTGTATTTTGGTAAAACTGACAGTTGATGATGCCGGCACAACTAGGGTTCTTTAATTGTGTTGCCAAATAGCATTAGTTGCCTAATTGGCCCCTAAGGAACTGAGCCGGGGCTATACTTGGTCATACATTTACAGAGTGTAGCAATAGAAGAAGGAATTCCCTTTGTTTAAATTTTACAGAGTAAGAACCTTTCTCTTTTTTAAGAATCCACATGCTTCCTGCTCTGAGGAAGTGCATTCTGTATAGCATGCAAAAGTGGAGGAGATCAAACCTACAGCTATATAAATCAAAATCATTCACAATCACATGCAAGGATGCCATCCATATCAGCATTTTTCCTAGGTTTTGTTTCTTTCTTGCCTTCATCACCTTGTAAACAAAGTCAAGGATAAAATAAACATTACTAATAATTCACACACGCTTGCTGATGGTGTAATTATAAATAATTATGATTGATTATGAAAATGTTAATGGAGGGAGAAAGCACTAAGTGATGGCAGAAGGTGTGTATGTGTCAGGAAGAAGGGGAGATTCAGAGAGACTGAAATTGGGAAGGAGAGCGAGCTCCCAGATACTAACGCTGGTTCAAAGCATCAGATCATGTGGCAGCTGTGAGGATCAGTTAATACACACACCGCCGTGCTGCTAATGATCGCAGCTTCTAGCAGAGATCAAACGTTATGCACTCAGAGCAGCAGACCACTAATGTCTCTCTGGGTTTATTACACGCCACGCCACAGACAATCAAACACACACAGACTCTCCCTGAAGGTAGACACAGTATTGAGGATTGCTTTAGTGGTGCACTGATGTTCTGTGTGAGCAATAATTATCTACATTCAATATGGTCATGGAGCAGCTTCAAGCTGTCTAGCGTCTGGTGCATGATCACCTTTACCAAAGTTAGTGGATACCAAGAAAAAATTGTGTTAAAAGCTTTGTGTTCAGGTTACTGCCTATTGGGTTTACTTTACTCAACATTGTTTCTCTCAAACACGGTCTCCTTTTAATTTTACTTGTTATCAATGGGGATGAAACAGATGCCAGATTTAGTTATACCCTTAATAACATTTCTCTACAGTTATCATACTGTCCAAACTTTGAACTGTAGGCAATAACCATTCAATACTATGATGGTAAATCATGTCCAGACAGCATGCTATGTGCCTTGTTAATGAGCTGAATGGAAAAAAACAGACACACACACACTCACAGATCTTTTAGGGAAAGGATCATCATCTTATCATCTTGTCTACGACACAGTACACATCTACAACAGTTGGCTTGAAAACAAACAAGCAAACAAACAAAAAACTCGGCTGTGCACTGAGCAGCATGCACTCACTGGATTTAGCTGCCCCTCAATCTGCTCAGATGGCTATGATAAGTGCTCACAAACATTGTAACAAGTCCCCTTAGTTAAAAATATCAATCCAATGTTAAAATCTGTGTTGACAATTAGCAGTGGAATGGTTCAATCTTTTGTAAGCCTACTTGAAGCTGAGAGACAGTTTAAAAGGATGTGACGACATCTTGTGCCTCAAAATCTTGCGAGATTGACACGTCACAAGATTTCTCGTCAAGGTGAAAACTGTCTCATGAGATCAATATGCCACAGAGACGCAGAGCAGCAGACAATCAAACTGGAAATCACAAAGATCACAAAGATGCCCCTGGCACTTTAAAATCCTTGTTGTGGCAGCTAGTGCAGAAACAGAGCCAATCTGTGACCCGTTTGGATCACCACTCCCTCCCCATTGTCCTTCCTTGCGTGCACTACTTGGAGCAACACATGATCCACAGATGGATAGATATTTGCATCCCATGTTTTGGCCGTGAATATCAGCATACAGTCATGGATGAAAGCATTGGCACCCCTGGAATTTTTCCAGAAAATACACCATTTCTCCCAGAAATCGTTGCAATTACAATACAAATACAAATGTTTTTGGTATACACATTTTTACTTCCTTTATGCGATTGGAACAACACAAAAAAGCAGAAGAAAAAAGGCCATCTCCAGAGATCTTGAAATTCCTTTGTCCACTGTGCGTAATATAATCAAGAAGTTTATAACCCATGGAACTGCGGCTAATCACCCTGGGCATGGATGGAAGAGAAAATGCAGGATTGTTGGAATGGTGGATAAACATCCTCAGTCAACTTCCACACAAATTCAGGCTGTCCTGCAGACTCAGGGTGCAAAAGTGTCAGCTCGGCCCATACGTTGTCATCTGAATGAGATGAAGCGCTATGGCAGGAGACCGAGGAGAACCCCACTGCTGACAAAGAGACATAAAAAAGCCAGACTGGAGTTTGCAAAAATGTACCTGAGTAAGCCTCAATCCTTCTGGGAGAACATTTTGTGGACAGATGAGACTAAGGTAGAGCTTTTTGGAAAAGCACATCATTCTACTGTTTACAGAAAATGGAATAAGGCCTACAAAGAAAAGAACACAGTACCTACAGTCAAACATGGTGGAGGTTCAAAGATGTTTTAGGGTTGGTTTGCTGCCACTGGCACTGGGTGCCTTGACTGTGTGCAAGGAATCATGAAATGTGGAGACTATCAAAAGATTTTGGGCCGCGATGTAGGGCCTAGTGTCAGAAAGCTGGGTCTGCGTCAGAGGTCATGGGTGTTCCAGCAGGACAATGACCCAAAACATAGGCTACCTCAAAAAGCACCAAGAAATGGTTGGAGACAAGGCTCTGAAGTGGCCAGCATTGAGTCCAGATCTAAATCCCATTGAACACCTATAGAGAGATGTCAAAATTGCTGTTGCAAGAAGGCACCCTTCAAATCTGAGAGACCTGGAGCAGTTTGAAAAAGAAGAGTGGTCCAAAATTCCAGTTTAGAGGTGTAAGAAGCTTGTTGATGGTTATAGGAAGCGATTGGTTTCAGTTATGTTTTCCAAAAAGGGTGTGCAACCAAATATTAAGTTGAGGGTGCTAACAATTTTGTCCAGCCCATTTGTTGAGTTTTGTGTAAAATTATGTTAATTTTGGCTGTTTTCTTCAGTTTTTTTGTGTTGTTCCGATGAACATAAAGGAAATAAACATGTGTATACCAAAAACATTTGTAATTGCAACCATTTCTGGGAGAAATATCAACCATAAAATTTGACCAAACTAATAATTTAGTGGAGTTTTAGGCTGGACCAACAGACTAACAGACCTTTGTAAGTTGAGATCTTTTTCTTATTTATCCTTATTCTTTAAACTTTCAAGTGTGTTTAAAGAAAAAGTTTGTTTCTTTTTTCATCCTCAAACCTTAAATTGTGTTCAAAGGACAGAATCATGTAAAACATACTTAAATATCGGTGTTGATGTCGGTATCCTCTAAAATGAATCTGTAAATATCAGCATATTGGATATCAACAAAAATCCAATATCGTGCTTCCCTTTATACTTTCCTTTACATGTTATTCTGAGTGAACAATTATTCAAACTATAGCTCAAATACAGACAAACTTTTACACGCATGGAGACACATGGATAGTACGGTTGAACAATTACTGTACTTAAAATCTTCCAAACAATAAAAATCTAAAATGAGTCATCAGCAAGGCTGTGAGTTGACAATATATGTTAATAATTTGAGGGATGAATGGGATGTTTTTTGTGGATACACTATCCATAAAAGAGTATTTGTTGAGAGTATGTACTTCCATTTTTCCCAGCCTTGTCCAGTATAGCTGTAAGTAACTGAATGAGCAGACCGACTGCTTACAAGGAAACATGGGGATGTCAATTATCAGCCCTTCACCTCCACTTCACTAGTAGGTGTGTATGCTGTGGTGCAGAGACTGCGTGATGTTCAGTTTATACAAAACAAGTGTGTGTTTCTGTGTGGTTGTTTGTGTCTGTGTGTGTATAGCTCCTTGATGTGGTGATCAATGTTTCTCTGAGCCCTGGTTCAATAAACCATTAGATTTCCCCCAAAGACATGCTGCCATCAGAGCTTCATTAGACACACATACACATACTTACAAAGAAAGGCAAAAAATAACACAGTGTTGTTGTTTGATCCAAACTGAAAGGGCTACCTCTGATTCACTGAAGAGCTCAACAAATCAGCTGTATCAGATCTGATCAAACAAACTGCTACCAAGGTCCAGTGCTTACAAGCAGAACCAGAACAGAAGGCTAATAACTATACTGACTTACTGTATGACGGTCATATCTAAGGACTGTACAGGGATTTTTGATAAAAAGATAAAAAAAAGCTGGTTTATTATCTTTGCTTCCAGCTCTACAGTTATGTACTTCACAACGAAGTGTGAAAGTTGGACAAAGTGGTTTGTTTTATGCCAGTTAAGGTACAGCTACGCAGTTTTTTCAAAGCTAAAGGTAAGAATGTGTAATTCTCAGAAGTCATTATCCCTTTAAGTTGTGGGATAGCATTAGTCTTTCTATCAAAGAGCTGCACTGATTTCAGTCAGGTTCCTGATTTGCTATCCTCCTTCTCTTACTGACCCTTCTCCTCTTCTTCTCACACATCCATATCTTCCTCCTGCTTTCTCCCTCTTTTCTTCCCTTATCTCTTCTCACAGCCACCCCTCTCTTCATTATTAATTAAAACTGTGTGTGCGTGTGTGCATGCCTCTGTGTGCACATCAAGCTTCAGTATTAATTAAAGGTGTGAATGCTAATTGGTCGGATCAATAACGGGTCGTTAGGCCTCGGGGGCCAACGGCCAATAGGAAATCGTTAGGTGTCTGACATCACTGTCACTCTGCTAAAGCTGCACTGCGCTTTGACACATGCGCACAGACACACACTAACTCACACAGATTTGTACTTATACCCACACTACTGTCATTTGGAGAGAGCTGAAAGGTTGAGAGAGAGCAGAGGAGGTTAGAAAGCCTGGGTTGGAGAAATAGATAGAAACTTACTGTATGTTCCTCAAACAAAATCAATATCCATTAAAAACAGTGGGACTCACAGAAGGAGAGAGAGGGAGAGGGAGAAAAGGGGTTATAAGATTCAGATGCCTTGGTTGTCACTGAGGAGGACTAAGTAAATGAGCGTGTCCTCTCAGAAGGCCTTTTTGTGCTGATCAATACCACAGTACTCTTTATGCCCTCCACACTTCTCTTCATATCTTTCTCTATTTATCACAATTCCTCAACCTTTGTCTGCCTAAGGCTTCTGATAATCAACAATTCTGTGCCTAACTTGGTTATTTTGGGTGCCAAATGAAAACAGAAAAACACAAAAACTTTAGAGCTGATAGTAATAAGGCTGGGTAATGGTCATATACAGTGGTGGGTAGAGTACACAGTTACAGTACTCATGTAAAAGTACTGTTACTTAACAATAATAATTACTCAAGTAAAAGTAAAAGTACTCATAAAACTAAGTACTTGAGTAAGAGTAAATAAGTACTTTATTACAAGACTATTTAAGTAGTGAGTAACTTCATTTCGTGCAATTTATAAAAAGGTATTGCATTACAACATATTATTAAAGGGTAGTAATGTAAACTGCACATTGTCATAAATAAAGTAGCATAACTTGCCTAAAGTTGAAAGAAATAAAAAACTTAACTTAATACATAAAGCAGTAGTCAAGTTATGTTTGTTAATCACAATTATAAGATGAAATTTCAATATAATGAGAAAAAACAGACTCTTTCTCTCATAATAGTTATGTTATTTCTACATGATGATTTTAATCTCACTTACATGAATTTGTACTTTGCAGTTCTTACTTTTTAATCACATTATAATGAGTTTATAATGTATTAATAATTTTTGGCTCATATTTATGAAATTAATCTTATGAACTGGCCTTATTTATGTTTTTTTGCCCTTTTTTATTTAATTTTTACTTTTTAGCTCCAATTTATGAATTTTTATCCTGATTATCACTCAACAAATTTGGCAAGGCAAACTGAAAGTTATTAAAACCAAAGACAATTTTGGCCGACTAGTCTCACATTATAACTATGTTAGGTGTACTCACTGATATATGAGATATGCCACACACACATGATAATATTATCACCTATGACGTAACGTTAAATAATGCCGTGTAAAATCACATTTGTGGCAGAGTTGCAGAGGGGGTTGGACACATGACATCATTTATCACTGAAACAGTTGTGTCTTTGCAGTCTGCATGTTAAAACAGAGATTTGAACTCATACGTTTAGCTAACTAGCAGTGCAGTCATTAGCTTGTTTAGCTTACTTACCATAACGTGCTTTCTTAGATTTGACTGGCTATTTTGAAGCTTGAGATTTCCACTGTTTAAGGTAGACACAGAAGGCAGCACATTATGTGGCTGTTGTTCCTTGTCATTTGAAAGGCAAAGAGTCTTGATGTTGGACCAGGGATGAACGTGCTCCTCTGAAGGAGCTGCAGGTATCACATCTTCAGCCATTATCGCCTACTGTTGATAGTTAAGGGGAGGGGTCACTCCTCCATTTACTCTGTGGTGCTGAGGATTTTACCTCATGCTGCTGTGAGAGCTCAGCTGAGTGTAAAAAAAACTTATGAAAATAACTTATAGACAAGTAAAAGTAGTGACCAGTGCATGCCCAATGTAACGTAGTAGAAGTATAGTTTTTTAATCACAAATGTAACGGAGTAGAAGTATAGTTTTTTAATCACAAATGTAACGGAGTAGAAGTATAGTTTTTTAATCACAAATGTAACGGAGTAGAAGTATAGTTTTTTAATCACAAATGTAACGGAGTAGGGGTAAAAAGTACTCTGCTCAATAACTACTCTCAGAAGTAGGATTTTTAAAAAACTATTCAAGTACATGTAACAGAGTAAATGTAACGCATTACTACCCACCTCTGGTTATATATAAAGTTATATCATTGTAAATTTCCCTTTGCCGTAATGGTATTGTGTCATGATATTACAAAATGGCATACTAACCTCATGTCTGAGTATGAGAATAACAGAAAATTATTTTATACTGTATGTCTCTGTGTTCCTTTCTTTGTAACTGCAGCTGTAGTTTTAAGTTTCATTTCTCTCCTGCTGAGGTGTGTCAAGATGTGACTGACAACACCACAGTGTCTGATGTGGGCAAGTATTTGGGCAAAATAACCACCACAGACTTTTATTGTGTAGTATTTGTTGGCAATAGTGTGTTTGTCACTGATTTTACTTAGCTTTGTCAGAGGTGCCAGTGGGTGTACAGAGATACTATGTTTACATGCAGCTGCTTCTCCAACCTTAATGCCACAGTCTGCTTTTTTCAGCCATTGCAGGCTTAAAACAAGTGAGTCATGAGTAAAAACACTTTTAAATTGTTGTTTAAGCCATTATTATACAAATTGTTGCTGCACTTGGCTCAAGAAGAACCAAGTCAAACATTGCACCTCACAGCTTGTGTTAAAGCCCTGGACAGACTGACAGAGATGCTCTGCAAAGTGCGGAATATTTACAATAGTGCAAGTATTTATAGCCAATGTATCATCTGTACACATCAGCAGAATGAATCAAATATTCACCTTGAATACTGGCAAAATGTACAATTATGCCACCAGGATGAAGTGGCTGTATAGGGCGCCACACACTCAAAGAGGCCCATCATGAGCCCTGAACATTTTAAATGAAGCCAAAACTTAAAACAACAACCTATCTACAGTACTTTCTTACTCCTCTCTCAGCTGTTTGACTCAGTCTCTCTTTGCAACAAAGGTGTGTATCTATCAGCTGAAATGAATTTGGAAATATCCAATATCAGCAAAAATCCAATGCCCTGCATGCCTAATTCCCTCTTTGATGCTAAATCCTGGATAAGGGAGGGGGGTGGGGGTGGGGGGTCTCTTGATTTGGAGTTCGTTGTTCTACTCACACAAACTTCAAAATGTACACAACCCCTTTGCAAAAACACATCTTCAAAGAAAACAGTTGTTTGAACCAAAGTATAAATCACCATACCTTAACTATATTACACAAAATCTACCTGACACTTTTATTGTAAAGATTTTAGGGATATTAAGTGCATGAAGCTATTTTCAAAATGTTCATACCCATGTTAAAAAAGAAACAGTGGCTGACTGACTGGTTTCCAGGTTGCTGATGATAAAGTTGACTATAAATTGTATTGTAACACCATTGAATTTTTGTTTCATCTTGGACTGTAAAGAAGCTTTCCCATAAGTTTGTGAAAAACAATCTCCCCCAGAAACACACACATCTCTCATTTTTTATTCTTTATCACACAAGGCCTTTCATGCAGTGTCATCCTGAAGACAGACAAAGCAGCCTGCTACAGTTAATGCTGTTGATCGTTCCATCTGACAGTTAGCATTATGGTTGTAATGAACACTGCTCTCTCCTGGGCTTGCTAGCAGAGCTCTCTCTGCTTTCACTTCCCCGTATCTCCCCACATTCACACAGACCTTTTGCCTTTCCTCAAACACAGTGACACCAAGTAAGCACACAGCTTCTGCAAGGTCAATGCTGTGCAGTGGCGTATGAAACATTAGCCAGTAACCCATGTACAGATTATTGCCTTAGAGAGAGTCATTGTTAATGTGTATGTCTCCAGTGACTGACAACTTCAGCCATACTCTGGTGTATACTGTGAATATTTAATAAAAAGTGCATCAGCTTAGCCTGCTTCTGTGAGAGTCATAACTCTGTGCTGATAACATCTGTGTGTGTGTTGCTTGATTGCACAGGCGAGGTGAGCTAGCTCGCTAGCTGTGTGCCTGTGTGTATTTGCCATAATGTGTGTGATATCTAATAGCTGTGGTTACTGTAGCATGACTTATTAAATCTAACATCAAGAGACCCCCTGGAAGGCTGACTGACAGATACCAGGACACGCACACACCAACACCCACCACCACCCTAAATGCTACTGAACCCACCTTAACTGTGAAATTAACCAACCAACACTCACACAGCTGAATTGTCACCCTACATAGAGAAGCACTGGTTATATAATGCATGAAAATCAAATTCATTAAGGTAAATCAGTTAATTCTGCATTACCTCTATCTTAAAAATAAAGGTTGGAGAAAAAAGTTCAACAGGTTTGGAGGAAATTCTTGCTAGGTACATCTCTGATTAATGCTACTCTCAATTCTAAATGCTGAGGAAAAGCAACACTCAGGTTAAACAAAAGTAATAATTTCTTTATGACGTGATCAGAAAAGCTGCTATGGTTGTTTTAGATTATCTGGTTAAATCCTCGACATGGGCCATGATCCAAACTCTCAGCACAGGAAGATTCTTTTTTTGGCTTTCAAAATCATTCTTGATGAAATGATATCAAAATGTACAGATGGTGGCAGCAGCTTAAAAGCTGAAATTTTCTTCAAGACAACAGCATCTGGCCTGTGTCCTGTTTCACTTCTTTCATCTCTTTTCCATCATGTCTCTTTAAATGTGTCTTTTTTCTTCTCTCTCCTCTTGTTCTCTGACACCAGTCTTTGTACCATCACTGCAGCACAATCCCACATCAGCTGCAACTCAACAAGTGTGTGTGTTTATTATTTCTATATTCATGTGTAATTATTGGTGCACAGTCACTCTGGAATCAATTTCTACAGTTTCTGTTCTTTTCATCACAAGACAAAACCTAAATAAATGCAACTATCTTTTATAAAAGTGTAAGGCACCACAAGGCAGGACTCAGTCTGCGAGACATCATTTTAATAAGGTTTGCCTGTATTTTGACAGCAAACTGATTGTGATACAAACTGGTGTTCAGTTAGTATTTTTACCAAGGTTGTCATAAAAGCAGACTGTTTTTACTTAACACCTCAGGAAAAGAGGCGTGCATATAAGTATGCAAACAGAGGTAAATGTTTTTGTTTTGACTTTGTTTTCTCATCAAGAATGTGAAAGTGGTGACACTGAACGAAGATAAGTTCTGATTTTTTAGGAAGTCACATGCCATGACCTAGAGCCAAATTTTAGTTATTTAGTAAGTAATTCTCTAGTGCTCCTGAAAGAGCTGTATAAAAGTTAGAAAAAAGCTCCATAAACGTATGAAACCCCTGTCCAATTGTGGGGAATCGTCTGGGAATTTAATCTCAGGTTCACATTCACTGTAACACTCTTTTTAAATCATAACCACAATTTTAATGAAAAAATTGGGCAGTTGGGACACGCAATGTAACAAAAAATGTAATAAAACAAAGTGATGGAGACAATTCCTTCAAAATAAAAGCATGTCATAGATTTTTGTCACATATTTTGTTTCCAGGCACACATCTGCCACTGAAAATGGCTTCATGACCCACTTTTGGGTCCTGACCCACCAGCTGAGAACCAAGGCTTTAAACAATACAATATGTCATTTTTACGTTTGAGAGACATTTTAAAGAAGAAGCATACTAAGGGTTGAGTGATAATGGTTTTTCAGGGCCTACATCGACACAGATTATTAATCCTACATGTGACCAAAAACCCATACCGAACCGATATGCCTTTGTTTTGACAAACAAAACTACTTCTAGTGGCAAAAATAAAACTGCATTCCAAAAATAAAGGGAAGTAAACAGTTAACATGAGAAAGAAAACAGAGCAACACAGCAGCGGCAGGAAATGGGGAAAGATGCCATACACTCCAAGTGTCAGTCCACTCAGGCCTCAGTGCTGACTGCCTGGCAGATGTGTGACGTCAACCCAGTCAGATCGTGTTGATTCAGGACATTAGGTGAGACTGTAAGTAGTGAAAACAAAACCATGGGGGAAGACACATCTTGCAGTGGGCCAGAGTAGCACACCTTTGAATTAAACGGTTATGGCCAATTATCTGGCAAATAAAAAGCTGATACAGATAATCGTCTAAATGCCAAATATCAGCATCAATAATCGGCAAGGCCAATAACTGGACTTCCCCTAATGTATACACTTGTATTTCAAACCCAAGATGACATGAGTGAAGAGAGAGGGAGAGGGAGAGTCATACTGTAGAGGGCCATCTTGTTGCTAAAACAGAGCAATGATACGGAGAGAGAATATATTTCCTGCTTGTTTCACAAAAGTTACAATCTAACTTTTAGAAACACACCAAAACCTCGGTGCAAGCATGAAGGATGATGGAGGATTTATTTTGACTGATGCTGAAGATGTGCCTCTTTCCCCCTGCTGTGTGTCTCTCTTAGCTCCACCCTCTGTCACAGCCTCTATCCTCACCAACTCTTCAATTCACCAGACGGCAAATACCATTTACTAAGCATTTTCACATCTTTTACAGATGTACAAGCTAGGGATGGGACCAATCCAATCAAGTATCGGTATTGGGTCCGATATAGACGTAATTAGTTTGCGGTAGACCATGAACGCACCGCAGTCTAACACGAGACAGTCTGCGTGTAACTGAGCTAGTATTAGTTAGGGATGTTCTTAGCGGTATGATTACCTAGCAGATTAAATGTAAATCTATATTTAGAATAGTCAGAACTAGTCTAAAGATGAGAGAACACAAAGAAGAGTGTGTGTGACGTTAGCCTGATAACGGGCAGCACTAGCATTGAAAGCTAGCACCACCCGCCTTCGTTCCTCTTTGCAGATTAATATCGTGCTTTTATATTTGGCCTCTTTTCACTTTGGGTGAGTAGTCATACATGAGCTTAACCCTCGACAGCCCACATACCACTTTATTTCCATTTACTACTTTGGAAAACTGTCATACTGCAGTCTTCCTACTATACGCTAACAGGTTAGCCGTTAGCCATCGCCATCCTTCTCATTGTTTACATCCTGCGGTGAAGGGTCAGAGTGAAGCTACAGTGGTCCCTAGTGGCGGGGAGTTCATTAAAGAGCATTATAGACAGGGATTTATAACTTATACTCAGTTGTTGTTTTTTGGATAATGCTGATATTTATTTGTTAGTAGTAGTTCAAATAATTGTTGGAATACATTTAAATTCAGTTCATTTTTGTATTTTTTTTTTTTTTTTTTTTTTTGCTTTTTAATAAGAGGAGCTGGGTGGTTTACTACAGCCTCATGTAACTCACACATTATACCAACAACAATAATAATTGTAAAAAAACAAAAGAAATGGCACATATTTGTCGAAATCGGATTGGAACTGAAAAAAAGTAGATCGGTGCATCCCTAGTACAAGCTAACAGAGGTGGTTGTTAAAGAAAGACAGAGAGCAGAGGAGAGAGACAACAATGTCCATAACAGTTTCTCTTTCGGCCACATCCCACCTGTGACTGATGACAGCCTCACAGCCCTGCATAATCTTCAATGTAAAATTAACTTTTAAAGCTTCAAAACTTCACTCCTCTTCACTGCTGCTGTTTAGTTCTCTGTTTTAAGGTACCTTAGTGAAGACACTTAAAGCAGTGTAACGAGCCAAAAACTGCAGTTGATAGAAAGCCAAAGCACAAGAGCTGGAGAATACAGCGCTGACAGTCATTTTAACAATTAATTAGACAATTAAATATGGAGAGAGGAACCCCACAGAACACCCTTAAATAATGAAATATGCTGATGAGGGGCGGCTCAAAGGGGTTAGAACCGGCTCTGTTGATGACTCTCATCACACTATATGAGACTCTAACATTTGGTGAAAACTTGTCTTTGATTGACTGACAGTGATGAGGGTTACGGTTGTTTAAATGCTGCCCAAAAGCGCTGCCTAAATCTTGCCATTAGAAAAGTGCTGTGTCAGCATGACCCTGCTCATTTTCTGGTTATGCTAATCAGGTGACATTCCTTACTGCTTGGCAGGAGAAGCTGATTGGATGGGCCGAGGTGGTGACCCTGAAGGGAGGCCGTTTGATTGGTTGGCTGATATAAAGCTGAAAAATGGACTGACATTGGCCAGGAGGCTGTATTATTATCAACACTCTCTAATACACACAAAAGCACACCCTGCTGCAGCACATAAGCACACCTCAACACAAACTGATTTTAAGTGTGTACCAGGAGAGCCCATATTTTAGTCAGGTGGCGACCGGTTGTCTGACAGAGCTGAATATCAGATCAATATATCATTTGATGTAATTTCTATCCTGTCCCGGCACAGACGGAGTTGGTAGCTATTTGCTCTAATTCCATCATAAAAGTATTTAATACGATCCAGGTATGGGGTCAATAAATCATCTTCAGGGCCTCTTTAAGTGTAAAACTCCAATCTTGCCAATCCAGACAGTGAAAGACTTTACTCTGATTAGATTATCAAGCTGTCACACTGATGATTACCTTATGGTGAATCCCTGATGTTAGCCACCAATCATGTCCTGGTGCTAAAACACTTGGCAGCTTCCTAACATTAATCCATCATCAGATTAGTTCATTTTATCCAGTTATCACATTCATTTGTCATATGCTGAACCTCTGTGGTGTGAGGTGCCTAAAATACCCTGATACTTAGGTGTTTGGCAGCTCTTAACTGTAATTACATTATCCAGATATCAAATTGATAATTTGTTTGGACAGTTGTTGAAGGTCTGACACGGAGAGATTTGGCAGCTTTACTGGCATCCTCTATTATAAAATTAGACACAATGAATGGGTTTACATGGATTTGAGTATTCCAATTTTGATTATTTTTTGAAAGTATCACATTTTGTTTAGATGTGCAAACAGGACATTCCTTTGAGGACAGCAATATTCAGATACTGGCTTTTAGCTATTAGCTAATCCCATTCAGATGCATTCACCAAGCAGTGAGGGAGCGCTGGGGATCAAACCCACAACCGATTGTGAGACAACAGACTCTACCTGCTGAGCCACAGCTGCTTCAAACACTGTGGACTGAAGTTGGATCAACGGCACCTAAGCATCCTGCTACATTCTTCAACACACCCCAGGGCTGAAGTGTAGACATGGAGCACTTCCTGTGTTCTTTTCAAAGTAAAACCTAAATATTTTTTTTCCTGCTATGGGCTACTCAAGTTTTAAAGTGCTTGTATTCTGAAATTATTTCTAAAACTTTAAGAATAGGCCTCATAATAATGATAATTACCTAATTAATAATAATCAATGATTGAGGCCATATAGCCAAGGGTGTTAGGTTGCACCCCTTGTATACATGGTGGTCGGATTCAAGTCTGTCCTGGGGTTTCTCTCTCGCACATCATTCCCAACTCTCTCAATCTTAAAAACATAATAATCATTCATTCATAACACCAAGTTACAGGTTGTATTTAATTGTTTGAAATACCACTCTCATTCTTTGCCTCCCTCTCTATCACTCTTCACTGCATGCTGTTGTTTGCAACTGTATTTTAGATAAGCACTAATTTCTAATCTCTTCTCCTGTTGCTGGAATTGAGGTGGATAGACATACTTTACATTTTCTGCAGTTTGTTGTGTAAAAATAAACATAACAGGTGTCTGAACAAATAAGAGTCAGAGATGAGAAACCAGGAGGCTAGTATTTAACATTTATAGGCAAATGAACATCCAGGTTACTCTGTGTGCATGTGCAACATGACCAAAATCTAATCAAAACCAGGATAACGCTCATAATCAGGACACCATATTCTCTGAAAACTTACTCAATGACATACAAGGCTAATTACACATTACTTTGACTATGCTGTTTAACCCTGCAAAGTCAAGTTTAATCTAGGTTAAAGCCAAGGAAATGATTACTTTAGTTACTCATGTGTCAAATAATGTTCTGGTAGCTAAACCATGTGTACTGTAAGGTTTCAGTAAAACTACAATTGAGAAGAAGATAATAACATGAATTTAGTCATCTCTGTACTTGCAGCAAATTTTTATGTGATTTCCCCCCTGTGCTTTGCAGTTCTCATGAGCTTGGAACAGAGCAAAACAAATGTAAAAAGAGAATGCAGCACTGTAACGTAAAATATTTAAGAGTGCAATCACAAACTGAGAAGTATGACTGTGACAGCCCTGTGTACATGCTTGTGGGTTGTTACATAATTTGAGGCTTCCTTCTGTCTCTAGTGGGCAACAAAGGTTTCATGGCACTTAAGCTTCAGAAAGTAACTTTGTCAGAAATCCAGCGTCATTAATTCAAAGGAGCATGAGGTACTGGTGGTAACTTGCATTTAAATAATTCATGAGTTTTTATTGTGTTTTGATGCTTTTGGGACACGGTGGTTGCCCTGACCAATGAAGCTGACTGAAAAGTCACAGATTGGTTGCCAAAAACACTCATGTTTTCCTTAACAATCCTGTTTGATAAAATCTGCTATCCACATCTGCTGTCACTGTGTTTCCGTGTGTGTATGCGTCGGTGTGTGTTTGTGTGACTCTATGAGTGATTGTTTTGATTGATGTCCCTGCGTTAAGACTGACCTTGGAGCAGTTGGAACAGTGAGGAGCATTCTCACTGGAGATAATGAACAGTCACCCACTCAGTCACAGAGACACACACCTTTTCAGAGCATTGATTTCTGCTGTTCAACTAGAAAGCATAGAGCATGTCATATATTACAGGAATCTCTCAGACTCTTTCTGATTCATTTCTTTTCTAATTTTTCTCTTCTCTTCTTTCTCTAATGGTTCTCTTCCTTTTGTGATTTCTTCTCTTTCTTTTCTCCTCACTGCTTTCCATTACTTCTTATATACATTAGGTTTCACTTCCATCTTACCCCTCTCATCCCCTCAAATCTTGCTATACTTTACACTTGCCTGCTACATATATACACCTGGGAATTAGGAGGACATATGCATATACATAGAGACGCACACTCTCATATGACTCTCCAGGACTGTAAAACTGTTTTCCCCAGGGAAAGAACTGAAATATTCCTTCTCATTTCAAATGTATGAACTGAGCCCCAGTTGTACATGTGTGCTGGCACAGACACATTCACTTGTGCTCTTAGTGCATGGTAGGTGCTAAACATGTGTTGAGCCATGTACTATCAGTAACACTGAAGGAAGACAAGGGAGGAGTGAATACAAAGAGCAAGAAGAATAAAGTAAAGCAAAGAGCTATTGTATATTTCCTTGCCACCTGAAACAGCATGTCCTCCTGCGAGGCAAGAAAATCTTTCTTTAAATTTGCTGTGTGGTCCTTTTAAGCCATCACATTGCAAAAATGCAGCAAATTAATCAACATAAGTCAGATAATCAGAAAGAGGCATTCTAATGCTCTTCCAAATGTCCTCCAGAGAAAATGAAAATGCAGCTTTGGGAACAAACATAAATAAAGGCATGGCTTCACTTGTGATGTCAAAATAAAGTGCTTTATATAAACTTTAAGTCTATTAATATTCATGCAAAAAGGCAGCATCAAAATAAACAACTGCACAAAAGAAGAGGATTATACTTTCATCACAGACACAGACACAGACTAAAAGCTTCTTTTACTGCTGTCTTTTTAAAACCTCATCAAATATCAACAACAAAATACTATAAATGAAGAAAACAGGCCTGTTTTACATCTCAAACTTTAGAAATTAATATATATTTTGTCCTGTCATATAATACTCCTTTGACATCCAGATGAGGTGTCTTCAAGCCAGTGTTAATTTTGACAGCTACTTTTAATTTAAGTCTCAGTCTCAGTCTTAAGATTAAATGCATTTTAGTTTTCATCACATTTTAGTAATTTCTACCCTTTAGAGTTCTAGTCTAGTTTTAGTCCCTAAAATGTCCTCATATTTGAGTGTTAGCTTTTAGTCCAAGCATTTATTTTCTTGCTTAAATCTGGTACTAAGTCCTGTTAGTGTGTTCTATGCACCCTGTCAGACCTGGGGTCCCTGCTTTCTACAGCGGAGAGGCAGAAGAGCTACAGATGCATTGTATTTTGACAGATTTACCCGCAATAGAGAAATATCATAGATTTTGAATGTCAGACGTAAATTACGTAAATTACATTTAAGTCTAGTTTTAGTCTCCTGCCATTTAGTCATCAAGACTAAACGTACTTTTAGCCATCAAAGATCTATTTTTAGTTAGTCTTAGTCTAGTCTTTCTCATGGAAAAAAGGCCACTAAAGAACAGTTTAAGTCATAGTTTTAGTGAGCAAAATTAACACTGCTTCAAGCAGGTTACACTTGTCAGGTCTTCTTATCTTTGCATGTATACCAGTCACTTACTTGTTGAATTAAAGGAGTGAGAGAAAGACTGAAAGAGAAAGAAGACGGCAGACAGATGAAGGGATGATAGAAAGAGCAACTGATATTGTCAGTCCCCTCAGGTCTTTTTGATAAAGATCTAACTTGACTTTTACACTCAAATCATGTTCAAGTTGAGGAGCCTGGAGTCAAAATCAATCAATCAAGTGTTGATAAGAGCTCAGAGGGCCAGAGAAACAAATGCTGGACTGGCCTTTGAATGTATGCCTCTAAAAATGGATGCAAACATTCTCTTAAGTGAGATTTGGCCCCATGAGATGCTACAGTTCAGGCTTTTATTTAAACAAGAATTTTGCCTATCAGTTTCACAATTATTCAAATTTCTCATTTCATAAAGTGTTTCCTCTGAGGAGCAGGCCTCTGTGACCATGCATGCAGCAGCCTGATTAGTCTCATTAATGTGAGGATTGAATGTTGTTCGCTAGTGTTTACTGCTATGGATGGAAAATAGTTATTGAGTCTGAAATATAATTGATCTAGGAGATGAAATATTTATGAAAGCTTTCTCAATGAAAGATGAATCCTAATGTGGGAAAGCAATTAAGCATTGTCCTACTAAAAAATGGTGTTCTTCCATGACGCATCTGCATTACTTTTGGTAAAATGTTAGCACATGACTGAGGTGGCTGTTGATTATCAGTGTGTTCATGATGCTAGAGGAAGCAGTGATCATTTGACTATCATTATTAATCCCAGTCCTCCTCTTTCTGACTGCTTTAAAACATTTTCACCTTTAGAGAGTTATCATTTGACAAAACAAGACTCCCTTGTCTTCTTTACTGTACATTAGGGCAGTTAGAGATAAAAAAAATTAAAAATACCTAATGGAGACTTAAAACAGAGAATCAAAAGATAGATAAATAAGATACATGATATGAGGTCTCCCATTAAACATAATTCCAAGGTCTTATTTACCCCCAGTCAGTAACTGTTGTAAATATAGTGTTGAAAAAAAGTGTCTTTTAGATTTTTTCCCTCTTTCAATAGTTTTACTGCTGTTTCTCTCTCTCAAAAATGTAGAAATATTTTAGAGCATTAATTTATTAAGAAAAATCTCAGGTACATAACTGCCTATTTTTTGTATTCCTTTTCTTGACTAAGAATGAACATGACTTTAATCCTTAGGAATGTCCTTTATAACCAAACTAAACTAAACTAAACTAAAATAAAAAAGAAGCAATGCAGCACTGGGCAAAACAGATAGAGAGGCACTCAAAGTGACAGAATACAGTCACTAGAAAAAGTATGTGAACCCTTTGAGATTTCTTGGATTTCTGCATAAATTGGTCATCAAATGTGTTCCAATCTTCATCTAATTCACAACAACAGACAAACACAGTCTGCTTAAACTAATACTGCACAAAAAATGATATGTTTTTATTGAACAAAACATGTAAACATTCATAGTGCAGGGTGGAAAAAGTATTGTGTTTGTCTATTGTTGTGAATTAGATGAAGATCGGAACACATTTGATGACCAATTTATGCAGAAATCCAAGAAATCTCAAAGGGTTCACATACTTCTTCTACTGACTGTATATTACTCTGATTGTCTCATAGCGGTTAAGCTAACTAGCTTTGAAGCAACATTTCTTTAACTCATCATAAAGATGCAGGATGTTTGTATTTATGTGGCGCCTAGAGTGTCTCTGCTGCCCTCCATTAAAGCATCAACTCTCGTGGCCTCGAGAGCTTGAATATTTTTGAAGCCTTGAAGCATGTGCAAATTTTTCCATTTTATGTAATTCTTTCACAATGTCCACCCAGTTTCTCTGACTAAGAGGGTTCTTCTTACACAGTTTTCTGTTATAGCTGTCTTTGATGCCACTTTTAATATTTCAACCAAGTATCTGGCTTTTCTTTGTATGTTTTCTTGTGCTAAATTTCCCTGATATACAACTAAAAATGTTCTTCATGTTATGCCCCCTTTAAGAAATAAACTAAGTATATCCTACATTTTACAATGAATTCATCTGTATTCTTTTCTCACTTTTCTAAAATGTTTTTAGCTTTTGTTATCTTCTCTTGAGACACTACACACCTGTCTGGTTCAGTGAGTTAAAAGTTAACTGTAAATGAAGTCAGAATTACTGTTGTGTTGCACTGTTAGTTCTTTGGCAGGAGAAGAAACAAGCACAGCAGATACTGTAAGAGCAGAGGAAAGGAGAAAAACCAGCCTGAGTGAGGAGGGGTTGGGGATGAGGGGAGTGAAGTCAAATCTCTGCTGACTTGTTAGTCACATGGCAGCATGTTCTCGGATGAAGAACGTGTTCTCTGGTCCATGTTCTGAGGAAAATGATTACATGTGGGAGTCGTGTGTCTTTGTGTGTATGGTATGAATCTCTATGTCTGTATGTGTTTCTGAGCATGCTCAAGTCTCTGAACACATGGATGTGTCTAAATCTATATTGTATGAATCTGGGTGATGTATATCCATATTTAACACAATGTAATGTTATTTTTACTTCATGTTTCTGTGCTTATTACACAAACAAGTGCTCTGATTTTATTTTACCTTCAGAATATAAACCTATGTAGTCCTGTTTTATTATCAGAATATGCCCATAGGATGTCACTCAAATGCTTCATCTACCATCTGCATAACACATTCTTTAAACAAGTATTTCCTATAACAAACTACATCATTAAATAAATACGATATAAACTTTGAAACTTGGTAAATATCTGAGGAAGTCCAATGGTAAAGTTACCATTTGAAAGTCAAGGGCAAAAATCTGAACAAAGTTCTAATAAAATTCAAGCTATTGCCGGTAACTCTAAGACATTTTTTAACAGATGGACCAGGGTGTCACGCATAAATGAAATGAGCATAAATGGCCTCACAGAGTTGGTAATATAAGATCATGGAATCGATCATTTACTTAAGGTCCCTGCAAAGTGATTAAAAAAATCTTTATTTCAGGTTTACTGCATGACAGGCCACTATGCTATGAATCAACAAGCCAAATTTCAACCACGAAGAACATCTGTAAATAAAAAAAAATTAAGTTCCAAAATCATGAAAATGAGGCTGCTCTAGTATGGTGTGGGCGTGTCAGTTGAATGAGCTGAAGCCACACCCACTCACAAGAATCAGATCAAAACGCAGCTGCCTGGCTCTGTGCCAGAGCAGAGAGACTGAAGTTGGGGATTAGATTAGCTGTTTTCCATTAAAAATTTCCCTGTTATGATACTTTCAATGACATGTAGGCCACCATAGATTTAGGAAACTGAATAGTGACCTAATTATGCTAAAATTTAGCTAGTTTTTAACTTTCAGTGAAGGCAGTGGCATCAGCTAACAACAGACTGTACTGACATGAACTGCTCTGTGATTTTATATCATTGTAGTGTCAGGAGGGCGGGGTAATGACAGACGAGACCAATGATGTCATGGGCTCATATATTTGCCCTGCTCTAATAAAACCTAGCCAGGAAAAAGGGGAACAATTTTGTAATGGTCTAAATCCATAATTCAGTGACATATACATCTCACTGTTTTCAGATGTTTACAACAACCTTATTCCAATACATCTAGTGTTAACCTGACACACCAGATAGATTTGTTTACACATCCATCTGGAAAACCTTCAATATACAGTGTCTGGGAAAGGGCAAAGCCTTTGAAAAAAAACTCGGAGGGTGACTGTATGAACGTTCTGCCTGTCACATCATTACGGGCCAAACAGAGCAACAAAACACGTGATGTCATCGCCGCTACCGAGGTGTGCGTGCGAGCTACCAAGGAATAAACTCCATATAGAACTGCATAACGTGAACCATAGCAACTGTAGACATGTCAGTACATGACTTTTGCCATTTTTGAAAAGAAAACTACTCACTGCTGTTCTTTCTTCTTCTTTTAACAAAGAAATGTCATCAAGGTCTGATAAAACTGGTGCTTTAGCAGCATCCCCGCTAATGTTTTCTGCCATAATTGCACTGGCCACTTGTTGCTGCTTACTTATGCCATGACTCCGCTGCACCCGAAAGTACTGCCCCTCGTCGCTGATTGGTCCTGTCACTTTCTAACCAGGCCCAAATGGTTCAGATAGAAGCTTTGCAAGATGGATTCGCCAGGTGTAGAGAAACAGGTGTATCCATCTGCTTTGCAAAGTTAATCTAGCATGTTAAGACACAAAATTTGGATTTCACTTTACAGGGACTGTATGTTGAGTAAAATTGTTTAAGATAAGAGATGCTAGCTTAGTGTCTTAGCATCTCTCCAGCTCATAACTCTGCGGTTGTGTCAAATGTATTCATTTCTTTTATTATCTTATTGCAGCTAGCAAACAGCTATTCCATTCTTAGCTATTATTCAGATGCCATTCAGCAAACTTTTGGTGTTAGTATCACAATAAAATCAGGTGTCATTAAAATAGAATTTTATATATATGTATGTATGTATGTATGTATGTGTGTATATATATATATATATATATATATATATATATATATATAATCTGAATTACAATTTCAATTTTTTTAACAATTTAACTTATGTACTGGTAAAATCAGTAAATGTTCTTATACATGATGCTCAAATAAGAGCAAATTTAAAGTTAAGTGAGCACCCAGCTCAAAGCTAACTCTGCCCACTTCAGTAATTCCAAAAATGCACAGAAAGTGAGCAGTTTGGTACTGAGAGGAGGGAGGGGGAAAGGACGGGGTTTTCTAGATGAGGTGGCGGTGACAGTGACATCCCCTTGCCAGGGAGTGACACAGAGTCCTGCGGCACTGCTGCCCCAGAGCGATCTTTTGAGGTGGAGGGTTTCTTTCCCTCCAGAGTCCCCTGAAGCAGGCTGTAGTGTGCTGGTGGACCGTGGTGGTCCTGAGCACTACCTGTTTGGGCTGTTGGCTCCAGCAGCGGCGTTACCAAAGCCAGAGCTCTCAGCGCTGAGGTAATGCAGGTGCAGGAGAAGATGGGAGTGGTCTCTGAATGGTAAAGATGGATAGAGGCGGTAACGTTCTATCTTTTATATAAAAGGTAGAAAGTTACCGTAGAAACGTCCTACCTTCATTTACCAATGGTAGGATTCTAGAGGTAAAATATTTCTACAATATTTCACCTCTGTATAGCACATCTTGCATATGGTCCAGCTCCTCACTGTCATCATAGCTTTTAATTCCCAAATTCAGCAAGACATCTTTTTATAAGTTTGGTTGATCCTTCAGAGGAGCAGAGCTGCCAGTTTCCACCATGTTGGTTTTCAGGAGGAGATGTGCACAAGTCCGTCATTACAAGTCCAAGTCAAGTCTCAAGTCTCTGAAGGCAAGTGAAAGTGAAGTCTCTGGTTTTAAATCAATAATAATAGAAATTACTAAATTAAATATAAGCTACTGTTACATAGTTTGAGAACATCTTTAATATATAATTAAAGTGGGGCCTAAATAATGTTTACAATTAGTAGTAGAAGTAGTTATGGTTATTTCTTCACTAAAATAGATTCTAACTTGAAATTTTCAGCTACAGTTCATGCAGTTTGGTTGTGCAAGATTTAATAAACGGTCACTTCCTGTCTCCCAATCAGACACTGGTGCCTGTTGGTATCATGTAGGACATGCGTGCTATACAATTACACATATTTGTTTTTAATAAGATGGCAGAACTCTCAACATTAAAGAAACATGTATCACGTTACGGATAAAACTTTATAGAACAACTATAGCAGGTGCTGATTTAGTCTACCTTCTCTAAATAATTAGAGTTCCTCCACTGTCTGTGTGCTCTGTCATTCTTCTCACAGTAAACTGACAGGCTGTGTGTAATACGTGGAGGAAAAAGAAGCTGTATAGTGAAGGAGAACATAAAGTAAATACAGTTTACTGTATGTAACATCGTACACAGGGTTTTTACTAAATATCCAGGGTTTGTGACAGCATTTCTCTTGAATGAAGCACTCCAAGCGATTACCTGTATTGCATATTTACAAATCAGAGAATCTATTTTTCTCTACCCAGTCCTACTCAGTGGCCTTTTTATACTGTTTTATGAGATCAGTAAGCTCCAACTCATTCAAGACAATTAACACTTTCAGTAGACTCTCATCGTAAATCAAGACTGACAGCAGTTAAATTAGGATGGACAAGGAGAATGTTGAACAGAATGACTGAGGGGGTGGTGGAGGAAGAGGTAACAAAAGAAAAGTTATTTAACAACTATCTTGCTGAGACACCTAACCCACACAACATGAAGACACACACGCTCTCAAACGCACTGTTCTAAGTGCTGTGATAATCTGTAATTCCGTCTCATCAGCACAATATCAAACTGCCTTCAACATCAAGCTAAATAATACATCACTCTCTTTCTCACTCTGCTCCACACACAGACACATGCACACATACACTCTAGCATAGTATGTGCTGGTGTATGAATTAGTTATGGCCTGACAGTCTTCAGAGGAAGGGGGAAAAATGTTCAAGTCCAACAATCACATCAAAGTGTATCCTTTGGAGCAGACAGACTAAAAAGAATAGTCATACTACTGTATCTTTGCCCGTTCAAATGCACAATTCCTTTCTATAGAGTAGTCAAAGAATGAAACTATCCATGAATACCTGTAGCATTATGTGTATATATATATTTCTAACCTCCATGTCACTGTTCCTTCTTGGATCCCACAGTACAATATTTAAATTCATCCCGTTGCTCATAGTTTCTTTCAAATTCCAATGAGGTGAAGCAGGTGAACAGGGCCATCCGGACGTCCTCCACGTACTCCTGGGCACCTAAGGCAACAATCCTGAGGCCTTTACAGACCAGAGGTTTATTAAAAGCCCTCAAGCATCTTCTAGGTTTGCCCCAGGGACTCATGGTTTTATGTACCTGTATAACCCTGCTGCAAGACATCCAGGAGGCTTTCTTGTCATATTCCCATATGATGTCAGGTAATATCAATGAAGGAGCCCTGAGCTCCTTCTAGATTTCTTAGTAAAGCCAGGTATACACTGTGCAATTTCAAGCTGACCACACGACAGTTGTGGCAGAATGTCATCTCAAACTGTACGACTGTATCACATGAACATCGCGCACGAGTTGTGTGCTCACACTGTACAATCCGAAGTCGGGACAGACTGTGACAGAAACCCACGGAGTTTCCTTTTTAAAAGGACTCACACACTCAGGGTGAATTGTCTCCAGTCATTTTCCCTCTAACTCTCCAGCTGTCGTCCCCCCCACTATCTCTCTCTGTCCCACACACACAAACAGCATCAACTCTGTGTCAGCTGCAGATCCGCAAATAGGAATATTTCCTGCTCGTTTATTTCCTTTATCATAGCAGGGTGCAGCAGAAAGTCATTCCAGCTGCTGTCATGGTAATTTAGGATGTTGTCTGACCATTTAGAAAGGAAAATAATCCCCCAAAGTTGTTTATTCTGCTCGCTTTTCTGCTCTCACTGTGAAGTGTCTGGAGTCGTACGACCAAAATATCAAACATGCCAGAAATCCTCCTGACCAGTCAGGAGCAGGTCATAGGGTCGTAGTCGGGCTGTGGTCGGCCAGCATACCCTATACACAGCATGACAAACGACATCCAATCCGACTGAAAGTTGGCCCAACTTCAAAGTGAGTCATGCGATTCTAAATTCGTGGCTGAATTGCAGGAAAATCACACAGTGTACACCCAGCTTAAAGGAAGCCAAGCTTGGTTGTGACCTCTAGTCTCAGACTTGATGATCATGATCAAAGGAGAGGCGGTGTGTCCATATATTGGTAAAGTCACAAATTGACTGTGATACCCTCTTAATAACAGTGTAGTTTAACACCTGCCTCTCATTTTATGTTACTCAATTCTGGTACAGGACAAACTTAACTAGGGCGATGTAGCTATAAAGTGTAAAGCCTTGTTAGATAAAACTGTATTGTAGGCCTGAAGTTAACTAAAGATAAACTAGGTGAACTTAAATTACACCAAAGCACTAGCCAATCAGTGGTCGCTGACAACAAAAAAAGTGTCCTTTATTTTGAGACGGTGTCAGAATTAACCCAACACATTGTTCCAGCTAAATTAATCATTTTTTAACCTCATGATGAAAACTGACATAACTGACTCAGAGACTCAGTGGCACATGGCTGAATATATATATATATATATATTTGATTTTGGTGATCACAGCACAAAAACTGTGAGGAATTTTGTACAAAATAACTTTAGATAAATGTTTTTGTCCTAATTTATGATGATAACTACAAATAGAATCCACTCATTTTAGCTAGCACTGTGTAATTCACAAGTATACACCAGTTAGCATGCAGCATATATTTACTGAACTGAAGTGAAGAAAAGTGTGCAAGTCAGGATGAAAGAACAACTTTTAAGGACCAGAAGACATCACTATCTCTCTCCTCTGCTCTCTATCTGTATGTGACAGACATTAACATGTATATTTTAATGAAATGATGAAGGATGTAACAAAACGTATTTGTCAACAGGTGAAAAAACAAACTGCCAGAGGGAGTACATGCTGTGGCAAAGGGCAGAACAGTGCTACTTTAATAAACTCAAATCCTGGATCTTTTTGTTGAGTTCAAATAGGGCTGGGTGATATGGCCTAAAGTCAATATTGCAATATATTTTGGCTATATCGCAATACACAATATAGATTGTGATATTTTGAAATCTCTAAATTGCCAGACATCTTCCCATTTAAACCCAAACCACTGCCAAATGCCAGATCCAGTGTTTCTTGTTGTCCATCTCTTAGCATGGCTAATTCGCAACTCACTCGCCTTGGTGGTCTGTTTACTTTCCTCACTCTCCCATGCTTCTCTCCCTCCTTTGCTGATACAAAAACGCCCATGCACGGAGGAGAGTTTTCTGGATGGGTGAGGGGTTAAGCTGTTAGAGAGAGGCGTTCAGAGACAACGGGAAAAGCAAAACATCTGAGGGAACTGCATGCTGAAGGCCCAAAACTTCCACGTAGTCTATACCCAATGTTAATGATATAGTAATTTTACACATCCTGGCAAAAGCCAAGATCATCTAGCTTGCTCAATTTATTGCCCACCCCTAAGTTGAAGATATGTTGTTTCTAAGTTATTTATAGGTTGACCACTTTCAAACAATCAGAAACAGCTGTGCTTGTGTCTTATTTTCTCTGCTGCGTAGTCCTGATTTTGGTCGGATGAGAGTTCATCGAACAATCAACCAACTGGAAGGTGTCAACCCTGCTGTATTCAGGATTAAAACACTAAGTCATTGAAAATATTATTAAATATTATTAACAAGTAGGATTTCTGCCTGGATACATTATGTGTAATCTCAACCAGCCTATTGACTCCACACAAGAAACATGAATGAGATCTCATTGTCATTAAAGAAGATTCAACTAGCTTTTAAGGTGGATGTGACAACAGACTTGACTCTGAGTTACTGCTGCTTGTCTTACTGAAGTCAGTAATTCTGAAACTCTTGCAACAATTCCAACATCTTATTAGTGAAGATACTGAAGGATGCTAGTAAATTGAAGTAAAAAGATTAAAAACAAAAAACAAACAAAAAAAACCCCCAAAAAACAAAAAACATATTGTGTTTTATATTTGCTATATTTTTTACATGAAGAGAACATAAGAGGGACAGACAGGGACACACATGCATAGACAATGACAGTTAGTCACCTATGATTTATGACAGAATTTTTTAAGTGATTCTAAAAAAATACTTGAATGGCAATAACTAGCAGGTATTTTTCATGTTCTTTTCTAAAAATGTACAATGACACTGCCAAAGTATTACCTGCGTAAATCTAAAATCTGAAATGGCTCCAGTGAAAGATTAGGCAGACGGATTACACGGACTAACTGTGACTTGCCAAAAACTGGGTGGATCATGCTTCTGAGGAAATCTCCTGCTGCCTGGTTGCATTTACAGCCTTGCTATGAGTCATGGACAGTATGATACAATAAATATAAGAGCAGATCTTCAGCATTATGTTGCATGTTTGCTGCTTACAAATGTGGTTATGGTTCCCTGTCCTTCTGCACCCGCCCTCACCCCACACACACGAACACACACTTGCACAAAGAAAGTTAAACAGCTGAATGAATCAGCAGCAGGGGCTCTTCAGATAAGTTCCTTGGATGTTATTACAGAGAGAACTCTTTTCATGTCTCTCACGCACATGTACACACACAGCTGAGATGCACAATCACACACAATGAACATGAGCTAAGTAGCAAGAAGAAATTCATGCCAGTTTGTATATCTGGGACAACTGCTTTGACACGCAAACAACACACATACACAAGGTATTGAGAACAGAAGTGAATGCACACAAAAACTCAGATAGAGCATGTGTGCAGTCTTTAATCAAAGCACTTTTCAATCAGATATATTGTCATTATAAGGGTGCACTAGACGCACGAAACAAGATGAACACCCACAAACCATTCAGCCTACATACAGACAACACAAAGGCTTAATGATACAAAAAGACACACAGAGCATTTGCTAAGCAGTGTATCATTTTAGAAAGCGACCAGCTTGAACTAACAATGTGTGTTGGAACATTAGTGTTTGTGTCTGTGCTTGAAAGTAAACAAGCTGTCATCTGAAAGTTAGTGATTAGGTTTGCACACAAACATTAAAATCATGTCAAATATTACATCAGCTAAAGTCCTTTCAACCGGTCTGCTTGACAGTCGAAATGTTGAAATGTTATGGCAGGTGTTGCTTATCATGTTAACAATGTCTGTATTATCTACATGTATCCTGGTGTTATTACAGTGGGACTGGGTAATACAATAATAACTGTGTCTGAAATCACACCCTACTTATTGTGCACTGTTTAACTTTTTAGCTCTCACTGCTCTATAACGGCTTTACTGCTATTCTGTTCTGTTCAAAATATGCTTTAATGGCATGAATGGTTAAAACCTTTGTTGCCAAAGCAGAGTACATAAACAAAACAAAACAAATAATAATAATGACAATCACAATAACACAATTGATAATAATAAAATATTTACAAAAAAAACCCACAAAGTTATTGATTATTGGTTACTGACTATTATAAAACTTATTACTATCTCTAATCTGGTGACATTCTGCAACAAAACGTGCAGCTAGGTGTATATGTTTAGGTTCTTCTGTAAGACACAGTCTCATTATTTCTTCATGTGATCCGGCTGCTGTAACTTGGCTCAAAAAGTTCTTTCTTACAGCTTCATACAGTGGGCAGATGAGGAGAAAGTGGGTTTCATCTTCAGTTTTTCCCAAATCACAATGTTTACAAATCTTTGGTCTCTAGGTTTCCAGTCTTTATGACAACCTCTTTCAATTTCTAATTTATGGTCGCTGAGTCTGTACATTGTTAAAATTTTCCTTTGTTTGAGGTTTCTCACATGTATAAGATAATCAGCTAAAGAGTACTCTCTTCTTGGTAGACAATAACTTTATAATTTATTGTATGATTTTATTTCATTTTCCCAATACTATTAAGAACTGGATATCACTAAAGTTCCTCCATCTTAAACACAAAAAATCTGAAATACTTCTGATTGAACCTGATCACTTCATCTCCTCAGCTGAACAGTTTATTAGCCCATATCAATCCATATCCATTTCTTGACCTCCTTGCTACACATACCACACCATCTCCACCTAGATCATCTAATCTCGGTCTTCTTTCCATACCATCCTCTAACTGTAGAACCAAATGTGATTGTGCTTTTGCCGCTCTGGCTCCCACCTTCTGTGGTGAAATTCAACAGTCCAGCAGATCTGCAGAGTCCTTAACCTGACACACCAGATGGACTTGTTTCACACACCCATCTGGAAAACCTTCAACACTGAGTGTCTGAGGTAGGGCAGAGGCTTTGAAAAAAAACTCAGAGTGTGATTGGGTGAACATTCTGTCTGTCACATCTTTACGGGCCAATCAACAACAAAACACGTGACACAGCCGCGACCGAGATGCACATGCGCAGCAACTGAGGGAATAACGCAAACCATGGCGACTATAGACATGTCAGTACACGACTTTTGTCGTTTTTGAAAAGAAAACAACTCGCTGCTGTTCTTTGTTCTTCTTTAAATGAAGAAATGTCGTCAAAACTGGTGCAGCATCCCAACTAATGTCTTCTGCCATATTTGTACCGGCCTCTTGTTGCTGCTTGCTTACATCACGACTCTGCCATGCCTGAAAGTACTGTCCCTCATCACTGATTGGTCCTGTCACTTTCTAACTGGGCCCAAACGGTTTGGATAGGAGCTTTGCAAGATGGATTTGTCAGTGAGAAACAAGGAAACAGGTGTATCCATCTGCTTTGCAAGGTTACAAAGTTGTCGTAACGATTCAAAAAACATTTGAAAACTAACTTGTATAGACAAGGCTAGTTGTAACTCGCATTTCTTTTGGGTTTAGCATGTTTCTGCATTGTGCTTGAATCTTCATTTGTTCTGTTTGATACTGGGATTTACTTCTATAATTTTTCACTAATTTGATTGTTTTCCTGTTTTTATTTCTCTTCAAAGCTTTTAAAAGTGCTATAGAAATTTTTAGCAATCTTAAAAAACATCTGAGTCAGACCACTATTATAATGTGTTCAGAAATAAAAAGTTACTCATCCAGCTTTGGTATCTAAATTGACAACATGTGAACCCCTAAATCAGTGATCATAAACTGGCAGCCATATCAGGTCCCCCATAGCTTCCCATCCGGCCACCAAAAGATTACTAAATTCAGAAAATGTGCAGAGGGTAAAAGATTTTGTGGGTTTTAGGGCCTCAATCTTTAAATCTCCACAACTATAAAACAAACCACCAAAAGTTCAACATTCCAGATATCTTTAGCAAGAATGACTTCGCATTTGATCCACGTTACAGAAATCCACTTGTTGTTTGCCATTATTAGGAAATAAATGCATGATAAATATTCTCCGCAAACAAGACCTGATTAAATCCAAAGTTTCAAGTTTTAAAGATTTAAAGTGTCAGTTTTCCACTCAAGATTAATTTCTTTCCTGCCTGAGAATCAAAACAAAAGGCCTGTTTCCTGCAAGTGTATTTAGCCAATCATGACACTGCATATTAGCACCAAACCCAGTAGTAGACAACATGATATGTCACCCAAATGGGTGGCTGCAGTATGTGCAGTAGGAAAACATTTCAATGTTACTGCCCTAAAAATTACAAACACTGAAAAATGGAAATACAGTAATATTTTAATTAGAGCAAAATGTTTAGTTTTTTTTTAAAGTCCGGCCCCGGCATCATCTGTCAAGAATAAAGCTGGCCCTTGTACAAATGAAGTTGATATACCCTGCCCTAGATAATGTCACATTGAAGGTTTTCTACATAATAATGACGCATTAAAAAGTTGACATCATCCATAAACATGATGACTAAGTAAGTCAGACCATACAGTCATCTGGCCAGTTTGTTTATTAATCTAAAAGAATTGTCCCATTTAGCAGGATTAACAAAACTGTGCACTTGTTTTGCTGGTTTGCTCGGTGTTGTGTATGTTTGTCCGGCAGACACTTTTATGCTCTTCTGTTTTATTCTCCGTGACTAACTGCCTCATTGAGAACATCAAAGATTTTCTAATCTAAATCTAATCTGAATATTAAATGCACAAAGGACATGGTGCTGGTACTAGTGCATTCTAATTTTAACCATCACTCCAACCACTCCTATCTCTTCTTTCATCTGTGCAAATGATATGCTGTTTACTCAGGCCCTGAAGGAAGAGGGCAAAAGGGGGATGCATTAGCTACCCCTCGCATGGGCCAAGGCCCTCCAGAAGCAAAGCAAATGTTTTGTCTTTGATAATTCATTCAAGATCATTGAGGGAAAACAAATACAACAATTGTTATTTATATTATCAAGTTTTTTTTTAACTAATGATCCTGTTTTTTGCCTGAAACATTTTTTCAAAGAGAAAAAGTTAGTCTCTTTAAACTCAGTTTAAAAACTAAAAACTACAAGTAGGCCAAATCTTTTTGCAAAATCCTTTTCCTTTAGTATAAAAAGTGATACTTTTGTAAACTATGCCTAATTAATATTTATCATCACAATACAATCCACACTGTCACAACAATTATCTTTCCTTCTACCCTTATTCGTATATAACAGAGAGACTTTGATTTGCTAAGTTTTAGTATGCTCAGACTCTCTGTTGTTCTCTGGATTCAGTCATTTTGACAGCCTCCATACTGAAAAGGAATGAACTTGCCACCCTTAAGGGAATTCTTTTCTCTGCTCTGTGTAAAGAAGTCAAACACATGGCAGTTCTCCTTGAAAATTTCTGAAGCCTTAAGGAATCTCAATGGTCGTAGACTGAAGAGAGCATTGGTCTACAGAGCTGCTACAGAGGAGACTGCCAAATGTAGTTTCATTTCATGTTTTAACAATGCAATGACAATAAACGACCATCTATCTATCTATCTATCTATCTATCTATCTATCTATCTATCTATCTATCTATCTATCTCAGAAATGGCATAAGGAAGAACTGATTAGATTTTGGGAGTGATCCGGATCACCATCTGGATACAAGAATTTTTTAAAGGATTCTTTACTATTGGGAGATAGGGCTAATGGCAGAGGTCTGTGCTCTCCAAGTGCTTTTCTAGTTTAGATGTAAAACAAGTAAAATACTCAAAAGGTTTAGTGAAAAAGCAGTTGGATGATGTAAAAAACAATTTCCATTGCAAATGTTCCTATTCATAAGACAAAATAAGTACATTCATATTCATCCACTGGCTCTGGACCTACTTATATACTAGAAATTGAATCTATTAAAGAGTGCACGCTCTGCTTAGACCAATGGTGAGTGAACTTGCCTACTGGAAACATTTTCAAAATGCTGTGCTGTGCAGCTCTGCAAAGTAAACCTACATTTTTATCAATCTTTTTATCTGCAGTGACCTAGATGCCAAAGTTTTATAGCACTACTTATAAACTCTAATTAAATTCTACTTATTTGTAGACATTAGTGTGAGTGGGAGTTTGAGTAGGATGGACAAGAATTATGGAGTTTTGGTGTACACAGGGGACTACACTGACTCAGAGCCGCTAACAAGTAACGAGTAAAAAGTACATGTCTTTTGAGGTTTTCACTAATTTGATTCTCCTAAGTCAAAGGCTCTACTGAAAATGCAACTGTAGTTTTATTTATTTATTTATTTATTTAACCTTTATTTAACCAGGTTGGCCCTGTTGAGGGTAAAAACCTCTTTTTCACGGGAGACCTGACCAAGACATGCAGCAGCAAAAACACAAACTTATAGATGTAAATACAAAGAGAGACAAAGTACAATTTACAAAGCACAACATTTTGGATTTAAACCATCTATGAGTCATACCTGGAAATCAATTGTTTAAACAGCCGAGCTAAAACACCAACATCCTAGAGAGTCTGCTTCCATGTCTTTCGTTTTAGATTTAAACACATTTAAGGACACCAGTTGCCACAGACCAGATTCTAACCCGGGCCGCCTGTGTACATGGTGCGCGCCCCAACCACTCGACTACCGGTGTGCCCCGATTCCAGCGTATTTTTTTTTTTTAAGTTTTAGCATCCCGAAAAGTTTGATAAGACTTATATTTATTATGAATTGAGTATTCGATTAATCATCAGAAGAAGCGATAGAAAACTCGACTACAAAAAGAATCTATTACTTCAGCCCTACTCTAAATTGGCTGTAGGTGTAAGAGTGCCTGGTTGTTTGTCTCTGAATGTCAGCCCTAAGATTGACTGGCAACCAGTCCAGGGTGTACCCCGCCTCTCCCCCAATGACAGCTGGGATAGACTCCAGTTCCACAGCCCCAACTAGGATAAGTGCTGTAGAAAATGGATGGATGGATGTTTTATAAAGGATTTGTGATTTCATGCTAAATTCTGTTGTTTTCCACCTCAAAAGAATATTTTTTCTTCGTTAATGGCCCCGTAGTAGCTCTGTGACTCACTGACCAACTAGCGACCACTAGTTTGTGCCACAGGATGGGGCGTTATGTTGATAAGGATTTTAATTGATTGATTGATATCTTTTTCCAAACAAGTAAAAAAGAGACATAAAACACAAAACAACATTAAGCCAATTAAAGAATAGAAATAGAACAAGAGAGGAGATAAGAGACAATAACTTCCATCTGCAAACATTTAGGCATCTGAATTTACATGAGCGAACAAGAGTAGGAAGAAGTATAAACTTAAATGATGATAAACTATCAAGAGTCCATGCACTGTGTTGTATTTTCAAGTTGACCAGATGTTCTGCATGTTTAACTGTTTGGATCATATGCTGTATGAGGACTAACATGGTTTGGCAGCGAGTGGCGCTGAAAATAGACCTGGCAGGCACTCACAGCCACAGACAGACTGGAGGGTGAGCAGTGGAACTGCAAAGATTGACTGGTAAGGGAGGGATTTGCTCTGCTGTGCAATTTCTGAGTAGATCACAGCACAGGCGGAGTATGTGGAAATTGGAGAAAGGCTGTTGAAAGCTGACTTATAGAGGGTCGGAAACCTCCTTTGTGCTTAATCCATATAAAATTTTGACAGAATCATGGCACAGATATTTCTTTGAAAGGGGTACTTAAAGTAAAGTAAGAAAAGACAGATTATGTTCTCTAAAAGGCTCGCATTGCTTTCTGCAGGTAAAATAGGTCAACCAATTTTTATCAGAGGCTGTACCAGTTAAAAACATGGGCCATCCTTTCTGTCAGTGCTTCACAGTCTTTTTGGTTGTTACACACGTTGTACATTTCTTAAACTATAGTTGTCACAACAAAATCCAAACTTTTAAACTTCATTACCTTCATAGTTGAGTTTGAAGCCATGTGCAGAGACAGCAAAGTCACTGGTCAACCTCAAAGAGAAGACATTCCCTGTACTGGTGACAGGGGCAGGGACCTGGAAGCCTGTTAGCCTGTACAAACAGAAAGAAGAATATGTTAACATCATCAACACATTACAAGACTCATTTAGCATTCAGGAAGTACACAACAGCCTGTTTTGTTTATAAATAACATAAAGGTCTATTTGGCTTGTTAACCAATGTCGGTAAAGACAATAGAATACAATTTTTTGAACAGGTTTATTTATCAGTTAAACCAAGTGCTGGCAGAAGCCTGAAGATCCTTCTGAAAATTCAATAAGTTCAGTTGTATCTTTCAGATCATAAGGCATGAGCTTTTAATACATACTTTGTTTAGTGAAGCTTTGTACAAAGACTTTGCTGTCTTTACACAAAATGCCTCAAACTACAGCTGCTATATTCCATGTGAGGCAAACAGAATGACTTGCTGTGTTTTCTCTTACTATTTTTACACTCCCTGATTACACCCCCATCTCTGAGGTTTCCTCTCACCATTACCGCTGCCTGGCGAAGGGCCTCTGAGGCAGAACACAAACAGCTTCCCATTATTTGAAAACATAAAGAAGGGCTGCACTAAAACACACTTCTCAATGGGGGCTTTTAAATAAATCAGGCCACCAGATCAAAGCATGGCCATGAGCATGGCGAGCAGCTAACCAGTAATACTCAAATGGGTTTGTGTGCAGACAGGTGAACAATAAAACAGAAGTCAAGTAGGCAGGCAGGGTGCCTTTAATCTGTATAACACATGTTTGAGTGTGTGTCTTCCAAACAAAAGATACCATACACATGTACAGATGTTTTCTCAGCTTGTAGGCTCTGTTAATAAAATAGACAAAGGAGAGGAGGAGTGGAGAAGGGCTGTTGTTTTTTTCAAACATGACAAAATGCCAAACCTTCTTCCTGCGACTGTGACATTTTCTGTTGTCCTGGAGCTACTCTGTACTTCTCTTCCCTTTATACTCCTTACTTCCATCTCCCCATCCTCCTCCTCTACTTCTGTCCTTTATTCACCTGTACCATCGTTTCCTCTGGCATAAAGTCACACAACTTCATCTTTATTTTTCCCTTCTTTGCTTTCTCACACTTCCTTCCCATTTTCTGCTCCTCTCTCTGTGGCATTTATCCGCCTCAGTCTCCTTCCTGCTCTTTGGTTCGTCTCATCTCTGTGCCTTTACCTGTTCCTGGCATTCATACAGTAACCTTTTTTTCCTACTTCCCTACCACACTTTCTTCTGGGACTTTCTTTCCTCTTTATCTCAGTCCCCTAATTTGTACTCTCTCTGATTCTTTCAGCCTTGTTCCTCCACTTTCCTTTAAAAACACTTTCACTTTTAACACTTCTCACTGGCTTCTATCGAAATCCCTACCTAGCCCAGTCAGAGTGCAATTTGCTTTGGGTTGAAAAAAGTTACCAAAGAGAGTTGGTAATTGGCATAAAAATATAATCACTACTAGAAATGTCAGACCAGTTTATCTCTTGGAGTTGACTTTTTCCTGTCAGGATAAGTTTTAGTATTTTTAATGACAAACAAATCCCAAGGTCTTATCCAGTACAAAAGGTAGAAAAAGTCATTGATCACTGTCAATACTTTCTTCATCATTAAAGGCTAACAGGAGACCAATTTCGTCACTTCCATGCTCCCTGGTTTCATTTGTTTCTTCTCTTTTATAGAACAAATCAAGAACAAAGCTTTTTAACTTCATATAAAAATACAGGGTCCATAGCTTATATTGCTATCAAAATTCTGATGAAGCTATTCATTAGGTAGTTTGTTCTGGTTAAATCAGCACTCATTCCTAACAAATGTGAGTACCCTATTATGTTTTTTCTCCCCACTCATTGACCTTTCTCCCTTATGTTTTAAAATACAAAGTGGGCAGTTGAGGAGAGGTATTTAATATTCTACTAGCAAGGTTATAATAGTTTTGGATTTTTCTTTAGTTTCTGTTTTTTATTTTGTCTTCACTTTCTGTGTTTGATTTCAGTTTAGTATTTATTTGTTTTTACTGCTGGTTTGTTAGTTTAGTTTTTATTTTGCAAAAGTCATCCGTTTTAGTTTAGTTTTTATTAGTTGTAGTGTTAGTTTTAGTTTTTTATGGATAGATGCCAGGGTTACTTTTTACTTATCATTTATTTACTTAATGATGATGTTTGAATACAACTCCAGCCATAAAACTACCACTGTGTGAAGTCTTAACTAATCAGATCAAGCAATTTTACACTCCCCAGACTTGGGTGTCGGTGCCAGTCAGTATGTTTGTGTCAAAGACTAAAACTAAGGATATTTTGTCTCCATTTTAATTTTATTTTAGTTAGTTTTGTAAGCGCACTATACAGATTTAGTTTTGGTTTTTTTTGTTAAAGCTTAGTTTTTATTTAGTTTCAGTTAACTAAATTGATTTTTGAATTTTAGTTTCAGTTTTAGTTATTTAGTTAGTTTTAGTTGACTATTACAACCTTGTCTACTTGTGACATTTTTAATTTATAAAATTCTCAAACAGCTGCCTAAAACCCACCCTCTCCCTGGCTTCTATCTACCTGTCCCCTCAACTCTGCTGCAGTCTTTCCCTTTTACCTTGCTTTTATCTGTGGGCCAATTTTGCAACTCTTGTCTCATCTTTTCATCTTCCATCCTCCTCTTTACTTCTTTCCCCCCACTCACCTCCCCTTTTTCATATTGCATTCACTATCCACCCTTTCCTGACCCCTTTTCTTATCTTTCTGTTTCTCCATATTCTCTTTTTTTGTTTGTCATCACTAGTCCATCCTTCTGGTTTTTCTCTGATTGCAAATTGAATTTATTCTGTCCCATAGGTGCATCTTTTCAAAATGATGCTGTTAAACCACTTCTCTTTGCAAAGCTGTGCTTCAACCCTTCTTATGCCTCAATCTCTTAAAAAGAGTATGCCATTGTTATGACTGTCCTTCTTCCCTATTGGTCCATCCTGTCATCTATGCATCCAATGCTCATTTCCTAACTTTTCTATTTCTTCATTCACTCATCTAGTCCAGTACTACAAAGAACACAAAGAACAAACGGCAGCTACTTTCTTAAAAGCCTCCAACCATCTCTTTAATCTCTCCCTTTGTTCCCAATCTTTATCTTATCTGTAGTTCTCAGTTTCTGCTTCCTCACTATTTTTGGTTATTCTCCTCCATCATCATTATTCCTTTATTACAACCTTCTCTTTTTCTTTATCCTTTCGCCTTATATTTGCATCCTTTTTGCATTTTTCATGTTCATTGATGCAGGTTCTGCCAATGAGTGTGCAGCTTGGCGTATCTTTGCCAACAAGATTTGTTGTTCCAAAAACCATTTCAGAGAAAATAGAAAGAAAAAAAGCATTGAGTGTATTTTTGGTATTACAAGGAGCAGCTTGATAAAAGCAGCCAGCACAGACACAGCAAATACTGTGATATGTAAATAAAGCTTGAATCACTCCCTTTCTCTTTCATTTCTTCTTATTTGTAATGCTTCACACCTGCAAAAACAAACTTTCAACACACATGCAGATGCTTACACACACTCTTTCCTGTAAGAAAATGTAACTCTAGATTTATGTGCTTTAAGATTTATGAGGTAAAACCAGAATTATTTTAGAGAAAGTGAAAGGCAGATGGAGCAGTGGGTGTCTGATGTTAAAGGTCTATTGTAGTGGGAGTGTGTGTGCTTGTGTACTTGTATATGATGTATAGAGTGAAATCGCATTAGCCAGTGAATAAAGAACTAGCTAATATCAACAGAGCTCTCCCCATCTCTATCTCACACACACATGGACATAACGACTCACTATTCTCTTCATTTTCTCCCAAAAAGCAACCATGCAGCCTGGCTAATGGTCATATTATTGCCAACAGGCAAAAGAGATTTTTCATTTTTATTACAGCTATAAACTATAGACTAACTGAGTTGAAGATAAGAACTGTACAAAAAAAGAAAATAAAGGAGGATGGATGGAACGAGACACATTAATCACAGTTTTGTGTTGTGTTGTAAACAACTTTTCAGATTAAATCAGATCTGATCCGAACTGCACCATGAAATCATATTCTGTCAAAGTGTCTGATGCTTGAACACAGACATTTGAACAATTTGGTCTAGATTGGAAATGGGTATCATTCTAATTATTTTATATAACAAGTATTTCAAATATGAATGTTTGCCTAACAATACCTCGAGCATGTTTAAGATCTCAACAGTGAACCATCAACTGTGACAAAGATATTTCTTTTCCCTTCATTTATGAAACTAAATCTTTCTTTACTATAAGTTTAGATTGACACAAATAAATACACAACAAATATTTTTATTTAAACAATGAAAACTTACTTAATACATTTAAATATTTCTAATATATTTTGTCATATTATCTATGGCAGTGGTTCCCAACCTTTTTTTTTTTTTTTTTTTTGAGCCCCCCCACTGTTATCTAAGAAAACTTGAGACACCCCAGGACTACACGAAAAGTTTGTGATACTTTGTGGCCAAAATTAAAATAAATTTTAACCATATTTTGTGTAAATCCAAACAAAGTAGCCCTAAAAACATTCTTTTACCCAAAAAACATCGTATGAATGATTTATAAGTGTTGTACCATGATTTCTCTTACTAGGTGCAGATCTAATTTTAACAACCTCAGGGCAGACAGAGCCTTGCGCCCTACCTGAGATCTCTGTCACCCTCTAAGGGAGTTCCAGACCCCAGGTTGGGAACCAAGGCTCTATGGTGTTAGTTATTCCTTAAGCTGTTTCTGATGGGGGGGGGGGGAAACTAGCTTTGAACAGCATACCAAACCTTCAATATGTTTGCTTTCATGCATCCAACAACAGGTCATTAACAGCATCAAAGTCAGTGAGAAATATTTGGGCCTGTATTTAAAAAAAACTGATGTGGTGTATTGATACAGAATTTTGAGTATAAATAATGCTGTGATGGCAGTTTCAAACCCCTATGGTACAGTTCACAAAGAAAGCCAATAGATGGCAGCAGACGCTAAACTGCATGATGCAGTGCACACTCCGGATAAATACAAGACTACCAGTGGTATGGATGAGAAAATAACCAGCCAGAAAGACTGAAAGAAAAGATACTGGATTAGGTCAGGTTTCTTCAAACACCAGAAAGTCAGGGTATGTACATGAGTCATACTATATGCATGCCATGCAAAAAACAAAGTCAAATTCTGCAGCAAAAGCCAATCTCCATCTACACCTAAGATACCAGGCTAATGGGCAGTTAGCACAAACAGCTAGACTTGCTGTGAAGTCAAAGTTTCCCTTAATCTCTAAAACGGATCAGAAGATCAAAAGCTGAACTTTTATGCTTTATTGGTTAAGACTTTAGCTGTACACAGTAGCTGATAAAAAAAAGGCTCCATGAGTGTTGGTAATGTTGTTAAATTCCTACTTGTTAGTTAATAAAAATGCAGTGCCAATGTTTTCTAAAGCATTTAGACACTATTGTAAATACAAGTGGGATTATATTAAAGTGAGACCAGAATGTTACTGTTGTATGAAAACAATAACAAGAGGGACAATGGGGAGGACCATTTCAAGTTAAAGAAAAAATACACATCATTGTATTTATTGTATTTATTAGTAGCTCAGTGACATAAAGGATACTTTAATTTCCTTCTCGGCTCTCTGAGGATCTGATAAACTGTGTCTTTGCTGTGATCCTGCACAATAGAAACAACTGCTGTGATGAATTCTGTGAAGGACATGTTTATTATCCAAAATCAACAAGTATTGTGATGCGTATTGCATCGTGGCTTCTGTATTGTGAAACAAATTGTATACTGAGGCTGTGGATGACACAAATGAATTCATGAATAAAATGAACAATTCATATAAATTGTAGAAGCGTGAGTAGCTGCAATAAAATCTTCTATTGTCATTACTGATAAAGCCAAACACAAAAAGTCAACACCTGGCAGTATGACACTGACATTTGTTACATTAAAGTCAAGTCAAGAGTCTCATAAACACTGCTGATATCATCTGGCAGATAGAGTACATCTAATGCAACTTTATGTAAATGTCACCCATCTTAAGGCCAAAGTACTTTTTAAATACAAAATTGTTTATTTCTTATCAGAATAAAAGGGAAAAGGAGCTCAGTGTGTGTTTAAAGCTGTTCATTTCCCTTAGGCTAGTGTCAGTTTGTGTAGTCTGTCAGTCCCTAACCACCAAAGTAGCAGCACTGAGAGACCCCTGGGCATGTTTGTCTCTGAGCAACAGCAAACTAAATCCATGGTCATCTATAAATGTGTGTGTGTGTGTGTGTGTGTGTGTGTGTGTGGGGGGGGGTGTTTTTTCTAATTGAGTCAACACCGACCCAAGGCCTGACTCCAGACAACAAAATGTTCTGAACCTCCTTCTTCTGCAGTCCAGTCTCAGTTCCTGTGACTACACCCCCCCCCCCCCCAATCTGTCTCTCCTTCCAGAGAGACACCTAGTTCAATACAACTCAGTAATATAGCATCACAGTAATATTACTGTATTTAATGCAGACAAAAATAGTACCATTTGGAATACCCTTGTATAAAAATTTGACTACATTTGACAAGACGGGTTGCAACAAAGTCATTTAACAGAAAATGATAATGATATCATAGAACACCCTTCACCTGGCAAAAAGTCTGTAAATAACTCACAAATATTGCTCTTTCTGATAAATTAAAAGAATAGAAAAATATGTGTTCCTTAATAGTCTTTTGGCTTTTTTAAGACACATTTATGAAAGAAGAATAGACAACAGGCCAGAGGATCTGATTACCAAAGAATGATAATTTCCTAGGACTGACATGAAAAAAAAATCTCAGCCATTTTCTTCAAACAATAATAATGCCTTAATTTTTAATGCATGGTGATGCACGGTATCAAGCCTTCATCAGGAAGTCAAACAAACAGAAAACCATAGGTCATTTTAAAGTGATATTCCACCTCTATAAATTTTCCACTTGAGCCCACAGTTGTGACCTGTAGAGGGAGACAACACATAAATCCTCTAGCAGGTGGTGTTATTCAGGCAGTGGATGGGTAAATTCCCATCTCAAAAGTACATACAGTACATATTCATGAAAAATGACAGATTACAAGCAGTAAATGAATACCATAGAGCCAGTGAAAGAAGTTCAACAAGACACTCAACTTTTAAAACCCAAAATGAAAATCATTTTCTTTAATTAGTAGAGGGGGTTTAGTGGTGTGAAATTCATAAATATGAACAGCTTCCCATTGGTTAGATTTCTTCTGTCCATCACTTTTTCTTACAGAAAATTAGATATGGTTAATGCCAAAGGCTTGTAATGTAGCTGAGCTGATGTCATGACAATGTGTACGTAAATATAAAGTTTTGTCATGGGGAAATTTCTATTTCCATTTTAGTTTGCATACTGTTTTCTGGAAGTCTACTTTAAGTGTCTGTAGGGTTTGTTGATGTAAAATAATTTGCAGCCTTGGCATTCTGTCTTGTAAATTAGAAATCTCTCTATACAGTTATTGAGATGATTTATCATGTTTTCCTTTTATGAGGCTGAGTTTAAGAAAATCTTTGCAGGGCTAACTTTTTTTTGCCCATAGCACTACATAAGTTGAAAGTATTGTGGCACTAGACAAAAAATGTATAGCAAAATATATTAAGCATCTCTTACATCCCTTGAAAGTTATAAGTATGAAAGTCATACACCTGATGCAAATATTCTGAGGGGTACTAATGATGCTAACCTGCTTTGTATTTATCTAAAAGGACTTTTTCATGTAATTTACTTCTTCAAAGCTGAAACGAAATGTAATCCATAAATAATTAACTTGTAGAAAATGCGCTACACGTACATGTTACATGTGTGCAAAAAAAAGAGAAATAAAATGTGTTTTTTTTAAGTTTTTTTAAAAGAGCATTTCACTCTTCAAATAAAAAAACACCTTGTCTTCCCCTCCCCACTTCATGTCAGGAGATTTATTTCCCCTGCTCATGTCCAAAGTTCAGGGTCTGTGAGTGATGGATTAACAACACTACCCTGAGTGACAAACACACATGCACACCCACACTACAGTCATTTTTCAGGTTATACTCTATGTGGTCAATAGTCACTGGTGTGTCTTGTAAATCAGTCACTCTCTACCCACCCTGAACTCTTGTGTGTGTGTGTTTGTGTGTTTTCAGTATGACTATATGGATGAATGTGTGTTTGTGTGTTCTTCTGTGTGGATGTATCCTTGACCATGGTAGCATGCTTTCCATTAAATTAGTTACACACGTAAATTCAGGAGATACTGATAGACGTAAACACATACCGACCAGGCCAGCCTTACAGCCCAGTCACTGACTGACTCCACTCATCATAGAAGGGGAGGGAGAGGGAGTGAAAACAGGCATGTTTGTTTAGCTCTCTGCAGTCTGACATTGTATGTATGATGAGCTGAACAAAACACTGACTCCATACAACATGAGACAATGAAAAAAGACACACTGACCACTGAAAATTGTGAACATGGTTAAGACCATGTCATATCTAATTAAGTGGAGAAAACGTCAGCAAAATGACATGGCATGGAATAGATACAGTTGTGTCATCATTTGGGGCGACGTGCCCCGTGGGAAGAAATAATCCTTTTTAAAGGTTTAATTGTAGAGCAGACTGCAAACCAGTTGCTGGTAGTAGTAGGGTTAACGGTTGGTTTTCCCACACAGCACAAAGCAGATGTCACATTTTGGAGGCTTTGGTTTTGATGCTGACTGAATCTATGGAAATATGAATAAAAAACTCATATTTTAACATTATGAGCAATGAAAAAAACACCAGTTCTAAACGTTGATTCATATTTCATGTGAACAGAGTAAACCTCATCACGTTTGTTTGGATGTTCAAGTTGGATTTAAAAAAAGACAGCTAATTTACTTCTAGATAACAGTCAGTCTGCTATGGTGGCTTTGTTTGTCAGTCCGTAAACATCCTGAACAATGCAGGTGTGTGTTTGTGAAACTGTGCATCAGCTGTGTGTGTGGTCTTTGCCCTTATCTTGCCTTATGTCACTAGTGTGTTGACCTGTTCATTTCTGCATTCCAGGCCATTTGTGTGAGTGTGTGTCTGTGTGTTTGTGTCACTCATTGTCACACTTATTGGCACCCAGCAGAGCAAACACCCATCCTTTTCAATCCCCCTCAGCATTGCTGAGATGCTCAAAGATGATAAGCCCTTTTGTATCCATCCTGAAGGAGGGCGTACCATTGCTGGTGACAGAGGCACCATGGCTGCTCTCAGTGCACCCCCAAGGAGAGAAACTGTGACTGGGGTTGAACAGTGGATTAACCTCCCTGTCAGCCCCAGAGGTTCTGAGACAAACATGCAGCAACTTGGCCTGGCATGAGCCAACATACGTTACATGCCCTACCTTAATTGTTGAAAAGGGAACTGGCTCCTCTTAAATGCAGATTTTTAAGGATTTTAAGAATTTTAAATATTCATTCATTTATTTCTAGTTTAAATATCTTCAGCATGTTGATCACACAGAACATTTCAAAGCCTCAATGAAAATGAATTTTCATAGATGAATCATATATAATTAAAGAATCCAAAATTTAGAGAATTAGACCAATTAGGTTTACACATATTTGTTCTACATAATACTTGTTTACCTGCTGGGCTCTGCTGAATTGGAATTTTAAAGCAGAATTTGGAATAAGCTTATCTCATGAGACTTTCAATAGTAACAATAAACAGAGTCCTTCCACTGTAGAACAAATAAGAGTTGTGGCTTCCTCTATTAAATGATGAATGTTGTGTTTCTCCTCGCTCTCTCTCTCTCTCTCTCAGGCAGTTAGATAGATAGTGAGTGCTGCCCCCCTGAGCTAAAGCTTGTTTAGGCTGCTGGCTAGCCTATCACTTACTATTAAACCTGACACGCATACAGAGAAAGGGGCAAACAAACACATGAAGGCAAAGACTAGAAGGGGCACACACATCAATGCAGGTTGCACAAAAATGTTGTGTTTGCATGCAAGTGCACCTGTATTTTGTAGATAGGCAAAGACAGATTGCATGTCTGTCGGCATTTAAAGGGGAGGTGTCAGGACTGACAGCAGGGGAAAGCCAGCAGAGGGATATATATGGATGGATAGGGACCAGAAGGAAAGGGAGGATGAGACGGGATGGAAAGAGACAGAGGGAGAGACAGAGGGAGTATGGAGGTGGGGAAAATGAAGCGGGAGTACCAACACACTCGTAAAACACCCCCACACACAAACAACCATACACATATCAACTGTCAAACCAAGAAGTTGACACAAATATCAGGGTGGACACACATCTTGTTTTGATGAATGAGAAAAATTAAACCAACCTTTTTGCTTTCAAAGGTAATCTTAATTTTAACCTGTATATTTGATAAAGTATAAGTGGGAAAAAATAGTAAGATGAATTAAGAATTAAGGCAAACAAAGGGTACAAAAACAAGAGAGCAGTAGGTTTTCTGGCTTAATGTTGGGTGTGAATTGAAGGACTACAGCCTGCAGGTTGTTGTGCATTCCTGTGTTGTAGAATGATGAATAAGCCAACCTTGAACCTTGAGCCTTAAATCCGGTTTAAAGATTTGGTGATGAGCCTGAAAAATATACCTGTTCTGCCCTCAGACTCTTGTTCTTATTATTTACCCCTCTAACAATAATATTTTAATGTGCAATGGGATTCATCAATAAACAATGCTTGACTGAGCTGAAAGAGAGTATAAGCTTGTTACATTTTTTTTCCAAGTTTTTGTTTTAATGTTGGATTTTAGAGGTCAGGAAGGGGTCCTGTTGTCATCGAATCAATTTTTCATGTTTGACACTTCAATAAAAACCCTTATTTCCATTCGTATGTCTGGGTGTACTGAAGTCTATAACCTTGGCTGTGGTGTAACCCAACCTCTTGACTTGTTAGAGGTAATGAAGAACCACACAATGCAAAATGTCAACAGAGTTAAACAGAGGAATCACACAGCCCAGAATAACAAATCCACACGCACACACACGTAGCACAGCAAACACTGGAAAAGAGTTAGATACATGTATGAATCAGGCAATGATTAAATACTAACATGGAGTTTTGCCTGAACACTTCTGGCAAATATTTCTGATTATGTGAAATAATTTCTCCCAATTATGAACAATGACTAAAAAAAATTCTGTAAGCCCATGTTCCCAGAAATGTCTGGATAGTACAAAATATACCAAAAACAAATACTCAAAACAATTTAAACTTTAGTTATTTTAACAATTTATGGTAGAATTTAGGTTTTCAAGTTAGCTTTATAGGGATTTTTGAAGTTGGGTCATATGAGGCACTTGGCTATAGTAGTGGCATTAGCCTCCAGTGATTTCTGTGAAAGTTGATCTGGTGGTTATTACGAGCTCAGAGAGATACGGGGCATAGTGGCTGTAGTTTAACAAGTTGTATGTAAAAATGGGCCAAGAAAATATGTTGGCTCGCCTGTCCGCTGCGTCTGAAACATACAAAGCACTTCTTTTCTCCCAAAATAACCCCTCTTTGTCAGGCACTAATTTACGATACAGTTTTTGGTATTTTGCCTCCTTCTGTCGTGCACTGATATCCCCTGATCAGCTGTGTGGCTCTGCGGGCTTCTACAGGGATAATAACACCACACCAAGCTAAAACAAATATATTGTGAGCAATTTCGACTCAAGTGATGAAGATGTGCTGTTTACTGTGGACATGAGAGGATATTTATGTGAACCAGAGTACACTGAAGAAGAACTTACAGATGGAGAATCAGCGGGAAAGTTTTGAGCAGGAGAGATCCTGAGTTACCTGGTGGTGTGGGTGTGGAAAAGCAAACTCATGCTCGGCATCGCTCCTAAGATGAATAGTATATAAACAGAACATTATTTCCTAGAAATAGTTGTGTAATTGCTCAGCCTTTGTGTGCTGATAATGATGATTCTTTAGAGTGGCCACACACAGATATAACAAAAAAATTAGAAAGTAAATCAAAAGAAAAACAATTTCTTCAATCTAAAATTAGAGCCACTGTTTATGAGACCACGTCTTCATTTTGTGCAATGTACTCTTAGCGTGACTAATCTGACTAAGTGAAACATTTCACACTCATATAAAGAAGGCACTCAAGTATATGTGTGAAAATGTATTAACTTTGTAAATATGACCAAAACAGAAGTAGTTGTACATCTCCATGTCAGTACTTTAAATATGAAGCCTAAGCTCAGGCAAACACTGCACTGTATGATTTTATGCCACCTCTAAAGTAGTCTGGGGGAATGTCAGCTCACACTGTGCGACTGAATCGTCTACAACACATCAGCATCACGCATAATTTATGTGTTCATACTGCACAGTCTGATGGTCAGCCGCGATCTGAGTGCTCATTCTGTATGATTTCAGTCAGGAAGGGCTGTTAAAAATGTTCATGAAATTTTCTTTGAAAAGTCTCATGCTAGGATGTTGAAGGGAGAGCTATTGTTTGCTTTCATGCAACAAACATCAACAAACAGCATCTGTAATTTTCTCACACACCCATAAACAGTACTGCCAGCAAACACAACTAGCAGCTACATCATAGAAAATATTCTGTCCACAAGAGGTCCACAAGTGGGCCTATTTCTGTTCATTTCCTCTGTTATAGACAGGAAAGGCACATTAAAAAGGCCTTCCTACTGTTTTTATTGTAATCTAAGACGCTGTCCAACAGTTTACTAAGGGAAAAAAAAAATCATCCAAAGTTGGAGATTCTGCTCAGGGCACTGCTCTCACTGGATGACTATGTGCAGTCTTATGACTGAAATATCAAACATGCCAGGAATCAATCCAGCCAGTTGAAAGCTGCTGGTTGGGCTATGGACCCCTATACACTGCATTAAAAACAAGGCATGATCAGGCTGAAAGTCAGAGTAACTTCCAAGTAAGCCGTGCGACTCAAAATTCATATCTGAATCGGCTAAAATTTGCACAGTATCCACTCAGGCTTAAGAGACGGACTGACACAAGACTGCAGAAAGCTGGGCAATAGTGAAGTGAGGCAGCTCCAAACTTCATTTTAACTAAATGGCTGCTTTGCTTTTTATTCAATTCCCATGTCATAAAATACTTTGAAAACGGAACTTGTAGAAAGACTAGTTGGGTCCAAGTTCAACAGTCTAAATGGTTTTTCTTACTCTATGCATATGCATAATCTTATAGGCATTCACTCTGTTAAAGCATTTTCATGTATTGTTGCATACCACATAATCAATATTTCATGTCTTTTACAAAATGGTTTTCAAAGTGAGTATCTGGCACAAATCTAGTGAATTCATTTGTTCTTATGTGGGCTATAGCAGTGGACCAACCAGATTTAGAGACTTGGATGTGCTATTGTTTAAACCAAATGGCATTCTTCAATCAAAATGCCTATTTTTAGAATAAGCTATGTAATGGCTTTAGCGTCCAATGGACATTGAAATGTCTTTTTTGTGTGAGAATGTCTTACGGCTGAAGTGTGTTTGTGTGTCTCCCACTGTGTGCTGTACTATGTTAGTTTTAGCCCCAGGGCTCAGGGCATATTCTGTCATCTAGTTTTAATGTTTAATAACACAAGGCGAGCACACAGAATACTAATGATTTCAACACATACACATATACACACACAGAAATAAAACCACTTAGAAAAATATTAGAGAGCCTGTTGGAGGTTACAACATTTTAAAGTTGGGAATAACAATGGTCATTATGGAGTAGAGTGACATTTTAAAAACACACTGTATACAATGCCCATGGTCCAGTGAGAATACACAGGCTATAATGGTCAAGTGACAGACAGTGATTAATTGATACATCAGCGTTGAGGGTGTTCACTCATGTGCCTGTGTGTTAAGGTCACTACATGGTCTTTTAATTGAATTCTTGTATTTTCTGTCTTAAAGGATAATGGAAGGAGCATTAGAGCAAAGAGAAACACATTGTTCTCCCTCTCTCTCCATCTGTAGGCCTTTATGTCCTCTTATGTGTGTCTGTCTCTGCTCTAATCTGTGTTTCTCCCTCTGGGTTTGGGGTTGAAATTGTTTCTAGAGCACTAAATGGAATTTTTAAACATGTCTATGTATACGCTTATGTTTGAACACACATGCAATTAATCAAAGGGAGTTATTACATCATTTCAGAGACAAGCCAAGTTTGTTTGCTTAACATATTTAAAACAGCCTCTGCTGACCAAAGTACTTCACACAAAGAAATACTTCCCTGAAATAGTATTACTGATGTTGCAGCTCTAGCTGCCTCCTGTTTTTCACTGTTTCCCTTGTGTCCCCTCCCCCATGTCTGTCTTTAACAGTCAGCAATCAAGAACATGGCTGCATCACCTGGATCACACCTGCGTCCCATCAACTCATCTGCCTTGGCATAAGATGCCTGGTTTCAGCGCCACTCATTGCCTCATTTGTCTGCTTTTGAATTTTTCCAGTGATTCTAATAGCTTTTTTTCTGTGTTTAGATCCTGTTACTTCTGCCATTAAGACAACACCTGAAGTAAAACTACTCAGCATACGGAAAGCCAACAGCATCAGAATTCATCCGTCTGCTCAGCTCTACCCAGACCAACCAGCCAACCATCAGCCCTGCCACTCCCCAGTCTCAGCACTAAACCATCATGAAATGGTTTACTTCACCTGTGTCTGCTTTTGAGTCCTATTAGAAAAACTCCAAGCCTTAGTTTGTTATGATGAGAGACTGCTTAAAAACAATAGCAATGGACTGTCAGGCGTTCATGTAATCCATGATATTTGCCTATTTGCCAGCCTAGTAATGCAAAGTGCTTTTCTCTCCTTTATACGTAGTGTTGCTGTCCGATAATAATATTGTCACAGCTTTCAGTGACTTCAGATCTCTCAACACTCAACATGGCACATTTAATCCCACCCCCAATAAAACAGATAAAATGTGCATACATGTATAAATTAATAAGGATGAAATGAATTATGTTTCTGCACGAAGTTTACTAAAACAAAAAAATATATATTAAATCTATTTGAACAAAAAGGTCAAAGTAAAGGCAAAGATGACACTGTCCTGATGAGCTGATTCAAGTGTTGAAGTTAACTAAAAACTGGACGCACTTTGACTTGATAAAATTTCAGTGTGGAACGAAACCTTAAGTTCACAGTTAACAATGAAAAAGATCAGAGTTCAGAGTTTAAAGTCTGTGCCTTTAATTTCTTTAATGCCACTGTGCTGTTTAAATAATAGTCGACTCTCTACCATTGGTATTATGATTTTGAAAGTATTCACTGTTTGTCTTCTCTAGGATAAAATAATTGCAAGCGAACATAATAACAGCAGCATCCCACTATAAGAGTCTTTCACTCAAATCATATTCTCAGGCTGTTGTCATTAGTATGATCTTAGAGTGTTTATGTATGTTTTTAAGGAGGGATGCAAGGTAAAAACATAAAAATACTAGAAAAACACTCAGAGAGCACAGATCTCCGCCATTAGCCCTATCTCCAAATAGTGAAGAATCCTTTAAAAACATTCCTGGATCCAGACGGTGAACCGGATCACTCCCAAAATCTAATTCGCCGATTACTCCCTCCCCGGTGGGGTGGAGACACAGTGAGGCAAAGCACTGGCTTCACTATGTGTGGACTGTCATGGCAGAAGCACCCATTGTCTCACCAGAAAGTCATGGCAGAGGGTGAAAATTCCTCTATTCCTCCCAGCATTGTGAGTATTCTCGCTACAATTCGCTGTCTTTCTCTCTGTTACCCTCCGACTTGTCTCCTCGACCGGGCATGTGTCCTTCAAAGTCTATAAAGTCCAAAACTTTGAATAAGTTACTCATGTCCGCCATCTCCTGGTGTAAAGTGGTAACAGTGCAGACCTCTGCCATTAGCCCTATCTCCCAATAGTACAAAATCCTTTAAAAAATTCCCGGATCAAGACGGTGATCCGGATCACTCCAAAACTAATGAGTTCTTCCTTATGCCATTTCTGACACTTCCTGAAAATTTCAGGAAAATCTGTCCATGACTTTTTGAGTTATGTTGCTAACAAACAAACAAAGAAACGAAAAAACAAACGAACAAACCCACCCGATCACATAGCCTCCTTGGCAGAGGTAATAATCTTCATTTAAGAAAGATCAGTGGTTCTCAACCTTTTTGAGTCGCGACCCCCAATTTAACATGCACTGTTGTCCACAACCCCACTCCCGAAGGCCCCCTGCGCGCTCCTCCCAAACATGCACGCTAACCCCCCTGCGCTGTCTGCGGTGCTGAAACAAAAAACTGACGGTGCAGGTATACTGCATAAACAACTGAAAAATGTACTTAGAGTTCTTATTCTACTCCCTTTATTGGTTGTCAATAAAACTGGCTCTATTTTCACTCTAATGTCAGTGGAGAAATCAAAGATAGCGGAAACATAACTAAGTGAAGCGATCGTCAACAAGTGTGAGAGAGAAAAAAGCAGCAGCTTTGCCTCTGGGGATGAGCTTCCACTCAAGATTTTGAGGGATATTTCTGTATATGATGAATAAAATGTACAACAAATCTCCATAGATACTTGTTTTTTCATGACATTCTGTCTAAATTCATAACTTCTAATATTTTAAAGGCGTTCCATGTCCTTTCTGTTGCTTGCATGCCCGACCAATACAGCATACTGTTTGTGCCTGATTTACACACAGGCACTTAAGCTCACACTTAAACTATCAGTTTCTTATTGAGACACAGGTCTTGCCCAAAGGCACAAAAACATCCTATTTTCTGGCAAATCGCTGATTTATTAAAAAAACATGTAGCTGCTGTAAGGCTTTCTGGTGACTTGCCTTGAGACCCCTACTGCTGCTGTTGACCCAGATCTGAGCTGGAACACTTTTTCTTTGAAGCCGATCGCTCCATTTTTCATCAGGTAGCTAACAAACTTCCTGCAGCTGCAGCTAAAGCAATAACACGCAAGCTTTATTTCTTTCTCTTTATTTCTTTTTTTTCCGCTGTGTCACTGAACAGAATCTCCTGCACACAGTTCAGATCGTACAAACTCAGTCGAGACAATGAATTTTTGACAAATAATGAATCAGAAAACAAATAAAATAACTCCCTGTCTAAAATTATGTAATTTAATGTTAATTATGTGCATTTATATTTTTCCAAAATGATTTGCCAACCCCCAGAAATCATCTTGCGACCCCAGTTGGGTCCCCCCCAATCTCGCGACTGGGGGGGGGGGACCCCAAATCAAAACAAAACAAAACAAAAAAACCCCCATCTGATTCATCGATGAAGCCCTAACAGTATCTGTAATGTTTTAAAGTACAAGTATGAGTACTAAGCCTTCTTATCAACACTGATACCTGATACTAGTAATGGTATTGGTGCATCCCTAGTGTGGAGCGTGACATTTCTGCTGAAAAGAAGTGTTTAATTGGTATTTTGACACACGTTTCCGGTTAAAGAAGTATTGCACTTTCATACTGTGATTTAATTTGAATTTTGTTCAATTGCTTTGCCTTAATCTGAGTTCAGATTAATCGTATGTGTCGGCTTACGTACCTGCACCCTGTTTATGTGGATTTGAATGAAAGCTGTCTGTTTTTGTTATTTTCCTACACGATAGATATGTGGAGATATATATGGAATATCACCACTGAGTTTAAAAATATTGAGATATGAATTTTTTATCCATATCGCCCAGCCCTAGTTGGCAAGTAATCAGAAGACATGTTGGGTAGTGTGTGACAAAAAATAGTAAAAAAGATGTGAGACATTTTAAATCAATCAGGGCTTTAGTGCTACACATTTGTCAATCAATTTTAGGTAGTGTAGTTAAAAAGTATTTTGTTTTTTTCAAACATTTAGGTATTTTCAGTGTTTCTTAGGTGACACATATAAACTAATGATTGTGTCTGCTCCAGACTATAAAAGTTGCTGGAACAGAAAAGTATTTTCTTAATAATGATGGAAAGACAAGAAAGAGAGCAGCAATTCACTGTGAGTCACAGTAAATCCAAGGTTTGTGGCAAGAAGTGTAGATAGACTGTCAATATATAAAAATGTAAATTACTGCAGCAAGGTTGACCTTTCATTATAAAAAGGGTCAGACTTCTGTGGCACTTTCTGTTAAAAATATCCAAAAAACAACATACCCATGTTTTGAATTAGTCATTATTGCTGTCTCACCATTTCTGTTTGGTGACATACAAAAAGGGAAAAACTCCTCCCTCGACCCCTGTCAATACACAGTACTGATGTTTTCAGTGCCAGCCTGAATGACTCAGAATAGTACATCTTCAGTATACTATAGCTGTCAAATAATAATGAGAGAAGCATGTCTCTTCCTGCCCACACAGTTCACTCCACAGGGACTCCACCAGGCTCTGCGGCCCCAAAAAATGCCAGATGTACAAAAAAATGTGTTAAAGAAATAACAGAGTCTTCAATCAATTACAAAGGTATACGTTTGTTCTCTCAGGGGCTTTTACAGGTATCAAGAGCCATGACAGTCCAAACACCGATTATCACAGGACTTGAGTAAAGGAAAAAGCATTTCAGGAACAAAGACTCCATATCAACAAAGCCTTTATGTTTTTCACACAGTCCATTTGCGGCTGAGACGAATCGTCTGTTTGAGGATACTAACTCAGAAGAGACAGCGCTGCACAGATCAGCTGATGCCATTTCAGAGACAGTAACAAGCAGAAACAACAATAGCAGATGCACAGACACAGACAAAAACAAATAGTAAAGCACCACAGAAATCTGGTGTTCATCTCCAAGTGGTGGAGGGGAACGTAACCCAAAGCTGCAACTTCTTCTGAACTTGGGCAGAGTAAGACTGAAAAATAAGTCTTCCTTTTCTTTTAACCTCTTTCCTTTCCTATCAGTATCCTGTTTTCTATTACATTTATCCTTTACCAGTTGTCCTTTCTTCTTGTCCCCTCTAGTCTTCCCAGTCTGGACTTTCTCCCTCTCACCATCCCCTCTGTTTTTGTTCCTTATCTCTCCGTCTGCCTTTGTCTCTCTCTCTTTAATCTGTATGTATTGTCAGCCAGTGTCTCTATTTCTCCCTCCAGGGGCAGTGGGCCAGCTCTTTGGCTGATCATAGTGATCCCTCCCTGAGGAACAGTCGGCCTGACACCTGGGCGACTGCCCTGAAGGAGCTGTGCATGTGTGTGTGTGTATATGTCTGTGTATGTGTGTGTCAAGGGGCTAATGGGCAGCTTGAGGGGATTACCAGCTAAGCCACTGGGATTACTGGAACTTCTCACGCACACACCAACGCACACTGACACACGTATATACACACAGGACTGTCAATATTGCCCAACAGTTGAGTCATCCAAGGTATATTGGCAAACTTGTTCCGCCTCCCTGGTTCTCATTAGCCTACCATCCAAAACAAACAGGGTTAAAAAGACTCAACCATGGCCAAGTGTACGTGGGTCTCACCAGGGCAGTGCACAGTTGAAAGGTTCAGCATGTGAAATCACAATCCTTTTTTCTGGATGATTGATAGTCTGATTTAAAAATGCAAATAGCATAAGATCTGATGTGAGGTACCAGATGTAGTCACAACTCTAACACATATTGACATACTGCAGCACAAACATAGTATCTAACTACACAGAACTACCTAGGAATAGCTACTGTAGTCACAAAGGCTATCTTTCTGCCACCAAGAAAAAAACTCTAATTTTGGAGGGCATAACTTTGTACCACACACACTTAGAATCACCTTGTTTATTACCACACTCTAATATGCAATGAAAAGCTAAAGGTTTCACAACAAGTACCAAGTGCCATCTGCTGTGAGTTTTAGTGCATGCCTTGCTCCTATAATGTAGTCATTTATGCTCTTTATGAGAACTATATATTTGTCCTTTCTGTGGCAGAGGTTACAGTGGAAAAATGCAAAATGTTTCTTAAATCTGAAGATTAACATTGCTGTCATTTGAGAGATATTTCCAGTTACAATCTGCACTAGAGCGATTCACTCACTTATTATGAAAATTATAATCTAGGGATTCATGATATTGTATTTTTGCTGATTTTTAATATGCCAATATTTCAAACTTATTTTAGCCAATAGCGATACCAATACTAGACTGTTTTTATTGTAATTAAAATCAACTGTCTCCTGTTCAAAGAGGCTGAGTCAGGCAGAGCTGAGAGAGAAGTGGAGGAATAGACAGTCTGGTAGTTGCTATATGCTTGGGACTTCATTCAAAATAATCAGGGCTCATTAAAGTCCCCCCTGAGTGTGTGGCACCCGAGGCAACTACCTATACTTGATGGTGCAGCTGTGCATTTTGACAACATATAAGCCAAATATATGATTTAAACTGTCGATATGTATGGCCTATATATCAGCTGTTAATATTGGCAGAAAATTTTAGACATGCCAATACTGATTTTCAACTTTTCATGCTGATATCTACTGTTATGCATCCCTTTTATAATCACAACTAGACACTGAGATCATGGTTGTCATTGATTTTACAATATCTGCATCACATTTGTCAACTTAGACACTTTTAACATTCTAAACACTTAAATGAAGATATAATCTGAAAGATCTGAAAAAATATAAACAATTAATATGGAATAATGACATAACAAACAAATATAAAAAAATAAATTAATAATGTAATTCATTAGTGGTTTAAGCTTAATTTTCCTGTTTTTACAATCCTTTATATGAGGACATTCAAGTTCCTAAACACAAGTTTGGCTCAAAATGGACAGAACATAGGGGATATTCTGTCATTCATTTACTGCTTACCTGAAACTAGCACAAGTTAGGCTTACAACAATATCAAAACACAGAAATGTCGATAATGATTGATTCAAATATTGAGAGAAATCTTCATCCATGTGTAACGGAGCCAAGGCATATTGCATTCTCCAAAATTAACAGTATTCAATAGTATCTCATATGATATCCCTAAATTCTGTGCCGTTTTTCTAGCGTCAACATTTATTCTACTATATCTAAATATTATCTGTAACATTTTCCTCACACTCTAGTGAAAGTGTTTTCTTGGTTGATTCATCTGCCAGCTATGACAGTAATAATAACTTTGTGCTTACTGGATTAATTACATGTGAGCAATCACATGAAGTTTTTCATGTGACAGTTTGTAAAGTAAAAGGTACCCCTCATTAAGCACTGAAAGACAGTGAGTATAAAATGAGCTCATTGTAATGAACAGGTTATTACAATAACGTTAAATGACACCCCTTCTCTGTCATAAGACTGTGCAGACACCTCAAAGAAAAAACTGGGAAAAAATTAATTAAAGCCAGCCCCAGGTGTATTAGAAGCATGCAGACATAATCGCTACAGTGGCCACAATATGACACAAAGAACAGGAGTTCCAAGACTCAAGAGAGATATATCACCTAGGGATTTGACTCCTCAATATTGTACAGCACTGTTAATGTTATTGTAATGATTCTAATTATAATCTGAGCCAGGCTGAGCTGAAAAGAACAGAGCCTGTTATCGGTACTGAATTAATGACATTTATAGGAAGAACTGAGAGAGAAACAGACGGATTGTGGAGTTGGGGGTGGGGGGTTGAATTAATATTGTAAAAAGAGACATGCAGGGAAGGGTTGAGACAGACATTAGGAGACAGAGAGATGAAAGAATGAATTAAAGTCATTCAGAGAAAGGCAGACATTGACGAAAAGACTAGCACAGACTTTGGGAAAGAGAAATGAACTGAAAGCTTAAATCCAGGGACACAAAAGGAAGTTATGATGGATGAGCTAAATCTATCAGGAAATTATATTTCAATGAACACAACAGCCTTTTTCATCTGTATTTCCTTCTTTGTGTCTCTGTTAACTTCCACATGAAAATGCAGACAAAAAACTTTCAAATAAATGTATTAAGCAAAGTTTCAATATGGAAAATGTTTTTTTTTTTGCTCTAAGATGGTTGAACACAGTCCCTGTGGGGCCACAAATTTAATGCTGTGTGCCCTGTTCACAGCACTGCATTCACATTAAATGGAAACATTACTGTCCCTTAAATAGCTGAAAAGAGCTTTGACACTTCACTGAAAGCATCCATGTATGAAGCACAAACACACATCAACAGTGATCCCCTGCACACTATGCTAGGCCTAGCAATTATGCACTAATCAAAGTAGGTCCACACAAGATTTTTCACTCCTCTAACTCTACTCTCAGAGATCATAAACAACAAATTGGGCACCTGAGGGACACCAGCTGAGCCAAAATGTTGTTTACTGTGGCTCAAGTTTGTGCAGCCAGACAGTTTTGTAGACAGGGCATATATCATATTGACAAGGATATCAATTAATTAATCTCCAAAAAGTATTTGGTCAAAACATTTTTTTGTTTTTCTCTGGTGATTAAAGCTGATCCTTTGCTGATTTGGAGCTTAGAAAATGCACGTCTGAGCCTCAGACACAAAAGCTTGCAGGATGTGGAGCACTGAAAAGAAGCCCCCAAAAGAGAAGTGTTCTTTTTCTCTTCCTTCCTGTCTTTTTAACCTGAGCAAAGCTATTTGGATCTCACAACAAACACACACATAGGCACATACACCTCTTACCCCCTACAGGGCAGAACTGATGCAGGAAGAGATGAAATACCACTACCTCAGGGGTAAACACACCTCGCATCACTTACACAAACTGCTCACTCACACACACACACACACGTATAGGCTGAATCTACATAAACACTTCTTGCTTTCACCACAAAAAGTGAAGAACTCAATTCCACTCAGTAATATTGTCCCAACATCAAAGACATTATTTGCTTATTTTCACACCAATCACACATTGCCCCATGGCCTTTATGTAGGCACATCTTTTCCTGCTGTGCTTATGTGCTGTGGATGCATGTCAAATCTCTATATGCTTTTGTGTATGTTAAGATTTGTGGCTGTTGTGTGCCTGTGCTTGTCTCCTGTGTTTGTTCAGGGATGCTGGTGTGACTTATCCAGGTGCTAAATTGGTGCTGTAGAGGATTGCAGATGCTAACTGGGTCAGGGCAGGAACAGGCATGAGGGAATATACTAGCCAGTATCTGGAAATTCTGGAAAAACAGATGTAACAGATCCTGCCTTTTTGGAGATACTGCAATGTTTTTTATAGGTAAACTTTGGCTACTGCTTATTTTAATTTGTTATTATAGATGCAGAAAGTGTCATAAAAACCTGCTGGTTTTTATTTCGTAAACAGTATACACAAAAAAATGTATTACAAGGTAATCATTCAAAGATGGTATATTCAGAATGTAAAAACTGTGGGTTAGTTGGACCCAGCTCGAGTCAAATGACTATTCCCTTTCAATCACACAACATTAACCTGAATTTATTATTTGTGTATTGATTAAAATATATATAACAAAGTTTGAGTATCTTATCTTAAAGTGCTGTCTTAAATTAACACCGCATATCTCCCAGACACAGTCCCACTGCAAAATTTACAAACCAACTGTCAAAAACTGTATAATGAATGAAGAAAATGAAGTCTGCGGTCGTGCTCACGCTCCTGCACCACTGACATCTAATATGAATGTGTCCCTTAAGGTGCTTTTCAACCAAAAGTATATAGAACTTATAGTTCCAGGAACTTCTCTTCAAGAAGTGTTGGAAGACTTGTTGAACTAGTAACTAATCAGAACATATAGCAGTGCAGCCCCACCTCAATAATTGCTGGTCCTTTGGAGAGTACAACTCCCATAGCAGGGAGTCTCTCCAAGATTTTCAACCCCACAACTAAATTTAGAACCTGGTTCCTATGGTCAAAAAACATTGAGTTTCTCAAAAGGCCTGCAGTTCCTGGTAAAGTTCCTGTAGCCAAAAGCACCATTAGTCATCCAGGCTGCCTGAAAGAGTGATGAAATATATTTGACGATTTGAGTGTACCATGATGGAAAGCTCCGTCTTTTTGTGGCTTTAATTTAAAGCATTTTATTTAATTAATCATCACTGATTTACCCCAACACTCCACTTTATGAACTTAAGGTCCTTACACTCCAGACGCAATTTTTTTCTGTGAATTATTCACACAAAATATTTACTTTAGAACCTGTAGCAAATCAGTGCAAGCTTCCACACCAGCAACATCATTTCGCAGCGTGAAATTGCTGGGGATATTTTTTCAAAGTTTTGCTCCAACGAGCTTACATGGTGGTGGTGCCGATTTTTAAGGCAGACAGAGAAAAATAAACATCCTCCTCTCCAACACCACCTGATGTTTGTCCTCTCCTCCTATCTGTCCGTAGTCAGTTCTTGTGTTTTTCGCACTGTTTTAGCCTGGTAGAGAGGGAGACAGGCAGCAGGCAGCCTGACATGTCCATGTGAGCACAAATGCGCTACTCACACAGCTGGAGCTGTTTCCAAACTAACAGGACTTTAGTCTAGTAAAATATTTACCAGCACAGTCTCCTCTGACCAGAGACATACGACTTATAAATGCTCTGGATCAACCAGCTCACTGAAATGACTCCTCTGACCAGTCTGGAACACAAACAGGTGAGCCAATCTGTGCACTGCAGGGGAGTTAACTCCTCTCACAGTGAGCCTCAGCTGCGCCCTTATTACTATTATTGATCAAATTTGGCATAAAATGAATGAAAAGTCAGCCCCTCCTCTTACAAACTTGGCTGGCACAGTGAATGAAACAGTGAAACAAAATGGCACTGACCTCCTGGCTGTGCATAAAAGTGCTGCGCTATGTATGGAGTGAAGGACAGAGAGGGAGAAACCTTTTATCTTCCGCTCCAATAAATATCACAGTTAGACAAGCACGTGCTGGCCGCGGTTTTTGCTTGTGTCATCACAACATCCTGTTTCGGCTTTGTTGTTTAGGTGAAAAAAGTCTTTCGGCCGAAAACCAAAAATACACTTTTAGGCCATTTTCGGCCGAAAATTTTCAGTGGCAGAATTTTCGGTGCATCCCTAATCTGTGTATATAGAAATTATTTCCTGAGCTAAAATAACGAGTAATGGTCTCCATTTTTAAAGACATCACTGAACTCAGCCATATAACGAGTGATGACCACTGTTAGATCTCTGTGGAGTTTAGATGACATTATGGAATTAATGTTTGTTGTTATGATGTAAAGGTTATAGGCTTGCTGTTGCTCAACAGTTTTGGTTTAGTTTTAAATGTTGATATATTTCTTTAGGTTTGTTTTACAGGTGGTGATAGAGGTTTGACATGTATCCTGTTGTAATAGGCATAACTGCATGTTAAGTTTTACACAGTACCTCTGGTTGTGATGCTTCCTGTCTCATTTCTCTTGCCTTGTCCATCAAGCTAACTAACAATGTCAATGGATTCTCCCACTGTGCACATATACTGGCACAGACACAGTAGTCCAGATAAATATCCTCAGCTTTAACAGTGGCTCGACTTAATTGTGCATGTAAGCATACTGATGTACTGACTTTAAGTGGCACCCTTGGGAATAGTTTAGCCAGCGTATTAAGGACTCTGATTGGTTAAACAATGCATAATAACCAGGTGCATGGCCTGTGTATATAAAATTAGCATTTTATTTTATTTTTTATTAAACCATAATTTCTCAGGTGTCCTTTAAGATGAGTTGATCATGTATTTTCATATCACAATGACAATGTGAATATGATTGATCATTCAGCTCTTACTGAGAGTGTTCCTACTAAAGTTTAATGTTTTGAAATTCCCTCAGGATGAATAATCTGTCTGTGTATCTATCCATCTATCTATCCATCTATCTATTTTTGTGATCTAAAATAAAAAAAAAAACTGTAATTACAGCTGTAAATTGATTTCTATTACTTTTCCCTTTCTGTATTTTTGTGGCAAAGCTCCTGCAAACTAGTGTTAACATTGTGTACCAGCTGTTTGGTAATACAGTCCCTAAACTTTATAAATCACTTGCATTATGCATATTGTTTTGTCACATACATCAGTTTTATGTATGGGTTGCCAAGAAAACTGCTCCACTGCTGCTATATGGGTTACCTGAGCATCTGTCCTTTCTTCTGGGGCTTCCTCTGTTTGCTCATCCATTTTCCACCTCTTCTGGACACCTCACCACATTAGGGACTTCCATCCCCTATTCCTCGTCTACTACTCTCCAGTTTTTACTTCCTTCTCCTCTTCATGTCCCTCAGAAATCTCATCTGAAGTGATAGTCACAGATGTTTTGGTTAAAAAAACTTCAAAGTCTAAATACAATTCTTACTATATAGTGATACTATTTCCAATATACTGTACTTCAAAAAAAATCTTAATCAGACAAAATTAAAGATGAATATAGCATTATCTTTCACTAAAGTACATGAAATCATCAAATATGTGCCTATGTGGGATCAAGGTCATACCTTCATTTTTATAGAAACTATTCAGATATCATGCTGAGAAAAAATAAAATATAGGATTATCTGGTAGAACTGCCTCAACAAACATGATTGGTATATGCTCATTAAAGGAAAGAGCACCGCTATTCTACCATAAAAGTGAATTGTGGCAGTCTAGTGGTAGGGAAAAATAAGCACCACACACAAGTCACACTGCATTAAGCTGTGCTAAGAAAAAAAGCAACAAGCAGGCTGCCAGCGTCCTGACATGCACCCCTGTCCTTTCACCTCTACTCCAGCCCAGATTTTCTCCCCTGTAACCTCACCCTCTCACTCACTGACCCGCCTAAAGGCAGATACCCCTGCATCAGTTCGTCCACTAGCCCCAGGACTTCCTACTAACTCGCATATCACACAGCTGCTCTGGTGACACCTGACAAAATACGCTCCCAGGCCCGCTGTTTCCCCAACACCTTCTCTATTCTTCTTTTTTTCATAACTGTGACACAGGACCAACTCGTGTTGTTGGTTTGTCATCAACTCGATGTCATGGAATAGGCTACTTCACAGCACTTATAATGGCACTAGTCAGAATACTATTGCATTAGCTAAAGTGCCTTCAGGCTTAAATGAGGTCGTACAGCGCATGCTAGCCCGGGTGTAGTATGGGGAGACGTAGCTTATCTTACAGAACTGCTAACAGAATACAGTAGCAGCTAGCTAGCTAGCAGTTTAATGACTATGTGTTGATATTAAGAAGACTGGAGTAGAAACAACTACCATATAGCGAGACTTATTTTTATAACCATACTTACAAGCTATAAGGTTCCTATTTAAAGCGTAATGCTTTATATTTCTGCGGAGATTTGGAGAGAAATACCATTTCACACCTGATTTTGCGCTACTAATTAATCACAGAGGGTAACGTTTATGTTGCATTCAAGGCAATTGGGAAAATTGTCAACTTCTAGAAATTCCCCCCAAAAAACGAAGAAAATTTGAAAAAGAAAACTGAATGAATGAATGACATTTTTACATTGTGAAAGTACACAGTGTGTATAAAAAAGGGTTTGGCTTTTCAGAGAGTGGTAACATAAATGATTTACAATAAAATTGTAAACCATCTACTCTACCTTTAGGTGTTTTAATGGTTTTTACATGACTATTGATAGTCTAAAAATTCCTCTCAAATCCTACTAAATGCAACTTTGAGATGTCAAAATCTTCAACTCTGTGAAGGTAAAAGGTGATTTAACATCCATTTTGACTAGATCTAGCCAGTTTTTCAGCTTTTTAGTTTTTCAGGACTCCAGTAACCTTTTTTTTTTGTATTAAATATAACTGTGTAGTTCCCTGCTGCTAAGCAGTCCACATGTGAAGGCAGTTACTATTATATATTTACATGCATTTTAATTGGAAGACATTTACTTGCTTTATACTAGTCCCTCCACAAACATATAACAAATAAATGCATGAACATGTTAAAGCACTGATGGGACTGAAAAAAATGATAATCCTGCTTCACTTGAAAACAGCATTAATGATAAGGATGGATGGATTCACATGAAAGGGGGGCATAAAGGGGTGAAATACGTCTCAAAGAGACTAACATACTGTATAATAATGAAGATGGATGTCATAACAACTAGCTGGGACTGCACAGTATGTCTTTGAAATAGCACAGAAATAACAGTATTAACTTGCATGTCACTGTCTTCATTTCTACTTTACATTTAGTTTCATAACAATCCTAGAGCCTATGCCTCTCACATTACCCAACCTGAAATATATTGATTCTCCTCATGCCCTGGATGAGTGAAATTTCCTCATGCTGTCTCATTCTTTTTTTTAACAATAAAAATGTGGATTGCTGCAAATACCTGCTCAGTGAAGCATCCCCCCTGGTTATACATTTTTAAATAAGAGCAGATTTTCCAGCCTTGGTGGGGAGGATGGTGTTATTCACTAAAGAGTTGAAGTGTGTTTCAGTAAGTGGTGCATTCAAAGCCTTTGAATTGCTCTCAATTATTCTTCTGAGACACTTCCTTGTTTACTGTGGATTGATTCATCACACTCCAACACCCTGTGATGACTTCATTTCTGAATTCTGTGACCTGCTTTCTCTCGCAATTACCAAAAATGATTCCTTTTGATTTTGTTTTTCCTGCTTTTTCACAGTCAGTAACATGGAGTTCCATATAAATCCTCAATCTGTTATTTCCTATTTTAATCCTGGATGTCTGCTAAAGAAAAAAGTAGGCCTATTGTTTCTCCCATTGTCTCCCATCCACACCCAAAAGCTGTCATATGCTCTCTTGGCGCTCACACATTATTAATTCTCTGACAGCTGCTAATTTCTCTGAAGTCTATTTGTTGTCCCACTCACATCTTCTGCTCTGACAATTTATTTTTGTGCAGTTTGAGAAGGCTTTTGCATTAACTTTGACAAAATATCTGTGAATGACAGGGAACCAAATGTCCAAACGCTTGTTCCACCAGACACAATTTACAACTGATGGGATAAAATCAACTTTATGGTAATTTATAGTGAACCAGTTAATCAGTTTTTGACTGGCAATGTCACAAGAAATGAGTAAAAAGTCGTTACTGGACTTTGTTCATAAAATATAAACACACTTTGTGTTTAAACAAATGAAACTGTACTGTTTTGTGCAAACAGCCTACAATCAATAAAGAGAAACACCACTTACAGCATCATGCTGCAATTTCAAGTTACTCAATGTTTATTAAAGCTGAGGAAATAAATTGCCTTGACATTTTTAAGTATAGCTTTGTTAAGCACTTAATATCTGAAATGGAAATAAATACTCTGGCATTTCTATTAAATGAAAAGACATTCACTCCAAAGGTAGACACAAGATAAAAGCTGATGAAGACTATTAACACTGCTTATTTCAAAATGTCTGCCTTGTTTAAGGGTTGCTTAAGAGAAATCAAGCATACCTTGACACTTCTAAATAAATAAAAGTATTAGCTACAGACACATTCAGTCAAAACCTCTTAACTCAGCCTTTTAGTTACCATTGTTCTTGTTTTCTGCAGCTCTTACCTGTTGGTAAGCATGTGAACTTGTGAGCAAACTTTGATCACTTTAATGGATTATTTATTGGATTATCATGGTGCTAAAATGCTCATAAAAGTGAATCAGGTTCATCCTAAAGCTGGCAAAAACTGTTAAGGATTTCAGTATGAGGAAATAAAAGATGCATCCACAGAGAGTGATGGTTGATTGATTGAAAAGTTTTGCACATTATTAAAAGGAGGTTTGCTGGTCGCACAAAACAGAAAATATTTCTGTTGTCTTTTGAAAATCATTTGCTGTATTCTGGTAAAAAGGTAAAGAAAGCAGGGGGTTTAAGTTAAAACAACAAGTTTAAGTAAAAAAGTCAGATAAAGTTAAAAAGATGAAAAATTCTCAGATTACAAGATTGAAGTCATTTTAACCCCCCCCCCCCCCCATGGATGGGAGTAATGTTATACTGAACATCATCACTGTAGTGATCCAGTTGTAAGCATGAAGCCACATGCTAAGTGCCCACAAAAATAGCAGCATCACACTCACTTTGCTTTAAAGACCCTGTAAAGTGAAAATAAATCTGTATTTAGGTTTGTTTATGACAGGTCACTGTGTTATGAACCCCAAGTCAAATTTGAGTCAAATGAAACATCTCTAAGTTTATAAAATTAAGCTTCAAAATCATGAAAAATGAGGCAGTAAAATCTGCTCCAGGATGGTGGGGGCGTGTCTGTTGAATGAGCTGAAGCCATGCCCACTCAGGAGAAATACAAACCTCTCAAATCAAAAAAATGCAACAATCTGAACTGAGGAAAGCACTCACACCATTTGCCTGCCTCTCAACCTTTTGTTGACCTTAGAAGAAGAGACAAAGTTCATTTTTCGGCTCAAAACTCTGTTATGATGCTTTTAATGATCCATAGTCCACTGTGGCTGATAGATTTGGCAAATTTACCTCGCAATGAACCAAAAAACAGCATTTAATTGACTGTTTACTATAATAAAGGCAGAGACATCAGCTAACAACAGACTGTACTGAGATGAACTGCTCTGTGGTTTTATATTGTAGTGTTAGAGGGGCGTGGTCATTTCCCACTGTGGGGTCATGACACCATGAGCACACATTTTGGCCCCACCCAAATTAAACCAAGCCAGGAAAGAGGAGACAAACTTTCCAACAGTCTAAATCCAAAATTCAGTCACACGTAGATCTCAATGTTTTCACATGTTTACAGCAACCATATTCCAACATATCCAGTGTGTTAAGACAAAAATCTTAATTTCAATTTACAGGGAAATTTGACTTAAGGTTCATAACACAGTGACCTGTCATAAACAAACCTGAATACAGATTTATTTTTACTTTACAAATCTTTAAGAAAATATTTAATGACAGGATTAAGAGGGGTCTATCTGCTGTAACCTATAGAGACAGAAAAGTGTCTAACAGCATTAATCTTTTTATTTGCACTTCTCTCATTTTTTTCTTCAATTTGAAAAAAATAAAAATAAATAAACTGGTGAAAACACCAAGGTGCAAGCCAAGACAGTCAACTTCTCCACAGAGTATTCATGGAATACTTGACGAATCACATTGCCTAATTGTAACTGACTGTTTTATCATATAGCTTTATGTCAAATTAAAATGCTGTTTAAATAAATAAACATACATTTTTAAAGTAAGAGAAGAAATAAAATATGCTAATTTCTTGTGTTAGAGTTAGCTCATATACACTCACTGTTTAAAGACACTAATTGTGTCCCAGAATCCTCTTATATGGACATAATAAAGACAAGTTAGTCTACCAGTCTGTTCTATAATTAAATAAGAAAATAATGTGATCATAGTAATACAATTTCTTTGACCTCCGACCATTTTTCCCTTATTAATTTTTATAATGAACACAGGATAAACCAGACATATATGCTAATAATTAACAACATACTCAGTTGGATCATGTGTGCATTTCAGTGAAACCTTTTTTTTATTAATTGGTTTAACCACCCTAATTAAAGCACTTTTAGTAATTAATTAAGAAAGCACCCCTAGGAGAGCTAAAATATTGAGTAAAATTAAATATTTATCTTCTCATGTTCCATCCAGGTATTTCTATCCTTGTGGTTGAGGCATGAATAAGATTAAATATTAATTGTATAATGTTCAATTCAGATATTCCTGTCTCTGGAGGGGTTCAGCCCTGCAGGGGGTAACATGATTTTTAAAGGACATCAGTGGCGGCTGGTCAATAGGGAGCACTAAGGCACCGCCCCCCCCCCATCACTCTCTCCACAAAAAGAGGACAGATCTTAAGATCATAAAATAGATTTTTTTAAATTTGCTTTAAATATCAATAAAGTTATATGAACATAGATAAACTCCATCATGCACTGTATTAATATGATTTATTTAGAGATTAAACTGTTTAATGTGCAATAAATCAATAGATTTATTAGTTGGCTTTACTTCCTGTCCACTCATTTCCTCCCTGGGGCACAGGGCTCCTGCGCCCACAGCCTTCTATAGACTACTGTTATAAGCTGCACGTGTGCATTCGCTCCTCTTCAGTACAAGAGATAGGAGCTCTGTGGGTCCAAGTGCAACACAACACAGCGCCCCCGAAGGGATTACCACTAACCACCTGACAGACGCCAACAGGTGGCAGTAGCGAAACACACTCCGTTATTTGAGACACACAGAGGACCTCATGTGCCATTGCGGTACATCTCTGGCTTTCTGCCAGAAACTTCACCTGCGTTTGTTGTTTAGCATATGGAGAGATGCTAGGAAGACAGTTAGCAAAATGCAATAAGAAAACTCAGTTGAGTGTTAAAGAATAAGATGGAGAAGGACACTGGAGAAAAAAGTTAGAATTTAAGAGCTTGGACCTGACCGGCCTGATATCAAGAGTTGATTTGTGATAACGTGTGATAAGTTTAAAATTCAAATTGACTGTGATACGAGTTAGTTACTTGTGGCTGCTGATGACCCTTATTACATCTTTTGATATACCTTACATACATAACATATCAAATTTGGATTTTGTTGTAGCCCCCCCCTGAAGAAAAACACACCAGCCGCCACTGGACCTCATTGAAAAATAACACACGTTGTTGGTGCTGAAAGTGAAGTTTTGGGAATGTCATTATAAGTTACAGGAATAAGAAACAGGAATGCTATGAAGCACGCTGGGACCAAGTTGTGCCTGACCAAACATAAGATGATCCCTGTAGGCTTCCTTACCTGTTTTCTCACATATTTTATATCTGGTATATTTTGAAATGTGCTCCCTTGCAGTTACCTTTGATAAGAAGTGTCATTATCTTTAAAATAATTTCATATTTTCTGAAATAGCTGTATATCTTTTAAGTAGGTCTTAGATGTTTACTTGTTATTGATTGTATAAATAAATCATAGTCAATATAAAAGGTTTTTCTTTTTCAAGCCTTCCAGGGCTGGCTGCCGAGAAGCATCCCCACAGCATGATGCTGCCACCTCTGTTTCACAGTAGGAATGGTGTGTTTATTGTGGACATGGTGTCTTGTCTGATGGCCTAAAAGCACCATTTTGGTCTCAATAGTTCAAAGAACTTTCTTCCAGTTTACTATGGAGTCTCCTACATACTTTTTGGTGAACCCTAGTCCTGATCCAATCAGAGTTTTCTTCAACAGTGGCTCTCTGTTTGCCACTCTCCCATAAAGCTTTGACTGATGAAGAACCCAGGCAACAGTTGTTGTACATGCAGTCTCTCCCATCTCAGCTGCTGAAGCTGATAACTCCTTCAGAGTAGTCATAGGTGTCTTGGTGGCCTCTCTCACTAGTCTCCATCTAGCATGGTCACTCAGTTTGTGAGGATGGCCCGTTTCTAGGCAGATGTACACAGGTGTGCTATCCATCCAGCTAATCCATTCTTGATAATGGATTTAACTGATCCCTGGGGGATGTTCAGTGCTTTTGAATTTTTTTTCTTTTTCTTTTTATCCATCCCCCGACTTACAGTTTTCAATAATCTTTACTTTAAGATGCTTGGAGTGATCTTTTATCTTCATGGTGTAATGGTAGCCAGGAAAACTGACTTAAGTAACTGGACCTTTTAGACGTAAGTATCTTTATACTACAATCCATTGCAACACATTTACTGCACTCAGGTGATCCCCATTTCACTAATTGTGAGACTGCTAGCAGCAATTGGCTGAACCTCTGTTGAATAAGGTGAGTAAATATTTATGCAATCACTTATTTTACATTTCATATTTGTATTTAATTGACAACACTTTGTAGAAATCTGTTTCATTTTGATACAAAGAGGTTAAGTAATTTTTGTCAAAAAAGCAAATTATACTGTCTGTGATTGTTTTATAAAATCAATAAAAGGATACAACATCCAAGGGGGTGAATACTTTTTACAGGCACTTGAATGTATGGTCTTCTGCAATATTATTATGCTTTAGACGTTGAGATCACAGTGAGTGCACATCCTTGCTTTCACAAGTCTACATGCAAAGAGAATACAAACAAGGCCTGCTCTATTCATCATACATGTCTGGTGCAGCATGAAGAGGGTGGACAGAGGAGCCAAGATCCGGCCAAAGCTCAAAACACCCTTCTGGTGGCAGAGATTAACTCCAACTACCAACCAGCTGATGTTAAATAATAAGGATAGACTATGAAGAATCATCACTTCTCAGATTTTTGACATGCAGGAAAAATGGAAAATTGCTTTTAAAGCTTGAGTTCTTTGGTGATATAATAATACATTATGCTTGTAAAAGAATTAGCCTTGATTTGACAGAGGAAGCTCCAAACATGTGACCAACTATATGCTTATTTGTCTAAACCTGCAGAAGAAATTTCAGGCTTTTTAATAAATTGTGTCTTTGATTTATTTTGTTATGGCTGGGTAAATGTTAGTGGCATCAAATGCTTAAAAAAAGCAAAAGACCTCTGGACATTTGCATGGCACTGAGAGAGAGAAAGACAGAGAGAGATGGATTGTGCGGTGTGTTTTGTGTGTAATGTGTGTGTCTGCATGCATGTGCTTGTATGTGCCTGTGCCTGATCTGTGTTAATCACCCTCTCCATAATTACCATTTTCCTGTTAATGGATCAGACCTCTTAATCACCATTTTGCCCCTTTGTGTGTGTGCATGTTTGTGTCCGCTGTTTTTGTGCATGTGTGTGTGAAGGAGAGAAGACAGCAGAGGTAATATGGCTAAACTAGCTTGACGATGAACTATGCAGACCATAAATCTACACATTTCAAACATGGAGACGTGCAGACACCAGCACACAAATCATTTTATGTTATCTTACATAAGCATAAAATCAGCCGGCTCCCTCAGCCTCTTTGTAAGTGTGGGAATTATGAGAGGACTTGGAAAACCTTATGGTCACCTTATTTTACCCTGGGTTTGTTTGCACTCTTGTTTAATTAACCCATCACAGCAATTCAAGCATTAAAAGCCACCGGACTGTCAAAAAAAATGATTATGGCAGCTGGCTGATTAGAAATTATGCCTGTTGAACTGAAGAAACACGGTTCATTCCCCACAGCAGGATAATGAATCAAGACGACTCATTTCATCGCTCTATGTCCATATCCTTTTCCCTCAACAAAAACAAACTTCTTTTTCTTTCCTGCCACCACAGGGAGCAGTAGTTGTTCTATCCATGCCTGAAGTAATTAAAGAAATCTTTTCTGACACTAGCCAGAACCCCATCGACAGAGGGAGCTCCTGCATAATGTTGACGGTGCAGTTTAAGCTGCAAAAATCATACAAAGGTGACAGCAGATATGTGGAGGGAGAAAGGGCTTAAATAATAATCCGTAAAAGTACAGTTATACATACTTTTTCATAAAGGCATCTATCACATTTCATTTCTAATGTCCACCGCTTGATTTAAATCAGACAAGCCTGAGGCTGAGCTGTTAGAACAGCAAGGCAATGGTACAAATACAGTGAAAAAAAAAAAAAGCAGACTTAACTTTTGGATAGTAAAGAGTGCAAATATAACACCCAATTGCATATTGCTTCTGATTTTGGAACATTTATTGCGGTTGTGCTTGGTGTGCATTAGAAAACCATTCTTATGGAAAATGCTGGGCAAATGCATCCCTTATCAAACTTGCCATGGCTTTTGTGAGTACAAAGTGCTGTTTCCATAAAGAATTAGAGCCACCAGACGAACCTTTTGTGTGAAGATTTATAGGAAATGAGAAAAATATATACATTAACAGCTCATTCAAAGATAGTTTATATTTTGTGTTGCTTCCACCCAAAGAAGTGTCAGTAAAACAGAAAACCCTTATAAAGGATCAAATGTAACAGCTCACCAGATTTGAATCAAACTGCCATCTGTGTTCCTGTTGTTGATACTGTTATGATAATTGATAAGGAAAAGGAATTATGGAACCTCTTGCAGGTGTAAATGTATTTCTGAAGCTGAGTGACGGACCTCTCATTTTTTTTTAAAGGGGATATATTGTGCAAACATCACTTTTTCAGGATTTTCTAACAAAAATTTGTGCCCTGGCCTGTCTACACTCCCCTCAAGTACCAGAAAATTCCATTTCCTCCCCCTGACTCTTTCTCCACCTCTCAGAAAATGTGTGCTGAAACAAGCCGTTCTCAGATTTTCCCCCCATGACAAGAAAGTCCTGCCCTCCTCTCCTGATCCTGCTGTCTGCTACAGGCTGACAGCAGGATCAGGAGAGCAACATCCATTTCCTGAGTGGGGCGTGGTCAGGGGTGGAGTCAGACAGCTTTGTAACATTTAAAGCCACGGACACAAAAACAGCTCGTTCTGAACAGGGCTGAAACTGAGGGCTTTTTAGACATGCAAAAATCCAATACTGGAGTGTTTTTTCAGCAACAAACTTCACAGACATTTTGGGGACCTCTGAGACCAATATAAACTTGTATTAAAAGGGTAAAATATGTCCCCTTTAAGTCTGGCTTTTAGTTTCGGTTTTTTGGAAAGAGATTACAGATGTTTTGTTGAACAACAAAAAAGTTGACTTTTACTTTAAAATTAATGGCATAATACAGTATCTGTAAAGTCTTCACCCCCTCGGATGTTTTATCCTTTTACTTATTTCAGAAAACAATCATGGTAGATATAATTTGGCCTTTTTGACAAAAGAAATTACAGAAAAAAACTGAAAAAAACAGCTCGAGTACTTATATATCCTTAAATATTTCCAAGAATATTCAAAGGCAGAGAAAAGGTTTATTTGCCATTTGTTGCTGTATCTTGTTCATGTTGAGTGCTGTGCTCTTTGAGCCCTGTAACACTGTGACCCAAAAAGTCATTTTCAAGTTGAGTCACTGTGCTGCTCTGTTCTTCCCAGATCTGTTGCTTACTTCTGCACTCCATGAGCTGTATTCACTGATCAGTAAACCACCTTTTTTGTTTGGATGGAGATTCCATAGTGATGGTGAAAAGCAGTCAAAAGTGGCTTCCCTTGTTTATGCTGCAAGCAGTCCTAGATTGCTTTGTGCTTAGCTGGCAGCACTGTTCACTAAAATCACCTTATGGAGAGCAATTTTCAACTGAATATTCACCATAATTCAAATTTCCATGCATCTCTACTCTCTTATTGTCACTACTGTTATTTTTTGCTTGAGAGCTACTGTGCATTCAGATGTCATCAGATCTAGCCTTATTAAAAGGGTTTTATCTGAGTGAGCAACCAAGCAAATTGATACGTTCATTTTTGTAATACCAATTCTTGTATTTGTACTGAGACTATGCTTTTGCTGTGAAACAACATGCCAAACTTTCATCAGTGTTTAGCCCTAAGAAAATCTAACAATACAGTACACTCTCATGTTTCATGGCTAATTTAATTCCTTAACAATGCTGAAATTGCATGGTTGTAATGACACACTGAACGTGTGTTGCAGACAGATGCTATTAGGCGCTATTGACTGCCTGATAAAATCATACAGCAAAGAAATAGCTGCTCTGAAATGAGTTTCTCCCTTCCTATTGTGTTTTTTCAACCAGAGCTCAATAGAAGGGTTCAATAACTGAAAAGAAATGACAGTGTTACTGATTGAGTCTTGGCAATCTGTATAGGACAGAGATCTGATGCTACAAAGGGTCATATGATCAGCAGCAACAGGGAACCCAGCCAATCATGGCAATGACTGGATGGTTTTCCAGCCAATCATATTGTCTGTTTGCAGAAACAAACATTCAAGTTGCACCTAAACTGTATGGACTTTAAAATAATGTATATAAAAATAAATGTGAGATGATATTTATGTCCTTACTTGTTTCCTTTGTAATTCATGATCCCTGATACTTCATCATGTAAACATATTAGCTCATTACAGCTCAGTGATGACTGGCAACAACACAAAAGAGAACCTTTTCATAGCTGCAGCTTAAAGGCGTGGAAACTGGCTGCACATCAATGGTAACCTAATAATAAGCAACGGGCTGTATGCCATAACAGGTGTTTGTGCTGTGCCTGCCGTGCTACTTTTTCATAGAGATTAGAGGATGACAAACACAGATAATTCACTGTGAAAGAACCATACATAAAGAGTGTGAAATACAGTTTTAATTTGTAATAAGAAACAGCATACTGCCTTAACAGAATTACAGAAGAAAAAAAATAAGAAAATGCCTTTTTTGCCAGCTTTTCAAGTGAGCATGATTTCGAAAAATGCTTTGAAATTGACCCCCTGTTTAAAAATAAGAAATAGTGAACTAGTAAGAATAGTAAGTGGACCTACCTGGTCCTGAAGTTGGCAGGATGTGGGTGCCCATCATACAAGGACAGAAAGTCATATTCTTCTTCTATGGCAAATGACAAGAACATGAGCTGGATTCTACTTCCTTCCTCTCCGACAATGACCCAGGTGCAGTTTGCCCCATTTGGGTAGCCATAGGGAAAGCCTGGTGACTCTATACTGCCGTTTCTGCCTTTTAAGGTGCCACCACATGTGTAGATAAAACCTAAAGAGGAGAAAAAGAGAACATTTAGTGATGTATTTTGGAAAAGAAAATAACTCGAGAGAATATAAACAGCAGGAAAGAGGTAGAAAGAAATGGCAAATAACAAGTTGTTAGTAAAACACTTAAAAAAGGGCATTTTCACTTATGTGTATTACATAACAAAAGGATTATTTGTGTGTGGATGCATCAGTGTGTTCCTCTGTGCAAGAAGTCAGCATTAGTCAGCATGTGTCTCGATGCCTGTACTGCTAAGTTTTACTTCTGACAGACTGTGCAACAACTGCAGGGTTTTTCATCCAAGAGAAAGCAGGTATTCTTATTCATACCAAAGCATAAAAACTCAAACCCGCACACTTTTAATCAGTTTCTCTTCAAGGACACTACAAAGTTTTAATTCTTAGATAGCAAAAGGGACCTATTGGCCTACTCCCATGTCCCTGACTCAATATTCATTTATTTTCTTTGAACAGCACAAAAAAGCACGTGTATGAATATAAATCATTCCTTACATTAGTGTTTGATTAAGCTCCACTTCAGCAAAAATGATACTAAGCACACCAGGATAGGTAAGATTGTTCTCTGATGCTCTTCAATCATAACTTATTAATGGAATATATAGACACTGTAACTTGCCTGTTGAAGAATTCATCAGAGTCTACAGCACCATGTATCTGTAGTTCAACATAATCTTTTCACTGGACTACCTCGCAGCAGGGGCAGAGGGTGGGGTGTGTTTCAGAGAAGCACCCTAGGAGCTCATATTCACATTCAGCATGAGGTGCTTGAACCCAGGGCCCCCTGACTGAGGAGAAACTAAGTTGCTACTGAGCGTTTTTCTTTTTCCTCTTGGCTTTGTAAGTTAAATCAATAGCATTCTCTTGAATTCACCTTTGTGTCTCAAGAACATCAAAAGTTATCTATTTTCTTTGTTTTAACTAATCAATAACTGACATGTCAAATGGGTGACAACAATACAGTATGTGCCAGTCAGCTTTATTGTTGCCTGTGAACATGATTCAGCATTTTATATGGGAAAGACGTACACGTGTGTTCTTATACAGAGATATACATCTCCACCCTCAGTGTCTATCTAGATGGGAAAGTGACAGACATGATTTAAATGCTTACTTCTCAGAAACACTAGGCAGCACCAAGGGCATGAGGATAAAACTATGGATCTAAATGAGCTGCAGTGGGTACACCATTATGGATCCATGTATGTGGTGAGAGATCAGTGCCAAGAGAAGAGGAGGTGAGATGTGAGAGGAGAGGAGTAACTGAAAAACTAGACACAACATGAACTGAAAAAAAAAAGTTGTAGTAGCTGCTTAGCTGCTCTAGAGTAGTTGTACACTGAGTGAATCTTGCAGAACTGAGTTATTTATCAGGATTCATTCTAGTCAAGACAATGTGCATTGTCAGTATGATGAAGAAATGGTGTGGGGTTGTTTTTCAGGAGCTGGGCTTGGCCCCTTAGTTCCAGTAAAAGGAACTCTGAATGCTTCAGCATACCAAGAGATGTTGGACAATTTTATGCTCCCAACTTTGTGGAAACAGTTTGGCAATGACCCCTTCCTGTTCCAACATGACTGTGCACCAGTGCACAAAGCAAGGTCCATAAAGACATGGATGAGAGAGTTTGGTGTGGATGAACTTGACTGGCCTGCACAGAGTCCTGACCTCAAGCTGATAGAACACCTTTAGGATGAATTAGAGCGGAGACTGAGAGCCAGGCCTTCTTGTCCAACATCAGTGTGTGACCTCACAAATGCGCTTCTGGAAGAATGGTCAAAAATTCCCATAAACACACTCCTAAACCTTGTGGAAAGCCTTCCAGAAGAGCTGAAGCTGTTATAGCTGCAAAGGGTGGACCAACGTCATATTAAACCCTATGGATTAAGAATGGGATGTCACTTAAGTTCATATACGAGTCAAGGCAGGTGAGCAAATACTTTTGGCAATATAGTGTATATTATTATATGATGTGCTACGAGGATACAATAGGATACAACACAGCACCATATGGTATGACACGTCATGTAAATGGCTGTTCAACATAAATCTGGTTATGAACATAAATCAGTTCTGCTACTTAAGAGTACATTCAAGGCAAAACACTTTGATTTTGGACTCCTACAGGCGAAGGGGATAATAGCCCTATCTTGGAGGAACTTTGATATACCTTTTAATAAACGTATGGACGAAGGAGATGGCAACTTACATCGCATTGGAGAGACCGACTTATATAGCCAGAGGAAGGATAAGTGACTGAAGATCTGTGAACACCTTTATTGGAATTTCTTAAACATCAAAACGTGAAGTCCTCTTAACACTACTGTGCGTGAAGCGCGTGTGTTGTGTGTCTTGTCATTTCAAGGTGTGTAAGTATCAACATGTATGTACAAGAGTGTTTTACAATTGTTCGCTAATGTTCATTTATATGCATGTAAAAATATTATAAAAATATTGTTTAAAAAAAACAGTTCTGCCCATGGTTTCTGCCTGTTAAAAGAAGTCTTTTCTTGCCACTGTTACTGTTAAAGATCTTTGCTCTTGCTGGATTTTCGTAAACTGTCATAAGATTGCATTTTTATATGAATAAAATTTGTACAAATATGGGAACTCTGACTGATTAGCTGAATTACTAATCCACTGATATCACATCACAGCTTAGCTTTCTGGTGCATTTAAAGTCAGTGCAACCCATGTCAGCTATAGCTTTATCCAAACCTGTCCCCCCTGACCTCATTATAAAGCATGTGTTATTGTTTCTGTGATGAGACAGTGATGACTAACGGCAAAAAGGATGATCTGCTGATAGATATCCATGAATGAAAAACACAGACTGGATTATAAGTTTTTCTGTGGCTATGATAGGATATTTTGGAAAGGAGTGTAAATATAGATAAGAAGAGGAGAGAGGAGTGTGTGGATTTTGTTTATATGCTTTGAACTTTCCTCCACAGGCTGCTTGTACAGATAAAGAAGAAGTGAAGCTAATTCTGCTGTACTTATTCCAAATCTCTCCGGGTTACAGAGCCCACTAAATGCCTAAATTGTAAAATGTAAATGTAATTGATCTCCTCGGACTTCATGGTTCACATCAGGATCATTATCCCCTCTCTTTGATCTTAATGATCCTTTTATATCAAACACACCACAGGTGTTAGATGAAAACCTTGCAGTGTCCAGGGGTGAAGTTTTTTTTTTTTTTTTTTTTTTTTTTTTTTAGATGCTTTATCGATCCCGATGGGGAAGCTCTTCACTTCTTTCACACCACAGGGGAGCCGGACCGCGGATTCAGCTTACAGAGCAGAAAGCCTTGAAGCTGGGGGGGATTTAGCATCATCCTGCACAAGGACACTACAGCAGGGAAGAAACTGGCTGTTATATTGAGTTTTATCTCATGACTTCTTGCTGGGAGATGGTTCTGCAAATCACTAAGCCTCTGTGCCTGTTGAGTTATTCACATTTGTCATTCTCTTTTAGCTGCAGCATCTCTTCATTAGCTCTTTTTTTATCATGCATAATAAAATGTATCAGCTACACAGCTTCATATCACTGGAAACAGAGGGAAAGTTTTACAATCGTTTTTCAGGCAGTGCTCCTTTAGTGTATTATTCAAAGTTTAAATTAGAGAGTTTAATTTAAAATAGCTTTCACTTTCAGGTCCTTAAACTTTGAGTCCCTTAATTGATCTCCTCTGAGTGCAAAGCTCAAATCAGGACGATCATCCCCCTGCCTTTCATGTTCACGAGCTTAGTTATGTACCATGGCAGTCGGGGCCGTAGGGACAGCAGGGCCCTCCCGCTGGATGCTTTTCCAACCAATTATCCAAGATGGAATCCCAACCATAAAACTATGTGTGTGTCTACATATGTGTGTTTGTCAGACTCTCATTTAAGCTAACATTTCGAAGACCTTCACAGCGAAGGACGTAATGACCAATGGCAGGCTGAGCTGCAATTAAGGGCCTCTGTCTCTGTATGTTCACAACCAATCAGAGCTGAAATGTTGAGGAACCTTGGAGGGGCAGGGAGAACCACTTGACAGACAAACATATGAATCTACACAGATCGACAAAACTAACCCTTATAACTGACACATACACTTATCATACCCATCAGTATCATATCTTTAATTGTTTAAATCTAACTTAGAGAAAAAATCTTGACATGCTAATGCCAGTGGGGTTTATTTTAATGCAGTAAAGAGAAAATTTGCAGAGCACAGCAAGAAAACTACTTAGTGTACAGCCATTTTGGCCCAGTTCAGACAGGGAGGATCCATGTGGTTTCCAACAGGAATTAAATTTTATGATCCAAGTTAAGAGGAAATTTATGCTCCATGAAGCGGTGGTTCACCTGAGGACAACAAATATTCACAGTTTAAAAGACACAGTGGAGAAATCAGGATTTCTATTCAATCATGAATTTATCCTTCTATGATGTCAGCAGGGCTTGGCCCCTGACAATGATAACTGGTAACTGGTTTCCTGACCGTGGTGCTAATGTGTGTTTGTCTGGCCTGACCTGAACCCACAGAGAATCAATGAGGAACTGTGCAGAAGAAGATATTGCAGTGAATCTTAACACTAATGCATGAATATTCGCAAACACACGTCTTCTCTCCCAGTGCTCATCGCCACATTCTGTTTTACACAGCCTCGGTTCACAAAGCATTCTCTGAATTTATTTTCAGTTTGCCCAGTCCCATGTGGGAGGCTGTAAAACAGAGAGGTCTGGCTTAAGTTAGGGCCAAAAGGTTGAGTTGCAAAAGGAAAGCTATAGATTACAATAATTCTCAGTGGCGGCCAATCTCTCCAGCGGACACACAAAGACTGGCAGATGCATATGACTGCAACAGAGATTTAGTAACCCTGTCTTTAAAGCAGCAGACAGACCAGTTATGTGAACAACATTCAGGATTAAGTGCACAATAGAACCTTATTACTGCAGAAAAAGGAATTGTTCTCCCAGTTTAAAGACAGGAGCTCACAAAAGACCTCATTGTGTCACTTGTTAAAGAAGAGAGGCTACAAATTAAGCATAATAGTAAGTGCAGTGGGGACTTTATTTAGAGTGATGATGCACTAAATGAGGTGTTGACTGTTTACTCCCATGGGTGACTTTTAGTTATGCACCCACAATTAGACTGGTTAGGAGTTATTTACAGCCTCTAAACGGGACATGCGGATTTGGCGACCCATGGGTAATATTCTGTTAAAACTGGAGCTGCCATGGGAATATTTGGAAAGGCAATATTTGTAAAAACAAAAAAGCTTTCTTGTTTTATCATCAGCCATGGTATTAAAAGCTAATAAAAAAGTCAAACTATGAGGAGGCTGAAGCACCTGACGACCCTGCGCTGTAGTAATACAATACCAAATGGAATTTATCTTATGTAAGTTTTCCATTGTCTGCCTTTAAAGACAAGTATCTTTTTTCTGACATGCTTGCTTTAAACAGGAGACAATAAATAAGAAGTACGATCTTTTTGCTCTGTTCATTGTGTTTTTTAAATTTTAATCTTAATGATTACAGATTACAGCTCATTAAAATCAAAAATCCACTAATAAAAAAAATCCTCTGAGAACAGCCTTCCCTTTCAGCTGTGATTTTCTGTGGCTTACCCTCTTTGTGGAGGGTGTCAGTGATTGCTCTCTGGACAACATACAGTCTTCCCAATTATTGTAGTTGTGTGTACTGAAAGAGTCAGAGAATCAGGAAACCTTTGTAAATCAGACTTTCTACAGTATTCCAATATTTTGAGATAGTGGATTTTTGATTTTGTGAGCCATAAACTGTAATTATCAAGACAAAAAAGGAAAAAAAAGGACTTGAAATATACACTTTGTTTGAGATGAAATATGGCAGATTCACTTTTTGAAGTAAATTGTTGGAACAAATGAACTTTCTATCCACAGCCTCCAGCACCTGTTACTGCCATAATGATTAGATGTCAATAATATCCCAGTTTTAAATAATGTACCTTCAATGCTATTTCCACCCATAGAAATAGATGGGCCCCTGAAAGGCCCTGTAAATAGGCTTTCCCTAGATGCCATTTAATGATTCCAACACATGGACATTGGATCTGTAGCTTTACCACTAGCCTCCTGATCAACATTCACCTCCTGGGCTTGGCTTCTATCAGCTTTGGAGCTGACAAAAACTTACAGTATAAAGAAAAACAAATAAACAGTTAAAGATCTCATAATAACACACTGACATCACTGTCCTGTCCACCTACCATGATAATACTACAAAAATAAAGGGTGAAACCATTTTAAAATAGGGGGTTTACATTTCAAAACAGGCAACAAAATACAAAATTTGTATTTTTTCTATATCCTTATTTATGTGGAACATAGAAGGTTACCCCTGCTTTAATCTAGGGTGGACCATGTCTTTGCTAACCTCCATCCCCTCTTCTCCCCACTTGCCTTTGGGGTTTTATGAATTACCAACCTCCATTTTCATCTGAGGAAAAAAAGTGAAATATCCAGCTCTTTCATGAACACACTTAATGATGCTAATGCCTTTAAGGATGCTGATGACAATGATTTGGATTCTGACGGTTTCATAATGGTTTTTCTGATGATAGAATCTATTTTTATCCAGCTGTGCATTAAGTCTGTACATGCCTGTCTGACCCTTTATGCAGTTAGACGTAAGGTTGTCACTTAGTGATGTTCTATCTTCCTTTTCACATCCTGTACTTAGTCTCAAATGCACAGTGACATGGACAAAAGCATCTGCTAAATATAACTCTAACACTTACACTAAAACCTTGCAGCTATAGGAAATAATCCCCAAAATTCCTTACCCACGAACCACAGAAAAATATGAATTTCACTCTTTTATCTGAACTGAACACACTGGAGAGTGTCTCAGCCTAACTTCATTACTTCATTAAATTGTATAGCGAGGAAACAGGGTTGGGTGAGTAAAGAGCCAAATAGGGACAGAAGGACAGAGATGGAAAGCAGAATAAACAGAGAGAAAAGGACAGAATTCCCCTCGTTCATCACTGGGAGAAAGAATGAAAGGATGATTTAAAACTCATCACTCAGAGGGGAAGAGGCAAGGGAGTGTAGGAGGGCACAGAGAGTGAGAGAGAGGGGTGAGAGAGATAAAGAAATATAAAAAAGAGAGAGAGAAAAGTCAGAGGAAGGTAGAGGGAGGAGGAGGAGGAGGAGGAGGAGGAGAGAAAAGTGAGAAGGAGACAGGGGTAAAAGAGAGACTTCTAATTATGCTGACTACCAGACCGAAACTGACAGCCTTACTACACACTAGAGCATGCACACAACACACACACACACAACCATAGAGAAGCAAAGGGTCGCAGACACACAGGCGCACACACACGCTGAGCTTCACACACATGCTCTCATGGTACTAGAAAGAAACACATGCACATACAAATTCAGGCATATTTAGAAGGATATACCCACAAGTCCATGCAGAATTTCAAGACTCACAAACACGCAACTGACAGCAAACCCTTCACTCATTGTTCTGCTTTGTTCATTCATCCTCCTCACCTCTCACAAATCTTACATTTCCACTCATTATTTGTTCTTAAGATCTCTTAAAATATATTTAAATAGAAGGCATTTTAGCATCGTGGAATTCATACAGTACAAGGGAATAGATGTTTTTCTGCAAATTCGCTTTGTCCACTGCCATTAGAGACCTTAAAACAAGCAGATCTCAATGAAAAAAGAGTTAGAGGAAGAAAGGAACAAATAAAAATATCACAGTCCATCCTAATATTCTTATTAAATTGCTGAGATTTTTTTTTTGCTTTTAGTTTGCTGTTTTTACCTGTTGCTATCTTGGTTTCCTGACTTTCTTGGAGTCAGAAGTGACAGTATTTGTATTGCATTTTGCAGACACGTGACCACTATGATATTACCATGGATGGCATAAGCGCTGCTGCTGACATTATGCTACCATGCATTCAAGATGTATATGGGAGCCATAAAAGTAACAGAAATTAACATAAACATAGCACAAAAAATAAGGACATTTGTGTTGGTATTTTATTTATTTGTTCTAGCAATGCTTCTAGCAATAAATCATATACTGACGGAAAGCCTGATTGTTTAAATGGTGCCACATTTGTAACCCTAACCCCTGCATGCACTTATGAGATGAGCAGCAGAGCTGAGTATATAGATTGTGCCCATGAACAATTTGCCAAACAGCTTATTCTGCCATTGCCCTTCACTGTCAGGCCGTTTGTGCACTGGAACCTGTTGAATGTTATGTTCAGCGATGAGTCCAGATTCTGCCTATGGCAGTTGGATCATTGGGTCAAAGAGTGGAGAAGACATGGAGAATGCTGTGCTGCTTGCTGTACCGATGAAGTAACATCTTTTGGTATCTTGTGATGTGAGTTGGCCTCTTCCTCACTGGAAAATCACTGGAGATGACCTCAATGCAGAGAGATATCAAGATTAGATTCTGCAATCAGTGGCAATCCCATATCTCCACAGCCTGGGATTGAACTCTATCCTCCAAGACTCTATCCTCCAAGATGACCCCCCCCCCACAGAGAGGGGTTTATCAGAGGCTACCTTCTGCCTGCAGTCCTGACCTCAACCCCAGTTAACACAGGGATCAGACTGGGCACATGCCAGAGTGACCATCACAACCACATTGACTGACTTGCAACAAATGCTGGTTGAAGAATGGGATGCCATCCCACAGCAGTGTGTGACCAGGCTGGTGACCAGCATGAGGAGGAGGTGCCAGGTCACATGCTACTGACGCTCCTGTTTGTTGAATGAATACACTGTTAAATTGTCAGTATGTCTTCAATTATACAATCTACCAACATCGCCAAACAAGAGTCAGTGGTAGTGTAAGCCGTTTGGCATTGGCAGAGAAGATTTGACACATTTTTCACAGTCAGAAATGGGTGCAAGTGCAAATCTCCATCTTCATGCACTTAATCATTACATGCTTTCTTATCACTTGTACAAATGAAACCATAGTTCAGAAAATAAGCATTGTGTATGCAGATGAAAAAATGATATGTTAACAGATAATAAAAATAATTATCCAGATCCAGTAGGGCCATTTTCTCAACTGGATGATAAACAAGATTGTGATTTTTAACCAGCGAAGTTGCTCCCAACTTGCTATTTAAGAGAATACAGGTTTAAGACACATTAAAACAGCCTTCTTTTTAAGACCAAGAGTTTAATTCTCCTCCTAATCCACTGTCAGTGGGTTTGCTACTTATTCCTCCCATCTGATTGGTTATTTTTGGGGGGATCTACTACTATTAAAGCTTCTTCTGCTAAGAAAAGATAGCTGGAAACTTTGCTGAGCCATTACCTAGTCTACAGGGCATGTCTGCTCATTACTAAAAAGAGACTGCATGGGTGGAGTACAGCTTTAAGTGAGGCATTTCCCCCCCTGAAGACTTAAATAGAGATGCTAATTGTCAAACAGTAAAGGATTTGTGGTTTGACTGGGTAGATCCCAGGTGTGAATATATGCACTGGTACTAATGAGGAACAGGGTTTAGTTTTGAAAAGAGCATGCATGCTCAGCAAAACCTCTCCTGGATAAAAGAAGCTTAAAGACAAAGAAGAAAATCTGCTTCTTGAATTGAGTGGATTTAATGAACCCTAGTCTGCTATATAGGCTTGATCTCTTTCATCAAAGCCATATCTAATCTTGAATGTCTTAAGTAATATGCTGCAGAGATGAAGTAAAGCTTAACAAGTGGCATATGTTGGTGCTTGTCACACCACTTTTGAGAGAGTCCAGCTTTGACTGCACAACTTGTTACACACACAACTTTTCAAAAATGCAACCTAGGCTAGTTTATGACTTTACCTGACACATCATCAAAAGTGGTGCAACCAGTGCTACCTGTCAAGAGTCTGAGGCTTTGACTGACTCAGTGGGGTAGTGAGAGATTAAACTTCATGAAGTGCCTTTACGTTGCCCTTCCATTGGGAAAAAAACCTTATACATGACCTTAAAGTTCACTGAAATGAAAAAAAAATGCCTGGAGGATTTGAAACACTTGGCAAGAACATATAGAGTTTGGATTTTTTTGCATACATGCATCATGAAACAAGCAAGGTACACTGAAAACTCTGAGAAGCCAGTAGTGTTAATGTAAAAGAGTGTCTGTGTTGTCCTTGCAATGTGAGTTGTTAACCTTTTTGAGATTTTTCACAGCCTGTGTTAGGCCACAGTGAGTCATTTTAAATTTATCTGGGTCAAAGCAACTCATCAGCTTTAATACCACCAAGTCGGGTCAGCACTAGAGCTCCCACAGAGGACCGTAGCAATAAAACACAGGGTCATCTGGCAAGAAAGGTTGCATAATACAAACAGAATTCCTTTAAAGGCCTGAGAAGCTTTCTAAATGGATTTCAAGTGTTGCATTTCATCTTCTATATGCTGCCTTTTAAAACACCCACACTAGGGCCCGTTGTATATGCCCTATAACCTCTGAAGACCTTTTCAGGCTGATATACTACAGCTGTCTCAAGCCGTCAGATATACCAAAACATAAAAAGAGATGTACAGAGTCTGTAGAAAGTGTCCCGACCTAATTCAGCAGAGGTCCAGCCAGTTGGAATGAAGATCACCTGAGTACAGTGAACGCATCTCAAGAAACTGTAGTATATAGTAAAAAACTGTGTCTGAAAGGTCCAGTCACTGGTCAATCAGTATTCCTGGCTACCATTACACCATGAAGACAAAAGAACACTCCAAGCAGTTTAAAGAATAGGTTATGGGAAAGTATAAGTTATAAATTCCAAGGCATTAAAGAAAACTCATACTAAACCTGAACCAGAGCTCACCAAAGGCATGTGGGAGACTTCATAGTCAAGTAGAAGAAAGTTCTTTGGTCTGATGAGACTACCATGACAATGACAATGTCATGTCCGTTGTGCCTCACCAGAAACTGGATTTTAGTCACTCTTTATGGTGAATTAGTTGGATGATGTCTTATTAAGCGTATTAAATATCATACAGCAAATGAAAATATAAAAACTCCAACCAGAAAGAACGTTTAAACCAACGATAATTTGTAATTGCATTTAAGTATTGTAAAATAATTTGACTTCACACGTCCTTCAGGACTCTTGATTATTCCAAGGAGGTGAAATCAATTACTAAGCTTGTCATTTACCACAGGGGATCCTATGATCAATATGGTCATTTTCTCATGGTGCTGACCTCTACATGAGGAACCAGGAAAATTACCCCATTCCTCATGTAAATGGGACCCTTGGCGCCCCCTCAAGGTTGCAGGGTATCCCCTGTTCCTACTTGAGGGGGGAGCGATGTCTCCATATGACACAAATCCGTGTGGGTGAGCACACATTCAGTGGTATAAAATATTCCTCTTATCCTCAGCAGTGTAATGACATTACAGTCCAGCTGAGGGAAAAGCACACTCTAAATTCTCTTCCATCTCTGCCTCCCACTCTGTTTGTCCCCTTCTCTCTCATACTCTGCCACGCTCCCTTCCTCTCCCTCTGCCTCGGCCTGTCATTGGGGACCGCAGTGATACCAGATTCGCTTAAAGGGCTATTCCGTCTAATCTCACTGACTCTCATTTATGATTTAAAGAATGGCTTTCCCAGCAGGGCAAACTGACCAATCAAATAATTGCAGACGGACACAACCAGCCAATCAGTATTCTGATCATGGCAGCACTCAAGCTCTGGGGGCAAATATGAGCTGTGTGTGTATTTGTGATTATGCTTGTGTGAGTGTGTGTTCTTGAATGTAGTGTTAGTTCATTTAAATGTGCTGTCCATATGTTATGGAAAATGATATGATCTGTTAATTTTCTTCAGGTGGGTTTGGAAGGAGAACGGAAAAAAGATGCAAAGGAAAGGGTGGGGGCAGGAAAGGAAGACAAACCAAAGGCAGAAAAGGGTGACCAAATGTGGAGTGGTGTGGCAGAGGCCGACATGGAGAGAACAGGAGAAGAAAGAGAGATAGGAATAGTAAAACTGCTAGAGAGAGACGTAGCAGGAGAGAGTAAGCGTGCTTGAAACGTCCCATTGGTTCCTGCTGTCAGGAACGCTTGTCAGCCAAGAATTAGACTGCTCCACGCTGCCACTGACTGACAGTTGGCCCGCGGTCTAGACTATACCCTGGAGTGGTGGAGGCTAAATAAGGGAAATGCCTAGAGAGAGACAGAGGAAATACACCGGGCTGGAAATCAATTTATAACACTGTCAGTCAGAGGCAGAACGGGACGATAGGATAGAGATACGAGTGAAGGAGGAGCCAGGGAGACGTGTAACGTGAGAGAGAGCAGCTTGCATGCAAGAGGAGGACAAAGACATGATTTGAGTAAACAGTAAACAAATGGGAGTTATCAAAAAAGATGCCAAAAGAAGGGACACTGTTGTGATGAGGGAATAGAGGATGTACAGGGAGAAAGATACAGACACATGTTACATGGCTACAACCATTCAACAAACTGCAGGTGGCAGAGGCTCTTTAAATAAGACACCACTACTGAGATACAATCAGCTCATGCTAATTAAAGGCTGGCATCACAACTAAAGCATGCAACAAATCACAGCGGAGTGACTGCAAACGATGGATAACTTTCTTAATTTGGGCTGATCCACTGCTTATGTTTAAGCCTTGGTTTAAATTCTCCAAACACATGGTGTGACTGCTTTACTATTAGTTTAATAGACTAACCTGTAATCACCACTCCTATGTCATTTTTAATCACGGCACAATTTCTCAAGAGGTGCCTGGTGGAGGGATGACACACTGTAATCATAATTATTACTCACCTACTTTAAGAAAATCTAATACATGAGGTTTTCTTTATCACCTTTTCACTGCTAAATTCATTATACAACACAGCCTCGAGTGACTTGAAATGTGAGATATGAAAGAAGACATTTTAATTATCCCCGGCTGTCTCTAAGCACAAAGGGACATATTTGGAATTTAATAAAGTATACAAAAAAAGAGAGAGTTACACACTGAAAAAAGTACAACAATGCTGTTGTTGGATTGATGTAATTTTTTGTTTTATAACAGCCTAAAATTGTTGTTTTTTTTCATTAAATCTAAATCTTCTAAATTATCTTAATGATTGAACCTATATTTTTTATTTAAACTGGCAGCTGGACACCAAATTAAAATCTGTCATTGGATCAATGTATTTTCATTGCATTAAGCCCTCTGTGCGCATGCACATTCGTAACAACATCCTGTAGGTCCCGAGTGGCTTAAAAAAACCCTTGATGCAACAGCAGCCATCACTTTCTGAGTGGCTCACCCTCTACACTCCAGCACAGGCATCCAGTGAACCGACTTCGACTGAAAAGAAAGTGCCAAGCTGATAACGGAAAGGAAAAACACAAGCTTTGTGTGCAGTTGAATTAATCCAAATACAATTTATCCTTAGCCTTCATGGCTCCCTCTAGGAGATTGCACTTATTGCTAAGGTTTATCTCCAGAGGTTACAAATATGTCAGCCCAAGTTCAGAGACTGTCAGCTTCTTGTTTTCTGAGATGTTCTTGTTCTTACATGGTTGCAATTTTACTGCAGTATTATAAAGGGGACATATTATGCAAAAATCACTTTTTCAGGTTTTTTTTTTTTGTTTTTCTGTGTGCCCCTGGCTGGTCTACAATCCCCTCAAATACCAGAAAAATCCATTCCATTCCACCCTCTCTTTCTCCACCTTTCAGAAAATGTGTGCTGAAACAAGCCGTTCTCAGATTTTCCCCTCACGATGTCATGTGGGGAGTTAGTCCATCCCCAGGTTTGGTCGACCCTCCCCATTTGGAAGAAAATTCCACCTTCCTCTCTTAATCTTCCTCTCAGCTACCAGCTGAGATGCTGGATAGCTTAATGGGTTACACTGATGACTTTTGACTGGGAGATTGATGGTTCAAATCCTAGTCAGCTCCCAAACTTTGGGTAGAAGTGCCTGAAACATCAGGAGAACAACATCCATTTCCTGCAAAAATTCTATACTACTATTTTTTCAGCAATAAACTACACAGACATGTTTTGGGGACCTCTGAGACCAATATAAACTTGTCTTAAAAAAATATGTCCCCTTTAATACATTTCTGCTCTCCCATCGGGCCAAAGTAGCAAGAGTGTTCAGGAAAAATGTGTTGAGTTGACTTTCAAGATTTGTGGGTGCCACAGTGGCGGAGGGGTTAGCGCTGTTGCCGCATAGCAAGAAGGTTGCTGGTTCACTTCCCGGTCTGTGAGGAGTTCGCATGTTCCCCCCCTGCACGCGTGGGTTCTCTCTGGGTACTCCAGCCTCCTAGGGCCTCCAAAAAAATGCTCATTAGGTTAAATGGTGACTCTAAATTGGCTGGGATAGGCTCCAGCCACCACCACCTACAACCACCAATGTTATAAGCTGTATAGAAAATGGATGGATGGCTAAAGGATTGTGTGTGCTGTATTCTCTATTTAAAACATTTTTAGAAAATTTGATTTGCTTTACTTTACATTTAAATAAAAACAAATATAACTTCTTCACTGAAACAACCTAAAAAATGTCAATTCTCCAACCTTTCCAACCAAATTGAAATAGAAATTACCATCACACTCTATTGGTGTAAAATATAAAAATTTGAGGCAAGAAAGGTTGCCCAGCAGGGGAATGATCTCTGTCAAAACAGATTGGGGTTGAATTTGATTAACAGATGCAAAAGTACTGAATCAAATTTTTGTGCTCCTTAGAAAAATACTTTTCATCACGGGATTGAACCTTCAACCTCTATATTGAGAGATAAATGACTCTACCTACTAAATCACAGTTTGCTTCCTTAAAACATTCTGCTCACTTATTCAAAACAGTCTGTCACTTCTGGTTAGGATGAGGGTTTAAAGGGTCAGGCAAAAGTTTTAAGTCAAAAGCCTGACCTGCAAAACCAAATACCATAATGTTTAATAAAGCCATGAAAAAAGTCTGCTTACAGGAAAAAGCCTGTCCTCCATGAAAACACTCTAATGCAGCCAGTGTAAGGCTAAATCTAACAAAGCTACATAAGCTATGTAGTTAGCACAACTATGTAGATATTTGTAAATGCTAACGTAGGTACATCAGTTACATGGCTGAATCAAAAGCAAAAAAGGCTACATTAGCTATGCTAGATTTGCTAAAGCTAGCTGTTTTAGAAGTAGTTATGCTGGATGTTGCTAGTTATAATGGTGGCTCACTTTGGCTTCACAAGCTTTAGCTAAAGCTAACATAGCTTCTCCAGCTACGCGGTTTAAGTTGCTGTAAAGTAAAATCCAAACTTTGTGTCTTAACACACTAGATATGTATGTTGGAATGAGGTTGCTGTAAAGGTGAAAACACTGAGATCTATGTGTGACTGAATATTGGATTTTGTTAACCTCTTTCCTGGCTAGGTTTTTTGAGCAGCACAAATATAGAAGCCAATGATATCACAGTCTTGATGTGGAATTACCCCACCCCCCATAACCCTACAGTGATATAAAATCACATAGCAGTTCATCTCACAGTCTGTTGTTAACTTGCGTCACTGTCTTCATTGGAAGTTAAAAGCAAGCGACATGCTGTGTTTTTGTTCAGTGTGAGGTAAATTTCCCAAATCTAGAGCTAAAGGGGGCTCTAAAGCCACAGTTGCCTACAGGTCATTAAAAGTATCAAAACAGATATTTGTGCCAGAAAACAGTAAATTTAATCTTCAACCTCAGTCTCTCTGCTCTGGCACAGAGCCAGGCAGCTGCGCTCTCATCAGAAACATTTTTAAAATTCAAGAGGATGGTATTTCTCATGAGTGGGCGTGGCTTCACTGACACGCCCTCATCATCGCAGAACAGATATTACTGCCTCATTTTCATGATTTTGAAGTTTGATTTTATGGACTTAGAGATGTTTTTCACAAGTGAAACTTGGCCTGATGGTTCAAAACAACAGCCTGTCACACAACAAACCTAAAAGGAAGAATTCTTTTTTAATCGCTTTACAGGGACTTTAATATTAAGATGTAAGCCAATGTAGCTACTTGAGCTCTGGATAAAGATACAGGTAATATGAGCAAAACCGAGCCCCAAGGATGCTGCTTAGGCTCTTATGTTTGTAAGGTTTTAATCAATGTAAATGACAAACGTTGTTTATGAATAAAGTTGATTTTTTAAAAAAAGCTAACTTCTAAAATGTTACGCCCCTTCCATTCTGAAGATGCGGCATGTCACAGTAGTGGTCTGCAAGACCCCTTTCCAGTAAGTAGCTGGCTCTAACCTTAAAAAAAGAAAAAAAACATCATAGAACTGTGGGAGGAAAAAGGTGAAGGAGAAATGACAAGAGCAATAAGCTCAGGCCTTCTGATAAACATAGTCACACATGCTTTGCTTTAGTGAACAGCTGCATACTCAACAGACTACATACTGCCCACATTGGCAGTTGGCATCAGAGGAAAATGAGTGATATGAATGCGGTGAGTTGGTCTTAAAATATTTCCTACTCTTCTTCTGAATTGCTTACTTTCAAGTTGACAAGGTCAGCTCTATGAGGCTCTTGTTGTCTGGAGGTATGCTGAAATAACTGGGTGAGATGGGAGTTAACTCGTAAGCGTATACCAAGCGTTGGTGCTGCGTCAGGCAGCGGAAGTGTAGGGCAGAAGAGTCTGATGTGGATTGCTAGAGAGGAAATGTGGAGGAAGACGACTCTGTGGATGCCAGGATTCACTGCCGAGCATCGTGTGGGAGTCGTGAGTTTAATTCTTTCACAAAATAAATGTGGTGGACCTTTGTAACCCAGTGGCACACACTATCTTACTGATCTCTTTGCTCTAAAAGCAATATGTGGGCACCCATAGTGGTTTGGTAGCACAAAGCCTGGTTACATCACATGCTTTATAGTAAAAAATAAAGGCAACGCATGATAACAGCTCTTACAGGTAAAAAAAACCCTGAACAGAATAATGATATAGTGTGCAAATATTTAAAAAGAATTATTTCATCAGTATTTCCAAAGCTTTAAGAGTCAATTATGTCTTCATCAGCAGTGATACAGTTTACTTTCAAAGACCTCTCTCTTTATCAGGCTCAGAACTGGACATATGAGTTTCAGTGGAGCACAAATATATTCAATTATAATGGAAATCATTGGTATTCCATATTGTTAGTGCTTTGTAGAAACATAGATTTACAGTTGAGCCCATTTAATATTCTGAAGGGCTTTTATACCCCTCCAGGAAATTATATGTAAGTGCTATAAATTATGCCACACCATCTAGATTCATTGTTACTTTCACCTTAATGGTTTTTCATTTTAAATGTAATTAGCCTTTCAAAGTCAGAACACATATCCTCAGTTAACCTGTACCTTAAGTGTGCTTATGGCCAAAACTGAAGGTACTAAAAGTCCAAACTTTTTGACCAGGGTTATGTGCTCAAGTGTGATTCAGTAATGTGGCATCTACAGGGTAACACTCTGGCTACTGAGACCAAAATGGCTCTGATATGCTTTAAAATAGCTGAACTACTGCTTCTGAAGATACACACAATGAACCAAAATGACTATAATTCATGTGCCAGTATAATTACTGTTATTACAAAGCTGTGCACAGTCTTCAAATAATAAATCTAAAACAGCTCCTTAATGTCATGGTTGTTTACAGACTGACAGAGAGCTCTACTCCCTTTCTGATTTTTTTTTTTTTTTTTACTGTTTTTGTCTTAATGTAATAAAATCCATTTACCTGAGCATCCCCAATTATCCTAAAAAACTCCTCTTCATTTTGCTGGGTTAAATTATACAGAGACACTTCCTCAAGAAGCCCTGTGTACATCCCTGATTACTATAAAAACAAGAAGGTCTATAGAAGGTGTGAACCCAAGTATTTGAATATTTGATATTTCTTCTGAAAGGCTCTGAAAGGCAGCATTACAACAGCACCACTGAACATTATCTGCTGCTGCTGCGTTTTATTCGTCTTCTCTTCATACTGAGCCATGTTTACATCACCTGAAAATGGCAGAAAAATGTAAAGATTGATTTAAACTTTTTAAAGTTTTTGTTCCTGAGCTGCCACTTTAACGTGGTGGAGGGGTTTGCGTGTCTCAATGATCCTAGGAGCTATGTTGTCGGGGGCTTCATGCCCCTGGTAGCGTCTCCCAAGGCAAACAGGTCCTAGGTGAGGGACCAGATGAAGCACGGCTCGAAAAGCTCATATGGCAGAATGGCAGAACGGAATCCGATCTCCCTTGCCCGGATGTGGATCACCGGGGCCCCTTTCTGGAGCCAGGCCTGGGAGTGGGGCTCGATGGCAAGTGCCTGGTGGCTGGGCCTGCATCCATGGGGGTCTGGCCGGGCACAGCCCAAAGAGACAATGTGGCTCCCCCCTCCGATGGACTCACCACCCGTAGGAGGGGCCATAGAGGTTGGGTGCGATGTGAGCTGGGCGGCGGCCAAAGGCGGGGACCTTGGCAATCCAATCCTCGGCTGCAGAGACTGGCTCTGGGGACATGGAACATCACCTCTCTGGTGGGGAAGGAGCCTGAGCTTGTGCGTGAGGTTGAGCGGTATCAGCTAGATATAGTTGGTCTCACCTCGACGCACAGTGTGGGCTCTGGAACCAGTTCTCTTGAGAGGGGTTGGACTCTTTTCAACTCCGGAGTTGCCCTTGGTGAGAAGTGCCAAGCAGATGTGGGCATACTGATTGCCCCCGGGCTGGCAGCCTGTACACTGGGGTTTACCCCAGTGGACGAGAGGGTAGCCCTCTCCCCCTTTGGGTGGGGGGACGGGTCCTTCAGAGATTTCTAAGGGAAAAACTCAGACGTGGGAGGAGTTTGGAGAGGCCATGGAGAACGACTTTGGTATGGCTTCAAGAAGTACCGAAGTCATGTCAAGTCATATTCTCTCTCTTTCTCTCCATCAAACACAGGCACGTGCTCTTTTAGTTCCTTTACAATGGGGTGCATTAGAAACACATTCCTGCCGTTTTCATGGTAATTTAGAGGGAAAATGCCACAAAGTTGAGGATTCTGCTCATGGCTCTGCTCTCATTGTGGAAGTGGGTGCAGTCATATGACCAAAATATAAAACGTGAGAAATCCACCCAACCCGTCAGGAGCAGCTGGTTGGGCGGTGTTTGGGTCGTGGTTGGCCATCGTATCCCCCTATATGCTGTACAACCAGCAATGTCTGTTCCTATTGAAAGTCGGCGTGACTTCCAAGTGAGTCTTGTAACTGAAATTTGAATAGGATTAAATTTGCACATCCTGCCTCCAGGATGAAAGTTTACAAATGAGTAAGGGTTACTTAATGATGTTATAAAAATCACTGTCAGCTGTCTGTTATGGCTCTTTAATGTCAGTGAAAGGCAGCTATATTCTGGTCAAATTAACACAATATTTGATGGCAAGATTAGGAAAAGTTTGTCAGTGCTACTGCCTGTTGTAACCTACATTGACATTAATTCTCTGCTCCTCTCTGGATTTTCTTTTAACATAGGGTACCATAGAAGTCTCTTTATCCCTTCATTCGTTATTGCATGTAGTAAAAGAAAAATATATATTATTTTGCTCCAAAATATAAAACTGGCTGTAACACACAGCACTGGTCCACAAACTCCTGTCTCCAAAATCATAATTAAAGTCAGCATCTTATTGATGCTTTAAAAGTTGTTACACCCACTGACAAATATAAATAGTGACAAAAAGCACAGATTTATGAAAAATAAATAAGATCATGAAAAAGGAGATATGAGGTTTTTGCCCGACACCAGTAATAGGTGACAACCTTTCTATTGTGTGTAGCAGTAAGAAGCAGTTTTTGCCCACCATGGGGGGCCTTACATGGGTGTGATGACAACTATGGGGGGTGTTAAATGCTCCCAAACACAAATACATAGATTTGCATGTTTTGTCCATATAAATCATAAGTCCTAAATTGGTGCAAATATCAACAAGTTAATACTCATTTATGCATTCAGGAGAATGTAGAAGCTCTACTTTGTCAATTTCCTTTGCAACATAAAAGATAAAACACAATTATTGAACTAAATCCTAAAATTCATTAGCATTAAGTCTCTCTGCACCTTTTTTTTATGGTACAAGTAGTTTGGTGCATTTCTTTGTACTTTGTATTATAATCCAAAATGTTGCTGTGCTTGAATTCTAATTTGCATTGCCATTACTCTGCATTTTGAATTCAAAATATCCTTTTATTTATCACATCAAGGCATTCACAATAGCTTAAAGAGCTTCAATTAAAATGCATGTGTTATTTAATCATTTATTCAGTAATTTCTTAGCCTATGGTTGATGTTTAGTCCACTTCAGGCAAAACTGACCTATCAGCTTGGACTAATCCTCAGTCAGGGACAACTTTTGTCTGGACTAAGCCTCCCATTTTGTATAATAATAAGTTTGTTAAACTATATTTTATGTGTTTCTTTTAGAAATACATGTAATTTAGATAAATAGGACAATGCATATAAAACTGCTTTTTGAAGATAGATTAGATGAGTCCTTGAATGTGTACAATATTTTAATTGAGGCTTTAACGGCGATCTCTAAATGGTAGATAAAGGGACCTCTTGCTTTCCACCATCACAACGGTGTACAGGAGGAAGGAGGAGAAAGGAGCAGTAAGCAGTGATGATAGGAAGCCACGGGTATAACCAAGCTCTCGCTTTCACTAATAAATTTGAAAAAAATTCAGCCTTCTAAGAAAAAGTGGGTCACTGAGAGCAGGCGAAGAATGCTAAGCATAGGGCATTTTCTCCCCCCCGCAGTAAATACAGGCCTGTGTGTGAGTGAGTGCTGCAGAAAGGAATAGAAAGAGAGATTATTCTCTGTATTTACATATTCAGACTTTATTACTGTGCTTGAAAATGAGAAAGAGAAAAGCAAGAAGGGAACATGACTAAGAAGGAGCATTTTTGTAGTGCTTACTATTTAATTCTTCAATCAGATTATCTCTCTAAATATATCTAATGAGCTTTTCCTTTAATTCACATAGAAAACAAACTACAAATATAAAACCCCCTAAAGGATTGGCAGATCTAACACGGCATGAGGGATTAATGGGATAGGGAGGAAAGTGGAGACCAGTGCAGTCTTAAGGGTTTTCTATTGATCTGCGTCTGCTGAGTGTTATCATTTCGGTTCTCTGTACTTGAAAACCAATCCTCTCAATATTTCCCCCCACCTTTAGAGCTCCCTGACCCTGCATGTTTTCTCTTCTTCTCCATCAACTGTTTAGGTTTCCCTGCTGCCTTCTTTGCCCCCTCTCCTGCTCTATCCCATCAGGTCATTTTTCCTCCTCACTCTGTTCCTCTTGAGTAGAGGAGAGTAAAAAAAAAATGCAATTTTGTCTGGCACAAAAAGCAAAGCCTTCTTACTTTTCCTCCCCCCCCCCCCCCCATCATCCTCTGTACTGCCACAGCTGGTATAATACATACAGCCACTGCAGGATGAGTGCACTAAGAGGGCAATTACAGGATTGACTCTCAGGATTCAAATTATATTTCCACTTGTCTCTAGGTAGAGTGCATGAGAGGTGGAGCAGAGGAGGTTAAAATGCCAGCAGGGAACACATACTACACAAAGAACTGATTTCCCATAACAGTGTTTTATTTCTATATTAACACTGTCCTATTGTTCTACGCCATCCCCTAGAAAATATGTTAACATTTGTCAGCCAAAAGATGGGAGAAAAAAAAAACTTAAATTTAAGTCATTAAGCTGTATTTTATGATTAAAAGGGGATTAAAATTATTCTAAACCTTTTTAAACATGAACCCCCCACCCAGCCCACTTCATTCAAACCCTGAAAAGGGACACGATATGCTACAAACCAATCAAAATGATTAAAAAAAAAAGATGAACGTGCTCAATGTGCTCAAGACTTTGTTCTCATTGGCTGCAGTTAAGACAACACCTATGATTGCATTTGGCTGAAAGTCACTCGTTAGCACTGTCAGTAATTTAACCAAAACACCAGCAACATTATGCCTGTACACCAAGGTGAGTGCTGGAGAAACAAAATGCAGACGATGCTGATCTGACCACCAGTCATCAGTCTGAGCTCATCAATTCTTACTATTGACTAATGAAGTAAAAATGTTACTTTCTAGCTCAGAATTATTTTGTATCCCACACATCTGGTAGTAGCATATGACCTGAGCTCTCTGGTGTGACCTCTAGAGGTGACCTCTTGTAAGAAAGTATAACAACAAACACTGAAACATTCACCAATTTGAAAAAAAAATTAATTGAAACTGAACCCTGGTTAACTGTCCAGCACTAGTAGCAGAGGCATTACAGAGGCAAGAAAGAGATCAGCAGTGATGTGCTCTCTCATGCTCCTGCAATACCATAGCACATATTCAATTAACAGACACAAATATCTCATTGTCATGGAATCAATATGAATGTCTTAAAGGGATAGCAGAGCTTTGTAACTGCTTTGTCATGGAAATACACCCTGAAAACATCTACATAGTGTAACTATGTAACTTGAAACAAATTAAATACAGAATTTTACATAATGAGGGAGAAAAGCAGTTAAAAGTGCTTTTCCTGGTTTGTGCTGTGAGCTTTCCCAAAATTCTTTGTGAGTGTTATCCAGGTAGAGCATTTTAACAGCTTTTCTCACCCATTAAGAAATGCCTAGTACTTTAGGGGAAGGGGAGATGGAGTTCTAGGTTGGAGCTAATGGTGGCTCATCACAGGTAAGCACCACAAAAGATGAAGGAGATTTCAAAACAGAACATCGGCTATCAGAAGCAGTTCAAGCTTCCATATGAAGAAGTCTTTCATGTGACCTCCAGCATTTTCTTTTCTTATATTTCTTATATTTTGGGTCCTGTCACAGTAGCTGCCAGCACCGTGGGTGTACCACAGGGGGGTTAAAAAGGTACTGATTGCCTGGGTCCACAGTAGGGAGGGGCCTTTGAGAAGCCTGTAATGAAAAGTGTTATTTATTTTATCCTAGTAATTAGTGTCATTATTGAATCAAAAATGACTTAATGAATCATTCAGCAGACTGAAATTTGTATCAAATAGAGTAAAATAAAATACAGGGGGGCCCCCCACTCCTACCTTAAAAATGTCCAAATGGTCTGGTTATCGCTGGACAATAACGCAGGTAAATTTAATCTAACCATAGAAATGATATTGAGCATAAATGGGGAAATTACGGTTAAAAACTACATTTAAATGCATAGTTATTTGTAAAAATGATGCAGCAATTGTTGCTTAAGGGGGGGCATTGTGTGATATTGTTTTTGGGGTCCCAAAATCTCTAGCTACACCCCTGGACAGGACAGAGCAAAATTCTACATATTGTACCTTTAAACTCCTCAAGTCAGGTTTTAAATAAATTGTAATAATGGAAAGAATCTGAACACAAGATGAGAGTTGTCGTTGCTCGCTGGAAACAGTCTCACATCCTGTGTAGCTATAATATAAAGTTGATGAATTTTTAATGGAGGTTCACGGAGTGCTTTCACAGTAAAGTGAGCCAGCCATGGAAGTAGATGTCATAATAAGAATGCAAAATAAACGATCAAAGCGGCACATGTTTCTAGTTCTTTTTCTTTTGTATAGTGGAATATTTTAACATCAATAAATTTGTAATGTTACAAATTAAAAACGTATCCCAGAAAAAGATAATATTAGAAGTAATGGTAGTATCCAGAGCTCGTTGATGTTGAATGTTAAGTCTCTCTGGGGATTGTAGGTGGAGGTTGACTCATCAGGAAATGTTAAAAGTAATGGCATTAACTAAGAAGTGATTAAAACACATAAGTTTGTTCAGGCATTCAAGCATATACCACTGCACTTCTACATGCAAACAAATGAAGGTGCTAATTGTAAAGAAAGGGTTAAACACTTAAAAAATTGGGTCAGAGGTGCTGAAATAGTGTCATGTTTTTAATTCATTTTGACAAACTATTGTTAGATGCTTGCTATCTCGTTTTCCCCCTCCTCTCTTCCTTGTTATTCATGTTCTCACTAAGGTTAGGACTGGAAAAATCCTGATATAAATGCAATGTTTTCCTCACACTCACTTCACACACGCTCTTCTCGCTCTCTCATTAAGCAGTTGTGAGACAAAGCATTGGTTAATAGAAAAGAGTCGCAATTAGCTGTTGAATAACGAGTTATATAACCATTCTGCTGCTGCTCTAAAGGCTGAATTCAGTGAGTTTTTTTAATCAGAAAGAATTTTTTTCCATTATTTTACTAAAATAATGTGTTGCTGTTTTAATTTCAATCATTTAAATGAAGCTATGAGATTGTTTTTGTCTGTGGAATGATAATGCAAGATTAAAAGAGGAAGAAGTTTGTACATTACACTGCAAACACATTTCTAACTGTAAAAAGCACGATGCAATAAATGTAACACATCTAAAGTGTCTGATCTCATTCTGAGAAGTCATTTAAAAGGCCATCTCTGTTGTTTGTGTGCACAAGCCCATCTCATCTTGTATGAAAAAGCCACTCCAAGCAACACCACTGGAATTCATCCAGTCAACTCTCAACAGCAAAAGTGCATCACAAATGTTCCTTTTCATGAATATTTAGCAAACACTTATTGTCAAACTGGGGGGCCCTCTGAGCGTAGGGAGACGGAGATAAAAACAAACCGTTGTTTAAAAAACACATTTCAGGGCTAAGGAATTAAGAGTCATTTATGGGGATGAAAAACAACAGAGAGATTTGGGACCATCACGCCACGACCTGCTTTGAGCGACAGTTCCTCACCTCCATTTGTCCAGGGAAAATCATCTTTCCAGCCTCATGTAAAAACATGACCTGATTAAACCCACCAGTGGAGCTTGGAGCATTGGTTTAGTATGCCAGCTAAAGTTTCATGGACCATGATTGTGTCTATGTTTAAAGACATCCTTGACATGAGGATTTCCTCACAGTTATAAACCCTAAAGATGAGGGTATCTTTATCTTCTTTCTAATCTGGCTATATAATCAAGTCTTGATTGGCCAGGAAAATCAAGACGTGTTTTTTCATTATTAAATCTCTCTGTGCTAGAGATGTAGAGTGCTGATATCCCACTCACCTGTGTCCCAATTCAGGGGCTGCATCCTTCAAAGGAACCAACCTACTAGTGACTCAGCCTTCAAGCCTACAGAGACTGCTCAGGCCAAAATGAAATGAGAAATGAGGTCTACGGAGGATTCCCTGTTTGGGCCAGCAGCTGTCCCAATCTTTACCTTGTTGCCTAGCAACCTTAAAGGTTGTACCAGAACTAACTCAAGTCCTGTCTTCAAAGTTCATAAATGAAATCAGTATTTAAAGCTATTCCTTTAAGTTCAAACCAGTTATTTACATTTAAATTTACTTTGATGCCAAGGAGCGGTGTTTAAATTTAGTATTTGACTTTTGATTACATTTTATTAGTTTTAGTCACATTTTTTGTCATTTTCAGTTTTGAGTTTTAGTCTAGATTTGATCTATGAAAACTTAAAAACATTTTAGCCAAACTGTTGTCATCCTTGCGCATTTTTTTCATTCAAGCAAGGTTTATTTATGACTGAATCATTTATTTAAATGTATCGATCTCAGATTGCATTGGATACATCCTTTGATGTCTGGGGAGATCTGCTGCTCCCTCATGACAAACGGAGCCAGTTGAGGCGGGTCAGGCATCTGATCAGGATGCTTCTTGTGGAGCCTACTAGGAGGAGACCCCAAGGCAGACCCAGAACTCGCTGGAGGGATTATATATCCCATCTGGCCAGGAGGCGCCCTGGAACTGGAAAATGATGCAGGGGAGGGGGACATCTGGGTTGACTTGCTTCACCTGCTGCCACCACGACCCAACCCCAGATAAGCGGAAAAAGATGGATGGACGGATGGATCTCCCTAAGATAGGAATTTATTGTGAAATGAACATTGTCAAATTATAAGTTGTCAGTAACACCAGAGTGCTGAATGCTAACATGAATTGACTGGACACAACAGATAAACATCAGTTTGTGAAATAGCAGATGGCCAACAGTTGTCAAAAGGGCTGATATTGGCCAATACTGATGTTAAACTGACACATCTGTGCATCCCTGGTGGATGTGATACATTGCTTATAAATATGAAAGCAATGACTGGAGAACACTGTACTTTTTTTAGATTTTAATGTGGGAATAAGCAGCATGGTGCCATATCAGCATCTCTATTAGGTGTGTCATCACAGAAATAGATGTCTTCTATATCAAGAAGGTAAACACTTCACATGCTGAGCTTTGGTGACTGCAGAGCCCATAGCACATTATTCTCTAATTTATTCTCCCTTTCTTCTCGCTGATTTCACTGTCATCAGACAAGAGCCCTCACCAAACAGAAACTCCGCAAGTGCTCAAAACTATTTCTGACCTTGTCCTGTCAATCTCTGAGGTCAAGATGAGAGTTCGGCTTCAACACAAAGGCAGCTCCACTCCACTCATCACGCTGAATGCGGCACTTCTTTGTGTGTGAGAAACTCAGATGGAAAAGGCCTTCAATAGCACACATCTATAGGTGGCTTTTGGTCTACCCACCCCACATATCTCAGCTGACATTTCCAGGGTTGCCAGATTAGCAACAATCCAGCTCCTCTCCCTGCCAGATCAGTGAAACACTTCAGCACTGAACTTGCCAGTCCTAAAACCCGGACACACAAACAGGCACACACATCACATTAATGTCATTTAATCTGAACGGTGACCTAATTACGCATAAATAATCTCCTTTTATGACTCTTTTTTATGTAACTTTGCATTCTGATCACAAGTGACATAAAGGGCAAGAGTGTGCAAAATTAGCAACTACAGGCATGGGAAACAGCCCTGAGGCTAATCTTTTGTTTATTGTGTCTTCCTTTTGTGCTTGCCATACTTAATTTTTGCAGATTTTATAAATTTTGCTAGTAGCAACAAGAAGGACATCAGGAGGTTTAATAAAAAGACAAGGCGAGCTCTGTTCAATCTACTACAGCCTCATTTGGTCTTGGAGTAGTTCTTCCTTGCCATTAATCATGAAGAAAGACTGATACAGGATCATATGCTTGCAGAATACATTTTCCTCTTATAAGGAGCACTACAATCTAGTAAATAATGTCTATTCAGCAATGAGCTCCATTAGCTGCTGATATTAGGGCCTGAGCACCAAGGGTGTGAGGACCTAATTGTTTTTGCTCCAGACATGTTATTTTCCATCATCACATGGACTTTTGAGGCCTTTAACTTATTTAAAAACACAAGAAACTTGGCAGGTGCATCTGGTATTGCCAAAATTTTGTTATTTTTTGGGTCTCAAGCATGAAATTCAGAATAGCGTCAATAGCGCCCCCTAACAGTTTTCAAAGTTAAAGCTCCGTCCTTTGACTTTGTCATACATTCATGAAATTTTGTGTGCAGGTATGGCTTAGAGAGATCTCCAAAAAAGCCTCTTGGGCCTACACTCTATCTTCAACAGGAAATCTGCAATTTTGAATAAATTAGCAAAAATTGGGGTATTTTTGCCCTTTTCCAGCCATGCATTGTCCAATCTGAGTCAAACTACCTGGATTTATGGATGGTCCATGTCTGCACACATTTATATGGTTCTATTTTCTTTCTGTCATAGCGCCACCTAATGGTGACAGGGAGTGTTAAGACTGATAGCAGAAGCTGCTGTTGAAAGTCCTTTGGAGATATTTACATGAAGTTTGTGTCAGTACAGCCTAGAGAACTGAATTTATGTCCGTACAAAAATCTGAGACTTTTCATCAGAGGGCGTGGCCTCTACAGGGCGACTGCAAAAAAAAAAGTTGCCCTTCTGTCTCGCCATCAATTTTTGAACAGCCATAACTCTGGCATACATCCTTCTATCTGAGACAAATTTTATGTGCTTGATACCAGTACCCCACAGAACACATTCATATTTTAAATTTTAAAAAAATGTGTAGCGCCACCCTCTGGCAACAGAAAGTCACTACACCTGAATTTTTCTTAACGACACCGACATGGTTGGTCAAATCATGCTGAAATTTGCTCAGGCAGTATCCAAGAAGTTGATCTTACACATACTTGATGGTCAAAAATTTACATCAAAAAGCATGGCCATGCTGATTTTTTTGTTCGCCATGCAACAGGAAGTAGAATTTTCAAATTCTTATGACACTTGTAGAGCACTGACACCAACAAATGAAAAACAAATGAGAAAAATTCCCAGTGCCATTCTGAGCTGATTGTAGGTGGGCATGTCCTATTGGCTCAGTGGCGCCCCCTACAATTTTTCAAAAATTTAGCCCCTCCACAGGTTTAACCTAGGATTTCCAACATTTGTGGGTAGATGATTCATGTCAGGAAGCACGGAAAAGTCTCTTGGACCCATATCATAAATGAAACAGGAAGTCAGCCATTTTGAATTTTTTGTTTGGACGCTGCGTATTTCAGGGGTCGTATTTGGACAAACTAGTCTGAGGGCGTTCATTCAAACTGCTTGATCTTTGGTGTATTGTTTAAAGAGATATACTGGGTCAAAATGTGGATATACTGGGTCAGAACTTTCTCTTTAGTCAAAGGGCGCGGCCATGGCGGCCCCTCAGAATTAGTTATCTTGCCATAAAATCTGATTTTGCTGTCATGGAAACATGCAGGGCCAAAACATACCACATTTTGTCAAACATTACTGCTTTCAAGTCACAGACACACACACATACGCATGCAGTAAAAAAAGGAGCCTTCCTTTCAGGAGTTTACCGTGAGCTTCCGTCCCTGCAAAAGTTTGCAGAACGAGACTTGAATAAGATTTTGATGACTGGCAAACTTCTGATACGGTGAAACTGCTTGCCCCTCCTTGACTTAGAGACATGACTGAGGGTTTATCAGTCTGTAAACACAACAATGGACTTGGTGGTTCATGTTGAGGAGAAGTAGCATCTTCTCCGGTGATGCTAGTGGCACTTGCAGCTACCGCCACCACAACAACTTCAGGGATTCAAGTTTCCTGGATCAACAATCTTAAAACACATGTAATTGTTTCTGTAGCCCTTGCTCCTTAAGTATTTTTCTTTTTAATACTCACATCCAGATAGTCTTGGTCTTTACGACATGCTAGCAACCAAAACACACTTAATACAAATTAAGTTGGTTACAGTACTCTGACCTGTCATTGGCTTGTAAGGGTTAGGGCCAAGAGGTGAGAGGGTAGGATGACTGAAAATAATTTCTTATATTTCAAAGGCTGACATGTCTTATTTCAGACAACTGATATGCTTCAAACTTCAGATTTATGATCAGGGTCTGCCACTTTATGTCTTTAAATGGCTGCTTTATGGTTTTGCTGTAGCACCCCCCACTTTAAGGGTCTAGTAGCACCTCTTACATAATGTCTCCTTTCTTTTTAGAATTTTGCATGATGAATAGTTCTGCCCTGATAGCTTCCACATATGAACATAGTCCTTTGTCATCCTGCCACCTGCTGTTAGACGGCAGTATTAACTCATACACAAACTGCTCTGTGCCACTTTTTTCTCATTTAATGCATTTCTGGGATGATCTACATTGCTGCCGTGCTGAAGCACATTGCCCTGGTTTGCTAACACCGCACTATTCCTACATATCGGTGATTACGACACACCAGAAAGTGTGAGGGCCCTTCAGTGCTGCTTGCAGCCCTAGTTATAATAGAAGTAGCTTGTTCCATATTGCCCAGCTTGGTGAAAATCTGTGATCTTCAGTCTTCTGTACATGCAAAATAAATCTGAGAGCTTTAATACACTTTCAAATAAGCCATAAAGGGCCTATACTGTAAGCAGCTTTATGCTGAGCAGATGGAATATATCCACTTGGGTTTTTTTCTCCTCTAAGGCAACATTTTGGATCTGGCTGCCAGTAACGGCTGCCTCCAAGATCGTTGAGTTGGATAATAAAGACTAACAAAGCCACAGGAAGGCATACATTAACTACTCACAACTCCTAGACGTTCTATTCTTAAGACAGAGGGAACATTTTGTCCCATCTTATATCCCTGCTCCACTTGAGAGACTTAATGAACACTTGAAGACTTGCCATTATGTGATCCATCTGCAATCTAAATCTTGTGCATCTTAGAAACAATATGAATCCTGCACATTGTGCCATCACTAAAGTCAAGGCTGACCCAGGAAGGTACTTTCAAAGAATGTATAATGTATAAGATGGAGTGCTAAAGCTGGTATCTGAGTGGCACACGTGGAAAAGTTTCCAAGAACTAATATGTGTCCCCAAAGGACTGTGTCTTTCGTCCTTCACTTTAAAGAGGGATTTGAACCGAGCACGTTTCCAACACCAGTCGCCATAAAAAATCCACATGGCAGCTCCACGTAATCTCATCCAGCAGGTGAGTCATAACTGCCATTAAACACATCTGCCAGAGCTGTAAGATGCTCGCTCAAGGGAGCAGCGTGTCATGAGTGGGTGGATGGAGGGTTTGTGTCACTCACCATTCTTCTAATCTTCAGGCAACTGCCATCCTACATTTTTAACCTGGCACAGCGCCACATATTTGAAGACTAAATTCAGTGTCAAGTCGCAACAAGTGACATTTTTTGGAGATGGTCCACTGACAGTGGATTGAAAACCAACTCTGAGGGCTCATAAAATGTTGCTTTGAGATAATGCTTTCAAATAGGTCATGCGGTTCAGGACTGTAGGGCTTACAGATGGGACTTCTTCCCATATTCCAGGAAAGTCACCACTGGTGTCCTCAAAGTTATTTCATTATGCATATGAAGCTGAAGGGATTCTCTAAAAATCACATCATCTTCACAGTCTGTGCTCACGCTCTTCAAAGAGAGACTTTCAAAATAAAAGCATTACATTTAAGTTTTAGGAACTATTCTTCATCAAAGCAAAAATGATCATATTGTTGCAATAGCAAAACAATCTAATTATTAGTAGCTGAAATCTTTTATGTATTACAGGCATTTATATGTTTATAAGTTAGTGTAAGTGATGCTGATAAAGGTTAAAATTGCTGTCTTAAACTCTGCAGAAATATGAACTTTGACTTATTCTACAGATACAGAGTATCACTCAAAACTATCAAATGAGACAAAGGGATTACAGTTAAGGTAATCCACACAGTTCTTTTTCTGTCTCAAACATGTAAAAGCAAACACCTGTCATCTTCTCCAATATGCAGCAAGCCTTTAATAATTCTGCTCTTACGTGAGCATCCATAAAAAAAGCCTCACACCACCCACATGTTTTCAAAGCCTTAACACACAGTGACATGAAGAACAGAGCTTTGATCAAAAGACATTTTCCAAGCTAGAGAAGAATATGAATAGTGAAATATGTGGTGATTAAGTGACATAAAGGGTCTTCAGTGTCTCCCTGACCACAATTAGTAAAACATGATTACTGAAGAAGCAGAAAATAGATCATAAAGCATGCCCTCTAATCAGACGATATATCTTCAGTGACTGAAACTATTATTCTTATAGCATGTGGATCAATGAAACACACTGAAACTACAGATAAGATATGATTTTCAAATATTCGGATGATCATGAATTTATAACATTTTGAAGATTTCACATTGCTTTAATCTCATCTTAAAGATTTATATTTTTCAGTGACTGTAGCATATCTGAAAGCTGTTAATTCAGTTATTAAAGAACAAAAGAAGAAGAAAGCATTACTGCAGGTGGCACAACTGCAGTGTTACAGACTGTGTAGATGCCAAGTAGCTTAATCTCTCTTCACTCATGAAAACAATTTGTTTTACTTAACATTATTAAGTAAATGGTTAACATTGTTGAGAAAATTAGAATGACACTATCCAATTCTGAATCAGTGAGCTCGGGAATGCAAATGAAAGTCTGTGAAAGCATCGCCCTAAAGAATGTGCATGCCCTCCATCTGTAGTTCATATTAATACTGCACTTTTAGCAACTATGCTTTATAACTTAGGTTATAGCTCCCCAAAGTGTGGGCTGTGGCCCCCTAGTGTGCCATGGAGGTATGGCTGATGGGCAGCAAGAGGTCATTTTCAATGCATACAGCTCCAATTAATATAATGGATATGGTGTGTGGTTTAGCATTGTCTTCCCAAAATATGCATGTCCTTCCCCGAAAGAGACGTCTGGATGGGAGCATATGATGCTCTAAAACCTCTATATTATTTTCAGAATTGAAAGGATCCTTCCAGTTGTGTAGGCCGCCCACGCAATAGACACATATGCAACGCCATATCATCAGAGATGAAGGCTTTTGAGCTGTGCACTGATTTTAAGCTGGATGATCCCTTCACTCAGGGCACAGGATCCATGATTTCCAAAAAGAACATCAGATTGTGCTTAATCTGACCACAGAACAGTTTTCCATTGTGCCTCAATACATTTTAAATGTGCTTTGAAACTTTCTGTATGTCTTCTTCTTTGCTTTAACTTGCGTTTCTTGATGGCACTGTGTTGACAGACACTGACTTCTAGAAGTGTTCCTGTTCCCATGTTGTGATTTCCAGAACAGAATTATGCCTTTTTAAATGTAGTGCAACATGAGGGCTCTTTGGGATGAAGATTTCTGCAGGTTCTCTGAACCTTTGGGTGAGATCTTGTACTATAGATGCTGGGATATTCCAAGTCTTTGCAACTATTGTTGTTCCACAATTTTTAGACCCAGTTTTCTGCAATTGGTGAACCTCTGCACATCTCTACTTCTGAGAGACTCTGCCTCTCTTAAATGCTCCTTTCATACCCAGTCATGTTACTGAGCTAGTTTTCAATTAACCTACTTAGTTGTAAAATGCTGTTTTTCATTAGTACCGCTTACATTTCCAGCCTTTTGTTGCACCATCCCTACTTTTTTTGAGATGTGTCACAGCCATCAAACAAGCATTTTTTTTTCATTAAATGGTAAAATGTCTCTGTTACAAAATTTGATATGTAGTTTATGTTCCATTGTGTATTAAATATGGGTTCATGCAATTTGTAAATCATTGCATTCTAGCTTTATTTACATTTTAAACAGTGCCTCAACTTTTGGGAATTAGGATTGTATTAAAAACAAAAACATACATATTTTTTTCATTTTAAGATGGAATCCCTTTTCAAACAATCTCTAAATGTTTGATAAAATGCCTTTGTATTTTAATTAAATAGTAAAAAGTTATTTTCATTATTATTGATTTTTAATTTCTGATTTCATTGTAATTTAATTGTCTATATAGTTTGTTTTTTTGTTTGTGTTTGTTGTGTTTTCTTGTTACTGTTCTTTATCAACAATAAATATGGAGGGAGGAGAGTACCAAGTGACCAAGGGCACACTCACACTAGGCCATCTGTGCCGTACCATATTCTAAACATGCTAAAACCCATTTGACCCTCTCCCCTGTTCCCTCTTTCACACTGCTCAACGCATCCAGGCCTGGGCAAGGATACGATGTCATCACAGGGGAATCCACTGTTAATGAATTTATACGTGTTGATGACTCAATGTACAGAAGTATTGTTTTTAACGCTGTAAAATAGTAACAGATATATATATAATATCTGATGACACCAGGGTTATTTCACCTGACCTGGGGTCAGTAGGCTATGTTAACTATACAAAGCCCAGTGAAAAGAGAAAGAGAGAGTAAGAGAGAGAGAGAGAGGGAGAAATTCATAGCAGATAATTATCGCTCGCAGCATAAAGCTTTATTTCACAAACCAAAAATATCTCTCACAATCGTTAAAGTCTGACTTTGCTAGAACTGGTCAGAAATGTGGATTGGAACAGGTTTCATTAGAACGAGGTTGTAGTGGAGCTGTGTGAAGTTAAATTCTTCAGCTGTTATAAAATCTTTGTAACTTGTTGAAATGAAATGAGACAAAATATATAGTTCTCTCTCCATTTCTCCTGCCTTCTCTATCTCTCTTTAGGACAGTGTGTCTGTTGAGCATGCAGCTGCTGCCTGGTGTGCTCTCTGCGCTCTGAAGCAGGTCCTTTTGTTGTTACTTCACGTTACGTCACATTCCCACACTAGGGCTCCTTCATTTGCATCCGTGCTGTGTCTTGGCCCACCACGTCCTTCTGTGCCAGGGCTGTGAAGTGTGCCGCGCCCAAGCACCAAATGATTGCTCTCACACTGGTCAAACATACCGGACTTTAGACTCAAACGGGCCCAGGCATAGTACGGATGGCCTAGTGTGAGTGTGCCCTTAGCAACAAGTTTTAACTTACATCTTACCTTTTTCTCTTTTATTTTGATAGATGTGCAGAGCAAGTCTAACAGGTATCAAAATCTTTGAAACACAGTGGAGAAAGCAGAGACACTGCTTTTATGTAAGAATAAATGACAATGAAAAATATTTTCTGATTATGAGTGGATGGACTGTTATATGTAAATTCTTCCCACAGGTGGTTTTAACCCAACATGCCTTGACATGTTTCACTATGCTCATGATCATTAAATGTCAAACATCACATTTATGAACAACCTAACCAGCTAAAATCTGATCTGACCTTGTCGAGTTTTAATTGATGGCCCCTGTTATATAATGTGCATCTGTGAGTTAATCACACTGGTTCCTTTGTTTTTTTTTTTTTAACACTTTAGTCCACAGCCATCCACACCTTCATTCCACTAGTGCACATTAGTGCATTACTCCTCTCTGTGCTCCATCACAGCCTGTTATCATAATCCAGTGTTTCAAAGGCTAATGAAGGTGAATGAGGCTCAGTTTGTATTTGCATTCAAAGCGAGAGGGGGAGGGTTAATTCAAATTTTATTAGAAGAATTGTCAGCAACTTTCCAATAGTGGCTTTGCTTGAAATGCCCATCTCTGATTGAAACTATGATGACTCCTACAGCATGCATGCAAAGAAGCATAAAGGCTAAAATCAGATCTAGGAAATTCAGATCAACTAAGACTGAATGACTATCAGGAAGTCTCTAGTTCTCTTTGAGTAAGTTTGAAGCTTCATTCGCACTCATAGGTAGAAAACTGTCACTATAAATGACCTAAGCAATAAAAAGTCACCAGATATGAGAAGGTGAGTGCTCAGGGGATTTGAGCAGATTTCCCTCGCTGAGTCTGCATTCTAACTTTTGACAGATGAGACATATTTGGAGTTTCTGAGTGGCAGGGTCACAGCCTCTGAATGATACTGGTGGCATATGATTGGTTTTTATGCTGAAAGGCTGAGTTAACAATATGTCTCTCCAATCATGAACTATAGGAGGGTTTATGTAGTAAATAATAGAAAGGTTTTAGACAGATAAGATCATTTATTTAATGGAGAACAGCTCATGATTTGTTGGGTGTGTTGACATGAGTGATAATAAATCCTTTTTGCTGCATCTGATTTCAGCCTTCACCAGGGATGCTTTGTGTTTTGACCCAATGAGGTATTTTTTTGACCAAGAATTAATAAAATACAGAGCCGTCATTACATAGGCCTTTGTTATTTTGGTCCCATGATAGGTTGAGGACACTTAAGTGTACATGTGGGTTCTGTACTTTAAAAGCAGCAGCAGCACGTCATGCAGAATTAATTTCACTGAGCATCCGCTGTATAGGCAAAGCAGGACAACAGAGCCCAGCTTAAGCAAAATGCATTTATAGCTCTAACTGTGGTACGTAATGTGAAGTCTACATATCACAGATGCATTGGACAGTCCTGCAGGGCAGGAAGCTGAACTCCACAACCACCACAGTTTCACCTACATCACTAACACGTATCTAGAAATACAGAAATATAAACACTTGTTTGTAACTCTCACAGTCTTTTCAGCTGTGCCATTTGGAGCAGACATTTCCATTATCTTCTTATATTTGGGTCTCTTTCTGAGAAATCTTTCTTGGCAAGTGACAAACACAATTAGGCCACACCAGCACTTCCTGTGATCTGCTTCTTTTTTTTTCTTGAGAGTTTCTGGGTGCTCATACTGAAACCTGGCGAGATCTGAAAACCCTTTAAAAAGAAAAGAGAAAGTTTCCAATTTTGCTAAAGTAACTGGAAAGACAGCCTGATTGAAAAAACACACATGTATGATATTTCAAGGCTTTTTGATGAAGGCAAAATCCGTAAATTCTCTCAGTGTTTTTGATGATCACTAATATTTTGTATCATTTATCACCTTCGACTGTATTTGCAAAGAAGCTTAGATGTGAAAGGCCTTTATGTGGATAATAAAGTGGATAGAATGAAAAACTCTGGAAGGGAAGTTGGGAATGATAAGCAGGAAATGAGCCACAGGCCTGATTTGAACCTGGACAGTCTCTTTAAGGACAACAGCCTCTGTACATGCAGCACGCCTACATAACAACTAAGCTACCAGCACCCTTAAATAAATCAATGCAGCTGGAAATGGTTCTCTGGAGACATGTATTTATCAAAGAAGAGTACACCTTTGTATCTGACACATTGCCCAATCTTTACTCATGGTCTGTACTCACATTAAACCCCTACTCAGAGTAACATTTATGGGCCAGCATGGTGACCACTAACCTCTTGTTTCAGACACCACAGGCAGCCCTAATTGGGGAATCAGTTAGGCTGTATTGGCACCCATTGATCATTGTGTACACTCTGTTCATATGTACAGCAACTCATTGCTTCTGTGATTGATCACAAGCAGTCTAGACGGAGGACTGATTGTTTCCAAGCAATGATTAATACAAAAAAATAAGCCCCGAAGACGGCTGTGTCAAAGCGATGAATTATGACAGTGATATGGTTAATGAGTAGAAAGCAGCAGTGAAAATGAACAATTCTCTGGGCCTGATCAAATTTAGTTACCCCAGGGACCTCCGCCATAGGGAGCTCATTACAAACTCAGAAATCTCTTTGACAATATTGATCTCACAGGGAAATGATGTTTACCTCCAACACGCTAGTGTGAATAAGAAGTGTGGAGGAAAAAAGGAAGATCAGATTTGAACTCGAGGTATAGTAATTCAAATAAAATTGATGTGGTTTGGAAATTGTGCTTTAATTGTACATGTGTAAAAAATGATGAACTCTACAAAATGTTCTGCTAAAGTAGTAACACTGAAACAAAAAATACCTCAGGAATAAAGACAACATAATCAAAGACTAGTACCCATACCCTTAGCTCTCAACTGGTGGGTTGGGACCCAAAAGTGGGTCATGAAGCCTTTTTCAGTGGGTCGTGAATATGTGCCCAGAAAAAAAATCTATGATGTGCTTTTATTTTGAAAGATGTGCCTCCATCTCTTTGTTTCATTACATCTTTTGTTCTATCAGAAGTCTGAACTGCTCCATTTTTCATTGAAAACATTTGGCTATTATTAAAAAATTTAATAAATTTGGGATGTGGTTTGTAATTAAGGACGAGGTGAGGGTAGAAAAGTTGAGAACCACTACCTTAGACTGGAGATTACTGGACAAAGCCTATGTGATGTCAGCTATTTAGTCACTGAAGGACGCTTTTGAAGCCAACCTCCAGTGGATGATTATAAAAACACTGTCTCAAACAAATTTCAGATCAACCAAGAGGCAGACAATCAGCAACATCATTCTTGCTTACAGTTTTGCCCCTAATTGTGCATAACTTCAATCTTCAAACGTTTGCGACTTCTGGTGTTTCTGCAGCCAGCCTCAAGTGGAACTCTGAAGAACTGCAGTCTTTCCACTTTTACAATGGCTTTATTTTTCTACAGTGACATTGTACTATACTATACTAATTATTTACTTATACTACAGGCCGACTCAGACTGCATGAATCCAGCCAGATTTTGGCCCGACTGTAATGTTGGTGCTTATCATCAAACCTCAGGGCATATTTTGCATGTGGGGAACGGCAAACAGTCTTGTAGTGGGACATACTTAACGACACGTCCAAGATGCTCCGTGACCATGGTTCGATAAGACGTTGTCTGAGCCTTAATGAAGACGACTATCCCTAAAATGCAAAAAGTGCACTCCAAACAGACATAATGGGTCAAAAACAGTACTAACCTGCCGCTACATCATATATTTAAATAAACTATTAAGTAGACCAGTAGCCCGCCTTTCTTCTTCAGAGGCTTCCTACTTTTATCTAAGAAAAGCTGAGCTCCACCAAGACCCACAGAAAAAAAAGATACTTTGCTGATTAAGACCACTATAAGATCTAACTGCTGACATAAAGTGTTTATCAGGGTTTTAGTTACTGTAATAAGTACAATCCTAATTTTGACAAGCCACCCCAAATGATGTAGATCACACATGAAAATCAACATGAATGGCATCTAAGCTTAGAACAACTGATAAGTTTAGACTAAACATGTCATTATCAGTTGTTACCTTGGCCTTCACTACATTGACTAACCCATTAAAACCAATAAATGTTATCCATAGATCATTCAATAATGACCCTGATTTGAGTTTAGTTTTGAGCTACACCTCAGACTTTTTCAGTCTTATCACCCCTTTTTAAGTATGAATGCAGCCAGAGCCAGTTCAGCACCTTGGACAGCGACCCTGATACCAGTGGCTGTTAGAATGCAGCAGATTGATGAAATCTCCTTTAAGGATTTTTTTCTTGATCCTTTTTTTTAATGTACTGTTATTTTATGGTCCATTCTAATGATCAAATTCCACTCCTGCTATTTGTGCAATGTCTCTTTATGTGGAAAAAGCTTTTATAAAAGTGTTCAAAAGTAAGCTTGATCAAGAAAAACCCCAAAGACAATCTGACAGAGGAATGCAGGCAGACTAAGCAGATGAGTTCATTTCAAGAATTATTCAGGGCAGAGGTTTGAGTGTCTGTTTCTAAACTGAAGTTGATGACTCAGTCTCATCCTGAAAACAGCAAAGTTTGAGAGTTTGTTACTTTAACTGTCATGATTGTTTAATCTAAGTAGAAAGCAAAATCCCACGCAGCGACAACTTTATATTCCCCGTCCCTTTTTTCACTCCTCTTGCACACAGACAGGAAACACGTGCACAAATACAAACTGTCTCTCATCCTTATTTAAGCCTTTCTCCCTCTTATTTCCCTTCCTCTTTTTCCCCATACCTTTCGTAGGTATAGACAAACTATCTTGTTCACAAGCAAGAGATGAACATCAGTTCCAGTGGTATTTCACCTGGGACCTTCAAAATCTGAACAGTTCATCCTGGTGTCAGAGGGGACACGTTTGACTCGGAAATCTCTGGAGGCTAATAGCTCTACTGTTGCCGAGTACCTCATACAGACCAACACCAAAAATTTAGAAATATCCCTTTAATTTGGCAAAATGACAAAATAAGGAAAACTACATTTTAATTTCTACAGACTTATTCTTGATTGTTCATTCATGTGTAATATGTCAGTCCTGTAATACAAGCCTGTGTATTCAAAAGACAAATTGTCAAATTGCAGTTGAATGTTTCTAAGACATGCACGCACATCTCTACTTGACATCATACAAGTTTTACATGATGGGACACTTTCTCTTAGCTTGAAGTCCATTATGCCCTCTCTTTTTTATTTTTGAAAGATGCATGTAAAACATTTATTCCATTCAGTGCAAGATGAATAAAATGATAAAATGGCCTAGTTGGAAGCTTTCTGGATTCGGCCAAAGGGACACACATCAAAAAATATTTGTGTAAAACTGTTCAGACAAAAATGAACACGTGTGTATACGCATATGCATTCAAACACACACCTATATGAAAAATGAGTCTGTCAAACAGGCTCTAATAAGGTTAACCCTGAACACCTTTCCTCATGAAATCGGCCTTGTTCTAGATCTCCATCAAAATGTGCCTTTGTATCCATAACAAGTGTATCGTTTAGGATTAAACTTTAATAGATTTTGGGCCACCACTACATGAAAATTTCATGTCAGTGCTTTTCCAGCACACTGAAGCAGATGCAAAGAGATTTCTACCCACTTCTGGTGTCGTTTGTGGACAGGAAAGTTCCACAATGGCACTTTATCAAAAACTGCCGTTGAATATTCTCTGACATTTCTAACTACTGCTTTGAAGTTTTAATGAAGAATTAACATGGGTGGAAAAAAATGAGACGTGAACAGGTCAGTGTTGTTCCTCAGTGAGTTGATAATAACAGTGGGTTTTCACTGACTGGTTTTTGTGCAAATTCAATCTGTGTGTTATAAAACTTGATTTAAAAGGCTGCAGATTTGAAAATGTTGCAAAGTTTATGCACTTGGAGGAGGAAAAGCTGGTGCATCGATTAAAGGAAAATGTGACTTTCTGCTGTGGAAACATATCTAATAAATAAACTACAATGTCTCTGGATTAACACGCTTACACAAACAACCAGAGCTGTTAAGAGGAAATAAAAGGTTTTTGTTAAAAAAACAACTCAAAAGAAGGCATTAGCAATAAATTAAACTTAAAGATGCATATGAGACCAAGTTACAGTATAAGTATAATGAAGAACATATAAAGCAAGACTTGATAATGTTTATTTGTTCAGTTATTTGTTTAATTCTAGTAATACTCTGTCATTTCTTCATCTGTTGTTCCACTATAAACTCCTCCCAGCTACACCTCCCCCCTTTCTGTCTACCTGTTCTGTATTTAACTGCTAAATGTCTTTATGGGCAGAACTTTGTCCACGTGGTCGAGCTTCTCTTCTTGTGTGATCACCCGTGTCTGTCAGTATGTCTGCTGCTCTTTGATTCTGCATCTCAGAGCATAAATGTCTGCGTGTGAGTCTTTCTGTGTGTGTGTGTGTGTGTGTGTGTGTGCACTCGGGGGAGAATAGAGGGAAGGTTGCTGCTGATATTGGTATGGTGGCTCATTGCCAATCTCATTAGCTTAGCGTGCATGCAGTGGGCAGCCGGCCCAGGTAGACACTATCTATGTGTGTACGTGTGTGGATGTGTTTGTGTGTCCGTGTCTGGGAGCGTCAGGGCCAGTAGATGCCACCACTCCAGCTGATGGTTCCAATAATGGTATTGGAGGAGGAGAGAGTCTCAGAGCAACAGAAAATAGGGAGTTCTTGTGACAGATAGATTGTTCATTCAGAGAGTTTCATAAACAATAAAACTTGTCTTAGAAGAGGGACTCGTGTGCAAAGCTAATCATACAAAAGTTCACAGGAACCTAACACTGGTGCTCAAATAACTTGCAAATAGCTGGTGCAGCTCATCTTTAACGTACAGGTCTTAAATTGCAATGCTTTTTCCATTATTACATTACTTCAGGTGTGCCAGATCAGACCATACCAGACCAGACCATAACATAACAGACCATACGCTCGGTGCTTCGTATATTCATTCTGATAAATAAAACACCATGAAGGAACATCAACAACAGCAAAAACAATAAAATCACACTTACTAAGGACACAAGTGTCATGGCTTGTTGGCAGCAGAAGCTATTTAAGTCAAAGATTGATGGAAATTGTGTTGAAGTGCTGCACAAACACAGAGGCACAGGATTCATAGGTCAAAGTTATCACCACCAGAAGACGAATCATTCAAAGAGAGATAGGGGTTGAGTTAGAGGCTCTATAGAGAGTGATAGAAGTGTGGGAGGAGGAGGCTTTTTTCACTTTGAAAGCATCACCACATGATTGCCATGTATGTTGGGGTTAATCTCCTCTTTGAAGCTAATCTTGAGACCAAAAGAAAAGTCTTGCTCTTTTTGTAATTAACATGCCTTAATACCATTATAGTTGTTTACATGGCTGATAAACAAAAGTGCCTGACATCCAAACCCCTTGTGTGTGTGTTTGTGTGCGTCTCCCCATGTGTCCCGGCCTGTGTGCCAGTGGGTGGTTGTGGAAGTGTACGGCCGAGAACAAGAGCGAGGGAGAGGATGAAAAGCGACTGACTGTGTAATTGGTGGTTTGACATTAGCTGTCTGCATGACTATATCCACAGGGGCGATACCGAGAGGGAGGAGAGGAAGGGAGGGGGTGGTAAATGAATGTGTGTGTACACGTGTGCGTGAGTGTGTGGGTGAGGGAGGAAAATCTGAGCAAAGGTGGAGCGAATAAGAGGAAGGATTAAAACTGATTTCCTGGAATAAACAGCCTGTTGAATTCTGCTTAAAAATAGCACTTATGACTCATCCTGTTTACAGAAAGCTAACCATTTAAACACTAATCAAATTTATTTCCCCAGTTTGATTTTAAACGCGGTAAAATCCATCATGAATTCCTTTTGATTTCATCGTATGTGGCTAATTTTACCATCAAACATATTACATAGCAGTCTGGGGGAATTTCTATTCTCTCTCCTACAGAACCTAAAAATAAAAAGATTTTTGACCTATTTTTTCACGCTGTTGGAGGTAAAATACATATTTAATCTCCAGAGTCAGTCTGGTTGATACTCAAAAAAGCCAGTGGAATTTTAATTAGCCTAAAAATGGCAAAGAATGAGAATAGGTGGCATCAAAAGAGAGTAAAGGTTAGTAAATGTGCCTGCTGATGAGCACAGGGAGTACTTCAGAGAATCAGTCCAGGATCACTGCCTTTCATGAAAAGCTAACCCCTCCTGCTGCTTTATCCATGCATTCATTCATCCGTCTATCCATCCAGACGCTCCTCTCTACTCCCTCCATGCTCACATCCATCATTTTCTCCTTCATTTGGTTATTTAATCCATCCTCTCATCCATCCATCCATCTTGGAGACAGATGCAGTCATTTAAGTCATTTGAAGCCAAGTGGAGGATTTGGACATAGGCCGAGTGTAGTGTGATGACCGGAATGGCATACGGGAGGGGATGATGGGATAATTGATTGTTTAATTATCCAATTAAGTTGATTAAGGTAATCAAGTTGGAAAACACACCTGCATGGAAACACCTGCTTTAAGTATGTCTTGGATCCTGCTGCAGATCTGCTTCTCCCTCTAAAGGAAGAAAACACCACATAAAGGGCCTCTCGTGTTTTAATCTAAACTTAAACTATCCCTTCCCAGTAGATTTTTGTGGAAAGGAGAATAAGCACAAAAGTGAAAAATTGACTGACTTACAAACCCAATCCAAATATGACTAGCCTGTGGCTGGAAACAATTCCAAGCTGTTTTCTTTTCGCCAAAATGCCCCTCTGAAACCACTACAGTGGGAACAATTAAAAGCGGCATTTAGACACACTGAAACTCCCCATTAAAATCAAAAGCTAATGAAATTCTTTCAAATGACACTCAGGCTAGAGAGTGTGTCACTAAATGCCTCTACAGCATGCAAATGAAATCATCTACAACAGCATTTAGATCATTAAACTTTCTGTTGATTTCTATATCAATTAAATAAAAGCATTTACATAATGAGATACTTTAAACCAACACTTATGAACAACACCACATCAATGTTAACACCCTGTCACTCTAATTCTATGACCTTATGCAGCTACTTTAGTAACCTGTGAAATGAAATACCTGGGGCCAATTTAATTATAGAAAAATGATTGCACAATACTGGTGGGACTTGGTCATACATGAATAGATGCTACAATGTAGGCACCAGGTTCGTAAGACAAATTAACACAAGACGTCATGCTTATGAGCTTACATGCAATGTTAGCATATGTTCAGAGCAAGGAACCATGGGAATTAAACTGAAAGCAGCAAAACAAAATGCCAATAGTAAAAAACATCTAGGTTTCTGAGGGATAAATATACCCTACTTTTCCACTGTGTATTTCTGAACTGAGTGAGTATTGGCTAGAATGTATTCATTTGTAGACTGAGAAATTCACTGTGAAGCACTTCTGCCATCCAGGACAGTCTTTGTATTTTTAATAGCAGATTAGATTCTCATTTAAACCAGTTGTCAAATCTACTCGACTAAATTGGTTCTTTTATGGCGTCTGATTCATCCGTCAAAGTTCTGAATCACAGGTTCATCTGATCAGTATGATCAGACACAAGCCTGAGTCCATTCAGAGAGGCAGTTTCTTTCTTGATCCATGTGCACCCGAGCACAATAGATGCACATGCAACCATACATGAGGAGTATCAGTGAGAAAGTAGAAGAGGCTTCTGGCTGCAGACCTCTATGGTGGGGCATTTTTAGGTCATCTCTTGCAGACCTCTGTGCTCAAATGCACCATTTATCAAAAAATATATCTTTTTCGTCTCTTCTGTCTTTCTCTCTTTTTTCGCCCTCTTCACTTCTAATGTCACCTGGTTGGAGGCAGCCATTTTTGGCGTGAAAATTGAATATAGCAATAATAAAACTAGGCATCAGTATTAGTTTCAGTCTTTTTTATAAGCAGCTAAAGAATCCTCAGTGGAGCTTTAAATAAATAGCTGTATGTATAGTGCGGGTACATGCAGTGGGAAATCAATTATCTCTCTAACACCAGCCTTCTTTTCTTTTCCTTTGTTTTATCATGATCATTTTTTTCATTTATTCTGAAATTCTCCTTTTGACTCAGGTCTTTTGTTATGCACATGCATATTCGTATAAAGGCTGATTAGAAACCTGCTTATGCATATACGTAGCACAGATTTATTTTTTCCCCAGGTGGAACCTACCTGGGGAAATCAGGTTTCTTAAATTCCCTACCCCAATTACAACTAACAGCTTTTCCCATTAGCATGACTGTAATGAAGTTAACCTGTTACTTAAGAGGATGTAAACACAGTCAATGAATCTACGTAGCAGGGTAAATACACTGTGATGAAAATAAGAAGTGAGGATGAGCCTGTGGCTTGTTCTCTCCTTAAAAATCTCACTGCGTCCATCCATCCTAACAGAGAGCTTCATAGCTTGTACGTCATAGAACTGTGAGTAGAAACTTATGCCTTTATCTGTTTACAGTATGGTTGGTATCTACATAATACACATGCAAATCACTGGTCTGTAGTTTATTGGACCATTTAGGCCATGGAAATCCTGATAAAAGCAGATGCATTAACCTAATGAGCCAACATGCCATAGCCATGAGGAGGGTTTTTCTTTTAAATTATGACAAATTAACAGAAATTGGTTGAATTCTGGCTAAACTGGCTGTATGTTAAAAATAAGTTTAAAAGAAGGATTTTGCTCCACTTGAGTTCTCATTACTAGGAATGTCACTGGAATTATTTAACACTAAGACAAACAGAGAATCTAGGAGAATTATGTGCTGCTGGCTGTAAATTACAAAAATAGAGTAATATAGTTATAATATGGAAAATGAGGGTTTCACATGACCAGCTTTAATGCCACTCCTTACTCAAACACACAGGGCATGGGATAATTAAACTCATGCAAAAGAATGCAGTTTATCACACATACACCACTGAGCTAACTTACACACAGACGCTAGAACCGGACTCTTCTCCTTTTATGCTGCAGGCGTCACACTCTCATGGCTACCCTGCAGCTTTTACACACACACACGCACACACAACACAGTAAAATGCTGAACCTTTCACACTCACAGACGGGCACACATGCACACTGCCTGCAGCAGTGCAGGGTGCTAAACATGAAAACGGCTTCAATTGACTGGAAGGAAGATTTGGACTACTCTGGAGGGCTGAGGAAAAAGAGACGGAGACAGCTAGGGAAAGAAAGCAGGCGAGGCCATAGGAAAGACATTTTACAATAATACACACACGCAGGCATGCCAAGACGCTTAACACCCAGACACAAACACTGCTGCTTCGCTTTGAACATTGTGCCCATTACAGATAGCTTCAGAGATAGCAAAGGGCGCTGCTGCTATGATGAGAGTACCAGAGGGAGAGTAAAAGAGTGACAGAGAGAGATAAAGACTCAACTTCCTCTTCTATCTTAAAAGTCAGTATGTTTTCTAAGGGCAAAATCAGAATCACAGCTGCCAAAATTTCCTTGGCACGCAGGTATCTCTTTCTACTTCTGACCTCCATCGCAGTTTCCTTTTAAGTGTTACTTATCCCAAAAAGGGGTTCACTCAACATGAGTGCCCTACACAGCAAATCCCCGCTTTGTTGCAACATGGCTAAATATACTAAGACCCGGCATTTGCACAGCAGAACTTCTGTTTATCTTCCTTTTGAAATGTTGCCCCTTCACTGAAGCATGCAGGCAAATTGAAGGTCGCCATTAAGAGAGAGGATTGTGACACTCACCACACTGTCCACATTTTCCCACTTTTCTTGAGAATTCACAACTTTTTTTTTTAATACTGTTTCCACCCACACACTGTTCTCCCACACACTCGTGTCAGAGTGAGGTTTACACTTCTTGCATCATCAGTATGATGATGATTGTCTGTTGCAGGAATCGGTAGGAGCTCATGTTTTGCCTTCTAAGTAACCATCTCATTTGATGTGGAGACATGAAATAACCTGTGACGGATACAAAGTGACTTAATGGGGTCCAATTGCAGCTATTTAATATATATTTATTTAACAATAGAAAGGACTGGAGGGCTCTGCGGTGTTACGTCTTTAAAATAGGTTGGCAAATAAACCCTATTTCCCTACTGTAAATATTATGCAGTTGAAAAATGGTTTAAATCTACATTATTCAGTCCATTTTAACCATACTAACTATACCCGGATACTGGTATTTAGTCTTGACTTGGTAGACCACATCAGCACATTGTGTTGCCACAGTTGCTATTATTGCACCATGGCAAAGGTCAGGCAGTGAGACAGATGTAGCAGCCAGAGAGCAGAAACTCTTCATCTATTTCCTCTTTGTGTTCTTATTGGTTGCCAAACTCCTCCTTGAGAACCTAATTTTTTCAGTGTTAGCTTATCAGTCCTTGCTGCTTCAACAAGCCAGCTGCTGTGTTGAAATAAGCAACTGCCGCACCAGTGGTGATGGGAGCTCTCATGGCTGTAGCTTTTAAACCGGGAGAACAGCTCCAGCAGATTTCAGTAATTCCAGGTTTCCTTCGTTTATTATGTTTAACTGATGGTGGTGAAGCTTGCAGCTTTTTCCATCTTGTGTTATTTAGAACTGCCTGTGATAACTGGTACAGCCTATGGTGTATTAAAAATGAAACAAAACACACAGGAAAAAAACCTACAGAAATGAGAGGTTGAACATTTCCTGGTTCATAATGATAAATACATTGCAAGAATGCCAATCTAAATATGTGAATTTTAGAGCAATACATCATCTTTATGATTTATGAAGTGTGCCTTGACAGCATAATATAGTTGTCTTAAATAGCTGAAGCAGTGGATATGCATTCATATATGTGTATATGTAAGGTAAAATGATGATTGCATTCACCATCTTTAAAGTGACTGACCTAATTCAACAGAGGTCCAGACTATGATATTAGTCTCACAATTAGTGAAATGGTGATAATCAGAATTTAGTGAGTTTGTCTCAAGTGTTTATACTTGAAGGACACCTGTGTCTTGAAGATCCACTCACTGGTTAAACAGTATAAATAACTACCATTACAACAGGAAGACAAAAGAACACTCCAAGCAACTTAGAGAAAAGGTTAATGGAAACTATGAGGATGGGGATGGATACAAAAAGGATTTCCAAGGCACTGAACATTCCCAAGAAATAGAAGGAATATGGTGCTTGATCAAAATTCTCAACTGGTTGGACATCAGGACCCAACACAACCTTATAAAAGAAATTGAGACCTGAACTTCTAAAAATTTCCAACCACTAGAAATTATTCAGTGAGAGTTGTTGCAGTTTGTTGCAGATGGATGTAACAAAAATGTTTAAATAACAATTTATTTCAGAGGGACTTGCAAGTGTCTTATTTTACTCTGTTTTTCTGAGACAGCATGGACATTTGGAAATTTCACAAGGAAATTTCTTTTAAGTTTTGTAATCCAAATAAAATGAGATAAATAAGTAGAACTCTACTGCAATTTACCAGTTAACATAGTAAAACTTTGAAATACATGTTTAAATTTACTGTATATCCACATAGGGCTTGCCTAATTAGAGTTTTGCCACAGGTTATTTCCTGGCACATATTCACAACCCACTGGAAAGAGCTTCACAACACACACCTATGACTACTCTAAAGGAGGTACAAGCTTCAGCAGCTGAGGTAGGAGAGGCTCAACAATAACTGTTGTCAAGGTTCTTCACAAGTCAAAGCTTTATGGGAGAGTTGTATGTTGAAGAAAACCCATTAAATCTCAACTAAAGTTCTCTAAAAGGCAAGTGAGAGACTCCATTATCAAGTGAAAGACAGTTCTTTGACACCAAAATGGTGCTTTTTGGCCATGTTGGGCAGACATCAAGCACTGCACATCACCACAAATACACCATTCCCACTGCGAAGCATGGTGGTGGCAGCATCATGTTGTGGGAATACTTCTCATCAGCTGGATCTTGAAGGCTTGTATACATACAGATTTAGATAGATAGATACATACATAGATTGATAGATTGATTGATTGTCATTTCATCAACATATGCTTGATTTAGATTTAGTTCTGTATTATTATTGCCTAAATGACTTTCAGCATTGTACCTTTGTTGATTTCTTAAAAAGGACATTCTTATTAAGAGCATTTTATCGTTTACAGTATATTTGTTGGCAATCACAGATAAGAATGGAAAAATTAGGTATATTAAATGGATATAAGATTCCCTGCCCTGAGCAAGACATTATATATCTTTCCCTGTCTGCCACCCACCACTGACAAACATAGAGTTCTCTTCCTTCTCTTGAATACCGTGGAAATGTTGCCGTTGAGACACTTGAACAAGAATTTCAAATATTTTATCCAAAGAAGAGAGACATGCTATTTATGACCAGAAAACTTGTATTGCCTAATTACAAATGTGTCAGTGTTTTCTCCTTGAGCCTTGCCTTAACAGGTACCAAAATGACATTCAAAGGCACGTGACCCATGTCACAATCCAGCAATGACCTATAAGTACTATGACATTAAGATACCAGCCTGTGGCTATAAGCGCCCACATCAATACGACATGCCACTCAGTTGGCTGCTTCAGGAGCTTCCCTGCTTTTTACATCCTAAGAGCTTGTGGAAAGAGAAAACAGATGGATACATCCTGCTCTGGGGCCTTTTCTACCCTTGCACTTGACTTTATCAGATGGTAAAATTAGCATGATGACCCTTGTGGGAAGGAGGCATTTGCAGGAAGGACTCCATGTTTATCTGATTGTAGCTATGTATATGCAAGATGATCAATCTGAATCTGGAAAAGAGAGAGTGAGAGCAGAGACAAAGATGAAAGAGATTCTCTCAATGAGTGTGTGATTTCTTGTATACATCCTGTAAGCAGGAAGAGGTAAACTGTCTTTGGAGCATTGGTCTGATATAATCTGCCTCAAAGGCATCTAAGTGTTTGCGTGTGTGTAGGAGTATTTACCGTATGTGTGTGAACCAACCATGTCAAATCTCTTTTCAGCAGAAAAAACTACAACAAGAGTTGAAAAGAGAGAGCACAGATAGCATGATTTTTCACCAGCCTAACTCACACTGGTGCATTCAGCATTTGGTATAAATGAAAACACAACCACCTCACGAAGTAGCATCTGTGTCATCTGGTTCTGTCATTAATAATTCCTGGAATTTAACATGCAAATACAGGATGCAAAAATAACAAAACAAGCGGAAAATAATTTACACATGCAGCCACTGGGACGCACGCTCATCCGTACACACATACGCCCAGACTTCCACCCTCCAGCACTATCCCTTGTAACAAGTCAAAACAATGTGGCAGTGCTGACAGCCCACATTAGAACACTAGGCCTTAAAAAGACCACGCGTGTGTTTGTCTGTGTGCATTTGTGTGTTTCGACTAGAGTGTGTGTGTTATAAGTGAGTCACTCTCACAGATAAATGTCAGGGGTTAGTGTTAAGTCCGTGCCTTTAAAATGGCCTAAAGCTACAGTTTTTTTTTTTTTTTTCTAATAATCTAAGATCACAACCCGGGAAAAGTTTAATGTACAAAAAAAAAAAACAAAACATAAAAATAAATCAAATTTCAGCAGCTGACAATAATCTTACTGCATGGTGTTGTGGCTGGAATATAAATTCATCATGTTGATTACTCATGAATTGGCCTTGGAAAAAATGTGCAGAAATTAATAATAAATATAGGATTGTTTCACAGCCCTCTTCTGTTTTTTACTTTTCAAAGGCAATGTATCTCTAAGGGTCTGTTTCTAGTTTTTCCTAGTTAGTTCTTGTAGTATTTGTAGCAAATATGACTGATTTGCATTATTGCATTTTTGCAAGAACCAAGCCACATTTTTAATACTTCCAAAGTTCAATATGTTTCCCATTAAATGAAAGCAACAAGCAATGCCTGTTTTGCAGGATATGTAACGACATTTTTAGAGCTTGATATTAAATTAGTAGTTTCCTCAAAAACACTAAATGAAGATGAGTCATGTTGCACTTGAGGATGTGTTCTAAGTCTGAGAAATGGTGTCATGACTTTTCTGTCACTCCTTAATGAAGCACAGGACCAGGACTGGCAATCATGATCTGTTATCTTTGTTTACAGTGTAAAAGTCTCACCTTCACTGCTACTGGCTGATGTAAAAAGCCATTCAAGATAGAGGACCCCACCCCACCTAACCACTTGTTTTTAGAAAATGAACACATAAATTTAAGATTTTGTTTTGTATCAGTTCAAACCATTTCACTCAGCCATCAGTGTCAGCTGAAGTCAAATGGATGATACATTATGCTAATCTGTTTTATCAGGGATGCACAATATTTTCAGCATAATATTGTTATCGGCAGAGCTTAGTTTTTAAAGGCAAATATCGTTAATGGCAGATATCAACATTTCAGCTCATATTTACATCCAATATTTTTGCTGTGAATATCACCATGTATGTATGTGTGAGTTTGGGCCATATATACAAATAAAGTAGTGGAGTTTAGTTTGGACCACCAGACCTTTGTCAGTTGAGCTCATTTTATGTATTCATCCTCATTCTTTAAACTTTGAAGTGTGTTTTAATGACTAAAGTTTTTTACTTTGTAAGCTGACATTTAAGAACTTGAAAATAATGGCACAAAAGTTTTTTGATGATCTTACCAGTTTTATATAGATATATTTAAATAACATTTGTGTATTTTAAAATCATGCCAAAGTATTCAAATGTGATTTTCTCACAATTAAAATGCCATTTTTAGTACTGTCAGTAATCTGTTCATTTACTCAGATTGTTGAGCCACCTAACATTTTTAGGGGCTGAGATGCCAAAAAATAAAAAGAATGATATCATTAAAATATTTTGAAAATATTTAAACAAAACAAGCTTTTTAGAAAAAATTGATAAATGCCATGAACAGATTTTTTTTTTTTTTTTTTTTTTTTTTTTTTTTTTAAAAAGAAGCAGATTTGGACCAAAAATATGCATGTCATGTCAATAACCATATTTCCTAACTGTCTTCTAGTAGCATAGAGAATTTTTAAGCCCTTTTTGGGTGCAAGAGAGGGAATGACATGCAGGAAAGGAGCCACAGGCTACCTGCTTTGAGGACAACATCCTCTGTACAAGAGGCATACCGACATGACCAGTTGGTCACCACCACCCTAAAACACCACCAGATTTTTGAAACTTTAACTTTCTAAATGTCTTTTTCTGCATAGTGTATGTTCACTAATCATCAATAATATTTGAAGTCAAGGATATTCTACTCATGCCTATCAAATGTATAAGCCCTCCAAACCTCCAGGCATTATCCATCAGTTGTTGGATCATTAATTCACTTTCATAAAAGTAGTGTTTATACAAAATGGATAAAAAACTATTTTTTTCCCTGCTGCCATTGGCTTTCTAAATGGTAAGCTGAACCCGTGTTATTTCTTACTTTGTGTTATTGTTGTATTGCATACTGTCTCTTCAGCTTCTTTTTACTGTCGTTGATGCTACTTTTATGATTGATCTGGATGTACAGTGCTTAACAAATTTATTAGACCACCTGTCTCAGAGACCATCCAGCATCATGAAGTGCTTTAACACAGACTCTTTCATTTTTTAGTGATCTCTTTTGAACAGGAATGAGGAATTTCAAACTGAATTCACCTTTTTATACCCAAATTTGAGCCTGGGCTTCTCTGAGAAGTCAGAAATTAATCAAGCATAACATTCAACCACTTAAACTAATTTTTCTGTTCAGGGATGCAAGTAAATAACTATAATTTGACATATGAATCAAGAAATAATAGTGTGCTTTACTATTTTTTCAGTTTTTTTGTAAATCAGTAAATTTGAAAATTCATGGATAAAAATACTAGTTATATTTTAGCATTAAAAATATCATCTGGGTTAAAGAGCTTCTACATATTGGTGTATTAACCATTGCAGAAACATAAAAAATGATTTTGGTTTAACCAATTTTTACCAGTGCTGTTGATTTAGGGCAGTTGTGGCATTAACCTTACTTTGGGTTGTGGACTAATAAATTTGTTAAGCACTGTATGTCTTGACTGCTGGCTACGAAACAAATTGCCCTTCACAGGGATAATAAAGTGAACCTTGAACCTTGAACCTTAGAGATGCACTGTTGAAAATAACGTTCAGTAGCAGCATATTCCACTCTAGATTATCTTATAGAATATTGTTGTGTAAATCTGTTACTACATGTTACTTTGATTCTTCTTAATAAAATCCTAGTCTGGACTAGATAGTCCAGATGCTCAAAAACAGACGCTATAGTCATTAACACACTTGGATCAAATCCCAATTTCTGTGCTGTTTGCTGCATTTCTTGTCCCTCTCTCTCTCGCTCTCCATATTTCCTATCTTTGTTCATCCATCCAATCAAAAAAAGGTGAAAAGTGCTAAAATATAATCTCACATGCAGGAGAAAGAAACCTTCCTTGTTGAGGTATTTAGAAGGAAGATTAAACACTTTCAAAGAAATCTAGATTATATAATTTAATCTGAGCTGAGCACCTCCAAAGGTTGGATCCTAATCTCTCTATCCTAGAAGCATTTTCATTTCACAGATCTGGAAAACTGAGACTGTCTTTCTGTGGATAATGTAAATATGAATGTGAGAAACATTAGATAAAATGCTCACCTACTTCATTACATTAGAAACACAGGTCCATTAAGCATCGGTGACCCACTTTATACCTCGACATAATGGAATACTATCCATATCAGTAAGTAGCCTCATTTTAGGTCATTTTGCCCTCAGTTCTGCTCATCATTTCATCATAATCATCATTATCATCCACAGAAGCCCCAGAGAAAACCCCACTTTAGTACAGTTATAATGATTTTAGTAACAAAAAGATCATACAGTTGACACTGATCTATTTGTATATCACCTATATTTAAAAAAGAAAACATGGATGTTCTATAAAATATTTTGCAGAGTTGGTAAAAGTAGGATTATCATTTCTATTTGTGACACTCAATTAACAGTAATAGAGTTCCAGGGAAGGTCACACAGCCTTGTGCATTAAGTTTGAACGCTGCAGCAACCATCCGTCAACATTAAGTGTCATTAAATAGCTGTCAGGGTCTCGTGGATTATGGGACTATACCTGCAGTTTCTCATGCACTGCAAGGACCGTGTAAAAATGATTTGTAGGGGGTGGAGGACAGTTGAGAGGAAGGGTTGGTTTTATTTTACAAATAAAGCTTTTTAAAGTTTCCTGTGATTTAATTTTTATTTACGTAGGGTTTGAGGAGTACAGTATTGCAGTTTCAAAGAAAGGCTTCATTTTAAGTTTTGATGATCCTGGGTTGATCTTTACTTTTTAAAAATAAAGATTCTGTGTCTCATTACACCTGGATGATTTTCATGCAAACAGTAACACCGCTGATCAGAGATGAGGCTAAATGTCTCAATTAAGTCGAGCTGCTTCTTTAATTTCATGCCTGTCATGTTTAAATTGGATGTTGGAGTAAGATTTGATGAAGAGTGGTAGGAAAGGGAGTTAAGCATCATGGGAGGAACAACATCCAGGAATGCTTTTATTAAATTTCTGAGTATATTTTTTCACTTGAGCTTAAAAGGTAAACCAGTCATTTCAGATTTCTTTGCATGATCAGCATTTCACTCCAAGAACAAACCACTGAACAGCCTTGCCAAATCCCTATTTCATCTTAGCTGTTTATTTGCCGTCACAGACTTCAGGTTCAGTTGTCTCCAGGCCTTTGGTTAGCGCTGTGCAACAAACAACAGCAACACAAACACTTGCTTGAACACTTCCATTCTTTGATGTTACAGGGAGGGGGGTGAGACAGACAGATGAGTAAGTTGATCAAACAGCATCCAGCTGCGATGAAAGTTGAACCCTGTTCGTCAACCCCCTGTTGATGCTAAAGTAACCTAAAAGAAACCCTTTGAAGACAGCAAACACACATGTGCATGCCATCCATCCACATTAATGGATGAGCATGATTGAAAACATGCGAATAAAGCAATGGAGAAAAAACATGTCTGTCATGCTTTACCTTGTTCATAGGTGAGAGGGGTAATGAGCCTTTTATGTTTGTACCACGGTTCAACTCAGTGACTCATTCTCCTCTGTAGTTTTAATACTTTTCAACCGTCAAATAAAAAGCATCTCATCAGGCAAGAATACAGAGAAATGTCGAATGCCAGGTAGTGCTTAAATTATTCGGCATTTGGAAGGAGAACATAACAGTAAGCATTCAGTTTGATATAAGCAGGCAGTCAGCCACTCTTAAACCTAAAAGCATCATTCATTATTGAAAGCCCATTGGTAGAACAAAAAGTTGTCGTATATCTCCAAGCAGCAACCCTCAGGGCTGGGGGAACGTGGAAAATCAAGATCTGTCATTTCTCAAGAGGACATTTGGTTCCAACACAGATGTAGTCAAAGTGACATCAACTCTGGTTGGCTGGCTGGTTTCTGAGGTAAACGATGGCGGCCGCCATTTTGGAACAAAATCCCCACTTTCATTGAATCTCCTTACAGGTAAAATGGTACATCTGAGAGAGTGGTCTGACTGCTGACTGTACATTTCTGACAGCCACATTCAAAGATCATTCATCTGAAACACTGTATATCTCAGAGAGGAAGTGCCCTAAATTGCTGGTACTATGTATTTCCAGCTTTAGATTTTTTTCTTTTTGAACTAAATTTTACTCATAAACAAAGTCTAGCAAAGAATAAAAAATAAAATAACCACAATGCAAACATAACAGACTAAGAAACATGTCATAAATAAAGAGAGAGAGAAAAAGGTCAGATGCCTAATCTTGGATTGAATTATGTAGCACTGAATTGTGTAGCCAATGTAGCTAATGTAGCTGAAGTAATGTGAGCTTAAGGACATATATCTAAAGCTAACACAGTAATTTGCCTAGATGTCTAACATAGCTGTTTTTTAATCTTAGCATTAGATATGTTAATTACAAAACTATGCTAGCAATGTAGCACTATTATCTATAGTCACGTTAGCTTTAGCAATGTGAGCTTTAGCAAACTAAGCTAAAGCTAGCTTAGCAATGCAGAAAATGCAGATATGTAGCTTCCAAAGTTGATTTGTGAGCTTGGATTTAGCTTCATTATCTATCTTAATTACACAGCCAGTGGAGCGATGTAATCTATACTGATGCAGATTTGAAAAAAAGTTATGCTTTGTCATGTGTTTCCTTAAGAGTTGAAACAAACAACTTTTAAATTGCATGCTTTTTACTGATGTTTGGCCTGCTGGCGAAGAGAATGCTGACTGGCTTTCACAACATTGCACTGAGCATATTTGTAGTTCCACCCAGAATACAAGTTGTTTAAGCAGATATCTGTTTATAGAGACAAGTGAATCATTGTAAAGGTTCTTTTATGCACTCTTTAAAAAATAGATCAGTGTGTTTCAAATGATACAACCATCCCACATACTCACACACATCTTTTACTTCAGACTGGATTTTAAAAAATGTCCTCCACTAAAGGTTGCTGTCTCACACAGACAGACAGGCTTTGTCTGTCCTCCACAGCTGTCCATTAAAGCTGTCCGTCTATAAGCCCAGGTGAACTAAAATTATATATGTTTGTAGTTTTATACAACTCAATAGATTCAGCAATATTTCCTCATAAAGTTCAAAGAAAGTTCTAGAAGTTTTCAAATGATTCTTCTTTGTTGTGTTTTGCTGCTCCGGCTTGAACTGTTGGCTAAATTGCTCAACACTGCCCCCCATATTTAGCTGTGGTATTGCAACATTTGGTGCTGCAGGCTTTGAATGTACATGCAGAAATACGGACAAAATGCATTTGGATAAGTTGGACTGATGGACAACTACAAGGTGACACCAGAACATTTAACATGCTGATAATAACAAGATTACCTAGGACCTAATGGGATTTCTTGGCTTTTGCAGACAGCTCCACGAACAGTGAATTTTTGGATTTCTGCATTTGTTTCAATTTTGATTTTGATTGTAAGTCATGTATTATGGAAAACTTTTCAAGTTCCCATTATTTTAAGTCCTATTCACACTTGTAGCTGAATTTATCTAGATAAATCTAGATTTATCTGCATGTGTGAATGCAAACAGCTGAGTTAGTCCCTAGTATTTTCCCTCTCTGAGTTGGTCAGGTTAGCTCTCCTATACACAATGAAACATGTTACCTGTATAGAGGGGATTCTTGTCATACAGAAAAAAATTATACAGTATATCTGTGGTGTCAAACAACCATCTATAAATGAGTCACCAGGTCTAAACTTCATCTGTAATTGCAGCACGCCAAAATGATTGATTGATCTTGTGACATAAGAAGTGACCCTACCGCAAAAAGGGATTACTTTGTCATGTCGTCACTCTCTTTGCTCATCAATCAAACCGTTTTTAATCAAAGACACTTTATGAACAGTTTTCAATCACGTTTGTAAAAAGTACAGTAAAATCCGTTAACATTGGCTATCTTTTCTTAATCTTAAGATTACCCTGAGATGTACTGATGTTCCCCAGTCATATCAGTTTGTCAGTTACTCAGCCTCAGTGAAATGTAGTCAAAATTTCCATCCCCTCTGCTCAGAGAATCCCTTGAGACCTTTTAACATTTTCTTAGCTAATTTAGCATTTCAAAACTGTCAGCATTATGGAAAATACTGAGCGTTGTTTTAAATCGGTATGACTGCCAACTGTTTCCATCTCTTTCCTCTGTAATCCTTTTCTTCCTCGCTATCTCTCACCTCATTTCGCTCTCTTATTTCTGCCCCTCCTTCCTCTGTTTTCTCCCCTCCCTTCTTCTTTTACTTTCACCCATTTCCTATCTTTCTTTCCATGAATAGTAAGGTTGTCTTTTGTGGTTTTTAAGTTGTATTAAGGGCTTAATTAGTGAGAGAGGGAGAATGATAGGGAAGGAATGTTGGCCCTTATAGCTTTGGCAAGGGTATTAAAAGCTCAATGCTCAGCCACATGCTGATCCCAAAGAGATACGCCCTAAAAGGCTATACACACATTAGCGCACGCACACTCTGAACACAACCTGCAGACACATACTTGTGCACGCGCACAATCTATCAATCAAGGACGCTGTTATCTGATGGCCAAAGCGACCAGAGCTCCCTAAAGTCATCAGAGAAAGATGGAGACCGATGAAGGGAAGAAAGGACAGAGGGGACAAAAGAAAGGGGATCATGTATGAAATGATACAGGATCTACATGGAATAAAGAGTGAAATGGAGAAAGAAAAGCCAGAGGTTACACGCCTGGTTGTCAGCTGGGAGAAAGACGAGGAAAGGGTGAGGCAGCTGAAAAGAGGAGAGAGATGAGGGAAGGTAATGGCAGCCATGAAAGAAAGACCATTACTCCAGGCAGGTTGACATCTCAAGGGTTTGTCTGCTGTCAATCAGAGCTTTACTTGCTGATTGATTGTGAAGGACTTAAAAAATTCTAAATCGCTTTGAGATTGCCTGTTAAGATGTAGGGGGAATTCGTCCTGTAAGAACCTTTTGAAGGGTAGGGAAATGTTTTCAGTGAGAGCTACACATGTCCACCCCTGGGAAATAACCACTACAGAAGAACGTCTTCTTCTGTTGTCTGCTGAGAAGCTAGCTCGAGGACGTTTCTTTTCACCGTAGAGGTAGTTAAAAAGGTGGGGGAGTTCTTTCTGTTCCAGTAAGTCTGGCTGTGAAACTGACAGCTTTCTGGTCACAAGGCGGCTCGTCCGACCTCTAGTCGACAGCCACTGCTGGGTGTTGTCGTCCTCGGACAAACGCGGCCTCTCCAGAAGCCTATACATGATGAGGTCATTGTTAGCGGCTGCTGCAGGGGTGTAGCTCTGTTGAACACACTGTACATGGTGTGATGACTGCTTGCTGGTTAAGAGGCTTGAACACGGGGCCACAGAAAGACGCTGTGACTCAGTTTGACATCCAGAGGAAATGATTAGAAGATGTTTGAATGCAAAGAGGCACTAGGGAAATGTCTTTTGCATTGTGTATGGTGTTTTCTTGCCACTTGAAGGCATGAGACACAAACTGTAAGCACAAAACTGATATAATTGGTAGCAGCTAATGTTACAAATTAAAATGAAACACAACTTAGCTTTGTATGACAATATTTCACGTTTATTGCATCATTCCTAATCTAATTCAGAAAGACTTTATACTTAATATACAATTAAGGACTGGTACGGCATTTGTAAATAGCCTACATAAAATAATCTTTATTAAGCATTATTTATAAATGTTTCACTGTTTATAAAGACAATAATAAAAGCTTTACTGATGAATTAGGAAAACACAGGTACAGTTAAGGTTAAGGTAATTGTAAGGGTTTTGGTTACTTATTCTTTACCACTCTTCACTAATGCATCAATACAACATTTATAGCTGTGTTTATAAAGGACTTACAAATTAATCAATAATGCTTTGCAGATGATAATTTTGTTGGCCTTACAGCTGTAATTATTTATATTATATTTTAATGTTACATTAAGGTTAAGAACTTCTCAACTTGAATTTGTATAAGAACGTCACCTTTTTATTGCCATTATTTTCACTAATGCTAGTTTTACAATGACCAGTTGACATAGTTGTTCCTGCAAATTCCAAACACACTATAGCTGTTGTTTTTGACACTGATGACCCGCTGCTGTGGACCTTTATGTTTCTTTTTCCATCTCCCTCTTCTGTCTTCCTGAATCTCCCTCAGTCCCCTTACAGCTCCAACGCAGTAGCCTGAAATGGCTGTTCAAAACGAGTCTGGTTGTGCTTGCAGTGTCTGCCTGTTAAAAGCTTAGTGCTCTGATCAAGGTGGATTACTGCTGGATCTATTTATATGATAAAGACTACGGTCTAGACCTGCCTTCTTTGTAGTGTCTTGAGGTAATATTTGTTATGAATTTGCACTATAAAAATAGAGATTGCCATCAGCTTTACTTATTCTCTGCTAATGCACCAATAAAGCATTGATAGCTCAGTTTATAATGGCAAATGATGCTTTATAGACAATAAGCTAAGCATTTATTACTGCTTTAATAATGCTTTGTTAATAATACTAGTATTTGGCCTTTATAAAGAGTTGCCTGTATTTGGATGAATTTCTTACACTTATCAAAATGACAAATAGTTTGAACTTAGTCTCAGCCAACATCAGGTAAAATACTTTTCTATGTAGCTGCCTCATGTTCTCCTTAATTAACCTGGCAATCACTGAATGTTGATTCTCAGTAGGCAACATTAATTGTGGGTTTTTCCTAAATTTAGCTGGAAATTGTTTGAAGCTCCTTCTAAAAATCAGTCTTATAAGATTCAGTAAGATCAAGTTATACATAGCTACTATATCAGTATCAGTAAATGGCCCAATTTCTCAATATAGCAAAAGTTGTAAAAATGAATAAATGGGTTAAAGCCACTTCAAACGACTGTTATGAGGTCGATGGAGAACGATGAAGGAGGTCCTTTTGTTGCACAGGCTCTAACATGCAAGTTTGAAGTGTTTTGTTGAAGTCTCACTGAGAGCTATTTTAACTATGCAAAGAAGAGTAGGAGTTCAACAGAAGTCACCAAATAAAGTCTGGCAAAACTAGTTTTTTTTCAGTCAACTGTGCCAACTACCTCAGCATGTTAACTTGGCTAGTGCACGCAGTAAAGTTGCCAGTGAGTTTTGGCAATAGCCGCTATCAACATGCTTTTTGGAGGAATTCAGTGCCTTGTCGAGGTAATTATTTAGTCTGCATTATCTGCTAATTATTACATCAAGAGCTGCTAAAGTGCTTAAGAAAGCAACTTACGTTTTTATAATTTCTTGTCGATTAAGAAAGCATTTTCCATTTCTTACTTTTGGTGCACGAAGCTAAATGTTGCACGTTTTTATTAACCCGTCTCTTGAAATATGTCACATGGAGCAATTTCCTTATCATCCACATGCCCCTCCCTCTCTCTCTCTATCTCCTTCTCTCTTTCTATCTCCAATTCAATATTAATTCGATTTAATCTGCTATTTAATTCAAAGAACTCTCTCTGGAGTCTCCTCTTCTTTGATCGCCTCCTGGTTTTCCCTTCCCCCTTCTTCTCCACTGCCCCCCTCCCTCTTCGATCCATCCTTTTCAGGTTTTTATTCTCTTTTTAATCCCGTCGTCTTCTCAATCTCTCTTACAGAGGAGGGGGGAGAAGAGGAAGTAGAGAACAGAAGGGGGGGTAGAGATGTTAAGAGAAATTGAAAAGCTCTATGGAGTGAGTAACAAAAGGAGAGGAAGAAGGAAAGGAGAGCAAGAGAGGTTTAAAAATGAGGAGAGTATTTAGGGACAAACGAATAAGATGGGAAATAAGAGAAAGGGGAGATGATGGGAGGGGAGAGCAGGGACTGAGAGTATTGAGAGGCGCAGAGGGGAGGGGGAAACAAGGACTTGATAAGATGGAGAAGAGAGGTGCAATAGAAGAGACAGCTGCTTCCCCAGATTGCTGATATTACTTTGGGTTGCATCATTCAAACATCCCCCATCGTCAGCTGATGGTGAATGTGCATTTGCACCTTTCCTTTGGAAAAACCAATAAAATCTCAGAGGAACCAAATTTCAAACCACAAAGCTGAGATGTGTTTACAAGACTTCAAAAAAGTTATTCTATGTTGCAATCAGAGTCATCAAAGTTCAAGCCTAAATAATTCAACCTTCTGCACTGTTTGTCAACATAAGACTCAATAATGAATAAATGCCAGTGTGCCAAGCTTTTGAAAGGATTTTACTTGGAAATGTGCAAAATAAATAAAGTAAAGAAAATTCAAGTGCTTTATAGACAAAAACAAACAGATCTGTCTTGGGAATATGATTTACTTACCTACGCAGAAGTAAGCACTGGTCTTAAAATGTACTCCAGTACAAGTAAAAGCATCTAATAAATGGTGTAATCTAAGAGCTGAGTATCTACTGAGAAGTTGTACAGTAAAACATGAACTTTCCTTATAAGCAAGAACCAGAGAACAGAGTTCCAACGAGATTGTTTAGGTAAAGTCACACCCCTATAAAAGAGTAAGATACACAGCAAAATTTACACTGTTAATTAAAGACCCTGTAAAGTGAAAATAAAGTTGTGTCTAGGTTTGTTGTATGCCAGGTCATTGTGCTTTAAACCCCCAGGTCAAATTTCAGTCAAATAAAACATCTCCAAGTTTATAAAATGAAGCTTCAAAATTATGAAAAATGAGGCAGTAAAATCTGCTCAAGGATGGTGTGGGCGTGTCTGTTGAATGAGCTGAAGCCACGCCCACTCAGGAGAAATATGACCCTCTCAAATTTAAAATAATCCTTCAATCTGAATTAAGGAAAGCACTCACGCCATAAGCCTGCCTCTTGACCTTTTGTTGACAGAAGAGGAGTCAAAGCCCGTTTTCTGGCTCAAATCTATGTGATGATGCTTTTTTAATGACCCAAAGACCACTGTGGCTGATAGATTTGGAAAATTTACATCACAATGAAAAAAAAAAGAGCATTTAACAGACTGTTAACTTTCGATAAAGGCAGTGACATCAGCTAGAACTGCTCTGTGATTTTATATTGTAGTGTTAGAGGGGCGTGGTCATTCCTCACTGTGGGCTCGTGACATCATGAGCACACATTTTGGCCCCACCCAAATTAAACCCAGCCAGGAAAGAAGAGAAGAACTTTAAGTCTAAATCCAGAATTCAGTCACATGTAGATCTCAGAGTTTTCACGTTAACAGCAACCATATTTCAACATATCTATTGTGTTAAGACAAACACTTTTGATTTCACTTTACAGGGTCTTTAAACTCACATAACTTGGTGGATAACTTCACTCATGGTGCAAATGTGTCTCACATAAAAAGCAACTATCATTCAGAAACGTGACCAATCCACACCTAATACACATCTAAACACTGCCTAAAGACACAACCCCCGGTTTTGAGCGGGCAGTGTTCAACTAACACTGGTGGATCGTCACTGTCAAACAACTCCAACAGCTTTTTCAGGATGTGATGAGGAATCATTCTTCTGTTTTGTGCTACTGTGTAGACAACAGAGGTGGAAAAGTACAGGAGTATTGTACTCAAGCAAAAGTACAGTTACTCTGGTTACTTACTTGAGTAGAAGTAAAAATACGGATTCCAACATGTGATCAAAGAAAGACCGAAAAAGCTACTCAATTACAGTACTTGAGTAGGCTAAATGTAATTAGTTACTTTCCACCCGAGATCACATTTATTGTACATGCATGCCAAAGAACGAAAAAGGAACCCTAACTTTCTCATGGCTGCAGACTGATATTTACCAAACTGAAAAAAAAAAATTCCAAGTGAGATTAACACGCTAGCTGTGTACCTCTGCTTCAAGACACAAAGTTAAGCTAAGCTAGGAAATGCTCTCATGAGTTTCTACTTACTCTACAAACAAAAATATTAATCTTGGGAAACTTCCAGGTGAGCTCGTAACAGCTTTATCAAGCCAGCTAAAAAAGGTTCTCCTCTTTCCACTATAACTCAGTATTTTGCTAAATTTTTACTGCATATCAGAACTTCCAATCTAGCTGTGCACTCTTTCCAGTCTTAGTGGAGTAATGCTAATGCTCTTACAGCTGAAGTTTAATATCTATCATACAAATAAAACACTTAGCATTGCAAACTGCCATGCTAGCTCTTTAGCAAGCCATGTAGCTAAGATAGCCTAAGCTAAGTTTCTCATTGTTCAGAACTATATTTACTTTCAAGACCACTGGAAACTGCCAGGCTAGCTGTTTACCTTTAGCTCAAGCAAGTTAGCCAAACTAAGCATAAGCAAATTGCTATGCTAGTTGCGCACCTGTTTCTAGTTCTTATGCAAAGATGAGCTTTATTGAAGCCTATTATTCCCTTTACTTTGGTAATTGCCATGTTAGCTGGTGACATCTATTTCTGATAGAAAAGCAGATTTCCATAAATGTTGAACAGCTTATTAGCAGTAACTGTTTTCCACCAAACCAGTCCCAGGGCTGGTTCAGAGCTTGTGCTTAATCAAGCACCAGCCTGGCCCAGCCAAAGAACCTGGTCGAGGAAAACTAGAGCTAAGTTTAGGAAAATAGTCCCAGCGTTGCACCAACTCCCTGCTACTCCAGAGTGTATAACCATTCTCCATCAGGGTCTGTGTTCTCATGATGGGCTGTGTGCTTACATCTGTGGCCCAGGACAGGAGTGAAATATACAAATAACAACGAAGAGCACCATTTGTAAATAAAAGAGCTTTGAATGAGACCACAAGACAAAGCTGTAAAACAAAACCCACCCTTAAGGAAGGAGTGTTTTGGCTGATCTTTCATTCCAACAGCAATCAGAGCAACCATCATTAAATTATTAATGTCATTTTTTTTTTTTTTCAGATATCTAATGTGTGAAATTTGCCGGCAAAACAGAGGCCTGCACTGACTTTCAAGGGGACATAAAGATGTGGCTGGCCAGCTCCAATCTCTGATAGCTCTTAGATTAAACCAGCAGCTAACTGGCTCCAGCTCTTTCCCAGTACCAGCCCTGGACATGGCTTGATGTAAAAGTCTAATGGTAGGTTGAATCTTTGTAGTTAGTAACATCTAACAGAGCAAGTCACAACGTGCAATAGAAAACAATATCATAAAAAGAGACGCTACAAAAAAAATCATACAGTGAGCTAGAATGAAAAACATAAAAGTGTACAAAATCACATCAAGTGGTCTAAAGCTAATTTAAGGAGATGTTTTTTCAGCTGCTTTTAAAAGGCCTCAGTTGAAACTGCAATGCGCACACTAAAAGAAAGATAGTTCCAGAGATTTGGGGTCACAACCTCAAAGCCACGATCAGCTTTGGCTTTAAGTTGGACCTGTGGGACAACACGTAGACCACGATCTGAGAACCTGAGGGTTCTGCTGGGGATGTAGGGGTGGGACAGGTCACACATAAATGACTACAGAAAAATATGACTACAAAAGGCTCATTTCCATACTGGATCCATGTTCTAAAGTTGTGGTCAGGTGACCTTGATAATTGTAAAATGAGCCATATATCTAACTAGCAATCAAATAAATTAGTAGAGTTGTTCTGTCATGTGAGATTTGTGTAACCTTTGTGTAATTTTCCCCAGAAATATTGGTCACCAACGAGGTATTTCAGAGTCTCTGCAAAAATTTTAGCTTATCATCTGGAGATTTCATTACATTACCCGTCTCATAAGATTTTGATGGATCAGCTGGAGGGAGATTTCTTCAAATATGTTAGGAAATTCAGCAGAGGGACCTTCCAAACTAGACCAAGTAGAATCAAGAAGAGGATCATCTGATAAATAAAATCTGAGTTCTTTCGATTAGCATCCCCAGGGTGCTGGCAACTTGGGACAGATTCTGGAGAAGCAATGACAGCTAGAAGGGCAGGGTGTGCACTTTGTTCACAATTAAAACCCAAAGCACACTCTTTGGAAAACTACTGCATACACAGATACAAATAAGACGTATTAACAGGTTTCACTATAAAGATGTTATCGCCCTTATTGCAGTTTATTTTATCCCTTCTAGTTTTACTGCAAGAACTAGGACATTCCCCCTTTCCTATCTCTGTTTTCTCCTCTCTCTCTCTCAGGCTCACACACATACATTAGCCTCAAGCTCATAACAACATACACCTGGTGAGAGATACGCATGCATGCGGTGAAAAGAAACAAAACGAAGGGGAAAAGGGGAAAAGAGAGAGAGATGGGGGTTGGAATCGAGGACAGATAAAGGAGAGAAAACAGAAGGTCTAGCAAACACACACATGCTACAAACATGCATCATAAAGCCACTCACACAGACACATGCACGCTTCCCGCTCTGCTCGCACACATTAGCCTGGAGCGCAGCACAGCTACACCTGGCAAGAGATGCAGTGAGACGCAGAGAGAGCAATAGATGGGAGCTTGCCTGTGAATTGAGGGCATGCAGAGAGAGACAGAGGTAAAGACAATGGGAGGTAGGACAAGTTAAGAAGCACTGATGGTGTGAGCCGGGTAGAAAACAAGTTCCCAGCATGAGGAGAAGAGGGAAGATAAGATGATAAATGCAGCAGAAAGATAGATTCAAAAAATGTAGAGAAATTATAGCAGATTTAGCAGAACAAATGCTGCACAAGGGGAAAGTAAGTGCAGCTCTTTTTATAAACAATGATAATAAGCAAGAGCTCATAACTATTTTAGAATACAAAACTCAAAGATTAAAAAAAATCCAATTGCACACCCCAAAAATATTCTCTGTGCCGAGCAGGATGAAAGATGTTGCGCGAGAATGTCGGGGGCGTGAGAGAGCAGAGAGTCAAAAATTAACAACCTATGCTGGCATGCAGCATGAAGGAGTGTCAGTGATCTGCAAAACACTTGCAGATGGAAGAAACAACATTTGCATCTTGGGTAACAAAAACAGAAAAATTATGCAGCTCAAAACAACTTAAAATGCAGAATCGGATAAGAGAGCAACTTTGAATCTGGCACTTTCTATTTGAATGAATTTGCTTTAAAAAGATCATGTGTGTGCATACAAACATGCAAATGTGCACAGGGCCCCAGGAGCACACTGCACTGTAAGCATGTTGCCACACTTCCTCCTCACTGACATGCACATTTTCTTCTTTCCCTGCAGCCGTCATCCCATCGCACACATTAACATCTCTTTCTCTCTTTTTTTTTAAATTCTCCTCCTTTCCTCACATATTTGACTTAAAACACATTAAGCACTCCTGACTAAATTCCAGTAGAGATTTTGTGAATAGTAGCCTTTGATGAACCCATAGCTGGGATTGTCAATCCTTCTAGCCTGGAGCTATTGGGGTTGATTTCCTATGTGGAAGATGTGTGGAGCCACTGGGGGGTTTCTAGCAGGAGCTATGTTCTCTCTCTCTCTTTCTCCTCTCGAGCAACATGTTAACAGTGAAGTGATGTTATTTTTCCTTCCCTGAAGATTGCAATGAATTGCTATAAAAGTTAAAATGTGTAAATCATAGCACTACGCCTTGCTTCCTTCTCCTCCTCTCTCTGTCTCGTGAGTATACTGCTCTGTTGTCTTTCTCCATCGTTCTGCTCCATCTCGCTTCCTCTCCAGAGTCCATTCAACTCGGTTATCTCTTTCCGTCCATATTTCATAAAAATCACTGCCCCATTCTCTCCTTCCACTGCATTGGTTATGCCTCAGTTTATTCCACATTGTGATACATTTGATGTTGTTTTAACCCTTTCAGCTTTTAAAAATGCTTCGGAAGGCAGTTCTGTCAAATTTGATGTTATTGCAAAATGAAGGATGCTCCTCTCTGATATTTTTATAAAGCCTTTAAAGCACTTTCCCTTTATTTTGAATTGCACATCACCAAGTACCAGGACCAGGTGACCTTCTATAGCTTTGCCAACATTGCACTGATGTGCCACGAACCAGGGCTGGAGAGGGAAGCGAGGGCAGCCAGAGTGAAGCTCAACACATGCGGACACTTGTGGGGTGCTCGGTCAAGCTCGACAGCATCTCGGAGCTTTTTCACCCCAGGTTATACACCCAGAGACTGCTGGTGGTTTTTGGGCCCTTGTGGAATCCACAGCATGACCAGGGACTCATGGCGACCCTACTACCTGCCTGGACAGTACCCTACTCACCACATCCACCCCTTACTCCCACCAAAAGGTGTGGACTTTGCTTTTTAACAGATTATTTCCTCATGCCCCTTGTAATACGCAAGGACATCCAGAGCACCATGGGTTGTGTCAATCCTCTTTCCCACCCAGTATCGCCTTTAGGCAGCTTACCACATCTACACCTTACTTTTAGACTCAGTTTTTTTTTTTTTTTGCCTAAAAGTTCTGCACAGTAGTGTAAGTTGGCTCAGAACTCACATCAACACAGACGTTTCACAACAATGTTTTCCCAGACACATATTCCTAACCCACTGAAAACAACTCTGTGACCCACTTTTGGGTCTTGACCTACCATTTAAGAACTAGACAACAATCATTTTAAGCAGCACTCCTGAGCCTATTTTTATTGCTTAGGATATCAATTAATCCTCGCCCTAAAACAGCTGTATTAATTTAAGTTTCAGGCTTAAAATTAAATGTTCTTTATTTGAAGTTACACATGACCACATCAAGGTGACAGAAGTATTTTTTACCTTATATTTAATTCACTTATATACCCTTGAACACAACATGGACATGGATTGGGTTATATTTTCAAGTAACAGGACTTGCACCTGAAGACAGCTGAAGGTAGAGTATTTTGGCTCAATGTCATGCTCAGTGTTGATATGTTTGACTGCAGAATTTGTATTCTGTTCTTGCATGAAATTATTTTACATACATTGCTTTTTAACTTTGTTTAAAGCTTTTTAAAACAATCCATGTTTGTTTGTGCACTGATGATTTGAAAACGTGCTTTGACTAGAGATATGTTACAGGACCCACTAGACTTGATAGCAGAACAGATAGGCTCAAATGTTATTGATTTTTGGGATTTGAGATTTGCAGAACCAGGTCCTTAATAAAAGCACGTATTGATCTACATCTTTTGGGATTTGTTTGGGAAGATTTGTAATTTTTGTGCATTTTCAACACAACAAACAAAAGTAATTACAAAATACAATTCAGTCAAAGATACCAGCAAATATCAAGAGTGTTCCGGTTGCTCCATGGATCTGTTTTCTCTCTTTTTTTTTTTGAGCCTCCGTATTGTTTATGAGAGCATGCGTGTGCTGTGCTTGTATATATGTGCATGTCACATTTAATAGGTTGAGCAGGAAAAAAACAAGAAACCGCATAACTGCATGAGGTCAGCAGTATTGACTCGCAGGCTCAAACGATCCTTCTTTGTCTCTGTCGCACACAAACACACATGCACACCAACATGGAGAGTCACACGAATAATGAGATTGGAGCAGTTTTTACCTTGAAGACACAAAGAAAAGGAGGCAGAGAGAGAGAGAGAGAGAGAGAAAGAGAGGAAAAAGGAGCAGACAACGCTGAAACAGACAGAGGGATTGTTGGAGACAGGACTAAATGAATATTTCTCTTCCATCTTTTTACATCTTTCATCTCAGCAGCAGCTTTTTGACATGCTGAAAGGGAAAGACACACAAACACGATGACATCCACACAGCCTCACTGCCAAAAACCCTATAAAAACAAAAAGATATGAGGCATTTCTCCATAAATAAAGTGAACCTCATAATAAAAGAAGTATAATTTTTATGTTTCTATTGTGGGAAAAGTTGATTTGTAATTATTTATCAAAAACAGGGACAAAATTTGAAATAGGGAATTGAAATTAAATCTATTAATTGAAAACTGATTGCTGCATTTCTGGCAAAAAGGATGTGATGACCATGAAATAGGAAAATGACTCCAGCTCTCCAGTTTGAATTCATTAGCAAACATTCCTCTGAAAACTGAACTCTTTGATTAAAACAGTCTCATATAGATTAAAACAGAGAGAACTGAGCACAGCTTATTAAAAAAGACTAATTTAGCCGGCTAAATGAAATGAACAAAAGAAGAACACTTTAACTTTGTGGGTCATCCTGTTTCTAAAATCAAGAGAGATCTTCCTCTCTCTCTCTCTCTCTCCCTCTATTTTTCTTACAGCAACATTCTCAAGAAACTTTCTGAAAGTGCTGAGTGGATTTCATGACCCTATAGGACCTATGAAACACAAAAACCACAGAGTTATAAAAAACAAAATCATACTAACACAGCCAAATCCACAACCAGCCAAACAAACACATTACATAAAAGGAAAACAACTCATCTGGTCAGCACAAGTTTGCCCCACAGGACTGATGCTATCGCTTGCTTGTGTGCACATCACACCTCAAACTAGGCTAGTCAAAACCTTGGGGGTTAGTACACACAAACACATACACACACTAACAGGAAAGGGTTTCATTATAGTCCGTGCTGGGAACTTGTCACAGGATTCCATATTCTCCAGCAGTGACGGACTGACCATCTGGATTTGGGCAAATGCCAGAAGAAACGGCCAGCTATTGGTTCACTTGGTTTACTGATATTAAAAAAGATAAAATACGTCCCATTAAAAAGTTAATAATTTTCTCCCTAAGGGTTTTAGCTATAAAATGGTGATTGACAAGGTCAAGAAAAATTACGATAAACCCAACTTTACATTGCCTATAAAAAGTATTCACCCTCTTGGATGATTTACCCTTTTATAGATTTATCAATCAATCACAATCAGTATGATTTTGCTCTTTTGACAAAAGAAAATCGCAGTTGATTGTAGTATAAAAACAACTGTGTCTGGAAGGTCCAGTCACTGGTTAATGAGTATTCCTGGCTACCATTACACCATGAAGGCAAAAGAACACTCCAAGCAACGCAGAGAAAAGGTTACTGAAAGTATAAGCCAGGAGATGGATACAAAAAATGCCCAAGGCACTGAACATCCCCTGGAGTTCAGTTAAATCCATCATCAAGAAATGGAAGGAACATGGCACACGCGTAAATCTGCCTAGATCAGACTGTCCACACAAACTGAGGTACCGTTTAAAAAAGAGACTAGTGAGAGAGGCCCCCAAGACACCTATGACTACTCTGAAGGAGTTACAAGCTTCAGCAGCTGAGATGAGAGAAACTCTGCATACACAAATTGTTGCCCAGGTTCTTCACGGGTCAAAGCTTTATGGGAGAGTGGTGAAGAGAAAGGTACTGTTGAAGAAAACTCATGTTAAATCTCTGCTAGAGTTCACCCAAAGGTATGTGGGAGACTCCATGATCGAGTGGAATAAAGTTCTTTGGTCTGATAAGACCAATGTATTTTTGGCCATTGGACAAGACACAGTGTTTGGCAGACACCACTGCACCTCAGCAGTCAGCTTCTCAGCAGCCAGCCCTTGAAGGCTCGTAAAGCCTTTTATTCCATTAAATTATGTCTTTGCAGTTAGTTTAGTTATGACACTGGTAGCTATGGCACACTGTGTATGGAGTTATTTGTAACTGTAAGTTTATGTTTAGCAGGAATTAAGTTCAGTAGTATTGCATTTGCTAGCCTACAGAGCAGCACGGGCTGCCATTTAATCCAGGACTATAAATGAAAATCTTCTTTTACTATAAAACCACATTGTCATCACTGAGCATCACTATTAGCCACTGTAGAGATTACACTTTGTTTGTTTGTATGTTTTTTGTGCTTCACATTTTTCCTTTCTTTTTACTCTGTGAGGCTTTAGCTCAAACTTTTTATGTTAACAGCTGGGTTGGTGTTATTGTGAAAAATAGGGCTGGTCTGTTCAAATGCCAGAGCCTTTTTTTTTTCAATCCCAGTCCATCAGTATTCTCCAGACATTCACTACTGTACAGCTTATTTATATAAATGACTCCGGCGTGTAAAGTGAGTGTACTTTTTCAAAAAGTTTAAAGTGAATGTGAATATCTTGAGAATGTAATCCACCCTGCAGTGGAAACCTATCCCTCTTGCAGTGTCTTTAAAGGGTTTTAGGTTGAATCAGCAGTCAGTACATCATGCAACAGACAGCTCAACTCTTTTATATGGAATAAGCTTTCAGTTTCCTCTCAACAAAGAAACGCTTCCTCCACTTTGATTCTAAACTTCTTACACTTGGTGTAAGCACAGAGCATTGTGTTGGAGCAGCACTAACACCATTAAAACAATTTAGATTCTGGCATGGAAGAAGTGACTGATCAGTTCACCGATTGGAGGGACATCAAGACATTCTTCTTCAAGCCGCTACTGTCTCCAAATTGAATCTGGCTCAGCAGCCAGCTGCTCGTCGCCTTGCTTTCTGCTGTGGCTTCTTTTGGCAAAGAAAAAAGCTGCAGTACGCATATTTAACCATAAAAATATCATGCTGGCAAGATTATAGTCAAAAAGCATAACAAAGCACATGTTGCTGTTGGCATTAATGCTAATTTTGTGAGTGTCTCGAGAGTCGTGCTGGACGATTCGCGGCATGGCTGTCACTCTTTCACAGCTTGATTGTCACCAGAGCCAAAGACTAAAATAGCTGTTTGGAGTTTATCATGCATTGTTAGTCACGCAGTTACATAAAGGCAGGATTACTCAGGTGTTATTAAGCTTTTTACATCTATAAAAAAGGCACATTGTTGTGCCCAGAAGGCGAGTATGGTGATTTTTAGATATCTCTGCGTCAGAAAGCAGGGTCATCCACAGTACAGCAACTGTTTATAAAGTGTCGGCACATTGTTCAAGGGCACTTTTGCACGGATTGTAAGCATTGTAGGGGTAATACCAGCCATCCTGCAGTACACAGCTGGAATACATCCTCCAGTCATGGCTGGATTGAACTCGCCACCTTCAAGCCTATCCTTCTCTACCGCATTACACTGAGGATTACTTGTCTAAGGAGAGATGTGGAGTAACCTTTGCAGTTTAATACTGCATGCAATAGGAGTTTTTAATTAAAGGTAGCTGCAGAGATGTAAAGATCTTTTGGATTTATGATGTAAGGAGGCAGCAACCCACACTCTGAGGAGAGATTCGTGACCAAGAGAAATGCATGCACATGGATAAAGCACACACTGCCAGACAGTCCTAAAGCACACGTGCAGCAATAGGTACCATCACATGCACACACGAAGCAGCACGTCGGTCGACTAACACCGCAGTCACTCAATGCAAAATATTTTACTTCTGTATTTTTTTAAGAGAGAAGTGAAGAGGAGAGGAGAGGACAGAAGAGGAGTGGGGGTTTTAAGAGCCAATGAGAGGATCAGTTGTGTGTAACAGATTGGTTTAAAGAGCCAACATAATGAAAAGGTTCATTCCCAAATATTTTCCAAGTGCCCTCGAGCAACGACACCTTTGCTTCATATCAACCTGGAACACACAAGAGGACAATTCTCACTCAGCTACCATTTGTCAGCTAATGGCAGTTTACATCAAGTAGAAATTCAAGTGAAATTCTGCTTTAACCTTGAGTCTTGTTTTTTTAGTTTCTGGCCCTCTATTCATCCAGTTATGAAATAGCACTTATAGAATAATTGCTCATAGCTCTCTTCAAAATACTTGTTAAAGGAAAGTTTGAATAAAGATTAAACTCACTTCATTTGGGAAAGCAGCTGGAATTAATATAAGGCAAGGTTAAAAGATGGTCTGTTCAGCTGAATGCTGTATTTCCCCCTGAAGTATTTCTGGCTCACAGTGGGAGGACACTCAGGGTAAACCCAACCTGTGCTGCAGGGATATATCCAATCTGGCTTGGGAATGCCTCGGGATAACCTAGGAAACTCTTGAGCACATGGCTGGGGAAAGCCTAAGAAGCCAGGGGGAGAACGTCAGTCTACTTGATCCCGGGCTGCTGCTGTCCAGATGTTTAAGTGTCCTTGGGTAGGACATGGAATCCCAAAATACTGAGGTAGAGAAGAGTGCTGCATAAACTCAGCCATGTGCTATTTGCTTGGCCTGCTGACATCATAACCTAGACCTGGTTAAACAGCAGGAAAATGGATGGATTGACTTTATTTGTAGGTAAAAGAAAGTGTGTATTTGCAAAGAAAACCTGGGAGAGCACAAAAACTAATGTTACCAGAAAGCTAACAATGTTTTCAGAGAAATGCAAGAGTTTGCAGTACACCTCTTTTTTTTGGTGGCACAAAATGTTTAAGATTTTCCTGCCAATTAATTAGTGTGACCAGAGAAGCTCTTCTGTTTCTGTCTTAGTGTACCCAACACACCTTTACATCACATTGTAATGTGCTTTATACATGTTATTGTATCTTATGTATGGTATCATGTTCTATTAATATGGCGTTCGCCTCCCTTTTGCAGCTACAGCAGCCTCTATTCTTCTTGGAAGGCTTTCCACAAGATTTACTGGTGTTTCTGGGGGAATTTGTTCCTATTCATTATGCAGAATATTCATGAGTCAGGCACTGATGTTGGATGAGAAGGCCTAGCTTGCAATCTCCATTCTAGTTCATCCAAAAGTTGCTGGATGGGGTTGAGGTCAGGGCTCTGTTCGGGCCAGTCAAGTTTGTCCAAGATCATAAAATCATGTCTTTATAGTCCTTGTTTTGTGCACTTGGGTACATGTTGGAATAGAAAAGGGCCTTCCCCAAACTGTTGCCACAAAGTTGGAAGCATAGCATTGTCCAAAATGTCTTGGTATGCTGAAGCATTAAGATTAGCCCCCACTGAGATAAGGGGCCTGGCCCAAATTCTGGAAAACAGCTCTATCCCTCCACCAGACTACACAGTTGGCACAATGCAGTTAGGTGAGTAACATTATCCAGGCATCTGCCCCACCAAAACTCACCCATCTGAACTATCGGCACAGGTCTCTGATTTTCTGAACTGTTTCTGAAATTACATCAGCCCAACAGAGCCACATGATTTGTCACGCTTTACAGCACTCGGTTTAATGCTTGTCATTGGACTTAGTGAATTAAGACTTGCAGGTAGCTGCTCGGCCATGGGAACCCATTCCATGAAGCTCCTGCAGCAGTTTTTGTGCTTACATTAATGCCAATGGAAGTTTCATAACTTTTCTACTATGAAATCATCATCAGCAGCAGCATCTTAGCAGTGATTTTCCGTGGTTTTCTGCATCATGGCTGAGTTGCTGTTGTTCCTAAATGCTTCCAGTGTCTAATAATATCAGTTACGGTTGACTTTGGAATATCCAGCAGGGCTGAAATTTCACAAAGCATCTTATTGCAAAGGGGGCATCTATCACAGTACCACGCTTAAGTCACTGAGCTCTTCAGAGTGACCCATTTTGTATCTCAAATGTTTGCAAATGGAGACTGCATAGGTGGTTGATTTTGTACACCTATGGCAACAGGCAGAGATGCTGCATTGGGTCATTATCATGAGCCATGTATGGCACATTGCAGTGGTTCCCAAACCTTCTGCCAGACCCCACTTTGGCCCCTGCCCCATCATCACACAAATAACAATAGAAAAACCTATCTTACACAGGTATGATGTGGCAAAAGGAAGGAGTGTGGTCCTCTCTTTAATATACAAATACAAATAAAACCAAAGGTAACATATGACCTGTCATATCTTTTTGTCTCATAGTATCGTATCCCATTGTATTTTAATAAATTGACTTTATTTGTCAACCTTACACAACTCATCACAGTAACTTCTAGCCAAGACAGTTACTCAAAACTTTACTACATTATCAGAGACGAATTAACAATACCTGTTCTCAAATGAAGGTAAAAAATTGCAATTTCACAAAATTATTCCAAAAAGGAATGTATCACTCCACCTAAAGACAGGAAATTAGGACAGGAGGCTTCTGTTGCAATAGATATGTGCTCCACTCATCTGCTTCATTAAGTATTCTTGAGCACAAATCCATTATTTAAGTCAAACTAGCAGTATGCTAAATGTACTTAAGAGTCCTTAGCTCCTTTGCAGCCATAAAGAAAAGCCTGTAGCTGCAGAGCTGAACAGCATAATCCAACAATAATGAAGAACCCTAATTAGCTTTGTGTGTGCGTGAATGTTAGTGTGTGTATGTGTTGATGTGAGCTCATCAAGAGGCGGGTGGTATGATTCCAGTTGTCGGGGGGTAAGTGAGTGTGAATCAACCCTGCTGACATCAAATACGCTTACACACAAAGACAGTAACGCATGCACATACACATATTCTCACACACCAAAGCCCAAGTTAAACTGTACATGCCACTCTGCTCTAGTCATTGTTCTCAGTGCCATGAGCCTTATTGAGAGCAGAAGTGTGTGAGGATGTGAGAGAGTGAGAACGAGGGTGCCTGGTAGCCTGCAGAGTGACACATTAACAATATTTCAGTGATCCATGTCTGCATGCTGTTGTTGTGTGAGGTTTCAGCAGTAGTGACAACACCGCAGTGTACACATGTGTGTATCTCTGTAAAGTGCGTGTCAGAGGGTGTGAGAACATTCTGCTGAGTCACCCAGGCCATTTAATTTACTGCATCTCTTCAGGAAACAGCTGCTGCAACATCGTAACCTTGAGTTAACTTTATTGGCTTTTTGGACCATTTAGACGAGTGTGAGTAGCCAATAAGATGTGGCAGATCAAACAGAATGATCTGCATGATCATATGTAAGAGTACATGCAAAGCTGTGTTAGTGTTCAGCACAAATAAACATGCTGCCTAGTGTCTCTTTGCAGCAATGGTCATGATGTTGGATGTGGAAGTTTGAAAATCTGCTGTTTATGATTACTGCTTAACCAAGCCAAGCTGTTCCTGGATTTGCACGCTATTAAACATTTGCCATGAAAAATCTTCATTGGCCAGGTTTTACATAGTCAGAGAGGGAAAAATTGGAATTCATGCAAAATCCAGGCCTGTTTGTGGTCTTATAGGTTGGCTGTTAGGCCTGATTCCACCAACTTGCCCACCCCAAATGATCAAAAGATGACAGACCTCTCCTGCTCATGCTTGTACTGACTTAACCAGTGACTGGACCTTCCAGACACAGGTGTCTTTATACAATAACTTGAGACACATTCACTGCACTTAGGTGATTCCAGTTTCATAAATTTTGAGACTACTAGCACCAAGTTTGAACTTCTGTTGAATTAGGTCAGTCACTTTAAAGGGGGGAGATTATTTATTTAATCACTTATCTTACATATTTTTGTTTGATATTAATTTGCAGAAATCTGCTTTCACTTTGGCATTAAAGAGTTTTATTTGTCAAAAATTTTATAATTATATTGAGCATGATTGATTTATAAAATCAATAAAAGTGTAAAACATCCAGGGGAATGAGTACTTTTTGTATGCTTTGTAATTATGCTGCTATGATCTGTAAAGTCATAATCAGTCATATCAGTGCATTTAACACAGCCCAGGCCTGTAAAGTAAGTGTGGGTGTGCTCACACTGCCACGCACATCATGTTTCTCACCTCAGCAGCAGATGGATCCATGAGGGACAGAGAGAGAGAGAGAGAGTTAGCCTACACATAAAGGACAGTGACTCAACATTCACCCAGGTAGAAGTTAGAAAGCTACTCATGGTTTTAACACCACTTTTTCCTCATCTACCTCATCTACAGTGACTGGCATGGCATCTGCTAAGAAAGTTGTGTTTGATGTCACAACTGGATTAAAGTTTTCTTTATGACACAACAAAAAGTGACAACACACCAAAAAAAGCAAAGGCAGGAGTGAGAGCTGAATGTTCCTGTCTCATCTGATTGTCTTTACCCTGTCTTAAAAGCACACTCAAACTGTTTCTGTTCAAACAGTCAACACACATCACCTTTCTTTTCCCTTTCCACTATCAATGCAAACAAAATTATTGATTTTCACCAACAAAAGAAAGGGTTTTCTAGTATTGAAGAAAAAGAAAAAGTCCCCTGGAAATACACTTATGGGTCTTTAGTATAGCAGAAATAAATGGGATCCCCTTTTTTGCATAAGGCAATAAGAGCTGCATGCTTTACTTGCATTAATTAGGCTTCAGAGAAATATCAGCATTTTCTTTAAAGGGTTACATATCAGGCAATAAGAAGGGGAAACGGTTTAAACTTTTTATGTCAAAAGTCAAAACTTCAATCCTTATACCGCTTACCTATAATCAGTATCTGTGCTTTTGTTAACCCTTTGAGCCTTCTCTTGGCCTTGAGTGTTACTCATGTATTAAATGCAGTCCTTTAGGTTAATGATAGGATGTGTGTCAGTGACAAAACCATGGAGTCTAGACAGAGTCTGGAAAATGTTTTACATAAGTTGGTAAAGCACAACAGTCAACAGAAAGCTCCAAGGTGCAAGAGAAGTGTTTTGAAAAGTATGCTTGTCGCACTGAGTGGAAAAAGCACCAACATTAGCTCAACATCTCACAACTTTTCTTCTCTTTTTGGCTAGCTAGGAAGTAAGCACCTGCAAGAACTTAAGGAGACGCCAAACTGTCTCTCAATTACACTTCTGATCCCTCTCAAGTTAAAATTGTTGATTCATAATAATGTAGTACACTGTTAGTCTACAGTGTTAGTGTGTTTTTGAGCATTTTCTTGAACTCAAATTTCCAAACCTAGCATCGAAAAATGAGACCAAAAATAGCCACTAAAAGCACAGAAAACATTCAATTATCATTCATCATTAACCTGACATATCAGATAGACTGTATATTTGAGTTTCACATATCCACTGAATGGGATGTGTTTCGCATCCACCATGGCAACTGCCAGAGAGGTCTGAAACTTGCATGTGCTGCTCCTGAATGAACTTGACACACTAGCTGCTATAGTTGCTAACTATTAGTAGAGCCAGTTGGGGGAAACAAATTTACCATCGCCTGTACTTCCAAGCAGCAGACCAGCTGCCCTACACTGCATTGTTCTATGCTCTCAGCTTCACCTAAAAGTTTTGCCCAGTCAGCCACTGGCCGGTCGAGAACAAGAATTCTTTCCTTCCTTCAATGCCGTCTGGACAGGAGTGCTCCAGAAAGCCCACCGCTATCTTAAAAAAGGGCACACAACTCTTCTCCTGTTGCTAGAAGGATGAGACAAGCCCTGCTCTCACCCTAAAGCTGAATCTTGAAAACCCAAGACTTTTAACTTGCTGGAACCGTGGAAGGAACGTAGATGGACTGACCTCTTGTCTGCTCACTTGGCCATCAGACTCTAATCACACACTGTGATCACAAGTAAGAAGCTTCGATGTGGGCAGAACTAGCTGAACTAGCGTTTCATGTGCTTCATGACAAACATGGACTCTTGCCAATTTGTTGGTTTTGTAAGGTTAATGATCATGCAATTAATTCATTAATAACTCAACAGGTAGGGCAATCTTAGTTATAAAAGCCAGAATGGAGATGATAGAAACAGTGCTCACAATGCAGAATGCATGAACTGTCCTGTTATATCTAAAGCCTTAGTATAGGTTAAAATTCCACTCAGGAATGACTGGAATGACCAATTTCTGCCTTTAAAGCTACACAGTAAGGAAAAGGATGCTGCATGTCTGAAGTGTTTTCACTGTTCTGATTTTTTCCAACACAAATGTTCTTCTTTATTTACACTAAGGTCCAGCTTTGCTACTATAGCCTTCATCACAAGAATCCAATGAGAAGGACTAATGTTCTTTGAATTTTTTGTCCTTGAAATGTCTTGTAGTAAGTTTCCTATACTGTTCCATTTTACAGCTGATTTGAGTGCATCTGTATTTTATTGAAGCAGGACTTAAAGAGCTGCATTAGTGGCCTTTTTGCTTTCACTTTAATCAGGCATTTTTACTTGCCTCATATAACCAAACCGTAAGAGAGTTTACAGCAAAGTGTGCTAACACATAACCTTCTCTCTGTCTTCCTTACTACTTCTTGACATTATACAGTTCAATGTAAGATTCACTATCAGCAAAGGAGAGACAAGCAGCTGATGTAACATGTAGCTTACTAATACAATCAACCCTGATGTCCTGATGCCCTTTAAGCTGACTCATTCACACACTAATTTCTCGCTGTAACAAGGCCAATATCATTATATAACTTTCTACTGACATGCAAACCCAAAATATTTGGCATTCAACCATCGCTGTTCACTGAGTCAAGACGCTGCACTGACAGAATTGTGGTGATGATCACACTTAGAAGCAGCTGATTCTCCCTCTACATGCTTGATTTCTCACAGCGATTGCCCCTCGCAGACAAAATAATCAAAGTCATCAACATTATATGGGTCATCTTTGAGGCAACCATGCATTACTCGCTTGAAAGAGAAGAGAATGAAGCTTCAAAATGTGATTTCACAAGTTCAAGTCCCCCAAAGTTGAGCTAAAAAGACAGCTGTTGTTAACTTGATTATAGGTATTATGGAAGTGAAACAACAGAATTGCTACAATCAGAATCAAGATGGGAATTGTGGGTATTACTGCATTAACATTAGTGGCACCAATGCTTGTATGCTGGCTGAAAAGCAGTCTTCAAAGATAGAGATACTGAAGCAACACACAAAAGTCAGTGATGACTAATGACTCGACTGACACAAGTAGATAAATCAATATTTCACACTGTTCACCAAAGTCTATAGAAAAAGTGTGTCCTTGTTGAATCAAGCCACTGTGTAAATATTAGTTGATAATATGAGACCCTGATCTTGACTTGAGCTCATCCAGTATTCTGTAATGAAGTGGAAAGGGCACGGCACAAGAACATGGCTGACTTCACATCCAAAGAGGATTCATCTTCATCTGAAAGCTCCTTTGTAAATACAGTAAAAACCTTTTTTGAAATGTAAATATCAGCGCTCAAGCTGATATACTTTCGTCTTTGTGGTGCAACAGACCATTAAAATACGTTGCTTTGGGGCATTCTGATGAATCTATAGCGCTCAGCACAATTTTTTTGCAACCCAACAGGACTTCATACTGCTGTTGGAAGAGATAATGTTAAAAAATGTGCCTAGTTAATGGACAGAAAACTGACACGCCTCTAGCACAAAGGAATTTTAAACCAAACATTATAAAATTTCAAGCAAATATATGAAATTGCAATAGTGGATTTAGTTAAAGTGATGACAAGGGAGTCAGGGACCTGATGTAGTTCGTGATTACAGTGGGAAAAGATGAAGAATTGGGGACAAATAGTACATCAGGGGTGGAATGATGAAAAGAGAGAGAGAGAAAGGGATAGATAGCATGAAGAGGAGAAATTTAGAGAGACACTGATAGAGATAAAAGAGGGGAGATGTAAGAGGAGAGAGAGAATGAAACAAAATAGGATGGAAAAGAGATGGAGAAAAAGCAAAAGAGACAAAGAAAACAAGAGAGACGAGGGGAAAGAGAGAGAGGGCCTTATCAGTGTATTGCAGGAGGCATAAGATGTAACTGGGGAGTATGTGTGTGTATGTGTGTGTGTTTGTGTTATTGAAGTGACTTTGGTCAAGTTTAAAACCAAAAAGTCCAGTCGACAGATGGACAGAGTGGAAAACAGGAACATCAACAGCGTGTTTATGGCTCTGGTTAATTAGAAAATCCAGGATTAGACGATGTAAATCTTAGGTGTGTTTATGAATGTTCTTCAAATGTTTACCAAAGATGTTTGACATGTTCGCGATGAATCAGAGCTCAGAGTCATTTCACTCAGGGGTTACAAACTTGACAAAGTCACGAGTTATACGGCCTCCGAATCAATGCGGAGTGCTCTCTGCAGACTTTCCTGTTGTTCCTGGTGTCAGATGAGACAATCGATTGAAAGACAATCCAATCAGTCACAATGTAAACAAAGCCAGCGCAAGGGTGACAGTATTTTAAAAGTGGGTGTTTTGGAGCGCTCAGGCTTTTATCTCTAGATGCTGACAGCTTGTCTCAGCTTTATATTATGATACAGATAATTAAATCATGTTATTCATCTTGGCTTGGAGGATGAGACATAGTCGCCTCACCCCGTATTGTCCTCAACAGAAAAAAACCCATTAAATTTATTGTCTTGTGATTTAAAATTCTATAATGTTTTTTTCTGAACCAAGCCAAGGTCTGTTATTAATTGAAGCAAAGTGCTGTGAGAGCTTAAATAGAAATCTGACGATTCAGGCAACCTCCCATTAGTGTTTTTGTTCCAAGTTTTAGAGACACGTGGGAAAATGTGTACTCTGAACTAGTGGTTCCCAAGTGGTTGGTCAGGACCCCAAAAGAGCACGGGGCCCTTTTCAGTGGGTCAGCAATGGGTTCCTGCAAACAAAATTATGGCGGAAAGTCTATAAAACTCCTTAAAAATGGCTTTTTTTGTCCTGCCTCTTTGATTTCTTAACTTTGTTATACTGTATAAGGTCCAAACTATTTTACATTTAACAACACAGGTTGAAAATTAACTGATATAGTCGCACTCCTCTTTGCTCCCAGACAGTGACACAGGTAATGTTATGTTTATCAGTGATTTGTATCTTTAGCTTCATAGCATTATTTTCTAAGTCATGTTTTAAGGTTGTCAGAAAAGTAAGGCACAATCAATCAGCAGCGTTAGGAGAGTAGAGTTAGGCAGATATCACAATTTGGCCAAAATATGGCTTAGGTAATTATGCTATGAGGTTAACGGTGTTAGTGTTTTCAATGACCCATATTGATGTAAAACACACTTTTAGGATTGTTACACCCTGGCATTCAGGGCACAAAAAAGTGAAAAAAGCCAACATATGAGTTTCTTTGTGGTCTCTCTGTGTTCAAAAACATGATAACTGAGGGTCTGTTCATCTCCTACCTTCAAAGCACAAAACAATGTATGGCACAGAAAGTTCATTTAGACTCCAGGGGACTGTATTAGAACATGGAGAATTGGTATGATAAGGCGATATCAAAGCTCCTGAGAGGAACTCTCAGTTTGTATGGATGTTGATGCTGTTTGTGGGCGAAGTGGTAAACTTTATCTCTCTGTTGAACTGTCCTAGTGTTTTCACATAAAAAAACAAAAAAACTGTCTTTTAAGACTCATTTTGGGCTTTTTGAGCCTACTGTATTATGAGTGAGGTGGAGGGCTGCATGTTGTAGTGATTGGCTGCGGTGTAGCTATAGTGCTAGTTTTTCTCAGAAATGGACATTTCTTTATTAAAAGAGCAAAGAACCATAGTCATAGGCATCTAATGGCAAAAAAGATGTTACTGTCTTTTCCCTACTGGCCTCTACACAAGTTTGTTTTTTTCACCAACGAGCTCCACTGAAAATAGACAATGACTACAGTGACTACTGTGTCTAGTTCACTCTGGAGCTGTGCATGCCCACATAAACATACGCTTTGTTGCTCAAATTGCCCAAATATAGACAACGGGCTCTTGCCTAAATGGATGTGCAACATATTCCAATGCATTGGAAATATGAAGCTTTCTATCTAATGTGTCAGTTTAGTACTTAATGTCCTGAAAATAAAGAACGCTATATCTGTAAAGTCAATAAATGACGACAAAAAAGGCATCACACTCTTTGTACCAAAGAGTATTTAACTCCTTAACAAGATCTAATAATTGCACATTTATTTAGCACTTTACACTTTATGTAGCCCTCTCAGCCTGAAGTTTTTTTTTAACCTTTTAGTCTCTCCTGGAATAATTGTCTTATAAAACATCAATCCAAGTGCACAGTCAAAATCTAAACATCCTTTATTTCCCAGGACAACCCGGGCTTTAAGAATATGTGTGCTGCAGTAATGTCACTTGAATTTTTTAAAAGTTATGAGACTATAAAAACAAAAGAAAAACTAATCAGAAATGAAAACTAAAAGACTTTCTTTGCACAGACTTGTTCTCTCATCTCTTGGGGACCCAAAAGTTAAACAAAAATCATTATTGGACCAAAAGTCTCCAAAAATATTGTCATAATTACAAAAAGTCCATACGCTTTAATATAGTGGCTGATTATGAGCCATTATCCAAAGCAGTTCCTGTCTGCAGTGACAAAGAGGGACATATCTCAGGCTGTCAAGCTGTTTTCCTTCAGGTTCAAAGTGTGTACACATGCACTGTTTGGAAAACCATGATGTGACTAGAGAACAGCCTGCCATTGGCTGTCACCGCCAATGTGACATCTTTATTGGGAATGCAGCATGGTGGCTAATGCAAAGCTAGTAGAGGAAAGAATCAAAAATTGATTAAAAAGTGGATAAAAAGACATTCAGTATCGGAGTTACTGGTGTGAATTTAATCTTTACAGACCCAAGAAAGTCAATCAAGTTCCAGGCTTGCTAGAAAAGCTACTGTAAGGGCTACAAAGACATAGTTAGCGTCATTAGACGGCAAAAAGGAGGGTTATAAGGATGATTACATGTAACATTCCTCACATGTAATGATCCAATGATTTAAGACCCACTTTTGGGTATATTTTATTGATTTTGTCTCATGTTATTATGTGCTATCCTGTATAGATGTTGATTTGTTTAGACCGGTTGCTCTTAGTGCAACACGTCTAATAATGGATTATTTAAGTAAAAGTCAAAATCTAAACTGGTTCTATGAGTCCGTTTCTATGAGCCAGAACAGACCAATCAGACTCTGCTTCTCCTTGATGTCACATCAATGCTCATTGAAAGCAGAAAATATAGAAGGAAAGAAGCAAATATTTGCCACTAAAAAACTGGAAATGGACTGTCTTTACAAACAAGACCACTTCAAGAGACTGAACAATGAGGCAGTGATGAGGAAAGGCTTGTTGGAATCGTCCACTGAAACAAATGCATCACATTTAAAACAGGACACTTTTTTTAACACTAAACTGACTCCAGAGAGTGATTCTAGCCAGCGAGAGTGGTGCCACGAATCTTTGAAAGTAATGAAACAGCAGGCAAGCATTAAACGACAAACTGCCAGCGACACTGGACATAACCTGAAGGCACCATCAGATGCCTGATGGAGCAAATACACAAGAAGTCTCTCTCTTTGTCTCTGAGTTCTTTGCAGATAACCAGTCAACCTGCTTTCTTATCTGTTCTGTTTGTTGTTTGTATCGCCCTCCGCAGCTGCCGCACAAATATAGCCCTCCCTCTCTGCGGTTTAACAACACACGCACCTTTATGTCTGTCTGGCTCTTTCTACTCTCTCCCCTCTGTTTGTTTCTCGCTTTTAAGATCAAGTTATCTCCTTTCTGTGGGTCCGTCCTGTCTGTCTGTCTGTCTGTCTGTCTGAGTGGGTGTGTTTTTGTCTGTCTTTTGTGCTCCTCTGAGTGTATTTGTGTGTAGGTTAAAGTGTTTTAGTCAGAGTGGCTGCTTGTGTGTCTGTCTATGTTCAAGAAGTGGAGTGAAAACAAATCACTTCAAGTCCCCAAGTAGAGTTTGTGTTTGCATGTTTGTGTGTATGGTGTGTTGAGTATAGGTCTCCAAGGACAATTTGCATTGATGTTGTTGTCAGATTGCAGAAAGAGCATTAGAGCTTTTTAAACATCAGCCGTCTGCCGCAGTACACACACACTCACACACACACACGTACAAAAGCAGGGCGTGTGTTAACAGCAATGTGGTGTCGCACATTTAGAAAACATTGTTTGTCTCTTAGTCAAGTATGGTCCCCTGGTACTCAGAATGACTGTGTTTGTGTGGGTTCTGAAGCATTTAGGAGTCCTTTCACTCAGAAAACCACCACTGAACCTGATTCAATTCCAACAACACATGTATACACATCGTCCCATTCACATGACTGCACAATATGATTCGTGCAGAGATAAATATTGTGGATATTCCACAGTCAACTGCTCGTGATTTTATTAGAAAGTTGAAGGATTTAGGAACAACAGCAACTCAGCCACAAAGTGGAAGACCCTATAAAATCTCAGACGGGGTCAGCTTCCTCTAAGGAGCATTTTCGTAAAAGTAGCCAATGCTCTGCTGATTCCATTGCTTAGGAGTTCTGAACTTCTACTTGCATTGACATGATCACAAAAACTGTGTGACGGGAGCCTTATGGAATGGGTTTCCATGACTGAGCCTGCAAGCCTCACATAACCAGTCCAATGCCAAAAATCAGATGTAGTGGTGTAAAGCCCTTATCTCCAGTAAAAGCCAATATTAATGCTTCAGCATACCAAGACATTTTGGACAATGCTATGCTTCCAACTTTGTGGCAACAGTCCAGGGAAGGCCCTTTTCTGTTCCAGCATGACTGTTCCCCAGTGCACGAAGCAAGGACTTTAAAGACATGGTTTGATGAGTTTGGTGTGGATGAACTTGACTGGCCAGCACATACATATTGGATGTAAATACTCTTGTCTACAGTTTGCCTAAGGTTATTTGTGTAGTGCACATTTTGTAAAAGGAAAGTTTAGAAGTTTTAAATGCCAGAATAAGACACCTGCAAATCATTGCATGAGGCATAAAATATAGCATTTTTGATAAATATGTCTCAGCAGAAGCACTGAATTACCTAATGCAATGTTACATTTTTAAACATGACTACTTTTAAGGGTGACTTTAAACGGAATAAGATGTTATTAAGAGTGACTACTGGTTAAAGAGTATGAGGGTTGTGCCCATGAAAAATGTGCCAAATCTTCTCTGCCAGTACGAAACAGCTTATTTCACTGTTACTATTGACTCTTGTTTTGAGCTTCTGGTACCCCCAGGTGCTGCCAATCAGGTGCCTGATTGGCAGCACCTGTGAGCATGGGCCCTGCAACAGTGGTCAGAAGATGTCTGCTTCAAGAATCAGCATGCCACATTTGACGGATCTGGATAGGGCCCGTCGGTTGGGCAACTTCAAGCTGGTGTTCCGCAAAACCAAGTTGCGGCATTGTCTGGAGTAAACCCTAGTGCCATCTCCACACAGAAGACCAAGTTCCATATAACGGGGGATGTCAGAGACAGGCCGTGAAGTGTGCGTCCCAAGAAGACAACACACCTGTCAGCAAAAACTCTATCCTCCAAGATGACAACACTCGCCCCCAAAGAGCGGGGTTTATCAGAGACTACCTCCAGAATTTGGGAGTGGAGAGGATGGAATGGCCTGCCAGCAGTCCTGACCTTAACCCCATTGAACACTTGTGGGATCAGCTTGGGTGTGCTGTTCGTGCCAGAGTGACCAACACAACCACGTTGGCTGACTGGAGACAAATGCTGGTTGAAGAATGGGATGCCATCCCACAGCAGTGTGTGACCAGGCTGGTGACCAGCATGAGGGGGAGGTGCCAGGCTGCTGTGGCTGTTTATGGTTCTTCCACACGCTACCGAGGCTCCTGTTTGTAAAATGAATAAATTGTTAAATTGTCAATATGTCTTGTTTCTTCAAACTTCAATCATCCAATCCACCAAACACCAAACAAGAGTCAATGGCAGAATCAGCTGTTTGGTATTGGCAGAGAAGATTTGGCACATTTTTCATGGGCACAACCCACATACTCAGCTCTGCTGCTCATCCCACAAATGCATGACCCTAACAAATGTGACATCATTTAAAAGAGTAATAAACAGGCTTTCTAATGGTATAAGATTTATTACCAAGAAGCATTGTTACAACAAAGAAATAATGTACCAAACACAAAATGCCTTGCTTTTTATTTTAAGTTTATTTATAGTTGAAAAACTAAAGAAACAGGTGTTCTTCTACTACGGCAGCATTGTGAGTTTTGGATGCTTTATGGTCACTGCCTGTGCATGAATAAATGCCTCTTTCAGTCTTTGCAAGTTTCAATGTTTTTGAATGCCCTTGAGGTGACTCAATTCATTTCACAGAGTCACCAACATTTTTGTGAAGTAGGCTAATCCTATTATGTCATTTCATCTTACTTTAATGGCTCTGGAACACACATCAAACATGATTATCAAGTATAATACTATACTAATGTCAACACCAGTACTTCTGCTGTCCACTGCAGCGAGTGACATTGTAGTTGCCATGTGATTGGAAGTGCAATGCTACAGCCAGTTAGTAGAGAGAGCTCAAAATATTTAGGCTTCACTTTGGTAGAATGTGCCCATCTTTTTATACCATCTCTGCTGCTGACCTTCACAGCGCCTGTTCCTTTTAGAGCCTGACTAATACATCAGTTGGCTGATTTAATGGGATAATACATACCTGTTGCTGACATATTGTTAGCAGCTTTTTCAATTTTTCACAAAAAATGTCCAATCAAGATGTTTTTTCTGAGACAAACAATGCTGAAAACAATGCTTGGGTCGTTTAAAGATGGCACCACTGCAAAGTTGTTTTGCAGATAGAGCTCCAATTCAAATGTGTTACATACTTTACTCTTAACCCTTCTGTGGCACATAGTCAACAATGGGTTCAGCTGACAATGCCTGTAGGATATGGGGAAACAACTTTCATTGATATAGTGATACTGATGTAGAGTGTAATAAATCAGTGAATACCTAAAGGAGGGGGCATAAACTAAAACTTCTATGCCTATTCTTGTGTTCTACACAATATATTTTTTACATGTCCCTCTGTAAAACCAAAATAAATCCCAGGAACTTTTTTTGCACTGCTTAACTGGCATATAATAATCTGAAGGTAGGATAGAGCTAACATAAGTTTCATCTGACAATGAGTCACTACAGTAAATACATGTAAAGTTAGAGAAACCAAGTTGTTGCATTTTTCACAGTTAAGCAGCTTATGTTGCATCAAGACATAAGTGCATATAAACAGCAAAACAAGCTAAGCCAAGCTAACTTGTTTAGCTATTTAAATGTTTGTTTAATTGTTAAGTAACTCATCATCCCTTCTAACAGTTCACTTAAACATACATAGATATACCTACCACTATCAAAACGATCTCACAGCGCTTCATATCGACAAATAATTCCTGATATATTTCAAACCAATCACAGTGGTCAATCTGATTGCATTTCAAATCAAGCGGATAGATATGACTCATCAAAGCCTACTACCTTGTCAGCAGCTTGGTCAGCCATCGTACAATCACTCCAAATGTCCTACAAAGGTAAATTTTTTGATCACATTCACGGGGCATCACAGAAGAAAATACCACAAAGTAGCGAAGTTTTCTTGGCACATCGAACATCGCAGAGATTCCTATAGGAATGAATGAACTTCCTGTTGACCTACCTTCATATACATCCGTATGTAGAAATGAGGCTTAAAGCTCAATCTCTGACAAAGTATTTCAGTGCTACATGGAGTTAGAAACCTACTTTGAGACTAAATGAAAGTTTTTTTCATCTATCAAAGCAGCCAGGTACCAATATCAGCCACAAAACTCTGTTCCTCAACGAAAAGGGACTGTTCTGAGTCCATATTATAGCATCATCATATTTTCCTATTGGCAAAGACCATAATGATTCTTCTAAAGACCTAATTCTAATTACGTAGGACCTCTATAAAACACTAGACAAGCAGACAATCAGCAAACTGCTTTGTTCATTATTCAGTCAGCCGGCTAGTCTCCCCCTGCATCACTCAGTCAGCCAGTCAGCCAGTAAATGAATCCCCTCCTACATCCATTCTTCACTCGCTCCTCTCCCTCACACCTGTGCCGGCCCTTCTAAAGCCCTTTTCTCCTCTGGCCGTTAAGAGACATCCAGTTAATTGCTGAGATAAAAAGCTTAGTGAAAGAATCACTATACATTAGCAGTGCTTTGTGTATAGATAGTGGTGCGAATGTTCAGGATCTCTCGCAGCTGTCAGAAAAGCCGCTCAGTTGAAAAGCCATATGATGTCAAGTACAGGATCATATTCAAAGACAGCATGATGCAGATTCTGCCTAGATGTGGAGCTCGCCATGACTACTTCCAATAGAAGTTTCATTCTTCTGGCTCAAATTTAAAGAAAGCAACAATGCCCAGGGTTAATACAGCCAGAACAGTCAGACCATGTTTGCTGGAAGCCAACCAGTCTTCTCCTTAGAGTGACTCAGTTTTCAGGTACACTACAAGCTGGTTTTATGCTGGGCCAAGGAGCACAAAGAGCCAAATGGATGTCAATACTGTGAGATGAATTTGCTATATCTTTAAAAAGTCTCCAAAAAGAAGATCAGCAACCTTGCATTCCTTCTAGGTGATGGATAGTGACTGAAAAGGTTTTGGAAGAGTTAGCTCTGTAAATTGCACGACCAGGCTCTGCAAATTGGTGAATCGAGGGGTAAGACCCATAAGATGGGATGTTATGGAGAAAAATGCACCCTAAAATGTTTGAGTGCCCTTCAGAACACTTCTGAATGAAGCAGGTTAGCTTTTTTAAAGCCACTTTGTTGAGTATCTTGTCTTATTTTCAATTCAACACATCTCTAAAAAAACTAAGAGAGTACGCAGTCACAGTGACTTTTCAGGCTAAGGAGATGAAAAGGTGCGCTGATATGAGCTATTGAAGACATTAAAGGTGAGCATCAGATTGAGGTCAGACATTCAGTTTTCTCATTTATGATTTTATACAAATGCTCAACCATCATCCAAGCAAATACAACCCCACTGACTTCACTTTGCCCTGCTCTGAATACACAGCAGCCATGAGACATCTTAGATTCTTAGAGGTGTGACTCCTGCTTTGTTTTGACCAAAGAATAAAAACAGTTTTAGTCTATTGCCTCGGCTCCCTCCACCTACACGAATAACCCCACAGCTGAATAGAAGACGTTCAGGACTATTGTCTGGGGACTGTTGAAAGGCGTTCAGTGTAGGCAATCACTAAGTGAAGTGGAAGTAGACGAGGCCGGTAAAGGGAGTGAAGGTACACCATGAAAGTAAATTACAACATTTCATCACAAAAGAACTCCTGAAAGGCAGTGCAGTTCACAAAGAGAAACAGAGTCAGTGGTGATGATGTCGCCTTGAGACAAATCCTGGAGCCGCTCCACAGACAGTGAATAATGAATCAAGTCCTTGGATTGCATGACAGCACCCACTTCTGTGAGTCACAGCAGTAAGAAACACCATACATTTAAATAAAACTCAACTGGACGGATAATTTCAAACAAAAGCTCTATGAACCCTAAATGAACCATTTTCCAGATTGGGATATTTGTGGGCAAACTTGTCAGCATCTGACTTCTTCAGTTTCACATAAAGCTGATATAAAGCTCCTTTTAAAGATACAAACTTGACGATCAGAGACAAGTGCAGTATAAATTCTGTTTTGTGTTGGGGTTTTAGTGTTGGTAGAAAAATGTTAGACATAAATTCTTTGCCCACTGTATTATACTGTGACTAGGGAGCTTGTAGAAATATTCAACAGGGCAGGCCTTAAAGTCAGAGTTTTGACATCATGCCACACACTTATGAAACTGACCCTTGGCTGGCATTAAGGCCTCCTTTTGCCTTACACTGTGGAGAAGTTGTAGTTCATAGCTACCATGTCCTAACCTTGCAAAGCAGATGACTTGGCCTTGGCATGAGTTCCACCTACAAGCTCCACCATTCAAGTATCCTGCCTGCAGAGCTCATGTTACTAATGGGTGCTGCACATGCTTACCACCACATTTTGTCTCGTCACTCTGATCGACCCGTATTTAATGTGACTGGCCGAACCTTCGTCCAATCCCTTTCCGAGAATTTTGGGAAAAGTTGTGCCACTCACAAGTTATTACTGGATTTTGTATAAAAATGGCTTCTACAGCTAGCAGACTCAGAGATTTTTGTCTTCCTTCTCTCACTCTATTTTTCTCTTCTTTGCTTTGTCACCGTTCTTTGATCCTCTTTCAAAAGTTACATAGTGCTTAAAGCAGGCAATCAGGGTGCTCTGTGGAAATGGGAAACATGCCAATCTACTTGTTGAAAGTCATCGTACTTTTAGCTTGACTTAGATTGTGCTAATATTATCATTCGGAAACATTAACTTACAAATGTTAGTTAACATGTACCCACAGGCTTGCCTCTTACCCTCCAAAAGGCAGCATTGTTGGCCCAGACACGTCAAAATAACATTTGGCGTTAACTTTATGATGTTAAGTAATAGAAATAGTGTCTCATGTATTGTTTATGGCTCACAGGATAAGAATGTGCTATCGTTCCAAGAGAGATAAAATTAAACAGCTAATGCTGCAGCTCTAGGTAGTTGTCAACAGTAGCTGTCACTTGCCTAACCTCCAGGGTTCTGTGCAAATAAACTATAAATGTATGAATATAGAGGTAAGTTATGGTGAAGTGCTAGTCAAATTAAAGCGTGTTTATAAATGCAAATGGTCAGATGTTTTGGGGATGTAAGATTAAGACTATAGAGTCTGATCAAAAGTTTACAGTCCAAACCTCTACAAGATAAAATTTTCCATTATTAGTCCCGCAAGGGGAAATTCCAAATTTACAGCAGCAAGAGTGGAGGAAACAAAGCACACGAGAGTAAAAAGAGCATTCAATTACTACAATGAATAGATACATAATAGGATATACAGAAATGTAACTCACATATCAAAAAAATTATAAATACAATTTACAGCTGTTGTGTACATGTTTACATGTTGAATATGTTACAGATTGGATAGGAGAGACATTTATATAAACACATTTATACATACATAATTATATATACAGACATGTGTACAGATTATACATATGAATATGGTTTATTGCACAGATTATTTGGAGCAGTTTCTGTTGTCGAGCCTAACAGATGTAGAAAGAGGGACCTGTGGTACCTCTCCTTCACACACTTCATGTGGAGCATCCTGTCACTAATGGAGCTCCTTAGTGCAGTGAGTGTGTGCTGGAGGGGGTGGGAGTCTTTGTCCATCATGGAGGATAGCTTGGCTGTCATCCTCCTCTCCACCACCTTCTCCACAGGTTCCAGAGGTCATCCCAGGACAGAGCTGGCTTTTTTTTTTTTAATTTGTCCAGCCTCTTCCTGTCAGCTGCTGTGATGCTGCTCCCCCAGCAGACCACGCCATAGAAGATGGCAGAGACCACAACAGAGTCACAGAAGGTCTTCAGGAGTGCCGCCCCGGCACCCCAAAGGACCTCAGCCTCCTGCGCAGATAGAGTCTGCTCTGACCTTTTGTATGAACTAAGTATAGTTTATAAAGTAATATCACCCATAACCAGAGCACAGAGGTCTGTGTCTGCACAACTGGGATGTGGGATCCTTTCTTTGGCTTTGGAAACATTTCATTTTAGCTTAGCGCAAAAGGAGGATAAAAAATGTTCTGTGAGATCTGGAAGAGTTGGAAAATGCAACTGACTTTTGTTCTGCCATCCATTACATCATGCTCTAACAAACAGATTTTCTGTAAAATTTCAATTTTTTACTATGCCTGTTAATCTTATACACCAAGTGTTTTGGCCTGCTCAGTCTGTATTCATCAAAATCAGAAACAGAATCAACAGAAAAATTTTATTTATCATCAGGAGAATTTTGAATTTAACAGACTTATACACAGAGTAGCAGGGGGAAGAAATCTATCTTAAATGTAAGTAAAGTGAAAAAAGTAATAATGCTATACTATAGTTGACTTGGGTGACGTCATTCAGGTAAGGCCAGGTCAGGTATGTGAGCATATTCCAGTTCTGCCCTGTCAACCTTGTTCCTGGACTGCTCTGGCCTCTTGATGTTTGTCTTTCAGGCCTGCGACAGGCCCATGTCCCATCTCTCCATGTATGCTCCATGTTTCCTCCTCCACAATGCATGTGGCATCTGGACCAGCCCACCGGGTCTAACCACTACGCCGTGAGCTGGATCAGGCCCGGGAAAGTGCGCCAGGTGCCTGTAAATGCACAGCTGCCATTCCCGTATTAGGCAGCTGACCCTTCCCGGCCCTGCTTTAAGCACATTAGAATCAGACACATGGTCTTGCTAAAGATACCCAAAAATGCAAAGTTGTAACAAAGGAGTCCATTTGGTGCCCCTGGCCATCCAGGCCTTATAAGTATAGTATAGTATAGTATAGAATAGTATAGTATAGTACAGTATAGTATAGTATAGTATAGTATAGTGTAGTATAGTATAGTATAGTATAGAATAGAATAGTACAGTATAGTACAGTATAGTATAGTATAGTATAGTGTAGTATAGTATAGTATAGTATAGTATAGTATAGTTTAGTATAGTATAGCATAGAATTGTATAGTATAGTAAAGTATAGTATAGAATAGTATAGTATAGTGTAGCATAGAATTGTATAGTATAGTATAGTATAGTTTAGGATAGTATAGTATAGTACAGAATAGTATAGTATAATATATAGTATAGAATAGTATAGTATAGTATAGTATAGTGTAGTATAGAATAGTATAGTATAGTATAGTATAGTATAGTATAGAATAGTATAGTATAGTATTGTATAGTATAGTATAGTATAGTATAGTATAGTATAGTATAGAATAGTATAGTATAGTATAGTATAGTATAGAATAGTATAGTATAGTATAGTACAGTATAGTATAGTATAGTACAGTATAGTATAGAATAGTGTAGTATAGTATAGTATAGTATAGTATAGTACAGTATAGGATAGTATAGAATAATATAGTAGGACTGGAAGCGGTGTTAATTTTGACAGCTATTTTTTAAATTTTAGTCTCAGTCTTAGTCCTTAGATGAAATGCATTTTAGAGTCTGAGAAATTGATGGTATTGGCTGCTGAACTAAAATAAAGTTCATATTAGTTGATAATGTGAGATTCTTGACAACTTTTTTGCATTAAAAAATATCTGATGCCAAAGAAAATTTTAACTACATGTTTTTGGCACAAATTCTTCATGTATGAATTCAGACAATTGTTTAATTTGTCCATAATTTAATAGTAAGATTGATCTAAATCTGATCTTATACTTTTATTCTTATATATAAATGTGTTTGACTATTATTAGATGTCCTTTTTTTAACATGAGCAGCCATTGATTTAAATTAACTGAAATTGCTAAACCGTAAAACATGGGAGATAGAGTAGACTTTCATCTTGTAGTCTGAATCTAAGAGACTTTCTCTTTCCTGCATTGTCCTTAGACCCATTTATGTGCCTAAAAATAGGGACAGATTACAAAATAAGTCCACCTTGGCATTTAGTTTCATGTTGCATCAGAAGAGGAAACATGGACGTGCCATTTTAGGCTGGTTACAGAGAATATTCCTCATGTTTGTAAATGCCTCCACTTCTGTATTTGCATGCAGTGTGGTAGGTTGTGTCAGTCATAAAACACGGTCTAAAGCAAACAGGTTCTGGTTTTTGTCTAGAAACCTTTTTGATTAAGCATTTTCCCCAACTCTCTTCTGAGAGCTCACAGTCCTCTTGCATAATGATGTGCAGCAGTGTTTTTTTTTGGGGCTTTTCAATTTCCTCACCTTGTTACTTTGAGAAACATGTGTCTGCATGTGAGAGTGTGAACTTGGGTAAAGGAACAATTAAACAGCTGTAAGCCAAGAAAAACAAAAGCAGAAGAGGAGCCGTTCTGGGCAAGAAATCACAGGCGCTGACAGACGCAGACACACACACGACAGAATGGGAAGTAATGGAGTGAGGAGAGAACGCCGCTGTCTGACATGAAAATCAACACAGCGTGACATGACCATTATATACACACACATGCACCCGCACATACACACAAATCAATAGCCAACTGCTTAGGCCCCCAGCAAATAATTTGGATAAACAAACACACAGGCTCATGCAATATACACACAAAAAACACAGATATGAGGTCAAAGAAAATGAATCAGTCTCATTGATTCAATACTGTGCACACAATTTATTTGCATTTGGTCCAACTGTATCAGAATTACAGCTTTTTTTTTTTTAGGGATCAGCTGACTGCAGAGAGAGTGCCTCAAGGGATCGTAGTTTGTCTGGAAGGTCCAGTTACTGGTTAATCAGTATTCCTGTCATTACATCATAAAGACAAAAGAACACTCCAAGCTACTCAGAGAAAATGTTATTGAAAAGCATAAATCAGGGAATGGATACAAAAAATTCTATAGGCTTCAACATCCCTTAGAGTTCAGTAAAATTCATCATCAAGAAATGGAGGGAATATGGCTGTCCTCACAAACTGAGTGACCGTGCAAAAAGGAGAGTAGTGAGAGAGGCCACAAAGACACCGATGAAGGAGTAACAAGCATCAGCAACTGAGATGGGAGAGACTCTGCATACAACTCTTGCCTTGGTTCTTCACCAGTCAAAGCTTTATGGGAGAGTGGCAAAGAGAAAGCCACTGTTGAAGAAAACTCATATTCAATCTGGACTGGAGTTCACAAAAATTCATGTGAGAGACTCCATGGTCAAGTGGGAGAAAGTTCTTTGATCTGATGAGACCAACATGGTGCTTTTCAGCTATTGGACAAGATGCTATGATTGGCGGACACCAAACACTGCACATCACCACTAACACACCATCCCCACTGTGAAGCACAGTGGTGGCAGCATCATGCTGGGAGGATGCTTCTCAGCATCAGCATTTCGGTCAAAAAAGCCAAATTATATTGACCATGACTGATTTAAAAAATCAATAAAAGGGTAAAACAACCAAAGGGGTGAATACATTTTATAGGCACTTTGTAACTTTAACATTTTGTGACAAGTGCATGATCTGACACATAGAAAAGTGTGGCTATCCAATAATGTTGAAATGACACCTATTCAAAAAACAACCAAGATAAACAATGACCTTCGTGATTATTTCTTTTAAATATTAGTCACACAGTCTTCTAAGAAGAGAGATTGGAAGTCTTTTTTTGTGCATGCTTGTGTATGTGCATGTGTATCATTAAACAGATCTGCCTGACCTTTTCAGGTAAGCTTTTAGGACTAAGAGTTACCCAAAGAGAATAAGTCAGACAAACATGACATCTCATATACATCACAGGCATGCACACACACACGTACACACACACACACACTAAAGGTTAACAATTCTCTTTCTAACTGACCAAAATAATGTGGCAGCGGTGGCATTTAGCCTGTAAAGAAAAAGAAACAATCCTTTTTGCCTCGTTTTCTCCCTCATCTCCCCATCTGTTCTCGATGTCTTTCACCATCTTAGATCTGTCCCTGCAGATCCTGCACTTGTTTTTCTCCTATAAAGTTTCCCAAAAGCAATAACTGTGGACTGCTTAATGCTGCAATAATGTTTATCAAGTTTTACCTCTGCACAGGACAGATGTATTGGATAGTTATGATAAAAGTAGTTGATAAAGTGTCCTGAAAGTCTCAGTTTTTCATTTTAATGTTCTCGATGCAGGGGCAGATTATCAGCTCCTTGCTTAGGAATATGAACAGATCTGTTTTAACCATCTTTACATGGATAATGCTGAACTGTTTGAGAGATTCTGAAGCAATTTGAATCTATCACCAGCAAGTACTAATAAGCTTAGCTTGTTATAAAAAAGAGCGGAGGCAAGGGAAGACAGCCGGCCTTTTAGTCTTAAAGATCACAGATTTAATAAGCACATCTTGTTTGTTTATTTCAGAAAAGCTGAGGTGTAAAAATTACAATTTAAGGCTTGACAGGGTTTTATGTGCCAGATAATTTCTTGGCTGATAGCAATCACTTCTTGGATTCTTGTCAATTCAGAGAGGCTGGCTCTTGTTCACATTTACTCGGAAAAATTCAGAAGTAAGCACAGTTGCTATTGTAGTATTATACCACAGTCTCAGGACTGATTCAAAACTCAACTTTGACTTAGTGTTCTTGATTAATTTATGGATGCTTCTTCAGTTTAATGGGGATATTTCATACATGCTCACATCCTGCATATCAACATCGAATGACAGATAGGCCTATATTACCATACCATTGTCTGTCAACCACAAATGAAAGTTAGAGCCGGATCATTCAGAGAAGAAGCCATATGTAAACACGACACAGAAATGCTGCCGTCTTCTCTGGGGCAAAGCTCATTTAAAACACACTGAGGCGCAATGGAAAACTGTTCTGTGGTCAAGTGAATCAAAATCCATTTGAAAAACAAGGAGGCCACTGTGCTCCTGGGAACCTTCGGTGCAACACATTTTAGCCTTCCCTGGAGCCGTGCCTCGCAACAGAACACGACTTGTGTTTGCACTGTTGCTTTTCCACAAATCATGCCCCTAATAGAAAAATAAAAGTTGGTTCAACTGCTTGCCATCTAAAGAAAATTGGAATAAAGTCTAAATCCCAATCATCTGTTATTTATTGTATCAATAGGGAAGTAATGACTGTATTTCTGCAGCTGGGTTATTTAAGTTGGAGCTAGAGGATGGAGCTAGACTCACAGTAATCTGTTTATTGGTCAAAAAAATCATTTCCCTTGCAACGGCTGTAAAAATAGACAAACACGAAGAGCTATTCTGTACTGAGATGATTAGTCATAAATATGCTTTCAAAGGTGACTGTGATCTACAATTGAGCAGATAAACCTTGTGGAGTAATGGTTAGACTGAAATGACAGCTCAGTTCAAGACGACACATTATGAGCAGGCATAAATGATTCATGAATGAGTGCCTGCTTTTTTCCATTTTTTTGTTATTTAATAGATATAAAAAGCCAAAATATTACAAAATGAGGACATGTTTGTTCCTCAAATGAGCCAGATCTCTAAATGGAGCCAGAATTCCCATCACTAGCATTGAGGCTAGACAGACATTGGAGTAAATAGCTTACCAAACTTGTTGGAAATGCATCATTAAATCTCCAGAATTTAATCAACCCAGACCACTTTGCATGTCTCCGTGATTTCAATGTAGAATTTCTCTCATGGCTGCTGGTAATCTTTGAAGGCTGTAGTTTTTCTCTGTCCTCTCACTGTTACAATATTTGCCTATTTCAACGTTCCCCCTCACTGTTTCTGTCTTTCGGTCTCCTGACTCCCCCCCCCCTCCTCACTGTCAGCTATAGTAGGCCAGTTAACAGTAATTATGAGGTTTCTCGTTAATTAGCGAGGAGCACCCAGCTGTTTCAGCCCCACTAGACAAAGGCCTTGAGCACACATACATGATCACACTCACAGAGAAACAGACACACGCACACACCTGGGGAGTCTTGGTAAAATGTCAGGGCCGTTCAGATTGTAATTACAGGGAGATTTGCTTCCTCTCTCACAAAGCCCAGATAAACCACCTGACTGACACACACAAACAAACACACAGCCAGCGCAGAAACACACACTCAACTTTTTAGAGAAAATCAATACTGAGGCCTGTTTTTGGCACACACGATTAGAAGTGATGTGGTAACAAGCACCACTCAGTTTATTTTCTGTTGTAAATAGCATCAGGTAATTTTTTGGTATCGATTGGGCTCTATACAAAATGCTTTAGGATCATTTTAGTGAATCAAAACACTACTTTTAGACAAATTTGTGCTGCAGACACGTTCTCTGCCTCCATAATTCCTCCTTAAGCTGAAGCATATTGCTGATTTATGGAGGAAGCCTTCATTTAAGTAGCCTGACTTATTTGTGTTCACACTTCAATCGTTTTTATCATTTAATTCTTCATGTAAACATTAATCAAGAGTTATATCCATGCACCAACCTGCTGTGTTTTGAATGAACACAGTCCTATGACAGTATTTAACTTATTTCTTTGCTTTTAGTATAGATAAGAGTATCTGCTATCACTGCTATGTCATTTTGTCTTTTACCAAACACTTCTGGGAGTCTAACAGCTGCATGCGTCATCCTTGAAAGATTCTACAATGTAAGAAGCAGCGTCTGACTGATGGACATTTGTAATTTAGAGAGCAGACATATGTAAGTGACAAGCCTCGTGTGGTTAAAGACAGCCACCTACGCAGTATGGATGAGATAATGGGACTAAACAGAATTATTATAGGGAATTCAAGCAGAGTAATCAGAATAATTGCTGTATTGGCAGCATTTGCAAAATCGGGTAAATAAAACAAATCCAATCCCATCCAAAAAAGAACAAAAATATAAGATTGACACCTACTGAGACTTTGGAAGCCTCACCGAGAAATGTGCACATGTCCCAAATAGAGTCTGCAGCTTCATGCACGGGTGGAGTGTTTAAGTGCTTGTGTGTCCGTCTATCTATCTGTGTGTGTTGAATGTGATCTTGGCAGGTTCTTGAAAGCCTGCTGAGCTGTGAAGAGGAGGTGCGATTATAATTTTCGGCATCCCACTGTTTTCACCGCAGTTACATCGCTACTTAGAACCTGCTACACCTATTTTCCCCTGGTGCTCTTACTCATAACTCTTTTTCACAAAAGGGGGACAGACGGAAACATCCGGAGTCAATTTGCTCCCGTCTAGACCAAATTAAAGCGGGGACGGCTACAGCCATTAGAGGTTTTAAATCTGCACAACTCCTGCCTCTTGTCATACAACTATATTTGTGCATACTCTTTCAGTTATTGATCCTGTATTTCATTCTTCTGTATTATAGGGCCTTTTAAAGACTTACAGAAAGTTTGGTTTATGTCATTATTAGAATGGCTGATTTTTATGTTTTACCATTTCAGTGTCATTTAAAGGGTTTTTCTCTTGGCCTTTTCTTAAACACGGACAGATTTAGATTAAATTTTCACCACTCTTCACACATTTTTGCCAATTTTATTGCATTTCCCTTTTTTGTACTCTTATTTTTGCCACTATTATTTGACACTTTTAATTAAATTTGAATCTTTTTCCTCAATTCCCCCCCTCTTTTTACCCATTTTTGCGACTTTGACAATTTTTGACACATTTTAACCCTAACTCTAACCCTTTTAATCACATTTCTGCCAATTAAAACCCATTTCTGCCACTTTCAATCCAATTTCACCATCTTTCTGCCTATTTCTGCCACTTTTACCACCTTTCCACCACTTGTTCTGGCTATTTATGCCACTTCTATCCTTTGCTGCCTTTGTTGCCCAATTTCCACCACTATTAACCCCTTTTCAACATTTGTCATCCATTTTTGACCATTTTATCTGCATTACACTATTTGTGATGCTTTTTTTTTGTCACTTTGTCACTCTGCCTATTGTTTCCTCTTTGAACACATTTTTTCCACACAAGCACAATTTCTTCTATTTAAAATACCTTTTCACCACCTTTTCCAGCCATTTTTGCCACTGTCAACCCATTTTACATTTGTGTGAAGAAAAGAGGTTTACATTGTTAAGAAGGCTACACACTACGGCATAAATTAATCAAAATATTTGTTGCATTGAAAAAAGTGGTTATTATTCAGGTTGAAAAAAACATTAAATATGGTTTTCACATATCAATGTTACAATGGACCATGAATTTGCTGACCTCCATGGACCCCCAATTTGGCTGGGCCCCAGAAAGCTCTCCTATTTATCCCCCCTAAAGGGCATCCTTGGTGTGCACTGCACAAAATTATGGATTTTTTTTCAGTCTGCAACATGTTCTTTAAAGGTCTACACAAGTATTTTGTGAAGTTATAGGCATCTTACTCATTTTGGGAAAGTGCTTTAGACATTTATCTTGTTCATTCTATTCCTTCATTTATCCCTCTGCAGTCATAAGAATGTATACATGTTCCTATCAGTACATTTTGAATGGGATGACTTGAGTTTTTTCAAAATTTTAGATGCTGCCTTGACAGAAAAAGCTGAATTAAAGCAATGAGATGTAGAATCAATGTTTGGTGTGCTTTTGTGCTAACCAAAGGTATTTAAGCACAACTGCACTACTGCAAAAATGTGTATTGGTATTCGACTGCTGCTACAATGTCTTGAGGCTGTGGCTCAATAGAGAGGATTATTTATTACATCCTAGTTGAGATAGGTTTGTAAGGTTCCAGGCTTAAGAAGCTACCAATATGTCATTAGTTTGCCTTGATGCAAACCTGTGATGTAACGTGCGTTGCATGTCATAGTGCCGTCATCAGGCAACTAGGATAGAGGTCATTCTCCCGATTGGTTAGTGTACTCTTAGATTGACTTTATAACCACCATTTGAGGGAGAAAGTCACATATTGTTACAGTAAGAATGAGCAATAAAGCTTCATGCATATAGATCATAATGAAAGTCTATTTAAGCAAGCTACACCTGATTCTGAGACAGCAGACACTTGCTCACTGGAGCATATTCAGTTCCAACTTGACAACTTTGCCATGTACAGACAGAGTAACACATGTAAGAGTGGACAGATGCAAGGACACACACACCTTTGCCACTTCTACAGATATGGTGTTCGTCAGTCAAAGGTCTGTATTAGGGCCATTATATTAACTAAACCCCTCAGCGTTCTGTGTTGTTTTACTGAGCTGCAATTAGATGAAAAGGTCATATCGCCAACAGATTCTCAGAAGAGTGGAAACGGCCAACAGCTCATGCTCTGTTGACATGGCAACATGATGCATGTGGTGCATTGGATGCACATCAACAGCAATAGAGGAAAAACATGTGAATGAGAAAGCACATACTTCATAATGCTCAAGGCCCAAAGAACAATGGAACAACCCTTCACAATACCTGTACCAAGGCTGAGTTAAGGCACTGCTTAATTGTTTCACATTTAGCTGTATTATTCCATCTTCAGCCTCGTTGTTGACATTATCAAGAAATTTCTCACTTGACTCTGTTTGTCCTTCAACGGGACCCATAAACAGGCAGGGCACTTGTCAAAACTGATGCTTGAACTCACTTGGCCCTCAATTTCAGCACTCTCCTACACTCTACTGCACAGATCTGCCTTCCCTTTTTTCAACAGTTTCTGGAGGCATCATTTCAACAACAGGGAGGAAAATAGCAACCCATGCACGAACGTTTTTTTTTGTAATTATGACCAAATTCTCCAATCAAATCACCTCAGTGTTTGGCTTCATACTTAGCTACATGGTATGTAAATGCCTGTGTGACTGAATTCCTACTCATGTCTCCTTAATCTCACTTTAACAAGTTAGGTTAAAAAAAGAATTAATTGTGCAAATTGAGATGGAAATTTGATACATACACAAACAATTAAAACTAATGCACCACATAGTGCCTTTTTTTTTTTTTTTTTTTCAAAAATCTCACCAAATATTTGCAAAAGAGAACTGGCTAATACAGTGCATAGCATTTGGCAAATGTTTCTTGTTCTTAGATGTGCATGAAATCATCAGCTATACTTATTTAATTCCTAGGTTATCTTAAATGCAACTGGTCCATACAATCTTAGACCGGGCACACAGGTTTGAGGTTGGAGCTTTGCAGGATGGATTGACCTGATGACAAACATGGAATCTGGCCAGTCTGTAGGCTTTGTGGGGTTAAAAAAACATTACAAAATCAGGCACTAATCTATCACTGACAAGTTATTTTCAATCATATCTGATAGCTTTTACCTAACAGAACCAACTTGATTTGATATCAACATGTCATCTGCATAAATGTTTAGTTGGACCTGTAGTTGTTCCTCTAATTAGTATTAAACATACTGTATGCTAAATTCTAAGCATTAATATTGCAGATGTCAAACATATCCTAGCTATAATATATGCAAACTCCATCCATCTAAAACCGTTAGCCCTGCTCACCAAGAGGTGCAGTATGCAAAAGCAAAACAGAAGAGCTTTGTAGTTAGAGTACATTTAAAAAAAAACCCAAAAGATGTACAAAACCAAAGAATGCTAATAGTGCTGACTTAGTGATTAGCGTTACTTTTGCAACGAATCTACTAAAGAATTTAACCTAAATTTTTACAGGTGCTAAAACATCCTAAATTCTGCCACCCCAGCACACTCTGCATTTGTTTTTCCACTAGTACAAAAAGCTGCACTTTCTTCAGTCAATCTGCCCCTCGATTTGTTCTAAAATCTTCAAAGTTGGATCACTAAAGGACAAGAGGGGGAGGAGGTCTGAGTCTACTGCCAAAGTGGGACATCTCCTGGACATCTACTCTGAAAGTTGCATAATTTCCTTCCGTCAAGCGCTACTCTCTTCAAATTCAGTTCAATCAGCAGTCTCACATACATCTCAAGGACCGATGAACAAGTAAATGGATGTAATCCATATAATCCATAATCCCCCCTTGATTTCATAATGGAGGACAAAAGTTGGCCTGTATTCTTAACTGTAATTAAACACACAAAATGCAGTGCTGCACGAGGTTAATGGCTTAATCACAGCATTGAGGCAATTTAAACGTGTAGAATCAGACTTACTGCATGAATACGTAAAGGGCATCAAATTAATATTTAAACCTCAGTGGCAGGGGTTTCCCAAATGTTCCTGACCTCTTAATTAACATCTAGTGGCATTCATACTGGTCAGACAGAGACACCACATGTTTCTTATTAGCATGCAGAATTTCCTCACAGTTTGCTTTTGGCTTCTGTTTCCTTTAAACACTTGATGTCAGCAGGCATGCATCACTAATAGGCAATACAACCTACGCTTATAAATAATGAATAAATAAGAGAGGAAATATCACAAGTCGACAAAAGAAGGTCTCAAAGTCCAGGGACCACATGTCTTCTGGTCTCCCTTACATTTTCATGTCTTTTTTCAGTGCCTCTGACAAGCCAAAGTGAAAAATAGAGGAGGCAAAATGAACAGCGCAGGTTTTATGTCTCTGATAGATTTCTAGCAAAGTTGCTTTGTGGACTGTGGCTTTGATGACTTCGTCTGAATAAAAGGAAAACAGTTTTGTGGAAATTGAACCTGATCAGTTGTGAGGAGTCAGGGAAAATGTCTTTTCAGCGGTGTGACCTTGATGCCACGCGAGGAGTCCAGCATTCCTTGGAGCTGAATGGATTTTAATTCTGTTGATTCCTGCTCTATGCAGGTGCAATTTTGATCCAGTGACTCCACTGCTTTTATCTTTCTGTCCCTTTTATCCTTTATACTTCTGTTTCTTTTGATCTCCAAAACTCATTTCAGCTCAACCTCTGACAGGCATTTGGACATCTACAAGTACTCAACCAGCCTTTTGCTTCCTTTGTTTGTGAAAGGATATAGAGTATATAGAGTAAATCAGCTCAGACAGACAGCTGGGGAAAGGTAAGAGCATTTGACAAAGTGAAAAATGAGAACGTATTACACGTGGCATTTAGCTTTTACTGATGATTCAGTTTATCTCTAGTAATTTTGTTCCTTTATAATTTTGAAACCGTGATATTAAACCACTTTATACTGAACTATTTTTCATCTTTCAATGAAAACTGTAATTGGTTAAACAAGAAACTAAAAGAGAAATCACAAACCTGAGATGAAAGATAGACTGTTACAAAATATGCTGTATGGGATACAGAACTTTTAGGCATGTTTAGGCCATAAAACTGAGGCTAAAGTAAAGCATATATGTGGCGAGTAAGCCGCCCTGGCCATGCTCTGGAAGTCCTTGGATATTATCTAAATAATCTGTTGAAAAAATAAAGTCCACAACTCTAGGGTGGAGTGTGGGATGGATGTGATGAGAAAGCCTAGGCCTAGGATATCATCAGTGTTGTAGGGTTGCTACAAGCCCTGGTCATGTAGATGTCCCAAGGGCCCAAAAACTGCCAGTGGTCTCAGTGCGTATGTCCAGGGGTTGAAAGGCCTGGACAAAAGAAATGTCGTTTAGCTTGACTCTGGCCACTGACCTCCCCCCTCTCTACTCTTGTGTTGTGGAAGATTGAAACACATGGTGTAGTAAGAATGTGCAGCTCTCGAGAGTGAACTCAAAACAGTCACCACTTTCAATGCTAACTCTTAGTGGAGCAAGTGAATCAAGCTCAAGCCGAAGCCTCTTTTCTTATCATTGTAATGAATTAATGTGGTAAATCAGATAAACAGTATTGTGCAAACATTTCAGCATGTTTGGATCAAAAATTGAGGCTGAAGTGGAGCGTGTAATGGTGAGCAAGCTAACTGAGGGCACCATCAGGCAACCCAGGCTGTCCTCTGGATGCCCTTGCATATTACTAGGAATATTGGAAAATAATTGGTTGAAAAATTAACAGTCCAAACCTTTAGGGCAGATAAGGGGTGGATGAGGCGAGTAAGCATGGTCTAGGCAGGCAGGTAGTAGGGTTGCCACAAGTCCCTGGTCGTGCTGTGGATGTCCCAAGGGCCCGAAAAACCGCCAGTGGTCTCTTGGTGTACCACCAGGGGTGAAAAGGCCCATTAGAAATGCCATCGAACTTTACCTTTTCTGCTGAACCACACACTTGTTTACATGTGTGGAGCCCGACACTGGGACTCTGGCTGCACCCCCGGCCCTGGGGTTGTGGCACATTGGGCAGGGTAGGAATCCTTAGGGCCCTACATGCCCAAAACATATGCACATGATTATGCAGCTGAGCTTCTTGCAACTATGACTGCAATTATTTACCAGACTGCAGTACAACTAAACCCCACCTGTAGCCACCGATTCATTCTCCTCAAATGAAGCTGATTGGTCAGGTCATTCTCAGACAGGGTAGATATGTTTCAGATTAAAGCTTGGCAAGATGGATCTGGATGATGACAGATATGAACTAGAAAAGCACTCGGAGAGCGCAGACCTCCACAATTAGCCCTATCTCCGAATAGTAACGAATCCTTTAAAAAAGCTTCAGTATGACCCAAACTTGATGGGAGTAAATTCAGTCATCTGATTTGCATATTCTGACATCACCAGGCGGCCTCCACCACCATTGGCTGTGTGTTTTCTCCTACTGCTTCTACCATGTCTCTGAGAGTAAATTTACTCATCTAATTTGCATATTCTGACATCACCAGGCAGCCTCCACCACCATTGGCTGTGCTTTTCACCCATGGCTTCTACTCTAGGCTTTTACCACGTGTCTACCTCCGCGGTGTTTGTCATTCTCGATCTCTGTCACTATTTGCAGTGTTTTGAACCCCCCCAAGATACCCCCACCATGTCCCCATGTGCCCCCCACCATGGAATTCGGCGATTACTCCCTCCCCGGTGGGGTGGAAGCACGGTGAAGCAAAGCATTGGTTTCTCTACGTGTGGACTGTCATGGCGGATGCATTGCCTGCCGGTGCCAACAGACGCACTGACTGTCTCACCCATGGTCTCACCGGACAACTGAAAGTCATGGCAGAGGGTGAATATTCCTCTATTCCTCCCAGCATTGTGAGTATTCTCGATTGAAGTTACTCATGTCCACATCTCCTCGTGTAAAGTCATAACAACAGTAGAAAAGCACTCGGAGAGCACAGCCCTCCGCCATTAGCCCTATCTCCCGATGGTAAAGAATCCTCTCAAAAATTCCTGGATCCAGAAGGTGATCCGGATCACTCCCAAAATCTAATCAGTTCTTCCTTATGCCATTTCTGACATTTCCTGAAAATTTCATCAAAATTTGTCCATAAGTTTTTGAGTTATGTTGCTAACAAACAAACTAACAAACAAACTAACTAACTAACTAACAAACCCTCCTGATCACATAACCTCCTTGTCGGAGGTAATTATGGCCAATGCATTAGCACTGCAAGGTTAGCAAATGACAGCATTTAAAAATAAAAAGATGTATTTATTTAACATGCTTTTGAAATCAAATAGGGACTTATCTTCTTATTCTTCGTTAAAAAACACAAAATCCAAAAAGGTGGATCAAATGCAACAGAAATTGAGTGTGAGGAGAATAATCCCAAGGGCATCTCTTTGATAATGTACTTGGACCTATCAGAAATGCAGTTAATACATATGAGTAAGAGGGTTTATGAGGAAATTATGGATCTAAAAGATTATTAAATCAAAATGCAATACCATAAACAGTATAATGGATTAAACAAATTGACAAACGCAAACTAAAGTCCATGAAAAGTCTCATTACTGTGGGAGTCATATGCTTATTCCAACATACAGCTATCATCAGGTCCTTAGGCAAGGAGGCTGAATAATAACATATCTGCAGCCTGAAAACTTTGAAAAAGATTGAGCTAACACTCAGCATTTGACCATAAATTTTATCCAAGGGGCAAATTCCAGCTGGAGCCCTCCCAACCATTACACAACCAGTAAACATCAAAAATTTATGACACAAACCTCTGATACAGCAATTACACCAGTCAAATTGGATTACACTGTGTGAAATCCATCTATTGTTTCAGCAGTCTTCACCGTCTTTCTATCAGTGTCACCGAAAAATCCAAGATGGAGCAATAACACAGATGACAAATATATCATCCGGAGAAACCGCTGCATTTAACAAGGGGACATGACAGAATGGGAGTACGCGTGTTGTGGTGTCAGGTTCGGCTGCGGCCGTGTGGTTAAGCATCTGCTCTCTGTCTGACCCAGTGACCCTGAGCGAGCGAGGACGGGAGACGAAGAGAGAGAGGAAGAAAAAAAGTGCAGGACAGGGTCGGGGTGTTGGAGAAACAGACGGGCCGAGTCAGAGATCAAAACGATTACTTTTGTCCACTGCTACACCATGCTGAGCTTTTGTCCGTGTGCTGGACAAGGACTGCATGTGCTCACCTGGAATGCACTTCAAAGTTGATTTCAGAAAGAGGACAACAATTACTGAAGAAGAATCATTACAGAAATGCATTTGATTGAATCCTGTTCCTTTGTATGCTGGGAAAATCAAATTTAACTCCATTTCAGGCTGTTTGGGCTTTGAGTGCACACACATGCAGATCCGAAATTGGTGCCTCTGAGTTATTTTTGCACTATACGAGTGCGTGTGTAGTTTACACACACCCGCACAGAGACATTAGCTGTGACTATAGACGTCTTGGTTTCCATCCCGCCTGCCCTGCAGAGGTGTCCTCCTTTTTGGGCCATGCTGGTGGCCACCCAAGCATGAAAGCTTTTCAAAACAGCCATTTAAGTGAAGACTGGCACTAAATACTGGTTTAAAAATAGAACTTTTGGACTCTCAGTGCAATCACAGTGTCTCTTTGGAGTCATATTATTGCCAAGCACAGAGGACTTTTTATGCTTTGGTTCTTTGGATCTTAAAATGATTGTTTTAAGAGGACACTAAGTTCCAAATTGTTATGACAGCATTGTAGGTAAGTGGAGAATGTAAAAGTGATAAGAAAAGAGGAGGCAGGAGAAGAAAAAATAGGAGAGGAGAAGTAATGTAAGCAGGTGACAATAGTAGCTTCCAGCTGTGAACCGGGTCCACACAGAAACAGGCTGACGGGGCCTGCTGGGGAAATGAGTCTTCCCTGGGAATAAAGCAGACAAGCACACATAAGCATATGCACGCGCACACACTGTGCAAAGAAAGACACACACGGCCATGGACGGAATAAACAACAGAACAAAAAAAAAGTTCCCATGGCGTGCGACTCAGACAGGAAATACATCATTGCTCTGAAAGGAAATGCATCACCTGCAGAGCTCTGAGGCTCCTCAGACGGCAGGAGAAGGAGAGTAAAATAATAAGAAAATCCACACTCTTCCCAAAGATGTGTCATGGAATGCCACAACAAAACGGCGAGATTATTTAAAAAGCATAATAAGATGAGAGACTATCCTAATTAGCATAACAGCATGAGGTGTTGTGCTGCTGAGATTGTGTGTGTGTGTGTGTGTGTGTGAACAGTATGGTGTGTGTCATGTCTGCTGACAGCCATGTTTCTGAGGGTTTGGGGCACATGGGCATAGCTGTCATAACACACCAGGTCTAAGCACATACACACAAAAAAACACACTGTCTTCCTAGCTTTTCAAAGCTCCAGTTTCGTCAGCTAGAAATATTTCTAGGAGAAACACAATAAGCATGTTTATTCATGTTATGACTATTGTTTTAAGGAATAACTACACCAATTACAGCACTTTATATCCTCTAAAAGCACATGACTTGAATCTATTATTGATGATAATTAAAATGATTGCAAATGCATCACAGCTAAGAGAGGATTTGGGTTCAGGGAGGGTTCATTTCACTTGTGAGCTGACTAATCAAATTACCCTAATGTGTGAGATCTCGTGTACCTGTGTGTTTTGCAGTTGTCTCTGCTTGTCTGCCTGACGGTTTTTATTTCTGTAAACATGAGAATAATTACTGGAAAACGTTGAACACTTAAAAATAACTCCCGTAGATGTTATGAATAAGTTCCTCCGGGCTGAATGCAGAAACAACTCATTTAACAGAGATGTTTTCTGACGCCCACACATTAACAGATCACGTCTAATGATTCTCTTTGTTTCAAATGTCAGCATGTTTAATCGGTCTTACAATCGCAGTTATAATAATGAAACATTATTTAATTTCAGATATAAGGGGACAGTTTGGATTTTCAGTTCCCTTTATCTGATATTTTGGCAGAAATTATTCACTACTGAAATGTATTCTAATGTTCACGTGGTTACCATAGCAACAATCCAGTTCCATCTTACTGATATCCATTAAACCATTGCAGCTTTAAACAAAGACCTCTGAATAAAGTAAGAAACAACAAGCAGAGCAAGGATGCAGAAATAATGATAGCTACATCTCTAAATGCAAAAAATTATATCAGATAGAGACACAAGAGTCTGTTCAATTGTTTGATGATGGATCTTAACAATATTGAGTCAGATTACAGTTACAAATCATACAAAAAACATGTTTAATGACTTTCTTTTGTGGCTTTAACACTGCTTGTATCATCTCCAGGAGGGTAGATTATAACTACTAGTGTGTCATTTGCATGATACTAATGTAAAGCTGTCCTTTCAGAGCCTAGGTGAAGATACCAGCCTACACAAAATTACTGATGAATAATAAGGCTTTAAAATAGACTGTCTCCATGTGTAATTAAAAATGTTTTCCTATTAGGTTTTAATTAACTGGGAAAGACTGTGCCAAGCTTTAGCAGTCTGATATTTGTCGTGAATTTGCATTCAAAACATATTTTTTAGCCAGATGCAAGATATCATATAGTTTATTTCAAAGCTTTTAGGAAGACAGAGCAACACTAACAGGTCAAACACATGCTTGATAGGTTATCTATTGGTGTGAGTGGGAAAGCGCCTGTTTTTTTTTTTTTGTCTCTACATATCAGCCATATCCTGTGCACATTCTCCAGGTATTCTAACTTCCACCCACAGACTAAAGACATGCTCGATAGGTTAACTAGTGGCTAAATTGCCCGTAGGTGTGAGTTTGAAAGTGTCCGTTTTTTTGTCTCTACATGTCAGGCCTGGGACTGTCTGGGGACTAGTCCAGAGTGTACCCTACTTCATGCCCAATGACAGCCAGGATTAACTCTAGTCCCTGCAACCCTGGAAGGGGTAGGTGGTATACTGTAGATAACAGATGGATTAATCCCAACCTTTTTTGGATGACAAAGCATCACTAACACTCCATTAACGCTCCAGTGCTAATATTTCCAAGATCATGGCGCAACTCTTTGGTGTTGCATGGTGGTAAGTGCTATTGCCTCAGAGCAAGAATGGTTCTGATTCAAATTCTAGTCAAACAGGACCTTTCTGTGTGGAGTCTGTATGTTCTTCCTGGGCACTTTCTCCGGGTACTCTAGCTTCCTTCGACAGACCAAAGACTAGGGATGAGTATCGAAATCCAATACCAAAACATCTGATGCCTACCAAACAAAGTACAGGTTTTGATGCTTCGTTTTGGTACCCCACTATCCCAACCCGACTGCCTGCCATTTCAAATGAAAGGTACAGAAAGAGATAATGGCATTTGTAAGATTTATTTCAGCAGCTCTAACAGATAAGATAATTCCTGTTTCCTCCTTGTCTTATCTTATGTTCTATTAGCATGTTTTAAAGGTATTTCTCTGTAACATTTACATTACCACTTTAACCACACTTGTTTCTCTCTTTAAGTATCGATTCAGGCACCTGTGCTGTTAAAAAAGTATCAATTTAGCAACAGTGAAGGGAAAAATACAATACCCAACCCTACCAAAGACACGCTCAACAGGTGACTCTAAATAGCCCGTAAGTGTGAGTGTGAATGTGCATGTCAGCCCTGGGACTGTCTGGGGACTAGTCCAGGGTGTACCTCAACTCTGGCCCAATGACAGCTGGGATTGACTCCAGCTCCTGCCCCCTGAACATGTAAGTGGTATAGATGATAGATGGATGTTGAGACCCTGACCCTTTGTTGTGACTGAATGACAGAATTATTAGAGCTATTTCATGAAAACCTTGTATTACCCCTTAAAATCTGGAATGGACTACTTTCTTAAAACTTCTAGATTAGGGGTTGCCAACCTGTGGATCACAGCATACGGTTAGATCTGAGACATTTCAAGATCAGATTTTAGTATTTTGATGGCATGCGAAACAACACAAAACAGTATGGCCCTGCACAATGTTTTTTTTCCCATTCCTAGTTTCCTTTTTTTCTGACACAAATTAAGATGAGCAAGGAACAAGGAAAGAGGGAGATGACAAAGCATCAAAACAGATATTTTTCCCCCTTTGCTCACCCACCATAGCTTTATGGCTCATTTACACAGTGGAGATAGTTAACAGTAGCCATCATCATGTTTGAAATTCTGTGTTCTGATTTGTGAAAGAAAGAAATGTTAAAATTTTCATTAGTTTTGTTTCTGCTTAGGCTATATGCTGTTGAATGTGGCTATAATCAGTTTGAAAATGTTTCAAAGGCATATTTTCTTAAGGTTGTATCAATGTGTAAACATCTAATAAGAACAAGATTAAAACTGAAATCCTGTGACAACATATTTCATTCTTTTCTTGTCTGGTGGAATGAAGACTGTATCTACCAGCTTAAATAAGGTTAAAATTTAATTACTTCAACTGAAAGCAAATGTTAGTTTTTCTTTTCCCATTTAATTCCCATGGGCTGATCTACTGTACTGTGCAGAACTTTGAGGTATGTGAAAATTGAGGCTGCTTTAAGGCGCAGATGTGGTGAGTAAGCTGCTTGTGAGCACCATTGGGTGGGAAGGAGGAATGACACAACCCCGGTTGTGTTCTGGATATCTTTGCACATTACAAGGGGCATGGAAAAATAATCTGTTGAAAAAAAAAAGTCTAAACCTTTCAAGTAGGGTACATTCTAAAGTAGGGAAGTAGGGTTGCTGTATGAACATGACTGTAACTCTCGCTGTTAGTATCATATGGGATCTTTAGATGTAAAAAAAACAAACAAACAAACAAACAAAAAAACGTGACCATTGTTGAAGTCTCTTACTGTTATGATTAAAAGACCCAAAACAGTTAAAAGGCTCATGTGAGATTTTAGGGGCTTAAATTTAACTGTCACTGAAGCTCACAACTTGTATTTCATTGTAATTTTCATAATTTGTTTCCTCTGGGATTAACAAAACACTCCATAATTATGCTGTTTGCTTAGTTAGAATTTTCTTCCTCTTATACTAGAAAGTGTGAAGAAAGTGGCAGCGAAACGACTTAAATGGGAGCAAATCAAAGGCAACACGACAAGACTGGCAGCATATTTATGCAGCTCATCTTTATCTTGGGTCACCATGACATGAGCAGGCTTTGGTGTGCAAAGCTTTTGTGGTTAACACGGATTTTTTTTAATGTCATTATACTCTCCATTGAATAATTTGCGTCGCATCATCTCTGCCGTGTTGTGATGTCGGTCTGGTTGGAATTTCCTGTCAGCCACTGTTATGTATTTTCCCTCCAGAGCGTGCAGTCATTAAGGGCATCAGTATCTTCAAGGGCAGGGTGACAGGGACAGACACTGGCTGTCACGGGGGATCGAACCTTTGACCGACACTGCCGTTTATGTGTCCATCCATCTCTATAGAGGGAGGCTATTCCCCATTTTCCTTCCAGCTTCTATTTTAGATGAAATATGTCTTCCTATACAGCAATGCTGCAGGTTTCTTTATTCAAACATTCATGCACAAACAGGAAGCACCAGCTGGATACAGGACTGTCTGTCTTTGTTAATTTCTCATCTGCCTTTCAAGTATCACATTAGAGAGAGTCCGTGCGTGTGCATTTGCGTGTTTCCGGTCACACCCTCAGGGTAACACATGCTGTCTTTGTGTGCCCAACATATTTTTGTGTATTTATTAGTCTGTGTGGCTTTGTATGTGTGTACATTTGTGTGTGTTTGTCTACTCAACATGTTCACGTCATGTCTACTTCTTATCATCTTTGAACTAATGAAGAGCCTGTGGAAGACTGACAGATTGTGTGTATTTGTGTGTGTTTTTTGTGTGTGTGTTGAGGGGAAAAAAGTATTCCTCAGGAAAACTCATATCTCCATAAGGTCACCTTCTGAGTAATTGAGAAACACAGCTGATTCTCCCTTTTTGCTGAGCCTTTAATCAGAATCTTGTTTCATATTAGGAATGCTTCACAGTGATTCACGCCATACATTTCATTTGCATTTGTGTGTATTTAGAGGGGATTTTGGATAAACTACACATAATTCCAACATTTCCCTAGTGCAGTGAGTCTTTGCTGATTGCTCCTGCAGGACGCTAACATGTCTTTGCATTCAATTACAGTGAATTATACTTATTACCCTCATGACACCAGCCTGTAAATGCACATTTGCAGCAGACCTTGGGGGGGGGGGGGGAATCGTATATAAAGAGCTGCTATGGATCCAAAGTGGCCCCAGAACAGCTGGAACGGCTAACCAGAGGGCTGTCTTTCTCCTTATTCCAATTTGCATGACAAAATTATCTCTTCTTTCAATTTAGCAGCCTGCTCAATATGTGCAAGCTGACATTTCTAAAATCATTGCAAGGCAAACAGGAATCTGAAATACATGAGTAGATTCGGCTCTCTTCAGTGATTTAAAAAGGCACCATTTGGATGGCGATTTGTGTGCAGGAATTTAATGCGTACCCTGCCTGTTGGCTGAGCGAGACATGTAAAAAAGGCTGTTTCCTGTGAGCTCCATCCTATTCTAATCAACACTTAGAAGCAATCTGCTAAGGACAGAGGTGGATGGATGAAGATGGAGGAGAGGAGGGAAAGGACAGGCAAGACTAATGGATGGCAGAAGAGAAAGGAAGGCGAGGAGAGGAAAGGAAGGAGACATGGCAGATGTGGGGATGTAAGAAAGGTGGCGATAACAAATTTGCTGCGTTTGAATGTCAGTGGGAGGAGGAGAGGAGAAAAAGAAGAATGGGTGATTAGAGGTGGAGGCAGATGGATGGAGAGGGAAAAAAGGTGAGTGTGGAGCGGCTGAATATCAAGAATATTAATAAACACAACAAAGCACTTTACTCACTCACTACTCATTAGGGGAGTTTCCAACACAATTAGTAACACCAAAAGCATCAGTACTTTAAAGGCATAATGCGAGAAAAGGGGGTAAGGAGAGCACAAATTAAATCGAGAAAAAGCTTGGAGTAAGAGCTCTTACTGAAAGAGCAATGCCCTCTAACGATGAAAAAATCTCTGAAGCTTCAGAGTCATAAAAAATATGAAACAACATAATGGTAGTAAGGTTAGAGGCAGCCATTATTGCTAGGATTTCAATCAAGAGAAACCATTTTGCTTAAAGAGGGATACTTTCAAATCAAAACTATGCAGTAAATTAACTTCACATACGGTCATACTGAATTGGCTACTAAATGTTAACTAGCTGGTGTATTTTCTGCAGATGACATTTAAGCTAGAGGGTCATTTATGGGACTACAGCCAACAGGTTAAAGCTATAGTGAGGTTAGATTTAAAAAATGTCAGTGTAAGCTCTGTTGTCAAGGAGCACATCTTTACATTTTCCTTTGCTTTGTTATGTCACTTCACTCCTAGCAGGAAGACTGTTTCTTACTCATTCATAAGTCACCATTTGTTCACATCTCTCCTGTCTTCCTTTCATTGTCTATTCCCGATCTGATCAGCTGATTATGGGTGTTGATTTGACCAATCATCATGCACCTGTCATATTTTAAATCTGTCATCCTTTCTCCTTCAGTCAGCCTGTCATTTCAGTGTGGACGCAGCAACCCTCCTCCACCCCAGCCACCTCCAGCTTAATCAGCAGCTCATCCAGATCCTCATCTCATCCTGCATACTTCAGTCTCCTCCTCCAAACCACCTCATCAGTGCCTCAGAAGTCTACTCATCATCTGATCCTGCATCCCTCATCACCACCAGTGTCTCGACTCCGCAGGGGGGCAGTCCTATTCCTACTGTTTTCCTCACTACTCCTTCAAGTTCATGAAGTCATCACGATGGAGTCAAAACGCCAAGGATGTTTCACATTTATTTTCATTCAAATTTATAAAATACATTATTGTTAAAGTCTCTCCTGGTTGAAATGTTGGTAGTGAAGCAGAGCAGGAGAAAAGCTGGGTGGAAATACCTGCGTAAAAGGTAATATACAGAATTGAGGTTGCAGGAGAGGATTAAGTCGGGGGAAGTCAAGAGGTGCAGATGAGGAGAGAATGGAGTTCAGTGCAGTAGTACAACATGAATAATTTGTTAATGTATGAAAACACAAGTACAATAGTGTTGAGATAAAAGATAAAAAGCCAGAGGTGAGAAGCTGTTAATATCAAAGCTCGGGGATGAGTGTAGCAGGAACACAAAATGCTAACTCCCTTCGCCACTGCACGCTTCTCCCATCCTGCCTTGCACTCACCCCACCCTTCTCTTTCCTCCACCCTCCTACCTCTTCCTCTCTCTCGGTGAGTTAAAAGTATTTATATGATCAAGAGGCTGACTCTGCGACAGAGGCATCTCCCTTTCCTGAGAAGGCAGCCATAAGACATGGGATTAAATGTGTGTAAGAGAGTCTGTGTTGCGCTAATGTTCAGTGAGAGCTCCTGTTTCTCTGTGCTTTATGTGCACTGTGTGCTAATAGAGCAGAGGCATGTATGTGCGTATTAATCACAGACAGACAAAGAGATCCTATGACTGTGTTTTGGCATTTTTTCAGCCTCTAGGCTTAATAATACGCCTTATTTCTAATTGTAAGTATATTAGAGTCCATAATTGACAGTGGGGAATGACAACTAAAATACCTCACAGATAATTAAAAGAGGTAAATGATTAGCAGTGGCATATTAATGGACAGCATCCATCAATGCCTTATAATGAGCATCAGAGATGAAGCCTGCCCCGATCAATCTCAGATATGCTGTGATGGGTTATAAAACCTGGTTGGAGGACCACTTCACTGCCCGTCCAATTTAACACCGATGACCGGTGCTTAATTACTGGATGCTACCAGGGGGGATGACTGATAAATTTCAATTTAGCCATGTTGCAAGAACAAAGCGCTACATTTCCATGGCTCGTCAATATAAATTAAATAATCTATTTTTAGCCTTTTGGGTTAATTGCTTGGTCCCGTGCTGGAGGCTGGCCATCAGGAGGACCACTTAGAGCCCCTAACCCAAAGATGATCAGAAATAGATTTCCTGGTTGTCTGTGATTGATCAGTGTTAGTGCTCTGATTGAATCCATACTGTTGGTTAAAGTCTGGAATAACAGAAAAGCATCTGACGTAGATTTGCCTCAGGTTTGCCAGGTTGGATTTTGAGAGGCAGAGTGGAAGCCAGGATGCATTTAAAAATGTGCGTGGGCCCCCCCCCCTTATGTGCATGTTGCGATTTGGTATGTTTGGTGAGTAAATTAAGCCTCTGCAAGCCACGGGACAAATCTGACAGACGAAAAGGAAAGAGAGGGAGCCAAGAGGAGACGTGCAGAAGAGAGGGGGGAAAGCAGAGGAGAGGAGAGGTGAAGCTAAGCTGAGCAGAGCAGCAGGGAGGAGGAGGAGAAGAGGAGACAAGATGAAACGGAGAGGAGGGGATCAGGGGGAGACGGGGAGAGCAGAGGACAAGTACGGCAATTTTTCAGCATCTGACTTGTAGGGGAACTTCTAGGTGAATCTGTTGACATGAAATTCAAGATTATGCTTTTGAAGTTCTATTCTCACAAAGAGTTTCTAAATATAGAGAAAAGGATAACACGACATCTAAAGGGAACTCATGTTTAATTGCACAAAAAATGTCACAGAGCTTCTCTATCATGACAAAAGATGCTTTGGAAATAATTTGAAAAGTTAGCGAGTTAGGAAAGCAAAGTTTTCTGTTGATTTGTTCCATTCACGTATGAATCCATTGCTGCCTATTCCATTTCTTTATAGATTGGTTCTTAAACAAAGCTGCAGGTTTACACAGTGATTGGTTCCTCGTCAGTTGGCTGTGGAGTGGACTAATCCACCAGCCAACAGCTAAAATACCACTGCATTTGGATGGTGGCTGTTTTTTTTAATTTACCTGCCTCTTTCTAAAGCCGTGGTGCCCGAAATGTCAGCATTGATCAGGAAAGGAGATTTTTAATTACACATTTATTTATCTTTTGGTTCAGCCTTTATACTCCAGAAAATGGCACTTTCATTTGCCTGTTTGCTTTGCCAACTTCTACCTTTGACATTCTATTCATCTTGGGAGCTTATCTAAAATGCATCTAAGGCAGCCTCCATTTTTAAAACTATCTGATGCTATGATTTCTCCCAGACAGCCGTGAAGAGATCAGTGCCAAGGATCTGTGCACCAGAGGGTTTAAAATTAGATCTTCTGTGCCTGAGGAAATCCCACCTTTCTTATCTTTGTTCTGTGGAAACCCTGCAAATCACAGTGTCTCTTATGTCCACCATGGAAAGGCCTTATAGCAGAAGCTAAAGTAGACCTTTACCAGTCTGTACACTGTAAAGCCAAGAGTCTAGACGTTCCCTTCTGTCGATTTGTTTAATCACTGTGGAAATCTATAGTATTTCTGCTCTGTCAGCCTACTCAGGATCTCCCTTACACTGGAGGATCATGCAGACTTCACTATGACAATGACAAATGGTTCTCAATAGCTTCCACACTAGTTGGCTTTTGAGGTTTACTCCACCCTGATGCACAATTTTCAAACTCAGACTCCATCTTTCTGGTCATCAAACCTAAACCCACATTGTTTCTGACAAATTCAGCCAGGCTTGGTGTTGTCAGAAGTTCATAGACCTTGGCGGACATTTAGTTAGAAACCTCTTCCTGCCTGAGTCTCTGAGCTTTTTCTGTCTCTTTCTACTCTGTCCCTCTCACCAATCTCTGTCTTTCCTAATCTCATTCTTTTTCTCCCTACCCATCTTTCTCATCTTCCTCCTTCCTGTTTTTCTCCATATACAGTATCATTGGTCACTCGTGCAATGTTTGCAGCTATTCTCTTAGTCTTAAGATTAAAATGTTCATTAGTTTTAGTCACATTTAATCACTTCATTCCTTTACACTCTCGGTCTTGGTCAATGAGATATTCTAGTCCAGCTTTAGTCCAGAGAGTGATTACATTTGAGTCTTTATTTCTAACCAAAACATAATCTTAACCTGGTGTCCTACACCGGCCTGTCCACAGAGATTGCCGGCCCCTGAAAAACCCAGAGGCTGGGCCCTCCACCCCTTATGCATTTTTTTGCCCTTTATGGACACTTTTTTTTTTGCCAATTTTCTACTTCATGCCCATTTTTGACATTTTTTTTTTGCAACTTTTAACCCTTTATGTGTATTTTGTCCTTTTGGACACTTTATTTTTGAATTTTTTTTACACTCATTTTCTGGCTAATTTATTTTGCCTCTTTGAACCCATTTTTGCAACTGTTTTGCCATTTTTACAGCTTTATGCATTTTTTGGCCCTATTTGAGACTTTTTTTTGCCAGTTTAACTTATTTTGCCACTGTTTATCCACTTTTACTTGTTATTTATTTTGTTGTCCTTTTTGGACAGTGTTTCCCCCCATTTTAAACCAATACATGCCATTTCATGCCCATTTTGGGACACTCCATTCTGTCCACTTTAATTTTTATTTCTATCCCGTTTTTGCAGCTTTTGCAGCCCATTTATGCCTTTCTTTTGCCATTTTTATTATTTTTTTCACTTTCTGCCCATTTTTTTGCCACTTATAACCCATTTTTGCCATTTTTTGGACCCCTTTTAGCCATTTTTGCCACCCCTCCCACCCGTTTTTACAATTATATTTTTATTTTCCATCAAAGCTGAAGTTGTCTCAATTTTTTCTGCTGTTTTTGACCATCATGACGTTTGTGCAAATCACGGCTTTGCTTTGATGTCTGACATTATTTCCCTATTCATTTAGTTCAGTATGCCCATCCACATTGTTAACATCATCGCTGTAAGGTAATTCTGTTTTCAGAAGAAGCTTACATTTTGAAAAGGTTATATTGTAACAAAGCATAGATAAATAGATAAATAAAATTCATTTTGGTTGCTTTGATAAGAGTGGCTCCTATTCAGGCTAAAAATAAAATATGGCTATCAAAGCTTAACTTTACAAGGGACTATAATTTTCCTGTCATCCAGGGACCCTCAGTTTGGCTGGGCCCCAGAAAGCTCTCCCCTTTATCCCCCCTTATGTGCAGCCTTGGTCCTATGCAGTTGACCTGGAATCCCTGCTTTCTCCTTTGACAGATACATCCGCATGGATTTTGAAGAACTAAATTACATTTTAGTCTCTTTGACGAAAATTAAACTTACTTTTATCACAGTTTTAGTCATCAAAGTGTATTTCAGCTAGTCTTACACTTTCTTTAATAAAAAGTTATCAACTAACATTGTCAGTCATACTTTAGGTGGACGAATTTAACACAGGTGGTCACGTGGTTTCTATTTCACAAAGTCTGTTAATGGGTTTGCATTTATGTCTTTCTTTGTGTTACAAAAGCATTTCTGAACAGAGAGGAACTAAAAATGGGAAGCAGAGACGCAGACGAAGACAGCAGGAGTGAGTGTGCTATACTGTGAATATTTTAACATTCTATTTTACTCAAGAAGGCGAGAAGAGGGGTAGAATGGGAAGAGAGATGCAGAGAGACAAGGGAGAGGAAGGGGGAGACACTACTGTTGTGTGACATCTTTTCACTGCTACACAGATGAAATTAAATACACGTGCAGACGAGTGGTGGATATTTGGGGTATAAAATGCTGTGTAAGGCTCGGGCCTCATCACTAACAACTCACGTTCTCACACACACATGCAAGAAGCCACACACACTCTCCCTGCACACACTTTGGTATAAGCAGCTCACGTTCACTGCCACAGCCCAAGAGCTACCGCAAGAATATTTATTGGCTACTGGCTCAATGGCTGTATTGAAGAGAAGGTAAGAGAGAGAGAGAGAGAGAGAGGGGGGGGGGGCAAACTGAGCAAAGCAGAAAATGGGGGGAAGAGGCAAAGAGGCTGTTGCCGGTTCCATCCCTCTCTCCTTTCCCTTCATCCTCCCTGTAAGCCAATTTCTATTTCTCCCGCTTTCCCTCCGCAACACACCACACAACGCACGTAAATCACGCGCCCACACGCACGTGCAACCCTCCCGCTCACACACAAGAACAGACACCTCACAGACACCCTCACGCGCACGTAGACACCCTGACACACACTCCAATCCTCCTCCCAGCACAGAAAAAGCAGCGTCTTTATCATGACTGCAGTAAAAACACAAACTCCCGCTGTTTGGCAGCGCGCGCGCGTGAAGTGAGGGCGTTTAGCCTGTGTCACTGCGTGTAGCCGGGCTACTCGTGTGCTTGTGCGCGCGTGTCGCATCAACCTTACCTTGCGCGCGTGAGGAGAGCGAGCAGAGAACGAGACTCCACAGAAAACAGCGCAGCGCCGTCATTCCTCTGTCAGTCATCCTCTCCGTCATCCTCCTCTTCGTCGTCCCCCTCTTCATCCTCCCCTTAGCCGACCAGGGGTGCGCGAGACAGCGTTCCGTGCCGCTATTAGTAACAATATTAGCATCGATACATCTTCCGCGAGCCAAGCGCGAGCCCTCTAAGCTCTCACCGGGCCGCATGCTGCTTCACATCCAGAAAACGGAGGGAGAGAGAAAGGGGGGGTGGGGGGAGAGAGAGGGACAGAGAGGGGAGAGAGATAGAGAGAGAAAGGGGGAGACGCGTGCGGTGTCTTCGCCTCCTCCTTCTAACATAGACTTGATAAATCCGTCATATCCGAAAAATGACTTCAGTCAACATCCACAGAGAGAAAAGCTGGGACACGAGGGGAAGAAGGGACGGGCACACAGGTTGTCTTCTCTGTCTTTAAATCCACTCTCCGCTGGGTTTAACGATGCTCGCCGTCAATTATTCTCTATTCCGTCCCGTTCCCGTGGAAAAGAGTGACAGAAAGGGAGGGAGAGCTTGAAATCCACACTTCCACTAGGCTGCATCCCTTCTTCATTCTGTTATCCCCCCAATTTCTACCCCTCTTCAAAAACGCCTCTCCTCTTGTGTCCTGTCCTCTCTTCTTTTAAAGAAATCCCCCTCCTCTCTGATTATCCCCCCCTTCTGATGTCTCAAAAATGAACAGGGGAATCTCTTATGAATCTCTGGCCGGATAACCCTCCTCCGTCTCCTCCGTCTCCCGTCTCGTGCGTCTGTCAAACCTTCCTCTTCTCTTTCCTCCTCTTCTCCTCCTTTCCTCTCACAAACGACAGAGAAAATGTAGCATCTTCACCCCTCCTGAAAAAGAGAAAATACATCACCCACACACTCATTACTCCTTCATTTACTGCACTTCTTTACATGAGCCACTAAATCAACCATTCCTTTTTAAATTTGCTCACCAAACACGCCAAATAAAAGCTTCATCTTCCTCTGACACAGTCCTTTTTTAAGCTCTGCATAAAGTCCAAAGAGGAGAAAAAAAGAAAATATGACAGTCCTTCTTGTTGTCAGAAAGCAGAGGAGACGTGGTTCATCTCCTCTGCCTGGTACACTGAGCTCTTCTCTCCTAGTGTAGCGGCTGGTGCGTCTCTTCCCTCTCCCAGCCGGTACTGTGATGCTGCATTCAAATGCTGCTCGTAAGCTTCTGCTTCCTTTCACTTCACTTGCTTTTGGTGTGAAATAGTTGCATAAGGAATACAGTTCAAAGTAGGTGATTTCTGCAAGAATGTTGATTTTGTTATGAGCTTATGCAGATGATACTCCGCTCTATATCTGATTGTGCACACTCGCAATGACAAGTAAAAGTTGCCAAGACTTAACCGCAAGGATGTTAAAATATGATCAAAAGACAAGGAAGAACTAGAAATCAACTTTGGAGCCAAATTCCAACTGAAAGGAAATCAAATAAGCAGAAAACTGCCCTTTAAAAGTGTTACATGATGTGTTGAGCATCGTCCAATCATCGCACAGCAGACCAACCAATAGTGGCTCCCTGCAGGTCATTACTCATTGCTCCACTTGTCCTCTGAGACGAAATCAATACAAGGATGAGTTTGGGATTTGAAGACCCATGATAGACGCTGACACTTTAGCGGATCTATCGGTCCCGTGAAGTGACACTGTTGAGTTCTTGATGGCATTTCATTGATTGTTTAGCCGATACTCGTGTATGTTCAGTGGTTACACAGTTCAACTGTAAGCTGGAATTTAGGGTGGCTGCTTCTTCTGATATTAACACAGTCCAAAGGGCAAATATGAAAATGCATTAGAAAAATCCACAAAGAATGATTACCATATTAATAATTTATGTGACATTCCAAGCTTCTATACATTCCCCGTCCCCTAAATGTCAGATTGTGGTAATAAGTTGAAGTAGCAGTTTCATGGTTTTTGCAGTTTTTCCTCTTGTTCTTGTCACATTAGCTGGATTCTTATTCAGTTGAATTAAATTTCATCTAAAACCTGCAGGCTGCAATAAGAGAAGCTATAAAGAAGCTTGTCTTCTCTCGTCTCCAACTCAAAATATTACCTCATATCTCAGTTTTATTGAAAGTAATATCAATTCAAGTGTTGTAATTGGACTATTTCCATTTCTATTGTCAGCCCGATAGATAATTACTTCTATTATGCTCACAAAAGAAGCAAGGAAAAGAAGGTCGTACAGATTTAAATTTAAAACAAGGAAAATAATAGAATAATCAAGTTCATGGCATCAGAAAGGCAGGGTCCTATGTTGAACTTATTGTACACAAAAGACTTCCCTTAACATCAGTGGAGATGCATGAGTCCTAACACTCTCATATGTATAAAGTGAAAAGACAACAGCAGTTTTACCCTAGGCAAAGGTAGGCAATTACCTGGGGCCTTGTGCTCAAAGGGTCCACAAGATATAGTCATGTTAAATCCAAGATATACATCGGAAATTGCTTTCAATGACTGAGACGCACACTGATATGTAAATAAGGGGCCAAGAGTGAATAAAATAGCATCAAACAAGACTTGGATGTAAAAAATAAAGGACTCCTGGCACCAACAGCAAAGTCCAAGCCCCTAAAGAAGTCCATAAATGTATTTAAATCAGGCAAATTAAAGCTTCATGGATTGGTAGGTATACTAAAGACTAAAAAAAGGATAAGTCTGACTCTGCTCAGTTTTTTTGTTGCCACAGTAACAGGGCTACATACTGCTACTGCTGTGGTGATTAATGCTGGTCTTTATTATAATAGGCCACAAAGTAACTTGGTTATGAGTTGGTACTATTCAAACAAAGACTGAATGGTGTTGAAATTTAGATGTGGTGAGTTTCAGTTTTGACGCTCTTCTTAGAGGTGATGAGCCAGTACTTCTGGGAATCAGAGCATTTATATTTCAGATTTTGGTATGTCCTGTTGTTCTTTGGCTTTGTTACCAAAAATGAGATGCTTCAAATTATTTTGTTCTATGACTTTGATTGCTTTTAGCTAAATGGGGAAGGGCCTCATGTTGGTCTCTGCCTGGGGCCTCCAAATGACTAACACAGCCTCTGTGGTTACAAATGAATAAATAGATAAATCCAGCTTACATAAAAAGTTGTCTCTTTCTTGATGGCAACTTAAGTTTGAATTTTACAAACCAATCTCAAATAGAAAATAACAAATTACCTCCTCCAGTATATCCAGTGTAACCACGAGCTATAGACATCAGTACAACATCTGGAATCACATACACAGACTCCATGAAAATATCTGTAGAATCCAGTATCCAGTATCACTGCATCTTGTGCACATTGTCCAAGAGAGGAAGGTTATAGCATGATGTATTTTACACCAGTGCACTGCATAAAGGGACCTTTGATAAGCACCAAAGCACACCAAACCAAATACACTCATACTGCTTCTAGAAAGGTGAGGGCAGATGTGAATATTACTGGATTTCTTACTGAAACAGCAGGACATTTGTTTTGCAGACATAAAACTAATGGCTTTAGCGGGGCAACTGTGGCGCAGTTAGTAGAGCTGGTGGTCTTTTAGCTGGAAGGTGGGGGGTTTCAATCCCCCAGCTGCTGAAGCCACATGTCGATGTGTCCTTGGGCAAAGCACTTAACACACAATTGCTCCCACTACTGCATTAGTGTCTCTACACAGCAGCATCATCATTGGTGGGTGAATGAGGAGTGAACAGGTATGAATGGGCAAGTGTGATATGTGGTGTAAAAATGGCTTTGAGTAGTCAAATGTCTAGAAAAGCTGAAGTCTATTTATGAAGTTGACTTAACAACTAAAATACATCAGAGCTTCTCATTAGTAGGAGAAAAATCAGAATCTTTCGGGGTATCTATTTTCACTTACATCCATTTTTCATTTACCCTCAGAGGAAGCCTTAGATCAGAACCTTTCTACCATCATTGCTTTCTCACTAATTGGAATGTGGTTTTCAACAATAAGAATGAGCAGTGTTCAGATCCAAATGGTGATGAGTCCTTCATCTTGAGGCCATCTGAGAGCTGGGAACTACAGGGAGGCAGGATAAAGAGTTAATTTTTCAAGCTGCTTTGTCAGCAATGAGACTTTATCAGTTCATTAAAAAAACGTGTATCCTGTACCCTTTTGCTGCATCCTAATGTTTATTTGGGTCATGCTATTGGTCAGCAGGTATGCTATCACTGAAAAATGTTTAGGGTAATGATTTTAATCAGTTTCTCATGTATCCTCAGGACTCACCAGCATATCCTTAATGAGTACCTGTTACTTAAATTTTTGGAACATTTACAACAAGTTAAAGAGTTTTAATGAAAAAAGCTGCAGCTTGGATAGGGTTAGGCTACAGATGCGTTTTAGCTGATGCCAATATTGATACAAATATTTAAAAGTATTTCAGACCTGAAACTTCAGTCCTTAAAAGACTAGTAAAGTGTTCAGAATGATGATACATAAAGAAAACATGGGCTGACATAGCTCTGTTGGTCCAGCCTTAACATTGGCTAACTTGTTAGTAAAGGCCAATAATAATATCTGCCATTACTAATAATTCACTTTTAAAACTAACATCTGCCAATACTGATAAGATACCTATAATATCATGCATCCCTATTTACTCATTATCACAACAAAACAAAACATAATAGATCAACTGTTGCCTGGTTCTTCACCAGCCAAAGCTTTGAGGAATAGTGGAAAAGAGAAAGCCATTGTTGACAAAAACATATTAAATCTTGAGCAGAGTTTGCCAAAAGGCACGTGGGATACTTGCAATCAGACAAGACACTATATTTGGCAGACACCTAAACACTGCACATCACCACAAACACACCATTCCCACTGAAGCATGGTGGTGGCAGCATCATGCTGTGGGGATGCTTCTCAGCATCGGTCCTAGAAGGCTTGAAAAGGTAAAGGGTAAAATGAATGCAGCAAAATGTAGGAAAATCCTAGAGGGCAATCTTATTCAGCCTGCAAGAGAATTACAGCATGGGAGAAGATTTATTTTCCAGCAGTACAATGACCAAAAACATGCAGCGAAAGCTACACAGAAATGTTTTATATCAACAGGGTTAAAATTCTGAAGTAGCAGAGTCAAAGCCCAGACCTCAATCCAACAGATAATTTGTGTCTGGACTTGATAAGAGCTGTTCATGAACAACCCATGTGCAACCTGACCTTGGGGGGGGGGGGGGGGGGGGTGTATATTTATGCAGTCACATATTTTAAGTGACATTTTTATGTAGGTGATGTTACTCTGTAGGAATCAGTTTTACTTTGAAATGAAAGAGTTTTGGTTTTTTTTTTGTAAAAAAAAGCCAAATTATATTGATCTTGATTGATTTATAAAACATCCAATGGGTTGAATACTTTATTGGCACTTTCATTGCAAAGGATATCATCAACATTTGGAGACACATATGTACTGAGGCCTCTAAAATGAATAGACAAATCTTAAGATTTGAGCTGTTGAAAGAAAATACTGATATATTTAGCAACATATTGTGATAAATATTACTGATGATGAATCCAACAACACTTCGGATACTAGTCATTTGATTGGTTGGTTTCATTCCCAATAATCAGAGTATTAAATTTGTAGCAGAGCTTTAGATGTCCTGGCCCTTCATTCTCAGTCTAAGTGCAGCTCCTTTGGTATCTACAGCATTTAAGTGTTTGACTATATGTGTGTACATGCTGAAGGGTCTTGTAGGGAGATGTCTGTGTGTTTTTCTGAAATCAGTTTAGGGATTTTCTGTTAGTCAGAAGAATATCCTCACAGGTGTAGCTATATAAATACACTTGTGTGATGTTTAATGAGAATTCGTGTTGGTGAGCTTGTTTGAATGCCTGTGAAATCTGCTCCCACACGCTCCCCTAAAGCCCTCTTCTGCCATCTACAGGCACATCCTCCTCTCCCTTCCTCTCCCTCCCTCTTTCTCTCCATCACAAACCCCGGCTTTAATCATTTTGGCATCGTCTAAATATTCGCGGCACGACTTGGGAGTGTGCATGCTGTACAAACCGTCTGTCTGCGTGTACTTTACTGCATGTGTGCGTCGAATCCTCTTGTGTGTGGATTTTGTGGGCCCTACGTTGGCCGTACGTCTGAGGGCTGCTTTCAGAAATCAATAAGCCATGTGTGAGGTTGGTGTCCTGAGAGGGAGAGAAAGAGACGGGAGGAAAAAGGGAGACCAAGTGAGGGGAGTGGGAGCAAAAGAGGAGACAACGGAGGGAGGGGAGTGAGGTAAAAGATATAGGAGGGTGTGAAGAGGAGAATATAGGATCAGAGAAGAAAAGGAGGAGAAAGAAGGCAAAGCAAAATGAGCATGTGTGGAAAGTAGGAAATGAGATAAGAAGATGTAAGGGGAAAAGAGGAGGAGAAAAATGTAGGTAGGCAGGAAAATGGGTGGTTGGGTGATGTTAAACATTAAGGCTAGAGAGTTCTAGGTGGCAAGTGAAGGGAGGCGTTGGAGGACAGATGAGGGGGATGGGACGAGTGTCTGCTCCTCAAAAAAATGGAAACACACTGTATGTGTGAGAGGGGAGAGTCAGGGGAGAGAGAAAATGAGAAGGAATGAGACGGCCGAGCTGGAGGGACTTGCATGAGTAATCCACTTTTCTGAATGGTTCTTTGCAGGCTCCCCAAAAAGTGAGCAGGCAGATATAATGTATTCCAGCATGTCCTAGAAACCTCAGAAACTAAAGTTCACGTTGCATACTTTACTTCTCCTACCTTATATTAATCTTCATCCAGTGCAGCGAGCAAGTAAATGCATCAGTTCAAAGTTATGTTGCTGGCAGAAATGAACATGTCATCTTTTCCCTGGTTCCCTGCAGAGCAGCACCACTGGATCAAACAAGGTTACATACAACTTTGTTACATTTCCAGAAGCCTATTTATTTGTGTCCATTACTGGTTGCTGCAATCTCTTTGTTCTTTATTACTGGTGATGACACACCCCGTCTAGTTCGATCTAGAATCCAACAGTTGACAAGTGGCTAAATAAATCTGTAATTTCTTCTCTCTAACAATACTTGTTCAAGTAATTATGGATGGCACAATGGAAGACGACAAATCCTCTAACAAACCCTTTGGACAGATTGTGTTTTGTATTGTGTTTGTCATGTCTGCGAGCTCCTTTGAAACAGGAGCATACAGAGCAGCCTTCAAAGCATGCCGAAATACATCAGTAACAAACAACAGAGAGAAGCAGCGTCCTGTTTTCATGCAGTGGCAGTATCTGTGCATTTCCAGTCGGGAAACAGCTGATTTAATGGCAGCATGAGACTAGGGGTAATGTTTGTTGAGATGTGAGTCTTCAAATGTCATTTAAGAATTCTGGTCTACTTTGTCAAAATTGTAGCTTACTTTAACACCTGGAGGGTCTGGAAGAGTTTTTCTGAAATGAGGCTTTTCTCTCCTTGGCCAGGTTCATTCGGACATATGTGAGCACAGAAATCCCACTCTGATAGGGAGCAAACCAAGATTGCTTTGAAGAATTGGTCTCGTCTTGCCACTAGCTGAACCTGGGACTGGTTTGTTTGCAGTGAGAACACAATCAACCCAGCAAACAGAGCATATGGTAAAACTGGTTGATTCATCGCAATCCAGAAGCAGCCATATGAGCAGCAGTAATTAGCAGAAGTAGTTCAATCAGGAGAGACTCAAATACGAGTGAACAATGATTTGATTTTTAAATTCTGATGAAAGAGAAATGCTCAATGTGTTAGCGATTAGACTCCATCGAGATGACATCAAGTACTGAAAAGGGTAGCGAGGCAGATGGCAGGAATAGGATACCCCTCTGTGGAGTCAAGATACTGGTGGTGGTGTTGGTGAAGGATGCAGGATCAGAGGAGGAGTAGACTTCTGAGAAGCTGGACTGGGACACTGACGAGGTGAGACCTGTTTGAATCTAGACTAGATGCTGATGAACTGGAATGGAGGTAGCAGGGGTGGAGGAGGGTTGCAGCATCCATACTTGCTGACTGTATAAGAGGATGGCAGTTTTAAATATGACAAGTGCGTGATGATTGGTCAAACAAAGTAATGGCAAAATCTTAGCTCAGTATTCAAGAGAGTGAATGCCCATAATCAGCTGATCACCAGAAGTGAAAAAGAATGGAAGAAGGAGGGAGATATATGAATGAATTGTGACTAATCAATGAGTAAGAAACAGTCTTCTTTTTTGAACTTCCACTGAGCTACATTAGTAATAGTTTTAGTTGCAGTAGTAGCAATAGTAGTCATATAGATCATGCAATACAGCAGCATGATTATTTTTATAACAGTTGCTTATCAGCATTCAGTGTTACTTTCTCAATTCAACATCAAAATCTCTCTAGAGCTGGTTTAGTTCCAAGAACTGAGTTTCAAGAATAGAGTCAGCTTGTCCAACCAGCTAAATTTGTCCTTCTCGTGACTACAACCTCACTTTTGCTCACCTGGTCTCATACGCTTACATATTGCTGTTGGAGTCTCAATCCCAATAGACCCTACTGCCTCTACCACAAAGCCCATTCTCTATGTTTTGCATGTTCACATCTAGGGGTAGGGGGGACCCTATTCTTGCTGGAATGGAGTGGTAGGGTAAAGTGCTAGGGGTTAAAACAGAGATTTGCCAGAGTCTCAGTCTTAGGATATCTCTGGGAATGCCTTTGGAAATTATGACAACACTCTAGTATTATGGTTAATATTATGATTCCAAACAAGCATTATCAAAAATATTACTTATAGTGGAAATGACTATGTGGCATCAATGACATATCAGGGGCTGGAAAATTTCTCCCATTTTGCAGAGGTAAATTTCATCTCTGCCCTTTGTCAGTCTATCAAGGGAAAATTAGTAGTGACTGTGGTAACTGATTACACTTTATGTTCATTTTTTCATTTGTTATCAAAGTTAACTCATCAGATACTGTATGTCTTTAGTATAAAACTAAACAAAAACACATTGCATTTGTCAGCAATGCAATGGGAAAAAGAGGCAGAGATGCAATGATTCATGAACAGCCTTGAACTGCCTTGTTCTTTTGTCTAAAATGTTTTTGTGAAAACACAGAAAAAAAATGTAAAAATATTTCAATTTAGTGTCTGATTTGGAGCTCTTATCTCACCTTGTGCAGTGGACTTGTTAAACATGAAATACAGGCTTGAGTATGTTTTGAACAAAGTAGTATAACTTTTACCAGAGTTTTGAAAGCTGGTAAACCGGTCTAATTGGCTCTAAATGAAAGTGGATTAAAATTATGTCATCACGGAGCAGTATGTGATATAATAATTATTCTACTGGGGATACTGGGTGTACTTCTGGGTTACTATTTAAGAAAGGCAATTAAAGTATTGCACTAGAAGGTCTGAGAAGAAGCATTAGCAGTTATTTAAAGGTAAAATATGCAACATTTTTCGATGGGACTGTATCAAAGCTCTTGTTTATGCATTATAAAATATGGGCTCTAAATGACTTCCTATAAAAAACAGTTGAACACCCTCTGGATTTGTTGATATCAGCTCTGTGTTTCCACAGATGGACCAGCTTCTTTCAGCTTGTTCATATTCCAGTAAACCCGTCCCTCTAGAACCATTAGCCTTACCTCATGCACTCAAGAATGCATTAATAGTGCTGTCATTAGAGTACACTCAGAGAAAACCAATGGACTCTCCAAACTGAAGAAAAGACTTTCTTAGATAAACAAATCACACCTAAATCAATGTAAAAAAAGGAACAGTGACTTGCCAGATTACTTGCAAATAAAGTTCATGGTATAAATGGTACTCCAATGTAATTAAAATCCTTTATTGAACAGGGAAATTTATGGGATTCGACTCGAACGAGTCAACTATCATAACAACTAAATAAACTTTGCGAAACATATCATTTTTTATTGCAGATGTTGTACCATACTGTTGTTGTGAGGAAGTAGCTAAGCCGGAAGGCAAAACCCTCAGTTTAACAGTCGATCTTTGCCCCAACCCTCACTTTTGGTCATGAGCATTGGATAATGACCTAAAGAATGAGATTGTGGGTTCAAATGGTAGAATTGATTTTCCTTGGTTGCAGCTTGGACATCTGGAGAGATCTCGAAGGAGAACCGCTGCTCCGTCGCCTCGAAAGGAGCCAGTTGAGGTGGTTTGGGCATCTTATCAGGATGCCTCCTGGTCGCCTCCCCGTGGAGGTCTTTTGGGCACATCCGCCTGGAAGGAGACCCTGGGGGAGACCCAGGACTCACTGAAGGGATTATATATCTTATCTGGCCTGGGAACACCCCAGAATCCCCTTGGAAGGGCTGGGAAATGTTGCTGGGGAGAAGGATGTCTGGGTTGACTTGCTGAGCTTGCTGTCACTGCAACCCGGCCGTAGATAAGCAGGAGAAAATGGATCTTTTTTAGCACCTTGTGGTTGCTCTCTCTAAGAAACTCACAGAAACTCATAGACTCTCAGATGGGAAGTCTGGGGCACAAGGAGGACATTTGATTTTTGTCTGAAAATCTGCTCTGAAAGTCGTAGTAATCTTACAAAGAATAAAAAATATGGAATACGCTACTGTTTCTGAACATTATCTGGTGACTTACGTTTTAAGAGGTACAGGCCATGATAACCCAATCCAAAACTGGCCTTTGAATCATTAAGCAGGATAATTTTGCATAACTACAAGTTTTTGACCACTTTCATGACCACCATCTCTACACTTTTGCATAGTTTTTAAGACAAGCCAATATTAGATGTGACTACAGCATCACAACTTCCTTTTCTGCACATTACTGCTTATCAAACCTCCCTTTTGTGCCGTCCTCTGCTGGTCGGTTGAGCTGATGGCTGATGCTAGCTTGACTCTGGTCTTGATCTGATGCTTTCTGTTTTACAAGCCTGGAGGGGATCACTTCACCTCCATCACATAGGTCTTCTTCACATGTTCAGCCCCTTGGGCTTTCAGTAGCATGTCTGGTCTAGAAAAATGCGCTTCCATGACTTACCTATTGATTGATAGGATGATCTTTTCTCCACACCACTCTATCACAGAAGCAACCACATATTAAGCACTTCTGCTTTATGGTGTAACATTAACATGCTAAATCAGCAGTGTTGTTCAGCCCAGCCAGATTTAATTTGAAGCAAAGTGTTTTTTGGGAAAAAGAGTTTATTTCGTGAAACAATTACATGATATTTTCATTAATTAAAAAAAATAGAAGAAGAATTGAAGGAAAATACCAGCACAGATCTCACTCTTTTGTCATGACACCATGAAAAAAAGAATGGTTGGATGAGCTTAAAATATTACTTAATATAAATTACTTAATTTGAAATAAATATTACTCTCTTGATTGAGGGTTATGGTCAAATAATTTGACTACAATTACAAAAAATACTCAAAGTGATTTAGTATTGTTCACTTAGAAGATATTTTATCACCTCAGAAAAATAAAGCTGAAATGGCTGTTTTGGCTTTTTCTGCTAACATGTTTTTCTTTTCTTTTCTTTTTTTTTTTAAGTCTTTCACTGTTTAGTATAGTGAAAGACTGAAAGGTGTGTTTGAATAAGAAGTACATCTTCCTTGTAATGTTTTAGTTGATCCCCACTAGTGGGGCTGCTCTCACTGACTCAACTTCACCACTCATGGTGCAAAACTGTTTTATGCCCAAGGGCATTCTGGGAAAACTCTGCAGATTAAGCACACACCCAGGCAACCCTTATGTGCTTTCCCTGAGCTCATAGGAACAACTTGCAATTTCAAGTTGAAACACCCCACAAAAGTACACAGCTGCCACTAAAGCAAAAAACTGAATTAGATTCATGCAAAATATCACATTACATTAAGTAACACTCAACCACACTTTTTAAAGTGAATTGCTAAGGTTGGCAGGTCAAATTAAGCCAAATGGTAATAATTTACTAATGTAATATTGTATAATATGTAATATAATGTTTAATAAAAATGGAACTATTTATCTACATGTAAATGCAGCCCACTGACATTGCTTTTGTCATAATTTATTGTTGTAACAGACACCTCTGTCAATCATAGCCTATGCATGTAGCCTGACATGCACCTCCTCAAAAATTTAACTATGCATCAAAACAACGCATACCTCAGGCCCTGTGATTGGTCTGCTGGGTAGCATCAGGTGATTACCAGTCTCTGATGTCTCCAGGCACTCTAGTGTAAAATGAATGTCTGCAGCCGACAAACCAACAGTCAGATCTACTTTCTGACACCCAAAAACACCAGGAGTTCATTGTCTCATCCTCATCTCTCAGCAGCCAGCTAGCATGAACAATTCTCTCATCCTCTGCCTCAACTGATTCAGCAGCCATTCATTTAATTCCTTCTGATGTCATCTCTTTTTTCTTTGATGCAAATCACTGCTCGGTATTTATCAGCTCCAGCATAATATGCTCAGTTTCAGTTGCCATGGTTTCCTGTATACATGCAAGCAATCGATATCTTGCATGGAAAATACACTGATCACTCATGTCTCTGCTGAGAGCAATGTGGACTAACACACAAGTAGGTAGTGCTGAACAGAGTGAAGGCCACTATGGTGTAGCTACAGCAACACAGAAGTATAAACCAGGCTTAAGCTGAACACCTGTTCAACATGAGTCGTATTACATCATGGATGGTGATTTACACGGCATCCATTTTTTCAGGTTTAGTTTCTTTTTCCTTGTATTCCTATTTATACCCTCCCTACAGAAAATGAAGCCAAAAGGCAGGAAAGAGACACTCAGGTAGTTGCCCTCACAGGTTTCACAGACTGTTAAAACGCTTCTGTCTGCAGCGACAGGACCTGAACATCCAGCATATTTGTCACTGAGGGGACTCCCCACAGATACAGAGGCTGTGCTAGAGAACAGCAGGAAGGCAACATCCTCACGACGGGGTGGCGACAAGACCCTGTCAGATGCAGGATTGCCACTATTTGACTTGAGCCCTTGTGGGACAGGCAGAAAGCGGTCACGTCTGAGGCGGCTTGGCAGCGCCTGCTACTAAACTAGGAGTCTCATTTTGTTAGAAGTCTTGTGGAGAAAATTTTTCAGGCAATGCAAAAAAGGAATATTTGTTTCCCTTTTTTTGTTCAATGGAACATGGTCTCTCACAGGGAAAGCAGAAATAAGCTAATTGACTAACAAGATATCCAATCAGGAGGCGTGGTGCTGGAGGGAGAGACGACTGCTGCTTTCGACACAATCGAGTGATTCCACAAACACACACAAACATAAAAGGCATTTATGACCACACATTGACAACAGACAGAATATTTGTTCATCACCAGCTGTCTGTCTGCGAGCAGCGCTGCTCACAGGGTGTGTACAGAGATAGACAGATTGTAGATCAGAGTGTGTCTGTCTGTCTGTGTGAAAGGGGGCCGTGTTCAACAAGCAGCAGCATCATTGACTTACAACAAGGCGCCAGTGGCAATTGCATGCTGACACACCCACCCCAAACACACACTCTCACACTCTCCAGGTTTTGACTCTGATTAGTTTCACACATGGCAGAGAACATCAGGAGTGTTACCCCCGGTTATCGAGAAGATAGATACAGATGCCACCTGATTGAAAAGAGAGAAAGGGGAGGAATGGCATTACTGTTAGTAGACAGCCAGTGGAGATGTGAGGTTTCTGCTCTGTTTTCTGCTCATGTTAGGTTCAAGGCTACCATAGTACTTTATGTGCTGAGTAAGTCCCCGGCAGCTGCATTGATAAAAATATGGCCCCATTTCTCTTCATTCCTGAAAAGTTTCCTTCACCGCAGACGGATCTCTCAGACGTGATGCAGGGAAACTTATGTCAAAACAAGAAACTTGTAGAAAGAAATAAAAGGCAGTGCAGCTGATGTCTGCTGCAGATACAGATGTCTTCTGACATTTATGCTCAATAATTCACAGCCTAGTTTGGTCAGAACAGAAGCATTTTTCACTACATGACAGACATGGTAATTTAATAATAGAAAAAGTCAGCTGGTAAAATTAGACATAATTCATGCACCAGTGGGAATTTCCTACTGTTCTTTACCTCCAGTGGTGCTGTGTCAGTGACATTCATCTTCCTTTAGTTTCTTCTGTTGGTCATAGAAGTCTGTTTGGCCTGAGGTGACACAAAAAATGCGAATTTTGTAGCATTTAGCAGAGCAAGTCTGAGAGCAATCCTGGTGGTGTTATTGCACATAGAAGCGAGATATTGATGTGGCGCCTGGCTTTTAAGGGAGTGAAGCGGACGTGGCCCTCAGCAACCAGTTCCCATTACTTTCACAGAGTGGTGATTTGGATGCAATCTATTGCACTCCGTTGCAGCATGTATGCGTGTGTGGTCAGAGGTGTTCGGTGTGTAATCTCTAATAAAGCAGTGATGGACTGTGCCGTGCAGCCATTTTGAGGGAGATGGACTGAATCTAAGTATTGTACTGCCCGCTCTGAAAATCTCTCTCCCTTTCCCTACCTCTTTCTCTGTTCTTTCCTCAGTCTCAAATCGCCTGCAGGAAAGGAGGAATCTTCTAAAACGGTTATTTATCTACATCTAATTCCCTATTTTCACTACCTCTATTCCTCCCTCCACTATCAGAGCAAGACACAAACACACCCTCAATTATACAAAGTCACACACACTCAAGAGGCAGGGCTTTTTTTTCATGTTGTAAATCCAGCTCCAACTGGGAAGCTGTCAACGGCAGCACCTGATTAATAAGGAGCTCTTGTGAGTGCGTGTGTGTATGCAGATCATGTGTGGCTCCGTGTGTTTGGGATGAGGCGGGTTATACTGATGGCTTTCAGTTTAATGAAGTGAACAATGAGGTCACACTTAGAAAATCATCAGAGAGGAGAGAGATTGGAGGGGACGGACACGTACCAGCAAGGCCATCCGTTATACCAAAAGGGAAAAAAAAGATTTGTCATGACTGTATATCTGCTGTCTTAGAGTTAAAACTTAAGTTTCTTAGCAGTAAACAGAAGTTTGCAATTATCTTTAAATTCATCTAATCAAAGAAAAATCCTCAATGGATTTCTTTGGATCCGAAGAAATACAAAGCAAACATTGTTAGCCATTTGAAATTATGTTTGCAGCCACTGATAAGTTATACATCAAAAAACAACTCTCATATTTCTTATGTTCTCTATCATCAGTAGCCATAAATAAATAAAAACTCTTTAATAATCCCTTTCATTACACTGTTAATGTAAAATATCAGAGCAGCTTTATGTCAGTAACTAGTTACTACACTATAGGAGTGGGGCAGAAAAATCAATATGGCTATTATCCTGTGGTAAAAGCTTGATTCTAGACACTAGATTGGTTAGTTACACATAGCAATGGTCTGCAGAGACTCATATGTGACCCTTCCCCATTTCACTAAAAGCACAGGGGTGCATGGCATAGGATTGCATCGTATCATATCAAATCACATTGCATTGTATATTGTATTGTATGGTGCAAGGCATCAAGTTGCATTACACTTTCACATGGTAGGATATAGAATCTTATTGTATTGTTCTTGTATTGTACTGTATCATATCATGTATCGTATAACATATCACACTGGATCGTTTATCGCATTGTCGTATGGTATTGTATGGTATTGTATGGTATTGTATGGTATCGCACAGTATTGTACCTTAAGACAGTAGTTCTCAAACTGGGGTCACAGATTGAGGGTCCACATATAACTTAAATTATTAAAGTAATGCCAAAATCAAATAAATACATATAGGGACCACAGCACCATAAAACAACCATACTAAACCAATGACTCCCATGTAAGCAGTGGTGGACAAAGTATTCATATCCAGTACTTGAGTCAAAGTATTGATACTCGTTGTCAAATCTTACTCAAGTACAAGTAAAAGTTGCTCGGTAAAATTTTGCTCAAGTTAAAGTACTTAAGTACTTACTTTTAAAAATACTTGAGCATTCAAAAGTACATGCATTTAAAAATACTTAAGTATTCAGAAGTACAAAGTACATTTTCTAATATCATTACATTGCTGTATTGTTTTCTTAGTGCTTTTACAGACCCTTGTAACTCTCTGAAACCACTAACGATGTACTGACTTACATGTAGAATCACTCTGCCACAAAAAGTCTGTAAAAACACCTGTAAAAACTTCACCATAAAAATGCAATCAAAAACAATAAGGACAAATATTATCATTTCATTTTTGATGATATGAATCATTCTTTATTTCTGAAATCTCAAACATCGAGCTGAGACATGGCCTTGGATGGGTTGGTTTTTCAGCTTGAGTTTCTCCTGCCATCTTCATTGCAGAGTTTTGTTTGAATGAAGGCCGGAGAGCTTTGCTACACAGAGCAAGGATGACATAGCCTATTTCCAAAATCCATCCCAGGTGTAAGCGGTGACAGTGATTGGTTCCCTTCTGTGAGGAGCACAGCGTGTGGCCAATTGCATTTTAGAAAAGAAAAACACCAACATCTGACTACAAAGCTATGCTGAACCTAAAAGGAATGAGTAACGACAAGCTTCCTAGAAATGTAGTGGAAAGTACAATATTTGTCTTTGACATGTAGTGGAGTGAAAGTCATAAATTTCAAAAAAAAAAAAAAAAAAACAAATACTCAAGTGAAGAACAAATACTGAAAAAAGGTACTTAAGTACAGTAATCAAGTAAATGTACTCCGTTACTGTCCACCACTGCACCACTCCAACCTCTGATCCACTTTTGCTGCTTTGCAAAATGTAAAACATGAATGAGTCACAGCATTGTGGTTTGCTGTTATTCGTATTGAGTGCATTGTATCACATTGTATCATATCATATCATATTATATTGCATGGCAAGGTATTTGGTATGGTTTAGTATGGTATTGTTTGGCATGGCATGGCATCATATCATATTACATTGTAAGGTATGGCATGTCATAATATTGTATCATGTTGTATGGCATAGTGTGCTATGTAATGGTATTCTATGGTATGGCATAACATGGCATGTCATTGTATCAAATCGTATTGTATGGCATGGCATGGTATATTATGGTATTGTATGACATGTCATAGCATTGCATGGTGCATGGGGTAGTATTTCATGTTAGGGTATCATAAGCCATGGCTTAGTACCATATTGTATGGCATGGCATGGTGGGTTATTTCTTTTTAATGGTTTGAAATAGCATGCCATTGTAATGCACCATATCAAATCTTACTGTATTGTTTGGTATCGTATCATATGAGAGTGTATCACATCGTATCATATTTTACCATATCATATAGTGTCGTATCGTAACCCATATTAGGATACCCTACAATTCTCACTTCTGCCTTTAGTACAATAATGACCATGCTGTTTGGGCACCGGTGGCCATGCAGTCTGTTAGCCACCTGAACAGAGCTTGTGGCTCCTTTTCTGTATGTCAGTGACCTCTGATTGTATCCACTTTCCTGTCTCTTCAATTTAGGTATAAAATCTCCCAAATATTTATTTGAAATAAATAAAAACAGAAATGATGAACAAGGCTTTCAGAGGTCAAATGCTGTTACTCTTCATCAATAGTATGTTCACATAAAGTTAAGTTGACTTGGAGACTCACATCTCAATTCATTTTTACAAGCCTGCCTTGGACTGAGAACACTCATTATGCATACATGAAGGCTCATCAGCTGTAGGTTTCTCCTTGCTTTAGCGTCCTTGAATGCACCATAATCAGACACACTGTACTGTAGGAACCATATCACTGTCCTTTTTTTCTTTTCCTTGAACTTCTAGCTCCAATCATCCAACAATGGCTTCAACCCCACGTTCAGATGACCAGCATTGTATAGATCAACAGGCGCAGGACAAAAAGTAACCTAGCAACAGACGTGGTGCAGGGTTAGAGTGGGCATGCTGCCGCTGGAAAATGGGAAAGCACTTTATCTACAGCTCTGGTGTGTCACAAGGGGTTTGCTGAACAGATTCAATATGTCTCTCTGAGCGATGCTTCTTAAGCTTTTCTGTAACACCTAATAATGAGATTTCTCAAAAAGGACTTGCATTTAACATGGACATTTTTCCATAAAATGAGTGTTAACACAGAATGCTTATCAGACTAGGCAGGTTCAGTCAGGGCAGAGATGGGGTAGTCTGTTTTTTGCTGTCAGTAATGGGGTTAGAAAGGGTAGAATTTTATCTCAAACCCATGTTTTACTCTCAAAGACTGATTAAATGCATGTTAAACTGTCATCATTTTATGCATTTCATTGTATATTTCTTGTAAAGGTTGTTTTTTTAATGTTACCAACATAGTCCTTTCTGCAGCACAAAACTCATCAAAAAGATGATTAAATTGTTCTTACATGCAAAAAGGGTGACTGTCTCTGACATTATTTTAAAAACACACACACACAAAGGAAGGCCCATCTCCAGTGACAAAAATACAGCATATTCTCAGGGGAGTACACTCAGATCCGTGTTTCGTCCTGTCTGTGCTCGACTGATGTTAAGATCTCTCTGGGATTAGCCCCCTGCTTAGCTGTGATGTAGGTACAAAAAAGAGCTGTATGCAGGGACTTAAAGCTGCTTACAACGATGCCATGAGGATGTTAGAGTGTTTGCACAGATCTTACATTGCAACTCTTATGATTGTCAGCATTAATGAACCCATATGTCAGATGGTGATAAGGAAATTTGTAAGTAACAGCCTGGTGAATCCTACTGAAAGCTGCTCATGTTGAGATGTGGAATTTTTGTACTATGGAAAAGGTTTAGGGATGCCGATTAGTCTTCAATTGCTTCATTTTGTTAAAGTGGGCTTTTATGTAAAATTCATGTTTGTCACTGAAACTTTTACAAGTATGCATTACTTTTTATTTGTCCGACAACGAACCAAAGAAGTCATATTTTTCACATTCCCTTCACGGAATATAAAAATATTCCATTTTGTCTTTGAATGAACTTTAGGAATCAAGTGTCACTATATTTAACCCATATAATATATAAGACAAGTTGAATGTAATTACTTAAAAGATTCTAATTTGGTTTACATATAACATCATGTATAGCAGTGCAGTCAGTCTTCGTGCTTCCACAGCATGTATGCCAGGAGCAAGGCTGCTCATAAAGGGAGATAAAGGGGAGAGCTTTCTGGGGCCCAGCCAAACTGTTGGGGCCTATGAATGTCAGCAAAATCGTGGGCCATTGAAAAGTTAAGCTATGGTATCTATTTTTACTTGAATAATAACTACTCTTATCAAAGCAACAGACTGAATTTTTAGATAGTAATGATGTGGTATGATACCGTTTTTCAAAATGTAAAGAAAACAAAAGTACCATTTTTTTGGCAGTGTTGGGCGGGCACACTGAATTGAACCATCTGGAAAGTAATGTCAAATTTCATAGCTAAGACATGATGTGCACCAACATCAGGATGCCAGAGAATAAAGGCGAAGGAACTGGGGAAAAAAAAGAAAAGGAAATATTATTAAAAAAAAGGCAACAAGTGGTGGAAAAGGGCTAATAAGTGGTGGGAAAATAGGTCAAAAAGTGGGAAAAACTGGTTAAAATGGGAAAAAATGGTTACAGTGACAAAAACTGGTTAAAAGTGGCAAAAAGAGGTATAAAAGGCAGAAAAAAGGTGACATGAAGGGGTTCAAAAGTATCAAAAAAGGGTTAAAAGTAGCAAAAAACAAGAAGAAAAAAGTGGTGAAAATAGGTTAATGGGCAATTCAAGTTAGAGCAGCAGCATTAAAATGCAAAGAGCAGATGTTAAACAAAAAATAGACTCCCAATTGAAAATTCAAACTATGCAAAAAGAAAAGAGTTCAAACAATTTATACAGTATAAGTATGCCTATATACAAAATAAATAATATAAATGGACAATTTTAGATTTAGGTATCAGATATTGGCAGTAATGGCATTTAAATTTCTTATCCACGCTGTACAATTACAGTAAAAAATTGAAATCCAAGAATGGTTTCAGTTAAAGAGGAGAGAAAGCAGTGACTCTTTAGTAATCATCAGAGTAACTGTAATTGTTGAATGGTCATCAGAGAACAAATGGTTAGCTTCTTTTGTTTGCATTTTTGTTTCTTTATTGATGATTGATTGATCTTCTATGCTTTGTCTTTCCTATGGACAAAAGGAAGAATTATTATTACTGCAGTAGGAACCAATGAGGACCCCATGTTTATAAATTATTCATTCATATAAGATATTGTCAAATCATTCTGCACCCTCCGAAACTATTATGTTCAAGTTTAGCCTTTTATTTTAGCATCATGTAAATCATTTTCCATACAGTTTCTATGTACAGCACATATAAAGGATCAAAATTCAATTTCTCTCTTATCTGTGGTGAAATATAAATAAAGATAGAATTTAAACAAAAACACCAAACATCAATATAAACAATATAAAAACAGTTCATTGAAGCACTATAATATCACATTTGCACTGACTGTAGCTTCTGGAAACTCAACAATTTAAAAGCTGTATTTGAGGTACAACATGTCCTTGATAAACATCAGGAAAAAGGAGAAATCCTGTGTTCCCGAGCCCTTATATGACGCATGCCATTGTGCATATTTCACACTGGCTGTACTGTTCAGAGTGAATTATCAAGTGAAGGACGGTACACACTGAATTGCTCTCAACTAAGGTCTCCTGTATCTGTGTCAGGGGCTTATGAGAATTATCTGGAGAGGGAAACACAGTAGATGAAGTGTCTGGGTGGTGAAGTGGTCCAGTCTGTGATTGACAGAAAAGGGCCAGCCCTGTGAAAGAAGAGCAAAGTCAGGGAGCGACAGAGAGAGGCAGGTGCTCAGTGTTCAGTGCCGCTGTTGGACAGCGATGTTGACCGGCTAATGCTAGAGTACACGTAATTGATCTAATTATCTCACAACAACACACTTCTCACACAGCCAGGATAAAACCAATGACATTTGTAAATGCTATCATAATCACATTTAATCAAAGCTTTTCCATTCATTTGTAAATGAACGTAATGTGTGTGGGAGTGAGTCAGAGTGAATGTGTTGACATGAGACAGAAAAAAGAAAATGGAAAAGTCATGAAAGTTGAATATTTTACACTCAAAGGTTTTAGAAAAGAGAAGAAACTTCCAAGGACACTCCTGGGAGGCAAGTTAAGAAGCCTTTAGGCACTGTGCCTTAGCATTCAGAAATACTTCAAATATTCTTTAGGTTGGGATTTTGCATCCTTTATGCAATCAACCAGTCAAACACCACACAAGAGCCTTCACCCCAGTGTCAGGATGTGAAGGAAAAGAGGAATAATGTAATGAAAGGATGTAAGAGGGGAACATAAGGGAACTGAAGCTGTTTTTCTTCTTTGCTTTTATTTATGGTGTGCAACATTGACATTAGGGAATGTGGGAGGCTTGTGGACACTGGCTGTATTATGATGGTACATAAGCAGGTTGACCTGGGTGTTTGAGGCACCATCCAATTACTGAAAGGTCATGGCTATGATCCAAGAAAAATGCTGAGAGTCCATCAACACATGTATTTCAAACCATAAAGGCCTTGAGAGAGACCCTGGATTACATCATGTCTACTTAAGTTCAAGTCTATGAATGTGAAACCCAGTGGTATTAATCAAGCTTGAAAACAATCAAAAGGTAAACTCTCTATTGCAAGAGCATCAGGGAGAGAAAGGAGGAATTTAAAAGTGTGAAATAAAGTCAAACGCTGAAATATTTCAGCTTTCTTCAAAACTCAGAACAATCCAATATCAAAAAACATACAAAAAGTCTGAGCCTTGTGGTAGTTCATAACATAATCAGCTTTAAAAAGAGAAGCTGTTAATGTTAAATGCAAACTTTTACATTCCTTAAAATAACCAAATGGTCAAGAAAAAGGTGTTTGATGTCTCACTTTGAGAGCTACACACTCTGCTAATGTTAAGTACATTTGCAGTATAGGCAGCAGAGCCATAATGCACCACTCAGCAGGGGCCCTTTGCAGCCTTGTGAAAATTAAGATAGCTTCTCAGTTTCAGTTAGCATCGTTTAGTGAACGCATTGAAATTACATCTCTGCAGCCCTGGGAGTAACAGAAGATTTCTCAGTGAATTAAAGAGCAAAGGATCTTGTGATTACCAAAAACTAAAGAAGACATTGACAGTAAGAATGCTGTGTTTCCATTTTGGTTTTAAACTTGGATGAATCAGAGCCATGTCTGCATGAATTTAAACTATACAAAATTTCTGCAGTCATAATTCTTCTTGGATTTCAAATGAGTGGCAACCTCCAGTGTTGAAATTTACGCCAGATGTGGAGTGCAAAGTCTGCAGTTTCCCATGAGTGTCTATTTGAAGCTGGCTCAAGAAACAGAGGTCTAAATTCCCTTTCCAAACTGCCTATTTTTATAGACTCTATGGGGGTCAATTTCTTCATAGCTCATCCATTTTGATTTTTTTTTTACAAGATACAAGTTTTTCTTAAAAAGGAGCACAGTTGATTCAACTGATGTGCCGGTGCAGTGTCACTGATTGCCATGTGACTTAAGGCCTCAGAACCTGCTCTGTCCTTGATGATGTTGGGTTGGCCAGAAGTTTGAGACAGCATTTCAAATATTGTGACTGCTCCATTCATCCACCCATCTTCTTTCACTTCTTCCATGGCAGCAGGTGATGTAAGTCGACCCAGATCCCTCTCCCCAGCAATGTTTCCCAGTTCCTCCTGTGGGATTCTGAGGTGCTTCCAGGACATTGGATATATTGTCCCTCCAGTTAGTTCTGGGTTTGCCCCAGGGTCTCCTCCAAGTTGGATGTGCCTAGAAGACCTCCACAGGGAGGCACCCAGGATGCATCTGGATCAGATGCCCAAACCACCTCAACAAGCTCCTTTTGACGCAAAGCAGCATCGGCTCTACTTTGAGATCTTTCTGGATGTCTAAGCAACTCACCCTATCTCCAAGGCTGAGCCTAGTCTAGACCGTTAAACAAAAGCTTTGCTTTCCAGCTCAGCTCTCTCTTCACTGAAACAGTACGATACAGTGCCTGCAACACTGCTGACACTGGACCAATCCACGTGTCAATCACACTCTCAATTCTACCCTCACTCGTGAACGAGAACCTGAGATAATTAAACTCTTTCAACTGGTGCAAAGACCCATTCCCCACCTAGAGAGAGCAATTCACCATTTTCTGGCAGAGGACCATGGCATTAGACTTCGAGGTGTTCATTTTCATACCAGCTGCTTCGCACTCAGCTGCAAATCACCCAAATGCCTGCTGAAAGTCCACAGCAGAGGTTACAACAGAAGCACATCATCTGCAAACAGCAGACAGGAAATTCTGAGGTCCCCAAACCAGAGACCCTTCTCCCCCAGACTGCACTTTGAGATCCTATGGTGACCGCTGTCAACTCAAATTCTCTTTAAGTGAACAAATGGATGATGGTGAAAAGACTTAGTTTATGTTTCATTGCAGTGTTTGATATGAAAAAAAAACAGAAAACACTGAGTAAGCTCCTCATTCTGAAAATAAAATAAAAGCATGACGGCCCCACTAACGCCAGAGCAATTAGGTTTTAAATAAACACTCAGGGTACAATGCATCTGTATTTACAATATTTAGATTCAACCTCACAAAAGTAGTATTTTCCTTAATTTCGGACATCTAATACATTTGCAAAAGGGACAAAAGAGAACAAGGTAAGAGTGATGTATGAGAGAAGAAAGACAACATGGATTGAATAGAGAAGCAGGCTGAAAAGAAATGATGGATAGATAAGGGCAGTCTCTTACTGAAAGGTCACATGTTCTGGCTAAAGTAAATTTTTTATCTTTTATCTTCTGAGTCAGAGCCAGACAGAGGCACAATGACCAATCACAAATTTCCTCAGGTATTATTCAATAAAACTGCTTGTATGAGACATCCGTGGAGGGAGAAGTTCATTAGTGCCCATTGAAGCTGGAGCCAGGCATCAATCTCTGTCACTCTTTGGCAGGGATGTACAAAGGATTTTTAAAGGTAAGGGGCACAAATTTACAAATTTTCTTTTTTACCACAACATAAAAAATAGCCTGGAATGACAACTTTTCTGACTCTGTCAGATGTACATTAATAAACAGTGGTGACTGTCAAGATTGTACAGGTACAGCTTAAAAAAAAAATCAGAATATCATGAAAAAGTTCAATATTTTTTGTCACTCATTTCATAAAGTGAAACCCATATATTGTATAGACTCATTACACATAGAGTGAAATATTTCAAGCCTTTATTTCTTAAAATGTTGCTGATTTTGGCTTACAGATAAATTTTAAGCCCTAGGATAGTATTGGTGGACATCACGGTATTTTTTTCCCATTTGACAATTTTCTCTACATATTTTACATTATTATGGTGAAAATCGAAGTCAATGAAGTGACCATTTGTGGTCCATTGCCCGTTTATGGTAAAAAAAAATATATCAATAAAATATATGTGTTTTAAAATAGAAAACAACACATATTGAGTCTACTGAGTATTTATTTGCATATCAAAAAGTTATTTAAATATATATTTTTTAAAATAACACAAGACATAGAGGTAAGATGTGACTAGCAGAAAACAGAATACTGTTTAAGAAATAATGGTACCACCAGTCTTATCTTATAATTCCAGAAAGGACACCTATAATAATCACAAATATTCAATAAGTTAATTTTATTAGCTCAGAATAAAACATCTGATTTATACAGCATTATAAAACTGTTTTACTGTTTTAACACCTAAGCAGATATAAGACTAGAAAACTAAAATATAACAGTGTATTAAAACTGCTAAAAGCTTATAAAGCTCACCAAAAATCCCACATATATTGCTATTTACAGTGCTTAACAAATTTATTAGACCATCAGTCATATTTGTCTCAAAGACCATCCAGCATCATGAAGTGCTTTAATGCAGACCCTTTCATTTTCACTGAGCTCTCCACCTTTTACCATTTTGAACAGAAATGAGGGATTTCAAACTGAGTTCCCCTTTATATACATAAATTTGAGCCGGCTCACTGGGCTTCTCTGAGAAGTCAGAAATTAATCAAGCATAACATTCAACCACTAAAACTCATTTTTCTCTTCAGGAATGCAAGTAAATAACTATATTTTGAATCAAGAAATCAAGAAATATTAATGTGCTTTACTATCTTTTCAGTTTTTTTGTACATCAGTAAATTTGAAAATTCATGGATAACAATAATAATTACATTTTAACACTAAAAATATCATTTGGGTTAAAGAGCTTCTACATATTAGTGTATTAACCATTGCAGAAACATAAAAAATGATTTTGGTAATTACCAGTGCTGTTAATTTAGGGCAGCTGTGGCATAAACCTTACTTTGGTTAGGGTTAGGGTGGTCTAATTAATTTGTTAAGCACTGTATATCTCAATTATATGTAGTGTTAGGAAAATTGAACACTGGATCACTCTTATTTTTTAACAAACCTGTGCCAACATCTAATACTACAGAGTACCATTAACCTTCGTTATAATAAGTTATTTGTCAAGAAAATACCTTTAGTATGGCTTACTAAATGAAATGGCCACATATTTTAACATACACAATATTTTACACCCCTAAACGGGCATATGTCCAAATATGGTTCCTACATTGTTCATGCTAACATTTTATTAATAGTTAGAAATCGTACTCGATCAAAACCTCTCATGAAATTTAACACTACTATTCACTGGCACTTAAAATGTTAAAGATGATCAACTTTTCATTGTTACTTATGATTTTAGAGTCATTTGTTTGGGACCAAAAGAGATGAGAAACTGTATTTTTCGAGTTATGGAGGAAACAGGTAACCTGACACGCCAGATGGATTTGTTTCATGCATCTATCTGGGAAAGCTTCAATAGGAAACGTTTGGGAAAGACAGAGGCTTTAAAAACAACTCGGAGTGTGACTGGATGAACGTTCTGTCTGTCACATCTCTACGGGCCAATCAGAGCAACAAAACACGTGATGTAGCCGCTATCGAGCTTCACGTGCGCGGCTACCAAGGAATGACATAAACATGGCGACTGTAGACATGTAAGTACTCGACTTGTCATTTTTGAAAAGAAAACAACTCACTGCTGTTCTTTGTTCTTCTTTTAATGAAGAAATGTCGTCAAGTTCTGATAAAACTGGCGCTTTAGCAGCATCCACGCTAATCTCTTTTGCCAAATGCACAGGCCTCTTGTTGCTGCTTGCTTACGTCACGACTCCGCTGCACCTGAAAGTACTGCCCCTCGTTGCTGATTGGTCCTGTCACTTTCTAACCGGGCCCAGATGGTTCAGATGGGAGCTTTGCAAGATGGACTCGCCAGTGAAAAACAAGGAAATGGGCGTATCCATCTGCTTTGCAAGGTTAGCAAACAGGAAGTTTTGAGACACTCTGGGTCACTCCGTCTGGTTAAATGGTGTGATGTCACTTTCTGTGTCACTGACTAATCTCCAATGATTGGCTGAGACTGTATCACAGAGAGTTGGAATGAAGGCTGTGAAGGAAGTTGACCAAAGTGACCATATATGGTTCCTGCCCATAAAGGGTTACCATTTGGGTCACAGTATGTTATTAGCAGCTTGTGGTGGGCACTGAGGCCCAAACAGTTGAGCGCTAGAGAGCCACTGATATAGGATTATCCACATTTGGCTCTTTTAAAGAAAATAATTTAAGCAAAAGATACGAACCATTTACATCCCTTCAGCGCTTCCCTTAAGAATAAGATCCTACCAAAAAAAACGGCTTGAATTTGACAACTAATTTAATTATAAACCTGCTACTTCCACCGTTCATTACTAGCTTCTTTGCTTTCTCTTTTTTCCACACACTCAACTGATTCATACACTAACACTCATATACAATTATATCTTAAGAAAACTTGATGTGTATTTTATGGTTATTGCTGCTTTATACTGTTTAAAATTTCTTTCTTCTATTTCACAGCGTGTAACTACAAATGCAGAACAAAATCCTCAGAGCTAAAACGAGCTTTCATCAGCCTAAATAAAGGAGAAAAGAGAGATTAAGAGAGAGATTGAGTTTTCTTTACTTTATTAAGGCTACAAAAGGGAAATGATCTTTGATGTGTCAAAGTTAGTCATCATCACATTCGCAGAGTCCATGTATGAGTGCATTCACGTGTGGAGAAAGCATCGAGATGGCCTGTGTCACATATTTCTTTTACATTCTGATAATCTAAATCAAACAAATATATCCGTTCTTTAGGCCAGGCTTTTGGCACTCTCTATAGGGGCTGAGAGGCAGATGCCCAAGCCCTTTATGTCTATGTCTTCCCAGGCCTGCTATTTGGAGTAACTGTGCCATCTTATCCCATGGTGTTGTTCACTTTTCGAGGAAGTATAGTACCTTTTACATTGGGTCCAATGGTACGTTAATATAACTCAAGTCAGGGACAGGGAGTCAGGGTTGTTTTATTGCCTCAAACACACTACTGGTTTGCCGTGTGCACCTGCTAGATGAAAGATGGTACTAAAATAAGCTGACATACACAAAGGCAACTTCAGTGCTGGGAGGGTTGTTTCTGGCATCAGATTTAACTCTAGCTTTAAAACTGTAGTGTCTCATGCCCATTGTTAATGGATGGCAAAGCTTTGGCTAATGAGCTCTCCTTGTTTCTGTCATGGGGCCAGGAGGCTCCATCTGACTTTCCACAGGTGTAAAATCCCACACCAGAAGTTGAAATCGAGTCCACCTGCAAATGTAGAAATCATTTTGTACTAGATTCTTGTATTGTTTCATATCATTGTTGAGTGTACCCATATGACAGCTGAAGAAGAAAGGCTTAGATATAAAACATTGTTTGTTGGATATTCTTCTTTAGCATCTAATTTTCTCAGGCTTTCAAACATCAGGACTGTGCAGCTACATGGAAAATGCCATTGAAAGTCTAATCCAATTAGCATGGTACTTTTAACTGAGAAAACAATCTAATTTGACTGAAAAAACAAAACAAACACACATTCTAAAAGGCAAACCAACTGTAAAAATGCTGACTTGTTATTCTTGTCTGGTTTACTGCTCTGATTTATCTTTAAATAAAGACTATATGCACTGATTTTGTAACACTGCATGACTCACTCTTTATGTCTCTTCTCATGATACATATCCCTCTTGTGCCCACTTTGCTGCATCTCCAAGTGTGAGCAATTGGAGAGGGTGGACTGCTCACTCTCAGAAAGAATAAGGTTGTGGATACTAGGGATTAAAATTTGTTGGTGGCCGGGCTCAGCCTGAAAGATAGGGTGAGGAACCTAGACGTCTGAAGGGAGCTCACAGTGGAACCGCTGCTCCTTTGTATCAAAAGGAGCCAGCTGAGGTGGTTTGGGCGTCTGATTAGTAGGCCCACTGGTTGCCTCCCCGTGAGACTTCCAGAGCAGAGCCAGAACTCTCTGGAGGGATTACAAACCACATCTAACCTGTGAAAGTCTCAGAATCCCCCAGTAGGAGCTGGAAAACTTTGCGAGGGTTGTCTGGGTCGACTTGCTTAGCCTGCTACCACCACAGCCCGACCCTGGATAAGTGGGAAAAGATGGATGGATGGTAGGTGGATGATCTGTTCAAGGGTCCGGTAACTTACCAGGCAGACTATAAAAAGCGGAAGTTTGAAAGTGATCTGGAAAGGTGGGTTGTATCAGTGCACTTACTCTCGCCATCGTACTACTATAGTTGGCGGCATGTCTGTCTCAGTTTGCATGCCACACTGTTTCTCCAATTGTCCTTAATCTTAGAAGACTTACTGTGTGTACTGGTTCAAAACTGGTACCATGAAAAAAAGTCCAAATATGTTTATATTTTCAATAAAATCCCCAAATGATGCACAAAGTCCTTCTTCTTTGACTTTTGCTGTGTTCCATTGACTTCGGAAGTCAGATGGCGGAGCTGGGAATGACGTCACATCTGAATTAAATACATTCCACTCCACTTCAACATGCCTCATGACCCATAAGATAAGCTCTGTCTAAAGCCCTCCTGTTAGAGTCATTCACTGAGAAATCCCAGTTTAGTTGCTGTCTTGTCAGCTGTAGTCGCCGGTGCTGTGTAAACATGTTAAAGTACGGGTTTGTCTCCACGTAGCCAGCATCACATCTCCCAGCTGATGTGTGATGCTCCACAAAAAAGTGCATGCACAAAAATCAAGTCAAAAGGTACAGCTTTAATGCTCCCTTTTATGTGTTGTTGGCCTTTCACTGTACATACACATCAGTGCGCAGAGATGCTGAGCCATTGCGCAGTTATTTGGGGGAAAAAAACATTAAGCATCTGATGATGGGATGATGCCTGTGAGGGCTGATGAAAGTGCACTGCAGTTTTTATGACATGCAAACTTTCCAGAGATCAGGAAACAATTTCACCCAAGTATGACTTTAAAGTAAAGGTTACCTAAACAAGGTTGGTAGATATTACTTTGATTGCTTAATACTAAGCCATAACCAGTGGTAAAATCAGTCGGAAACTCCCAGCTGCCTTTTGTATCCATGAATGGCATCATTATGCATGACTCTGATCTATTGTTGTGATCTGACACTGAAATGTATTATTTATTATGACGTGTGCTGCTGACCTCTTGGCCAGGTCGCCCTTGTAAAAGAGATTTCGATCTCAATGGGAATTATCTGGTTAAATAAAGGTTAAATACATAAAAAAAATATTATAAAGACCCAACGATAATGACCATACTTAGAGAGCACAAAACTCCTTTGATTTGAGGACAATGGAGTAAGTGCAAGGTCAACAAGGTCTGTTCAAGTGGGATAAAGGAATAAAAGAGGTATATCCACTTTGAGGATGGTTGTAGAGCATGATTGGTGGTGTCGGAGAGCAGTGATTGATATACCACTGGGACTATAGTTGGACCAATATTGGGTAACAGTCTTGGGTTATGCCAATGTTTAGAGGAAGGGATCCAAGGGAAGTAGAAGGTCTGTCACGGCCTCTGGATTCCTCACTTATTAAACAGCAGTGGCTGGTTTCCAGCATGTCATAGAGAGGATGAGTGCAGATTGTTAATAATTTGGCAGCTACATCGCTGTAGCACCAGCTGGCAGTTTCAGACTAGTGCCCTCCTGCTAAGGCTTCAGAGACAGACTTAACAGAGCAGTCATCTGCCTTCCAGTGCATAAGGGAGGGCAGGGACTGGCGTAAGAGAGACAAAGACAGTGACTTTGATGCTCCAGGCAGTTCTACTGCTCAGGCACTGACTTAGCAGAACATGTCTTGGCGCTACTGCAGGAGATCGAAGGTTTATGGATGGCACATTGGTGTGTTTGGTTGTAATTTGACAGGGAATAAAATCCCACGGGGCTATAAGATTCAGCGCCTGGATCTGACATCAGCTTGTGTCCATATGACAAAGGCATATACATAGGTTGAAGGAAGGGTCTTTTATTTATAACCTTCATATTTCAGTCAATGTAACACATTTAATCTCCTTATAATCAGCAGTGGCCACACTGTGCCACCTAATTGTGAGGGGCCTATTGGATATTTTTGCCGGAGAAGCAATTTGTAAGGATTTGGGAGCAAGCCCTTCAAAATACTCCAGGATTTTCAGGAGATTTACTTATCATGCAATAATTAACTTCTTCGGTGTGTTACCCCGCCCTATTGAAAGCAGGACTGTACAGCCTGTTCTCACTATTATTTGGGACATACAGGAAGCTATTATGACTTCAGAAAGAAAAGTGTGGAAGAGGAAACTTAAAGCAAAGACATGAAGTGTTAGTAATAGATTTATTTTTCTCTTGCATTTGCCTGAGGGTTAGGGAAAGTGTTTGTTTGGAAATTTGGAGTTATTTTGAAATTCTAATAGACTGACCTCCTTGAGTGTTTTTGTATCTATCCTCTGATTCAGTGATTTGACCGTATTTAGCCAAGTGTGACAGATATGGTCTTTTGCTCAGGGTTTACCTACTTCACAGGCTTAGTCTTGTATCTGGCTTTGTGTTTGATGATTCAACCCTAGGAAGAAAATTCATAGATGTAAGATAGCCAAACCAAGGTCCCTGTTGAGTCACTGGTATCTCTTGTTGACGTCATTCGGCTTCAGAAATCCCACTGTTCTGTGATTTTCAGCACAGAAAAGCTGGCCTGATTTCTAATTTAACATCCACACATTCTGTGTTTTCCTTTGAAGTGTACACTGAAGACCAACACAGGAGCAATTCAAGTTCTCTATTTGTTTTCTGTCTCTAGCCGTCTTTCCATTTTCTTCATGGCCTCCAGAAGTCATATATTTTATAGAATTGTATTCAGGTACAAGAAAATATATTGATCATAAACCAAGGCTTTAGTTTATGAGTGCAAGTAAAAGAACTTGATAGGGATTCCAGATAGGACAATGTGTCAGGTTGAACTGATGAATGAGTGATGGAAGCTGACGAAGCTCCAGCCGGCACAGTGCTGGTGCAGACAGCATCATTTGTTCAAATGAAAGTGCTTCTGTACAGACAGACAGCTGACTTAAAAAGTGTGGCTGATACACATCCAGTAGACAAAGCCCCTAAGGGGTGGAAGACTTCTGTGCAGCAGCGGTCAAAAGCAGAAACCTCAAGGCTCTTGAATATGTTAGCAGAAAATCAGTGGCAAACGTTTCTCAGTGAGCAGAGCATGGCTGAGTTGGAGACAGCTCTATATGCACCCAGAGATCAGTGGAGCCACAGGGGAGGATGTTGGGTTGGGTGCTCATTTTGACAACATACCTAGATCTGCTGAATAGGAAAGCGACACCCTTATGATGTTTATGTTAAATTTGGTTGGCAAGGAAAGGAATACAAAATAAGGATAACATCCATATGGGAAAACAATCTCATGATATTCACAAATTCTGAGTCACTGAGACCAGAATGTGTTGAGAGGTTCTTCTCTTTAGGTCATGAAATTGAACTGATTTTTAATTACAATGACTTACCACTCATTCCTGTACCTTAAGTTACACTAAACATTGGGGAAAAAAGATGAGACTCAGGGATCATAAATGCATGAGACTGTGCAGACTGATATGTGCTGAAGTGTGAATGCTCACAAACATTAGAAATACAGCATGGAAAAAAGACTTCTCTCTTTGCCTGAAATGGCCTCTTGGCATTATTAGCATGCCTCATTTAAATCAAAGGCACACAGCTGGAGGCACTGCTATCGGCAAGCTTGTGGGTCAAGCAAATTGGAATAAAAATACTGAGATCAGAACCTGAAATTCAGACTGTAAAGTTTTTGTATTTTCATGTGAGTGAAAATGTGCCATGGTGTTAAAAAGGGAAAACTCATTTGACTTTTACCCAGAATATTTATGAGGCATTAATAAATGAAGCTCCACTGGAATTTATATGTTAAAATTTCATATTGTTGGCATTGGGCCCAAACCTTCTATCTCCAAAATCACCATTATTCAGGACAAGGGATATATGCTGCATTTTACAAACAATTTAGCACTGAATGACGATATTCAATGTCTTTTCAACACTTTTTGTTGTATTAAAGTTTGGAAAACCCACTGACAGATCTAAAAGGTGACTAACAATATGAATTACATGGGGAAAAAGAGGTTTTAGCCCATCACCAGCAATATGTAAAGTAGTTAGACTCAATCATCTTATGCAGTGTTCCTACACGAACATTTAACACTATGTGCCCTCTATTTATGTATTCACTACTTGTCCCTTAGAGATCCACCATTTATGTCCCAACCAGATCCAAGGACTAATTCTGACCCCTCTTCAACCTTAAAAGCTCTTTGAACAAGTAAGATCCAGACAGTATGTTTAAACACGTCACAGGACAGTGCAGAGTCCTTTAACTAGTCTTTTCTTAATGACCTATTGACACTGACCTACAATGACACAGGCCTATGAAAGTTTTGTTGGCAGTGTTGACATCAGGGCTATTTTAGGTGGTAATATGTTTAAAATTCATTTACATCTAAACTGCAAGTAAAACTTGTCCAAGACAACTAGTCCTGGATCAAAAATATCAGTTCGGTGAGAAATCTACTTGGCAGTGTCACAGTTATAAAAGCCAATCCACATTTAGATCTCCGTGGCTTCTTTCAGTGCATTGGAAGTGATCGATCCAACAAACAAATGTTTAAACTTTTCCTCTCCCCCGAAGGAAGACTTGAAAAACTTGAATTTGTACATCATTCATTTCTGCATCACAGTGTTTTTCTGCCAATCTTAAGGCCAGTTTACAAAAGTAAATCTCAGAAGAAAAGTTCTTTTTCTGACACATACTACTAAAGTCATCCAAAATTAAGTCTCTGTACAACTTATTATTTACATTGAAACGGAGACTCAACTGAAACAGATCAACGTGTTCTTCCAGGGGGTTTAATGAAAAAAGAAATGAAACATTTGACATATCAGGCAGGCATAGCAGGAAACCCCCCTCCTCCAAGAAAGACAGAAAGACAGATAGATAGATAGATAGATAGATAGAAGGAGGGATTATGATTATGATTATTATGTTGTGCGTGGGTTCCCGACCTGGGGTCTGGGACCCCCCAGTGGGGGTGGCAAAGATCTTAGGGGGGTGCAAGGCATTGTCTGCTCTGATGCTTCCAAAATTAGATTTGCAAATATTGACTAAAACCATGATAAGGCAGTTATCATACAACATACTGTACAGGTACAGTATTTCAATGAAATTGCCTTCGATGAGTGAGCATCAGGCCGCTGCAAACTTTCTCACTCTCTTCTTCGCTAAAAAGGAGAACAAAAGGAAGGAGGAGGGAAAAAAAGCAACTCCCAAACTAGGCTCCTGTAGGTAGGGGGCGCAGTGTGGAATTTGGAAAAAACACCTCAGCACATCAGCAACATAATAAGACATCACAACAAAAAAGAACTCGAAGACTAGCTCTGTTAGCTTTAGCGAAAGCTCACATAGCTGTGAAAGCCACATAATTAATGTTACTAAATAAGCTGATACGGCTAAGTAAGCTCTAGCAATGTGAGCATTAGTGAACATAGATAAAGCTAAGCTAAGTAGATAAGGTAAATACATAGCTCATGTTGCTGTTTTATGTGCTGAGCTTTAGCTACTTTAGCTACATTAGCTATTTAGCTCTGTTATCCAAGTAGCCAAGTTAGCTTCAGCTACACATCTACATTTGCTATTTAGCTCCGTTCACTATTTAGCACCATTATGTACGCAGTCACATCAGCAATGTAGCTCTATTATTTATGTAGTTTACTCTGCTAACGGAGTTACGTAAGCTACACTTGCTGCGTTAGAATGTTTTAATGTAAGACAAGCTTTTTTCCTAAAAGCAAACTGTTTACTCTGCTTTATTCAACGTTTTGAAATGAAGTTTTGCAGGCCAGTCTACAGCCATGCAGTCTTGGTCACTTCTTTACTTACTGGGGACAATGTATGCGTTTTTATACTAATCAATGTCTTTCTATGGTATTGAGTGTATATCTGTTATAGCTTTTACTTTATCTGTAATTTTTAGTATTTGAAAAGTTTGCTCCATCAGCATTATCTCCGCAAAACAAGGTTGCTTCAAGAAGCTAATTGGACTGTAAAAAATGCAGTGTAAAAGGAAAAAGAAGTCTTGGCTGGAAGCCGTTTTACACTCACCGCTAACTGTACTGAACTGCCTGTTGAGCAATATGACGTTGTCCAGTTATAGCCATTGGCCTCTTTGGTTTATTCATATCGCGCAGCCCTGATTGATTCTGATCTGGTCATTTCTGACTTTTTCTTTTGCTTTTCTCTCTCTGACTGGCCACTTGTCTTTCAGCAGGTTGTGTTCTTTTCTTCTCTTTCCTTTTCCTGCCATCCAAATTTTTAAAAAAACTATAGGGGTAAAAAGAGTGGCAAGGGCATTCAGGTATATACTACAAATTTTCTCTTTTATTTGCAGTCCGTGTGCTGCTTACGTTGTTTCCTGTAGCTTAAGATGTATTAAACACAGGTTTTAATGAGTTTGTTCAACCTGGGCAAATACATAGTTTTGTTCAGCTGCTATCACATTTATTAGAGATGACGGCAGCCAAATTGTAATCTTTGCTCCAAGTCAGACAGGTTAAGAGTATTAGCTTGTTTCTCAGAATGTCCTTGAGCAAAGTACTTAACCCACACGGCCCCAACAAAGCCAAAGCCCTTCTAAGCAATGTCATGGATTCATATTTGTCCCCGAGCCCCTCTGAGTACTTTGGCTCTGAGTGTTTGTGGCTTGTTTTGAATAATGCAATGTAAAGACACCCATGAAGAAATCACACTCTTACAAACTCACATAGCAAATCAATCCATCGGGGTGTGCACAGGCTGTGAGAGATCCTAAAGTTGCTCATTAGCATTTTCTTTAGGCTCCAGCATTGTTCTGAATAAAACATTCCTGTTTCCTGCTGCATACAAGTGCTGTGTGTGTTTGTGTGTGGCCTGAAGGTGTGTATCTGTATATCCTTTGGGTACCAACCTATTGGAATTCTTTGCTCCAGGCTGCATGTCCTCTACTTGTTTTCGCACGCAAAAACACACACTGGCAGTGTCTGCTGAACGTGACCCAGCATATCACTGTTATGTCAAGCCAGGGGATGCCTATGTGTGTCTAAGCATTGTATTGTTACTGATGCAGGGACACCTATCACCTTACAAAGCCCACATATCTGCTGACACAATTCAAAATGGATTGTATAAATTAGACGGCTTAATCCCGAGCTTCATTTTGATGTCTGATGTGTCAAAAGTAGGGTGGTTTCAATTTCAGTTCCAACCAAAGACATTTTAACATTCTTCACATGATGTTTTACCAGCACTCTTATTTTCTCTTTAAGGTTAAGTTTCATTCCAGATGATACTGCAGCTTTAAATCTTGACTGAAGCGTTATTATTCAGCTCTCAGTCACAGTAGATGTAAAGATAAAGGTGCACAAGTTAGAAGCATGGGATGTAGAAAATTGATGACTTTCCTTTAACACAGCATGAAGACTATTTTTCTACTTTTGTAATCAGGAATTAATTAAGTAGTAATCAAGAAATATTGCCTTCTATCGCGCACACGCCAGAGGAGGTGGTTCAAGTTTCCAAATGTAACCTTTCATAAACCCGTAAGCCACTCAAAGTTCAAATTTTATTTTTTAATGATCACTGGGCCTCATTTACCACTCTCAGTGTTTCTCAAAGCTGTTCCTAACGAGGAAAATTCATGACCCTGTTCTGAAACTGCAGAATGCTTTGCACCTGTTTTCCTAAATTGATAAATTCCCCGCCCTCTTAAACACAAAAGCCTGTGGCAATTTTCCATAATAAGTAAACATCCCTCCGATGGGCATTAAACCACAGAGCCAGGCGCACCAAGAGGTTGAAAAGAAGTGAAAAGAGACGTAGATACATGCTGAAAGAGAGAGTCTAAAAATGATGGGGGCAACTCTAAATGTAAGAAAAACTGTAGAAGTGGACTCACACCAGACAGAGTAGATTAAACAAGGATGATCATGAATCTGAAGCAAATACAACTTAGACAGATGAAGACCATATTTCAAAATGCTTAATAATTCATTCAGTGTGACACAACATTTAGCAGTGAAAAATGTAGATTGTGACACATTTTCATTTAAAGGCAGATTATCACAGATGAGAATAAATGTTTTCTGTTAAAAATCATCTAAATAATAGCTGCACTGTCACATTAAAACAGATGTTGACTAAACTGTAATGATTTTTGTAAAAATGGAAACTAATAAAGGTACAATAACCAATAATAATGTACTGTAAAATACTTAATTAATTATGCTTGCGGGTCCAGTCACTGGTTAATCAGAATTCCTGGCTACCATTACACCATGAAAATAAAAGAAAACTCCAAGCAATTCAGAGCCACCAAACACTCCACATCACCATAAACACCACTCCCACTGTGAAGAGTGGTGATGGCAGCATCACGCTGTGAGGATGCTTCTCACAAGCTGGCCCTGAAGGGCTTGTAAAGGTAGAGGCTAAAATGAATGCAGAGGAAAACAGAAGAAAATCCTGGAGGACAATCTTATTCAGTCTGCAAGAGAACAACGACTTGGGAGAAGATTTATTTTCCACCTAGACAATGATCCAAATCATACAGAGCAAGCTGCACAGAAATGGATTAAAGACTACGAGGTGGATGTTCTGGAGTTGCTGAGTCAAAGCACAGACCTTAATCCATTAGAGAATTAGTGGCTGGACTGAACCATGATTGATTTATAAAATCTATAGAAGGGTAAAACATTCAAGGGGTGGGGGGTATTTTTTATAGGGACTGCCATTATAGGCATTCCTATATTTTGTATTCATGAGGGCAGAAAAATGGCTGCTGTGACTGATAAACACTTCAATACATACAATATAGTGGAGTAGGAATGCAGATAAGAAGACGCGTGTGTTTTGTGTGATATATTTGAAATCACTTTTGTGCATTTCAACATTATTCAGTAAATTTACTCAACTGATCAGTAGCTTCATTATTGTAAGCATTCATATTAAACAAAAAGCTGTTTACTTTAAAAAAGAATTCTGGTGTAATTTTTTTAAATAGGTTTACACTTTTTACATGCTTCTTCTTGTGTAGGGATGTGGTGTATTCTCACCTCTGACCACAACATAGTCAGTTAGAAAAGAGTGAATAAACACCATTAGATGTGTCTGTGCTTTGTAATAGTTTGGGGCTAGATCTATGTATTTTAAAGTGGGCAAAGGAATGGTGCCTATAGTTACATCACACTCAACCCACTGTGAGAGGCTGGTTCAGAGGCCAAATTTTTTTCCCAGTCCAGCTCTGGCGAGGCATGACTCATCATATTTTCTTGTCTATATTTTATTAATTGGTCTGGATGCAGTGTTATCCCTACATTTATTAGGGATACATAAGTTCTCTAACAAGATATGCTACACTTTGATAGCAGTGCTAAATGCTCTTTATGCACAAAGTTACCTGTTCTTGGTGGAGCATGATGAGTAGGGTGGGCCTCCCAAAGAAGACTAGCCCAGGGGCCCATGACCACATCACTGTAAACAAACAAAATGGATTATACTGTGAATGGACAATGAGCTGGGGCTGCTAATTCAAGTGACCCTAGACTACAAAGTGCATAAATCTCAAAAACATCCCAGCCAGCATGTGTATGTGGGCCTCATATGGGCTATATGCTGTCTGGATGTTTTACCCACAGATTTTTTCAAAAAAGTCTCACACGTCATGGAATCTGATCTATTACAGATCGTAAACATGTCTCTAATCTCAGATGTCTTCCCACAAACCCTGAAAACAGCTGTTATTAAGCAGCTGTCTTAAAAAAGAACAATCTAGAAAAGACCTTAATGAATAACTACAGGCTGATATCAAACCTTCCTTTTTTAAGGAAAATTATTGAAAAGGCTGTATTTCAACAGCTAAATTATTTTCTAACAGTGAACCACTACTTTAACGTCTTCCAGTCAGGTTTTAGACCACATCACAGCACTGAGACTGCTCTGGCCAGAGTGTTTAATGACATTCGCTTTAACACAGATCATGGCAGAACTTCAGTCTTTGTGTTATTGGACCTCAGTGCTGCATTCGACACAGTTGACCACAATATATTGCTTGACCGACTGGAAAATTGGGTGGGACTGTCTGGCACAGTTCTTGATTGGTTTGCATCCTACTTAAAGGGCAGGGATTATTTTGTGTCAATAGGTAACTTTAAATCTGAGCAGACCAAAATTACATGTGGAGTCCCCCAAGGCTACATCCTGGTGCCTCTTCTGTTTAAAATCTACATGATTCCACTTGCTCAGATCATAGAAAACAACAAAATAAACTACCATAACTATGCAGCTGACACACAGCTCTACATGTCCATGTCCCCAGGTGACTATAGCCCCATACAAGCATGGGGTAAATGCATGGAACAAATTACCGACTGGATGTGCCATAATTTTCTCCAGTTAAACAGAGAAAACTGAGGTAGTGGTTTTTGGACCCAATGAGGAATCCCTTAAAATCAGCATGCAGCTCCAGTTACTTCAGTTAAAAACCTCAAACCATGCCAGAAATCTGGGCGTTGTCATGTCCTGTGTTTCATGTTCAGTTTTCCTCCCTGTGTTTGAGTTTCCCTTCTAGTGTTTGGTTCTTTGTATCCTCCTGTGTTTTCAATGTTCCTGTAGTTTAGCTTCTTGTGTCCAGTTTTCAGTCCTTGTGTGCTTCTTGTGAAATGTTCCATGTTTCCTGTTTTACTTTGTAGTTGCCTTCCCTTGTGTGTGACTCCAGTTTTGCTTCCTGCTTCAGTTTCCCTCCTGGTTGATTACCTTCACTAGTTTCACCTGTGTCTGATTGTCCACACCTGTCCTCCACTGTTAATCACTCCCTGTGTATTTAAGCTCTGTGTCTCTCTGTGTCTGTGTCGGTTCATTTGTTGTCTTCCTCATGCCTGTTACTCCTTGTGTTAATCCTTGTGCTTTCCTTGTGCTTCTTTTGGATTTAGTTTGTTTCATGGACTTTGATTTTGAGTTAGATTCCTGGAGTTATTTTGAGTAAGTTTGTTTGTTTGATTATTAAATCCTTTTTGGTTTATCTGCATTTGGGTCCTTTGAGTTTTTGCCTGAACCTGTGACAAATGTCACAGCAGGACCTTGAAAAACTGGTCCATGCATTTATCTTTAGTCGAGTTGACTACTGTAACATTGTCTTTACTGGTCTGCCTAAAAAGTCCATCAGACAGCTGCAGCTGATCCAGAACACTGCAGCTTGAGTCCTCACTAAGACCGAGAGAGTGGACCATATCACTCCTGTTCTGAGGTCTCTACACTGGCTCCCTTTCACGCAGAGAATAGACTTTAAGATACTCCTGTTAGCTTATAAAGCACCGCATGGTTTAGGCCCAAAATACATCAGAGACCTTCTAGTCCAGTATGAACCATGCAGACTGCTCAGGTCGTCTGGTGCAGGTCTGCTCTGTGTCCCTAGAGTCAGAACTAAACATGGAGAATCAGCGTTCAGTTCCTATGCTCCATATATCTGGAACAAACTCCCAGAAAACATCAGGTCTGCTGAGAGTTTGAGTTCTTTTAAATCAAGGTTGAAGACTCACCTGTTCACTGATGCCTTTGATTAAAAAACTTTTAACTTTTCAAATTTTCCATTTTTGCTCGAACTCTGCACTGTAACTCTTACTTTAATATCTGTGTTTTTATCTTTATTGGGTTTTATTTGCTGTTTAAAAAAACTTTTTACTTTTCAAATTTTCCATCTTCGCCCGAACTCTGCACTGTAACGTTTGCTTTAATATGTGTGTTTTTATCTGTTTTGGATTTTATTTTCTGTTTTTATCACCTTTTCTTATTATAATGTTTACATGTAAAGTTCAAACAAATAGGCTCACACTAGGGATGTGTATATGAGTACCCTATAGTAGATTTAGTACAGTAGAGTGAAGAGCCTGAGTGCTCCAATAAGGGTTGCCAAGATCCGCCAGAGCAATAGCATGCTTGTTCTGGAAATATAATCTGATGTAATAATCTGGGGGATTGTCCCAGAAAGGTTGTATGCTATAGATATATATATATACGTGAAACTTTAGAGGTTGTCTAGCTGGGTTTTCTAAAGGGGTCTGGAACCTGCATTTCTCTTTCTTCTTCCCTGTCTATGTGTGGTTATCTCATAGAGAGTTAAGAGTCTGAGTGCTCCAATAAGGGTTGCCAAGATCCGCCAGAGCAATAGCATGCTTGTTCTGGAAATATATAAGTTAATCACCTTTTACATGCTTAGTTTGAAATTTTAATTGTTTCTTTTTCCCTTTGTCAATGTATTTTAATGTCCTGTGTGAAGCACTTTGAATTGCCTTGTTGCTGAAATGTGCTATACAAATAAACTTGCCTTGCCTTGCCTATATGTGGGCTGCAAATTATGGGTCCCAAGAGGGTTCGTCCATGGGTTCCAAGGTGGTCCCGCCTCTGTTTGCCTATGTAGACTTGAAGTAGATTTACATGGGATCCTAAGAGATGGGGCCTCATTTAAATTGTCTAAACAGGCTCCATCCAAAAAACAGGTTGATCACACTTGAAGTCCACATGGGCAATCACAGGTGGCCACCATAGAGCACACGGAAAAGCCCACTTGGGTTATGCAGCCTGCATAAAACCCAGATGGGCTTACATGGACATGCTGGCTGGGATGTTGGAACTTGAAACAAACAAAACTCACAAGTTGGCCATTGTTGTAGTCCATCGAATCATGCATGGCTATAGACTGTAACTGTAAAATGCATGTGTGTAAATCTCTATTGAAGTGGGTAAACTCTGCTTGATCTGTTCACACGACAAAGAACACTGTGGTGTTCTCAGAAGTTTGCACTCTAGAACCCATCTTCAAAATTTTCCATATTCAGGGACCAAAAATGCTGCAGTTGAGCGAAAGAACAGATAAAAAGCAACAAAAGGTGCTGATGATTTGGGGTTAAATTGTTGTCATGTAAATGGGGTCTATTAGGCCCTCATAACCTCCAAAGCAATGCTGATAACTGAAGACTTTCTTTTCCACTAAAGGTCCAACTGGATTCTTACAGTACACTCTGATACAGAATAGTGGATTTTTCAAAACACAGTGTTACTCAGTGGTATCGTCTAGTGGAATAAGTGATTCCCTCTCACCATGTTTTTTGGAGACTGAACCTCATCACAGTCTGCAATATGTTCCCCCGCCCTCTCTCCCTCACTCTCACTGTCTCTCACCCTTTCCATCCTTTAATAATTCATACAAATGCTGACGGTTGTCGGCTGTCTGCCCTCATGTGCAGAACAATGCTATAAATAGCATGCCAAAACTGCAAAAATAAGTACACAAATTTTTAATACATTATAATTTAAAAATTAAATGTCACAGGAAGTCTGAAATGTCTTATTTACACTAAGATGTAACTTCACACCCAGTTTCCTGATTTTGATGCTAAATTAATCAAGCAATGCAAACATTAGCTTTTACATGGCAAAGAAATGCACCAGTAAATGACCAGACATTAATGTGTGTATTATGTGGGTAATTTAAGGATTTAAAACATCATGCTACTTTTGACTTTATGCTTCAAACAAATGCGGTGTTTCTAACCCTGTGATGTTCTCCTAAAGCAAGACTTCAAAAATAAAACAAGATACAACAGGGTAAGCCAGGGGAAAAGGACTGTTTCTTATTCTCTATTGATGTGGTTTCATCCTGATCTCTGTCTTCTTTCATCATCCTTTATTTTCCTTTTATTCATGGATCCCCACTTAACCGATGTTCATCACCTCACTGCCTCCACCCATGTATCCACCCATCTGTTCATCCTTCAAGTGCATGCTCTTCTTTCCATCCAATTTTATCTATCAATCCATCCAGCCGCCACCTCCCAGCCCAGGATTTTATTTACTCTCCTGATGAAATGAACAGAGAGCCTGGTGACTTCTAAATTAATTCCTCTACCTTCTTAGAAAAAACAAAATGCAAATGGTCTGAATTTTTTACGTAGAGCGTTTTGTTTTTGTCTTGATTGATGGGGTTTAATTAGGGAATAACGAAGAAATCAACCCCCTATGTATTATTAACCGTGTTTCTTTGATAAAACCATCAATTTCAGTAGCATGACCTCGAGGAACCATCCAAAGAAATAGTCAAGGTAATTCCCATTACTGATCCATTATTCATTCATTCATTTATTGAAACAACAATCCCTGTGTGTTGAGCATTATGCTTCCAGCTGAAATCTGTTTCCTTTTCACACTCCAGGCTTACACTGCTTTCCACATTATTATGCAAATGTCATTTTTCTCTTATTTTACCTAAATATTAATGTAAATGACTGTCAGAATATTTTTCAAGTCATCAGCCGTTGGAGCAAAATTCAAATGTTTTTGGACAAACTTCATGATAACTATTTTTTCTTTAAATAAAAAACTCAAAATGCACTGTTCCACATTATTAAGCAGAACACAGGTTTCAAGCAATAGGAAAGAAAAAGGATCTCTCTGCTGCCAAAAAGTGTCAAATAGTGTAATGCCTTGGAGAAGGAATGAAAACATTAGATATTTCATGAAAAATAAATTGTGATCATTGTACTGGGAAGAAATTTGTGGCTGATTCAGAGCACAGACGGGTTCCTGCAGATAAAGGCATAAGGAGGAAGGTTTCTGACAGACAAATTCATCAGATTAAGAGAGCAGATGCTAACATGCCATTACAAAGCAGCAAACAGGTATTTGAAGCTGCTGGTGCCTCTGGAGTCCCACCAACCTCAAGGTGTAGGATCCTCCAGAGGCTTGTAGTCGTGTCTAAGCCTACTATTCGGCCGCCCTATCCATTGCTCACAAGCAGAAATGGTTGCAGCGGGCCCAGAAATACATGAAGACTCATTTTAAAACGGTCTGGTTTACTGATGAGTGCCGTGCAACCCTGAATGGTCCAGATGGAGGAGTAGTGGATGGTTGGTGGATGGCCACCATGTCCCAACAAGGCTGTGACATCAGCAAGGAGATGGCGGAGTCATGTTCTGGGCCGGATTCATGAAGGGAGAGCTGGTGGGACCCTTTAGGGTCCCTGAAGGTGTGAAAATGATCTCGGGAAAGTATATAGAGTTTCTGACTGACCACTTTCTTCCATGGTACAAAAAGAAGAGCAGTGCCTTCTGTAGCAAAATTTTCTTCATGCATGACAATGCGCCATCTCATGCTGCAAAGAATACCTCTGTGTCATTGGCTGCTATGGGCATGAAAGGAGAGAAACTCATGGTGTGGCCCCCATCCTCCCCTGACCTCAACCCTCTTGAGAACCTTAACAGCATCCTCAAGCTAAAGATCTATGAGGGTGGGAGTTCACATCAAAACAGCAGCTCTGGGAAGCTATTCTGACATCTTGCAAAGAAATTCAAGCAGAAACTCTCCAAAAACTCACAAGTTCAATGGATGCAAGAGTTGTGAAGGTGATATCAAAGAAGACTGAAAAAAGTAGCACATTGGTTGAACGTAAAAAAAAATGAAGTAATCAATCACACAAAACATTTTGAATTGAATCAATTAAATTCTTTATAAATAAGGTAAATGTAATTTTTTTTAAGTTCATAGAAACTATGTTTAAAGGTTTAGCGAACCTAATCATTTTAGATTGTCCTAAACTATAAATAAAGATTTTTATTAATCAACCGATATAAATATTCTACTCATTTGAACTTAGAATGTTTAAGTTCATACAACCATTTTATAAAGATTGGAGAAATTATTTTTTGTTAGGTTTTTAAAATCCCAGCCATATTAGAGTCACCATTTAACCTACTGAGCATTTTTTTGGACATTGGGGGAGGCCAGAGTACCTGGAGAGAATCCATGCATGCACTGGGGGAACATGCGAACTCTGCACAGAAAGGCCCTAACCGGGAAGTGAACCAGTAATCTTCTAGCTGTGAGACAACAGCGCTAACCCCTGCGCCACCATGCCTCCAAAAATTTAACACATTTTTCCTGAAAACTCCTGTTACTTTGGCCCGATGGGAGAGCAGAAATGTATTAAAGGGGACATATTTTGCCCTTTAAGACAAGTTTATATTGGTCTCAGAGGTCCCCAAAACATGCCTGTGAAGTTTATTACTGAAAAAACAGTCGTATAGGATTCTTGCAGGAAATGGATGTCGCTCTCCTGATGTTTTAGGCACTTCTATCCAAAGTTTAGGGCCTGGCTGGGATTAGAACTATCAATCTCCCAGTCAAAAGTCAGCAGGGTAACCCACTGAGCTAAACTGGAAGCAGGAAGGTCAGCACTCAAAATTACATTTTAATGTTTATTCAGGCATAACAGGCCACAACGGACGCGTTTCGACACGTAGGTCAATGCTGGATGCCTGTGCTGGAGTGTAGAGGGAGAGCCACTCAGAAAGTGATGGCTGCTGTTGCATCAAGTGTTTTTTGAATCCACTTGGGACCTACGGGATGTTGTTACGAATGCGCATGCGCACAGAAGGCTTAATGCAATAAAAATACATTGATCCAATTTAATTTGGTGTCCAGCTGCCAGTTTAAATAAAAAAATATAGGTTCAACCATTAAGATAATTTAGAAGATTTAGATTTAATGAACAAATCAATAATTTTAGGCTGTTATAAAACGAAAAATCACATCAATCCTACAACAGCATTGTTTTACTTTTTTCAGTGAAGGGCTCCTATGTTGACATGTAACTTTGCCTGTTAAGATGTTTTAGATATAAATAGCTTTTGATTTCAGTAAATATGACCTCCTAATTCTGCAAATTGAAGAAATGACCATTTTCACTTCTTTACAACCTATGAAATGTTTTAAAACTCTGTTTTGCATAATAATGTGGAATAGTGCATTTTGAGGTTTTAATTTTTTTTTAAAACGATGATCATTATGAAGTTTGGTCAAAAACATTTGAATTATGCTCTAACGGCTTCTGACTTGCATTAATTAATTTGCATTAATATTTAGGAAAATAAAAGAAAATATCATTTGCATAATAATGTGGAAAGCAATGTATATTCTCTCACCATGAATTCAATTTTTTAGATCATTGTTGGAAACTGTGCAAGGGCATTGTCAGGCCACAGAGGCTGTAAACATAAAACACAACATACAAATGAATAAAAACATCTACACTGTATTGATTGGATAAAAATATTTTGATGATTTAAAAAATTCATATTTTTGAGGCTGTGGCCCTCATATCTACTTCTAAATGCTCATGCAAGATGTTGTTTTCTACAGGTTCTGGCAGAGTCTATCATTCCTGGAAAATGTGCAAATTTAAGGTGTTCACACGGCTTTAGCTGAACAGGATTTGTCTTTTATTCAAGTGAATTTCTGGCAGATGTGACGCAAGAAAATCTCTGCAACTGGGATCTGCATAAGAACATCATCGCCACAGAAAAACAGCGCTTAATTGTTGGCAGGAGTCCACTGCAACATGAATCACAGCACCTCCAGAATGGTGTATGAATCAAGGTGTGCAAACCCTACAAAGCAGGATTTCCTTTGGATTCTCATCTGAAATACTAAAGACTGATTCATATTCCTTAACCCAGCATCAGCAGACCAATATGTTGATTCAGAAAAGACTGAAACTCCTGATTTCACTCTTGATTTACAAGGGATGATAAAACATAAGCATCTTACCCAGTGGATCAACTGGTGATTAGAAAAAGATGTATTATGCAAGGTAGTCAATAAGCAATTTCAGACCCTTTTTAGGGGTGATCCCCAAATGAAGTGCCCTGTAGGTGGACATGATTTGCCAACATGTTGTCTTCTGTGCCATCTAAATGGACATATTCCAACAAATTGTTTTCTTTGGAGCTGCATAACCGGAAAAAATATGACGAAGTGCCCTATAGCACATAACTCAAAGTGGAGAACCTAACAATGTTCCATATTTTCATCTGTATTAAGTTAATATCAAGTAAACTTTATTACAACTGTATTTCAATTTTTGTGTTCTGGTGGACAAAAACAGTTTCATAATTATGCCCGACTGATTCAATAATGTAATAATGGTAGTATACAGCTGGTAAAGACAAAGATGATTATTTAAGGATGCTGAGTCAAAACATTAGTCCTCTGCACCTGATTAAACGGCATCAAGTGACTGGTGTGTCCCAATTTCTTCATTAGACATATGAAGAAACACACATAGTTCTGACATATAGAGACAGACAATCAGGCACGCTCACACTCATGACCAATTTAGAGTCACCAATGAACCTAATGGACATGTTTTTGGTGGTGGGAGGAAGCTGGAGTACCCAGAGAGAACCCATGCGTGCACAGGGAGAACATGCAAACTCTGCACAGAAAGGCCCTGACCAGGAAGCAAACCAGGGACCTCCTTGCTGTGAGGCAACAGCACTTACCCCTGCGCTGCCCCACAGCCCGTAAGAGACACTCTGTCCACTAATCACACTGTTTTGCTGCTGGCCTTCTTTCTCGTCTAACGCTTTGTTGTACCCAAATATGTTTTAGCACTGGAATGTCAAACCATTTTAAGCAGAGCAATCTTCATCAAGACTGCACATCCAACTATGACGGGAGTTTTCCTGACTGAACTCCTGCCCACTTTGTCTGGAGTGGACATTGTCATTGGTCTGAACTGTTCAAAATAAGCAGCAGGGTTTAAACCCACACATTTTGGGACAAACCATTGTAACTGGCCTGACCTGGATAAGGATGGATGGGTATCTGTCTGAACTGGAGTGAGACCAGACATATGCTAGGCTAAATAACAAACAGTTCACATACTCATCAGTTTCCTGAAAAACTTTTCAGAAAAGACAAAGGCAGCAAGTCTTTGATTTGTCTTTTTATATAAAGTACAATTCTTATGCAAAGCAACTCAAGTATATGTTCTTGAAAAGTACCAAAGCAAATGCAATACTTAAAGCACACATCCTTCTTATTTTGCCTTCCTCTTAGACTACTGAGTACATCAAGGTCATCCATCTTATATTCTCTCTCCCTGCTAGACACACAAGATGAGCAGACAAATATTAGTGTTCACACTCAAGCACATATTATGATTCCTTCGAAAGAGAAGTGATTTAATATAAAACTTCAGGATTCTATCAGTCTCAGTGTTGACATCCTTGGACTAAGCCTCTCCCAGCTGAGAGTGATATCACTGGACAATGTGCATACTTGTCTAGAAGTTTTTTTTTCTTTGATTAAAACTTGAAAAAGTTAAGGATAGACTTTGAAGGTAAGAGAAAGTGAAAGTGTGTTGAGAAAAAGAGCTTAGACAAGCAAACAGGATTGTCTTCTTAAAGCGGCTCCTGTCCTAACTTTTATGACACTCTGCCGTGCATGTTCTATCTCTCTGCTGCAGCCAGTGTCCTTCCTGTTGTTCACTGCAGGCCTGGCAGAGTCATTTGAGGGGACACATGGATGGAGTCCATGCTCACTGGCAGAAAGGATGTAAGATCAACTCTGTTATAATATGCAATGACCTCCACCCCTCTCCATGACACGCTGTCACTCCAGCAGAGGACCTGCAGTCATGGACTCTCTTCACAAAGCCATGCCAAAGAGCCCATCGGGTTGTGAGCGTGCCAGCTACCAGCTAACCCGACAATACCTCCTCCCAGTCAAATCAGCAGCTGCATCTGCTCTTGCCAGCTTGGATGGGGGTTCAGAAAGATTTTGTATGCATAATCCATCCATCCACCCATCTTCCACTTTAAGGCCTGATGGCATCAGCTGAGCAGTGTTATGAGCATTTCCAGGATCTGTATTTTAATGTTATATATACAGTGGCTGACAATGACAAATGTGTCTAAACAGTACAGCTTTACAGAGGAAGTGCAAAAACTTGCTAGCCCACACACATGCTACAGTTGGACAAAAATACAAATTAGTGCTTAAAATGAGCTCTATTATGATGACCATGTAAGACAGATTTAGTACAAACTTTGTTCGCTTAACATCAGGGTACTGAACCACAAAAAGCAACCAAAATCATATTGTTTTGACATATATTTTATGTGGGTTTCGTTGCATTTTCGGAAAATCTTTTTCTGTTCTTCTTTTCTTTTACTTTTTAAAATAATAGCATCATTTTACTTATGTAACAAAAGAAAATGATCAGAAATCTTTAAACCTTCAAAATGAAAGAAGTCTTTTTAACAGAATACTGGGTCATACAGGGCCAGCTGAGAGTTTTAGAAGCAAACACAAGATACTTGTGCTTTACAGAAAGGATAATCACTTAGCAAAGAAGTCCCTAAACCCACTTAAATCCTTACTATTTGCCTCCACAAGTCAACCATGCCGACAGATGGGCAGCAAGAAGCCAACACACCACCGGGATTGTCAAGTGGGAACCCTTATTCATCTGTATTTCATCCAAATAGTCCCACAACTGAGGGCTGAACATTGATCTCCAGCATCTCAGAGCCACCCCCCTCCATGCCAGCTCTCACCACCCACCATGCCAACATGGAGACATCAGTGTTTCCCCTACCATTCTATTAGGGGGGCAGCTCCGCCCCTCTAACTTCACCCCCCGCCCTCCTTTAATGTCGAGTCAATTTTATTGAATTGTGTTTTCTATACAGCACCAGATCACAACAGAAGTTATATAAGGGCATTTTTCCTATAGAGCAGCAGCCGGTTGCACCAGTTCTTCGTAAGTTCTGCCTTAAGTTATGGTGTAAAGTAGGGTGACCATATCTTGATTACCGAAAACCAGGACACTCGGCCTGAGAATGAGAAACTCAAATGATACTCGAAGTTTACTCAAAGATGCCTTATAATATAAATACATTTAAAGTAAGCCTCCTCTGTATTGATAGAAAATTGTTATATTACCAAATACTATCTACAACCAAAGGCTTCAGAAAGGCCTTGCCTTTCACCTGCAGCTCTCTTAGGACACCAAAGCTACAGAATGAGGCGAAGTGCAATGATGTGTCTGTTTCTGCTCCTTTGACAGTTTTTATTATCAGCAGTAAATTAAAGATCAAATAAAACAGCCACGTTTGGACAAGTTTCACTAGATATTATGTTATTTCAACATGTGATCTGTGTGTGAGGGTTGCTAATGACCGACAACACGTATCACAATGATCATCATAAAATACGAGTGTGGGAGAGCATGGACAGGAAGAGACTGAAGAAACTTGTTAAAATGAGAAGAAGCTTCAATTTTAACACCAGACAGCACTACTGAATGGATGATCTTACTGAGAGACGCAGCCTGGATGGTTCAGCACCACACCATGGTTGACACCTGCAAAAGCTCATATCTCTCCCAAAACAGTTCACTCATTTGTCAAAACTAAATTCTATTCTCATATAAAGAGTCAATGCCCCCAAAATGCGTTGTCCTTTTGGCATTGTGTAAGCACTGCAAGTCAAAATGTTTAGATGTTTTGTCACTATGGCAGATGACCATTGAAATATACATTATGTCCACCTGTCAGTCTTAGCCCAGTCCACAGTGGTAACTGTGATAGGTTTTTTTTTTCCTAGCTAACAGAATACAATCGTATATAAAACAAAAAAAAAACAACAAAAAAACCCACTATATATATATATATATATATATATATATATATATATATATATATATTTCACGGTACTGTAAGAATAGCCTCCAAGGTTTGACATCACATATTGCACTCCTACTGCCAAAGAAATTCTAACTTTTTATTCACACACATTACTGTAAGTAACTTTCATACAAAGGAGTAAAAAGAAAATTTATACAGCATAACATTCTGTAATATAAACACATAAACAAAACACAAGCTCTCTATATACATGTTTGGCAGCATTCACAATCATGGACATCACCTGTCAGGTAACTAAACACAGTCTGATTGGTCATCTGAGATGTGTGAAACTCCTCTATCATTAGTCAAGTTCTATTTTCACCTGACTGTCAGTCAATTTATCCAATTTCCCAAGAGATTCATGTATGGTATTCATGGTTTTACAGTATGTTCTTGACTAATTTTGACAATTGAACAGACTATTTTGCATGTGATGACTTATACAATGAAATGATGATGACATGTTTTGGAGAGAACAACCATTAGACTGAGAAGTCAACAATCAGTTTAGATCAACAAGATCTATTCATCTGGAAATTGTGCTAAATGCAGGCTATCTGTACTTAATCATTTGCAAAGATGTACTGAGACATTGAAACATGAACAAATATATTTGCAACATGTACTAAGACATTTGCAATTTGATAAATGAAGGAGAAATTCAATTCTGCTGTGAACAATTGCCAAGTGGTTTGGAGGATTGTCCATGTTATTTTGAGAATGTAATTTCTGTTTCAAGAAATGAGACAAACCAATGGAGAAAAACTGTAAATCTTTCAAATGTCAGACTCATATTTATGGGGGAGACTTCTTTGACAGCATAGGTCAACTTTGCACTTAATACTAGTCTGATACAGTCCTAAAGTTACCCCTTATGTGGCAGGAAGGCAAAAAAAAGTTCATTTCCATAATGTCATTCATACATGCATGCATAAATAAATAAATAAATAATGATAGATAGATAGATAGATAGATAGATAGATAGATAGATGCCCATTTTTCAACTTTCAACCCATTTATGCCACTCTTTAACCACTATTTTTGGCCAGTTCTGGCCACATTTAACACATTTTCGCCAATTTTCAGCTTTATTCTGTGGAATTATTTCTCCTTTGAAATTATGTCAATTTCTTCCTCTTTATCCTCTGGTATCCTGATGTTTGTGCACATCATAGCTTGGCTATTAGGTCTGACATTACTTTCCTAATGGTTTTCTTCAGTGTGCCTATCCACACTGTCAACATTAAGGGAGTTTATGTTTTAAAAAAATCTATTCTGTACTACAGCATAAATGAATAAATAAAATTCATTTTTTGTTGCTTTGATAGGCATGGTTATTATTCAGATTAGATGCAAAATAATGTTATCCCAACTTCACTTTACGATGGACCATAATTTCCCTGATCTCCAATGCTTTCTGGGCCCCCCATATAGTTGGGTCCCAGAAGGCTTTCCCATTTATCCTTCCCTTATGGGCAGCCTTGTCTTACACCCAGGCATATGATCAGCTGGTGCACTTGGCCCCCAGGTCTGTTGAAGCTGGCCCTGCTTTATGGGTTGTGATGACCATGTAGTAGAGAAGGTAAGATAAAGAGCATTTGAGTATTAGCATGGTGGGCGGTAAGCGCTAGCATGCAGTGGGGGCTCTGGCATCTGGATTTCCTCACTGAGTGGGTATCTTTATCTCAGGCAACAAATATCTTGTGTTATTCCAGATGATGTTTGAAGCCCATTTTATATTTATTTCTTTTAATCTCTGCCTCATGTTAAGCATTTGGGATAGTTCATTATGAATTATTTGGGAGGTAGCATTGTAAATATGTAGAACTTGCATGGACAGGTTGAAGGTGCTGTGGCAGCTAAGGATCATGTGGTCAGTTATGTAACGTCTTAATAGCACATAGGGGCACAATTTTTAGAATATGGGGCCTCTTTACAGAGGAGGGCACATTAAACTTGTGTTTAATCATATTTAAAACCAGCCTATCCTCAATGAAATGCCAATCTGGCGTCTTTAGTAGTGAGATAAAAGGGCGAAAACCTTCAAGTTTGTGTTTGAGAGGAGAACACTGGGTTTATAAGATAACTACAGGCTTTCAAGTCACAGTTCAGAATCGTATAAATACAAACACATATATGGCACTGTTTTCAAGTCAGTTGATTGAAGAAAAGAGAAAAAGCGCTGGGGAGATATGAGAAGAACATCAGATGACAAAAATGAGTTAAAAGAGGAAAAAGAAGATTAGAAAAGTAAGTAGTGAAACAGACACTGAGAGAAATCTGATTGAAAAGAGGAAATGGAAAGTAAAAACAAGTAAGAGAGGAAATTAAGGGATAAGAAGATTAGACTTTCAGTTTGGTCAGGGATTTTTCTTCAAAAAATCTGGTTCTACATTATCTGCTTCTCATGAAGTCCAATCACCACACCTTTTCATTATTGAATCTTGTATTAATTCCCTTTATTGCTTTTTCTTTTACAGCGGATAACTGAAAAACTTGATTATTATTATAATTAGCAACTGAAATGTTTGATGTTCACACACTCACTATTTTTCTTTATTATTTCCCCTGCATTTTCTCTTTTCATCCTCTAACCTGGAAATGATCACACATTGTATCTGACATGTTTTCATGTAGAAATAATCCACAACTACATGCTTTTATTTGATATCAAAGTTGACCTTGTTTTTCAGGAGGTACTGACTTCTCTGAAAAGGTGATGTTGACCAAAAAACATCTACAGTTTTTCTAAAGCAGCCTGACACCTTTCTATATTATCTGCTGTAAACAAATTGCAGTATGCCAGCCCATATGAGTCTAATATTAAATGAAAAAGTTAGACCATTAGCTAGAGTCCATTTGAAAGCACTGTGATGGCTCCCTAAAGGCATGGCTTCCCCCCTGAGGCTATGTCATTGTCTAATGTCTTGATGAAAGTATTGACCCCTCTATGATCTCATAATGGGTACTGGAATTTGACCAAATCCCACAGAAACAGCTTGGGTCCATAACAGTTCTTGTACATTTAGAGAGCTACATCCAAAGAACACACAGCACGGCGATCTTCCAAAAACAAGACAACCCTATAAAAGCGTTTTAGCCCCTGCCTGTTTATTCCCCATGGGACACTGGCCAGTAAATCCCTGCACCAGAATAGGAAAGGCAAAACTAAACCCTGGTATCAAGGAAGGGGAGCCAGACTGCAGCATGTAAAGCTGCTACAAACTCAGGAATTTCCACAGGCTTTGGGCAGTCCCACACTGGACAGATCTGCACAAACAACAAAAATAAAAGGACACTTCTTGGAAAAGAGTTGAAGAAAAACGGTAAACTTTTGAGTCTAATTGGACTGTCCAAGATTTCAAGGTCTATAACATCTTAAAGGGCAGATATTCCACCAATCCAACCATCCATCTATACTTCTCTTCCATCGAAGGTTGCTAAGTGCTGAGGGCAATCCCAGCAGTCATTTGTCGATAGGTAGGTTACACCCTGAACAGGTTGCCAGTCAATCACAGGGATGATAATGGGCAATTAGGACCCACTATTACAAAACGAGCATGACTCTGGACTTTGGGAGGAAGCTGCTGTTCTAGGAGAAAACCCATGCAAGTGTGCAGAAAACATGCAAAACAAAGGTGAATGTGCTAGCATCTAGTGTTGTCACAATACCAAGAGTTAAACTGCAATACTGATACTAAGTGTAGTGTCATAATGCTCGATACTAAAAAGATACTTGAAACTTGAAACATTACTGGTTAGATACGCAATACCTTATGGCAGCCCTGCCAACAGAATTGACTGGGATTACTAGTGAACTCTAAACATCTCCTCTGAGTCTGTGGTTGTGTCTACAGTGACTCAGTTACTTTAACGGTAGATAAAGAGCTCTGATAAAGCACCTTTTAGCACCTTATAACCATTCAAAGGACTCCACTCTACAAATCACCATTCACCCTTTCACAAAGGAATACATACTAGTTTACTGAAATAAAAGCCAGATAATTCAACCAATCATTAACATTTGCACTCTCTGGTAAAATCTATGGAAGTTTCAAAGTGTAGAAATAAAGAGCCAGGAATTGAACAGCATATCTTTTTAAAGTGCTGTGCCAGAATGGATGCTAAAATGTCAAACATTTATTTATTAGAATGTCAAAAATTAAAAGTAAATTGTAACACTGATGCACATTTTTGTCTATTCTGTCTAAAAATGAACATGGAAACATTTTCTTGTCCTCAGAAATCATAAAGCAGGGGTAGCTCTAACTATACTTCTCTACTCTGGCTAAATTCAGACACCTACCTTGTAATATAAATTGACTAATCTGATTAACCTTTTAACTATGATGTATCTAATTTTGGGACGGTGTCTTGGCTTATTATGCCGAGTGAACATGCTCTTGTGTTAGAGTAATACACACAGTGCAGACTCTTGCCAAGTCTTCAGTATGCTGAAGGATGGTGTAGGGCAAACTCAAGAGCAGAGTGAGGAACACCAGACGTTTCTTTATTACTATTTGTTGACATAAAAGGATTTAAATTTTACAACTCAAGGGTCTTGAGTCTGAACTGTGTTTCACATGAAGGGGAATCATTCAGCTCTCAGCTGGTTTTTCTCCTAATCTCCAGATTCTCGCTGCCTCTTGCCTGTCTCTGTATATGTCCTCTCTCATTACACTCACTTAACTAAGTTATGGATCAGTGCCATGTGCTCCCCTTGCAGCCAGATCGAGAGAAACAGACACGGAGTGGGATAAGGTGAGGGCGCACAGAGAAAAAGGTCGAATGAGACAAGGAGATGCATAAGAGAAAGACCAGAGAACAAAGTAGAAGAGAGAGGGACTGATTTAAAGAGAGCATGATGACATTAAATGTATTTTCCCCATGGCAACTGTCCGTTTCAACCTGGAAGGTCACATCACTGTCCAGATGTCAGATGATGTTAAATTAAGAGTGTATGTGGGAGTTTGTCAAGAATAAATTAAAATCTGAAGTGTGTAACATTTTAATCTCAAACGAGGGTCAAGCTCATGTGAAAGCACCCATTACAGAAGCTTAAGTACAGCCCCACACTATTCTTTAAAGAATCCTGTAGATTTAATTCATTATTTTCAGTCTTTGTTGTGGCAAAGAGACATTTGGATCACAAAATTCTATTAATAGCAGCACCTGTGGCTAGAGGTGGTACCTGTTTATGCCTCATTCTTCAGTTCTGATTCACCCTTCCCAAAGGGTGGCGGAGACATGCAATCTGTTTGTCAGAATGAGGTCAAAAACCCACACTAAATACAGTAATGTTCAGCTGCAGATACTGAGATAATCAGGCCACCTTTGGGCCTGATTTTCCTCACCCAACAAAACTAAAGAGATGTAATTTTTTGCAGTGTGGTGATGTTAAAAATCATCCAATCTGATAGCAGCAATGTGAAACCCTTTCATGTCAAACATGCTTATTAATCATGATACCATATCCTTTTATGTGGGGGAATCCTGAGGACAGTAGAGCACACTTGGAATGAAACCACAGCTATAGGCAGCAAGCTGACTAGAGAAGGAAGCAGAGCAAAATATTTTACTCACCTCATGTACAGCCCCTGGTAATGATATCACATTGACTTCATCCACAGTTTTTTCTTCATGAGTTGTCAAGTAGTTCAAACTAGCAATGCAAGACCATCCTACGGTGTGGTAATTTAGACATTTAGAAAGCAATTTTAGAAAGCATTTGAAACCAAAGGTTGACCTATTTTTTTAAAACATCTTTTGTACTTAAATCATGAAGTTTGTGTCCCTCCTTGTACTCTACGTCCATATTCAACCCATGTATGTATTGGTATATGATATTTTACTTGATTCTACTCTATGGCACTTCACAATACTTTAAAATACTTTACCATACAATACTTTATGATACAATCTTTTATGATACTCAATGATACATATACAATATGGGCAAAAGTATTTGGCCACACCTGTTAATTCATGAATTCAGGTGTTTCAATCAGCCCTGTTGCCACAGGTGTATACAGTCAAGCATCTAGCCATGCAGACTCCATTTACAAACATTTCTGATACAAAATGGGTCATTCTGAAGAGCTCAGTGACGACAAGTGTGGTACTGGGATGGATGCCACCTTTGCAGTGAGATGTGAAATTTCATCTCTGCTGGATAGTTCACAGTCAACTGTAGGTGATGTTATTAGAAAGTGGAAGTGTTGAGGAACAACAGTAACTCAGCCATGAAGAGGAGGCCCATCCTATCCTTTATCAAAATGCTTTGAGTCTAAAATACACAGACGTGAGATCTTTTCTTCCCTCTCACCTCCCCTCTTTCCAGAGGTAAGATGAGGAGTAATAATCCAAAACTAATATCATAGAATCTGAGAATGTGAGCAATTTTCTGTATGCTTTTAAAAAGATAAAGACTTTGATATTATTTATGTCCATGTTGTGCTTCAGTGGTGAGCTATGTCCTGCTGAGTGTTTATAAAAAGTTATAGAATACTCAAGAGCATAGAATAACCAATAATCACTGATTAACTTCAGCTACATTTCACATCAAATGGGTAAAAATTAAACTTTTTAAAACCCTCAGTGGTTTTGATTGTGCCTGCTGGGCTGCTGCAGGATGCAGCACCTGTGGATATTAATAAACACCATCTCTTCACTGATCTACACCTAGAAAGACAAATTAAAGAGTTTTTAAACTCACGTTGTCTTAGATCACATGACAACCAGCAGTGCGCTTCTAACAGTTTGACTTTAGAAAAGACCATACCACGTTGCCAGAATTGTGCCAAGCCATGGCACGGAGTGTATCTGTGCACCGACATATATGTGCAAGTTTGTCTTTTGCAAAATCGTCCCAACATCATCAACAGGAATTCTGTCATCACTTTGAAAGCATCTTTATAAACAGGCAGTGGTGCTTCGGGTGAAAAAAGACATGTTCTTGAAGAATTTATTATTAATATGCCCTCATCACACAGCACCATCTTCATGATGGTAATTATAGCAACACTGTGACTATTCTGAATACCCCAGGACACAGTATGACCATATTACCACCATTCTGAGTAAAGAGTCACAAACACAGACCAAAGCAGTCAAAAGTGTGGCTTCATTTCTCAAAAATGACACACACAGGGCAGTGTGAAACATCTAACAGTGATTTTAATGCAAGGCATGCATCTTTTTGCACAAAGTTAATTTTGTACATGATTTCAATTTATTTTGATACATCCTGAGATCTGGGATCCAGACACTAGTTTATATTTATTCTAAGGTTTTATCTTTTAAAGAAAATGAGCAATAGTATTGTATTCTAATTCAAGTTCACAGATTGAAGATCCAAAGACCAGTTTGTTTTAACTGAGACATTTCCCACAAAAAAAGATGATTTTTGTATATTTTAGCATGTTCTCATCCTATACACTTGATGTTTAACATTTTCAGTGATCCAAAAAGAAAATTCACAGGAATTGATAAGAATCAATAAGAAGAATCAATAATGGCATCGAAATCAATAAAATCGTATCAATTCTACTGTATTGATGTGCTTTCTAAACAGGTTTATTTGTTCCGGTTCTTTGAATAATTCTGTTTTGTTCCATAGAGAGCAAACAGCCACATTCTTCATGAAACAAGTTTGAGTGGTTGAACATTTTTAAAAATTTGGGTTGCGTTTTCTCTTAAGGAGGTAGTGGTGGGTCTTGATGCCCGACCAGTTGAGAACCATTGGTGTAAAGCACACAAACAGTGGACTGTAGAGTGATGAATCACGCCTCACTGTCTGGCAGTCAGTCAGTCGGAGTTTGGCGGATGCTTGGAAAATGTTACCTGCATGACTCAGTTGTACCAACTGTGAAGTTTGCGGCTGTTTTTTAAAGGTTAGGACTAGTCCCCTTGTCTCCAGTAAAGGATAATCTCAATGCTTCAGCATAACAAGACATTTTGGACAATGCTGCTACGCTTTCAACTTTTTGGCAACAGTTTGGGGAAGGCCCGTTTCTATTCCAACATGACTGTTCCCCAGTGCACAAAGCAAGGACTATAAAGACATGGTTTTAAGAGTTTGGTGTGGAACAAGTTCACTGGCCTGCACAGAGCCCTGACCTCATCCCTAAAGAGCACCTTTGGGATGAAGTTCAACAGTCGTTCTTGTCCAACATCATTGCCCGACTTCATTAATGCTCCACAGAATGAATGGGCACAAATTTCCACAGAAATACTCCAAAGCCTTCCATGAAAAGTGGAGGCTGTAATAGCTGCAAAAGAGTTCTTACTTTAATTAAAACCATTTTCATTTCTTAAACTTCACCAAGTAGTTCTGGTGCCTTAACATTAAAATCCCACATTCCTTTTTTTCCTGGCAGAAACTTGGAGGTTTGAGAACTCTGAAACATGATTAATTTCTAGATTTACTTTGAGTGATGGTGAATTACTGCAGCTGGGCTGAAATTATTCATGGTTTAGTTTTTAAATTGAGCACCTGAAAATAAAGTTAGAAGAACTGGAAATGTTTTTGGCACACGGCAGGTTTGATCACATTACATGAAAATAGATCCTCAGTGAGCTCTAATTTTGAAGACATCAGTGCAAAAATTGTTATTTTCCTGCAAAATTAATGTTCAACCACTTCATTTCTTTCACTCATCATTAGAGAACAGTAGTGTATAAATATCAAGTTTATAAAAAAACAAAATGTTCTACATCAGAGGTACACACAAGTTAAACATGCTAAGTCAAAAATTGCTCAGAGGTTTTGGAAACACATAAGGCAAAAGGTTCAAAATGTAAAAATGTTTTTTTTTCCTTTCTAAAGTAAATAAAACCCTAAGAGAACAGCTGTGTAAGCAGAATTTGGCTGCAGTCTGAGGAAGTTTCTCAGCTGGCATGGAGAGAAAGGTTTGGCAAGATTGACCTAATCCATCCTATTTTTGCCAGACCACATTAATAAAGCTAGATAAATTGCTTTGTAATTTTAATTGAAGTCTTAATGATGGTGATGATTATGTTTAATACAGTGTTATCTCTTAAATAATAATCTACAGCAGATTCAAAACCACTCAGAAATAATGGAAAATGGAAAAAGAGTAGTGAGAGGCTGCTCCATGTTTGACTAAAACTGTTCAGAAGCTGAGCAGCTGCTCAGGGTGATTGACAGCTAAGGCTTGCTATGTTTCTTCTAAAATGCCTCAAGATGTGGGTTTTGAGCAATATGGCAAGTTGGATAAAAAAAATACAAATTGATTCAGGTCCAAAATATACAAGTCAGAAACTGTAATAAATTAGAAAAGCAACCACACAAACAGTGATCAACTTTACATCACAGTGATTTACATGTTCAATGAATGGTTCTTTAGAGAATAACCCCAGTCAGCATTTTTCTGTTGAAAAGATGTTTGAACTATGTCTAAGGCCATCATTGAAAAAGACATTCAAAACCTGTTCATGAGTTTTAGACTTTCCACACGAACATTTAGGCTTTGATTATTAAATTACTGAAATTAAATCTTAAAACCTGTAAAACATTTTAATGACTACATAAACATAAATCCACAACTCACTACTGCTTCTGCTGTGAATTTTGTCAAACTATTGCTCCTGTCTGGTATCAAATGCACCAAGGCCCAGAGGCTTTTCTGGTCAGGTCAGAGCTGCATTAGCTCCTCCACAGTCCTCCTTTTTCTCTTGCGTAAAGAATATTTGAAATGTCTCTCTTTACAATAATAACTTAAAACTGCTCTGAACCTTCTTGTTAAGCCATAAAGACGTGATTTTGTAGGGATTTAAAATGGGCTGAAGTTATATATTTGTGTTGGTGAGATTTTAACAGTAAAATGATTTTTGTAGAATAAGAACACTCACTGCTCCTTAATGTGCCAAACAGCCTGTGCCAGCTGGTGGACAATGTCATAATCTTTGATCTATCTTTTTTTCTTTCAAAATAAAGGCATGTATCCAAACAGGAAGTAAATAAGCCTTAGTTTAAGATTGTAAAAAAAAAACAAAAACAAACAAAAAAAACCCCAACCAAACAAACAAACAAAAAAACGAAGTTAAACATAAAAACAGTTTTGACTGCAAGATAGTGGAATTTTAAAATGCAACAAAAAGGAGATTAATTGCTCCAAACCAAGGGTGTCCAAACTATGGTCCAGGGTCCAAATGCAGCCCTTGGCCCATTTTTAATTGGCCTGCAGCAAATTCTAAAACATAGATTAAAAATGGCCCATATTGGAACATGAAGCTTGTGCTTGACTTTATATTTTATCTGTTCTTTCTTATTGACAGAGGATATATAGTTTTGTGTCACCCTGGGGGCCCATCCAGGAAGGTAAAACAAAACTACACTATAAATGATACTTTATGAAGATGGTATGAACTTATTTGGATCAGTGTATGCTTTAATTCCAGCACTAGGCAGTGCTACTGTACTAATTCTGCAAACAAACATTTTGACAGGACAATGTGCTTTTTCTTGACGTAAACTAAGACAACACTGTAAATTCTCTGGTACATCATTCTCATACTGACCAGGGTGGAGTGAAAGGTAGCCAGGGCAAACCGGGGCCAACAAGAGCTCCCCTGAAATCTGACACACCTCCTGACTATTTTACTTGTCAGCTATTATCTAGCCATTGAAGCATCCAATCACTAAGCACAACTTTACCTAAACTAGACTGGATTAACTGACTTCAGTGTCACAAAGGTGAGGTATATGAAAGTGGCCCCACCATCTTTTTTTTTTTTTTTTAAGAAAAAAAAAAAAAAAAGAACAGGTTAAAATTGTATTTATATGTAGATCAAATTTAACCCAGTGCTTCAATTTTTTGGGGAAGAAATGCTGTCAAAATGTCTTCCCTCACTTTGAGCATGACCAGTGTAGATAACTAAAAAGAAAAATTTGTTTTATTACAAACAGATGTTGTATTATTATTTTTGCCAGTTGAGAAATGATTGAAATTAGTTCATAGGTGTTGAAAGAGCTGGATTTGCAACCACAGTTTAATACTGTCTATTGTTTATTGGGTGTATTACATAGTTAAAAAATTGAGTAAAAGAGGTCTGCATGAATTAGATCTCCACCATGAATCCTGGTTAGTGCTCAACAGGATGAGACAAGGTGAAACAGAAAAATAGACAACAGTTGGGACTGTTTTTTGTTTGTTTGTTTGTTTTTTGCTGTGATGCAATGTCTGTCACATGAATAATATGAATGAAGAAGCGTATGAAGCAGAAGAAAAAAGCCTGAAAGTATAAGGTTCAAATCTTGCCTAACTTCTCATGATAACATGCACTCTGCACTATTGGTAAGCTAGTCAGAAATATGGTTTCAGGGAAGTAACAAAAACCGACATGGAATTCAGAAAAGAAGAATAAAGTTTCACATGAGGTTCGACCATTAACAGACATTTTTGTTGGAACAGTGCCTTCTTTGGTTGGAGGCTCTACAGTGAGGTAGATTGTCAGCCGGCCTGAGGGTAAAAATTAATCTGCGAGCTCAATTAGTGTGCAGCACATACTGGAGTGACTTCTGGCTAAGAAATTTGTACATGGGCAACAAGTTAACTTGTTGAAGTTGGAAAAGCATGTCTTCCAGGCAGCTATGGCAGACATGTGTGGTGCATCCAGAGTGAGTGCCAGGCAGCAAAATAGCTTTTTAGGGCCAACTCAGCCTGTCTGAAAAACAGTATCTGCAGGGTAGTTAGCAAGTAGTTTGCAACATTTTGATCTGTGCCCAGTTTGGGCCACAGGGCTGGGATTTCTTCACTGTCTGCGAGTTTGCACGATTGTGTGTAAGTGTGTGCGTGTTAGTGTATGTGTGTGAGAAAGTGTTAGAGAGAGGGGGGGGGGGGGATGAGAGGTCGGCAGGATGCCAGCGTCCCGGTTTGACACAGTGAAACACTGACAGGTCTCAAGGTCTGCCAGCATGCACGCACACTACTATGGGTGCACACGCATACACAAAAAACCCAGTCACACAAGGTCTGCCAACTCACATCTGTAAAACTTTTCATGGCCAGAGGCTATTATTGGGGGGGGTGGGGGGAGTGGGAGATGGGCAGGGAGATAGTGTGCGAGAGGAGGAGAGGGAAAAGGATTTGGTGCATGAGAGACAAACAGACAAGTACACACACAGGAGGAGCGCTAATAAGCCTTTAAGGGTAACACTAAAAAAGCTGAGGGGATTTGGAGAGGATGGATGAATGGATGGATTGAGTTAGAAAAGGAGGGGGGGCAGTCATTTTAAAGATTTCAGAGAACAGAGCAAGCATCCAAGAAAATCTGACCCAGTAAAGCTTCTTTTAAACCAGAGCTGAATAAAAGAAACAGTGGAGTCAAATCACATTTTACTGTTGGTGGAAAACATGTCTTCTCAATCTCATACCAATACAGAAATACAGAAATAATTAGAACGTCCCAACAATTAGCAACTATATGGACATGTCATCCCACACTTGGTTCACCTATGTTGCTCAGATGCTCTCTCTTCCTGTCTTTGAAAAAAATCTTTAGCTTTTTCACATGCAAACTAGCCATTTATTTTGCATCTGCCCTCTTTTTATAAAAAAAAATCAGATGTGGAAAAATTGAAATGTTCATTGTGACTGAAGAGCAGTTGAGGGGTAACATTTCCTTTCAAAGTAAGTTACTCATTATAGCACGGGTCAGCAAGTATAGTTTGGCCTTAAACCAAAAATTTCCTGGCCCTTAGATGGCAGGCCAGAGCGCAATCGAAGATTAATATATGTAGAATGTAAGGACTTTATTTATAATGGAGTAATTTCATGGAAAGAGGGTTTCACCATTCTTCAGATCACTGTTTTCTGTATTTAGTGGAATCACAGTCCAATGTTTATTAGCCTATATTATGATACTTTACAGAGCTCACTAACCCACTGTTTTGCTCTCCTCATGAAATGATGTACCTGTCACACACCTGCCTCTCCTCCTCCACATGAAGCTACAGCAGCATCAGACATTTTACCACATGGACTGCAGAGTCATTACAAGTTTTGTGCATCTTGGCAGGCTTTTTTGTTCTAATTTTTTGGTCTAATTTGACATTGATTTCTGTATCCAATCAACTGTTTTCACACTTATGTTTCATTTTCTCCAGACAGTTTAGTTTCACTTTGTGAGCTGGAGCAGAGTGGGGAGGGAAGGGGGTTAAACGGACATTTAGGAGAGGTCATTGGGCCAGTAAACTGTCATTATAAAGAAAACAACCAACCACTGCCCCTGCTCTATGGGTGCTTAGCAAAAAATGAAAATAAATAGATCATTATGGCCTCAAAATACGTCAGCCTACCGAAAAAAATGCCCGGTATGCCAGATTGCCAGTCCAGCCCTGCAAACGAGCATGGTTCCAGGACAAACCCCCAACACATAAATATTCTCGTCTGTCATAAAAAAACACAGATAAAACATACACTGCAGCCAAGCATGGGCTTCATGTTCTAATGTGGGCCATGTTTCAATTGTGTTTGAGAATTTGCTTAGGGCCACTTAAAAATGGGCCAAGGGCTATTTGGCCCCTGGGCAATAGTTTTAACATTGCTGCTTTAGGTTAACAATAAGATTATCATTGTTAGCTGTACCATGCTTTTGCTAACCTCCAGAGTGAATCCTAGAGTCTCAGCTAAAGACTTACAGAAATCTCTGGCACATGCTAACATTTGTGTTGACAAATCTACAATAAGTAAAACATTAAACAAGAATGGAGTTCATGGGAGGACACTACGGAGGAAGCCACTGCTGTCAAAAAAAAAAAAAAAAAAACATTGCTACACGTTTGAAGTTTTCACAAGAGCACCTGGATGTTCCACAGCACTACTGGCAAAATATTCTGTGGACAGATGAAACCAAAATTGAGTTGTTTGGAAGGAACACACAACGCTATGTGTGGAGAAAAAAAAGGCACAGCACACCAACATCAAAACCTCATCCCAACTGTGAAATATGGTGGAGGGGCCATCATGGATTGGGGCTGCTTTGCTGCCTCAGGGCCTGGACGAATTGCTGTCATTGATGGAAAAATGAATTTCCAAGTTCATCAAGACATTTTGCAGGAAAACTTAAGACCACCTGTCTGCTAACTGAAGCTCAACAGAGGATGGGTGATGCAACAGGACAACGACCCAAAGCATAGAAGTTAATCAACAACAGTATGGCTTCAACAGAAGAAAATACGCCTTCTGGAGTGGCCCAGTCAGAGTCCTGACCTCAACCCGATTGAGATGCTGTGGCATGACCTCAAGAAAGTGATTCACACCAGACCTCCCAAGAATATTGCTGAACTGAAACAGTTTTATAAAGAGGAATGGTCCAAAATTCCTCTTGACTGTTGTGCAGATCTGATCTGCAACTACAGGAAACGTTTGGTTGATGTTACTGCTGCCAAAGGAGGGTCAACCAGTTATTAAATCCAAAGGTTCACATACTTTTTCCACCCTGCACTGTGAATGTTTACATGTTTTGTTCAATAAAAACATATCATTTTTCGTGCAGTATTAGTTTAAGCAGACTGTGTTTGTCTATTGTTGTGACTTAGATGAAGATCAGAACACATTTTATGACCAATTTATGCAGAAATCCAAGGAATCCTAAAGGGTTCACATACTTTTTCTTGTACCTGTATAACTAAACATTCAGCCTAGCTAACAAGAAATATGTGTCTCTAAACAGAAAAGTAAGGGCATACAAAGAATAGAAGAAGAGGAAAGGCAACTAAGCTTTTATGTAACCTGCTTTCATGACTGCAAAGCTGCTGCCTTCTCAGCAGAAGTCATAGCCAAACACAAAGAATATAATGTAAGATGGCACCATCAGGCAAATATGGCACCTTTCCTTTTCAAACTGACACACAAAGGCACAAAACTGAAGCACTGACAGCAAACGACACAGCAGCAGGATCCTAGTCAAGGCCTCACAACTCAACAGAAAGTGGCATGCACGCTCCTACAAAAACATCTTGGGTCTTAGCATGGCATTCACTGATGCAGAGGTGGTTTTACTGTTTGTTTTAAATGATACCCATATCACCTGATCTCAAACAATTGGGTTAGATGGTAGATACCACTTTTAATATGTAGTACCAAGCCTGTCAGGGTGCTTTGTTTCAGCACAAGGTGCAGTCTGCAGAGCTTCTTACATTTGTGACTGTTACTGATTGCCATGGTGTTGTTGTCAGGTAAAATAAATAAGACACCATCAAGGCAGGTGTTACTGCTGGCGGACTAGCTTTGCCCCCCAAGACTACCAAATGGTAATAATGGTATATCCGTTATTGTAAAAATATCCCTAAAATGAGTTGAATGTAAAATAAATCCATACTTATTAAGTGAGATTTGTGCTTAAATGTAAGTTATGTGTAAAAAAAAAAAAAAAAAACCTAAAAATGTTAATTTGAACATGATGCTCTTCTGCAACATTGTATGCTTTAAATTCCTCCAGGGGCAGAGGGGGTCATCACTCTCTGGCACTCTCTGTTCATTTTGGGGGTCATAGGCTGCAAAGTTTGGGACCTCCTGGTCTAACATATCAGACTACTTTTGTAGCCTTGAAGTGAATTGTAACACGTGTCTGTGATGTTGTCTGTGGCTTGTAGCCCACTTTAGGTCTTCCTTTGAATGCATGGACTCATTCTACAGCCAAGCTGCCCATGTTGTATCATATTGCATCATATCATACCATATCAGACCAGATCAGACCAGATAAGATAGTTTCAGATCAGATTGTGTCATGTAACTTGTCTTGTTTCTCTCCTAGTCTAATCTCATCTTGTCTTAACTCTTTTAGGACACCCTTGAAAGGTCCTCGTCATCATATGTGAGGGATGTCATGCATAAACAACTGTGTTTGTTCTCCTAAACAGGCTGCTTTCTATTTAGAATGATTACAAAGGTAACAAACATCCAGAGTCTAGATTGAAAAAGTAGGAAGATCAACAAGACAGAAGATCTGGTATTTTCCAGCAAACCAGAAAGAACAGTAAAAACACACAATTTCTTAACTGGCTTGTCAGATCACAATGCATTTTTCATTTCAAGAAAACCGACCAAGAAGCAACTTAATCGCAAAAACTATATCTCAAAACCAACTTTTATACCAAAGAATCAAGAGCAAAATGTATCTGCTGCCTTGAATAATCTAGATAGGTCAGAAATTATTTCTTGTAATGAAACTAATAAATGTTGTGATCGTTTGTATTCCTCAATTAAAGATGTTTTGACACAGTTTCAGAAAAAGGGTAACCACAAGAAATGAGCATACTCCTTGCCTTGGATTAATAGTGAGTGTAAAAGGCTTATGATACACAGAGACAAATTACTCAAAAAATCATTACAATCTGGCCTGACTACCGATAGGCTAAATTTTGTTTTAGCCAGGAATAAAGTTATACAGACTTTGCGAATGGCAAAAGACAATTTTTTCATGACAGTGATTGATAGTGCTAGAGGGAATTGTAAACTTATCTGGGAGAATTTTAATGAATTGATCGGTAAAACAAGGGAAAACACTGAAAAAGAACTTCAACTTAAATTCAACAATAAATTGGTATCAGAGCCTGTGGTTCTTGCAACTAAACTGAATGAATACTTCCAAAACACTATAAATGAGATTGCACAACACTTCTCAAAATTGTGTGACTCTAATCAAATGTCATGTCCCCAAATTAATGACCCAGGGGCCTGCAAACCAAGTCAATCTATACAATGTTCAAAGTTCAATGTTGAATTAATTACTGAAAATGAAGAATCAAAAATAATTTCCACACTAAGAAATTTTAAAGCAAGGGATGAATTTGGATTTAATACCAATCTATTGATAGTCCATAAATCTTGTTTTCTGTACCCTGTGACACATCTTATTAATTTATCAATTACTCAGGCAGTCATTCCACTGAAATGGAGGGTGGCTAAAATATCACCCATCTGTAAATCAGGTGATAAAACAGACCCTGCTAACTATCGACCTATTAGCATACTTCCTATCTTCTCAAGGATAGCAGAAAAGTGGGTGGCCAAATCCACCACAGAACATCTTGTTAATGGTGGCCTGGGTCTCCACCCCATACAATTCGGATTTCGGTCTCACCATTCGACTGAAACGGCTGTCTGTGTTTTTATTGATAAGGTAAAATCATATCTGGACAAAAATAGTTATGTTGCAGCTGTCTTTATTGATTTTAAATGTGCGTTTGACACTGTGAATCATGTTAAGCTCCTCTCCAGACTTTCTGAATTCAATTTTAGTGATCACACTGTTATATAGGTACAGTCCTATCTGTCAGACCGACAGCAATGTGTGCAAGTAAATGATAGCAAGTATCTTCTGTATACGGTAGGGGTTCCCCAGGGCTCAATTTTAGGCCCTCTTCTATTCTCACTTTATGTCAATGACTTGCCTAATGTTTGCAATAATGTGGATACAATTATGTATGCTGATGACACAGTAATTTTTACACAAGCCAAAAGTGCCCAAGAGGCAGCCCTGCGACTTTCAATAGCTTTAGATGATTTACAAAAATGGTTGAGTGATTCATGTCTTTGCCTAAATGTAAAAAAACAAAACAAAACAAAACAAAAAAAAACGGTATTTATGTTCTTTAGCAAACCGACATCTCTGTTTATCCCAGCAAAAATCTACCTGGGAGGACAAAAATTAACAAAGGTTGAGGAATTTAAATACCTTGGAGTGGTATTAGATTCAAAATTATCCTTTAAGCAACATATTAAAAAAAAGGAAAAAACTGTTAATTTTAATATAAGAAATTTTAAACACATTCGGGCATCCTCAACAGATAAAGCATCGGTCACATTCCTGCGCTCAATGATACTGTCCCATATTGAGTATTGCATGAAAAAGCTGGTCCTACACAAATCTTTCTGTTATGGGACCAATTGAAGCCTGCTACAAAAGAGCGTTAAAAATCCTAGATAAGAAACTTTTTTCTACCACCACTGTCAAATTCTTGATAAATATAATTTTTTAAATTTTGCAAACTTGAAACTATTCAAATCAGCTGGTTTAATCTACAAGGTTCTACATGGTTTGGCGCCTCCACCAATGAATGATTTTATAAAAAAAAAGTCTGTCAGTGTCTCTGGATCCCGAGTGACTAGAGCCACTGTCAGAGGTGACTGTGAACTTCCATTCAGGCAAACATCTTTCACCCAAATCGTCCTGTCATATCAGGGTGTAACCTTTTGGAATAGTATTCCACTCTCAGTGAGGGAAAGCACATGCTTCCCCACTTTTAAGAAACAATTAAAACTATGGCTAAGAGATAGGAAAACATGTGATCATGTGTGAGCTACAACATGTTTAAAAGTCAGACATGTGCAATACTCATCTTTTCTAACCAAGCACCTTGTTCAAAATGCAGTATAATATAGAGAAATGTGCAATTGGACGTAGTGCAATATGAATCGGTGCAATACAGGGATATGTGCAATATAAATCATTGCAGTACAGGGCTATGTGCAATATGGATCAGTGCAATATAGGGATATGTGCAATATTGATCGGTGCAATACAGGAATCTGTGCAATATGCATTGGTGCAATATAGGGGTAGGTCCAACTGGACTCAGTGCAGTACAAGGGTATGTGCAATACAGACAAAGTCTGGCTTATCTAATGTGTTATTGTTGTTTGTTTGTACTAACATGATCCTGTAGTCACAGTTTTTGTCCTTGTTCACGGTTGTGTCCTGTGTGTAAATAGTATGTGTATATGTTTTACTTCTTACATCAACCTGCCAGGGGGTCTGCAGATGGAAATCAGCCTTGGGCTACAATCTGGCATATTTCATCCCCCTTTAATAAAGAAAGAAAGAAAGAAAGAAAGAAAGAAAGAAAGAAGTTTAATCTCACTGGTGGGAGGAGGTAAAATAATACAATCTTTCAAGGGCAAACGGGTAACTTGTGCTCTTAATCGACATGTTGTAATTCGAGGTGGGCCCTGAATCTTAAGTTACATCCGGGCTATCTAGAGGCCAAAGACATTTAGTTGCAGGGTTTACAGCTGAGATTCTTCCTGTGGCCACTAAGGTTGATCGATTCAAAAATATTCAGGGGGAGCTGAATTGGGGTCAAAACTTACAGATAAGTTCTGGGATGTAGCTGTTAAGAGGATTTCTCAACCTCCTGTGCATGCCCCAGGCTTATACAATTTAAAGTCTTACCCTGCATCGACAAAACCGGTGCAAGACTTTCTGAGATCCACCTGTGTGATGACCATGAATATGACCGCTGCAACAAAAAACTCTGGAGACAAAGTTCGTTTTTCCTGGTTGTGTCCAAAATGAAAACACTTCTGAGCTTCTGTTTTGGCAAATCAAAGAAACTGACTTTCAACCTGTACTAGAACTACACTCTGAGGGCTGCTCAACTGAATGAATACCTAACAGGCTGATAAAGTATAATCTCTATTATCTTGTCACAAAATTGTGCTATTTTAGATTGTAATTCCCCTAATCCCCAACCATCTTCTATCAAATTTAAAGACCTGGAATTTTTTCTTAAATTGAGAAGATAAAATTTGCTGTCAGGGGCTCTGTGGAGCATTTCCAAGAGAAATAGCGAGGCTTGATAGATTATTTTACCTGCTTTACACATTCTCCAGGAGAGATGAGTAAAAATGTAAAAGTATACAGTCGTGCTCCATGTTGTGTTCACTCATTTTGGACTTGCAGCTCATCTTTAATGATGATACCGAGATTTGTATGCACCCATACACCTCACATACTGACCATTATTATGTTTCTGAAACTCAAAGATGAATACAAAAAATACCATTAATATGTTACTTTTAGAGTAAATATATGATAGATGTCACACTTCAGTATTGTAAGTAAATATAAACTGCCCACCTACTCCACCTACCCCCAATGCCTCTGTATAGTGCATCCATCTGTGGGACTGATCTCCATTCAGATATAAAGCCCAAAGAAGAAGTGTTTTTGACCACAAAAGTTATCTAGTGTGAAAGTCAGAGCCGTGTCCACTGGAACCTTCACTGTGAATAAGTTGTCTGTTGTATATAAGCTATTGAGAGACAATTTTGCTCAACATTTAAATAAATAATAAATTTTTAAAACTTTACTGGGATGTTTGCCTGATAAATTCTAAAGACTTGGGTGCTTTTTCACATTGATGCCACGGTGAGGTTTATCAGAGAAAATGATAACACATGTAGTTGAACAGCAGATGATTCATGTGTTTCAAATGGTGATTTTCTCCTATTTGCCGTCTCGTTACGTAATGCACACTTAGGCTCACTCACTTCTCTCTCTCTCACTCTCTCTCTCTAAATCTGGTGCTAATAAAAGTTATTAAAGCACAACCAGCTGAACTCTTCTTTCTAGGAAAGGTTTGAACAACTATTAAAAAATATTTCTTATTTTCATGCCAATATAAGCTCCATCAGGAGGACCAGTGTCTCCCAAGTGCACAGCGATAAAGCTGCACAAGAAACAACAGAACGATGACAGCATGTCAAAAGTAAAATGCAAACAGGCTTTTGCAACTCAAAGATGCCTCCATTGTCTGCATGAGTCAACGTGCAGGCCTGTTGCAACTGCATGTACTGATAACACAGAGGAATAACAGCTGCACAATAACTCTGATAACCTCATTTAAACTTTAACAGCAGGTGTGGGACAACACATAGCAGCTCCATACCATACAATCACCTCTCAACTCCCAAACATGCACGATTGCAGAGATAAAAATAATTATAAAGATTATATCACAGACAATCACTGGTGGAATAAAGCCTACCGTTTGGTGTTCACTCAGCGCCCTCTGAGAGCATCTTTTTAGTTTTCTGAGCCAGTTTGTCCCCTGACAGTGCGTCTGAAGTCCGTTAAATTTCTTCTGCTCCATTAAACTGCTGAGATGGTGTTTTTGTTCTCTTAAGAAATGGGTATTGATCTTGCTGATGCAGCTTTTTTAACGTTGAAAACTGGGGTTTTCATGTAGTGTTTCATTTGCGAGCTCAAAACTTGTTACTGGACTTGACGATGGTTGTGAAAAGAGGTTAGCTCCTGGTCTGGTGATGTTGCTTCTTGTTGAGTTTAAGAGGAGTGTGATGTTCTATCGTCTGCAACCGCAAGGTTTTGAGCCGTCTGTAAAAATACATCTAAAAACTTCTCTCTTTGCCTCAGAAGTCCTTCCTCCTTTAGTTATGTCCTTCTTAATGCTTGCATCCAGACAAATTTGGTCATTTGGTTATGCTGCTGTACCAGCTAACTTATTATGCGAAGGTTTATTGTGATCTCTGATCTGTGAAGCAAAGAGCCCCTTCTCAGACAGGGCAATGGTTTTTATACAATGTTACTTGTCGGAAGTCCACCCCTCCTTTCCTGGACCTCAACAATCTAAGTTGGCAAAAACAAGTCTATCTAAATTTGGCAGATGAACTTTGGCAGAACTCCCACAAATCAAGGAAATGGTATCTGCGTATGTTATGTGTCTTTCAGATGTGTGCTTGTTTTGTGTGTTGATGGGGGCCTAAAGGCTGTCCCTGACTTCCTGACCCCCAGTGGACATTTAGGATTAGGTGCTTGCAAACAACCCTCCAGTAGCTTGCAATTGCCAGGCACCAGTTCTAGTTTCTTACTATCGCTTTCACCAAGTAAGAAAACATACTTAAATTGGGTTCTCAGTTTTTATTTAGATATGATTTTTTTTGGGAAAAAAGGGTCTTTTTGCTGTCTTGAATACGATGAAACATGGGTACCATTTGATATTCGTCACTGTGTCTGCATTAATGTGTGTGCCTGTATGTAAAAGTTTTTAGCTATCCTGCTTAGAGTGCAGTTCCTAAATGTCAGCCTGGCCCCTGCAGGGCTTAACTTCCTGGTACTGGAGGATTATGGGAAAAATGTCAGGGAGAATCGGAGGTGCTGATGAGCGCGAATGAGTGCGAAAAATGAGAGAGAGAAACAGAGCGAGTGAGACAGAGAGGGAGATAAAGAGCCAGATGGAGAGAATGGGTTTTGGGAATATGGGGATGAATGACAGGAATTAATCATAAGACATACATTTGCAAAGGGCAGAACACACACACCTACACACACGTCGTTTCAGGTTGCACATTTCATAGCCTCTGGCAAAAATGGCTCACAGAGAATTAATGTGCGTGTTTCTGCCCCTAACTGTATGTACCTGTTTGTCACAGATTTTATTCTGTGAATGACAGCGTGGGCTTCTTCTTAGCTGACTGTAGGATCGTGTAAGATGAATAAAAAATAAGTGAAACAGAGAAAAAAATCACAGGGAAGTTCAAAGAGTGCACTCATGAAAAAGAGAAAGAGGCATATAGTCAGTAAATAACATTTACTGAACAAGACATTCTCCTAAAAGGGAGTCTAGTTAGCTGGAGGGCACAAATAACAAATTTGCCTTGATTTAGAGTCTGTAGCATTAATGTCAGAATTTAACAAATGCAGATGGCTGGCTTAATCTGCCTATGGACAAATTAGGGAATTTTATTTAAGGAAGATGCTTTTGCCATTTCATGTTGTCTTGATGGAAAGCAAAGAAAGCTGGGTTACTTGTTTTGTTTTCTGTGATATATCCTAAGAAATAGGGCACAAACTAAGTTGCTTAGCAAATAGTGGATAGAATTAGTCAATGAAGGCCATGTACAGGTTAAAGTTGAAACAAATTACTACCTAATATCAAAAAAGACATTAAGGACTTGTTATATAAAAGCAGGGTGAAAAATGCATCCTATTCTGCATTAAAATAAGTACAAAGAAGGAAAATAACCCATCTTAAATGCTTTAAAAAAAAAGAAAAAGGTTCTACGTATGAAAACATTTAATCTGAATAATGACAGCAGGAAGCAATTGGAGTCAAATGAAGATGGCAAATGATGCTTGAGTTGGACTTTCAGCCAATCTCAACTGAAGCCAGGACAAAACCTGTACCTACTGCCAGGTAAAAATGGTGTGTCAGATTACATGTCTGCCAAATCAAACATCTGTGGAAGCTAGCACACTGATAACATCCAATAACACAGTTTAGCGCTGCATAAACGAGAGAGGAAAAAAGACTCATACTCAAGAAGGAAATTAAATATTCTAGTGTATGAGAAGCTCTACCATGTGCTGAAAATTGATGCACAAAAACACCATGTAGCTTAGTCATAAAGGAACATTGACAATTACAACAACAGGGACTGTAATTACATTATTGACAGTAATGGCAATTCTTGGAAGGCTTTCCATGAGATTTTTGAGTGTTTCGTGGAAATTTGTGCCCATTCATACCGCAAAGCATTTATGTGGTCAAGCACCGATGTTGGACCAGAAAGGCCTGGCTCGCAATCTTCATTCCAGTTCATCCCAAAGATGCTCGATGGAGTTGAGGTCAGTCCTCTGTGTAGGTCAGTCAATCTCTTCCACACAAAACCTATCAAACTATGTCTTAATAGTCCTTGCTTTGTGCACTGGGGCACAGTCATGTTAGAACAGAAAATGGTCCTCCCCAAACTTTTGCCACAAAGTTGGAAGCATACAATTGTCCAGAATGTCTTGGTATGCTGAAGCATTAGGATTGGCCTTCACTAAAGACAAGGAGCCTAGCCCAAACACTGAAAAATAGCCCCATACCATTATCCCTCCTCCAACAAAATTCACAGTTGGCACAATGCAGTCAGGAAGTACAGTACTCCTGGCATCCACCAAACCTGGACTCACCCATCTGACTGCCACACATTTCCACTACTCCACAGTGTCGGTGTGCTTCACACCATGCCATCTGATACTTGGCATTAGACTCTGTCATGTGAGGTTTGCATGCAGCAGCTTGGCCATGGAAACCCATTCTATGAAGCTCCCACTACACAGTTGTTGTGCTTACACTAATTCCAGTCAAAGTTTTGGAACTCTTCAGCTGATCATTGGTGACTTGCGCCTTAGGAGTTGTTCAACCCAGGGCTGTGATTTTACATGGCCTTCTGCTTCGTGGCTGTTGTTCCTAAACGCTTCCACTTTCTGATCACTTCACTTACAGTTGACTGTGGAATATCCAGCAGGGATGGAAATTTAATGACCCCTCTTATTGCAAAGTAGCTCTCTTCACGACAGCAGACACAGGTAGGTTCTTTGAAATGGGCATTTAATGTTGGAGGAATCTTGTGAAGTGTCATCTTTGTAACATTGTCATGCTCCTGTCTTGTCAACACTCCAACACACCGTACACCATGAAAACTGCAAATGTCAAAATACATCTAAGTGTTTACAAAATGTTACATTAGAACATTTTATGCAAAAATAAGTTAAAACAAAATACCTTTTTGCACCACTTGTCATGAGCAGAGATTCTTTAGTTCTTCACCACCTTCATTCACTTCAGATGCTGGTTACAGTCTTCATGCATGTTTGAACAAATTCGTGGAGGTAATGTGCTTAGCAACAGTTCGGTCTGTCACTTAACCAAAAACCTGTAACATTAGTTCCACATACAAAATAGTCTGAGAAACTGCATGCATTATTAAAGAGCCAAAAGTACTATTCCGTTAGAACAGTTTTCTGTGCACTTCATAGTTCACATAAGTCTGCATGTTCTCTCAGACCAGCTACTTTGATTACTTTCATTCATTTACATGTTGTATGACAGTTGCTTTAGTGACATGTGTGATTGCCTAAACTAGATGATGGTTTTAATGTTATTCAATAAAGCAAAAATCTAAATCAGAAGTCCCAGTGCTGTTGTACTCTATATTGATACTCATAAAACCCCTCTTAGATTACATGTTCAAATCCCAGCTGTCATTGGGCAAGAAACAATGTACACATTAGACAGGTAGAGACATATTTTATGAGATCAAAATCAAAGCAAAGTCTTTCTAATTCTACGTGGATGGTTCACTTTGCTCCACAGTAATATGTTTCTATTTGCTGCAGGAACAAAGAAAACTTAGTAGATATTTACCTGCTGACGATGCTGTCATAGTTGTTTGTCCTAAGGTTCTCTAACACTGCAGATAAACACTATGTAGCTCTACAGGCATGAGCACACCTTTTATTGTGCTGAAAGATTATGTACACAGTTCCCATCGAGAAAAGTGTCATAAATCAATATTAATACAAAAACAACAGTGGGCCAGACGTCAGTCGACTGTTTCCAATCATTTAATGCGTGATTTGTCCCACTCCCACAATGATTCAAACTGTGAAAATGTTCTTTCTGCTTGATTCCTCTTTGTTGTTATAATTGATTGAAGTGACTGAATTTTTGTTGAATCACTAAAATAATTTGACCTCAGAACCTTTCCCTGTTGAAGTAAATGTCAGCCACTGTAATGGAACCTGTGACTAATATCCAAGACGTTGTCTGTTTACCTGTACTGTATCACTTTCTGCAGTTACCACCCTCTGTGCTGTTCCCATAGAAGGATAACAAAGATGTCTGGGTGATCCATCATTCCGGATACATTCAAGTCTGAGTTTTTGTCCACCTAATGCATACCTCCTGCTGGATCCTTCAGGTACATTTTTCACATTGAGAAGATGAAAAACATGCTGTTTTTTTACACACATAAATGTTACATTTTGCAGCACAGGTGCATCGGAGAAAAAAACTGACAACAAAGCAACTTTGAATTTATCTGTAACTGGATTCAAAAAGTGAAACTTTCATATGGTCAAAATTGATGGTTTTCAACTGGTCTAGACTTTAGACTCACGCAGTCTCTTTAATGAGAAACTGCTGAAAATCTCATCCACTCAAATTTTTGTAATGAAAAATTTAGACGGAACAAAACAGATATGTTTAAAGAGTGCATCATTACTGAAGCTCTAGCAGTATGCATGCAGATATCTTATTGCATTTCTTGTGGTAACATGAACATTTTGACAATTTTCCAGAGATCTTGAGGTTTTAACTAATTTTATTGGATAACCAGCATTGTTTTCCCAAGAAAAGGATATGAATGAGTTGAAATATATATGTTACGATGGTAAAATGGAGTAAAATAAAACAAATGTCCACTTAGGGCTTATGTAAATCACAGACTCGTTGCCAAATCTATTTTTGGGTCCTGGCCCACCAGTTAAGGACCACTGGCCTTGATTCTTTTCACATTTTCAAGCTTTTTCTTGTTTTCATCTTTGTAATACAGAAATGCCAGCTTTCTGAAAGGTACTTTCATTTATGCACTCAGTACTTGGATGAGGCTCCTTTTGTACAAACTGCTGTATCAAGTATAGCATTAAGGCGATTCACTCGTGGCACTGCTGAGCTTTATAAGCAGACCAAGCTGCTTTGATAGCAGCCTCTGGCTTGTCTACCTGCTTGGGTTTGGTGCTTCTCATCTTCCTCTTGACAATACTCTTCAGATTCTCTATAGGGTCCTGGTGGAGATGGGTCTTGACGGCCACTCTTGCAAACCGTTCATCTGAGATAGAAGGAAGTGCTGTAATTTTATTGTACAATGTATTTCCAGTTTTAGATTTATTTTTATTCAACTTTCTTCATGAGTAAAGTCTTGCAGTTACATTTGTGAAATGACCACATTGCAAACATTACAGACAATGCATAATTTCATAAATTAAATACAGAAAAATGTCAGATATTTTCCTGGGAAAAAATTTTGTATAGATCCATTTAAGAAGAAGTTACCATACTGTGAACCGAAGTATGTTAGTATGTAAAGCTAACATAGCTACTCTAGCTACATAACTAACGTTGCTACATAAGCCAATGTAGCTAATTTAGCTTTAGCAAACTTAGCTGAAGCTAACATAGTTCATCGACAACATATCTACATAGCTTAAAAAGCTGCCTTGTGTGCTAAGCTTTTGCTAGGTTCACTACATAGCTACATTGACTCTATAGCTCTGCTATCTATAGCTAAGTTATCGTTAGCATCGTGAACTTTAGCAAACATAGAAAAGTTAACTTACCTATGTATATAACGTATACATTGCTTACACACCTGCTTTGTGAGCTTTGCTTTGGCTACGCTAGCGACCTAGCCACAGCTAATGGAGCTATGTAAGCTACGTTTGCCAAACTTTTTTCCTGTAAGCAGATTGTTTATTTGACTTTATTAAACATATTTTAAACAGGATTTCAGGTTTTAACTTTTAACTTCTGGTATCCGAGCCAACCCGTATCCTAAACAGAAGTTTGATCCAACTTATTTCTATAGTTTTAGCATGCACTTCTGTTCTGAGATATGCAGCATTTCAGATTAACAAGAGTGTCTGTCAGAGACGAACACTCTGTGGCCTAACTGCCTTGTTCTGGTGAGGCAAGTTGGCTGGCCAGTTAAAAACAGTCATAGCATGGTAAGTGAAACTAGTTACTTTACTGGCAGTTTTGGCACTATGGCCAGGTGCTAAGTCCTCCTGGAAGAAGAAATCTGCATGTTTATAAAGCTTGTCAATAGACCTGGTAGTTGGCTGTGTTGACTTTGGACTTGACAAAACACAATGGACCAGCACCTGTAGGTGACATCATAGCTTTGCATCATCTTAGAGAGGGTTTGGACCACTTTGTTGCAGTTCCAGTCCATGGTTAAGCTAAGACACTTCCTATATTGTGTCTAGACTGAGACTACCATTGACAATTAAGGAACATGACACTTGTAGCCGATTTCCTGGACACATCTGTGTGTGGCTGCCCTTTACACACTGACCTCAGCCTTAGTCAGTCAGTAAATCTTTCTCAAGTTTATGAATCAGCTTTGCTTGACAAATTCTCTGAAGGCTGCGGTCATCCTTGCTGCTTTAGCACTTTTCCTTTCCACACTTTCCCCTTCCAGTCAACCTTCCATGAATATGCTTTGATCCATGACTCTGAGAACAGCCTACCCAAAGGAACCACAGGATGAAGTAGTTGAACCAAAGTCATTTTTCCATTTCAGAGGTAATACAACCTCTCCAGATCAAGGTAATGTCTCATGTCACTTATATTACCATTTAAGAGTTCAATAAAACTGAGCAAGGCCAGTTACTTTTTATACCTTTCATAACTTTCCAGCAGCAGTAATGCTCTGTGCTGATGCTGTGAGGATGATCAGAACAGCAGGAACCTTTGAGTCAGACAGCTTTATTTTGTGCCACTTTTTGCCTAGCTTGAGTCAATACACTGATCCTGTGTTCCTAGTATTTAATATTACCATCTATTGTAAGAGTTTAGATTTTTTTCCCCATTATTCTACTCACTTAAAAATGGTCTGTTTGGAGTTATTGATGCTATCTGAGTTCCCTCCATCCAAACTTTTCCTAATCTCGGTGTTGCAATTGCTTGGAAACATGGATATTTGTGTTTACTGTCAGTAGATGGGTAAATAGATTGCAAAATGCTCACTGGTAAGTCTCTCTCTCTGAGTTTTTTTTTCTTTTCAGGTAGAAAAATAAGTTATTTTGATCAAGTCAGTCAGGGTTGGGTGATGTGCTGCTTATGTGAATACAACCAATTCTTGCTTAGTCAACAAAAGTTCCTGTCGCAGAACTTCTGAGTTTGACCACCTAAATTCAACCAATCAGATTGAAGAGGGCACTGAAACAGAAGGAGGTCATTTTGGGTCAGAAATAATACAATAACAAAGAAGATGATGAAGAAAGATAGAGAAGAAAAGATGACTGTATTTCATACTCAGATTTTTAACCAGGTTTGAGGTACTTGCTTGGATATCAGATGATTACATTAATTTTTTTTTATTATGTTTTCCCAGCACTGATGAAGAAGTTTCTTTCTCTCATAGCTCCATTCAGCCTGCAGTGGTTGGAGGTTGTATGGGGTCACTCATGAGTAGATACATGATCTGTCCTCTGTGAAGTTGAGAACTACCACATGCAGGAAAACAAAAGTATGAAAGGGTTGTGATTTAACCTTTAAAGGTTCCTAGGGACATTGAATAAGTGGAGCTCAAATGCACCAGAGAATATTCATTTTTAAAAAACTAAGAAACTAAATCTCATTTCCTTGAATTACACTAAAATGGCTAAGACTACGCAAAAACATGACAGATTTTTTCCTAATGACAAATAAATACCATTTTTGATCCCACATTCATCTTAACATAGACTAATGAATTCCTTTATGATAGGATTTCATCATGGACAACTAGCTCTCAAATGCAAATGTTTTTATTTGTCCACCAGGTGGCGCTACTTTTTTCCCATTCAAAGCATTTTGCAAAATTTCCCTCTGTTTACCGTTTTCTCCAAAGGTGACTTAAATGATAAGTGTATGTCGTTATTGATGTTGGATAATAGTGTGTGTGTGTGTGTGCGGTGTGTGTGTGTAAAAAAACTGTGTGTATCTTATTTGAGTTTTGGGGTTTAGATTTTGTCTGTTAAAAAACAGTGGAGATGTGTAAACATTCTGGCCTTTTAAGGGTTGAATTAATATTTGATATGTGTATTTCAGGCTGAAGTAGTTTTAAAAGACTGGCTCGTTTAAAGTGGAAAAATTATTAATAAACAGAATAAAACTTTTACAGCTGATTTTTGGAGGTGGACATTTTCCTCTGTTAGGACCACAAGTGTGAATTCTTTTTTTTTTTTTTTTTTTTTAATCTGACACTGCAAAAAAAAAAGAAAAAAAAAAAAAGAAAAAAAAAACAGTGCATCAAAATCATTGTGCTGCCAATCACTGACAAATCTCATGGCTTAATAATAATAATAATGATCAAATCATTCTCAAAATGTATTTTATGGAATTCATTTATTTATTTTATTTCATTTTTTTTTTACATAAAAACAGTGAAGTTGTGTAAAACATTCATGCCTTTAAAGGGTCAAAAATAATTCATATTTAATATGTATATTTCAGGGTGAAGTAGATTTAAAAGACTGACTCATTTAACATTGAAAAAATATGAATATATATCATTTTTACAGCAATTTTTGGGAAGCTGACATTTTTTGTCCTTAAGGACAAATATGTTAGGATTTTAAAGGAACTCTTGAGGGTTAATCATCGATGCAGGATATAATAAAGCTAAGACCTGGAGGACTGCAGCTTAGCAGGATATAAATGAAGCAGCTGTGAGCATAACTTCTGCTGCAGCCAACCCATTGACTAGAGGACAGCACCAAAATTTCCATAATGGACATTTTTCTCTTTCTTCCTCTTCTCCAAATAAACCTTGAGGTTTGAGTTTTATAGTTTTAAGTGAACACCTGCATTAATTGAGTTCATCAGCTTGTGAGGTTTGGACAGTAGGACTTGTTTTATTAACATGGTGTCTAACATTAATGGTTAGCTGTTTGTAGTAATGGGCTGACATGCTAAACATTGTTGCTCATGTGTTAAAAGCAGTATGTATGTTACAACTGACTGAATTTATTAAGGTAAGCTGATTATGTTATGTTATTTTATGTTGTTTGTTTAAACAACTTAAATACAGACACTTCATAGTCATTTGAGGTTTTATCATGGTGTAAAGGCTCATTTACACTCTAAGCACATATTAAAATAGATCTGTGCCTTATAAATGGTACAACCGAAATAGCCCTTACATTTATGTGCTGAAGAATGAACAGACCGTCCTCTGCTCAGCTCTGCTGTTGTAGTTGTCTGTCTTTATTCACATAAGCTAACATCATTGGTATTGTCTAACAAATCACTCAATATTCAGTGATAAATCCACAGAAATTTCTGTTAGGTTGCCCCTTTATTTCAAATGATTCTTCGCTATATTTTGCTACTCTAGGTTGAACTGTTGGCTCAGTTGTTCCACACTGCCCCCATGATTGGCAGTGGTATTGCAATGTTTGGTCCGTATCTATAAGGGGGAACAAAAATGAATGCAGTATACAGACCAACAGGTCTGCTTGTATCTGTTAGCATTTCAAACATAGCTCATGTTGAGTTAGCTTTTGTTATCCAGAATGTGTGTTAATGGTAGATATTTGCTTGCTGAACTACATCGCTGCCACCATTCATGAAGTCTTTCACACCGTTTTATTCATACCCAACCTCTCTGTTCTTGGTTTAATGGCTTTGGAGTGAAAAAAACAACATTCAACTCTAAACATTTGGAGTATCAACTGTCAGATTGACAAATTCTGAAGCACACTGGTTCAACATACTAGCTTTTGCTGAAAACTTTACAGGCTTCACATGCATAGTTATGGTTGATAACATAGGATTAGACAGTGGCAACCTCTCAAAAATAAATAATGAATAGATCTAGAAGTAATGTTAAGCAAACAAAATCAGAGCAACATGGGCCATAGTAATCATTTATTCTTGATTATTTTGCATTCATTATCATAGGAAGCTAAATTCTAGGAAGTAAATATTTTTAATTAGCCAAACTAGGTAATTTATTTTCACCGGCAGGGTTTTACTTCTTCATTTTTCATGTGAACAGAATGGACTGTGTCAGGCCTCCTAGGCACAGGTAAGGCTGAGGTACAGTGCAGAATACTCTGAAAGCCACTTCATGAAGGCACCCTGGGCCATAGGGCCTTCACGTGGGCCATGTTGCATTGCACCATCAGTAGTTATGCCATAGGCACAAGCTCATGTTAACACATTTATGCTCAGCCTCAGCATGAGGTTTGAGATAGTAGTGGTTCAGTAGTCTCCTCTTGCCAAAAACATGAAATATGCATTAAAAAACAAGTACATATGTATGCATAAACAGAACCATAGTGTCTGCATGTTGTTCATCTTGGATGTAAATTGCTTCCCAATGGAAGCAGAGTGGAAAAATACCAGCTACAGGTTCCGCGAAGAGATGAGACTAGAAAAAAAGACAGAAAAAGGTGAAGCTACAGCTGAGGCAAACAGTAAGTGAGAGTATTTCCACATCATATCCTTCCCAGTGCCACAAGATAGACCAACCTCATCTCATATTGAGGAAACAGATGAAGAGAATATACAGGCAGAGGATACACAGATAGAGGGTACACTGATAGAAGTGAGGCATGAGACTAAGGACTCTGAGACCCCTAGGCCTGCCTCCAGCAACCCTGAAGAAGCACCAAAAAAGATGAAAGAGAGCTGCTGCTGCTGCTGAGAGTTGTTTAAGGAGAGTGTTGGGGAAAATTCAGGCCAGGCCAGCGCCCAAAATGAGCAGGACTATTTTGTACTGAGTAACTTTCCAGTTTTGAGAAGGATGGGTGTCTTATGTAAGCCAAATACGTGATGAAAACACTGTAATTCTTTAACTCTTGCACCACCAATTTTGAATCCATACAGCACACTGCCTTATGTAGCAGTATTTGATGTAACATCCACGGCAATGATAAATATGCTGCGTGTCACAGTGGCTCTGTCGCGGCAGCAACAATGACAGAATATGTTCCATTACACTGACAAAAAAAAAGAAGGATTTTTCAGGATTTGACAACAGGAAATATTTCAGGTAATGCTAGCACTCATCAAAATATACATAAATAACACAGGAGTAGTCATTTTTAAACTTATTCAGACATTTCAGGGCAAAAATTTCAAGACAGTTTGGCTGCAGACCGCAGACCACTAAAGTGAGGTGCCACATCTGTCAGAATGGAAATGCATGCTAAAAGTGTCAAAATAAGATAAGATTGAACTTTTGGTAGGGTGAGGGTTAAAGTAAGAGTTAGGCTACCAAATCTTAAAAATCAAAAAACCAAAATAAATAAATAAATAAATGAATTATAGAATGTTTAATAAAGCCAACTAAACAGTGTGCCTACAGATAAAAAGATTGTCTTCCATTCAAACACTCGAACTCAGCTAATGTAGCACGGGCTACAGCTAATGAAGCTATGTTAGCTATGTAGGTAACAAAATTATGTAGCTAACATAGCTAAATCTTAAGCTGATGAAGTGTTGTTGGCTTCGTAAGCTTTGAGGTAACAAAGCAATGTAGCTAAATATAAAGCTACATGGCTAATGTAGCAAAATCTAAACCTAAAAAAGCTATTTCAGCTGCATAGATAACCACGTAGCTCAAGTAGCTTAATCTAAACTTGAATATATCATATCATCTCGTCCACCAAGAATCAATTTCTTCAAATCAATTGCTAATATGAACTGAAGTCTATGATAATGTAAAAATAAAATCAATTGTTTGTCCAGTGAGGTTGGCAGAGATGAGCAGGAGAAAGCTAGTACAACAAACATGGCAGCACCAGGGGAAGGACATTAGGAATGCAAGCAGGGCACGAATGAGATGGACATGACACATGAGGTTTGCAAGAAGCGCTATAAGAAAATAAAAAAACGCAGAAATACAATAAATATAAGAGCAAGGCTAATGCTAAATCAGCTAAACAGTTGAAAAAAATTGTATAGATCACTATATATCACAATACATGGTATTGCAATACTTACTGTATTGCAAAATGTTTAAAATCGCAATTATATTGAATTGTGGCCCAAGTATTGTGATTATATCGTATCGTGGGGCCACTAGTGATTCCCACCCCCACTTCTTACTTAGTGATGTTAACTACATAGCTAGAGAAGCCATATTAGCTTTAGCTAAAACTTACAAAACTGAAGCAAGCCACTTGTCACGTAACAACTTCTAAAAATGTTTCTATACATGTACTTTAATCCTGGATAAGACATCCAATCTTGTTTCTATTTTAATAAGGAAATGTAATTAATCTGTAATGTTTGCAGTGTGGTTATTTCATGAATGTAACTGCCAGAGTTTGTTTATGAGTAAAGTTGAACTAAAAACCCCTTCTTAAACTTTGTACTAGACAGCAACATCTCACAGTAGTGGTTTACAAGAAGGGGCATTCTGAAATCTGCAAGACCCCTTTCAAAATTTCTACATTTTGCACCTTAAACAGTATAAGTCTACAAAATAACTCGATGAAAGCCTAGCACCTGCTGACATTACAATTAACTGGTGAGAGGCTTTAATCAGTGATCAGATGCCCATGTGGAGTAAATCATATTAAAGGGCTTTACTCAGCACTGAACAAAGTGCAAAATCAACTGAAAAGTTTGAAAAATAATTTCTTGTATGGTCAGCACTCTATGAATTAATACCAATATTATTTGTTTTGTGTTTGAACATTTTCCCATATCTCATTTTTTCCTCCATTTTCTCCTGTTATTGAGTTGCCCTTAAACCTCTTAAAAGTTTCCTTCACAACTCCTAATAGTTTTTCACCTCAGCAGTTCTCTTGACGGTTAAGATCCTCTGTGAATAACTCTTATCTTCGGGATCACGTTTGAAAATTAGGGGAAAGTTCCCATTAAAGGATTCTGAGAGTTTTCTTTCTTATTTCTCTTTTGAACACTACCCAAGGACCCCAAAAAACACTTCTCTATAGAATTTAGTGGCAATAAAATAAAAGGGGTTTGGCTGCAGACCACAGCTCTCAGATTCCCCCTCTAACTTTGAGACTACTGTGAGATGCAGCCACTGTCGGGAAGGCAGTTTCATTCACATTGCAAACATTACAGACTACGCAACATTTCAGAAATAAAAGAGGGAAAAATCCAGGATTACATTTTTAGAAGTAATTACATGAACAGACGCTGCCTTGGTAGCCACCTACGTAGTAAATATAAAGCAAATATGAATTAATTATTAATTATTGTAGCTAACATAGCTAACTGTAAACTTCAGCAAATGTAGCTAATGCAAATGTAGCTAACGTTGACCAAAGAGAGAAATAATCTGACACACACACTGAAAATGACTTTGCTTTGGCTTTATTATGAGTAAACAATGTAGCTAGTTAAAATAGCATATGTAGCTATATCTACATAGTTCTTTTATGTGAAAAAAAGATTTATGACATAAACAAAACTGTAAAAGGTGTACAATCTTTAACTACGTTACCTGCGTAGCTTACATAGCTTACATAGCTTTGTTAGCTTTTGCCTTTGCTACATTAGCTTCATTTGTGTTTTCATGGAGGACAAGTTTTCTTCCTGTGAGCAGGCTGTTTAGTTGGCTTTATTAAATATTTTCTAAGTAGGTTTTGCAGGTCAGGGTGCAGCACTTTTACCCTAGCCTAACTGGAAGTTGAATCTAATTTTTCTTTTTTTTTTTTAACATCCTGACAGAGGCGGGGTCTGATAGTAGTGGTCTGCAGCCAAACTGTCATGACAAAATTGATGATTTCAGCCAACAGAAAAAACTTAAAAACCTACTGAAATTGAGATAATTATGAGAATCCATCTAGTGAGCTGATGTTTGTTTGGCTGTTCTTGGCTACTGTTGCACATAACAATACAAGACAGCAGCCTCCTCTCAGAGAGACTGCTGCTTTTGCTTATATACAAGCTAATTACTAGGGCAAGCAAACACAGTTATTTCAGATTTCAGGTGATTATGCCTCTGACCTTAGAATGTAACTTGTAAACATGCATAGATCTAATGCACAGAGATGAACACACAGACTTAACTGCACTTAAGAAAATACTCTCAAGGTCCACAAAAACCGTTCATTTACAATGAATGGCCTCGATGAAATCTTAACCTTCAAAATTTATTTTGAAGTTACGATGCCTGCAAACCTGGGCCAAATTAAATTCAGTAAAATTATACCATTATATCCATGCAGAAAAAAGGGAAGTTTCTAATGAGCAGATAATTTCTTTAAAACATAGCACATATTACATTTAACCTTGGCCACACAACATCAAGCATGTACAACCTGTTCACAGGGGTTAATATTTGGATGAGAATTCAAGAGGTAAAAAACCAAGAGTCAATTGGCATTCAGCTTTGCTTTAGGTGATGCAACATGAAAATTTGACTCACTCACTTTATCCAAAACCAAAGTCGAGGGAGGATGAAGTAACAGCAGTCTTGGAAAAGACATCTCTCCTTTTTTTGTTCAGAAGTTAAGTGAAAAAGTAGCTGGTCATGATAGAATCATCTCTCAGATGTAAAACAGATAATTTATGGAAACAAACTGCCCGCAGCTTGAATAATTTTCATTAATCTTGGGATTCATTGCTTCTCTTCTGAGTCTGCTGTACTTTTGAGTTTTTTTAAAGTATTCAATTTTCTTTTTGAGCATGTAAACATCACATCCTGTTTTCAGAAACCAGGTCACGTCAGGTATGGGAGCATAAGCTGGTTCAGCACTTCGCCACATCAACTTTGGTTTTGTGCTGCTTTGGCCTCCTGTTTGCCATCCTCCAGGCCCACAATGCACAAGGTCACCAACAGCATCTGGACCAGCCCACCGGGTCCTTGGCACCCAGAACTCGATGAGCTGGATCAGACCCTGGAAAGTGCACTAGGTGCCTGTAAAAACACAGCTGCCGTTCGTGTATCAAGCAGCTGACCCTTCCCATCCACCTTCTCCTAAGCACATCAGCATTAGACACCAGGTCTTGCCAGTGGTACCTGAAGTTGTCACAATGGAGTCCACTCTGTGCCTCGGGCCATCAGTCAACATCCAGGCAAAGTTTAGTAAGACTATTTATGTCGGTCTGAACACATTTAAATATTCTGGATGTGGCGATGGGACCCCTGGTCTGCTCTGCCCAGGAAGAATGGGTGACAAACAAGCTGCTGTGTCTGCAGCAGAGCTACCTGTCAGAGCTGACAGCATTGTTGTGCCTTAATGGGCAGCTGTTTTAATAAATAGTTAACTGAACATTTTGTCACAGGTCTTAAATGTAAATAAAATACAACTTCTAGTTTTCTTTACAGCGTAGTATTTTTTTTCCTCATTTATGTGTTACTCACATTTTCATACAATGTTTTCGTTCTAAAATCATTCCCATGACAGTAATTTAATGAATGAAGTCACTTGTAACGTTGCTAAGCTCTTATGGGGTCCCTGCTGCACTTTCTCAATTATTAATAGTACCTCAATTATGACAAAATTAAAAACAGCAGCCTGATCTAAAACATAGAATTTTATTTATTCATTGAGATGTCCTTCTCTCTTTGTGCTTTTTCTGTCATTTTTCGGCAGCTTTTTTCCACCTGCACACATTTTTAATGAACACTAAGTCATTTTCTCAAAGTCAGATTTCTGGATAACAGCTTAATAACCTCTGAACATGTATGAAAAATAGACTGAATATTAAGAGTGAGTATATGTCTATTTTATTGACCTGTATTAATTAGGATGATAATTTCCAGACCCCTCTCAGTAATTCAGGTCTAAACACAGCTAGTCATCCTATCCTGTGTAGAATCATTCCTTATTACATTTAACTCTATGAGACCAAAGTTGTTGTATACAACAAAAAGAGACACAGGTTATTAAAGTTGAAAAACTTTTCAACCATGTATCGTAGCCACTTACTTTTCTTTACCTCTTGCAGCCTGCCATTATGTTACTCTAATTATGCGATCCATGTCTTTGTAACTCTTACAGAAGCTTTTCAAGTGACCCTGAAACTTGGGTGACTTTTCAGGGTATTTAAATATTAAATTATGATGTTGAATGTTATTTATCTGCCAGTAGCTAAGTATGCTAACTGCCATATTGTTTATTTTTTTTTTAGAATACTTTGTGACAGGCTGTGACAACAAATGGCAGGATGCTCATGCTTTGTCAAACTGTGCATGTCTTTACACATATATCCTGGAGGATTAGCTCATAATGGAGAGAGAGAGAGAGAGAGAGAGAGACAGAAACCTGTGATGTGGCCATCTTTGCCACTGCCAACAGGAAAGGCTTTTAACAATGGCACAAATTCAGCCAGTACAAAAAAACCCATCTTTTTTGGGTCTCCCCCCGTGTTCAGAGCTTGCATGTGCACCACAGGGTTGATGTTTTACAAGCTTTTTAAGACAAGAAGTCCAGGTGAGGCAAAATGGTTAAAAAAAGCTTAGAGCAAAAAGAGTCAATAAAAAATCAAATATGGATAAAAACTTGGGAGTGAATGCTGACAAAAAAACTTGTTTGGACCAAGGCACACCATATCCATATTTATGAAAATAGCCTCTTTAAATAATGTTACTGAAACTGAAGTTCCTGTATAGTTGTAGTAGTAATATGGTTGTACAAATTCCCAAATTACACCTTGACTTGCCTCACCACACTATTTGAGAACCACTGGTCTAAAGTGCAGAGCAAACAGTTCTTGCTTTAAGGCCAGCTAAGGTTTATACTTATAAAAATATATAATTCTGTATATAGAAATAAATAGAATTTAAAAAAAATGATGCTGCACCCTACTGAAAGGTTCTTCACTAAATAATAAAGTTTTGGAAATAAATAATACAAAATATATATTTTTAAAGAACCTGACTTTCTTTTCTTTTTAACGTCTAAAACTGGCATTGATACCTCTGTGTTTGTAAGACCTTTGAACATGGACGTAAAAACACATCTGTGACAGCATAGTGGATGTTCATCCATCAGTCATGAGTGCTACAGTCCATGCCTTGTACAAGAAGTGCACGGCAGCAGCTTTTGCTTAAATATTAAGGGTTGATTTGACTTTATACCTGAAATGCAGATGAGAAGGAATTTTATTCGGTGGCTCAATTACCTTTAATGTGTGTTTAAATCCAGTTTCTTCAACTCCTGATATGGCTGTAGATCTGCTGCTTTCAAAATACCAAAGCCATTTTTATTGCTTTGACTTACTCAGAATTATGAGCAATAGGATATTCAAATACCATAAAGATCTCTGTTTGCTTTAAGATGCTTGCTTCTCATTTATAGCAGTTAAACATTACTTCTGCATGTATTTGGATTGGTACATGTCTGATCATACTGAAAGTCTTTTTACACTTTGATATGAATATTTGTATCTTTACACCCCTATATGTTACTGTATCACTGAGGAACCAAAGATTCCAGCACTACAGGACTTCTCTCATCGCAAACTGCCTTAACTCATCTGTTTGTTCACATTTTGTCAATAATCATCAATTATTAAGGGTTGTTCTTGGAATAAACCATCACTACAAACCTTTCAGGTTACATAAAGTCTGTATTTCAGGCATGTACGTTGTAAAATTGTGCATTGTGAGTGCAGGAGAGTATGTACACCTCGCTGTGCTGTACATCTTTGTGTGTTCCATTGTTTCAGAGTGGTGGACCATCCATCACCATTAAGCTGAAGCACAGAGCCTGACTCACACTCAGGAACAATCTAATTCCACCAAAAACACCTCTCTCCACCTCTCTCTTCTTTACTTTCCCCTGTTGTCGGGTTTCTCTTCGCTTCACCTTCTCGTTTTCCACCCCTCTCTCTCTGTCTATCTCTCTTTCTCTCTCAGCAGGATTTAGGCAACAGACTTGAGCAGATGAAACCTTCCCAAGCATGTCTGAAGTAATACCTCAGACGTAGAGGACACAATCTTGCAGTCAGTATATTGTTCTAACTCAGCCTTTGTCATGTATGTGTAGTTATCCCTCTGTAAGCAGAGCTAAATATGAGACAAGAGCCTCTTCAACTTTTTCTGTCTATGACCCAGAGAGAGGAATAGACAGTAACACGGCTAAGTGGTTTTAGTTTCTCTGGTTCACTTTGGTCTAAAATTGGGCTTGAAAACTTTTTGGAATAAGAAATAGTCATTCTGTTAAATGAGTCCATAACTTCTTTTAAATACTAAATATCTAGCCTGGCAAGCTAGATGAGTTTGTTTTGCACATCCATCTGGAAAACCTTTTATAGACAGTGTTTGGGAAAGGACAGAGGGTTTGAAAAATACACTCGGAGGGCGATTGGATGAACGTTCTGTCTGTTGCATCTTCACAGGCCAATCAGAACAACAAAACACGTAATGTAGCTGCTATTGAGCTGCACCTGTGCACCTACCGAGGAGTAAACTCCATAAAAACTGCATAACACAAACCATGGCGACTGTAGACTCAATGCTGTTCTTTGTTTTCTTTTAAGGAAGAAATGTCATCAAGTTCTGATAAAACTTACGCTTTAGCATCCACGCTAATCTCTTCCGCCATTCTTGCACTGGCCTCTTGTTGCTGCTTGCTTACAACACGACTCTGCCACGCCTTAAAGTCCTGCCCTTCGTCGCTGATTGGTCCTGTCACTTTCTAACCAGGCCCAAATGGTTCAGATGGCAGCTTTGCAAGATGGATTTGCCAGTAAGAAACATGGAAACAGGCAAATCTGTTTGCTTTGCAAGATTACTAAATATGTGTTTAATGATAAAACTGCCAGGCTACCTGAAAATAAGACACTTTATAAAGAACCATGCCCAAGCATGCTTGACCCTAAAACATTTCAGTTAATGTAAACTATAAGTCTTACTGTAAATCTTCCAGCTATTTGTAAAACGGGGCTCAGAGAAAACAAATCAAGCGCCCCTTTTAATGCGCACTTGCAACACTCACTGATTCAGATGAGGGACACGTTAGTGTGAGTTCATGGAGGAGTGAAACGGCAAAGCAGTTCAAATAAGGGCATCTTTAGACATGTGGAGATATGAATACTTCTTTGGATTTATTGCACATATAGAACAAGAATGCAACGGTGTAGTGTAAACTGTGACCAGGCCAGAAACAACTTTCTGCTGCCGTGATCTCTGCATCAATACTGTCCAGACACCTGCAAAGGCAGCCCACTAACATAAAGCTAGTAAAGACCCCTGTAGCCAAAGTGACGCTCAAGATAACTACAGGATTCATACCTTCCAGGCAGCCAAAGCTCAATTTTCAATATCAGTCAAAGGTACACAAAAGCTGAGATGAATAAGCTTGTGTGATCATGGGGGAAATGTTACTTGCTGTTGCCTTGTTCAGGACATATTCCTCTGTGAGGTGCTGTTTTGATGATGTTCACAACTTTGCTGTCACCTTTACTGTCACATACCAGAGCAATCACAATAATCACTCAGAGTAACCATGACAGAGTAGAAAGAGCTGTTTACAGCCTTTCTCCCTTCTTCATCTCTGTAATTCATGGATGTCAGCACCATGGACAGCGCCACATTGATGCACATGCCATATCCCGCACAAATATCCACAATCTCATCTTTTACGACACAAATGCCTCTCGTAAACTGTACCTTACCATTACACACCAAAATATTTAAATCATCATCAAATTTGTCAATCTTCTGAATAATAATGAAGCCTTCACAGCAGCAGATTGAAGTGCCAATAGTGCCATTACATCATATCATAAGGTTTAGCACTGTATTTTTTTGGCAATTAAACACAGAAGATCTCAGGTGACAAAAAGAAATGCAATGTAACTAGTAGTATAATTAGTTACTCTTTGTTGTGAGTAAGGCTGCTCAGTAGAAGAGAAAAAACATCAAAAAAGGATTCAGTGTTGTTCTTTGCTTTGCTGTCCAGATCTAAGCTAATCACTTCACCAGCAGCAGTCATTAACCTGACACTCCAGATAGACTGTGTTTCATATAGCCATGCTAGGGATATACAGTATATTTCACATTCATCTGAAACACCTCCCATAAAAAAGTATTTAGGAATGACAGTACTTATTAAATAAAATTCATGGAGGGTGACTGGACAAAGATTCTGTCTGTCACATTTATTACAGGCCAGTCAGAGCAACAAGACAAAATGAGGTAGTAAGCATGCACAGCTCTGATAGTCACCTGAGCTTGACAGGCAGGTGCTTTTGTAGTTTATGAACAATGGAGCTTGTTGGTAGAGAAAACTTGTGCCTTTTCTCCACCAACAAAAGCTTTCATTGTGGCTCTTTGCTCTTGTTTTAATAAAGAAATATGGTGCAGTTCTAATAAAACTGCTGCTTCACTATAGCTGCATCTAAGCGAATTGCCAGACTGTTGGCCACCATCACGTACACGATACAATTGCTATTTGCTTCCAGTACAATTAAACCCCGCACATTGGTCAGGTCCTTTTTCAGGCTTAGCACAATTGTTTCAGGTTGGAGCTTTGCAAGATGGATTTGCCTGATGACAGACATGGAATCTGCCAAATCTATGTGCTTTGCAAGGTTAGTAAGTCATTGCAACTGGCTTGCAGTACAACTAAACCCCACCTGTAACTATTGCATACTGTAAAGCAGGACAGGAAAAGAGAAAAAAAAAAAAAAGAAAAAGAAATTGCCAAGAAAAGCTTTCAGTGTGGTTCTTTACTCTTCTTTTACTAAAGAAATGTGGTCCAGTCCTTATAAAACTAACAATAATATAGCTACATCAAAGCTAATTTCTGCTCCAATGGTAGCCACTGCTACCAGCTTCCACTTCAAATCCTGCCCATAGCTACCATTTTGTTCTCCTCAAATGGGGCTGATATGTCCATATATTCTTGAACTGGGATCAAATGTTCCAGATTGAAGCTTTGTGAGATGGATCTGTCTGGTGACAGACGTGGAATCCAGCAAACCCATCTGCTTTGCATGTTTACATCCAAGTTCCTTGTTACAGGAGATTCCCATGTCTAATTTTAAAGATCAGTATTCGATCCACTCTGGTCCTTCTGAATGGACTCTCTTACAAAAATCATATCAGAATCAATTCTTCCTTCATTGTTTTTTGTAGTCCAACTCACCAAATCAATGTTGCTTCAAGGCTCACCTTCATGGGATTATTCTGTGAGCATTTTAATAGAAATTTGAAGAAAGGTTAAAGATTATACTGGTAATGGGATATGGCATTAAAAATAGAGGATGGATACAGACACCTGTAGTAGCTCCTGTGCATTTTGAATAGCTCCTTTCTTTACTCCTCTTACTAAATTGATATGCTTGTATGTACTCTGCAAATATTCTGTTTTTGCTGTCCTCTTATATTCTTATCATGGTTATTGGTCATCTAATTGATTCTATTTTCATCTCACAGTTTTGAATCTTTTTATTTCCTCTGTGATTTCACCTTCTCATAAACTTTTTATTGTTTTTAATTCTTCTTTTTATAGTCACTGCTACTGTCATACTATTATTGCCTTTACAAATATGCCTGTTTGTCAATTTTATTTCTTTTATTTGCATATGTTCTAATTGACATTTGCATTTAGTTACCTTTTAGCTGTATTAGTCTTGTTTGGCTTGACTTTCCAAGCTGTTACCTTCCTGAGTTCCTGACAACTTTTTAAAGTGCTATATAGAAAAACAACCCTTCATTATAAGTTAATAAAAACACACTAATAGCATCCTCTTTTTTTAAATCAGTTGTTTTCACCAGTTGAAAATGAGACACCCTAAATTTAAGGCCTTGGCACTCGCTTATGATCAGAGCCTGAAACCTGATTCAAACTTTCCTATTTTAAAGTTTTACAAAGTCCGAGGGTCAGAATAATAAAAACGCTGCTATCACATCTTAAACCTGGCCTATGGATTTGTCTGAACTATCTGAATTACAAAGAGACCCAGACAATGAAATGCTCTTATAGCAGAGATGGCCAAAGAAAAGAGACAAGGTCTCTTTCATTCTGTAGATATGCATTGATCCGATTTGACATTATTACCACTAACAAAGTGAATCTCATTAATCATATCTTTACAACAGCACTCATGAGCGGGATATGCTCTGAGTTTTTTGTCCTCACTGTAAATTGGAAACAGCAAAAATGAGCAAGGATAAGGCTAATAGGAACTTAGACCAGGGCAAGACTGTGTTTGCTAGATGACTTGGTAAGAGCATCTCCAACATGATCCTGTTATGCAGTAGTCAGAACTTAAAACTGGTCCAAGGAAGAGGAGGCGGTGGATTGATGACAGGATCATGGGCAGCTAAGGCTAACTGATGAATGTGGTGAGTGAAGGCCAGCTCTTGTGGTCTGGTCCAACAGACGAGCTACTGGAAATGAAAATAATTAAAACTGTAATTATGCTTCTGACTGAAAAGTGTTGAACACAATGCATCAGCAGTTGACTTTGCAAGGGGCTGTGAAGTCATTGATCTGTCAGGTTGCCCAGGCTGACCCCTGTAACCAACAACATATCCTCAATGTTTTAAAAAACCTCAGGAGTAGAAAGCATGATGGTCACAGTCATTATCCAAGCTAATACATTCTGAAGCCAGTGTATGCATATGCAGAGGACCACAGCCTCAAGTGTGTATTGAAAGTGCCCAAGCCTCATTACAGTGTCCCATCCTGAGTGCAAATAAGGCAGTTGGTAGTTCTTTACTGGGGGAATTTAAGCCCAAATAAATGTTGCATCTGCTGCTCTCAAAACACTGTGTGACTGCAAACATCATGGATAATAAATGACACATTACTCAGAGAGGCACCTATTTAATTTGTCTTATATTTTACTTTTAATTTATTTGTTATTCTCGAATCAGAAGATGTCATTCATAACATTATTTCTTTTTTTCATGATTTCGTCCTTCATTTTTGTTAAATGTTTAAAGTCCAGTTTAGACCAAAGATTCACCTTAAGAAGAGAGGAAATTCACGACAGCTGCGCTGCAACGTTCTAAAAGCCTACCATGGCAAGGACTCTCGCAGTCACCCAGTACAAAGTGATTTATTTATAGTTACTGCACAATTTATATTTTTATCACAATGATAATGCCGAACATCAAGCTCTATGGTTTTTGCTCATCACAAATTCCTGTCATCATGGTACTGAAGTTTAATGGCACAAAACACTTTTCTAGCTTAGTCTTGTTATAAATATGGCATCTGCTGAAAACAGTTAATTCTACAAATTTAGCTCCCACAGCCTTGAATTTCTTATGTATTAGCTAATAAAAAGCAGCTGCTTAAATGCACAGCTGATTGAGGGGACAGGAGTGTTTACCAGGCTCAGGTTTCCAAGGGAGAAGTTTATTTAAAAAAATAAAAAATAAATAAAGGGAACCAAGATTTAATCATTATCAAAAATTTACATCATGATTTCTTTTGAAAAAATAGGCCTGTTTGTGGGACGGATCCAGAAGTAGACTACAGTTCTCGGTTGCCCCCACTTGAAGACCACCACTATGAGACACTGACTCTGTCAGAACGAAAGTGATTTAAAGCTTTAGTAAGCAATTTATTTTTAGTGTTGTATGGCCACAAAAACAACACAACCTGTCAGGGTCTTGTTATTGAAGTAATCTAACAGAATAACACATTTCTGCAATGCCTCCTTACGCTGCACTCTCACTTGAGGAAAACCAGCAAGGGACGATGCTCCAGCCAGTGAGGAGGCTAGTGCTTGCAGCCAATCAAGACTCAGATCAGGGAGCATTCCTATCGTAGTATGTAGGCTTGCGCCTCTCAGCTCGGTGAGAAGTTGATACAATGGCGGCGTTACCGGCGATGTTTGGACCTATGTAGCATTTGTTCATGCTGAGTCGACGTGGTTTCTTGCCTGTGATAAAGCAGAGCAAAATTACTCCACGAGAGCGTTGCCACCGCCAGTATTCAGTTCAGCGGACATGCACATTTACGAGGAGGTATGTGAGAAGAGGGGCAGAGCTATGGAGCTCATACAGGGAGAAGAATGAATGTTACATACATAGAATGTTACATACTCAAGCTTTAAAGGTCAGATATTTACCCCTTTACAAGTTCATATTGGTGTCAGAGGTCCCCAAACCATGCCTGTGAAGTTTGTTGCTTAAAAAAACCCTCCAGTATTGGATTTTTGCATGTCTAAAAATCCTCTATTTCAGCCCTGTTTAGAATGAGCTTATCTGTGCCTGTAGCTTTAAATGTTAATGAGCTGTCTGACTCCGCCCCTCTCAGGAAATGGATGTGGCTTAATGGGTGTGGCTCTCCTGATTGAAGATCAGTACTTATACTACTAATACTCGCTTCATTAGCTTAAGCTACGTTACTCTGCACGGTTACTCTTACTTTCTTTTGTTAAACTTGATGTCCCCGTGTTTTTCTCAATCCTGAACATCGGTATTAAGGCAGTTATCCACCACTCTTTGACAAGGCTAAGTGTGCTGAAATTGTATTATAAATTGTGTTTTGGGACTGTAATGCATCATTTTTAGTGGGACTGAGTGTTAATGTCAATGCACAATTAGGCTTTAATTGGAAGAAAGGTTAATTGCGCTTTAATTAGGCTTTGGGAGAAAAAAAACAAATCTCTGTGAAAGACTTTTCAAGAGAAAAATGAAATCTCATGTGAGCCCTGAACCATTAAATGGAGATGGATTGTGATCTTTGTGTTTATCTTTGTGGATCACTTTGTTATCATTTTTTAAATGTTTCTGTTGTGTTTTTCCCTTTGTCCTTGTGTTTTTAATGTCTTGTAAGAAGCATTTTGAATTGCCTTGTTGCTGAAAATTTCAGTACAAATAAACTTGCCTTGCCTACATTAGCAACATAAGCTATGTTACCTACAAAGCCTATGTAGCTAATATAACTTATGTAGCAAACAGCTTCATTAGCTTTTGGCTATGTAGGTATGTAATTTTAGCAAATGTAACTTAAACGAACAAAGCAAACAGTTTCATTAGCTTAAGCTGTGTTAGCTGCATTAGCTACGCTAGGTTTGTAGCTAACTTAGGTAAAATAGCTTATATGGCTTCAATTGCTTTAGCCTTGGCTATGTTAGCTGCATTAGAGTTTTTTCTACCAGTCAAGCTTTTTCCTGTGAGCTTTATTTCATGTTTTGCAGGTCAGGTTTTTGACTTTAAACTTTTGGTATCCTAACCCTTACCTCAACTCATACCCTAATGGACTGGAAGTTTAATCTGATTTCAATTTCAAAAGTTGTAGCGTGGCAGCGTCTCACAGTAGTGGTCTGCCTTTCAAAACAAAATTCCATTTCCATTTTATCTGCTTGCAACATCCAAAAACCAGCTATTGGCGAGTTAGGCAACACCATCAGCTGGCTCATTCCGACAGCTGCAACTATCCCCCAGGATGTTACAGGGAGCTTGCTGCATTATGAATGTTTGGTTCGAACTGGTCTTTACATATCTGTAGAAATTAGTATAGGATAACATAAGATAAGATTACCCTGAACTACTGCCCACTTCAGTCATTGACAGGATTAGTCATAGTTATCATGGACTGTTTCATTTCACTCATTGAACTGAATTTGTACTGAACTGCAGCCTCTGTGAACAGTTACACCCCTAGTGGATACTGAATTTAGAACGGCTGTACCATTGCCAGGATATAAAAGAAGAACAACTCATAGTCACAGCTCAAAATGACAAAGTAAACCAGTCTTAATTCAAATATTAACAAGTTAAAAAAGAAAACCTGCTTCAACATAAACTATTTATGTTTTAAACAGCACAAAGTTATGAGCTAATCAAATTTCCCTATCTGCAAGGGGAACATTAAAATAAAAAGCTATTTGGGGTGTTTGGTTTCAGAACTAATTAGTGCATTACTGTGTATGCTGTGCAAAACAACACTGCAGGATATATTGTACGTACAGGTCACACATATGGATGCAAATTAAAAGTGTAGCAGCAGATGGAAGATGGTAGGAACATTTGCAGAGTCATTTTGGGCCTGTGCAGATGTGTAGCAGACGTGTTTTAATGGTCAGAGGCTGTTATGTCAGTGGGGTTGTGAGGAGAGCTTGTCCTATACTCTGATAAATTTGTCTCTTAACATGTGGCTAAGCAGATATCTCAGCACCATGCCCTTCCACAGCTGGTCTTACGATAATGTTGGTGCAACTTTTCTACATTACCCTGTAATGACCCAGACCACGCAGGCCTATCTCTGATTTCCCTGCGTCTCAGTTATTTGTGTTGTAGGATTAGAACTTAAACCTCCAGGTGCTGGAAGAGCCACTACCCTCAGGCCTTTTTCCAGATCGATAAAGACAGTTGATCTGACCTGATGCACTGAATGTCAAGTCAAGTCATTTTACCAGCAAACATATATCTAAGTGTAGATTTTTAAGTACACTTATGTGTTCATTTATAGCTTTTTCTTTAATATATGTGCATAGAGAATGTACTATCGAGTCTGCAGACACTGAATTTGTTGTATATGCATAAGACATAATCTTGTGTTTTTGGGCTTATTTCTCCCTGCACTCGCTTGGCATATATACTGGTTTAAGTTGACTCTTGAGCAAAGCCGAAAAGACATGCAAAAATCTGCATCAGAGTTACAATAGGTTTGAAGAGCAGGAGAGAAAGGCTTTTTATGCAGGCTGAAACAGGAGTGATGCAGGGCCTGCAGAGTCATTCACTTTTCAGTTCCGATCACATTAGCTTAGTTCTCCACAGGGACATTTAAGAGACCACATCAGCTGTTAATCAAGGTAAAAAAAAAAAAAAAAAAGTTAAGATGTCTTACGAGAAGAGTGTAATAAGACATTTAAAAAAGTAATGAAACCAGGACTTTCTGCAGACCAGGGGTTTTAGATGCTGTGCAGGTATTTGCTAGTGGAGTTCACTTAATCACTCATAGGTCTGGCTTTTCGCCCGTTAGCATTACAAAATGTCGGCTTTGAAATGTATTGCGAATGTGTAGCAGGGCACTGATGGAAGAAAAAAGAGCACACTGCAATGTTGTGTGGGTAGTACCCAATTTCGGAGATGACAAAGAGGCTTGGCACAGGTTAAAGTCTCTTTATATATGACTCAGCAGGACTAATACAAAACAACAAAACACTAGTGCAGACAGGGCAGAAGCAAAAACTGAACACTGACTGTGGAAAACACAGCTGCAAGAAGAAAGCAAGAAAGGGAGCGCTTTACAAAACAGCTAAACAGAAGCTAATTATCTCTCTCACTTCACAAGCAGAGACAAACAAGATGGACTGGCTTGACTGGCGTTGGTGTGGTGCAGTCGATTCCAAGAGTGAGCAATCTGTGACTAAAAGACACGCTGTTCTTCAGCAGGGAGAAACAGGAGAGAGCAGTGATGAGCAGATTGAATGAACGTTTGTGTTGGCCATGAACTTCCATCAGTTGCATTTCTGCCTGCTGGCACTAACGTGGGCTAGCACCTCGGACAGCTCCTGTGCTGCTAAAAGACCCGTAATCAGCACCGCAGACAGCGACAGAGAGAGCAGCCAGAAGACTTTTCAAACAAAACTTCTACACAAATATTCAACAGTTAACCAAATTCATGCCAACATCAAGGTCCCCTAAAAAAGTTCTTGGATAACAAAACAGAAGTGAAAATTCATTTGGCAGGAACAAGGGGACAAATTGGGTAACACTTTAAAATAATGGCTCTGTTTAGAATTAGTGAGACTTTAGGAAAGTATTAGCTGATACTTAACTCATCAAGCATTAAAAAAATGATTAAGACAATATTTATAAACTCAGACATAAATGCTTTTTGGACCAAGTTGACTTCTACTTTCCTTTATAGCATCCATAATGTCATTTTGAATTTTCCCATGTGCTTCATATTATTTCAGTATTTCAAGGAAATATCACCAAGAAAACATGAAAACAAAGGAATCCTGTCCTGACACAAGTAGCAGTTGCAGACCTGAAAACTGATTGTTTTCTCTTCTGTCATTGTCAGAAGTCCTGCCCTGTCTTGGTTTAGCCAGTGAGGGTGGAGTGACATTGATGCAGTCAGCGCTGTTACAAAAGTTGAACCATTTCCAACTGAGATAACAAAAAAGAGCTGATGACGAGGACGTCCCATCCCAATCTTAATCCCAAACCAGAGTTAAAAAAAATATATATCTGATCTTATTAAGCTCCCAGTAGAAAAACTGCTGCTTCCATTACACACCCTTGTTTTTTTTTCTTTTTTTTCCCTCCTTCCTTCCTTTTTTTCCTATCCTGCTGATTTGAATAGTTTAATATCTTCCCAAAATGGCATCTAACGTTGTATTTAATGTTTTTGAGAACTTGTTTCCTTTAAATAATGTTTATGGCTGTTCACTCAAGACCTTTGACAAATCAATAAAACAAAAACAAATTGCAACTGCAAGAGATGGGTAAGACTTTTCCCTAAAACACAGAGATCAAAAAAGTGCATAGGTTTCACCTTGTCTGTTGTGACTGGCAACATGTTTTATTATCTAGTTTTAACATGGCTTTTCTTGTTAGAGGGTAAGGGTTCATGTGGGAAGTGTAGTTCGTTTGACTTGCGTTGCAGTGTTGGCTAACTACAAGAAAACTATAAGCAGCATGGCAGCCAACTTGGCTGCATGTATCTAATCAACCATTCCTCGGACATGTTTAAGAGAATCTGCTGACGTTCATTAGAGCGGGTAAGAAAGGTGATATGAGTGACTTGGTGGTGGTGCCACTGGCTTTCATATTGCTCACACCACTTTGTAAACCCTACTATTTCTATGTCAAGAAGTGTTGAGACTCATCAGACCAGATGTCTTTTTTTTTTCAATCTCCTGTAGTCCTATGAATTAGCCTCAGTTTCCTCAGCAGTGGAACCCAGTTTGGTCTTTTGCTGCTGCAGCCCATCTGTTTCAAAGTTCAGTGTGTTGTCTTCACAGATACTCTTCTGCATACCTAAGCTATAACAAGTGTTTATTTGAGACCCGTTGCCACTCTTTCTTCTAGATCCGGTCTAGTCGTTCTCCTCTGACCTCTGCCATCAACAAAGATTTTGGCCCAGAGAACTGCAGCTCACTGGATATGTTCACTGTTTTAGACTTTTCTCTGTAAATCCTTGAGATTGTTGTGCAAGAAAATTCCAAAACAAGAGGATTTTCTGAAATATTCAGACCTCCCTGTCTGGAGCCAACAACCATGACATTTTCAAAGTCACTTACATAACCTTTCCTCCACATTCTGATGCTCAGTTTAACTTGACCATGTCTACATAACTGGATGATTTGTTGCTGCCATGTGATTGGCTAATTATTTTTATGGGCTGAACAGGTTTATCTAATAAAGTTCTGATTAGTGTGTACAAACAGGACTAAATACTTGTTTGAATGACCTTGTTTGTTTGAGTGGTTTAAAATCACAATCTCAGGCTTAACCAATGACTCAGCAGGGCTATAAAACCTCCAAAAAAACAGTGTTGAGTGCGATCCCAATGTTTCTCTGCCAAAAAATGAGGTTGGATACAATGTTGGCTTTCCAGTGTATCACAAAAAAGGGCCCAACTGAGAAGAAAATGCATTGTTTCTGCAAGTGTTAAAAAGTGCTAAATGAATGTGGCTATTGTAAGTGAAATCTATTCCTGCCTGGGCTATCTGATACCCTGATAAATGCACTGTTTGTTTTTCTGCTGGTGGAAGGGCTTTTGTGAGGAAACAATCTGAAAGTCATTTCCACCGGAAGACTTTGGTGTATGCTTGTGTGTAAGGGTTAGTGTACGTTGTTTGTGTGTTTGTTGTGTATGTGTTGATGGGGAGTAAAGCCCGCTGGAGAAAACCCAGACAAAACACTTCAACTCTGAATTCACTTCTTACTCACTCTCTCTGTTTCTCTCTCTCTCTCCCTCTTTTCACCAAGGAGTGTCTAAGAGGCAGAGGTGCTGGATTAGGGTGGATGTTTGTGTTTGTTAATGTATGTGTGTGTCAGTATTTGTGTAGAATAGGCTTTTGAGTACAGGTTGAACACATCTTGGTTTCACAATGACAAAATGGTGAAACATCTTGCATGCAACGCTCTTTCTCCCTCTCTCCAGAAAAAAATCTAACAAACAGATAAAAGCACATTTAGGCTCAAAGGAAAAAATGACAACATGTGCAGAACTTTACACGTTTGGGTTGAAAAAATTGAGGCTGAAGTAAGGCCTGTGATGGCAGGATAGCCTGCCTGAGGGCAACACGGGGCAGAAAGGAGGATTGAGACATCGTAGGTCATGATCTGGATGTCCTACCAGGGGCATGGGAAAATAATCTGTTGACAATAACAGTAAGGAGCGGATGTGGGGAGTAAGCACAGCCTAGAGTGCTAGGGTTGCCACAAGCCCCTGATTGTGCTGTGGATGTTCCACAGGCCTGAAACTCGCTGGCAGACTCTGGGCTTATCACCGGGGTGAAAAGGTCTGGACAAAAGAAATGCTGTCGAGCTTGACCTTGGCTGCAGAGTGACACACATATGTGTCAAGATGAGTTGACACTGACTCTGGTTCATGTCCACAGTAAGTGCAAATAGCTGAAGTCTTATCTGGCATGATCTTAAAGCTGAACTTCCAATTCAAAAGCATCTTTCCTTTATCCATCTCTGCTTGCTTGTTCCTCATCACTACAGCACTGCTTCCTGGTCTTGCAAACTACAGGATGGGTCAAGGGTCATACAGAACCTGTGTGGGTTAATCATTCAGCAAAAAAAGCGTGGAATTGAAATGAATTTAAGTTAACGTGTTATTAATGCAGACATTAACACAGGGCTCTTTCTAGCTTTTTGTGGAGCCCTGTGCAAGATGCTGTTTGGGGGCCCCTAATGTGCTAAACTATGATGGAGAGATTCCTGATCCATTAGATATTCCACGGGCATGCCACAATCTACTACACTTCATGAACAAAACACACTGCAGTCATTATAACCACTCATATTTAATTACCTCCACCAAGGAGGTTATGTGATTGGGTGGGTTTGTTTGTTTGTTTGTTGGTTTGTTAGCAACATAACTCAAAAAAGTTATGGACAGATTTTGATGCAATTTTTAGGAAATGTCACAAATAGCAAAAGGAAGAACTGGTTAGATTTTGGGACTGATCTGGATCACGGTCTGGATCCAGGAATTTTTTAAAGGATTCTGTACTATTGGGAGATATGGCTAATACCGGAGGTCTGTGCTGTTACCACTTTACACCAGGAGATGGCGGGCATGAGTAACTTCAATCCCAGCAGCAATTTTTTGGGTGTGTTTCTATTCAAAGTTTTGGAGTTTACAGAGTTTGAAAGACGCACGCCTGGTCGAGGAGACGAGTCAGAGCGTAACAGAGAGACTGACAGCGAATTGTAGCGAGAATACTCACAATGCTGGGAGGAATAGAGGAATATTCACCCTCTGCCATGACTTTCAGTCGTCCGGTGAGAACATGGGTGCATCTTTTGGCACCCCTAGTGAAGGTAATGCTTTGCCTCACCGTGTTTCCACCCCACTGGGGGGGGGGGGGTAATTGGCGAATGCTGTGGTGGGGGGGCACATGGGGATGGATCCAGGAATTTTTTGAATGGTTCTTCACTATTGGGAGATAGGACTAATGGCAGGGGTCTGCGCTCTCCGAGTGCTTTTCTAGTTATTTAAGTTGTTGAACTATGTTTTTTCTCTCTTGGCAGAGCTAACAGTCATACATAGCATAGTTTACATTACACTTAATTCAGTTATATTCAGTTATATTATGTATCAGTTATATTATGGTTCTTTTGAATAAAACAAAATACTACATACAAAATTGAACACAGCTGTAGGAATGGAGGCAGGATTATTCAAAATAGAAAACTGTATTGTCACAATAAAAATTCTAATAAATATGGCAAAAAGGGATACTGCAAGTAACTCAGCTGAGTTAGCAATAATCCACTGCCACAATAGTCCAAAATAATCAACAATTAGCCCAAAACCTATTGCCACTTAATAAATAACCAGTGTTGTTAATTTTAGGCCTTTAAGATACACTCTTAACTCAATAAATCAATCTTAAGTAGCCTTAAAGTATGTTAAATGGCAAATATTGGAAACATTGCAGACATCTGCACAACGACACCCTCAGTGTATCATGACAGCTTATTTTATTCTGACATTTGTTTTTGAGCATATAAGGGATAAAGACAGGCAATTTTAATTCTCCTTAGATGGGATGAACATTCAGCTTTGGGGCCCCCTAGTGGCTTGTGGGGCCCTATGCATTTGCACAGTACACCTATAGCAGGAAACGGCCCTTCATAAACATACAGATATATGGGTGTGTGTGTGTGTGTGTGTGTCCCATATGTTGGTGGGTCTACCTGAAGTCCATGGGAATATCCATAATGTCTGACATGCCTGTGAATCACCTCCATACTGTAATTATGTAATGCAATTTTATTATGTAATTATGTTTATTTCTGGAATGTGCAGCAAAAAAAGTGAAAAAAATGTAACTTTCTGGTGGATTCCAGCAAGACTGTATAGCAGTGTGTTAGCTTAGCAACAAAGCTGCTAAATAGCTAACAGGCTATGATGAGCCATGTTCATTAGCTTGATATGAAATTCAGTCAGATTAACTACTTTGATAGGAAATATATCATGATGTCTTAGTCAATATGGTGTGCTGTTATCATGGCATATTTATAGATTTGTGAAGAGTTGGAAGCCATGATCAGATAACGACAGATGAGGTAACATTCAAACAACATTCGTATGTCTTTTATGAAACAATTCTCAAAATTTTCTACATTCCTGGCAAGCCAACTTTACACTTATGTCTTGGCAGGTAATATTAGTCCTGTTTTTGTCTCCATAATTTCCAAATTCATATTCAAAGTTACAGAAGGGAGTAAAACTGGCAAAAATATTCCCTCCTCAATGCTGAAGGTAGTTTTTTTTTTTTTTTTTTTTTTTTTACCACTTTTTAATCCATCTGTGAAAGAAGTGCACTTCCTTGCTCTGGACACTGGGAGGGATAATCAATATAGTTAAAGATATATGTACCATGGTAACATACTCATGTGGAAATGAGGCGTGGTAGTATACCCATTCAGAGAAACGAAAACACCCATACTGGCTGTGTCATTGCTTGGATATTGCTTGCTGTGTTTGTTTGTGAGACAATAAAAAAAAATTTTGGAGGGGAAAAATACAGAAACCATAAAATTCCAAAGAAGGGTGAGAATCGGGGCACTGGTAGCCGGTGGTTATGTTCGCTTGCCCCGTGTACCGAGGCTTGAAGCGGTCGGCCAGGGTTCAAATCCGGCCATTGGCTCCTGTTCCACATCAACCCCGCCCCCTCCCAGACTCTATCCACATCGGAATAAAGGGATAAAAGGTCCAAAACAAGGCTTTAAAAATGCTTAAGAGAATGGTTAAAATAAAAAGAAGAAAATGAATCTAATGAGACATCAGGAGAACGGAAAGAATCAGTAAAACAGTTTTTATTACAAAAAGTAGAGGACAAAACCATCAAACTGCAGGAAAACCGTGGTGCTCTCACAGTCTTCGGCTCTGTTTGTCTGTTTTTCTTACACCTTCCGCAGGCAGCCCGCCTCTTCTATTCTCTAAGATTGGCAGGTAAAAAATATAATTGGCTGGTACCATACTTTTGCCATGGATTGTGGCCATTTAAGCACAAAGCCTTTTCCTTGTCCTACATATTACTCTTCTGACCTCATATACACTCACCAACACACACTCAAAAACACACACAGACATTGTTATCAGGTGCTGTTGCAGCCCATGTAAGCCATGTGTCTAAATAAAGACACAACAATACGTTTCTGTGTCTGGATTCAGCCAGGCTACGCACAGGGAGTGTTTGTGTGTCTATTTTGGAGCAAACTGCATGGTGCATGTCCTTCTGGGAGTGTTTCTGACGCCGTGTATATAGAGTGTGTGTTCATGAGTGTGTTTAATGCTATTGTATTGTTTCTCCTCTCAGCTGAAGCCAATTAACTTCACCACTCTGCTGGTGATAACACACATGCATGTGCACGTATTTGCAGGAAAACAAAGATATAAGCAAACATAAATCCCACAATGCACTTTTGGAGAGAAGAGGCTATTTATTTGAGCACAACTGTTAAGGTGAGGAGACAACGTTTAAAGTTTGTAAACACCGTAAAGAAATGGAAGAAAAAGCCATAGAAGTGACAAATAACTAGTGGATTAAAACAGCTGAACATCAGGATCATGTTACTTCAGTGGTGGACTGTGGATCATCTGTCACCTGGAGGGCTACACATCATGTTTGGGAAGACATTTAGCAAATATGACTAATACAGCAGATATGCAAAAAGAAATAATTGGGTATCAGTCACAAACCTTGAGTCTAAGTTAAGTCTTTAGGGTGTCTTGAAGGGTAGTCACAAGTTCATCAGTATTACACCATGAAGACAAAAGAACAGTCCAAGAAACTCAGAGAAAAGGTGAAGGAAAAGTATAAGTCTGTGTGCCTTTTTAACATACAGTGGATCCACAAAATTGCTCAGCTAGAATAGTTTTGGTGAGCTTTATAAGCATCCAAAGCAGATTTGAGTAGTTACCCTCCCCCGAGCCATCACAATACATGAACACTGAATAAACAAAACCAATATGTGCAGTGGGAGGCAACAGATAGCCTAGAAATGACTGTACCAGGAGAATAATGACACTTGTTTTGGTTGTAACAAGCTAGTTTGTTACCCAGCAGATAAAAAATGAGCAAGTAAAAGTTGAAACTGGGAGCAAAAGATGTGCTTGAATTGTGCATCACTAATGCTATCCTCCACATGTGGCCCAGTGATCCAGAACAACCTCGAACTGAGTTTGACTTGAGGCGTTGACAGTACAGAGATGACGGGAAATGAAGGGAGGGAGCGATGAAATAAATATGCAACAAGGATCCCAAGCTGGTGTCAAACAGGGGACATTTTTCGGTTCATGGTTGGCGCCTTGTTCCAACAAAACAAGAGGAAACAGAATACCATGGAACAATATTTAAATTCATTAATTTGCAAATAAACATAGCACCATACCTGATCTATTCAGTCTCACAACAGTGCAGTACAGGCAATTGTGATACCGATTTTCTACATTTCATGAATTAAATATCAGAGCTAGGACATTTCTTTTTATGAAGGGCAAATCCCATTTCATTTATGCAGCTTATATGCATAAATCCAGCCAACTCACGTGCAACATATTTATAGGTAATTATTTAGATATGAGGCATCTAGGCTCAGACTTCTCCATCCTTGCAGAAAGCTGAGCAATGAAAAGATTGGGGTGTGATAGCAAGAAAATCCCCCTGAGGAAAGAACAAGCCCCCAGAGGAAGTGCCAAGAGAATTTTCAGGTGAGCAGAAGAAGTGTTTGCTAATGAGTAGAAAACCAGGGGAAGAATTTCTGGCTTCAATAACGATTACTCGTAAGAGTGTGCTGGGATTTCACTCCAGAAATTTTCTGCAGTCAACCAGATAGAGACCGATCTATAGCATTTATGGCAGAGATTCCCAGTGTTTCTTGCAACATCTGAGACATGTTAAAGCATGATTTTTTGAGCTCATCAATCCTGATCACAGATGTCTATGGAGTCAGAGATGGTTCAAATCTAATTTTTCTGCCTTTGATTCCACCAAAAGATGATAGATTTCAGGTCTTTCATCAAAAAAAACCCCAAAAAAAACAGTCATTTACAAATCAAACCATTAAAAAAAGAGAGAAACAGTTCAGAAATGCACCAATGCAAACATACAGAATCACAAGTAGCCATAATTTCAAGAGTTGACAAGTCCCCATGGTTATGGTGGGGTCACATCCTTGATGTCTTAGTGAGCGCACCAGCAGAGTAGGGCTATCGATTCAGCCTCTCTGCTGTGCTGTGTGTATGTAAGGCATCGCCACACAACCCTGCCTACCCTCCCACTCTCTTTGCTGCCGCTCAGTCTAAATGTTTTCTGGACCTCTGTATAATTACCTTTCTGTTCACCTGTCAGACAGGTGTGATCCCACTTGTTACACAGCATGAACAAAAAAAGCTCAGAAAACACAAGGTCAAGTACGTCAGGGTTACAGAGAGGTCTCAAATGCTAAAAAAAAAAAAAAAAAAAAAAAAAAAAAAAAGAAGAAACTCACCAGTGTAAGAGTGTAAGATTTAGGGGATTACGATGAGCATTTAATATTCAATGCAATCCCCCAAATATTATTGGCTTTTGTGCAATGAGGAAAACTTTCTTGGGTCCACAGACTTTGTAAAATTAAGCTTAAATAACCATATTTTATTTTCACCTAAATTTTCATCATTCTTATTAACAATGCACATTTTATTGATAGTCTGTGGGAGCACATAGCTAGAAACCCCTATAAATTAATGACAATGCATACTGAATACAATAAAATTAGTTCAAAGGAAATTTAGCTATTGTAGCATGAATCTGAATATGAGGGTGCAACAAGCTTTATGCTATAAAAGAGGTGGCTGGGGTGGAGGAGGTGAAGCTTTGCCAGTAGCAGCAGCAGCAGCATTAATGCAGGCAGGGATTAGTGAGAAGTAGGCTATATCATGTTTAAACGGACCGCTAGGTTGAGTGAAACAGCACTGAGGGAGTTGGGAGGCAATAATTCAGCTGATCACACTGGGTGTGTGACTTCTGTGTTCTGCATGAATTAATGTTAAATTTCATTATTAAGATATTTTCAACATTTATGTCTAAAGATCACAGTCCTAGGGTAGGGACACCTTTTCCAACATACTCTATGAAGTAACAACAATATTGCTACAACTCAAAATTCAATCCCTCTCTGTGACAAAGAGAAATACTTTCCATCCATTTGGATCTAACTGTGTCATGAGCCAGATAATGTATGGGCCCCAGTGCAGCCACAGTGTCAGCACTGTCTACAGTTACACCTCTGTTTTATCCTGTTATGCTGTGCTTTAAAATGAAGTTTCAGTTATGGATTTGCAAACAGTAACTGGGTTTGTTGTAAAACTTTGATTGCTGTAGGCTGCTTTATTCCTACCATGGCTCTGTGATTTGCCTTGCTCAAAGGAAACCGGATGAAAGTGTTACCCCCTTTATTTCCTTTGGGTATTAACCCGAACACTGCAGTTTTAGGCCATAACCCAAAACCTGTCACCTCATGTATCATGTCAGCCCAGGGAGTCTGACCAAAAAGAATAATATATGTACTGTATTCAGGAGAGGAGAGGACGAGAGAGAAACAGAGGAAGAGAGACTATTGGTAAAGAGGGAAAGAGAGGAATAAAAGGGAAGAGACATTTAATAATGTATGCATTCTCATGTGTGAGCAGAAAGGGTGTGAGAGTGTGGAAGAAAATGGGGAGAGACCCAAAGAGGAGAGAGAGAGAGAGAGAGAGAGAGAGAGAGAGAAAGAAAGAGAGAGAGAGGGAGAGAGAGAGAGAGAGAGAGAGAGAGAGAGAGAGATTGTGTGTATGTAAGAGAGACATTTCTGTGACCTTCTGCCTTGCAAAGCCCCATCTGACTAAGAAATGAGGAGGGATGGAGTGATGGTGGGGAAGGAGAGAGAGGACTGCTAATGAGAATCGAGAGGGATGAGAGGGGGAGAGATACACAGAGATGGAAGGGGTGGAATTTGGCCATAAGTACTGAATATTTCACATTCATCCAAACGACAACACCCTTCTTTGTGTTTAAAGTAGTTACTCTACAGTAAGACATGCCGTACATTTAACTGAAACATTTTATTTAACCATTTGTTCTTCAACTCTAAGCAGAACAACACTGATTACTAACTCAATCAGTGATAATTAGCTAGAAGCCCAATATTATGACGCTGCTGGGGCTGAAATCTTGTCTGCAGATCACAAGCTGAATATTCTGTGTAAATCTACCACCACCTTTTCCCCAAGGGCTGAGTTAATTATGATCCCACCACTTGTGTATGTAGCTTCATTAACCACAAACTCGTCTGAAGGTTGCTGTAGTGACACATTTTAGAAAGCTTTTATCAAACCTTACCTGCTAGCAATGCTTTTTGAACATCGGTGACTGATGGCGAGCACTTACTTTACAATATGTGATGTATAGTACAATTCAGTTGGAGAAACTAGCAGATGAATCAAAAATAAACATTTACATGGTGTCAGAGGAAGATCAAAGGGTGTCTGCTCTAGGAGGAGGTGTTGGCTAGGGGTGGAAAAAAATAGATACAGCATAAAATTGCGATATTTTGTCTGGTGATACATTGTATTGTATCATCTCGTCCACAATTATCGATTTTTTCCAATTAATTTCTAGTATGAACTGAAGTCTATGATAATGAAAATTAAAATTAATTCTTTTGACAATAGTTTGTCCAGTGAGGTCAGCAGAGGTGACGGTCATCAAGCAGGATAAAGTTAGTACAACAAACATGGCAGCACCATGGGAAGGACAGTATGAATGGAAGCAGGGCATGAATGAGATGGACATGACACATCAGGTTTGCAAGAAGTGGAACATAAAAATTAAATACAGCGGAAATATGATGGACATGAAGGCAAGGCTAATGCTAAATCAATACTTATAGTGCAAATGTTTAAAAATGCAATAGAATTGAATCATTACCCAGGTATCATAGGGCCACTAGTGATTCCCACCTCTAGTGCTGGCTGAAGATGTCATCTGAGGCTGAAGGGACGAAGATGCTAACTCTGGAGCTGCCAGAGGATGCCTGGTGATGTCACTTAGGGCTGACTTACACTTGAGCACTGAATCTGAATACGAGGTATGGCTTTTAAATAATAAGACTTCATTTATGAAGACGAAACCATGTGATTCACAGTTTCACCGAGTGTTTTTTTAAGGCTGGGTATTCACACACAACTACTGTTAGTTTCCAGTAAGTGACATCTTTAATTCACTGCTAGCTACTGATTGAAGGGCACGTGTTTTTGCTACAGTGTTGGCAAATGATTAGCTTAAAAGTTGAACAATGCAGTAACTTGAAATTTTTGGTGAAATTGAACAAAACAGCAGCAGAATCATTTCGTGCATTAACTGAGGTGTATGGGGAACTCTGGAAGTCACATACGAGTGTGTTTAAACAGCACCAAAGATGAGGGCTGACCGATATGTATTTTTTGAGGCACTGCTGATACCGATAATAGGGAATATAAAATGACGATAACTGATATTTTAGCCGATTACATTTTTAGCATTATTTTTTCAATAATTAATACATAGATATAACAGATATATAAATTGAATGCAGAGAACAATTTAATAGTTTCAAGTACTTTCATTGTCAAAAAAAAAGAACTATCATGACCAAAATGCAGTGCAAAAATGCAGTAAGCTGCACAAATATTACAGACCACTTCACCAGAGACGTCCTTGATGAAGTTGTCCCACACCTTACTACATTGACCTGCTTTTGCCGTCTATGAAAAACAATAAGACACAAATATCTGTTGGTAAAAAATAAAATAGAATATTACAAATATTTCAGACATTGAGTATTTTTTCTTATGTTTCCATGAATCTAGCGTGTACACTCCCTGGACGCTTCAGTAGACTAATCTCATCACTTTTAAAATGTTGCTGACTGTCAGAAAGCTGACAATTCTTTTGTAAGCTTCTTATTGAGCAGATAGTGGGTGTTGGTGTGAGAAGCATCATATTGAGGAGTCTGTGATATTTTGCCAACCCCTCTCACATGCACTAGAAGGTCAAAATATTAGGAACACCTCTTACAACAACAGCAACACTCACATTCACTCACATGATAAACATTAAGAAGAATAAATCATTTTCTTGACCATGCCAACAGATTGTACAAAGTCTTACATTTATTGAAGTAGATTTCATGGTAGAGATGTTATTGGTGTGCGTTGCATTGCACAGATGTGTCTATTGAAGTAGTCAGTGAGTGTATTTACTTTGATTTTTTGTATTATCTGTGGGTAAAAGGTAAGTAAATAAGCACAGTCTTAAAAGTCACCGGTAAAAAAAACTATTTGAAATGCACCTCTCTGACATCCTCTAAATTTGCATTCACATTTTTTTCCTCCTCTATCTTTCTGAACCGTAAAATTCGTAATACATCGTCCAGCTGATTTATCGGTCAGGCCCTACAAAAGATTTTGTAAAGGCAGAGAGGATGTCCAAGATGATGAACATTCTGGGTGTCACATCAAATACTTTTGAAAAAAAATCAATACATTGAACAAACCTTTGATAAGAGAAAGTTAAGCAAATTTTGCATGAAAATTTGAACCTGACAAAAGTGTGTGCAAAAGTTGTCCCAAAACTTCTCATTCTTGATTAAAAGGAAAAACGCAAGCAAATGTGTTGAGACATTTTTGAACAAATTGAATCCCAAATTTTTAGAAGGATAGATTACATGCGATTAAACATGGATCATCCAACAAGATTATCTATCTATTACAAACAGGTTTGAGAAAAACTGTAAGAAAAAGTCAGAAGAAAGAGAGCACAATTGTGGAAAAATGGTTTCTTTCTTCATCAAGACAACACATCAGATCACACTGCTCTCTCAGTAACTCTCTCAAAAACGAATCACAGTGTTGGATCACCCCCCTTATTCACCTGATCTAGCACTGTGTGACTTTTTCCTTTTCCTAAGATCAAATCTGGGCTGAAGGAACTCGTTTTGAGTCTGAGTCAGTCCAGAATGACAGAGGTTCTGAGACAAATGTCTGAAGAAGACCTATCGCTCCGCTTTGATCAGTGGAAAACTTGAATGCAGCTGTGTGTTGACACAGAAGGAGAGTATATTGAAGGAGAAAGCTATTTTTAAACATTAAGGCTCAATATAAACGTATCACAAAATTGGTCCCATTTTTAAAAAGCCATGGAGGTACAAACCAGACTTAAAGTCTGTCTCAGACTGGACACATTAGGCATGTGTCCTGGAAGTGACCAGTTTGATTTTCATTTGGTTCAGCTTGTCTCAGGTACAAGAAAGGGTTGGGGCTCCAAGAAAAACAGTTGGGAACCACTGGTCTAAATAAAAATCAGCTAAAATCAGCATGTGGATTATTGTGTGCACTTGTGCTAGGGTTTCATTCGTAGAAAAATATGTGCCGTTTTTACATGAATATTTTTTTTTTTTTTTTGTTTCTCCTGAATTAAAAAATACCTTAGTAAAACCCAAAAGTAAAAATGCAAAACAAAAAATCATAGGTGTAATTCAGTGATATGATTAAATAAAGAGGGACATGTCCTTGCTTGTCATTCTCTTAGCTCGCATTAATAGTGAAAGCATTACATCCACTTAGCTCTGACAGTAATGCTGATACAGCTGTTAAAATTTTAGATCTCAGGTTAAATTCCTGCTCTTAAAACTTCCTTCCTTCCTACTTCAATATTCCAAACAGCAGAAGCAAACCTCCTTTTCTGCAGGGTACCCACACACTGAGCCTTTTTCTTTGTACTTTTCTCCCTTACATTTTGCCAGATAGAAAGGGCACTGGGCAAGCCTAGTTTAAGATCATTAGCTCCACTTGTTCTGGGCACTAGTGTTTGGGATGAGGGGTACCACCCATATTGGCATCATCAAGTCTCCTTTGGAGAGTAAAAGCCAACTGCAGCCCTGGTGTCCCAAATTTCTTCCCAGAACATTAGCCTGAAGGGGAGTATGGCCTGCAACTCTGGCTCACGGGCTCCAGGGCTGAATCTGTAGCCATCCTCCTTGGCCTCAGCTGGTTCAGATAGTGGTATCACAGCTCTCCTCATCACCATAGCATCCAGAAAACACTCCTGCTTGGCAAGGCCTGGTGTGTTGGGACAGGATTGTCACTCAAGTGACACTTCCTTTATCTCTCAAGCTGACTGTCCTCTCAGGCAGTGAGCAGATGTGTTTGAGCTGACTGTCTCTTGAAAACTAGAGCACAATCCCTGGTACCTAAACAGCATTCAGTGGCTGCAGAACAGGATGTGCCCTTTACATTACACATCCCTCAGGGCTGATCTGCTGGCAGCAACAAGACCAGAGGAGGCAAATAAGGGAGCTGTCTGATCTCACAGATGGCTGTCCCTCCCTTTATATCAGTGCAATGTCATAATTTCTTTATACAATGAAATTGTGTTATTTTTTTTCCTTGAGAGTTCGCAAACATTTTAATGTCATCAATCATCTGGCACCAGTTGACCTTGGAAACTTAACACCGACCTACTCATAACAAAAAAAAAAAAAAAAAAATTCTCTCAAAGGCATGTCCCAATCAGGCATTTTTGTTGCACGTACAGTCATCCGCAACTGAGCTTGGCTGATAACATTTTTGATACAATCATGTTTTGTGTGTTTTATATTACAATAGCTGGATTCTAGGTTTGTCAGCCTACCTAGCTTACAGTGTATTGAGTCCTCACACAGATGGCATCTTCACCAGATAAAAAGTCACCCTTATTCGGTTCACAGCAGTTCAAAAGCCTCCCAAGGAGCAAAGCAACAATTAGACAGTAAGGCCTTTCTCTCAGGGTAGAAAGGCCTAAGCAAGAGAGGTTACCAAGAACCACTCTGACTGAGCTCCATACAACCTGTTTGGAGCTGAGATAAAGTTCCAGATGGACAAACATCACTGCAGTTTTCCACTGATCTGTTCTTCATGGCAAAGTGGCTAAACTGAAGCCATTCCTCAGTGCAAAACACATGAAAGTCCGCTTGGAGTCTGCAAAACAACACCCCAAGGACTCGCAGACTGTGAAAAACAAGATTCTTTGGTCTGATGAAACATAGATTGAACTGTTTGGCCTCAACTCTAATGTCTGGAGGAAGCCAGACACTGCTTATCACCAGTCTAATACCATCCAAACAGTGACATGTGTTGGTGGCAGCATAATGCTGTGGGGGTGTTTTTCAGAAGCAGGGACTGGGAGACTGGGAGACAGAAGGTGGATCCCATGTTCCTTAATTATCAGTCCTCAGTTTTTGCTAGAACTGGACGTAGTTTCTGATCCGCCATCTTAAAGACTGTCCCAAAGACCCTTAATTGGTTGTAAGACTGAAGCCATAAGAACGAGGACTTAGATTTGAAGGTCGATGAGCAGAGACACATGAGACCAGGCTTCCCGGAACTCTTTTTACTCAAAGACCAAACACACGCCCCCTTATTGGATATCACTCTCTGATTGGACGCTGCTACACAGTGGATGTCAATGAAACGTCACAACACCAGCAGAGATAAATAATAGAGGAGAAACAGAGTTTATAACAGACGATAAACGGACTGAACGGACCCGCAAGAGAGTTTAATATTTGATTTGTTTTTTGATTCACCTTCAAAAAAAAATGTTAAAAGCTCATAAAATCAAAAGAATCAAATATAAATCTTCACTTTCCCACCAAACACCCGACGTGATTTAGACATTTTTTTTTCAGGCTAAATTCAGTCCATCATAGCCTTGTAGAAAATTGGACCATGTTTTGTCCATCTGATTTGGTCCAAATTTAGCCTAATAATAGTTGTTTAAAATATGACCATATTACGGTGATGTCTTTATGAGAAGTCTCTTCAATGACCTGAAGATTACAGCTTTCACCTTTCACTTTTCAGTTAAATCTAGATGTTTTTTTAGACATAGTGGAGACTTTTTTTTAATGTCTTTACAACAAATTTTTGCTGGGTGGGTTATTAGTCAGTTATTTCTGTTTATTAGATTATGAAGAGAATTAAAAACAGACAGGGCAGCGGTCAGTCTGTGAGTAAGAAACACGTTTTAAATCATAGCGGGGTCAATAAAGTTTCTATCAGTCTGATCGTTTGTGAGCGTCAGGTTTGATCATTGGCCTTGACATTGAATAATTAGGATAATAAATAATTTTATAATAAAGCATTTGCTCATAGAAAGAGTCCACATGTTTGTTTTTAACAATGCAGGTTCCTCTTCATCCAGGTGTTGGTGATCCCACACTGAGACCAAACATATATGCACATTTGATTAGAATAAACACAGTACAAATGTACGTAGACACGATATTGCGTTTGCTGCTTCATCAGCCATTGTCATCAAAGACGACTCGTTATATCTTCACTTGTAACTGTATTCTCCATATTCATCATAGTCACCGGTACATTCTCACTTCAGTGGCTGTGGGTAATAACAACAATGGAGTAATTTTCCCGCTACAACAGTCCAGCGTAAAGAAGACGTAAAAATGACGTAAAGAAGGTCGCAAAACACAGCATTACGACAGGAAGTAATATACCTTTCAAAATAAAACTGAACGTACGTCTCTCATAGTGCTTACTAAAATAAATGTTAAATAAACAATCTGTGGATGAGGACACAAAACTTAACACACGATCAGCTGTTTATGTCTTCTGACAGCTGATTGATGATTAGACCACCATCATCATAAACTGACATTGCTTCACATGACACTGCAGAGGGAAGGACGTCTCATGGGCCGTTAAACATCTGTTGTTTGGCTTCAGTCCTCCGCCTCGATTCCTCCAGTCTCTCCATGAGTCTCTGGCGGGATGGACTAAAACTCAAGGAAAAGATTCAAGCCAGAGACCCAAGCCATATCAGAGTAGAAGTGAGACACAGCCATAAATATCCTCAAGAAAACCTGTTGAGACTGTAATTGCAGCCAAATGTGCTTCAACTAAATACTGAGTGAAGGGTCTGAATACTTGTGTAAATGTAATATTTATTTATTTTTGCAAAAAAAAAAAAAATCTAGAATGTAGTTTCTCACTTTGTCATGATGAGGTAATGAGTGTACATGAATGAGAAAAAAAATGAATTCAAATGACTGTAGCATGAGGCAAATGGAAAGAAAGTGAAGGGGTCTGAATACTTCTGTAAATGCTCTGTATAAGCTTAAAAAGTAAGACTGATCCAATGTAATATGAGAGGACAATGCACACAGATGATCATTAAATGTGCAAGTAACACACAATAGCAGTACATCTAGTTGAAAGATTTATCAATGAAAAGGCATGAAGATGAGAGAGACAAAGAGTCATCTGTGATCAGATTACAAATCTGGAAATTTACTCAGGCAGAGAACCAAGAGAAATGTCTCTTTTTAGCATTTGTGCCTTTTTAAAAGAGACAGAACAGCTCACCTCAATACTCCATGTCATGACCCTGCTTCAATGACACCATGAAAACAAGGGAGACACACAGTTTAACTAAAAATGTGGAAAATTATACTACAAAAAAAACCCCAAACTAACAATTTACAAAAATTACGAGGCATAAACAAAGTGAACAAAATAAACAACTGAGTAATAATATGGTGCCCATAGGCTGGGAGTAGTAGAGCAAAGCAGAGCTGAGCAGCAGATAGAGTGTGCAGGTTGACTGCTGGATTGCATGCATCTTGGAAACTGGCCAGGTCAGCGCAGGTGTAGCAAAACACCGCCCAGTTATAACCTGCAGTAACACACAGAGACAGACAGAAAAAGCAACGCAGAAGAGTACCATTGACATGACGGGCACAAGACGGGTACAAGAAACACTGAGCTGTCCCTCCACTGCAAGTGCTGAATGAAAGTTTTTTCCCTCATTATGTCACTATCATCCATGTTAAACAGTAACTATAAATTGTATTCACCGTCTTGGATGTTTAACCCTTTAATTAATGGTATAAATCAATTATGATAGTTTTAATTGGATACAAAATGACTAAAAATATCTTAAATATCAAAATGAAAACAGATTTTCACAAAGTAATGTCAGTAAGATAAAAGTATGTTAGGTTAGATAAGTGACTGCATAAATATTCACCCCTTCAAAGTGACTGAACTAAATCCAACAGAGGTCCAGCTAATTAGTGCTAGGTCTCACAGTTAGTTAAATGTAGATCACCTTAGTGCAGTGAATGTATCTCAAGTGATTGTAGTATAAAGATGCCTGTGTCTGGAAGGTCCAGTTACTGGTTCATCATTATCCCTGGCTACCATTAGACCATGAAGGCAAAAGAACACTCCAAGTGATTCAGCGAAAAGGTGAAAGAAAAGTATAAGCCAGGGGATGGACACAAAAAAAAATCAAAGGCACTGAACATCCCCTGGAGTTCAGTTAAATCCATCATCAAAAAATAGAAGGAATATATGTGTAATCTGTCTAGATCAGGCCGTCTCACAAACTGAGTGACTATGCAAGAAGGAGACAAGTGAGAGAGTCCACCAAGACACCTATGACTACACTAAAGGAGTTACAAGCTTCAGCAGCTAAGATGGGAGACTTCGTGTATAACAACTGTTTCCTGTGTTCTTCACCAGTCAAAGCTTTATGGGAGACATTACCACAAACAAACCATCCCCACTGTGAAGCACGGTGGTGGCAGCATCATGCTGTGGGGATGCTTCTTAGCAGCCGACCGTGGAATCTTATTCAGTCTGCAAGAGAACTACGGTTTGGGAGAAGACTCAAAGAATACAGAGAAAGCTACACAGAAATGGTTTAAAGACAACAAGATGAATGTTCTGGAGTAGCTGAGTCAAAGCCCAGACCTCAATCCATTAGCATATTTGTGGCTGAACTTGAAAAGGACTGTTCTTGCCTGATTCCCTTGCATTCTGACAGAGCTTGAACAGTTTTGCTAAGAAAAATGGAGTAAAATTGTAGTGTCCAGATGTGCAAGCCTGACTGAGACCTATCCACACAGACTCAGTGCTGTGATTGCAGCCAAAGGTGCATCTACCAAATCAGGCCTATTCAGTTAGTGGCCCAGGGGCCACATGTAGCCCAGACCCAACCTCCAAGTGGCCCAGCCTGTGGCCATGCCAGAGATGCAGAGGGCAACCTGTTTTGCAAGTTTTCATAAATTCCCATAGTATTTCAGACCATGAATGCAACACTTAGCGTAGCCTCGCAACAATCTACCTACAATGCACTGCGTTGTTTTGAAGCGGGGCTAGCAATGATGACAGAACAAGCCCTAAGATACCAAGCGTAAAACACGTCCTTTTCAACTGTAGCTACAACTGTAAAAATCTAGTTTTTATGCACTTCAAGATATGTCTGGGTAACATGTGAAACTACTATTTACAGAATTTCATTTTATTTTTCCATTTTATTTTTTTTATTTTTGTTCAAGTGAAAAAAATACATTTATACTACCTCAGGTTATGTTCAATACAGCTACAGTTGTGTTTTTATGCACTTTTTCAAGGTGCATTTGTCATGTTGCCAAATTTAACAGGGAAACTATAAATTAAAAGTGCATATTCTGGCCAGTGCACTCTGGCCCAGCTACATTTCTTGATTTTGAGACTTGGCCCAATTGAATTTGTAATTGAATAGCCCTGTACTAAATACTGACTCGAAGGGAATAGATATTTATGCAGTCATTCATTTCACATTACATATTTTTGTTTGACATTGCTTTGCCTAAATCTGTTTTGACTTTGACATTTAAGAGTTGTCAGTAAAGGTTATAACATCCACAGGAGTAAATAATTCATAGAGGCATTTTACACTATTTAGTTATAAACTCATTTGATTGAAAGATTCCTCAATTCAGAACAGCAGGGCAAGTGTTCATATGTGTTTCTGTAGCTCTACAAGTAATGTTTGACTTCTTTTCTCCTGGTTTGTGTTATCCAGATTTTCTGTTGATAGTTTGATTAAAAGAAGAACTTGGCAACATACCTCACTGCAAATGTTCATGTGAATGCTCATGATATTACTTGGTGCTGCTATGATCTATTGATCATGTTTCTTAAGTGACAATTACAATGATCACTGTTGATCAAATATGATCAAAGTAGACACTGCAGTAAATGGTTAATTGTTTACTTAAAGAAAACATTTCAGAAAGACCAAAGGTTCAGAATTAGACAGTGTTGTACAGCTTCTTCTTCAAAATGGTTTCTTGGTGAGGGTAAAAATGTAAGCGCTCATACCGCTCAGCAAGCCACTGAAAAAGTAAGGTCATACTGACTGTTAGATGGATTTGTGGAGTTGAAATGGAGCCGACTGCTCTCAGTGTGTGAGTGTTAGCACAGATGAGGCTGCTGCCATGACCAGCAAACAGAGTAATGGTGCTTATCAAGCCAAAAACTCAGGCAGAAAGAAAGTCAGATAAACTGTGTAAGCACGAAAAGTTACACAACCCCGACTAAAATCCCACAAACCCACTGGCTGTATCTAACATTCTTTATCTTTGACATTTAAACATTGATTTTATTTATCATGTGTTGGAAAAAGAGCTCAATATACCACATTATTTTGCAGGTTGAACAGCTGGTGACTGGCAGCATTCTGCAGCATGACATGATACAAAGCGTACATTTCTATACCGTCAAGTCAGTGTCATGGTGGGGGGTGTAGCTATCAGACTCCTCGCAGAGCTGTCTAACAAGTCACCCTGCTGTTCCACTAGTCACAGAGGACAAGGTGGATGAGGAGTAAGCTTGTTGCTGCCTTTTCATAGCAGCAGCATCCATATATAGTTTGGCTGATCTTTATGTACTCACAAAAGAATAAAAAGGTTAAGGTGGGTTAAAGTAGGCTTAGATCATACTGTTCTCAGAGTACAAGGAGAAACAAAACAATGACTGCTGAGAACCACATCTCATCAAAAATAAATGCAGCTAGCATGGTATTACTCTGTTATGTCCCTTTTAAAATCCCTTTCAGTCCATTTGAGGGCCGTACTAATGCAGTCAAGCTGTGCTGATTGTTGTCTTCTTAACTGGAGGGCAAAGGAAAATGACAAGAGTGCATTGGTCCTGCTGGTTTTCTTTGAATGCTCTTGGTGTGGCTTTCACAAAGGAAGCTGAATCAGAACACATTTTTCTTCTAGCACTACGGCGGACTTGAGTGGGAGACACAGAGATGGACAAGGACACAAACACAAGAACAAAGAGACAACAAAGCATGTGAAGCTGCAGGTATCAAACTCAGATACACAAACACACAATTCAAAATGTCAGGATGAATGTGGATCCATGCTAAGACTGCGGGTGTGAGTTTACTTGGGCATAAGATACGGTATCATCAGTGCAATAGAAAACCTAAACAGCTGGTCCTGTGTGTGTATGTGTGTCTCCCTAGGGCATCATGACACTTCATCATTTGTTAATTAGCCAGTTAAGTCATCTAATTAACACGCCGTCTCTCTAGTTCTCTGTCAGACTCTCTCTTTGTCACTATGTGTTGGAAAAACAAAAGGTTGGGTGGAACCATATGTGTTAAAACAGCACTAAAATCAATTTAGCAAATGTTAGTCTTAATCAGAGATGAACTATTCACAGCTAGATATGAATGTTTTTAATGAAAGGAAAGATGACATAGCTACGCCCATGTTGATATAAACATATTATACATATTCATTGTCAAAGCATGCACTCTGCATTAACTAGCTCACTGCTATAATGACTCCCTTATCACATCCATGTGCCTACACACAGAGAGAGGGGTCTAATACTTCATTAGCATACCATTAATATCCATAACTTAAATAACTATAATGACCCCATGGTGAGTGAGTGTGTGTATCTGAGCTATGCAACAGTAATTAAGAATTCATCGCTGTCAGTTAATGAGACTCAGTATTCATCCTTTACAGAGATTTTTGTGTATGTCTGGTTTTCTTTCTTGTGTGTGAGTGTGTAAAGGCACAGAATGATGACTCATTCCTTGTTTAGATCACATTCTCTTTTAATTATATATTCAGGTTTAGGTTTACCTTTACTAAGGTAAGTCATATAAAATGACAAGAAAATGTGAGATAAAAATCCAATTTAATGTTGTAGATATAACAGTTATATGAAGCTTCAAAAATGTGTGACTGGTAAATGACCCTTGTTGCTTTTACTGGAGTTAAGTAATGTTATTGTCAAACAATAGTCTGTGGAAAACAAGAGCATAGTCTTGGTGATATCCCTTACCGTTTCTGAAGAGGTGTAGTAACATGTAGCTGGACTGAACTAATGATTTTTTCCTTTCTCCTAATAGGTTGTTTGCAAACATGTGATCCTTAATGCCATTCTGGAGTCAAGAAGTGAAATTCTGGATGGACACACTGAACAATTAGGAAGACAATGTCAGACTTTATAGCTAGGCCATGGGGTGCACAAATATCAGGATGCCAGAAAAATAAACAGAAGAAACTGAGACAGCTTTTTTTTTGTTTTTGAAATATATAATAATTGTGAAAACAGAGAAAGACTAGGTAAAAGTGGCAAGAATTACCAAAAATGGGCAAAATGAAATTCTGTGGGAAAAAGAAGTAGCAAAACTGGATAAAAAGTGACAAAAACAAAAATGGGTGAAATGTGGCAAAAATAAAACATTTAAAAAATAGTTGAAAAGTGGCAAAAACAATAGACAAAAAGTGATACAAATGGGTAGAAAATTGCAAAAATTGTCTGAAAGCAGCAAAAATGGGTTGAAATGGACCAAAAGTGGCAAAAAGCAGCTAAAGCAGGCAGAAAGTTGCAAACAGATGTCACAGAAATGGGCACCAAAAGGGCAAGAAGTGTTTAAAAGTGACAGGAATGGTTGAAATGTGCAATAATGAGCAAAAAGGTGTAGAAACAGGCAAAAAGCAGCAGAAAGGGGCATAAACAGACAAAAAATTGACAAAATTAGGCACAAAAATTGCAAAGTGTGAAATTTGTAAATAATTTTTGCAGAAATGGGCAAAAAGAGGCTAAAAATGCAACAAAAGGCTAAAAAATGTGCAGATATAGGCAAAATGTGGTTAAAATGTGTCACAAATGGCTGAAAAGGGGTAAAAATTTGGGAAAAAGTGGCAAGAAAGAAGCAAAAGTGGACAGAAATAGGCTAAATTGGTTAAAAGTGGCAAAACAATATGGCAGTGTTGGATGGGAAAAGTGGTGAAAGTAGTAAGACAAATAAATCATTGCAACATCAGAACCCAATTATCTCTTGACACACTTTTCAACTCTAGAGTGAGGTAACTTTTAGTCAGGATGTTAAATGTGATTGATCCAACACACACTGGTATCATCAATAAATGAAAACTGGGGAGGGCCAATTCTCTGGGTTTTTCAGGCCAATTCTGTGGCTGGGCCTGCTTGAATCGTGTACCTTCAAGATAGCAAAAGGTTGAGGGACATGCCTGAAATACCTGTATGCCCTGTGCTTTAATAAGCAAGTGCTATGCTGTCAAAATATGACTCTACAATATTTGCAGTCCGTCAGAGAATCGCTAAGGAGGGGACTTAAGCCTTCTGTCAAGCCACCACATTGCACCAACATATCAGTCAACACAGTCACATCAGTAATTATGTCTAATTATGTGTAACTCTACACCTTAATAATGTTAAAGTAAATGCACATCAAAATGCACTTCCATGCTGGATTGGTCTAATCCAGGTCTTTTTGCAGTTACCACAGCAGTGAAATGTTAAAAATGGCTCTGTAACAGTAATGTCCATGGAGTCATGTAGTGAAAGCAGTGTCTGTAGAAAGGTTATTGACTAGAAATCAATTCCCTTCAAAGGTAGAGTGAAATAGAGAGAAAGGATCAGGCATGTGAAGAAGGAGTGTTAGGGGATCAGGAAAAGTGGATGATGCTTTCTACCAGTGGTTGAAAGATACAACATGGATAATACACATCACTTCCCTGATAACTCCTTACTTATTTAGATATATAGATAGATAAATAAAGGTTAAAAAAGTCTGGTTTTGTCGTTTGCAGTGGATCTATATCACTGGTTAACATGTGTGTGTGTGGTCTTTCTATTCCTCTTCCAAATGGACTGACCTTTCTCTAAAGGTCAGACTGTGACACCACTCACATGCACAATAATATCACGAACGCTTAGAGACTCTGAGCCACAGACCGGCTCAAACACCACTGAAACCTTGGAGGCTGCTACTCCATGCCGCCCACAAAGTCTTTTAACCTTTTCCATGTGCATTTTTAATTTTCAGATGTGTTTGGTGGGTTTTCTCTCATCTCCTCTTTTGTTGCCTTTAAAGTGATTATTTTCAGAGGATATTAGTGATGAAACAATCCAGCTGTTATTTACACAGACTGAGTCTCTGCAAAAAACAGTTTTATTCTGACTTAATGAATATGTTTGTGTCAAGTACTTTTCAGTTTTCAAGTATTTTGGAGCTTTTTTTCTGCTTTCAGAGACTTGCATATTATGGAAGAAGAATTATAGTTTTCTTCAAGGTTACCATGCACAATTTGTGGCCTTTTTTAACCTAAAGAGAGCCCCTCAGTGACTCTGACCTCTCAAATTCACACTAATTCCTTTAGCAGAAGGATGAGAAATATAGCTAGCGAAACTGAAACACAGTAAATGAAGGGTAAAGAGGATTAAGCCTGGATTTGGTTAGGTTTCCTGAGACCTAAGTACCTAATGTCTCAACAAGGAACAGTGTGACAGCTTTACTAAAAGGATGTTTCCAGGGTTGTAGGTAGTCTCAAACAATAAAGTTGAATGCAGCCCCTGAAGCTTTTTGAACAGGTGGTTCCCTGGCTGTGTCAGGTCGTGCAGTCATGCCTGCCCTTATACTCACCCTTCATGAAGGGCAGCTGCCAGCCAATCAGCTGCCCAGCAGGATGAACAAGTTGGACCTCGTCCTTGGAAATGGAGGAGGCAGACTAAGGGCCGACTGCAATACAGAGTTATGATTATATGTCCGGTTTTGTCAGCTGCTGTGGATAGAATTTGTATTTCAAAGGTTTTTAAGTACAGACAGAGGGAATCACATCCAGAATTCCTGAGAAGAATCTCAGTGGATTTTTAAAATGGATCCCTGTTTTTTTTTTTTTTTTTTTTTTAATTTCTAGGCATAATCCTAAAAATGTACATAAGATATGGACTATTAAGATATTCCAACTTTAGGACATAAACAATTTGAGGCAAAAAGAGTGGAAATATCCTCATTATGTTGATTTTTTGACAACAGAAATAAGAACATAAACATGAGACATGACCAAAAACTGTGTTATATTGTTTTCATTATAGCAGATGCTTCCTCAGTTTATCACCATGTTTTTCACAGAGCTGTTATTAGGCTGCAGATTATGGGCTGTAAATGAGGCTGTGCAAACGTAGGGTTTGTAGATTCAAATACAGACATACAGTCCCCATCAATGTAAAACAGCCAATGTGGAAAAAGTTGCATAGAGTTTTTACTTTAGGTAACACAAAAATAAACTACAGTGCTACTTTTCTTAGCATGTACCAGTAAGGATCAAAACATAGTAGAGGATTTTTGAATCTTGACCAATCTTTAAAACAGGCGAGAACACGAGTAGAGTTAAAACTAGAGCTTAATAGCACTAGCAGAGCTTAAGAGTGAGAGAGCTTAATAGGTGGAGCCTATCTCAGCTGTCATTGGGCGAGAGGCAGGGTACACCCCGAACCGGTCGCCAGTTAATCCCAGGGCTGACATATAGAGATGGAGCACCAAGCCCGCTCACATTCACACCTACGGCCAATTTCAGAGTCACCAATCAACCTAATGAGTATTTTTTTTTTGGTGGTGGGAGGGAGCGGAGTACCTAGAGAGAACCCACGCGTGCACAGGGAGAACATCCAAACTCTGCACAGAAAGGCCCTGACCGGGAAGCAAACCAGGGACCTTCTTGCTGTGAGGCAACGGTGCTAACCCCTGTGCTGCCATGCAGCCCAGATGATTAATAAAGTTAATGTAATTAATTATAGGCTTTATGATTAATTCATCACAGTTAATCACATACATGGATAATAAAGTTTATGAAAAGACCATGACATTCATGGCTAGTTTTTTTAATCCAGTCTACAACGCTACAGAAGACAAATGTAGAAAACAATGAAATGCGATTGAGTGCAATTAATTTGTCTTAGAAAAAAATGATGCATGACATTATGTTTGTATGATTAATTAAACTAAATTAAAATATTATTTTGACAGCTGAAGTTAAAGCAAATTTTTTACATTATAATCAGTCAAACACATGCATAGATGAGTCAGCCTGACCATTTGACACTGGAACCTGATAACAACTTGGCTGCTGCCAGTAAGGCGGCTAGCTTGGATGTTGCTTTAGTAAAGCAGCAGTTTTATCAGAAATGGATCACATTTCTTTATTGACCCTTTAAAGGGCAAGGAACAATATATATTTATATATATATATATATATATATATATATATATATATATATATGTATATGTATATACTATATGCGTGTGTGTGTGTGTGTGTGTGTGTGTGTGTTACAAGTAAACAAAGTATATGTAGACCTACACTTATGATATTCAGGGGCTTAAAGCTGCAGTTGGTATCTTTTTGACAAACATCCACATAGGTGGATGAGAGATGACAGATGGATCAATTAGCTCAAATGTAACTTAAGTATTACAGCAATTTTATCAGAATTGGACCATTTATTTAAACAAGAGCAAAGAGCCACACTGAAAGTTTTTATGATGGAAAAGATATTTTCACTCTTCTGCTGACCCGTTGCTGATTGTTCTGGGGATGTGGTTGAGTCATACTGTAAGCTGGTAGCCGTTAGCTTGGATGTAGCTGTAGAAAAGTAGCAGTTTGATCAGATTTTACCACATTTGTTTATTAAAAAAGAGAAAAGAGCCATACTGAAAGCTTTTCTTAGCAGATAATATTTATTTGCACATCTTCCATTCAAATACTACAGGAGCGCTAGCCTGTATAGCTAAGGTTAGCTCTGGAGCTAAGCATGTTTTCTACCACATTCTGTCTAGGTGCTCTGATTGGCCCATCATGAGTGTTCCTCCTATCATCCTATGAGAATTTTTTTGAAAAGTCCTACCCTTCCTCTGGGAAGTTTCCCAGATTGATGTGAAATATATCAATGCAATGGGTATATGAAACAGTGTCTCCAGTGTGTCAGGTTGTCATAACACACCAGATGTTACAAGCGTGACTGCCAAAGACGAACAAATATGGAGGATGTTTGACATCCTCAGCTGGCAGTCCTGGTGTGCAATGTACAGTGCTTAACAAATTTACTAGACCACCACCCAAAGTAAGGTTTATGCCACAGCTGCCCTAAATTAACAGCATTAGTAATTACCAAAATCATTTTTTATGTTTCTGCAATGGTTAATACACCAATATGTAGAAGCTCTTTAACCCAAATGATATTTTTAATGCTAAAATATAATTATTATTGTTATCCATGAATTTTCAAATTTACTGATTTACAAAAAAAAACTGAAAAAATAGTAAAGCACATTAATATTTCTCGATTCTTATGTCAAGTTATAGTTATTTACTTGCATTCCTGAACAGAAAAATGAGTTTAAGTGGTTGAATGTTATGCTTGATTAATTTCTGACTTCTCAGAGAAGCCCAGTGAGCCGGCTCAAATTTGGGTCTTAAAGGTGAATTCAGTTTGAAATTCCTCATTCCTGTTCAAAATGGTAAAATGTGGAGAGCTCACTGAAAATGAAAGAGTCTGCATTAAAACACTTCATGATGCTGGATGGTCTCTGAGACAAATAGGGAAAGACAGATGTACAAAAGTACATAAAAACAATGACAGCAAGAATGCAAGCTGTCATCAAGGCCCAAGGAGGCCATACAAAATATGAAGTTTTTTGGTTATTATGTGTGAAAAAGGACTATTTAGTTATTTGACAAATAAATTAAAAAAAAAAAAAAAAAAAAAAAAAACATTTTTAGTTTTAAACAAGTTTTTGAAAGATTTCTAAAATATTTATATTTTCTCGTTTTTATGACAGGTGGTCTAATAAATTTGTTAAGCACTGTAGTTCCAGGAAGGAAAGAAAATAATATAAACAAAATTCTGGCTGATATAAAGGCAAGCCATAAAAGTCCATAATATCAGGTTGACAACGCTAGCTGGACTACTCGCTTTCATGGGTTGTAGGTATTCAGCTGGAGGTAGTCCAACTTAAAACTGGTGACACTGACAGGATAGAGTGTGGCAGAATATTTGATTTAACTAGACACACTTGAAGATTGTTTAAAAAATCATCTGTTGTGACAAACCTTGAATACATCCCCCCAATGTGGGATAAGGCCTAAAGCTGTGTTTAAAATTGTCTATTGTCCAGTTTAGCAGGTTTCTTTTTAAATGCATCTGCCATAACAAGTTTTTTAAGATGAATCTGGGATTTTAGCATTTATTTGATAGGACAGTTGAAGAGACACCAAAAACATGGGGTGAGAGAGTGTGAAAAGACGTGTACTCAGATAGCATCAGAATCCTGCATCTAGTGCATAATGGACTGTGAGTTCTGTTTACGAATACCAACTGCTCTTAATGTGCACCCATGAGCTAGTTTTAAAAGTAAAGTGACCCAGCTTTGTTTCATACACTGTGTCAAATTTCAGCTAATTTGTGAGTGCCAATAGTGACTGAATAAATGTGATCATCCTTTAACATCCAAGAACACAAATACATGGAAAAGAAATACTAATCCGAGTCTCGATGAGATGCAGTTCCTTTCTGAGATTACATTGAGCACAGTTTTCCTAAAAAAAGGACCTCATGTTCAGCGTGCACATGTGAAACAGCAGCCAGGTTTCCTGAAACTGAGTGTGATTTTGCTTCCATTTTTAGTCACCTGAAGATTTAAAACATGGAAATTAATAAAGGGGCACACATGCTCTTCTTCAGTTCATGTGTATCCTTCTGGAACTTGATATTCGAGTGTCCGGGCATATGTTAGGCCATTCTGTGTCTTTTAAATCCGTTGTAACTCCTCTGTTTCTTAATGACGGATTAGACTTCTCATACTATGACTGCTCATCCAGCAATAATCCCCCCCACACACACTGTGAGCTGGAGAAGGCAGCAAGCCAGGGGGAAGGAAGAGAGGACAAGGGGGTGCAAGAAGGCAAAAATGTACAGTAACTCAAAGCAATTAGCTTGTACTGTGATTAGAAAGTTAGCTTACAAATCTGTGTGCAGAGGCTGGGTTAGAGTATGTCAGTAGGATCCAACGTCATCCCTCAAGTTCACCTCAGATCCTTAGATTTTAGGTTTTCTTTTGGGCATTTTTTGAATGATACTTTTTATATTTACTGCCACATCACAATGTTGTCTCTATCAACTTTGACATTTCTCTCTATTCCTGTTGCCAAAGGGAAGTGAGAGTGAAGGAAATTATGTTTGTCAGCATGTGCACAAGCAGCCAAAATAAACTCAAGGCAAATCTATTTTAGCTCAATTTTCAGGAGGCCTATTGTTGCCTAAACTATGGCCTTAAGAACCCAAGTCTTAACCTTCCAACCTGTTGTTTTATATTGCCCTTTATGTCTTGTTGTGTGCTTGAATACATCTGAATCATGTGTTTATGGTTACAGTAAATTTTGGTGATGAAAAAAGGTATTTTTTCACTGACCTGATAAATAAAATGCCATACATTTGATAATAAAACTTAAGTATTAGAGGTATAAAAAACAAGAAGGGGACTGTATGTGGTGGGGGTTTTACTAAAGGACATCTGTTGACAGAGGCTAAAGTTCCAGTCACTCTGGTTGCTGTTTTGTTTGCCTATCAGCAACTATTTCCTCACATCTTCTGTCTATCTTCTATGTAAAACCATCAGTCCATCCATTTTCTATATTGCTTATCTCATTGGGGATAGCAGGGGGGCTTGAGCCTATCCCAGCTGACTGGTCACCAGTCAACTGCAGGGACAGAGACAGACAACCAGACCGATCACATTCACACCTACGGCCAATTTAGAATCACCAATTAACCTAACAAGCATGTCTTTGGTGGTGGGAGGAAACCAGAGTACCCGGAGAGAACCCACACATGCACAGAGAGAACATGCAAACTCTGCACAGAAAGGCGCTAACCTCTGCGGCGATGTGCAGTCCTTATCTAAAACCAGTTCACACCAAAAGTTTGTGACACACTGAGACCCCTTAAGGGTGATGCATGGAACTAGCTGTATAAACTCAATCATTTTACAGTGATTCACTAACTGACATGGCACATGGTGAGAGGTTTTAGAACACAAGGCAACACCCAAGCAGTGCCTAGAGGGTCCATGTCATTGTACATAGACTTTAGGTGGTTATGGCTCACCTTGTCAGACAGGTAATGTCCAGCCCACTGGGTAGCGGGCAGCCAGTATACAGTGAGCTGGATCAGGCCTGGGATAGTGCAGTATGTTACATCCCCATAGTGGGACTAGTGGCTGTCCATCAGCCTGTGTTGAGGCCTCACAAGATTATAGAAGGACCCAGAGGACCAAGGACCAAAAGACTTTTGTCAGCATGCTCAGATGTAAGCTCCACACCACCTTACCCTGCAAACCCATCACTCTGTGTGTGAAGGAAGTCTTTGGTTGACCTCAGCCTCATAGATAGCTGATTGGTGGATTGCCAAGAACTGGTGTGCTATCTTTTTCTGCTCCTCCAGTGATATACAGTCTTGTAGCGATGTGACATCTATAACAGAGCCAATTCAGAGGGCTAGCTCTTTCAAAGGAATGTCGAGAGCCGTTGTTCTGTCATTTTTTGCTACCCATCAAAAATTGCTACTTTGTGGTTTTACGCCATCAGTTTCACGCCCATAAGGGTTAGGGTTAGGGTTAGGGTAGTCAATAGATGCGTCTATCGCAAAAAAGCAGCAGTAGCAAAATCTGACAAGGAAGCAAAATCTGACAGAACACTGGCTCTTTACTTTTTTTCTTTCTTTGTGTAGTTGTGAAATGCACTACGGAACAAAGAAATAATCTTGACTCAATACCACTGTGCCACAGGCACACTATCACTCAGTGGTAAAATAATCCTAGAGGTGCAAATATTGCTCAATTAAGCGGATTTTATAAATCCAAAGGAAGACACATTTGGGAGCCAAAACATCTGGCTCTTATTGCCGAGATGAACTCGTGATCCCCATCTCTAAAAATAGCCTGAATTTTGATCACTCCAGTCTCAGTTGTTGGTGTTTTCTCTACTTATTAGAGGCAATACCAATTCCCCTGAATGACAAAAATGCTCTGGGAATAACTGGGAGACATGGCAGAAGTTGCATAAACCCCTTGGTATTTAATTGAAGCAGTTTTGACTTCACCAATGTCTGGATGCTTTTGCTTTTTTGTCTTTTGACAAAAGCACAAATTGAACTAGTCAGTATTTTATTATCAGTGTCCTCCCAATCAGTGGTGCAACAAGTGGGTATGCACTATATGCAGTGCATAGGGGCGCAGCGCTAGAGGGGGTACCAAAGCGATGGGGGAAAATTATTTCCAGTCAGCATTTTCTGTATTTAACAGCTGATTGTGCATATGTAAATGATATGATCAATAACAGAGGCACGTCTCTGATTAGGTGCCCTTCTGCTCCTTCACCTCCCCTCGTCTTGCCCCCGACACACACTCTATAGGCGCTCCTGTGCGCGCCCCCTCGAGCACGCGAGTGCTTTCATTTCAATCGTGTTGTCATCTGATGACAGGGAGCTAAAGATGGAGAGGCAGAGAATCAAACTCCTGGGGGCACAAAACAGAAAACGAAAGAGAGAGAAGGACAAAGATTTTGTAGGGATGAAAAAAGCTTTTCAAAGTGGTTGAAAGACAGTAGTTATGTCAGTGTATCAAGAGAAGACTTGTAAATATTCAGGTTAGCTAAAGCTGCTACTGGTAAAACAACAGGTTACTGTTGTCTTGCAGCTGTGTACTGATCAGTATTTACAACAGTGATACTCAACCGCAGCTCACCTACTTGGTTATGGCTCTTTAGTGACCAGTTGCAGCTCTTTTAAGGCTTCCTTTAAAAAAAATCCTCCTGAAATCCTCTGTAAAGGTGAAATCTGTCAGCAGTAAAGACTGCAATTAGCCATATCAATAAATCTAAGTCCACACAAAGAAGACAGATTCAAATGAAAACTTGTGTATTTTTATTGTCAGATGCATGCTGGATGGAGGAACGTGCGTAAAAGAGCACAGAGGAAGTCCGCTGGTGGCGCTTCTCTTCAGTAAGTTTATTCATAGAGGTGTGCTCTCGTGTTCAAAGTGAAGCTTCTAATGCCCTTCTTAACACATTTCTTCAATCACTTCCTACCGATGCTCTCCGCATTTGATGATGACTTTTGTGATGCGCGTCATCATCAACGAGCCAAACAAACACGCATCACATTTTTAAATAATGTAAAATTGAGTAAAACTTGTCCAAATATGGGTGTTTTATTTGATTTTAAATGTACAAATGATACTGTCGCCTATAATGTTTCTGTATACCCCTTAGAAAGTAGGTAGTTGCGCCCCTGCTCCCAATACACCAAGCCACAAGTTACGTTATGGAACAAGCATGAAAAGTTGAAGTGGAAAGTAAAGCACGGCGAGTTACTGTAGATAAAACACATTTTCTTTTCTAGCATCAGGGGCATGAACTGACAGGACAAAACACCATAGAGGGGCTGTCCCAAGCAGAAACAAAACAAGCAAAGGAATCCTGGAATCTGCTGGAGCTACTCCCTCAGTTTGGGGGCTACAGCTCTGAGTTCTCTGATCACCACTGGTGCCACAGTTGTCTTCACTCATATCCTCTCCAACTGTTCTTCTAGCCCTTGGTATTTCCCAAGCTACATGTGTTGCTTCTTCCTGATGAAACCATCAGTTGGGATTGCTACATCTATAACCACTGCCCTCTTCTGTTGTTTATTGACCAACATATGTCTGGTTTACCCTATAGAACCCAACATAGCGCTGGCTCTACGATTAGCATATTCATTTTTGATCAGCGGTAGATTTGAACCTGGATAAGATAGATCAATCATTCTTTTTGCATATAAAATCTGGGGAGTTACACTAACATTTCACACATCCCACACCAGAGATCCAACATGCACGCCTGCATTCCCCCACAAAAAGTACATTTGTACTTTTTTGTGAAATGACACTACAGCCCTCTGCCTGAGTTACAATAATGATGGCCACTTAAACTAACAGTGTGTAGAACTTCCACCTCTGACTAACCAGTTTGTTCATTCTGGGCTACTATATTTAGGAGGTAGTGACATAAGGAGTGAGGACGACATGAAGATACTTATTTGTTTTCACAGTGATTGTTAATGAATAAAAACATACATACCCAGCTTCTATAATGCTCATGTATTGTCTTTTCATCTGCCCCAGTGTAAGTTAGCCTTTCCAGTCAAATACATCCTAAAAGGACTTTATATGTTGTTATCATGGTAGCATCCTGACACACCAAACAAGATCAGGGTCATGGTGAACATACCTGCACAAAACCAGCATGTAAGCTCTGTCACAGGGAGCATTTAGATCAAAAGACCGCTGTGTCTAAATTCAGCCTTGCAGAGCAGATAGCATGGCTTTAGCCATTTAATCTGTTTGAGTCTATTCTCTACCTGCAGGACTAAAAAGGATTTCTTGTAGCCATTAAAACATTTCTCCTAGGTCACCTTGGGGTTAAACTAATCTTACATGCAGACAGAGGGAAACACAGACAAATTCCTGCGTTGTTGACCAAGTGTGACAGAAAGGAAACCCGCTGTCCCTGAGAGATAGTCATACATGTTGCGCAGGGCTGCACATAAAACAAAACACACAGAAACAACAACATTTTCAAAAACATGGTGTGAGACATTTTAATACCAACATAGAAACATGCAGAGTGAAACACAGACAAGCAGATGGCAAGCAGATGATTACTCAAGACTCCCTCACATTTACTCAGTTTCTTTGTTGATTCATTTTTCTGCTGATATAATCTCTGCTACCAAAAAACCAACATCACTTCCGTGGGTTTCTTGCAGTAAAAATATGACACCTAAAATATGATCTGGGTGACATACATTATGAAAGCATCTGCTGCTGCAATCTGAGCAGTCCAAACCAAGCCACGCAAGAGCGATTAAAAAGCCTTTATTCTAATTCTTAATTATTTCAGGGGGTTTATAAAATCTGAACCTCTCAACACAGCTTTAGCCAAATTGGGTTTTTAGTGACTCATCTGGCAAATGAGCTGACTTCTAAAAAAAGACACTAAATTCACTTTTCAAATTACTCTCACACTGAGGGCAGAAATGTGCAAGCGCTTATGTTTAAGAGTCAAATTCTCACAGCGGACAAATGGAGTCAACATGGAGACGGGTGGACAGGCAGACTGGCAGGTATTCAGACGGAGACACAGAAGAATCAGTGATGGAAAGCAATTTATTTCTCTCATGGCATTGTGTGGTGACTTTTGCTACCCTTTCTTAAAACTCCAGGGACTAGGACTGTTGTTACCGTGGTAACAGCACATAACAACCCACATTCAAGTGTATATCTGGCAGACACGTACAGAAGAACAAAAAGGCACAGGTGTGTCCCAGCAGACATCTATGAATTTAAAAATCCAACTTGTCTTGACCTGAGCATTACTTATTACAGCTGAAAACACACATTTAATAACTCTCAGAGAAAAACATGACATTTAATCTTAAATCACAGAAAATACCAACAAATTGTTTCTCTTAGTTTTATATATTTATTCTGTTAGATTCCCAAAAACCAGTCACAGCTCTGCTAGCTGTCAACCTTTTTGCCTCTACTTGTCAACAATAAAGTGGATAACAAGTCACAGTCGAGTTCTTGGTGCTATTTTTCATCCCTGTAGGTCACATTTTCCCAATGATGGGGATAGGCAGTGAAGAACAACAGTTTGGAATCAATGGTAGTAGGCTAGAGGAAAGTTAGCACATTTAAGTCCTATGTTGACTAGCACACTGCACACATTATCATTAGGAAATGTCTTCCTATATTAGGAATGATCCAACCTTACACACCAGATAGACTGTTTTATATTGCATGGATATAAGTGTCTTCTGGGAAAACTCCCATGCAAAGCAAATCTGTGGTGCATTCAGTAACTGCCAGCCTCCTGTCAGGCATCTAAAGCCACAAGATGGAAGGCCAGCAAAGTTGACCAAATTTGAGTCCACAGTAGCCGAGTCTTTAGCTGTTGCACAGATGCACATTTATGTTACTTTGGGCTGAAGAAACATGATTCTTGCTCATTATAGGCTGCACACTGAGTTCAAAGAAATAGTGTATTTTTATCAGGCAATGCAGCACTTGATCCAAGGCACAAGCACCTCTGTTTTCTGGGGCTGTTCGAGGAAGGCTAACTGAACTTCAAGACAGCTTGGCAGAGAGGCACAGCACCACCAATGACAGCGATGTCCAGTTCTGTATAGAGGAAAATTGACCAGCATCCTCTCACAAGCACTACCACTTTGTATGGAGAGAATTACTGCAACCATGACACTGAGACCAAGTTGGATTAGTACTTCAAGAAGTCTTGCATCCCACCTAACCAAAACCTGCTGCACTGGTGGCAAAGCAACGAGACAAGGTACAGGAAACTTAGTGTGCTTGCAAGGCAGTACCTGCTGCCTCAGTACCAGGCGAAAGAGTGTTCTCAGCCACAGGGCCAATTTTAAACCGCTTTGTCCTTTTAAGAAAGAATAAGTTAATAACTAAGCCATTGCTTTGTTTAGACTGAGCTGGCCAGTGAGTACAGAAACACCTGGGAGTCTGCAGAGGGTAGACAAAGACATGGAGAATCAGAGTATTACTGTGACTGTTGAGTGGTGAACTGTGGCACACTGATATTGAATCAAATTATGGTTGTTATTAAATCAAATTATGCGACTAAATAAGATGCACAGATGTCAGTCTACAAGAGTTACGTTGCAAATGAAAATATGGATCAATAACAGGGGTAAAAAGGTCTGTCATGATCAGTGGACTATATATGTCAGACCAATCAGATTCAACTATGTTAATCCTAACTGTGAGTGACTCTGCATTTGCCACACCCCATTTTCTCTTTTTTAATTTCATTTTATCTTTTATGATTTTCAATTCCCAGACACACACAGAAGACACAGTCATACCTGTTTATAACACTGCCTACACCTGTGCTCCTCTATTTCTTGACATATTACTGATAATATTTACCGTCCCAGGTGCCTGCTCCTGATAGTTTATTGAAATTGGTTCCAAAATGCTTCAAGTATTGTCAGTGGCACTGAACTGTGCAATTATTTCCCCACTGTAAGCCTTGGGGCTACAATCTCCTGAACTGTGTGTCTCTCTCCGTGACCTCAGCTCCCTCTCCGTCAGCATCCTTCTCCTCTCCGCTCCTTCTCTCTGTGTGTGCATTTAGGTTGTGCATGAGCAGTTTTAAGATTCCTCACCTGTCCATAGGGTGTCCTCTGTGTGTCCCTTTGCTCAACACTCCTGCTACTCACATCCTTATTAGCTGTTGTGCTCTGGACACCTGCGTCCACATCTGACTTTCACTACCTCATGTTTTAGTCATTAGTCCTTGATGTGTTTGTTTCTTCTCTCACCAATAGTTATCACAAAGCTTATTTTATAGTGTCACTTCAATTATTCAGTAATGCTCAAAGAAACACAAGAATTCTACATTGTGGTATCCGATCTTCTTTTTTCATCAATTCCCTATCAGACCAACTATTCTGTATTTTGGGTTTACCTTCTTCCAGCTTTACCTGTCTGTAACTGTTGATTAGCCTTTCTGTAATTCTAGTTTTTGTTGCTTGGAAAGCTTTGCACTACTATAAGTGTGTCAGCATCCTGAAACCATGAAAAAAATCTTTCACTATCCTTGCCCTGCATTCTGAGTCTACATTTAGGTGGTGACTCTTAAATGGGTATATATTTGTTGTTATTTGGCCTCTGATTCACCACTGATTCAACAGTATGACATTGCCAGAGAGCCTGTCTGGCTTGTTCTCTGAATGTTCTTTTTAAAGCATAAAAAAAGACGTCAGAAGATGTCAGGGGTTATTATTGGACTTTTCATACAACTAAATTAGTTTCTATCCACCGTCTTTGTCTTCTTCCTCTCTCGTTATGAGCTCTCTTTCATTCTCTCTCTTACATTTCTGTCTTTTTATGTCTTGTCCTGACCGAAATTAGTTTAAAAATGCAGATTGGTGTGTCGATGCTTTTGCCTGAGAAAGATATTCAAATTGGAAATGAATCCAGATGAAAAGGCTTTGAATGTGTTTGTACGTCTGTTTCAGTATGTATGTTGACAATAGTACCAAACAAATGCAGACTTACACAGAGAAAAGCTAAAAGATAAGCAAAAAAAAAAACAAAACAAAAAAAAAACAAGTATGACAGTGGTAAAACATTTCTGTTTAGCTACACCACTTTGAAATAAGAGCTATTTAACCAATCAAAATGCTTTTATCTAATGATGAAGCAAGGTTTTTTTCAATATCCAAAGACTACACATTGCTGGTGCCAAAATATGCATCATCTTTTACTCATTTTATCCTAACAGCCCTGTGCTTTGATTGCACTGAATTTGTCTAAATCCAGTGAAATGCACTGATTTGCTTTTTAATGTTGTGAGTGTTTCTCTAGGTTTGTCTTCCAGCATCTCTTCTGTTTTGAGTGCTGTCACTTACTGTTAGAAAGAGAGTAAATGGATGACTGAGCCTTAGTCAGGCCCTTGATAGAGGCAAGAGCATTTGTTATTAATATAATACGATATTATTAGTACAAGTGTATTAATAATATGCTGTCAGGAGCAGCACTGAGTGTTTACATGCACATTAATGTCATAATACTATTGAGGATAATGATGGGAATATCTATGGCAGTAAATACAAACATTAATTCAACAAAGGTTAGCAGGAAATTAATCACCCACATCATATGAACACATTAAAATGCAAATTAAAGATTCAATCATCTCAAAAGACTGAAGTATTTTGTTTTGCTTGTGAAAGGCCAATTTACATCAACCAAAATAAGACAATGTGGAGTGTATGTCATCGTTTAGAGAGCTATTTCAATTAGCCACTGGACAAGCCCATGTGAGTTTCTTTGGCTTTTCCCGTACAATTCTTAAATTATTATAACTATTATAACTATCATAAAACTAAAAGTGCTTTTGGTTCCCTACCAAAGCATGGGGAACATGTCTGTGTGAGAGACAGAAAGAAAAAGGGGACAACATGGCCGAATAATATGTGGTTTCACATGGAGACTGTAAAGATGGTGGACTGAGATCAAAAAAAGTTGTCTGACAAAGAAAGAAACTCTAGCTCACAGCAACAAACTCAGTATGGTCACTTCACCATACAGAAACCCAGTGGCTGGACTTTTATACATTTTATAGCAGTAACTAATGTTTGAGTAAATGAAGGCGCTGTGCTGGATATAAATGGACACAGCAAAATCAAATACACATAAGCAGAGACAACAAATGATGCTCTCAGAAAACATGTAAGAAATGCTTCCTACAGCTTGTAATTACTGGTGATAGGGTCTGATGTTCAGCTAGGTCCAGGAGTAAGCAGAGGTAAGTCAGCTAATTTTTCTTCTAGCTGGATGTGTCTTCAGAAAAGGAACAGTCTTGTGGAGTCAAGAATCAGCTTTAGGATGAAAGCAGTCTCTTAGTTGAAGATGAGTTGTGTTTCTCTCTTTAGATACTGTTGGGCTTTCTGCAGCGCTCCTGTCCGGATAGCATCAAGGAAGGAAAGAAAATTCTTTGAACTTGATGCTGGTGGCTGACTGTGCCAAACTTTCAGATGAAGCTGGGAGCACAAAGCAGCCAGTAGAAGGCAGCTGGTCTGCTATAGGCGATGGCATGGCAATGGAAAAGAAATGAGAAGGGGTCACAAGAGCTTTTATTACCTGTGAACCCCCTGCAGTTTCACCTCAGAGGAATGGGTTGACTAGACATATGGACAAAAAAAATGCAAACATAATGCCTCCAGCCTCAACAACTGGTGGCACAGAGGCATACAAGTTAGAAGCCAGTAAGTACAGCGAAAACAGTATTTTTGTTATCTCAGAGGGCAAAAGTTCAGTGAGTCTGCAGATTAATTTGTCCTTTTATGTTTGGATGCTGTCTACATTTTAAAAGGTTAACTATCAGGTTGAATGTACCACCAATTTCTAAAAAAGAGATTGGTCTAAGTTTTCATGGAAACAATTTAAGCAGCCACAGAGAGCCAAAAAAGACAGCATTAACAGAGAAAAAGTGATCTAAGAGCAAACTGTTAGTCGTAAACACACTTTAGAGACGCCCCACATCTCATCAGTCATCACTGAAGATACGGTGTTCTAGTGTGTTAACTCCAAACTCATTAAAAACTCATTTCCCTCCTTTCCTTAACATCTCCACCGAGGACCTCATTTATTCATTCCAAACTATAGGCCTCCTGATATATCATTTATCTGGAGGAAGCTTAAAAAGAAAACATGGAATTATTATTTTGTAAACTAATGAACTTCCATAAAAAAGTATTAGCACTTTGAGGTTCCAGCAGTTGTGTGGTACTTTACCGTAGGAAATAAATAGAAAGCACACTGTGCATGCATGGAGAAAAAAAAAAAAAACATCCAAAAAAATTAAAATAGTGCAAAGGAATGACCTACAATCCTGTACATTGAAATACAATTGAACACTGTACATACAAACTGTCAGAATCTATAGAAATGTATAGAAGTGTCAGGGTAAGTAAGTAAGAAAACAATGAACAGTACTCAGAGGTGAACCATAAGGCACAGCCTTTGACTTCTTAACACAGCAAGCAGACTTACATCAGGCGTCAGACAGACCCCCTTTGAGTTTTGTGGCAAGAGAAGACTTCAGCGTGCCATGGCATTTGTCAAGAAGGAGAAAAAGACACCATCACAGCTGTAAACAACTATGAGGGTGGAACATATGAATAAGGAAAGAGCAGTTTATCCCTAAAGTGACAGGTACAACAGATTCTCAGTACAACAGAGTAGTGTGTTTTGGGCGGTGTGGAAGAGTTGGTGGTAATGGCTCAGTAAAGTTTGACCCATTATGTTCATATCACAGAGCTCCGTGTTGATGGCTTCTCTATATTTACACTGTTAATAGCCGCCTCAGTTTGACTGTCAACTCTTGTTACTTCATTCAGAGCTGGGAGCTGAAGAACCAATGGGCAGTAGACTTTAATAAAGTAACAGTCACCTGCAGTGTGTGATTTTTTTCTTTAAATGATTTGCAAGTACTCAAGTATGTGTCAGAATTCTGAGATGTTTACTACTGTTTGTCTTCATGTAAGTTAGAATGCCCAGAGAAAGTGAAACACATTAAAACTGCATCTTCATACATTCTCCAACCGCCCAAAAAAATGGATTATGTTGTTCTCTTTTTTCAATTTTAGGGACATTGAGTCATGTATGCCACAAAGGAAGAACTGTTTAAATCCAGTCACATCTGAAATCAATTCAGCTCTTTGATAACATCACATCTCCCTCATCTTACTTTCTTTTCTCTACAGCGCTGAAAATGAGATGCAGCAAAAAGATTTAAAGGGAGAAAAAGAGATAAAGATGCAGAGGAGCAGAGCGGGGTGTTGCAATTTCTTTCAATCTGTTCTTATGATTTCTTGCCTTATATGAGCCATTGGTACAGGGTCTTCCAGCACGATGGAGACAAACAATTCCACAGCTCTGTAAATGACAGGAAATGCATAAAAGACATTGCATTTGACTCATATTTAATCCTGTTTTAATAGCATCAGATCTTAAGTTAATGCTGGCAGAAATACAAGTGCTTCTTGTTATTTATGTTTGCAATGTCATGTTTCATTATAAACAGGATAAATAGCAGCATAAAACATTAACACAGTTCTCATGGTGATTAGATGTAAATTAATGTGTGCCTTATACAAATCTATCCTGCTATAACCTCCTAATTCTCATTATAATTCGCCTCTGCATGTCTAGTAGAGGGAACATGCAGTTCTCTGTACTATTGAATTATATTTGTATTATAAATTGGCCAGTATAATTAATCATCATGAACATGCAAACGGCTGCTGAATACTTTTTCATGTTGTGTTAGTTTCATTCTGACTCATAGCTTCAGTCTGAATAAAGTTTTTCAGTTTACTTTTCAAAACCCATTAAATACTGTAGTGAAAATAATTTGGTCATGAAATGTAGCGAGTCAAGACATTGTTTCTCGATCCAGTGCAGCTTTGAGAAAGTCTCTGAACTCACACTCCACAGATAAATCATGCGTACTAGGATTTAAGCAGCTTGTTAAAGATTTGTGTCAATAATTAGCAATATTGCACTTAAGGTTAAAAACAAATGCAGCTCACCCTACCTTAACCCCCGTTAAGCTTTGACACGGTGAGTTCATCGTGCTCAGTGAGTCTAATTTGCTCCCTGTTTTTACATTTCCTTTTCACCAAGCAGCATGCAGGCTTCATGCATCTTGAGCTTCAAACTAAACCAAATTAAAGTCTCCTCATGTGTTCTTGGTTTCTTTCTTGGCTGCTGAATATTTTCAGAAAAAATGCAGTTTTGGAACCCTCTGATCTTCAAGAGAGTTCATGTGCATGAAATGACTTGTTAAGGAATAAAACAAATCAGCCCATGAACATCTATTTCCATAATCACTGCCCACCAAGTTAACAGAACGTGCCGTGTGACGAGTTATTAAAGATGGCTCAGAGGGTATTTTACATTTAGAATAAATTGTGTGCATTTTCATGTGCTACTCATGATGATTAGACATCATAGGGTATTTCTGACCTAGGCATTCACATTTTTCCATTTATGCTATAACTGATGGCCTTAAAGAACATTGAAAAAACACTTGAAAACAAAGCATAACTGGCTGCTTGAATACTCTGTAGTGATGCATATGTATTCAGAATAAATTACTACTGTGTGGAATGTACAATAGTCCATTTGGGAGACAGCCAACTTCCCTTCAGCTGTTTTGAAAATATACAAAGCCAAGACTTCTCTTCAGTTAGCTCGTCATTGGTTACAGTCTGTCTGCCAACTCGAAACATCAACATGCAGTCAGGCTATAAAGTGATTTAAATTATTAATACATTTTTTAAAAAATATTTCTTAATAGTGTTTCAAATAAGCTAACTACCGTAAGGGTGAAACAGGAGTCCCACAGGGCTCTGTTCTCAAACCAATTCTTTTCAGTTTGTAAACAGAACTTCTGAGCCCTAATCTTTTTTTTTTTTTTTTTTTTTTTACAGTTTTGCCTTGCCTGGACAAATTGTCTCAGAGAGCTTGTAAAACATCAACCCTGTGGTACACAGCCAAGCTCTAATCTTTTTTTTTTTTTCAGGACATCCTGGGCTTTAAGATTATGTGTGGTGCAGTGATGACTCTTGAATTTTAAAAGAGCTATGTGACTATAAAGACAAAAGACAATGCTAAACAGAATTTAACTGTTTTAAATAAGTGATACAGATTAAACAATAATGACCAAGACTTTTTTTTCATAAATTTGTTCTTCGATCTAGGGGACCAAAAAGTGAAAAAAATAATCATTCTGACACAGAAAGTCTTCAAAATATTGAAATATTTATAAAAAAAAAAGTACCTGGGCTTTTTTGCATCGGCTGTTTCTTCCTTATGATCTTTTCAGGCTGTCTCTGTCATGAGCTCAGTGGAAAGACATGTGCAATTTGGCCAGGTATGACGCAACAACAGAACAGCTTGCCACTGTTTGTCAGAGCCCGTCAGAAAGCATTGTAGGAAAACAAAATGGTAGGTTAGTATTCTGAGCTAGCAGCAGAAATGATCTAAAATAAATCAAAAAATGAATGAAAAGACATTCAACATGGAGTTACTGGTGTGGATTTAATCTTTAGAGACCCTGGAAAGTCACCCAAGTTCCAGGCTCACAAGAAAAGCCTTCACATTGGCTACAAAGGCATGGATAGCGTCATTAGAACGGCACAATCGACAGCTTCCAGAGGAACAAAAAGTTTGGGCTATGATTTATGGTTCCAAAGTTACTTAACTTTAAATAATGTGTCTCTTCTTATCATATAAGACAACCTTGGTCTCAGAGGGTTAATGGCTTTCTACAGTCATGTGTGGGAGCAAATGTTAATATATATGCAGACGATATAGTCTTATCTGTCTGCTAAGACCACCTTATTGGTTTCTACACAGCTCTCTTGCCATTTACTGTCCACAGTTTGGTTTGAAAGCTCATGTCTCATACTTAACACAAAGAAAATTAGGGAGCTGTAATTTGTATGTTTGCCTTCTTTTTGTCCCTGTGCAAATAAACATTGGGTGGTTTGTATTGCTGATTTTACTCCTACAGGTAACAAACATATATCAGATAGGGCAGATTTCATAATCCAGGTAACCACTCAAATACTGGTGAGACTCATCTAAGAAACAATTAAGCTGCTGAGGGTTGTAGCAGGAAAATTATACTGGAGCATACTTAACTCATCTGGCTCCGCTCCTGTTGTTCTGCATACAACTCAAATTTTCCAATGTGAAAAATGAAGCTTTGTTAAGTTCAAGCAGGAAGACTTTCATTTCCTCTTCACTCATTAGTAACCACTCATGTGTCTCCTTTTTTTGCTCCATTTCCTAGTCTGGTGATCAGCAGGTAAGAGCGTCAACTCACTTAAACTCTGAGACAATCTGTTTCAGTCACAACCTCGCTCAATCCAATCACCTTGTAGCTGTCATATTTTAAAAATCTGCTCTCTCTCTCCTCTGTAACTAGTTGTTTCAGTGCGGCTGTTGCAATCCTCCACCTCCCCAGCTACCTCCATTACATCTCATCTGTGTCCAGATTCAGCTCCTTTAGGCCATCCTACATCCCATCATCACCACCTCCAGGCCATCTCATTGGTGTCCGAGTCAAGCCCTGTGTGCTTCCTACTAGTCTCATCGGTGTCTGTCAAGCTCAAAGAAAATCATCCTATCAGACGTGTCTTACTCATCTTATCCTACTCCTTCCATCACTACCACCAGTGTGTAGACTCTATAGGAGGGTCCCATTGCCAAGACCACTGAAAGAGATCTAATTTGGCTTTTTTGATATTCTTATTTCTTAGTATTACCAACATATGCACATGCTGAATAAATCTGTATCAAGTATCCTTCTGGTACAAAATACTGGCTGACAGCTTCTGCCCTCAAAGACCAATATTTTTTATACACATAAAATTCAACTTGCTATGTGTCTTGTAACATGCTTGTAACATGCTTTATGATAAGTGAAGACAAAACAAAAGGTCCTCCTGACAACTCTGCTATACGGTAAGAAGGATACCACCATTTGGGTATAACATGCTGTGGTTTAAGCTTTTGATCCTGCCTGTGCAGGAAACACTAGGAGCACCTGCCAATGAGTCTTTATTACACCAAATACGTGATCCTTCTCTGGCTTCTTAGTACCAAGACATCTGCTGATAGTCTTCACTTTAACACACAAGTAATATGGAGGTACAAGATCAAGCTTTAGGCTCTATTTTCTCATCCCACTTTACTTACGTAATCTCTTCTGCATTTAATAGGGAAGCAAAAGAGGGTGAAATGTTCACTGGGTCAAGGGACTCACTCAAGGGTAAAAGAAACACAAGGAAGTAAATTCCTTTGAGAACACACTAGAAAGAAAGCATAAAAAGGTTAGGGGAATGAGAAAAGCCACTTTTAATAGAAACTTTTGATACAGTTCAGCTAAGGTGAACCACACAGCAGGCAATCAAGACAAAAGGCTTCAGTCACAATTCTTCAATGTTTTGAAATGTTTCCTCAGTCACTCTCTTTTTTATTCCTTGAACCCATGACTCTGTTACTTACACTTCTATCTCCTTCCTTCTCTCCTTCTCCCCTCACCAGACAATGCTCCTTTCCTTTCTCCTCACATCACCACTCTCCCCAAAGGCTTGTCCCTGGGGTGAACTTTGGTACTGATTACAGACACGAGGCAGATTAGGAAATACTTGCACGCACTGACACACACTCATTTAGTTTTGTATGCCAGGGGCAGTTTGCATTATGTGTGAGAATATTAGCCACCTGCACAGACATGCAAAGGCACCTTTTTGAATGGTGTGCTACAGATTGGAAAGCTGGTCTTACATCCTTTTAGTGAATAATTTGGCTAGAATGGAAAACATTACCTATGCTGTAAAACTCATCAGACAATGTGTGCAAAAACATGCTTATAATAAAGGGAAAACAGGGTTCAATGAGGCCACAGATGGTAAGTAGAATAGTTCCTCCTTCAGCAATCATAACCGAGCCTCTGTGTGGATTTTTTTTACCCAACAACAAAAACCTGATTTTCAGAAACTTGAAACGACTCATTTCTGATGAAAGAAAGATTATATCTATTTCATCATGAAGGCTTTTTCCTGTTTATGGATTTTTAACCATGCACGAATCTCTTCACCTTCACAACAGCATTCAATCAGAATAGCGTGATGAATGTGCAGGTCACCACTTGTCCATGAGAGCGTTTTGGAGTTGTTGGATTGTGTATTTGATGAGTTTGATGAGGGAAAGCAAACAAATCTGTCTGCTAACATGGCGTTAGCTGTGCAGCTGGTATATCGTCCCCCCAGATCTAGAAACAGCTTGCACCGACAACTAAAGGAAACAAACCTATTACTAAGACTATAGGAATTATGGCAATGGGTGAATTTGCCAAAATGTTGAAGTATCCCTTTAAACACCACCTCAACATTGTCACAAAACTATAAACATGTTAGAAAATTATTTTGTACTATGTTAACTGTATTTTGTACTATGTTAACTGTATTTTGAAATACCTAAGAAAGGGGAGAAATAATCAGGAGTGTGATGCTGTGCTGTTTCCTCATCGAGTGTTTAGTAGAATGAGGAAAAAGCTGCCTATTCCCCTAACATGTCTGTGAGGCCAAAGCAATTGAGCACAGATTATCTCAGCTTAGCCTACTGAGTAGAGCAGAGATAAGCATTACTGAATCTCACTTTTAACAAAAAAGAATAAAGTAAATTATTTATTTTAAACACTCTCTTAGTATTTTAACTATTTCTTATCACATCAAACTGATTTTTTAACTATTTTAAGTGTTTTGAAAATTTGAATCACTTTAAATGAACTTCTCTTGTGCATATCCCTTGTTTCAACCCTTTATCAGTATTATAATCTTACACATCATGAACCCCTTATTAAATGTTACGGCTCCAAACATTTTTATAAACATAATCCATCAGCTGAAGACCTGTTCTGACCGTGATGAACATCATTACAAAGTAGTTATTAAATAGACAGAAATTTTCAGCTGAAATTAAGCTGTGAACTGTTTACCTGACACTGATTTTTGTCACCAGTGAGAATTTTCTACCACTCATCGGCTGGAATGGCAAAAACTCACGCTGCATTTGACGTCACCACTCTTCTATAGTAGAAGACTGCAGACAGTGATGACAGTGTTCTTCTATTCTGAGGAGCACCCAGCATGAAAGAACAACACAACTGGTAGCTTGATAGGCCAGCCAACTATGAAATCTGCCTTTGGCAACTTTATCGAAATTGTAAATCCAGAGTAATAAGCTCAAATGTTGTGTGCCAACCATAAAAATAGGAAATGCGCTTTGTCTTTTTTGCTGACCTTTCCTTTATTTGCCATCATGTCTAATTTGATTTGAGTAGATATAATTTTCTATCAGTTCCCATAATAAAAGCTGTCTTTTTGTTGTAATGTGTGGTGCGATATCTTTAACTGATTTTTATTACAGTTTTGGAGCTGTCCCTAGATGTAACCATCCAGGTATACTGTATTGTTGGTATCTCTTCAGTGGCAGTCTTCTTTCTATCACAAAGCTGAGTGTATAGTTTTCTTTAGGCTGATGGTTGGCATTTTCATAGACGGGTGGGTTCACCCGTTAGACCCATGCAGAGAAAACACTAAATGCCTGGAACTAACAGCTCAGAGCCTGTTTTATAATGATACACACACCTACAGTATGTGCTGGTCAGCTCCCTGTTGTCAGTTCTGAAGCGGTAGCTGTGTCATTAATATTCATCCACATACTAAAAAACAGCTGGTGTCAGAGAGCTATCATTACAGAGATGCTCCATCCCTTTCTGGAGAAAATAATTGCACCATTTCTGGTGATAAATGACATTCCCTTTCTATCTTTAAATCTTTCCTTGGCCCCTTTAACCCCACTTTTTGCACCTTTTATTTCTCTCATGTCTTCACTTCTCCAGGCTGTAAAATATGTAAATGAATAAAATGCAAATGGGAAGAGGTTTTAGATATATTTGAGACAGCATGTGAATGATAAATCAGCATATAAGGGAAGGGTAAGGCAGTTTTTTTGACCTCTTATCAATTTGGACTCATCTTTCCCTCATTTTTTCTCTAAAGCTCCTGAACACCTTGTTTTACTTCACCCATCTTGATTTCTCCATTCCGCCTGATCTTTTACTGCACCCTTCCTCTCATCTCATGCCTTTGCTTTTCCTTCCTCTCATCTTTTCTTCTGCTCCTTCTCCATTTCCCTCTGTCCACCCCATTCACCCTCTCTCTCCTGCTTGGATCTCTTCATTAACAGGAAAATTACAACGTTGTTTTTGACATGTGACATTTCTCTTCTCCTCTACCCTGGCTTCAGCTCTGACACATGGAGCCTCGACTTTGACATACAACATGTGAAAGGTCTGACATATGAAACCTTTTGCCCCTCCCTGCTCTCATTTTACCTAATTTTAGCCTGCAGCTTTCAATTACACCATCCATTACTGACATGTGATGTCAACTCTTTTTCATCATTCCATCTTTCTAAGTGTTTTCCCCACTCCTGTCCAATCAACTCATTGGCTGTCTGGTCCTGCTCTATTTTCTGTCTCCTCATATGGCCGGTGTAATCTCCTCTGGTGGTACAGATGTTTAAAATCCAGGCTTTCTCCTTATAATCGCATCTATCCTCTCATTCTCATTCTGTGAAGATACAGTATGTCCTCCTTGTTTTTCCTCTCTTCCTTTTCCTCATTTTCTCTTTGTTACACCATGTGTTATGCCATCAAATCTCTACAGTTTTCTCGATCAGTGAACAGCTGTCTGTGTTTGCACAGATTTCAAATGTTATGCTTGTAAAGGAAAGCACATTAACAAAGCCTGTTCTGTCTTACATAGAAGGAATACACCTAAAGCACAACCACCATCGCCTAGTGTGTTGCGTATTTTGCTAAAGTGCTCAGATGCTCCATGTTGAATAAATTATGGTGTTCTGTTATCGCAGGAGTTTAATTCTAGCCTTTTGGAGTCTCCTATAAAATCCAGTGAGTTGCTTTTAAAGGTGAAGTCTTTTTAGTATAAAATTGCCTCTTTTTGACGAAGGGTTAGTCCTTATGATTGCACTGAAGCATTTCACTTTTCCATTTCCATTAGACCTGAATGTTTCAAGGATGGATTTGCCCTTGATCTGGCCCACGTAGGGTACATTTGCCTCTCGTTAGATTAAACCGAAGTTTTAGAAATCTGGACTAGTCCTTTATAAAGGGTAATGGAAACTAAGCAGTTTCCTTTAAAAACCTGAAATACAAGGATTTAAGCAAGCCATAAAATAATACATTTTCAATAAATATTCAGGTATTAAAACCCAGCTGTACATCCTGGAATGTATGTAGTTCCTGTTTCAGTCTAGGGGTCCCTCAGATTTCTGGTTCAAGTGTTGTCAGTGAGAATGCTGAATCTTCTGAACCAGTGGTTCTAGAGCCCTTTTTCTTGTATCTAAGAAAAGCTTTGCTGCCCCCAAGGACCTACAAACATTTATTGAAATTTTTAATGTTTCAAATCCCAACAGTATGGGCCTATACACCCCATACTAATAGAACTTTAAAACAGGCCGACAAAGCCCACCTTTCAACACTTTTTTTTTTTTTTTGCCCAGGTTCTGACCAGGTCCGGTCAGGTATGGGAACATATGCTGGTTTGGCACTTTGCCCCATGAGACTGTTTGCCTCCTGATACCAAATGCCCAGCCTTGCGCATTTGCTTTGGATAGCCATGTGACCCAACATTAACATAAACAGCCTTGAGAGTCATGACAGTTAAATGACTAATTTAACATGAAGCAATGCATTTGACACCAATCTGATTGTTTGTTTTTTTAAAACTTCAGACAGTAAAAAGATTTAAACTCATGCTTCCCAATTATACATAGTACACTGAAACGTAAGGCCACCCTTAAGGGGGCAAAACAGGGAGAGCCTTCTGGGGTCCAGTCAGATGAGAGGCCCATTGGGGTCAGCAAGATCACCGTCAATGTAAAGGAGGTTACAACAACTACTTATATTTTTTAACTGAATAATAAGCATTCTTACCAAAGCAATAAAACAGTTTATTTATTGCTGAGGTAAAATGTAGGCTGTTTCAAAATGTAAACTATTCTAAAACAGAGTGAGCCTTTTTTTTGTGTGATAATGACAACGTGAATCGACCTGTTGAACTAAACTTTTAGACCTATAAAGTCAGACTTCATGGCTAAGCAAAGACTTGCACAATAGTAACAATGAGAGACAATACAGGAGAAGAAACTGAGGCAACTTTCTGGTGAAGGCGCTACACATTTGTATACTATAAGACCTTTCTATAAACTATTATAAAGGTGTTTTCTCAGGATTTTAGTGAGCATGTGCAAATCTAAGTTATACAAAGTCACAGCAGAAAAAGCCTTGTGTCCCCCTTAGGAGGCCAAGCTGAGAACCAGTGCTCTGAAATTTTAGTTGATTATTTATTTAATCTTTTTTTGACCAAGTTCTGATGCTGTGGATCCACTGTTTGCCTCATGTGCCACTGCTCTGCCACTTGCCTTTAACTGTGAAGTTTTTCCAGTAAACCTGCACTCACTGTGGTGTATTTTGGCTGGCAGCTGCACTTTTTTAGCAGTGTTTCTAAATTATAATGCATAAATCGTGCACACAACAGTGGTGGGTTTGACTCATATTATGGCACTTACCATCTGCTATTGTGGACATAAACTGGTAAACATCAGCTGATGTAATCTTTGATCAGACTTTTTATTTGTTGGCTTGAAATCCCATTAATGACCCGATGCAAAACCAAACACACCAACACTCCCTACACACAATCCCTTTCTGCTTTTCACTTTTTTTATCCCTGTTGACCCATCTTTACTTTTTACTTTCTAAGGGCTGTCAGCTCAGAATATCTAGATTCTTTTCAGTAGCATTAATGACTTCATGCCCCCCTAACAGGACATCTTTTCTGTCAGTTTTTACAGTAAATCTGTTCTTCTCCTCATGTCTGTGCCTTTCCTCCTCTCCTTCTCCACCAACTCCATGCAGCTCTCCTGTCCTCTGCTTCCTCCTCCTCATGCTTTTTTTCTGATTTCTATCACTCCTCTGGTTACCTCCTCTATTCAGGGAGATTTTTTTCCCCTTTTGTTCTTTCTTTTCACCCCTCTTCTTGCCTCACCGTCCCTATTATTTTGCGATCTCTCTTTCTTCAGCACTCTTTTCCTTCCCCTTGCTTGCTCACCTTTCCTTACCTTGACTTTCCTCCTAGCTTATCATGTTATCCTTCCTTGTAACTTTTCTCTCCTCTGCTTTCCTTGTTTTGTTTTGACTCTACCTGTCTGAAAACAGTCAATTAAAAATGCAAATCTCTTCTTGTTTCCAGTGAAACTTTTTTCTTTGCTGCTCACATATGTGATATTTTGAAACTCTCAGAATAATATTCCTTGGCGATGCTTTCCTGATTCATCATCTCTTAGGCAGTGCATATTCAGGTCCACATCAAAGACCTTTCCCTGGCACTGATTGCATCCCTCACATGACATCATCAAAACGCATTTTGCTGGATTGCTTCGTGACTGAACGCTCAACAGCAGTCTGTGAACTGCTTTGTGAAAATTACATATTTAAGACCGTCCCAAGGTCAGTGAGTAAACATGTTCAAAATTGGCACAATGATTCATCAGGAAGAATTTAGGTGACCTCTTTCCTTTCTTTTCAGCACACTTTTGAGCACACGCCTCTCCAATTTGCCTATTTTCCCCTCTGTGAAAGTCTCTTTTCCCCTGCAGATGTTTCTTTTTTCTCTCTTTTATACAACTTAAAACTTTCTTTATCTGAGCCTAGTATAGGTTTCTTAAATTTGCCCCAATTTTCCAGAACATATTCACTGTCTGTTACAGTGCCTATAAAAAGTACTCAGCTCCTTGGATGTTTTACCCTTTCTTTGATTTTATAAATCAATCATGGTCAACATCATTTGGCTTTTTCTGAAAAAAAAAAAAAAAAAAAAAAAAAGAAAACCTCTCTACTGTCAAAGTGAAAACAGATTTTTACAAAGTAATGCAGTCAAACAAAAATATGTATGGTAAAAGAAGGGACTGCATAAATATTCACCCCCTTTAAAGTGATTTGCATAATTAAACAGAGGTCAAGCCAGCTGGTGCTAGTAGTCTCACAATTAGTGAATGTGTCTGAAATGATTGTAGTAAAAGAGACCTGTGTCTGGAAGGTCCAGTCACTGGTTAAACAGTATTCCTGGCTACCGTTACACCATGAAGACAAAAGAACACTCCAAGCAACTTAATTAAAAGGTTATTGAAAATTATAGGTCAGAGGATAGATACAAAAAAATCCAAGGCACCGAACATCCCCAGTTAAATCCATCATTAAGAAATGGATGGGAAATGGCACATGTGCAAGTCTGTCTAGATCAGGTTGTCCTCACAAACTGCATGACCGTACAAGATGGAGACTAGTGAGAAATTCCACCTAGACACCTATGACTGCTCAGGAGGAGTTACAAGCTTCAGCAGCTCAGATGGGAGAGACTCTGCATACAACTGCTGCCTGGGTTCTTCACCAGTCACAGCTTTATGGGATAGTGGCAAACAGAAAGACACTGTTGAAGAAAACTTAGATTAAATCTCAACTTGAGTTGAGATTTAATCTCAGTTGTGGGAGACTCCATGGTCAATTGGAAGAAAGTTCTTTGGTCTGCTGAGACCAAAATGATACTTTTTGGCCATTAGACAAGACGCTATGTTTGACAGACACTAAACATGCAAATCACCACAAACACACCATATCCACTGTGAAGCACGGTGGTGGCAGCATCATGCTGTGGGGATGCTTCTAGCTGCTGCCCCTGGAAGGCTTGTAAAGGTAGAGGGTAAAATGAATGTGGCAAATATGAGAAAATTCTGGAGGCCAATCTTATTCTACAGCTTGGGAGAAGATTTACTTCCCAGCAAGACAATGACCCGAAGAATACAGCAAAAGCTACAGAAATGGTTCATAGACAACAAGGTGAATGTTCTGGAGTGGCTGAGTCAAAGCCCAGACCTCAATCCAATAGAGAATTTGTGGCTGGACTTGAAAAGAGCTGTTCATGCCTGGTCCCTGTGCAACCTGACAGAGCTTGAGTGGTTTTGTAAAGAAGAATGGGGTAAAATTACAATGGAATTTCACATATTCTAACAAAGTGACATGACTGTTTTCACTTTGACGTTAAAGAGGTTTTTTTTTTTTTCTATTTTTCTGTCAAATAAAAACAAATTATTGACCATGACTGATTATTAAATCAGCAAAAGGGTTGAATGTGTGATAGGCCTTCTATGATAGAAGGGGCTCCATGCATTTAATTCATGCATGAAGCATCTTTGAATTACAATACATTGAGAGGGCCTTCCATCAGAACACTAGCAATAATAATATTGCTGCTTTATGCTGATCATATGCCATCTAATCTAGTGTGGGATTTAACAGGACTCTAAATTGACATATCACTTATGAGGAAAAGAGCACAAAGCTTCAATCACTGTCATGCCACAAACATGATCACTCACACACGTATAATCACATGAACAGTAAATCTAGCCACACACACACAGGAGTGAATGAGCATATTCACACCCTCGCTTACTGTATGCGCATGCTAGCAAACACTAACACACGCGGTTTATATATGTGTATAGTGACCCCAGGTTGAACTGGAGCTGATTGCAGTCATCAGTCTGTTAACTACGTTTTCTATATGAGAATGACAAAGTGATTAATGAAGGATTGAGAAAGGAGGAAAGAAATGGAGGCTGGGTGAGATAAAGAGATAACAGCAGATTGAGAGGGGAAGAATGAGGGAGTGAGACAGCGACAGAATGAAAGACACAGAGAGAGAGAGAGAGACAGAGATTTTCAGAGATGGTGTTGGAGAGAGAGAGATGTAATCATGTCGAAGGAAGGAGAGAAGAAAGAGATAATCATCAAACTTTCCACTTACAGGGCTAGATGCTGATTAGTTGGATGACCTCTGTGCCAACCCTCTCTCTGTGCTATTAGCAATGTGGTGACTGATTGGAAAAATATTGTCCAAGAGGGCAAAAAGAATTTGGACAAGGAGATGATGTTGCTAGTCCCTTATGACCAATTTAGGTCGTCATTTTAAAACTGCAGGTCAGAACCCAAAATGACATGGACTCTGTTATCCTCATGTGACAGAAGTACTAATATGCCGTAATGAGCCTTGGTCCCTCAGAGACAGAAAATATGTACTCAAGTTTGGACTCCCAAATGACAGTGGGACTAGTATGTCGTAATGAGGCCAGCTCATAGTCTAAGAAAATACTTTTGCTCAGTTTAGGTCCCCAAATGACAACCAAGCTAATATGTTTTAATGAGCCAGGGAGACAGAATTTACTCATTAGATTCTCCATCTTAGAGAGACAAACTTGTGGTATCATCTAATGAGCCAACAGGTCCCAAGGTGATACAGCTCAGTTTAGGTTCCCAACACGTTAAAACAAGTCCAAGGTTTCATGTTTCTACATTTGGAGAGTTTCACTGCTTTAATCCATGGTGATATGTCAATTATAGATGAAAGAAGTCAATCCTTATTCCAGTTTCAAGAAGATAAATTGTGGAAATGCAAAATTTCTGCTCTTCCTGTGACACTACAGCTGATATCACATATAGCCTGTCCACCATCTGAATGTGTATGAGCAACCTGAGGTTCTTTATCCTTTTTATTATGGTGGAGAAACACATAAAATTTGTTTTATTAATCAGGGGTTAGTTATCTCAAACCTTCTGGAATAATATGAATTATTCAAACATTTTTCTGAAATTGTTCTGCAGTTCTCAGATGCAGTTTTTTGCAGATTGGTGAACCTCTACCCATCTTTACTAATGAGTGACTCTGCCTCTCTAAAATGCTCCTTTCATACCCAGTCATACTACTTACCTGTTGCCAATTGACCTAATGAGTTAGTAAATGCTCCCTCAGCTGTTTTTCATTTATGCCACTCACTTTCCCAGCCTTTTGTTGCCCTGTCCCTAGTTTTTGAATTCAAACTGAGCTGATATTTTTGCATTTGCAAATCATTGCATTCTGTTTTTATTAAGATTTTACACAGCGCCCCAACTTTTTTGGAAGAGAGATTTTTTAACTTTTCAGCAGCTCCCAAACAAATGAATACCTTTTATATATATTTACTTTTAGTTACAGAAATACTTAGGCACACTCCTCATATTTACAATAGATCAAACCTGCAGAATAATATATTCTTAACTCGGGAAACCCCAACACTGACCTGTAACACTTCATATATACATTAAGACCAAACACTTAGTGATGGCTTTACTCAATCCAAGCAAAATGAAGTGAAATATAAGGGCATTGTCTTTTTAGAGATGTGTTCTGAAGTCCACAGGGAATACTACCAGTCCATCAGCCTCTGTTAAGGAGCACAGTGGACACATGCAGGCAGAGTCACGAGGTCCAGTGGTTACTCAGGCTTGCCAGTGGAACGCTGAGCATCCAGGGTAGCTCAGAGCACTGTCTGGTTGCTGACTCTCATTTTCAGGTCAAAAACATTTCAAACAAAAGGTCAAAACAAATCAGATGAAGCTACAAAGTCAAGCTAAGTTAGATGTGTGCTGTCTGTCTACATTTTACTGCACTCATATGTTTTACAAGCAGCAAATACATCAAAACTTCCATCATTTATAAATATGTCCTACTGCAGATGATGTAGCTAATAATCCTGAAACAAAATACCTTGTGTACATTTTGGATCTTGAATTTATATGCTTAAATAAAATAACTGGCCTCAGGGTTTGGTGCACGGTCCAAAGCTCTGCCAGCTTCTATGTAGAAGTCGAACAGCATAGATGTGTAGCATAGCAGAAGTTACACTGTTGTAAATATATCACTGTTAGCATGCATCAAACACACAATACTAACCTCCAATTTCCATATACAGTGTGCACGCCGTCAAACGCCGGCAAATCATACTGCAGAGCACATCGCTCTCTCTCTAGTTTATCAGAGCATTTCCATAGCTGGCGCTCCAGACCGGCAGCGGCGTGTGCCTGGAGCGCCAGTCCACTCCGCTTCGTTTCAGATACGCTGCAGGTCTATTTTCAGTGCCGGCCGCTGCCAAACCTTGTAGATTCACTGTCGTTCAGAAAGCACCAACCATGGAAGTCACAAGAGTTGAACATCCGGTACTTTCAAAATAAAACCCATTGCACGGACTCCCAATCGTAAATCATCACTATATCAACATTAGGTTTCATCCTGCAGCGAGAGCGAAGGGTCACAGAGAGGTCAGTGGGTCACAGCTACAACGGCGCCATTGACGAAGAAACTTCTGAGGATATCAAGCCAAAAAATTTTACAAAATGTACTAATATCATGGACTTATGCCAGAAAGGATGACAAATTAACCCCAAAAGGTAAAATAGTCCGCTGTTGACATACCATTTCTGCGTGAACTCGCAGTTCTCCCATGATCTCTTCCTGCTCATCAGGGCTTGCGCGCCACGGTGCTGTACTCTAGACTCGCTTCCAGTGGGCAAGGTCGCTCGCCTTCAGTCAGACCAAACCTGCAGCACTTTGGTGTGCGGCGCAGTTGTCCTATGTGTAAATTGTGGGTTACAAAACCAGTTAACATACAACTGGTTTGCAGGTTGTTAACTGGTAAGCACAGTCAGTATAAGGAAGGCCCAGTAGTAGCTGAGAGAGGACATATTGCCACCTACTGTAGGGGATTTGGACATCTCTGGCAGTAAATCAAGGGAGCAAATGACTCATATTTGAGTGACTCAGACTTGACATTCTTATTTAGAGAAAGACAGTGAACCTCTTGTCCCCAAGGGAAAATTTTCCCAGGCACAGTGTTGCTTTTCATAAAAGTTAATACGATAGAGAATACAAGAAGCTTTTGGCATGATGCAAAAAAGTTGCCTCACATAAAAGAGACATTTAACTGCACATTTGGCATTGACAACAACAAACCAGCCTTTAAAAGAAACTGTGAGAATTAAAATGCAAAAGAGTTAACATCTAAAGTGCTTGTGTATTTATTGCTCCACGGTTCAAGATTAGAGTTCAGCTGCTTGATGGAGGTTGGAACAAACGATAGCCTTGAGCGGTTTGATTTACACTTTGGCACATGTAGTCTATTCCTGATGGCAGAGGTTGTACTCAGACTAAAGAGAAAGTGGAGAGTCCAGAATGATTTTTGTTGCTTTTTCATGACTGCCTGCTCATACAGACTCTGTATGGGGTAATATTCTTTCTTCCTCATTACATTTAGAGCTTGTATGCATGCTGGCAAACCTGCATTTCAGTTGCATCGTTAGGTACCAAGCCGTGCTATAATTCTACATCTAATGATGCTCTCAAGGAAGGCTGGTAAGGCATCAGGATGATGCAGCTGCTCAATGCATACCGCCTCACTCACTAGAGGAAGTGGAATTTCTGCTGCAGGATACTGTACAGGTTATCACTGTGCTTTTTTGAAGGAAAAGGGTTGTGTATGTGAGAACACCAAACAAACTGAAAGATTAATCTGTTTTTTCAGCAGCGGTTCATGGTCAGTCTCTTGCCTTAGATCAGCATGTTTTGTGACATGAAGAAAGCAGGTGGCATATCACTTGATAAAGGTGACTTCTTATAAGGCTGAAAATCTAAATATCATTAGCATATAAGGTGATAAATTAATTGGTATTTCATACTAAATGTTCAATGCCAAGAGTGTAAACTGTTGTGGTGCTGTTCTTTCTCTCTTATACTATCCAACAGACCTTCAACTACTGTGTCACTCTGGATTATAACAATAAAACCCTCTTAACAAGGTAATGCTGTGCCCTTCAGATTCTACAAAAGCAGGTGAGGTTGCAAGGATTAAATGCTTAACTAAACTTGATAACTATGATTTGAGTGAAGGCTTTAATGTTCTCAAGGTGCAAGGAGAATTGTCTACCACTGGTCCCAATCTTTGTCCTTAAGATATCAACATATTTTCATTCAGCTGTAACAGTGTGTGCTTTGCAAGAGCTCAGTGCAAACAAAAGCAGCCTCAAGGTAACTGTTAACAAAAGATGACCACAGACTGCTATGTGGGCCAGAAATATGCACATGCCTGAAATATATTTTCCCTTGTACTTCATGTTCATGTTAAAAGCTGCAGCCTTAGCTAGCTGATAACACAATCATTATTACTACTGTAATTAAAAAAAGACCCCAATTTAATTCTGAGTGTGCTGGTGGAAATGTTTTAGAAATGATGATTCTGCTTACAAAAGGTTTTTAAGCATTAGGCTTAAAATATATACTTAAACTTTGGCTCCAGTGTATATTCTAACCTTCTAAACCTTCATTGTCCCCCACTCAAAATAGCTCTGGGTCTTTGGGGATATAGTCAACAATACTGCTGAGCACTTGTGCTGTTGTGGGAAGTAGGATTGTGAACGCTTCCTTACAAGCCTTTTGGTCTGGATGGATTCTGGGCACAGCAGAGTCTTAACATATGCAAGCAGCGAGAAGAGGCCGGTGCAATTATGGCAGAAGACATTAGTGTGGATGCTGCTAAAGCGTAATTTTTATGAGAACTTGATGACATTTCTTCGTTAAAAGACAAACAAAGAACAGCACTGAGTTGTTTTCTTTTCAAAAATGACAAAAGTCATGTACTGACATGTCTACAGTCGCCATGATTCGCGTTATGCAGCTCTCTGTGGAGTTTAGTCCTCCGTAGTGGTGAAACTCTGTAACGGCTACATCACGTATTTTGTTGCTCTGATTGGCTCGTAAAGATGTGACAGACAGAATGTTCATCCAACCACCCTTTAAGTTTTTCTTCAAAGGCTTTGCCCTTTCCCAAACGCTGTCTATGGAAGGTTTTCCAGATGGATGTGTGAAACAAATCCATCTGGCGTGCCAGGTCAGTGGCTCTTCATGGTACTCATACTCCCCATCAAGTGTGTCACCACAGTCTGGTAGTAGCTGCAGTTACATGAGCTATTTTCTTCTCCAACGCCTTTGTTGTAACTAAACCACTGCCATTTTACACCATCAGATTTTCTGCAACAGCTACAGGTAATTAAAAAAGAAAAAATAGTGCCATTATATTATATAACACTAACGTGGAAATCTGTAAGGTTAAGCTCTGTATTTTCAAGGGCATTTATTAAATTATAGAAGATCTCATGTGGTGAGTAATGTAAAAGTAATGTAACTAGTAGTGCATCAAGTCACTGTTTTATTAAAACAAAGTGTAACTCATTACTTTTTTTCAAGGAAAGTAACTAGTAATATGTAATGGATGTAATGGATTACTTTTTAGAGAACCTGTTATGGAGCCTTTAAGATTGATTGACTGTGACTTTTGAAACTGCTGTTAACCGTAACATTGTATCAGCACTTCATCCCTAACTTGTAAGTCAGTTCATCTGAGAAAAAGATGAACTTGAGTATAACTTTCTAGAAGGATCTCTAAAACCCAGAAAAGAAGTGAAACTTTCACAGCATATCAGTTAATAGGGAAGCAGAGGTGGAAAAATACTTGGATTATAGTTGAGTAAAAGTACAGGTACTGTAGTTAAGATTTACTTAAGTAAAAGTACTAGTCTATAAATCTACTCAAGTGAAAGTAAAAATAATCTAATTTAAAGTTTACTTTAAGTACAGAGTAGCTACTGAAGAGTTGTACAGTAAAGTGTGATCTTTCCTTAATGACATATAATAAAAGAATGGATCTAAATTTAACTCCTAAAAATTGTCTGTATCAGTCTACACTACAAATAGTTAAACTTGACTTTTGAAAGTATTGAATATTTTAGACGGAGCTTCAGCAACCCTTGAAAATCTGTGGCAATTGGGCCTTCTCTGTTAAGAACAAAGCAGAGAGTCTACCTCATAGCAAAGTAATACTAATGCACTATGTGTTCTTCAGGAGCACCTAACAGTACAGGCAGGAGCTCTAACTCAGCAGATAACTTCACTCATGGTACAAATGTGTCTCACATCAAAAGCAACAATGATCCACCAGAAACATGACCAGAAAAAACCCAGCAAGGAACAGAGAATAGCAGAAAACTTACAAACACAACTAAACAAATATAAAACACATCTAAACACTCCGCCCAAGTGCATGAAAAAATATATTGCCATAATCTGTGTAAATGTAATAAGTTACTCTCCACCTCTGCAGGAAAGTTATAATTCAGTATTTTATGAATGGTGATATGGCTAACACATGGACTTGTGCTTGTGCAGATCTCCTATGATATATCATGGCATTGAAAGTGAAAGACTCAGGCGATGGAGAAGCATTAATAATTTAAAAAAGAGGGAGAGATGAGTCAATGGATCTACCTACAGTATGTCCTTATGTAGCTTAAGACTTACAACAAGTAACTAGTGGTCCCCTGGAGGGAGCAGCCTGCTAGGTTGACCAGTGTTGTCTCCTCCCCACTGTGCTTCTGTTTCATGTGATGCTAATATATTTTGACCTGTGTGTGTTTGTAAGTACAGCGTGTAGAGAGTCCCTGAAAAATATAGTCATATTCAAAGATAGAGAGGCGTACCCACACGCATCTTGTAACAAGATCGCTGCTGGAAAAGCATGAGATGGGTTTTCGAATGTTCATGTATACAAATATAAAAGACTGTCCTGATAGAGTTGTGAAGGAGCAGAGCTTTGCTGCAAGCACTCTCACACACGCATACTCATGGACTTGCCAACACAGGGAAGAAAGATGAGATACGGATGCAATATTAAGCTGTCGACATTTTGGACGAGAGACAACTTGGTTTTCCTTCCTTTCTACCCTTTTTTACTCTGGTAGAAACACACACAAAACTGGCACAAAGAGGGTGAATAGGACAAATTCATAAGTATGTGGATATTTTACAGTTATTTGTTATATTATTGTGTCATAAATGAATTAACCCATTGACGGTAGAGAGTCATAGTTGAAAGGAAAAGAAAGTGAGCAATATCTTTATCTATATCAGTATACAATGTCAATATATAATATCTTTATATCTTTTATTTTGTACACTGCTTGTGCAGTAATGATCTGTTCATGCCAATAAAGTAATTGAGGCATATGATGAGAATAAAAAGGTGGAAATTGCCGTGTTCAACTGTGAGAATAGTGAAGGAAATACCAATCAAGCACTCACCTCTAACACTGCTGAAAGAGTCTGATTAGACCAAGTAAATGGATGTATTGTTGGTGAAAAGCTGCTCAAAAGACATTATTAATCACATAATGACAGCCATTAGATTGTCTAAAAGTCCATGTAGGAAATGTGTTGAACCTATTGCTGTGGCTCTGAATCATCCATGGGAAGTACTCCAAATCCTATAAAAAGCAATACTCAGGGGGAAAAGAGACATATATTTCCAACTGCAGATCATCCCCAGTATCATCACATTTATTTCTTTGGCAGCACTCAGTTTTATGTCACTGTAACCATATGCTTCCCTTTAAAAATGGGCAGAGAAAATAACATTTCCTGTAATATTCATGCACCAGAAAGTCTTACAGAGGAAGGCTTTAAATCAAATCTACAAGGGAAAAAAGCCCCTTAAAATTCTCCAAATTTAATCACAGTGGGAATAAATTATTCAAAATCCGTCACTATGTGTTATTGCTCTTGCTATAGCTGTTGTCATTGGTCACATTATTACTTGCATTTACCATTGCAGCCAAGGAAGATCTTTTCCTAAAAATATTGGTTGAGACCTATAATTATTACAAAAAAAACCAACATCGTCACTATCTAGTTAAAAATTAATTTGGTATTCATTAAACTGTGTTTTTATTGATAGAAGTTAGAAACAATTTTGCAATTAAATATATCTATTAAAAGATCATTGGTGCGCAAAAACCCAAGCAAAATGTTTGCAAGTTCAGAACACGAAAAGCACTACTGCAGAAAAAAATGATCAAAGTCTGAACACTGATCAGCTCCCAATGGGCAATTTTATTTAAAGAGGACAGTTATTTAATCTGCGAGACTGGCCTGAGGCAGATCTTTATTGAAACATTGCTCTGTTTAAATGCAGTTGCTCATTGGGAGCTGAACAGTGTACAGACCTTTATGCTGCATTGGAAGATTGAAACACAAATTGTGCAGAGTTTTACTCACTGTGTCATGTTTTGTACCTCTGACATGCTTAAAGGTAAATGATAAACAGACACCACCACAGAGACACAATGGCAATGAATGGAGGAGTATTAAAGGCAGCAAGTAATCATATTGTTTTTTTTTTTTTTTTACAGCTTTAATTGGAGTATGTGGATAGTTCACATGAGGTTCCCCCAAGGCTATTATTAAGGACCATCTATCTCTTTTTAGTTAACCTCAGTACAGACAACCTGACTGGTGGTCCTGACCAAACTGTCTGAATCAGAGTCGTGTTCATTGACACGCTCTCCTCTTATGATATGGGCTATACAATGACCACAATGTCCTACAAAGATAAAGGCCAAAACTTGAAAACTGCACAGTTTAAAAAGTTCAATGAAAAATTTAGCAAGGGGAAAACAATACTAGCAAACGAATCAAAAAGACCATAAAAGGACATCTGTGAAAACCTAATGTAAAAAGACAGTCCAAATTGTTTTTAACTTGAAAAATGCTGTTGACAAAAACACAACTCCTCTTAATGTTGGAGCAATGGAAGCAGAGGAAAATCCATAGTTGAACTGGAATCAAAAATATGTCAGCTGCAACTGGTGGCTGGATCAAAAGTACCCAGTTGCAGAAAAATGAACAAAGATTCTCTTTTGTGGCTTCCAAAACTCCTTCTTGTAGAGAGCAAAGGCCTTGGTTAAGTCTTCTGGCATGGTCTTCCCAGAAGTAACCCGGACTTGCATTATCCACAGCCGCGACAGAATATCAAACTGTCTCTTTCCAGTATTTTTTCATAAGGCTGTTTCAACCAAAAGTCCGTCCAAATGTTCCCTTTTGGTAAAAGCTTCTGATCTGAAAATTCATGCTTATAGCAGCAGTATTGAAATGTTGAGCTCCTACAATTGTTTGGGCAACAAGGATCAATGTATATTTTTTAAATCTAGTTAGAAAACTTAAAGTTAAGATTGGCCTCTCAGAAATTATTTTTGCTTAACCCAGCCAAAAAATGTTTTAAGTTTCATTTCTGACAGATTATGTTGACATATTACACATACATGCATGCTCATCTGCTTTATGGACCCTTATTTTAATGTATGGTTTTTATCATCATTTTATCACCAATGTGTAATTTTCCACTCACGACTGCATTTTTATGATTGTGTGGGTTGGACAAAGACTGTGTAAATTACTGGATAAAGTCTGAGTGACACCAGCTATTTGGTTACTGGAGCTGGGCTGGGCCTTATGCCTCAATGCCAGGCACCTAACTCTAAAAACTCTTAAAGGTTAAAAGAAGGTTACAATACAGTGTACACCTATAAGAACATGAACTATTCCAGGCTGTAAACATTCATTTCTACTGTTAAAATCTGCATGTCATTATGGGGTGTATGGGACTTGTGATGCTTCTGCAGTCAGCCTCAAATGGACACTTTAAGATCTGCAGTTTTTTTGCACCTCCAAACTGGCTTCATTTTTCAGGTCTAAATGTTGCCGCTTGGTTGGACATCTCTAACAACTTACACACAACAACACTGATATGGTTCTATTGACAAACTGTTACTGGGAAAACTGCCACCTTACCTCTGTACCCTTCATTATTTCTGCTCTACTAGTTCCCAGTTACAACCCTCTAATTTGTTGTTCCTCCCTGCACCCCAAGATCTGGGGAAAACTGTCTTTTTTATAATGCACCATGGGCATGAAAAAGTCCTAAAAACAGCTAAATTTAGAGTTGCTGATGTCACTGAGAATTTTTATGAGAATTGTAAAGAATGAGGGGAGAGAGGCATTACGTTTTTTGTTTTTTTTTTCTTCTTCTTAAAATCTTACTTGTTATTTTAAAATCTCATTCCAAGAGATGTTCCCCTGTGTTGCAGTTTCCACTGTTTTTAATGTGTTGTGTGATTCTGTATGGCTACTTCTCGGCAAGGCCAAATGATAAATTAACAAATATTAAAGAGGATGACTAAAACCTTAAACTGTGTCTTTTTAAAAAACACTATATTGCTGGCCATGCTGACCATAAGGGGGGATAAAATGGAAAGCTTTTTTGGGTCCATGCAAATGGGGGTCCATGGAGGTCAGCAAAATCATGGTCCAATCTAAAATTAAGTGGTGATAACTTTGTTTTCTATTTATCCTGAATAATAACCACTCAGATCAAAGCAACAAAAAAAATGAATTCCATTTAATTATTCTGTAGGAAAATATGGCCTTGTGTACAATGTGGATGGGCACACTGAATTAAACATTAGGAAAGTAATGTCAGTCCTCAGAGCTAAGCCATAATGTAACCAAACACAGGATGATGAAAATAAAGTAGAAGGAACTGGAACCGGGACAAAAAAAGGGCAAACAAAAATGGTGAAAATGGGTTAAAAAGTGGCAAAATGGGTTGAACGTCAAAAAAAAAATTGTGTTGAAAGATGCAAAATGGATGAAATTTGGCAAAAACTGATTTAAAGTGGCAAAAAGGGGTCAAAGAAGCTTTAAGGGGCCAAAAGACAGGGGGAAATGGGGATAAAAAAATGTTGAAAATGGGTTAAAAAAAAGTGGCAAAAGTGGGTTTAGTGGCAAATACAGGGAGAAAATAGTTGTGAAAATGGGTTTGATTGTGGCAAAATGGGTTGAATGTGGCAACAATTGGGTTTAAAGAATATAGATAGATAGATAGATAGATAGATAGATAGATAGATAGATAGATAGACAGGCATTTATTGTCATTGCATTTTAAAAACACAACGAAATTGCATTTGGCAGTCTTCTCTGCAGCAGCAAACACAGTCGTCCAAGCAGTGGTTAGAAATCCACAGCCTCACATCATCCATCCTGCTGGCGAGGGAGCGGGCAGAGATGTATGATAGAGAAGATAGATGAATGATAGAGGTTTAAAATGACCACAAATAAATATTTTCAATATTAGAACCCAATAAAAGTGTGAAACCCTTTTTCAGCTCCAAAATGAGGGAACTGTTAGAAAGGGTGTCAGCACCAATGCTACTGATCCATCACATATATTGATATCATCAATAAACCACAACTCGAGAGAGCCCATTCACTCAGTTTTTAGAGGCCTGGATAATTCTGTTGGCAGGCCTGATTGCACTGACAAGATCAACAGCTGGATGTGAATTCTTTTCTTGATTCCTAAAACCCAGCAAATATATTTAAAGTGAAACATATTTGATTTATGGGGGGCATATTCATGTTTAGTAGGATGATATTTAAGAATTCTATTAGTGTAAAAAAAAAAAAAAATCCAGGTGAAAATATTGAATAAAGGTTTTCAGTCAAGGTAATAACTTTATTTACATTGTTTTTGAAACCCCACTTTGTTTCTAGTACAATTCAAACGTTATTGCCAACTTTAAAAATAAATGTAATCTTCGACAAAGCATACTGCCTGGATGGCATGGAGTGGGTTTTTCTTTCTGTTTTATGGCTGTCTATACATTTTATTGCTGTAACTGCTTTATCTTTTGAATTGGTTAGGGTTAGTGTAAAATCGCTAACTGTCACTTAAACTGTCACATAAGCCATACAGACACAGATTCTATTCAACTTATTCTGGCCCTTTTTGGCCCTGAAAATGCAGGAAAATTGAAACTTTGTGCAGTGGCAGAACAACCTACACTTTCATCCAAAGTAAGGCCGGGCTGACCTAGCGCAACATGAAAGGTTAATGCAACAGTGCATAAAGCCTGCAGTCAAATACGGCTCTGGGAATTATAAGGTGTGGGGATGTTTCGCCTTTTCAGGAATTGGTGACTCACACAGGATGAACTGCACAGTGACCAAAGAGAAGTGCTGCTCTTTTCTTCAGAGCTATGCCATCCCTTCTGAGTTGAAATTTTGAGGAAAAGGGATTCATGTCCCCACAGGACAATGACCTGAAACATGTGGTGACGCGGCGTCTGGTGTGTTTGAAGTCTCGAGAAAGAGCAAAGAGTGCTGACATGCATAGCTTCCTCTTCAGTCACTGGATGTCAGAACATCTTTGGGAATATTTGAAAAGGCAAAAGGTGAAAGCTACTGTATCATCACAAGACTCCGGCTGAGGTGTGCTGAGAAAGACAGCTTCAATAAGACGGATTCTCATAAGCCTCAGAAAACTTGTAGAATCAATGCCAGAGAAAGTGCCCACTGTGGTGAAGGTGGACAGAGGGCTCAAATATTGAGAAATTCTTACTTTTATTACACATTGGAAAAAAAAGTACAAAATCACTAAAACTCCATGTAACCTTGTCTGAGAAGTATCTGGTTTAAAGGAGACAGTTCAAAGTGAAAGTTGTTGAGAAGAAAAGCAATGCAGTGAATAAGTTAAAACACCGTAGGCAGTACATCAACATTGAAAGGTTCTTTTCATGTCTGGAACTTCACAAACCACTTGCGGTAGGTGTGAATAAATACTACATATAACATACAGATCAAAATACTTCAGGAGTCTGTTCAGGTTTGGAGGAGAGGGATGTAATTTCCAGGAAAGAATATCGAGAGAAAAAGTGAGCATCTCTTTATTCAAACCATGGCTTACTGCACTCTGTGCTGTGGCTGCGTCCCTCCGTGTCTTCTTCTTCCTCCATGCACAGTGGTGCTAGACTGAATGTGAACTCGTGCATCAACATTCAAGACCACTCTCAGTCGTTCTCATAATGGTATACAGCTCAACACCTCACTGTTGCGCTTTTAATGATACACTAGTTTGGAGACTCTGGACATGATATGTAACTGCTGTGTACCTTCACCTGCAGAGGGAAAATAGAATTACTCTGCAAGGTCAGCCATTTACAGACAATATTATCATGATACTATCCACACACATATTTTGGCATGTTTGCATTCCAATGGGGCTTCTTGACAGGACAAATATATTCATAAACCCTCTGACACATACAGGACTAACTGCAGGAGACAATACCACGAGAGAAGCGAGACTGATTCACTCACATTTCCCATGTGGCTTCTTTGTCAGCGGTGCATGGTACCATATTCCTGGTAAATTGCTATCACACAGTGTGACCAAATGTAAACAAGCCTATTCTACCTGACAGGGTGGTAAAGGTTGCATCACATTCAGTACTGGGGCTTTACATATGTAGGGCACATTTATTTGAAACACACATCACACTGCAGTGTTCACAGGCTGTGGTGATGTGTATAAGTCATACAGCAGTCCACTAGTCCAACATTTACTTGGATGAATCACTAAAATGTGTGAGTGTGTATTTAAACACATATTATGCATAAATTTAACATAGCTGTGACATTTGTTTCTGAATAGAGATACATATTCTGTTGTGAACAAAAAGGAATGGGAAAGATAACTTAGATAAACTGACATAGAAACATGTTAAAGACTAAAGGTCTTGTAATAACAGTTACTTTTGTAAGTAGCTGCCTCCATAACAGTTAACAATGTGGCATCTGGTATTTACTGGTACACCTTTAAAAAAAAATCCAATATCAGAAAGTCCCCTCCAAAAGCACTGGAACAGTGAGGCCAATTTGTTGTTTTTTTTTTTTGTTTTTTTTTTTTTGTTTTTTTTTGTTTTTTTGTTTGTTTTTTGTTTTTTTTACAGTGCACTGAAAAAAATTGGGTTCATTGGGTTTCATTTGATCAAAAGTATTGGAACATGTGACTGACAGGTGTGTTTTGTCATCCAGGTGTGTCCTATTACATTGATTATTCACACAATAAATAGCATTGAGTGTCTACACTTAGTTTCAGATTTGGCTTTTGCCTGTGCAGACTGCATTTTATTAAGAGGTGTAACCAACATGCAAACTAGAGAGCTGTCTATGGGGGAAAAAAAGAAACTGTGATTAGGGGTGGGCGATATGGAAACAAAATAATATCACGATTTTTTATGACCAGATGACAATCTCAATTTTATCATGATTTTTTTTTCATTAAATTTGTAAGACAAATTTACAAGTTAAGGACCAGAAAAACATTTTCTCTGATTTTTCTCTATTTTTTCTGCACCATCCTGATGGCCAATACATTATTTGTATGTGGGCGTGTGTGTGTATGGGTATGTGTGTGTATGTATGTTTATATATGTATATATGTAGAGGTCTTATCCCACAATATATTAAAGTTCCAAACATTTATTTTCCTGCATTCTGATCTATTCTGTCTTCTGGAACCAATTTCTAAATTTTCGGCAACACTTTAGAATTATTATGTGTGTCTTCGTCTGTGTTTTAAAATCTACTTTACTGTTCATTAAGCACATTTTGACACTTTGATTTTTATCTTTAAGTATATGGTCTTTAAAAAGAATTTCTGCAGCTGAAGCTTTAGCCTGTTCATACAGTATGCAATTTAACATCACATTTACTTCAGCCTTGTTTACAGACTGCTAAATAAAGAAAATAAGAACATGACACAAATTTGATGAATTTTTGAGACATGTTGTTATGCAGTTAAGTAGTCACTGTTTGTTATTTTAATACAATTTTGATTTTTATTTGAAAAAGGTTGTGTATACATTGATTTACTGCTCTGAATAAGGCTGTGATGAGCAGTGACATAAATGTGCAACACTGGCATCTGCCTGCTGCTTACAATGAAGAAGAGAAGAGGAGGAAATACAGCTGCAGCAGTATGAATGTAGGCCAAAGAAATGCATGTAAATCAATGATTTTACTGTTTAAAACATTTTCTAAGAGTGATTCATGTCCGGATGTCACGGACATCACTGCCTCCCTCCGTAAAAAGACACTGATGTTATAACGTTTCACCTGTGACTGCATTATCCTGATGTTTACTTGCAAGGGGAAAGGCTTTTAAATAACTCAGAAAATGATAATTGAAAGCAAAACAATGTCGGCTGTAACTGTTGCAACAGTGGGCTATCTGCATCAGACACACTTTATTCCGCTGACTGCGGTATGCTTCATCTCTCTTCCCTGAACCTCAGCAGACCAGAGGACACTGTCTTTAGAGCTCATTAAAAAAAAAATGTTGATAAGCTTTGTGCAGATTGTGCAAATAAATATTTCATTGCACACTGATGGTTCAGAAAACCAAGACGAAGCTTTGTATAAGAGTTAGAAATTGTTGTGAGAACTAAATCTTAAGTTTTACTTTCACTTCCAGCGTGAGCCTCCGCTGCATTGGGGCGCAGAGGGGGGGCAAAGAGCGAGAAGTAGTAGAGCCAATCCTACGATAAAACAGATTAAGTAGATCACCAAAACATTCTATTTCTTCACGATCTGAGATTGTTGAAAGTTGAAAGTAGATGGAAAATCAATCAGAGCCACTGCACAAACATTGGCCATAGCCACTACAACCATTTGGAAAGTCCTGAAGAAGAAAGAAACCACTGGTGTATTCAGTAACAGATGTTGATTGGGTAGACCAAGGAAAACAGCATCAGTTGACAGAAACATTGTGAGAGCTGCAAAGAAGGACCCTAAAACATCTGTTAGTGACATCAGCAACAACCTCCAGTGGGCAGTAGTGAAGGTATCACCATCTAATGTTCACAGGATTGAAGTTATCATCATCTACTGTTCACAGGATTGAAGGTATCCCCATCTACTGTTCACAGGATTAAAGGTATCCTCATCTACTGTTCGCAGGATTGAAGGTATCACCATCTACTGTTCACAGGATTGAAGGTATCTCCATCTACTGTTCACAGGATTGAAGGTATCCCCATCTACTGTTCACAGGATTGAAGGTATCCCCATCTACTGTTCACAGGATATAAGGTATCCTCATCTTCTGTTCACATGAGTGAAGGTATCTCCATCTACTCTTCACATTAGTGAAGGTATCACCATCTACAGTTCACAGGATTGAAGGTATCACCATCTACTGTTTATATGAGTGAAGGCATCACCATCTACTGATTACAGGATTGAAGGCATTATCATCTTCTTTTCACATGAGTAAAGGTTTCCCAATCTACTGTTCACATAAGTGAAGGTATCATCATCTAGTTTTCACATGATTGAAGCAATCACTGTCTAGTGTTAGCAGAAGACTTAATAAATAAAATAACACAAGCTTTACCAGAAGATTCTTCGGATTTGGAGATTCTTCATAATGCAGCAAGATAATGACCCAAAACACACTGCCTAAACAAGAAAGGGGTTCATCAGGGGCAAGAAGTGGAAGGTTTAAGAGTGGGCAAGTCAGTCTCTAGACTTAAACCCAATAGACCATACATTTTACCTAAAGAAAAGACTTAAGGGAGTAACCCCCCAAAACAAACATGGTAATGTCAGTGGGTCACAGGCTTGATGCAGGTATTGCAAGCAAAGGATAATAAGTCTCATTCACTTTAATCTATTTTAAGTCAATCTGTTCCAAATTTTTTTGTAAACCCAAATGTTTTCAGTCTACAGACAAAAAAATGAAATGGCCACACTGATCTTATACTTTTGGAGGGGAGTATATAGTATGTAAAAATTCTTATGTGGTTAAATAAAGGTTAAATAAGAAGAAAATCCTCAAAACTGTTAATGAGAAACAGCATGCAAAAAAATAACCATTCAAACAAACACAGATGGACAGAGCTGAGGGAATGAGGTATGTTGCAGAATAAATTACATGCATTATTAAAATGACTCTGTGTTTGTGTGTGCGTGACTGTTTAAATGTGCTCTCCTATGTGTCTCCTCTGTGTCATCAGTGATTTCTTTAGAAGCCCTTTCTAGTCAATCATTTAGATGAGGATGTTTGGGGATCATGTGTCCCCTCAGGCATGTTTTTTAGTTGTTCTTTTTTTAAGCTAGCAGATGACCTAAGGCTTTGATCCAATATTGATAAGACTTTATGATTATTTTTAATTGAAACGTTTCCAGATGCATTATTCAGGGCCATGGGACCAGCTTACTGACACTTGAGAGAACGATGGCTGTAAATGGGAGCATGGTTATGTAGTTTTGCAGAGAAAGGAATCCCATAGTACCTGTCACCCAGTGTGTTTTCTTGAATACGCCATATGTAATCTACACTGTTTATTTAGATTATTTACTCATACTTGCTTCATGAAACAGCCTGGATTTTAATGTGTTGCATGCTTACTTTGGATTCCACAGAACTGTGTTGTTCTGTGTGTATATATTAAGAATGCTTGCATAGTTGAAAATATGAGTGGTTGAACAGAACAGAGAAGCTGTTTAGATAATGTTTGCTCTGTTTTTTGAACATAGTGATAAAAAGATGTCAATATTTGTCCATGATTTGAAAAGATACATTTTGAAACTGAGAAATCCCAGAAATAAACTTAATGCATAAAGTAACTAAATGTGTGTTTGGTAGATTATTTCTTTGCTGTAACACTGCCTTTCAGCAATAAATCTTATACCATTGGAAAGTCTGTTTATTTCCCTTTTAAATGGTGCTGCATTTGTAAGGAACATGCATTTATGGGATAAGCAGCAGAGCTGAGTATGTGGGTTGCGTCCATGAAAAATTTGCAAAATCTTCTCTGCTGGTGCCAAACCAGTGCTGTTGCTGTTGACTATTGTTTTACGCTTCTGCTACCCCCAGGGGCTGACAATCCACTCGCCCTGTCAGCTCTTAGGAACCGTTGGTCTGTCTACTACAGATTTGCAATCAAGGTTTGCAGGACAATACGGCTGACATCTCTCTACCCAGACAATCTGGAGCAGACTCCACAAAGCCAATCGCTGGTCTCACAGGGCTGCCAGGAGGCCTGCCATGACTGTGGAGTGACATCTTTTGGTGGACGCAGTGTGATGATGTGGGGCGGCATCTTCCTCTCCCTCCAAATCTCAATTCAGAGAGATATCAAGATGAGATTCTGCACCCAGTGCAAATCCCATATCTCCACAGTCTGGGACCAATCTCTATCCTCCAAGATGACAATGCTTGCCCACACAGAGCAGGGTTTATCAGAGTAACCTCCAGAATCTGGGAGTGGAGAGGATGGAATGGCCTGCTAGCAGTCCTGACCTCAACCCCACTGAACACTTGTGGGATCAGCTTGGACGTGCTGCTCGTGCCAGAGTGACCAACACAACCACGTTGTCTGACTTGCGACAAATGCTGGTTGAAGAATGGGATGTCATCCCACAAATTTTTCACACAATTTGGGCACGACCCACATACTCAACTCTGCTGCTCATCCCACAAATGCATGTTCCTCACAAATGTGGCATCATTTAAATGGGAAATAAACAGATGGAATAAGATATATTGCTAAAAAGCACTGTTACAATAAGGACACGATCTTTCAAACACAAATTTCCTGAATTGTTGTAGCAGGTTTATACTAGTTACCATATATCAGTCATATTTAAAAAAATCTGGTTCATCAATGCATCTAATATTTTTAAGGGTGGTGAGATAAATCTGAAAAGGGTCCAAAATTGCCTATGAAAAAAAAAGGAAAAATGAAAATGGATATGAACAAAAAATATATAAATAAAGCAGTTTCACCACAGTATGCTCTTCCCAAATATGACCAGTAACAACACCGTTTTCCAAAAAAAAAAAAAAAAAAAAGAGGAAAAATGGCCTATTTTGCATCAGTTTCAGCCCATATTTTACCAGAATGTTGGATCTTATTGGGCTATAATACCTGGCTTTACAGGCAAACCTGTTACATGGTCTGTGGTGCATTTATTCCTCTGGAATTCAGATCAAATCCAATCATCTGCAATCCAAAGCGAGGCCTTGATGCAGCACTAAGGCTCTGTTTCAGCAGGTTTTTCCCTCCCGTTTTGATGTCACACTGGTAAATGCACACTGGCACACACATACACAACCCACTAGACACAATCCCTTCACGTCAGCCTTCAATCAGTGCTCCACCAAATAAATAGCTAGTCCTATTTCCTCTCACTCAGACACACACATACTCAAGGGTGTAATGGATTTCCCCATCACCACGGCGGAAAATTGTCTATGAATATACACACACATCCTTGATACATGATTATTAGACAACAAATAGCAGGCAGAGAGGTGGTGGAAATGATTTGGTGAGCAAGAGAGAGAGAGGGGGAGAGAGAGGGGGGAGCGGGTGCAATGGAGAAGATGAGGAGATGATTATGAGGTTGAATTGGGGAATGGATGTTGTGAGAATCATTGAGTAAATGGCAGAGAGATAGTGTAATATTTACCAAATGGTTGGATGAAAGATATACTGAATAATTCAACAAAATGGCCTACATATGCATGGTGAAGGCACAGGTTGATGGGATAAAGACACAGACAGAGAAGAGAAGAGAGAGCAATTTACCAAATGGTCAATGGGACACACATAGTAGTGACATGCTGTCAAAACTGAGAGAGGGGAGGATAGAAAAGGAGAGGAAACAAGAGGGTAGGAAGGCGGTAGAAACTGGCAATCCTAACCAAAATGATATTAAATAACCAGACGCATAACAGTGCCACGCACTTAAACACAGTGTGTGAGTGTGATGCTTCTGTTGTCCTGTGTGTATTTCTGAGAGGCGTATTATTCATAGCCTTTTATCAATTACAGTTTCTGCTGCGTCATCAAAGTGTGTGGAACGGTTTCTTTGTCCCTTCAACACTTCTGTGTGTGCCTGAGTGTGCGTGTATTTGCTGTCTCCCTTCTCAGACTTTCCAATTTACTACTTAAAGTGACTGTGAAGTGTAGTCAACATTTACCTTGAGAAATAAAAAACCCCCAGAAAAGTAAGTCAGTGGAACAAACTTACACTGCACACAAATAAAGTTATCTGAGTTGACTGGGGTGTCTAAACCGCATCATAAATCAACTGAGAAACTTTCCAGAGGCATCTAAACAAGTACATATTCATAAATGGAAGAACAACATAATCAAAATTGAATTTCAAATGGTAAGAACTTATTATATGTTTTTGTTCATGTAACAATTACCGGCTCTGACTGAATTAAGACCAAGACCCTTGTATGACCTCACCAAGCAGCCACATTATCTAATCTGATTCTAGTCATGTTGAAACCAAGTGATTTAGTGATTATGCTTGTTTTCTTTTAAATATAGTGTTACTTGTCAACAAAACAGAGACAAGGTGTTTTAACAATCACCGCCTGCATACTGAGACGGAATTGTCTTAGAGTGTGTCTTCATTCGAAGACTACAACCTTCAAATAACTCAGCCTACACAGACAGCTCAGATCAAACTGAAATAAAAAATCTTTTCCTCTGAAGGACTCCCTGATTGCGTCATCAACCTGCCCCACCCTTATCATTACATTTCTAGGGCTGCCAAACCATTAAAGCTAATCTCTGCTGTTTCAAGGTGCCTCACAATCAACTGTGTGCGTGGTGTAATTCAACAAGTTTTAGATGTTGTCTTACCACACTAACAGCAGCATGTCAATGGTCAAACTCCCCACCAGCCACTGCATGGCCGGGTGCTTGATACCAGAGCTGAAAAACTGCTCAGGGATGGCCTCCCTGCCTCACTAGGGAAGTGAAAAAAAAAAAAAAATAGGAGCAGTAGTGTTTCCTCAGCAGCCGAGGCCTCCTGTCTAATCTGCACCCCGAACAAAAGATTGGAGCTAAATTTCATCTTCCACAGTGCCGCACTTTAGGACAAAGTTTGCCTGATGAAGGTCATTACAAAAAATACCCAATAAATACCCCCTGTTTTGCAAGTTTGTCAGTGTGTGGTAGTTTTCTTTGATCTATTTGCTGGATACCTTACCCTCAGACACACTTTTCCTAAGAAATATATGTGTGAAGCAATACTTCCAAATCTGCAAAATTTGCCAGAAACAGCCAAAAGGCAAGTCTATTGCTGACAAAATCAACCTGACAGTCTCCTGATCTGCTGCTACTTCTTATCCCTGTCCACCCGGTTTGATGTGGTTTCCAATCATGTTCACATGCTGATCGACAACATCAACAGAGCACCAGTGCAGCTCAGTAGGTGCCCATAAGGAGAGGTGGAGCCCTTAACAATCTCATCGTGGGATAGATTCCCTGTCATGGAACTGTTTGGTGCATGTCTTCCTCCCACCATCTCTCCCCTTATTTCCTGTCTCTCTTCAGCTGTCCTATTAAATAAAGGCAAAAGCCCAAAGTAACATTTAACAACATTAACAGACGTTTAACCATGGACAATCCCATCATTATGTATTATCGGTGCACTTTACATTGTTTATACCTACCTTTGATATTACTAATTTCACTGCAAATTTTGATTTTTTTATGAAAATCCTCAGCTCTTTCAGTTCTGACTTTGCAGTAAAAATAACAACTGTCCCCCAAACCTCTCCATCCATCAAGGATGAGAGCATGTTATCATAGCTGTGTTTTATCGGCAGACTAATTTGCTGAAGGCTTTCAGTTACTCAATTTTTAATTGAGAAAATTTGAAAACCACATGCTTTTTTATCGGTAAACATGTCCGATTGGACATATGCTTGAGTTTTTGTTAAGTTAATTGAGATGCAACTTTGGCAGTTTTTCAAGACTAGGGCAAAAGTGAAAAAAACGTATTATTTCAGGTGTTACTTTATGATGAACATTGATTTAAAAGTGAAGTCAGCTGGTTAGAAATAAATAAAAATATCTTCACTCACTACTCAGCCTCTTTTTCATAACTGAAAAAAGGATTGGTTTTTGTTGTTATGTTTTTTTTTTTTTTTTTTTTGCTATCAGCCATCATAGGAAACTATAGGTTATCATATTGGTTAAAAAAACAACTTATCATTCATAATTTCGAGTTTAAGTACTTGCTCCTCTGCCTTTCTGCACATACATGGAGACTAGATAGCTGCAGCAGATCCACCAGAGCAGCTTCAGATGGACACTGTTTTGTTACATTCTGCAAAATATTGTTTGCTGAGAGAGTATCTTCTGTGATTTTTCAATCCTCGAAATCACCACCTGATCATTTAAAGCCTTCTTATAAACTTCACCACTTCAAAGAATGCTTCCAAATCCTGATTTATTCAGCAACAAATCTGCACTAATGTCTGATTTTCTGTCAAACTGGAAACTAAATTGGTTTTCTGTTTTGTGTTGCACTTAGTTTGCTTTCCCACTTTTAATTTTTAACCTTTTATTCTAAATTAAACCCCATTTAAGGGATAAGTCTTGCAAATTAGCATTTACTCTAAACATTATGATACTTGCATGGGATGGCTGTTTCTATTTTTCTATGTAAATAGACTGAATTTTATCATCAAACACTTATCCCCATTTCCATTGAAATATGTTTAAAGTGATAAGGTCCTTGTGATTTAGGTCCAATTATCTGATATCTCTTAAGATTACCTTCCAGGATTTTCTGTACTTCTTAATCTACTTAGATGATGATCAGACCAACTCTGACTTGAGACTGTAAATATAAACTATGTTCAATATTTATCAAGGACAACTGAGCATGAACTCTGTGGATAACATGTAGGACAAAATAAAAGCTGATCAGGAAGCAAGCTGGCTGAATTAGGAAGCACAACAAACACAGCCATAGCAAAATGAGAGTCAAAATGAAGCATAACATTAGATGGATGTCAGAAATGGATTATCAATTCACAGATCTGTGGCAACAACACAAGTGTTTATACAACTGTTCCTGTAAAACCTACTACAGTTGAAATCCCAAGGAGAGGAGTTGGACTAAAATTGCAAACACAATGGATGTAGCAAGTAGTTAACAGGCAGTCACATTAAGCTTGTTGCTACTCAACTAAAGTCATTTGGGGTTTGATGGTGGAGACTGTGTTGAAGATTGAATCTAACTATGTGAGTATAGACCATGGAACATGATCAATAGTGTGGCAAATTTTGTACTCACAACCATATTGACTGAATTTAAAATGCTGCTCCTCAACGTATAGCATAGTGCTATGACGCACAGGCTGGTGCCATATGAGGATCCCTGGCAGGAGTGTTTTTAAAGAAGTCAGAGAGCCACTGAATCATCTTCATTGTTTTTTCTCTCTGCAGTACAAGAAATTTTGGCACATTCTACAAATTTCAACAATGAATGGAAATAAAATGCACCAGAGTCAGAGTGAATGGTTTGAGTGTGTGGAGTTTTTTTTAATTTTTTTTATTGGATTATGGGCCCAAAAAACACACCCGATAATAACAGACTCAGTGTCAAAGACCTTTAGTGTCCCTTCCTGTGGTTGCTGCATAAACACAGACACATAACAGTAAATCTGACTGTTCTGCTGGATAAACCTATTGAAATAAATTATATACTCAAAGGTAGCACTCATTGTAGAGCAACTTCCATGGCCAATTCCATTACACGTTTTTTAAATGTTATTTCAAGGTTCCCATTTCATGCTGGTGAATCATTGCCACCCAGTCAGACTGAAAATGATGAGCAGAGGCTGCCATGACATCCTGCCAGGGCCCCATGGGGATTTGAATAAGAGAACATTATCTGAAGTTAAGGATTAATCACGTTTAGAGTTTCTGGGTCATGGCCATTTGAAGGTATAATGAGTTATGCTTTAAGTATGGGAACATTTTATCATTTTTAGCTCCAAGTATGCCACTTGTTCAAGGATGTAGATATCTAGCAGGCATTGCTTTTCTATTTTGACAGCCATTTAGGCAAAGCTACATGGAGAATCAACAAAAATGGCACTGCCCAAAATTGAGGATTGGACCAGATTACTTTCTACAAATGCAAAGCTTTAAGACATAATGAGAGACATGTATGAGTGGGATAATTACTTAAAAAAGGGATTGCTACTGTGCTTCCTGTCACTGGGCTGACCTCCATTGGTCTTGAGGGCTGTGTTATTCAATATCCAGACATGGCTCCTGGGAATCGTGAAAACATCTTCCTCCCAGCAGTAAAACCACTCCATTGTGAATTATTTTCTTCATTACACAGATTTTCTTCCAAATCACGTTCCACTTTGTGCCCTCTACAGGCCTTCAGCTCCTCAGTGGTGACGAATGGATTCACAGTGTTTAGTTGTTGCTTTGGGCTTCATTGTTTGTGTGTCTGCAGTGTGTTTTCTGTAGTTTTGGTCTTTGCAGCATGTTGTCTTCTTTTTCCAGTGCATTTCTGTTTTGTAGAAGCTGAACACATCTTAGAGCATATACTAGGTGAGTTGTCATCCCCTTCTAATATAAAAGGGTTACAAAGGCAGTAGAGAAAGAACAGAAGAAGTTTGAAATGCTTCCTGAATTAGGAGGAATTTTCACTAGCCCACATACAGGCCCCCCATCCCAGTTGCAGCATATTAGAGTAACAGACCTCAGCATTGGCTCCACTGCCCTCAGTAGCTCAGTGGTAGGAAACAAACATAGAGCAGGTAAACTTAGAAGGAAGTAGAAAACATTGTTCTAAATATGAGTAACATTATGCTGTTGTGTACAATAAGAATTTCCATACATGGCAAAAATATGCTTGTCATATATTGCACGCCTGCACCCAAGCGGTGGGCTGCTTGTAAGTTAATGTTGTGGAGGTGTCTCCTGTGGGGAGCAAAAAGACTCACTCCTATTACCGGGCTAAGCCAAATATACTGGATCTCTAAAAAGAGACAGATGTCCCATTGCAACAAAGCGAGGCCGGATGGATATTGGCTATGAAAACACAAGCAAGATCAGGGTTTACAGTGCCAAACTGTGACAAACTGTACTGAGCCAAACCAGAGTGTAATGAGCACTGACTGACTTTTTTTCCCCATGGGCTTTTTAAACTTTCCTTTCCTGAAAGTGACAGTTCTTTGATTTTTTTTTTTGTCCATTGGCATCATCTGCAAACATCCTACTACATTCTAAAGCCCTTAATACTCTGCTGTCATTTCAGGACCACAGTGAAATGGACAGCTCCTCTGCCCCAGTTGCTTTGTGTCAGTAGCGGTGTAACAGTCCATCAATGTGGATCAGTACATCTATTGGTTAATTAATTATCCAATTATATTGATAGATTGATGACCCCTTGGCTGTCCTCAGCAAGCTACCTGTTGCTAACCAGTTTCTAAAAGTTAAAGAGGAGTTAAAGAGAATATCTACTCCTCTCTATATGTGGACATATTTCAGACTAAAACTACTGCAGGGCAGGCCTCCCACCTTATTTTGCAGACTATCCGTAAACCACCACCTTGTAAGATCATTTATGGATAAAAAAACGTTCTCCTCACAAGTGGGGTCTGATAAAGGCTCTACAGATAAACAGAGAGGGAAATGTCAGCTGCCTCATGCCTCCCTTTATACATCGATTGTAGTCCGCCATTCAACATTAGATTTCTAACAAAAATGTAATCCAAATGTCCAATCTCAACATGGTTCAAGCAGTAAGCGGTTCTTTTTCAACCCCCTTTCCTCTTTCTGTCTTGTTATGAGGCTGCTTGTAACAACAGAGATCATGCATTGAACTAAAACTTTGTCCAAAGCCCTCCTGTTATTAAAATCAAGATTTTAATAAATAAAAAATGTAACTTCTTCATTATAAAGTCACATGCCATTGATTTAATGTCATTAAAATCTCACAATGTATTGCAAAATTACAAATGAAGTATATGCCACTTTAAAAGGCTCCTATGTAAAGTATAAAGGACTGTAATGGAGCAGAAATAACAAAGTCCATATGCTTGTAAAAAAGTTGAAGAAAAAGTCTAAAATGGGAAAACAGGCCAAAAGATGTGATCATAATAATAACAGGTTGCAGAAAAAGTATATATTGGTGCTTTTGACTTCTCAGAGTATAAAAAAAAATACAAATGCTAGTTGATAAAACATTTGCTGTTTTGAATCATCAACAAATGTCCGTAGACATTACAATTGCAATTTAGAGGTAGCCAAGGCCCACAGTTTTATGTTATTGAAGAGGTTTTTTTTTTTTTTTTTTAATTAAACACAGAAACCTTTCAGTGATTGAATTGCTGAAACTCCTTTTGTTCTGTAACCATGTAAAACTTGTTTACGATATAATCTGGTATAAGCTCCTATATCAGATCATATCATGGCAGATTTTGTGATATTTTAAAATATTGTATTATTTTCCAAAATATCAGCATCATAACGTATCGGTCGAATCGTGATGAAAACTTGATTTACAACCCCAAGTGGTCATGTTTCAGAACTTGACTGTCACAGAGCTATCCATGGTCCTGAAGACTCTCTTTTTGATTCATGTAATTTGTCACACAAGGTCTTTGGACACTGGATCCATTTGTTCATTTTCCTTTTTTTTCCGATGCATATTTGGAGCCATAACCTGATTTCTTAAAAATGTGTGCACATGTGCATATCCTGTGTATATATGTATGTGCATGTGTGCTAAAGGAGCAACTGAGCCTGTCATAATGGACTTGGGCCACTGAGATCTCTATTGGGAAAATATGTGGCATATAATACCTGGAACCCCAATCTTAGTAGTTTGTGTTTAATACAAACCAGACCCTGCTGAAATATTTTATAATCATGTCCAAGAACAAATGAGGACCCCAGCATTCATTGCCTCACACCCGATGTATCATCTTCCACTGAGTCTAGTTTAGGATCCCTGTTTCTTTAAAGACCCCTGCTCAACCCGAGAAAACAGTCTGGCTACACATAACATCCTAGGAGTTAATTTACAAAGTCAGGCCTGATTTTTGTTTACGCACTGCCTTCTGACATTTTCTGCTACACAATTTTGAAAAAGACAACACAGCACTTATCGAATACACACAAGCACACATGCATACACTGGCAGAGCCTTGCTGTCACTAAGTGGAAAGCCAGTTCCATAATTATGTTTCCTCTCAGTCTGTCTGATTACCAAAATAACAATTTCAAGATGGAAGGGGTATGCAAATAATGCAGTATGCATGTGAGTTTGTGTGTGTGTGAATCAGAGTATTTCTGTATTTGTATTTCTGTGTGCGAGTGAGAGATAATCAGATGCCAGCTGAGCTGTGAAAGTGATTGCCGTGGAGCACAGCGTAAGAGAGGAAACAATCAAAGAAACACAGCGCTTATCACGCTAACACATCCTCACACGTACACAACACGCAGTAGGATGCAACTCGTACACAAGTTTTGGATCTAAGTTTGCAATTTGGGGGAGTTATTATGATTCGCCACTTTTTTAGTTTTCACATGACCAGCAGATGTCTTTTTTTATCTCTCAACAACACATTTGTAGAAGTAGAAATAAAGATCATGAATCAGCAGCATTGTGTACACACTTCAGGAAATAGTCATTTTGTGTTTACAATTTCCAACCTTTAACACGTACTGAAGAGGATTCTACTAAACCCCTTGATTATTGTTTCTATGCCTATCAGGCTTTTGCACCTGCCATGTAAGGGTTGGTTTTCAGCTATATAAGATTTATTCCAAAGGAAGTAATCTCAACTTTTAGGGGAAAAAAAAGTGTTTGAAAATATCAGAGAAGTAGACAGAACAGCTACAATATGCTTGTGAAAGCTACATTCTCTGTATCATTTGGTGACAGAGTTTATAGTAGCTAGTATTTACTTATGGTCCATACATGTTACAATGTTACAATGTTACAATGTCATTTAGCAGACGCTTTTCTCCAAAGCGACGTACATTTGAGAGCAAGAACAACACAAGCAATGATCTAGACAAGAAGAAACAACATCAGTAAGTGCCATCAAGTGCTTCAGGTTCAATTGGACGCAAGTGCTGCCGTGTAGAGTTTAAGGCAGAGTACCTAAAATATACGTTGTTTATGTAGTTTTTTTTTTTGTTTGTTTGTTTGCCTGTAACACAGTATTGTCAATTCATGAAGAGGGTCTGGCTGCAGACATGCATCTCTGATGGCCACTCTTTACTAGGGTACCAAACGTTAAAGTTAAAAGCATGACCCACAAAAGCTAAACACAAAACATCACATAAAGGTGAGTGAACAGTCTGTTTACATGAAAACAGTCTAATGCAGCAAGCGTGTCTTACATAGTTCCATAAGCTATCTGTGCTACACAGGTATCATAGCTAACATAACTATGTAGCTTATGTAGCTTACATAGCTACATAGCGCTATAGCTAATGTACCTTTATAGCTAATGTAGCTATGCACCTTATGTAGCTAACATAGCTATATAGCTAACACAGATAATGTAGCTATGTAGCTACATAGCTAATGTAGCTAAAACTAAGCTCCATGTTTCAGCAGTTGAGTTTATTTAACAGTATTTTGCTCCTGTTTCTAATCATGCTAAAAATATATTGCTCATAAGAGTTGTTTAGCCAAGGTAGAATTTTTGAGAGGTGTATTTGGGAATAAACAAGTACATAATACAGCTACATAGCTAATGTAGCCAAAGCTAAGCTCAGAAAGCATCTATGTAAGCTATGTATCTATGTTATCTATGTAACTAAGTTAGCTTTAGCTACTTTTGCTATAGCTCATGTAACTAAAGCTAACTTAGCTATATTTGCTTATGTACGTTTTAACATTATTTAGTTTTAGCGAAGGCTAACAAAGCTTAAGCAAGCCACCATTTGTTTTACTATTTCTTAGATGGGTCTTTACATTATTTATTCCTGGATTACACCCCTGACCTTTTCCTATGTTTTATTTATGAAATGTTTCTTAGTCTGTAATGTTTGTAGTGTGGTTATTTCATGAATGTAACTGCCAGATTTTGTTCAATGAATAAAGTGCAATTGAAAAAAGAATCTAAGACAGTAACTACGTACCTGCAAAGTAGGGCGTGTGTTGGCTTTGCTTTTGCCTGGTTAAAATTAGGACATTGCTAGCTAAATTAAATAGCTGCTGCTGTAAATTTTGTCTTCAACACTATTTTATTCAGACCCAAAATTCCTACTTCTTGTTTTTTGGGAAAGTGCGAAATTTAACACTACCCAATAAATATCTGCAGTATTGGCTGTCAGATTTGCAGGTCCCAGGTTTAGCATACTGGCTTCTGCTGAAAGCTTGACAGTGCTTCATAGATTTTTTTGTCAGATAACCCTGGTATTAGTGTAGCATTCATAACTGGACTTGTATAGCCGTATACATCTTCCAGTTTTGGCTAAGTGCAATGTGTCTGAACAATTGCAGAGAACATTTTATATATAAAAACTAAACAGGAGGTTAAAAGTAAAATTAACAGTTCTGCTCTGTCATATCGGCACTTGATGTGCCTATGAGCGCTCCCAAGAGTTCAGAGATTTTGTTCTTGACCTAGACCAAATCACAGATGAGAAAGTTTTGGCATCAGAATCTTAATTTAAACTACACCAGAAGGTAACAACTAATTTTTCCTCAGAACAGTTGCTGAATGAGACCCTTTGTTCTGATTCTGTCTCCAGGAATGTGACCTCTTACGTCCTACCTTTGCCATGTGAAGATCTGACCTGACCCTACCATAATTACACATCTGTGTGTGGAGCTGAGACTGTCAGTCTGTTTCAAAGTTGAACATGGATTTCTCTGCATACAGATGTGTGTGCAGAGCGATGTTTCACTCTCTCCTCTGCTTGTGTGAGTGTGATCATTCAAAACTCCCCAGAGAGCTTCAGTGTCATAGGTCGCACCCTTACCAGCCCCCCTCTGTTCTTTCTTCCCCTCCTCGTTAAACACTGGTTTAGAGGTCCTCCATTTAGAGAGATAATGAGCATGGGTCAATTAAGAGAGGGAGATAACAAGGCAAAGTGAGATAGAGGGACAGCACCTGGGGGCTACTTCACACATTAATGAGACATTGTAAAGGGAAGGATTAAGGGAAGGGGATAAAGGGAGGGGGAGCATTTCATTTAAAGATTTTAGCTTAAAGCCTTCTAAAAGACAGTACTGGTATAAAAAGTGATTCATGCACTTTAATTTTCAACCAGTAACAATCAAACTTCTGTCAGATAACTCTTGAAATAAACATGAATTGAAATAGAGATGCTATGAAACCGTTTTCCCTCTACAATACAAGTTCCCAAAGCAAGGATGTATCAGGTGATGTCAAGATCACCACTATTATGCATTGCTTTGAATAGCATCATATGAGCACAGTTGTTTCCCGTTTACAACATAGACTGTACAGAAAGATGGACCATGTTCAGAAAGTGAGAGTGAAGTCAAAATATTTGGAGCCCCCCTTAAGCTCCACCTCTCCTATGTTAACAGATGAGAGATGGGCAAAATCTTAAAACTAAAATACTTACACATATTTTTTTCTCCGCTGTGATCATTCATCGTTGTTATGTTGGTTTAATGCCAAATAGGAATGGGCAGTTATATTGTTATACCGTATCCCGGGGCATTAAAAAATAGCCATGGCATTGCTTTAACTGCCATCATGCAGACGATGCTGCGTAAAGAGCACACTTTTATAATAAATGCTTTAAGAGTGTGTGTCCATTTCTACCCGCAGCACCACTGCCTGAGAGATCCCTTTAAAGTCACTCCTGTTAATGATGGCTTATTTGGAAAACCACCAATCTGCATATATATAGACTGGTGCATATATCCTTGCGTGCCATTGCACAGCACATCATGCAAGGATATACAGTCGCTAGAAAAAGTATGTGAACCCTTTGAGATTTCTTGGATTTCTGCATAAATTGGTCATCAGATATGCTCCGATCTTCATCTAATTCACAACAATAGACAAACACAGTCTGCTTAAACTAATACTGCACAAAAAATGATATGTTTTCATGTTTTTATTGAAAAAAACATGTAAACACTCACAGTGCAGGGTGGAAAAACTATGTGAACCCCTAGGCTAATGACTTCTCCAAGAGCTAATTGGAGCCAGGAGTCAGCCAACCTGGAGACCAATCAATGTGATGAGATTGGATGTGTTGGTTAAAGCTGCCCTGCCCTATAAAAAACACACCAGTTTTGAGTTTGCTCTTCTCAAGAAGCATTGCCTGATGTGAACCATGCCTGGCACAAAAGAGCTCTCAGAAGACCTACGATCAAGAATTGTTGACTTGCATGAAGCTGGAAAGGGTTACAAAAGTATCTCTAAAAGCCTTGATGTTCATGTGTCCACGGTAGGACAGACTGTCTACAAATGGAGAAAGTTCAGCACTGTTGCTACTCCCCCTAGGCGTGGTTGTCCTTTAAAGATGGCTGCAAGAACACAGCCCAGAATGCTCAGTGAGGTGAAGAAGAATCCTAGAGTGTCATTTAAAGACTTACAGAAGTCTCTGGCACATGCCAACATTTGTGTTGACAAATCTACAATAAGTAAAACATTAAACAAGAATGGAGTTCATGGGAGGACACCACGGAGGAAGCCACTGCTGTCCAAAAAAAGCATTGCTGCACATTTGAAGTTTATAAAAGAGCACCTGGATGTTCCACAGCACTACTGGCAAAATATTCTGTCCATATATGAAACCAAAATTGAATTGTTTGGAAGGAACACACAACACTATGTGTGGAGAAAAAAAGGCACAGCACACCAACATCAAAACCTCATCCCAACTGTGAAATATGGTGGAGGGGCCATCATGGTTTGGGGCTGCTTTGCTGCCTCAGGGCCTGGACAGATTGCTGTCATTGATGGAAAAATGAATTCCCAATTTTATCTAGACATTTTACAGGAAAACTTAGGACCATCTGTCCGCTAACTGAAGCTCAACAGAGGATGGGTGATGCAACAGGACAACGACCCAAAGCATAGAAGTGAATCAACAACAGAATGGCTTCAACAGAACAAAATACGCCTTCTGGAGTGGCCCAGTCAGAGTCCTGACCTCAACTCGACTGAGATGCTGTGGCATGACCTCAAGAGAGCAGGTCTGATCTGCAACTACAGGAAACGTTTGGTTGAGGTTATTGCTGCCAAAGCAGGGTCAACCAGTTATTAGCCTAGGGGTTCACATACTTTTTCCACCCTGCACTGTGAATGTTTACATGGTTTGTTCAATAAAAACATGAGAACATATCATTTTTTGTGCAGAATTAGTTTAAGCAGACTGTGTTTGTCTATTGTTGTGAATTAGATAAAGATTGGAGCACATTTGATGACCAATTATGCAGAAATGCAAGAAATCTCAAAGGGTTCACATACTTTTACTAGCGACTGTATGTGGGCCGTACAAATTGTGGGGGGGGTATGATGGTATTAAAAAATATACTCTGCTCATCCTATTGCTAAGTGTTCATTTTCAATTAAAGGTTTAGTTCGGATTAGTTACTAGTTGCTAAAAAGAGGAGATGTACTATCATGATTGGCATTTCTGTTGACAACCCCTGTGGAGCCTCTTACAAGATAAACAGAGTAGAGGAGGAATGGTAAAACATCAAGTGTCTGCTCCACAATGACATGAAAGTCTCACTGCTTTGGATGTACCAGCCATACTTGAAATAGTGTCTGAGACAGTCTGGCTTTATTTGGCCAACACCTTCCTGAATGTACTGAGTTTCATTAGAACATATGATCAATTGAAGTTAGTTTCTTTTACCTCTGGATGTGTGTAACTGCATGCTGCATTCACTCTTCCTAGCTCCTCCCCTACTGCACCGTATCACTATGTGCTAAGGGAGTGGAGCAGACTGGCCGTGCTGCTTTTTAATAGCTTTTCCTCCTCGTTGATGTCAAACACATGCATTTAATGAAAATAGTGATGTTTCATTAGTAAAACACTTGCAGTGAACATTTTTCTGTCACACATCAGGAGGGGATCATGCACTGAACCCTGGGGGATGCCTTGAGTCAGAGGAGCTATGGAGGAGGTGCAGCTGTTGATGTGAATCAGCCAGTGATGTTGAGGTTGTGTTCCTGATGGGGGAGCAGAATGGTGTGGCTAATGGCATGAAAAGCAGCTGTGAGGCTGAAGAAGATGAGGATGTGAAGATGGCTGGAATCTAAGGAAAAAAGGACAACATTGGTGACTGGTTCAAACAGCGTGCCCTGATCAGAACCGACACAACCATATTCAAAATCAGTCAAAAAGTTTTGCTATTCAGTGTCAGGGCTCTTGACTAACAACTCACACGAAGACAAAAGCAGCAGAGCAACTTTAATAAAATCATCTATGGGTTTATGTTGTTGTGGAGGCATCATTGTGAACCCCAGGCATCACCAGGGAGTAGAAGCAGTGTGGTCACAACAGTAGCAGCATAGTTTTGATATGAGTGGTGCGGCAGCATGTACAGCAGAGCAAACAGTTCATCAGAGCATGAAGGCCTCAACATACCACTCAACTGGAAAGATAACATTGCTTATACAAGCCAGTCGTCTGGGTTAGAGTATGTCGTATGAATGTAACACATCACTTGACTTGTCTGCCTGACCCAGTGTGTTTGATTTTTTTATTTTTATTTGTATCTTCTGCAGAGCCACTGGCCATGTCTGTTTTGGACATGGTGGGCTTGTTGGAGGAGGAAGGATGTGGACTTAAAAGGCACACTGACCCTAATAAGAAGGAACATGGCTAGTCATACTGAACCTCGATGGGTGTTTTGTAGAATCAGAAGAGAAACAGACAAAGTCCTTTAACCAATATGTTCATATCACAGTCGTCATAAGCTCAGGTTGCTTTGGCTTGAAAATATCTATGGCACAGAAGAGGTCAGTTCTAGCGAGACAAACAGCTAGTTATGGTTTTATGCTTTTTTTCCTTTTTTTTTTTTGTTGAAAAGGAAGAAAGACAACGAAAGACAGCTATATGGTTAAATGGATACGAGTTGCTGTATTTCATTATGCTGCAGAAAACAGAGCTCTTTTTCTGACTCAAAACAATACCTGGATATACTGAAGGTCCCTTTATAATCAGTTTTATATGATAGACAATCCCACTGCACAGTCAACAAAAGAAGCAGTTCTGTCTATTTTGCAATATCTCGCAGTGTGCCACCTTGATCATCCACTTGCAAGTAATAAAATATTTCTCCCAAGCTGTCCTCTCTGTGACATCTGTTTTATTCTTTATCTTTTTGCTGCACTGAGCTGTCTGGTACCCATTTCATGCTGGCCCTCTCACAGGCAAGGACTTCCACTGTGTGTAAAATCCTATTCTTCACATCAGAAACCTCCATGAAAAATTGCCACATTTGATGACAACGATTCAGTGTAACAGCCTCTGATGAGGAGTCTCAGTGTCAAGTGATTTTTTCACCCCAGAAACACATCAGTCAAACACAAAAAAATCAAGCACAAGATATTCTCTCCAGCTGTCACGACTTAGATCAGATTGCCACATCAAGTTTTTCAAATTCCTGCCACTCGTAAGCATTATAGCTGAATATCAAAATGCTGCATGACCAATCAGCGCTGAATTTCCTGAGTGGCTATTAGAGCTACTTCTCTGCTGCATGCCAAGTTTGGGAAAAAAACTGGCAGGTTCATTATGTCTAAACTAGTGGTGAGCTTTCCAATGCCCCCATATAGTTATTCTGGCCTAAAACGGAAGGTTGGCATAGTTACAGTCATGGAAGAAACAGATCCAGAAAGCTCTTCTACATGTACAATGGTAATTGGACTGTCTTTTATTCCAACTGAAACAGTGGGTGGTGGTTTTAATTGTGATTTTGCACAGTTTGGTGACACACTTGGACAAACTATACTTTTTAACTGGCACAAGTTGCGATTTGGTGTGGATGACGACTTAATGATGCACAAAACTACACAGTGCTGAAGCTGTGCAGTCAAAAGCACAGCATGTGTACGTTAAAGACACACCATGGTGATAATTTAAAGAGTAAATACATGATGCCTTTGAAATACTGATGGGAGTAATTCCACATCAAGACTGTTGCTTTAGTTCCAAAGAAAACAATACATTTCATTCCAAGAAAAGCTCCATTTTCACTCTGAAGTGTGTTCATGAACACTACATTAGAGGGAGAAAAGAAAATTCATGGTCTTATTTGTGGTGCACACTGATTTATGTCTACTTCCTAAAACCAGATGTCATTTCAGGAAACTTTCCAGAGTTGAACAGTATTTTATTTGTTTGTCTGAAACACTGGAAATTGGTGGTGATTTTGTTACTCAACAACTTAAACATGTAGTTGCAATAATTGTTTTACATATACTTATAAAATCATTAAAAAATCTTTACACCATGTGGTTAGTTGAAAGCATAACAATTAGAGGAAAGACTTTGACAGCCACTAAATAGGGTGATATCAAATACAGTACAGGCAATTATTTCCCTTTAGGATAAATTGCAATAAAAATGTGCTTGTTTTTAGTATTTTAACAAATAGATATAGTCATGTGCATAAGTTTTACCATGTAGAGCGCTCACAATAGATAGGACATCCACAGCACAACCAGGGGCTCGTGGCAACCCTACCACCTACCCTCACAGTACCTAGGCCCTGCTTACTTGCCACATCTTACCCTGACTCAGCCCTAAATACGTGAGCTTTGTTACTTTCAAGGACATCCAGACCATGACCTAGGTTGTGTCAATCCTCCTTCCCAACCAATGGTGCCCTCAGTCAGGCTTACCCATCATTGCATGCCCTACTGCAGCCTCATTTTTTGTCCCAAACATGCCTAAAATGTACAGTATGTCATTGTGGGTGGGCTTTATCTGTCACGTCCCACCAATGTGTGAGACTGTCCTGTTCAAAATTACTAAAAGAATAAATAGATTTCCCCCACTTTTATTTACTCATATTTGATATGTATAATCACATAATTTACTCCCATTAAAAAATGCAAAACACATTGCTATCAGGCAGCCATCATGCATGTAGTTTTGACTGACCAAATCTTAGGCTACCCAGGAAAGCAAAACTATCACTGGTGTGGGTGAGTTTGATGAGCTTACTAAACAGATTAAGCTGGGTTGATCTGTAGTAAACACCAGAATAACTAGTCTAACAATCTAATTGTTAATATTTTTTATCAGTTCATGTCCACAATCTAAGTCAAATGCTCTGTCTAAACTGTAAAGCAGACACCAGGCACTAGCATCTGCAGCTTTGGTTAATGGTTGCTACTGTGGATAGAGAACCAATAACACCTCATAGGATCGGCGCAGTTCAGCACTATTTCACTCCAGAACACAGGGATAAGTTGACTGTGTCAGGTTCTAATCACAGATGCATCTACACTGTAAACTGAAAGTTGTTTGTGATCAAATAATTTAAGTGAGTATTGCTTACCATACTAAGCTTTTTTTTAACATAACTTAAACAATTTAGGTGTATTCTACTATTATAATGTGATTGTAGAGTGCACTTGTTGTTATGAATTGAGTAAACTTAAAATTTCTGTTTATTAACTTCAACTCTGGGTTTACTTATAAATATAAATTTTAAAATTTATGAGATAAAAAGCCAAAATTATGAGGTATTGTTAAGTTCTGTCTAAACCACAACACAATGTATCTGAATCAAAAACAGTGTCAATGCATTGAGCTGCTTCGTGTTACTTGCTGTCTGTGTTTCGTCAGATATATTATCGATCTTTGCAGTTCCTTAAGTTGGTAATGTTACCACAGCCACAGTAACCTCTCATGATACACAACATTGTAGCGCGAAGAATCACAACATGCTCAAGACATGCAGCTTATGCACAGAGGTGCCCACTGAAACTTTGCAGTTCACATTTTCTGCCTTATTAAGTATCCTCAGTGTCACAGCTAGCATGGATAGTATTGATTATTGCATGAATATCTTGGCTGATTCCAGACATAGAACCTCAAGAATGTCTTGGAGCTCTCTCTTCTCACCAGCCATAGATCTGGTGCCTGTGCCAGGTGTTATAATCTTTATGTTGTAATTAATTATAATATAGGCTACAGTAACAATAATAATAATAATTGCAATTATACGCTTTATTAGTAACAAAAATTTTTGGTTACACATGGTTTTATATGATTTCATGACAGTAAAACAGCTAATAACACATGCATAAAGGAAGCAAAAGATTACTGTGAATGTTAAAACAAGTCAAAGACTTCAACATTGAATGTATTTTCACCAACATACATAGTTTTAAAATAAATCCCCCACATAATCTTCAGAAAATATCCTCATAGAATTTTTGTATTTCTCAAAAAAAAATGATAATGCATGCATCATAGTTGCTCTTGTCACCAGTGTGTTTTATTCATAATTCAGTATGAACTCAAGCATGTGTTTCAAAGTTAGCTGACCATCTGTTGTTGTCATAGCTGCTTCACTATAAAATGAAAAGGACTGAGCTACTGCCTCACTCAGTTTGAAGTACTGAATTAATGACAGTATAGAGCAGGTTTAGAAAATCAGAAGACCAATTATTTAAAACACTTATAGATAAACAAATTATAATAAGACACAATGGACCCTTTCTTATCAGTTGAATGTTCTGATATCATGCACGGATTAAATTTACTGGAAATGCATTTTTAATCAAACTATTTAGATTTTATATACATCTGCTAAAGTTATGTGGAGTTCTAATTTAGTGACCTGCCATCGTATGGTGACCAACTGTCTGTCTTCGGATACCGTACGCAGAAGGAAAAAGAACCAACCAGTCGCAGGTTGAAGGTCTTTGAGCGACTTAGAGAGCTCTCCAAAAACAAAACAGATCTTGTGACTAAAAGAGAGGATCAAACCCTTCCAAAAAATTCTCAGAAAAATAAAAGAAAAATGGAGATACGGTGGATGCATTTTAGAGAAGGGATATTTGTGCAGGTAAGCACCAAAAAAATGTGGGGGAACCAGGAAAGAACCAGGAAAAAACAGAACTTAGGGTGCTTTCACATTAGGGGCCTGATCCTTCACATGGATGCTTTTGAAGACAGTGGCATTGTAACAGTCCACACGGAAAGCATCTCTGGGATGGACTACTCCAGTCTAGATGATACCCTCTCAATCGCCCTTTCCCTCTTCCATGGATACGCTACAGGAAGAAGCCAGTCAGAGAAAGTGAAAAAAATTGTTGTTCTTCACCGTGGACTGATTCTTGGAGAACTTATTCAAGTTTTTTCTGAGGAAAGATTAATTGAGGAGGACTTCCACTTTCAGGTTATTCTTCCTGATGGAAAACTTGAAACAGCGGTGGATGATGGAGGCTATTGAGGGATGTACTGTCAGAATTTTGGAATGATTTCTATGAGCAGTGTGCTATGGGAAGTAGCTTCAAAGTGCCATACCTACGCCATGATTTTGGTCAACAAGAATGGGAAAGCGTAGGCCAAATAATCACATCTGGCTGGCAGAAAGAGAAGTACCTACCAGTAAAACTAGCACCTGTGCTGTTGGAGCATGCTGCCCTGGGCTTTGTGGAGAGTAATCTAGTGGACTGCTTTTTCAAGTATGTGTCAGAGTCTGAGCGAGTGATCTTCGAGTCATGTTGTTTAGATTTTGAAGGAGTTGACAAGGAAGTGTCGATGGAAATTGTGGACCTCCACAACTGCCGGAGACTTCCAACAGCAGAAAACATTGAGCAAATCTTGAGAGAGCTTGCTCACCAAAAAATGATCCAGGAGGCTGCTTTTGTGATTGAACAGAGGAGCAACATGCTTGCACCTATCAGATCTGAGCTGAAAGAGATTGCATGTTGCTCCACTGTTCGATCTAAAACGTTTCTCGAGGTTCTACACCAGGGAACTGTGCAAAGATCGATAATATATCTGACAAAACACAGACAGCGAGTAACACGAAGCAGCTCAATGCATTGACACCGTTTTTGATTCAGGAACACCGTGTTGTGGTGTAAACAGAACTTAAATCATCCATTGACAGTTTAAAGATAACATAAAATAATATAAGAAGCCCTTTACTAAAGTGAAACATTAAACTTACCCTGAAACATTTGACTGTTAAATGTTCACACAGTACGGACAGCGTGTGGCTGCAGGAACATCTCTGGATGTGGTGCACATGTGCAAACAATATCTCATAATTTCAACTTTTTATCTCATAGTTTCGACTTTTTATCTCATAATTATGACTTAGGATTATTTTTTTTCTTTTATTCCCTAACTTCCACATTTTTTGTTTTTTAAGTTGCGGAAATGGGCTTCCATATAAAGGTCTTGAAACTTCTATCCTCATTGGTCAACACAAAAAAAAAGCATCATTGAAGCTTAAATTACATTTTAAAGAATTATTGTTTTATTTTGCTGTAAATTTTATTTAAGAACAGTTGATTGACATCTATGGTTTATCTTTAAGTTTTTTTGTTACTGTTAGCTTGTATTGTTAGTTAACAGTAACATGTTAAATTAACATTGATAATTGAAAATATAACTGTTAAGTCAGAAATATGAAAAAGTACAGAGTAAATATGATGAGATAAAAAGGTCAGATATGTGGGGAAAAATGTTAATTTGTAACAATTTTAATTTCAAATTCTTAATTTGGCATCTCCCACATATAACATATGACTTTTACTTTCTAGTTCATATTTCAGCCTTTTCAACTCACAACTTCATACTTTAACTCATATTTGACCTTTTGAACTCAAGATTTCAAATTTTGCCTCCTATTTTGACCTTAAAAACATGATTTTGACTTCCCATTTCATTTCTTTAACTTTTAGAAACATAATTTTGACTTTCAATTTTGTGTTTTGACCTTATGGACTCATAAGTTTGACTGTTATCTCAGGTTTTGAGCCTTTAAACATATTTTGACATTTTCAATCTCAAAATGATTCATTATCAGTGCAAAGCTTTTTCATAATATTTTGAATATATTTCTCTTGTCTCTCAAACTCTGTAGGATCCTCAAAGAGACACTCTGCAAATTCAAGTGGGCATCCTCTGCTCTCAGGAAAGTGGGGCCCAAGAGAGAAACCTCGTCACTGATGGCCTTGCCAACCTAATTCAGGCTATGTGTGTCGTGTTTGGCTTTACATGTCCCCTCCACTTGGAATACCAAAAGTGTAAGAAGAATACACTTACCTTCATTCAGCAGGTAACACTAAACTGGGGTCAGAGCGGGCCACCACCCAAACTTCAGACTCTGATAAAGGAACTTGTCTTGTAGGGTTAAGTTGTTTAGGCTGCCGCTGTGCTTATTACACCAGTAAAGTTTAAGCTACAGTTTAAGCTCCATTGTCTTTTTATTTTTTTACCTCTGTTTTGATGTATCGTTCTCTATGTATTGTTCTATGATGCATTGTGTTTTATGGCTATTAAAAATGAACTTTAAAAATGCCATGTCTTTTGTGTTAATTTTAATATACAGTATATATTTTGTCAACACAAAATTTGGGAATAAGTTTTAAATTTAAACAAGTTTAAAAATAGTTTAATTAATGAGAAATGTGTTTGACTACACTTAAGAAAATTATTCATTGTTACTTAAAGTACTAAGTTGAATGGTTGACAAGGAGAGGTTGGTTTCACAACAAATTTCAAGTATTAATAAATTGTTGTTTAGTTGCTTCAACTTAAAAACTTAAGCCCAGTCCTTTAAGAATGAAAGTTGAGTCTACTTAAAATAATTAATTTGTAATTTCATTACTCAAACCATTAATTGCAATCACTTGCCTCAATTTTTTAAAGTAAAGTCAACTAATCCGGGTTTACAGTGTAAACAATAGGATATCACGTAGAGTTCATTTTTTCCTGTGATTTACTTCAGACAGTTGAATTTCCATATGTTTAAGATTCATCTCATACAAAAGGAAACATTTCAAGACTTTTTTGTTTTAATCTTGATAGTAGTAGAGCTTTCAGCTCATGAAAAAAAACACTATCTATACTATAAAATAGTAGAATTTAGTAGAAAAGTGAAATTCTGCAATCATGGGGAAGACAGCTGACCTGACAAATTTCCCACTGTGGCTTACCCACAAGGAGGGTAAGCCACAGAAGGTCGATGCTGAAATGGCAGGCTGTTCTCAGAAGCTGTATCAAAGCATATTGAAAGTTGACTGGAAGGGAAAAATGTGGTAAAAGGTGCATAAGCAACAGGGCTAAGTTCAGCCTTCAGAGGACTGTCAAACAAAGCAGATTCAAAAATTTAGGGGAAGTTCTCAAGGAGTGGACTGAGGCCAGAGTCAGTGAATTAAGAGCCATCATACAAACATGTCTGGGAAATAGGCTACAAGTGTGGTGTTGTTAATATCAAACCAATCCTGAACCCCCAGTCATCAGTCTCACCTGGACTGTGGATAAAAAGAATGGTCCAAAGTCCTGTTTTCAGATTCAAGTAAAGTCTACATTTCATTTGGGAATAAAGGTCCCAGAGTCTGGAGGAAGATCAGAGAGGCACAGAACCCAAGGTGCTTGAAGTCCAGTGTTTTCAGTTTCCACTGACAATGACGGTTTGAGGTACCATGTCATCTGCTGCTGTTGGTCTACTGAACTTTAGAGAGTCCTGAGTCAGCGCTGTTGGCCATCTATCAGGAGGTTTCAGAGCACTTCCTGCTTCCATCTGCTGAGGAGCTTTATGGATTCTGATTTCCTTTTCCAGCAGGACTTGGCACCTGAAGCCAAAACCACCAAAGACTGGTATGCTCACCCTGATATTACAGTGCTTCACTGACCAGCCAACTGGTCTGACCTGAAGGCGATAGAGAATCTCTGCGGAAATGTCAAAAGGGAAGATGAGAGACCTCGGCTTCATAACACCGAAGCAGTGCCACAGACTGATTGGCTCCATGCCAATGAATATTTCACTTTGTTTTAGCACCTGTATGGCTCTGCTAACGTTAGCCACATTCTCCAAACCAGCTTCATGTTATTTACTCAGTGCAGCTGTGATCCCATCTTTAATAAATACAGTAGTGCTAATTTTACTGTTGTCTTGGAGTTTTATTGACTTCAGACTAGTTATCTAAATGCAATTATAGTTTGGGTTAAATTGGATGTGAGATTATTCACCAACTTTTCTCAACTGCAGATGGATCCATACAAGACAGAGTTGACGAGACAAAAAGGGCCACATGTGAAAGACAGACTCAGATAAAAGTCTGTGCACCTTTCCTTTGTTGATCTCATTCACAAGGACTGCCAATTCTGTGGTGAACAGTTTTTTATTTCAAAAATAAATATTTCATAATGAGACTAAAAAAGCAGAGGCAATAAGAATAGCAGAAGGTGGTCCTGACTATATTGCTTTTTTTTTTTTTTTTTTTTTTTTTAGTCAAGCTCATCAACAGACGGCTCAGCTCCCTCTTTCTCATTAAGAGTCATCATAGCTCGCCTATCAACAATTTCACTTCAACACACTACCAGTATAAACAAATAATAATCTATCCAGGTCATCAAGAGAAGATCACACATAGACTTTAAATTACAATCATCTTAAAATGGATGTATTGGTCTGGCATCCATGGAAATAAACAAACAGGATATTATTTTTATATGGGGCAGTAACAGTGGCAGACTTTTCTCATGCACTAGGAGAGCTAAAGCAGCTTTAAATAGGGTAAATAGTCAGAAAAATGAACTGGGCATATCTTGTTGTAAAATCAAGTTGTTACCTGGGTGGAATTCTCTTTGTATTATAAGAAGTAAGAGTTCATGTTTCCTTTTAATGCATGTGAATTGCTTATAAAAACCCCTTGTGACTGTCACATTTCAACTGTGAAGCCTTTAAGTCTCTGTATCTGCCCTCTAAAGCACTTTGGAGTTATCAGTTTCAGATTTAAATGTTCATACTGGGTATTAAGACCAGCTTGCGCTAGTCAGCTAATTCATCAGTAACAGAGAATTCAGACCTCATTATCTCTGCTGTTTGAAAAAAAAAAAGACCATTTCGCAGGTCTTCTCATGCCCAGTGAACTGTTCAGATATCACGAATCCCTGAAATAATTAATATTCAGATTTAAGCCTTTTTAATTGCTCTAACGACTCAATTTCCACTGTTCAGATTTCAAAGCCACATCAAAAACATGAGGGTGTGTTTTCTAAGAGTCATTTATCTCTGTTTTGTACACTTTTCACATGATTTCATGTTTAATTACCTTGAAACCAGGCTGAACATTTCACAAGCGTTCCACTAAGGGAGGCAGGGAACGGCCGAGCAGGTCTGAGGCGTACCGAAGGGAGGAAAAAGCTAAACTAAGCATACATGCAAGTGTGTTGATGTGTGCCCGGATAAGCGTAAAGGGACTGAGATTTACAGCCACAGAAAAACTGTATGTTGGTGTGCAATAAGAGTTAAATCTCTGTGACATATATGAGAGAAAAAAGGAGAGTGTGTGAGAGAGAGCCTTAGTATGTGTGTGTGTCCTTGTATTGCTCCCTGAGATACTCGATATTTAATGAAGGCAGGGAGAGGAGGAAAGAAAGAGCCATCTGGGCTAGTTGTTTTCTCTACCAGCATTCCTGAGTTGTGCGTGTGAAATGTGTCAAAGCGAATATTTATATCCCTTTGGTGAGTTTTGGTGTGTTTGTGTTGTGTTTGTTGTCGTACCTGTAATTATGTTCTATGGTCACAGGGGCTTAGGCAGCTAAATATTCAAGCCTCTTGTGAGAAAAGTGATTAAGCATTGCTACCGTGACATATTTTATTGTATGCTGCAATGTTACATTTCAGAAACAAAGATAACTGTGAGACAGCCATATTGTTCCCAAGACCCCAGTGGCCAGCAACATTGTCAAGGGATTTCTACAACACAGTTGTCTTATTAACAGAGGCTGAGAAAACCAGGCTGCCTCACGACTGGAGGAGCCCTTTTCTCCTCACAAGTCAATACTTTCAATGTAGGTCAGGGGCTGTATTCGTTGCACAACTGAGAGGTAGGGGACCTTTAAACTTCTTTTCTAAGAGCTGCTCAACTATTCACTTATTGACAAAAACATACTTGCAGGTTCGGAGGCCAGAAAAAGCTACATCTGAGGACAGTTGAGTCAGTCCAGAAGGACCAAAGATTTATTCTTACTGATCGAAAATGCATCAACCTCAAGCATATCTTTTAAGGGTATAGATGATTCACAGTGACAGCATGAATAAATTAAAATTCTGTGTCTACTTACATTGTACTGAAAAAGGGCTTCAATGCCCACCTCCAACATAATATTTTAACTGGAATGTGTCGGCACACGTGTGCCATGCTGGTGTGTGAAAATGCTTAAAAGGTTTATATCAATATGTGGGCATGGTGATGTAAATGTACTATGAAAGTATTCATCCCCTTTGATGATTTACTCTTTTATTGATTAGAGGAATCAATCATGGTCAATATAATTTGGCTTTTTGACAAAAAAACTTTTTGATATCAGAGTAAAAACAGATTTCTACAAAGTTAGGAATTAAATAAAAATATATAATGTAAAATAAGTGGCTAATTCAACAAAGGTCCAGCCAACTGGCGCTAGCAGTTTTACAATTAGTGAAATGGGGATCACTTGAAAACACTGCTGACAACGATGTGATTGCATTCTTACAATTATAACGTTAAGCAACAATGGCTCATAGATCTCCATGTCAACGGCTAAGGATAAAATCAAAGGTGGTGGTGGTGTGTGTGTGTGTGTGTGTGTGTGTGTGTGGGGTCTGCTCTGAGGTTGTCAAAACTCAATAAAATCATGAATAATGCCTATAAACAGTTTATAAAACGGTCTTTTGGTTAGAAAAACCTGAGAATATCCTCTTCCTGAGGGTTTGATCAAAAAGTCAATTAAATGAATGTTGATTTTTGGCAATAATATGATGATATAATTTTTTGTTAGGGTCTTGGGGGGCGCTCAGGTTGTCTTTGAAATGAGTAAGCAGGGGGTGTAATCATCATCATCATCAACAAAAAAAGCCTAAAAAAAATGTACTTATCTGTGTTCCAGTGCTCCTCTTTTTACTGGTATACTGGCAACATAGGTTACAGAAAGCTTTTAAGTTATCTTCTTAATTTAAGTCACTCAGATGAACTTTAGAGTCGGGTGAATTTATGATATTGTTTTATGTATATTAATGTATGTATATGTGTTGTTTTTAATCATGTGTTGTTTTCTATGTTTTTAATTACTGTATTCAATGTTTTAATACTCTTGGTGCAAAGCAATTTTCCCCGTGCAATAAAGTTTTCATTCATTTGTTCAACAGTTTTAGCTTGAGTGTTTCCACTCCTGTGCAGTTTTAAGCAGTTTTACCGGAACATGTTGTGAAAAATGTGTTTGCTTCATGAGTGTTACTCCCTCTGGCAAATGTCTTCCAACACAGATATTAAATATTAAAGGTGCATATAATTACATGATTACCCACTTGAAGCACATAACACCATTGGTTAAGTTTTTATAATAAACCTGTTGTTTTTTGCTCTGCCTGTTCCTTTTCTGTTTGGTTGCCTGTTTGAGAGTTTGGGGCAGAGGGATGAACCAGCCATGGCAGAAGGGGCAGGGTTTTTTGTGTTAAAATGAGAAAGTACTTTTAAAACAAAATAATGAAATAACGACTGCTGATAACACATTTGTGCATGAATGCAAACTTTTCTATATGTTTGTTAAATAAGTCTGTGTTGTCTTATATTCTATCATAGCACAGGGAAAGAAAATACATCCCATGGTCGGTTTTTTGGGACGTAGTCCAGACTGCCTTTAGAAATACAATACTATTTAATGATGAAAAACAAAAGTGTTATAAGATTTATTTGGTTGCAATCAGAGGTGGCCACTGATAAAGAAAAAATAATTCAAAATTCCCAATTCAGTTCAAGATAATGAAACCTGGAGCTTACCACCACACACCAAAGTGTGTGTGTGGCGGTTGGTACTGTGTTTTCTCCTTATGATTACATTTATTCACACAACTGTTCCTGACAAGTATTACTCATGCTGTAAATGACTAGAAAGTAGTTTTTTTATCAAAACCATTTCAATATCCAACTGTCATCACAGCAGTAATCTATTAGTCATTATAGTTCTATGAGAATGTGACTGCATAGATGAAGCAGCATTTCACAATGAAAACGTCTAGCACAGAGTCGTACATTTTGTCTGGTTATTAAATCAGATCTTAAAACACAAGAGGCTTCATGCTCTTACATAGAGAGTGAGGTGTCTAGAAACTGAATCGAATGCAAGTTAAAGGTTTCAATAATCCTTTTAAATTAAAAGTCCTTGCAAAAAAATAATCATAAAACATAACACGGATAGACAAACAGCAGATTAACTGAACCCAGCTCTGGCAGGACACCCATATACTACACATTATATATAGAAACTAAGCATGTTTTATGTACAGACATGAAAGTGCATTGACCTGAATGGCACCAGTGTGTAGTAAATCCACTAGGTTTAGGTCCTTGGGGTCAGCTGAGCTTCATTCCCACTGCATTCAGCTGTCACTCTGGATCAATAACACCTGTGCACACACATATAAATGTAACATGAATAGGTAAAAGTTATGTTGGATCCACACTCAGAAAGTGTACACAGAAGACTTATTTACAGCAGATCAAGGCAACGTAATCTTCCTGTAAGGGACTGCAGATGTGGACAAACAGGCAAAGGATGGAAGAGTTACACAATCCATTTCTACTGCTGTAAGGAGAAGGCATATACCAAGAAAAGCTGAATTCAGTTAAAGCTATGAACTCTCTCACTATGAACATTAACAGCAAAATAAATGGAAACAGCAGGAAATGAAAACACAAATGATATCTTCAGCCTTAAAAGAATATGGGGCCCAGAAAAAGTATTCACCCCTCAGATGTTTTAATGTTTTATTGATTTCATAAACCATCATGGTCAATATAATTGACGTTTTTGACTAACAAAGTCCTTTATTTTGCCACATTCATTTTACCCTCAAGTCTTCCAGGGCCAGCAAGGGCTTAAAAGCAACCCCACAGCATGATGTTGCCTTCATGGTTCTTCACAGTGGGGATGGTGTGTTTGTGGTGATGTGTAGTGTTTGGTGTCTGCCAGACATACCGTCTTGTCTGGTTGCCAAAAAGCTCCATGTTGGTCTCATCACACCAAAGAACTTTCTTCTTCTTGACCATGGAGTCTCTTGACCACTTGTCTTTTGGCAAACTCTCGTGGAGATTTATAAGGAGTTTTCTTTAGCAACTTTCTCCCATAAAGCTTTGATTGATGAACAGCCCAGGAAACAGTTGTTGTCTAAAGAGTCTCTCCAATCTCAGCTCTCTCTCATTAGTCTCCTTCTTGCATGGTCACTCAGTGTGAGGACGGTCTAATCTAGGCAGATTTACACACATGCCAAATTCCTTCATTTCGTCATGATGGGCTTAAAAGAACTCTTATGGATGTCCAGTGCCTTGGAAATCTTTTTGTATCCATCCTGTGACTTATACTTTTCAACAATCTTTCCTCTGAGTTGCTTGGAGTGTTTTTTTGTCTTTGTGGTGTAATGGTAGCTGATCAATAAGTGATTGGACCTTTCGGTCTAACTGGCATTTATTTTTAGAAATCTGTGAACTATAAATGGATTTGAATGCATGTGATGAACAAACCAGGGACCTCCTCTTACAAATAGGCATTGCTTTCATATGGTGAGAGGACATGCACAATCTACAGGTTTACATGAAGAGAAAAACAAACAATGTGAGTATATGGCTTAATGTGCCATGGTCGGGCTGCATGCATAGAGTCATATCTGTTATAAAGCAGTCTGCCATCTCGTTGGAATCATCAGGTAAGACTATTGTTCTGAATGGTTTTGAAACGGCCCAGAAATGAGGCCATTTTACTGGTAGGTGCATGCATTGGAGCAAACACTCTTCTCATAACACCAAGAATGAAAATGGCCTCACACACACTGATAAGCAAAGTGGTTTTATGACAACCTGGTCCAGGAGAATTTTGAAATGAAATGGGCAAAAAGTCATGAGGTTTTTATGTGTGACAATATAGAGGAATGTTCCCTCGAAAAGACACAAAAGAAATGCGGCTTGGTGAACACAATAAGAAGTACAAGAAAGGCAGGGTGGTATTTCACACAATGTAAAGCCTGTAGAGTGAGCATGCCAACCTGAATGGTGTGAGTTATGCTTGGTCTCTGGAGAATTTAAATGAACAGACAGCCATAGGGAGGACATTTTGCTTTACTAGATGAGCTTATGCTTTGAGAAAGTTGTGTGATTTTGAAATCTTAATACTATTTTTACTGGTCGTGTCAACTAATTCTGCTAACTTGAGCATTAGGGTCAAATACATCAATGTATTAAGAAGGTAATCCAAAAACAACCCTATTTGAAAATACAAGGCAATGTTGGGAGCATAAAGGATTTAAAAAGGGTTAGAGTTGTTGCAACTTCTGCACTCTTAAATGGTTAGGTAAATTGCAAGTAATATACTGTAAGAAAAAAATAGCTGAGGTGGAGTCTAGCATCCAATAGCATGGATGATGTGTTTCCAAACTGACTCTCATCTACTCTTGGGCAGGAAATCTCTTCAAAATAAAGGACAAGTCTCTAAAGAATGTTGCAATATGCCAAAATCATCATTTTTGTACAACAATCAAACATCTCTACTAAATCAGTTGTCCCTCCCTCAGCTGTAAACCCGTGGGTGCTCACAAGACAATGACTGAAATGTACTATACCCACATCATTACTAATACATCATCTGTCTGCCAAGTAAACACTCTGTGACATTCTCAATGTGTAAGCTGAATGAATGAGCAAACTTTAGAGGCAGTGCAGAGTTGGAAGATGCATGAGTGTCTCTGTCAAAGTGTCCCTTGAGCATTTTGCATTTCTGCAAGCACAAATAAACATGAATTTGTGCCAACTCCAACATAATTTTGAGGAATGTCTGACAGCCTACTACCAGGGTGTATTATTAAAGTATCCATAGTGTTTGCAGTAACAGTCAATTTCTCAAGCATTCCTGTTTAATGAAATAAACCTCATGATTTAGGGTGTAGGATAGGATGATCTTAGATCAGGCATGATCTGAATGTGTCCACAATTTGCCAAAGCAGAAAGACTGTAGTGGTCAGAAAGATTGCATTTTAGGTAAGGTCAAAAATTACCTTATTTTACCATTCTTACAAAAAAAAAATGAAGAGAATCCAACAAGTCCTTCTCATGTCAATATGCTTTCAAATTAGTGCATCATTGTTGGTATGAATGTGCCTGATGAATACTGAAAAAAATTTAAAAGAACTGCATCATTGTCATAAATCTGTGAAGAAAATGCACATCTTGGTGCAAAGTTGCACAAACACAACACAAACCTACTAGTTGGCATCCCAAGGAGAGAATGTCCCAAGAAGACTGTTTTCTCACCCTGTCAGCACTTAGGCTCTGTATGCTGTCTTCTACAGATTTGCAGTCAAGGTTTGGACGATATGGCCAATGGCTCCCTGCCCAGACAATCTGGAACAGACTGCACCAGCCACTCTCTGGTCCATACGGACTGCAAAAAGGCCTGCCGTGACTGCCCTTCACCATCTTACTGTTGCTATTGACTCTTGTTTTAAACTTCTGGTACCCTCAGGTGCTGACAATCAGGTGCCTTAACAGCACTGCTGCTCCAAGAATCGGCATGCCATGTTTGACTGGTCTGGATAGGGCTTGTGCAATAGGGGAACCTCAAGCTGGTTTTCCTCAAAACTTAGTTGCCACATTATTTGGAGTGAGCCCCAGTACTATCTCCAAACTGAAGGCCAAGTTCCATATAACGATAGATGCCAGAGACAGGCCGCGAAGTTGACGTCCCAAGAAGACAACACCCCAAGAAGAATGTTTCCTCACACTTTCAGCACTTTGGAACTGTGGGCTGTCTTCTACACATTTGCAGTCAATGTTTCCAGGGCGATATGGCAGACCACTCTCTGCCCAGAAAATCTCAAACAGACTGCAAGAAGCCAATCTCTGGTCTAATAGGGCTGATGACAACACTCACCCCCTCAGAGACTACCTCCTGAATTTGAGAGTGGAGAGGACAGAAAGGCCTGTCAGCAGTCCTGACCTAAACCCCATTGAACACTTGTGGGATCAGCTTGGGCGTGCTGTTCGTCTCAGAGTGACCAACAAAACCCCACTGGCTGACTTGTGACGAATTCTGGTTGAAGAATGGGATGCCATCCCACAGCAGTGTGTGACCAGGCTGGTAAACAGCATGAAGAGGAGGTGCCAGGCTGTTGTGGCTGTGTATGGATCTGACTAATTTTCATGGGCGCAACCCACATACTCAGCTCTGCTGCTCATCCCACAAATACATGTTCTTCACAAATGTGGTGCCATTTGAAAGAGAAATAGAATTAAGATGTGTTGTCAAGATGCATTGTTACAACAAATAATTTGTTACACTAAACACTTAAAGACCCTGCAAAGTGAAAATAAATGTTTATCTTAGGTGTGTTTTATGACAGGTAAAGTTTTTAAAAATTACGCTTCAAAATCATGAAAAAAGAGGCAGTAAATTCTGCTCCAGGATTTTGTGGGCGTGTCTATTGAATGAGCTGAAGCCATGCCCACTAAGGAGAAATACGATCATCTCAAATTAAAAAAATGCTACAATCTGAATGGAGGAAAGCACTCATGCTATTAGCCTGCCCCTTGACCTTACATTGACCTTATGTGTAGAGCACAGCTGCCTGGCTCTGTGCCAGAGAAGAGACAAAGTCCGCTTTCTGACAGAAATCTCTCTGTTATGACCCTTTAAGTGATCTATAGGCCACTGTGGCTGAGAGATTTGTAACATTTAGCTCATAATTAACAAAAAAACAGCAGTTACAACAGTTAACTTTCAAAGGAGGTAGTGACATCAGCAACAGACTGTACTGAGATGAACTGCTATATTATGCTATTTCCCTGCTGTGGCCTGGTGACATCACCAGCACACATATATGCCCTGCCAAATTAAACCCAGCCAGGACAGGGGTGAAAAAAATTTCTAATGGTCTAAATCCAAAAATTCAGTCACAAGTAGATCTCAGTGTTTCCACATGTTTACAGCAGCCATATTCCAACATATCTAGTGTGTAAAGACAAACATTTTGGATTTTACTTTATGAACAATCAGAGATCTGCCTCTTCCTTTGTTCTTGAGTCATATATATATAGCTCCTTGAAAAAAGGGACATTTGAACTGCCCAAACAAGCAAACAGCACGCTGAAAATTTGTCCTTGGAACACAAGGAGGTGCAGATATATCAGGTGACTTTGGGGCACCATGAAGACTTGTAACAAGGGTGACTCTGAGGACAGATTAACAGTGAGCTGCTTCATTTGCCATGTGAACAAATGTTAGTTGGATTTTCATAATTTGCTGCTAAATATTCTCATCCCTCTAGAGGATATTCATGCCAGACTTCAATTAAAACTCACTTCTGCACAGTTTTTTTATTTTTCTTTAAGTTTAATGCAGTAGAGGATAGAGACTCTTACTGGCATTCAATCTAAGGCGCTATAGTTGGATATATTCACTAAGTCATATCATCATCTTTATGCCAGGCCATTGTGTTCTCTGTTTTTCAAAGAGCTAGTTCTGATCAGTTGAAAGTTGTCCATGAACAATGACATTCTGTCAAAGTAGATGCCAAAAGCCCTCACAGTAACCTCTGAAGACAAAATCTGTATGAAGTAATACAATCTGTGTTCAAAGGACAACTCCTCCACAGCTTGTTTATTTCCCCAGTCATGTCACTCAAACAAGTAATATAACACAAGATAGAAACACATATTTGCCCACAATCATACAGAGTATTTGTCGGAGAAATTAATAAAATGCAAAGAAATAGATAGAAAATAAATAATTTCGTCCACTTGGGGCCATGAATATCTGCAGCATATTGTATTGTCATGAGATAATATTTAATGTTTGGACAATGATAAAAAAAATAAAAAAAAAATATTGTCAGATTTCCTTTTCTTAAAAGTGTTCTTGTGTTAGCTCAATATATTTCTTACTTTACAGCTGAATGTTAATAATATTAATCTCAAGCATAAAGTAAGTAAGGTTTCTCTTATTTTACATCTATCATCCCAATGGCATTGATATATGGTGTAGATTTGGACTAGACCAGCTGAAGTGTAGATGTTCCACTTTAATTTAATGGGTTTCACAAAAATACGGTTCTACCACTCTTGAATTAAAGCATCTCCATGACCAAGTGCTCCTTCTATGACAAATAACTGCAATTTTTGAAATTTAGATAAAAATACTTTGGAGTCAACAGCTGCTTGTAAGGTCTTGAGCCCATGGGCATCCTCAAATTCTGAGTTCCCTCCCTGGAAATGCTTTTCCAAAACCTTGCAAAGCTGATGGATCAACCAGATTCCAGAGATCAATCTTCCAAAGCTCCAATCTGAAAACATTGTGCCTGGTCTGAAAATGGACCTGACCAATTAGCATCGTTTTAAGGAGAACGAGGCAGTAGCTACAGGCGTGGTTTAGTTCTACTGCACGCTGGTAAAAAATGAAAACTGGTAGAGATTAGCTCAGATGTAACTACAGAATAGGGGCCATTTTTGTCAGAACTGGACATTTCTTGATTAAAAGAAGGGCAAAGAAGCACACAGTCTTGGCATGAGTTTGTGGTATTCGAGGTTTAGTTACACTGTAAGCCAGTATATAAGGGCTGCTGAGCAGAGCCACCCTTAAGTGGTATAAAGGGGAGAGTTTTCTGGGGCCCAGCCGAATCGGGGGCCCAAAAATTTAATCCTTAATAACTATATTTTCCTTATTATTTAAAAGTAACCACTGTTATCAAATCAACAAATATTTTTTATGAGTGGAAAAGGTGGTTAAAAAGTAACCCCTGTTTCAGACTTGCAGCCGGTGTAAGGGCTGCATCTCAGAGACGCCGCACGTCACACACAGAATTTTAAGATTTGAGGTCTCTTCCTTTTTTTTGTACCATGAGTGGTTATTGTTCAGGCTAAACACAAATGATAAATACAGAGCCATATTTACCTTGGTGTAGCAAATATTTATGTCCACATCGGTAGAATATGTTTGAAATCCGTTTGCTGATGAACCAGACTAAGGCCACTAGCTAAAATTAGTCTGTTTAATAAAGTTTGCCAAACCTCTACTATTTATGAAGCTTCCTGTTTCCACACGGTTCAAAATGTTGCAGGTGAAGATAAACCCAGTACGAAAACACTTCCGGTTTGTGCTTGTCAAAGTAAAAGCCCACTTTAGCATTCCTTTGGAGAAACTCCCTTCGTATGTGCTAACTGCATAGCAACAGTGAGGAGCACTAGTGACATCACTGTACCAGTGTGGACCAACACATGGCGGCCTCCTGGTGAGTTTATAAGCTTAAACTTTCTCATAATGAAGATATCTAAAATAACTTAAGTTTTTTTTTAGTTAAGTATACATATGAGAGGTAGAAATATCTATCCAACAAGATGAATTTGTCTGATCATGCAGGGTTCTTTTTAAAATGACAAAGATATGTTTCAAGAGGCAAAAAAAAAAAATGAATGACAGAGGCAGAAAAAAAAAAGACAAAGAAGAAAAAATGGGTTAAAAGTGGCAGAAACGGGCATAAAAAATAGTGAAATGGGTAAAAAAAAAAAGGGTGAAAACAGACAAAAAGGTGGAGAAATTGGATATTAAAAGTAGCACAAATTGGTTAAAAGTGGCTAAAATGTGCTTGGAGTGGCAAATGTTGGATAATGGGTAAAAAAAATAGGCAGAAAGTTACATTTGCAAAAATGAGTGTAAAAAGTGGTGAAAAGGGGTTAATACTGGCAAAAATGGCTGAACACAGGCAACACTAGGCTGTGAGTGGATGTTGGATTAATGAACCAAAAATGAGCTGAAAAAAGTGGTGGAAAAGGTTTAAAAGTCCCCAAAATGGCAGAAATAGTGGTGCAATGGAATTTAAAAGTACCAGAAATGGGTTAAAAGTGGCAAAATGGGCAGGAAAAAGTTATGAAAAGACGTTAAAATGTGGCAAAATATGATTTAAAATGGCAAAGATGGGTAAAAAGAGGGAAAAGGGCTCAAATATGGGCAAGAATGTGCATAGAAAGTGGTTTAAAAGTGGCACATATTAATATTTTCAACATCAGAACCCAATAATAGTTTGACACACATTTCTGCTATAAAATAAAGTAGTTAGCCAGAACTATGCTGGCACCCAGGCACCCTGGCATCCTAGGCTGATGGAAATAGATAATATCAACGAATCTCAAGGGGGAGGGCCCGTTCTCTGGATTTGTCAGGGGCCCCACCAAATCTGTAGGCAGGCCTGTTGAGGTGGAGTAATTAGCTTGGATGTAGCTATAGCAGCAGTTTCATCAGATTCACCAGAGGTGTTTGATCAGCTTTTCAAGGAACCCTGATGTGTTTCCCCAGATATTCTGGTTCATCTGGAGTGGTGTGAAAGCTCATTCAAACTCTGTTGTGGACCAAACAAGTGAACTCAGGTCCACATGAAAACGGGGGTCTCAAAATGAACTCATGTGGATTCATTTGAGGTGTGAAAGCAAAGTTGACCAACTTATGAACCAAAGGGAGGAAGTGGCACAAAGCATTATGATTTATGAATACATTTATATATATTGCCTTCTTCTTCTGCATTACTGATTCATTCATTTCATGTAAAGAGCGACATGCTGAACAGCTCACTGCCTCTTTTGCTGCTCATACTGACACCAAACTAAAAGTAGAAATCCCAAAACAAAAATTTGGTGTTGTTTCGTTGTTTTTCTGGATAAAACAGAGTCGGTGGAAGGAGATGGATTACTGGTTTCTGTTGCTCCCAGTAGATGTTCTGTCTTCTTCTACGTTTTCTTCTCTTCTTCTCTGCTGTTTGTTTGGGAAAACTGCACCACAAAGGCATAACAACTTCATGTTAGCGACACAGTTTTGTCCGATTGACCAAGTGCAACAAGAGAGTGAATCATATCACATGAAAGTGCAACAATTTAGCAATTTCAGCCCCCTATTGGACTATCAGCTTCAGCATGAGTTTGTTTCACCAAGTGGCTTCACTAAAAGTTAGCAATGATAGTGGCTAATGTGGCAGATTTGCTCAGTAGCTGCAGATGGCAACAGCGCAACATGGGTCGCCGCTCAGATCAGATCGTAATGAAGGTGAGAGAGCAAAAGTTCTCCCCATCACCCTTTGAGATTCGTCCTATTCCCAGTACAGACTATAAGCAGTTACTCAGATGAATGTGAGACAAAACCCATGCAATGGACACGTCAAACAGAATATCTGGCATGTCAGGTTAGCTTTGCCAGGCTTTTACTCCAGCCACCCCTTAATTTGATGCTTGTTTGTCGGTCTTTCTGCCCTTTCTAGCAAGTTCATCTACATTCAAATTTTTGTTTGACAGACATAAACTACTCAAAAGGAATACTCTGACATTAAACAACTAGTTTAGATACAAAGAAATGACTTAAATATGAAAAATGCCCCAGTTTTAATCATTAGACACTTGTGAGACTTCATAATTCATTTTATAACAATTACACACAGAAGTGAGTAGAAACAACAGCATCTCGCTATAAATGTTTCACGAGGATGTGCTTGCTAAAGCTGAGAACACCTTATCAAACCAAGAAAAAACAAGTCCTTGGAAATAATCCTCGCTATTACAAAGTTCATTAAAGGTAGAGACAAAATTAGTTTCCGAGATCAAAAGAAACAGAGCGGTTAAAGGATAAAACAGACTGAGTGATAAAAAGATTTGGTTCTTCACATCAGCTGAGTTCAGTTGTAAAAGAAATTAACAATGAAATCAATCCAGTTTCTAAGAGAATAGTCAAACCAGGGTCAGTGCTGTAACACGTTTTTGGACTCATAACAAAAAAAAAAAAGGTTGATTAATAGTCACCATTTTCATGAATGATCTAATTATCTTCTGACTTTACTTTGAAAAAAAAAATACAAGTTAAGGTTATTAAGCCCCCAAAAAATGCTATTAGTGACAGCTTCCAGTTTATGGGATCATTAAGACCTTCAATCCTAGATTCTTCTGTTTCACCAGAATTTATTTTACTCAAAAATCAACAAGATAAGAGCAAGGGCAATCACCAAGAATACCACCAAAAACACATCAAGAGTAAATTCAGAGTTTAATTACAAGAACCTTTTGAGATCATTGGGTCCAATAGCATCAATGTAAACCAACAAAGACCTGCTGGTTCTTTAAATATTTTCATAGTCAGCTTACATCACATAAACCATTTGCACTTCAGTGACCTACAGGACCACCTACAGCCACCATCCCTTACACTATTCATCTTAAAGTAGCACCACTTCTATCTGTCTGTGTTCAACTTTGGCTGAACATGAGAGAGTGCAGCTATGGAGGGCTGTTATTATTCCTGTAGCTACCAATCAACTAAGGCCTGAGAGACCTTTAAGACCCTGTAAAACAATATACTCAGGTCAGGGGCCTTCTACCCAGCTGTAGTATTTGCTTGACATCACTAAAGCCTGGTTGATGCACAAATCCCCCCCTACAAGGCTCTCTTCCTCTCTTTCAAGAGCATAATATGATGGTCACTGAAGGCCAGTATGTGGTGTTTGAGAATAATTATAAACATGAAACTGGGGAGAACTATAACATCATTTTCTTCCCTGGGTAAATTTTCTCTGTGGGTATCTCTGTTAAGCAAGCAGTGCTCCCTTGCCTGGGGCAAACCTGTCTGTGAAATCTGACCATTTGAGAGCTGGACACTTTTTGCAGGCTCTTAACTGTTTGATTTAGGTCTCAGTGGCTGGACAGTCTTCTGAGGCTTATTTAACTGAGTACAATGAGAGTGTGTGCCTTTAGATTCAGCAGGTCGAGGTAATGGTGGGATACAGTGATTCTCATTTCCATTTTCCACATTCCACATTTCTCATTGTAAGCTTTGACATTTAGCTCCAGTTTGAGCTTTTACTCATTCTTTAATCTTCTTTTCATACGATGAACATTTTCTGCCACCCATGCCCTTATTTTTTTCATCTAATAAAATTTGAAATCACTACAAAATTACACAATAAGGTGCAGATGGCCAAGGGCTTTGGTTGCACCTCATGGGCGGCCCAGCTTCAGGTCGAACTTATGGCTCCTCTCCTGCATGTGATTCTTCTCTCTAGGAATAGGTAATGAAATCCAGCAGCAATATGATACAAGTACCAAAATGTCTGGAACCTACCAGGGTTAATCACAACACAGATTCTGGTGCTTCATTTTGGTACCACTCATTAATGGCAGAGCCAAAGATGTAGAACCTTCTTTTTTACTGTCTGCTCAATGAGATGTCCAAAAAAGCCTCTAGTACTCAGAACCAGTCAAAACATACAGATAAAGCATTATCACATGCACAACAGGAGAATAAACATGGCACTCCCTGATGACTGTGCTAACAAGTTAGCCAACAGCTAACCAGTTGTATGTTGAGCAGTAAAAACATGATCAATGTTTATAACTTCACAAATTTCATACAACCATGTTACTTTTTCTATGGTGCATTGAATATTTTTAAAACAGTCCGATTTGAAAAAGTTTCCTTAGTCTTCCTTCTCTCGCTCTGCTTCAGTACACACAATTGCAATCATGGGGAAGACTGCTGACTTGTCAAATGTCCAGAAAAAAATCATTGTCATCCTTCACAAGGAGGGTAAGCCACTGAAGGTCAATGCTGAAATGGCAGGCTGTTCTCAGAGATCTATATAGAAGCATATTTATGGAGAGTTGACTGGAAGGGAAAAGTGCTGTAAGAAAAGGTGCACAAGCATCAGGGATGAGCTCAGCCTTCAGAGGATGTCAAACAAAGCAGATTCAAGAACTGAGGGGAGCTTCACAAGGAGTAGACTGAGGCTGGAGTCAGTGGATCAGGAGCCAACACACAGCTGGGTCCAGGAAATTGGCTACAAGTGTGGTGTTCTTAGTGTCGAGCCAACTTCATCAGCGACTCACCTAGGCTTGGGAGGAAAAGAATGGGATCATTGCTCAGTGGTCCAAAGTCCTGTTTTCAAATGAAAGTACATTTTGCATTTGTTTTGGAAATCAAAGTCCCAGAGTCTGGAGGAAGATCTAAGAGGAACAGAATCCAAGGTGCTTGAAGTCCAGTGTTCACACTTCCCACAGTGATGTTTGAGGTGGCATGTCATCTGCTGCTATTGGTCTACTGAACTTTATCAAGTCCAGAGTCAACGCTGTCAGCCATCTACCAGGAGATTTTAGAGCACTTCACATGTCTATACCTGCTGAGAATTTATGGAGATACTGATTCCCTTGTTCAGCAGGACTTGCCCGCAGTGAAGCCAAAATTACCAGAAACTGCTTCTCTGACCATGGTATACTGTGCTTGATTGGCCATCCAACTGGCTTAACCTGAATGTCAAAAGGAAGACGAGACACACCAACCTCAACAATACAGCTAAAAGGCTGTTATCAGAGCAACCTGGGCTTCACAACACCCCAGCAGTGCCACGGACGGATTGACTCCATGCCACGTTGCAGAGATGCAGTAATTTTTCATATTTTTTTATGAAATTCTAATTTTTGAGATGTACCTGTGAAAGGAAGTTGATCTTACTTCCAATAGGATGCAGCAAAGACTGGACAGCATTTACCCCTTAACCTTTTTGTGTTTCTTAATTCGTGTGCCTTCTGGTGAAAAAAATTGATTCATTGGCTGGAGCATGTCAGCCTGCATGATGCACACTAAATGCTAATTGTCAGTGCTTTTAGATAACTTTCTATCTATTCCAAAACTGTTAAAGTAACAAAGAAGATATATTGATAGATCACTAAAAGTCTTAGTGAGATTTTTTTCAGGTTAGATAGAACGGCATGTGACTATATGGGCCTTGTTAGTTGTATCGATGTGTTACCCAGGACCATTAACCCTCAAACTGGTTTGGTCAGCTGGCATTAAAAGGTAAGATGGAAGCACAAGACTTGAATGTGTTCTCTATGAAGGTCAGCAAGGCTGCTGCTGAAAAAGAATCTGTGCACTGTAACCAATCTCTGCATGAGTAGATGATAAAAAAAAACACATGCAAGGTCATCAAGTGTTACCAGAGCAGACCTTTCATTTCACCCTGAGCTCTGATTAACTCTGTACTGAGCAAGAGCAGGAAATGGACATCATCAACCTTGGCAACCCGACTAATTCAGCCTTTGGCTCATACAGCCGGGTCAAAAAACGATCTCATTAAAAGTCTGTCAAAATTTGGTTCTCTTTCCTCAAGTTGTGGAGACTTGGAGGGTAGAAAAGAGCGAGAAAATGAGTAGAGAGAGCTGACATTTGGGACAGAATGATTCATGAGTCCATTCTACCCCGGAAGTAGGTCGTTAAAATAGGAGTCTTTTTCCCAATAATTAATATTTCAAACAAGGTTTTTGGGTCTTCTTTCCAAACCCTGAAAAACTTTTTGATCAATAAACACAGTAACTTTATCTGAATCAGTCTGCACAATACAGTCATTTATGTGCAAAGTAAAGGGAACAACCAGCATGTAAAGTGTTAGTTATGTACCTGGTCATTCAGTCTGCCAATGTGCTTTTGACAAGACACACAATGTGAGACAATGTCACAGTCAGTGGTGATGTTATTGCTCATCATTATGCCAGCAAAATTACCAACATATTACAACGCTGTTGCTGGATCCTATCACTTGTAGAGGTGAAGTATTTGGTTTTCTATTTGTCGCCAGCCAGCCTTCATCCCCCAAGATACAAGACGCAGATTCACTTAAGGAACTTTTGCCTGTAGTTAGGCCTACTTTGACAAAGTTGTTAAGCTGGGTCCTTTAGCTAACCACTGAAATGCTTTCTTTCACAAACAAAATGAACTGTAATGCAATGCAAGCCAGGAAATATGAACCAGTTGATAAGTCGATTTCATTCTGCTATTACCAAAATATCTGCTTAGACATGTTTTGCTTAAATCCTGTTTAACAACATCATTTTGAAGGCCCAGGCTGCTTTACTCTTTAATTCTCACACTGACACAATGCATAGCATTTAAAATGCACTGAGGAGATTTGGCAGAAGGTCTCTCTCAGTATGCATCTGGTGTTGTGCTGCATGTCTTCTTGGATGGGTCACCAGCCCATCACAGAACCAACACAAATTGACACAGATCAACTCACTTCATGCCAAAGGGCAGTTTAAAGGATCTGGTTCACTTGATTTACATGCTTCTGGAATGTAAGAGCATTTCCACAAAGACAAAAACACAACAACAACTGGGCGATCTGAAAAATATAAATAGTTTTAGTGCTTGAATATTATGCTTGATTAATTTCTGACTTCTCAGAGAAGCCCAGTGAGCTGGCTCAAATCTGGGTCTAAAAAGGTGAATTCAGTTAGAAATTCCTCATTCCTGTTCAAAATGGTAAAACGTGGAGAGCTCACTGAATATGAGTCTGCATTAAAGCACTTTATGATGCTGGATGGTCTCTGAGACAAATATGACAGGTGTTCTAATAAATTTGTTAAGCACTGTATATCTTTGCAACATTGGGTAGGGGACATTTGCTGGAAGCACCTGTGTTTTCTAAATAACAAGCTGCAAGCTATATACAAAAATGTTTACAAATGTATTTCCACAATGCGTTAAAGTATTTATTTTTATATTTTGTATTGATTTGTCCGCAAATGATCATATCTTTATGGAAAATACTTGTCACAAAAGTTTACACCAACCAGTTTTCCCACCTGACCATGCTGCTCAGAGAAAGAGTAACAGAGAAGAGCTCTTAATTCTTGGCACCAAAATAATCCACATAAAGTGAATTAACCCTAGTGATTTAGACACCTCCTAGTACCTCCCTTTGGAGGTTTTCTGGCAATGTCCAATTGATTAAAGGACCAAAAACATTAAACTGGTTCCCCAGACCTTGCTGGATGAGCTGGCATGGAAAATTTCCTCCCCCGGAATGAGTTGGAAAACCTTACTTTACCAGCTGCAAAGCAACCTGGCCTTCAGTTTCCTACAGACAGTGCATTTTTAGCAGTCTTACAAGTTTTTAGCATGCTGCACTGTGAGTCCATGAATATGATATCAAGTTTGATAAGTGTAGACTGTGCCATGACAACTCCCGCAAAACAATGCCGGATTGCAGGCTACGGCTTACACTGATATTAGTGTGTGTCATTCATCTACGAAGACCATGCTGTGGTAAATAATGAAGCAAAGCAACTTCAAAAGCAGTGGAACTGAAAAAAAAATCTGTGATCAACATTTCCCTCCTTGGTGGAATCCCACAAACTTCAGTGTTTTGGCATTGTCTCTATCCTAATGCTGAATTGTTTTTTTTTTTCATTTCTTGCTACACTCCTATTGGTTGGTTAGTCGATGTAGGTCGTCGCAGCAGTCACATTGTGAGATGGTCATCCTAAATTTCTGAGACTGTTAGAATTTTATCCCAGGCTATCTTTGGTCTTTGTCTCTCAGTGCAACGTCAGACCACCATTTTAGAGCCACAACCAAAGATGTTTCCACGATTAGCCATGTTTCATCTGAGACAGCCCAAAATGGTATAGTGTATACCAAACATTAGACAAGTGGATGGATGGATGGATGGATAGATGGATGCTTTATTTTTATTTATTTATTTATTTATTTATTTGTCACTCATCTGATCTTCAGGCTAGAATAAAGCTTTATGTAATTTGGATTAAGTGTGAAATCTTTCACTCCTTGCCACTTTTCCTTATTTTTCTCTGAACCTCTGAAATCAAAGTAGAACTTCCTTTTTCCACACTTTTTTTCTAATAATGCAAGTTTGATAAAGAAGTCATTATTTAGAAGTTTAATTTTTTGCACTCATCTGAGTCTTCTGAGATTCTTTTAGACAAAAAACTCAAATAAAGGAGATCTAATTCTTGCTTAAATAATATATTGGGTTAATGTTAAAGGACAATACTTAAGACAGGGGTCTCTAGTTTAGGTTAGTCTAGTTAGTCTAGTTAAATCGTAAACTGGCACAAATATCTAGGTTTCAAGTAAATGCAAGGGATTTTACCATGCCTTCTCGCAGACCACAGGATCAGTGTAGCTCATCCTTTCTTTCTAATTACTACTAAAGCATTAGCAGCAACCACAATCACATCTGATTGGGAAACATGTACGAATGAAACAGAATGATCACAACTGACATTCTTATTTCTACACACTGAAGAAGTATAAAAATTGCTTTGACATGGCTAACAGAACACTTCCTGTTTTATGTGTGTGCAAAATAAATTATGTAACAACCTGAGGTAGATGCATAATCAGGAACTCTGATCCCATGCAATAAATTCTATCCAAAAAGCAGCAGGAGAAATGCATTTGCATGCTAAGTTGTGCATGCACAGTCACACGGACAAATTACAGTAGCTGCTGGCACTAGCCTTGAAAATAAAAGGATATTTATGACATTGACCCGTAATGGAAATGGATTTGTAATTTGTGATTCATTAGGAGTGGGAAAAAAAAAAATTATACATATTTCACATCAGAGAACTTGTCAAGTACAGGTAGGTGCAGCGACACTGTGAATAATGTATTTTAAATACTTTATCAATAAAATCTAATCAATAATATTCTTCTCCAAGCTTCTCTTGATATATAGATACAGTGCTTAACATATTTATTAGACCACCACCCAGAGTAAGGTTTATGCCGCAGCTGCCATAAATTAACAGCATTGGAAATTACCAAAATCATTTTTTATGTTTCTGTAATGGTTAATACACCAATATGTAGAAGCTCTTTAACCCAAATGATATTTTTAATGCTAAAATATAATTAGAATTGCTATGCGTGAGTTTTCTAATATACTGATTTACAAAAAAAAAAGAAAAAATAGTAAAGCACATTATTAAATGATAGTTATTTACTTGCATTCCTAAACAGAAAAAAAAGTTTTAGTGCTTGAATGTTATGCTTGATTAATTTCTGACTTCTCAGAGAAGCCCAGTGAGCCGGCTCAAATTTGGGTATAAAAAGGTGAATTCAGTTTGAAACTCCTCATTCCTGTTCAAAATGGTAAAACGTGGAGAGCTCACTGAAAATGAAGGAGTCCGCAATAAAGCACTTCATGATGCAGCTGTGGCATAAACCTTACTTTGGGTGGTGGTCTAATAAATGTAAGCACTGTATATATAGCTTATTTTGCTCAAACCCAAGGATGTGCCAAGGATGTAAAGATAGCAGTTCCTGTAGTAATCATGTAACCCACTGGTAATGTTAAAGTCTATGTAGATAGTGTGAGGTATTAAAGAGTCAGAAGTATCAAAATGCATGCAATTATCCAAAATTCAAAGCACACTATGTTGCATGTTGTTTTTTATCTCACTCATTTATTATGGCAAATGCTAAACATGCATAAATCAAATTCTTTTTTAGTATCTTGCTGCTACATTGATATCTAGAGACCTGATGGTCACAGCTGTATATGACACTTAACTGTTTGTCTCGTATCTTGATGGCAGCAGGAAACTCTGCATCTGGCTGACATTTTTACCCTACACTTCAGGCTAAATGTTGGCAAAGCTTCAAGAAAATGCATCTCTTGTCTTAGACCTCTTTACACCATTTACATTTCAATGGTGAGCACCACTTATACTGCAAGAAACCTAGCAGAACAGGTGTGCTCCACCTCCAATGCTGCTGTCTGAGCATGCTCATGTAGATTCATGCTGTACCTGAAGGATGCAAGGTGCTTGTCATCTGTTTCCTGGACTTCTGAAACTCGATTCTGGCCAGTGTGCTTGCCAATGCCATCAGACTTCAGTATTGTATCTGTGTCCAATTTCAGGGGCTGAATCCTGCAGAGGAGACCAATTACTTCACTGCTGAGTGTCGAAGGCTTTTCCGTTTAAAGGCTCCTTCAAATGCTGACAAATTTGTCCCCTTTCCCCTGGTCAAGAAGGGTACATGTGGTTCATCCTTCATTGCTCACCAATTGATTGCTTACCAATTCAAATTACCAAACAGACTCTTAAGTGGCAGTGATACAATTTTAAATGATGAAATTAGTTTAATGTCAATCCTAAAGCTACCAATGCTAATGTTGAAAATTTAAACATGCCTTAAAACTTCAAATTATCTTCAAATTATACGAACAAAATAAGGTGCTAAGCAAGTGTGGTGCTCAAAATTAAATGGTTATTGATCTTAGTAAAAACCATTTCCCAATAAAACTACCCCAACAAGAGAGTTGTGTTCCTGCCTAAAGACAAAATTTAAAATATTATGTATTCATTTTCATATGAGTTTTTGTCTGCTATGTACAGGCCATTCATTTACTTGTTGGTATGGGAGTGATGCTACCAGTCTACCACTCTCTATGCCTATTTACATTCCAAAGCCATCAGTTTCCTTTTATCAGTTCCCTTTTTCCAGGCTGCTGACAGTTGAGGCAGCAACATGTGTAAGGGTTGACATAGTTGACATTCTGAAAGAAACATAAAAAGATTTCTGGATGTGGCTTGGATGGGAATAAGCAGTGCTTGTGTAGTGCTTGATTTCTGTCCTCATTTGGCCTTGTCTGCTGTGAGTGCATCCTTCGTTTAGCTAACATTTAAATTAGCTTTAAATTTTGTTTAATGACACCTCAAAAAAAAAAAAAAAATTCTCACCTTTAAAATGCACATTACAAATTCCAGACAAGTTGCAGGCAAGCCTCCTGAGTTTTCAGTAGTCAACATCTACTACCAATTGCATCATACCAAGACTGAGATGACAGCTGAGGTGTAGGATGGCAACTATTGATACAGAAAGTCTAAAATATAAATGATTTGGTCCCATTTCACACCATGCGGAGTAAAACTCTTGGGTTAAGTTATACTTTTCCAATATATGTATTGGTTTTTGTGTGTATTTGTGAGTAAGCTATAGAATAATACAAATGTGTGGGTGAAAATTGGCAAACTCAGCAGAATGCACCAAAAGAGAGGGGAAACAAAGGTAGAGATTCCCTTTAGGCAGTGTTATAGTGTTTATTGCCAGAGATGTCCAACTGTGGCACTGTGAGTATGTGAGAGCTGTTTTTTCAACACCATGCCAGGCTCAAATACCCCCTTATGTGCAACAAAACAGGAAAAAGCTGTGATAAAATAAACTATGCCTGTAATTGCTTTCACTACATACTGTTTTAAGTAAATATATGCTGGCTGGAAACAGCATAATGGCTGTTTGCATGGGTGGTCACGTATACAGCATCATCTGCCCTGTTGTGTTTCTGCAGGAACTGCTCTGCATTGTATCTGCATTGTGTCATACTGTACTGAGCTAGTTCATTAAGTTCATCCCAAAACTAAATAATTTAAGATTATTAAAAGTTATAACAGCATATTAGGTCAGTAATGATTGCTGCTGCATACTGTGTGAGTGGTCTGTCTACAGAATCTATATGTAACAGACTGACATCAATGAAATTGAATGACATAAATAAAGCATTTTTCCTTGTTTCTACCTCCTTTATTGTTCAGTCATTCAACATAGATACAATGTGTGTTAAGCGTGTAGCCCCATGGGCTAGGATACAATTAATAAAACTCAGCATGTGCCATTTCTAGAACGTTGTCTCCTCCTTTTCCATTTAGTTCTGATAGATATCAGGCCTGATAACAAAACTGCCTGATTAGACCAGAGACTGGGCCCTCTTTATTGATGGCATCAGTTCATGTGTTTTGGCTCAGTAGCATTTGTGCTAGCATTCATCCTGGCTAACAGTTACCTTATTATGGAGCTGAAAGGGTGTCAAACTGTTACTGGATTCTGATGTTGAAATTATTCAATCTTGCTCTTTAACTCATTTCACCCTTTTTCTGCCCATTTTTGCCACTTCTTTTTGCCTCTTTTTGCCCATTTTCCAATTGTTTTTGTGACTTTAACCAATTGGTGTTATTTTGGGCCATTTTCTTACTATGTTATACCTACTTTTTCTGCTTTTAGCTAATTTTTTCCACTTCTTTTCGCAACTTTTATCCCATTTGTGTTGTCCATTTTCCACTACTTTTCAACCCAATTTTGCAGCTTTTCCCATTTTTTCAATTCTTCTTGCTTCTTTTAACCTATTTTAACTGGCAGCAGCAGCTCAGTCTGTTAGGACTTGGACTGGGCAATTGGAGGGTTGCCGGTTCAAGTCCTGGTCAGTCCATATCTAGGCTACGGTGTGATAGCTGGAGATGTGTCAGTTTACTTCCCCAATACTGTCATAGTGTCCTTGAGCAAGGCACTGAACCCCCAACAGCTCCCAGAAGCGCTTCAACAAGATCAGCAAGGCCATCACTTCAACACCTCTCCATTAGTGCGTGTCCATGTGGATCCTGTTTGTGCATGTTTGCATATAACTCAGCCTATGTGTGAGTAATATGTTCAACAACGGAGTGTAAACTGAATTTCCCTGTCTTCTCCTTCCCTTTCACCTTTTTTGCCACGTTCAACCCATTTTGCCTCTTTTTGTCACATTTAACATATTTTTGCAACTTTTTACATGTTTTTGCAGCTTATTGCTCAGTTTGGTCACTTTCAACCCATATTTGCTGCTTTTTTCCCTTTTTTAACCACTTTTCCCCATTTTTGCAGTTTTAATTATTGTCATTTTACTCAGTTTTTCCCACTTTAACCCATTCTTTGCCACCCTTTGCGCATTGTGCCACCGTTTTGCCTGTTTTGCCACTTTCTACCCATTTTGTGGCTTTTTGCCCATTTCTGCAACTTTTAATCCATTTTGCCTTTTCCCCCCAACTTTTGCTCCTTTAACCCCTTTTTTCCCCCTCTTTGCCATTTTTTCAATTCTTTTTGCCACTGTTTACCCTTTTTGTGGATTTTCTTTCCAGTTTTAACCTGTTTTTTCAACTTTTAACCCAACCTTCTGTTACCCAACAGAAGGGTTTTTAATCAGTTCACCAAATTTAGGTCACGAAAAAATCTCCAAGTAAAAGCGTTGAATTTCAAACTGATGAAAAAGCAGGATTCTCTGCTTCAGTATCCGTTTAGCTGTACATGTCTGAGCCACTGGAGTTTCATTTGAACATACAACAATAATGAACCATATTCAGGCCTCCTAACCTTGTGGTTTCATTGTCTTTGTTCTGCTTTCTGTTTGTATTTCAGATGGGTAGGCTATGTAAAGTTGCTGCTGAAAACACAAATCTAACATCCTTACTTATTTTGCTGAGAGTTGGTTTGCAAATCAGCTAATGTGACACAACAGGAAAACAAGACATAGCATGGTGGCAGCAGGTTCATTTCTCTCATCCTGAAACTTCTGAAGAGCATATCAGAGAGCAAAGCTGTATTCGTCTGTTACATCGCTGGACAAAAGTTGCTGCTAACTTCAGGATTAACTTCCATAAATTTAACTTGTCAGTAAGAAACAGACACAGAGCCCCATCCAGTCTTGCAGAGCTGGAAAATGTGTTATGCCACTCACAGCTCAAACTAAACATAAGTCCTGATATTACATCAAGTGAATGCTCTTCATCCACACTGTCACCTACAGCAGCACTCAGCTGGTCACAAACAGAACATTGCTTCTCGTTTAATAAAAGGATTACCTGTGAGATTTGTATAGTGGGCCTCAATCTTCATGTCGGTAATGTAAGAGATTTTAAAGATAAGGCACGCTGGACATCTCTGTGTTCTAAAAATCCTCTTTGACATTCACCTCCGTAGTTCAAAGTTAAAGCCATGCAGGGATACTTCACTTACATTTGCAGACCCTTAAAACCTTTTCCCTACTTAGGCTAGAGCAGTGATCCTCACTATCTTTTTTCATGTGAGCCACATCGGTAGGACAGACACAACAGGAGAGCCACTTTAAACCGAAAGCCACCAAAAGTGAAAAACATTACTGAATACTAAGGTGTCAACCTACAGCACAGTGATAACACAGCCAATACAGATTTTATTCAAACCAGTATTACCTTAATACTTTGGTGAGCAGAAGGTGGCATGTCTCTCCTTTACTTTCTTCATGTTGTATTTGTAGTTTGTTGTTGCAATCACTGTGAGGCATCCAAGATGTGCATGGGTCAGCTGGTTTCTCTGTTTTCTCTTGATAATGTTCATGGTTGAAATTGTTGCCTCACATGTGTATGTGCTCATTAAAAAAGGCATTACTTTCTGTACAAGTGGTTTCAAAGTGGGAAAGTCTGCTTTTCCTGAAATTTTCTGTGCTCATCTTCTATGCCTCGTACCTTTCGTTTTTTACTTGGAATACATTGCGTTCTTGTTTTTCGGTTGTTGCATTCTTGGCATTTTCATCCTCCTCGTCTCTCACCTTACTTGGGCCTGTTCATCTGGTTTTTGCCTTGGTTTGATAAGAAATCGATCCATTTTTTCCTCTGTGCGTTTTACACTGGTTAGCGTGAGAAGCTGTGAAAAGCTAACACGTGCAACACATGTGCACCCACCGCGAGTGTGCTGTTGCCAGGTTTGACGATTGACCACCCTTTTAGAGACTACAATTATTAGGTCAAAGTACAAATATAATGCAATCAATTTTAAGTTTGTAGCACTGTATACAGTGTATATTTATCAGATCCACCTTACCAAATATATTGGTTGTGTTATCGTGTTATTTTATGCTTCCATGCAAGCCGTCAATTAAAGCCCGATGAGCTGCATATGACTCATGAGCCGTGCAATGAGTAACCGTGGGCTAGAGATAAAGTGCATTCAAAAAGTTTTCAGACCCCCTTCACTTTATTTCAACTTTATTGTGTTGAGGCTACAAAAAGTAGGACCCAATAGGAAAAAGTACACATCAATTTGAATTATTTTCATTAAAAAAACTCTAACCTAATAGGTCTACAGGACATACACGTGTTCTTCACGAAAAATGTTTAAATTCTCAAGTTTAAGAAGTCATTAATTTACAAGACAGAGCTATACATTTTTATTTTAAGAGTCATAAATGTACATTTACCAATTTATCATAATTAGAATTTTTTAGAAGTGGAAAAGTCAAAAATCCAACCATTGTTTCCAGTTTGGTTTATTTATTTCTTTGCATTGCTGTAAAATTACAGTTTAAAAATGTGAAATTTTTGGGTTTCTAATGTCAAAATTTGTGTTTATTTTTTAAAACAGAAATGTTCCTGCTGCTTTTTGGATAGAAATTTTATGTTTTATTCTGGTAAATTTTACACTTTGTAAACTCTGACATTCTGAGTCATTTTTTTCTTGTAAATATACAACTTTTTATCTAAAAAAAATCCCCCAAATTTGGGCTTAATTGCTAAAATTAATGGATTCTTTTCATTTTTTAAAAATCTTTTATACTTACCATAATAAGCTATCTTACTTGATTTTTTTTTCTAATTGTTTATATATTTTTTAAATGCACATATAACTTTGACAATGTCAGAGCAGACGGTGTCTCGTGTCCCCTTTTGAGAGGCACCTCTCCCAGGGTTGCCCAGACCACAGGCTGGGAACCACTGAGTAATGGGTAAAAACTGCCATACGTGATTGCCTTTTTTTTCCATTCAGATGTATGCTTTGTATGATTGTATGCATCATACTGTGACCCTCTCATGAGCTGTCCTGGTTCAGGATGAATATATAGGCTGTTAGACCAACAAATTTGAAGAAACCCTCTCCATTTCAGTCAGCTACCAGCTGGTAGCATGTGTCCAAACAAGCTTGAACAACGATGCCATCAAAGCCAATTTTGGCTTCGTCCAGATTCCTCCATCACTCAAAATACTTGTCAAAACGTCAAACATCTCATATGAGGTTTGCGCAGGATTCAGGTGAGGCTATGAATGCCCTGGTGACAAGCGCCCTGACAGCAGACTGATTATTCCTATCACGCCCTGCCTGTAATCAATGACAGAAGGTCACACACACGCCTCAGACACGCACGTTCAGGACATGTCTACACACAACACATCCACATGGATGCTCGCCTAGAGGCAGACTGGTGTATACTGTGGCGCACATTCTGTTAAAGGTGCATTAGAATACAAAATAGATCAAAAATACACACACACATAGACGCAGACTAACACATATTCTTGGATCAATAGATGAGGTCATAACCCCAGAGATGAACCATATGGAACATCAATAGGCTCATCAATCACCCCATCACACAAAGTGGCAGGGTCACTCAGCGCATGTGTGTGTGTCAGAGTGCATCTCTTGTGTGTATATCATGTCAGCTCATATTTAAAGGTTATGCATACATTTCCTGGTTCATCCATGTACGGCTCGGTCCAACTGAAACTATGTGTCATTTTGCTGTCTGTATGTGTGATTACATGTCTGTGTGCTTTGGCATGGATCTATAGCCATCGATTAGAAGAGGCAGCTGTGTGAGCGCATTTCTCCCTGTGTGAGCGTCTTATTTGCTCATATTTAAAGGTTACGAATAGATGTTAGATATTGACTGTGTGTTTGGCTGGTGTGTGTGCTTGAGTCAGATATAGACAACCTGTCCACTTAGCATCTGAGAGCTGAAACTTTTTTCACATGTTAAGGTAATAATTCACACTTTGTTGCCTCATTATCATTCTGACCCCTGAAGCCAGCAGTGAATGACCTTTCTATTAGAGGCACATTGGCCCTGATCAAAGTAACATCACTCTGAAATGACAAATGAAGATGACTTAGAGTATTTCATCCTGAAAAGGTCATTTGCATGTCATCTAAGAGGCCATGGGTGTGGAGGATAAAATATCCTCTAATGAATAAGAAATGATGAAGAAAAATAAGATGCCTCATCAGACACTGCTTAACAAATTTATTAGACCACCACCCAAAGTAAGGTTTATGCCACAGCTGCCCTAAATTAACAGCATTGGTAATTACCAAAATCATTTTTTATGTTCCTGCAATGATTAATAAACCAATATGTAGAAGCTCTTTAACCCAAATGATATTTTTAATGCTAAAATATAATTATTATTGTTATCCATGAATTTTCAAATTTACTGATTTACAAAAAAACTGAAAAAATAGTAAAGCACATTAATATTTCTTGATTAATATGTCAAATGATAGTTATTTACTTGCATTCCTGAACAGAAAAAAATAGTTTTAGTGCTTAAATGTTATGCTTGACTAATTTCTGACTTCTCAGAGAAGCCCAGTGAGCCGGCTCAAATTTGGGTATAAAAAGATGAATTCAGTTTGAAACTCCTCATTCCTGTTCAAAATGGTAAAACGTGGAGAGCTCACTGAAAATGAAAGAGTCCGCATTAAAGCACCTGTATAAATTTATTAGACCACCACCCAAACCTTACTTTGGTTGGTGGTCTAATAAATTTGTTAAGCACTGTATATCGTAAAATCTAAGATGCAGTTTTACTTCTTGTTTTTTCATGTAAAGAGCTGCGTCCCATATTGTGGTATAAAGACACCTGTGTCTGGAAGGTCCAGCCACTGGTTACTCAGTATTCCTGACTACCATTACACCATCGAAACAAAAGAACACTCCAAGCAACTTAGAGAAAAGGTTATTAAAAAGTATAAGTAAGGGGATGGATACAACAAAACCTCAAATACAGACAAGTAGTGTAAATCTGCCTAGATCAGGCCATCCTCAAAAACTGAGTGACCGTGCAACAAGGAGACTAGTGAGAGAGGCCACCAAGACGCCTATGACTACATACAACACTGTTTCACAGGTTTTTCACCAGTCAAAGCTTTATGGAAGAGTAGAAAAGAAAAAGCCACTGTTGAAGAAAACTTAAATTACATTAGAGTTTGCCTAAAGCATTTGGAAGACTCCATGGTCAAGTGTAAAGAAGTTATTGGTCTGATGAGACCAGGGGCATAGCTAGGGATTTTGGGCCCCCAGGAAGAATATTATACAGGCCCCCCTTATCCTGCAAGCCAAACAACAAATGTTGTGTAAGTTTTAAAAATATCTATAAATTTAAATATATTTTTGAACCATTATTTCCCAATTAATGAGCAGTATTTTTACTATGGTTAAACTGAATTTATTCCCATTATTTCAAAGTGCTGGACTACACCATTTGGACATTATTAAGGGAGGAGCAGAGGCCCCTGGTATTCTTTTTTACTCCATTTCATACAAATTTCAGTTTGATTCAATATTGACACTAGTTACTGAGAAAAAATAAATAAAAACTCTCTTCTCATTGCTGGCTTCTCAAGGGCCCCTCCCTACTGTGGGCCCAGGTAATCAGTACCCCTTTTCTCCCCCTGTTCTACGCCCATGGATGAGAACAACATGGTGCTTTTGGGCCATCAGACAAGATGTTGTGTTTGGCAGACACCAAATACTGTACATCACCACAAACACACCATCTGCACTGTGTACGATGGTGGTGGCAGCATCATGCTGTGGGGATGCTTCATAGCAGATGGCTCTGAAAGCTTATAAGGCAGAGGGAAAAATGAATGCAGCAAAATATAGGAAAAAACTGGAGGACTATCTTATTCGCCCTGCAAGAGAACAACTGCTTGGAAAAAGATTTATTTTCCAATAAAACGATGACCTGGAGCATACAGCGAAAGCTACAAAGAAATGGTTTAAAGACAAAAACGTGAAATTCTGGAGTGGCTAAGTTAGAGCCCAGTTAAAGAAGGGATGTTCATTGATATGTCAACCATAAATGCTCACAGATACAGGTCATACATTTAGTAAAATGCATTATGATTACAACAGTATATCAAGTGACAGCAGGACTTTGAGTGTGTAAAGCCATCATTTCTGGTTACTCAAAAGGGAATAGATAAGCTTATTGAGATACTTTAACTAAACTTTTTGTGATACCACATGTTGGAGCAGGCATGTCACACACAAGTCAATGATCAGACTGCTCTAAATTCACAATGGTATCCAAAACAATGAGAGAAGGACAAAAAGGTACTTTTTAAGGCATTTTTTATTCCAGCCTGTCTGTTCCTATTAAAACCTCAGCCTTTTTTATTTTTCCTCATTGTTAATACCATAAAAACAGGCTCAAACTCCACAATAGCAAACGCAGCTGGATGTAACATGTGTTCTTCATCAATATCTCCTCATAACCAACCACAAACACTTGCATGCCCTCAGTGATCATTCATTTCCCACTGATCCCCTCAGCCAAGCAACTGAACATGTTGCCATGGTAACTAAGTACTCTTCAAATGATGTGTTCACTTCTAATAACATATCCTGAGGAAAAAAAAACCTCATAGCATGTTTGAGTACGTGTCTGTTTCGGTGTCCTGATTATGAGCACAGGTGAGTCCTGAGGTTACATGCACACACACACACACACCCCTCCTCTGTGCTCTTCAAACAAATGACGGTCCCTCCAGTGCCCCCTCTGTCAAAGCAGCTCAAAGTGGCTGATGACAACACACCGGGCGTCAATGCGAAATGGCTCGGCCGGCTGTCATCGTCGAGTGCAGACAAACAAATTGGAGCTTAATGTGCAGAAAACAATAGATTCAGGTCTCACACACGCTCGCCCACTCATCCCCCCCTGGATATTACAGACAGCAGGGTGGCTTGGTTATTAGAGAGACATCACTCAAACAGGGAGAGCTGTTTTTCAGCCTGATTCTCTGACCTTAGAGGAGGTGAGAGGCAATGGGACCATATGCTGATCGATAACGCATCACATTATTAGGAAATAATAGGCACAGCAGTGGGAGTGGGAGAGTTATTAAGTTAAAAGGGCTAGGGGATCATTATCTCCAAAACTCCCAAAATTTTGCCTACTGTCATCCAAAAAAAAAGCCCAATTGAGTGCCCCTCTGCCACAGCTGGGAACACAATGTGTTATAACCACTTATGCAATGTCTGAGCATCTGTTTTTACAACCATCACCTCATCATCCATCACTGTCTGCTTTCTAACCCTTACAAATACCTGCAGTGTCATCTGTCCTGCTGGAGAGCTCAGCAGAGGTTTTCTTCTTTCTGCCAAAGACCTGCAAAGTGTAAGAAAAGTGCAGCAAAGATTCCAATGACCCCTCTCACCCAGCAAGAGGCATTCTTGGAGAAAGCACTCCTTGTTTTCCACTGCTACTAGAAAAGCCTTATTTTTCTCTATAAGAGCCGAGTATCTTTGTAATAGCTTCTTTAGACTGCTTCCCATTGCAGCCTCTTCTCATATACCACCATGTGTCTGAAATCCCTCCATTTGCTGATTCTTCCAGGAGTACAACTTAATTGACAAAACAAGCTGTATGGTTCTCAGGGCACAACTTCTTCCTTTTTGGAGTCCTGGATAAAAAAAAAAAAAGCATTCTTTCTGGTTCAACTCCCACTGTAAATCGTCGCAGGGTTGGTTCGCTGATTATTGATTCTCTGTCTGCCATTTCTACACAACACAGATAATTTTAAGCCATTGTGGGACGAAGGATTTTTGTTTTCTGTGTGGGTAGACAGCTTTTCTGAGAACTCTGGGCTGGAGAGAAAACACCTTTGTGCAGCACTAACAGTCCAGACTCTATCCTGTTGGCTGCTCACTCACTTAGACTAAAGAAGCACTGATCCACATCTAGACTTACAGGCTAGCCCAGCAGTCAGCTTTTCAATCGGAAAAGGAAAAATAAACTATTGAGATATAAGAATCCATGAAATAGAGGTGGGTATTTCCCATGGCCTCAGGATATGATGCACTGCCTTTAAAAGTATTCATCTCATTTAATGTTTTACCATTGTATTGATTTTATTAATCAATCATTGTTGATATAATATGGCTTTTTGACAAAAAAACTTCTTTGATGTCAAAGTGAAAACAGATTTCTACAAAGTAATGTCAATTGAAAAAAATATGTAATATAAAACAAGTGACTGCGTGCATATTCATCCCCTCCAAGTCAGTGTTTAGTCAATGCACTTCTGGCTGCAATCACACCATTGAGTCTGTGTGGATAGGTCTCAATCAGGCTTGCACATCTGGACACAATGATTTGACTCCATTCTTCTTTGTGAAACTGCTCGAGCTCTGTCAAGTTGCGCGGGGGTCTGGCATGAACAGCCCTTTTCGAGTCCGGCCACTGGACTGTTGGATTAAGGTCTGGGCTTTGACTCGGCCGCTCCAAAACATTCACTTTGTTGTCTTTTCAGCTTTCGCTGTGTGCTTCAGGTCATTGTCTTGCTGGAAAATAAATCTTTTCCAAAGCCCTTCCTTAATTTTGCCACATTCATTTTACCCTCTGCCTTTATAAGCTTTTAGGGCTGGCTGCTGAGAAGAATCCCTACAGCATGATGCTGCCACCACTGTGCTTCACAGTGGGAATGGTGTGTTAGTGGTGATGTGCAGTGTTTGATGTTTGTCAAACATAAAGTCAAAAAGCCAAAAAGCTTGTAACTCTTTCACAGTAGTCATGGGTGTCTTGGTGGCTTCTCTTACTAGTCTCCTTCTTGCACTGTCACTCAATGCAGAGATCACAATACAATATGCAACGCGAAATGTACTGACTTGGGATAATACACATGTCCTACAAAGAATTTACCATAACAGCTGTTTTTTTATTGTAGAGAATAACAGCAACAGGGACAGTTTCATAGTTTAAGGATCCTACATTTTACAACACTTTATTCACATCCTCTGAGACCTTAACCTTGCAAATCAGATGGATATGCCCATTTCCTTGTTTTTCACTAGCAATTCCATCTTGCAAAGCTCCCATCTGAACCATTTGGGTCCAGTAAGAAAGTGACAGGACCAATCAGCGACGAGGGGCAGTACTGTCAGGTGCAGCACATTCGTGACGTAAACAGGCAGGAGCAAGAGCTGGTGCAGTTATGGAGGAAGAGATTAGCGTGGATGCTGCTAAAGCACCAGTTTTATCAGAACTTGACAACATTTCTTCGTTAAAAGAAGAACAAAAAACAGCAGTGAGTTGTTTTCTTTTCAAAAACAACAAAAGTCGAGTACTTACATGTCTATAATCGCCATGTTTCACGTTATTCCTCAGTAGCTGTGCGTGCTCAGCTTGATAGCGGCTACGTCACGTGTTTTCTTGCTCTGACTGGCCCGTAGAGATGTGACAGACAGAACGTTCACCCAACCATACTCTGAGTTTTTTTCGACGCCTCTGCCTTTTCTCAAACATTTCCTATTAAAGCTTTCCCAGATTGATGTGTGAAACACATCCATCTGACATGTCAGGTTACTGAGACCTGAAAAGTAATTTAAATAATCCATTGTAAAACCACTGAGCTATTAATAAACACAAATACAACAATACTTAACCTGAAATAGCCCCCTCTGTTTTCTTTCTTGCTGGGTTTTTTTCATTCGTTTCATTTAATGATATTCTAGTGTTACTTTACTAGAAGTCATCTGCACAGAGTTCTGCTTCTAATCTTCTGAGCCCGTTTGGAAGTTGAGGAAAATTTTGGCTCTACAGCATATTTCAGTGCAAGATGTGACTGCGTAAACCTGCTCTGTGTAGTAAGCCTAGCACCTGTTGGTAACGCTAATTGGCCTGGTGTCTTGACATGTGTGAAAGGAGACTAGTGTTGCTGCAGGGTTTTACCTTGTTTCTTCCATAGCATGCACAATGCATGACTCATGTCCAACTCCAAGTCCCATCTCCTTTGGTATTTGAAGAAACCCAGTAAAAAAAACAGGAAATAATCCAGATCAAGTTACTTGTAACTTTTAGCTTTTGAACAGTGCACTGCATCGTGCACTTTAGTGTCTGCTGTTGGCTTTTTTGACTGCACCCTAGGGGCTAGGGGGTTTGTATTCTAAAGCTGCTGTCACTGCATTTATGGCTGTATTGATTCTGTAACATTTGTATGGATACAAGTATTGGCAAGGAGCACATGATGATGAAGTGCTATATTGATTTTCTGAGCACAGGCCTACCATGGCCACAGGCCACCACCTTAAAGCTCCCGTGAGACACCTCTAGGTTGAGTTGATATGGTGCCTCCTGTTGGCAAAGCAGAAAGATTCAGATATTTCCTGATCACAGTCTGTCAAAGTTCTGTCTGACAAGAAAACTTACTCCTCTTTACTTAAATGTTCTATGACAACTTACACTGAATCTTTGGATTGATTTTTTTAATGCTGACTCCACAGTGTGCTGTTCCTCCTTGTCTGACAACTACCCTGAAAAGACCAAACAAATAACTTTAGAGAAATATTTAATCTTATGGTTGATTGCCTTGTTTGCTTTGGTAGCACATATACAGACATCAATATTTGTGTCAGTTTGTGTGGAAAAAAGAGAGATTTATTGCATAACTTTTATACTCCTCAGCTAGCCTTGACTCAAACTGTGCCAGTGTTTCTCCTACCATTCATTTGGTGTGGCAGCTGCCAACCTGACTCCCACCACTCCAAATGAAAGGCACAAAACTTTATAAAGTTAACATAAATGATGTGCATTCACTTTTGTTTAGCAGAACAGAGCTTCTGTGCATTTCACTGTCCTGAGTAAAGCTTTTGCTCTGTTTTTACTGAGGCAAGTTTTCCTTTTTCATACAGTTATACTGACGTAATATATCCTTTATGGTTCGTCTCTGACAGCAAGGATATGAATTTTGACTGAGCCTCTTACCTGAAAAAGCTTTCACTGCTTCCTTTTCTAATTTCATATTCTTTTGGCTTCTTTAAAATATATTTCTTTGAAACTGTCATTTTTATACAGAAACAGCTGTTGTTCACCTAGTTACTTTAATATTATATGACACACATAAGTAAAGCATGCTCCTCTCATAAGGCAAAAATATTCAGGATAATGTAGACCAACTATGAAGTCAAGGAAATCTCTTTTTGATCAACTCTTCAGATTATTATTGGTTTAAATTTAGCTTATGGTGAAGGGAAATAGACTATTTGTGCTTTTAAGACAATTTAGAGGCAATCAAACCAGGCAGAAACTTTCAGCACTACCCTGTCTTTTCTATGCTTGCTTACAGGATTCTCAGTCTCAACAGAAAATGCATTTACAGCTTTGAAACTAGACAGTCACTCTCTCAGCAGACGCAGTGTCAGTCACTGTGGATCAGATCAATGACAGAAAGGGAAAAAAGTGGTCAGACTTTTATCTGGATCAAAGCTGAGTCCCTGTCCTTCCCTTGCTGCCCCTTCAGCCCCTTCTACAGAACTCTTTTTCCTGCTGCTGGCAGAAGTACATGATGCGCTTCCTAGCACATTAGTTATCAAGCAAGGGGAAATTCAGATTTCTTTGACTGGTGTGACCCAAGTCAAGCCTTGACTATTGCATGGGTTGCAAGAAGTTTTTGTGCATGTACAGAGAGCAATTATTAACACTACAAAATATGCAGCATCTCAGTGTGTCTTAATAATGTGTGATATCCTCGATTTAATTTGTTCAATAATGTTTATTATTTTGGTCTAAGGACTGCCTAAACTGCACAGTGAGAGCAGAACCATGAGCAGTATTCCCAACTGTGGGGCATTTTTTGTTTGTGGACTGCCAGACAGCATTATGAAAACAGTCTTTTTGATGTGCCTTCCTTGACTCTTAATAAAGAAATACATGAGCAGGACACATGGAATATTTGTTATTATTTTGCTGCTAGTTGTGTTTGCTGGCAAGGCTGTTTTTGTGTGACAGACATGGCAAGGATGATCACTGTTTGTAACTATTTGAAGCATGAAATTAGACAACAGGTATGACTTTAACCTCTGTGCATGACATTTAAAAGGAAACTCAATTTACATTTGGTACACTCCAACTGGACTTGAGTCATATGGTGAACACTGGACAGTCTAAAGGTCTTGTAATACTTGAGTGCTGGTCTTGCACTATGATCATGTATTGCAACCAAATCACAGTGTAAACTGATAATCCACCGCAACTGTTACAGAGTCAGCTAGAAATCCCACAGTGTACACCCAGCTTAAGTAAAATGAGACTCTGTAAAGAGAGATTATGTTGATTCTTTTCGATATTAGAAAAAACACATTGCTCTGTGTTTAAAGTTTATGCCTCCAGGCTGTAATTTTGTCAATGTTAAATTTGACACAAAGTTACCATGATGAAATATTAATTCTTTATGAGACCATTCTGCGTGAGAGTATGTGAGAAACTCATGTAAATATATACTTTAAAGACTGACTTTATACCCTATTTGTACAGTAGATTACCTGATACATGCAGCCCAAACTGTGAGGGTGGATCAGGAAATATTTTGTTGTTGAAAGCACTCTGGCTTCCTGTTGGACCCAGAACAGCATTGACTAATGTTATTTCATTGAATGTATGCAAAAACACTGTCAGCTTTAAGAAGGAATATACCACAAAGCACTGACCAGTTTTACCCTTTTTAGATTTTATAAATCAGTCATAGTCAATGTAATTTGGCTTTTTGTCAAAAAAAAAAAAAAAGCTTTTCAATGTCAAAGTGAAAATAGATTTTTAAAAAGTAATGTCAATCCAAAAAATAAATAAATAAAAGATGAAAAATATGTGACGCTAAATAAATGACTGCATAGATATCCACCCCCTTTAAAGATACTGACCTCATACAGTAGAGGTCCAATTGATGGTGCTGGTAGTCTCACAATTAGTGAAATTGAGTGCAGTGAATATGTTTCAATTGATTGTGGTATAAAGACACCTGTGTCTGGAAGGTTAAGTTCAGTATTCATGGCAACCATTACATCATGAAAACAAAAGAACACTCCAAGCAACTCAAAGAAAAGGTTATTGAAAAGTACAAGTCTGGGGATGGAGACAGAAAAAATTTCAAGGAACTGAACATTCCTCAGAGTTCAGTTAAATCCATCTTTAACTCATTGAGTGCCAGCCCTTCAATAAAATGGAAAGTGGCTTGTGCCAGCGTTTTTGGGCATTTAAAGTAATCTTTCAAGACCCACAAAATATTTTGTTCTGTGACTCTGAAAACACCAAACAGCTCAAATGAAAGAAGAAACTATTTTATCAGGCAAAGAAACGTTTGTTTGCAGCTTGTTCAATTCTTGATTTATTTGAAGTTGATTAGAGGTTAGTTTCACCAAAAAGACCACTTTTTTTCTAGAAAGCTGAGAAAAAGGCATTTTTGTGAAAGAGAGTCTGTCAAGCAAAACAGTGATTTGAATGTTATAATTTTGCTTTCAATGGCATAAAAGACATCTGAAAATTGTTTTACAAATGTTATTTTAATTGTAAAATAAATGAAATAAATAAAAATAAATACAAAATACAGCACAATACAACTGGACGACTGCCACAGGACCCCAGATACACCTACATCCTCTCCTGTTTGCGTGTTCCCTGGCACTGCCTGTAAATTATAGAAGTAATATAATATACTATATGTTATATAGATTATATATAATCTATAATATAGAAATCTTTTTGCTCTTACCTCTTTTTCTGCCAACAGACGGTGTTGCAGAACTGCATAGGGCTTGCTCTTCTCTCAAGTCTGCTTCTGAAATCACAGGAACGCATGAGTGTTGGTTTAATTTGATAAATTTGGCTGAATAATCAGTGGGTTCCTGACATTAACTTATCTCCATCGCTCTGGGACGAAGAACAAGATCCACTCCGCTCACACGGCAGTCATTCCACAGAGTCTGGGTCAGAAAAGTCCCTCTCTGAAGTGTCGTCGCTGTATGCATCCAGCTGGATAGCGGGTGCCTTTCCTCTCCGACGCACGGGGGGAGACCTCGCGGCATTCTTTAGCCTCTTGGCTGGCTGAGGCAGATGAATGAACGCGCTGATTCCTGGATTTGCTGTCGGTTTCAGTGAGTAATCAATTTCTCACGCAAAAGTTTAGAGCTTCTGCCAGCGTCCGCTGGCGAAACTGGCCACTTGACTCCCTCAGTTTTTTTGGAGAGCATTTTGTGCCGATACTGAATATTTTAGAACTTTTAGCTTAGATTACCTCCATCCCAGCTTCTCCACTTCGTGTTCTGATCTCATTGGCTTTGATCTACTGTCTCTTCCGTGTTCCGACTACTTATCCCAGAAGCCCCAAAATTACTCACAGGCAGCGTGAGAGCACCCCCTTGTTCCAGCCACCAAAAAAACACTTTGACGTCAATAGCGCTCAAGCTTTGGCTTTTAAGTGACGTATATATACGTCAATGGCACTCAATGAGTTAAGAAATGGAAGGAAAATTGTGCTTTTCGGCCAGACAAAGGGCTGGATTTTGTGGACAACAAACACTGCATATCACCACAAACACACCATCCCCACCGAGGGTAAACTGAGAGGGAAAGTGAGGGAAAGAGGCAGAGTAAAGGGTAATTCTGGAGGCTTGGCTTGGGAGGACATTTTTTTTCCAGCAAGACATTGAGCTGAAGCTTACAGTGAACACTACAAGAATTGGTTTAAAGACAACAAGGTAAACGCTGAGTCAAAGCCTAGACCTCAGTCAAATAGTTAATTTGTGACTGGACTTGAAAAAGGTTATTCAGGCTCGATCCCCATGTGACCTGACAGAGCTTGAGCATTTTTGCAAAGAAGAATGGAGTAAATTGCAGTGTCCAGATGTGAAAGCCCGACTGACCTATCAACACAGACTCAGTGCTGAGATTGTAGCTAAAGCTGCCCTGACTAAATACTGACTTGAAGGGGATGAATATTTATATTATCATTCATTTATTTTACATAATTTTTATTCAGTTGACATTACTTTGTAGAAATCTGCTTTTGCCTTGACATCTAAAGCTTTTTCTGTTTTGTCAAAAAAAAAACTTTTTATATTGACCATGATTGATTTATAAAATCAATTAAAGTGTAAAACATCCAAATGGATGAATACTTTTTGAGACATTGCACTGTATGTGCAATTCAGAACTCATCAGCTTTTATTAGAGTACCATTTCTCTAAATGCTTCTCATATTCATTCCTATTTTTTTCACCTGAAGTAGTAATTATACAGTAGAGGATAAATGGTGTCAGAAGGAGGAGTATCCTATCTGACTGCAAAACAGAAAAGCTACAGAAATGCAGACCATACACCCAAAGACTTAAATTGTTATCAGTTTGTAGTGCAGAGTTTCTGGGACTGTTTGGGAAGAATTTCTGAATGCAGCACAATGGAGCATTTAAAATTGTGGTTCTTTCCATCCCTGTAAACTTGTTGGTTCAGCTCGAAACTTCCTAAATGCAAATGTATTCATGGATTGGCTGTAGATTTAAATCAGACTTAAACTCTGAGAAAGCTCTCCAAGCAAAACTCCAGCATAGTGTGACTGTACTCCAGGGGGTTTACAGTAAGTGCTTCATCACCCTTTTATCATGATACAAGATTGTAACACATCATAAAGACTGTGATAACACAGGCATAAAGCCTCCAGGCCCTTCACAGTGAATAAGGAAGTATTGTCTTCTCAAGTTTTGTTGTTTTATGACTCAACACAAAGTCAACACAATAAAGATTCACTGGTGCAGTATATGCTGCAGAAACTTGGTTGTCATTTCTGGGTATTCAGTATGGGAGCCTGTACGTGTTTAGCATCTTGGTGCTGCTGTGTTAGCAATAAATTAAACAGCTAGATTTTACACCTGGACTAAATAGTCCCTCTGAGACACACACTAGCACACACTAGCACACACTGGAGGTAAAATATTGAGTAATCATATTTTTAAAGGCTATTTGTGTGGGAAGTGTCATGATTCACTTTACACTTAGGATAACAAAGAAAACAAGCAGTGAGGCTTTGGGAGAGCTCACAGTCATTAAGAGGTTGTAAACAACACCTGATACAATCCTGCTGCAGACAGGTGATGGGACGTACAGTGACACCGCAGCATACAGTAGAGACTCGGTGAATTACAGCAGAGAATAAGTATGATAAGTGCACTGTTCCAGGAAAGCAGCCCACACAGCATCCTGAGCTTTGTTGTGGTTACAGGAACAAAATTGCAGTGCATTCTGCAGCTAATAATGACAATCAAAAGTTATTCAGTGGAGAAGACCAGCAGGGACTGACTCAGTGTGTAGAGATGAGGTAGGAAATGAGGATCATTTTAGAGGCATAAAAGCACTGTAGAGAAAAGGGTGGGTCCCTAAAGAGGAGGGCAGAGGCTGATTACATAACCAGCTGGGGGAAAACAACATATTTACTAGAGTTGTTTTCATACTGATAATAATATCTAAAATGTCTACATTTGTGGTCTCAGGTTTCAGTCAATGAACAGTCCTGATACAGTATCTTTTATGACCAGCATATACTCTGCCTGTTTCACTAGAAACCACTTTGTAGGATCAACATGAAGATGATATCATAGATGATACCAACAAAAATTATTTTTGAGCAGCAAAGAAAACCTTAAATTTCAGTCATTTATCATGATAGAATAGCTAAACACCAGTGTATCCATGGCAAAGAATGTACTACAAATTAAAGCAGTGTCAAGTCTAAAATGAGGTTGATCTGATGCTTAGGCAGAAACAGCAGCTCCAAAGGGGCCTCTAGCTGAGCCCTGAACATTTTGAAAGAAACCCCAAATGTAAAACAACTACAGAATGGCTACTTCTCTACCTCTCTCTTTGCTTAGCTTTTCTCAGCCTCTCTTAGACCAGGAGACATCTGCTGTTCTTTACAATAAAAAAGGTTACACTTGAGATCATCAGTTTATGAAGCATCCCCACAGCATAATACTCCGACCGTCATGTTTCACTGTGGGGACAGTCTTCTTCGGGTTATACAGCTCTCTCTTCTTTCTCTAAACATAAGCAACATTTCTAAGGCCATAAATCTCTAGTTTGGTCTCACCTGACCAAAGGACATGCAGATCCATGTGTTAAGTGTAGTTAAGCTTGAACACAAAGTGCACACATCCAGTATTCGGAATCTTTTTCCAGGTTGTCCTTAGCATACTTCAGTCTGATTTGAAGGAATCTCTTCTGCAGAATTGGAGCTTTTCTTGGGCTGTTACATTCTACTTGGCTAAGTCCTAAGTTCTTGGGTCTTTAGACACATCTCTCATTAGTTTTCTTTCTGGAGTCTTGAAAACCTTTCCCTTCCTACCTCTGCCAGGGTTGTTCTGTACTGTGTGGTTCTCTTCGAATTTCTTGACGATTCTTTTCATAGTGTTGTACTCTAGACCACACTATCCGAGACCAAGAGTTGCCTGAGACCAGAGTGCACCGAGACCAAGACAAGACCATGACCCAGACAAGCAGAGACAGAGAACACACCAAGACCATAAGAATCAATTTAAAAAAAAAACTATGACACGGTTAAACAGTTTAAGAACATTCTCTCTTTAATTTTAGTTTTCTTTTTAATTAATTTGACAGATAAAAACAAGGTGTCTGCAACTCTTTCAAAGCACGACATCCAAAAATCTCAAATCTTAACAAATTTTTTCAACTAACTTCTTGTAAAGAATAAATTCTCGTATGTATTTACTTACTTGTCATTTAGCCAATGGCAGGTCCGGAATTATTTTAATGCTCTGGAGTCCGAGACAAGACCAGGACATTCAAAATGTGTTCTTGAGACCAGTCTCAAGACCATGACCATTCTCAAGTACTACAACACTATCTTCTCACTCCAGTTCTTGACACTTGATAACGCTGTGATAACTTTGTATTTCCTCCTGATTTGCAAGCACCACAAATTATTTTGTCAAGTCTAAACTGATTTCTTTTGTTTCTGCCATGATGCTTTCTCTAGTTACAGCTTACACCCTTACCGAAGTTTTTATACTGTGTGTAAATTGAAAGATAACCCCTAGTTTAATTTGGTTTGACAAGGGTTGAACATTACAAAGTTTAAGCACATCATCATTCTGTTCTCAGAGGCATATATCATCCATCAAACAGTGAAAGACTGCAACAATATGGTTTCTGAGCTTTTTAATGAGAGCCATATGAAACAAAGATCTCTTCTCCAAAATTAGTCAATGCTATTAAGTTACGGCATGTAGTAACAGAGGTTGTATGTTTAAATAGCTGTAGAAGATTATAAAAGATTATAAATCTTCTACTGACATTGTGTCAGTACTCAATATCAACACAAGTATCAAATTCTGGAGTTTTAATTGGTATCAGGAAGGAAAAAAATATGAAAACAACTCCAAAAATGGACCAATTCCTTCATTTACCTGTGTCTTCTCATCTCATCTTTTGGATCTGCTTCACTGATTTTCAAATATTGATGACAGCCAACCACCTCTACACACAGCCTAACTTCAACAGTTATTCCCAGTCTGAGTTAGCTTCAGGTGGGACTAATTGTCTCAGCATGGGTACACTTCCCTCCTTGTTCATCCTTTCTTCTCTTCACCTCCTGTCGGTTCCTCACCTCCTCTTCACGCCTCACCTGTCCTGAACTCGTCTCTTCTCCTGTCCTCTCTTACTCCACTCACCTCCCTCTGATCTGCTCTAGTCTCTAACTTCCCTTTCTCCTAATTTTAAACCCAACTGCCAGTCGTCTCAAGGCTAAGGACCCGCATGCACACCTGGTAAAGCATACAGTGGGGAGCAAACTTAGTGTTATTCATTTAAAAGTGAATTTCTGATTAAAATTGAAGACTGCTGAGCATGACTGCAGAGCAGAGGTGGTAAAGATAATAGGCAGTTCAAGCAGCTCAGAGTATTACAGCTGCCAAGCAACAGGTTGCCAGACCAAGCAGAAAAAAAAAGAAAAAAAAGTTATTTTAAGTGTCTGGGACTTTTAGCTTCTATAAGGTTGAGTAAATTATAAACGAACTAAAGCTTGTAGCGTTGTAGCACTTTTTTACACTGTGTTGTTGTTGGTGTTGTCAGTGGAGTATGGTATATTTTCTAAGTTATGGTAGTAGCTAATGTGCTAACGTGCGAACTTTGAGCTAACAGTGCTAATGTGAAGCTAAGTGCTGTTGTTCATGTGTTGCATGTAATGCAACTGCATCTGTGTAAGGAACAGCTCACAATTTTCATTGTCATTAATAAGACAACTTACGCAAAGACAAAAAAAAGAATGTCTTGACGCAGTCACTGCAAGATCCAGCCATGAGTAAAATGTGTCAAGCAGGCTATAATGACAGATAAACAGTAGCTGCATTTCCATTACAGTTTTTCGCAAAATAAAAGCGATATTTCTTAAATTTCGACTAATTGCTCTTTGAATGTGTTTTCATTGATTTAGATTTTGGATTTTGCGCATTTCTAAGGGTAATGGAAACCGCAAGGCTCTGTTCTACTGTCTCAATCTTGGGTCGGGTTAGAAAATAGAAATGTTTCCCCAGTCCTGTTTAAGTGCAGACATGAAGTCGTATCACAGTGTTTAGGTTTTATTGCTGTTTTATGCAGGTTATTGGTCACATAAGGCTGTCTGAAACAAATGTCCGGTAGTTGTTCTAAAGGGCCAGAATTCTTGAAGACTGACAGCCATTTTTACTGGAGACAAAAGAGTCTAACGGAAACTCTGGTTTATCCAACTCGTTATTCTGGTGAGGATGACAAAGAGATCCAACTTCCCTTGTTAAGCCATCTAATCATTCACATCTCTAATGTGAAGTGACTATCTGTATCTAATTCCTTTTATCTACAACATTACTGATGCTGCAGTGGGAGCAATTTGACATGTCGACATTTGGCAGCAGAAGCTGAGGACTGCACCCCTGACCTTCCAGTTTAGTGAAGATTGACTCTACAACTGAGCTACAGTTCTCTTTATTGGTATGAAATTGTTATGTTGTGCATTTGTTATGAAGATCTATTCTCATATTTTAAAATCAACAAGAAACTATCTTGTTTTGTGACATTTGATCTAAAAGAGACACCAGAAGTGACAGAAGTTCTACATAAATTTGTCTGAAAATGCGTTGTATATCCTTTCTGAATATCAAACTCCATTTAGTCCATTTATTTTATTCTATATATTTTGAGGATTTGAGGATTGGTTAATTATTATTCTACTACACTGTAGAGTACAAGATAAATTATGATAGATCCTAGTAGATTATGGCCTTGCAAAGACTGTTTTTCTTGCAAGTATCTCAAACTACTCTTGTCAATGAAATTTACAGTCTACTTTATTCTTCTCAGTTTGTTCTCGTCTAAAAGGTATCTGAGGTGACTGTGTGACGTAATGAATCAGTGGACTAGAGGGCAGCGGAGCCTCAGAGGGCATCAAAACAATAATCTGTTCTGTGATATGGTCCCTGTTGTGATTAAAGACCTCTGACTCCTCACACTAGGGCTTCAGCCAGGAGCACCAATCAGCTGGGTGCAACACTAACAGCTACTGATGGATGCTATGACTCTCCTTTGTAGTGTAGAAAAACAAAGCTGGTTTTGAACTCAACTTACACAGTTAAAAACTGCAATATAAACATAAAATTGTGTTTTTTAACCTTTATCTAAATTATATGCTCTAACAAGTTGGGAAAATTTATTTCCTGCCAACCAGAAGTTTAGAAATGCAAGTCAGACATAAAACATTTTGACATTTATGACAGACTTCAACTTGGCCTTGTGTAAGTATCAAAAAAAAAAAAAAAAAGATTTTAAGGCTCATTCTCCAGATACTTTGGCTAAACAACTTAATTATAATATAGATTGCTTAACATACACTGAAGTAGTTTATCACTGAGGTTGTATAAACTTTAAACATGCCTTTTGATATACAACTTGTTAAAAACACTTCAAATAACCATCTGCTTCATTGTTCTTTGAATGTCTTATGCCATCTTTCTCTACTTTCAACACTGCTGGAGAGGCTCTACAAACATAATTACACAAGTTAACGTCTTTTTTGAAAACAGAAGAGATAAATTAGACAAGAACATTAAAGAAAAGACTTTCTAAAATCCAGCTCTGCTCCCTCAGTGGTAGGAATTCTCCTCACCTGTCTCTGTTTAAGAATCAGAGCAGAGGCTGCGTGTGCTGCTGGCCCCTACAGTGATGGATGGTGGAGATGTCCAGTGGTCTGTTTTTGGTGTAAAGAGAGGAAATTAAGTATGACACACGTTAAAATGTGAGGAAACTGATGTGATTCAAGGTAAAGTTATTCATAGCTTTGCAAGTGGCTGACTGGAACAGGAGCCTTTCTACCGTACAATCCTGTGTACTTTTAAAGTTGCTTTTGGGAATGTTTCCAAGCAACTATTATGCACCAAATTTTAACTGTGTTTAGACAACTAATTTAAGGTCAAGTCTAGACATTCTGAAAACTAACTTCACACTGTAACGATGAAAAGTTGGTTTACAGAATGTGGCTAATGATAGCAGTGCTAGCACTGACGGTCTTCAATCCTCAGTAGGTTAACCTTCATACTCCTGTGCTAAGTAATACCTCTCAGTGCTTTGTGAGAATAACCTGACACAGTCTGTACCCCAATTTATCCCCATCTTCTAGATCAACATACTGCTAAATCACACTGTTCATACAAGATGCTATCAGTGCTGTCAGTTTAGCATTGTTTACCTTTGGTTATAGAGCATTGTGGCAGCAAGGCTGTAGTCATTTTTAAAAAAAACTGACTACTCAAGCACTTTTTTATACTGCAAAACTAATCTCATACTGTAGCCTACTGGAGACCAAACTTCAAGCCATAGCAGTGCAAAGTTGGTGTGTTGAATGTAGCTAACATAAACAGTGTTAACACTACTGGTCTACTGTTCATTTAGTGCTTCCTTCTTGACTTTATGTTGATAGAGATGGAATACAAGATTTGTACTTAGGGGTAGATCCACTAAGATTTTTTGCACTGCACTAATGACATCGATCAGCGTGGGATTTGTGCCCACAGACAACACCTCTTTTTCAACTAATCCAGTAAAGAATTTGCGATGATGACTTGCTGATGCTAAAATACCCAGAAATTTTGCCAGGCAGCACTTCCATGTTGTGTTTACAAGAGGCAAGAGTATAATCATTCAAATGAGATAATTACACAGTAAAGAGGTGAGGAGACGCGAATTCAGCTCGGCGGCGCAAATGCTGTGAGTAGTGTAAATCTAGCAAATGAGGCAACTTGCACCTTGTTTAAGGCACTGTTTGCTTATACATGACTGAATAACTGACTGCTATTCTTGTTGTGGGAGAAGGCAGCCCCTCCCGTCTTGCACCTTGTGGGCACTCATATACACTGGATTTGAAACGTGGTAAGCACATGACATTTCAGTTGTTTTGCCAAAGGCCAATTGGCACATCAGTGACTGTGCACTAAAATCACCAACACCACAGGAAAAAACGTGAAACACACATCTGTTGGCACATTAGATGATTATCAGATGATTTTGTGCAGTTCAGAGACTGGAAAAACACATCTGTACCTCTGCTGTTGTTACTAAATCACATAAAACACATTACTATAAGACAAAGTAACCAGTCATTTTTCAGCTAGAGCTGAGAGAAGACATTTTGTGTGGTGTTAAATTTCCTGCTGCGTTAATCAATATTTTATCTATTAATTAATTTGAACTTATCCTAACCATGTTTTTTATTTGCGTGGAGCAATTTTGCTCTGAATTTTGAATATTCCTCCTCCTACTCTACATTAACATACATCTAACAGGGTACTGTTTGCTTGGCTGAGCAGTTTTCATACATTCTGTAGGCATGTAGCATGAATTTTTTCTTTGTGTGTGCTTATTTTGCCATTTTCACAAATAAAAAGTATGCAACAAACCACTCTATTCTTTATTGGATCTGTCTCATAGTGGATGCTCTACATTTTCCTTAGTCTGACTTCCTATATGGGTCTATCTGATCTGCTGAGCTTGACACATGCCAGGAAACATCTCCAACCAAAATAGACCCGGTGCTTGTCTCCAGTATAGCAGAGTAGAGCTTCTGGCATGTGTAGGAGTCAGATTGCGGGACACAGACGATCACATGAACCCTTTGAAAATTACAGATGAGTTGTATCTTGTAGTTTGTGTTCAATGCAGATATGAAGGTGGGGAATGTGCCCCCAATCAAATATGCTTCCTGTCAAACAAAGCCAGTATATTCTCATACTATGGCTGTTTTCGAATTGGCCTACTGCATACTCCTGCCAAACACAGTATGCAGTATGTATTGCGCACTGCGTACTGCGTTTGACAGTAGTATGCAGTATGACTGCCAGTTGGACATTATCGTGTAGTATGCGTGGCCCGGTTTAGCTGGTTTCCGGTATACAGAAGTACGTCATACCCTGGTCAATATTAAACAACGCTATAGTGTTTTCCATCCATTTACATAGAGAAAAAAAATCTGGGAAGTGTTTTTATTTGATTTTTGGGGATTTTTATAGCCGTTGTTTTTAACTTAGCATGTATAGTGCAGTGAAAGGACACACTTGACAGAACTTTTCTGGCCGTTATGAGCCGTAATGGCAAAAACAACAGTGACCTTATTATTACAACTTATTTCGCTATAGTACATGTTAAAAAGGTAAAGATTAAAGGTAATGGCACTTTTTGTACCTGTCAGCTGCTCTGATGAAAGTACTGCCACTCTCTGCTATTACGAACTCTGACCCGGCGCTTTGCATTGTGGGTAACAGTAGGCGAAGCAGACTAGTCCGATGCATGCTGTGAAATTTTCCCCAATCAGTACATCATCCGGGTATTTTTGGCATACTTCAACTTTCGCATTTATTCACATACTGCATACTACATTTTGGGCAAATGAGTACACACTAGTGCTAGTATAATAGGTGAATTCGAAAACAGCCAAAGTTATCAGTGCACTTTGTGTTCAAGCTTAACTACACTTAACACATGATGGGATATCATTGGCCATGTCTAACCTTCAGCCAACAGAGAAAGTTTAAGAAGTGCCTGCTCTATAAAGTTTGCTGAAATGTGGCTCTCCTCCTGTTGTAGCTTCCTGATAAACTCATAGGGGTCTGCAGGGGTGTTTTACCTCCAAATTAACTAAATACACCTCATGTTCCTCTGTCTGTCTTCCTGTCCACACAGTTCAGAGCGTCTCTTTTAAAGTAGATCAGGGGCACATTTTCAGAGGCTGACAAGCCTTATTAAATTAAGGATCAACCATCAACAGTAAAAGCTCTGAACTTCACTATGTTGCTCATTATTAGTTAGTTGTCAGTGTCATTATCGCTGCTGTTTTGGGTCTGATCTTCAAAATGAGCACTAATGAGAGGGTCTGCTGAGACTACAACCCAATTTGGACTTTGTGCATAGCTATTGATGTGGCTCAGCAGGAAAAAGTGTTCTCAGCTAACAAAACAATCTGCACTTTAATCTCAGACTCCTCCATTCTGCATGGTGAAGCATCCTCAGACCAAACTGTTCAAAGGCAGTGCCATCAGTGTTTGAGTGTTAATAGTTTCTTCATGAGCTCCAAGCACTGGAGCCTCTGAATTTGTGTTTGAATGAGTTGAAGACTAGAATATTGCCATTTAAGTGCATATTATTAAATTTAATCCCTATACGTGGGCTCTAATGTATTTAAATTGTATATTATGACTCAGAGACAGGGCACATTTCTCAGCTAAACGGTGAAAAAGGGATTAAAACAAGGAAGAAAAGAAAGTAGTCAGGAAGGACACTACAACGAAAAAGAGGAAATCCCTTGAATGATGACATGACAGAGAGAGATAAAGCATTATAAACTGAGAGAAGAGGAGACATGGACTGAAAGACCTCCACCTTACTATCTCTGTTGTCATCTTGTCTTCACCATTCATTTCCCCACGTTCCCCTTTTTCCTCGGCTCTCCCATCATCCGTCACTCAGCCTATCTCCACCTTGCTCCTTCCTAATGCTCTCCCGCTTAACTCAACGAGGATCATTATCATTTCCTGCTTTCTCTTGCTGCTTCATTTATTCACTCTTTAACTCCCTGCGATGCATTTGTTCTCCATTTCTCTCTCCTCACCCCTCCCCTCATTGTTCACTTCAGTCATCGCCTCTCTGCTCTATCACCCGCACTAGTTTAAAATGTCTTCAGTGTTGGAGAGATTCAGTGGTCAATTCGTATCACTTGGCAGGCACTTTCATTTCTTTACAATCCATGTCTCTTTCTCTCAGTCATGCCAGCCTTTTCATTCGAATCATAATTCATGTTCCTCTTTTGTCTTTCTCTCTCCCTCTCATCCCACCTCTTCATTTTCTGGGCTTTCTATGCTTTATAGTTTTTTACTGACTTCTCTTTTCTACTTTTCTTAATTACTCAAGTACTTCATCTAACTGCTCATTCACATTGAGTCCTGCATCCCTCAAATTATACCTCACCTTACAGCACCCCTCCAACACAGTGTTCTAAATCCATCTAGCTTTTTTTATTAGCTAAAGAAATTAATTATTTCACTGTGCAAACTGCTCCTGATCACAATCCAATTACTCAACCCCCTTCAAGTCCTGTTGAAAAAATTATCTTTATTGTTACGTGGCTCTAAGACTCTTTTCTGTCTGTGTTTACAATATAGAGGTCTTTTCATATAATGAATCATCCAATTTCAGAGGCTTTGACTGCAGTTAAATACTGAAAACATCACTTATTTTTGCCTGGCCACATATGCAAAGATGTAGAGGATCTGTGTGAAATTCAAAAAATGTGATGCATTCTTTCTTTTTATGGAATTGGCTGGGCCCCTGAAAACCCTGAGAATTGGCCCTCCTCAGTTGTGATTTATTAATGATAAAAGTGCATGTGTGCTAGCATCCTGGCTAGCTCTCTGTGTCAAGCTATCATTGCATTTTAATGTTGAAATTATTCATTCATTCTATTTATTTGCACTTTTTCTAGCATTTCTTGCCACTTTAGCCCTTTTTTGCTTTTTTTTTTTTTGCCCATGCTTTCCACTTTTTTTGTTATAAGGTTTATTTTTGGGCTTGTTAGTGCCTTTATTTGACAGAGGAGGATAGTGGATAGAATTTAAAATTGGATGAGAGTGGGGAGAGACATGCGGCGAAGGGCCAGGGGGCGGATTCAAACCCGGGCCACCCTGGTACATAGATCACAGCTTGGACCACTAGGTGATCTGCGCACCCTGTTTTCAATTTTTTTTACTCTGTTTTGCTGCATTTGTAACATTTAACTCCTTATTGCCTATTTTTGCCCATTTTTTCCCTTTCTGCCATTTGTGGCCCATTTTTCTTTGCCACTTGTACGGCCTAGTGGGTTTGACTCAGAAAGGAGTCACAGATTTCACAAATGCAGTCTCAGTGAATTTATTTACAGTGAAAATGTGCAGCAGTATCTTCACTGCAGGCCTGAAAAAATTAAGGTAAGAATTTGAAAAAGATGAAAGAAAAATGAAAAACATGAAGACATTAGATGACTTGGCTCAATACAATGTACACACTTTGTTCCATTGGAAAGGCTCTAGCAACTCAACAGCTTGGACGCCAACCACCAACTAAATCCTGGATCTTTGTCTAGAACTGTCCCTGTGAACACTAATGTACACTTCACAAATAAACAAGTGTGGACACCAGACCTTTTGTGATATTGTCACAGTCAGAGTCATCGTATGTAGCCTATAGCTGCAATGATTTGTGTGTATAAAGTGAAACTGGCTGATCATGCTTTATTAATATATGAAGACGATGGAAGAGGTTGTACTGTATCAAGCAGTATGATTAAATAATGTTGAAAATATTAAAGAGGATTAGTTTAGAACATCCTAACCCTGAAGATAGGCTAAGTGTGAGTCATACAGAGTATAAATTAAAAGATAAATAAAACAAAAGACTTTATGATTTTTCTCACAAATGTCTAGATGCAAGGATCCAATTTGATGAAAATGGAAACTGTAAGGCCACATCAATAATGGAAACTACCTCAAGGCAGAACACACAACAACCCCAGCTTTTATTGGTTGCGGGGCCATAAGCCGTCATGATGGGTGTAAAGGGAAAGGTCAAAATGTGTCTCAGGTGAGTAACAAGAAGTTGGTTGGAAAGTTTAGTTATTAGCTGATGGTATCTGAAAATACCAGGGTAAGTGTTGAACCACAGAGCTCATGGTACTCTTTTTGGTTTTACAGTAGATATTAGATAATATTGAACTGTTAAATTTGTAGGTAACAGGGAGAACTTACCAGTTATTGCTGCTGACATGGGTGCTGTGTCAAATCTTTCTTAGCCTCCTGTGACCTGAGATTTTGTTTGGGATGGAATTTTAGTTCCTCCCACTTTTGTTGGATCAGTAGGCCATGCGTTGTCTTTGGACAGGATTAAGTTTCTACCAGAAATGATGTCCACAAATCTCCTGAGGGTCCTATTTATGCAGATAATCCAACACTGGATTTGTCTGGAACAGATGTGTTGGCCAGTTGGTCAGTCTTTGGGGGTCTTCAGTCTGTAAGAAATGGCCTCAGTCAGTTAGGAGAAGGATGGAGGAGTCATTTTTTTGGTTATTTTGATGAAGGACCTAAGTAACTTATTGAGGCCAAACATGAACAACATTTCCACTAAAGTTACGAGTTTTTTTTTTTTTTTTTTCAGAATTTCTCCCTTTCTTAAAGCCACAGAAATTCCCTAAATTTTCAAAGGAATTATCTAAAATTCTGTGGACATTGTTAAACATCTATTTAGAGTATCCCAGAGAAGTACCCAAATGTTTCAGTGAAATATTATCAGAAAGCCTAAACAGTCCCTTAAATTACACATACATTCAGGAACACATTCAAGCAAATTCCCTCAAAAATCTCTTATCAAATTTTCATAAACCCACTGAAAATGATGGAAACAACCCCAAACATCTAGACAAATTCCCTGAAAACTCTTGAAAAAGGATCCCCTCCACAACACAATTCCCAGTAAAAATCCCAAAAATGTAAATAATACATTTCCCACATTTGACATTTCCAAGCAAATTCCTTCAAATATCCACATAAATTTGTTACAATTTCACCACAGATTCTCCCAATATTTTGAGAAATAGACTTCAGTGAGACTTCAGTGGGCATTTTGGACAAAAAGCCAAGATATAATGTCCTCTTACATCCATTCAGGGCTTTAGGAGGTCAGACTACCCCAGGTAAGTATTTAACCAGTTCAGTCACAGGTAAGGCCATATTCCTTTATTTTCTTGCATAAAAAGTCCTTTGTATCTTCATTGTATGTTCATTGTGACAAACTCTGAAAAGCATTTTTTTTTCTGCTCAAGATTTTTCTTTAGTTTTTCAGATGTGTCAAGTGTTTACAAACATCATTAGCTCACCTCAAAATAGCACCAACTTATTCAACCAACCATTCAATCATTCATCAGTAATGATGCTGCTGAATGTGGAGCTACGGTCAACGACGCAAGCGCTTTCTGTGATTTGAAAACAAAGAAGGAGAAAGAAACTTAATTTTTCTAAATTGTAAGTGATGTTATTACTGATAAATTATTGAAATAAAGTACTTAATGCATCTATTTATCACCAAAAAATAAAGTTGATAAAAAAGAAAAAGGAAATATAAATTGGCCACTCAGTAATTGTAATAGCCTTGTAATAAAGGCAAAGCAAATGTAACATGTTTAATGACTTTTAGTAATAACGAAAAATAAAAGAATGAACTTCCAATGCAAGAGTTTCACTGCTCTGTGGGCCAATCCATACGCATCCACCTGTTGTTTATTGACTTCTTCTGGAGCTTCACTCAGCACAGACAGAGACCAAAATGGTGAAAACATCTGTCGATTTTCTGAACAACCGTGTATTCTACTTGAACATTAATGCATTTCAAGAGGCGCCTTCAGCCATTAGATGCCCCTAATTTTAGCAGAATGTTAAAATGCATGTTAGATAAAAGTAATGGTGCTTTTCTGCAGTATAGTCTGGGTGTAGTGTCGTCTGCTTTCTTATTAAAGGTGGAGAAAAAACTGAAGGAACACAGGGCAAGAGTGATGTGTACATGTACATAAATGTGTACTCTGGTCTTTATATAGGTCATACTGTGTGTGGTGTACTCGTGCATAAAACATGGAAGTTTACTTAGAGTGTTAGACAAGAACTGGCTGAAAAAAACCCAACAAGAAATATTTCAAAGAGAAAGACAAGCTTTTATAAGTGTTCAATAAAAGGTGATATTAGGGCCTTGCACATACATTATCTTTAAAGTAGACTAGTTATATAAAATGTTTTTATTAAGTCCAAATACGAAAGTTGAAAATGCTTTAACAGGATAACTACGACACATGATGGGATCCTCTAAAAATCTGATCATCTGTTCTCTCCTACACTCATATATTTTTAAGTCTAGTTACTTCAGTTCATTCAGGTGAATGCTTTGCAAATTAAAGTTAATAGGAACATCCGTCTGAAGAGACACTGGAAGCATGAACCTTTTTTTAAGTTTCTAAAGCCAACCCTAAACCCGAGGCTGAACACCGGCTCCAAACTGTCGTGGGATTCCTCAAAAAGTTAGGTTAAGACAGAAATCTGAAATTCAGCAACGAGACAGAAGTCAAGAACAAACAGATTCAAGTGATAAAAATTACTTTAGGAACTTTTCACCTTCAAAAGATCTCTGTGCTTATACCTATAATTAAACCCCTAGAAAAACATCAATAAAGTTTTGACATTCAGAACCAGGCCTCTCCTCCCTGAGGTCATTTCTAGTGAATATGAAAGGTGACGGGGAGACAGAGAAAGAGGAAAGGGGAGTGGGAGATACACTATAAAGGAGAAGAGGGGGTGTCAGGCAGACACTGAGAGTTCGACCTGCAGGTATACTGAATAATGGATGGATGGAGGGTGAAGGGGAGAGGAGAGGTAGGGGATGTTGTCACCTCAGACTCCCCTTCTGCTTGTCTATACTCTTTTCATTTACTCCTTCAATTATTTCCCTTCTTTCCCTTTAATTGCCATCATAAACATCAGCTTTATTAAAAAATAATCTACCTAAGGCACTCTGATTAGACTGGATGATAATTTTTATGTATGCAATCCATGTTCATTTTTGATTATAGAAAGCAGGTGGTAAACAAATGTTTATTTTCTTAGCAGTCATTCTATTTGCAATTGAAAAGAAACTCTTCAGCTTTATCAACAAGTCAAAGAGCAGCATACTTTGACACGAATGATGTGTATGAGGCAATAATTGAGCTGTATGAATAATTATGCCTTTTAAACCCATGTAAATACACTGTTGCCTGGAGCTTATAACTCTATAGTCACTGACATACAGCTGGACACTCTCAATTAGTGCATTACAAGAATACACTCTAACTCCTCCATAAAGATCAGGGCAGCAATACTCAGCAATGAGGAGACAGTACTGGCTGCCTTGGTAGACTCGAAAGACCTTTAGTGCTTCTGTGCTTTTCCTCGTTACTATGGAAAAGAATTAATGACATGCAGATGATGCTAGTAAGATAGCTTGTTTGGTGTTCAGAAATTTAATCTCAGAGGACAATAATCTCAATCATATGCCTTCAAAATTAAAACAGAACATATATTCACATGACCAATTAGCCACAATATATTTTTTAAGGTCAAAGTCAGCTATGCTTCTCTGATGTATAAGCATATCCATTGTTTCAGTTTCTTCCTGAGCACTGGTGCAAAACACACAAGCCCACTTTGAGTTTGCAAAAAAGCACCCGAAGGAGTCTCAGACTGTCAGGAGAAAGATTCTCTGATCTGATGAAACCAAGATTGAACTGTTTGGCGTCAAGACTAAATGTTATATCTTGAAAAAAACAGGTAGGCCTACAGCTCATCATCTGCCCAATACCACCTTAACAGTGAAGCATGGCTGTGGCAGCATCATGCTGTGGGGGTGTTTTCCAGCAGCAGGGACAGGGAGACTGGTCACGGCTGGGAGAAATCATATGCATATATGTATGTGTTTCAAGTGTAGAGCATAAATGAGCCTTAGCACACAGCAAGATAACACAGGAGTAGCCAAGGGACAACTTTGTCAATATATTAGAGGGGCTCAGCCAGAGTCCTGACTTTAACTCTATCAAAAATCTCTGGAGAGACCAAAGAATGGCTGCGCACCAACGGCCCCTATTCAACCTGACTGAGTTTGAGAGGATGTGTGAAGAAGAATGAGAGAAAGTCCTCCAGTACAGGTGTTTAGAGCTTTTTGCATCATATCTAAAAAGACTCAAGGCTGCAACTGCTGTCAAGGGTGCTTCAAATAAGTACTGAGTAAAAGTTATGAGTATTTATATCAATGTAGTATTTCCATTTTTTATTTTTAGTAAAATTGCAAAACATTTTAAAATTCTGTTTTCACTTCATCATTGTGTGTGTGTGTGTGTGTGTGTGTGGGGGGGGGGGGGGGGGGGGTCGTTACTTTCTAAATAAATTGTCTATTTATCAAGGGGGTGACAATACCGGGGGAAAAATATGTCCCATTTGGGCTACTAAAGAAGAGGATTTGGACCAGGCTGGAGAAAGATTCTTTCTCATTATGTACTTAAAGGAAAAGATGGAAATGTCAGGAAAAAGTCGAAATTGTTGATCACAACTGTGATATAAGAATAATGCTGATTTTTGGAGAATAAAGTCAAAATACAATTTGCACATCTCCTCAAAGTCCTAAAACTAATAAGTGCACTATGGAAATAAGCTAAAAGAGAAAGAATGCTTTTTGTTCTTTAAGTCTATTATGAAGTACCCTTCAGTTTTGTCAGGTCAAGGCTGTCTCAAAAGACTGTCTTTATTCTTCAGATTTTGACCTTTTTCTCAACTTTGATTTTTACACAATTTTGTTTTAACTTTATTCTTCCAATTTTCCATTGACATTTTGACTTTTTACTTAACATTTTGTGTTTTATCTCAAAGAAATAAAAACTTTCTTCTCTCTTTTTTTCTTTCTTCTGCCTAGTTCTTCCACAAATATATAAACGCAACCAATCCAAGTACATTGCCCAGACGATGCTGGCCCCACCCCTTTCTGCAGGAAAACATTCCACGAAAGTCTGACATTTGCCCGCTTTAGTCTTCTCTAGTTTCTTAGTCTGGCTTCCATAGACTCTGGCCCAAATGTTTAACCTCTTACAGTGTACTAATCAAAGCACCTATCATAGTCTTACTAAGCTATATTGTATAATGACTTTCTGCAGCTTTAATGTTTTTTTTTCTGTTGTTTCCCTGTCCTCACATGGCTCTCTTTATCCTGTAGACACTGTTACAACTATTGGGTAGTTTGATGTCTTTTTGAACCAAACATCACAGAAATGTTGGACCCATCCAAGCAGCTTCAGTGAAGTGAAAATTATACTCACACAGGATTTGACTTAAGTCTCTGCCTGATACAGAAGTGTTGGTGTGTTAGGTCAGACCATGGCCTACAGCTGGTTGACCCTTAAACACCCTTATTCATGAGCACCATCCCACTGCAGATTCCTCTGAGCCATGTTACACCGGGAGGGAATATATTAATGGAAGTGAATCTTAAGTTATCAAGATCTTCAGTATCCCAGAGGAACTCTGTGTTTCCGAGCGGATTCCTCGCTTATTGAGCTCGAATATATTTAAAGTCATCGCCGTATTAATGGTTGTTGATGTGAAATGTCAGCAGCCTAAAGCCAACTGAAGATGTATACACACTATTAGAATCATCATGGAGGAAATTAGGGGGATAAAAAGTGATTTTGCCATCGGCTGTGATTTTTAAAGCAGCAAGTGTTTCTGTCGGCACAGTTAGGAGTCTGATGAGCTTGAATGGAAGATAAAATCACCCAATAAGTCTGTCATTACTATGTTTTGGAGGTCTCCTGCTTTGCTGTGGAATAAACACAAACGCCTGTGCTCTTGGAGCAATGCTTTATTTGTTTTATCAGAGAAACTGAGAGGACTTTTTCAACTTTTAAATCTCTTCTTTGGTTCAAGTTTTAACAGACCAATTATTCCTTGTGTTGTGTTACACATACATAAAAGATGAACCATTAAAAGAAAGCATAGTTTAAAAGAAAATAAAAGTTAATGGAGGCCCAGAAATTAATTTAACAAACACCAACACACAAAAAACTTGACCAAATCTAGATTTACAGATACAGCGTTTGAGTGAATCTGAACAGTAATTTACAGGTGAACTTCTTTAAAAAAAGATGACATGTAAACAGAAATAACTCTGTTCCCATGAAAAATTTGCCAAATTTTCTCTGCCAGTGTCCAACATGTTATGCTTCTGTTGCTACTAAATCTTGTTTTGAGATTCTGGTTCCCACAGATGCTGCCAATCAGACACCTGATTGTCAGCACTTGTGAGCACGGGCCCTGCTACAGTGGTCAGTAGGTCTCTGCTCCAAGAATCTGCATGCCACATTTGACTGATCTGGATAGGACCTTTGTGAAAGGGCAAATTAAAGCTGGTGTTCTACAAAACCAACCACTATTTGGAATGAGCTCTAGTACCATCTCCAAACTGAAGACCAAGTTTCATACAACAGGGGTCATCAGAGACAGGCTGTGATGTGGGTGTCCCAAGAAGACAACACCCTAAGAAGACAGTTTCCTAACCCTTTCAGTACTCAGACAACAACAGGCTGTCTTCTACATATTTGCAGTCAAAGTTTGCAGGACTATATGGCCTACAGCTCTCTGCCCAGACAATCTTAAACAGAGTGCACACAGCCACTCTCCGGTCTCATGGGGCTGCCAGGAGACCTGCCATGATCGCCCTTTACTGTAAGTCCCATTTGTGCCAGTCTCTGCAACACGTGCACTTGAACCTGAACATGTGGAGGAACGTAATGTTCAGTTGAGTCCAGATTCTGCCTATAGCGGTTGGATCATAGTGGATCGAGTGTTGCTATGTGCCATACTAGAATTTATTTTCTTTGGGGCACTAGGTGGCTGGCATACTTCTGGTCCTCTGTGGCACTCCATGACCTCCATATACTGACTCCATGGTGGCACTGCTCAGCCCACACTCAATCAGTCTCTGATCACCTGCACCTGTGGGAGGTAGGGATGCACAATATCGGATTTTTGCCAATATCAGATATGCTGATATTTACAGATTTGTTTAAGCCAATACTGATATCGATACTAATATTTAAATATCTTTACATAACTAAAAATTCAGTCCTTTGAGGATGTGTTTGAGGATGAAAGTAGAAACAAACTTTTTTCTTAAAACACACTTTAATGTTTAAAGAATGAGGACAAATAAAGAAAAAGATCTCAACTTACATAGGTCTGTTGGTCCAGCCTAAAAATCCACTAACTTATTAGTATATATGGCCAAATTTTACAGTTGATAAATGCTGATATTCACTGCAAAAATATTAGATGTAAATAAAGGCAAAAATTTTGCTATCTGCTAATACCCACATTTGCGGTTGACACTGATATCAGGCCGATAATATCATGCATCCCTAGAGGGGAGTCTACAAAAGCCAGAGCAAAACTACTCCTCACACTCTCTCAGCCTGCAGCAAGACCAGCCATGTTCTTCAGCTATCATTTCTCATTTCCATTGTTAAACTTAAACTTTGTTAAAACAAAGTCCCTTATTAACCTTTGATCGGTTTTGCGCCTTTATGTTGCTTCCCCTGAGCTAAGGTCATAACATATTGGGGGCTCATCCAGGATCACATTAAATCCAATCCAGAAGAGTTAATTTTGTTGTTTTTCTCCTAGATTGATTTATCAGTAGTTTCACAGCTTATTTCACCGGTGTGCTGCTTATGCAACTTTATGTTTATTGTGCAAGGTAAGGCGATGCAAATGTTTTCCAGTTAGTACAAAATCTATTAAAACCAATAATTACCCTAGGCTGTGGTTCTTCCACACACTACTGAGGCTCCTGTTTATTGAATTGAACATATTGTTAAATTGCCAATATGTCTTTTTCTTCAGACTTCAATTTTCAAATCCATCACTCAACACCAAACAAGACTGAATGGCAGAATAAGATGTTTGGCATTGGCAGAGAAGATCTGGCAAATTTTTCATGGGAGCAGCCCACATACTCAGCTCTGCTGCTCATCCCACAAATACATGTTTTTCACAATTGTGGCACCATTTAAAAGGGAAATAAACAGGCTTTCCAACAGTATAAGATTTGTTGCCAAGAAGCATTGTTACAACAAAGAAATAATCAACCAAATATACAGTGCTTAACAAATTTATTAGACCACCACCTAAAGGAAGGTTTATGCCACAGCTGCATCATGAAGTGCTTTATTGCGGACTCTTTCATTTTCAGTGAGCTCTCCACATTTTACCATTTTGAACTGGAATGAGGAGTTTCAAACTGAATTCACCTTTTTATACCCAAATTTGAGCCAGCTCACTGGGCTTCTCTGAGAAGTCAGAAATTAATCAAGCATAACATTCAACCACTAAAACTTCTTTTTCTGTTCAGGAATGCAAGTAAATAACTATAATTTGACATATTAATCAAGAAATATTAATGTGCTTTACTATTTTTACAGTTTTTTTGGAGATCAGTAAATTTGAAAACTCATGGATAACAGTAATAATTATATTTTAGCATTAAAAATATCATTTGGGTTGAAGAGCTTCTACATATTGGTGTATTGACCATTGCAGAAACATAAAAAAATATTTTGGTAATTACCAATGCTGTTAATTTAGGGCAGCTGTGGCATAAACCTTATTGTGGGTGGTGGTCTAATAAATCTGTTAAGCACTGTATATTTCTTTACTTTTTTTGCTGTTTATTTTTTGTTAGTTTTGAAATTGTGCCCTAATTTTTTCACTCAGAAACAAAATATTTGAGTGACTGTCTCACACTTGCCCACATAAGATATTTACCAGGGAAAAAACATGGACGGTTATTTTATGAGCTATTGTATTGAATCATCAATTAAAACTTAGCTGGCTGTAATACGGTGACTGGTTTTCTATTTGGCTGACAGCTGGCACTTATAGAAAGCTTTGTAATTAATTGGATCTTATTTTTGACACTGACACAAAATTTTAGTGGGAAGGAAAATCATTTGTGTTCATTTTAGACATTATCTTTCAAAACGAGAAATTCACCCATGTCTGGTTCTTTAATACCAAATAAGAGTCCCAAACTGTTATTGATGACCTCCTCTTAAAATTGTATTTCAACCACAGACAGGGCATCAAAAGGCAATAATAAACATGCTGCCGCCACTGCACGATGCATCCTGTTTTGATTTCAGCACAGTTTTCAGCTAATCATTTCAATTTCAGAGATGTCAGAATGTAGCGGTGAGACACATCAATCTCCCAAATTTGATCAAATGCCAATTGTTGGGGAGACATTGCACAATGAGCAGACCCGTGATTACATGGGCAGAGACTGTGGGAGACAATAAGGCCAAAAGCAACAGAAGCACTGCTGCTGTGTGAGCATACATCACAGCTCTGAATGCACAGAGAACAATACATAATGTGAGAACAATAACTTTGACAGCAAGGGGATTTTTTTTCTAACAGTTGGAGGAAAACATAGCTTTGTGAGGCATCACGGCCCAAAAACAAAGAAAAACTAGTCTCCTCGAACACTTACAGGCGAGGAAATGTGCCCACATTGCTTTTGAATATCCTTCCTGCTTATCTCAGTTTAGGCGAAGAGAGAGCAATTTTTTTTATGTTTATACTGCATACGCACATGCGGCCTTTCTCTCAAACAATCCACACAGTGCACATAAACTCTTTCACATCCACATCAAGAAACCCATTAAAGTTTAAAATACAAGAAAGAATCAGAAGTAGAAACCACACACTTTGAAATAAGAGTAAAACTAGGGCTAAAGACTCAAGCTTTCAAAGAAAGATTTGAAATGCAGCAGAAAAAGGGGAGAAAGGGTTTGATAGTCAGCTGTTGTGACTGCTCACCCCAGTGTCCTCTCATGTGCTGTGGAGAGAATTAAAATGTGTTTTCTATGAAAAGTGGGGGGAAGGTTAGACAAGAGGAGGAGAGGTGGGTTAGCAGTTGAGGGAACAGCAAAAGCTTATCAGAGTTTTGCACAGAAATAGAATCAGACACAGGAACACATTATCAGTTTTCCTGTGAAGAGATGTTATTAACAGAGTTATTATTAAAGTACTCCTGAGTCCTATTAGGTGAAGGACGGGGCAAGGAAGGCTGTGTGTTTGATGCTATGTGCATTTAGTGTGCACATTTACTCCCCATTTCCCTCAAATCAAATTTACAGAATGTATGTGTGCAAGCATTAGCAGCAGTTTTTGTGTAAGTGAGAGAGAGGACTGACATCTATGTATATTCCTCTGAGAGAGCCGACTCTGCACAAAAATGCCAAGGAAACCTTTGTGAGAGCTGTGATGACAGAAGATAGAAGATTAAAAAGACTAAAAGCTTCCCTGAGGAGTTTTTAGCTGGTAATGTAAGAGACTAAAATTAATATTGATGCCCATTTATGAGGTACAAAAGCAAACTAGCCCGTCAGAAAAGAGATTGGTTATTTCAATAGCTATTTTATACGCCTGTTACCCCTGCCAAGGAGTTGGTTCAGGTACTGGGATCAACAGCACACTGTAGAAAGGCTCTTTTCTTTGCTGTTAAAGATTCAATGTGAGTTGCACAAAGACATCAAATATGAAGGAAACTAATGTTTTAAGTTAAAAGCACTACAGCAACAAGAGTTATTGTGATACTTCATTGACAAACTGCCAAAATGGGCACAACACAAGAAATGCTGAAAGGAGCTTTAAGCTCAAATCCTTGTGATGTCAGAGGTCCTTGCATGTCTTATGCACCACCATACACTTCTGACAGTTTTGCCCAAAACACACTGGTGCCGTGTCATTTGACGCGCTTCAGTTACCATCCTTAACACACACTGACAGCAGTGCGTCAACAGCTAATCTCCCAACCAGCCACATGGCCAGGTGCTTGACACCAGAGCTGAAAGTCTGCTTGGGAACGCCTCACCGGGAGCAGTGGTATTTCACTTGCAGCTGAGGCCAGCAGCTGTCTCTCGGGGAAACACTCCACCAGCTGCTGCCGGCAGTGTCGGGAATGGAGCAGCAGCCTAAAGTGACATGGCGTGGCACGTCTGTGGGCGTCTGGCCACCGCTGATGTGAGTTTGCTCATAGAAAATAATGTGGGTGATTGTTTTTATGTGCATTGGACAGCGCTGGTGTATTTGGGCTTATTAGAGAAACTGATGTTTACGGGCCTGATCTACTAAAGGATTGCACTGCTTTTGCACCTCGCAAGCATGTGCAAATGAGAGAAAAAGAAAAAGAAGTGTGTGATTTAGAGAACATGAAAATTGGTGTAAACTGCTATGCCAAGTAGACAGTATCCTTGGATACATCTTTCCTGTTTGCTTGTATATTACACTACACAAATTTAGACAGATTTTGGCCCAAAATGTCAACATCGCAGCTAATCGTCAAAACTTAGGCCCGATTATGAACATCCAGAACCACAAATAATCTTGTGGTTTTGTGTCTCTGTTCTAGCCTATTATGATAGACCAGTGTTAATTAGAGCCCTATGATTTTACAGAATCGTGGATGGAATCGCAGAATTGGCAAATAATAACGGAATCTACTAATTAACGCGAAAATCGCAGAAATTGAATGAATTTGACTGAAATGCTGTGTTTTTTAGAAAGGAGAACGTATATCTGGGAAATATGTTCTGGGGGAACACTAAACTGTGGCACAGCTTGTGCCTCACTTCACAAACACTCACTCTGCCCCCTCCTAAACAACACAAAGCATGTCAAAGCAGCTGCACAAAACACTGGCAAACATCACGTAGCTCAACACGAGACAGTACAGGGCGAGATAATGTTATACCTACAAGAAAACTCATCTCAGCTCTTACCTCAACATACCAGAGTCACGGAGAGAGAGAGGTGTGTCTGTGCATGAGGCACACAGCTAAAGTCACAACTTGAAGACCTACTCACCCCTCAGAGGCTTCAAACTTGAGATTTTATGAAGTCTCATAGTCTAAATGATGTCACATTCGAGTATCTATTAGCTTAATAATTCCTCCCGTAGATACTGTGGTTCCCTTTGGTTACTTAACCAGCCAATACTTGTCTGCATTAATGTAGCGCTCTGATATGAGGCAGATGGACAGACAGCAATGTATGGAGAGAGATGAGGAGAGAACCTTTACAGTCAGGAGAAGAACACAATGCAGCATCAAACTGCATGGACTGTTACAGACTGTGAGAGTAAAGAAAAAAGAAAAGTTTAGGAAACAGCTTTATTTTAAACCATTTAACTTTAATGTGACCTTCTTATTAAGTCTATCACGCTGTGTTTGAGAGAAGAGAAGGATTTCTTCATTTACATTACAAACAGCAGTTAGGATGTGATTATAAACGTGGATGTGTCTTAAAATGTTAGAAATATCTGACTGTTACTCTGGTTATGATTATTCTACATTTGTGTCCAAAAAATGGCTCCTGGGGCAATTATGGCCCTTTTCCAATAAATTTAAGATTATTTCTATTTAATTACTGAACACTTTATCCATGTTACATAAATAGGGCACTCTTTTTATGGTGAAATTAGTGGAAAGGTTAAAAAACAGAATTCCAAAAAAGTTAAACAGAAAAAAATGGAATTTAGGGAAAAAAAATGGAATGTGACAAAAAATGAAATGGATTTCACAGGGCCCTAGTTAATCATTATTCTAATAAAAAAAAAAAAACTATATTATAATAAAGACCAGTGTTAATCACCATGAGCACAACACTAGCAGTATTTAACCCCGTTAACATAACCCTTCCCTAACTATAGGGCAGGACAGTCTACTAGACCAGACTCATGTTGACAGCTCACTGGGGTTGGAGAAAGCTAGAGGGAGGGGTAGAGGTGGAGAAAAGCAGGAAGAGGAGAGGGACAAGAGAAACAACAAAACAAAAGCTTGTAGTTTTCAAGCACAAAAAGGGTCAAAGATATCTGATCCTCCTATCAGACAGAGCAGCATAAACATATTTTTTACTAGAATTTTTCATTTGAATGTCTTTAAAACAACTTTTAACAACTTCTGAGGGGGGAGGAGCCAGAGAGCTCATGACTGAGAATAAAGGAAAACCATAAGACTACACAGTAGACTAAAAATCAAAAACTACATCAGTCATAATGTAATTTGGCTAAACTGTTAAAGAGTGTTAAGAACAATCTAGAAACAGTAGTTCCCAAAGTGGGGTCTGGGCAACCCCTGGGACAGACACATTTTTTACAACCAAGATGCTCAGATAACTCTGCAAGCAACAAACTTTCAAACTAGGTCTGACTGCATTCCACGGTCCATGTTTACAACAATATCTGTCTCATTTAAAGATTCTCATTGGTTATGAGATGAAAAAAAATCTCAGGTTGTGATTAATGATGGAGAGGTGCAGGTGCTGTACATCATGGGTCACTGACTTTCAGCATCATGGACAGCTTCATCTGCACATTAAACTACAGCATATTCTCTTGCTTGGAATGTATGGTGTCGCACATAATCATCTAAGGTACTGAAATGAGTGCATATTGCTGCATTTCTCTGCACAGAATCTGAGCTCTCTGTCTGAAAATTGTGAATTTCTTTCTTCTGTCTGACTCTGTCATTATCATTTCTGTAATTTCAGGGCAAAATCATTGATAAGCCACTTGGCAAGTGGCAAACGAGGTACAAAGTGCACTCAGCTGCCAAAATTTGTGGGCCTGTTACTGATGACTTTTGATTAATGCAGTTTTTTTTTTAAGCGCTAAAATGGGGCAACTAAAGCGGGGACTTATTCTGTGCACAAACTGGTGCTACTGGTGGATGTAGGCCATTCTTCGTGGATCTGGTGCTATGTGGTTTATTCAAGGACAGATTGAAGAATATGTTAAGTGTAATACGGATCACTTAGGTTGGAGTAGTTGTGAGGGAGGAAGCGAACTCAATGGAATGTCATTAAGGACAGATGTGGGCTGAGCAAGGAAGGGTAAGTTTTCAAAGAGAAATGATTGTCCAAACAAAGCCATAAATACATCATCACTAAAAATCTAAAAATAATTTACCACTAGCAAATGTAGCCATACATTTCCTTGATGCTCATAATAATGTATATTTTTAATTGTCCTCTTTGTTTAAGCTGTACTGTCATGTGCAGATGTGAGTTTCCATTTGAAATCTTCTTTGAACATAAATTCGTCTCTGCTTTGTCAGTGAAGTGCATTTGAATCTTAAAAACTATAAAGAAGAACAGAGAAGAATGAAAAACAAAGGGCATGAAAAGGGACAGTGCACAGATATTTTGGTGACTTGAGTGGTAAAGGAAAGGAAACAAAAGAAGAGCAGATTACACATCAGATCCCTCTGCAGTGGACCTAACTGTGAGACTGATGATACACAGCTGACACGCTGAGGCAACAAAGAGCTGTAATTATATTTGCAGCAGGGACATGGATTGGCTAGAGAGGGCTAGAGATACAATAGAGACTGTCTATCTATCTATCTATCTATCTATCTATCTATCTATCTATCTATCTATCTAGTGAGAACACAAAAACTTAAAAATCCATATCTACCTCTATATATGTGAGAGTTTTATACATCATATTAATATGGAATTCACACTCATACCTCACAGCAGTCAATGTAAAAATCATTCAATATTCAATACACCTAGAAGGTAGATGATATCTCTGAGTGTCCCTCCCTTTCCCGTTATCCTGTTGTCTGTTACAGACGTTCTCTTTCCATTTTCTTTCTTCAATGTACACTGATACACTGTCAAACTCCACATTTGTGAGAAATATCTATCTATCTATCTATCTATCTATCTATCTATCTATCTATCTATCTATCTATCTATCTATCTATCTATGACAAAAAAGGAATCTAACCACATCTCAATCAACCAACATGAAGAGGTAACAACAGCAACAGTGCTGCTTCATGCATGAGCAACAACACACCCACTCACACACATATTCAAGCACCTCCTTACTCCATTGCTCTCTCACACAGAAGCACACAGAGTCAAACCTTCTGTCAACAGTGTAGGTAACTCATGCATAAACATGAATTACAATAAACAGAAATGATGTTTGCGAGGTGTTGAAACAGAGAGACAGGCAGGCTGTCAGACAGACAGGGGCAGGGGGTGCATACAGAGAAGATGTGCAAGTATGATGCAGAAAACAGGAATATTCTACGTTTGTGTATGCACGAGTCTGTTTTTCCATGTCTTTTTAGTCAAACAGTTGCCGTGAACTGTTGCATGCTGCTTTTATATTCCTTTTAAAGTGTTCTGCCTTTTATTCTCTCTTTTTCTGCCTTCATAATTATGTGCAGCTGCATGTGTCTGCGTGTTGACCTCTCCAGTAGACACCAGGGTGTTTAATATTCTAGTCTGACACTGACTCTCTGTGGCCAATCATCACACACTTGCACCACACATATATTTAAATTCTGCCATGCTGCCAGATAATTTCGCTGCAGGCTCTAATGCAGTGTTAATCAGCTCTAATCAATGTTCATAGTGTGAACACAAAGATAAATTGATAATGCTAGGCATAATATAGACACAAGATAAGAAGCCTTTGTCTTCTGACAGATAGCTTTGCTGTGCTGATTAAGTTTGCCAAAGTTTCCGACCCAGAGGAAGATTGTGCAGGGAGAGGGGGGTTAAAATAGGCTTTTAAATTACTCATCTACTCATCTACCTCTGCTTCATAATGCGACCTATCATGTAACAATTGTTCAATCACTGAGCTTCTACTGTAAAAGGATTGTGAAGGTGCAGACTGCACTTAGACCTTGGTTCAGCTAAATCCTTTCTTTGTCCTGGGAGTAATGCTTGAAGAAAAGGTGATAGGGTCAATAAAATCAGCATCATCATAGAGATGTTTCTTATGTGTCAAGATGACATTTTAGCCTGGCAGCAGCTCAAGAGAAAAGCCGAGAGATTGTTCAAAATGCTCAATTTGGATATAATACCTTGATAACTCATGTCTGGAAATTGAAATCCTGCACTGATGACTGTGTAACAGGCAAGGTTTCAGGGTGACTAACAGAAAAAGAATTTATCCTCAAAGGGCAGTCTGTGTTCACAGCACACGTATTCTTGATAAAATGTTTGTTTGGAAGCTTTGCTGATGTTGCCATGAAACCATGAAATGAGCATGTAACATGCACACTAATACACAGATCAATATCAGGACTCTGGAGATACCTGATTACTCAAGTAGTCATGTGAACAGCATAATCTGATATGCTCTATCAGATTAAAGCCTATATTGGATTCTAAATCAGACAACACAGCTAACATTTTGTCCAATAATCTGTTTTATTCAGTGCATGTATACCATTCAATCTGGTCTCTTTCTTTCTATTTTATGCACAAGTAGAGTGGAGTGGATTCAGCATAGAAAGCAGCAGCAGGAGCATTTGAGAGCAGCATCACTGAAGTGAAGCTGAAACAAATTTCATGTTCAACAAAATGACGGATCCCATTCGGGAGGAAGTGTAAAAACAGCAAAATACTAAAGAAACTGTTGGAAACGTGGGCTGCTGTTAGTATAGAGCAGCCTTTCCTGTACTCCAGTATAGTGATGGGCCGTTCATGCATGAGTCGGTACAAAGAGCCGGCTCTTTTACTGGAGTGATAAGATCCCGTATGTGAGCTGTTTTATATCATTATAACTATTACTTTTATTATTTTTATGTATATTGTGTGTGTGTGTTATGTGATTGATAAGCAGGAATGATCTTTTCTACACCCATTACCACAGGCATACTACGCATTAGGCACACAAGCATGATGGCTTTACATTAATATTTTACATCAGGTGTGTCATACAGCCCAGGCAGTAAGCAGATCTTATCTGACCCACAGGGTGTTTTTGGGGGTGCAATCTATTTAAAATAAATAATTACACAAAATTTTCATCAATTTAAAAAATGAGCATAGTTGGACTAAAATACAAGCACAGATATCAATCATATGTCATGTCAAATAAACCAAGCTGGTACCCAAATGAAGAGCCATTTGGGAGCCGAAAGAGCCAACTCTTCTTGCTGAACTGGACCAAATGATACTGCTTACTGAAAAGAGCCTAAATTCCCATCACTACTCCAGTATGCCCAATTTGAGACCTGAAAATCTTCTGGGGCCCACAAAACCCATTTTTCAACTATAACATGAGAGCCAAATATCTACTTCATCATTCACCATCATTTTGGTTCATAAAAAGCTAATTTCAATGCAAATAATTTGCTATCATACACATTAACACCACTTGGAAAGTGCTTGTGGGTTCTCAGAGTCCAATTATGAGCCTCTTACAAATATTTTGTTTGAATCTGACATCTACAAAATCACTTAAATTTTGGTTCCTATTATTTGTCTCTGTAAACATACTTTGTAGCTCAGCGAAATCTTTCCAAATAGCAGTGAAGTCTCCAAAGACAATGATTAATTCTTAAAAACAGGAAGTGAGTGGCAAAGTAGAATGTTACCTGTTACCAGTTAATCCAACACCAGTTAAACAGTTACACCAGTTGTATAAATTAGATAAATGTGAAAAAGGTGACATGAGTTGAAATTTCTGGCTGTGATTACATTTTTTTGTTTCTAGGATTTTTAGGTATTGTAAATGACCTTTCACTGTCCTCTTAAAGTACCTCTGGCCCACTAGCGGGCCCTGGCCCACACTTTGGGTAGCACTTGTCAAGTAATTATGTCCATGTGCCGCATGTACTGAGGCTGCTGACCTTCCCTGCATATAATTACCCACTTTCTCCCTCTCCCCGATTTCTGACTCTATCCTCTGTTCAGTTAACCTGACACGCCTCCCATAGACGGTGTTTGGGAAAGGGCAGAGCCTTTGAAAAAAAAAAACTCAGAGTGTGATTGGATGAACGTTTTGTCTGTCACATCTTTACTGGCCAATCAGAGCAACAAAACACATGACGTCATAGCTGCTGCAGGGTGCACCCCTACCGAGGAGTAAACTCCATAGAGAACTGCATAACATGAACCATAGCGACTGTAGACATGTCAGTACACGACTCTTGCCGTTCTTGAAAAGAAAACAACACAGTGCTGTTCTCTGTTCTTCTTTTAACAAAGAAACATTGTCAAGTTCTTGCCCCAGCCTCTTGTTGCTGCTTGCTTACGTCACGACTCTGCTGCCCCCAAAGGTACTGCCCCTCGTCGCTGATTGGTCCTGTCACTTTCTAATCGGGCCCAGCTGTTCAGATGGGAGCTTTGCAAGATGGATTCACCAGTGAGAAACACAAAAATGGGCAAATCCATCTGCTTTGCAAGGTTACTGTTCTTTCTAGATTTGGACATAGAAGTCCCTTAAAAATATTAAGAAAATTAAGTGTCAATGAAAATGTCTGAGGTGGACTGAAAATCACTTCAACTTGCTTACTGCAGTGCTAAAACCATGTCCTTGCAGCACCCATGCAAATGTTATTTAACTCTTTCATAAGATTTTTTTTCCCCATGTAAAAATGATGACATCTAGCACTCTTTCACTTTGAATGCTGAGAAGCAAAACAGAAGTGCTTTGTAATGAGCTGTAAGTTGCATAGTTTTGCCTGAGATGACACAGAGATAAATATTCTTATTGTTATCAATGCATTATCTCCACTCTTTGAAATAAGCTAGCAAGCTCTGTTGAGTGAGGAAAGTGAAAGAGGATCAAGAAATCTTCTTGCAAGACTATTCTGGTACCTTCCGATCTCCCTATGTCCTTGTTCCTGGTCCAATATGAGTGACAGAGAGGAGGAATGGGGTGATTGGGAAAATAGTACGCTGCATAGCAGTATCATAGATGCTGCAGTGGTAGACCTGTTACGGTATTGTTAATTTTGAGGTATCACGGTGATAGAAGCATCTCAATGTCCACTTGGGCATGTATCTATCATCCTTGCACTCCACTCACTGACTTGACCCGACATCAGCTGCGCAGAAGAAAAACCTACTTTATGTTCTGCACTTGTGGGAAGAAATCCTACTATTGACAGAATCAGTTTAGCATTGTTTTTTTTCTGTTTAACGTATTGCTGAGGTGCACGTAAACACATCAAATCTGATTATTGCGATAAACTGATTAGGGCCTGTGTCCACAGCCTCTTTTCTAGTTTACTGGTTGTTTTCATTGATAATGCAAAACTAAAGCAGTCCTGGGTTCTTTGCAATCATCATCCTGAGTGCTAAAATGCCTTTTATGTTAGCTGTTTTTTGTAGTGGCACACACAGCACTCTCAGTTGAAACTAAATCTTTAAGAACAGCTCTACTTTCCAATCACTGAGCAATCAAAACCTAGAAAGAGCAGGACTTAGGACATTGGCTTTGGTAACAGCACAAACCTCATTAGCACTGGTGGAGGACATCCAGACGAGTCTTTTTAAAGCTGTTATTTCCAGATCCGCAACTGCTGCAAGTGCCAGGAAATGATGAGCACTTTATTTTCATTTTCCCTTGAATAAAGGAAATTATGAAGAGCCAATCTTAAGTAACATTACAGAGAAGCAGAAGCCAACTGTGTTAATCTAGCAACAATAAAAGCTGGTAAGAAGTGCTGCAGAAAGGATATGGGCTTCAGATATTTGATATATGTAATCATGTTGATGATCTTGATGATTTTGCAACAGATGTATTAGATTGAAAGCATGTTTATTTCTATCTGAAAGTTTGGTATTTTAACATGAGGCGCCTCAGGGAATGACTCATTTTTGGAGCAGGCCTCAAGTGGCTGTCAAAGGAAGTGCAGTTTTTTTGGCACTATCCTTTATGTTTGATATTTCGGCTCTAGCATTCTCTTGAGCCAGTCTTATACTGGCATTACTGTAATGAGTTTTATTGAATTTGTATAAAACATTTTTATACAGAAATGCAGCAGAATTTTGTTTTATTCAGACCTACTTGTCTCGAGTGTGTTGTATGCATTGGCTGCAGAGAAGAACAGATACGAATAGAAATACATGATCGCTGTGGAGCTCCAGGATAAATTCAGAGAGCACAGCAGGAGGTGAGTTCTGAAGCTTGACTTCTTTCTGTTGCAAATCCTTTGTTCAAAAATATTCCACCTGACTTGGTATTAAAGTGTTAAAAATCGAAGATGTTCAGTCTACAGTGAACAAACTCGTGGCTTTGTGCTCAGAATGTGTGCAGTTTCTGTCAGGATCACAGCAGAGAACACAGCCTGCCCATGTTTGGACAGAAGGTTACTAGAAAAAAGGCAGTCTCTTCATTTTTCCTCTCAAAAATCAGCGATAAATTATTCATGTAATTTTTCAGTCTTGTTTAAGGAAACAACATTGTACAATATCAGCAGCTCTTTAAGTTTTGAATGGTTTTATAGATTTAATAAATAATAAACAGCATTGTGTTGCCCTTTTATTGATTCTTCCAAGGCATTCAACACAGTCCACCACACACTGCTCAGTAAAGTCTATCTAGAAAAGGATAACTAGATAACTACCTTAAACACAACTCAAGCATGTGGAAGGCTGCACTTGTGGCTTTCTAAAGAGAATCAAAAGGTGGGCCACAGAGGTCAGTCCTTTTTACGTATTTTAATATCAATAATATTGATTTAAAAATGTCTAATGAAAAGAAGACTTTTATGCTGATGACACTGCACTTTCCCAATTACTTCTATCTTTGAATCTCTCTTCGAGGAGTTCACATTCAACAGCTGGAAAAAAAGTCAAGTCACGTTTCTGTCCATGCTGAACTACAATGATGTTTTTAAATAGTTGCCTCATCTCATGACCTTCTGAGGTCCATCGCTTACCTGAAGTTTGCTGCAGGAACAGGGTGGATGGTTGTGTAAGTCAAAATATAGACTTATCCATAACTCAGTGATGAACTGACAGTATTTAGAGTACAGGGGCAATGCCATTGGACCTAATGATCAACGTTTGCCTACATAATAGTATTTCTACGATTCACATAACCATATAAAACATCCATGGTTGTCTCCTTCTTCTTAACCAACAATTTTATCATCCCTGTCATATGCCATAAGTCATAGACATTTACACTTTTTTCCTCTGAAGGCAGACTTTTTTGTCATCCTTTGCTACCATTGATGTCTCTGTAGGCCAAAAGGACGCCATTCTAGCGAGCACAGAATTTAGGTGACTTCTGGGTCTTAACAAATTAAATCCACAGTGCTAGATCTGATAATAAACATCTTTTTATCCAATATTAATGCCTTTTCGATCATTTACTTCAGCTTTCAAGCATAGGAATCGCCACATTATTTATCCGAAATGCATTGTGGGAGGGGCTGTTGACCAATGGCAAGGTGTTGCATCTCTACTGCTTTTAGGAATGGCACAAATGAATCTGACTGCAAAAAGCGGGTGGACTTTATTTTGTTTCAATGTAGATATTTTGAAAACCTTTAGTCACAGATGTATTTTTTCAGTGTTGTCCTCAAGAGATGGAAGAACAAGTCTGTGCAAAGAAAAGGCTTAGTCACTATTGTTTACTGTGAGTTATCAATCAAAATGAGCTTCAAATTCCAAATTGTTCTTTTTTCTTTTGCCTTTAGAGTCCTATAACTTATAAAAAAAATAAAAATCAAGAGACATTACTGTAGTAGATATATTCTTGAAGTCCAGGTTGTCCTAAAAAAAGGATGTATAGAGCCTGACCATGCACCACAGGGTTTATGTTTTACAAGCTTTTTAAGACAAGAAGTCCAGATAAAACATGATGAAAAAAAAAAAATAACTGTGAGCTCTAAGGGTTAATGTCCTCTAATCTAATGTCTCGTAAGGCTTTACTGTAATCCTAGTACTGTAAGAAAGCTCACTGTGGTAAAATGCCTCACCTCATAGGCATGTTAACTCCATTTGATATAAAACATCTACACTATATTGCCAAAAGTATTCACTCAGCTGTCCAAACAATTGAAATCAGGTGTTCCAATCACTTCTATTGCCACAGCTGTATAAAATCAAGCACCTAGGCATGTAGGCTGTTTCTACAAACATTTGTGAAAGAACGGGTCGCTCTCAGGAGCTCAGTGAATTCCAGCGTGGTACTGTGATAGGATACCACCAGTGCAACAAGTCCAGTGGTGAAATTTCCTCGCTCCTAAATATTCCACAGTCAACTGTCAGTGGTATTATAACAAAGTGGAAGCGATTGGGAACGACAGCAACTCAGCCACGAAGTCGTAGGCCATGCAAAATGACGGAGTGGGGTCAGCGGATGTTGAGGTGCAAAGTGCGCAGAGGTCGCCAGCTTTCTGCAGAGTCAATCACTACAGACCTCCAAACTTCATGTGGCCTCCAGATTAGCTCAAGAACAGTGCGTAGAGAGCTTCATGGAATGGGTTTCCATGTCCAAGCAACTGCATCCAAGCCATACATCACCAAGTGCAACGCAAAGCATCGGATGCAGTAGTATAAAGCATGCCGCCACTGGACTCTAGAGCAGTGGAGACGCATTCTCTGGAGTGACCAATTTTGCCTCTCCATCTGGCAATCTGATGGACCAGTCTGGGTTTGGCGGTTGCCAGGAGAATGGTACTTGTCTGACTGCATTGTGCCAAGTGTAAAGTTTGGTGGAGGAGGGATTATGGTGTGGGGTTGTTTTTCAGGAGCTGGACTTGCCCCCTTAGTTCCAGCGAAAGGAACTCTGAATGCTTCAGCATACCAAGAGATTTTGGACAATTTCATGCTCCCAACTTTGTGGGAACAGTTTGGGGATGACCCCTTTCTGTTCCAACATGACTGTGCATCAGTGCACAAAGCAAGGTCCATAAAGACATGGATGAGAGTTTGGTGTGGATGAACTTGACTGGCCTGCAGAGTCCTGACCTGAATGCGATAGAACACCTTTGAGATGAAGTAGAGCAGAGACTGAGAGCCAGGCCTTCTCGTCCAACATCAGTGTGTGACCTCACAAATGCGCTTCTGGAAGAATGGTCAAAAATTCCCATAAACACACTCCTAAACCTTGTGGAAAGCCTTCCCAGAGGAGTTGAAGCTGTTATAGCTGCAAAGGGTGGACCGACGTCATATCAAACCCTATGGATTAAGAATGTGATGTCACTTAAGTTCATATGTGAGTCAAGGTAGGTGAGCCAATACTTTTGGCAATATAGTGTATCTTCCCTTGTGTAGATCTGCCCACAACCTTGTATATTTTAAACTCATGATCATGTTGAGTCAGCATTCTTGCACACCTTGAAAATCTCGCAACCATACTATCAATGCACATGGACTTAAATACTCTAGAAAAAATAACTTTATTACATTTAATTTTTAATGCCTATAATTGAAAGCCAAGCTAACCAGAGTTGAATGCTTTGTTGCGTAAGCATACTTGGCCAATAAAGCTGATCCTGAAAATAAAAGATGGAACAACCAGAGTCATGTGTTGGTATGTTATTACTTTTATTAATTATTATCATCGTCATCATCATCAACATTATTCTTCAAGTTTAGCTGTGTAACAAACTTTTTCTTGGCTGTCAAAATATGTTGTTGAAATATTTTTGCATGACACAAAACCTGAAAAACAATAACGTACAGAAGGTAGCAGAATAAAATACAACATGAGAAAGAAATAACCTAAAAAAAAAAAATCAAAATTTTCTATAAAAGCTGTTCAACTTAATAGAAACAAAAACCTACTAAAATATATTGGTTAAATGTACATAGTTCATGTGTCTGTGCATGTATGCATGTATGTGTGTGTTTCTGACCAATAAGAAACTGGCCTCCCTTATCTCCCATGGTTAATACTTTACATCCCATAATGTACACTCAATCCGTACCACTGCTGCTCTGTGTCTTTGTGTGTGTGTTTGTGTTGTCCCTTCCTTGGCAATAAGAACATAATAAATGGAGTGCAAGCAACAGCATCAATTTCTATAAAACATTCTGACAAAGACAAAAATGAAAACACTTGTTAAGGCCCCCCAAATGTAAACGCTGGTGTGAAATGCCATCAAACCTAAAACATACACTCATTATTGAAGTAAAATAAGGTCAGTTGTGTCCTGCAGAACTGCATCTCCTACCAGATTTGCACATTTGAAACCAGAAACAATAACTGAAATGTTCTCCCAGAACTTGTAGATCAACAGTTATCATTAATGATTAACATTTACAGCATCCTAACCAGGCTGATGGGTGAATTATTGGACATTTATAATATGAAAAGTACAATTTGATTACAGACCACTGAGGATCCTCAGTTCACTAAGGAAGAATTGAAGTCATAAGAAATTCTTCTTTTTGCTAATATCTAAGCCCTCTTTCCCAGAAATCTCATGAAAATTGCTCCTATAAGACTTCAAATCTTATTAAAGATGAAAATTCATGTAGAATGTATAATATGCAAGTCCTGTTTTGTAAACGAATGATCTTAAATCTGAGAAAATCCACTTTTTGCTCCGAGCAAGCATTTGGACTTTTACTTTAGGTTTTTATCTTTTAACACACCCAAGGATCATTCAAGTAGGAGGAAATTCAAAGAAATTAAAGTTAGCTGAAAGGTTCCTGTCTGTCAGGGGTAACTGAATCAACCTCAGCCTTTTTTGTTGGGTGTAACAAGGTATGACATTTAACTCCCATTAAATACCGTCGACCAACTGAGACTACCATAATCCAGAGAGGGAACGGAGGAGAGTGAAGTACAGAGGAGGTGGATGGGAGAGGGAGACAGTTGCAGGTGCAGAGATAAAAGAGAGGTTGATAGAGAGAGTTATTTGTCAAATTAAACTACAGATGAGAAAGATCTGAGAGATTCTGAAGGCAGGTTTAGGGACAAACAAAACAGAAGTGAAGGGATGAACAAAAACGTAAACTAAACCTCTTTTATCAGCCACTACAAAAGTCATTTGATCCCATTTTCCCACCTTCTCCCCAGATTTTCTTCAAAGGCACCCATCCATCCAAACCAGCAGGTCCCCCTTCAGTCCTTCCTTTTTGTTCTTTTTCAACAAAGCACTGCTTCATTCCTTTTTTTGTTGCTACATTCGCTAATGTAAACAGTTTGATTCATGCAAGCAGCCCTTTAAAGGATGCCCATAGCTACAGCACATTTATTCTTTAAAAAAAAAAAAAAAAAACATTAGCGCAGGATTCCCTATGATAACTCAGGAATATGATGCTTTTTAAATGACTTCATAAGTCTTTATACAGTAGGATGGAACAGCAAATGAAGGGCAAACTTCAGAATTCAGTATTTTTAGCCATGTAACTATGAAAATAAGCTTAAGGCTGGCTACACACTTGACAGTTGTAAATCCAATTTGCATATTCCCAACATCGGAGAAGCGTAACTTGATTTGAGGCTTGTTGTGCATGATTATGTGTTGAAATAATTCTCAAGTGTGTGATGCCAATACGATAATCCACAGATTTCTGTTCACAGATATGAAAACAATCTCATTCTTTTCATTTAAATATTTTTTTCCCCACAAACATGGCATTGTTTCAAGAAATGTCTGCATAAGCATGAAACCACTGAAGATGACTGAAAATGCTTTACTATACATGCCAGGCATGTAAGTAAGGCTATCACAGAAAAAACACCAGAAAAAGGAGAAGTTTATGGAGCGAGCCTACCTGAAACTTTTCTCTTGCTCAAAACTTTCTCCTGGCTGCTAGTGAGCCGGCTCTTTTACGTGATCACAAAAAGCCGGATCCTGATTGAAAAGCTGTTTAATATCTTTTTTTTTTTTATATCAGGTGTGTCCTACAGGAGACGGTATATTTTCAAAACTTAATACGAGATTTTTAATATTTAAAAAAAATGGCAAATACCAGCAAAAATACGAGAGTTGGCTGACTGGGCAGCATCACCAACTGGTATCTTTTCAGTCTAGAGCAGACCTACTGTATGCTAACCCATTAGCCCTTTTTTTTTTCTTCTCTTTGTTTGTTTTTTCCGCTGCAAAACAGAGCAGTGGCTGCGAGATCTTATGTCTGTTGAATCTCCACTGTGAAGTTACTAAAAACGGCCAAAATTAAAAGGCACACCATATTCATATATAAAGTAGCCTCTTTAACACGTTACAGTATTTTTTGTTGTATAGTTGTGTAGTAGTGACATATGGCTGTACACAGTCCCATGGCACAACTAGACTAGCCTTAAAGCACATCAGTGTACTTCAGCAGAACATTCAGAAACCTCTGGTCTCATGTTTGCATTCAAATGTTGACATGTTTAAAATTGGTTAAAATTTTCCTTACATCTGTGGTCTCCAATATCTAAAAATGGTTAAGATTTGAGAACTGTCTAAAGTATAGCCAGCCTATGTTGACAGCTGTGATACACAGAGATAAGCCATACAGGTAAAGGTGCTCACACAGCAAAAAACACCCTCCACGTGTAGAAATAGTTTGTTCAACAGAAGTTTGTGTTCTATAAATGTGTAAATAGTAAGGCAGACTTATTTGCATTTAGACAACAGCAAATCTTAATTGTATTTCATTCATAAATGGAAAAGTTTCTTAGGGTTTTAAAAAAACAAACTAAGCACCGATAAGTTTGATTTTTAAACATGTACCAAAGATGCTCATATATATCAAGATAAGTTAAACTTGGCCTAAACATGGGTACAGAATCTTGTCAAGCCAAATATGCTTTAAGGAAAATACTGGCAGCATGAACCAGATTTCCTCCACGCTGATGACAGCACAATGTTCAGTTGAAAAGTTCAGCATTTCTCTGACTCTTTCTGTCTTTTCTACAAGAAAACATCTCACATCACTGCCTGCTTAAGAAATAATGAATTTAGCCTTTATCTGAAATCTCCATTTCACCCAGCAGAAAATGTTAAAAACGTATTCTTGATAAAGTGTTTTCTAAATTAGTAACACTGAGGATTTTTACCTTTACCCACTTCATGAATGCAGGCTATTTAAAAACAAAACCAAACAAAAACCAAACAGAACAACTTTCACTTTGAATAATTGAAACAGCACAGAATAACTTACTGATGTTGAAGTTTTAGATCATGGTTGCTTAGGCATATCTCCCAAAAACTGTCATAGATTTACAGAAAAATAATGATAAGAACAGTAATAAAAGCATGATGCCCTTTTCTAAAAGCACTAAGCACCTAATTTCTAGGGTAAAAAAGGCAAATCTCAAGAATCAAGCAGATCACTCTGATGATGCGGTACATGGGAATCTGTTGCCAACTTTGCCTGACATGACTCATAACTTACAAACTTTTTGACACGGATAAACATACCTATTAAAAAAAACAAAACTGTAAAAGTTAGCAGGCACTCTGCGGAATAGTTTTCATTCATGTCTTTTGGCATAGAAAAATATCTCTCTTTTTCCTCCCCGTCTTTTATTTTCTTCCTGCCTATTATTGTTTCCTTCAAAGGAGTCCCTTGGTGATTTTTGTGTTTGTTTTCTAGCAACTAAGGCATCAAGGCTGGAGCAGTGATTCTCTCTTTACAAAAATAAGCAAGTTGGCCACTTTGTTGATTCACTCAGAAGAACAGGGCGACTTTAGGACCCGACTCTCTCAATAATGAAAATAAAGGAGAGAAACTGTGAAGTTTTGTTTAAAGAGACACTCAGAGTTTAACAAGGTCTTTTCTTTTAGGAACTAAAACGAGAAATAAATGGTAAAAAAGAGGGATCATTTAGTTTGAATTAAAAGCGAAAGGAGCATTTGATTTCACTGAATTATGAATTATAACTTGGAGTTTTTCTTAGTAGTTTCTTAGCACTAAGATGAAACAGCTCCCAATCGCTGACAAGGCAACTTCTTTTGAAGATTTTACACAACACTACCATGCTACATAAATAGAAGTTACCTACTAAACTCAAACATATGAGACAGACTGGATAAAACACTGTAGGCAAAAAGCTCAAACAGATAACACAAATGGTTGATCCTTATGGAAATAAGGGTCTATCTCCCTTAATTCTTAAGTCTCTCTATTAAACCATGTAACTCAACATGTCAACGACAAACAGAAAAAATAATGTAATATACTAAGACTATTTTGACCTTTTGACACATGAAACATGTATAAGAGAACCTTACATAACATGCTAAAAGCATTTAACATGTAAAAACTGTGTGTCACATGCTGTAACAGGCAGGTTGGTGTGCAACACATGTGACCCCTGAGGACTGGAAAACCGAGTGCTAGCCTTCATTATTTTTACATCATGGTTTGGGGACGGACGCATCCTTTGTTCCTTACACATATAGACACATTTACACATTTGCACACATACACACAACTTTCCTCTTTTGCTGTACCATTTTGTGTAAGATGCAACATTCTCAACAACAAAAAAACACAATAGCTAAAAATGTAACAAACTCAAATAGACTAATTTTTATAGTACCATTTCCTGCAAAAAAAGCATTATTTGCCTTTACAAAATAACATATTATATAGGAAAGTGTAGCAAATTGCATGTTTGTACTATAACATCAACATCATTATTATTATTACCATTATTATTTTATTAATATAAATGTTAAGCAGGTTAATAGATGGTTGTTCAATTAGGCAGGCAGCCAGGCACATAGCTAGTATCATGGCACAGAGGAAGGTAAAAAATGAAGTCACTTGGTTCGATCCAAATGGATGAAGAGAACACTTCGGTCCGGAATCACTCCGGTTATTTAGACCAGTTTTAACTGGCTGTAAGCAGTTCAGAAAGTCTCAAGTCAAATCAAACCCAACAAATCTCCCACTTTGGGCCATTTTGCAGCTGTGGTGATTTTGCATCAACAGTTTTAAAACAACATGGCACGTGTGAAAGCAGATCCATTTGTACCAAGATGACCCCACCAGCAAAGACAATCTGATTTCACTCTGAGAGAGGTGAAGGAACTTTTGGTTTTGAATCCATTTGCACAGTGGTGCAATAGTTACGGTCATGCTCTGGACCAGGAGGAACCAGATCAGATCTGGTTGTACCAAGAGAAGACAACACATCAGATGAGTTTGGGGTTCACTAAAGCTTAGCATGTAAAGGACCAGCTCAGTCCAGTTCAAATAAAATAGTTTGCTTCCAGCATTCTTTTTCTTTTTTTTTTTTTTTGCTCTGCTGTCTAGTTGCTGTGCAAGTGCCGAGCTCCTCAAACTCATCCGAAACGGGATCGGTCCAACGTTCAGTGGAGCTTCCAATCCTCTTCTCTGGAGAGCACATGAAGTGGCTGCTTATTAAAAGGTGATTTCAGCTTCATGCCTTGTTGGATACTACTGTCCCTGCAGCAGTTCAGCAGGATCTTACTATGATTTTTGACCATTTGACAGCCGAGTGCTTCCAGCATAAGGGTGCTCTCCATTCAGAGCCCAGGTTAGGTCTACTCAGACATGAGATAGCCTCCTGCAACAAGGAGGCACACAGCTTATTTTTCCAAAGTATAAATGTGTTCTTAAGGGGTTGTGTGAGTCAAAGGCATCAGATTAATTACTCTCTGTATTCTTAGCTAAGTCTTTAGAATCAGCGTCAGTCATTTCTGGGGTTTGTGTGATGTCATCACTGCTACCTGATACAACTTTCACTCCAAGTTCCTGGTTTGTGACATCCGGACTGTCATCTTTTACCTCCTTTTCAACTCCTGTTTCATCTCTAGGAGCTTCTTTTGCTTTGTCATGACAATCTTTTACTACATCGCTGCTTTCATGCATGATCTCCCTTTGATCGCCTTCATTTTTTCCCTCCTGTGTCACATCATAACTCCCTCGCTCTGACATCACTGCAGCATTCTGAATGACGCCCTCCTGCACTAGTCCTCTGTTTTGTGTCATTTTATCTGCGTACCTGTGCAAGCCCCTCTGTATGTGTGTGGTGAAGTCATAGCGATCTGTGCACACATGGAGGCAAAAACTGCATTGGTATGGTCCCTGGTCGCCATGGCAGCTCATGTGCAAGGCGTACATGACCTCATCTAGGAAGTAGATCCCACAGTGGATGCATCGGTTGGTCAGGTCATCCTGCGTGGACACTTCGACCGTTGTGCGATTGGTTGGGACACTTGATCGACTTTTTACCAAATGAACCTTTTCTTCCTTTCCTGTCTCCTCCCTCTGGTTCCCTCCTCCATCCGTCCTCTCCTCCTCCTCTTTCACTCCTTTCCAGTTCTCCATCAACCTCTCAGCAAGCGGTGACTCTTGCCTTCTCCTCTCAGAACCGTTTGTTGACATATGCGCGTTGGCAGCACTTGGATCTCTTTGTCTTATTGCAAGATCAAGCGGAGCTTCACTTTCTAAAGAGGCTGCTGAAGAGGTTTGCGAGTGAAGAGGAGGAGGAGGATAGTGAGGAGCAGCTGGGGGAGGAGGCAGAGGAGAGTAAGGAGAGGCGCTGTAAGGCACCGTGTAGCTTTGCTGATGATGCTGTACAGGAGTCACCATTGCACCGAGATAATGGGCGTTATTTCCCAGGCTACCGGGGCTGCTTAGATTACTGATGCTACCAGGAACCCCAGATGCAGTGGCCATCTTGTACTTGCTCCAGAATCTGAGCCAATCAGATTCAGGGGTCAAATCAGGTGAGAGGGTTAAAGGTAATGGTAAGGAAAAAAATGGATACTGATACTTCTCAATGGGTGAACCAGGAGGGGAATAACTTGACGGCTTTGATGGACGCATGTACTTCTCAATTGGACTTCCTCTTTCAGATCCCCCTCCTTTACCTCCCTCTACCTTCGATGCTATCCCTCCCTCTGTGAGGCCACCATTGCCCTCGGCTACCAATGAGGATGGAGGATGTGAAGGGAGAAGCAGAGGAGGCATTCGTCTGTGGATCTCTAAAGTTTGATTGGCGAGGAAAGCTTGAGTAGACCTGGGTGATCGTGAGCGAGGCGAGGGCTGCTGGTTTTTGACTGAAGCACAACTTCTGTCTGACTCTTCCCCGTTCATTCGCTCCTCACTGGTGATGCGTTGTTGCTTGGAGGCGGGGGTTTCAGATGACAGCGAATCAGGGTTGAGACGTTTTCTGGTTCGTCTGCGGATGATTTGTTCGCCATTGTTCTGCTTTATGATGTTTAAAGGTCTGGGTGTCTGCAAGACAAAGAAACATTACAAACATGAAAAAAGGTTAGAAATTACATATCTAGAGTGGAGAAAGATAATTCCAAAAAAAGATGCGACAGTGTTAGATGTAAATAAAAAATACAGTGACTTGAAAATCATTTTAAACCTTATGCAACTGAATACAACACAAAGACAATTAAATTATTTTTCTTTTTTTAAAAATATACAAACATTCAGAGTTTTCCTATGGGGCAGAAAAAGACTACGGAAGTTTTGGAATGCTCAAAACCTCTAGAGCATTCCACAGGTATGAAGGTTAGTTGGTAACAGATAGTAATGTGAGCTGTCAGTATTATAGGCAAATAGTTCAACAGTTTATGAACAAAGTTTCTCAAAATGCAACTGCAATGGATATCAGATTCGACCATCTACAGTCCATAATTTCTTTGAAAAAGATTCAGAAAATCTGGAAAATCTCAGCATGTTAGGGGCAAGACCAAAAACCAACATTAAATGCCTGTGACCCTGATCACCCAGACAGCACTTTATCAAAAACTGGCATCATTGTGTGATGGATATTACAACATGGGCTTGGGGACACTTTAGCAAACCATTGCTAGTAAACACAGTAGGCTTCTGCATTTACAAATGTAGGTTCAGACTATATACAAAGCTAAGCTCATATAGCAACAGCATCCAGAGGAAATGGCAGTTAAGTCCTCTGGGCAAAAAGAGGAAAATTTCAATCTAGGTTGTTATCACCATTTAGTTCAAAAGCTATCATCTGGCATGGTTGAGGGTGTATTAGTGCCATGGTATGGGTAACTTATACATCTGTGAAGGCATCATTTATACTGAGAAGTATACAGGATTTGGAGCAACATACACTCCCTTCAAGTATAAGTCTTTTCAGAGAGGTTCCTGCTTATTTCAGGAAGACAATGCCAAACCACATGCTGCACAAGTTACATCAGTATGGGATCATGTGCTAAATCGATACTTTAGAAAAAGTGTGTAAAAGGTATCATGAATGATTCACCGAAGTATCTTTAAAGGATGCCAGTAGAACATGGAATAAGAAAAGTGGAGAGTGTGCCTTTCATTTGTTGTAATTCAGTCTGCTAGGTACTATGTCAGTACCGGATTTCAAACACATCCACACACTGTTACGCAACTTAAGATATACAACAAGCTAAAATTGGGAAGGATTAAACTTTGAATGCGTGAACAGCTAGTGTCTTCTGTTACTAAACACCTACACAGCTATTAGAAGAAACGGAGATGTACCACAGTGGTAAACATGCTGGTGTCTCAACTTCTTTGGAATGTTTTGAAGGACCTAAATTCAGAATTTTTGTACATTTAAAGAAAAAAATCAATTTGAATAAAACAAATCTTGTCTTTGTGCTGTATTCAATTGAACATAGGTTGAAAATTATTTGCAATTGCATATTTAATACACTATTTCAAAACCAATCTTTTTTTAATAGAATTGGGGTTTGTAGATTCAATGTTCTAACAGCAGTGATATGGGTTCTGCCTTTTTTGTTCAGGTTGCTGCTCAGAGGTTGCCCTAACGACCAAAAAACTGCCTGCCACTTGTTACCATGTGAATTATAAAAAATAATTTTTCCATACTTTTAATAAGGGTTAAGGTTATGCTTTCGCTTCTAAAAAACAGTCAAGCCAATCCAAATCAAAAAGTCTTATTTCACAAGCATCGGCAGAGTAACAATTAGCAGACATGCTCAAAACTGGTACAAAAGTTGAACTGTGATTATTACCCGTACCACCAGAGGGAGCACTTACATCTGATGTTAATGAAGTTTGCCCTGACGACTCAACTTTGACTTTACTGTTAGATCCTTCACAAATATGTGAGCATACAGTACACCTTCATTTTAGTATTAACTATGATTAAGGATGCTCTTCCAGTTAAAAAACAAACAAAAAAAAAAACAGTGCAACATTTTAAGACATTTAATGATTCAGAGAGAAACTGGATATTTGAGATGAAAATAAAAGAATGAAGCAGAATTAACATGAATAAAAACTGCTCTCTAGCATCTACACCATATACAAGAACCAGTCTCTTCTTGAGTTTCCCTCTGGGATTTAAAGAAGCACTTGATGATGAAAAACATTTTGATGTTTCATTCCTAAAGACAGACTGAAAAAAATCAACCAGTCAAACACATTTCCACTCAAATTAGGCAAAGATTTTGTCTACTTAAAAGTGAAATAAACTGCAGAGTTTAAAGTGCCTTTTTTAAGTGTCTCACTTCAACTCAAAGTAATGACTCTCTATCATTCACAAAAGAAAAGCCAACTTCATTGAAGCCTCCTCTCTAAATACACATAATAAAAATGACCTCCACAGAACATTAACTTAAAAAAAATTATTCAACCTGGATAGAGAGGAGCTTTTCCTGCATTAAAACAGTTTATTAATCTTCTTACAGCCAGGCGGCTTGATTTGACAAAGCTTTCTGTCACTGAATGGCTCAGAGGAAAAACATCTCTGTAGCAATCTCCTTCAATGCTCATATGTGCATACGTGATGCTGGGCTCGTGACATATATTGTAGGGGATAAAGAACCAATCACTAAAAGATGCATGGAGAAGGACCAAGAAGGAGCAGAGGCATGGTTAGAAATTACGATGAAAGAGCATGGATGATTGAAAAAGAGGCAGGTGAAGTGGGTGACAAGCAAAAAGAACAAGGTGAAGAGTTCTATCTAAAGAAAAAGCAATAAATCGCATATGCTTTGTAATCTAGGTCTTATATATGCTGAGATCCTCCAGGATTCATCTTGTATTTGTATTCATAGTCATGTTTGTACCTGTACAGCCTCTGTATGTCTGCTCACCAAAATATGTGTCACAGAGACTGTGCTTCACTTTAAGCATAAAAAGATCCATCACTGAGGAGACTCAACATTTACTAAAATCTGTCAGGCAAATAATTCTCCCCTTACTGTTTATGGTGCTCTGCTTACATGTTTGTAGCTACGGAAATCAAGGACAATAGAAAAAGGGCAAGGCAAATAAATATTTGGCCGGTGTAATATATAGTGAGCAGAGGAGAGAGAAGTAGAGGAAGGGGACATGAAAGTAATAAGAATAAAGTAGAAAGCAGGGTGCAGGGACAAAAAAAAAAAAAAAACGCTGGCTTAAGGACAGAAAGCAATGGTAAAGGAAAAGTGGCCCCCATGGAGGAAAGCTGTGTCTTAATTCCAGACTGATTTAAGGAGGATTTGATCTGTTTGAAGGAAAATTGATAAAATAAAGTACAGAAAAAAAAAGCAGGAGTGTGCTATTGATGGGCACTTTCTCACTACACGGCATTTCCCAAGGCATCAAAGGGGAAGAGGGCCTGTGCCCACTTAACACCACATTTTGCGCTAGTGTCAGCTGTTTTTTCTAGACACACCATCACCACAGTGCTCATCAGTGTCTGCAAAAAAAAAAAAAAAAAAAAAAAAATGATAGAGTGGCCTCAACAGAGAACATGAGTGCAACTTTACTGACTTTTCAGTCACAGCCCATCTTGGCTTGCAGCCTTCATTAGGATCATCAAGAAGAAACACAAAATCTACGGTATGCTGTTAGTTCCTGCTCGATTCTGTTTTGTCTTGTTTCTGCCACGCTGTGAGGCTGAGCAGTTGAAGGGTGTTGAAAAAATCATCAGTTGTATTTACTTCAAAATCCAAAATAACGATTTCAGCTCTATTTTTTAGGGTTAAAAGAACACATTTTTACTTTTGAGAAAACAGTACTGAATCACTTTAGGTATTTTTTTGTAATTGTACTCAAATTATTTAACAATCATCCCTTAATCTGCAGAGTTTTCCCAGGATTCCATAGGTCATTGCACCTTGGGTAAAGTTACTGACTCAGTTAGACAAGTCCTGCATGTGGGGAAAAACAAAAACCCAATGGATAGCATACTAAAGATGAGTGGCATTATGTAGCTTTATGAAAAGTCCTTAAACATGTTGTTTTGAGTTGGATTTAAACCAAATTTTTTAGTGTAGGACAGTTTCCACATGGTCTTTGAACTTTAAAAAGTTACAAGTAAATTTGAGTGGATATAATTTAAAATGGCTGAGTAGCTGCTACTATACAAATACAGTTATTTTCAGCCATTCAAAATTTGTATGTAATCAGTTGCCTCTAATATTTTGAGTTTTATTAACTTATTTGGGATTAATCAAAATTAAGCCCACAACTAAAACAACTTTGATGTAATCTATTTCAACAAAAAATTTGCATATTTTCAACTTGTTTGTTTTTTACAGGGCACCTTATTCTTTTTTTTACTTTGCGTGTTTCCACACAGCTCTGCCTGTATTGTGTTTCTCACCTGTCCTTTATTGTTGTTTATTACTTAAAAAAAAAAAAAAAAAACAAACAAAAAAAAAAAACATGTTAGAAAAGTCTTCTTTGGTTTTACAATTTGTTAATTTTTGTTGCATACCAGAGATGGATCCATCCTTTCATCGATTTAGTTTCTGCTCTTTGTCTCTGAATGGATTTTTGCAACATGTCATTACTGGTTAAAAATGCATTACAGGTGGCAAACAGCTCAGTCTAAGTATAGTCTGAAAATCAGCCAGGTAACAAGCTGAACGCCCCCTTTTTGTGTGAGTGCTACTTTACAAGTTTGATGTGTGTAGTTACAGTAACATACAGCGAGTGTCCTTATAGTGCAAAGCTTCTCTGTTGGTTCAACTGGGGCTTTAACACAAGCTGTGAGCGGCAATGGATCAACCTGGTGTGATTATAGCATTTCATTCTACACTGACCTTAATTACTGTTTAAAGGTGGGGGTTGTAAGGGGGGTTGTAACACCTGCAGACGCATTTGAATATGCTGTTTCTTTTTATTTGGTGAGACTGTAATCTAACACTGTAAGGCAAACTGGACTTTGGTGGTCAAACGTGCTTGAGCACAGGAATGCTGAGTGCACCCTTAGATGTTGGGTTGAAATAAGACACAGGGCACAAATTATCCTCCTTTTCATACTTGTTAGCTTCCTTTAAGTTCATATGAAACACTTGCTCAAAGTCCCTACTTTGTTAAAACATTTTAAGTATTTTTTTCTAATCTTCCCCTCACTGGTCTTCCTTGTCTGTCTCTAAGTGAGCTTTTTCTTTCCATCTTATTACTTTGGGTCTGTGAGTACAGGTAAAAATGAGTTTTACAACAAATTCACAAAATTTGAAATGTTTGAAACAGTTTTTGACCAGCCCAGGGTGTATCCCACCTCTCGCCCAATGACAGCTGCTATAGGCTCAGGCTCCAGCTTCCCCCGCAACCCCAATTGGAATAAGCAGTATAGAAAATGGATGGATGAAACAGTTTTTTTTTTATGTAAAAGAAAAATCAGTTATCACCAAATAGTCATGTATAATTTGATTATCTTGAATTAGCTTCAATGAGCCTAATTAACTGGATGTACATAGACCAGAACTGTTAACAGCACAATTACAACCCATATCACTCAAGATAATCATGATGTTACACACTTGGTGTTGGAGTTGGTCTGGAGTTGGTCTGATATAACACCTGGGCTGACACACTCCTGGTACACATTATTCTCTCTTGTTTCATCTCTTTTAAGATCTTTCCTTTATTTCTGTCTCTCTCCATCTCTCACCCTCCCACTTCATTATCTCCCCTCACTCTTTACCTTAATCTCCCCCTCCTTTGTTTCTCTCTTTGTTTTTCTTTATCACCACCTTTCTCCTCCTCTCTTTATGTCTACCATTTTCTCCCTCTTTATTCATAACTCTCCATGCCCCTCTCTTAGTCTGAAGTGTTTTACTAGCTGCTATCCTCTCTAATAATGTGTGTAGAGCGTATAAAACTTTTATTATCCGATATAAAATATGGTTGTCGTGAAGATCGTCAAGAGTAGAGGGAGCCGCTACGTGATTGGAGCAGCAGATGAGACGAACAGGTTGAACTGGGGGGCGATAGCAGGGGCAGGAAAGAGTACACAGCAGCGGCTTGTCATCCTGTGAGAGGTCTTTAAAGCTCCATTCGATAATTGCGCTGTAGTGCTCTGGGTTGTAACACAGTCGACCCAGTGATGCAGTTATGAACACCGTGATTTATTACACTGGAACACTCTGAAGTTTTACAAGCTGAGCTTTAAAAGGAAATATGTGCCATGAATCCTGCGTACATATATACATACATATCAGGCTTGTTTCACACTGGTAATATTTGTAATCCCTTGAGTTAAACAGGTACATTCAAGTGTGAAATCAGCTTAAAATCCATAAAATCATGTCTGAGGTGAGAAAGCTTAATATTCTGAAGTGAGCTAAATTCCAGCCTGGCTCTTTATCTCATCTGTAATTCATGCAGTCTAATTAAATTTGGGATTTCCATAGACTTTCCTCGGGCTTAGATGGTAAAGTTGATTCATTCCATCATATTTCTCACTCCATGGAGCTGTAACTCTCCCAGCACCCACCAAATCAAATATACTTTTTCCACAATATTACTTTTTCACAGCGGGATTCACAGAATATATACAAGAATTTTACTGCAGAATGGATCACTTCATTTGCAATGCATGCTAATCGTCCACACCAGAGGAATGATAATAAGTGGTCGAAATCACCCCGTGGACGTCCTAAAACATGCTTAGTCTATAAAACACTCTCAAACACTGGGTTTCTGGTGCAGTTTAACCTTTATGAGAGTGTGTATGTGGCTCTCCTGTGAGTGGATAAGACTTCTGCATTGCAAATGAGCTGTTATATGATAATACACCTGAGTATCCTCTCACTTGTTTGTGCCGTGTCTTTACTTTTCTCTCTGCCCTCCTATATTCAAAGTTTTTAAGCTCCCTTTTTCTTAATAGTTTGAAAGAAAAATGTAATAAAGGGGATCATAAATATACATAAACTTAATGTACCATGTCTGCTGCACTTCTTTCCATTTATCTGAGATGTCTGATTTAATCTGCAGCGTAATGCCCGTCTGATACAGACAAAGCATCTGATTGTGTTAAGAGTCCCACGTCTGTTCACGACTCACCGAATGCAGCTTTTGGTATAGGCCACATGCGTTGCAGACATAGCCTCCATTAGCGTTCTTCCTCCACAGCGATGTCTTGGTGGTCAGACAGTTTGCACAGAAGACTCCGCTCCCCCTACGCCTCTGCAGGGGAAAAAAGACACAAACCATTAGAGGATAAAGCACTATTAAAAGATTGATAAAGAAACTTTGGAAAAGGCAAAGCCTCAGAGAGAAAAGAACAAGGGGAAAAGTTAGAAAGTGTTGACTTAAGTTTGTACTCCTTTTCAGTTTTCAAACTCAAGAGCAACAGCTTGATTTGGGTTAAGTAGACAGAAAGAGAGAGAGAAAACAGATTGTCTGGATGGCAGAGAGATGATGTGCTCTCATTTTATCATGCCTAATGGGAAATCGCATGAACACAGCTCTCCTTTATGCTGATTTCGCCTGTATGGGACAAGGTTAATAAAAGCTCCAAATGAAAAGAGAATAGGCTAGTTGAGCTGTGTGTAAATATGTGAGAGTGTTCCTCTGAATGCGATCCTGTGAGAGATACTGCAGTAATTTTGTCAAGTACTGCTTGACAAGACTCACAGAGCCAGATGAGTTATGTTTTCACCTTGTCGCATTAAGTGTTTGGGTGTTTATCTGAACTGCAGAAGGTACTTTGCAGCCAAGTGTTTGACTTTTACTGTATTAGTGTGTCTCATTCCCACACACACCTACCTCTGCAGTTCACAGAGCAGCGGTGCATAGAGAAGTAGTGAGCGTGCAAGAAAGGTGGAGAGGCGGGGGTTGAAAAGGCCAATTGTCGTGGCAACGTGCTCCATCACAGTAATGAGCCAATCACAACGTTTCTCCATCCCATTAAGTCTGTGGTCCCATTCAGCACCTTTATGACCCTTAGAGGACAGCACACCTCATCTTTCTCCACCGTGGGTCTGTCTGTTTCTCTGTCATTTCAATTTATTAATTTCTCCCTCTCTTTTTTTGAAGTTTGATCATATTATTCATGTTTAATCTTTGTTTTAACCTCTTAATCTTTTCAGTTGGATCAACTCTTCACTCTTAATCTCAGTTTACTTTAGTTTTAAGTTTCTTTGATTAAAAATTCAGAGAAAAACATCACATTTTGCCCTTAGTCTCTACATTTTAGGTGCTTTTTCCTCCTAAAGTGATGCCGCAGCTGTCGTAGCAGCATACAAACACCTACTGTATGCCTTTGGGTATGTGTGACTAAAAACACACCCTGTTTGCCTCAGTATATCTGCTGTCTTTCCCCCTCACACACTCTCCTTCTTTGTTTTCAAGCTCTTATCCCAATCTGTTTCCCCCTCTCTCGTGCCACCATGGACTCTGAATCCTCTGGGACCCTCTCCTCTTTTCATTACTGGCTTCTTGTTGTTTTATGTTCGTGACAGAGCCGAGGGCTTAGCATACAGATTTTTTGGGGGCTCAGAACACCTGGTGCTAAAAGTTAAAAACATTTAAACTTTATTTTTTCAAAGCATGCCACACTTCAATCAGGCTGTCTGTAGTCTCAGAGCTACAGATGGAGACACTAGCAGCAACTTCCACTGAGCATCTGTTGCACGCTGCCGGCAACAAGCTGAAGAGCCCAGTGGGTACAGAACTGTTCAGGTTGTTTATTTATTTATTTTTGCAGTCTAATGTACTGGGAGGATTAAGGTGCAATTAAACAGGGGTACACACTACATTTTAAACAGGCCATTTTTGGGTCGACATGAGTCAGTGAAGGCCTCATTATCTCATGGTTCTAGAGATTATCCAGCCAGAGTTTCCTGTGGTGTATAACGCGTGATCGAAGGCCGGCCATAAGGGGGGATAAAGGGGAGAGCTTTCAAAAGTCAAACATTTTTACTAAACACATTAAACACGGGTTTTTTTTTGCACAAACGTATTCCCCCATCTCTTTGATACTAATCAACTTAAAAATAATCATTCTGCAACAAAAAGTCTTTAAAAAATTTACATCTTTACAAAAAAGTCCTTGCGCTTTTGGGAAATGTAGTCATTTAAAGTGCAGTGACTCTGAGGGAAAAATCATAGCTACTGTCTACTTTTCTCTCTATTATAAGTCATTCAGGCTCTCTTCTGCAGTTTCAAAGTCCGTGCACATGCGCAGTCACAGCCCAGTCACACTGCATTCCAGGATACAAACCGACAATATGGCAGTGGGCTAATGGGATGAATGCAGGAACGATTAAAAAAAAAAAAAAAAAAAAAAAAAAAAAAAATTATAAAGTTATTATAAAGTATTGGAGTTACTGATGTGAATATAATCTTTAAAAACCCTGGAAAGTCAGCTAAGTTTCGGGCTAGAAAACATTCTGTAAGAGCTACAAAGGCTTAGATAGCGACATTAGAACGGCACAACAGAGGAAAGTGGCTACAATTAATGGTTCAATATTTATTCAACTCTGAATAGCATGTGTCTCTTCTTGTGTATATGACAATGCCGTCCTCAGGAGGTTAACGTCTCAAAGGCATAATGATGAAGGACACAACACTGTTGTTGAAATGCACTGTGGATACGTCAAATGAAATTCTTCATGCTGTCCAAGATGTGAATGAAAATCAAAGTTAAAGATGTGTAATAGAAAAAAAAGCACAACAGAGGTGTTTGTTTCTTCGAAAATTTGGGGTCAGGTCTCTGAATGTGTTTGATAAAACACCCAGTGATGTGTGTAATAAACACCTGAGCTTATATTAGAGTCTTTACGGTACATGTGTTTTCATGTCAGAAAGCAGAAGACTAACATGATCAAATCCTCTCAGTGGCAGACGTAGCCAGAGAGAGAGAAAAAGAGAAACAGAGAGAGAGAGAGAGAGAGAGACTGTGATTCTGTGTATGTGTGCGCTGGCTTGTGTGTGCGTGTATTACACACACCATACGGTCACCACATGTAGAGAAGCTAAGCCAGGTGATTGATTGATGTACGCTTCCTGTATCTGTGAGTGTGTGTGTGTCTAGCATTGCAAGCCAAACACTGCATCTGTCATCAGAATTCAGTTTCCCTCAGTACGCCCAAATCACTCACATATGGCCCCGCAGCTGCCCCTCCTCGTAACATGCACACAATACACACGGATACGCACACACCTGAAAAATATTTGCTTCCATTGGCTAATCAAGACAGGCACGATTTAGATGAGAGGCTGCACTCCAAAAAGCAAGTGTGTGTGTCGAGGGTATCTTGGCTACTCTCAAATCACGACACTGGGTAAGCTCAATGAGTGAGTGTCTGTGGACGATGGGGAGAAAGAAGTTCAAGTGTCAATTACACAGAAAAAGTGCAGAAATAGCCCCCGCCACCTTCCAAAATGCACACATGCAGACACCAAAATCAGCTCATGATGTCCAACTTCCTTTCAATCATCTGCTGTGTGGCTGGGCATGCGTCGAAATTTGTGATCCCACTTTCACACACAGAGATCTATAATATTCAATCACAGTTTTCAGTGGGAGTGCTGTGTGACTATGTTTTTGTGTCATCAGTGTTTGTGTACCGGTGCATGTTTCTGTGATTGATTACTGATACCTGGCCTCTCCCACTCACCTCAACTTGCAGTGGAGGGCTGCAGGTAATTACAGCTCAGAGGGCTTAATGACATCTATTTATCTGCGGCCTATGATGCCGTTCAATTAGCGCCACCGACAACGCCCTCTGACTCTCGCACTCGTGCGGTGGATACATGCAGAGACACATACACACAAAAGACACACAAATGTGTCCATTATTCAGGAAATTAAAGTCTTTATCAATTTCCTCCTAATGAAGGAAAAAGGGCACTTTTAAGGTTGATGTTAACCTACAAAGTTTAGTTTCAAGACTAATGATGATCCCTTTACCTATACACCAAATGACAAAGACTTTTCCCTCACTACAGTTAAGAAAAGTAACTATAAAAAGCTCATAATTGGTAGAGAAACACTGATGACACTTTACGAGCTTTTATAACATTGCAGTATGGGGGGGTAAATCATATGACAAGATCAGAGGGTTAGCCCGAGAGGTTTTCGAGCCACAAAGCTCGCGCTTTTTAATGGCAGCATACTCCACACACACAACTCCATACCAGTTATATTATGCAGAGTTAAAGCTTGAAATCAGCTGTAAAGTGGCATAATTTAAAAAAAATTACTACCTAGTAATGTTCTCAACAGAGAGCAGATTTTCAGTTGAAGAAAAATGTCCATAGAAGTTTCTCGAATCATAGCATTACATTTGTAGTGCCATAGAGCAAAGCCATGTAAGAAATAAGCCTGCTGTATGCATCACATCACAGAAGCACTCACTTACTCCCACTCTCATCTAAAACTGTAGGTTTCATGTCAAATTCACACTTTAAATTACAAGCAAATCAACCCCACAATAAGAGGAGAACAGGAAGGAACTAACTTTTCATGTTTGGTCCAGTTATCCTGAAAACTATGTTTAACATAGCCACCTTAACAAAAAAAGAAAAAAAAAAAACAGACGCAAAGGTTTATTAGTCCTTACTATAGGTTTTTTCAAGAAACAAATCAATCAAATGAATTAATTCAGTTTTGACTGTCCCACATTGCTACAATAGGGCTAAATCAAAGTTCTTTATTGCAACCTACTGCTGAAATTATGTTTGTAATTTTAAGTACATTACACTAGTTGTTACATTACAACTAAATTAGAAGTACAGACAGTTTATGAAATAGTTAAATCAACCAATAGATTTACATTAAAAAAAACAACAACAACAACAAAAAACACAAGTTTCCCTGTCCTTTAGTGCAACAGAAGTGATATTTTTACCAAAACTTTTAGGTATCCAACATCGCTTCTCATCATTTCAAACTGGTAGAAGTAAAAAGCCAGTGGTAGTTCCTTGTGGGAGACTCAACAAATACCGTGCTGAATGCCCACTTAAATCTGTGAGCACTCTGAGCCTGAAGCAGAAATTCTGAGTTACCTCTAATTCCTACATAAACTGGCTGCAGTGATCCCACACACATCAGTTTTGCTCTGACCAAAGGCAAGCGACCATGCACACTGGAATTGTGTCTGGAGCAAGTTATTTTGCCATTTAGGGGTTGATGTGTTGTTCATTCGAAATGATTCTGTGATGTTTTTTATGCTTCTACCATAGGTGAGTGTGTAGGAAGTTAAAAGGTTGATGTTTTCTACAAAGGTGCAATAGTGCTGTAGCAGCTCTGTGACCCACTGACCCATCTGACCACTGAGGATGAGAGGTAATGTTGATATAGTGATACTTTACTATCAGGAGTCCATGCACTGTCATTGATTTGAAGTTGACTGGAATTTTTGCACGTTTTTCTGTCTGTTTGGATTGATCTGCTTTATGTGGATTTAGGAGGTCAGCGCTGAAAAAGACCTAGCACACACCCTAGCCGAGCAGAGTGGCGCTTCAGGGACGTGCCAGAGACAGAGCTATTGCAGTGGAACTGCTCTGAATGACTAGAGAGACAGTAATTTGCTTTGCAGTGGCGGTGCAGCTGTTCGAAATCAGAGGCAAGCAGAGGAAGTCCATAACCAGCTTTATGAGACCTGATATCCTTTACTACAGCTTAGGTCTTTGTCAAGCCTACTTCCTCAAAGAAAGCCAGAGTATGTTGAGATTACTTTGTGGTGTTGGTTGCTGTCCCAACATGATTAATGACCAAAACCAAGTGATAACCTCTAGTGTTGAGACACAAACGCAAAGCAGAAGTGCAACAGTCTGCAGTTCCTTAAGTGTCCACTTGAGACTGGCTGCAAAAGCCAAGAAATCTCCATCAACATCCATTAAAAATTGGGCTTGCCTCAATGGCTTTTTTATTTCTTAAAACTGTATAGAGATTACTTTTTTCACTTATTTTTCCTGATTGCATGCATAAATTTGGGCTTAGCAAAGTTAATGTTGGGTGGATGTATCGCTGTTGTCAGCAAGAGCTTAAGGCTCATCTCAGCTCCAACTCAGTTCCTGCGAGTTTAGGTTGTGATAGCATTTCCAACAAGACCGGTGACATCACTGAGACTAAGTCCATGTTTTACACAGCCATGCCTTGAACCTACTGACTGATATTTACGTGTACCCTGTATTGTATTTAAAACATACTGGCTGCTAATGCTGATAATGGTACAGATATTGGTAATTTTATCTGCACTTGTCTCAGGACTGCTGTCAGAGACTGTATTGGCACATAAATTATCAGGTTATATACTCTCCTGTTGATATTATTATTACATCACATGTAAAACACAGATATGTTGAACATATTTGCTGGCTCAAGACTGGCATAAATGAAGACACAGATCTGCTCACTGCCAAGCTGTATATAAAGCAGTGTTTATTAGTTCAATAATTTTCATAATAAGTGGTCAGCATGTTTGCTTAAATGCCCCAGCAGCGCTACTAAAGAACACTTCTTTGTTCCTGTTGGCAGCAAATGTAATGCAAAAATGCATTCACATTTGCTTGTTACAGAAAATAATCTTACACAGCAGGCTGTGTTTAACTTTCATTCTGCTCTTCTGTGTGAGAGAACAACTTCAGAACCTTGTTTAATGTTGTTTTTAGTCTTAAATGGGTTTGTGCTGCTGTGCCAGTGTCATATTAAATGGGTTAGAGTGATTGCTATCCCTCAAATTCAAACAGAAGTTATGAGCTGTTTTTCAGTGACTTTTTCATGACTCTGCTCATAAAATGCTCTAATAAATTATAACTTCATTCTCCAAAATCTGATTTCTACTCAACATCAAAACAGATGCTGGAACCGCACAGTGGCTGAACCCTTCAGCTGTGGCTTTGAGTCCGCTTGGAGAGACTCCTGAAGCCTTTCATTTACAGATGTTGTACAAACTGTTTACACTGCAGCATCTTTTTAGATCTTTGTGGAGGAGCGGCCCCAAACAGATAAGCATCAGCTGGCTTCTGTGGTAATATATAGTCCTTTAAAAGCACTGTGTTTAAGCCTGCATCTGTGTACAATATGAAGTGGCATTTTGAAACTGTGCTGATGTGGTTTTACTTGGACAATTTAGGGTGAAAGTGAGGCTAATTCTCATCTTTCAGCTTATTGAAGTTTCTTTTACTCAAGAATTTATCAAAAAAGAGGACATTTTATAGTCTTTTGTACTGTTTTTCTCCTTGAATTTGTAAAGATTCCACCAGCAGGGTCACATTTTTAGTGATGTGAATATTTAACAAGAAATTATGCCATTTTCTTCCTTTTGTGAAAGATAACAGATTAAAAACATCAAGGTGCTGTCCTTGACGTTGTGTTAATTTAAAAGGATACACAAAGAGGGGTAACTGAAATGAAAAAGAGTGACAAGAAGTCAAAGAAATAGACTACAGGGCCCCACAGTCTAAAAAGAAGGCTCTTCAAAAACAAAGTCTTTTAAAATGAAATTACATTTAATTCACTTACAAAGGAAGTCAGGCCTGCACAAGGCACACAAAAGCACTAACATGCCTGCACACTTACATTGATACATGCACTGTCTTGCATTAAATCAGCAATTATTTAATCAGTCTAGAAGACTAGCTGGAGGAATTAACTGAATTCCATACTGCCAAGTCCAATATCCTATACACTGAATCAGTCTCTGGCTCTGTCTTTAATGCACACACACCCACACACACATGGCTGTTTAAAATAGGAAAAGCTGACCTGTGCAGGGGCGGTTTCAGATAAAGATTCACCAAACTAAATTGCCAAACACACACACACAGAAACATCTGGGACCAATCTGAGAGAGACTCCCTCCCCCGTAGGTGCTACTAGCCATCAACTGTTTTAGTGTTTGTGTAGGTCTGTGTACGCGTAGCGCATAATGCTACCGGAGTCCATCTGTGTGGTTCACCCCCAGACTGCTGTGTGCATTTAAATGGCTGCTCCTAATAGAATAATTGGGTTTGAGTCGACTAAATTTAGGTTGAGGCGGCTGAATTTGTCCTGCTGGTTTACTCTCATTCAACAGGAAGAAACAAACAGAAAGGGCAGCAACACTATGGCTAAAGTAAAGCAGCTATTAGAGCCACATATGGCTCATAAAAAGGCTGGTTAAAGATTGTTTAAGACCGCAAATAATCCAGGATTCAGGGGAAATATAATTAAGAACTAAAAATGTCTGAAACAGTTGGAAAATCGGCACAGCAACAGAGGCTGAATTTCCTGCTGATTATCTCCTCAGATGAAATTACCACTGAAGCAGAGAGTACAGCAGAGCAACTGTCCAAAAATTTGTCTTCCCTTTAGTAACTCTGTGAAGAAACACAAGGAAACGACTAATTATCCCTTCAGGATTCAGTAAATGTTTAAAAGAGTACAATAATGGCATAATGGGGCTAAAAACACCTGCTGTTCAACTACATATTCAACATTAGGGTGATATTTCAATATTACATGTAAATAATGATAAAAGCAAGGTAGGAAGAGAGAAAAATCTTGCTAGATGAAAATAAAAGGCCAGTCTGACTCCTAACACAACACCTACAGCCTGCTCACACCTAGCACGACCTCCGGCTCAGTGTGTAACTGCCCCCGGCACCCCTCCACACACAGCCTGCTGCCGCTCTCCAACAACACCCCACACACTCCCAGCATGACCGCATCAGTGCAGCACATTGAGCAGTATACCCCTGCATCAGAGGCTGTGCTGACTTTTAGAAAATCCATTTTTAGGAAGAAATAAAAAGCTCAGTGATGATATGAAACATTCCGAATAGCTAAAGGTGGAGTAAAAGTGAGGTTTGCTGAATAAATCTGACCACAGACTTTAACAAAGCTAAGTGGGCAGCAGGTGAGGAGCTGTGAAGGTTAGGTTTAGTTCTGCTTATTGCTGCCTTCAACTTCATCAAGACTTTTACATTTGGCTGTTCAAAAGGAAACAAGGATATAAATCAGATGAGATCAGTTATTATGATCTCAGTCTCTTTTTCAGAATCAAAGGCTCCAGTTTGAATGGGAGTGGAATAACTTTGAAATGAAAAATCAGGATTTTCCCGATTTTTTGCAGAGGTGGACTGAAGCTGTATTTCAGGAAAGCAGTATATAAAACCTTCTAAGCTTTGTTTACATGCGCACAGATCAGAAGGAAAGCATGATCAGAATAGCTGCATGTCATGCAAACATGTCAAATAAAAGACTGATCCAAAAATGCCCCATTAGGATTGAGGGGAGTAGCACTTTATTATCAATGTGCATGTCTGCCACTCTCCTTTTGCAGACCTGCACTGTCTACCAGTTTGTACCACTGAGCTTTCTATTCATTTAGGTGGAAAGGCTGTAAAAAAGACTCCTTCATTTTAAATAAAAACAAGAATATACAGACATCAGAAGTCACAGATGGGAGAGAGGAGGAGAATAAAATCTCTGTTGCACAGTGAGGGCTGAGCTCTGAAAATTGGATCCAACTCCAGAGAAAGACTTTTTTGATAAACGCTCATTAACACAGGAAAATCTAGGGAGTAATTTTTCCAGAGTAAAAAGTATTTTACTCAAAATAGTCAAATTTACTCTTTATTGAGTATATTTATTACCAGCCACCACGAGAGTTGGAATAAAAACAGAGTAAATTCTGCTGGAGTAAAACTTTTAACCGCACCCACTTAGGTTTCAACTCAGCTGCCATCACTCATGGACGGTCACAGCTGCAGCTTGTTAGCTGTCTCAGCTGCAGATAATCCTTGGTAATCAAGATCTCCTCACCTGGTGATGAACCTTTGTACTTTAGCTTGTAGTCAGGTAACTCCTCTTCAACCTTTGATGATCTAGTGATTTTTCAGTGAGGTTTTTTTTTTCCTTATCTAACTCCATTTGTCCTCTTCTATTGCAGTGTCTCCATCTCTCTGCCAGTGATTTTTCCAACAACCAGCCAGTACACTCACCATCATTTGCACTATTGTTGTCAAGTAAACTTCTTTAACTTTACCACCTTATCCCGTGCTCTGCTCCTGAGTTCTTGTCATATTTTCATCACAATTGTTTCTGTAATATTAGAACACTTTGTCTAATACGTATAGGCAAAAACACCTCTTTTGTTGTCATGCCCTTTATAGGAGAAAAGACAGAATTATCTATGAAGAGGAAAATTTAGCTCTAGATAAAGAGAAAGATCAGTCTATTCAGAGTGAGATACAGCTCTACATAACCGTTCCCCAATTCTATATTGAGCAGAAAATATTCTGTAATGAGTAGAAACATTTCTACAAGGAATGAAAAACAGTTTTGAAAGGACTAAATGAAACACTGTATTGAGAAAAACAGCTCTATAATGAATAAACTATAGTCTGAATTACTCTGTAGTGAGTAAAACTGCTGTAGAGTTGTTTTTATTTTGTTCATTGTGGAGCACATAATCATCATTTAGAGTTTAAAAAAAACACTCTTTTGAGTAAAAACAACTCTGAAGACATTACTCTGCAAGCAGAGTGAATTTTACTCCAAATAGACTGGGACCAAATGTTATATTTGTCAGAGTAAAATTTACTCAGGCACTGGTTAACTGTGCAGAAACTTGTACTGTACTTAATAAAGCTCAACATATCTTTGGCTGTTACTTCCATCCACTTTGTTGATTGGTTGTTGTTACTGAACAGAGATCAGTTTCTTACAAGCGATTTTATTGTTTTAATTCTGATAATATACTTCTTAACCTGTAGGGACGCACAATATTATCATTTTGATATTGGCAACAGTTAATAATCAGTATTGATGAATAGAAAAATTCTGCAGATTTTTGTGACCCATATTTTGGCTGTAAGGAACGACTGGCTCATCCTCCTTCCTTAAACTTTGTTGCTTCTTTATGTATTTTTTTATTTGTTCATCATTGAACTTTAAAGTGTGTTTTACGGACTGAAGTTTGAGGTCAAAGGCCCTGTTTACATATCATTTTCAGGTGATAATGCAAAACTTTTCTTGGGTTTTAACTGTCTGTCTACAAGAGAATGGCACTTTGGGTGCCTGAAAATAAAAGCATTTGTAAACGAGCTCCAGAGTGTAAAGTTTTCCAAGCACCCCCATCTCCATCTCCATGTAGACAGACGAAACCCATCTTTCTGAAAACGCACATGCGCACTACGGTTACAGTCAGTTGCTATGTGCAAGTAGGGTCCTGCCACGATGAAGGAAGATTTCCTACGCATACGCTTGCCTTGGTTCATCAAAATCACGCTGCCAACTACTGGCCTGGCATGTATACTACGCAATTTTTTTTTTTTTTTTGTGGTCTCGTGTGCAATAAAATCCAGTTGTTCTTCCATGAAGCCCTCACAAAAGTGAGCTGGCTTACTTGATCCTGGATTGCAAAAAAGCAGACTTCCAAATCCAGATCACTCTTATCCAGATTAAACCTTTTAACAAACCTAGCAGAGATGTAACATCCCTACTGCCTTGGGGCTGCGTGTGATGGTATTAGCTGTAGGAAAAGTGACGATCACTTGTCTTTGATTGGCACTGATACCCTCAGAGAGGCTGAAATGATGACACTGACAATTTGTGTCTTTCTGCTGGCCTGAAACCCTCCATCAGCACCTCTTATGGATGGCTGTCAAACATTATATCTCTAAGCCTCTCAGCTTATTTAACTATAGTCAAAGTGACTTTTCCAAAGCTCAAGCTGAGACTTGATGAGTGTGTTATGTGCAGTTGTAAATATACAGCTGCCACTGCTCCATAAATATAAAAGACAACGATGGTCTCTGCACTGTGGGGGGGCTGGACGATGGAGCAAAGCACAGCATGGCAGCCAAGATGCTTTGTTTTTAAGATACTAAAACACACACTGACACAGTTACACACATATGAGTGCACGCTTGGCTCTCTGTGGAGGGAAAAAAGAAGGTGTCAGCTTTCACAGCAGTCCTGTCATTTTAAATGTGTGTGTTACTGTGTGTGTGCGTTGGTGTGAATAGCGTCTAAAGCACTCGATCAAGATGACAACACTAAGACACACACTCACACCTCTCCTCAGCATAGAAGGTAAGGTCAAAGCCTCTACATTCACCTTCAGGCACACATTGTGGCCCACTACCCTCCTCTTAGTCATTCCCCCTTTCCCTTCCCCCAGTACTTTCCCTTCTCTTACTGGCCTTTTCATCTCTGCTGCTTTCATTTCATGCTGTGGTTTCCTTGTTTTGTTGCAGAGTTGCAACTCGGGTCAGAAAAGGTGCATGACTTCATATGAAATCCCCCCACTAGACTTCATTTAGGTAAAATCCTATTTTCATATATCTAATTTTGATAAACGATCACAGTTGCGCAGACTTCACGGTTATGTGTTCAGGGTAAGGCGTGTATGTGTTTTTGAGCTAGGAATAGAGAAAGAAACATATTAGCAAACCGAGGAAAAAGGAAATCGTTTCAAGCTGATCTAATTTTGATAAACAGCCTTGATGTATGCAGACCTGCAGCCTGTGGACCAAGAAACCACATTTGTGTGTCTGTGAGTGTATGTGCTTGTCGTTCTGCACTGGCTTATGCGTGTTTATGTGCAGTAATGTGTATTAATGTGCCTCTTTTCAACAAATCTGTATCCAGACTGCTGATACCTGGCTCTGTGTTTATCAAGTAAGTGATTGTATAAAACTAAAACTTATCATTCTGATAAGATAGCATCGGATGCACTGAGTGTATGTATTTTGTCCTTCCTGTAATAGAAATCTTTCTGAGTCAACCTTGGACTTTCTTTGTGCACAGATAGAGCGAGCGATACACTAAGAGAAATGGGAAATAGGGGTCTCAGAGCTGCATGGTTCTATTTCTCAAGTCCATATCTCCAACCTGGAACAAAAACTAATCACTATTGCTTTGAGATGAAACTTCAAAGTATTTATATTACTATCTGACCAGAAATAACCGGTCCAGAGTAGTGGTTTCTAACCTAAAAGTCTGACCCAAATAGGAAATTTAAGGCCTCACTGACAGACTTAGAAGTTGTCACCTTTCTGTTTCAGAGACCTCACTGTGGGTTTAAAAAAATTACTCAAAGAAGGAAAAAAATAACAATCACCTTAACACGTGTCAAACTGCGGGCATAACCTGCAATAAAGGGTCAGGCTTTTTTAATTCTACAAGCTAAGAAGTTTAAGCTTTCCTAATCCTGTACATGTGAAAGCCAATACAGTATTAACAGGAATTAAGCTCAAGTCTCATTATAATTAAAAAATGAATCGCTTTACCCTGCTATAAGCCATACTGTGAATGTTTGTTAACTGGTCCAATGTAATACATTTTTTTAGTAAAAGCTAAATGTGCATTTATGGTGTTGGAAGTTATGTGTCTTATCTGAAATTATAATTCTTTACTTTGGAAACTTATCATGTTTGTGTCTGCAGTGACCCACTTCACAAGGACCAGTGAGGAGCTTATTATCTGCCGTCCACGTGTTTTTGAGTGTATAAAAGGCTGATAGGCTGGAGGTGGATGATTGCTTATGTGTACATCTTCATGGGAAGGCCCTGCAGGATGACATGAACACACTTTGCTGAAACATGCATACACCATGTACAAATAATGTGGTGTGGAAACCAGGACATTGAAATCTTAGCTCGCCCCACTGCCCAAAGGTAAAGAAAGAGACACGCAGAAGAGAGGGAAAGAGAGAGAGAGAGAGAGAGGGAAAGAGAGAGAGTTATTATTATGATGCTCATCTTTAATACCTGTAGTCTTATCCGCTGGTATTAAGCATCTTATTAACTGTCTTAGAGTGCATTTTATTGTTTATCTGAGAATAGTTCAGTGGGCTGATTCCCACACAACACAGACTCACATGACCCATTCAGGTGCTGATGTGCTGAAAGATAACTGTCCAGTGTTAGTACATTTAATCATTTCTACGTGAAGAGTTGAGGTCAACACAGTCAGGATATATTTAAGAAACTATTCTGTGCCATAGGGACACAGGCAAATCATAAACTGGGCATTATTAGGGCAGAAGTAAAGAAAGCAGACCATCTCCTAGCAAAAATCTAAGGAAAATGTAATTAAAAACATTAAGTATATGTCATTCATGTTTACAGATATTTAAAAATTACACATAAGTGGACACCTTGTAATTAAAGATGAAAAAAAACAACACTTTTGATTCAGAGTGGAGAAGAAAGTTTAATGTTTGATTCCTACATGCCAAATATACAAGATGATGTAAATTATACCATTTAAAGGTACAGTGTTTGATATTAAGTAGCATTTAGAGAAACTAATTTGGTAAAAATTATACATAATAATGATTAGTATGTTTAAATGTGTTTAATCACCTGACTATATAAAAATTGTTTGATTTTATAACTTAGAATAACCTATTTTCATACATAAAGAGGGGCCCACTCCACGGACTCAGCAAACTTGCACCGGCATGTTTCTACAATACCACAGAAGGAATAAAAAAAAAAGGCTAACTGTTATAGTTAATAAAGGTTTTCTAAAGATTCCACTGATTACCAGGTTTACCATCAGAAGTGAGTATTACAATCTTGAATTTAACTGCTAGAAGTTGCCAATATTCCCAATTTTGCACACTGTACCTTTAAGGCTTTAAGGTAAGGATGCATGAAATCATTGGTAGTATATCGGTATATCAGTTGTTATTTAAAGCACTTTGTCAGGAGTATCTCAGGGAGCCATCCTGCAAACTGGCTGAGTAATAAGGGGACTCGATCTAAATTTATAAGCTATTTCTTTTTTGCACTGTCAGTGTCAGCAGGTTATTTTGCTGCTTTTTATTGCCCTCAAAGATGCAGATGACTTTGGCTGTACTGTTCAAAATACATGTAGAATGTAATGCACATGCAACCTGAAGACATTACTGTAAGTTTTTCATAAGTGTATGGCTGTATTTGAAAAAAAAAAACAATACATCCTTCATTTCTGATAAAAATCAAATGTTTTGTCAGTTTTTGAAAAAATAGACTACCAATATTAAAAATACACATATTTTTTCTGCAAGATGGAATTGGTGTCTTTTACAGTGGAAAAATCGGTATCGGCCAAAATATGTTTTAAATTATCGGCATATTGGATATCGGCAAAAATCCAATATCTTGCATATTAATTTTGGATCTGTTTTAGCCATTGAACAAAATCAACATAATTAAATACTTAAAATCCTCCCCACCATCATTGATAAATCACGTTAATCAGGTCATGGTTATCCAATGTTTGATCAGTAGTTGCAGATGGACTTGTTTAATGTTCTAAAGATACTACACCTACAAAAGGCTTCTTCAGTTAAACCTTTTAGATAAACTGTGAGTTTTACATTAATATCCTCAAAAATCAGCAAATGCCCTGCTGACAGACAAAGCCTTTTGTAGGTGATGTCGCATTGAATGGCTGATTTAACTGCGGTGGGATCTTTGGTGTCTACTGCTGTCTGCTGACTGTGGCTATGGGGGGTAGTTGGATCAAATACCTCTGCCAGCTGCTGATAAAGGTACCTTGATCCGAAGATCTTATTTAGTTACATTTAACATTGTTTACCTATGTCTAGTATCCATTTTAGAAGTACTGAATAGTAAATAGAAAATTAACTTGAGCTTGTATAGTGCTTTTCTAGTCTACTGACTACTAAAAGCACTTCACACTTTCCCATTCACACACATTCAATCTACATTCACACACTGATTGTGACAGCTGCTATGTAAAGTGGTTACCAGAATTAGCCAATCCCATCTATGGCTCAGCCATGTGGAAAACAAATACTCAGGCCTAGCAAGCACTGCAGAAGCCCGTTTTTGTGGTGTGAAGGGAAATTTCAAACAAAGAACCAGTAAGCCTGAAACAGTCATCTCCCCAGTAGCCCTTGCAGCACGTCACACCGGGGTGGGAAAAGGACAAATGATCTCATCTGATTGGAGGAGAAGCCACAGGGGTACTTTTGATATGTCACAGGTAAGAAAAGGTCCTGTGACCCTTCCTCCATCACCTGTAGTCTTTCTATCCCCATTCCAGCAGCCTTCCACTGTTTTGCTTTGTTTTCCCAGGTTCAGTTTAAGTTTAGTGCTGTCAGCAACAACCTGGATGAGCATTGAGAGTTTTCTTCCCTCATTCCTTTTTTCAACGTCAAAGAACATATCCAAAGGATACAAATTTCTGCTCCCCCCCCCAGGAAGACGACAGAGCCTTGCTCTCATCAGAAAGTTGATCTCTGCTGCCAAAGACTTTCCACATGCCAAACATCAATGGACTGACCTCTGCTCACTCGTGGATTGAGTTGTACACCATACTCTAATCACACACCGTGCTCAAAAGTAAGTACTTTGTCTGAGCAGAAGTCGCTGTAGGAAGTGTTTCAGGTGCATTCATGAAGCTGCATTTGTTGTCTTTTTCTCTCTGCAATACGTTCCTGTTTTACTGTGTCCATTTATATCCAGTGCAGTGCCTTCACCTACACGAACCACTGTGTTTCTGCATAGTGAAGTCACCATACAAAGTTTGTTGTTACTTGACTATGTTCACTAGCTATAATATTATATCAATAATGTAAAAAAATGCAATCTACAAATCATCCAGAACAAATTATTGTACTTTAGTCATACTATCTCAGGCCTCTGTGCAGTCAGTGGAAATGTGTAATATGTCCACTCTCATACAGGATGCCTCTTCTAAAGGAGAAAGCCTGTGTTTTACGCACTTTGTATTTTTCAAAGTTAAAGCTTGTGGCGACAGCTGGAGCAGCTGGGAACTCCAAGTGATATTCCTATTGTCCTGTAAATGACCAAGTTCCTGGTTCTTTTGTGTCTGTATACTTTCATGCAGTCAGCTGTCCTGACAGGAAATTTACGGTGTTTGTAAAAAGATTAAAAATCAAATCAAATAAGACACAAACACGCATATCACATTCCTTCCTCTTAACCCTTACATGATGACAGCCTGTTTCCTGATTTCCTAAATCCCTATTGTGTACTGAGAGTAACAGCTGTATGGCTAAATGCTTGTAATGGCTCTCGTTTAAACAAGGTAAAGATGTGCATGAATGCACCATCAATGTAGGCACATCTTAGTAGCTAAATGGCTTTGGACAGTATGGATTCCCTGTGCTTGAAGAAGAAACAACACAGAAAAAAGAAAGAGGAGGATGATGTGGAACAAAGATTGAGAAAAAGGGAAAGATGAGACAGAAAGAGAAGGAGAAGTGTAATTCTAACTAAACTGCATAATATATGGCACTTTAGCACATTACCCCTCTAAATGACCTCACACACAGCACACACTGCCTTGCCAAATGACTTTATCTCCCCAATTAGCCCCAGTGGTAAAGAGTGAGGAGGGGAGGTGAAAGGGAGGCCGGGGTGAGGAATAGGGGAGAAAGAGAATATTGAATCCACAAGTAGGGAAGGAATTCTTGCTGCCTTTTTAATATTTTTAATTCAACATGAATCCTTGAGGAGCTCTTTATCTCATCTTCATAGGTTTTAATTATAAACATATGCAGGAAAATTAATTGTTCTTGATACTTGTACATTTCCTGACCACATCCTTCACCCATTCGCCTGCCTACTGACCTGATTTTTCCATCCATTTTCTGTTAGCTGTCAATACACCTTTTTGACAAGTAGAGAGAGCGCAGTGTTATGACCATGGCAAAAAAAAGGGGAAAACGGAAAAAGAAAGGAGAGGAGGTTGGAGGTTTCATTTCTTGGGTAAAATGTAATATTTTCAGTCTATCTCGGCCTCAGTCAGGTGGCAAATGATGTATTTTTCCTGCTGTATGTGAGCGTGGTCATGTGTATGTGTAGGAGTCAGAGGTCATGGTTGTGGGAAATGAGCAACACTGAGTGGGCTCAGAGGTCAAGGTGAACATTGTAGTGAAGAAGACCAAGAAACACACATACATGCGCATACACATATACACACATGTGGGAGAATGTGGTGGACGGATCATCTGCTGCTGGATTCAGGCTGTAAACAGCTGAAAGAATCAAATACAAGGTAAGGACAATACGTGGAATTATGCAGCTTAACATTTTTCAACAGCAAAGTTACATTCACTTTTAAACAAATTTGAGAAATATGCAGTGATTTATAATGGCTGCAAAAAGAAATATTAATCACAGAGCTGTTTCTTCCCTTTGCTGAAGCAGTACTTTATCACACTGTTATAAAATTATAAGGGAAATGCATTTAGGTGTATATTCAGGTACTGCTTCCCCTTCACCCTCTAAAACATGTCTGTGATGGCATACTCTACTCATGTCTGAGCTTAAAATCACAGAAAAAGTTTTTAAGTTTCTGTATGTTCAGTTCTCTATAATTGCACCTGTAGTTTAAGTTTCTTTTCTCTCCTGCTGGGGTGTGCCAAGCACAGAGTGCAAACACATTTCCTAATGTGGGTGTTCACAATAAAGCAATCAATTTAAATAACAAAAACAGAATTTTATTTTCCAAAATAGTGTGTTTATTTTTGATTTAACTTAACTTTAACAAAGATACTGGTGAGTACAGGAGCTATGGAGTCTACAGCTGCATCTCCGACTTCTTTTAAACCCACAGTCCACTTCTCATCACGGTTTTAAAACAAGTGAGTAAAAAGTTAAAATACAGCGTTAAGCTGTTGCTAATGCCGTTATTGTACAAATTGCTGTAGCACTGGGCTAAAGTATGGTGGCCTGGAAGCCTGAAACACTTTCACAAAGCTTGAAAAAAATTACAAATACTTTACATTTTATAAAATAAATTTATATAAGCAAAACACCTTCGGAAATAATGAAACAAATTTTGACAAATTGTTTGTACAAAAAGTCCAATTAAAAATTACAAAGTGTGAAACCCTGTAACAAAATATTTTTATATTTCATTGAAACACATTAGAATTCCAATTTTACATTTACTAAACAAATTTACAAACCACGGAACACTTTTTACATGCTCTGAGACAAATTTAAAAACAACAGTACCTTACAGAAAGGGAATGTATCAAATTTCGAAATTGACCAAAGTTTCAAGTCTTCTAAAGTGATTCAGACTTTGGAATTTTGTATCAATCTTGAAAATTTGTTTCGTTTTGTAAAAGTGTTTAAGGCATTATTTTATACTGGACTTTGTAAATTTGAGTTTTGTAAAAGTGATTTAGACATTATTTTACAAAAAAAAGTTTCCATTTTTATACAAGTGTTTTATCACACTTCAAGGCCACCTTCGTAGAGTCAAACCAAGTCAATCCATTGCAGCTAACAGCTTGTGTTGAAGCCTCAGACAGGCCAAAAGAGACTCTGTTCAAAGGGAGCGGACTTGATCTTTTTGCTTTTAAATACAGTGCTTAACAAACTTATTAGACCACCTGTCATATTTGTCTCAAAGACCATCCAGCATCATGAAGTGCTTTAATGCGGACCCTTTCATTTTCAGTGAGCTCTCCACATTTTACCATTTTGAACAGGAATGAGGAATTTCAAACTGAATTCACCCAAATTTGAGCCGGCTCACTGGGCTTCTCTGAGAAGTCAGAAATTAATCAAGCATAACATTCAAGTACTAAAACTAATTTTTCTGTTCAGAAATGCAAGTAAATAACTATAATTTGACATATTAATCAAGAAATATTAATGTGCTTTACCATTTTTACAGTTTTTTTTTGTAAATCAGTACATTTAAAAATTCGTGGATAACAATAATAATTATATCTTAGCATTAAAATGATCATTTCTGTTTAAGAGTTTCTACATATTGGTGTATTAACCATTGCAGAAACATAAAAAAGGATTTTGGTAATTACCAATGCTGTTAATTTAGGGTAGCTGTGGCATAAACCTTACTTTGGTTAGGGTTAGGGTGGTCTAATAAATTTGTTAAGCACTGTACATTAAACTTTAGGGGATGGAACACCTGATTGATGTACTGCACTTAAGTCATACTGACAGAAGCACAGTTTTCAGTTTTTTTTCCTGGGTGCCAAAGACTCAGAGAGAAACAGTCAAACTGAGCTATTGTCTGTCATACATCACTCTGCCATGCTACTTTTATTAATCTACTGCTGTGTCTGGTAGTTTAAGCTAACAGTGGCATCATTTTTGTCTCACATGAGCACTTCACCATGAGTTGATGAATGTGTTGTTCATGGCAGAAATTATACTGATCACCAAATTAACACCAGTTTACCAGCCACCACTATTCAATCACTTTAGTTGCAATATCCAAACCTAAATGGATAAAACACTTGGGAAAACTCTAACTATCTGAGCATATTTTCAAACAACAAATACATAAGTGCTAAGCAACTAGTATGGGGTTCTGAATTGTATTTAGTTAATAAGAAAATTGCAAATCTGGTGTACTGTCTATATTGCACAAACAAATTCCTAACAGTTTGATACCAACAGTTCAGTTAATAAATGGAAAATTCTGACAACCTCATCAGTGTTTTCCTAAACAATCATTTGGGATGGTAGCCTGCAACCCCAATACAACTGCCTGTCTCTCCAAAATTAAGCCACAGCCACTATTTGTTTCAACAGAGCATAAATGTCTTTCCTGATTTTTTACTGTTTAGTGAAAAGATCAGGCAACCAGGCCATCACCCCTCAGGGGGGTGATGGCCTGGGGTGAACTGAGGGGGAAAACTGCATAATAACTAAACTTTTCCCTAATCAAAGTATTCTGCCTTTACAACAAGGACACCAAACTTTTTAACCACATCTTCATTAGAAAGATTGTTAAAAATATTTGAAAATAATAAGAACAAACTGAAAATGAGCCCATTCAAAATGAGCAGTTCAGAAACTTCAAAGTGGAAGCATCAAATAGAAGCCAAAAGGACAAACGATAAGGCTTGCAAGCTCATTACGGCCCACTCACCAAAATGTAGAGGCCTTATTGAACCACTTACCAAAACAAATGATTTTATGTCATAATAGTGACAGCAGGGACAAGCTTCTGCTTAACCGTAAGCGTATGAAAATGATTCTAAAGGCAATGATGAACTTTCTAATCTACTTTCCAAAAAAATCTTCTGTTCACCCAGCTTTTCCTGTTTAGTCAATGAGCAGGGGAAGCAATCCACACCAAGAGCACTAGTGCCAGTGATAAAGAGTGCCTGAAATTAATGAAATATTGTGACCTTTCACCATCATTACCATGGGACTGACAGCACCGTAGCTTTTCATTACATGATAGCGCACAACATCAGCAGCCCTCCAGAGCACTGTGGAGTGCTTTTGACTGTATGCTGACTTTGTCCCTGAGCGGTGTCAATGATGGAGGAGTCAGTTTGTGGAGGCGGTGCTGCTTCAATGATCCATCAGGTTTATGTGTATCTGTGAAAGTGAATGCACAGTAGCTCGCTATTTCTACAGGATCTGTGCCTGCAGCTTTCTGTCCACACGTTTTCCTCCAATTGATGGCGCCCATCCTTGAAGCAGCAAGATCACCAGATCACATGCTTAAGTGGGAATAAAGGGAACAACATACAAACATGAGTCTACTTTGCATCTCTGAGGTTGATTGGCTGTTTATTTGCTTCCTGTTTTGACTTGATATTGATAAAGTGATTGGATAAATGATAGGTCAATTGTCTGCTTTCCTGTTTGGTTTGATCTGCTCTGTACTGCTTAACCTGTTTGGACAGTCAGGTCACAAGCATATTCCAATCCGGCAATTCGTTTTGCCAGCCTTGGTCCTGTGCTACTCTGGTTTCCATGATGGCCATCCTTCAGGCCTGCGGGCCCATGCCTCATCTTTACAGGCATCCTCCCAGCTGCCCCCTCCATATGGTCGCCCTGGGCGTTGTGGACCAGCCCACTGGGTCCTGGTCACCCAGTATGTGATGAGCCGGATCAGGCCCGGTAAGCTTGTCAAGCACCTGTAAAAGTGTAGCTGCTGTTCCTGTAACCAGGGGCACATCGTACCTATCCCTGCTCTCCTGAGCATGTCAGCATTAGACACACGGTCTAACAACGATACCCAAAGATGTGCTGGAGAGAACTTGTCCCAAAGGTGGTCAGCTGGCACCTTTGGCCATCAGTCAACACCCTGGCCTCATAAGAGTATGGTAAGACCAGAAAGACCAAGGACCAAAAGACTCTGACCAAGTCTGCAATTGATCTCAGCCTTATTGAACTGCTCTGCAACTTCCAGGCTCTTACCATGCACAGACATATTCAAAAGCAGCATCCAAGACATCCCCAAATGCCTTAATCTTTATTTTGGCCCTAAAGACATGCATTTCTAATGCTTCAGCCTCCTCAATCAGCAAGTTGAGAGCCTCCACTACGACAACTACAGTTTCTGCAAGGATCACAGCATCATCAGCAAAGTCCAGATCAGTGATATGGACATTACCAGATAACATTCAACAGTTCGCTGCCCCTGTTATCAGCCCATTAAGTACAGGTCCTGAAGAGTGTAGGGCTACAATGCACCCATACCCCACCCTACAATCAACAGCACTTTCTGTACCTAAATATAGGGTAGACACCAGCTGGACGAGCCAACGCAGGATCCTGTGGCGCTCTGGAATCCTCCAGAGGGCATCTCTACTCACCATTAGAACACCTTCACCTTGCTGCTGCTTGTTTACTCTGCTGCGCCTGAAAATACTGCCCCTCATTGCTGATTGGTCCTGTCACTTTCTAACCAGGCCCAAACAGTTCAGATGGGAGCTTTGCAAGATGGATTCGTCAGTGAAAAACAAGGAAATGGGCGTATCCATCTGCTTTGCAAGGTTAGATGTCCCCTAGGTGCTGACTTGAGCAGTAGTAACAGAGGCAAGAACAAGATCAGCGGAGCCAGCAGTAGAGTGCAGCACATGTGTATGAGTGCATGTCTCACTGTGTATGTGGAGCTCCCACTGTGCTCTCACTGCCAATGCCAATGCCAAAATGCACAGTAGATTGACAGATGGGGACTTGTAATATCACACATTACAATACCAATATAAATAGATGTAAAGGAAGCAGGGCTTCATTCACGGTGATGACTGTTTTTTTTTCTGCAAACACCATGGTTCACTGACACTAGAGTGTAGTCTACTGGTAAAAGACAGAGCACTTCCCATTCTAGAATCCAGCCCCCTGAATAACAGATTCAACATTTTTATTTCATTTACCGATATGGGGTCACAAAAGTGGACTCCTTCAGCCATCAGTGGAGTGGCCCCCTGCTGGCGGTTAAGAGAAATGCAGTTCTTCTGCACTGTCCTTCCTTTTGAAACCACATGCACAATCTAGTTCTTATCTACAGTCAACAGCTTCTACTTCCCGTGTATTTTAAGACCAATTCTTCTTTTTCTTTGCTGCTTTTTGTGCTCTTGTTCTGTGTCACTGCTAAAGCTCCACTGATACTAAGTGGTGCGACCAGCTAGGGGCCCGTTTGACATTTTCCACTTTGACAGGCCCTCAGGGTGGAGTTAGAGCCTAAAACATCAATATCTGAATTACTCTAACCCCTTCTCCAGCCTGTCCTCCCTTCATCCTTCGCTCTTTTTTAAAGTCCTCTTGCTGCATTGGGGCCACACGCAGACACACATCACATAAGCTAAGAGAAAACACACGCACACCAAACAGGCTAAGAGAAAGACACGCACTGGAGGTGTTGATGGCCATGCTCTAGCTGTCAAGAGGAACTGAACAGATCAGCTACCCTCTGAGGAGCGTGCCTGTGTGTGTGTGTGTGTGTGTGTGTGTGTGGGGGTGTGTGTGTGTGTGTGTGTGTGTGTGACTTTGTGTGTAATCGATGTCTCATCTTTGTTCCATTTGCTCCAGACAGCACCATGTATGATAACCCTTATGTTATCAGACAGAGAGAGAGAGAGAAAGGCTTCTTAGGGAATATCACCTGATGTCCTATATGGTGAGAGTTCTTATACTGAGCCTCTCACCATCTTTCACCCTCTGAGAAAACAGCGTAAACAAGAAAAAGGTGTCCTATCTGGCCTCAAAACCCAGTTGTCACTTTATCTTATGCCTTAATTGGACCAAAAAAAGGGCTGTCTTTTCACACCTGGCACTCTGCCCCATCTAACAGACGGATCTATCAACAGGTTTGAAACTAGAGCTAGCTCTGCCCTCAAGCCTTCAACAGGCAGCGCGCTAACACTCATGTCATGTCAGAGCTGGATACCTGAACTAAATTAAGGTCCTTTTTCTGTCTGTTCTTACCACATCTCATTCCATGGCTCTATTAATTGCCTCATCTATCATCAAATGGGTCAAAATGCCTTAAACAGGGTCCGACATTAACGGCTGCCTGAATGCCCGGGGCAACTTCAAAAAGCCAACGGACAAGCAAAACTTGTACGAACTTGCCCGATTGGGCAAGCACGACTGAGCTTTTCTATTCATTAATTTAATTATTTTCCTCTCTTGTTTCTGTTACAACAGAGCTCCTGAGTAGCCTGTGTCGCTGCCTCCATTGGCCGAGCGTGTCTGCTCACGTGCAGACGGCTGCACAAACTTTAACTAAAAACTAGGGGTGACCTGGAATAGTCGGCGATTCGATGATTTGATTCAGAGGAGTCTGATTCGACTACGAACTTCATAGTCGAATGTTGTTATGTAACCAAGATCATACCATTCTGACAACATGGGGCTGCTAAGCCTGAGTTTCCGTTAGCTGGCATTTGCCGGTCATTGGCCGGTAAAAAGGACGGAAGTCCGGCAGATAAAAATATAACTGGTGAAAACATCAGGCAGAAAACATGCAAATGACCAGATAAGTAAATACTGAATACTTGCATATTATAATTTTTGGAACCTAGAAGATATGTTGCGAGAATGCGTTAATATAAACTAAAATTTGCCTAATCTTACTACATCTACTGACCTGTGGTACTGGGGTTTTCTCCTCAGATGGCAAGCACATGGCTAATTATTTATGCATGATGACATCAAAGCAAATCTATCTCTCTGCGGCATGCTCAGTATTGCTGGGGACTATGCAGGGAAAGTGGGAGAGTTTGACCAGAGCTTTCCCATAAAGCAAAATTTTAATCTGAGTGAGGTTTTCCTGGTTAACCAACACTGATGCAGCAGCAGAGAGGGGAGGCCTACGCCGAGTAGAGTTGTATTGAACTTCAATAAACTACCTATGACCAATCCTCAGATAAAGTTGGATTGTAGTCAACACAGAATCACATCGTGCAGAACGGCATGGACCGCTTGGAGCTTAAAACGAAGGCTCTGTCTCTCTTCAGAGAGGTTACAGTCATATCATCATGAGAACTGATATTAGCAGCTGACGGTAAGACTCATTTCTCATTTGAAATGTAGAGTTCTAACACAGTCTCTAGTTAAGAGAGCACTTTTGTTATGTGCTTAGATGCTTCATTGTTGTTGGTGGAGGGTGGCATTTGGCTGTTGTAAGCTGCAAAGTTATGATAGTGGCCAGTGTGCTAACAGGCTAACGGTGCTGATGTGAAGCTAACTGTTGTTGATGAGTTTAACGTGGGCGTATATTGTGTAACTGCATGTGTAAGGAAAAGCGTGCAGCTTTCACTTTGATATTTTAAACCAAAAAAATAAGAGAGAAATTTATGCGTTTTGCTGCTGTTAATGCAGCAAAATAATGTTAAAGCAAATGTCCGGTACTTGTTCTAAATGGCCGGAATTCTTAAGGGACTGCCGGTCATTTTGACCGGGGACAAAAAAGTCTAGCGGAAACACTGTTCAACTAATAGTCGACTAAAGGCAAAATCTGACGAATCAGATTCGACTATGAAAAACCTTAGTCGTTGGCACCCCTACTAAAAACCTTTATGAAGGTAAACACTGTCATCAGTAAAGATTCATGGTAGTTTACAACAATAAATCTGTTACCCACATAAAGAAGACAGGCTTTAACTTCCAAATTTAAACGTTTATTATTCTAAATCCATAATTTATTACCTTCGGTAATAGATTGCCGGCATTGGCAGAGAAGATTTGGCACATTTTTCATAGGTGCAACCCTCATACTCAGCTCTGCTGCTCATCCCACAAATGCATGTTCCTTACAAATATGGCTCCATTTAGAAGGGTAATAAACAGGCTTTCCAATGGTATAAAATCTATTGCCAAAAAGCATTGTTACAACAAAGAAATTATGTACTAAACACATATTTCCTTACTTTTGGTCCAAGTTTACATTTTTATCAGTACATTTTCTGATGTCAAATGTTGATCTACTCTGTCTTCCTAAACCTAGCTGTCTGGATACCTGATTTTCATGTTTTTTTCAGGAATTTCAATCCTGGTAGAAATGAACTAATTTGGTTGAAAAGCACCAATGATGCTTAAAATTCAGACTACATGACACTATCTTCAATTTAACTCAAACTGATGGTATGGTGTAATACAGAGTGTTAAATTGGTGCTTTTGTGTTCTATAATAGATGCTAATAAACAGAAATTACCCATTGTGATCAATTAAAGGGCTTAAACAGCCACATGAGACAAACTGCACTTAAAGTAGAAACTGTTACAAATGGCGTCATCTCTGGAATCACATCTTTGTGTGTCTAATAGTTGTAATTATGTGAGTCAATAACCTGAATTGATCCAAAGTGTTAAGAAACACCAGCTGCTTGGTTTTTTTCTATGAAGGAAACACAGAGAAAGAAGTGATGAAGTGAGCAAAATATACTGAATTCAAACAAACTAATAACAAAAATCCTTGTAATAGAAACAACGGTTGAAGACGACTACAAAGCAGACTTTTTCATTTTCAGTGAGAAATGGATCTGGGTCAGTCAAGGACAAGGATTCTCAATTTTTCTCTCTGTCTATCTCTTCTTCTGTGCCCCCCCTGCAGAAAGCAATCTGTCCGAGAAAGGAGCAGAGAGACGGAGATGCAGAGAAAAAAGAGAAAGAATAAGAAAGAAATGGAGAGAGGGAATGAGTGCGAACAAATGACTCCTCATGAATAAGACTTTGTACTAACAGCTTAATATTATCAACCATACCCAAATACACACTGGCATCATCCATGCAGATAGAGCCTGAGGGCTGACTTACTCTGCTCACACTGCTACACACTCTCGTAATGAGACATACACACAGACACGCTCGTACACTCGCTAAAGACACGATATAGCAAGACCTTCAAAGTGATAGTTAGCACCTCGTCATTACTGAGGGGAAGGAGGAGAGGGGAAGGAGGAAAAAGAGGGCGATCAAGGTAAACAGAAGAGAAGAGAAGAAGGGTAGTCCACAGCTTAGGTTTTCCTCCTTTTGTTTTCCTTTCATTATTTTATCTCCTGCTATATCTTCTCTCACATCTCTGCAGCGAGAAAACAAATAAAAAACAATAGAGACACTCCAGGTTGGAGAGGAGTAAACAGAAGGGAGTGGAGGGGAGAGATAGTGATCATTTCCAACAGAAGCTGTGCTGCAGAAACACAATACAGACAGAGGAGGTAATATTAAATGTTGCTGCACCCAGAAATATGGTTTAGTGCTGCTGAGAAGCCAAACACTTGTCCAGCTTGACTGTTTGTTCACTGCTTATGTCAGGGGTGGAGAAGTGAATGCACAGGCGGCATAGGATGGGGAAACAGAAGCCATATACACTCCTGCTCCATACACACAGAGCATGCTTTGTGTTGAAATGGGATATTAGTTTTATATATTTGTGCAGGCAGACACAGCTCACTGCTCCCTCTAGTGGCTCAAGACTTTCTGAGGAGATGCACTGTCATAGAAGAAGAGTCATCCAACTCAGCAAAGTTTACTTAATGAAAGACACAGTGGAGGAAATGTTTGACAAGCCAAAAACAATAACTATAATTGGCTCTCCCTGATTTTATTTCCCCAACTGCTTTCAACAAACGTGCTTTTGTCATTCTTGAAAATTAAAGTCTTAAGAGTAACAAACTAATGTGAAATTTACCTGCTTTTGTTGACAACAATGTCCTTGTGGTTGACACTTACAGTTTTTAAGGTGACAGATTTTTGAGGAATTATTTCCTGGCACAGACTCTCCGTGTCTTCCTGCGTGTGTCAGGTGATTGACAGTAAGCAGAGCGGGGAGCCGTGGAAAGTAAAGACTTGGCAGAAACAGAAACAAAACCACATTCAGGCTCCATGTGACGGCTTATTAGTCAGAGCAAACTGTTTTTTCATGCTGAACTTGAATGCAGGCAGCGAGAGGGATTCTCGTGAAAGTCAGAAAATTAACTGTCATAACTGAAGCTGTGCTGGTATCAGCAGGAATGATAAACACTGTGAATGAAACCAACTAACAAGCAGAGATGATGAGCTACGATGATGACTGATTTCAGAAATACATTTTTCCCCTTTTACATGTGTGTGACATAATTTTGATAAGGATTAATTCCCTTGTTAGGATGACAAGGGAAATTTTTCCTTAGCCAATCTATTCAATTTAGTTCTTTAGGTTAATTAATGATATCTAGTTGTAGACAAGCAGAGTGCTCAGCAGCAGGGATCTGGTTGGCCTTAAACAAGACTATCTAATTCACTGGCTCCCAACCTGGGGTCCGGGGCCCCCCAGGGGGGGCACAAGGCTTTGTCCGCACAGAGGCTGCCAAAATAATTTTTGCAAATATTGACCAACACCATGATAAAGCAGTTATTAGGTAGTTTATACAAAGGTCATTTGATAAGAAAAGCATGCATTGGCCTTTTTTAGGGATTTATCAGTCAAACATACAAATCTATGTTGATTTTTGACAGCAATGTGTTACTTTTTCTTCTCTCTTAGCTCCTGGGGGGGGGCCTCCACTTTTCTTGTTGGGTACATGTTGGGGGGGGGCACTGATCTAATTCACAGTACTTAGTGCCAGCTTTCTGGTGCTGCAGTGATTTTACACTACACTAAAAACAACTTTAAGGCTTTTATAAATGATATCAACTACTACTACTACCTTATTAAGGTTGAGGGCCTGTGTCCATAGTCGTCTTTTTTAAGCACTGGCAGTGCTTTTTTTTCCAGTTACAAAATTATGTAGTACAGCGTTCTTAGCTCCCAGTGCTGTTTTTTCCATCTCTACGCTTGAAACGTTCAACTTTTGGAACAGCACTGCGCTCATCAATGTCACTTCTCTCTCACTTGCCAATCAAAATCAAGAGAGTTTTCCGGTCTGCAGCCGCTGAAAGGTCTATATTAATTTATAAATTATTTGTTCTTCTGATTGAGAGCCCGTGTATTTAAACACAGCCCTCTGTGGTAGATGTCTGTCATCTTTTTTTGGTCAAGATCTAAAATGGATCTAGCTCCAGAGTAGGTTTTTGACCCTGTATAAACCATATACTGTATGTGTGTCTATTTAAATGTGATTGAGAACCTTCGTACCTTTCCTCTCTCTTTCATGTACACAAGTACAGCAGCTGTGTGCTTCCATGGCTGTGGGTGGGTAAAAATACCAGGTGATGGGCAGGTAGTATTATGAGTTATGATGTCACAAGGTGCACTGATTCTTAAGAGACTGTCAGATTTTTCTTTTTTTCAGACACAGGTGGACTAGGAGGTTTGCTTATTTCACATTATGTGGGCTAGTAGATTCCCCTGATGCCCAAATATGACAATATTAACACATTTTTTCTATGTCTCCTTAGGTTGCTTTATAAATCAGAATCTTGTTTTACTTACATTTTATAATAGCTTCCTTTAGAATCTAAAATGCACAAAAGCTCCTATAAATATCTGCTCAGTACACTATGACATGAACAGTAATATTTTATCCATTACAGAGCCACATTACAAAGTACGGTGGACTATTGATTCCGGATCACTGCCAGGTATCTTAAATCTAGCAGCAGATGAGCAGGCAGAACAGGAGCTGGACGTCGTGGACACAGATGGAGTGAAGAGTTCGTAAATATATAAAGGAACAAATTACACTGCATGAAATTGACTCCTCAGTTTGCTCATGCAGTGTGTGCAAGTGCAAGTGTGTCCATCAGCACGGTTATAAAGTGTTAGCATAAGGACAGGAAGCAACACACGTGCACACACCCAGTAACCAAGCTTTTCTCCCACACACACACGTAGTGAGCAACAATGTTATGACAATAACTCTGAGTTTTACAGCCCACTGTGGCTGCACATCTGGAGAACATCAGGACACACAGGCACAGATAAAGACGCGCGCAGTTACACACTAAAGCAGAGTAAGCAAGAAGATGATGTCGGAGAAGAGGGATGGCCAAAAGAGAACTCACACACTGCCAAGAAAAAGGCAACAATCTTATTTTACTCCCTCCCTCCCTATTTTGCTCCATTTTACCCCTCTTTCTATCAATTTCCTCCTCGTTCTCCCTCTCCTTCCTTCCTTCTGTTCTCTCTGTCTCTCCTCTAATCCTCCAAGACAGAGACACAGAACACAAATCTCCCAGTTGGCAGAGGAAGAACGGCGTGTTTCTACTGAGAGAGAGAAAGAGAAAGAGAGAGAGAGAGAGAGAGATTGACTGTTGAACACTGGTTGAAGTGATTTATGAGGTTGGAATCTGTCCTGGAACATATGTAGACACTCCTTGTCTTTCAGTCGTTCTTTCTAGCACAAACACTGATCACACTCGTTACCCAAACCGAGTGTGTAGAGCAAGCTGCAGGTTGTTAGTTGGTGTACAGTAGACAGATACACATTGTGCAGTCACACACTACATCCTCTGTAAGCTAGAGCCACACACACGGAGCCACGCACAAACCCACGCAGAGCGCACTGGCAGACTGCAGCACTAATAGTCAGCTCCTCTGGGAGCCACATTTCTAAATCATTTGAGTCATGATCCAAAAACTTTACTAGAGAAGCATCCAACCTCAAATTATCTTAATGAAAAAAATCAACCAAGACAAAAGAATACCAGATTTTTTTTCTAAAAAAAACACAAAAATATGACTAATCTGAATCTTTTGGGAGTTACGGTTTCTTTACTTTGATCATAACTTTAGTTTTGTTACATTTTATCTTCATTTCACAAAGACCACACCGACTCAAACTCCACTGCATAGTTTCTAAGTTGCAACATGTGCTGATAGTTTCTCCTCATTATTGCATTAATAAAACTATAGTCTCTGGGCCCTTTTCTTGATCCTGCTCCTGGAGACTCCCGCTGGATTTCTAACCATTACTGTCCACTCCCACCCATGTGTCAAATCCTGGACAGATTCTTGACAATCTATTTTAAATATTCAGACTAAGAGACAGCGCATTTGAGCACTTCTTATGAGCTTGTAGCAAAAAAAAAAACATTCAACTTAGGTGTAACATAATTCCCGGCATTGACATCCAACTGCTGAGGTAAATGAAACACAGCAAAGGTCCCTTAATGATGACTTGGTGCAACAATTTTGGACTTTATAGAAAATCTGTACATATTTATGATTTTTTCATGGCTCAAGTTTCAAACCAGTACACCCAAGAAGTCTTCTGAGAGGTTTCAAGGACAATTGGAGCAACAGTGTGGCATGCAAATCAAGACAGACAGACATGCTGCATATAATATAGGTAAGATGACAATTTTGAAAAATGTTCCACTGTATTTTCAAGCTTCTTACACATATCGGTCAAATTAGTGGTGGCAAGATTAATCACATTAATTACAATTAATAAAGGTCTACAATTAGTGTCTTGATATTGTTTAAAGTGATTAATTACATGATGAGTGTAATCCTTGACCACACTATCTTTCAACTCACACATCAATAATGTTACCAGGTTTGCATACTTCCATCTACGCAACATTAATTGCACCAGTTTACATTCTTGTCGTGTCCTGGATTGACTACTGTACTTCCCTTCTTTTTGGTCTTACATTCAAAATATTTTTTTGAAGTCCAAAATTACAATGTGAAGCAATTCTTACAGTGTCTTGATGTGGAGATCAAATTAATCCAAGCAGATGTTTTCATCACCTGAAATTTTAGGCTTTTTTTTTTTTTTAGGAGTGCTGCAGTGCTACATCAGTGTGACTCAGAGGAAGAAAACAACTTCAACTTATTATTCTGAACTGGTCAAAAACTGCTCTTTCAAATTTGTACCATCTTATGATAAGAATACTGTTCTGTTTGAATAAAAACAGCTTTTGTTTTTGAAAAAAGTAGAAAAAGTACATCAAATAGCTAAAAGGAACATTATGAAGAGTGAATATTTGTAATCACTAAGTGTAGACTACTTTCCTTCCACTGTGCTGTCTACAAGTCTTTTTTTGACTGAGCTAAGCAGTAGTGTCCTTATTTCACATCACTGTGAGAGCAGGAAGACACTATGGTGTGTGGCATCCAGCTGCTGCCCCACTACGATAGCTTAACGACACAAATTGCAAGCAACAAACGCAATTTTGAAAAAAATCAACTGATAATTTTGGATTGTAATCTTATCAAGACTAAGCATGAATGCTGACAGCTTGAGTTTTAACTTACAGGAGATTTAATTAGGTTAGAAATATTGTCACAGATTCTTATATTTAGCATAATTTTCTTTGTGATAGAAGTTAATACTTCTTTTATGAAGCTGAAAAGTTGCAATTGTTAGTAGATAACTTTATTGAATGACAGCTTGTTGAGCAGCTGGTCAATTCTTTTAGTTTTGTCTTCAAGTAAAATTCTGCATTTCTGTGGAAAATTGTTCAAACAAAGGAAATCACATTAAGCATATTAGATTATACTGCAGGACCGTGATGATCAACTGGTGGCCTGGGGGCCACATCAGGCCCCCTACAGCTCCAAAAGACTATGACATTTCTAGATTGTAAAGAGGAAAATATAGGTTATGGTATGGGCAAGATCTGATCCAATATCCGTATCGGGTCAAATATTTACGTTATTTTTATATCACACATCACTGATCCAAATTCTGATGTTTTTCAGCAGCCCAGTCTGAGTCCAGTCATCATATTTCAGAGCAGTCAGATAACAGCCCAAGTGTCATCTGTTTGTATCAGAGTGATTAATGTGAAGCACAGTAAAAAGGGAAAAAGGTGTGTTCTCTTCTCTCTAAGTTTAATTTCCTTATAACGGCAGCTTGAAGCGATCATACTCTGTCTCTGAGCTGCAGTGACTTCTTGTGTTACAATGGCTTCAACAGCTGTTTAAAGGTGTTCTTTTTTATTTCATAGCTCGCTCATTTTAAGTCTATGAGGATTCAAAGAAGCGGGCAGTGGCATTAAAGCCCTTTTCACACCACCGTGCGGTAACTACCCTGAAAACCGCCTCCTTGCCAGAGGAGTCCCCTGAAATGCCAAGTATTTTTTGAAGTGGCTGCTGCCGCCGCTGTACAATGTGGCAATGACGTAGAGGTGCTTCAGTGAACATCACAGCAGAGCCCGCCAACAAGTCCATCACAACCCCCCTCCCCAAAAACACATAGAGTACCTCACAATCTCTTTATATTAACATGTATAATTTACTATAAAATGGAGGGAAAAATATGGTTCCATCATCAAAATAATTCCCCCTAGAAAATAGGTTTCAGTGGTTGGTTCCACAGTTTGTCTTCTGGTTGTCTTTGTATGACGGTAGATTTGTGTTATAGAGCTCAGGATACTCAGGATACACCAACATTATGAGCTCCTCCATTGTTTGCTTTGACCCAAGAACCCTGTTGTTTCCGGGGTTCTCTCCCTCCTTTGATGTGATTGGCTGCTGCTAGGTGGCTGCTGCCAGAAAGTTCAACACGCTGAACTCTTGGCTGCAGGGCAAAATCTGTGCACATTCACGTGGGCTGCAACCGCTTCTGGGTCATACCGCCGCCGTTAAAACCGTTTCCCGTCTGCCGCCCGTCCCTTATTAAAATGGCTGGAGGCGGTGAGTTGTCGCGCGGCGGTGTGAAAGGGGCTTTAGTGACATCAGAGAAGCAGCTGAAAAGAGTGATGGTGAGGTGATGGCTGCTGTTTTTACAGAGCACTGCAGAATAAAATATGTAATTCAAAAACATTACATTTGTTGCTACTACCTGGCTCTAAGTGAAGCCGGCACAAAATTTGAATAAATTTACTGGGGATAATATTACGTTTATGCATTTGAAAAAATTGTTTGGTCTCTAAAGAAATCCTGTTTCAAGGTAGTAAAGCTTTGTGTAACCTTACATACTAAGAATTATTATCGACTTAAAACAGGCGTATAAGCTTCTGCTTTGCTTGCTGCACTGGTTTTGTACTGATAGTAGAAGCCTAGGCTCAGTGAAGCTAAAGCCAACCATCTTTTATGACTGAAATGAAGCTGGTGCCTTATCCTGTCTGGTAGTTCTCTTTGAACAGTTTGCTTTTATTGTATAACATCCTGTTCTTATCTGATGTTTTGTCACCAGGCTATTGTTTTTTTTTTTTTTTCTCCAAGTCTGCATGAAAACCTTCAACCTTACCATCTCACCAGTTAAAAACAGGCAGACTGGTACAACATTTATGTTAGCTAGCATGATAAACACACACTTATAAGTCAATTCTTGAGTAAAGCTGTTGTTTTTCATGCCAACCTTCCACTTCAAGCTCTTTGAGAGTGCATATGTAGCTAAAATATCTCAAACTCCCCCTTGTGGCTAGCGCCAGCATAGGTGATAGTGACTGATGTTACAGTTAAAGGCTCATAATTACAGACTTTTTAGATGAAAATAACTTTATTTAAACAATAGGTGCATTAGCCGAAAAAATGATTTTATTTAAATGTATTTTATAAATCTAACCCCACAGTTTCTCTTATGAATAAAACTGGATTTTAAACAAAAGTAGATGATGACCCCTGCTGTAGGAGTATTGATGACCTTTCCAAGACAACAACACATTTTAAGTGCTGCCAGATAATTAGAAGGAAGGAACGCTTCTTAAGGTTGTGTAAACTGTTTGTGAGCTTTTTAAAAGTTGTGTACCACAAAAATCAGTAACAAGACATATTGTTAACTAAAGTTCATTTTCAGGCATCTTATCTCCTTAAAATTTAATGAGAGAGATATTTTCCTCAGGTTTGAACTGGAAAAGAAAATATCCAAAGGCAATGTTGTAAGAGCTTTTTCTAAAATCAGCTTTAATTAATGGCATTATTAAAGAAGCACTGATGTAGAGAAAAACGGTGATATGAAGGGGAGGAAAAGAAGGAGAGAACAGAAGAGGAGGAAGGCCTAAGGAAGGAAGAACAGCAGAGACATTAGCATGTATCTCATAAAAATGAATAAACAGAGAGACTGGAGGAAGACAGGAAAAGGAGAGGATGAAATTGAGAATGAGATCAACAAACAGAGGCAGTAATTTCTACCTTGTGCTGATGTATGAGAATTAGTTGATTCTGTAATCTAACTTTGTCTCTTTTGCTCCTCTTTTCTCTCCCTCCCCATCAGTCTGGCTCCCTCGTTCCCATAGTAATCATTCAAAACTGATTGCTCTGATCCCTCTATTCTATTTGTCATTAAATACAGGGCACACACATGCACACATGAATACGCATGCACACCAAGAGACGGAAACAAATGCCATTTAATCAAATCGTATAAATAAATAAAAGCTTTTTATTTCCCATAAGTCCATGTGGTCGCCTGCTTCTCATCATACACACAGCCTTCATCTGCCGGTCAATAAAGCTCACACACACACACACACACTGTGACTCAAAGGCACGGATGACCACACACATTGGCCGGTGAATCTAAATGTAGATGAGTTCAGTCTGCTAGAACGACTGGCGGCAAGAAGAAACCTTTATCAAGCTAAATCTATTTGTTTTCTGTTATTTCGCCCACCGCCCTCGACCATCCTCTCAATCGGTTTAACTAAATTTTATTGACACGTGTGTTTCGTTCAATTTCACAGCACTCTGCAATTTAGTTCAAATGTGACTACAGTTGTGAGTCAGTGCTTCAGTGCAACACTTTTGTAAGACTGCAGGGAATAAAATACAGCTAAACTTCAGCCAACACATAAACACAAAGCAGAGAGAGAAAAAAAACACTTCATACATTTGATTCCTCTTTGATGGATTATACTTTTTCAAGCTTGTCTCTGTTATTTTTCCTTTTCTTCCTTGTTAGGAACAGAACGGGATAATTTGAAGTCTGATGCAACACAGAGCATAGAGGCTAAAATATGTGTACAAGCTGAAGTCACCTGTATTTTTATTCTTTTCTACCAGACTAAACTCATAATGGTGGTTAACCAGAAGCAGACTTTAAGACTGTGCTGCTGCTCTTTTTCAGATCTGATCCAAAGTTACAGGTTAGGTCACATAAGTGGGGTTTCTATTCATCACATTTATGCAAATTTTTAATGTGCAAATTACACAACCTGACTACAAAAGCTGCAAATTAGAGAAAAAAAACATTGAGATATTGCAGATAAAGGTTTTAAGAGGAGGAAAGTTGGAACATCAAATAAAGAAATGTTTTTTATTTTTGCTAATTTCTCTCAAGCAGCAACAAGACATTGGTGCAATTATGGTGAAAGACATTAGCATGGATGCTGCTAAAGTGCCAGTTTTATCAGAACTTGATGACATTTCTTTGTTAAAGAACAAAGAACAGCATTGTGTTGTTTTCTTTTCAAAAACGACAAAAGTCGTGTAATGACATGTCTACAGTCGCTATGGTTTGCGTTATGCAGTTCCCTATAGATTTTAATCCTGAGAAGAGGTGCAGCTTGATAGCGGCTACGTCACGTGTTTTGTTGCTTTGATTGGCCCGTAAAGATGTGACAAACAGAACGTTCATCCAATCACACTCCAAGTGTTTTTTCAAAGGCTCTGCCCTTTCCCAAACGCTGTCTATGAGTGGTTTTCCAGATGGATGTGTGAAACAAATCCATCTGGCATGCCAGGTAAGACAAAGGCCCTACTATTGTCCAAATCTGAACACACAAGAACAATGATTGTGTTGTAATAAGGAAACAAAAAAGTTGAGGTTTTCTGATTCCTTTATCAAGACAAGAAAAAGATATGATACAGTCTTAATCACACCATTGTAAACTACTACTTCTATTAGTCCTCTATTTCTATTGTGTCTATTGTGTTGTTGTCGCCCAGCTCTGGCTATCTTCATTGTTAACTTGTTATTTTGAATTGAGGACTCTATTTAGTAAAAACGACACCTCATAAGGCATATCTCCTAATCAGAAAACCACTGGTTTGTTTTCATTCAGAAATTTCTCAAAGTGAGGGAGAAGTGCACTGAAAAAGGTACTTCTGCATTCATGCTGGAAGCGGTCCCAGAATGTGCATGTGTGCTAAAAGGGACGCTAGAGAGAATGCAAATCCTTGGATCACTTCCAGCATGAACAAGTGAGTGCCTTTGTCAGTGCATTTCTTCACATTATGAGACATTTTTGAATGGAAACAAAACTTTAGTTTGCTGTTTAGTGAATATGACTAATGAGGCATGGTTTTTAGTGAACAGTCTTCAGTTCAAAATAAGAAATATGGAGGTGCATGGCGCTGAGCAGTGCTGGTTGTAACTTGCTGGAAATGCTGAGTGTGGGGAATCCATGTTATGAAGGTGAATTTTGGCGATTGAACTTGCAACCTGTGGCAGCCACAATGAAAAGACACATCCTGTTACAATTATAAAAATTAGGAATTTCTCTGGGTTTTAGGATAAATCTGAGATATTGTAAGTAGGGATGCAAGATATTGGACAATTTGCTGACAACTGACATGCCAACATTTGCAGATTACTTTTAGTCCATACCGTTGATTAGTCATAGCTTTAGTCAATGAAATTAACACTGTTTCGTGGCCCATTTTTACCAAAAACTCGCTAAACAGAGAAACTTTACCCATCTGTTACACTGTATAGCCTAGCTTTCTGGCCGGTGCAACCTGCAAGTCCTCTTTAAAAAAGCAATGCGCACTGATTCACCAGAGGCTAATGTCACTCTACTGCTAGGTACCTCATACGACTAAACTTAAAAAATACTGAAATATCCCTTTAAAGGCTGCTTCAGCTTCAGCTCTATGACTACATGGATGAAAAATTAGTTAGAGACCTTGTTTCCAATGGGCAACCACCATCTATGCGCTATAAATCAACCAGGTTTCTGAAAGGGGCCGAATTATCAGAAGATGTCTCCTCTTTACAAAACTATCAGACATAATTAAATTAAAACTGCTGAACACGCTGAAAAGGCAGATCCAAATTTAAAATCAGTGTCTCTATGGTGCTTTTTGGCAGCCTGAATATCCATGTGTCTGACATTCCAAAGGTTTGATTAATACTGAGGGGAAAAATGGAAAAATTCTGTCAATCACTTTATCCCAAACACACATTCAGGGTACATACACACAGTCTCCCCCTCTCTCTCTCCCTTTCTCTCTCTCTCTCTCTCTGAATGAATCGTCCCTTGTCTCTGAGCTGATGGAGCGATAAAGTCGGTTTAAACAGCCATAGACACACCGGCACACACACTGCTGAGGCAAGAACATGTGTTTTACATCAGGAGCTCCCAGCTATACAAGAGCTAATGTTACCGTCTGTATGCACATGAGTGTGAGTGTCTGAACAGGAGTGCAACATGTCTTTGCAATCTCCTATCAGCTTTTAATCTCCATTCAGCAGAGAGGAGGGGGGCAGGAAGAAAGTGATGACCACTCTCTCTCCTCCTTCCTCCCATGATTCATTGTTTTTTAAAGGCTTCTTTGCTTCTATTGCCTCTGGTTTTCTACCTTGCTTCTTGATGTGTGTACGAGCGGTTTAATTTTTATCGTCTAAATACTCTGGGAGTTCATGGTTTTCATTTTGGCGCCTCTGGTTTCTCAGTAGGCCTGTGTTTCCTAGCAGCACCGTCAACATTCATTCCTCGCTTAGCACTTGCTGGGGACTCAACAGTTATTATTTAGCTTGGAAAGGTCGACTTGCTGAGTTTGTTTGGACCTTCCTCACTGATGCTGCCGTCCAATTTGCAGCGCTGCAGCCTGCGTGACGTCTTTGTTTGTTTTAAAGTTGTATTGAAGAATTGTCTGTCCAAAGAAAATAGCACATGGATGTTCAGAAACAAAGGAACTGAGAGCTAGTAATAATCTTCTGTAGGAAAACATTGATACCGATCACCACAAAAATTCTTTCATCTAATCCTGTGGCCAATAACAATCATATTTGAGACATCAAACCAAACTAAAGAAACACACAAAGGTTGGTAAAGAGCAGCACATTACTAAATTAAGAAGACATTTAGAAGTGCCCACTAACTCACCGAAGTTTTTTCTCTTAAAGTAGATCACTGCTTATTGCTCAGATCAGAAAATGTGATTTGTACCTGATTATGGAGCCAGCACAGTTTGGGTTTCTACTAAAGGGTAACAGGTGTAATAAACTGCTGGGGATTAATAACGTTTAACCAGATTGGAGGGACTAAAGAGGGGATTAAGGGAACTTTAGGGAGTAACAAGGATGAACATTCTTCTAAAGATTCCAGTCCTTGGGCAGTGTTCTCAAGCAGATAACTTGCTGGGACTAAATGATGTGACATTTCAACCTTTATTTAAAAGATAGTTTATAAAAAAGAAGGATTGCGTATTATCTTGCATCACTGGCCCTTTAGCTGAGGTCATTTAGCAAAGGTTGAGTGCATTATCTCAAAGGTGTCAGGAAAGCTTTTGAAACCCCACAATACTGCCTTTAAACTTTCATAATTGGTCACTTATGCTTTACTTTAAGATGTATCACCTTTTGAAAATGCTGCTTGAGAAAAATGCTCCCTACTACTTCATTATGAAGAGTTGGTATGCATGGACTGTGAATCATTGCCTCATGAGTTTGATCCCAGGGGTGTTTTTTATTGACTAACTTAACTTGTGTCCACCGTTTATTGGAGGCAATTTAATCTAGCTACTTTTGCAGACAACAGCATGTGCAAGGGTTTACAGAGAATGGCCCAGAAGGGAGAAGCTAGCCAGTGAGCTGCGGTTCTCTGGACTACATTACCTTTTTGATAGCAGAGGTCAGTAGAGAATGACTACACTAGCTTGTGCTAAGAGTATCAATAGTATAAAGGTATGCAGAAGTGGATCTCTAAACATACATCAACCTTGAAGCAGATGGGTTCAGCAGCAGAAGACACTGATGAGTCTATTTCTACCACAGCATTTAGAGGGCAGAGTCAGAATTTGGCGTGACAACATGCAAACCTGTCAGATCACCAACAACCATGGCATGTTCAAAGTCATCAAAACGTCCTTCTTCTCCATTCTGATGCTCGGTTTGAACTTCAGCATATTGTCTTGACACCTGCATGCCCAAATGCATTGGATGATTACATATTTATGTTAATTAGCAGTTGAACAGCTTTACCTATCAAATCTAGATTTCTCACATCTACCAAGGAGTGTTTGGTTGATTTCTCATATACTTTGTACTTTTTGGATGGAAAACTGGTAATAATGGCCTTGCTTTCACAACATTGTGATGCAGTCAGATCAGACTAAAACTAGCCATTAGCTACCATCAGGTTAATTGGAGCCAACTACGTGGTGCAAAAATGCAAAGGAACAAAGGAATTGCGCAACTTTTTGATTATTTAGATGTTCTTTAAAATAAACTTGGATTATATTTGGTTGGGGTTACATGATAGTGCAGTCAGACAGGGCCTTTCTATGTCTGAGTCTGCACATGTGGGTTCTCTTTGGTCACCTGGATTCCTCCCACAGACCAAAAAACATGTTTACTTAAGACAGTCTAGCTGCAAACCTCCACTGTTGGGCCGCTTGTGTAACTTACACCATTACACAACAGTTGATGGTGACAATGGTTCAAAACTTTTTTGTTTGCCTGATTGCATCAATTGTTGATTAAAAAATACCAGAGCAGGGTTAAGGTAATGCTTAAGATTAGAGTTAGATCTAGGGTAGGGCTAATTGTTAATGCACAGGCAATGAACTGAGAGTGTGATGTAAAAGGGTAAGACAGAAGAGGAAATGAGAGAAGAGGGTATGACACAAGAGGTCTCCAGGCTGCAGCAACACAGTGCCATCCGGTGTGGTATAATGGTATAATGAGGCTTTTTCATTATTTGAGGCTCGGCTGTACTTGGTTTAACTCTGCAGGGCAGGAATAGTGTGGCAGGGGATTGGCTTTTCCAAATGGCAGCATTTTGAGTCGATGATGTTGAATAGCTGTGCCTCAGTAAGCATTGTTTTGTTCCGCCAGAATAAGACGAAGCACTGCTTAGTTTCGCTGGCCACTTGCATCATGTCTTTGATGGCATACTCAATTTATCTTTAGGTATAGGAACACAGAAAACATGTTTTATTTTTAGTTAAGTCTCTTTAGGTTTACTTCTGTCTAACTGCAGTCCAAGTTTCGCATTTCATCTCTAATCTCATGAGGTGTGTTAAGCTGCTAATGACTTGAACACGTTTCCTAGTGAAGGCGTTCACAATAAAAGCGTTTCTGAAAATAACAGTCGCGGACTTTTATTTTGAGGAGCTTGACGGAAGAATTGTGTTTAGCATTGCTGGGCTCTGAGACCAGCCAAAACAGCGCTTAGCTTGTGTTACAGCCCCAGGCAGGCTGACAGAGACAGCACACTGACTTAGTTGCGGTACAGCAGTCAGACTTTGAGAGGAAAAAACACATGTTTTTGCCTGCTAACTCACACTGAGGCAGTAATGATGATGTCATTAACAAGCGTTATCGCGATTGGTCGGTAGAGTCCAAATCTCTACTGTAGGCCAAATTTATATCATTTATACTGTCTACCGCATATACCATGCACCCCTAGCTTTGACGTCACTGCGACACTTAGAGTTGGGGTGGGCCTGCTCTAGAGCAGGATCATTCTAGGCACAGCTTAGCGTAGCCTGGCACAGCAAAGCTGGTAATGGAAAAGTGTAATAACATGTCTTGGTTTGGATCAGCGCAGTGAAAAGTCACAGTGGAAAAGCCCTGTGAATTTCACTCCAGGCCTGGAGAGGGACCTGAAGTGGCCTGACAGTGGAGATCTGCAGTCAGATAATGCTCTGTTTGGCTCTAGCCCTCTGTGACCCTGGATGGGATAAACAGTGTAGCTGATGAATGGATGTATGTATGGATTGGATAACAGCTGCTAGTCTTAGAAATTGGGTTATAGTTAATGTGTACTATCATAATATTAAACTATGATATTGCACATTTCATATTTAGGCATAGTAAAAATAGTCAAGTGAAACGGCAAAATAAAGACAAAGACCACACACATAGCAGGCAGAGAGCTATATGTGTCTCTGAGGATAGGTTAACAGTGCATTAGAGCAGACAGGATACATGCTGGTGTTGCAACACATCCCATGACCATCAGTCAGTGACTTAACATGAATGGAGTCAAAACAGTTGTTCATATTTTATGCACTGAATCTGCAGGTCACACATTATAACACTGATACCTGGCAGTGGAGGATTGTGTAGGTGTGTAAAGTGTTTGTTTAGGAGTGTAAATACAAAATGCAGGTAAGAAAAGCTGTGACTGAAAGATTGTACTAAACTTAGAAAGTCCTCAGGTCAGGAAAACTCCTCCACAGTATTTCAACATTATGCATCACAACATTATTCTGCTTCAGAGGTGCTGGAGGCAGATGTGAGTTACTGCTTACTGTTGCTTACTGCAGAAACACTGATTTTGAACACCGGCCAAGTCTCTGTGCGTGTGTGTTCGTGCACACTTTCAGACCTTATTAGGTTGTACTTGTGGTGATGCTTAACCCCACTCAGAGCTTGGCAGCTGCTCCCTTTTCTTTCTCTGTCTACTTTTATTTCTCTCCACCCCATTTTCTCCCAGGGCCCTCCCTCTCTTCCTCATGTCTTTGTTGTCTCTCTTTCCTTGCTCAGTCTGTCTCTCTCACTCTCACTCTTGTCTCTTTGGAGCTCCCTTTTTTTTTACCTCTTTCCCTCAGTCTGCTCCTCTCTCTCTCTCTCTCTCTCTCTCTCTCTCGGTGGTCTCGGGGTAATGTAAAACTTGTTTCCTGGTTGATCTGCAAATCAGGGGCTTTGAATAATGGTGATCCTTAACATGTGTCCATCTGTTTGCAAGGTGTGTTTATGTTTGCAGGCTTCATGCTAATTCCTATGTAGTTTCTTGTATGTGTCTAATAACTGCATACAGCACGAAACATTGACTTGCCAAAGCAAGCTGTTTTTAATAAAGTGTTGTCTTATTCCTGTAAATACAAACAAAGTCTTATTAGGTGTTGCCTGATTTTTATAAATAGAATTTAAGTTTGAACTCTGATCGGACAACTATTAGTTTTTAACGGAACTGTGTAAAGTTTTTAACCTCTAGGGGTGCTATGGAGCAATTTTTTTTTCAAGTGGGGCCTGACTTGTTTGCAATGTGCTCTGCAACTGACTTAAGAATGACATGGGCACACAGATGGTGGCTGACATGTTCCAAAATGCAACTGCACAAGAAAGTAAAAAAGAATGCACACATATTTTTAATTTTAATATTTGACATCTGGATTATTTTTTAGCAATGTAGAACATGAGTCATTGTTTTTGTTAAATCTCAGGGGTGCAAACATGTTTTTATAAAACAATAAAAGAAAATACCCTGAATGCTTATTTGTTTTTAACCAAAATGATATTTATCTTTCAGATTACTAAGGATTATTACAGTTTATTGCAATTTTTGTCTTGTCTCTGCAGGTTTTACGATTATTTCTTCCACTTCTTCAAGTGATGAGCTGCTGTGCTCATTAAAGTAATTATCTGATTAAAAAAACAACGCAACAGGGCATAACAAAATTGAGGGAATGAAACCAGAGCAGTCAGACAGGTTATGAATAACCGAAGAGTTTAACAGCTTTATAGATTGACTTAAAGTCCATGTAAAGCAATGAAACATGTATTTCAAGTTTGTGTTACCACAGAGGACTGTGTATGTCACATGTCAGTGATGGAAAGAAGGGAAATTTAAGTTTCAAAGTCCTGACAAGTCAAGCACTAATCTCTGCTTTGGGCAAGTCCGTTCAATGCACCAAATCGCATCCACTTGTGGGAAAGACAGGCCTTTCTCAAGTTTAAAAAACTGCAAATCAAATCTGTCAAAATCTCGCATCAAATAAGATGCACTGGAATGAAGATAAGTGTCCAATTTAATAGTGTTCTTGCATTAATGGAGCAAAAATATACTGGAGAACATTAGCATGTAATTGAGCCCTCTATTTGCAAACTTCCCTGTCTAGGGCAGAGATGACCCACTTTGGTTACCAAGAAGGCCACAGTCAAGCTCAACACATGTCAGCATGTGTCACATGTTTCACTCTGCAGCCAAGGTCAAGCTCAACGGCATCTTTTTTGTTTGGGTCCTAACATACCTGGTAATATGCCTGGAGATCACCTGCACTTTTCGGACCCTTGGGGCATCCACAGCACAACCAGTGGCTTATGGCAACCCCACTGACCACCAGATGGTACCCTGGGCTGTGCTTGCTCGCCACATCCACCCCTTACTCGGCCCTACAGGTGTGGACTAGTTCGTTTTTTCACCAGATTATTTTCCCATACCCCTGCTAATGCAAGGACATACAGAGCACAACCAGGGTTGTGCCAATCCTCCTTTCTGCTGAATGGTGCCCTCAGGCACATCTATGCCCTCCTTTGGCCACAATTTTTGGATCAAACATGCTTTAAAATTCTGCACAGTACGGCATGTTACCTACATCTGTTTTCTTGAATGCAAGTAGCATGTGTAAACATTTAAAGCAAATCAACTAATTATTTCTAATAAATAGATTTTTAATTACAAGTAATTACTACTAAAGATTATTATGAAAATGTTTTCACTGTTAGTGATCTAATGCAGCGGTTCTCAACAACTGGGTTATGGATCCATGCCTTGAAAAGTGATACTGAGTAAAAGTTGATATAAATCAGTGCTGTTGACTATATAACCACTGGAAAGTAATCTTTCTAAATGTTACATACTTTAACTTGATGAGCCCTAAAGTACTTAACTTATTTTGGTTGACAAAAAATCACTAACCAAAAACATTTGAGGAGAAATATTTTCCCTTTCCTGCACTGTCACTTTGATTGGAAATGAGTCTTTTGCTTTCTGTTTTGAGTTATATAAAAATACTCTTCATTAGATAAGTCTGAGTGGTCCCTATGCAGCACTGGTTAAGAGCTTCTGGTCCTTTGGATATGATCTCGTACATGGACATGGTGTTATAGTGGAAACCAAGATTTGAATCCTTCTTTGAAAATTTTTCATGTTTTTAATCACGTTTGTAAGTTATTGATCCTTAACAGTGGCATGAATGACTGAGGAAGGGGGAGTATATGTTGCACTCCCCTGGCCTAAATCCATAATTCAGTCATGCTTAAAGTTGCTTTTGTTCCAAAATACATCAGTTTTTAGTTTATTTTCAATACATGGACTTTAAGTACCTCATATAAAAGGTTAAGACTAAATAGGAGGATACTTGACATGTTGGCAATGCTAATTTCAGAGAAAAATTCTCTTTATGAGCTCTAAACAAACTCAAAGATCTTCAAACTTTGATGAATGAAAAAACCATATGTTTTGATTCAACTAACCTCAGGCTTTATCATCTGACTGCTCAAGTTTCAGTTCTATGCAGTTCTGTGCTCTATAATCTTAGAATAAACCTAATGTGATGTTGTTATGTGGTATTTCTAGATGTTGTTTAAAGAGAATCAAGTTTAGAGGGATAGTCCTCAACCAGAATGACCTCGCTTGATCAGACAGATTTAACAGGAGACAAAAAAATAATTTCCACATATCCACTTGTGTCTTTCTGTTGGCCTCCTTACTTATTGGCAGCTTGCTTCATAAGTCTGTCAGTAGCGACACACATTAAAGCTGTGAGTCTCAGGTCTGTAGTTCTGAGAGAAAGAGTTGTTCTTAATCAGTGAGCTGTGTTAGATCAAAGGAATAACACGGATCCTCTTTCAGAGAGGATATTCTCCCTAAAATGGGTTCTGTTATCTCTCTGACCTGAACCCAACATGCAGGGAGAAATGTGTGACTGAAACTGGATCCTATCAGAAGTGGCTTAAATAACACAAGAATATCTTGTTACAGTCGGAGAGATGGATCACATTTTCAAAGAGGAGGGCGATAACAGTGTTGTAATTGTGTCAGTCTGGTGGACACATGAGGACAGTTGCTGTGTTTCCTCTATTGGGAAATAAACATGCAACAGATACAAGCACATCAAATAAACACTGTGAGAGTGAGTCTGTGTTGTTTTATATGCAGAAATATTACAAAAGATAATTTATCAAAGAAAAAAAAAAAACTCAAGGACATGAGAGCACAGCAGGAGTTTAGAGTGACCCACACTGTCACAAACACTGAGGCATTAGTGCACACACCCATTGTTTGGCTGCACCTGGTCTATTAAAGAACAGGATAGATGGGACTCAGGGACCTGACTGTGTGAATGTTTGTGTCGGAGTGTGATTGTGTCTATGTGTGTGCGTGCATACAACCTCAGAAGCCAAACATCTGCAGCTATGACGCACCATCATCGCACGAGTAAGAATGTGCTCACAAGCACACAACAAAATTATTAGCCTGATGTTTAACAGCACACGCAACTTCCTCACCTTTGACTCTTGTTCCAAAAAATCCCCCTTAATTCATTCCTCCCTTTGAATAAAAAATACAACAAAAGTCTTTAAAGTGATAATTTGAAGATTTCCAAGATGTCTAAGTGAGAGACTAAAGAGTAAAAATCAAGATATTTGATTGACTGGAAGGTACAGAGTGACAAGAAAGTCTTACAGCAAAAGGTAAACTATAACTGAACAGAAAAATGTAAAACAAAGTCAATCAAGTGAAAATAATCAGCCAAATTACAGCAGAGAGCTTTCCTACAATGAGTTTAGTTTATGACATTAAAAGGGTTATTCTCTTAATGCTAGATCTCTCAAAGAACATAATATAATACAGACAGGACTTTGACCTATTCTGTTGTGATTTTTTTAAAGATTTTGGTGGTATGATTATAAAAATAAAAAATTAATTATTGATCAAGGAAACCATCAAAGTCATTAATCTATTGGAAGTGGCTCCAAGAATTTGATTGCTAACTTAATCACTATATATAGTATATCACTATATAGTTGATGCTTGGTCTTTAATTTCAATTTTTTTCTGAATCTCCCTTTATCCCAATTTCCCAGACAATGCTGAAATTTCCCATCCATAAGTCTGGTCCTTCTTAACAATTATGCCTTAACCCTCTGAACTACCATTTAACCATCTTGTCTCATCTGATGTAAAACATCAACCTTGTGGTGCACATACAAGCTATAAACATCCTTGTTTTTCCAGGACAACCGGTGGGGCTTTTCCACTATGACTTTTGGCCATGCTAATCCAAACCAAGTCTTGCTCATTTACTTTTCAATCACCAGTTTGGCCGCGCCTGGCTACGCCAAGCTGTACCCAGAATGGCCCTGCCACTGCAAAAGTGCAACCCCCCCGTAGTAATGTCACTTGGATTTTAAAAAGTTATGGGACTGAAAGACAAAAGATAACAAATTAAAAAACAAAACTTTAAGATTTTCATGTGTGACTCACAGTAAACAATAATTGCTAAGACTTTTTTGCAGATTGCTTGGGGACCAAGAAATCAGAAAATAATCCTTCTGTAAGGAAAAGTCTTCAAAATACTCACATATTTACAGAAAGTCCTTGCACTTTTTTGTGTTAACTTTATTTGTGCCATTATCAAAAGCAGTTCCTGTCTGCAGTGACACAGAGGGCCACATCACAGGCTCTCTGTGTCTCCTCTAGAATATCAGTCAGAGAAAATGTGACAATGACAGAACAGCCTGCCACTGGTTGTCACAGCCCCGTCATAATGCACTGTGGTATACAAAACAGACAATACGGTGGACAGATCTGTCTGATCTATCTCAAGGTCTGATTTCCAAATCATATCACTTTAAGTTAGTCAGCTTCCTGCAGTTTGCTTTTGTTTTCTGTCTGAATGTGGAGATGAACCATTAGTGTCTCTCTTCTCTGCTGCACCCCAAAATCCTTAACAACGATTGGCTGTTAGCTTGAGGGCTGTAATTTAGGCAGTTTTGTTTTTTTTTTAAAGTACATTCACTTACTAAGCAAATTGTTTGGTTACTGGTTAGTTTTAGGGATATAAAAAAAACATTTCATATGTTGTGCTACAGGTTTTTTGTTCTGTGCTACAAGATTGTCAACCTCTGTAGCACCAGTGCTATGGACAAAAAAATAAACGTAGAGCCCTGTCTGTACATTTTCTCTATGTGTGAAGTGCTACGAGAGAACTTCTGTTGTAATCTACTGCTGTACTGAAATGCACTGATTGATTAATTGATGGAAATGCCACAAGCTATTAAATACTACACATATGAACTGTATAACTTAAAAAGGGCCTTATAGCATTTTCTTGTAATATGTAGGCCACTGATTTATTATCATTTTTTGGTCACTGTATGATCAATCTTTATTTACATACCCTATATAAAATAAGAATCTGTACACACAGGTTGTGGTTTTCAGCATGTTAAGTGCTCGGATTTCAATCTGCAGTACATTTGTAGTCTGAGAAGTATTGACTGATCTTGCATCAGCAGGCATCTGGGTACACAGGTGAAACAGTCTGTGTGGAAAACAACAAACAGGTGGAACATTATCCACACTAATGTCTAACCCCCTACCATCAGCTGTATTCTTGTGAAGATTTATTTGTCTCTGCAAGCAAATGTCTACATAAAAGTGCAGCAAAACCATCCATTATAAATCAAAAAATTTAAAGTTGAGACACAAATCTGCTTGATGCTGTGTGATGAAAGTCAATCTACATTTAGATTCCTTCACTTTCTCAAACACATCAGAAATGATAATACAAGCACCTGTAAAAACAAAAAAAAAATAGCATTTTCAAAGTTGTTGTGATCTTCTCTTGAGAACAGACCAGACAAAGTTTCACATCTTTTTTTTTAAACAAATTTACATTATAATGTTACTTCTACAAACTTTATTTTGCTTAATTTTGAATAAATCACAATTAAATTGGTTTTGTTTTTCAGACTTGTACTTCTGAGGTGAGCATGAGTAAAGTTGCTCTCTACTGTTGAAATCAAACTCAAAAGGTGAATGTTGCTGCTCCTGAATATCCTGGAGAAAGAAAAGACAGTATTTCTTTTACAGATGTATAAATGTAACATGGAAAAGGAAGTCTTGCCCTGAAGTTAACTTATCCTAACCAATGGCTTCACTGGAATCACTAGCGCACATCCCCTGAGATATACAATGCTTATCAGGTATAAGTTCCTTTGAAAAGGATGTTTTACTCTTTCTAATTGATTTCATGAATCAATCATGGTCAATATGATTTCACAAAAAACAAAAATCTTTTTAATGGCAAAGTGAAAACTGATTTTTACACAAAATATGTAATGTTAGTGACTGCATCAATATTTACTTCCTTAAAACTGACTAACCTAATTCAACAGAGGTCCAGCCAATTGTTGCTAGTAGTATAAACACACCTGTGTCTGGAAGGTCCAGTCACTGATTAATGAGCATTCCTGGCTACCATTACACCACGAAGACAAAAGAACACTCCAAGAGACTTAGAGATGTTATTGAAAAGTAGAAGTTGGGATGAGTACAAAAATGTTTTACAAGGCACCAACAATCCCCAGAGTTCAGTTAAATCCATCATGAAGAAATGGAACAAATATGACACCTTGTAACTCTGCATAGATCAGGCCATCCTCACAGACTCAGTAAACGTGCAAGAGAGACCACCATGACACCTATGACTACTCTAAAAGTGTAACAAACTTTAGCAGCTGAGATGCAAGAGACTCTGCATACAATAACTGTTGCCAAAGTTCTTCACCAATCAAAGCTTTATGGGAGAGTGGCAGAGAAAGCCACTGTGGAAGAAAACTCACATCAAATCTGGACAAGAGTTTTATCAAAAGGCATGTGGGAGACTCCATGGTCAAGCATGGGAGAAAGTTATTTGGTCTGATGAGACCAAACTGGTGCTTCTGGCCATCAGACAAGATGTTATGTTTTATCGGACAACAAACACTGCACATCGCCACAAACACACCATCCCCACTGTGAAGCACGGTGGTGGCAGCATCATGCTGTATGGATGCTTCTCGCCCTCAAAGGCTTGTAAAGGTAAAGCGTACACTGACTGCAGTGAAATATAGGGAAATTCTGGAGGAAAAACTTATTCAGTCTGCACAGCAAGACAATAACCTGAAGAGTAGAGAAAAAGCTACACAGAAATGATAAAGACAACGAGGTGAATGTTTTAGACTGGCTGATTCAAAGCCCAGACCTCAATCCAATAGAGACGTTGTGGCTGGAATTGGAAAGGGCTGTTCATACCCGATTCCTGTGAAACCTGACAGAGGTTAAGCACTTTTGCAAAGAAGAATGGAGTAGAATTGCAGTGTCTAGATGTGCAAGACTGCTTGAGACCTCTCAACACAGACCCAGTGCTGTGATTGCAGCCAAAGGTGCATCTGAATATAGGGTGAATTTATTTTTTGTTTAATCATACATGGTAGAAATCAGTTTTCTTTCTGACATTGAAGAGGTTAGATTTGTTTTTTTTGTTGTGTGTCTAAAAAGCCAAAATATATCGACCATCATTGATCTCTGAAATCAATAAAAGAGAAAACATTCAAGAAGTGAATACTTTTTATAGGCACTAAAAATAATAATAGTCATCTTTTCAGGCCTTGAATGAAAGTATGAAAGCTGATATTAGTGGACAATTTTCTGTTCAAGGGTCTGACTTTCCACAGAGTCATTAACACAGTTGTGTTTTTTGAGAACCAGTTTGGAAATTAAAACTTTGACTAAAACCTGAATCCTTCCTGCTTTTTCATGCATAGAAATATTCCATAACGTAAGCTTGAAATTTCCGTTAATACAGATGAAGAAGAGTTTCATCTGTTTCCTGTTTGATGACTTCTATTGCAACCTTAGTTTAATAGACCTACTGGAGAAGCAACAGCATATGGTCCAAAATTAAACTTCAGCAAAACTCAATCCCTCAAAAGCTCTCATCTTAACTTCTTCACTGTAAAGACCAAAAAACAAGGCTCTCACAGGGAAACTGGACCTTAATGTATTTAGCTTTGGTTTCATCCACTGAGCTACAAGAAAACACAGGAACAATGTGAGTCGATATACACTCTGGGAGCAAACAAGTCTTGAACAGTTGAAGCTGTGCTGAGCTGTGTCGTGTCCTGTTGTGTCGTAAAACCCAGAGAGAGAGAAAGAGAGAACAAAAGGGAAAGAGTCTTAAGGGAATTTGGGTATACAAGATGCATCATGCCAGTGGAGCAGAATTCATAAACACACTGGCACAGAGAGAGACACGCACTCACCAGGCACACACAAGCGAAGAATTCCTAATGAGCGAAAACCTCACAGGGGACACAGAGGAGGGAGACAGAAAGAGAGAAAAGGAGGAGTAAGGAGAGAGAAAGAGGGAAAAAACTGATATATCCTTCTTGAGCTTTACGCCAATATCAAGTATGCATGGCACCGTGAGTGTATTACAAGTTTGAGGAAGATGTGCATGTCCACTGAGAGGAGTTAAAAGTGAAAATCTCCACTCTGCATTCCATTCACACAAATGCACACTGGGATGGAAGAGTCTGCTGCACACGCACATGCCCACAGCCATATTGCCTTGCCAAGAGGGCCTTGGACCGCCAAGGTTGCCATGGCATTGCTCACTCACAAACACACACAGACGCACACACTTCCTCTATCACTTTCTCACTTTGTCTCACACACACACACATCAAGTAAGGTATGACTAGATGTCCTAAAGTAGAGAGGATCAAAGTCTTGCAATGACTTCTCACGCCCACACGTTTGTGTAGACTCGATGTAAAAGAGAGTGCATCGTAGGAAAGTGTCTACTGTACCTTTTCATTCTTACTAAATGCCCCTCCTTTGCAGTGAAGTCATAAGTTTGACAAGTTTGATTACTGTGCTTAATCCCAGGACTCACAAACTATGCTCAAAGTCGGTTGACAGGTCGACTCATCACCTTTTGTTTTGCTCTTTCTTATTTGGTAAATTCAATTTGGCCATTCATGATGGAATATAATCACAGATGTGCTTTGTGCTTCACCAGGCTGCTTTCATCCTGCAAGACACATTTTTAAGTGGAAATACAAGTGATACAAGTCGATTTTCTCAAAAGCAACTCTTAGAACTGTTCTGATGCTTTATACCCCAGTAGTATGCTGCAACCTCCATTTCTATATTTGCGTATTTGAACATTACAGAATCATCTGCCACTGCTGTCTGAAAAGTTCTGTATTGATTGTCTTCGTTACAATCTTGCACAATAAATTTATTTGATATACTTCAATCCATCAGTGCCTCAATGATGGTCAAATGTCTGACCAAATGCTGCCAACGCCCATGGCTATAGCTCTATTCCCACAACATGCCAGTAGACTTTACTCAGAGACTGCACGTCACACACCCACCTCCCTGGTGGGTCAATCAAGGATTGTGATTTGCATTTATCAGGATGTAAACACTGTAAATGTTGTCCTATATTGGTTGTAAATATCAGCCATATAAATACATATGGAGTTTTATGCTGACGTACAGTGCTTAACAAATTTATTAGACCACCTCCCAAAGTAAAGTTTTAGACACAGCTGCCCTGAATTAACAGCATTGGTAATTACCAAAATCATTTTTTTATGTTTCTGCAATGGTTAATACACCAATATGTAGAGGCTCTTTAACCCAAATGATATTTTAATGCTAAAATATAATTATTATTGTTATCCATGAATTTTCAAATTTACTGATTTACAAAAAAAAAAAAAAAGTAAAGCACATTATTATTTCTTGATTAATATGTCAAGTCATAGTTATTTACTTGCATTCCTGAACAGAAAAATTAGTTTTAGTGGTTGAATGTTACGCTTGATTAATTTCTGACTTCTCAGAGAAGCCCAGTGAGCCGGCTCAAATTTGGGTATAAAAAGATGAATTCAGTTTGAAATTCCTCATTCCTGTTCAAAATGGTAAAATGTGGAGAGCTCACTGAAAATGAAAGAGTCCACAATAAAGCACTTCATGATGCAGCTGTGGCATAAACCTTACTTTGGGTGGTGGTCTAATAAATTTGTTAAACACTGTCTATCAGTTGAAGTCCTTTTCTTTTTTTATCCTCACTCCTTAGACTTTAAAATGTGTTTCAAGGACTTAAGTTTGTTTCTCTGTTCATCATTGAACTTTGGAATATGTTTTAAGGGCTGGTGTTTAAGATCTATCTACACCATTTTTCTTAAGTAAAAGTAAAAATACTGGTCTATAAATACACGTGCTGGGACACTGCAAGAGGTTTTCAGGCCTTGGGACATCTACAGCCCAACCAGGCACTTGTGGCAACCCTACTTCCCTGCCCGGGTAACCCTAGAACGTGCAATTATTCAACTTCAAAAAAAATTATTTGCCTTGGAACATCCCTTGTTCTGTTCAGTAGCAATATGAACTTTTATTATGAATGATTTTCAGTTTTAAGTATCTGTAAGTAAACAAATTGATGCACCTACACAATATCAAAATTCCTTACCCCCCTCATTAACTGTCTGATTTTTGGTACACTATAATGTGATGGTACCAAACAACAACACAAGCAGGACGTGAAATGCCAGAAAAGGTTGGTAAAATGTCATGTAATCATTGTGTTTCGATTAAAATGGCGTATATGGTATACATGAAAGTACATAGTGCCATCGTAGATGAAAAAAGATAAAGGTACATCTCCTGCAACACATGTATAGGAATAAAAAATGACCCCAAGAACAATAAGGAAAATAGGAGTAAAAAGATAAAAGAAGGACAAGAAACTCTTTCAACTGTCATGACTGTCAGATGTGCTTTACAGTATTACACTAATTACATTTTTTAAATTATAGTGCCAGGACACCCTGATGGATATAGAAATTATGTTCTTTTCAGTCTTCTGAGTCTTCTACTTTTATTCAGTGGCTTGAAGCCGTTTTACATAAACCATTCATTTTCTCCAGCATCTTTTCTCTCATTTGTCAAATTGCATCACTCTCTCTAAAAGCCTGATTGTGTGAAAAAAGCTCAGATTAAAAAAAGGAGATGAGGGAAGAAAAGGAAGAGGCCATGAAAGCCAGGAGACTGAGCAAAAGGAGGGGGCAGTGTTTTTTAAATTAACTATTGGTCAGGGGTCAGACGGACATTTAATCTAACCAATCAGCTTCCTAATTACACAAGTGCAGCCAGAATGGTGTACCCAATGCCCGTCTTTGTGAGTGTAGCTGGCCAGCGTTGCGTGTAGAGGTCTTGTTGTAGCAAAATGATCATCTGGCTTTAATATTGGATCCATGTGTGAACACACACGCATATGCACATCTGCATGCGCACAAATGCACACGTAAACGCACACACATAGAGCCTGCGGTGAATGGCTCCCACCTTACACACTGACAAAAAAGTGGGAGAGGGAGAATGAGGAACACAGAACGACTGAGTGATGGGTGAAAAAAAACCACTGAGAAATAAAAAATACACACTAAGGCACACATACACACTTCCAGTAGTGTGTGTGTGTGTGTAAGTTGATTGTAACAGTAATTGATGTAAACGTCTAAATTACAGCTAGGAGATAAAATAACCACTGTGTTTTAGCGTTGCCATGTCGACCTGATGAAAAACAGCTGGTTGGTTCGCTGGCGGGGAGGGTGGAACATCTGTGTCATAGGCTTACAGCTGAACCAATGGAAGGGACGTGTGTTGAAGCGACACATGTCTCAACCAATGAAACACTCACTAAAAAAAAGGGTATCCGAAAAGACGGAAAGTTAAGCTCAAGTCAAACTAATTATAATTTGAAACATGATATCATATAGATAAACAGCTGCATCATCTGCAAAGAGGAGAAGTGTTAATACATTTATAAAAGGATTATACTGCACTCTTATTAATCCTGTGGCTGTTATAAAAACTATCTGGTTTCTCTTATGTTTTTCTCTGACTTTGATGACAGAATTGTGTGGTTTCTTATAAATAGCACATTTCACAAAGTCCCAATAAAGTTAGGACAATCACAGGAAAGTCTCTTTAAAGACTCCATGATCCCACAAGGAGCAATTCCTTGTCTTGTTGCCTCCCCTAAGCAGGAAGGTCATCCACAGGGTCAGCTACCCACCAGCAGCCCTGAAGCAATTATAGATTCAACGTCTTGCTCAAGGACACTTCAGCGGGGGAGTGCACAAGCACAGAGGATCAAGCCTGAGGGACATTTGACTAATAACTGTGCCTCCCTGCTGCCAAAAAATATCCCAAAATACAACTGCAGTGCCAAATCCGGGGATTTAAAAGTACTTTTCAATGACTGATGACTGACTTTACACTTACAGACTTGGTCTGATGTGGTTAAAAGTCAAGCTGCCCAAGCAGGTTTGGAGGAGCATTTGAACCATTTTTGTTGTTTTGATTTTTGTGCAACCCAAAGTCGGAATCAGTCAATCAGAGAACCAAGAGCTAACTTGAAAGGAGGATTAACATCCAATACACAAGCCAAGATATATTCAAGCAAATTTCTTGATTAGCATGAGCCAAAAAAGCCAAGCTGTCACCTTCCCTCTAAGCATGTTGTCAGCTGTAATATGTGTGTGCATGTGTGTAAGTGAGGCGTGTATCCCAGAGCCAAAAATGGGTCTAAATGCGGTTATAATGGTGTAATTTGTTTTTAAAGCCAAATGTAATATTCCTAACAGACAATGAGACTTCTGTGGACTGTCACACAGTGGAAAGCCACACGCAGGTCAAAACTCCTATCACAGACTGACAAATCCACCAGTATTTCCACAGACAGACACACAAACACGCACAGTAAAATTACAGCAAACAGGTTGTCTGGTTATGTTTCTGTTACACTAAACACAGCCTAAATCTTACACACCAACGACATTACCACACACACGAGCTACCACACACACTCTTTCCAGCATGACTGTGTTTATTTGAGTCTGTGTCCTGATGGGAAATGTGACTGCTACACAAACAAACTGAACTGCCCAGAACAGACAACTCTGTCTGAGAGAAGAGAGTGAGAGCAGTTTGGCGAATATCAGCATGTCTTCCTTTTTCCGACCCACCCAAACACACAAACGCATCACCTCTGCAAGGAAGAATAAAGACACTTTTCACGTTTTCCATAAGAGACTGTACACGGGATGCTAACAGTTTTTGGGAGAGCTCCCTCATCTATGGGCTCCATTTACACAAATGTGTCCATCTGACTGTAAACATCAGCATAACATTGGTTCCTTAAAAATGCTTAATCCCTCCACACCTCTGTACAAAGTCAAGAGGATAACATAAAGGAAAGGATGGAAAATAAAAGGAGCAACGTCTTAGTACTGACCTGGCATGATTAAGAAAGTTTGCAGGACATTTGTACATTTTTTAATAACCATTTCCCACCTATGACAAAACAATCTCTGATTTCTGGCAGACAATTTTGGTCAGATAAAGTTGAAATAAAAATGAAATATTGTTAAAAACTGTAAATATATTAGTCATTTTCAATCAAAAGTATTCACTTTTGATGTCCTTTAAACTTTGAAATCATGGCTTTAATATTTCTATCTTGAAGCTGTTTGATACTAACTGACGTGTGAGGTAAAGAAAATGATTTTAAGTTCTTTTTTTTTGCAAACCCAAACAACTTTATCAGCCTTGATGTCTAGTGTTAACTTTCTGAACATTTTCTGACCTTAGGGATACACTTGAAAAGAAACTAAATAATAATATGTTTGCAGGAGAAACTGTAAAAAGCAGAATTATACACTTGAAGTAACTTAAAATGTTCTGCTTTGTGGAAAAAGAAAGGGCCAGGAAACAGAAAGAATGCTAAGCATATGTCAGTGCAGCAGATCAATTAAAGAACATTTTTTTTAAGTTAAATCACTAAATTTCTTTTCCCTTTTTCATCTTTAGAAAAACCATTAAGCATACAAACTCTGTGAAAACACACACATTTACGCAAACACAGTCTCAATCATAAGCTCTATAATTTCCTGTAGCGGATATAAAGAGATGTTAAATTATCAGCACGGAAAATAAGTTCAATTCATGCTTTAATTTCCTCACAAAACACACTCACACAGACTCACACAGAATGCAAATGCAGACACATCGCACACAATTAGGTACACAAGCAGTGCTGAGAACACAAAGCCACTGAGACGCGCGATGTACACAGATGAACAAGAGTTTACGTGAGGAAAGAAGAGAAATAGAACGTGAAGTAATGAGAACTTTATGGAAAATAGAGCAGTGAGTGTGTCTTTTAAACATAATTAGCTCTATCGGGCAGAAATGTAAACTAGAGAAACTTTAATGAAACTCTTCTCTGATCTGCTGAAAGCACAAATTCCCGTTTATCTCCCTCTGTTCCTCTCTCTGTCTGTCTTTGCAATCAGATGGAATCGAGAGTCACGCATGGGGCTTTGAAAAACCCTGAAGGCTTTCAGTTTTGCATTATGACCACATAAGATGAACACAAATATACTCTGTTTGTAAGGTCACATCAAGATGCTTGCTTTTGCCCATTTCTTTCCTCCTCTCTGCCATCTTTTGAGGTGGAATCCCCCTTTATAAAACCCATTGGATTAATAAGGCCATCTATATTTTGGGTCACTTCTCATATTCGCATGTATTCACATATGTTTGGCTCAGAGGTGGATATTTCTCGGCCCTGCTTAACTCGAAAAACCACCATTAGTCAAAGTCTGTCTCATTTCATTTATATCCTCAAACGTCAACCGAGCTTTTAGTTTAATTCAATCTCTAAACCTCATAAGTTTTCTATCCTTGCATCATTCAGTGAGTCAAAAAAAGACCCAAAACTACATTTTAGACTGAGACAATGTCGTCAGTGTAATAAATCAGAAGGAAAACACAGCCAATAGCCGCGCAATGTCTCAACACAGTGAGACGATTATAGATCAGGCTTTTCAAAAGAAAATATTCTCTCCTGGCTACAAAGAAAACACCTCCCGTAACAGAATACTAACAACTCTGAATCTCGGTGAGTCTTATAGTGTGAGAGCTTTTGTATGTGTGTGAGGTGTCTATCGATCTAGGCGTAACAGGTGAGTTGTCCTTTGAGGGAAAGAAGGGAAATGAAATAAAAAGAATGAGAAGAAAAAGTGCAGCGACGGATCGATGCAGCGGAGAAAAAAACAGAGTAAAGATGAAGGAAACACTTTAAAACCCACACTTGAAACAACACTTTTTTCCTTCTTTTGTCCTTCTCTAATCCTTCTCCTTCTCCCTGCATCGTTTTAGCACTGCTCTTACTTCTCTGTCTTTTACTCTTTGCCACTTTTGCCATTTACAAAGACTCAATTTGTATTTCGGGGGCGGATTCACCCTTTATAATTCCGACTCTGCCCTGTTGCGTCAAATGCTGCATTTAAATGTGTGGCAACAAATGTGTGAGTGTCGAGCTATTTCAGATGATCCTTTGCATTAGCGCCCCTCCCTTACTCTGCCCAGTGATGAGTCAACAGTGTGTGTATGCGTGTGTGGCATCATTGTTTGTGTGTGTTCGATGTGTCACCGCATGCTATGGAAACTGAGGATAAATAATGTGTGGGCAGAGGAGAGGGAGAAAGATAGCAGCAAAGGCCGTATATTACGAAGCTATTAAAGTTATAAGTCATGTTCACTTTTCATAGCATGATAAAATGTTTGTTTGTTTGCCCTTCCTTTCCTCTTTATTCCTCTCTCCTTCACATGCCGATCATCTTTCTTTGTCTTTTTTCTCTGTTATCAAACCCCTGAACACTTTAGTATTAACACTTAGTATTTTGAGCCTTACCCCTTACAAACATACAACTTTTTCCATCTTGAATATGAGTTTCAGGTCCGTTTTAATGACTGCAGTTTGAGCTCTGAACGTCAGCTGGTTTCATTTTTCTAGCTTTTTTTAAAATTATTTCAAGCACTTTGCCAGGATTGTCTCAAGGAACCACCACGCAAACTTGTTGTTCAATTAGGGGAATTGATCTTATTTTGAAAATATAATCTGCATAAAAAGGGGTGCACTTTTATTAAGTATTCCACAAAAAAAGTTTTGTCCTATTTCATGTCTGTTTCAAAACAGACTTTCAGAATAAGACAAACAGAGATTCCAGTACAAGAGAGACTTGGTCTTCCTTACAGTCAAAGAAGATGTATATATTTGTATTGATATCAGTATCTGCCATGATAACAGGTATGAAAATATTAGCAAAAATCCAGCATGATGCACCCCTAATGAAAAATGCATAGATTCAATTTTTTATGCTGCAGTTGTTGTAAATGTTTTATTGCTTCAATGAATTGTTGTGAAAAAGTTTGCATCTATAAAACTCCTATCGCATGGTGCAGAACAAAACAAAATATTGCTTGCTGTTGCTTTCTTTCTCAGGGATGAGATGATTCATGTCACTCACATCTGGTACAGCACAGAGCTGCAAAAAAGGGGTACCTTAACTTAGCATAGGAGAATAGCAGGCAAAACTAGGGATATCAAAAACCCTGCACTGACTCCCTGTTTCTTTTAGAATTGATTTTAAAGCTTTAAATGGCATTGCTCATCCACAAAATACAGACCTTCTTTCATTATATGTTCCTACCAGATCCTTTAGGTCCTCAAATGCTTCCCTTTTAAATGTTCCATGCATGTCCCAAACAAGCACCAGGGAGGGAGCCCATTGTTATGACCCAAAACTTTGGAACCTAAACCCCTTGGACATTAGATTGGTCAGCTCCATTGATGCTTTTAAATGAAAACTGAAGTGGGGTAATTTTTACTTCTCTGTTTAATATCTTTGCTTTTGTTGTTTTATTGTTTCATCTATTGTCTTCCTTTTGTTGTACTTTCACCAATTTTATGTATTCTGACTTTTTAATATTTTAGTCTCTTTACTGTACTGATTTTATTTATTTATATTTTTTGTTCTTTTTTCTACCTTGCTCTAAACTGTCTTATTGATATTTGCTTTCTGTTTTATGTAAAGCACTTCGGGCTGCATGTTTTTATGTATGACAGGTGCTATACAAATAAAGCTAAGTTGAGTTGAGCATTAGATTTTGCTGCTATGTGATATACTGTTATTTTTAAACTCATTCATACCTACATTGATACCAATATATAAATGTAGGTCAGACCTAAAACTTCAGTCCTTGAAACATACTTTACAGTTTAAGGATGTATGAAGAAAAAAGACCTGAGCTGATGTAGCGCTGTTGGTCCTATCTTAAACTCCACAAACTCATTCAGCATGGGGCCAATATTGACAGCTGATAAAATGGTTGTAAATATTGCAGACATTTTCATATATGCTGACACTGATTATAAATCTTTTGAGCCAGTATGTGCTGATACCAATATCATGAAGGGGTGTGAAGGTACACGTATTTGTATAGATTTGGTACAGGCCTTAGTACAGACATGTACCAAACAAATACAGAGCAAAGCTCACACACAGACAGGAAAACAGAAGTGAAATCTACCCTGGCAAACACCAGCCCTTTATTAACTTCCCCTTATTGAAGGTCTATTTAGTAAAACACTGCTACACTGGTTTTGTGAATCAAACTAAACATAAATGCGGTACTTTGAATATTGACCTTGGGGGAAGAGGAGAGGGGGACTGACAGACTCCTTCATCTTTATCCGCTCAGATGGGCCGTAGAAATGCTCCCAAACTTTGTATTAGGTCCCATCGGTTCAAAACGTAATCCGGTACTGAAGTTAGTGTTAAAATCATCAGGAAAGAACTAATTAGCACACTAAACGAGCTAACTAACAGTTATATTATGATGTGTTCAAGGTCAGCTGGGAAATTTTGAAATGATAGAAAAGGGTATCAGTTTTTCAATGCAGCAATAAAAAATGATAACCCACTATTTGCATGATTTGTTTCAGTATGTCTATTTTTCTAAGACCTTTGGTAGGAGGCTGCAGCAATATTTCTAATTTAAATGTAATTTCTAGAGCCTAATCATTCTAATATTATTGTTTATCAATGCAATGAAAAAGAAAACAAGCAGGCCTGAGAGCCTGAACTACAGATGCTGTAATTAGGACAATGTGTACAAGAAACGTTTTCAAGTTTCCAATTAGGAGAAAGGAATTCTGTGTTGTCTTTACTTTAATTAACATACCACAAATGCACCGAACCGTGACTTCAAAACTGAAGAACATACCAAACACATTACACCTGTAATATCATGGCAATAATATTGTGTATCCCTCTGCAAAAACTTACAAGGCTGCACACTAACATCTTTCAGACAACTTTTTCACATAAAGAAACAAATAATCTGAAATATCAACACTCCATTTTTTTCTTAGGGGAGTTTCTAATATTTGTTACCATTTCTTTAAAGGGAAAGCATGATGTCAAGAAGTTTTTCTAGTATAAAATCTCCTTCTTCTTTATCTCCTCTTTTTCTTTCTTTCTTGAAAGCACACACTCTCTTCTGTGTCACACACTTTCTCTGTCTTTCTCTCAGACACACTCCACCCCACCCATTATAATGAGTAAACCTCTCACTGCCCCACCCTGCCCAGTCTGCCAAGTTACTGCCAACACCTCACACACACAAACACACACATAAAATCGACCAACCCAAAAACTTACACAAAGAAGCTTTACACTCAACTCACACTGATATGTGCACAACCGTGGACATCATTCTCACACTCCATCATACCACTAACATGGGCCCGTGTCAGAGCCCTGACACTACACACACATAAGAGAAGTCTATTCTGATCCAGTGTGATCATAGCCAATAAGCTCTGCGGCGTCGGCAAACCACAGTATGTTCCTGCCAGTCTATGACATCACTGGGAAGTGAAAGGCATTGTGGGCCACAGAGTAGGATGACAGAACTGACAGGTGGTAACTATGGTGACCGTCAACTTGTTTCTGGGTGTTGTGATTTTTGAATTAAATCATGTGCAAAAAAGGAATCCAACTTATGGGAAAGGAAACCGTGTCAAGATACGAGCGGGCTCGAGTGTGTAGGGACACCAGGATACTCTTGGTTAGCCAGCGGCGATCTCCATGTGCACTCTTAACAATGAAGAAATAACAGATTGCAATGAAGCGGCTCTCTGCATGAGGCCTAATCCTTAAATCTGATTCAAAGGAAGTAAGATGAAGGTGAATTAATGGCAGTACTTTGAGGAGTAATGCACTCAGCAGGTAGACGGATGTAGCTACAAAGGCTCTCTTTCAGAGATCGAGAGCTTAAAGGTAAAATCAGGATGTGAATAAGATGAAGAGAGATAGGGTTTATTCACAGAAAGAGGTAAATTGAAACGGAGTTTCAAGATTATACAGTTAAGAAGAGTGCACATGTTCTACTTTACCCGTAGCAGAGACTGGGACTCTTCTTTAGCTGCTTTTGCCTCCTGTCCACCTCCACCCCCACTCGCTCCTCCTCCTGTGTACTGCTGCTGGGACATCTGGATCTGCTTCTCTCCTCCACCTGCTGTGACTCCTCCTGGCCTTCCTCCTCCATACAGCTTGGCATCCCCCAGAAATTGCTTGGTATCTCCCAAAAATGACTTGGTGTCTCCCAGGTAAACCATGCTGGGTGAGGCTACACCTCTCTTATGCTGCGTGGACTCCTGACTGGCTGAAACAAACGAGAGTGGGGAGGGGAAAAGAGAGGGGCTCCCACTTCCTGCTCCTCTCTCAGGTCCCATTCGCTCCTTTGGCACCCAAAGTAACCCGTGGGCCTGATCGCCTCCTCTTTCTCCAAGTCCTCTGGTCTCCCCAAGCACCCAGCCTTTCTCTCGTTCCCTTTCTTTCTCCTCACCTCCTTCACTTTTCACCACCCCTCCTGTTTCCTCTCTGCCCCCCTCTGCCAGCCGACCCTCAGGGGGCGCCAGGGAGTAAAGGAGGCGCAGATCACCCTTGCTTTCCTCTTTAATTGCCAAAGTAGAGGGAGCTGAGCAGCCATTGGCTGAGAGTGTTAATGAAGGTGTCAGAGAGGTGGGTAAGGACGTTGTTGTCAATGAGTTTAATGAAGGGGAGGTCTCATGGCAGTGGGCAGAGTTGAAATGGTCCAGGAGAGCCGTCGAATCAGGGGCAGTGAAGTCGCAGCGCCTGCAACGGCAACACGCATGGACACGCCTACAGAAAAGAGACAAAAGAGTAAAAAAAAAAAAAAAATGTGAACCAGCAAACAAAAAACATTGCACATAACAGGAACCAACGTTAGCTTATAAAAGAATGAAACAATTCACTTTATACACAGTGCATGCTTTGCTTTTTGTGTGGAACAATATTTGCCTCCTAAAAACTGATTTTGATGTTTTTTTTCCAACCAAAATTGGGTCAATCCATCATATCTTAAAAATGTAAGTCTTCCATTTTGTGGTAGCTTTAAATGGGCTCTATATGAGATGCCAAAAAGGTTTTTATTGATCACATTTTGAGTAAAACCCACTCCCTGAATTGAATAAATCTTAAGTGCATTGCCCCATTTTCTCCAACCACTCAGGTAGAGTTTCACTAAGTTTGTGGCCAAAAAGTGACTCATTGTTCCACCAAATCATCGTGAATTAGGCCCCAACGGTGAGAAACGTAAATGAATCTGAAAGACAAGAAATGTATCACCAATCAAAAAACCACCTTCATTTCCTGTTGGCAAAGCAGTGAATAATCAGGAAGGAAAGCAGGAAAAAAGATTGGGGTCTTTTCGTGCTTGGAGTCAGGTCTGTGGTGGCCCTCAGTGAACCCACTATGGGTAGCACCTTATATGTCAAAAATTTTATCCATAGGCTGTCAAAATATACATAAAGCAACATATCATTTACTTTCAATAAACTGCAAACAACTGGAAATGAAAAGAGCTTATGTTCTAGCTTCTTGTATGTATTTTGATTCTGTTTAAATCATTAAAAAAGCATGAAGTTGTATAATATTTAGTTTAAAGCACACTAATTTATTTAACAAGGATATATATAGGATTTAAAGTTCTAAAACACATTATATTTTCTATTTTTTAGTAATATGTCTGATATGTTTTCATGATCAACAGTGGTAAAATGTCAGTAATCTGCTTGAATTTGTCCATTACTCTATTATAATTTCTGGAAAAAAAAAATAAAAAAATAAAATAAAATAAATTGAGAGATGACATAATAATCCAAAATGCTGGATGGATAAAATGTTCCAGGTATTTGTTGAAAACTGTGAAAATGTTTGTGTGAGTAAAGTACACCTTGTACCTCACAGACTTAAATGTCTCCAGATGTTGAAGACACAGCGGCCTCTGTTTGTCATCACAATCCACACCACAGGCACGTGCATGCACACACAGATGGATGAATATACTCACTTTCTCCGTCACTGTTTCTGTTTTCCTCACATTTACACAGAGTTCACCAAGAACTGGCTTTTCATCATTCATTATGAAAATGTACTGATTTAATCCACCTTTATCCTGAAAACTGTTGACATTTACAACCATCTCAAACACAGTTAATCAACCAACAACTATCCCCAATATACACGTGTGGAAAAAATAGTTGGTTCCCTTCTGTTTAAGAAAAGAAGAAGCCACAATGATCACTGAGATAACTGTGAACTGTCAGCAGTAATGATGAATGAGGATGTGCTGAGGATTTGATGGTGGGAACCGGACGTTGCTTTTGAATCATAAGCACATGGCATCCAAGGCATGATCAAAACTGGGAAATAACTCAGGACTGGGATACTCGGGTCCATGTAAACACACTCACTGAAGCACTGAAACTAGAGCGGTCAAATGATTAAATTTTTAAAACATAATTAATCTTAGAATGTATGTAGTTAAACACACCTAATCTCACTTTAGGGTTAAACATTTTGTACTGTCTGGGTGATCTACTTCCTGTTCGGATATAGAGCTGCTTTTATTTTGAAAGACAATAAGAAACCCTGGGTAGATTGAAGATTATGACATGAACTTAGGCTTCAAACTTTTTCTATCTTGCATACATTTTAGCCAGCATTGACTTTTGGTATTGACATTTTTGACCTAAAAAGTAATAAATTAAATCTCTTATGGCTGATATAAATACTACTACCAAGTGTCTTTAACAATCAAACTTCAAAAATACTAAACTTTCCCTTTAAAGTGCAGTAGTGGGCTCATTTACATCACTGTCACAGAAGGGAGACATTGCAGTGGTTTAACCAACATTAACTGTAATTGACAATCAGTTTTTAAAAAATAATGCCCTGATAAAGGATTTTGATTTATCGCAATTAATGCATTACTGCCAACAACCCTCAGTGAAACATATAAATAGATAAAGAGAAAAGATCAAAGCTGCCAGAGTGCAATTATTTCTGAAGTTATGTGTAAACCCAAAATACATTTGGCAGATTATTTCAACCTTCTTTTCTGTGTGTTGAGATCAGACACAAAAGAATGCATAATTTACCCCTTGGATGAGTTAATGTGGGTTAAAGTTAAGAAATAATTTCAAAAGATCTGTTGGGAAAGTAGTTGAATAAACTTAACAAAGCTGCATTAATAGTTTGCTCCAACCTCTGCTTTAAAAACGAGAAGGGAAATCACAATAAGTCTCAGTTTGTATCACTGGCATGGCAGCATTTATAGTTGATAATCTATAATGCAATTACAATGATGCCCCATTATGACTCCTGTCTCTGGTTCTATAGACACAATAGCCTGTATGCCATGCTCATTTGTGACACAGCATCCTGTCATAATGTGTTTAGTAACAGCAGAGTAATAAGCCACATTCTTGATGGTTTCAATATGTCTTTTTGTATCTACATAAGTTATTACTTGAAACAGTAACATATGTAAGGGTAGATGCCTGACGAGGTGTCCAATTATCAGGGATTAATGTATGGCATGGAGGCCTGCGCGTTGGACAGTTGCCTCTGCAAAGTCCATTAATCCCCAATAATTGGACGCCTCGAAGGGCATTAACCCGTTTATACCATGGTCACTTGCCAAAGAACAGAATTAAGAAAAACACTAATTGATCATTTCATAGGTTTTGTGATCAAAATAGAAAGATTTACAAAAGCAACAATTCCTGTTCCCTAGTAACGCCTGAGGGCTTGACTAAGAACTGGAAGTCATTCCGATCCTATAATGTTCTTAGGGAATGTAAATGTTATTCAGTACTCCAGTAAATAGGGCGGCCCATTGATATGAAGTCACAACAGAACAAAATGCTGGTTTATTCCTTTGGCTTTACAAAGAAATAATGGCTTCTTTTCTTTTGTTTATGTTGTTTAAATATTCTGATATTAGTTTATAGAAGTTAGAACAGGAAGGAAGTGAGTTTTTTGCAACACTCACCTCTCAGAAATAAGGTGAGCTTGGGAACAAGACGTACATTGGAAATAGGAGATAAGACCGTCTTGAGTTACTGGTCTTAAACTTGGAGTCTGTCATTTTATTTATGTCAGTTAAGTGACGGTTGATGCCGGTCCACAGGCTCCTTCGACTGGCGACGCTGGACTCCCTGCTCAGAAAATTTGACTGTCTCAGGTTGCTATGGTTACTCCTATCATCTAACAGCTACTGCGCATTAATTTGGAACAGTGTTAAGTTTTTTGACCAGAATTTTAGAAGTTCGATAGGTGTCCATATATCAGAAGTTAATGGACACCAGTGGAACTTCGAGGGACAATCAGAATAGAGTATTCACCAAGACCATGGTATAATGCTGTGATATTATGATTTATAACAGGATGGCTTAATAGTGTTGGGATAGCACTGGAGGCCCAGATGTAAAATCCTCTGCACACTGCTAGCTGATTGTGTGTGTGAAAGGACCTGTTTACCAGAGAGAGTAGGAGGATCAAAACTCTGCTCTGACATGGTAAGACGGATCACAGACATCCTCGGCTAGAGCATCTCGTCTCCAGTACTTTAGAGAGCTTATTAAATAATGACCTGAAATACCTGTCCAAGCCCTGGACACTTTTATAGTGAAAAGCTGCTTGACCTACATGAAGCTATGTCCTTCCAGAGCACTGCTAAAATAAAATTGGTAATATATTAAAAAGTTTCTATTATTTGAAGCAATCTGTGGCTCCAAAGCGTACAACAGAGCCCCATATGGTAAGTTAAATGACTCTACAAATTGTTTGTGGGAGCTTTATGCGTAGATTGGGACTGCTTTGTTGTTGCACCTGAAATAGTTTACATGGTCTGAATCACAAGAATCATAACTTTCTAGTGATGCAAGGCATGAGTAATACTTAGCTGTTGTGTAAACAACTATGATAATGAGAAAACACACTGATGGCCTGAGGGCGGACAGGCAGACTTTCAGCAGGTTAAAATTGCTCTCGGCAGGTTTGGATTCGATTTGCTTCTGCATAGTCAGTAAGATGTTTCCTACACATAAGAGGTCCCAAAAGCCTTATGTAAGCAAAGTGTATTCACATCCCACACATTATAACAAAGCTTTATCCTAAATATTATCAAAAGATATAGGTTCGTATTGATCAAACACACATTTTAAGCAACCATGACAAAAGCATACTACATGCTAACAGATTTTTAAACATCACTGAGAGTTAGGATGCAGAAAGTTTTAAAAGGGATTGATTAGTTTCCTTCAGTGCTAACAGCTTTAAAACAGGTCCTTTGTTTTGAGCTTCCTGTAATCAAATCCTGAATTTTTGTTTTCTAAAACTGTCATGGAATCATTTTAGTTTAGGTCGATGCATCTGTTGGTGTGAAACTTTCTGGCTGTATTTCACTTTGATTTGATTCGATCTGAGCTCTGAGATTCAGAGCTCAAATTTTGTTAAGCGTGGGAGTGGACTGCTAAATCCCAACAGTACTCTTTCTCTCTTTCTGTCACCTTTTTTCTTTTTTCATGTTTTATCTTGGATTCTTTCTTTCATTATCCCTCCTGAAAACAATGTTTTTCTCCTTTAATGTTTTCCTTCATTCCTCTTTCACTTCATCACTTCTCTCATCTCTCCCCTGCAATGAATCGCACGTCTAAATCTGCCATTGATTTAAAGTCAAAATCATGTTGTGATTGCTCTTTTAGACTGAATGTGTTTTGTTGTGTGTGCAAGTAAACAAGAAGGGTTGTGTGTGTGATAATTTGTGAGATTCTTCCAATAAGCTATCCAGATCAGTAGACTAGATCAATACTAAAATAGTCACACAGATTACACACAGCTATCTCCAGCTGTTTGTATCTCTCAGCCTTTGTGTCCCCTGCCGCAGTTTCCCCACATCACCTTCTTCTATTTTTCTCATCCAAACTTTCTGCAGCATTCTCTATAGCTCTCTGTCACTGAAAACCAATTTAACGTGTGTGTTTGTGGGTGTTTTTGTGGGCACAACTGGGTGTTGGAGTTTTGTCTAAACCATCAAAGCTTTAAGAACAAAGTTTATTGCTTAAACTGTGACACAAAGGGAATATGCATGAAAATTAAATCATTTTCCACTATATGGAAATGAAAAAATAAAAAACGAGATGTACAATCAGCAGAAATACTGTCACTGATCATTCAATACCTGAACTCCTCTGATAAAACATGAAAGTATGTCTACAGGTCTTTTTAGTTCTTAACCTATACATTCAATGCTGTTCTGTCAAGTCACTTCTTGATTCAAAGGAAACAGTGCATCATTATAAACCTACTAATAAGCTTACTCTCATAGTTATATGAAACTCGGGCTAAATTTGTTATTTCTTTATCTGAATAACAAACTCAACTGCAGACTTGTGAGATGCATTTTAAGATTTTTTCTTTTGTTATAAGAATTCCCATTTGTGAGGAGCACACCGTACCCACCAGGAATGTACAGTGTTTCCCCAACAACACTCCCTGGATTAATCCTGACACTAAGGCTTTTTTGAAGGAGAAGAAGAGGGCCTAAAAGTCAGGAAACAATGAGGAGCTGAAGACTGTCCAGAGGGAGAAAAATCATGGAGGGGAAGGATGTATAGGAAGAAGATGGAAGAACAGCTGCAGGAGAACAACACCAGGGGAGTTTGGAGAGACCTGAAAACCATCTCAGGCCACCAGGAGCCAAACTCAAAAGTGGGCAGATGAACTAAACACCCTGCTGTGTCAGCCCTGCAGCAGCCCCCCTCCTCTGATCTCCCAGCACTCTGCCTGCTCCACCCTTAGGATAGATAGGTAAGCTTGGTACTTCTATGGAAGGGTGTCAAAAAGTGGAATGGTACGGGTCAGTTATTTAGGACCCTCTCCAATTTTTGATAATGGGAGTGCAAAAGAAAAAAAAAAAAAAAAAAAAAAAAAAAGAACGGTACAATGTCGTACCAAACTAAACTGGACCACTCAGTGGAAATGACCTTTAAGTGATGTAGGCATCTAGTTTCAACAAAAAAGAAGAAATGAATATCTCTAGATCAACTGTCCAATGATCTTCAGAAAGCTGTAGGGATTTTCTTCAAACTTTGCACAATGTTCACCCTAACTCAAGGATAAACTGATTAGGTTTTAGAGGTCATAGGCCAAAGGTGAAGGTTCTTCATCCTCATGGTCATCTCTGACTTGTTAGCATGATATTAAAAGTAGGCTTCCAAGGGTTTTCCTCACACTTTTCAAAAAACAGGTCCAATCTGACTCAAAGTGCTTTGATTTTGAAAGCCGAAGGTCAAGATCATTGGCATTCATACTCATCCCTTGACTGAGAACACAGTATTTCAAGAACTCTAGAAAGGATTTTCTTCAAACTTCGCACACGTAACAACTCAGCATCAATAATGAACTGGTAACACTTTGGTTGGGTCTCATGTTCATTCCTTGTATATAAGATTTCCACAAACCCCACTTCAACAGAAACCAAATTAGCTCTTCTTTTTGGCCTAGCATTGTACTTTTATTGCCTAGCAATTGAACACCTCATGGCCTTACATTAGTTCTAGCTCTTCTTACTTTAAATGTTGTTGTAATTTTTCAAATGTTATTTTTAAGTGAGGCCAAAACTGGTAACATTGAATGCTGCATCATGACTTCCTCAAAAAAACTGATTTAAACACTGTCCTGCATGTCTCCAGATTTATCCTTCATCAGGAATGTATTATTTTATAAGCCTTGTACTTGTTTCAGATTTAAAATATGGCGAATTCATGCTGCGATTTTGAAAAGGACATCAAGCCAGGACAGTGATAACTTAAATGCAGTGATATAAGGCAAACCTTATCTTTTCCACAACAGAATGTCTACCTCAAAGCTGATTCAGGGTCAAATTCAAATGATGATAGCTCAGCAGGAGTAATGCAGGATGGATTTAAAGAAAGACTCTCTTCTCCTTAACAGCCTACAAATGCCAGTATTTGTAAGTTATTGGATTTTGGTACGGACGAAAGAAAACTCCATAGTCATAATAGCTAATATGAATGAGCATATCTAATATATATGTGTAAATAGACTTCAATGAAACTGTTCATTTTAACAGATATATGTAGCTTAATCTTGAGTATGTCACACACATATTCCAACATTATGAATGTGTGTTATTTATGATGTCTAAAAAGGACACTCAACATTGTCCGAATAACTGAGAGCAAGAAATGAAATTACAGGGCATAAATCCCTTCTTCACAATACTAAATTACCCACCTAACGTTAGAGTGAAATATTTATATGAGACTCAAAGTAATCCAATTATGGAAAAATGCAATAATAGAATATATAGCTCTCCTCCTGAAATAATTACACACATTTAATCACTTACCCTGTATTGAAACAGTAGATTTTCTTCTTTTAAAATATGATCAAATCAACTTGGCTAAAGAAAAACTCCATATTTTTTTACATCATGTTAAATAAAACATATATAATGGCATATTTTTTTTCTGTCCCAAACAATGTAATTTCTCCCTTCCCTCTTACCTGTAGTGTCTAAAAATCTCTTCTTCCACCTCTGTGATGAAGTGACATTTTGTACATGAGTACTCTCTCTCTCCCTCTCCTCTCTCCCTCCCTCCATCTTTCTCCCCACCAGCCTCCTCCTCAGCCTTGACATGTGGCGGTGCCCCCTTTAGGTTAATCAGGGTGTGGCAGCTTTCGTAGTGTTGGAGCAACACGTCAATGTCAGTGGTGGCAAATGCGCACTGGTCGCACAAGTGGGTGACGCCTAGGATCAGAAAAAATAGACAAAATCAGGAGCCAACAACAGGTAAAAAAATGTTCAGGCGAAATATACAAGCAAAGTCTGCCTTTAGGTACCTTGTGTGACGACAGGATGGGAGGGGTTAGAGGGGTGAAAAGTTGATCCCACAATCACAGCGGGGTCACCTCTAGGATTAGGAGGGGTCATGCTGGGTGAGGTGGTGGCGGCGGGTTTTGAAGCGATGGTTTCCTGCTGTTTGGTGGACTGAGGGAACTTGGAAGAGCATTTAGAGCAGGTGGGCTTCCGGCAAGCAAAGGGATGAGAAACCTAATGATAAAAATTCAATTTGAGGAAGTGACGTTAGTTATTACAGACAAAGCTGTGCACATGGGGTTGATTAAGTTTTGGAAACTCTGTTTACTTCATGTGTTTCTATGTTTAACCGTGACGTTTCTGTCTGTGAAGGTGATATCAAAGGGCACAAGCATGAATGTGCATCATTAACTGAATGATGCCACCCTCTATTCTGGCTGTAAACCATCCTTATCCGCCTTTTTAACAGCTGCGACAGCACACGTTGGCAGCTGGCACAAAGGAGGGTGGGGGTGTGCGTGGGTGAATCAGGGAGAAGCAGGGGGATTTTAACTAGGCTGGAAATTGGAGCAATTAACTTCTCACTTGTTCATATAACATTTTATTTTCTTGTGCTTACAAAACAGCTTATCGTTCTCCTAATTGCCAAGCAAACACCAACACACCAAGCAAATAAACATTTCAATATTTTACTAATCTCACCTCCCCCAGGTGTTTGTGGGGCTGGCAAAGCCCCTGTGGACAGTACATGCAGTGCTGGATGCAGCAGCGGTGGATGGAGTGGTTGTGCTGGTAGTGAAGGAGTAACGGAGCTACTACGATCACATCTGCACCGTGGGCCATGGAGTATCTGAAGTCACACAGTTGGCAGTTATAACTGGTCACGACTGCCTCTGGATCACTGCTGTTCGGGTCTCCTACGGGCAGGCAACAGAGAAAAGGTCTAATACATAAAACAGTTTGGGTTTTAAAGAGAAGAAAAACATTGGCAGTAAAAGTTCTTAAATAACTAGAATCATCAAGAAAATGAGGGTAGAGGTCAGCTGTGTCAGAGTTTACAGGAAGAGCAAAGTTGAAAAGATTTTGCCCCCGTAGTTGAAGTAGCTCCAGTACCAGTAACAGAATTAATATTTGCCTCATTGACTTCCTAAAATGTGGTATTGGCTTATATCATGTGCTGAAAACTACACAGATTTTGAACAAGAGAGGTGGGAATAATATGCCATTAATGGCAGAGAGGGAGTTGAACCCAGGTCCATAGCTTGTGTGCATTCACAAGAAGAAGAAGGACGTTTCCAGAAACTAATACTGATATTGATACCGATATCAGTACTGATAACGGTATCAATAAAGCTATTGATACTGATATTTTATAATGAGTCTAATGTTTTTATCAAGTGGCATCCTCAGTGGTTGAAGAATGATGCAAATGTCAAAGTGTAAAAAACTGCAGTTCCTCAAGTGTCCACTGGAGGCTGGCTGCAGAAGAACTGGAAGTCTCACACACACCTCATGTTAAAATGCCCATTTTTACAGCAGTAATAAGCATGTTTGCAGCCTGGATCCAAAACCTACTTAGGTTGAAAGTGTTCGTGATATATGACCCTCACTGTACATACCTGTGAATACCAGTAATGCATAATTAGGGGCATGACACCAGCACATTGAGGCTGTTTATCAGAAGGATCAAGGCCTGCCATGATCCTACTTCTTAGTGTGTTTCTACGTTGACAGATAGATGGAGACGGTCTTTTCAATATGGAAATCACCCACAGGAGTCAAAGACCAATACTGGATACCAGATGGAGGAATGTTAAGTAAATTTTGGGTATTTTTGAACAGAAAAGATAGGCCATTAATACCATTTATTTTTTGCAACAGTGGCAATCTCTGTCCAACCGAGAGTTCATGCCTCGGGAAGCTGATCAACTTGCCATCTACTTTAACACCTGAAATAACCAACTAGTACCAATTAACTTTCTACAAATCCTGTTAAATGTGTTACTATAGGTTTAGAGCTTCATAAAACTTGGTGGTTTAAATTTTGCCTGATACTGCTGCAGCACCCAGCATACATGGTTATTAACATTAAACTTCAAATGTTTGTTTGATAAAGTCCACCTACATCATTAACAGGAGTTCTGTCATCTCGTTAACTGCATCTTCAAACACAAGCAGTGCTGCTGTTAGAAACAGACACACTCCTAATTTATTATCAACACAGGTACAATACATGGTAGGTTTTTTTCATAAAGCAAAACAGTGAGTATTTTTAAATACCCCTGAGCAAGGCTACCCATGAGGGGGGTAAAGGGAAAAGTTTTGTGGGCCCAGCCATGAAGGTCAATCCTAAATTCAAGCAATGATAACCACATGTAATTTGTGACAAAAACTCACATTTTATTCTTCATTACTTTAGAACTTTGCTTTTCAACTGGTAGGTCTGGATCCAAAAGTAGGTCACAGAGCTGATTTCAGTTAAACTCTTAAAATGAAGGCTAAATGTTTATGAAATACTGAAACCACTATTGGACAGGCATTCATACCCTTTATTTTTACTCTGATAATGGATCAATTTCAATGTTTTCTCAGTATTGCAATCAATTCATTGAATTTTCTGGGGAAAAGCAAAAATGTTTTGTTATTCAACCAGATCTCTGGAAAATTATCAAAAATATATATTTTATGATGTCCTGTTGTTAAACTGAGTAGAATATGTTTGTTCTGTCCTTTCTCTTTGTTCACTAAAATCTTTTCTTCTATATAAGGTCTGAACTGGATGATGTTTAGTTATTAAAATTAGTGTTTAAAATTTTGTGACATATGAGTCCTGATTAGTCATTGAGGAGACTGTGGTGGATCCTGAAGCTACAACACTTAAGAACCATTGCTTTAGAAAAGTGTAAACCCTCTTTAAAAACAGACCTTTTTTCTTCTTTGAATTTAAAAGTCATGGGAAGGCCAGCACCAGCTAATTATCTTTTTAACCCTTTACAGCCGTGCCAGGACCTGGACAAAAGTTGGCGGAGCCCTATGAAGAGCCCAGTAATGCTGCGGGCTGGCCTGCCCTTGGATATCATACTATTGCATGACTGCCCAACCATAATAGATATACAGTATAATGTATTGCTTTCAACACTTGTAGTAATATTGTCTCTAGATCTGTCTAAAATGCAGCATTAGGTGTCAGCAAGTATGCCAGCCAATAAATAACTGCAAAAACACAGCTAATAAGCCCCAAAATGAGCTAGTTTCACAATAAATAAAAGCAAAAATTTGGTTACTGTCAGTCACAGGAATAAAATTGTCAGTCTATAAACATTTGATCAAAACCTATGCAAATAAATTACCTTTGCTCATGCCAGATGGGGTGGATGACAGTTCTTTGCGACTTTTTGAAGCCACTTGGTCTCTTTCTCCTCCCTCTCTCCTCCCTCCTCGCTCCCGCTCTCTGTCTGGATTAGCGTTGTTGGGGCTCATCGTACCTCCTGTGTTCATTCTGTGTCTTTGTTCATAGTGCTCTAAAAGCTTCACAGAGCCCCCTGACCACTCACAACTCCAGCTGCAGAATTTACACCAATAGTAGGCGTGCACGGCGCCTCGACCTGACTCCCCCGTCCAGCCTAATGGATCCGAAGATGCCCTGACTGGGATGGAGTATCCGACCAATGAGTCATCTTCTGCTCTCACTGCGACTCGCTCTGCCCCGTCTAGGATTTGACTCCTTTCCTTGGCCTGGTTGTCGTGTGTTGAAAGGTTACTGTTGGCCAAAAGGGGCGTGGTTGGTGGAGTTTTGACTTTATTTGGATGCGAGGACAGAAAGTGTTGTTCAAGTTCTAAGGAGTTACTGCCCATGTAAGTGAAGTTGCAGAATTTGCAGCGAAAGTACTTTGTATTCCCCTGGCAATCAGAGGTCTTCCGGCCAATCCCAATCAGCGTGCCACCCAACGTCACCTGTTCAAACACAGAAAGAAAAAGATGTAAACATCTCGCTATATCATTACTAAACATCTGCCCTGCACTACAATCATAACCTATTGACAAGGCTTTTATCTTGCAATAAAAAGAAGCATTTTAAATAAAGGTCAGACAGACTAACAATGTGTCATGTATGGGTGTAATTCTTACCCATCCAGCTTGAAGGCATGCCATATTAATATTTAATTTTATACCTTTTACTTTTACCTCACTTTGGGTTTGTAGTTTCAGGTTGTAAACACTAATCATCTTTACAATCCAGCTGAGTTTCTCCCAGTTTGATAAAAGATCAAAGAGCTTCAGTATTCAAGTACTAAACCTCTATGCTGACCAATATTAATGATGTCAGCAGCCTCACTAGACATCAGACAATAGTAATCAGATGCTAGCCTGGAGTATGAGTGCTCATATCAGAAGTATACCTCACCAATAAAGATCAAAAGTAATAAAATCATCTCAATCATTTTTATTCCTATGCAGCAGAGATTTATGGGACACATGATGTGAGTTTTTACACAAAGAGCTGTGAGGAAAATTATGCCTGATCTGCTCTTAAACTCACAACATGTGTAATCCATCATTTCTGTGTAACCATAGACAATTAAAAGGCTGTTTAAACTCTAACTAACTGACACATAACATGTATCTATCACTCTACTGTAGTATCCAGAGAATGCAGCCAAGATTTTGTATTACTCAGTGAGCAACCTGACACTCGTATGGTTTTTATTAGGTCCTCTCTGCGTCTGTAGGTGATTACAGCCTGCTGCTGGCTATATGGCTGAGCCAGCAACCTGCAGAGCCTTACAATGACATTAGACTACTTACTGTTCAATTTGGATTTGTCTCTTTACGTATCTGTGGTTTGATGCTGAAAGTTGGCAGACTTTTATTGGAGGTCTGGCAAGTAAAAAGCAACTGCTGAACTGCATTTACCAAAGATGTATAACTACAAACATTTAGCCAAAGTACTGCATGAATGATTGATGATATAAATTATTCCTATTATATTTAACAAGGTATTAGTGAAACTTTGTCATAAATGAATCTCAAAATCATTTAGAGGTCCTTTATCTTGAATTTTCTCATAGAAATGTCTACATCAAACTTATTTTTCCCAATGCACACCCAAGAACAAGTCAAAATGTCAAAGTATACCATATTAATCTCAATTAGATTGGGTACTGCATTAAGATTGTTAGGAATAAAAGTGTTTTTTTTTTCCACTGTAGCATCAGGCTGCAACATAACAAAATTGAAAAAGAAGCTTTTTCAATCTTGTTATGTTTTCTGATTGCACTGTATATGTTTTAAATTGAACACTTGCATTACCTCAAATATTTCCAACAGTTTTCAAACCCAGATAATTATTTTTTTGTTGTTGTTGTTGTTGTTATTGTAAAACTCAGTTTCTTGTCACAGCAGCCAACATGACAGAGCCAGTGTTATAGACTCCAGATGTTTATTGCTGCTTTGAAAATGCTAGATGTGAAGTTAAAAAGCCTGATAGAGGTGAGGGTGCTAAGCCATGTACAATTCTATATTCTAGACAGACATTTTTGTATTAAATCAACTGCATAGACTATACTTCTTAAGGATATGGCAGTGATGAAAACTGAATGGTTTCTTGTCTAAAATGTTGAGTGCTTGTTTACAGTGACTGGAGGATGCAGTTCTGTTGCAGTATACATTATGTTTGTGCTGCTTACATGTGATAAAACATGATTATCCTCTGCCATAGACTGTGCGCTCTATGGCCAACACTTCCCCCAACTCCAACCCCTCATACCTCCACTCCTGAAATATTTTGGTCCCACGAGACATTTCCAAGTCAAAAGGAGATGCAACTGACCACTTTCATGGCCTACTTATTGAATTGAGCAGCCTTTCAACAAAACTGCATTCAACGGTGCTTTTAGTGAACAGCAATTTACTGAACAGGAGAGATGTAACAATAAATATCACAGTTATCAATTATGGCAGGATTATCTTCATTTAAAGAAGGTCTAAAAGGTACTGAGTCATTATTTCAAATTATCTAATCAAGTTTGATATTAAAAAAAAAACAATAAATCAAATATAAGCATTGAGACAATACTATACACTTCAAGTTTGAAGAAACAAAAATAAACATTGAAACTTTATCAAGTGTGCATTAACCAAGGTACTTTATTGATAAGACTGTCAAAATGTTTTATACTTTTTTGATAGGTACTTTATGACGTACAATCCATTATTTTTATGTTTAATAGGACAGAAAAGTTGCAACGTTGCTAAAGAAAGACAGATAAACAAGTTGCATATTCAATCCAAAGCCCCTTATCAATCAGAGTCCCTATCAATACCACTATCAAAACCTTTCTGTTGTTTGATTGAAAGACGAAACGATAACCGCAGTGTAAATCAGGAAGGTTATTTTAACAGCTTTTCTACCTTATCATGTGAATTTCATGCATGAAACAAAAACTTTGTTTTACTGTTAAGTAAATACACCTTGTAGAGAACAGTTTTTGAACTATAGTCCTTAAATCAAAAATAAAAAAAGGGACGAGGGGTCGTCAGAGCTGAGCATAGAGCCCCTTTATCAGTGGTTTTCCATCGGTTGGGCATCAGGAATCCTCTACTTCCTTAATGACAAATCATGACCTAAATCTCTGACACTGTTCAATTACTTAAAAATAAAAGCACATCATAGACATTTTGCCACATTTTTTCCCTAGTCACACATACATGACTCACTGAAAATAGTGTTGCAACCCACTTTTGGGTCGATACCAGTTGAGAACTATGGCTCTACATGATCATCTTTTGTTTGATTTGACTGAAAATCTCCTGGCAACACTGTGCATTTAATTAACATAAAAATACAAATTGGAAAATTATTATTTTAACCAGTTCATCTTTGTCTGTCAGTACATGTTGTCTTTCCCGTAACATTTGATTTTAGTGGAATAATGCCATGAAATTTGATGTATTTTCCTTTTTAGCCACATTAAAAGTCTCTCTGTGTCCTCCAGAAACAAAGGCAATAAAGAGGAATTAATATTCATTAACAGTAACTGCCTGTGCTGAGAAATTTACAAAGGGCAGAAAAAGGGCACTGTAAGAGATGGAACATTTACACACGCAACAGAAAGAGTAAAAACAAATTAAAAGTGTGAACTGGTACATTTCAGTGTCAGTGAAGAGAATAAATTCAGAAGGCCAAATGAGATCTATTACTGTGTGTGATCTCACTACAGCAATCATCCAATCATCACATCCCACAGACCATGCCCAGACAATTAGAGAAGAGCCAAACATCAGGTCATTTTAGCATGGACAGAAAGACATGAAGAGGAACGTGAATGAGTGGGGGGAGGAAGAGGACGAGACAGGGAAAGGGAGTAGAAGAATCAAGGGCGAACTCAACAGAAGATGAGGAAGAGACAGAGATGGATGATGAGACAGAGAGAAAGTTAAATATGTCTGACAGCTGTTTCATTACCCAGCCTAACAGCCCATTATAACTACTGCTTTTAAAACTTCTCCCTCTCTCTCTCTTCTTCTTCTTCCTTCTCCTCCACTAGTTTTTTTTCCCGCTGTCTGATTGGTTGACAGGGAATCTCGTCGTAGCAAATGACAACATGGAATTTTCCAAACGTGGGCGGGAGAGAGAAAAAGTAAGTGAGGGATAGAGAGAATAGAGACCCCTTTCATTCGTGTTTTTTTTAATACTTTCACTTTTTCTTCATAATGACGACTTAAGCCCGCTGGATTTTCTATTTCTGACTCTGCCTGTGCATGTGTGTGTGCGAACTAGACTACAGTGTGTATGCTTGTGCCTGTCCATTACGTGACTTACGGGCATAACAGACTAAGTGAAATTAAACTCCTAAACTACTCCGCATACAAAAGTAGGCGCACACATTCACAAACGCACACTTATTAGATCATCCTGTTTGAAGCTTTTAGACAAAACTGTACTGTTCACACTCAGTCAAAGATCTAATAGTCCCAAAACTTTAAATCCCAAAGAATAAAGGACAACTACAACTATTTCAAAGCATGACATCTGAATGTGCATAATCATGAAAGCATTTACAAAAGAACCTTTGAATCTAGGCTTAGTTTCAGTCTACATTTACAGAATGAGGCATCATTTTATAATGATTTAAAATCCTCACTAAAGGCTAAGTATTTAAGGATAGTTGCAGTTTTGTTAGGAAACAATCAAACTGAAGGATGCCTGATTGTTTAAAAAAAAAAAAAAAAAAAAAAAAAAAAAAAAAAAATCGACCCATGTCATGAGAAATCATCACTTAGTGGTTTCTTTAATGTTTCAAATCTTTGGATACTGTATACCACAGGACACCAAAGTCTTTAACTCATTGTACTTTGTATGATTGAACTGGTCGGACTTCACTGACCGCTTGAAGAAAAATCATGGCAAATCCTTATTTATAAGATAATTCCAAACCATCATATTTGTGTGATTTTATTCTCTTAAAGAAATTTGTGGAAGCTACAGTCTTCACTCTGTGACTCAGTCAAATTACACAGCTGGAGTGGTAATATCTCCCAAAGCAGGATTTTTTATTTGACAGTGCTTATCCTTTCAACTCTGAGAGTAAACTGATCTAAGCTCCACCTACTGACATTTCAAATCAGCATAATTGTCCTATGATTCCAAGGCAGAGGGTGTAAATGTGTTTTGAATTGTGTTTAGATGTCTCTGATATCTGTTTTACAGTAATCATTGCTGGGATTCCTTTTACTCATGTTTCTGCTAGATCATTGTAGTTTTTTTTTATTTAAACTTTTGCACCAAGAGTGAAATAGTTTACCGAGTTAGTGACTTCCTGCCTGTGGAGGACAAGCTCAAAATTTGTTAACATTGTCCACATGAAACAGCACGGTGCAAAAAAGGGGTTTAATTGTAAGACTCAAGCATGCACATGTCTCGTAAAATTGCGTAAGTTATATGTTTAAACACTGATTTTAACTGTAGATGAGCAAATGCTTCACTCAAACAACTTATCAATAGAGATCATGTCTCTATTTTTTTTACAAACAGACATAAAACAAGACAGTACTTGGTCACACCAAAAAATGATAAATGCACAGATTCAGTGATGAAAAACAAAGATATTTGTTGGATTACATACATTAACTGCCAAATATATTTATACAGTAGCAGTAAATCCAGGCTGCATCTATCTGCTTTTCTGAGAGCTACAAACAGCACAATAACCTGCTGACAGACAGTGGAGCTTTGTAGTGAAAACCATAAAAATATGGGGCTTTGTTTTGTGGAGCTTGTACTTTATAATTAAAATTAATCCTCCTAATTAAGCAAGAAGGTCTGAGTGAGGTTCACTGAGACAATCCTGACAAAGTGCTTGAATTAACACAAAAAAATTCTTCTCAAGAGTAAAAGAAAAACTAACTTTAGTTCATACCTCAAACTTCATTTCTTAGAAGATCTTTTAAAGTTTGAAATATGGGGAAGAAAATAAAAGCGGGAAAAACTTCAGCTAAGGTAGATCTGACAGTTCTGCTCAAACTCCACGTACTTAGTGCTTCACCTTCTGGTACATCTGTGCATTTAGCAGATATGTACAGGCAATATATCTGCTACAAACATGGGCAGAAATGAACTTTTAAGCTATTAGCTGCTGAAACCAATATTAACCTAATAATAATGGGCCTACTTTTTTATAAAATTGTATGTTGTATGTATGTTACCAGGAAATCCCAGTGAGTTCAACAGGACAGACCTGGATGAGACAGCAGCCATACAAAATCACAAATCTATTAAAAAAATTAACACAACATTGGAAAATCTCATAATTTAAAACTGGTATTCAAATACATGGTGGCCCTTTAAGAAAACAAAACAATCAAATTCATGTGCACATATTTTGTGGCATTTTTTAAAAATTGTTTCAGATAAATCTGTGTCTAATTTAGCACTCTGTTTTATTTATATCTTTATATTACTATTTGACCATTATAATAAATTACATCTAATTTTGCAAGGTGCTATGTTTTGCTCTATAGTTATTTTTACCTAGGCATTTGTACAGCATTAATTTAAAGAAGGAATTATAAATATCATCTGAATCATAATCGCTTTGTGTCTCTTTTTCTGTAATTTATACGTGAAGCAGCTCCAAGAAGCTCGGTTAAATCTTTTACAAACTAAGTGCTGATCAGGAGGGATTAGCCCAGGATATGCATTTATTAGCAATCCTTTTAAACACAAAGACAATGATGCATGCTGTGCATGAGTATTCTTGCATATGCATTGCCTGTGAATGATCTGTAAAGCAGACTGAGCACTCTTTACACATTTACACATGCAGCCTGTCTGCCAGGTGCTCTACTCGGCCCCCTCTGTGTCTATTCAACTGTCAGTCAATAAAATTTTATATCGTGCAATAGAATACCTCACTGTCCAAATTCAAACACACACACACATACACGTAAATCAGTTGCAGATTGTCAGACTCTATAAATTAGCTGGTTCTGTTATGGGCCCAGATTTACAGATTTATGACAACAAGTGCTGCTCAGAATGAGCTTTAACTGAATCAATGTGTCTCCTGTTTTAGATCAAATTTCTAACTGATATTGATTGTTTAAAACCTTTCTGATAAGCCCTGTCCTGTTGCTTTATGTTAAATGTTGAACACAGCAGCTTCTTTGTTAATAATGACGAGCAGATGCTAAATCCTACAGCTTATGCAAAAGCAGATGTATCAGCATCTGCAGATCTCAAACATACTGCAACAACTTATAATGTCTGATCTTTAAATAAGTACATATAATAATCTTTATATTTATAAATTATGCATAATATAATCTATTACTTATTAAGTAAGCATGAAGAAATGTGGTTTTCTGGATGGTAGAACACAAGAAAGAAAGCTCAATGTTATTAAAATATTCAAACAACTAAAATTCACAAAAAAAATATAAAAGGAAGACTGGGCTTGCATTTTACCTAACATTAGCTTTGTTGAATCAGCTTCTTACCCTCTCAAATTATAAAGACAACACTGACAAATCTGTCTGCATGTGTGTATCTTGAGTGAGTGTGTGTTCAAAGAAATCCTGGTAACTCTTGCATTTCTTTGAGTAGATGTAAACCTGCTGGAAATGAGAGAAAATCTGTGTGGACCTGACTTATCAGTGTGGTCAAATCATTCTGCTAAATTATCTTCATTTCTTGTGAAGGTTGAATGTTCTTTTGCCTTCACTGGACCGTAAACTCTTAAAGATGTTTGCAGCTTGTAAGTGACCTCATGTTTCTCCCACAGGAAAATGTCAGAAGATAAAATTAAAAAAAGGACTGTGACTGACCTAAATGGAGTGATAGGAGGGCGGTTTGTTAAATAGACTGAATCTAATAAAGTAGATACTGTAAAGGGTACAGGCTCCCAGAACAGCATAATCTAAAGATTTAGTGAGTCTTTAAGTGAGTTTCACCATTTAAACACTTTGATTATTCCAGTCCTGGCAAACAAAAATGATAAAGAGCTCATGTTTATTCATTTCGTCTATAATTCTTTTTTGTAAAATTTCTTTTTAACTGAAAGGTTTAGTATAATCACTTAAGTCATATCTATTCATGTATATTTAGATTATTTGTGGGACTTTCTGTAATCAGAGCTTTCATTCACATGGATGGTAGCAGATACCATTGAACTACCATTTTGTCACTTAGGACCTTTATACAGCACCCAGGACACTATTTAACTATGCAACTCAAATAAGAAGAATAAAAAGCAAAATTAAAGGGGATATATTATGCAAAAATCACTTTTTCAAGCTTTTCTAACACAAATATGTGTCCCTGGCCTGTCCTCGATCATCATGTCAATCATGTTTTGGGGACCTCTGAGAACAATATAAACTTGTCTTAAAGGGGTAAAATATGTATCCTTTAATAAAAACAATTAAAACTCAAAAAATAAGAAGGCTCTCTGTGGTAAGATGCCTCGCTTCAAATGCACACGTGAACTTATCAACTATCTTGAATTATCTTTTTAACCTCAACCTGTAAATCTGCCAACATCCTTGCATATTTTACACTAATGTTTATTTCCAGTCAGCATTCTTGCACCATTTGCACATCATGCAATCATACTATCAATGCACACAGACTTGCCTACACTAGCTACACTACCTAACAAGGGCTTGTAGCCTTTAAACTTATTTGTTTTCTTTAAGAAACACTGTTTTACTCTGCAGTAACTTTTTGCAGTTTCTGATCTTGTAGGGGCTAAAATAAGTTTTTGCATAGTGTACATTGGTTCATTTTTGATCTTCTGCAAAGACTTTTTAATTTTCTGTTTTAAATTGTTCTATTTAACTTTTGGTTATGATTGGATTTTTAATCTTAGATTTGAGTATATTTTTAATTTGGTTAATTTGGTAAGACTTTCACTTCTGTGTGTCTTTGTTTTGGTAAATATCGGGGGGCTGCTGCTGGATACCTTAAATTTCCCTCAGGATAAAAAAAAAAAGGTATCTATGACGTTGATGTGATGTTTACATGCTAGCATATGTGCTGTAGTGGTAAAACTTTGCCCTTAGACCACCACCAGGATGATTGAAATTTCCCTGCTGTTTTTAGACTTAATTATAATATTTATGCATTTTAAACTTTAGAATTTTGCGTATTTATAATAGCATTTTCAATCAAACAGCTATCACACTATTTCAACTATTCAATCAAAACATCCTTAACGTGCAAAACCTGTACAAAGTCAAAGATATGCTGATTCTTTCCACACATGCATGGTAAGCCCAAGCCAAACTCTATGGTATCACAGTTGGGAGTCTTTCTTGCCCACCAGGAGGCAGTTCTATGAGTGTGGGATATCATGTGAGAGCTATAAATTTGATAGGACAGCTATGCATGTCAAAGACAGAAAATTGGGGAGGTTGCATGCACCTAATAGCATCAGGACCTGAGGAGACCAGTGCATCCTGGACTGAAGCCTCTGTTCATGGGCAGCCTGCTCTACCAAATGAACCAACCCAGTGCCTAAAATCTACTTGAATTAGGGTCTTAAGTCATTACCTGTACGTCATATGTGCCGTTCATCATCACTGTCCTGTGTTGCTGATTGTGGAAGTCTGATCTTGTCTTCCCTGACTCTTTGGCTTGGTTCCTCTGCCCCTGTCCCGTCTGTGCATCTGGGAAAAGAAATACAAGAGAAAGGTTGGAGTTGTAGAGGCAGAAAAACAAACAGTGGTCAAGTTGCCAGAGGCACAGAAACACTGACATGTCAGACTTAAGGGAAGAAAAAAGATGTTGTCAAATATGTTGCTCCCTGTACATGCTGAAAAACAAAGTCTATAAAACTACAGTTTCAGAGGATTTGGCTTTTTCAATGACCTCAAAAACTTTTTTCACCATTTTACATGATAATAAAGTTAAAGCAGAGAGCAGGAGTTACCCAGAGGTGTGTGTTGGGGGGCCATGTTGTGCAGGGCCAGTATGTGCGTGTCGAGGGCAGCGTCCTGCCGTGTGCGATTGTGCAGACCCAGGTGATACTTCCTAAAGTGCTTCACCAGGTCGGCTGGGTCGTTGCCGTAGTAACCGTAACCGCACACGTTGCACTTGAAGTCCTGAAGTTTAGGAGAGGGGCTGCAGGAAAGGGGAGGGGTGTCCGTCGTGGACTCCTCCCCTCCTTCCTGTCTGCGGAGGAGAAGGAGGTGGGGAGCAGAGAGGAGAGGAGCAGGGATGTTATCTGCCTCCCCTCTGTCCTTCTCTCTCCTCTCTCCCTCTTCTACTCCTCTCTCCCCATCCTCGGCCTCCGACTGGCTCTCAGGTCTGTCTGTCAACGCCGCTCCGCCTTCTTTACCTCTTCTCCCCCCTCCTCTCCTCCCCGCTCTGTCCTCGTTGCCGTAGCGATCACTAACAGAGGAGGGGGAGACAGATGAGGACACACACTCACTTTCCTCCTCTTCCTGCTCCTCGTCTCCTCTGATCCGGTCAGAGGATTCCGGTTCAGAGGGGCGGTTTATTCGTTCAGCTTCTGCACCAACTCTTCCCTCCTCCTCTCCTTCGTCTTCCTCTTCTCCTCCTGTTGGCCTTCTCCCCTCTTCTTCCTCCTCCTCCTCACCTCCGACACTGCGGATAGGGGGATTCTTCTTCCTCACCATCTCTGAAAGGAGCAAAATAAGAGAAAAAGTTCATTTTCAGCTTCAGATTTTTAGAATCCTGAAAAAAAAGCACAAACAGATAAAAGAGGCACGCAGACTCACAAATCTCATCTTCTTACAATGATGTATGCGTACAGAAAAGCTTTGATTCAATATACAAACTTCTTTGAACACTAAAATCAGTGACGCTCCACAACCACAAACCTCGTCAAAGAAAAAACAGCCCCGACAAATCAGAAACATTTCAGCTGGGAGACATTTCTCAAGGCTGTGCCTGTGTGTAACGGGACAGTCCTTGCATCCTTAAGTACAATTTTTTTGCTGATTTTTTTTCGGCTTTTGCCAGGGAGTGAATCTTTTTATCATTATGGAAACCAGCCGTGAGAATCTTCAACACATGACCACATCAAAACTCAAACCATATCAGAGAGGCTGGGAGGGTTGGGTTTGGGGGGGGGGGGGGCGGACGACAGACGACCACATCAAACCCCGCAACCCGTATCAGAGAGATGGATGACGAAGGCAACAGACATAAGTTGAATCTCTTTCACTTTTTTCCTGCAAATTTCTCCTTTTCTTGTTTCTTATGAAGCATCCTAACCCCCCCCAAAAACTACAGATATTATTAATTAGTATGGAATACCTCACTGATGCTTCCAACAAGGTGCATTTTTCTTGCATTTTACTCATATTTTCTCTATTTTCCTCTTTCACATGCAAGAATAATTGCTACAATAATTTCAGTAATTCCATCATAAATGTTTCCCCTCTGATCCTGCCCTCTCTCCCCTCTCTCTGTCGCTCCCTACTCCCCCCCCACACCCCCCTCCTCATAATCACTGTACAAAGCCATCAAATAACCACGCATGTGTTTTATGTTAAACCATAATGTTTCTTTTGTTTGAAAAGAGAACAATTGTGGTCGCTCTGTTCGCAACAGTCATGACAGAGAGATTCAGAGTGCATGTGCTTTTCCGAGTTTATGTGTGTGTATTTGTGGTTGTTCAGCTCATATTCGGTCGTAAACACAGTCAACCCATTGACCCATGCGCTGTGTTTGTTTGCCTGTGTGCGTGTTTGGTAATAAACACAGACAAACCCAACAGACGCCTGATAGACGCCAGTTCCGATCACTTTTAGATCAATGCAGTACAAGGCGCAGAATGTGGATGTGTAAGGAATGCATATTTGATGATGTGTGTAATGCGTGCGACACTGTGATTAACTGGTGTGAGATAAAGGCTTATTGTTATTTACTGATAGCAAACAGTTAATGCGTGAGAGAATCGACTTCTGAAGAAAGAAGAGAAGAAAAAGGGGATGTAGTTGAAAACAGATGATTAGATGACAATAAACAACCAATTCAGACACACAAACATATTAAAAAGAACCATATTTTGACATCCATGTGCTCTAATTTATTAAATATGGAGGAAAAGTGAAAATATACCACACAAAAAGAGATGAAACATGTAAAAATTGTTTGCTAAATCCAATTTTCTCTTGTCCTTGTAAGGTGAATTCCAAAATTTGCATCTTAACACACTAGATATTTGTAATAAGGTTGCTGTGAACATGTGATAACACTGTGTGACCAGCTTCATGCTGGGCTTTTGTTCATTGTGGGGTAAATTTCCCCAAATCTTTAAGCCACAGTGGCTTACAGGTCATTAAAAGTATCACAACAAGAGATTTGTGCCAGAAAACAGTAAATTCAATCCCCAGCTTTTGTCTCTCTGATCTGGTACAGAGCCAGGCAGCTGCGCTCTGACCATAGTTCACCATAGGCTGTAGCTTTGTCTCTCTCAAAGCAGCCACAGTCCAATCCTCCTGTCTGTTAGCGCCACAGTGCTAAAGTTTGGTAAAGTATCTGATGATAGACATGTTCTGTTCCTGCCAAGTCTATCACAATAAAAGCCTCCGATGCTAATCATCATTTAAGAATTTCATTTTGAAGAGCGACATCAGGAAATGGAGTATTTTCAGCAGCAGTTACATAACAAAGACGTCTCAAAAACAGGAGAGACATAACTTCACATAACTCTGAAAATGAGATATTAGGAATACTTGAAAAGTTACATACAGGATGAGAAAATGAAACTGAGAATTTTTAGCTCATATCTGTTTGCTGTAATGGCATAAATGTGATTGTTCCTCTGGTGTTTTTAAAAATCACATTGTAACATAGCAGCACAGCAGATAGATTTTTTTTTCGAATCTGAGAAATCCTTTTTCTCGTAAGTGGGCGTGGCTTCAGCTTGTTAAACTGACACGCCCACAGCCCCCTAGATTTTACAGATTTTACCATCTCATTGTTCCTGATTTTGAAGCTTAATTTTATAAACTTAGAGATGTTTTTGATGACCGAAATTTGCCCTGTGGTTCATAACACAATTGCCTGTCATTTATCAAACCTAAAATATAGTTTTTTTTAATCACTTTATAAGGACTTTCAGATTTTTTTCTTCCCGCCATCCTTTACCCTACAACTATTAAAATAACGCAATCTATGTCTGTAAAGGCCCACGCCTAGACCAGCCCTGGCACTCGCTGCATGTGTGCCTGCATGTGTGTGTGTCTGAGAGGGAGAGTGAGTGAGTGAGCGCAGGGAGCAGAGGAAAATCTCATCTGATGTTCACCACACCCAGTCAGAATTCATCATTCGCTCTTTCTCTCTCCCTCTCTCTCACACACACACACACACACACACACACACACACACACAGTGGAAAACTACAGATCGTTGTGGTAATGCAATGAAGCTGAAATCCCGGCCTAAGAAGCAATGACTGACCCGACTGTGTTTCCATCTGCCCAGTAAGGTTTCCATGTTGACTCAAAAAGTTAATCCAAGTGATGATAAGAAAATTATCAGTGATGTCAGTGAGTGTAAAATTGTTTAGACTATTTATTTACTTTGGTATCATGTATTCATTTGTGTTCTTCTGGTGCTCTACTTCTGCCTTCAGGATGTGGTCAAGAGGTGTGGTGTGTTAAGCTGTATCAGTTTGTGTCCGTCTCGCAGCTCAGCCTTTGTCCGCCTCAGGCTGTATACACAGGCTGGAACCATTACTATCAACTACAATTAGGTACACCCCACCACAACATACCGCATAACAACTACTGCTACTAGCTACAATTAGACCCTAAACACCACCAAGGCCTCAGTACTACACTGAGGATAAATGTGACAGTTAATCATTTCCATCAAGTACAATTAGTCCCAATACCAGCAAGGCTTTTATCTCAAATTGCCAATAATCACCCCTAGACATCTGCTGAAAGATGAACAGACAGGGTTGCTCTTGTAGATTAGACTGAGGGCCAAAGTAAGAGTACGATAGTGGAGAGTTTCTAATGTGTTACCCTTACGGGTGTTTTCATGCATGCTTTGGGCCACTGAATCTAACCAGTTATTTTTTCACATTTCTCTCTGTTGCATCAGTTACTATCATCAATTCAAGTTTCCTGTCTACAGCTGAATAACGATCTTAAATCATCAGCCATGTTTACCTTAAGACTTAGATCACATCTTTCAATTTCCATTAAAAAAAAAAAAAAGAAAAGACAAAACCAAAGACAGCTATCACATTCTATTGAATTATTTGACCACTAAGTAATCAATAACATAATATATTGTTTGAGCGTTATACAGTTCAGTAGATGTTTAACTTTAGTTGTCCCAGTGCCAATACTGGTATTGATGTTGGTAAAGACACCGCTGCTGGTATGGATAGTGAGATATCAAAGAGTAACACTTCAAAGATTATGACATGAACGTAACAGGAAAAGGAACTTGTTATGGATTGAAAGGAAATAAGGGAACAGTAAAAAAAGTACATTTTTTAAATAACTTTTGACTTGTCCACTGATCTTTCTGTGAGTTTTAATGAGACATTACGGAGCAGTGGTGTATTTATCTTACATCACTGTGGCTGCAGGGAGATGTTTTAGCAACTTAACACCAGTGTGCTGAAAGGCACGATAAGGCTTAAAACTAAAAAAAAAAAAAATAGCAGTTATTGTGAACCTTTATTAGCACACATTCATGCATTTACTATGACAGACCAGTATCAACTAATGCATTACTGATCATTTGCATCCTTGATGGATCATACCAAAGGTCTTTTGGTAAGAGTATGTGTTTCAAGGTCTATTACATTGAATTTTTGAGTGAAAACGGTTAAAATCGACGTTAGTGTTGGAAGCATTCCATCACATTTTTCTATGTGAGGGATCAGCAGATCTTAGATATGAGAAGAAAAGACACCAAGTCTTCTTTTGCCATTTTTTTTCCAGTTCACATTATCCTCCTTCATGTCAAAAATGCCACTAAAAGACCCACAAAGTTGTAATATTGAGTTGAATTGGCACGTAAATCTGTTTAAAGTAGCTGGGTTTCCATTACATTTTTTCGCAAAATAAAAGTGATATTTCTTAAATTTCGATTAAGTACAATTGCGCTTTGAATGTGTTTCCATTTAAGTGAGTTTTGGGCATAGGCCTTGCAATTCTCGGAAAATCTCATCTCGCGTGAATCCGCTGCAGGGAAGTTTGACGCTCAAAACCTGTTGGTTTTGGTTACATCTATGGCGGTTGCCTTGAAAATTTTGAAGGCAACGGATAATTTTTCAGAGGTAAAGTCCGTATGTATGGCAAAAGCCATGCGTAAGGATAGAAGCATGATGTTAAGAAAAGTCTCGTCTCTTCTTCTGTGTACACGTACCGCGCCATGTTGTCTCGGAGTGACTGGTCATGTGACATCGTACGTCACGTCCCGTGACTTGTAAATGTGGAAAAAGTGTTTCCATTGCACTTTTGCGATATATTTCTATATCAAAATGCCTGAAAAACCTCCTCATGATAGCGTAAAAACTTTTTGGCGATATTTTAGGTTTTTTTTCGAAATTCAGGTGTTTCCATTACCAGTTTTTTTATTGCGCGATTATGATTTTGCGCATTTCCAAGTGTAATGGAAACCCAGCTACTGTAATCTGTAGCTGCGGTTTGTATCATTACAATCAGGAGGATGGTTTTTTTCCTGTGTAAATATTCAGTCCCAACCCTTGTCATTAACTTTTTTCCCCACCAACTTTGTGATTTTCTTAGAATCATATTAGTACTCATTCTCATGAGCCTTGGTATTCAACTGTTTAGAACTTGGGGTATAACTTCATAGCACATATCAAGTAGCCTAATTAAACATTTATGATTCATGAACACTAAAAGCTGAGAATGTCGATGCCCACACCTTACCATAAGGCATCAAAGAAACAAGATATTTACATTTGAACCTGGTGACTCTAAGCTAACCATGCACATGATAGGTCATTTTTATGGATTCTTCTTTACACAACTCCTCATTTCTGCAGCCTTCTGATATCTCAGCTCTTCCCCTCCCCGTGGGACAGCTGCACTTGGCATTCCCCTCTTTCATAAACAAAAGATTAATGTGCAGCATGTGAGGAAATAATGCTAAAGGCAAGGTCTCATCACACGGAGATCTCACTCAAGCTTTTCTTTTTAATTTCTTGATCTGCGTCATTCTGCCTCATTCTCCCTGAATTTGTCCCTACACTTCCTGCTCCACATCATCTGTCCCTAGTTTCTTATCAAGCTTCTATTCATGCCCTCTCCAGCTTATTCATAATATCATCGGTGAGTCTTGGATTTAGAGAAGTTTTGGTACACTTGGAGAAGGACTAGAGAGAGGAAGGACAGGAGTCTTGACGAAAGGGAAGAAGAGAGAAATAATATATTTTCTTTGTTGAAAACAGAAAAGAAGGATTGACTGGGGGCATGAATAGACAGATATAGCAGAAAAGCAAGGGAGTGCAGGAAAAGGAAAGAAACATGTACGTGTCATCTTTTTCTTATCTCTGAAGAGAGTTTAAATTTTACCAACTGAACAATTCTGTAAGTCGATGAAATGAAGAGGGACATAATAGGAGCAGCTACTCCTTACACTTCTTATTCAAATCAAATCTGAATGCAACATCCAGAAAATGTGGAATTACTCTCTGTAGAGTGTATTCTCTTCAGTAAAGTTGCATCAGTACTGTGTATTTGTGCCGTTTAAGTGTTGATGAAATGATGCTCAGGTTTGGTAGTATGATAAATGGCAACATTAACACCTTAACATCCATCAACTTTGACAAAGTATCAGAGGTAACTACTGGCACCTATAACTGACTGCAATCTGAATGGTGTCCTGAATTAATAGCTTGATCTCCTGGTTCAGAAAAATTGCCCTATTGTCCATCACATCTTCAACTTTTATTCCCCCCTTGAGCCCAACCAACGATCTAAGACATTCCGTCATTATAAACCCATGGAAATGCACTAACTTTTTTTCATTTGAAAGCCTGGAGCCAGCAATGTTCAACATAATTGTGTGACAGAAACTGAAACAATCCAGTGTTTCTAAAAAATGACACTTCCCTGCCTCATTCTATACATTGCATTTCCTGTTTCCGTACTTTTACAGATTTGTCAGCAGTATGTTGTACAAAGATGCTCAAATAACATCACTTGCCTTTTGAAATGTTTCACCTGTTATTCCAATATAGAGCTGAATGTGTGAAGGCGGGCCTACTAGTATAAGACCTACTGATGAGGTAGCATGTCATAACTATCATCCCCGATTGCAGGGTCAGGGTTAGGGTACGGGATGATAATGCGAGAAGCTGCAGAAACATGTTGAAAGAATTTGATTTTAACATGAGACAATACACCTAAATCAGTGGCAGTTACAAGAGGGACAAGCTGGATGTCTCACATGTACACGGATGGTGATTAAATACAAATAAAAAGGAAAAGGAAAAAAAAGAAACAGGGTGGGAAACTCTGATTTATCAAGGTGTTGAACACTTATTCTGTGTGTGAACTGCAGGGTAATTTAGACAGAGGTGGATAAAGACCACAACTATTGTACTCCAGTAAAAGTACACTTACTTAAATAAAAGTTAAATTACTGGTCTATAAATCTATTCAAGTCAAAGTCATAAGTATTTGGTTTGAATTTTACTGTAACTACTGAGTAGCTACTATGGAGTTGTACAGTAAAATATGATCTTTCCTTATTGCAATAACAACAAAAGATTAGAGCTCCAACTAGGTTGTTTGGGTAAAGTTACACTTCTATAATAAATTAGAAAATACAGAAAAAATGACATTGTTAATTAAACTTATATAGAGTTAAATTTAACATTTTAAAAGTGTCTATATTGCCCCACACTTCAAACAGTTAAACCAAAAAAAACACTTTTGAAAGTGTGTTTTTAATATTTTACAGTATGACAGAGCTGCAGTAACTGTTGAAAATATGAGGTAAGGTTTGTCTCCTCTGGCAAGAACAAAGCAGAAAGTCAACAGTATAGAATGGCAATACACACTGATGAAGATTACCCACTATGCAACCTTTAGGAGCACATAAAGTCGTGGACGGGAACTCTAGCTCAGTGTATAACTTCACTCATGTTGCAAATGTGTCTCACGTCAAAACCAGAAACATGAGCAAAGAAACCCCAGCATGGATCACTGTACAGCAGGGAACATCTAAACACAACTAAACACATATAAAACACATCTGCCCAAGGGCATGATAGAAAACTTCTGATCTGAATGACTTTACATGGGGTTAAAGCTAAAATCAAACTGTACACCGACAGCGCTGCAAGCTGCTCTTTTATCTTTCTCTCCCTCGATCTCTCTCCCCCTTATCCTGCGATTAGTAAACAAACAATAGTTCACGCTTATCACCAAAAGGAGAGGATTTTTCCTGCACATAAGTTAAAGAATAATCTCCTTGTTATTGATTTATGGGTCTCTAAAGAGCAGTAAATGAACACAATCATATTTTTGGATTGGGCAGTGAGAACGGCATGCTTTACTAGCGCCAGTTAATGAATTAAAGACAGACTCTGTCATGTATTAAATGTTTCAAACATCTCCTGCATTTTATTTTTTGAAAGTCTAGAATTGTCTTTAAGGGGACAGGGTCAAACTTTGGTTATTAGTAGGTGCAGAAAAAGGTGTATTCCTTGATTTGCACCTCCTCCCTCACTCGTGTGAGAAGCCATGGGCAATTATCCAACGACAGAATGCACAAAAATCTCAAGTTTTGGTCATGTGTCAAATATTGAAGTCATACAGTGAATGCTAACGCCGCTGAAACAGAGTTACGGACAGCTGGAGCAGAGGCAGGGATCAAACGTTTCTCCCCCGTCTCCCCGTGGGTTGAAAATTGATCACGGAGGGGTTATCAGTAGCAGAGGGGGTGAATCCCCCCAGCAAATCAGACCTTGAGAAGCGCTTCGACGTCAGCGCGGCGCGCTTGAAGGTGGGGCCGGCCTGCTTTGAGCACGGCTCAGCGTGGCTCAGCGCGGCCAAACTCGTTATGGAAATGCAAATCAGCATGGCTTGGTTTGGCACGGCACAGCCAAAAGCCATAGTGGAAAAGCCCCACAAGAGTATTATTCTAAGTAAAAGTACAGTTACTCGGTTGAAACTAAAGTTAAAGTAAAATTACTGTCTTCAAAATGTACTTCAAAAGTAACCAAAAAAAAAAATTTCAATCACAGTAATTTGAGTGAATGAAATTAGTTACTCTGCACCCTTAGATATTTAGATATGACAAAATAACTTTAAGATAATGATATGTAATAATCAGCCCATCTAAGGCAGTGTTATAATTCAGAGACTCAGCAACAACTGATGTTGAAGATACTCTGATTAGCTGATAATTATTGGCCAATATCTATCTCAAAAATAAATATATGATCGGTCTTATTGCACCTCATCCTTTAACTTCTTTTCACTGACTATATCCCACTGTCTTCTCTTAACTATTTTATTCATCTGGCCAATTAACTTCATTTCACACTGAAGTATTGACAATGTGAGTCAATTTGGCAGAGAGATCTGTTTAGAGTGCTGCATTTTGTTTTGTTAAATTATAGATATTTGGCACCAGTGGAACAACAATTATACCACACAAGTTAAGATGATGGTATATTAACAAATCAGAGTTTGTCCCACCTTTAATGTGTGATTATTTTCCACAAAAACAACAAATTAAAACATAAATGTGCATTTTAATGTTCAGCCATAGTTTCTGATATTATTTTTCTCTCAAAAATAAAATCCCTAGTTGCATCCAGACACCTAAAAAGCATCACTTCCTGTCCTTTAAAAGGATTTCTTAGAGGGATCTGGCAGACAGCGACTGTTAAAGCTTTCATGACTGTGCTGCATCACTCAGCAGCCATTTATTTATGTAAGAATGTCACAGATTGTTACTTCTAGAGGGTCCAATGATGCACAAAATGGTAGTCACGCTGAAATGGCTTGTAGCTGCAGGTTACGCGCCGGCTGAATGGAAGCAGCTGAAGACAATATTAATGAAAGCAGTCACGTGAGTACCCACACAGACAAAACAGATCAGTGCGTGAAACCGAGACTATTTAGAGCGGCGGGATAATAATAGGAATTGGCCACAAGTGCAAGCTGCTGTTGTGCTTGGATGGGAGCTCAGTTGGGTCAAAAAGACAAGGAAAAAGGTTGGCTGGTGGGAGCATGTCTGCTTTTTTTGGGACCGGGACCAGCTTGGAATTGATTTTGCAGAGGCGGGAGTCTAATTGGAAATAGGGATGAGGGGGGAGGAAGGGGTTTAGGGAGAATCAGAAGAAGGTAAAATCACAGCTAGTCCACCTGCCATTTTAAGACTAAAAGCTTTCAGTTGCCTGCGAGGCCCCTAATCAATGCCAGAAGACTTTTTACACACAAACACTTCATCTGTTGTGAAGCAGGGGCCCAATCATTCCTGCCACAGATCAAGCAAATCACACACACCCAAAGACACACAAATGGAGCTGCTCCTGCAGAGTGTAGGACTCATTTGTAATGGGGTAACAGCATGCAAAATATGTCATCTTAAATGTCAAACTTAATCAGAGGTTCACATTTCAATAGCTCTCCTTCCCGTTCTGAGACTCCCTCTCTCTGTTTCAGCTCCTTCACTCTGGAGCTGCTACTAATCTCTCTCTCTTTCTAACACACACACCTCCTCTCCCTATCTGTCCATCTTTCTTCTAGCTCTCCCAATTTATCTCTCGCTACATTTCCCTACTTCCTCCCTGTTGCTGTCTCATCTCCAATCTTTATTTCTTGATTTCCTAACTTCTGGGGTATCCTCACACGAACCTTGATGTGTCTGTCGCTGGCGTTGATAGCACAAGACGCTTCAATCACTGTGCTGACAGATAAGACATCTAATCATTAAACATTGTTGAGAAATGTTGTTTAAAAATGGGACAAGCTCAGGCTGTGACACTTAATGTGTGATATGGTTTATGTGTCGGCATTTAGGCAAAGGTAGCCATTTTATTTCATTTTAGTTTTTTCACTCAGACAGTTTTCAAATGCAGACAAAACTGACAGTCCTTCAAATGTACTATATTCAGTTTTTCAGCAGGAGAAGCTGTTTTTTCTGTGGTTTTATTCCTGAACATCTTATGCTGCAGATACATTAATTCTCCAGGGTTATTTCCTTATGTTATGCGAGATCTTGTTGCTGCTGCTGCAGTCACTTGAGTCCTTAACAGGTTTAGCAAAATGACAGAAGCATCATCATTCTCACAGACTGTCACAGAATTGAGCAAATTTACATACTGCAATTTCCCTGACTTGTAGTGCTGCATATAATCAAAGATTTTACATACATTACTGTTTCTTTTCTTCAAGAAAATTAAGGCAGACATAGCAAAAGCCCTTATCACACACGCATTGTTGGAACTTTCTTGAAATTTTCAGAGTTAAGCTTGCAAAGCAGATGGATTGTCCAGATTCCATGTCCATCATCAGGCAGATCCATGCTGCAAAGCTCCAAACTAAAATGACTGTGCCTGGCCTGAGAACGGATCAGACCAATCAGCATTATTTGAGGAGATCAATGGCACACTTTTCTTGTACTGGAAGCTGATAGTAATGACTGCCTTCAGTGTAGCTATTAGCTTGAATGTAGCTACAGTATAGCTGCAGTTTTATCAGACCTGGGACATATTTCTTTAATTTAAAAAAAAAAGCAAATAACCACACCGAAAGCTTCTCATGAGGGAAAAGATGTTTTCACTCTTCTCCCATCCTGCCTTGGCATGAGTTCACAGTAGTCACGGGTGGGGTTTAGTTGTACAGTAAGATGGTGTAGACAATGGCTGAAAATGTAGCAAATAGCCTGGATGTAGCTCAGGCTACAGCTTTATCCAAACTGGGCCACATCTTTTATAAAACAAGAGCAAAAAGCTGCACTGAAAGCTTTTCTTGGCAGTGAAGATGTTTTCGCTCTTCTTCAAACCTGCTCCAGCATGATTTTGCGATACTTATGGGCAGAGTTTAGATGTACTGCAAGCCAATATCAATCACTACTGCGAGTGAAGCTGTAGCAACAGTTTTTATCAAATCCGGACAGCATTTCTTTAATAAAAGAGGAGCAAAGAACCACACTGAAGGCTTCCTTGCTTTTGCACTGCACCCTACCGGCCTCGGTATGAGTTTTATCCACCAAAAAGCTCCAGCCTTCATGAACTACGACAGCTCCTGCTTGCTGCATGCCCACTACTTGTCTTGTCACTCTGATTGGCCCGTAATGAATATGACAGGCACAACAGTTGTCCATTTAACTTTCGAGAATTGTTTTTTAGATCCTGCCCTCCCCAAACACTTTGTATGGGAGGTTTCCTAGATGAGTGTGAAATATTTCTCCTTCAATGAATACATGAAACAATCTACGTGAGGAAACTGGGAAGTGGTGTATGCAAGGTGTACTGTGAAAAAAGCACAGCAGTAATCACAGTGTAATGTTCAAAGCTACCCAAGAATGTAGCCAATGTAACTAGGAATGAGTAAAATTAGCCAGCTTGATGATGAAACACCCAGTTCCTCGGTAATTTGCACCAGAGTTACTAGTTGGTCAAACTAACTTTGTATTTTCAATCAGTTCAGGCCTAAAATCCCACTGTCAAAATCTCCACTTGCTCTCTTGAGCGGACGTTTCCTGAATCATTTCTGCTGTGTTCATGTCTTCTTTGGGAAAGTATGACAGATAAAGTTATTATAAAAATGATTCATAAAACAGCATACACTTTCAGGAGTGCAGTGCATTTGTAGAAAAGGTTTAAGGAAAAAGAATAAAAGCTGAAAATAGTCCCCTAACTGTGTAAATCTTAGCTGGTATTCGACTTCTGTGGTTCTTAACCAGCAGGTTGGGACCCAAAAATTGGTTGCAAAGGCCTTTTCAATGGGTCACAGATGTCTCAGAATAAAAACGTTGGGTTAAAAAGTCTACGTTGGAGTATACTTCAGAGGGAGTAACAGGATCAGTGAGGTAGCTACTATGGTTGCCATCTGCCATTTAACAACAAAAGAAAGCAGCAGTTTTATTTTATGCTGCTAGTTTAGCATGGCATGATGCACATTTTTACACAAAATGTGTTATATGGGGTTTCTTTAGCTTGTTTTGAGCACTTCACGCCTCAGTTTGAGGAGTAAAATCATCAAAAGGGAAAATGCATCCAGAAAGAAAAGCCTTCTGCCTATGAATCATACTGTCAAAAATGACTGTAATACTGCAGTGTACTGTCTCTAGGGTTTTGTCTCGTTTTAGGTCCAAATTTAAGCATATTTCATGAGATAAATGTGCATGGTTGAGATGTTTTGTTTATATTTGGGTCATGATTTGTCATAATGGAGTAGAGAGTTATATCCCAAGGCTAGACCAGCTGTTCTTGGTAAGGATGCTCGTTTGTGGATCTTTGCAGATACATACACATTTATTTTGGCCAATACCGATATCTTAATGTAGTTTAGATCTAAAACACACAATCTAAGGTTTGAAGGTGAGCAAACAAATCCATTTCAGCCCTTAAAACACACATTAAAGTGTATGGAATAATGATGAACAAAGAAAAGATTTCAGCTGAGGTAGTCCTGTTGGTCCAGCCTAAAACTCCAATAACTTTTTGGTAGTGCAGCCAATATTTACAACTGAGAATGGCAGATTTTTATAGCCAAAATATGGTTTAAAATAATGGCAGAAAATTTCATATCTGTCAATACCGATATCATGCCAATTATTCTGTGCATCCCCGGTTTTAGATAAAGGTACTGTAGCTTAGGACTAGAATGCCCATATCTTTTTAACAACCATCCTAATACTTGGCCAAAATAAACGAGGAAATGTGTTTGGCAAAGACTGCTTTCAGTAAACACAACTTCTGAAAAACACACTTGAAGTATTACTGCTTATCAAAAAACAATCAGATCCCCCTTAGCATCCATCCTGAGCAGAAATACACACACTTACACACACACAACCGCAGCCAAGCCCCCCTTCACATCACAAACTTTATTAAAAGTCTATTAGAGCAGTCTGACCTCTTATAACTACATTGGATTACTGCACCACACAGGGTCTGGGAAGCTCTGCACTGTACTGCGGGTGTGTGATACTCGGTAGGAGGGCTGTTTACCCTGTTGGGGAGATAGAAGCAGAATCCTGGTTAACACCGGCTACACAAAGACACATAACCAGGATCGTAACAATGGACTTTAGCTCTTTAGAAGTTAACTGCAGCTCAAACACACCTGCGGATCTACCTAGGGAGATTTTCTACAGCACTCTTTAACTCAAAGAAGCTGAGTTTCTACTTTAAAGCTCAATTAACTCGTTCACCTAACAATGCATACAAAAGATACCCAAACATAAAATGTTACAAGTGTCTGAAAAGCTTTTTTTCCAACTGTGACTCACTAAGCATGAAACAAACTTGCTGTTTACATCTGCAGAGGCTAACTTGTACAAGCTACCCTAACACCCAGGGACACATGCACCATAAAACTTTATTTTCAAGTGTGCTGAAGGCCCACAGGTGGGTCAGAGGAGAATAAAAGCCCTGCTTCTCTGTAGGGACTTTGATATTATGAGGCTGTCTAAGCCGATTGGTGGAGGTTAGCAGGTTAAAAAAAAGCTACAGGTTGTTAGATTAACCGAGACAATAGACTCTCTGTGCAAGTGTGAGACTCTTACAATGAAATAGCTGCCAAGGGGTTGCTGGTTCAGTTCCCAGTGGGGCTATAAATGGAGCTGAAATAAATCAGTATTACAACACACACACAAATCCAGGCAGCTGGATCGCACACACTCCAAGTCTTCCACACACACCTGTGTTATTTCTTTAAATCTGGTATAATTTATGCGCATACAGGTGCAGGTGTGTGTTCACTTGTGCATCTGGATTTCTTCAGGAGCAATTTGTGATGTTTTAGTGAAATAAAAAACACATACACCTACACATACAGCTACAAACTCACACTTACACACAGGCACAGACTATATATCTCTTCTGCTATTTCAATAATCTGTGACCTGAGAGTTTATAAGACTCAATAGTCTGGCCTCTGGAATGGCTGTCTGGATTTTAACTTTATATCCACACACAGACACAGCTCCCCTGCTATGCTCCTTAGAGCATGCTCCGTCTGTGTGCGAGGAGCATACCATGTGTGTGTGGTCACGTCTAAGAGAGCTTCTTTAAATACGGAGACCTCTCTGTCTCCTCCTCACAATCACTGGTGATGTCACTGAATATGATTTCTGCAGTGGGAAAACTGTGGGAAAAAGTAACATGCTACATCTTTAGGCGTGAAAATCAACTATTTTATCACAATAGGATACAATATCCATTCTTTGGACAATGATTCATATTTTCTGTTAACACATCTGCCATTATAATTCAGTTAGCTCTGATTCAATTCAGTAGACAATATTATATACCATTACACCACAGTGAAATAAAAAGCTGTTTTGGTCATTTAATTGCTGAAAGGCTTCTATGTTTAAATGAAAAACAATTTATTTAACAAAAAAACTGCCTTTTATAATACAATGCAATTTTTAATGTTGCAAATTTATTTCTAATTACTAAAATGAAGGGCCCCTGATAACCTTTAAACTAGGACCATAACTATTAACATTGGTGTAAAACGTGTTGACTCTAAGACAGAAAATATTGTAAGTACCAAACATTTCTCTGTCTTTCTTATCCTGCCTTCCAGTGTTTATTTTGGCAGTTCTTTTCAATTCTTAGTTTTAGTTGTCAATTGACCATCCCACAATATAAAAAAAAGCCAGATAAGACGCAAGTTATTTGCTCTTACGGTTGACGTGAATTAAGTTACCGTTAGATTGTAGAGTCTTAAACACAACACAACTTGCTGGCCAAACACATCGCCAATGCAGAGCGCTGCCCCCCAGCCAAAGGTAAGCCGTGGTGGATTGTTTACAACGAAGGTGCTCAGGCAATGTGAAGGATCAAGGGAATGATCTTTAAGTGGTTTCAAACTTAACTGCCCATTTACTTTATGTACATATGTGATGTACATATGTTGTTATAGAAGTCTGTAGTTGGACTCTACATTGTGGTGTTATTTAGTATCGTTACATTAAGTTCAGTTTCTCCATCTGTTGTAGCTCAGTGGGCTTGACTGTACCATGTTATGCTTTCAGCATATTTTTGGAGTATTCCGTGTCTTTGAGCTTAATCTAGAGAACCTATTTGGACATTATCTGTCATTGTTTTGGGTTGTAGCCATGAACAAACATTTGCATAAAGAAAGCATTTTTTTCCACTCATATGTTGATAAGGAAATATTCCTGTATGGTACATTTAGAAAAGATAAAAAGGATGTGATTAATTTGTGATTAATCTCGAGTTACCAATGAAAGTTATGAGATTCATCGTGATTAAAATATGAATCTCTTGACAGCCCTAATCTTAACATAAACTGTACCATAGAGGAAAGAACTTGATTGATTGAAAATGAAATAAGAGACCATTAAAATGGTTCTGATGACTTTGACTTGTCCACTGAGCTGACTGTTAATTTCTTGAAGTGAAATTAGACATTAAGGAGTGGTGGGCTTATTTTACATCAGTGTTTCCCATACATTCATTTATTTGTGGCAGACCACCACAAATAAATTAGGCTCACCACAAATAGATCTGGCCCTACCCCGCCCTCGCTCTGTTAATGTAGTATGTTGTTTAAATGAATATATTGCGAATATCCGAGTATAAATTATGTGGAAGTTTTCTCACTGTAGTTTCGCTTCTCCCATTGTCCCTGAATGCATCTCTCACAGCAGAGAGCTGTCTTTTTCTTCTCCGCCCATCCAGAAACTCCTGCACATGCGGCCGTTGCATGTGCAGGAGCTGTGAGCCTAAATGGAGGACTAGACTGCAGGGTTTTGGCCTCTGGCTGCATGCAGGATTGGTGAGTTTTGTGTAGGGAAATAATCATTTTATAATCAGCAATAGTAAACATAACACATAAAACATTTCAGGACTTTCCATACACTGTAAAAGACAGTAAATCATGATTTATGTATTTTTGATTTATTAGTAAAAGATGGAGTAAAGTTCTTTTCAAAATAAAACTGCAAAATTTGACTTTATATTGATTTTTACTTTCTGCATACAATTCTATTAAAAATCCAATAGAACAGTCTATTTTTATCACCAAACTAGTGTCATTTGGGGCTGAATTAAATACAGCTACTGGGAGGCCACTTCAAAACATTGCGATATATATTGTGTATCAGGATATAGCAAAAATATATCTGGATATCAATTTTAGGCCTTTTTTTTTTTTTTTTTTTCCAGGAAGCCCGAAAAAACAAATGCCTTGAGAAATGGTGCAAACTCTGCAGGAACAAAATTTAACAAAATTGTTACTCCTTTTGATTTAAGTTACCTACTTTATTTATTCAACCTAATTTTTTATTTATTTATTTTTATTTATTTATTTAAATAAGCTATTGTATTTTTTATTTAAATGTATTTATGTTAAGTTTATTTGGTGTTTGTTTACATTTTGACATTAAATGAAAGTTTTATATTCAAATCCAAATCAAACTCCATGTTTTTTTTTTGTTTGTTTGTTTGTTTTTTGCGGGTAATTACAGGTAAATTACAGTAAAAATGAATCCTAGATTGAAATGATAGGGTATAAAACTATAAAAAACCTGAAAACACACATCAAGTGTATTCAGTCCTTCGATATGGTGGAAACAACAATTTCACAGATATAACACAATTTTCCAGAAAGAACTGATCAACAACACAACAGTTGTGTCTCCCTGCAATCAAATAGTTATTCTTCACAGCAAAAAACGCCATTATATGAGCACATTATGAGATTAGTCCCACCATTGCATCTAATCACTGACATTATTTAAAAGTAATCCTACCTCATTAAATTCCCATTTACTTGCTAGAATACACACGCAGCACACAGAGCAGAAATAACACAAACACTATAACCACCAGTTTAAAATCTGCTGTGGATTTTGAACAAATGTAATAAACAACAAACTCAGATGTTTTTTCTGCCTTAATGTGTTGGGATTCTTAAAAAAGAAAGACATTTTACACTTGATAAATTCTTAAAAGGCGGCCATAATTCCAAAGAAAGCAGGCTGACAGTTTACAAAGAGAGATACACAGTGCACAACGCAAACACAAAAAAAGGGAGCTCATCAAAAGCGCGGCCTGATTCATAATTGAAAGCATCAGAATATAATAAGTGGTGTCTTAAAACCACAAACAGAGAAAATATAAAGAGTAAATTAAGACAGACCAATTACATCAGCATCAAACTACACAGTTATGAACCATTCTCCTTTTTTATGCTCAAATTGGTCTGATGAGCAAACATCTGAAGAAATCACACCATTTGATGAATCTAAATCCTCTCATGAAGGTGCTTTACAAAATAACTTGACGCTTCTCACAGTTTTCAAACAGGCTCAGACTTTCCATGCTTGTGTTCAATAACGCAATGATGAAGTCTGCCTCAGTAGATTGATTTACTGTAAAACCATCAGAAAGCGTTGAACTCCACACGCTGAGGGCCACACACCAGAAAACACAGACAAAGCTAGAAACTGTTTGGCACCACGCGCTAAGGACAAAAACACAATGCAGTCAGAGGCTGCACTGAAAAAGCAAAATCTCATGTCCTGATGAGGGATATTCTTTCCTTTTTTCATAAATTTCAGCTCAGAGAAACGATTAAGACTTTGAATTGCATTGACTTAAATGAGGATGTTTCCTTTCAGCCTATCACACATCATTTCCCTGCTCTGGTTTTTGTCTTGTGCAAATGTACTGTGGATGTTAAAGCACCATTAGAGATCTAGTTAAGCGTGTAGTAGGCAGCCACAAAAACTGGCTTTTCCAGCAGAAATACTAATTTACTAACCCCTTTTCCTTTCAGCATCTGTAACAAGACATCACAGAAAACTATAACCATATAATGAAAAAAAGCACAGCATTTTTCCCAGAATGAGGAATGTGTAGGATGTTATATCCGTATATGAGGACTAGATCTGCACCGATCCAATAATATCCCTAAGGGTGGTCTGTTTCGGGGGGGTCTCCCAGAGAGGGAAAAGCCATGAAAATAGCTTCCTCAGTGATTATTTCAATTCGTTTCAGCTAAGTTCACTATGTTTGGTTTTCATCATGTGGAGTTGCACTCCTGCTAGCTACCTTCACAATAGTTGAGCTCTTTGCTTAAACCAGTGTAATAGTTGTGAAGTACAGACCCACATACCAAGAGTCATGCTACGCTTGATTTCTCTACTTGAGAAGTCTTTTCAGTCAAACCATTCTTAACTCACCACACAATATAACATCATTCTCTCTGAATGCAGGATAATGGTAACCTTGCAAAGAAGATGGATCCGCCCGTTTCTGTGTTTCTCACTGGCGAATCCATCTTGCAAAGCTCCCATCTGAACCATTTTGGCCCGGTTCGAAAGTGACAGGACCAATCAGCGTCGAGGGGCAGTACTTTCGGGCGCGGTGGAGTCGTGACATAAGCATGCAGCAACAAGAGGCCGCTGAAATTATGGTGGAAGACATTAGTGTGGATGCTGCTAAAACATAATTTTTTATCAGAACTTGACGACATTTCTTCGTTAAAAGAAGAACAAGCAACGGCACTGAGTTTTCTTTTCAAAAATGACAAAAGTCGTGTACTGACATGTCTGTTGTTGCCATGGTTGGCTGTTCTGTATGGAGTTTATTCCTCTGTAGTGGCTACGACGTCACATGTTTTGTTGCTCTGATTGGTCCGTAAAGATGTGACAGACAGAACGTTCATCCAATCACCCATTTTCTCTCATGTTTGATTATGAAATCAGGTCGGAGTTTGTCCAACAAGGAACTTCTTCCGCACTGTGAAAAAACCTTATTTGATTCAGCAGGTAGATATCATTAAATTGAGTGGACACAACAGACCCATCTACTTAACAAATGCACGGATTGTGAACACTGGGTCCAGTACAAATGTTAAATATACCAATTTAGCCAACTGCTAATACTGATGCTTTTCATCTGTTCATTAGGGATGCATCAGTTTAACAGTGGTATATGCAAAAATAAGCCTTGCAAAAACATGGGGGGGTGGGGTGGGGGGGGGGGGGGCAATACCATGCAGTTTAAATTATACTGGATAATACTGCTTTTTGCAGTCATCCCTGTGATTGGCTGGTGATCAGCTCAGGGTGTACCCTGCCTCTCCTCAATAACATCTGGGACTGGCTCCAGCCTCCTTGACCCAAAACAGGATAAGCCGTGTAGAAATTGGATGGATGGAGAGTTTATGCAGATATGGCTCTTGACTGATACCTAAAGGTTCCAAATCTCTGCCATACAACACACCTGTAAGAGGCATATCACATGTCACAGTTAACACATTTAGAAGCTCAGTCTGCACGGAAGTTCACGTTGTTGTTACTACTGAGGCCCTTGAGCAGGTCAAAAAACTTCCAACTGTTAAAGGTCCTTATACATGTGCAACCTCCTCAGTTTGTCATCTCTTCATTAATATTTGGTTTGTGCATGCATGTATTTCAGAGGCTAAATGTATGTGTGTAGCATGTTTCTGAAATAGTGTGGAAAAATTAACCCCTCAGGGTTAATAAAAGCTTATTTTCTTCCTCCAAACACTCACATAAATTGGGCACACACTGTTTAGCAGCATTTTGATCTGATTACTCCACTGTACGGGATTTCTAAAGCAGAGCGTAAGCAACCCTGTTTGTGTTTTTGCAACCAAGCATGTTTGACTCTCACCTGCCTGATGCTTAGATTGCATCTGAGATCATTTGCCTAAAGATCTGCTCTATAAACTTTCCTCCTGCAGTGCAGCTAAGCACCTTTTTAATCTGTGCAGCTCAGCAGGTCCCATTTACAGTGAGCGGCAGCCTGTCGCTCTCCTTCACTGTGAATGGTCTATTAGTTAGCTGAGGAGTGACGGTGTTACAGAGACATGAGAGAGGAAGAGATGGCAGTGAAGAATCAGACCTCTCACAGTTGTTAAAGAAAGAGAGCACCACATGAAAACAGTCCCACCTGGCCACTGTCTCCTCCTCTCTCTCCTCTTCATTCATTTATTCCTTCACTACGGTCGTTCTCCTGCTAGTGTGAAAGTGTGGGAGGGGAGTGTGTGAGTGTGTAGCAGAGACCTTACAACTTCCTCTTGACTTCCTGTGATCAGAGCGCGGGGGGTTGCTGGGGGACAACCAGGAAATTGCACACAAATAGGGTGGACTGAATGAAAGAGTAATGCCTGTTTTCATGTCAGAACAGAAACTATCAGCCAAAATCTTTTAAAAGATGTCATTAGTGCTGTAAAATGTCACACACTTGTGCAATAATGCTAACTATTGCCAGTTAATAAACTAATAAACACGTGAGTGCAAACAAACAGAGCAAGAAAAAGGAAGGAGGTGGCAGCGCTGCCCAATATTACACAATAGAGCAGAGATTCAATCACTTCCTTACACTGCATGCATGCATGGGGCTTTGTGCGCTGTCCTTGTTCATACACCAGAGTATTAAATAAAACACAGAATGAGTGGATTTGTCACTCATTTTCAGCGCAGAGCCGTGTTTTTCTCACACACCTATTTATGGCAGCAGATGTGCTCAAGCCCAGTCGCACAAACAAACACACACACAGCAACATACACATGCATGCGAAGGACACTGAGACAGTTTAGAAGGCCTTAGGGCTCAGTCTGAGCTTTCATTTCCTCTATCCTGCATAACAACTGAGAGACACATACACGGACAGACAGATGGACTGAGAGCGGATGATCACTAGACTTTTGGCCCTGCCCTGAGGGACGACAGAGGGAGACAACTGGCTCTAAAGAATTACTCGAGAGCCCCCTTCATGCTTTAAAATCACCAAGAATAACAAACTAGGAACTATTTCACAGCAGCAATAGGGTCGTACGACTGTGGCTAAAAAGATCATCCCAGCAATGGAATCACAATCATGCATCCAAAATCAGCACAAAGAAGACAGTGAGGGATTTTCTTGCAGATCATCATTTTATACAGCTGTGGTAGAAATATGTGAGTCTTTTACTTTTTAATCTAAAGAAGACAGACTACAGGCAAAAAGTCTGAAGGTCCTAACATTCGTTACATAGAGTCAAGTTTTCTGTTTTAACCTCAGGTGATCATTCTTTCTGCAAGAACAGGTGTCACATTTTTCACAAGCTGCATACATTCAAAAACTCAAAGACTTCTTTTTATTTTCCTCCCTCTGAGGAGTGATGAAAGTTTTTTCTCCTAATTAAAGCTGCTTCTTTGTGGTTCTGCAGCTCACTGCTGGAGAGTTTTCACCTGAAAAAAAAAAAAATACAAGAAAATGTTCATGGGCTTTTTGGAGCTCACATCCATCATCTCTCCTTCGTTACAGCCACACATTTCTTTCTCTCACTTGTCTTCAACTCACTCATTGGCACATGCAAACAGGCACATGCTTAAACGCACTCACACAAATGAGCTTTCCTGTGCTAGGGGAAGTTGCAGGTCGTTGCGACATCGGTGTTTGAGATAAAAGCCGCACTACACACATGCACACACACACACACACCCTCTCACACACAAACAGAGCAGGAGATTTCAGTTTAGGCCTATTTTTCACAAGGACTGTAGTGTAAGATATGATTTTTCAACAAGCTGCAGGTAAACACATTAATGTCACTCTCCAGTCACTTTTATAGTCGCAAGTTTTCCCACAGTTAGGGATGCACAGATGCTGTGATCTAATAATGGAATATGCCAGTCATCAGCATATACTGTGGCAATGAACTCATATGAGTAGCAGATGCTTATCTGTTGTGTCATATCAATTTAATGTTGTCATTTCCCACATCTAACTGCTGATTCAGACAAGAGATTTATCACTGGGCAGAGGATGTAACCTGTTGTACAAACTCTAATCTATTTTTTTGGTCAAACATGACAGAAAATTGGCATTATGGGTCTTTTACACTGAACCATTTTGTCTCGCCTGGACTAACTGTTTTAAAAAGACTGTAAAACATCAACCCCATGCCGCACAGTCAAGCTTTAACCATCCATCTTTTCAGGACAACCTGGGGTTTAAGAACATGTGTGCTGCAGTAATGTCACTTTAATCCAAAAAAAGGTAGGGGACTATAAAGATAATAATGCCTCAAACTTTTTTGCACAAACTTGTTCTCCCATTTCTTTGGGACCAAAAAGTGAAAAACAATCATTCTGTGACAAAAAGTCTTCAACATATTCACATACGTACAGGAAAAGTCCTTCTGCTTCTTTGTATTGGCTCTATTTCTGGCATTATTCAAAGCATTTCCCGTCTGCAGTGACACAGAGCGCCACATCACAGGCTCTCTGTCTCCCTTTTTCTCGCCATCTCTACCATGATCTGCACAGTCATAGATGCCCTTTTGATGCTACAAAGGAACAGCCTGCCATTGGTTGTCACAGGCTCACTATAGTGATAAGCAGGAGGGATCCAGTGCACTGTAAAAAAAAAATCTGACATAGTTAATATTTAGTTAACAAAATGTGAAGTACTGTGTGCACTTTTGGCATCATAAGTCAACACAACAATGGAGCCAACTTTTTCTGGGAGTTAAATTTAAGTTTGGGCAACTATTTTAGTTGAGCCACCTAAAATATGCATTTGTATTGGAAAAATGTCCTGCCAACCCAACATTTTTAACTTTGAGGATGTCAGGTCAGATTGGCCACAATGGATGCATTTTAACTTGTGGTCTTCTTCAGGAAACCTTAAGGCTCTTACTTTGAGGGTCGTCCCTGCGCTGTTTGAAAATACTTCCTGTATTTAAGGTGTTCTTCTGCTCATTGTTCACAAAGATGAAGAAGACCACGAGTCAAAACGCATCCATTGTGCCTTGCCTAAATAAAACTGCTTAAAAGTACATTTTTGAGTGCTGACGTCTCAGTTTAAGTATGTCTTTTTGTCTTGCACCTTAAGAGGGAGGGTGCTCCTTTTTCGCTGTCCTGTTTGCTGTTTACTTTAAAAAGTCAGGTTTCTATATATTCGAGATTCACCTCATACAAAGCGAAACATTTTAGGACATTTTTGTTTTAATCTTGATGATTACATCTTACAGCTCACAAAACTCAAAAATCTAACATCTCAAAATGTTAGTATACTGTGATAAAGTCAAATTTATAAAGGTTTTCTGAGCCTTCATTCTCTCACTATGGTTTAGTACATATAACCACAATCATGGGGAAGACTACTGACATGATAGCTGTCCATAGGACCATCACTGACAGCCTTCACAAGAAGGGGTAAGCCACAGGAGGTCATTGCTGAAAGGGCAGAGTGTTCTCAGAGGATGTATGCATAAAGTTTTCACAGTCACTGATGGTTTGGGGTGTCATGCCATCTGCTACTGTTGGTCTGTTTTGCTTTATAAAGTCCAGAGTCAACGCTGTCAGCATCTATCAGGAGATTTCAGAGCACTTCATGCTTCCATCTACTGAGAAGTCTTATGGAGATGCTGATTTCCTTTTCCAGCAGGACTTGGCACCTGCCCACTGTGGAGCCAAAACCACCAGACACTGGTTTGTTGACCATGGTGTTTCTGTGCTTGATTGGCCAGCCAACTGACCTGACCTGAACCCTTAGAGAATCTCTGGGGAAATGTCAAGAGCTGGATGAGAGACACCAGACTCAACTATACAGATGAGCTGAAGTCTGCTATCAAAGCAACCTGGGCTTCATAACACCCCAGCAGTGCCACAGCCTGATTGGCTCAATGATACATAGCATTGATGCAGTAAGGTGTGCAAAAAGAGCTCCAATCAATGTGTACATAAATGAACAGTTATGATATATTTCATTTGTAATGATGAATCTAGAATATATGGAAGTTTCCCTTCTTGAATCAATTTGGAGGAAAAAAAAACAAACTTTCCATGATATTCTGATTTCTCGAGATGCACCTCTATGTCTTGTCATTAATCAGATACCCTTGCTTTAGGGCTTTGCCGTATATGATGGATTGAAAGCATATAAATCATTTATCAGTCTTTATTCATGTGCCTTGTATTAAAACTGCTTTATGGCATAAAGGATTTAAAAGACTAGCTCAAAACAACCTAAACATCAAACCACAGAGCTGCTCGTTCACACCAAAGCAGGGACTACATTGTACCTAGACCTTATTTGATCTAATTCTGCATTCTCACCAAGATAAACTGGAATCGATCTCTTGTCATTATCTGTGTCAGGGTGCTCGGGATGGTTTCACAGAGGACAGAGGTGCCTTTAGTCTGTAAGTGAGAAGAAGGTGGCGATTATTCACGCCGTTGTCTTGACACAGCTTCTTTGACCGAAATATCGACAGAAAGTAAACGATCCAAAAGCCCATTCGTTGTAGAGCAGGCTCTCACATTCATTCTGCAATGCACTTTGTGTAATGAGTCAAAAAAAAGAACAAGCCATGTAACCCATCTTCTGACCTGATGGCAGACAAAGCTTTACGCCTGTTGTGACTTATATGAGCTACATACAGTTCATCATTGAGGACTGACAGAGCTGCATACAGATAAAGAAGTCTGACAAAATAGTTTTACATGCTTTAAAAAGGTGCTTATAACTTCATAAAGTCTACTATTAAATGCATTTTACCAATAAACTAAAGTTAAATGGTTTGTGTGAATGAAATAAAGCACGATACTATATTTTTCGGCTGCAGAAATCCGTAGATTTTAACAGTCGAAACATTCTGTGCTTGATTTTCAATGCAATGGCAGAATGTTTAATCTCCTCTTTGGAAGCCTTTTTTCTGAGGTTGCGATAGCCGAAATGCGAGCAATCATCTCATCAGGCTTTGAAATAATAACATGGTCACGCCTGATAAAAAGACACATATTCATGAAGACTATCTTGCCTCTTTCAGTGAGAATTTATCAGCCTTGTCCAAGTGGTGATAAGCCATGCCTCGACTGCATCAGGACATCTTAAAGTAGGTCAAAGATTTACCAGAGATTCAGGTGTGAATCAGTAATAAGTGCAGAGGTATGTAAAGTTTAGTTCTCACACCCATCTAACTGCTGGTACACCCTTAAATCCACATGTGTAGGCACAAGCACGGACGCGCACAAACACGTGGAGTTAAAAGCCATCACACTGTTACTACACCCTAAATACTTTCATCTATTTTACACACAGCCCCTCCTTCCATCTTCCCCTTCTTTTTTATTCATCTCTCAAATCTCTCTCTGATCTACACCTCTAATGGATGACAAAAAAACACCAACCTATCCTCTCTGTGCTCCGTCTTTTTCCATTTTCTTCAATGTATACAATTGACAGCCCAAAGTGCAGCATGTTAGGAACTGTTTTTCAACCCCAGGGCCAAACCACAGACTGTGTCTGAGAAAAGTTGAATAAATACAGGAGAAATTAGCCAGAGGTACAACTCACAGTCACCCTTTAGTATCTGCTTTCCTGTCAATCTCTACCTGTTGCCTGTGTGCTTGATATTTGTACTTGCCCCATTACGCTCCAGTTATGCGTGAGTCAAACACAACAAACCACAATCCTGGCACGAGTTCAGGAAACATGCAGGCGAACTCAACTGAAACTCAACAAATATTTAAAAATATCTCATCCTATGGGGTTGATTTACACTGAAAATATCATGACTCTTAACTTGAAGGCTTACCTGATGATCTCTGACATCAGCATCTTTCATGTGTAAAGTCCAAATGACTTTACCTGTGGAAGAAAAGCCCCTAAATTTCCTTTGATTCTCTCTGCAGAGCGGCATACTGCAAAATGTCAAACAACAAAAGAGAAGAGGGAGAATATAAACTCCTCCTTTATGAAGTTATCTGCTATCTTTCGACTTGTCAAACCTGCAGCTCTGCATGTTTCTGGATACCTATTGACACAGGCATAATCTCAACAACGAATACTTGTTGCACTAGAGCAGGGGTGTCAAACTCAGGGCCCAGGGGCCTAACCCGGCCCGTGGTACAGTTCTATCTGGCCTGCAAGATCAGATCATATTTTAATTATAAACTATCCACCAGAATGAGATCTGCAGATCTCCTCCAGAATAAAAATGTAAAATTTATCTTGATTATTTAAAACATCCTTGTTCACTCAATAAAATTTTAGAAAAGGAAATAGTAGAAATAAGATGAAAAGTCAGGAATATGGAAAAAATGTGTGGGTTTTTTTCTCATATTTTAAAATTTGCATCTCACCATTACGACTTAAACTTAAAGTTTTGACTTTTTATTTTATATTTTGACCTGTAAGACTCACAATTTAGAATTTAACTAATTTTTGAACTATAAAATTCATGATTTTGAATATAATTCCATGTTTTGACCTTTTTAATTCCTAAATTTGACTTAAATCCCATATTCTGACATTTTAGACTCATGATTTCAACTTTTAGCCCATATTTAGACCTTTGACACTTAAAATTCCAAATTTTATCTTATATTTTGACCTTTAAAACTTGTAATTTTTAAGCTTATCCCACATTTTGACCTTTGAGACTCAAAATTTAAATTTTTATCTTATTTTTTTACCTTTAAAACTCCTGATTTTAAATTACATCTCATATTCTAACCTTTAAAAAATATGATATTAAGTTTCTAGCTCATATTTTTGCCTTTAAAAACTTCATTTCTACTTTTAATTTTGATGTTTTTGAACTAATAAGTTTGACTTTTTATCTCTGATTTTGTGCCTTCAGATCATTATCGATGAAAATGAGTTAACAGTTTATTGTTGAATGTTAAATCAGATTAGACCTAAATTCAAAATCTGGCCCCTGCTGTGATTGAGTTTGACAACCCTGCGCTAGAGAGAAAATAGCCAACTAAGACCTAAAAAGTGACAAATTTAGCCTGTAGAGTGATTTATGTTTCACACTACTGCATTTCATGTCACACAGGAAATTGAACACCTATTAGTCACAATTTGTAGCTGCAACTGCTGTCTCACTGTTTGGAAAAGAGAGAATGAGGTAGATTAACACACAAGCAGAGTCAGGGAGAGATTTACAAAGACAGGGCTGAAAGGGAAGAGACGCAGAGACGGAGAGAGAGAACGAGATGTGAATTCATTGCCTTAAAAGCAGCTCTGAGTCAAACAGCGCGATAAGAATCAGATGGCGTATGCACACGTGCACTCACATACACGATCCCTGAGTCTTTGCTTTGAACCTCTTTGGACAGATAAGTAGATAAGAAGTGTTCAATTACTGCTCAGTTATAGTGTGTGTGTTTGCAAATGTGTGTGTGCAAATGTGTCAGAGGCGGACAAAGAGAAAGCGAGTGTGAGACAGGAGCAGGGATGAGATTCTTTCCACCTATGTGTCATTTCCTCTCTCCCTGTCAGTGCGTATCCCCTCTGTACTCTCACCATCATTTCACTGTAACAAGACTTTTTATCACTCCTTTTAATCCACGGGCCTTTCTTGCTCTGTCAGCCTGACTGCAGTGATACATATTTAAATATCTTCTGTTAAACTGAATTAAAAAATACACTGTGGATTTGTATCTAGCTTGCAAAAGGTGGGAAGTAATTTGATGAGCAGAGGAGAACAGCAGAAAAGAAACAAGGGCTTTTTTTGTAATAAAAATGTAAGTTGAAGCTGAATTGTAAGTAATCTTAAATGGCTAGAACAACTGCCATCAGGTAGGTGTTGTACAGTTATGCTGGAGACAACTTTATTTCCTAAATCATACTGCAAAAGACCACACCAAATAATACATATGGCTGTTTAAAGATAGTAGGAGGAGACACAACCAAAAAAGCAAAGACAGTGTTGAAAAGTACAACTTTGAGCGAAAGGAGCGTGTTAACATAATTAGAAAGTGGAAGCGTTTAGGAACATAAGCAACTCAGCCAGAAGCATAAGACCATGGTACAAGTCCCCAGTGTTCTGCTGATTTCATAGCTGAAGAGTTCTGTTCTTCCACTGGCATTAAGGTAAGCACAAACACTGCAGTGAGATTTTCATGAAATGGGTTTCTATAGCTGAGCAGCTACATGCAAGCCTCCCATCACCAAGTCCAATACCAAAGCACTCCAACACTGGACTGTGGAGCATTGGAAACATGTTCTGTGGAGTGAAAAATCATGCTTCTCTGTTTAGCTGTCAGATAGAAAGTCTAGGTTTGGAAGATAGTGGGACAACGTCACAAGCCCTGACTGCATAGTGCCAACTGTGAAGTTTAGTAGAGGAGGTATAATGGTAGGTATGGGGCTGTTTTTCAGGCCCATGATCTCCAGTGAACGTCAATCTTAATGCTTCAGCATTCACAGACATTTTGGACAACGCCACGCTTCTGACTTTGTGGCAACAGTTTGGGGAAGGCCCCAACATGACTGTGCGCCAGTGCACAAAGAAAGCACTATAAAAGACATGGTTTGATAGGTTTGATATGGAAGAGCTTGACTAGCCTGCACTGAGCCCTGACCTCAACCCCATGGAACATCTTTGGGATGAACTGGAGCGGAGATTGTGAGCGAGGCTTTTTTGTCCAACATCAGTGCCTGACCTCATAAATACTCTACAGAATGAATGGGCAGAAATTCCCATAAAAACACTCCCAAATCTTGTGGAAAGCCTTCCAAGAAGAGTGGAGGCTGTTATAGCTGCAAAAGAGAAGGCAACTCTATATGAAGAATGTGTGTATAAGAATACAAAGTTGTTGCCGTTTGTGTTGGTGTAATGGTCAGGTGGCCGGATACTTTTGTCTACAGTGTCTTATGTTAGCTCACCTGGGCACAGAGACAGACAAACACGACCTCTATTGGATTCATCATTTAATGTCCACCCTAACTTAACAGAGGGGTGTGATTATGTGGGCAAAGATGGCTGTATCATTCAAAAACACACCTATATCTCTATGTGGAGCATTAACAAGCCTTAAGACTTATTTGGAAAGGCTTAATAGCGAATGTTAGCATCTGAACACAAGATGGTGAAAGTTGAATGGGCTTACACCGGAAACATCTGCCTGTTAGCACTGATTGTGTCCATGCTAGCATTCTGAATTGAGCTCAAATGAAGGCCTCATCCTGTAGTAGTTAAAACTAACCAGTTTAAACCACTTTAAAGGATCTCAGGCGACACAAAATGATGTATTTTTCATGCATTTCATCAACTGTTTTCAAAATAACTTCTAACAGATCCCTTTAATCCTTTTCCACTTGACTGGTTTCAAATCCATGTAGTTTTGAATAATATAACACAGACCAGAAGAAATTACTTAGCACTTAAAAGAAACATATTTTTTTCATGTTTGCTTGAACAAACCTGCTAGTTAACAAAACCAAAATGGCAACAACATTGCCTTTCTACTTTTTAAGTGGATGCAAGCCTTAAATGTATTAAACTACTGATTCTATCAACTGCTTCAAGCAGAGGTACTCTGGTACCTGTTCTGTTCTTATTAACTGAGTACAAAAGCACAAGCCTCTGGTCCAAAAACAAGTTTTCTTCACATTAGAAATTCAAGAGTTTATCAAGATAAGGCAGCCTTACAAGCATATAAACGAAGGGTAGCGGCATATGAAGGCAGGGTGACTAAAGACTTGAACATCTTTTCTTGAAGGCCCTGTGACTGAAGAATCCACTCTGCCAATGTGTCCTTGAGCAAAACACCGACATGCTGCTCTGTTACAGAGTCTGCAGTTTCAGAGAGGGAGATGAAAAGGGAAAACTCACTACAGGGGATGAATGGAGTTTCACAAAAAGCCTGTGAGCTAAAGTCACCAAAGTTCCACGCCTCACCTCACCACAAAACCCTCCGGTGGCAAATTATCTGCCTCCCCCCTCCTTCTGTCTATGTGGCACTCTTTTCTCTTCTTACCGCCGTCCTCTTTCTCTCTCCTCCTGTCCTATTATGGACAAAGCAACAGTGGTGCTGTCAGGACGACTAAAGGTTTGATTCACCGTCTGTCCCTGTCTCAATGTGCGTGCGTGTGTGTGTGTTAGATAGCAGATAAGAGCTATATATAAACAGCACTTGAAAGCAGAAATGTAAATGTTTAGAAGTCAGAGTAGAACACGGACCATATCAAGATACCAGAGACAGAGAGGGAGGGAGAGAGAGAGAGAGAGAGAGATTAGAGCAGAGTTCACACCAGGCAAGCTAGTGGGACATGCATTCAAGACTCCAGTCAGGTACCAGTCATCAATAAGGCTTAGTGAACTTTAGCATCTCAAAGCTATACATCCAAAATCCTTAATCTGCAGCTGGATGTAAAGGGAATACATCTGGTTTAGAGATGACTGACCAGCTAGATCTAGCACCTGAGTAGCTGGGTCAATCAAAGGCTATATGTTAATAAGCATTGTAACCTTAAGGATGTCAAAAAGTTTTATGAATGGTTTATTTCTGACATATTTCAGTTGAGATATCTATATCCAAACATTCTAAGTAAGAAAGAACATATTCAACTGCTGGTGATCCAACATCACTACAATCAAATTGACTTCACTTCGAATGCAAGTAAGGTTTTTTTCTCTCTGTGTCAGTGTGTTACTATTGCATCATATGGGGAACATATTGAAACTTTCTTTTGCAACATTTAAGGACAGGGAACTGCAAAGGAAGAAAGAAAATACTTGATACCAAGTAGTGATAAGATTCCAACTTATGTGAAACAGTAACATATGATATGATGAGGTACAACACGATACAATACACTACGACATGATATGATATGATATGATACGATACAATGTGAAAGGATACAATGCGGTATGATAAGATGCTGTACGACACAATACAATAAAATACAATGCAGTACAATAGAATACGATGCGGTACGGTAAGGTACGGTACAAAACAACATGATACAATACAATAAAATACAATGCGGTATGGTATGATATGATATGATATGATATGATATGATATGATATGATATGATACGATTCAATACGATAGGATGCGGTACGGTAAGGTACAGTACAGTACAGTAATTGATTGGTCGTTCAGCTAAAAAAAAAATATACGGAGGTGAGCGGAAAAAAGTTTGCTTGTCGGGACTTAATGACCAGCAGACATCACCTTTTGTGTCCTCTGCTTTCTGCCTGTCTGTAAGAGAAGCTATCGCTAACATAAACTCTTTAAGGAGATTATAAAAGGAGATGACACTACGCAGCCTATTTACCAACAGGTGAATTAAACTGACAGCAGGGGACAGGAGTTGATGCAATGAGGGAGGGCAGAGCAGAAACACTCAGCAGCGCCACTTCAATACAAACAGCCTGCAACTTTTTGATGAGTTGATGTGTTGTTTCTGAGCGTTGGTGCTGTACAATATCAGAAAATACCCCACTCTGCTAGCTTTGTGTGCTTCTCTACCTGTAATTCCTAGAGCTGCATTGCTCCTCGTCCCCTGCAGCACATCTCTCTATCAGTCAGCTGCACACTACGCGTCTGCCCCCTGACCAGCGTCTTGGGGGAGGGGGGCAGGCGACTCACCGCCAACCAGAGTGATCTTGGTGAACAAAAGCTTTCCAACCAAACGATCGACCAACCAAATTGAAGCTGTCAGCCCTATAAAATACAATACGGTGTGATATGATATAATACCATAGGATAAGATAAGATACGATACGATACGGTACGATATGGTGTGGTACAGTAAGGTACAGTACTATACGATATGATAAATAACAATACAGAAAAATACAGTATGGTAAGATACAATATGATACAATACCATACCATACCATACCTACCATAGAGTGCGATATGCTATGTGATACGGTACGATGCAGTTCGATACGATATGGTATGATACCATGTGACATGATACAACACAATATGATACAGCACGTTATATGGAAGAATACGATACAATGTGATGCAGTATGATTCAATACAATATGGTAAGATACGATACAATACAATTAGGATGATACGACACAATACAGTATGGTAGGGCCATATGACGCAATACAATAGGATTTGATACGATGAGATACAATATGATACAATACAATAGCAGAAGATGAGAACCAATTTGATAGGATTGGTGTAGGATAGGATAGGATAGGATAGGAAAGGATAGGATAGGATAGGAAAGGATACAATATAATAGGATATAATGGGAAAGGAAAGGAAAGGAAAGGATAGGATAGGATAGGATAGGATATGGTGTAGGATAGGATAGGATAGGATAGGAAAGGAGAGGAGAGAATACAATAGTTTAGGATAGGATAGGATAGGAAAGGATTGGAAACAATCATTCTACATCATAAATCTAATTAAATAAAAATATAAAATGCATCTAAATAGAGTGCAGGATTGATGTTTTTTAAAGAAATTTGAAATCAATGTCACCTCTTAACATTCTTCATCTCTTTACCTCTTTTCACCATTGCTGACACTTTCCTGGTGTTAACATCTTTGGCCTTTTTACTTGTGTTCACCTAACCATTATAGACATCATCAGTGCCACTGTTAATTTTTATAAAGTAATGGCTCAGTGAAATCACTGAAATCTGTTTTAAGCGCATGCAAGAGCATGTGACCAGTAGCTAAAGCCTGCATTGCAAAATAGTGATGAAAACGCAGAGACTTTCTGGGTTTAAAATAAAATGCTTTAAAACTTTTCTATAGTATGTACCTGAGCCAACGTTGTTTTGTGGCACATTTTTTAAAAAACTTGCTAAATTCCACAGAGAAACTGTACACATCTGTTGTATCCTAGCTTCCTGGCTGGTGCACAGTGAGTCCTTCTTAAAGGAGCAGTGCTCACTGAAATCACTGGAGGCTTGTGCCACTTCTACTGGTATCTCATACAAAAACTCAACTCAAAAAATACTGAAATATCCCTTTAAGGCTCTTTAACCCTACAGGAGCTCTTCTTTCTACATGATGCATTTACATTTGACAATCTATATTGTGCCTGTTGAGGACTTCGCAGATAACGATTTTACTGCTTTGCATGTTGCAGAAGAGGCCACACATTATTTACTTCATGTGTCACACTGTAGTCTGATTGACATTTTTTCCTTTGACAGAGCCAGAAGCTTCAGAATCAACCCTCAAAATGAAGCTGTAAGCATGCCTCATGAATCAAACGTGACGTCTCTGCAGCGATAAAAACAATGTTGCAGAATGTGTGAAGCAATCCCAAAAAAGTGTTAAGTGTCAACATATGTGTGTCCTTGCATGAATGTGTGTCAGTTGGCTTACATCTGTGTATACTATACGTGCTTACTGTAGAGTGCACGCGAGTGTGCAAGAGCTTGCACTGTGCGAGTGTGCATGTAAGTGAGTGATTGTTAGCAGAAGCTCGTTAACCTCAAAAGTCATTACCACAGCCCTGAGGTTTACGCCAATTAGACAGAATAAACGACAGGCGAAAAAACAAAACAGACAAATGAAAAACAAGAGGAGAGGAGAAAGTGATTACTGGGGGAAAAATTAAAGAGATTATTTTCACCAATTTAAGAACAATAACGAAAGAAACAACACAGATTTAAATGACAAGAGAGTAGAGGAATACAAAGTAATTATTGGAGGCAAGCGTATAGTGATCACTGGAGTAAAACAGCAAATTAGATTCAATAATGAGAAAATAAAGAGAAAAAGATTTTTAAAAAATGGAGGGACAGGCATTTCAAATCTAGAAGGAAGTAAGTGTGTGAGATTCAGAGAAAAACAGAGAGAGTTGTGTAGTATTTGACATCACTACTTCGATATAGTCTTTTTTTCTCTTTTTCTCAAGACGTTTTTGTTTTTACAGCTTCACTCCGAGCCGACCAGACCGCTGTACACACATTCAAACACACCATACATACACATATCCTCTCTCTCTCACATTCCCATACACACAGACCCTTAAAGGGGCCTTTTTTCCACATTGGGCCATATGGTGCAGACAGGCGCACGGAAACAATTCTCTAAAAACAACACACACTCTGCGCTTAGAAACCTGCCACACACACATGCAAAAACACACATTTTCTCTCACTCACACACACGCAGCAGAAAGTTAAACCTGCTGAATGAATTGCTGCCTTGTTCAGCGGTGCACTAATGGCAAGGAACCTGCCATGAAGATTACCGCACACACATACACTCACATACACCAAGGCTCAGCATTAGGCATTCTAGGGCACTTATCCATTAGAGAGGTTGGTTATTTTCCTCAGTCTAAAAGTAGCTATTCGACTTAATACTCCAACAGAGGTGGTTGTAAATCTGCTCTGTTAAGCAGCTGGGGCAGATGTCTGTGAAAAAGCTGGAAGTCTTCAGGACAACAAAACAGAGCTCGCCTAGTCATTATGGCTGATATACGACCAATATCTGACTTGTTTGGCAGCAGACATTGGCGCTGTAAAAATAATAAGTTAAATGGCTTTTCTATTATCAGCCCAGTCTAGACTGCCAAGGTGAAATATGTCAAAGATGAGAGTCTTGCAGAAGTTGGAAAATGTATACTAGGTGGGGAATTAGAAGTGATTAGCCACAGTCTAGCTTCAGTCCTTTTGTATTTCTCGTATTGACTGAGAAGGTATCATGTGCGGTATATATTTCTATCCAGTGGGCAAAATAATCACCTTACAGAGCTGACTGCAGGTCTGGAATTAACAAAATACTTAATTATACAACTTGGGATGTGCACGAGCAGCCAACTAAATGATTAAAACCAAATTCCTTAGTTGAATTATGAGAAAGTTAAAGAAAGTTTTTCATTATTTCAGGCCCATAATCCTGGTCAAAAATTGTTTAAACTGTAACAGCCTGCTACTAGTGGTGGCTCAAGTTGTTCAACGGCTACTGCCTTGCTGCCAAAATGCTCTTAAACCCTCTGAGCCCTCAAGCAATTCTTTAACAATCCTCTCTCACCTGGACTTATCATCTAAAAATCCTTGTAAAACATGATTCTTCACCTTGAAGAATATGTGTGCAGCAGTAATGTCACTTGAATATTTAAACAGTAATGGGACTATAAGGACAAAAGAAAAAACTACACAGAAATTAAAACTCAAGGATTCTTATGTGTGAAACACAGTAAACATTGATGAGTGAGAATTATTTTGCAGAAATGTGTTCTTCCATCTCCTGGGGACCAAAAAGTGCAAAAAAAAAAAAATAATAATTCTGTGACAAAATATCTTCAAAATATTCACATATTTACAAAAAAGTCCTTGCACTTCTTTGTATTGGCTCTATTTGTGCCATTTTTCAAAGCAGTTCCTGTCTGCAGTGACACAGAGGACCACATCACAGGCTCTCTGTCTCTCTTTCTCTCCATTATGAGCTGTTCAGGCCACTCTAACAGGATCTGTGCAGTCACAGTTGAGTGATTGACAAAGTCTGATTAGACGACTGAATAACCTGCCATTGGTTGTCACAGCACGTCACAAGCATTCTGAGATTTAAAAAAATGGCATTTAGCATTAGCTACTAGCATCAGAAACAATCAAGAAATTGATTTAAAAATGGATAAAAAGTTGCTAAATACTGGAGTTACTGGTGTGGATTCAATCTTTAAATACCCCTCTATCCATTTGAAGGGTGTCATTAAAACAGTATCATGGCAGGCTGCCAGAGGAACAAAAGTAAGTGGCTTTTATTTATGGGTCAAACAGTTATTTCACTTTTAATATCCTGTTTCTCTTCTTGCCGTATACGACAACATCAGTCTCAGAGAGTTAAACCGATATCAAAAATTGCTAACTGCTAGAGGACTGATAGTATGCCATAGGAACAGTGCAATTTAAGATTATCTTAATCCAGAACACGGTGACGAAGTTATCCATAGGCTATATCAGGTTATAATCCCATAAATGTGAAGCACTGAACGACAATATTGAGCTCAGGAATGTGGACGTTTACCTGCAAAATGTCACCTATGAGACTAGACTCAACATGAGAAAATATAAAATAAGTCTGAATTTTAGGTATTTTTATATTGAGATTCCCCAGCAGGTCTGTGACAAAGATCAACGATCCCCCACTTTATGCATTGACACTGGGCCCCACAGTGATAGAATTCTTGTTTCATAGTGTGTCAGTTAAATATTCAAAACAAAATTACAGGAGGAGCACACAACAGGAGCTCCACATACTCTGACATGCACACTCTTCCACTCTGCCAGCACCAACATTTATACCTCTGTTAAGCTCTTCCTGCCCAGTGGAGGAAGGACTTCATCTGATAGTTACACCTCAGTGATATTTACACAGACAGCAAATATTAAACATGCATACAACCAAAGGTTGCCTGGATTTATTAGTGGTGATGAGATTAAGCTGTAAAATTGACATATTGGTATTTTAAATACAATGAATTGTGTCATATTTCTTCACTTTATGCCCAGCTCAGACTATAGGGTGTTTTTGTGTTGTTTTTTTTTTTTTTTTAAAGCATTGGAGGCGGAACAAAATTCAAACACTTTACACTTTCTGTCTAGAGGTCATGAGGTGTCTCAAAAGTGTCCTCCACAGGATAAATTTGACAGCTCTGTGGCATCGAAGGCAGGGCAGGCAGGTCCTGAACCCCTACCATCGGGATGAAATCCTGCAGTCTGAGCTAGCCTTAAGTCAAGCAACTGTAGCGGGGCAGCAACAAGATACTACTTACCCTAGCATCACTGCGCTCTGTGATGTAAAATAAAGGACATCAGTTCTCCTTTAAATGTCTCCTATCTGTGTAAAAAACTTGCAGAAAGCTTGTCAAGAGTAATCTGCATCTTGTGATTTTTTTTTTTTTTTACGGTTTCCTTTGCATTTTTTAAATTCACAATCTGTAACAAGTCCTTTTTTTCTATGTTTCCGCCAATGTTACCAACCAGAAGCTCCTTAATTTCTTTCAAAATAAAAGCAGCTTTTATCCAAATAGGGTGTAAATACTAGTTTAAAACATTACAAATGACAAAATCATAGCATAACAATGAAGAATTTGGTCGAGAGATTCTCTTAGCATAATAGTCCACTTTCCCTGGGTCTCTTACAGAGTAAGTAACTACACCATAACAGTTATAAATCCCTTCTCTGAGTCAGCAGTTAGGTGTGCTGAATACCACATTATTTGCCGATGGCTGATGTATGTCAAAAAGGCTGATATCGGCTAAAGCCGATGTTAAATCTAAACTCCTGATTTTGCACCCTTGTATTTTTATCAGTGTATAACAGCTTTTATCATTGTCTTTCACAGATTAAGCACTTTAAAGCTGTCTACTACCTTTAAGTCATGGTTTCAAACCAGTGTGGCAGAGCAGCTCTAATTTTGATATTAAATCTAAAAGTTGTGATCAGACTATCTCTTTAATTTAATATCAATACGGTCAATATGGATTTCAAAAACTTCTTAGAGGTGTAAGCTAAATTATTGACTGAAACTGTGAGAAACTATTGAAATTTAGTGATTAATGGCAGTTACAAATTTTAATCCTATGATAGCCCAAGTAAAAATTCCCATCTGAAAGGGCGATGTAAAAGGGGCTAATGATTTTAACAGCTGTCCTGAAGCAGTGTCTTACAACAAAACCCAGACACCACTTAAAAGTTTTCTTTAACACCATATAAAGGTTATGCCTACTAGTATATATTCAGTCTTATGTCTCTCAATAGATCTCTTTTTCTAAAAATCAATTCAAAGCCACAACTCCAAATTTCTATCAATCTTTTTCTACCAATCTTTTTTTAGTAAAGATTACTGTTTCAGCTTTATTTTCAGAAGAAGTATCTACTATGATGTATTCAAATACCCAGCAGTTACTGCAAAAGTTTTCACAACACAGAACTATTCATGTCCCATTACGGATGATTGGCTCTGAAAGGATTCAGGACTCAAAGTCAGCAGTGTTTGTTATTGCAGTCAAATGTATCCAAAGGACTCAAAGCAGCTGGAGTCAGAAACGTCCGTTTTCCAGGTCATCTTACTCAGCACTGATTTGTTAAGACCAAATAAGTGACTTCTGTAAGACGTGACGTGCAGAAAGATTTCAGCGGTGAGTCATCTAACGGTCTGCGTGACTTCCCTTTATAAGAAGCAGGAAGATAGTGCATAAATAGTGCATGAAAGTAGTTAACATACTTTTAGTGTCCCTTTGTGATCCATTGGAATAAAAGATGAAACCCGCATCCTCAGATATCAAAAATAATGTTTCTAGAAATACACAAACAGTATTTGGTAATAGAAATACTCTCTAATGTTCCTGTTGGCAACACTTGTTTCTTCTTGTTTATGTTTGATGACAATTCAACCCCCTCATCAATCCACACAGCTTCGCTCCCTCTGCTCTTAAACTGGCAGCGCAGTCAAACAAACACAGCAGTCTTCTGTGAAACCCACTGCAGCATGGTGACTCGCTTGCCTTTGACTGGCACCTGGACCTGAAAAGACTACCCGTTGGAACTATCTGTCAGCCCCCAGCTACTCTGTTTTTATTGTTCTGGCAAGTCGTCGTGATGCTGCCAGGCCGTCTGGCTGCTTTAGCTCCTCGCTCTGGCTGCTAGCTGCGGCACCATCGCTAGCAACTATCCCGTCAGCTCCCAGCAGCTCTGCTCTGTCTATCGTCTCGGGTAGCCGAGCTGGTGCTGCTGAGCTGGCAGCAGCTCTATCAGCAGCAGCCTGAGGTCTGCCTTTTCTTTGTTGCATTTCCTCAGAGGTGGACTCTGGCTCACACTAATCTGCATAAATGGTGACAACATGTTATAAAATATGAAGTAATCCATGAAATCTGCCGTACATAATTGGAAGTCGGATGATCTCTGTCAAACTCTGCCTATGACATCTGGATATTTAAGTCTGTCTGCTGCTGTCTACTCGCAAGAAGTACTATTATCACTCATACTTTTACGATAAGTATGCTGTTCATGGTTGTTATCAGTCATTTGGCGCTTCTATTATTTTCATTGCTCCTGTATTATTGCGAGGGAATGGTGGCATTTATATCAGGCTACATGTGCACCATTGGCTCACAACAATCCATGCACGAACTGGAACTGATTCATTCTGTTTTCTGTTAGTCACTATGTTCTTCTTGGCTCTTTTATTGTTGCCATTAAAATTTTAAACAGTGCTTGCATTAGTGAAATTTCAGGGGCTGCCTTCCCAAATATCACTAGTGATTTTAAGGGATGAATACATGAAAGTGGTTTGTGTTTCTTACTTTTTCCCACTTTCTTGGCCAATCAAATTTTTCAGATAGCTGTACATCAATAGGTCTAGAGAAGGTTTTCCTTGTTGCTCATCCAGGTGCACATATATGGGTAGATTAGTGTTAAGTCTCTGTAAATAGTATCACAAAAAGACCGGCCATCTTTGTAATGCTGCTGTTACTGTGATTTGGGGTAGTATGAGTAAGTAATGGATTGAAAAACAAATGGTGTTACAGATAACATCTGCATGTGCTTCCTGTTAAATCATTTCACCCCTATGACTAATATACAGTGAAAACTTTTGCGCTATTAGCACAGTGCTACTTCAAGTGGAAATACTAATAAATAAATAAAAATAACAGGGTTTTACACAGAATCTTTGTTAATAAAAGTAGCCACATTAGAGCTGACTTGGCAATAAATCACATACCTCAGACAACGCTGTGACTGCAGACTGATTTTTCCTTCCAGACATACCAGCAGCAGCAGCACACAGCTGTATAGCTCACCAGCATATGGATTAAATAAATACAGTCTGCGCTGAGCTTGTTAACACTTGTTCACTCGGCTACAACACGCCATTGTAGCCAAAACTGAGCACAAAAACACACACCCACATCTGTGCACACCCAGAAGACACACACATATGCTGCACACACAAAAACACAAACAGGTAGCCTCACACACAAGCAAACATCCTTTAAGAGTCCATTTGAAGGCAAATGGGTGTAGCACAAGCTATTGTTGGAGCAAGTAGTGGCATATACGCAGACCTAATGGCCTGAGAAATACACACAGGCATGCACAAAGACAAACAGACCAAGATAAGAGGGGAAGTTGTGAGAGTAATGAAGCAAAACGAGGGATACAAGCGCATTAGTAATAAACCGTTCCATACAACATACAAAGGTTCAGATGTGTGGAACGGTTTTAATACATATCTAGGCCATGTAAACTCTCACCAAAAGGGAGTAATTCTGTGGTGAAATAGCCCTGAAATATGGAACCACTAGTCCGGGTGTAGTTTTCCTCTGGCTATGTGGTCAATTGCTAACCTAATCTGATTAATGGATTCCAACCCCGACTCTGCTACAAACACAGAAGCAGACATGGGGGAAGATAAATTAGTTGAGGCTATGAAAACTAGGTTAGGTCCATTGCCCCTGCTTTGCCTATTTACTGTTTTTAATCGGATTAATGGATATTTTTTTTCCCCAGAAAGGCTGGACAAAAAAGCACCTTGAAAATCAGTGGTGGAAAATGAACACACCAAAACAACTAATACATGCCAGGCGGTTTAAACCTGTCCCTACAGACAAACTAAAAGGTGGATTGAGTGAACATTAAAGTGTGCAAACTCTTGATAAAGTATAAATTCCTGCAGCAGGATGAATTAAAAACAAATAGGACAGTCAGTTTTAACATCATTACAGGGAAACTTCTCCCTGATAAGAGTAAAGTAACCTCTTTTTCATGTTTAGAATTATCTGAACATTCAATCCACTACAGGTCTGGAAATTAATGGTTTAGTGTATGCCATTTTTTTCTGCATTATAGTTGACATTTCATCTAGCCAGCAGAGTACCCTCACTCAGCCAGTGCTATAAGATGTACTAGAAGCTGGAAGCTAAAATTGGCAACAAGCTCCTGCAACATTATACCGACTGATTATCAATCACTGAGCAAATCACAAGCCAACTTGGGGTGACTGTGCTGAGTGTTGGCACTCAGTCCAAAATTTAGTCAACTGTTCCCTTTCAATAAGAGGCAGGTCTGGACAGTGTCTGCTGCCAGACTTGACAAGGATTTGGGGACAAAATTTGGGGCCACATCTGGGCTGAGAATGAGATCCGGATAGCAGCCCTGGGGCTGGTTTTAGTACTTAATGCTGCTTGGAATCAGTCCAGGATTCAGATAAGGTATGTTTATATATGTAGCAATGGAAAGTCTGTCATCTTAAATGTAGGAGCCAGTAATGACAAAGCAGAGGTGCTGTGGGTGGAGCAACTTTTACTACCTAAGTACCTTTGGCATTGAAAGACAAGTTGATTATTAGGTAGTGTTTCTGAAATACACAGTGCTGGCATGTGGCACACTACTATTAACACCATATATTCTATTAAGACTTGGACACAGTACATTATGATTGTTTTAGTTCAGAAACTAATATCTGTATTAATTGTAGCAACTTCTGTGGTGCAATTATCGAATCACTGACAGCATACTGTCATGAAGAAAAGAAGACGATGACAAAGGGTAAAAGAAAAAGGAGAGACATATCTGACTGTGATGAAAAGAAGGCAGGAGATGAAATGTAAGAAAATAATCTAACATCTAATTCAGTGAATAAATACATGTTAACTATATTCATGCAGAAGCTTTCAAAAATAATTTACAAAGCGCTTTAAGATCACACAAATGTAAAGTGGTAAAGACAAATAAACAAATTGATGAGTAATAAATAAAGAAATCCCCATCCCAAACACAACAAGCAAAACTGAAAAGCAGTAAGAAAATTCTACAGAGACTCAAGAAAACAGGAAAGCAGCGCTGGTGCCGCTACAGCTCAACACTGCCGTGTTACAAAGTGGTATCACTGGTGCATCATTGGATGATTGTCTTGCAATGTATCAAAAAGTAAACAAGAAAACGTTTCACACGCTGTAGGGCTTCAATGTCTGCTTGGTTTGGATGTGCATTTGGATGTGCATGATCATGCCTTTCTTTGCAATTTATAAAGAACAGAATCTCTGTCATGTATAATATTTATTGTGGGCCTTGTATGTATGGTACTGCATTTTACTGTATCGTGTAGGGGTGGGAGAAAAACTCGATACACCATAGTACTGTGATATTTTGTCTGGTGATATATCATATAATATCGTCTTGTCCTGTTTTTTTTCAAATTAATTGCAAATATGAACTGAAGTCTATGATTATGGAAAAACAAAATCAATTGTTAGGACAACTGTTTGTCCAGGTTGGCAGAGATGGTCATAGAACAGGACAAAGTCAGTACAACAAACTGCAAGCAGGGAACACATGAGATGGACATGACACATGAGGTTAGCAAGAAGTGCTACATGAAAATAAAATACAGTCAAAATATGACAAACATGAGGGCAAGGCTAATGCTAAATCAGCTAAACAGTGAAAAATGGTATGGATTGCAATGTATCACAATGTATTGCAGAATGTTTAAAACTGCAATAATATCAAATTCTGACCCAAGTATCGTGATATCGTATCGAGGGACCACTAATGATTCCCACCCCTAGTATCGTATCATATTGTACAGTATCATATCATATTAGGAATGGGCAGTATGGTAATTCCTTCTACCGAGGTATTAAAAAATAGCCACGGTATTGCTTCAGTTACCGTCATTAAGACGGTGTCATGTAATGAGAACAGGTTTTTAAATAACTGCCTAGAAATATGTGTTCCCCTCCACCAGCAGCACCACTGCCAGCGTGTGAAAATGCTTTAACATGACAAATGAAATCCTGCTTATGATTTCATTTCAATTTGGCAAATGATGAAGGTGCTCATGGCCATACCACCGTATTTAAACTTGTGCGCTGCGTGCAGCGGCTTGCTCCCTGGCATAGTGCTGGCACAGCGGTGTGGTCCTCTTTAAAGTCAGAGTGTTTCAGTGCACTGCTGGCTGTAATGTGATCCACGGTATTGTGAGTTTAAAAAACATGCTAATTCTTCTTTCTGTGTGTGGAACAGTGATGAGAAATGTTAACATTTAGGCTATTAATAACCACAGGTGCTGTGTGCTGCAGCAGCAAAGTTGAGCATAATTATCCCATCAACAGATTTTAAAAATGTCTGAACGTTTCTAAAGCCCTTTTCTGGGACATGTAGATACAGTTTATCAATATTTGTAAGTTATTTAAAACTCTAAAGTAGTCCATAACCTTTTATAAGCTTTCTATAAAGTAAACTCGCTCACTAAGCTGCACAACACAGATATAAGTAATTAAGGCTGATTTTTATCTGTTTTGAAGCACACGGGACATTGATTCACACTCATAGATACTGTACAATAACAGTTGTGGATTTTTATTTTAATTTATCCTCATACAACAGGGTAAAGATGTCATAGGTTATCACACAGCAACACGGGGAGAAAGAAAATTGCATTATGCGTATTATCCCATTTTATCATACTGTGTTGAGTCATATAATAATGTGTCATATCAGATTGGTTGGAACTATCATATTGCATAATACTGTGAATGGAATCATTTCATACTGAACTGCATCATATATCATATTTGTATCATGTAATAGTGAGTGGCCCTGAGATTCCCTGCACTAGTGTTCACAAAAAAGCTTTTCTGCCTTAATAACAAAGAATACCAGAGTGTAAAAGGACACGTACATCCTCACAGCTGTCACTTTGATCTTTGATTGATTCTGTGCCCTTTGAATGAGTGGATCATTAACAAACCAACAAATGGAGTCATTAATTGCCTTGACAGCTGGGAATACCTCTTTTATTAATCTTTGTCTGAATTATTAATAAGCCTTAATTGGAATTAATCAGAATTAATAGTTGTTTGGGATTTTGGGGACAAGGAGGAAAACCTGCAGTGTGTGTATATGTGTGTCTGTGTGAATGTGAGTGTGTAGGAGGGGCAGAAGGTAAATGCCCTCTGAACAAATTGATGAATGACTCTTCACACGAGAACAGAATGAAACACTGACACAAAAACCTACATGTTCCCTGTGTTTATGTGCAAACTAAAAGTGGTACATCCGGCTGTGAAGTCATGAGAGGATGAGCTCATCTGATGCACAATGAACTACCTGTTGACCCATTTTGTGCAAATAGGTCAATATATGGCTATTATCATGTACATTTGTGGCTTTTCTCCTAAACCTGAAGCATGCCATAATGTGACTTTCTTTGTTTTTGTGCATCAGGATGAAAAATAATACAAACAGGCACAAAAAATGAGAAGTAGACAGCCTCAGAAGAGCAAAACTCATTTGTGTGGCACTACATCACAGGAGAAACCCGTAAATGTCTCACTAATGTGTGTTTGTGTGTGAGAGTGTGTTAGTGTGTCGCATGAGAGTCAGACTGGCTTTTGGGCCTCTCTGAATTGTCTCTACTCAACATTCTTCAATTTTCTTAAACCCTGAAAAAAATCTGCCAAATATGACTTGTCCTCTCACATCAAAGACATCAAAACAGCACACAAGCACATGTGCACACAAGCATACATGTGTGCAGCTAAAAGCATCCTAACATACACACATGTAGAAACAGTTGGACACATACAAACACAAACCACAGCTAAAAGCATCAACCAACTCAAAGCAATCCGCCCGTGGAATAACATCACCAACAGAGCCAACATACCACATAATGAAAAACACACAGACAAGATGCTCACATATGCTCACATTCAGTAACAGTAAGAGTATCATACAAACATGCTTACACTCATTTCTGTAACCTTGCAAAGCAGACATACTGGCCAGATTCCATGTGTGTCATCAGGCAAACCCATCATAATGAACTTGACAGACAGAGTGTTTCTCCAATCACCTTCCAGGAATTTTTTAAAAAGTCCTTCCCTTCCCAAACCTTTCGTACGGGAGGTTCCCCAGATGAATGTTAAATACATCCATGCGATGAAATATGAAACAGTCTATCTGGCGTGTCAGGGCATAATCAATGCATACAAAGAGAAACTAAACCAAAACACACCGCATGTAATGTTAAACATTGCAACATAAGGAAGTAGAAACTGCTACTGGAAGCTGATGTTTTGTTGCTGTACCTCGTTCATATTTTGTCAGGGTATAAACGGAAAATCTGACTGCTTTTTAAGACCTTTTTCCAGACCCTCTTCATAAATTTGAAGACTCTATCGCATCCTCAATATCTAATCCAAGACATTAATAACACAGCTAGTATACGGTATGTTTTGTGCCAATAGAAAGACTGTGGCAACAAGGAAAGTAAATGGAAGTAGTAATTTCTATTGTGGTATGCAAATTAGGATTCTTGGAGAATTTTGAATTTAGACTATGACACAAAAAAACAGGTGCCATGAAAATTCTTTTTTTTTTTTTAATTTAAGCAGCCTAAAAGTAGTTCTACCATAATCTATAAGTATCTATTTAGAAGTTTTGCACTGCAGTTTAAGCTAAATGGAACAGCATACATTTTTTGAAGTTTGAAGAAACAACAACACAAAGTATAATTGCCCATTTCAAGACATTTATAATACTCTTAATTCTGATTTGAATGCATTTCAGAACTACAACCTTTTCACAAATGCTATAAAAACTTTATAATATATATTTTATAATATATATAATATATATTATAGAGCTTACAGTCCTACATTTAGACTTTTTAATACTTTTAATACTTTTAATTATGGCTAAATTGATAATCAACTTTTAATACTTTTTAAGACCTCGTGACCACCCTGTTTGTGGTTTTTTACTTGTGATGGACCATGATTGATCTCTGCCACAGTCATCCAAGCTCCCGCTATATCATTACAACCACTCTACACATTCTTAAATCTAGAAGAAACATGGTGCCCAGCTCCTCCCACCTTAGTGGCTACTTGTTATTTTGAATTAAGAAGTCTTACAACAAAAACTCCTAGTGGTTTTCAACCTTCATTGGTACAAATTATTTTAATTGAAGAAAACAGAATCCTCACACCACAGCCACAAACACATTTTGCTGCTTTTTCTTTAAAGAGAAAGAGCTGGCATCATCACCAACAGTACCAGTAAGGAAAGTCAACTAATCCTTTAAAAAAAAAAAAGGCAAAAATGTCTTTCCATCAAAGGACAGAGTGAACAACAGCACATATGCCAGGTCAAACTGATTATTTAGCTCTGCAGAAAGGAGATCTCAAATTTATCCAGTTTGTTTTTGAGAGAATCTAATTCTTTCCAAATTGTTTCTGTCAGTTCAGTTAACCACAATTTGATAGTAGAAATTTCTCTCTTCTTCCAAAATAGAAGAATGAGTTCCATTTTTAAACTTTCTTTGCCCCCAAAACCAAGGCCAAATCTCAAGTCAAACCATACTCATATCTAATGCAAAATATTGTTCCAGCATCTTTAACAGTTTTAAAGTTGTAGTGTGGTTGAAAAAACTCCCATGGCTCACCTATATACTTGCCTCAAGGCAGTCCAGCATGCCTCAGCACAGTATTTTGGAACAACAGCCTTACGGTGTATTTACCAAACTCAACCCTGTTTTGTTTGAAAAATAAATGTCATAATGAGGAAGAAAAGCAGTTAAAAGTGGCCTTCACGGTAAATGTTGCAAGCTGCTCACAACTTACAACTAGAAGGGCCACTTTTAACCACTTTTCTCCCTCATTTAATAAAATTCTTCCATGAAACAAAAATGGTGGTTTACTGTGTAGTAAATTCACCTTGTGTAGCCAGTTTTTATTGAATGGAGTCCTTTATTCAAAACAAGAAGCAAGCAATAGAAGTGGGCAGAGCTGAGCAGTGTGCCTCTATTTGTCATCTTTTGTTACTTTTTGATTAAGAGCCCTGCGGTGGCGGACTTTCCATACTGTGTGTCTGACGTGCTGTAAAATTACATTCCTGAAACTCAGCAGCAACCCAAAAGTCTCTTCTCAGAAAGCAGAGCCACATTGTTGGTAATCGTGACAAAGAAAATGTCACCTAGAATGTGTTTTACTGTTTTCTTGAACCACAGCATAAGCAGTCCAAAATGAAAATCGTTGACACAGCAAGAAAAAAAAAAGTGTGAGAGAAAAGAGAGTGCAGAAAGCACTTCAGCACGTGTGGTGACGACACAGGTGTAGGAGGATAACAGCAGGCTGGAAGTCTTGTGCACTCATTGCAGCTGATGATGGAGGGAAAACTGAAGAAGTCCCTAAACACATTTTATCAGCATGTCAAATTCACGGGTAGTAAAAGTCCTGATGCAGCAAAAGTGCATCATGCTGAATAAAACTGTACTAACAAACAAAATTACACACTCAAACCAGCACTGAGTAAAGATTTGTGCATGAACAACAAAAAATACTGATAAATAACTAGACAAAAATACTTACACTACTAAAACAACAATAACATAATGCTCATTCAGATATTGTTAAAATGCTTCCTGCACCACAAACCACTGCAGCTTTGTGCACACACTTAACATAACCTCAGCTGTATTTATTTGCATTTCCTGTAGTACAATGAGCTCTGTGTTTGTGTTTAAATGCATGAATGCTTAAGCAAAGGAAGCGTTCGCTTCTGAAATTCAAAAAGTAAAGACATAGCCAAGTAACTGAATTGTTTTCAAAGTTTAAATAAAGTTTTACTTTTAATTAACAGACTAAAATGCATCATCGTGCTGTAATTGCAGGCTCACTGACAGTGAGAGATTTGCTTCTGCAAAACATTTCTGGTGTTTATCACTTCCACTGTAGCCGTGCAGTGAAAGCTAGCAGTGGTTGAAAGCAGAAAAAAGCATTTCACTCTTCAAACAACAGGTTTATTTGCTACTTTAATCCAAGAAAATTCTAGTGTAGTTCTAAATAAGGTTTGCAGTGGAGCAGGCATGTTTGAGAAGCAGGTAACATTTAGCTTACAGCAAATCCGAGCATAATGTCAGAGATTTAACATTTTCCAAATGGGAAAAATAATCACACCAACAGTTTAATACCACTTCAAGTCAAGCAGCAAGATCAGACCGGAGCATATGGGGAGCATTTTGAGTCAACACACAGTCACTTCCTCCATCAGCGATGACTAAGAGTGCTTTTTCATAATGTATCTCAGAGCAGCAATGCTCTGCAGAAAGAATGCTTTATCAGTAATCTCAGCTTGTCATTTAGTCCCAGTAAACAATCTCCGGCATCATAGCTAAAGGCAAGAATGCTAATCAAGTCAGACCAACAAGCTGGTCGAGGCGGGGAGGCAGAGATGCCGCAAGAAACTTTTATCATTTTGCTGAATGAAGCATGTAGTTCTGTTCTTTTTATGAGTTTATTTTTTCCAAAACTTTGCACCAAAAAACTCTTAAGCACGCCCACAAACACATGCACACACTAATTATCTCAGATAATGAACAAAAACATTTGCAATTAGCATAATAGGATTGTATTAATCAACATAAATTTGAGCAGTGTTTCAAAAAGAAGCCTTATTCTAAAGGACGAAGTAAGATATTCCATGATAAAATCAAGTAAAAGCACTGATTTGATTGAGCTAAAAGAGAAACATAATTACTCACAATTTCAGATTAAGGCTGTAATGATCAAATATTAACTGCTTTGTAAGATAAGCTGATCAAAGTTAAAATTATATTTAAAATAAAGGCACAATTAAGTGATCAAACCTTTATTTTTGTGCATTGCTGCAGCCTACCAATATGATTAAATATTTATTTTAAAAATTTATTTCTACTTTAGTTTTTTGTATTTATTCATTATGCCAATGATGGAGTCTTAGTATAAATTAATGACATTCTCTATTAAAAGTTGGATTAAAATATGACTCCTACCTCTGCTGTTCATCAGGTTATATAAACATCATGACAGACTCCCGGCCTTGGCATCAGCTCTATTGAAGCGGCTCTAGTTGACCCGGCGTCGTGGCGCTCTCTCCAAACGTTTGTCTACTGGCCTTCTGTACTCCACATGGTAATGGGAAGCAAAAACAGGTGTCACACTAACATCCTTCCATTTTCATCATCAGGTCTGCGTAACTCCACACAGAGCCATGAACACCAGGGAAAAAGCTCCTTAAACTCCTCGTAGCATCAGCAGGGCTGTCGCTCCTGTGATCAGGCTCTCTGTAGCTCCGTGTAAGAGGTACTCTGCAGGCTGGCCCTCTTGCTGTCCGGCCTTTTTTTTTTTTTTTTTTTTTGGCTCTTGTTAAGGTCCTCAGTCACGCCTGTCAGAATCCACCATCACCTTAACAACCTGGAAAAATGACAGAAAAGTAAATAATGTTAGGAAGAAGCACATTCTGCAACTTTTACTGGAACCTATTTGGGCTGGACTCCAGACGTTTTTTGTTCAAACTTTACGTCTACTGAAAACAATCCCGCCTGGTTTTAGACAGCCAAATTGATGGTCTGATCAAAGGTACAAAATAAGCAAAATTATTTAGTGCCCTGCTGAGACCGCGGCCAGACAAACTCTCTAATTGTACCAATTTTGTTTTATCACCATAGTTGACATCTGACTACGCCTTCCACATGTGAAGGCCCCAGGATGAAGCTAAGCCACAGATAATGTGTTGTTAAAAAATCTTTAAAAGATGCTTGTTTTACCAAAGAAGAGCATTTCTTTGATCACAGAAACTTTTATTTGAACATACTTTCTACTTTTCATTTTTACATTAAAAGTTGACCTTCATGATAATAGATCAAATCGCTCTTACAGAAAAGATAGAAGTTGATGCAGTCTATTAAGTAAATATAGCTAAAATACAACATTGATGGTAAATGACTCACATAAAAACACATTGAATCAAGTTTTTTTAGTCCACAGTGCTGCCAACAAATCGGTGACAAAAAGCCACTAATAACACCACAAGGAATTCATTCAAATTAGAAAACAATTACAGCCTGTGCAAGCAATCAGAGGCAGCCCAAACATCTCTCTTTCTCTGTTTCTACAATTATTATTCACTTCATTTCAATATTGATCGAGTCAGAGCGACTTGGCTCATCAATGAGCAATTTCCAGGAATAAATAAATTAATTCATTGTCGCATATTAAGCCTCCAGCTGCTGTGACCGTCCACAATTGGATTTTCTTTATTCGTTAATTCTAGTGCTAAATGTCTCCAGTTCTCAGCTCCCCCTTTTTGTTGCCCCAACCACAAAAATCACCCCACCCTCTCCTTCTCTCTCTCTCTTTCTCTGTCTGTCTGTACCACTCCTCTCTTGCTCCTTCTCTCTGTGCCACCTCTTCTTCTTCTTCTTCTTCTTCTTCCTCTCTCTCTCTCTCTCACCACAAATCTAAATCCGAGTTTGTATTTATACAAAGCCGGTACTTTGGCCAGTCTGAGCTGCTTGTGTGTGGATAAGAGGGAAAGTCTTCACACACTTCCGAGAATAGTCTAAATTTGGCACTATCATTTATGAAGCCATTGTTACGCCTTCCTTTGGAAATCCAAGGCTACCTGTTTTGCAGTTCACCTGGCCTGCTGCGGTAACGACCACATCCAGATGCAGTTTTAACTCTGTTTGTACTTGAGACAGAACATTAACACAGCAGCCATATGAGAGCCGGAGTGTGCCATTATCTGAAAACAGATATCTGCTAGTTGAGAAGAAGAAGAAGAAAAAGAGGGCTGCTGGCATAAAGAGTGCATCATGAGTCACGCTGAAATTATGAGTCACTAAAAAAAACCTCCCATCTTTAAAACAGTCATGTATTTGACGATGTAAACTGGGGTTTCGGCCATTAAAAAGGACGACTTGTATTTTCCAGAGGGATGATAGATCATGCAGGTAACGTGGTGTGCTCGATGAGAAAATGTCACACTGAAGGAACAAAATCTGGCATTTTGATACTGTAAGAAGGCTTAATGCAAGCATGCTTGGGACCCATTTTAATACTGATACTTTTATCCAGGCTGTAAAATATTAGCTGTAAAATAAGAGGGAATGATTTCAGCATGTTTACAACAGGAAAAGAACAAGGAAAAGAAAAGTTGTCTTTTTCTCAAAGAGAGTAAATATTTCCCTCCATGGAGCTCTGACTCACTCACTCAATCACTGTCTTTACTCTGTTTTTCTCCTTCTTCTCCTCCTTTTCATTACTTCCACTATCTCTTTGTATCATTCTCATCTCTCTCTGATTTCCACACTCAAGTCCATCCTCCTTCTCTCCGTTTTTCCCATCAATCACAGCACTCTTAGTCATTTTTATAAGCTTCTTCTTCTGCCTGTTTTTCTAACTGTCATTACCGCTAAGACCCCCCCCTTTCCTCTCCACTGCATCTTTCCTCAGCTGCCTCCCTCCTGCGCTCCGACCCCCCTCTGCGAATGTGTGTGGTCTGGTCCGACTATAGACCGTTACATTGTCCCAGACAGGTTGGACTGCGCCACTAGCCGGCAGACGAGGGAGCGTGGGGGGTGGGGGGGGGGTGGTGGAGTTGGAGAGCAGCATGGCGAGGAGGTGGAGGGTAGGGGGGGGTTCCTAGTGAATGTTTGTTTTTCTGTTTCCAATTTGGTCCAGCCCGAGGAACTCCACACTCCGCTCTGACTCAAACACACCATTCATGACGGCCTGACGTACATGATTACACACAAATAGCTACTCACTAGCTCTCACACACGTCTGAATGTCATACACACATGCTGTACTCCCTTTAGAGTCTTTTCTGTTATAAAACACAAGCCCTGTAATCTATTGTTGTGCTCTTTTATTGTATGGTGATTTGTTATTTCTAATGCTGTTTCAAATGACATGGCGGTCAAACTAATTACACTTGCTTCTTCCTATTTTTTCTGTCTTTATTTTTCTCCTCCGTCCCCGGGAAAATTATTTTCTTTGAAGGGGTTTTTTTGATGTGTCTTGCTGGGTTTTCAGATTTTACATAGACAGATTTAAGCTCCATAGTCCACCAATTAGAGCACAGGGAGTTTATTGTTTTATATTCAGCTCAACTGTTCTATCTGAAATTGATTATTTAAGTCGGCTTGGATTTGGGTAATTCAAACAAACATTGCCAGTCTTCTGGGGCTCTAATACACCTTTATGTCAAATCTTCACAAACAAACCAACCAGAAGATGAGGACATGTTGCTCTGATGTGTGTCGATTTGTTTTTTTGCTGCAGTTTGGTTCCACATTCCATCAATTACCCATCGGGCAGACAGGAAACCACTTTGTTTTTTTATTCAAAGTGCAACAAAGGAAAATTATAGGTTTATTCAGTTGTTTTGATTGTTTGTACTCTAAATTCACAAAGCGTGACGTAAAGTCCCTGTAGGAGAAATAATATAAAACTGACAAACAAGCCAATCAGGAGCAGAGCAGACAGGACTGGCAAGAGGGCTTGTTTGACTTGATTTTAAAAGTTGATTTTTGGCAAATCAGAGTATAATGTAAAGAGTATTCAGCAAAGCTCTACTTGAAGATAACACTATCTAAGCAGTTACTGCAAAATCAAATCAGTTGTGTTGTTTTGAATATCCCAAATACATCAAGCTGTGTGTTTGAATATATATTTTTTGCTTAAAAATCTGTATGGAATTGTTCTGCATATTCTGAATAATGTGAAGTTATTCTGTGTGCCCTGACTACACAGACAGGCAGTAGTAGGTCCGCCCCTTTGACAGAAATCATAACCATGATGATGTTGACAGGTAATGACTTAACAATAATCAAACACAACTCATTGCTGATGGCCTGCTGATTTGCATCTAAGCACACTATTGGCTAACTGCACTCAGGTTGCACTGCCCTCTTCACTGCTCCCTCTGCATGCCACTTTTTTGCAACCCTCCTCCACCCCAGCTCCTCCTTTATTTTGCTTCTGTCATTCTGTTGTCACTGATGCCTGCTCTACCATGGAGTTTTTGCTGCTTCTCTCTCTGCCTTAGGCTTGCCTTGGGTGCACAGGAAGATCAGGAACGTGTGCTTGTCCTACTTGATGCTTTCCAAGCAGGCTCATGGAAGGGCAGGGGGATCCCAGAACAGCCACACTGCCAGATATATATAACAGAAATAAAGTGCAAATAACCGTGTACTGTAAAAGTGCTATGATAACTGCTAATAAAGAAAAAATATTCAAATGGCAAATCGTGTGTTTCTTGACTGAAATAAATTTGTCATGTTGCTTTCAGTGACAGCCACAATCATGAATGTTATTTAGCTCTTTTTCAGACCTGACACCTCAAAACCAGTGGTCCCATATGACTGACTTTTTCCCCTTTTGTCAGCTACTAGTTGCCTTTTAGTCATGTTCTTTAGCTCTCTCACCTCAATCATCCTGTTGTCATGATCATAGAAAACAAACTGAATTTGAAACCTGACTATGTCTGAGGCAATACACAGGTACGCCCTTTGCCCGCAGTTGTTTACTTCTTACTACTGCAACATGGATTTAATATCAAAAGCAGAATTTAAAGGAGAGGAGGAGGCTAACAGGCAAGTGGTGTTAATATGGAAAAACTAGGTGTATGACTGAATTTGTTTTTTGACAAAAAAAAGCAGATTGTGCATAATTTGAGTGTTTTATTTTCATATTTATATCACAAATTGGCTCACTATGTCAGTTTAAGGAGGTGAAATGTCTGACTTAAAGTTCTGACAAAAAGTAAGGACTTTTATTGAACTAAAATTATTTGAGTTGTTATGACTAAAACTACAAGAACTTTAAAGGTTAAAGATGACTAAAATATGACCAAAATTTATAGACATTTTAATCTGAAGAGTAAGACTTAAATTGCCAAAATTAACGCTGCAGGCAACACGTCTGTTTCCCATTATCCATAAAACACACTGTAAAAATACTCTTGAAATGTTTCATAAAAAGAGGCTAGAGGTTTACATAAACAGCTAATAAAATCTACAGAACCAATTGTTTCAGGTCATCTATTAAAAACTGAATCCAATAGAGCAGTAGTACTCAACTGGTCAGGCCTCAGGACCCACTACTTCCTCCTTAAGAGAAACTGCAAAACTTTTAAAAAGTTTAACCACTCTAATTTATCTAATAAAAAAAGTTACAGTTTGTTCCCTAAATTGGAAAACATCCTTACTGGTCAGAGACAGGGCAAGAAATGTTTAAAACACACATCATTACAGAAGCATGTGCATGCATTTATGCTGTTTTACATCATTTTCCAGAGACAGCCTGAAAATTTGGTAATTTCTCAAGGACTTTCTTCATTACCTTGGCAACATCAGCTGTGTTATCCAAAGAAAATGAGACAAACAAGTTGATTTAATTATAAATTTACTTGTTATCACAGGAAACCCTAAAAAACATGTATGAATTTACTGTATCTACTTAGGGATTCTGTACAAGGATTTTGGCCACTTTCTTTTCCTTTGCAACCACTCTTGGGTCTCGACCCACCACTTGAGAACCACTGCGATAGAAGATACAGCTGTCTGTCATTTAAGGAGAGGAAAAACATGCAATCTTTATTGATCAAAAAAGCCTTCTTAATTTTTGGTCATGAAATACTGCCACTATATCTCCCAGAAGGGACCTCTTTAGTAAACAAACCCCAGAAATGAAAATAGCTACATAAAGAATATTTCAATTCTACTCAATATTTCCTTCTGGCTGATACCAGAATACTTTTCAAATTTCGATAAAAAATGAAATGAATCAAACCAGCAATTTAAATCAGCACTTAATAGTGGATTTATCTTCACTGACCTCTATGACTTGTTTAGATTTATATATGTTTCAAGCAGAAACAGCGTATGAACAGCCTTGGTTTGACGAGTCATTGCTTTTCTGTGATAGTAAAAGAACATTTGGAATTTTAAAATTAAAACATAGATAGCATTCAAAGACACCGATCTGCACTCTTGTGGGTCTGTGATGTTTTCTGGCCAAACTTAAAAATAAAAAAAAATGTTGCAAATGTTTTTGGAGGATATTATTCATTACGATTTTAGCTGCTTCATTCCAGTTTTAATATTTTTTTCCTGCTGGTATCTCTGATGTCATTCAAACAAACTTAATGATCATAAGCTCCTTGGTTTTGCACATTTTAACTAAAAAAGGCACAACAGAGTGCTAAAATCATGCACCACAGCTGTAATGAAGCCTTTTCCTTAATATTCTACTTCAAACATTCACCTTCTCCACAGAGATTCTGCCTGTTGGGGAGATGTAAATTTTCCCGGCCTTTAGAAGTAGTCAGCTGCTATTTGCACGTGAACTAAAACAACAGCGCTTTATCAAACTTGTTGGGAGACAAGCAAACATTGTTATAACAGGATCTCTCTCTTGCTAACACTGTCAGAGACCTGGATCAACCAGATCTTTCAGCTGTCGAGATTAAAGCTGGTAAAAGGTGTGGTCTGCTCTTTTCATTACAGCAAGAAACACCCAGAGCTTTAAAGTGTGACTCTAACACAGCTGCATGTGCAAGTTACTGGCACACTGACACTTCCCTGTCAAAGTTGTGTTCCTCTTATTGGGCCTTAGTGCCTACTTAATAATCAAAGTTATGATATTAGTGCACTTCTCCCTTGTGGAGGCTGAATTTAGAGTATTTGTTTGATGAAGCAGATCTGAAGGGTGAGGCAGTGTTCATTGATTTATGTCAAAATGCTGGCTGTGCGGTTTCAGAATAATGACTTTTTTTGTTTTAACTAAGAGCGGTGTGATTGCATTTTCCTTTGTGTGAAATTTAATAGGACTGTCGATGTCCTAGAGACAGAGAAAGAGGGATCATGATGTAATGAATACCTGCAGATTTTAACCACTTGAAATATGACATTTGACACTTTCTTGTGCAAATAAATCAGAACACCTCACACAGGCTCATCAGTTTCACAATACTCTCCATATATTGCAGAGAAAATATAATACTGTTGCAATCACTTTATTTACTTCAATTTCTACTTAAGTTGTCTGTTTCATAACTAGCTTAGACTCGACTGGTCTCAGTAGCTGCAATAAAAATGTTGTTTTTGCACACAGTTTGGTTTGTGGCTGGTAAAGGAGAAAAACTTAGCAACCACAGCCAACACAGTCTCCACATTTGCCTTCATGGACGGTGTTAATGTTGCCCCCCCCTTGATGTACGATAGTAGCAGGAAACCAGGAGCTGCATAAATCAACACAGGCCTGTTGATTCTGACCTTGCTCTCCACAGCTAAGATTCTCATACATCAAAAATAATGGAGAACAAACTGGGCTTCAGAGCTCGTTGTAGGCGTAATGGAAGGAACTGGGAGCTGCATAAATCAACATGCTGATTGTTGACGTTTGCATTGCTGTCTTTCCTCCCCAAAAAAATACGGAAAACAAACTGCAGTCTTGCCAGAAACACACACTTTATGCTCTCACACACACCTCACCAGCTTGCTGAAGCCTGCCAGGCAAATCTGATGATTTTTAAGCGTGCACACATGCACACAACCCTGTATGCACGAGTGTTTGGTTTGTCCCTGTCTGGGTAAGCTCAAACATTACGTCAGTCACACACACATCTATGGGCAAAAACATACTACACACTCAACACAACTCTCGCTCTCTTCTATATATATATATATATATATATATATATATATATATATATATATATATATATATATATATAAGCTCACAGACACACTTTCCACTCCTGCAGAATCGGACATTTCCTGCAAACGGCGGGAAAAATGTCTGGACAAACTTAAGACGCACATTTTCGCGTACATGTACAGACACACAACGGAACGTTTTTACCCACAATGTTGACTTTATATTCCTTTCCAGAGCTTTCTATCCGCACACCGGCCAAATGAAGCAGCTTTTCCCAGTTGAACACAATGGGGGAGGCAGCACTTGGAGGTTTGAGGGCCGCAGTGATGTCAATGTGCGGCTGGAGTCCATTCAGAAAGTGGACTTTAATGTCAGTTCTAAACTAAATATGATCACAAGGAGTCACTGTTATTTCTCTCATGCAGGGAATTCACAGCAGTGAGAGCAGACAGGTAATGGGTCGGCTTTCTTTGATGTGATGTTGCAGAAAACTTAAAGGATAGATAATAAGAAAGCTTGTCGCTTCACTCATTGCTCACTCAGAGTTATGCTCTTTAGTTCGATAAAGTCATTTTGTCAGATGACAGATGTGAATAAAACTGCTCTAAAATTTGCCGTTGAAGAAATTCTGAAACAAACCGCTGTGACTTTACACCATCAGATCGCTCTTATTTATTATTTTTTTTAATATCACCCCAAACAGGCCAAGGCAATTAGATCAAGTGTTTTCATGGATGCTGATCCAACAACTATCAGCATTTACCACCCCTCATGATCGAAATGAAATTTCTTTTCGAATGAGCCGTTCGGAGAATTTCATTCCGAATGAAATGTCTACATGAGGCCTTTTAATTCAGACCAGCATTTTTTCTGACTGCAAATGGTCCATGTTACCAAAGCTAATGTGGACTGATTAATTGATAGTTGATCTTAGTATAAAAACAAACACCCCAAATCTTTCTGGCTTTTAGATTTCAGACATGAGCTGCAAATAAATGGCTGAAAAGTAGTCCCACTGGGTCCCACATACTTAACAATCCTACCTTGATTTTTCAGATCTTATATTCATCACCTTCCATGCTTAACCTGGGACTTTCACTGGGTCCATCTCTGGTCTGTCACAGCTGTGCTGCAGTTTGACAGCATGCCCAGACATCTGTCAAACCCCCTGACTGTTTTTTCATCGCTGAGCGCGGAGCAGCATCAACGGACCGCTCGACCCACAAGACCAAAAATTCACATGGTAATTACAGAATTACCCTTGGCCGTGCGAGAAGACACTACTGAAGTGCTGTGAACATGTAACAAACACGTGTGAAGCTGTTGTTCTGAACTGCAGGAGTCCTAGAAGGGTGAAGTTGCTTGGATTTTTCTCTTTCTTTTGATGCAGTGCAGCGGAGTGAGTGGAAACCTATGTGAAACCTATTGGCTTCGTTGCCGTGACAGAGCGGAGACAGACCAAACACGTCCAGTGGAATTTAGGGGTCAGTCTTGCCTTCTGAGGTATTCTAGGTCTAGCTCATCTCCTTTAAATGTCTTCTGAGGATTAGCTTAAAAAAAAAACAGTATACTGTAAAAACTGATAAATAAGATTTGATGCAAGAAAAATCAAACGATATCAATAGTTGTACCAATACCACAAAACAAAAAAGAGGTCATAGGAACCCAACACCAGGTGTTCCCAGTAGGGATGCATGATATTATCAGTATGATATATATTAGCTTAAAAAGTGAATTATGGGTAGGGCCAGTTGTGAAAAATTTCTGTCTATATTTTGCCCTTAAAAATCTACCCATATCAGCTGTAAATATTGGCCACACGAACAAAAAATGTTGTCGTTTTTGGCTAAACCAATGGCATTACATTAGTTGAAGTCTTTTTCTTTCTTAATCCTTATTCCTTACACTTTAAAGGTTGTTTTAAGGACTTCATTGTACATTCTCAGATATTAAATTATGTGTTTTAAGGATCTCTGAACCACGTTCTAATATCAATATCTGTATCAGCTAAATTTACTTTGTAAATATTGGCATATATCAGCAAAAAACCAATATTTTTGCATCTCTTTTTCCAAGAATCAAAGGCAAACTCCTGCTCACTCAGTACATTTACATGCAGTTAGCAAAAAAAAGTAACTGTAAAAGCCTGTGCACAGTGGGTCTGTTTATTCTGTCCAAAATTTCCTAATATTAAAAAAAGAAATTTGATTTCATGTTGTGCTAATAATGTTTACACAGAGACTCCAAAACTTCTTTCTGTTATCTTTTTTTGGAGCAGCGGCTGCAGCTCCCTTTCTCGCTCTCTCTCACTTTGACCTTGCCCATGCCTTATCTGGACATGACCCAATGTTTCCTTTTACATTTTCAATTCAGTACAGAGCCACTGAAACAACATTTCATTTTTACTCTTTGCAGCAGAAGACCATTTTTAACCTTGCAAAGCAGATGGATACATCTCCACATCTTCACCTGAGGGTATGTCTGTGTGGTTGCTGACAATCTTCCAGGTGGCAGTATGCTTAAAAGAATTCAATTTTATTCATCGTCCAAGGCAACGATGTAAACAATTTCCATAATATAGGGTCAAAAACCCTTCGCCATTGTGGGATCACAAACCTAACCAGGACATACAATCCGTAGTTTTATAACTAATAAGCAGTCATGCAGTGACACCTACTACCCATACAGAAAAACTGAACTTGAATTACCCCTTGAAATACCACAAAATTTGGCTCTAACACAATAGATTATCTAGCAGAAAAGGGGCATATCGCCACCAGGTGCAGCAGTTACTGTAGGTCACCTCAGCATCCTCACTGTCTGAATCGCATTATTTTTGTACAGTTTAGACAATGCACCCTCTCTTTTGCACAGCATTTGGTTAAAAATAGCAGAATATCTGTAGTTGTTCTGTTTCTGTACTCTTCTATCATATCAAACCTTAAATAACAGAGATTGTATTGCTTAAAACACAGAGTACCTAAAGGTGTAGAGGAATCAAACATTTTCAAAGCCTTAGAGGAGCAACCAAACTAAACTGACCCTGAAAAATAAAGCAAACTTGTTTTATCTGTTCCTTCAAGACTTGGCGCCTTATTTCAAGTTGCTTTAAGTACCAGACAAGATAAACTCAGAGGACTTCTCTTCTTCACACTTTGTCAAACTAATCCTGAATAGTTTCTGTTAGGTCTGAACAAACCTCTTTGATCATACTTCACAACAGACATCCCAAAAGGTTCAATTAATAAAGTTTTACCCCAGTGTGCTTCAGATGTCTTCAAAAGCAATGTAGGAAGGCATGCATTTCTTGATATCACGCAGGTATTAAATTTTTAAGATGCCCATGTACATAAAAGAACAAAAGCAGGGAGGGAGTGGCCAACTGAAGAGATCACAAAAGTTACAGTTGATGTGTCAAGGCACGTCATCCAAGCTGGTTCCTCAAACCTCCTCCCAATTCAACGCAGCGACTAAACTAACATTTTTATATGGGAGTGGAATAAAACCTAATCACTGAAGTCACTCCCTGACTCCTTTAAAAGAGTAAAAAAGGAGAGATTCTCACAGTTATGTGAAACCAGCATCTGAAAAAAAGGCAGAACTTCAGTGTGAAGCACTAAAAAGCCTAAAAGCCATGTTGCAGAACAAACCCCGAGCCCCCCACTGAGCTTTTCCCCCACCCTGACACACACACCCACACAAACACACACACACACACACACAGGAGCAGAGTAAATTTAACTGTCAGCCGTAAAGTTTTCGACTATAGTGAGTGATCTTTTGGCCCCTCTGCTCTCCCCACTCCTCCTCCTTCTCCTGCGTCTATGCAAATTCAGGGTCTATACGTTCCTCATCCGTCCTTCTGTCCATTCATCCTCTTTTATTTCCTTTCTTGATCTATTTCCACCTTACTGTTCAAATTATTTCCTCTTCCTCCTCTCTTTTATCCTACTTTTACAGACTGCTTCTTTGTCTTACTTCCTCCATCCATTAATCTATTCATCCATCCCTCTTTCTGCCTCTCCACAGGCCAACAGGCGACCCTCTTTTTTCCTTATCTCTCACCTCCCCAGAAATGAAAAACCGTCCTTTCCTCCTCTCTTTTTTTATCCATTCTTCCTAAAGCCCTCACCCCCTCTGTCTACACGCACATATACACACTAGTGACTGAGGGCCTCTGAAACCCACCTTCTCACAAAAGTCTCAAAGACCCCCAGATGTGTGCCCCCTTCATTTCCATTTCAAAAAAGAAACCACCTCCCTCCTCCTATCATCCATCTATCCATGTGTCCACTTCTTCACACCCAGAAGACACTTTAAAAACACACTTTAACATGCTCTGAGCAGCCAGAAGTTTCTTCTTTTTCGTGAGATGATATTAAAAAAAAACATGCTGACCATGACAAATATCACTTATCTGATCCTTCACAGGCGAATTCTTCCCCTTACAGTGGGATCTTTTTTTAAACTCGCTGACAATCACAGTTATTGTGCTTTTATAATAAGGAACATGCTGAGGGTGACCAGTTTCTTCAATCTCTGTGGTCTTCAGATGCTGGTTCAGGACATGAAGGTGAGGCATGAGGAGCTACAGTCTGGTTTAAAAAAACAGGTTAGATTTTATCTCAAAGAAAAAAAAATTAACCTGGAAAAAACAGCAAAACCCTACCTTAGTGATTAATCTTAAAACATACAAAACCATAACATGTCTGTCTTTAAAAAAAACAAACTGAAGGCTCCTGTGAGGAGTTTTTTGATGGTTACAAAGCAGACAAAGTAAAACTGAGACCTTCCCATGGATAACTAAAGCAATTCTATAATAAGCAATGACTTAAACCATTTCTGTACATTTACTTTAACGTTTTAACTGTTTCCACCAAATAGGTACAATAATAGGTAATAATAGCTAAGACTCACTGTTTACCGATACAGTTGACTCTCAAGACACAGCTCGAGATTACTCATCAGAATTCATTGCCTCCACATGAAGCACCAGGATGAGATTAGTCAAGAAAAAATGCACCTCTTTGTCCACATGAGGCAACAAATTTGAATCAGAAAATCTATTTTTATTTGTGCTTGGTTTAACATGAGAGAAAATGTTGGCATAGTGGAAAAGGTGAATAAGTGATGGAAACTCCTTTGGTATTGATAACTTCAACCCATCCAGATACTTTGCCCCAACAATTTTGGTCCGGCCCTTTTCTGGGTGAAAATGTTCCATCACAATGAATGGAGGTAAATGGGAAAGTTTGGGTCATCAGGATGTAAAGCTTAGAATATAAATGCCGTATGCTTGTACAGTTATTCAGAGTCCAAATCCAATAGTTCGTGGGTCATTAATACACCAGTGAATGTGTGAAAATCTGCTCATAGGCAAGCAGTACAGCTCCTGTTGTTGCAGAGCAATCGCAATCTTAAAATCAGTGCAAATGCAGTAACTTCCCAGTCTCTGATAGCTATAATCCTCTCTTGTTTTGGCCCAAAGACAAGAGCTCTTCTTTACTCTCCTTCATCAATTGAGGAAAGAAAACCATGTGGTAAATTACCAGAAAATTTCTACCAGTGCTTCCCAATCTACTTCCATTTAAACATGGAGCTGGCTTTGATACTGATGGGGCCTGGTCACTTTGGAGAGCAGGAAGTAACGTTGCACTGGTTCTATCAATTGGCAATCTACTTGACTGATTTCAAACATTGGTATCAGATTGGACAAAGGTGTGGGTTTTGTAAATGTGATGTTCTGCTGGTGAATTATTGGCCCAGGAAGACCGAAGCAGTGAATATCTTTCCAACTTCACCCAAGTCCTGCACAGTGTTGTTTTTTGTTAACTAAAACTATGACTAAAAATGTTCTTTGACAGCCTTTCTTTCCATGACAAAAACTAGACTTAGACTAACAATAGATCTGTGATGACTAAAACTGACAAAAACTAAGTTTCGTTTTCGTCAAGATGACTAAAACTAGACTAAAATGTAATGTGGTTTTCGTTGGACATTCAAAATCTGTGATATTTCTCCACTGTTGGTAAATCTGTCAAAAAACAATGCATCTATGTATATCTATTCTGCCTCTCAGCTGTAGACAACAAGGACCCCAGGTTTAGAAGGATGCATAGAACACACAACCATGATTTGCTACCAGATTTAGGCAAAAGAATAAATGCTTGGGCTATAAGTAAAGACTAAAATGTGAGGACTTTTTATGGACTAAAACTAGACCAAAATGTTTTGAGTTTTCGTCAACTAAAACTAGACTTAAACTAAAAAGGACCGAAATGACTTAAATATGGCTAAAACTAAAATGCATTTCATTTAAAGACTAAAACGACACCTAAAATAAAAATAGCTGCCAAAATTAACGCTGGTCCTGCAGCCTGCATCACTACCCATCCAGAGTTCCCTGCCTTGTTGAATCCTGGTGTTTTATGGACCTTCTTTAACTGAAGATAAATTAGAGAAACTGACTCCAACCAGAAGACCTGAATGGAAAAACGTCATCCTGGTAAATTTAAGGCTGTCGTTTTATGCCACTAATAGTGGATAATCAGACAACCTACAGTCAGTATGATATTTTTACCATCTGAAAACATTGTTCCAGCTGCTGAGGTGGACAACTGAGCTGAAAAAAACTGAGCTTTATTTGGTGTGTTTTTTTCTCAGCTGCTTAGATACAGTGAGGCAAAAGAGCACATAGCTGGTAGCCAAAGCTCGCACAGTAACACAGTGCCATTCACAGAGGCTTACTGGGTGAAAAATGAAATGCTCATAAAATGTTTGATATAGCATGCAATTAAGCCAGCATTGTTTTTGATGTTGAGCATCTATACCTGGCTGTGGCACCAGCTCCCCAAGTGCATCCCATTTGTAGGGGCAACTCTCACTGAAATCTCTGTAGGCTAACGGCACTACTATTGCCAACTACCTCATACAATCCAACTTCAAAAACACTGAAATACCCCTTTAGCATAATACGGAATCAATTCCTTAAAAACAATAAAGTCACTGTACTACTTAATCATATCTTGCTGGTTCTTGATTAAAGATCGATACCCCTCTCCACTGCAGGTCTTCTTTGGAATTGTTATGGACACAGCAAGTAGCAGTGGCATATTGTAGTTGGTTTGAAAAGCTGCCAGGAAAAAAATACAGCAAGACAACCATGGAAAACACAGGAGTCAGCATATTGTTATGCTTTATGCATACAGTAGAGTCCATCCTGCAGGCTATTATGGGTGTTTTTATTATTTTCATGATACCAGCAATGACCCTCTTCTTACTTCCCCACCTACCATGAGCACAGGGGATGAAAAGGGCCCATGCTGTGCAACAACTTTTTGAACAGACAGGACACATCTAAAATTGACTTCATAACTCTATGCTGATGATACCCAGTTCTCTGGCCCTGTTGCATTCACATCTCCTAGACAGTGTGCCCGAGTTCCCATGAATCGTGCCTGAAACAGCCTCTTGAAGGGGGTCATGCTGCCCTACTGTAGACTTGCCCTCACACCAGCGGTAATTTTGACAGCTATTCTTACTTTCAGTCTCAGTCTTAGTTCTTAGATTAAATGCCTTTTAGTTTAAGTCACATTTAAGTCATTTCTGTCCTGTACAGTTTTATTCAAGTTTTAGTCTGTCAAAAGACCTCACATTTAAGTCTATACTTTCAGGCCAAGCACTAAGTGTCTCGCCTGAATCTGGTACCAAGTCATGTTTGTGTGTTCTATGCACCCTGCCAACCTGGGGTCCCTGCTCTCTACAGCTGAGAGGAAGAACAGCTACAGATGCATTGTATTTTGACAGATTTAGCCACAGTGGACAAATACCATGGATTCTGAATGTCAAACAAACACTAAATTACATTTCAGTCTAGTTTTAGTCATCTTGATGAAAACTTACCTTAATTTTAGTCAGTTTTAGTCCTCAAAGATCTATTTCTGGCTAGCCTTAGTCTAGTCCAGCGATCCCCAAATGGCGGCCCGCGGGCCACTTCCGGCCCGCAAGTGTCACCTGGCCCACGAGACATTTGTGAAAAAAGACGGAAATTTAAAAAATAAATGAATTTTTAATTTTTACCCTCTTAGGTGTTTTAAATACAAATTTTCACTCATTTCTCATGATCTTTCTATAATTATAGCAAGGAAAGGCCGTTATACTATGCAATAAATGAGTTAGATATGGTACATTGAACTCTCTTTAGAACAGGGAGGAGCATCGTAAAAAGACGCACAGCAGACTGCTTCATCACCTCAACTCTGCAAACATGCTGCCCAAAAAGAGGCTGATACAGACTGCATGACTGCATTAAGACTGAAGGAGAAGTATTTATTGTCTAATTTATTATTGATTATTTTGTTGAAGATGAAGAATTTAACCACCGTGCGCACCTGCACGAACTCCGATAGAGTCCAGCCCTTCCTGCACCTCTGATAGGTTTTTTGCATCTCCGACCTTAACAAATGTCAGAGTTTTTGCCTTGTAAAACTAAACTTCTATCCCTGTGGGGGATTTAAACAGCTGCTCTCAAGATAGCAAACACTTTCCCTGCGTAACAGTCTGTCAGCCCCAAATGCAGACATCGTATCTCACTTTGGTGATTCAGTTCAATGTCAGCCAGATTTAATCCCTCATTATAAAGAATCTGTAATGCCAAACTAATATCAACTACATTTATTTACATACAATTTAATTTTATGTCAACAAGACGGGCAATTATGGTCTCGATCATTAACGTTTAAACGGGACATAGTTTATAAATCCTATGTATTTAACTCCAGGTCTCGTCAAAATATGGTAAAAATTACTCTCATAACAGTAAAACAAACTGTTTATAACTGAAAATGTATTCCTAACCTGGACACAGGCTGTCCTATGACATGAGAGATCGGCATTTTTGGTCTTGGTGCAGCACTTACAGACATAACTTTGATGCGCCACTTCATGACGTGTGCAGGGAAGTCAGGGGGACTCAGAGAGAATGGACATGCATAAGAACGACTGTTGTGGCTCAGACATGTACTTATATGTACCTATAAGTCAAGTTTTCACTCAGTAGGTGAGTATTTATAGCTCTTTGAGCAGTAATAGCACAGCAGTCAGGGAAATATCTTCTCCTCTCACTCTCTTTCTGGACTCTGCACTCATTCTAAGTCGGGTGAAATAATCTTAAGGTCTGATCAGATATTGTGGACAATAGGTTGCCATTTTAAAGTCATTAACAGTCATGTTGAATGAATGTTTCTAATGAATATTCCAGTCTTGTAAATTTAGCATCAGTGGGTCTTAAAAATGTTAAAAATGCGAAAATTTTGGCCCCCTGAAAAAACTAATTGGGGAACCCTGGTCTAGTCTTTCTAATGGAAGAAAGGCTGTCAACGAACATTTTTAGTCGTTGTTTTAGTCAACGAATAAACACTGATTTCATATTGACCAAACTGTATCAGACCTTGGGGTCAAGTGTATTAGGACCTGGCCCCTGAAACCACTTTAAATGTGAACCCTTCACTGTTAAAACTATTCAACAGCACCCAAGATGACTCCGATTGCAATTTGATGGAGTGCAACTGAAAGTCAAGTGAGCAAAATCTAAAACATCTACCTGGACCAAAAGGTTGTGGCTATCTGCCCAAAGTTAACTGAATCGTTCAACATCAAAGACCCTCAATTATATTTCATACACACATAAAACCAAGCTTTTAGAACCAGGACAAGATGCTACACATCTAAATATGCCGATTAAGCACTCTTTAGTGGAGTCAGAGAAGATAAATCCCTGCGTCTTTCAAAGTGTGCATGGTTTGAAGAGAAGCCCTGAGGGCATCAGCTCTAAATGTCTGCAGGGCTGTATCCTCTAAAGCCCAGAGCTGCTACGCCAGCATCACTTAAAAACCAAGCCCAGCCCCACCCTGCAGAGCACAGGTGAAGCAGCTTGCTGTTTTTAACTGCTTTCCACCGCTTCATTCAGATTTGGGTCAAAATGTCAAGTTGGACTGGAGGCGAATTTGTAGGGTGTCATATCTCCCAGCGCTCCGTTCTTTTTGTCTCCCTGCTGTGCAGCGGCTCGCCAAAGTTACATGAATAAAATAACACAACGGGCCAGACTGTCTATTCATGAATTATAGTTTCTAAATCCACCCATAATCTGTATTTTAATGTTTTTCTACTAAAGTCCAAACACAGCCAGAAAAATGCAGAAAAAATCTGCAGGGTCTGGTGTGGCGATTCGCTTAACCGAAGAAAAAAAATATGTTAGTTGTTTAAATCATAGTTTTAATTTGACGGGACGCCATAAAAAAGTCTGCCCCTTATTACACATGCACAAACACGCACGACAGAGACACACAGTCATGAACACACAGTGAGGACAAAGACTACTTTGAAAAGTTACTCAGCCACCAGATGTTTTAGCCAGATCCCAGACTACAATACTAATGGGGCTGCATGTGCGCATGAGAAAGAGAGAGAGGGCCAAAGAGTTTCAAAATTAGTCCCTTTCTTCTGCAGGTATAAAACAGAGTCTCAAACTTTGCTGTCTTCCACACAGACACAAAGTACAGGGAGAGTACATAAAGCCACATTAGTTTGTAAAAACATGTCACAGCTTAAAGGATGAATGTTATATGTGCACAAAGAGGCCGGCTCTAGCGATAACCCTATAGGAGCACAAGAAAAAGGCGCAGAAGAAAGTGCCACATCAAATCTTGGGAGACATATTATTGCGACTTGAGAGGGCTCACAATTGCAAACAAACGTCAGCGTGTATTTACACTTGAAACAAAAGTTCAATGCAATTTGCGAGCGAGTAAATCAAGTATTTTGACAGTGCTTACAGTGTGATCAGGCACACGTGATGCTTAAAGTCTTTCATGTCGTCAAATGCGCTGAAAATGAGAGATTTAGGGATAAAGAAACGGAGTGAGAGAGAAGGAAAAAGAGCAAACACAGACATGAAAAAGCTGCTAATTTGTCAGACATGAAATCTGACTGCATCTATGCAAGAGTGCGTATGAGTTCTTGGTTTGACTGTTGACAGCGAAGACAGTTAACCACCAGTTCAGAAATAAACAATCAGTGAGTCATAACAGATGAGACAGATTTGAGCACAACGGAAGGAGATAAGCGCTAAAAGACTGTTAAACAACTGATAGCCTTCAATCAACAATGCTGATCTGTCTGGAGGGGAAGGCAACACTGTAGGAAATGCATCAGAAGTTGTGCAATTCTCATTCATTTTAGATGGGATTGCATTTCGGTGAAATATGTAGAGTCACAGAGGTGTCAGTCATGCTTTTAATTGATTTAAATTTGGCTTGTTAGTAGCACAAGGGGGGATAGTTATTGTAGCTTTATGAGTCATGCACAGAATAACTTGTTGATCTAACACACTTGCTAAACTTTCAAAAAAAACTACAATGTACCAGGTGTATGATTCAGTTATTCATGATCAAATGATTTTCTTTCATCGAACCTAGCCTCATTCAACTTCTACCCATGCAGCTCCCTCAATTAAAACACATAAAACCTGCAAACTTCTACTCACGTAAAGTCTTGCTGAATTAAACACACTTTCACTTGAGGAAAATGCTTGGGTAGTCTCTCCATCTGCATGCCGCACAGGCTTTTCAGCTTCGACACAAAGAGGCTTACAACATAAATCACATTCAAATTTATGCCACTTATGCCGCTTTCACATTTTCCGTTGATAATTTTTGCTGTACGCCTGCTGTGTGCTGTAGAAAAAAAAATCACAGATGAAGACGCACTCATGGAACACTTGAGTACAGTGTATAAATGTATACTTCACAGTGAAATTTGAATGCACTTTCGCAGCTTGATGTACTCTCAAATCAAAGAAATTCCCTTAACTACATACATTAGTGTGCCTAGACTGGCTTTTTAATGTACCTGCATTTTGAGAATCATCTTCCAGCCATTAAGCTGGCTTCTTATAATCTTACAAAACACTGCTTTTGTATTACTCTATTTTATCTCATTCTTCCAAACAATTTGACATCAATTCAACTTGCATTTTAACACCTTTTTGTATTTCTTAGGGCAAAAAAGGATAAGAAAAGTAACTTTAAAAAGCTGCCACTTTTAAAAAAACTAATGTTACAAAGTTTGTAAGTAGTCTGTAACCTCAGCAGCCTTTTATATCTCCTTGTTTATGCCACTGGTTTAATTCTAAATAAGACAAGCTTGACATTTTATAGCATTATAGGCAAAAACTGAATCTTGTTAGAGAAAAAAAATGCTTAAATGACCTTTAAAACAAATTCAGGCTGCTTGTTTACTGTGATGGATTAACTTTTAATACATTTCTAAGAGTCATATTAAAGGTAACCAAACAGACTCTTATATCCACATCTGTATTAAATGTACTCTGACAACTCTGGGGATACTGCACAGGAGACCTGAAACAACCCAAACAAAAGATTCTGGCTGCAGTGTTCACAAGCTAAAGTACCCATGAGGTCCTGATATGACATTTGCAGGTACATTTGGGGCTCTCCGTTTACTTAAGAATAGTCTTCCTATGACTGGATTTAATATTAAGAAAGTGCATCCCTTCTGATCCAGCAATTCCATTCCCCGTTAATGATTTTTGCTGCAGGTTTTGGCTCATTATTTATCACCGTCAGTTCTTGTAATTGGGCTTTACCTCTTTTAAAGTGGGGCTTCATTTCCAAGCCATAAAGAGGATGGTTTTTATAACTTATTATTACAACAAGGCCAGTGGATACAATAAATTAAACTACATTTTAATTGTGTAAATAAGCTTCTGGACTATATTTGGTCTCAATACAAACATATTGAGAAACGTCTTTTAACAAAGAGTTCATGCAAATAAGCCAAAGCTTCCAAACTTTTCTTATTAAAACCTCTGTGACACGAACATTAAAAACACATGCCGGCTTTGTTTATTCGCACAAAATCGGATCAGACTTCCAAGACCAAACACACTCAGTATATTTGGTTTCAAGATACGTACTGACCACTGTTTATAGGAAAGCTACATATTTCTCATTATGACAAACATTCAAAAACATGCAAGGCCTTTTTTGTGTCTCTTTAGAACCAGTCAAAGCTCGACAGAAATGGCAGAGAGGTTGAAATCTGAAGACAATCAGTGCAGAATGTTTGGGATGGATGCAAAATGTGTAACTTGTGACTGTTGGATAAAAGCATAAAGTCAGAGCTGTCAAACATGAGAAATGTACACAAAAACCCACCATTGTGAAGTTTAATTGAATATTCTTTCTTTCAAGAATACCTTCGTTTTAGAAACCAGCACAGAACAAAGGAGCATTTGTTCATATTTAATTAGAATTAGATTTATTGATTAGCCTTCAGGAAAAAAATAATCCTTTTTTGTTTTATACAAGGTCAGCTCTCTCATGAATGACTGATAACTGAACACCAAAAGAAGCAGGCAAGACTCAAAACATATCACGGACAAAGAAAGCAAGCTTTGACAGAAAACTACAGGAGACAAAGTTTGCATTTAAAGTAATGTTATTAAATACAGCTAGGGATGCGCAGTCTTATCAGTATATTATCAATGAACAATAGCTAAGAAAGGAAATTATCAGTATTGGCAGATCTGAAAAACTCTCATGTTTACAATGTATCAGCAGTAGGGGATGTGCTTTTTTAAATTAGTATTTGAAAGTATTAGTATTTATTGTTTATGATTGAATAATACCCACAGATGGAAGCTTCAAAGCAATCAAGTGACAAAAAGTAACAAAGAGCCAAAGGGGGGGGGGGGGATACAAAAGGGTTTTAAGTTGACAAAAGGTTACCAACAGCCAATAGAGGAAAAAAAGTTAGGAAAAGTCATCAGGGGACACAAACTTACAAAGACCATCAGGTAACAAAAAGTTACGAAGAGCCATCAGGTAACAAAATGTTACGAAGAGCCATCAGGTTACAAAAATTTACGAAGAGCCATCAGGTAACATAAAAGTTACGAAGAGGCATCAGGTAACAAAAAGTTACGAAGAGCCATCAGGTTATATAAAAGTTACGAAGAGCCATCAGGTAACAAAAAGTTATGGAGAGCCATAGGGGACACAGAATTATAAAGACCATGAAGTAACAAAAAGTTGCAAAGACCAATCAAGGGACACAAAGTTACAAAGAGCCAACAGGGGAAAAGAAGTTACAAAGAGTTTTCAGTTGACAAAAAGTTACGAAGAGTAGCAGAAACTTATGGAGAGCAATGTAATGTTGTGAGGGTTTTTTGTCTTACAACCTTAGTTTCTTTAGCCACAAGACTACCCTACTTACTTTGCCATCCCGTTCTACTTCTATACGCCTAAAGCCTCCCAACCACTGCCACTTTATCAGCCTCCACTGTATCGTGACACAGGGATTATTTACTCCCTGAGATCAAAGGCAGAAAAACTGTCCCATATTTAGGATTTGTCCGTCCCAAAAACACTAAAAGACGGGAGGAAAAAAGAATCATTTCACCCTAAACTAAGACCATGTGCTCGTTATCTGAAGCAGGCCGTCTAAAAGACAGACTTAAAAGTCTAAAATAAACCAAAGACATTAGAGGCAAAGTCAAGCCTAAACAAGGCTGTGCTAACCACAGACAGAGCAGGGATGACATTTTAGGCATTTAGCAGACACTCTTTTCCACTGTGACTTCCAGTAAATGTAATAGAAGAAAAGGCTTAAATCCTTATATCATCGTCCTTACAAGCAGCTAATACAAAGCAATGAAAGAGCCAAAACAATGCCTCCAGACAGTGAAATAAGTTAGAATTGTGTCTCTGGGATATGAGCAAAACAAGTGACTGGGTAATAAAGGAGTGCAAGCCACAGAGACATGTACCAAGAGAGCCAGAAGCTTTACAAAAAGGTTTCTCTTTTTTCTTTTAAATAAACTATCCGTGACAAATGGAGCTTTTCCTTTATCTGAACTGCAGGCAGCGCTGAGATGAACAACGGCTGATTGCTCTAATAGATGCTATCTTTTCCTGCTTATTGGACACAATGAGGGTTAAGGCAGTTCAAAAATAAATGGGATCAGAAATAGGAAAGAGATGAAAGTTGTGCCTACACATGACGGAAAACAATTTAAAGCTTAAAAGAAACATATCCCTTCAGATCTTTTTTATCTGTAACATGACTGTAACTGATTTATTGCAAATATCAAATTTGTAATGCAGCAGCTTTATACGGAGGTTTGAGATGCTCTGTAAATGTCAGCTGTGCTTTATTTTTAACAAAGCTTGCATCATGCATCTTTTTATATTGCACAAGAAAAAGCTCAAAAGAAGAACTCAAAAGTCAAACTTTTTTCCAACAGCAAAAATCAAGGCTTTAGTAAACATCTGGTGCCACTTACAGTCACTCAAGAAACGGTTAGCTGGTTAAACTGAAAGAATACAAAATATTAGGTTAACTAGTCCAGCCTGAGGGCCCACTACCAACTGTTTAATGAGAAAATGCAGCCCAAATTTCTTACATTTTCAACCACTCAGATGTTTTTAACAAAAAGCGGGGCATTTCGGACCTTAAATGGGACAAAACATGATTGAACAAAGAGGCAGAAAAAAATGAAGATGTTTAAAAATAAACTGCAGTTACAAAATCCTGAGAATTAAACGTATGCTTAAATTTCATGTTACTCTGTCGTTTTATTCTGCTGAAATCTTGAGTAATTAACATATGAGAAAACCAGCTATTATCATAACATAATACTATAAACAAGCTGAAAGCTGAAAAAATACTTATCAAAGCAAAATGGAGTAAAATAAAGTGTATCCATGTCAGGTTTGAGCTTCCATACATCATAGACTTGTTGTCACAATTTTCTTTCCCCCAGCGACACAGTTACATCCAGTCAAAACAGCTCTGAGACCAACTAGTGGGTTCTGACCCACCTGCTTTCAAGGACACCTTAAGATTGGAGAGTAGTGCCTACTTTGCTAACATGCTAATTAGAGCTGGGCAGTTAATTAAGTTTAAATCGCAATTACAATTTTGGCTTCCTACAAACACAAAACATGATAATCAAGATTAAACGATTACAGTATGGCAAGCTGCGTTGCACTTGTTTCGCCCATATTTTTTATCATGGATGGTAAAGGAAGTGCACCCTTCCTTTACGGTCGCTGTTCTGCTCCTCCCACCGAAACAGCTCTCACTTCAATCTAAGTGAGGAGCAGAGAGAGCCAAGGCACATACTCTGATCAGTTTGAGAAGCGAGAGAGCTGAAGAAGATGGCAGAAGGGCAGAAGTTAGTTAACAAAGAAGGTAAAAAGGCCTCATTCTTATAGAACCACTCTGGTTCTGGCTGCATAATGACGTTATTCAATCTTCTGAACTCACACACATAGTGGTATAATAATCATGTTCTCAGTACCAACCAAAATAATCATGATTATAAATTTTGCCATAACTGAGCAGCCTAAGACACAGCCTACCCACAAAATATAGCTTTACATAATCGTAATAATAGGCCTCCAATCATTAAAGTACATTATGAAAGACTGATAAAAGACGCATAGACTATAAAGAGAAAAGGGGACAGCAGTAAGTGAGAGAGTGAGGTTATAAACTAGGAGTTATTATTGAAACTCCTCTGTAATAATGGCAGGTACTGTGATGCAAATAAAATCCAAGCTGCCCTAAAACAGCTACAGTTTCATGTACGAGGTACTGTTTCAGTTCAGCACGTTTTATTGACTGTACCATTTGAGCAAAAGTTTCAGAAACTTAATCAATCCTGTAAACTTTTTCAGATGAACTTTTACACAGCACAGGTGAGTTTATGAATTTTACTGCAAAAGGTCTCCACCAAATATTTACATAAAGGTTTAAGTATTGAACTGTACAATTTAGCTCAAGAAAGCTTTTATAATGTTTGTTTTGCTGGTTTTCATTGCCTTGATTTTACCTTTTTTGAAAATGACACCAACATTAGGAATTTTGTCACAATGCTTCATAAAGATGTAGCAAAGCTTAGTTATTAATTTTACATCAAAAACTGGAGGAGTGTGACAGAAAATACAGTTTTTAACACACATTTCCTAGCTCATAGCATCAAGCCGCCTGGACTCTTTCTCTCCATCTCAAACTTTTTTTTCCCCTTGCGATGCAGCGCTGCTTCGAAACGACCAAAGAAAATTGCATGGCAGCCCACAAAATCACTACAGTTGTTCCTCGTGTCTTACAGAACATCCAACCATCAATAAAACACAGGAGATACATTCCAGCTAGTTGAACAGGACATTTCTGACTTCCCTCACTCCATGTGTTCTCTCTCTCTCTCTCTCTCCCTCACTGATTCTGTCTTTCTCTCTCAAAACTTTCTCTCTTCCCAGTTCCACCGCAGAGACTTCACATATTGCAGCCATATGAGTAAGCCATGGCTCTCTCCACAGACACACAGACAGGAAAAAGTGCCGTGGTGCTCTCTCCCACTCTGTCTCTCACACACATACGGGAAGGAGTTTTACAAGCAGAGGTTCTCTTTAGGAAGTCGTCAACTGTTTTGACGTTTAATAGCAGCTACGAACAAGGCCATAAGATACAATAATATCCAGTGTCTGGAAAGAGGAAAAAGTTTTTGAAGTTACAGTGCTTGACTGATTCAAGTGTTTTATCAAAATGTTTGAGAATCTTATTAAAAGTAAGTAAAAGTTGAATACAGGCATTTAACAAGGATTAAAGCAGGCGATAGTTGGACGTACAGCTGTTGAACGATAAAAGAGAGACTACGTATGAGGCAGGAGTGTGTTAAAAACAAACCTCAACAGGCTAGATGGACATGATAAGGCTGAACAAACTGACTGAAAAGTATTACAAATTTAATACAAATATTGTCTGAGTAAAGCATTTTATTCTAACCTTATTATTGTTAAGAGTACTGAACTACACAACTCATGGATAATGCTTATTATATAACAAGAAAGATATATAGCACTAGAAAAACTTTCAGAAAAGTTTTATATGCTCTATTATTTAAAAAATATTACTCCTATTAAAATTGAACAACTATTGTGACTTTTCGAAGGCTTTTGAGTCGAGAAAAAAATTCCGAAAGCTCTTTTTTACCATCCTGAATACTACAGAAGACTTTGGTTATGCAAAACTTCCGTGCCGAGAAAGTTCAATCAAATACAAAGAGCTGCAATAGTGTGATGAAAAGCAAAATAAATTCCAAAAGTTTCACACATCAGTTTCTTTTTTTCAAAATCCTCGCATTTTATGAACAGGGATTTGACTATATCATTTCCCCATGGGTAAAAGGCTCAAAACTTTAAAAAAAAAAAAAAAAGTTTCCAAAGTTACTGAAGAAATAGCCGTCCCGGATAACTTTTGGGGAAATTTTGAAGTACAAATTATTCAAAACTTTTAAGGATATCAGTTTAATTCTTGATTTCTCTTCTAAAATAGAAATTCAGTATTATAGGAGTGCAATGAAGCATACAATAAATATTTGTTTACATTTAAAGGATTCTTGTAAAAGACATCACAGTTTTCTGACTCATCTGAAAATTAAATTTGTCACGGTCCACTTTTTAACTTTTCTGAACAAGTGTTTAGTCACATTAAAGCCTCACATGCCTGCTCAAGAGTTAGAATATTACTGAGGTTATCTGCTGAATAAAAGTCGTCCCACACATAAGCAGTTGTTTGGGGGCCAGAATTGAAGAACTGTGAAGAACTATGTAAAAAGCTTCCTTGCAGTGTGTGCCTCATTGTACTGGCTTCACATACTCTTCTCTCCCCACAGAGTTGTCATGCCTACCCGGCTCCCTTATCTCAAAGGAACATCACAGTTACTTACAACAGAGGGGGGGGCAACTTTTTCAAAGTTGAGTGGAAATGCAACTCAGGCTTCCCGGCATCACTCAGGGAAAGTTTCACAACAACAACAAATAAATAAGTGCGCGACATGTGAGCTAATAAGTTGGTCTTTTAAGCTGATAAGGCAAGATGTTTAGGGGGAATCTTTTACGACATTTCACATCCACCATGCGCTCGCGAGCTCGCTAACAATGAAAGAGGTGCAAAAACAGCGCCATATCGGCTGTAAACCGCTGGATAAACACAACCTCTTTGATGTTGAGCTGCAACACTTGTCAACTTTTAGCCTCCGAAAACTTAAAGCATCTAACTGTGTTCGTCTTTCAGCTCCAAACTCGTTCCCTCTTTCTCTAAGACGTGCGTCACTCAGAGGACCAAAAAGTCTGAACTTGAGTATCAAGTTTGCACTCTCAAAAGTTATGAAAAGTTATTAATGATAATAACTAAAAGTTCAACACCGCAGTCTCGCGAGTGTTACTTTGAAGTGAGAAAATCACTCCAAACTTTGCGCATTGTAACAGCTCGGTGAGGATGCCACTAAGCGTAAATAAATGTCAAAAAACGAGAAACAAAACTTATTAAAGAAACAAACCTACTTGAGTCGAGTAAGTCACTCCACGTCCCTTTGCTGTTGCCTTCAAACTCAAGTCTCAAATCAAAGCAGTAGCCGTCCCCAGTAGCCCCCTCAATTTGTATTTCTGTGGCGTTTGGGTGTCCTAACCTAAATGTAAATTGCCATGTGAATTCAAAGCGGTGCTGCTCTTTTCCTCTCTCTCATTCAGCAGCCTTCCTTACCGACGCTGCTCAGGCCGTTAGTTACATAAGACGCAAACCGACTGCTGCCCGTCGTAAAACTACTAACGGCTAACAGAGCAATATTTTGCCTCCTAAAACGCACCACCGAAAACCCGGCTTCCTTTTTAAGACGATTTTCCCACTTGTCCGCGAGCATGCATTTCGCCATCTACAACTCCAACCGTGCATCGCGGGTGCATTTTTTAACCGTTTACAATGTCACTGCACCAGAGAGGGCTGTATGCTATGCATGGTGTGCATTTGTGTTAGTAGTGTTTCTTTTGGTGCTGCTTACCTGTTGATCAAAATAAGCATTAGCCTCTGTTCTCTCAGTGTGTGTCTCTTTCAGCAGCCTGTTAAGATGGTGGCTGGCTGGCTGCTTGGCTGGTTGGCTGGCTGGTTCGTCTCTTTGTGGGCTTTTTGTTTGTTGATGATGTCGGACGGGGTGACTGTCTTGGCTTTCTCTTTTTTTCTTTGGTCTGGGAGGGAAAGAGAGATAGTTAAGGCTTCACGGCAGCACTGATACCGACTGATTAGTGAGTTAGGTGTTGTAATATTCCGATGTTATAGTTTGTTATTCGGCTGCCCCAGAGCCCGGATTTGCTGGTCAAAGCAAATCAAAGCAGAGCAGCTCGTTATCTGTTATTTTTTTGTACAGACTAGTGTTATCGCTTTGCTGTGACAGGACCTCTCTGCCCGTCTCTCTGTAGGCTGTGGGCATTACGTCAGAGGAGGAAGACACAGCAGCTCTATTAATATCAAGAAGCCACCCGAAGACTGAGTCTTAAAGTGACACACACTATAATCTGACTTATTTACACGGTTGATACTAAACTAAATCAACTACTCATCGAAAATAAAGAAGTCTGACTCTTAAAGAGACACACACTCAGCCACTGTTTTAAAACTTGACTGAAAACAAGAGCAGTGACTGTTAAAGTAACAGTCATCTCAATGATTTCTATTTATATGTTCAAGAACTTAAATATGTGGTCCACTGGAAGCACGAACATCACTCCGCACGTGACAGAGCGTGATCTCATTTATTTACACGGATGGCACTAAGCCAAATAAATCATCGACAAATATATGACATTGACTATCACTGTGGCACTTTCAATTATGTTTTAATATTTGTCTAACAAAACTTTAAAGTTGAGTTTTAAAAACTCTGCACAATATCTAATTATATTTTTGCATTTTTCTACAGCCCTTTTGACTATTTTTATGATTTAAAAAAAAATGTTAAACTTATTACAGCTATGGTAGGGTAAATTCAAGTATCCTAGTCTTTTCTTGCCATGTATTTAAAGAAAAAATCAGGCACATGTTTTTCTTCAGTAACACTGAATCAGTTTGAGAGCAAAGCAAGTTCTGATCATGTTCCTAAGAGGAATGGCTGGCTATTTTGAGAAAAAATAGCATAATTTCATTGATTGGGACTGGACATTCGGGTGATGGGACGGGCAAACAGGCCAATATCCAGGATATTCACCCGTGTCTTTTTCTCATATTCAAGTGTATGTGTCTTTTCAAGTTTTGTTTTATTCTAAAACTTGCAGCGTTATGTTTGTGAGATTTTATGATGTGTGGTTTAGAATTGCCGTTTTTATTCGTTTATGCTGTTTATTACAATTTTGTACTTTGGTTTTAAGTTACGCCATCAGTAAGGGAGGTGATGCATCATGTATAAGTCAGCAGTCCCTAACCTTTCTTTCTGCCATCAACTGATTTCATGAAAGATGACATTTTCATTGAATGTGGGGGAGTAAATATGCAGGAAAAACTGATTTAAAATGGCATGATCACTTGTCACAATAAATCCATATTTAAAGTAGGACTCGCTGTATTGTCTGTTAAATGCAGCTCTCTTGTTCGCCATTGAAAAGGCATTTTCCAGCAACGTTTGTTTTCAACTCATTTTAGCTAGCTTGTGGGCTTCATTTTTGGGTATTATGAAACAAGTGTCTTGATATGTGTCAAGAGTTCAAAAGTTAAAGACAGATGACACAATTAAGGAGAATCTGGTAAGTCTTCAAAAGAAAACACCTTTTGGACTCTGATAGTCGTTAAAATAGAAATAAAATGAGTTATTTCTGTGCAGCGTAGGACCAAATGAACCATAGACCGGTACTGGTCCATGACTCGGTGGTTGGGGATCACTAGTATAAGTCACATGTCACATGTCACAACACTACATGTGGCCCCCTTGAGGGCCCGGGTACTGACGACCCTGGCTTAAGGAGGTTGACTTATTTGGATTTTTTCAGGGCATGGAAACAAGTTTTCTATCACAATATTTATAGGTTTTCTTATTTGGCCATTTTGGTATTAACAGCTATTTTCTCCCAAAACTTTCAAGAAAATATTTTAATTTCCAAGAAATTGTTTGACAAATTAATCTGTTACGCAAAAGCAAAGATCTGGTGCCTGCTCTCTAAAAATGGCTGAAAATCAAAAATGCAACTATTCAAGATCAGTCAAGCTTAAATGGGAAATTTAGAACAATATGATGCTCCAACCTTATATGGCCCATTTTGGCTGACTTGACACTTAATCCTTTTCTGTTTGTATGCTAGGCTATTAATACAAAAATATTTTAGAAAAATCTGAATTATAGAGAGGCAGACAATCAGTATACTAGTCATGTCAACACTTTTTAATGAAATTACTCTGCTACAACCAAAAACATTTTGTTGTTTTTATGTTTAGAAAATGAAATAACTCTACAGTGACAGTCATTCATATATCTAAACAACTAAACATGATATCGGTCTTGGTGACAAGAACTGGTGTTAAGAATTGGTGATAAGATTTATTTGGGGGTTTTCATGCCTTTACAAGAGAAACTGAACAGTGGGTTTGGAAAAAGAAACAGAGAAAGGGAAAAAAGAGAGGGAAATGCTATGAAGGAAAGGAGCCACAGGTCAGAGTCAAACTCTGGCTGCCTGCTTCAAGGACAACAGCCTGTTTATGAGGGATGTGAGGCCACCAGGAAACCAGAATTGAGCTGTTTTAAGAGTTTAAAATATTAAGTTTAAATAAACAAATTAAATTTGTAATGGACTGTGTATTTGCGAAGCGTCCCAACAGTGAAGCATGTTGGTGGCAGCATCATGCTGTGGGGGTGTTTTTCAGCAGCGGAGACTGGGAGACTGGTTGGGGTTGAGGGGAAGCTGAATTGAGGAAAGTAGAGAGATATCCTCAATGGAAACCTACTCTGAGTGTTCTAGCCAGAGCCCTGACTTGAACCCTATCAAACATCTCTGGAGAGACCTGAAAATGGCTGTCCACTGATAGTCCCCACCCAACATGATTGAGCTTGAGAGGATGTGCAAAGAAGAATGGTAGAAAAATCTCCCAATCCAGGTTCACAACGCTTGTTGCATCATATTAAGAAAAGATTTGAGGCTGTAATTGCTGCCAGAGGTGCTTCAACTAAGTACTGAGTGAAGGGTCTGATTACTTATGTCAGTGTGAGATTTCAGTCTTTTCTTTTTAACACATTTGAAAAAAAAAAATCCAAAACTCTGTGCTTACAGTGTCATTATGGGATACTGAGAGTAGATTAATGAGGGAAAAAACATATTTAAATAACTGTAGCATCAGGCTGCATTATAGTAAATTGATCATTCTGGGGTCTGAATATATTTTTCCCCTTAAAATTTCTAACAATTATCTATACAGGGTATCTGCATCACCTCACTGATGATTTTCCAGCTTTAACTTTTAATGGGAACACAGAATAAGATATTGGCAACATTTCTGCACAATGTTTAAATGCACTTAAAATTTAAATGAAGGTCACACTGCCTCAAAATACTCTGAAATTCAAGCCCAACTTTTAAGGTGAGTCCAGACTCATGTTTATTAAATACATTCTTCCAACAAATCCAATTAAAATGCTGTAAATCTGAAGCAAATTTAAAGTGGGAGCCATTTTAAATAAAAATTCAGGGCTGCATGCATATTAAACAGTCTTATCTGGTATATATTCAACCGGAGGGCAAATACAACCTGGGCCATCATGATCAAAATCTTCCATCAGTAGATGAATTTATAAGATCATTTACCTCCGGCAGCAAAATAATCTACTGAGATACTCTTCAGACAAAGGGTAATGACTCTGTCAATATCAGTTTCTATTTGTCTTCTAAGTCATTGCTAATTAGATTTTTCTCTTGTTTCTAAACTCTAATGGCTAACAGATGAGCTAGTAAGGAGGATGAGACAGGAGTACTAGTGCAAAATTCAATGCAGGTCTATATTCTTTTTAATTCACTTTAAGATTTCTGATCTTTTAGTTAGTTCAAGTTCTGAAAGAAGAATTACATGTTTTTTACTTTAAAGATAAAGGGTAACACAGACTGTATGCAGAATTATTACAGTTATTTTTCATGTCAGGTGAGATGAGACTTAAGATTCTAATAAAAAGGTAATTTATATTACAGAAGATGGCACTAAGAAACATTCTTAAAGGCTGTATTAGACTACAATACAAAACAAATAGATGCAGTTATATACAGGAATAGAGTATACAGGTAATCTTATACACCATTTTTGGCAGCAGACATGCTTTTCGTTTGGCCTCGTTAATTATCTTTCACTAACTTATACCACGTCCGACCTAAAAAAATAGTACAGAACAGTAGGAAATTCTTGTACCATGCCATTTACAATAAGAGCTACTGGAAAAAAATGTGGTATATTGTGCAACACTGCCCTAGTACTAAAAAAAAGGATTGAAAGGAAGCACAGTGGTGAAGTACATACAACTGCTGTTTCTGAATGCTAATATTGATGGTTTAGACCCTGGCTGGCTCCTTTCAAGTGTCCTGCCCTCTGCCACTTGGACTTTAAACTGCTCTAGTGCATGTGAAGGTACACAGTGGGGTTAAAAACTATTGCCTTTAAATGTGAACATTAAGGGTTAAAAGCAAGACTTCCTGTCTGGGCTATCTGGTGTCTTTACCATCTCTATCCGATAAATGGTCTGTGAGAGTGAGGTAAACAAGCAAGGAAAGACAGAGTTGTGACAGCAGTGAGACTCAGCTAGCATGCAGCACACTCTTCCCTGATATGAAATGAGGAAGAGGAAAGGAAAAAACAGTGAAAGATGAGGAAAAGGAAAAAGGTCAAAACAGAAAGCGAAAAGAAATCCACCTGTAAGAGGCTTGAAATAGAAAGCTGTTGCCTAAGTCTTAACCCTTCCCAGTCCTTCCCCCTTCGTCCTGCAGGGAGAAAGAGTCTGTGAACTTGTAGTTTCTTTTTAACCACTGTCCTTCAAAAGTAAAAGGTAAGATTTTTTTTTTTTGCTAACAAAGTCAGCCTACAGGCTAACACACAGCTGGATCCACCACCACCTCCTGAGTGGTGCAGGCTGTGGACAGACCAGAGTAAAAAAAGTCACATCGAAGAAATAATGCACCTGCCACATGCCTCAAGTCTTGTACATAAGCCTCCCACTGACTTCTATTTGAAATGCCACATTTTCTCTCATTTCTCCATTATTTCTCAAAATCCGTCAATGACTCTTCAACACTGAGGTTGTGTAACCTTGTCTCATAGTTCCTTGTTTTTATTTCCTATAATAATGCCACATTGTAAAAGTATGACCTTGTCTCTGCATCCAACAACGTGGAATATGTAAGATAATTTGCATATGTCCCATTAATGTTGCTTGTAATGACACATCAACCTGAAAAGACAATGGGCAAACCAAAGTTTTTGTCTAAGATAATGTCTTTCATGCTCTGCTCTTTCCTTTTGGTAGCGTCTTCACTGTCATCGACCTGATGCATTTTACTGAATGGTAGGAAAGCTTAGGATTTTTTGTCATACACAGAAGTACTTTTGTTTAAATCATCTTTCAGGAGTTTTGTCTCTATGTGATAGACGTTTACTCAAATTACTGTGATTGGGTTATAGGGTTGAACACTGTCGAGATGGATTAACTCCCAAAGTGTAATTTCAGAGTGAAATGGTCTTCAATGTCGGAGTTTTTTTGACAGCTCTGCGGGGATTGGAAGAGTTTCCCATCATACCCCTGGGTAGAGTGTTTAGTTGGGTTTGGATGTTGCCTGTTGTACGGGTATATGATGATCCCTGCTGGGGTTCTTTTGGTCACTTTTAAGTGGATTGTTGTATTTTCTTATGTGAGATGCATTTGCACCATGAGTGTGCAAATGCTGTGCAAAGCTAATTGCAGCTAGTATCATGTTTAGATCGTAAACAAAAAGACTGGTAAGATAGGTGCTCTGAATGTGTTTGAAACAGCAGTGTCAGCTTGTTCAGCTTTTCATCCCTCCAAAGCTTTACAACTTACCAGTCGATCTATGTCTCAATCTTCACCTATGGTCATGAGCTTTGGGTAATAACTGAAAGAATGTGAGTGCAGATACAAAAACTGGGAATTAGTTTCCTCTGAAGGGTACTGGGGCTCACCCCTAGAGATAGGGTGAGGGGCACAGACATCCAGGGGGGGCTTGGAGTAGAGCTATTGTTCCTTTCCATCAAAAGGAGTCAGTCGAGGTGGTTCGGCATCTGATTAGGATGGCCCCTGGTTGCCTCTCTGTGGGCATGTCCATATGGGATAACAAGGGATAGACCCAGAACTCCCCTGAGGGATTATATATCCCGTCTAGCCAGGGAACACTTCAGAATTCCCCGGAAAAGGCTGGAAAGTGTTTCTGGGGAGAGGGACGTCTGGGTTGACTTGCTTAGCCTGCTGACACTGTGACCCAGCCCTGGTTAAGTGGAAGAGAAGAGATGGATGGATCCCTTCAAGTTTTTCTTGTTGGTCCAAGAAATATAATGCACATTAAAAATCGTCCACATTTATCCTCAAATGTAAGGAATGTGGAACATAATGCTACTACATTATGAAAGTGATGAAACTCCTAATATGGTTATCATAGCATAATGATTGGTAGTTAATTAACTAAAACATGCAAAAACATGAGTATAGCCCCTAAAGGATAAAAATGGCAGGAGAAATCATGCTCAGCATTCGCAGCCACAATGAAATAAAATACTGCATATATTTACCCACTAACAGGGTCAGCTGAAAAGAAAATCCTCTGACAAGGCTGTCTGAAAAACAAATAGGCAGAGTACTCTGTAGCTTTAGATCAATGCAGTTTTCATCTTCACTGCCAAGCTGTAGATGTAGCTGACCTTAATCAGAGAATACAAAGAGGGGGATGAATAGGAGTGTATACACACAAACAGCAAACCATATCCCGGTAATCAGCAGTATGCATAATCCCCGTGAGAACACAAGCTTTTGAGTCAGCATAGAAAGAGAATTTCTTTATTCTCTGAGTATTTATACTTTTCAATTTCTCGAGTTAGTTCACAAACCTTTCTACTTGTATACAGGGTTATAAAAAAGTACAACTCAAACATAACTCACAAGGTGTTTGAAAAGTCTTTTGAACTTTGCGAAGCAGTGGAGTATTACAGACAGATAAACAACACACATCTGCTGCTGTTATCTCAAGAAAAAATCTAAAATCCCATTCAAGTATGGACTACTCATTCAGTAATCCAGCAATTCATTGTTTTAGTATGTCTAAAGGGGTCTACCTTGCATTAATATGCTATGTAGACATCGTTTGGCCTTTCTGAGGGCCTTGGACTTTTTTTGACAATCAAAATCTATTTTGATGCCATCTTATTCACTTTTACACCTTACTTACATTTAATCAATCAAGGTTTATTTGTATTGTGTAAATTCATAACCAGTTGCGTGGTTAACACTGTGCTCTTATATATATTATTATAAAGATTCAGTGTTAATCACATGAGCTTAACCAAGGTTACAGTGGTGAGGACAACCTTCCCTTCAACAGTCAGGAACCTCGAGCAGAACCATCCATCTACCAAAGGCATGGTGAGGTTGGAAAGGGGTAGGGGGTGAGGAAGAAGCAGGAAAAGGAAATGGGGCTATATAAAGAGCCATTAAGCAATCTGAGACATACCTAAAATGACTATATCTTGTGGCCCTTTGTAGAAGGAAATTGCCTAACTTTGCCTAACAGTGAAACCTTCTACACACCCATTTACAGCTGGGACTGCCTCAAGCCCCCTGCCACCCTGAATGGGACAACAAGAAAGATGGTGGATGGATCAACTGATGTTAAATTTTTATCCTGTGTTAAGGAGACAATTGCATTTAAACCTTTCATGGGACTCCAGTAGCCTAGTGGTTATGTCCATGTGCCTCATGTGTTCAGAGTGGGGTCCTTATGGGTATAAATCCGACCTGTGACTCCTTTCTCACATTTCATTCCCCACTCTCCCTCTTTTTGACCCTTTCCACAGCGTGTCTCTCCAATAAAAATGAGACTGTGAAAGACAGTAAGAGATTTCTAGCTTAAGCCCCAGTGTTTAATGGTCCTTTGTAACATCTTTCTGAAAATTTCAGGCTTATCATCTCTCATATATTTCCTTTAAAAGTCAATATTTTTAATAGAAATAGATGTACATTGAGACTGATCAGTAGTGTCAAATCTATCTATCCATCTATCTATCTGTCTGTCCGTCCGTCCGTCCGTCCGTCCGTCCGTCTATCTATCTATCTGTCTATTAAAGGAGTTGTCCTTCTAAGGAACTATGACTCTGTGATTCTTTTGGTCAACTTGAGCTCAGTTGTAAACCTGAGATAAGAGGGTCAGAGCAGTGGTCCAGCTCTGTGTCTATCTAAGGACGGCTCTGCTGGTCGAGAGCAGCTGTCCTGATAAGGCTGTGCTGTCTCTGAAGAGACCGGGGTCGAGGGAGATATGTCTGCACTCTGTCTGAGACTCCACACTGATACTCTGTTTTGGCTGAGACCTGTACTGAACATTACCTTAAGTGACATACAGCATGACTCAAAGCTTCTGCTTAAGAAAACCCAATAGAGTCATAAACCGTTTAAATGCACATTAATGCCTCCTTTACAATACTACCCACTAACCCCTTTGCATCCTTTATGTTAGGGTGGATGTTAAAAATGCATCCACAGGAGGATGAGGTCTTGCACTGCAGCCCCACTTCTCCTTCAAACTCCACTGAGTCGTTGTCTTATCCCAGCAACCAGCTGTTTTGTTGTAGTTGTCTGTCACTGTGCCAGGGCAATGTGACATATAGTTCCCAACCAGCGAGGTAAATCTGTCACCAAGAGTTCCACATTTTCCAGAAGTGTTTTTGGGCCAGGGATACACAGCAACTATTTCATTGGAAAAAGGCAACTTACTGTTGTGTTCTTGCTGTTCAATGCATCCAAGATAGTATAAAGTGACAATTTGGTTTCCTCTGGAGAAAGAGGAAAGCCGAGAATTACAAACCTGTACATTACACTATTAGTTTAGCCGTGTTGAAGTAGGCTTGTTGTCAAAATGTGTTTATCTGGCCATGGAAATTTTTTTGAAACTGAAAATAAAAAAAGAAATTCACTTTTCAGAGTCAGTATGGCCTTTGTTGTGATTTTCTTATCTAGCTTTAACCATCAGACTGACCCAACACTGCCCCCATAATTTCCAGTGGTATTGCAGTGTTTAGTTTGTCTTGTAAGGCTGGAGATATACTTGCAGTTTTACCTTGCCTACTTGTATACATCCAGCTCACCTTGCAAAGGCAATTGATTGGCTAGATTTCATGTCGGTCATCAGGCAGATCCATCTTGCAAAGCTTCAATGGGAAATGTTTGCGCCCGATCTAATAATGTATGGACCAATCAGTGTCATTTGAGGAGAATGAGGTACAACAGGCATTGGGACTACCTAAGATAAAGCTATAGCAGCAGTTTTATCAGAACTAGACCACATTTCTTTGTTAAAAGAAGAGCAAAGAACCACACTGAACATTTTTCTTGGAGAAAAGAAGGTTTTTGCTTTTCAGCCGGCTTCACAACAGTTTGATTCACCAACCAGTCCCACTGGTAGAGAAAAACAAAAGCAACTTTCTCTCATTTAGAGGTTTATTTACCTGGGCTGCGCATACCGGTCATGTCATAGGTCTTGTTGCTCTCATTAGTGTGTAATAAATGTGGCAGAATGTTGGTCTAATCAACCTCCAAGATTTTTTTCAAAGGTTCTGCCCTTCAAAAACACAGTCTATAAGCTGTTTCCAAGATGGATGTAATATAACTAATTCAATGAAAATGTTAAACAGTCTATCTGATGTGTTGTTAGGTTAGTGTCCAGCTACATCAGGAATGTTCTTGGCAATATACTTATCTATACGCATGTTACAGGGGGAAACCTCTTGAGCAGTGTTTCCCAAAGTTTGGGCTGGGGCCCCCTGGTGGGCCCCAGAGGCACTGTATGTGGACCGCTAGAGGTCATTTACAATAACTAAAAACCATGAAGCCAATTTAAAAAGTCTTGTTGTAAAAATTTGTAGAATAATTGATGTCATGTAATTACATTAATCAAATCCAGATTTATTTATAATGCACACTTAAAAACAACAAAATGCTGACTGAAGTGCTGTACAGTTAAACTTAAAAACAGTTTAAACCCAATGAAACACAGTACCAATGTAAAAAAAAAAAAAAAAAAAGAAGGCATAAATGGATCAATGAAAACAGAAAAGATATAAATCCAAATCTCAAGCAGAGCCAAAAACCAGGGAACAAAAGTGGGTTTTTAAGGTGTCTTTTAAAACAGGCAGTTTGGCAAAGCTCCTAAAAAAGGCTCAGTCACTCTTAAGCTTCAACTTTGACCTCGGGAAACTTTACATCAAAAAAGTTCATACTTTAAGTTTTAGAAGTAAAAATAGGGCCAGAAGTTTTAACTAATGACACCTTTTAAACTTCTATTTTGTCTGTTTTATTCAAGTTGTGTCATGCTTTAACTGGTGTTGGATTAACTGGTGACACACTATTCTACTATGCCACTCACCTCCTGGTTCAATAAATTATTCCTCTTTTCAGAGACATTAATGCTACTCAGACAGAGTCTGCTGGGCAAAAAGGATTGTTTACACAGATAAACATTGTAACACCACACTTACACTTACTGAGTAATGTTAATGTATCATGTTATGATTGCTAAAGGGTTTTCTTGGTGGGCCCCTGCTGATACTCAGGTCTAAAAGTGAAGTTTGCGAAAGGTTGATTTAGAGCTCATAAGAGAGCTTGGGCCCAATACAGGTAGTTAATGTGTAGGGTACAAATATGGAGACACTTAAGGAGGTTACTATTAATTCTGAGACCAGAACTCACATAATAGTAACATCAGATCAGCTCAGACTTATTACCAGTGGTCAGAACAAACTGTCTGCACTTTGGTTCGTCCTACTCCCAGTGTATGGGTTTAGTTAGTGACCATGTTCAGAGGTGACTGCTTTGCTAAAAATTCTTGTTGTAGCAGCTGGGAGTCCTCATGAATGTGTCTTTTTATTCTAATTTTAATGTCAAAATGTATTCATCAGCTACAGTATGTATTTATTTAAAACTAAACTAATATGAAACTAATACCATGTTAGCCCTTGGACTGGTAACTATGCTACCATGGCCGCACTGAGTTGAAAGTCACTGGTTTAACACCTGAAACATCTATCTCATTTTGATTGTTTTTACTGGTTCAAACCTTGACCTTTGGCTCTCAGTTTGTCTTTAAAACCTTTAGCCATTGTCTCTGCTGCTGTATTGACCGTCACGCCTCCTCAACCTCCACACTGCCTCTAACAAACAATGTACACTGTGTCTTGTGTCCATGTCCTGTTCATTTTTGATGACGTACACTGCCAACGTGTCAGACCAAAACAGGGGATGTTTGGTAGCCATCATATGTCAGTGTATAGCTCCAGAAGACCATAAGAGAAACAGAGAACCAGTCCATATCCGTATGTCCCTCAAAGTTAAACTGGACTGAACCAGACTAAAAAAAGATATAGGCTTTACAACCAGATTTGGCCATTGTTTTTAATGGGAATTCACTTGTCAGCGTAGGGTGGAAGCACCTTTATCTAAAAAGAAACAAATCATCAATTTTTAGTATAGGAAAGACCCCTACACACAATAGAGGGGATCCAAATGAGGGCCATGTTATAAAACACAGATCACAGTGAGTTCCTTAAGGTTTCAGGTCCTTTCTGTTTGTATTTTTCACATTTATTGACTTATTTTTCTTTTTCCACACCAGTTTGTCTTGGGGCAGCTTGCTGATCTTTTCCAGTTGGTCAGTGCGGCCCACTGGCAGACGCCTACTTGTGGACCAGTTATTACTTGAACAAAGACGTCCCTTCAGTCACTTTTCCTTTACATTTGCCTGGTATTATTTTAAAGGTCATCTTTAATTTAAACTTATAAATAATCTTGGTCATTTCACTTCAAGTGGACTTATTGAGTTATCTGGTGACATGAAATACTGTGGACACCAAACTTGAAAGGTCTGACCCGAGCTTTCACATTGCTTTTCCATGGTTTGTGCTTTAGCCCAGTGAGTCACTTCTTATATTTTCCACATTAGAATCATTATTTGTTGTCAAACATTTGACCCGCTCATTATTTTGTCTGCCAAGGTAAATAAATTTTCTTAAACCATTATAACTTAGTCATAGCTGTGACACCAAGATTCCACCTGGCATTAAAAACACTGTTTACTCAGAATGATATTACCTTGTTTTAACTATAATATTAAAATGTCTCTGACCTTAGAACAGAAAGCAGGCAAGCATCATGCTAAGGTTACGGGCTTAGAACTTCTTCAGTAACACTTATTATATTATTGCCTGTTTCTTTAAAACCTTCAAGTCTTCAGCTTGACAGGAGACGTTCAAATCACTACATTATATTTTTTTATGTTTATAACAAATTCCTTTATTGCAGAGACAAATAGAGAGGCAGTCCAGCTGGACAACTAACAGCCAAACTGCATTTTTAATCTGACTTACTCAAGGCTAGATCATCTTTGATGTTCAGTTCTTGCCAAGTACTTTATCTCCAAGCTTTTTGGATACGGCTTTTTGCAGATAAAAAAGATGAATCCTCCCTGCATTTGTAAAGCTAAGAGACTGCTGCCGGGATCATGACCACAGTCATCATGATCAGTGGAGTAAATGAGCCAAAATACCATGGTTACAGTTTCTTTGTAATTGTACCTTATCACCACAGAAAAGAAAGGTATTATGACTGTGGGCTTTTTGGCTCTGAATTGAAGAATAAAACATTTTGTGGAGAAAACTCTTAGGAGTGTTGGCCTCAAAGTTAAGTTTGCAATCAAGTTGGAAAAATATGGAGGAATATAACTAAGAAGAAAACTTTTTAATTTGCAGTCACAGAGGGGGAAGCAGTAGCTTTGTCTGTCAGGACTTAACAGGAACCAGATGGTTGCTAGTTCAAGCACTGGTGATGGCAGTACCCCCTTACTCTAGCATCTCTTTCATTATACTTTAGGATCCTGTTTGTATATGTGATTGTATTTCCGGCCTAAGTGAATTAAACATGTTTAAAAGGATATTTTAATATTTTTTAAGTTGGGATGTATTCGGTATTTGGCAACATTAGTAGCATTACTCTCCAACGATTTCAGTTTGTGTTGCCCCTTTAAGCACAGGCCTTTGGCCCCTTTCCACCTTAAACTTGCCAAATTACGCAGAGTAGCTATACCCATCTGTGGTGCTATATAGCCTAGCCTCCCCCAAGTGCATTCGGTATTAAGGGGCAACACTCACTGAAAGCACTGGATGCTAACTGCACTTCTGTCGCCAAGTACCTCATACAACCCAACTTAAAATACACTGAAATATTCCTTTAATAACAATTGCCACAAATAAGGCATTGTTACAGCACTTCTCCAGGTCATTTCTGATCTAGGATAGCGACTCACAGACACCTGCAGCCTGCATCACTCCCCATCCAGAGTTCCTTTTTGACAGGGCAGCGCCCATTAAAATCACTAAATGCTAATGCTACTATTATCACCAAGTACCTTATACAACCTAAACTAAGTGTCCCAAGTTTAATAATGAATGGTGGCCCACTTTACCAGAAATGCATGGAAAATGACTGGCTTGGGCCAATGTGTGTTTGAGGAACAGAGTAGATGTCCACTCTATTTGCATATGTATTTTTTCAGACGTATTGGTTGCCAGATTTATTTATTCATCAGTTGTGGTGCATAAATATAAGCCTGCTTTGCAAAGACTTTTTTAATTCTCAGTCCTTAGACAAATGTTTGATGATAGCCAAATAATGATCATGATTAGTGACAATGCCAGTCTTTATTAATTATCCTAAGACTGTATTTTATATTAAAGTTTATGAACATAAACTGTCAGATGAATGGACAGTGATGCTGTTGGTTATAGCTTTGATGCTTATCTGTATTTTGATAGAGAATTTTGAACTATGGTCCTTATGAAACTGCATAAAGTTTGTAGTTCTTTGCCTACTCAAGGAATCAATGACAAAATTTTACTACCTCCAAAACATGGTAAGGATCAGAGACATGATTTCACAACATGATCTGGAGATACTGGTATCTGCTTGTATCTCTGGCAGGCTGGATTATGACGATGGATTATTCACTGCTCTGCCAGCGTTCGACAGTTTCAGCAAATACACAACGCTGCTGCCAGCGTTCAAACAAGAACTTAAAAATCTTGGCACATAACTCCAGTTCTCAGATCCCTTCACTGGAAACCAGTATCTCATAAAATCAACTTTAGAATTTTTTTTTATTCGCCCATAAATCACTAAACAGGTCCCAGTAACCAGTCTGAACCTCCTAGACCTCATTGGTTGGCTGGTTGTGGATTATTTGTTGTTCCTCAGCTCACTGTCATCATGGTGAAACTACCTTTCAATTAGTTTTCTTGTACAGTAAATAATATTCTATTTTATCTTTTAAAGAATTGATTCAATGTTCCCTGACATTTATATTGTGCATCCAACTGTCATCTCTAAGACTGGAGTTTACACCCTGTCACAGATCTACACTTTAGGTTTGTTTTTATTCAATGAAAAAGATCTAACTGCTTAAAGTTCACGGTCCTTTGTCTCCTGAATTGATCTCTGACTTACCACAAGGGGGGCTAGAGTGCCAATGCCAATGAAAGTGCCATAGTATTCAAAAAGTATTTCCTTACTTAAGTAAAAGACAAATTTAGTTTTAATATTCCAGTAGGTAAAAATGTAATAAGGTCTTTGGAGCAGAATGAGCACCATACCATTATAACATCAGTGCATTTGACTGTAATCTATGTTGTATTTTCATGTTGTTTTAATGTTTTTTATGTTCCTTTTATGATTCTTTGTGTGTGCTTCCACTACAAAAGAGTTACTAGACTGGCATTGGTTGTTTTTATCACAGTTAAGATTTATTCTGTTTTATTCCTCGCACCAGTCAAAAATCTCTTTGCATTATGGGTTGTCTTTTTTCAGAACCAGCCGTTGGATCTTTTCAGAATCTACCCATAATAAATTTAAGCGTTATAAATTTTAAAAGATAAACCTTCATTTGTATACATTTCATTTAAGTAGAACGCAGCAAATATATGCTAATGTAAATAAATCGTTTCAGTCTGAAAAGGTAGGTCTATTAAAAATGACTTTCCAAAAAATAAAGCTGGTTGCCTTCCTCTCTAATAAGTACATACATTTCACAGTTCTCCTTTTTACAACGAGTTATTGACTTTTTTTTTAAAACAAAAGGTGCCGTATGAAACGACAATGGAAGCTTCCAGTGATATATTTTGCTGGAAGACTGATTTTAATTCTCTTGCAGTATTTTAGGCAACAATCGCCCTGCAGGCAAAAGTGACTGATATCTAGAGAGGCATGATGTTGGGCTTTTACTGATATCCAACATGCCGATATTTGCAATTCATTTAAGCCAATACTAGTAACTAAATACAGGTCAGACCAATAACTTCAGCTCTTAAAACACGCTTAAGGAAAGACGGCGAGCAAAAAAGACTTCAGCGGATGTGAGCCTGTTTGTCCTGCCAAACTCTACAAACTTATTCATACAGATGGCAGACACTAGCAACCCATATTTGCAGTTGTTCTCGATGTCTGCCAATACGGATATATAACTTTATAAGCTATTATCTGCTGATACTGATGTCAGGCTAAAATTACACATCCCTACTGACATCTAATGTTTTGTTCATTAGTATGTATTGTAAAATTAGTGTACAAGAAATCAGATAAGAAGTGTTAGAATATCTAACTGGGTATCAAATTCTATGACAGCATGTGAAATGGTACTCTGTTTCCCCTTTAAAATGACCTGAATAGCTTTCCCAGTATGCCAGTAATACACTGGTAAATAAAATTGGCTAAAAGACAAAGAGGAAGATGAAATAAATGTGATCTTTAGCAACATTTTTATTCATATTTCTGTTCTATAAAACAGTGGTTTCTTAATCTGACATCACCTCCTTATGAAACACTGCAACCATATTAAAAATAAAAGATGTCAAAGAAATGGTGTAATGTCAGACTTTATAACTAAAACATGATGTTCACAAACTTCAGGATACCAGAGAATAAAGTAGAAAAAATACTAATAGTGGAAATTGGCAAAATGGGTTAAGTGGCAGAAATAAGTGGTAAAAAGCAGTTAAAACGTGACATAAATGGGTTAACAGTAGCAACTAGAAAAGCACTCGGAGAGCACAGACCTCTGCCATTAACCCCATCTCCCAATAGTACAGGATCCTGGATCCAGACGGTAATCCGGATCACTCCCAAAATCTAATCAGTTCTTCCTTATGCCATTTCTGACATTTCCTGAAAATTTCATGAAAATCTGTTGAGAACTTTTTGAGTTATGTTGCTAACAAACAAACTAACAAACAAACTAACTAACTAACAAACGAACAAACCCACCTGATCACATAACCTCCTTGGTGGAGGTAAAAATAGGTTAATAGAAGCGAAAATGGGTGGCATAAGTAGAGAAAAGGGGTTAAAACGTTGCAAACATGGGTTAAAAGTTTCAAAAATGGGAACAATTGTTTAAAAGAGGCAAAGGTGGGTCTAGTGGGAAAACATATTTGGCCAAAATGAGCAGAAACAGTGATGAAAATGAGTCAAAAAGTGGCATTATAAATGCAAAAAATAGCTCTAAAATGAACTAACCATTAGCCAGGATATGCACAATAATTTTATTGATCCAACACACATTCATTCATATCAAAAATAAATCCAACCTGAGGAGGGCCCATTCACTGGGGCTTTCACATGGGCCAACTCTGTGAGTCGGCCTGAGCTGAGGGAAGCTTGTGGTCATCCAGGATTTTATGTCTCTTAGGACAGTTATGGAGGTCATGAAGTTTCGGTTGAGATGATGGATGCTCTGCTGTGTTTAGTTATTGGTGATGTGTGAAATGTCACATTTTGGGGAGCTTGATCAGGCTAGGACAAAGCTCATTATCTAGTTTTGCCCACTGGAAGGGAACCCTGGATGTTTAATGTATTGTTGGGGTATTCAGGAGGGCAGGAGGTCCAGCTCATGATTGTGGAGCTGATTGTTTGACCATTTCCTGCTCTCTCAGTTTTCTCTCCTAATTTCATATGAAGAGAATTTTTTATAAAATAAAGTACCGTATCACTTTAACTGAACACTTTGCCATAGTGACTGATCCTGTTTATGTTAATAGGTTAAATGCTGTTCTTTTAAGGTGAATAAACCTCAAACTGTTGCCTAGGACACACAAATAAACAAAATGACTCATATTATCTGCTTCAGAAGATAACACACCTCACCTAAGATGAGGTGTGTTATCTACTTTTGAACCACACCCAAAAACAACAAATCAGAAATAACTTTGAGCTGACGCATCTTTTGTTTTCAAAGAAAGTGTCCTGCAAAAACAAAGGGAGGTGTAGTCTCAGGAATGGCACAGAGAGTACAAAGAACATCATTAACACGGTACTCCACCCAAATTGTATCTCTTCATTATCAAACAATTTGTACAAGTGAGAGGTGGCACCTTTGAGAAGGGTGGCGCCTATCATGATCATATGAGTCATGGTATTAGCGCTTCAAATGAGGCCTTGATGGAAGTTTAGTAGTACTCTGACAACAAGTAATCTGATTACAGTTAGATGTATTATTACTATTTACAGTTTGACCAATGGCAGGAGTGTATGATACCTCACAGGCCTTGGTGAGTTCTCCAGCAGTCAGGCAGACTGCTCTTCTAAAACCAGCCTTAAGCTGAAGCAACTCCTCTCACATTTACTGTTTATGCAGACATCACTCATTCACCTGCACAAAAGTGCACAGTCACACAGAAATGATCCTGTTATACATGGATCCTCATGTTACCTGCCTTTAGAAACATGAAGCTAACATAATGTTTTAAGAATAATCCAGTTTAGATCATACTCACATTACTGGAGATCCATGTGGCGAGCATGTATGTTAATTTTAGTCCATTTCTCTTTCAATGTTTTGCCCTTAAGACAAACAAACTCCTATTTTACAATAAAGTCAAGATGCCTTTGATAATGTCTGACAGGGCAGGTGTGCCAGTAACTTAATCCTGTTGCTTTTATTTGATTGTTTAGATCTTTTTAGAAACTTTTTTTTTTCACCTTCTCTCTGAAAAGAGTTTTTAGTTGTAATAAAGCTCCAAAGCATACTGGATTTTACCAACAGTCACTCCGAAATGGAAGCTGGCAGCTTTTTTTTTTCTGGCAGACTGTTCTCCCTCGGAGCAGGACACCACAGCTTGACTGGAAAATTCTGTTTACAGGTTTATTCATGGCAGTAGACAAGCTCAGAGGAAGGTATTAAAATGCATGAAAATATCTCATGCCAATTGAATTTTTCTCCAATATGCACTTAAGTCAATTTTCAGTGCAGTGAGGGCAGCCATCACATGGATGTCATGGTTACCAGGCATGATAATACAAATATGAAAGTGTCATACTTTTCAGCGTCAACTTTGCAACACTTAATAAACTCAATCACCTGTGGTCAAAGAATCACTCTTACATAAATTTTAACCCTCCCTCCACTATGACATGTGCATTACTTGGACAAGCTCCTTAATTTTCCCTCACACATGGTGAAAATTATGCCTATAAACCACTAAATAAATAAATATTGTACGACTATAAAGCATTTATATTCTTAACCAGACATCCTAAAATCAATCAAAGATAACATTGTAATTTAGGGAAATAACAGAAAACTATCTACCGAAGAAAATACAAAGCTTGACGGGAAATGAGTGCAGGCCACTGTGATACATCTGTGGTTACTGCAATATTTCAGGAAAGATGAATTCATGATATGTTGAAGCACTCAAAATGACACATGGGTTTTTAGTAAGCTAGTCCTGCTGTGTTTTTCAATGAGAAAAAATGAAGTGTTTTAAACAAATATTGGTCTATTTTCCAAAAGGGGCAATGCACACGAGTGTTAAGCCTCCTAGAAAAAATCTCATAAGATTTGAAGAGGAGATTTTGGCAGGAATGAGATAGTTTCAGATGTTAAAGCACCCTTAACCAGTGCTCAAAAGGCGAACAATTTAACTGTGCTCAGAAATATTTAATTTTTATTCGCTGATGAATGCCATGTTACACTGGATGATCCAGATGGATGGAGTTCTGGATGGTTGGTGGATGGCCACCATGTCACAACAAGGCTAGGCAAGGCGCTGGTGGAGCGATGTTTAGGGCTGGAACCATAGGAAATGAGTTGGTAGGCTCCTTTAAGGGGCCTGAAGGTGTCAAAATGACCTCAGTAAAATATATGGAGTTCTTAACTGCCCATTTCCTGCCAGGGCATAAAAAGAAGAATCGTGCCTTTCAGAGTAAAAATCATTTTCATGCAAGACAGCGCACCATCCCATGCAGCAAAAAATACCACTGAGGCCTCTGAGAACTTGTGGAGCATCTTTTAAAGGACGCTCTATGAAGGTGGGCAGCAGTTTACCTCATAACAGCAACTCTGGGAGGCAATTCTAGCATCCTCAAAGGAAATACAGGTAGAAACTACACATGGACTAACAAGTTCTATGGATGAATTGTTAAGGTGATGTCAAAGAAGTGCACCTATGTTAATATGGAACTTGATCTGTAAAGATGTTTTTGATTTGAGAAAATTTGTCTCACAGCTGGCAATGTGTATCAGAGCAAAACTCAAACCAAAGGTCAAAGGAACTACCTGCAGAGCACAGAAACGGGAATGTTGCAAAGCACAGATCTGGGGAAGGAAAGCCATAAGCCAGTAAGTCAAGCACAAAGCCGGAACAGAGAACACATCTTCTGAATAAACCTTAAATTGATGGTCTAATATTTCACACCATTATAAAATATCAAACAGAGAATGGCTGTGTCAAAAGGGCACTTGTGATTTAAGTCAAAATCATTTAGTCACACCTCTAAAGTGTGTGTTTTATCATGATAGGTAGAGTATTTCCTCATCATTCTGCAGCTGCCACACTGCTGTCGTTCACCCCTCTGTGCTCTCTTTATCAGTTTGAATCTGTGGTCATAGTGTAGACACACACTTCCTTTGTTGTATTGATATTGTTCACTGTTCTGTCATTTTTAGAGGCTGGTGTGTTTAGTGAGAAGAAAATGGCAGCATTTATATGGATTGCACTCACCTGTATGCATGGATTTTGACTTTGCCAGGGACAGGCGGTAACTGGAACTAGTGATTTAATGTATTTGTAGAAGAATAAATCGTTTAAAGCATATCTCCAACACTGAAGCGGTCTACTCTGACAGACAGTCACAGTGGTTCTCCTGTGTTTAGAGCTTTTTTGGTGTCCTACCCAGGTTAAAAGCCTCAATAATATTGATTCAGTGTTTCAGGACAGGCATGGTGACGACACAGCTGCATCCCTGCGTGTGTCCTGCGCTCAGTCTCCGTTCGAGTCACACAATAGGACAGTTATACTGGTGAAACCGCTGGCTTGGGCACGGCCTGCTTCTCACATTTTCCATCTCACCATGTTTGCCTCTTTTTCCTCCTCGTCTTCTCTCTGCTAGGGGACGAGGAGAAAAGGAGCGTTCATTTATACACAACGGAGCTGTCCTGTCTCAAGCTTTAAATCCTCCGTCTCCATTATTCCTAAACGTTTTATTTCTGTTCGACATTTCTCTCTCTAGAAACGATTCAGCTCTTAATAATTTCTTTTGTTCCTTACAGAGCTAAGAGAGTTTTTTAAACATTAAAAAAAAAAAAAAAAAAAATTTAAAGCTGTAGACATAAAAGTCTGGCAAGACAGATGAGTAAGTTTCCTTCAGTTCTGTGAGGAACATGCTGTTTTAATTTTTCAGCGCCATACCTTTTGATTTATTCTTAAAAAGCAAAAATCAACATTCAAAGTCTGGACCCGGACAAATCATCCTGGGTTTATAGAAGTCTATACACTTTCTGTAATTGGCCTTCAGAAATTATTTTCATAATATGGTGTTCCAGATGTGTTTATTGTTCCGGCTAAATATTGGATGTGCTTAAGTTGGAGTCTATTATGTAACTAATCATTCATGGTTCATTTGATCATGTTTTATCTGCCCTGCTGCCTCATTTATAAAAGCGTTTCACAAACAAGTTTAATCAAACCAACATGCCTCAGTATGTCAAAGTGATTCGAGTTTTAACTCTCAAGTCCACATGGAAAAGGTCCCAGAGCAGCGGCGCTCACCCACTTCATCATTTGCAACTGAAAGAAGCTGAATGTGTATGAAGGGGGAACCTAAAACTGTTCTGCTCCACTGGAAGCTTTGTTATGGAGAGGAAGTAAAGTGATCACGCTAAGTAAAAGCTGCTCGCAGAAAGTCAAAATCTGTCAAGAATGATGACAAGAAGTTAGAAGTAGATACTCTGATTAGTAATGACTCGAGGAAGTATCCTCAAAACAAGTATTTATATAGTGTGACCTTTTACAGTTACGGGGGGTAACGGGGGGTTTACTCATAATATGTGGCTATAATGATAAAGTGGAGATTTATATTTGTGAAAACATTAAACTAGTACAAAAAACAAAAAAAAAGCAGCGCAAAAATTTATCTCCAAAAGATCTCATGAAAAAAACATATTGTTTTTATGTCTTCTAACTTTTCATGTTGTTTCAAGGAGATGCTTTTATGTACAACTTTCGTATAAATAGGGCTGTCAAACAGATTAATCTCGATTAAACTCAGAATTTCTGACATTAATCGCCAATTTTTGTTGCATTTAGAAATTTTTGTTTTGCATTTCAAACTTTCTTGTTTCATTTTGGGGTTTTTTACTGCCTGAAAGTAAAGATTGATGACTTCCTTCTTGGATACAGAGCCAATTTTATTTTGAAGAAGAAAATGAGGGAATTCTGGTAAGGTATGTCATAAATTCAACCTCAGATGGGTAGATCCCAGAATGCGCATGTGCTCAGGAAGAGCATTCTCAGACTGTATCTGGTGAACAGGAAGTGCCATTTCAGTGCATTTCTCCCTCATTATTAGAAATGTATGAATGAAAACAGAACATCTGTTCAGTAAAAATGCCCTATGAGGGGTTGTTTTTATTGAACACTGTCCTAAAATCCTAAACTCAAAACAAGAAGCAGTACTGAGAAGGAGGCCATGGAGGTTTGCGGCGTGCTGAGGAAATCACTGGAAATGATGAGTGTCAGGGGAGATCTGTGATACAGAGGTCAGTTTGGGTGATTGAACTTGCAGCTGATGGTAGCCTCCAAAAATAAAAAGTAAAAAAAAAAAAATGTCTCTGTTCATATACAGTGCTTAACAAATTTATTAGACCACCACCCAAAGTAAGGTTTATGCCACAGCTGCCCTAAATTAACAGCACTGGAAATTACCAAAATCATTTTTATGTTTCTGCAATGGTTAATACACCAATATGTAGAAGCTCTTTAACCCAAATGATATTTTTAATGCTAAAATATAATTATTATTGTTATCCATGAATTTTCAAATTTACTGATTTACAAAAAAAAAAACCCAAAAAATAGTAAAGCACATTATTATTTCTTGATTAATATGTCAAATTATAGTTATTTACGTGCACTCCTGAACAGAAAAAATAGTTTTAGTGGTTGAATGTTATGCTTGATTAATTTCTGACTTCTCAGAGAAGCCCAGTGAGCCAGCTCAAACTTTGGTATAAAAAGGTGAATTCAGTTTGAAATCCCTCATTCCTATTCAAAATGGTAAAACGTGGAGCGCTCACTGAAAATGAAAGAGTCTGCATTAAAGCACTTCATGATGCTGGATGGTCTCTGAGACAAACATGACAGGTGGTCTAATACATTTGTTAAGCACTGTATGTAGTGCTTAAATGTGTAAGACCACCAGCCAGTGTAAGGGTTCTGCCGCAGCTGCCCAAAATTAACAGCACTTCTCAGAGAAGCTCAGTGAGCTGGATCAAATTTGGGTATTAAAAGGTGAATTCACTTTGAAATTCTTCATTCCTGTTCAAAATGGTAAAATGAAAAAGTCCAAATTTAAGGACTTCATGACGCTGGATCGTCTCTAAAGCAAAAAAGGGAAAGACAGAAAATGTTCTCACAGTGTGGTCAATATGCTTTAGAGTCAGTTTCAGAGACTGGTTCTTACAGGATGAGGCAAGGAAGAGGCAGGAAACGAAAGTGGGTTCATATACCAACAAGACCATCACCTCAAGCTTGCTTCTCAGCTGTGAAACTATTTAGAACTCAATGACAAGCCATCTTAGATTGTGCTGTATAAATTATTTTTACTTTCATTTGTATAGTTGTAAGATAAGAAGATAAACCTTTGTCCCTTGGTCCCCCATTTGGGGAAAAGTAGTTATTAAAACAGCTCACAGCAGGGGTGAAGTAAGAAAGAAGATGTGCCAACAATACTTAAAAATAAAATATAAGAAAAAATAGGAAAAATAATAACAATAACAGGATTATTTAAATATTTACATGCGCATACCTTCACTTGTGGAAGGACAAGACCAGATTATTAGAGACACAAAAGCTGCACAGTTCTGAAGGGAAAGAGGGGCGACATCACTCATCTGAAAAAATACTTCCTTTACTTACCATATTTTTGAGTTATTATTTGGTAAAAGGCCAGTTTATTACAAGCAATTACCTGCTTTTTATTGAGAAATTGCTAGATAATTATCAATTATTACCATCAAATTACCAGGTACTTAGGGCCCAATGAAATAATATAAGAAATAAAATAAACAATTATGCATAATTCCATAAGATTTTAACAGCTTGGGGACCTCTGTGTTCTGTTTTTAAATAGAATGATGGAGATTAGAAAACAAATCCCCCCAAATTTGAATCTTCTGATAAAGTGATTATTAAAATAATCATTGGTTGTAGTATTTTCTGACATTATGTGTTTACCTATGTATCTCATGAGCTTTATTTGTACTCAAATAAATCATTAATCTTCCTTTCCATCACACTGAAATAGTTAACTCTGTGTGTGTTACCTAGCTTTCTTCCTCTTTACAGCTGAAGTGGGTTTAAAAGCAGAAATCAATGAATAGTGAAAGCTTTAGCTTCCAGGTCTAACACTGGGTTAGAGCAGCTTTGTGAGAGGGGCAGCAGCTCTTAATATGTTGTCCACTCAGTAAATGATACTGAGTGATATTTTTAGATGTATAAACAACTCAATATTCCATGAAGCGAAAAGCTAAATCACAAAAGGATTAATAAATCTGGACCTCCTTGGAATCATAACTTTCATCCATACGGAGCATCAGGCTCGGTCAAGTGTACTGTAAACACAGTTGATGAGGGGAACAATGGTATAATTCATAAATGTACACACACAAGAGTACGATCATATACACTACGAGAAACGCCTGAAATCCTCCTACACACATACACATGCGTGCAGACTTATCTAAACAGTCTAATGTAGGCCTGTGCGCCATGGAAAATGTATACGCGGAACAAATTTGATTCATAAATGGGCAGGTTTCAATTTGAATCCTCGCCTGCTCTCTTATGGCTGGCTGCTGAAATAGAGCTCAGCCTGTGGAACTAGAGAGAGAGAGAGAGAGAGAGAGAGAGAATCAGCATTCAAGCTGATTTGAACGATAGTTTCTGTGTGGGGCTACAAGGCTGGTTGAGTGAATATGAGCAACCAGCCAGCGAAGCCAATTTTATACATGGCTAAGTTTTCTCTTATACTATGTACCTGAGTGCTCACACACCTACACACAAACACACGCACCACAGGCCTACAGGTACACACTTGTGCAGATTTCCTCAGTGTGAGGGAATTTAGTCATCTTTTATGAAATATGAACACACTTTCAGACCATCTGCAACCGCCTTATTATAACTCTGTCACTTAACAAGGAAAGTGGTTATAGAAATACAGCTAATGTCAAAAAAGTAACAGGACATTTAAAGAGATTGTTGACAGCAAACTGTCTTCTCAGCTGTAAAATTACATGCACACTTCTGGTGGGCCTTTCTATAAGAAACTGTCTGCAGTGATTTACTGTCATTCAGACAGCAAAAAATGAGAGTGAGGTCATTTATTTATGCCAGGGAATGAATCTGCAATCTTTGTCCGTTTCCAGATCATCCCAAAAGTTTTGGAATGATTTTCTGTGCAGAAAAGTCTGTATCCTTCACAGAAAGCATTTTATTTTACCTTATCTAGAGAGTGCAGCAGATGAGAGGCATACTTAAAATGCTAGCAGAAAGTAAGCATTATCTTTAAGCCTCTAATTTAGATTTTCATAACCCTGAACCAAAGTCCTGCAAAATCCTCAAACAAATTTCTTCAATAATGTCTTCAAAAAAACTTAAAGTTTTTGAAAAACACTGTTGAAGATAAAAAAAAAAAATGACTGTTCAAATGTTGTTAGAAATATAAATAAACACATACTGTACACAGCAACTCTTCCTCCTGTTAAGCCACCTTTGCACTCACAAGATAGAAAATGATAAATTACTCTGAAAAATATTTTTTAAATAACTTTCACAAAAAAAGAGTTTACAGCGATTGCTAATTTTCAACTTTTGTCCCCAGTCGAGCCTTTCAGCCTAAACCTCACACTACAGAATTAAGAGACAAGAAATGCATACCCACAAATAAAGAAAATAAAATAAATTCTATGAACTAGTACAAATAATAAGTTTGAATCATGACTACAGTGAGTGCCACTGTGGTTTGCTTTGAGCCATCACTTGACCTTTGCAATAAAAGATTTTATATTTGGAGTCAGTTTGATTTCAGTTGGTAGTGAATCCCAGGATTTTCAGCCTTTAACAGAGAAAACGGATGCTTTTGTATGTTTCTATTTCTGTTCCCTGTGCTTCTAGTTACTCTGTGACTGTCATGTCCTTAAACAATTTTTTGAAAAGGTTCAGGGGAAGATTAATTGATACATCAAAAAAATAATTTGAGAAAAGAAAAAATGCAAGAAGCTCTAAAACTCAGTAGGTTGTGTTTTTTCAGTATCTAGCAGCGATGCCAGCAGATGGCTTTTTGTCCATTATTTTTAAAGCCTTACTGTATAATGATTAAAACATTTCTAAAAAAAAGAGAGTGAAGCTTGAAGAGAGCTCTGACTGCAGACTGTACATCTCTGATTGCCACTCTCACAGACTATATCAGAATGGACATAAATCAGATAAATCTTCTGTTTAGGGTTATGGTAGAGGTTAAGGTAAGGGTTAGAATACCACAAATAAAAGTAAAAACCTGACCTGAAGAACTCATTAAAAAACAGTTTCATAAAGCAGAATGAACAGTCGACTTACAGGAAAGAAGGTCGTCCTCCATGAAAACAATCTGAGATAGCAAGCGTAGTTTATGTTGCTCTGTTAAAGTAAAATAATGTCACTACAAAGCTAAAGATTAGCTCACAAAGCAGCTTCGTAAGCTACATAGCTACCTTCTCTATGTAGCTAGGTTAGCTTTAGCTACCTTCGCTAAAGCTACATTGGCTTATGAAGTAATGTAGTTAGGATAACTTTGTTAGCTTAGCTAAAGCTACTGAAGCTAAAGCAAGGCATGATTGATGTAACTACTTCTAAAACAGGTCTATACATCATTTAATCCAGGATTAGACCCCGATCTTTTTCTCTGTTACATTTATGAAATGTTTACTAGTCTGAAATGTTTGCATTGTAATTATTTAACAAATGTTTCTGCCAGACTTTGTTTATGAATAACATTATTTTAAATCTAAAACTGGAAATAAATTGCACCTGCGAATTATGGCTCTTTCATTCTGAAACATCATCTCAGAGGAACGTTCTGTGAGAGTAGACGTCAGAGATACAGTCAGATTGTCTTGGAGGTTTGAGCCCAGACCGTCATACAATATAAGAAATGAGAGAAAATCATAGAGTGCATAGAAACCTGGGCTGCTTGAGTTGGTATATAATTCCTAATAAATGTAAAACAATTCAGGCTGTTTTTACCTGTTTTAATGATTTTCTTCTTCTGTTTATCAAACATGAACTGTGGATTTAAGATGACTCCCAAGAATCTGAATCCATTAATCCTCTCTATTTCTAATTTTTTTTTATTTTAAACTTAATACTTAAAGTGAGCTCTGTTTCCTAATGGAGAAACCTTTAGACACAGGTTTATTTAAATTGAAAACAACATGATTATCTTCCAGCTACTGATGGATATCACACATGTACTAACCCTAACCCTAACCCTATGTACTCAACATCTGTGCTGCCTTGCTAGCGGAATTAGCAGGAGCATATATGACCACATCATCAGCATAAAGCTGAATGCCAGCCTCTGGACAAGTGTTGGACAAATCATTTGTAAAACAGACTAAAAAGCAAAAGGCTGAGAAGGCTGAGACCCTGGTGGGATACCCGTTGTGTTGCTTAAAAGATGATTTTAGGTCAACTTTTATACTCTGCCCTATTTTCTGAATGTCTGACTCCAATTAGGAGTCATTTTCTTTATTAAACTACAGGTTTAGCAAGCTGGTTCACAGAGACAGCCCTCAATAACATAAAAATCCAATTATTTTCAACTTGGCTATGATTCAAACTCCACAGATATATTTCATCGTATATTTTGAAGAATTAGTTGTTCTTTCTTCAGATATTTACAGCTGATATCTTGCCTTTAAATACTGGCAGAAATGTTCACATCTGTGAACACAGATATTACAATTTTCCACATTACAAAGCTTTTGTGAATAATGACATTATGCTTTAATACTGTGCATCCTTATTACAGTAAGATTGTTTCAGCTCTATTTACTTCTCTATGTTTGCTCAACATTTGGAAACTTCACCCCACTTGTAATATTTGTGCATTTCACACTGAGAGTGGGCAAAACTTCCAGTTTTGAAAACCCAATGTAAAAGGAGCTATTATATTCCATCTTATACAACTCACCATGAAAAAATATGATTGATGGTAAATACTGCATAGGAGTAATCTGTTGTGTATGACTTTCCCTCAGACTACACTAAAGCAGTTTCTATGGCAAACTAAATCAAAACAAACATTCAGGACTCAGATAATCTATATTTGCCAAACTGCATGAGTGCCCTGTTCTCTTTCCTTTTTCACTAAGGGCGGATTCCACAGACAGGAAACAGTCCCCTCTGCTTTTAGCTGGGGCCCTGCACAGGGTATGTGTTGGCGTGTGCATGTTTTGGGGGGTGCTGTGCCCACTTGACAAAATCTTAAAGAAAAAAGAGACTTTTTGCGTTTCATCAGAACAGAGGTGTTTCAAAACCTGGGTCCGATTAAAAATCATTCCAAATATTCCAATTTTTGCTTCACAACTATTTGTTATTCACTTTGTGTTCAACTTCCAGATTTTGAACCCAAAGCTTTATTCACACCAAAATGTTTAAATACCCTCAAACAGAAGTCCTGAATATGATCATTAGGATGACTTGACAGATAGACTCTATTCTCCTCTGTTTGTGCGTACGAGTGTGTCCAGACAGACGTCAGAGTGGTCAGTTCATCTTGGCTGCATCGCCAAGGGCTGGACCATTGTGGTTTCGTTTGAGCTCGGTGCCAGAATACTGCGTCTGCTTATATGTGTGTGTGGTGTGTTGTGTTGTGTGTGTGTGCAGTCGGGCTGTCCTCAGGCTAAAAGGAGCACCGACCACAACAGACAAACAGATCAACTGATAGACAAAAAGAAATTGAGAGAGAGAGAGACAGACCGCAGAAATGGAACAGGGCCTCCCTGTGAAGTTAAGTTTCCAAACACAACAACTCCATGGCACAAAAACGTCTCTGCATGGAGGCTCAGACCTCCACGGGTCCTTTAATGCTACAGGAAATGCATCTGCACCGGTTATCCAGATCGTCTCCTGGTGCTTCTCTGATGTGGAAACGTCCCCAGAATGCTGTCTGTCAACACACAATGGAAGAGACTGAATGTGAAGTGTGTTGGATACCTTACACATCTGGAAAAGGCAGCTGGATAACTTGCTCAAGGGCTTTTTTCATTCACATGTTTAGTCTCCATGATCAGGAAGGATTTTAACCAGCAGCCCTTAAATCCCAGTGGTGACAGTGAAGAGTTTAACATGTGTCCTCCTGAGACCCTGCATAAGGATTTAACAATTTGGCTTTCCTACAACACCCTGGTAAATTTTGCTATTAGAATTTGTAAGATAATTTTCCAGATGTCCATTGAACTTTAAATAATTTGCTTGTTTTTTTGGAGAATTTGTTCTAAAAATGTTCAGGAATTTCCATGGAAATTTCAGAGATATGTTTGTATATTTTGGAGTTTCCTTGGAAGTTATGAGGAAAAAATTTGTTCAAAAAATTTTCAGCAATTCATTGGAATTTGAGAGTTTGAAAATTTAAGGGGATTTTAAAGAAATATCATGGAATGTATTTGAAAATTGTTCTGAATTTGATTTTTAAAACTTTTAGGGAGAATTTGCCAGAAAATTTTTAAAGGCGTATTTAGGCTTTATGATAAAGTTTTACTGAAACATTTGGAGAATATTTGAAGAAATTTTGGGTACTTTTTATGATATACGGTTCAAATATGTTTACTAATTGTCACAGATATTTTAGGTAATTTCTTTGAAATATTAGAGAATTTTTGAGGATTTTGGAAGGGAAAATTTCCAAGAAATTCAGAACTTTTAATGAAAAGTGTGTTCATGCTCAGCCTGAAACAGGCCTCAATGTCCCTCATTAAAATGACTCCACCATAGCTCTCTCAGTGACTGACACCATTTTTTACTTACTGAAGACCCCCAACAACCGACCAAATGGCCAACACAAAGCCAAAACATCTGCTCAAAAACCAATCAAGTGCTGTATTTTCTACAGAAAAAGGACCAGAAGGTTTCCGAACATAATTTTTGGCAGAACTAATTCCTGTTCAAAGACAAGGCTGAGCTTCTAACAGTATTAGGTCCTACTAATCCTAAATAAATGGGAGAAAGTCAAGATTTATTCCAAACAAAAGCTTGGGTCTCAGGAGGACCAAATTTAAGCTGTGAAAAAGTATAAAGAGGTGTCTAGCAGCATTGCTAGACACACAGTAAACAGCCTCTCTATTAACATATTGCATAACAAAGACTACCAATGAGTGATACCTTTTCTGTCATCAAAAGTTGTAAAATAAGTAATTGTTAGGTTTTATTTATTTCTGCTGTACTGATTTGTAGCTCCTAGAGCCTTCTTTACCATAGATCATGCATTTCATCAGTAGGTGAGATTTAACAATCCAGAGCATATACTGATCTTATTTCTGTGGTATTTCCTGTGTGTATTTTTGTTGTAGCAGTTGGTTTAAAGGTGGATCAGCCTATTTAACCCTGCAGTGCACTGAGACCTCACACAGGTGGCAGCGTAACCTGATAAAATGAGCACAACATTTATTGATTGATTGTTATTTTCTTTGTTCAACAGAGCAGTGCAAAAACATCCCAATCGATACAACAACACAGTAAGGTCAACTGAATTACGCAATGTGCTGAATCATTAATTGCATGTGTTAATTTATGGGAACTCATTCGTGCAAGTATTAACAGAATGAAAGAAAGCCTGTTAAACAGGCTCAACTGTGCAAATAATTTGATAAATTAAAGGCAATTAGTCTCAGAATAATAACTCTGTAGCACTCTACAGCTCATGCAGTTATTTATATTGCTTACAAATCAAACAAGTTTCCCCTCCTGACAACTGTTTTTAAATTACAGTTGAGTGCATTATTTACTTTTGTGTAATGGTCATTTTACCAACCCAACCTTTCCCTTTAATTACTACTCTAAAAAAAGCATTTGGAGAAAAAAGGTTGCATTTTCTTTCCGCTTGGGACTCTAATAACAACAATTCATTCAGGAGCACTCTCGTCATACATTCACACCATTTTATTGCAAAATGGAAAGACATTTTGATAGGCGGAGAATGCTCTGCTCGAAAGATTGTCCCTGGATTAGTCAAGCAGCATGCTTTGCAATTGCATACAATAAAATGAGCTCAGAAGCAATAAACCCATAGTAGCATTAATCTGAATATGAGGCTGCAACAAGCTTTACTCTATAAAAGAGGAGGCTGGGGCTGAGGATGTGAAGCTTTACCAGCATGATGCATCAGAATTAAAGGTCATATATTTTGGTAAATACACTTTTTCAGGCTTTTATGACAAAAATATGTGCCCCTGGCCTGTCCACAATCCCCACAAGAATCAGAAACCCCCCCCCCCCCCGAAAATGTGTATCGAAACAAGCCGTCCTCAGATTTTCCCCTCATGATGTCATGTGGGGAGTTAGTAGGGGTGGGAATCCCTAACTTTCTCTTGCTGTATGCCCGTCGCCTTTGCCGACCTCACTGGACAAACAATTGTCCAAACAGTTGATTTTATTTTTCCATTATCATAGACTTCAGGTCATATTAACAATTAATTTGAAAAAAATTGATACTTGGTGGACGAGATACGATATATCACCAGACAAAACATCTCGATACTGTGCTGTATTGACTTTTTCTCCCACCCTAGGAGTTAGCACCCCCCAGGGTTCAGTTGAGCCTCCCCGCTTGGAAGAAAGTTCCGCCCTCCTCTCTTGATCCTCCTCCAGCTGAGAGGAGGATCAGGAGAACCCATCCACTAAGCCACATCCATTTCCTGAGAGGGGCGGAGTCAGACAGCTCATTAACATTTAAAGCCACAGACACAGAAACAGCTCATTCTGAGCAGGACTGAAACAGATGGGTTTTTCAGACACAAACTTCACAGGCATGTTTTAGGGACCTCTGAAACCAACATAAACTTGTCTTAAAAGGATAAAATATGTGGCTGTGGGAGCTGGGAGGCGATCATTGGGATCAGCTGGCCTTCAGATGTGCTTACGACTTCTATGTCCTGCATGAACTAATGCTAAGCTTCATTTGGTGTTTGTTTTTGAACTCACCTACTGTTTGTTAAATACAGACAACTACAAATCATCTGTTCTGTCTGTGATTTTCATGGACAGGATTTCAAGGCACAGTCAGGCAAAGGAGGGTTTCTGGTTCGGGGACCAAAGAATTCCATCCCTGTTTTTTGCAGATGATGTGGATCTGTGCTCAGCCGGGGACCTCCAGCAGGTGCTGGAGTCATGGTTCTCTACTGGAAAATGGTGGATTGCTCCCTCCAGGTGGGGAGTGAGTCTCTGCCTCAGGTGAAGGAGTTAAAGTATCTTGGGGTCTTGTTCACTTATGAGGGTAAAAATGAGCGTGAGATTGACAGGCGGATTGTGGCAGCATTAACAGTACTGCGGGCATTGTACCAGTCCATTGTGATGAAGAAGGAGCTGAGCTGAAAGGCAAAGCTTTCGATTTACTTGAAGATCTACCTCCCAACCCTCAGCTATGGCGATGAACTCTGGGTACCCAAACTGAGAAATTGCACTGTAGGAAAATTACTTATTCCATACTTAAATGAAAGTCCTGACACTGGTATAAGTTTTGTTGTTATCCTCCTGTTACAGACGTTTCATGTCAGTTTCAGTCATATAAAGCACATGGTAACTGAGCTTAACCTTTAATTAGGGACACATTTTCATCCTTGTGAGTGATAAAACTCATGTTCTTCATTGTCACTTGTGCAGTAGATAAGTGAAATGATTTGGGCCCTGGTGCCTCAAATTCAGCTAGTTACTGTCATAGCTTGTGGCTTTAGAGCTGCCCAGACACTGCCCAAAAAACGACAGAGGCCTCTGCACTGCTAAAGACATTATGGCTTAGAATAACTCTGCTCTGTGTGTCTGTCTAAGCTGGATTTCTATGTGTGTCTGTGGATGTTTTGACCAGCAGTTAAAGATCTGAACGAGCAATCGGCCTTACTGTGGTGAAGTTTCTTCTTTTTGTTTTGAACTTTTTTGTTGTTTTCATGCAATACCATCAGCTCTGCCTCCTCCCATCGCTCTTTTTCTGCCATTTTGTCTTCATAAAACTGTTTTCAAGCTTTGTATATCTTTTTTGCCCTTTTGATGAGGTTTTTTCCCTTCTGTTGTCTGCTTTTCTGTCTTCCTGTTCCGTCTGTCTTTCTCGACAGTGAACCTTGGTGACCCTGAGGACCGGCCCTCTTTTATGAGGATACCACTTAGCTTTAGATCTGGGACAGCTTTTGTGCCCTGCAAATAAAGTTGTTTTTGCCAGTGCACCCTTATGGTTTAAGCGTTGTTCTGGGGTCATAGAGCACTGCAAGTTTACATAGTCAGCTTCAACAAATATTCAGAGTAATTGCATTAGAATATGCTCTTTCACCCTGTAAAAACCCTGTAGCAGAGTAGAAAATGAGGCATTTGTGTGTGGCTGTTTGTGAGTGTTGTTTATAAAAACTTGCTATTCACTCTTGACTTGGGTGTTTTTCCACATCAGTTTTTTGAAATTGCTTTCCCACCTGTACTGATTTTATGCTTCATTCAGATTTAAAATAAAGTGTGTTTTCTATTATGGAATCACTTGGGACAAACACTAAATATTAATTCCAAAAGATAAATAATTCTAAACTGATTGTCTGCCACCAATTCAGAGAAATCATTCAGTGCTGCAACTGCATGACTCCTAGAGCCCGTTTCAAACTATTAGTGTGATTTGCGTGTGACGTGCGTGTCTGCCCTGGCTCCTGCCGCTGCGGCTTTCACACTAGGCATGAATTTGCTGCGTGACAGCTGCATCTCCCTGTTCTCAAAACCCTCAAAGTTTTACCTCAATAAACCCCCCTACAAGTGACTTGGTTCAGTGTATAGTGGAAGTGTGTCAGGAACTATTCCAAATAAAATCATTCTGTACTAGAGAAAGGAGTTTCTCTACAGAAATGCTAAACCAGACTCTTAATTTGAAAAGCACCAACCACAAAAGCACTCATACTGTGTTTATATTTATTGTGACATATTCTACCAGTTTGGACCTGGAATAAGCCAGTCAAATTTAATGCTTTTTAATGCCATTTTAATGCTATACTGTAAAATTTATAATGCCATGACTGTGAACTAAAGAAAAATTACACAGGTTTGTTTTTTTTTTTCTTTTCTTTTTTTTTTTTTTGTAAAAGATGATTTTTATATGAAAACTGTCACTACAAATATCTCATCTTAAACATATCAGAACTTATGGAGCTGAGAGAGAAGTTATATTACACTGAAGGGTGACCACTAGTTCCCCTTTAAGGCATGTGCCTTAGTTCATTAGTTTTTGCTTCCATCTCTGACTCAATATTTTTCATTTCATTGCAGGGCTGTGCATTAACTTTTTTTGCCTGTAGCACTACAGAGGTTGACAATCTTGTAGCACAGAACACAAAAATTGTAGCACAATATATAAAATGTTTGTTACATATCTAAAACTAGCATGTAACAAAAACATATGCTTAGTAATTGAATGTACTTGAAAAACAAAACCAAAACAGCCTAAATTACAGCCCTCATTAATGTCTACCAAAGCAAACAGCCAATCACAGATGTATTGTGTTCATCTTTTTTTCTACTTTTGGTAGGATTGAAAGACAGCAGAAGTCCTTTTCGGTGTTCATCCTTATAACTTAAACTTCAGTCTGTTCTAGAGACTGAAGTATGTTTCTTTGTTCATCCTTAAAATGTGTTTCAAGGACTAAAGTGTTAGATCTAATTTACATTTATATATTGGTATTGATATCAGCTAAATTTAATTTGTAAATATCCCCATATTGTATAAACCCCAATATTGTGCATTCCTAGTCAAACTAAGAAATATAGTAAAGTTTTATGTTCTTTTGTGGGCCTTTTTAATGGATTTCTTGCAGGCCAAAAAGGACCAAGCGCCACAGTTGGCCCACAGGCCATAGTTTGGGCACCTCATATATATTTAATGATACTCAGAGTAATAGGAAAATATTCCTAACATTAGTAGAAATTACTTAAACACTGTTAGAGTTTGGTCCATATTGTAGTATCACACTGGGGTCTGATGTTTATAGAGCTAATGTAAATGAACAGACGCTCTTTTCTCTCTAACAGTGTAAGCACAACATCAGATTTATTGTAGTTCAATGGTAATTAAAAAAAAACTATCTCAAAATCACGTCTTTACCCTAACAATACGCACAAAGTTTATGCAGTGTGGCTCCTCTCTCTCTCTCTCTCTCTCTCTCTTTCTCTCTCTCTCTCTCTCTCCCTCGTACACTGCTGTCTCTCTGTGTCATGTCAGACCTGTATGCTACATTCAGACCCGTATTGTCTTGTTAACTAAACAGCAGCAGCTACGGTATTAGTGGAGAAAAAAGCATCGTTTTATACATTAATCTTTAATCAGAAGTTAGTGCAGACTGAGTGCTCTGTCCTCTCACGGACAGCCAATTCACTGCGACTGTCAGTGCGTAATTGGAAAGAACAAGGCTAACGGAAAAGTAAGCTAGTACACGTTTTTACCTTTGTCCAGCCCATGTACCTTGAAATAAAACTTGGGATTATAGCAGCGCTCCTCTCCAACATAATGACACCTGTACTGCGTGTGCCCTGAGCCTGACCCGTCTGTTAGAGCTGCAGCAGGTCAGTCTCTCACCATGGCGGAGCGTAGCCGCTTACGCTCCAGATGTACAGGATTGGGCATGACGAGAGAAAAAACATTCTACTTGAGTCTAGAATGTACCAGAAATAAGAAATAAATGGACTGGGCTTTCTGGGAAAACTACAGAGAGAATTTTTAATGCCACCGAGAATCAAATTGAATGATTTTTAATGCCATTTACGGCCTTAATTTTTGCAAAATCGATTGAATGACTTTTAATGCTTTTTAATGCCCCACGGAAACCCTGTTGGAGACAGAAAGCTTCACTAATAGTAGATCTTTAGAGAACAACTTTATCAAACAGATGCATTTAAGCTTTTGGCCTTCTTCAGGGTTATCAAGACACACTTTTTAAACATATTGTACCCACATGGATATGCATTTGTGCTACAACAAGGTAAATATGGCTCTCCATTTATCATTTTCCTGTCTATTATGATCCATGAGCATAAGCGGCTGGCGGAAAGAAAATAGGTGAAACTTCGAATCTCTAAACCCTCTGCGCCTGAGCTGAGCGCATCAGATGTGCAGTCTAAAAGTCCTGACTTGTTAAGGGTGACATATTTTACCCCTTTAAGACAAGTTTATATTGATCTCAGAGGTTCCCAAAACATGCCTGCGAAGTTTATTGCTGAAAAAATACTCCAGTATTGGATTTTTGCATGTCTAAAAACCTCTCTGTTTCAGGCCTTCTCAGAACAAGCCATTTCTGTGTCTGTGGCTTTAAATGGTAATTAGCTGTCTGACTCTGCCCCTGACTGCACCCATCTCAGGAAATGGATGCAGCACTTGTGTTATAACAGACACTTTTTTCTTCAAAGTTTAGACTGGTATTCGAACCATCTCCCAGACCGTAGTCAGCAGTCAGTTATATAGTATTGTCATATCATATCATGTCATATGGTCATATCGTATTGGTCATATCTTATGTGTCATACCATGTTGTCTCAGTCATACCGTATCGTCATGTCATAACATATTGTATGGTATCGTACAGTGCCGTGTCTCATTGTATCGTATTGTTTTGGCCATATCATACCGTATTGTGTTGTGTAGTGTCCATCCATCCATCCATCCATCCATTCATCCATCCATCCATCCATCCATCTTCTCATATTTAAACTAAATTGCCTAGTATAACTGATGCATTATTTTAAGAGCATAAATGATTATCCTCTCTCTGCAAAATGAATAACAGCATTTTAATATACACCCATCCTAACATTTTAAAACTCCATCAATGCTTCTCTCATATTCTATAAACTCTAAACTTTCCTTGAACATAATAATCATAATGATAATATTAAAAATCCCTGAGTAAATCCTGACTAAGTGCTTGAGGTAACACATTGTTCTCAAGTGCAAAAATTTATTAAGTAGTAGTTCAGACCCCCAAAAAACAAAGGAAGGAAAAAACACTTCAACTGAGGTAAATCAGTTCTGATTAAATTGTTATAACCTAATGTGTTGACTTATGAAGTCTTTCTTCAGGACGGAGACAAAAACGCACGAGAGAACAAAAGGATCTGAAGAGCTTTTTTAATGATGAGTCCTTGCAGAGAACTGAGATTTTCAAGTGTCATTCTCCCTCTTAATAGGCATTTCTCATCATAAAGTTTCCATTCAGCACAGGTCATGACCAGCCAATAATAAAGCACAATTTTCTTAACATCTGCAATTCATTTAAGTTCATCAGTTTTTGTCAAAGTACTGCATGAAAAATCACTGGACATCCTTGTTTTCCTTTAATAATGTCTTATTCAATGTACAGTTCCAGTTAAAAGATACAAAGTCTAAAACATTTGACGATGCATAGCTTGACCATGAAAGCCTAAGGGCCTTATGGTCGATTTACAGTTCATTCAAAGAGTGTTGACATCCCTTTCACTTTATTCAGTTTTGTTATGTTGCACTCTGGTGCTACAGTAGTTTAAATTCTTTTAATTCTTATCCATCTAAAATGTGACAACATGAAAACAGAATTTTAAAACTTTTTAAAAATTCATCAAAAAGAAAAAACTGAAATATCACATCGACACAAGTATTGAGACTCTTTGAAACAACCCTTGAAATTTAGCTCAGGTCCCTCCCATTCTCTTGATTGTTGCTAAGATGTATCTACACCTTGATTAGAGCTGATCTGTGGTTAATTGAATTGATTGCACATGATTCGGAAAGGAGCACCTCTCCATAGAAGGCCTTGCAGCTGACGATGTATATCAGAGCAAAAACCAAGCCATGAGGTCAAAGGAACTGCCTGCAGAGCTCAGGGACAGGAATTGTTGCAAGGCACAGATCTGGGGAAGGCTACAAAAATTGTCTGCTGTGCTGAAGGCTCCCAACAGCATAGTGGCTTCTGTGATTCTCAAATGGAAGAAGCTTGGCATACAAACTGAGCTCAGAGAAGAAGGCTTAGAAAGAGAGGTGACCAAGAACCCAATGTTCCCAAAAGTTCCAGAAGGACAACCATCATGCAGCTCTGCACCATCCTGGGCTTAAGGCATAGTAGCTAGATGGAAGCTTCTCCTCAGTGCAAAACACATGAAATCCTGCTTTAAGTTTGCAAAAAAGCACCTGAAAGACTGCCAGACTGTGAGAGACAAGATTCTCTGGTCTGATGAAACCAAGATTGAACTGACACATCACCTACATGATCAAAAATCTTGAGAGAGACCTGAAAATGGCTGTCCACCGACGGTCCCCATCCAACATGACTGAACTTATGTTGTGACCATTATTCACAAATCCATTATTTTTTTATATGTTCACTGGGGGCAGAATTTAAAAGATACTTTCATATGCATGCTGTGATAAGTAAGTTCACCTTTGTAACATATAGATATGTTGATCCATTTGTTAACATAATTCCATTGTTGCATCTGTACACACGAAATAGAATTAAACTCAAACTTACAATTCAAAACTGGTTACTTGCTTGCTCACATGGCAGAAAATGGTTACAGCTGTCCCTCATTATGTGGGGCCTTGGACTTACATACAGTTAAAATTAAGGCTCCCTCTAGTGTTCAGTTCATGAAACCTTCATATAAACAGCTGGCTAAGAGGAGAGAACTCGTAAAGGAGAATGGCAGAAAATCTCCTGATCCAGGTTTGCAGAGCAAGCTGCATCGTATTCAAAAAGATTTTAGGCTGCAAATGCTGCCTAAGGTGCTTCAACCAAGTACTGAGTAAAGGGACTGAACACTTAGGTCAATTTATTTCAGTTTTTCTTTCTGATACATTTGCAAAAAAAAAAAAAAAAAAAAAAAAATTCACTTTGTCATTATGGGGCACAGAGTGTAGATTAATGAAAAAACAAATTAAACTTTTGTAGCTTCAGGCTTCAGCATAACCAACTGAAAAAATGAAGGGTGTCTGAACTAAAAAAAAAAAAAAATTTAAAAAAAGAACTAAAATGGTTTAATGGCACATCTTGTGATGGTAGATGTTTGGACTTTGTGTCCAGGAACATGAGCAGACCTCAGCAGCTTCAGGCTTTATTAACTTAGACACTATTGTTTGCTTACCACTCTGTTTTTTTCTCCCCATTCAGGCCAACATAAACCCCTACACACAATAAAAGAAACATTTACGAAATGACTGCAAAATTTTCCATTAATCTGGGTCTCATGCAAACAAGTTTTTGCAATAATATGTAGAATGACCATTTTCTGTCATCTTGTCATCTTAGCATAATCCATCCATAGTGTAAAAATGACAACTAAAAATGAGAAATAATAGCAAACGCCTGTAATCCCTCAAATGAAACAATATCCTTGATATTGAAGGTATGTCATGAGTTTTATAAATGCTGAGACAGTTCCATAAAAACTGTATTATGGTTTTGTCTGAAATGCACAAGTAATATCAGCATCAATCTTCTAGAAGTGTTCATATTTCTCCATAAAAATACAAACGCTTTGAAGACACCACAGTTGAAAATAAGTATAATTCTGTTGTATTTTCAGTTTTATATTGAGCTGGGGTAAAAAGTCTGATAAAATTCACCACAGTATGTTCACATCAAAGTTTGCAGAAGGGAGGAGACTGGGTCATGGAGTGCAAGATAGAGAAACAAACATGGTCCATTTACTTCACATTGCTGAATGGATTTGGAGACATTAATACCAGGTTACTGGACTGCAGTGCTTACAGCCAGGTGGAGATCTATATTTTCTATACTCATCCACTGTAGAGGACTGCATGGGTTGCTGAACCACCTGGCATAGGTTATATGAGGAATCCCACACTGAGTGATGAGAAGAAGATGAAGTCGTCAAGTCTGGGTTAAAATAGAGATCAGGATCAAATAAGATCACATCCACTCCCAGATGTGGAGCAGGTCTAGGTGCAGAGAAGACCTGATTATAGATGACAGGTGTAGACTTCTGGAGGGGAAAAAAGGATCTGACAAGGATTGAGAGAAAAAAAGAAGAGTTATTGAAAGTTAAAAACTGGAGAAAGTAGGGTTTCTTTTTCGTATGAAGTAATCTCAAAGACAAATATCTGAATATCTTGCACAGGAGCAGATGGAGCTTTAAAAAAGCTGACCCATAAATCTCAGCTGTGAATGACATACACATAAATCTGATATTCAGGCTGTTAATCTAATATGTGGTTGATGTTCTATAATCAGTCAAAAGCGCATTTTAAAGCGCATTTTACAAGTTAAGAGCATGGCTTAGCATTTTTTCCTTAAAACCTGCTTTTCTGCACAAAATCCTCCTTACTTGTGCTTAGATTTCCTCTCTTTCTGCTCAGCATGTCTGCTTCCTCTCAGACATATTGTATCTTGCACATTTTTCCCTGCCACTATGGATGCAGCAAACGTGCAGCACATTTTAGCTGTGATTAGATCTGTTGTTCATTCAGCCTGATGTTGAAGAAGGTGTTGAAGACACCAATTCTCTCACTGTGACTCAAGGTTTGTTTATATGTCAACCATGTGAGAGGAACGAGCACCAATGGTTAGAAAACAGGTTTCTGTGTAGGAAGGAGTTATTTGGGACTATTTTGTCGCACTTTTGTCTTAAAGTATTTGCCTTTGGAGCATACTGTCTGTGTAGGTTGATTCTGTGTGGTACCACCAGTGCTTACTTGGATGAATAACTTAAACAGTGTGACAACGTCATTCAGCAGACGCTTTTGTCCAAAGCAACTTACATCTGAGGGCAAATACAACAAACGCAAAGATCTAGACAGGAAGAAACAACATCACTAAGTGCCACAAAAGCCTTCAAGTGCAATCGGAGAGGGGTGAGTCTATTTCTGTAAACCTTACAGAAGTAGAGTGGGACAGTGCAAGCCGACTGTATTTGGGAGACTGATTCTACCACAGGGGACAACATTGGAAAGTCTAGCTAAGTGCATAGCAGGGTTTTAGCTTTCTCTTGAAAGTAGAAGGGACTCTGCAGATTTAATGGAGTTTGGTCATTTATTCCACCATTGGGAGACAACAGCGAAGAGTCGAGCTAGTTACTTAGGGCCCTGATGTGATGGGAGTACAAGGAGCCTTTCATTGACTGAGTTTAGCAGGATAGAGGGTGTAGACCTGGATCCCAGGAGAAGTTTTAGTTCTGGCTTTATTAAAGGTAATCAGTAGGGTTTTGAATTTAATGTGAATTGCAACTGCAAGCCAGTGTAAAGAGATAAACAGTGGAGCGACATGAGCTGTCTTGGGTTGCTTGAAGATCAGACATTCTGCTGCATCCTTGATCATCTGCAGGGGTCTAAATGTCCATGGAGGGAGGCCTGCCAGTATTGAGTTGCACTAGTCAGGTATGGGAGCAAATGCCGTTTCAGCACTTCGCCACATCAAACTCTGTTCTTTGCTGCTCTGGTCAGCTGATGGCCATCCCCCAGGCCTGGGCCAGACCTATGCCTCATCTCTCCCGGTATCCTCCCAGCTGCCCCTTCCACAACGTAGGCAGTCACCCTCGGCGTCTAGACCAGCCCGCCAGGTTTTCAGTGAGTTGTATCAGGCCTGGGAAAGCACACCAGGTTCCCGTAAAAGCGCAGATGCTGTTCCCGTATCAGGCAGCTGACCCTTCCCAGCCCTGCCCTCTGTGCATGTTCACATTAGATGCACAGTCTTGCTAACCTTGCAAAGCAGATGGATACGCCCGTTTCCTTTTTTTTCTCCCATCTGAACAGTTTGGGCCCGGTTAGAGAGTGAAAGGACCAATCAGCGATGAGGGGCAGTACTGTCAGACGCAGCAGAGTCGTGACGTAAACAAGCAGCAGCAAGAGTTGGTGCAATTATGGAGGAAGAGATTAGCGTGGATGCTGCTAAAGCACCAGTTTTAGCAGAACTTGACAACATTGCTTCATTAAAAGAAGAACAAAAAACAGCGGTGAGTTGTTTTCTTTTCAAAAAGTCGAGTACTTACATGTCTATAGTCGCCATGTTTCATGTTATTCCTCGGTAGCTGCGCACACGCAGCTCGATGTTTGATTGCTCCTATTGGCCCGTAGAGATGTGATAGACAGAACGTTAATCCAATCAGACAATGAATTTTTTTCAAATCCTCTGCCTTTTCTCAAATGTTTCCTGTTGAAGCTTTCCCAGATGGATGCGTGAAACACATCCATCTGGCGTGTCAGGTTACAGTCTTGCCAACAATACACAAAAATGCACGGAAGAGAAGCTGTCACAAAGGAGTCCAGTCGGCACCTCTGGTCATCAGTCAGTGTCCACAAGAGTACAGTAAGACCAGGAGGACCGAAAGACTCTGACTACTGTCCACATGCTCAGTTACCAGGAATGCCATGCTGTCTTGCTCAGAGAACTCATCAAGTGCAGTTGAAAATGGGCAATGCAATAAGAGCCTATACCTGAAGGTGTGTTGAATGATCTGTCATGTAGGGTCTGATCCTCCTGATGTTGGAGAGGGTAAATCCACATTACCCTGCAATCAAGGTCATATGAACCTTGAAGTTTAGCTGGTCATCAACCATGACAGCCAGATTCAGAGCAGATTAGTGGGCATACATTTATTGGATCCAAGCTGGATATTGTTTTTAAAAGGTACTGTCTGAGCATGGGGGGTATAATGACGTCTATATAGGCATAGTAAGGTAAAACTACAGGTTGTGGCATTTAATTGTGCTTGAATTATGATTTCCTGTCATGTGAATTTCATTTTTGTACCCAAAATAACTGAATATTGTTTAAGTAACATTTATTATTGCTTCTGAGGTCAGTCTACTTGTTTTATTTACTTCTAAATTGTCCTAAATTGTGTTTCCAACACTTCCCATGTCACTTCTTTTGTGAAGAGTGTGAGACAAACAGATATTTTTGCATCAGAGACTTCTTTCCTTTATTCGTTCCGACAAGATTTTGATTTGATTGACCTTTAGAATAAGTGAAATGAAGCTCAGTGAGCTTTTGCTGTGCTGTGCTACATGAATTTCTCACAAAAGACAGAAAAGTGCAACCTGACCAAACGGCTTGGAGCAAAATCCTTTCTTTCTCAATGCTTTCACTTCTTTCTGCCTGTGTGAATTTCTAGAGTTTGTTTTTTTTCCTGTCTGAAAGAGGGACAAGTAAAAAGTGACTGTAGTGAAAGAAAAAAGAAAAAAAAAGGGGGGGGTAGAAATCAAAAGCTACCCGCTGAAATTCTGCTAGAAAAAGGTTGCACACTGAGGTACGTGTTCTGAAAAGTGCAACTGTAAAGTGTTTTGAAATACATTCAAAATAAAAGTAAAGACTGACTGGTTGATTAGTTGATTGTAATGGAACTGTTTTAGCAGATGAGTGCTGGTAACCCTGGACTGGACTTGCTTTGTACTGAAAATGAGCCCTGCTAGTGCAAATAAGCCAAAGATTTGAAACTGAGAGAGTTAGTGTTTGTTAATTAGCCCTCACTAATGTTTGATGATACATCTCTTGCCCTTCACTTCCTAAAGGGCACCAAACACATAGAATACATAAAGCTGTCTGCACTTTTGTAGACTTTCATCATGGCTGTTATGTCAAAGAGAAGCAATCTCCACTGCGGTAGATATACCAGTAAGGCTGCCCATAAGGGGGGATGAAGGGGAGAGCTTTTTGGGGCCCTGCTAAATCGGGGCCCATGGAGGTTATTTTCAACCTGATTAATAATCTGTTTTATTAGAGCAATAAAAAATAATTTTATTTGTTAATTCTGTTGAACAGTATATCCTTGTGCACAATGTAGACCCCTTTTCTTAAAACATGATTCCCTCTTCTTACACTGGAAAATCTGGGGAGTATTTTTTTGAGTAAAAGATATTTTACTCATAATAATAAAATGTTCTTTTTTGAGTGTTTATTACCAGCTACTGCCAGAGCTGGAGTAAAAACACAGATAAAATTCTGCTGGACGAAAACTTTAACCACACCCGCTTAAGTTTTAATTCAGCTGCCATCACTCATTGGTAGACACGGCTGCAGCTCGTTAGGTGTCCCAGCTGAAACTAATCCTTGGCAATCAATCTCACCTGGTGTTGAACTTTCAGACACCATTGTATACTACGGCTTCTAATCAGGTTACCTGGCTCCTCTTCAACCTTTAAATCTAGTGATTTTTCTGTGAGTTTTCTTCTTTGCCTAACTCTGTTTTCTCCTCTTTTTTGCAGAGCCTCTGTCTCTCTGTCAGTGATGCTGCCTACCAGCCAGTATACCCACTACTGCACTATTGTTGTTGTCAAATAAACTTCTTTGACCCCACTACCTCATCTTGTGCTCTGCTCCTGGGTCCTTGTCATACGTTCATCAAGACTGTTTCTTTAATATTAGAACATTAGGTCTAATACCTAAATATAAGGGCAAAATGTAGCTCCAAAGAGAGACAACATAAAGGGTTAACCATTTCTTTATGGAGAACAGCTCTGAAGGTTTGAGAACAACACTGTGTTGATTAAAAAAGCTCTGCAATAAGTAAACTTTGTTCTGTTACTCTGTACAATTGCTGTACAGTTTTCATTTGTTCATCATGGAGTACATAGCCTAATCATAATTTACAGTTAAATAAAAGTTTCATTTTAGAGTAAAAACAACTCTGAAAACATTACACTGCAAGCAGAGTAAATTTTATTCCAAACAGACTGGGACCAAATGTTATATTTTGTAGAGTAAAATTTTATCCAATTAAAAAAAAAATGTTCAGGTAAATTTACTGTGTAGGTCATGATAACAATGTGGATGGGCACATTGATCTAAACCATTTGAAAAAGTAATGTCAGACATCAGGATGCCAGAAAATAAAGTCCAAGAAACAGTGACAACTTCTTTGGAAAATTTTGAATAACTATAAAATGACATGTAACAGATAACAAGTGGTAGAAAAGAGGTTAAAAAAAGTGGCAACACTTGGTTTACACTTGGTTTACAGTGGCAAAGAAGATGTGAAAATTGGCTCAGATTGGAAGAAAAGGGTTCAAAGTCGCAAATAAGTGGCATAAAAGTGGCTGAAATTGATTAAAAAAATTTTTAAAGATGGTAAAGAAGGATTTCAAAAAGTGAAAAAAATGGCTAAAATAGGTTAAAAGTGGCAACAGAGGATAATAGTGGCAAATAAAGATTAAGAGTGGTGGGAAAGGTGTAGAAATTGGTTAAAAGTGGCAGAAATTTCCTCAAATTTAGACATATGTTGCTGGGTTTGAAGTGGCAAAAACAATAAATGCGGCAAAACTTGGTTTAGAGTGAAAAAATGTGAAAATTGGTTAAAAGTGACACAAATGGTTTCAAAATTGCCAAATAAAGTGGCTGAAAAGTGGCTTAAATAGGCTAAAAGTGGCAAAAAGGGTTAAAAATTGCTTGAAAGGGTAAAGTGGCAAAAAGTGGGAAAAAAAGGATAAAAAGTGGCAAGGAAGAAGAATGTGAAGAAAGACGTGAAAATTGGTTAAAAGTGGGTTCAAAATCACCAAAAAGTGGGGAAAAATTTGCCTAAATGGATTAAAAGTGGCCTAAAAATAGCAAAAAAAAGAAAAAAAAATGGCGGAACTTGGAGAAAGCGGCTTATAAGTGGCATGAAGGGGCAAAGAGGGGTTAAAAGTGGGAATACGTTTTAAAGAGATGGAGAATTAAAATGCACAGTGCTGCTGCTCCACATAGTGGTCAAAGGCAGCTGCCACTGTACTAAACTCTTTTTGTCCTCCAGGCCTTCCTGTAGATCAAATGACTGAAAGCTGTGAATATTTTATGGCATGATTCAAGACTGCTACATTTCATTGAGATGATATTTTACCCCACATTTACTTCCCATTAGCTTTACATAAGAGAAGAGATTTAAGTTTGTTTTGAGCACAAATATTTTCTGAAATCTTTGCTCAACTTCTGAACTTGGTGAAAAATTTGTAGCTCCTTTAGTCTGTGTCTGAAATGGCACCAGACTGGGTGTAAGTATAATTAATTGGGAAATTGTTTTTAGGAGAAAAGATGTTTTAATCACCAGTAATGTCAAAGAAAATCCACTGAATGCCTTAATTTCATACCCAGAAGCACCCAGACAGCTAGTTCTTAGAAATAGTGGCCTTTAATGTTGAAAAGACAAAATTATTCAGGTCAGTGGAGTGCAGAATGCCTCCGAGGCCTTATAATCTCCCCAGTCGCTTTAATTTCTTAATCACACACACAAGCACTAGACAGTTCCGTCTATGTGAAAAGTTAGAACAATCACTTGCCCCACGTTTATAAATTACACTCATTTTACCACAAAAAGCAGGTGAAATATTACCCATAACACCTTTAACATCAGCTATATCAGCAATCATTAGCATGCTGGCAGATATGAATCCCATTAGTGCACTATGGCATCATTTAGCATTTTTCTTACATCAGCTAAAGTGTGACAGTGTGCAGCGCATCAAGAAACAGTTAGGCTGGAAAGATAGTGACATGAAGATGAAGGATAGGTGAGCATGTGTCCTGTCTACTTACGTTAATTACACGTCATTTTAGATACACAAGAGCAGTTTGTTAAGCAGGTAGCCATGCATGTGTGTACCAAAAAGGTGTGCGTGCATCGAGGAGAGTAATTTATGAGACAGCATCTTGTTTCAGTGTTTTTTTTTTTAATCTTCTGGAGTTATCGTTAGAAATATGATAGCTCACCGCAGGACAAACATCTGATTAACGATTGGAGTGTGTCGGACTCTGCGTGTGTGCGTGTTTGCACGTGCGTGTCACTATAAATCATGTCTGGTTATGATGATGAGGCAGGCAGAGGGATGAGCAATGAGAAGAAGAGAGGGAGGAAGACAGGAATGAGGAAGGAGGGAGGGAGAGAAGGATGGAGAGAGAGATGTAGATAGATGGTAACACGGGGGTCATAATTCATACCCACAAACTAGCAGCACTAGACTGAAAAATGATGACGCTTCACTAACATTAAGTTGCTAATCACTCATCCATGTGCAGTGTGTGCGTGTTGGCATGCATTTGCTTTGAAAGACTTCACATTAGACTTCTAATTTGTCATCCTGTGTGCACATTTGTGTGCATGTGTGTATGCTTAGGGATATTTGTTTCATTGACTTTAGAAGGTCTTCAAATCTATGTTCGCGTTTATCATTTCAGTAATAAGCAGGGTTGTTTTTTTTTTTGTCTGCATCTGGGTTCTTTCATGTGCCTTAACACCGAACAGTTTTAAATCATTGTGCAGGTTGTATTATGCTGTTCACATTCTGCATGTACAGCACAATGTAAATTCAATGTGCAGTGCTGTTGAAAAGCATTTGCCCCTTCCTGACTTATTTTTTGTTTTTCCCCATGTAAAAAAGTAACAGCCACCTCTTTGTGAAATCCTAAAACAACTGGGATTAACCTCACTCTTGGAAAGCTGAGTGCAGTTTCACCAGCCACACCCAGGCCTGACTACTGCCAGACTTGTTAAAAAAAATCACTTTAACAGAAAAAGTCATTGATATCTATCAGTCTAGAAAAGGTTACTAAGCCACTTCTAAGGCTGCGAACCACCATGCTCATAACTAAAAATGTCTGGTGGTAGAAAAATTGTACAGTTCAAATATATAAATTTCAGTTGGTTCAACTAAAATAGTTGCATCAACTATTTATGTTGAGCTCCCAGAAAATGTTGGCTAAACACCAGTGATCTAGCAGTCTGGGTGAGTTGTCTAGTGTGTGCGTTCACAGAATTAAAGATGAAAAATCATCTATAATTGTCCTTATGTCTGAGTTCTCCCATGTTTCTAAAATCGTTTCAGATTTAAAAACCATCTAGTGTGTGGCCGGCCTAAATGTGTTTTATATGCAATGGTCAGTTATTCATCTAAAGTACATCCTTGAGGATAACATTCAACTCTGTAAGCAACACTCAGGCCTAACCATGAACATTCTTACTTTACATAAACTGCGAACCCAGGGCTTTTGGTATTAGCTCTGTGTATTTCATTTTTCTGACCAAATTAAAAAGCATGTCCTTGGGTAAGATACTGAAGGCTCACAGCTCAGGGGAGCAGTTGTGTAGTCGACCCTGCCGTTTGACCTTCCTGTTGAAGAGAACAGCGAAAAGATGAATTTGTCCTTCAGGGATCAATTGAGAAAATAGGAAAGAAAGTGAGCAAGGCCGTCTGTTTCCACAACACAAATGCTGCTCACAAGCTGTGTTGAACCTGTGTGTGTGTAAGGTGTTACCTCAGCACATGTGTGTGATGTTCAAGGCTATCTGAATGCTGACTTAATCACCAGCTGAGCCGGTAGCCTGTGTGCATGGTTATATGTATGCAGCGTGTGTTGTTGATGACAGCTGCTGATCAGTAACCTGTATGTTGATTGCAGTCTAATAGTCTGAGAGAGAGATGTTGAGAGTGTGTGTTGATTGCGAGGTGTGTGCGTGTGCCCATGTGTGTGTGTCTGCTGATTGCAGTGTAATGCAGATCAGATGAAGCAAGAAATCGGCTTTTTGGCTCCATCAATCATCTCTCTGCGTCCCTCTCCTCTCTCACCCATCTTTTTTCTTCTCTCTCTGAATTTCACCGTCCCTGTCGTTCGTTCTTTCTTTCCTCTCTTTCAGTCGCTCATCATCGCCCTTTATCTTTCTCACACACGCTTTATGAATTTGCCATTGAACCATTGAGTTTTGCACACAACACAGTTACGGCTGACGGTGACAGATGACATTTTCCACTTTTTATATTTTCCACAAGAGCAAAACATCAAGGGTATACCAACAGAGGCCTTCAGTTTATATTTAGAGTAAAAACAATGATGGATTGGATTCATTAAAGGGCAATTGATTGATTTCAATATTTAGTTTTGTAGCTAGTTCAAATAGTGAGTTGTATTCTGTTATGTAGTTGAAGGACTTTTTGAAACAGAATGGAGAAATGTTATTTGGAGTTATTCAAAATTAATTAAAGCCTAAATGGAAGATCCAGTCCAGTCATTTTGAACCGTGGGATCTTGCAGCTAAAGAAGTAATTGTAGAACAGAGTTAAAGAATTTATTGCAAAAATGTCCTTTCTCACTATGTTTTGTGGATCTTGCATTTTCACTGGACTCAGGAAAGTAAAGAATACAAAGAAGAGAAAACTCCCCAGCTCTTTTGGGATTGTGACTAATGCTTGGTGTTTAATTAAGTTTCAGTTAAGATATGATTTTAGCTTTCCATGATCCTAGAAACACCCCATGCACCCCTCCTTCCTTCTCAGCACATCCTATGCTTACAGTAAAGTGCCCTAGTGTGCTAAATCACTGGCTCCCAACCTGGGGTCCGAGGACCCCTGGGGGGGTACCAAAGATCTCAGGCGGTAGAAGGGGTGGCATATATAGGACTCAAGCCCTGAATGTTTTCTTAAAAGCCCTGAATCTTTAAAGGGATATTTCATTATTTTTGAAATTGGGTCGTATGAGGTACTTGGCAGTGTTGCCTCTTTAAGAAGGAATGGCAGGTCATACTGGCAGGGAAGCTAGGCCAAACAGAGTAACAGATGGGTACAGTTTGTCCGTGTAATTTAAGGAGTTTTAGGTAAAAGTGGGCCAAGAAACAATGTTGGTTCCAGTATGCTCCATAGAAGATTAAATGCTTTTCCATTTCTTTCTTAACTTTCCAAAGATAAATAGGAAAAATTGACCCAGGAAATTTAGAAATTTGCTATTAATATAATTTTATGGCTGTCACTTTATTCCTCTAATGGCAGATAATTAGACAATACAGCTGACACAATCCATTTACTTTATGAAAACATTCAGCCGTTGTAGTAGAAAACTTCAATGAAATGACTAGTTATTGTTTAGTTTATTGCCGTCTCTGTTGAACCCTCATGCCCAAACAGCTGATCAGGAGATGATGTTACACTGTGGCAGGATGACATGTAACCGAATGTTGCATTGCAAAACACAGAGGCTTCCTGGGTGAAAAATTATTGAAAAACTATTGAAAAACTTTCTATGGTGCATCGGTTTGAGAAAAACATTGCTTTTTGGCCCATCTGACCAAAAACTTACTTAACCATGCAGAGAAACTGTACCCATCTGTTCCACTATATAGCCCAGCTTCCCTGCCAGTACGACTTTAGCCAGTTCCTTTTAAAGGGGCAATGCTCACTGAAATCACTACTATTGCCTCTGTTACTATTAATCCAGATTACCTCTTATCACCAAACTTCAATAATACCAAAATATCCCTTTGAAAAAGGAATGAGGGATATACAATTGGACCTTTCTGTTCAAAACATAGAAATTTAATTGTTAAAGTGAAACTTAATAACAAAATCACATCTTTTTGTCATGCACATATACTGCTGTAGAAAAACACACTTCTCACATTGTTCTAAAAATACAATTTAAGGCGCGTGGTTGAGGCACGCGCCATGTACGCAGGCGACCCGGGTTCGAATCCGGCCCGTGGCACTATTTCCTGCATGTCTCTCCCTGCTCTCTTCCCTGTTTCCGACTCTATCCACTGTCCTATCAAATAAAGGCAAAAAAGCCAAAAATAAATCTAAAAAAAACAAAAAACAAAAATAAAATTTAACCCTGAACATATGCTTTTAGTAAATCAATTTCTTTAACCCTATATGTTGCTTTTTAGGTTCTCTGTTTGAAAATACATGGTTCCAATTTTAAACTTATACACCAAATTCCAACCCTACTTCTGCACTGACTTAAAAATAACGATCAGGTAGGTGAACTTCTCCACAACTTCCACGCTCTCCCCATTCACAGACACAGATTCAAAGTCAGCATCCAAGGCATCCCCAAACGCCTGGATCTTTGTTTTTGCCCAGGAGACATGCATTTCCAACGCCTAAGCCTCGAGACTGGGATGATCTACCTGATACAACGCTTTAAAGTAGCCTGACCATCCTTCCTTAATATATCTGACTCTTCTGACAGGATCGTGCCATCAGGTGCTTTCTACTGAGACAATAACTTAAACAACCACTGTACAAATGTGCAGAACAGCCAGTACAATAAAGGATTAATATGTCTTTTTAAATGGCATGCATGAATTATAATTGAGTCCCTGCGGGACACTCAGCTTGTAGCATCAAAAGAGCATTGAGAGGCAGGGGCTGGGACAGACAGTAGCTTGACTCAGGCCATGTCCTTGTGATCACACACACTTACAACCAGCTCAGCTTACTGATCCCACTATAACACTGGTTTAGAGGATAGGCTGCCTTTTCACTCAAAGGTTTCAAAGCATAGATATTCACATACAAGTTAGTGTGTGTTTTATATTAGTATTCTGTATGAGTCAGTAAAGAGGTTTTTTAGTATTTACACACAGTTACTTAAATGGGATTAGTCATTTGCTGTGGTCACAATCAATAGACATAGAGAAGGTCAAACAGAATCAGAGCGAGAAAAGGAAAACTTGGTGTGTTTGTGAGTGTAGGAGAGTGCATGAATGGAGCCATTAAGCACACACATGTCGAAACAGATCCTATAAAACCTTTATCTAGATACTGGGTTTGAACAACCTGTTGATTAATCAAGCTCTAAGAGTCAGTGCAGCTTTCTCTTAGTGGTTTCTAATTCATAAAAAAAGCCTTTAAAGAAAGAAAATTCTTGTTACATCTGCTCCGATCAAGGCTTTCTGTCAAAATACTTCAGCAGATTCCCTGGCTTGATGTTGCAAATAAAACAACCACAAAATGATCAAGAGATGAGAGGCCATTGAAGTGGAGACTTTTTACATGAGATTTGTTCTGCTGAAACAAATTAAGTCAAGCTCATATGCCGGCGTAAACCAAAGTGGTCATTTAAAAAACAACAAAGGCCTGAAAAGAATGAAAGTTTGTCACACAACAATAAAGCATCACAGTCAGGCCATAGAAAAAACAAGACAGCACTTATCATATTTTGAAAAAATAGTTTCAGTAAACATCTAAAAAGCTATTAGTGCATCTTTGCATTTATTTCTATAACACCTAAAATGTAGCACTTTGGTGGCCCAGAACAAAATACAACATTTTCAAGGATTGCACAATAGTTGTTTATGTGGCTGTCATCCTTGCAAGGTCCAAACATGTACTGCATACTGAAAAAAAAACTTGATCTGAATGTGCTTGCTGTATTTTTCTAATTCAGTCCTATAACTCATTTTGAAGCATGCGCTAAAGTCCATCAACACAACTTCACTTGTAACAGACTTTACTACAAGGGCCTTTTCTTTTTAAGGCATACATTTCAACCAAAACAAATGTAAAAAGCTAGATTTTCCCATAGTACATTGATAACCACACTGATTTCATAGAGAGGACATGCTCAGCATTCATTTTCACAAAGGCCAGCTTTATCTTGACTAACGTTGTGGGGGCCTGACAATGAAATAAACAGAAACGAAAATCAATATTTTCGTCTAATTAATACACAGTTGCAAAAAAAAGTACTTTTCTTTCAAAATAAATGGAACTTTTAGCCTTTAACAGTAAGATCAGTCCCTAGATCAGTCAGCCACAAGTGGATGCTTGAGATATTTAAGATATTTTAGCTGCATATTTCTGGAGCTCTCATTTTGTCTATCACTTAGTAATATGCTGTGTCGTGATTGGCCAAAAACACATGCAGGAAACAGATCTTCTGTGAAGATTCTCAGAGGGGGAAACTGCACTCTCAAAGAACCTTATGTGGAAAACTGATGTGAAAAACTGCAGCTTTAATCAAGATAACAATAATAAGTATGTGTTAACCATGCCAAATGACAGAACTACTAGTGTGCTTCTTGTTTGAAAAGTCGCCAGAAGGAAACATCAAGGAGAAAGGTTAAACAATAGCATGCCATATTTTTGTCCTTTGAAATTTTTGAAGTAAAGACCCTGTAAAGTGAAATCCAAAGTTTTTGTCTAAACACAACAAGATATGTTGGAATATGGTTGCTGTAAACATGTGAAAACACTGAGATCTACATGTGACTGAATTCTGGATTTGGACTGTTAGAAAGTTTTTCAACTCTTTCCTGGCTGGGTTTAATTTGGGTGGGGCCAAAATGTGTGCTCATGATGTCACGAGCCCACAGTGGGGAATGGCCACGCCCCTCTAACGCTACAATATAAAATCACAGAGCAGTTCATCTCAGTACAGTCTGTTGTTAGCTGATGTCTCTGCCTTTATTGAAAGTTAACAGCCAGTTAAATGCTGTTTTTTGTTCATTGTGAGGTAAATTTGCCAAATCTACAGCGGCCTATGGATCACTTAAAGCATCATAACAAAGATTTGAGCCAGAAAACAGACTCTGTCTCGCCTCAGGCACAGAGCCAGACAGCTGCTCTCTGATCATAAGCTCAACATTCAGATTGTAACATTTTTTTTTTAATCTAAGAGGACTGTATTTCTCCTGAGTGGGCCTGGTTTCAGTTTATTTAACAGACACGCCCACACTATCCTGGAGCAGATTTTACTGCCTCCTTTTTCAGGATTTTGAAGCTTAATTTCATAAACTTAGAGATGTTTTATATGACTGAAATTTGATTTAAGGGTTCATAACATAGTGACGTGTCAGAACAAACCTAAATACAGATTCATGTTCACTTTACAGGGTCTTTAAACAATCCTCTGGGGGCCAGATGGGCAGCTGTGGGGGGCCTGGTGTGACCCCTGGGCCTCCAGTTGATGATCACTGCTGTAGGACATTAGGAGTCATTTAACACTGGCAAGAAAAAACATCTAAGCTTCATTCCTACATATAAATTCCCCTATTAATGTTTTCAAATGTGCTGATAGAATTACAAACCCCATTTCATTGATTTGAAAGCCCTTTTCGATCTTTAAACAACATAATATAGCATAATGACAAGAAATTAAAAGTTCTAACTGATAGAGTTTTTTAAAAATATACACATATCTTGAATTTGATGCCTGCAAAATATTCCCAAAAAGGTAACAGGTGATAGTACTGTGATTAGTAGTAAAAGAAAAAAGAAAGGCTCTTCTGCTCACTATAAAAAATTGGTGCCACATTCTCCAGTTCCTGAAAGGCTGTGTGAGCACATAGTCAAACAGTTTATGAACAACAGTCTGTAATGTGCAATAGTAAAGAATGCAACGATTTCACCATTTACAGCCCGTGTTATCATCGAACGATTCAGAGAATTAAGAGAAATCTCTGCACTTGAGGGGCAAGACTAAAACCAGCATAGATGTTTGATCCCTCAGGTGGCTCTGCATTAAACACCACCATCATTCTGTGGAGGATGTTGAAACACAGGCCTGGAAACACTTTGGAAAGTAGTAACAGTTGATAAAGTAAGTTTCTACCTCCGCAAATATAAGTTAAGACTCATGCTGAGCAATGGCTTATATCACAGCATCCTGAAATGCCACTGACATCTCTGGATCTAAGCTCATCTGAGGTTGACTGACCCAAAATGGAAAAGTGTGCTGTTGTCTGATGAGTCTACTTTCAAGTTGTTTTTGGCAATAATGGCTATTGAGTCCTCTGGGCTAAAGAGGAAAAGAACCATCTAGACTGTTATCAATGCAAAGTTTAAAAGCCAGCATCTGTGATAGTGTGAGAATGTATTAGTGCCCATGGCATGGGTAGGAAAAAAACAGACATATAATGTTGAGAAGTAGTCTTGCCCTCACTTATTAACACACATCGGGAGATGGACACACTCACACAGGACAGATAAGAGCTGTGTGATGGAGGATAAACAGACAAAGAGAAAGTATAATTAGAAACATAGACGTTTGGTATTTCTGATGATGATATGATGATATATGAGTCCTGCTGCCTGCCGGCCTTTCCAGAAAGTTCTCAGAGGTCATTATGGAACATTCTAGAACATTCCATGCTGTTCTGATGGGAATCCCAGATCCGCCAGTGTAGCTGTCAATTATATCCAGATTTTTTAAAACTTTACTGGGGCCTCAACGCCACATCAATACTGCAATAATACCATCCCTTCATCTATCTCTGTCTCGTTCCCTCCGTCCCGTTCGTCCCTTCCCTCCTCCCGTCTTTCCACACTGGCACAATAGCAAGAACAATGCCAGGGTGCCACCACATCAAACGCCGAACGAAGGAGAGAGAAAGAGAGAGAGAGAGAGGGACAGATGAAGAGGGAGGCAGAGAATTACAGTGTGGGTCAAAATGTGATTGTGCATCAAAGCAAAGCTGAAGAGGAGAAAAAAACTTCCTCTTAAACTGATTATACATCCATGAGAAGAAAAACCACAGCGTCTTTCTCTCTCGATGTGTCGCTTTCTTTTGCGTCTTTGTTTGTTTCATGGTGCCAACCGTCTACACGCTAACAGCATCTACTTTTACACATCGCTATCAGAGCCATTTCTTTTTTATCTAATCTAGAGGTTTCAGAGCTGGCTTTTACTTGTATTTTCTCTATTTATTCTTCACAGTGGGGGTGGCATGTTTATGGTGATGTGCAGTGTCTTGTCTAATCGCCAAAAAAGCACTATTTTGGTCTCATCAGACCAAAGAGCTTTCTTCCACTTGATTATGGAGTCTCTCACATGCCTTCTGGCAAACTCAAGTCTAGAATTAATCAGAGCTTTCTTCAACAGTAGCTTTCTCTTTGCCACTCTCACATTAAGCTTTGACTGGTGAAGAACTTGGGCAACAATTGTTGTACACAGAGTCTCTCCCATCTCTGCTGCTGAAGCTTGTAACTCATTCAGAGGTAGTCATAGTTGTCTTGGTGGCCTCTCTCACTAGTCTCCTTCTTACATGGTCTCTCAGTTTGTGAGGACGTCCTGATCTAGCCAGATTTACACATGGTCATATTCCTTCCATTTCTTGATGCTGGATTTTACTGAAGTCTGGGGGACGATCAGTGCTCTGGGAATTCTTTTCTATCCATCCCCTGATTCTGCAAAACAGAATGTAAGCCATAAAGGGCTTCATAAAGGATGGGTTTGTGGTCTCATAGTTGGACCAAATCATCTCACAAATTGAATAAGAGGGTATCATATTAAGAATTGATGAAACCTGTCCTCATCGCTGTGATTTATCAGTACACTGGTGTATAGCCAGCCAACTCTTTTGTTTTTGTTTTCTGAATTATTTTGTCATTTTCCTTTCTCTTGTATGAATCTTTACTTTCTTTTCCTGCCTGTGTGATTGTTTGCTCTGCCCTAATTACTTACACCTGTGTCCTAATTGTCTCACCTGTCCCTGATTACCCTCAGTAGGCCATCTCTTCCTCTGCTCTCAGGTTCAGTGTCATCAAATCTCACTCGCAGTGCTAATACATGAGCATGCATCTGTTTATCTTTGCTCATTTGTTTTGATGGATTTTTTCATTTTTTCTTTTAATATCTGATTCTGAGGTCATGTCTCACTAGGCCTTTTTTTCAGTAAATCTACCTCAAACCTGTTCTCGGATACCCTCCTTCTGCCACTTTGCGGAACTATATTTTCAAGCAAAAAGCCTGGATTGTCTTCAATACAGACGTCAGAAGTGCTGACCACAAAGACACATGCTGAGAGCTGTCTGTCGATATGCCCGTGGGACTAAGAAAAGTCCTCATTGTCAAATTACTCTCAGTTTTTAAAAACAAACTATAAATATCCAAGGTTTTGTTATAATTAAAGACATAATAAGATGTGAAACACTGAGCACAGTTTTAAACAGATAAGGGCCAATAACATGACTGAGTAGTTTTGTGAAAGCACTGAAGACAAGTGTCTAAGAAGGTTTAGCATTATGAAATATTTTCTTGTAGACTTTTCTAGCATTACGCTGAGTTCTTTTATTTATTGAATAAGAGGTGATATTTAGGTTTAAGAAAGAACAAATCTCTCTTGACACAGATAAATCCAAATTTTTACTATAAACCAATCAGATCTCTCATTGGATGACAGGATCTGCAGGGTTTCCTGACGCCTTTCCCGCCACTGTCTCTGGTGTAATTTTGAATCCATAATGAGAGTTAGATCAGATATCACAGCAGCAGCTGTGGTAGTAAGTACCCCCCCCCCCCCAAAAGCTTATAAATTTATCCCACAATGCATTATTAGTGTTTACTCCAATTCTTTTAAATGCATGTTCCAGTTGTTTCTTGTAATCCCCCCACTGATCGAATTCCCTGAGCTAATCTGGTTTAATAAAATTCATATCTGATGACTTGATATGGTAATAGATTCACTGAAACACTGGCACACAAAGAAATTCAAACACTGGCATCTACTGTAATACAGTATATAAGGGGCTATGACCTGATGTTGAATTATTCTATATCACCTTTATGATAAAGGTAGTAATTTGTTTCATAAACTCTGGCCATATTTTCATGATTAAATGACAGAACAAGGCCTAAAAAGTTGAATTAACTGACTGAAGATGAATAAATACAAGAAAGTCTGAAAAGTGCTCAAGAATGACTGTGGATAAATGCTGATATCCATAACACAATTGTACATATTTTCACATTCACAAACCAGACACACAAGTTGTTGAGTCACACAGACATATTTGTGTCTATAAACCACACTCATCCATCATCTCTGTAATGTCATACGGGTAAAGTGTACATGACGACACATGCTGTTAATTTATCATTCCTGCAGTCTGTAGTTAACTCTGTTCCTCTGTTGTTCCTTCATCATCAGTCCATCTCTCTTTGAGCTGTGTCCATTTGGTTCCATGACATCAATGCTTCCAAGAATATGTGTTAAATCAATAACACTGTGGTTTGTGTGCATGCTCTCGTCTTCAGTTTGTTGCTTGTATGAGGGCGTATGTGTTATATGAGACAGGAGTTCCTATCAGCCTTGATCTTAAAATTTTAAACAAACTTGACCATAAAAGTGTATTTAGAGGGGCGCAGGTGGCCTAGTGGTTTAAAGGTACAATGTGTAAAATTTGGCATTTTAGCGACATCTAGCATTCAGATTTTTGAATGAATTGATCTGTTACCAAAACATCACATCACTAAGCGACGAGAGCCTGTGAAGGCCAAAGAGGATCGTGAGCCGGACATCAATTACAGCAGTGACAAGGTGAGGGTTTATTCATTCATTTTTGTAACCATTATTTTTATAGATTATAGGTCAGTCTTCTTCTCCACCTGCCTTCCAAGCAGCTTTCAGGACCTGGCGGGCATTTAAAAATCGTATTTCGCTCTTTCTTTCCCCAAAATGTTGCCATAGACAACATGGCGGTTCGTTATGTCAGCCTCCATGAGGGCGACCCGCGGTAATGTAAATTTAAAACGCTTTTTTCTAATTTTGTGAAAAGAAAACGAAAGTTTAAAGGGGATGATTGTGCACTTATTTTAACACACTTCACATAGATATATAAACATTGTATCCCATGTACACCGTTTCTGTTCGGCGAAATGCAGCCAAATTTTACACATTGTACCTTTAATGCGCGTCCCATGTACGTCGACGGCCCGGGTTTGAGTCGGGCCTGGGGCTCGATTGCCGCATGTCTCTACCCCGCTCTCGCCCCTGTTTCTGACTCTATCCACTGTCCTCCACTATCAAATAAAGGCACAAAAATGCATAGCAATCAGCATAGCGTTCTCCACGTCTTCTCCACACTTTGACCCTAGATCCAACTGCTGTAGGCAGAATCTGGGCTCATCGCTAAACGTAACGTTCCTCCACATGTTCAGGTTCCAGTGCGTGTTACAACAGCACGAACAGGCCTGACAGTGAAGGGCAGTCATGGCAGGCCTCCTGGCAGCCCTATGAGACCGAAGATTGGCTGCGTACAGTCTGTTCCAGATCGTCTGGGCAAAGAGCCGTCGGCTATATCGTCCTGCAAACCTTGACTGCAAATCTGTAGAAGACAGCCTACGGTACCTAAGTGCTGACAGGGTGAGGAAACGAATTCTTGGGGTGTCGTCTTCTTGGGACGCCCACTTCACAGCCTGTCTCTGACATTCTCTGTTATATGGAACTTGGCCTTCCATTTTGAAATACTACTAGGGTTCACTCCAAACAATGCTGCAACTTGGTTTTGCGGAAAACCAGCTTAAAGTTGCCCTATTGCACAGGCCCTATCCAGATCAGTCAAACATGGCATGCCGATTCATGGAGCAGACAGCCACTGACCACTGTAGCAGGGCCCATCCTCACAGGTGCTGCCAATCAGGTGCCTGACTGGCACCTGAGTGGCAGCACCTTGGGGTACCAGAAGTTTAAAACAGGAGTCAATAGCAACAGCAAAATCAGCTGTTTGGCATTGGCAGAGATCTGTCACATTTTTCAGGGGAGCAACCCACATACTCAACTCTGCTGCTTGTCCCACAAATGCATGTTTCTTACAAATGTGGCACTAATTAAAAGGGAAATAATCAGGCTTTCCAATGATATAAGATTTATTGCCAAGAAGCATTGTCACAAAAAAGAAACAATCTACCCAGCACAGATTTCCTAATTTTTTGTGTTAAGTTTAGTTTGATTTGACCAGTGGTTCCCAACCTGTGGTCCGGGCCACCACAGGGGGATTGCCAAAGATCTCAGGGAGTGCTCGGGACCTTTGTCTGCTCTGATATTGTCTAAATTAGATGTAATTAAGTTTGGAATTTTTTTGAGATTATAAAGTTGTATATTTACAAGAAAGCAAACTCAAAATTTTAGAGTTTATAAAGTTGTTAATTCTAAAGAATCACTCAAAATTTCCAACTCTAAAGTGTCTGAAATTTTGATATTAAAAACTAAAAAACTGACATTTTAAACAGTTAATATACAATTCTGAATAAACACAACCAACCTAAAGAAGAAAATCCATTAATTAAGTTTGAATTTTGGGGAATTTTTTTTTTGAGATTATAAAGTTGTATATTTACAAGAAAGCAAACTCAAAATTTTAGAGTTTATAAAGTTGTTAATTCTAAAGAATCACTCAAAATTTCCAACTCTAAAGTGTCTGAAATTTTGATATTAAAAACTAAAAAACTGACATTTTAAAAAAAAAAAAATTTTAATTTTGCTTTTCATTTCGCCTCTGTAACCCATTGTTGCCACTTTTTACCCATTTTGCCTTTTGTTGCCCATTTTTAACACATGTAACCCTTTCTTGTCTTAGATTTCTAATCACTTTCCCCATAATCAACCCATTTTTGGCCATTTTTTTCTTTCTTAATTAATTTTTGCATTTTTTGAACTCAGTTTTGCTCTTTTTCAATGCCCACACAAACTCAATTTTGCAATTTTTCTTCAACGCCATTTTTTCTACTTTAATACTTCTGACTTCTTTGGTCACCCATTTTTGAATGCCACTTTTCACCCATTTTGCCATTGTTACCCATTCTTGAAACATTTAACCCTTTTTGTGGCATTTTTTTCCCGCTTTTCACCATTTTCCACACTTTATGTACCTTTTTTCCTTTCTTAACCCATTTTCTTACTTTATTTTTTCATTTCATTGATAAGGGTGGTTATTATTCGGGTTAAATATCAAGTACGGTTATCACAGATTGACTTGACAATGGAGCATGATTTTCCTCACGTGGTCGAGCCCTAGAAAGCTCTCCCCTTAATCCCCCCCATCGTGTGGCATTGCTGACTGCCAGATTCGTCCTTTTGTGCGTGTCACTCCAGACAAATCAGTGTTTCCTGAATAAGCCACAGGAAAATGTCCAAAAATAGACTGTGGTACCTACAGTCTCATAGTTGACATGCTGGACTTTTGACCAAAAATATCTTACAGCCTGGGACTGAGGATGAAAGTTGCAGTGTGTACATAGGATGTGTGTAAAGTTGTGTGTCTTTTCTTCTCCTCTTGTTCTCTTCTGCCATTAAACTTCTAAAATGCTATTCCCCTCTATATTGTTCTGAAGCAGTGACACTGATATGCAGACTGGACTGGTGTGTGTCAGTGGCAGCGTATACTGTATTCGTGTGTATGTGTGTCAGAAAAAGAGAGGAAGAAAGAAAGAGAGACAGGATGGTGATGATGATGAATAAGGCTCAGGAGAGAAGGGAGAGAATTACCTCTGAGCATAAGGGAGTGAAATACAGACGTAGGGAGAGGCAGAGAGAGGAGAGACGTTGAAGTGGGGAGGGAAGGCGGGATAACATGAATCCAGATGACTGAGAGGGAAAAATGAAATAAAAGGATAGAAAGGTAGCAGAAAAAACAGGAAGGGATGAGGTTAGGGAAACAGGAGACAAAAAAGAGAGAGAAGAAAAGGTATTCCAGTCGGAGGTGTGAGCACGATTCACGATTCCCATGTTGTTTCAGGATAGTGCGAAAAAGAGGGATGAAAAGAGATGGATAGGCTATAATCGCATTTTCTGTAGCGTGTGCACGTTTTCCATGAATCCCATGTTGCTTTTTGGCTCACAGCAACAAATTGAGGGTAAAACTAGCAGCAGAGATGAGGAATGAAAAATTTAAGATAATATTCAGAGCAGTTCCCCGTGGAAACTGTTCTCATCTACGGCATATGCAAGAGGAGGGAAGGAGGATGAGTTCGGAAACACTGGAGAGGTGTGAGGTATGGACAGATGAGAAGAAGACGATGAAGAAGTGGAGAAAGGAAGATGAGGAGGATTGGAGCCAAGGGATATTTAAAAGAGGGAGGAGAATGGGATAGGGAACAGGCAGAAAAACAAAAATGAGAGATGAATGAAAACACCGCAGGTAGAAGGTAGACTTTCAATTTGTATTTGTAGCAGAATCAGGACAATTTTTTTACATGAATCCCAGCACGATTGCTTGTGTTAGTGCAAGCTCATATGCTCCGAATCCTCCGCTGTATCCAAATAAAATGGGCGAAATGCTTGCCAGGAGGGGCAGAAAATGTTCGAAAATGGATCCAGATGGAGTTGTGACATCAATCCCAATATGGTCAGGGACAAGATTTCTAACTTGAGGGACTTGTGGGGATGCTGGCCAGGTCTGCTTTGGACCATGAAGAGTCCCAACAGCCTCAACTCTGCATCATAAATATTCATGTGCAGGAGGCCGGTCAGGTTGTGCCCCTGTCTGTGCTTCTGTCCAGTCAGCATTCATGCCACAACTCTGAGCAATTATTCAATTATTTACATACAACTAGAAAGCTTTGAATCTGAGCTTATCCATGACAAAACAGCTCAGCCTTGTTATAGACACCAGGAATTTTCTGTCTTTTGGGATCAGTCCAAAACTCAGTCATTAACTGTGGCATGTTAACGCTTAAGCAAGTGGTGCCTGACAGCTTGAGGCACCTTCTGTAGAACCAAAACTGATGAATCAGCCTTTTATGTTACTTTAATTTTGGTGCAATTTCAGACATGATATTCAAAGAGGAACGATGATGGAGTCATTAATGTGACAGGCACATTATGTAGTCTATCCACAGAGCCAGACATGGTGCTATGAGCTTTCCAAACGTTGCTTTCCAAAAAGTTGATTCTTGATCACTGTTTAATTTGACGGAAATGCAAAAACAGCCAACTATAGATGGTGTCACAGACAAACACTTACATGCAATTACTTCATCTCAATAAAACAAGATTTGAATGTGACAACTAAAGAATTCAGACATCTAGAAGTGAATTAACATTTTACTCAGAGTTATGTGGATAAAGATGAATATGAACAACTTCCGTTAGCAACTGACGCTACTGTTAGCCTGTTACTAGTCAAAGTCTGAGCGACATCAGCCATTTGGTTACTGAAGGGGGCTTTTGAGTCCAATGCGCATTGGCAGCCATATAGTTTGCTTTTAGATGACGTTATGTGACAGTGAAGAACTTCAATGGGGAGCATAGAGAAGCACTATCAAAATGCCAAAGTGTTGTGCTGTTTGTGACTGTGCAAAAAGTTCAAGTGTTGAAAGAAGAGAGAAAAAAATCATTCTTTAAGCTACTATTGTGTCCTGAAAGTAGTGATACATTAACACTGACCTGACATGCTAGATAGACGGTTTTGTATATCCACTACATGGATGTAGTTCAGATTCATCTGGGAAAGCTCCCATAGAAAGCGTTTGGGAAGGGCAGGACCCTTCAAAAATTTCTCAGGAGGAGGAACTGTCTGTCGGTGAGTAAGATTGATGCCAAGGCCAGTCGGTAGACCTGCAAAAACAAGACATGCTTTCAGTTTGACTCTTAGTGTTTGTTTTTAAAAGAATTGTGGTCCAGTTCCGTGTCCTACAGCTACATCCGAGCTAATAGCTACCACAGAACACCGCAAACACCACATGTAGCAATTGCAAATTAATGCTAGAGCCTGGTTGAGCAGAGTCAGACAACACTCATGTATGGTCTGTTTACATCATGTGGTCTTGTTTGGTTTAGTAAAACTTGGCCTGATAAATCGGATTCGATTGGAAATTTGTGTCTTTTTGTAGATCCAGATCATTTGGCTCCCAAGTGTCTTTTCATGTGGTTCTAGTCAGGCTTTTCAAATCTGTATTAAATTAAAACTGGAAAAAAAGAAACTATCTCTCAAATGAGCGCTAGCAACTGGTTCACTTGAAAACTATTTCTTAGAACAGGCTTGTTTGTGAACAACACATTGTGGCTCTTCACTTACCCCACAGTGTTTATTTGGTTAATTGTATAACGCTGTTTCAGTTAAATGCATGTTTTGACAAGGGGGAAATACTGATAAAGAGGTGCAGCTAGCCTTTTTGCTCAGTACAAGATTCCTCTCTCCCTTCATCTCGCCAAGAGGTCTGCACTGCAGTTATATGTGATATCGACCACCTCCACATCAGGTGAATTAGTAAACCCATGGGAAAAAAACACTTTATTTGTGGGGTGTATGGATCATACTGAAAACCCCTTGGAATTCCAGGTAAAATTAGTCAAAACACTTGTCCAGGAAACCTCAAAACTGATTAAATGTTATGCTTGAACCATTTGGAGTAAAAGCACGAACAAGGTGTATTCAGAAAGGTAACACTGAAATTTCTTCCCAAACTCACTGTAGATAGTATTGGTATTGCATAATACAACAAAAAACCCCGTCTAAATGTGTATTATGAAACAGAGGCCTGTAGATGAGTGTACCTGGGGGGAATTAGCTGGAAAACTCAACGGCAAATGCAGTGGAGTATTGAGAACAACAACAGCAAATTTGCAATAATACAAAACCAGTCCATGGAGCCTCATGGATGTAATCCTGTTTCTGGACTCAACATTGGACTGGAATTAGATTGTGGGGACTCTCTCTGATGTGGGAGGAATGTTTTTGATGGAATATTATGATCAGGAGAGTACAAGAGAGCTTCCAGTGGTGAGTTGTGTCACCTTAATTATTGTGTTTGTAATGTGAAAAATGCATTTATTGTGGCTGCATAGTGGTTTTATCCTGGAATGGTTCACATAGACAGAATCTTGAGAATCAGAGCTTTTTGGTGATGTGCTACATGTAGAATATTTATGCACTGTCATTTTGTAAATAGTAAAAAAAAAAGCCAACGATCCACTCATTGTCGCACCTTTTTACAGAAGGTGTTATGATGTCCTCCGAACAACTAAAGTGCAAATTTAATCTGAAAAACAAAGACTTCTGGCTTTACTTACAAATCAGATCATAGCTCTCAGAATTTCTTGGAGAATGCAATAAACATCCTGAAACAACCGATATAGAAAATAAACTAATGGCAATAATGAAAATTAAAAAACATGTAAGTAGTAAAATTTACAGAATTTTAAGTAATGTTAGCAACTGTGTCAATACCCCCCTAGAAAACACCTGGGAGAAGGACTTTGAAGAGAGCCTGGGCGCTAATATTTAGACATCAGTTTGGCAGAAAATGCACAAAATATCTAACTCTGCACGGAACAAAATGATAAACTTTAAATTTATTAACAGAACTTACAAAACACCTTGAAAACTGAAGATTATGCAATTGAACAGCACTGACCTTTGCTGGCACTGTAACAAAGAGGAAGGCACATACTTCTATATGATTTGGAAATGCTCCAGAATGCCACTCTTTTGGAAGCAAATTTTGCTATGTCTGTCTAGAATTATTCAAGAGAACATCCCTTTAGACCCCAAGTTATGTATTCTGAACTACATAGATGACAAATGCTGGCCTGATTTTAAGAAAAAGATTGTATCTGTGGGGTTAATGAGCGCTGAAATTTAAATTACCGATAACATTATAACATCAGAGATCCTGGCTTCAAACCTTTGAAACTTTATTTGGTTTAGAGCAAATGTCTAACTGTATTTATACTTTGACTGATAACACATGGAATCTGATCAACTCACAGGTTTTCAATAACATTACCTGTCCAGAATGAAAAACAAACTTATGGACAACTATGACGACTCAATATCAAATTTCCCTCCCTTTAATGTTATTGTATATTATACATTTATCACTACTTTTGTGTCCACTGTTAAAGGGTTCCTATGTTTATTTATTCACTTATTTGTTTATTTATTTCTCCAACCTTTAACAGAAATGGTGCCGTTAACCTAAATTAATTACACTTAACTACACGCTCTCTGATGAATATATTCTAATTTATTCCATTTATAATCTAAGTGTTGCTCTACAGACAGATCTCTGGCATTTCCTACTTTTTAGAATAGCTGTTTATAGGATATCCTTAGATAGTTAAACACAGTAGAAGACCTGATTTTTACTCTTACTTCTCACAAAGATTTTCCCATTCCCCCATTTTTTTTCTTTTTGTTTGTGTGTGTGTATCCTCTCCTGTAGGATGTTCTCTGTTGTAATGTATTCAACCCCCCCCCCCCCCCCACACACACACACACACACACTCTTGCAACCCTTATGTTAATGACCCAAATGATGTAAGTTATTATCAATTGTAAACCCTGAACATTAAATGAAATTTAGAAAATAATAATAAAATAAAATAAAATGCCAACATGCCTGTAGGCCCTTGGATTTTAAGGGGTTAATGTATGTAGAAGTTTTGTAATGAAGACTACAGTATTCAGGTCTTTCAACATGGGTATGTGACTTCAGGTGATTTTGGAGCCAGCCTCTAGTGGACATTCAAGAAACTGAACCTTTTTTTTTTTTTTGCTTATACTTTAACTGACAAATCAGATGCACTGGTGATAGAAAATACAAACTTTGAATATCAGAGAGCTCAAAATGAAAACAACCAAAACATGGTAGGATTTTTTTTATATAGTGAAAGATCTTTTTTTTAGCTTGTCATCACATCATTGTTGATGTGGAGGAAAGGTCAATGAGGAAAATTGGTCATTAGTATAATTTTGTGCATGGAGAAAGCGTTTTAACTCGGTGGCAAAATTGCTCCATCAGGGCCTCTGTGCTACAGGGATACAACTCCCTCTGTTTTACTTCTATGACTAATCATGATGGTGTAAATTGGATGCTTTTAAGTCGCATCATTAAAAAACACTCCATTTTTCTGTCCACAGGAAAAAGCCATCTCCTGATAAGAGCAGGAGCACTAAACTGCAAGTGCAATTACACCAAACCAAACTTTTTCTTTTTGAAGGAACTGTGCCAGAATCTCAGCGTTAGTCCTCCACTGACCTTTAGTCCTGAGTGTCTACCCATGAGTGACTTCAACTGCCATCACAGAACTGCTGGCTCATGATAGGATCAGAGAACTGCTGAGTCAGCACATTTTTCGTCTCATTTACTGCTAACAATATTCTTTATAGCTCAATTATGACTTTGCATTTTCTGTTCTCCTTCCCTTCCTTCTGTTAACTTCTCCTTCTCCCTCTTCTCCCTGGAGCATGATGATTGATTTTTTTTTATATTTTGTTCCTCAGATAAGAGCAGGAATAAAAATGTACGATCACAATAACTTCAATTTATGACAAGCATGGATGGTTAAAATTGACATTGTAGATCATTCACTGACAGAATTGGTGCAAAATTTAACCTTGACTTGTCAAAAACAACAACAAAAAACTTGTCTATATATAAAGAAATAATATGCAGAAAAAACATTAAAAAATGTCTACTTACTGAGCTTACATTTTATTTTCAGCAACATTAAAGGGTTGTTTTTTCTGCTGAACTTTTTCTGCAACCATTTTAAAACTTTATTAATCCATTGAATTCTAACATCTTCATATTTGTACATAATATAAATGTGGAAAAAAAATCCACGATTTGCATTTTACTGAGATAAGTTAATTTTGGCTGTTGTTTTAAGATGTAGATGTTTTAATTTCTCTGAATAAAAATGTGTTTTCCTGTCTAAAACCTCTCTGTAAAGTGTCTAACCTGAGTCATGGGCCTGAACTGAGGCCTCAAATTAGGATCCACTTGACAATGAGGTAATTCCACAAGATTTTTGATAAACTACAAACATTTACATTCTATCAATAGAAAATGGAGTAAAATAAAATTCATCCACACTTGTCCTTTGGGGATTCTGTAATAATGTACTTTCTGGACATGTTTGTCCGTCCTCTCTCTTTGAGTATTGCATCTTAAGGTCCTGAATGCAATCTTAGAAAAATTAAGAGTGGTTAGAATTTTCAGGAATGTCGTTCTTTGTTCATAATCAAGGAGGTGTTGGTGGGTCCTCAGGCTAGACCAATCAAGAATCAATGCATTAAGAAGACTGCATGCTTTGATTTTAAAGAAACTCCAATAAGGCCTGACCTTTCTCTAGTTATATAAGTCAGTCAGTGCAATATAACATGCCATCTCCTTCATTCATACATTGAAAGTTTATCAGTTTTTCTCCAAGATTAAGCTATCATCATCCTATCTTTGTCCTTCAATCCTCTATCCTTGAGACTTTGCAACATTTATCTTTCCTGTTTCCGTATGTCTAACCTGTCACTTAGCGTGGACTTTTAATCATACATTAGAGTAAAACTGCAAAAAAAAAAATGTTAACAATCCATTAAGGTTTAAAATTTAAAGATTCAATGTTGGGCTAGTTTCTAAAAAAATTAATGCTTTACACATTACTTGTTACAAAGAAGGGTGCCTATACATGCCAATTTAACCTGGACAGTTCAGTTTTCAGGCATTTTATCCCCCAAAAAATCTATAAAATGCCAATATGTCCCATTTTTGAACAACCCCATCATGATTCTAGCCAACAGAAAAAGAGAAATACCATGACATTGTACCAACAAATCACCCACCTTGTTTGTGAAAACAACAATAGTAACTAGAAAAGCACTCTGAGGGCGCCCTCAGCCCTATCTCCCAATAGTGAAGAATCCTTTAAAACATTCCTGGATCCAGGCAGTGATACGGATGACTCCCAAAATCTAATTTCGCCGATTACTCCCTCCCCGGTGGGGTGGAGACACAGTGAGGCAAAGCATTGGCTTCGCTACATGTGGACTGTCATGGCGGAAGCACCCATGGTCTCACCGGACGACTGAAAGTGATGGCAGAGAGTGAATATTCCTCTATTCCTCCCAGCATTGTGGGTATTCTCGCTACAATTCGCTGTCTTTCTCTCTGTTACACTCCAACTTGTCTCCTCAACCAGGCATGCGTCTTACAATCTCTATAAACTCCAAAACTATTAATAGAAACACACCAAAACATGCTGCTGGGATTGAAGTTACTCATGTCCGCCAATTCCTGGTGTAAAGTGGTAACAGCGCAGACCTTCACCATTAGCCCTATTTCCCAATAGTAAAGAATCCTTTAAACAATTCCTGGATCCAGATGGTGATCTGGATCACTCCCAAAATCTAATCAGTTCTTCCTTATGCCATTTCTGACATTTCCTGAAAATTTCATCAAAATCCGTCCATAACTTTTTGAGTTATGTTGCTAACAAACTAACAAACAAACAAACAAACCCACCCGATCACATAACTTCCTTGATGGAGGTAATAAAATTAATAATAATTATTATAAAAACAACACATTTTAAAAAGTTGATAGACCTGAAAAATGTGTCACAGTGCAACCTAACCCTTTTGTATTTTTACTGGTTTCAATTAACTACGTGTTTTTCTAGTTTTGGACAATCTTGGAAGATGCTTTTCATCTGTTGAAGCTTTCTATGGTGTCAAAAAGTGTGCTGATAAAAAAAAATAAAAATAAAAATCACTTACTATGAGCTCATATGTGTGTGTTTGCGATAAAATTTAAGTGTCTCTATTTTGAGGATTAAAAACATGGTCACACTATATAAAAGTGATGCATTATATAACTTAGTTACTCACCATTAACAGTATCTAGTTACACTATATTTACATTTCATTTGCAATACTCCTTGTCATCTGAGATCTTCTGTTATTAAATTGCCAATTAAAAATATAAAGCTAAACCTAACATATTCCCACATTAGTGTTATACAATGTAATGGCCCTTTTTCATGCAGGAAAAGCTCAGCAAAGCTGAAGATTCTAGGAATAATTTTGACATCAATACAAACTGATACATTTATGTTAAGGTCAACAATGGCTTGACTCAAAGAAAATAGAACTTAGAGACCCTGTAAAGTGAAATCCAAAATTTGTGTCTTAACCCTCTAGATGTGTTAGAATATGGTTGCTGTAAACATGTGAAAACACTGGGATCTACTTTGGACTGAATTTTGGATTTAGACTGTTAGAAAGTTTTTCACTTCTTTCCTGGCTGGGTTTAATTTGGGCATGGCCAATATGTGGGCTGGTGATGTCACCAGTCCACAATGGGGAATGACCCTGCCCCTCTAACACTAGAATATTAAACTACAGAGCGGTTTATCTCAGTACAGCCTGTTGTTAGCTGATGTCACTGTCTTATTTAAAGTTAACAGTCAGTTAAATGCTTTGTTTTTGTTCATTGTGAGGTAAATTTGCCAAATCTATCAGCCTCAGTGGTCTAAGGATCATTTAAAGAATCATAACAGAGCTTTGAGCCAGAAAACTGACTTTGTCTCTTCTCTCGCATAGAGCCAGGCAGCTGCACTCTGATCGTAAGGTCAACGTAAGGTCAAGGGCTAGGCTAATAGCATGAGTGCTTTCCTCCAATCAGATTGCAGCATTTTTTTTCTTCAGTTTGAGAGGATCATATTTATCCTGAGTGGGCGTGGCTTCAGTTCATTCAACTGACACACCCACACCAGATTTTACTGCCTCATTTTTCATGATTTTGAAACTTAATTTCATAAACTTAGAGATGTAATATTCAACTGAAATTAGTCCTGGGGGTCCATAACACAGTGACCTGTCATACAAAAAAACCTAAATACAGATTTATTTCCAGTTTACAGGGTATTTAAATTAACACCCAGCCATCCATTTTAAATTAGACAGTTAAACTACAGTATTCTATAACTAAACAAACAAAACATACATAGCAGAATTAGTTTGAAAAACATGCAATCCTCCTCAGTGCCTTTGCAGTGATGATTTCTTCAGACAGCTATCTTATCGGATTGTCTCTATTAAATGAGTATTTGAACGTATCTGTCAGTGTAAAGCACTGATAATGGATCTAACAGCAGACAGAGAGGAGCTCTGAGTAGAAATGTCTTTATTCATTCTGTAGCATAACATCATTATCTTGTTAGTGCTATAATACAGTTACTGAAGAGAGAGAGTGGATATAAAAGCTTTGTGGATTGCTGGTTTAAAGGTCAAATGATGCACTTGAGACACGCGGGGGTTGAATTTGGTCCCTCTGTCTTCTATCTTTCCGGCTGTCTTTCTAACGATGTTTATTAACTTCTTTCATGAAAAAACACTTTAACCCCATTACAACTTTGTCTGGCACAGATCTGCTGCCTCAGTTGACTCACATTTGATGTCCTGTGACCACACAAAGCCTTTAGATTATCCCGTCTAGACAAAAAACAGTGTTTGTTCTCACCACTGTGTGCTAAATATGGCAGCATTCCTCCAACTAAAACTGTTTCTGGGTTGAGACTGTTTCTATAAATGAGCTGAATGCTCCACAAATAATGACTCAGCCTTATAACCTTGAGTTTAACTCAGGCTCAGGCCTGTCCCTCCCTATGGCCTAGACACATGCTGTGCAAAGGGCCTTGACATAAGTTGGGGGGCCTTATGTTTTTTATCTACTTTTTCATGCTCATCAGGCTGGTTGTGCCTGCTAAACCTGTGCAAATGAGAGGGAGAAGAGGGTTTGCAGTCCTCAATGCACATGCAAAGGCTCAAACTGTTTGAAAACTCCATTGCAAGAACTCAGCATCCCGTTGCACCTTTCCTTTTTGCGTGTATGTCAATGTAGGTATACAATGCAAAATTTCCTGTCCCATGCAAATCATTGCAAATAGCCTCTAGAAATAGCATCTATTAGAAAGTCGCTCCTGTAGATATGCTGGCTCCTTTTTAGAGCTGCCATTGTTAAAGAGATGTAATTTCATGATGTTTGAATGTTGGTGTTATTTAATTTGAATTAAAAATAATCCACTTACAGGGCCCCCGTTTGGATAGAGGCAGCCCTGGTTTAACTTATAGGGCACCCGTTTGAGTAGGGGCAGCCCTGGTTTAACTTATAGGGCCCCCGTTTGGGTAGGGGCAGCCCTGGTTTAACTTATAGGGCCCCCGTTTGGGTAGGGGCAGCCCTGGTTTAACTTATAGGGCCCCCGTTTGGGTAGGGGCAGCCCTGGTTTAACTTATATGGTTACATTACAAGACAGTCAGCCCAAAGTAGAAAAACACCCTTTAAATTAAGTGTTCATAAAATATCATTCCCTAAGTGTTTGGAGAACTTAAGTGCAAGAATAAAGCAATGACTTTTTTTATAGACTGGCTGCCGTACATTTAGGAGATAATGAATGATGAAGTGTAGGTAATGAATATTTACAATAGTGAAATGGATCATTGAAATTCTTGCCAGTTCCCATAGTGATTTGCTTGAATTCAACTTACTGCCAATCACTGTATTTGCTGGCAGCTGAGCAGGAAAAGTAATTAGCTAAAACCTCAGAAGCTCCCAGAATTAGACACCTACTTGTTGTTGTTCATATACCATGCTTAATTTGTTTCTAAAAAAAAAACAAGAGCAAAACAAAAGTGAGACACATAAAGTCAAAATCCTTGAGCTACCCACACAAGATTTTAGCCCTGATCAAAAAAGATAATGGAGACATGAGGGGAAAAAAAGAAATTGAATATATCCATGAGGCACCAATAAGAATTGGAGGGGGGAAAAAAAGCCATTTTCTGATGGCCTTTTTTTGAACGTGTCCCATTAGCAGCAGAAACCCAATAATCCAGGCTTTTCCCTCCAGAGAAAGGAGGTTGACAGAGAACTATAACTGGAAAAAAGGGAGAGGGAGGGGAGAACAAAATATGAGAAGGGACAGAGAAATGGTGAGGCTTTGAATTCTTAGAAAGCAAAGGGGTGAAAAATGCTGTATATCATCCCACTCTGATTCATTACAATGTATACACTAAATAATTATAATTATGTAAAATAAATACAACAGTTACAATGGTTTTGCTTCTAAACAGCAGTGTGTTTTTTTAAATTATGTTGCTTAATACTGGTCATTTCCACATAAATGCCAGGGCATTTCTTTATTTATTATGTAGCTCAAAGGGGTCAAGTAATAAATCAGCAAAAATCAATTTTACTGTAGACCTTTTGCATATAACATCACACAATCTGTCCAATTCAGTCCTGCCTGCTTCTGAAAGGCAAAAGGGGACAGGTATGACACTGAACCACCAACAGGACTCAATGAAAGACTCGGGACACAAGACAAGTTTCAGTCCATTTATTCAGGCACAGTCAGTAGATAAAATCCAAAAAAAGCAGGCAAAAAATGAGGTAAAAAAAACAGACAAACACACAGGTCTAAATACTAACTGGAAACCAATGGGAATTGCTGAAAAAGCTGACACCGAGTACAAGACAAACTGTTAGGCACGGGAAGAACTGGGTAAACTAAAAACTCTGAGGGAATGTAGCAAACATACTGTCCACCAAAGTAATAAACCACAAACAAAATACAAATCTGCAGCTTGTAATGAAATAATCATACAAATGAAATAGCAGCTGCCTACTGCAACTGCTATTGTGTTTTTGTGGAAGTAAAAATCACTGTCTCTCAAAATTGAATGAACTTCCCACAAATGTAATTTAAACATGAAAAATGAAGGTTGTGGTCATTGTTTATTGTGGACTTTTACTTCCACTCTTCAAGTCAGCTAAATCTCAAGTCACATCACAAAACAGGTTTTTTCCAGAGTCTATAAACATTTTAAGAGCCATGAATCTTAGTAGAGTGGACTGAAATGCGTTAGAACAGACTCTGAAACAACTACTTCCTGTCTGATGGCAAACAAAAAATTGCCAAGACTATGTTTATGAATGTGACCAGAGTTTTTAAACATTTGAGAGCCATGAATCTTAGCAGTGTAGACTCAAATCTGTCGGAATAAAATCGGAAAAAACTACTTCATGTTTAATGGCAAACAAATAATTGTCAAGAATATGTTTTTTTGTGACCAGAGCCTTTAAATATTCATAAAGCCATGAATCTTAGCAGAGTGGATCAAAAAGTGTCAGAACAAACCTTTAAAAATGACTTCCTGTTTCATGTTAAACAAAGAATTGCCAGGACTAGATTTTTTTATATTACCAGAGCCTTAAAAATTCATAAAACCAGGAATCTTAGTAGAGTGGATTGAAAAAACTACTTCCTGTTTCAAAAAAAAAAAAAAAAAAATGCCAAGACTACATTTTTTTATTTGGCAGGGGCTTAAGATGACTTGAACAACAAACTACAACAAACATCAAGTTTCCCAGGTAGTGATGGGCAGGGAGGAGGGAAAATAGAAAAATAAGATACTTCAATTAACCTGTGTGTAACACTTATTGTATACCAGTGCTAACTAAACAATATTATTCTCAAGTTCCCTGCAGTAATTCTCATTGCACAAATTCTGTACACAGAAAGATTAGAAAGCTTAAATTGTGTGGATGAGAAGACCGCAAATCTTTTCATGAAGCACTTAAAAGCATTTTCCAAAGTAACGTTTCATTTGCAATAGAAACACTGAATGAGCTAACACAATGCTAGAAAACACCAGTGTTTTGGTCCAAACATGACCCTGTTTATGGATGACACTAAGCCAATCATGTTGAAAACAGACAGAGTACTTGCAAAGCCTCTTTGTGCAGTCTGAAGGGTATATTTTGACATTTTAATGAAACACTAAATACAGAGGGGACAGCTCCATAGTCCTGATTTAAGATCTCTGTCTGAGTATGGAGGAATGCCTCTTTCAGCCCAGTCTTCACATATTTTCTGTTTGTGAACACCTTTGAGGCGGCTCAGCTTATTTGACTGAGTCACTGAAATTTGTTAGCCTAACTCTTTTCTGTTACTTTCTATTCCTTTAATGGCGTCCACTACAACTTGAATGAAATTCAAGCACATAGCTGTAATGTCAACAGTGGTACTTCTGCCTGCTATAGTGAGTGACGTCACAGTAGTCAGCTGTCTATAAAAGGGGTTTACAGTATAGATAAAGCTTTATCTTTATCTTTATAGACAGCTGACTACTGTTACGTCACAGTACAGATAAAGCTTTATAGCTTCTTGAAATTATTTTATTCAATGTGGTGCTTTGTTTTTGTGCTAGCAGTGACCATTTTTGATACAAGGTGAGTGCTGTAAGGTATTTATTTGCACCCAGCATCCTGAACAAAAAAACATGTGCAATGTCAGCTGTTTCTTGTCACTAAAGTCAAAGAACTCACTCAAGAATAAGGGATGCACAATATCGGACTTTTGCAGATATCAAATATTCTGATATTTACAGATTTATTAAAGCCAATATTGGTAACAATGCTGATGTATAAATGTAGTTCAGACGTAAAACTTCAGAAATGAGGATGGAAAAAGAAAAGACTTCAGATGACCTAAGGCTGCCTAAAACTCAACAAATGTAAACATACATATGACCGACAAATACAGTGGATATACTGTATCTGTTGTAAACTGGGTAGCAAGTTTCATATCTGGCAGTTGTGATAACTGAATTTTTAAGTTAATAATGTCATACATTTCTATTAAAGATAAATCCCTATCAAAAATAGTTCAACTTAAGGAACAATCCATTGCTTGTCAACATCATGACTCTCGCTCAAGCCTATCAACATCAAGGAGAGGCGGGACCTTTGATATCATCTCTGCCTACGATGGCTGATGTGAAACAAATTCTTTTCCATGTGTGGTTTATCTTATGCTTTTTTTAATGGGTCTAATTTCTAGGCTTATATTCATCGCTAATTCAGGACATGATTCTTCACCACTGATTTATGCATTTTCTTTCTAAGATTTTCTTGAAATCATTGCATATATTTAGCATACAAAGCATTTTAAAACACATGTTCACAAGTACTGGTGTAGCTCAGATGGCAGAGCAGGCTGCAGTCCTTGATGCACTGGTGGCAGGATTAAATCCAGATTCTGCTGCTGTTTGACGCATGCCTTCCCACACTCTCTTTCCATTTTCTGTCTCTACAGCTGTCCTATCAAAGTAAGGAAAAGCCAGAGATATAATCTTTGAAAACAACAAAACCTGCTACATAATTCATTTACAGATTCCATTAAAGTGCACAAGCTCTACATTTAATATGACTTTTAACATAAAATAATTAAATTCTGTTCCTTAAAGAGAAAATAGGGAAGAACAACTTGAAAACATTATCAAACCAAATGCTAGAATCATTAAATAAATCATTTACTGTAATTTTAATCACATTATTTCATGTGTGTAAGCAAAGGGCTTTAATGACCCAATAAACACTTGAAATTCCTTAACCCTTAAAAGTCAGTCACAAAAAACTGACTGTTCATAAATATACCACATGCCAAACACCGCCAGAAAGTTCTGATTCTCAGCATTCTGACTATGTGAACCATTTGAGTATAAAACCACCACAATTAAAGCATTTTTCAGACTACAAACAAACAAACAATAATTCAAGAGCCACAACTCTGTCCTGAAGCTGTCCTGTACTTTCCTGATGATAATATTTCCCAGAAACAGTCGAGCTGCATCAGAAAGAGTCCCCACAATCTAAATCAAGTTAAATATTTAGTCCAAAACCATGATTACATCCATACTGATTCATGGACTAGTGCTATATGATAAACACACAAAAAAAAACACAAACAAAAAACAACAAACTAAAAAAAACAAAGCAAGCTTTTATCCACCAAGAGTATTGTTTTCAACACTGCATGGCAGCACCTTGGTCTAAGTGGACCTGAAGCACTTTGTGGCAGCACTTTGCTTGTGTTGTACTCACTCTCAAATGTAAATCATTTGGGACAAAAGCATCCGCTAAATGACATAGCAACACTGTAACATGATTTCCAATTTGCTGTCGTTCTCAATAGTCCACTGTTGTTGCTTTAATAATGTACTTTTTCCAGGCAATTATTAAAATTGCTTGGAAAAAGAACTGCCAACCTCTGAGCCTTAGATTAACACCTCACTTGACCATCAGGCACCTTCTGTACTCTATCTAGAGCTTACAACAATCAATAAGGGCCTGGGTTGAAGGGAAGTTCCCGTCTCTCTGTGATGTCACCAGCCCCGTCCATATAAAGACTGGCGTGCTTGTTTGCTAGGAAAATAAAAAATAAAATAATAATTGTTTACTATGGGCCAACTAATGTAAAATTTGTTTATCTATTTTTCAACTATAACATTTTATTCTAACAAAAAAATGTATGCAAAAAGTTACAATAATGCACTACATAGTATTGATTCCTTTATATCTGTCGGTTTTATGAGTGAATGAATGAATGAATGAATGAATGAACAAATGCTTATTTCAGTTTAAAAACAAAAATAAAATCATTTTTTACATAATTTACCACACAGCAACCGAAAAACGAATAGGCTGAAGCCCAGTGGCTTATTTTTGCCTATCCTGTACCATCATAGGATTAATCTAGTAAATCAGAATACAACATCAGTACTAGGACACCAGTACTAAATACATGATAGTTTAAATTGGAAATTAAATTAAATCAACTTTCAATTCACACTGTAACCGCTGATCATTTTAGATCTTAAAGTCTTTTGAATACTAACAGAATTACACATCTTCAGTTCATCATTTGGTCCATTCCATAACTTCACTCCCAAAACTGACACACATCCGTACTTGAGATCGGTGCTAACTTTGCAGTTTTCTAACATTAGCAACCCCCTTAAATTATAAATCTCCCGTCTTAGTTTGAAAATTTATTGAATATGAACAGGAATGCTCTTATTCACCACACGAAACATAATTTCTAATATTTTTAAATATATAATGTCCAGAAATTTTACCGTGGATGATCCTATAAATAGCTGATTGGTAGAATCACAATATCCAACTTTATTTATTATCCTAATTGCTCTTTTCTGCAGTTTAATTATTAGATCTAAGTTACTTTTTACATGTATTTCCCCAAATTTCTGCACAGTATGTCATATAAGGAATTACAAGTGAAAAGCAAAGATTAACACCTCAATTTTACGTTTTCTGTTCACAAATCAGTTATGATGGTGGGCCTCTTGTTTTGTTTTTGTGGGATAGTGTACATGTAGCTATATTTTTACTGTCCAAGAGAATGTATTTATCACTGAAGAACTTAATGACTTGCTTCTCAAGTAAGAGTTTTTCCCCTCTTGGTGCATCCTCCCCCTCCTTGTCACCTGCTGTGATCCGTGCCTAGGTGTAGTGGTTTATCTCAAGCCCAGATTTCACCACATCTTCCAGTCTTGTGTACTACTCCAGGTCTTTCATTCTTTTTTCGAGCTCTTCAATCTTCTTGTCTTTTTGTTTAAGCACAACCTTCAGTTGTCTGATTTCGTCAATTAAATCCAGTAGCCCCACCTGTTGTTTCACCACCTTGCTCAGTTCCTCTGACATGAAGTTTAGGGACTTTTAAACTTCTTCCATATCTTCTGATATCTTCTTAGTTGCCATGCCTCCTGTTCATCAGTAGAAGTACAAAAATAGCTGAAAATAATCCTGCAAACTAAAGCAAAACTTCTTTGTAAAGTTAAGAAACTTAACTAATCTCTCGGATGTCAAGTTCTTTTCATGATATTTGATAGTTAGAGCTGACCAGCGCAGTGTTTCACAGTGTTACTATAACTTCCCAAAACCTCTTTTTGGTTCAAGGGAAAAATGTTTAAAAGCAACCGTCTGTGATATAGATACCTTAAATAAATAAATAGATAAAGATTTCTCTCCGCTTATTATTACCGTGGTTGTTCTACCCACAGTAGTGTTAATGTTATTTCTCCATGTTTACAATGTAATTACAACATCTTGTGGTAGTCAAGAGCATTGTTTTCTGCTCTCCCATGTTTTTACCTGCACTTCCTGTCTAAACCAGAAGTGACATTATTTCTGTGGTCCGTGAACGCTCAGTTGAGCTTAGATTCTTTCCTTACTGCATGCTGAAGCAATGTCTGTAAGTATGAACAGTGTTTACAATGTTTATGTCGACTTACCTGCTGTGTTTGGAAATTTCTTTGACGTTTATGTGATGTTAATTGAAACAGCTTGTGGCTAGCAGATATGCTAATGCTAACATGCTAATAAGCTAGCGCTACCCAGCTAATAGGCTAATCCTGTGTTCATTTATGTTTAAACATGCCTTTTTTTATTTTTTGTAAAAGTTTTAATGGAACTGTTTGTATTTTTTGCAGTTTCACAGTCAAGAATGAAACATAGCATGAAGTAAACATCATGAAAGTCATCTTCTTGTTGTGGAGTTCTTTGAAGACTGCTTAGCTGGTGGGATAGCTAGCATTGGAAGCTTGTGAGACCTACACAGTAGTACCACGTTGACACCAAATGCTTCGAAAAAAACACTGCTTTTTGGTCCCAGAGCGAACAAATCTTTATACACCAACTGTTATGTCTCTGTGTGTACAACCAAGCACCTCTTTCCTGAAACAATTATGTCATATCCCACTAAACCTACATGCACAGGCCCAGCCATCAAGGACAATACTGACTGCCTACATGATTGTGTTTTTGTGTCTTCTGCTCCTTAATTACTACCATGGTCATGGAGAACAGCATACACTGCATTTTATTAGATCCATTGCAGAGGGCAACTTGAAGGACAGCCAGGAGAAAGTTTTGGATAAAAGAAAAGTTTTGGGTGTGCTTGCTGCATAATCATCTTTGTTTTTGGTGATTTCCTTGGCAGCGTTACAGCGCCACTCACATGCCTGGCATATAAACTACAGTGTTCTCAGAGGTTTTGAATGGATTGCGTGCTTATGTGGACATTTCTAGACATGATGCCATGTTTATGGAAACTTTTTGAATAAAACCAAAATATATTGTTTTCATCTCTGTGTGGACAAACCCTGAGTGTCACCTGACCATAGAGACCAAAAAGATGCCGTATGTTGAAGCATTCAGGAGTAGCAGCCTTTTAATTGTAGGTAAATGTCCATGGTTACCATGGTTACCAAGGGTCCTTTTTGGACTCTCCAGAAAACACCTAGACTTTTCTTCATTAAAACATGTGTAAAATACAAATTTTCTGTTCTGACTTATGACCTGAACTACCCAAGGTTATGTTTTGTTCCAGTTGAGTTTCCCAGCTTATACCTCCTAGCCGCAGTCATTTACAGGCCTCTGCTTCACAATACAAATTCAGATGAGGGTAAAATAAGTTTTTTGTTGTATTACTTAAAACCAGTGGCACTTACAGTGAGTCAGAGGACACCTTACATGTGCTTGTACAAATTTTTCAGGCACAGCATTCAATTTATTTTGGGTGTGCCTGGAATCGAATTTGACTAATTTGACCTGGAAAGGGTTCCCTTAACCTTGTTTTGCTGTCATGCATTAAACACAAACCTTTACACCTTGTAATGAAAGAGTTGTTAAATAACACCAAAGTGAAATACTTTTGTTTTATCAAAACTTCTTCTTGTGTATATGTGAAAACGGCTTTTCTGAACATCAGTAATTTTAGATTCATAATTAGTCTGAGAGCTTTTAGGCTGCTAATGGATTCTCAATGGTAGTTTCTCTAAGTGCAGCAAAGAGCAGAATCCTAATGTTTGTGTTTGTGAATGTGATGCGTTGGGACACACACACACACGCACCCACACACACACACACACACACAGAGGACTGTAACTTGAGAGCAGAAAGTATTGAACAAGCTGAGGGTGGAGAAACAGAGAGATGCTCTAATTGCAGAATGCAGTTGTTCATCCTCACTGACTGGAACATCCTAATCACTTATCACTAATTACACTCGTGTCTGCATGTCTCACTAGCTGCCTGTTTGTTTCTGGCTGCTCGGCCTGATGGGTAATTTACTATTTGTTGGCCTGTTGGCAAACTGTCCAGCTTGCTGACCACTGGGCTGAATGACTGATTGGCAAACTGGTCGTGTGCTTAATTGGATGACTAGCTTGCTTACAGCCTAGTTGATTGACTGGGTGACTGACTTATTGACTGGCCAACTAACTGACTGTTGGATATTTATAGAGTGCAGAGGGAAAATGTTGCACTGGACGAACTCTACCTGGCCATCCAGTGAGAGAAAGTGAATCAGCGGGGCAAACATTCTCCCTCTGACAGCTGAACGGATGGATGTGAAGGGTGTAATGGGTGTAGTCCTGTAATAAGGAGAAGAAATGCAATGGGAAAATGGAAATGGAAGATTTGATTACCTGCTGTGGCAGTGTGAGTGAGAGTGGCATAATGCGCATTATCAATAACGTCAGAAAGCCTCGCAGCAAAAACAATGAGGTAATGGAGGTTAGGAAGTAGGTTAAAAGATGTGATTAGTGCAAACAGAGAAGACATTAATTAATATTAATTGTTGCAGACCGTTGACATGGGCAACAGCTGGAGACAATGACCATATAACCCTCAGTCTACAATCCAATCTAAAGTAGATCCTAAGTAGATTACAGCAAATCATCCCTTAAGTGAGTAAACAGTTGATTGGTGAAGTAACCGTGCTTCTTCCTGTCCGTGGTGCTACTGCTAATCATTCTGAAGCTGCCAGAACTTAGCAATTTACACACTATGATCCAGCAGCTCAGATAGTTGTTAAAATAAATGTAAACATTAGCTTAGTTTATACAAGTTCTTACATAAAGCTGTCATAAAGGTTCATAATCAAAGAGGAAAGTTGCAAAATAGGCCTTTAAATGGTCACCTCACACTGTATTTTTAGTAACAATGCTGCCATTGGCAAATCAACAATTAAACATACTTGATAAATGTCTTAATTCACAGTACATACTTTGGATATAGTGTGGTATTCATTACAACTCACATTTTGGTCAGTGGCTTTGTAACCAGTACAGTCTCCAAGCATCCATGTTTTTGGCTCTTATCCTGTGCTTGGGAACTAACGAGGCACTAGCCCTTGTGGTTTCCCCAGCTCCCAATTTGCAGACATTTTTCATGACTGTAGAGCTCCTTTCATACACACTCCTGAAAATGTCAAGAAATTTCAGGACAGACTGCCCCTGACATTCTCCAGAGTTAGGATGAAGGAGGGGGTGCTGAAGCAGAAAGATGAGAGGTACAATAGGGCAGTGTAGAAGACACAGAATAATGTTTACAGCATATCCAAGATGAAGGATGAGTCATCAGGATGTTTATTGACTTTATCAGTGCCACATGTTATTAGAGAGACACTATATGGACAAAAGTATTCGGACGCCTGCCCATTACACCTACAGGGACTGTTATGCCTTGCGTTCAGATAAATGTACTTTGATATGGAAATGGGAAATGATCCCCCTTCTCGCCGCTCAGTCTTTGGGCTTCCATTAATGCCAGTGGAAGTTCAGAACTCTTATGCACCAATTGCCTTGACCCCGCTCTGGGATTTACATGCTGCTTCATGGTTGAGCTGCCGTTGTTCCTTAAATGCTTCCACTTTCTAATAACATCGCTAACAGCTGACCGTCGAATATCCAGCAGGGATGAAATTTAACAAACTGTATTTTTGCAAAGGTGGCATCCATCACAGTGCCATGCTTGAAGTCACTGAGCTCTTGAGAATGACCCATTTTGCTTTACAAATGTTTGAATTCAATAATTAACAGGAGAAGCCAAATACTTTTGCCCATATAAGGTAAAAAAGAGGAACAACAAAGAAGATGAAAAATAGGAAGCAACACAGAAATGTATAGTCCAATATCTCCTGAGAAGGATAGCGTTAATACAGCATAATAATGAAAATGTGTATTTCAGAGCCTTTTAAGAGTGCCATGACTCTGCTGCCGTTCTATATTTCTACATGTCCACAGACGGCCTTAGAATATGTTAGCATCACTAAAGTCCATGATCCTCTTTGCTTTTACATCCAGAGGCTTTTTAAAAAAACAGTGCGGAGAAGTGGATTAGAGGAAGAAGCCAGAAGGTCTTGTTGCTCCTCTGCTGCTGCACCTGTAGGTAACTTTTCTTCTTTTTTGGTGTGTTTTGTTATGCCTGCTCCTTCCTCTTCTTCGTTGTGAGTAATACAGTCATTTTCCCCAGTCAGACCATAGACTGTAAAAAAAAAAGATAAGTCGTGTGAGTTTTTATCATTAAAAGTCTATTTTTTGATTGTCATTGTGTCACTATAAAAATGGTCAGTGTGAACATTTTGCTCATGTTATTTTGCTTTAGAAATAAACACTGCTAGAGAGCAGACAAGGGCATAAATTAGCTACTTTACATGCACAAAGACCACACCAGTCCAGCACCAGCTGCACAGTTTATACCAGTGTACCTCAATTCACCCCAGTGTGATGCTGGTTGGAAAAAATCTGGATATGGTTAGGGTGAGAAAACTGACCATTGGCATTGACACTACAGCTCACCCTCAAAATCTCAGGAAACTTGCATTGCATGTGTAATAGGAATTAAATTAGCTGCGTCCTGTTCCCTTTCTGTTTTTTGTCCTTCTCATCCCACTTCTTTTTCTTAGGTGTTAAAGGTACACTGACGAGCTGCAACAAGCTGATAATATAATTGCTTTCAATGAGATGAAACTACCATTAAGTCTGACTTAAGGTTGACATAGACTTTCAATGGTTTGGGGCTAAAAAGTGACCTCACATATGTACAAAAACCCACAAAAAAGAGCATGCTTACAGCAACAAACATGCAGATCAACAAAGTGCACCTGAACCCCTGAATTAACAAATCCAAGTAAATCTGAGCAGACACAAAGCACAAATGTTCTTTCACACACAACAAGTGTTCAGCACACAAATACACACAAAGACACACACACTTAACAAACCAATGTTGAGGAACTTAGATTGATGCAGTGTTTGGAGAAGTCCAGATGGTGTGTGTGTTAAACAGTGCTCCCTGCAGGGAGCCACACTAGCAAATATGCACACGCTTACACACAGTAAACAAACATTATCATATATCTTTGTTCAGCTGACTGCAAATGAGTTCCTCAAGGACTTCATTCAGATGGTTTGTGAAATTATAGTTTTCTGCACATCTTAAAAGGGCCGGGGATATTTTGTTGTTAGCATCAGCACATTACAGCTAGAGGGAAAGCCTCAAATCCAATGAAAACGTGCAAATCTCATACTGTTTGTCAGTCTTGTAATGCTAATGTGACAACTGTTCAGATTTCTTTTATTATGAAGTTGCAAAGTCAAGAACAAACAACAGGGAGCTCTGAACACACCGCCACAAATGTTGTGTAGTCCTCATACGTTTGCTTTTAGGGTAAAACTTAATGTAACTTTAAATGTCACAGGCCCTTCATGTAGAGTTATTTTTACTACAGCAGAGTATGACATACATTTTAATGCAAAGTAATTTCCCAAATTAATCAGTTTTACTAATTTTTGGAATACATAAAGCTTTTTATTAAGCATTAAGTTAGCTACCTCTCTGCTAAGCTTTAAAAAAATGTCCCCCAAAATGAACAAAAATAGTTTAAAAGACAGGAGTAGTACTAAAAGAAGAAGTCAAACTTTGTTGAAGGATTATTTACAGGGGTGAACAAATCATTAAGTTCTAAAACTAAACCCTGAACCTCTTTTTAGATCTCTTTTTCAGAATATAAGGGTATTTAATCGTACTGTTGATCAGTTAGGGTCAAAAAAACAGACTAGAAAGATTTGGACAAAGCCTGTGTTAAGGTTTTCTGGATGCATCAGGTAGATTCACCTCAGCTAAAAGTTGTTACTCTTTAAAGAAAGGCTCCCTTCACTGGACTGCTGTGGTACATCCCACTTACAGTTAACATAAAGCTTGTTTGCTACATAAACCATCAGCTGCTGTAACCGTTAGCCCACTTTTATTCGTGGGATTTCGTTATAAAGTTTCATACTTGTTTGTGGCATCATCCCCTTATCCAGTATGAGACTATCAGTCAGCGTCACACTGCTGCTCTGCTGTCTGTTGAAATGAGACTGATTTAACCTGAAACATGAGGGATGTTTGTTGGATTTATTATGAGTCTTAATCAACATGCATGGCTTTTGACTGAGCGCACTTTTGCATTATGCAGATGATGTGAGGATTTTCACATTAGATGGTTTTTACATTTGATTCTTTTAAATAAGAGATTATAATAAAGTGCTTTTAATTCATATAATGTGTCAATTCTTGTCATTAAATGGCACTTGAGAGGACATGTTTTACCACATTAATTCCCCGTTAAAAACCCAGAAGTCAATCAGATACATTTACAGGTCATTTAGACCTGATCAGTATGATTAAGATACATCACAGTATTTTAAACAGAAAAGACTTTTTTGTTTGGTTATCCAAATAAAGATGTTTAATCTTCATTTTTTTCATAAAGTACTAATTTCACTTGGCTCAGATATCAAAATAACATACACAAACAACTTTCCAGAACAGATTGCCTTCTATACTTAAAAAGGTGTTTATACTGCAATGGCTGACCAAATGGGCTATCTTATACTGGTGTGAAAACACAAAAATAAACCTTGTCACACCAGTTTCTGCCTGTGGCTCTCCAGCTGTGATGATTTCTGAATATGTAGGCTCCTGCTGAGAGACTCTGTGGGTGTCTGTACAACTCATACATAACTGGCCCAACCTAATTTTATACCCAATTTTTCTAATTTACTGAGTTTTAAAGTTTACAGTAGCCACTCATTAATAACTATGTTAAAGACTTTGATTTTAATGCTGGGACTCAGATAGAATTAAGAACAAAGATTATCTAGAATTTGCTATTTTTGCTGACATTAAATGATATCCGAAACTATGAGGGAGCACAGTTTTCATCAATAAGCTACTTTTCAAAATATTTTTCTTGAAATTGATTGGGAAGAACACCTCTTTCTATTATCTTTCAGGCTGGTCTGATGACATGTTTGACTAACACAAGGCTATTTTAACCAGTTCTGAATATGGGAAGAGTGAGTACATAAATCAGAGAAAGTCTGCTTCAGAGTCAAACAACCCAGGAAACATAGAAATGTGTGCATGATGCAAGATAAAAACAGAGGAGTGAAAGCAAAATCAAACTAAGTGAAGCAGAAAATTTTGTTGCTCAAAAAGAAAGAAAGAGGGGAAGAGATTCAAAGCAAAACTGACATTTCAAATCAATGCTGCTTTTTTAGAAATGCATCAGTGCAGATTGTGGCTTTGCATTTTAATGCGTGTGAATCACAGACACTGCGAAATACTCCTGTTACAGTCACAATATGGTGGTGAAGTGACCCATGTAGACCCACCCTGGAGAAAAGCAGAACAAGTACTTTATTTGGTTTGATTAATATCTGAGAAGTCTGACAGTTTTTATGGTTCATGTTTTTTATGGCAGTAAAAAGTTGAGCTGCAGAAAGAGGCAGAAAGGAGAGAGCAAAGTTTAAAAAAGAAAGACTAGAGCATTAAAGAGAGAGAGAGCAAAGGCATGTGTGCTAATGAAAAATTGCTGTCATAATCCTGCAAGTAAAAAAACTAAAACTTTAAACTTTTGTACTATCTTGGCCTCTCCTTTAGAGGCATGAAGTTAAAAAGATAACTAGACAGAAATGGAGATAAATCAGAGAGGATGTTAAATAAAGATGAGAGAAAAGAAAAAATAACACAAATATGAGAGGAATTGGACGGGTTTTCTTATAATGATTCAGACTATTTGTCTATAATAATTTCCATAGCATGCAACTTAGTTTTATTTTCTTGGATTCAGGATCCCCCAAAAAATAAAAATAAAAATAAAAAAACGACTCCGTGTGCACAGACCTTTAGTCCAAACTTAGGATCCAGGGACATGCACAAACCAACCTGATATGATCGCAGATTATAAGACTAGACTAATGGCTACCTTTTCCTCTGATTTAGTGCTGCAAAAAATGACCTGCTAGGATTTGCTCAGCACTGAACTCACTTTATCAATATTAAACAAGAAGCTGCATTTAAACAAGTTACAAACTAGCGAGGCAGAGGGCTAAACCAACGGAATGAGGGATGATAAATGTCTTTAGCGGGTGCATAATAATGCATTTCCTGTTATACTGTTTATTTATATATTGAAAAACAAAGCTTGGCGTTCTGAAGTCGCATCTATAGCTTCGTCCACACCTGTCTACTTCTCTGTCTTAGGTTTAATGTATGGAATTAGAGGGAGAATATGCTTAAATTGAAATATGATATATCATTACAACATGGTACACAGAATAACAAAATCTGATAATATTCAGATTTGAGACAAAAAAACAAACAAAAGTAAAGCTTGTATAAACATATTGCTGCTATCATGCCAAAACCTCGTATCTCATTTTTCATGTTTTTACTTTTTTTCATAAATCTGTGCTATTGGTCACCCTTTACATCTGTTGGTGGGTTTAAACCAGTTTTAAAGCCATAAAAAGTGTCATAAATATACTGATGATGATATTCAGTGTAAAATCAAATGAAAAATACAGCATTTTTCTGACTCCCTGGAAAGTGGTAATTTTGGAGATACAAGGTTTTGGCCTGTTGCAGTAAAGAAAGTTAATAAAAAGAAGTACCTTCTGGAAAACAAAACCACACATTTACAGTCTAACTGAAATGAAAATGTGTCATTGGTTCTATTCTACTGGTGAATATGGGTCAAAAACTGTATTTTACTAGCTTTTCACATAAATACTAAAAAGTCTTACCTTAAAAAAATGTTAAAATACTCATTAAAATAAAAAAAATGGCACAAAAACAAAGTGATTTATTTTCTACATAAAAAAAGTTATTTCATGAAAAAAACTTAACAAAATACATTAACAAAGTAAAAAAAAAATGCTGTTAAAGTTGGAGTACCAAATAACAACTCCACCTGTGACTTTATGTCAATCTCCTCTGTGAATAAACCTCTGAGGAGGCGTTTTCATCTCTCTGTTAGCAAACAGTCTAGCATCAATACATTATTCATGAACACTGTATACATTCACATCATTGTGTATGTGTGTCCATCTTATATACTGGCAAATGACTTTTTTCCATTATGTTCCTCTGCCCACGCTCTACCTTCAGCTGTCTGCTACAAAAAGGTCTTTATGTTTGAGTCGCTAATTTGTCACAAACGCACACACAAACACAAACGCACATAAAAACAGAGCGGGCTTTGTAACAATAAAAACCTGACAACTCAAGATGTAGAGAGGGGGATTAGAGAGTAAGTTAAACTGTCGATCATGTTGCAGACAACAGGCCAATAACATCGGACATAACAACATTCACATGTGTGGCGGTCTGGAGGAAAGCTTCAGATGTCGAGGCTACTAGTTGGCAAAGTGTCTCAGAAGAAAGGGAGTGAGTGAAGCCTTGTCTTTGGGCTTGTTACACTGCTGCACTTTAATCCCTTCCCTTTCTTTTGATGCTTAAATGGCTTTTGAAAAGGCCTGGGAGATGTTTAAATATCAAGGATTTAAGGAGGGTTACAGCCAAGACATACGTTTCTCTTTAAGCGCGAGCTGGGAGGCAGCGGCTGTCGCAGCTGCTGAGGGTCTTTGCCTCTCTGTACAGCATATGTTACATGTTTGTGTTTTTCAGTCTTTTATTCAGCTATCGCTGCTCATGGTGACAGCGTGGACCTGAACTCTGACCCTGTTATTCTATCCCACAGAGCCACCAAAAGCTGCTTTCATAGTCACCTTCCTGCGAGGTGTTCAGGATGAAAACCTTCCACCTCCGCTGGTCACTCCTGCAGAAAGGGAACGTGGGCCGCTTGTTTGTGCTGCTGACTAATGCTGGTTAATGGTGTCATACCGGCTTCAAAACAGGCGGTGTGACACAGACTTTAAAAGTGGAAATTTTAGCTGGTATATAATAAAGCTTTTAGCTCTACTTTATGACCCTTTTTATGACTTTTGTAACTGCCTTTTAATGATTCTGTTTGTTGCTTTTGCTTGTCTGGATTTATTTTTTCTTTTCATGTTCAAGGTCATCTCACTGCCAGTTTTTTGTTCTAAGGTCTCACTTGAGAAAAAAACACCCAGTCTAATGTACCTCATCGAGTTGTCTGTTTTTTACAATATTTTATTTTGTTTGAAATAAAGAGCAAATCTTTGTTTAGAATGATTTAAATCCCTGAACTGCTTTGAATAACACCAAAAGTTCCTCATATTGAAAACATATTTTAAAGGTCTGAAAAAGTTGTTTTTTGTAAATTAAACCTTGATAGAAGTGTAAATGTTTTAACTGTAATGGCATTAAAACTTTATTAGAATATGTAGGCTCATAGTTCTGGCCACTTTTAGGGCTAAAGAAAAATAATTAAAACTGCAGCAGACAAAATTCTGTGTCAGTCTTAAGCAAAAAAACACAAATCCATCAAATAAATACATGAATGAATGATTTTTTGTTTTACATTAAACATCAAAAGAAAGGATGAGCTGATACAGCTAGTGCAGTGCTTGCCTACTCATGGCTTCCACAGAAGTCACAATAAGAAGATTACAGGAACTGATCTGTGCCTGAACTGTCAAATCAATACAAATAGATAATACATGCTAATAAAAATAATAAACAGAGAAGAAGTTTCATTAAAAAAAATGATGCAGCAAGTGTAATGCATGCATACTTTGGCCTTTTCTACAACACACCAAAAAATCCAAACAATAAAAAAAATCTAAACAATAGATAAGTGGTAAAAAGTCAAATAAACAAACAAACACATTTAAAAATTATTAAAAAAGAGAAAGAAAACTGATCCAGCAAGTACGGCGCATGGCTACTTAGGGCTTCTATAAAACACACAATAAGGACATGAAAGGAATTTGTGATTTGATGATTTGTGATGATTTGTTAAATGATGATTTTTAAAATGTCAAATAATTGAATGAAAGAACAAGTAGATAAGTAAGCAGATTTATTTTTTAAATTTTAAGTTTCAAAAATAAAAATAAACTGATCCAGCAAGTGCTAAACATGCCTACTTTGGGTTTTGTAGAAGGCAAAGTATAAAGATCAAATACATAGATAATTGTGTAAAAAGTTAAACAAACAACCAAACAATGAATTAAAATATTTAAAAATACTTTATCCAGCAAGCCACTAAAAAGGCTTCCATTTTAAACTCAATATGGTTCAAATTCTTCATTTCAGACCCAGGGGGATCCACAGTTCAGGGTAAAAAAAAAAAAAAAGAAGAAGAAGAAAGAAAAAAATTACACAAAGGAATAGTACAAAGCCTTCCACATGTTCAATGTTTAACATAAAGACATGTTCGCCAATGGTTCCACTGTCTGGAAAAAAATCTGACAGCACTGTGTACAGATATGAAGATCAAATAAACTGACTTATGCCTTAAATTAATGAATAGATAAATGAATAACAGTTGATGCAAAAATTAAATTTACAAAAAGAAAAAATAAAAGATCAAGCAAGTGCAATGCATGCCTAATTAGGGATTTCCTAAAACACACAACAGGAAGACAAGCACATACAATGTCAAATAGGTAAGTAAATAAAATGAATAAATAAATGTTTTTTTTTTTTTTTTATTTACTTTCAAAAAACAAAAAAATCAGCAAGAGCAATGCAAGCACACTTAGAGGAACCATAAGACAAACAACATGAAGATCAAATAAATTGATAAGTACATAAAAAAATACAAAATAAATAATTTCATATATTTTTTAAATCAAACTTTCTCTTTATATATGTAAAAGAAAGTAAACCTGATCCAGCTTCTGCAATGCATACCCACTTCAGGCTTCTGTAAGACACAAGAGAAAGACAAATAGTTTTTTATTTACAAAAAGAAAAAAAAAAAACAAGCTTACATAAGAGACACAATGGGAAGATCAATCAAATCAGTTTGTGCCTAAAATGTCAATTGACTGAATGAAAAAAAAAGTTAGTATAATGAAAAATAAATCATTGACAAAATAATAATTACAATTTGAGATTCCAAAACAAAGAGAAACTAAACCAGTAAGTGTTCTTAATGGTATGTTCTAAATGTCAGTGATGTTCAGGCATGTAGCGGGTAAATTTTAATCTAGTCCAACTGTAACTGTGACAGTTTTATCTCTGATGAAATAAAAACAGAAATACAAGCACTTGAGGAGTGTAGTAAAAAGTACATGTTGATTTTTATGAGGGTTATAAAGGATTTTTCATGGAAGATTTACCCTCCATTCATCCATCCTTATCCTTTCTTATGTCCATTGACCATCCCTCGTTCAGTGTTTGACTGTCAGAGAGAGAGAGAGGGATGGAGTTGTTATCCCTCCTTTCACAGTAAAAGCCTTCTGAACAAAAACTGACTGTACAGGTCATTAAGTTAAACCACACTCACATGCTCATGAACACACACTCACTGACACACACTCAGCTTGGGCCAGACCAGTTACCGCTCGTTAGTTGAGGTAATGTTTATGTAGCATTATGCCACCACACACACAAGCACACACACTAAATGCTTCTACATGGCTCCAACATACTGTGGGTCTTCAGCAGTAAGAGAGAGAGACAGAAGGAGAGAGAGGAGAAAGATGGGTGATCGAGTAAGACCTACAGACCCAGAGAGAGAGAGAGAGAGAGATGTAAAGTTCTATTTGAGTCAGATGTAATAGCTGTAATTATATTGGCGATATGGAAGGCCTGAGTCTGGGTTTGTGTGTCTGTGCGCGTGTGCGTCTGGGATCGAACAAAGGGCCGCTTGTGTCAGAGGCCTGCTCACTGCAGCTCTTACCGTAATGATATTCCAACGCTCGCCATGTGTGTGTGTGTGTGTGTATCAGTATGATGTTGAGTCTAGAAGGGAAATGACTACCATGTCGTGCCAGAACCCCCCCAACACCCAGCAGACACACCCCACACTCACCCACACACACATAGGGGATTAGTTGTACCTGCATAACTGAGTTTAATATTTATGTATGAGGGGAAATAGGAGACGGGTGGTCATATATGGACTGATTAAGTGTGTGTGAGAGACCCTTACATGATTTTTGTCCTGTTCTGTCATCTGTCTTTCTTTACTGCTACCTTTTTCTCCCCTTTTCTCTGCGTTTTTGTCATATTTCTCATCTCTTTTATTGTACTTCCTTTCCTCTCTCTCCCAGTTCAGTGAGTTTAGACTTCAAAATTAGAAAGACGCCTCTTCTCAATGTATGTATGTGACGTCATAAGGTGTGCATGATCCAGATGGATTTTCCACAGCACTCTACTTGATGGGCGTGTTGGTGCAGCAGACAAGGTAGCACGCCAGCTCCCACTTTTTTTCAAACGTACATATATTTTCTGTTATTTCATTCCTGGACACAAGATTTGCTTCACTGCGTATGAACTCCAGGAGAAACAATCAGCATTATTACTTATGCAGGATTCATAAAATCTCATAACTTACTTGCTGCCTTTAATTTAATAAAGCTACTCGTATATAGTGTTCTGATTTGCATTGCTTTATATTATCCTTTCCATTTATTTCACAATGCACGCAGCTCATTTGTCATGTTGTCTCAGTTCTACAGCCTTTGCCTGCTTTTGTGCATAATTGTCTACTTAATACACTCCCTTGCTAAAATTGCCAGTTGTGCATTGTTATGCAACAACCCATTTGAAACTCACTTTCATCCAAAATGTCAATCCAAACCCTGAGGAATTCATTTCTTTCCATTTTTTTAAAGCTGAAGCAGCGAAAAAAGTTAGCAGGGAGCTCTCAAGTTAGCACAAAATCCATATCCATTAACATAAATGCTGTAAATAAAGAGAGAAAGGCCTGATAACATCACAAATAAAAGAGAGACAAAGAGAAGGGCATAAAGAAAGATGCAAATACAAAGATTTAAGGAAGGCTAGAAAATAAAATTTAAAGAATGCAAAGAGGGAGAAGAAGAACAGAGGGCTGAGTGTGGGCGATCAATTTTGACTCTTACAATGCTCTCCTCTCGCATAAAAAAGATGTTTTCTTCTATGTGGTTTACATGCTGTCAATATTCTGTCTCCAATTTAAATGTTTTCGATTCTCTTTCTCTACACAAGATGTAACTCAGAGCTTTAACGTGCCTCCAGCTGAATACAAACACACAAGTAGAGTGGAGACCAACTCAGCTCACTTGCATTTGATCAGTTTGAAATATAGACAGAAGCCTGTTTCATTCACTGAAGACTATCGAAACAATGTTTTGTTAATCAAGCAACACACCAAAAATAGAATTTGATTTGTTTGTTTCTTGTTAATTTTTAATTACATTTCTTCAGATGTAAGGCCTTGGATTACAATCCAGCATAAAACAGCCATACATAATGCGCAAGCTTCCAAAATAGTGAGGAGTTGTACGGAGGAAGAAAAGAGGGCACAGTAGCCTTAAAGGCCAAATCTGACAACAAAGACTTTGTTTTTTCAGCTTCTGGTTCTCTGCAGATCTTCAGGTGGTGTCAAAGGGAAAAAGGGGATTTGGTCAAAGTAAGAAGTTTTTACCAGTGATAGCTTCACAGCCCTGCTCCAGAGCACTTTTAGGTTTTTAATCACATGGTTAAATGTACTCACCTGCTGCCCCACATGTGAGCCATCTCTGGATTTAAAGAACTGATGACAACCAGGAGGGACGATTGAAAAATACAGAGAAACATCAAGGTCCATGTCCAGGGAGTTTCTTTAAATTTAATACATGGACTGAAATCCATGAAGATTTTCGAAAAATGTAACATAGTGTTTTATAATGCAGAAAAGAGGCAGAAAGCAGCCTGGGCACTACCTTTAAATAATACGTGAAATGAATTAACAATAAAAATTAACAGGAATTTGATTCAAACATGAACTTTAAAAGTTCTTAAACTTACAGTACCCTGCAACTCTGACAGATAAATGATGACACTTTTACAAGCCAGACCGTTTAAATTTAAGACGTATAGAATTATAGTCGTAACTTTTTATTTCTCCCAAAATGCCTGTAAATATTTCTGAAAATGACCTCTCCAGACGCAGAGAAAATAACCTTCAAGTTCAGAGATGAAACAAACAGTGAGCTCAGGAAGATAAAACTTTATTTTCCAAACACTTACTGTTCATTACCACAGCCAGTTACCATGGCGATCAATCTTTACTCCAACGCTACCTATTTCCTCTCTCAGGTCGGCTTGTTGACAGACAGCCATCGCCAAATCAATCCCAGGTTGCACTGCTGCCGCATCCATCACAAGATAACAAGGAGCTCCATTTTTCTTGTGTTTCTGTCTGACTTTCTCTCCACACCTCCTCCTCCTCCTCCTCCTCGGCCTGTCTGTGTGCTGCTTTCCTCTTCAACTTTTATTTGACTGCTTCAGTCTCACTTTCTCTTTTGATTCTTCCACAAAAAAAACAGACTTCAACTGTCTTTTTCTGTCCCTTGCTTGTTTTACCATCTCTTTTCTTAGTATTTGCTATTTAAAATGATCAATAAGCTACTTAAAGCCAACACAAGGCAACGTGTACATCTACAACAACCTAAAAAAACAGCTGTTTACTCATTGTAATCATTCAGAGTATAGGCGATCTGCATACTTTATCTGTGTGTTTTAAACAGCAAAAGTCACATTTTCACAGATTTGCTCATTTTATTTATTACAAACACATCCAGTGACACTTTCCAGTACAGTCTCTTTATTTGGGCTTGTGCTTGATAATAATAAAGTTTTGCATCAAAATGGTTTGGTACAGATGTGTTTACCTATGCACCCCTATTATTATAATGTATGATATGATTAAAGTGATACGATGTGTGAAGCATGGCCCAAAATAACAATAATATCATGCTAGAGTGAGTCTTCAATGATTGATTTACTCTGAGAGACAATCCAAAAATGCCTCTAAAAGGAAAATTCTGGGTTTATGTATTGATTCCTTAGAATTTTGTGTCAGTTTCACCTCTTTTTATGCTTCCTCTCTTAACTTCTTTTCACTACTGTTCAACATTTTCCTGCTGCCTTCTGTTTCTTGTTCTTCCTTTACTCTGCTGTCAGCCCCTTTGGTAGCCAATTAACTTCCTTTCTTTACCCTCATTCATGTCATAAGTGCCACCATGAGTGGTCATGAAGTAGTGACACAATGAGTCAAATTGACTTTACAAGTTAAATTTTTAAAGACAGAAATGCCTTCATTTGTCACCAGTGATTCAAAGATTGTACCACACAACAATACTGCTGTTGGTGTTTTGTCACACCCCTTCCATCCTACAGATCTGACACGCTACTGGAGAAGTTATATAACAGACATTTGGCTTCGTTCACCTCCCAGTTGCACTGCCTGCTGGGAGCCCATTTGTGAGATGAAAATAAAAAGTTATGCTTCATGGACTCTGACTGTTTCCACTAGAAATCTAAGTTGGGTTGTCACTTTTATTTTACATCCTAAACTTCAACTTAAGTGTTTAAGTTTTTGTTCATATTGACTGGAAACTGCAGCGATTTAAATCAGACCAGAATGGGGACATTAAAGCAGTGTCCTCTTTTGTGAGTAATTATATCTCAGACGTATTTCAGGAAACTAATCCCACCAGAACGGAGCTTTTGTCTCTTTTTCTCCCTTTCTGTGTGTCTCTTCTCTCTCCCCACTTCAAGAAGCCCAAATGCAGACCATATTAGCAGTGATGTGCAGATGAATGATGTCATTGTTCCTCAAAACCCTCACTGATGTTCCTGCAGATCATAATCAGCGTGATTGATAACTACAACCTTTCAGGGTGGATGTGCATGAGCGCGAGGCTGTAAAGGAGGATTAAAAGCAGAAAAAAAGAGTGCAATGGAGTGGGCGAGACAGGGGACCACAGAGATTTAGGGTGAGAGTACGTGAGGAAGCAAGATGAAGAGACAGAGGAGTGGAAAACATGGAAATAACAGAAAAAGAGAGAGGGAACGAGGGAGTGAAAAGGGAAAGAGACAGAGTTGTCAAGCACTCTATCACACCAAACAAGAGTAATGTTAAGGCCTTAAGGATCTTTCACAAGCATGATGGATGGTTGTGTGCTGGTCCGGGTGTGTGTAAGGGAGAGTAGGAAAGAGGGGAAGTGTTGGTGTGTGAGTCCTTGCTGCCTCTAGTGGCAGAGGAACATTAATACAGCTTTATTCTTCTCTGCATATCCTCATTTATATTCAGCACAAATCTACAGACTTAGATAATACAAACATGCACTATTTCATTTGCATATCATAGCGTTGTCTACCTGTTTTTTCATAGGATGTTTTGAAACAATTTGCTTAATTTGTTAAAAAAAAAATACAAGCAATACTTCATAGACAACAATGAGACATAAGAAAGTTTCTCCTCCCAAACTTTGATGTTTAATCTTCTGGACAGAAAATCTTAAAAGTTATTCCTCACAGAAACAAATATCCTTAGAAGATCCTGAACGCTACTGTGAACGCATATTTTAGTATTATGTTATGCGACTAGTCCAACTGAAACATGGTAATTAGTCATTCCACTTTAACCTTAAAAAAAAGAAGAAGAAACTACGTCAACTAACTCATTCTGGTATGCATGGGATCATTGGGATGACCCAAGTGTGCCACCTAAAATATGGTCTGTTGTTTGGGAAGAGCAGGGTTATTCAGCTGAGTTAGGAATGAGGGCCAGTTCCTGATAAAGGGCCCATTTGAAGGGCCTGGGAGATACTATGTGACCTACAGTATGTGTAAAAATGTTTAAAACTTCAATCAATCAAAGTGTTTTACATTTTCTTATCCTAAACTCTCTGAGACTGATGTTGTATATGACAAGAAAGGGCACAGGTTATAATGAAGCTCAGTGTTAGTTCATGTAGGATACAGTAGTCGTACGCCCAGCTGACGGCCAATTCATCCCAATTATTGCCTCACAGCTCCCACAGCCAATCACAGCCTTTTCTCTCAACACAGCGGTCAATTTAAATGACGTACCTCTCACTAATCCCTGCTTGCATTAATGCTGATGTGCCACACTGCTGCTGCTGGCAAAGCTTAATCTCCTCCACCCCAGCCTCTGCCTTTATAGCATAAAGCTTGTTGCACTCTCAAATTGAGATTCATGCCACTATAAATTGATTTTGAACTAGTTTTATTGTATTCAATGCGCATTGTCATAAATGTATGTATCCATATGGCAGTTTCTAGCTATGTGCTCTCTGGAGAATCAAAGCATGCTGCTGACTAACCCCAGGAGCATCTTCTGAGCAGAGCCTTCTCCGCCAAGTCAAACTGTATACCCATTTTGCAATTAAAATGGTTAAATGTATGACAGTAGTGATCCTGAATGAAAAAAAGTTAAATAACTTTTGAACCATAAGTCGTTGCCACTTACATTTTGTTCCTCTGGAAGCTCTCCATTTTGCCATTCTAATGATGATGTCCACACCTTTGTAGCCCTTATAGAGGTTTTTCAAGCAAGCCTGGGACTTGGGTGACTCTCCAAAGATTAGATCTACACCAAGAACTCCAATATCAAACCTTTTTAATCCATTTTTTATTCCATTTTTGGTCAATTCTGCCACTAGCGGCTAATGCTGGTTGCCATATTGTCTGTTTGTATCCCATAATGCATGGTGACTGGGCTGTGACAACAAATGGCAGGTTGTTCTGTCATCACATCATCCTGTGTTAAACTCACTCAGAAGATGGCCTGGACAGCTCTAAATGAAGGTAAAGAGAGACAGAGGGTTTGTGATGTGGCCCTCTGTGTCACTTCAGACAGGAAATTTGAATAAAGAATATTTCAAAGTTTTTGTTTTTTTTTTTCACAGAATGATTTTTTTTCTTTGTGGTTCCCAAGAGATGGAGTACAAGCTTGTGAAAAAAAGTCTTACACATAAGTCACACATAAAACTCGTTGAGTTATAATTTCCATTTTGTTTTTTCTTTTCTTTATGGTTCCATAACTTTTTGAAAATTTAAGTGACATTACTGCAGTAAACATATTCTTAAAATCCATGTTGTCCTGGAAAAAAGTATGTTTAGATCTTGACTGTGCACCTCAGGGTTGATGTTTTACAAGGTTTTTAGGACAGTAAGTCCAGGTGAGACAAATGGTAAAAAAAAAAAAAATAGATTAAGGGCTCAGAGCGTTAACAACCCCCTCAATTATTGCAAGCATACAGACTGTGATGGCCTTGGTAATGTCACTGATAGTGATGCTCTTTTAGCTCTCCCTTGTTTTGTACAAGCCTTTAAAAGGGTGGCATGTCTTTACTTGTAATATTAAGTCTGACCCAAAATGTTGTTGTGGCAAAAATCCCTGTTGAACTGTGATACTTCAAGGTGAGACAGACAAAGTGGAAGATAAATGTGACATTTCATGTGAAAGAAAAATGTGTGGATGATCTAGTAGTCTACTTAAAGGGCCACTAAAAAATGACCTTAGGGTCCTGACCCGGCCCCCAGCTACAATTTCTCTGTTCTTGTTACAGCAGACATGCAGGTGACCCACATACTGTGTCTGCAGAGTGATCAGATGGTGATAGCAGAGATACTTTATTGTAGATTAGTGACAGCAGCAGGAAAACTTGAGGTTTCAGTTTACATCCAACAACACAGAAGTGGCAGCCTGATGTGCTTAAGGTCACATGACTAACATTGCACCTATTACATTGGGACACTTTGCCATCATGGTTGTAAAATTACATAGTGTTCAGTCCACTTCAATGGCAATACACAAGGTAAGTTTTTTTTTCTTTTTTAACCTAAAGGGATATTCAGGTATTTTTTTAAGTTGGGTTGTATGAGGTACTTGGTAATAGTAGTGGCATTTGCCTTCAGTGATTTCAGTGAGCACTGACCCTCTGAACAGGACATGCTTGTAGAAGCTACGCTACACAGCATAGCAGACAGGCATAGTTTCTCCTCTTAAATCAGAGAGAGAGTTTAAGGTAAAAATGAGCCAAGAAACGATGCTGGCTCAATTGTATGCCATATCCCAAAATGTATGGGGCAACTGTGGCTAAACAGGTAGAGTCAGGTATATATATATATATTTAAAATTTTGTGGCATTTTATTTTTCACCCAGAAAGCCTGTGTTTGGCTGTATTTTTCAATGCATGCTTCGGCTATGTGCTCTTCTGCCTCAGTGTATCTGTTCAGCTGTTTGGGTCTGCTGACTCAGGGCAGACCAGCTTGTACTAGTTCCTGCCTATAACTACATGAACTGGCGATCACATCACAACAACAGAATAGAACTATATATCTTCAGAAAATTGTTTTTGTCCTATTTTTTTATAGCATATCTTTAAATGATAATAATTAGCAGGACTTACCGGCCCTCTATGATCATAGAGGAGGACAGGGGACAGAGTCAGAAACAGGGAGGAGAGAGTGGGGAAAGAAATGCTATAAAGTAGCCAAAGGCTACATCACAGAGGAGACATCACTGTCTGTCTCCTCTGCCCTCAGTCTGTCTGTAACTGACAATACAATGCGTTTTCATGAAATGATAAAGGGACTTAGTAAAACATATTTACCGCTGAATATAAGCAGTGAGTGTATTGGCTGTGACAGATCAGAGCAGAGACACAGTGCAACACTGAAATCTATCATACTAAATCCTGCTCATTCCTTCACATTTATGTCAAAGTGTTTTTTAAGTTCTCTATAGTCTAACAGCTGCAAAAAAAAAGGAAATAAATAGTGCTCCAAAATATTTGATTAACCTGGATTATTAAATTCCAGGTGTGAAAAATGTGATTAGAAAAGTAGCTTCGTAACTTCCATCGGATCACGTTTAAAAATTGTCTTTGCACTTAATTTTAGTAATTTTATCGATTAAATTAGTGCTGCCAAGTTCAGTCAAGTTAATCGTGATTAATCAAGGTGCACAATTAGAGAATTATATTTTTTAATTGCACTTAATCACATGCTTATTGACCCCTTCAGCACACTTTGGTTAAGGCATGTTAGCTTCTCCCCGCAGTCATGGAGATATAAAATAGGTCCACCACTGCTGATAATAGTTTTGTTTGAGCAGGTTTTTGTATTAGCCTTTTAGCACACTCATGTTTAACCTGACATGCCATAAAAAGCTTTCAGTGTTGCTTTTATTCCTTGTATCGTGCAGAAACATGATCCAGTTCTGATCAAATGAAGGCTACACTAGAGCTACATCCAAGCTAATCACCCCACTGGAGGCGGACATTGCAAACGGGTTTGTGTACAATTCAACCCTGCCTATTGCTAACGCCTTGTTCTCCTTAAAAGACTGGGCTAAACTGTGCTCAGTTCGGCACAAATGTTGTGGTTTGGAGCTTTTTCAAGATGGATTTGTCTAACGACTGAGATGGAATCTAACAAGGTAAACTCTGCTAAATCTAAACCTGGATTTTCCTCACTGGGCTGCATGCATTCCTCACCGTCCTCACACTAATAAAACTTTTATTATTGTTTCATAAACTGCTTTTTTATATGGTAGTCTATTCTTCATCATCATGCTCTGCTCTGTGCTGTTCTGTTTGATTGTTTTCTGCAGAATTCAAGGTCTCTCTCCCCAAGTGTGAAGTTGTTTAGAAGTCTATAATTTTCTGGCCTACTTATACTGCCACTGGCCCCGAACTCTACTCATTCATCAAAATGTCTCTTTTAAACAATCCTTTGTCTCCCTCCCTCTCTCTCTCTGTCTGTCTCTCTTGTTCAATCTCTCCATCTGTACATCTTTCTCTCTCTGTCTGTGTATCTTTCTGTCTCTTTGGCAGTGTCTTAATTTTCACATCAAAGATGCTTTTTTGGCACAGCTGTCAAAAATCAACAATATTTTCTAAGCTGTTTAGAATGTGTTGCAGTTTCGCACAATTGAATCAAAATGGTACAGAAAATTGAGAAAGGAAACAGATTATGTCAGACACTAAAAGAAAAGGTTCTTAAGGATGAAAATAATTGCTTTTGGCTCTAACACATGAAATATTGCTGCTTTAATTGCCAGGGCAGAAGCTTTAGGTTTGGTGATAAAACTTTCTTTATAACAGGACTGAATAAAAGCATTCTCTGTTGAGCTTTTTACTATTATTTACAATGAAAACTTTACTAATCTCTTTGTATGAATATTTCTGTTCTTCATTTTTTGATCTTTTCCCCCCTCTGCCTCTCCATCCATCTTTTCTTCTTTCTATTGTTTGTGCTCATCTCACGATGTAAATCTCAGTCTCTGCCTTCCTCCCTCTCTGTGAACTGTGGCATGAATTTGTAATTATTTTCCCCTCAAAACTCATAAAACACACTCAGCTGCAGCCCCATGACACACATGCACAAACACGCACACATGTACACACAAATCAGTCTTGTCCTGTTTGTCATTATCAATCCATTTGGGGATTTGTGGATTTTCTCTGTAAAACTTAAAGGCTTGTTTTGCTGTTGAACAAAACCACATCAGAAAGCACACACAACACACACACAGACATATACACACACGTAGGATGACACACAAATACAAATGACTTTGTTGTCTGGTTGAAATTATTTGCCCAAGTTTACACACGCGCATGCACACAGACACACACAGGCGCCACATGAATCTCCAAGGAGTGGAAGTCACAGTATTTGAAGATAAGGGTTTTCTTCTTCTTCTTTGTTGGTGTGCTCATGTGACTCTCGAGTCTCTTATGAAAATAAATAAAGCAGGATTCAGCCTGAAACATTTGTCATAGATTGACTTCCTGCACTCACTCATTTTACAAGTTTTCCTTATCAAGCAGTCTCTATATACAGTATATAGTTGCAATTTATAACTGAAGCCATCTCAAGTCACTTTTCAAAGAGGGCAAATCTAGATGGTGCTCTTTGATATATTACTATTATCAATTTTAATCAACATGAGCTCAGCTCAAAGCAGAATTAAGCAGTGTTACAGTGGTGAAGGAAGTTAAATAGCCTAGTTAATAGTTACTTATCTGTTTTTACAGAGTTCTAGTAGATGTAATCATGATAAATAATGTTCAACCTTTTCCAGGTCTGCATCTAAACTTTGCTTAAAAGTAAGGAAATTTGTGTTTGGTAGATTATTTCTTTGTTGTAACAATGCTTCTTAGCAAGAAGTCATACACCATTAGAAAGCCTGTTTATTTCCCTATTACATGGTGCCACATTTGTAAGGAACATGCATTTGTGGGATGAGCAGCAGAGCTGAGTATGTGGGTTGGGCCAATGAAAAATTTGCCAAATCATCCAAACAGCTTAGTTTGCTGTTGCTACTGACTCTTGTTTTGAGCTTCTGCTACCCCCAGGTGCTGACAATCAGATGCCTGACTGGGACCTGCACCTGAAGAACAATTTCCATATAACAGGTGATGTCAGAGACAGGCGAAATGGCCGTCCCAAGAAGACGACACCCCAAGAAGACCGTTTCCTAACCTGTCAGCACTTAGGAACAGTAGGTTGTCTTCTACAGATTTGTAGTCAAGATTTGAGGGACAATATTGCTGTCGGCTCTCTGCCCAGACAGTCTGGCAAATGCATGCATGAAGGCCAATCTCCGGACTCATAGGGCTGCCAAGACTGCCCTTGACCGTCAGGCCTGTTTGTGCTGGTGTTGGCAACACATGCACTTGAACCTGAAGATGTGGAGAAATGTTATGTTCAGCGGTGAATCTAGATTCTTTCAAAGGCAGTTGGATCATAGGGCCAAAGTGTGGAAAAGACGTGGAGAACACTATGACACTAGTATTATTTTGAATTCCCCTGGGGACGTATCTATCCATTGCTGCACTGATAGAGTAACATCTTTTTTTTGAAGGCAGTGTGATAGTGTGGGGCAGCATCTCCCTCACTGGAAAACCAAGGCTTGTCATCAATGGAGGTAATCTCAATGCAGGGAGGTATTGAGATGGGATCCTGTTGTTTACTGAATAAATTGTTAAATTGCCAATATGTCTTATTTCTTCAGACTTCAATAATCCAATCAACCAAACAGTACCAAACAGGACTCAATGGTAGAACAGGCTGTTTGGCATTTGGCTAATTTTTCGTACCCTTGTATTTCTAACCATAATTATAGTAATTAATTATTGTTATTAGATCATTTACCCCATATACCTCTGTGTAACATATTTCAGAGCCAAGATAAAAAACATTCCAGTTTAGGCAAGTTTCCAAAGCTGCTCATATTGATTCTTTCATAGAGTCCTGGGCTTAAGAGAACTAAAAGACACACTTACAGTGGCTGTGGGGATTTAGCATGACCCCTTCAGAGAGTAGCATACTCTATCTGTGCACACATAAACACAAACAGACCCACACTATCACTCCTGCTCTCACTTACACTCTTTCTCTCCAGGCGCAGAAAAAACATAACAAATTTCTATAGAGTGTCAGCGCAAGTTTAAAAAACCATTTGTCATTTTTGTCCCATGTTTCCTGAAAACAATAACATACACACACAAACACACACGCTTTCATCCAAACAATGGGGAAAAACTGTATGCACACACAGAAACGTGGCAGGCTTTTGTCTGCTTTGAACAGTGTTGAAATACTCATATTCCTTCAAAGAAAACAATCTTCCCAGATAACTCAGCCCAACATTAAAACCACACAGACGTTATTTATTTGCCAGTGTGCATTTTGTCCATATATGGTGTCTGAGTTGGATCAATACTGTAAAAACAGCTGATGTTTGTAAAGCTGTAGAAAAGTTGAACTGAGAGGCTTATAAGAAAGTTACAGGATTACTAATAAGTTGTGGCTTGTTCCTCTCAAGACAAATCCAGTTCTATTTTTCTATAAAGATAAGAAAAAAATAAGTTGTTTAGGAAATTGTTGATGCCACTACCGTTGTAAGTAACAAAAGGTTAATTAAAGCTACTGTAGGCAATCAGCTTTTTAAAATGTGTGTCTGTCTGTTATGATGATGTGCTTTATCTGCTCTGTTTGCAATGTGTCATGTCTTTTGTTGTAATTTGGTGGTACAAAAATGTATTGACTGAAACACTTTAAAAATCATTGCTACCAGTGACACTGCCATTTCACGCTTCAAAGGAGAGATTTTCACATTTTTCATTCAGAGGAAGCTAAACACTCCGTGTTTTACCTGCTAAATGTACAATTTTTTCCTTTATTTGACCTTTACTGAACCTATAAATAGCCTTTAGGCATTCTGTATTTTATAATTTGACATCAAATTATCAACATTAAGGCTGAGAAAAAGAGCAAGGGGAGTAGAGGGTAGCTCATGAGTGAGATATGAACAAACTGAAAGAAGCAGCATCCCATCATTGTGAAAAGAGAGCAGACAACAACAAACCAAAAAGCAGTGGCAGACTCAGGATGTTGAGGGGCAGGGGTGAAAAAGATTTAAAAAAAAAAAGAAAAGGGCACTTGCTGTATGCAGTGGGGCGCCATCATTCAAAAAGTTGTTACATGATTATACCTACTAACTTTGCAAAGCAGATGGATTTACTAGACTCCATCTCTGTCATCGAACAAATCCATCTTGAAAAGCTCCAATCCAAACCGAACACTGATCGGACCAATCAGCATCATTTAAGGAGAACGAGGACTAGCTACGGGTGGGGTTTAGTTGTACGCAAAGCTGTAGCGTCAGTTTTACCAGAACTGGACCACGTTCCTGAATAGAATGAAGAATGAAAAAAATACTACAACCTTTTATGATGGGAAAGATATTTTCACTCTTCTGCCAACCTGCTTCACTTTGAGTTTGTGAGAGAAAGGTTTAGCTGTAGTGTGAGTGGTTGTATACAACAAGGCAGAGAGCAACACTGAAAGCTTTTTTTATGAGAGAAAAAATGTTTTCGCTCTTCTTCCAGTCTGCTTCAGCATGGGTTTGCGATCATTACAGGTGGGTTTGGCCAGTGTTTCAAACAGCTGCAGCCATGGTAGCTGTTAGCTTGGATGTAGGAAAGCGGCGTTTGGCTACATTTCTTTTCAAAACAAAGGCAAAGAGACACACCAAAAGCTTGTCTTGGCAGAGAAGATGTTTAACACATCTCCTGACTGGCCTAAGCATTGGTTTTATTCACAGAGAAGCTCTGCCGTTAACATTATCGGCAACAGTGGCACATGCATACAACCTTATTTAGTCTTGTCGCCCTGATTGGCCCATCATGAATGTGACAGACAAAATGTTCTTCCACTTACCCTCCAAAAACTTTTTGAAAAGTCCTGCCCTTCCCAAATGCTTTCTAAGGGAGCTTTTCCGGATGAATGTGAAATATATGCATGCAGTAGATATATGAAACAGTCTACCTGGCATGTGAGGTTATATACGCTTCTGTAAAAAAAAAAAAAAAGAATGTACAAACCATTTAACCGTGAAGATACACAAGGGAGGATGTCAGTGAAAAAGATCTTTATACTAAGGAGCTTATAGCACCTTTCTCCACTCTTAGATAGGTGATTTCATCCACCTAGAGGACATTCTGCCCATTAAAAGACAACCCTGAAGGGCAATTTATGTTGATAGACATTGCAACAATACCAGACATTTTAACAATAAGCAATCAAATCATGATAGATTGTTGTAAGTTTCAAATCATGCTTCAATTCACCCTACCCCTCCACTTCAAGAAGAATTGGTCCACACCCCTTAACATGAATGCATAAAATGCCAGGAAGGGGCAAAGGGTGTATTGCGATAGACTCTGCTGGTTGTCGGCCATCCTGGTATGTCCTTTTATTCTGTCATAGCTCAGAAAAACTTCCCTCTGTGAGAACCTTGTGTGAACTAGAAACCCAGGAGTGCTAGAAGTTTTTGAAATGTTAGTAACAACTTTAAATTGTTACTCCTTCAACATTTCTGTGCTTTTTCTCAAAGGTCTTTTTTCAAAATTATACTCCCAAAGTGTTCTGCCCATATGCATTTCAAATTCAAATGTAGGGCTTTTATGCTTTTAAGCAGTGACTGCAACAGTTGATTAAAATTGAATGCTCATGAAAAGTAAAAGCTGCCACAAACAGAATTACAAATGGATTTGTTTTTTCTTGAGCTCAAACACATTTCCATCACAGGTAGAAAAACATTAGTTCTCTCTCATAATCCAAACACAGCATGAAGACTGTCCTCTGAGTCCCTACATGACACAAGTGCTATTATTTTTTTAATGACACTGTGTCCCTGAATGGGAGCCTGCATTTACCCAGTTTGGGTCCCCACACAACTGGAGAATTAATACAATTTAATAAGCCAGTGACTGACAGAGGGACTACTTTCACTCATCTGTGCTCCAAGGCCAAAATCTGGGAGGCTCTGCCTTAGATGACTTCAGCTCCTGCAAAGGCGGTTCAACACCAACAGGCGTTATTGACATAGAAGACACAAAACACAGATTTATAAGGCTGGTGAACTAGTTTGAATTTTAAGGAAGGAGCAAAAGTTTTGAGAGGTTCTTTCAATTAGCTATCTCTAAGTAAAAATGCATGGGTTAATCTTAAATTAGTACGGCTGTTATTCTCCTAAGCTGCCATACACTTCTAGGTCAGGTACATCACAAAACACCAGACTGAAACCTGGCTGCACTGATGTAGGCATCATTTCAAAGAGTTCTCATCCAACTGTCAACCAGCGGCACTGTGCATCATATATTTATCTGATAAAGTGTCCTTGAACCACTGAAACAGCTTATTAAATAACAATGAGTCAGTCTGCTGTGGAATTTACAGTATTTAGGCCTGTTTCTGATGACAGCTGTTACATCAGGGCTATGAACCTGACTCCACATGATTTTGTACATTTTATTGCTAGGTTGACCATGAAATATTGATGCACGTAGCACTGAATTCACCAGGTAAATGTAGAAGTGAAGGCTAATCAAATATTAATACAGAGAAGTAAATGTCTGATGAATCTCCATATCTGAGCTACATTAGTGTTACAATAACACTGTAGCAGTAACATCAAGCCTCAGCTTAACACTGCTTCTGTCCATTGTTGGTATTATAATTTAAATGAAGAATAATACGTTTGTACTGTGATTTTGCCAAGAAACATCAGGTTAAACTCTTTCAATGATTTTCATGGTGAATGTGAGGCTACAGGGAAAACACCATCAACACAAACAATATTTAACAAATCAATTCACATCATCAACTTTTTCTAAACATTTTGAGTTTTTCTAGACTGGAGTTTGCACTGGTATACATCCTACATTGACAAAAGTATGTGGCCACACCTGTGAATTATTGAATTCAGGTGTTTCAATCAGACTCACTGCCATAGGCCAATAAAACCAAGCAACTAGCCATGCAGTCTCCATTTGCAATTATTTGTGACACAAAATGTGTCTTTCTGAAGAGCTCAGTGACTCCAAGTGTCATATTGTGATAGATGTCATCTTTGTAAAAAGAAAGTTCATGAAATTTTGTCCCTGCTGGATATTCCACAGTCAACTGTAAGTGATATTATTAGAAAATGGAGGCATGTAGGAACAACGGCAACCAAGTGGAAGACCATGTACAATAACAGAGTGGAGTCAATGACTGCGAAGGAACATGGTGCGTAAAAGTTGCCAAAGCTCCATAGCTGAAGAGTTCTGAACTTCTACTGGCATTAATGTAAACAAAAAAATGAGGCGGGAGCTTCAAGAAATGGGTGTCCATGGCCGAGCAGCAGCACGCAAGCCTCACATCACCAAGTCCAATGCCAAGCACTGGATGAAGTAGTGTATAAGCACACAGACGCTGGACTGTGCAGCAGTGGAAACATGTTCTGTGGAGTGACCAATCACACTTCTTTGTTTGGCAGTTAGATAGGCAAGTCTGAGTTTGGCGAACTCCAGGAGAACATTTCCTGCCTGACTGCATTGTGTCAACGGGGAAATTTGGAGAATGGTACCGACTGTTTTTCAGGGTTTGGGCTAAGCCCCTTATCTCCAGTGAAGGCCAGTCTTAAAGAAATTTTGGACAATGCTATGCTTCTAACTTTGTGGAAACAGCTTGGGGAAGGCCCCTTTTCCAACATGACTGTGCCCTAGTGCATAAAAGAATAACTGTGAAGACATGGTTTGATGAGTTTGGTGTGGAAGAACTGGAGTGGCCCTGACCTCAACCCCATTGGGCACCTTTGGAATCAACTGGAACAGAGAATGCGAGCCAGGTTCTTGTCAACATCATTCTTAGACCTCATAAATGCTCAATAGAATAAATGGGAAAAAAATTCCCCTGGAAGCCTCTATGCTCTTAAACATTTGATATTTAGACTTGCTGTAGTTGAAATTCTCTCTTAAATTTGTCACAGAATTTAAAAATTCTCAAATTCTGCAAAGAACTGAAAATTTATGCACTTTCCTGTCATGTCATGCTACTATTAGAAAAGAATGGATCTAGAAGATGGTGCTACTTATTTCTTGTTAAAATCTTAAAAAAAAAAAAAAAACAAGATTGCAGAAAAAGGGCTCAAGTTTTTTTGCTATGTGAAAACTAGCAAAAAGAAAAGAAAACAAATTTGTTTTTTTTAGAATATAGAAATCCAATTGCACTGTGTGCTGCAGTAATGTCACTTGATTTTTTTGTGAGCAATGGGACAATAAAAACAAAAGACAAAAAATATGGAAATTAAAACTCAAAGATGTGTGTGACACACAGTAAACAATAAAGACCACAATAAGACTTTTTTTTTTTTTGCTCAAACTTCTCCCACATCTTGGGGACCGAAAAGTGAAAAGAGAAATCATTTGTGACAAAAAAAAGTTCAGAATATTTCCAAAAAAAGTCCTTGCACTTCTTTGTATTGGCCCTATTTCAGCCATTATTCAAGACAGTTCCTCTCTGCAGTGACACAGAGGGCCATGTCACATGTTCTCCCCCTTTATTTCACTCCATTACGAACTATTCAGGCTGTCACCTGTATGGTTTAAGCATATAGAATGTGCAGTTCTGACATACGGTGTTGGAGTCACTGGTATGGATTTAAATACCCCCGAAAGTCACCCAAAGTTCCTGACTCGCTAGGCTACAAAGGCATGGATAGTGTCATTAAAATGGCACAATGGCAGACTACAAGAAGAAATAAAATGTAAGAGGCTATGATTTATGGTCCAAAAATTATTTAACTTTTTGTAACCTGTGTCCCTTCTTTTCATATACAATAATGTCAGTCTCAGAGGGTTAATATGTTCCTCTATTCAAACACAATGTAAATTAATCCTGGCCTAATATTGATAGCAGCCCTCGATGGAGAAACTGTAACCCTCAAGTGCCCCAAAAAGTCGGCTTAGTTTCTCCTCCACCATTAATGTTGACAAAGCTGATATCAGAAGCCCTGCTCTTTTTGTTCGCTCTGATAGGTTAGTAAAGGAATCCAACATCGTCAGTCTTTTTCAACTGAGCGAGCTGTAAGCCCAGTGACAGAAAATAGCTGACGCCAAGGACATTTTTTTCATTCAGGTGCTGGGTACTGGAAAGCTGTACTGATCTGGTTTTGGACTGAAAACTGGTGGTGCGTGAGAAATATGGCATTAATTGACACGGGCGCTAACTACAGGTATAGGCTAAGTTATTGAGTTATGGTTCAAGATTTTTGCTATCCAAAGTCTTTTAAATACTAAAACATCTCTGCATGTCTGCAGTTTTGATCTTTGAGGTGCTCTCTACTCGTCTCCTACAGGACAGTGTGACACTACATACTGAGGCGATGTACAGAGACAAAATAAATGCTCAACATGTTAAGTAAATAACTTTGTTATTGCCTGATCCCTGTTTAAGGACATGCACAGTACTCAACAGTTACCAACTTGGAGAAATTGACAAACAGGTTTTCAAACAGGGATAATATTTAGTATTCATTGGCAGGAACATACTGCTGGCAGTAACTGTTACCACAGGTGCTCACTAGTTCTTGGACAGCTCCTTTTTCTGCTGAAAGCAACAACATCAAGGCTTCAGTAGCACCAGTTTTCACTGCAGGAAACCTGACAAATATTTGTGTTGGAAATGTGTTGAAATGATCCTTCAACACAAGGTTTCTCACTGGCAGAATATTTCACCTGTGTTTCAAAATAAGACATGAAGTGCAGAATAACAGACTTGTTAAGATGGAGATTTGTCTCAGTGTTTCTGCACCAGGAAGGGAAAAAGGATTTGTGACATCTGAGATGAAAGGTGCCCTCGCCAGATAAAACACCTCGGCAGGTGTGAGGTTGTCACAGTTTAAAGGCAGATTAGTGCTGTGCATGTTTCTTTGGATTTTAAAAATATCAAATACGCAGCTGAACGACCAATTAAATGTGAGAACACGCAGACCCATTTCCTCTGCCGATCCCTTTCCCAGCATCTGTCTCTCTCCCCTCTTGGTCTTGCTGTGTCTCTGCCCTTTGGTGTCACTTCTCTGTTCTGGCATTTAGGAGACAAATGCTAGTGTGTCACACCTTGTCACTCATATAACACACACGCACGCACACACACGCACACCCATGCACGCGCACAGTTAAATGCTAAAGTGTCAGCGGGCCTGTCAAATTGGGTGTCAGCGTGCAGAGACCTCTCAACTTGGCTCAAGTTGGCAGGACACGCACAAATGCGCTCACATACACACACACACACACACACACACACAAAGAGAACAGAGCTAAATCTGGTAGGAACATGTAGTGCTGCACAGCGACACACAGTCAGAGGGGAAATTAACAATATGCAAACAAGCAGCCCACCATGAGTTGTTGACACCTAAACTATAGAAACACATTTACTCTGCTCTCTATCAATGACACTAACAAACACAAACACACAAAGACAACTTGGCATGAGCAGCAGTTTGGTGTCAGTGTGTTATATGGGCAGTCTCTGCTTTACCTTTATGTTGGACACTTTGAACCATTAGACTTTGAGTGATAGTACTCTACTTGCTTTCACTTTTAGGGCTTTCGGTTTTTATTCCTGACTGCTTTATGATGTTTAACTTCTTAACACTTTCAGTACAACTCATTGATGTATTAGCAAATTATAGCCTTATCTTAAGCCCACAGTATATAAACCCTAATGCTGGGATCTTCCCCTCAAAACAATGACTAAAGATGACAGGTAGAGATTTTCTGATTTCAGATGACATAATTATTTTTTTCAAATTGCAGGGTACCTGTGCTGCTCTGTAACATCAAAGCATGAGTTTTTATACTACTACAGAAATAGTGATGATTTTGATATTGGTGTATATTTCTATTTAATTTTTTCTTAAAGTATAAAACTAATGTTATGAAGTCCTTTATGTTTTTTGTGAAGTCGGGGATAATGTTCCTCTGAAATGCTTAGTTGCACCAGTTGTAAGTCTGGTGTGGCTGTCTATTCAGCCTGGAGGAGAGCATTTGGACTGATGCTCTCCACTAGGCTGAAATCTCCAGGCAAGTTTGCTCCATCTACCTTTTTGTGTTTAATATGTTTTGCTTGTCAGAACCTTTGTGTTATTTTACAGACTTTTTCATCTTATCCCCTGCAGACCAGGTACCTCAGGAGGTCTTGCTTCTGGATTCTAAGGGTAATGAAGACAAGTTTATTGCAAAAGTAGTATTTGTTCCAGCGTTTAAATTTCCTACTACTTGCTTGCATCTGTTTTGGTCAGGTGTGGTTGTCTATTCAGCTTCATGAAGAGCATTTTGTCCGATACTCTCCATGAGACTGACAACTGTCTGCATGGAATCTTAATGGAAGGTTTCCTATTTGTGCATTTGGTTTTCTTTATTGGTTTTGCTTTTTGATACCTTTGTGTTAATTTACAGACTTTTGCTCCTATGACTTCCACACCAGAAACTTCAGGAAGTCTTGCTTCTGAAATCTAGGAAGAATGAGGACAATTTTATTGCACAAGTAGTATTTGTTACAGTATTTCACTATTCCAACTGGTTGGTTGAAACTCTTGTTAGTCAGGTGCGGCTACCTATTCAGCCTGATGGAGAGCATTTGGGTCTATGCTCTCCATGAGGCTGGAAGCTGCTGGCTTTGAATTTTCAGTTAAGTATCTTTCCTGTGGACTTTTTTGTACTAAGTTTTTTCTTTTTGCTCATCAAAATCTTTGTGCTAATTTATCATCTTCCTCTTATGTCTGGCAAATCAGATGCTTCGGAAGGTCTTGAATCTGTGTATCATTTGTTCATTTATTATTTGATTGATAATTGAATAACAAATAATGAAAAAATTGTTCATTTTCTTTTTCATTTCTGAAACGAAATCAAATAAACAAGAAATCATGCGTCTTTTTGACTTTTGCTATTTATGTTGGGATCAAAGAATGTAATATGAAAAAACAGCTGTAAGCAGTCAATTTGATTGCAATATTGATTTGCGTAACCTGGTGCAAGTGTACTCAGAAAAGCATCCTGAGAATCACAGGCCCATCACTTAGGAGTTCACGCATCCTGGAATGATATACAGAACACAAATGCCGGCCCAACACAAAGTCATATTCCTGCACTTGTGCTCCTGCATTTGCATTTGTGCCATGCTTTGGTCCACTTTGTCCTTCTGTGCCGGAGCCAGGGAAGCATGCCGCGTCCAAGCACGGAAGAGTGTACTCATGCCGGTCAAATGTACTAGACTTTTAGGCTCAAATGTACCCAGACACAGTACAGATTGCCTAGTGTGAGTGCGCCCTAAGTCGGTGCCAGCGTTTGTGTTCCCGTATATCCTTACAGGAAGCGTGAGCTCCTCAGTGATGGGTATGTGATTCTCAGGATGCTTTTCTGAGCACACTTGCACCAGGTTACACAAATCAATACTGCAATCAAATTGACTGCTTACAGCTGTTTTTTCAAATTACATTCTTTGATCCCAACATAAATAGCAAAAGTCAAAAAGACGCATAATTTCCTGTTCATTCGATTTTGTTTCAGAAATGAAAACTAGAAAATGAACAGTAATTTCGTTATTTAACTTGGTTTTTAAAACAGAAGAGTAGATGAGCCGTTTTTCATTTATTTGTTATTCAATTATTCATCAAATACTAAATGAACAAATGATACAAGGAATGCCTTGCTTCTGGAATCTAACAGGAATGAAGACAGTTTTATTGAACAAGTAGTATTTGTTACAGTTTTTCACTTTTCGAACTGGCTGGTTGAAACTCCTGTTAGTCAGGTTTGGGCTGTCTATTCCCCCTGATGGAGAGCATTTGAGCTGATGCTCTCAGTCTGACTGCTTCTAGTTTTGTATTTTCTATGAGGTTTTCTCCATGTGCCTTTGGTATTTTTATTCTTGTTGCTTGTCACAACATTGTATACAGTCACAGTCATTTTGTTTCAGATTTTGTGTAATATATACTGTTTTTACTGTTTGCTGGTGTATATGACTTTGTTCAGTCATTGTCTTGATACATATACTTCTCTTTCAGCCTATTGCAGAGTCATTACTTTGGAGAGTACTCACTATGTAGTTCAAGAAGAATGAAGGCAATGGTATAGTACATGTTCTAATTTTTCATTTATTTCCTGTTCAATTTATGATTTGGCTGTGTTGTCACCTCAGCTTCATAGGCACTGAGTAGAATAGGACAGCCCTCTGGCCTGTTGGGTGTATCTTATTTACACTTGTGTGACAGGTTTTCGAACACAGAAGTTGTGGCTGCTCAGTAAATGTTATGCTTAAAACCTGGGTGGCAAGTGCTCAGTAAACCTGGCTATCATTGAATCTTTCTTTTGTTTTCTATATCTTTATCGGTTAAAATCGAGAACATTAACAACCAAGAACAAAGGAGTTTGTGCTTCACTGGAAGTTTTGTTTTCTGAACTTGATGTGTATTTTTTTAAGATTTTGCAATGCATATTTTATGAATTCCTAGCAAATGGCATTTTTTTTTGTCTTGCATCCACTCAGATTTTATGCAGATTAGCTTTTTTTCCTACAGGATCCTGGTTACAAGGTTGAAGTGGATCAAGGAGATTTATGTTTTCTATTTAAGGATAACGAGGCATTTTGCCCATTTATGAGTCAATTTTATGTTTTATGGAAATGTTATTGAAAGAGTGGTTGTCTTCTAAGCCTGACAGGCAGTACCTGGGCCCAGTGCTGTGTTAATCTGAAAGATGCCACCCTAGTACTTTCAGAAGGCATTCTCTGTGTGCCTTAAGTTTCTGTCTATGCCTGTCAACCTCCTACAATTGAAACAGAATAAAATTCAAAAGGTCCTCGTCAAACATGTAAAACACAAACACTCTTACAAGAGAATATGGCAATGCCATTTATTATTTCTGATCTGTTTGATCTGTTATGCACTCGTCTAGGGGCAAGGTGCATAACATAATAATTTGTAAAGGAGAATGCTTCTTCCCAGTCCCTAGACTAACAATCAGGGTCAGAGTACGAGTTTAGCAAAAATGTATTTACAATAAGTCAAATTGAACGGATTACTTTCAACAATTTCAAACAATAGACTGGATACAAACTAAAGAGGCGATATAGCACTCCAAAAGAAAAATAACTAATAACACAATTACCAACAAACTACTAACTAAGACTATAAAAACAAGATTAAAGCCAAAGTTAAAACTATATCAAATCACGAACGAAACACAGTTCTCAATAATGTTCGATTTTATATAGATTTGGAGGCTGTGAACAGACAAAGAAAATGTTGCTGTCAGTGATGCCGCCATGTCAACTGCAGGCCTCTGTATTTAAAAGACTGGATCAACCAATCAGCCTCACGTCTCACTGCCCCAACCCTATCAGCCAATCGCGGAGCACCACCTTGGAAGATGACAAAGATCCACACACACGACAGACAGCACTCTCAATCACAAGCACACAGGAAAAACAGAGGACTCACTCTCATTTGAAACAAGAGACAAAGATCCACACAATAACAGAGCACTCACTCGGACACCAACGAAGGATACAAAAAAAAAGCACCGCAGCAATACACTACACAATACAACACGTCCACAGCCGCAATAGTGCTATCTTGATTTTATAATGCATTGTTTTCCCTGATTTTTTTTTTAACCATTTGCAGAGCTCAAATTCAGATCTCAAACAAATGGACAGTTACGCGCCTATTAACCTAAGATTTGATCTAAACGACACAGGTAGATGAAAAAATTCTTGAGACTTAAACTACAGTTTGCAACTATAAGGGATCTGACAGTCCCCCAAAATTTAAAATAAATAATACCAACATGAAAACTATTTTCAGAAACTCCTGCAAAAAGCAGAGAAAATGCATGGGAGAGTCCTTGTCCTGAGGGTGAAGAGGAATGAAAATGGTGTTGTTCATTTACTACTTTTCAATTTCCTTACTTTCAAAGTTTCTGTATTTTGACTGTACTTTTTTCATGACTGGACATTTTTTTGGACATAAACCTATTTGGCGTTACGAGAGTAAGACCCCCTCTGGCCTGTATGATTGTATCTCATTTGCTCTTGTAACAGGTCTCTGTGCATGACAGCTGCAATGTTGATTTTCTGAATAATCGATTGTTTAGCCAATTATTTTGCAATTGCTCATTAAACCGAGCACTAAAAATGTACATACTTTCATTTAAAAGAGAGCAGAAATGTCCTAGAGCTATTAAGTGTTTTTCATTATCAGTGCTTGTGAATACCTGGCTCGGTGTATATGTGTCCTTGTTTGTTTGCTATTTGAATGTACTTATCTTAATCTTTTCCAGAGAGGACGTGTCAGAGGGTTCTGGCCTTGAGGCTGAAGTGGAATGAAAATGGTATAGTTCAATAGTTATTTTGCCATTTGCTTACTTTCTACATTTCTTTTGTTGCAGTATTTTCATTGTGACTATGGACATGATTAGGACATAGCCTAAAATATTTCTAGGCCTTTATCAAAAAATAGAACACAGATGTCCCAGAGCTATTAAATTGTATGAAATTATAAAGATTTACTTTGAAAACGTAAGAAAAAATGTTGACTGACTTTGCTACATCAAATTTCTATCAGTCCATAGAATTACATAAAAAATAGATATGTGCTTTCATTGAAATAGATTCTTTTTGCATACATTACTAATAACCTTAATTTGACAACAATACAACATACAACAGCAAACATTGTGATCCAGCATCACGTCTGAACTAGAGCAGGGCTTGGGCCATAATTCTGTCTGAACCTGACCTAAGACTGAGTCAGCCAATTAAGTAACAGTACACTGTTGTCCCTAGTTGTCATTGCCCTGTAAACAGAACTAACTTGTTTACAGATTTCCCATGACTGGACTTTGACATTGAAATAGGAAATGCATTACTGCTGCTGGTTACCTGTTTGCTCACACTGCTGTCTCTGCTTATTTTCTGGTCATTTGCTGTGCTTGAATGGCTGATGACCATCCTGTAAGAGGACCATACCCCTGCTGTCTCCCCACTCAACAGAGGTAGGGCCGGTTGTTACATCCCCACCTGCTAACTGTGAGTAGCCTGTGATACATGCCTGTCCACCACTACTGGATGCCACTTGGCTACCTGTCTGCCACTGCTGGACCTGTGGATTTTATTCTCTGGACGTCTGTTGCTTTGTGGGCCATGTTCTGATGATTTTCCATCCTGCTGGACACCATATCCTGCTGCCTGCTTGCCCTCCAGTGGTGGGGCGTCTGCTGACTGTGACTTGCCAGGGCAACCTGCACCACTGTCCTGCTAGACTCTGTCAGCTGTGCAGAGTCTGCCTCTATGCAGCCAGTCTGTCTGTTGTGCTGCAGCTACTGTGATTTTGGGGCCTGGAAGGCATGTATTGTCTTATTTCCTTCACAAGCTTTTACTGTGACAATGAAACTGTTCCTTTTGTTTTGCTTTCCTGGAATTTCTGGCTTGATATTTGATGGAGAGTGTCCCAGAAAGGCTCACTCTCCGCCGTGAACTTACCAGCGCACTTCCCCAGGAACCGTACCAAATAATGTGGTGACTTGGTGGCAGCTAGCTTTAGTTTGGATTTTAATTGTCTCAATTTGCTCCGTCTTCTGTCTCATGATGTTAAGTAATCATTTTACTAGTACTGTCAGTAACACTGAGGACATTACTGACACCACTAACCTTGCTGGAAAAGGAAATGGAAACTTTTTTCTTGTCGCCACCTGTCGTTACCCTTTGTAATACGTAAGGAGTCTCAAGATAAAGACCTCCTACTGATTTTAAATAATGAACAAGACATTAGTTTAGGGTTGTTGTTTCATTGTAATTTTATTTGGTTAGTTTGTTGTACATTTTATTTCTATTTCTTGAGCTGGACATTGTTTGAGCTGCTTAGTGCTTTTCCATCTAAACAGCAAAAGATGGCCCTTTCATTTTGCCCCTTTTGTCATTGTTCAAGGAATTTGACTTTTATTAATAAATAACTTGAAGTCACTATGTTCTTCTGGCATTTGTGTTCCTTGCTTTATACAAGTGAAAACATGTTTGGTTGCTCTGATATGGTTTGATGTCTGCTTACCAAACGCAAACCAGAAGTATTTCAGCCTGGCTGCCCACTTTTGTCTTGCTCTACCACTTTCAGTGTGAAATCCTTAAAAATATTCTCCTTCACAGCGGTAAAAAAAAGAAACACATTCCTAGTTTCATTTCCCAACAATCACTCCCGTTCATGTTTCATTTAACAGCAGCTGGTGTGAACCCCCCTGCCTTGGCAACCAAAACAGTTCACCTTGATATCAGTGTATGATATTAAAGACTGATATTTCATCTCTGTGGATTTTCAACGCCCCACTGCAAAAGCTGCTGACAGTTGAAGTAAATAAACAGGAGGTCTGTTAACATTTAGAATTTACAAATAGCAAAATGTGCATCAGAAGGCAAAGTTCAGTCCAACAAACAACTACGAACTCCTTTCTCCTCCCTTCCTGTCCCTGTAAGTCTCTAGGGAGGCTGGTGCTGACAGGTGGAAGACAAATCTGGCATGAAACACTCTTAATGGTGGACCCACACTTCCACAGAGGCTGAAGCACACATGTCAGAGTGTCATCATTGTGCATATGTGACCTGACGGCTTTCAGAAAAACGAAGCATGGAAACACAAGGAGAGACAGACTGAGGTACTGTAAATGCTGCACTGTACAGTTCTTGTAATCCTGTGCAGACAGTCCGTCATCTAACTTACTAACTCTAAGAACACACACACACATTTAGAAACTTTTTCACAAACTCTTCTTTTACTTTGTCCCTGGTTCCATCCAGATTTAAGGCTAGCTGATGCTGAAATGTATTATTCATATAGAGAACTGTGTGTGTCACTGAGACTAAGGATGTGTATGCGTGTACATCACTGGAAAAGTAAGTTAGTGTGTGTTAGCAAGTGTGTAAGGTGCTGCTGCATTTGATGCAAGCAGCAGGTAAATTGAGGTCAGGTGAAGTCAAAAGGAAAAAGCAAGACAAAAGTCAGAGCCTCAACACACAGACACACACCAGGCAGTAAATCTATAATTATAAAGAGTGGTTGGCTTAGTTCATTGCTCAGCATATTTTGAAGTGCATTGGTCAGAGGAGCTTTCTCTGTCGGCTGTCAGTGTTTGTTTCTCTCAGTTTGTCTGGGCTGTTGTTTGTTCTTTTTTAATATACAAGCATTTTGCTTGCTGAAGTGCAAAAAAACACATTTTGCTACATGCTTAGAGCTTATATATATATACATCATTTATATTTGCGGAGCACAAACACTGGACTGTTGATGACTAGAAGAAGGTACTCTAGACGGACGAATCCAAGTTTGAACTCTTCAATCAGCATCGTCGTGTTTATGTCCACAGAAAACCTGGAAGACGTTTTGATGCCAGATGCATTAGTCCCACAGTGAAACACGGTAAAGATTCCATTATGGTACAGGGTTCCATTTGTGGAAAAACATGCTCTTTTATGTGTTTTGAATTGAGCTGTAAAAGAATGGTCCAGAGCTGCATGGTGACTCATTGGTCAGTGCTTAAACCTTTTTGTGTGGAGTTTGCATTTTCTCCCCATGCATGCTTGTGTTCTGTCCATATTCTGGCTTCCTCCCACAGTACCAAGACACGCTGTTACTGGGGACTCTCTAGTCATCTGGGGTGTGAATTTAAGTATTCCTGGTTGTTTGTCTCTATCTGTCAGCCCTGTGATTGACTGACGACCTCTTCAGGGTGTACCCTTCCTCTCTCCCAGTGACAGCAGGGATTGGCTCCAGTCCCCCCTGACCCCAAATAGGATAAGCAGTGTAGATGATGGATGGAGAATGATTCAACCTTATTATCACAAACCTTCATAGAAGGCCCCACTCAAAATACTCCCTACACCCCTACATATATACCCTGTTTGAGCTCTCATGGAGGGTCTGCTACACTGAGTGTGATCTTAAACCTTAAATAAGGATCTTATTGTCAAATTTTGAAAGTGGTTCATAAGTTTATTTTAATGTGAATTGTTTTTTATGTTTTGTATATGTATGTTTATTACAGGCATCGCCAGCCTGCTGCTGTGGACCTGGCTGTTTACAATTGTTTTCACAAGTGACATAGTCATTACTTTATCGCTTTTAGAAATGTTAAAGTGAATCTAATCTAAGAGCAGCTCAACTCCAACTGCTTTAATGACCATTATCAGTCCTCTCCATATCATAATCATCTTACCTACTACTGCTGTGTTCAGTCTTCAGTCATTCATGGCTATCACTGCCAGCTCCTCACATATTTTACCATTATTACCACTAAGATGGATTTATGGCCAGAACAGCTTATTCACTCTTGTTGCTCTGCTTGATTTCTCTCTTCCTGCATCTCCTTTTATTAGCTACATCTCACTCCTCTTAGTTTACTCTATCCCCTCTCCTCTTTTTCTACATTTCTCTCTTCACCTTTACAACCCCAACCCATTTTGGAGATGTTCAACATGAGCCTATAAAATCTGCTCAAAATTTCTACCTGGTAAAAAAAATATGATTTTTTATTGCCACTGTAACTTTGCTAAATGTTTCTTAGTGCTGAGCTCATGGCAGATAAATGTTAAGTCTTCATATATAATACAACAAGGAGTACCATTTAGATCTGCCTTCATTGTGAAGTCTGTTCAGATAATGCTGTTGTGAAATTTCAGTGTACAATAAATGATTGATGAGTATTAATTGATTAATAAGGACTGAAAAAAATGACATCATAAAATTAAAAAATATTTAAAAAGCCACCACATGTGTAGTTATTTTCTCAAATTGTAGTAAGAGGATTTTTAACAAGTTTCCATTAGCTGGCTTTTACCATACTTTGGTTGGTTTTGCAGATGTCTGGCAGATAAGAACATTAACAGCAAAATGTGAAAAATATGCCATTTACCTAATAAGTAAATAGTGAATTACATATTTAACTTTGAGTTGCCTACAAGATATATTGCAAGAATCCTTAAACTCAAAGTAATTTTACTACAACCCACATCCAGTTCAGTGCCTGGGTTGTTTGTCTACATAGGCAGTACATGGCTAATTTAGGTGGTGAATATTTATGTGATCAGTGTAGATGATGTCAAAGCCTGTCTCCAGGGGGTTTTAGAGCTTCTGAACACTATGCATGGAAATTAAATGTATGGAAGGATTTTGAGTTAGTCTGAAGGGAGCTTCAGATAGCTAAGCAACATAAACACCAATGCAGGGACTCGGCCGAACAGAGAGATGTAGCGAGCTTCAGTGAGTTAACCTATGACAAACTGATGAAGATGAAGTCGAACTGTATTCAACACAGAATCACGCAGTAAGGTATGGATCTTCAGGGCCGATGGTGAAAGCACCATCACTTCCCTGTAGGTGGGCGTTCATGCTAAAGCTGTTCTGTCTAATCAGCAGCAGAAATGTGGGAAAAGTTTTGAACTACTACAGTAGACACTTTGGTCTTTCCTTGGGACTATTCCAAATAAATCACAATGGTTGTAATTGACTGTTTCATTGGCGGTCACAGTTTAAATCATCAGTTTAGGGGGACTAATATTAGACAGTTGCCAGTAAGACTGAATTATCAGTTGTAATGCAGAGTTTAAAGGTTATATCTAGTTAATGGAGCACTGGTCAGCCATTTTTTGGGACGATACTAGTCCAGGTCCAATATGAATTTTGTTCAACAGAAGCTTTGTCTTTGCCACACTCCCATAAAGCTTTGACAAGTGAATAACCCATACAACAGTTGTTGTATGCAGAGTCTGTCTCATCTCAGCTGCTGAAGCTTGTAAGTCATCCAGAGTAGTCATAGGTGTCTTGATAGCCTCTCTCACTAGTCTCCTTCTTCCATGGTCTCTCAGTTTGTGAAGACAGTCTGACCTAGGCAGCTTTAAACATGTGCCATGTTCCTTCCATTTCTTGATGCTGGATTTAACTAAACTCTGTGGGATGTTCAGTGCCTTGAACATTTTTTGTATCCATCCCCTGACTTATACTTGTTCTTCACCTTTTCTCTGAGTTTCTTGGAGTGTTATTTTGTCTTTATGGTGTAATAGCAACCAGGAATACTGATTAACCAGTGGCTGGACCTCCAGACACAGGTGTCTTTATAAAAACAATCACTTGAGACACATTCATTGCACTCATGTGATCCTAGTTTCACTGTGAGACAACTAGCATCAATTGGCTGGAACTCTGCTGAATGAAGTCAGTCACTTAAAAGGGGAAATATTTATGCAGTCAATTATTTTAGATGACATATTAAATTGGCATTACTTTTTGGAAATCTATTTATAGCTTGACATAAAATGTTTTTTTTTCTTTTGTTGGTAACACATCCTCATGCCTGCCACAATATCTAAACACTCCACCATAACCAAGGGAGCTTCGTTCATGATGTCATACAGAGTCCACTCTGTGTCCATGCCGCAAATCCGTTGGCAAATCACACTGCAGAGCTAATTGCTCCCTCCCTCAGTCTATCAGAGCAGTTCCACTGCCTGTGCTTCAGTCCGGCAGCGGCGTGTCCCTGGAGCGAAACTCTGTTCTGCTTTGTTCGAGATACGCTGTAGGTCTGTTTTCAGCACCGGCCATTGCCAAACCGCGTCAATACCTGTCGATTAGAAAGCTCCAAACAGGAAGTCACAAGCAAAGAATATCAGGTCGTTTCAAAATACACTTGATCATGAATCATAACTATATCAACATTATGTCTCATCCTGCAGCAAGAGCAAAGGGTCACTGAGAGGTCAGTGGGTCACAGAGCTACAACAGCGCCATTGACGAAGAAAAGTTAACTTTTGAGGACATTTAGCCAAAGAATTTTACATGAAACCACAGATTCTTTAGGCAAACATTAACCCTTTAACTTCCTAATATACTCACCCAATGGAAGCAATAATATCGTGGTCTTATACGGGAAAGGAAGATAAATTAACCCCAAAAAGTAAAATCATCTGCTGTTGACGTACCATTTCTGCATGAACTCACAGTTCTCCCATGATCTCTGCCTGCTGATCAGGGCTGTGCGCCGCAGCGCTCTACATTCAGTGCGCGGCACAATCATTGAATGTGAAAAAATGGCAGGTGAAGGAGGTGGGAGCAGTTTTGAGATAGGCCCATAATCACTTAAAAACATTAATATTGATTAAACATGGCTCTCACTGTATTGGACAATGAAGCAATAAAGTGATATCTTTGTGGGATTGGTTTAAGGATACCAAACAGTAATTTAGTCTGAAGTATAAAGAGCTGAGAGCTTATGAATATGAAGCAATTAAATCAGTGCCAAAAGATCCCCCTTTTTCATCCACCCATGAAAATATTCATCCATCAATTTATCAGTCATTGAAGTATGTTTATATTGTACACAGCAAAAACTGGAGTGTTGAATTCTCAGTGTTAAACATTTCAGTGTTGATTTTAACACTCAAAGTGTTATTTTAACGTTTATTTTAAGTTATTTGACAGTGTTAAATCAACCAGTGTTATTCCAACACTGTAGAGAGTCAGTTGATCCAAGCTCCACCTACTGCAATTTCAAATCTGGGGGGCAGAGTTTCCCCATCATGCCTTTGTGCAGAGTGTTAAGTTGGGTTCAGATGTTTTTAGATGTATTTAGATGATTAGCTGTGTTTAGATGTTGCCTGTTGTACAGGGGTCACTGCTGGGATTCACTTGCACATGTTTCTTGAATTATCTTGAGTTCCTAAGTTTTTGATGCATAAACACTTTTGCACCATGAGTGTATTTGTCTTCTAGGTTGGTCAACTCTTGGCTGTGGTGACAACTTACTTAAAACTGGGGAGTGAGGGCACATTGTCATCTCGGGACAAGTTTTGTCTTTGACTTTGTCTCATAATTCTGTGATTACTGTCGAATACCTTACAATGTGGAGTGGCAGTCAATCTTGTCAGGTGTGTCTGATTACCAGCACCCATTTTGTGAAACTTACATGTCTTGTTTCTTATTATTATCAGGTTGGTGGAAGAGGGGCAGTTGCTATCCACAGTATTTTACACCTGCTGAAATTAATTGTAATACACTCCTTAGTGTTATTTTTTTAACACTGACGCCAGTGTCGAGTACCATCAACACTACTCAGTGTTCACCAGTGTAAATTATTGACACCATACAGTGTTGTAGTAACACTGGTTAAGTGTAAAAAAAAATAACACTTTGAAAAGTGTTAAATTAACACTCAAAAGAGTGGACACATATACACACTTTTCTAGTGTTAGATTTAACACTCTCAGTGTTAATCTAACACTGGCGATTTTGCTGTGTACTTGCAAAGAACAAGACTGATGGCATAAAAAGGCAAAAGCAGCAACGAAAAATGTCCTAAAATTCGTCAAGCAGTCATTTGGCATGGTTCTTTGTAACTATGCACAGGGCCGTGTGTAACATTTCCAGTGAACCTGTGCTAGAAGATTAACACCTTATCGTCACATAGCTGACTTTTATGACAAATAACTGAGATTTTTGAGATTTCAGGTCATCAGTCCGCCATTTCCTTTATGCTGCCAATCTTCCTCTTTCATCTGCCAAACAATAAGTAAGAGTTTGAATCCTCTACTGATGTGAATTTTCATGTATCGGTTATGAAAAGAGTCTGATCTTTATTTTTTACCCCAGTAAACTGTGAAAAAACTGCTGTCACATCCAAGAAGTAATCCTGAGGCCTGCAGAGAGAAGAGAGATTCAAAGATTAAAAGAGAAGGCTGAAAAGTTTGAACTGCCATGATAAACACCGGGGAAAAAGAGATTGGATGGAGATGTAGGGGCATCGACCGACACTTAAGCTCCAACAGGACGAATAAAAAACTCCTCAGTGGCAATCATGTCGCCAGGCGGGGGTGGAGGGAGCGGGGCGTTTACAAGATAAAACACCTGAGAGGCTCTAGTCTGTGGCTCTATGAAAAGATGGTTTGATGTTTTAAAAGTAGCAGCAGGGACACAGAGTGATAGAGAGAAGGCAGGTGTGATTGTCCCGCCAAAATAAAAGACTGTTATTGAGCTGTCAGAGTGGAAGTAAACTCAGAACCACAAAGCGTCTGCAGAAAAAAATGGAAATAAAACTCCATATTGTGCTGTGCAAACCCATTCTGTTGGATTTCCACACCACTAAAAAAAGAAAAAGCAGCTAACGGTTGTAACATAAGCTGACGTGTCCCTGTTCAGCAGAAAATACACTCAAAATGACAAAAAGCTCCCTGCTTTCTCCTGCTTCTTGAGTTATCTTCTTTCCTCTGCACTCCTCCTGCTCATGCTGTGACCCTGTCATCCATTTTCACTCACATGAGGATATTATTTAGGGTGTGCAGGAATCATTGCTGCTGTTAAATTCTTTGCAGGATACTAAACTTTCAGCTCTGGCCTAGAAAATTCTCAAAATAATAAAAACCTGTTATGGGGAGTATGAATCTTTCTGTCTGCTTCAGTCTTTTCCTCACATGCACTTTTACTCTGCACTGACCTTTACAAACACACCCGTACAGAAATAGCAACTCTGTTATTATCGTAAAAGGTCACTGTGAATGGATTGTATACAATATCAGTCTGGAGGAGTGCAACAACACCTGTGTGCTCGCAGAATGATACAAGCACATGTGTGTGTGCCAGTTTTTTATTTTGAATTTTTTTGGCCTGTTGTCGCATAAATGCTAGAAGGAAAGTTTTCGATTCAGATAGTGGTCGGTGAAAAACCAGTATCACACCTGACACTGGTATTGTGTCTGCCATTAAATGCTTTTCTGCAGTATTGTCATACCTTTCAGCTTTTGTTTTAGGCAAAAAAAAGTATCATAACCGGGGCCCTGTTACATTTTGCATGCATTATGTTTGCGGTTCTCTTTGTTGCTTACCTGTACGTTGTGTTCAGGGATGTAGAAGCTATAACTGAATTGGGGCCTGTTAGCCACAAGCTTAATGGCTAACAGTGACTCTTCAACAGCTTTTCTCCCTTATTTTGTCACAAGCATGCTTTTAAAGGACACAGTGTTAAACTATGTAGTTCAGAATGGCATCTCAATCCAAGACAATACCTTACCAGGGAATCGTGATGTGTTGTCCGTGAATGTGTGTGAATGGGAATGGCAAAAATCAGTGTTAGTGAAACTAACTCATTAGATCACTGCGTTACATACTGAGAAAAGTAACTTGTTACGTTACTGCGTTACCTACTTCTAAAACGCATTAGAGTACTTTTGTGTTACTAAATATTAAAACTTTTTAGCCCCTCGTTCCACTCGTTGGTACTTTGTAACGTGTTACCCCCTACACTGCACATAGATATGTTGAGTTTTCCATCACAAGCTTATTTTAGGTGGATAGGGGGTGTAATAATCACTTAAAATGAATTTGATGCCTTATTCCCTGTACTTTTGCATTGCATTAATAAAATACCACTGAGTCTTACAGCAAAACTAGACTGTGATGTCAAATTAAGGTCACACCTCCCAGCACTAGATAAAGGTGGAATAATCAGAAATTAATCATAGCAGATCTACTTTTTCTACAATCTCTTTCAAACATACTCTATCTGACACACGCCCTTAGTGTAATGCTCATTAGGGGTATTTCTATGGAGGCACACACACAGTGACTTGCATTTACACACACTTTGCTAAAACAGCATTTTGTCCATAAAGTCTATTTCCATGGTTAAGTTGTGATGAATGGGACTTAGTTGAAGTCAATGAGATAGCGCAACGCCATAATTCAATTTAACACACACTCGTGCACACACCCACACACTCACCAAGTGAGAGCCATAATTCTGCACTTATGCATACACACACTTGAAGACACACACTCACACAGTTGTGTGCACAGAGTCAATGAGACCACAGTGTACCATAATTCACTGTAAAGATAAATGCCCAGTGTGCATTATCACTGAGTGTGAGCGGCTGGCTGCTGGTGAGTGTTTGTGTCGTTATTGCTTAGCCTCCCTAAAAGAAGGATGTTAGCCAATCAGGATAGAGACTCAGTTACATAGATGCTACTGCCTTTTATAGTTTATGAAAGCACCCTAAGTTTAATTTTTATAACCAATGAGTGTATTAACTTTGGTGTTTTTATTGAAGCCATACAACATAACATGTTCTGTAGAGATAAAAGAAACTTCGAACTTCCAGTTGAGTGCATGGGTTATGGGTTGAAATCTCTAAGGCAGACATGTCACTTCTGAACTAAGAAGAACTGAAATAAATTAAGTTTTAATGAGAGGCTGAGGAAAGAAATACTACCAAGGCCAAGTGGGTCTGGGTTTCTGTAAGTTCTATCTTTTTTTCCTCCAAAGTATTTGTGATGTATTTAAGGTGGTCTATGAATGTATGATGCAAGACTCTCATGTTTTCATGTAAAGTCGTGTTTGCTGTTCTATAGTTCGACTATCCAGAAAGATTAGAGTTGAGATTGTATGATCTGACCTGATTCTTTTGAAAAAGACTGACATCAGCTGATGTAGGCCCTGTTCACATGGAGACAAAAACGTTTCGTTTTGAAAAAGTTTTCCGTACAGACAGGACCATTCAGGAAATATCCGTGCGCTGGAAACGACTGAAGACGTATGTAGTGCATATGCCAAGCCTGTACGTGGCGCTGTGTTGCTGCCACTGAAATGCACCAAAAGAGAAGAAGAACATCACAGAAAACTGACACAAACTTTGTTCTAGTTGCCCTTCTGGTTGTTCTCCGCGTTGGATTTAAGAACATATGGTGTGTGTGTTTCGCGGTGGTGGGAAAGGAGCATTAGATTTTTCTGTAAAAGCCATAACAAGCTCAGCAGCTTCTGCGGCATGAATACAACCGTGTAGTCCGTTATATTATTGCTTTGGCCAGACCGCCGCAGGTGCCTTAAGGGAGCTACGCTGTGTGTGACGTAATCGTTCAAGAAAGATGCAGGTAGCCGTCCACACGGAGACGAAACGGTAGTCGTTTACAGATTTATGCCCTCTGGGACCTGTTTTCAAAAAGTATCGTTTACAGTCACCCGTTTCCGTGTGGATGAAACACCGATACGACAAAAAACTTTTGCGTATACACCCAAATTTGTCTCCGTGTGGACAGGGCAGTAGTCATGGTTATTATGAAACGATGACCCTGTAGTAGCAATCTTTTCAAACTGAAATGATAACCATGTGAGAGCAAATTAATTATTTTCCCCTCTGATTTAGGACATCTGGAGCAAATATTGGACTAAAAAATGAACAGTTGTTCTCTGTATCAGCTATGAAGTTCATTCAGAAAATGTGTGAGCTCATATTGCTCATTTGCATCATCATAAACATTAAACGACCAACTTCTGAGCTGATAAATGTAGGATTAATACAAACTTTTCAGGATCTTTTTTTGTTTCTACCGAGTCCATAGGAAACGTTCAGATTTTTACCAACCCCTAATGCTCCAGCTCCAGCTCCTTACTGGCTAGTCTTTAACAGTTTAAGGCAGCATCATGTTGGCCGCAAAGCAGGTGCAGCCTGCAGAGGTCAAAAAAATCACTGAGAGTATTATTCATGGACCAAAACAGTAGATCTGTTTGCCAGACAGCAAAACAAATGCTTAAAACCCACTCATGGTGAAAGTTTTATTCAGGCTTCACCTTTGACCTCACTGAACAACACTGTTAGATGTCAGACATGATGGTTTTCTTTAGTCATCTTCAATAATTCAGAATAAACCTCTACATTACAGCAGCAACATGAGATGTTAGCTGCAATAGGGGAGTGATAGCGGCTGTGAAGTTTGCTATTATCAATGGGAACATCCCCATTGTTGCCTATTTATAGTTGTGCAATTACTCAAAGAAATCTAGCAAATCTATCTAATTATCTGTTTGTCTTCAATCATTAAACTGTATTTGGGGTTGGTAGTGTGGTGGGTAACTGACCCTTTTGATTGTATTACATAAATGGATTTGAACTTGTATTACACCTCTACAGTAGTCTGGCTATTTATATTTAGTATTTTTGCACTGCAGACTACACTTACCCATTTGTGCCCATGCACTACACATTCAAACACGTATGGCCATGCTGCCTTGTAGAAAAATCATAGGGTGGCATCACTGACCCTCAGTTTCTTCATACCATGCATCCCATGTTGTATATTCCATCAGTCCAAGGTCTTCTGTCTTAATGGAAGTAGTTTCTGACCTGCCATCTTAAAGACCATTCTAAAACTCTAACACTGGCCAACTTTCTTTTTCCTTTTTTTTTCTTTTTTTTTTTTTTTTTTTTTTTAGTGCAGCTCTCAGGTGATCACACAAATATTACCAAACACTGTCAGTATGGATACTTTATTTGAACAATGCAAACACAATCAGCTGTTTAAGCCCTCTGACAGCTGATTGATGATCAGCTGATGCTGTCATCACAAACTGAGGGGGACTTAGGGACTAAGGGTCCGTTCGAATATCCCATTTTGCTTAGGAAGGTTCCTAACTAACTGAAAAGACCCGGAAGTATTTTATTTTCGGTCATGATAGAGGCCATTCGAATTCTCCAACTGGAAAGGAAAGGAGCTTTATTACTTCCTTTATTATCTCCTTTAGCCTAGAAAACACTGGAACATCCTTTACCAAAGGAGAGATGAAAAGATGACCCAAATTTTTTTGCGTAAACTTCATTTAAGTGAGCACCTGTTGACTGCTCGTTAAAACATGTAATCAATTTGACTGTCACTTTATTAGCCCAATTAAAACAGTTAAATTCATTGTCGTTAGCTTGTTTGGTAGTTAGTTAGTTTGTTAGCAACATAACTCAAAAAGTTGTGGACAGACTTTGATGAAATTTTCAGGAAATGTCAGAAATGGCATAAGAAAGAACTGATTACATGTTGGTCGTGATCCTGATCACCATCTGGATCCAGGAATTTTTTTTTAAGGATTCTTTGAGAGGGACCAAACTGCAGTCAAGATGGCAGACATGGGCGTCGTGAAACATCCAATCCATGCCAGAAGTCCCAGGCGGAAATTTCTTCTTTTTGTTAGACTCAGCTGCCAGCGCCTAAGCCTAACCCTTGGTGCTGGATCTCAAATATATCACCTTCACCACTGCCTTACCCTGAACCTAACCACTCAGATTTTAATGCCTAAGCCTAACCTTAGATGTACAGACTTCCGGTTGAGACTTCCGGTAAGGATTGGATGTATGTCAGCCATCTTGCCTGCATCAAGGTACTCTTGGATTCTTCACTATTGAGAGATCGGCCTAATGGCAGAGGTCTGCGCTCTCCGGGCTCTATTTTCATAGACCAGGCGCGGCGCACCTGCCCTGCGCCGCGCCAACGGGGTGTGTCAAGGGCATTTTGCAATTTTCGTGCACAGCGCAGCGCGGCGCACCCACGCCTCCGTCCCTCCCACCACGCAAGTGGCAAAGAGGGAGGAGAGAAGGTGTGAGTGGGTTTAACACAGCCGAGTGTAATCTTCACCAAGCAAATGAATGCCTCTCCTTGCCTTTAAATTCGCTGCAAGGCATTCGCTGCATTCGCAAGGCGCAGTGCCAATTTCACCTCGCCACCACCATGGACGAAAACAGCAGCAGCAGCTCCAGGCAGCCAAACTTCTCCCAGGAGGAAACTGATGTGCTGGTCTGGGAGGTCCAAGTTCACAGTACCAGAATACATGGTAATGCTAACAGACCTCCACGGGCTGATGATGCAAAAACTGCCTGGGAGGAAGTTACTAATATTGTCAATCAAGTTTGCACAGATATTCTAAGAAACCGCTGCCCAATGTTAAAAATGGTTCAATGATGTAAGGAGAAGGGCCAAAAACAAGCTGTCAAAGCAAAGAAGGCACACAGTGGTCACCGGGGGCGGCCCCTCCACCAGCCTCACAATGAGATCAGTGGGGGACATGGCATCTTCACCCTCTCCATGATAACCATCGAGGGCTTTGGTGGGATTACAGTTGGGATTACGGGTAAGGCAAACATATTTTTCTACTAATGAAGACACCAGGCAATTTGAGTCACAGATCACCTGGGTATTAATGGAGTGTACTCCCTTACGGTTCATATAAGTGATAGCTTGGGTATCTGGTGCGCACAACTGCAAATGTGTGCAGTCCATGGCTCCCAGTACCCCGGGGAATCCACATTTTGACAAGAAACCTCACTTCATTTCCAGCTGGCTGTCGGGTGTTGATGGAAAAATTATGTGCTCATTTGCATGTCGGACTAGACTGGAAGACACTGCATGTATGGCTGAACTGACAGCCGGCTGACTGATCCCTGCCACCATGGCCACGGTGGCGAAGAAGGCCAGAGCCGCTGTCACCTTCACAGCAACTGGGAGAGCCCAGGGGCCACCGGGCTGCGCATCAGAGGCCATGATGCGCGTCACCATGTGGACCACCTCGCGGGACAGATGTAATCTGTTCCTGTGTCATGAATAGGAGTACAAAATTAAGTGACAATTACATTAAACACAGCAGCAGGCTAATTCAGGCATCATGCTTGTAATCCACCTGCATTCCTGCTCTGTCATCGCCAAATAGGAGAACCTTTGGTGATATATCCTCTCCCAGAATCTCCTCCTCATCCTCCTTGCAATAATGTACTCCATCTTTTTAGATCACGTTAAGAATAAAGATTAAAACAGAGAAATATGGGCAATCACAGGTAAATCCTTAAGACACCGACTGACTTACATTTATTCAGCGAGCATCTCTCTCTTTTTTCTTTTCTTTTGAATTTCATGAGATGAGAGAAGCCGAATCTATACTCCGTATCGGATGCCGTGGCTGTTTGTGGTTAGTTGAGAGATGTGAACTCGTTAGTTTTTATCACTCCCAGCTGCCATCAGGTTGAGTTTCAATTACGTGTGACAAACATCTTTGATCTGACATCAGATGTGACGGGATAATTTATATAGATACAAATGTATATGCTGGTTCAGACGGTTACATTAAATAGTGGTTGCTGTGACTGATTGTTGCCCCTGTTAACCAAAATTTTGCCATCACTTTTTCTGGATGTTTTCTTCGAAATTGCGGCACTCTCTGCTGGTTTATTGCAACCAAATTTTTGCGTCTGTTTACCCATTTTAGTCACTTTAAACTCCTTTTTTGTCACTTCTAACCCAAATTCATTTGGTATTAAGAAAAGGGGTTTAAATTTTAAGGAAATATGGCAGAAATAAAATATATATGTTACTTTGATAAAAGTGATTATTGTTTAGGTAAAAATAAAAAATGATTGTCACAGCTTAACTTTACATTGAAACATGGTTTTCCTGACCTCCATGGCCCCCTTATTTGGCTGGGCCCCACAAAGCCTTGGGTTCCCACAGCACACAATGCAGTCCGTCTCCTGCACACACGAAGCACCATTGCACTCTGTTCTGCTGGAGATGGGCGACAACTGTTTACAGTTGAACCCATTTCCAACACATGTCGATCTCCACAGAGCTACAGACTGAGCAAAACAGGAAGACACACACAGGATTGAGCAGAGCCTCCAGTGAATTTCAAAATAAAACACCAGCTATGGACTGTTGATTTATTATCTCTTCACCAAATCAACATTATGTCAGAAAACTACATCAAAGCAGGGAGCTAATGAACAGCAAATTAACCTCTGACAGGCAGCGTCATGTATTGGTTGTTTTTCTTTATTGCCATGTGACCTTGTCATCCTGTCATCAGCTTATTTTGATAGCTGTCTTCACTGTATGCTTTAAGTAATAGCCCCATATGCTGTCAACATCTAGAATTTAACTGTCATCAAAATGGAAAAACATTTTAATCCAAACACTCAGTGGTATAGAACAATATCTGGAATTCCCCTGTTCTTTAGTACACTTAACAACCCTCCCATAACTCATGCCGTCTTGCTAGAATAAGACATGTGTTTTTCCATGTAACTTCATCACATTTTTAATTTTAACTCTGATGTGCTTTATTGTCCTTGTGGGGAAACTTGTTTCGGGCCTCATCACGCTGTAGATCTGTGTTAATTACAAAAAGCCACATAAATAAATACACAGCTCAAGCAAATAACAAAGAGTGTTAAATTATAAAACGACCATGCATTACTCACAAACACATCAGTGCAACCTCAACGTATCCACTCAGCAGAAATATGTGTATCACAAGTGGCATGAGTGACACGATGGCGCATTGAAGACAACACAGCCTCTTCTTTGGGGCATTTTGTAGCAGCTTTGATTATGTTGATTTCACCCAGTTTAGATGATTATTTGTCAATCAGACGTGTTAAATGGGAGGAAAATCTCTTCACATACAGCAAAAAGCTCTGAAAGAAGAAATGCACTTCTACAGAGGATAACAGACCACCAACCCTACCCACCCAGAGAGAGATGCAGCGTCACTGACTTATCAAGGTTAGGAGTTCATAATGAGTAGCTTTAAAGGAACATTTCACTGTTTTTGTTTTTTATCTTGGCCTTGTCAGCCCTCTGTCAGTTTAGCCTGGTTTTACTTTATATCCCCTTTAGGGTTGTTCTGATGGTAAAAAAGATGCATTATGGATGAATTATACAGCAGCATGAACTCAACCTTCACTCCCACTCTGACATCAATCAGGACATACGCACAACCTGAGAAATATTTGATGTTATTTAAACTCAATAACTGCAAATAAATGTGAAATACAGACACAGCTTCTCACTCCCTCTCTTTCTTATGCATCCTCAGCTTTGACCATTACAGTCGATCAGTAATGTCATTTACATAAAGGTCTGTTAAAGATATGCTATTTTTTTAAACAAACGCCTAGAAAAAAAGTTGAAAGTTAATTCTGGTTATGTTGTTTAAATCACTAACATCTTTCCTCTCCTGATTTCCATCATCATAAATACTGATCCCTCAAGGCAGCCAAACTTAAAATATCTCTCTTTTGTTTTTTGTTTTGTTTTTGTTTTTGGGGTTTTTTTTTTTGTCTTTTTCTCACCACAATCTACAAATTTGCTCCTTCTTGATTCCGGATTAGCCCCCAATTCACCATGGCTGGCGCAAAGCTAATGACAAAAAAAAACTGAAGAAAACACAGTTACCACAAAAATACAATGACTCTATTTACATTTAAGTTTAAACAACCAAGTAAACAAACAGGAAATTATTTGTGAATGAGTTCCCCATGAAAATTCCAACTTGATTATGAAGTAGTGAACATACGGATTTAAGTTAGGCCAACATTTTCTGGGGGCTCAACTTGGCACAACTACTTTAGTTAAGCCAAATGAGATATATATATATATATATATATATATATATTTTTTTTTTTTTTTTTTTTTTTTTTTTTTTTAAAATGTTCTGCCAACTCAACATTTGTAGCTGTAAGTAGGTTATGTTAACTAAATGGCAACATGGAGTATTAAGTTTGGCCCCTCAACTCAATAAAGCTGTCAAACTTCTTACTTAACTATTTTACATTGTGCCCTCATATTAGTTTTTACAGTGTTCGTGAGCTGCATGGCAAAATGGGGAGCAGGGGAGCAGAGTCTATCCCGCTCTACTGCAGTCCCCTGACAGTGAGGGAGTGGGGCGTGCCCCAGGCCCAGGGGTACTCAATCTATGATGGTACAACCAAACCTATTGGCACCCAAAATGCACAGAAAGCACAAAGAGCAAACAAACAACCAGCAGGTTGTCACATTAGATTGCAGCAATGTGTCTTGTCTGAATAATTTAAAGGAAAACCTGGAGGTTAAAATAATTTTTTACAGGGTGGGATGTTTCCCAGACAAATAATTGATGGCAAGAGTATCTTCCTGTAATCAGTGTTATTTTCCTTAACTCTTTAAAGCCTGAAACCTCAAATAATTGCCAGAAAATGTTTACTTTTTTGGAATTGAGATTTTTATTTATCCTTCTACTGAAATCCCCAAAAAAAGAAAAAACGCCATAAAATTTCACATGAATATTTTTTGTATCACATTTGGTGCATTGGGCATTTCTGGCAATTGATAATCCACAGGGCATTTTTACAATCATTTATCAGACTGTATACAAAAGATTATTAAGGAAATTATTGATCATGTTGATTGGACAGAGGTCAAAAGATGTTGATGTTGGCTTTAAAGGGTTAAACTCTTTTCCATCAAAATTGCTTGGACTTTAGGAGCAAGAGCAACATTTAAGGGATGAAAAGGTCCCTGTATCACATTTAAATGTATTTTTTTTCCACGGACATTTATGACCTGTAAAGATCCAGATAGTTATGCTGCTGACATATAAAGTACCAAATGAATGCTGACTGTGCTTTACAAGCCCCACCAAATAAATCTAGTTCTAAATAAAAGATTTCATCAGATATAAGAGGACTGCACCTTGAACTGAGTCTTGTAACTCCCAGTCTGTCCTGAGGAAAACTAACCAGAAACTACATAGACTTTTCACATATCCATTGCATGGTATATATTCCACACCTATCCGGGCAAGAGCCCATATTTAAGAAGGACTATCTGTGTTCCCATCTGTGTGAGAAATGGATTTCACAATTTTTTTAGAACTTTAAAAAAAATCTCTGAGGGTGACTGGATGAATTTTTCTGTCTGTCAGATGAGAAAACATAAGATGTAGTAGATACATGCCTCCCAGGAAGTACATAATGTGGCTGGCAGCCAACATGGTTGTTCATAACCAGTGGAGCCAGTCAGTAAATCAAAGACATGCTGGCAGAAGAGCAACAACATCTTCACCATAAAGAAAAGCTTTCAGTGTGGCTCTTTGCTCTTTTTTTCAAACGCCCTGTTCTCCTCAAATAATGCTGACCTGTCTATTTTTTTATGAAAAACAAGCACTTCAGCTTGAAAATTTGTGGGATAGATCCATCGAATGACAGACATGGAATCTGGCCAATCCATCAGCTTTGCCAAGTCAGAAGTATAGCCTGTGCTGTTTTAACTGATGTTTATTCTTGATCGTTGATAATTCTACAACAGATTTCCTGAGCAAATTGAAAGTATTTTAACAATTTGATATAGGCCAGTGGTTCCCAACCTTTTTGTCCTGTCCATCTATCTCATATCAGCATTCCAATAACCCACTTGGAAAAATCAAACGTCAATTTTAATTGTTGTCGTTTTTCCCAAAGTAACAGGCCAACATACACTTGTTTTTGACAAAAGATCTATGTATAAATGATAAATTATGACGATGGTGTATTAAGGCCACTCAGAGAGCTCTGGCTTTAGTAACACCGGTGCTGGAGCAAACAGCCCCAAACAGGTGGTGCTCAGGACCACCACGGTCCGCCACCACACTACAGGGACTGCCTGTTTCACTTTCTGGCAAGGGGACGTCACTGACACTTTCGCTTCACCTGGAAACCCCATCCTTAAAAAAAATAAATAAATAAAAAAGTCCTTTTCCCCTCCCTCCTCTCAGTACCAAACTGTTCACTTTCTGTGCATTTTTTTTTAATCTTGAAGTGGGCGGAGTTAGCTCTGAGCTGGGGGTTCACTTACACTTAAAGAAAAAAAATTCAAAATTCTCAAGTTTAAAAAGTTGTTAATTAACTTTAAAAGTTTTAAATGTATGTGAACCAAAACATAATTTTTGAGACTGAAAAGTTGAAAATGTAACCACTGCTTTTTGTAACTTCCACTGTTGTGAATTTACAATTTAAAAAACTTTAAATTTTTGGGGTCTCTAGTGACAAGATTTTAAGTCTGTTTAAACTTCAAAATTTCAAGTTTTTTCTTGTATATTTTAGACTTTTTAAATTCTGAAACATCTGAGTTTGATTTCTCGTGAATATATGACTTTATAATCTCATACCAAAAAAATTAAATCTGTGATTTTTTTGCAGAAAAATGAACAGATTCTCTTCATTTTTTCATCTTTTAGGTTTGCCCTAATACATCATATTTCTAATTATGGTTTTGGAAAATATATGTGTAGGCTACAGCTCATTTTGACAATGTAAAAGCAGATCTTTGCCACCCCCCTTAGGGGGCTTTGACCCCTGGTTGGGACCCAATGCTATAGGCTATAGGGGAGAGTGCCTGAAGATAGCCCTGTGGTTTCCTTAAGTCCTATACTTTAAGAAAGAACTATCCTCCAAGGATGGATCCTTCTGGTGTCAAATAAACTTTTGTAGACTTCATTTTTACCTTCGATTAAAAAAAAACTCAGCTCAGAGGTAAGATTTTGATTTCAAAAAACGTGTAAACTTTAGCGCCTGGTGTCCTTGGAATTTAAGCCAGATTGGACAGTTTTGCTCCTTAGTATTAACATCAAATGCCACCGTTTGGAGGCATTGTTGTCACTGATTTATCCTCATATGGACCTACAATCAAATGAATTTTTTGACCAATCCTAATTGCTCATAGCTTAACTGAGTGTCTTAGTTTGCTCTTAGTTGACTCACTACAGCCCACTTTAACCATTGTTTATCATGGCATTACCAAAGTTAATCCTTATCGTGGTGTCATGTTTTTATTAAAGTAAGAACTTACAAAATTTGGCACTGGGCATAAAAATCACATTATCGTTGACTTCTGCAGAATTACTCAGTGCCTACACTCTGTTTTTTTCCTTGCCTTTCTTCTTGCAATCATTGGAAAATTATGACTTTTAACCCATCTCTCCCTCTCTCTCTCTCTCTTCCACCCACTCTTCTGCTGCACATTTCCTTTTATCACATCTCCCTCCCTCTCACCGTCGCTCTTTCTTCCTGTATCCCATACATATTTTCGTTCTCCTCTTTTTTCTCTCTCTCTGTACCTCAGGCTGGTCGAGCAATGGCAGCCTGTCTGTTTAGATTCAGCTCCCATCAGTACTACACACACATACACATCACTGGAGAGGAAACAAATTATTCCAGGACAGGAGAACTGTTTTGTTTGGTTCACCCTTGTTTGTTTTCTTTTTTCTCTCCCTCTCTCTTTCCCTCTCTCTCCTTCTCTCTTTCTCTCACCCACCAACAGATGGGCTATTTTAATGAAATCAGCCTTGCCTGTTCCCATCTGTGTGAGAAATGAATTTCACCATTTTTAAATGAGGGAATTTACAATGAGACAGGCTGGAACGCAGGGAACCCCTACACTGAGCTTTTTCCCCCCTCCCACTCTCCTCAGCTCTTGTAGCTATAATGTTTTCACTGCATTTGTCTGTGTCTACCTGAGTATGTCCATCTATCTGTCTTCTATTTTACTTTCTGGGAGTCTTGCTTTTGTATTTTCATTAATCTGCATATTTTTGTAAAAAAAAAAAAAAAAGCTCTACATTTTGGGAAAAGAGCTGTTTTGCTTCCCCACATTGTACACTTGGACGAGAGGTTTAAAGCACTCGAAAGTAAGTAGTCTGGGGCCAGCAGGTTGTTATCTGCAACCTTATCTGCAACCTTAGCTAGCATTTAGACTGGAAAAAGTCAGCCTGGTGATACACATTGGTTACAACATCCACCAACCATTATGTCTAATTGTCTTTTTAAACACTTTCCCAGTGGCTATAGTCATAAACTGGTTGAAAAAACACTATAGACATAGTCAATCAGGCCCCGAGTGGTTGATCTGGAATACCAGGAGAATTCCTGGTGGTCCAGGATGGTTTTAGGGCCACAATAGCCAGAGTGCAGTGACAGTAAATAGATCACACATGCTGCAGTCCCGGGCTGTAGACACGAGCGTTATTTGTTTGCCTAGCCCCATATAGTGTAATGCCTAAGACAATGTGAAAACATAAGATATTTCACGAAAACTTATGCGTGATCATTGTACTATGAAGAAATTTGTGGCTGATTCGGAGCACAGACAGGTTCATGCAGATAAAGGCATAATGAGGAAGGTTTCTGTCAGACAAATTCATCAGATTAAGAGAGCAGCTGCTAAAATGCCATTACAAAGCAGCAAACAGGTATTTGAAGTTGCTGGTGCCTCTGGAGTCTCACAATCCTCAAGGTGTAGGATCCTCCAGAGGCTTGTAGTTGCATATAAACCTACTATTCGGCCACCCCTAACCAATGCTCACAAGCAGAAATGGTTACAGTGGGCCCAAAAATACATGAAGACTCATTTACACACAGTCTTGTTGACTGATGATGGGGAGAGAGCTGGTAGGCCCTTTTAGGGTCTTTGAAGGTGTGAAAATGACCTTGGCAAAGTATATATAGTTTCTCAATGACTACTTTCCTCTATGGTACAAAAAGAAGAACCGTGCCTTCCGTAGCAAAATTATGCATGACATGCATGACAATAACCTGACACGCAAGATGGATGTGTTTCACACATCCATCTGGGAAAACTTCAATAGGAAACGTTTGAGAAAAGGCAGAGGCAGAAAAAATAATGAGAAGTGGTTAAAAAGCAGCAAAAAATTGATTAAAAGAGGCCAAATTTAATTTATAATTGAAAAAATGGGCAGAAACAGTGATGAAAAGGGGTAAATAAAAAAGTGTTATAAAAGAGTTAATTGAACATCAGAATCCAATAATAGCTTAACACACTTTTAAGCTCCAAAATGAGGTAACTGTGAGCTAGGGTACTAGCTATGCTACAGACCCAACACACATTCATTTGATATCACCAGTAAGTCAGAGGCTTTTTAGGGGCTCAGCCAGGCCTGTCTGACAGTAATGATCAGTGCTTGTCAGTCAATCAGAACACTTGGTTGAGGCCCGTCCGTGTCCATCTGCATGGAAACAAAAGCAGTTTATTTGTAAGCGTAATTATCTTATTTTGGTAAAGATGGAAATCCCTCCACCCAAGAAATTCAAGATCATAACAGAAAAAGATGGATCGTAAAAGAAAAAGAGATGGTGCTGAAACGCTAGATCAAAATCCAATTAATTAAACTCAATGCAAATGCACAGGGTGGAGATGACACAGGAAAGCTTATAGTGCCAGATGTGCAACACAAAACACATAACATAGTGAGCACAAACCACTGATGAAGTTTACTGAATGAATTCTGCCAACAATGGTAAGTCATAATAATGAGATAGTCATGTTACAATGCATGCCCCATGCAATTGTTTTTTCAGTAACATACAATAACTGTGGTCTCAGAATTTGAACATTTGTAAGTGATCAAAGTGCTATAAGTATCCTTTTATGCTTTTTTTTTATTCTTACCATTATGATGATAATATCACAGAAGAGTATTATAATCAATATATTAAATCCACAATTAAAGGTTATGACCTAAAGTGGGCTGTGTGAGCCGTGTGGCTCCAGTGCTGCAAATGATTCCCACTCCAGCCTTGTACTCAATCTTATCACTCATGGTCTCTTCGGTATTTTAGATCATCTACAGGCATCAGAGTTGATATAAGCTTGTCTATAACCAGCTAAAAGTCCTCATAGGAGCTTTAAAGACAAGATTCATTTCTCTTTGTGACTGGTTCTGTCTTTAGTTTCTAACTCTTGGGCCCCGTTGTCTGGGTGCAGCCTAGGTGTCTTCCCGATTCTCCACCTGAATCAGCTGTCATTTTTACACCCAACGCCAATATTGTTTAAAAAGCAATTGAATTTGCAGAGCTGTTGGCATCCACAGATGTGCTTGTTTTAAACGGAGGAATGGTCAGGCACAAGTTGGCTCGTTATATTGAGGACACAGAAAATGACTCTACCTCAGAATAACTGGTCTAAGATCTTTTACGCAGTGGTCTCGCTTTTTAGAAAAATTAACAATTCCCCTGAGCTTGTTCCACACACACAGGCATCAGACCTTCTCTGCAGTTTCATATCAGTGCATTTTCTGACAAGTTCAAATAAAATTTTAATCAGGACAGTAGGCTGAGAGACGTAAAGCTTTTGTTTCTGTTTCCTAGCTCTCCTCCATGCATCCTTGCATCAGTGTTCTGTTTAATACACACAGGCAGACCTAGTTCTTAAAGGGAATGAGAAATGATGCTCTGATTGGTCTGAGTGATGTTAGCACCAGTGTTAGTCGACGTACAATAAAGGCATATTATCAATTTCCTTTGCACTCTAGCTTGCAGCAGGATCATGCATCATCTAGATAAAAAAATGTAAACAGACACGCCTCAAAATTTGGCCCTACTATGACCTGCTGATTTTTTCCCCTGACGTAATTGTAGACACGTGACACACAATCGTTAACCGTAATTAGCATTGCTGACAGGAGAAATAATACAATTTATTGGTGATGGTTTCATTAACAAGAGCAGCTGTTGAATACACACAAAACAAACAAGAAGACTGTTCTTCTGATTTTAAATAGCTCTAGAAATGTGTCTTTTGTACCAGTGTGTGGGGACGTGTCATGATATTATTTTCATTTTGCTTTAATTTATATAAAACGGTAACTATTAGAAAGAATCAGGCTCGTAACAGTAAGAGAATGAGTTTAAACAAAGTCATCTTGCCTGGGAGGTGCCTCAACCTCATTACTTACCATAAAGATAAATTCAGCATGGCTTGAGACCATTATTGCTCCACAGGGACCACAGATGTCTGAACAGCTTGGTTAGTTGTTGTCAGCAGCTGGACCAGGACCCAGAAGTTGGTTGCAGAGGTGTGTTCAGTGGGTCACAATTTAAGGATGCACAGTTCTATTGGCATATCAGTGTTGACAGAAAACAGGTTAAAAAGTAAATAATCGATTTTGGCAGATATGAAATTTACATGTATTTGCATTTATGGTATTTACAGCTGAGATACTGGCCGTACAAATGGCTAAAAGGAATTTACATTTCTAGGAAAATTACAATTTGAAAGTCCCTTATACAAACATATTTAAAGATTCTAAGAGATGGACCAGGCTGTACAAATGTGTTTTTTAAGCTCAATGCTAAAACATAAAAATTACGTTAATTGCCTGACAGATTTATTGTGGCTTGGTGCTTTTCTTTTTGTTTTGTTTTTTTTTAAGGACACTTAAGTTGTGTAGCTGGACTGAAAAACCAGGCACTGATAAAAAATAATGGAAAAAATAAAGTTTTGAAATAATATAGTTGCATGAAATCTTCAGGGGCTTGTTGTTGTTACTGCTGTTGAATCAATGCAATCTACTTTCCATCATTTATAAATAACACCATTTTGTATTTGACCAAGTTAGTAACTTAGTAGATAACTTCAGTCATGGTGCAGAAGTGTTAAACATGAAAAGCGACAACAATAGGCAGTGGGCGGAGCTAGGATCAATTGACACTCCACAGAGTTGAACTAACATTGTATACGTACATTAACATTGTCAAGTAACCAACACTGCCATTTCACTTCGAATGAAGTTGAATTTAACCTTTTGGATTCAAATCAACCCGAGAATATTAAACTCTGATATATCAACACCGTGTACTTTGCTTCACCTCAGTGCAAGCATCAAGTTTGCTGAGTTTTAGACAGAACTTTGTATACATTGGTATCGATTTGAAAAACAGGTTTGGAAGTATCTGCTTGTCTGATATTGACTGAAATATAATGTTGTGCATCTCAATTGTGAATATGTTCTTGAAAAAGAGACTATTAAGTACAAAAGTACTTAGCAGGCATGCATTAATATTTAATTTTACTCCATTTCCAGTGACGAGTGTTTTTGATATGGTTGTTTTGTCCTGTCTCTTTATTCAGCTTTATGTTTTGGGATGTGAGTTCTCAGTTGTAGTAGTGGGTCCTGAGGTTACACTAACTGAGACCCAGTTTTGTGGGTGTCCAAAAGATGTTATTATGAATGGTTTCACTAAAATATAAAAGTTAAAATGTCCAGCTTGAGACCACCTTGAGTTTACCCCTGTCTTTGTCATTTAAAGTGTATAAATTAAGATTTTTTTTTTTCAATATCACTTGGAGGTACATGGATTATGCTGAATGTTTTTATTAACTTTGCATAAGCTTGGCTTTTTATCTTTCTTTTAAACTGAAACATCTGTCTGCTTTCTTAGTCTTTCACTATCGTTGAAGATAATAATATATTAGATGCCTCATTACATATCACATTCGTCAAGCAAAGGCTTTTATGAACATTTAAAAGACACAGTCAAACCTCAAAGGCACATCTGGTCAGACAGAAAGGTCCTGTTGCATGGAGATAGACAAGCGGATTTAAAAAAAGCTTTGAAAGTGTCACAAACACGCATAAAATCATTTGTGTTATGTTGTACATTTAGATGGAGTGGAGGACTTTATCACAGACAATGCAGTCAGTTCTGTTTAAATGCATGATAAAGAAATTAAAGAAACAAAGAAAAAGTATTTTCTGCAACAACTAAAGATGTATAATAGTTTTTCTTTCTTTTGAAAGTGTTCTAATTTTATCTGTTGTTACTGCTTGTTTTAATGAGTTTTAAAGTTGTCAAAGTTTATTTATGAGCGCTCTGACTTGTAGATCTCATAAACCTCTTCAAAGCTTAAAACATGAAACCCTGAAGTTTCACAAACAGTGCTATCAATCAGAAGAGGTCTCAAATGTTGACTTTTTGGACATGTCAGGTTTCATCTGTCACCCACACGAGGTGTATTTCTGAAAGAAACTGCATGTTTGCGCCTGTGAAAAAGTTACAACCGCGTTCAGTGAGGGTCTCTGTGTGTGCCGGCACATGTGTGCATGGCGTGTTTTCTTAGGTGTGTTTCCAGGAAGGGAGCTGTCAGACATGATGACTGACGTCAGCCTCATTATACGCACACACCCACATGGCGGCACAAAAACACACTAGTAAGTTGCTGAGTTTGGAAACAGAGAAGTAATTCAGACAAACTGCACCTGCTTTTGAAATGGCTTAACAAGCAATTACGCTGGGACAGAGACTCACACTGCACACACTACACACATACACAGATAGCTAAATTCAATTCCACACTGACTGTTGGGAAGTCGCCAGAATAATTACTGATATTACCAACAAAAGTGAAATTGAGACAGAGAGGGAAAGGATTAAAGACTGAAACCAACAGATCCTTAACATCTAAATTTACCTGAGAAGCAGCTCCCTGTCACACTACCTGTGTTTGTGTGGAACAGGCAGGTGAGGCATCAGTAATACACAGCAGTAATTAAAATATGTAAATCCAAGTGTTAGGGCAGATTCTGATTGGCTATGCTTAACTGCACTTAGAAATGATAGATAGATAGATAGATAGATAGATAGATAGATAGATAGATAGATAGATAGATAGATAGATGTGAGGCATACATGTGAAATAGATGTGTGTCTGAATACGAATATGAATGTGCATGTTTTGTTATGATTGTAAACAAATATGCCAGCCTGTTTCATCCTCATAACCCTCATCATCCGGACTCGGGCGAAGTGCCTGGAAAATATGCAAATACATTTTTGTTCCCAAAATATGGTAATGAATTCTGAGCTGAGAATTAATTAGACTGCCAAGTTTCAACAGAGATCCTACAAAACTTAGAAGCCATCAAACTGTGTGAGTAGAGATTATGAGATCATTTGCATGTTAGTCCTATTAAGGGACATTAGAAAGCCTTTTGGTCCTATTAGGCCTGAAGAACTAGTGTTTACTTGTTACGTTAATGCCGGATGTGAAGGGGCAATAAGTCACAACTGCACAGTAGCAAGGAGAGTCTGGGAAGGAGGATGAATGAACGGCTAAAGCAACAAGTGTTGAGATCAGAACTAATTGCATGATATTTGTATAAATAGCACAATGTTACTATTTTTTGTTATATAGAAGAGGTGTTTATAAGCTATAAGGTAGGTAGGGGGACAATGGGGTAAGATGAGCTCAGTTTTTACTTGAGGTGTCGTTACAGTGACAGGATGACAGTATATCTATAAACAAAACCTGTAAATATACTTCAGGATGTGGGGAATCCTTGGGAATATTTGGTTTGGAGAAAATACGTCAGGGTAAATTGTCAGGGTAAATGAACAAAACCCACACTGCTATTTTCACTAAACTAGGCTACTGCTCAACATCAATAGAAATAAAGTTAACAATTCCAAATTCAGGTATAAAGAGGTAGGCTTCAGGACAAAGTGCTTGATTTGTTAATTCATAACTATTTTGCATTATAATCAATCAGACATACTGTTATTACAGCAACAGAACATAAAAGTAACATTCTGGATAGAAACCTGCATGTGGATGACAAAAACAATGAATGATCTGAACTTGATCTGTCAGTCCCACTTTCATACAGTATGTCTACTCAGTTGACCTTTCCCAAAAAACACGACAACTTCAATATTCTTGATTTGCTGGCCCTTTCATCCCTGTACATTCACTTTCATCTTCTTTTCTACTTTCCATGGTATTTCTTGAAACACTCAATGTGCAGTGACGCATTGCATTTGTCATATGCAAAGGTGGTGCATATGTCAAAAAGACGACATCTGAAGAAGCCTTGCCTGTCTGGCATCTAGAGGACCTTGTAGGTTCTTTAGACCAGCCCCTCTGGCGGCTAGAGGACCTCAGAGGTTCTTTAGACTTGTTCCTCTGGTGGCTGGAGAACCTTGGCTCTTCAACAATTGAGGGTGGTGGAGAAGGGGTGGTGGGGAGGGTTAGGCTATCAGCACAGATGTTGTTTGCTTCTTGATCTTTATTTTTGATCACCTGTAGTTTTGCCCTTGGCTCTTGTGGCTGCCCAGTATGGCTCGTAGAGGCCCTGTAATCTCCATTCTCAACAGTGCCAGGTGGTAAGGGAGGACTAGTGGGGTGGGGGAGGGGGAGGGGGAGGTCATAATCAATGTTGTTCTTGTCATCATCTGTCAACATTAGTTCAGCATATGCATTCAGCATCCTGGTTGAAAAAATGGCCTATCCCCCCCCCATAGTCCATATCTGACCCATCACTATCACAATCACTGAGGATCTTTCTCATTTTGAGGGATACTGCAATGTTGCATGCCTTGTCTGGGCCATCACCTACATCCAAAATATCCAGAACTTCACTTATAGAGGGGGTATTATACTTTTCAGGTTTTTAGAACATAAACATAAAGTCACATTGTTGGGCATCCATACTTCACGTATGCAAATTTTCAAACCGCAAGATAAACATATGGGGCAGTAATCTTGGAATTAGCGTGTAAACTGATGAAAACGGTTTGTTGAAAATCTCTCTGAGATTCTCCCAAGACAAGATTGAGCAAACTGATGAGGTCATCGCAATCGGATCTCCTGACAGGTTCGTGGTTCGTCCGTGCTGCCGGCAAAGCGGAACAGACTGTCCCCACAAGGCCTTTTAGCCATTTAGCAACACAGTAATTAAAGACTTACCAAAGAGATACATCCTGCTCTATCCTTTGCTGCTGCTGGTTTTCTTCCCCCTCTCTCTCCAAACCATCAGGGTCAGACTCCAGGTCTAACACGTACGGACGTATATCAAAATTCGCCATATTTTACTCAGTCGGACTCGTTTATTCAAAGTTTTCAACTCGGCCAATCGGAGGAAAGCAGGTCCGTGGAGCAAGGCGTGTTAAACAGACAGCAGCGAAAACGAAGCGTTTCAGACAGAGGTTAAAATAAGAGTTTTTCAGAACACCAGTGTGAGAAACATGAGGAGTTTTTTTTTGAGCTGTAAACCATGTAATGCTATTACATGGGTATCAGAGAGATGGTGTAAAGCCTTGAAAAAAGGCCTAATACCCCCACTTCAAAGTGAATCTAAAGGACAGAAACAAGTAGAAAGTTAGGTACAACAAGAATTTTGTAAGTGTGCACGTTATCCAACTGGTCACTTTTGTGACCGTTAACATATTTACTCATTCTGTGAACACACCAAACCAGTTGAGTAATTGCAAATGTATAAATCATTACTAGACACCATAAAGATCATGAGTACTAAAAATCTTCATCCTATGTTTATTTTAACATACTTTACTAACCTTATGTTTGGGAGCTTTGAGGCAGCCATCTTCCTCTCAAGGTGCAACCAGGAAGTAAAAAGCTCTGGTCATTTGACAATTTTCTCTAAATATGTGACACTGCACATATTTCATCCAAACATTGTATTATTTCAATATTTAATGAAAATGCATTGAAAAATCACTCAATAACATTTCTAGAGCCTTATACATAAGAACACTTTTTACAGTCACTATTGTGACCGATGGGTTGAAATGGGTATGCCTTTTAGTGGCATTAAGCCAATGTGCAGTCATACCTCTCTTTTTCAGCAACTGCAAGAAGATACTAAGTCCAGTTGAGCTTTTCTGTAGTTGTCAGGAGCAGAGAAACACTGTTTTTTCTTTTTTGCATGTTTTGCAAGCAATATATGTTTCTATCACCAAACAAACATTTTTTGAATGAAAAATCCATCAAAACAGCAGCCATGAATAAACTAAGATTATTGACATTTTATCTGCAGCTATATGCTCATGGTTGAGTTGTTGTTTTTTTTTTTTTTATCTGTTTTGATTACATAACCAATAACTCTGACCTTTGGTTCTCTCTCATCACTGTTGTCTTGAGCTGCAAAAAGCTGCTGTTTTCAGTAAGCTTTGAAAATCTCCACACAGCTCTAATGGCTGACAGGAAAAGTCTGTCAAAAGCTGGTGAACATAAGGGAGAACTAAGATATTTTTTCTCAGACGTTGGTCAAAAACAAGAATAGATTTAATGTTGGAGATAAGATCATTAAAGCTCTTATCCTAGTTGGTGCTGGTGTTGCGCTATTTCTGCAGACAACAGAAGTTCCCCTGTAAATAATGTAACATCTGACAAAGCAAATTATAATTGCATCTAAAGTTGGCTAAACATCCTGTAGACCAACTTCACACTGCAATGATGTGAAGTTGGTTTAAAGAATAAAGCATATAGCAATAAAGCATGTTTATATCAGGTTATAGAGCACTGTGGTGCCAGCAGTAGTCATTAAGAACAACTACAGGGGCTACTAGTGGTGGGCGGCTGCAATACAGTTTAAACAGAGCATTTGACCAGGGTTGAAAAAAATCAAAATGTTAAGAATTGGTTAAACCAACTCAGAATTCTGGGGCTGACTAACAAGGGAACTTAACCATTTAGCTAGCTAACCGTGCGTATCCCTAATGCAGACAACATGGTAAAACATGCAAGTGAACATAAGAGTCTAGGTAGCAACCAAAAGTCATAGACTGTATAAAACATGAACATTGTCTTAATGATGTCACCCTTTAAAATGATTATGAAGCCAAAAAATGGAAAACACTATGTTTGAAATGGTGAGGATATTTTCTAATTAAGAGGCTGAAGCCTCCAGACAGTACATTTAAAGACCAATTATATCACAGTGTCAGTGGACCTATGGATCCATTATGTACATCCTTTATTGCACACATATTCATACAAGCTGACAGAATCTGAAGAAGCTAAGTAACATTATTTTGATTGTCCTTGGTTTTCTATTTAGTCTAATAACTACCAATAATTCAGTCAGTACCACTTTGTAAGGGAAACACATGATCTACAGTTATGAAAATTTTCCTCTTTATTAACAGTTATAAGTTTGTACTTGCTGCATTGTGACTGTGGCTGGGATCCCAGAGCAGTACATGCATCTGTGACACCAGAATGACACTGGTTAAGTCAGATGCAGAAAAAAAGGAGGAGCTGGGGTGGAGGAGGGTTGCAAAAAGCAGCTTGCAGAGGGAGAAGCAAAGAGTAGCAGGCTAGAGCAACTTAAAAGGGCAGCATGAGTGCAATTAGCAATCGTGTGTTTAGAAGCAAGTCAGCTGGCTGTCATTAATGAGGGCTTGCATGAGATCAGCTGATCTCAATCATATAGACACACTTGACTGCATTGCCTACCTGAACTAATGCTATGTGCGTAATTAATGCAAAAATGACTTTTTTAAACATTAAGGCAGTGTCATGAAGTCATGATATACAGTAAATGCTTGTTGTTGATATCTCCACATGGCATGGTTCACACCATGCAGACTTAAGAGTTTTTGTGTAGGCTACATGTAACATAGTTCATGTGTCTGATATTCAAATATAGCCGGATACCATTTGGTCTGTCAGTTTTAGCACTCTGTCTTTACATGCTTAATGGTGTGTTTCATAACCTGGGAAAAAAAAAGGTGAAAAAATGGGGGTAAAAGTATGTCGTTAAAATGTACTGTTTTTGAGGGCTTCTGAAGGTGAACTGGGAAATTGCGTTCAGGTGATAACTGGAGACATTGGAATGTGATGGTGATCAGACCAGGTGTGAGCAGTGGACACTGATGTGCAATATAAACACTTAGATATTAGCTCCACTCTCATGTATTTGCCTCTTTGACTACATTCACTGTGATTTAACCTTTGAGTAACATCTTCATCACTGATCTCTTAATGTGAAGATTTGATGGGCCACCGTTACATATAGAGGGTATGGGCCAAACAATGATGAGACCAGGTGACGTCACTCTACCCAGAATGCACTGCAGAGTAGTAGGCCTACTTTTAGGTTTATGATTTAAAATTTCCTCAGAATGTATTTTTGTTCAGTACGTAAAAAAAAGATGCAACTGCCGGTCCAATAAGGTGAACATGCCTTATCATGCAGGGCTCCTTTGAAAAGCCCCTTAAGAAATGTAATAGACCCACAGCTCTCCTAGTGGAGCAGCTTGGAAATGTATTTTCAACAAGCAGAAGTCAGTGAACTGTGTTGATATGAAGCAAAGCATGGCATATGAAGAGGTTGAGCAGTCGCTGGGTAAATAAAGGAATCTGTGATGATGATTAGCATTCAGATTTTCTTCTTAATAGAGCCGGCTTATCTCATATCCGTGTGTCATTATATAAACCGACGTCTCTCTCTGTCTGTCATTTACCAAGTTTCAGGTCAGTGGGCTCCAAGCAGGCTTTCAGCAGCCTGCCCTTGTTCAAATTACAGACAGGAAATGTAGACATGAATGATAACCACTAACCACTGTGCTTTTAAAGAAAGCAAACAGATTGAACAGATTTCAGGGAATTTTATGAGGTTATTTTGTTAAAATTCTTATATGTGGGTGCTGGGAAAATTTATCAGGATGAAACATAATGCTTGTGTGTGCGTTGTTGAATCATTTCTACCACATGAGTCATTTTTACTAAAGTCTGCCATAACTGCTGCTTCAGTGCCTGAACATTTAAAGCTGAATTAGAGGAAATGGATTCAAATCAATCTTTCTCTTGGGCTTTTGTTTTCGCTGCAGTTTCAGTGAAAGTGTAATTTCAGGGGAGCTAAATAAGCAAAGGAAGTTGTGTCTTCCACTTAAAACAAAACTGTAACCAGAGTGTATGAGATGTAATTTTAAAAAGAGGCTTTTTGTAGGAGTAGAGTCTTCTGTTTTGAGTATTCATCCTCTTAGTTCAGAGCATCACCTTTGTGTGATTTGTGATCTTCTTCATGTGGGAATGTCATACTCTGCTGGAAAAGTCAAACTTTGACTCACAGGCAAATTTAGCACGATAAATCCAACTGAATTTCCATGTCATTATTCAGTCACGGCTAATGTTGCTGTTAGTCATCTTGTATAAGGGAGGAGGAGTTATTTTGCCACATTCACACAGCAGTGAGTGATCTATCCATCCTGACAACATAATTTACAGTTTACATGGAAGCTGTGGGAGGATCTGCTTAAAGAGGGAAAACTAAATTCTGCACACATCTACTCCCCAGCTGTTGATGTGTTCATGTTTTTTTTGTTTTGTTTTGTTTTTTTTTTACTTAATTTTTGAGGATTTGTGCACAGTTCCTGCAAAACTAAACTTAATGTCTGTGTCACTGCTTTTATTTAAAATGTTATGGTTGCTGTTATTCCTCTTATTCCTATGCTGCAATTTATTTATTTGTCAAACAAATTATTTGCATTTTATTAGTTTTGGAGGGAAAAAGATAATGAGAACAATATGCATTTCATTGCAATGACTGTAGATCCAATGGAAACACTGTATTATACAACTTTGGCAATGTAAATTAAATAAAATTATAAAATAAAACCGATAAATCTAGAGTTTTCATGATTTGTACTTATTATTGTAAAGCTAGCTAAAACTATACAACATAATCATGCAAGTTTAAAGTCAATAAAACATATGCCACATTTAACTTAAACCTTTTTTTAACCAGAAAAATCCAGTTGGATACGTGATAATATTATCTCATAGATGTCAAGTGTAAAAACATTGATCAGATCAGTTTAAGCTTCAGGTCTTGTCGTTATTCCATCAGAGCAAAAGCAGCAGAAACTTACGGGGTTTTCCCATTAGGTACGATTGTTGTTTCCCATTGTTTTGTGCCTGAGCACACTCGTGTACATACACAATCAACACCACGGATGACGGCTGGCACAAAGTTAGTTGGCAAATCTGCCAAAAAGAAGAAAGAAGACAGAGCAACCATTGCAACCATTTGTGTCAACAATCAAGTCTATCCTGCTGCTATGGAAGTTTTAATAACTGTTAAGCCGCCAACATTGACCCTCATGTCCATACATAGTATGCAACCTAAAGAATGGCAGGGGCTTGAAGAGCCAAGAGAGATACGGTTCACAATGCACACAGATTTTTTGGCTATACACATTTTGACCATACACACCCAAACTTGGAATGAGGCTGAACTGATTAAATTTTGGAGGCCAAAGTCACGTGGCCTTCCATACTGTGAGGTTGCAGTGGCAGGGGACTATATCATAGCCTCATAGGAGCTATACACACTTTTTTATATGAGCAAACACAAGCGGTCTGAGTCTGTTTTTACAACACTAGACCAGTGATCAACAAATGGCAGCCCGGAGGCCATATCAGGTCCCCCACAACTTCCCCTCAGTCCCCCAGAAGAATACTTTAGACAGTACATGGGAGAAGGACGAAAATATGGTGTGGTATTTGGGGTATCTTATTTTTTTCTTTAAATTTTTTTAAAGGCAAAACCAAAAGCAAATGCATTAAAAGTGTTTTGTTGTGTTCCTTATGAATATTTATTCATTCATTCATCCTTTCATTTCTTGATTTTTCAATTATTTATTTATTTATTTATTATAGGGGAACAGTGCACATAAATTAAGATAAATTAAGGTTTTGCATATACAGACATGTTTATGCATCTATTATTACATGGATAGCATACATAGGTGTTTCTATGTTTCTATATGTACTTTTTGGCATCAGCTTTCCACTTCAGGCTCTTTTAGAGCGCATGAAAATCATAACAAAAGACCTGTTTGCTGCATGCATTTGTCAAGAATCTCAGTACAGCACACTAAACCAAACTCAATGATGAGCAACATAACAGCCCCAGAAATTTGTAGCCAAAATATGTCAATCGCCCCCTTTGTGGCTGGCTGCGGTATAGGTGATTTGGACTGATCTCACTGTAAAGGGTTTTGAATCATGCACATTTTGGACCCCTGCAAACAGCAGAACAATTGTCATGAATTTCACAGAGACAAATAAATGCCCGGTGTTAGTTTAATTTAAAATTGTAGTAACAGATGTTTTCTCCCTGGAGACTATTTGTAAAAATAAAAAATAACTGCTACAGCAACTGAATAGAGTCATGATATCAGAAGTCTGCCCTGCTGCTAGATGTTATTTTTAATCTAAATGGCTTTCTAAGTTACTGCTGGCATTATACATTTAACACTGCTGCCCTTAGAGACCAACAGTATACGTGTCAACACAGTCAGAGGAGGCGGCAGAGACCGCACACACCGGTCCACCACTTTTCCACCTTACAGTATTTCACTCTCCACACATTACAGACTCATATCTCCCTGGTGGACAGCGGGTCATTTCAGAAGAAAAAAAGACCATAAATATGGATAAAAATACAAACCTACTTTCTCCCTAGACATTATAATGAAACAAGAAGAGTACAGTATATTTGTGTGGGGTTGATCTCTATTTGAGTGTTTGTATCTGGGTCTCAGCAAAGCATGACTGCTGAATCTGCCTTTTAATGAATTAAATAGTTCCATCATTTTTCTATCAACCACACACAGAGAGACACAGATTCAACGTTGGTGTTCCTTTTTGTTTACTTTAAATAGAGTTACATGCCATGTGGAAAAGTAGCTGAGCAGATGTGTGTGTCTGTGTGTGTTATCTGTGCATGTATCTTATTGTCAGAAGAATTTGTTAAGTAATCTGACAGTGTAATTGAATTATGTCGTCATAGAAACAAGGATTAGGTTATGGGATGTTTAAGAATGGTCAATTAGTGTTACTACCGCAACATATGTGAGAGGAAAACATGGGCGGCAGGGAGGCATGCGAGAAAGAGAGAGAGGGGGGGGAAGTGAAGGGAGGAGAGAAATAAAGAAAAGGAGAGAGAAGAAGAAGAAAGATTTTCTATCCCTGATGAGGTGTTCATCTTGACCCCTGACACCCTGAAAGTGTGAAGCTGAAAAGAGAAAACCCTTCAGAAAAAAAAATCAATGGCTGGGTAAAGAAAACAACACTTCTGGATTCCAGCTGTGTACGGGGAGCATCAGTAGCTTGTTGGAGAGTCATGTGGACCAAAAACAAAGCTCACTTCAATTCAAGACACACAGACCAACACAGAGAGAGATAAAAAGACAAAAGACAAAAAAAAGAGAGAAAGAAAGAAAAGGGGAAGAAGCAAAGTGAAACAGTCATCAGACTTCAAAGCCTCCTTTTATCCGATCTGTTTAGAATTTTAAATCGGCCGTCCGGGTCCTCCAAAACAAAAGATGAAACGATAATCCGATAATCGTTGCAATGTTGTACAGAGGGAAAATATTTCTGAATATATTTATGCGTTTATGTGATTGCTGGAGTGAAATGTGCTTAAAGCATGATAAAATGTTTAATTTTGGTTTAACTGGATTTGTGTGTGTTTTGCTTTTGTTTGTTTGATTGGGGTTTTCATCTGGTTGCAATGGGCGACTGAAAATTTGTGTGTGTGCATGAAAAAGTGAGTTTATTGAATAAAAAATCATTGTCTGCTTGACTTTAAGTGTAATTCTCCTTCTGTGTGCAACTCATGCCAACTGTCCCTTATTCTGTGAGTATCACAGAAGTCTTGACATTTTCTCTGTATTGTTCTTACATTTAAAAACTTTAGTGTAATGATCTCAGTTTTTCTTTTTTTATAAAATACAAAATAAATACCTAACACATTTTCATGGTTCTGACAGCTTTTTTTTCTTTTTCTTTTTTTCTTTTTTTTTTTTTTTTTAGTTATCTTTAACTTTTATTAGCTGTTTTTTCTGTTTGACACCCAACTTAAATGAACAGTATGTAAATTCCACCACTAGGGGGCTCTCATTAAAACCAATAACAAAAGATAGTACTGACATACTAATCTGTTCCGCCCACCTCTGCTGCATATTCTTGTTTTTTTTTTTTTTTTTAATTTGCTGCCTCTGTAAGAACAGAAAAGCCGTAAGTCGCCAGTGCAATGTATTTCCAGTTTGAGATTTTTCTTTTTAATTCAACTTTATACATAAATAAAGTCTGGCATTTACAGTCATGACATAACAATATGGCAAACATGACAGACTAAGAAACATTTTATTAATAAAACAGAGAAGAAGGTCAGCGGTCTAACCCAGGGATAAATTATAGAGCTGTTTTAGAAGTAGACACCCGAACATGAGCTCGCTTTAGCTTCCATAGCTTTGTTAGCTTTAACTAAATCTAACATAGCTACACAATTTACGTGGTTAACGTTACTACATATGCCAATGTAGCTACATTAGCTTTAGCTACATGAACATTAGCAAACTGCTAAAACTAATGTAGATATGTAAGCTACACAGATAGCATAGCTATGTAGCTTGCATTGCTAGTGTTAGCTTCATAGCTTCATTAGTATAGATATCCATGGGCTTTGTGAACTTTAGCTTTCACTATGTTAGCAATGTAGCTCCATTATCTGCTTTACTTACGCAGATAACTGAGCTAAAAAGCTATATGCTATGTTGTAATGTTTTCATTGAGGACTGGCTTTTTTTTTTTTCCTGTGAGCAGACTGTTTATTTACTTTTAACATTGGATATCTTAATCCTTAGCTTAACCCATACCTGAACCTAACCAAAGTTTAATTCAATTTTATTTTGAAAGTTTTAGCGTGTGTTTCAGTTCTAATGTATGTGACGTCACACAGTGACGGTCTGCTGCCCCTCTCGAAGCTTCCATTGCTGCTGTTGCTGGGCAGGATAATGTTTTACCTCCAGCTCTATGATTGATGTGCCCGCTACAAAACTTCAGAGGGGAGGGGTTATGCATTGAATGAAATATTTTCAAATGACAGTAGAACTGCCCAATCAGATCTCCTCTCTCCTCTCAGCACAACATCACCCACAATCCTAGAGTGTTACAGCAATGTTTATGATTGGTGGAGCACAAATTTAACATTTGGGGAGGTTATTAGTGAGCTCTATGGTGACGACAGACATCAGACCAGCCTGATGAAAGATTTTAATCTTTAAAGGATATATGCTATTTACACAAAATGTACAATCTAAATACTTTGTGCTTAACTATCAACTTTAGATCCTAACTGTCTGACAGGACCACTGCATTTCCATATACATAGGTTTTCACTAACCTGACAAGTCAGATGGATGTGTTTCACACATCCATGTGGGAAAGCTTCAGTAGGAAACGTTTGAGAAAAGGCAGAGGCTTTGAAAAATCCTTGGAGTATGATTGGGTGAACATTCTGTTCGTCACATCTCTACGGACCAATCAGAGCAACAAAACACTACAAAACACATACTCCAAGGATTTCTCTGGATTTGAAAACTTTTTAAAATATCTAAGGTAACATTAGAATGTAACTAATATATATAACACAGAGTTAGTCATTTTCAATCAATTTAAACATTTCTCTGAGAAGATATGTTCTAGCTTTAATGACTTCATTAATTTATATTTTTTATTCCAGCATATGTATTTTATCTGGAATTTTAAAACCTCCTATTTTTGAACAATAGAAAAAAATAATGTGTGAGTTCTTATTTAGCTCACTTCCATCATGGTTTGCTGTATTTAAAACCTACTTGCTTTGCTGTTGTTTCTGTCTTTCTATTTCTACAAGGACACAGGTGAAATGTTTTAGGGAAATCAGGAGGCCTTAATGATAAATCCAATCTGTAGGCCAATCTCCCAGAATCTCCCTGTGTTTTTTTAACAACAGTGAAATTAGTCCTGAGCTGCGAGTTCTTGGTTGAAAATGGACTGATAAATGCAGCCTGTTCCCCTGTACTCTGTTCATACATCCTCTTTTTCATGGAAAAGTCTGTTTGGACAATCTGCGAATCAAAATATCCCAAGGCCATGTAATTTTGCACAAAGTGGACGGGGGCAGCTTTTCCATTCCTGGGGTTAATCACATGTTGTGGGGCAGGACGGTGTCAGCGGCAGAGAGAAATGGACAGAAAAAAGGGAAGAAAAGGACAGAAAGAAGGAGCATCTTAGAAGAGAGAGAGCAAGAGTGATTTGAACAAGAGGCGGACATGTAACACAACGAAATTCTTACATGCACCAACTCCACACATTTCTCGGATTCTGCCGTATACCTTCGGGCGAGGATTAGTGACCAGGTCAATGGGAAAATTGCCCCTGGACCTCTGACCACAGGGGTCTCAGTATTGGCAGGACTGAAGGTGAGACCACAGGCTTTTAGAGAGGCCCCAGGGCACAGGCAGAGGATTACAAGCTGAAAATGTGTGTGTCAGTTTAGCTTTTGAACCTGAGTGAATAAATGATGGCACAGGGTAAATAAGTGAAGACTGTTTTAAGGGTGCCTGGGGCTGCAGTTTCTTTACAGTGGATGTTAAGGCCACTCAAAGGGATAAAAAATAAAGAAGGTGCATTTTATCACACAAGATGTGAAGACTTTTATCAATATTCTATCTCATTTTGTTTTCCCTACCGATATTGTGAATCATTTTGCTTTTTAAGTTCCCAAAGGCATATTCAAAGCAACAGTCTTAAACCTGCAGTTGGTAAGTTTTTGGTAGAAAACACTACTTTTTAGATATTCTATTAGGAACAAATGTCCGTATACCCAAACCAGCTCTTGGTAAGAGGGGTAAAACGAGACTATAGCGAGATCTCTGTATTTCCATATGCCTCTGTGATTAGCCGCCAAAATTCTCCACCGCTCCAGGTATCACCAATCAGATCTGCCTCTGACTTCTCTACTATGATTGGTTTAGGGGCAGGGCTTACTCCCTCACCCTGATTCATCAAGTACTTCCTCACACTCTGTGAACGCACAGGAGAGGCAGCTAACAAGGACAATGGTGGCTACTGGCTGACAGCGATAACTCACAGAAAAGAGACAAGATTTCAATTCTTTCTTTGGCCCCTACAGCTACCAGCCTATCAGTAACAACACGACTAAAATGCAGAACACACTTGGTGGGAGGACGACTGAGGGTAAAGATTGGCACAGAATACGACCAGTGGATGACGCTTCGGGATCTGCAAGGTTTCAAATCAAATGCGGAGCTGATTACATCTCTCCTGGACAGGTAACTGATGTATGCCTTTCTTTTGCTTTGTTGTTTCGCAATGAGGAATACAACTGTTTGCATATATGTGACCTGCTGTATGATGTAGCTTTGGTGAGGCCTGCTAGCCCGCGGTGAAGCTTGCTTTACGTAAAGATGTCAAGAAAAATATTACACTCATTCGAAAGGGAAGTGGGTTTCAGTTCTTTACCTTTTTCCTCATTTTCAAGTACCATTATTTTGTGATTTAGAATAACTGACAGTGAATTTACTGAATCCTTTAAGATTTTTCTTGTGGTGAAGACAGAATATATTTGATTACATTGTTGCCTTAATAGTATGTGTTCACTGAAGGTTATGAGCCCTTTTGTTCTATTAAGTATTATAAAAAACATATAGTTTCTACTTAATACACTTTATCTTAACATCTTGTTAATACCAGCAATAGTTTGCATGAAATAATTCTCCCAGGAAGCAATCAGAAAATATTTTTGTTGCCCTGTGCTTCATTCTGACAAATACTTAAGTTTGAAATAGTAGCATGTTAGACCCTGAGTCACATAGAAATCCTCAAATTGTATAATTATTGGATATTTCTGGCTTTCTTACCTCAGGTACGGTTGTAACCCTGAGTCGTTCTGTTGAAATCTGTGCAGTGCCATGTAAATCGCACGCTTGTGGGAGGGGCTCACAGGAGTGTGGATGTGAACTGAGAAGGAATCAGGACGGGAGGGGCTGTGTTGATGTCCAAAAGCTCTCCCCAAAGGGATGTTCGCTGAAAAGTTACCAACTGCAGCTTTAGAAGGAAAGTCAACATTGAGGTTATAACAGATGCAGAGGTGTCACAGATTTGATTTGTTGTTAATCATTCAGGCCAATAAAGCTGACAGTATTTAAAACTGAGTTAGCTGCAGAGTGATGTTTGCATATAAGAAACTGTTGATGACATGCTAGTAGCTAAATTAGAAATTGCAGTAAAGAATATCCAGAGTTACAATTTTGATCTGTGACGTTAATACATAGTTTCTCCACTTGAGGCTCTGTCAGATTTATTCTGCTAATTGCTCGTGTTAATCTAAAGTCTTTTACAACTGTTTTAAATGTGTTTTTCTGTACATCACACACAGACAAGTCCAGGAAATGGGCCACAAGTGTGGTGTTCAGACATATAAGTTTCTCACCTGGGCTAAGGAGAAAAATAACAGGACTGTTGCCCCATGGTTTGAAGTCCTGTTTTCAGATGAAAGAAAATTTTGAATTTCATTTCGAAATCAAGGTCCCAGAGTCTGGAGGAAGATCTGAGAGGCCCAGACTCCAAGGTGCTTGAGGTCCAGTGTTTTCAGTTTCCACAGTCATTGATGGTTTAAGGTGCCATGTCATCTGCTGCGGTTGGTTTGCTGTACTTTATCAAGCCCAAAGTCGACACTGTCAGCCATCTACTATGAGATTTCAGAGCATTTCATGATCCCATCTGCTGAGAACCTTTATAGAGATATTGATTTCCTTTCCAGCAGGACTTGGCACCTGCCAACAGTGAAGCCAAAATGCCAGAATCTGGTTGTCTGACCATGATATTACTGGTTTTGATTGGCCAGCCAACTGGTCTGACCTGAACCCCGTAGAGGGTCTATGGAGAGATGTCAAGAGGAAGATGAGAGACACCAAACTCAGCAATACAGATGATCTGAAGGCTTCTATCAAAGCAACCTGGGCTTCATAACAGCCCAGCAGTGCCACGGACTGATTGGCTCCATGCCATGTCTCATAGATGCAGTAATTTGTGCAAATAAAGCTCCAACCAATTATAGAGTGATAAATGAACATATTTGCAAAATTTAGAAATGTATTTCAATTTTTTTACTATTTTTTGTGATATTCTTATAACATGAGATAGTGTATTTTTTATTTTTCATGCGCTATAAGCCATAATCATTGAGATTAAAAAAAGAAAAAGTCTTGAAATATTTCATTTTGTATGAGATGTATCTAAAATATATATGAAGGTTTCACATCTTGAATTAAATCATATGAAAAATTGAAATTTTCTTGATTTTTTTTAGGTGCACCTGTTTTTGCTTGCAACATCACTGATGTTTAGTATGTCAAAACACTGATGTTTTGACATACTAAATCGCAGGAAACCCCATCAATCAGCTTGATTCAGGTGCAACGTCTCACTGCACACTGCTGCAACTATAATTCAGCTGATGGTAGCCTTTTAAAAACCTGGGTGAGAGGTAATTTGAACCCCTTAAAGCCTGAAAACACAAATAATAGCCGGAAAATTCTATTTTTTTGGAACTGAAATGTTCATTTAACTTTCTACTGAAATTAAAAAAAAAATCCAGATTTCCATAAAATTTAACAATTGTAGTTTTAGTATCTCATTTAATTGATTAGGTGTTTTTGGTAACTGATAATCCACGTGAGGGCATTTTTATCATTTGTCAGATTTATTCAGAAGGTTTTTTTTTTTTAGTAATTTATTATCATATCAATTAGAGGTATCATGAACGTATGTATCAAATATGCGACAACAGGCGTTAAGGGGTTAAATACACATTTGTGTTAACTGTTCATTATTAACAGCCTAAACTGACCCAGGTTAACATGACAAGGCTTGAAGCCGCTTCAACTTAAGCTGTGTTATCGAGTCTGTTAACACAACGTGAGACCAACTATAATTTAGTAAAACATGCAACCCTCTAAATACAGAGGGTACTTTGTGCCTGAAGTGCATGAGGAATCAAAATTTCAGCTAAGGGAAAACATAAAAGCTCTCTGACCCTTCTAGAACATCATGTCAAGTCTGTATGATCCTGACAAATCTGTTTGCTTAAACAGATTAAAAGACTGACTTTTGGGGCAACTCTTTGGCTTTGTTGACCCTAAATATGTCCTTGGCAGTGAACATTGTGTAGACAAATAAACACATAAGCATAGTAATAAATTCATACTGTACGTACACGCTGCTGCTTTGAGCAGGCAGCAGAAACAGAGAGCATCTTTGTTTTCCCCCTTTCTGTATATTTCTGTTTATATTCATCTGCTCTTTGAACATGGCATGTTGATGCTCTAATGAATTTACTGTTTTCATGTGACGCACTGGAAAATGGAAACTATGATTCTCCACCGCATTTCTCTCGACCGTAGCGCTTCTCCTCATCTGCACTTTTACCTGCTTTATTTCTCTTTTTAACCTCTCATTGTACATTTTCATTGCTTGTCATAATTGTCTCCTTAACTCATCTTCTTTGTCGTCTTGTCTTCTCTCTTTTAGATTTTTCAGTTTTTTTCCTCTCCTTTTTGTCCCCTTAGTCGTTCGACCTTCCCTGTTTGTTTATCTCTCCCTTTCTCTGTTGACCTTGTTAAAGGTTTATTTCTCTTCTGGGTTTTTCTTTTTCTAATTAGGTGATTCTGTTTGAGAAAATGTGCAAGGCGTCATGCTGTGTATGAGCAAGTTTGACCTCATCAGTGGTTTGTAAAGATCAAAAATGTCTGATCAGCGAGGAAGACATAAACAGAGAAGAACAGTTTTTTTTCTTTTGACTTTTATCTTTTGGCTAGCATGAGCAGAAATATCATTCAGATTAAATTCATTTGCAAATGTTGCATTTTTCCCTCTGTGTTTGCTTTGGCTGGTCTTTTACATAGAAGGGTGTGTTCACACAAAGTGGTACAGTGCTCAGCTAATTGCATTTCCACTGTCAAAGTTTGGGAAAGGTTCCCAAATAGCTGATCCTTACAGTCCTTTTTTGGGACTCTTTTGTTGGGTACCAAACGTACCTGTCCAGCCCTGAAGAGCAGGCCTGCCCACAGAATTAGCTGGGCCTCTGACGAGTTATTACCTCCGCCAAGGAGGTTATGTGATCGGCAGGTTTTGTTTGTTAGTTTGTTTGTTTTTTTGTTAGCAACATAACTCAAAAAGTTGAGGACGGATTTTGATGACATTTTCAGACTGATTACATTTTGGATTCTGTACTGTTGGGAAAATAGGGCTAACGGCAGAGGTCTGCGCTCTCAGAGTGCTTTTCTAGTTTATTGATGATATCAGTGCGTGTGTGTTAGATCCGTAGAAATGGTGCTAGCATCCTGGCTAGCTGTTTAGTCATTTTGTAGCTGAAAAGTGTGTCAAGCTGTTTAAAATTATTAATTTGTGCTACTTTGAACAACTTTTTATCACTGTTTCACCCATTTATGCCACATGCTTCACTTTAACCTATATTGATACCTTTTACCACTTTAAGCCCATTTTCACTGATTTATCTGGCCACTTTTGCAGATATTTTGCCACTCTTAATCCATTTTTTATGTTTTTTGACACTTTTTGTCATTTTTAACCTTTTTTCTATGTTGAGCTCCTTTCTGCCACTCTGTAACCCTGTTTGACTATTTTTTCTGGCCATTTTTGCCATTTTTAACAATTTTTTTCCTCTTTTCGCCACTTTAAAGCCATTTTGAACCCCATTTTTAATCCCTTTTCACCACTTCATCTGGCCAGTTTTGCCAGATCTTTTCCACTTTTAACTCCTTTTTGCCACTCCTTGCCCCTTTTTCACCTTCTTTTAATTCCCTTTTCACTCTTTTATCGGCCTTTTTAGCAATATTTTTTTAACTCAATCTATTTTTGATACTTGTTGCATCTTTTATGCCCCTTTTGACCCCTTTTAATTACATGTAGTCATTTCTCTGCCACTCTTTGGCCCATTTTCACCACTTTATCTGATCATTTTTGCAACATTTTTGCCACTGCTGACCTAATTTTGATAGTTTTTGCCAATTTTTGCCACTCTCTAATCCCTTTTTACCACTTTGCCTGACAATCGTTTCCACTTCAGACACATTCAGGCCACTTTTAACCCCTTTTTCAAGTTATTTTCCCTCATAGTTGTCTCAGTTTGTTCTACTTTATTTTCTGCCATCCTGATGTGTGTGAACATCATAGCTTAGCGTTGAAGTCTGACATTACTTTCCTAGTGGTTTAGTTCTGTGTGCACATCCACATTGTCCTCACAAAATAAAAGTCATTCTGTTTAAAGAAAAGGGGTTTACATTTTGAAAAAGGCTATATTGCACTACAGAATAAATAATAAAATTCATTTTTGTTGCTTTGATACACATTTCTATTCCAGTTAAAAATACGAAAATTCACAGCTTAACTTTACAATGTGCTGTGATTTTGCTGGATTCCACATGGGAGGCGCATTAAGCTGGGCCCCAGAAAGCTCTCCCCTTTCTCTCCCCTTACAGGCGGCCTTGCTGAGGGGTGCAGCTATACACACTGTTAGTTTACAGCCCTGCCTACCATGGAAGGGTACGTTTGTCTGTGGAAATGCTCATCAAACCAGAGTTTGCCATACTGAAGTACCAGACCACTGGCTGGAAATGCACTATAAGTTCCATGGCGCTTCTTTTGTGTACAAATTAGTGTCACACCTCCAAAGTATTTTTTCTCAGCATTGCAAATCCATCCACTGACAGGGTTTGAGGTGTATCATAAACATGTTGCTTTTCATTACTGAAACATGTTTTTCTTGAACCATAAATGCATTTTAATACCTTTTAATACATAGGCGTATTTATTTATCTTGGGCCATTTTGCAAAAGAAAGGGACAGGAGCTGCAGCCAAAACCTGCATTACTATGGTAATGGTGAGCTGAGCAGACACTGTTAAAAAAATGAGCTGGTTCCCAGACTTTCCACTGTTGTCATATATCCAGCTCTGTCAGAGAGAGTGTATGCGTTAAAGAGGGTATAGAAGAAAGAGTGTGTGTATCACATGCATGTGAGTGTGTGATTGCATTCCCCCTGTGTTGTGTGATTAGATTTGTCTCCTTTACCTTCGGGGTTGTTGTTTTTGTCAGCCAGCCAGTGTATAAAAGCTATGGGTTAACATACACACATATTATAGAGCCTACTGGCACAGCGGTGCACAGTCATGGATGGATGCCAATAATTCATCTGTACTACAATATTACTCATGTAGAACGCACACTCACACATATGGGAAAATCATTAGTCACTCTAAGCTGCAGACACTCAAAGCCTTGTTGTAATAAAAGCTGCTTTTGTAGAGGATAATAAAAGGTTTATAGTAATGAAATGTTTAAATAATAATGACTAAAGCTTCAGAAACCATGAGATACACAAACACAGCCTCAAACAGACCTTAACATGCAGGAATCCAAGGAGGAATCTTTCAGGTTTTCAATAAAAGCTTGATAAATGATTTTCCTCATATTGTATTCCTGCACTTATTCATCCATTAATGAGAACACTCTTAACTGTGCAGCCCAGCAGGTATCAGGAGATACATTTTGATCATTCACATAAAAAAATTAATAAAACAGAGAACAAAGACTGTAAAATCTTTCAGCAAAGATTAAACAGAAGGTCCTGAAATAATCTTCTCCATAGCATCCAACCTGCATTAAAAATTAGAGGAAAGCTTTGAAGAGACAAATGGAGCGAAGATGAAAGCTTTCTAAATTTAAAAGGATTTAACTGTAAAGTCAATATGTGATGTATTCTCCTTTATACTAGAGAGAGATGCCTGAAATTAACTTACTACAAAGGGTTGCCTGATGTCTAGAATCAAATGTTTTTGTAGCTGCTTCAAACGTGCTCTCTTTTTGGCAGGGCGTAAACCCAGCTGCTTTAGAAACAGTCGTTTATCTTTCAAATGGCAGACAATATTTGACTGTCATAGTCAAATGATTGACTATGATTAGTTATTTGTGAACAACAATGATCCGGATCACTTCCAAACTCTAATCAGTTCTTCCTTATGCCATTTTTGACATTTCCTGAAAATTTCATCAAAATCTGTCCATAACTTTCTGAGTTATGTTGCTAACAAATTAACTAACTAACAAACTGACTAACTAACAAACCCTGCTGATCACATGACCTCCTTGGCTGAGGTAATTAAGTCACTTGATTATTATGTTGTGTTTTGAGAGTAGAGGGTAGTGGGTTAGATTATTGTAACCATAGAACTATTATGAATGAAGCAAACTGTCTTGAATAAGACAACTCTCTTGAAAAATGTAAAGCTGCTCAACAAATGCAACATGGGAAACAATGGCATCATATTGCCTTCTGGCCGCTCTCTTCATGTTATATTTTATTGGAAGCAGCTCAGATTCTTTTTTCATGTTTTAAATTTTGTCCTGAAAATGACGGAACAAACGATAGAAAGAACGAATGAACGAACAAAAGAAAGAAAGAAAGAACGAAAGAAAAGAACAAAGGAACAAATTAACGAAAAAATCAACAAAAGAAAGAAAGACCCAGGGGACTTTGTACTACAAGCACTTGAGGCACATTCACTCCACTCAGGTGATCCCCATTTCACTAATTGTGAGATTTCTAGCACCAGTTGGCTGGACTTCTGTTGAATTGAGTCAGCCACTTCAAAGGGGGTGAATGTTTTTGCAATCACTTATTTTACATTGCATATTCTTGTTTAATTGACATTACTTGTAGAAACCTTTTTTCACTTTTCCAGTCAAGAGTTTTATTGTCAAAGAAGCTGGATAATATTGATCATTGTTGACATTATATCATTTTAAGATGTAGACATTCATTTGCTAATTTCCATATTGCATATTCTGTATCATGTATTGGACACTGGGTCGTCTGTACTGTCTGTATGAGACGCATAGTTATGTATGGTTCATTATGAAGTGTGTGCCTCTGAATGTGTTTAGGTGTGTATTAGAGAGAACGCACCCTTAAGTGAGTGGCATGAAGAAGCGCTTAGAAACAGAAAGAAGCTTTCCATCGCTCAGCCCTCTGCCTCATTAAAAAACATAATTTGAACAGAAAATGCACTGACATTAATCCGTGGAGAAGGTGCAACCTGTGTGTGTGGATCAGGCTTAGTAGAAGTTATACATCCATCTTTTAATGCATTTTCTAAATAGCAGGAACTCACTGTGCCACAGAGTTTAGACTTTACCTCAGGTTTGAGGTCTGAGCCACACCACAAGGTCGAAAGGCTTTTTGTGTCAGATTTTCAAAAATTACAAAGAAGTTTATGACTGTTAACTTTATCTTAGCACCTCTGGGGAAGCATACAATACCTTTACACTGGGAGTCTGCAACAGTATGTAACAAAGTTTTACATTAAATCTGAAACAGCATAATGTTGGTGTCCCAGTGTGGGACTTGACATTTATTTATGGTGAAACAGAAGCACAAATCAAACTCTACTGTAAAACTGCAGGAACTTCATTTACATGTTAAAGCATGTACTAGCAGTCCTGCCTGGACTCTGTAGGAACACTGGTTCACTCTGTTTCATTTCTGTTACTATCTTTGATGCAAGCTCACTGGTGGGACATCTTTTGCCTGACTTTTCTATAGATAATGGAGCTATGCAGCTAATGTAGCTACATAGCTAATATCTCTAAAACTAAGCTCACAAAGCAGCTATGTAAGCTACGCAGCTAAGTGATCCACATAGCTATGTTAGCTTTAGCTACATTTGCTAAAGCTAACTTAGCTACACTGGCTTGTGTAGTAACATTGATAACATAGTAGTTTCATAGCATAGTGGAACTACGTTAGCTTTAGCTAAAGCTAACAAAGCTAAAGCGAGCCACTGTTCATGTAACTACTTCTAAAACAGATCTAAGCATAATTTAATCCTGGGTTTGACCTCTGAACATTTTTCTGTATTATTTTTGAACTGTTTCTTAGTCTGATTGTTACTTGCAGACTTTGTTTATGAATAAAGTTGAATTTTTACAAAATTTAAAACTGGAAATACATTGTTCTGGCAAATTACAGCATTCCCTTTCTGATAGAGTCTCATATGAATGGTCTGTGAGAGTGGCTGTCAGAAACATATGGTCTGCAGCCAGACCCCTCTCAAAACACAGAAGAAACAGGAGCTAAATCAGCGTTGGATTGCTTATCTGAATGAAGATCAGTCCTTCAGGCAGCTGCATCAAGGAGACGGGGGAAGTGAGGCCTTTTGCTTTAATCTGAGAGACTTATATCAAAACGTTACATCTACTAGACATCGACTCAGAATAGAAAACGGCATGTTGTACCTGTCTTATCATGCTACATAATTTGCCCTTTCACTCACTCTGCATGAGTCCCCCATAGATAAATGTTAACTTGACAGCCACTTTTACCTCCAGAAGTTGTTAAATTCTTTCTCAAAATATTACAAAAAGACCTGCTGTGCAGTGTTTTGGGTCAGAAAAGCCTTCAAAAAGAAAGATCTATTACTTCCACTGGACTTCCCAGACCATCTTTCATCTTGTTCAGCAGTACCTATAGCAACACACCCACACCAACCCACAACACCACGGCCCCCTGCCTTTGTTTTAACACAGAGCTATTTTGGGACTGCACCAAGTAGCCGAAGCTGACCAGCAGACGGGGAGTGCTGACACAAAGTTCAATGTAGCATCACAACAGAGGAGGGAAAAGATGAGCAGTGCCGAGGCTGCAGGAACAAATGAAGTGAACATCTTTTCTTCTCCTGAACAACTTTATGGTGCTTAAAAAATGTAATTAAAATGTACAGACTGGAGTCATTGTTGTCTCGTAGGGGTGTTATATAGGATGTGGAGGCAGCGTAATGGAAAATAAATTCAAAGTTTTCCTCTGAGTTCTGTGACTGATTACACTTTTGAACAGGAGATCTGTAATCTGTAATGGATTAGACTTGAGGGAAACTTTCCAAACTTTGCTGCTGGTTCACATGAAAAATTAGCAAAGCGAAAATGGAAATGATGCATTTCAGTGCTGTTTGTGTCTTTCCCTCATGCACCATCTTTAATACTGCCACCGCAGCGTGGTCACAGCTTGTTGATTTTTTTTTTTTTTTTTTGGAGGTACAGTTTGTTTCCACCCTGCCCTCCCACACACAGATGCACAACACACATACACAAGTGGACAGCAGTGTCCTTATATTACCCAGTGTCATCGTATACACAATTAAAGAGAAATTCCACCCTCAGGTACTCTTTCACTTTCAGATACCATCAATCTGTGGTGCTCAGAGCATTCCTGCAGTTATTCTGTGATTAAGTGTTGCAATTTGCTCCTTCGATGTACCCACTCCCTCTCAACCCATCTTCTGCGCCAGTTAATGTGCCCCTCCATTTCCCAGAATGCCTTTAACCAATCCCCTTAGATCAGATGCATGAACTTGTTGCTTGCAGTCGGCTGTGTGTAGGTGGAGAGAGCAGGAGCGAAAGCAGGCGAGGGAGATTTGTTCCTATCAAGAAAAAGTGAGTCATGCTCTTTAGTCAAAGTGCAACGTGTCTTTAAGCAGCTATGGGAGGAGAAATTCATACCCAGTTCACTTTCTTACTCTGTATGATAGCTCAAAGTCTCACAAGTCTGTGTTCTGACTGAAAGAATGACACAGAAATCTGACTTGCTATGATTGATGTCTAAGCCAGCTGAGAAATATTAGGCCATTAAAATTCACTTAGCTACATGAGAAATCTCTCAGCAGGTTTGTGACTGCATTTTTTCATATCACTGTTGTTCATATTTTCCCGATTTGAAGGCTGCTTTTCCATAGTAGAAACCTCAACAGAAAATTCATATTATTAAAAAGAATGACAGATCAACTAATACCCACTCATTTATCTAATCTCAGTGAACGCTGAGTTTTAATTTAAAGGCTGAGCTGCAGCAAGGACAAGATAAATACTCCTTAACTGTGGGACTTTTGTGCTTCAGAAGCACAATGCTACCTGTTTATAAATGTAATTAATTCAAAGATGAAAAATCTCTAATTAAAACATTTAGCTTGATTTATGTAATTTTACCACTTTTATGTTTAGCATGAGAATATTTTCTACAATTCTAGCACTTGAAATAATGTCATTGTTTTTCTTTTTTTTAGTAAAACAGCAGTTTTTAAAAATCCATTTCATGAAGAGTTTTTAAAATTATTTTTAAGAGGTTATATATTTCATACAGCCTGCGGACTTCTAAGGTTTAAAATTATGATTAAAAAAGGAGAGAGAACTATTGCCAGGCAGTTTTACACCTCCAAGCAGTAAACAACTGCTGAACAGTGAGAGTGGTGGGTTAAGAAGAGGGGTTGGGATGAACTGTATGTCAAACAGGGGTAAAGATGAGGCCCAATGACCTTGGCCTTTGACCTCCAAAATCTTAAGCAGAGTAGACATTTTTACCAGTTTAAAAAAATCCCTTGAAGTGTTCTTGAGATGTCACACTTAAAAGAAATAGAAGAACCTGAAGCTCAATGACCTTTGATTTTTTTTATCTCCAAAATCAAACAACACAGTGTGGCTGCAGACCTGACGTCTCTGATGGCCCCTCTCACAGGCCGTCAATTTGAGATGCTGTTTGTGTCAGGACAGAAGTGCCATAACTTGCTGGCACAACATATTTACTATTTTTATTTTTTAATTTAACTTTATTCATTAACAACGTCTGGCAGTTTCATTCATGAAATAACTACATTGAAAACATAGACTAAGAAACATTTTATCAAAAAAAAAATAAAGGAAAAAGGTCAGAGGTCTACTCCCAGATAGAATTATGTATACACCTGTTTTAGAAGTAGTAACACAAACACTGGCTCACTTTAGCTTCTTTAGCTACAACTTAACCTAACATAGCTATGCTAGCCTCGTAATCAACTACGTAAGCCAATGTCGCTAAATTAGCTTTAGGAACGTGAACTTGACCAACCTAGCTTAAACTACGTACCTACATGGATAACATAGCTACATAGCTTGCATAGCTGCTTTGTGAGCTTAGCTTTAGCTATGTTAGCTATGTAGCTACATTATGTACATAGCTTATGCAGCTAACAGAGCTAGGTAAGCTATGTTATCTGCATTAGAATGTTTTGATGGAGGAAAAGCGCAGATTGTTTACTCGGCTTTATCAAATGTTCTGTAATTATGTTTTGCGGGTCTGCTTGTTTGTTTCTATTTGTCAGGCATGTGATTGACTGGCGACCAGTCCAGTGTATTTTGCCTCTTTCCCAGTGACAGATGGGATGACTCCAGTCCCCCCATAACTGCTTCATTACATGCATTTCTATAGATAAAAACAGATAAATAGATGGGATCATGACCTTTTTAACTTTGGAACCCAAGCTCTACTCAGTTTAAACCACTTCTGTTGAAAATGTTTTGCCTTTCCAAACAACAAAAAAGTATGGACAGTGGTACCATTACTTGGATCATTAAGGGCATTGTTATTAAAAAAAAAAAAAAAAAAAAAACTTACCAAACCCTTTCCCTATATCTACCTCAGACACCAAAAATATATTGTCAAACCTCCAATTCCTGCATGAGTATCATCTACAGACAGAGCTCTCTGATTCATGAGCTAATGCCTGGAAATTAGTATGAAAATAAAGATGCCATCATGTTGAGAAAAAAGCGCTATGACTTCAGGCTCTTAACCGCAGGGTGTATGTTTCCCCTAGGATGTTTCCTCTCCTCTCCTCTCCTCCTCTCTTGTGCCCTCACTCTGGGTTTCTGGTTGAATGTCAGAAACAATGGGCTTGTGTGATGATTTTATTACTGTAACACTCTATAGCAGGAGCAGGTAGTGCATTAAAACACAGACACACATTTTATTGATGTCAAACCAGAACAGCAGACATGTAACACATGTGGTTCAAATACGGCACAGGCTCTCATGTACAATCAGAAACAGCAGTTTGGGAGCTACACACATGTACTAAAAATATACACATATATTTTCTCCCAGTGGCCCTTCATTATTCTCTCATGCGCACACAGAGACTGACAACGGCACACACGCAGGCAGGTATAGTGAAAAATTGTGCATCTGGTTGGGATATCTAATTTATTATTCCTGTTGTGGAGGCGAGCAGGTCTGATATATATAGGGTTGTTATGGGAAGGTAGATACATTTGGAAATATTACTCATGTAATTCACATCCCTGTGAATAGCATAACTACATCTCTCCCTTTTTTACAGCTTTGAAATTGAACCAAATTTACACCAAAGCATCATTTTTGTTTTGGTTTGTGGTAAAAATTAAAAGGAAACAATCTCTCTTTGACACAAATGTGTTTTCATATTGCACAATGTGGTGTTAATGGTTTTCCTGATACCTAGGGTCTACTGAATTATGGAGAACAGATTGGAGTCTAGTGGAGCCTTGGTTTAAGCATCTCCATAACTCACTATAAGCCTGCAAAGATCCCTCTAGTCAGTGTAGACCAGAAAGGAAAAGCCTCATATGTCAGTCTGAAGCAGATAACCGAGTTAATGTTCAAGTTCATTGGATTGGTTTATGCTGTTCTATTTTTAATGCTTTCTATTTTTTCTTTCTTTCTTTCTTTTTGGGGGGCTCTCAGCAAACAAAATTTACACACTCTTGCATTAGGTTGGTTTTTATATGTGCAGCAAATGTTTGTTGAATTTCTATTAGCAGTTATACCTTTATTAAAAACAGACACCAAAACACTTCCTTTATTAAAACCACGTCCTGGACCAAAACCACGCAACTGTGCATTTTGATGCAGAATATATAATCTAAGTATTCATATGACTTAAAAACCTTTTGAAATATTTTGGAAGATGATATTTATCTAATTTACCCATAAAGAGAAAACAGCCAGAAAAACAGTAATTGTTTGGGTACAGATAACCACGCTTTTATGCTTCATGTCATCCCATAGGCTGAGAGGTGACGTTCACATATTTAAGTTCATGGGCATGGATCTAAACCCTGTCTTGTGGAATGGGAGGTTGATTGCAAAACAATGCAGATATTGTTGCTGTGTCTTTTAGTAGCTCTTTGTTGTGTTGCTGGGGTAAGAGGAGAAAGGGGAACCAACTTAAAGGGTCTTCAGAGTCTACCAAAGCAGATGATGAGACAGCAGGGACCTCTCCCCTGTTAAATACATCTTTGAAATGGTCTAGTGTAATCACAGAGGAAAGTCTCACTCTCAAAAGAAAAAGTAAATAAAGCTACAAACAGCAACACCCTGGTTAAAAAACTCTGACCACAACCTCAGAGATATTGGAGCATTTCTCATTCCCTCTCCTCCACTAGTCCAGGAGCAACAACTTTCTTCCTTCCATCAACTCACTGAGCTGAAGCAAATTTAAATGCATCACATTACCATATATTTTATTTATCTTCTATAACATCCACAGTGAATGGAGCTATTTGTTGCTTTTGTTACTCTTGCTAGGCAAAATGGCTCCACAAATGCTAAAAAGAATAATTTGGCTTGTTATGTCGGAGACAAAGTACTTTACCTTTCTGTTTTTTCTTTTTTTTAATTCATATTCCCAGCACATCTCCCAGAGGACCATGCAATGATCAGAGGAGGATTCCTGAGATGCTGAAGTATGACTTGTTTGTTGTAGGAAATTCCTAAAGATGATTATCAAGGAATTCAGGCCTCTTCTACAGCTGTGTCCCTTGGTAGTCAGGCCGTATAACAGTGGAAGCATAGTGCCAATAATTCTTTGCATAACATTTGATAATAATGATTCAGTCTACTAATGTAATCAGGGGGGCGTGTGACAAACTGTGATATGTGAATTTTGATTAAGGCATCATATGATTTCTATGGAGATGAAAACTGTCTCATCTGATCAGTATATAGATGCAGAGCATGGATGCAGTGCAGCTGTCACCATGACAGTCTAATGTCTGGAAATTACCATGGCGGATTCCACTAACACTTTTAAATCATTCATGTGGCAAGTGGAGAAAGGGAACAGCAGATCTGTTATCCACACAAGATGATATCAAGTTTAAACGTTTCTGAATGCACCTGTACTGTTTTTGATTTTTAATCTAATAAAAGACTTTGGCTCAATCCCAATACACCCCTTGCCCCTACCACTTAGCCCCACCCCCATGTTGTGTGCATCATTGGAATGGACAGGTAGGGTAAAATGCTAGAGGAACATGGCCGTTCAATAGAGATTTTCCAGTGGCACACTTCTGACATAGTATTATGGGGAATCTCCCAGAATACCTTGTCAGTCATCTGCAAGATATGAACATTTAAAAAGTGAGCTGATATCAAAACTTAATGTTATATTAGCGCATAATGGTCCCTTTGATTCAACCCTTTTGATTTTGAAAAATATGTTGAACATCAGTTCCAAAAAAAAGTTGGGGCACTGTTTAGAACATAAATAAAAACATAAATCAAAAATTATTTAATCTCAGACACCCATATTTACTCACAAAAGAACATAATAAAAAAAAAATCTGAAATCTGTGTAAACTGAAATATTGTATTTACCATGTCATAAAAATATTAGTTGATTTTGAAACTAAATTGTTGAGTTTCAAAAAATCCTGGAGGAAACCCTGGAAATTGTCTCCAAAAAATAGAATAAAACTGGCAAATACTCACAAATATTAAATGATTTGAATAGTAATTTGAATAATAGTCACTACATTTCTATCATTCAATGACATTTTTTTAAACTGCAAAACATGTAGCATTTATTTCAATAACATGACAATCACTAATTTTTCCATCACATAATGACTACATTGCTATTATTTATCACAGTTTTTGTTTTTGTTTTTGTTTTTGTTTTAATTATTCTCATTATTTTTTTGGTGCTCTTGAAAAGTAAGAAAAAATAAAACAAAATATATGATTTATGGGTCAAAACATAAAACTTCTTCCTGTTTCTCAGATGAACACAGTAGCTGTTCCATTGTAAGTCAATGTTAGAACATTAATCAGCTGATTGATCAATTGTGCATTATACTTGATTCAAAGCCTGGTGAGGTCAAACACTTCATCAGACACCAAGAAATGGACACAATCACTTCCTCACAAACACACACTCTGTTGTCATTTATCTAAACCTGCGCTGCATTGACACACGCACAGAGCCACACACACTCACAGAGACAAACACACAGTCAGTCCAGCTCATTGTCAATGATGTATGTGTCCAATAGAGACGGTATTGATCAGCACTGTGTGGCAACAATTGATAGCTCATAGTCAACTGTAAAATAGTGTGTGTCTGTGTGGGTGGAGGTGGAGGGGGCAGGGTTGTGATTCCCTTTTGTCAGGACTGTTAAATGTGTAGTTAACTTTGTGTGTTAGTGTGTTTCCTGTGTGTCCACTGTTTATATCACTCTGTAACTATAAATACTGTCTGAAACTGACTCAAGCTGCCCAACACACACACAAAGAGCCATAACTGTAATTTGTGTCTCGCTGCATCCCTCTGTCCAAGGTGCCGAGATATTTATGCACACATTTTCTTAGCAGAGCAAATTAACGGCTGCTTTCCATTTCTTTGTCTCTCTCCTTCTTCTCTCAGCTGTAATACAAAGAATAAACTTGAGTTTGTGTATGTGTGTGTAACGACTCTACAGTGTATAAAGCAGACTGTTATTGGTCACAGGTCTGTTGCTGATGTCTGGAGGGAGAGTCAAACAGTTCCTCAGAGCCTGTGATGTGGGACAGTTAAAACACCCAGAGCCATTTACAGCATATAGAGGAGCTGTCCTCCCTAATATCAGATTCACACAGGAGAGTAATGTACATTTCTCATATTGCATATGCACTGATGGGTAATTACAAGGTGCAGCTGACAAATGAGTGATGGTGCTGATTGTCATTTTACCACAGGGAGCCCCTTCTTTATCAATTAGCCTCATCAGTGTTCATCACTTCTGTCAGTTACTGTCTTATCTGAGCCATCTGGGACACTGAGCACACGTACTGTAAGCAGACAACAACAAAAATGCATACTAATGCACATCTTGTTCCTTCATCTTAGTGCTTGGAGAATACCATTATAATGTCCTATTGTGATGCATCATCCTGTTACAGTCTAGAATAACTAGAGGCCAAAGTGTGAGTCAGAGTAGATTGGTATGGGTTGTCCTGTTAGTTACATTCACTGATGTGGTTAACTGAAAGCCGTTAGCTTGTTTTTTATTTTAGCAATCTCTGTCATTTGAAGTATAGAAGGCAAATCAGGTTAACAAATACATTGTGATCTGTCAATCAGACAGCAAAGGAAAGTTTCTTCTTCCTGCTCAGTGAAGTGAGCTGCCATGACCTTTGACATCTCTTCATGAAGAGACAGAATGCAGACTCTGACTACAAGCATGGAAAAAAGAGATGTTCTAAGTAACTTTCTCCCCACACAGTGTGAAGAAGTTACAAATTGGAATTCCTGAACTCAACATTGTCACAAAAATACTTCACTTATTTGGGTAATATAACCTGAAACAGACTCTGGGCAACTTCATCCCCATTCTCTAGATCAAAATAGAGCTAAACTGCACTTTTCTCACAAGATGCTATCAGTGCTATAAGCTAGCAGTTGTTATATCTGGATATAGACCATCGTGGCAATGAGGCAGTCATCTTTAAAGAGCTGTATAAGGTACTTGGCAGAAGTAGTGGCTGTAGACAGATGGGTACAGCTGCTTCATGTAATTTAGCCAGTTTAAGGTAAAAATGGGCCAGCGAAACAATGTTGGCTAAATTGTTCACTATATCAAAAACTTTTGAAGCCTATCATTTTTTACCCAGAAAGCCTCTGTGTTTTGCACTATTTTGCAATTCAAGTTTTGGATATGTGCTCTTCTGCCTCAGCATATGTTCAGATGTTTGGGTCTGTGGGCTTCGCCAGACGAAACAACTGCAAACTAAACTAAAACTACTTATTTCAGCTCAGTTTTCCACTTTAACAGCTGACACAATGCTTTTATGAAGTAAACATATCATGCTGACTGTAGCTTATCTAAACATCAGACATTAGAAGAATAAAGTGACATTCATAAACTTACTAAGATGACACATTTTCAGTCAGCTCCTCTGGTCAGGGTCGGTTGCTCTAATGTAGATTCAGAAAGTTGAGGAAAGTTGTAAATAACAGCGTTCAGTGAGGCAGGGAACTCTGTATGGGAAATGATGCAGTCTGCAGGCGTCTGTGAGCTGCTATCTTCAGTCATAAATGTCCTGATGAAGTGTTGTGAAGTCAGTCTTCTGACAACAGAAGCTCTGTGTTTGTGGACATGGGCTCACAGTTTGCACACCTCCACCAGCTGGTAACATGGGATCTCTCCTGCCAACCAGTCTCCACTGAAGTTTCTCCCCTGTCTCTTTCTTCCCACTCTCCATCTGTGTAAGTTTTTCCTCTGTGTGCTCGTATCCACAGTTAATGGCATATCATCAGTGCTTAAGTCAAAATCGCTCATTTAAGTTTGAGCTTAGTTTGTTGTTTCCTCTGTTGAAGCACGCAGACCCGAATAGATGATCAGATATGTTGAGGCAGAAGAGCATGTAGCCAGTCGTAGAAGCTTGCCTTGCAAACCAGTGCCAACCACAGGTGCAAAATAAAACGCTTCAAGAATGTACATCATTGTTTTTAGGCCCATTTTTACCTAAAACTTGCTGAATTACATGGAGCAACTGTAAGCATCTGCAGCACTGAATAGCCTAGCTTCCCAAAGCCTCATGCTTCACAACAAGGGGCAACGCTCAATGAAATCACTGGAGGCTAACACCACTTTTATTGCCAAGTACCTCATACAACCCAACCTCAAAAACATCAAAATATCCCTTTAAGAACAACTAGAGTGGCTACCAGCGGCAGGTGTTACAGTTTAGACACAGTGTTTGGTCGGGATTGTTGGCCTGAAATGATTTTTTTAAAATGTTAATAATTTGCTTATTTGGCTCATTATTCTTGTGCAACGACAAAGGGATCCAACTTTGACTGTTCAGCTGGCTAATTGCATGCATCCCTAATGCTGGCGATCGTCTGTTTTGTCTACCATTCTTTATGTTGTTCTTGCACTGCACACTGAATATATCTACCTGAGGCATGTTTCCCATTTCATCAGTAAGTCAAATGTGTGTTTAGGCAGAGTCTACTGCACAAAGGGATGTCACCTAGAAATGTCAGTGGCAATTTTCGTGAATATGTTTGCTTTATTGTTATAGGACAAGAGGTCAGACACATTGACCTCAGTCATACAAGCTTGCAACTTGCTGTACTTACAGTTACATGAGCTTTGCTGGTCGTTGTGGTTGATTTTTAGGCTGGTGGTTTGTTTTTCAGAATCCCAGTTTTTTTTTTGTTTGTTTGTTTTTCAGTATAAAGAAGAGCATTCAAGTTGAGAATTTCAGTGTGATAAAACCACCTATAAGCCATCTTATGACAGAGCAGAAAAGTTTTCCTTACAGCTCCTGCTGAGCCGCTCTGACTTTGACTTCTCACCGTGAAGGGATGGAAAGGATTTTGAATTAAACTGAGCTAACTACTGGCCTGGGAACCAGACAATACTGCAAGATTGCGAGATTTTTTTAAATTGGTCTTTTTTAAGTATCAGCCTCCCTTGCTGCAGTAAACAATATGTGTTTATATAAAATAAGGAGGCAATTAAAAGTCTAAATGGTGGCTGTGTACATCTGTTTCCTTCCTCTTGAAGATACGGACCCCATCAGCCAGCATCTGAGAAAGACAGATCACAATGGCAGTGGGGATGCACAGCAGCAATCTATCCTCTAAATTTCATCTTTCCTTCATGTGCCAGAGTGTTACTAAAGCCCCATGGGCACTCTCACGCCGGACAGAGCGCCTCATCTACCACTGCCACACCATTCCTGATACAGCTCCAACCACTTCATCCTAAATGATGCATCAGAACAGGCTGCTTTCTGTACTGTCCAGTTTTGGTTGATCCGTTAGACTGAAAGCCATTGGCTTTGATTTTTAATGATTTCTGTCCTTTTGCATCCAGTGTTATCAAGTCCAGCAATCCAGCATGATCCAGCTCACTGATACATCAATATCAGCGCCAGATGAGCTGCCCTGTGTTTGACTTCTCACCATGGGAAAGATGGACAGGATTTTGAATTACACTGAAAGCATAACTTCTAGCCTAAGAAACCAGATGGCATTATAACCTCATGTTTTATTGGCCTTGGCAGATGTGTCTTGTTATCCTTTTACATAGACAGATATCCACCTGACCTGACCTGGTCAAGTCAATAAAAACATTTTTATCTTACATGGGATGAACTCAAGCACCGTGAGGCATTTCCATTAAATTTCCATGAATCCATCTCTTTTGTCAGCATCAATCAACTTGGGCTGTAGTTTATTTTGTGCTAGTGGTAGAAGTTGACCGGTCAATGGCCAGAAGAGCTGGGAGCCATGTTGAAGCTTGTTTACTAGCTTATCCACCTGCACAAGCCACATATTTTAGTATCAAAATCAATGCAGGGTCAAGAGCTAGATCAAGAGGTGTGCATGCAAACACACCTATGTTTTCAATTTTGCCAACAGCAGAACAAAAGTAGCAAAAGGAAATAAATCCTTAAGCTGTGAGAAAAATTCTCATGGTGCTTCATTAGTGTTAAAATGACACCTGAATCTGTAGTTGTCACACCCTGAGGCTTTTTGGTCTTGATAAGAGCAAGGTGGTAGCCTAATAGAGGCAGGTAGGTAGGTACTAGGTAGGTAGGTAGGGAGGTAGTGGTTATAATTATGTGCCCCATGCATAGAGGTTGCCGTCCTTAAACATCTGTTTTAAAATCTGACCTGTTACTCCTCCACATTTCATAGCCCACTTCCTCTTTCCCTGGACCTTAATTTCCAATGTCCTCTCAGAATAAAAGGCATAAAAGCCCCAAATTAAATTTCATAAGTGCAAAAACTAAAGTCCAGTTTTTGTAAGCTGCTGTGCATTTAAAACAAGTACATATATCTCTAAAGCTCTGATATCAGACAAACTCTAGGTGATGCTTGTATATGAAAATCTTTAGAAAGGAATATTAAGGCCAAATACTTTAGGTATAAGGGACCATTTTCAGCCGTTCTTTGCAACTTTGCAGTGTCCAGATAATATAAAAGCATACAGATGCACACCCTGTTCCTCCGTCTTGCAACATAGAGAGTTCAATTTCGTTGTTTTGATTTGCAACTTTGATTCTGGTACGGCTCTGAAACATTTTCAAAAAATGAATGAGTGCAAACTTGAATCATGCAGTGCATTTATTTTCTTGGTAGATCTTGTTGATTGTCCTGAGGTCTATTCTTTTTGGGAACCCTGAATTTTGAAATGTAGAGATTCAGTGAAACTGAGACATCCACTGTGATCAAAATCACCAATATGTTTACATCTGACTGTAAGCTGCCCCGACTTTGACTTCTCGCCACAGAAAGAGTGACAGCATTTTGAATTTCACTGAGAGGATAACTAGCCCGGGACTGTCATCATTACTGCTTATGTGTTATTTGTTCTGGCAGATGTGTCAGGTCCCCCTGTTATACAGAGAGATTTGTCGCCTTAGCTGACCTTATCAGACCAATCAAAACCCTCCAAACATTATCAATAAAGCTTACTTTTTTAGGGTTGATCTGTCATTTGGCGAAAGATGGAGTTTAACCAGGTCTGGCCGACGGTCAATCACACTGACATGTGAAAAAGTATTTTGCCTCCTTCCTGATTTCTTTTTTGCATATTTGTCACACTTTAATATGTCAGAAAATTCTAATATTACACAAAACTATCCAGTGTAAATATTAAATTCAGTTTTTAATTTATTTGATTTGATTTGAAATGATTTAATCTGTTAGGGGGGAAAACCCATCCAAAGCTACCTGTCACTATGTGGAAGAAGTCATTTAGCCCTCTGCATTAAAAAAGAACCTTTTTTTTTTTCCTTAAAACATTTTCACTTAAACAGTCACCATAATGAAAAGTGACATGCAGAGGTTTGTTTTTCTTAGTGCTAATTGCCAGAAGTTTAGGTGTGAAACTTTAATTAAAACCATCATTTAAGCTTTCTCTTAGTGAAAACATGAGGTGACACCAAAATATCAAATTATCCTCAGGTGACAACAAATGATCAATAAAAATCTGACAGGTGAGAAGAAACTCTCCTCACATAACAGGATATTTGTCATTTTCTATCTCTTTTGTTTGTGCATGCTGACAAAACACCTTTGGAAAGGTTGTAAACCTTCTCAGACAGGGGCTTAACTGCTCTTAAATAACAAAAGTATCAGTGCCATGTGCCGCTAAAATGACACAGTGAGATTTGGAAAAGGAGAAAATGCAAAGATTTCTGCAGCCATCAGAGTTCTGTGTCAATCTTCTTCAGAAAAATAAACAAAAATAAGGTCAAACACAGTTTGCAAGATAAAACTAGCAGAAGTTCACACACAATGATATGAAAATAAAGCTGACAGAGTTGTGAAAAAGTAAATAGGTCTCTCCCTTTCTGTACTGACAAGGGAGGGGGGGGTGAGATAGAGTTATCCACAAACACTTCTTGAAAATTTATATTAACAGTGCAGTGAATCACAAAGGAGAAGAAGAATATTACAGTCTGTCATCCTCTGTCCCTGCCTCAATAAAGGACATGAGCAGTACTTTATTTCCATGCACAGCCTACAACAATGCATGATCCACGTGTCCACATCCTGTGAAAGGTGTAAGATTTGCACTGTTAGCAAGAGTTTATAATGATGGGGTATATCCAGGGTACTGTATATCATCTCACTGATAATCATCTGGCTTTATGATCAAAGTTTTACATCAGAACTTGACTTCAGTCTATAACCATCTACTCCTCTGCAGCACCTGTGCACATGAGAACCTTCCTGCTTCTCTGTGTGGTATCACAGTTCACTGTTTTAATGGCCAGTGAAGGTGAAAATTACATCTTGATAGTTTGCATATGAAAAAAAAGAGACCTGTCCTCACATGGATAGTGGATCAACATTTAGAGCTGAACAATAAATTGTGTTTTTGTATCACATAAACATTTTTTCCAAACTTTTCATTAAAGTAACAAGGTATTTTGGTTTTTTAAGATAATATCACAGATATAGGGCTGATTTAATCACTCTTCACATCAGAAAAAATCCAAAATGAGCAAAAATGTATTTGCTTTTTTTGTTAGGAGGGTCACCTCTGAGATCCACCCTTACCTTTTAAATGCATTACTACTGTTGCTTTGCAACTTTTTGCCCATTTTTGTCAATTCTATTTGCCACTTAAAGCAACATTTATCATTTTGCCACCCCTTTTGCTATTTTGAAGTTACTTTGAATACATTTTTTTAGCAATTTTTCACCCATTTTTGCCACTTTTGTCAATCCTTGCCTCATCTTTTGCCACTTTTATGTACTAGATAAACACAGATTGCCATTTTGCCCTTTTTGTGCCACTTTTAACCCATTTTTTTTTCCTCTTTTCACAATTGTTCAATTCTATCCCATTAAAGTTGTCTCAGTTTTCTCTGCTTTATTTTCTGGCATGCTGATGACATTACTTTCCTAATGTTTATGTGTTCCCATCTACATTGTTAACATTACCAATTATAAGGTAATTCTGTCTTCAGAAAAGGGGGTTTTCGTTTTCATTTTGAAAAAGGCTTTATTGGTCTACAACTTAAATAAAATTCATCTTTACATTTTTGTTGCCTTGATAAGAGTGGTCAATATCACAGTCATAAATAAAACATGTTTATCACAGCTTAACTTTACAAGGGACCATGACTTTGCTCATCTTCATGGACCTTCAATTTGGCTGGGCACCAGAAAGCTCTCCCCTTAAGGGTGGTCTTGTATGTGTTTGTATGTTAAATGTGTGTGTATCAATGGCTCACTGTGCATCATGTTTTGCATTTAGATAAACTAACATAGAGAATGTGGGAAGAAACTACATATTCATTTTTGGATCACACACAAAGTGTCACATTTACAGCAGGCTGTAAAGTTTTGAATGAAGTTGTTGATGATTGTCTTGAGCCACCCACAAGCATTTACCTGGCTGATAAATGCAAAGATTAGAGAATGAAAGAGATTAGAGTATGTTGTATTGACTGTTTGATTTCAACCATATACCCTGAAATACCAATACTGTACAACCTTTACCATTATGACCAGTCTGTTTGCAGATCTATATTATGCCTACACCTACAAACTGCAGCTCTCAAATCACTGTGAAGCAATTGGCAGTAAACTTCTCTTTTTAAGTAACGGACCCAGTTGCTCCACAACAGTAGTACCTGATGTCTGGTGCCTGTGTCTGCCTTTGTGCATCATGTTGGTGAGTGTGTCAGCACACTTGTGCAAAGCTGACACACATCCATCTGGAAAACCACTCATACACAGCTTTTGGGAAAGGGCAGAGGCTTTGAAAAAAACTTGGAGGGTGATTGGATGAACGTTCTTTCTGTCACATCTTTACGGGCCAATCAGAGCAACAAAATACGTGACCTAGCCACCACTGAGCTACGCCCCTACCGAAGGAGTAAACTCCATAGAGAACTGCATAATGCCGCGAAACATGGTGACTGTAGACATGTAAGTACGCAACTTTTGTCGTTTTTGAAAAGAACTCAGCGCTGTTCTTTGTTCTTCTTTTAACGAAGAAATGTAAAGTTCTGATAAAACTGGCGCTTTAGCAGCATCCACGCTAATCTTGTCTGCCATAGTTAAACCGGCCTCTCGTTGCTGCTTGCTTACATCATGACTCCGTCGCGCCTGAAAGTACTGCCCCTCAACGCAGATTGGTCCTGTCACTTTCTAACCAGTCCCAAACGGTTCAGACGGGAGATTTGAAAGATGGATTCGCCAGTGAGAAACACGGAAACGGGCGTATCTATCTGCATTGCAAGGTTACCACTTACCCCAATCTTGATTTAAACTCAGCATACTTTTTATGTGCCTGACTGTATCGGTTCACATATTTACCCACAATGTGGTTCATACTGTTTTGAAATCAACTCCTAGCTGCTAATCTGTATTTGGTGCTTTGAAGTGGTTAATTTCAGACCCCATGGGAACTTGAATTGAATCAAATAATTGCCACTGATTGTTGAATATGTAAAAGATGTTGAAGTCCATGCTAACATGAAGTAATAACTCGGGTGTTATCCTATCAGTCAGTTAGCAACTCCAACCATTATTCCCCTGCCGTGGTAAACTACTATTCTACTGTATGTCAGTATACTACTGAGCCTCAAACGGGCTAAAAAGGATACATGTAAAAATGGATAATAACCAGCCTGAGGATCAGTGATCCTTTTTGAGACTCTGAAACTCTTAAATTAACTAAAAGTTTGTTCTGAATGGAAAAAACTCAAAATCAATACTTGTAATTTCCCTCTTAGATTTGTGTTCAAGCTGTCACAATAGTTAACAGACTGCTGCAACATCATTCGGATACTTTGCCGTGCTTTTTGCCCTGCAATCAGCGTATCTAAGAAAAATCCATCTCTGCGTTTTTTTTAATTTTAGAGAAGATGTTTGAAAATCAATGAATATAACTAAATTAAACCAAACTGAGTTGAGCTGACAGATTGAATGGGGGGAAAATGAGGAGATGGAGAATAGAGGAGACACAAGAATGACAACAAAGAGAGAAATGGAGAGCGACAATACATGGACTGATGGAGGAGTTCCAGTCAAATGGTAATTGCAAATGTGATTGCCCTCAATTGATCAAAAGAAATGGATTTCTCTCTGTTATTAATTATTCAGTACTCTGTTAGTAATTCATGACTATGAGACAAAGTGTTTCAATTGAAGAGGTATGAAACTTCACAAAGAAACATAGAGTCATTCTGATTTTCATGTGACATCTTTATAATTCTATGTTGGTGTGATTTCTTTTCATAGATATAGTGTTAGGAACATTTTCTAATTTTTCCAACAATTTTAACCCTTTTTCCTCTCCTGACAACGTTATTTTTAACTGCTTACCACTTTTTGTTGTTCGCTATGTCATTGAAGACGCGTTGTTTGACTCTTATATTATAAGGAGAATATTTGGGAAAGGAAAGGAGACACTGAGCATGGAAAGGTTAATTGAACAACTTGTATTGTGCTTTGCTTGCTTTGCGTGGGACAATTTTCCCTCCACTGCCAACTCAGCTGCAAAGATAAATAAACTAAATCAAATGAATTTGTTCTCTCCGAGGCAAGCTTTCAGCCGCACGTCTGAGCCGACATTACGTGACAGAGAAAAACATTTCAATTTCCTTCAAAGCAGTCCCAGTATCAAAGTCAAATGTTGTCCCAATCTCAGGAAAATGTGGAGTTGATAGTTTCAAATTGAAAACACACACACACATGCTATCTCCCTCGTTCTCATTTTCTATGTCATATTCCTTCATCATCCAACTCATGAGTATTCATCATCGAGTCTTTGTTCATTTCTTCTTTGTTCTCTGTTCAAGCAGAATGTAATTTCAGAAGAGTTTACACCTTGAATAGCAATAAAATAAAATGTGATTGAAAAGTTAAGGCGGCTAATGAGACAGAGGAGAGGGAGAAGGGGGAGGAGGAGGGAGGAGAGGAGATCGAGACAAGGGGGGGTGCAGGGTGGACAAAATGCAAGGAAAGCATTTCAACGGATACAAAACAGCAAGTTTAAAAAGTGAAGACGACTGCTCTATTTCTTTTATCTCTCTGTTCCTAATCCAGCACATATATATTTGTCTGTTTCCTTTTTATAAATACATTTTAAAAAACTGGGTCAGCCATGTTGACCTTTATGCATGTGAAAACATCCCTCACTATACTCACATTCTGCCCCTGTGTTAACTCTAATTAGCAGAATTTGTTTTAGATTTATTCTATTAATTTTTTTTTTTTTACCTTTTAATGTGCCTAAAACCAAATTCCTACTAATTATTATGCCATTTTTGAACCTCGACTGGGGCACCTGCATGACTTTTTCAACTTTAAGGCTGTTAATTTGCAGGCCTATCCTATCATACTCATGGGATTTGCAGAGTAACATCAGATAATTGCTATCAACCAAAAAGGAAGTCAGTGTTCACTAAAGAGCCCCAGAAGAGTTGGCCTTAAAGGGATATAACAGTATTTTGGAAGTTGATTCATAAGAGGTATGTAGCAGTAGTAGCTGCATTAGCCATCAGTGATTTCAGTGACGGTGTTCCTTTAAGAAGGACTTGCTGGTTGTCCTGGTCTACAAGGACACAAAAGCACCTTTACAATTATGAATGTTTTTTCTTGCACTTTGAAAACTCGAAAAGTTATAAACAGCTCCAAATATGATCTTTTCTACAGCATTTCTCTATGTAGAAATCACTTCTGGCCCCCCATCAGTAATTCTCCACTACTTGATGTCATCCGCAAAGAATGTATACAGTATTTGCAGGCTGGACTCCTTGGAGATGGAGCAGGTTATCAATGTGCTGTGTTTTACACACATTGCAGGTGTCCATTTTCAGTCAGCCATGGTGGAAATGCTTACATACAAAGCTGTAGTAAAATCAAACACAATCAGTGGGTGCAAGCTGGAAGTAGTACTGACATACAACAACCTTCCTATTACACAATTCAGTCTTTGTATTTTGTGTATACTGCTTTGACATAATTACATTCTTTAGTATCTTTATATAACCATCATACAGTAAACATTTTTACAAATAAAGTTTTGATTGATCTTGGAAAACACAACAATTCATTTCCAGGAATTGGTCACCATCATTCTGGAGTATCAAGACGAAGGTCATATTTTTTTGGTCAGTCTCAGGCATAAGCAGATTTTTAGGCAATATCCCATCAAAAGGAGTGATGCATTGAATAACAGCACTGCTGTTTTGAGGTTTAAATCACAAGCTCTAGTGTGGTATTGTTTTCATAAAACAGAAACTATTTTTAGTCTATTTATTTCTAGGACTAAAATGTTATATGTGATATCAGAGTGAAAGGCACCAGTTCTGTTGTACTTTATATCAGTACTCAAGAATTGACTCTTGTCCAATCAGAGTATTTGGTTGAAACTCATTGTTGTGAAAAGTAAGTTTATCATCAAGATTTAATAAAATAAAATAAAAAAAGATCATTTAAATAAAGATTGATTGTCAAATACACAAGGCCAGCAAATCTCTATTACAGAATCATTTGATTGACCTCAGTCTCTATTTCAATTAAACAACAGGGAGCAGGAATTTGAAAAAAAAAATCTTAAAGCTACATGGCTTTCTGGTATCATGTCTGTGACTGGACATGAGGACTTTTGATCAGAAAACAGAGAGGTGAGTGGCTATAAAAGCTTTAATGAGCTGCTTTTGAACAGTCTAAATGGATTTGCATGCAGCTACACTCTTGTTATTCAACCTAAGCTGTTTATTTCTTGACATCTGGCATCAAGGGTTTATATCCCTGTTTTGTAAGAGCGCAGACAATTGAACCTAAGTAATTACAGAGGTAGACGTGCGAGCAGCAGTCAGGGGAAGTTATTAGGTAGCAATATTAACAACAGACTGATAAACATTCTTAATGAGCATGTCTTGAAGTGAAAATCAGCCCTTAATGTTGCACAGTTGACCACATCCATACTCTGCGTGACCTCACTGACAAACAAGGGCTTGAAAGAGCATGCTGCTGTGCAAATCTAAGAAAAAAAAGGATTTGATTAACTCTTGCATGTTGTGCTGTAAATATTTGTGGTAGGAAAACAGATGTGCAATCAAAATTCCTCATGATATCACCCTCACTCAGGAACTAAAATGTCCATCATTGTCTATCAGTTAACAGTGAAACTACACAAACCTCCATCTGCTCTTATTTCTGCAGATAAATCAGTGATACTGTCCTGTAAGCATCAAGATAAAGGTTGCCGACTGAATTTGCTGGATCTACACTGTTAAAATTACATGACATAAACAGTTGATGTAAAAATTAAAAAAGCTTTTTAGTACGAAATATTCCAAATGGAAGAACAATCAAGGCTTCTGAGGGTTATTTGCTGCTTGGCAGCGATGAAAGAAGTTTGTATGTTTGTCTCATGTTGGTCTGGCATATTATTCAGCAGGGTTGTGTTTGTGCAGGCTGTTCTCTCTCAGAATCGTCAGATCCAGGCAGCTTGGTCACTGACCCAGTGCCTTCAGAAACCCTATCCTCTTATAACAAGATAGACTGTTTCACATGTTCATCGCATGCCCATAGTCTGTGTTTAGGAAGGACATAACCTTTGAAAAAAATCTTGCATTGTGATTGGAGGAATATTCTTTCTGCATAGAGTGACAAAACATATTAGGTAATGATGATTAACAGCACCAGGGAGTGACAAGTCCTGGTATGCTGGGAAAATTCCAATATTTCAAAGGGATACATTTAGAAGTGGCAGTACTTCATACTGATGCGTACCAACCCACTTATAGCACTGCTTTTAATAAAGAAATGGTGTCCAGTTCCGAAAACACTACCGCCATAGCTGCATCTGAGATAATCGCTTCACCAGCACTCATTGATTACTGGCTTGCAGCATGACTAAACCCTGCCCATAGCTACTGCCTTGTTCTTTTTAAATGACCATATTTGGTCCGTCCATTCTCAGACCGGGCACAAATATTACACATCCAAGCCTTCCTGGATGGATCTGCCTGATGACAGACAAGGAATCTGATCAATCGGCTTTGCACAGTCACTTGTGTAATGTTTTCTTGTTTAATTGTTTTGCAGCAGTGGAGTAAAGGGATGTTATATCTAGATCATCAAGCCTTTTAGAAGTATCAGAAGTAGGGACGCCTCCATCAGCTTTCTTGCAGCTAATCACATGTGATTTAGATTGGCCAATCCCCGATATGATACCAATAATGTTTTCTTTTTTGATACACCAGCTGTTTTTTTAATATGATAGTTGCTGTGGATGGGCATCAAGAGCCTCATTAAGTAATCAAAAGGCTGATATCACTCAGGCTTTAGCCAATATTTTCTATGATCAGTGGGTTACACTTTGAGTGATAGACTCTCACTGCCCAGCAGGACACTATCCATGCACTGTGCTGGTTTACATCAGGGCAGTAAAGCAGGGGCAGCAGGTTCATTAAACAGAATCACAGCCCTGTACAGCTTACAGTTTGCAGACTACATTTAACCAGCAATGTGAGCCTAAATTGGTTAAAATATGAATAATTTATTTAACAGTTTAGTAATTCTGGTGGCAGCCAGTCAGGGGGGAAGTGATGCGCTGAGTACAATTTGTGGTATTTGACAAGTTGGGATTGAGAATGTGTTGGTTTATGTGTAGGTCAAACAAGTTTAGAGCAGATAGCAAGCGAATTTATCGCTCTGTCACCTTCATTCTTGACTCATAATTTACAGCGTTATGGCCTTAGGCTGTCCGTGTATGTGTGTGTGTATGAAAATAGTTTTTTTGCATGTTTTTCTCCATCTTTGGGAGAAAATGCTGTCCTCTTCTTTTGGGATTAGGTGTTAGGGTTACAGTGAGGGTTCTGGGAAGATAAGGGATGGTTACGACGAAGGTTAAAGGCGAGAATTCATGTTAGAAAACGTCCCCATACGGGCAGCAAACCATCAAAAATGTTCAGAAAAAGTGAGTGTGTGTCAAGGGGGGCTGTGGAATAAGACACAGGATTTGAAATGGAAATTAAATGAGAAGACAGTTGGAGAAATGCAGAGAGTGTGTTAAGAGTAAGAGGGGGAGGAAAGTTGCAGAAAACTTTGAGTCAGATAATAAAATTCAGCTCTATAGCCTTTTTATGAATTATTCGCTGAAATAGAGCCACAGGGAAGGAGGGTGAGAGCCCTACAAAGCAGGATAGAGGGGGAAATAAGGAGGAAAATGCATGTATGCATAGATATGGTGCAACACCTTACACTGAATGACAACCAACCGTGAAATCCCACTAGGATGAAGCATTGTCTGTTTACCTGGCATCAAATCCTTAACAACGAGAAGGTGGACCCTTAGGTGTGAACATTTGTTATAGTGGCTATTTTTCCCCTTTGTTGGAGTTTGTATTGCATTGCTGCCAACATATTTACAGACTTAAATTGTTTTTCCGGCTTGTTTATAGGCTCAGTGTAGGTATCACTCATGAGCCTGGTCCGTTTTTACCCAGATGGGCTATATCTCTACTAAAACAACCTGTTTGATGCACATTACTCTGCGTATTACTGTAAGTAATATTGTATTATTGTAGTATTATTGGTGTGGTTACAAGCTTGCACAAATACAGCCTAGGCCTTTGTCTGAACAACAGATACTACTATCAATATCCAATTACTGTCCTACTTATCTTACTTTATCTTAATTTATCATACCTCTATTATTTTTAGGCACAGATTCTTTGAATTTAACCATCATCTGCTTGATACTTTTTACTATATTTCTAAACACTTACCCCCTGACAGGTGGTGAAGAGAACAGAAATCTCCAGCAACACTTGTAGTTCAGAGAACAACTTTATTAGGCCGACGTGTTTCGGCATGCAGCCTTCATCAGGGTAATCTCTGATGGTGAAGTTGTGCCAGAGTTACCCACTTCAGCTCTCCCCTGATAGGTGGTGGCATTGCAGTCCTTGCAACATAGACCAATGTATATCAAGTAAACAGAAAACATATGGATGAACGGAATGCATCAGGCAGATCCATCTTGCATATTTTCTTACAGGACCACGGATGAAAGAATTACATTAAAATGATCAGTAGATGCCAAAAAATTGAATTATTTTGATGAACTTAAAATAATTATATCATGCCTATAAAAAGTATTCACCTCCTTGGATGTTTTACCCTTTAAGTGATTTCATAAATCAATCATGGTCAATATAATTGTTTTTTAACCAAAAAATGACCAAAAAAATCATTAATATCAAAGGTGAAAACAGAATTATACAGAATAATGCCAGCTGAATATAAAATATGTCATGTGAATAAGTGACTGCATAAATATTTCCCCCCTTTTAAATCAGTATTTCGTAGAAGAACCTTTGGCTGCAATCTCAGCACTGAGTCTGCGTGGATAGGTCTCAATCAGGCTTGCACATCTGGACGCTGTAATTTTACTACATTCTTCTTTGCAAAACTGTTCAAGCTCTATCAGGTTGCAAGAGATCAGGCATGAACAGCTCTTTTTAAGTCCAGCTGTATATCCTCTATTAGATTGAGTCTGGGCTTTGACTCAGCCACTTCAGAACATTCACCTTGTTCTCTTTAAACCATTTCTACACTGTAAAAACAGATTTTGACTCTTAGTATTTATAACATATAATTATTAAGTTTGTTTCACTAATTCGAATGTGTAATTTAATCCTGCTTATATTTTTTGACTAATTTCAAAATGTGCTGTCTCCATTTCAAATGAATTTATTTTAATTGTGTAAAAGTAACATAATAAAACTTTGTTCAAATAAGTTGGTTTGAAATGTGTTAAAATAATGTAAAAAAAATTGTGTTAAACTAAAGTGATTTTAATTATGTAAAAGTAATCTTAAAATGTGTTCAGGCTAGTTGATTTAAATGTGTACCAGGAACATAAAAAAATTGTGTTCAAATGAGGACCACATACTGCCCTGTCTGAGCATGTGCAGGGAGAAACTGCCATTTTGTTCTTTCCTGGTTGGGATTTACACTTTTCCAAGGACATTTTCAGCGCTGCAGTTACCCACCTGTTTGGGATTTACTGTTTTTGGTGGTGAAGCTTGTGTCAGGAAGTTAAATGAGTTTCTGTTCTAAGTATTTTTTGAACACATATAGCTGTTTTTATAAGGTTATAGCCATAGATATCAAGACGTAGCCAACGCTTGGTTATTACTCAAATTATTTGAGTTGTGAAAAATCTGCAGTTTTCCCAGAATGCCTTTGGGCACTAAACCTGTATGCACGCAGTTTGCTGCTACTGTCTTGGTGAGGACACCCTTGAAAGAGAGATTTTTAATCTCAATGAGGTTTTCTTCTGGTTAAATAAGGGTTAGATAAAATAATTAAACAGAATGCACCATGAGTGAAGTTGCCCTCTCAATTAAAGAGGTCCCACCTATAGGGGGCAATCTTATTGTTGTAAATGTTAATGACTATTGAATGGCAGATTGACATTGGTGAAACTTGAGCTACTGGCTCTGTAGATCGCCAACAATCACTGCTGTAAATGATTGCGTAAGTTAATCCACCTTGGGTGAAATGATAACATAAAAAAAAACTTTATCATTGAGTACTATTTAACATTATAAGATAAGCAGATACCTATGATGATAGATATACCTCTAATTTGTTGAGCTAAAACTATAAGTCAATTAATTTGGAATTACTTAAAAATAATAAGTTGAGTCAACTTAAAAAAAAATATGTGGAATTGAGGCAAATTTCTTTTGTGCAACTGCTAAAATTGATAAAATTGAGTTAATTCAACTCCATTCATTAGAGTCTGGTTAACCTAGGTTTAGTTGGCTTTTCTTAAAAAAATTAGCACCTTCTACACAAAATTATTAAGTTAAACTTATCTGTATTATTCATCTGCGTTTACTTGAAAATTGTAAGTTCAGTCAACACAAAAAATATATCTAGATCTAGATAAACATATTGTGTGCAATCTGTTGCCTCAATTTTATTGATTAGTTATGGTGTATCTTTTTTTTACAGTGTACGTATCTGTGCTGATCATTGTCTTGCTGGAAAATAAATCTTCTCCCAAGCTGTAGCTCTCATACAGACTGAATAAGATTGGCCTCCAGGATTTTCCAGCTTTCATTTTACCCTCTACCTTTACAAGTCTTCCAGGGCCAGCTGCCATGGAGTATTGATTTGATTTGATTTGATTTTTATTTATCTCAAACATAAAAAATAAATAAAACACAACAAATTCTTGCTCAATGTAAATCATATCAACTTGTCATACAAAACAAAATAAACAAAAAAGAAATCCAGCAATGTTTGAGAAGGGACAGGAGGAAGCTTGAACCCTATCTGGTCCTGCCCCACAGCATGATGCTGCCGACACCGTGCTTCACAGTGAGGATGGTGTGTTTGCGGTGATGTGCAGTATTTGGTGTTCACCAACGAATGATGGTAAAAAAGCACCATTGCCCGATGGAGTCACCCACATGACTTTTGGCGAACTCAAGTGGAGATTTAATCTGACTTTTCTACAACAGTGGCTTTGTCTTTGCCACCGATAAAGAACATGAGCAACAGCTGGTCACTCAGTTTGTGAGGACGGCATGTAAATTTACATATGTTCCATATTCCTTCTGTCACTTGATGATGGATTTATCTGAACTCCAGGGGATGTTCAGTGTCTTGGAAACTTTTCGTATCATCCCCTGAGTTAAACTTTTCAATAAACTTTTTCTCTGAGTTGCTTGGAGTGTTCTTTTATCTTTGTGGTGTAATAGTAGCCATGAATACTGATTAACCAGTGACCGGACCTCGTAGACACAGATGTCTTTATACTACAATCACTTGAGACACATTCACTGCACTCAGATCCCCGTTTTACTGTGAGACTACTAGCACCAATGTGTTGTGAAGTGCTGTCCTTGAGTACAGATTTTGGTGTCCTTTCTTTTTTTTTGTTCCCTCAGACTAATGTTACATTTTCTGAATGTCTTTCTGCAGATTGATATAAATCAAATGAGTTTTCCATAGCCTATAATCAGAGCTTCTGTAGAGAAATAGAGTTTTTAGTACAGCTGTAATGTCAGTAAGGACGATTAAGCTGAGACATCGAGTATGATGAGAGGACTCAAGTAACTCAGCAATGGAATTTACACAAAACAAGCTGAAATTGAGAATTTCATTAACTTATTTCATTTCTCTTTAAGCAGTATTCTGCAATGATTGCTATTTTCTGCAATTTGGTATTCCAGCAGTTTCTTTCTCCTGTTTAAAGTAAAAGAATCTTGTGTTTTCAGGAGGTGTGTTTTAGGGCTGGAGGGCATCTAAGCCCTATAGATACATGTTTTAATGCCGAGCTTACTGCTGAAAGTGCAGAGGGGTCAAAAAGTCAACATGTCTTTGCCTATAGAGCTTGGGAGTTTTGGGGTGAGCAGTTCATCTCTATAGATACACACCGATGAGTCAGAGAAGAATTCTAAAAAGTCTGTCCTGAAGGAAACAGTGGAGGATAGGACTAAAATGGTGCTTCTGCTTGCCCAATTAGATACAAAGTTTTGTTTAGAATATGTTGGATTTTCTGCAGACTGCTGGCATGAATCCCAAAGAATAGACAAGAAAGTTCCATGCAATAGATCAACTTAGGACCCGTTTCTTTATTTGCTACTTCAAGATGCCAAGGAAAAAATATACAGTGTATGCAGAAGTAAAGAAGAGCCTAGATGTAAAGGATTTTTATATCACTTTCTCAGTCTGTTTTTGCCAACAGATGGTGCACTGTTTTCTCCATCCTCCTCCATTTTCTAAAATCAGCTTTTTCTTAGCTCTTTGAGGTGAGCTTTACTCACTTAAAAATGATCTAATATTGAGTAAAATCTCAATGCAAACTGCAGCATGGGCCAGGGCTGGACTGGCAATCTGGCATATCAGACACTCTCCACGTGGGCTGGCACACTTTGGGGCTGGTATGATTCATCTGTTTTGTTTTAATTTCATCACTGAGCATTGGCCCATAGAGTAAGGGCAGCGACACATTGGTTGTTCTTTACCATATTATGCAATAACACACCAGGCACATATGTGCTGTGTGTTGGCCGCATGTGATCGGGGAGGGAGGCAAACTGAAGCAAAAGGTGCAACAATTTTAGATTTTATTGAAAATCTGTACAATATATGTTTTTTATAGCACCAGTTTCGAACCAGTACACCAAAGAAGTCTTCTGAGAGGTATCAAGGACACAGTGTGGCATGCAAAGGGAGACAGGCAGATATGCTGCAAATGATAGTGATATCCTTTGTGTCTGAGAAATAGCAGTCTGAAAGCCCTGACTTGTTAACATCCAAACGAAATGAAAATCAAGCCATGGCACATCCAAGCTGTGCAGTCTGACACCAGCCTATAGGTCTATTCATACCCCTTCCCATTCTGCTCCAACTGAGAAAGGGAAACTTAAGTGTCTGAAGAGAGCAAAGCTTAAGTATGAAACCGATCAGTGGGACATGTTGATAAATCATAGTCATATCGTATCAAAGATACGAAAAGGGGTTAAACAGTTATGTCAAATTCAACATGTTGTAAGGAGTAATTTAATGCAAAAAGTGCTAGAACAAGTATTTACCAGTCCAGCACTGGCATGTACCCAGTAAAACCACGCCGCTAGCTGGAGGATTGCTCATATTCACCCAAAAAAACTTGAAAATATGTGTCAAAATGTAAAAGGATATGAATGAGGAAAAGGAAGGTACAAAAGAAAGGAAACCATGAAGAGTTAACCTTGCAAAGCAGATGGATATGCCTGTTTCCTTGTTTCTCACTGGTGAATCCATCTTACAAAGCTCCCATCTGAACCATTTGGGCCCAGTTAGAAAGTGACAGGACCAATCAGCGGCGTGGGGCAGTACTCTCAGGCGGCAGCAGCAAGAGCTAGTGCAGTTATGGAGGAAGAGATTAGCATGGATGCTGCTAAAGTGCCAGTTTTATCAGAACTTGACAACACTTCTTCGTTAAAAAAAGAACAAAGAACAGCAGTGAGTTGTTTTCTTTTCAACAACGACAAAAGTCGAGTACTGACACGTCTATAGTCACCATGTTTTGCGTTATTCCTCAGTAGCTGCGCACCCGCAGCTCGATAGCGGCTACTCCACATGTTTTGTTGCTCTGATTGGCCCATAGAGATGTGACAGACACAACGTTCACCCAATCACACTCTGAGTTTTTTTCAAAGCCTCTGCCTTTTCTCAAACATTTCCTATAGAAGCTTTACCGGATGGATGTGTGAAACAAATCCATCTGGCATGTCAGGTTAATGAAGAGTAAGAAACAGGACAAAAAATAAAGGTCAAATAAAGTCAAAGATGTATAACCTTTAGAAAGCCTTCTGTTTTAACATGCTTTCCAGTTATTGCTTTTCTCCCTGGTTTAGTACATGTCAAGAGAGTGATAAATAACTTAAAGTTTTCTTGTTTTTGTCAGCCTTATTTCCTAAAATCTTTCAGGACAGTCAGAATTTCAAGCAACTCCTTTAATATTTCATAAGCTCATTTACATTAGTTCAAAAACACATTCACCTCAGCTTTTGCATTTTGATGCGCTGCTCTGTTCTTTGAAAGTGGATTCATTTTATTTTTCTGACTTTCACCAGGAATAATTTTCTTTTTAAATGAGAAAAAAATTACAAAACATCATCAAGATGAGTAAAAAGAGCATCTGGATAATTTTTAAGTAATCTGTCACGGTTCTGAAGAAAATATAAAATCATTACCCATCCATTAATATCCTCCAAGGTTAAAAGAGTGGTTCAGTTTTAGTCAGATTTATCCCCAGAGTTGCAGAACTGTCTCCGTTGGTTTAAAATGGAGCCAATAAGTGTAGCCTGTGTTTGGCCCAGTTGTGATAAAGTGCACTGTGGGATGTGTGAAATGAGATTATGTACTAGCAGACAACATGGTGCACTAAGTGTTAAATTGGTATTAAATAAATGTTTTAATAAAGTGGAGCAAAAAGGAAAGCCAAAGAACATTAAACTGTAACACAACTTAATTAAAAGTGCTCTTTTTTTTTTTTTACTCTTCTCACAGTGAATTATGACTTAAAACGTCATACCCATGTAGATCAACAGATTATTTTATAGCAGCATTACTGGCCTTTGCACACTGGCTCAGTTTATTTCACTGGAAATAGTCAAACATTTAAAACAAAATGTGATATCATGAGTCAATCAGGTTTGATTTCCTGCATTTTCTTGCAATCATCCAAGTTGTGTAGAGCAGTAGTTCTGAACTTATGGGTCCAGACCCAAAAGTGGGTTGCAAATTGTTCCTAGAAAAAAGATATAGCAAAAAGCTTATGATGTACAGAAGCCCTAAGCAGACATAAATCTATTTATTTCATTTCATTCTTTTCTGTTATGAGGTTGTTTTCTCAAGGGCTCAGTTTCTTAATTTCTTTATCTTGGATTAAAACAGCTGTTTTACCTGTGATGATGTGTGAATTTCTTGAGATCTCAAGATCTCAACCAAAATCAATCACATTCATGTTCATCACATTTTGTTCCATAAGGTCCAAACAGCAACAATGTTCATCAAATAATTTTAAATGATTGAATATTTTGAAAATATGGGTCACATTTTCCTATTAAGGAGGTGGTGATGGGTCCTCAGCAGTGTTGGGTAGCGTTACTTTTACAAGGAACTTGTTACTTACTGACAAAAGCACATTGTTATCTTACTGTATTAACTACCAAGGAAAACAACACACATCAGTACTTTTGTGTAACTGACATTTCAAATCATTCAAGAACTCATTTCACATCAGCTGTAAAAATGACACATAGCAAGCTTAATGTCTGCCATTCAGTGTGCTTACTCTACTCATTTCACAGCCTAGCTCAGGGGGCATTACTTCCAACTCTTTAGACTAATGACTAAATCAAACAGGGCAGAGGCAAACAGTACATATACATAGGGTTTGTGCATTAAGCACAAGCTGTGTGTATCTCTGCATGCCTCATTGAAACCGCTCTGTAGTAAAGTTAACATTGTAAGCAAAAGCTTTTGAACTTACATTTTACTAAGATGTTGTAAATTTTGTCCAAAAATGTAGCAAAATGTGGATAATTCCATTTTTTATTTCCACAGTGTAAAGCTGTCCTTCCGAACCATTACAAGTGCTGCGTTATCCCCAACAATTGTCCTGATGCCTGACCAGACAACTGGTAAGTTTTGTTTTGTATCATGGCATCATGCTGATAATACACGAGCATTCAAAAGTAAGACATGTTAACCTTGTAAAGCAGATGGACTGGCCAGACGTCATGTCTGTCATCAGGAAAATCTATCTTAAAAAGCTCCAGTACACAGAAAGCAGTCCTGACCAATCAACGTCATTTGAAAGTAGCTAGTTGGTAGCTACATGCAGGATTTTGTTGTACTGTTTTTGCACATTTCCCAATGGGTTTCAGCATAAATTTTAGCCACAGTAACGCCAGCATGTATAGCTACCTCATTTTGTCTTGTAGCTCTGATGAACGTGACAGACAGAACATTCGTCCAGTCACCTTCCAAGAATTTTGGGGAAATTCCTGCCCTTCCCAGAACGCATTGTATGGGAGATGGATGTGACATGGGAACCATGTATCTGGCATGTCAGGTTAACGTTAGACATCTGTCTTTTACAAATCATTTCTGACATTTATCAACACAGTCCAAAGTTACAAAACTTAAAACATAGTTTTTCTAGTCTTTTCCCCTAAATGACACCATCTTTTCTCTCCATTCCACATTTCTTTCTGTCTCTTACTTTTTCCACTCAAACTGTAGAGGTTCTTTTATTGTATCAATATTTAACTGATGTGTAACTTTATTCATATGAACATATTGATAACATGAAAGGGCTACAGAAATCAAAATCATCCAACCTACATTATAATTGGTTATTTTAAAAGAAAAGACAAAGTTTTTTTTTTATTATTTATAGTCTTTATGGCATATAGCCTTGTGCAAAACTATACCTGAATAACTGACTCAACATTCAGTACTTTGGAACTAGTTGACTGTCAGAATAGACAGTTGCGTCCCTACTTTCTATCATGCTTTCATAGTATTGGCACAGTGCTGTGGCACACAAGGTTGAGCACAAAACCAAAAATATTCAGGGCTCTGTCAGGGCTCGACAGACCAGCATTTTCTTTTTCAAGGTGCAAAAGAACCACAAAATCAGCTTTACTACTTGATGACTCCTTTTTTGTCTCAAACTGCAAATTTTTACCAATGACTAGAAGCACAATAGACTCAGTATAAAAGGTTTCAGCGTACAATGTGGTTTTAGTGGGCTATGAATCTGAAAAGGAAATCCTAATAAACAGACTAAGCAAAGGCCTTTTCTCTAGTACTGTTACCTCCGAAGTACACATTAAAGCAGGTCTATTCAACTACAAATTCAACAGGGCCAAATTCTAAAATCAAGAAATGTAGACAGGCCAGACATGTTTGGTGCCCAGTAAGCAGCTGGTAATGTCAAATTTCGAACCAATACAGATAAATTTGATGAAAAATATGTACTTTTTATTCATAGTCTCCCTTTTATATTTAGCATCTTGACACAACAACGGAGCTGTATTTGAACACAACCTGAGGCAGTAGAAATGTTGTTTTTTCACTTGAATAAAAATTAAATAAATAGTATGAAATAGATAAAATTAAATTCTCTAAATAATAATTTTGGTCACATCTTAACCAGGCATATCTTAAAATGCATTAAAACTAAATTTGCACAGTTGTAGCTACAGTTGAAAAGGACATGTTTTATACTCGGTATCTTGGGGCTTTTGTCAGCATCGCTAGACACGGAGTGTTGCATTCATGGTCTCAAATACAGTGGGAATGTATGAAAACTTGTGAAACAGATTGCCCTCTGCATCTCTGGCATGACCACAGAGTTGGCCACTTGGGGTTTGACCCCGGGTTGCTACTTAAATAGGCCTGCATTAAAGGGTTATAATCTATATTCTCTTAGCTGTTAATATAGTCACTATGGCTACTTTCCATTTTATATAATAATTTGATATTGTTTTATGTGGAATCTGCAATCTTACCACTTATTAAAAGCCTTATCTTATTTATTTTACTGCTATATATGATTATATTTTAAATGACTGTCCCCATAACATACCGTTTCTCTGATTAACTCTTCTGAGTTTAATGCTCTTCACTGTGATGCAGTATGAATTTGTAAAGATGACTAACAGCTCTAACAAAGATGAGCAACATTCAGGGTCATGAGTTTTTGCCTGCAGTGCTTGGCTGCAGGCCAACAGCTTCTGGCGTTGCATCGACAGTGCCGATGAGCTTTTACTCAGGGAGTTTCAACAGGTGGCAGAACATTGCAGCTCTGTGCAGCCGTGCTGAGCAGCTTCAAAGTCTAACTGTTGCCTGTCAGTCTGTCCGTCAAACCCAAAGGAGCTGGAGGTCTCAGCTCTGCGTCCAAATTAAGTCTCACTCCTGTGGCCCATGACACAAACATACATAAACACACACTCACACCTCTGACAGTCTCCAGGCCCCAGAGCAGGGGCACTGAAGAAACTAGTGCCATTATGCCCCTGCTGATCTGTGTTTTACTTTGTTTTTTTTCTGTTATATACGAAAAAGAGACTGACAGAAGTTTAAACAGAAACAAAAGTGATCCCCTTTGCTGAAAAGAGTTTGAATTCAAGTACTTCTTCTTTACCCACACATGCAAATGCAGCGTCTCATTCTCAGCCGTCCAGTCCCCTTCACCCTGCATTGCTCCCCATTCTTTGTGTGCTTTAGTGACAATTTATCTACAGTAAGTGTGTGTGGGTGTGTGTCTAATGCTTGTAGCGATTAGGATCATTCATCCAGTGTGTGTGGGTGGATGTTTGCACTTTTTGTGTAACATGGGCTGTGGACAATTCATCTACATTAGCAAGAGATTAACCTGCTCACCTAACACATCCATCACTCGCGCTCACACACACCCATATACGTATGCTGCCTTAGGCAAGGGCAGTGAAGGAACACACCCACATTAGGATGAAAATGTGCAAAAAAGTGTGCTGCACTGCAGCCGAAATCATGCACAGAGTCTGTGAAAATAAGATGAAATACCTGTTTAATATGTAGATGATAGGCTATCAAATAAATAGTATCAGACAAAGCACACAGCGTGTGACTGAGACATTCATTATGACAACCTTGTGTCATGTGGTGTCAGAGGAAGTGTGCCATATTACTGTCTCAGGCAGGTAGAGAGATTAATGGAAATTCTCAGCAGGTCTTTAACAGACATTAATCAGACCTGACTTTCATCATTAGTTTAAAATTACTAATAATAACTAGAAAGAGAGGAGGTCGTCCTTACTAATCTAACTGAATAACTAACCAATCACAGATGGTGCCATTTCTAATAATAGAAAATAAGTACATGTCATGAAACCACCTTCAGGTGCTGGTTATGGTGGGGGTAGTAAAAATAAGACAGTCACAGTCATGGACCTCATAAACGATTATCTAGTGTCAAGCACCAAAAAAGCAACCTTTTAGGGCTTTTAGTGGAGTCAGTGGCTAAAGACAAAGGATTACAGGCCTTTGTTTGTTCCCTAATTTGCAGCTAGAGTTGGAATAAGCGATGTCTTGAGCCCAGTACGAACCCTCTCTGCCAGTGGTTCTCAACCAGTGGTATTAAGTTCCGTTGTTCCGTCATCTCTCCACCCCCAATTGAAGTCGATGTCCCCTGAGTCCTGGCTTCACCTCTACCGGTGTTTGAGTCAAGTGCCCTTGTTTCTGCTGGTGGGGACGGCCCTCAACGCCCTGTTCACGATCGCTTTCATGCTCTGAGATCCGGTGGTGTAGCTGTTATCTTCATGCAAGTGCCCAAGTCCTTGTGTGGTCTCCCAAATCTGCATTCTCTGATCCATCAAATGTCTCTGTAGGCAAACCCCTCCCCACCCCACCAGCGAGCAGGGCTCAGCTCCTGCGGGTTGGGACCCGAAAGAAGGTACCGGAGCTGTTTCCAGTTGGTCACTAAGGTGTGCCTAAGAGAAAAAGGGGGGCCAAAAAGTCTATGATGTACAGAAGGTCTGAGCAGACAAACATACATCAGCCCTTTCTATTCAACTTAATTTCTCTGTGATAACCAGTAAATTTCTTATCATCTTTTCTTGAAATAACATAGCTGTTTTTCCTGAGATAGAGTTAATTCCTTGACAAATTACCAAAATGGTCACATCATCTGGGGAACTTGAAATGAAAGGTATGCATGGACTTCTGTAGCTAATGAAGACATCTGTTTTTTTCAATCAACACACACTTTTCACCTTTTTAGTTAAAACCATACATCTCTCATGTTTCTGCCATGCCTCTCAAGCTGGGTCATGACAATCTGGGGGCTCATCCGGGATTTGTACCCAGAATCTCTTCTTAAAGACTTGCAATTAAACAAAATAATTTTAGAACATCATAGGTGTAGCCATGTGAACTTGGATAAGGTTATCTGATGATGTTGTGAGGGAGTCAGTTAATCAGTCACAAATAGTTTGTTTATGGACACTGTATGCGGATAAATATGAAATGCCAGTCTCGTTTTGATTAGCTATGATATAAGAACAACTATTTGTTCAATACAATCTAAAATCATGCTAAGTTTGAGATCTCTTTTCTTTAACTTTTCACATGAAAACTTTAGCCTGATAAACACTTGATTTTGATGCCATGAGAGAAATACTATTTGCTTGAAGCTATTTAAAATGCAGGCTTTGATTATATTAAGTAAAGCAGAAGGCAACTTTTAAAACCTAGCAACAAAAAGCACTGATGAGAAACACCAGAAAAACAGAGGTTGTGGTGCTGCCATTAAAATTTCCTCACTTAATTTTGTTTTATGAGTTCTATAAAATTGTGTCATCATGAAAGTGTAAAATCATAAGATGGTCAAAAGAAATTTTTTTGATACTATAGTGAGTCCATGTGGACCTTTGTACAAAAAAATTAAGATTCTGATCTCAGATATGTCTTAATAATGATGATGATAATCACCTATTTTTATAGCACATTTAAAAATAAGTTCACTAGTTCAGCATCAATCAGCCAAAAAGGTTACAAGACATGTTGCCCAAAATGTTTTAAGTATTTATGTTCAGTTGAGTGTTAAGAGGCAGAAATCTGTCTTATAAGCCCTGGCCCTGTACACAAGCTGAAAGTTGAGCTTAAATGATGAAAAACAGATCCACAGGTCTGAGAAACTGAATGATTTATGGTACCTACAAAGTAAAGACAACAACTTAAGTTTAAATCTAGTTGAGGAACTGTAATAGTTAATTACCCAACCTCCTTTTCTCATGATTGCTTTCAGGCAGTTAACAGACTAAAGGCATAAAAATGCCATAGAACTATTTGAAATGTTTATAACTTACCCAAGTACTGTCTTTCAAAGCACTGTTGAACCAAAGTAAAGTATTGTACTTAATCAGTGTGATGAACAAAGTCTTGTGCTCTCTTTTTCTTTACACAAAAACTTCTGTCTTTGGATTATATTTCTGAGGGATAAAACCACTGAAGCTTTCATAAGCGTGCTGATTCAGTCTGAAGAACATGCCAAACGCTGCCAGCTACAAATCATACGTTCCCATAATGTCACCATGCAAATAACTTTTTATGGCTGCATTTAATGTGCAGCATGAGGAAATTCTTGGAGGAACTGAAGCTACAGTAAGGCTAGTTTTTCAGGTTTGACTTTAAAATAACTTCTCCAACTTCTGGAAGGGATTTCTGTTGTTTGTCAGAGAGCAAAGCAATGATCAGAAGTCCACTGCAACTAAACTATTCTTTTATTTAAGCATGTAAGTTTTTATGGATTTTTATGGATATAGATGGAGTTTTTTAAATGATGAGGCATTCTAAGTGGCCCTAATGGTCCTTAGTTGGACAGCCCTTATGGCATCTTCCCACTTCCAGATGGTCAGTCCTTCACTGCTATCTTGTCTTTCTGTCAAGTCATGGCATGAATTACTGGCTCTGTGATTTCCTACTTTGACACAGTTAGCCTCATATCAGACAAAAAGAGATCATTAAAAAATGATACAGTCAAATTGAGAAGCACCCTAATTATCTTTTACTACATTGAAATATGCAGCATTAATGCAAAAACTTAACTATGAAAGTGTGCTTTAAAAAAGCCAAGGGGAAAGAAGAATACAGGTATGGATCAAGCTAGCAGTGCCTGTGTTTTTCTTACTTTCAAACTTTATTTCCCCATGACACATACACATATCGACATATACCCCGTATACACAGCACATTCCTGTGTTTCTTTCTCTATGTGAAAACATAGCTCTTCTCCATTTCATGTAGAAGAAGCAGAAAACAGAAATTCAATTTAGCAGCCTGATTGGCTGAGTTGCCGTTGGGAGAAGAGGCAGAGCGGGAGGAAAAGAAAGGCAGTATAGAGAGAGGAAGAACAGAGGAAAAGTATTACGAAAAGCGAAAGAAAGAGACAATACAGTCAGGAAAGCAGGAAAGAAACAAGAATGATGATTGAGATTTTGGAGACTGTGAGGCAGGGGAGAGAAGAAGAAGAAGAAGCAGGAAAGAGAGAGAAAAAATAATGCAGTCAAGGACTGACAGGATGGGGGAATAAGGGATGAAGGGAATAGGGACTGAGGGGAGGGAAGGAGAGAAAGACAGAGAGGCATTGTGCTGTATGGCAGCCCCCAGTCGCTGTTTGCTTTGGTTGCTGAGGTGACTGCTAGAGAGAGAGAGAGAAAGAGAGAGAGAGAGAGAGAGAGCTGATAAGTTAACCAGATGGTAAAACATAGAGAGAAGAAACTGTAAGTGTGCTTGAACTTCACATCTATGTTTTAATTCTTTCATTTTGTTCCAGTAAAGCCAGAGAGCAGGTGAGGAACTCTGGGGCACAAGTCCCCTTTTCAACATTTTTTATTCATCTTTTCTGTTTTCTCCCTCTTCATCACTTTTCTTTATTCCCTACCCCATTGCTTATTTATGTGAGACGTGTGGCCAGTACCAAGGTGTGTATGTGCGTGATAGAGAGAAAGGGAGAGAGAGAGAGAGGAAGAGAGAGAGAACGAGAGCGCAGGTCGTTGTCAAGGCCAACTAGAAAGAGAATTTTATCAGTTTAATTTAAAAGTGAGAGGAAGAGTGTATGTGCAAGTCTTTGTGAAGGAGGACCAAGGGAGATGAAAGAAGAAACTTTTTTTTCTTTTATGAAGATTAATTTTTACAACCTGAAGGCCTACAGAAAGGGGCGGGGAAGGAATGAGAGGAGTCAAGGTAAAGGGGAGGGACGAAGGTACGAAGGATACATATAGTGAAGAAAAGAGCAGAATTTAAAGAAGGCAAGGAAGGGTAGAAAATTGCATAGCAGTTTTTATATTGGTTGTGGTTTCATTTTCATATTTTTCACTATAAAAATGGTCTTTAAAGAGATATTTCAGTATTTTAGAAGTTTGGTTGTATGAGATACTTGGTGATAGTAGTGCCATTAGCCTCCAGAGCTATCCTCCTCTCTCTCACAACTACTGTACCCAAGTAAAAGTACAGTCACTCTGGTGAAAATTTACTTAAGTATAAGTAAAAGTACTAGTCTGGAGATCTACTCAAGTAAAAGTAAAAAGTATGCAATTTAAAGTGTACGAAAAAATACGATCTTTCCTTACTGGCAAGAACAACAGATAATAGATCTTCAACCAGGTTACTCAGGTAAAGTCCCTCCTCTATGATAAAGTAAAATATACTGCAAACTTGACAGTGTTAATAAAAACTCATGTAGAGTTAAATCTAACAAAAAGTGTGGGGCCACACGATACAAGTTTCATGACACTTTTGAAATAAATATTTTACAAAATGACCAAGCTGCGGTAACTAAAACTGTGGTAGGGTACGTCCTCCCTGGCAAGAACAAAGTAGAAAGTTAAATTTACTGCAAGGCACTGCTTATTGATGAAGAATATGGACTATGCATCCATTAGGAGCGCCAAAAATCATTGGCCAGAATTCTAACTTGGTTGATAACTTCACTCATGGTGCAAATGTGTCTCACATCAAAAACAACAACAATCAACCAGAAACATGACCAAAAGAACCACAGCATTCATCAGCTGTTGACTGTTGTGATGTGGACTCATTCTTTCTATGTACCTCTAGTCAACAGAAGTTGAAAAGTACAAGAGTATTGTCTATCCATCTTCTATACCGCTTATCCCGTTGGGGGTCACAGGGGGGTGCTGGAGCCTATCCCAGCTGTCATTGGGCGAGAGGCAAGGTACAGCCTAGACTGGGTGCCAGTCAATCACAGGGCTGACATATAGAGGCAGACAACCAGACATTGGTCACACCTACGACCAATGTAGAGTCACCAGTCAACCTAATCTTTGGTGGTGGGAGGAAGCTGGAGTACCCGGAGAGAACCCACACATGCACGAGAAGAACATGCAAACTCCGCACAGAAAGGCCCTGACCGGGAAGCGAACCAGGGACCTTCTTGCTGTGAGGTAACAGCATTAACCCCTGCGCCGCCATGCAGCCTACAAGAGTATTGTTCTCAAGTAAAAGAGTGCCATGAGAGTGAAAACAGTCCAGTTGCCACTTGCAGCATCTGTAACACAACCGTTTCATGAGATGGTAGCAGCAGTAAACACTATATATTTGATCTGTCGTCTCCAAACTGAACTTGCAGCAGAATATGTTGATTTCACCAAAGCAACAGGCAGCTTCAGCGAAGCAACAACCTCTGGACTTTAAGAGAACAGACGAGTACCCTCGATAAAGCGATAAGGCAAAAAAGATAATAGAAAAGTGTTCAAATTCATTGCTTTGGACAACCATCCCATCTCTGTGGTGAAGAATTTGGGTTTTTGTCATCTTCTTGAGCAACAAAGTATGTGACAGCATACTAGAGAATTTACAAAGCAACTTCACTGCCATTAGCTTCACTACAGACATTTAGAGCTCTGACATTTGCTCCATGTCACTGCTGAGTCTCACTGAACAGTCCTCCATCTTTGAGTTAAAGCGCGCAGTATAACATTCCCGCAAGATTTGCAGGTCTCACACAGCAGGGCATGTAAAGCAGGCCATCGAGAATGTTCCTAAACAAGAAGCTACACTTCATTTTAAAGAAACAGTGGGTGAAGAATTAAAAGTGAGGGAGGAAAACGTGATGTGGCCGCTCCAGTTGCACTCTAGAAATTGCACTGTAATAACAAGAGAGCCTTGAATTTGATATTTGGGTTTTATTGCAATGCTAGTGTTTTGGTTTATGTCTCAGAATTACGCTGCTACATTTTTATAAGGATTGTTGTTTTGAATCTGTATGACTAATATGTTTTTGATCCCATTCAAGTTTAACTGTCAGTTAATTTTCAGTTTGTTAGCAGAGTATTAAAGTGAAACAGAGCTAAAACACCATTCTGAGTAGAAATGTGATTTTATGATTTTTACAATAATGTTGGCTGTACTAAGGTAAATGGAATACGTTTGAGACATCTAGTAGTTATTCTGTTTACTTTAGTTATTTTTGTAAACAAAAACAATTGAAACTCTTATCTAAGTAATTATGAATATCGGATTGGGACTCGGTATCGGCATATATTCAATATTAAAAAATCGGATCGGGATCAGGGGTCAAATGTGCTGTTTGGGACAACCCTAGTAAAAACAAATCCATCCGTCATGTCAGGTTAAAACACAGCAGCATTCTGAGTGAGAAATTAAATGCTACACAATATGATTTACAATTGAGCCAGCATTGTTTTCTGGCCAATTAATAACCTCAAACTTACAAAAATACATGAGCAGCTGTACCTGCTGATAGCACTATAAGCTTAGGCTCTCAAAGCAGTTTATTATTAAAGGTGAAATGTCCATTGAAACCTCTGGAGGCTAAAGGCACTACTATCACAGAGTACCTATACAAACCCACTTCAAAAGACTGAAATATCCCTTTAATATTTTTACATATATCCAGTGACCTAAAAGGGCCTTAAGGGGAAAAGTGTGAGTTTTTTTAAAGGGGGACATGAGGGTGAAATATAGATCGAATTGGTGTACTGGTTGCACACGGGAAAATTCCTCCAGCACACAGCAGATAAGAAATTTGGTTTCATATAAATGGACCCTGTTGGTTAGGTCAGGAAATCTTTTTTCTTTTTTTTTTTTTTTAACTTGAGTTTTCTTCTGACCTCCCATGAATTTTGCATCAGCAGTGGAAAAAAGTAACTTGGTTGGAGCTATATAGTAAGAGTATATTGCTCCAACCAAGTTACTTTTTTGGAGCAATATACTAAAAGTAAGGAAAATTGGATAAAGGTAACAAAAAAGTGTACCACTGAGTTACATAAATTCATCACTGATGAGTTATTAAACAGAATGAAAAAGGATGATGAGAAACTTGCAAATTGTTTTTGCACCAGGGAGCAAGTTATTTTTACTATCCAAAACTACTTATTTCTGGCTGGAGACTAAAGATACAAAAATATTCTTCCTTCTGTCTTTGTGTCCAAGAACTTGTCTTGTTCCCATAAAAGAAATCTCTTTTTTTTTTTTTTTTTTTGTGAATATCTGTCCAGATTATTGCTGAGCTCTAGGAGCACTGAGTTATCTGTGGCAGAACTTGCCTATCGAATGATCAATCTTACCAGTCTTGATGCCAAGCTAAAGTAGCCGTCATTTTGCTCTGGCTTCCTATCTACAGCACAAGCTCGCCTTTTTATTTAACTCTTGGCAAGGCAGCAAATTATTTATAGAAAAGACAAGGAAAAACTCCAAGGCATGCTGAAGGCACAATTAAATTTTTGGCTTTGAGCCCTCATAAGGAGGTCCAACAGTTTCTTTGACTTCCTGAAGGAGATCTGATGCAGAATATAGTAAAGTGTATTTTTAAGGCCTACACTCCCATGCTGTTAAAAAAATAAAGGCATTTTAATTGTTCAAAGAGAGTGCCTTGGGGTTTTTTCTTGTCTTTTCTATGCCTGCATTAATCCCATTCCAAAGAGCAACTCAAACAACTTTCTGGTTAAGGAAGCACTCCTTTTAACCATGTTTTGCCTGACACCATCTTGGATTTTGGAGAGAGAGGGGTGTATTTTCTTGTTCTGTCAGTCCCTTCATAAACGAATTATGATTGTATGTGATTAATCCCACAAATAGATCATAAAAGAAAACCTGCAGTACAGATTGATTTATGGTATAAAATTGGTTCTATATAACTTCCACCTTGTTTTATCGAATACTCTATTCTTCAGGCTGTCTTTGTCTTATTGTAGTAATGTCTTTGCTGTTCTGTTAGTGTTTTAATTTTAGATGTTATGATGTAATATGTCATACTGAATGTTGTATTATTCCTAAATGTCATGTTGATTTTAAATAGCAAATGTCATGACACTGTCACTTCGTAAGATTGTCACAGACCCCAAGAAGAATACCTGCAGCAAAGCAGCAGCTAATGGGGATCTTAATAAACTAAACTAAAGCAAGAGTCGCACAGGCAGAATATGTGGAAACTGGAGCTTAGGAGCACTCACCTAACTCTACATCACACTTTCAACTTAAGTCTAAATATATTTTATATATATAATTTACAGAGAGATAGAAGGGTCACAAAATCAGCTACATTTTGACATGAATCATGCATCTCTGTTAGGCAGTCAGATGGACAAGTGTGGGTTTGGCCTGCTTGACTGCACTGCACCAACTGTGAAGTTTGACGAAAGAGAGGTACTGGTATAGAGCTGTTTTTCAGGGTTTAGACTAAGCCCCATTGAAGGGCAATCTTAGTGGCACAGCATACCAAGACATTTTGGACAATACTATGCTTACAACTTTGTGGCAACAGTTAAGAGGACGCCCATTCCTATTCCAACATTTCTTTTCCAGTAAAGCAAGGACTATAATGACATGGTTTGATGAGTTCAGTCCTGAGGAACTTGAGTGGCCTGCACAGAGCCCTGACGTCAACCCAACCAATCACCTTTAGGATGAACTGGAGCAGAGATTGAGAGCCAGGCCTTCTCATCGAACATCAGTGCCTGACCTCAGAAATGCTCTACAGATTAAATGGCCACAAATCCCACAGAAACACTCACAAATCTTGTGGAAAGTCTTCCAAGAACAGGGGAGACTTTTAAAGCTAAATAGGGGGACCAATAAACTACATGTAATTATAAATAATGTCATCAGAGTCCCTGTTGGTGTAATGGTCAGGCATCCGAATACTTTTGTCCATATAGTGTACCGTGGAATCTTCATTTAACAGAGTGACTTTTTACAATTCTCCAATCCCAGTCTTTTTTCCACCTAGCATTGCTAACACACATAACAGCATTTAGCTAGGCTAACTGGGGACGTGTTATGACATGTATACCTCCATAATGTCTTCCTCTTGTTGAGGACAAGTGCATGATTGTCCCTTCTCGGCTGTTTCCTCATTTCAGAGCACAAGACTGCCAGCATCCCACTCACTTCTTCTGTTGTAGCCATGATTGACGATCCTTGACCCATCTCTCCAAAGTCCCATAAACCCTTGCACCATCAAGAAGACGGTGGATAACATCATGATTAGAAGTGTTGCCACTTTTGTTGAGCAGACCAACATGATGCCATCAGAAAAATAAAGTCTGATCTGGCATGAAGGAGGCTGACTTGCTTGTATTGTCAGCCTCGAGTGGCCATTTGAGGAACTACACCTTTTTCACATTTGCACATTAATTTTTTAACGTGGCAGGTTGCCGCTTCATTTAAAACAGTGCAAATAAACTCAGCTTAATATCAACATTTCAAACAGATTGTGAATAATGATTGTGAATGTGTTCATAGCAGTTTGTATAAGCTGTAAGTGTATGCTTCATTACTGTTGTATGACGCACACGGACAGACACAGTCTTTCTTTCTCCAAAGGTGGTCAGGGCTGTATGAATATGTATAATGAGGTTAAAGGATGAATAAATAAAGAAAATAAACAGAAACAGTTTGTTATTACTGCAGTGTATCTGGCGTACGAGTAATGTTTCTAATTCGGTCTGTCTCCAGTCTTTGAGGTGTGCCACCCTGATGCCGTCTGGCTGGCAGTGCCATGCAGTGACACAAAAAAACAGACAATTTATCCATCAATCAAACAGCAGATGCCAGTGATTAAATGCAGGAAAGAAACAGAAAACATACACACAGGGGCTCACAGGGTTATTCTTATCTGCAAAAACTTACTCAAATACACATATGCATGCCGGGGTGCTCTGGAGTTTTGCCAGCAGACATTAAGTCAAAGACAACTTTGTTTCCAGGAGGAGGGAGGAGTGGGCAAAGAATAAAAGAGGGGAGAAACGTAAAAGTACTTGTTATCAAAGATGGGCATTTTAAGCCTTTTAGAGAGCGAGAGAGAGAATGTTGTGCCTTATAAAGTTAAAAAAGAAAGAGGGTAAGATGGGAAGATGAATGAAAAGAGATGGAGGTATGTGGAAAAAATAGATAACAGTTTTGCAAAGAAAAAAAAAGATTGGAGCGATAAATGTGAGGATCTGCAAAGAAACAGAGAGTGTGTGTTGACAGTATGGCAGCAGTAGCAGTTACATTCCTGGCTGAACAGATCAGTTGGCCCGAGGAGAAAGACAAACACAGGAGAGGAAACCACGTCTAGACTACAGCTCCACACACACTCATTGAACAGATACACAGTCACAGACACACATCAACCTGCTAGTTAGACAAGGTGGGCGACTGCCAAGCACTGCCAAGAACCTGGCGGGGGAGAAAAGAGAGAGAGGAAGGAGGGAGGAGGAGATGGAAAAGTGGTGGAATAGAGAGAGATAGGAGGAAAAGACGAGGCCAGAAGGAGACACAGGAAAGGAAGAGGTGGGAGAAATGGGCAGAGGCTGATATAATGGGACACCAGTGTGGCTTCGAGTTTTATAAACTTTGCTTTATAAAACCCAGGTTTCTGCAGGACACGGATAAAATGAATGCATTTAGAACAAAAGAGGACACTAAGGTTGCTTTGTCATCAAGCAGTTTCTCCTGACTCGAGAACATTAAGGACAATTTTTAATGACGTATCCTCTCATTTCATAATTCACTTAAAACCATTAGGGTTTAACAAAGTGAATCACTCTATCCTTGTGAGTGCTAAGGCTTTTCTTTCAGAGCTAAACTCTCTACAGCTCCACATGTCAGCTTTTCAGTGAATGGGGATTTGTAGCTATTTGTATTTTGGCTCTAATAACAAACCCTCTGTGAAAAGTTTGACAGCCCAAACCAGCGTTTATTTTTAGACACACCTAAGATTTCAGGAACATTTATTTGGACTTCCTTTGCATGAAGAAATTTGACGGTAGACTGATATAAAAAAAATAAAACAAATCAGGACAATTCTATTGATCGTAGAGCAGAAAAACTGTCTTATTACTAACATAACAGCAGATACGCTGAATTTTTAACTAAAGTGAAAACAGATTTTTATGTGACTGGTGGACCAGTGCTGTACTGTAAAAATTATAAATAAATAAATAATACAGTATAAATAAGTTGTTTTTAGGATCATTGACTACTCAGATGTGACTTTGCTCCATGTGCTGCATATTGCAGAAAGTAATGAAAACTATGATGTAGTGCATTGTTTTGTTATTTTTTTTTTGGGGGGGGGGGTTGCACAATACGTTCTCTTAAAAAGTTCTGTTGATTTGATACATATGCTGGGGGTCATGTTTTTTTTTAATAATATATAATCTGTCTGATAATTGTTTAAACATTTTACTTGCTATTGTTTCTGTGAAACAATAAAACAAAATATTTAAAGAAAACTACCTACCAGTTAAAACTTATCTTGTAAGACAGACAAGGTGCATTTAACATTTCAGTCATTAAAAAAGGGGACTCGTTTCACCTCCACCTTGGTTCTTGGCTACATCAATGCATAAATAGTGCAGCAAACATATCTCATGTTGAGAATGAAAGCTTGCACTCCTGGGTGATTATTTGCTAGATCACCTCTATAGGCGGCCAGTTGATGATCACTAATATATGCTGTTGTCCTCAGTAGTGTGATACATTTATCATTTCAAATTGTCAAACACAGATATCCAAAGAGGATCTGGCTGCAGACCTCTATGTTGGGGCATTACCCAAGCTGGAACCAGAATGACGTACTGAATGATATATATTTTCTGCTCGCTGTCAGAGGTTACAGTAAGTGGCTATTTTTCACAATAGCAAAATTTTATGAAAAAAAAAAAACTTAGGGGGACAAATTTCAATTTAACACACCACAAACTACGAAACTACAAAAAACTAAAAGAGGGTGAGGGTTAGGCACCCCAACCGTAGAGGGGATGAAATCAAAAATAACACCACAAAGTAAGGAAAACCCCAACAATGGTTCCTCTGGGTCGAGGTCGCCCCATTGTAGAGGTCTGCAACCAGATGCCTCTCGTTAAATTAATCTTCTGTGGCTGACCTTTTTCTTTACAATGAGAAGAGATAACAGTTATAAAAAGTAAAAGAATATTTGAACCATAAATTGTAGCCGCTTTTTTTCCTCTTGCAGCCTGCTGTTGTGCTGTTCCAAAGATGCTATCCATGCCTTGGTAGCCCTTACGGAGGCTTTTCTGGCAAGTTGGATGACTTTCCAAGATCTTTAAAGATTAAATCCACACTGGTAACTCCCATATTGAACCATCCATTTACTTTTTGGTCCCTAAGGAGAACAAGTCTGTGCAAGAAATAGTCTTAGTCATTATTGTTTACAGTGTGTCATATGTTAAATATTTGAGTTTTAATTTCCCCTTAGTTTTTCTTTTGTCTTTATAGTCCCATGAGATCTTAAAATTCAAGTGATATTATTGCAGCACACGTAATCTTAAAGCCCAGGTTGTTCTGAAAAAATGGATGCACATGTGCTGCAAGTAGTCCTCCTCTGCTCTAAACAGATTGCCCTGGTAATTTCATCTCATCAGTACTTATGACATCAATGAAAGTAACATGAATAGAAGTAAATTGGCCAAAGAAGGAGATACAGCAGGATAATAGAAAAAGAAGACAGTGGGATGATGTCTGATACAAGGACAAAAAAGTGTAACAATTAAGCATGATATAAAGTGAGCCAAATGGCATTTATTAAATACATTAATCCTGCCCTTTCCCTCTTCAGGGGCATTTTATATTCTCTATTCAGTCAAATGCCATGATTATCCTTTACTACATTAGTTTTTGGATAAATGTCATCATCTTGTCTATCTATTATTATCTGTCATAACCTTCCTTAGTACGGGAACTTTTCACCTGTAGTATTGTAGCAAACTGCATTTACAAAGGTTGATAGTAAACCTCTAATTTAAATGTTTTATATGAGAATATGGACAAGCAGGCAACAACTGTAAACATTTTTAAATGATTTATTTTGTGATGAAAATCAAAAGTCTCTCTAATAAATTAAAAGTGTGTATTTCCTTTGGATACATAGTTTCTCTACTAAATCTGATTTATCAGGATATCATGTTAAAGATGGTTTAATAACTTTTCACTGAATACATGTTGGCACAGTAAACGATGGCTCTGAACAAGCTGTGTATGTTTGGCCTCCATTACTAACTCTCTTCCTCCACATCCTCTACAAATGTGTCAACTTTAGACTGAACAAGGCCGTCAGCACAGCTCAATAAGAGGCCAAGACAAGCAGTTTGACATTTGCACAAAGTGTAGGCTTTACTAATACATCTCAGGGGCATGGAAAAAGTGCAACTGAAATAAAATTTCTCATGGCCCAGGGTTTTCCTCTGTCAACTAAAGTCTCAAATGACATACAACCTTTATGAAACAAAGCAAAGAGAGGGCAGAACACCCAAGCTGAAAGGTCACGTATCAGAGTGAAGGGCTATTTCAAGAGGTTATAAAATAAATGTAGAGAGGAGATATATACGTAGTGGCTGGTCCGACTCTGCGGAGCTGTCCAGGCCTCTGGGAGAGTGGCAGGTCAAACAGGCTGTGCAGATGTGTTAATTGGTCATAGGTTAGTCGAAAGTCCAATCAGCTGCAGTACCTGGAGTGGAAAATAGACTTCCTGTGGCTCTTCAGGTTTCACTGGGCAGCCTCCTCAGAGCTGACCTGCTGCGCTCTCCATCACTTTCTTCCTGTGTTTGCTGCCTTCAAAGATGCCACAGTTGCATTTAACTTTGAGTCCAGTCATGAAATTCTACCACAAGTCTTTGAATACCATTCAAGAAAACTTTCACTGTATGAAATAGAGGGGGTATGTGCAACAAAACGGTACTTTCCTTAAATAATGCAGATAGTGAATATGCTCATAGTGATGCCCCTCTTTAAAAAGTCTGACTAGATTAAAGGCAGGTGATACAACAATATATCCAGCCTGATATGATGCTGTAAATCTGGGTTTCGACAGGTAGTTTCTTCATTTTTAGTGTGCTAGTTATGGCTCTAATATATCTAGCTGGATAAGGCTGTCTTTATCGTTGGCATTGCTACAAATCAATGAGCATGGCTGTTTTATGGCAATATTGGATTTTCAGATGATTTTTACATTAATGTGATAGAGTACTTTAATTTGCTCTGCTGGATGAGATGGAAAATAAACATCCCTGTCTGGATGTTTTATCCATTTTAATGGATTCTCAAGAAAACATTAAACAACATGATATAGTTTAATTTAAATACCACCGTTGAAATTTTATTTGTTTTCTCAAGTACTTCAAATAAAATCTGCTTCTTCTTTGTTTTTTGCTCTGGGTGTGAGGTGAATTTATTTGTTCATCATCACACAGTCTGATCAGCTTAGCTCCAGTAGTCATGTTTAACTGTAGTATATGAAAGGTGATACAAACATCTTTTCTGAGTTTTTTGCTAAATGATGGTGTGATACTGTCTGAACCCTCTGTCTTCAGCAGCTCAGTGATTCTGTCTCCAGAAGCAAGTGTTTACAGATGGATAGCTCAATGATGACAACAGCCTCTTTATAGTGAGAAATGCTCAGTTTATAAGAATAAAGACCATGGCACCAGGCAGTACATTCAAGCATGGGTATCTCTCTACTAAAGATTGACTACAGCCATGTTTAACAAATGAATCAAGGTCTGCACAGCAATGATTTACAGGGTATGTACACCTTTCAGGATCGCTCTGCACCATGTATAATATTATGAGATGACAATATGATGCCTAAAGTCAATATGGTAGCCTGAGACTTATCATTACCTCTTTGTTTCATTATTGCTGCACACTGGGCAATTCTCAGCTCCACTTTGGGCCCCATTTTCCCTCACAATGATTAGGGTTGTGATCTGATTTGAGGCTTGTCGCAATTGATTTATCCAAGTACCAAGTATGAAGTACCAAGATTTATCCAAGTAAAATCCTGTGTGTAAGCCACACTTTGAATAGCTGCTCATTCACCTACAAAGTTGCCTGCTGTTTGCATACTACGGCGATTTGTACACCAGTATGAAGTGCTAAGACATAATCAAGAACTTACCCCATTGATGGTGAATTGCAAGCAGCTTTACTGCTCATATTGTGCTAGAATAATCATACTAGACTGGTTTGAACCAACTTTTTAACTGCTTTTCCCCCTTTCCAGGTCATAAAGGAAACCGGGAGTACACTGTTAGATACGCAAGTAATTCAGTAAGGATAGCAAGTGACAAGAGAGGATTGACTTTGTCTCACAACAATCCCAAGTACCATGGACGGAGAGCTCAACTACCGTATTATAGCTAGTAGATGTACAAACTCTATACAGGAAAACAGATGGCACTAACAGAGCTTCACAGAAATCTCACATTGTTGACTTTGCAGGAGGACAGTTTGAACCTTTTTTGTGGTGCTAATATATTGGGGTGACATATATGTTCTGTATTATTTGGTATGTGTTATGGTAATACAGTTATTTCACTGCTCCTGATTCATTTGGAGCCTCCCTCATCCAGAATCATAAAAATCAAACATGTTTGATTATCAGGATTACAGTTCAGGCTGACTTTAATGGGATTTCCACAATATTTGCATTCAATTTCAAATTCTACTTACTGTGTTTTAATCTATATACTGTTTTGCTTCCTTCTATGTTGCTGATATGAAGACTGAGTAGATAGTGTCAGAAATGTATTCTGTCAGTGGATCATCTTAAACTATTAAAGTCTTAAAGTCTGATCGTCCTGTTAACACTGGTAAGATGTAAACATTTTTGCCAATAATTACTACATTACATATAAATATTGCTAAAATAAGTTTTTTTTTTAACTTAGTGATGTGTTACTTCATTTCACTTTGGGTGTATTTATAATTTCAATCACTGACAAATTGCATTTCACTTTCCATAATTAGTAAATGTGGCTATTTTGTATTTGATACCTGTGGCAAAGTCAGGTGTTTCCTGGTAAGGATGGAGCAAAGAGACAAATACAGAGATGGCAAACTCCTACTGATTAAAATCAGTGCACCACCCTTTGCTGTGGACCACCCCTTACCACAGGCAGGCAATCAGCAACTCGGTGGATAACTTCGCTCATGGTGTAGATATTTCTAACATTAAAAACAACGATCCACCAGAAAGGCAACATCCAAACACAACTAAAACACATCTACTGTAAATATACTCGGAATTATGGGAAACTCTGAAATGGCAGTAGGTGGAGCTTAGATCAGTTGAACCAGAGTTGGACTAACACTGAATGCATTAACACAATCAAGAAACTCCAACACTGAAGGCCATTTCACTTAAAGCTGAGTCTAAATGAACCTTTGGGAGTTACAATCAACTCTGAAATATTGAATACTGAGATTTCACTTTTCAACACGCTTCAATACTTTCTCACTGAAAAACAGAATGCACGTTATGACAGCAAGCTGAGGACATAGATAGTTCTCTATTTTTGTTCTTCTTCTGAAGTCACAAGTGATCAGGTGAGTTTCTGTGGGATCTCACATCTGTGGAATCTCCACGTCATGGTTACAAACAGTGGGTGTTTGGTCTTGTGGTCTTAATAAAACATATTGCTTTTACAATGCCAAAAGTCACTTAAAGCTTTCCAGAGGTCTGTGATTTTCATCATTTTTAAATTCAATGATGGTTTGAAAATAGTCTAGAATTTGGCAGCTTAGAGATTGAAAAATTTAAATCAAGGGAATTCATCAAATAGTCAAGTGGGATACATTTTTACAATCAACTCTTCATTTCGATTATTTTTGGGAAAAAAGGATCAAAAATATGCTGGTTCCTGGAAGTGGTTGCTTCCTTTCTCTAATTCTCTTATTATAACTGGATCATTTTTGTTTAAAGGCTGTCGATCAGACCAAGGAAGCAATTAGAGGAACTGTAATTTTACTCTCAATAATTGTGATTAGTGTTTTTCTTTTTTATTATTAGGACATCTTTGTTGGAAACTATTATTAATAATGTTTAATCTTTCAAATTCACCTTGGGCTAAAATGAAAGCCTCAGGCTTTTTAATGAATATCTCTGTCAGTTTCCTACTTTTAGAGCTTAACTATTTCCTTCTGATTTTCTTTGCAGATTTTCTCAAATATTCAGATACTGATCATCTATCTCAATTTGACTTACTTTAAAATCAGTCCCAGTCTGTTTTAGTCAAGGACACTGAAAGACGTGGATTTTTTATTGTTCTGAATTCCCTCCAGATTTAATTTGATGCTCTGCTGATGACTTGGAAAATAAATCATCACCTGAATCCAAGGTGTTTGGCAAGCTTCGGCAGATCCTGATGAAGGTGTTTGCCTGCATTTGGTCCATTTATCATTTATTTAACATCTTCCATTTACTGCCGCTTTGAAGTCCCAAAGGCATTATGATACCACTGGCATGTTCACAGTAGAAAAGTGGATCCATGGATGATCACTTGTGTTTGGCATTGATGTACTGTTTTTCTTTTCTGTTCATATAAACCTTTCTATATTTCTCTCCACTGTTTAGTAATCCCAGCAGCTCTTCCCCAGTTTGTTTCCTTGTTTATTTTTGGATTGGCACAAATTACGCATGTCGTCTGAATCCATTGTCACAATTATCACCAATAAAGCAGTGAGAACAAAATAAAGGAATGATCAGTGTCTGCGTTTCTGAAACCTAATGAGGCAGTGTCAAATTATGTGAACATTAAAAGAATTTCAATACAGCAATTCACAGAATTATACTTCAATAAACTGTAATCAACACTGAACATTACATTTTTAGGGTTGTTTTGGTGTCATTTTTTGCATGCTGTGTAACAAATGTGTTTCACTTCCATTGAGTTCTATAAAGAAATCGTTTACACTTTGGTTCATATAAAGTAAGACGACACTACTTGAGACGTGTCTGTTTTTTTCCACCTGTATGATTATCCTTCTCTTATAACAATAGCTGAAGTCACAGAGTGACAAATTTAATTTTCCTCACACTATTCACTACATTTAAGTAGTAAAAATTGGGTTGCGTCAGAGATTATAAAACAAACAATTTATTTGCTTGTTTTGTTTTGCTTTTTGAGCATACAAGTTTTGCAGGAAAATCCAACATGATAAATTTGACAAAAAAGTTGCACAGAATAACTAAGGGCCTTTTATCATGTAGTCATGTAATTTCAGGTGCATTTTCAGATCAAAATCTGATTAAAGAAAAAATGCCACACATAAAACCTTGCACACCTTGTCTTATTTTTCTCTTTATTGCAGACATTTGAATTTTTAGGAGACAAAATGGTCTTGTTGTGTGAAGACAAAAAGCAGTGAGGATAATTTCATTTCTTGGAAAAGAGAAAACTTTTATAGCAAATTCATACCCTTTTCTATGTAACTCTCTAACTCACAAAATAAAAAGATATTTTAAAGAGGCAGATGTAAAAATTACTAAACTTCAAAATGTATAATGATTTTAGAATAATGACCCTTTTAGGCCAAGCATAGACTGTGCCTACTCTACGACAGTTGTGGCAGAATGTCAGCCCATACTGTGGGACTGAATCACTCCCGATGCACAACAATCGACACAAATTATGTGCTCACACTATACAGCCCAATGGTCATGCACGATGTGAGTTATGGAATGTGGCTCTGCTCTCACTGTAGGGGGTGTCTGGAGTAATACAAACAAAATATCAAACATGTCAGAAATCCATTCAACCAGTCAGGGGGAGGTCAGACCGTAGTCGGGTCACGGTTGGCCGTCGTATCCCCCTGTACACGGCATGACAAACAACGTGCAATCCTACTGAAAGGTGCAACTTTCTAGTGACTCAAATTTTTGGCTAAATGGAAAGAACTTTGCACAGTGTATGACTGGCTTTAGCGCAACTAGATTAAGAAAAAATTAATAAAAGCACTGAAGCTTTTTTGATTGGTTGAAAGGCATCTTTCTTTGCCAAAGTGATGCATACATTTGTTGGCATAAAAAGTCTTTTTTTTTTTTTTTTTTTTTTTTTTAAAGATGCTGTCTTTTGTCGTTAAATAATAATTTTTCTGACTTGACAGAGTATATATTGCATTTTATTTTAAATCTGTATGTGTAACTTCACTTTTCATGTTACCGCCACACTGCCAGGCTAGTTCAAGCAAGCTAAACATGTGTGGTCTCTTCAGGCAGACCCTGCCGCCCACTCCCCTGACACTCTGGTGAGATATGAAGAGAGACAGAGCGCTGCGGAGGAAATATCTATGTGTTGACACGTTTAAACACACAGTCTTCCTCCCTTTCCCCTTTCCTTTCCTCCTCCCTGTCTCCTTCTGTCTGTCATCCCCCGACCTCCCCCCTCCCCCTTAATGCTATACCTCTATCCACAGCAAAGACCTTTAACCACCAGAAAATATGTACTATTTCATCTTTATCTGAATGTGTATGTGCAAATGGAGCATGCTACATCTCTACAGCAGTTTAGCCAACATTATGAGAGCTGAATATATTCACTCTACAGTTCTATGGCAGTATAAGGCAGCCTGGAATTGTTTTGACTTGCCTGATTTTCTGCTCTGAACAGCCTCCGCTATGGTATCTACATGCTGTAAATACCGGCTGTTTGCACATGCTGAAAGGCAATAAAATGGAAATACAGGAAAGTCTGATGGTTGAATCGTCTACAAGCTCTATAAAACACCTTTCATTTCATGTTTTCTGGTGATTGAAGGTCGTTTAACCTGCAGGTTATTTGTTTGATCAGTGACATTCAAATGTGTTCTACACAGAGATTGACAACTTACTTTTAAGCCTTGGATATAAAGCAGGAAAAGTTTGGTTCATACTTTAATACAAGGTGTGGAGAAGTATTCTGGATCAGTTGAGTTCAGTCTTGATTTAGATGCCAGCTTGAAAAGCGTAAGAATCCCTGAGTTGCAATCTTGCAGATGGGCACACAGCAGGTCTGAGAACTGAAGAAGAAAGTTTTCTGTGGGGTTCAGAGCTCATTACTAATTACTTAAGTTTGTCTAAAGCATCAAGATGGAGGTAATCATGAGGGGCGGAAAGAGCCCTTCTGGTTTTGTATAATTAGCAGGGCATTATTACAGTTATACTGGATTATCTGATTATAATTATTAGGGCCTGACTCTGTAAGGGGTATCTGAATATTGGAGCAGGTACACATTAATCTAATTCTCATTCAGAGTTTTTTGCTACGATTTAAAGCTAACCTCTTATACAGTCACTGACATGTATTTAACCCCTTTTACATTGATTATAATGAGCAAATGTGCAGTTTTTTCTTGGTTCATGAGCTATTGTTAAGGTCTGTGGTTCCCAGCTTTGAGCCAATCTACTTGTATCTAAGAAACTGCAGCCCCCGAGGACCAGCATGAAAAAGTGATACATTGCAATCAAAAATGAACATTTATTTTAATTTTTCTTATAGTATTGTTTGAATTAAAATAGCCATAAACTAGCTGTATTAAAATTTCAGAGTAAAATCATGCCTCGGTAACAAGTCCACAGTACGGTATTTATTAAGGCATGAAAAAAACACACATAAAGACTAGGGGGAAAAGTGACATTGGCATTTATTGAACATTTGCATTTTTAATATTACAATATGTACTAACTTTCTAAAACCTTTGTTGTCCACCACTGAAAATAGCTGTTGGTCTTTGGGGATATGTTCACCTATAAACCTTGTGATCTTGTACTGTTGTGGGGAAGTGAGATTGTGAACATGTCCTTCCTTTTTGCCCTGAAGGCCTACGTATCATTTGAAACCATCACATGCCCACAACAGTACTGAGACGCCTCAGTCACAGTGATGCCGAAAAATTAACGATACTGCTGCTTCTCTATCGTAAACACAGCTGTTTTTTCCCAAAATATTTCATCATGATTTTAGTGAGTATGAGTAATTTCTAATTACTAATTTTATTACAGGTTCAAGAGGTTGAAATGAGATTCCTCTGGAGGGTGTCTGGGCTAAGCCTTAGAGAGAGTTACAGGAGCTTGGACATGGATCTCCAAGTAGAGCCACTGCTCCTTTGCCTTGAAAGGAGCCAGATGAGGTGGTTCGGGCATCCAATCAGGATGCATCCTGGGTGCCTTCCTGTGGAGGCCTTCCAGGCACATCTAACTGGGGAGAGACCCTGGAACAGACCCAGAACTCACTTGAGGGATTATATATCCCATCTGGCCTAGGAGCGCCTCAGAATCCCTCAGGAGGAATTGGAAAACATTTTGTGTATATATATATATATATCTCGACATAATATATACATATCAGTTTTGATGTAGAGCTTAGTATTGCCCTCCTACTTCTTCAACAGCTTTGGTTCCAGAAGTAAATTCGCCATCCATGATTCTTGGGGGTATTGTGAACAGGCCAGTGGCACATATTTTTGTTAGAAAATCCTGAAAAAGTGTATTTGTATGTTTTATCAGTCTGTGGTGGCAAGTGTTCTGTTTCATGCTAGTCTGCTGGGGAGGCAGTGTAAAACACAAGAATGCAAGGCGTCTGAACAAACTGGTGAAAAAAGCTGGCTCTGTGGTTGGAATCAAGTTGAACTCATTGGAGGATGAGGTGGAATGATGCACAATGAAGAAGGTGGAGGCCATTCTAGGGAACAAGGATCATCCACTTCGTATCACCCTAAATGACCAAAAAAAACAACAGTGGTGGACGGGTCCTTTCTCTTCACTGCACCTTCATACCATCACTTTCATACCATCAGCAATAAGACTATATAATTCTACCATAAACTGATGAGACTCCAGACAAATGAATTTCCCTTTGGGGATAAATAAAGTTATTGTATTGTATTGTATTGTATCGTACTTTGAATATTTCATGACCTTTAATACTGTGATGTTTCTAACATGTCTGCAGGATTTTTTTAATGTTTTCTCTAACATTAGTTGATGCATCAGATCTTCAAGGTTAAAGGATAAAGGAGGTTTCTCCGTCCACTTTGAACAAAATCAGCTGTTTGGCTTCATCAGCTCCAAAAGCTGTCATATTATTTTGTGAGTTCTCAAAATTAAGTTTGGTGGAGTTACTCTGAGTAGCTTTATTATAAGAGACATATCAACAGGCAGCTTTAAATGTCAGAAACAATTTAAAAATAGAATAAAGTCATATTTGGTCTTTTTTACCCAAAACAAACTGAGTTTGAAATTAAAAGAGGTGAAAAAGGAACAAAATTGATCTCAGTCTAACTCTACCAACCACATCACCTCTAACGTGAGCTTTAATGCGGTATTTTTGATCAACTTCTACAGAGTTCAAAGCTGAACAGATACATCCTGAAGCAGATCACCTTTATGGGCACATTTTATTCAGAGTGTGCTGGTTTTAATGGCTGTCCTTAAACAGGACTGTGGTTGGACAGGATGTGTTGCAGTCAGGTACACTTCCTGAGGGAGCACAGTCAGCAGCAGCAGCAGACCTGGACACTGTCGCTGTGAGGAACCTTTGTTAAATCGGATGTGATGGCTGAACTGTCACAGCTCCACGTCGGTGGCCACACTTCGCAGCCATTTTGTGTCCTGCTAAGGGAGCAGTCAGTCAGACTGTCCTCACCTCCTACTTCACTTAAACGGCCTCCTGAAGAGAAAAACTGTTTCCTGGCGTATTCGGAAAGTTTGATTGAGTTTGTTCAAGTATTTTTATTCACTTTTCAAAGTTTTATTAACTGATGCAACCTTAAGTTTCTAGGCATGTATTTTGAGAACTGTCAGCTATGTATATGCAGGAGCAAATTTGTGTTGTTGTTGTTGTGTTACAGAGGTGTGTTTGGCTCGCCTTACTGGCTCACTGATGATGAACAGAGGTCAGACTGCAAATCTGGATGACTAATAGTGAGCTGCAGTATAATAGTTGTCTGCATCCTGATTAAACATTGCAGCTGTTGTGTCCTTTCCAATGCCATTTAAGAAGGTTCACCTGGATAACACTACTACAGTCTGGTGCAACAATAAAAGCCCTAAGTATGAAAGATATACATCAGGGAATCAGTCAAGATAATATAGAGCCATCAGGGAATCAGGCCCAAAATCAGCATAATTAATTACAGAGTGTAAACTGCTTTATACAACCTACCCTGCAGCATTGGTTACAGGCCTTTGAAATAACTACCACTAGACCTAAATAGATGTTATAATAGATATTATCAGTACATGACTAATATTTCTGTAGGTTTTTCTTTTGGGTGGCGGTACTATTTTGAGTGTCAAGCCTCAAATGTAAACACACTGTAAAGGACTTCTTCAGCAAGAACAAATGTAAGGTCAGCTTGTGCGTTTTTTTTTTTTTTTTTAATAATAAACCGTGTTTGTGTATTTCTGTGTGCGGTGTGTCTAAGTGGTCTTCCCACAGTGGAGCATGCCTTCGGTTGCACAGAGAGTAAACTTCACACAGATCAAGCAGTTCATTCAATGCTGTAATAATGGCGACAGAGAGGGAGAAGACCCTCCATCTGAGCACTCATGGTCATATCCTAATCCCATGTTTGAGCTTTTTGTAAAGCAGCAAGATTACATCATTTTAAATCTTCACTCTCCTGTACGCACATACAGGACACATAATAACAGTCATCAGATACAGCTCAAGGTAGAAAGAAAAGAAAATGCAAGGACAGGTTGCCATGGATTTCTTGTTCCTTTTATATGTTTTAGCATGTAGGTGTGCACACTACTGCATAGAAATGAAAAAAAAGTAAAAGCTTTAGAAGCAGAAAGAGTTTGCTGCACAAATGCCTCGTTGAAGGAGAGGGTTTGCTGCAGACTGCAGATCTCAGATGCCTCCTCCTGCAGACCACTACTGTGAGACACTAGCTGTGTTTCCATTACCCTTAGAAATGTGCAAAATCTAAACAGCGCAATGAAAAACTGGTAATGTAATGACCGGATTTTGGAAAAACCTCTCAAATATCGCTAAACAGTTTTTACATTCTCATGAGGAGGTTTTTCAGACCTTTTGATTTAGAAATATATCACAAGAGTGCAATGGAAACATTTTTCACATTTACACATCACAGGACGTAATGAATGGTGTCACATGACCAGTTCACTCAGGACAACATGGCGCAGTATGTGTGGACAGAAGAGGAGGCATTTCTTAGCATCATACTTATACCCTTATACGTGACTTTTGCCACACTTAGGGACTTAGTACTATCATCCACTGCCTTTGTCTTTAGTCCAAAATTGTCAAGGCAATCGCTGTAGCTGTAATCATAACTATACCAAAATGCAACAGGTTTTGAGTGTCCAGCTTCCTTGCAGCAGAGTCTCGCAAGATGAGATTTTATAAGAATTGCGAGGCTCATGACCAAAACTCCCTTCAGTGGAAACACATTCAAAGAACAATTGTACTTGTACTTGTATTTAAGAAATATCGCTTTTATTTTGTGAAAAACTTTAATGGAAATGAAGCTTCTGTCTCTATCAGAATGGAAGGGGAGTAATTTGCTGGTACAACGTTTTAGAAGGTTTTTTCAAATTCAGCTTTATTCATAAACAAAGTCTGGCAGTTACAGTCATGAAGTAACTACACTGCAAACATTACAGACTCAGCAACATTTCATAAATAAAACAGAAAAGGTCTGATGTCCAATTGGGTTAAAATTATGCATAGACCTGCTTCAGAAGTAGTTACTAGCTTTAGCTTTGTTGCCTTTTGCTCAAGCTAACACATATCTATGAAGCTAACATATCTTACTAGGTATGCAGTCAACGCTACTACATAAATCCATGTAGTTATGTTAGCTTAAAGCTAACATGCCTGAAGCAAGCCACTGTTTGCATAACTACTTCTAAAATGGGATTAGCTTCAGCAAATGTAGCATAATGATTTGAAATATTCAAGCATTTTCTGAGGAATTCGAAATAAATCATTTGTATATTTGATAAGAAATCTTGAGGGGAAATCTGCCTTAAAATTTTGGGATATTTGTCTTTTAGTGCAAATGTTGTTGATGCCTGGCCTGAACCAGTCTTTGGGGTTTATCATCAAAATACTCCCGTACCCCTCTCTCAATGACTGACAGAAGACCGCCAAAAACTGACTAACAGAACCTTTGGGGGATTTGTGGACATAATGTTGGGTAAAAACTAAATCCTTCTCAAAGCCAGGGCTGAGCTTTTTAAACTCATCAGGTTCTACTGATCCCAAATAAGCGGGAGAAACTAAAAATACATTCTGAACAGAAGTTGGGTCTCAGGAGGTTAATAAATGATGCAAACAATTATTCTAAAATAATATTTTGTCATCATTTTTTAAACCACTGTCTAGACCACAACTGAAAAATATGCTGTAATTCATATCAAGGTGATGGAAGTCCACCAGCTCTAACTGTGGGAGTACCAGGAGCATCAAGCTGGTGAGAAAAAAATAAGTATACTCACGAATGAAAGGCTTGACAGCTGAGAAGTTTATCTTTTTCAAACCGCCAAACTGGTGTTTTTTCAGACTGAAAACCATATTCTTCAGTTTCAAAACTGAACACACTACACTCCACCATAACCGTCTCTCTATGACCCTACAACAACATCCCTCCTTCAACTTTGCCTCTGAGAGTCGACGGTCATCAGCTGCAAAACCAGAAGAGGTCACTTGAAAGTAAAGTGTAAACACAGGTCGTGGAAAGTGCTTGAACAAATGGCCGATCCTGTCTTGTTCCCAACCTCTCGCTTGCATCCGTGCGTTCTGTGCTGATAACAGAGAGGAGATGATCACCTTTTCCTGGCACTAACTGAATTTTGCAGCCATGCTTCAAACTCTCATCTCCGACTCTGACACTCACACCAGGATTGGATGATTTTTATTACAGTGAAAATGACTGCAAATTCACACAAACTCTTGGTATTTGATTTGGTCTCTTCTTCAGGGTGGCGCCCTCCTCTGAAGAATAGAACTGATTGGTGGCTGTGAGGGTAGACGACACTTTAAATCCCCACGGGCAGAATAAACAGTAGGAGAGGTAATGCACTCTTCTGAAGTGCTCTTCAGCAAAGCATTTTACAAAAAATATTCCTTTGGAGCTTCAGGTTTTCTGTGTGAGTGAATGTGGGTTTTGCAGCCTCCACTGCAGCAGCTTATGATTACATGCTACACTGTTTTTGCAATTTCATGAATCACACGATACTGCATGCTGCTGCTGTAACCCTTTTTGATTTTCCATCACTTGGCCTGCTGTAACAATGGATTCTAGGACTATAGGAGTTCTGCTTCTGCAATAATGATACATTACAGGGAGAAAATAGACAAAGGGAAGCAAAAGAGGGAGAGAGAAAACAGACAACAGAGACGGAGAGATAGTACGCACGAGACAGAGAGAGGGAGACAGACAGAAAGCATCTCTCCATCTCTGGAGCCTTAGGTAGCGCTGTGTTTGCCAATCTGTGCCTGATTGCGTGTGCGTGAATGTCCATGTGTGTATGTGAGAGAGGTGGGATATGGCAACAGTGCCATCTAGTGCAGCTTCTAATTTGGGGATTATATTGCAGTCGTGAGTGTTAAGACTGTGGAGAGACAGACTGAACCACCCGGGATAAACATCATAAGCTACATTTAAAGTCTGGACTCTCTGAGGACAGTGTGCTTCTTTGTGTAATTTAACTGACTTTGTGTGTCTCTGTAATACTAAAAAACATTCATTTCTCTTATGGAGATCAAGCTGCAGATACTTGAAACTTAACATGGGTAATCCATCACCACGACATTTAATCAGCCTTATGTTTTTTAAAATCAAAGTTAGAATATCAGCGAATGATGCTGCAGCTGTAAGCCAGACTGTTGAACTTCATGGTGCGTTCAAGGCAACTCAGACACTTTATAGCCACCTGCTTTCTTTTCCATACAGCAGCAGACTGATAAATTCCTCCTCTTTTGAATATTCAGCAGCCAAAATATGCTTTCATAATATCCAAGAAATCTGTGTTAGATTATAATGTGTCTTATGGGAAGCGGCTGTTGTGTCAGCAGAACTTACTTGATGCTCCAGATGTTACTCAGGGAGGGAGTAAGGCTGGGAGAGCTGGATTAAACAAGGGATGGAGTCAATAACAGTAAGGATGGGGCTATAAATATCAGCCTGTTGTCATAGTGATTAATGTGATATATCTAAGAGCTACCTGACTTCAGCTTCTATAATTATCATAATCAGTCTTCCCCACTTTGTCATTATATTTGTTATTATGTTAATATAAGGCTGATCATTAAATTATGAACTTTAATGTTACTGCTAATGCTTCTTTACCTTTATTACCACCTCTCGAGCTATAAATCTTTTCTACTCATTATCGTTAAATATTTTCCTTCAGTTCTTCTGCTCTCCAAACCAACGCAGCAGATGGCTGGTTCTGCTTGGGGTTTGCGCCTCTGTTACTTTGATGAATATTGCACAGTGCTTTTCTCCTGGTGAATGTTGTGTGTTTGTAATTAATATAACAAAGAGAACAGTCTAGACCTGCTCTTAAGTAGACTGTCATGATGATGATGATCATGGATTGTTGCTATATGAATTAAAACTTACTGACTAATCAACTTAAGAATTTGATTTCTTTTTTTTTTTTTTTTTTGTGGTCAAACTGTAGTTTTTTTTAAAAATACTTAAACATGAATATTTAAAGTGGCAAGCAAGGGGTGACTACTGATGCAAGAAAGACACCACTCCCCTTTAAAGGAACAATATGAAGAATATTTGCTCTGAAATGTCTTTACCAGTCGTACTCAACATGCGGCTATTTTATGAAGACTTGTGGCTCTTTTAAAGTCTGACATGGAAAAAAAATTTCCTACAGAGCCATTGGTAGTCACATCTATATATTTCTCATTCTTAAACAGTAGGCTTTAAACTGTGTATGACCTGAAGTCTTGGATTGTGGCCCCTGACAAAAATCTATGGAGTTTAGTTTGGAAAAGTCTTGTATACTGAGGTTGAAGTCGTGTGTAGTCCTATCCTCTATCTCTGTCACACACACATAAACAGCATCGCCATCCTTACCAGCTGAGGGTCTTTAGGTAGACATAGTTCCTGCTCATTTACTTCTTTTATTATGTTGGTGTGGGGAGGGATTAGAAAGTCATTCCTACTGTTGGCATGATTGAAGGCATTATCTGGAAGTTTTCAAAGGAAATAATGCCCCAAAGTTGAGGATTCTGCTCAGGGCTCTGCTCTCAACATGGGAGTGTGTGGAGTCATAGTTGTCAGCCATCGTGTCCCCTGTACACTACATGACAAACAGCTCATCAGACTAAAAGTACGACTTAAAATTTGTGATTTACATACATTTCATACCTGGCTTCACACAGGTACTCGCTGCCAGGTTTAGGGCCAAGCAAAGCATAACCAAGTAAGACCATTCCTAGGCCCCATTAAACAAGATTGCAATTGAAATGCCAAACTAAAGGCTTGAAAATATCCGTAAATCACTTTGTAGACCCATAGTCACCACATGTCAGTTCATTACATTACTGTTCATTACCTCCGCCAAGGAGGTTATGTGATCGGGTGGGTTTGTTTGTTTGTTAGCAACATAACTCAAAAAGTCATGGACAGATTTTCATGAAATTTTCAGGAAATGTCAGAAATGGCATAAGGAAGAACTGATTAGATTTTGGGACTGATCCGGATCACTGTCTGGATCCAGGAATTTTTTTAAAGAATTCTGTACTATTGGGAGATAGGGCTAATGGCGGTGGTCTGCGCTGTTACCACTTTATACCAGGAGATGGTGGACATGAGTAACTTATTCAAAGTTTTGGAGTTTATAGAGTTTGAAAGATGCATGCCCGCTCAAAGAGACGAGTCAGAGCATAACAGAGAGAAAGAAAGCAAATTGTAGGGAGAATACTCACAATGCTGGGAGGAATAGAGGAATATTCACCCTCTGTCATGACTTCCACATGTAGCGAAGCCAAAGGTTTGCCTCACCGTGTCTCCACCCCAACGGGGAGGGAGTAATTGGCAAATTAGATTTTGGGAGTGATCCGGATCACTGTCTGGATCCAGGAATGTTTTCAAAGCATTCTTCACTATTGGGAGATAGGGCTAATGGCGGAGGTCTGCACTCTCAAAGTGCTTTTCTAGTTATTCATTTTTTTTTCTATTTTTATTTAGAAAATGCTAGGTGTGTATAAACATTGAACAAAAGTAAAATGCCTTTAAAAGCACCTTATCTAATCTAGTCACAAATTTCATATTTTCTCTGGCGTATATTTCAAAAAGCAGCCAGCTTTCTGATTACTGTTAGAACTGTCCAAGTCCAGTTCTCCTCCTGATACAAGCTGTGATACCTCCAGTTAGAGATATGAGGAAACTGATATGATATCAATGTTCTCTTTTCTCAAATCTTCAAAATCTGCTCACTTCACTGAATAAAACTTTGTGGGTTATCATTTTTCAATATTACATGAGGCCTGTGAATGCTGTGGCTCTAAAAGCTCAATGGACTCCTCCATAACTGATTGAAAAAATGGAATAAATACTTTATTTTTTTGTGGGCCATGAAGAGAAACTGTGTTTCAATGCAGAAAAGGTGAAATATGTCCAAATCCTGATTTATAAGTCTTAATCATCTCTTTTAAGTGACTATTTGCTATCTTGGAACCAAAATAAGGCAGATATTCACATTTTAGGCATTAAAACCAAAGGATGTTTGTCCTTTCTACTAAATTTATTATTACAAACATGATTAGACATTTTGCCAACTTTATCACATTTAAGTGAATGAGGATATTTAAATCAATGACTGTATCAGATATCATATGTGACATGGCTACAAGCTTGAAGAGCTCAAACTCAACCTGATGATGTCCTGCAGTGTCGGCCATTATCACTTAATCGTGAAATGACCTCCATTTACAGTAAGGCAGTGATGCCTGTTTACTGTAGTAAATATGATGAAAGTAAGTCCTTGAGGCAAGTCTGGTGATCGTAAAGAGTGAGAAAGGTTGCATCAGGAGGTGATACGAGTAGAAGGATGGCTCAAACAAACGTGTCCCCCTTTGTTAGGCCAGAAGTCAAAGTTGAGTCATTGTAACTGAGGTGAGCAAAGTGAAGCAGGTAACTTGATAACAATCAGCATCTACAATGGTTTCCTTGAAATGCCCTTCTTTAACCGAGAACATTATATTTTTCCATATTAATCCTGTTTTATCTCATATTCCAAGCTGCTTAATGGCAAAAAAACTGGCCAAAATTATCTTCTCCCCAGTGGCTACAGTTAGTGTATCAACTTTTCATCCATCCGCTAAAAAGTGCAGGTTCTTGCATTGGATATTAGGAGGCATCATCCGTATATTTACGGGTACTCTGACATCAGTCCCATACGTATGTGTACCATGCTCTCGTGCCATCCCATAATACCAAAACACACTTTGAATTTACAGATGAGAGCAAGCTATATGATTTAAGTATCCATGTGAATGTCTCAAGGCAGTCTTTGAAGCTTTATTAAGGCACTGTCACAGAAATATACTTTTAAACACCTCAAGTGTCAGAAGTTCATCCTTTTTAAGACACATTTACATTACACACTAGGTAGTTTAAAAAGTTCTGTTTCATCTGAATATTTTCTTAATTTTGTTGGTATTTTGGTCTTACACAGATGAAACAATAATAGCTGGGTAATGTATGTATGCTGTTGTCTGATCTTCATTTTCTATTGGGTTATATGACATGACAGCAAGACTCCAGCCACATAATGTACAGAATCGGTGAAGACTGACAAGCTAAACACACCTGCAAGACAAGCTAAGCGAGTCACCATGCTGTTAAAACACAAAAGCAGTTGGAGGAAAGTACAGAAAAGAAAAGAACAGGAGAAGGCTCGTCATAATAGCCTACACTGGAACCTGTTGTTAGTTTCGTACGTCACTGCAGGGATGACAATCATGGTCCCTTTACAATCATGCTCCCTTTACAATCATGCTCCCTTTATATGGAAACCATGTAGAGTCCCAGCAAAGAAGCTGGGCTGTAGATGGTAGCAGACGGGGGGGATCTGATCCAGGTTATTTTTCTACTATCAAGAAAAAAAACAGAAGAAAACAATATGAGTGAGTGAGTGAATGCTATATGGAAATCATTTTGATTATTTGCTTTAATGCCAGAGAGTTAGTTTATTTGGCATTATTCTGCCACAATTACAAGCTCCTCCACCTTTCACATATGTTCAACCTTTAACCATATTTATATATTTAACATCTACCTTTTAGGTTACAGGTTGGCATATTTGGCTCTGACTGACTGATCAAATGGTAGACAACAGTCTGGTCAATGGTTTTTTAACATCTAAAACCACTGATAGACAGCAGTGGATATTTACAGATATTTATCTAGACGTGTTCAAGCATGAGTTCTTAACAACCCCAGTCTGCTGGCTAAAAAGAGCTTTTCCTAAAGAGTGAGCAGAGTCAGAAGTCCATTGTAACTCTCTGTAGGTAGAAATCTTGTGTAGTGATTCCAGACACTGAACAACTCAAGCACATGAAGGTCAAGTTCTGGTCCAGAGGCTCTTCAGCGGCAGTCGAGGCCAAAGAGTGGTGCTTACTGACATACTCTGATTATTTACATACAAGTCCAAAGGTTTGAACCACAGTACATCTTCCTGCTCGTCAGTCAAAATTAGGTAAATTCTGGCAGCTAATTTTGATATCAAATTTTTTTTCACTGTCATGCCAAAGGGTTCTCCACTAAATACCAACCAAAGAGGTACAAAAACATGTCTTGATCTTGATTCTGTGTTCTTTATTCTTTAACAAGAATGTAGGAGCAGTGCCTATGTGTCTGTCTCAGGCCAGACTCCAATTACAGATTATTTGTAAAAATACTTGGCCCACAGCTCTCCATTATGTAGAAACTTTTCAGAATGGTTCTCTTATAAATAAAACATGCACACATGACAAACTGTAAAATAAAGCCTGATTCAGGGACTACCTTAGGATTGCAATGTCATAGGAAACTACAACCTGTCTCACAAATTTTGCAGTAATATTTTGAAGAATAAAACTCTTTTGAAGACAGACTAGAGTCCTCGATAAGTACTGTAGGTCAGAATGAATCTATTGCCTGTCAACAGTAGACTTCTAGCAAATGTAACTCTGACGTCTAGAAAGTTTATTGTGGCTCTTTCGCCTACGTCTCTGTTGCTATTGTGTTCTGACTTTTAAACGACTGACACTAACATGAATTTTAATCTAGACAAGTGAAGGTTTAATTTTCTTAGAATGACTCTTCTGAGGCACACTGATAAATGAGTTATTTGGAAGTTTAAGTTTGGATTCATCAAACCATCATTTTAACTGAAAAATCAACATTGGCTGCAATTTTTCTTGTGAAATTAATCACATCCCTGTCTACATTGTAATGTAGGGATAATTGAAAATATCTGTAACTCTTTCAGCCTAAGTGGGCTTATTGTGTAGCCTGTTGTGTCCCAGTCTCTTACTGGGGGTGTTTTTTTTGGTCACTTAAGCTGTTTTCAGATAAGCACTTGTTAAAATTTGAGGAATGCCAGTGGAATCCTTCAGATTTTTTGTCCACATATTCATGCATTTCACTGTAGGAGATTTTCCCTTTTAAGGCATTCTCACTGCTCATCCTCAAACATCGGCCCAACATGAAAGTCGGTAATACCAAACGGTCTTGTAGTGTGATAAAATGGTCTCTACAAGACCCCCCCGCAACATCATAGTCTAGTTTGACACTCTAACCTGACATTAAAGATGTGACTCCTGGCGCCTACCAGTAAGAGAGCATTTGTTCTTTGTATCATCATTTACTAGAGTCCCTACTTTAAATGTGAAAGCACCCTAAGGAGGCAGCACATGACAGAAGAAAGATACAGAAGTGGAAGAGTCTGCTGTACAACGCATTCCTTTATATCAGTACTACATGTAGTTCAACACAAGTGCAATACAAAAGAGGAGAGTAGAGAATACTGCTCAACAGAAAGCTTACTAAAGCCTTTTCATGACATTCTTCCACATTTTGTGTCTGGCACTATACCGTAAACTCTGTGGTCTAACAGCAGTCACATGAAATAAATCTCAAATCTCCAACCCCTCGCGGTGGTAAACTTCCCCGAATATTTCCTGCTGGGTTTACACATAAGCTCAGCACAACTTCATGCGGCTGTTATAAAACTAGCAGGAAAAAGTCACTGTAACAAATGTGGCTGTTTGTGTTCACACATTCAGCTCACTCAGGAATTTTTGGGAAATTTTCATGAGTTTTGACCAGAAAAAACAATGTTTTTGGTGCTATAGTCTTTTGAGTTTTTCCAATATAAACTCATAAATATGCTGATAGTCTCTCCTCTTCAAAACAGATTTAAATCAACCCCTGATTTTGTGTGTGATTTTCCGAGATGAGTACAAGGTCATCAGAGGTGTTTGTGTTTGCCGTCCTCTTCCCAAAAGAAGCCCAGTCTCACATGTTCGCATGTGCAAGCGCTCACACACATTTACACACTCTGCCTGCGTGGCCTTTTCCCTTCACGACGCTGGCTGCCAGCAGCAACATGCCCTGAGCTGATAAACTTTATCAACCAACACACACCTGTGCTGCTGCACAACCACACACACACTCTGCACACACAATCATGTGCACAGATCCACGCAGACTCACTTCTTTGCTTTGCTCCCTTGACAAGCTAGTCGCCTGATTCTGCTGCGTATCCTCCTATCCATGAGGGTGCATGTGTGCATAGGGTGGAAACCATGGCAGAGGGTCTGAGGTGACAACAATACTGGCCTGCACTCACAAACACGCAATCAAAAACACAACACACACATGTGGAGGCAAGCAGACACAAATGAGAGCAGAGATGAAGTGAACTGGAATTACATTTACACACCTCTTTACAGCCTGAAATGATCACTGCCCTCACACAGAGACAGTGCGATAGACCGTCTTTCTCCCTCCGTCACCTACATCTTTAACTGTTTGTGTGTGTGTGTGTGTGGGTGGGTGGGTGGGTTCAACACACTTGTGTTCTTGAATTTACAACCTCAAATCTGGATGTGTGTTTGGTTGCTTTTGCTGTACATATTTCAAATGATTGAAATAAAGGTTTTAAAATCTTATTTTACTGGAAGTGTTCTAAAAAACATAGATGCATTGAGAGTTTTGGCTCATCTTTAAATGAAATAATGCATTTAGCTTGTTCATACAGTACTGTTCATAGCTTGAAGGCATTTGTGGGCCAAGAATTGAGGCTGTATTAAGTTTATACAGATGTGGGGGTGGATGTCCTTGCATTCTTGAGAAAATAACCTGTTAATATAATATAAAGACCACATCTTCAAGATGGCATACGAGGTGGATGTGGTCGCAAGGTTGCCGCAAGCCCCTGGTTGTGCCTTGGATGTCCGAGAGCAGGGTGTCAAACTCAGTCACAGCAGGGGTCAATTTCTGAATTTAGGTCTAACCTGAGAGGTGAACAGGGTCAACACTTAACCATAAACTGTCAACCTCATTGTCATTTTGGCGCGGGGGGTATAGCACGGATGATGCATGACTTTGAGATTTAAAAGTCTAAATTATAAATTTAATGGCTCAAAATCTGAGATAAAATGTCAAACTTACTTACTAAGTCCAAACGGTTAAAACGTTAAATTAAAAGTCAAGATTGTTTTTTTTAAGGATTTAAATATGAGATCATATTCAAAACTCATGTGTTTAAAAGGTCAAATATGAGTTAAAATTTTAAATTGTGAGTTTAAAAGGTCAAAATATGAGATTGAAAGTCAGAATCAAGAGTTAAAAAGGTCAAAATTTGAGATAAAATTTGAAATTATTACTTAAAAGGTCAAAATATGACTTAGAATTTAAAATTGTGGATGTAAGAAGTCTAAATATGAAAAACTCAAAATTGTGAATTGAAAGTCAGTATTTAAAAGTCAAAAGTTTAACTTAAAAATGTGAGATTCAAATATAAAATGCAAACACAAATTTATTTTTTTTCCTACATTCCTGACTTTTTTTCAATTCAATTTTGGGCTGTACTTTTCCAGATTTTTATGGCACAACCAAGATATTTAAATCAGTTTAAATCGGCTAAGAAGGTAAAGTTTACATTTTTATACTGGAGGAAATCAGCAGACCTCATACTGGTGGGCCACCTATAAATAAAATATGATAGGATCTTACAGACAGAGTGTAACTGTAACACAGACCGGATTTGGCCTCCAGGCCTTGAGTTTGACACCCCTGTTCTAGACGCCCAAAAATCACTGGTGGTCACTAAGCGTATCACCAGAGGTGAAAAGGACAAAAGAGATGCTGTTGGACTTGGCCTTGGCTGCCAAGTGACAGACGTGTGTTGACATGTGTCAAGCTTGACTGGCCAACCTCCCTCCTCTCTCTCCAGGTTGTAACACATCAGGCCCTGTGATGAATCCTTAACGCCTTACATGCCTAAAACTTGTGCACATGATTGTATATCCATGCAGTAAAATGCAAAGTTACTTCAGTGTTTAACTTTCCTTTCATTTCAACTTGACGTAAATGATTTAAAAACAACGGATTATAAGAGATATTAACTTAAATATGGTCTCCATCTCCTTCTATGTCTTATTTTCTGCTCAAAAAATGTTTTTTTGAATTTCCACCAGATGCATGTTGGGAAATAATCTCAAAAGGAATTGTATTCTAGTCTTGTAGTTAGTGGCTACCAGTCTTTGCAAAATCTTAGTCTGAGACTAAAAACTCAACGGCTTGCCAACAAATTGTCTTTAGATGTGAGAGGGACTCAGATGTCAGCCTTTTTAGAGTCTTTTAAGAGTTTTAGGAAAGTATTCTGGTATAAGGCATTAGTTGTAGTTTTGTTGACAAATCCAGGTCTGCTGCACTCCGTCAGTGTAGCTTGACAACTACACCTTGATCCCGAATTGGCGTTAGTGTCTTTGTAAACACAACTACTAAAATTTTCTGCAGCTTTTAAAACTGAAATTTGCCGTGAAGCATACTTGGGCAACAAAACACGTGACGTAGCTGCTATTGAGCTGCACTGCGCAGCTACTGAGGATTAATGCGAAACATGGTGACTAAAGACACGTAAATACTCGACTTTTTTGTTTTTGAAAAGAAAACAACTCACTGCTGTTCTTTGTTCTTCTTTAAACGAAGAAATGTTGTCAAGTTCTGATAAAACTTACTAACTTTAGCAGCATCCACGCTAGTCTCTTCCTCTATAACTGCACCAGCTCTTGCTGCTGCTTGTTAACGTCACGACTCTGCTGCGCCTGAAAGTACTGCCCCTCGTAGCTGATTGGTCCTGTCACTTTCTAACCGGGCCCAAACGGTTCAGATGGGAGCTTTGCAAGATGGATTTGCCAGTGAAAAACAAGGAAATGGGCGTATCCATCTGCTTTGCAAGGTTACATCATATTTAAGAATTAAAAAAATTTGACAACCTGTGATTTTTTTTTTTTTTTTTTTTGAGTTTATAATCCAAAAATAAATCACACACTCAAACCTTGCACACGGGGTCTGATGTATTTTATTTGCATCATCATCCTCATCAATATGTAATAAATAATCCTACTATTTTATATAATAAATCTAAGTGCTTGCATTGTTTTGTAAAAATAAATCAGGAGACTGTGCACAGCATATCTTAACCTGAGTCCCTTTGCAGTTATTGGCCAAAAATCACATGATAACACAAAATAGGAAGCTAAAGATAAACTGGTTTAACGTAAAAAAAACAAAAAAGTCAAAACTATTTACCCACTTCTGCTAAAGTGAGTGGCTGTGTGAATGAATCTCTTCAGGAATCTGTTTATGATAAACCCTCTTATAAACATAACAGTGTTTTGACACAGACTGAGCTACATTGTGTAACCACAGTAAAATGCGACAGGTTATTTATAAACGACATGCAGTCTGTGTTTCAGTGGCCCAAAGGTTCCCGGCTCTGCAGCGATCACAGTGTGTGTGGACCGTCCATCTGTCAGTCTAACGCTGTGAGATGTACACAGGAGGATGCACACAACCCAGTTCAGCTCAGCACACAAGCATCAGCTCACTGTGAGCCTGCTGCTGCTGCCTTTGAAATTGAAAAAAAAAATCTTAGAAGTGAGGTGTCTGTTAAAATATACATTACTGCCAAGAAAGGGAAACCTGTATACAGAGGAAAATACGGGGTTCAACATTCACACAGGCACATATCAACACTTGTTTTTCAGAGTGCAATTATAAAGACCCCCTCTGATATGTTCCTGAAAACAAGCCTGTAGCTATGCATGTTGTTTTAAGTTGTAGTTTGTGATTGGCATTTTTGAAAAACAACATGATTAATTCATTAAGGAGATTTTACAGTATTCAAAACCATGATCAGTTAACTTTCAGGGAAGTGCTGCCAAGCTTTTTTTATTGATTGCCTTAAAAGCTCATCTGAGGAATCTTTTTTTTTTTTTAAGTGGGCTTTTCTGCCTTTATTCAGAGAGGAGGACAGTGGATAGAGTCAGAAACAGGGATGAGAGAGTGGGGCAGAGACATGCAGGAAGGTAGCCACAGGCCAGATTTGGACCTTCATTAAATCCTGCTCCGTCTGTATTTCGCACTATTACCACCCACAGTGCTGTTAGTGTGCCACAGGGAGCCATAGACTGGTTTATCTCCTGGTTATTGCTTAGTGATAGCAATAGCAATGTCAGAGTAATATTTACTACCCCTATTTACGCCTTATTTATTTTTAAGACATACTGGAATCGTTTCTGATCTCTGGAAAGTTTGGCATCATAAAAACTGCTGTGCACCACCATCAGCTCTCGCGGACAGTAGACCAATTTTTACCCTGTTTACTGTGCTGTTACCAACCTCGTCATTAGATGCTTGAAGCAATTTGCATGGAAAGGGTATTTTTTTCCCCAGATAACTGCATAATGGCTCAGTGTCTCTGTGCGCCAGTGCGTATGTGCAATGATAGACCAAGAACACAATATGAGGAGCATTAAAGCTGTGCCTTTTGACTTACTTTTTTGTGAAACTCTAAAAAACAGAAATTCAACCAAGATTTCTCAGTGAATAATCCTAATGGCAACATATGACACAACTCCTGTTATCTTTTTTAATACACCAAAAAATTAAGAGGGACTTAATTGCAGCTGAGGACTTCCACTTCATACCGGAAGTCAAGCGAGCGCTGCCGTGCTTGGTCTTCTAATGCAGGTAGTCACTTTAACCGAACGCCTTCTTCATCATTTTTTTTGTACATCACCACCATATTAATAGAGGCAGGTCCGCCACATAAGGAAATACAAGTAAACAAAAAATATGTGAGTTTTCAGACTAACAAGCACAGCGAATACATAACATTAATTTTAATAAATCGATTTATGATCCAAATTCAAGTGTCACTTTGTACAGACATAATATGCGATGGGAGATTTGCTGGCTGGTCAGACGCAGATGCTGCCACCATGTTGCCAGAGGCAAGTCTGCTACATCATTGCACATTATAACTGTGCTCAGTGATACGTGAATTTGGATCATAAATCGACTCATTAAAACTAATGTAATGTTATCGCTGTGCCTGTTTACCTGGAAACTCATGTATTTTTTGTTTCCTTGTACTTCATTATGTGGCGGACTTGCCGATATTGATATGGCAGCGACACAACAAAGAAGACGTTCAGTTCAAGTGACTTCTGGTATTAGAAGACAAGATATGGCTGCGATTTTCTGACTTCCAGTGTGAAGTGGAGGTCCTTGGCTGCCTTCAGGTACTCTTGGGAAAAATCTGGGGGGCAATTTTTCCAGAGTTGTAACGTTTTAGTCAAAAATAGTAAAATTTACCTTTATTTGAGTGTAGTTATCACCAGCCACTGCTGGAGTAAAACTTTAACTACACCTCCTTAAGTTTTAATTCAGCTGCCATCAATCATGAGTAGTCACGGCTGCAGCTTGTTTGGTGTCCTGGCTACGGCCAATCCTTGGCAATCAAGATCAAGAACTTTCAGACAGTATTTGGACAAATAATAATTGGGCAACTGCCAACACAAAGTTCTTGAGAATGGGCAGAAACCTTCAAAAAATTCTTAGAAGGTGACTGGACCAATGTTTTGTTTGTCACATTCATGCAGAGTGACAAGACATAGCAGGTATGCACAGCTCTGTTAAGTATACTACCTCACATGTGTTCAACAGGCACACAGGCATTTACTAATGGTGAAGCCAGCTGGTGAATAGAGAAGATCCGAAACATCTTTTCTACCATGAAAAGCTTACAGTGTGTTTCTTTGCTCTTCTTTAAATAAAGAAATGTCTAGATTTGCTATCTGCTGTTATTGCTTCACCGTTAGCAGCCATTGTTTACCAGCTTGCAGCTCTACTAAACCATGCCAGTAGCTACCGTCTCCTTTTCCTTTAAATGATGTTGACTGATCTGGTAATTTTTCAGACATTTTAAGATAAATGTTTCAGATTAGAGCTTTTCAAGATGGATCTGCCTAATGACAGACATGGAATCTGGTTTTGCAAGATTAAGAAGCACCCACCTTAAATCACTGAGTTCATGCCTGTCCATGTCAACCCCATCCCTCAGTTGTAATCATGGGAGATGCAGAAGCTTTTCCCCACTGCTTGACTACTCTATATGTCTGTGGAAAGCCCTTTATAATGAAGTAATAATTTAAATTGTACATTTTGGGCAGGGAACACTTTTTAAAGAACACCATCTGATGATTTTCCCCAAGTCTTTATGTCAGTCAGAAACATTGCAGTGATGAACACCAGTCACTCTGCTTTTGTCACTCCGTCATCCTCTCTGTCAGTCACTCTGTCAGTGTCAACTAGCTAGCAAGCTCCACAATGAGGGGGAAACTGGCATCAATCAGGCTCTGTCAGTAGTAGGACCCATTACTTTAGAGGGATTATGATATCTGGGATTGTGGGCTTGTCAGCTAACAGAGCGAAAGACAAATAAATGTTGAACTCCTGAAAGTGCCTCCATTAACAGCTCATCTCACTGAGTAAATATTTTCAGTCATAAAGGCGGTTGTTTCTGAATGTAAAGTAGGTGCACGCATTGAGAATATCAAGGACCTTGATGGATTTGATTTAAAGGCATGCAGAGGTGGGGCTTTCAGGAGCGCTATAACACAATTTGAGCGTGCGTTATGGATCTGAACACAAATGAATTGGAAAATAAAGTGCAATGCGACAAGCACAATGCCATTTATTCGGTGTTGATGATGTGCATTTCAAAATAAGTTTGTGTGATTGCATCAAGAGTCTTCCTGATGCTAGTTTGCAGTCTTGCAGTGTAATTGTAACATGCATTTTAACTCACAAATACAGAAAAACATGCTTTAGACAGCCTTTTTTTTTTGCACTCAAGCATGCACATTCCTTCCCCGCCAGTCTTGACATTCACTCTCTCTATCATTGTTTTCATCACAGTGCAACAGTGACCCTCACTGGCTGAAAAGAGAACTGCAGTGCCAGGAAAGACTGGCTGCTGCTGTGTATGTGTGTGCATGAGTGTGTACTGTAATTACTAGAGAAGATAAATCTTGTTAATGAAACAGACGGAAAGAAGAGGACTCTGGAGAGGCATGGGAGGAGCAGCAAGAAGAAGAGAGATGAGGGGAGAAGAGGGAGAAAGAAGGAGGGGGGAGACAGACAGTAGGGAGAGCAGAAAGAGACAGAGGGGAGGAAAAAGGGAAAGATAATTAAAGTATATGAAAAAGAGGAAACAAGGGAAGGGATGGAGGGGTCTGAAGGGACTATAGTAAGGGGGGAAAAGTTGACTGTCACGTTTTGTGTCATTGCCTCATATTTTAGCACAGAGAGAGTGACGCAGAGGAACAGATGAGGATGGCAGGGTAGGAGAAGCATGGAGAAAGACAAGTGAATGCAGACACTGGGAGGAGGAGGAGGTGGATGTGTAAGGAAAAATACAACCTGTAAAAGCTGCTTCTGAGGAAAATATGTGTGAAGATGTGCTCTTTGGATTTAAAGTACTGGAGTGTAACTAGTCGTGCATTTTAATATAAACAGAGTGTGAAATGTCTGCTGGAAGGACACAGGAAAAGTGAATAAAGTCTGCAAGATGCATAAAGTATGCCAAAGGATGAGCAAGTGCTTTTGCACTCAGAGGATGAAAGGAATCATGAGCAGACAAAAAAATGAAAGAACTGCAAATGATAAACCAGAAAGTATCATTTTCTTTAACTTTATTACTGATACCAACCCGACTAGCATGCTCATACTTCTATGATGCCACTGGGGCAGAGCAAGGGGCTCTAGAGGGGCCCTCTGGAGTCCCCTTCCTGTTGACAAAATGCAATTAAGTGCCCTCTAGGGTGCTTTCCAGTGCCATCTAGGATGCTGTTTCAGTGAAAAAGACACAACAATGCTCTAAAAGAATGCTCCATACCAGCAGGCAAAACATGGTAACGTTCCCTTTAGAGTGCCTTCCAGTGGACAAAGCTTAATAAACATCCCTCTAGGGTGTCCTACCAGTAGAGGAAAATAATAAAGTGACATCTGGGATGCTCTTGAAATGGACCAATATGGTAGAGTGCCCTTTAGACTGCCTTACAGTGGACAAAATGTGATAAAGTGCCCTCTAGGTTGCTCAATGAGAACTTTTAACCTAAATTACAGATATTTTTCAATCAGTTATATAATGAAAAACAGTACAATTTACAAACCATGTTACAGATCAAACAAAGGTCAAAACAAGCATGTTTTAAGGAAGTGTAATTTTTTGGTGCAATTTTTGTTTTCCTGAAACACATTTGCAATTCACTATAAAGGGCTCTGTGACCCACTTTTGGGCTGCAACCCACCAGTTGAGAAGGGTGCTTTACAGGGTACAAATCATAACTAGGTGCTGTGAAAGGGTGCCCTATACCCACAGGCAAAACATGTCCTCTAGAGTGCCTGCTAGTGGAATTGAATGGTAATGGCATCTGGAGTGCCTGACAGTGGACCAAATATGGCAAAGTGCTCTAAAGGGTTCCGTTTCAGTGGGCAATGTATGATAAAGTGCCTTCTAGGATACTTTTCAGTAGACAAAATGTAATAAAATGCCCTTTTGGGCACTTTCTAGTGGACAAATCATGACTAAAGTGCTGTGAAAGGGTGTCTAATACTGGGCAAAACCTTTGCTCCACATATGGCAGATGAGTTAAAACCATGGTGACTGCTCCTGTCGTCCACTAATGGTTACTCTTGCATTTGTGCTGTTCCAAAGTAAATAAAACAAGATTTCATGATATGTTTGTTTAAACTGATCCTGGAAACATTAATGAAATAATAGAGGAATAAATCAATAATGCTGGCTGCTTTCATTTGAAAGATGATCATCAAATCCAAATATTTAGTCACTAGTAAGTTAAAGCTTCAGGCCATGGAAGGTGATAGAAGTATATAGTAGTAAAAACTTTAGGAAGCCTTTGTCAGTGATGTTTCAGCTATGAAGGTGTTGCTTTCAGCAGTCTGTGATTGCATGAGCAGCTTTGCTCATGTGTTTCACACTTGATAAAAGGAATCAAAGCATTTACTTATTGCCTGTAAAGGTTTTAGCCCATATAATCTGAAAGTTTGAGGTTAGAAAAGGTCAGAGTCAATAAAAAAAAAATAATCCCAGGGCGGTGGTTTGAAAGTTGACTCATCTAATTTGTTCAAGCAGAAGCATATGAAATCTGAGATCAAAACACACATAGGCTCACTCACCGCATGTAAACCCTTTGAAAACTACGCACACAAGTCTGTGTGTAGACACAGACTTTAGTAAAGTGTGCATGTAGACATGTGTGTCCTGGTAAAATTGAACTGTCATGGTCAGAATGGACACTTTGATCATTTTATGTTCACAGGAGGAGAGAGGAGAAGAATGAAGTAAAAGAAAAGAGGGGATGGGAAACCAAAAAGAAAAGCAAGAGAAAGGGGGAGGAGGAGAAGGAAATTAATGGAGGGAAGTGAGAAAAGAAAAATGGAAAAAGAGGGAAAGGAGGTAAGATTTCAGGTAAAAGAAGAAGGCTGTTAAGGAGTAAACGGAAGATGGAAGGCAAAGGATTAGTGAGATACGTATGAGTAGAAGGAAAGTTATAGGAGAGATGAAGGCCACGTTTACATGGAAATGATCCACTGAAACCAGAATTTTTTTTCTTTACAGTTTCAAAGACATTTTGATAACAACTGCTGTTCATAGAGATCAGCAAACACAGCTAAGAAAACTGTAGTATGCATGCCAGGGTGCACCTACTTACACACTCTACTCTTTTTATAAGTGAGGTGTTGTGACTAAAATGACTAAAACATGAATGTTTCTGTGGACAAACAGTGAGACAGGGTCACTACTCCAAGTGATTCAGAACTAAAAGGCACATTTAAAGGAATTACTGCCTTGCAGTGAACAGCACAAAGACAACTCAGGAGTCTGCCAATGTTGTTGGAGTCCGCCTACTTACACATGGTTCAACTGGATCCATAAGGTGCAGGTGTGTTAATCCTGGTTCAGGTCAAAGATTCTTGATGATATGATGAGTTGAAACTTGCCACGCAATTTTAAGGGAAGTATAAACACAAAAAGGCTCACTAGCTCAGTCTAGTTCTAACTAAGATATCTGCTGAAAACAACATTTCAAAATGTAGCTACAGCAGCTTTGAATTTCTCATGTATTAGCTTAAATAGCAAGGCACTTCCATCTTATCTGCACAGGTGATAGAGGGGACAGGCCTTCCAAAATTCACACTATGTATGTTTTACCTACAGTTTTTTGTTTTGTTTTTTTTTTTGCATTTGTAGCAATCAAAGCTGAGGGTAAATCACAAGTGCAGGAAGAAGACTTTGGGTAAAACATCACTTTTACTGGATTTATCAAGACAATTGTCAAACTGATGATTCATGTGATAAATGGGAGGAGATGAAGAGGACTATTACAGACGTGACAACCAGATCATCTCATATGTAACTATTTCTTTTCTTTTTTAATCTAAACATTTATTCAGTCGATAGTCAATACTTCATACTGGATTTGTTTTGCTAATTTGAAATATGTAATTTAGTGTGATGACAATAAATAAATTACAACTATTTGAAAGCAGCATTCTGGAGGTTTGGATGATGTTAAAGATGGCACATAACTGATCATAGTATTTCTCATAATTATTTTTAATTTAGTTGACGAAAGTAACACTAGGCACTGAAATGTCTTAAAAATGTCTTGTTGCATTGAATTTTCCATTTTCAGTGGGGTCTCCACATTGTCAGATTAAATGTCAACAAAAATCGTGATATTTAAAGTTTGGACCTGGAACCTGCTTCAAAAACCTGCCCTGAACCTGGATGCCATTATCATGTAAACAGATGCTGAAAATGCATCAAAGGTTGCTGTTTTTTAGACGAAATTGTTGCTTAAACATGATCAGTGAAGGTGCCAGGGAAGGGGGAACATTTTAAAATAGGAGATGGAGAAGGGAAACATTTACATTAATTAAGTAGAAAATACAAAAAAAAGATGAGCAAATGTGGATAGGATAAGCAGGAGAAGAAACAAGGTGGAAAAGACAAGAAAAAATGGTTGAGAGAACTCCACAAGATACAACAGGTAAAAAAAGGCAGAACTTAAAAGAGAAGAGGAAGAGCGATGACGCCTAAAGAAAAAATGATGAGGTGGAGAGCTGAATAAAAGAATATAAGGAAATGGTTATGAAAATGTTGAGGAAAAATGACCAAAGAAAAGAAGACGTGAAAGTCAAACAATAGAAAGACAAAAGAAAAGAGGTCAAGGACGAGTTTAGAAAGAAGGGATATTGACAGAGAGAAAGGATAAGGGATGAAAGTCTTCTTTCACTGAGTGATGAGGATGTACTCACATCACACACTACTTACCCAGGATTCATAGCGTGAGATGAGTTCCCAGCATCCCTTTCATCTTGGCAACACCCAGTCGTGGTCTATCAGAAAAAGGCCTGCGGAGACACTCAGCCACAGACAGTCAGACACGTGGACACACCAATCCACACACGCACTAATAGATGATCAAATAAAACCGCATGTAGGCTAGGATCAATTTACTCATACACGCACACATGAAACACGCAGAACATGAAACAATCATTTTGACAACTTACCAAAGCCCACCTCTAGATTCCTTAAGTAAATTCTTTCACATAGCACACAAACAGAGGTGCACATAAACAGCACTACAAAGTGGTCAGCCGTCTCCTTGTATCCATCGTGATCACAGAAGCCTCTCTTCGCCATCAAAACCCGGTTGCTTAAAGAGTCAATTAGGGTCTTCTACAAGTAGGAAAAAAGAGAATCCAAGTGTGTGTGTGTATTTAACCCAACTGTGTGTGTGTGAGCTGTAGGTAAGATGATTGTTTGATGTTGACTTTAAAGGAGTTCTTCGACGTTTTAGGTAATACACTTACTCTTAGAAGTAGAGTTGGAAGGGAGGATTGATCCACTCCCGTCTCTAAGCTAAGTATAAACCAGTAGCTCTGTCCAGTGGTAACAAAACCCACCTCCCTCAACCTCTAACAATATATTATATCTTGTTTTTTATACCATACAGTCTCCAAGCAACTTGCAAGCTCTCCTCTGAAATACTTCAACACAGTACAGTAAACAGCAACGTGTTTTTTTAACTACATCAGCCTTTTCTCGGTTGAACAGAGATGGTTAAACTTGTTGATAAGCCCTTTTAAAATGTGCTAGCACTGCTGGAAGATGTTGGTGTTTTCAACAGGTCAAGATTAACATTCCATTCTTAAAAGTATTGTAAGCTAACATCATGCTCTTTCTGAATTTCAGAAATAATACTGTCTAATAGTTAACAGCAGATTTCAAGCTAATTCAGATCATTGTTTATTCATACACTAGTTAATCCAAAAGGACACAGGCCAGGAATACATGCATGCACAAATGGATCCTACAGTCATGGACTGATGGAGAGATGTCAGAGTGAAGGGCTGCACATGAAGGTGCTCAATCAGTTGGGGGCTCCAGCCACCAGTCCAATTCCCACGCTTTAGTCCATGCATATCAGGATTTGAAGCAGCTTACCTAGGTCTCAAAGGTCTGAGCTACTGCTGCCCTGATGGTTTTGGATTATCTTGTCTAGTTCTCCTGTGGTGTGAGGTGTGTTAAGAATAATCTACTCTGAACAACATCATGACTACACTCATTTTAAATTGTTAGCATTATACATACTTAATTTTCAATGATTTTAAATCTTGTTTTGTGGGGGAACCCTAAGGACAGCCACGCATACATTCCATGGATTCTCACATTAAGTGAAACAATCGCCAAATGGGAAGCAAGATGACTGAAGATGGATGCAAAACAAGTGGTCATGACTTTCTGGTCAAATTTTGAGTCTTCTGTGATGGCCAATCTCTTCCTCAAATTTGGAGACAATTCTGAGGTCATTCATTTCTGGTGAAATTTGAAACCTTTACTTCATTGGAAAATCTTTTACGCAATTTTGGCAACAGGTCAGTGGTTATGAGTCTATGGTAAAATTTTGAGTCTTTTACTTGATGGACAATCTTTTGTTCAAATTTGGCAACAGTTCTGCAGTCATAAGTTATGGTTGTATTTTATAGTTGTTTTTGCCATTGTTGATTTATGGCTCAAATCTGGTGACAGTTCCAGGGTTATGAATTTTTGGTCAAATTTTGTGTCAAATAAGGCAATAAGTCAGCGGTCACTACTTTTTGGTCAAATTTTGCATGGTTTCCATGATGGTTGATTTTTCGCTAATGTCTGGTGACAGGACCACAGACTTTCTGGTCAAATTCTGAGGGAGGTCTGCGATGGTAGATTTGTAGGCAACAGATTCACAGTCATGACTTTTTGTCCAAATTTTTTTTCATTTCCTCCATTGTTGGTTTTTGGCTTAAAAATGGCAAGAAGTCAGCCGTTATAAATTAGTTGTCAAACTTGGTTGTGGTGGTTTCCATTATCTTTGCAATTTTTTTGCTTGTTTGGCAACAGGCACGTGGTCATGTATTGTAATCCCAATCAACCATCACTAGATTTGAGTCTCAGTTAGTATTCCCAATTAAGCTTCACCAGTGGTGCAGAAAGCAGTGCTGCTTAGCATGCTTTCCAGTTAGACTAGGGTTGACAACCGATTCTAATGAAATCATCACAGCTGCTGTGGTCTTTGCTTTTCATTGATCAGTGAGATGCATCAAGTTTCCACTCTGCCTGTTCTCACTGACCGATGAAAATTGTGTCAGTGTTGTTGCTCCATAGTTGCTAAGACATCGCACAGACACAGCTTTTAAAATACATGGCTGACAGGGAGACCACTGCACCGGTAGCCAAGAAGGCTGCAAAAGCACCACATTGACTGGGAAAAAGAACAAATGGCTAGAAAATGTGAGGTAGAATGTTTATGTTTATAAATTGGCTGGTGTAATTAGGCAGCAGACATTAGCGTGGATGCTGCTAAAGTGCCAGTTTCATCAGAACTTGATGTGTTAAAAGAAGAACAAAGAACAGCACTGAGTTGTTTTCTTTTTAAAAACAACAAAAGTCATGTACTGACATGTCTACAGTCACCATGGTTTGCATTATAAGTTCTCGATTGAGTTTACTCCTCAGCTTGGTAGCAGCTACGACATCACATGTTTTGTTGCTCTGATTGGCCCGTAAAAATGTGACAGACAAAACATTCATCCAATCACCCTCCGGGTTTTTTTTTTTTTTTCAAAGGCTCTGCCCTTTCCCAAACACTGTCTATGTGTGGTTTACCAGAAGGTTGTGTAAACCATCCATCTGGCGTGCCAGGTAAGCTCTTCTCATAAACTGCTGAGCACTGAAGACTCGCTCACTCGGAGCAGATGATGGAGGTGAGTAAAGAAACTTTCTTGCTTGTGGTGCAAGCAGCTTAAAGCACTCTCTATTCAGGCCCCACCACTGCAGTGAATGCCTCTTAGCCCTGTCGATCACTGGCTCTTCAAGGTAAAAATGTTAAGACAAGACAAGATAAGATAAGATGAGATAAGATAAGATATTCCTTTACACCAGTTACTCTTCCTCATCGAAAGAAAAACTGGTGTACCGTAGATCCTTCCCCCTCCTCTTTCATCATTCCTGGCCTTTGTTAGTGTAGCATGAGAGGAGAATGAATGGTTCTTATAGAAAGATCTAAGATATGCAAGCATCACAGTTCTTTCTTTCTCACCTCTATTCACCCTCCACAGCGCATCGTGTGTGAAGTTCATTGCACTGATAGGACCTGGATTATGTTGTGCTCTGACAGGCCAAGTTTCTTCTGAATATCTTTCAAATTCTGCTTTTCAAGGACTGAATGGCAGACGTGTGACGCACTTTTACAGCAATACAGTGATATCTGTGACAGTCCTTTGACGTGACAGGCCATCATGCACTACTAATGGCAATACGTGTGCCATGCAAAGGTCAAAAGTTCTGTCATCTTCATCCCTTTGACCATATTTTTACCACAGTTTTGAAATGCAAGCACTGCGTGGTCTTTGATCAATTTCCAGTATGCTAAGGAACATACCACTAATCTATTACTCAGTGTTTGACTCCTGCATTGTCTGTGTGTAGTACAGTAGTACAGTCTGTTGTTAGCTGATGTCACTGTCTTTGCTGAAAGTAAACAGACAGTTAAATGCTGTTTTTTTGTTCATTGTGAGGTAAATTTGCCAAATCTATCAGCCACAGTGGTCAATGGATCATTTAAAGCATCATAACAGAGATTTGAGCCAGAAAACAGACTTTCCTCAATTCAGATTGTACCTTTTTTTTTTTTTTTTTTTTTTTTTGAGAGGATAGTATTTCTCTGAGTAGGCATGGCTTCAGCTCATCCAAATGACACACCCACACCATCCTGGAGCAGATTTCACTGCCTCATTTTTATAATTTTGAAGCTTCATTTCATAAACTTAGAGGTGTTTTATTTAACTGAAATTTGAACTGTTGGGTCATACAACAAACCTAAATACAGATCTCTTTTTACTTTACATCATTAGCATCAGCGACAGTAATGAATGTTTGTTAATTAGTTTGTCTATCCCTCTAACATATTTTTTCCTGTGGTCTGAGAAGGAGTCTCTGTTCTCTGCTGAGAGTCAGGATCTTTTTTCCGTGTAGTTTCATAAAATTCACAGTGATGAATCCTGGGATGGAGCCACAGGTTTGAAGTATTTGCAGTTTTTGCCACCATTCCTCCCATGTTGATACTCTTTGCATTCCCTGGAGTTGGTTGAGTGTAATACTCTCAAACTGCACTTGTGGATCTCCTTCTTGAGTGAATGAAAATTTAGACAAAGAGACAGTAAGCAATTAAAGTGAGGCTGCAGTCAATTTGTGAACTCAGGGAGAGCTTCTTTATTACAAGCAAAACACTTTGGAAAGCTATTAGTGAGCTTCAGTTATTTATATGTTAGATTTAAAACATGCAATAGGATGTAAAACTGCCATTTAAAAATACTAGTCCTTTAGATGAAAATGTACAAGAGCAATAAAGGTGAGTTGTATCTCTGAAACTATGCCTCTTTAAAGTTCATGTGTGTATTAATCAGTGGTGCTAAGTGCTCAGATTTTTCACATATGTTAAAAAAGACACCCCAGAGTAAAACCATTCCAATACGAACACAACCAAGACATTCTGGAAATTCAGCTAGAAGTGCCACTCTACTCTGTTCCACTTAAAATACAGATTTTTTTTCAACAGCCTGTTTCCATTGCACATCAATCCATGTAGCGCAGAACGACAACTGGAAGACACACAGTCTAACACATAGACCATACAGTCAACCTCAAAATGATCATTTTTCAAGATTACATCAACAGGCTAAAACATAAAGCAAATGAACATCAACATCAGCGTAGATGACTTTTAGAGGTGGTGTGCATGATTCATGTACCCTGGGTACAGGGTACTGGTGAGCGAGTAGAGTTGTAAAAGTGAATGACCCTTCACTAGGCCCCGGCCCCCTTGGTTACTTCTGTAACCTGTAGCCAGCCAACTCATCTCCCGTCACATATTATTTTTGTGCTCAGTGAGACATGAATTTGGATCATAAATTGATTCATTAAAATTAATGTAATGTAATCACTGTGCTTGTTAGTCCAAAAACTCACATATTTTTCATCTACTTGTATTTCCTTATGTAGCCTGGACATGTGGACCTGCCTCTATTAATATGGCTGTGACGCACGAAGAAAACAACGAAGAAGACCTTCAGTTCAAGTGACTTCTGGTATTAGAGGACGAGATATGGCGGCAATTGTCTTCCAGTGTGAAGTTGGGGTCTTTGGCTGCTTACAGGTAATCTGGGTCATATATTTCTGTCCAAATCCACACAGTTGAAACCGCACCTGTGAAACTGACCATGAAAAGTAATTATTTCATTTATCCGGATTTGCATTTTTTAAACAAACGTCAGCATTGATCCTTGCATATATGGATTTAGTTTAACATGGACATAGCATTGGCCTCTTAAAAATAACTAAAACATCCATAGCAGCCTGCAGGATGAACTATTGTCAGAGAATTAAGAAGTGTTGATGTCAGTGGTTGGCATGGGTGTGGTCATCTCTTCTTCTTCATGTAGAATTTCTCCAACAGCAAACTATCAACTACAGCTCTGAAACTAAACCTATGAAGCTAAAAAGATATAGCTCATACAAGCAATTAAAAGAAAACAAGCTGCATGAATTATTAAATGAAGAACAGCGAGGTGCAGCAAACAAGCTTCATATTTAAAGGACAGCTGTAAAAGTGATCACATCTCTAGTTCAGCTGTACTTCAGAAGCATATTCCCCATCATTTAAAACTTTTCTTTTCATGATTAAAGTTCGTTCATTTCACTCTCTTTGACGTTTTCTTTTTCCTCACTGCTACCCCTCCATCTTTCTTTGTACATAAATAAATTACATATATAATTTTTATATCATTTGTCAAGGGATACACTGTCACATTTGCACAGAAAGCAGAAACCAATTTCCTGTTGTGTTAATTTTCTCTGTTTGAGAGGGCACAGATTTCCCCTGTGTTCATTTCCCAACTGAGCGAGTGTGTGTCTATTTGTGTGTGTGTGTGTGTGTGTGTGTGTTTACAGATTGTAACTACACTCATGGCTGCCCCAGCGAGAAAACATCAGATGTCTCTCCATCTCTCCTCCGCTATCTCTCGCCTGGTGCATCTGTCCCTTCGGCCCTCCATCACGCTTTCCCTCCATGATCCAACCATCTTCGCATCACCAAGGCGATGAGAGCCACTTCAATGGAAATCGACACGCACGTCAAGATGAAAAGATAAGCAGAAGGGTGAAGAAGGCAAAGGAGAAAAGTTGGGTGAGATGAGGAGAAACAAGGTAAGGAGACACAGAGGAGAAGGCGGGAAGGTGGAGGTGAATAGTAGTAGAGATGAGAAGAAAAACAATCGAAGATCGACACATAAACACTCACAGACAGAGAATGGAGGCCAGCCGTGTGTGAAAGTGTTGAAGTCACTCCTGACTGAAGCCTCAGTGGAGCGAGAGAACTGCAGCATCAAAAAACAAAGAAAGGGTAAAACAGAAAGAGTAAAAGAGGAATATATGAGAAGGTTTCAATCTGCCTGTTTGTTTTAATGCATATTTTAAATTTTGAACCCATACCTTTGAAAATTTTGGGGTGGAAAAGTCATCACTGCAGATTATGTGTGTAAAAAGTGTGACTGAAAGAGATTTTGTTATTAAGGGAACCAGGTTACTGGTTTGAGTTCTTCCTCTTTTATTTTGAGTATGGCCAGCACTGATATTTTACTGCCACCTACTGCCACCTAATTTGAGGCTTTAAGCAAGGCAAGGCATCTTTTTGTACCTTAACCTTTGTCATTGTAATGTCAATTTCCTGGATATTTGTGTTCATTTTAATGTTTTTTTATTCATCTTTAAATGAACACAACTAGCATTAACCCTTTATGTGGTAAGGAACCATATACAGTCACTTTAGTCAACTTCCTTTGTGGCCTCCCCTTGACTCTCTGTGATACAGTAGAACCAGAAGCAATTTTGTCAGCCAACCAGTGGAGATCAGTCAATGTCAATATCAGTCAATGTCACATAAAGTGACATCACACAATCTGACCAATCAGCAGTGGCCCAGAGCGTCTAAAACTTCCTGTTTCCCACAGAACTTGAAAAATGCTGTTTCATGTCTCATAGGCTACGTTCACACTGCAGCTAAAAGTGACCTGAATCTGACTTTTTGCTCAAATGTTACTCATGTCTAACCTTGCAAAGCAGATGGATACGCCCGTTTCCGTGTTTTTCACTGGCAAATCCATCTTGCAAAGCTCCCGTCTGAACCATTTGGGCCCCGGTTAGAAAGTGACAGGACCAGTCAGCAACAAGGGGCAGTACTTTCGGGCATGGCAGTGTCGTGACGTAAGCAAGCAGCAACAAGAGGCCGGTGCAGATGTGGCTGAAGACATTAGCATGGATAATGCTATAGTGCCAATTTATTGGAAATTCACTGCGTTTCTTTGTTGAAAGAAGAACAAAGAACAGCAGTGTGTCGTTTTCTTTTCAAAAACAACAAAAATCTTGTACTGACATGTCTACACTCACCATGGTTGGCGTTATGCAGTTCTCTATGGAGTTTACTCCTCTGTAAGGGTGAGCTCAGCAGCAGCTACGTGTTTTGTTGCTCTGATTGGCCTGTAATGATGTGACAGACAGAACGTTCATCCAATCACCCTCCAATTTTTTATTTTATTTTTTTTCCAAAGCTCTGCCCTTCCCCAAATGCCGTCTATGGAAGGTTTTCCAGATTGATGTGTGAAACAAATCCATCTGGCATGCCATGTTAACTCATATCTGCTTTTTTTCTGACAGTGTGAACAGCTCAAGTCACATCCAATCTGACCTTTTCGAATCAGATTCAGGCCACTTTCATATGTGGATCTAAATCAGATATGTATCTGATCTTTTGGATGTCAACTGCAGTGTGAACAGCCAGATAAAAAATCAGATGTGGGGAAAGATCAGAATTGTGCATTAAGGCCTGCAGTGTGAACTTAGCCTTTGAGTCTCCATCAAACAGCCCTAACATCATAACTAAGCATGCTAAGATGATGGAAATCACACATTATAAAGGTGAATAGTAGTGCCTCGTGTCATGATAGGTTTTGTGTAGGATTTTTAGCAATTACTGAAATTTTAGCATTTAAAAACAGAGGAACCATATTTTTACACCCCCGTTTAGGGGTGTAAAATGTTGTCTGTTCAGGACATATGGCAAACTCATCTAGCAGCCATACTAAGAGTATTTTCTTGAAAAATAGCTTATTATAATGTGGGACAACAGTACTCAATAGTGTAGTTGGATGTTACCACTGGTTTGTTAAAAAATTAAAAGTTGGCAAGTGGTATAAATACCAGTTTATAGTACTTTTGGTACTTTTGTGGTTTATATCAGTTTTTATCTTTACTGTGAGCCTTGTTTCTGCTGAAATCGAGTGTTCTGGTGGAATTATAAGGAAAAAATAGTGGTATAAATAGTGAAATATATGTGATTTTCATCAGTTTTACAAAAGTATTTCACTTTTATTAAATTTAAATGGCATTAATCGGTTCTTATTTTTAACTTTGTTGTTGTCATCCCTTTTAAAGCCAGCTGGCCCAAACAGCTGATCAGCGCTGAGGCAGTTGTTGCCTATCTGTACCAACAATAAAGAGGTAGAATGTGCATCAGACTTTGGATTCGTGCACGTTTCAGAACTATTATAAACACACTAACATGCAAGTCTGTAATCAAAGAGCATATGCATGCAGGCCTTGTTCTCTCTGTCACTTTAATCCCACATAATCCTTTCCCCTCCCACCTTTTGTGCGTGTGGATTCATGCATGCGTTCATGGTGTCACCACCTGGATAGATGGCTGACAAGTCAAATGAGGCTATGTCCATCCTCTTCTCACTTCTCCACTCACTTCTCCACTCTCTCTCTCTCTTTGTCAGCTCACTCGCTCAGCTGTGTGACAGATCATTGACATATTATCAGCCAATGACCTTGTGTCGCAGGCGAATCCCCGCCAATTAAAAATTGGGGCCATTTCCTTGTCAAGCCTGCGTAATGGAAATTCATACAGCCCACAATTTAAATGAGCCAGTCACACACATTAGCACACACACATTCAAGCTTGCACACTAGCACACACCTGCACACGCACACACAAAGGTAATCGTGTGTTTGAAGACGTTTGCCATGAAGTGAAGCATGTCAAACCCCAGAGGAGAGTTAATGAAATGATGTACATAGAGGGGTCAGCATGTGTGGTTGTGTGTGGATGTTTGTGTGGTTAACCTTGGACGAGAGCAGAAGGGTATCCAACTAACTTCTCCGCTCACTCAATCACGAAGAGACAGAGCGAGAGAGGCTGCCGTCTGACAGAGAATGAGAGAGATGGAGAGAGAGAGAAATAGTGATGGAGAGAGAAAATGACACACAGACGGATGGAGAGAGGTTAAAGATTCAGAAAGATGGAGAGACAGATGAGCAAAGAGGGAGAAATTAAAAAGAAGAGTGTGGGAAACTGAAGATGAGGGTCAGCATCAGAGAGCTCCTCTGTATGTTCTTTCTGTTTTAAACATTTTCTTTCTTCTTTCTATAGATATATTCACAACCCAAATTCAAATAAAGTTGGGACTCTGTGTAAAATAAATGTAAAAACAGACTACAATGATTTGCAAATCTCATAAACCCATACTTTATTCAGAGTAGAGGATAAACAACATATCAGATGATGACACTGACCGTTATACTGTTTCATGAAAAATATGAGCTCATTTTGAATTTGATGGTAGCAGCACATCTTTAAAAAAGTAGGAACAGAGCCATGTTACCATAATGTAGCATCTGCTCTTCTTTAAACAAGAGTCTGAAAACATGGGAAGTGAGGAGTCCAGTTTCTGGTCCCAGTCTTGGACTCCACTAAGTCCTGGGTCTTCTTTGCCAAACTTTTTATTTTATGATGCACCATATGTTTTCCATTGGAAAATGGTCTAGACAGCAGGCAGGCTAGTTCAACACCCAGGTTCTTCTATTGTGAAGCCATGCTGTTGTAATGGTGTGTGTTTTAGTCTGAAATATGCAAGGTCTTCCCTGAAATGGACAGTCTGTCCCTCTCAGACGCCCTCAGTACACAGGTCTGAAATACACACAGAAACTTTCCAAATAAAATCAGATTAAACTTCCAGCTAGGGTTTGGGTTTGAACAACAAAAGTTATAAGTTAAAAACCTGTCCGGGAAAACCTGAAACAAACGATTATGAAAAGAGTTTCCTTAATGGAAACACTCTAACTAAAGCTAATATAGCCACTTTAGCTTACGTATCTAATGCTAATATTGCTAAGGCTAACATATCTTTGTTACCTGTGTAGCTTACGTTACTACATTAGCTTTTGTTACATTTGCTTAAACTTACATTGCTAAAGCTAATGTTGCAATGTTTGCTCACTAATGTTTACTACGCAGCTACCACAGCTATGTTTGCTTTTGTTATGTAGCTAATGCTAATGGAGCCACCATTTATATAACTACTTAAACTCCCTTAACCTTGCAAAGCAGACGGATACGCCCGCTCCTGTGTTTCTCACTGGCGAATCCATCTTGCAAAGCTCCCGTCTGAACCATTTGAGCCCAGTTAGAAAGTGACAGGACCAATCAGCGACGAGGGGTTGTGCTTTCGGGCGTGGTGGAGTCGTGACGTAAGCAAGCAGCAACAAGAGGCCGGTGCAGATATGGCGGAAGACATTAGCATGGACACTGCTACAGCACCAGTTTCATCAGAACTTGGCGAAATTTCTTAGTTAAAAGAACAAAGACCAGCAGTGAGTTGTTTCCTTTTCAAAAACGACAAGTCATGTACTGACATGTCTACAGTTGCCATGGTTCAGGTTATGCAGTTCACTATAAATTTACTCCTCTGTGTATGAGAGGTTTTCCAGATGGAAATATGAAACAAATCCATCTGGTGTGCCAGGTTAACTCTCCTCTGGTCCACGCATAAAGGTACTAGGACACACAGCTAGGAGATCAGTTCCCCTTTTTTTACTGTCATCCACTGTACTTCTCCCTCTTTTCAGCGAAGTTGGCTGGGAGGGCGGACCAGCTCTTCATTCATTCTTTAAGTTTATGAAAATGAGTGTTTTCTATACTATTTTATTTTCTATGTTTAGTCGTTCTGTTTTTTTTTTTTTTATGGATTATAACAAAATGAAGCAATATGCCCATTGTGTATGAAAATGTATACTGTTGTACAGATGCTTCACAATTAAGATATTGGAAAGAGTTTATGAAAATGATAATATTTAGTGCACACTCAAGGTCCCCTGCAAGGGGGAGTTGGCTCATCTGTAATTTTAGGGACCTTATTGACCCAGAGTGGTGATTAGCTGTATGTCTGAGGGATGAGGAGACTTTGTTGTTGAATGTGTCATTCGATTTAAGTCCTGTTAGTTTGGAAACGGCTTCAGCTGTGTGTATAGGCATTTATGTTCAAGTGGTTGTGCTGCCCGCTGTCTGTCTCAGTCTGGGTGACACATCATCAGAATGAAACCATAAACAACTTAGTGCTGGCCACATACAAATATTTCTATGAAAAGGGGACAAAAATCATGCAGTGCTGGAGAGGAGGACATTTTTTTATTCCTCTGTCTGCCTTAAACTCCTCTGCAACGGCCAGCGTTCTGATTGGTCAGATTCGAGCTCGTCTGGAGTGAAACTTTGAAAAAATCTACCATGGTTTGAAAAATCAGCTCAATTTGCAGAACAAAATTGTGTTGCTGGTGTGAAAGCTTGTATTAACCCAGCATGATCAAATTAAAGAGAATGTGAAAAAAACACTATTCTACTAGGGCCTTTACTTTTCCAGCTTTTTATTGCCCTGTCCCTACTTTTTTGAGATACTGTATGTTGCTGCCATAAAATTGAAAATGAGCTAATATTTTTCATGAAATGGTCAAATGATACATTGTCAATAGGTGATATGTTTTGTGTTATACTATGAATCTAATATGGGATTTGCAAATCATTGCATTCTGTTTTTATTTACATTTTACATTGTGCCCCAACTTTTTTGGAACTGGGGTTGTAAAACATAAAACATATCATGCATTGTCTCTCCCTTTTACTATGATTATGAAGGTAAACACAAATGGATAAAACAACTCATACAGAAGAGGATTTCTTGGTATATATCATTGTATTAATATACAAAAGCCCTTCAACATTTTATTTAGAGTTCATCATCACAGGGACTTTTAATCAGATATATCACTCAGTGGCACTAAATGCAGTCCGTTAATACCACAGCAGAGAGTGTTTGTCTTTTTTAAACACTCTGATATCTCAGAATCACCACCCAGAATCTTATATCACTGGTTAGGTAATATATTCAAATTAACAGATAAACATTTATAAAATAGAGTGAAAACCAATGGTCACTTGTCCAGTAATGCTTACCATCATGCATCATGGTTCAAAGCTCTAACAAGGAGAATCAGACTTAGTTTAAATGCTCTCACACATGATGGATGAATGAGAGCAACCATGAATACAGAGCACGGACACACAGAAAAGTGATAATCGGTTAAGATAAAGTGCGAAGATTTACAAAGGAGTAATGCCAGCTAACAACTTCATTACCTTGCAGTGTCTTTCTTGATGTACCTATGGGATAGTGCTCACAAAGTGTGTAAACCTGATGAGGGTTTGATGTACTTTTTAGCTGTGTCCTGATATTTTTGCACCTGAAGCACATGTGAACAGTGCATCGTATGTCAGCTGCTAAGAGCCCATTTCATGGCATGTTTAAAATAGCATGTCTTCTCTGGCAGATAAGATGCTTCCCTAAGTTACTGTCTCTCTGACAGAGAGGGTGTGATTGAAAAGAAATGCATCCGTAATGATTTTCGGTTGCAGCAGCAGTGCGGACCACTGCTTCCTGTGTATTTATGCAGCACCACTGGGAAAGAAAAGATGCATGAAGAAATAAAAGATTTTTATGGGGAAACACGGTCGGGAAACTGTCTCTGTGTCTGATCTATGCGCTCTCACACAATGTATTCCAGATTCTGCCAACCTGTTGCCATTGTACTGAGTCTTCAGCTGGAGACAAATTAGCATTTAAATGAGGCAAGTTATTTTCCCTTTTTACACCCACTCTAAATTACGAACGCAGTGGCTTTGATTGAGATGAGAGGAGGGAGACTGCTGGCTTTTTTAATGTTATTGACCCAGAAAAGGTTGAGTGAACACGCTCACTCTTCTCCGGCAACACCCCTTCATCGAATTCACAGAGTTACACCCGCTTGCAGCTGCTGCTCAGTCGCCTACAACCAGAACCTTCCAAGTTTGGCACCAAACAGCCTGACTGATGCAAGCTGTCTCACCCCGAGGTGGACTCCAGTGATTTTCTGCCTTATCTCTACAGGGAACATGTCACAGAGAGATTCTGTAATGCACATGTACACCTGGCAGGACTCTGTATGCTGTGGAAAACCCAGGTCATCTACCCAAATACTGCAAAGGATGATGCGGTCCAGGGATACCAGCAAGCAAGGAAATAGTATTTTACATTACTTTTCATCACATTTTCATGAAGACATTTTTTTTAAGTTGCTCATGCTTATTTGCTTATTTCAGATATTTGTTGTGCAGTTTTTGATTTTTTTTTTTTTTTGCATTGAAATTATGAGAATGTTGAAGCTGCTTTGAATAATTTTTAGCTGGTTGTAAACAGACTGATATTAAACCATTGTCTCAATGTAACCTCCAGTATAACCTTCACAAAGGAAGGCTCATTTATACAAACTGGTAAGAAAACAAGACAGTCTGGCTGCAGACCACTATGGTGAGACACTGCATCTGTCAGAAGTGAAGCTCAGCATAAGTTCATGCGGTAGTCATATGCCCAGCCGTGATCAGCTGACAGCCAGCTGATCCCAATTATCGCCACCCAGTTCCCACAGCCAACCACAGCTCTTTCTCTCAGCAGAGTGGTGTATTTAATATGGAGTAATTCTCACTAATACCTGCTTGCATTAAAGCTGATGCACCACGCTGCTGCTTGCAAAGTTTAACCACCCCAGCTGCCTCCCATATAGCACTGCACTTGTTGCACACTCATATTCAGATTCATGCTACAATGGACCAATTGCTTTTGAACTCAATTTATTGTATTCAGTACACATTGTCATAAATATATGTATCATATGCAGGTTTCTAGCTAGGCACTCCCTAGAAAGTCATAGCATGCTGCTTGACTAACCCAGGAAGCATTTTTTGAGTAGAGCTTTCTCCGCCAAGTAAGGGTGCTTTCACATTAGGCCTAGTTGTTTCGAACCGCACCGTGATTCCTCCCCCTTCCCCCGCTGGCTTGCTTTCACACTAGCAACATCGAACCATGCCCGGACCCACTTGTGTATTTACTCAGTCTCACTTCTCACCAAGGCAGGTTCTCTATCTCTGCAGGCATTAGTACAGACACTATAATACTAGCTCCACTTGCATCTTTTGCCTCTATGACTACATTTACATTGAGAGACTACAGGATTTTTTTTCTTCAATTAAGGTGCAAGCATGTTCATTGTATAAAGATTTGGTGGACAACTAATGCATAGAAATAGTACAGGCGTGGACTGCTGTTGGCAGGTTATGTCACACTACCCAGGGCACAATGTGGACTAAAACATGCTTGCATCCTGGTGAGTTGATTTACATTTGTATTTAAATTTTTTTTAAAAGGCAGATATTTAGTAGGGTTTTTCTTTTTTGCTTAATATACATATAAGAGATAGAAATATATATCCAATATGGTGAATTTGTCTGGTCATAGAGAGTTCCCTTTAAGTGAGAAGGCACCCATACTCAGTGATTGCCAAAGCAGGAATATAGACACATGTGAATGAGTGATAATGAATGAAAGGATGAAGTGAAAGAGTCTTCCTGCTTGAATTTCTGCACAGCTTCATGCGTGAAGACGAGAATATTCTTTCAGTGACATGAAATGGATATAAGAGATAGAATAATGACCTTTTAAATTTTTCTACCCAGGCTCTACTAAGTTTTTACCACCTCTGTTAAAATGTATCGTTGTTTTAGCATTCCTTCAAACGTTAAAACGTAGGCTATTTATAGTAGTATCAGCAAGGACTCAGAGCCATTAGAGATATTGATATATTACCCTCGCATTGATTTTATGTATCAATCATGGCCATTTTTTTTTGTCAAAAAACTCTTTAATGTCAAAGTAAAAACACATTTATGCATAGTAATAAAATTTAACAAAAATATGTAATGTGAAATTAGTGACTGCATAAATATTCACTCACTGACCTAATGCAACAGAGATCATCCAAAAGGATGAATACTCTTTATAGGCACAGTAATAGGGTATCTGTATCAAAAAGCTGCAGCATTAAATTCAGCTGAAACAGACATTATTTACATTTTCCACAGCAAAGATTCACAGTGAGTTTCAAGTTTGTATGTTTAAAAAAGCAAGATGAGATTTTTTTGTCATAAAATACATCTTCCACATGTCAAGGTTAGGATCAGCAGAGGGATAAGACATTGCTTTATCCACAGGGTCGCCAAGATTGACACGAACCAAAGCCTTCACAGTGGCTTAAAAGCATCAAAAACATTTGCAAAAAGAGAATCCTTTTAAAGACATTTCTGTACACATGTTTAGAAAAGAACCCTCTGTTTTGTTTCATGCCCTTTAAGGTATCTCCGGGTATAAACACTATTAAGATTGCAAAGACTCTGAGACTGACCTTACATCTACCTGGCGGGGTGCCTCGACTGCACTCTGTTGTATGAAGTCAGCTGAAATAAAGTGATGACAGGTAGGATTAATTTGATGAAATTCTAACACCACCACACACATATTAGATCAAAAACTTTTAACCAAACAGTTACTTTTTACGAAGTACGTCTGCGCTTATGATGCAGTTTTGACTTATCAGCTGTCATAGAGGAGTAGACTCCATCCTGAGGATCAGAGCTCCCCTGCTGCTGTGACTAACCTCAGCCCCTCTGACTTAAGCTTAAATCAAAGTGTTGCAGCAGCCAGACACGTACAGACTCTTTTAAGATGGGCGCCATGTACATTTACAGACTTAGAACCATTAAACTGCAGAGTGGAGCCAAGAAAAACTGCATTGCATATTCTCACTTGTGTGTTACTCAGGTCCTAGCACCTTTAACTTTATTCTCATTTAATTACTTGATGTTTTTTGCAATTGCTTCCTTGCAGCAACAGTTGAGCTCGGGGCTGGCTACTCTACCAGAAAATTACTTTGACTTAAGTTAATTAGTTTTTGTTTTTCTATCTTTAAGTTGCATGTTACAGCTTTAATTCTAAACATGTTGAGGGACATATTAAATTGTCTGACTGATAAGTATTCCTGTGCTGATTTGGTACAAAGTACATACATTAAATTTATATAAGGGTCTGGGATTACATATCTATACAGCAGTTGTTTCAAATAACTGGGGCAGGTCAACAGGACTTTTCTTACCGCAGAGCAAAAGGTGTCTGCTTAATACTCCAAGACTGGCGATTGGAAATGTGCAGACAGGGACCCATTCTTTCTATGTGGGAGGTCATTTGGAAATCGAGTGCTGAGTAGCCTTCTCTCTGCCCCTGACTGGAAGGCTGTCTTTTTCTCTCTCTCTGTGTCTCTCGTTTTCTCTCCTCTGTGCCCCTGACTGCGAAACTCCATAAAGGATGATGGATGTTGATGGAGACGCACAGAGTGGTCATTATGGATCATCACTGAGTATTGAAGAGGGACCGGGACAGACAGACAGACCGAAGCTGAGGAAAGAGACGATTGGAGCCTCTGAATGGTTAATGAAAGAATTAATTCTGTGGGTTTTGTAGATGGAGCTGTTGCGCCACTGAGTGGTGGAATTTTTCACTACCCCTCCACTGAGGTTAGTGTTGAAAAATATTCATTTTGAGCTTATGCACACTTTTTATCACACTTCACTTTCAGAAAAGCTAGAGACCAGAACTCAAGGAGTTCAGTGCTCAAGGACACTCCAGCAGAGCAAATTCTTGATAAACCTGGTTTTGGGGAGGGGGGGTTAAAGATAATGCAGGGCAGAATTTTATTTATCATACTGGCAGGCTACTGGAAACTTTTTCTGCAGCTGTAACAGTCTTGGGTGGTAAAAAAAAAGTACAAATCCATCATATATTTACTATAATATATAAACAATGAGTCAGCTCATTCTGAAGAAGTGTTTTCAACATAGGAATAGAAAGTAATAGATTTTTATATAAAATGTTAAAAATATATAATATGATGTGATACAATGTTATGAAAATAAGTTATGTGAAAGATTGTATCCATACTGCTATGAGTAAAACATATACAATTATAAAATCATTCTGATATTTTTTACTAAAAGGAACAATATGTTGAATGTTTCCACTGAAATGTCTACATCATTTAATTCTAAGGGTGCGTTTCTTGTCACAACAGCTGCTGTGTCAGAGCATATATTTATGTACCTGCCATAGAAATGCTGGCCGTTAAATCAAAGACTGCCTTGTCAGGAAGTGTGAACCACTATGGAAGACTGCTGTTCTGTCGCTGTATCTCAGTCATGTTTTGTGCTGCTTACTTGTGATGGACGATGATTCCTTCTCTGCAATTGGCAGTGCAGTCTATAGCCAGAGGATGCCCATTATGCCATGGCTGCAGATTGTTCATCTCTTACAGCCACTCTCACAGACCTTTTGTCTGAGATACAGAGTATTTCAGAATGGAAATACATGCCAAAATGATCAAAGTAAAATGGGATTAGATTTGGAACCAACTAAGGAAAAACTTTGGTCTACAAAGCCCTTCTGTTCTCTCTCCAATTGCTAAAAACCATATTTTTAAACCTTCAAATTCAGACCCAGCATTTATGCTCTGGCACAAGAATGGCATCATTAGTCTTAAAGACCTCTACAAAGATGGAATTTTTCTTTCTTTCAAGGAACTTGCAACTAAATACCATTTACCCAATTCTCATCTTTTCCATTTTGTTTTGTTTTTTTAATTAGGGACTACGTTAAGAAGCTTTTCCCCCAATTCCCCAATCGCCCCCCGAAACTCTGATAGTTAAGCTTTTAAAGTTGATCATATTAAAAAAAAAAAAAAAAAAAAAAGGATGTATGTCTGTAATATACAACGCTTTAGAGTCAGCCACTTCAAAGCCTTCCTCCACAATGAGGACTTCCTGGGAGAAGGACCTAAATATGGATTGCACTGACCAGCAATGGAATTCTGTTGTAAAGCTAGTTCACTCATCCTCCATTTATGCTCACCACGGTCTCTATCAATGCAAAATCCTTCACAAAGTCCATTATACCAATGCAATATTACATGTAAATTATCCCCTGGCAACCATGCCCATATGTTCTGGTTTTGCCCAAGATTTGAGATGTCAGGAAGGACATCTCGAAAATTTCCATAGGAAGTAATCGACTTCTGGTTGACTTACCTCCATAACCAAATGTGGAAACAAGGGGTAACCACAAAAAAGCCTCTACACAAGCTACATATCTACATTATCTATGTAGCTAAGTGAGTTTAAGTTATGCCTGCTAAAGCTCATGTGGCTAAAGCTAACTTAGCTATCGATAACACAGCTACATAGCTAATGTAGCTAAAGCTAAGCTGAAAAAAGCAGCTACATAAGCTACATAGCTATGTTATCTATATAGCTAAGTTAGCCTAAACTACAATTGCCAAAGCTCACAATAGTAAAGCTAACTTAGCTAAAGAGAACAGAGCTACATAGCTAACTTAGCTAAAGCTAAGATCACAAAGAAGCTATGTAAGCTATGTAGATACATTATCTGCATAGCTAAGTTAGCTTTAGCCATGTCTGCTTAGGCTCACATTAAAGCTAACTTAGCTACATAGGTTTATGTTGTAATGGTAATTACGCACCTGGGGTAGCCACGTTAACTTTAGCTTTACCTTAAGAAGCTAACGTAAGCCACTGCCTGTATAAATACTTCTAAAACAGGTCTATCCACCTTGTTCCTGGGGCCGCAACTGTAAATCTGAATATGCGCGAAACTTCTAATGCTAAAGCGGAAGTAGATTAAATACATCTATTCTAGTACCGCAGCTAATGATGGATGCTAACAAAAAACGACAGTTGTTTCGATAGGAATTCACCCCATATTTGTAAATATTGATTTATTGATTGATTGATTGATTGAATCCCATGTTCACATTGTTTATATTGTAAGCTGTAAGTAAGTAAATAAGGTGGATACCACATTATTCCTGGGGGGGGTCTACTGTAGTTAGTTTGCATACAGTAACAATAATAGTAAAAATGTGATTCTTCCAGGGGCTTATTAAAGTGACTGACCGCCAACAGTGGATGTTCTGAAATAAATAAATATTTGCTGCAATAAATACTGCTTCATTTTTGTTAACTCAGTATGAGCTGAAAGTTTTCAATCATATCTTCAGTAATACTTAATACCTGTTGCTTCGTTCGTGGTACTTACATTTTGACAAAGTTAAATATGTCTCCCACAACAGTGTTTAAAACATGCTGTTCACTGTCTAAGAGTGTTGGGGATGTGATCCTCTCATTATTAATTTATCATTAATTCTTAATACAAAACTTGACCTTTCCCAAACTGAAGAGCTGGCAACTTGAGTCATGGATAGTTTTATGAATATAATTGTCTCATTTTAAGAGGGATTAGTTGGTGAAATAAGAATTTCAGCAACCCCACAAACTAGAAATTTACCTGAAGGTGGTGTCCAAACTCTCTTAACAAAACGTGATTGTCTCTTTCTATACTGATATGAAGCTAATAAAGTTAGCTAAATACGTCTGTCTAGGTTATCTAAGGTAATGTCGTCACTTTGTACTCTCTAGTAGAGGGCGGAGAAATAATAATGTTATCCCGTTTGAGGTGAAGCAGTCAAAGTTTATATATTTTGGTATCCAGATTGCTGTAATAATCACGTTTAGCGTCTCGTTTCTATGCAAAGTCCCATTTAGATAAACGGACTGGAAGTTGCACCCATATTTCGTTCAAAGAATCATGGGGGCAAGGAATAAGGTGGATACATAATGAAATCCCAGATTAGACCTCTGATCTTTTTTCTGTTCAATGTATTTAATGTCTTTTAGTCTATAATGTTTGCTGTATGGAAATTTCTTGAATGTAAATGCCAGGCTTTGTCTGTGAAAAAAAGATGAGTAAAAGAAATCTAAAACTGAAATTTGTTTTACCAGAAAATTAGGGCACTTTCTTGCTGAGATATATGGTTTTTCAGATGAACAGTCTGCAAGTGGCCTTCAGATATAGAGTCTGTAGCCAGACCCCTCTCCACAGTGAGGGACTCAGGAACCATTGTGGTCTTACACACATTTCCAGGTCAAGTGGACACCAGATGCGCTTCTCAGCCGCACCCATGTCCATTGCTTATGTTGAATTCAGGTCTTGGTTCAATATAGCAAAGCAAAGGAAAGCATTTTGGGACTTCCCACAGTGTTAACCAATATGGCACTTTTTAAAGTTTTTCTCCCTCATGAAATGTAAATGTGAAATTCATCCATGAAGCAAAAATATCAGTTTAGTGTTGAATAAATATACCTTTAAGGAGTGCCGTTTTAATTGAACCCATCCTCAATTTAAAACATGAAGTATGCAATGAGGTGGGCGGAGCTCTGTCTACTTATCATCTGTTTTGATTGAGCACCCCCTTGTGGCAGAATTAACATACTGTGTGTTATATCAGTTATTATTATTATTAATATTAATAATAATAATATATAGTACAATAATAATCAGCCCTTTAGTAATATGTACAAATGTCATGATATAGTAAGAAGCTCTAATTTGAAATGTGTTTGAAAAAATCCCAACAAACACTGATTTTACTATTTCACTTTTGCATCTGTTTAATGCAAACAGTGCACCTGTTTTCATTTCCTGGCATCAAGAAAGACTCTTTCAAGTCAAGATTAAGTTTTTTCTGAACAACTTTTGTTATATACTTTAATTATATAATCAAGCTGATTGTTAATACACTTCTTCTAAACAATCAGCTATTCTGCTTATTTTGTGCCATATTATGTAAGTTTATCAAACTTAAATCTTTTAAACAAATCAGTAGATGAAAAAGTCTTAAGAAAGTCACTTATATTCAACCACCATATAAAATGAAATAGATTAAACACTTGCACTAAAGAATGAAGTGACATGAAAAGATTATTCTTAGGAACAAATGGAACAAGAGAAGTGATTTAAAAGACTCTAAATCTGCTTGCATAACATCCCCTCTGGCTGTTTCAGAGTCTTTGAGCCCTGAGAGCAAAGTGTGCGGTCACCTTTAGTCTCACACTGTTCCTGAGGAAGAGTTAAGAGTCTGCCTGAGGATCTCCTCCTGCTTGCCGACTCACATGGGACAAAAAAAAATCAGCAATTTAGCTAATGTATGTGACTCAAGTTTCCTGAGGGAAGGGAACAAGTACATCAGAGCTGTGGGATATGCTGGAACCGTTAAATCACATCTGACAAGTAAATGAGCAAGGACTACATCAGGGGCAAATCCTGCCCTTCTCCCAGACATATATTTAAAAATTGTGCCATTTTTCTTTATATTTCTTTTTCTCGTAATGTACATGACGCACAGTTACACCCTGAGGCTCAGAAACACAGAATTATTTTATGATTTTGAGAAGCTGGAGAGAAATGCAGGTCCCTTTTTTGTTCATGCACTCTTTTGAGTTTCAGTTATATAAACTTGGGCAAACAGGGGTGCAGATGGCACAGTTAGGTCATGCCCCATGTATAAGGCCGTACTTCTTTTAGCAGGTGGATTTGAATCCAGCCTTTCCTTTTCTAAAATGTCTTTCCAACTCTCAAACATAAAAGTTAAAAGCAAATCTGAAAAAAGGGGTAAAAATTTGTCTGTATAATCAACATGGTAGCACTGCTATATTGGCAAGAATTAAAAAAGGATTGCAGTCTTTTTTATATTAAAAAAACAGAACCATACATTACTGTAAAAGTTTAAAGTAAGAGGCTTTGCATACAAAATCCTGTGATGAAAGTGTATCAGCATACATACCACAAAGGATTTATAAGTAAATGTAATTTTAAATGCCCGGAGACAAGTCCATTTTATTTACTCAGCAATATTTCACTTTTATAAGCTCATTTTCATTTATTAGTAATCTCTGCTACACAAATGAAAAAACAGAACTGCTGAACACTGAATTACTGAGGTTTTATTCCTTTCCTGAAGCTTCTTATTGCCAGACAGTGAAAGTACAATGGGTCAAAAATAAGAGCTGGGCTCTGTGGTAAAATCTTGTGAAGGTTGAGGTCTAATGGTTTTTACCTTTGACCTCCAAAATCCAAGCAGTCAACTGTGGAGTCAAAGTGAACATTTGTGCAGAGTTTGAAGTAAATCCCTTAAAGCAATCTTGAGATATTACATTCACAAGCAAGGGATGCACACAAGTTTGGAGTCATTATTGTTGCAAAACTCAAGAACACATTTTAACATTTTGAGAGAATGACTTGATGGCCCCAGATTTTTCTTCAACCTTTCCATTGAAATCCGCCTTTGTGCTCAAACCTGCCTCCTTCTGTTTGTCCATTTATTTTCTCTATAGCAGATTTTATTTACTGGCGCTGTTATCTGAAGTATCCAAGCTAGACTTACAATGGGTGATATGAAAGTGAGAAATGGTATATCCTCCTGTAGAAGACAAAAGTTTGCAAGATATCAACCTTGTTTTAAGAAAAAATGTGTTTATTCGTAATCTCAGCCAAAAATACTACAATCATTCTGTGTCACACGTCTGATAGTTGCAGTCTCCAGTTATGGAAATGTCTACCAAGCCCTCGAACAAAGGTTGATCAAATGAACTACGACATACTACGGTAGTGTAATTTTGGAACAAAGTCACTACAGTAAAGATAAGTGCAAAAAAAGGTTCATATATGATTTGAGAGCTTTAGGTACAGGTGGCCCAGAGGTTAGCGGTGCGCCCCATGTGCACATGGGTTCAAATCCGGCCAGTGGCACTTTCCTGCGTATCTCTCCCCTCTCTCATCCCTGTTTCCAATTCTGTTCATTGTCCTTCTGTCAATAAAGGCATAAAAAGCCCAAAAATAAATCTTAAAAAGTATGATTTTAAAGCTTGACAAGCTATCATTAACAACGAATGAAATGAACTGCAATGGATTGTTGGATACGTAGTTCCTTCCTCCTTGTAAAGAAACACAAGTCTTGTACAGTTGCCTTTTTCTCCATTTTTGAACGCCATTTTTGCTCTGGATCTTTAAATAATGATTAGTCAGGGTAGCAGAGGTGGGGGAAGCTGAGCAGTGAAGTATTTTTAGCCCTTTTCTTTGTAATTGCATCCCAAACTTAATTTTTTTTTTAAGTATTTTACTCTGATTATGACAGTACATACCAACATTGTTCTTGAGGCCCATTACGGCTGAACCATCCTTTAGTTGAGGTTATTTGACAAACAGGACACAGAAGCTGCAGTCATTAGTGTTCAGTGAGTAAGGAACGAAGCAACAGATCTCTCTCAGTGGGGTCACTGCTAATAAATGAAGTTTAGTAATATCCAGCTACAGATTTATGAAGTGATGTTCAGCTGGGAAATTTGCCCACGGAGCACTTCCAGGATACATTTTGCAGCTTCCATATATCCCACATATGACACCCTCATGTCAGGGCTGTTTGGCTTTTACGGGAGCTCTTGGACAAACTGTAGCAACATGTTGACACAGTAAAAACATCCCTATATGCACTCGTAAGACACACGGACTTTATTCAGGGTTGAGGCCTAAGCCACTTCACGTAGACATTGTTAATGATTGAAATAGACAAGGATGCCTGGTTTAAGGTCACTGATTAAATGTCATCACTGTAGATTTGTGTAAGAAGGCAGACATTTTAGAATGTAGCAAATATTTCATAAGCAGAGTAAATGCAAAATACAAGCACAGAACTTTAAAATTTTTCTTGCCCTGAGGTGATGTCAGGAAAAATATTAGCTGTTAAATCATTTTACCCAAAGGAAACTAGGACACCTTCTGAGGCCGTATCGACAAGGTTATTATTCTTACTCTCTCTCAGTAATTTTTTAAAGCCTGTATCTTTGATCCACATAAATTCAGGGACAAAAATCCATATACTGCTGTAAGAGAAATTAGGCTGTTGCTCAGTTTAGGTGCCAATAGTTGATGTGAGATAAGGTACGATGAACTTAGTGAGCAACAGAGAAAAGGTGCAGCATATTTGGCCTCTAGATCATGTAGGAGGATTCAGGATTTAGAGTGTAGATCAACAGTATAATCATTACTCAAACAATGCACTAGTCACTGTGCAGTGATGAAGCCACTTACAGGTGCACCTCAATCAATTAGACTACCATCAAAAAGTTGATTATCTTGCTACTAAATTAATTTATAGTAAAGTACACATAAATAATAATAATAATAATAATAATAATAATAAAAACTTAATTTATATAGCACTTTTAATAACAAGGGTTTACAAAGTGCTTTGACATTCAGAAAAACTAGCATTGTGAGTATTCTCGCTACAATTCGCTGTCTTTCTCTCTGTTACGCTCCGACTCGTCTCCTCGACCAGGCGTACATCTTTCAAGCTCTAGAAAATCCAAAACTTTAAATAGAAACACACCCAAAAACTGCTGCACCAAAACCTGCTGCTGGGATTGAAGTTACTCATGTCAGCCATCTCCTGGTGTAAAGTGGTAACAGCGCAGACCTCCACCATTAGCTCTATCTCCCAAGAGTACAGAATCCTTTCAAAATTCCTGGATCCAGACGGTGATCCGTATCAGTCCCAAAATCTAATCAGTTCTTCCTCATGTCATTTCTGACATTTCCTGAAAATTTCATCAAAATCGGTCCACAACTTTTTGAGTTATGTTGCTAACAACTAACAAACAAACCCATCCAATCACATAACCTCCTTGGCGGAGGTAAAAAGAACTCACTGATATACGTAGAAAAGAGGTGGGTGAGTGCTACACGGGGTCAAAGTATCCAACACAGTGTAGTTAGGATCAGGTGCTCTTCAGGAAATGGACAAAAATATATTGTTTGCAAAAAAAGGCAGCAATGACTTGCCTGTTAACTTATCAATAAAAGTCCATAGTATAGATGGCAGTCAGAACTGAGAATCCGAGGCACTCTGATGTAGTAAAAATCCTTTATTGAACAGGGATATCTACTCCAACGAGTCTTCATCAGAACATAATGAGCAGATTAAAAAACACATGGTTAAGTACAAAAGAAGCACCATGTGACACAATCACGTGACCGAGGTCACCACAGAATAAAAACACAGATCAATGACAGCAGACGTCGTGAAGCGAGGAACTTGCATTCCTATAGTACTATAAATAGCTCATAATAAATACAGCAGTAAAGGGCTGTATTTATGAGTAAGGAAGGTCACCACAAAAAACATCAAGATATACTAAATATGAGTTCAAGAAACATGACAACAAGGTCACTAAGGTACTCAAGTTTTGCACACTGTAATTGTTTTTAAAAAAGTCAGCAACAATTCAGAAGAGGAGCTACGATGATGATAAGCTTAAGACTGAAAAGAACTGGAATTCAAATTAATAACAGTTCAAAATACAGTTGGGTTTACCATCATGATAACATTGCATCATCAAATACAACCTAAAAAAACAACAAAAGGGTCCAACATGACTGACTGGCCATAGATACAGCATCATATCAGTTTACTCTATCACATCACATAAGAGACATATGAAAAAACAGTGACTTTAAGAGACTCGATGCAACACTAGACAGTACTGGATACACAAAGTCTTGCAAAAAGTTACAGAAAGGGGGAGAAGTCAATCTCCTCGTTGAGGCCAGGGAAGGAGGTGGCCCCCAGTGTGTAAATCCAAAAAGTCTCACGCTGCAAAAGAGACTTTTTTGGATTTACACACTGAGCTGCAATAACTTTCTGATATCTTCTTGTGTTTATTGGTGGTTTCTTAGGACTCACTGCAACACAAGTCAGGTCCTGCTGAGCCATTAAACAGGAGGAAGTGGAACTGCAGCATCCCACCCATCCACTTCTGCTGCTCAACATCCCACGAATGAAATTGATACTCCAATAGTGGTCCCTAGGCTTCAGGACACATCCCACCAGAGTAGCTGCCAAAGATTTCCTTTGTCCTTCCCAGTCCAGGCTACTCCTCAGCCTGACGACCACCCTCTGATGGTCCATCAGTATTTGGTGGATGAGTACCAGTTGCTCTATCATATATGATAGACGACATGATGAGGTTACCAGTTACAGCCGTCTGCAACCATACAGCAAAGCCCTAGAACTTCGCATGATGCACAAGGTGGGAAGCTTTAAGGTCACCCAACGTACTCAAAACTGAAGACAAGACAGAACTTGTTTGTGTGAAGGTCTCATAGAAGGTTGGAGTTTAACCTTCTTAACCTTGGATGTGTCTGAGGAACCGCAGTCTGGAGCTCAACCCTGAAAGAGAGTAAAAACTGACATGAAAATCTTTACAATCTCTTATGTCTAAAATAGCTGTAGTTAAACTTAAGAGCTGTAAATACTTTAGGTTTTTTGTTTATTTTTGTTTACATGTTTTAAATGTAATACTATTCCGTAGTAAGTGTTAAGAGAAAAACCATTATACTTTAAGGCAGTGGTTCTAAACGTTTCTGTCAGGCCCCTCTTTGGCCAATACAATTTTTTCAGGCCTCCCTACCCCTCACTGTACATATCAACATGTAAAAGACTACTCCGCGTGCTATGAGGAAACAGGGTGGTAGCTATTAGCAGGGTTTAGTTGTACTCAAAGCTGTTTGCTATGGCTTCCTCTAGTGTGGTATTTAGCTTGGATATAGCTCTAGTATAGCGTCACTTTTACCAGAACTTGACAATGTTTTTGAATGAAATAAATAATAAAAACAACTTAAAATCTTCTAATGCTGGGAAGGATGTTCTCTTGTGCCAACCTGCATGAGTTTGTGAGTTGTGTGAGTGGATATACAAAGGCTGCTACTGGGGGGATTAGCTCGGACTTAGCCACAGCACAGTTTTGTCTTAAACTGGAAAACAATTATTTATTAAAACAAGGGCCGAGAGCCACTGGGAAAGCTTTTCATGACTGGAAAGATGTTTTCCCTCTTGGGCTTGCGATTGTTACGGGTGGGGTTGGCTGGTGTATCCAATGGCTGCTGCTGCAGTAGTTGTTAAATCAGATGTAGATTTTGGAAAGCTGCAGTTTAATCAGAACTGCACCACATTTCTTTTGTTAAAACAAGGGCAAAAAGCCACACTGAAAGCTTTTCTCAGCAGAGAAGACGTTTTTGCTCATCTCCTGACCAGCCTTGGTATCAGTTTTATTCACAGAGTAGCTCCGCCGTTAACAATCTACCGCAGCGACAACCTGTCAGCTCAAGAGATGCGCCTGCCTTAAAATGTCATTTTGTTGTCATTCTAATTGGCCCATCATCACCTTCCAGGAGTTTTTGTGAATAGTCCTGCTTTTCTCAAATGCTTTCTATGGGAGTCTCCCAGACGAATGTGAAATACATCCATTCAAAGGATGAAACAGTCAATCTGGTGTGTCAGGTTATAGAATAAGACAGGCCTTCATCCTCATATGCAAGCACTTGTTTCTGTCGAGAACATATTTGCGCAGCTCTGGCTTCCCATGTCTTCCGGTACATATCTGCTGGCTGGTAGATGACCCAGTCTGCATCCAGGCTCAGCATCCATGAGATGAGATGACGGAGGGAATCAAGTCTTCTTATTAGATAAACACTGGATGAGAGGGGAAGAAATAAGTTCACTTAAAGGGAAGGGTTTACATATACCCTACATGCAGCCTATGATCAGTCTGTTATTTCTCCTGACTTTGGGTGCAGTCCTTCTCCCTGAGTGGTATTATTATGCTAACTATAGATCTATTTTTTTCCTTTGTTTCAACCAGGCTGTCAGTAAGGTTACAGGTGCATCTAAAAAATTACAACTAACTCGAACTTCAATATCCTGGTAGTAAAAAGAAAATATGTTTGTGTGTGTGTGTTGTTACATTACATTGTCATTTGCATGTGGTGAATAGAAATGTTGCATTTGCTATTACATTACAAACATCCGAAATTTTGCACTAAACTTTCATTTAAAGGGTTAATTTATTTTTTATATTTTTGATGAGGTTTAATCTTGGTTTAAAATATTAATGCAAAAAGTAGGATGAAATTCATGTGTAGCTTTGTTAATGGGGTACTTCAACTTTTTGTCATAAACACCCTGAGTGTTACTATTTGTTTAACACCACGTTAGGGTTGAAAATGTTGCCATTTTTACCTTCCCTGGGATGGTTTTAATGTTTTATTGAAGTGTTTGTGTAAATTAATATCATTTAGGAAACTGTTAATACTCAATGGGGATCTTCAGTAATCAACAATTTAATCAACAAATCCATAATCTACATTGTTTAACAGGACAACAAACAATGCGAAATAACTCCGAAAAAGGGGCCAAAAAATACATAAAATCAGGGCGTTTTGCCCCCTCACGTGAAGTCTCGCGCTACTTCCCCTCAAATCTCGCTCTTACTACGAACCAGGAAGCCAATGGCGGAAATACAGATCTCTGAAATCCACCTCACACTTCCACCCTACAACCACTGGACAGACTAGGTTTTCTCTTGAATGGAGACACCAGTCGCGTAAGTCAGCTGCTGTTTTCAGCTACACACGGTGGGCTGCCTCAAAGAAACGATGTCACGGTGTCGAAGTACCGGGCAGGATCGGTAAAGAGGACGGACAGCCAGCCAATGACCGCGCTGACGGTGTCCTGTCACTGACAGCCTGCCTCGTTTAACACCGGTACGTTTCACTTTGGTTTAAAACGTCCCATGCTGCAACATATGCGAGGTTAAAAGCACCTTACCTGCAGTTATAGTAACAGTGATGCTCGGCAGGTTTCAGCAGACGTCAGAATATAAATCTGATCATACTGTGAGAACGTAAAGATGCACACATATGGATTACTTGACAGCAAGTACTTAGCCTTTGACACAAAGGAATTCGCTGCAACAAAAAGAAGTTGCTATTGCATTGTAACCTAAGACGAGCAAATGGGCTTAGGTTAGGTAAGTGTTCACTCTAGGACTTAACTTGAACTAATTGTGTTTGCAGTCCATGTGAAAATATGTTGCTTTCATTTTCAGGCATCCATTCTTATCACCCACCGTATAAAACTAAAGGTGTGACCTCGGCCCTCTTCATGTCATCTTTTGTCCCAGCTCTGTTGTAGTTTAGCAACAACTAAACTGGAAAAGCAAGCTGAGGAATTTGTTGTTGACCAAATAATAATTAAAGCAAGGTTTGCTAAAAGCTTGATATAATGCATGAAAGTAAACTTAATCCAAATCATTTCATGGCTTTGGCAATAAGGACACTTTGTAACATCTAGACTTTGTCATATTTTGAGTGGAAGAAAACATTGTACTACTATTAAGGCTGTAATAGTTGGCTACTGATACCCACTGTATTGGATAGATTGTTGAGTGGCCATATGGAAGTTAAAAAGTCTCAGACACAATGATATAATCCCTCTCTGACTCCTATATTGCAGACATATGGCCCTGCTCCACAGCAGTTTGACAGAGACAACATAAGACGACACCAGCATCATGTTCCTGAAAACATCGTTCACCACCCTGATTGTAGGGGTGTTTGTGGTGTATGTGCTTCACACATGTTGGGTGATGTATGGGATAGTGTGCACTAAACCCTGCAGCAGCCCTAAAGGGGACAACTGTATTACACCCTTCCTGGCAGGGAACCCGAAACTACAGGTCAGCGAATGCAGACATATCATAGATCCATGCTTGGATTCTGTTAAATACTCTGTTCAGCTGTTTGTGAGTGGTTGATCAGGCAGTGTGGGTATGAGGCATGTGTTATAATGATCAAATAATATCTGTGTGTGTGTATCCAGTTGAGTATCTACACTGCACTGCGGCCCAATGCAGAGGGAGGACACACACTGATCCACAAAGAGGAAGAGTTTGATGTCAACAGCAAATTTGAGAGGTTAGTCTTTCGCTTATATTTAGAGATTTTTCAAACCCCTGTGAGAAATGTGTGGTTTGTGATGATTTGGAATAAAAAGTGATATACTTTCTCTCTTTTGTAAATACCCTCTTGTATTTGTCTAAGTTATGCTTTCTAAAAAGACATCACCAGCTTCCTTGCTATACTCAAACCAGGGTTCCCACCTACTAGAAAACGGTTGACCAGTTTTTCTGTCATGGAAGATCCAGTAAAAATTAGAGAAAAAGCACAATGTCCTTGGAAATCTTTTGCTCACTTCCTGAAAAAGTAAACATTCCCAGGTTGGATGACATCACCATAGTGGCAGAAACTTCTAATAGTATCAGAATATTATGTTAGACATGGCAATGTTTTTATTGCATGTAGCTGGACCCAAGGACCCAATCTTTCAGTTGAAAAATGACACTACCATAGCCGCATCAAAATCTGAACGCCCTTCTCTCTGCGTTTCTCTCTTTTTCTCTCAGGATAGTAAATGTGTCCTTGCCCAAGAAGACAAGAAACAATGGAACTTTATACGCACTAATATTTGTCCATCAAGCTGGCTTCACTCCATGGCAGGATCCACGTCAGGTCCACCTGGTGGCTCAGCTCACAACCTACATGGTCCCTAAACAGCCTGAAATCTCTTTGATATCCGGGGAGGATCAAACACAGGTACTGAGCTACAGCAGAGCTTTAGCTGAAATGAAAGGGGTATTAGAGAACAAAGTCAGAACAGAGACTTTAGTGCCGAAGGGCAAGGTAGATAAGCTTTTCAGTTATGTTACTGTATTATTTCATGGAAAAATTAGGGCCAGACAGATACGGATATTTGTGGACTGATGATACCAATTTAAGGTAACAATAGATACCAAGAACCAACATATCAGCTGATTATATTTTTACAACTTGGAGTCTGTGATATTTTAGCAACCCCACTCACATGCACCAGAGGGTCAAAATATGAGACCACCTCTTAGAACAACAGCAACACTCGCTGTAATATCAGTGAAGAAGAACGATTCATCTCTCTCATACATTTATTGCAGTAGAATCCATGGTAGAGATGGTGTTCTTGCAGTGCGTTACATTGCACAAATGTGTCTAATGAAGTGGTTAGGGAGTGTATTTACCAATGACGAGTTTATTATTATCTGTAGGTACTAGGTAAGTGTCTTAAAAGTCACAGGTAAAACCCGATTTGAAATGCGCCTCTTTGATGTCCTCTAAACGTGCGTTTACTTGCCTCTATCTTCCTGAACCGTAAAGTCATATTGAGTCAAACTCTGACCAGAAATGCCCCCCAACCCCGCTGGTCGCTGGTCATATCCCGTCTCTAATTTGCTCTGGTCTTATCTGTCAGCATGTGACTGCCTGCCATTACGTACATTGTGTTGTTGCTGACTCGACTAAAGTTTATAGCTAGCAAATCTTAAGCTAAGTTATCCTAACTTTAGCTCACTACCATAAACAGATAAGCATGGCCGACACAACGAGGCACTTCATGACTCATGGACAAGTGGGTTGAAATGAAATGAAATTGGTTTTTTTTGTTTTTTGTTTTTTTTTCAAAACTAGTTTTAAAGTTACCATTGAGTCAAACCGTTCTCTTCAACAAATCTGATGCTCAGCTACGCTGCTCTGGGCTCTAGTCTCTCTGCTGTAGGGAGGCAAATATGGAGCATGTGACACAAAAGGAGTCAGAGCGCTGGATAAATAATAGAACATAGACATCATGTCTAAGTAAAACCAAGTCTTATCCCTCACTTTTTATTAGCAAAAAAACAAGTGTTAACATTATGTCAGAGTAAGATTTTCTGATGGTGCACCAAAGAGACCAAGTAGAGGGCATGGTTGGTTGGTTTCACCTATGATCTCAGCGTATGCATCAAATACTGAAGATCAGAATGCTTTGGGGGTTGAGATATGACCTAAATATCTGGTAAAGGCCCAAAAGTAGTTAGCTTGCATCTGTTTTGAGAAACACTTGCGCCCGGGACAAATTTTGACAACGCTGTTTCAAGATATTTGATGATTTCATTAGTTTAATGTACAAAAATTTGACCTAAGTGATTTAAACAAAGGAAATGTTTTGTTTAATTTTTATTTGTAATCTAACTTCATCTGCTACTCAGATCTTTGTAATATCAATCAAGGTAAACTTGTAACCCTTTAGTTTCTGTTCCTTGTAGATAAGTCATGGATTGGTAACTAATCAGATGTCTGATTTGAGAGTAAACTTGACTCAAATGCACCTGCTCATGTGTTCACTCAGGGTCATAAAGAAGAAGACCAGCAGAAGAAACGGCGTGATGGTAAGCCATCAGTAGGGGACAGTTCTACTTCCAAGTCAGATCACCCGGTTTGCCACTGGCGCTCTCGTCTGACTCTCAACATTGTCGGGGACCACTTCCTGTTTGACAGAGAAAACCTGCCCAGTGATGTCCACAGATACCTCAGAGTGTAAGACATACTTACACAAGAAAAGTTTGGAAACTGTTGATTATGTTGAACACAACCCAGAGGCATTAGATTTAGTCTTTCGTCTGTTTTTTAGATTCCAAAATGGTAAGAAAATGGTTTATCTACCTCTACTGTTTGTTGATGAACTCAGCAACCGGGTCAAGGACCTTGTGGTAAGCTATTACTTTTAAATTAATATAACAATAAACACAATATGTGACTTATGGTCAAATATGTTTCATACTGAACTGATTTAGAGAAAATTCACAACACTTGATTTAGTTATTCAGGGGTTATTATGATGAATCAAATACTTGTTGATTGCCATCACTCACCACAGCTGTATATATCTTACTTCCTAAAGCCAAATCACACTGATAAAGACAAGTGAAAACAAAAAAATGAAACAAAAAACATTTTGGGTAAAGACATGGTAAATTGAAGGGCATAATTTATTTGAAAAAGTTGACTTTAGGATAAGCTACTGTTAGTTTTAATGTCATATGTAAGCTCTGAGGATATTAGAGCATCAATACTATCAGATTTAATGTCCTTTTTATATATTTGTGTAATTTTAGGAGATCAACACCACCTCCATGGAGCTTCCTCTGACCATCTCCTACGACTCAATCTCTCTGGGGAGGCTACGATTCTGGATTCATATGCAAGATGCGGTTTACTCTCTGCAGCAGTTTGGTATGCTATGCTCTCTCTACACCTGCTATTTCAAAGGCTGGTGCATTAATAACATGTATAACTGTCTCACTGTGTTTCAGGTTTCACAGAAAAGGATGCTGATGAGATTAAAGGAATCTTCGTGGATACAAACCTTTACTTTCTGGCTTTGACGTTCTTTGTTGCTGCTTTTCATGTAAGTGTAAACTCAAGGTAATACACCACATCCCACTTCAAGAAAAACACTACAAAGCACAAAGATCTGATTTTGATCTTTTTTTTGTGCAATGCAAAATGTGTCAGACAGAAGCATGGAGCCTTACCTGCCCTATAGGTGCTGATTGTTGTTTGTTAAAAGCTTTTCTCTCTCAGTTGGCTACACTATAACCACCAGTTTAAAGAAAGTGATACACTTTTTGGTAAAGAAACCTCGTAGGGTAATTTTATTGAAACGACTCTTAAATTCGAGACAGCAGAGCATAGCAGGTAAGAGGCTTGTTAATGTCCAACAGACAACATCATGCCAGGCTGATAAGAAGCATTTCTTTGGCTCGACAAGGATATTGTTACTTCTTATCTTTTGATTTGAGTTATCCTAATCTTTTGTTGATAGTTTGACAGAAAGTGAAGCCAGGAGAAAGTGGGTAAATCGGTGTTAATTTAGACCTCAAATTCCGTTGTAGATAAGCTTGGCAAAGGTGTACCAGTCTGAGCTGATCTCATTTTGCCATTGATAATGGATGTTTATTGTGTTAGGTAGGTCTTCAGGTGGTTTTAAACAGCCTGAGCTCTTCACTGTACCCTCTAGTGCAGTGGTTCTCAACCTTGCAGTTGGGACCCCTTTGGGGGTCGCAACACTGAGAGGGGGTCTCTCGGGGTCTCCAGAAGCCCCATAAAACTAAGAATGTTTTTGTTTGTTTTTTTTTTAGTTACACTGTTGCCACTTTACAACAATTTTGTCAAATTTAACCCCTTTTCGTTAGTTTTTTTCCCTCCAATTTTAACACATTTTTTTTCCATTTAACACCTATTTTTGTCCATTTAAAGCTCTTTCCACTACTTTTTTTCTGCCTGTTTTTGCCACTTCTGAACCAATTCTTGCCACTTAAGCCTAATGTCGCCTCTGCTGACCTATTATTGCTACTATTAACCCTTTTTACCACTTTTTATGCTCAATTTTTCCCATTTTAACCACATTTCACTATTTGATATGCCCAGTTTTGCTAGTTTAACCAATTTCTACCAATATCTGTTTTTTTTCTTTCTCAGTTAACTATTTTTTTCCAGTTTATATCAATTTCTCATCCCTTTCACCAAATTTCCACCTGTTTTTGCCACTTCTAACCAATTTCTGCTTCTTTTAAAATCAAATTTCACCACCTTTTCCACCATTTTTTGCCATTACTAACCCATTACTTCCATTTTAAACCATTTTAATTATGTTTTTTTTTGACAAAGGGATTTACATTTTTAAAAAGGCTATTTACTACAAGAATGATTACAGAAAATGTATTGGTTTCTCTGATAAAAGTGGTTATTTTTTCAGGTTAAATATGAAATATGGATATCGCAGCTTAACTTTACAAATGGACCATGATTTTGCTGACCTCCATGGGCCCCCAGTTTGGCTGGGTGCAAGAAAGTTCTCCCATTTATCCCTCTTTATGCACAGCCTTGTCTGCATGTGATTATTCCAAATTGTGCATGGCCGAGGTTAACCACCTTCAGGTACAGTGGGGGTCCCCGGGCTCTGGCACCTTTATTTTGGGGTCGTGGGCTGAAAAGGTTGAGAACCACTGCTCTAGTGCACTGGTTCTAAACTGGTGGTTCAGGACCCAAAAAGTGGGTCGCCAAGCTGTTTCCAGTGGGTTGTAAATGTGTGCTAGGAAGAGAATTTGTCAGTCTATTGCTTTTATATCTTTTCAGTAGTTTGAGTTCTTGATAGCAGATTTTTATTAATTATTCAGGAATTATTAATTGTGAATGTACCTGAAATCTTTGAGGATTTGTCCCTGTGAACTTTTATAGGAAATCTTTTTGGAGTTTTCTGTAGGCATTTCCCCAGAAACTTTTGGTAATATTCTCTGGAACTTTTTGTGTAAATCTAAAGACATTTCCCAAGTACAGAGGAAACTTTGGAGTATTTTCTTCTGTCTTTGCCAGGTGCTTTCTGTGGTCCAAACTGCAAAACTGCAAGTTTGCATCATGATTGCTCATTAAGGAGTTGGTAGTGGGTCCTGGGGCAAGATCACTTGAGAACCCCAGCTCTAGAGGTTATCCTCCAGTGACACAGCCTTATAGTATACAGCCATGGACGAAAGTATTGGCACCCCTGGAATTTTTCCAGAAAACACACACAGCAAAATCACTAGTGTTAGATTAACACTGAGAGTGTTAAATCTAACACTAGAAAAGTGTGTATATGTGTCCACTCTTTTGAGTGTTAATTTAACACTTTTCAAAGTGTTACTTTTTTTACACTGAACCAGTGTTACTGCAACACTGTATGGTGTCAAAAATTTACACTGGTGAACACTGAGTAGTGTTGATGGTACTTGACACTGGCGTCAGTGTTAAAAAAATAACACTAAGGAGTGTATTACAATTAATTTCAGCAGGTGTAAAATACTGTGGATAGCAACTGCCCCTCGTCCACCAACCTGATAAGAACAAGAAACAAGACATGTAAGTTCCACACAATGGGTGTTGGTAGTCAGACACACCCGACAATATTGACTGCCACCTCACATTGTGAGGTATTCAATAGCAATCAGAGAGTTATAAGGCAACTCAAAGACAAAGTTTGTCCTTAGATGACAGTCTGACCTCACTCCATAGTTTCAAGTAAGCTGTCACCACAGCCAACACTTGACCAACCTTGAAGACAAATACACTCATGGTGCAAAAGTGTTCATGCATCAAAAACTTAGGAACTCAAGATAATTCAAGAAACATGTGCAAGTGAATCCCAGCAGTGATCCCTGTACAACAGGCAACATCTAAACACAGCTAGTCATCTAAATACATCTAAAAACATCTGAACCCAGCTTAACACTCTGCACTAAGGCATGATGGGAAATTTCTGCCCCCCAGATTTGAAATTGCAGTAGGTGGGGCTTGGATCAACTGACTCTCTACAGTGTTGGAATAACATTGGTTGATTTAACACTGTCAAATAACTCCAACACTGAAGACCATTTACTCTGAATGGAGTTAAAATAACACTTAGAGTGTTAAAAATCATCACTGAAATGTTTAACACTGAGAATCCAACACTCCAGTTTTTGCTGTGCACCATTTCTCCCAGAAATTGTTGCAATGACAAATGTTTTTGGTATACACATGTTTATTTCCTTTATGTGCATTGGAACAACACAATAAAGCAGATGAAAAAGCTAAAATTGACATAATTTTACCCAAAATTCAAAAAATGAGCTGGACAAAATTATTGGCCCCCTTTAAAACTGTGGGTAAATCATTTTATTTCAAGCATGTGACGCTCATTTAAACTCACCTGCCTAGCATGACAGAAAAATATAAGCTTGCTAAAATCACACTGGCTGTAGGAGGCTTTAAGTAATGTGCCTGTGAATTAAACTTTCACCCAATCTTCACCTTCTTCTTTAAAAACAAACATAAACAAGTAAATAAAAGTCAAGATGAAAAAGTAGATTTAAATAGTTTATTCTGCCTTTTTTCAGCTTCTCTTTGACTTCTTGGCGTTCAAGAACGACATCAGCTTCTGGAAACAGAAGAAAAGCATGGTGGGAATGTCAAGCAAAGCTGGTAGGTCACTTTATTTATGTTGATCTGCCTTTACATCAGAAAAAAACAAAACCAAAATATCAAACAGAATCAGATAAAAATAACTATACTAGAACAAAGTTTTGAATGTCTGAAAATGCAACTTCGTGTGATGCTTGTGCTGTGAGTCATTTCACAGCGCATTTCTCCAACAATACTATAACCAAAACTCAGAGGGCTATGAATATGAGATAAGTAGATTTTTGGATGCCTGGTCTTACGATAGTACAAGAACACCTAGATATAGTATGATGGAGTATTACCTTGATAATTTTGACTCAACATTGTATGACTGTGATTTTCTTTCCAGTGCTCTGGAGATGTTTCAGCACCATTGTGATTTTCCTCTATTTGTTTGATGAGCAGACCAGCCTGCTCGTCCTTATACCTGCTGGCATTGGCTCTATCATTGAAGTAAGTTCACAGAGGTTACAGTCACACATACAATTCTATTATCATATCACACAGCCTTAAGCATGAATTACAACACATTAAAAAAAGATGTGTAACATCTTTATATTAAATGTATGTTTACTATGGAATCGATATCGATAATTCAATATCAGGCAGAGAAAGAAAAATGTCTGAATCGCGTTGATATATTTTAACTATTTCTATTACAGGTATGGAAAGTGAAGAAGGCCTTTAAGATTCAGGTTTTCTGGAAAGGAGGAAAACCAACATTCCTGGTAGGTTTGTGTGCATGTTTGTAGGGGGCTGGAATGAAGTAGCGTAGATCGGATAATAAAACCCAACATGCCTGAATGTCAGTTTAACATACCCATTGCATAGAAATGTATCACATCCATCTGGGCAATTACCCATAGTCTGTGTTTTGGAAAGGCTGAACTTTTGTAAACATACTTGGGGTCAGAGCAAGAAGACTTATGACTTGGTGTGAAGTCAACTACATACTGTATAACATGAGTTTGGCAGACAGTCCCCGTCTTTGTTAGCCATGAGTGAAGCTAGTTGGTGAATGAAACTCATTCCCTAGCCCATTGGAAGAAGTAAAAAAAAATAAAAAAGCATCCATCCCACCAGGAAAAGCTTCTAGTGCAGTTCTTTGCTCATCTTTTAATAAAGACATACTGTCCAGCTCTGATAAATTGCTGCCAAAGTTACATCCAAGTTAACTGCTTTTCCCACAGCCGTTGTTCACCAGCTTGCAGTACATCTAAACCCCACCCATAGCTACTGCCTTGTTTAAGTGTGAATAAGCTTTCAAACATGGGGATCAAAGCAGCTGAGTCCCAATTCAGATCTGACAAGCACAGTACAAAAAACATTGATTAATCTGTCTTTGTTTAGATCTTCTAAAAGGTTGTTAAAGGCTTAAATTTCTTTGAGGAAAGTGTGCAGCACACCTGAGATCTAAACAATGTGTGCGCAGACATGTTTAGACTAAACTTTGGAGCGTTTTTGTCTTGTCTTACAGTTCGGAAAGTTAGATGAATCAGAGAGAAGAACAGAAGAGTATGACACTCTGGTAAGACTTCATAGACTTCAAGTGTTTGGAGAATAAAATGGAAATAATTATTCATATTAGCATCACAAATTATTGCCTGACATGTGTGTGTCTTCTGTAGGCCATGAAGTATCTCTCATACCTCCTGTACCCACTGTGTATCGGTGGGGCTGTGTATGCTCTAATATTCCTACGGTACAAGAGGTAGGGGTCTACATGTGGACATAATTTTTTTAAAATAAAAAACACAACATAAAACTCATCTTATGAAATGGATGACATCATAATGGTTTCATAATGTGATTATCTGTTGTAGTTGGTACTCGTGGTTGATCAACAGTTTGGTTAATGGTGAGTGTTTCTTTAGTTTTGATTTGAAGCTCATAAGTATAAAACTGCATTAATGACACAGTTAAGATTACAATTTGTCCTTGAGTTTTTTCTTTTCCTTTAAAATTTTTTCTTTTGTGCTGTCTTGTTTTCCACTCTTCTGTAAAGCAACCTTGGGTGTCATGAAAGGCGCTATATAAGTCCAAGCTATTATTATTATTGTTTTTATAAGATAAATAAAAGGCTTGTCAATGTGTTATTGTTCATTCCAGGTGTTTACGCCTTTGGCTTCCTCTTCATGCTTCCTCAACTGTTTGTCAACTATAAGGTCAGTTCATCCTGATAAAAGCACAAGTTCTTAATGTCAGTAAATGTTAAAATGCAGCAATGGAGTAACTGAAAGAACCAGTCATAATTTGTGCAACATCTTAGCTCTACTGCCCAGCTCAGAAGAGTAGCTGATCCACATGCCAAGAGAACTCTCGAGACTAAAACGTCATGAGATTTGTTGTTGAGGTGAAATATGTCTTGTGAGATTAATAGTCTGCACAATGCTGAGCAGCATCTGCCATGAAGTGGTCGAATCTGCTTAAAGGGTGAAGTGTTGTGCATTCAGAGATGGTATTCTGCATACCTTGGTTGTAACAAGTGATTATTTGAGTTACTGTTGCCTTTCTATCATCTCAGTCTGCCCATTCTCCTCTGAACTCTGACATCAACATGGCATTTTCGTCCACACAACTGCCCCTCCCTGCATATTTTGCCTTTTTCAGACTATTCTCTGTAAACCCTAGAGATGGTTGTGTGTGAAAATCCCAGTAGATCAGCACTTTCTGAAATACTCAGACCAGCCTGTCTGGCACCAACAACCATGCCATGTTCAAAGTCTTCAATCTCCTTTCTTCCTCATTCTGATGCTCTATTTGAACTACAGCAAGTCCCTACATGCGTCTACATGCCTAAATGGATTGAGGTGCTGCCATGTTATTTGCTGATTAGCAATTTGTGTTAACAAGCAAATGAACAGGTGTACCTAATAAAGTGGGAAGTTAGTGTATATAAAGCAATGATTCTCAGTGCAAGAGGATTTATAGTTAAGACTTTTCAGAATGGTCTTTTGCTGGAACAGAGGAGATATTTCCAGTCATATTCTTATAAAAGTTAAAAAAAGTAAAATCTTGTCTTGTCTTGTGAGCTAACGAGGAGGTTTTAACTTCACATGCTCATTTTCTCTCATTCAACAGTTAAAATCTGTGGCTCACCTCCCATGGAAAGCTTTCATGTATAAGGTGAGGACACACTTTCTTCAGTTCTATTTGTTAGACAAATATTCAAATGTAAAAAAAGCCTCATTTAGGTTTTTGTCAACAGTTATAACCATTTGAAATCAATACATTTTTATCAATTAGAATTTAAGTCTTGATTCTTTGTTTTCAGGCATTCAACACCTTCATTGATGATGTGTTTGCCTTCATCATCACCATGCCAACATCCCACAGACTGGCCTGTTTCAGAGATGACGTAGTGTTTCTCATTTATCTCTACCAGAGATGGTAAATACAAATATGCACACCAGAATTGTCAAATTAACAGATAAAGTTCTGTATCTTTAACTGTCTCTCTCCTGTTGTCCAGGCTCTACCCAGTGGACAAAACAAGAGTAAATGAATATGGAGTTTCTTATGATGAAAAGCCCAAAGGAAAGACACACAAGGACTAACGAGGAGAGACAGTCTGTTTGCTTCAAAGATGTGATACCTTCAGGTTCTCTATACAGTTCACTGGCACCCATTCATCTTATTTGGCATCAGTTCAACTGGTTTATAACATCCTGAAGGCATGTTTTGTTTTTGGTCTTTATGTTGAGTTGTGCCAGACTCTACAACCTCCATCTGGGAATTTTCTCCTCATCTCAAAGTCAAAATTGTTAACTGGTCAACTTCTGACAACCTGCCTTTTGGCTTCCAGAGGTGTCCTTTTTTTCTTTCTTGGGTAGTGTGGGACAAGACAGGAACATCAGTGAACTGAACCTCTCTTCATACAGTGGCAAATTCTTCAAAACAGACACATGGTAATATGTATAAGAACACATGAGTTAATGTGTATGAACACACTGGTGACTAAAGTTTGATTACTTCAACAGTAGTTATTTTTTGCCACATGAGGCCAGTAAGCCATAAATCCTCTCCTTTATTTCTTAAACATATTAATTTACTAAAAGGGATATTTATACTTTTAAATATTCAATAACTGACATAATATTTCATAATCTTATTTTAACAGCACATATCTTGGACATCTGAGCTTTCAGTAAAGTCGGAGTTTTTCAATCATGATTAATCTTGGATCTGAACTGAATTTCATACTGAAGTTTCAAACAGTTGATAATTATGAAATAAAATGAAAGATGAATTTGACATAAAGACCAGAATCAAGTTAGGTGAAATTTACATAAGTGTATTTTAGTAAAATATTATTTGTTGGGGAATTAAGAGTTGCTTTCTAGAATTAAATTGAATTATGCTAATAATGTTTTAGAATATTTCAACGTGTTGGCATCTTGAATTATTTATCATCATTTATAAATGTAGTGAGAGTTTATTCAAAGAAACATTCCAGATTGAAATGAAGGATAATATTTAACAGATGATGCTGCAGTCATTGGAAATACAACCAGAAAGTAGAAATAAATATTTTTGAATTGCAACACTAACTATTACAAATTTTAAGATTCAATTTTCCACCTCCGCACATTCCACTGTATAAGAGAACAAGCAAAAGAGTCCCAATTCGTAGCCATGGTAACAAGAATGAATTACCTCAAGGTTCAATAATTTTGACCAACAGTAACAGCCGGGAAAAGAATCCAATTTGTTGTCATGGAGATGGATAGAACTCTTCTAAATATTCTGGAATCTGTGTAGCTGAACTAACACAGTCTCATTGTCACACTGGCTTAATAGATACTTTAAATGACACCAATTTATGACACTGTTAGGTAAAACAACAACCATCCACTCTTTTACCTGCTCTAGTATTTTTTACACATCAGGGCCAATAATCTTTTTAGTGCCAAATGTGAGGATTATTCTTTGAACTTTGAATGTTCACTGTAAATGGTCGATTTGTTTTTAAAGAAACACTGACATTTTAGGGAAAATGGTAAAAGGGGGAACTCAAAGAAAGTATTATAACATCTGTTTTACAGTTGCAGTTTTTTGCCATAGCTCATGATGTTATAGCTTTGAGTTTTTTATAGATATAATTTACTTTCCTACATTCAGATATCAGGATTAGGTTGATGCACAATGATCTAGTGCAGGTTTTCTCTTGTGTATAAGCAGCCAGGAGAGGTTTGCCAGAAATTTGCCTTGAAATGTTTTTACATATTGAAATGTTTTTTTTTTTTTTGAGATGAAATAAAAATGACTGACTTGTGATTTGTTGTGACTTGATTTAAAAAAATAGAAGTATTTGTCTATATAGATTTAGAAATTCTTTACAGTTTTTGACCCACTCACACTTTAACTCTACAAGTTCTTCATATATATTGGGTACTTGAAGTTTTTGTGGATGAACATTACCCTAACCATCATTTTGCCCACAATCTAAACCATGTTCTTCAGCCACTGAATTCATGTACCAGGCAAATCCCTTACATTGTTGAGAATACCAAGACACATGTAACCCATTTATTGCAGCTTGTTCCTCTCCAGATTCTCTTAACTTTACCCAGTAGGCCAAGGATTCTGAACTTTAAGCATTTCATATGTAACAGTAATTCATTAGCTTCCTCTAATAGCAGTTACTTTAACTGTACTGAATCTTAGAGCTCTTAAATGTATTCTGTATAGTTTTCTAAGTTGCTTTTTGCTGCTTCACCATATACCATGCATCTCCATTCCATGACCAAATCAAAGCCTAAAAATATCCAGAAGTGATTGTTTATCTGCTGTTCTTGTAAGAGTTAATACTTCTTTACACTTTGTCCCTACCTGCTTCATCAGATTTCTCCATATGCATTTTTCATTAAACCACAACCCTCAATATTTGAACTCACTTATTCAATTATTACTACTTAAATTTTTATTTCCTATAACATTTAAGCTGTACATTATTTGTATATAAGATTATAAAACCCCTATCCCAAATAAAGTTGGGACATTTTATGTAGATAAAAACAGAATGCAATGATATGGTAATGTCATAATTTTTCCCAATAGAACAAACAACATATTAGATGTTGAAACAGATATTTTACAATTTTGTGCTCAATATTAACTCATTTTGAATTTCAGGCAGCAACAAATCTCATAAAAGAAAACATCATGCAAACAAAAGCTGGAAAAGTAAGTTGTTCTAATGTAAAACAGCTGCAGTAGCATTTTTCAACTAATGTGGTTAATTTGCAACAGTTCAGGAACATGACTGGGTTAAAAAGGAGCATTTTAGAGAGGCAGGGTTTATCAGTAGGGATTCACTAATCGGCTTTCTTCGCTATCACAGATGCAGCATCAGATTTTTGATACCTGGTCATACTTTGCATTTTCATGTTCACTCCCACTCATCACACATCTTAATTTCTCTTAACAATGTCCTGCAGTATGTTCTGTTTTATGACACTTCAATCATCTAACGATGGGCTAAATATTAGAAAACTTAAATATCCTGTTCTTATTTTCTTTGGCAAAACAAATTTCAAATTGAAAAAAAAAAAACAGCAGGCAGGGGCATCACCAAGAAGGAATATTGCAAAGACCCCCCTCCCCCCAAATGGCTAGTCAAGCAACAAATGTTGCATCATTTTTTACAAATATATATATATTTTAATGTATTTTTGAAGCATAATTCCCCCATTTATGAGCAACATTTTTACTATGGTAAACTGAATTTACTTGCATTATTTCGCAGCACTATACCATTTGGATATTTTTAAAGGGGACATATTTTACATATTTAAGACAAGTTTATATTGTTCCCAGAGGTCCCCAAAACATGCCTGTGAAGTTTGTTGCTGGAAAAACACTCCAACTGAATTTTTGAATGTATAAAAACCCCTCTGTTCCAGCCCAGCTCAGAACGAGCTGTTTCTGTGTCTGTAGCTTTAAATGTTACTGTGCTGTCTGACTCCGCCCCTAACCTCGCCCCTCTCAGGAAATGAATGTGGCTTAATGGATGTTGCTCCGCTGATTCTCCACTCAGCTGGAGGCAGAGAGGAGGGTCAGGAGAGAAGGGCAGAACTTTCTTCAGAGCAGGGAGGGCCAACTGATCCTGGGGGTAGGGCTAACTCCCTACAGGACATCATGAGGGGAAAATCTGAGAATGTCTTGTTTCAGCACACATATACTGAAAAGTGGAAAAAGGGAGTGGGGGAGGGAATGGATTTTTCTTGAATTAAAATGTGGACAGGCCAGGGGCACATATTTTTGCTAGAAAAGCTTCAAAAAGTGTATCTTGCATAATATGTGCCCTGTAAGGGAGGAGCAGAGGCCCCCCAGGATTTATTTTACTGTATTTGATACAAATTTCAGTTTGTTGACAGATTCATTTTGTTGCTTTTGATTAAATAATGACACTAATTACTAAAAAAAAAAATAGATAAAAATACACTTATCATTGCAGGGCCCCTGCAAACTGTGGGTACTAATCAGTACCCTTTACCCCCCACCCCCATGCCCCTGTTACTTCTTGGTCTATCTTAGCCATTAATTTTGCCAATGGTAAATCCAAAGATACATTTACAAATTAAAGATAAAAGTTATCATAGGCTTTAAATGTGATACAATCACTACAGTTTAAAAAATACTGAGATGACATCTCCAAAATGAGTGTTTGATGTTCCTTGCAAAAGTGACCCTACTGTTGTGGTTCACAGTCCTTACACATTTCATCATGAACTGTTTTATGGGGTAAGTTTTGTGCAGTAGTTTGAAGGAAATCTCTCTCATTTCGTTATTTAACAAAAATCTATGAGGTAATATCCAACCATTAATCCATAAAGCATTAGAGACAAATTTAGGCCTACTCCAGTTTAAACACAAAGCTGCCATGCATTCTGTAGTGCCCCCCACCCCCCACCTCTTGGGACAGAAGTTACTTTCGCTTTCATTTGCACCAGAGGGAACTTCGATCCTTTCTAGTGATCCGGATCATTTAGGTCGGCTCAACAAGTGCTGGCCTCAGCTTTAAGCTGGAACGTCACCCACCCATGAAAGAGCCGAATCTTTGAACCAGCTCTGTGACGAACAACCATCACAAGTGCTCACTGAGGGAGCAGTCGGCACGGCAAACCACACCGAGGTAAAAAGGTATAGCGTTTAAATATTTATGATTATATTATTGTCAATTATCAGATGAGTAAAGGTCCAGCTGAGTTGCAACTCTTATTCTAAATTAATGCTAATCTGGTTTGATCGGCAACTTTCCCCACACTGTGCGTGTACCGTTAGCTAGCTCTGACGTTAGTTCTGTTTAGCGGAGGAAGGCTACTGGTATTAATTTCAGTTTTATTACGCATGCACAGACGTAAAAAATATCTGGATGTACAACCAAAGGTAAGGTAGTTAATCATACAAACCCATTCAACCCTTACAGAAAGCAGTTGTTGACACATTTACTGGTAAATCTGAATTGTATTTTAAATGTGTTTGGATCACAACTTTGGAGGCAGGTAGTTGGAACTGACAGTGAGTGGGAAAACAAAAGCAGCAATATATTGATACTAAAGGAGAATCATAATACAGTTACTTTGAATTTTACAGGAAGGAAGAGGAAGGGTTACACTGCCATTTTCTCTCACCAAAGACAAAGACCGCCCTCCCCTATAGGCGACATACATACCTCCTCTCTGCAGGCTCTCGTGGAAGATCATTGAGTACAAGTGCGCATTTGTAACCTCCATCGGAGAGTCTGCCCCTATGCTGTCTTACTGGACAGATTTAACACCTTTGATGGTTCCTCACATAGGTATAGAAGCCCATTTCCGCCAAATAAAATAGAATTAATTGCCTAACTTCCACATTTTTCTTGTTTTTTTAAGTGGTGGAAATGGGCTTCCATACATAGGAGATGCTCCATAGGTTAAAGTTTTGCTCTGTCTCCAAACAAGTTTTAAAGCGTCAACATTAGTTTAAAAAAGCAACATGCAGTTATAAAATGTAAAATGAGCCTTAGAAAAGGCTTTTAAAATAAAATACAGATGCCCATTGTTGTTGGAAAGAGATCACCAGAAGTCAAATATGGGGGCTGTTTTTAATGCCTCTGCTGATTACAGGTTGGTTGAGTGGCCATATTAATTAAAGGTGACAAGCCTCAGAAACCTGATGAACACTGTAAGCATGTCCCCCTTCCACTGTTTTATCATACAATCCATCTCTGGCTTCTCTTTTGCAGTGACAGCATAACAACACCACACCAGCATCATGTTGCTGAAAAAATTCTTCACCATCCTCATCAAGGGGTTGTTTGTGATGTATGTGCTCCACATAATTTGCTCTGTGATAGTCAAACTAATGCAAATCAAACCCTGCAACAGCACTGAAGTTGAAAGCTGTATCACACCGTTCCTGGCACAGAACCCGAAACTACAGGTCAGTGAATGCAGACATATTATAGATTCATGCTCATCAGCGTTGGAATGAGGCATGTGTTACACTGACTGATTGTAATAATACTGTATGTCTCTGTGTGTCTAGTTGAGTATCTACACTGCACTGCAGCCAAATGCAGAGGGAGGACTTACACTGATCCACAAAGAGGATAATTTTGATGTCAACAGCAAATTTGAGAGGTTGGTAGACCGCTGTTATCTGGAGATTTTTAAATTTAATGTGAGATATAATTTTTTTGTGTTGATTTGGACAAAGCGGTACATTTGATCTCTTTTTAAATTTCCTCAGGATAGTAAATGTGTCCTTGCCTGAGACAACACGAAACAATGGAACATTATATGCGCTAATATTTGTCCATCAAGCTGGCCTCACTCCGTGGCAGGATTTACTTCAGGTCCACAGGGTGGCTCAGCTCACAACATACATGGTCCCTGAAATCTCTGTGAGATCTGGGAAGGATCAAACAAAGGTACTGAGCCATAACAGAGTTTTAATATGAATTAAAAGGGTAGTATGATTTCAGACTAAAGACCGCAAGGACATAGGGAGAAGCTTAACACAGTCATGCTCCTGTATCTGAAATTACTGTTTTGAAAAATAAACTCTTACAAATGTGGTCTCTTATAGTGCAGTCTGATGCAACAATCGTTTACATTCACTTTTTCTCTAAATAATCTATACTCAATACCCCATAATGACAAAGTACATTTTAGAAATGTTTCCAAATGTATTTAAAAAAAATATATATATATATCATATTGACATAAGTATTCAGACTGTTAATACAACACTTGAAATTTACCAGGACTCTTACTAGAGCTAGTTCTCTAGGCAAACTGAACTATTAAGGGATAAAGGCCTTAGTAATAGGGGTAACCAAGAACCTCATGGTTACTGTGACTGAGCTCCAGAGATCCTGTGTGGAAATCGGTCAAAACTCCAGAAGGACAACCATCAGTGTAGCCCTCCACCAATATGGGCTTAATGGCAGTGTCTCAATGGAAGCTTCTCCACAATGCAAACGCATGAAAGCTGGCTTGGAGTTTGCTAAAAAATTTTAAAAAACACCTGAAAGACTCTCAGACTGTGAGAAACAAGATTCTCTGGTCTGATGAAACCAAGATTGAACTGTTTGATCTCAATTCTAAATGTTATATCTTGATGAAACCAGGCACTGCTCAGCACCTGTCCAGTACCATCCCAGTAGTAAAGCGTGGTGGTGCAGCATCATGCCGTGGGAGTGTTTTTCAGCTGCAGGGATTGGGATACTGGTCAGGGTCAGGGTTGAGGAAAGCTGAATGAAGCCAAGTACAGAGATATCCTCACTGAAAACCTGTTCTACAGCACTTAGGACTCATATTGGGCCCAAAGTTCACCCTCCAACATGACAATGACCCTAAGCACACATCCAAAACAACACAGGAGTGGCTTAGGGACAGCTCTGGGAATGCCCTAGAGTGGCCTAGCCAGAGCGCTGACTTGAACCCTAGCATGCATCTTAGAAGAAAATGGCTGCCCAATGATGGTTCCAATCCAACCTGACTGAGCTTGAGGGGATATGCAAAAAAAAAGAATGGCAGAAAATCCCTTGATCCAGTGTGCAATGCTCGATGTCACATACAAAAAGACTCAAAGCTGTAACTGCTGCCCATGGTGCTTCCACTAAGTGCTGAGGAAAGGGTCTAAATACATGTGTCAGTGTGATATTTCAGGCTTTTTCTTTTTAATAAATATGCAAAAAAATCTAAAATACTGAGTATAGATTAATGAGAGAAAAAATGAATTCAAACAACTATTGCATCAGACTGTAAAATAAGAAATTGACTTATGAGATTTTAAGCCACAGAAAATGTTTCTCTGTATTATCATGCATAATCTAACTTTAAGCTGTAAAATCCAGCATGATGGTAACATGGAACTGTTCTACTTTTAAGTCAGATCAGCCGATTTGCCACTGGCACTCTCGTCTGACCGTCAACATTGTCCAGGACCACTTCCTGTTTGACCAAAATCATGTACCAAGGGATGTCCGTAAATACCTCAAAATGTAGGATACATACACCTGAACACAACAAAGTTTGGAAATTGTTGCTGACATTGAACCCAGTCCAGAGGCCTCAGATTGTTTTTGTGATCTGTTTTTCAGATTCAGAATTAATGATAAGATGGTGTATCTACCTCTGCTGTTTGTTGATGAGCTCAGGAACCGGATCAAGGACCTTGTGGTAAGCTTTTACTTTGAAATAAAAATTACACATTGTCAGTGGTTGTTGGGCAGACACATTTTATTGAACTGAATGAAAGAAAATTATAAACACTATGGATAATGGTAGTTTTGATTTTAAACATAAACTTTCAGAGAGTATCATAAAAGAACATGTAAACTAATGAATATTATTATGTACATGAGTAAATGTGTGCATTTTTAGGAGATCAGCAGCATCTCCATGGAGCTTCCTCTGACCATCTCTTATGACTCAATTTCTCTGGGGAAGATGCGATTCTGGAATATTTTGCAAGTCTTCGCTCACCATATGCAGCAGTCAAGTATGCTGAACTCTATCTCTACACATGATATCCCAAAGCCTTGTGCTCTAAACACATGTATAACTGTCTCACTGTGTTGCAGATTTCACAGCAAAGACTGTTGATGAGTTTAAAGGATTCTTTGTGGATACAAGCCTGTACTTTGTAGCTCTGTTCCTCTTAGTCGCTGCTTTTCATGTAAGTGTAAACTCAGAGCAATATAGCCCATCACGCTGAAACAGGCGAGCAGAATGCAGCCCAAATATGTATTTTTTTTTCATTATTACAGGGCCAAAATAGATTTATGGTTAACATGACTGTAAATAATGGAACTAGTGGGACACACATGGGAAGGGGTAGAAAAACACATTTAGGTATTTAAATGGAATAAGCCTATTATTTCTTCTCCTCCACAAAAGAAACACAATTTCATGACAAGTAAGTGTATAAAAATACACCTAATACATGTAATAAAGTGTTAAACCTCAGTATCATGCTGGAAGTTATTTTACCAGTCATTCAGCAATGTTGATAATGTGTGATTCAAAATGAAATTAAAAAGAAAAGAAAATGTAGATTTCAGTAGTTTATCCTGTCTGTTTCTTTGTCAGATCATCTTTGACTTTCTGGCTTTCAAGAATGATGTCAGCTTCTGGAGACAGAAGAAAAGCATGGTGGGAATGTCCAGGAAAGCTGGTAAGTTTTGTTGTTTTTACAGTCCTGCCAATAAATGTAGAAAAAAAACAAAATGCCAATGATTAAAATGACAACGCAGTAACAAAGTTTGAAATACCGGCAATGCAGCTTCCCATGATTCACATGCTGTGAGTCACTTAACCGCTCATTTTTCCTGCACATTAATGATCTAAATTCACAGGTCTATGAATATGAGACAGTTAACTTTTACAATGCTGTAACAAAACCTTTCAAGAACATCTAAGTGGTCGGAGTATGTTGGAGTATTGCCCTGCAAAATCCTAAAAAAAAATAGGAAGATATATCATCTATAAAGCTAGATGTTAAATTGGGAACAGGAGATTTTTTAAGCAGATGTTTGGGCAAAGACATCGCCATGACATTTTCACATTCTTTTTTTCTTCTTCCAGTGCTCTGGAGATGTTTCAGCAACATTGTGATATTCTACTATTTGTCTGATAAGCATGCTAGCTCGTTTGTCCTCATACCTGCTGGCATTGGCTGTGCCACTGAGGTAAGTTCACAGAAATTATGGTCACACTCATGAATATGTAATACCTTTAAAAGGAGCATTTGTTTAGTATGGAATCAATGTTATTGGGTGAAATTTTCTAAAGGTAAGATGGCTTTAAAATCACCATTCTGGGGAACAAGACAATACATGACTTGAAATAATTCTTCTCTTCATAGCCTCTTTGTTATTCTTTTTTTCATCTTCCATTTTCATTATTTAACATCAGGTAGATTTTATTTGAATAGGAAAGTGGCAGATTCTTGTTCATATTTGTATCTTAACTGATTTTGTTTCAGATATGGAAAGTAAAGAAAGTCTTTAAGATTCAGCTTATCTGGAATGAAGCCAACCCAACATTCGTGGTAGGTTTATGAGGGAGTGGGGTGCCAGTTAATTACCTTCATCCACAATTTACCACCAAGAAAAATGAATAATCAAGGAAAATGGATGTAGTACAGTAGGTAAGATAAGACACATGTAATAGACCCCATGACTGTCTTTGTTTTTTCTTGATTAAAAAAGGCTGAAACTGGTCGTATGAATGAATGCTGGGAGCAGCGTGAAACATACCGTATATAAAACTTTCAAACATGGGAATCAAAGCTGCAGAGTCCTACTTCAAATATGACAAGCAAAGATTCTACACAGTGCAAAACAACTGAAGTATTTTCTTTGGGTCCATAAACGCCATGATTTTGAGAGATGTGCAGCAGTCCTGAGATGTATTTGTGGAGAGGGTTGGATTTGAATGTGTTTTTGTTTCTTTTTCAGTATGAAACACTGGACAATTCAGAGAAGAGAACAAATAAGTACGACACTCTGGTAAGACTTAATAGATTTATCTATCCACACACGTTAGAGAATGAAGTAGACATTAGGGATGCACCGAAATGAAAATTCTTGGCCGAAACTGAAAACCGAAAATGAGGAAACCGAGGCTGAAAACCGAAACACTGAAATTATTATGCCAATTATTAGTACCTTTGCATTTATGGCTATGACTGTGTACTAACCTCACTAAAATCAATTGCAATCGCATGGGTTAATATTAACGCTCCAAAGAATAAATATTTATGAAGCACTGACATTCCAACAATGCACAATATAAAATAAAATAAAATACAAAGTAAAATGTTTAACTTGACCTCACTCATGTATACATTAAATCAGTGGATTTTAGTCATGTACCCCCTGTATGGTATTTTTTCAGCCAAGTATCCCCTAAACAGCGCAAAAGTTTTTGGCCAAAAAGAAAGATATTAAAGAGTGCTGTGACAGCTGTCTGATTTATCAAACTTTGATAAACACTTTCAAATTTAACAAAAAATTTGATTTTTTTTTTCAAACATTTTAAATGCTAAAAATGCATGACTAAATTCATGGCAAATCTTCTCATTACTAAATGTGGGAATTTAAATTAATGTAGTGAAAACTGTGAGTGGAAAGGCATAAAACCATTTAAACCCAGAGGTGTGCAAAACACTGCTCAGCTGCAGTGGTCTCTCTGGAACAGTTTGGAAATTAAAAACATAGAGCAAGAAAGAACTAAAAACCTGTAAATAATTAACTAATTATAAAATCGACAGCTTAGTGCCCCTTTTTGGGATCATAATAAAGATCTCTTCTCAAACTGAAATTATGAACTTAGTTATAGATCAGCATTTCTTCACAAAAAATAAATCATGAACCTTTTTATGGAGTGCGACATTGCTTTTCAAAGTTTGCTCCGAGGAGTGCACATGGTGGTGGTGCCGATTTTTAAGCTTGACAGAAGAACAAAAACGTCCTCCTCTCTAACACCACCTGATGTTTTTCCTCTCCTCATATGTCTTTAGTCAGTGCTTGTGATTTTGCCTCATGTAGTCTGGTAGAGAGGGAGACAGGCAGCAGGCAGCCCGACATGTCTATGTGAACGTAAATGCGCTACTCGCACAGCTGGAGCTGTTTCTAAACTAACGGGACTTTAGTGAAATATTTACCAACACAGTCTCCTCTGACCTCAGACATACCACTTATAAATGCTCCGGATCAACCAGCTCACTGAAATGACTCCTCTGACCAGTCTGGAACACAAACAGGTGAGCCAATCTGTGCACTGTAGGGGAGTTAACTCCTCTCACCGCGAGCCTCAGCTGCGCCCTTATTACTATTATTGATCATATTTGACATAAAATGAATGAAAAGTCAGTCCCTCCTCTTACAAACTTGGCTGGCACAGTGAATAAAATAGTGAAACAAAACGGCACTGACCTCCTGGCTGTGCGTAAAAGTGCCACATTACACATGGAGTGAAGGATAGAGAGGAAGAAACATCCTTTTATCTTCCGCTCCAATAAATATCACAGTTTATCAGAGGACAGAGAAAACACACCGCAGACGTTCGCAGCACGAATGTGATTTTAGAATGTAATATACTCGCAAAATCATGTCACTCCTGACGTGCAAAAAAAGGCGCTATTTTTCTTAAATAGCCAGCATATATTCTAAAATCTCTCGTAACCCCTGGAGTGCCTTCACGTACGCGTACCCCTATTTGAGAACCACTGATCCAAGTGTGTACTGGCCGCGGTTTTTGCTTGCGTCATCACAACATCGTGTTTCGGCCTTGTTGTTTCAGTGATAAAAGTCTTTCGGCCAAAAACCGAAAATACACTTTTGGGCCATTTTCAGTGGCCGAATTTTTGGTGCATCCCTAGTAGACATAATAATACATGTTAGCATCATTAATTGTTTTCTGACATTTTCTTTTCTTGTGTAGGCCATGAAGTATTTCATATACCTCCAGTACCCACTGTACATTGGTGCGCTTCTTTATGCGCAACCAATACTATTCAAGAGGTAGGTGTCTGCATGTGGACAGAACTTTTCTATATGTATTTTAAAAAGACTAAAAATGAAACATATCTTGTGAGATACAGTCATGGACGAAAGTACTGGCACCCCTGGAATCTCTCCAGAAAACACACCATTTCTCCCAGAAATTGTTGCCATTATAAATGTTTTTTGTATACACATGTTTATATCCTTCATGTGCATTGGAACAACACAAAAAAGGATTTTTTGAGTTTTGTGTAAAATTATGTCAATTTTGGCTTTTTCCTTCTTTTTTTGTGTTGTCCCTATGCACACAAAGGAAATAAACACGTGTATACCAAAAAAATTTGTCGTTGCAACAATTTCTGGGTGAAATGGTCTATTTTCTGGAAAAATTCCAGGAGTCCCAATACTTTTGTCCATGACTGTAGATGAAAAGCCGATAACATATGACTGTCTGTTGTAGTTGGGACTCATGGATGATTGAACATTTGGCTAAAGGTAAGTGATTCTGTTAATATGAATACTTTGGTAAATGTCACTACTACATAACTATATGACTGCATTAATGGCATGGTTGAGACTGCAGTTTGTCCTTGAGTTTTCCATTTCTATCAGTTGAATAAAAGGAAAAGGCTTTTCAGTATGTTTTTGATCATTCCAGGTGTTCACGGCTTTGGCTTCCTCTTCATGCTTCCTCAGCTGTTTGTCAATTATAAGGTCAGTTTATCCTTATTAAAGTTTATGAGGGTTTGGTTTTAGTTTCATTACATTTTTTTAATGTGGTAATGAATTAAATACCATAAAGAATTAGTCAAAATTTAGTTGTGAAGTTTGAAGAGGTTGAAAACTTCATTTTGACTTGTCAAGATTTTGAGGATAAATGTCATTAAATTAAAATCATTATAACAGGGACTATTTGGAAGTTCGTCTCTTAAATTGGTTTAGCCTACTCTTTTTGGGTCACCAGCACTTAAAGCTTGTTTTTCTTCTTTTCAACAGCTAAAATCTGTGGCTCATCTCTCGGGGAAAGTCTTAATGTATCAGGTCAGAACACACTTTCAAATGCTCAGATGTGAAATATAAACCAATTTGAAGTTTCTGTCAATGATTCTAACCATTTTTATCTATTTGTTTTTTTCTTCAAGAATTAATTAATATTTATTAAAATGAATTCTTTCTTCCCAGGCATTTAATGCCTTCATTGACACTGTGATGGCTTTCAACATCACCATGCCAGCATCTCACAATCCAACCCACAGACTGGCCTTTTTCAGAGATGAAGTGTTGTTTCTCATGTATCTCTGTCAAAGATGGTAAACACATGCACACAGATCAAATTATGCCAGAAACAAATCTACAGCTCTGTATCCTTAACCCTCTCTCTCTCTCCTGTTGCCCAGGCTCTACCCAGTGGACAGAACAAGAGTAAACTAATATGGAGTTTCTTATGATGAAGATAGACCAGTGAGGAGAGACAGACTGTTATCATCTTATTTATTAAACTCTCTCATCCATGACTTTATGGACCTTGCTTTGTACACTGGTGCACAGTCATGTTGGAACAGGAAGGGGCCATCTCCAAACTGTTCCCACAAAGTTGGGAGCATGGAATTGTCCAAAATCTCTTGGTATGCTGAAGCATTCAGAGATCCTTTCACTGGAACTAAGGGTCCAAGCCCAGCTCCTGAAAAACAACCCCACACCATAATCCCCCCTCCACCAAACTTTACACTTGGCACAATGCAGTCAGACAAGTACCGTTCTCCTTGCAACTGCCAAACCCAGACTTGTCCATCAGATTGCCAGATGGAGAAGTGCGATTCATCACTCCAGAGAATGCGTCTCTACTGCTCTGGAGTCCAGTGGCAGCGTGCTTTACACCACTGCATCTGACGCTTTGCTTGCACTTGGTGATGTATGGCTTGGATGCAGCTGCTCGGCCATGGAAACCCATTCCACGAAGCTCTCTACGCACTGTTCTTGAGCTAATCTGAAGGCCACATGAAGTTTGGAGGTCTGTAGTGATTGACTCTGCAGAAAGTTGGCGACCACTACCACTTGGTGGCTGAGTTGCTGTCGTTCCAAATCGCTTCCACTTTGTTATAATACCACTGACAGTTGACTGGAATATTTAGGAGCAAAGAAATTTCATGACGGGACTTGTTGCACAGGTGGCATCCTATCACAGTACCACGCTAGAATTCACTGAGCTCCTGAGAGTGACCCCTTCTTCCACAAATGTTTGTAGAAACAGTCTGCATGCCCAGGTGCTTAATTTTATACACCTGTGGCCATGGAAGTGATTGGAACACTTGATTTCAATTATTTGGATGGGTGAGTGAATACTTTTGGCAATAAAGTGTATGTCTTGCATTTAGGGGTGAGTGATTTGGGAATATTGCAGTGATTTGAAGTGAAATGATGTAATAATATGTGAATTAAATTGTTCTTCTGTGTATGTTCTTAATACATACAAGCATATCCCTAACTATCGCGTGTTTTCATTTTAAAATATACCCTGGTCATATTAAATAAAATAATAAGGATCAAAGATGAAAAAATGTGTCTAAATGAAAAAAATGTATTTTAAAAAATCACTTCATTATTTTAAGATAAATAGTTTAAGAAATCCTCTAGTCCATGTGATTTTAAAGAAACAAAATAGAACTTCATTATGAAAACATTTCAAAAGTGTACCTCCTACTGTACGTCCCAGCATCTTCATATGAGGACATTACATCTTTGGTTCCCTGCATCCTTACTCTTAATTTTGCTGAACTTAGAGCTGTTACCTCATTCGTGGACACTTTATCTGCCATTATGTGTTCACAAAAGTACACTACAATTGTCAGTGTCTGTTCAAGATGGCCACCATTTTAACCTGTATCCTCAATGGCCACTCCTGACCCAAAACTGTTCAAGGTGCAAAACCTTTTTCAAATGTATAGTTGAAACTTGTTTACTTGTGCTTAGTAACATTTGAAGTTTTATATGGCATGCAAATTTGACAAGTTTTATCAACAGTAACAAGCTACAGCGCTGCTAAACACCAGTGTTAATTTAATCGACTAAACCTATAGTGTGAAAAAAAAAAAGTGTTTGTTGACTACCTTTTTTTTCATGACAAAAACTAGACTATGACTAAAATGTGACTAAAACTAAAAGACGTGATTAAAAGACTAAGACTGAGACTTAAATTTAAAATAGCTGTCAAAATTAACACTGCTAAACAGGAAGTACTCATATGAGGACATTGGGACTTTTCAGTGGTGTAAATATGGAACTTTAGCTTTGTCAGATTTTGGACAGAAACCAACAGTTTACAAGTAAAGGTGAGTGTAAATACTTAGGCTATTCTATGTGGTACAAATTAGTCTACTAGGTTTTTATTAGTATGTGATACATTTCCAGAGCATATTTCTTTACTAAGAGCGGAAAGATGAATGAATAGGAGAGAATAAGAAAACTCTGAGGTATCCTATTCAGCTGATACTTCATGTTGGGTTGACATTTTATTTTTCAAATCTATTTTAAAAATATGTTCCTGCAGAAAAAAATGGGCACTCGTAATAATGCAGAATAATAGAATACTTTTATTTAAGGCTGGGGTTTTGAACCTAAACCTCTATTTTTTATTTCAGAAGAATAATATTGTCACAATTTTTGCTAATTTCATGTTGCATTGTTCAGAAACACCTTTTGGTTTATTTAAAAAAGAAGTAAGAGAAAACACTTTACAGATTTCTTTTAAAACTGTAACATTGCTGTTGCCACCAAAACAGTGCTCTCACTACCGTAACATTGTATTATTTCGGATTTTAAAAAACTAAATATTGAACCATTACTTGTGGTGTGTAGACATTTTAAGTAAAATGTGAATTAAAACTAATGAATCCACAACTTTGAAAGTTTGATTTATGCATTTTAACAGAGAATAAGATTACAAATGGAGAACACAAAAACAATAATACATTGTTTAATGAAAATATAGCATTAACTATATGTAGAGTCAAACAAAATCAAAAAATATTTCTAAGATCATTTTTATTTTCTCAAAGAACATTTTGTTTAAATAATGAAAAATTTGGAAGATGAAAAATATCAGGAAACTGCAAAAATACAAAGCAAGATTGAAGTAGAAATGTGTAGTTTGGGTCTTTATCAGTTATGGAATTGGTGCTTTTTTTCTTCAGGATATTTCCAGCTCAGTTTTTGTACCAATTTGGAAGAGTTGCCCACATGGTGTTACACATTAGTGTCTTTACTGTGTTATACAGTCACTCATATGAGGGCATCAGGTCCTACTAATCCCATATAAGCAGGCGATATCCAAAATAGACGGCAAATGAAAGCTCGTGTGGTCTCAGGAGAACAAGGACTACGTCTGACATCACTTCACGTGCGTACTTACGTATGAGGCACGCAACCCTGACGCAGAGTACATATTCCAAGCTCCCGCCCTTCTCCTTCCCTTTCCGCTTTGCGACGTAAACGTGCCTAAGGTGCTCGGTTCTTCACTCGAAGCTAAGGCTCGCAATCCGGCGACTAGCACCGTCAAATTTAGGCATCCAACGCGACAAAGTTAAAATCCGAAATCTACAATGGCCTCTGTGTCCGAGCTTGCCTGCATTTACTCTGCTCTGATCCTCCACGACGATGAAGTCACCGTCACAGTAAGTGTCCCGGTTGATCCCTGACAGCTCACACAACCCTCTTAACTGGAGTCCTGTGAAGTGTGCGCTCAGCAAAAACACCAGTTAAATTAGTTGGCATGTTACTGACTCCACTGACAACATTGAGTAGTGATAAGTTTTCTAAAATTTGAGTTTTGGGTTCAAACCTGCTAGCTGTCCCGGCTACCGGCAAAAATGGCGGCATGCCTTTTACAGCGTTAGGCCACGTTCCCGTCACCAGCTTATGTTTATGCTCATTTTTTCAAAACCAGATCGAATGAAAACCACGTGAACACCACAGCTGTTGTTTTCTGTGTTCAAAACCTCTTTAAATGTTGATGTAAACTCCATACCTCACTGACAGGTGCTAGCTAATGCTAAGCTACCGAATCAACACCAGGCTACCATGCTTTGACTTGCATTCAGTTATCCTAGAGAGTTTAATGGTCGTTACATTGTTACTTTTCATGTCTGCCTGGGTTACTTTACCAAACTGAAGCTGCCTTTAATGCCAGGTGGTCTGATTTGGTACACGTGAATGCAACACAGCATTAACATGATGCTGCTCTGCTTAATTAGGTCCTGTCTCAATGAGGTAAGGGGTCAGATCTTGCCTTTAGCAATAAACTGTTAATCACTGACATGGTTTTATTAGACATACTTATCTTTTCATGTCCACTGTGAAGGTTCTTTGATTTAGTCAGTCATTAAATAGTTAAGGGAGAAGATCATGCATTTCGCTATTAAAGTGGCTGGAGCACTATACATTTTATTTGTAGTGCTTTAAAGAAGGAACTTATAACACACATAAACAAACTGCATATTGTCATGATATACTGTTAAAACAGAACCAGGTTAAAATGGCAAATCAGAAGTGCTAATGAAAACTGGGGATGGGTCTTTGGAAGAAACCTGCCAACTCGAGCATCTATAATGTTAACAATTAATTGATTAATCGTTACGTATGTATAAAAACATACATACATGGGCATATTTATGTAACATTTTCCTATATAACAAAAACAGGTAACTAATGAGTGTGATTCTCAATGATTTATTTATTTTCACCCTTGAAGGCCCAAGGCTCCTAAACATAAAGAAGGCATGGTCTGTTGTATTACCTATGGCGGGGATTCGCACAAAAAAATATACAAGCATCTCAAAAAACTATTCAAACCCCAACACAACCACAACAAACAATAGCCTCAGTTGGCTGCCTTTTTTTCACAAAATAAAGTTAGAAGGAATCCAAAGTTAATAGCCCATCATATAACAGAGAGCGGGCCTCATAAAAAAAACAACAAACAAAACCCACTCATAATGTCAAGACGGTAGATATTGTTGTGCAGAGTAAGACGTGTTTAGTCTCTATTAAATGCCAACATCAAATCGACTAAATTCCCCGTGATCGACCAAATTCTTAACGACCAATTAAGCTATTGTCAATTAATTGTTCCCATCCCTAATGAAAACATTAGAGTGACATAGACACTGACACTCAGAGCTGCCAGCTAAAATGTTTTATTTTGGAAAAACTGTCTTTACAATGTTAGGAACTAGATAATTTAAGCTTGTGACTTGAATTGTAACAATATCTGCTTGTTTGTAGGAGGACAAGCTGAATGCTCTGATCAAGGCTGCTGGAGTCACCGTGGAGCCCTTCTGGCCAAGTCTTTTCGCCAAGGTGAGTGATACATATGCATGTACTGCTGAAGTGACGAGTTCCTTGTTAATAACATCTGAAAGGTTGCTTAGGTGGGATATGAGCAAACGTAAGAGCCCTGAAACTTAAGTGATGCCCTCAAATCTCATTGGCCGTTTTGGTATCCAAAATAGGTACATTGAGAAATAGCCAGGTTGTGTTTCTGTGGCTTACTTGTCAAGAACAAAAACACTACAGGGCTGTGGGCAAAGACAGCCAGCACCTACTTTTTCATGTGAAAAATGTTGTGTATGGGATTTTGTCTGCAAGATTTGTTTTCACATCTACTTACTTCTAGCACTAATGTGATGGGCCAGTAATATAAATTTCTATTGCTCCTATGAAGAGCTTTGTACTGTTACTTTCAACCCATTCAATAGTATGTGAATTTATGGAAACATTGTGAAGTGGTAATAAGAATTGCTGTTGATAATTCATTACCATAATACTGAAAATGCGTCAAGTACTACTTTACTGAATGAAATGTTTGCAGCAGGCCTATGCAGAAAATTTGACCGTAGTGCAGTGGGATGTAGAGATTTATAGTTTGTACTGGGTGATATGAACACAAAATGCAGTAGTTCTACTTGTGTAAAAAGTTTTCTCTAGAGTCCATGCATGACTCATAAGAACAAGCCTTCAACATTTTCATAAAGTGACGCTGACATGTTTTATTTTTCATTTGCAGGCCCTCACCAGCGTCGACATCGGCAGCCTGATCTGCAACGTTGGAGCCGGAGGTGGAGCTCCAGCTGGTGCTCCTGCTGCTGGAGGAGCGGCTGCTGCTGGTGGTGACGCCCCAGGTAAATGCACAAACTGTGGTTTAAAGAGAGCCCATGATAAGCCATGTTGATTTTGATAAAATAAAAGTGTCTTCTAATCGAACGTTGCACAAAGAAATGCACTACGTTTCTACATTTCTGAGTATACTTCAATTTTTGCAGGTTATTCTGGCTGCTTTGTTCTTTTTGCATCTTTTAGATGGTTCTCATCTAAATCTACAGTACAGTCATTTCTTATTCGTTTTCATCTTCACTGAAACAGCCATTGATTTAAACGTTGGAAAGGGTCATAGGATGAAACTCCGAAGGAAGAACAATTCAGCCACATGACATAATTACCCTTCATGTGGAGTGCCATACATATAGAAGACACTAATGTTAATTTATTAGCATCTAGAGTTAATATTCAATCTAACCGGGTTTAGAAAGGCTCATTGTAGATGTGCTTCAGATGCTTCTGTGATTAGTGTCCATCAGAACTAGAAGATAATCTGTAAATGTTAATCTGCACTTCTGACTCTTAAGACTGTTAAATGCAGTACTTTTTAAAATCCTCACCTAAAAGAACCTCAGCCAAACTTCTTAACATCTTATTTAACCTCAAAACACTCGTGGCCTTGTGTTAAAATGATCGGGAACTGCAAGAGTTAATTTGTGCACCCTGTGACTTTTGATGTTAACCATACTTCGTGTTGTCATCCCTACAGCCAAGGAGGAGGAGAAGAAAGAGGAGAAGAAGGAAGAGTCTGAGGAGTCTGATGATGACATGGGCTTCGGTCTCTTCGATTAAAACAGATGTTTTTGTAAAAACACATTAAAACCACAAAAAGACTGATAACCTTGTCAGACTTTTTTTCTCTCATGAACAGTCTGCAGTACAAGCAGCTACTGTAACCTGTAATTTTGGAGACACACCTCATCAGCATCCACACCATAAATGGTACCGTTAAAAACATATTTTTAAAGTTTATGTAATTAAAGCTTTGTGTACAGGCACAGCTCAAAAAATTAGAATATCATGAGAAAGTAAAATATTGTCACTCATTTCAGAAAGTGAAACCCTTATATAGACTCATTACACAGAGTGAAATACACTGAATCCAGTGACTTGTAGGGAGTTATATTGAGGTAAAACCTAGGATGAATGACAGAGCTTAGACAACAGGGAGACAAAGCCAACATGTAGCAAACTTGTGTCTGGTATGAAAGCTGTTAGAGCAGCAACAGCCGCAAGCAGAAAAAAACGTCACACTACCAACGTGGCCCAAAACATGGGGGCCCCCTGGTGATTGTATAAGCTCAAATTAACTCCAAATGCAGATATATAGGGAGTTTTTTTTAGTTTAATGTACACCCATTTAGGCTGCCCCCATGTTTGATTCCATTGGTAGGTATTGGAGGCTTCAGTGACCTTGTGCTTCCTGGCTAGTGCAAATAGGGAAATATTCTCTAGAGGTAGTGAGTACTTTATTTACATGACCTATGACTGAGAATAAATTGACGCGGTGTGCACAAATCATGGTTTCTTGAATGGTTACTTCTATGTTAAGTGCAGTCCATGAAAAGTGTCTGCATAAAAGTAGAGGTATTGGGTCTGCTTCAGACCAAGAGTCTCAGATCTTTATTCATCTCAGAGTTACTCTAAAACTGAAGGTGGCCTAGAGGTACTTCCAGCACAAACTGGGCTAAAATATCTCAAATTAGAATATCAAAAAGTTTTATTTCATTGAATCAATTTAAATAGCGAAACTCATATTGATTCATTACACACTGACTGATATATCTCAAGTGTTCATTTCTTTTCATTTTGATGATTATGGCTTGCGGATAACGAGAACCTAAAATCCAGTATGACATAAAATTTAAATATTGTGAAAAAGTTCAATAATGAAGCCTCATGGTGTCACATTCTAATCAGCTAATTAACTCAAAACCCCTATAAAAGTTTCCTGAGCCTTTAAATGGTCTCTCAGTCTGGATGGGTAGCCTACACAATCATGGGGACGACCGCTGACCTGACAGCTGTCCGGCACAAGGAGGGTAAGACACAAAGGCTGAATCTCAATCTCCTCCCTAAACCCTGAAGCCCTCATTGACTTAACTGACTGCACCTGGAAAGTGATTGGGTGAGTGAGCCAGCAAGAGCTTGAAGTGATAAAAACAGGAATGGGACAGCCTTTTGTTTTTGTTGACAGTCTGCATTTTGCAGAGCTTTAAAGAAAGATTAAAAAAAAAAGTGTGCCTCACCTATAGACCTGTTTTCTCAGTGGATGAAGGCTGTTTTATATAATATACTGGGACTGAGACAGTGTTTCTAAGACCTGTCTCTGAAATGGATATGCTATTGCAGTGGTTCCCAAAGTGGGCCCTGGGCCCCCCTAGGGGGGTGCAAGGTCATGATAGGGGGGTGTGGTAAGGCTAGAAGAATAGAAGCAGTCCATTGATATCACCACAAATTTAACAACGTCCCAGAAAGCCTTGGCCAAACTCTTTCCTTTTGCAGCATCCTACCTGAGATAGTTGAGATAGTTTTATTTCTGCTTTTGCTGCAATTAAGACAACAAAAATTCAAAGCTGGACATTGAAAATGGCCTGAGATGGCCATTCTCACAGCTGTAACCAAGACTCAAGAGATCTGTCATTGAAATCATTGCAGGACTTATAAATCTTAAAAATGTTCAAGTTTGTATCTTCAGCGAACTGTTCATCTTTGGAGAGTCCAGATGATAAAACTCAAAATATTTGAGAAGTTTCATGTTGTGGTAAATTCTAGTTTAAAGGAATTTGTGTGCAAAAGTTGTGAATGCCAGTGTGTTTGCTGTACATTTGCATGTTTTTGCATGTTGATAATGATATGTATGGTGAGGGGTAAGGGGAGGCCCGAAAATATTTTTATCTACGAGAGGGGGGCCTGGCAAAAAAAGTTTGGAAACTACTGCTCTATTGTATGAGGAACAGTAGAGAGTAAAGCTTATCTTACGTTGTATTTGTTGAATGTTTAAACAGGGTTATGTCTTTTAAGTCTTTTTATGTAGTTTGAGTTAAGTTTTGTTTTTACATTGCCCCCTCCTGGTTGAAAAAAGGTTTTTGACTAGGTGAGAGCTACTTACCATCAGAAGTCTTTGGAGTGCAGATGGCAGGTGTTTCACCTCCAGGCCAGGATTATCTTTTTTAAAAGTTGCCTTGGACCCTATTTGTCTGTGAGTATTGTGTTTTTATGTTTGAAGGTAGAGAAAGACACAGAAAGTAACAGTTGAGTTTGTGCTTAACATTTTTATCTGAAATTTGTAGTTAGCGAGGCGGTTAGCTAGTGGAGCTGTAAGCTAGCAGCATGACTTAGCATTTTGAGTTTGCTGATTATGGTCTCTGTGCCTTATATGTTAGGTAGTTGTTTTTCTTTTTAAATTTTTTAAACATTTTTTTTAAATTTGTGCTTTTATTGTAGTATTACAAAACATTAGATAGGAATTCTTCCAAAAAAGGAAAAGAAAAGTTACATTTCGTACTTCCTGGAGGTTTTCAAGTTGTTAGCTATCCATCTGCTTTAAACCCCGGTTAGTAATAGCCAAGACAGTACAGATAGAAATAGGTGAATAATAGCAACTTCTCTGATGTTAAGTCTAAACCATCATGAAAACAATACATTGTTGTGGCTATTTTGTGAGGGGACACATTAGTTAAAATTCCTCTACCTCAAAAAGGTTAGCAAAAACAGATAAATGCACTTCATCCCCGAGAGTACCTGGATGCCAACATGTCCTGTGGTAGAGTTGGTTAATCTACCAAATTCTATAGTTGCTTAATGATTGATTTACTGTCAATGTTTTACTTGTTTTGAAACATACCAATGAAAATACATTAAAGTTTTTTTTTCAGCTTTTAGGGTCTATCTTAAAGGTAAGGATGAGGATAGAGAGAGTGAGGAGGACAGCTGGTACCGGGAATCGATCCTCCGACCAGAGTGCCGGGATCTACAGCCTCAGCCTCAGCACACGTGGGGCTTTTGCACTGTGGCTTCTGACCGCGCAGAGCCAAACCAAGCCATGGTGTTTTGCGTGTGACGCCTGCGTTTCCAAACCGACTCCCGAGTGCTAGTAATTAAAGGCATTTAAAGGCATTGAAAAGCGCACACGAAAAGACCCTCTATGGCCGTGCTGCACTCACACCGACAGGGGGCGATACAGGAACGGACCACCACCAAAGAGAGCTCATATTCACGTATTTCACTGAGTAAAGGTGAGGTGGAAGGAGAAAAGTAACATCTAACTCTTAAATACTTTATATGGAAGTGATTTGCAAATGCCAGAAGTCCCTGGGAAGCGATGTAAGTGATAAAAATGAAATGTTTTGATCGCCAGGTGTTCCTCCTGACAATATGTTTCATTTCGTTAAACCATCTTTCACGTTTTTGTTCCCTGATCTACATCTCAGTTGTGGTTAGGGGTGCTTTTTAGTGACTTATAAATCAGAGCACTCATTGTATTTTTAAAGGTATGATCAACTTGGGTTTTGAGAGCATACTTTAAGCATCAGTTTCCGTAGTGTAGTGGTTATCACGTTCGCCTCACACGCGAAAGGTCCCCGGTTCGAAACCGGGCGGAAACATATTTGCACTTTTCTTTGACATTTTTACCGTCATGCATGACCAAAAGCATACTGTCACAATTACTGCTCCAAGGTATACCCAGTTGAACAGCCCTTCTGAGCACTGTACTATACCACACTACCAATGCATTGAGCAGGATTCAGTCTTTGCCACAGTGGTGATGGTAAAATCTGCTTTCTATGGCTGTTCATTACATAATGACTCCTCGTGTGGTGAAGTTAAATAACATAGACCCATTTTAAGTGAAGATTGTCTACCATGACTTTATAACCCACACGCCAAGGCGGTTATCCTTTGCTGGATAGACTGCTTAAATGTAAGAGTAAGGACGGAGTATACCTATTATTACAGGCCCCACTACACCAGTGTTTATAACCTTGACATAAAATGAACCAGGTTTTTTTTTTAGTGCCATAGACTACAAATTTCATGGATGATTTCTAGAGCACTAAATAAAAATGGTGTCTTGACCCCACGTACCTCTGTCAATATAGCTTTAGCTCAGAGAAGATTTCTTCTGATCATGGACTGTGTGCTTACACTCAAAAAGCCTTTTCAAGATGTTTCTTAGACTTTGTGATTTTTATGTTGCATGCATTTAAACATATTTTGAATTCTACTTAAAGAGACCTATAACTAATGTATGTTTTACTGCACAGTTTTGCTTCTTAAATAGGATCCTCATTTAGATTTGGACAGCTTTACACCCTGATTGTCATAATCATCCACCTGATTAATTAATTTCAGTGCTGTTGATTTCTTGGTTTATAAAATACACTTGTGGGTAGCTGAAAGGATTGATGAAACACCTCTTCTTCCGCGGACTACTACTTTCTCCTGAAAGGCAAGACATTCACTTCTCTGCTGTCTAAAGTTTGTACCCACTCCAGAGACCATGCTTGCAGTAATATTGGAAAAGCAGTGAAACATGCCATAAGAAGCTGACACACATGATTTCTTTACAACAGTGTTTTATTTGCTTGGTTTAGCAACTGTACACGTGACTCCTTCCTGAGAATACTGCTCACCTCAGGGGAGAGGGGGCAGTGGGATGGAGAGAGAAACTGAGAGGGAAGAGAGGAAGACAAAGTAGAAATGTGGATGTGAAAGAGCAGGAGCAAAGAGGGTATAAGGATATAAATAACTCCACTGGTGGAGGTAGAAAGACAAGGAAAAGGAGGGCAGGTGAGGGCCAATGTGGCTTAATTTGGTCACCAGCCCATACTGTAAAAATCTCTACAAAATAACCTTGTTATAGGGGTAACTATCCCTGATTTCTACAGAAACTGCAGCTGTGAAACAAGCCAAGATTAAAGCCTATTACAGTGTGGATCCAGTAGGTTTAATATTACACAATGACGTGTGAGTTTGAGCTAAAATTGTTTTTGAATAACTGAGTGTACTAATATCAGAGTAATCTTGTTTAAATGTTATTTTCAACTCTGTGAAAGTTAATCAGGCAGATACCTACTGTACAGCAAAGTCTGTGCGGTGACTGCCATCAAAAAAACCTTCCCTCATTTCTTAGCCTCCTCCCTCTTCATCCATCCCCTTACTAAATATTCATGCCTCAGAACATGTTAAAAATATAGCTTCTTTGTATATTTTCTATGTAAGTTAACTTAAAAAAGTGGCTTGTGACATTTACGTTTGATCTTCAGAGTTCGGCTTTCTTATCAAACTTTTTTTAGCCGTTTCTTGCAGCCTGAGATAAAGAGATCTAGAGAAGAAGATGAAAAGACATGAAATATGATATCAAGAGGTAATTAAAGCAATCTATTAAAGTTCTGACATAGAGACATACTGTAAAAGCCATGGCTGAAAATAGAAATAATAATTAATGATATAAAAGCATTTTTTAAACAATATTAATGCATAATCTTCATTTTCCTCCTCATCCTGGCTCTTCAGTTCCAGTTGTAACATCCTGTGTATCTGTGAGGCTTTGTTGTGTTTACGGCGAATATCCATCTGCAAAATATCTCTGCAGTCCTTCATGCAAGCCTCTGAAACCTTTGACTGAGTCATTTAAAAGTAAAAAAAAAAAAAAAAAGTAATGGATATTTTTTAAAAACTCATCTCTTTATGATAAGTGATTGAGGAGAGGAGTGTGTCTCTGGATACAGAAGCAAATAATAATTTGACAAAAGTACAAAAAGTATTGACTGAAACATGACCTCACATGACCAACATCGCCAGAGAGAAGAAAGAAACGAATGTTGGAGAAAGAAGAGGACGCTGATTGTTTCAGTCATGTTTGCTCTCCATCAGTTCATTTTTCATCCTTCCAGCATTGATAATCCATCCAAAAGTTCCTCTTTCTTCATTACTTGGTAAAAGTACTGCACTTTCTCAGTCTACAACCATAAAAACTAATGTGGGCGTGGCTGGGTGATCATCTTTAGCCGTGATTGGTCAATGACGTCCAGTAGGTTCTTGGCATCAACTGCGAGGGCATGAGCTGCCATGAGCATCTGCTTCTTGTAGTCCTTTTGTAAACTGTACAGAACAGACAAAATGTCAATGTTTCTGTAAAGAAATAAAGAAAACCAGCAGTTTAAAATGTCAGAGGGTTTTTTTTCAATCTACCTTGTCATGACGTACTGCTGTGCCAGTTTCATCTTTGATATTAATTCAGCCAGATCTGAGTTCAGCAACTTCTGAGCCATCTCAATCTGTGGTAACGCAGAGAAAAAAGTCAACATATTTTTAAAGATGAAAACAATAATAATGCATATTCCTGAAGTTAGTTGAGTCATAAAAGACAAATTACAAAATAGAAGGTTGAAATTCAACAGAAGCATAGAAACGATGGGTGGTAATATAGCAATTCTTTACCCCGGAGTATTTAAAAATAGCCACGGTATCCCTTTAATTACTGCCATGAAAAAATCTGCTGTGTGAGCAGCATATGTCTATAATGAAGTCTAGGGTGTGACTGTATTTGTGTTCATTGAGGTCTTGGTTCAGTGCATGTAGTCACATGACAAATGCGTCTAAATTCTTTCCTGTAGTCTGGTGAAAAATGGCAATCACAAATGACAGTCTTGCCTGTCAATCCAAGGGGCAGTAACATTTGTAACCGTTTGATAAGTGCTTTTAAACAACCACCGACATAGAAGTAGAAACAGACAACAAAACAAAGAGGAAAAGTTAACTATGTGTCCAGTAGCAGAAGAGTAACAAGACCTGCCAACTTCTTCCTCTTACAAACATCTCTGTTTTTTCTTGTTTTTTTTTTTAAGCTTCTAGATGTAAAAGCAGAGAGGGTTGAGGACTTTAGCAAGGCTGATGCATTTTACAGGCTATAGCAGATACACAGAATTATAAAACAGCAGCTACATCTGTGTATTTAGGTGCTCTGCTCTGACTCCGTTACAACTTCCATCCTGTTTACTGTGCGTTTGTTCTGTGGTCCTTCAATGACAAACAAGAGTCATGATTTTGCACAAATAATGCACACATTAGCCAGCGTTCTCTACATGTCTGCATAGAGCTGTTTACTACCAACCATGTGACAACATCACTGCACACTACACAACTCATAAATAAAATAACCTTAAAAAGGCTCTAAAATACACATTTTTTCATTATTACAATGTACTATTTTTTTAGTCTCAGAAGATATCACACTGTTCATTTCGGTGTTGCTTTTTGTTTTGCATCTTTTTAAAAAATGTTTTCCTCTTTTTTTCCTGTTTGAGGCTGAACCAGCGTTCACAGGTAGTTCTTAATAACACTAGAAGGATCAAACTGTGAGCTACACGACTTTCAGCCTATAAATTTAGGATTTTATGTTCTTTTCTAACAGATGTACCAAGCCCGTACCAACCAAACCAATTTTTCTGATCAGACAAACTTTGACAGAGTTACGGTAATAATACTCCAGACATATAAAACAAAGCGCCAGCCCTGGGTCAGTAGGTAAAGGGTTAAGTCAACATTTTCTTTTACTTCACCATAAAACAGGTCAGAGTTTGCCCAACAGGTCACAGCTTCTGAACAATGATAAATCTCTAAATCAGCTGTTAAATGTTCTAAGTGGCTGAATCAAAACTGATATGCTACAACAAATAAACATCTAGGATTGATGTCATTATTTCCAATGTGAAAATCAAAATTACATAAAATTAATGAAAAATGTAACTTAAAATTGCCAATTTTAGCTGATAACGATGGTAAACCGATGCATCTGTGCATCTCTAAGTACAATATATATCTCATACATGTAAATACATCGTTAACGTGTTTGCATGCATCACATAATTCAACATCAAGGTTTTCCTGATAAATTAACTCTCTACTTGTGTTCATGGATTTTTATTTTTCTGGATGGATTTCTTAATACTCATTATTTAATTTTAGTTTGAGTGTGTATTTGTGTTAACCTCTCTGTGTGTGCTAGCTGGCAGCACAGGAAGTGTCTCATCCACTGTTGCTAGCAGAGTCCTAAGCGCCAAACCGACCTCCTAATAAAAAAAAACACAGCTGTGGTTATTTCTACATCACTTTTCAGTTTGTATGCTCTTTTAAATGACAGTTTTAGACAGGTGAAAAACTGGCATTTTAAAGTTTTCTCTGTTAGACCACCCCAAGGTTAAACATGACCACTTTATTAAAGCACTGCCCTCAACCTTTTCTCCCCCCAGGAGTAACTAAAGAGCCTACCTTGACCATTGGGACGTACTCCTCAGGAGCTGCAGGCTGAATCCTATTGGACATCTCGATCACAGCTTTGACCAACCCTGTCACGTTCTCGTACACTTTGTCATTAGAACGATCCAGGTTGGCGGTGGGAGGCGGGCTGATCTCCTGAGGCTGCAGCTGGACCAGTGAAGAAAGTTCAATGAGTTATTGCAAGGATCAAGAAGTATTATGACGGTTCTCTTCTAGTAATTATTATTTTAAAAATCACTATATTAAAAAGTTTGTATCCCTACAGAAAAGCTCCTATTGCTACTGTTATGAATAAATTGCTGTAATTAGATGGAAACAACACTGGGGGGCAGCAGTAGACAAGCTTTACATGCTCATACAGACACATTTTCTCTGTCTTCATGCAGTTTTACTATCACATTAAATACATTTGCACTTTTACTATGACATGAAGTATGTAGTGTGGTTAGCACAGTTTGACAGACTGCTTCATGTTTAAATGTTTGTAAGCAAAAGAAAACGTACATTATGATCAGTTGACATCTTTGTTGCGCCTACTGGTAAGTATCGATCAATGCAGGTTAAGAAACAGTTCACAAATAGTGTGGTGAAGACATTAACTGGGGGCATAATTAAAGAGTGGAATGAAACTATTTGTTGGCCTCCTCAGAGAGAAAGAGGTCAGGAGAAGGCTTGGCTCAAATGGAAACTCAGCAGCAATGAGTCACTCACATTTCTGTATGAGCTTTAAAACAAATACAACCAGCAGCCTTTTCTGTATCACAAATTAAAACACTTTAAAGCTAATGTATGATTATGTGTGTGTTTCTTTTACATAAATAAGGAATGGAACTAATAATCCACAACACTACATGTAGCTACAGAACTACAGTAACACTACTTAATTTAACTTAACGTCTACAGATGCAAAGGAAGAAACACAGTGATTGTTTTAGTGTGGAAATCGATCCAATAAAAAGTGTTATGTTGACCTCTGAATTTTAGCCCAATTAATTCTTTACCAGAGATGCATTTCATTCTAAAAACTTTGGTTTTTGTCTCCAAAAGCCTTCTGAATAATATCCATTACTTTAAATTTGGAAAAAGTTGAACAAGGAGACCATTATTTTATATAAGATAAACTGGCTTTTGGAGTTTTTATGAAATCTCATTAACCACCTTAACTCTTGTTTTCATTGTAGAGCCTAAAAAGAGACAGTCCCAAATACTCTTCTGTTTAATCTCTGATAAAGAAAAACAATTCCAGACATATACTAGTAACTATCAGCTAACTCACTAACTCTACCATGACAACAGACACACACAGATCATCTTACCCTCCACGGCTATGGGGAGGTTGAGGAGAAGTAGGGGAGGTGGGGATGGTTGGAGGTGTATTTGACAGGAGGAGGTTGAAGGGGATTGGTGTGTGCAGATCATGCAGGGAGTGGGAAATGTTTGACGGATTGATAAATGGATGCAGAAAAACAGGTCAGAAAATAAAAAGGAGATGGCAGGATGTTACAGAGAAATGAGCAGAACGAATGGATTGATGTCAATGTCAGAGAGGGGGAGGAGCAGACAGAGAGGGAGAGAAGAGAGACAGCACATTAGGCAAAGCCAAACACAAGGTGACACAACATGCAACCCATAAGCAAAATCAAAGTCAATTCAAAAGAGATATGACGAAATGAAAATATCCAAGCCAAGCATGCAGGATTAAAATAGTAAAATAGACCACAACAAACTTTAGCGGTACATAAGAACAAGAGCTGAATAAATGTGTGCTGTACATGTGGATATCTACCTTAACCCCCTCGTTATAGCTGTCAACAGGACAGAGGCTGGCCAGGTTTCCAAGGTGACCAGGAGCTCCAGGGCGAGGCGGTTTCTTTGGAGGAGCCACATGTTCTTAGAAAAAGAAGTTTTCAAGTATTATGAGTATGTGATATGTTAGCATGCTAACTACTGCTAGCATTATATGACTTACTGTGAACTACCATTGTTAATAACCGCTGCATTCCTTTAAGTATGTGAAGCACTTTGAATTGCTGTATGTATGAATGGTGCTCGATATATCAAGTTGCCTTGCCTTGGCTTACCATCCTTAAATCGTCTGCTTGAAATATGCTAGCATGTTAGGTAATGCCATTATTCTAGTATTTAGAATGTCAACTGAAGCAAAGAGAGCCTAGCTGCAGACATCAGACATCCATGAGCACTTGGACACTTATAAACCAATGCACGTTCCCTCCTATTTTTTGTTTTTGTATTGTGGTGTCTTGAAAACTTAACTCCATTGGGTGTATGTACTCTATAGTAAACTAACCTTTCATTTTGGTGGATAAATGTCACATTTTGGGATAGAGAAGCTGTTTAAAAGTGCCGACATACTGCAGCCTCGTGCTGTATTGGGGTTCCTAAAATGCTTTGCTTGTGGCTGCTGTCTGCTAGAGGCACAAGCCGGTATACGACAGCAATTTTAAAACAGGGTGTCTCTGTCAATACCTGAAATTCATCCACAAAAATGAAACACTGGTTTACTTTTCAGTACCTACAACTATGGAGTTAAGTTTTAAATGAAAAGACACTTCAATTAAAAAAGACAGCAGGCAACGGAAGTGGTTGGAGCACAGTGCCCCTAGGATCGTCCCTTGTACTTTGTCAGTTGGGTGTGTTCAGTGGAGCTTTAAAAAAAAGGAGTTTATGGATGTCCAAGTGTGCATTTCTTAATGGAGGTCTGCAGACAGCTGCCTTTCAGTATAGCCAGTGACAACAGGGTATTTGTGTAGTAGGATGTAGGCATGAATTTATTCAGATAGGTCACAAGAATGCAATCCCAGAAAGTATGTGACTAAAAACATTTAGTTGAGCATAATACTTGAGGTGCTGATCATTTTATTAAAATGTAATACCTGAGATCAAAATCCAGAAGTGTATAAAACTGTTTGTTATCCTGGTAGCAGTTTAAGGAGCATGTTAATCCTTAATTCATTATAGTAGTTATAGCAAGAGATCGTGCCCTCTACATAGAACAATTTTGTACACTAAATACATGTTTTTCAGCTTAAAAGGACTTTATAATGTGTAAATAAAGCAAATCAAATCCTTTTTATGCCACACTGCAGAGCGTGATTTCACCTGTGTAAATTCAAAATTTAAAGATGAAATTTTGCTCACCTGGTTTCCCTACAGGTTGGTAGATGTGTTGGCTTCCTCCCTGTTCAGACAAACACAGAAACATAACAGGTTAGTGGGATAAATTTCCTGTCATATTTCATCCCAACATGGTGATTACAGGCTTACTAGGTAACTTTCAGAGCTAATTTTCAGACCAAAACAATTGAGCTCTTTGACCATACCTCCCTTATTACTCCCCTCCCTCTTCCCTCAGCGCCCCCACTTCCCGTGCCCCTCCTTTTTGTTTCACAGCCGTTTGTGTGAAAAAATCCTCTCTTCAGTTTGGAAAGTCTGTCAGTTCTCCTTCGGTTGTGCTGTTATGACAACACTCCAATATTAATCCCTTATACAGTGTTCCTCTCTATTTCCTTGTCATGGCAGGGCTAGTAGAGACAGAGGAGTTCACATTAAAAAATGTATGAAACATGTCCGAGCTTAAGTGACACATAACCAAGCTGAAAGGAGCTCTATCACGTCAGTGTCAACACAGAACCGAGAACAACAAACCCAGAGGAAGTTTGACTTCACACTCTGGAGTCATTCCTACCCAATATAGTAATACAAGTAATACTTGTGGTAATAATGCCACACAAGCCTCTCAAGACAAAATCTCTGAATAAGACAAATTTTGCCAGAAAAGTGGATTTACAAAACAGAGCATGACCCACATTTAAAGCTGTTGTTTCATATTATGAATCCATACAGTAATGTCACTGTAGACCTACAGCTGGTACCATATGTGAGCTTTCTGCTCAGAAATTCTCCTCGTTTTAGGGACATTAAAACTGACTTTTACAGTGAAATTATTCTTTGCAGCCTGTGCTCTTGGGTTTAAAGTTCCCATGAGCCCTCTGTGGTCATGTGGTTGGTGTGTAGGCTGTACCCTCCATGGCACCCAGACAGAAATACTTTCTCTTCTCCCAGCCGCTCTATTTCCTCTCTCTGTTTCTGTCTGTCAGTAGACAGAGTATGTTCCTCTACCTCCCCTTTGCACATTTATTTGTTCTCTATTTCTCTCCTTTTGCTCGCATTTGCTTCCCTTAAATCTATTTGTTATACCGATGCTTTCTATCAGGGTCTGGAGCTCAACAAAATCAGGTAAACAACAAGATTTCACCCCCATGCACTCTTTGACTAACCGGTGCTTGTAGTGTGCCGTCCTCTCTGTCAATGCTTCCTCTGCTGTTTCTGGACTCTGTCTTCTGCACGGAGGAGACAGAAAGAGACATTTAGATCTTAAAACAATAAAAAAGAATCTGTTTTGGAGCATTTTCATAGTACATTTGCTCTAGGTAGTTCTAGTTTAGTTCAGTTGTTAAAAATACAGAAGCAAACGACTGAAAATGGACACAAAAAAAAATCAGTAAGAAATTTAACAGACATAAACTCAATGCAAAGCAGCTCTTATTGAACAAGAAGCATGCATTATTTATCCACAAAAGCAAAATGAAACAAATAAGACCTGCACCAGTCACAAAGTTTTGCCTTCACCGCCCAAAAAGTCAGCATCAGTAAAGCAAATAAAACCTTGCACATAGTCCACCATTATAACCAAGCATGACTCTCTCTTTCCCTCTTTCAGTACCGTATTGGTAAAGCACGCCTTAAAGAGATGCATCCTGGGAGAACAGAGACTGAAGAAGACGGGAGGAGGAGAGCAGAGAGTGGAGGCCATCGAAAGAAGGGCACAGATAGAGACAGAAAGTATGAAAGACAGAGAGGGAAATAAGAAAAACTCAAGACATAAGAGAAGATAAAAGTACAGAGAGAGAGCAAACGTGGAAGATGGTGCAACCAAGGGAAAAGAACGAAGAAAAGTTGAGTCAGAGAAGAATGAAGGAGGAGGAAGGAGACAGAGAAAGAGAGAGAGTTTTTCCAGAGGAGGAAAAGCTCCACTGAGCCACAGAGACAAAATCCTACGAAGAAAAAAGATCCAACTGCCTCTCTGTTTCTCTCCCTGTCTGCTTCTCCCTCCCACTTTTTCCATCTCTTCCATCTCCCTCTGTCTCCTTCCCTCCCTCTCTCTCTCTCTCGATCTGATGGGTGACTCCATGTTCGATCCACCCTCTCTGTGGCTCTTGCCAATCCCACTTCCTCTCTCCCTCCTTCTGTCCTCATGTCTTCTCTTTTCCTCATCACAGACTTTCATCTGTCTTTTTTGACGTTATCTACATTTTCTTCTTGTTCTCTGTTTTTTCTCTGGTAAATCTTGACCTGCTGCTGTGGACTCACCGAACTCTACTACAACTATTAATATCTACCTTTTATCTATTATTAATAAATGTTTAAGTCAATGTAGATAATTGTTTACATCCTTGTGTTTCTTCTTTCTGTAGTGAAGTGTTAAATGCAAGAGGTACCAACAGCACCAGCTAACACTTAAGGGTGACAAAAAAGCAAATCTAACTATTTTTAATTTGAACCCTTTAGGAGGGTTTCAGAACATCTACCATCCTTCAAAGTACAATGTGTCATTTAGCCCACTCACTCCCAAAGTCTGGGTCAGGACCACAGTGGGGCTCAGGTGATTTTCTGGTCAACAAATGAGCTTTAGAATTATTTGCTACAGTATTTAATGTGACATTTATGTCTACAGTGCACATTACAGCCACCCTGTAACACTAATCCTCTACACTAAAAGTTGAGTTTATAGCACAAGTCAGCCAGCTGCACTCATGCTGCCATATTTGAACTGCTCTAGCCTGGCTATGCTTTGCTGCTCCCTCTGCAAGCTGCTGTTTACAACCCTCCTCCACCCCAGCTCATCTTTTATTCTGCTTCTGACTTAATCAGCATCTTTATGTTGTGATGCCTGCTCTGCTCTGGGTTTATTGCTGCTTTTCTCCCTACCTCAGGCTTTCCTTGTAGGTACAGGGAGAGCAGGAACATGTGTTGTTCATACTTTCCTGTTACTTACAAATATAAGATAACAGCAATAAGAGCAAATTAATAACTGCTAATAAAGTGAAAATTTATAACCACAAATCATGAATGTTTCTTGACAAAGTGGTCCTGACTGAATAAAACACAACAAGGCTGTATCAGCCACTGGATTACAAAAGTTCAAGTCACAGTTATTGATGCTTGGCTAATAAAAAAGAAATGCATTGTTCCAGACCAGACTGCTATTGAAGGCCCAAGGGGTCAAGCATGGGAAGAACGCCTATGTAACGGAGGTGAGGTGGCTTCTTCCAGGCTTGTAAAACAGAAAACCCTCGGTCAGGACCAATATGACCCCGGAATTAACGAGATCCCAACTAGCACCAGCCATAAGCTCAACCAGCCAGCTGATGGCACAGAAGGCAGTAACGAATGGACTCTAGACAGAGTGGACTTTCACTCAGCAAGAAGAAGACAGTGTACTATGACACAAAGCTTTAGTGACCCTCTTAAAAACATTATTTTATGAAGTTGGTTTCCTCTTTTTCTGTCCTAAGCCTGATCTACTGTTTTTTCCCATTTTGATGTAAAAGGGGCACTTTTGGTAGATCAGAAACTTAACTGAGACTGAATGAAAAAAAGTGATCAGAAAAATCAAGTAGTGCTAATGTGAGAAATGTGAGAGTTTTTTTTTTTAGTGGAATCAAAATGTAAAAACCCTACTGAATACAATGTGATACCTTTTTCTCAAATATTCCGCACAGGTGGCAATACTCCACAGCCGGAAAGCAATAACTGATCATGACCATGGCCAGCCCCCGGCCAATAAGCCAGCTACAACCTTAACTGCTGAATTTCTTGTGGGAAGCATGCCGTGTCCACAAAGCACACTGCCTAAAAATGTCTGAAGGTTTTTTTGTGTTTAAATCAGCTGAGTGTCACACTGATTATCAGAGATACCAAACACAGAGACTTTTTAGCACCTACAACTGTGACTTTTAGATAAGGACACAATTAACAGAGTCAGGACTGAATTTCTGTCTCCAGTGGTAACCAGATTACAAATAAGACATCAGGATATCAGTCTGGCAAGTTATCCTTAGAGATTTCCTGTTCTAGGAAGTATTAACGGTCTAAAATTCAGCAACCTGCCCAGATTTACCATTAAGAGTAATGATGGATGAAATGAAAACATCACCCCTATCCTTCATCTCTGTGCTTTTTCCATCCTCCTCTCTTTCCAACTCTCTTTCACCTGGCTCTAAAGTAAAAACAGCAGATAAAGGCAATAAGAGGAGAGACAATCTGTCCCAAAAAGAGAGAGGAAAAACAGCAGTTTTGTTTTGCAACAGTTCTGACTTTTGCAGTGACTGATGAGGTTCATTTGACTAAAACAGAGACAGTTCAAAGAGCTCCTGTTCCTAATCTGGCACACACAACACACATGGAGATGGTTAAATAATTAGAAAAGCAAAATGGATGCAGTTTATTAAACATGATTTTCTTCATTTTATGTATCATTACAATAATTTCAGTCAAATGCAGAGTATGTAAGTTCAAACACCAGGGGGAGCTCAATCAAAACAACAACAAAAGATGGCATCGAGGGTAGCAGAGGCTTGTGGATATGAGCTCAAAACACTTCAACAGTGCTATCAAAATTGGTGATTAATTTTGATTTATCAATCATCTGGGGTAAGAATTTATGTAAATTAATCATAATCTGCTGCATCACACAACTGTCCAAACTAGCTTTGAAAATTACATAAAAAACAACTGCTAAAAAAACTCTGTGCTCTTAATTTTCATTATTCTGTCCATTGAACTTATGTTGCTTTTTCATTATTTCTTACATTATAGTTAAATGTAATTTATTGCAATTAATTAATTACAAAGCCTATAATTAATTAGATTACACAGCATTATATATGACACATAAGTACTATCATTGGCAATGCTGAAGCCAGCTAGTTTTTTCACACAGAAGTCCAGATGTACCAGTTAAACTGTTTTTAAATAAACTGGTGATAGTCCAGGCAGATGTTCCAAGGCCATGGGGTTTTGGGAACTCATGTTAACTCAATAGGGCTTCAGCAGAGGGCTGTCACAATTAGTCTGGTCTGGTATAATTATTGTTCAATAAGAAATGTACTATCTAAGTATTCAAAACTGTTTAAAGGTGTTGTAAAATGTTTGTCAGAGGTGTTTAACATCCAAATTCCTTGGTTCTCAACTGGTGAGTTGGGACCCAAAACTGTGTCGAAAAGCCATTTTCATTGGGTCACAAATGTGTGCCTGGAAAAATTATGTGACAAGTTATTATGATGTACTTTTATTTCGAAGAATATGTCTATATGTCTTTGTTTTGTTTGTCTTTTGTTTTATTTCAAGTCCAAACTGCTTAATTTCTCATTAAAATCACTTGGTTATGATTGAAAATTTTCAGAAATTTAGGTCACGGCGAGTCGATAAGGAGGAAGTGGTAGGTCCTGACTCCAGGCCAGCTGAGAACCACTGCTTTAGATGTCCACCTTTGTGTACTTGGGATATATTCAGAGGACTTTATTCAAACAAAGAAACAGACAAAATTACTGGATTTTGGACTTCTTTAAGCAAGGAGAGCTATTGCACTATGCTGGAAGAGTATGGATCCACCTCCTTTGAGATTTTGAATAAAGGAACTCTTAGAATTGATTGGACTGGAAAGACTAACTTATATTGCCAAAGGCAAACAAAAAGACTTTGTTCAACTCTGGAACATGAGTCTTATAGGATCTGGGAATATAGGCTTCGCCTGAAAGGAAATTATAAACGTGAGCTATTTCTTTTAAGGTTTTATCTTTCTATTTTATTTCATCACAGTTTTGTGTATTCTGTGTTTTTGATCAGTTTATGTTATATGATTTTCAATTAAAGAAAAAAGTCCATCAACATATTTAGAAGAAATGTCATTCACTGTCAAATATAGATGTCACACATTAATATACACTACATAATTAACAACATTTTAACAGTTCTTTGATTTAGACATTTCAGTGCAAACATTCTACATAATGTACCTTTAAAATAATGTTGATAAGATTTTTCTGATTTCTTTTGAAGATTTTTAGGTGAGGAGAGCCCGCTTCACAAGCTAAAAAAGCTAAAAGATGGGACATTTTGGATCTTCACTTTCAGTCTGATGTAATTTTAATTTGTGGGGAGAACTTGTTCTTGGTTTCTATAATAAATATTATTTGTGGAGATATCTTTGCCTTAACCTTTCCAACAGTGCTTTTCAGTCCAAAGTGTTACGATTCAGGAGGCAGTTGAAACATTTCTGGAATCTCCCATTTATTTAATAGTTCTTGGCTCAAAATGAGGCAAAAGCTCACAGGAAAAAAAACTTTTAACGTAGCAATCATAAAAAATCTCTTTCTTATTTCATTAATGGATTACCATAAAGCTCTCCTCTTGCTCCAGCCACCGCTGGTCGTCCTCCATCTGCTGCTGCTGCATCATCAGCCGCTCCTCCATCAGAGCCTGACCCACACATCCACTTTCCTGTAGGAAATCCCAACGTCCTTATGTGAGTTTCTTGCACTTGGATTTTTTTTTAAGCAATTTTTAACCTTGACCTTTTAACTTTATTTCAAAGAGAAGAGGCGGAGGAAACATGTTCAGAACAGTAAAGATGTGACCTTAAGTTTTTGATACACAGTAGCTTTGTGCAGATCTTAAGTATGTAAAACTACTGCAGGGATCAAGTTGCCATTTCTATCATTCCTGACTGCAGTTATTTTGAGCCATTACCTGTAATAACAATTGTAACATATGGTTTCAATGCCAGAATTTAAACACTGTATGCTTATTTAAAATGAAAAGTGAATTAAATAAACTTAAATGAAAGATAAGGCATGTTGTTTTAAGCTCACAACTAAAAAAAAGGCTGATCAACATCTTCTGTTATATCACACAGATGTCAGTATACGTCTGTATCAGTGATTCTTTTCTGTGGGTTTCTATCGGACTGGGGCTGAGAAGTGACAGAAAATACTCTCACCACTTGACAAAGGTGTGATGTAATCTTTAAAATGTCCTTGTGAAACTGTTTATCAATGCAAACTATATAAACTGCTTTAATTTGTGTTTAAGCAGGCTTTAGTCTGAGTGTGTGCATGTATTAACCTCCATGTTTGGGCTCCACAGCGCTGTGTGTTCAGGTCTGTGCTGGTTCCAGGAATCAGAAGGAGGGTAGCTGCCTCCTCCCACTCCTCCAACACCACCGTGGGCTGACGGCTGGGAGAGGGCAGACAGAGAAAGAGGAGGAGGTGAGGACTGGGAGAGAATCGAAAAGAAGTCTGAATGGTCTAGGATTTTTTCTATTTATACACTATGGCCTTAATGTTCAACCCAATTCCCCTTTATAGGGCAAGCAACCATATATGGTCACTTCAGCTGACTTCCTGTGTGGCCTCCACTCAACTCTCTGTGATACAGTAGAACCAGAATGATTTTTCTCAAACCATCAGAGTTCAGTCAACGTCACAAAGAGTGACATCACACTATATGAACAATCAGCAGTGGCCAAGAGAGTCTCAAACTTCCTGTTTCCCCCAGAACTTGCAAAATGCAGTTTTACATTTCTTTATGCCCCACACAAATGGCCCAAACATCTTCACAAACTATGGTAAGCTGATAAAACTTCCACATTATGCAGGTGAATATTAGTGCTAAAAATTACGATGGGTTTTGTTTGAGAAGGATTTCTAGCAGTAACTGATATTTTAGTGAGAAAAATGGAGGAACCATATTTAGACATACATTTGTTTAGGGGTGTAAAATGGTGTCTATATTTAGACACAAGGCTCTAACATCTAGCAAGTGATACTAAGGGTATTTTCTCGACAGCTTGTTATATAAAGGATAACAGTACTCTATTGTGTAGCTGGATGTTGCTACAGGTTTGTAAACACTTCAAAAGTGATCCAGATGCAAATTTTACTAGTTTATAGCAATTTCCATCATAAATATATATAGTAAAAGATGTATGATTGTTGGTCAGTTTTATAACGTATTAACAGTTTTATTATACTTGTTTGGTTTGTATCAGTTATTATTTCACAGAGAATTTTTTTCAGCATAATTTAATTTATAAATTCAAGGTTTTTTATGTTTCTGATGGAATCATAAGGAAAAAGAAGCGGTAGGAATAAATGTAAATTTAACATACATTTGTTATACAACATTATAACAGTTTTATCAAAATTAAATGGCATAAATCCATTTTTATTTGTAATGTGAGGGTAATAAGTTGTTAATTTACTTGGTAAATGAATATTTGGGATTATATTTGTGGACTTTTGTTTATTATTACTAGATTTATTCAATATTCTTAATCTGTAACTGTACTTTTGTCATTATTATTATTATCTACATGTATTTTTGCTGGTAGTGGTGTTTTAATTTTATTGTTTTTATTATTATCTTGTAATTCGACATCATTGTAAATGAGGGAAACCTGGGAAAGTTTCAATAGGAAACATTTGAGAAAAGGTAGAGGCTTTGAAAAAAAACTCAGAGTGTGACTGGATGAACGTTGTGTCCATCACATCTCTACGGGCCAATCAGAGCAACAAAACACGTGACGTAGCCACTATCAAGCTGCGCGTACGCAGCTACTGAGGAATAACGTGAAACGTGGCAACTATAGACATGTAAGTACTTGACTTGTCGTTTCCGAAAAGAAAACAACTCACTGTTGTTCTTTGTTCTTCGTTAAACGAAGAAATGTTGTCAAGTTCTGATAAAACTGGTGCTTAAGCAGCATCCACGCTAATCTCTTCCTCCATAACTGCACGAGTTCTTGCCGCTGCTTGTTTACGTCACGACTCTGCTGCACCTGAAAGTGTGCCTGCCCCTTGTCACTGATTGGTCCTGTCACTTTCTGACTGGGCCCAAACAGTTCAGATGGGAGCTTTGCAAGATGGATTTGCCAGTGAGAAACAAGGAAACGGGTATGTCCATCTGCTTTGCAAGGTTAGGAAACCTCAATGATCCTCGAGATTCAAATAAATTCAAACAAATCATCATCATTTATAAATCCTGCCCTACCAGGGTTGCAGATGACCTAACAGTCGCTCAATGTAAAGAAACTAGTTTTCTAAGCAGGCAGGGCAGGTTCAGATCATACACTTTCAACAGTCGAATGAATACATTAAAAAAGATGGATAAATTTCTGCCTACATTCAATTTGTCGTTATTTATAAATTCACTCCACTAACTTATTTGTTTGAACAGGCAGTATTTAAAGCTGACATAGGCAGATTTTTACAGACTAAATATTGGTTCCAAATATCGTCAGAAATTTTCATATCTGCCGATAATTCAGATTTTAAGCTAGTATCTGCTGATAGCAAGAACATCATGCATCTCTAAAAAATAAAAATAGATAAATAAAAATCCTGCTTTTTGTGTTAAAACAGCCAAAATGACCCCACATTGTTAAAATATCAGTGAAAATTGACTCATTGGGACAAAGATGTCTATATTGATACCAAAGGGTTAAAAAGAAGGAGTTTATTATGAATAAGGAAACGCATAAATGTATAAGTCAAGCCTTCCTTTATTTACTGGTTTTGGACTCAACCATGACTTTGCAGTAGTTTTTAATTTTTCAGTATTATTTAACACTTTAGGGAGTTTTTATTAGGGATAAAAAAAAAAAATCAAAGTCTGGAAAACCAGACTGAAGCAAAGCAAGAGAGAATCATCTTTGAAATAGCATCGATTGGAACAAACGGGCAATCAAACAGATTTTGTTTCGATCTTCTCAATCTGGAGAACGAAAAGATAAAAATCAAGGTTTCACTTAAAACCCTTGACCTTTAGGAAGTTGTTAATTTTTCATGGCACCACTATACACACTTGGAGATTGTGTTTAGCTGCCCTCAGTCTGATGTGTAATACATGCTACTATAATAATAATAATTACTATAATAATTCGTTATTACTCCTTGTGATATGATCAAGTTTGACTTAAATAGCATAGCAAAATTGTGCGATCCTTTTAAGGAAAAGAGAGAGAGAGAGAGAGAGAGAGTGGCTATGTTGTATTTATGCGTACGTGTGTGTGGCTTTCAGCACTACAGGAAATGCCTGCTGTCTGCTCGGTTTATGGGGAGAAGAATAAGTGCTCTGAAAGTCTCTCGTATTTTCGCTAACTTTGAACATGCAGCCCACGCCTGCTGTTCTCGAGCTCAGTCCGTCTTCTTTACCGTGATGAAGGGCTCAATATGGGACACCTAAGTGTATCCCTTTGGAGACTTTCTCGAGCCTGGCAGCAATGTTTTCTGGTATTTTGATCCAAAACCTATCAATGTTTTTAACTTGTGAAATATAGGAACTCCTTGTCTTGCTTTTTTCAGTCTGTTTGATTCCTGATTTACAAAAACAACTATCAATTCTGTTTTCCTTAATGACTGCTTCTGGCTTGGTGTTTGTCTCTTACAAACCCTTGCAGAGTCCACATCCCCCCTCATCTTCCTCTCTGTAGTCTTGAACACAGCTGCTGTTGCCATGTTAAAAGGAGTCAACGGAAAGCACTACTGCAGCCACAAAGCAGCCCAGTATTCTTCCCATTTGAACTGTATCTCTGAATGTTTTTTTGTATAAATGTAAGTGTGTGTTTTGTACCGGGAAGTGGTTGAGTTGGGGGCTTGAGAAGAATCCTTCACTGGACCGAGGACTGGGGTAACCTGGTCTACTGGGCTGCAGACAGAAAGATACACAAGCAAATATCAGCAGCAAAAAAAAACAGACCTACATACAAAAATTAATCAAGCAACAGAGGCACTAATGTGATCTTTTATTCTCACTTTTGGTGGTGCTTCATCAGACCCTCCAGAGTCCCAGGACACGGTGACTTGTCTCCTCATCTCCATTCGAAGTCTCTCCTCTTGTTGGAGCTTCTCTTCCTCCAGTATGGTACTGCAAAGTTACACACAAAAACATCCATGTTAGTGAATGTTATTCTCCTTTATTCAATAAACTGTAATAATGGAGGACTTCTTCATTGCCTTTATTAAAGTAAAATGAATGGCAATATTAATGTCTGCAACTTAAAAATGCTAAGGTAAATATTGAAAATGTATAATCATGAAAAATACTGACTTTTTTTTCAGTCAGAAGTCCTAAATTCAGAAAATATCCCACACAGCTATTATGTTATACAACAGGACTACTGTCATCCATACAGTGGTGTAATCAGAGGATTTTACTGTTGTCTGATGTGAAGCTAATTTCTTTAATCTAAGGTTTACTACTATTGTTTGCTGAACTGCTACAAGTAATATCTATTAGGGATGAATCTGATATGAAAATTCTTGATTAATTGATTAGTTTGTTGTTTGTTAATTCTTAAAACAGTCAAACTGTGAAACTGACCTACACACCTACCATAATGCTTCTGCCCAAATAATGGTACAAACCCTAAAAAGTATTCAAAATATTCTAAAATACTACGAAAAAAAACAATAGGACCAACAATGTCACATAAACTTTTAAAATGAGAAGGATGAATTTTGCTCTGAAAGCAAAGGCTTGGTGAAAAAAAAGAAGACACAGTCCCCATACAAAGGATTCACCGCCTTGGTAATTAAACCCTTAATTGATTTTATTAATCAGTCATAGTTAATATGATTTAGTTTTGTTTGTTTTGTTTTTTTACAAAAACAATACAAAAAACTCTTTAATATCAAAGTGAAAACAGATTTCTACAAAGCAATGTCAATTAAATAAAAACATGTAATGTAAAATATGTTTTTGAATAAATATTCAACCCCCCCCCTTTAAAGTGACTGACCTAATTCAACAGAGGTCCAGCCAACTGGTGCTAGTAGTCTCACAATTAATGAAACGCAGATCACCTCAGTGCAGTGAATGTGTCTCAGTTGATTGTAGTATACACCTATGACTGGAAGGTCCAGTCACTGTTTAACCAGTAATCCTGACTACCATTACACCACAAGGACAAAAGAACACTCCGAGCAACTTAGAGAAAAGGTCATTGAAAAGTAAAAGACAGGGGATGGATACAAAAAAATTTCAAGACCCTTAACATCCTTCCTTTCTTTTCAGTTAAACAAGAAAAGAAAGGAATATGGCACATGTGTAAATCTGCCTAGACCATCGCCAGTGATCACGCAAGATTGAGACTAGTGAGAAAGGGCCACCAAGACTACTCTGAAGGAGTTACAAGCTTCAGCAACTGAGATGAGAGAGACTCTACATACAACAACTGTTGCCCGGGTTCCTCCTTAGTCAATGTTTTATGGGAGAGTGGCAAAGAGAAAGCCACTGTTGAAGAAAACTCGTATCAAATCTCCACTGGAGTTTGCCAAAGGGCATGTGGGACTCTGTGGTCAAGTGGGAAAAAGTTCTTTGGTCTGCTGAGACCAAAATGGTGCTTTTTGGCCATCAGACAAAATGCTATGTTTGGCAGACACCAAACATTGCACATAACCACAAACACACCATCCCCACTGTGAGGCTGCAGCATCATGCTGTGGGGATGCTTCTCAGCAGCCGGCCCTGGTTTGTAAAGGTAGAGGGTAACATGAATGCAGCAAAAAACAGGAAATACCTGGAGGATAATCTTACTTAACTACAAGAGGACTAGAGCCTGGGAGAAGATTTATTTTCCAGCAAAACACTGTCAAAAGTCAAAGCCCAGACCTCACTCCAACAGAGAATTTGTGGCTGGACTTGAAAAGGGCTGTTCACACCAGATCCCTGTGAAACCTGACAGAGCTTGAGCAGTTTTACAAAGAATAATGGAGTAAATCTGCAGTGTCCAGACACAGACTCTGTGCTGTAATTGCATCCAAAGCTGTATCTACTAAAAACTGACTTGAAGAGGGTTGAATATTTACACAGTGTCTCAGTTGAATATTTACACAGTCACTTACTTTACATAACATATTTCTATATAATTGACATTACTTTGTAGAAATCTGTTTTTACTTTGACATTAAAGAGGCTTTTTGTAATTTCATTTTTTGTCAAAAAAAAGCCAAATTACATTAATAATGATTGTTTGATGAAATCAATATAAGGTTAAAACATTTAAGGGGATGAGTTCTTTTTATAGGTACTGTATGGGCAGACATTGACATAATAAAGACAAAAAAAGAGAAGAAAAGCTGTTAATTATCAAATCTGAGAGACTGGTACTGAAAATGAAAAAAAAAAAAACATTTGAAATTAGTCATTTAAGCTTATTGTGATACTAGAGTACAAGGTACAATATCTTAAAATGAAATGTGGCAAAAGAGAGGTGTAAGTTCATTACAATAATGACTACCTTCCACCACTGCAACTGGAAAAAAAGGAATAAAAAAATCTTCAAACTTATTGATACTTCTAAAAAAGGAAAATAAATACATCAAGTCTCACTGGGCAAAGAAAGTCTCTTGGTTTGTCATCATCATGACCAGCAGCAATTTAATCTACAAGTGAATTAACTGTAACAATGCTTTAAATTAATCCTTTAAACATTTTATTACTTGAGTTGTGTTTTGAGCTCGGTGAATCGCGGCCGCTTGCTGGGGTCATATGACCAACATTTGGTCATTAAACTATAGAGGGTGGGCGGGCACTGAGGAGGCATAGCCAGTCGTTCGCCATTCTCTATCCGACCAATCACGTCATTGTTTTTCACTCCCTGGAAAGGCTTGATACCATACATCAAGATCTCCCACATACAAACACCTGCAGAGAGACAGAATAACAAGCAGTTGAGGTTTTAAGGACAAAGGAAAAACTTGATATTTCTGCTGTGTAACTGCTGTGTAACTTTATAAAACTACTTTGTAATAATATGATTAACAAAGCACAACCATGCATCAAAGTATCATAACTCACCAAACATCCACACATCACTGGCAGAGGTGAATCTCCGGAAGTTGATGGATTCAGGCGCCATCCATTTGATGGGGAGTTTACCTTTAGAAGCTGAGACAAAAGGTAAACAGACACATTTAGAGGGCTTGAAGAGTATAGAAGGTTTGTGAAACCTTAAAAACAGAAACCGTTTTCACAAAAAGCCATCATGTGCAAAATGTCTTTTAAGTAAATTGCAGTACCCCCATTTAACCTTTTGATGGTGGTAAAGTACAGATGACCAGAAAACTTCCTCACATACACTGAAACAGCTGTAATAAGACACTGACAACTGTAGCAGTGATTAGCTACTCAGTGTCAGTACTAAGCAGTGTATCAGTGTTTGTATGTCATTACCTTTGTAGTATGAGCTGTCCTCCATGTATCGGGACAGACCAAAGTCGCCGAGCATCACACAGTCCACTGATGAGACCAACACATTACGAGCTGCTATGTCCCTGCAAGTCAACAGTGACTGTCACTATGCATGTCATAGATACAGTTCTTCATAATGTCAATGATCTCTGAATGGCTGATGTGATTAAAGAGAAAAACAAGAACACTGTCCTAAACCACTTCAAATTTAATACTATGCTTTTGTGCTGTGGCTTTAAACTGGTGGGTTGGACCTGAAAGCGGGTCATGAACATGTGTTTGGATAAATCAAATGTGACAGAAAGTTGTTTATGTACAAAAGCCCCAAGTGAACATACATCTGTGCATCTGATTTAACTCAGTTTTCATACAAACAAACTAAACATGTTTTTTTTTGTCCTTTTTTTTCAGTCTTGTTTTGTTCCATCTAAGTTCCAAACAACATTTGTCTTTAAATACACTTTATATTAACTTTGGAAACTTTTCAGAAATTTCAGTAGCAATTTCAAATTAAGGAGGTAATTAATGGGTCTTGACTCTAGGTCAGTTGAGAACCACTGCTGTAGTGTGTTGTTTGGCCAGGGTATTTTCAACCCTGATGAGAAAGAAATGTAAAAACAACAGCAGAAAGTCCTGTATTTAAAAAGAATGAAAACTGGTCCAAATTATCTTCTTGAAATAGAAGTCTACCAGTGCTGTAAAAAGTTGTGAAATGGTTGTGGTCTATTGAGTGTATATTAATATTTTGGTGAATAGATTAATGGTGAAGTTATTTGAGATATATTCATGGTGTCACAAGAATATCACATGATAGAATGAGCAAACAAAACCCTTGAAACATTCTTTGTTTATTAGATAGGACTCCTGCAGCAATAACACTGTCAATCCAGTTCTACTGGTATACTGTGATTATTATTCAGTTGTCTGAACTTGTGTGTTAGCGTACCTGTGGACAAAGCGTTTACTCTCTAGGTATGCCAGTGCTGTGCTGAGCTGATAGGCGAACAGAATGAGAGTGGCCAAATCCAAACTGTACTTCCTCACCTGAAGGAATGAGCGAAGCTGTACAGGAAGAGAAAGGGGGACAGATTAACAGGGATTAATACTGAGAATCATTTTACAGGGTATTCAAGATAGGCAAAGCCTTATTAATCACTGAAGGTAAATTCTGGTGTCAAAAATGACTACGTCTGAATGAGAGAACATGAACTTAGAAGTATAAAGGTGGGATATCAAAGTTGAATGAACACACTTGGACACAATACAAGAGCAAACTGGAGGATGCTACCAAACTGAAAACATAGGAGTGTGGGTGCTTGAAGACAAGTACCACAATATGCTTCGTAAATCAGACCTTAAGACAGAGTAGATAGAGAAACAAAGGAGCACAATTCATGCTGCTATTTGCTGCTGTGATCCTTTGGTCTTTATTCACCAGGGCATTATGAATCAAGATATTGCTATTATTTTTTGATGTATTATGTTTACATTTAATTTTTTCTCTCAATAGAAAAACACATTCTTCCTATCAAAATGTCAGTTTACAGAATTAACACAGCAGCACCATGTAGTGCAGCACAAGCTTCATGTTCTAATGCAGACCATATGTCATATTATCTTTTGAATTTTCTGTGGGCCGATTAAAAATGGAACCCCACAGTATGGACTCTACCATCGTCTACTATTCAGTTAAATATATGTAGAGTTTGTCAGCAGTAATATGAAGTCCAATCCAGTATTTAGTGTATGAAACTGTACTACAGATCAGTATTTCCTTAGTATGAGGGGAAAAAAATAAGTAAACTTAGGATTCTGCTGATGCTTACCTCTCCAAGTGTGCAGAGCTCCATGATGATCCACACAGGGTTTTCAGTGATCACTCCGATCAGCTTAACTATATGAGGGTGGTCAAACTGACGCATCGTCACTGCAAAGGAGAAAAGACACATAAAATCATGAACAGATTCAGTACATATATTGGGTATTAGTTCAGGCAGGCCACATTGTCAAGCGCTGCCATTTCACTGAGATCAGCTGATCTCATGCAAGCCCTTATCAGCTGACTGCCAGCTTCCTATTGACTAAATGCACTCATGCCCCCATTTTTAAGCTGCTCTAGTATACCTTCTTTTTCCTACTTTCTCTGCGAGCTGCTTTTGCAACCCTCCTCCCTCCCAGCTCCTCCATTATGCTAAAACTGACTAAATCAGTCTAATTCTCTTGCCATAGTTGCCTGCTCTGCCCTGTTTTTTTGCTGCTTCTCTCCCTACCTCAGGCTTTACTTGTATGCACAGGAAAGGCAGGAACATGTACTGTTCCTGCTTGATGCTTCCCACAAAGGCTCGTGGAGGGCCAGGGGATCCCAGAACAGACATGAGCCAAACATGAATACCAGTAATAAATGAATAATAATAGCTGCTAATAAAATAAAAACATTAATATCTGCAAACTATGTGTGTTTTTTGACTAAGTGGTCCTTACTGAAATACCAACAAGTGTGTTTCATATCAGGCTAAAATTAGCGTGATCTTACATGCTTCTTGAAGGAACTTTTCTCTGACGCTGTCTGACGTGCAGTTTTTACATGTCTTAATAGCCACAGGTAGAGAGGGTTTGTCCTGCAGAAAGCACAGAAAACAAGTCAAAAATAAGTAAAGTAAAAGTAAATTATAAGACTCGTAGAAATCTTTATTGAAAAAACAAAAAACTTTTTTCAACACTAATGGAATATCACAGAATGTACAGTTGTGTGCAAGGCTACATCAGTATTTCAATACAATAAACAGAAAAAGCAAAGCTGCCAACCATTTTAATCAAACTATGAGTGCAGACAGAAATGTTTTAAAACCAAAGGGACTGATTATTTCATGTTTTAAATCTATGTTGAAAAGTGTGTGTGTGTGCTCGTCTATTTCTCCATACCGGACTGTTATACACTCCTTGGTGTACATCTCCAAACTGGCCCTCCCCTATGCAGCGGCCCAGCTCTATCCTGTCCCTCTGGATCTCATAATCCCGTGCTGAGAGAGAGAGAAGACACAAGGGAAAAAAAGGGGAAAGCATAAAATCAATTTGTTTTCCTGCTGGTTTTCTCACAGTGAAATACAGAAACAACCCATCACATCAGACATGCTTTGTTTTTTTCAAACTGTGTGAGGCTTACCACAACAGTGCAGATTGGATGTTGTTTTGTGTCCGTTTTATCACGGATAAGTGAAAGCGTTCACTGATTTTTTTACATGTTGAATTTACTTTAAACTTACCGTCAAATGATTGCCCTTTCTGATAAACCTCACCCAATTAGTACAAATTAGACAAGAGTTTACCGTGAACTACATGCAAAGGGGATGCAGGATTGTTGTTCTGATTATCCCCAACAACTAATTAACATAAAGTGCACACTGCACTATAACTGAGTGCAAATATGAAGCTCAAATTTTCATAAAATGCATGCATGCCAGGGGCATGGAACCAGTAAAACTCAAGAATATCTCTAGGATTAAAGGACTAATGTCACAGCAGGACCTTGAAAAACCTGTCCATGCATTTATCTTTAGTTGGAGTGACTACTGTATTAGTATCTTTACTGGTCTGCCTAAAAAGTCGATCAGACAGCTGCAGCTGATTCAAAACACTGCTGCTTGAATCCTGACTAAGACCAAGAGAGTGGACCATATCGCTCCTGTTTTGAGGTCTCTACACTGGCTCCCTGTCTCTCAGAGAATAGACTTTAAAATACTCCTGTTAGCTTATAAAGCTCTGCATGGTTTAGGCCCTAAATACATCAGAGACCTTCTAGTCCAGTATGAACCATCCAGACCAGTCAGGTCTTCTGGTGCAGGTCTGCTCTGTGTCCCTAGTCAGAACTAAAAATGGAGAATTAGCGTTCAGTTTCTATGCTCCGTATATCTGGAACAAACTCCCAGAAAACATGTCATCTGAAAGTCTGAGCTCTTTTAAATCAAGGTTGAAGACACCTGTTCACTGCTGCCTTTGACTAAAACCCTATATCACTTTTTACATTTTCTATTTTCACTCCAACTCTGCACTGTAACTTTTACTTTAATTTCTTTGTCTTTATCGTTTGTGGGTTTTATTTGCTGTTTTAATCACGTTTTAATTTTTTCTTTTAAAATGTTTCTATTGTGTTTCTTTTCCTCTTTGTCAATGTATTTTAAAGAGGTAGTGAACACTAACGTTTTTTCAACTGTAAAATGAGGTATCTGACTGAACTATGATAAAACACATCAGTGTTGGTGTTATAGCTGCAATTTGCACCAAACTGATAAAAAATCTGGATTTTACTGCTTTTAATTAGCTCAAACGGACATCTGTCTGAAAAATCTTTTCTGAAAAGGTGGGGCTTATGTGACGTAGAAACTTACCATCGGTAGGTTTCTATGTCACAAACTCTATATAAATGTAGAGCATTACTGCCTCTAACTGACTTTACCATTCAGAGACCACTCCCATCCTCTCCTGCCTGCACCTGCACTGCTTCCGGCTATAGTAACGCCGGTGCTGGAGCGACAGACCGAACAGGTAGTGCTCAGAACCACCACGGTCCGCCACCACACTATAGCCTGCGTCAGGGGGACTCTAAAGGGGAAAACTCCTCCACTTTAAAAGATCGCCATGAGGCAGCAGTGTTGTGGGACTCTGTCTGTGTCTCTTTCTGACAAGGGGACATCACTGTCACTCCCTCATCTGGAAACCCCGCTATTTTCCCCTCCCTCCTCTCAGAACCAAACTGTTCACTTTCTGTGCATTTTTTGAATTACGGAGGTGGGTGGAGTTATCTCTGAGCCGGGGGTTCACTTACACTTTAATGTCCTATGTGAAGCACTTTGAATTGCCTTGTTGCTGAAATGTGCTATACAAATAAACTCGCCTTGCCTAGAATTAATCTGTAAAAAAGCCCATTAATTGACCTGTACAGATTTGCCCTGAGCAGCTTCTTCAACAGCAGACTGAGACACCCAACCTGCAAGAAGGAGTGCTACCACAGATCATTTATCCCTAATGTAGTTACACTCTTTAACATCACCACCAGATGTGAAATTTGACAACAGCTGTCTCAAACACCCATCACTAATGCAATTTATTCTCACATTATTTGCACAATAAATTATTAATATCATTAATAGCATTTTACATGTACAAAATTTCAATATCATATTGACATTAAGTATTCAGATCCTTTGCAAAAATACTTGAAATTTAAGTCGAATGCCTCTAAATGTTTCTACACCTCCTGTAAATGAAATTGATTGGACATGATTTTGAAAGGTTCACACCTCTCTTTAGAAGGCCTCACAGCTGACAACGAAAATCAGCAAAAACCAAGCCATAAAGTCAAAGTTACTGCCTGCAGAGCCTGCCTGCTAAACATTATATGTGGACAAAATCAGGTGCTGCTCATCGTCTACCCAGTATCAACTTTATGGTGGTGGTGGCAACATCATGCTGTGGAGGTGTTTTTCAGCAGCAGGGACTGGGAGATGATCAGGTTTGAGGAAAAGCTGAATGGAGCAAAGTACAGAGACATCCTCGATGAAAACGTGTTCCGCAGTGCTCAGGGCCTCACACTGGGCCAAAGATTCACCTTCCAGCGGGACTAGCCCACAGTGAAGACAACACAGGACAACTCTGTGAATGTCCTCGAGTGGCCCTGACGTGAACCCTACTGAACATTTCCGGAGAAAATGAAAATGGATGTCCACCAACAGTCCCCATACAACATGCCTACACTTTCCAAGGAAGAATGGCAGAAAATCCCCCAATCCAGGTGTGCAAAGCTTGTTGCATCATATTCAAAAAGACTCAAGGCTATAACGGCTGCCAAAAGTGCTTCAACTAAGTTCTGAGTAAAGAGTCTGAATACTTGTGTGAATTTACTGTGTATCTCTACCTATACTGTAGCAGTTTCTTTAACAGAGGTTAATGTCTGCTTCCAATCAACAGCAGTAAAAGTGGAATAAATACTAAGTGCGAGAGGTTCATGCAGGACATTAACCCTCCTACAAAAGTGTACTTTTCTTGCGCTAAACAAACGTCATCACAAATACAAACATGAAACCCCAAACACATTCCATTATTAGTAAATTAAATGCAATAAATCTCACAGGAAATTAAAAATTGACTCCAAACGCATAACAAGCCACTGAAGTCTGAAGGAAGAAAAAAAAGAAACAAGTGCCAAAATAAATCATGATCAAAAATAAAAAACTGACATGATGGTGAAATGAGACGAAGCCAATAAACAATGTGGTGACTGTTCGCATGCAGAGTGCATTCATTAATTCTTATTAATGAAGTAACTCTGCACTTTTTATGGATCAGTCCTGCCTTTTCTTACTCCAAAACCACATTCATATGAGCTTCTACCTAATACCAATATTCACCAATTGACAACAATCCAAGTATTTAGTATCTGAAGTCTTGTATTTTTCTTTGCCACATTGTAATCACGCAAGTACACTTTCAAAAATCAGTTTAACTACTGAACCAATTTAAATGGTTTGAATGAACACACTAGCCAGCAGGATGGTGTACTTTTTGCTCCTAAATAGGTGCTTGGCAAAGAAAAATACTAGCATAAATGTAAGATTCAAAGCTGTTTTCATTTGAAGAGAGACAGTGAGTTTTACCTTCAACCACTCCATAGCTGACTGTGTTGGCAATGGGAGAAAGAGGAAAAGAGAAAGATGAAGGGAGGAAAAGAGCCAGATAGCTTCTTTAAGATTGCTCGGAAAACAAACACACATTAACAGACACATTTCATTCACTTTTTCTGACATTCAGCTGATAAATATGTTATAAATCAAAACACAGACTTGGGGAAAACAGTTGGAGGTTAATGCTGCATGGCTTTGTTTAAAACATCCACACGTACAAACTCAGACAAAGAGAAGGAAATGTGTCAAAAGTCTGATTAGAGGAAGAAGGAGACAAAAAAAGCAAAGAGACAAAGAAGTGAGGCTAGACAGAGAAAGATCAAAAAAGACTGAAAGGAGAACACAGTCTGTTCTTGCAAGTTAGCGACACATGAGCACTAACGAAACATCAAATGTTTTGGATTAAAAAGCCACTGCTAATTACAGAGCTACAGCTAAACTTTCCTGCACTTTCAAATTTTTTTGTTTGATATATGAATGAATTTGACAGATGTAAGGTGAGTCGGGCCAGCTGGAGCTATACAGCGTGAGTTATGGCCACTCTGACCTCCAGATGTTTATGTCAAACTGTGTAACCAAACTGAATTTGGATTAGCTGCTACTGAACAAAACGTGCCTTTATGTTAACTTCAACGGTGCTCCCTGTGTGAGTGTTTCTTGGATAAGATTCACACCACACTCAGCTATTAGTAAGCAGAATGAAATTAAGGCTTGTTTAAGAAGATCTTGACAGATGAATAACGGTGAAGTAGTTATTTTATAGCTCTTTTCCTGCAGTGAGAAAGAAGCTTTTTGTATGCGTTACTGTCTGCTGCAGATATATAATGAAGAAAGGCGATTGCATGGGTTACTTACTTGAGGGCATGGTGTATGTATCCTCTTCATCCACTATTTCTGCATAGTCATCTGTTTCTGTAATATTACATAGAGACAAATGAAGTAAAAATACAAGATGCGATAAAAAAGCACAGGAATTTAAGTCTAAATACACAAAAACAAAAGGGAAATCATGCACACACGGTTTACCATTTGTCCTCTAAAATATGCCGCCTCTCTGATACATAAAAATGTGCAGTAGAGGCAACAAAAACTGAGAATTCAAGCATAAAGCTAACTCATAGTTTAGAAAAACTCCTAACTCCCACGTAGCTCCTCTCATTATGACTCCGTCTCTCTCTCTCTCTCTGCGCACACACAATTGGCGCAGAGTGTCAGCTGAGCATGTGTTGTGCATATCTGTCTGTGTGAGAGCAGCTGGCAGCAGGGAGGAACTGAGGCAGTGGAGGAGTGGAGGGAAAGAAAAAGCAAAAGGAGAGCATTCAAAAGAGGAAAATGGAAAATAGAAGATAAAGCAGAAAAAAATCCAAAAAGGAAGCAAGAAAAGAAAAAGAAAGGCAGAATAAAGGACAGAAACACAGAAAGAAAGGGGAAGAATTTTTGAGTCTAGCTGTCATGTAAGCAGATGGTAGCATTTAGCTCAAAATCTGAGCAAAATCAAGACAGATAGACACACAGAGGGGGAGAAGAAAGAGCCAGCAGGAAAAAGAAGAAGAGAAAGATGGACTGAATCTTTCCTAACCAGATGGCGGTGTTTAAAATAAAATCAGCGTGCAGACTCAGCTGTTGGAAACAAGAGTCAAACATCTGCTGTCCTGAACGCTACCCTCTCAGCTCTGCTCAGGATTCAGCGAGCTCCGTGTGAACATGGCACTAAATCTAGCTAAAAATCTTTTTCTAAAGCCTGTGGCACATTTCCTCAAGAAAATCTGCTACGTACAGTGAGAGGGAAATTTTATTTTTATTCTAAATGTAAGGCAGGGAAGTTTAAATACCACATGGTGGAGGGTGCAGGTGAAAAAGGAGTTGAATGCCAAAATAACTGTGATATTTCTGGAGATACAATTTATTTCATCCTTCATGAAGACTTAGATGCACAGACTGAAAGGATTCTCATATCATTATAGTAAAATTGTGATCCTAACTTGGCATGAAGATTGAAAGCAGGTGGAAAATCTACTCTGAATTGAACAAATAAATATGCTATTATTGACCTTCTGCAGACATGTGACTACAATGATGTTACTCACTACAGTGGACGTCAAAGGACCAGTGCTGAAATTAGGCTACTTAGCGTTTTAGACAATATTTACATTTAAAAGGTGTTTTGGAGCCATAAGAATAACAGAAAGTAACATAAAATAATTATCCCACTTAACATAAATGTCAGTGGCTTGAAGTCTGTCAACTCAAGGAAAAAAATGTAGTCAAAATAGCCTTTAAATCACTGAAAATTTGGAAAACCTGAATTTCCTTAACAACTGACTTTGTATATATATATATATATATATAAACAGCATAATGGCTCAGCATATACATATATATATTTTTTTTTTTTCGGGGGGTGGGGGGGGCTTTCCATACAAATTGCCCTTACTGCATTAAGCATCTAATGATGAGGATGATGAGGATGGTAAGAGCACATCATAATTACAGAAAAGATTAGCATTCTGTCTGCAAGAGATGATGGAACTGTGCTGAAGTTTTTATGATGCACAAACTTTCCAGAGATCAGGAAACAGTTTCAATTCTGTATGACTCTAAAATAATGATGTGTAAATAAGATTGGAAAAAATTACTTTGACATGGTTATTACTAAGCCATATCCAGGAATTAAATCAGTCTGAGACTCCCTGCTGCTTTTTTTTTTATCCATTTGTGGCATCATTACGAATGACGAGGATGTGATTTCTTTGGGTTTCCTTCATTCAGAGAGGAAACCTAATCAGGGTGGTGCTAAAGTGAACATATCAATGTTGCCAATGTTTTTAAAGTTATAAACGTTCTGTTTTTTTTTTCTCTGCAAAGCATAGGTTGCTGCTGGGAGTTTGTGGATGAGAGAATTTATTTAGCACTGGCATCCATTAAGTCACATGACCTTTTTTGCTCTCCAACCTTGGTTAGGACATATATCTTGGCATCAGATGCAAAAGGTTTAAAATATAGTTTTTATTCTTCATAAAGAATTAAGGAAGCTTCCTTTGTTTTATTTTATATAAAACAATTTTATATTTTCAATATTCTTATCCAATTTGAGCCAGAAAATGGCAAACTTCTTTCTTAGAGAACAAATGGAGACACTTAAAGTTACAACATGCGCTTAAAGCTAACATCTCTTTACTGGTATAAAAGCCAGTTGTGAAAGAAGTTTGTAAAGTTTAAACCTTTAATCAAACAGGCATGACTTTTGCTGAACCACTGCTGCTGTACATGATTTATGTTTCACATGAAAGGGAAGACTTTAATGTGCCTCTAAACATATCCTCATATGAGGCAGAATTAAAGCAGGAGCTCTGCCTACCACTGTGCAGCAACTAAACAGGATTTTATTAGATAAACTGGTCATAAACAACAAAGAATTTCACAAAAGGTGGCATGCACCAGTCAATGTGTATTTAATAAAAGACATTTTGGCAGAAAAAAAAACTTTCAGTGTTGTTTTACTTTGTTTTATCCTTCCTCACTTATTAGACTTTCATTATGTGAATGCTGTTAGCTGATTTTAAACTTTCTTTTCTTTTTTTCCATTTTGTTGTTTAATCTACAGTAGGTTTAAATGATTTTTTAAAAGATTTTTTAAAGGCATATTCATTTGTTTATAGTGTAAAGCCTAGTGTTTGCATTGCTGCGCATTCCCCTCCTATGTGGTTTGGGATTTGTTTCAAAGAATGGCCCGTCTCTGAGTCTGACTGGTCAAACTTTGTGTCTTTCTGGATTGCATGTGTGTGTATGCAAGATCTAGTTAGCCCATTATAGCAAGGAATGCACCCGCTCTTGAATCCAGCAAACCTCTCCCTGCTTAACTGTGTGTGCATGAGTGTATGTAAGTACACGTCTGCATGATCTTGTGCGTTGTGTGTCTGTGTGGAGACAGAGAGAGAAAAAGGCTTGGAGAAGTTCCCTTAAAGAGAAATACTGCTTAATTCTACTTTTATGTGTTGTTCTAGTGGTTTAAAGCAGGCATATTTCACATTTAGTGGTAATCCACTTAAAAAATATTCCAAAACACAAAAACAAAAACACAAACATTTTAAATCAAAAACAAAACTAAAATAGTAAGCCACGGACTTAACAGACTTAACTCATTAAAGCTTCTAATGATTTATGTATGCATGCATCCAGCCTCAGAAAGCTAAGATTTGCTTCTAAGTGACTCTAGCCAGTCTAAATGCACATTATACCTTTACACAGACAAAAAGCGTCACTTTAAAGAAGTAGGAATGCATGCACAAACATCCACCCACACACCAACACATGCAACCGTTTCCCAGGAGGCTGCAGCGTGTTGGTAAGTGAGGACTACGAAGATGGAACAACACAGAGATTTATAAACAGCATCAACTTTACCATCCCCGCTAAGATCTTCTGCAGGGTCCAGGAGAGCATGCAGGGAACGAGACAGCAGAGGAGAAAAACAGAGGGACACAGAATCGCAGCAATAACAAACACAGAGAAGCAAAAAAAAAAGGCAGAGTGGAGAAAAAAAGGGAGAGAGAGAGAAGAGAGTGGTTAGAGCATGAAAAGGCTCGAAACAACATGAGTGATGTCGCATGATCTGCAAAGCCAAACATTTAGCGAGCAGTTAGTAAGAATCCCAAAATATCTGCTGAGAAAAGGCTGAGTTAACAAGTCTCATTAATGCTCTGCAGATACATGAAGCAATGCAAGAAACAGCCAGTATTGTTTCAGTGATGTATGATGTTTGTAAGGAGCTGTAAATATTTATGAGTTGAAGAGTTAATGTGAACACACTGGGGGTTGCAGAGGAGCTCAAAATGAGAGTTTCAGTGCTTTCAAGTAAACAGTGAACAGAGTGAGATCTTTACTGGCTTTCTGCATATTTAGAAAAAGATATGTTGATTTTGCACTTATTTATATTAAATGAAGTGGAACTAAAAAGCATTTCCAACTAGATTTTATTACCAGCAAACCCAGAGGTATGACCATACAAATCTCACAGTTGGATGTATCACAATACCATTCATGACACAATTTCATCATGGGTTTACATTTTTTATAAATGAGATGATTTGCACTGAAGTTTTCTTCATAAAGACTTTTTAGTTGTATTGTAGGAGTTTTAAAGTTACTTTTAAAAATGCTTATTTTGAAACCAGTCCTCCATCAGAATAAATCAATGTAGCACACATGTCATCATACAAACACGTTTAGCCTTTAAATCACTGAAAATTTGGAAAACCTGAATTTCCTTAACAACTGACTTTGTGTCCTTAAGCTGTGCAAGAGTTTGCTGACTCAAAAAATCTGGCTGTGATATTTACTCATCAGCCAACATCAGTAAAGCGTTAGTGCATGTAGTTATCCCAATGGCTTTTTTACTTGCTTAGGTTAGTGGGACTTCAAATCTGTTTACCAGCTTGGTGTCTTCAGTTTACCCTTTATTTTGTTTTTTCAGCAAAAATGTTAAACTCATTAATATGAAACAAGCCTACAGCTTTTATGAGGATATTTTACTGTTAAAAAAAGCACACTTAACCATTTGTTTCTCTTGTTTTACAGTGTTATTCAGAAAAGGGTTAGGGCTAGGTTTGAATGGTTAGACACAGCAGCACACAAGCACATAGTTTTGTTTTAAGAATTTTTTTGTGGAATTAAGACTGAATTAGTAAAGGCAACCAGGCATCATTAAAAAGGACACTTAAGTAGGAGAGAGCATCTTTAAAGCAAGATAAATTGTGATGAAGTGGGTAAAAGCCTTGAACCCACAAAATCATGTTTATTTTCCATAAGTATAATGTTGTACTCATGTAAATTTATACATCATCTGCCTGTCCTGTGATGCAAAGTTATACTGCAACACCATCATCATGTTTGATCATTAAAACAGGCGTCTTATTCCACCACACCACAACCTTGCTGGTACGCTCTCTCAATAAATGTTCAGTGAAAGCCGAGGATACCATTAGGCGGCGAATCTGAACAGAAGACAAAGGGGAGGAGGAAGCGCCGCGCCTTGGTTGGCTTAGGAGGTGCTGATGTCACGAGGTCTGCCGCCAATTGGGCGGGAAAGAGTAAAAGAAGAAACAGAGCAAATGAAGGGAGGGATGTGAAGAAGATCAACGTGGAGAAGAGGAAGTAAACAAAGGAATGGAGGAACAGAAGGGACAGGGAGAGGCAGACCCAACAGAGAGGAAAACAATGAGAGGAAAAACTGAGTGAGAGGAACCAGATGTTGGAGGAAAAAGAAAGACAAAAAGATGGACAGGAGTCGGAGCCAAGGAGGCTTTCAGACTTTTAGAGCCTAAACCGGTCCATTTGTGAGTGCATGTGTGATTTGTACCTGAGACAGAGATGGCTCTTACTCCACTCCTGACTGCTTCTAACTTCTTGTCATTGTTGGAAACTCTAAAAAAGTAGACAAAGACAAATAAGACAGTCTGTGAACAGTTCAGCTCATATATAACAAAGCACACAAACCTTGGTCTTAACGTGCATTTGAATGACTTTTTAAGCCACTGAGTGGGTGTGATAAAACCTGCTGCTGCAAACTTACCCTTACTGTTTGAATTATCTCTCTGGCTTTGCTGTGGTCTGTCTGTTTCATCTGAATTCTACTATGATCTTTACATCACAGAGCACAACCAGCAAAAAAAAGAGAGAAAATCTACAAGCAAGAGACCAAGAGAAAGAGGAGGAGACTACCCAAGTGTTTAAAAACCCTAAGTGGAAAATATTTGGCTCCTAAACTTATCTCCTTATTTGACCAGAGACTCAGAGAGAGAGAGAGGAGAAAAAAGACCATGAGAGAGAGATTTGAGTGTTGAGCAAAAGTAAGCATAAGTGTTTGAACTACACAAAAGTGACACGTGAACATATAAGTCTGGGCTTTTGCAGTCAAAAATAAACACTGTGACTTTCATGTTGTAGCATAAGATTCAAGCATAAATCTGAGCATAAATTCCTCAAAAGGTTCTCAGTTTGTATTACAAAGAGAAACAAATGCAGCAGGAATTGTGAGTCAGTAGTTGAGTCATTAAACCTTGATTAAAATCCTAATCGCTTTGAGGTTTTATACATTTTGAGCAAAGTCACACTGAAAAAAAATCTCTGTTGAGACCACTGAGCTGCAACTCAGGTGTACTCTAATTTTCATATTTATGGTGAATACGGTTATGGTTAGGATGTGCCCCATGTACCCCAGGTTCAATTCCAGCCTGTGGCTGATTTGCCGCATGCCTCTCCCCATCTCTCGTCCCTGTTTCTGACTCTATCCACTGTTTTCCTTCCAAAATAAAGGCATAAAAATATATATATCTTAAGAAAAAAAAACACTTTACCCTGTAAATATGAAATCTGATCATTAATTTCTGTCATGTTACCATTAAAACTGATCATTATGTGGATTTGCTATGCCAGCTTGTTCCTCTTCTTCATTGGTTGTTCAACAGCAGTTAGCCAGCACTTCCAAACATAACTGCCACCTGTTTTGGAGGGTAAATACTTTTCACATTTGTCTATCCATTTTCTATTCCACTTTTCCCACTCTCAGTCGTGGTGGGGGGCTACACCCTGGACTGGTCATCAGTCAAACCCAGTTCTGACAAATAGACAGACAAGCAGGCATGCTCACGCTCATGGCCAATTTAGAGTCACCATTTAACCTAACAAGCATGTCTGTAGTGTAAGAGGAAGCTGGAGAGAATCCACACATGCACGGGACGAACATGCCAACTCCACACAGAAAGGCCCAACCGGGAAGCGAACCAGGAACCTTCTTGCTGCAACAGCGCTAACTTCTGCGCTGCTGTGCAGCCCCACATTTGTTTTCTTTTTTTTTATGTTTTTTAAACTGTTCCGATGTATTCATTGTGTGACTGCATGCACCGAACTATAACCCCCGAACCCAAATACAAAAAAAGTTACCCCCGCCAGTATGCATGTATGTTTCAATGTAAAACCACTTCTTGAATGTTCTCTATATGAGTAATACAGCGTATATTCACAGTATATGTTTCAAAAACTGAAAATAGATTTAAGACAATAATTTGGTTCTGATCAGTGGAGAAGTCAAAAGTTATCTGAACCTTTTGTTATCAAACATTTACCATTTAACTGTTCCCTTATTTCTCTTTCAATCCATCGCAAGTTGTTTTTTTTTTCTGTGGTTCAGTTCTTGTCATAATCTTAAATCTACTCACATCCAAAACGAAACAAAAAAAGTTTGAAATGCCAAACCGTTTCGAATTGTTAATCACAATTAACAACAACAATTCTGAGATTAATCACAATTAAAAAACAGACCTAAAGATAGTTAAACGATCTTTTAATGTTTTACAAAGTTGCAGATGTCTGCCACAGCCTCGTACTATCCCCACATGCTACAATATGATCATTTTGCACTAAACACACAAAGAATTCACAAATCTACTAAGCCACATTAAAGATAGAAGCCCCTTGAAAGCTTTTTAAACTTGGATTTTACAGTGAGAATATTAGGAATAAGACAGGCACTTACTTTGGGATGGAAGGCAGCGCTCTCTCTCCCTCTAGAGGACAAAAAGACACATCATGATAAGACTGAGTAACTGAAACACAATAACTGTTAGAAATATAACAAAAGGATTTTATATGGATTATATACAAAAAACAGGACTTTATAGACTATATAAAGGACAGTTCTCTCCTGCTGAAAGAATACATGTACTTTAACAGCATCAGAAAAACAAACACTCATATTACAACATGCAGCAACCTCAGTTGATTTTTATTTGACAGGAGACTGCTCAGCCAATTACAGGAAGATCATTAAAAAATGCAGTAATGTAGAGAAAGTAACCGGTTAACAAAAAAAAACTAAAAAAAAAAAACTAAAAATAAAAAAAGAACTTAAATGGGTGTTTTGGATTCATAATCTTCAGACTCCTGAGCAGAAAGTTAAGATATCCAGTTTCATACCTTTCTGCACTCTGACAATGAAAGAATGAGTTTCCATGGAGATGAGCCGACAGTAGCCGTCGATCAAGTCAGCCAAGTTTTCTGCCATGTTCAGTGATGCTGTTGTTACTGTGAGAGGCTGAGAACACACACAATGGCAGGCCTGTTACAAAGAGCCATTATCTGCAAAGACACACTCATAAACTCGTACGCATTAAAGCAGAGAGGGGGTTTCCAGCTATTCCTTAGATTCCTTATGTCAGGGGCACTACTATTATTTTTCTCACAGCATTTCTACATGTGTCTCTGTGAGTTTTTGTGTAAATCCAATACTACAAAAGTCAATGTGGCAGAAAGACTCCACACATACAGAAGCAGGTGTTCCAAACTATCCCTCAGTGTGTAGGATCATTATGTGAAATCTCTACATAAAAACCATTTATTATATCAGTCACACAAGGAGGGGGCAAAGAAAACAAACTACACCATGGTAGGCAGCTTATGGTTGCTCTCTGAGAACTTTTTGATTAAAAAAACAAAACAAAACGGCCTTTAGAAATCAGAAAAGCTTGAAATACCTGATATAGCCTACCTATAACATAAGCAAAGATAACAGTGCATAAAAGGCCAGATATTTTTTTTGTTGCTTTTAACATTGTAAAGCATATGAGACCAAATAGTTACCTGCACCAATGATCTTATTAAATTGACAGTCTATTTAAAAGGAAAGAAATAACACTGAAGTGTACACTGTATTTCACATTAAATTAAGATAAGAATAGGGCAGCAACAGCATGTGGTAATGATAATGATGTGGTAAAAAAAAAAAAAGAAAGTTAAAGCTTAAAGCATGATTGGATGAAAGTAATACTAAGTTGCAATTAAAGATAATTAACCAGATATCCAATTTATCATACTGTGGATACAATGTATGGTCATACCATTGTAAAGGTGGGCGATGTATCGTATTACATGGCAGCACATCTGTATCATATTATACTATATCATATCATACCGTGTCGTGTTGAGTTGAGTCATCTTGTATGGCATTGTAACGTATTGTGTTGTATTGTTTCATATTGTAAGTTACCCTGCTTGTTAAAATGAATCCGTCATAAATTTCAGCTGTTGAATATAATGTTGTATAATGACAAAAAAATGTTGAAAAAATTAAACACAGAATTAATCAGAAAGATAAAGGTAGTGCACAAGTCAGAGAGTGCTGTAGTACCTCAGCAGCTCCAGCTACATTGAGCTGTAGCATCCCCTTCCTGTCCTTCTCCTCCATAGCGGAGTACTGGATAGACTGAACTTGGTTAAAATTGGCTAGATGGGTGGGCTGGGGACAGAAAGAGTGAAAATAGAAAGTCAACTGTATTTCTATGCATGCATATTCATGAATTTTTTAATTATAATCAACAAAGATTGATTGCTGTATGAGCGCTTGTATGCTCTACAAAAAAAAAAAATGCTGCCTTAAATTTTCTGGTGAAAACATTTGGTTCAAACTTCAAGACTGGTGACAATCAAAATCCTGTTTAAACTTGGATTTTGTAGAACAATTTCCGATTTGGTAGAACTTACTGTGGATCCCTTGTCAGTGAGGTAGCTGATCCCGTCCTCTGGCCCAATAGCTAACTCCACCTGGATCACCCAGCTGGACTGTTGGAGAGAGAAAGAGGATATAAGTTAAAATACGGAGAGAGCAACAGTGAAAACAGGAAAGAGTGAGGAACACATACACTCTTAATAAAAAAATGAAATGTTCTGTATTTTATCATTGCTATAGCATCACATTAATCAAAAACTTGACTGCTTTGCAGCACATCTTCACATCTTGTAATACCTGTTGCCACCATTAGAGGTCAACCCAACACACCAAACCAAAGCTCCCAGATTGCACCAGGACACTGCAGAGTGAATGGACACAAGAAGAGAGGAAACTTACCCCTAGAGCACATTTGAAGCACTCCTTGTCGTAGCGGTAGATTGGTGCGAGTACCTCCAAGAACTTCAGGATGCACTGCTCATCATTAAGATTAGCTACCTGCTTGAACGTCTGCTGAATTAGCTTACGTAGTGTTTTGGCCTAAAAGAGAGGAGAAAATTGGGAGTGAAAAAGAATAAAGATCACAGTAAAGACTTATATTAGTTATTTTCTCACTTGTACAGAAGGAAACCTTAAACTAACAGGGGAAGAGAAGGAGGCAAGCTGGGCAGCTGAGAGCTGAGTACATTGATTGTTTAATAGTTGACTGTGGTGCCAATAAGATTGACCTCCTCCCCTCTTCACAAGGATCAGATCAATATCTTAACAAAGACACAGTGATAGTGAACACTTAATTAACATTAAAGACTGCACATTCATCTGCAAGGTGTCTTTTCCTCATAATGTAAGTAATGGGACAGATTTTAATGGTGTCAGTAGTTGGTGGCATCACAATCACACATTAAGACCTATTTTTCTGTCTGTTATGTCACTGGAGAGTTGACAGATGGGGAGTTACAGAAAGACAATCCATCTGGGAACATTGTTCTGACATTTTAAATCCCTCCTATACTTCATTACTCTGGACATGAAGATGTGCAGCAGACATACCATACTTTATATAATCCTCTTTATGTGATGTAGATGTGAGGACATTGAAACCAACCTTTAGACATGCTCAAATATGATCTTTTTAACCTGTTTGCTCTTCTTATGACCTCTGCCTTTAATGCATAGCTAAGCTTAAATCTGCAGAGATATGGACATTAAAAATGTAAAAAAGATGCTTTAAACCGAATGTTGTGAAAATAAATACTCTTACTCTTGAGCACAAATACAGTAAAGACAGTCCCAGTCTATAAATAGCTCCCATATATAGATTAAGATTGAGATTACAGGAGATTTAGTTCACTGCAGACCAGGCTTAAAAATGTGTGGATTTACAGTAGACTTTAAGGTCATTCTACACTAAATAAATGAACAGTTTAGATACTATATTTACAGCCATGAAGCAATCAATTACAGTGATTTATTGACTTAATAAGGCACATCGAATTGACCAATCAGGGTTTGCCAAGCCTAATAAAGCACAGAACTCTGATTATCAAAAAATACACAGTGTGTTTAACTCCATTATGTTAACAAAACCTTTAATAAATTATTCCAATAAGAATAAATCTTTTTTTTCTATTGTAAAGCCAATGGCTTCTAAAATCTTTAAAGACAAAGTATAAAAATATACTCTTTATTTCAGTATCTCTGAGCCCTAACCCCAGCTGTCGACCCAATAAGCCTGAAGGAATCAAAAAACCAACAAACACACATAAAACACACGTGTCTACAATCTGTAGAGTTTCTGTGATTTCGGCTCTACACGTGTTTGTGTCATTTCAGCAGAAGTCAAAACACACAAGTGATTACTGAAAAATGTGTACGCGCTTAAGTGTGTACTTCAGGCTGTTTGATAGGATCAGAGTTTTAATTCCTTGAATTCCAGGAGACACACTTGTAACTATCACACACGCACGCACAAACACAGCCAGTCCACCCTTCCTGATAGGAAATGCTGAGAGAGGCTATCAGCCTCCGCATCATCTGGTTGACTGTTGTAGTTACAGAGCTGGCCTGTTAAGTCACTCTGCTGACTACTCTCACACTACATCTGACAGTAAGCTTCATTTCAGTTGGTGTGTTTAGAAAGTGTCAGCCAACTAGGGATGTTTTAGGGTGGTTACTGACACCATTACCAGTGGTTCATGAGGCTGAGAACTAATATTTGAAACTGATATTTACCAGTGGTTCACATGCTATTACAGTAAGTGACGTCTGGCTAATCAGACAGTTTTGTGGACAGGAAATTGATCATTTTATCATTGATTTGTAGAATATAACACAGATAGAGCTAGTTGTCGAAATTTTGAATATCGACCCTGATAATCAGCCCTGTTGATATTCACTTGATCCCTAGTCTACACAGAGAAGAATTAACTCAGTATAAATAAAGTCTGTGTTTCATCAGCTGAGGGCTGCTGGGGTTAATCTCAACCTGCCCAAGAATGTTTGACCCTAAAAGTCCAGTTTGGTACTACCCATTTCAGTCTCACTATAACTCACAGGAAGAATCAATTTCTGCTGCAGAATTATCTTAAATCTTTGAGTCATTCAGTTAACAATGATAAGGTAGCAAAAATGGGTCAAAAATGTCTATAAGATGATTTATTGTGAAAGAAATGTCTCCATTTCTTTGTCTTGTCACATCTTTCGCTCCTTTTTAAGTCCAAACTAACAGATTTTTCATCAAAACATTTGGGTATGATTACAAAAATCAGAAATTTGGGCCATGATTGATCATCAAGAGGGTGGTAGACTGCTCTACAAAGCCATATCTACAGTGATAGAAAGTCAGTCTTAAAAAGTGTTTAATCAATGCATAAAATAAGACATTATGTGTCTAGAGGCACAAACATGCCTAAAGGAGCTTTTTCAAAGCTTACAAACAAATATTTATTGAAAATACCATTTTAAATCGATGGATAAATAAACCCTTGGTCTGTTTAAAAGGGTTTATAGAAAATACTCTTCTGTATTCCAAGTACTGCTTTAGATAAAATTTATTTTGTACCCATCATCAGGCAGACAAAGATGAGAGTCATACACTTTATGCTATAAACTTAATGAGAGAAGAACAGACTCCTCTGCTCAGCTCAAGCTGTTCTGGTCAAACTTTGATCTCCTGAGTTACCAAAGGTCAGTGTGACTAATCCTGCTGCTGCCAAGCCTGTCGATACAAATGAACACACTTGGATCTTTACAACACTTAGAACACGGCACACATTATTCACCGTTTACTACCACAGCCATCTGCTCTGTTTGTGTGTGTGTGTGTGTGTGTGTGTGTGTGTGGATGTCGAGTCCATTGAGGGAGAATAATCCCATTAAATGGCGACCATTCTCTTTCACCAGAGCGCACAACGACTAACTTAAACGACAGCTGCGCTCCCTCTCTAACGCACCACTACGTATGTATGTTAGAGCAGATGCATCATTTACTAAACATTTATATATTTTTTTTACTGCTTATATATGATGTTATTATGCATTAAAAAAAACCTGAAACACGCAACTCAGCACATTAAAGTTATGATTTAATTTGGATTCTTTCCTCAGTGTTTCAATGCTTTTTTTTATTTTTAGAGTGGCCTAAAATTGAAAATTAGTTGTCAATACTCATAAAAGTCCATGGTTTCAAATACCTTTTTTTGTCCAATCAATGCCTCTAAAATAGCCTTACTTTTGAAGAGCTGGAAACAGGAAATATTTGGCACACTTTGTCAAAATTCAACTATTTTATTTGTTTTGGTCATCATTCACATACAAAATGCAAATCAACTAATCATTCTGAAATTTGAGCATCAGTCTAGACATGTATAATTGAGTCAGATTTGTTAGTTTGTGAATGTTTGAGTGCACATGTGTGTCTCCATGGCCTATAAAAGCAGGCCTCCAGGGAGTATGTGTTGTCATGTCTGCCAGAGGAGCAGAAAATGAGAGGAAGAGGAGCTAGAGTAGGTATGTGGGCAGCTGATGAGGGAGGAGTCTGCATGGCTTGACAGACAGGGGAGGCAAAAGAAGGCGAACAATGACGCCTCCACCTCCCTCCTCATTGTTGGAAAGAGAAAGTGGGTTTAAACATGACCTGAGGGTCACACACTCTAACTCACACACACACAGTCGGCTTCTCCCTCTGCTGAGCATCTGTCTGCCCGCCCGCTGACATCAAGACCTTTTTGGGTCACTAGGCTTTCTCGGTGCACACACACACACACATAGGGACACACACTAATACCCTCTGTATACACGTGTGCCGTAAATTTATCACTGACACAGACACTGCTCATTATGCCAGCACACGGCTGTCACATACAAATAAACATTAAACAGAGTCTGTCAGAGTGAAAATCAAGCTTTGTCTTATCCTGCTGTGTAACAGTTGACCTTTCAAATTCACTATATTATCAATCACTGTGAGGTAATGGTGCCTAAACTTTGGATTTTCTCATTTTGCATCACTGTCATTAACACCTGACTTTGAGAAATATAAATATTTAAATATTGTTTACAAGATATTTGTGTCGTGGTGCTGCTGTGTTGCTCAATCTTTTGATCATTATCCAGACTTTATTACCACAGGTGAGTGTTAGAACAAAGATCGATTGGTAAATTGAAAGCTTTGCTTTCCAGCTCAGCTCCCTCTTCACCAAAATGGTCCAGTAGAAATTCTGTAGTACTGCTGACGCTGCCCGAATCCGCCTGTCAATCTCATGGTCTATTCTACCCTCACTCATGATCAAGTCCCCGAGACTCTTAAACTCCTTCTCTTGAGGAAAGAACTCAATCACCACCCAATGGGAGCAATCCACCATTTTCTGGCAGAGAACCATGGCCTCGGACTTGGAGGTGCTGACCCTCTTCCAAATGCTTCGCACACAGCTACAAACTGTTCCAATGACAGCTGTGGAAGCCAACAGAACCATATCATCTGCAAAAAGCAGATGATGCAGAGAGCAGCAGAGATTAAATTCTGAGGTCCCTGAAGCAAAAACCCTCCAACTATGTCTCAAGATCCTGTCCATTAAGATCACAAACACAATTGGATAAGGGGTAGCCCTGGCAGAGGCCAACACGCACCAGGAACGTGTCTGACTTTGTGCCAAGGAAGTCGAAGTTAGGAAACAGCTCTCACTTTGTTTATACAGCGACGTGATGGCTCATCGCAGTGGCCCTTGGACCCCATACTCCCGCAGTACCCCTCATATCAACTCACCCAAAAAAAAAAAAAAAAAAAAAATATATATATATATATATGAAATTGTCTAGAAGACAACAAGTTTTGGTTACTTTTGGAAACAGGGTAATTTTCTTTACCGACGCTAATGTGACTTAAGTGTTTGTTTCAGAAATCTCTCACATCAACCTTTGTATTCATGACTCGTAACTCTTACAGGCATTAATTACTCTCACCTTGACTGAATCCAACAGGTCTTTGGGGAAAAACCGCCTCAAACCTACATCCTTCCTGTGAAGAAAGACACAGAGGCATGTTTATAACAGTAATTACACGGAGGAATGCTAATTGACAAGCATTTCTGTGTTTATCTGATCTCAGCAGATTATTTTTCCTCTGCAGAGAAATTACCAACAACAGCCACAGACAGATACAGTTATGCAGTCAGACGGCTGAAGACAAGAAACAGAAAGCTCTGACTAAGTGCTGACTGCGGAGCGCTACTCATCTTTTCCTAAGAGACGAGGCTGAGGAAAAATAGGGAGAGGGGAAAGAGAGATACAGGGAGAGAGGAGGAGGATCAGTATTACAAGAGCAACCACAGAGACAAAGAGAGATGTGCAGAGCTAAAACAGGAAGCGAGCTAATGACTCAAACTCCTCTGGAGAAAAGAGGGATAGAGTGAGAGGAGGAGCAAACGAGAGGAGGGAAAGGCTGACGGCTTACATCATTCTTTCTCCATCCTTTCTCTCCAGCTAAGGTCAGATATAGAATATTATGGTTTTATTTAAGTGTGTGGTGTACTACAGGGGGCAGATTTTAATCTACAAAGTAATTCAGAGGCGCCAGCAGCCAAGCATCCCACAAGCCCCATGTACAACACTGTAGTCCTTGATGCAGGTGACCCAGGTTAGAATCAGGCCTGTGTGTCCTTTCCTGCATGCTTTTCTCTACTCTCTCTCTCCAGTTTCCAACTTTATGCCCTGTCTTACCTCTTAAATAAAAGATGCTGTACATTTTGAGATATTGATACTGTCTTTGCTTATGACTCCCCATCATTGTGTTGCTGAAAGAATAATCATTAAAAATGCTGTGTGTCAAAGCAAACAGGTGTAGTAATGCCACTGGCTGTATTAGAGGAACACATTCTGTTCTCCAACACAAAACAACATCAGTGAAATTTGGACGAAAAAAGCGATATTACCAATTTTTAATGAATTAAAATGTTTTCAGACAAGCTACTTGAAAATATAGCAAACAACCTAAAAATGCATCACTGTTTTCACAATCCTTTATCATTATCTATGAGGATTTTCTTCAAGGAAAACTTTGTATCTGGACAATATTATGGGAAAATATAAGTAGTTTACAAATACTCCAAGTATAAGCCACTGAACAGAAATACAAAACACTGGAAACATAGTAAAATAACTGATTTGTATATCAGAACTTTAAGAAGACCCTTTAAGGCTCCTTTGGGGAACCCTTTAATCTTATTTCAGTGCCCCCTGTGGTCAAAGTGGTAATTGTCTGATGAATGTCTGATTGATCTGATGATTTTGCCCTCTGAATAGTATTATAAACAAAGAAAATCGTAAAATCTAGCTTTGAAACTAATATCAAGACTAGGCGTTGAACAATATTGGTTTTTCAGGGCCATTATCTATACTAATTATTAGTTCAAGAGACCGATAACCAATATTTGAAACCAATATGCATTTATTATGACATACAAAATGTACTGAATGTAGCAAAAGTTAAGTTTCATGATGTCATGCCATGTCAGAAAATAAACATTTTGCAATAATCTAATGTTGCTTCAATGTATTATAGTCATTTAATATCAAACAAGCTTTGTCTTATTGAAGAAGACGGCATATTGGAAACTTGTGGTTGTTCTGTCATGTCTGATGATGTTTCATGGTCCTGAAGGGTCTCCCCATTTCGTAGGGGAAGATTTTACCACTCCACCTTTTAAAGCCTGGTTTATACTTCTGCATCAAATCTTCAGCATAGCTATGCCGTAGGGCTTACACCAATGTGAGCACTTAATACTTGTGTGCAGTGTGATTTTTTTTGCCACTTCCTGGTCCCATCACCAAATTTCCTGCTTGTTTGTAAACAGTAAACTGTTGCAAAATCACACATATTACGGTGGAGCTAGAGCTGATCAATATTGAGCAGCAGTTGATTATGATGCAGTTATTGCAAAGAAAAAAAAGAGAGGAGACACCGGAGGTGATGGAAAGTATGGCTGCTTAATCAACTGAGTGAGAGGACAGGGGAAATTCTTTTGCACTCGTTTGGCCACTGAGAGAGACATGGAAGAGGAGATGCATGTCTGATATTTCAGAAGCCAGCAAGACGATTTGACGAAATTACTGCAGCCATTTATCTCACTCTAGAGAAATACACTGCGCTGGTAGACAAAACCTGGCAGTCGTCCTTAGCTAGCCCGCAGACCAATCACAGGATTAACGGGATCCATCATTTCGATTAAATCAAAGTATAGCTACATATACTTTATAATAAATCTGGCTCCATTCTGATTCTAGAGGTAAGACAGTACTCTAAAATGAGAGGCAGGGGTGAAATTAGCCAAAGAGATATCAGAATCAATTTGACTCCGTTTCAAAGCTTTAAAAGCATGTCCAAGGCCAGGTTGTTATGCTGTAACTTCATCCTGCCATCTGTTGAAAAGGTGGAAGCACAATGACGGGTTAAAGTCATACTCCTATTCAGACAACAGTAGTAAGAGGGGTGTAACAGAGGTGAAGTAAGATCTGTATAAATGGTGGAGGCTCTGAAGTGTTTATTAAGATTTCATACATCTTCAGCTCCCAAAGATGCTATGAAAAAAATTATACACGTTGATAGCAATTGTTTGGTTTGATGTAAAAATAAAAAGGAGCTTTGTTAAAAAGCCGATAGCTATGATCTCTTTGTAAAAAAAAGGGCCTGAGACTCAGCCTCATTTCACAGCTGCTGTTTGAATAGGGTCAACTACCCAAACTGTGAGCCAAAAACCCCTGATGGCCAACTGTCAGATCGGCCTATCAAAGCCCTTCAGCACTTTCCATCTCCATCACTTGTTGGTTTAAAATATGCAACAGAGAGAGGAAGGGAAGAAAAACAGACAAAAATAGAGGATGAGCCCAAAGAGAAGAGAGACAACAAGAGCATGTTAATTGGAAACAAAGAAATCTTGGTCAAAAGACTGAGGGCATTCTTCTGAGTTAATTGGAGAGCTCGTTAGGCTGACAGACAGAAAGAAAGACTTCACTGGAAAAGGGCTGGCTCATTAGAACGGATCCGAGTTTGAGAAAAGCCTCGTTCGGAATGGTTTGTTAATTTTCCTCATCAACAGAGAGCTCGGCCAGAGAGCCAACCTAGACAGAGCAGCCCATCTTACGTAAGTCTTCAGAAGTTAATGATCATGAAACATAATGATCAGATGGTTGAATTAACGAAGACTGGAGACCTTCACACCAGTAAATGTAAACATGTCAAAATCCAGCTAACAAAACAAGAATAACAAGGTTTTTCATACATGCAACTCTTCCTGAAATCTTCTCAATCATTGTTCAATCATAAGTTCTTGAGTGACAATATAAGATACCCCCATCATGCTTTCTCATTCTTGTTGGGTTGCAAAAGTTTAAGGAAAAATGCCGTTCACCAGAAAGGCTGTGACCTGGACTGAAAGTGAGCCCTTGTTGCGCTGTGGTCATGGAGAAAATACTTACTCCAGTAATTCATAGTTGGATTTCTTGTCCAGGGCGTTTCCTCTCATCTCTTTGAAGAACCTCCTAGAGTTAAATACAGAGAGAGATAAGGAGGAAGGACAAGATCTACTTCACATAAAACAACATTAACCTCCTGAGACCCGAGCTTTTGTTTGTTTGTTTCTTCCACTTATCTGGGATAAGTAAGACCTGATAAGTTCAAGAGCTTGGCTTTGTCTTTAAACAGGGATTAGTTCTCACCAAAAGTATGTCTGTAAGTTTTCTAAGGGTCCTGTTTCAGCAGAAAATACAGCACTGAATAGATTTCAGAGAAAATATTTTTGCTGTGTGTGCCTGTTGGTCAGTTGTTCAGTAGCAAATAGTGTTAGTCAATGAGAGAGGTGTAGTTATCTTTCTTGATTTTTATGATGATGGACTATAAGGACTGAAGTCCGAGCATGAACAAAATTTCCAATAAGAACTTCATTCCAAAATCCAAACAATTTCCCAAAATCTAGATGATATTCCCCAAAAATTTCTGTGAAAATTCTAAAAACAGGTTCTCAAAGTAGCCGCTAGTGCACCAAATTTCTTTAAATATTCCCTAAATGTTTCAGCAAAACTTGAGAAAATATAGAATATTATATAGAAAATATAATAAACACAAATAAATAAAATAAATTTCATAAATACATTCTCAAATTAAAAAAAAATCCCCCAATATTCACGGAAATTTCTGAACATCATCAAGAAAATTTCAAGCAAATTCACCCTAAATTTTTAAATCAAATGAGAGAAAATTCCTTCAAACACCAAAATAGCCTGAAGTTTCATGCAAATTCTTTGAAATGTCAAAGGACACCCAAATTCTTATTACATCCCAAAAAATTTACAAACTTATTCCCCACATTTCCATGAAAATACATTTTAAAAAAACAAAGCAAATTCTCCATAGAAATAAAATGAAACTCCAAAAAATTACAAAAACATTTCAAATAAAAAAAATAAATTAAAAAATGACAGAAAATTCCTAGAGAAATTCCCCAAAAACATTCAAACAATTTTCTTAAATTCCCATTAAATATTCCCAATAAAATTCAAAGCAAAATTTCCCCAAACTTCCAAGGAAACTCACAAAATTACACAAACATATAGCCCAAATTTTCTGTGAAAATGCTTGAAAATTTCCAAACAAATTACCCCAAATTAAAAAAAAAAAATCCTTAAAACTTCCATATTTCCATTTCCGTAAAGATGTTTTCAGGTTAGAATAGTCTATTAATTAGTGTGCTTCAGTTAATAAACGTTGGCAGATGTGGGAGGGAGAGATGTAAAGGAAACTTTAAAACTATAATAGATATAACCTAAAATGCAAAATGAAGTAAAAACAGATGATGCATGCTGGTTTATAGTTGTAAACATTCAATCTTTGCTGATCACATGATTTTCATGTAAAAAAATTCAGAATGCATTCAGTTACTTTGCAGTGTTGTAATACAATGCAGCTTTAGGTTTTCTAGAGTTGTATAAAAGCTACTGTAAATAAGTGTGAGCATATCCAACCTGATCTCTAGACAGCCCAGTTTGAGAGCAACATCTTGTTCCACTTGATCCCCGATCTCTGTCATGTAGTCATTCTTCACCTGGGAGACACAAAAACACATTACGAAAATATGATTATTAAATTATGCATGTCTATGTGCAACAAATGTCCGTCACACACACCCATACACATCCCTCGTGACCCAGATTACCAAAAGGCAAACACACGCTGTCTTCGAGCGGTGCCATATGTCTCTGTGCTGCCGGCAGAAAATCAAATCTGTTTGTGTCTCGGTGCCTCTGTGAGTTTGTGAGTCTGTTTGTGTGTGGATACCTGGTGGTAGAAGTAGTTGAGCGTGGGTTTGTCTTCTGTAAACTGCTGAACAAAGCCCTTTGGAAGATAGCGGATCCTTAATTCATACCTAGAAGAAAAAGACAGATTTGTAATTTAGAGCTGCAAAACAATAAAATGTTCCAGTCTTAGAAGCAAAAACAGTTCCCTACCTTTATACCACAAAAGAAATGATAGATTTTATGTGATCTAAAAAAATATTACGGTTTTTCTTCGTGTTTTTATTGCCTTTCACTCTTGAAAAATGTATCACAATAGGTCTAAGAATAATTTAAAAAGGACAAAAAGAGGAATAGAAATAAATGGGCAAATTATCAAGAGCAGTAATGACAATTTTGAGACAGTATTGTGTGGAAAAAAAGAAAAGAAAAATAAGGACAGAGATCAGAGGAAATTTGATATGCTAGGATGCAAATAAGGACACTGACTGAAGCTCACTGACAGAGAGATGGAGACAGAGAGAGTTGTTGACTTAGTCAAACAAAGCAGGCATCTGCCTCTCTCTTTCTCTTTATGTCCACTGTGCAAGAGGTCTGCACCTCACAATGGCATTAGAACCAAGACCGCCACAATAAACACAATATACACCAGTGCATTAACATCCAAACTGCCAAAATAGTACAAGCACACACGCAGACAGGGCCTCCCATCAGCATACAGCAGACAAGTTCCACTAGAGCTCCTGCAACAAATCACCTCTGCTGCTTTGGCTTACAATAGGGCAGACTGTTGTGGGTTTCTGTCTAAGGAGACAGTGGCTTTGACTGAGTTTACAAGGCCAAATAAGTCATGTTTAGCATCTAGAAAACTGGTTATGAGTGCAGGCCTTAAAGATTCACTTAAATGTTTTTCCCTCAAAGACGTACACACCTGCTGCAGAATCTGAAGTCAACATCAAAAACATTTTGTCTTGATTACTAAAGCTCTCCTTTTCTTCCTGGTTTCTTACTTCAATTATTCATAATGTTGTCTTGACCTTTTTGCAATTTTGGTGAAATTTAGTCGTAACAGATTTTCTCCTATAGATGCACAATATCAGATTTTTGCTCGTATCTGATATGCCTGTGCGATCATGCAGATTCATTTTGGGCAATACTGTCACTGATACTGATGTATATACATGGAGTTCAGATTTCAATCTTAAAACTCATTTAAAGTTTGATAAATACTGATGAACAAAGAAAAGATTTCAGCTGATGTAGGTCTGTTGATCTGCCTAAATCACCAATAACTTGTCTGTACATACGGCTGATATTTACAGCTGATCTAGGCCAATATCTAATAGTGATCTATCAGCTGTAAACACTAGCAGAGATTTTCATATCTGCCAATATCAATAGCTAATGTTTAATGATAAAATCTGCTGATACAGATACAATCATGCATCCCTAATTGCTCCAAATTAATTCTTTTAAAGACCTGTATGCTGCAGATCAGAAAATTGACCCAGCACTCTACACATTGTGCAGAGTACATTAATATATAACTTTTACACAAAAACACACAATTTCAAGAGAAAAAATGAGAGATAGCAACTTGTTTTGGCAAAATTTTCCCTTATTTCCCAATATAGCATACCACTGTTGTATTATAAAAATGCAAGCCAGAAAAAAACATTATGGAAACAAAGGCAACCTGAACTCTTTACAACTTTTTGGACTGTTGATAATGGCTGCTAAAAAAGAAATTCTAAAAAGTTAAACTGATAGTATAACAGTAAAGTCTAAATCCTTAATTTTCCTTATCTTAAATAACCTCTACAACCACGCCAACTACAGAGCCAGTCAAATCAACAGAGCTCTGTTTTTTTTTCTCTCTCTCTCTTTTTTGGATTAACTTTAGGGCTTTTATATTTCAATTTAGATAAGGTAATAGACAGCATCAGAAAAGTGGGAGGGAGAGTAGGGACTGTCATGTGGGAACGGAGCAACAGGCCAGATCTGAACCTGAGCAGTCTACTTCCAGGACAAAAGTCTGTGTACATGGGGAGTACACATAACCAATAGGCTGAAATAGGTTGTTTCAACCAAACAGTCCAGTTCAATTTGGTATTGCACAGTACAGTTTTATTTGCGTTTTCATCATCAAAAGTCAGAAAGGGTCCCAAAAAAACAACCCCTACTATCCTACTTTTTTAGAACCCTTCCAGAGGATGCCAAGCTTACCCACCCATCCCAAACGTTGAAGATACTCACACAATAGACACACTGTTGATTGGTCAAAAGAACTGTAACTTCTTCTGTGACAGTGGTAGTAAACACAAAGGTTTTGTGGGTTTCAAGAGAAGATTTTTTTCAGCACGTCATTCTAGAGGGGACTGGTCAGCACAGTGAGGAAAGAGTAAGTGTTCCAGGATGGCTGCAGAGCGAATTGAGCAGACCTCCAAGCAGCGCCGGACCAAAAGTAAAAAGCTCTGAAGTTAATATTAAAAAAGTAAGGTTCACAACAGCTGAAGTGGCACCCAGAGAAAGAACTTGAAGTGGTTTGACCTAAAGGACACTGTCTACCGTCTCAAACCGGCTAGCGTGGGGAGAGAGGAAGGCATCGATACAGCCTCCACTTTGCTGCAGTCGATGAATGACTCTGCTGGTAAGCTGTTAATTTTTGCATCATTAGGGTGTCAATTTTTGCTCTGCTTGTAAAGCTACTGACTGATCACTCATTACGAAATAGTTCTTCAGTAAGAACGGCTATTGCTATCCGGCTTACACCCCCACCCAGCAAATGATTGTACAGGTGTCTCTGGAAAATGAAGCTATTTTGGGTTTACCATTTCGAACTATGCCAAACTGTTGGAAACGTAGCTTTAGGCATGAGTTGGGACTTGATTTCTCACCTCCACTCCTCGCTTGGCCGTGCCTGTTCATATTTCTCTCTGACATGGGAAACTCCCATATCTGGATGAAGCCAGTGAACCTGGTCTCTGGATTGGCTGTTGGTCAGACGGAGACCAAAACAAGATGTCCAGTGCACTTTATGGATGTCCAGGATCTTCTGAATGATTCCCTGGAAACAACAGAGACAATTTATGGGGTCACTCTTATCTTCTTCATTTCTCCAACACAGTTAAACATAACTAAGAATAAGAAACGCAATTAAGAGCAGCTGTTGGGCTGACCTATGATATAATATATGAATACAAGATTTCGACAGATATTATTTTCTTGTTGGTGTATAAGGCTAATTTAGGTTTAATTACAAATTATTTTCCCTGGTTTCTACAGTAGTGATGACCTATTTATGAAGACCAAGCTCACGCTCAACACTGATGATCAGTTAATGATACAAAAATGCCCAGTGGACAGAAACAGAGGAGTCAGTCTTCTCCTCATGTCAACTGTGCCAATGTTTTAAGTGTTAGCATCAGGTCAGTGAGAGCATCAGTCTATGTGAGCGTGTAGGTTACTTGAAGCAATTAAACGTGACGTCCCCACCCAAACAAGCCGACAGACATCACGCACACGCGTACAATCATGCTCACAGAAGCATGTGTGTTGCCGTGTAAAATGCTGGGGGGGTCTGACCCAGATATAGCAGGAGAAAGAGGCGAGAGGGGACGATATCTGCAGTGATGTATCCTGCATGACCGCTAAAGTTTGAGCTGTGCTAAGTAGTTTTTTGCGCCATGGGAGAGAGGGGTCTGAAAGCATGCTGCTTAGTGAATACACTAACACTACTACTCGCAAGAACACACAAAGTGTGACCTGAGGTGAGATGTTGTTGCTATAGCTAAATATTCTCATTCACAGGGGGTGCTTTATCAGAGCAGACAGCTAGGACCTTGAGCTGAGGACAAACAGAAGGAAATTCTTCGTGCCAAACTCCTGATGGGGAAACAGAGCAACACACAAAGGCTGGAAACAGCATCATGCATAATGTTCATTCCCACCAAGAATGTATGTTATTTAGATATTATTCACCATTTTTCTGTTTGGCACTATCCAACACAAAACAAAGCCAACAATCAAGTGTCCCTAATAAAAAATTATGTCTTTTGAAATCCTGATATGAGTTCTTCAGATGGATGGATGTATCTTATCGATCCAAAATTGGGAAATTGTGGTGTTACAGCTGCCAGTTATCAAGGTAGTATAGCAGCATAATAATGCATACACCACAAATAAACACTAACAAATATGGAGAAAAAAGACAAATTTACAGCCATGCATAGGTTTTTCAGGCACGTGTGCCACAACCAGGGTTAGAGAGGAGGAAAGGTCAGCCAAGGTCAAGCTCGACAGCTTTTCACCCCTGGTTATATGCCTGGAGACGCTGGTGGTTTTCGGGCCCTTGGGACATCCACAGCCTGACCAGGGGCTCGTGGCAACCCTACTTCCCTGCCTGGATGGTACCCCAGGCTGTGCTTACTCACCACATCCACCCCTTACTCCACCCTAAAGGTGTAGATTTTATTTTTTCAACAGATTATTTTCCCACAAGGACATCAAGAGCACAACATGGGTTGTGTTAGTCCTCCTTCCTGCCCAGTGCTGCCCTTAGGCAGCTTACTCACCACACCTTTGCCTTACTTCAACCTCAATTTCTGGCCAAATATGTCTAAAAGTTCTGCACAACACTGTTTGTATATTGATGTAGTAATTTAGTTTAACATTACTAATAAAGTCTCAAATAGAGTAAATAAAAACCTATAGATATATGAAAAGGTACAATGTGATTTAGATTGTGCTTAATTGTAGGCGTATATAACCAGACAAGTCCGTTTCTCTTCTCACCCTGACATCAGTTGCATCTCCATATCTGATGTTGGAGGACCAACAGCTCTGTTCAGTGTTGGTTTCAAAGTGATGGAAGACTTTAAGGACCCTGTCCACGGAGCCAGCCATGGTTCGGTCCGAGCCCCCTGCACTTAGCCGTGACTTGGCTCCTCCCAGGAGGGAATGGTTCAGGTTGGGGTCCATGTAGGCCGTTGCCATGGGTTTCCCTGCTGACACTGCTGCTGCTAGGTGTCTGTCATATTCTGGGCAGGAGAGAAGAGAAGACCAAAATTCAGTGAAACAAGAACAGATCAAAAATAGAGTGACAACAAAAAAGGACACTTTTTAATGCCATTTTCTCAGATCAACAAAAATAGAAGTTGTTGGCATCCAATATTGGGAGCTTTCTTCTTTTCAGTGATTAAAATTGTAATTAAACTACTATCTAAGTTGCACAAATGCAATGGCAATATTTGAGCACCAAAACTCTTAATAGGGTAGCTCAAGAGAGATAACAAATAAGGGGAAAGAAAGTGGGGGAAGACATGCACCAAACAGCGCCAAGACCAGAAATAAATCCTGCAGCAGTGAATCGAACTAAACCAGCGCCCAATTTTTGATCATTTATTTCCACTCCTAAGACAGATCTTGTGAATTATATGTGGTTAGTTCAAAGCTTCAGCTCTTTTTGATATGATCATTCACTGAAATAACCAAGATGCATTTGTTTTAAAGCTAGGGATGAGTGCCAGCATGGTACCTACTGGACTAAAAGGCAACAGATTTCTATACTTCATTTCGGTGTCTCACCACTCAGACATGACCCCCTGCTGCTCCAGATGAAAGGCACATGGGTTATGGAATATGTGCAATTTATGTGCTTTATTTCAGCAGTCTTCTAATTTTTTTGTAGTCCAAAGCAATGTATATGAGTTTTGCTTGGGCCTCCTACGTAAGGTAACACTCTATTCTATTAGCATTGTTTTTAGATATTACTCTGAATCATGTATGATACTGGGACACCTTAAATTCACTTGGCTTCTTTTAAGACTTTTTCTTCTCTTTAAAGTATTGATTCAGACATAGTTTATGAACTTGTACTGTTAAAAAATAATCAATTTAGTGCCAGAAAATAACAATCAGTCCTATTGAAAGCATGTTATATCAAAAAGTGGTGTAATATTGATTTTAATTTAAAAACTAGTTAAGCAAAAGTCAAAAGAGCAAACTTAAATAAAAAACAAGGTGGATGAATGAACAATGGTACTAGAGAAAAAGAAAAAAAGAAAAGTTCGATGAGGGTCATGGTTCAACGTAAGCACCTGTGTCTGTAACACAAAGAAGACAATGCACCTCAGGCTGACGTTTTTCCTGAATGAGAAGTCGTGACATTGACACACTTCCTGGAATTTCTGGTAACTTCATCTGGGAAACAACTACCTCCTCTGTGATTGCATGAGCAACGCAAGTGTTTTGGAATAAATGTGATCATGTGTGCCTTTGTAATCGTGAATCTGGGTAGAAAAAGATACTGGTATCTATTTTACTCTCTTTTTCTGTTTCTCTTTTAGTCCTGAGCCTCTGCTTCCTCAGCCATTAAGAGGAAAATTGATATGTTCAAGCAGGTAGTTACACCTGAGAGAGAGACACACACACAGAGTGGATACTCTCAGATTTTATCACACACATTACTTTAGAGGAAACACTATAAAATTGTTGACAGATGTATCACAATAAAATAAAAATACTCCTACGTATGCTGCCTACACTTACTTTCGAAAAAATCCCTTCACTGACTTTCAGCTCTTCAACTTTCCTCTCTCTCTCTGTCTCTCACACAGACACAGACAATACTTCTGCTAAGCAACGGTAGCTTTGGCTCTGCACCAGCTCAGTTCCCATGGAGTCAGATGTCACACTGTGGAAGAGCCTGAGTGTGTTATTCTGTGGGCAAAGAAGTTTACCTCTGTCCCAGCACATGGGGAAGGGGTTACAGCTGCTCATTGCCATGGAAACACATGTCTGCCTCTCCCTCTGGCTGTCCACATTGAGGGCGGACAGACAACTCGTGGTCTCACAACCGCGCATCACGCTTTCTTTACTCCTCGTGCGAAGAAGTTCTTAAATAAACATGCACGCACCACAGTCCAAACACACTATCTTCAAGGTAGAAACCTTTGTCTACAGCTGCGCTGTGAGCCGGGTCTTATTTCCAAAGGAGCTGCAGCAGATTTCCATAAAAGAGATGATTTTCTGGTCTGATGGTGCGCAGTGGAGAGCCTGCAGAAAGAGTGTGAAAATCCCATTCCTTAAGGAGTTTCTTAAATTGTAGCTTTTTAATCTTTTCCTGTTATCTGTAGCTGCTCGAGTCGAGAAAGATCCCTGGATATGCAAAGTTTGATCCACAAACCTCCTTCCTCCACTTCTGTGCTACTCCTCAGCGTCCCCTCTCTGATGTCAACATGCTGTTTGTTTCTGCTTAATTTCTGCCCCATGCCTGCACTCCATAGTTACACTGTTGCTGTGGAAGAGTCCCCCCGAATCCTCTCCTGAGTCCTGGTTGCTTATTTCACTCTGCTCCTCCTGCAAAGTTTGCAGACAAATCCAGCATGTGCAGTGTTGATCCAAGGGAGATGCAGCCAGTTAGTGGTCACAAGGAAGGAGAGTCATTTACTGAGCTGGGCGACACTTAAACAGAAAGTTATCGTCTTCCTTTGGAAAGAGAAAGTGAGAGAGCGAGCCAGGAAAACAAAGATACAGAGACAGCGGGGTAGAGAAAGAGAGACAGAACTGCAGTGATTGTTTCAGGATGAAAGAGAGGAAAAAAAGGACAGAGCTGAGAGAAAGTTGAGTGAGGACTGAGAGAGAGAGGGAGAGAGAGAGAGCGCTGCTGGAGGAGCAGGAGGAGCTAGATAGCATTAATATGCTAATCGCACTCGTCTCTTGTGTTCAATGAATAAAAACCCCTCCCAGTTCTGTTTATGAAGCTGACCTCAGATCAGCATTTACTTAGTACAACATCGCCACCGGTGTAAAGGCAACTTAAAGGAACTGAAAAGAACAGCCTGTAACAACAGCCTGGTAACAACTCAAAGTTACAAGACTCTTCAGACTTTCATTCACTGATGATTAAAGAAAAACAAGTAAAGTAGGACAGGAAAAGTATTCATCAGCACAGATTAGAAGCACAAAACCAATTTGGATCTCCTTCTGAAGGCGGCTTGAAACTGAATGTCCCTGTTCTTTTCAAATTTAATAACACAAACCGTCAATTCCGATGAAAAGTGCCAAATACTCTGAGCAAAGTGGACAACTTCACCAATCTAGACAGGACAATTAACAAATCATGCTCATCTTTTGTGACAATTACTACGCAAAAACCTTAATCGGAGCCCTAGAAGAAGAGAAGGAAGAGAAGGAAACAGACGTTTCCCTGGCTGTGCCCAGCATGCAAACTAGCAGCATTAGCAACAGCATGCCAACCAATCCACTTCCAAACCACAAGGTCTCAATCAATCAACCTTCATACGCCACATTCAAAGTCATTCGGCTTGTACTCTGGAGGCCGTTAGCTCTTGATCTCCCAGAGTGCTCGAGGCGCTGCCCCGAGGGCCCATCTCCACAGCAATAAACCTGTGAGTGAGTGGCACCTATCTTTGTGAGCGTTACTGCTGAACAGATGCCAGCCTCCATTAATCAAGAGGGCTTTTTACGACTGAGCATATCCTCTAGTGAAGAACTGAACAGACCTCAACAAGTCACTGAACGCGCACTCACTGAATGTTGAAGTTTTTATAGCGCCATGTGTCCAAGTCCAGCTCCCGGAATAAAGTCACATGTGTGATTGTGTGTGTGCACAAGTGGTTTACCAATAATTTCACTCCTTCTCAAGCATTCGCTATTGTCTTGCTGGGAGCAGGGGGGGTTTGGTAGGGGGTGTGTTCTATTGAAAGCCTTTTGTAAGAGGTCCGGATGTTGCCATGAATGGGAAGCGCTCTTTTGGGACTCTGCCAAAGTCTCCCTCTCTTTCTCTCTTTATTAACACATGATTATCATCAGGAGGGTGAAGGTAATTTTGTGTTAATCACTGTGCTATTAAATGCAAAACAAAATCATCTTAGCTGCAGGTAAACTTCAGAGCTATAATTGCTTCTTTGATGTTTTATCAGTTAATAGAGGAAAATTGCTTTTTAAAGCAGAAAATAGAGCTGCAACTAATGATTATTTTATTCATCATTTAAAAAGAAATAAACACAGATATCCCGGAGCTGATGAAATCATAAGAAATCATAAATAATCATTAAAATATGGTATCTAGGCATGGCGTTTCAAATATTTTTACAGGCCACAGCAAAACAAACATAAAATATTAACAATGGTTTACAATGTGTAGAAGATTTTTCTGCCTTACCTAGGGGTGGAAAGTAACTAACTACATTTACTCAAGTTACTGTAATTGAGTCGCTCATTTGTGTACTTTTTTGAGTTCACTTTGAAATAGGTATTTTCAATTTTACTTAAGTATATTTTGAAATAAGTATTGTTCATCACTACATTTCAAAAACATAAATTACTGAGATAAAAAAATAAAAGTCAAAATGAGGAGACTCTAGCTTTCTGTCAACAGCATGAAACTGGCCAGCGTTTTGGCTTTGACAACACAAGACGCTTAGTAGCCCAGTGAGAGAAAGACTCAATACCAAATCCCAAAACAGTTGTTGCATTTTACTTTATTACAAATGTGTGACTTAACCTGAACAACCTGGTTGGAGATCCCCATTCTCATGCTATTTTTACCAAAAAGGAAAGATCTATTATATCTTATATATATATATATATATTTTTTTTTTTTTTTTTTACTGTACAACTCCTTAGTAGCTACTCAGTACCCAATTTAAGTAAACTTTGATGACAATAGCCTGCTGATCTACTTTAAAGGAAGGACTCCCTTTTATATTCAGCAATATCTTCTTCAGAAAGTTTGAATAAAGTCCTGTCATTCACTCATGGATTAAATGTGTTTCATAAAAAAACAACGTTCTTCTAGACACATGAGCAAAAGAACTCACACTGGTGGAAGAACACTATCAAATAACTCCAACACTGAAGACCATTTCACTCAGAATAGAGCTAAAATATACTGGGAGTAAAAATCAATTCCAAATGTTTGACTCTGAGATATTAACACACTTCTGTGTTCAACAGCTGTTTTTTTTGGATTTTGTACTGTCATAAACTAAGGCTAATTGTTCTGCTTTTAATTTGAAAGAAACAAAAGAACTTCAGGTATACTGAAGATTATGACATTAACTTATCCTGGAAAAACACACTTGGTATGAATTGAAAAATGAAATAAGGGAACGGTTAAATGGCACATATTTGGTAACAGAAGGTTTAGATGAATTTTCACATCTGAGTTTTTAAAGTAAAGTAAGACATTCAGACACAGTGGTGTACTTATTTTTGTCAGCAGGGAGACTAAGCATAGGCTTAACCAGAGTGTAATGACAGAAAAAAAAACAGCATGTAAATAATGTGATTAAAAAAAATTATTCACTGATTAATGCACTACTTATGATCCTTTATTGCACCACAATTAATGTTTTAATGCTGAAACTGACCTTTTTAAGTTATCTTCATGGAGATTAATTAAAAAGCAGCTTTTTATTAACCTTGCAAAGCAGATGGATAAGCCCGTTTCCATGTTTCTCACTGGCGAATCCATCTTGCAAAGCTCCCATCTGAACTGTTTGTGCCCGGTTAGAAAGTGACAGGACCAATCAGCGACGAGGGGCAGTACTTTCAGGCACAGCAGAGTCATGACGTAAACAAGCAGCAGCAAGAGCTTGTGCAGTTATGGAAGAAGAGATTAGCGTGGATGCTGCTAAAGTGCCAGTTTTATCAGAACTTGACGACATTTCTTCGTTAAAAGAGGAACAAAGAACAGCAGTGAGTTGTTTTCTTTTCAAAAACGACAAAAGTTGAGTACTTACATGTCTATAGCTGCCATGTTTCGCGTGATTCCTGAGTAGCTGCGCACGCACAGCTTGACAACAGCCAAGTCACGTTTTGTTGCTCTGATTGGCCCATAGAGATGTGACAGACATAACATTCACCCAATTAAACTTTGAGTTTTTTTCAAAGCCTCTGCCTTTCCTATTGAAGCTTTCCCAGATGGATGTGTGAAACAAATCCATCTGGCATGTCAGGTTAGCTTTCTATACTTTTTTTTATAAAAGTAAGCCCCGGCTTTTGGAAGTTATTAATATTATAATACCTTACAGACCTTTGTCACTCACTGCTTGGCCCAGCTACTGTTAGACTGTTGTTGAGTCATTTCTGTTCTTCTATTTTACTGATGCACACACACACACGAGCATTGTTCCTCTCATCCTGTGCCTGCAGCACACACACATATATCTCCGATCTCCTGCTTGAATTTTGCCACTGATGTTTTTATCCTATCACATCTCCTTTCTTACAGCCAAACTTCAGTTCAGCCTGAGTGTCTCCTTCAAAATTCTCCTTCTTTTGTTGAAAAAAGGTTGTTGATTCATATGTACCTCCTCATAATTTCAATTAATTCTGGGATTGCTACCATCAAAGGGACAGGCTTAGTGAAAGCAAAGTTTATCAGCAGTCTGAGTGAGATATAAACAGCTTGGTGCTGCTGCAAATAGCACAATAATCACACAACAGAAAGAATCAATGTATGTGTTGGCAACACTTTTGATTATAATTATCAACATCACTGATAAGTTGTTGAAGTCCTCGCTGGGATATTTCCCCCTGTGATGTTTCACCTTCACGATGAAAATAGGGGAGACATAATGGGAGAACGAGGTGATTCCTCTTCTGTGCTTTCTAAGGAGGCAGAGGTGTTACAGAAGCAAAAGTGGATCAGCTGACTGTCTGAAATCAAAAATCAAAGGCTCAGGTGCCGGTTTAGCTCAGAGAACCCAGAGAATGTTGGTTGTTAACAGTTTCCTGCTTCTTATCTTCGTCATCATGTCTCTCTTAATTTCAAAGTTACATGTGATAATAAATGTTTTATCTATACATGTGAAAGGTTACAAAGTGTGTACTCATTTAGGCTCTCATCAAATTCCCTACTTTCAAAATGAACCTAAAAGCTGCCCATGGGTTTTAGTATTATTATAAGGCTATGGTAAAGTTCAAGTGTGAAACATACCCTCTTCGCTGTCATATGCACTGATATACTACATTTATAAATATGCTACCTTGCCTCCTTTAGACTTCTGAATTAGCAGCATACAGGGAAGCATGTAGTTTCTACTGAACTGTTTTTAAGTCAAGGCTTTCAATAAGGAGCACATGTGTACTGATCTGAATACGTGTGGAAGAAATCCACTTCAAATCTCAGTTCCCACACAAACCAGAAAGCTTGAGCACACCACACACAGCATGCTTAGACCACCATGGCAACCACATCAAACTCAAAGCAAAAGCTTCAAGATCCTTCTGCTATCATTAAGGTCTCCTATTTGGGAAGGCTTCAGTTAAGGAGGTGGTACTTTCCCACCACATATCAGTTTAGATTTTACTATCTTAATGTCTACTTGTCTTCACCTAGGCTAATTTTAAGACACTGAACTCCGCCTTATTGCTGCGTAATTTTCCCCTTTGTCATGAAGAAACTGGACACATAAAGTGTTCGTTGTTGTTAATCCCATCAAAAAGATTTTTCTTTTTGTTTGTAAGCTGCATGTATCATATCTTAAATATCTGACATGTTACTTAGCCCTTTAATAGTCTATGTAGGCAGCTTATGACTCAGCCTTTGGAAAAGATTATAAAGCTATATTATATCAGTATCTTAGCATTTAGCACCCCCTCTGTGCTCTTCAGCTCCACCATTTCATCCAAGAAGGCTAGAAAAATGCAAACAAAAAAATATCATTTACATAAAGTCAGTTTCCACTTCATTGAGCAGTCTATGAGAAGTCTACGGTGACTTGAGAATCTTATACTGGAAAAGACATTTATCTTTCAAAAGCATGACTCATTTCGTTTTGGATGTGCTATCCTCTGCCGACTCAATTCATCTGGTGTAACTGCCAACAAGGGCTCCTTTCAGGGCACAATGCCATGACACATTAATACGCTTTTTTATTACACTATGAGAGAAGACAAATTATAGCCTGAAGCTGACTGGAAATACACTTGGACTGTCTTCAAGAAAGATAATTTTTTCTGGTATCTACAGTATGAAGATTATAATTAGTCAAACACTTTGGATAATATTCGGTTTCTTTATCGCCCCTGTCTGCTCTAATAAAACCCTCACACTCACACAAACAGATAAGCAGCTCCAGTCTGTTTTCTCTCATGTTCTACCTTACATACTCACACATATGCATAAATGTGCAATTAGCAGCAGCAAAGATAATTAGCTAGATAAGCTCCTGAGGATGTCTCAACAGTTTTTTATAAGAGGATTTCAGCATAAAAGAAAACATACAAGACTTTCCTTCATTACAAATATGCAACTTACAAGAATTTCTTTGCACATTTAAATATTGATGATTATGTGCCTACAGATGCATAGCTGTGCTATAATTCAGTGGCCACCAGCACATTTAGACTTTTAGTGTTTCCACATCCACATCTAGAAAACTTCTGAAAATGCCCTGAATTTTTCAAGTCTGAAAGGTTTAATTTCCCTCCTACCTTAACCCCTTAAAGGGCGCCCATTTAAGTATTTTGAAATTCAAAATTTGAGCCCTAGAGTATTACTGGTGGACCATAACTTATTTTTTTTACTTTTGTCACTTTTCTATATATTTTACATTATAATGGTGAAAATTAAGGTCAACAAAATGACCATATATGGTCCCATTCTTGTTTACGGTAAAAAATGTTTTCATAGAGTGTATGCATATTAAAATTTTATTTATGGAAAAATAAACACATAAAAAGCCAAATGAGTATTTACTTACACATTAATTATTTAATTATTACACATTATATTAAAAATAATAAAACACTGCATATTTATCTATTAAAATAATTGTTTTTGCATAATTACTCTTCGAAGATTAATCAGCATGCTGCTTTTTTGATAAAGCTAAGGACATGGAACAGGGACAGGTCAAACCACACTGAGTCATCTGAGATGGCTGTAGTGTCTGCTAACAGGGTCAGAGACATCAGGAAGGTGAGGTTGACTTCTGTTGGGGGAGAGTCATGATTGGCTTTAGAATTCTGTACAAGCAATAGAGGTACTATCAGTTTTATCCTATAATTCCAACAGTAGACCTAGATAAACTAGAAAAGCACTCAGAGAGCACAGACCTCTGCCATCAGACCTATCTCCCAATAGTGAAGAATCCTTTAAAAACATTCCTGGATCCAGACGGTGATCCGGATCACTCCCAAAATCTAATTCACCACTTACTCCCTTCCCGGTGGGGTGGAGACACGGTGAGGCAACGCATTGGCTCCGCCACGTGTGGACTGTCATGGCGGAAACACCCATGGTCTCACCGGATGACTGGAAGTCATGGCAGAGAATAAATATTCCTCCATTCCTCCCAGCATTGTGAGTATTCTCGCTATAATTCGCTGTCTTTCTCTCTGTTACACTCCGGCTCGTCTCCTTGACCGGGTGTGCGTCTTTCAAACTCTGTAAACTCCAAAACTTTGAATAGAAACACACCAAAACTGCTGCTGGGATTGAAGTTACTCATGTTCGCAATCTCCTGATGTAAAGTGGTAACAGCGCAAACCTCCGACCTTAGCTCTATCTCCCAATAGTAAAGGATCCTTTAAAAACATTCCTGGATCCAGACGGTGATCCGGATCACTCCCAAAATCTAATTCACCACTTACTCCCTTCCCGGTGGGGTGGAGACACGGTGAGGCAACGCATTGGCTCCGCCACGTGTGGACTGTCATGGCGGAAGCACCCATGGTCTCACCGGATGACTGGAAGTCATGGCAGAGAATAAATATTCCTCCATTCCTCCCAGCATTGTGAGTATTCTCGCTATAATTCGCTGTCTTTCTCTCTGTTACACTCCGGCTCGTCTCCTTGACCGGGTGTGCGTCTTTCAAACTCTGTAAACTCCAAAACTTTGAATAGAAACACACCAAAACTGCTGCTGGGATTGAAGTTACTCATGTTCGCAATCTCCTGATGTAAAGTGGTAACAGCGCAAACCTCCGACCTTAGCTCTATCTCCCAATAGTAAAGGATCCTTTAAAAACATTCCTGGATCCAGACGGTGATCCGGATCAGTCCCAAAATCTAATCAGTTCTTCCTTAAGCCATTTCTGACATTTCCTGAAAATTTCATGAAAATCAGTCCATGATTTTTTGAGTTATGTTGCTAACAAACTAACAAACAAACAAACCCACCCAATCACATAACCTCCTTGGTGAAGGTAATTACAAATATTGAATTACTACGTGAATTTAGCCATTGATGAGGCTCACAATAAATACAAACACTGATGTGTCATTTAGGCTTAATAAAACTGTTATACCGTTGTAATACTGACAAAAATCACCTAAATTTAACAATTCATACCATTTATTTTTCCTCATAATTCTATCCAAAAACCTAAAACAATCAAAAACGTTGAATGCCTACATGAATTTAAGCAGAAATAGCACTCACAGTAAACAAAAAAACTGACATTAACCACTTAAGTATAACAAAACTGTCTTACATTTATAAAAATGACCCCCCAATAATTACACTTAGGCTATTTTAACAATTATTGTAGAAATGATTAAAATTTACCACTGGATCTCTTCCTTTTGTGAGACAATCTCTAACTACACTATAGAGTAATATTATCCTATGTGCAATGACTTGTCTGTCAAGAAAAGGCCTATACTATGGCTGCTAGATGAATTGGCCAAATGTTTTGATGTAGACATCATTTTACACCCCAAAATGGATGTACATGCAAAGATGGTTCCTCCATTTTTTACACTAAAATTGCAGTAATTGCTAGAAATCTTACAAAAACAAAACTTATAATGACAATTAACACTATTATTCACCTGTAAAATGTGAGTTTCATCAACTTATTCTGGTTAGTTATGATGTTAGGGGACCAAAAGAGATGAAAAACTGCATTTTGGGATTTCTGGAGGAAACAGGAAGTTTGAGACACTTTGGGCCACTGCTCATTGTTCAGATTCTGTGATGTCACTTTTCTGTGATGCTGACTGAGAAACATCATCCTGGTTCTACTGAACTGAAGAGAGTTGGGGTAGGCCATGAAGGAAATCACTGACCATATATGGTTCCTTGCCTCATAGAAGGTTAAACTAGAATTTCCTGGACAGCCCTTATCCAAGTTTCTTTGTAAAGTCAGGGTGAGCCATTGTGAAAATGCAGCAGGAAATATTCAGCAAAAATGACCTTCAGAAGGCAGGGCAGACATTAAAAGTCTACAGCTTTAAGATGCATATGTGAAGAAATAAGTCAGGTGGACTTCAGAGTGGTCTTTGGGAAACTTTCTAGAAATTTCAAGGAATGTATGTTTGACATACCCTTTATGGATTATTCAGTAGCTCAAACTAACCTGATTTCTGTCATGAAGAGCAGTATTTACTGTTTTTTCTTATTTTAGTCAGTGCAGTGGACAGAGCAATCTCCTGATACTTGTTTTTATAGCCACACCGTAATCCACTAGGAAGTAAATGGCTATAAATAAAATAATTATTCAAATTAAGTTAGTGTGCATGATGTGATGCACTTTCTAAACTTTATTGTCAACTAGACAAATCACAAGAATTATATTTAGGTCTTTAAAATGTCAGTCATATGATGAAAATGTACTGACTCTATGACAATAACACCACTTCAACCATTCTATGAACAGCATGACATGTATTCAGAAAAGCTCCAGAAAAGTCATGAATGGAGTCTACTCTATCCCTCATCTGTTCCCTGTTAGGGATACCTTGAGGTGACCTGAGCACACTAACTACCAACACTGAGTGAAGCAGCTGAATGAGCTTTCGTGCTGTGAGTGAGGTCAAGGGTCAGCTACTCACCTGTGTAGTAGGCAATCCTGGAAATATCTGAAAGACAAACACAGAAAAGGCAGATTTAGCTGATTTGTGTGATAATTAGCTGATGGATTTAATAAAAATCCTGGTGTCAGGTCAGAAATGTGATGAAGTTAATTAAATAGCACAGCAGGTGTTCACAGTTCAGTTAGAGAGTATAATAACAGAGGGGGTGGTAATATTGGTCAAAAAAAGAGCTTCAATCAATATCTTGTTGACTTTTCAACTGGGTATTGATTTCTCTTTTAAGAATCAATATCTCATTGTTGTAAAATTTACCCAAACCCAAGCTTCACTGGTTACATGAGTTAGCTAGGACATGCTTTTAAACAGGTTCCTACCAAACACTGATCAATGGCTGTGTATTAAAGATTTGTTTAGTAATTACCTTTTTGGTTTTAGCTTGCTCAAACCTCACATTCTGATACTACTTGATTATACTTGTTAGATATTGAAGCTGAGAGAGTTGTCTTTGCCACCTCAAATCAGAACTTAACTTATCATCTCTTTATGCAGATTAACCCCCTGATCCCCATAATGAGGCCAATGGTCCCTGGCAGGGGCCAAAATATATGACAGAGCTGTGTGTGAAAAGCTGAATAAAATTATTTCACAATCTGCACTGCTACTAAACTAACATTTTGTAGGAGGACTTGTGGGTAAAATCAATGCTCACAATGAATCTACATCAGACATTTTAACATCTCAAAGACAGGAAGACGTTATGAGTCATAGCTCACCCTCAGCTTCACCTGTTTAACGGGGGGGAAAGAGCCTGCTTCCTTTAAGCTGGATGTACACTGTATGGTTTTCTGACTCACTTGGAAGTCAGGTCAACTTACAGCCTTATCATGTGCCATTTGTCACGCAGTGTACATTGAGACATAATGGTTAACCTCTGTTCAACCAGCTGCTCCTGACTGGTCAGACGGATTTCTGGCATGCCTGGTGCTTTGGTTGTAAAATGTACACACTTCAGTAAGGTCGTTTTCACATCTGATAGTCCAGAGCACTTGGTCCGTTTTGGAACAGAAATGAAAATGAGAAAATAGATCTGACTTCTATCTTTCAAAGGAGACTCCACAGACATGAATTATGCATGATGGTCATACATGGTAAATGATTCAGTCAAACAAAGTGAGCTAACACTCAACTATGATCGTTACCAAGTCAGCTTGAAATGAAGTGTATGCTTGGCTTCAGTATCAGTACATGGTGAAGGATGGGGCTTAAAAATATATTTATCTGCCAAAGGGGGGCCTGTCAGAAAAGTAAGGGAACCAGGATGAACTCCTGTGTATCATAATAATTAGTTGGGTATTATTTGAATTTTTTTCCCAAAACCAGTGCTAAATGGATACCGTTTTATAGGGTGCTGCTGCCTGAATAGTGCCTGAATCAAAACTTTGGAAAGAATAAAATGTGTAAAAACTCGGCAGCTGACTCACTATCGTAGATAATCCAGAAATAAGATGCCATTAAGTAAAGGAAACAGGTCTAACTTCTTCACATAATGTACTTTTTGCATTTCCTTTGGAGTGACAGGGATCGTTTTGGGGCGGCAAGGCACAAAAATGGCGCACTAATGAGTTGGTACCAGTACTATGTTGGTACTGGATTTGGATATTCATCCCTATACTCATGAACATGAAGCCCAAAACAAATGAACAGCAAAGAGTGCATATTAGCCACTGTATACCTCAAAGCTTTTGTCTACCTGTTCTTCTCCTGGTTTACAAAACACCCGTTTTTAACATTCCCCACCTGAATCAAAAATAAATCCAAAAAGCTGTTTTTTAAGAACTAAACTGTCATCACTTAATCTGATGGTAGCCAAGAGAGTGCTTCATCGGCATAAAAATGGTGTGAAGTATGGTCATTTTACCCAGGCCTCAATCCAAAATATCTGTATGCTAAGAAAGAGAGCACTGCTTGTTCACATTTTTCCCTCTTCATCTGAAAAATGTCATGTTTATGTGTTTATTGTAAATACCCATATTGTGACTACAATGACGTGATTTATTGAGTAGACTTTGAGGAAGTGAATATGTCACTTTGCTTTAATATTTTACGTCTTTGTCCTCTTATCCTTTTTACAAAGTTATCCAAGTGTTTAGGGTTTATTGTATCATATGTTAAAATAGAAAAACCATTGATTGAACATGACCATAAATGGTTTGGTGATTGTGTGTTACAGGAAAAGCATAGGTCCTGTTGTTAATAAATAAATAATAATAATAATAAGTAAATAATAAAGTGGCTGTGTCTACATCAATACTGCAGCAATACTGCAGCACCCAAATCACCACAGGAAGTCGTTTGAAAACTTGACACCCAGTTAGAGCAGAGATGGGCCTGAGTGCAGACAGAGGTCAGCAGGATAAGTGTCTAAGTGCTTTAGACACCCTGATGTAAACACAAACGTATGCACACACAGAAACACACACACGCAGGATGAAATGACAGTGGGAGCTGTCAACAATAATGACGTAATTTTAAGAAGAAAACCCACACACCAAAAAGGAAATAGCAGAAAGGTGACTCATGGTGTATTGACAAATTCTTTGTAATTTGAGACCAGGACCTTACAGTTAATGTGTGTCTAGAAATGGGGGTTATGAGGGGATACCAATAAAACATCAATAAAGAACGCCTTCTGACATCCTATCAACCCAATGTTAACGTTTGAATTTGGTATTATCAGACACTGTGTGCTTTTGCTGTGCTCTTCTTTCCCATGGGGACCCTCATGGGTCTGTCTGTGTGCCACCCCATAAGCAATTCCTGCACTACTACAACAGACTTAAATCTTTACGCAGATGACATTCAACTCTACACCCCTTTGAACCTGACATCTCTGATCCTTTATGCATTGCGCCCTGTCTGACAGAAACTAAAAACTGGATGTCCAAAATTGTTCTACCACTAAACAGCTCTAAATCTGAAATGTGAAACTATGAAAAAAGCCACGCTAAATAACTTATTCACATCAAAAGTGGCTGTAATGGAGCAGAGTAAAAGGATCTGGGGATTCTTTAGTCTCTAAAAGACATCTACAGAAGATGAACTCTGTACACACCATCTGTCCCACTTATGCTTCCTCTCACTGTCTCTCCTCTCCTGATGCTCCAGTCAGAGTTTGATGTTAGTTAAGTGTTATGTAGCCTGAATATGCAGCCACACTGGTGGTGTTTCAGTCTAGACTACATATGAGAGGAGACAGTGGCTGTTTTATGCCTGAGGGATGAGACTAGACAGCACTTTAAGAGGTAAAAGAAAATGCAGTTGATTTTTAACGCGGGTTCCCTCAGTTTTAGCCCCAGTACGAAATATGTCATGTTTTTTCGGATCAATGTGCAGTGTAAGCTTGCTTTGTGTTTCCTATTTCTCTCTGTTGAATATCCTGCAGAGGTGTGAGCATGGTGCTAATTACAAACCAGCCTGTTTAAATGTCTGTACCGCTCATATATCAAAGACAGACATGAGTCCTTTATACACTCACTCACACATGAATGCATGCGCTTCCCTCTAGACTGGCAGACGGCCCAAAACACCTGCTCCTCAAGCTGTCCTCCCAAACAAGCTACACAGCAGAAGATCAAACATTTGTATCAATGATCTCTGCAGGAAATGTCCCCTATTTTAATTCTATATAGCACATAATAACATTGTTTTTGTGTTACTGAAGTTTGGTTTAATGCAAAGTTCTTCTCAGCAACTTTTGTGCTCTCAGTTGGGATAAAAACATGTTACTGTGCAGAAGTAAAAGCAAATAGCACACACAGCACCATATGCAATAAGTAATTCTTGTTGCCGCTTTGATATGCTTGGCATTTTTCAGTTTTTCATGCCAGTGCTACATAAGGGAGGTTAAGGTGAGCACTTTAGGACTTTTCCTTAGCTGTAAGCACAGTTCACACTTCAAGTCCATGAACAAACAGCAATGAGATTTACTGCCATGACTCATACATTTCAGATGAATACAACCCCCCCATACTGAAACAAACTGAATCACACAAAGTGACTGAACAGACTCCATGTCTGCCAGATGTGTATAACCACAAGTTAATCACAGGTATTTTAGAAACAGTAATTAGACACAACAATCAAAAGAGAGACTTTAGTGCAATGATGTCTAAACTTCTGGTCTAAGATCAGAGTGAGAGAGGTCAGAGACTCAGACGGTTTTCTTACAACACTTGGAGACAGAAACAGACACAAGCTAAAGAAGAAACTCCCTCTACTGCTGTGATATTGAAAATATATCAGTCTGTAGAGACTCAATGAAAAACATGACATACTCAGTTAAAGAGCAGAATACCAAAAAGAACGAGAATCACTTGAGGTACATTTTTAAAGATTTTTTTAGGGCTTAACCTTCATAAGATTGGACAATAAAACATAAGAGTGGATAGAGAAAATAGGGAGAGCAAGAGTGGGGAATGACATGGGGTTAAGGAGCCAAAAGTTGGACTTGAACCCAGGCTGCCTGGGAGGCTATTGGTGCTTTCCCATTACATTGAGCTGCATGGCTCTACTTGGCTCGACTTGGCGCAGAAGCGAAGAGAAGAGGTTTAGCTTTTCCACCACAACTAAGCTACCTGTTTGAGGGCACGTCTAGAGCTGATGACGTGATGATTTTCTTTTCATTTGCTCCCTGTTTTAATGTAATGTTGATGAACAAACGAGAAAATAGCTGGCAATCTGTGCAGGTGGTTTATTTAAAATTGACCAGATGGTCTATGCATTCCAACGTGTGTCTTCTTCTCAGGGTCCATGTGCACTGTGTGGATGGATACATGCAGGTAGCTGGCTTTGTAAAAATACAGGTACATCTAAAAAAATAGAATATCATGAAAAAGTTCTGTATTTTTTCATTATCTGTAAGCCATAATCATCAACATTTCAAGAAATAAAGGCCTGAAATATTTCACTCTATGTGTAATGAGTCTGTATGTATGGGTTTCACTTTCTGAAATGAGTGACAAAAAATATTTAACCTTTTCATGATATTCTAATTTTGTGAGATTTACCTGTAGACTCAGCCTTTATCACCAACAAGTCATTCACAAGTGTCTTGTCAATTGTTCTGGAGGCTTTAGACACATCTCTAACCTGACACGCCAGATGGATTTGTTTCACACATCCATCTGATAAACCTCTCATATACAGTGTTTCAGAAAGGGCAGAGGCTTTGAAAAGAATCCTTGTAGGGTGATTGGATGAACGTTTTGTCTGTCACATCTTTATGGGCCAATTAGAGCAACAAAACATGCGATGCAGTTCGTTCTTCTTTTAACAAAGAAATGGCATCAAGTTTGGACAAAACGTACGCTTTAGCAGCATCCACACTAATATCTAATATCCGCCATATCTGCACCAGCCTCTTGTTGCTGCTTTCGTTTACTTCACGACTCCACTGTGCCCGAAAGTACTGCTCCACGTTGCAGATTGGTCCTGTCACTTTCTAACCGGGCCCAAACGGTTCAGGTGGGAGCTTTGCAAGATGGATTCACCAGTGAGAAACACGGAAACAGGCGTATCCATCTGCTTTGTAGGGTTAACACATCTCTCATTAGATTTCTCTCCAGAGTCTTTGAAAACCTTCACTTCCTACCTCTGCCAGGCTTTGTCTGTAATGTGTGCCTCTCTTTGAATTTCCCACTCCACTTTTAGACACTTGGAAATGCTGTAATACCTTTGTATATCCTTCTCCTGCTTTGTGAGAATCGGCAATTCTTTCTAAACTCATTTCTCTTTGCCATGATGTTTTCTCAGTGGCGGCTCAAACCATTACTGAAGTTTTAATACCGTGAGTAAATTCGAAGATAAGCCTGAGTTTTAACTTGATTTTAGAAGCATCACAAAGTTACAGCACATCAGTGCAATAACAGCGGTTTGGGCTATGGCTCAACAAAAAGGTCAGTTCTACAGGGGGGTAAGATTTTGAACCTGGTAGTTTTAGATTTTTGTGAAATAGTTTTGTTTCTGTGTGCAAAGTAAAATAATGTAACATCCAAAATAAAACTAGGATGTCTGGAAAAGGCTAATAATTTCATCCTCATCTGTAGTATTGAGATGTTTTAGTCCAATTTGATAAAAACGTCCATATCAGTGTAACTGTATTACAAGGTATTGCTACATCTGTAGTTTTAATGTTATGACCTCATCTTTGTCTACGTGATTCTACAGTCAGCTTTCATTACTTTGAAGACTGAAATTCTGCATGGAGAGATTTAACCCCAGGCTTCGATTCTTTTTTGTTTGAAAATGAATGAAACACAAATCCTGAAAGAAGCCTGATGAGTTGCAGTGTTATGTAAACTGAAATAAGTGGAGGTTTGAGAAAGTATACCAGGGGGATCTGAAAAACACAGAAAATGGGCCCTCCCTCGTTGTGATTTACTGAAAATGGTACTACTTTTTCCCTTTTCATCTCCTTTTTCTCCCTTTCTTGCCACTTTCAACCAATCTTCGCAGCTTTGCACCCTGTTTTGCTACTCCTTTGCTGCTTTTCACCCTTTCTTTCCATTTTTTGCCTCTTATCGCCATTTCTTTGCAATTCCTTCAAGCCAATTTGAATCATGTTTTGGAATTTTTCACCTTTTTGCCACTTCTTTACCTCTTTTAACCTGTTTTTGTCACTTTTTGCCAATTTTTTGCCTCTTTACGCCATTATTCAAATATTATTTTTGCTATTTATAATCTATTTTGTCTTTATCACTTTTCACCATTTTTTGCCACTTCATGCCCATTTTGCCACTTGTTATTCAACTCTTTAATTTTTTTTCTTTCTGCCCATTTACGTTACTTTTTTGTCCACTTTAAATTAATTCTGCATCTTTTTTTGCTACATTTAACCAATTTTTGCCACTTTGGGACTTTTATTCCACTTTCTTGGGCCACTTTTAATTGATTTTCCTCAATTTTTGCTACTTTTAACTTATTTTCGCCATTTTAGGACCATTATTTACTCTCTTAGGCCACTTTAAATTCATCTTTCTCACCTTTTTTGCTCCCTGTAAACCATTTTTGCTACTTTTTACCAATTTTTGCCATTTTATTGCCATTTTATTGCCATTTTAACCCCATTTTTCTGCTTTTGGCAATTTTTGGCACTTTTCTGTTCACTTTTAATTCATTTTTGCCCCTTTTTTGCTCATTCTTACCCAATTTTGCCACTTTCTGTCAATTTTTGCCACATTTTTGAGCCATTTTTAATTCATTTTTGCCACTGTTTTTGCTATCTTTAAACCATTTGAGCCACTTTTTGACTTTTTTTGCCACTTTTTGGGGCCATTTTTAATTCTCTCAGCTTGTTCTGCTTTATTTTCTGGCATCCTGACTTTTGTGCACATCATGGCTTAGCTATGCAGTCCAACATTACTTTCCTAATCGTTCAGTTCAGTGTGCCTATCCACATCTTTAACATTGCCAAAAAAAGGGTAATTCTGTTGAATAAAAGGTTAACATTTCTTTAAAAAGGATGTATTGTGCTACAGCATTTATAAATAAAATGGATTTTTTGTTGCTTTTATAAGAGTGGTTATTATTCCTTTCAAAAATAATAAATGGTTATCACAGCTTAAGCTTACAATGGACAGTGATGTTTCTGACTTCCATGGTTTTCTTATTTGACTGGGCCCCAGAAAGCTCTCTCCTTTATCCCTCCTCATGGGCGGCCTTGAGTATAAAAGACTGTTCGGTTCAGTGCAACAGTGATGAATAAAATTAGCTAAGAGGAAAGTCACCAATGTTCTTTTTCCTGCATTAAAAAAATCACGTTCCTTTAACAATCAACTAGATGAATCCAATGCGAGCAGTGGGACGTTCTGCCTCAATAGTCTTTGCCTAGTGGTTGAACTTCAAGCTGAGCTGGCACACGCCTGAATGTTAGTGTGTGGGTGTGTGTGACCCTCTGGACAATGGGCCGCTACTGAAGCGTAAAGTCTTACGATGCAACAACATTACCCCTGCGGCACAAATCACACCTGCCAGTCGAACTATAGCTCAAACGCATAGAAAATCACAGGAGCACAAGCTACCTTTGAAATATTCTGCCCATTCCTGCAGTTTGGATACAAATGAGGGAAGACATATTTCATGACAAAAGCCAATTCAATAATTCAAAATGCTCCACTTAAAAACAGCCAAGGTAATCTGTGTGGGTAATGTATTCAAACAGAATATTTTCATTACTCACACTCAGATAAACATCAAACAATTATTTAAAACCTGTCACAATAACACTAAATAAACTACACCACATACACACACACTCACAGCTGATGCACAGTCCAGATAAATCCAACACCCTGGCAACATAATAAGGTCACGTTAACACATGACTGCTCATACACACTTATCTTCAAAAGCACACACACTGCAATACAGGCATTCACTCAAGTGTGTATAGTTCAGGTGCAGTGATAAAGCTAACTGGCTAACTGGAGCGGCACGCATGTTAATGTATCGCCCTCAGACCAGACACAGCATGTATAATTCATCACAGCAGATTTAGGACGAATGAACTGTTGAGATAGCTGAAGCTCTAAACTGATAGGTTGTTTCATATTTATCATAAACATTTGGCTTATAGGGTTTTTTATTCACAGTCCCAGTGGTGATTTTAAGCAAATATTTACACTTGCTGAACCACTAAAAACATGCTCATCAAGTAGGAGGAAAATCAAATGAAACATTAAAAATTAATTTCTTCCTTGACTTTTAATGAGAGCAAACTCTGGGGAACTGGTTAACAAGGCTAAAAATGAATACTCAGCTCTGATTGGCCAGTGAATGAAAATCCTTATGGGGACTGATGTATGCTTTTCTAGAAATAAGCGCTAGATCAGGGCTGTCCAAGCTATGGCCCAGGGGCCAACTAGAGCCAGTGGTCAATTTTAATTTGCCCACTGCAAATTCTGAAAATAAAATGAAAAATCTCCCAATTCAGAATGTGAAGCAGTGCTTGGTTGTATGTAACTCTTTGAACACTCTGAACTGTGAAAGTGTTAATTTTGTAAACAAACATTTTGACAAGAAGAATTTGTTCACATGCCTTTTTCAAGACTAAATGGAGACAACAACGTAAATGTTACATATACTGATGACCAAAACTATTTCACTATTTTGATTCACAACAACTTGTTACATAAAAACAAGTGGTTTACACCAGCAAATAGCAAGTAGCACACTCCTTTGTGGCGCTAAAGCACCATCTCAAGGTGCAGTTTACTAAGCTTACCACACTAATCCTCTTCAAGAGCCAATACTCCTATAAAGTTTGCTCTCTGTTCAGTTTGTTCTTTTTTGTGTCAGAAAGTGGGGATGAGATGTCAGTGTGTTCCCTCTGGGATGCACAGAGTGTCACTCTCTTCCTGACAAGAGGCAGAGTGGTAGCTAGAGCCAACAAGGGAAATCTGATTGGTCAACCCAGGAATCCTTAACAATAATTTGCAATGTCAGCCATTAGTGGAAAGCTTAAATGTATGCTGTTTCTTTATTTACAAGTACTTTAAATTCAGTTACTAAGCTGGTAGGTGTACAGGGCACTGCCCACCAAATCAACCCAACACAGAAACGGCTTCTTCCTCCAGGCTGTCACTCTGATGAGCACTCAACAGTCACAGTGTTACTCTGATGAGTATCAGAAGGTAGAAAAAGTACCTTAGCCCTGCTTAAAGTAAAATATCCTCTAATGTCTCCATTTGTAGCTCCAATACTGTACGAAAGCAAACTGTGTTAAAATGTCTGACGTCACCTCATATGTTGCTTGCACTAATCCTGCACCCTTTACATATGTTGGAATCATACTATATGATCATGGAAAAATAAAATCAATTGATTATCCAGTGAGGTCGACAGAGGTGACGGTCATAGAGCAGGAGAAACAACAAACATGTCAGCACCAGGGGAAGGACATTAGGAATGCAGGCAGGGCATGAATGCAAGAAATGCTACATGAAAATAAAATACTACAGAAATATGACAAACATGAGGGCAAGATGCTAAATCAGCTAAACAGTTGAAAAAATGGCATAGATCGCAATATATGGTATTGCAATACTCACTGTATTGTAAAATGTTTAAAATATTGAATCAGAACCCAAGTATTGTGATAATATTGTATCGTGGGGCCGCTAGTGATTCCCACCCCTACTATCAATGCAAATGGACATACTAGAAAAAGACCTAACACAAGATTGTACATATTTAAATCTGATTTTTCTAATACTTTTTCAGTTATTTATATTCTAAATGTAATATTTAATGGCTGTACAAAGAGAGCAAAGCAAACTCCTTGTGGTGTATGCATACTTGGCAAATAAGTGGGCCATCAAAGTGGCCCAGTATCGTTACATAATTTGGTATGTGGCCCTCAGTGAAAAAGTTTGGACACCCCTGCACTACTAAACCATACTGGTGGATGTATAAATGCAAAAAAATGGTTGTAGCACCTCTGTTCAGTCTAGCTATTTTTATGATCACATGCTTTTATTTCTTAAATTTGGTGGAGATTCTCCTTATTACAATCCTGGTTATTGAGTTACTTACTTTAATACTTCAATTTTTTATTTTGACACAGAATCCCTCATCAGATTCACAGTAAAGAGTTCAGCTAAACTGTAAGAGTAGGCAGGTAAAGGTGCAGTTCCCTGTGAGTATTTGTACGTGTGAGAGAAAAGTAAGTCAAGCAAGCTAAGCCTCTTGTTCAGCATTTTCCATCAATTATGGACCAAGAGAGAAATATTAAATCATACTGAAATATAGATGATGTAACCTAGAAAAAAAAAGCTGCAGGGGGATCGTTCCTCCATGCCTACACACACTATAACACATATCCACACAAAAACACATGAATGTGCACTTCAACAAAAAAGAAGCACACACCAACACCTACACACAGAACCACGTGGGAAAGGACGAATGCTTGTTTCATCAAACACAACCCACTAATATGACACAAAGGGCCTCCTTCCCCCACATATGTACAAGGACTCACACCCACAAACACACACAGGCTGTGCTAACCTCTTGACAGCACGTGCACACTTCAAGTTGAAGCCTCCTAAACAACCAAACACTCATATGTCCTTTCTTCCACATAAATGATGAGTTATAGGGACTAAGAAAAACAAGACTTTAACATGTTTGTACAAATATAGAAATATTTATTTGTTTCAGAAGCATGCTCACAAATGGGGAGTTTCACATTATTTTCAGTGAAATGAAACTGCATTTTAATCTGCATGTAGTTGTGTTTATCCTGCTGTTTTTCCTCCTCCTACCATTTCCATAACTGAATCTATAAACAATCAGATTTTATTAGGGCTCTCATGAATATTTACATAAATCACAATTAACCCTTTGCAGAGTCTCTCTGCAGCCACAGTGATGTTAAATATGTCCAAAAGTGCTCCTAAATATCTTATTTCACATTAAAAAACTCACAGACAGCTCAGTGGGCGAGTGAAAGGGCATCTGCACATTGTGTTATAAAACATTCTTATTTCCTTTTCAATCCATAACAAATTCCTTTTTCCATGCTCAAATTAATGTCTTAACCTTCAATCTACCAACAAAAGTAGGTCTATATTCAAACAATAAGTATATCACAGTAGAAAATCCAAAATGACACAAAAGCAGCTTTAAATGCAAAATAAGGAAAGTCTAAAATCTGATCAAAAGGATGTGATTAATGGCTTTTTACTACAGAAAGTCTGAGACTAAAAATGTAATCATTTGACAGCCCTAGACTTCCTTAATTTCTTTTTCCAACTTCTCCATCAGCATGCACTAGAATCTGAAGTGAATAAGTATTAAACGATGAAATCACAGATGTGGTTTATGCTCATTCATTCATAATTCAGCATGTTTGATATGCATGCAAACTAAGCATGATTTCAAACACACGTGCAACCATCCACTTAAACACACGCACAACCACAGCAGTAAGAAAGACTCTTACCATGGTACAGTCCTTCCATTTAAAGTCCAGAAGAGAAGAGAAGAGAAGAGAAGAGAAGAGAAGAGAAGAGAAATTATGGCTGACAAACAGCTTAATTGGGTAAAAGCCGAAATCCCGGGCTTCTGTGGTCTTTGGGCTACATGTGCTAGCCAGCTAACTCAGTAATGATGGCTAATGTCGGATTAAGCTTACAGCCTCATCCTCCTCCCACTACTACAACTACTACACTGACACACAAACACAGCAGCACGAGTGGGAGTAAAGAAGGGGAGGAAGGGAGCAGCGGGCGGCCTATGACTGTGAAAGGGGGGGAGGGACACCGACAGAGAGAGAAGAGGAGGAAGGAATTGGGGGGGGGGGTCTTTGTCTCCCAAGAGAGGGACAGAGGGGGAGAGAGGGAGCCAGATGTACAGGAGACAGAGGAAGAGAAAATCAGGAGGGAAAGATGAGAGGAGGGATGATGAAATGATGAAACAACTTCATGAAAAGAAGTAAAGAGTCAGAGAGAAAGAAAAAAGCAATGACAGAATAAAAGGGGTGGAAATAATACAACACGTAAGGAAAAGGAGAATGGATTATCTAAACATTGTGAGCTTGTGTTGCCTTTGGCTATTCTGCCTGTCTGACACAAACGCACCCCTGAGGAGCTGCTCAATTAGTCATAATGCAATGTTCTTAACTCGAGTCTGTCTGACACAAATCATCCATCTTTACAACACAAAAGGAAAAGACATAAATACGGAGAATAAAAGACAATCGTTCCATTGACTTTGTAAAGGGTGACTATGTAATCAGATTACACTGTGATCAAATCACATGCAAAAAAATTAAGCTCATGCAAAATTCTGACATTTAGAGGAAGCATTGGCTTGTAACCTAAAAAATACATTTCCTCATAAAATTGTGATGTCTATACGATAGCTGGAGAATAAGTTAAAGGAATTAAAAGAATATGGTCTTAAAAAAACAAACATTACGTTCTTTGAGATAATCGGGACTGATGCTAACCTGAAACGTCAGATGGATTTGTTTCACTCATCCATCTGGAAAACCAGTGTTTTAGATGTGTTCAGGTGTTGCCTGCTTTACAATGATCACTGTATTATTACTGCTTTTGATGTTAGAAAATTCTGCACCATGAGTGAAGTTATCCACTGAGTTAGTCACTGCCCACCTCTGGTCTGCAGTAAAGGAAAGTGTTGTGATGTCCAGACACATGAATTTACCGTGGGTGTTCAAAATAGGTGGCAATCTTTAAATATGAAAAGTGAATTGAATGTGTCCATAATTAAACTTGCAAATACTTAAAATTTATACCCATAGTGAAAAGAAATCATCTGAGAAAAGTGTTCAATTTAACACCATGGGGGTTGATTTGACTCTGATGATTTGTCTGTGTATGTGTGGGAAACACCGTGAGTATCTGAAGACGCCAACATTCATTTATGTCAGCACAAATTTGTAGTTTGACGCTTGCATACAAAGGCCAGTGAAGAAATTTACACCAACCCTCACTTCTTTTTCAATTAAAGGATTACCTTTTTTTTAATCTGTTTTGACTAGATGGGGCAGCTGAAGAGAGACAGGAGATATGGGGAGGGAGAGTGAGAGGAGACATGCACCAAACAGCGCCAGGATTGGGAATCAATACCAGGACCAGTGCAATGAGGACTGAAAACTGTAGTGCAACACACTAAAACCAGCGCCCCAACCCTGAGTTCCTAATAACACTTTTTTAAAAAAAAATGTCTACACTGTTTTATAACTGAAACATGCTGAAAAAAACCTGAACTGGATGTTTATAAAAACAAACTGCAGAAAAAATTCTCAACCATTTTTTTGGCCTTTGCGACTTAAAAAAATGTACATTTTTTCCACGATTTATATTGTAGGAAACCCATTGAAACAAGTGGTTACTTTACTGAATTTGCCAGCATTTTTGTTTGGACTAGGACAAGACACAGAAGAAGTCAGCATTTTTTTCTCCCAACGGCAGAACTCTGCTCTTACTGAAACTCTCCCATTTACAGTTTTTGCCAGCTCCAACCACAAAATGTGCTCAAAGTAGCATTAAATCCCTCTGCCTTTTAAGACTCTTGATATTATATCCAGTATGTCCCACTAAATTTGCAAGAGGACACCACACAATGTGTATGCAGTGAGCCAGGACTGAGTCAAGGTCTCTCTCTCGCAAATAAGCAAGCCAACAGGACGACAGACAAGACGAGAATCACTCAGGAGTAAAGCAGATTAATGGGCCACTGGATTAGTAGGCCAAGATGACACACAAACACACAAACACACACTGCTGCTGGTATATTCTGACTCTCATTCAGGAGGTGGATCTAAGCTCTGTCTCTCTATCTCTGTCTCCCTCTCCTCTATGCATTCATGCTTGATAAGTTGGTGTATAAACATCGCCCTCTAGTGGCCATGCAAACAAATGGTATTGCCATTGATTGTAACCCTTTCTGGAGGAAGTTTTCATGGTTTTTCTATAAAAATAACTGAGGTGGCTGAGAGAGTCAATGCTATTATTTACTGAGCCTGAAAATTATGAAAAAGAAAAACACTTCTATTGCAGCCGTATACCACGCTACTCCTACAGTCAAAGACCATCTTAGTATCAATGTATGCTTTGAAAACTTCTTTACTATACTGTGACTGATTCAGCACATTGATGATCCAGCAGAGTTTAAAACAGAAAAAAAAACACTTCACCAGAGAATGAAAGTTAGACAGCGAGCCTCAAGACTGTATTCAATGAGCCTTTGTTCCAGGAGTGTGTCTGCTGCTGGTGACTAATTACACACAGACAGACACACATACATTTACAGACAGGCCGACACACTGTAGCATTATACCCACATCTGACCTCAGCAGTACTGCTTAATAGTAGCACATCAGCCTGTGTATGAGTATGAAGTCATACCCACAGCTCACATCCAGGTGTTTCACTGCTGATCCGTGTGATCTATGATGACTGTGTTATTGTCAGTGTGTGGTTGAGCTTGAATGTAGAGAGGAGATGAGGTCATATGATTGGCCAAGCAGACACTGATGTAGGCCTTGGTCTCTATCTCAGCTTAAACCAGTTGTAACCAGACCCAGTCACTCTATAAACACTCAGGGATCAGTTTGTTTCCCATCATTGTCTCTAATATTTTAAAGGGTATCATGCCCAAAAGCAGAGCTCCAGTGCCAGTGTCATGTCAGAGTTACAAAACCACAACTCCAAATCAGGATGAAATCTAAAGGATACATCAGAATAATGAAAACTTAAAACACTAATAGAGGAAACTTGGCAAAAGGGATGCTATTGCTTAACTTTCCAATGATCTTTCAGGGGAAAACAAAATACATTAGTTGCTTGTAAGCTATATTTCATTCATGTGCAGTCAGTCACACATTGCACATATGCACTTGAAATTATAAGCAATCTGCTGCTGAATTCACACGTGGATTTATTAACACTGTCTTCAGTTCAGTTACAGCAACAAGACAAAAACACTCATTGACTCTTCAGTGTCTCCTGAGGGAAATCACAATACTGGCAGGTTGAGAGTGTCTCTTTTATGGGGCAAAGTCAGTGGACTGGCCAGATTTTATGTCTGTCATCAGGCACATCAATCTTGCAATGCTTAAATCTGAATAATCTGTGCCAGGACCAATCAATGTCACTTAAGGTGGTAGACAGAAGTGACTAGCTCGGATGTAGCTACAGTGGCATTTTTTATGAGAACTTGGCAACATTTCTTTATTAAAAGAAGAGCAAAGAACTGCACTGAAAGCTTGTCTTGGTGGGGAAGATTTTGGCTGTTCTCTCAACTGACTTTGGCATGAGTGGCTCCACTGATAGTGAACAACATTAGGACTGCCTGTTGAGCTAACGATATACTTGCTCACCAGGGCTGCACATGCCATGGGACTGTAAGGACATATTCAATTACTTTAGGCAAGGCAAGTTTATTTGTATAGCACATTTCAGCAACAAGGCAATTCAAAGTGCTTCACACAGTTCATGAAAATACATTGGCAAAGGGAAAAAGAAACACAGTGAAAACATTTTAAACCAAGCATGTAAAAGGTGATTAAAAACAGCAAATAAGACCCACACAAGATAGACACATCCCTAGTGCCATTTGTCTGAACTTTATAAGTAAAACAGCAGATAAAATCCAAAAAAGATAAAAACACACATAAAAAGTTTTAAAAAACAATAAAGATAAAAACAGATATTAAAGTAAAAGCTACAGTGCAGAGTTCAAGCAAAAATTAATATAGAGTTGCCCCTTTTTTGCAACTATAACAGCTTCCACTTTCCTTGGAAGGTGTTTCTGTGGGAATTTCATTAATTCTGTAGAGTATTTATGAGGTCAGGCACTGATGTTGGTTTGCTATCTCCGTTCCAGTTCATCCCAAAGCTGCTCCGTGGAGTTGAGGGGAGGGTTCTGTATGAACCAGTTAAGTTTTCCAACACCAAACTCATCAAACTATATAGCACTTATAGTCCTTGCTTTGTGCACTAAGGCACAGTCCTATTGGAACAGAAGAGGGCCTTTACAAACTGTCGCTACAAGGTTGGAAGCATAGCATTGTCTAAAATGTCTCAGTAGGCTGAAACATAAAGATTGCTCTCAATGGCCAAACACAAACCCTGAGAAACAGCCCCTTACCATTATCCCTCCTCCACCAAACTTCAAGATGCCATCAGGCAGGTAACGTTCTCCCGGTGTCTGCCAAATGTAGACTCTGCCATCTGACTGTCAAACAGAGAAATGTGATTCATCACTCCACAGAACATGTTTCCACTGCTCAACAGTCCAGTGTCAGTGTGCTTTACACACAGTCTGTCGCTTGGCTTTGGACTTGATGATGTGAGTAGGGCTGCAACAAATGATTATTTTTTATGTCGACTAATCTGGCGATTATTTTTGCGATTAGTCGACTAATCATGGCTATTTGGCATACTATTTTGGATCCCCATTTTTCCTTGCCTTCTTATGCATGCACACCTGTGAAAACTTAATGGTTTAGCAAATTGACATGACATGTCAAGTCGCTACATCGTCAAGGTTTGTTTTTCCTCTAATATAAAAGTATTGAACTGATAACTAAAGTAAATTGCACACTAAATAGCGTTACTGAAAAAAAACGTTACCCTAACAAATATCAAAGATGGTTTTCCGACTGATTAACATACGGCACCAACGTTATAAGTAGGCTACTGGAATTAATCCTCGTGCCTGAAGCACAAAGGGCTCAGTAACTAAATGCAAAAGATCTAAATGATATTTATACAACTTGCAAACTTTCCCGCTCGCGGTATTTGAGGACGCGGCAGCTACAGTGTGTTTACGTTTCAGGTATTCGTGCATTGCCGTAGTGCTGCCACAGTACGAGAGTTTGACTTGACACAGTTTGCAGTTGACTTGTTTCGGCAATTTGTTTACTGTGAAACGTTCCCAAACTTTGGAAGCTCTGGGTCGGCTTTTTGGTGTGTTCTCCATGCTTTCCGCCATGCTTAACTTCTTCTTCTCAGTTTCTGTGAATAATGTAAACAGTTGGAGCAATACTGCCCCCACCACTTCCTGTAGTGAACTGCAAGTACAGATGAGTCCTTACCGGCCAGTACTAGATTTTACCAATATAAAAAACAATAATACGACGCGTCAACAAATTTTTATAGTCGACACAAATGATTATGTCGACGAATCATTGCAGCCCTAGATGTGAGGTCTGCATGCAGTTGCTTGGCCATGAAAACCCATTTCATGAAGCTCCTGCTGCACAATTTTTGTGCTTACAATAATGCCAGCGGAAGTTCAGAACTCTTCACCTATGAAATCAGAGCATTAAAAATGACATATTTTACCCTTTTAATATGAGTTTATATTGTTCTCAGAGGTCCCCAAAACATGCCTGTTAAGTTTATTGCTGAAAAAACACTCCAGTATTGGATTTTTGCATGTCTAAAAACCCCTCTGTTTCAGCCCTTCTCAGGGTGAGCCGTTTCTGTGCCTGTGGCTTTAAATGGTAATTAGCTGTCTGACTCTGCCCCTGACCACACCCCTCTCAGGAAATGGATGCAGCACTCGTGATATTACAGACACTTTTTTATCCAAAGTTTAGAACCATAGTCAGCAGGGTAACCCACTGAGCTATCCAGCATCTCAGCTGGTAGCTGAGAGGATCAGGAAAGGAGGGCGGAACTTTCCTCCAAGTGGAGGAGGGCCAACCAAACCTGGGGGTGGGTGCTTACGCCCCTGGTGAGGTCACTAGATGTAAAATCTGAGAACGGCTTGTTTCAGCACACATTTTCTGAAAGGTGGAAAAAGAGAGGGGGAGAGGAAATGGATATTTCTGGTACTTCAGGAGATTGTGGACAGGCCAGGGACATATATTTGTGTTATAAAAGCCTGAAAAAGTGATTTTTGCATAATATGTCACCTTTAACGACTTTTACGCACCATTCACAGCAGTTGTTGAGCTTTATATTTTTGTATTTATAAGTGCTCTTGCAACACTGCTCTTATTTTTACTCTATTTTTATTGTGTTTCTGTCGCCAATGGCCTGCTTTGTCTAAGATACTTTTTGCTGCTGTAAATTGGAATTTCCCCTTGTGGGACTAATAAAGGAATATCTTATCTTATCTTAGCAGCAGTGATTTTACAAGGTCTTCCACTTCATGGCTTAGTTGCTGTTGTTCTTAAATGCTTCCACATTTTATATCATCACTAAAAGTTGCATGTGGATTATCCAGCAGGGAGGAAATTTCCCAAACTATCTTATTGCAAAGGTGGCATCCATCACAGTGCAATGCTTGAAGTCAAGGCTCTTCAGCACAAACCTTTGGGTTTCACAAATGTTTGCAAATGGAGATTGCACGACTAGGTGCACTGATTTTATTCACCTGTGGCAACGAGTCTAATAAAAACACCTGAAATCAATAAGAAACAGGTGTGGCCTAATACTGTTGTCCATATTGTGTACATCCTCTGCAATGAACATTCGAAACTTTCTCTCTGGCATGCCAGGTTAGCACAGTAGGCCTCACTGTTGGTTTGAGCCCCTCATTTGACTCTGCAGAGCATGCTCGCTGTTGCACCATTTCTATGCTAGGCTATTCTAAATGCTAAGCTAATTTAATTATTTTCTGGCGGTAAACACCAGAGCTTAATAACATCTTTTAAGAAAGAAAGCAATACATATATTTCTAAATTCTTGAACAACTCTTTATCATATTTTTGATTCATTGTGACCATTTCCCTCAAACTGTGGGGTTTGTTTTTTGTACTTCGTGTCAAAGATTTAAACTGAAATATAAAGTATGGTGGCCAGCTGAATAGATAGACGGCCACATAAAAAAGAACTACTTCTAAGGCTGTCTTTGAAGCTAACCATGTTAGGTGATGGCACATTTTCAAGACCAGGTAAACAGTAGTGGTTTTATTTGTATATCTTCCAACCCATATACTTTGTCCTGTTATCATGCCTTTTCTTTCTAATTTATCGTTTTCCAATTCTTTTTCTTCACCAACTTTTCTCCTCTTCCCACCTCTTTTCTATCTGTCTATAGGAAAAAGCCCAACAGCTACTTCTTTCTCTCTCTCTTTCTCTGTCTCTGACTCACTGCAATGTAATTACACTGACGGCTCGCTCAGACACGAAACACAGCGAGAGAGAGAGAGAGAGAAACACAATATCTGTGGTTGTAATTGTTCTTCTCTTTCTGCAATTCAGTTAGTGCTTCACTTTGAGAGAACCAGGAGAGAGCGGTCGCTGGTCTGTGGCATCATTTGGTCGAGTCAAGGAGTCAGTGCTACAGACATAAATACATACACCAGTGGGAATCACTGTATTCCACTTCCATTCATCACTAGCTGACATGTTGCACCAGTGACCTGCATGACCGAGGATAGCTCTCTGTAAGTGTGTGGGGGTGTGAGCTTGAGTGTGTGTCCTTGTGTGTGCATGCCCCAAGGAGGAACAAGTCATTAACTATGATGTCATATCCTGCCATTGTAGCAAATTTCAGAGCACACAGTAAAAAGTGCTTCTCTGCTCAGTGGGCCAACTACACATAATGAAACGAGTCGATTAGGACAAGCACTGAAACCTCTTAATTTATGGTTTTCTATTAAATTCATGAGTCATTTTCAATACCCAAGGTCATTTTTCCTGCTGATTTTCAGCACTGAATCAACACTATAGTGTTCTCTTGATCAAAACTTAAACATTTTTATTGCTATAAGGAGTAATGTTTTTATAATCATCAGAGTCTCTTTGACTGGTGAAGCTGAAATGCAGGTGCTAAACTGTGCAATCATACTGACAAAGAAAAGAGTATTCAAAGGGGGCAGACTGGTTAAATAAAAGCTGCTATCAGATGTTTTAATTAGGGTCAGTATCAAAGCAGATCCTCTGTATTCCTACTGAGAATATTCTTTTCATGATAACTTAAAAGGTTACGTTTTACAAGGATATCTGCACGGAATTTGGGACTTCATCAGTGAAGACAACCCAGCATCATCATCACACATTTAATTGGCTTATCAATGTATTTTATGCACTGCACTTGTGAAGGACAAACAGTGAATAACCACCTTGCCTACGAATGACCAAGCTATAAAAGCATCTGAGAAGTAGGTAGAGAAAGGTAATGAAAACAGGGGGTATGGTGCAACATCACACAGCAGAAGGGCAATACCATCCGGTTTGACCGACTCCTGACTCCCAAGTTTCCACATGCCATTTTCATGGTATTTATGAGTTCAGGAATGACCGGAAATTAACCATCCACCACCTAGTAAATGTGAGTGTTTTTGTACAGTACAGGGTGAATTTAGCAGCTATGGTGGAAGGTTGACAGAAGTATTGAAGGAGAGTGATTTATGACCTGAAACATGGTAGCTTAAATGCCATTCCTCTGCTTGTTCTACCATGCAACGATTCATCACCATTGTCGACAATAATCAATGATGACTTCCATCACTGACAAATTTTTTTGTTGATGATGCATTTGTTGCGTCCGCACAACTTTTTTTATGCAGTGTGTTGCTATGGTGTTTGCAAAACGTTGTTTTCTCGGCTCTGGCACAGAGCCAGACAGCTGCGTTCTGATCATAAGGTCCCCTTTAATCCATATTTCACCCGTCTTTAATCTTGGATAATTCAAAGAAGCAGACTGTGGTAGTCTCTCTACAAGCTGAAACAGTTGAATCCCTCATGTCTGTTTTGTATCCATTGATACGTAGACACGTTCTATTCTAGCTAGGGGTGCGTGGTATATGAGGTAGATGGTATAAATGATATAAATTTGGCCTATGTAAGATTTGGACTCTACCGAACAATCGCGATAACACTTGTTGATGACGTCATCGTATCTGCCTCAGTGTGACAATGGCTTGAAGCACAGAGACCATGGAGCAGGAGGAGCTGGTTAAAAAAATGGTGCTACGTAGAGATGGGCGGTAAACTGGTATTAATATCGTCCCACAGCTGGCGGAAGAGTGAGTTGTGACACACAGCTCAGGCTGAGTCTAGTCAATGGCACGTTTAGTTCTAGCATTACATGTAGCCAGGTAACTAACCGAATGTCAAGGACTCTTGCCGCTGTATCTAGACACAGATAGCAGGCAAAAACACATGTTTTTCCTCTCAAAGTCTGATGGCTGCACTGCAACAAAGTTAGTATGCTGTCTCTGTCAGTCTGCCTGGGGCTTCAACACAAGCTAAGTGCTGCTTTGGCTGGTCTCAGAGCCCAGCGCTGCAGCTCTTCCTCTTACAACAGCTTAAACAACCATTTAAAAGTCTATTTCAACTTTCTTTTTTAAGTCCACAGTGAGTCAAAGATCCAGGCTGCGATGTTAAATGAGGTCAGAAAAGCTGCTGTAAACTAGCTGTATTCTCTGGTACGGCAGCCAAAGCTAAGCTAACTCAATGCTAAACACAATTCTTCCATCAAGCTCTTCAAAATCAAAGTCTGCGGATGTTATTTTCCTGAAACGCTTTTATTGTGAATGCCTTCACTAGGAAACATGTTCAAGTCATTAGCAGCTTAACACACCTCATCAGGTGAGAGATGAAATGCGAAACTTGGAGTGCAGTTAGACAGAAGTAAACCTACCGAGACTTAAAAAAAAAAACATGTTTTCTGTGTTTCTATACTTAGAGATAAATTAAGTATGCCATCAAAGGCTTGTTTTAAGGGGAGAAAGGGGTTGATAACACTTGAATTTGGATTAAAAAGCATTGTCTCTTTTTAATTTCGTAATACTGTGATATAATACCGTTATCGTCAAAGGCAAGAAAAATACCGTGATATGATTTTTAGGCCATATCACCCAGGCCTAATTCTAGCCTAAACGGGAGAGAGACTTAACTTCACAGAACTTATTTCCGGCAAGTCCTTCACAAAACAAGTACCCAGTTATTTTGATGCCACAATGCCTTTGTTTTGAAACAGCCATATCAGGAAATGGGTTGTTTTTCAGAAGTAGCAATTTCACACAACCCAGATTTCTGAGAATTAAAAATGCAGAAGAAAATCGACACTTAAACCACAGAGACTTACTAGAAGCTACTATGAACTGAACACACAATGACTTGAGTTGTCACATGCGTTCATCACAGATGTAACACACTGTACAACAGAAACCAATTTGACTGCTACGACTTTCCTCACATAGGCACCAGAAATTAAAGTAAATCAATTATCTCCCCTCTCAGTCAAGTGTCTTTGTTTTCTTTTTTGCTGTTGAATCAGTTTACAAAGACAAGGCAACAATGGATGAACTAACCAGCTTCAGAATAATGGACTAAAATAATTCCTAATCTATGAGCAATACCAAGAGGATGCCAGTCTTTCCTTTGAAAATTGAATTATAAAATATATTGTTTTAGGACTGACATTACAATAACCATAGAGCGCAGTGCCTGTGATGACACATAAAAAGTAGCTCATGCAAATAGTACTGTAGGTTTTTTGTTACAAGATACAGAAGGGAAAATATGCAATATTTCCATGTTGATGACTAATTTGCAAGAAAAGAATCTATCCGATATCACAGGTGCAGGCCTTCCATGATTCATTGTCCACACCTATCATTATTAATAGTTGCACTCTGGCTGAAATAACAAGTACACACAGGTGTCTGCCTTCCTGGTTTATTTTCTTCTTATAAAGATCCTCCTCCATGAGCAAACACACAAAAACAACAGCAAGAATGAGCACACTCCTACTGCTAGACCAGACGGCAATGAGTATTTCAAAAGACAAAATCAAGACAGTGTTTACTCATCTGGGATAGAGACTGATGTTATCACAGTAAAGCAACACACAAAATAGCCAGTGCCTACAAACAGATACACATGGACAAACTAACACTCACATAAACACCCAGAGAAGTCTGAGTGGTGTTACTGCTGCTTAGAGGAAGAAGGCGTTTTCCCTTCAGCTCCTGAGGGACGCAGCATGCTTT